>NC_088246.1:23412487-28212487 GCF_036013445.1 Caloenas nicobarica | reverse complement strand
CAACATGACAGTGTATTTCTGGAGTTCTAGATTAAGGAGGTCTTTTGTATATTTCATCACAATGTTATCTCTTTTGTGTACTTAATTCTTTTTCTCTCCTGGACAGCAAATTGCTAATTGCAGCTCTGCAACTTTTGGAAGGTTTCTGCAACAGTTTTTGTGAGGACCATCTGTAAAGATGTAGCTGAGCTGTCAGCCAGTGGCAGGAGTGTCTCGGTACAGTTTTGTGAGCACAGATCACAGTCCACACCTCTGGCTTGAAAAAATTGAGTGGGAGAGTATCAAAAAGTGTAAGATGTAACTTGAGGACTAGAGGAAGTTACTTAAGACGAGCTGTTTCTAAGTGAATCTGTCTCATTTAACAAAGAGAAGGTCAAGAGTTGGCTTGACCATTGTATATAAGTTGGTGAGGCTCCTTAATCTACTCATCAGGAGTTTATGAAGAATCAGGGCTTGGAAGCTTATGCTAGATGAATTCAAATTGTAAATAAGGCACATATTTAAATACTTATAGTTATTATTAGCAATAAAAGATTTTTTTTTCCTGGATGTCACTTAGGTTAGGATTTATCAAACCTAACTTCACACATCTGCTGTGTAGATGTCTGCACTTAAACTAAGCAACGACAGCTCCCCTTTATAGTCCAGTGGAGAGAAATGGACTCTTTTAGGGTAACAGGAACCAAACTCCGGTCTCAGTTGTGTTGGCCTGGTCTCCACCCACTAAAACAGATCACAGAGTAACAATGTAGATGTCAACACCTGAACTAGGCACACCTGGTGTGCCTTTCTGGAAGACGGGAGCAATATTTTGTGATGTTAATCTGCTGATTTGTTCTAGCCTTAAACTCTCTAGCCAAATACATGTCAACTGTCTAGGAACGCTTGTCTAGAAAACGTGCAGAGCTTCCTGAAGCTGGATCAGGTATGAATGACCAAGAGGTCAGGAATCCTGCTGTGCACAGGGACAAATACTGGCAAAAACTGAGCCAAAATAGTGACCACGATTTTGAAGGTGACTATGAGAATAATAATAGGTCTCCTCAAAAAACTGCTGAAGTGGGCCATGTTGTATTAGGACATGTTGCAAATCACAGAATTAGAGAAAATATGTTTTATTTTAAATAGTATAAAAAAATGCAATATTTTTTAAAAGTAGTAGTCGTAGTAGTTCAACTAAATCTGTTGTCATCTGATGTGTTTTTAAAACTGTGAAAACTTAATCCAACACAAATATACTAAGCTTTCCCTACATTGTTTTCTAGGTGGATAAGGTTTTAGAAGTTGTAATTGCTAATAGATTTAAAGAACAGAACATTATCATCTAACCTTAAAAGATTTTCAGGTTGCTCTGTTCCATTCTGAGACGTGATACTCTAAAGACAAATATATATATATGAATGTATATACATAGAGTTTAGGGTCTAAGTGCAAAGTTCCTTCAATACAGCTTCTTAAAAAGCTCCTAATTTTTATTTTTGAAATTATAATTCATTCAGTGCCTCAGGGCAGCAGGGCATGTTAGAGGTAGAATTAAGAGCTCTCAGAGTATGATCAGTCTCCTGATGAAAAAATAATTAAGCCCCCAGTTGTTCTATAGCATAATACAGCATTACGGACACAGATGGGAATAGAACATAAAAACCATTCTACTATTAATTTCATGGACTTGAGAAATTCTGTTGTATTATCAGTTGCATGCTACACACTATTTTAGAGCTGTGTGCTGTGTCAAAGCTATCATGTGTCAGTGTAAAGTGTTCACGTGAAATTTAGTTCTGTCATATAATCCTTTCCTTGCCTTGTACACAAATATTCTCCTGTCTATGGCATCTTTATTAGCCCTTCCTGAGGAGGACTGAAAGAAAAGGGAGAGAGCGGTTTAAAATCCTACAGTCTTACCTATGAGAAATCACAAAAAAGCCCCCCCACTCCACAAAACTTAGAATTTTATGTAGAAGAATTCAATTTTATCATCCTAGCAGTCAGGATAAGTTTATATTTTTATTATAAATCAGTATAAGCAGAAAAAAACCCTTGAAATTCTCCAAATTCTCAGTTCAGGAGCACAGCTGAAGGCTGAAGTTTGCTTCAATGTGTTATTTCCAGACACCCAGTGGCAGCTCTAACACTTTTTAGCTGGTAGATGTTGCAGTAGAGAAGGTTGTAGCAGACCTACGTGTGTGTGCACACGTGTGTGTGGAGGTTTAGGAGAACTGTACCGCACAGATGACAGGATGGTGCAGGCTGTTCAAGGTCACGTTTACAAGACGGTGATCTTTAGTCATTTTATTTTGTTAAAAACGAAACAACTGGCTGCTCTAATGTCAATGTTCTGGTGGAACAGACTCCACTATCCCGGGGCCAGGAGTCTCTCACCCTTGTAGGTACCCGGTAAGGGCTTGTGTTCCTAGTGTAGTCCTAATTTAGACCCCTGTCTTTCAAACACTTGGGCTTATGCTCAACTATTCCATGACTCTGGAGCAGACCTGTAATTTATTCAGCGCTTTTTGGTGTCGAGCACGATGGGACCCAGTCTCATTGAAACCTTCAGGGGCTGTTGTAATACTAATGCTAAATAATAATGAGCAATACTATTGAAATCAAAGGGAATAGTCACATATTCAAACAAAAATGTGAATTATCATCAGAGGCTATTATTCTTGTGTATGAATTAAAATTATTACAGCTGTTATTTTGTCTCCCATTCAGATTGCAGAGGTGAATGAAAAATTCTGGTTTTAACTAAATAATCTTATTTTTTGAGAAGGAAAACTAAGCATAAGAATGATTCTATCATGCAAATTCAAATAGGGTAGGATTGTGAAAATAGCTAAAATGTAGCTGGTTTAAATGACAAAGTTTGCATGAAAGCTGCCATGTTTGGGGAAATAACATTTCGGTTATAATGTAACTTTTTACTAGTGCTTTCCTCTAGACAGATTCATCATAGTATAAGGAGAGCAGGACATGTTTTAAATACGTGAAGATTTGATTGTTCTGACTAGAAACAAAAAATACTGTGACTAAAGGAAAAAAACATACTAATGTATTATGGCTTTATGATCATTCATATTAAGCTACATTTCTCTACATTCTGTTACAGAATGGTATAGCATTGCTTCTGCAGTGGTTCTTTCGTTTGTTTGTTTGTTTGTTTTTCTTTTTTTCCTTTTTCCCTCTGCTGTACCTTTAGCACTCTTGCTCTATTGCTTATGCTCAGTCCCAGGACTGTCATGAACGTGCTGCAGCCTCCAGTAAGGAATCTGAATAGGCAAATTAGGTGTTTCAATTAAATCTAAAATCCCTGGGTAATTATGGCAGGCAATTTGCTAGTAGATATTTGCAAATATTGGAATAGGTATTGATTTCATTGGATTATCTTCGTTATCACTGTGTTTCAGTTGCATATTTAGTTTGTTCCTCACCATGAGTGTTTCAGCCACTAGAGAAATGGAAAACCTAGCGGTTTTCCCCTCCTCACACAGAAAGAACTTCACTTTCAAAGCTGGCGCATGGGTTGTTGTTTTGTGACAGGAAGGCAGATGATACTTGTGTTGCTTTCCAGGGCGAGACAGGTAGATACACGATATCAGTTAAGTCCTTTATATGAACAGCAGCATGACTGCAAATTTGCTTAGTTGAGCTTAATAGGATGAGGTGCATGGGGATGCGTGCACAAGCCCAGATGATCATAATTGAGTCCAAAATTGCAAATTTAAGTAATGTATAATTGGAACTCATTATGCACTTTAGGTTATCTAAATTCATATCTCTTTCAAGAATAGTTCATTTCTTGAACAAATCTGATGTGCATCTGCTCAGCTTCAGAACTAAGAGATGTTATTTGGATCTTTTATTCCGTCCAAGTAGTTTTCCTTTTTAGCTAGGCATTTCTCACTTTATAAATTTCATCTCCTAAAACTAATTTTTATCAGTATTTCTCATCTTGTTGTAAATGAAGATTTTAGTAACCAGGGCTGAAGCAGATGATCAGAAGTATGCTACCTCTTCTTCAACCATTGCTTTTATGTGTCATTCCTTCAAGTTGATGGAGCGGGTATTAATGCATGCCATAAATATTATTCCAACTCAAGGGAACAGTTGAGTCAAAGCAGAGTCTGCAAAATGTAGAACATACTAAGGCACACTGAAATCAGGTTTCATACTGTGCAAGGCTTTGGAAGTCCTTATGTGGCACATGGGATAGTTTAGTTACAGGCATTATTTTGTATAAAATATAACTTTTTCTGTTCTCAGACTACCCGGCATCAATATTGAATTTAAAAAAAAAAAAAAAAAGGAAGAAAAGAAAAAGAAAAAAACAAACAGTAAGCGCTTATATACACTCGTGTAATGGATGTTCCTTGTCATAACACCACTCAAGCTATGAAGTTACTGCAATTTTGTGGGAACTGAGAATCTAGTTCCTTATGCTTTCTGTGCTATATGCAGAAATGTTGTGAGATACACTATACACCAAATACTTTGTCCTCAAACTACAGCCCACTTCAGTTTACATTTAATTTTCATGCAGTCTTTACAATTATCAGGTATGCAAGAAGGTGCTACACTTATTTAATGCAGAGATTTGTGCCGATTCCATCTACTGATAGAGTTTACTCAGAGCCCACAACATGAAGGTTTCCTATATTCCAGTTTTTTTTCTCCTCTTGATTTACTTACCTCCCTCCTTCCAGCCCGTACACACACTGTGCATGCTTTTCAGATCGAGTAAGTGAGAGGTTGGGTGACAAATTAGACTGAAAGCATCTGTTTCTGCTTTTATGCTGGAAATGCTGAGACAAAAATATACTATATGTAAAATGAGTTAGTGCATTTATCTGACATAGGTTCATTTTGGAGATGATGCTTCACTGGCTGAATTGTCCCTGAAATCTGGCTGCTGCTGAGAATAGATTTTGCATGTTATGGTAGACTAAAAGAAAGAAATAACACAGAAGTACTGTAGAGGACATAAAGATTCCTTGAAAATACATGACAAATCCATACCTTAGTAACTGAACACACCAAACAGGGTTTTTTTAACTGGGTCTGAACTTTTTTTTTATGTTGGCACTCTTGAAGAGTGAGACTTCTCTTTTTGAATATAGATTTAGGAACCTGTGTTAGCAAATATTTGCCCTTACAATCAAGCATACCAGAGTCTGACTTTCAAGTCCCCAGGATTTACAATTTAACTATCTATTTACTTATTTATTTTAGTATTTTAAAATTATTTCAGTTTTATCTGGCATCTTATACCTTAACAAGCGATTGATTTAATAAGATACTGCTTTACAAATTTGTTTTCCTTATGTGCTGTCTTTAAAAAACTCTCTTCCTTATATATTGTACTTAGATATTTGCATTGAGGAATTAAAAGGAGGTTGCTCCAGGTTGCTGCTTAGAAAAAGAACATGATGGAGAGTAATAATGTTGGGGTTTTTTATGTCAGTAGTACCATAAGATTTTCTTGTACAGCATAAACCTTATGGCTAGCACCTACTGCTTCAGATGCTTAGGAGCTCTTTCATTGTAAAATGTCCGAGTTTTGCTTGGATCAGTGCAGTTCTTTTACAGTCAGTAAAATCCTGACACATTCCAGATGGGGATTTTGAAGAAATTTTATGTGTTCAGCTTTAATTAAGTTAAATACGTGAATAAAAATTTGCAGGACTGAGACCACAATGAGGTCCTGTTTCTCATGTCTTAGAGAGTAATTGCAGAGAAAGGAGAAGATTAGTATGCATTACATCAGCTTTCCCTTGAGTAGAAAACCAAAGTTCATTCTGATAACTTGTGTAGTATTAAGCAGATTATGCTTTGTAAGCACTAAGGTTTTATACCTAATTCCTGAAGCCACAAGTAATCTTAAAAGACGTCTAATAATAATTTGAATTGAAAATGTATTTATTGACACACACAAAATGCAAAAGATCATGCTGATATACTATGCGGTGTTCTTTCTCAGATGTCCTGCACTGCTGCTGCAAACCGGAGAGGACAGCTGCTCAATAAACATTCAGTATATCAAAAAACCTAAAAGCATCCTTAATTTAATAGTTCTCATAGTATTGCATCTTCCCTGGTTGGCACGAGAAATGTGTGGCATTTGGTAACACAGCATTAAGTATTTTGAATCATCTGTATGATTGTGTCAAACATATGGGGTTTTATTCCAAATGGTGTTGCTGATCACCTCTTTCTCCTCATGAATCCTTTAGCTTGTAAAAGAGACGCTAGTTACATGTTCAGTTAAAACAAATGCTGGTGTTGTTTCTTACTGAATATCCCCAAAGACTGTATGCAGGAAGATTACAACTCTACAGATTTTTTTGGTTTCTGGATTTTTTCTTTCAAGGAGTTGGAGGCATGAGGTAGACTCAAATCCCAGTCTGTTCTATAAAGTCCTTGTGCAGACTTGCAACTGTAGAAATTAATAATTACATCTAGTAGTACTTTTTTCTTGTGGTCGACTATCTCTGACAGAGTATTTATATTACACAGAACTAACATTCTTTTCTCACTTGGACTATCAGTCTACAAAGCCACAGCTTTTTTTCCTGTACTTTCACCAGTACTATGACATACTGAATAGGAAAGGGATTCTGATCTCAGATGAACCATTGTAAAATATAGTTTTATATTTAACATGTTTCTACTGACATCAGTTGAATTTCTCCGGATTTTCATGGTTGTAACTGAGATCAGAATTTAGTCTCAAGTCTCACTAGGTTTTCCAAAGCCCTACATCTCTTGCTTAAATACCTTTCTGTTGTAGCAATTCTTGCTGGCGAAGAGTGTAGGTAATCTCATGTTTGGATTCCAGTTACGAGTTCCTTTTTGCACAGACCCATGATTTTCTTCACAAGTCTCCATTTTAGACTGAAGTTGTAAATCCATGCTCTCAGTCACTCACAGCTAAAGCAAATAAAGGATTTGAGGAGCTAATGCAGGACAAAGGTGTGTTATCCAGCATGGGATAAAGCTTCCCCTGTGCTTCTGCCACTGCTCCCATCCTCTTCTGTTGATGCTAAATTTTGGAGGCCTGTGAGCTCTTTACCCACCTGCTGTTTGGTCTGGACAGTTGTGCATGGGATGGGACTCCTGGCACAGATGGCGTGATGCTTCGCTCAGGCTTCTGCCAGGCACAAGCTAAAAGACGTAGAGTCCCTCGAGGATCCCAAACCAAGAGGCAGCCTCAGCTCACGCCAGTGAACTTCCGACTGCATAAGGCTTTTCAAAAATTACCGTACTTGGCAGTAGCTGATCCTTGCTTTTTATATCATAGCTTAGCATTTGTCTTGTTTGCTGAAGGAATGGAAGCCATGGCAGAAATTTCCTCCTTCCTCAGGGAATTCATATCTGTCTCCACCTCAAGAAAATATATCCTGACTACCCAAGAACTCTTCCAGCTCTGGACACCCCTCTTTGGTCTGAAACTCTTCAGTATGCAACAACAATGCAAGTCATCAGTAAGATGTTGTAGTCTTGTGGTTAGAGCACTGGATCAGGTTAGTAGTTTGAGATCCAGCTGCTATTACCAGAACTCAGGATTTGTTCATTTATTGCTTGCTGTAATATGTGCAGTTATCCTGGAAGAGTTCCCCTTTAAATGAAAGCACTAACCACAAAGCTGTTCCTTTATTTTAAAAGAAAAAAGAGTAATTTTTTCTATGCATCATTTTCTCTACAATTAAAATCTCAACTGTGAGACACTGCATTTATCAGAAATTTTGAATTATGGTAGTTTCTTCATTATAAACATATCAAGCCTATGATATGTGCAACCCTATTATATTACTTATGCAGAGCTGATCTGATCAGTGAAAAAAAAAGTTGCCACACATCCAGCAACCCAAGAGTCCCACAATTTGTGCAAATAAGTCATCTGGTAAATTTGTGATGCAGATTTTTTGCTGGTTTTCTGCCTAGTTGGAAGTCTCATACTCTGAGTTTTGGAAAATAAGATCAGAAATATGGTAACGCTAATGTTTTGATTTGCGTTATGAGGTATGTGTCTGTCCTTACCACACAAGGAGCACAGGCACTTGCTACAAGGTTCTGGATTCACTTCTGAAAATCAGGAGCATGCAAGTTTGTCAGATCTTGTTTGATTGAGTCTGTGTATTCTGAACAAAATCAGTTTATTCTCTGAGTTAGGCAAGTAAAGGAAAGAAAGTTTATTTAATTTGCATTCAGTGGGGTTTTTCCACTATAAAGGTTTTTTTGGGTAAATATTTTATTTGTAACTGTGAGAGAGTTATAGGAAAATAATCACGTTTCGTGGTTTGATTGTTTCCCATTTTCTTGGAGAAAACTAAATTTTGTATACAAATTTTGTTATAAACAAATTTGGTTTTTTAATGCAGTATTAGGGTAGTGTACAAAGCTGTCATAAAGATGGGAAATCCTGGGTAGAAAATGCCTATATCAACTTCCCACCCTGATAGCTGATTATGACAACACCAGTATTGTTGTCAAACATGTGTGGCTTGTGTAACAGACGATGTCTTGTAAATACTTGACAGATGATAGAAGAATCTTTGAAAAAGTAAAACCCTTTGAAAGTGAAATTGTTTACTCCTAAGAAAGGAGCCCTTGATATTTTTCTTACAGCAATAAACAGGAAAAGCACTCCATTTTAGTAGGAAAATTTTAGCGAGGAAATTTTTATAGCTGTTCAAAGTTATTGAAATACTATAGTTTCAAAAAGACTTGCAGATTGATTTTAAATTCAGTAAAATTTGTTTCCTATTCTAGGTACATGGAGACGTCTTTGCCTGTATGCCTGTGTATTATGCAGTAAACTTTTAATTCCAAATTGGTTGCTCAGTCTTTGGACTGGTATTTATATAAAAAAGGATATAAAGCTACTGGAAAGTGTCCAGAAGAGGGCCACAAAGTTGGTGAAGGGTTTGGAGGGGAAGCCGTATGAGGAGCGGCTAAAGTCACTGGGTTTGTCCAGCCTGGAGGAGACTGAGGGGAGACCTCATCACGGTCTACAGCTTCCTCACAAGGGGAGGAGGAGGAGCAGGCGCTGAACTCTTCTCTCTGGTGACCAACAATAGAACTCAAGGGAATGGCAGGAAGATGTGCCAGGGGAGATTTAGGTTGAATATTGGGAAAAGGTTCTTCACCAGAGGGTGGTGGAGCACTGGAACAGACTCCCCAGGGAGGTGTCACGGCCCCAGGCCTGACAGTGTTCAAGGAGAGATCGGACAATGCCCTCAGACACATGGTGTGAACTGTGGGGATGTCATATGCAGGGACAGGAATTGGACCCAATGATCTTTGTGGGTCCCTTCCAATTCAGGACATTCTAGGATTCTCTGAGAATGTTTTCCAATGATTATCTTCTCTTCAGTCCTAATATCCATCTTATAAACAGGAGTTAGAAAACAAAATTTCTTCACTGAATGTTTTAGAAAAATAGTAACATAGAAGGTAGTAAGAACCGTATTTTAGCATATATCGGCCTGCCATATTTTAATTTCAGTGGGTTTGATGCTATAATGAAGTTCTGTATAAAATGTAATTGAATTTGTTTGATTGCCAGATTTCCCTAAAAAATGTATTAGTTTGCTGTTTCGTGAAGCTGGGGTAGAAAAATGGAGGAAAAACAATCTCTGCATGAACCATTATCCCTTTGTTTGAAGGTTCAAGCTCAAGTGCGACATGCAAAACTCAACTTTGACAAACTGAAGACTGATGTCTGCCAAAAAGTGGATCTTTTGGGAGCGAGCAGATGCAACCTCCTTTCCAATGTGTTAACAACATATCAGGTATCTAAAGAAAAAGTTGACCTCCATAAGAAAGATTTCCTGTTAAAATATGTTTTTTTCCACGAGGTTCCCATCGTGATATTCAATTGTCGGAATATATAGCTAGTTTGGAGGGGAGATGTAAAATTTGCACTGAAAGCAGATTGGTGTTAAAGCTAACATTGCATTGAAATTTTGTTCTACCTTACAGACCACACTTCTTCATTTTTGGGAAAAAACTTCGCACACGATGGCAGCCATCCATGAAAGTTTCAAAGGTTATCAGCCATATGAATTCACTATGTTAAAGGTAAAGAACGCACAGATATGATCATTTGCCCAGTGATAAAACATAAAAGACCATACAAGGATGTAGAAAGCATGCATTCATATTTTGCCTCTATATTGTCTGACAGTTTTATCCCTGTCCTGTCTTTTCATTTAAATACTGGTTTTCTGTTAGATGCACTTCAGGCTTGTAGAATCAAACCCTGCATGTAGAGTGCAGTGGCTAAGGGACCTTTTTCAAAGAAAGACATTATTCAGAGCTGCGCTTAAGTATGTGTTTAAGTGCTAACTGGGATTGTGTTTGTTCCTAAAGAATCATGAAATCCAGCAGAATTAGGGATTTATGTTGCCCTCCAAAATCCCATAAGTGAATTAATACTACTTTGCTGTTGCATCTGTTTTTAAAAACTCACATTCTTTAAGAAGAGCTTATAGGACTGGATATGAGTACATCAATGCTCAGGGCTTCCACACTCGAGTACTCGAGACTTAAGACCCCTTAACTGCTGTGGGAAGCACTATTTTGCTTGACTAATGTTATTTGCTGATCCCATGTAATCTTTGAATATGGAATATGTGCAACATCTGACTGAAGTCTAAGTTCAAAGTTTAGCCAGGTACATAAAAATAAGCACTCAGCATTGTGTATTTTCCTGGTCATGCCTTCCACTGCATAAGAAGTTGTTTTGCCCATTGCAATTTGAGGTTCAGGAGAGGAATGGGGAACAGTGAAAAAAAAAAATTAACTTTCCAGTTATGCCAGCAGATATTTTGTCCTGTAGTTATTTTCTACAATATAATAACTATGTGATCCTGTTTGCATGGGAGAAAAACTACATTTGTCTGGAGGAGGTCTTGTGGAAGGGTTACCAGCAGGAGGGAAGGGAGGAACCAACAGCTTGTGGCAAAGCCACTGTTTTCTTGGGGAGACAACCTAGTTTGAGAACAGTTACAAGCCATAGCCTGAATCCGTGAAACACTTGTGCATATGACATGTAGAAGTGGAAGCTGGGCTGCACTGTGCTATATAGCCTGTGGCTACTCCAGAGCTCCTGGTAAAGAAGCACCCGAAGGCATAAGGTTTAACTCACCCCAGACTACTGAACTTGTCCGTACATGAATATGCTATATATATTTAAAGTTGTTTTCTAGAATGTGGATTGGGACGGAGGGGTTTCTGAACTTGGAAGTACACAACGAGCTTGTGGAGACTGTTACTCCTGCAGCTTGAAACATCACAATAGACCAAACAAGCAAATTTCAAGCTCAGTCTCTCCTGACCAGGGGAGAAAAGAAGGCTTATAAACTGCTTCATCTTACTCGGTCTCTGCAGAATCCTGTCTTGCAGAAGACCTCATTTGCTATGATGCTAACATTACTCTAAGCCTCTTTATTGCATAGCTCATGTCATGGAAGATGAGTTTTAGCCAGAGTTTATGTCCAGATTTGATTTCAGCAAGAGGCAAATGGGCATAGCTATCTTGACATTGCTAGTAACTGCCTACAGACTAACCCATTGAACTCCAAATCAGAAAAGAAAATCCCTTATATTTCCCCACCATTGCCTCCTGTTGCAGCACTGTCTAGTTCGCAGCTCGGGGTTAACATGGCCAGCATCCTGCTCAGGAGCCTGGCTACCATTCTGGTGGGCTGTCCTCCTCATCACTTCCCATAACTTCATAACTTTTCTCTCTGCTTTGATACGAACCAATTTCAGTCTAATTTGTGTAGGTAGGCAATGTTGTTGTTGGGTATTTATTTTTCATTCTCTTTTATATCTAAAAATGTGATTATCTGAACAAGACGTGATGTTTCAAAATGCATAGTAACATTTGGACACCTTGGAGAGAAATTTGTACAGAAAATACACCTGTTCTGGAGTGTGAACTAACTTTGCAGGTACTTCTGGAGGATGAGAGAGATTTGGGGATGCTTGTCTTTTGCACTTCGTCCTTTCGGTATGATCTAAATTTGAAGTTAGGTTGGGAATCTATGATGAAGAAGTGCAATCTATGTTGAGTCCACATGTGTAAAAAGCTCTCCCTTGAAGCAAAAAGTAAATGTAAAAATGGTCGTGAATATTGTAGTGCATTTAGGATGCAGCCTAACTTTGTTATGAGAATCTCAACCATTTTTATTGCTGGCCTCCTGCCCTGAAAAGATGCGACTTCTTGTTTTTGCAGTGATACGTGTGCTGAGAAATGATGCTAGCCAGGAGGGAGTTTTATACTACAGAATTTCATGGAAGTCTGTGCTTTCAGAAAACAGCTGCTTGGGGATAAGACTATATTGCTGCCTTTTACTTTCAGTCTTGGTAGAGTGTGGGATTATTTTCTATATTGAAGCTCAAGCTCCTCCATGATCTGTCCTCCACCCAATCAGTAGTTTCTGTTTGTTTACATTGAATGATTGCTAAAGAGATTAAAGCACAATCTAGTGATTGCATCAGGTGAGATTCTGTTGCCTAAGAGAAGAGGTGTCTGCTGCCACGTACATCACCTCACCTCTGCTTGTCATTTCTGAAGGGTGTGGGACTCCTCTGAGACCCCTGTCTCCTCTGTTAGACCTGGGTGTGGAATAACAATAGGTGTTCACAATTAAGGAACTGATCCCCAGCAATCATATCATATGCTCATGCCAGAGTAACTATATATTAAGAAGGAGCTACAAACTAATTCTACATTGAAATTACATGGTATTATTTTTTATGAAGTATAATAAATGGCTATACCTGGTCTGGGGTAAGTGTAGTTTCTGATGGAGCAGCTTCTGGTGTAAACTGTACCCAGTGAAGATGCCGTGCCTGCTGTTGAATTTATGCATTTAAAATATATAATCAGAATATATAATTGCTTATAACATACATAGCATATTTCAATGTGCCCATTTCTACGTTTAATCGGGAGTTACCTGTTTTAGAATATTTTTTCCTGTCTTGTATCTTAAAAGGGATCTTTTCTAAAAGAAAATTTTGAATTTGATGCTTGCGAATAATTTTTGTCTCTTATGATTCCAGTTCTGATACTAGCAGCTTAATTTTGCTCGTACAAGTGATCCTTTGGAGTTAAGCTAAGCATATATGTATGTAGGATTAGCATTTTACTTTAAAACAAGATTTTAAAAAAACTGTTAGTATTGGACTTCCATGTAGATTGTTTTACTGAAAAATTAGAAGGTGCTATGTACTGGAAAATTACTATTTGTATTTTGTAGTATGAATATATTAATATAACAGATTTACCTCAGGAAAGAGACTCTTAAACACCTCTCGGGATTGTTTCTGGAAGGAAAACATTGTCTTTAGAGATGTTTGCCAAACTCCCTTAATGAAAAGCAGCCCATTTGTTTTCTTTGCTTCAGGGTATATGCTGAGAGTAGTACAGTTGTGCTATTTCAGCTGTATTTCCAAACTGTGAGTTTTATGCTTGATGAAAGCTGATTATTAATGTGCTAACAACTCTATGTATCATGATGTAAAAGTATCTGTTACTGTATCCATTGCTGTAATATTAAAAATGATGGGCTGCTGTTTTGGTAAAGCCTTTAAGGTTTCATTGTCTTGAAACTACCATATATCAAATGAATTAAAATTTATTACAGGGACTACTTTTCATGAATTATACCTCTTTCAAATTTCTGTCACCATTTATTTGCCTTAGTTAATGAATATTTTGTTGCATTTTTTTACA
This sequence comes from Caloenas nicobarica, assembly GCF_036013445.1. Taxonomy (NCBI): domain Eukaryota; kingdom Metazoa; phylum Chordata; class Aves; order Columbiformes; family Columbidae; genus Caloenas; species Caloenas nicobarica. Next base: position 28,198,743 of record NC_088246.1, on the reverse strand, counting down.
TTTAATGCTGTAAGACCAAACTTCCTGAAGACTTCGTATGAGCCTAGAAATAATAATAGCCCTCACAGGGGAGTCAAAAGGCATAAATCTCAGTGCATCTCTTTATCTCCTTGTGAAGTGGAATTTTGCTGCCTGTTCTGCTTATGTGGTTTGAGAACTCTGTCCAAACACTGCTGCCTTCTGCTGACCTCTGCTGTAGTCTGGTATCTTTTCTTGCTCCTGTTTGTTGCAGCATGACTTCACTCATAGGCAAGATTGCATATAAGTTTATATCTACAGAGGGTTTTGGGGACTTTGTTGGTTTGATTTTTTTAATGAATCTCCATGAGCAAATAACGAGACTACCCGCTTTTCACTTTCAGCTCTCCCCCGCAAAATGAAACTTATCCAAGTTTTTGTCTCAGTGGTGTTGCACTTGTCCATATGTGTCATGACGTGCTGAGATGTATCGCTGGCTGCTGGAGCTGCCCTTTTCTCTGTTGCTTCAATCCGTTCTCAGTCGAAAGGAAGCGTATAAAGTTGTTCAAGGCACCTGAGAGTACTGTGGGCGAGTGCAGCGCGTTGTCAACGCTCCGGTGATTTAACTGCAGAGGACAGGTTTTGTGTGCAGTCCTGATGACCTTGGCCTGACTTGAAAGCAGCCCAGATGTGGGCGAAGGAATTTTGTGAGTGAGGAGCAGTCAGCCTAGGAACGGTGCCTGAGCTGGAGCCAGGATTAGCTCTGTGGTGGAGGAACCCCTTGTCAGCCTGGGTATTTAGTCTGAGTACTGGGAGCAATCAAAATATCACCGGGTGACTTTTGGTTGTAGAGACAGACAAGATAGGCAGAGTGAATGACTGTGAACTCGCTCCACTAGTGTGCATGATCTTACCCTGATTTATTTACTGAAAGAGAAATAATGAAGCTAGGAAGAAAGCTTTCTAAACGTGAGAGGATTCTACCTGCAGTCACATGCTGGTGTAGCTCGCAGCAAAGTCCATGTGAGTCCACAGGAGCAACCAGACAAGTGCTGTGAAGTTACACATTTGTCTGCCCTGAGTGAGCAAGGTCAGGGACACTTCATACACCCAGCTGGAGTGTGCTTGCTTTTGTCTGATCTCAATCTGTATCTTTGTAACCTTGTTTAATTACCAGACTTTCTAGATGATGGAACTTCTTCCCTGCTTCTGATGTAACCTGAAACAATTAACAGAATATCAGAGTTTCATTTCTACACATGCTGACAATAGTGATAAGGTTACCATGGATTCTTGTTTAGAAAACAGTTTACAATGGCTTTTTAACCTTCAGTTTTACTTCATCCCTGTTCTATAGATATTTTAAAAATCTTTTTAGAAAGATCGTTCATAATGCACATCGGAATGTGCAGGAGAGAGAGGCAGGAGACAAGAACCTATTTTAATTCTTTGTTATCTGAATTGGAGGGGTATTGTCTAAATAAAATTGGTGAATTATTGCATTAAAATGCAGCTGGTGAATTTTAACAATTTTTATCATCATGTCCATTGAAACTGAAACTATATTTCGAACCATACTTATTTTTCTAATACTGGAAATAGTAACTGCCATTATTATTATGCTTTCTCCTTCCCAAGGGACTTGTGAACTCCATTTCTATACACTGTTTCCATGGTTTGATCGCAGACTTTTAAATATGGATTTCCTGAAAAACTCATGGAGGAAGCATCATAAAATGTAGTTCCTTAAAGAAGGATGCTGATTTCTTTGTATTTTTCTTGGTGAAGATGCAGAAGATTTTACTTCTGATAATTTTCTTTGACCTGTGTGATTAGTAGTAAAGTAGTTCTGTTTATTGTCCAAAACGGTTACATCCTTCTTTGGGCAGGCTCTGAGCTGCTCTACTTAGTGGCAGGCAGGGCACCACAACTATGGCACCGTCACGTCCCCATTACGGTGGGCTGTGTGCCCTGCTGTGAAGACGACCAAGATGGTTCAAGTGCCCGAGCAGTACAGTCCCTGTAAGGCAAAGCTCTGCCATCTTTTTCTGCACTGCACCTTTGTGCAAGTATATTGCATATTCTTATGCTTTTGAACTCTAATCCAGGTCTTCTTGGAGTCAATAGAATAATTCCCATTAATTTTAATCATACAAGGAGTGCAATCTAATCAATGCCTGGTACAAATGCAGTTAAAGAGTAATATTAATTCAGAAGCGATCTAGCTGAGGTGGCTAGTGTCCATTATTCAGAATCCAAGAACTATACTTACAAATGGTTCTAGGTAGTGCTGTTGCAGTTTCCAAAAAAGTGGCAACCACAGAATAAGATAAACTTCTGTAATTCCTCTATTTATTATTGAGGCTTTTGTGATCCCTCATCTTTTGACACATGATGTCTGCAATACTCTAGGTGCTTATGACAAATGAATCTGTTGTATTCAATAGAAGAATTAACTTAGTGAGAGGGAAATAAAATGCAGCTGTAATATATGAGAGGTCCATTAGTTGGGTTTCTAAAACACTAATGCAGGGGTGTTCAACTCATTTTCACCAGGGGCCACATCAGCCTCGCAGTTGCCTTCAAAGGGCCGAATGTAATTTTAGCTACATTTATACAGTCCTAAAATTACATTTGGCCCTTTGAAGGCAAATGCGAGGCCAGCGTGGCCCCCGGTGAAAATGAGTTGGACATCCCTGCACTAAAGTGTGCATTTGCTCATTCAGACAAGTACTGAGCCAAGCAGAAACTGAAATGCCCCTTCTGAGGACTCATCTGTCCTGGATAACAGGGCAGTGCAAACAAGGCCTGTGACACACCTGGGAATGCTTTTCACGTAACAGATGGGCTGGGGACTCTTAACTTTTATTCAGTGGATGAGATGGACTTAGCCGCCACATTTTTTTCTTTGTTCTACTGTTCTGATGAAACATATTACCATTTTGTTAAAACTCCAGATGCAGAAGCCACTCAATTTTTGTGTTTATTAAGTTTTGTGCAAAGGCGGCTTATTCATTTTAACATCAGCTTTCTGGGGGATGAGGGTGGTGGATGAGATGCACTACTATGAATATCAGTGAGACATAAATAAACTTAATTAGAAGTGGTCAGGACTAGCCACATGAAACATGGCTTTATTTTTCAGAAACTGAGTTGGACTTTGGGAATAGGAACATGATTTCACCTTCACAGCAAAGCCATTTGATAGAGCCAAATATTCACATTGCCAACATCTGTGATTATTTAATTACTATCTTCAGTTATTTAACTTTTCATACAGAAATTGTAATTAATGCATAACAGGGACAACCAGTAGCATATTTTTCACTTCTGTAATCTCAAAGAGTCATTCTATAATGCTTTATGTGTTATCTTGTTCGCACGTCCAAATTTTGGTTATAAAAATGCTGACCATGAAACTGTATATTGTTCTTTTATAGCATGGTCATTCAAATTGCAAAGGGACAGTAGGGTTTTGTAATACCACACTCAGCCTCTGATTAATCTTCCAAGATTTTGAGCCTCATTTTCAGATTCAGGATACAAGTAGTACCTTCTCACTACACTGCAGTTGCCAAGGTTGTACGAATACTTGTCTTATGAAGAAAAAAAAAAAATAAAGAAGTAAAGAAGTAGTATATGAGGAACAAAAAGATGTAAAGAATGAATTTTCTCATGTTTGTTTTCAGAAAAAAAAAAAAAGCAAACCCCCAAAATAGCAAAGAAACATGCTTTTAGTGCCTGCTTTGCACATGGTATAGATGGTTTTACTTAGAAATACTGGAAACAGAACACGAGTTTACAAGTAGCCAAGAGTCACCATCTTGTAAAGTGCGTTCTTGTGACTTGATTTGAATGAGTAACTTCTAACATCTTTTATTTTGCTTGTTTGAGTCAGGTATAGTTTTCATACTGTTCAGAAACATTCTTGCTTGATTTATGTTGGTTCTATAGTCTGGTTTGGCTTTAAATGACACACTTTTGCTTCCCTGAATCTATTTTGGTTTCTTCTCTTTGTTTGTATTATCGTTATGATCTAGAGCTTACAAGATCCTGTGAATAAGCTAACAGAAAAAGCAGAAAAGGAGGACCTGCAGATTGAGAGCACCAAAACAATACAAGATCAAGAGAGTCAGTAAGTCACATGGCCTATCTATTAAAATAAGAAGTATTTTTGGCTATAATCTGCTTTCTGGTTGCTAAAGTCACTGAACATTTATAAATGGAAATATAGACACAGCTAGTCTGATCACACTAGCTAATATTAAGCACAATACAAGAATTCCTGAAATTCTGTAATGTGTACATGAAAACTAATAAACTTTATGGTGAAATTAAGGGCTTTAATAAGACCCATTAAACCTTTCTATGCTTTTCATCTTTCCTAGCCGCCTCTTTATTTTTCAGCTTTTGCTTAATTTTTTCTTTAGTAAAAGAAATGGTAAACAACCACACATGGGAGAAGATGTACGAGCATTGTATTTCTCCCTTCAGCAGCATCTCCTTTCACCTGGGAATAGGATATGGATTCCTGATTGCTTTGAGCAGCGATTAGTTTTTGTAATGTATCCAGCATCGGTTAGTAATCCAATGAAGCAGGAGGTACTTAGCAAAAAGTACATCTAAGTGAGCTGATGCTATCAAGGTTTGAGTTACCTGTAGCTCTGAGGTGAAAGATATTTATGAATGGGCTGCTATGGGGAGAGGAGAAGAGGAGAATGAGATGTGATCCCCCCCGCAATGGGACCATCAGGATTCAGTTGCGAGGAGATGCGATGTTGATATAATCCTGCTGCCACCTGTTGTTTTGGCTACCCCTGGTTAAATGAAGCACCCAGCAAAGGATCAGTTGTCAAAAAGCAGAGTACAGCTTGACTGATAATCAGTGGATTTTGCTCAGCTATTTATAATAATGGGTTTTTAGAGAGTTCAGTTTTCCAGTCCTTTTACTTGTTTAGATTCGGAACTACTAACCAAGATCAGTTTATAAATTGGTCAGGTTTGGTGTTGTTCAGATTAGAAATGGCGCGGCCAAGTATCATTTGGCAGGTGGTTCTTTCCACCAGCAGTTCCTTGAATCTGCTTCTTCCCATGTGACAATAATAAAGAATTTCATAAGCAATTGTTTTCCTCAATGTTGAATATAGAATTCTAGAATGAATGCATGATTTATGCAAGATGTGTGCATTGGCACGCACCAGCAAATGCATCAGATGCCATGTTATGATTGCACTTGTTTTTATTTGTGGATCATCTTTTCCCTTGTTGTCATAAAACTGAGGGGTAAAAATATGTCACCATTTTGCTGTCTAAAACAAACCATAAACAAACGTCTAAGATTCTAGAAGAAAACACAAAACAAAGCCTTTAAAAACCTCATGAACTTTCCATTCACAATAAACATTCATTATACTTGAATTTGGCCTGCATCTAATTTTCCTCTGCTCCCCATAAGGTATCCTCAAGAGCAGGAGAGGTGGCTCCTCCTGTCCTGTCACTAGAGGAGAGGAGGGATGTGCCTACACAGTCCTCTTCACCACCACATCAGCCTTGGCTGCTTCATTCCCTGCTGTTTGAATGGCTGTACACAAAATAATAGCACTTAGTGTATATTCTTCATTGGAGAGATTGCCTTTGTATAAGAATTGCATGTAAATCACAGCTTTTTCATCAACACTGCTGATTTTTTTTTTTTTTTTTTTAAATCTGCTGATGTGGGACAAAACTCACCTGACTGTTGATTTTTAATTCATCGCTGTTAGAAAGAGAAATGCAAAGCGGTATGGTGGTTTTGTTTGGTTTGGGGTTTTTCTGAACATTTGTACCTCCTTCATGATAGTTATGAAAAAGCAAATCTGGAAAAGCAGAATACACTATACTTGTCATTAGATTAAAAAGAAGAGTAGTGGGTTTTGATAGCTGGTGTTCAATCTAATTTTGGTGTTCAACAGACTTCTGCCAGTGAAAATATGAAAGTTAACAACAGACCAGCATATATAGCAAACACAAGAGTCCATATGAATTACTGTTTATTTGTTATTGATATGATTCTGTAATGATGTGACCAAAAACATAAAAATTAATTATTATTCTATAGCCTTAGAATTATTTTCTCAATTTTTTTCTTATTCTTTCAAATTAAGGTTGATTTCATTAGATGAGGAGAGCCATACCAAGGAATCAAACTATTCAGGTATTTTATTTCATGTTATCATAACTTTATAAGTGCTGTAATGCATGGGTTTTTTCGCTTTTGTTTATTTCATATATGTTCACCTTCACCCAGCAAATCCCTACAAATGCATAAAATTTAAGGCCAGGAATATCTGTTAAACCTAATCTCTTATATATTGTATCCCACTGTATTTCATTCAATTACTCTCAGGTCAAATAGGTTGTCTTCCAGAGAGTAGTTCTGGCATTGAGCATGTCCTCAAGGAAAGGATCAACAGATTAGTAGGTGTCGAGACAAGGAAAGTATGCCACTCATCTGGCTAGTTCATTCCAGTGATTAAATGTGTACTCCGTTAAAAACCTGATGAATTTAGTGGAACTTCTGCCTAAAAGCTAGGCAAAGTCAAGCTCCAAGTGGAGGTTCACAGTGCAAGGATGGGAAGCAATGGACACAAGTGACAGGAAGGGAAATTCTGATTACATACTAGGAAAGAAAGTGTTCGTGGTGAGGTAGCAAAGTGCTGGAAAAAGTGCCCAGAGGGGCTGTGGAATCTTCATCTCTGGAGGTCTTGAAGATGTGACAGGACACGTCCCTGGGAAACCTGATCTAACTTCATAGCTCGCTCTCCTCTGACAAGGGGCTTGGCCAAGATAACCCCCAGAGGTCCTTCCAACCTAAATAATGCCTTGGTTTATAAATACACCTTTTTCTGCTGAATCAATGGAGAATCCGTTTAATAGCTAGTCTTTTATCCTCCATGAAGGTACATTAAGATCAAGATACCTCTCACATCTTCATTTCAATAGACTAGCCATATTTATGTCTTGAAGACATCTTCTCTAGTCCTGTGTTTTTTAAGTTTTCGTTTCCATTCTGCTTTCCAACACCCCTTTTAAAATGTAAATATGTGACTGTACAAGACGTTTCTGATGTTGGTCTCACCCGTCGTGTTTCTAGAAGGTAAAGTCACATTCCTGTTTCTATATCCAAGAAGGACGCCTCATTTTGCTGCAACATCAAGTTAAAAGCTCATATCTGAATTTTTTGTTTATTCAAGAGTCAGTTCCTTTTGGTCACAGCTTTCCAGGACTCATTCTTCCTTTCTGCAGCATGGCATATAGTTTTTATTCCAAGAGATATAACTTATGACTTAGTTGTATTAAATTCTCCCAGCCCCGACTACAGAAACTGAATGACTGGCCTGAACAACCATCTCTAATAGTCTGTTAGTTGTTTGCACATTTTTTCAAGTGTGATTTTGTGTTTACTTCCAGATGACTGCTAAAGCCATTGAATAGCAATGGATATAACACCAAACCTTGCAGATCTAAACTAGAAACACTTCTGCTTTGCAATTATTTCTCCTAACAACTGGTTTTTGACATCTGTTAGTTGTCATGTTCCTAATACATTCTATATGCTCATTACAGATATTATGCGGTGGTAACTTTTTTGCTGGAAGGCTACGCAGAGCAAAATCAAGTTGTTTCCAAACAGATATCTTTACCAAAGAAAGCTCATAGTTTTATCGAAGAATGAAATTAGTCGGATATTTTAACTTGGTCTGCTTTACATGAAAACACCTTTTATTATAGGAGTGTTTATTATGCATGTTTTCTTTTGCTGAATCCCATATTGAGTGGGATTCGTTAATGTTTTGCCTACGAGTAATGTTGAGCTACCAGCCCATAGTTAACTACAATTACGTGAGTCACCCTGTTAATTATTGGTTTTGTTTGGGTGGTTTTTGTAATAATGACAAGATGTTAGGACTTTTCCAGTGTTTTGAAGTTTCACCCATTTTGCCATTAATTAGATCAATCATCTCTTTGATGAGATATTTTAAAATTCTTGGATACAAAATATGACTTATATTTTCTTAGCAGATGTTTTCTAGAATCTCAGTTACTTATGGGCTGTAAAATGTTTCACCGTTGTCCATAACATAAATACCTCGTTCTGTCTCTTTCTCCATCGCCCCTAAGAGGAACTGAAGTATTTTGGAATACTCTGCCCGCTCTGCTAGATTTTTCCATTTCCATACACTAGTGAGTCTGTGCCATTGCTAAGATTTTTTTTCTCAAAGTACTCTGTACAGACTAAAGTTAATACAGATGTAGCAGTACTAGTGATGGAACTGTGTTTCTTCTTAGCTTTCCTCATCAACTACTTCTACTCTATAGCTTCCAGTTTTTATTATTTGCTCTGTGTTTTCCTTTAAAATTCTATGGGTGTTTTTAAGATTGGCTCCATCACGTTTACCACTGAACCAAGGCAGGCTTTCAGCAACAGTTGTGCTTTATTCATTACGGAATTGTGGCCGTCCATATCCCATCTTTTTTAAACTTCTCCTTCTTATTTTTTTTCTCTTGCCAATCTGTTTAGGGTTGGGTTTTTCCCCTCTGGCTTTGTGCGTTGTCCTTGTATGGAAGCATCGTGTATATTTGTCCATGCATGTCTATGCCTCTCTTGTCTACATCTATGTAGAGTGTAATCAGATGTGATCTTAGGTCCTTAAATGACCAGCTGTTTCTATTGCTGGTGGCACATTTCCATGCCATTGTGCTAGTCAAAGCCTTGTTAAAATAATATGATTAAAACAGTAAGCAAGCTGTTCTGTTTCATTTAGTTCTGAACATACCTTGAAGTTTCACCTGAAAGGGTTTGGCTGTCAAGTTTTATTCCTCTATAGAGATTTTTTTTGTCTCTATTCCAGCCTCAACCTTGAGGCTTCCAGCAGATCTACTTTCCAGTCCTGGTGATACCGTGACCAACCCCCTCATTCACCCCTAGAGCTACTGACTTAGTTGTCTACAAGCTAGATTTCCTCAAGATTTAATGGGGAGAGAAAGGCATGTTCAGTAGGTAACTCATCCCTCCTGTTTTGCTACATATCTGAAATGTGATTAATCACCTGAGGGAGGTGTCTTTCTCTTCACTGATAGACAAAATCTAGATGATTGTTTTGACTCCCTGTCTAACCTAAGAAACTTGTTCAGAACTTAAGGTAGTTACAGTTGAGGCATGGTTGTGTTTCTTCACTTATAACCTCGCCTATAACCCTCAGCTATACATATACATACATACTGGTCCTAGGCCATGTATTTCCCTGCAGGAGAGGTGGTGCTGTTATTTATATCCTAACCTGGGCGTCTTTGGGGGAAGACAGTTTCTTTTCTCTATTCACAGAGTTGGTGTCATGTGGAAGAACCTGTTGTCAAGAAAGGTGATTTAGGGAGTGATGAGATCATTTTAAGAGTGATGAGAGCACTTTTGTGCTCCCTCCCGGCCTGTGTAAACACAAGCTTCTAAAAGAAGCGTCTCTGCTTCTGGAGGATGGCAGAGACCTGCCTGATTCTTGCAGTTGCCTCAGGTGGGTGCACTCAGCCTGAAGAAGGGCTAGTGTGGCAGGCGGTGATTTGAAGGAAGATTCCCCCCCCTGGTTAGTATTCAGAAATTTGCTTCACTTCTTAGAAATGCTTGAATCTGGGGTCTTTCATTCATTGTGGCCAGGTTCATTATAAACATGAATACCAACAACCCTTGCATGTTGATCTTACAGTGACATTGTTTATAAGCATGGTCTTGTGCCAAGCACAATTTGACATGTTTATGGATCTTGATTACAGCTGATGATGGCAAGGATGTCATATCCACGTTACAAGGAAATTGTAACCACAAGCAGAACTCAGGTGAAGAGACTTAAGACCTTTAGATGTGTTCATGCTGTTTGTCAGTACAACACTGCAGATCTTCCTTCATTGCTTTTCTTCTTTTTTTTAATTTTAGGTGCCATAGATGACTTATTAGACCTGCAACCTGAAGAAAATGGTATGAAACTTTTGTGCATGTCTGTTTCATCTGCTTTTCGATTACAAGCACCAAGTATAATTTTCATCGTAGATGTTGTTTTCAGAATCTGAAAGTTTGATCTTTTTTTGAATGAAATTATTCATGTGCAGTATTTAAACAGTGTTAAAGGAAACTCAACTTCATATATATGCAGAAGCACTAGTCCTCATGTTATGAAGTAAATTTTATGGGGATAAAACACTTTGTAACAAGTGATTCAAGGTTAGCTATACTAGACTGTATTGCGTTTGCCCCACTGAGGTAGATCCCACTGTAAACCTTACCCTTCCTATGACAGTTCACAAACTTTTCGGTTCTTCAGTTGTTGTATCAACCCTTGGCAATATGCTAGTAGCCACAAGATTTTATATCAGAAATGTATGCAGCAGAAACAAATGATTTAGTCATCTTAAAAAAATAAAAGAACTGGTGTCTTCTTTCAGCCAGAGAGTTAATTAAATCTGCTGTGCTGTTCTCATATATGTATGAGAAAGCAATCTTTCATTCCAGGCTCTACTCTTATGCTTTTGTAAGATCAGTGGCAACTCAGGGGGACATGCTGTGTTTTTCTAAAGGGTTCTGTTTTACCACGTAACATATTAAAGGTCGGGCCAAAAGTTTTATATTGAGTTTTCATAGGCAGTAATAGTTTGTCATTTGCTCTTCATTCATTTATGGAGAATGAGTTAAAAAACCTCAACAACAACAAAAACAACTGTGGCAACTCAAAAAGCAAGTAGCAAAGCAGCAAAGAAAAAAAATCCCTTTGCGTGGTTTACTCAGTCAGACTGAGAGTGTAATTTGGGGTATTTAAGGCGCTGCCTTCATAGTGGGTGAGGAAGGGAGCATTGGCAAACACCTCGACTTTGGATTTGCCACAGGCCATCTCTTGCTCTGTGGGGGAATCACTCATGAAGGCAGAAACAGGGAAAGTTCCTCAGCTGCCTGTGCAGAAGCAGCCCTAATCTGTGGATAGATAAGGTAGTGATGACTTCTTTTCTGTGGTTAATAAAAGCAGTCAGTTCATGTCTGATAATGGCCGTTTCTTTTTTGGTTTTCCCCTTATGCAGGTTCATTCCTTGTTGGACCTTCTTAGTGCAGATACAGAGAATGCATACAATTATTGGTCATACAAGTTTAGCTATGTCAGAAATCTATTTTTTTTTCTTTAGTCAAATAGTTAAATCAATATGAAAGCAGTTGTGGGGCGGTTACATCAGATAAAGATGGTGATGTTAATGTTACAGTATCAGCCGTTTACCCTAATTTTACACACTAGCTAGCTTTAGGCTAGTGAATATTGTATTATTTTAAGTTCAGCAGTACAGTTAAAGGTATACTTTTATGTGTGTTTCAGAAGGAAGTCTTTATCCATCCTGTGTTTCCAATTTTTTTTTAAATACCAGAAAAAATGAGGCAAGTTTGCAAAGGAATATGAGCATTGCTAGGGGCTTGTTCAAACAACAACAAAAAAAAGTATGGTGACATTGTTTTTTTCAGTGTTTTATTGGCAGTTCGGTTTGGGTTTTTTTTCATGGTCATTTGAAAGCTTAGGGGCAGTATGTACAGACAAAAAAATAATTTTGATTGTGAAAATAGGCAGTGAAAACAGAGGAAGAGGAAAAGATGCAATAGAAGATTTATGGGTGAAGTGAGAAAGTCCATATCATTCTAGTAATCTAGCAGAGATACCACATGAGTAACATCTTGATAAGCAAGACTGGTTTCAAGATAAACTTTAATGCAAACAAGAGTAGAACTTACTGCTGCCCCACCCTGTCCTCCCCTGCCTGGGGTGTGTTGTCCCCACAGGAAGATCAGAAAGACTGCTGAGACTAGAAATGTGTCACTCCTCTGATGTCTGGTGGTCAGACACACTACAGCAAGACTTACCTGCCCTTCAGATGTAAAGCTATACATTGTACTTTCTCCCCCAGTACAATTGGGACGACTGCAGTGGGACACCCAGAGGAAGCAGAGCTTCGCTCTGAGCTGTGCTGCTGCAAAGCCTTTGTTCCATTAGAGTAAATGTCACTTGTGGTTAGGTGCAGTGGTGGCAGTGTGCCTGAGCAGAGCTGTTGCTGCTGGTGCTCTCTGCATCTCCCCCGTAAGCCTTCCAAGTTCGTGAAGGGGCCTCCCGAAAGCAGCTTTGAGATGGTGATGCCCCATAGAGATCAGAGTTCTTAAGTACCTTTGAAATAGCAGGTGTCTGTCCCCTACGGAAGGATTTACCTCTCTGCCTCACCTGCTGAATAGTAGAGACCTGGGGGAATTAGGTGTTTGGACAACCTTAACATTCTTTGCTGTTTATCTGAAGATGAGAAAGAAGCCTGAAAATTCATGAGAACAAATTGTTTTCTGTGGTATTTTAGTTGTAGTCTAGTGGGAACATCAGGAGAATTGATTTGTTTGTGATGTTTCTATTTCTAATTTTTGGGTCCTGTCACAGAGTACAGAGGTATATAAAAATGTGAATTAGAAAGGAGCTGAATCTCAGAGCTGATATCAATAATGAATAAAATCCTTAAATTATGTGTCGGTTTATTTGTTTCTTAGTGCGTAGGTGTGTATGTTGAGTCATCGGCCTATTTTAAAACACAGGTTTGTGCTTTTTTTTTCTTCTCTGACTCAACTTCAGCCATTTCATTATAAATTATTACGGCTATTAAAAAAGGAACTTCCCAGAGAAGTCTGTTGCATTTAAACAAAATGGCCTGTTGCAACCACTTTGCTACTATCAATCTTTTATCCCAACCCAAAAGGGTTAAAAACATCTTTGCAAGTTCTGTGCAGCTCTGCTCAGCTGATCTATATGAACTTTGGAAAGTTGAAGTTGCTTCTGTGCCTTACCACAAGTCTGAAACAAGCATAATTACGATAAACTGATCTGGGTTTCAGTAACGTAAAGTTATCAACGTTGTTAGCCGCCATTTTTGTCCTCAGCATACTCCCACAGTGGAGCTCTAAATGTTTCCAAGTAAGATAACACTTGGGGTTCCTTCTACAGTTCTTTCACTCTCCAAATATTTTGTAAGCTACAGAAAAGGATTACTATCCTGGTTACCTTTCTAAAAATAGGAAAAATTGGTTTTAAGGAGTAATGGCTTGAGTCACCTAAGAGCTTCTTCAGTTGCGATTCTGGTGCTAGAAACACTAGCAAGGGGAATCAGAAATAAAGTGGCCTCAGTCATTTCTCAGCAGCCTAAGAGAGGAAAAAGGGTTACTACAGGATTGATGGCAGTACAGAAATCTCACTCTGTGTAGAGTAACCTGTTCTCATGGGGAAATACTCCAGTAATTCAAGCATTGGTCATAAAGGTCATCCTAAGTATGTTCTCACAAACATTCTAGAATAATCCCCAACTCTTATCTATTTTCAATTTATACCATTCTGATTGGTTTTGACAGTTTTATATAATGTTTCAAAAAGCAACATAAAAGTAGTCTTGTCCAATATTTTAAATTTTAGACTATGTATTTGTTGTGGTGTGGTGTTTAATATATATATTTTTAAGCATACTTATTGTCTTTAATGAGAAATTAGTCTTAACAGCCATGAGGTTATCTAAAATAACCAAGGAATTATTTGTTGCATAAGCCACAAGCCCAGATGTCCAAGAGGATTGAGTCTAAAAGAGAAAACAACAAATATTCACACAAAAATATTCCATCTCACTTAACATACAAAACATACTTTGGATGTCTTACAAAGGTTCCTTCTTTGTTTGTCTAAAAATGATTTATCTTGCCTCTCTTGTTCTGAGACAGCTTCAAAGGATCAGTTTGTGAGGTCCTTGGAGTCAGAATCTGGTGATAAGGATGACATGGTATTGCTGAATGAGATCCTCAACGCTTCCTCCCTGGACGAGGGGGAATTCAGCAAAGAGTGGACAGCTGTTTTTGGCCAGGTTGCACTTGCTGATCTCAGCACGAACTCTTCAGCTGGAGATGTGGAGAACACGGCATCGTCTGTGGCACCGACACCATCAGGCTACTTGCCCTCACAGCTGTTAGACCAAAACATGAATGACTTGCAGTCGTCTTTACATGGTGAGAGCTCATCTTGTTTTGTTAGTGTTTTAGTTTTAGGCATTAGAATATGGCTTTCTGCTACATGGAAGTGTGGTGACAACTCATGTTGTGCCATAGCTGCAGAAACCCTGAGCAGAGTGTGGCCTGGAGAAAAATGTGTGAGTAGCATATTTGTTTTTCTAGCCCTGCTCATTCAGTGTTTGTGAATTAAGTACCTTAAAACCTGTAGTCAAAATTACTGTCTTGAATATTTTCATTGAGCTTTCTGAAACATCCTGTAGGCCTTTGAGACTTTTTTTTTTTCTGTAACAGAGTTTGAGTGGGTTTCACTGTTTAAATCACAACTGCTGTCTCTATTAAGGGTCCAAAGAACTAAAAATACTTGCTGTATTTTGTCTGGGAATACTATTTTTAAACAACTTATTGAAAATTAATCGCATTCATTCATTTTCTTTTTTTTTCCCATTGTATCCCATACTGTTGAGTGTAGGAATATGGATAAGGCATTATAGAGTGGGTTGTCTCATCCTAGCAACCATACAGGTGGATTGCTCTTGCAGGCTGGTTATTTACTGATGCAGGTAACAACTCTTTCTCTCCCATTTCTTCTATGCAGTTCATCTCCTTGGGTTTTCCAAGGGAGGAGAGGAAGGGAAAGAGGGGAACTGGAGCAGAGCTTTCCTGCCACTGCTTTGGCCTTGAGGAAGGGAAGGAGGAAGGCAGGCTGGTGCTAAGAAGCCAACAGCAAATACCTTCCCCCTTTCCACAGTCTGGCTAGATATCTCCTAGGGCTTTGCAAGCTGAAGGAGGAGTTTGTCTTTTTGGACTCTGTCCCAAGTCATTTACATCTCATTTGGGGAAGAGTGATGTAGGAAAGACTAGCAGACTGATTCCCTCACGAAGACTGCTTCTTGGGACCCATGCTGCTGGTATAAAATGACCTGTGACACTTTGGCAAGAATAAGAAAGTCAAATTTATAATTAGTACAGTTACCACCACCACTCCGAAAGCAGGATATTTGGGTTCGCTGACTTCGATGCTTAGATGGAAACTGGGGGAGTGACATTTGCAATTATGCACAGTTCTAGATGTACTTTTATGATGATGTACATGCATATATGAGTATGATTGATAGAGTGAAGAGGGACTTGGAAGAGTGTAGGATTTGACCTCATAAAATATGAGCTAAAAAAATGATGCTGTTTAGTCATTGCATTGTCAAGTTAAAGTTTGTGACCAGAAGTGGACATGGTATCTATTGAAATGGGAAAAAGGAACAATGGAAAACACCTTTCTTTATACAGAGGCATAAACAGATTTTAAGTAAATTACTGAAAATATCAACAGAAATATTATGGGATTGATTTTTTTTTCAGAGTTTTTACATGTTTTTAAATGTAAACATGTTTTTGAAGGAAAAATATTTTCGAGGTGTAAATGGCAAACACGGCTGGGTATCCTTTCTGAGGCTGCTGCTATTGCTCTCATTTGCACAAGACATTGGCATTGGCTGTGAGAAAAATGAGAGCTCGGGTATGTTGCATTCAAGGAACACTAGAAATAGAAAATCTGTTCCAGTCAACATGGTAACCCAAAATCTTTCTGAATAAGAAAAAGAATAAATATGTAGTGGAAGAATAAAATATGTTGGTGTTTTCAAATGGATGTCCAGGGTTTTGACAGATCACAGTAATTGATCTACTGGCATTTGAAAAGTCAGGGCTAATCAACTGAATGATTGTATCTGATAATCAGCATGTTCCCAGCTGACTCTAGTTCCCAAGAAAAATGCATTATTTAAATTACCTTCCATAGGCTATTAATTTTTTTGTTTCTCATTTTTTAACAGAATGTGAAATTCCGTCCATTTTATATCTTGTGAAATCTCAAATTTAATCTTAAACTGCATTTCATTCCACAGCCCTTCTTTCATGATTTGACCTTGTCACTAAATTTGGAAACAGACTCTAAAAAAAATAGTAACTGCAGTACAAACAAATCTAAACATGCAAGTTTAAAACATCAGAATATATGAATTATTGATATTTTTACTGAGGACTTGTGATACATATCCTACACTTTTTTTCCCCTAATTGGTAGGATTGCTTAATAATTATACAGTGTGAGGTGCTACACTGGAGCCTCGATGTTGCATACTTCCTGTGTGAATTTGGCCTTAAGACCATAAAGATTCTTAAAACTCACATGCTTAACTTTAAGCACATTAACTTTTCTATTAACTTCAGTGGGATTACTTACTTATTTTATGTTAAGCACACTCATAAATCTTTGGGGCTTTGTTTTCTCTCTGCCTCAGATCTTAATCTGTAAAACAGGCACAATGCTATGCAGGTTATAAACTGTTACGGTCAGGAATTCCCAGCTCGGAGTTTTCCCTGGCTGTATTTATAGGCAGGATCTAGCACAATGGGACTTTGAATTGCTATGGGACTACCAGGTGCTGGTTTAAAATAGATAAAAATGTAAATATATATATATTTGAAACAAAGCATACTCCCAACAAATCTTTTAGATTCCCCTCCAGATACAGCTTTGTAGTTTGGTTGCCTTTCCACTTTTTCACAGAGAGTGTTGGATTTCTCTTTCATGATGTTTCTGGTCTCATTTAATTAATTATTCGTACCAGTAAGGGCTCCTCTTCATCTTACCTTCACGTGCATCTATTCTAGTTGGCAAGAAAATGTGCAGTTTACCATTTCCATTTCTAAATTTAATTGTGGTAACATTTGTGAAGAAGCTAGCTGAAAAGTGGGCTGTTTGGTTTTCCTTGCTGTCTCGCCGATAATCTTTTGTCAAGTCACATAACAAAGCCATCCTGTGAACAGTTGAACAACTGCTTTCAAATTGGTGGACTGCAGTTTGTTGTCAAAAGGCAAAGTTGTTCTCTGTAGCTCACTGTGAGCAGACACTAAAAGCGTAATTCATTAAAGTACTGGGCCCCTCAGTTCAAGAAGGACAGGGAACTGCTGGAGAGAGTCCAGCGCAGGGCAACAAAGATGATTAGGGGAGTGGATCATCTCCCTTATGAGGAAAGGCTGAGGGAGCTGGGGCTCTTTAGCTTGGAGAAAAGGAGGCTGAGGGGTGACCTCATTAATGTTTATAAATATGTAAAGGGTAAGTGTCACGAGGATGGAGCCAGGCTCTTCTCGGTGGACAAGGGGCAGTGGATGCAAACTGGAACACAAGAGGTTCCACTTAAATTTGAGAAGAAACTTCTTCACAGTGAGGGTGACGGAACACTGGAACAGGCTGCCCAGGGAGGTTGTGGAGTCTCCTTCTCTGGAGACATTCAAAACCCGCCTGGACGCCTTCCTGTGTAACCTCATCTGGGTGTTCCTGCTCCAGCAGGGGGATTGGACTAGATGATCTTTTGAGGTCCCTTCCAATCCCTAACATTCTGTGATTTCATACAAATTCTGTGTCAGTCTTTCCCAGTACCTTTGTAGGTGCGTAAGTTCATGATGAAAGCATCACACGTTTTGTGGTGCATTTTTGGTTGGATGTCTTTGTTGCTCTCGTTAGGTTCTTTGGATTTTCTAAGTGGTAATTGAGCTACCTGCAGTTTAAGGAACAGAGAACCAGCCCACAGCATCTCTCACAGCCATGCTGCTTCCCAAGCCTGTGGCCCAGGGCTCAGAAGGAGAGCTGCAAAGGAGTTAACTGGTCTGCGGTGTTTCGGTTTGTGGTCTGCCAGTCACATCAGTGTAAATGAACATCAGTGAGGTCTCGGGCAGCCAACTCCTGATCTCACTGAAGTCAGTGGGACTTGCACAGAAAGTTTCCAGGCAGCACTCCCATTCATTTCCATGAAATTAGGATTTGGCCCTGTTTGTTTAAGCCACTCAATTTATCCATTGCCATCCATTGACATATTAAAACACTTTCTCGCAATACATCTCCAAACAGAGAAAGTATTGCAGTTTTCTATAGTTGTGTGTTATGTTCTCTGCTGTTCTTCTCTTTTGTAACACAAGCAGAGAAAATGCCTGGAAAAAATATGTCATTCTGAAGTGGTGATGCCATACTTTTTATTATTTATTATTCGAATTTGCTTATTTGAAAGATTAAACTCTAACATCTCATTTTCAAGGGACACAGGCTAGCTCATAAGCTTTTATCACCATCACCTACAACAAACATATGTGAGCCCTCTGCATCCAGATTTTGAAGAATTTTTTGGTTTGTTTCCTTAGAGATACAGAGGATGTTTGTGGCTTTAAATTTCCTTCCTAATTCATGTGACTTTATAGAAACACTCTTCTTGCCTCCTTTTAATAACACAGCTTGGGTTTCAGAGCTTTTATAGTCAAGGTAAGATCAGAGAGTGATGAGAATAATCTGTTAGAGAGGAGAAAGGTTTGTGTGACTTACGTGGCTGTTACTGTAGCTGTCAGGACAGTGGGTACCAGTGTCTGGCAGAGGTCTCAGAAGAGGAGACTCAAAGAGAGTAGAAAGGGATGTGAGAGCATGAACTTGTAGAAAAAAGAGAAAGAATATGGAAATGCTCACCGTGTGCACAGATGAATATCCTGTTTGTGATACTGCAGAATTAGATGTACTAGATCCCAGAGATGATGGATAATTGTTCAGGCCACAATTAAAGGAGATATTATTGAAATGAGAAATATGATCTCCAGCCCTCTAAATGTGATAAAGCATAAGAATATCTTTAAGTATCTTAAGCCGGGGACAAAAATGCTCCATTTTTTCCTAATATATTTCCGTGGTACACCACCCCTAGTTCATTTTGCCAGCCTAGCTCATCTGGCCTCATTAACTGTATTTGTGATTACACTTTTGTGGCTATGGAATATGCATGTAAGAACAAAAAATTGTGAATAACCAGTTTTACTTTTTCCTGCATATTTGCTCTCTCCCTGCTGAGAAGATCCTTTCAAGTGAAGAAGTGAAGAACTAGTTTTAAGTTAACTCAAAGCAGCGCATCTTGAATTTAATTCTTCGAAGTGTTTTGCAATAAATCATTTCTTTCAGAATTAATCATTTCAGAATTAATTTAAAAAATAGATTCTCTAAATATATTTTTTCTGGAACAGCTGATGTAATGAGAGTCTTTGGAACAGTAAAAGAAAGGTGGAAAAAATGTTTAGTATGTATGATATTTTTGCCCAAATGGAAGTGATATTCACTACAGCTATGCTTGACTTGATTACTGTACTGGCCTTTTGTATGAACAAGTATTAACTGTGATTGGACAAAAGAAACAAGAAAAATCTTTCTTAGCCAGGTTAAAGATTTGAAAGGGGTACAGTCGCCTGAATCCGGAGATGATGAAACTGATATTCTCGCAGATATTGTCTTCTTGAGGATGTTGCTTGTCTGCAGTATTTGACTGTGGATTTCTTGTGTATGAGGAAAGATACAAATGGCCATAACTATAATGTTCTGCTCCATCATCTGGTGTGACCATCGTCCTGCCAGACAGTGGGATGTTGGAGTTAACGAAGTAATTCTTCAGACTAATGCTGTTGTATCACTGAATTTTAGGATGGGCAGCTAACGATGTGAGCCCCCCATCTATACCACAACCATCACAGAAACCAAACAGCCCGAATGTGAACACTAACAAGATGCCCGTGAAAGGTGATACAGTCATGTATTTTTTCAGTTACTTTGCTTTTCCTTTTTAGCTGTGACTCTTGTAGTTTTTCAGTCTTCTCAGTTTATCATAATATAACCTATTTTTGTAGTAGTCACATCTCAAGAATCATGTGCTCACTAATTAATTACTCTGTTTCAGCATTATGTGTATGATATGCGTGTGTGCATGTGTGTTTTCAGTAGGCTTCAGTACTAGTACTATGTCAAAAGAGTAATTTACTATATAATGAGGGATCTGAAACTACAGTTTCTTTTACTACTTTAGTTTTGAGTCACACAAAATAGCAACTGCATGCACTTTTTTCTAAGCTAAACAGTGTTTTGGAGCTCTAGGAGGACATTGTGGCTAAAATACAGAATACTGGTAAAGCAGAAGAGCCCTAGCCGCAAATTATGTTGATAATATACATGATATCGGGAATCATCTGCTTGAAACTTAATTTGCTTCTTGCAACTGAGCCAAGAATGTGTAGTCCCATCTACAGAGACAAAGCCCTGCTGGTTTTGACTAGGATTTTCTGGATAAGTGAACCAGAAATGTCTTGAATCCTTATTGCCAGTTCGTAGCCTATTCTGCGCATTCACATTCAAACAGAAGCTACATCAAAGATGTTCAGTGCAGAAGAAAGGAGCGATGTGCATTCCTTCCCCTGCTTCGTAGGATTAAAAGACTGGCATGTTTCAGCCCAGCAGAAAAAGAGGGTTAAGATGTTTTGGAAACTGTTCTAGAAATGAGTGTGATGCCACAGCTACAGTACCTTCACCAGAAAAAGGAGCAGCCTTCAGCTACTTTAAAATCTGTGTTTCTGAAAGTGGTAGGTACTCCAACCTTGCAGACACCAAGATGAAAGTCATGCCAGGCAGAGCCTATTTTGTCCATAAATTCCTTGTTTCACAAAAAATGCTTTCATGCGATGCTTTCTCTCTGAGTGGAAGAGCATATCTTATTTCGCTATCAATATAATACATGTTAAGCATAGGGTCACAAAAAAACAAAGCAAGTGGAGATGTCCCTTCTTCATAGCAGCCACAGTCACCTCCTCTTTAACTTGAACATGTGCCGTTTTGGAATGATAAGGTAGGAGACCTCCACAACATCTGTATGTCAATATACACTCATAAATGTAATAGTCCAGCTGCTGTTTGAACATATTCTTGGTTCACATTTTTTTATACCCATCAAAAAATATATACTAATACTAGAAGCCGTACTTGGAACTGGCTATCAAATGTACTGCCTCTCTCTCCAGCCAATATCTTCCCATTAAAACTTCATTCCAGATGACTAATGACCTTGTGTGGTGATATACAAGGGGGACAGAACAGTCATATGAACTGGATTTAGGCAAAGGAATTCAGTCCTGTAAGAGATGTTGAAAGTAAAATTTGCCTTGGCTTTCCTTTTACTTTTTTGCGGGCATGCAGACACATACACCAGTAAAATACCTTTCATGAAACAAGGCTAAACAGAGCGAGATTGTGTCTATTTTTAATTAAAGTGTTCCTGTACTTATCATGGCAGGAGCCATATAAAATACACAGGCAGACAGATGTAGAACATTCACTCTTACTAAAGTTCCATATTCTGTTAAAGGTGGTGTTTTAAAACACCATCACTCATTCTGATTTTCTTGTCAGAAGTGCCTTTAGTAATAACTTAAACAATAGTATGGCATTTGTTTGACCTCACTCAAACATTGTCAGTTTTGTTTTAAAATATCTGACAAGTCTGTACTTCTTTTTTTTCTTTTTTTTTTTTTCTTCCAGAACCTACAAAGAATCCAAAAGACTTGACTGCCTGGTTCAGTCTTTTTGCTGACCTTGACCCGTTATCCAATCCTGATGCTGTTGGGAAAACTGATAAAGAACATGAATTGCTTAATGCATGAGTCAGCTGGCTATGGTAACTCACATTCTTCCATTCATCAACACTATTTTGGGGTTAAAAAAAACTAAATGAAAATTAGTATGCTGTTGTGAAAGTATGAAGTATGTGCCATAATAATAAAACTAAAGGGAATAAATCCCCTTTTATATAGGTACAGTTATTTGCTCTTGTTTTGTATAAAGAGTTCGCATTTATTTTCTACGTGGATTTACAAAAATTAGGTTAAGAATTGGGGCAGATTTCTTGCCAAATTAGATTATCTGCTGAAGCACTCTCTTTGCCTGAGGTGAGGTGGAGCTAACACTGGAGTGAAATACAAACTGCAAACCTATTTTTTTATAAAGTTTCCTGAGTGAATTAAAAAAAAAAATCATCATGTAACTGAGGAGGCTGCATGAGTTAAGCATCTATCATGGATATATATATATATTACTGCTATGTTAAGATGTCAACTAGATTTGTTTTATTAGTAGTCACAGTGAAAAAAGCTGTGCTGGGGTTAATTATTGAAGAAATACGTTTGGGTCTGTGCAGCCATGGAAATTGTGCCCTTTCTGATTTAACTTATTAGACTAACTGCACTACATAAATAGAAGTCATGCCCAGCAGGCTGCTTTTCTAAGGTTTTTTTCCATTGCACCAACAGAATTTGCACCTGTTTGCAGAAGTTTCCTGCAACTGATGCTGTACCATGCCTTCAAAACATTCATATTTCTGTTTGGAGTATTCTTCTTCCAGTTTATTTCTGAAGCATGTGTTATTTTGAGCTTGTCGTGACATTAACTCTTTAATAAAATGATTTTGACAAAAAAGACCTTTTATTCCCAGGGGAATGCTGTTGTGCTGTTGAATTGGTATGTAACAAGCATCTGAAGATAAAACATATGACCAGTTTTTAGGCAGGACCTAATAATTCACACTGTTTCTGAACAGTAATCCAGTAGGACAGTAAGAAAACTCAAACTCACTCAGTGTCCCTTTGCCTCACTCTCCTTTTACAGCAAAGGAAGGGAAAAAGGATGTGTCAGGAGCCACACAAGTTTTATGTACTGGATAGGATCTCCTTTGCAATTTATGATATTTGCCCTTTTACAATTCAGTTGATTTTC
Source organism: Caloenas nicobarica (assembly GCF_036013445.1). NCBI lineage: Eukaryota > Metazoa > Chordata > Aves > Columbiformes > Columbidae > Caloenas > Caloenas nicobarica. The sequence continues at coordinate 28,176,088 of NC_088246.1, read as the reverse complement.
CTGTTACATTGGTGACGCTTTTTACTATCAGTTGACTGTACACTCAGTTAGTTAATCATTGCTTCATGCTCTATTAGATAACAAAATACCTGCATTGGAAACCTAGAAATAACTGCATAAATATAGAAGTTCACTGAATTAATCTCCTTCTTCTTGAATGCAGCAGAACATCATTTGATGGCCGCACTGAGCAGCATTAATGTGCATTGAGTACCTCCTGGCTAAAAAGCTACGTGCTATCAGTGGATGGGTTGTTGGACCGAATGGGGTGCATCTGGCTGAACCCTCAGCAACCTTTAAACACCTCTGTTCAAAATCCCACCCCGTAGCCTGGAAGTGTCAAGGTACCTCAATTTTTGCCATAGAAGTTCTTCAGATGTTTAGCAGTATATTTTCACGTGTAACTGGAAAGGACGGTCTGGTCTTCTCCTTGCGCAGTACCCAGGTCTCCAGCACTGAGGCTGGTAACCGCGACATGGAAGCTGATGTAGGTGCCCAGCTGTTCCTGAAGATAAGACTTGATTCCTTCCACAGTACTTCCTACGGTTTGGTACTGGCAGCTCCTTGCTCAATAAGCCGTCTTTTGTGAGATATGTAACCTTCTTGAGCATTAGGGGGGACCCTGAACTCCTGACTTTGGGCTGCAGTCTCTGGCAGTAAAATAAGATAAAGTGGATTAACTGGGAAATACCTAAGGTTTACACGGGGGTGTACTTACACTTATGAGTGCTAGTTTGCATTGATAACACGGGATGTTTGCCCCAAATCCTCTTCACCTCAAACTGTAATGACCTGCAATGCCGAAAACGTTAGGAGCTCAAGGGATAGACAGGCTGCTTTTCAGCCTAACTTGGTTACCACTGAAATAATTTAACAGATTCTGGCAACTTTAAGCAAGTCTGTAGTTGCTAAACTTGCTCTGGATTACATTTGTCTTGATAGTTGCTAAAACACTTGTGGATAATCGACTCTAACATTTTTAGTAGCTGAAGCAATTAGGCTAAAAGCAAAGATGAGGTTGTATTGAATTCAAAACAGTTAAATAAGTGTTCTTTAAGACTCAAAAAAAAAAAAAAAAAGTTTGTGTTTGTTTTTTAGTCACAGATTCTAGACTTCCAGGATATTTTTTTTTTTAAAAAAAAGCTCCTGTCTTGATTGGGACAATTAAGGGTACTGCAAAAGCTCAGCTAAAGCTGTCCTGAATCCTCGTCATGTTTTTAGGTAGAAAACCATCTGAATGATCATCCCTTTTATACAAGGCAAATCACAGCTGCAGGGTTCCCTCCCCGCCCAACTGCACTACCAATCAGTTCATAATAAGCATTGATTTATTGTAATATGTAATTTTTGAAATTAACATTGGTTTTGAATTCTTAGTCTTTAGCCTATGCAATTTTTTCACACTTTCAAATTTAAAAAGGAGCCAGAGGTAATTAAAATATAATTAATTTTGCTTCAAGAAAAGCAACTGAAATCTTTATATATAATGCATTATTATCATGAATGTTTATTGAAGTTGAAAACTAGAGTAAGAAAGCTAACCTCCTGTAAATAGGCTTTTTTTTTTTTCCAGGTAAAAAACTTAATTACAGAGTTGCAAACAATATTTCCCTACTCCTAACGAAGTGTATGGCACATGCTTCTCAGCAGCCTGGGCTGCAGTCATTCCACTTTCCAGTGCAATTGTGAAAGGATTTTCTATGGTGTGTGCACAGGCTCAGCAGTAGTTGGGACAACAGGGTAGTTTATCACTCCGGTAAAATTACCAGCTGATTGTTCTACACACATAGCGTTCATCTTGATTTAACAGGCTTCATTCCAGTTGCATATTCTGGTTTAGTAGTGGATTGTTTTAAAATAAAAACAGCTGCAGAACCCCTGTGGCAGATAAAAACAGTGGTAATTGATTAACTGTCTTTATCTGGAAGTTTATTAAAAGTTGATGTAATTGATTTTGATGAGTCAAGGTTTCTACAAATCAAAGAACAGCTGCTTCAGGGGAGTTGGAGGGTGCGCCTTGGGAACTGAACAGCTCATGGAGAAAACTAACAAGTAACTTTTCTGGCCTTCTTAAGTCATCAGAATTTACTTCCAACATAGTAAAATATGACTTACCTGGTTCTGTTCTGCTGTTTCCATATCGAACATTGCATGGGCGTGATGTTGATGAACTTCGAAGCAGGACCACTTGGCCACTTGCCTTCCCCCAGCACGCTTTTATAAATGGGTGCCTTTCAAAGGTTAGGGGCTGCATGCCCTAGAAAAAACAGCACCAACTGAGCAACAAGGTGACTGGGAGTGGAGAAGCAGCACCAGCTTTGCTGCAGGTGGGACTAGCAGCCGGCCTATGAGCCCTAACAGCTCCAGGATCTGAGCCTGGAAGGGCTCCCAGGTGCTGTGCATCATACTGGGTTTTCCTGAGGCTTTTGCCACTACCGTCTGCCATCACATCCCATTATGGTGCCAGCGGATACTGGAAGAGCACCACTGAGGAGTGAATGCTGGTTGTACGGTCCATGCTCACTGCTGAGACTGCGTGGGGTGAAATAGCCCCAGGGCAAAAGAAGACGGAGCTGGAAGGTCGTATGTTCTCTCAGTGCAGGTCCCGAAGATGATTACTCAGAGTAGCAGCAAAACATTGACATGGTAAAGGAGCAGCTGTCTCTGTTGGGTCTTTCCTCACATATTCAAGCTCTGCCCAACACGCAGTTACTGCTTCCACCGCCTTGGTCCAGCACCCACCTGCTTTCTCCTCCCTGTCAGGGAGGCACCGGGCAGGGATGAGCTGGGCAGCACGGGGAGGCCCCACCATGCTGCGGGCTGGGCAGCCTGCGGCCACGCTTCCTCACCTCCGTAGCGAGGACTATGTGCAGGAGGTGGATTTCCGCCACAGTGAGCCATGGCCAGCCAGGGACCTAGTGTTTTTCTAGGGGTTTTTTAGCACTATAGATATGTAAGTTACCTCAAGCTCAGCCCTCATTGCAACCCCATCACACGACCTCATCTAGCATTTTCTGTAAATCCCCCTCTGGTTAGCCTACTTCTACAATTTCTGCTCCTTGTAAATGTCTTATTTTTAAACAAGCCACCATATGGGAAGGCAGGAAGCGGAGCAGCAGCTCAGCTTGCCACCAGCCGAGCAGCAGAGGGTTCGCCTCAGCCGAGAGCAGAAACGCTGGGACAGTCTAGCGCCGCGTTGGCAAACGCTGTACAAAAGAGCTGCTTCCCACTGCTGGGGCTGCCGTCCTCCCTCGGCATCTGCTCGCACACAGAGCCCGGCTGTGATGCCGCACAGTGAGTGAGCTCCATGCCATGCAAACACTGTCCCGTGACAGTCAACAAGAGCACAGTGGCCAAACAGGCCCCACAGGTTCAGCAAGTTTGGCCCTGAGCAACCATCTGGCCTCCAGCTCCCAGGCGGCCTGGCTGTGCAGTCAATCAGCCCATCACCCAGGTGTTCATTAACAGTGCTCTTCTAAGCATAAAATGGACTTTTCCCTTCATTGACTGATTAGAAACCAGTATAATCTTCCCTTTAAGTAACACAAGGTATTTGCCTGCATGGGAGCCCACCATGTTGGTCCTGCTGGAGCAGGTCCAGAGGAGGGACATGAAAATGGTCAGAGGGCTGGAACACCTCTGCTGTGAGGGCCAGGGTTGTTCACCCGGGAGAAGAGAAGGCTCCAGAGGGACCTTATTGTAGCCTTTCAGTATACAAAGAGAGTGTATAAGAAAGACGGAGAAAGACTTTTCACCAGGGCCTGAGGACAAGGGGCAACAGTTTGAACTGAAAGAGGGTAGGATTTAGACTGGATATAAGAAATAAATATTTTATGATGAGGGTGTTGAGACACTAGAACAGGCGGCTGAGGGAAGCTGTGGATGCCCCATCCCTGGAAGTGTTCAAGGCCAGGTTGGATGGGGCTTTGAGCAACCTGATCCAGTGGAAGGGGTGCCTTCTGACCCAAATCATTCTGTGAGTCTTTGATGAATTGAGGTGGCTGCCATTTGCCAGGGAGCAGTGTACAACTGTCATCACCTTTTAACCCTGTTCTACCATTGCAAAAGCTTGATGTGCCCAACTTTGTAATTAATCCACAGTGAAAGGTTGTGAAGTTTTGGCTGCTATCAAAAAAAAAAAAAAGTAAAAAAGGGAAGGAAAAAAAGTAGATAAGGGATTTTAGAAGTGACTTCAGATCTACATAAGCTGTTAAAGAAGTTACAGCCAGCATTCTCTTAAACAAAAGTATTTTATCTAGCCCCAAAACCTACTCTGTAGAGTGTTTCTTTTATTTTGGATTGCCATAGTTACTATGGCAGCAGAAGAGGCCCCAGGACAGGTGCTGGAAGCCATATGCTTCATCAACAGGCTGGAGAGAAGGAAAAAAAAATTTAAAAAGCTACACAATGAAATTATCCACTCTCTCTCCACCTAGGTGGGTGGATAACAGCTGGCTGCAGGAAACAAGCATGCTAAATGTAACAGGGGCAGGATCTGACAAGGCGAAAAACCCCAAACCCCTACTATTATTCTAAGCGCGATCCTCAAAATAAACCCTTGACACATAAAATACAGAAATTAAAATAATGGGCCACTGAAGTAAGTGCTTTGCTGTTACAGCTGCTTATTTTCTCAGACCGTTCGAGCAGCCTGTGTGGGCCTCCACAACCATCTCTTATCTCTGCCTTGAACTTGAGTACCAGAGCTTCAGAACACCAAAGTCTGACAACAGAGAGCAACCCTCACCATGGCAGAGCAGAAGTTTGATTTGATTTTTAGAAGACAACAGAGATTTTGAAGAATGAGACAAGCCCTGGAGAGATTTTTCTGATCTACGGTTCAGCTGGGTCTTGGGCTGATCTGACATTTCTGCAAGGCTGTCCCTGGACTGGGTGACAGCAGCCAGGGCTCTAAAGGAGCCAGTGACACAATCCAAGGTTTTTTTCCCCTAAAATCCCAGCCTACACCAGTAAGTCACAGAAGCCTGCGTAGGGTGCAGGTCTGTGAGCATCCCAAATCCATCTAAACATGGGCCAACACCCCACGGTGTCCTAGCTGGCTCTTTCCAACTGGAAGAAGAGCCTGTGACAGCTGAAAACCTGGCAGTAAAAAAAAAAAAAAAAGAAAAAGAAAAAAAGAAAAGAAAAGAGACCAGCAATAGCAGCAACACTACCAGAGCCCTTGGGCCAGGCCTGGGGTCACCCCTACTTGCCACCAAACCACAGCCAAGCTACACACCGCTGTTACTGCTCTTCATGTAGGGAAACAACAAATAGAAGAAGCCTTAATCAAATGAAATCTTCCTTTTCTCCACCCTTAGCCATCCCTCCCACACTGAGAACTTTGCAGATTATGCTTTCATTTTTAAGAGAAGCGATCTGGGTCTCTTCAGAGGTAAGAGAGCTCTTGGCTTCACCAGCCTTTGCCACACACACTAGTTATTATTGCTGTGCTTCAAAGGCTGGATAGACCTCAGAGAGTGCAGGTCCACCACACAGCTCCCAGTTGAAGCTGTGGGAACATTGCCAAAGCAAAGTATAAAGGGAAACAAGATTAAAAAGCAAACAGAGGCATTCAGGAAGAAAGCCGGCACTGACACTGCTTCAAGCCCCTTTTCTCGCCCCCACCCAGTTCAACAGCCTGTCCTGTCAGCACACAATACATGCAATCATTGAAAATCCATAATGGATTGTTTTCCTGCTTGAGATTTGCAGGAGCAGATCGAACTGTCTGTCCTAGGGTGGTTTTTAAAGGACAACACAGCTTGCCTGTAAGTGGTTTGGGTTCCTTCTCCATTTCCCATAGATACATGAAGTATTTAATGGAACGGCTTAATTGAAGTTGAGCTACATGATGCTGTTTTATTTCATGGTTGTTATCCAAATGAAAAAAAAGAAAGTGTTTTAAGATACAGGAAAATGCTTTTTTGGCCTTAAAGTAAGTCCTCCTGTAGTGTAGCATCGCCACAACAAAACAAGCTCCTTTCCAGAGGGAGAACTGCCAAAATGAAGCAAGTGCCTCTCTGCAGGGGAGACTTAATCCAACGTACACACCATCAGCATCCACAAAAATCTTTATCAATTTGCTGGAGTTTCTGCACCAGGACACATGGATTAAAAAACAAACAAACAAAAAACCACACACAAATAAAATAGCACCTGAGCCACAGCAGCATCAAGTAGCTTGGGGCCAGCCTTACCATGACTCACAGGTGCATGATGGTTCCTGTCCCTTGAAACAACACTCGTGGAGGTGCCTGCCTTAAATCCTGATAGCTGCAGGAGACCAGTTCACATCCTCCTTGTTGCAAACAAGGAAACCTTTCCAGGTCATCAGTGATGGTGGAAAGGAGACTCCTAGACAGGAGGGACAGGCAGAGTCTGTGCTTATCAGGCTGGGAAACAGAGACTCCCACAAGGGTGAAGGTTGGGAGGTGGTGACTTCTGGCACTAGGAAGGTGACTCCTTCTCCACCTGCAGATCTGCTTCTACAGAGCAGGGCCAGTGCCCTGGTAGCAGGTAGGGGGGGCTGGGAGATGTGTCCCACGAAGCCCCTGCACCTGCCCAGCCTGGGCCAAGCAGCGGCACCAGGAGCGAGCAGCAACTGCCAGGAGGGGACAACTCCCTGCTGCCAGCCCCACCAGTCATCTAGGGGGGTTTGCCGCTTGCCAGGCACTTGGATCTGGTGTTACTGAGACGCTGCTGAGGCCTGTCCAGTCAACTGACAGCGTGGCTGTCCAGGTTTGGCCAACAAAGGGTGCAGGACGATTGCAGATTGACCTTGGAGATGCAAAAATAGGGGCTCACCCCAGATGAGCAAAGTGCTGAGACAAGAGCACTGTGGGGAGCTCTCACGGTGGTTCTGGGAGATCAGGGTGGCACCCCGAAGGGGCTGTACAGGAACGCACACAGCCTGGGGAGCAAACAGGAGGACTAGGGACCTGCAAGCACTTGCAGGGTTACCATCTCACTGGGATCAGAGTTGTGGTGGGACTGCTCATTCAGCTAGAGCACTGCCACAGCTGGATAAGGGCTCTTTAGGTAGGGCTGGCCAGGATGGTGAGGATGGGTAGCTTTATGTGGGAGTACTGGGGAAGGCATGGATGCCTTAGGGTGACATTGGGATCCATGGTGGCCCAGCTGAGAGCTCACAGGTCAGGATTAGAGGGCAGACCAACATGGGCAACATTGTGGTGTCTACTACAGATCACCTAATCACAAGGGAGTAGATGAACGCTTCTTCAGACAACTGCAAAAAGCCTCACATGCACAGACCCTGGTCCCTAGGGGCCTTGAACCACCCCAAGGTCTGCTGGAAGGACAACCGAGCAGGAGACAAGCAATACAGGGGGTTTCTGCAGGACCCTAATAACTTCCTGACACAGTCAGTCAAGAAGCTGGTGAGGGAAGATGCTCAGCTAGATCTCATACCTACAAAGAACTGGTCAGGAACACAAAGGTTGGAGGCAACCTTGGCTGAAGATACCACAAGACAGTAAAGTTTAGGATGCTGAGAGGAAGAGGGGAAAAACAAAAAGCAGGATCACAACCATGGACTTTAGGAGCATGGACTTTGTCCCCTTCAGGGACCTGCTTGGAAGAATTCCGTGGGATACAGCCCTGGAAAGGAGTCCTGGTTGATTTTCAGGGATTACCTGCTCCAAGCTCAATCCTTCCTCTCTACTGAGGAAGGCTCAGGGGGGAATCTTGTCTATGTCGATCAAAACCTGAAGTGAGAGGAGGGGGATTGGTGTGGATGGAGCCAGACTTTTCTCAGGGAACTGCAATACAGAAAATTCCAATTAAATGTACCAACTTTCTGTTTGGTTGGTTTTTGTTGTCGTGGTTTTTGTTTTGTTTTGTTTGTTTGTTTTTTACCTGTGGGAGGTTGTGGAGTCTCTGACCCTGGAGAGACTCCAAACCCAACTGGACACTGCTCGAGGAACCTGCCCCAGCTGACAAATACAAAAGTTTTTGATCAAAAGTGTTATATCCACAAACCAACTTTCCACATCCACAATATTCTTACAACTGTATTCAACGGTCCCTAATCCCAAAGGCACATACATCTTCAGACATTTAGTTTCCCTCAATGCATTCCCACAGGTACCACAGCACAGCTGTCCAAGTACCAAAGACTCCAGGCTGCTGGGATGCCCCACACTGAAGTACTCACAGGATGCCCAAACTAGTTTTATTTTCCTGAGTGTCTAGTTTGTTGTCCAGTCTAGTAGGTACATCTTCTCACTTACTGATACAAAACCGAATCATGCTACGGGTGCTGCATTCAACAGCCTTTCAGTTAGGATGACACCAAAGAGACATAGCAATCTATAGATGGCCTCATTTGGAGAATGAATGACATTTATCCAGGCTTATGCTTCTCTGGAGTATTAAGGTGTCCAGTGTCTTCCCAACCCAAAGAGCACCCTGTATGTACAAATATGCACCTATAAGATTACCTTCCAAACCAGGTGAAGTAAGGCCTAGGCTGCCTTTGCTTTCCTACTGCTTAGAGGGTAAAAGACCTATTACCATCCACCATTGTACCCAACTTCATTTTGTGAACAAGAGCCTCTGACTGAGGTGGCAATCCTTAACATACCCCACCCAAAACGAAACCATGCAGTGAAAGCCTACAGTATAGTACCACCTCTGCAGTGTCATAAGGCTACACCTGAAACTTTTTATTTTTTCAGTGACTGAAACGCTGTTTTTCAGCATTCTCAGGAGGTACAATGAATTAGAATCCAAAGGAATCACAAAAGCAGAATCAAGCTTTTTGTTTGGTTGTTGTTCTTTGTTTGTTTTGGTTGGTTGGGGTTTTTTTTTGGTGTGGTAGTGGTTTGTGGGGGGTTTTTTTGGTATTTCCTAAGAACAATGTTTAGTTTCCAAAGGCAGAACCCTTACTTTTTTGATTTTTCACAAAAATGAGTTCTTCCTTCCCAATGTAATAAGCCCAGAGATACCACCAATCTTATGAAAAGGGAGGATGTTACTCCCTGAGAAAACTCTGTATCATTGAGATAGAAATTCTTATCCAAATAGAAATCAGAAAGGAGTAATTACATCACCCAGCGTTCAGGCACCAAACCTTAACATGGAGTCTAGTTTCTTTTAGCTTTCTCCTCCTTGGAGGAAGAACCTCCTTCCACAAAAATCTCAAGAGCTCTCAGTTCTCATCTCCTGCAGTAAGCAGTTAAGACACCCAGAATTAGTTAACATGACTGCTATGCCTGGCAGTCTAGATTTAGATAATTCTATTTACTTATAGCTTATTTGGAGAAATAAAAATAAAGGTACAAGAAATAGATTATCACGGGTATTACTGAACACACGTTGCCCTGAGCAAACCCTGTTGCTCAACCAACAGCTGTACAAATCACTGCGGAGTTTAACCAGTCATTTCACTATGTACATACACACAAAAAATTTTAAAACCCCAGGAATTATTTTTCTAGAGGCATAGTTATTAGTCTAATTGTGCTTCATTAACAAGCTCAGTCTCTAATTCAAGGGGAAAAGAAAGTTACACAACTTCCTCTTCTCCCAGGTTTCCAGTTCCTCTGCATCTGAGCTTCCAGGCTACAGCTCAAGGCAGCCAATTTAACATGAGAACTTGTTACAACCTGAAAAAATTTCACGTTCTTCTCAAAAAAGGGGCTCATCTTTCTATCCAGCTTCATCTGACTGCTATTCTCGTTCAGTTGAATTCGCCATTTAATTTGCATGTTCACTCACTTCCAACATGGTCCTTACCAAGGAAATGCTCTACCTCCTCAGTGTTTTCCTATCAGCCCCACTTGAGTGACAAATTATTTCTGTGACCTCTTGCACTACAAAAAGCCACCATCTACTGTTTTCCTGCCCTCTCTCCAAAATTATGGTGTTACTGAGGAGGTGTCAGAAATTGAAACGACTATAAAGCTACTCAAGCATCTCTGCTTCACTGCAGACTTCATTCATGTGCAACACAAACCTAAAACTTTCAGAAGCCAGAAATTAACTTCAAAGACCTGTTCCAGACAGTCAAAAAAAAAAGTGTTAATTCCCTAGTTAAAAATATTGCAGCATGCTATTTTTTTTTTAGTGAGGTGACAACACTTAAGGTACTTAAAAAAAAACTATCTCTTTAAAGTCAACTGAAATCTAAACAGCCAAAAATAATCATGAGCTAGTAAGGCTTATAAAAAGATCTTCTTTGAGCACGTCTTTTGTGAAATAATGTCATTTTAAACATACCAATACTTGAAAAAAAACCCACCTCTACAAGTTGGCCCAGTAGCTAATTATCTTCAGTGCTACAGTAAGTCCACATTCCTAGTGTGAATTTATCTAGCTTCACTTTCTTACTGCTTGAGCTTAGTATTCCATGTCTGTTAAATTTAAGTAGCTCATTACAAAGTATTTCCTATGTAGGTATTTACTAGCTGGAATTAAGTCACTCTCAACTGTTAAACATGTCGAGCTCCTACAAAGCGTTCCTGTGTGTTTTTTCCAGTACCTCACCCATTCCTACAGCTCTTCCTTGAGCCTTCTCCAGCCTTTCAGTCTCTCCTGAACTACATCGTTTTCCAGAACCGGTTACACTAATGCAAACAGAAACAAGATACACATATTTTAACTGCATGACAATCTTTGATCAAACAACTTCCTTTAGCCAAGCATGAACTATGAACGCCTGTACGTGCACATCCCAGAAATGGATGTACTTTCCCAGCTTTCACTCACTTTTTCCTTGCATTTAGGTTTTGGAAACACACTGCAGGAACTATGGTTATTTCCTCCCATTTGTGTCCTTCAAATTTGTGTTAGCATGGTTATATTTTGCAAAGCAAGCCAGCCTGTTTTACAACAGAAACTGATTTCTACTAGTCATCTGTCATCTTCAAGCTGCTTGGATTTTACCTCAAGTAACAGATGAAGGTGTCAATCCATACCGTGGAGTAAGGCCAGGAGCTGGTTTGCTAAGCCTCAGTGGTCTTCGCTTGCAACTGCAATGTCAGCCAACATCTCTAACCTATTCCATTTCTTGTGTTTATTTTGTATTACTCCAGGCTTATGTTTAAATGCTGCGAAGATATGGAGACTCAACCCTTGAGCCAGTATCTGGCCCTTCCCAAGAGCTGGTTTGTCAGGAAGCCATAAATCATTTCCCTGACAGCACCCCGCTTCATAAAAGCAGTGGGTCACTGTCTGCTGCCGCTCCCCGCAGCGCAGGTAGCCAAGGGCTCCCCGGACACAGTCCTCCCGGCTCTGAAGAGCCCACCTTCCTAAACTAATTGCTACAAAATGTGGCGTTAAAGCCAAGGAAGATCTTTCAGTCACAAAGCAAGGACATAAAGCAAGATTATTTCATTAGCTCTCTACTCTCGGCACTTTCCGGATGGCTCGTTTTGGCGTCGAGGAAGAAACACACAGTGAGTGACACGGCGCACGCAACTTCAAAGCGCCGCCTGGGTGGAAGTGGCACGTTACCACAGCCGTAACTAACCAGGCACGGCCTCGGCTCACAGGGATGGTGAAAACCTTCCCCGTGGTACATGTTGCATCACGTCCTCTCAGGGCAAGCTACATGCTTTTGTCGAAGTAATTTTTGAGAGGAGGCTGCCCTCCCATGCAAGGACAGCCCAGAGCTGCCGCAGCCAAATCCACGCAGAGGACAAGGAGGTCACAAAGCTGCTCCTCACGAGCCCTACAAACCCATGATGGAACGGCTGAAACCAAGACCTTTCTGACGGAAGGACATCGGGCATCTTGATAACAGGGAGGGATCTACACCGTCTTGAGGCTCCAGACTTCCAGCTTAACTTTAAGTTAACGTTTTGAACACAGTCATAGCAAAATATTGTAATCTTTGGGATGCTGAAAGCTTGAATTTCCACTTACTGATAATAAGCATTAAGCCATACTTGCTGGTTAGTGCCATAGAGATCTTCAGTAAACACTGAGTTTGGAGGATTTACATGTATTTAAATATTATTCTTCTTCCTTCCTCCCTCCCCCTCGCCCCCCATCTGGAAAGAATTATTCTGCAAGTCAAATGACAATCACTTGACTCATACAAAACATGAAACCAAGACTGTCAGTAGATTTATACCACATCCTTTGGGGGTTTAGTTTAGTTTCGCATAGTGAAACATCTAATGGCTTTCATAATTTTCAACAGAGAACTTGAAATTAGCCATACCACAAACACAGCAGCAGATACAGTTTCCAACAATACTTAACTGATTTTTTTTTCCTATGCTCTGAAGAAAGAAAAACCTCATTATATGCAGAAATATGCTATTTTTAAGCATATTTAAGCATTCAGCCATTTTTAGATTTTTTTTCCCCCCTTCCTGGAACAGTTATGCAAAAATCAATAGACAAGAGATTATCTTATTCTAGATGACATAGCCCACTAGTCATAAAGATACATGGTTGACATTATTCTAGATGTAAATTTGGAACAATATTAAATTTCTATCTCATTCTATGGTGCTTCATGCACAGTTTCCAAAACAAATAAATGAACCACTGCTTTTGTGTGTTTTCCTCACCACTTTTTTTAACTATAATTTTTATTTAAATAAGACACAGTAACTTCTATACTGAAAAAAATACAAAACAAAAGCCACACATTTTCTTGTGTAAAGCAATATATGGCGTGATAACTTGAATACTGTTCAGCACAGCGGCTAGAAATAACAGTACAACTATGTACAAAACTTTAAACAATATTTGACAATTTTCTACAGCTGGATGTAGAATACAATTGAGATAAACAACTGCTGGGAAATTTACATGGCAAAGCATTAGCTTTAACACATTTGGTTCAAAACCTTCAAATCTGCTAAGAACATATGTGCAATTTAATTAATATTTAGTTTCTCGTGGAAAAAAATTAAGAGAACACATAATGGCATTGCAAATATTGCAGAGAGTTCATCACCGATCTAAAAACCACTCATCACATCCCCTGGTAACCTAACACCAATAACTGAGACTACAATTTCTTATCTGGACATAACCAGAGCATAAAAAGGTCAAACTGCGATGTTAACCTAGAAAGAAAAATATTAAAAGGAATCGATACTTACATCACGAGTATTTTCTCCCCTTCATCTTCAGTCTACAAAATATATAGTTTTCACCTAGGCCTGAGATTAGTAGGGTAAAAGGTGGCTCTTGTGTTTCAAGGTGGTTTCTCACATGAAAATGGCTAGAGACAGACCTCTCTCTCCTATGTTTTCTGCTAGGGGAGTCAAAAACCGTGAATGTTATAGGCTTCAAATTCCACCTTGTAAGACATTATTAACAAAACCTCAGTAATCAAAAGGAAATGATGCTTTATCTCCAAAGAAAGCACATACTCAGTGAGTAGTTATTGGTGGCTCACTCTCACCCCCTCCAACCTCACCTTCCAAAGAGAAAAAAAAACCATAATGGAGCAAGTTTAAATGCTCAGTAGCTGCAGGCTACTAATCTCTTCAATTCCTGGAAAAGGTGAACCTTATTCTCTCAGGAGCAGACAGCAAAAATGTAGTTCCACTGAGCTGAAAGCAATGGAGCAAGAACATCAAGTTTATTTTGCCTTTGGGGTCCTCTTTGTATCACAGGAAATTATCTCTGAAAGCAACACTCCTCTTGTTCCAGTACAATAGAAGAGCACCACTGACGCGTTCTTGCCATGTACTATTTTGAGAAAGTGTCCAGCCTGCAAAACCAGGATTATTTTACAAGGATTGGGTTTTATTCACACATAAGGAGGGGGGGAAACACACTTTTACACATACAACTTAAGTAACTGAAAGTTATGGGAGAAGCTTTAAGTAACATGAACTTAAAACTACGGTTTTCCCTACCCCTTTTTTAGAACACCTACTTGCTACTTTTGGACTTTAATCCAAACACAATTACTTACTACATAAATAAAATGCTGCTCCTCTAACACTGCTTGACAAAATCTGAAAACCTATTTCCAACCAGCAAACGAATGAACATTTCCAAAAGAGAAACTAAACATTAATTTGACTTTTAGACGGTAACAGTAGCATTTCACATCCTTAACTGCCAACAAAAACATGAGAGGAAATCCCCATCGCCCCCCTGTGAAACCTGAAAGAATTTCTGTCCTTCAACAAAAACATTCTTGTCTTTCAAAATCCTCTCACACACACCGTGGAATGTTTCTCATGTACAGCCTAGTACTGAACACTTTATTTGCAACAGTTTAACAGTCATTAACTGAGCAACACCTGAAACCCTTAAATGCCACATTTTTACATATATAGAAATGACAGTAAATGCAACAGTTGTTTTACTTGTAAGCACATGACAAAGTGATATACATCACAGATTTGCTGGTTCTCCTCATGTTCACCCATGTCCAGGGTCATCGCTCACCTGGATCTGAATGCACTTATTCCAAGAAAGTGGAATGTAATGAGGAAATATTAATGCATAAAATAAGGAAAGGCAAAAGAGTGATGTTCCCTCTTTAGCTTTGTAGCTGTAAAATATTTTATAATCCCAATATGATATACATTCCAAGTTACCTGAGTTTACACTTCGAGAGAAGTACCTGAAGCTAGGCCATAGGGTGGGCACTGTGCAATTGTTGTGGCCATTTTTTTTTTTTTTTGCATTGTGTGTATTACAGAAGTTAGAAACATAAACACCTGGATCAATTGTAAACATAATCCTGAAGTACAGTATTTTCCATAGGACACAACACAGCAAGACATCTTCTATTCAGACAGGCAACTTTTTTTTTATATATATATAGAGAGAGAGAGCTTATTTATACTGTAGAATTTGAAACAGAACACAGGACACAGTACTAATCTGGTCAAACGCACTATGAAATGCATAGTCTCCACTTAAAACGCTTAATGATATATGGATTCTGCAGGCATTACTGCTTCCTCACAAAAAATGCTGAACATGAATTCTGTCCCTGCGAAGAACAGTGCTGAGATATTTTTCTGAATGCTGCTAAGTATTCCATGTTGTTCTGAAAGGTTGCCACCTCATGCAGATGTATCTGGACTATCACCTCCTCAATCCTTGTTTCGGGGCAGAGGCCTGCTCCACCTTCGTCTAGATTAACACGTAGCTCTGAGGAGAGGAACTGTCTTCAGTCTGAATTTCTTGCAGAAGCAGCTGCTGCTGTTGGGACGGTTGTGGTACCAGGACCTCTGTAGAGTCCATTGTGCTGGTGTCATCTGACAGAGAGGAGATAGAGACCCGAGACGAAAGCTGCTCAACAGTCAGGGTGCTCAAAGCTGTGCTTTGGCCAGAGTTTGGAGAGTTCTTCAGCGTCAGGTCTGAAGCGGGAAGGAGGGGGCCCAGAAGTTTTACAGGACAGAAAGCTGATCCGGTTGGGATGAAATTAACCTTGTTTTTGTCAGGACATGAAAAGAGAGGGGCTGAGACAGGCTGACGAGACCTACAAACAAGAAAAAAGATTACATACCTGGCCAACCAAGATGTTTTATACATCATGAACTTTGTGGTTCTACACATTGCTAAAATGTGAATGGCAAGGAATGGGATTAACTGGACGGAGGGGCAAACATCTTCCATATTGATAGTCAGCTAACTGATCCACAGCATCAAAAACAGTGCCGTCAGAAAAATGACTTGATAGTTACTGGATAAACATGCAACTTCCAGCAAGAAAAACTCCGCAGTACAAACGCACATGAAAAAATGCCGCGGGAATTTAGAATGGCACAAATTCTTCTTCAATAAAAACAACGCAGCAACAACACATTTAGTTATGTTAAATCTCTTTGAGAACCTCCATGAAATAGACTTCTCCTTTCCCATATTATGTAATATGTCTGGAGGCCTCCTCCACAACCCAACATTGCTCCTTCACCATCTAGCAGGCAATAAATGCTGTTAGCACAAGAAATGTGCCCTCCTTAAGTCTCTCATCCACAGGAGCTAAGCATGTAACCTCCACAGCACGTGCTCCAATGCTGCTGGGTCTATGGGAAAAAGACACGATGTCCAAAAGTTTAATTTCCTACTTATTGCTCAGCAAAAATATTGAGCAAAGTCTATGCCATAAGTGTACTACTGTCTGAAAACACTTCACATGGGTTTCACACCATTCTATGTGTTTTATACATATCAAAACATAACCTATACTTGAAACTGACAAATGATTATGACAAGGAGAGTTTTTGTTTTAAGCCATGAACATTTCAAGGTAATTAAAAAAAGGTATGGAAAGAGTTTTACAGATGCTTAGGAAATTAAATGTACCTTATCTTTTCTGCTTGGATTTTTGTTGCCTTTTATAAATGCACAAAAAGAGTTCAAGCATAAAAGACTCCATTTCCTCTTCAAACCAACGTGAACACTTCAACTTCTCTTCTGTACAAACTCTAAGAATAGTTTGCTCCTGAAAAACTCATCAGCTGGAATAGTTTATTCATCTGCAGTTGAATAGGCTTCAGTAAACAGGTTTACTGCTTTGCAGATACCAGCTGATATAAAAGGCATTACTTACGACATTTCCTCAAAGACCTTCACTCGCTCACATCCCTCTGGGGGCTCTCGTTTGAACATGTAGCTGTTGTTTGGTTTGGGAGATGAAGCATACTTGGGCAACGGTGAGCTACTCCCACTGTCTGAAAATTTAAAGCAGTTATATTACTAGAGATTGAGAGTGCTTTTAAATTAAAGTCGATTTCCAAACAAGATGCCTTTTTTCACAATTTAGCCACCATGCTGGTTTGCTTCTACCACAATGCCTCCTTTATCGCAGGCTATTTCTAACACCCTTGTATAGCACATTTCTTCTGAATAAAAGCTTCAGTGCAGCAGTAATCTATCACATAACAAAACATAACAGGAGGATATTTTTATCCAGAACACTGTAATCAGAACAAAGCAGAGCTGCGATCCTGGAAACAAATACATTCTTTATTATGTATTTCAAAACCCATAAATGAACAAGGTAATATGCATAACACATGCAGAATAATTATGAGTGGTAATGATAATACGCCTTTTCACTGTATAAACACAGCTACTGAAAATGTGTGTATACCGCATGTATTTTATTTTAAAATGTAATTATTCACTGCAATATTGACCTTAGTCTCATGAATAGCTCAAAAGTTGTAAAGAAACAAAGCACATTTCTAATACAGGTACTGACACCTCATCATTACAATGCCCTACATTATTTGCTTCACAATTGTGAAGACATTTTTGCATCCAAAATAAAATTTCCACAAGTCAATTCTCTCATCACTACTAACTATATGCTGTAAGTATTCTTCATAGCTGTACCTGTTTGCATGTATTTTACAAGTTACTACCAGACACACTTAGAACTGAAGGTGTGAAGATCAAGAATGAAAGGCAATAGGCAGATTTCTTTGTACTTCTTGGAAAATGTAAGAGGTGAGACTCCACTCCAGTAATGACAGAAGCACAACAGTTTCCAAAATTAATACTATGAAAGGACTTTAAGCATTCGTCTTGACAACATGATATTTAATGCATTAAGGAAACGACATCGGTACAAAAATAATTACTCACAGAAAACTAGCCTTCTGCAGTGGTTTCTACCTTTTCAAAGACCAACACCTATCTCAGGCTGGTATTAGTGGCTCCCTATTCTCTGCTTGGACTTACAATTAAAAAAAAAAAAAGTGGTAAGGTTAAAGAGGATGCCCCAACTTACAAACACACCTTATTCGAAGAGAAATAACTGCTCTTGCTTTAGCTCCTTTCAAGTCTTTCCACTGACGTGGGGTACCTCACCATTTTAAACTCAGATACCTTTGTTTATTCTGCTGCTGTTCATGTCTGCCCTCTCAGCAACAGTGGAAAACCAACCAAAGCTTCAAGCACTGTGATCTAGATCCACTGAAGCACATAAGGTTGTCTTTAACAGCTTGCAAACAGTAACTACATAAACATTTGTATAACCATGACTCAAATACAAAGGCTAATCATTAGAGGTTTTGAAACATCTCTGCTTCCTCTTGCAACAAGACACAAATCAACTCAAATGTCACACTTCCCTTTAGAGATTTACTATGAAAGAGATGAGAAAAAAACACAGTTGAAGTGCACCTCAGTAGCGTATTGATTATTCAGCTCTTTCCTGCTGTAGAGCCAACACAGAACTTCTATTTACAGAATTTTAGGTGTTAACTGTATGAAGGCTGGAAAAGCTTAGAGACAATACAGATATTTGCCAAGCTGGGAGCATGATGGTCCTATTGGCATCTTTCCACTCTTGGCCCACACAGCTCATTCCAAACACAGAAATCATTAACAGAACCCAGACAGTTTGTTTCCTCCTTCTAATATTTAAAATAGAAGATCCAAGTTTCTATTTAAAAACCCAGAGAAATAAAGTGTGCTACTGTTCATTCCACCAAATAGTGGAAAACTGCAGAAGTACATTCAAGGAAAGAATCGAACCAAATTCAAAGTTCAGTCAGTTCTTGGAAGATTCAGAGCCTTGTCTAGCCAGTTCAGTTTTCAATCAAGTTTTCAGTTTATTTAGCACTGTCTGGCTGAAACTTTCCATATGAGACAGCTGTTAAACAAGTAAAAAAAAAATACACATATATTGTGTAATTCAACCATTCTTTTTCTCTCTTTACCCTCTCTGCTTTTAAAGCTTACTAAGTTGCTAGCTTTTCATTTTGACCAAGCACACTCCACACTACTATTTGAAAATACGCGTGGTTATTAGGAGGCTGCCACGTCCGAGCTCAGTATCAGCCCTACGCATACGGCAGCGGTGAGAGAGCG
Organism: Caloenas nicobarica; assembly: GCF_036013445.1. Taxonomy (NCBI): domain Eukaryota; kingdom Metazoa; phylum Chordata; class Aves; order Columbiformes; family Columbidae; genus Caloenas; species Caloenas nicobarica. Next base: position 28,157,308 of record NC_088246.1, on the reverse strand, counting down.
GAAGGGCACTGGGAAAACGGGCCGCCAACTGAAGTGGTAAGAGGTGGAATTTACAGCTTAAGCCAGTCTCTGCTTGTGTATCCTGTAAACTCTTAAGTGCTAAACTGTCACATTATTAATCCTTAATGATGCTGCAAGTGTGTATTCTCAAACCGAGCAATTTACACTTGTTTTTTATCTTACTTTTTCAGAGGCTGCAATGCGTGAGCCTTCCCGTCAGAGGACACGTCTGCATCTCCCAGGCTTCCACCAGCAGGGTGTGCTCTGCTGGCACGTCCCGACCAACTCACCCAGTTTCATTAAGATAACAACGACTGAAGATTAACAGATGCAACCTTTAAAGTGAGTTTTGTTACCATAAGCACATAGCAGACAATATGGGGCCTTATTACACAGAATTTCTAAACATAAATATTCAAAATGGATATATTCTGTTATCTAGAGTAAGGCTGTAACTGAACACTAGAAGTACTATTTTAACCAGAAGACCTCATACCACAAGTTTGCATATATCATAGCAAGCAAAGAGGCAAACTAAAAAAGAATCTGTAAAAAAATGTTTTCAGTGACAAAACTTAAAGGAAACAGGAAACTTCGCCAGTGAGCCTTGGGATTTGTTTAGATGGGTTCAAAAATGCCTTTGTTTCTTACGACTATCCAAAGAGTTCATATACAATTTTCATTTTAAAACCTATGAATCAGATGCCCAGAAGTTTAAAAGTATCTTCAGTTCATCTTCATGAACACGTTGCTCGTAACAGCCTGCTAGCAACAGCAGGAATACACAAAGCTACACCAAAACACTCAAATCACAATCCCTGAAAAACAGGTTATGCTCTCTTTTTGTAAAAAACCAAAAAAAAACAAAAAACCCAACCAACACAACAAACACACACCAGCAAATTTAATCTGCTTATACCTTAGGATGCTTTTGAACTTTACTTCTGTCACTGCTGCTAAGTATGTTACACAGCACTCTGATTTATAGTTTCATGGACCAGAGTATCATAAAACAGATCTAGTGAAACTGGTAGCTGTAATGCAGCAAGGCAGTAACTTACTTTGCAATAGGCTGATATTTGAAACCAAAATCATAAAGCCAGATGCCATTAAAATATCTTCTGCCTCACCCTTCCCTCTCTGCTCCAATCTATGCCATTTAGTATCCCTGCTCCGTTCAGAGCACTATTGTGGGCCTTTTCTGAAACTTAGCTTCCACTTTCTTTTGAAAAGTTCAATAGATTTAGCAGCTTCTTGCAGAAATGTAAACCAAACAGCTGATAGAGTCCAAGGAGCAGCTGTGAGGGCCTCGGGCCAAAGCAGAGCTTTGCACAAGAAATAAAAGATGCTTTAGAAATGTAAAGCAGTGCTGTGTCTGTACAGAGCGCTGGCTCCTCTCACTGCTCATGTCTCTCAGTCAAACTACTAACCTTCCTTTCCTATTCAGCAACACACTCAGGAGCATTCATAAAGCTGACAATTATATTTTTGTAATGGTAAAATCAAGTTATTTCTGTAGAGAGGAAGCTACAACCTCAACTTGAGACAAGTAACAGAAAAATAGCTTGGCTTTAAAATGTCTGTTTGGTCATACATAAATGCATTTTTCAAGACTTAACAGGCCTCACAGCAAACTCATGATGGTTTTATTCTAGCATCACAAAAACCTTTAAAATTAAGGTGCGAAAAACTTGGTGAGTTTGTTTTATAAAGCAGTTAACATCCTCAACAGATGTTAATAAACTGTCTCTCAAAACTTCCTATTCCCTTATAATTTCTACCTATATCCCTCATTTATCTATAACTAAACTATTTGAAGATAACATTCTTATTCAGAACAACTGGCCTACGGGATCTTAATGCTCTGAGCATAAAAGGTCCCTTTTTGGCTATACTTTTACAACCTCTGAAGAAATCACTTTCTGCCAAAAAACTGCTATACATTTTTCTAGTTCATCTTGTCCTTAAACAAAGTTGTGATGAGCAGTTCAAGCTTTTATCTTTCATAAGCACAGTATTAAGTATCTAACTTAAACTAATTTAAAAAAGCAATTATATTAACTTCACAAAGCTGGCTGTTAATCACTATCACCTAGACGCTACTACTAAAGCAGACTTTTGATACAAACTTAGCATTAAAGCCAGTCTTAAAATCAAAATCCACAAATAAGTACCTACTCATTGGGAAGTTCAGCAATAAATTTTACTCCAATTAGCTGCTTAAAAAATCCAAGACGAGATAAAATCCTCTGAAAAGCATTATGGTTAGATGCACGATTTCAAACTGTCTTCACTTGCTACTGCAAATAAAATAAACTGAAAATTCAGTACTAACTGCAGAAGGAATTGTTATTTTCATTTCCTCATTTTTAAACTGTTATTTGTTACCAGGACATATGTGAACAAATTTACCCATCAAGACGCTTCCCTGTGTGCTAGCACTTTACTGGATGTCTCTATAGTGATTGAGCGTTGACAAAACATTACAATTCATATGCATACTATTAATACAAGAGAAGCAGGGTGGAGGGAGCTAATATCTGTTCTTTTTGGAGCATGGCCAACTATCATGTTGGGCTAAGTCTTTTACTTTGATGTGGTTAACTTACGCACATGGACACATCCACCTCCAGTACAGAATTTGGGCAGGTGGATTTGTTTTCTGCTACTTCCTTTTAAATCCAATACTGCTCAGAAACCAAGGAAAGCTAGTACTTCTGCTGGCTTCCTCAATCTTATTCCCAAATTATTTTATGAATTATTAAACAGAGACTATTTACAGAAAAAGCTTAACCTCACTTATAACCTCAAAATACTGCTGTCTTTAGCTCATTAGTAAATCGACACAAAATCTTTTTTCATTTCCTCTGTGAAACTTACTACCCTTAGCTTGCATGTTTTACCCAAACCCTGTATCCCTCTAAACTAAAGTCTGCATTTCCAGCTAGCTGACCAGAAGCCCAAGAATAATTTCATTAGTAAACAGCTGTCCAAAAAAAAAAAAACCACCAGTCTTTTCACATTGATGCCTATATTTTCACACTACATGTTCTGTCAGTAATTCCTAATTACTGAAACTAGAGTTACTCCTTCTACAAAACCAAATGACATTTTACAGACTTTGGAAAAAAAAAAGCAGGATATTGACATATTATTCAGAAATTTTGGGTTGTTATAAAACATACAGACAAGTAATGACTCTCCATCAGATTGTTCAAACTCTGAGCTCCTCACCAAATAGCTTCAAGTGGAATGTAAGAATTACAAAGCAGAGTACTTTTAAAAGCAGCCAAAACTTCATCATCACCATTCTGATCAGCAAGTAACTCACCCATGATGAATACATTGTCTACCAGAAACCTTCTTGAAACCTTTTTTAAACATAAACATGATACAGTCTGAATACTTCACATTAGAATCTTCATAAATAGTGAAGACTGTTTGCTGTGCTCCTCTGACGTATTTATGGAAGATGTTTGTGAAGTTTCACAAACAAGAGGGAAAAAGATATGTAAACAAACAAAACCAATTTTAAGATAAATCCTCAATCCCTCCACAACAATCAAACAAAAACAACAAAAACTGATGTAATGAGTAAAATGAAGGTAGTTGTAAAAGCAGGACATTACATGCCTCCCATAGGTAAATGCAGGCCATTCTACTCTCACCTTTATCACGGTCATAGAGCAAATCTTCTGTTGAGCAAGGACTCCCATCCTGAGACTCAGGAGGGCAAAAGGGAGAAACACATGGTGAATGACTGCTGCAGCTGCTGCTGCGCTCCTGGACAGATGGAGTCTGTGTGTCAATGCTCCGTGTGCTACTGCTACGATAGTGAGCAGGTAATGGGGCCCTTCGACCATCAGGGATATCCAGAGGCTGCAAGAGAAACAAGCAAGTCAGGTTACAGAGAAAAGATCAAACTCCTAAGCAATGGTAGCCTGTAGCACTCATAGCAGAAGTAATGAAGCAAGCCGTTTTTGAAAGAACAACTTTTACACAAGTAAATAATGCAATGTACAATGGACACAACATACGTTTCATTATGTTGAATGCTGAGACAATGTGCAAATGTTCCAAGACAACTGCATCCTCTTAATGCAAAGTTAACACCAGAATGCACTTCGACACATGCTAGTATTATGATTTTGTACGTTTTACGATAGCTTAAAAAAAGAAAGCCTCCCCAACAAAGAGACCTCTAATTATACTTAGTAACACCATTTTCGATAAAGGTCACTGCTGTTATGAGGGAAAAACAAGTACCCTGACAGAGATCACATTTGGATAAAAGGGAAAGTAGAAAATGTCAAATGCAACAGCATACTATTGCCATAACAACCACCTGAATTACAATTACAAATGAAACCATCCAAGTTTTGCTAGCAACTCATACTGCCCCAGTGTACCTCCATATTCCATCCTTCACTTCTGTAGGTGACCTCTGACAAAATGGCAACTAAGCAGATGATGCACAGCACAGGCTTATCCAAGGTTCACAAGCCTTGTCTTGAACCAAAGCTAGGACACACTGCCTGCTCCTACCAGCCCAGTTGGCACTGAGCTGGATGATGCTGTGTCCCGTTCTGCAATACGCTGCATAGACATGTTCACAGTAAGCAGATCGGCACACTCTACTTGTCTTTCCCAGTGGAGAATTAGTTTTATCATAAAGACAGTGCTGCTCTCAATGTAAAAAATGAAATGAGAATTACAGTTCTGCTTAACAGTGAAGGGGAAAAAATGCCTGCAAAACTTAAATATCATTTTTATCCTCACTTTAGTGAGGATTGTATTCAAGCTTAAATGTCCTAGCTACAAAAAAATTAATGTATTTTCCCTTCTGACTTCAAGTGAACATTTTCTTCTTATTTTATTGCTTTCCTCTTCTTCATACACTCCAAAATTATAACAGCCTGTTCCAGAGCCTAAAATGCAACCCAACACTCTTTTGCTAGCAATGAGGGCATGAAACCTATTGGCCAAGTATCGCATTCTCCCCTTTTCAGCAGTAGTGTATCCAGAAAATCACCTCATATTATACAAAGAGGCAGACACAGCAGAGCAAAATGATCTTTTTCTTCTTATGAGCTGTCCAGTTAATACCATTTCGCATTTCAATTAAGAGCAAAAAACCACACTATAAAGAGAACACTAGAGCTGTTACATCAAGTGCTGATGTTTGGACACCGTTGGGTGGTCTGTTCCAACAGCTCAGTTCACACTGCGTATGCGTTACAACATGACTACGTGTTGCTATTCCCATCACACCAACAGGCCATGACTCATCTCATGCCCAAGACAGACCTGAAGCATTATATCATCTGTTACACGGGCAGAAAAGAGGTAAAAAACAAGACCGAAGCTGTAGAAAGAAAACAGTTTCATAATTAACATAACTACAATGCAGAACAGCATTTTTATTTCCGTCTCTGCCAGAAAAATTCTATGTGATGCCAGGAAGTCATCTGAACCAGCCTCTCACTCTTACGCTCTCTCTTCTGGATGGCCAGTCTGTAGAGGGCTGATTTGCACAAGTCTTCAACATTCACAGATGCAGAAGGCAACTATGGGAGCTACATTTTAAACTCCTAAAGTAGAATGCAGTATCCCGAGTTACCTGAAGAACCACATTACATAATAGAAGCCTGATGGATTTGTGTTTCTCCATCATGAAGTGCAGATAATACTATCGCACCTCTGTGTGAGAAGAAAGATAAAAAGAGAACAAAACTCCAGACACTCTCCTACTGTATAGAAGCAAAAACCCAGGAAGAAATTCAGATTTCTGACTTCAAAGCAAAGTTTAATAGTGAGCATTAGAACACCTATCTTATGAGGAGAAAACAAAACCAAACAGGTGCTCATTAAGTGCACACACTATGCTCTATATAACAGGTAAAGCAAGGATTCCAGAGAGGGGGGAAAAAGCCAGTAAGTGATCACATAATTGAAGACTTTAGGATGACACACATGTTCTTCCACACCTGGAGGAACAACATAGTTTGATGTAGTGAGGAAGTCTATCCCAAATCACATATTTTAACCTCCACTGAATTGAAATTTGAGGTACAAAAAGTTATCCATATTTTTAGACATGCCTCTAAACATACACACAAGTAGAGAAAGCCAAGTATTTATTACTCTTTCCAAGTAAAATAACTTTTAAGGCATAGAAAATGCCTGCAAATATTTCAGATTCTGTGCTTCTGTATTTATCTTTCCCTGAATATTCAAGCCAAGTTTTGACAAGTGCAAAAAACTTGATGAAAATATCAACTAAAAGTATTCCACTTTTTAAAAACCTTATGTATTAAACCTAATCAACATTAAAAAATGCTTTAGAAGTTACTTTCCATGAGTCATGCCTAAACTATTCTAAAAACCTTAGAATACAAGAAATAGTGTAACTAATTTGGTACAGCTGCTATTAGTTTTCATAACACTCAATGCATGGAAAATGACTAGAAGTTACTGCATTCTATGTACTATGGTTGTTTTGGGGTTTTTCTTTGGGTTTTTGTTTGGTTTTTTGTTTATTTGTTTTGTGGGTTTTGTTTGGTTGGGTTTTTGGTTTGGGGGTTTTTTTTGTTGTTTTTTTTGGTTTTTTGGTGGGTTTTTTTTGTTTTGTTTTGTTTTGTTTTTCCCAAGAGTGTCCAGTCATGTACTAACCTTACAGCAAATGCATTTTGACAGGACACCTGCCAACCCCTACGGGACAGTGTGTTTTCAGACACAGTCACATTCTGCCCTTCGCTCCCTGCAAAGGTACGGACATGCTCAATTTGAGAACAGCATGCATTTCTCAAGACACTGTTAAAATTGACCACATTGTTTTCAGTATCGATCTTTCCACTGGATAAAGCCAAGAACACCCTATTCAGTAGCGTCAGGAATGCTGCTGTGATGTAATATACCAATGGGAGCCTTAAATATAATCTGTTCTTTATAAGCTTTTGGAAAGCAACTTCTTGAGATCAAAGGTTTTGATTTAAAACTAAAAACTGTTCTCTAGACTGGAACACAAAGGCAGGCACAGGAAAGAGCTTCTTCCTTCTAGTGCAAATTAAGTCACCAATGCATTAGATAAGATGCAAATGCAAAAAACCAATGCATCCTGGGAAGGAGCACTTCTAAGAAAACAGACTTTTCAGATGAAGAATATGAAGATTTAAGTAAGGATCCTCTGCACCTGTACAAATTAGAAAAACAGCCCTTTTATTACAGGATTAAGTTTTCCAATAGGTACATAAAACCATCTTGCTATCTACTTCCAGAAGCATTAGGAATCAAGTAAGAGACACATAAATAATTTTTCTTATATTGTGTTATAGTCCATCAAAATTGCTTCATTTCTAATTACTTCTGTATACTTGAAAGATAGCTCCAGTAATATTTTTTCCCCAATAGGAGACCTATGAACATGTCCGTGTCCTGCAACAGGGCACTTTTCATTATTTTTGCAATGTATTCTGTAAGAGGGAACTTCTTACCCCCGACTCCCTACAACAAGTCCATCATCTTACTGTCCCAAACTCTCCAATGTTCATGTTGTGGAGCCACAACAGGACAAAGAACAAAAGCCTGTCATGACTTCACAAAAAGCTGATTCCCTCTTACAAGTTACGGTGGGAGCAGAGACAAAAATCACGATTTCCTGGAAGGCTACTCAACAAGTTATACAACAGGAAGGAAAATGTATCGAGGATCTTCGAATAAATGCATTGAAAAATGAATTAAAGTTTATTAATAAATCTGAGGAGAAAGAGGTGATTAAAACTTGACTCAAAAGAGCCAACTTTAACGTAGTTTTATGCAAGAAAAAAAACCACACCTTCAGCTACCTAAGCAAGAAAAAATATAAATATACACAGCTAAACTGAAAGGAATGAAATATTCGGAATGTTTTCACTGCTTACAATGCAATCCCTCTAAAGTTTATAGTCAGATTATTAAAGGGTAATGACGTAACATTACTGTATCATCAACTAGCTTTGTGAAACAAAAATAACAAGACTAATGTCTACAACAATTTTTAATTTTGTAAGTAATTGTACTTTTAGAAGTACAATTTCTATTATCATTACAATATTATATTAAAAAAGGCAAAGAAGAGTGTTTCAAAGAACAGAACTAAGCACGAGAGAAGACAGAAGACATATTCCAAATAATTTAAAAAGCAGGATTACAAAAATTCAAATCAGCAAAAGGGAAAACAGAGTAACATCAGACACTACAAAAACCAAAAAACAAGTCTAAAAAATAAATCAATTTGTGTATCTGAAGAGTAAGCAGGGAAGTATGAAACTGGGAGGAAAGTTTCATTGGTTAACCATTTTAACTGTGAGCTAAATTAAAAAAGTAATTCAAGTAATATCCATAAAACTCTTTAACCTTATTTTTATGCTATGGATGACCTAGTCTGATTTCAATATATGAACTAAGAAACAGTTTGTTAAAACAAAAAATAAAAACAAAACCAAGTTTATACTGAAGAGATGAGAGACTAATAGAAAAACGTTCAAGAACACTAGACTAAAATTTTAAAAGTTAAGAGAACTAAAATGCATTTTATTTTACTTGCAACAGTCCAAATGTGGTTATCAAACTGACATGGAAGAAACCAGAAAGCTATTAATGTAGCACCTAAATTTTGGGATAATAATAATAGTGAGCAGCACCTATAATAAAGGTAAAATTCCTTCTCAGTGTTTTTAGCAGGTTGTATGCTATTCCCCAATTCTTTCCTGCCAAATGAATACAGCTTCACAATAGGGCACAAAGTGTTTCATGCAGCTGGACAGATCTATTCATATGAAAATTAAGATCTGAACACACACACAGTTAAAACTGTGAAGTAAACGTGGCAACAGATTAAAAGAAACCCGCTGAAAACCCAGAAGCACACCAATCTTCCAAGCGAGTCTATAGAATAATGTAGCCTTCACATACCACCCAACGCAACCAACTAAAATAGCTATTTTAAAATACTTTCTAAAAACACAGAATGTTACAGCATGAATGAATGGCAGAAAACTGAAAGAAATTGTTTTGCAAGCAGTGAATCTAATGAAGTTTGGTTTCCTATGGTTTATCTTTCGTGCAGTAATTCCTAACCTTTAACCTAGCTGCCCAAACTCCCTCGAGCTAAAAATATGCTAAATTGTTGTATTAGGAGAAAGTTCACCAGCAGTAAGATTGAGTAAATTACTCCTGTTACGATCTTCCATAAGGGAGCCAGGAGATCTAGCAAGCTCAAGGAGAGCTCTAGGAGTCCTGCTTTAGGTCCCACTACACCAGACTTCACAGTGACAAACAGTTACATAGCAGGAAACCACCTTCTGCCCACAAAGACAGACGTGACTTCGAGGGCAACATCTAATTTATGACTTTCTTTTGTGTCTGAAGACTCTCTGCAGCTAGATGTTTGGAGGAAGGGTTCGCTATTGCCTTGGTTGCGTAAACTGCTGAGCACCTCTGGCCCCAGTCCAACAATGCACTTAAGTATGTGCTTAACTGTTTGGCTGGACCAGAGCCAGTACATTGAGTAACTTACGAGACCGAGCTCTGCATCCCAAGTAAGACGTTGTTAAAGCCCAAGGACAACATTTATGAAGATGATTTGTCTGATAAATAAATGAAATGTCCTCTAACCATCGGAGATTACAACTCTAGCCTTAGCAACACTAACGGTGGCACTGTAATACATACATTTTTATACCCTGGTTGGAGATGGTGCAATAAGCTTTATTGATTTGGGCTGTCTATTTCGGTTTGCGTGTTATTTTCTTTATTCTCTTGTTACAACACACCCCCCCTCCTAAAGGGAGGACAGCCTCAGGAAAGCAAAGTTAGCATAAAACATCTACGACTACAGTATTTCATTCTTAAGGCTGCTCTGTCCACATAACTAAGTCTCTGGAGAAGGCAAGACTATTCAAAAGCTTTTGAAGTTTACTGCTGAAATGAAGAACTAAAAATATCAGGTTTTGAAATCTTAAACCTCTGATTCAAGTTTTATAGCTTGACTTGTACATTGAGTTGCTGTTACATGACCATTCACGGAAAAACCAAACCAAAACACAACCTACATCTTTGAGAAGATTAGAAAAAACAGAGTAGTTTATCCCACAACAGAAAATTTTCATTGGCTATTTAGGAAACAGTGGCTGTAAACCAAGGATTTCCCATTTTAAATGTCATCTAAGTACTACAGTGTTCCTCAATGACAATTCCATTGCTCCAGTTCTCCCACATGTGCAAAGCTGTTTGTCAGTATTTCCCATACAGAGATCTCCCAAGACAGATCACAGCGGTTTCATGCAAGTAAAACAGTCCACATTCAGTTTATGGAAGAAAAGCATTAAAACCAAAAAGCAGAGCATAGCACAGAAAACTTCAGTCTTGCCTAAGAAAAAGGATGCAAAAATGGAGCAAATAAATTCATCTCCTGATCTCTAATTACTTACTACTGTAGCCTGAAGTATCTAAATTTTCAAGCACTTGCATTTTGCACAAAAACTTTCAAGTTCTCTACAGAAAGTGCATTCTAAACATGTTTGGCCAGAAGCCCTTAAAAAATAAAAACCACCCATCCTAAACCACTGAAGCAAAATTTTCAAATAAACAGTTCTTTGAAGAAAATTATTTGTAATTTCAGCCACAAGGAGGGTTTTTCACAAGGAAGGTTTCCCATGTGTTTATAGATTACAAAGGAAAAACAATCATAAACACGTTAATATAAGCTTACCTTGGATACTTCTTCTTTTCCACTGTTTTCCTTAATGAATACTTTTTCCAGTTCAGGGCTTATTCCTTCTACATTACACGGCACACGTGAAACAGTTGATTTTGGCACTGAAATGTTTGACAATGGCATAGGGACTGATCTGGAAATAGAAGCCTAGAAAGTAGAGAACAACATGATTTGAAGCTGGAAAACAGAATAAAGACAGGAGTCTGAGATCAGTGCTAAAAAAACTGAAAAGTAAGAAGATATGTATTAATTTTGCCATCCAGAAGATGATCTTTACTTGGCAAACTTAAATAAAAATACCTGCATAAATCAAAAGCCGCTAAAATCACTTCTACTTAACTCAAAGAAGTTTTCTATAATAAAGCATTCTACTACTTCACTTATCAGTAAGTAGGCAGGTATATGTACTTTCCAGATGTATAGATTACAGCACACCCAGTGGGGCAGGGGGAGTACATGAGGTGCTGAGGCTGATGGTTTAACTGGGATCCAAAAGGCATTTCCCAACATTCCTAAAGCTTAACCACTCAACTGAAATATTCACTTAATGCACTTTTATTCTCTTTTGGTTGGCTTTAGTGAAGAAAAAATAAAGCATCTGTTTTGAACCTTTAATTTCATTAGCTTATAGCTTTTCAGAACTTTGTGTCAAAGGTCTTGAAAGAAATAATTTGGAGTTTAAGAATCAAGCACGTAAATAAATACAGGTATGGTTTTCAGAAAAAGCTGTTGGGGTGAAGCTCTGTTACCAACAGGAACCACTCACAAGAGCGCGCACACTTCTTGCACAGTTAACCTCAGAAGCTTTACCTTGGCAGCAGCTACAAAGCACAGATGCACCTACCCTGCCAGCCATGAGCAGCATTTTCCTCTTGTTCACAGAATCACAGGATGCTTAAGACAAAATGTTCTTGACAAATGAACCTTGCACAACATGCAGCTCCAAAGGTGCATGTCACTTGTGTGGATGTCACTTGTGTGGAGGCATTCTCTGACTCTGACAAAACACACTACCTGCAGGATGGCTTCCCACAATGGTGAGAAGAACTAAGAACTTCACCAGCCTCATCAGAAAACACCTCCTCAAGAAATCAAAACGTTGCATGAGCCATGACAAAGTGAGCCCCAAGTACTAAAGAATGTTCCTTCAAAGCATATGTCCTAGGTGCATTTCAGTCTGTGCCAAAGACGGGTTTTACTGTGACTATGAAGAGTGGCGCAGGTACCTGCAACAGCTTCCTTTAAGATGGAAAGCAAAACCCTTTTCTATACTAGTTGTAGTGGGATCCTTTGTTATAGAGGCATAAGAGTTTCAGGAAGCCACTGCAACCACAAACTCTCATGCTGGAAGACAGGATCCTATACTGACAATGATTCTGGACTACCACAATCACCAACAGGTATGACCCAGACAAAACTATGAAGAAAGAGACTTTTGTCCTGCAGTGTAACAGATCCCCTAGTCACCAGGGATGGCATACTGTGACAAGCATCAACTTTGATTTCAGTTGAATTTAAATTCAAGGTGAATTATAACTTTCTAAGAAAGTAAATACCACAATATTGTTTTTCTTGACATCATGTGGAAATTGCCTCTCTGGCAAACTGACCAATAAGTGAAGTATCAGGAAGGTTCCTAAGGTGGGACAAGGGAATGATAGTTTCCCTCGAATCTCTGGTGATACAGCATTGCTGTCTTTTACTGATGAATACACGGTAAGGTGAATTACAGGTCTGTTTGTAACAAGCCAGTTAGTGTTCTGCTTGCTGCTCAAAGACTGATCAATTGTTGGGCTGCCAATCCAGACTGTTTACACTCTTGGTACTTTCTTTTTCTTCTTTTTTCTTTTTTTTTTTTAACCAGCTGAGATGAAATTGGGTTGTGAAACTGATAAGCAAATACCTTCCAGGCGAGCAGGGATTTTTGATAAGTGTACCACAAAAATTAGTCTTGCAAGCAAGTATGTATTCCTGGAAACACCGTCTTATCTGGCCACGCTCAGAATTTTTACAGCATCTTAATATATATTTTAGTTGCTATCCTGCTGCAATCCTTCCTTCTTTTATTATATGACAACTATCAAATAAATTTCAGTGAAGATGCAATGGTATCAGGTTGTTAAGCATTTCAGTGTACCACGTAAGAAAACAAACAGAAGAAATGCAGAAATAAACAGCAGGCTATTCACCCCACCCTGATAAGGTAGGAGGCTGTTGATACAAGCAACTATCTACTTACCTGAGTCTGACTGATTGCTATGTGGTTGCCATGGAGAGGTGACTGACGTTCTTTCTCTTTACTGTGACGACTACTCTGCTTACTGCGCTGAAGCTGCTGCCTCAGTTTGGCAATCTGCTGGAAAGAAGTTCAGGTGAAGTGATAATGAGTTACTGAATGGATACCTGCCCAAATCTTGCCGTATAAAGTGAATCACAGACATTTTAAGTCCTCTTTGGAGGATTTTACAAGCATATGGGATTGTCTTCCCTTGAAGCATGAGCATTAAAGCTTCTTTCTGCTTATGAGATGCTTTCTCCAAAGCATCTGCCCTAATTGCCAACCTGAATATAACAGCAGGCTTAGTTTAAGTACTAAACGTCCCCATTTACAAACGAGCACCATAATAACTAATGCAAACAGAAGTAGTCATAATGACAATATGCAGCAGTTTCTGGCCTATAACTGGTTTAAACTGGGGACTATAAAGCCTACAGTTTAATTTATTTGACCTTAAACCAAACTGAAGTTTTCCAGTGCTAATTCCTCCTAAAAGCAAAGAGCCTTCACAAACAACTGGCAATCAATATGCATTGCTCATCTTGGAGAACTTATTTAATACATTTAATAGCATTTCCCTGCAGGCTAAATTATCACAGATTCCTTCAGGCAGATGGAATTATCTTTTCTGCGGTCTGCTGCAAAGATGTCTAATCAAAAGTTACATATTTTAAAGGTCAAATGCAACTAAAGCCATTATCCATTTGACCTGCTCCTTAACAGAAACCGAAGAATTTCGTCTAGGGACTCCTCCACTTATTTATTCCTCCTGGATAATTTCTACATAAGAGAGTATCTCAATAAGCATTGTCTGAGAAGTTTACACTATGTGTAAATTCACCCAACATGTACAGATACTGCCTTAAGATTGGATAATTTTTTCCTCTGTGCTCAAGTCCCACTCTCCTGCACGCTCAGCACACACAGCACTGCCCCATTTCAACTCAGCTAGGAGATACAATTTTTAAAAACCTGAAGGGTAAGTAAGGAGAACTGAATGCACATGGAATTAATATTTCAAAGAACTTCATCAGCTGGAAAGTAACCTCTGAGTGACAGCTTACAAGTACATGCACTCTGAGGTTAACTCCAAGTAGACAAATACATCACTGGTGCCCTTGCAAAGCGACTCTCTAGTAGAGAATCACTTCACATCACTCTTCACAGTGCCAGAGATGACAGTGCTTGGTGAAGAGGTTTGGATTGAGCTTTGCTGCAGGCTGTGGAGTTTTCTTTGTGATTTTTCTGGTACCACTCACAAAAGAAGGATCTACTTTAAGGTTTCATATCAAGTCTTGCCACAGCTTGTTAGCCATATTCAGAGAACCGCTACTCAGAAATGGCTGAATACTTTGATCTTTCAACAACAGACACAGTTCAGATTTCCAAAAGGGTCTGTGTGTATAGTACATCAAGACAGAGCCTTAATACAACTGAGTTTCTAACACAGACAAGCTAGACTTATAGAACTGGGAGACTAGTCTCTTGATGAAAGGTATAACTCAGGCATCATGCTGGAAGAAACTTTGAAGGAATCTGAAGAGATACTTCATCTCTACAAAAAACAAACAAAACACCCACAAAACAAAACAAGAAAGTTGTCCAGCCTTTCCCCATTCTCCCTGTATCAATAGTGGCAATTAGGAAACCTAGCTACATGGAAAGATGAATAAGCAAGCAGGTAACCAGCCTGGTAAGTACATATACATCTACAAAGATTTATGTCTTGCATTAGAATGTGGGAGAATGGGGAGAATAGGAATAAATCTTCATCTTCACCTTTAAAAACTTAAGAACAGGGGAGAAAAACGATGTCTACAAGAATTATCAGAAAGCAGGGAGAGTGCTGTATATACATCTTTCATTTCTGCTGCCTGTCAATGCTGTGCAATTTCCTCCTGGTTCAAAAGTTAAATACCCTATTTTTTTATTTAAATGAAATCTAGCTTTCTGAGCTTTCCTTGGGAGCATGCTATTAAAAAAAAGATATATACAATTCCACCTCAGAGATCAGGCTGACTGATTTCTCTCACAAACAGCTTGCAAATCTCTGAGAATGTAGCCTCTTAGTGTAAAATTTAGACAGTGAAAGCATTAAATGGGAGAGTGCTGATAGGCTGGTGTGTCTCCATAGATCAACCAAAACCCTGAAGCTCTGATATCCTGAAAGGAATCATGGAGCCCTAGAATCTGAGGTTCTCTGTCACCTCACAAGTATGTATGTATAATTTGGCAGGCAGTAGGTTCTTGACAGTTACAGAAAGAAAAGGCTTCTTGGGTGGAAAAAGATTAAAACATTTTGAAGAATCTGACTGTATCTGGAGCTAATAGGATCACTAAACATGCAATGCAGTTTAGAAATATAATAGATACATCTTCTCATAATTTGCCTTTAGCCCTGAATTTGAAGTACCGTAGCTTTCCATGATGTGGTAGTTACCATCACACACACACAAAAAGAAATGATGGACACAAACAGGAATCTGCCATTTCTTATTCCTCCTCCAGACACAGGAGAGAGAGACTTTCCAGCACAGACAACACAGCTTCAGAGCAGCCACACTAAGCAGGCAGTGGCACCCAGTCCATGGACAGAAGAATCCTCCAAACCAAGTGATGCTCCATCTTTCCACCAATGGGAGTCCAGTGAGTCTACCATACACTAAAGCTGATCTTGAAATCCAAATAGGTTTTTTTTTTCTTCTACAAGATTATCTTTTTATTTCCAATTATTTTCCATCTCAAACTCAAAGCCACAACTACTAAGAGGAACAGGGAGCTGCACTAGTTTCCCAGAAGTTTACCTTCACCTTCTTCCTAAGCAGCAGAGAAGCACAATCAGAGCACCAAACACAACCAAAATCAGCTGCAGACAGGTACGAGGTACACTACTCCCAGGAAAGCAAATATAACTTGTGTAGTGAGGAAGGAGTATGAAACGTATGTCTTCATGGCACCTGTTTTACCAAGTATCTCAAAGCAGCAGCAGATCCTGTCTCTTGGGCGCCTGACCAATGCAACAAATATCAGCTAGCGAATTTGCTCTGCAAAGAAAATGGTACCAAGTGATTGGTATCAGGAAAACACGTACTTGAAGATCCAGCCATTACAATGGTGTAAATACACTCTGACACTAGACCATTCTGGGCAGCAATACAGATATTTCAGTTTGGAATACAAGGCAGGAAAAAAATAACGTGCTATACTGCAGGAAAAAAAAAGTGCAGTAACAAAACACCCCATTTTAATAGGGCAGCTAAAAAACAATCATTTTCCTCATGTGCCCAGGAGCAGATCACATCTCACCATTCCTGTCCCAAGTGCTCATTAATATTTACCAGCTAATAGGTTGCATTTCTACAATTCAGGCTGCACAACATAGTAACTTCTATTGCTGAACAAGCCACAAACTCCTCATTAATGAGAGTGAGCTCTAACTCATTCATGAACCATTTGCTAATAAACAAGTTAATCAGTAGGTCAAAGACTAAAACAAGCATTAGAAATTCACCCTAAACCTTTGAACACAATCTTTCTATTGGTATATGAAAGTGCACATAAAAAGTGCATGCTCTCATATTTGATTCTCTTTTATTCCAAAGTCCTTTTCAAGTCTCTGTTAGAGGAAAAGGGACCTTGCAACAGGAGTTTGCTGGTGTCAGTGTAACAGATGCAGCATACAGAAGTGCTTAAGGGAAGAGAAAAATCAGTTGTCTGAAATACTGATGTCTTTAAAAACCTACATGAACTGAAAACCACTTGTTTTAAATTCTGGGTTTTTCCAGCTCTGGATAAATTCCAGTTCCTGGTAAGCTATAACTAAAACTGTCCCTATTCAACTTCAACAGAATTTCAAACTATTCCGGTTGAAAGGGAAAAAACACACCAGTGGTTCAAACCACTACTTGGTTTGTGTCCAGTACAAAGACTGATAGCAATCTTTATTTTAATAGATACACGTCTAGATGGGACATAATGTTAAAGCACCCTGGCATTATCTTACAAGTTATATTCAAGACTTCATAAAAACAAGCAGTAGAACCCTTCAGAACAAAAAATGAAACTGTCAAGGTAGTAAAAAAAAGGTACACTCTAAAATTTTTAACAGACCCACTACAAGAAAGCAAGCATTGCCTATTTCACTGCTAGACAGATTCAGTCCTGACACCCAACTATTTCAGTTCAAGGGCAAAATAATTTGACTCCCCAGAGTTTTTTTATGTGGTAATACAGAATTCATTTGCTTGCTTGGGATCTTAAGTCTATACATTCATTTTTAGGTTTTTTAAATGTAAGTCTTTTTAAAAGAGTTCCCAGTTGGGCTAAATAAATGCATTTAATTGTAACAGTACTCAAACTAAGCAAGGAAAAAACATTTTTTAAAACTTAAAAGCACATTCAATCTTCTATCAAAACCAATTAAAACTATGCATACAAGTATTTGGCTAGCTTACACTGTCAACATAACAAAAAATACATGCTAGAAATCATTCCATTGTTGGAGCAAGAAAACATGAATCCAAACTGCTAAGACAAGCCAAGGAAACTGTAAACAGCTACCTACTTGTTTACTGTCAAATGATATGGGAAACAATTGAAAATGCTGAGCAGAACTACTGTTACCTGTGTTACTCATAACAAATGCAGTTGCCCAGGAGAGGTGATTCTTTTATTTCCATTACTTAAGCTCTTGCTTTCAGTTGCCTGTAACTTTGTCAAATTTTCTCTGAAGTCCACCATGCAACATTCATCTCTCCTATCCCCTTCTCATCAGAGATTTCAGCACAGGTATTAGAGTTGTTTTACAAATGAGATTAAAATGAAAGAGGGATGGAAATAATTTTACCATTTTATGTGCTAATACGCATTATTGTAGCTTTTTACCTGGGAAACTGTTGTTCAACGCTTTGGAAGAAAAAGCCAAACATTTGTCTGAGGATCCTTTGTGGTGAAAACATGCCCCTCTATTCTCTTGGAAAAATCTTTACATTTGGCAAAGCTTTAGCAAAAATTTCAGTTTGGACATGTTCAAGGAAGATGTTTGGAACTGGCAGCAACATTTGCTAGCAATACTGTCTCTAGTGGGCTTTACGGTTTGAATAGAATTGCCCCAGAGAGTTTCTCCTTCCAGAAACCGCTAATTACTGTGGCACAAAAATTGAGTGCAGATACTCTTGGTATTGAACGAACTCTTAACACCCACCACAAAGGCATTAAGTAGCCAGACAGAGAAGCTGTAACCAGGACTTACACGTGAAGGAAAAGAAAAAAAAAGGGATAAAATAGAAGCCAAACAATGGAGAGACAGAACAGACAAGGAGATGGAAGGTAACTGAGTAAGAATTCAAGTAAGGAAGGATAGACGAGAACTGGCTGGATAAAGCATGCAGAACGACATGGGAACTATGAACCCAGGGAACTACAAAGGGCAAGAAAACTGGCTTGAGAGGCTGGAGAAAGGAAAATAGAGGAAGGGGAAGAACTATAAGCTGGAAAAGACAAGGACAGGTTTTGGTATGAACAACCATTGCAAAATTTGTATAGAAATAACTCCCTTCCACAAACCCCATTTTTCGATTACTGCGTTCTACCAGAAAGGAACTGTGAAACCCATCAGCCCCACATTTCTTGCATTTCTCTTGTGGTTTAGTCCATAACAAGGATGGCAGCCTGGCACAATGGATCATTGTTATCAAATGGCAGAGACTTGCTTACATGCTGAAGGTTTTGCTATCACTGACAGTCACAGCCCTGTGGTGAAGAAAAGCTGCTTGTTGCGGAACTTGATCAGGAACTGCCAGAAGATGAAGGATGGTCTCTCAGTAAGAGCAAGCAATCATTATCCTGGCAATACAGATGCTATTCCTTCCCCTGCTACAATTCCTTTGTGCGGGTAGGTAATGTTTAAGCCAAAACTTGTAAGACAAAACTCCTGCACTAATTTCTGGGAATTTAATCTGTGATTCTGAGTGCTTGCTCACAGCTGCAAAATGAAAACACCCAGACAACTGAAGACCTATGTACTAATAAATTAGCTTTGATGGCTTTCATAACAGGTACTCAATGAGATGGGAATAGGCAACCCTTTCTGGATTGACCTCTCTTTGGCCCAGGTCCTCAGCTTTAAATATAAGGCTGTTGCCACCACTGGAATACAAGATTACTCTGTATTTGTCAAATCTGATTTTAAAATTCAGGTAATTAAAGTTACATTACTGCTTTTGACAACTACTCCTACTATCAGTGGCGGTCTGGAAGGAGACTATATGTTGCTAGTAACATCATCTCCTCAGACAAATTTCTTCTCATCTTTTTAATGTCCTGTTAAACAGGGAATGAGGAAAGGGGATGCAAAAAGCCCAGAGCATCAGGGGAAAGTCCCATCCCATGAGAATCTTGCAAGATTCATTTATTAAAAAGAAAGGTGTAGGTCTTGAAGAGAAGTTGCACTCTTCCTGAAAGTGGCATGAGGCTGACTGCAGGCCAGTTACTAGGTAGCAGACAGAGCTAGAGTTACATGAACTCTGAACAGAATAGAGTTTAGTGGGACAAAACGAGAAATATTGTCATTTTGGCTGAGATGGAGACCATTTTACTGTATCTACTTTCTGATGATGCAAATCCACTTCACTTTTGGTGGGTTCTTTCTAGCTGCAATTGTAGTCTACAGCAAAATACATATGATTAAGAGAGCTTTTCAAGTAATCATACCACTACTGTATCAACATTTATCCTCCTCTTTAATTTCTGAAAGTGATGTCCTCTCTATCTCCACCCTTAAACTTGAATGAAATTTCCAAACAAGAATATGCTAACGTAGCAACTTACACTTTGCCTCTTTCAGGACAACAGTGGTTAAGAACAGAAAGATAGCTAAAGTAACTCTGAACAGAAAATTAGTAAGCAACAAGGTGGTTCCTCAGCACACACTCTGGCCACTTGGTCACAGCCAACACCGTAGTAGGAAGCGAGGAAATCCAACAGGCATAAAATAACAACCAGTCTTGAAACAACTCTTAGGTTGAAGTAAAACTTGTTTCAAAAGCAACAGAGGGGAGGGAAAGGGTGTAGTTTCCTGGACTCCAGATAAGGATTAAAAAAATGTCTTGGGCACGTTCAAAACTTGAAAGTCTCCACTGTGCAACATGTCTCACCTCTTTTAGTTGATCAGCACTTCCCCATGATGCTGAGCGCTGATGTGATCTCTTTTCTGATCCTTCTTCAGCCCAACAGCTAGGTGTCTACAAGGAAAAAAATAAAAAGAGAATGTACTGCACTGAATTCTCCAGGTAAGAAAAACTTTCGGCACAAATAACTGTTTTACTCTTTGCAGTGTCAGACTTCAGGCGTTATACATGAGGAATAAATTTCAGAATCTGATAAGCAGCAGTAATAGTCCCAATACATAAACACAATCTAGAAAACTAAGGCTTTGCAAACCTGTGTTTACAAAGGGTGAGGACAATGCAAATCACTAAAGAAGGAATCAGAGGCCTGACAATCACAAAAAAAACCTTACCTGGCTACTTCCATGTGCGCTTTGGCATCCATTTCTAGTTTTCACTCAGTCAACAGTTTAGAAAACCACGAGATTAAAAAAAATATACAGGCTCAGAGACCAAAAGCCAGGATTCACTTCTCCCACTTGTCTTCCTTAATCACTGGGCCATATAATCATTCCTTCTTGGTAACTCCGACTTGATACAGAGTTTGATACACCTTTTATTACTTTTGCCACCAACCTACATGAGCATAACAGTGGAGAGTGGGCCTTTTCTAGCCTTGCCTGCAAGCCCAGAAGTTCAGAGACTGTCCTTGGATGTAGGAGCTATAAAGTTAAACCCCAAAGACTGAGAAGGGTCTGGAAGCCAGACCTCCCAGTTCCTGCGTTTATCCACCAAAAAACTATTACAAAAATTGAGGGTATCCACCAGCATTTCTGAATAAGAGTCACCAGCTGCCAGAGGAGCAATAAGAACATCTAAAGTCCAAGGAGAGTTCAAGGTATGAACGATATAAAACTCAGGGCTATAAGCACCTATATAAATTAATGAAAAGAAAAAACAAAGGGGTTTCTTTCAGCAATTCCTACTAGTATTAGCTCAATCTTTCACAATAAGGCCTCAAGAAATAAACCGATACCACTGAAAGCAATGAGAATTTGGCAGTGAGGTTTTTCAGGGAGGGGACCACTGCTGATACTTCTCCAAGGAGACAGGACCCCACCCCAGCAGGACAGGTAGGGTATGGGATCCACCTTCCTGCAGAACTTCCTTCTCATGCATGGAAATCCTGCTCCTCTATGCCTGGAACCATAAGACACTGACATGCAGCTTCAGACCACAGGCTATACCTTCATAGCAATAGTACTATATGGCCTGCAGCCTGGCACCTAATTCCTGAGTGCAAATATTTAGTGTGCTAAGTCACTTCGTGTCTTCTGCCAGCCCTGCACTTCCCATGCTTTTGGTGGGGTTTTTTCTCCATTATTTTTACACCACCAGGAACACTTCCACCAAAGACCCAGAAAGCTGTGCAGGCAATTAGAAAGCAAAACGGAAAACATCAGTAACAAGGCTTTTGCTGCATGTTCCCAGGAAAGAAAAACCAAATCTTTATAAAAAGTTAAAGAGTTCTGTGTATTTATTATATGACTCTCTTTGTGTAAGTCTGGGGAATAAACCAGAAGATAACGCGGTTATGAAATAAAGTCGGTAAAAAGAGTGAAGAGTTAACATAGCTATTTAAAACTGAGGAAAACATGGGAGTCCCTCAGCCAGGCAACCCATGACTCTTGTCACCCAAAGCGGAGCCCCTGTCACACACACACTACCTATGTGTGCATTCTCTCTCTCTGCATTTTAGCAGAGCCACGTTCTAAATAATTACTTGTTCTTGCAGATTGGGTACTTACCACCTCCCTGAAATTTGTGTGAAAGACACTGTACTGCTTTTAATGGTTTTTTGTTTGTTTTTCTTAATGATGAAGTGGCTTACAGATTTCTAAAGAACTAGAGAAAACAAGGGAAATTTGCTCCTTTTTCAAAATAATGGGCTTTCATCCTCTATTTCAATTTACTTTCCGATTAAAATTGTTCTTCTGTTATTTTACTATATTTTAAGTACAGCTGGAATCACACTCTCGTACAAAACCAGAAAAACATCAATGCAAAGGGAATTCTTTGAAAATTTATCTTCCAAAGAGTGTTTTCTGAACGCAGCGCTGCTCCATAGCTTGGGGAACAACTCCAGGATGAAGTATACCAGTATTATTCGATATATTCATCAACGACTTGGATGAGGGAATTGAGTGTACTATCAGCAAGTTTGCTGATGACACCAAACTGGGAGGAGTGGCTGACACGCCAGAGGGCTGTGCTGCCATCCAGCGAGATCTGGACAGGCTAGAGAGTTGGACGGGGAAAAATTTAATGAAATATAACAAGGGAAAATGCAGAGTCTTGCATCTGGGCAGGAACAACCCCAGGTTCCAGTATAGGTTGGGGAATGACCTATTAGAGAGCAGTGTAGGGGAAAGGGACCTGGGAGTCCTGGTGGACAGCAGGATGACCATGAGCCAGCACTGTGCCCTCGTGGCCAAGAAGGCCAATGGCATCCTGGGGTGTATTAGAAGGGGGGTGGTTAGGAGGTCGAGAGAGGTTCTCCTTCCCCTCTACTCTGCCCTGGTGAGACCTCATCTGGAATATTGTGTCTGGTTCTGGGCCACTCAGTTCAAGAAGGACAGGGAACTGCTGGAGAGAGTCCAGCGCAGGGCCACAAAGATGATGAAGGGAGTGGAGCATCTCCCTTATGAGGAAAGGCTGAGGGAGCTGGGGCTCTTTAGCTTGGAGGAGACTGAGGGGTGACCTCATTAATGTTTATAAATATATAAAGGGTGGGTGTCACGAGGATGGAGCCAGGCTCTTCCCAGTCACAACCAACAGTAAGACAAGGGGTAATGGGTCCAAGCTGGAACACAAGAGGTTCCACTTAAATTTGAGAAGAAACTCCTTCTCAGTGAGGGTGACAGAACACTGGAACAGGCTGCCCAGGGAGGTTGTGGATTCTCCTTCTCTGGAGACATTCAGAACCTGCCTGGACGCCTTCCTGTGTAACCTCACCTAGGTGTTCCTGCTCTGGCAGGAGGATTGGACTAGATGATCTTCTGAGGTCCCTTCCAATCCCTAACATTCTGTGATTCTGTGTGTGATAATAGAAATAGGCATTTCAGGTGCTTAAATATTTACCTGTAGTGCAGGAGGGTGTACCAGAGATCACTACAAACTTATAGGCTTTCGACTACAGCTTAATAAACAGAACAGAAAAGACATCAAGCACCTAAAAAGCCGAAGTGAGTTTCTCAATAAAGAAAAGTACGATGTTAAAAAAAATGTAGAAAGCAAGAGCTTGCTTGTATTTTTTAAATAAGCACAGATATTGATCCAGACAGTAAGAACAAAGCCAAATTAATAGCAACACCCTGAAGAACTTCATCAACAACACTGTTGACTGTTAGCAGAGAGGTGCGAATCCCTATATTGCAGTTGACTTAATCAGAAACAAAAAATATAAAACATCCATTCACCTAGTACTAATTTTGTCCTTTCTCAAACATGCTTTGACACTCTCTTCCATTCAAATACCATCTCCCTTGAGACAAAGATTACATAGCTGCTTTCGATTTTTGGTAAACTGAGTCAAGTCACAACCTTTAAAAATATACATACAAGTACCAGTATACAGGGGCCAGACTATTTGTGTCCTTCAATTTTATTTGCAGTATTAGATTACAAATACTATACGATGTTCCTAGCACAGTACTCAAGTCAGGCAATATTATATTAATGTGCCATTTTTATTCAGATGGGAAAAAAGAAAAAAGGTTAAAAACCACAACATAAGTAGTTACTAGAATATTATAGCAATCCAGTCTTCTTCAAACCCTAGAAATTGCTGCTTATAATACATTGTAACCCACATTATATGAAGACAAGTTTTGGATTTGTAACCCCAAATTCTTATATTCAAGCAAAAGCTTAAAAAAAAAAAGCAGGGGGGGAAACAAACAAAACCCACAAAATGAAAACCCCAAACAAATGAACCCCACACTTGTTACATTCAAACAGAAATTCTGCTTTTTAAGGTTAGCTCATGTATGGGCACCTGGTTATCTCACTTGAATGTTGTAATTTACATCACAAATAAGATGGGGGTGTACAGCACCCTTGATACACCACATTTCATGAAAATAGTTTTCCCATCTTTATTCACAACTACAAAACAGGCTTATCCATGGAAGCCTTCGTTTGAAGCTGCAAGTGTACCTTCCACGTGTTAAACATACTAAAAAAATAATGAAAGTAAAAAAGTAACTCAAAAATGTATTTGAAGAAAAACTTCTCAGTCATAACAAACAAAACCAAAGTTGCTGTACCTCAAGTCAGAAACACAGTAGGAGAGGTCACAGGCACTATCTGTGAAGCTGGTAATATTTCAGAGCTGAAACAAATTTACAGCATCACTTAAGTATGAACCGAACTTCATGAAATGGAAGGATTATTCCTGCAAGTCTATATTCAGAAACTAAGATTTAAAACATTTTAGGAGGAGAACCTTGAAAACACTAAGTAACGCATAATGCGGCTTCAGAAGGAGAATCACTGATATTTCAAAACGTGAAGATTCATGGTCCCAGACCCAGTTGACACAATGCTTAAAGCATGCACACGGGACAGGACATGCTGAGAACACCACATCTGGCTGCTCTCCTCAGTCTTAATGTAAATCACAACCACCACTGTTCTAACTCACCCAACCTTGTAGAGATTAGCATTTCTTCCAACGTGTTTGGTAATTCTGCTTTGCTTTTCCAGCTATGTCAGGGATATACACCTACATTCTTTCCACTTCATTTAGATCAAAATGACTGCATGGAGTACCAACCTACCTAAACCTAAAATAAGACTGAATTACTCTAAATATCTCACATTTTATTGTCAGCCCTTCACTCTAATTACTATACCTAGCCCGCATTCCAGATTAACTACGTTGGGGGGATGGGTGCAAAGATTAAGAACACAAGTCTTACTTTTACAGGGGAAGCAATAATGGTTTTGAAAAACTTTCATATTCAAAAGAAATGCAACACCACCACTAGCAGACAAAGTCTGATGAGTCTTCAGATGTTTTCTAAAGCACTCAAATGCCCTTTAGAAATTTTATAAAAACAGCCTAAAGACCTAGAAGTTAATTTGACTATAGGTGACAACTCCTTTTCAACACCAGACAGGTTAAGAGAAGTTAGAATGACAAATTCATAGTTACATGACATCTAGTCCTCCTTGTCCCTTCCCTTGACATACGTCATTAAAATATCCCATGAAAACAATGGTTAACTAATACACCAGTAAAAAAAGCTTCAGGTAATTGAGCCTCCTGGTTTATTATGTTAATTTTTAAGCAACAAAATATCTACCCAAAAGGAAACAAAACATTCAAAAGACGAGAGATAACTACACTAAAGCCTTGACCTACACACAAGAACAAAAACATATTTTAGCCAAGCATTCCAGTTTAATAACTCTGCATTATTTTTAAGATTAGAGAAGTAAAAATTCTGAAAGGCACTTTGCCAACTTTCTTCATTTCTGTTTGTGCAATTTGTAATTGCCATATACAATGAAAAAGGCATATCCAGTCATATTGGAGTTCAGCTTAGGAATTCGGGGGGGGCGGGGGGGGGAATAAAAATTACTGAATCATATTCCACTTGATCATTTTTGGTCATTTGTTCTTTTCTTTGTATTGTTCAGATTGAGAAAGATTACATAGATGATCTTTAACCTGCAATATCTTTGTTATGACGCCAACATCATATGTTTAGCCCTAATCTCTCCTTTTTAATTTTATAAAAATCTTTAAAATTATTTAGCTACTGCCAAATAATTATATAAATAAACTATAGTGATTATCCAAATGTTTCTGAATATCCTGAGGTTCAGGCATAACCATTTCAACATTGTATTATTCCTCACGCTAGAAAGGTATAAATTCTTACATGTATAGCATGAAGGAGAAGTTTACAAAATTGCTCAGTGCTTCCAACAGAGATGGGAAAAAATGGGGAAGGAAGCTATACTGAGTTTTAAATGGCCTTAAAGAGAGTTCAAATTTTACTGAAAAGGAGAGGGAAGTAGGACAGTGGAGGAAATTGGGAAGGGGATCACAAAGTACATCAACATATATAATAACTTCCTACAACAGTAAGTTTCCCTGCATTTCCAAAATACTTAAAGCACTACTAAATAAAATGGCATACCTTTGATTATCCAAAACTTGCTGCTTCTCAAAGGTCAACTAGTTGCATGCATATGCACACATACAAACACAAGTATAAACGCATGCAGAATTCTGAGATCTGGAACTGTACAAATATCATAATGCATAGTGTCATAGTACATTTTTCCAAAAGCAAACATAACCACCTCACTTCTCTTCAGTGTTTTCAGTTAAAACACTTGAGACACAGATATATAAACTACAGTTACTACCCTCCAAGATGCAACAGGAACTAAAACACACAAAAAAAATTTGTTTCCTCTATTTAAATAATAATACTTTTTTTTTTTTTTTAATCCTGGTTTAATTTTAGACAAGGAAGAAATATCTTGTTCATGATCACTACACAGGTTCAAAGAACTTAACTGAGAAACAAGAACTTGGAATAAAAGTCATTAAAGGTTCATCTGATCACAGCAAAGATCAGAATCTGACTTTTGGGTTGTTTTTTTTTTTTAAATCCAGGAATTCTAAGAAACTTAGAACAGCCATAATCACCACCTTCATGAAACTGCAAAAAAAATAGGATTTTAAATTAATGTTTAATTAGGGACAAAAAGTACCCTTGAAAGAGAAATAATTATTCCACCTACAATATAAGTTATACTGTCAGTATTGTTCATGAGTTTAGAAGTAAAACAATTCTCCAATGCAACATGCTCATATAAAAAAACCACTTTATTGATTTTCATTATCTTGGTTTTATTTATTTTGTTTGTTACCATCTTCCACTCTGCTAAACTACCAAGTGGTATTATTTTTAGCTACTATAATCTATATGAACTCCCATGAGCTAAACTGTTACTTAGCCAACAAACATGAAGTAGTGGAAGTATTTGCGCTGGTACTCAGGTAAAGAGGAAAATTTCCCCAGGTAAAGAGGAAATTTTAATTTAATTTGCCATGCATGCATCCTATCAACAGCCTGGATCTCATCCTTAGTTCTTGAAATTAGCTATACTTCAAACTACATCGAACTCAAACAAAAAAACCCCACACAACCAAAACATAAGTCAATATTTTATGATCAAGTTAATCTACAAGCCTCCCTAGTGAATATTTTATTTTAAAAAAATGGAATTCACTGTGCCGATCACATT
Organism: Caloenas nicobarica; assembly: GCF_036013445.1. Classification (NCBI taxonomy): domain Eukaryota; kingdom Metazoa; phylum Chordata; class Aves; order Columbiformes; family Columbidae; genus Caloenas; species Caloenas nicobarica. The sequence goes on along the minus strand of NC_088246.1, from coordinate 28,129,836 downwards.
TTATGTATTCATATAGTTCCAAGTAGTCAAGACTTTTTTTTCAACTCAGACTAAACATTGCTAAATGCTTGATTTTTGCATAATTTAAATAAAAAGACAGCTAATGTAACTCCTTAGAAGATATCCACACAAATCCAAACCATGAAACCTCCCTGCCCTTCTCCCTTTGAAAAAATATTTCACCTTGTACTGACGACAGTACTTCCTTTCCTCTCCATTACATTGGATTATGCTGAAAAGGTAAAACTTTTTTTCCTCCCTGAGCTTTGTTTCTGAATGAGGCAAAGGACAGCAGCCAACAGGTCAAATAACCTAAACACTTACTTGAGCTCACTAGGAAAGCAATTTTACTGCCAAATGCTTGGAGCTCAAATATTTATAGAACAAGTTTGTTTCTCTTTTCTGTAACTGGTGAAAAGGTTTGTTTGTGAATGTTTAAATATTCTAAATTTGCAAATACCCTTATGAATAGAAAAGTTTGATACGGATGTATGTTTTAAGAGAGGCGTTAAGAAATACAGGAGGTACAAAGCATGCTACTGAACATCTCTTGAAATTATGGCTTCAAAAAGGATGACCTTCAAGCCATAAAACTATGAAAGGAAGGTACCTTGGAAGTAAACCTGGGATTAGGATCTTTTTAGGTAGATCTTCTATGACAGTAAAGACAACTGCTTGCTCTTCCTTTTTGCTAAAACTGGCTGGCTGGTTTCAAAATGAATGAGGAGGATAGGAAGACAACATTTTCTTAAAGGCTTCCACCACAGTTTGTAAATGTCTCCAGGAACAATTTAAATCATCACATTCCCAAATTCATTAAATGGGATTTCTAAAACATACAGACAGATCTTCTTTCTTTTCTAAGCATTCTATGCTTAATCCTTTCCCCATCAGAGGACCTCCTGTGTGGCATTACAGTATATTTTAGAGATGTGGAAAATTATTTATACATTCTAACTTGTCCTGAGAAATTCAGCATTACATAAAAGACTAAAACCTAGAATCAATGTAAAGAGCTGCTGCATTTGCTCTATCCAACGGTGGCAGAATGGGTGACAAGTATATTACAAGTCAGTGGAAAACAAACTTACACCTACAAGTGAAGCTACGACAGAAAATCCTTGATGTTTTAATGGTGTCATATGCATTGTGACAACATAAGTTTCCATTAAAAATGGTTCTTAATGGCAAAAGAGAGTTATAAGCAAAAGGCAGGATGACAGAAGTACCATTTTTCTTCACAGGACACCCATGACAGCAATGGATAGAATCATGGCACCAGACACAGAAAACCGATTTAACAATCATCCCTACGTGGCCTGTAGATTGAATATATAACCAAAGACAGATAGTTTCTTCAAGTTTCCAATTTAGTTTAGAACACAAGCTCAGATGACTTACTCTATACCCAAATAACACTACTGAAAAACCCAGAATGCACTACTTTGCTAATAATTTGGGGTTTTTTAGAATTATATATTTTACACCTGTTGGATAGGGATCAAACTTGTAAGCAACAAGCTCCAGCATGAGGAGGATTCAGGCAAGAAAAACCATTCAGCTTCGTAGCCAAGGAGTACTAGAGCCCTATGAATGCCACAGTAGCCCCCCTGACAGGGGTTCCTGCTCAGGACAGAGCCCTGAGGAGAAGCCAGGGGTATCAGGCCATAAATAACCTCAGTAGCCTTCCCTTTGTAGCTGGTGGCAAGGCTCTCATTCTGAGACCTGGCTTCAAGAGGCATCTCTTCCACAGAGCGTTTTTGTTGGTCTTTCTTGCTACCAAGCAGCAGAGGGAACATCTCAAGCCCACATTACTTACTCCCAGCTGCTGCTTCTTGATTTCTCTTCTAGTGACAAACAGATCAATTCCTCTTAACAGCAGCCTCTCCCCTTCTCCTCCCCCACAAACACACTTTGAGACATACAGATTTATTACCACAATTTAGTAAAATCTTAGTTTGTCAGCCACTACTATTACGGAATCTTTGGTTTTTAAGTAACAGGATAATTTTGCATATAGCAGCTTCAAAATATACCAGATACAAGCCTGACATTGAAATCTACTTATTTAGCCTCACAGAACTGCCCACATACAGAAAATTATTTTTAACGACTGTTTTCTAAAAGCATAAAAATATTCTGTCACATATGTTACTGAATTGACACTGATTAAAAAGCACTACTGTACCCTACTTTTAGGGCTTTATATTTATTAAAAAATTAAGTGAATCCACATTTCTTTGGAATTAAGTTGAGCTAAGATTCCAGAACAGGTGATAACAGTATTATCAGGAAGACATCAATTATACGAAATATCTCTGTTGTCTTGTTTTACAGCTTTTACCTGAGTAGATTTATCTTTCATACATGAAGGGTAGTGTACGTGGGGATCACGTGGCCACTGTCCTGTGAGGTAAGGTCCTGTAATTGTGTCCAAAGAAGAAGTTCGCCTTATGGTACCAGAAGTTCTGATTTGCTGGGATTTTGGCCTGTCCACTGTAGAAAACCAGAACAAAATCAACAAAAAAGTCAGGCTAAATTTGATGTGAAGTGTTAAAAGCTAGCTATGACACACAATGGCAAGAACATGTCAGAAACCTTTGTCTAAATGCCAAGCTGAAGAGTGCTATCACATGAAAGCAAATAACATTAGACAAGGGAGAAAAAATACAAACGGGAAAACTTAACAGTTACAAAAACCAACACTTAAAGTGTCCAGATCTGCAAAGAACCAGGCCACTTATGTGACACGTTTTCATCAACTAAAAACATCAAGCAAATTTAAATCCAGTGACGATGCAACTCAGGAAAGTCAGACATACAGAAACAGGAAATATAATGTAGTATCAGTATAGTTTGTTGTTTGTTTTGTTGTTGTTTTGGTTTCCCCCCACTTAAGTCAGCTTGCTTAGTTTTCTAAATACTAAAACACAAACCATGACAAAAATTATGATTCTTAGGAAGATGCACATCTGACTTCTTGCTCTCACGTATGCCGTTCCATGTGATTTGCAAGATCCCAATACAGGCCTTAGCAAGCTGAAAGCTGCCATGGTTGCCATCACCCACCACAGGGCCTGCAAGCTCTGACTCCCCCCTGTACTTCTCTCCCCATACACTTGCATTTCATTTGGAAAGCAGAGACTACAGTGATTCACGAGACTGTTCTTTCTCACATTAGAGTTTTACAGCGTGCTGGATCATGTTGCTTTGTCCTTTAGGCAAAATTACTTCATATACTCGTTTTCTAGACTCTACATAAGCCAACCAGAGCCCCACATTACAGTTGCTACCTTGCTCACCCCGACCACTAGAAGTTTGCAAGCAAGATTAATTTCAAGGCAAGCACATGTTATGCACTGATGTAGCCCACCAAAATCCTCGCTCACCACTCAAAATGTGAGAGCAGACCTGCTACTGCATTTCTGAGCCCAAACGTGGCCACCGGCCTCCACACACATTTTCTCTCGCGCATCATCTAGAATTGCTGGATCTCAAAACGCAACCACTGATGCTTTATATAGCATTAAGCACAATGATTAGGGTACAGCTTGCGCTAGTACAGCATGCTTATAGTACAATATATGTACATGGTAATGTTAAAACAGACCATTCTAGAGAAATGTAGAGTTCCTGAAACACTTCATTAGCAACTCATTTTAGGTGAAGAGTTCTAAATAACGTCATGAATTGGAAGCAGGGCAGCGTATCATGTTGCCTCTATATAATTGTTTTGACTGCCTTATCTATAAATCAAATCCCTAAAATTTCAAATAGATAAATCCTCATAGGATTACAATTCTGACAAATTTGCATTTTAAAAAAGTTTTTGAACTATTAAAAGAGGCATGAAATCCAAAAAAAGGATGACAAATTGTAAACATGAAACCAGTATTTCCATTTGTGCTGAAACATGAATGTGTACCTCAAAGGTGCATACCTACAAAGCATTTGCCCAGCCTTCACTGTCATGCTATGGTACTACGCTACTCTCTTAGGCAGCCTGAGTTTTGAAAATTTTTCCGAAAGCTCTGTTCGTTAGATACCTATTACATGCAAAAAACTACCAGGAATTAGTTAACTATGTAAGTAGTTAAGTGTGTTCACACAAACTGGCAAGACAATGTCTGGAGATGGGGAAATAAGGGCTGTGTCTTTGTAAACTCTATATTTTAAAAGTCTTGCTGCAAAATAAACAAGAAAACACAAGCCTAAAACACACAAACAATACATATACAACCAGAGAATGAACTAAAGCCTGTGTGTTGTTCTACACCCAGGGGAAACGCAACAGCAATCCCAACATTAAAAACTCACATAATTCCATTACGACTGAACGGAAACACCACCAAAAGTTACTACATTTATATTTTTCCATTATAATCTTGGAAGGCAACTGCAGGACACCATCAAACCTAAAGCCAGGAGAAGGAAAGTTCAAGTAGCAGGGACTTACAAGACTGCATCTCTTCAGTATTTCTGTGAATTACAGGAAACAGAGAACACTACTGCTCAACTGCATAAACCAATCCAAGTTAACACTGATTTAATACTAGCTCTATTCCATTGCTGTCCGCACTTCTTCCATCTACTTTGAGATGGCATGCACGGATGTGTGAACCCATCCAGTGAAGTGATTCACCGAGTTAAACATAAAGAAAACTGAAACACACCCCAAAAAAAGTCATAAATACTGGTTTTCCCCCATTACAGGCAGAGTTGGCACAATGTAACGGGCAGAAACAACCACAGGAGAGCCAGAGGGAACAATGGGTCTGCAGCAGTGCTGGTCTATTCAACAGTGTTGGCTCTCATCCTTTTATGACATATATCCTTAGGTCATTAAGCATGAAATTTGAAGGAACTTCTACGAATTAGCATTTGACAAACTGTCTTGTACATTAATGTACCTAAACATGACTGGATGCCACAGAGAGCAGAGTTGAACTGGACTACAATAGTGGTGGCTCAGATCAGCTTAAATTGTTTTCTAAATATTAAAACTGCTCTCAGGATTTATTTCTTGGTCTTGCTTTTTTCTCACCTCATTATAAGTCTAGCTTCTCACTACTCTAGGGAGCTACTAGAGAACTTTCACTTCTCCCCAGACTTTGATTACCAATGGGATTTTGATGCTGCTATTATGAATATTTTTCTCTAGTCGAAATTAAAAAAGAGGCAGCAGCAAGTACCATCCACTATCTGAAGCACTTCACAGCTCCTGAAGTCAGCCAACAGACTTCAGCATTCAGAAAGGCTTCATCAATATTCAGACATTTCTAAAATTACAGACTGATTTTACCCAAGTTTCAGACTACACCTCATCTGACAACATCCGAGTGTATGAACGAATTTTACTGTCCAACAACTGTCCTCCTCAGTGATGTGAGTGACATCTCACAAGGAACTCAGTTCTACTTCCAGAACAAGTAAACTTAAGGAACACAGCACTTAAGCAGCATAATGTCACCTTAAAAAGTTAGCGAGACATTACAAAAGTGGGATGTATGTGCATAGGAAGGCAAAATACCTCATGTGTTATTTAAAATATGCCACAAATTTTAATGTGATGTATTATGGGGCTTTTACTACACATTTCTAGTTCTAAATGATGTTACACAATATGACAGAAGGGGCCATCTGAATACTATAGCTGGTGAAATTCAGTGTGATCCTACCTCCCAGCAGGAATCAACTAAAAAAACCTGCATGAAATCATGAAATGATGGTTCCACATGCTGCATTGAAAGCCGAAAGAGTTCTAGTTATACCACCTAGACTGACTGGAAAAAAGTTTCCATTTCTCTGCCAGCAAAATGCAATTTAGTAAGAGACTAACACACGACAGCTCTTTTGAAGAGGACATAGGGCTCAAATAAAACCATCTGCTACAGCTCTAAAATGAAGAGGTTTCCTTCCCATCCAACATAGACGCAGCTAACCTGCACGTAATCTCAAAGCCATGTTCACAGTCCATTTTTAGCTTAAATGATGCCTTCTGCCATGCGTGCAATGAGGAAAATCACCTGCAGCAGAAAAGCAAGATTGACAGCTAGTATTGGTACCATTATAAAATCTGCTTCAGCTAAATCCAGCAGAGTTCATCTGTCAGCATCTTTTCTTCCCATCTCTCAGCAGTTAGCAGATGCAGTTCAAATTTGGCCAAAACTTTTCCACTCACATCCTCGCATGGATATATCCAGCTTAAAAAGACTAAAATTATCCTAAGAACTTCTCAGATGACACAGATTCCTCTCAAGTAAAAAACATGAAATAAAAATAAGATTCATTCTTCCCTAAAAGTAGGAGCATTACTATTGTCATCTCATTACCAATGTCAGCTAACTGCGACACTCTCCTGCCAAAAGGCTTAGACAACATTCTTGCAGTAATATCTCTTATCTTTTCTTGAAAGTTCATCTATAACTTAAACTATTTACCCAAGACAGTCAAGTCATGACATCATGAAATATCAGTATTAAATTCCACGATAGTTTCATGAGATGTGGAGTATTAGCAACTGAACTGAAAAGAAACAACAAGACCCTCTGGTCCACCTTCAGAGCTACTAGTGAAACAAGTCCCATGCTTAGGTCTTATCTGATCCTAAAGAATTTCAGATTTTACCTAGGAAATTAATACTAACATCAAAACAATTTTGTCCAAATATACTAAAGACTCTTGGAAGGACTCACTTTGATGGATATCCTAGTCTGCCTAGGACTCCTTTCAAGAGCCCCAAAGTCAGGGTTCAAGTAGTCTAGTCTGAAGGAGATACAGAAACTAGACATCGCACTATGAAGGAGTATCTGATATTTTTACAACAATCGACAGAACCAGTAATTCAGAGGTGACTGTGTGAATGCCTCTTAAATAATGAAGTACATGGGAACACAGCATGGGAAATCAGAGTAGAAACACAAACCTGAATATTAAGGAATTGTGACTCACAGAGGCTACTAAGAGTGATGGCCCAAAGCTTCGGTCATGGTGACCACAGCAGTGGCTGCTGGTGACTGCGCCACATGTCAAGTCAAAACTCCTCTATGCTGTTACACCTTCTACAAGCATGAAGAGGAATAATGCTGCTCTTGCTTGCTTTGGACAATGATTCTTGAGTACTACAACAGTAGACTTACAGATAGAAGAGGAGGAACAGTCTCTAAAGAGTCTGGCCAAAGGGTTTTTTGCCTTTTTGTTTATGTTTTAAGCAAATATATAGCGACACTGTACTCATTCCTGAATGTATATTTGATTGGTTTCTCCTGTTCCAATTATGTATGTAGAAGGACAAACTGGTGCACGTTTATTTGCAGGATTTCTCTCTATGATATTGCAAGGAAAAAGATTGAATAATGGGGATTTAGAGACCACTCAAAAAAAAAAAGGCATTTCAATCTTCATTCTCAGAAAGGCTTTTCTCTTGTAACTGGAGCCAAAATCTCCCAAGAAAAGGATTAACAAGGGATTTGGGGTCCCTAGAAGTTTTACTCCACAGGACAGATCTGTTGGCTAAAAAGACATTTCCAAGTTGCCAGTGACTGACAGACTTGTTTCTGACCCAATCCGCAAACTGGCTGAACAACTGCATTAACAGTTCAGAGTGGTGTAGAACAAAGAACATACTGTTTGCCATGTACTGTTCATGCAAAATAACAAAAATTAGGATTTTAAACAGCAACTTAAAAAAATACAACACCCTAATATGTAATTGAACAGAAAAAATACTAAATCATTGCAGTCTTCCTTCTATAATTTCAAATTAAAGAGTTTAATCTCTTTAATACCTTAAAACAAAGCAAAACACTAGCTTTTTCAAACATTTAAAATGCAGTAGTGTTTTGCTACCAAAAGGATATTTAGAAGATAAAATAAGAGTGTCATTTTAAGTTATCTTTTGATATATCTCTAAAAATACCATACATTCAGCTACAAAAAAGTCTACCTTCATTATGCACACCACATTGGTTTTGAATTCAGCTGTAACAACTTCAGAAATTATTCCCAAGTTTCTATTTTCAGAAACTGAGACAGAGGATGACTAAAAATGAAGGGGGATGACATTCTGAAATAACTAAACACACTGACATAATCCATGCTAATTTCTTCTCATTATCCATAACATTGAACCAATAATAATAATTTTTAAAAAAGGCACAGAACAGCACCATAATCTAACCAATGTTACAACAACCAAACCGAACAAGCAGAAAGCCCACTTTATCAGATGTGAGATCTTTTCAGAGATCCAGGTCCATGAACGATGTGCTTCTCTACAGAGGAGGGGGAAGAGAGGGAAAAAAAAAAGAAAAAAGAAAGAGGGGAACCAGTCTTCTACATAGGCCATTTTACAGTTCGGTACTTAAGGCAAATTCAGTTTTGTACTTGATGAGGCTTATGAGAATTCGAACAGCAAGTCTATCAATACAAGAGGGAGTTTATACTGGGGGGAGGGGTGAGGGAACAAAACCGACAAACAAAACCCCAGCTTGCTCTTTCAAAGGAAAGTTGTAGACAAAGACCTACATAAGGGTTTTGGAAATCAACCATACTGAGTTATCTTTTATAGCCATGACTAAGCCACCTTGAAAGGGAAGAGGTCTTCTGATTAGTCACTGAACCCAACAGGTAGATCAAGGCATTTCCTTCCATCAAGGAGGTTTTTATGCCTGATTCTTCAAGACACAGAGCTCTACTCCCCCGTCACAGAACAATGCTCAGAGCCAAGTTATAGACACCCCCAGGAAAAGGAACAGATGGATCCATCTATAGGCATATGAATTTCACTGGACCTACAGCTGACTCAAAATCTTGGTTGTCTATGCATATATGTTGAAACATGGTCTCTGCCTCATGTCCCTGTTCCACCCAACTACAGGTCAAGTAAAGCGTGACTACACATATCTTTCAGAAGTCAGATTTTGGTCACAGCAAATCTCCCCTGTTTAAAATCAACATTATCCTTAGAGATCAAGCATAGAAAGAATGCTCTAATCTCAGTAAGTAAATAAACTATAAGGAAGAAAGTTTCAGCCCTCTAAAGCTAAATTATTCTTCTAACAAAGATTACTGCTGGCATGTGTAGGGCCTGTATACAGAAGACTAAGCACTTAAATATCACAAAAGCCTGCTTTGTTCAACAGATGTAACCTACACATTCACACTCTAACAGGCCACCAGGTAGGTAAAACACTAATTTCAAACCTGTCAGGTTTTTATGTTTTTCACATTTTTACAATACATTTTTCTTCGTAAGGCTATCACCTCAAACTTACATGCTATGCAAATGCCTAAAATTTAGTATCATTTAATAAAGTACCTCAGAAATGTTCCCACTTTTAAAAGTTAAAACAAAATTGATTTAGAGCCTAGCAGCTAAGTATTTGGGAAAAAGAGCACGTTGAAACACACAACCAGCCATAAGCTGTTGTGCACTTCTGCAGCTACAGAGAAGTTTCTTCATTTTAGTTCATTAATGTAGATCTGTTGAATGATAAATTTATCCAATATTGAGAAATGAACTGGGAACCAAAAAGGGCACTAAAGTTGTTTCTTTTCTTCCAGCGTATTAATAATTAAAATATTGAATGAAATTATAAACACATGCAATTAATTCACTAACTAAAGATAATACTACCTTTGTTGAATAGACTTTGACTCTGAAGGGGTTTTTTTTTTCATCATAATGATAATACAATTTAACAAAACGTGGTAAAAGAGTGAGGGGTTTGTACACCTTTAATTCCACTTTCCATCAAAATGCAGCTGGACATATTTGTGAATAAAAAAAATACACAAAGAACTGTAATCAATACATGGTAGGTTATACAATGCCATTGTAATGATCACCAATGATCAGAGATAGAAAGCATTCTCCCAGCCAGAGCTAATTATACTAAACAAGATTAATTTTTTTTTCTGAAAAAAATACTGAAAAACAGGAATGTAAAACCAGGTTAAAACTGACTGCTTAAGTAAGGCTGCCCAACTTTGCTGATTAAATAATCATCTTTTCATTATCAGTTAAGTCATAGAAACAAGTGACTAGAAACAACTTAAATCAGGAGCCCAGTTCTCAACTATCACTGGCAAAACACACAAACTTAAAAACAGATTACCAACTCAGTCTTACAGCACCTGGGTATTTTGCCCCCACGATTCCTACTGGGAAAAAGCTGAAGAAAGACTTTTTTTTCGTATGGTTTCAGGCCTGCTTATAGCTTTCCACATAAACATGGACATTGTCAAACCAATCCACCCATTCATGCCCTAGCACCAACTTGCAGTTCTTCCTTCTCACCTCTCTTCCCTTCACTGCTCACGTGGACTCAAGAGAAAGCAATTGTATTTTTAATCAGATTATTATTTTTTTTATCATCACGTGGTTGAAACCCAGAACCTGGAGTCCTTCTCTGAGTCTGCTGCAACTTAATTTTACCTTTCTTAAACTGGGGAGCACCAAAGCTATGGGCAGGATTGCAGATGATGCCTCAGCAGGCCCCTGAGCAGCGGGTTGCTCATTTCTGGAAGACCTGACCTGTGCCCAGTACTTCTTCACTCACTTCATGCTGGCAGTTTAGAGATCCCACCACCATCCAACTCCACGCTCCAGCATTTTTCAAATTGCATGTACCCACCTAGAGGAAAAGATGTGCTGCTCAAGTACAACCTCACATACATGAACCTCCATTTTTTGCTTTTAAATCTCACTTTCAAAAATTGTTTCAATTCCCAAGGTCCTTCAAATCTCAGTGCATAATCTGCCAGCATACTAATTAACCCTCCCAAAATTCATCAATGGTTTCATCACCCTAATTTTAATATTTGCCTAAGCAGATAAGATCTACTCCCTGTCTAAGAAAATCAGTTCTCTTCTCAAAACCACCATGTTAGCATGACACGATTTGGAAAGTTCATCTTGCACTTTTAAAATTTCTCCCTGCTTTCCACCGCCCCTTAGAATTTGTTCTGAAGTTTCACCTATGGCCAAAGAGAGACCAAGGATTCCTATATTTTAGAACTAGACATTTTTCACATTTTAAAAACATCAGTATGATATCTGCTATACCTGGGTATCAATTCTCAAATGGTGTTACTTCCTATTCAGAAGATTGCCTTAGAAAGTTGAAGGCAAGTGTGAACTTCTGAGTGGGCTTTTCTAGAACCCTGAAATAGAGATCACTTAATTGACTTTATCCAAATCTGGAATACATATTTATCAAAGTCATGGAAATTTCTGATTTCCAGGTTACCCTCTCCCTTAGGTTTTTATTTTCTTTGTACCTTCCTAGGTTAAAAATCACTGCCCTTATTGAAAACTGATTTCTTATACTTCACTCTGGTAAGGACAAAGCATTGAATAAACATGTGTGCTATTTCCTTTGAGATTTTCACTGCTGTTCCTTGGAGCTGATTTTGAAGCCAGACATTCCACCAAATCAATCTCGGGTCATCCTAATATCTTTTTTTCTTGGTACAGAATGGCTGCAACTCCTTTTTTCTTATTTTTCTATTTGTGTGTTTATACTGTTGGTCTTAAAGTGTGCAAAGACCAAGACTGACTTTTAACAATTCTCAGCTAAGATACACTTCTTGATTAATAACCTGACATTGTTTTCTCAGTTCTTCCTGCTGTTTTTTGCAGGATCTCCACTTTTTCCTAGCAGCCTTTAGGAGATAAATGACCATGCAATCAGATGCTTGAGTCTTTCCAGTGTTTGAAAGATTCCAATACTCTTAACATGTTTTATTAAAACAGATTCTCTTCAGATTTTCAACTATTTCCTATCTGAAACTTTACTCCAGACTTAATGATTTATTTAGAATTTACTTCTGTGTAAGATTTTTTCGTTTTGCTGTATTTGCAGGTGAAAAGGCCTAGCTGTAGAAAACATCTCCAAACATTGACTGTATATACAGTGCCAGCACACCCTGCTTCTCCCAGATCTTGTCAGACCTCCCATCTTCAATGTGGTCAAACTGAGTTTCTACTACAATTCTCACAATCAAAAGATTGCCCCACATACTCCAACTTCATATTAAAGGCTACACGCACCACTAAATAAAACCGAGACTCCAGTCATCTTAACAGACTAGATCCTTCTTTGGAAGAAATTAAGGCAAATGCATACAACAGTTTCACAAAATTGATATTTTAAACAACATACAGACTGCACACTTCAATACAAAACTCTGAACACATGACTAGCTCTGTTCCTACAGTAATGCCCAAAGGTTATTTGGATCTTCTGCACAGACAACTTGTTGGATATGCATCTTGTCATTTCACGTATGAAGACTACTGACACTTCTTCGTATGAACACTTCTCAAATACACATTACTTTTAGAACATGCATGAGTTAATTACATTTTTGCCCATGAGATATTTTTCTCTTCCAGATTAGAATTCTCTCTTGTTCCCCTTGAAAAGAACATGAAGTATTTAAAATGTATTTTCTAGTTTCTTTGTGGGGGAAGAAAACACTACAAAGAACATTACTCAGGGCAGGGTATCAGATACAACAAAGGAGCCACTGAAGGTGAAATACCAGAGAAATCAGAGTATGAGAGAAAGTATGTGTAAGGGTATTCCACTATCAATTGCCACGATTAAGCAAACACAGTGATCAGTTAAGAACGAAAATTTTAAGACCTTGAACTGAAACCTACTTCTGTGAAGACAGCTTCTCCTTTAACCTGGCAACTTCCCAACTAATGTGTAAACCTAAGTCTTATTCTGCATTCTTCAGCATTTAACTGATATTTTTAGAGTCACACTGTTCGAAGTCTGTTCTGGGACACTCGGCATATATCTGGGTTTAATTTTTAATGAGCAAGACAACTCTCCATTACTTTGAAAACAGAAAGTTAAGGTATCACGTATAACAGGAAGATTTTACATAACATAAGGCATACTGGATATGGAGGTGCAACACCTAGCTGCAGAGAGTCAACACTGCAAAGCCACTTGGGTTTTGCAATGTACTTTGCAGGGCTCCAGACTCCCATAAAACTGATAAGCTGACACATGGCGCTGAATTTAAGCTGACTCCATGTGCAAGAACTGCACCCACCAAACCCTTCCAGAGTACCACACTGATACCTGCTATAATCATCAGCCTCTTCTAGTCCTATCTGGCCAATGAGCTCTGCAGTGATGTGCAGAAGGAGTGGTAGTGAGACCATGGTAAATACCTACGGAGACCCATAGGTCTTGTAGAGCCACTCACTGGTTCCTCCATGCTGTGTGTCTCAGTGGCCCAAGTTCTGGTAACATGGTGCAAAACTTTCCAAGGTTTATCTGGTAACATTTCTGATCCAGCATGCGCAGAGTGCTCCATCTAATGAAAGCACCTGTACTGTTAGCCTTGGAAGCTGTATGTTCGCAAACCCAAGCATTTATATCTGTACTTAGGTGACATGCTCCCAAACAGTCAATGGCCGACTGCATGTCATACTTTGACGAAGTGGGCTTTGTATTTATGGTCTAATTTCTGCAGACTAGGATTAATAGAATTAGATAGTAATGGAACACTGAATAACCAGAATTTGTTTTCTGGTAAGAACACATTATTTCCAAGTCACAGTTTGGCTTCCAAATGCTGACAGATGTCAACAAATTATTAACATTTTGAATTTTTTTAGTACTGCAGCCTAAGCACCTATACTGTTTAGTTTTTTTCTAACCATGAAGCCTTTAAAAGCATGTAGATATACAGGTAGCCCAGCTAGCCGATCTTCACAAAGTATTTCTATCAGAACTCCAGAATAGGCACTGTACACTGAAACATCACAGACTGAAAAGTACAGGATATAGCAATACCCATTTTGCCATACATTTAATTGGTTCACAACCAAGCGGTTACTGTTACAGAAAATATTTCCAAAAGACAGATCTATACTTACTAAAACAATATTAGAATTCATTTAGCTACAAAAATGAGTTTCAAGTTTGCAGTATGAACACCAGTGATCTTGGAATGATCCGTCAAGCCAATTGGATATAAGTGTTAATTCCTGAAATTCAGAAGTGTCTACAACTAATCTCATTGCTTAATGACTGGTGGTGAGAATGTGAGAAAGACAGATGAAGCTAACCTTGTTCAAATAGGCGACTGGCACTGTTCAAGGAATGAGACACTTAAAATTATTATTCCAGTTTAGATTATATTTCAAGACACAGTGAGAAGAAAATATTTATAGTGGATTTTAGCTTATTCAAAAACCATGACAGAACTACTATCATACCCTTCTTAGTCACCACTTTCACGAGCAAAACAAAAGACACATTCTTCCTAAAGAGGAAACAAACTGTCTAGTTTGGGTAAAACTAGTTTCAGGTTGTGCAAAACACCTGCATATAAGAACCAGTGTTGTTAATCACTCATTTGTATTTGATTCAGAGAATAACAACCATTGCAAACTTAACATTAGCAACAGTGAAAGTTAAATCCTTATAAACACCAGTGTCTGTCATGATTTATTGTTAGGGCACATACAACACTAAATAAGAAGGTCTAACCAATACAGTACCTTGCATTAAGGTTTCAAAACTCAAGCTCATAACATTTTATAACCTACTGGGAAGTATATACTGTCTCCAAAGCATCAATATGTATTATAGAAAACTAATTAAGAGAGCTACTACTACAAAAAATGAAAACTTCCCAGCAAAACCATCTTCCATTGACTCAACACCAACTGATTAAGTTAATCTCTATTTACAAATTGTTTGTGCAGGAAACGTATTGCTTGAGTGAAGACACCCACACCTTCTGGGTCCCCCCCGCCCCCCAATTAGAGAAATCTAATCTGTTTTTAACAGGGTGATAGTCAATAGTTTGGTAGGATACAGCAGCAGCAGCTAATAAGTTGTGCAGATACCAAAGGAGCAGGAAAGGTGCGGAAGAGACACAACAGGACCAGGGCAGAGGCAGTGTGATAAGGCCAGAGGGCACCACTTGGCTCAGCTGGGCTGCCTGCCCCACGATAAGCTTCCAGTAGCTACATGCCCTCTTCTGTCCTGCTAGCAACAGAAGACATAGTCTGAGCAGAGTCATCACCAGATGGTCCAAGTGGACCACATCAGGGAACAGCTCTGGTCCTAAGTCCATATTCACACAGCTGGGAAAACAGGAAAGGGTTCCCAAGAGAGTGTGTATTTCAGTTTCAACCATGGACGAGATCCCAGCTTCAGAAAAAACAGGAGTTGGAGAGACTGACTCGCTATTCAAAAGGACTGATATTACACACTGTATCACAATGCTTTGTGCGGTGGACATACCATACAAGTCTCCCTTTCAGTATCCATCAGCTATTTTCAAGCTTTGCTTTAGGATCTAATTTCTGATTCAAAAATAGCAATAATACAAATTAGCAGTGCTGAACTTCAGGGTCAAATCAGGAGGGGAAAAATTAAAGGATAACTGAAGAACGACCTAATTTGGGAGAAGCAAATACACACTCAAAATGTAAGAATTAAATTATTAAGTACAACCACCTACTTTCCTTCAATCTAATCTCTCATTCTCTTCATTTTGCAATTGCCCACACCTTAAAAATGGTGACATGAAGGAAAACAGGATAATCTGAGGCTGAAAAGTTCCTGAGGATACATCCCTTCTAATGATGGGATGTAATTATTTTACTTGGCTGAAAATGCCTTAAGCCATTGTTTAGGCGTTACAGGTTTACAAGGGAGGTGGCACTGAGAGAACTCAATGCACTTAAATATTAACATTCAAACAAGGTGATAGTCATTAACAGAGTTACCTACCTCAAGACTTGAGCAAAATTTTCCAGTTAAGTCTCTTTACTGCAAGGTCCGTTTTTTTCCTCAATACAAGATACTCATCAAAAAATGCAAGTCAATGTTTAAGCTCATTAATATTAACAACTTTGCTTGAACATATGCTAAACCCATGAAGAACTAACTATTGTGTCACGTGTTGGCAATGCTTTTCTCTACTGAAGATATTGCCAACCTATTTATACAGGAACTTTCACTTTCCACTGTGGGAAAAAAAAAAAACCTCAACTATTACCTTATTCAGATGATTACTCAACTGATGAAGTCCCACTAAAAAAGTATTTCAAATATTCACTTGAACTGAAACACTGAGGAGCATATACTTTATTTCCAAGTGGTTTTGCATTGTTACAACTACAGTTTTCAAGTCCAGTTTGAATTGAAACTTGAGAATTACTGCATCAGGGGTTTTTTTATGATAGTATCTATAGTAGTAGCATAAACTCCATTTTAAAAATAACTAGCTTACCACTGTGAATTTTAGCAATATGGCCAAGCTCAACAACTCATTATGTGCCAGCCTATACTTGGCAAACTGACTTTTTCGTAAGATTCTGCAATATATTCACTTGATCTACCCTCCCTGCATTTTACGACAGATTAAGAACCTCCATTCACCCCATCATCATGGGAAATAGAAGGACAAAACACAGGAACAATGAATTTCAGAAACCAAACTTCAGTATTAGCCGCTGTTTTGCTATACATGAATATTGGCAAGTAACTTCAGTTTGGCTAAATATAACATGCTAATACTTGCTTACATCCAAAAAAGAGGAACTAAAGGTCACGTAGTGATTTTTTTTATATATATATACACACACACACATATACACCCACACACTACATATACAAGTTATTTTTGCCATGGGACAGGGAAGTGCTTCCTTAATAGCTAATGCCCTGCTATGATATCATTCAAGTTCAATAGAGAAAACACCTTTCTATTTTTCTCTCCTGCAGTTGTTTTAACACCTGAAAGAAGCTCAATTAGTTTGTCTTATGAAACACATTTATTAAGGACATATAATATACTATTCTCATTTCAAGTTATGTTACAACATTTTACTAAAAAGCCTTTGAGTTCGAAACAACTGGTTCAGATTTAGCCAATGTCTTTTATTTCACCATCTTATATTTCAATGAAAGCTATTTTGGGAAGAGAGAGGGACAAAGCTGGAGCAAAACTGGTTTTACCATACAATTATGGGAATACTGCTATTATTCAGGCATCAGGAAATAGGAAGCGTCACAAAAATTACTTCCTTACCTACATTTGTTAGAAATAAATGAAAGATCTTCTTGATCTTTAGTATAAACGCTTATGATGCCAAAATACTGGATGGCTTGAATCCAGGATATTAAAATAGTCCTGCCTTTTGAAGTCTGATTTTTTTTTAAATGCTGATATCCCTTACAAGTCCAGAGATCAGCAATATTGTCTTACTCCACTCCTCACTCCACTCGCATAACATATACACACTTATTACTCAGAACTGGGTTACGCAGTTGTTTTGCATCTTTTTTAAATTCCTTTCTCCTACTAATGTTGGCACTGCTTCAGGAGTTATTTTGGGAAGTAAAAGATATTGGGAACCCTTTACAGCCAAATTGATTACAATATTTGTCAGATGTCTTTAAAACTAACCTTTGCCTCCAAAATTTGATATGGAAAAAGGTTCATACTATCAACAATGTTAAGTGAAAGTTAGAAAAATATGAAGCATAATATTACGGTACCACCAGAGTTAACAGTAAACAAATCATAGCATTTGATGAAAGAAATAGTGGGCTTGAATCATACAGAAGTCATTTACACCCTCCTTGTATACAAAACATCACATACCAAGTGAAAAAACAAACTAAACAGGAAACCCACTCTCTTATATTTATATAAGCTACTTTACATAATAACAGAAACTACTGATTTTATCCAGGTAAGAAAGAAAACAACCTGCTTTTTTTCTGTAAAACATAAATGCTCACGAGTAAGTAATATGTTTTGCTTGACCAGTTCAAGGGATTTTTTTCATTATTATTGAAATGTTCTTTGTCATAAACCAGGCAGCTTCACATTCTGTTGGTGTTACACTTATGCAACCACAGATGTATCAGATATATTCCCTCTAAGAAAACCATGCGTTGTTACATTCAGCCAGACACTTTTTAGATCGACAACTCTCCAAAACATGAATACAGGCTATGAAAACGTATCTACTAGTAAACAACAAACATGTTTAAGACAAGACAACAGGAGACGACTCACACATTGCAGGTTTATCCTACAATATCAAAAGTTTTTTTCTCCCTTTTTTTAGCGCCTTGGAATTAGTAGTAACCAAATGTAAGTACTGGCATTGAGGCTTTCTTAAGAATTACAAAGCCCCAAATTTACTTAAATATCATCAAATTCTTAAAGTTTCAGTTCTAAACACACAGCGGTTTGCTGCAGAACAGAAACATTTACGGCACCCTAGAAGGAAGGGAACGAAAAGATGACAGAAGAAGAAACAGAGCATGCTGCTTTCATTCATGTAGCAGTGATGTCAATGCCTGCAATGGTAGTTGCTCTGACCTGTAGAGGCTCAAAGCTGATTCCTGTTTTCACAGAAATCTCCTTTATAAAAAGAACCTCTGGCAAATCACTAAAATACCCACAACAAAACAGCTTAGTAGAATAGCCAGTTCAAGAAACCTAAACTGGAAAAGGCTGAAAGGAGGTAGGGAAAGGGCAGGTGTCTCAAGAAGAGAAAAACATCTATCAGAATCATAAGCAGTCTCCAGCATGAGCATATTCGCAGAACAATCCAAGTCAGGCTGCCGAGCCAAAGACAAACAGATCTGCACTGGTAAGGAAAACAACAGGATTATACACAGAACCTAAGCTCACATTTTACAGCAGAGGGAAATGGCTTTGAAAAACTAAAAAAACACCAACACACACCACCACAAAACTTAATCAAGTTGCTTCCCCAAGACTTGCATACTGATAATAACTATAAATAGCTGGAGTAGCACATTGTTTAACAAACCGCTGCAAGATGGTCTATGTTTGAAAACAGAACATTTTTTTCTTCCAAGTCCTCCATTATTACTGCAGCAGTCCTCTGGTTCAGCAATTTTCTATATACTACTACCACACTAAAGACTACAAACATCATTTTTAGCATCCATACATCACATCCTAAAATGGTAAGAATGAGCAGAGAAACAAAGACAAAATCCTGCCCCACAGCATGCAATTATATTCCAGACTGTGTAAGAACAGCTCTAGATTTTAGGGGGCTTTTTGGTAACCTTGTTTCATTTGCAAGACCGCAGAAATAGGCAATCTTATTACCCTCGCCTGCTAGAAAATGGTGCCTGTATTTCGGCAAAATAAAGCTGTTGACGTGTGCAATTGTGGTCATTATTAGGGCGATCACGTTGTTTTCATTCATTCATTCAGGATTTGCTAGAGGATGTCAGCTTCTGCAGCAGCAGCTGGCTTGACCTGGAGGATGGGGAACAAATTCCTCGCAGTGCATACAGATTACAGGGTGCATTTCTTGACGGACCATTTATGATTTTATACATCGCACTCATTAAACCAAATCAAGCCATATATGCTGCTAACGCAGTTTACTGTGAGGCAAGCTCCAACAAGTTTAATGATGGAGAAGTCACTCAGTACTAATTTATAGTCTGATTTATTAAGACTAAAAAAGCCCACAGATGAAGACAACTGAAACCACTTTCTAAAATTAAGATTCCCCCTCCAATAAAAAATTCATACACAATAATGAAATACTTCTCAGCTTTGCAGTATCTTTCCATGCTTGCAGGTAACTGCCCACATTCCTCCCTCTCCAATACACCTTAAGCGTAGACCTTTAATACACTGCACCACTACAATGTTTTCCTCCGGGTTCCCACAATTAAATAAATTTACAGTATTCATCATCAGCACCATCCCTATCCATATGCACCGACTTTTTTGTTTTGTCTAGTTTCTCATTAGCATTCTCCAAAGGTTAAAGGAGGAAAAAATGAAATCTACATTTAGTATTTCAGACAGTGGGAAAAATATGATCTTTAGAATTTTAAACAGAGCTTGAATGAAGCAAAACCACCGAAGCCCAGTTCCATTTTCCAGCATGCAAAAACTTCCACATGAACAGATGATGTTTTGGAGAATAAGTTATTAAGGATCTCTCATCAGATTATAACACAACAAATTTGGTCATCTGAATAAGCACAAATACTGTATAAGGTAAATTATCTCCATGCGTAACTGGCAGTGACGTTTTGCTCATTTGCAAAATGCTGCCCTTGTCCTAGGACTGTTCTGATGACAGAGATTTGCCAAAGTTACACATACTACAGATTGTAAGGTTTTACTACACATTAAAACTGAAAGGGGGGGTGGGGAGAAGGTAGCAAATTCCACGGCTACAAAACACATTGGCAACCAACACAGACCACAATTTGCCACAGAAATGAAACACAGCAAGACTTAAGCAAGGGACAGAACAAGTGAGGGGTATTGAACCACATAAAATGTTCCCAGAAAGAGATTATGTGCGATACCTGATAGCTACAGCAGGATAACATAAAAAGTGCATTTAGTCTGATTCATTCAACTGCTACACTGATGGGGAAGGGGGGAGGGAGGGGGAGGTAAGATGGCCACTGCCACTTTAACACATTCAATAATTTAACAGACAACCTGACGCAGGTTAAGTTGGACTTGCTGGGAATCAATTTTAAATTTTAAACGTTACAGGCCTATTTCGGCTACATTTGGTTTGGTTTTCTCTGGTTTTGGTGGTTTTTTTGTTTGTTTGGGGTTGGTTTGGGGGTTTTTTTACAGTCTCAAGGATTCAGTATTAAATATCACAAGAAGGCAGACTGTATTATTTGTTTTTAAGCATCTCAACAGGGGAATTTCCTTTCTGTTTTGGAGTCTGTACTTGGAAACATTACATATTTAAACTTAAGATATTACAGAAATGTAAGCCTCTAAGAAACCAAGCTCTGCAGAAAGGAAGCCCGTTTGAGGCTCGGTTTTAGCACACAGTTAAGAACTTGGTTGTGACACCCCAGATATGCATCTAAACCATTAACAACCCGTACTAATAAAACTACACCTGTAGACAGGGAAGCGGGTTAATTTTAGCCTCGTCCCTCTATTGCACACACCCCCTCGCACAGCCCGTGCGCAGGGGCAGCAGGGAGCCGGAGCGCTGCCGCTGCCCCCCGGCCGCTCCCCTCCGCAGCGGGGCCGGGCTGGGCCGGGGAGCCGGGGGGGTGTCGGCGCTCGCCCCCGCCCCGCGGGAGGCACTGCGGCCGGGGCTGGCAGGCGGCGCGGGGGCAGGACCGGGCTGTTTTTCCCAAGCTGGATCTCCACCTCGCCCGAGGAGGAGGATGACATTTAAGGGCTCGCCACCCCTCCCCGGGGGGAGGCGGCGGGACGAGGTGCTTTCCGCCCCTCCACTGCCTTCCTGGCAGGGCAAACGCAGCCACGGCACCTGCCCCGCTGCCTTGCTGAGGGTGTTTTAAGGCTCAGCCTCACCTCCCCCCGCCCCGCTCTCTGAGACTCCAGAGGGGCTGCTCCCGCGGCGCCGGCAGCCCCCGGGGCTCCCACCCCCGCCGGCCCAGGGAGAGGACAGGGTGTAAGCCCCACCGGGGAGCTGGGGAGGGGGGGCCGGGGGTGCCTGGGGGCAGGTCGGCCCTGGCCGGAGTGCTTCCCGGGGGGCAGGGTAGCGGGACGCCGGCTTTGTCCCGGTGCTTTACCTCTGTACACGGGGGAGCTGGGGCTCCGTCTCTCAGGTGAGCTGCTCCTCCTGCTGCTGCCGCCGCCGCTCTCCGGCGAGCGCCGCTGCCTGCCCTTCACCCTGCCCGGCTCCGCCGCGCCGCCTCCCGCCGCCAACGGCGGCGTCGCGCTGGGTGGCGGGGGGCTGCCTCCGCCGCGACCCCCGCCACCGCCCCCCAGCCCGGTATTGCTGCCCACCGAGGCAGAGGGGGACCGGGTCGGGCTGTGCTGGTTGCCCCGCAGAAGCTGGTACGGGACGGTCGCTCGGATGGGCTGGAGCAGCCGGCTGGTCCCCGCCGCGCCTCCCCCGGCGCCGTTACCGGGGCCCCCGGCCGTGCCGCCGCCGGCGGTGGGGGACCCTGCGGCGCCGCGCCTCATCCTCTGCGGCGGGGGCTGGTGGTGGGACGGAGGGGTCTGCGAGGAGCTGGACGAGGAGGACATGGCGGGGATAGGCGGGACCCGGCGGGTCACTCGCTCCGGCGGCTGCGGGGGGACCGAGTTCGGCCCCCGGCACCCCGCATGCACCGGCCGCGGCGGGAGGAGGAGGAGGGAGGGCGGAGGAAGGAGGGAGGGGGCGGGGCAGGACGGGACCAGAGCTTCACGGCCCGAGGGAGTCTCCGCGCCGCCTGCCCAGCTGCCCCCGGCGCTTCCTATCGGCGACGGCGGCTGCTCCCACGCCAGGCTCCGGCCATTGCTGCCCGCCCCAGCGTCGTGGGCACCGGGGGCGCTGCCGAGCCCCGCGGCCGCTCACATCGTACAGCGCTGCCGGCTCGGAGCGGTCGGCGGCGGGGCGCGACGAGGGCGCACACAGCCGGAGGGAGTGAGATGGAGAAGGGGGGAAGCGCTCGCAGCCAGCTCCTGCTCCTGCCCCCGCCAGCGCCGGGGAGCTGCGGCCAGCACCATCCGCGCCCCGCGCCGCCCTGCCTCCGAATGGCAACGCGCAGCCCCGACGGGCAGGGGCGGCAGGCACGCTCGCCTATTGGGCGCCGCCGCCGCGCAAGCTCGGGTTCCATTGCCCAGCGGTGCCATCGCTCGCGGTCCTCAACCAATAGGAGGGCGGCGCAGCGCGGCGGGGCGGGCCAGCCGGCGGGGGAGGCGGGCGGAGGGAAGTGGGATGTGGCAGCCGCGGGAGGGGCGGGGCGGGGCTGGCGGGGCGGGAGGGGGCGCGCGGGTCTCCCCGCCGGCACGTGGCGCGGGCGCCCCGCGGAGGCGGCGGAGCGGAGCGGGGGGCGGGGGCCCGATCCCTGCCGTGCGGAGCCCTCGGGAGCGGCCGGGCCGGGACCGCTGGGCTCATCGAGCTCTTCCCTCAGCGCAACGGGCGGTTTCTCCCCGCGAAGCTGCCTCCGCCCGGGCCGCTCCGCACAGGGGTGCGCAAGCGGCCCGGTAAAGATGGCCTCCTCCGCTGGTTCCGGGGGAGAGACGCGGCGGTGGGATGCCGGAGCCCGCGGAGGGTGTCGGGGAGGGGTGGGAGGGGAGGGCAGCAGCCCCCGGGGCTGCTCAGTGCGGTACCGAGGTGCGCTCTGGAGTGCGAAGTTGACTGTGCCAAGATGCTGATTTAGTACTAACTGAAGGGGGCGGGTGCTCCGAACCAGGCCCCGCGGTACCCCCGGTCCCAGGAGACTCTCCACCCGCTTCCTGCGCTCCCATGCGGGGAAAGCCCAGAACTGGAGTCAAAGTTACCTGCCGTGAAGCGCGTTCCCTCATACGTGACTGCCAAGCCTTTACAATCATTTTACTAAAAGATCAAGATGTTCTTCAAATTCTATTTCATATAAGCGTAAATGGAATTTATAGGAATTTTTTTTCGTAGTGTATGTCCAAATCCACACTTCAGTTAATGTCGAGAGGAAAATGAAAAGTTTTACAGTGATACTAAGAAAAGTGCTTTTCTTCTAGGAGAAGGAGCTCCCACTAGATGAACTGATAACACGAGACAGTGGGACAGAAATAAAGATGAGTAGCTTAATAGCTAAGAAAATAAATGTCTATGAGATCCAAAAGATAAGTTGAGCTGAGTCCATCGCGAGAGCAGTGTTTATGTTGGATCTGGACAAATAGGGTGCTAATGGACGTGAAGGAAAAATGCAGTGAGCCTTGCTTTGTGGAGGAAGCCAGCTCAGTGTGATGGCCTCTCAGATTCAAAGTGCAGGCTTTAAGGGAACAAAAAGGACATAGAAAGTAGATAGAAGTAGAATGGCTCATTTAACAAGCTATATTCTACTGTGTAAGATGCTGCCTTTTAGTCAATCAGTAAGCAAGCAGAAGTGTCACAGAATTAAACGATATCCCTTGTACTCTTTTTTATTATATGAGAAACAATAATGATTTTCTTGTAGCACACTGCAGGTTTCTACACTTTATGCTTCTAAAGCTGTCTGTACCTATCCTTATCCCCTGGTAGCCCAGGAACCAGTCGATAGTCCCAATGAGAAACTGTATTCTAGGAAAATACATCTATTCATGGGCTGTTAATGAGACTTTGTTTGCACTAGCACCATGTGATGCGGTCACCGTGGTTATGTTACAGAGAGAGTTGGAATAATACACCTCACATCCACATGAACACGTGCTCGGGCAACAAAGCCACTTGCATAAATTAATTTTAAGAAACATCACCAACCATGTATTCTTCTGTTAGTCCAGTCTTTTTTTTTGTCTTTTTTTTTGTCTTCTTTTTTTTTTTTTTTTGCCAGCATGAGCTAAATTTGTTTGTATTACTGGTGTAGAGACTTTCCCCCCAAGGATTTTGCACTGCGCTTAATCACAGCTTATAAAGTCTATCTAGTTTATTTTTTCTGCTTCACTGCACTGGGATCAAAATGGCTGGAAAGCATTCACCTGTAGAAGTAATCTGCCCACACTAATATCAGGTAGTGTTTTAAACAGTAAGCACATTTTCCTATATCTGTAACTTTGACACGTAACGTTGCTGATAGAATAATGTCTTACAGACTGAAATTCATTTGGTGTCAGCTGAGAGAGAAGATGCATCTTCGACTGGAACAATGGCTGATATGTTGCAGCTATTGCCAGTGGTCAGGGTTACATCAGATTAAAATGAAGATGAACTAGTATAACTCTTGAATTTAGCTGTTTAGACACTATTCTACAATCCTTGCAAATGCTTCCATCACATTTACCCCCATCAAAACACGAGATTCTTGAATACGAAGAATAGATGTATAAAGACAAAGTAAACATGTGACACACAGAAAATCCCACAAGCCCCAAAACAAAACCAACTCCGCAATCCATAGGACATAGCGGTGTCAAATGCCAGTAGCAATTCTTCCTTCCTGAGCGAACTGAGGACCATGCCGTCACCTTGCAGTCTGAACTGAACTGACACATTGCCTGCGTTGCCTTCAAAGCAAGTGAAGAAGAAAAGATCCACTGGGGCTGTTTCCAGCAAAACTGTGACCAGACACAAGAGCTGCTACAGGGGAGACTTTGCTCCCCCAAAAGTTATTTCCATCATTATCCCTTTTTTAACTAGAATTAATATACATAGTATAACAACATCACACCGTGTGCCCAGGAAACACTGATTTCGGAAGAGATGAAGAAAGTATTTTTCCATATTTTAAAGTGGTATGTCAACTGCTGAATTTTTCATTATGTTTTTGGTCTAGGTTTCTGAGTGCTTCCCTCAGGTAATAGCATTGCCCTGTAATACTCAGCAGATGTAACAAGAAAAGTGAAACAAAAACTGAGCTTCTGTCAGAATCTTCCTATCTTTCAAAAACCCATGTTTGCCTTAAAATACCTTGAGACAACTTTTCAAAAGCCACATAAGAGGCATTTCTTGCTTCTCATTTCCATTTTAAGAAACTACCTTGTCAGATGGCATGTGCTTAAGGGAGTTTACGCTGGAAGTAACGGGTATTTCTGAAACCTAAATCCTTTCGGAGACACAGAGATCCTTAGCACAGCCTCTGGGAGAGGGATCCTGAAAACAGTGGAAATTATACATCACAGCAGGAGCATGAAGGCAAGCAGATGAGCTCCAGGAATGGGGCAACAACAGGCAAGTGTGGAGCAAAGCTACACACATCTCTCCTACTGTTATCAGTTACTAATGGGTTCATTTCTTGGGGGCAAAACCAGGTTTATTTGAGTGACATGAGCCATGGAAACCAAGACTGTTTAGGCAGTCACTAGACATGGTGCAATCCTAGTCCTTCGTTTGTCTCTACTTGAAGATTTTAGAGAGGAAGAACTTCAAATCTGGACATACCTTTTGTTTCTAGGCACTTAGCTGGGCATAAGGCCATCAAGACTCTGCTTTCAGTATAGCTACCTGCTTGTTTCATTATTTTTATTTCTCGCTTATCTCCCTCTGTCTGTTTTCTTTGCTGCCCTTTGCTCATTCAGCTTAGAAACAAGTAATTTGTGGCTGTGTCTGAGGTATTCACACAGGACCTATCACAAAATAGTAATGAGAAAGCGTGCATTTATCTTCACATATCTTTGGATCCACTCCCTGTATTTCACGTATCTGTAAAGAACATACAGTTGGAAATATTACATTTGGGAAGAGAGAAATAACGAGATTAAGTACTTATATCCCAGTAATATTCTGAATCAGATGACCAGAAAGCATCAGCTGCTGCTGAAGACTAGAACAACCCCAAGCAATCCAAGGTGCAGGTCTCAAATGATAAAACTGGGTCTAAAATAGGCTTGTGGCTGTGCGCTTGCATCACCCCTAGGCAGGAATGGGAGGCCACCTGTAGTTAGGGCCCCCTTGTGAAATGCTGCTTTCTGCTACTGAGTAGCTGTGCTGGAGCGGGAGTGGAAAATTTTCCTAGAAAATGTCTCTCTCAAGGCTTGTTTGTTTAGCTTTTGGCCTGTTTTGCCTTAAAAAACGTTCTAGCTAGAACAAGCAAGTCATGGGAAAATATCACAGAATGTTAGGGATTGGAAGGGACCTCAAAAGATCATCTAGTCCAATCACCCTGCCAGAGCAGGAACACCCAGATGAGGTTACACAGGAAGGCGTCCAGGCGGGTTTTGAATGTCTCCAGAGAAGGAGACTCCACAATCCCCCTGGGCAGCCTGTTCCAGTGTTCCGTCACCCTCACTGTGAAGAAGTTTCTTCTCAAATTTAAGTGGAACCTCTTGTGTTCCAGCTTGAACCCATTACCCCTTGTCTTACCATTGGTTATCACCAAGAAGAGCCTGGCTTCATCCTCATGACACTCACCCTTTACATATTTATAAACATTAATGAGGTCACCCCTCAGTCTCCTCTTCTCCAAACTAAAGAGCCCCAGCTCCCTCAGCCTTTCCTCATAAGGGAGATGCTCCACTCCCTTAATCATCTTCGTTGCTCTGCAATGGACTCTCTCCAGCAGTTCCCTGTCCTTCTTGAACTGAGCGGGCCAGAACTGGACACAATATTCCAGGTGAGGTCTCACCAGGGCAGAGTAGAGGGGAAGGAGAACCTCTCTCGACCTACTAACCACCCCCCTTCTAATACACCCCAGGATGCCATTGGCCTTCTTGGCTGCAAGGGCACAGTGCTGGCTCATGGTCATCCTGCTGTCCACCAGGACCCCCAGGTCCCTTTCCCCTACACTGCTCTCTAATAGGTCATTCCCCAACCTATACTGGAACCTGGGGTTGTTCCTGCCCAGATGTAAGACTCTACATTTTCCCTTGTTATATTTCATTACATTTTTCCCTGCCCAACTCTCCAGCCTGTCCAGATCTCGCTGGATGGCAGCACAGCCTTCTGGCGTGTCAGTCACTCCTCCCAGCTTGGTGTCATCAGCAAACTTGCTGATAGTACACTCAATTCCCTCATCCAAGTCATTGATGAATATATTGAATAATACTGGTCCCAGAACTGACCCTTGAGGCACTCCGCTAGATACAGGCCTCCAACCAGACTCCGCCCCATTGACCACGACTCTCTGGCTTCTTTCCTTCAGCCAGTTCACAGTCCAGCGCACCACCCGATCGTCCAGACCACGCTTCCTCAGTTTAGCAGCAAGGATGCTGTGGGAGACTGTATCAAATGCTTTACTGAAGTCAAGGTAGACCACATCCACCGCTCTGCCATCATCAGTCCACCTCGTTATGTCCTCATAAAAGGCTATGAGGTTGGTCAAGCACGACTTCCCCTTGGCGAAGCCATGTTGACTGCTCCTAATGACCCTCTTATCCTTGATATGCCTTGAGATGGCACCAAGGATAAGTTGTTCCATCACTTTCCCAGGGATGGAGGTGAGGCTGACTGGTCTATAGTTACCTGGGTCCTCCTTCTTGCCCTTTTTGAAAACTAGAGTGACATTTGCTTTCCTCCAGTCCTCAGGCACCTCTCCCGTTCCCTAAGACTTGGCAAAGATGATGGAGAGTGGTCCAGACCCGCGGGTGCATCCCATCTGGACCAATGGATTTATGGATGTCCAGATTGCTTAGTCGCTCCCTAACCCAGTCCTCATCAACTAAGGCAGACTCCATTGGCCTGCCTTCCTCTGGGGCCTCAGGGGTACAGGGCTCCTCAAGACAGCCATATATATAAAAAAATTTCCATATTCCATTTTCTAATCTATGGAATTATTTTTACTACAAGTTCTTTCTGACAGCTGGATGCTGCCTTCGTCTATCACACTGCATCTTCTCACAGCTCCCAAATGTTCAGTGGCACAGATATGATCTCCTCAGATCAGCTGAGCACTCTCTGTCCACAGGCTTCTTGGGACTTACCTTGTAATGGTGCCTTTGAATTCTGCAGGGCTGCCGATACAAAGTCATTATCCCCACTGCTGGTTTTGTTGACACCAGGGAAGAGGTTGGAGTTAAGAAGTCTGGGTGAAATGCAGAGGAGTGAGAAATGAGACAAGATATTATTAAAAAATGATAATGAAAGTGTTTGGGAATGGGGTAGGAGGGCCAGGATTCAGGCACAGAGAATAAAGGAGAGCAGGAGCCAAAATGGGGCAGGTAGAGGCAGGCAGGCAGCATTCAGTGCCACTCACAGCACTTTCAACTCATGATGACTTGCAAGTCTCTACATGCCCAAGTTGTCTTCCAATAACAAAAGGAAACCCACTACCGAGGACTTACCTTCACATTGCTGATCATCCAATTTAGGGCCAAACGTGGTCAAGTGTTAGATTTCCTTTCCTCATGTCTTTGTTCTCCTGGAGATGAGGAAAAGGCATTATGTAAAGGAATGTTAGACCTATGGAGTCAAACACTATTCATACTAGGCCAAATTAGTATTTATGAATACACACAAATGAGAAAATGTTAAAATTAAGTTTAGCATCAAATTTCAGCAAAAAAGTATTACAGTGCTATCTTTTTAGTCAAATGCTACTTGTTACTTTATTTCATTCAGCATACCGGTTTGTTGCTATGAGCAAGTTCTGTGTAATGAACGAGCCAGGAAACTACAGAATAAGAACCGTAAGATTTTCCCTTAAGAAAATTGGATACCACTTTGGATAATTGTCCTTTTTTCCTGTCTGCCAGGAGCTTTTTTCGTGATACTGAATAACTCACTTAAACCAGAACCTGCCCATTAACCATTACTTTTGTTACAACAAAATCTTATCTCATCTGGAATCAGACCTGCTGCTACATCCTCTTCTCCAGGAAAACAGGCCAACCACTTGGGACTTTTGAATTATGTATTCCTTAGGCATTTGCTTTAACATAAAGGCAAACATTCAACTCACAGCTAAACCCACCAACCCTTCTTCTTTCCAGGCTTCTCATTCAGTCTGAAGTTTTTCTTTCTATTCACTGATACAGGTATTCCCACTCAACGCTTTTCTTTAGCCAACATCAGCCGTGTCAGACCATACCCCATGAGAAACTGAGTTTTCTCCAGCCTGCAGCCCTGCCCTACGTTACTGTTTTGAGTTTAGTCACTTGGCTCAGTCACTGTCTCCATTCCATTCCTCAGTTCATCATCTGGGAAAAAAAAATCTGCTTGGTACAGCTGGGACTAAGCCCAAGTCCTTTCACAGCGGTAGTTGAGGGCTTTTGCAGGTTTGTTTTCCCTTTATTCCATTTCTAGGCAATCAATATGAGGACACTTTAGGGCAGATTTCTGGGGTTGCTGAATACCAAAGTGAAGCTGATTGATATGGTGCATTAAATTAATGATATTGTGTAAAATGGTAAGTGTTCTGATAACCTGGGGTGTCAAAAAGTAATGGACACTTCTAGTGTTTTTTACTTTAATTTCTCTTGCCAGTATCTTATCTGTAAAATATCAATAATAATCACTAAATAATGCAACACTTCATTTTGCAAGGACATCATAAAAATAATTCTTCATATTTATAAAACACCCTCATGCTACATCATAAAACCATTTGTGAAGAAACATATTATGTTTTCAGAGTAGCTTGGGTACTCTATGGTGTCTGCAGCAACAGTACCTTGAATGGAAAAGATAAAAACAGTAAGCAAATACCAGACACAATTTGAATATATTGTTATATTTATTACTAATCATACCAAATATCATTCATGAAAGGAAAGGCACCATTTCCTGTGAGCAGTTACCTTAGTGAGGATATTAGGAAAGCACAAACGTGCTGTATAGTACTTTGATTTATATAGCATTTTACTTTTTAAATGAGCAGTGTCTCTTAATGGGGTAGATTTGAAGCCATTATGATCCATCAAAACAGTTATAAGTGTCTGATAGTGAAGTCCCTGACATCTCTCTATTAAGATTTCTTGACTTGGTCTATATCTGCTTTGTTTTTTTCTGTTGTTTTTGATCTGCATTAACCATGAATGCCCCTATTGGTTCCCTATCTGTCAGGTTTATCCTAGTGTTAATAAGAGTACATTTTGACAATACTGATGTAAAAGGCAAATCTGAGGGTTTGGGAACTCCGACATCCGTTTCAGAGAGTCTTTCTCTGAATTTCTTCTACTGTCTATTTATCCTACTTTACTGTTTCTCACAAATAAAGCCTTGTTCACCACCATCTTTCTTCCTAGGCACAACAAACAGCACCAAACTTTATTTGGAGCTTGTCACCACTATTCCTTTACCAGCCAAATGGGATGCTGTTGAGTGACACAGTGGACTCCACAACCACTACGGGGAAGTAAATATGCTGTCCCTACGTCTTCAAAGCAGTAGAATATCCTCTTGTTAAGTAGATTTTGCAGCCTGGTAAGACAAAGAATTTTAAAAAATGTTTTAGAATGCCACATTGTTTAAAGAATTTTAGGTTTCACGGCTCTGTAAGTGACATACTCTTAATAAAAATGTTCCATTTTGAGACCTTCTGTGGATGCAACAGGTTATGAGGCCAGGGCAGAATCACAGCACGGAGACAAAATGCTGGAAATAATTATTATTTCCAGGCAGGTAATATATTCATCTGTAAAAGAAATATTTACTTGTAAATGTGGTTTGTTGGTGTGACTGCTATAAAACAGGCTTTAACAGTTCACCCCATGCTAATTTGCATACAATAAAAGTGCATTTACATAACACCAAGGAACAAACCTGTAAAAACAAGTGAGCAGTTAGCTTAAAACTGTACCGTTGAGGTGGCATGGTATTTAAGTGAAATATATGATGCATTTCTGTTTTAAGTGCATGTTTCCTTGAGTTTGTGGGTTCATGTCACGGCCTTAATTGCATTTAAAAGCAGGTTTGTGGGTGTGAATTTCCTTTGTAGTTTTTACATCCCAAACTAAAATAGAATGCTAAACTTAGGCATCATTAGAAGAGAGACAAAGAAAAGGTAACTGCTTGTAGGTCTCAGCAGCTGGGATAGTCTCCCACAGGGAGAGGTGGAAACCTTATTCCATGAGTCATTTAATACCAAATAAACAGAGCATTGGAGAATAAATTGTAAGGCATGATTTTTTGTTGTTGTTCATTGACAAAGGGAGGGTGACTTGACTTACTGGAGCTTTTGCTTTTTAAAGTTGTGTAGTAGTAGAAAGCATGGTCAGTATTATGGATATAGTTTTTATTTCTCCTTGTAATTTTGGTTCTTGCTGTAATGGTAATATAGCAAAGGCATGAGTAATTTTAGTCCCTGCACTGTGAAGTAAAACTTTATTTGCAAGATCAAGCCCTCAAGAGTTGCTGAAATTCAGGATCCTCTTAGAAAGTGGCCATCATATAAT
Source organism: Caloenas nicobarica (assembly GCF_036013445.1). Lineage (NCBI taxonomy): Eukaryota > Metazoa > Chordata > Aves > Columbiformes > Columbidae > Caloenas > Caloenas nicobarica. Next base: position 28,098,108 of record NC_088246.1, on the reverse strand, counting down.
TACATGTTGTTTTAATTATAGTTCCATAAAAGGTTGTGCATGCCCAGCTATCACAGGTCCTACTATTAAATGCTGCACTTTAGTGACAAAGCTCTGAGGAAGGCAGCTGAGTAAGTTGTGTCTTCTGCTCTTGGTGTCCCATGGAATCCAGGAGACTGATAGAAGGCAACAAATAACCCCTTTGCATCAGTACAGTAGTAGCATGTCTGTAATCAAACATAGTTGTGGAATCACCACCAGTCAGAGCTGTTATAGCCTTGCTTGTAATCAAGAATAGCATTATTACAACATTTATTACTCTAAAGAATAATCTGAGATTTATGGGTCCTGGGAAAGAAAAGCATTATTTGGCAAATCTATCTGTATGTGCTATTTGCTCAGAAAAAGAGTTCTTTCTTTGAGAGATCAGGACAGTTCCAGTGAAGTACATCTTCAGATTCTTCATAGTCTTAAATGACAAAAAGCCCACACATTACCTGAAGAAATTCTTTCCAAGCTTGTCATCTGCGAACTTGGAATGACCAGCCAGGTAGACGTGGGCGCACATAATTTCCCTGCTGCTTGAGATGTTAGGTAACCACTACTAGTGGAGATAGAACTACTACATTCAAATAAACAGCTGAAATCAGTGTCATCATGAAAAAACTGAACTCTTTGATGTAACTCTTCAGTTATTATAAGGCCAGGATGAAATGTCTCAAGGGGAAGAGCTTTTCCTGTAGTACTGAGTTACAGGTTTGGTTCTTCCAGTAGACAGAATATCTCTATTATGAGAGAGGGAATGTTGAACAGAAAGTGTAGTTAGAAAAAGTATATGTGAGACAACGCACCGTAAGAAGTATGGAGAAAGGGAGTAAGAAGTGCAGTTAATCATGCAAGTGTAGAAGCAGCTGTATCACTTAATTTTGGAAAGGAGAAGAGGGGAAAAAAGAAATTTTTTGTGATTTCTTAGCTCACGAGTGGGCAGAAGACAGCTCTGAACTGGGAAGTGGAGGTAGGTGAGAAAGGAATGGAAGAAGCAGCAGCTTGTTACCTTAAAAATGTTACCTCAAAAGGTTTGGAAGCTAATTAATAAAACCACCTCAAAGCTCCCCAAGGAAATTGTGTGTTTTGTTCTACAAGCTACACAGGTGATCTGTAGAGTTGATCTGGAGGGCACAAGAGCTGACACGGGCTACTCCCCATACCAAGCCTCTGAGGTCAGGAGAGTCGGCTCCTCTGTTTGTGTATATGGCGACAGTTCTGCCAAATACTTCTCGGATACATCAGCTTTATCGGTGAGAAGGATCTGGGCTGCCATGCAAAGATAATCCTCCCAGTGGTGTGTCAGGCTTGAGGAAGGATGTGATTATCATTCCAGAGGAATGTGATGTGAACCTGTGCCTCCCATGCAACCCAGTGGTGGCAGATCAGGGAGGCTTCTGCTCTTTCTTCCTTCCTTTCTCTCTTTCTCTTTCAGCAAACAACTTAGCTTCATAATAACACCTTTCATTATGCACATTTAAGATGTCCAAAGCATGAACCAATGCCCCCCCGGCACAGTGGTCCTTGGAAATGGAATGGATCTCCAACGACCATCAGCAGAGTACTAGGTAGATGGGTTTCCCATCTTTGGGGTGCTTGGATGGCTGCTGGCTCTGATTAACATCTCACAATGACAGGTTTTCTGTGAAAACGGTCTAGCGGAGTCTTTCACCAGACCGAAGCAGCTCTGCTGAGCCTGGTGTTTCAAGACATCTCTACCAGCCACAGCCTGGGACACACAAAGCTCCAGGCCCATGTAAGGGTGATATTGCACTTCCACACCTTTGATTGAACAGGTCTTAAAGATGGATGGTGCCTGTTCTGTCACTGCCGGCCCTCATCTAATAAAGCCAGGTGTCTGATCCCACAGGTCTCCTGAACTCCTGTGTGACCTTCTTTTTTCACTGGGAGGACAAGCACAGCAAACACTAGATGGGAGAATGGCGATCCTTTAACCACATCGGGCTGTGCTTATTTATGGGTCATAACCCAGGAAGACAATATTTGTGTTTGGGGTTTTGTTCTGGTCTTGTTGGTCCAGTAGCAATGACAGAGTTGAGTCTGGAATTTAGTACACAAAAAAATACAGAAAAGTAAAGCCGACAAAACTTAAGATTAAACAAATAACTACAGCATGACAACAGCAAGTGATCATGATCTTTTAAAACCAGATAAATTTCTGTACCGAAGCCTCTTTCCTCACTGCGGGCTGCATAAAGGAAGGAGCAGAGGCAGCTGCAACCACCTCAGCTTTGGAGATGGGGCTCCCGATAGTTGGTCCTGCAAGAAAACACCTGGCCAGGCTTAACAAACATTATTTTCTAGAATGTTCCCCAAGCTCCGCTGGCAAGGAAATATTTTTGCCTTAAAAGGGAGAACATAAAGAGGCAGTTCTCAAACAGCACATGGTTTGACTTACAAAAGCTTTCCTTAAGGGCAGAATTAATTATATCTCATACAGATCTATTATATATTTGGTTTATACAATTATAAAGCATTATGGTTAATTAGTTGTGGTATAGCCTCCTGAAGCAGAATCTAGTTAGAGAATAAGCAAAACGCTCAGTCAGCTGCGACAGTGGTTAACAACTTGCACTTTCACGTCACCTTTCACACTGAACTCTCTTGAACTGATTTATCACTTATGCAATCCAGTAGGCTTGACTTTTATATTTTTGGGGTTTGTCTTGGTTTTATATAAAATTAGAATATGCTGATCTGAAATGGCCTGGCATTTCCACACCTTTAGAAACACATTTCAAAATATTCCCTAACCAACTTTAATTCAACTGCTTTTACCGTTTACTGTCACAGCACCTGACTTACTTAGTGGTTAGTCATGATCCTATTATGTCTGTCATTGCATATACACAGAACACAAGTACTTCTCTGTCCCCTTTTCCTCTCCTGACATATGCATCTCTGACTGCCAGCACTGGGAATCTCTATCTGCCTCACTATCCTAAAAATAGGGGTGAAATCCTAATTGCAAAAATATTTTTATTATATGGAAGTGTGCAATACTGCATAGGATTTGCTTTTCAAACTATCTTTTTACATTATTTTAATGTGATGAAATTACCTGATGTGCCACAGTATTAATGCCTCAAATCGTCTGACATCTTCGAACTTAATTACATTTTTGCCATCATATTATTTAGCACTGAGTCTTATTGTTGTGTATATGCTGCTACAGGTATCTGGGGAGAAAAAATGGTTTTGAAAATCTCATTAGTGTCACGAGAATAGAGCTAAAAAGGAAATAATAAAATTAGTATTATTTGTTTTGTCATGGCATATTGTACTGGCTACTGTGCTCACCCCAAAAGGCAGTTCTTAAAACAAAAAATCTTTTAATATTTATAAGAGAAATTGAAGTAAAAAAACAAGAAAAAAGTGAGGAAGAGTGAAGTTAGAGCATGCATTTAGTGTAGACTAGATATCTGTACTGTGAAATGTGGCACATAACGTATTTTTAAATCTGCAAATAAATTAAAAAGAGCACTCTCCACTGAAAATGCCACAGACTGATACCAATTCTGTTTCCTGCGTGCATCATGGAAGTAGTGGGATTTGAGATAACTTTGAAGGAAGGTTGCATAGGTTTTTTAACAGTCTATTTTGGGGATAGTTTTCTAGAAGAAAGCCTGAAAGACATGTATGAAAGAACTTCTGACAGAAAGACAAGTCTGGGCAATAGAAAATGGCGTCATCAGCTTGGAACAACAAACGGCACAGTAAGATACAAGATAAGATTATAGCTGAGTGCCCAGTGGATGCTCGTAACTTATATTCAAAATGGCAGTCAAGAGGAATGCCAGGAAAGTATACGAAGACAGGCTGATAAAATAATAGAAAGAATTCAGGAAGGTCATCTTCAATGTTCTAAGCTCAAGGGGAAACCAGGTATATGTAATGAAAAGCGGAGAACTTGCATTGTAGAGATGACAATTGCATTGGTGCAATCACAATAAATCACCTAAGAAAACACATTAATAGAATATTAAGAGGTAAAAATAGATCCTGGTGGGATACCTGTTGAAAGAGAAAGCTAGGATGGAGCTATTCCATGGCTGAAAGAAAGATTAAGGAATTGGCACTGATTTGGAAAAGAAAACGAGAAAAGACGGCAAGTCAAGAGAGGACAAAATTTCTGAGTCACAGTATGATCAAAAGTGTCACAGACTGTGGAGATGGAAGAGTCTGGAGATTCAGTCACATCATTAATAGTGACCTCAGAGGAGCTGAGTGGAGCGTACGCAGCCGAAATTAAAGACGACTTGGGAAAAGGTGAAGTTGGCAAAAAAACATCCAAGGTAGTTGTCTCAGGCAATGCATTATTTTACTGTAGAAGTTGTGGACAGGAAGAAAATTCAGCAGAAATGCAAGAGCAAAATGAAGTCAAATGTAGAATTTTAAAAAATCTGGGTGAGACAGACAATCTTCTATGTTTTGATGATTAGATCTTCTCTCGTAAAAGAACGAACTGATAACATGGTTAAGAAGATGGCAGAAGTGTGTGAAGTTGATTTCAGGAGAGCATTATTTAAATTAAATATTTGTATTTTACAAAGCAAATATATTTGTAGATTATAAACATGGAGAAGTCATTACTTAATTTGAATTAATGTGACAAATATGTAAAAAGTAAAAAACTTTTTCCATTCTCATGTCTGAAGTATAAATAATACTAAGAACCTCGGAGAGTGACAAAAAGTTTAAATATTATCATGAATTTCTGTGGGAACTGATTATTTTTCAAGCAACTATCAGCCAATTTTTGTCTTCTGCCACTCAGAAGATATATTTTGTGTGGATGAAAACGATGACATTTTCAAAAATGTTACTATCTAGTATGTATTAACATATGAGTTAAAGAGATTTAAAAAAATATTAGAAGTCCTATTCCTGTGTTTTATGCAAGTGGAAGTCCACCTTTGCCATTAGTGTTTTGCCAGCTCCCAGGCATTTCCCTGCTTCCTCAAAAGCCCTATGATAAATAGCCCATAACTGCTGTGTGAATGACATTTAATGTATCAGTTTATTATTCTTACATACCTATAAAATAAGCTTCTTGCTGCTTGATTTTAGCAGTGACAGAGATCAGACGCATGGGGGTAGAAAAGATTTAGAAGCTCAGCTTGCCCATCCAATAGTCCAAAAAACTGAAATATTCCATCCAGTGGAGGTTTAAGTTCCCAAGGAAAGCCACTTTTCTTCTTTGAAGTGGCACACTTTCCAAAGAAGGGTTCTCATTTACAAATTCCCATCGAACAGTTTCTTAAATTTAGATTTCAGTATTTTATTGCTATTTTCCATATATACCAGTTAGCTATGCTAAATGACGCTAAAAAGATCCCACTTTATTATGTGCAAGAGAAGAATTTTAATTCCTTTTAGTTTCATAGAAACACCTAAGAACTTAAATAGCTCTACGAGAGTCTTACATACAAGTCACTATGTAAAGAATAACTATAAAGTTTATGAGAACAAAGATCTAATTGTTTTCGCTTTTACAACAGTGTTTTAAGGGATGTATTTAGGCACTGTAATATATACACTAGCATGATCGCTTTGATCCCGGCGTTGGGAGGCATCGCTATGACATCTGAGCGCCGTGTTAATACACGCCTCTCACTTTTAGAAGTTTATAACAGGCAGGTAGGCCTTTTGTATTTGTGTGTCGGCTTTGCTAAGCGTGCCCGTAGTCCAAGACCATCTTTCAGAGGAGGGTTTAGTGTTTGGGAAGTCCCTGCTGTGCCCAGAGCCAGCACGTCCCAGCCGCATCCCTCAGCGCGCCCTCCTGGAGCCGCTGGCACCAATAACAGCTCCACAGCCACGGAAATCAAATATAATTTTACTTCCCTCCCACCTCCTTTCTACCCCAGCGCAGAGGGAAGCAAAGGCTATTTAGTTCTGAAACTAGTGAGAGTTCAGATAATAATAGCGTTTTAGGAATACCTTCTGAAGACGGACGTATTTCAGGCAGTTCCCACCTGCCCCTAAATTGTAGCTTGCAGTGCATCACGCCCTGGAGCAGCTTTATGCACTTGGGAGAAAAGTACTGGGCTGAGCCTACATAGAAACTAAAACTTAACATGTTCAAAAAGTAGCATAAATGAAAAGCACAGAACAAGCTGCTTAAGGCATTTAGGTTTGTCTTGGAAGCACCATTTTCTTTCAAGATGTGCAGCACACTCACGAGCACACAGCAGCAGCTCCAAAACCCATCATCTCCAACATTCTAGCTTTCAGGGGTGTCTTTTAATTAAAAGGATTCTGTGGAACAAGGCAACCTGAATCTTTGGAAGAAAAACATTTATTATAAAAGTACACTATTATGAATTCATATAGATTCAGAGAGAAAAAGGAGTGCTTATAGTAATTAAATGATAGAATTTTGAGAAAACAAAGGAAGTAATTCTGTTATACATCAGCAGTTTGGAAAGAGAAACCTTGATTTTGATCTACTGTTATCAGAAAAATAGTGATATGTGGATAGAACAACAATGTAATAAGGTTGATCTGATACAGTCCATAGCTTATCTAAGGAAGAAACTTCTACGAGAAAGACAGGAGTCAGAATTACCGGTTAAGGTTGTAGTGAGGTAGGTGTCAGTCTCTTGTCCCAAGTAAATAAGCGATAGGATGAGAGGAAACGGCCTCAAGTTGTGCCAAGAGAAGTTTAGATTGGATATTAGGAAAAATTTCTTCACCGGAAGGGTTGTGAGGCATTGGAACAGGCTGCCTGGGAAGCGGTTGAGTCACCATCCCTGGAGGTGTTTAGAAGCTGTGCAGGCGTGGTGCTCAGGGACAGGGTTAGGAGGTGGACTTGGCAGCGCTAGGTTTTTGGTTGGAACCCTATGATGATCTCAAGGGTCTCTTCCAACTGAAATTATTATGTGGTTCTATGGTTTCTGGAAAGAGCAGGGAGCCAGCAAGGATTCCTCCCAGTGGCACAACTCACCCCGCAGTTCCTGCCGATGTAGCACTGACCCGACACCCAAAAATTCTTTCCTACCTCTCTGGCAGTAGCTTTTACCCCGATAAGAGCAGCTGCATGTCACCTATGATCAAGAGAATGGCTCCTGGCTAAGAGACCTGTGTTACTCCTTTCTGGTTTTAAGTTTTAATTTTCACCTGCTGTGGAGAGGTAAAATGAATTCAAGTTTAGCCTGATGGTCCTGCCTGCACGGATACGCTGTAAGAATGCCACTGTGGTGTCCAACTGAGTGAATGTTTGAGATGTCTACAGTAATTATCAAAAGTACTGGTTTTGGTTCCTCCCCTCACTCTAATCTGGATCAGATTTGCCAAATAGTTTCAGCTGACTTTTTCCCCTAGATAAATAAAGCTAGAAGAGGAAAAAAGAAAGGCTTGTGCCTCCTTTGATGCAACGCTGGGCACTCGAACAATGCAGAACATGGGTGCTGGATATCCAAGTACCTTCTTCTTCATGATGCTTTTAATTTCCTACCTGAAATAGTCCTCTAATTATCATGTTATTACCTTTTCCTAGGTGGGTTTCTAAGTCCCTGCTCCTGATACTGGTGAATTTTGTGTGTGTAATTAAACATCCAGGGTGGAGCAGCACCTCAGCAAGCAGGGCAGGGGAAAGGTTAGCAGGAGCTCCAGGCCGTCACCCTGAAGGTGTCCAGCTGCAGGCTCTTCTGCCCTCGTTGCCTGGGAATGGGAGGCAGGAGCCAGTGCCTTTCCTTCTTTGCCATCCCTCTTCCCATCCCTTTACCCCTTTAGCAGAGAAAAAAAGAAAAAAAAAATGAGGTCCACAAGTAAGGAGCTGGCATCTTGCAGGGATGGGTATGCTCTCCGACTGACCTATTATGTAAATATTGTTTTATGTATTATGTATTATGTAAAAATTATGTATTTTATATAAAAGTAGTGTGGCAGAGTTGCAGCAGGAGAGACTGAGGGAGCATCAGCTCCAAACATCGTGTCTCCTAAGGCTGAAGGACCCCTCCAGATTTAACTCAGGTTCTCGCATCTCACTGAGTGAAGTGGCACCACCGCGCAGCTGCTCAGCAGGGGGAACACCTGACTACAAATTTCTGTGAATTGAGCCCTTTGATTCCTCTTGTTCTAGCTACCTCTAAGTGTAATAGCTAACTTCCTGTCAAATGGAACAACTTATTCAAAGTGGGACTTTTTTGGAGGTTTGTTTTGGACACGAAAAATGGAAAAAAATTATTTTGGGTCGGTCTAAACAATTTTTTTAAAAATTTTTTCCAGTTTGGCAGCTGAAACCACTTGCACAGTTCTAGTTCCACCGTTGTCACTCAACGGTTTCTATAAATATGGCAATTAATTTGCACTCTAAAAAGAATTAGTACAGGAAAAAAACTCCCTAGGAACAAAAGTATACCAAGATGATTTCTCTCTGTGTTGCTACGTCAGTCAAATTAGGCCATCTGTGACATCCTTGTAATCTACAATTTTTAAATGCCCATCCAGCTACACCTATGCCACTCCTTTGTTTTCAGTGACATTATAAAGGACTAACTGAAGAAGGAATCGAGTCTTCAAAGTTAATTAAAATGTTGTTGACGATGACCAGGAAGGTGTACTTAGAAGCTCTAGGTAAAGAGATTTAGATGCTCAACAAGGGGCGGTTGTGCCCAGGCTTTCAAATTCCTGATCTATGGAAGAAAAAATGCTTCTGGTTTCTTGCAGCCATGAACCTGCCAGCTGAACGCCGGTTGAAGTGTAGTTGCTTTGGCTTCCCTTGGAGGCTCCTGTCGTCTCCTTTTGGAGGCCCTGTCTTCTCCGTCTGGTGCTGCTACATCTTTCACAAGATCAATAATCTTCCTCAGGTTTAGCAGCTTCATGAATTCTGATTAAGCTCCATGACAGTGGCTGTTTATTAAGAATAATAGGCAAGAAGAGGACTTCAGTGTCTCAGTCCATGAGGCGTGATAGTTTCTTCTTTAGGCAAACTGTTACTGATTTGATCTTGGGTTTTCTCAGCGTGGCCTCTGTAAATAAAGTGCTAGCACACCGTACACTTACTGTATGGCTCCTCTTCTGCTGGACAATTCTTTCTGATGAAGACTTTAATTATTCCATGGCTGCTAATGTGTTTAATTAAGGCGCGTGTGGCTAAGTCTTCAGTGAGAAAATCTGATGTGCTTACAAGAATTAATATAGTAAGAAATCACAAAGGTAAAATCAGGAGCAAAAAATCAGAATGGTCTCTAGCACTGCCTTTCAACCAAACTCTGGTGTGTGAGTTTCTGCACAACATTAAAATTCAATTAAGTATTTTGGGGAAAAAAGCCGGGCACTGACAGGATACGTCGTCTGACCACAGGAAGCTGCGCTGACAAAAATTCATAAAGTGGAAATTGGAAACCCTTACTCTGAAGCTTTCCTGTATTAACAGTTTAATGTCCAACTATGTAATATATAATTTAAGAGAATTCTCTAATGTGATCCAGCCTCACATATTTTGCAATTTGTTATTCTTATTTAGAAAGAAGACCAAACTCACTGATTTCTGAAGCCACTTTAAATAATATTAAATATATACATCTTATGGTAATTTTCTGTCGACTCCGCTTTGCAAACCCCTATTTTCATTCCTCACTAGTGGGCTTGTTTGGGCTCAGTTCTTGCCCACTGTTTTACTTTTGAAGACAGGGAAAATTTAGGGTGAATTAGACATTTGTGTGGGGAGGATGATGCAGTTGTGCAGAAACACAGATAAAATTATTTTGTTGCTTCACTGTTTTTTAAGAAAGTGTCATCTAAATGCAGTTCTAGAAGGACTCCTGTTGTAAACTTTTGGGATTTGATCTAGCCAGAAGCATTCACAAATCCTCTTTCCGTATGCAGAATGTTTTTTTTTTTCTATAGTCTTGTGTATACTTCACATTTTAAAAGTGAATTTCTTTATTGCTTATAGTCCTTTTCTGTCTACAGTAGTACTTCTTTCTGGGGTTTGTGTATTTAAATGCTTTCATTTCTGCCACTGTTTCTGGAATGGATTATGTGGAAGAACATTCTGTAAAACTTCTTTGCAAATGCCATTTTAGTTTTTAATATCTGATGCCAGATATGATTATCCACTCCATTGGGAGCCCTCAAGAGATATGGCAGATGCCAAAAGTACCATATTTGGGAGCCAACCTACAGTGGAACAAGAAAAAAAAATCATTAAAGTGCTTTATTTTGGAAGGAATCTGAGGCTTTTAAACAACAGAAAGGCAGGAGAGAGGCTGCAAAGTATGAAAATATTGACAAGGCTAACAAGTAGTACCTTAGTAGTAGTACCAAGAGAAAGGAGCAGTCAGGGGGGCCGCTGGTCGCTGCCACGGTAAAGGTGACCGTGTCCTTCAGAGCAGTTACCTCCGCAGCTAGATTGGAAAGCAGATATCCACAGCCTTGGGGAATAGCTGGCGGCAGGATAGATATGCCCCAGAAACGAAGCTAGGGGAAATTGAATCCAGAAACAGGGAAACTAAAATTAAACGGAAAACAGTCTGATAAGGAAAAGTGAGAGAATAATCAGCGCATGGAGACTAAAAGAGAGATTTTTAAAAGTTATTTCAAGATGCAAAAGGATCTTCCGCTATTTTCTATTTGCATTTTAAATAGTTAGATATCTTGGACTCGGGGTATCTAGAAGAGGACTAACCTGCTTCAAGTCAGTTCAAAGGTGACGTAGAAGAGTGTTCAAAACACGTTTGTTAATAAAGTAAACTTCATTGAAGTTTACTTTAAACTTTCCCATATTTTTGCTCCAAGAACTGTCCAAGATTGCTGTATTGAAAAATAGAGGAGGGTAGAAAGCTCAGTTTTGAGATACTTAATATTGTATGTGTACGTATGTTCATGTTGCCGGTTTTTTTTAAAAAAAAAAATAATAACACTCCCATTGATTGTATGGATCTTTCACACAGCAAGAAGGAATTTTAAAATATTTTTTAAATTAACTGTACAAGCCTTAAGTACTTACGGCTACTTTATAATCACATTAGAAGGGAGCGACTCTCAATCTGAGAGTATTCTTACAGGTCCCAGTATGACAACAGGCAGAAAGTGCCAAAAAGGTCTACGACAAATCTATGGACAAAGACTGGGACCTAAATCTGTTGAGCAAACCGTTAACTTCGGTGCTCTGCTACTCACAAGAACTTGGTGTCTGGTGTTTGAGCGCAATGTTGCTTTTTCTTCACAAAACAGCTTTGCCCAGTTATGCCACACTGAAAAATAAAGGAAATTTCCTTCTTTGTCCTTCGTAATGATTCCTGTGTTTCTATCCTAATCTAGCTTGCATTGCTGTAAGTGTGCAACAAGGTCTAATTACATAGAAGCCAAGATGAAACTGGAGGAGGCCGGTAACCATGGAGATTAGTGATCAATAATATAATACTATTTGTTTATAAATTATCCATAACCCATATATGCTTTTGTAAAAGGTAAATAGGCATGTGAGATTCAGGCAGTGTGTTCTATTTACTAATATTTTCTAAAATCAAATAGGATTATGCCTTCTGTGGGTGACTACCTTCCCACTGATAATGTTATTTTCAAATTGTTTGATACACTATGGATTAGGGGAGATGTCTGTGCTTGAAGGATAAATATGAAGCTCCTCAATGTAGGAGTCATATAAAGGAATCATATAAATGTAGGAGTCATATAAAGCTACATCTGAAGGCTGTACAGTGAAAAGTGCTTCTTCCTTTGACCAGAACTCTTAGTAGGCGCTACCAGGCCCTGTTACAGCTCATGGTGTGATTGGGAAAAGGTTAGGAAAGCATGTGCACAGTCCACAACACACAATTCACATTCCTATTTCTTTTTCCACTTAAAAAATCATCATCGCAAAGCTCACTAATGGTGGTGATGACGATTTGAAGGCTATCTCTGATAGCAATTGTGAAGGACCTGGAGGAGGTTTCAAAATCTTCTCGTCGCTTTTTCGTTTGGATAGATTAAGACATTTTCAGACTAAGCATTGTTTATCTTCCTCCTTACTTTTAAAGAAGCAACTAATCAGTTTTACTGAGAATATTTTCCACTAGAAAGCCAATAATAATAAAAATTTAAACTCTTCATGTGCTTTACTGTTCTGGCAAATTTCTACTTGGAAGGAAAAGAAGATTTTTTTCATTAATATCTATTTCAATATTTTGTCGTAGTTTGTTTTCAAGCTGACTTTGCCAAAAGTGAATATTAAAAGTGGAAAAAGTTTTTTATATTATTTTACAGTTTTAAGTAATGTGAGCCCAGAAGTGACCTGGTTTATGTTTTATTCCGTGATTATTTTGTTTTCTTTCAATTGGGAATAATCGTTTTAAAAACTTCCAAAAAATACAAAATCTTTTTCCCCAGCAGTTACCTGTATAAAAGGCAAGAGCATAGAGAATTAAGACCCATTTAATAATAATTTTTTGTAGTGTGTTAGTGTATCCAGAGAGTGAATGGATCTAGGAAACTGGATGATATTCTGGAACAAAAATATGGTTATCTGATCTGCAGCAAGAAGATAAGAGGATAAGTGATTTTATGACAAATCCCACTTTTGTAGCAGTTACATAATAATTATATAATTGCCGTAACAAATCCTCATTTTGTGACTTCACAAGAACATTCAGCATCTCTTCAGCTTGAGTCTGCTTGCCGAGCTCTTGCAGTAAAGTCCTATTTAAATACCAGGCATACATATATATACTGGCATTTCAGCTTGGGAGTCTATCTCCAGATCATCACAACTTACCGTGTCCCATTTGAACCATGGAGCCATCTCAGAGCAAGCTGGTTTCCTTCTGAATGCAACTAAACTAGAAGATGTGCTCTGGAGTCCAGGGGACATTCAGCCTGTGGGACAAGAGCAACAGTGGTCTAATCTGGAAATGCTTTTAAGAGCGCGTATTAAACCCTCAGCCTTGGTTTACCTTTTTACTCTGTGGATCCACTCCTCTTGGGCTGCACTACTTGCTGTAGTATGGACAAGGCTAAAGAGAAGAGTTACTGCTCCGGGTATTCACAAAGCATAGTGCCCAGAGTATCATTTTAAAGCAACGTCTGTTTAAGAGGATGGATAGGACTCAGGATTTCTGAAAAACTCCCGTCCTGCACAGATGTGACCACCCTGTACACATTTCAAACCCAGCTATTCCATTACTCGCTGCTCCCACTGCATCCTCCCGCAGTGGATTAAGAAACTGTGATTACACCATGTCCGCCCTGAGACACCTTACAACTTGCCCTAGTAAGCGGCAGATTGATTTTGATTTTCTGATTGATTTTGATTTTTCTGATGGCTTTTGAAGTGCCTAACGGAGTTGGTCCCAGCGATATGTGAGTTTTTGCGCGGGTGCCTCCCACCGAGGAGTGGTACTGCCGCAGCGTCCATCTGCCTGAGGCACCGAGGGTGTCGCCGTGGGAAACCCCAGCATGTAGGACTTGTTTGCCCATGCCATCGGGCTTAGTTCAGCCTTCACTCCGAGCAACACCTGGAAACATTTGTTTTCCAGTGGTATTTTATTTTGACTATGAGCAGAATGTACTTGAGTGATCATTCTCAGATTGGTTGGTTGGTTGGTTGTTTTTTTCTCAAAAGCTTCTGTTTGTCATGCCAGTCTCTGAAGGTAGAACATATACCTTGAAACAGAGGAGGAAGGCAAGGGTTTAACCCTGAGGGTCAAGAGTCCCTGGTGAAAGCCATCAGACTGTGCTGAACGTGAACTTTGCAGGCCTGGATCTCTGATGGTCCAGATGGGGATCTGCTGAAAGGCACCACAGCTCCTCCTCTACCCACACACATTCTTTCCAAATGAAGGCAACGTGGGGAAAAATAGCAGACGCCATGACCTCGTCTTGATGTGCACCCAGGATACAATTTGGGTGTGTATCTGAGGCAAGAAATAAGTCTTTCTGACCCCTGAATTAGATGTATAATTGCTAGCAACTGTGAAGTAGGAGTGCATGTCCGTGAAAAGCAGGGTTCAGATCCATCAGGAGCTTGGAAATGGGAGCAACGACTACTCACGGGAGCAACAACTACTCACAGGAGCAAAATTTTGCCTTCGTAAGAAAGAAACAGCTGCTGGCTCCCAGTTGATCTCCTCGCTTCCACTGAGATCAATGATCACTTTGTCTCCAGGAACAGCAGGTGAACCCAGCGAGGGGCTGCAGGCTCCAATCTCGGTCAGCGAGACAGGCAATTAGCCGAACGTGCTGGGCTCCGCAGCTCCACCTCGGCTGCCTGTGAGGAACCCTGCGGTCACAGCCACTTTGCTGAGCTTCTGGAAATACTCCAGATGCAAACTGCTACCCCCCAAAGCAGCAGAATCCCCGTGCTTAGCTTTGCAATCTTAACGCTCTTTTAGATCAGCATTAAGTGGCTGAAATTGTCTAGATTTGAAAAAGAAAACCAACCCTCGGACAACATGAACTCAGCTCTTGCCCCAAAATCCATCCTGTTGGCTGTCAACAGCACCAGGGTTCAACTGTCTCCCCAGACTGAGAGTTGAAACCATCATGAAAAAGATACAGGAGACTGTACAGGTGAATTTCTCAGATGTTTGCTAAAAGCAGAGAAAAGGTGAGACAGAGGTGCCCAGAAATGGAGACGAGACGCAACTGTTGACCGGAACACAGAAGGTGCAGACGGGCTCCTTGGCAGGCATCACACACACAAACAGCACGTTTTTAAAAAGCGTGGAGGGTGGCCACAATCTAATAGAATTTCTCCCTGTTCTTTATTTCATCTTACTTCAAAGAAGAGATCACCACAATACCTCTTCCCTGAGCCTCATTCTTGGAAATATCTAAGTCACTTAGATTAAAAAAAAAAAAAAAAAAAAGACAGGAAAATGTAGACTACAAAAATTGGGCTGGACATGATCCCATACCAAGAGGGATCACTGCTCTTGGCCAGACTCTGCCAGCGCTTTCATGATGAGGATTTTCTCCACATATGATACTTAAAATCAGTCACTGGGAAAGGGATAGAGAAGGGGAGGGAAGGCAGCAACCAAAATAATAAACAATTTGGTGCCTGCTAGGGAATGTGTCCTTCTGTAAATGACGAGAAAAATATAACGTGTTTTCTTTTATGTTCATGAAATCAAGTATTTTCACACTAAGTCAGTATTAACATTTTAAAAAAGCTTTAAAACATACAACCGGGTTTTGTAGTTAAGATGGGAAAACATTTTAAATTGGAAATATGAATTTAATCTCCTCAATTAAATGTAAAATATTTAAATACTTAACCTGATTGCTGCCAACCGCAATTTCCTATAATAAGGAATTATGAGGACAGAGAGTAGTTCTTAAAGGCACATGGTTCACATGAAACCAGAAAGATTGAGGGCTAGAAACTGGAACTTCATCAATGTATGTAGCCATTTCACCCCTTCACACAAGTTACAACTGGAAAATTTCGACTACTATCATTTATGGGGCATTAAAAAAAAATTCTTTTATTTTTCTTCTTTTTTTTTTTTTCCTTCACATTAACCAGCTGGTAACTGTGTTATTAATGGCAAAGCGACACAGGTTTCCAGCCAGTAGAGTCATGCAAAGCATCTGACATCTGAGTTAAAGGACATAAGAAAATTATGCTGGAGGAACTGAAGATTAATCTCACACAATGTACCTCTTTGTGAATAATCATTTTTTATATCTACCTATACCTACATAAATACACACAAACATACATCTACATGTACTTGAGTTTATGACACATTTCTGTTATCCAGATATTTTACATTAATTTTGCTATAGCCTTTAGCACAAATCCTGTTCTCAGTTGTGATGATGTAAATTCTAACAACTTTGCCAAAACCCAAGTTCGTGCAAAAAATATCTCTAGGCTGAGGACGAGATGTAGGCACCAAGTGGCAACTGAGCTTTGCGAAAGTTGCGTGACCTCACAAGGCCATTTTCTCACATGTTTGGAGAAAGAAGAAGATTTAAAAAACGCTGGTTGCTGGGCTACAACTAAGCAGTATATTCTGAATTCCACCTCAGTCTATTTCAGAAAGTGGTCATTATAAATTAACTTCCTCTACATCTCTCTACTGTGAACTGCTGTTCACTTCATAACTAAAACTGCAGCTAGAGAATGAAGTTTTATTTTTATCTGACTTCTTCCTTAAATGCTGCATATTCTAATTTCCTCCTCCTCTGTCCATGGCTGGCAACAGACCAGCTCTTTCATTATATCTGGAGCAAAGAAACAGCCCACTGAACCTTTCCCAGACCACATTTTCAGGACTTAAACACTTTGAACGAATCAAAATACTTATATAAAAGTAAATGAACTCCCATTTGTGATAGCGCCTTCCACTGCTATCAACAGGCCTGATCTCTGCAGAAATAATTCATCAGGAGAGAAGCAGGACAAAAAGGCTGAGATAGGTAGATTTGTCCCGTTTCCAGGCCCTTTGCTGAAGCCACCCCGGCCGCAGCTGCCGTCACACTTGGCTCCCCGTGGAGACGGCCCAAGACAGAGGAGAAGCCAGAGGGTGGTTCTCATCTTAACGCCGGCCAAAGGGCTCCTCTTTCCCCCTTCTCCTGCGAGCAGATGGAAAGCAGGATGACTGGGATTGTAATTAAGCGCATCAACACGGAGAGAGCGGAGAGAAGATTTGCATCCGAGAAATTCCCCGCTCGGACCTTCTGGCCCCGCCTGAGCCATTATGCATCTGGGAAAGGCACCTACCAGTCCAGGCTGGATGTATCTGGGACAAAAGGTTCAAGGGAGGAAATTCTCAGATAAGAATCATCCCTCTTCTCTGTTTACCCCAAATTTCATCATCTTAGTAATGTAATAAATGCTGTAGAAGAGGCTTTCCCTAGGTCAGAGGAGTTTAAGATCCACAGATACATACTGAGGGGAAAAGGTAAACAGAGTAAGCCAAGTGTTGCCAAGTTACCATGTTCTCAAAAACATTTCTGACAGCTATTAAAAAGTAGATACTCAGTGTTTTAAAAAATACAAGTAAAGTGCCATGCTGCCACCTCACTTTTTCTCTTTTTTATGAAAATCCCATTGTGAGGATGCCTTCTCTCATCTTCTAACGCTCTGGCAATGCCTACGCTGATCCAGTCTGCTGAGATGGTTTTCACAGATTATCTGTTCAGATACCTGTTTCAGACTAAGTCCTAAAAGAGACTGGACTGTTTTCTTGGAGACTGACAAATTACTGGGTCACGATTTCCAGGCTAAAGTGATATATCAGAAGCAAATGGTGTTCCAAAGGAGAACTTTTTCAGCATTATCTTCATAGTTTGTTTCTTTGGGGAAGCAGAATATTAGTTTGGGTATGAGTCAAAATAAGTTCGAAGCAAGATGAGGCAGTAGGTGCCAGAAAGGTCTTTTTCAGTTAATCGCAATTTATCTAGAACCACAAAAATCTATTTGTAAATTTCCAAGTGAGATTTTATCCTTCACTTGAATTACCTCATTTGTTTGAGAAGGATGAACTAGTTGGCTTTTATTCTTCCTAACAATTATTTTTATTTTGGAGAAAATAATCTTTGTACAGCAAGGTTGCTGTGGCAGTGGAGACACTACAAACATCTTTCCTACTCTGTGCCATGAGTTAAATTACAACAGGAGTTAAACTGCATCAAAAGATAGAGAATATGTTAACCTTGTATGTCCAGTTTCAGCCATAACTACACTAAGATTGAGAAGAAATATCTGCAAATACTGTAATACTACTTGAAATAAAATTTAGCAATCCTTTCTTGGATAAATTTAATGCATATGTTCTATTCTACCCTATTATGCAGAGGGAGAAGTGTAAATGTTTTTTATTTGAGAGACAACTGAAGGACAATTAACCACACTGCCAAGGACATAGAAGTCAAATAACAACAAAAAGATCCTTTCAATTGGTTGGTAAGAAAATATTAAGTCTTTTACAAAAACCCTATCTAAATGTATAATAGTCAAAATCAGAGTTACAGGAATCTAAAAATGTCTTCAAGAGCAGAATACGCCAAGCAGATGCACCAGTAGTTTCTAAAAACGGCCGAAAAAGGAAATTACAGTACAGTTTCCAAAACATCACACATTGCTTAATTTTCTTAAGGAAAACAGACAAATAGCAGATTTCTTTTCGCAAAAAGGGTGACACAGTGGTCAGACCAAAGTCCCAAAGCGTTTTTTAGCTCTAACAAGTATCAGTTGCTTTAAGTAAGTAATTCCCTTCTCACGGTGATGGTCCGTTTCACCTGAGTCTCTGTTTTCTGAGTCCATCTGCTTCAGAGCTCTTTTCCGGTGAGGTTTAGACAGACGCCCAGAGCTGCCCTCGGAGAAAAGCTACGTGAACATTTGGACATGAGTGGCTACTCTCACCATAACGCTGAGATCCACACACAGTGGGATGAGGGATGTTTATAATTGAGGCTCATCTTCTTTTTGTTTGCTTGTGAGCAGTTTCTTTTATGTTCTGTTATTGAAGTGCATGTGTCGACTGACTTAAGAGGACAGCCTTGTAAATGAGATCTTTGATCTCAAGAGTTTATTTTATCTTTGCAGCAAGCAAAAGTGAATTGAATTGGCTGGCAGAACTAAGCCCTCTCTTGTCTCTGTTCTACAGCTGCTGCATCCTTCCAGGGTCATCATAACTTCCACTTCCACTACTAGATACTCTATTTTGCAACAGAAGTGAACAAAAGGCTCCTCCAACATCTCATCATAACCTGCAGTACAACACTGGAAGCTTTACAGATCTCGGGTTATTGTATGAACCATGCAGCGTGCGCAGACTGTTTTGCTTCTGTAGAAGGGATGTATTTGACCAACCACGGAGCTGTGATACCTCATTGGAAAGTAAACTTTTACAGAATAGTCACTGTCTTTTTTTTGGTAAAACAGTCTAGAAAGACTATAGCATGGCAGGCTGCAGGTTGAATACAAATATCTGCTGTGAGATGTTGAAAGGATTATGTGATCCATCATCACCCTCCCATTATTTATATTAATGTACAGGGGCTTTAGGATTAGGGATTGTTGTGCAATCTAACACATGTTCACCAAAAAAGATTATGGGGCACAATACTGACTTAATTCCTGATTCGGATCACCAAGATGATGGTGCCATCATATTCTTACCACTTGCACTTTATTTAGTTTTTATGTTTTCACTACAGCCAATGTTAGCCACTACAGAAAATACGTTCAGTGAAAACTGCCTTACATGCCACCTCCCTTCAGTCCAATGTAACTCTACTACGTATTTTTCTTCCTGTAAAACCAGAAGAAATAGCGAACACATGAGAGCTCTGCCATTTCATAGCAGGTAGATAGCTGTAAAACCTAATAATTTTTAATGGTCTCAAAGTAATTGCAAGTAGAATAGCCATGCTTAGTCAAGATCTGTAGCACTCACCAGAAAAGCTCTCCATTAATATGTTTCAGAAAATAAAGTTTAAAATGTTATTTTTCAGGAGTTCTCTTGAATGCTTAAAACCATTTATACATGGAGGAAAAAAAATCTGCACACAGAGTTTCTTACTAGGGACTGCATCTACAGAGGTCAAAATAGCGCTTGGGATCTTACTGCTTTTTAGATCATTCAGCTGGCCCAGCAGCATGTGCAGGAGAATTAAAACAGTCTTATTAGCATCATACATGGCAAAGAGAAACATCACATACCTGTACATAGAACTTAAAACGTGTGCTCCAGAACTAAAGAAACAGTGAGATGCCATGCCTAGATCAAATTTACTTCCTACACTCCTGGCATCTGAATTGACGAAAATCTCAGTTTCCTTCTATGGGCTGTAACACTTCCAAGTTACCTGTCAACACAACGGGAACAAGGCAGTGACTTTTCTCCCCTTCCAGTAAGCATGAATACTTAAATTTCTTCTTTTGGATGGACCTGATTCAGACAGAAGGACAGCTAAGAAAGTGTTTATGAGAAGAGATACCTTGTGCGGAATGAAGCCCAGATTTCTGTTCAGGAAACAGTCCCACCTCTACAAAAGATGTTGAAAAGAAAGAGGTAGTTCTCTAGGAGACTCAAAACACATACATTTCTAACTGGTAAAAAAAGAACATGGTCTCAATGGAGGATACAGGGAGATCAATAATTTTCCTTAGTTTAAGGAATTTGACATATTTATGGGAAGAAATCAGGCCTAACATACCTGTTTCTAACTTTGTGAGCTCCTTACAGAATGCCAAGCTTAACACTGATGAAGAGCGGCAGCATGGCAGATGGGCTGAACGAACCCAACTTGGCTTATTAAACTTTCTTCTTCCTCCGGCACTGAGCAGGAGCCTACCTTTGGATTTTAAGGAGGATTTTCTGCCTCTGTTGCTGTAACAGACACTCTCCAGGTTCTCCAGGAAATCTGGTTAATCTGGAATTGCCCTGTCATCAGTGGAAGAGTTGCAGTTACCTAAGATGGGAAGGACTTACTTCTGTGAGTTGCATTTCTGGTTCCTCTCCATACTCACTAGGCTGAGGAGAGAAAACCCAAAGTAAGATGAATTGTCATGTCACAGCACAAGGGTGGTGGTGGGGAGCAGAGGAGAGCAGTTTCTCTAGTGCAAGTTTTCTGCTGTTGTTCAGAGCAACCCACTCATCTTGCCCAGGAGGCCGCTTTCATGCTTTTGTGAACGTAACAGGTTCTCCAGCTAAAAATGTAATAAACTCTGTGCTATTTTGAGATACTGTAATCACCGCGGTGAATATGCTCTTTGCCTTTTTCCTTTATTTGCTGTAGAGTCGAAACCTCCCAGATGTGACCACACAAGTGTGTATTTGCCAGCTGAAGTATCAGGGTTTGGATCATACTTTACAGAAAACATCAGAGACTGGATCTGCAACCACCTCCTTGACTGACCTGCTGGACACGGCATTGCCTGGTTCCACTTCTGAATCTGCCACCAGGGAGTTGTCTGTAGGGACCAGCTCCCGGTCAGCCTTCTGCTGGGCTGCTCTGGAAGCAATTATTCTTTGATTTACCTCTGACCATGTGGGCTTCGCTCCCCTTTCTCTACGTTTCAAATTAGACTTTTTTCAGAGCCTGTATTTAGCACTTTTCCAGAGGAAATCAGAAGTGTCTTGTTATGTTTGATTTATTAGAAAGTTCCATAAGCTATCACACAACGCTGAGTACAGCTCTCGCAAGGAAAATGTAGAGAACTGCAAACGAAACTCAAAATCTCCCATGAACCAAAGTCACTCCAAATAAACTATTTATTAAAGGAGTGCAGGCATAGGAGTGATAGGTCCACAAATGGCAGCGACAAAGCTCCCATTTACAGCATGTCACTGGCACAGGATCACACCTGAGCCTTTCAATATTAGTTCTGGAGTTGACAACCTGTTGTAATTCTGACATTAATGACATCGGCTATGAAATATCTTTCAGTTCTGTCTAAACAATTTACATACATATGCATAACACAAAGCAAAGAGTTCTGTTCAGGTTCTTGTTTTTATATACAGAAAGGCCAGCCAGGGAAGTTTACCATTTTGATACCAATATTGATTATATTTTAATAGTATTAATTTTTTTTTAAATTAACCAAACTCCTTTATCGGTGGTCACATGTTTGAATGACAAGCTATAGAAACATCCAGCATCTGTTGACAGTGGCAGACACAAATATATTTACATATATTCTATGCAATAATCACTTAGTGTATGATGTTAAACATACCTCACACAAGCACTTCGCATTTTATATGAACTTAGACTCTTTGAAATCTTTCCTTTTCTGAAGATTTTGTGCTATCTTCATGTTATTAGTAGGCAAACAGTAAAATCTATAAATCTTACTAATTTATAACAGTTTATTTTTTTCTTATCGCAGTGGGAAGATATTCACCTTTGCTGTCTGGATACCATTAGGCTTCAATCCACATTTTATGGACGATGTCAAGCAAGGGACAAGCTGGAGCCCCAGCCCTGGCTGAAGGGAGGCAGTCAGAAGACACATTCCCAGTACCTTGCTTGTTACTAACACTCTTGCTACGTGTAAATTTTACCCTTTACGGAACACGATTAAGGATGATGGCCACATTTCTCATCCTGGTTGAATACAACCTCCTCCCTACTCTCCTCTGCCTCTTCTTTTCTTCTGAAAGGATCCCTGTGAGTGTAACAGAGTGCAATTCTGACAAGATGTAATTATTTTAGATAGATTATGTAACTTTAAGCAAAAAATGAATACAAAAAATTACACGCCAAGTCAGCTAGCAAAAAAAGAACGAGTCCTGTGAGTTTGTTTGGCCTTCAACAGCATTTTGCAGTTCTGCTTCTAGACCTGCTGAGCCGCAGAAACATTTCAGATTCAAAATGGACAACTTGAATGGAAACATGCTGTTTGCAGAACGATTAATTCTTTAACAATTAAATAGAAAAGAGTCATGAAAATTAAATCTAGTTCTTCAGGTATGTGTTAACTAGAAAACTCAGCACACAATTCTAAACAATTTGGTAACATTAACTCTTCCTTCTAAGGGCTCATAGTCCTTCCCAGCCACACTATCCTCAGAGCAGTGTCATGGATGCCACCTAAACCACCAAGAGTCACAAACATGGCATATGGAACACATCAGACACAAGTCTGATATATTTGATTAGAAGGACCTTGATTTTTAAATGACACTGAAAAGATTTCCAGATTGAATTCCCAAGTTCGAGCTCCTATGAACTCTCAATGTTCACAGCGATAGTAAACAACATAGGTAAAGACAAGCAATAACTCTCACACATAATAAAATAACTCACTGTTATTCAGCATTTTTATTGGACTGCAGCACAGATACTTTCTCTGAAACAATAACTTCAAAACATTTATGAACATAGCTGTCAAAAATACTAAATACATACATTTAAAAATATCTAAAATATTAATATTTAACAATGTAAGACGTATTCACAAAACAATTTATCCACCATTTATTTATCTGAAATACTGTAAGACGATGCACATCTGAAAATACATGTATTTTAAGCTATCACAGAGCATAGAAAATATATGAAAATATACACTAACATTTGGCACGATATAAATATTCTACCCCAAGACAGAAAACAAGTGTAGTCTTTTGTGTGACACAGATCATCATTCATCACAAATCATGATGTTACATCAGAGAGCTGTTGCTCATGCAACAGCAGCTCTGGTTTTACTCGGGAAAAACACGCTCAAAGCTTGTGCTCTGTGAGAATGCATGTTTAGCTACTTAGCCATTTAATTTAGCTGGATAAGAAACAATGTAATGTTTTCCTGTTGTTAAACATTGCCATCTGTATCTCTGGCACACAAATTAAAAAAAGAAGGGTGTGACCATTAAAAGTACGTGTCCTGAGATTTCCTTCTTCAGGGGGCAAAGAGGTTAAAATGGAAAAGCTGATCTGTGTATAAATCAGGAACACATGTGGTAATGAGAACAAACAGCAGCCAACAGGCAGGACTTCTCCAGGCACAAAATGAATGAGATGGACAAAAATACCATCTACTGGAAAGGGAGTAGAGCGGCTGAGCTTCACTTTGAAATTGGTAAGTTTAACCAATTCTATTAAGTCTTCATAATTATTTTAAGTCTTCATAATTAACTCTGAGTTTTAAAACTTGGTTTAATTGAAAAGCTGTCTGACCAGTAGTGCAAAGCACTGTTGCTTTAGCGTTAATACTGGTTTCTATCTGCAGAAAATCAGAGGTGATCTTAAGGAAATATAACAGGATTTATGTGTTTAGCATCTGAGTGAAAAAACAATGCAGACCTGTGTAGATTTCATCTTGAAGTTATGAAATGTTTGTGTCTGCAGCCTACCTACTGGAAGTAGATACCAACAGCCCGTCTCCTACTCAGGCTGGAACAGCTTTGCTTGATTTCTTTGGAGATAAACAGAATATTTAACGGAGTGAGTCAGAGTTCACTTAAAGCTACGAAATATAACACAGTTGTGAATAATAATCCTTTTGATGCAATGCATCTGACACACCAGTGGCAGGCCCCCAAAATATTAAGTTGATTAAAATAAGTCTTTATCTTCACCTTAAGACTTGTTCCTTGACACAGACAGAAAAAATAAAGAAAACATTATGGATCACAAAGCACAGAATTTTCAAGCGTAAAGTCATACCAAAATCTTGATAAATTATCATTGATGTCATAGGCGAGCAATCGGTCAGGAACGTCATTACGGGTGCCCTGTACTGCTAACACATGTGGTGCCAGGGCAAAGGGGACGTCACTCAGAAGATCTGACATGAAAGGGCTGCTTTCCAGATTTTGGCTCCTTTCATTTCCCACCTCTGCACTTGATACAGTCAACGGCGATCGGTGCCCTGTATTTATCTAAAGAGAAAAGAACAACAGAAATTTAGACACTACAAATCGGGCAGCTAAAGCTTTGTACTCATAACCATCGTGACCCACTAATAAGTGAAAGCAAATATTAAAATAATAAACAAAATCGGTTTTAGAGTTTGGTTCAGATCTAAAATAGCAATTCTTAGTACATGTCGATATAATTCTTTGGGTCAGGTTTACTTGAATTAAGGCTAAAGCAACAATAGATTGTTTTGAATGATTAATGGGATTTTTCCACCTAATGCTACTCTACATTTATGAAATCCATAACGCTGATGGGACTTTTTGCCATTATGTCTATTCTTGTTCATGGGAAATTACTTCACATAATTTTCATAAACTGATGAAGCTCCATTTTTTGTTCCCCTGGTACCTTTTCAGAAGTCGTCCAAAAGCATGACTTTGGTGATTAAAAAACAGTCCTTTCCCAGTTATTTCTAAGTATTACTGATATTGTTTTCCAATTTGAAATGGAATTGCACCACTGGCTGGTGAGGTCTATTATATATGGCAATATATGCATGGCCAAGTACGTACTTTCTAGAAAAACACAGTTAACAAGCCAGGTAAAAGGCACTACATCCTTCTCAAAGGAAGGACTTCATTTGACTTGAACATGACCTGAGCACCAGTCATTCCTTACACAACCCATCATTTCCTCTAGTGGGACAGATAAGCAAACATTAAACTGATGACAATGAAACAGATAATCTTGCCAATCTAGGTCGGTTCAGAGTCAGTACTTGTGTTAGGTGATGGAGGAAGCTCGCTCCTCCATAAGCGACCGGGACAGAAGGGGGTAGTGCTGCTGCACGCTCTGACACGGACCCTCATTTGAAGCTTTTGTTTATACTCACGATGACCAGAAATCTGAAGCTTAAGATGAACTTCCCAAGATCTGTTATTATTATGTCACAGGATAATAACGTAAAATTTCTCAAGGTTAACAAGTTCTATTAAAAGGAATGGCTGCTAGATATAACTACTAACCTTATCGGTTATAATCCAACACAAAAGCTGATCTCCAAAGAAGCAAGGGAGGGAAGGACTTTCCTACTGAGCTGCTGGGATTCACTTCCTAGCACAAATCCTATTTGATTTTTTCCCTTCTCTTTCAGATCACCTTCTGGCTAATTGCTATGAAACATTTTATTTTAAAAGTATCAAAAAGGAAAGAGTAATCCCATCTTTGTCTATTCTTCTAGGCTACTTCAGAGCCTTTTGGAGATAAAGTATGTTGCAGGGTTTCTCCTGCTTTAACAATATTATCTAAGCTATTGTAATATTGACATGTCTGTACTACATAATTCCTACAGCTACAGTTTACAGATGCTTCTTCTTGTTCCTTATTTTCCCCAGCTTTCCTTTTCCCAGTTCTCTACCCTTATGAGCAGCTAACAACTCTTCGGAAAGCTACATGCAACAGCAGAGACAAAAGTTGATAAAGAAGATTTCTTTTGGCTTTCCTTACTGATTTTGGTATCTTTAGAGGGCAGGGAAAATGGGAAAGCCAGCAGAGAAGTCAGGAAGACAGCCTGTATAGTTCTGCTACTGCAGCTCTCCAAGCTCGGAGCAAAAAACCACGGGCAATAGCACCCTAAGTCTGTAAGTTCAGAAAAACGCCTAAAACCTCTTCTACTTGTCTGCTCTAATCAGCACAGTTATCTTCAAGCCAAAGATCAGCAGCTCTCACTTAAAAAGGGATCTTAGCTTCTACAGCTGCTAACTGGTAACATTTAGAGGGAAGTCTTCCTTCTTGCCATGGCCGAATAGGCTCAAGGTATGCATCACAACAAAATTCATAAACATCTGCTGCTGCGCACATATTCTCTTGCTAAAAACACTGCCACACACAGAGGACATTCATTTATGTTAATGATATTTATCTGAAAAAAACCCAACACCATAATACTTCAAATAAGTACTTAAATTTGTAGCTGCTGTAAACACCAAAACTTCCCTATATTTCTACTCCGCATAAATTTGTTACGTTCCCTCTTGAAAGAAATAACCTGTGGAGCATTTATTGAGGTGCTGGTGTTTGCTTGTATCACATCAGTCCCATACTCTGGAGGGGAGAGATAAGCCAGAAAGCCCCAAATGAGAAAGAGCAAAAGGTTCCATCTAGGCAACGTTAAACAAGATCTTCAAAGACCCTTTTGCCTCCCCCTACTCCCACATTGCTGTCCTCACTCCTACTCCCCCTACTCCTCACTTGCTGTCCTGTTCCCACAGCTCAGATGATAATCAGAAATCCCTAGAATCTAATGTTTATTTTGTCTGGCAAATTATACTTTTACGAACACCTGTTTATATCTTAATTGTCCCACAAGCTGAATGAACTCAATTTATAATGCAAATTAGACTATCACACAATAAAAACTAACTTCAAAGAGGAAAGAAAAAATCGGAGAGAGCACAAAGCATTTTGAACCTTCTTTTTTCCTCCAGAAGCCTTACATTTGTTAGAAAGGTGCCAAATGGGCAGCCCCTGAAATTAAAACCCTTTCTGCACACAATAGACACCGTGTATTGACAATGTTAGAGCAAGAAACAGCTTTTCTTACTTTCAAGTCACACTCCATGTTTCAAAGCAAGACTGAAGTAACAAAGGGTGAATTACATCAGAATTATTTTACTGTTAAGCATCATTTTACCGTGCTCAATCTCTGCACACTGTCAGTGAGGTTCTTAATAGTCAAAACAGTATCATAAATAAAGCCTGAAATGGCTGGGAGCAACATAGTACAGAAAAGTCAGGAACACAGAGAAGTGTCAGGTCAGTATAATAAATGCTATAATCTGATCTCAGATCGAAAGGTCTTTGGGTCCCAGTTTACCCAACCCCTCAAGAGAAGGTCTTGAGTCCAGTAAGACAAGATCAGTTTACAGCATGAACGAGAAAAGGACTCAAGATTTCCTATTTCAGTTTC
Organism: Caloenas nicobarica; assembly: GCF_036013445.1. NCBI lineage: Eukaryota > Metazoa > Chordata > Aves > Columbiformes > Columbidae > Caloenas > Caloenas nicobarica. The sequence continues at coordinate 28,070,819 of NC_088246.1, read as the reverse complement.
ACACATAAACCATTACTGTCTCTCCCATGCAAATGGCCATTTTTCACTATCTTAAAGTGTTGACATTGACTTTCTCATTTATAACAAGTCACACTGTACTTTACTATTATTGGACTGACATCCCAACAAAATATGCAATGGGAAAAATACAAAACCTGGGGGAGGACGATTCCTTAATGCAGTATGCAAAACCCAAACATGGTAGAAAAACACTGGCCAAAGTTAACTTGGAAAACCCTGTCACATTTGCAGTTTAACTCCTTGAATATTGTGGAGCCCATCCCTTTATCTAGTACACAGTGTGTCATATGCGTTATGGCATATATTATATTATCTATTAGGTATCTAAGCACAAAGAAAAAAGTTCCTGTCCTGAAAAATTCACATTGCAAGAACCGATTTCTCAGTTCTGCCTAGTGTAGTCATTAGAGGCAAGCATTGCCTTTTGTTATGCAGAATTGTTTCTGAGCACACTTGCAGTGATATTTAGATATCAGCCTCATATGCAAGATCTTATGACGCTACACATATTTTTGTGCTTCTAAATCATAAAGACACCCTTTAAATGGGCTAGGACATGTTTCACTCATATGCTGGAGAATCTACATCAGTGAAATGACCTTGATGAAGCCAACCTGACCAGCAGAGTTTTATAGCGATGGTGGTAACACAATGAAGAACTGGACACTCCAGTAGAGAACATCAATCACCATCAGTGCTGAGACCGCCCAGGCTGGTTACAATGCAAAGCCCAGCACAAAGCTCTGTGATGCAATTAAAGTCAAGGTTATGAAATGGCTTATGTTTTCAGGCATGCATTCTTCAAGCATATCTAGAACTGCAAGTCCTAGAGAATTTGATATCCCACATTAGTCACACTGGTTTCTACTTAAATGCCTAACTTATTTATCCAGAATACAATCTATTCAGAGCATATTCTTTGGACATTAGCTAAACAAAGCACTGCCAAATGCAATGACACACAATCCAGCTATGAGAAATATTAATTGAATGCACTTAGATGATCATCAAACAATCTGCATTTCACCAAACACCAGGGAGTCAAAAAATCAGTTAAAATTACGGAAGGTATGGTAATCAAATTTAATTCAAACAAGCAAGGTGTTTTCTCCATTCTTGGTTTGCAATCCAAATGAATAGGGATAAAAGAAACAATATGTAAACATATATGGTAGCTGGTCACCAGATACTAATTGTGCTCTGACAGTAAAGGTGTTATATGTTATTTCAAAACTAACAAAGTATAAAATTATCCTCTAAAGTAAATTCTTCTTTTTTGCTCTTTTAAAAAAAATGTTTCTCAGCTGCCTTTAAAAACATCTCATTTGCTGCATCTCTGTGTGTTAACCATAAAGTCTGCCAAGAGTCTCATAAGGAAGAAAAAAATGCATAGTTTACAATGTACGGAGAAGCTGGATTTACAGCGCTCTGAAGGAGAATCAAAGATCAGTGCTAGTATTATTATAATCCAAACTACTGAACAAGGTTTTCTAACAAAAAAGCGATCCACTTAAAGAAATTTGTACTTTCCGTAAAAAAAAAAAAAAAAAAAAAAAATCCCAGAAGCAGACCCATTTTCCTTAAAAAGACAGCCTTGAGAAACAAACAATACATTCAGTCTTCCAGAATATTCAGTAAATATCCTGCAATATCATAATTATGACAGAGACCTACAACACTACTGGTGATAGAGGAATATTATCTTTATTTCAAGCAATTTAGTGGTATTACAGTAAATAGCGTATCATAATGTATCTCAGAATTCATTTAGCAGTTATGTCTGATGGATCTGGAAATGGAAATTGTCTTAGCAGATTGTTCTTCCAATTGTAGCTGATGCTTTTTAGGGTATTCGCAGGGCCTTTTTAGAAAATGTGTAGGAATTCCAGAGTGAGCATCCCCATTGATGACAATGATTCACTTTTCAAATAAGAACAGTAATAGCAAAGAGGAACACAAGGGGAAAGAAAAATTATTCACGAGGCGCTGTGAATGTTTAGCACTTTGCATTCAAAAACTTAAGCTAGGAGAAAAGGATCAGTAAAACCTTGCTGGAGAGAGGAAAAGCATACATTACATTACAGTTTTTAAATGTCACAAACCTCAACCCAAAACATAATCAACAAAACACCTCCACACCAATAAGTATGTGACTTATTTCCTTATGGAACTGTAAGACGGGAGGAAACCTACCCGGACATGCACAATACAGATGCCCTGAGATGGTTCAGAAAACCTCATGTGAATCAGGAGAGCTGCTGTTCTTTCAAGGCTTACTTAAGAGTTTAGTCAGGATCCCCTCCAGGGACCCAAGAAAAAAGTTATTTCCACCTGGGAGAACACAAGTAGATGGAAGAAGAAGTGCTGGAGACCTTGCAGTAGCTCGTTGCCGTATCCAAATGGCTTCTGGTTGACTTCATTCTGTTTTAACAGAAATGCGGTGAATGGGATCGCAATACCAGCCCGAGACTGGTGTTGTCGGTGGTTGCAGCAGGACAGACTTCCACGCTGAAAACTCCAGGCTAAGATCAAGTCCTCGAGAGGCTTTTAGAAGGAACAATGGCTGTCACTGGAAATCAGCTTTTCTATTTGCTTTGGGCTCTTGTTTCCCAGGCTCTTATGACTCTCATTCTGTTAGGCAGCAGTCATTCATCTTTCTTAAAGAGCTGCTGCTACCTGTACAAACTTTGTGTGATCAGTAGGCAGCATGCTTTTTCTCCATTTATCACTATTGCTGTTCAGAGTAAAACAGAAACAGATTTTAAAGCAGCCATTTAAGTATATTTTTACTGATTTGTGGCATACATTGTAGATATTTTTCATTTTCCGCGTTAAAGCCTGCTTTTCAGCCATTCCTTAGGCTAGAATGGAATCAAGGTCAGGTTAATGTTGCTGAAATCTTAAAAAAAAATTCTAAAGAAACTGTGAAAAGTACCTGTGACATTCTACAGTTTTTTATTACAGCAAAGCTGCCCGCAGTGTATCCTGGCCTGCAAAGAACAGTAGGGGAATCTTTGCTAAACTGCACTTTCATTATCAATAACGATGTACATTTGTACATCCTTAATGGCATTAAAGCAATTAAAAAATTCAGAACTAGCTTTTTCTCTAACGTAGGAACAATTTGATAGTTTAAATGCAGAATGAACTTTCTGTAGTTAGTACAAGCTCCTTGCTCTCTCAAACAGCTAAAACTGTTCCCCTGCAATGGGGAAGAACTGTGAGGCTGCCATTCGAACTCTAGATACTTTGAATGTTCCACGCTTAAAGTGTTTTAGTTTAATTGTCCTAGTAAATACTAGAGATGCCTGTGAGTTTCATTTATGAAACACCTGGAAAATGCAATTCTACCCTGAAAAGTACTCTTAAGTACCACAAAAGACTGCATATCTAGTGTCTAAATCAACTATCTCCTTTGTTCGTCCATTAATAATTTTGCAAACTCAAACCAGAACAAGCTTAAGGTTCTGTTTTTACTCAATCCCCTATAATAACAATTCGGCACAGGAAGTATTTGGAGGGGGGCTGGTGATAAATTTAGCAAATATATTGAACTTAATATAACCGAAATCGTATAATGATATTTTTGTTCCTAATTCCTACTTTTATTCCTTTATTCCTAATTCCTATTATTTAATTATTTCATTCAATAATTGTTTAAAGACAGAGAACCATTACATCTTAAATGTGGGCCTCTATAATGAGAAACTATAAAATTGTGAACAAAGAGGGAGAAGATGCAACACGAAGGAAGACTGCAGAACTAAGAGAAAGCAGAAATAAGAAGGAAGCAGAAAAGGATTCTAAATCTTTATTAAAAACGCTAAGTCTTAATTTCCCACCACAACTAAAATAATTATACTCTTTCCTTCTACCTCAACCAATTTTAGCACTTTTGAATGTGATAATTGCAAAGCCGTCTCAGCTTTTATGCCCCCTCAGTAGCGGGTTCCTGTTCCTGCTGCTTCCCTGGGCCTCTCTGGAGGTCCCTGAGCTTCAAGCACTGTCCTCACAGGTGAATTTGGGACAACGCTCCCCTCTGCGACGTGAATATCATGATAAGAATTATCTAAGAAGAAAGAGATGGGAGTTCAGTAAAGAACAGTTTATCTAGTTCCTCTGTTCCTTCAAAATACTGTGCAAGCTATTCAGAGCAAAGATCTCATACATTAGAACAAGCAACATGAACAACATGCAGCACGTTATGCTTCTGCCAGTGCCAAGAAATGTTACTAACTAGGCCAGATCTTTTTTTTTTTTTTTCTGTAGCACGTTTGCTGAAAGATTAAAAAGTTCATGAAAATTTTTATAGTAAGTAAACCGCAAGCCAGAAGAACAGTAATTGAAAATACTGGCAGCTCTAGACATCCAGCAGTGCATTCATAGCCACAAATGAGAAGTGAAGGACAAGTCAATATATTGCAAAATGAACAGAGAAGTCTGAAAAATGCTGATAATGGATTTGCTCTGTAACTCCACTGTCATCCAAAAGCACAAAGTACTCACATTTATTTTGCTGCTACCTTCATTCCTGATGTAATACAAAACTCAGACATTAACTATTAAAATTCAGTTATCTATTGAAGCAACTTTGAACCATGAAGGAGTTCTTTGTATGTGGGGCAATAATTTTTAACTAACTAGGATGCAAATGTTACACACCCCCCTAGAAAATACTCTTTTAACAGAGCTGGAGTCAGGAGGAAAGACTATATTTTAACTTTTCAATAGAGCCAGAGAATTTACTGAAAAAATAATTTTCTATAAAACTTTGCTTGCACATTGAAATAAACAGTATTTAAATAATCAGTTTTAATTTAGCAGCTACATTTGGTCCGTGTAGTTGGTGACAACAAGATTCGAGTTTCTCTCTACTGCTGCAAGCAAAAAAATATCCTGAAGACTTTTTGGGAAGCTGATGTTCTGAATAAAAGCAGCTCAGACAACCCAGGTCTCTGACTCCATGTCTCTACTTCTTGTTCCCAATCCCTGCTATTGTAGAAGCTCCAACATGGTAACCAGCTATGGCAGGAAAAAGGTGAAAGTTCTCTGAGTTGGTAGCTGTCCATGGAGCAGAACCTCTAAAAAAGAGGGATAATACCTCATTCTCTCATTATTCTGCTAAGTGTATGAAAATCCAAGGACTTGAATGGGAAAGGAAGCTGTCTACTTAAGAACTTAGACAATTAACCATAAAAGACTAGTAAGAAAATCTTTAGCAAACATTGTTTCACAAAAAAAAAGTCAATTTTTCAGTAAATTGGAACAACTGAGAAAAGCTGCATAAATCAGTAGTTTGTTGTTTTGAGAAGAAAAGGAAACCCCTCCTTAAGTAATTTCAGGTATTCGGCAACATCTGTGAAATGTCTCCCTAGAACGTTAATATCAATGAAAGGAAAAAGACCAAGGGATAACAATTCCCATCTACTATAAGAGGAAGGGAAAAGGAAATGATCTTGGATTTGGTTTTCATAAAAAAGCTGTTTAACTAGAGTGAACAGAAAAGAACTACTTGTCTGAACCCAGGTGGATCTTCCTCCAGTGATTCCTGCAAACAACACCCTCAGCAGTGCTCGCAGAAGTTTTGTTTGGCAACTAAACCCCCGGATCTTCCTAATGGTCTCTCTCCTCAGTCTCACAGAACATAAAGAGATTCTCAGGCAGATGTGTGAATAAAAATTGCTGTATCAAGTGTTTCTTCAGAGTGTTTTATCCTGCTGCTTAAAATCCAAGCATGTGGCAAGACTGGCAATATGTCCTATTTACAAATTTAAAACGTTCTAATGCTGAAAAAGTAAATTAGGCAAGCATCTCCTAACACAACTTTCTGCCTGCTCTCTCCAGAGAGATTCCAGTCAGTAACAGAAAGGAAGGATGGAAATTTGAGTTCAAGTTCCTCCACACACGGTGCGTAGCTGGAGCATTTCTCAACATCACCTTCAGCAAGCAGACCACCAGGAGCCGGACTTTGTAAAGCTTCGATCTACCTACAGTAACAAGATTGAGTTGTCCTCAGCAGCTACTGCTCAGGCTTCTGAGATTCAGGAATAAAAGCACGATGACTCCTAAAGCAGTAAAGGGCCAGATAACTAATTAAATAAATAAAAGGAAACCAATATGGTGATCGCTTTCAATTAAGGTGGCCTCCAAAGCCTCCTGGTTCTCTACAGAAGAAAGATAATTGGATCATAATGAAAAGGAAGAAGGGTACTTTCTTGGCTTTTAAAACAGATTTGTTTTTCTCAGGCAGGACCCCTAATTACATTACAGCACTAGAATAGTATTCTTAACACTTGCAATAACGTGGAAGCAAAGAAATTTGTAAACAAATAATTTCCATTTTATTTCATATTTTTAAAAGGTGCTTTAGAACAAAATTTGACAATGTGCAACCCAGCGCAGAGTCTTTCCCAAGTCTGATACAATTGAGGAGTGGTGACGTTTTGGGGATTTTTTCACAGTAGAAATTACAGCAGTAGCACATCGTGATGAAAGGATCACACCACACTGATGGGAAGTACAGAAAAATATATTCCTGTCTTATCAATATTAGCATTTTGGACTGAAACAAGGCAGTTTTCATGTCATGTTTCCTTTCCGTTAAAATGGACTGCCCACTGCTGTTCGTGGTGGTTTTTGTGGGTTTTTTTCCCCTAGAAAGTGGCAGTGAAACTAACCTAAAGACATTGTTATTTTCCTTACTTGGTGTTTAGAGTAGTTATTATTAATAATAAGCTGCTCTATATTGCAGTCTTTCAGCCACCATTTCATGCTAATGCATCATGCTGTAAATATCACTGTAACATCAGGCTGTATTGGCACACAGTCTCATCAAGTGATGTATGATCTACATTGCATTTTAGATCAATTTTAACATTTGGAAAGCCCAGAAGGGTTGCTCCCAGAGGCATGATGACTGACCAATCAATTTGTTGACAGCAGCGAAATGAAGCAGCATTACTGGCTTTTAGTCCAACCGCATGTGTTCGGGCAAGATACAGGATAATCAGTAGTTTTATCTGGGGATTAAGCTAGTCAGAAGAACCCAAAATTAGAGAAAGGCTAAAAAATGTGATGGGAACATCTGGGCACTCAATTTGAGCATCTCCTGCTACTAATAACCATCCAATGCAACTGCATAAGCACACAATTAAGTCAAGCGTATAGTGAGTGTCTGCCCAAACTCAATACGGAGGTTGGCAAATTGTGTTTCTGGATACATGCACCTTGGTCACTATTGGGAGTATGCGTTCCTTTACCAAAGCCTGGCTCTCAAATCGAAGGTGCTGCCAGTCAGGCCACTTTTACTATTTTATGAACTTTTTACATGTGGGTACATACATTGCTATTTACAGGCACTAAACCATCCCATGCTTGTGTGCTATTCCTTCCCTACAGGACGCGGTTTTGTCTTTTGTGGCTCAAACCTCAGCAATGATACTGACCGACCACAGCACTCACTCCACCAGCAGGAAGGGATGCTCCAAGCCTTTTGTTGTGTTTACGTGTATTTGCTACCCTGACACAACACTCAAGTCCCATCTTAAAAGACTGAAGTCCTCCTCAGTTCTTGTAATGAATTCTCAGCCAAAGTTAAACAAAGCGTTTTACAGTATCTCACACTTGCATAGTGCCATAGGAAAGTACTTTGTAAGAGAGCGCTGCATTACTTTTGAAAATGAACCATTTTCTAAGTTCAGAGAGGAAGTTGGTGACAACCACGTTAATTCACATCTCTCAATTCCCACTCCAGTTCCCTATATCTAAAAATCTAATGCTTCTCTTTAAGAAAAAGACAAAAGACAATTCTTGATGTTACTGAGATTACTAAGTATCTGAAATAACCCCAGCTGTGTATCATGCTACACAGATAATAAGTTCAACTATGCACTTTAGAATTGAGAAAAATCCTACGAGGTGATAGTCTTATGAGACACCCCCAGGTCTTACTGGTTGACCCTGGTCAATGGATTACACAAATCAGAGTTTATAAAATGTTGTTTGTGAGGCTGTTGCAACCAATCCTTCGTGACACGCAGAGCGGACTTTCTTACGGATGATCATGTTGCTTAAATGTTACATGTGTATCTACCTATACCTGGTATATTCACATATAATTTGTACATACACCCTTCCCCGCAAGGTGCCCAAATGTTGAGGACAGACAGAAGTCCACTGGTCCATACACTCTGGTGATCTACCTAGTAAGAAAAGACCTCTTAAATACTTTAGCTGATGATCACAACAGATAGCAATATGAACATTATCATATAATGAAGCTTTATAAAGTAAACATGCTGTTGCATAGTAATAGTTGTAATATGTAATAGTTGATTTTTTTAGCTGACTGGCTATTTACCTTTGTTCCTCACTAAGATCACAACCGTATCCTGTGCCTTTCTTATATGTCAGCTCTACTTCATAAGCACTTTCAATCTGTGGCTGCACATGGATTCCCCCAAAGAACTGCCAGCTATTTACTACACATGCAAAGGATGGAGGGAGCTAAGAAAGATGATGTCCATTGCAGCCACCAACACTAAAAACTAGTCATCCTTCTTTAAAGGTAATGTTAAAACTTCACTTCTCATAGCTTATGATCATACACAATAGCCCAGTAAAACAACAGATCTTTCTTCCGATGGTACCAGCGTTCAGACAAAAGTACGTGCTTGATGACCTGCTGCAGACAGTCTTATTCCAGTCCCTTCTAAGAGTGGATAATTTCATTAAGTGATTATTGCCTACATACCCAATTAAGAAGAGAGAAAATATGGACCAACGTGCTTTAAGAGCTTTATATTGAAAAAGAAGATCCTAGACTTAATATGACATATGATGAGCCATTAATCTACCCAGGCCATGACTAGAATTCTACCTTATGAAAGCCTGAAACAAGACTGCTCATCTAAGCAGCAACATTTTCTATAGACACTATATTTTGTCAAAATGAAGCAAACTAATCACAAACATTGGCCAATAATTTTGAAATATAAACTACCTTTTCTAAAGAAAATATAAGCAATTTAAAACGATGTAGTAAATCTAGGCCAGAACACCCTTCTCGATATTTTTTTATATGGGACCCTCTGAACCAGAAACTAAGAGCTGGGTGATGGAACAGAGACATGATCAGTAATATCTCCTTTTCCGGTAACTTGTAAAAATACTCCAGACAGTGAAGCTTTAGTAAAAAATAGGCAACAACAGATCTGGAAGAATCTTTTTTTTTTTTTTTTAAATGAAGACAAAGTCATATCAGAATTATTCATGCCCTGGAATTAGATCAGGTATTCTGCTGAAAAGGATATCTTAAAAGTCTATCAACTTCAGCAATACTTGCTAAATTCTCTAAGAGGGGTAAAAAGAAAATTAAATTTATTTTTTCCCCCACTCTTAAATTGTGCACTAACAACTTCCATTATCTCTTCCTTCATATTTTATATCTTATAGTATTTCTTTCTTTCCAATCGACTAATGACCCCTAACCAGACACTGGGAAACTCGTTTACATCTCTCCAGAATCCTTACATAGGAGCTTTACAAAGGATCAACTTAATGAGGATATTATCTGCCTATTCTGATACAAAAATATTTTTTCCAATTTATTTAGATACTTGCTCAAAACAGTGCACACCAGTATCTATATGCAGAAAACCACAGATAATCTTAAATTTACTTTAGGAAACCTGGGCTTTCTATCAGCTGTGTTCTCAGTTTTTACTAGCAATTTACGAAAAGAAAGGGCAGAAGAACCATCATATAACTATTGCAATTCATAAAGAAAACTATGTCCTATGATGATAAGTATCACAGCAAGGTAGATAATTAAGCATGGCTATAACAACAACATATAAATTAGATAATTATGGATTAAGCAATCCCTTGGGGGATTCTATCTTGCCCTAGAAAACATATAACAAGCTTCTTAGATAGAAGGCAATAGCTATTAAGTATCTGAGGGAGAAATAGGACTATAAAGAAAAACAAACAAACAAAAGGAGCACACAGCAAGAGAAAAATCTTAATTTACAATCAAAAGACAGCGCTCATTTTTGGTAGTTTATTTTAATACACTTACTGGTACAGTTTTCACCCATTAAATCTGCTGACATCTGTTGGCTAAAGAGCACATGTCAGATTATCAAGAAGTGCAATATCGAATAAACCCGAGCTGCTTCTTAAGGTGACAGTAGGGAGATGCAAAACACTGCAGCTATTACCAGAAATGCAATTTTTTTTGTTGTTGTTTCTTACATCAATTTAATAATCCCAGGTGTCCTGGACACCAGACATACAATAATCTTCATAAATCCTAATTCACAGCCATACCATCTGTCAAAAATATTTTTTATGTCTCCTAATAGATATGCTACATAATTGCTCTCACAGTAGAGCAAAAATACGTGGTTGGGCTAATTTGCTTTACCAGTGGAATAGCTCATTATCAAAAATAACCCCACCACATTACTAGGGTTTCCAGCACTCTTCATATATCAAAACTAACCTTTCCATTCTGTTATTTTCTCTAACCTAAGTTCCCCATGAAAGCAGATAAAGATTGAATTATCTGGAAATTGTACTATAATAATGGAAAACTCACAAGCATGAAAAAATAAAACTGTACTATCTCTTTCTATTATGATGATGTTGCAGTTAAAATTAGAAGCTTTGTATTTCAGTGTCCAAAGAGACTAATATAAGTTCTCGGCCCTGCAGAGCACTAAGCAGTTTGGCCCCAATCCAGAAAAGCACTTAAATGTGCGTATGACTTTTAGTCCCTGAGCCTGGAGCAACTTCAGTGGGATCGTATGCGCTTGATGAGGCCCAGAGCATTCGCGTCTCCCCGGGACTGACTTGGCGTCGGGCAATGATCCTCCCAAACCTCCGCCCGTACTCGTGGAGATGGAGACGATGCTCCACATTGGTCCGGTCAAAGCAGGAGTTTCTGTTCCCACTCTCTGCAGCAGAAGACGAAATGTTTGGACTAAAGCTGGCCTTTTGAGAAGACCCTTCCTCCAGCAAGTTTCTAAATATCTGTAGTTCCTCTAACATGCATGCAATATCAAAACCTCTTAAAGTAACGCGGACTGCAGGTATAGTAGTTGGTACAAGAGGTTCTGTTACACGTTGCTAGTTGCAGCAAGATGATCTTGGTGTAAGCTTGTATTTGTGCATTGGTTTAAATGATTACGCAAAACTATACAAAAATAGGTACTTGAGAATTCAGTAGTTGCACAGCAAACAAATCCAATAGTACCTAAGAAAATGGGAAATTCCAAAGATGACGACAGTTACCAAAAATACTCCATAAGATAGTTTCTTCAAAAGATCTTAATTCAATCTTATTTCCCTTTCGAATAAGGAAGTGACCCACGAACAAAGTATTACTTCATTCTTCTTTAAGTCACAATTCTAAAAGCATTTCCCATGTTCCACAAAGTCTACATCTACTAAATTGTAAAATCGATTATATTTAAAAATGAAAGCATTTTTCCAGCAGTTGAAAGATGCAGCTGAAGAACTAAATGCTCTTCTATTCAACTCTGCATGACAAATATCTGATACTGCTTTGCAGTCTAAGAGGTATCTTTTAACATACTGTACTGCATTTACGAAGCATTCTTGTTTTATGGGTAACAAGTTTATCATTTCAATTAATGTTCTATTTCTCACTGATATATGGAATATATAATACAAAATACAATGCTTTTCCAATTTTGCTAAATTGGTAGATTCCTCCCACAAAGCATACTCACAACTGCAAATAGGAATACTGCTTTCCTAATGGCCAGAATTATCCATTTAATTTCCATGATCCTCAGTTACTCTATTTAATTTGAGAAACGGAGAACTTCTTTGAGTAAATGTGAAGTCCAAACATGCAAATCCAGAGACTGGAATTAATAACTTTGATACTCCCAGTGCTGCACCTGTGCTATCTTAATTTAACTGATGTTGTCACAAGCCAGTTCATACAAGTATTTTTGTGACATACGAGTCTTTTAATATAAAGACTAAAATAAATCTTTCGTTTATTTTCACTGTCATATCTGCTACCTTATTTTGAAAAATTTGCTGCTTTCCTCTAATTCATTAACACTTAAAATCTACACAAGGTCCTATTTTATTGAAATTCCACAGAATTGAACAAACCACTGATGCTACAATAACTGGCACCTCACAATACCTAGCGAGAGCATCACATTAAGGGAAACTGTGTCTGTGTGGTAGGTAATCACTAATGTTTTATACTGCCTCAAATTGCAAGACTTCAGTTGCAAAACACCCCGGCTCAGAAGTGCATGGATCCAGAAGTCAGACTAAAATTTTGTGATTAATTGTAACTAATTCATACTTTCACGTTATCAGAAGGCAAATCATTACTTATGATGAATTCAAAATTTCTGTATCAGACAGAGTTTTTAATTTGAAACTAAAAAAGGAGACTACAGATCACACACACATGTTGACCACTCTTAAAGATGCAGCATTATCTCACACACCTTTGATATAACAAGGGACTTAGCAATAATAAATATTAAAATAGAACTGAGAAGAGAGGGTCTGACAGAGACACAGTTAGTTTCAAGGCTAGGTATGAGAAAGTATAGGTTAAGCAAAAAAACCCCCCAAAACACGCCACAAAAGCACAAGAAGTCCATGGAAAATGTCTCACAGTTATCTTGCAAATATCTAAAACTATATGGCTGTGCAAGACAGGCTCATACTCATTGCAAAAACATTTTCAGAGGCGGTGGAGAAGAAAACATGTGTACATCATATGCAGAAATATTCTGAAAAGCCCTCTTCAGTATACATGGACTAAATATTAAATAAACCAGATGAAGAAAAAGAAGTCCAGATTTACAGCCACACTGTACTGAAACAGAAAGCAAGTCTGTTATACTCACACATTTACAAGAAGTTACTTATAATGGTAGCTGTGGAAATAATGACTTATGTAAATGTTTGACATTTTCCATCACTACTCACCATGCTAATGTTTCTATGCAATTCATTAACATTCTAGCTACAGTTTCATGTTTGCATGTCTGAAGTATAAAAATAAGATATTCAGCAATACCACACAGTCCAGCCTTCTTACTATTTCTTTTTCAAATCAATATCAGTGGCCTTGAATAATATTGCCATCTAATTACTAGCAATGCTTCTTTTATGATGGATGACAAGGAAGGCTGAGTAGGCACTCAGTTTATGGAAGATGTGAATGTGTTGAAACTTTCTGCTGCAGGGCATTCATGCTTCTTAAATGAGCTGCTATGGAAGTTTCAACATGTGTGTGTAAGGAAATAAGTCTCCTACCTGTGGAGGTTGGTTGTACATTGGTCTGGTCTCTGGAAATGAAGATTTATCCTTTGACTCTCTACTTTGATCATCAATTGTGTCACCTGGTAAAAACAAAAACATAAAAACCACACCACCTATTAAATCACTTAAATCCTTCATATTTTATATGGAATAAGAAAAATTATTGAGTCTTCCTAAAATCAAATTATACAATTCCCTAGGAAAGGGGTTACTCTGTTGCCGCATTTATATTTCACAATTTTGAACACAAGGAAAGAGAAAAATATTGAAAAGTGGTTAGCAAAACCTGGGAATAAATCTGTGTCAGTTAGTTAAAGGGAAAAATTCAGAGGAAAAGAAAGAGAAGGAAAAACAGCGGGGCCCCCATTTTTGCACACTTCAGGACCATTAAGTTCTACTCTTGGCAATGTGTCAAACAAAGGCGACACAGCAGTACGACTATTTGCTGCGCAGGCGATACCAGGTGCACACACCTGTCACGTCCCAGTCCTGCACCAGGCTATGAGGACATGAGCACCACTACTCCATCCTCATTTGCGACCTCCTTTCCATACAGAGGATATCTGTGCATGAGTGCTGAAAGAGAGATGCAGCATGTTGAGGGAAATTGTCTGGTATTGACTGTACCAGGACAAGAACTCCTTGGCGGGCTGGGCACTAACCTCCCATTGCACAGACCTGGCTGCCTCTGCCCAGGATTTTACTGAGGAGACATGATTCAGTTTATCCCAAAAGCTGCAGCTGGTACCAGTCTAAGATGAACAGATCACAGCAATAGAGACAGAGTATTTAAATTGATTTTAAAGATGGAAGGTACATTATTAATTTTATTAAAAAGGTAGAAGTAGTAAAACAAAAAAAAGCAGGCTTTGTTTCCCAGATATTGTAAAGCAAATATCCACCTCGCCTATCTCCAGTCTTCTTTGTCGGTGGGAGGGTGTTCAGGAAGTAATAAGGATTTTCTGGATTATCTCCTTCTGCTGTTAGTGCTACTCAGCAAACAGTTTGTAAGAAGAGACAACTTAGAAAGATGAAAGATTTATCACATAATTCTGGTTTTATTTTTTATTTGAACTGATACCGCTTTCTGTAACAGAGTACTTTGAAAGTTTGTATTCTTAAAGAGCCCTTCAGTGACAATTCTAAATGAGAGGGTTTAAGTTACTGTAGTCTAACTCCTTTGTGAAGCCTGTGTTTTTGACTTTCCTGTTCTATTCTCTCCAGAGGTTTAGTTAGAGCTGGTGCACCCGGCAGAATCCACTTTCTGCCCATGCCCTGGTCGCCTGGAAGCCAGTGACACCCAGGCCCACGTGTCCTTGCTCCACGTTGTCACCAGCCCCCAAGGACTGACTGGTCAGGCCCCCCGGGCACAATGCAATATTTGGTAAAGTATCTTATGAAAACAAGCAGTAATATTTAGTCATTGGACATGCTTTTTAATACCCAAGTATTATTCCTAACAGTGCATTTTGAGAATCATCGATAAATTATCTTTGTCATAGGTCATTAATGCCTATTAATTCCATTAATATCTAAACTTTTCAAGTCTTGGGGAGCAGAAAAAAGCTTCTCAATAAACTAGTAATTCTCTACCTAAAATACTCCAAAGCACTTGTATTCACATAATCTCTTAAAAAAAAAAGGGGAGGGAGAGACCAAAGGAGATGGAGTGTCAGTTCATCTTTGATTCCACCCCACAATACCGTGAGAAAAAAATTTCTAAGCACCTATAAGATAATGAGGTAAGTAACAACCAAGAAAATAAATAATGTTAAACCATTAGTTTGCATTTGTAATGAAGAGGCCTGCAAAGAAAAACTGTTAGAGGTCTTGTAAATGCACTCTGCAATGAACGATGCAAAAACTTGGGGAAGCATGAAAATGCTTGACAGATATATGAAGGGGACAGTAAGAAGTATTTTTTGTACATATGGTGTGGATGGGAGTGTAAACACGTTTAAATTGTACCCAATTTAGGCTATACCAGTTTCCAGGAGTAAGGCTATTTAAGCACATGAAAAAACTTCCTAAGGAAATAGTCTCTCTAAACAGTGGTCCATCTCCAAAATATTTCAGAGGTAGGCTGAAGAAACATCTGTCATGAATGGTTTCAGTCCTGCCAAGGCAAGGAAGACGAATGACCTTTTGTGTTCACTCCTAGTCCTGCATTCCGTGAAGGATGGGGGAAGAAAGACTCCACAGGATACCCCTCCCTGAAATCAGGATTCGTTGGGGGAACTCACGCTGGCTGCAGGGAGACTTGCGAAGATGTGAGCGGACTGCAGCGAGCCAGACAAAGACTCACCCGATGTGTAAGGGAAGAGCTGTGCAGCCAGCCAGTAGCAAAGGACAGCTGACTGAGTCAGTGAGGTGACTCATTCTGGGTAACATTGGGTGTATGCATCCACACACTGAAAGAGAGTTACACCGGAGATTTAAGAAACACAGGAACCAACTTTTTTTATTTTTTTTTCCTTGTCTTTACATGCCATTCCTGAGAAAAGTTTGTATACGCAAAAAAAACAAAGGTTCAAATTGATGTGTGTTAATGCTATGCAGAAGATATTTTTTTTCCCTGTGGTTAGTTTTCCTTAAGATGAAAAGAAATCTTTGTTTGAAATCGGGACCAAAAGGTCAAAAATGTAAAAATGTTCACAGGAAAGAAAGAATAAGAACAACTCATTTGGAGAGAAATGAAATTTTTTTACTTAGAACTTTGACACCCAACTCCCAGAGGTCACAAGTTCTTAAGGAGGCCAAAATGTAGAAATATCTATAGTGTTTCACAACACAAATTGCTTTTGTAAAATGTACTTTAATGCAGAGCTCTTCTTTGCTAAAAAAAAAAAAAAAAAAAAAAAAAAGGGCAAATGGGAAACAAATGAGAAAACCCCAATATCCTCCAAAATTTTCAGGCATGTGGTCCTGCAAAGTTAAGCCATGAATCTTTGTACAGACTGTTATTATTTGAGTTAAAGAAGTTAAAACAGTTATTGGCAGCTGCATACTAAGCTGCCCGGGATGTCTACTCTGATAGAATAGTTTTCCAGAGAAATCAATATTTTCAGTGTACTACTTTGACTGATTCCTACCTCAAATATTCAAACATATTAGTCATCCTTATTTCTACTAACCGAAACAATCAATGAACTTTCACATAGCTCCCCAGCTCCACCAGTTCCTAACCTTAATCAAGCTTGCTATAGCCAACCCATCTTGTTTAGCCACCCCTAAAATTTTTGTGCAGCTAGTTTCCCATTGGCCTCAATTCTAACCTCTTTCCTTAACTGCAAGTCATAGTATCTCTTCCCTTTTCAGATGCAGCCTCTCAAACGCTTCCCTCTGATCTGGCTTTTCCTCTTCTCCTCTGCAACCCTGAAGTCTGCTTTTCCCATCCACCTCCATGCTAGGAAGATGGATGAAGGCAAACACCAAATAGACAGACATCCCATGAGAGCACAGATCTTTGGGAGCAGGAACTAATGCCAGTTCTTTTGAGCACTTTATACATTCTGGTTGCTAGTTTTCGACTAGAGAAAAAAAAAAAACAAAACCAAACAACAAAGAAAGCTTCACCAAAAAACAAAACAAAACCAAAAACAACCCACAAAGACTAACTTCCTCCTTCCAAACACCCTGGAAAAAATCTCAAACCCAAACAATTCCCCTTACACAATCCTGATGTAAATAGGTATCCAATTATTATTTTGCCAGACTAAGCAAGTGAAACCTGGGTTTGCAAATATCACAAACACAAGACCTTAGTAGGCAGGGCTACCAGCTCGCTACAACCACTCCCTAAGAAAAGTCTTTCATCAGAACTGAACTGCAAATATGTTCATTGATAAGGCATGAGGGACCACTGTAATCATCTAGCCTAACCTCCTGTATAAATATAGGCCATGGATTTGTTTGAACTAGAGCAAGTTAAAGCTGCATTTTAATTAACATATAACAGACAAAATTATTCATTTTATGAAACAATTAGATTCTGATTCATCTATCCCTTGGTTTAAAAGCATTCTGCAAAATTTTAGTAATAAAACTCAAAAAAAAAATTAAGTCATGTATCTAAAAATGTCATACACTATTTAGAGACTATAAGAATTAGAAATGAAGGGTGCTCCATGCACTTTAATATGGTTTAAACAGCAGCAGCATAATCTGATATATGCAGGACATCACTGGGAAAATCTATCAGGAAAAAAAAAATCATGCTTATTGCTGTAAAATATTCCCTTACTTATCAATGGAAAAACATTTTCAAGTTTGAAAAGAGAGCAGTAGACATATTTATTCTACTGTCCAGATGAGCCCATATTTCAAATCCTCAGTCTTGGGAGGCTGTTTTAAGCTATATTAAGCCTCTTTCAGGCCCAAACGAACAGCATTGCACTCAAAGGTCAGACCTACATTTCTCCTTTCACCAAGCTGGTGCTGGATTTACAGCAATATTCGCCAAGTTCCACTGGTATCTTCTTTTTCCACAAACTGCAGCCAAGTGTTGCACAGGAAAGAAATACCCGGTCCATTCTTCAGTACGTACTACCTCTGTCCCCCCACGGACCTCAGAATTTTTGGTTTCTTCAGAAATCTGCATTCAGCTGCCTATCTGGACCTCAGCGAACTCTCGTATAGAAAGGTTCAACCACAAGTTTGGCTTCTACTCAACAAGGAAGTGGGGTTTCTATTTATACTCTTTCCTCTTCCAGCATTCTGTTATCCTCAGGCTGTGCAGTCTCTTGATCAACAGACAGCATTCAGAAGGCTACCCTCAGTTTAAAAAATTAAAACCAATTGTAAATACATGTTGGAGTCTTCTGTCACTTAAATTGCCATTTTTCCTGGTCTGTGCAAGAATCCTGTCAGGCAGTGAAGCATGTGCAACACAGCAAGCAGCAACCATCAACCAAATAATGGATTTTCAAATGTCACCTTCAGTTTCAAAAGGAAGACAGCTATTTTCCATTATACCTCAGTTAGGTGCTTAACTCTTTGTTGCCTGTCATTATCTTCTTTGCCGTACATATAAATGGCAAGAACAAATAGTATTCTGGCTTCTACTTGGAAGCCAAAGGAGAAAAAGTTTTAAGAGAGGATTAGTAGGATCTGAAAACAGAAGAGGCTGAGTGTGGAAGCATCAAATTTTTATCGCAAATTTTTGCCCCTCTTTCTTACTCATAAATCTTCTTACTCATAAACCTTCCCCTCTCTCCCCGAGGTAAAGAAGGCAGGCCAGCCACAACAATTCTATGTCACCCTGCTCCAGAACAAACTAACAGAACTTCAGGATTCAGTCCATTGATAGTGGCAGCACTTTCAATCTAGGGAGGTATTGAAGAACTGTAATTCCCTCTCTCCTCTGAACATCTGAGTCTCAGGACTCCCTACAATCCCACTTCCATGTGAAGGGATAGTATCACTTTTCTGAGTTCTGCTCTTCTCTCAGCCTCATTTAAATACCCTCCAGCTCCTTCAGCAAGGATGAAATGTCTCTCCCCAGCCCTGCTTGTTTCTCCAGCACCCACTGCCAGGGTCTCGCAGCTTCCATTTGCTTCCAGCACCACTGCAAATATCCTAGCAAAAAGTTCTTTTTCTTTCTTTGTGCGTACAGCAGATGAGCAATCAGCAATGGATGTCAAGTGGCTGCCGCTCTCCTCACTGCTAGGTCCATCTTCAAGCCTCATCTCAGTTGCTCTGGTTCTTTTCAAGAAGAGTCCATAGCTACATTTAGTAGTAAAGAAGAGCACTGAGCTGCCAGTCCAGAATATCAGTCAAATATGTTTGCAGCTGGGAACTACAGTGGGACAGTACCAGGGAACACTGACGGCAGTATCCAGAACAAGAAATTGTGCTGGCTTTATGGGATCAGGAAAATTAACAGAAGATATAGGGAAGATCTTTAGAAGTTTTTGCTAATGAGCATAGAATCACAGAACGGTTTGGGTTGGAAAGGACCTTTAAAGGTTATCTAGTCCAGTTCCCCCCTGAATGTACCGTACACAATTATGGCAAAATATAATAAACGGTAAATGATTCGACACTTCCCACTGGTGATGAAGAGACTGCTCAACGATCCATCTGAATCAAAAAAGGCACTGGCCAGCTGCTGCCCTCTTCAATTGGAGAGACAGGACACTGACGGATAGGTGGTTCTTCCCTTTTCTTAAAGTGGGACTACAATTCTGTATAGCATTAGTGCTATAAAACCTACACATTAATCCTCATTACCTTCCATGTACACATGGCCAAGACATAATAGCCTTATAAGAATATATATAGTTGGCAAAACAATGAAGTCATCCTAGTTTCAGGTCACCTCATCCTGGTTTCATATTAAAGCTTTTCGTATCAACAGCAGTTTCATTTCAACAAGCTAATAATACCCCCCAAAAATCCAATATATCAGCAAAAAAGATTCTCCACAGCTGCAACTTTCAGCAAAACAAGAGTTTAAGAGTTTATGCTGCATAAGGGTGAACAAAAAGGAAGTCTGTGTAAGCCCTTGCTAAGGCAGAAGTCTGTGTTAGCCTAAGCAGGCACATGGTAAGTCTTTGGCAGCCTTATACTGAGTTTCAACAGTGTTTTTATAGCTGGGTATTAAAGGGTTCTACAAATAAATCTTTGATTGGGAGGAGAACTTACCAGTATCTTCTCTAATCATACTGATGAACCATGAAAAAAAATATATGTAGGCCCTGAAAAGTGGGAACCCTGAAAGACTGATTTCTTCAAACTTGTAAAAGGGAGCGGGGAAAGTGTAACTGGTTAAATATTATTCTCAGTGTTTTTGAATTTACAGACATGAGGCAACAAAATTCAGTCCTTTCCCAATTAAGAGGAATAGCAAATCCAACTACAGCACATGCCACTGAAGATTAGCCACCAAGTTTAATTTTGATATCCCACCCTTCTGCAGGTGATCTTAATGTAGAGTCTCCATTTTCCTAAACAATTCTGTCAGGGTCTTCTCAACCCACATCCCACTATCAAGATCACAGCACAACCACAGATTAAAAACTCCACTACAAAACCTTTTTTTTCCCAAACAAAAACTTCTAGAAAGATGGCAATAGAAAAACAATATGAGAGGATTAGAGGCTCCTGCAGAGTTTCAGTATCCCAGATCTACATACTTTTAAGCTTGTGAACAGCTTTTTATTTCTGTGCTTTTTTGTATTTCCAAATTCTTAAAAGTTTGACTTCTTTCAAAGCTTTCTTGGATCCTAAAACAAAGGACCCTTAGAGTTTAAATCCAACTCCATCTCCAACCACTTCACTGAGGGTAAATCATTCCCACTCCCCCAATCCACATTTATATGGCTTTCCTTTAAGAGGTGGCCAACTTTTACAGAAAGCTGATGAATCAAAAGCCAAAGTTTCATAGCAAAATTTTGGTTGGAAGGAATCCCTGGAGGTCACACTGGTCTAACCTCCAGTTCAGCACAGGGCTAACTTCAAAGTTAAACTGTGTTCGTCAGGTGCTTGTCCAGCTGAATTCTGAAAGTCTCCAAAGATGGAGATCCCACAGCCTCTCTCAGCTCTCAGTTACATCTGTCCCTCTACTATTTGTTACCTCCAGGTCACAGAAAGCTGCAGAATTCATTCATCCATGAGCCAGAATCCCCTATGATTAAATTTTATTTTACTTTGGTTTTAACTTACAGTACTTCCATGTCAAACATAAACAAATGCTGAGGTTCAGTCTCATTCTGCTTTACTGATACATCCATGATGTATCAGATGTGATAGATCCATGCAAGTACTTTCCTCTCCATTATATGCACATACCAGCCTTTCTAAGTAGCCCACAAAACCACTGAATGCCCTCACCATGGCACATCTTTCAGGAGATCTCACTTTTCCATCTTGCTATTTGGAAATCCCATTCTAGAGTTCATTACCCTAGACGGTGCCACACCTTTCTTATCTAGGTTTGGTATCGGAATGAGCAAGCGATATGATTTATCAGCTACTCAGTACATCCTTAGTACTGAAGCAACCAACATAGCACAGATCCGTGTAAGGGCTTGTGACACGTTCCATCATTTTATAAGGAAGAAGTTGAAAACAAAAGCTACACAAGAGAAGTGTCTGTCACCTAAGCCTTCTGACCCAATGACCATGCTTATCTGGGTGTGTGTGCCCATGTCTCAGGGAGAACCTCAAAACTATTCACTCTTCTTCCTTTGTTCGACTGATACCGTCCTGCGGATAAGCCCCCTTAGATCTATTATAGATCTATTATATGTTAGCATTTATCATCAACATTGTCCCTAAAAAAAAAAATATCTGCAAAACTGCCTGGAAGCTATAGATTAGATACCATAGGCCAGTCTCTATATGCATTAAGTCGCAGTTCTTGACATTCCTAGAGAACCTTTAAATCTTCCTGTCGTTCACTTTATCTGTCAGTTAAGCCCCTTCTCTTCATATCAAAACAAATGCAACCTTCCAAGCCCAAAGGAATAATACTTTTCTGAGGAACTAAACCCTTCATTCTATTTTTTTGAAAAAGTTTTAGAAGCTGATTACTTTTTTTTTCTTTTTTTTAAGATAGCTTTATTGTTTACATAATCACTGAGTGTTAGCTTATTGTCATGGTCATCTGGACCAGCTCAATCATAGAATAAGTACATTGTTTTAAAGTTAAGAATAAAACAAGAAGTCCTTCACATTTTTAAATGTTTAAAGAAGTTTAGTGTTAATTTATAAAATCTCTTTCTTTTCCACCTCACTCTCAAATCTGCTTCCTGGGTAGTGAAAGATTCCACACTTGGCACGATCCAGCTTTGCTGTACGGATCGTCTGGTATGAAACCAGCGCAAACGAAGCAGCAGTTTGAAAGCTACATTTTCTTCCATGGTTACAGTCTCACACTAGATCCTTTTTGCTTTTCCAAGGGAGGGAGGTAAAGACAATATTATTTGCCTTTATTTTTTCTGGTTTTCTTGCCTACCTTTGTCTGCTTTACCTTTCATGAGAATATGACAGTCATCTTCACAATCCTTCTTGCATTTTCTTATTTTGCTTGGAGGGATGATAAAAAGTTTAATCTCAATACAATAAAAGTCTTTACCTCTTCAGTTCTTGATGAGTGGTAAAAGGCTTCAGGGAAACATTAGAAACAACAACAAACTCAGTTGAAGACAGTAACGCAGCTCACATAGAGCGCTGCTGGCAAGCAACCTGCCCTTAAACACACTTTAGCAGTATCATTTTCTTGTTATTAGTTCAACTAACCTATAAAACCTATCTCAGATTACAGGATCAACAGACAAGTTTTCAGTACGAAATTAAGATTATTTCACTATCCTCATTTAACTATGAGATTAGGACTCCCCTCCTCCTGTTTTATTCGTGGCGTGGTTCTAAAGGCAATTCTGTCCAGAGTGAAAATAGCACACTGAAGCCCACTTTGACGAGGACAGAAGAGCATTTTCCTAGCACTTAAAAATCCGCAGTGTGGTTTGCCTGCTCACTCTCTCAGTTACGCTGTGTAACTTGCATGTAGGTAGGTCCAGCATGCATTAAAATTATTTGCCTGTCAAAAACTGAGATGCTCATGGCCTGATATTTGCATATGAAACTTGCTACATAAATGCAAATTATTTCAGAAAACAAATAATGCAAATTTAAGCTGGTCTCCTAAGGAAATAGATTTACATGACCCATCTTCCGCCCTTGATAACACAAGAAAACATCGTCAAACATAGTTGAAACTGGCACAGAGGTAGAAGACTCGGAGATGTTTCCAGAATATAATCATCTGCAGCTGGGTAGTAAAAAGAGACCAGGAGTAAGGACCCTGCTGAAGGAAAAACCCATTGCACTCTGTTCTTCTTGGCCTGCTAGCAGGTCAATTGGCAAATATTGCTGTGGTTGGTCACTGGGAATGGAGGCAAGGGAGGCCACCAGAATAACGCAGGGAAATAGCCAGGGCTGTTGGAGTATGGCTGAAGGACTAGGAGATGCGCAAGGAGGACCCTGAGAAACTGAACTTCATCATTTCTCTATTCCAGGAAACGCCATATTTTATTCTATCTTGATAGCACTTCAGACATGTTTAAACAAGAAGTAATTTTTACATCATGAAGAAGAGGGGAAAACTGCACAGAAAAATTTGTACATCAGTCACTCAGTCTCCCCACATTAGGGCCACTTACATCTTTGTCCCACTAGCTGCTGTGGGATGCACTGTAATGAGATGATCATATACAAGCTCATCTCAATAACCAGCCTTTGTGTGTGAGCAGCTGCCTACAACATTCGTGTTAGTTATTAAGAACTCTTTTTTGCCACATCTTCTAGAAACTCTGAAAGTACCAGAAAACTGAGTGAATACTTCATGGGAGAACAATTAACGTATGAGACAAAACACTCATTTAAGGTAACTTTTATAATTATAAGAAATCTTCTCCAAAGCAATAACCATTTCATTCTTAAACTGCTACCATCATCTCAGAGGTACGGGAGCCCCCACTCAATTCTGAAACAAAATTAAGCAGAATTAATTTAAAACATAAACACCGCACACAAAGTTATATAGATACACTGACACAGCTTACATGTGTCTGTGTGACATATAGCCACCAATACACCTGATGCAGAATGTTAAATCACAACATGTAAGCTTCCATCAGAAGGCTTACAAACACTGTGGCTCAAAAAGCTTCACTCCCCACATTGTTCTGGAAGCTATTTTCTAGACAGCAGCCTGGCAATCTTATGTCACCATGACTATATAATGTCAATTCAGAGCAGAAAACCTTATGCTACATCCACTGCTGCTTTTTCATTTCTGACACATGCTTGCAGAGTATTTCTGAACACAACATACTTTGTTTTCCTCTAAAAAGAAGTATAAACTCTCTGTTTGGATTTTATGTAGTAACACGTAAGTTTATAAAACATACCTAAATTGTTACACAAAGGTTCTGAATATCAAAAAAAACCCCAACCCTACATCCAAAAGCAATCTCAACAATTTATTCAATAAAACAAATGAAATACCTCTGCTTCCACAACTCCTTGAAACATTACTTTTGGTTTACACTGTTCATTCCATTGTATTACTACCATCTTCTGATCTACCTCAGTCTTAGGAATCTAAAACCAAAAAACGAACAAACAAAACAGGTTAAGAAGCAAGCAGTCTCCCCAAAAAATAAAACATAAAACCATTTAACCTGTCCTCAGAAATGGCAAAACCCAGCCCAGTAGCTAATCTTTGGATCAGACCTCTCTCATGAATAACCAGCTCCACACAGATGATTAAAGGACTACATAATTTTATTTATTTATTCATTTATTAGAGCACATAGGTCAATAATGTGGATTAACTAGGATTAAGTGTTATTTTCTGATTAGTTTTGTGCTTTACGATGGTTTAGTATTTCTAAGAACTGTATTTTAAAGCCAGCTTTGTAGAAGAAACTCCACTATGGAACTTCTTGTTTACTTCTGACTTGTGTGTAAACAACACGGAAACGTTCACTTCAACATATCGTCGCTAGATTGCTTGATTTTAAAGGCAATGAGAAAAAGAGCATTAAATATTCAGAGATTTTTACTATTTCTGGCTTAAGTACATGAAAACATTTTTAACCATTGTTTGGACCTTCAATTGCATTTTCACATTACACAAGCATAGTAGTTGAGATCTGTTAGGAATTCTTTAAAAGTATCCAAATAGGAAGGCAGAAGTTATTTTTTTTGGAAAACAGAGATGAATGGGGATTTCTGAACAGAGAAATTTAGTTTACAAAGTCTAAAAAACCCTCACCACATTAAAATATCCATTTACAAAGGCACAAAGGCAACAGATGTAAAAGTCCAGCTGATACGTTTTTGGCTGCAACTTCCAATGAAATGTCCAAACATTTGCATGTACACCAAAAAGTGACATTAACACTGCTCACAAAGCAAAGAGAAAAAAAATAATAATTGTGCAGTACTTGAATAATTCATTAATAACAGTGCAGTACTTGAGTAATTAGCTAAAAAAATGCTGCCAGGATTTTTTACCATATTCTTATCATACATGGAGAAAATGGAGAAATGTCATGGTTGGCTGTAACTTTTATCATCAGCTGTTAATGGTGTGGAACTGTCTGAGGGCTTACGATCACGTATGCCAAGTTATGCCAGCCCCTTCCCTAAACTGTGCACAGAAATGGCATTTTCCAGCTGAAACCAGAACATTTCCATTTGTCGAAACACCCATGTAGGATCATGCCAGCTTCAAGAGCACAAAGGTAGATGGGCGGTTTTTGAAAAAAAGAGCATTTCTGTTTTCCTGAGATGGTGACCAGCCACCTCCCCAGAGGCCAGGGGAGCCAGGGGGGTGATCTGCAGTGGGTTTCAAACTCCACAGCCAGGGTTCCAAGGGAGCTCCAGGTTTACGAGCACTCGATAGCCTTGGTGCTGTGTCAGCTACATTAACAGGGGCTACCAGATCTTCTAAGAAAAACTTCCAGATGTTCAAAGATGAAGGACCAACCACTGTCTCAGGCTTTTGAGCTTGCAACATTCAGCATACCAGAAGTAAAAAGGTTTCTGAATTCCCCCAAATCCAACGGGTGGATTGTCCCAGAGGCCGAAGGACAAAGTCTTCCAGGTTCTGTGGCTCCTTACTCACTCTCAATGGCAGGTTCCCAGACAGGTCCGCCCTGCACATGTGATTTTTCTGCAGAACGTTTTCATGCAATAACACGATTAGAATGTAACAAGTAGCTGTTTCAAAACTCAACACACCAAAACCAGCCAAGGCCACCTACAAAAACAAACCACGCACATCTGGTAACTCCCTTCTGGCTACTATTTGAAGAACTGTCAGTCAACCTGTAGTGCAAACACTATTACCTAAGGGTGAGTTTTCACGACACGGCTGAGTCAGGCTAAGAGCTCGGTGCTGCCAAAAGGAGCAGCCCTGCCTCTCCTCCCAGCCCTGGCGTTCCCGTTGGTTCCCTTGTGGTGGCTCCCAGAGTCTCCTGAGATCTTGTGAGCCACCTGAGCTCACTGAATTGGTTAAAAAAGATAATACATACTCCCTTTCTTGCTGGCTTAATTTGCTGCCAGTCTAGTGAGCTAAATCAAAGATGTCAAGAAAGCCCCAGGGCTGGCACAAGGGTGATGGAAAGTAATTCTGCTTCCAGGAGCAAGATGCAGGATGAGTCCTTCATTAGCCAGTTAAGTGGCTCAGCTGTCCTGTGGAAACATACCCCACCATACCACCAGTCTTGCTTTCCATCGTGACAAAACAGAAAGCAGTACTTCAGATCTAAAGGTAGCCTCTGATCTAGACATTATGAACGTCAACATGGAAAGTTTCAAAGGTGTGCTAGCACTCACATATCAAAAGCATGATTAAATTCTTAAACATACCAAAAATCCCAGAAAATTTATTATATTAGGAAATGCTCCTTTTTGTGATTATCAGTAGGCTCTAGGAAACTAGAGATTAATATGTATTTTTAGTTTTCTTCCTTTTCTTCCTAAGCGGTTAATAGTGCAACTTGTTTTCTGTCTTTGGCTTTCTCCTCATGAGAAACTTGTATTCATTTTTGTCAGCCCCAGCGAATCAAACAAGTGAACACCCACAACACAAAGTTGAATTGCTGTGTTCAAGGAGCTGCCTCTGGAAGCAAACAGCATTAGTCTGGATGACAGCTCTTTCAGGACTTCTGTAAACTGGCTTTAAGAACTACCACGGGCAAAGTAATTTTATGAAAAATCTGAAATTTTACTTGGTCAGACCAAGTAATCCATCCAAGTATTTAATTTCGTGTGGGTATATCAGTAAAAAAGTAGGTAAGGTAATGCAATTTTTATAAATTCTGTTTAAGATGCACTCACATGAACCATGAAGATGAGGAATTTTGCAAAAATGAGACCTGAAACAATCATATTCTTTCTCATTTCTAGCCGTACTCCCTAACACCTCCATTTTGAGCTCAGTACTCAGAGAAAAGCACAGACCAACAATGTCACTCTCTTGTGTCTCTATAAAACAAGCCAACGAACCAATCCATCCCACACACAAAGGGCTGCGTTACCTGATACCTATTCAACCGGTTGAAAATTGGCAGATTAAATTCTAGGTCACAAAGACCTGAACTCTTGTATCTGATAGGCGGCCGCTACAGGAGATTAACGGTTTTCACAAAACAAGAGAGAATGCAGTTTCCATGATGCAGTTACTGCTTTACGTGTGCTCTACTTGGGGAATGAGTCCTATATTCAGAACCTGAAATCATCACGCCATGACCTGCCCACAGTCATTACGCAGCCTGATGTGCAGAGAAACTAGAAGGAAAAAATATGCAGGGCCACAAACATGAAATGACACCCCTTTCTTCCTCAAAGAACACGGCCTCTATCTAGAAAAGAACTGATTTCATATTTCTTTTGAGAAGATGTAAGGACTGTAGGCTTGGTGCCTAGAGGTCTACACACCCAGGCACCGCAGCAGGAAGGGACTACCCGTGGTTCCATCAGACCAATTCACTGCTGCCAAAATGGGGGGACCCTTCTCTCCTCTCTGCTCCGAGCTGTTTGCTCCTGCCATTCCCCTCGTCTGTTCTGAGGCTGCCTGGCTCCTCAGGGTGTCCGCTCAGCTCCCTGGTCCAGAAGAACTGTTTCAGCTGCCTGGATCTGCTCTCACCTCAGTAAGCAGACTCGGCTCCCGATCAGGTATCTGAATAGTGCGGAGAGACGAGACACTAAGAGGCAATTCAGCAACTCACCAATGCCAGAGGACACAATCCCATTCACACCTCCCATTTCTGTCTTCCCTCTGAACTTACCTGGCTCCATCACTCAACCCCTTTGAGTCAATTCACTTTACTGCAAAAGCACAGCACTAGCGCAGAAGAAAGTTCACAAATTGCAGAAAATTAAATGGCAAGTGTAGGGTCTGCAGGTAACTGGCCGTCCCTCAGGAAGGGTGGGGGGCAAAAGATCAGCCCAGCTACATACAGAGCTAGCCTAAGACAAGGTGATTTTCTCAGCAGAGCAACTATTTCTGCATCCAATATGATCAATCTTCTTTAATCGTTGCCTGGGAAAAGGTGACATTGTGTGAGACCACACGAATGGATCTAAACACTCACCACCACCAGGAGGGCAATTCCTCTTCCATCCCTCAAAGGTCCTGCCATTGCAGTGACTCTGATGAACATCAGACTTTCTGCTTATTAACCCAGCAGAAACCTGCTCACCTCTTTTTCTGGGAATTGAGCCAGTTCACAAAGAAGTCCAGCAAACACTAGGACTGGGTCAAAATAAGTTTCATCGAAGTGGAGGAAAGCATCACCTTTGCGTTTGGGTGGCAGTAAGCTGACAAAAATCAGATTATCCTCTCCGGCAAAACCACTACTTGCCAAACAACTCTTGGATGAATAAGATCAGACATGGGAAAAGACAGCATACAGGATTTTGCCTTTGAGATATCCCACACTACTTAACTTTAAAGCTTTTATGGTTAGAAAAAATTCCGTCACTTTACTGTCCTGCCCGAAAGTGATTAATTAGGAATGAAGGCCGCAAAACCAGACGGTCTCAAATTTTCTATGTAACCTGAAGGTTAGTTACTGGGGAAAGGGGAACAGCTGCAACATAGACCCCCAAGCCAGGAGACTGGGCTCCTCATGCAGCCATTTCTAACAGACTTCCCCAAAAGGTGACCAGAAGGCACCTCTGTTAAACACCTGCTGCGTATGCAGGGAAGTATCGTTCCATCCAGTGACTAAAATGGAAGAACTGCACCCAAATGAAGACATCTGAAGTCAAACACTCCTGTAAGGTGACCTAATCCACGATTTTTGTACCGTTCTTCAATCTGAAGGGTAGACCAAACCTAGGCAGCTGTTCTGAAAGGTTGTGATCAGGAGAAAACTCCTGCTACAGCAAGAAGAATTTCAGCTATGGAATGTGAGCATGCCTCTAGGAGCTTTCCAGGAACCAAAGAGATTTGGGGAGGAAGAAAATACTCTGGCACAAGAGACATCCCGGCCCCCTCTAGTTACCTGAGGTCCATCCCACATTGCAGCCACCCTGCATGTGTTTTCTTTTAGGCATCAGTGCAGGTGAAATGATGCCTCTAGTGAAGGAATGAAATGGAACAGGGTTCTCTGCTTTAACTATCCAAGCCAGAAGCACCAGGGGACAGGAGACAAAGCTTCACCTGGACTTCAGTGTATATGTTGAATGAAGGTGTAGGAGAGAGATTTTGAGTTGGCCTTGCTTGAATTTGTTTCTAAATTATTAAAAACTTTGTAAAAAGTAACTGGACTACAAGTGTCTTCTGAAGCAAGATTTCCTTCTCCCCATCTGCTTCTTTAATCAGTTTACAGTAATAGTTGCAATCAAAAGAAATGAAAATAAAATACATTTTAGAATAAATGTCTCTCTATTACTGTTCCACAATCCCAAACTACAAGCTCAGGACAGACCATAGAAACATGACTGCTGCATTAATACTCAATCCAGCCTTTCCAAAACGTTGTCACGAGAGGTCTCGGATTTAAAAGGGGGCTCTCAGTTGCACACATGCCGTAATGACTTTCTTTCACCATCTTATTTCTAATGCATGGGCATCAGGTGAGTAAATCCAAAGCTCAAATCCCCAGCAGCACATCAGAGAATGGAGTTCAGAAAAACAACCTGACCACCTTTTGATCTACCACGTGTGAGTTTAAAATATCCCAGCCCTACCAACACTCTCAGTGTTCCCAGGGGTCCAGCAGGAAAACAGGATTATTTTCTTATCTCAACCCACATGGCATGGATTTATTTACCTGTATTAACCTGAGACCACGCTGTTCTCATCTGAGGTCTGCATCACCTACCATCCTCCTAGCTTGCTTCCCACAGAACTAGATGTCATTTGTGCTAATCGGTGCTAAGTGAACCAGAAACAAGAGAATGGCAGGGATCCAGCTGACTCATTAATACCAGTGTAACGGATTAACCCTTTTACATTGTCTTCCCACCCCTCCCAATTAGTCAGCATCAAAGAAGTTTGAGACTGCACACATTGGAAACATAAAATGGGACAAACTGTTTGAAAACAAAGGAGAACATCTAGGAGCAACATTATATTCTGCCACAAGGACCACTATCTTCATATAAATTTGGAATAGTAATTTTTTTTAATCTAAACTTTATGTAAACAGCAGTAAGAAAACGGAATAGCCTGCCTGCAGATAGTGAAACATTCTGATCTGTATAAGTCACACATATGAAAAATGTATAGTTCAGCATAAAACATACAACTAGCTGCTCCAAGTTCAAAATAGTTATTAACTGTGACTATGAAATTACTACAAAATGTTAAAACTCAACTTTTTTTAAAAAAACCATATCGGCAGCACTTTTTGATTTGTGATGCAAAACAAGTTATTTTTGGTTTAGTCAAACACTGCTATTTAGAAAAATCCCTTTTATAACAAACTGTCAGTCTGAGGTGTTATATTATATGAGATGGAACACTTATTTCCCCAATACTTCCCAGCTTTGAAAAGTTTTTCTACATGTGTAACTGCCATAACTGCCACGAAAGATCAATGATTCCTCTTGGTGCCTCCAGTAGCCTTCTATTCCATTTGAGAAAATACGAGTGCCTTTATTTCTTAAAATAAGTGTATGCGTGAATGTGTGACACGTAATGTGTCTCAGACAATTTAAGAAAGAGACCTCAACTATATTTGTAACAATGTTTTGGGAAAAGTGGAGCATTTCTCATTATGCAGTTATATGCACACACTTCATCAAAACCTGGATTATTGCATTGTCTAACTTGAATGCTAATGCTGAAGACTTAACCCCTATTTTATGCAATATATGTAAGAACATCTCTATAGATAAGATGTTTCATTGTGTAGTAAATTCTTGCCTGTACAAACGCTTCTCATCCTTTAAAAAAATCAGTTACAGTTTAGTGAATATTCTGCTTTTAAGACATCCAGCATTTATATTTGCTTCACACAGTCTGTCTCAATTATACTGCAGCTGTCTCACAGGGCATGGCTGGCCATCTCCTTCAGGAACAACCACCACAGAATCTGAAGTTCTTGATTAAAAAGCAAATGGTTTTGTGAGCCAAGCTAAAACCACCGCAGCTGCTCCATTTCACAAACCAAGCGCCATTCAGCTGGGAAGAATGGCACCGACTCTGAATTGTTCTTCCTGAGAGTTTTCACAATAAAAACAAACCACACTACTTCCAAATTTTCAAAGAGTTTAAAAAAAAAAACAAACAACAAAAAACTCTTCGCTATTCTGGAAACAAGTGTTTTCTTTTTGCTCTGAGCTTTTGATTTCTATGTCAGTGTTCCTCTATAAATAAAAACCAAAACCAACCCCTCCCCCAAGCATGCACACACCACACGGGTTCCTGTAGCTACTTTTAATGGCCATCTATCTACAGCAAGTTTGCAGATGTATTAAATAGGAACTGCAATCCTTAACTTTATAAAAACAAAAAGACCTGACAAACCAAGATCCTGCTAATCAGCTGATTGCTACAGAAGCTGTTAAATAACATATCCAGTGACAGGATAACTTACTAGTGATAATATTATTCATTATTGATATACATAAACATAATTATTAAAAAATTTACATTCCTTCATCAAGATAAAATATCAATCAACTCCTGATCACCTGCTCTCCAAGACCATACATTTCTCTGTCTCATATCTATCTCATATACATATGAAACAAAACAATCTAATTACAGTCAAAGTGAAACAAATTAAGTCATAATATGTAATTTGGATGAAAGTCATGTTTAGTACAACTTGCAATGCACAACTTCTGGATGTGTTGCCTCACTTTTTTTCAGTAAGCACAACAAAATGTAGATGTTCCTAGTAATAAAAAACATAAAGACACACAAAGTATACCAACAAAAATACTGAAACAGAACCAAAACTATTGTGTGGGTTCCCTACAATATCCTAATAACACTTTCTCAGTGGTTGGGCTTGCTCGAGTCCAGGAAACACTTCAAAAATAGCGAATGGTTAGTCAGATTTTTGGGTTTTAGTTATTTGGCTACATTAAATTGATTTGATGTTTTAGCCAGAAATAAATTGGAGGTAGCTGAAAACACTGCCCATTTTATTCAAATGAAAATAATCAGGAGTTTTCCTTAAGTTAATGTTGATTGATGCAAAAATGAGAACCAACTCCTAAAAGGTGTTTAAATTCACTTATTTCCCAGTAATGAAAAAAAGAAAAAAGCTGAGCTCCACTTAGGAATGTTCTTAAAATATTGCCTGTAGCTTCCCTATCAACATTTCATTTATTTTGCTTTTATCCCTATAGTACCTGTGCTAGATTAGAAATACCAGGTTAAGTACAGACTAGACATTACCCAATGCTTCAGAATATTACAATTTTTAGCATATAAAAAGAGGAATAAACAAAAACTTAGTCTACCTTAGTTTTCATTCTGCCTTTAGCAGTTGGAAAAGGTTTGATTTTGTGTTGCCAATTAAGGAGGACTGGTTTTAGGCTACGTATATCACTGCAGTGTTTTAGAATGATCACAAGCAAATTTTATGTATTTGTTGCTTTTTTAATGTAGCCTGAGAGTAATAACTCAGGATAACGAATTAACAACACTTGATATGTTTTAAGTATTTTTTTTAAAATGTCTCAGTATTTTAATAATAAACCAATTGATGTATTTGGCTTCCCAAGTCAACACAACCCATATGAAAAGGTTAACAGATTCATAAATTGTTTTAAAAGGTTTTTTTTAGTCTCTTCTATAAACAACAACGAAAAAAGACACCGTGAAAGACAAAGTGAATGCTTATCTGCAAAAAATTATTGCCGAATTCAGTGGGAAGACTGCTTTCATTCTGAGGACCTTATAATCCATAGTACAGAACAGGTTTTTTTGGTGTTTTGTTTGTTTGCTTTTTTCTCTAGACAAGTTCTGACTCTAAGAAAAACAAGCATTTATAATGGTCTTACCACAGCTCCTGTCACAAGGTTATGGTGCCACTTTCAGGTTTTTTGTTTTGTTTTTAAATTGTTTGAGACAGTTAAATTCAGAACAACTTCTGAACTTCTTTAAGTAAAACTACTAGTTTCATTTCAGAAGTTACTCCTTCTAACTGCCAAACAGCATGTTCACATTGCTAAGATTGCATATAAAATAGTGTAAGTATTGAAAATTCATACTTCTAGGAGCAAAGGCTAACAGTTTGAATCTACAATTGATTTTTACTCTAGTATAGACATTTATTCGAAGAAATGAATCCTGCTCTACTTCTGATTTTCAATTCTGTCACTTGAGAAGAGAGGGATGATGCAGGCTGCCTGGAGGCCAGGCAAAGTGGCAAAAAAAAAGGCTTTAATTCCTTATGCCACCCACCGAATCCAGGTCAATGGACCTGATGTGCTGGTCTTCCCCAGCCCTTCCGCCAATATGAAAATGTTTCTGAAATTCAGGTACTCTGAGAATTATATGCACTAAAATCCAGTCAAGAGATAGTGTTTAAAATTTTCCCCAAAGTACAGTTTCCAGCAATTTTCATGCCAGATTAAGAACAAGAAAAGCAAACCAAACCATGTTCAATATGACGCATGTGACAACCCCCCTTTCAGTGTGGTCTTCTAACAGGAACAAGAAACTCTTTTAAACCAAATGACACAAGAATATAGGTCTCAAAAATTATTACGTCTTCACAGATTTCATGAACAAGGCAGCTGTGCAGACAGAAATTAAGCTTCCAACTGTAGAAAAACCTTCAGCCAGATTTTGCACTAAATCATGAGAAAAACCCCTTGGGAGTCAGGACTACATTAATTGCAATTCTCCCAGAAACTGCAGTATAATTCTCACTCTCAGTAACTATTTTTGTGTGTGTTTTCAGGATAACTGAGATACAAGGAGCAGGAGGGGAAGAAGGATGGAATAAGACGACATGCATATTGAGCCTGTATTAACTTTCGTTTCTTCAAAAAGCCATTTCTCATTGTATTAGATCTCCTAATAATGCCTACCTGACACAAGCTCTAGGATCCCTGTTTCCTCCAGGCCCTCCAGTTATTTTATGAAGACGCCCTCTACAGCTACCTGAAAGGAGGTTGTAGCATGGAGGCTGTTGGTCTCTCGTCCCAAGTAGCAAATGACAGGACAAGAGGAAATGACCTCAAGTTGCGCCAGGGGAGGTTTAGATTGGATATTAGGAAAAAATTCTTCACGGAAAGGGTTGTCAGGCACTGGGAAAGACTGCCCAGGGAAGTGGCTGTTTCCCTGTGTTGAATCCTCATTTTCAGTCACAGATGGGCCAAAGCCTTGTACCAGCAGGAAAATATCTCAAATTTTGAGTTCATCAGGGGAGAGAGTGCAGGGGGAAAAACAGTTGCAAGTTTTTAATGAAAAATCCATTTGATGTGCACATGTGCACACTCCCATGTCACTATTTTCTTATGGCAACTGAACATTTCTAGATGGGGAGAATGAGAAACTTAAAATCTTTAATAATCTAATTAAAGTTTAATCAAGAACATTATCTAGTCTGGAGGTTTCGAGTTACAAGAAATGCAGAATCAGCTTTAGGATGCACATTAAATAAAGTTATTTTAATCATAACAGACTATTATGAAACTCCTTTTGTAGTTTTTACTTTTGGTAACTCTTTCCAATTCACTCAGATGGAAGTCGCACTACTATAGCAATGTTAGTAAGATAAATCAGGTGACATTCCTTAAGAGCTCAAAAGAAAGCCAGTAAGGAGCATATAAACTAAGGTCAAAAATCACAGTAAAACCTCAAAACCTTTTTGAAGCAACTTTTTCAAATATATATTCTTCATACATAGCTGCTTCAAAGGGCGGCTAAACTTAGACATTTAGACATGTAAAACAAAAACTAACCACAATCAGTATACTTTCACGAATACCACAATGCACTATACATATACAGCAGTCACTGTGTTCATCATTTTGCTGGTCAGAAAGTTCGTACTGGGTATCACAAGGCTATAAAGTACCTTTTCTGAAATCCCAACTATTTAGGATTGACAGAGATTTTGTGACAAAATACAAGGCACAACCTGCAAAGTCTAGATCATAAATAAGATCACCATCAGAAATAAGCAGACAGAGTATTTCAAGGGGCAAGAGGGAGTGTTTGGATTCAGTTCCCACTTTGATAAAACACCCTGGCAGTAATGGAATCAACTGGATACCATCATAACCTTTGTTAGGAAGTAAATCTTGATAAATGTCTTGAACAAGCTAGATACATTGTCATTTACTATGAAAAGCAGTAAAATCCCAAGCATTTCCCTCCCACTCAGTATTACTATATTTTAAGGTTGAGTCCTGACTGAAATAATCCAGGATTAAAACCATTTAAATCACATGAACCCTTTGTTCTCAATCATCTGCACTTCCATTAATTTGGAAGTGGCAGTGCTGATACTGATACTTCAAAGAGTATAATACCACCAGATTCAAAAGCTACAACACATTTACAAAAATCTTTTACAAAAGTCCTTTCCAGTGCAAGCAACTGAAAGAGAGAGATAATTTCAAGAGCTGATAGATTAGCTTCAGTACTACCACACTAATATTATCAATAAATGGATATATATGGCAAAGCAACACCAGTTTCTTCTTACTGCAATGGAAAATTTTCCATACTGAATAATGTTTATCCTCTCCTTCTCTTATTATTGATCTCCTACCAGGGATTGCAACATTCAGGACATGGGGGAGCAACACAGAGCAAGGGCTGTGTAGAAAGTCAGGCTGTGTTTTATGGCTTGTATCTTTTTAATGATAATGTTAAGGTGATAGAGTTTGGGGTTGTTCGTTTGTTTGTTTTTCCACACCATATTTACTGGTAGAAGGTTGTTCTGAAAAGTTAGGTCTACTAAGAGGCCCTGAGAGTGGAAAGCAAAGAGCTGGAAGATAAGGCTGAGAGACTGAACACACTGATACATAGGGCAGCAGAGCAAAGCAAAAGCATATTGCCTTTGTAATAATACAGCTTGCGTGTGAAGAGCTCAGTCTCTGCTGTGCAAGTCACCATCCTAGACAGGTTTCCTCTTTCCAATTTCACAAAGGCACTCATCACTCAGTTCGCACAGTGATCTCCTTTCTCTAGATTGGTGGCCAAGTGTCTTCTGCACACTTTCGTTCATACTTCTTTTTAAATTTGCACTGTTTCAGGGGACTGGCAAGGGCTGATTTTACCACTCACACATTGAGGATGTTAGAGAGGTGAAGTAGCTAGTACAGAGAATCAGCAAAACACTGTCTGCAAGCTCCCATTTAGCTAAAACATTTGTTTAGTGATCACTTTATGGTTTAAGTCTCTTTGGGCTAATGAAGCAATGTAAACATGAAGCTACTGGTTTTGAAAGGACTAAATGTTTCAAAAAGTATTTATTTATCTATGATTCCGCAGAAAAGTGTAAAATATTTCTGTTTCGGCCAATGTAAAAGTCAAGGCAAACGAGAATCGACATTTGGGAAGACCGTGTTCCTGTGGACTGTCAGACACTGCTAAAATCAGCTTCTCTTTATGCCAATGCTTGTCTTTGAGAGCTATCGTTAGTAGGACAAAAAAGCCACTCCTCGATTCAGTACCTTTTGTCTTATTTTGCTCTTAATGAAGCTCTTCTATGCATTTTATCTCTCTCATTAATACTCTCCATCTTCACTCGAATATTTGTTCAACAGCAGCAGAACATCTTTGCATTTTTACTGCAACTCAAAACATATGACCTCTGAGCAGCATCGAGCTGATTTTACAGAGTATTTACTAGAAGTAACATGATTCTGTTTCTTATAAATTATGTACTACGCAGTCATTCCTAGCCTGCAGTTTTAAGACAGCTAAGCCAAGGTAAGACCTCACTAAATGAGTTAGTCCTTCAAACTGTCTCTGCTGTTCATCTGACACTTTGGCGAGACAGTTCCGTTTATTAAGCAGGCACAAAACCCCAAACCGTGGCGGGCGAGGAGAGGGGGGAGGTCAGACTTGTTTTTCACCAGCTTAGTGAAATGAATCAAATCACCAAGAAATGAGCCAAGTGGCGATGCTGACTCAGGTGCAGGGAGACAGGCCAGCCCCTCTCAGCGACAGGGATTGTTCCATGAACTCATCCATCCTCTCTGCGCCTTAAGCAGAAGGCTCTTGGGCAAAGCCCCATGAGATTATTCTTCCATTATTTATAAATTATCCCTCCTCTTTTTTGAAACAGAAGGATCGTGTAAGAATGCCACTTGAAGCTGGTACTAGGCTGTGCCTCAGAAAGGGTGTGTATGGGAACACTGAGGGACGTTCATTGCAGATTAACTAAAAATTAGCAATTCACTGAGCTCTAAAATGTCATCACTTATCACACATAAGGCAACACTTTCATTGCACAAAGTTTTCATACAAAAATATACCAATCAAAAAGCACCATGTCTTTGGCACTGGAATACAGCCATTTTATATTAAATATTTGTGATGGGTATGTCCAGGGGCATATATGAGGGGCTGTTTTCAAATTCTTCCTCTTGCTTTGAAATTATCTCTCAGTAGAATGTTTCTTTAAATTTTTTTGCAGCAGAAGCTCCTGGCATTTTAAAGTTGCAATGGCAGAGTAGTATCCCCACAGAGAAAAAAACTACTAGAGCTCTGCTGAAAATGAAGTCGTGGAATTTAAAAAAAAAATTCACTTTATGCATGTCCAATAGAATTCAAATTACTTTTTACAATTGCAGCCTGGGATTTAGTATGAAATGTCATGTTGTGCATACCCTAAATTTCATTTGCATCTGACTCAATAATTCCTCATGATATCAGTACATTTTCAACCTCTTATTACCAAGTGTTTTGGGGCATTTGCAATTTCCAAGATGTTACCACTGCTCCCCAGTATTACACTTAAAGTACTTCTACAGTTGACAAATGTCTTATACCATTGCAGAAGAAAAAAACAGTTGTCAACATGCAAACCAAAGGCAAATCAGTGAAGTTAAACCTTAACTGTTGGACAGGGTTTGTACGTGCATATCTGCCTGCAGCACCACTACATCAAGCCTATTGCACTCCATGTCTGGCTGTTGCACCAGATTGCCGTGACTAATGAACACTGTGTTGCTGCATTGGCCCAGAAGCAGATATAAAAAACATCAAAAAACCCAGCAACTCAGACATATTTATTTTACTTTTTTTTTTTTTTGTGCTCTGAGAAGGATCACTTTACTTAATTTCCAGCAAGTACATATTCTTCTTGGCGACATTCCTCTGTGGGTAAAAGAGGCGATGAAGAGTCAAGTTGGTCTCCCCCCTCTCCCTCCTTATCCACTGTTTCTGGAATCGATTTCCATTAGCCTTCATCTCTCTGTTTTACATGAGGCCCAATATTTTCTTTCTCCCTAGCTTTTCTTTTTTTTTAATTGAGTAGGGAAAGAGAAGAGGGAAGGATTTGTTCGGTTTGTTGGGTTTTTGTTTGTTTGGGTTTTTTTCCAAATAACCAGAGGAGTAATACCAATTAATATGTACTTTGTAACAGGATTTGCAGAACTCAACTAAAAAAGAGTACAAAGCAGCACCATCAAACCCCATGGTATCACTAGCCAGCTTCGCACATCTATTAAAAATCTACTAAATATCTATTTGGCATCAGCCTTTCTCAGTATAACCCCAATTCAAAAGAATTGCTAAGCAGATTCCCCCATGCTTTGGGGAGCTGCATGGAAAGTTGTACCTTTCCCAACAGCTCTGACATGTGATGTTTGAAAAAGCTGTGGAGAACTAAGCCAGAAATTCCAGATAACAGAACATTTCCAGATAATGTTCTTTCTTCCCTTAATTGTGTTACCCTTAAAATACCCTTGTATCCTCTCATGGGGTTTGATCCTGGTCCTATGAAAAGTAATTAACTTTAGTGATGCAAGATCAAACCTACTATAGAAGGAGAAAGATTCTACTGTCTATATACTGAAAATAAGCTTGTCACAGGTATCCACATGATTCATTACCAGGAATTCAATTAAGGTACCTAAATTGGAGTGTAGTGAGTTTACATGATCATCGAAGCTTTCTGGGTATTTAAGTGCTAAATGTTTCATCATAAGATTTGACTTTCTTGCAAGACTTTGAGGTCTTGATTAGTTTATAACTGCTTGCTTTCTGCATCTCACACAATGCTGCTTTACCTCTCTGTTTATTCAACTTAGATCACTTCCATTATTCTGGTACTGAGGAAAAGGAAGGGAAGAAACATTAATCACAACCTTACTAGCTAACTTTGAACTAATAATCTGAGTTTTTTAACAGTTTGAATAATCATGGCTATGCCAAGGTTACAAAGCTTACAATTATATTATACATGTTATTTACCACAACATACAGAATTAGCCATGCTATTGGGTATGTGCTTGTTTTATATAGAACAGCATCATTCATATACTATTTAAGAAATGTAAAATCTAACAAGGATTAAAATGTACAGAGACAGACTTGTTTGCAAGAAATATGAAGTCAGTCCCTACTGGTTTTTTAATTCATGACTTATGATCTATTAATCGCCTCAGTTTTATGATTCTTTGTATAGTCTTTATGCTGTAGAGACAGACGATGTTTCTTGGTTAAATGTTTTGCTGTTTCCTGTTGTGAGAAATTAATTGACTGTTACTATTCAAGTCCTAACAAACAGCATTTCTACTGTCCTTTGCTAATTATGCCATGCCTGCGTTTTACATAGCATTTCACACTACATTTGTTTTTCTACTATATATTTTAGGGCAGCTTATTTGTAAGAATGTGCACTTATGTTCATATTATCTTGACCTAACAGACCAGATCTGATTGCTTTTTAAATGTATGCGAATTATTGGCTTGGAAACAACACACGAATACAAGTGCTGCATTTAGTGTGAATGCAAGAAAATTAAATTGGGCTGGCACTTTAAATAAGCTCAACTTGCCAGTCTAAGTTCATGTTTTGCTTTGGGCCTGGTAAAAACACAATGGACCTATCTTTGGGATAGTAACAATTATGTCTACTTATCTCACTGAAAAACAAGGCCTGACCTGCTGGAGAACTCAAGTTGTAGATTGTGTTAAATGTAAAATGATGGTCAAGAAGAAGTGAAGGGTGAAATATCCAGGATGACCTCTTAATATTTGCACACGTGCTCTTAGCTACCGGAATAAAATAAATGTCTGTCCGTTAGAGTATGGACAAATAACAGGTGACTTTTAAAAATAACTGTAGTGGTGATTTGTTGTAGTTGTAAAGGTCTAAGAACTCAGGCAGGACAAAGTCTACAAGCAAAGGTAACAGATCTTCGATCAGCTAGAGCAGACAGAAATATTAGGCTTCATTTCACAGAAGTCTGTTAAGCCTGAAACTAGAAGCAATTAAGCTTTGAAAAGGGAGAATGAATGCAAAATGACTGTCTGGAGTTGACTACAGGTTTGCAAGTAGTTTGTAAGTAGTATCTGTTATTTTCTCTGATGGACATTAAAAATCGTGGCCTCAAGAAAGGTCTTTGTTTTACAGTAATTCTAAATCCCCATCCCCTACCAGCTTCTCGCGCCCACAAAAATCTGGGTCCCTGTCACTTTTCCTCCCACCCCCACTGGCTTTTCCTCTCTTTTCAAAAGCACCGACTCTTTTCTTCCCAGGATGGTTTATTTTGCCTACATTTTGAGCAACTGTCTCAGATGTGATCTGTCTGAGAAGCAGCAGCAGCAGCTTTCATTTTCACACCTGAAGAAGGGCTGCAGTCTCCAAAAAGCTAGTCTGGTTTATCTAATGATACTCATGGTTAACAGGAGATATTACCTTTATAAAAGGTATGCCTATTTACATGCCTATAAAAGTTGTCCTGACTAAAGGCATTTTACCAAACAAACATAAAAAAGTATGTAAAACAAAACCTAAAGGAATAAAAAAATAATTCTGAAAGATGAACTCTATACCAGGTACTGAGAGATGGGTTAACTCATAGTTACAACTGTTCAACATACCCTTTGAGAAGCAGAGAAGAAATACAGAAGCTTTCAATAAAACATGTACGTATGTTCTCACATACCGTGGTTTAGGGAGAGAAAATCTGAACTAAAAATTCAAAGGCTAATCTGCTTTTGAAACATGAGGCAAATTCAATTAAATTTCTGCAATTTTAAGTTCAAAGACATTAAAGCAAAGCATCCATAACATAAGGCAAAGATCATTTTTAAGCACAGAAAGCAAAGTACAGTTGCATCTGAAACATTTATATTTTAAAATAGCCTGTTGTCATTAATTAGAGCCGTTAATATGATGTGTATGGATAAACAGTTAACGCAGTGCAATCAAGCCTTAACTTCTGCATTTCCTGAGTTCGGTTCTCGGTTCCATAACTGACACCATCTGGCCAAAACCTCACATCCAGTCTCGCGTGTTATCGCAGCGAGGGTGTCTGACACCGGTGGGGCAGCTTGAGCAGCTCCCATCCCCACAGCTGCGGGTCACCAGCCCCGCGGACCAGCCAGCAGAAGAAACCATACTGATGTTTTTCGTCCCTTTTCAAAGCAAAATCTTAGGCCTGTTTGCCCTAGAAAATACTATGACTATGACTTGGAGAAAAATTAGTAACAATCAGCATAACTAGTTGAGTTTCCTGTACTTTAAAAGGTAGTAATGGCCTTAACATAATGGCTGCTTAGAAAAAAACCTTCACAGGTAACAATTCGGTCTGAAAAGCCGGTACTTAAGCTCTAGTATATGCCAGTCTGGGCATGATAATCCAAAGCACCATGCAATGGACAGGTCTGAAATCTTCTGCTGAGATGACAGCCAGGTTGAGAAAAATGGTTTTAAATCCGTGATGGCTGGCGATTCACCGCATCTCTTCATACAGTCACTCTAGTATTAAAAAGTCTCTACGTAATGCACAAAAATCCGTAGTCATCACCCCTCTCTACAAGTCGTTCCTATGCATGGCGCAAGCATCATTTTAGCTACAACCATGAAGATTTGCTCCAGAAAACTCAATTACCAAATTATTGCTAATGCCAAAATAATTCTGAGCTTCTTTTCTGATTACACCTCACTGCTACCCTTTCCACATTAGCTCCTTACTCTGCATAAGCCTTCGCCATTTGTACTGCTGCTGTTTTTCTTCCCCAGTGTACCCATGAAGATAACACCAGCTGGTCTCTCTGATGAGCTCTCAGATGCCATCAGCCACATGTGGGAAAAATTACAAAACAAAATTCATGAGAGTTTTCAAGACAATTCCCAAAATTTTTCTCCCTGTAACATATACACCAGGTTGCCATTTAGCAACAACCACCCCAACTTTATTTTTTAAGAAGGAAAAACCCTCCACAATCTTTCACATTTTTCTTGATTGGCACAACTCTTATCTGTCTTTCAGATGACAATCTCTTGGGACCAGGACTTTCTGTGATACACGCACACTTTCCATAACACTGCATCATAAAGTTGGCTACTAGACAAAACACAGTTATTACCAAACAGGAATTGCTACTATACAACGATTTTGTTTAAATCAGAGAAGAAATACAGCCTTCATTTCAAAGACTAAAGGGATGGGATGAAAAACAGAAAAAATAACTGCAGCTGAAGTTTTCTGAACGCTATGTAGAACTTTTTTAATTCCATCCCTAAAGTGAAAAATGTCTTGCTTTGGCCTTTAACATGTCCATGCCCACAGGAGAAATGAAGCCAGTTTATTACCTTGTATTTCCCTCTAACAGACTGTTTCTTTTCAAGCTATAGTCCCTGTACTAACACAATAAAATCCTCCCCCCCGCCTTTCCCCTGCAAAGAAGCGTTTTGCTTCAGCAAGGACTTCAGAACTAGATGCTCAGAAAATAATCCAATGTCCGTTCCTCTAATAACCAGCCAGCAGGAGTGTTCGGGCACAGGGTCATCACTCCTCCACTATACCCAGCACTATTGCATTAAACTGTAATTTAGTTGATCTACTTCTTGGAGTAATTTATTACATTCCGAGTTCTGTGGGTAGTGATAGGGCCATAAATGAAGCTATAAAAACCAAACTCTTATCAGCTGGACATCTATTTCTATTACATGAAAGTTTGGTAAATATGAAGATTTATTACTTGAGCAATGCTCTATGAGAACATTGTTTATGCAGTGAAGTGGAGGTGATTTTTCTTCAATTCTGTAGTTTCCTTCACTTGTTATTTGTGCACTGTTTGAAAGTTAAACTGGTTTTCTAATGTAGATGTATTCCTCAAAGTGCAGTTTAATTCTTGACAAACTAATACAGTCTTTTAAAGCATGTCTGATCAAGACTCAAACTATGGTGTCAGTACCTG
This sequence comes from Caloenas nicobarica, assembly GCF_036013445.1. Taxonomy (NCBI): domain Eukaryota; kingdom Metazoa; phylum Chordata; class Aves; order Columbiformes; family Columbidae; genus Caloenas; species Caloenas nicobarica. Next base: position 28,027,135 of record NC_088246.1, on the reverse strand, counting down.
CATGTTTTTTTTAGGTTAGTGAGCAGTGAAAAAGGATCGGAAATTCTACCTGCTATGCACCCAGCCCCATGCTCTGTGATCAGAGCTTTGTGAATACTGGAATTTCATATATAGAACTAGATTGAAGCCCAAAGCTTTATATCAATCAACTAAAACTGCACATTCTATATATGTCAAATAGATAAAAAAACAAATCTGCTTTTTCAGTTTTAAAGAATAAATTATTTTTGCTCTGTGTTTTTGCTCTGTGTTTTTGCTCTGGTGGGTGTCACGAGGATGGAGCCAGGCTCTTCCCGGTCACAACCAACAGTAAGACAAGGGGCAATGGGTTCAAGCTGGAACACAAGAAGTTCCACTTAAATTTGAGAAGAAACTTCTTCTCAGTGAGGGTAACAGAACACTGGAACAGGCTGCCCAGGGAGGTTGTGGAGTCTCCTTCTCTGGAGATATTCAAAACCCGCCTGGACGCCTTCCTGTGTAACCTCACCTAGGTGTTCCTGCTCTGGCAGGGGGATTGGACTAGATGATCTTTTGAGGTCCCTTCCAATGCCTAACATTCTGTGATTCTGTGATTAACAGAACTTTTTGGTAAAAACAGATTTTTAAACAGTCTGTCATTTAATGGGATGTTGCAATCAACTTACTAGACAAATCAGACAATCTTTTTCTTGTGAAAAACTCCTATAACATTCATTTTAGATGCTTCAAAACATTCCTATAATCACTGTAAAGAGAGGTATAACACCACAGGTATGAAAAGTGCACGAAAACATATATCTTCATTGACATTTGTGTGATTTTAAGCAAAGCTGCAAAGTACAAATACATGATTAAAAACTGCACAAAGCTGACTCCATACACTAAGTTTCATAAATAGAAAATTAAAATGATAATGAAATAACTCCACTAGTACAACAGAGAAGCGACTCTTCAATAGGTGAGATGGAGAGGACCCTCTCAAATACATACTTTAATCTTACATCTGCACTAACTTTGGTTACCTTGAAATCTGTTGTACATATGGTGTAAGAAAGTAGGTAGTTTTACAAGGGTTTTCCTACAAATAGCTCCCTAATTTTCTAACACTTTCTATGAAGCAGTATGCCCTGGTTTTAAACTGCTAAGTGTAACTGCTTGAAATCTTTACAGTAAACCAGCTTAAGAAAAAAAGAGTTCTGCAGGTTAAGAATGTACTAATCTTTACCCAGTTTGGTGATACTCTATTGCAACAATAAAATGAGAGAACAAAAAAAAAAAAAGATACTGCATGGAAAATACCATTACTTAGTCATACACAAACTGACAAAGTGAACCATAAATTAATGACTCAGGACTTTTCAGTCAGTATGATTTTTTTAATGGAGGAAAAATTCTGGTTTCATACCAAGAATCTTGCAGCTGCTTAAAATTTATTCCTTACTAAGAAATCAAGGTTCATATTTGCCTTAAACTGCGCCAGGACAGAATTTTGCACCTACAGAGAATTCTGATCAAGCCTACAATGGACTCAAAAACCCTTCAGAGATGTGCATACAGGTGTAGCACGGTCTCTACCTCCTTGCCCCTTTAACCTGATTGATCTAACTGTGTAATACAAGAACAATGAATTTGAGTAGGAGCAGCAAGCCAGACCATTAAGAGAGCTAACTACTGAATAACTATGTTAGTGGAATCAATACAGTCATGATACACTAACTTAAACTGATTTTTCATTTATGTTAAATATATTGTTCATTTAATTCTAAGATATATTTCTAATTACTTTTTCCTACGTTGAGTTTTAAAAGTGACCAGTTTCCAGAAAAAGAACTACAATTGAAAACAAGGCTCCCTTGCACTGTCTACGCACATTTTCTGATTCATGTTTGTGAAAACCAGCAACATTTACAGTCTACAACTACCTGAAAAGAGGTTGTAGCATGGAGGGTGTTGGTCTCTACTCCCGAGTAGTAAGTGATAGGACAAGAGGAAATGGCCTCAAGTTGTGCCAGGGGAGGTTTAGATTGGATTTTAGGAAAAAATTTTTCATGGAAAGGCTTGCCAGGCATTGGAACAGGCTGCACAGGGAAGTGGTGGAGTCACCATCCCTGGAGGGGTTTAAAGGGCATTTAGATGAGGTTCTTAAGAACATGGTTTAGTGCGAGTTAGGGTATGGTTGGACTTGATGATCCTGAGGGTCTCTTCCAACTGAAATGATTCTATGATTTTATGATTATATGATTTCCTATGAAAATTCAGGCAATGGTTATAATAATTTTGTGAGCAGCACTACATTTTCCTCATTGCATGTTTGTTTACAAAAATACAGTAAGTATAATACATACATGCTCTGCAGGTTTACTGTGGGGGCTGGTTTCCCAATCGATGTTATGTCGTGGTTGAGACGGACAAATGACAATGTAAGCAGCAGTAAGCGCAAGCTGCGGCTGGGCCGGGTTGTGCTGTCACCCCCTCTCTCCAGCCGCACCCCGGCCCAGCCGGACTCCGCCACCGCCTTTGGGCCAGACGCAGCCCGGCCCTGGGGAGTCGATGAGATCCCTGATCCAACTCGTGTGCAGCCGCACCAGGAATGTTGGCACGTGAAATGTGTGTGGCTGCCACTTTTCAGGGGATACACACACTGGCGTGCAAAAAGCAACCATGGAACCATGGGCTACCAAAAACTGTCTGCCAGCTAATCCCAAAACAGTATGCAAGACAGCATATGTCATGGATAATAGTAAATGCTATATATAAATTTAAATAAATTGCCATTTTTGCTATTTGGCAAATGATTTTCTTTATAATTCTGTATATTAGACCTACAATCTTTTTACAGAAAGTTTAACATTGCATGCACAAAAATCTTACTTAAAATAACACAGGTCTTATGACAGGTCTCTCTCTTGTTTGCTTCAATTGAAATTAATTAGCTGAAGTCTAGATTCTCGATGTCCTCTTCTCGTAAAGTACCAAAAGTGTCCTTAATTGGCACACTTGAATTAAAATTCCCATTTAGTCTATTACATAATCTGTAATGGGTCACTGAAACTATCCACGTTATTGCTGATATAAGTGTTCAGCCTTTACTGAAAAAAAAAATGCCCTGTAGCCAAGCCTCTATATATTCAAACAACAGACAGCTACTAAGCTTAATGTTATACAGAGATTTAGACTTCAATAAATTGGTAAGACAGAAGTCAGAATTTTCAACATTCAATTACTTGTTTTCAAGAGTACACCACATGGATGTATGATTAAAAGCCAAAATAGATCTTAATCATACAGCAACACACTACAATGACTCATTGAATACAAATGTCAACAAGCAATCTCAGTAAAGTTGGTTTATTTTTAGTATGTTATTTAGGAGAGGCTGAACACAAAAGTGAAAGAAAAAGATGAGGTTCTCTGCTAGCAAAACACGCTTATCACAGGATGTAGTGGAGAACTAACGTGGTTTACCATATAAATTTACAATTTAAAAAATCATAAAACTTAGTAATCAAGATAAAAGTCTAAGAGGGAAACAATTAGTGGTAAGAGTCTGGATTCCCACATACCTTCAAGGATGATAAATGTGGTCCTTAATAACCAACAAACAAACAGTAAAGAATCAGGCAAGATCTTTAACAAACACAGATTGAACCATTACAAACTGTACAACCATTCGCTAGAGCAGATTTGTGCTATTTGTTGAATAACATCTCTCTTTGGCAAACAAAGAAAAAAAAATCAACCCCCCAAAAAGTTTTTCAAAATTTTCCACATCTGCAATTTTAGTGGCTCTCCTCAAGTCAAGAGCTGGCCAGAAATACTGTGGCAAAAATCAAATGTAAATATACCTGACAACTATTTATGACATGTTGTATACAATTTCAACTATTTTACCTTTAAAGTTGACATCTACAGGACTTTCCAGTTAATGGAAAACGTCTCATAAGACTTCTTCATCAAGCCTTCCCAACCTGCTATGTTATGTTAAACAAAAGAGAGAAGAAAACCACTGCCCTCCCTCCAACTTGAATTTTTTTTTTCAGTCAGCTACTGATATGAAACACTTTTAGACCAAGATAAAATGGAAATTACTGTATTCTTAATGTTAACAGTGTTAAAAATAAATGTTTAAAAGCATGGCAGCACCTATGGCTAAATATTCCTAGGTATCCCCAATCAGCTTGTATTTTGAACGCTGTAGACACATCTGTAAAAACTGAGCACAGTTGTACCCTGATATCAGAATCGCACAGCAGGACAAGCTCAGTCTTTTCAACTTCTCTCAGTAAAGAAGTTTTCATATCCACTTTTTAAGGAAGTCCTAAACATATTCTTGAGGGGAAGTCAACAATTCATTTTACTGGCATTTCCATGCTATTCTGGACAATTATTTATCTAAAGAGTGGGCCAGAACTGTTGAAAACATTACTATAAAACCAGCAGATTTCAGGTAAGCAAATATGAAGAACAGGAAAAGATATACAGATATACTGCTGTGTAAGGTACCATAGTGTGCCTGGATAATGTGCAAGATCTACCATTAAAAACAGAGAGATAAAATGAGGTAGAATCCACATAGAAGTATTTTTCCCATTTCTTCTGTTTACTAATGCATAGAAAAAGAAATAGTATGTGCTAAAAATCAAATTATGTCTGATCATTTCATCAATGATAAGACGCAATATAAAACAAACAAACAAAATCTCAAAAAGCACAACTCTGCTTTCAGTTTCTAAAGATGGGACACATAAGGAAGTAAGTTGACCATGACATATGCATTTTAAGAATGATAAACTGTTAAAATTGGTTGAGTTAAATACTAACCTTTAAGGAAAGCTCTCAATTTCAATTACAATGCTTGACTAAAAATAGTCACTCCTGGGAACATTATATGGGCTGACAAGAGATTTAAGTGAACTTATTAAACTAACAGGCTTGGAAGAAGACTGATGCCCAAAAAAAGGCATTTAATAGGACTTCCTTTTCTTGAATATGCTTAAACATATGACCTTCAGTCCAAATATAGCCTCCCTGTGTTACATTTTACTGGCTCACACTGTAAAGAAAGTTACAGTATAAATTCTGTAGCAGCCATTAGCCATAAATTAAATGGTTTGGGGTTTTTTTTAAGTTCTATTGATCTCTTGAACCTAAAGAACCACCTGATCTCAACAGTCTTTCAAACCACCTGGTTTCCAGACAGGAATGAGTAACATACTTGCCCTTGAGACCCAGGATGTGCCTATTTAGCCATATGCTGACAGACGAGCTCCTTTGCCAAACCTTCTGCAGTGGCAGAAGTCAGGCAGGTCCAGCCTGGGCAATGCAGCTCCATGACCATGTCACTAGCGCCAGGGTAATCAAGGCTTTGCTCTCAGCAGGTCATCAGCTCAGAAACCGTTCATCGCTGTTGCATTTTTAAAAGCAGAGAAGTTCCACGTCCAGACAACCTGCCGAATTCAGGCAAAATGAACTGGAATCTGTCTGGACTCGTCCATACAGACAAACCCAAACACAATGAAGATATAACTTGAAGTTAAATCAATCGCAAAAGCCACAGGCCATCCAGGCAGAAAGGTTTAAGAAAATCCACAGCTGTATCGCTACCATTCTCTTTCCTACCAAGTTTTACTGGGGTAAATGTATAGCAGCAAAAAGTTAAACATAGAGTTATGGCCTCTCTCTTTGTTCAAGAGTACAAGGAACAGCCCACCAGTCCACATTGTGATTCTGACACACAGGATGGCAACAAAGTATTGTACCCTCAGATGCAAAAAGGCCAGCCTAGCCAAACGCTTTGCGGGTTTGCTCCTTGCAAATTTTGGTGTTCATCCCCCCCTGGTGGATTACGCATAGAGAGGGGAAACTTTGCTCCACCTAGAACAGCCCCACCTAGAAAGTCCTCCTCTAGAATCAACACAACTCCATTCGTCTTCCACTTCTCAGGAAATCCTCACCTCAGATGCACCAACAGGCTAAACCAGCAAGACCACCTAGAGTGAGTGGATTGTGAGAGACCAGTGTGGCCAGCATGTGGCCAAACGGGCAAGGGTAGCTCTCTTGCTCTGGAACCTGAGCACTTAGAAAAAACAATTACTTTAACACATATACACAGACGTCTCTGCGCTTACCTGCTGTGGCACTGGAAGACAGAAACAGAGTTCCATTTGTACTTGGATAGGACTGAATGGAGCAAGATATGAAAGAATATCCGTAATTAGTATAGTCACGTGAAATTGGGATCAGTAACACGTGAGAGTATACAGACCCAGAATTCCTAACAGCCTTTCTTACCTTCTTTGAAAGACACCAAAATACCATACTGCTACCATTGTCCAAATGCCACAGAACACTTCATCAACTGAAGCGCATAGTGACAGTGCAAGACAAGTCAATCAACTTTGCTTGGCTGATACTCATGTTAAGCTTTGGTCAGCAGAGCCAAGAGAAGTTCTCTATGCCAGACATACACTCAGCTTCTAAACCTACTCAACACAATCCATCTCGTGAATTGTTGCAGCTCCCTCATTTTTATACTGAGCTTTTTTTTTATTATTATTATTATTACTTTGCCTTCAAATGCCATCCAAAGATTTCAGGAAATGGGCAGCTGTTTGTCATTTGCTCTGCCCTTACTCAGCGATTTCCAAAAATCTACTTTCGAAGTGTGGGTGGCACACTTCAGAGTAAGTCTCAACTACAGGTATATTTTAATTTACAGCAGAAATAGCCACCTGCTTCTATTCTGTATTTTCTAGCCCACCAAAATTTAGAGATGCTTACACACCAGAAGGATATACAGCAATGTAGATGGATGAACTCCTTCAATATCAAACCAGATGTACCATCTACACTGTTTCATTCTCACAAGTCACAGTGATGAACAGAGAAACTAAAAGATATGTCTCCTCCCCAGTCTGAATTAGTACAAGCTAAAACTTGCCACTGTAAACTTCCAGGGTGACAACTGCTCTGTTCATCGCTTGGGAATTGTTAAGTATGTACATTTTACTAAAAATAAACTTGAAGGTACTATCTATAGGCAATATTAAATGCTTTATCTCAATGTGTCAAGTATACAAACTTGTTTAACTTCGCAAAAACTTCACTTAATCATATCAAGACTTCACAATTCTTAGTGAAAGCTAACTTGGGCAATATGGAGGAAGCAGAAAAAAGAAGAATCTGCATATAGAGCAGAAATACAGATGACAACTAGTATTTTTTGAGACTTAAAGATTTTTTTGCAGCCTTTTAAAATATTCTAACTTTCACTAGGTCTGCTGATAATCAGCCATCTTCGTACTAGCACTGGGATAAGTTTTCCAACCTCCTTGAACCTGAATTGAGTGTGGGACACTGCACATGTACTTAACTCAATGTGAAAAGCCTGCCTTCACTCCCCTTGTGAAAAAGTTCTGATATAAAAATGATGGGTTTTTTAATGTATCAAGGTACTGTAGTAAGCACCTTAAACATGGCAGTAATACTCTCTAAACTACAGTTGGAAATACCCTGGAATCCACCAGTAGAATACACTTAGACAGCATAACTATCCTACTTAAAATTTCAACTTTTTCACCTATAAATGATTATAAGTTAGAAATAGTGTAAAACTATTTTTATCTAATTAGTTTCCACTTGAAGAAAAAAACTAAAAAGACTCGAATGTATAATTTTTTCCTTTCAATGCAGAAATGTACTACTTAGTTCCCAAAATAGCTTTTAATGTTTTTAGCACAAGAATATATTGCATTCTTGCTTTCATCACTATTATTTGCAATAGTTTGATTATTTACCTCCCTAAAAAAATGATGAACAAAACATGCCCAAAATATTTGGATAAGATGGGCTTATTTTGTTGTTGTTTTTCTCAAGTATGGCCACCACTCTGTGTCGTACCTCTGGATTTTTAAAATAGAAATATAACACTCAGGTTTGATTACATCATACGGATTTTTGAGGAGTTGGTAAGGCATATGACAAAAATAAATGTGGAGAGGAAATGAAGGTATTTTCTAGAACTATTTATAGTAATCCAGTCATGCTGAACTGATTCTATTTCCTCCTATATTGAAAACACACAGACAGCGGCATACAAAATAGATGTCATCAACTTTCAGCTTACATCCAATGCAAAAAATAACAAGTAAACATACTCGTAAGTAGACTAACATTGTTTTCAGTTTACACAGGGAAAGAAAATTTTACTCTGGTCAAATCTTGAAACTAACAATTTGTATAGATAATCCTACATCTCTGTGACATATATTCACTTATAAGAACTCCTAAAGGTTAGGCTCATTTTCTTAAGAACTAAATTTTCACATTGATACTATATTTTAATGAAAGCACTTAGACACAAGTAAATTGTTGGCAACATGAAGTTGTTTCTAAAATTTTTTTAATTAAAAGAAGCTGTAAAGCATAATTATAACCTAAAGTTTCCCCCAAGTGTCTGGAAAGTGGCCAAGAGCTATTGGTTTCTGTAAGATATAAGTCTTATGAACATCACAAGCTGAATTCTGAAGAGACAGCTAATACTTTGCATCACGTGTTTGGTAAGTTATGCTTTTTCTGTCTGTCTGCCTCTTCACTTCAAAATTTGGTAGCTTTGGGGTCAAAAGGGCACTCTAATTTACAGGGACAAATGAACCTATGGACAGCCACCTGAAATCAGTTAGTTCAAAGGTAAATTAAAGACATCTTTGGTCCCTCTCACATTTCTTCTCATGTTCTAAGGCATTCACAGAGGATTTAATTGCAGCGGTTCCATCATACGCAATGTTTAATGTCCTGAAATTCTCCTTTGTCAAGAGGGCATGATCGTGGAAGATCCTGAAATACCTGAAGTGAAGAATACCAGCATACAAGAATAAAATGGTGTTATGAGACTGGACCAGATATTCCACCTTTGTCGGCCTTTTGCTGCTCTGCCTGTTACTTGGCTATTTGAGGATCTCCAGCGGAAGATCTCACAGGAACAAGGCAAGAACCACAGAGCTCTGCTTCACTTCATTAACTCCACATTTAGCTTTGAATCATTTCAACTTGAGTACTATGGTGAATTTATCTCCAGTGCACACACTTATTTTAATTGAGGCTATTCCTTCAATTCACTTTTCAGAAAATAATTCATTGGCAATAGAAAAGCATATACATATAGCTTGCCAGAAATATTTTGTTCAGAAGCAGGTGGTGGACACGCAGCGACGTTTTAGCAGTGTTCCATAAGGATCAACTCCATAGTCTAGTATTTCCTCTACACTGTGTAATCAGGGGGAAAAAGGCAACAATTGATCCTCCCACGCTAAAATAGGGACACAACTTAAGGGGAAAAAAGGTAACCAGACATCAGTTTACAATAAACTAAATATAAAAAAGCCTACCCCTTCCACAATGCTGTTTATTCAAACTGTATTTATTTAATCTATCCACATCAAAGTTTACATCAAGATCTAAACCATCCAAACACTTCCATCGTGACTAAAACATGGATTATGCTCAGTGGCAAGAAAACCTCAACTGTTTCACCAACAAAAATAATTGTACATAAATCCACCTTGGGAAATTAGGAAGGCCATAGACATGACCCCAAACAAACACATCACTAAGGTTTCAAGGGAATCTATAAACCTTTCCTGAGCTTCTGCACTACAATCCTTAGAAGAGTCTATCATGACCAGGTTTGGTGCATATAGTAACATGTACAAATAAGATGTTTCCATTTAAGAAGAAAAATTACTTTGTATTAGTTAGTACCCCACTAGAATGTGGGGAGCGTAAGAATATAGAAAGCTCTTCCTTTGGATATCTTTTTGTCCATCCAGTGTGCTAGCTGAGATTCTTCTATCTGTCTTTTGTTAATAAATACATCAGAAGCTAGGAACATCTAAAGGTAGAGAGGATTTTAACAACTGGCAACAGTAAACACACTTTGGGATATCTCTGCCCCTGCCTGACTAGCATTTCAGCATGTTTCTAAAGCAGTGAGGGACATGTTTCTTACCCCGATTACCTACACATTGTACTTCACAACAAGGTTTCATACAAATCATTCTATTTATATTTCAGAATATGATTTCCCAGTTAGAAGTGGTATTGTTTTGTAGGGAAGAAAGATGGACAAGAACCATGTTACATTATGCTTTGGCCTTCAGATGATTTCTGGGGGCAGTTTATATGGTTTTTATCTATTTAGTTATCTTAAAGAATATACTAAAAATCCTGACTTCTCAAAAACTGCCTTCTTTTTTATTTCAACGCCAGTTCTGTTCTTTTGGGTGGTTTGACAGTAATAAAAAGCATCCCAGACATACTCGCAGAGTAAAACTAAAAGTCAAACAACACCCCCATAGTATACCTGCTGTGATCTTCTGCTTGCAGCATGTCAGCATAGCACATGGTTCAGTGCTCTCAAAAGGGGCAGAATACACCAGACTCCTGAAACACGACATCAGCAGACTGGCCCTTAACACTCCAGGTATCACATCGGAGCGCTTACGCTACTTTAAGTCACACAGAGAACAAAATTAATTGTTGTTTGCTCTCCAGTTGTCAAAGGTAACGGAGGGTATATATGAGGAAAGTCATCAGTAGTAAAAAGTAAAAGTAAAAAGTAAAAAGTAAAAAAAAAGTAGTAAAAAGTAAAAAAGTAAAAAGAAGTTTCAAAGCAAGAGCCTCTGAGAATGTGTTCATTTGCGCTCCGTGTTAAGCCTGATCTTCAGCATTGAGATCAAAAGCGCCACAACATGTTCTCACCAGAAATGTCTTAACTTCATAATTCATTCTCTGCACAAGAAGTTCATTGACTTTAGGTACAGAATGTCAGCTAACAGATGGCTTATGCAGCCAGGAATGTGCTGAAGACTTAAAGAAATATAAACCCAGAGGAATCAGAAGTTTCACTGGACCCAAGGGAGAGAAAAATGAGAGAAGTAGTAGAGAAGACCCCTTACACGTATCGCACCTCCTGAAATAAGAACACAGAGCAAGACAGCTTTCCATCTGATTCATCAAATAGAGTGTACAAAATAAAGCATTTCTTGCTCAAGAGTAGCTGTTAAGAAGATCTGTGCGTAAGACATGAAGCTGGAAGATACCTGCTGAAATTAAGCAGGTACGAGCCTGTATTACTTAACCAGTAAAAGATATCACAAGAATATTAGAGGGGAGGTGGGTCTTTAAAAAGAAAAAAAAAAATACTTTGCCTTTTTGTTTTCCAACAGAAGACTGCAAAAAAACCCCAAACACTGCAAGATAAATTAGCTTGGGCTATAATGATAAACACTGGACCAACACTATTGCACTATGGCCCTGATCAACTTTAAACCTACTTCCACAGCAGTACTGTGTGCTGTAGGTTTTAAAAAGCCATATGCAGGCAAATAAAATTGATAAAACATTTTATAATCTGAAGTTCTCTATAATTTCTTATAATCAAACCTGGAATTAGAATGTGCCGGATATTTTTTACTATTATTTTACATCGAAGATCCCACTTCTTTTAGCAGCCAGTGCTGTCAGTCCCAGCCTCCGCGGAGGCCGGGTCGCTAAGAGGGGACACGCACAAACAAAACACACCCCACCCGCCACACAGCTACGCCTGCAACACACCCCCGGCAAGAGAGCAGGGCTCCTTTCAATCAACTTTTGACAGATGATGAATGCATTTGTGGCTGTGACAAGTTGAATATCACCCGAAAGTATGATCCTCAATTATTTTTCTTAGAATTCCCCCCCTTCTTTCCTATAATAGTTTCTTAATACTCCTAAGAAGGTAATTTAGTCTAATAGCAAAGACTTACAAGTATAGAATTTGACTGCTCTTCAGTACTACTTAAAATGAAAAGCATATTATGACAAACCACGACTCATTATCTTCACACAGTACACACATTTTGCTATCAAAACGATCAGAATGGGTATGATGCCTGGAAAGGCATATTCAAAACAATGATCTAAAAAAGCAGCTGCCTCAGAAGCCACAAAAAGCATTAGGGATCTAAATTCATTAGCAGTCGCTTCTGCACATGAACACAAGCATCCTGGATCCGATCGGGAAGCAGCTTAACTCCCGCCTCCCCCACAACACGCTCCAGGCATAACAAGCACCTTTTCCCTGGAAACTAAAGCCAGGGAAACCAGAGCAGCTCTCGTTTTTCCTCTCACCTTCTAACTGACCCAATCAAGAAGCAGCGGACCTGACATCTGGGCCCCATAGTCTGAAGGTACCGAAGCTCCTGCCTCCCACAGGGAGCCCTCCCGCTCAGCTACACTTTAATTTGCACGGGGCACCTTTCTCCCCTTCCTTTTGAAGCGGGGCCTGGTTCACCCAAAAAGGAAAGGGTGCCTGGGACAGAGGTAAAACAAATCAGAAAGAGTCGGAGCCTGATGCCTAAGAGCTGGCAATACACTCTTGTCTCTTCACACTGTTTTGGGAGGGTGTCGTTTTTTGGGGTTTTTTGTTTGGTTTGTTTTTTTTAAATTTAGCCATTTCAGTTTAAGGAAAAAAGCACAAACCCACAACACACACACAGGGTAGGGAGCAGAGACCTGTATCCCAGCCTCCTTACTCCCAGGTCACTGCAGTTCAATGATTAATGCAGTATCACAGAAGCTCCTACATCTTGCATTATTGAAGTAGAAGCACGGTGCAGCCAACATAAACAGTGGAGGTCCTCCCAAATGGACTATTTCAGATTTTGATGCTAGACGATATGCGTCTGACTGCGCTAAGCCTATGCAGAACTAGATTTGAGGTCTCCTGCTTCTCGGATGAATGCCTGAATAAGCACAAGTACACATCAAACATATTTCAAGAACACACTGTAACTTCAGCTTTTGGTTTTGAATCAAGTGGACAGATGTGCTTGATGTACGGTGCCTTGATTCAGACACTTCAGCTCCAGAGCGTACCAAGAATTCAAGCTTACTGCCGGTCTCTGCTTTTGCCAGTGGGACATTTTAGGCAAATATGCTCAAAACACATTTTATAGACGGAATTTCAAAGCTGGTTAATGCTACTTCTTGGTTCACTCTCTCCTAGTTTTTTAAAAACACAATACACAAGTTGGGAACTACTACTGGTTCCTTCTCCAGTCTCACCTCTGATTCACACAGTGGTAAAGTAGGAGTAAATTCTCCTAAGAGTTGATATATCCAACTGAAGGTTATATTCAACTGGAGTCAGTATATTAAGTTTTGTTTAAATCTAAAGAAAGCTCTTCATGCATCTCTTTATAACAGTGTTGACATAACTTGTGGGTTAGTAAATGAAAACAGTTCTAGCAAAAAAAATATCTCACCTCTAATTTTCTCTCCTAATGAAGGGCACATTTGTATGTGTATTTAATATCCATGTTTTAAAGATAATATTTGCTGCTTTCTGCTATAATAGCTTTGCTAATGCTTTTGTAAACCAAATCTTCCTTAGTCATGGCCTGCCTTTTGCAAGACCAAAAGATGAAATTGTTCAGAAGAAATTATGTAGGCAAGTTCCCCTTGAAAAAACAAAATTATAAAAAAGAGCCATAAATTCCCATTCCCTCCTCTCAAAAAAATGAAGTTTCATACAAACTGAAAGAAGGATAAAAATTAATCCTGTGGGTTTAAAATTGTTCCTCTCCCTTATTCACCCTGGAACAGGAAAACTATGAGCTTAAACTTCTGAACAACTGTAGTATATCGCCGATCTAGACAGGTCTCAATGGAAATAGATTTAGAATGATACAGTCTAACAGAATTTTTTGTTGTTGTTCCAGGAATGGGCTGGAACTTCAGATCATTTTAAGGAAGTTTGCCCATTTTAACTGAAAAAGAGAGTATATTGTACATGTTTAATGGTGGTCACATGCTCAAAGACCTCATCATTAATGTGGGAGTAATTGAAAGAGGAAAAAAAAAACCAGAAAACCCCACGAAAACAAGTGAAGCTCACCATTGACAAGTTAATACTACCAACTGTGAGAGCTCTCTCTACAGTTTGTACTTGCATTCTTATAGACAAAATACAAAATCCATATTGACCTAATCCATATTCCCCTACTCCCCTAACTTCACTTAGACACTCTGACAAAAGCAAGAAGGATATGGCAAGACTGCATACATGCATCTGCTGAGTGGATTTGAAGTCCCATGTTTATCTCAGCTGCTGGGAGGTGGAAAAACAGAGAAACGTTCACACTGTATCAATATTCCTGAGTTAAACTCACTTTAGCTTTTGAATGATTTTCTGTCCACCATCATTTTTGCCCCATACACAGTTTTTGTAGCAAATAACCATGCATAAATTGAGGAATCGATATACAGAATTAAGACTGTGATTACACCTTGTGATGTACATGGTTAACTGTAAAAACAGCAAAGTGTGCGTTAGTTGTTAAAGAAACAAACTGTACAAATGAAGCAGCCCACTAATTCTATGAGGTCTTTGCATTCCTCTTTATTTTTTGTTATCAAGTAGAAGGGCATGCACATGAGAATGGAAGCATCACTAGAATAATTTGCTAAAAGGTATAAAAAGCACAAAGTGAAGTGATCACGGTCACAAAACCAGATTACTGTATGATCTACCCAGCAAGCCATGGTTAATGTTGTGAGCAAATGTTTACTTTTAACTAAGGAAGACAGAAGAATTTCAGAACTGACTCTATGCAGCCGTCATTTGTGGGAGAAAAGCAGCATGAAAAAGCTGGAAATCATTAAGCTGTGTGAGCAGAGAGCTGAAATCACATAACATCTTTGGGAATCACCAAGGATGTGTTATGGCAGAAGCAGATGAAATAGCACTGAAGTTCAAAACAATTGACTGGATAAATCACCTATACCTTTTAATTTCTTCAGCCCTTACTGAAAGGTACTCAACCTAGCATATAAAGAAGGAGCAGCTAAAGCAAAAAAACACCTTTCTGCACAAGGGGACAAGCCATCTTTCATTTTATAAAGGAAAGTCTTACACTAACATTACTATTTCGTACTGAGGACTATGACACTACTGACTTGGAACACTTGTGAAACACAGAACATAACCTTCTTGAGTTTCTTTATACTACCTAATTAAAAATAAACAACACAATGTATCTTTGTCAAAGTAATTTTTCTTTTTCCACTGAAAAAATCTATAACAACATGTATTTGCCAGAGATAGGGAGAGGTGTGTGTAAAATCAGCTCAACATAACATTTTGTTCAGAGAAAATTAACTTTGATTAACATCTGTAGAAGCCTGAATGACTCCAACCAGACAGGCAGGGATTGCCTGGGCTAATGACTAGAGCTCTCTTTGCAAAGAATGACTGAACTATGCTGTACATTGCTGAAAGAGGGACTTCAACCTGAATTTATCACTTGCCAGAAGAGCAACTTGCACTCCTGCAACACATTTTCCACCTCTTGGTTTTCAGTTAGCCCTTGCTGTAAGTTCACCTTATACAGGAAAATCAGACTTGGGCTAAAAATATATTATCATATCTTGAACTATTTTATTTGCATCATAAAGCAAAGAAGCTTTTAATTCTGAAAGAAGTTTAATGACCAGCATGTTCTGGGAAACAAAGTTTACAACCAGCACTTGAAAATCCTTACTTTTACACCACATTTTGCTATTTCTGCTCGGTTTCACACTAAGCAACCAGCATTTTTCTTTCTTATATTCCAACTGCAAATTGCTTTAAGAATAGTGTACGGACCAGTAGAGTAAGGCACTACTACCAGAGAGTAAACTGTAATACTATGTATGGGAGTAGAATTGTCAGAACCCAGGTGTCAAAAGTGATCACTCTACTACAAGCAAAGGTGAAAGAATACTATGTCGACCCATGTTAAATACATCAACGCAGAATAGTCATGTCCAAGAGATGCCCTCAGCTTTTCTGAGGATAAATTTCTAGCAAAAAAAGGATTTACTTACTTCAGTGTATTCTACTTCCACCAATATTTGCAAGAGTTAAAATCAGTAGGACCAAACCTCTCAGGAGCAGTTTGGAGACCTGGACATGTAGAAAGTGCCTATTTATTATACATCAAGTCAGAAGGTAGTTAATATGAAAAACAGGAACGCAAATCCAACCAATATTTTCTTAGAGGCCTGGCAGCAAACTGTCAGATGCACGTGTGACCTCAAAACAACCTTTTGCCAGATGCCTCTTTAACCTCCTACAATTACATCAACTTCTAAAAAGACTGGTACATTTTACCATTTTCCTCCCTTGGTTATGCAAATTAAGATGTGCTTAAAAGATGGATTGAAAATGTTTAGTTCTGTGCATTTTTGTCTGTCTTAAAGCCTCAAAATAAAGCGCTCTGATACAGCAGCATGTACTTTAATTTCCTTTTTCTCCCCAGAATTAAAACTGCTGTAGAAGTTATAAAACAAGTCTTCGTCTTTCTTTTCTCCTCCCTTGGGTCAGTGTTTAAAACCAGGTAACTTTTTGAGATAGCTCTGAGTTAAGGGGCCATGACAACATTCAGCCAAAGCAATCAATAAATCACTTTTAATACGATTTACTATTTTTAAGTAAATAACTTTTTTTCTCATAAAAAGTATGTCATAAATCTTACGTTGCAATCAATAGAAGCCAATACAATGATTCATCTTATTCAGATTAAAACATGTTAGCCTGTATGCTAACATTTTAAAAAGGGCATTTTTGCTAATTAAAAAATAATCAAATGCATAGCAAAGAAGCATTATTAATGTGTTTCAGGGGCTCAAGCCTTAGAAAGCAAAAAAAAGAGAAATGTAATAGACTGAGAAGTAAGTAGGTCATGTGTAGTAAGGTGCTAAAAATACTAACATCTGATTTGTGCCTGGGAGAACTATTTTTAAAATCTAGAGTTGCACAAGTAAATGAAGAATTGAACAGCCCTTTGTCAACAAACGCATGCTTTGATGAAGCATTAAAAAAAGATTCCCTGCGTTGTACAGAATTCAGGAAAAAATATTTCCTTTAAGAAATATACCTCCTTATACAGCAAAACAATGAATTTCAGTTGTTCTGTAACCCAGTTCCTTTAATCTGCATAAGAGATGCTGACTGAGTTCACTCAACCAAATCACTACTGGCTTTCAGAATACAATCAACACATGCTTTTCAACAGTATTAATATAGCATGAAGCTTGCGCTCCTAATTATTCATGTTTTTGCATTCTGTTTTTTCCCCCTGCTGTAAAATATGCAAATTTACTGCTTTGTGTTATTTAGGTCCCACATGGGCCTCAACAGATCTGTTTGGAAGGAATTACAAGCCAACATCTAGATACATGCTGTCAACATTTCAAGCTTCATTATTTTTATTAGGTTGGAATGCCATTATAGATTTGATATTAGGCTTTAAAAAGCTTTTTATAAATCTGTCAAAAACCTACAGTCTAATAAAATGGTGTACTGATAATTACTACTGCTCCACTTTGTGTGTGTGCCTGTGTGCGTGCATGGGAGAGAAAAGCCCTACAACTCCTGAATACAAGAGAAACCCCCATCTAGCGGTATTATTGAAAAACGCAGTTTGTTTTTGTGCAAAATCAGTACCCAAGAGGATTAGTTTGACTTCATTACTGAATAAAGGGTAGCCATTACCTCCTTATGCAACCAAGGATCGCTAAAGAGGAGAGGACTGTGTCTTTGAATTACACCTCCTCCCTTTTCAGTCGACTCTGACTGTAAAATTCAGTGCCCAAATGAGCTACTAATGATTTTTAAGTATAAAGCCCAGAAAGCAGCACTTCAAGAAACAGGTCACTTAATACAGTGATGTTCTGGTGTGTATCGGAAGTGTTGACTTGCAGTGGTATAGATTGACACATCTAAAGTATTTGTTAGATAAAAAATATTTAAAGATTTCCAAATCTCATATTATTATAAAGTTAGCATAAAATATTCGTACACTTAAACAACATAATGAAATAGTAGCTTGGTTAGTGGAAGGCTGCAAGGTTGGAAATAACTACACAAGCACTTCAAGCACTTACTGTTATATAAAAAAATACGTACTATAAGCCCATTGATACAGAAAGTGAAAGGACACTGAGACACTGCTTTTTTCCATCCGGCAGAAAGCTTTGTGCATTTCTTTAATGTAATAGTATATTTTAAAACACTGCAGCAGCCCAGCCTTCCTTACTAGCACCACTAAAAGCTCCTTAAATATTAATGAAAAAAAACAATTTAGAGATTTACAGGAATCTACTACACATTACTACTGGCTCCTAGAAAACAAACAGCAGCAGCAGCAACACTAAGGTTTTACAAATCTCTTGATGCATTTAATTTTTGAAGCGTGTACACAGAGTGGAGAAACCAAAACCCTATTTGAATTGCAGTTAAAAGCTCATATGCAGTAGTCCTTTGATTTGAGAAGATCAAAATATTAAATTTTCCTTTCATAACATACTCACTCTTGAGGATTTTAAAACTGCACATTTCTCTCAGAAGCAAACATTTCAGAAGTTCTTAAAAACATATCTAGAGATTTGTATTACCAAGATTAGTATGTAAACAAATAGGTCTTTATATCATGTTGGGTAACAGTGGGGGTGACCCTTAATTCAAATATGCAATTTATCCAAATCTTCCTTCCACAATAAAAGGTACCCCAAAGACTATCTGCACGCAAAATAAATTTGTGTCAAAACTGAAACTGGAATTGAGGAGGAACAAATATATGTAAAAATGCTCTTCAGAAAAACAGAGTCAAGATTTCCAGAACTAAAGACTGACTAGTGTTGATCATTTTACTTTTTCACATCTCCAGCACAGAAGACTTCCTGATTTGTAAAGGATGTTATTTTGCAATAAAACTGCAGCTAACAGAAGGAAACTTTCAGTTGGCTGTAAATCATTCTTTTCACTCTCACAGCTGAGTGAGGATGCTCCTGTCTACAGACAAGGATGATCCCATATGAAGGAATTACAATACTGAATTAACTCAGTAATATATGTACTGAATACAGCCGAATAGGGTTCAAGTACCTCATTTAAGATAAAGCCAAAGTTTGAATGCCTTGCAGAGATTAGCTTAAGACAGTAAGCTATACGTGACCACCAACATTTTGAGATAAGATTATCTGCTATCATCCATCATAATTTATTAAACACATGTACTCTTTTTGCATCCCGTTATGTTGCTGACTTTGTCACAACATGTAGTAGTGATGACTTCTACAACATCCTGCTTCTCACGAAAAAAGTTCCTGACCTTTCCACCTTTTATCTAATATCGGTTTTCTTCTACTTTCTTAATAATGAAGAAATTTTTGCCTTATACTGTATTTCATCTCACAGGAGGAAAAAAAGCAGTTCCCACTTTGCTTTCTGTGAGGTTTTAAATGTTGGTGCAAGTCTGGCCACATTTGTTCTGTGGAGCTCCTCTTCAGGCATCAGCATTGAAACAGAAGGTACACGTTGGTTAATTTGACAGATCCAGGACTCCAAATATCACAAGTCCTTCTCCTTATTGGGAAGAGATTTCAAAACATTTAATTTCTTATGTCTATGACTATTTATATTCTCTGGAGCGGAAACATAACAGGCAAAAATCATGCTTGTTTCAATAGTGAGAAGCATAACAAGTAAGTGTTAATCCAAAATTTGCTTACTAGTTCTATATGGCCTCCAAGCACCTAGGAAAGTACAGTAAGGAAAAGGGAGGTTTACAGAGCAGGAGTGTATCTTCATTATAAAATTCCTGCCAACCCTTCTCACCATGGCCATACCCTCACTGCGTCTGTGACAGTCACACCACGCAGATGAGAATCCCATGCCTGCTCATTTTTCCTTGAGCGCTTACTCTTGGAACTTTAAAAAAATCTACACCAAAATTGTTGGATGTCAGAAAACAACCTTCAGGTGACAGTCAAATGGTCTCTATAAGTCAATAATAATACTCCCTACCACCTGTTAGAGACCCACACCTGAGGTCAAGAGCAGAGCTCTGACATAATAGCCATTAGTCAGTCTGAAAATCCATGTTAATTTATATCTAAAAAAATGAAACAGGAAGCTGTCGTAAGTTCAAGGAAGAATCAGAAGTTAAATGTTTACAAATCAGGCTTATCAGCACCAGCAACTGAGCTGCTTCTCCAAGCCATTTACTCCATTCTAATTTATGACATTAAAAGATCCCTGAAAGAAAACAAAACAAAACCCAACAACTCTTAAATCCATGAAACAGATTGGTCTTTAAAACACAATTTAAAAGTAAACAAAGTAGACTTGAACTCAGGCATGGTCTAAGGCTCAGATCAAGAGCTCCCCAGAGAACCGTGCTGCTTCCAGATGCCATCGAAAGGCAAGACGACCACCCTGCCTGTACAGCCCCGAGGTCACCACTGGGCTCAGCAGCCCCTTCCCCAGCCCCAGGGGTTTGGCTGTCCATACCCATGGCCAGCGCTGAGCACATGCATCAGGATGTGGGCAAAGAGATGGAGGAGAAGCCCCATCTCAGATCCTTGGTCCTTGCCCAAGCCATCCCACAGGGATGCCTGTGGCAGTCCATGCACCTTGGTGACCCCAGCCCCCTGACTTGACTTCCCGGCCTGGCCTCAGCTCTGCCCCCTCCCAGAGGACTTCTTCTGAGGACTCTCCACTGACTGGTCACTGTCACCAGACCTGCTCCGCTGTCCTTGCTTAGGCAACAAGGGACCACAGCCCTCATAGGCGAGGTCTCTACCCAAGCTGCTAGCCTCTCAGTGCCCTCACTCCGCTGCAGGTTCTCCTGCCCGGCGGAGACACCAGCACTTGCTGCTCCCTCACACTGGCTTACATCAAAATTTCTGGAAAAGTAACTAAAACCCTGCACATCAGCATCTTAAACTAAACCTGAAAACAAAAATAACATTCAGCAGTATTTTTTCAAAGAGCACATACAAACAATACTCTGTGATAAGTGATTTTTTTTTTTACAATGATGGTGATGGGACACTGGAACTGGTTGCCCAGAGAAGTTGTGGATGCCCCATCACTGGAAGTGTTGAAATTCAAGTTGGACAGGACTTTGAACAACGTAAGAGATGTCTCTGCCCATGACAGGCAGGTTGGACTAGATGATCTTCAAAGGCGCCTTCCAACCCAAACCATTCTGTGGTTCTGTGATATTTCCACCGTCTTCAAGCAAAAAACACTCACCAACCACTCCAGTGAAAGCATCAGCACCATGTGGATGTTTGTAGAGTTTCTGACCTTCTTGCTAAACACACATGGGAAGCAGCATTGCCGTCTCAGGTTTTCAGTTCCTGATCTGAGACTGAGATTAGAACTATGAGTCGCACGCATCTTTGAGATCTGATGGGAGATATTTAGCTGTGTGCCAAACCAAAATGCTAGCACTAACCTGCCTTCTCTTTGGCTAGCAACGGTAAGAATGGATGGTAGGCTGGAACTTATTTTATATAACGACAGCCACAAACCATGAAAAATTTCTTAAAAACTACTACTCTTCAAAATCTCCAAGCTAAATGGAAACTTACTTGTTTTCTGAATTTTGGCAAATTTGTGATCATCTGGCAACTCCCTGGAACATTTTTCATATTTCTGCAATTGATTCACTCATCAAAACCAATCACATGTGTTATGTGTATTTCATAAGTCTCTTCCCTTTTCAGAATAATAGTTCTGCTTGTTACAGAACAAGCGCCACTTTTACAGCTTCATGAACAGATGAGATGACCAGTATCTAGAAAATAAGTGAACTGGCAGGTAGATGGAAAAATGCTTTAGTCCCTGGTAGAAAACTATGTTTTATATTTATTTTGTGGGGAGTGAATTACAAATTATATTTTCTTGACTCCCACACATGCAGTGTTTGCCCCAAAAGATAAAATAGAGAATATATTTCAGCTACTATGCTGCAAAGTTGTTTTTGTTGCTTCAAGAGTTTTTATGAGTCATCTTTCTAGTCAAAGAATAGGTATTCAGATATTGAAATTCCAAATGCATGGATATTCGACAAGCAAAAGTAGATTTAAAATATTGTAATATATAATGGGAGTTGGAGGAGTTGTGAAAAAAAACAGAAAACAAACAAAAGATCCTCAAGATTTGAAAGGGTAATAGCTCTGATGGTTCTTTCTCAATTAAGTTTTGAATCGTCTTCCCTTTTTTTCAAGTAGCAGATGATACAGAAAGATATTAGAATAATTAAATATTGTTAGGAAAATCACAGTCCAATTATCTATATTTAACTGTGATGCTCAGTACTCTCACTACATTACTGAATAGGTTTCTTTCATACTATAATGGACATGGCATTTGATTCTTTCTTGATAAGGCTCATCCAGACTTCCAGTAAAGACTCCTGGCTGTCCTTATCAGTGCTGCACAGTGTGAACAATCTTGCAGGGGACTTGTGACAGACAAGCTCTCCTGACCACAACAGTGGGAATCAGAAGCAAGCACCCCCTGAGGATGTATTTTTCCTCTTCTTTCTCTGGGAAAGAAAAGCAAAACACTTCCTCCCATGTCCACAGAGTATCAGCAGACTAGGCTTTTAGTTCTTATATGTTTTCAATGAAAGACTGGGTGTAGAAACCAACTTACAACATAAGAAATTAAATTCTCACTCCCTTCAAGAGTGTCCACTGCCTACAGCAGTATTCACACTAATAGTCCTATAATCCTACTGAGATTTGTTAAAGACATTGAGTGCTGGTATTCTAGAAGATTTTATACTGAAGTTTAAAAAACTGTCAGAACCTTAGATCTGAATAATAAAAAAGTAACTAGCAGAATAGCTAGGTGTTGTGGTTTGGTTTTGCCCTTTTTTTGGACTCTCACTATTCCTAGACAAACAAAACTTCTAGGTAAGTATGTACTCAAGTGCTGACCTATAATTCTGTAGTGAAATCTATCTAACAAGATAGTGATGTGCTCCACTGACAAGGTTGACAGCAATTCTTTTGCCCAGTAAAAGTTAGTTAAGATGAAATTACAGTTCATTTCATTGCAAGTTGCTAAGTTAACTTCCATTTGAGCAAAAAATCATAACAAACAGAAATAAAACAAGAGAAGATTCAAGGAAAATCGACGGTTCTTAAGGTTATATTTAACAAATTAATTTAATATGAATTTAGAGGAACAAAGTTTTAATAGTCACTGACAGCATTTAAGGAAAAAGGAATGACGTTAAACTGAATGCAGAATGAGGCCCAGAAATTGTGGAACATAAGCAGCTTCTGGGTACAGAACTCAAACTCTTGGCTTATTACAGAATTTTAAACTCTAAATGATCTCCAGACTTTTTTGGGGCAATAATGTCTCTCCTTTGACCCGCCCACAATGCAAGTGCTGGAGTGATTTGATGTGACCATCAAAACCAGTGCAGATGAACAAAATGTAATGGAAGGCAACCATGAAACATGACAACACAGAGTCACAGATGTGAAACCAGATTTGTTTTAATAGAGAACTATTACAAAGAATGTAAATAAGTTATCCTCAGAAAGAGTTCCAAAAGTCTCTCATATTGTTAGATTTTTATAATCTAGAGGCTTTCGTGACTTGAAAATGCTCAAGAAGAACTAACAAAAAGTAAGAACGAGTCAGTAAATCAGAGCAGCAGAAGCGGAATATTGATGATGACAGATTTACAAGGAGGAAAACACAAATTTTCAAGAGGAAAAAGAAAAGGATCAGTTACAGCACGACAGCAATAAATTCTTTATCTTCTGCACGCTTGAGCCATCCTATATGCCCATGAAAGAGCCTGACTAAAGCTCCAAGTTTAGCCAGTTCACAGGTGAGTACACTTCAGATCAGTTTTTGAATAACAAAAAGACTTGGAACACCTTAAACTGCCTAATTTTCATCAAACTAAGAAAAAGCCAGATTCTGAGACAGAACATCAACATTTGCCATCTGAATAGAAATACACAGATGCTTCTTGGCTTCTAATATAAAAAGACTTTGGAAGTAACACTAAAAGGAAGAATCTTGAAAAACAAACAGTCATCTAATGACTGCAATAAGATATTTTCTTCCCACAACTCTAATCATAAAGCTAGAAGCCTCAACTTAGAGCATTCTTGTTTTGGAAGGACATAACTTCTCCTTGCTTGCAATATGAGAGGAAAATAAGAAACTACATTTTCAGTGCTCTTGAATAAGAGTTCGTACCTATGGAAATAAAACTTCAGCTATGTAGTCCAAATGATGAGACTAGGAATATTAATTCCTTCAGGAAAGGTAAGAATTCCAAACAATTTTTATCATGGCTTCTTTTAACATTTCATTTGGTCTAAGCACTTTAAACGAATGTTTACATTCCAAAGATTACAAGAATCACTTTATACAGAAGTGCCACTTACCCACAATGACAAATCCATCTGCCTCTCTCTCTGGCACTGTAACCTTCTTTGAATCTTGACTTTTTCGGAAGAAGCTGAACATAACCTCTTTTTTTTTTTTTTCTTCTAGGTCGTTATCTAAAATGAAGAAAAAATGTGTTAAATAAATATAAAATAACAGAATTTACCATAAGAAGTTCACGCTATGCCAAAGGCCACGTACATGATATTACAGCTTAGTCTTTATCACCAGATTTGAAATATCGTGCATTTGTATGTTAGACAGATTACCTTGTGATGTAACAATTGACTTCAATAGGCAAAAAGAGAATGAAGTATAAAAGACTTTTCCATAAAGTTTTGAATGGACTGGAAGCATTAAAAAAAGCAAACCAACAAACAAAAAATCCCTACCAAGAAATCAACCAAAAAAACCAAAACTTCAGCCTTTCTGAAGGAAAGTGAAAGAAGGAAACACCTTTCAGCATTTATCCATCGCATTTCCATATTTTTGTGCTACTTTGAATTGTTGTTTCACCAACTTTCTCAGCAGAGTTAGTTATAAAGCATCTAAACTTTGAAGCCCAAAACATGATCCTATAAAAAGTGCAGCTTTACAATGCAGGAATACCTGAATGAAGCAAACTGCAAGAGAGATTTTCAGTTTTAAGTGTCTGCGCATCAATTAAAAAGACCAACCCACCCACTCCTACAATATTAGCATAGTATCTATTTTCATTTTTCCCGTTTGCAATCTTAGAGACAGATTAACACTTGGGTGTATTTGATTAACAGTTACCACTGATTCTCTTAAAAGAAACTGCAACAAAATGATATATTACAAATTTTTTCACAACAATAATTCATTAAAAGAATCTTCCAAAGCAGCTAAGATCTCTGAGTTCAAAACAGCTAGAACAAAACAAGGAAACCAGTGGGATAAAAACAACAACTGCAAAAGATTATGGCCAGTATGTATTCTCTCAAGACTGGAATATTACATGGAAGCAATTCTGAATAACTTAGAAAGGATAAATTCATGTTAAAAGCTTCACAAGCACTAGCCAGAAGATGGGCAATTGGGCCAGCTTTTACAAAATTATGTCCTATGAACCACCCCATAAACATGGATACATCACAAAACAATCTTCTAACCAAACTAATCATTCTGAACTTTAAGACGTAGACCCAAGGAAGCTTCTCTTCTTCCAAGAAAAGTTATAAGAAAAGCCTCATAAGCGTCACTCTTGTGAAGAACAACCAACAGAACTATACAAAGCACATATTCACAAGTTCAGCTCACAGAGAGGACTGCCCATATACCACCACCTACTTTCTATTTTCTACCCAGATGGCACCAGTGAAAGCAGCAGCTGAGAGTGTCCCCAGCCTCCTCCCGCCACAGCGCTGGGACAACGAGCCAAGAGCAGCAGCCGCCTCCTGTCCCCGAGCGCCGAACTCGGACCACTGGACCACACCAGCCCATGCAGCAGCCTGTGGTCTGGCTGAAACACGCTGCGTGCCAAGCGCAGAGAGGAAAGTTTCAATAAACTCTAATGCCAATGTAAAATCGGTAAAAAATGGAGTAACGTAATTTCAAGTTCGAAGTAGAGTTTGAGGAGCAGAATACTGATTTACTTTGCGGACACCAACATTTAAAGGAGAAGGGACTGACAAACTGATAGCAACGTCTAATATACACTTCCAACAGAGGAAATGAGTCCAGTCTA
Source organism: Caloenas nicobarica (assembly GCF_036013445.1). NCBI lineage: Eukaryota > Metazoa > Chordata > Aves > Columbiformes > Columbidae > Caloenas > Caloenas nicobarica. The sequence continues at coordinate 28,001,150 of NC_088246.1, read as the reverse complement.
AAGAAAAGAGGTGCACAGCGTCAAGTTTCAAGAACATTATTTCACACTAAATTTAACAAATAAGAATCTTTAGAGGGTGGCAAAGAGTGCTACCATGCAGTGTTTGGATTAATAAATAAATAAATAAATCCTGGATTAATCATTTGCTAGAATTCCTCGCTTCCCATCCAAATATTCACGGTACCGTAAGCAAGACTTTTTTTCTCCTAGTCAGTGACCTGTAGCAATTAGCTGCGCAGTCAACACTGAGTATTCACCAGATATAAACTGCCTCACAGTCTGCTTTTAAAAGCGATAGCAAACACTTCCATACTTGATTTCACGGAAAGTCCTATATGAAGTGTAAGCACTGGCTTTCAGGAATTGTACATAAATAGAACATGGCAAAAGCAGCAACGATTCAAACTGTGGCCTGATACTTGAGACTTAAAGACTGGATATCCCGCCGGCTGGCCAGTTACTGCTTGCTTATGCTGATGCAGTTCAATTTCTAGCAACCAAATAAACGACACCAATGTACACAAGAACAGAACAAACCACCCAGTCCCAGATATGCAGCAATTAAAAGAAAATGTTACTTATCTGCATTTTGTTCCTTTTTTGCTTGTTTTCCTATCTTACCATGTGAAATACTGATATTTCCAGTTCTGTGGAGATTACACAGTAGGAACTCCTAATTACCTCATTTATTCCTTACCTTCCCCCACACCCAGGCTCAACACATGGCGCCAGCAGCATATTCCTTTTTCAGCCCTCAGGGAATAAGCCTTCTCCTGCTACCAATTAGGGTTGTCAGTCCCATAGCTCAAGTGGTAAAAACCTGTGCTGTAATGCTCAAGAGTCAGGTTTCTGCTCCGATGATGTATGAAGGAGAGGCAGTTGTGGAACAGTTTAAAACGCAATTTTACCTTCATCTTAAGTGTGCAACAACAAGAAGCAAAACCAAGCTGATGTATAAAATCTTACAGGTAGCTTTGGTAAAGGCTCAGATTCCAGTCAGCCACTTCAGGTGCCAGAGCTGAAGTCGCTCCAATCACATTTTTTTCTCTTTGAGTTCTGCATTATTGTACAGTTTTCAGCTCTATCACACACTGTTCTCCTTTCTTGCAAAGAGAAAAGCATCTTAATCAGTATATACGTGGCACAAAAGAGTTTTACAGGAAACCATGCATTTGTCGTCTTTTAAATCCTGCATATTTAACGTAGCTAAACTTCACTGCTTAAAAGACAACATACATTTTAATTCAGAGTAGATTCACAATCAGTACAATTTGATCTAGCCAAATTAATGTTACAACCACTTTCACATACTAGGTTTTTTCCTTTCCTTGATAGAAGGCAGCCCGAGTATCCCATTTTGTTCTAAACCCCACAAAATCCATTTATCTATACACATGACACTTGATCTTTACTTTGGAGTTTTCAGTTTCTGAAGTAGCTTTAACTTAATTCCACTGCTGGCAGCATTGCTCAAACAGAAAACAAAACAAGCAAAAAAAAAACCCATACATCCTTTTGCTTGAAGCAGAGAAACAAACAAAGCAAACAAAAGTATCCTCTAAGCTCAGGCCTCAAATTCTTAGGCTGTTAAAACCAGGGGACCAGCAGTAACAAAATAGCGTATGTTGTGTTTTGTTATTGTGAATGTCGGGGAAGTGGTAGGAATTCACATGTTAAAAAAGACTTAACATGCTCAGTGAGGCTGTTTCCTTCTCCGGGTGTTCACCACTTAGAAACAAAACTTGTACTTGCAGGTCTTACAGGTCTGAGTAATCACTGTGGAGGAAGGAGATTGCCAGCTACTACTTGCAACATTTCAGTACCTTTGAACATAATACTACGTTTAAACTAAATAACAAAGAATGACTAAAAAAAAAAAGAAGAGGGGCACAGAAGCAAAAAGTAGACCTGCATACAGTATGGCATAGGTAAAAGAAAAGCTGTAGGCCCGCAATGCTGAGACGTCTGTGGTATTTGGTCACTTAAGAATTTTATCAAACATGGTACTTCAAAAGTAAACATAAATCTCTTCAGCAACGGGAAATGCAACCACTAAATTTCTTGAATTACATGTTAAAAACAGAACAAAGCCCCTGTCCAACAAAGAAACACAGAGCTGAATGGAAACACTCGTGCTCTTGAAGATAAGAACACAGGTTAAGCACTTGCAGAATCAGGCTGGAGTTTTACTATTTGTAGATAAGATGAGGTTTCAGTTAACGAAAGCTGAGAACAACTGGTTTCTGCACAAGTTTCATTTCAGAGTAAAAATTAAATTTGAAGTTTGTGGACCTGGATGCATGGTCACACAGACTAGGGGAAAAAAAAGCACTTAGTTGTGGGGGTTTTTTTAAAGCTGTCAGCACAAAAATCACAGAAAATATACCCGCCATTCAGAGGCAGCACCACGTTCCTGTGGCAATTTCTCCTATAAAGCATAGCACTTTTCCCTTCCAGATGGGATTAATTTCATTTCTATAGGAGACCTGAAATTGAATTCACTGCCTAAAGATAAAAATCTCCCTTGGTAGGAATATGCAATTCCCTTCTCCTCATGTTTCCTCCTCACCAAAAAGTGAACACAATTTTTTCTTTCTCCAATCTCAGTCGCTGATAGTAAAGAATAATGCTTTTGGCACTGCTTCAGTCATTAACAAGTAACTCAGTGCGAACTATAGCAATTCTGCGAGGCTGCAAGAAATATTTTGTCTTTCTGTGAGGCTCTGAGAACATACGTGGGATGGGACAAAGATGAGTTACAGAGCTGCACAAAGGAGTTAATTTATTCCTCCTGCATTTTGTCAGTCTCCTTTGACAAGAAGTATGGGTGACCTTTGAGCCAAACCAATATGTTACATCCAATAAAATTTTTCTATACAATGAAGATCCTAGCATTTTAGCATTACTTTTCAGCTTTTGTGTATTCACAAGTGTTCGGGGGAGAAAGGTAATCTAATATTAAAAACCTCGAAGATGCAGACTGAGATAAAGAGAAGATGCCCAGGAATACAGCAAAGCAGAATTGCAGTGGCACTGTCAGTAACTACATAAATGATGAAACACGGTCAGAACAAGACACAAAACTGACCTTAAAGAAAGAACCAGAATAATTTCACATTGAGCAGTTTAAGCTATGTAATCTACGGAAGTGGCAAGAGAGAGTAGTAGAGCAATTCTCTCTTCTATAGCATCTGCTGTGGTTCTCCAATGAAGCAGCAATCAGAAAAAGAGCAAGATGTTTACAGCACTGTACAACCTTGCTTATGACATGAAAACAAACAATTTAAGAGTCAAGAACCTGCACATCGAAAAGATTTCTCTGTGACACCAAAAGAAGAGTTTAAAAGGTTTTGACATAGTGTAAGTTACTATTTGAAGAAAAAAAAATACAACAGTTTTTTTTATCTGGCATTAACATTAATCATATTGCTTTAGTTTGTGCTTCTTGAAAGCAGAAAAAAGGAAAATAAGTGTCAAGAAGAACAAATACAAAAAAAACCCCAAAACCCACACATATAACAAAACTCTAACAAAGACTTCTTTTACAAAATTTAAGGGAAGCAGAAATACCAGTTCTCTTTTGACTGCAAACCTTAAACAGCAGCTAAGCATGATACGGACATATATTTGTAAGAACTTCTACAGTGTGTTTTTCTAACAGCTGACCCTTCAAGTGTGGCAGACAAAATAGCCCTAGAAGAACCACTTTGCAGCAGCCTGCTGCATCTTGCTCCAACTGTTAGGTTAATGATTTCTTTAAAATCTCTGAAGATATGCTAAGGAGATGAGCGTATTTTCTTGCAAATAAACTACTGAAAAGGTGAATGGCACAGTGACACTGAGGAGATGACAACCAGCTACTCCCCACCGAAGATATAACCCCACAGCACTCCCCGGCCACATGCTCCTTCTGCACAGCTTCTGGCAGTAGGTTGCTTCCCTGGCAAGCTGGTTCGGCTTCCCGAACCACCACAACACGAACCCAGCCAACTAACGAAAACCGCTTGGTGCTGGTTAGCAAGCTGAACCCGCAGCTGGTTAGAAGAGACAGCACATACATAGGCGGTGTTGGGTTTTCCCTTTCAAGCCAGGGCAGAGTTAGATTTTCTCAACTATTTCCTGAAACACTGGTCCTAGAAATGGAAACGAAACCACAGAACCACAGAAGGGGTGGGGTTGGAAGGGACCCCCGAAGGTCATCTTGTCCTACCCCCTGCTCAAGCAGGGCCACCTAGAACTGGTTGCCAAGGGCCAGATGGCTTTTGAGTATCTCCAAGGTTGGAGACTCCACAACCTCCCTGGGCAACCTGTGCCAGTGCTCGGTCACTTTCACAGCAAAAAAGTGTTTCCTGATGTTCAAACAGAACATCCTGTGTTCTAGTTTGTGCCCATTGCCTCTGGTTCTGTCACTGGGCACAACTGAAAAAAAACTGGCTCCATTCTCTTTGCACCCTCCCTTCAGGTATTATACATGTTAATAACATCCCTCCCAAGCCTTCTCTTCTTTAGGCTAAACAGTCCCAGCTCTCTCAGCCCTTCACAGAATCACAGAATCACAGAATGTTAGGGATTGGAAGGGACCTCGAAAGATCGTCTAGTCCAATCCCCCTGCCGGAGCAGGAACACCTAGGTGAGGTTACACAGGAAGGCGTCCAGGCAGGTTTTGAATGTCTCCAGAGAAGGAGAATCCACAACCTCCCTGGGCAGCCTGTTCCAGTGTTCCGTCACCCTCACTGAGAAGTAGTTTCTTCTCAAATTTAAGTGGAACCTCTTGTGTTCCAGCTTGAACCCATTACCCCTTGTCTTACTGTTGGTTGTCACCGAGAAGAGCCTGGCTCCATCCTCGTGACACCCACCCTTTATATATTTATAAACATTGATGAGGTCACCCCTCAGTCTCCTCTTCTCCAAGCTAAAGAGACCCAGCTCCCTCAGCCTTTCCTCATAAGGGGGATGCTCCACTCCCTTAATCATCTTTGTGGCCCTGCGCTGGACTCTCTCCAGCAGTTCCCTGTCCTTCTTGAACCGAGGGGGCCAGAACTGGACACAATATTCCAGATGAGGTCTCACCAGGGCAGAGTAGAGGGGAAGGAGAACCTCTCTCGACCTGCTAACCACCCCCCTTCTAATCCACCCCAGGATGCCATTGGCCTTCTTGGCCACAAGGGCACAGTGCTGGCTCATGGTCATCCTGCTGTCCACCAGGACCCCCAGGTCCCTTTCCCCTACACTGCTCTCTAATAGGTCATTCCCCAACCTGTACTGGAACGTGGGGTTGTTCCTGCCCAGATGCAAGACTCTACATTTTCCCTTGTTATATTTCATTAAATTTTTCCCCGCCCAACTCTCTAGCCTGTCCAGATCTCGCTGGATGGCAGCTCAGCCCTCTGGTGTGTCAGCCACTCCTACCAGCTTGGTGTCCTTCCTCATATGTGACACACTCCAGTCCCTTCATCATCTTTGTGGCCTTTCCCTGGACTGCCTCCAGTAAGTCCACATCTCTCTTGCACCCAGAACTTGGACCTAGCACTTGAGCCTCACCAGTGCTGAGCAGTAGGGTAGGATCACCTGCATCGGCTTGCTGGCAACACTACAGCTAATGCACTCCAGGACAGCATTAGCCACCTTTGCTGCAAGAGCAATCAGGAGGAACATCTCCATGCTAGGGACTGTTGGGGAGGACCTACAGAAAAAGGCAAGATGTGTGGTAGGAACACCATGTCCAGATACTAGCTCTGTCTCACATCCATCAGTTGCTCTAACCCTGGAGTGCAAGCTCTTTAATGGTGAAATTAAATCAAATGAATAGAGTAGAATAGAACAGTTCAGTTGGAATGGACCTACAATGATCACCCAGTCCAACTGCCTGACCAATTCAGGGCTGACCAAAAGCTAAAGCATGTTATGAAGGGCATTGTCCAAGTGCCTCTTAAAAACTGACAGGCCTGGGACATTGACCACCTCTCTGGGAAGCCTGTTCCAGTGTTTGACCACCCTCTCAGTAAAGAAATGCTTCCTAATATCATAGAATCAGAATAGAATCATTAATCATTTCAGTTGGAAGAGACCCTCAGGATCATTCAGTCCAACCATAACCTAACTCTAGCACTAAACCATGTCCCTAAGAACCTCGTCTAAATGCCTTTTAAACACCTCCAGGGATGGTGACTCCACCACCTCCCTGGGCAGCCTGTTCCAATGCCTGGCAAGCCTTTCTGCGAAGAATTTTTTTCTAAAATCAAGTCTAAACCTCCCCTGGAGCAACTTGAGGCCATTTCCTCTTGTCCTATCACCACCCAGCCTAAACCTCCCCCAGCACAGTTCTGAACCATTCCCACACGTCCTGTCACTGGATACCAGGGAGAAGAGTTCAGCACCTCCCCAGAGTCACAGAATCACAGAATGTTAGGGATTAGAAGGGACCTCAAAAGATCATCTAGTCCAATCCCCCTGCCGGAGCAGGAACACCTAGGTGAGGTTACACAGGAAGGCGTCCAGGCGGGTTTTGAATGTCTCCAGAGGAGAATCCACAACCTCCCTGGGCAGCCTGTTCCAGTGTTCCGTCACCCTCACTGAGAAGAAGTTTCTTCTCATATTTAAGTGGAACCTCCTGTGTTCCAGTTTGGACCCATTGCCCCTTGTCCTATTATCGGTTGTCACCGAGAAGAGCCTGGCTCCATCCTCGTGACACCCACCCTTTATATATTTATAAACATTAATGAGGTCACCCCTCAGTCTCCTCTTCTCCAAGCTAAAGAGACCCAGCTCCCTCAGCCTTTCCTCATAAGGGAGATGATCCACTCCCTTCATCATCTTTGTGGCCCTGCGCTGGACTCTCTCCAGCAGTTCCCTGCCCTTCTTGAACTGAGGGGCCCAGAACTGGACACAATATTCCAGATGAGGTCTCACCAGGGCAGAGTAGAGGGGAAGGAGAACCTCTCTCGACCTACCCCTCCTTTTCTCCAAGCTAGGCAAGCCCAAAGTCCTCTGCCACGCCTCACAGGACATTTTGCCCAGCCCTTTCACCGTTAGGGGAGGGGAAATAAAGGGTGATTTAGGAAAAAATGATTCGAGTACAAAACACACATCGGATAGGGCTGGAGGGGACCGGACGGGCCGCGGAGGGGAGGCCGGCGGGGGGCTGAGCCCCGGGGAAGCTCAGCCCCCCGCCGGCCTCCCCTCCGCGGCGACACCCGCCGCGCTGTCACCCACCGGCCCGCCCGGTACCGCCGCCACCGCCGCTCGCTAACCGCCACCTCCGCTTCCGGGTCGCGTCGGGCGAACAGGAAATCCCGCCCCGCCGCTTCCCCCCTCCTCCTCCCCGCCCTCTCCCCGTTGCCGCGGTAACGGCGCCCCTCCCCTCCGCCAAAGGGCGGGAAGCCGCGCCGCCATGGGGGACATCCATGAGGTGCCGCGGCGTCGCATCGCCACCGCCCACCTGGCGCAGAGCATCGGGCGGCCCGTCTGCTTCGTGGGCCGCGTCGAGAAGGTCCGCGGTCTGTTCGGGGTGGGACGCGGCGCTGTCGCCCTGCGAAGGGCCTTGCCCCGGGGTGCGCTGCGGGCTGGGCCCTGTGTGGGGGAGCTCTGGGGGGGTGTCGCCTTCCCGCGGCCGGGCCTGAGGGAGCGCGGCGGCTCCAGCCGGGCCCGGAGCGGGCGGATCGCGGGGGGAAGCGCCGCTGCGCGGTTGTGGCTGAGGCGGCTGAAGCCGTGAGGCTCAGAGCGGCCTAATGTCTGTTGTAGGTTCATCCGACGGGGAAGCTTTTCGTGCTTTCGGATGGAGAAGGAAAACATACCACTGTGGAGCTGAGCGAGCCGGTGAGTTAAGGAACGCTTTGGAAATATTTTGTGTTCCCCCTTGCGAAAGGCTGAGGGAGCTGAGGCTCTTTAGCTTGGAGAAGAGGAGACTGAGGGGTGACCTCATTAATGTTTATAAATATGTAAAGGGTGAGTGTCAGGAGGATGGAGCCAGGCTCTTCTCGGTGACAAGCAATGATAGGACAAGGGGCAATGGGTCCAAACTGGAACACAGGAGGTTCCACTTAAATATGACAAGAAACTTCTTCACAGTGAGGGTGACAGAACACTGGAACAGGCTGCCCAGGGAGGTTGTGGAGTCTCCTTCTCTGGAGACATTCAGAACCCACCTGGATGCCTTCCCGTGTAACCTCATCTGGGTGTTCCTGCTCTGGCAGGGGGATCGGACTAGATGATCTTTCGAGGTCCCTTCCAATCCCTACCATTCTGTGATTCTGTGTACCGGAGGTTTTGTCCCTTCTGAAGCCTGTGTGTGCCTTACATCTATTGAGTTTTCAGTCTGGAAAAAAAATAATCTCTGGTTTCTCCCTTTTCCACCATTGCCTCTGCTTCTTACATCTTCCAGCTAATTTGCAGTCTCCATATTCATGAACTGCCTTGGTCTTTCAATTTTCAGCTGGTATTGAGAACTCATTCTTTGTCAGACACATGCCTGGCTACTTTGTCTTCCTCTATTCGTTGTTTAAAGTGTAATATCTTCCACTGTACATATTATCTTTATTTTAATTTGGCTTTATCCTCTCTTACTGCTTTTATCTTGGTATGACTAACAGAATATTTTGTGAAAATAATGCAAAAAACTCAAGAATAGGGTATTCTCAAGAGTTTTTTGAGCTGACATTTCTGTATCCTGTTAGAACACTCGTCATAGCATTGCAGTAAACTTCATAGTTAGCTTGAAGCGTTCTTTCTTAAATAGAAATCAAGAAATTAATATAAAGGGTATAAGATACACTTACAGTTACTGCACAAAAAGTATTGCTTCCTTTGTTATCACGTACCACCAAAGGAATAATAACACCCTGGCATTCTCTTCTGTCTTTAGGTATATTTTTCCTCTAGCAAATATTGTAATTAAAGGATTCTTTTCTTTGTGATGGCTAGTGCTCTAGCTTAACTGAGCACATGTGTAGTCATTATGTCTTTTTCTCTGAATGAGTTGTTAAACACTGAGAAATCTCTCCATTTCCATAGGAAATAATTGCACACGGTACCTCCTAACTTTCAAGACATGAGTCTCCTTAATGAAAAATGCAGTTTGATCTGGCAAAGAGTTTTGTTTTACAAATGTGAAGCTTGCTGACTTCACCTTCAAACTGCAACAAAATGTCTGTCCTAGAAGTTCTGCCTCCTAACTCTTTCTTGAGTTCATGAAATGGTTTCCTGCCTTGGGTTGTTAAAACTTCAGGTGTAAGCATCTGACCAATGATTCCACAACATTCCCTAACAGACTAATTGGTCAAATTTTCTGAATGCATAGCTGCAGTGTTGGGCACTTCACAGTCTGTTCCACTGCTGTAGGAGTAACTGGTGTGTGCAGAAAAATCACACCAGGTTCATCTCTGTGGTTTGCATCATGTCAGTGGAGGAACTTCTAGATTTGCTAATCAAAATGCTTTCAAACTGTTTTTTCCACTTTAATAAATTCCTCTTTTCGTGTGTGTAGTTCTTTTCAACAGAGAAACCCAAAATTATGGGGGGGTAGGAATCTATTGCTGTGTTCCAGAAGACTTCCTAGGAAGTTAAGACTTAGGTATTGGAAAAACATTACTGAAACAGTACTACACTCTTAAAATTAGTGTCTTAAAAAAGAAAACACATTCGAGCTATATAATTTTGGAGTAAAATAAAATTCGTAGCCTTTTTTTTCTTTGTTCAACCAAAGGCTTGTTATTGTCAGTGTCTTTGCATTCTGAACACTTACTGGCAGATTATTTAAGAAATAATTTCCAGTTATACCTCCTGAATCTGGAATAATGGAACTGTTCTGTTGCATGCATGATACCTCCACAGCTCTTACAGAGTTCTACAATTTACTCATGTTTGAACGCAATGCATTGAAATCTGAATTCCTCTGCTCTCTATGCCTTAGATGAATTTCTGTTCAGTGATTCAGTGACACAGTTTTATATACTTGTAAACTAATATCTTCCCTCTAATGCCTCTTTGTATATTTTTTGTATCAGTACTGAACTGGCTGTTACAAAAACTGTAAATCTGGAGCAGAATATGTCATGAACAAACCATCAGTTGTAGAGAGTTCCTAGCTTAAGTGCTGTGCAGTAGAGACAGCAGCTAATTTAGTGATACTAATTTCATATTTGGTATGTTTTCTAGTTAGATGAAGAGATCTCAGGAGTTATTGAAGTAGTGGGGAGAGTAACAAATCAGGCGACCATCATGTGTGTGTCATATGTCCAGTTCAGAGAAGATAAAAGTCCATTTGGTAAGTAAGAATATACATTATTACACATTCATTTTGAGTTCTTAACTGTTCTTCAATAAGTTAGAAGGGAGAGCCTGATTATCTTTTCTTACGGACAAGTTCTTTCTTCAAGCTGCCAGATATGGAGTAGAATGTAGAAAAGGAGAGTGACGTGGGAGAAATTCTGTACAAAATATACTGGTTTATGGTCAAACTGGGGACTGACTCAAAGCTGGAGCCAGTCTAGATCATTGCTATGGTCTGATCATTCTTCTACTGACCGCATGATTCTTGCCTTGCACTGGACCTGGTGCAATTGTGCAGCTAGCAGGCCTGAAAATAACCCTCCAGAAAACAAGCAATGAGAGCGTGGCTGCCTTGGGAAAACTAGGGAGGATGAGGGAGACTGGGAATGCTCAGCTCTGCTACTTTAAAATAAGCAGTGCTTTAATGCTGTCATTTGCTTGTGGGGAATTTAGCTTGTGCATCATAACCATTTTCTTTGACATCTTTCAGATCTGGAACTCTACAATGAAGCCCTAAAAATTATTCATGAGTTCCCTGAATACTTCCCGTTCGGTACTGGGCAGAACAACTGATTTTTCTTAGCATATATTTAGAGCTTCAGAGGGGACAACAGTACCGTAGCTTTTGTGCCTGACAGCGTGATAACAGTTGCATTTATTTCCAACAAATGAAAAGATGCTGTTACATGTGCCATGTATTGCCAGTGAAGAATGTTTTATTTGAAAATGTATTTATTCAGTAAGAAGGAGAATGCGTCTGTGGATAGCTCACTCTCTGTATATATTTAACCCTTCGCATCCCTGAGGAGTGTTCTCTTGCAGGATTGGACTTGCTAGAAGCTGAAGTTTTCTAGGCATCTTTTTGTTGTTGTTGGTAGAGGTTCTAGGATACTTTACAGAAAACTTGTATTGATGACATCTGGTGGGGTTATGCTGTAAAGATTTTTTTTTTTTCATTTGCTTTGACACAAATTTATTGAACATGGGGAGTGTTTTGCATCTTGAAAATGGCCTCTTATGCAATAAAAAAGATCTGACTACATTTAACTATTTGTGTCAGTGTTTTTATCTTGGTGAAACCTGTTCTATTTTACCTGACACAGGTAATTTTAACACAAGGTACTTGCCTTTTGCACTGATGTTAAACACTTGGAAGATGTCTAGTTAGGCTTGGGGATTTCAAGTGCTGTTGAGTTCCCATCACAACCTTCATTCTTGGTAGGAGTCTAAGCAGAAGCACCAGATTCAGCCGGCTCGTCGTGATGACTTTAATCATACAAACTTCCACAGTTCCCAATTTTGTTACTATCCAGGCTACTTGCAGCATGTAGCAAAATTCTTAGATCTCCAAAGGTAACACAGTCAAGGTAAAATCTAACTTTGGAAATGTTATCTGTGAATTAATAAATAAAATATTTCAAAGTATTTTAAGTAAACCTTAGCCACGTTCATTAACCTTTCATACAAACAGGTTTCAGGTTTAATAGATTTAGTGCCTTATTAAGATTGCCAGCTTATGCTTACTTATAGACATCTCTGTTTTCAGTCAAGGAATTTATGTTTTAAAGTCTTCTTATTTATCAAAGCTACTACAAACTGAGTGGGTGGTAACAGATGATCTATTTTTTTCCCTGTCTACTTAGAAGACAGACAATGACAAAGTTACTGCCACTGGGAAGGAGGAGGGTCTCTGAAGTATGAGTCAGTCTCATACAGCAAACAAGAACATGTCCATGTGGCACAATACCATGCTCCATCCTGTAGTACTATCACTGCTATATTTTAGTGCTCAGTAGAATAAAATGTCATTCTTTATAGCTGCATGCAATAACGAGCATTTAAAAGTCTTTTGTACTATTCTACTTTAGAAAATTGGTATTTTGTGAATGTATACTGTCAAATGTTATATACAGTTAGTTACTGAGACCATCCAGGCCTGATTTAACAGGCCACCAGTAGATGGCTATAGCACTTCACCCCCATACAGAGACCATCCTTGGGCAGGTGCTCTTCTGTGTAAATATTTCAGGACATCTGAGTGGGAAATGTTGCAGTTTCCATTTGTCAGCAAAGACTCTTCTTGTTTGTGCAGTCCTGCAGGGATGATACATAAGGTTTCCACTATGCGCTTTTCATTCATCTGCTTCTCTATAGCCTCTCAATGTTTGTGAATAAATGGCCTACCCTGGCTATACTAACAAGACAGCAATGCAAGGAACTGTAAAATATTCTTCATACATAAATAATGCTCAGGTCATATGCCAAGAGGCAGCTGAAGGCTGCCTGACTTGTTGCAGGGGCTGCTAGGTGGTCCAGTCTTCATGGAATACTGTTCTAAAGTTGGAGAGCTATGTTTTGAGAAACAATTCTTAAATTATCAGTCTGTTTTAGCTGTCCAGCAGGGTAAACTGTACAAAATTCTGAAACAGAGGTGAAGGTGAGTCTCGTCACCACCACCAGACCTGCTCTGCTGTCCTTGCTGAGGCATGCACAAATGCACAACTCGTGTGCATTTGCAAGCAGCCTGTGCTTACAAAGAGAAAGTGTATGTGCTTAATCAGGGAAGGGAGGCAAGGCTGGAGCATGTAATGAATTGATGGGGTGTAATCAGTATGAACCACAGGGTGAAAACATTTAGCATGCAAGGCTACCTTCATCTAGTTAACTCTGTCAGGGTTGAGCACATATGAGAAAACAGTAAAAGTAGCTGCAGCCAATAAAATGGTTGTAGCTATACTTTTTGTTAGAAAACAACAAATCACCCCAAAAAATCACAGCTTTATTAATTTAAAAGCAAAACATGAAAAAAAAAAATCTCATCATTAAAAAACATACACCTCTTAACTTTGTAAATTTTGCAAATAGTGTAATTACTGGCCTGAAAGCCTGATTAACAATTACAACAACCGAAACTGCTATTATACTGTGCCAGAATATGTACATATTCATAATCCAAAACATTTCAAAGACATGCCAAGTATCAAAGTAAGCATCTAATTTAATGAAATGATAGAATTTGACACAAACAGATACAGTCAGGTTGAAAATGTTATAAATGGGTTTTCTTTACATATGAAAATGAAACATTTTAAGTTACTAGTTGCATTCACCTGGACATGGAATTTATCAGGAAAATGTTTTAAATGTTGTTACTACAGAGGAATAAAAACATTTCCTTGACACGTACAAAACCTCACTTCTATAAAGCAAAATTTTTATTGCCTGTTATTTATATAAATAGGGTATCGTACATTAAACCCCAGTTTACATTTATAAGTGGAGAACATTCTGAACAGCTCTTCAACAGCAACATAAGGTGTGCAAAAATACTGGAAAGATAAATAAATATTCTGACAAGGAAAAAAAAGTAGCTGCTCTCCCACGCCTACAAATATCAAGTACCTCTTAGATTTTTAACTTTAAAAAGATCTTTGTCTATTAGGTAAGAATTTTAGATCAGAATAAATTTAGCAGATGTATTACAACATTAATGCTAAACCAGAAAGTATAACCCAAAGTCCTGAATGTAATTATGTACATCTACAGAAAACGTTTCCACATTGTATCTTGTTGCAATTATACTTGAGTACTTAGAACTAGTGGTATTTTACAATATATTCTTTTAAAATACCAATTTTCACAGTCCTGGTAATACAGTACCAGATTATTGCTAGCATTCCATTTAGTATTTCATAGCACGCTAGTGTTAAGTAACTCACATACTGTTTCTACTAGTAAATAAACACACACCAAGTAAACTGATGTTATTATCACATACCTTAAAACAGGTGGGTTTTTTTTCCCTAATTTGTGTGAATTCTGTTGCCTACAAAGTGAAGGACAACGATACCAATCAGCTCTTAGCACAGTATTAGCAAAATATCATTGACTCCCAAGTTAATAAATCATCTTGATTCCACCTGGTAAACATAGCTAGAACTACTTCTGGTCAACGACCTAAAATTGTGCGGCCTTTTGGGAGCTGACTGGTGGCCACTAGTGACCAGAAGCAGCATTTATATAGGTTGATTTCCCACCTCTCAGCATATTTCTGCAGTACAGGGAAATGCTGATTATCCAAAAGTCTTTCAAATGTTTTGTAGTCTAAACTCAGCATGTAGTTTAAAACGTAAATATTTACAAGTCTCCAGTCCTTGAGATTTCAGATCTTCACAGTACCATGTAAAAAATTAATCAATCAAATGAAACCTCCTATAGTTTCCCTGCACTTTGCACTGCAACAAACACATGACTTTTCAGGGAACTCCCCTAGCATATAGACATTGCTAGAAGACAAAACCCCCAAATTCTTTAGCATTAAAATTCACATCAGCTAGGTATGTGGGCAAATTAAAGACCTTGAATTGCAAAGATATTGCTTTACTATTAACAAAACTTGGGAAAAGAAATTTATTTTTCTTTAAAATAAAAATCTTTAGAATACATTTAACAGTGGCGCTTTGAATGAACTTAGAAGGAAATTATTTATTTGCATACAAGAAAGTGTGATCAAGCAATGAACAGAGGAACCCACAGCAACACTTCATGATCTTCTGAAAAACACTTTCCAGGTATTTACTCTGAAGGCCCACTTTCACAGCATAAAAACACTGCTCTGTTTGGAAAAGAAATAAAAGGGCTGATCAGCACTATCCTGGAAAATTTATTAAAAGTTCTTTGGATTTTTTAGGAAATCTCAAATTTTTAGGAAATCCAAAGAGCTCACAATTCAAGGAGTGCTTTTGAACTGAACTGCTTCAACCATCTGAACAAGGACCACGTTCCATACCCAGAGGCTCATTTCAGGAATACCTGTTTCTACCAAGCACAGTCATACACACATAATTTTGCTAATTGTATCACAATTTATTTTTTCACAGTCAGTAAGTCACAAATGACCTTTATCTAAAATACATGCTTGGACTATGATAGACATCCATGAGAGAGCCCCACATTTTCAAATGATATCTATGCTTGGACAGTCTCTGCTGGAATGAGATTCCCTGTTGTATCCAGCTGCATACACTTACACGAGCAGGCAGACACCGGACACTCAGTATGGTCCCTAGATAACAATAGCAGAAAAAAAGAAAAAAACAGGTAAAATAAAACAAGAATTTTGTAACCTATACATTTAAGTAAATGCAGAGACATAGTACCTCAAAAAAGTTCAGCATCATAGTTAAGTTTTGCATATGCCCTAAACTGACAAAGCATAACGACAGATACAGCAAAGCAGGTATGTCCTACTCAGTGCAGCAGACACATGTCAAATGAGAAAGATTTCAACATCGACTTACCTGAACCAACTAAGCATATGCCCAGCATGTCCACCATGCCTGCAGTTGTGACACCAAGTAAACCAGTTGTTGAACTGGGCTAACTTCTTGTCTTTGCTAAGATCCACTTTTTCATCTGACTTGGATCCTCCTGTGCAGAGGCAAACCCACCCCCACAAATACGCTTGTAAATAATTATGCTTCATTTATATTTCAGTCCCAGTAATGCTACTAGAACAAATTTGACATTAGGACCATGTGAAAAAGTGGCCTGATTTTAAAAGAGAAGTCAGTAAAATTATTAAACAAAGAAGAACTGGTGGAAAGCCAAAACAAGAATTATATTGCTGAGCTGTTGTTTCCCATCTTATGGACACAGACAGAATCTCTTTCAACAGTGATTTACATTTCAGCAATTGATTTATGTTCCAGTGAATTATGGGCCTATTTTACTGCATATGAAATGTTCTGGTTTAAAAACAAAAATAAGTATATAAAAATTATATGTATCAGTGAAAAAATGAGAGATATAAATAGATGACAACTGCACGGCTGTGCATGGCTCTGTAACAAGACTGACTTAAAAATATGGACAAAATAAGTTTCATGTAGACATTGCAAAACGCTGAGCTCAAGATGCTTAGAACCAAGAGGTTCCAATCACAGTACCTCTTAGCTGTGACAGCATGACCCATACACTTTTGTAATGACAGAAAGTTTACCACATTACATTTACTCTCTCTTCCTCTTCCAGCTAAAAATCAATTCATTTACATTCTAAGATTTCTGTCGTGTCTCTACAACTCATCTCAACAATCTCACTTCCCATTTCTTACAGTTTTAAGGCTCACAATACTGACCACCACAATGCTTGAATCTTTTCATCTGTCTAACCATGGAATTTCACTGACAATTCACTGGGAAAACAGTCAGAACCAAGTAACTGTGCATATGGTCTGACACCACGGAACTGAGACATAGGTTTCATCATAAAATCAGATGTGATGTAAACAAGTGTTCTCTTCTAGTCTCCCTCCTTCGAAATGATGAGAATGAATATTTACAGTATGAATACAAATAGAAAAAGGTGCAACAGAAGGTCTTCCAACAGGAACTGCTAATTAGGCCACTAACTAGTACTCTAGCTGAATAACTAAAATCCACTATGTCATACCTGGACAGCTGGAAACTGGTGTTCCCATATTGATCAAGCAAAGCGCACAGCGAGGAAGGGGTTTACGGCAACCAGGACAGCTCGTAACTTTTGACTTAGTTGGTGAACCGCTAACTCCATATTGGCTAAAACCTCGTCCCTGATGAGGAATAGCTGAACAGCTGTAGGAGATTGATTTTCCACAGAAATTGCAACTCACAAACACCTAAAGAGAACAAACAAAATCATTATTTTTTTGGCTTTTTTTTTTTTTGCTGCAACTGTAAGTGAATTTGTTCAAGCTAACAAAAACTTATTTACTGGATATTCTAGAGAGTGCCCTGGAAAGCCAAGGCTACTCGTGACTGAGTTCCTAACATCTTGGTTTATAGACTTGGCATGCAGTACTGAGAAGCAGGCCTTAATGATGCCCACTTGCCTCAAAAGCACATAGAAATATTCATAATTGCTAAGACTTGGAAAGGTATTAAGATAATAAAAAGCTATACTTGCAGTAATGAAAGAAATGAAATTTACTTAACTAAATCTGGTCTTTTCCTCCTTATAGTCAGACAATGCACTCTAGAGTCACCAATACGAGGATCTGCCTGTGCCACAAGTTGTGACTTGATACCAGTGAGCACATATTTTAAACTCTTCAGGGGTTGTTTATGTTGATCGCATAAGGAAGGAGCAGTAAACTCAACTTCCTCCCGCTTGGAGCAGTACAGATGCAGCTCTCCTAAAACAGCCGTGACAGATACACGAATTCCAAAACAGCGAACCTTGGACACCAATGGGCCCTGAAATGCACATACTTAGCAAATGTGAGAGAGCAGAATGTGCTGTGGTAAGACCACAGTGGCTAAAAATGCCACCAGATGTTAAACATTTGTATAGGGTGTCAGTTGTTGGTTTAGCTTATGTTCAGAACTGATAATGAAAGTTGCTGCTGTTCGCTTTTAGTTTAGGATCAAGGGCTTCAAAATAGCTTCGAGGTTCGCTTCAGTTAAAACAGAACCAATTTCAACTGGTTCTTGGTTCAATTCCCTGGTTTCAGCATCATCCTCACCATGATGCAGAATTCAGCTGGATGATACATCTCTGATTTTGTTTTTCAGTGTGGGAGGAAAAAAACCAGTTGCCCGAGGTAAAAACCAAACAGTTGCCCTAGAAAAAGTGTTGAAAAGTTACAGTTTCTGAAAGACAACCTGTTATTTGAAAGAAAAAGGTTTAAGAAAATTTTAAAAACCCAAACAAACAAACAAAAATCACACCTGAATAAAAATGGTAGGGAACTGACTTCCTGAATTAGATATGAAGAAATGTAGTTTTGATTACCTTATGTCTGTACTCTCTATCGAAACAGTTTTTAAGTCCTTTCTCAAAAATTATTTTGAAAAAAGCATGGCTACTGTTTTAGGGCAGCCTTAGTTGAAGTCTTTATTTTACACTTGAATCCTCACGAAAGCCAAGGTGCAGCCAGCAACCTTTTTCTATAGAAGTACCATGCCACTTTCCTTTCTGGATTGGTCACAGTTCATACAAGAATTACATTTACCTGGGCTAAAGGTTTTGAACTGGGGTCCAGCTTACTCCTGTGGATGTCAAATTCTGCACGTTTATGCCAAAACCTCCAAGCATCTAAAAGATTCCTGTAGTTCTCAATCCAGTACTGAACCCTCTCATCCTTAAGTATATCTGATGGAGAACCCTAAGGCAGGCAGGAAAAAATGTCAGACACAGGCTAAAGATACACAATACATATTATTCACTTTCTTAAAAGACTTTACAAAGCGTACTACAAGATACGAGAAATGATACAGTCTAATGTATCTAGAAAAAAAAAATTCTGTTAAACTATAATGTGAGTGTGCTAAAAGTTTTCTTCAGTCTGCCTCTCTGGTTGAAAATACCCGTGCTGCCATGTCCACTAAAACCTGGTGTCTGTCAGATGAAGGATAATAAAATTCTGTCACGCATCAGAGTCTGTATCATTGTTACGATTACATATGCAGTTAAACACAGTGCTGGCAATAGCTGCAACCGTGCAAGGGCTAAGACGAGGCCCTCATAAAAAAACCAAAACTAATACCTACAGACAAACAAAAAAACCCTCACCTCAGTTCTCTGTCAAAATCCCAAAACAAAAAATAATGTTTCGAACCTATCAGGAAAAACAACAACAATACGCAGAGGAATGGGTATTCCCAGTTCAGCTAGTGAAAGGGACTTTTTTTTCATTTTGCCTCTTTCCCCTACAATCTCCTAAAGCTATTTCAACCAGAGAGAGTGAAGATTTACATTTGTAGTTAACACTGAATGCTTCAGATGATTCCATAAAACAGGCATGATATATATTGTCACAAATTATTATGGAAAATACTTTTTACCTCACAAGATTCAATACTATACTGCTAAAGAAACAATGTTTAGTTGCCTTCTACAGAGATTTATTTTTGAGTGAAACACCAACCTGTAGCATGCAATAGCTTGCTGTCTGGACATCTCCGGTTCTGTCGACATAACTTTCCATCAAGTCCACTCCATCTTTTGTCAACCCTGTTAACAGTATTCCCTCCAAATTCCCAGCATCTTTCATTTCATTCGTCAGCTTTTCAATAAATCTGTTTAACTATTAAAAAAAACCCAAACACTGAACTTTTGCCATTTGTTCATCCTTTCTTAACACGTTTATGTTGGCCTATGTCAAAACTTTCAACAACTGAATGGCTTCCTTGAACAGTGTCTTTTGCTAACAGAATACACTGTTTGCAGGATGCTATAAAGGAAAAGCTATATGGCTATATCCACTATATTGCAGGAATTCAAATACTTATCAACAAACTTTAAACCTCTTGATATGAAGTACAAAGAGGGAGGTTATGTATTCTTTAAATACTTCGGTGTGGTGAATTTAAAAAAAAAATCTTGCTCTAAAACCAAACCTTAATTCAAGAGAAGGTAAATATCTGGAAATAAATGCTGAATAAATAGGAACCCAGTAAGACAGCTAATGCAATAACATTTAACAAACCAGCATGTCATCAATATTAAAAAAAAAAAGAGACAAAATCAAGCTGAAGGTACAAACCGACAACCAGATTATACCATATCTTATATCCTATTGTGATGACAGAAAACAAGTAACTCTTCACTCATTTCTTCCAGTGTTCAGCCCTCCACCCCAGAGTTTCTTCTGCCAAAAAAGCTTTGCAGTTTGCTTAAACGTGCAACCATAGACTTACCTGAGTATCATTAAGGAACTTGCAAGCAAACGCCACTCTGTCTCGTACAGCTACGTTGTTTTCATACTTTGGAGAGAAAAACAGGAATACTAGCATCACACGCAAGCTTCCGCTTTTTCAATACATTGCTTGTGAAAGTCAGAACATTTGTGCTGTTGTATAACTAATACTACAAATTCAATAACAGAAAAATAACCAGTCTAACCACCTGATTCCTTCCTAAAATCATAACTAAAAGTTTAAAAACAAACACCAAAAAAACCCCTCAAACGCTTAAGAAAAGAATCCTTGACTAGATTCATTCTGGTACTTAGCTTTTTCATATAAATTTCAACAGTTTTCTTTAAAGTAAAAATTAAAATACAATACTTTATTGTCTATCAGTTTCCAATTCATCAACAAAAAACAACTATAAAATTGTTACATAATATCCAGAGAACATGAGCATTCTCTCCTGCCAGTGTAAAAAAAGACTTTGATTCCTGTCCTTCTTCCCTTATTTAAAACCCTAAAAGCATTGTATTATGACAATTTTGGCTTTAACAGATTGAGGAAAATGACCCTGTTGCATTACAGGAGTCCTCCCTTGAGCTGAATAATTCCTACTGAATCAAGTATTTCTGTTGTTCGCTAACCAAGGACCAAGTATGTTACTCCTCTAAAGGCTCAAAGTATCTCATAATTAAAGATTTGGTTTGCTTTTCAAATAGCAAGTTTATACCAATTTCAGAAGACGTGAAACTATTGTTTATTGTTTCAACACAGTAAAATTATTTTAATGAGTCAACAAGGAACAATACAATTCAATGCAAATATAGCTTGATGAAAGTTCTGCAAACCCCTGCACTAGCTCTGGTTTGTGCATTTCTATTATTAAGCTCTCTCTCCATTTTTCTTCCTGCTTTAATTATTTTGGTAATGCTTTTCTAATGGTTTAAGAATTCCACACTAATAAAAAAAATACCTCTGTGTGGACTATACTGGATATTTTGGCTGCCAATGCATGTTTTTATGTACTTTGTTTGCTAACACAATATTCACTAATAAGAAATATCTATTTAGGAGGAAAAAAATGGTACTGGCCAGCATCAGAAGAAAATAATACATTCTAATCTGATTAATTAATAGAGTATACAGCACTTCTCCTACATATGTGTATATATATACCTACCTATTACTTAAAGGAATTTAAATATAAGAGAAATTTACTCACCAAAACACCATCATATGAACCAGACTCACTTGTCAGGAAAGCGAACATAGCACACAAGTAGGGATTGTTCAACTGCAGCCTCAGAGTACTGCACATTTCTCTCCAAAGTGAGTTCTTCTCATCTGTGTAGCCTGACAGAGCCATTGCCACTACATTAAGGTTCAGATCACCTGAGTTATTAAAAACAATCAATGAAACAATATTCAATTTAAGGACTTAAAAAAATCCAATTAAAACTGCAACTGAAAGCATCAGTTTGAAACAGAATGTTTTGTCAGAATGCAAGACAAAATGCAGTATAACTAATGCTAGCTAAAATAAACGTGCATACGCTAGCATTTTTTAGTTTCTACTTTATAGGCCTCTGTTCAGGTAAGTTAACAGCTCTAAAGTTGCAAGCCCACATGCATGACAGCCTCAGTTATACTTTAAGCAACATCAGACTGGTTCTGGTATTTTGAAATAGTTTTGAACTGCTAAATATATTCCTATTGCTGTCATAAAATATTGTTTTACCATAATTCCCATCCACAAGAAGTGAAAAGATAGGATATAGCCATCACGTTAACAGACCTAGCTAGAGGATGACAATTGCATATTGCAGCTTCAAGTTAACAAGTTTCCTAAACACAATAAATCTATTTAATCTAAATATTCATACTGTCAGAAAGTTCCATTTTACTTTTTAATTCAAAGATAGCTTGTCTCCACTCTGAACCTTCTCTATGGAAAGCACACACACACTTCCCCCCACCAAGAACAGCTTCCTTCGTGTCTTACCAAACCACTTCAGTGACAAGATAGTCTTCTGAATTTAAAAAGAGAACACAGATGCAAATCGGAGTTGTAGGAGGAACACTGCTAAGAAAACAGAGCAAAAATACCTCCATCTCCTGGCTCCAGTGTCTTAACTTTTCCATCGTACACTGCAACTCTTACCAAATATTACTCCAAAACAACTGTTTTTCTGCAGACCCTACATATTACATTTCAGTTATTCCACAGCCATCGCACTGGCAGAAAGCTGCACACAGCCTGAAAGAAGCAGATGTACGTGACATGCAGCCAACATGCAATTCCATTAAAATAAAAGAAGCCACTAGTTTTGAGTGTAACACATTCTGGGCTCTGTATCAATAGGAAATTCTGAAACATAGAATCGATTTTAACTAGACAGTAAGGCATATGATAGTCTGCAGAGTGAAAGATCAGGATTTGTCAGTTTCTCAGGCTTCAATACAACCACTTCAAGTAACTATTTTATAAGACAACATGGGCACCTTTTCCATACTATCTTCCATAATTCTGTTTATGGAAAAAAATCTACTAAGGTGATAAAATGCCAAAACATAAGATACCAAGCACAATCCACACCTTTTCCCGAGGAAGCTCCTTTATTTAGAACTTGTATTGCTCGCCGTATGTCCAAGTTGAAAAGTGCAACAGCAGCTGCTCGCTCCCAGTCTCCTTCCTGTTCCAGTGAATTTAAAAAAGGTTCCACATCTAAGTCTGTTCCCTTCTTTATCCACCCACAGAGCTGCAAAGCCAAGGATCTCTCCTCACTCAGATACTGAATAATATCTGCCTGTCTATCAGATCCACTCCTGCTGTGCCTGAGGTTCTCTGTTGTTCCTAGAAATGGGGAATAAGTCAAATTATGCTTAAATCACAATTTAAACTGCAATTGCGACACAACACTTTGATTTCAATGATAAAGAAGAGGACAAAGCTGAGTATCATATTTAAGTACTTTAAATTAACATCACTAGAAGCTCCATAGTAAGGAGAAGCATACACGAAATTATTTTGATCTGCTAAAAATCATGCATTTAGACTTGACACGTATTCCTCACTAAGTCTTTTTTCTTTCCTCAACCTCCTAAGGTTTTGAAGGTTCTTGTCACAGTTTGCAGGAGTGATCAGTATATTCAATTTGCCAACATGAAATACACAGTTAAGCACCTACTCTACCAGTTCTCTTCTTAGCAAGCATCAACGTGCTAGAAGCATTCTCACCACTTAAGACTTATTTTTTTGTTCCAAGGAGCATAAATATTAATAAGACATAATGAATAGAAAAAGAAAGATTCAAATAATAGATTATACTAATAAAAACTTCACTGAGCATGAGAGGCATAATGTGATGCACCAGGGGTGATTACCACTTCAGAACAAGACAGCTTATTTAAATAGTGATACAAATGTAGTCAGTGCATTAGCAGGGACTACAGTAAAGTCAGCTTCCTAGAACCACACCTCCATGTGGAACTTTGAAAAGAAGAACACTGAAAATTCTGGAAATTACTGTAAAATAAAATATAAACTTACACGTTTGAAAACACAAATAGAAATACATTGTTTCCATATTTTTCAATAGGCTCTTTTCAACAATTTTTAAAGACAGGCCTATGAGTGCATCATTCTGTACCCATACTACAACAGACCTTATCAAAGTTGGCACATTCTTACCCAAAGATGACTTCACAATTGATTTAATGCCAGCATAAACTAAGGGACCTTTGTTTCCTGTAAGTTTTTGATCCATATCTTCAGTATACTGCTTCATAAGTATTTTCATGTATAGGAAGCTTAATTTTTTCCAAGTGTTTGAAAAACATTTTTTTAATTAAAAGTCACATCCTATTAATATAGGCAAAGTATTTACAGGATGTTGCATTATACTTAAAGATTTTCATGCACTTCATGTAACTGGTTTACACATAAAGGCATATTACTTCTTTAAGATATAAACTACATTAAAATAAAGGATATAATGCAGAGTGTACCAAAGCGATTTCAGCTGAGGATCTTCATTTCCAGCTAGGAGGTGATTTCTCCAAATTTGTTCAGTATCAAGACCGTACCTTGACAGAGCTCTGAGTCGCATTTTGGTTGCTATGTCTTTTTCCAAGGAACTAGCCTTTCCTTCTTCTGTACACTCATATAAATGTCGTCCACAAGCCCACATTAACGATGTCACTGGACTCCATGCAAGAGAAATTCTTTCGAAAACTGTGAAGTCAGACATAGTCCTATTGGGAGTCACTACTACCATTCGATTTTGGCTCGTGGGATGCCAGGCAAATGAAGCAATGTAGTTTTCACATGGTTGGACACTTCTTTCAATTATTGTCGGCTCAGTTTCGTCCCCAATAGGGGTGGGAGTATGCTGCATGTCATACAGTCTAATGATATTACTATCCCTTGTTAAAGTAGCTAAGAGTCCAGTTCTTGTTGGGCACCACGCAACTTTTGTCAAGGGTTTTGGTTGCTCTGTCAAGGTCAAAACAGGCTTCTCAAACTTTCTTAAATCCCATATGGCAACCTGACCTTCATAGAAGGAAGCTACACGATCGTGGAAATAGGGATCGACAGTCACTCCTTGGACAGCCTTGGTATTGACAAATATTTTTTGGCTTGTGTTCCTTAGATCAAAGATAGCCAGATTTCTATGCATTCCAGCTAAAAGCAGCTTCTGGTCCCGTGGAAGCCAACAGAGAGAAAGACAAGCATCGTTCTGTCCCAGTTCATACAGTGGCTTTGTTACTACCAGTCCCGCTTCTGGATCTCCTGCTGACAGTCTTACTTTCTCTGTAGCAACTGCAGTCTCTGGGGCATATTTGCTACTGATATCCCAGATCAACACCGAAAAGTCAGCCCGATGTTTATCTAACCCGGCAGCAAGCCAATTGCTATCCAGTGGGTTCCACGCCAGGGTATTGCATTGCCGTGCATGTTTGGGAACAAACTCTTTACCTATCAAGTCTTTAGATTTTGAGTTGTGATCTTGACCAAGGCTGGTAAGTACCACCCGGCCATTGGCCTGTCCAACAGCAAGGAGACATTCAGGATCGTACTTTGGATACCAGGCCACACATTTCATATATGGCGTATCTGAATTTATTGACAAGAGCGTAGCTGTAGTTTCTTCCGATAAGCGCAAGGACCCCGCCTTGAGTTCCGAACTTACAGCAGAGTCAATGTGATAAAGGCTCAATTCCGAATCACATACAACAAATCGGTCCACGTGGTGTGGGGCCCACAGAATGTCGGGTTTGGAGCCACTCATGTTTAGGGTAAGATTACAAGCAATTTAAGCTCTTGTAAGAAGATTCAGGTGATATCCATGCATATGGTAACTGTTGAGAAAATTTGTAGGAATGTTATCAAACTCCAAATTCTTTTGTAATGTGGAATTATCTTCCAACAAACAAGAACATGGTTCTAAACGACTTTGATCGCAAGCGTTCACCACATACACATTTCAGGCCCAAATCTGAATCCTTTCCACAGCAGCACACTTTGCTTTTGCTGGGATATACCTACTGAGGCAGAACCAACACAGCCACCTACAAACTGACAGCAGGATTTGCTGTGTTTACAAACACCCCACCAGTGTTATTTCATTATCATGGAAGAAAGAATCAAACAAAACATGAGGTGGCTTGATATTTGGGTGTAGTGCTGATAAAGAGCCACACCCTAAAACACACAGAAAACTTCTCTGCCTAATTGATGTGCATTAATAGACAGAAATTAGAGTCAGTCTGTTTTGTCTAAGTCTGTTCTATAACCTAAAAAGTCTTCACAGAATCACAAAATGTCAGGGATTGGAAGGGACCTCAAAAGATCATCTAGTCCAATCCCCCTGCCAGAGCAGGAACACCTAGATGAGGTTACATAGGAAGGTGTCCAGGCGGGTTTTGAATGTCTCCAGAGAAGGAGACTCCACAACCTCCCTGGGCAGCCTGTTCCTGTGTTCTGTTACCCTCACTGAGAAGAAGTTTCTTCTCATATTTAAATGGAACTTCCTGTGCTCCAGTTTGTACCCATTGCCCCTTGTCCTATCATTGGTTGTCACCGAGAAGAGCCTGGCTCCATCCTCCTGACACTCACCCTTTACATATTTATAAACATTAATGAGGTCACCCCTCAGTCTCCTCTTCTCCAAGCTAAAGAGACCCAGCTCCCTCAGCCTTTCCTCATAAGGGGGATGCTCCACTCCCTTAATCATCTCTGTGGCCCTGCGCTGGACTCTCTCCAGCAGTTCCCTGTCCTTCCTGAACTGAGGGGCTCAAAACTGGAAGTTTGCCCTCTTTAAAGATTTCTACAGAAATACAACTCTCCACTCCCCATCGTGTTCTTCTGCTTCTAACCCCATCTTCTGCCCCAACACTGCCTTCTCTTCATTCGTACGTGGCCTAGCACCATTCATAAGCTTACACTTCTGTTAACCATCACTTACATTTTCAGTAGCTGTATGTCCAGAACCATCACATGCACCAACACCAAAGAAAACCCCACAGCTCCTATAAACTTCTATAACTGGAAGAAGGGCCACGCTAGAGTTGGAAGCAGGAAAAGGAAGCGTTATTTACTTTTCCTCCTTTATGTGTCTGCTGGTTACCCCCTCAGCCGGGCTCCTACGGGCCCGCAGGCCGCAGCCCGGCCCGCCGCTCCCGCCCCGGGCAGCACGACGCGGGACCCGAGCGACGAGGAGGCCGCTGAGGCGCGAACCGCCACCCCGCCACCCGCACCGGCCGCGGAGCTGCTCACCCACCCGCGGGGCGCTCCACACGGCCGCCAGCCCGCCCCGCTGTCCGCGGAGGAGAGCGGGAGGCGCAGGCGGGTGCCCGGCTGCGGAGGCGGAGGGGAAGGAAAAGCTGTGGCGCTTCCGGCGGACGGGGAAGGAAAAGCGGTTGCGTTTCCGTGGTGCCGCGGCGGCTGCTGGGAAGTGGT
The DNA here is from genome assembly GCF_036013445.1 of Caloenas nicobarica. NCBI lineage: Eukaryota > Metazoa > Chordata > Aves > Columbiformes > Columbidae > Caloenas > Caloenas nicobarica. The sequence continues at coordinate 27,974,252 of NC_088246.1, read as the reverse complement.
GGCGTCACGGCCGGGCCCGGGGTTGTGGGGCGGCCGGGGGTTGTGTGGCGGGGTCACCGCGCGGGCGGGGGTGGCCCGGCTAACGCTGGGGTTTTAACCAAAATCGCAGGAATTGGCGTGGCTGGCAGAGCACGCGTCGCGCCGTGAGGCAGCGTCGGGGCGCGGGCAGGAGCACCCGCCCCGGGGTGTCCCTTGAACTGCTCTCGCCGCGGTGCGGGACGCGGGCCTTCAGAGCTCATCCAGTCCAACCCCTGCAGTGAGCAGGGACGTCTTCACCCGGATCAGGCTGCTCAGAGCCCCGTCCAGCCCGGCCTTGAATGTCTCCAGGGATGGGGCATCCACCACCTCCCTGGACAACCTGGGGCAGGGTTTCACCACCCTCGCTGCCAAAAGTTTCTTAGAATCAGGTGCAACAGCGTGGTGGGGGTGAGCGGTTCTTACACCGCGGTGGAAGCAGTGAGTAGCGGGAGCGACTGAGCAGTGTCACGCTGGATAATGCAACAGGAAGGAACCGAGATGGTGAAAGAACCTCGGAAAATGTCCTGTTCCCAAATGTCCTTCCCCAGACCCGCCTACGCGGGAGCTAGGGGTGACGCACGCTGTCCGGCAGCAGTGTCCTGTCCTCCCGTTCATCTGAGCATCTCACCAGTGGCAGTGTAGTAAATACAGATTTTCTAATGTGCATGTGCAATAAATCCAGTACTTCTGCAAACATGAAAAGAGTTGGCTGTGACTGGTATGTGGGGCTTGTAAGAAACTGTGTCAAAACGTGGGAAAGTCGGGTGTTTTCCTAAAGACAACTTTAATTTAATACAGAGTCATTTTGCTTTCTGTGAAAGTAGTTCTGTGACATATTAGTGCCATTGGAAGAGTATTTCTGTTCCAAATGGTGACACTCTTGTGATGCGTTTTGTATTGCTTATCGTCTGCAAAGCCGGTTGTTACAAACAAATTTCACTTGCTCCTGTGGAGCAGAGAGTGCTGAGTGTCGCGGTGTGACAGCCCACCAGAGGTCCGCTTCTGTCTGGAGAACAGGGCAGGTGACAACTGACGTAGAAGTCCTCTGAGATATTGGCTGTGGCTTGTTAATGGAAATTTCTTCACGAAACAAGTAAAACAATCCTAAAACATTTTGGATATTCTCAGTGTGAAAAAAAAATACTCTCCTGATCTCTTCTGTCAGCTGTTGTCTGTGAAGGGAGGCAACACCTGACACTGCAGAGCTTTCTCCTCTTGCAGATAAAGATGTCATAAGGGCCTGTGCCTGGAAGTGGGAACTCTACGTTTTCTGTCAGAACATCAAGTGCACATTTTGAAGAAGGAATAGTCGCTAGAACAGATATGGCAGTATTTTCCAACACTCCAACTCCAACTAAAGATTGTAGTATATTATTGTAGTACATTAATATTGTACATAGTATTTGTGTATTTTATGGATGTAGTGTGGGAATCACTTGCTGAAATTTGGTCAACCAATACAGGATGCTTTCCCCCTACAAGTCTTAGCAATGTATCTTCTTAAGAAGAAAAAAGGTTGTATTTCAGAAGGAACGGCTTATACTCACCATAGAAAACACTGACTTCATTAGGATCGGATTTTATCCTTAGGTAGGTTGTGAAATCTTCCACTCACACGTTACCTCTTGAGCTAATGTGGGCAGCAAGACTAGATTGTTGTAATCTTCGTGGACTGTCCCCAGAGCAGGATGAAGAATGCTGGGAAAAATGTAGTCTGATTCCAAGCGCTAGAGGGGAATATGGTGCACCAAGGACACTCCAGCTGTGACCTGTGTGTCACCTTTTTGCATTTAGTCCCTCTGGCTTCTCTCTTTCCAATTTCTTTTCCCTGTTCCAGTCCAAGTGTTTAACAAGAAGGTGCAGATTACTTTTTTCGAAGGCTTACAGTTTGGCCAAAATTCAGTAGATTTGCATAAGAACTACAGCAAGTACATCCCTCTTTAACCTTTCTCTTCTCCTAAGCTCTGTACTTTCTGAAATACACCTTACTGCTCTAAACCGTAAAAGATGCAGATTTTATTTAACCAAAGAAAAACACCTGGTTTTTGTTAGCCTCATTCTTGGAAATGACTGGATTGCTTTGGCTAAAATTTAGAAAGACATCTGGCATGAATAGGTTCAGTTTATGTCTTTAAAGTTACATAAAGCTGTAAACAATGAAAACCAGTGTCTTAAATAGGAAATACTGGGCAATCTCAATAAACAGGTGTGATAACCAGCCTGTCAGTGATTTTACAGTTGTGTTAAATATACATTCTCTAGATGCGTCCTTGGCTCCATCTCTAGTTTTGGATATGCTCTGTGGTGGGAATTACAAGTGGATATGGAGTCAAATGCAGGCTCTACAGATGCCAAACAGGAGTCTTGGCTTGACTTCATAGACTCAGAAACATGCCCAGGGGAAGAACAATTGAGGTCTTGTTACCTAGACGTGTAGAATAAACTCAAAATTCTTTCACTTATGTAAGTAAAAAAAAAAAAAGGTATTATTGTCATTGCTCAGATTTCTTGTGGGTCGTAACTAAATCCTGTCAGTGGTAATTCTGTGTATTTTTCCTTACCTCCTATATAATGGAAATGTTTGTGAATTCCTAGAGAGCAGTCATTAAGCAAAGTATTTCAATAAAGAGCTCAAAGTCAAGAAAGAAGTTTTGTCAAAAGAAAAGAGAAAAATAGATCTGTTTCATGGTAATATTCTGAAGGCAGAGGAAAATTTGTGTCTCCCTTGGGATTTGTAACATCTCTTCAGGAATAAGGGAATTATAGAAAAACTTGAAACATCATTCAAGAGAGGAAGAATTTCATATCTCATATGAAAAAAGCGTTAAATGTGTTAAACTTTAAGAATCTGTTAGGAGGCCAGACAACCTGTTTTGTCAGATAACAGGGAGTTATTCAGGGTGTGTTTTAAAAGCCTTCTGAATGAAAAACAAAACAAAAAACCAAACCAAACAAACACACAAACAGAAAAAACCAGCCAAGAAAACTTTGTATTGAATCTGTTGGAGAGGATTATAAAACTGTAAAAGATAGTGATTAAACAGGCATTTGCCATCTATAAAGTGTCAGAAACTATAATAAACTAAGGAGGGCTATACAGGGCAACAAAAGACTTGGTCTGGCACAATGGAGAATGGTTCAGGGTATTTCAATGCAGAATATTGACATATAGTTTAAAATGGAATTTTTTATTAAGCTGATGTTTAAGAATTAATACTGAATATGTTTTATTTAAAATTTATTTTTAAATTTTGATAGCCCAACCAAATATTAGTAGTTTCTAAGTAATACTAGTAAAGAAAAATATCTTATTTTTGTCTTTTTTTAATACATAGGGACTGGAAGGTCCATTTGGCCCTAAAGGACCTTGGGAACCTCAGGTAAATGAAAAATAAGGTTTAAAAGTATTATTACATAGTTTTGTGTGCGTTCATTTTGTATCTCATACACAACCTGATTTCATTGCTGAATGGTACTCATTGTGGGGCAAAAATAATACATTTTGGTAACCCTGAGAATTTGCCGCACATCCGGCAAAGGGCACAGAGCTGTGTTGGTGCAGTCAGCTGTTGAGGTGGACCCTCCATGCTGGGCTTTTTCCTTTCCCTGAGGACCTGCCAGTTCATTTTCCCCACTGCTGGAATTTCTGGTGAGCTGTGCAAGGAGCCAAAGTGTCCACAGTGTCCCAGAGTGACTGGCAAAGTAACTCCCCGAACAGCCGAAGAGACTGAAACCAATCCAGCAGTCTCAAAAATGCTGATTGTTCAATAACTCTGTGCTGAATCAGAGAAAAATCACAGCAAAGAGTAGCGATTGCCCAACACTTTTTGTTTTCGTTAGCTGTTTTCAATGGCAGGTCCCTGATTTTTTTTGTCTCAGCAGTTGCTGGAAGGTGTTGTAGCAGCTGTTGAGTATTTTAACTTCTACAGTCTTTCTGGAGGGGAGACAGGAATCTGTAGAGTTGCTTACTGTGACAGGGATCTCATACCCATTGTCATATATTGTGAGGTCTGTATGTTGACAAAGCGAGGACAGAATTTTACTACTCCGGTGCAACTGCCTGGACATGAGCATCTCATGCGTAGGTGAAACAGTACAGCAAATACAGAGTATCACAGATTCATAGAAGGGTTAAGGCTGGGAAAGCGAGTAGGGAGTTAAGAAGAATTTACTCAGATCAGATAATGAACCTTTTGTCCTGAATTCCATTCTGCATAGTATAAAGCAATATTACTCAAGTTTTCCCTGTAGCAGATAGCATCATTTCTACAATACCATGCAAAATTAGTATTTTTAGCAAACCCACATTTTCACTAAGAAAAAAAATGTGATTCTTGATGAAAGAACATTAAGGATTTGGGAGATTTAAGATTTGCCATGAAAGGTATTAATAAGAGAAACAAAGAAGTCATGATTTCCATGCAGAAATTAAACTGTTCCTGCATTGTTCAGTTTGTGTACTTAAAAATGTCAGCTGGTCTTCCAGGTGAAGTCATAACTGACTTCTGTTAAACTATTTTTTTCAGGCGGAAGCAGGCCAGATTGAGTTACCTGTTTCTTTTAAGTATGTGTTAGTTATTATTACTCCTATAATCTCTTTATTCCAAGCCTTGTGCTAGTGCTGTGTAATGTTACAGCCTACATTCTGTTTATATTTGACAGATTTCTCATACTAAACAAAACAACTGCAAAGTAAAAGCAGATGAATATTCTACTAAAACAGAGGATTGATCCAATAATTTGCTGTAACAGTCAATAGCAGGAATTAATTACTTACTAATGGGCATACAAATGAAAATGCCATGCAATCAATAACATAGCAATTTATATTGATGTATTTATAGATGATTACTTATTAGTACATTCCATTATTTCTTGAAGAAAAATAAATGCCTCATAAAAGAGTGATGATTTGGAATACTTTTTAAGTTTTTGAGTTGTAACAGACTTTTACTTACTTTTACATAGTGGTGATTTTTACATGTCCCTTAGGTACTAACTTAATAGGGTAGAATTTATTATTTAAATAAAAAAGAAAAGCTGTTAAAATAGGTGGGAACATTTTCAAATAATGGTCAGCTCAAAACTGCAATGCAGGAAAACCAGATATTAAACAGGTGAGCATGCCTACCCTAACCCACGTACATTTGTTTGTCTTTCCTCTTTAGCAAATTGTCTGGTCTCAGACCTTTAAGTTGTACTTAATTAGAGTATTAATCTCTTCATCACTATTGTATAATAGCTATAATATATGACAGCTGCTTTTTATATTTCCCTGTAATTTCCCTTGTAATTGGTATGGCTAAACAAACACATAAAAAAAAATAAATTATTAAGGATCTAATTCAGCTTGACCTTTGGCAAGTCTCATTTTAATCAAAATTTTCTGGCCTCTCAGACATTGCTTACAGTTCTGATCAGTCCCTTTTATATTCCTTGGAAGATCTGCTTAATTCTAATACCATGTGTGAGAATTGCTTTCATGCAGTTGTATCTCAAACTGTTTTCAGGAATTGAGATGAGGTATGAATTCACATTTTTTGTAACTCTAAATGCAGAATACTCTAAGTTTGCTCTGTGTACAAGCGTATGAGTTCTTTAAGAATTTTGAATAATGTAGGGACTTTGTACAGTGGAAGCCCGATTATGAGCTTCTTCCTTAAAGATCTCTTAAAAGTTCATAAGAGATCAAGGTATACTAAGGTTAGTTAATGATTTTCAATATGTTAATTGGAAACAGTTTTTTTCCCTATGACTTTGTTATGCTTTTCCACATTTGTTTCTTGGAAGTTTGACTTTTTTTTTTTAGTTTATGTGCATCTCTGAGACATATTGTATTTATGTCATGTCTGGCCAAGGGGACTAGCCAAACTAGTCAAATCCCTTCAGGAATATGGAAACAGAACACCTAAATACTACTAAAGTTTTGCATGTTACAACACAATGTAAACACTGACTTCTTAAAGACATTGCGATTTCCTATCCTACCCTATTCTATTCTCTCACAGTGAGTCAAATAACAAAGATACTACTTGCCTGAAATGACAGAAGGGGTTTAGCTCCAAAACCACTTTCAAGGACACATAACACAATGGATACAAGTGCTTGTTTTATTATATTTTATTTTCATTTATTTTTAATATCTTAATTTATTGATTTAATTTATTTGATGTTATGTTATTTCATGTCATTTTATTTCAATTTCTGACTCTGTTTCAGAGCTGGTGCTCACAAGCATTAACACAACGCCCATGTGTAGCCAGGAGCAGGCTGATGCATTCTTCAGTTTAGCTTGAAAAAACATCCCTTGCAGGCTGGCAAAGGCAAGTCCCAGAGCTCCGAGAGCAGCAGCAGGAGTAGAGGCCAAGCTGTCCCTGGTTCCTGAAGATGGAGCATGTGAGGAATGAGGATCAGGTCTGACCACACACAAAAGAAGAAGAGGTGTGTGGCACCTCTTGATCTTTTCCAAAGTGTGACACGTAGCAATGACAAGCAGACATTTTCCCTTCCTGTTTGTATTAGTTGTTTTTGGTTGGGTTTTTTTGAGGCTGGTTGTTTGAGGTTGGTTGTTCGGCACTATTAGGTTGTTGGTAGGGTGTGTGTTTGTAGGTCAGTGAAGGCTGGTTGGCTTAGGTTGTTTAAGGTTTGTTGAATTTGGTTTAGGTTGGTGGTCTTAGGTTGCTTGGTTTAGGTTTGATGGTTTAGCTTGGTTTTGGTTGGTTAGTTTAGGTTGGTTGTTTTAGGTTGATGTTATTTTGTTAACGTTGATATATGTTGTTTAGGAGGTTTGTTTTTTCTTGTTTTGACTGGGTTCTTTGGTTGATGTTGTTTTATGAAAGCCCTTTGATGTTGATTGTGTTAGTTTGGTTTAGGTTTTTGGTTTAGATAGCTTGTTTCAGGTTGTTTAGGTGGTTTTAGGTTGTTTGTTTGAGGCAGGTTCTTTGAGGGTGGTTGTTAGAGGCTGGTTCTTGAAGGCCGGTTGATCCAGGTTGCTTGATGTAGGTTATTTTGGGCTGAAGTTGTTTTAGGTTGGTTGTTTTAGGTAGGGTATCTGAAGTTGTTTTCATTTATGTTGTTTTCAGTTGTTGCTTTTAGATTGGTTTAGGTCATTTGGTTTAGGTTGCACTCCCCTTCTAGAACCTCCAAAGAAGGTCAAGGTCCATTTGTAGGAGAAGGTAGGGTAGTGAAGCTTCCAAGTCTCCAGACACATCCAAGTGAGGCAGTGCATGGCGGGTAGGGTGTTTGTTGGTAGGGTGTTTGTTGGTTAATTGAGCTTGGTTGGGTTTTGATTTTTTAGGTTTTCTATGGTGTTTTAGCTTGGTTGTTGAAGTTTGGTTGGTTTCGACTGGTTTTTAGCTTTGTCGTTTTCAGCTGGTTGAGGTCATTATAGGTTGGTTTAGGTGGTTTTAGGTAGGTTTAGAGCATTTGGCTGATGTTGTCTTGTTTAGGTTTAGGTCATTTTATGCAGGTCATTTGGGTTTCTATTTTTTAGGTTGGTTTAGGTTGTTTAGTTTTGGTATTTGGTTTAGCTTGGTTGTTTCATGCAGTTTTAGGCTTTCTGAGGCTGTTCGTTATTTGCTTTAGGTTGTTTAACAGTTATTTTAGGTTGGTTGGTTGATGTTGTATAGATTCTTTCGTTTCGGGTGTTTTAGGTTGGAAGTTGAGGGTATTTTTGTGTGTGATTTGTTTTAGGTTATGTTTGTTTGGGTTTAGGATTGTTTCTTTGGGTTTAGGTTGTGTTTGTTGGTATTAGGTTTTGTTGGTTGGTTTGGGGTTGTCTGGATGATTTGGATGTGATGGTGATCTGCCTGCGACATCTGGTTGACGTCTTTTTTTTAAGCTAGGTTTGTTTGAGCTAGGTTTGTTTGATGTTGTTTAGATTCTTTAGCTTGTGTGTTTTAGCTTTTCTTAGGTTGGTAGTTTTAGCTTATTTAGCTTGGTTTAGGTCATTTGGTTTAGGTTGATTTAGGTTTTTTAAGGTTGCTCGGTTTAGTTTGGTATAGGCTTTTTGGTTGAGGTTGGTTTAGGTTGTCTGTTTTAGGTTGGTTTAGGTTTTTTAAATTTGTTTGGTTTCGATTGGTTTCAGTGTGTTGGTTTAGGTTGTTGAATTTTTTTGTTCTAGGTGGGTGGTTTGAGGTTGCTTAGGTTCTTAGGTTGGTTTAGGGTGTTTGTTTTGGATTGGTTTAGGTTGTTTGGTTTGGGATGGATTCAGTTTCGTTCAGGATGGTTTAGGTTCTTTGTTTTAGGTAGGTTCGGTTAGGTTGAGTTGGTTTACATTTTTTAGGTAGGTTGGGTTAGGTTTTTTGATTTGAGTAGGCAGGTTTAGGTTGTTCAGGTCTTTTCTGGTGGTTTAGGTTTTTACAGATTGTTTGGTTTGGGTTTGTTTGGTAGGTTTGGTTTTGGTTGTTTAGGTGGGTTGGTTTAGGTCTTTCTGGTCATTTGGTTTAGGTTGTTTAGGTCATTTTAGGTTTGTTGTTTTCAGTTGTTTTGTGCTGTTTGAGGTTGCATGTTTGTAGGTTGTCTGTTTCCCAGATGTTTGAGGTTGTTTAAGTTTGGTTCTTTTAGGTCATTTAAGGTTGTTGGTTGGTTTTGGTTTAGGTTGGTTGCTTGACGTTGATTTAGGTTGGTTCAGGTAGTTTGCTGTAGATTGTCAAAGTTCTTTTTAGGTTGTTCATGGCTGGTTGTTTTAAGTTTTTTAAGGTAGATTGGTTTAGGTTCTTTAAGGTTCGTTGTTTCCAGTTGTTGAAGGTTGGTTTAAGTTGGTTGTTTTATGTTGTTTTAGGTAGGCTGTTCTAGCTAGGTTTAGGGCCACCATCGTGGAGGATGAGCAGCAGGCTCCCAGCCAAAATGGCTCAAAGAAGCTGTGACAGGGGGCCATGTTCAACGCTGCAAAGGAAGGCAAAAAACCCTCAGAGACACTTGCTGTCTCACATGGGGGAAAAAAAAAAAGCCTTCCTCCCCTCAGCTGCAGGGCACGAGAGGCCATCCTCCTGGTGCTTGAGTAGCAGGCAGGAACCGAGCCAAAAGGGAGCAGAGGAGCTCTGAAAAGTGGTCATGCTCAATGCTGCAGAGGAAGGCAAAAAGCCCCCGGGGACCAGTGCCAATCTGCCCCGGGGGGAAAAATTCCTTCCTGACCCCAGTGCTGGCGATCGGCTGTTCCCTGAGCATGTGAGCCAGACCTGGCTCCTTGTCCCACAGGCTGGTCACGCCTCCCAGGAGCTGCCCAAGCCCTATCCTCCCTTGAGCTGGAGCCATCTCAGGGATGTCCGAGAGTGTCCAAATACCTCTGACCTGATGGACCTTGGGGGCAAGAATCCTTCCTGTGCCTGTCAGGACAGCAGTGGGTGCTCCAAAGCACTGCAACCCCTTGCAGCCCCTCTGTATCCTATTTCTTACGGCTCCTGAGCCTCTCTCCACATGGGATGAAGATGGTGAGCTCTGCAGTTCTCTTCAAGAAGGCATTCCCTTGGTCTTGCCACTGCTATCCAGCTGAAAAGGTTTTCCATCCATCAGATGAGCTTGGAAGGTGGCCCTGGCAGTCCCTGTGCCATTCCTTCTCAATGCAGCAAGTGACCTGTGCTGCTACGCTGTCATTTAAGGAGAGGCTGTCTGCTTGGGAAGAAGTCCTGAATGGTTTTGTGCTGTTTACCATATCTTTCCTTGGACTTGATAGCTCTTTTCCTGCTTTGGCTTTCATCCTTGATATCTTCCTTGAAAGTCATGACAGCCCTCTCAGGCTTTGTCCTGCTCCTTCTAGCCATTGCCTTCTTCTGTAGGCCCTCCATGTTCCTAACCAACTACTTGGTCTTCGTTCGCTTTTATCCCAGATGGACTTGATCTTTCCTGAACCCAAGGAATGAGAAATGTCCATAGTGGTCCAGGTGAGTATTCACCGGGGCTTTGCACAAGGCTTGCCTTTCCTATGGAAATGCGTTGCCTGATACAGCAGAATGCGTTTGCCTCTATCACATTTGTGGCTTACAGTCACGCTGTGATGTACTCATGCCTCCAGGAGCGTTTTCCTACTCTGATGTGTCCAACCAGTGCCAGAAACTCATGGTGCTCCACTTGACGTTGTGTTCCCTATTTCTACCCTGTAGATCTTTACGCAGAGTTTCTTGATGTATGAGATATCTCTTGTGTCAGAGCTTCAGCTGGGAGGGAGTATGGGGGCTGTAGAAGTACACTGTGAGATAGAGCTTCTTCTGGTTCATGGATGATGAGGACCTGGGATTTGTCTAGTTTGGAGAGATGGAGGCTGAGAGGTGACCTCATTGCTCACTACAGCTTCCAAGGAAGGAAAATGGAGGGGGAGCTGCTGATCTTTTCTCCCTGGCACCCAATATCAGGACATGTGGGAACAGCTCAATCAAAGCTGCTTCCATCAGAGGAGCCTTGGACTTGACAAGAGGAAACTTTTCTTTACCAAGAGGGTGGTCAAAGCATGGAACAGGGTTCCCAGAGAGGTGGTCGATGCCCCATGACTGTCAGTGTTGAAGAGGCATTTGGACAATACCCTTAATACCATGTTTTAACATTTGGTCAACCCTGAAGTGATCAGGCATTTGGACTAGATGATCATTGTAGGTCCCTTCCAGCTGTAGTCTTCTTTCCTCTCCTTCTGTTCCTAGCTCCTCCTTTCCCTAGCCGTACATGCTGAGGAAATTTCTGATGTCATTGCTTCCCATCCCTGCACTAACAGAAGGCACTGAATATCCATAACCATGCCCAAGGCTCGGCACTGGCTCTGTCACCTTGCGGCAAGGAGGCACGTACCTTCTGATGGGGGTGAGAGCCCTGGGCCCCCTTGCAACATCTGGGCACCCCACTTCCTACAGCTCCTGCCCCTGGCTCCACAGGGGATGAGGATGGTGAGCTCTGCAGTGCTCCTCAAGAAGGAATTCCCTTGGTCTTGCCACTGCTATCCAGCTGAAGAGGATTTCTATGCACCAGGTGAGTTTGGCACCAATCAGTTTGAGGACTCAGCGGGTTTTCTCTCTTTGGGTGTTTAACACTGGGACCTTCCTACCCGTGCCCTGTGACCGCAGCTTACACAGCAAACTGTTTGCTCTGGTGCAGCTTGCAAATCAGCCCTTCCCGTGCACTATTGAGAGTATGTGATGGGGAGAAGGTAACAGTGCAATATTTTTCATGTATACAGCCCAGTGACGTATTTTGTTTACAGCCATTATAGTGGTGTTTCTTTGTGCTCTATATAGATCATGTTTGGGGGGAGTTGCTTTTGCTGGAAGCAGCCATCAATTAATGAATAGTTAAGAAACAGTCTAAACACACACGGAGTTTTCTAATTGAGAAAATGTAACTGTCTTGCTGGTTTTTTTCTGCAAACTGCACATGGCGTCTTGAATAAAAAGGTGAACCTTTATTGCGTTGGGTTTAGTGTCACTTCTGCAGGAGTGAGGCTGATGAGAACAGGCCCGCGTGTGCGTGTGATCTCACCCATCTCTTTGCTGGCAGGTTGGTCAGTCCCCACTCATCACCAACTTTTCACTCCGTGTCTTTTCAATTTAAAGTGCATGAGAGGAGGAAACAGCCAAGAGGCCACAGAGCTGGGGATGACACTTGCTCTCCCACATGGTCACCAGGTGCTTATAAAAGAAATTGAAATGTGCAGGCTTTAGAAAGGGTTATTCAAAGGAACTGAGGATGAAATATGCTGCATTCTAATAATTTACCTCATTGCTGAGCCTGATCAAAGCATTACTAATTATTTTTTGTAGCCACAAATTTGCTACACAACAGATGATGTGATCACCACACATAAAACTTTGGGCATCTTTGCTTGAAGTTGTCAGTGAAGTCAAACATTTTATTAAAAATATTCTAAATTCAGATTTTTGTGGTTTCATTCTGGTTTTGGTTGGTTAGTTTTTGTTTTGTTTGTTTGGGGTTTTGGCGTTGTTGTTTGTTCATTTTTATGGTGGTGGGGTAGATGACAAGGTGAGCCTGGTCCAAAAGAGGACTGTGGAATTTCAGGAGCCAGATTGCCAAGAAGTAGAGTAAATCTGTTTTGTACAGGTTACTGTTTTAATCCTATTCTATATTAATCCTGTTCTATTTTCTTACAATTGAAAGTAATAATTTACCTTAAGACTAATGAGGCACATTTCTAAGGCCAGTATTACATGTGTTCCAAAGTGACACAACAAGACTGTCATTTGAATTCTCTGAAAACCCAGAACTGTACTTCTGCAGATCCTACTACTTTGCTGATGATTTCACTGATGACCTTCAGCTTTCATTGGCTTTGTAGCACTCAGAAGAGCCATATATTGGGTACTGGCACTCTCAATCTGAGTATCTAAAAGAGAGGAATGTGTGAAATTAGTATTTATTTTCTCAGGATCAGATAGGAACTAAGGAGTAAAACCAATTCTTCCACGAGATATCCTCCCTCCTTGAAGTATTGTATCTTAGCCTTTAATGTTTTAGTCTTTAGCTTCTGCCTTCTGTGGGACAAATATTTTGCCCAGACAGGAGTCTCATTTACTATCCGTCCTGATTAAATGCTGAATGAGTGAGGCGGTATGAAATACTGTCATTATGCATTATCACATCAGTACACCAGAGGGCAGGATTTAGATAGCATAAATATTTTTATAGTTTTCATGAATTGAATGCAGCAGCTAAATGATCTTTTCGATATGTTTATTGTAATCTGATTTTCAAAAGGCATACAATCATGCATTTACTTACATATTGTATGAATAACAATGGCACTGAATTAAGATATATCTAGTAATAGGAACAGTGTTTTTAAAAAACTGTTTAAAATATGTGCTTTAAATGCATCCATTAGCTATGTCTTCTAGCCAGAAAAAAATCTACCATTCTTTACAGTAACTATTGTCATTCTTATTGAGTGAAGAGCATACTGGGGAAAAAAAAAGTGAATTTAGGGTAGTCAGTTTTGTTCAATATAGTCAACCAAACTGATCCAAAGTGTAAGTCCTTTGACATATTACATTCATGTACTATAGAACGGTCACCTTCTTTCATACTTTTTTAGATCTGGATCACATTCTCATTCACTTACAACTCTTTAAGCTTAAGAATCATTAATTTACTTTCTCTGTCTTTATACAGAAGCTCTTTGTCAGCTCTCTCTGTTTCTTTTTATTTCTTCTTTACAATTTTTGAGTTGCAGTAACAAGAATAGCAGGAAGTTTTCAAGGATAGGTATTGTACCAGGAAAGCAAGCTGATACATTATTTTTTCCAATAGAGTAGGTGATTTAGCATGAATGCAGGAACTGCAGGCCTATTAACTCAAAATTCAATAGCGGCATGAATTTTACATATCAAACTTTGTATTGCAGACCAGAGCTTTAGTATGGTCACATAATGAGTACATTTAGAGAGATTCAATAGTCCTGGGAGCTGGATGCACTGAGCATCCGATGCAGAGCTGGTGGTGCAGAGCAGCCATTGAAACAGTCCTGTACTAAACAGCTCAGCAAGAAGTATTAGTAGTGTTAAAAACAGCACTGTAAATCTGAAGGCTTTACTTCCATCAAATTTGATTTCTAAGTGAATATAAACCTATGAAACTGAATACTGGCAAGACTAGTGGAAAAAAAAAAAACCACCAAAACAAGAAACAAAACCAAACCAACCAAACAAACAAAACCCCAAACCAGCAACAACAAAGACAAAAAATCCCCACAACAAACAAAAAAACCACAGGCACAAAAAACCCCAAACCAAAAAACAACAACCCCCCCACACACACATACAAAAAAAACCAAAACCACAAAACACTAACGCTGTGAATTGTACATCTACAATCCTGTAACAGAACTGTCAATATCCACATTGTATAATACTTCCAAAACACAATAAGCAGCAAAGAAGAGCTTAGGCTGTTTCCAGAAACCAATTACACGCAATATGTAACAGATCTACAGATTTTCTAGCCAGAGAAGTACAAACAAACTTGACCCCATTGCTGTCTGAATACTGGATGTTTGTGAGAACTACCAGGTTATATGGGTATTTGACCAGTCAGAGATTGTTATGTCTAAAAATCATAAATGTTTAACATTTTCTGACCACTGCCAGGTGACAGCCATTTTTGTAGGTCCAAAAAAAAGTGAGAAATCTTTGAACACAGCTGGAAATCCATTCACTCACTTCTGTTTTGGCACATAGTGCAGATAAACCCTGATGACTGCTGGAAAAAGTATTTTCCATAGCTGACAGTCTGTATCTGGGTGGACAGGCTGTATACAAGTCTCGATCTAAGCATGCATAAGAGGAAGAATAAGCATGCAAACAGTATGAGTGATGCATTTGAATAATTTGTTGCTAATGAAATGCTTAATCATCACTGTTGTGGCTGATCCAACAGATGCTGCATGGTGCCACTACTTATCGTTTATATATAGCATTAACAGATATTTAGTGTAAAATATCATGTTCCATTGAAACTCTTCAGTCTCAGCTTGTATAACGAAGGCAAGATTTATTTAATGAAGACAATTAAGCTGAACGGAGGTGACACAGTCTTGTCTGTCATCTGAGAAGTTTCTAGGAAGGAGGCCTTTCAGTTGCAGGCTGCAGCTGCTGGGACAGCTGATCCTTCCTCGCTTGTGCTGGGTAAAGACTGTAGGTGGTGGTGACATGCATGATCTTTTTCTAGTAGCAACATGTTCCTGCAGTACGTTTCATGTCAACAGAGCATGAACAGACTGACAGTTCCATGCAGGAATGGTCCTGGGTACAATCATCTGGCAGGCGAACAGCTCTCCCGTGCAACCAGATTAGCGTTATTGCCATCTTTGCGAAGGGCTGAGACCTCACCGAGTTACTTGGTGTGTGTTGTCTCACTCTTGAATTAAGTTGAAGTTACATATGCTGTTGTAACTTGAGGCTTACAGCACACATGAATAGATGATGGGTGTTTGCAAAGGTGTGATTTCTAGCTGAATGTCTTTCTAAAAAGGGATCTACCCTTGGAGAAGCAGAAAGGGGGTAATTAAGGAAGTGTTTGGTCTATCAATAGAGGAGACTTTGCTCCCAGGCTGGATGAAAGGTGCTTCTGCTAACCTGAATGAGGGCAGAGACTTTTTTATGCTCACTGGCCACTGATGTACTATTATTTTTCCCCATGTTCTTTCCCCTTCACCAAAATTTGAATGAAATCAGCAGGAAATATACTCTACTTACTTAAAAGCTCCTAGCCAGCATATTCCATTGCTGTTCTTTAAACATTAAATAAAGGGCAAAGCAGGCATGATTTCTGTACAGGGGAACTGAAAAAAGACAGGAAAGTGTAATTATCTACACCATTTTATAATGGCAATGGTTTGTGAAATACCACTTGCTTCAGTGTCTGTGGCCAGGGAGATCAAACAATGCAATAACTGTCCAATTTAGGAGAAACTCTGGCCTAGAAGACATTCAACTACATCACTATTAGACTCTGTAACTGTACCAAAAATAAAAAAATGAGGATTTGATTAGTGAAGTTTAAGTAATTCATTATTTTTCCTTGTATTTTTTCATGCTGCAGAATTTGAAGGTAATCTGAATTTTAGAATGTTGCTCTCCTCTGTGGGTTGTTTCTTTCCATCCCTGCTCATGACTGTTTCAGCTTCCTTCAAGAAGAATATAACATTTTTATCCAGATTTATTAAATGTGCCTTCCAGTACATCAAGTTGTTTGATAAAGAGTGAAACTAAGACTGGTTTTCTTTGGCTTCTACATCCCCTACACTCCCAGCCATACAACAGTAACCTCAGGTTTCCCAATATTTCTATTTATTGCAATGCACCCAGCTACTCCAGTGTTTGGAGTCCTCTTTTGCGGTACTTCTGATCCCCTCCCATGTTACATAAGTTTCTTTTTTTTTCATTCCCCTTCCCTGTCCTCACTGCTCCCACCACCCCTACCAGCCACCCACATATTTCCCCTCTGTTCTGGCCAGAGTTGGTGAATGATGTGCCTGGTTTGCAGCCTTGGGCTCTGATTACCAAGTTCATGAGTTCATCTGGACTGAGCAGCCAGCGGACGAAACTCAAGTAAGGGCTGACCTCTCTTTGCCGTGTTTGTGTGTGTCAGGGGGTGGTGGTGGTAGGTGCCACCAAGTGTCGCATTCACTGCGTGGCTCCTGTTTCTTATTAAAGGTGCACAAACTTAGTATTTCTCTTTTAAATCCAGTAGAAAGTAGCCAACAAAGTCAAAGGCTGACTGAATGACGTGCACTTAAGTTAGAAAAAAGGCTCTCAGGATTCTGCAGGAGGGAAAAAAGTTTTCCCCACCTTGTTTAATCTGCCATGCGGAAAATATCCCCCATTAATTTTAACAGATTTGGTTTTATTTGAGTAGCTGATAGACTGCTGCAGGTGTAGTTCAGTGGATTTATAATCACAGAAGGCTGCCCTCTGCTACTTGTGTGCTTCTAGAAGCCCTTCTTGTTGCCTTAGGCTTAGGGAATCATTAAATGGCTTTAATATTTTTTCATTTTGCATTTTTAATTTAGCATATGAAACAACATCAATGTCAATATTTTGATTTATAGTTATTATTTTTTCTTTATGTTTCCCTGTTTTCCCCGTAATAAAATCTGGTTGGTAGCAAATCATCAGGTTTTTAAATGAAATTTCTTGATAAGGAGACCGGGAATTCTCTGAGATGAAGTACTTGCACTCTACCATGTTGTGCTCTAACAGCTTTCTAAAGGACTTGCTGTGAAAGGGCTGTGCTTGATGCAGAATAAACAGTTGTGCTTTAGCATTTTTTTGAAGGCTGAATGTTTTCAAGAAGAACATACCAATGGCAATTGATAAGCATAGTAGTCACTCTGTTTCTGCTAAATAACCGAATTAAATCTGCAATATCAAAATAAAAGTTTAGAAATTCTATATTCTCTGCCTTTTCCTTTTCATCTTTCAGATACACTCTTCCTACAAAACTAAAAAAGCAGAAATTACTTACAGAGGAGGCGAAGCCTCAGCTTTCACATTTTTCTTGATAAGATGACAATTCCTAAGCTTTGCGCACTACTTTCCGTGCTGGAAATGTCTTCTGTGTAATGAGAGATATTCACTTCACAGCGAAACTTCCATTGGATGCTGGAACAAAAAGAGCACACACAGTCTTTGGGATTATAAATACAAAAAAGCCATGAATAGGTAACATTACTGTCCTATAGAATTAGATGCTGAGCCTGTTTTTGGTGTATACATTTTAAAAGTAGTGTCCCAGGCATAAGCTACCAAGGTGATCTCAAGTCTAGAAAATCTATCTTGAGAAAAGTTAAGGGGTAAAACCTACATGGCGTTAGGCAGATTTTTTTAAAGCTATTTAGTACAGTTGGATGGTTAGTAAACAACTCTTTATACGTTTTCAGTCCTATGTTTTTGATGAAAGATTGGACCTCTGCCAAAAAATCTGCTTCAGTCAAAACCATCTTTTTACAGTGTGTTTTTGAAATGCGTGATTTATTCGTAATTGCTTTAATCTATAACAGAAACATTTCAATGCTTAATCACTTAGCAGTCCAGAGACGCGATTCACCCCAGCAATGTAGCCCGAATCCTCCGTTCTGCAGCACCGTGCGAAGGAGCCCTCCCTTCTGTCCTGCCACCAAGGTGCCGAGGGACGTCTTGCCTGGTAGCAATGCCCGTCCAGAGCCTGGGCACTTGTCGTCCACACAAAACTCCCTCGAGGCATGTTGTGATTCCTTGGGACTCACCATTTTCATACTTTCTCTCACCCTGATTTTTTACTTAACGCTGCGACAAAACAATTTTACTCTGGAGCCTGCCATTAGATAAAGCAAATATAATTTGCATGCAGCACGCTGAGAGCTACATAAATGACAGCTCCATTTAGATATCCTGTCTGTTTCTGACCCCTCAGAGGATTTAAAAAGCAGAAAGAATTTCTGAGGAAAACCGCTCAGGAAGACTTTTTTTTTTTTAAGTTGTCTTTTATTATTGTAATTGCTAATGCAATCGCCACCTTTGAGACATGCTCATGGTCCTGGAAGACTCAGCAACCATCAGGTCAGAATTCAGTTCTAGCCTACGAATGATAACGTATCAGTCTCAAATCTCTGATCTAGCCAGTGCTGCAACATTAACATGGACAAACTGAAAGTGTGGCTGGCAAAGTGATGAGTAAAGGCACAAACTGTCTAAAGTGAGTTTTTTGATGTAAAAGTTCACTTATTTAAAATGGGAAAACATTTCTTCTCCCAGACTGACACTGTCCCTTTAATAAAATGGCTTGGTCTCCCTCTCAGTCCTGGCTTAGTGCCTAACGATCTTATTTTAAACTTTGGCCAACTGAGCAGCAATAATGGACTATAAAGGATCTAGATGCAAGGTAGAGCTATTTACAAGTGATTAAGCTATATATTTATAGATTGGTTTATTTTTTGTAAACAAAACCTATTTTCCAGTATGACCTACTGGACATATTTTCAACACTGACAGGTTATTCAATCCAGAATTTGCTTTTTGAATGCCTTCAAAGGTAAGAGACTTAGTTATTTTCTCTCTCTGTTTTTAAAAGACTACATCGATGGTTTCTGTATCTGTAACTGCTTGATGGATTTGAGGATTTAGGAAGGATGTTTAAATTCAATATATTGTCTTTGTTATGAATGATATTTAAAATGAATTATTGTAAACTGCAGCAATATTTTGTAAATCAATTTAAATGGAGGTCAGTTTTCTCTGGAAACCTGTTGACTTACTGGCTTAAATGTTGTAATGTTCATTTTATTAGTATATATTGTCATTATAACAGAATATTTTCTTTATGGAAAATATTGCACACATTCTGTTACAGCCATGTAACATTAATAATACATTCATGTATTGAATTTCATTACTAAGCCATTGTTTCTTAGAAGAATAAGTTGTTCATACTGATGCTCCAGACTTGGGTAATATATCTGCATCCCAAAACACCCAGATCTCTGTTTATTCCTAACAATTAGGGATTTCTAGAAACAAACTGTATTCTATGCTTTCTATAATATTTCTGGTAATTTAATATAATTAGTTTAATAGCAAAGTATGTTAATAACAATATGTGTTAGCAACAATTTCTTTTACCCTTCTCTGATAGATGTTCAAATGACAGCTAAAGATAGCACTGGCCTTTTTTATGAAAGAAAAGGGAGCACTGTGTTTGTTCTACCCATATTTCTTCTCTAATAAACCAGGTTCTAATATACATATGAGCTACAACTGGGATTGTACTGGCTGCTCTGCTTAAATCACCTACCCAGTGACTATTTACAATTGGTTTTTATACGTTGTCTCTAGAATTGTGGTTCCCACAAATGTGTATTCTGTATGTAAAGTATCTGTATCTGTATGTGTAGTGTAATATTTGCATCTACTAATGAAGTATAATATTTGCATTTATTAATGAAGTATTCACAGGTGGTTTTATACTTTTAGCAGGAAGAAAAAGTCGTCTGATTTGGGATCAAAGTCACTATGTGGAAAAAACATTCTTTCTTTTGCTTTTTACTTCTGGCTGTGGCAACAAACCAGATAGTATATGGGCAAAACAGAAAGAAAGGAAAGAATTCTTATTCTCTCGTGCAAAAAGATGAAGGTAAAACAATTTTCTTAAAGTTTCTGATTGACCATGTTGTGTGTCTCCACATATTTCGTGATAGTTAGCTAGTAATTGACAACTTACGTATGCATTTATAAAATGTGATTTATTTTGATTATCAGGCCTGGAATATACTGTGTTGACATTTACTTGGTCGTGAACTCCAGTTTGACCTATGATTTTCATTGACACATGTACTTCTTTTAAGATAAATGCTAAGGAGCCAAATTTTTAGTTTGAAATTGCATGAGGAATATTTTGTATACAAAATCAACTAAAATGCTAAAACGATCCCATCAAGACCTAATTTGAAAGTTCTTGTCTGTAGACTGTATTTAATAATACCGGTATGAATCAAAGTTATTTAAATTTAGTTACTTGACTACAGTAGAATTTATTGGCATTTAGAGTGAAATTTATCCTTTACTGGGAAGACAGAGGAATCCTTGGGGAAATTATCTGAGGACTGGGATTGTTGCAGAGAATTATCTGAAATCTGTGGTACAGGTGTGCCCGTCATTCATAGATTTAACTTTCTTGTTTCATTACAGGTGATACATGTCTTGTTGATATAATCTTTATCTTGGACAGTTCAGAAAGTGCCAAAAATCAATTGTTTGATTTACAGAAGAATTTTGTTCAGAACTTAACTGACAGCATTTTCCAGATGAAGCCGGTTAAGTCTCAGAAGTATAATGTCAGACTAGCAAGTATGCAGTTCAGCAGCACAGTCAGCATTGATCATCCCTTTACATCCTGGAAAAATGTGCAGAATTTTAAAGAGAAAATCAGGTCTCTGGGCTTTATTGGTCATGGCACCTACTCCTATTATGCAATTTCCAATGCTACTCAGCTGTTTAAAACTGAAAGTCGCAAGAGAAGTGTGAAAGTAGCTTTTTTGATGACTGATGGCGTGGATCATCCAAACAGCCCTAATGTCCAGGGTATAGCCACAGCAGCTAGGAGTCTTGGAATACATTTATTTACCATTGGCCTTTCTAAGAAAAATGTCCAAGAAGAAAAGTTGCGTTTGATATCTGGTGATTCATCCTCTAAACATGTCTTATGCCTGGATGATGAGAACCTGCTGGTTGATGTAGCATTGGAGCTGGTAAGTCATGCTGATGTTAAGCTTGTCACCCATCTATCCATGACAGATTTCATTTAACTTTCATAGGTAAGTCATGAAGGCAGCACAGAGGTTTGCAGGTGAACCAGGGCTGGAGCCAGCCTCAGGTTTGGAAGTTCAGAAAGGTTGTGAAGATCATGTGGGACATCTGCAAGAGCTGAGCTCCAGCACTGGTAGTGGAGAAGATCAGTAACTATGGGCTTAAGAATCAACTTCAAGAAATTCTACTGAAGCCAATGGAATTTTTTTTAATTGACTTGAGTGAAATTGGGGTTCCAAAGTACTGTAAATCTGCCACTGTACTTATAAACTAAGGGCACTTAGCTCCCCACCTTTCTAGTGCAGCGTAAGGCACATATAAGAAAAGGTATGGAGTACTGCTTAATTAATTTCTTAATTCAGAGTAGACAAAAGTGTTGCTGTGAGAGAGATGTCAGCTGGATTTGACCTTTCTCGCTTCTGAGCAATAATGTGCAAAGTGTTGGGGCAACCTAGGAAGTGTTTGGGGTTTAAAATCCTAGAAAACATTTTAAGTAAGAGAAGACTTTGCAAATAATAAATTAAGACAATTTGGACAGAAATGATTCTTAGAAAATGCAATAGCTTTAATTAGGGAGTAGTCCATACAGAATTTATGTAATATTTTTGTAGTCTCGTAAAGGTGGCAAAAAACTAATTTGGAAAATTTAAAATCAGAAACGGAACCTTGCTAGTTTATATGTATAAAAATAAATAATTATGTTGTGGAACTAAGCACATGGCTAGAGATCTCACAGATACAGTAGGTGAAAGGCATTTCTGAAAGAATTATTGTTGTCACAAGTCTGTGGTTTGTACCTGTGAAGGTATATATTTACAAAAAAAAAAAAAAAAAATTTCCTGAGATCTCATGGCACGATGCTGTCGTGAGGAATGCGGTGCATGTCGCCGCTACATCAGGAGTCAGGACACAAGGAGTTTCCGCCTCCCAGCCGCTCTCCAAGGAGTTGTGTGCTTGGACAGTAAAAGCTCAGCTGTGCTCATCACTGATGGAGGGACAGGGTATTTCTCAGCTCACAGAGTGTCTCTGAGTGTATGATAATATTTTAGAAGGTAACTTATTTTCATAGATAAGGGTCATAAAATCATGGAGTCGTTCCCCTGTATATTATGTTAGAAAGACCTTCCATAGGAAGGCCTTTTGTTAGGAAGTCTTCTCATATTCCCCTTGTTAGCATTGTTCCTTAATATTGTCTATTTAGCTGTACCATTACATCTCATTTTTTTTCCTGATCATTATGGGTCGCATGAAGCAATCCCCTATTCCTACCAGAGAGCCTTTTTTCATATGAGTAGGTCCACAGACTGGTTTTTACCACTGTGAGGAAGGGATGAAGGATGAAGATATTGAGATTCTTTACTACTGACCTTGCAAATTCTGTAAACTAGAGAAGAAAAATGGTTAAATTAGTACTCTGTTAAATCTATCTGAAAATAATATTTTTTCTTTTATTTTCAGGAAGCCTTGGTTCAGAAACAGGTAGGTTTTGGAATTTTTTATATTCTGATTACTCTTATTCATACTAGATCCCCTGATGTCAGCTACTTCTATAGTGCAACAATACTCCAGGATTAATCAACAATCCTTCCCTGAGTTGACTTTCATCCATTTCTTCCATCCCTTTTCCTGAGAAATCTGTGACTTCTGTTCATTAGCGGATATTATCAACAGTAAGACATAAAGAAATCTTCCTACCAGAGTGGAATAGGACTAGTACAAAACATGCAAGTTCATTAATGGTCTCAATAGAAAACAATAGCAATGTCGAAATTGTCCAAAAATTATGTAAGATTTCATGATACTATAGACTATGTATATGCTATGTTAAACATTTGTAGTTACAATAGTAATAGATTTGGTTTTGTTAGAAATAAATCAACAACTGATTTTGACTGGGCCATACAGGAGTGTAATTTTGATTACATAAGAAAAATATACATTGGAAGATCATTTATTTTCAGTTATTCCTCTTTTATGTTCTCTAGTCTGTGGCTGGGCAAAACCAGAGTTTATGCTTTAAAAGTTTGAAACAGTACATTTGAAAAATGTTCTTAATGTTTCTATTAAACTTTTAGTGTATGCGGAAGAACTGTGTGTGTGAAAAGGGAGCAAAAGGAGACAAAGGTGATTCTGTAAGTATGCGTTCATTTGAAAAGCCTCAAGAATTTGGATTTTAATAATTGAGATCATATTGTAACTGGCTACTGTGTCTCTAAAAAGCAAGACATTAGCTGTGCACGTACCGCAAAAAAGAACTGTATCATAGCATATTACTGTGAAAGGCCACTGTTTTAAGAGCTCAGAAGAAAATCTATCCATAATCACATACTATCTTGGAAATATATTTATATTACAGGGTAATAAAACACTATGGATAAATAGGTAAATGATTTTGAAGCACAAATCAAAAAGTTATTCTTGAATCTTGCAACAGGGAAGGAAAGGTTCATTAGGCAAAGGTTTAATTCCACCAGCACGTTTTATTTGTGTAAGGGATAAAGGTTGAAAAGATTGAGGTTGATGGCATACAGGAAGAAAGGTCTAAAATTCCCTTGCGACACCAACACGTAACCATTTCTTGGCTCTTGTAAATAAGAGAGAAGTGGGAGTTCAGATGGTGTGTGATCTCTTTGATCCCTTTTGTATCTTTAATATCTCCCACAGAGGCAGCCAAGGTACATACAGAGGTTTTTGCCTTTCTCCCTAGACACTAAGCAACACGTCAACCATGTGTGTAGCTGGTTATGAGCAGCAGGGCCTATTGTCCAGTTCCTTGGCTCTGGTTAAGGTGCATCTGGAAATAAATACACTGCTTCCAATTAAAAATTTAAGATCCAAGAGTTTTAATTTATTTTATCGAAAAGAAAGAGATGTAGCCTATTATAATAGGGGTTTTTTATATATACACATATACATTAAGCTTTCTAGTCCCCACCTTCATGATCCTCCAAACAAGAATAATGGTGTAACCATTTTTTATTCCGGGGCTGCTGAATATTGACACTAAGCTGTTCTATGCACAGGAGTTTTTTAAGTCAGAGAAGATCAGATAGTGGGGGGTAACTTTGAAAAATGGGAGGAGGAACTGCGTATGTTTTTTGTGATACCTTCCTGGTTAGATTTTCAAATGCTCTATAGAAAATGTGTTTATCCTTGAATATTGATTAAAAAAACCTCACAGATACCTTATACCATATATATATGTATATATTTAGCTAGGTAAAAGTAGTGTCACACGTGCCATACCTGAATCAGTGTGGGTTTCTACCTAAGCTTATTCCAGAATGATTTTGGCCTGTCACCCAGATATAGTCTTAGAGAAACTAGAGAATTTTATCCTCACAATGGTACTATTTTCCTACTTTGTTTCAGGGCAGTGCTGGTAACAGAGGGGAAAAAGGTGAGCCAGGACCAAAAGGAAACAAGGTAAAGTGGATTTAAAAAAATAAAGTAAATTTCTATCTAGTTTTATTCAAATCATAGAAGTGAATATACCAAAGGAAAAGGATATTAAAATATTATTTAAAAGATCAAATTTTGCTACGAGAGGTGTATAGTTAGCTGCTTTAGAAGTCAGAAAAATTTGAAACTAAACTGCTACCGTGTCAACACTGCCTATTATTCTAACTTTTCTCTGACAGCAGAGGTCTCTGAATCTAGCTGAAGGCTCTCTAAGCTCCACAGAGCTTTCTAACAGTACACAAATCTCTTGAGCAGTGTGATTTGCTCTCATGACTAAGATTTCAGTCATCTAATAACAGTGGTTGAGTTTTTCTACATTAATGTTAAGGAATTGTGTGTCCTTGATTGCAGAAGGAAGAAATGTAGATGTTCGTAAAGAAGAAAAGTGACTTCTGCTCCTTAAACAGTGTTCTTAGTTTTGCTGTAATGGTGATAAATAAAAAAGCAATACATATTTCAGTTGTATTCCTTTGCTTCCAATAGGGCGATGCTCAAAAAGGAGATCATGGAGAAAAAGGTGAAGAGGTATGTGACTACTGCAGTACTAACTCACATTGGATCTTTTCAGATTATCTTCCAGATCCTGATTCACAGTTTAGTTCCACTGAACTGTCTGCTTTATTCAATTATTTAGAGCACGAAAACTAAGTTCTGGTTTAGAGAAGCATCTATACTGAGATAAATAGTCTAATTACATGCTTAAATATAGAGGTGGGATGCTACTGACAAAAGGAACTTTTGAAGCTACATGACTTTTTATTGATTTGCATTAGACTTATCCCAAAGATAGAACTGAAAATGTCATCACTAAAAACATCTAGATAGTCCTCCAATGGCTTCTGACATCTAATTTCTCAGCTTGAATTCTTGTTGATTCGCAGTAGAAAGGTTAGCACTACCTCATGCATAAGGTAAATCCAGTTTAAAAGTCCTGTTTAAGTGGTAGCATATATCTGCCAAGAGGCTGGCAATCTAAGTGGCATATTTACAGCTAAAGTTATGAGGAAAAAAGACACATCTAAATTTCAAGAGAATTATATATCTCCAGACATAAAATATCTCCAGAGAGATATTTTATTGTTGTGAATAGTTAAACTTCTGAAACGTAATTCTTTACTGTTGTGGGTTTGTTTTGTTTTTCTACTTAAATTAGCAGTATGTTATACCTTTGCTTTCTCTTTTATGATTTTTTTTGTTTGTTTAATTTTTGAACAGGGAGCTCCTGGCTACAAGGGAGACAAGGTAAATTTTTATAGAATAGAAGTAGTCTGAAAACAGATTGTTATTGTTGACAGTGTATGTGAAACAATGGAAAGAAGAGCCTGTTTTGTCTTTTTGTCATGAGACCTCCTAATGCAATACCTCGAAGTAAATTCATTGTTTATGTAAATACTTGCAGACTGACTTGTTGGAATTAAAACAAACAACCAAACAAAAAACCCTAACCAACCAACCAACCAAAACCACAAACAAACAAAGCCAGAAAATGTAATCTAAATATAAAAAGAAAAATGTCAAAGACCAGAAGTAAAGCTGCTGAAAGCAAAAAAGAAAGTTGAGGGTTGAATAAGAGGTTAAGTAGAAAGAATGTGATTTTTTTTTACCACAAACACAAATAGATGCGGCAGCCATTAGCTTTTAAAATCTTTCCACAAGGAATTTTACTTTTAAGCTAATTCTAAATTGCAAGGGCTAATGCTTGATCAAAAAAAAAAAAAGCCTCCAGGTAGGCTCTCCAAGAAGCAAAAAAAATGATACACTTCACTGTTGTGCAAGATTCTAGAGCCAAAATTTACGTTGCAAATTGTCATAGCCAGAATAGAAACAGAGATAATCCCATTTTGACTTTGCTTGGTTTGAACACTTGTCTCCCTACAAGGATTGTTAATAAAAGCAGTGCCTCTCTGAATCTTAGTATTCATTAGAAAAATGCTTCAGTCAATTTTATGGAAACATTTCATGGAAATGGGAAAAGTAGACTCAGAAGTCTACTTTTTATATGTGTATTGATATGCTAAATCATCAGTGGAACACATTAGTAATTCTCTTCATTCCATTTGTACAATCTCACAACTGTTGTTCAGAAAAATCTCAGACATCACATTGGTGAAATCAGAACATAGAGAAGATCTCTGGAGGCAGCACAGCAAACTTGAAAAATACAGCAAAACTTATGAAATGCTAAATGTGTTATCCTCTTACGAGGTAGACTGGAAATTTTGTAGGCATTCTTAGATACAAAAAGTACCTATCTTGAGTAGAGCAGACCATGTCTTTTACAGACTATATCTAATGATGCCACTCTCAGGCTCTCAGGATCTACTAAACCTGTTGTGCTACTGGACTGCTTGCATAGTCTTTAACGTATTTAGTGTAATCAAAACATCTTGTTTAGCTGTTAACCTTTTGATTTCTTATAAAGGGTGAAAGAGGAGAATGTGGACCCCCAGGAATAAAAGGGGAAAGAGTAAGTATAATTTTTATTTGAACTGTTTCATGTTGATGGAGATACTAGAAAATCATGTAACATATTAATAAACATAACTTGTAAAGATTATTGTAAATTTGGAACATCTTGTAATTCCCTGGTAGCAGAGATACATTCACACTAGAAATACGACTCGTAGAAACTGAACCCACAGTTCACCATTTTCCTTTTCCATTTTGCAGAAGAAACGTAGTCACTTACCTAAAAGAAAAGCTGTCCTGACCAAAGCAAATCCCTTCTTACAAAGGACTGTGAGCGTGTTACAGAGTTCACCAGATTTTTTTCCTTAAAATGTTAATTTTAATTCAAGTGTATAAAGTTACATTGCAATAGAGGCAGGTTCTTACACAACCTGAACAACTTTCAGGTCTCCCAGCCCATCTGTGTTGAAACACATTGACATTTCTATCTAGTCCTCCTCTTCTTTTAACCTGAAATACGGAAGTGATACAAGTTAATATAGATTTTTACCTGCTTTTTACACTCTGAAAGATGGAAGGATAATGTACTCCTGAGTGAGGTAATCATGTGTCTTGAGTTCATATGAGCAGTTTTGTATGAGTACTGCAAACCACTGATTTATAGTTAGAGTTCTTAAGTATTACCAACTAGATTGCAATTGATCATTCTATTAGAGGACTTTTCTTCAGTTTTAACATCTGTATTATACTTACCTTTATCAAAGACCAACGTGAAAAGTTTGAGGTTCCTGGAACCTGTTACTTAATGATGAATTTCAGGTGGGAATTAGGAAATATTCAAAGTAGCAGTATTTGTCGCAAAGAAAAAAGGGCACTACACTATAACAAAAATCTAAAGGCTGATTATATCTTGTGAGATGCTACGGTTCAAAAAGGCAGCAAGTGAGTCAGAAAAGTCTGAAATATCCATGAGAAAGGAGAAAGAGTTGCATCTGTCAGAGGAATAAAGGAAGATCATAACTTCTTTGTCCAGGCAATACGTGAGAAATAGCACAAGGTTATGTGAAATGTCTACTAAGATAAAAGGAAACTGTTCAGAAGCTGGCAAAGAACATAATCAAAGCAGCCAAGAAATCTGGATGTAGAAAACATATGCCAGGGATGCCGGAAATTTGCTTGTTGAGGACAGTGATGAAAAAAAAGTTTGACATCTGCAGAGAATCAGAGATTATAATGGATTATGGACTTCAAGAACTTAGTGAAGAAGTGAAAATTACAGGCACTTCCAGAATTCCCAGCTTCACATTTATGAATACAGAAGATAGAACAATTTTTTTTTTTTATTTTTTTTTTTTTTTTTTGTAAATGAAAGTTTTCTATGCTGGGCAAATTCATCAGATATGGAACATACACAGCCAAATGTAAATTCAATATTCTGAGGTGGACCTTTAGCTGCAGTGATGGGTATTGAAGCATAATGGGCAGTACTGTTGTCTGGTTTGAAAATGTCCCATTTTTCCACTGCCACTTTCCAATCTCACTTATCAGGCTGACTTCAGCAGCGGTTTTGATGCT
Organism: Caloenas nicobarica; assembly: GCF_036013445.1. Taxonomy (NCBI): domain Eukaryota; kingdom Metazoa; phylum Chordata; class Aves; order Columbiformes; family Columbidae; genus Caloenas; species Caloenas nicobarica. The sequence continues at coordinate 27,946,014 of NC_088246.1, read as the reverse complement.
GTGAATCTGAGTTTCTTCAAAAGCTAATCAGGCTTGAAATTCAGAAAGTTTGTGTTCAGCTTCGAAATCAAAACTGACTTCAGTTATATTTGTGTTTTCTACCAAAAGTGGCTATGACTGCATATTATCAGCATATTGATGTTTGTGCCATCCCTTGCTTGTGTAGTATTGTAAATGGGCTAGAACTGAGTGGGCTTGTCTGCTCTCTCTGGTGGCTGGTGCTTGGCCTGGAACCAAATGCCAGGCAGTAGAGAATAGCTTAAAAATTCTGAATCTGAATCTGTAGGGGAAGACAATAGATGGGGTGTGGCTGCCTAGGTGTCACTGCTAAATTGGTCAAGGCACCTAGAGGTTCAAAATGTGACACTTGCCTTGAAAAACGCAGCGGTCTGCCGGTGCCTCTGTGCATGGAGATGTTGCTAATTAAAAGAGAAGAAAGGGAAAGAAAAGACCAGTAAACTATTTGCTGAAAGCTGTTTTTGCTTTAGAAGTAAATTATAACTGAGTATTGAGTCAACTGGAAGTGAAATCCCATAGAATATGCGTTCTGGGGACTGAATTAAAAACAACGCAGTAGAAAGATTCGTGAATAATCTACAGTGGTGGCAACTGGTAAGAACTCATTAAATAGAGAAAGGACAGCTAATGGAATAAAAAATATGGCATTTTACTTTTTTGGATATGTTTTTTAATATCTTTTGTAAACTATTAGTGTGATTCTCTGTATTACTGATGGAGTAGCAGTTTGAGTTAGTGTTACAAAGCTACCTGCAACTATTCTGGTGGAAGCACTGCAGCATTTTTTTTTTTTAATTCTGTATCTACTATACTTGTTGAAATTGAATTTAAAGACCTGTAGCAAATAACAACTAGTTAATCAAACAGCTAAGATGTTAAGTGGCCATCCACAATGTTTGTTATATATGAAAAGTATTTTAACAAAATATTGAGGATGGAAGGTAACAGGCGATTACTGAATACAGAATGAGAACAGCAGTAGCCTGGAGAGAGAATAGACTCCCTAGAAAATGCTTGAACAGAGATACGAGTCATTACATGTACACTGTGGTTTTCAATACTTTAAAGCAAAAAATTGCAATTTCCTATTAATCTGATAATTGAATATTATTTTTCCTCAGGGCTTGGAAGGTCCTTTCGGCCCCAGGGGACCTCGAGGACCTCAGGTAAGGAAACTAAAAGCTACCAAATAAAAAGAAAACACTCCGTATTCTGTAAGTTTCTTCTACATACAACTTGTCATCTCTGTGGAGAGCAGCATGTTTGGTGCATGAGGCACTAAGACAGCAGAATCTGGCAATCTTTGCCTTTTGGAAATAATTTTCAAAGAAAAAATCTTCACTGCTGCTGCTTAATGCTACTCAGAGGTGTTTGGCCCACTTGGGTTCTCCAACTACAGATCTCTTCTCTACTCCCTTAGAGTATAATCATGCACTGCCACGCTCCTACTGCTAAATGCCTCTTATATGACATGGCAGCATCCACCTGTACCTTGGAAAGCTGTACACAGGCCTCCTGAAATATAAGGCAGCCAAAGAGACTGAAATTTGTCGGAGAGACTAAAATCTGCAGTAATTATTAAAAACCCTGAGAAATGAGTCAGAGAAAGTCTCAATGCTATTAGGAGCAGAGATTGTTACCACTCTCAGATCACTGATCAGTTATTTGTTATCGATGCAGGAGTCCCTGTTGTCCTCTTCGCTCTTTGCAGTTGCTGAAAAGGGTTATTGCTGTCTTTGTGTTTCTTATACCTGTGTAATTTCCATTAAAAATCTGTACTAGACATGTAAAAAGAGCTGCTGTATGGACTAGAGATCTCAAGAAGTTATACCAGTAGTCTCCTAGTAGATCCATGAGTGATGTGAAATGATGACGACCAGCACTTGCTCATTCACTTCTCTACTGAGCCTGTTTCTGGGTTGTGTGAAAGAAAATTAATAGGAGCATAACAGGGTAATGGAAATTTATTGCATGGTATTGAGATTTGAAAATTTAGTCCTAAATGCCACTTTTAATGTTTTTGAATTATGCTTTTTGCTTTCCTTTTGCTTGGCAATGGCCATGCAATAATGTCACAAACGTACTAATTTATTATTTTATGCTCCAGTAATTCTGTTTGTCTGGCAAGCAGTTAGTAAGGATGTGATCGGTGCCCCAAAAGATTACACTTATTTGTTCTTGTTTATTAAAAACTGGAAACACATGGAGTCTAAGAGATTTTTGGCCAATTTTGGGAGGAATTAATGAGACAAATCAGATCACCAGCATTTCCCTACATGAATTCAACTCGCCATGCAGTATAGGTTCAGTTTTGCAATCTCTGTAAAAAAACAGCTGCTGTTGCAAGTCAAGCCATCTCTAAATTCTTGTACAATGACATAACTTGATTATTTTAAGGCAAAATCTTTTTTTTTTCTTTTCATATGAAGCATACTCCTACATTATCCCAGTTTTGAGCTTAATGTTACAGATCATTATACAGTAAAATGGTCCACATTCAGTTTAGGTTTGAAAGGCTCATTACAAATAAAATCCTAACTGTTCGAGAACAGAAACAGATGAATGTACCACTATAGAAGAGGACTAATCAATCAATGGTTACAAGGATTTACTGTAACTCTGAGCTGTGAGAACTAAGTACCATGAGAACTACAACATGCTTAATGAATAAAAGGAAGATAGCATGCAATGAGCTTGACAATGATTTATCTTATGTATTCATATTAAAGATTATATTATGTATTTCTATTAGTACATCCCGCCTCAAGCACATTGCCATTTTACTGCTGGGATATTTGTTCATCTCACATCACGATCACAATTTTCTCATGGGGAAGAATAGCTTGCAAAAATATCATTTTTCGAAGTCTCTTTTGGAAATGCTTTTCAAGTATGAAGAGATTTTAAAGAAATACTCTGTTTCTTTATATGGCACTGAAATACTAACAGAACACAGTTTGCTTGTTTTGAAACAAAGAAAACTGCAAGATTCCTTTTAGTAAATAGTACTCAATTCAAAAGTAAGATACCGTTTCTGCCAGCACTGGTTATTGAATATTTACAGTATTCAATGTGTTGGGCACTTCATGGGCTATGACTGACAATATTCTTGTCCTTTAGAGCTTAGCATTGTGCTATGTTTTACTGTACCCTGTTCAGGCTAAATTAAAAAGAAACTTTACATGCATCTTCAAAGGCAACTCATTCTGTACTTTGACTTTTGTGTAGGGTATCAGTGGACCTCCAGGTGAGCCAGGCCCGAAAGGCATTCAGGGGCGCAAGGTAAGATGAAGTTGTGTATGTGTAGAGGGTATTTATATAGGGAGAGAGGATGCAGAAACTTTGTGTAGAATCTAGTCTACAGTGCTTTTTCCTCAGTCATTCTTTGTTAGTGGTGTCCTTTGCACAGCAATAACGTACATCGCCTCGTGGTGCACCATGGTGTTGTTGCATTATGAAGCCTTTGTGTCATTAGCACATGCAGCTGGTTCTGCATCTGGGTCTCCAAGCCCAGCCATCAGAGCTTGGGAGAGCATTTTGTAGGGTCCTAGTAGGGTGCTACCAAGGACCTGTCTAGAGCCACAGCTCTTAGGTTGGAATTTAAGTCACCTGAATATGTGTCTTAGCTTCTGTCATCACTTGGGAAGCTTTTTCTAGAAAGTTTCTGACTAAATTACCTTGTGTTTAAAGATTTTAAGTAATTCTAGGTAGTGGTTATAAAATCTTTAGATTGAGTTTTTAAAGTAATTTTTAATCGTTTGTATACTGTAAAAACTCAAGACAACTTTGAAATTGCTGGAGCTGTAAGATTTGATGGCAATGCCTTATTTATATTTAAAATAGATCATTTAGAGTTAATGACTACAGCTTGTCAATCCAAAACAGTTGGATAGAGTATCTGATTAATTTAGGCAGTCTTCTGGTTTGCAGACCTTTGGGAAATTGCTTTGTGTGAATACAGTTGTCTTGTCCATGGGACAGCTATTAAAGTCACTCTTCAGAACAGAAAGATCTTTCATGATTCTGTGATTCTATGTATCTGTTTGAAAATGTATAAGTTTATGGCAAAGACTTTCTACCGTGGGTTTATTAATAGCCAGGGTAATACAATGCCATATCAAAATTATACGACGCAACTAAATTCATACAAAGCAATATGCCAAAGATGCAATATTTAAACACTCGTGTTTTGTTTCTTAGGCAACAATTTCATTTGAAGATTCACAGAAAAAAACTGTAAATATGGGAAATGTTTATGGTAAAAAGTTTGGAATACTGGCACCCATCATGATTTTCCTCTTCCTGACAAATGCTTTTTCATACTTCTTATTTCTTCATCTTCTCAACGAAATGCTTGATTAGGAAAGCTGCTACAGAATATTTCAGTAGTTGGGAAATAAAGAGGATGATGGGTCTGAAAGAAGCTATTCATACATGTGGCGGAAAAAACATGGGTCTCTTTAACTTCAGCACAGCAAACGACAGTAATTTTTTAATCTGTCATTTCACACTGATGAGTCCAAGCTAGTACTACCAGATACTTTTATTATACACTAAACCATATTTGTTGAATGTTGTTTGTCCTCCTGTCAGTCTCTTCACACACTTTCATGTCTATAAAATACATGGAGCTCTCTCTAGAATTCATCTGCCTCCACATAATATTCATGGTCTCCTGTTACACTTCAGCTTCAGATTTTCGGTATGAATAAGAAAGTAAGTTCTCTCTTTTCTCCTCTTCCAACTCTGCAACCTGCTGTTTTTCTCCTCTTCCAACTCTGCAACCTGCTGTTTAAAGCCTGTAGTTGAGAATTTTCCAGGCTCAGGCATCTATCATAACAAAAATACTGCCAGCCAAGTTTAATTAATATGCTTAGGTAATTATACTTAAGGAGTATAGCAGAAACATATGTATGTTTGGAGGGTATCTCTTGTCCACACCTAGCACCAAAGCTAACCTTTGGCATTTTGAATCTTATTTGACATGAGTGAAAAATTTTTTAATGATCAGTACAGATAATCAGTGGTTGTTTACATCTTAATAAACACCCATTCAGCTAGTAAAGGTCAAGGTCTTTTTTGGTTCAGACACATAGCAGTCTTTCCAGTATCTTTTGTCCTTACAGAAGGATTATTCAATTGCTCTTATAAAATTAGTTTTCATGACACATAGTACAATATCTTTGAAAAGTGGCAGTTATTTATAAGTGCCTTTGACAAAATAAATACGTCTGTTCTTAGTGCAGTTCCTTATACCCGTGGCCTTTTCGTGCTGATACTTTCTGCTTTTTGAGCTGAACTAGTGATTTCACTCCGGTTTAGCAGAGCTAAAGGCAGTTGTGTGCTGTTAGTAGTGACATGACATAACACAGAATACCACCTCTGAGCACTTTTATTTATTGTTAAAAGAGTAGACATTATTTCGTCTGTTTTCATTAATTTATTAAAAAAAGCTTAACTAATATTTATTTCCAAAAAACCCACAGCAGTGAGTTCTATACAATAGCACCAGTGAGGTTCCATGAGAGTGTTTATATTCATGGTAGTTTCGAAAATGTGTTTGTTAGTGAGGGGAATAATAGTGACTATTTGCAAAATTCAGTGGATGATTTACAAACAGAATGATATGGTCACAGATTGTAAAACTGGGGCATAAAACCAGGAAGTGAACACACAATCATAGAATCATTTTGTTTGGAAGAAACCCTTCAGATCATCAAGTCCAAGCATAACCTAAATCTAGTATGACCTGTGTTCCACTCGTAAAGAAGTGATGAACAGAGAGAGTACTTATGGTTATAATTTCAGAGGTGACACTGGGTTTGTTTGTTTAAACTCAGAGACCAGCTGCTAGAAATAAAGCACACATTTCTAGAAACCATGACATATTCATGGAAAGACAGAAAACAACACATTCTTAAAAGCCACTGCTATAGTAAGAGCTTCTGTGGAAAATTTCCTATGCATAGTAAGATTCTGAATTAGAGTCTAAAGTCATATGAACAGATGTGTTTTCAGACTTTCAAGGAAACAGTTAAGTTTGAATGTGGGTATTCAAAGCAGTTATTCCCATAAAAACATCTTCAGATAATCCCATGAAAAATCTGTCATTGCATATTTCCCTGAAAATATGTCCTGGAATGAACTGCTAAGCGATGCTGCTGCTTCTCTGATGACTTACAAATTCTTTCCTTACTTATGTGGCCAGCTACATCTTTCCTAGGAGACTGAAAAATCCAGCTTCTCTATAAAGAAGTTCTTAGGTGCCTCAACTAGCTTAGAAATACAAAATATCAATAATGTCTGTTAAAAAATCTATATCTACTTGTGTTGTTGTTGCCAATGTTTACTTCAAAGACAAAATCATTATATTTGAAGATTATTTTTTACCATAGCTTAATCATTATTGCATTATAGACTGAAGTACAGAGTCTTTGTGTTCCTTACAGTATGTATATGCTTTCTTAAAAGTAAATAAATTATTTACGGTGGCACTACCTGGTACTCATAACATAACAAACTATTTTGGGGAGCTAGACTGTTATGTTCCAAGCTTAAAATGGTACAGTTTTAATATGTAAAAATATTAAGCTCAGATCAAGTGTAATTTTCCTTCCCATTACTCTAGCTGATATTAAATGCCACCTGAAGAAAAATCCCAATAGGAAGAGAAAAATAATTTGAGCAAAGTGTTAGACAAAGAAAATATTTACAAAGAAGCTACTCTGAAAAGATGGCTTTTCCTTCTATGTGTGGAGATAATGACATTATTGACAGCACTTTATGGTTTAAATAAATTCCACATTACCTGTAGCTCTAAGATCATACAAGATAAAAGCCAGGCTTACTAACAGGCATATGAAGTTTGAAATATAGAGTCTTTAAAATAGCTTGAAGAGTTTAAGCTTCCAAGTTTTGCATGTTTTCTGGTAGAAGGCGGGGTTTCTTTCTCCATTACTATTCAGGCATCCTCTGCTGTCAGTGAGTAAGCATTCGACAAAATAAAACTTTCATACTACCATGCAGGCTTTTTATCAGAAGGGATATTTATGCTGCCTACACCCATACCTACTGGTACAGCTGCTGTGAGGTGGATTACAGGAACTGGAACTGGAAAGAAAACTGTGTAATGTTTTTATCATGGTTTAAAAAAAAAAAAAGAGCTTTGGGAAAAAAACATTATCTTTATAGAACTCCCATCTGCATTCAAGGCAGCAAATGTATTAGCATAGCTCTATTGTGAGGGTGAACTTGCAAAGGAGAGAATGATTTGTGGTAGGAAATATCTCTCAAAGTCACTGTGCTTGGGAAGTTCTGTCAGGGGCTGTCAGAAATAAATACAAAACACAGCATCTGTTTGGATGACAGGACAAAAAATTTGGAAGACACTTTCCAAACACAACAAAGGGCCTTGCTTTATTGTTTCAGCTGAGAGATGAGCTTGTATTTGTTAAACACCATTTTTCAGAATGGAACAAGTTCCTACACCATTTCAGAGGTTTAGTTTTGACAAAAATAGAGCCAATGTGCTTAGTGGTGTTTCCTGTGCCCAGAGTAGCCTCCTTACACATAATGGTGCCGCATGCTGCTGAATTGGGTTTTTTTATTTTTATCTGATAGATTTTTTTGTTTTAATATTTTCTCAACTTTGCCCATCTTTTGCATTCATTCTCTGGTGGGTGCTAATACATCATGGCACAACAGATGTTCCAGGCTGCCTTCTCCATGAAACAAATGAGGGCTGTGAATTTGAACAGCTAATATTTAGCACGACACCTGACCTTACAGCAGCCTGTGCCTATTTCTTTCTCACTGGGGCACCTCATCCTTGAAGTGGGCAAGTCCATCCCTAACCAGACTGTGTCCAGGCTCTGAAGCTACGTGGAGCTGTATCTGTTATCGAGTGTATCAGTATCAAGCTACTGAAGGCAGACTTGGTGGTGAGCTAAGGGAGCCTATAGGCTGAAAGGCAAAGTTTCTTGGACACCAGGCTGGTGTGCTTGGCTTAGCGTTCTTCCAAAGCCCACGCTTTTTGCATCTTGACCAACTTTGCAAGAAGCACAATGGTGGGTAAAAGCAGCAGAAGTATCTCTGTCCTTGAGGGAATGACTATGCATGGAAATTTGCTCTCAAAGCTTTCTACTGAAGCCTTAATATGACAGTTTTACTTGTATATCTCCCGTGGGGATGACTTTGCCCTGGAAGCAGAGCACGCCACGGGGCTGGGTGTGTGCAGCTACAGCACTCTGGCTTTGCTGGCACCGTTCTGCCGCCGCACTTCTATTACACATACTGATGCACAACCAGAAGCTGAACTTCCATTGATGCTTAGAGGCTTGTGACCTGTTAGCATGCATGAAATTCAGAACCCTAAATTACTGCCACTGGAAATTAAATGGAGGCTTCTAAGTCACTAAAACCCTTCTGAAAATGTTCAGTTTAGTATATATTATTTTCTAAAGAAATAGTATAAAACATTTCCTTGCATATTTCCCCTACATCTTGTTTAAACAGAATCAGCTGTTGACTTAAAGGACAACAGTACTTAAAATAGAGTTTGTAAAGAGAATTAAAGCGAGACAAGTACGAGCTTTGGTTATATTATTCTTGGCCTTCCCTAAATTTCCCGCTGATGGGAAGCACTTAATAAAAATAGGGTTTGATCAGCTGATTTTAAAAGGACCGTTTGTTCAGTCCCAAATTAATCCCATGGAGGAAGTGGAAGTCTAGAATATGGGCCATTTGAGGAATTGTTGTTGTTGTTGTTTGATCAGTTTCGAAACAAACACAGGAGAAAAAAATGGCTATGAACAAAAAGGGTCAATTTCTAATTGGCTTTATATCAGTAAAAATGTTATCATTTATGATAATGTGGGTACATGTCAACCAAGTTTTGACTCTGGCCCAAAGGCTTCATGAAAATATTATTAGGAAATCCAAACAATAATTTCTACCTAGGATGTATTCTTTAGTTTGGGAACAGCTACATGACAGAATCCACATCAAAGCAACACCAATGTTGCTAATATGCTGTCAGTGCGCTATGTGGAGATACATGTACAATTCTGCTGAGTTATACCAGCTTTCTCTGATTTTTCTCTGCCTTTTAAGACTTCTCTCCTCATGATGCTGTATTGATTTACCAGATTATGAAGGTGTGCTATAAAATCTTGTATTTTAAATAAGAATCAAATTTCGTAGCTGCTCTTCAAATTACCTTATTGCCCTGTAATTGAATGAAGACTGGGCATCAAGTTCCGCTTTATTCTAGGTTTAAAGTTGCAGTAGTAGCACTCCAAGTGCATAGTTATCAGAAATTAAGCTTCAAGGAAAATCTGTTCATTTATTTTGACTGTATATTTCCATTCCTGCATCTTAGCTTCATTCTTTGGCAGATTAGAAACCAATGATTTCTGGAGAAATCTCTGGCTTTGAAGTAATTTTTTATACTTCCATTGACCTCTTAAGTGCAAAAATCTCATTGAAAGGTTTCAGAACACAGCATATAAAAATTTTCAGTATATACAAAATTTCAAGACCCAAATAGGAATACCTCCCCAGAAAATAAACACATTTTGATAAAAAGTGTTCTTAATACTCATGTGGCTACATTGGCTTTGTTAGAAACGTACTAGACATGGCAGAGAATTAGGAGCTGCAAAGACAGCAGTAGGAACATGATATGCAGTTGCTGCTATGGGAAAAACCTTGAATCCAATATTTAAAGCATAAACACTGCTTAATTCCCAAATGTCCATTTTTTCTAGCAAGAAAAAAAGCTGAGGAAGCACCACATGGTTGGATAAAGTCAAGACCGAAAATATGACAAAGAACAAATATATTTTTTATCTTTCCCAATGTGTATGAGAGAATGGTTTTGTAACATTATTATCTATGCCAGCAACTTGTATAGCCAGGATATTGACCCTGCTCTTAATCTAAACATTTAGCTTTAAGACAGACTTTTAAAAAAACCTTTTAAAACATGTTTCTATAGGCCTAAATGAGGCTATGGAAAGACACTCTGGGGGACTTTGATTAAGGTTCCATTTGCATTCATAGTTTCTTTCAATTTTTTTTCCTTCAGGGAGAGCAAGGCCCTTCAGGTCCTTATGGTCCTCCAGGACTCCCTGGCATTGGAGAGCCAGGACCCAAGGTAACTCTCAGTAACACGTCTGTTAAAGTGCTAACTATGTGCAGTCATTTTTTGGATGGAAGTTCTCACCTGCTGCTTTTTCAAACTCGAATGCTTATAACCTAAATGTAAAATTGATACAATATTGATAAGATTTTGTACTTGCATAGGATGGAAATAGCAGACCTCCCTTTCCAGCACCTGTAAGTTTTTATCATGATCCCATTGACACAATAAGTCAAAAATAATACCATTTAAATGGGATTTAAATATGTGAGTTCATTTTCAAGCACTAGTAGATGCTTGCTCTGATGAGTAGACTGTACTTCAAGGCATAGAAATACATCTCAATCACTGTGACATACAGTGAAGTCAAGATTATTATTAATATTTCTTCACTACGGAAATGATATTCTTATAGGTTATAGAATGCTCTCTCTCATGTAGCCTTTAATTCCTCCATTTTATTTTGTTGCAAAGGACTGCAAAGTGGAATCCAGTCTTGCTGCTTTGGATAAATCATATCTGCCTATGCCGGCCAGCCAAATCTCCTCTTGGAAAACTTCAAAAGCATCCACATAGGAAACATGGCTACTTAGTTTATGAGAGTTTTATCAGAGACCTACAGCTCAGATGCAAACAAGGAATCTAAATTGGGCAGAACTAGTTCTCACCCAAGTTATTCTGCCTGATGAGTCTTTAGTCTTGCTTTATGCCATTTTTTTCCCTATTTTTTGGAGCCAAGTGCCAGTGTCTAAAATGCCTGCACTTTTTTGGTTTACTGCTCTGATTTCTGCATTCATTGAACTCCTGCATATTTTCTGTGCAGTGAGGTGGACCCCAGGAGATGCAGAGGGATTATATAGGTCAGAAACTAGCGACTGGCCATTTCAAAGGAGCTCCACTGGGTCATTCCAAAAGGGAACATAGTTTATGGAGAAGGAATGTCATCCCTAGTCTCTGTGCTATTCTGAGGAGAGATAAAAACCCTCTGTGCTCTTATCCTTGAAGAGCATAGTTCTCAGTAAATTGGAGGAATTGTGAAACCCTATAAATAGAAGTTACAGAAACTATGCAGTTCCTGGAGTTCCAGTGTAATCCCTTATTCCACTGAAGTGGGCTTCAATTCGAGTGCCTAGAGATAGGCTATGGGTGAGGATCCTCCACACCTGAGCATTCCTACTTCGTGGCTGGGTTGCACTTCAACCAAATTTAGCCTGACTTCCCCCCCTCATCCCTGTCACCTCTCAGGTCCTGCACTTTTAAGCAGTTACCCTTAAACAAAGTGATAACACCCCTTTGCTGTTGGCGTGAGGGCTGGAATATGGTATGGTGCTCCAAGTATTAACCGAAAGGTACTCTCGAATGCTTCTAAAATGTCATTTATGCTTGTTTTACATCAACAGATGTTACACGTTTGGTTTCAGACCTTTCTTGTGACATCATTAAGTCATTTATATATGCCTGTTATGCTTTTCCAAAGCATCGAGTTGAATTAGGACTGAACTTTCTAATATTCTTTTTCACAAGGGTGCTCAAGGCCAGGAAGGTAAAATTGGAGACCGGGGACCTCCTGGAATTGGCGAGCAAGGATTACCTGTAAGTCAATGATAAATGCAGTGGAAGTAGAAATAAAGTCTTAGTAAACATAATGGATTGACAGCAGCTGTACTGGCTTCTGATTCCATAAACCCCCCTACACCTAGTCTGCAGCAGCAGAAATGTGTTCAGCTGTGCCAGCCCAGTATTGCAGCGTGTGGCTTTACCCAAGTGAGTTAATGAAGCCGAGTCCAAACAAGTTTTGGGGAAATGAAAAATTGCTTGCTCCATGTGAGCAGGATTGCAGTATCCAGTTTTCAGAAAGATATGGAGTTGTATATTAATAGGTGTACTCCTACTTATTTGAGTTGAGGATAATCTTTAAAAATTGTCTAAAATCACGTTTTAAGAAGATGAAAATCCAAAAGCTGAGGCATTCCTCACCTCCTTTGTGTACTTTGGACTGCATCAAAAACAAAGACCAAATTTATATGCTTTTAATTATGTCTTTATCTTCTGAATTGCAGAATGCTAGCAAGTTTTTTGTAAAATTGAGTTAGTGCTCACTGGCTGCTTTTTCTTCCTGAAATGTATAAAATGTATGGCTTCCTTGTGTATTTCGTTAAAAATCTCAGAGATTGTTAATTAAGAAGCCACAAATGTGGATGGAAGTTAGATTCATCCTAATAGTATTTTTGAAAGTCACTTTGTGGCTGTAAAAGACTGTTTTTCTCACCAAAAAATGTAGAAACTTTTTGCTTAATCAAGATCATCCTTGAAAACTCTTTATTAGTTTCAAATAATGAAAGATGATTTTTTTGAAGAACATGAAGTATTACAATTCAGTTGTAATGCTGTACTTGTTTAAAACAAAATTGACATTCTCTAATTTTGTATGTTTAACCTGCTATTTTGTATGAAAAAAACCTATGTTCGAATTAATGATTTTCTGAAAATCATGAAATTATATGAAATTGTAGGGAATAAATTTCACAGTGGTAAATGTATTTATTATCAATTAATCTACAGGTTCATTTGGGTTTTAAGGGCACAATCTTTAGACATTAATAATGTAATTATGTAGTTCACACCATTATTTCAATTAAGGGTTGCTACATTTCATTTTAATTGCTTGGGCTCAGCCAGCTGTTATGGAAGCATTTTTACTTAACAGTGTCATAAGAACCTATACTGGCAAGTTAGACAAAATGTCAATAAAAAATGGAATTTCTGATATAGTGTGAATATATTTTTCTTTTCTTACAGGGACCACGTGGCCCTGAAGGTTCGCCAGGTGAGAAAGGTCTACCAGGAGAGGGCATTCAAGGCCAAAAGGTAGTTTTATGGAAATTATGCTTTTTAACATTGTGGGCCAAATTTGCAGTAGTGTTTAAGTTATTTAAGATCACTGATCATTCCACTGGTCTCAAATGTCAGCTGATGGATCTTGGTCTTCTGAATCGCTGTTTTCTCTGAGTATCCCTCCGAGCTCAGAAACTGTATCCAGATAATTACAAAAAAGTTGCATGGTCCCTCTAACAGTAGTAAGTTAATTATTCTCTTATTTATGTGTTTAATAAGGTACCTTATTTTGGTAGCATTCACGAGATAAAATATAATCTGAAAGACTGCTTAGCTATTTATGTTCTGTGTTGGAAGAAAACATTCAGTAACTGTTTTCATTCTGTCATGCCATTTTGGGAAACAAAAAGATGTTGTATGAGTCTCTATGGACAGTTACTTCATTAGGGGCATTTACTAGGTTAATATATGTGAACATTCTTTTTTTAAAAAATAAGTACAAACAAGCAAAGGTTTATGACTAAGTCACAACTGGACTTCCCATAAAAATGTATCCCTCTCTTTTAGTGACTTCAAGATTCTCTAGAGTCTTGAACTACTAAGCAAAGAAATTTTTCTTCCTTTTATGGGAAAGATGGTACTTGTGTCCTTGCACCAAGTTCTGATCTGCTCTCTCTGAGTAATGAACATATTACCCCATTTTCAAAATGTAGCTTCTTTCTTCCTAGTATTTAATTTTCTCCTTTAGAAGTCCTGCGTTCAACAACACAATGAATGAAGCATGTAATTAATTGTAATTGAATCACTTTTCTCTAAGACTGATAACTCCACTGACTATTTTTCTTGTTCATTTTGTAAATAAATACTTTTCTCCTCATTATCTACATTATGATGACCAGTTTATCTGGGATAGCACTTTTTATAAATTCCTAAATATGGTTACAAAACTGCACATATTTCCAGGGTGAAAAAGGCTCTGAAGGTATACCTGGTCCTCCTGGACTGCCAGGTCAACAAATCAAAGGTGACAAGGTGAGGCGCAGAATATTTTTCTAATCGTATCTTTAGTTAATTATATTTATAGTTAAATTAATGATGAATTATTAGCATAATATCACAACAATAGAAAGGTATGTTTTACCTAGTGTCTGAAATACTACACCATTCCATGCAGCTCCATATACTGCACTCATCTATACAAGTAGCTGAGGCTGTTAATGTTAACTGAGGGCACTAAAGACTGTAGTCTATGCAGCTGGGAATATGAGGGAAGAAATTGACTTTTCTCCTCCTAAATTTATTTCAGAAATATTGTATTTTAAATATTTCAAATTTTATTTAAATATTTTTTAAAAGGTAAAAAACTCTTTGAGTTTTTTCTAATCTAATGGACCCAGGACAGAAAAAGGTACACTCTGGCTTTTGAAATTTGTTAGCTTTTTGGTGCCTAATCCCCCAAAGAGGAATCCAGAACAAATGTAACCCCTTTGGCCTGATGAGATTCCCGCCTGTATCTTGTGCATCCCCAGGGAGTGGCTGACGACACACGGCCAGATGTCCTACAAAGCAGAGGCAGCGATTCCAGATCCTCTTTCTCATGATTATTGCCTCAGCTCTCCTCCTGCTCCCCGTTGGTTTCTTTCCCTCCTGTCCCCATGTCTTCTGCTCTCCTCATTGCCCCACACTCAGCTTCAGTAAGAGGAGAGGACAGCACTCCCATCCCAAGTCATTGACAGCTTCATCAGCAGAGAGTGCTTCACAGATGTGGGAAGTTCAACTTGGACTTACTGATCTCACCATCCAGTCAAATGGCTCTCCAAAATCTTCAGAGCAACTTAGGTGGTGTGGTGAGGTCTGATCTGGTCAGTCTGTGAGAGAGAAGCTCAGTGAGAACCTGCCAGACCATCTAGGTCAAGACAGAGCCATCTTATTCCCATGTCTGTGTAGGAAAAATGCAGTGATGGCCAGGATAGTGAGCATTTGGGATGGTTTCAGTAAATAAGTGTTTCTGGCATACGTGAAACTAATTATTTTTTGTTTTCTAGGGACTGGTGTCACACATCCTTGACACCTTCATGGGTCTGTGCCATTTCCAATACCCACAACACCTCCCCATATTCCTCTGTTTCCATCATTCCCTCTGCTATAGTTCCTCTATTCCCTCCCCAAGTGCTGTACAATACCATTGCAATACCGCGTGACAAAGATTTTTCAAAAATACCCTCTAGCTGCTCTGTTGACACTTGCAAGTTATTCCTTTGAGAGCTGTGTGAGAAACTGTGTACATTTCTGTACAATAAAATCTTTAAAATTAATCTCAGTGTGTAAAGATAAACTATGGTTCCTTCTGATAATAAAGTTACTGCTGTGATCATCTTGTGTTAGAAATGAGACAGAGTTTGTAGGTAGGAAGGGGTATTATTTTTATTAGATCAGTTGCCATAGGCAGACTTTCAGGTATTCTAAACACATTTAACTCAAACAAAGCAGCAAACTTCAAGCTAATACAGCTTGGAGGCTGTTTCTTTGTTTTTAGTTTAAATATGTTTATCAGCTAGCGTGGATTATTGCAGTTTAACTCTTGAAAATACTTTTGTATAGGGTGAACAAGGTCAAGTGGGACCACAGGGCCCAACAGGACCACCAGGAATAGGCAATCCAGGAAGCCAGGTAAGTCTAAATTTTGGACATGTAATGAGCATGTGCATGTAGTTTTCATTTTATACGGTATCAGAGCTCTAATTTTGATGTGAAAACATTAAAAATTTCACAGTGAGTTTTTATTTTAAAAAGTACCAAACTGGTCTTTAGGCAAAGTTTCTAAATATAAGTGATTCCAACTGATTAGCATGGTCTTAGAATCAAGCAAAACAGATGTTTGGTCTAATCTGCTTAGTAATTTGCATAGGAGATAAATCAAATACATTGCTTGGATGATGACATAGTATAGATAAGAGTTTCACAAAGTAAGAATCCACCACTTCTGAATTTCAAGTCCTTTGAAGGAAAAATAAAATAAAGATCTCAGAACTAAGCCTGAGGACAGGCTGGAAAATTGTTTTCTTTAAAGATAAGGTAAAGTCATTATTAACTGGAAGATGGTGAAATTCAGATGTAGAAGAACGGAATGCAACAAGTCATTTATTTTGCTTTGTAGGGTATACAGGGTCCACAAGGAAATCCTGGAGCAAAAGGATCTAAAGGTTCTGGTCTGCCAGGTCCAAAGGTAATGACTAAGACATTTTTTAAAAAATAGCACCAGCAAGAAACAACAAGCAATATACCTTTGCCAGGCGTTTCAAGAGTGTGTTCGATGAGATGAAAACCTAGGTCTTCATTAGAGGTAACAATTTGCTTTTCAGTCTTTGAGGGAAAATCACCCATGTTATCAAGGTGTTCCCCATACGGAGCATGTGGCATTTGCTTAGTGTCAGCCCTTCATCTTTGTGGATGTGGAAAGAACCTGGAAGTGGGCTAAACTAAACACATTTATATAGTCCTAAAATTACATTCGGCCCTTTGAAGGCAACCACGAGGCTGATGTGGCCCCCGGTGAAAATGAGTTTGACACCCCTGGGCTAAGCAATTACTGCTCTCGAAGCCCAGACCTCTAGTGAGACAGTGTCAGGTGAGCACCCCAAGGGGAGAAAAAGGGAATTGACGAAGTACTTAGGAGAGCAAGTGGAATGAACTGAAGAGCTGTAAAGCAGAAATGTGCTTTGTAGCCACCTTGATCTACAAAAGGAAGACATGACTCACTGTAGCAAGAGCAGAGAGGAATACAATCATCTTCTTCTGGGCATTACTTTGGCATGGAAGTGGCAGTTGCAGCAGCAATGTTTAATATTAATGTAGGGAAAAATAGGGAGCTGTGAAACATGTGTATGAGGACAGTTTTCCTAGTGTGAAAAGGTATTTTAAAAAGCAAAATTGAAACCAATGAATTTCTATTTCTTTAACTGTTTTAGAACTACCAGAAGGAAGAATCATGAGAGTAAAGCTTTATCTTAAACAGAAGTTTTTTTTTTTCTTTATTTAGACTCACTTTTAATTCAGTGACCAAAGCGTGTTTGATATAGTGGTATAAAATAAAAATATAAAACATATTAAAACAAAAAGGAGAAAGCTGGAATGATTCACTTAGACTTTCTGCCCACCGCAAGCTTAAATAAAATAGATGCAGTCCTACAAGTTAGGGGAGTTTTAAAGAACAGAATTTTCCAGTGGAAAACTGCTTGGCTGAAAACTTAGAATCATAGAATATCTCAAGCTGGAAGTGACCCGTAAGGACTCTCTGTGTGTAAAGCAGTTAGTGAAACAGTGCAAGTAATGAATGAAGGTAAACTGCGTTCCTTCGTTAAACAAAAGGTGTTTTGTTACTAGGGTCAACCAGGTGAACCTGGACAAAAAGGAGAACCAGGAATTCCAGGAATTGGCGTACGAGGACTTAAAGTGAGCCTATTTTTATTTTTAACTGCTCCTTACAGGGTCTTCTAATTCTTTCACTAGTTGCTCATAAACTAAGATTTTTTTATATAAATCAACTATGATTGAAATAAGGAATTACAGTGACAGATATTCCCTTAACTTCACAGTTTTAGCTTTTAAACTCAAAATGCTGCATTAGAGCTCTCACCCTCTGACCTAATATCATTACTGCAGCCATAGCTGGAGCAGAGTTTTCCTATGTGGTTCCTAAGCTAGTGAGGTATTTCCAAGGCCAGTTAGAAATGTTGCAAACCGTGTTCTTCTGCAATGACTGGAAAAAGAAAAACCCAGTCTGTGTGACGATGGTGATCAGACTGCCTAAATGTTAGAAGAGTTGTTAAACACGTAAAGCTTTGACTTCAGCTGCCATTTTAAAGACTGTGTACTATGTCCTTAACAATTTAAGTAGGGCTTCCAGAACCTTGGGTAAGGTGACACAGACATCTTGGTTTTGCTGATTTTTCCCAGGATCGTGGAAGAAGCACTGGGCAGGACTAGTTCCTGTAGATAGTTTCAACTCTTTGTGGCAGGTCTTAAAAGCAATGCCTTCACCAGTTTGTACCATCAGTGAGGTGATAGTCTCCAGTCAACACCTCCATCCATGGTACAAACCAATCTATGAACTTTATGCAGCTCATGCAATGCATGTGGTCAGATAGACCAAAAACCGTAATTCAAAAGTGAAGTGAGCAGGCTGGACAGGCATTTTTGGCTGACCATTCCTTAAGTCCCAGATGTTTGACTTTGCAAGTAAATTACATTTGTATCAAATTGTTCTTGTGCACAAAATAAACAGCATTCAATCATGGTTTTACTCACTGAATAAAGGTAAATTTAGTTAATACAAAACCAAGATTGAAGAAGTAGATGTGGAGCTTTGAAATAAATTGAAAATACTTATTTTAGATTGTATGAGTAAAAAAAATTACTGGGTCTGTAGAATATTTATCTTACTGGGAATAGCAACCTTTATTTGAGCAAAAATATTGTATGTCATGAATTAACATTTTAACACACTGTTAGATCCAGTTTACAGAATAAAGGATTCATTGAGGCATGCGGATATAATTATTTATTCTTCTTTAAGGGAGATATAGGTCTAACAGGACTCCCAGGAGAGAAAGGGGTGCAGGGAGATCCTGGGAAGTCAGGGCAAAAGGTAAGGAAATATATTTTTCTGCATGTAAAAGGTGTAAAAGAAAGAAAACAAATCATTATTTGCAGGTATGCAGTGGTAAGTTCATCCTGGGGGAGGGCATGTGCCAATGCTTTTGCCAGGGAAAAGGGACCAGGCTAGTTGAGATGTTTCCAACAAACTTTGCTAACAGTGGCTACCATCTGAATCTGCAACCGATTTAGTTGCCCTGCCTTTTGTGGCCTATTGACTACTGTTAAACTTCACAGTCTTCTCAGAGAACAGATAGGTTGTGTCTTTAGCCTGTTCCTAAGAGCCAGTTCAGATTTTTCCTGACACCAAGAACTCATGCTCAAAGTGATGTGACCTAGGACATCCAGCAGGGTGGTGAGCTGTGGCTGAAGTTTGTCGGCCTGGTACAAAACCATCACAAACATCTGCAACCAGGGCTGCTGGCTTCCAGGGGAAATTCCGAGATTTTAAGAGAAACTCTGCCATATTGGGAAAGAGAATCATAAATTCAAAACGGTCAAAAGAAATTTAGAGGAGTGCACAGCAGAGTGCCAAAAGTAGTCAATTAAGAGTAAGTTAAATGGAGGCTTTAAAATTTTACTCATTCCAGAAAGAATGAGCTGCTGAGTGAGCAAAACTCAGTGCTTTGTTGAGTTGCTGCTGTGAATTCAGGCATCTCCAAACTCCGCAACTGTGCAGCTTGTCAATGAGGGCAGCAGCTGGCCAACATGTAGCTCTGATGAACTGAACATGGTTCAGAGTAAGCACATCAGCATTTTTTGACTGCAGGTCTCTAATCAGAAAGTATCTGAATAGCTGTAATAAGCATCTATTAATAATGCAACTTCACTTTTTTCTTTTCATCTACAAGGGCAGTGCAAATACCACAACCTAAGACAGTAAGCCTTCCACTGAAGGAAAATGTATTCAATTTCTGTTGCAGCTTAATTATTTTTTAAAAATTTGAAGTCTCCCACTATATAAGTGCTCAAAAGTGAAGATCTCAGTGTATCAGAAGGGAAACATCAGCATTACGAGTAAGCGTTGGGTTAAATTCACAGGTGGCTTTTGTATTTGGGAATGCTGGGGTTTTTTTCTCTTGCGTATTGGCTTTATACTGATGATCATCTTGGTGCTGTCACCTTCACTGTTGTAATTCGTAATAAGTGAAAATATTAGTACTGAGCAGCTACCTTGGGCATTCAGGACAGTGCAAAGAACAGCTGATGCCTGCAGTTAGTAGCACAGAGATGTTACAGCAGTTATTTGCAGGTGTGAAGCTGTCTCACAGAAGTGGGACCCAGACTGAAGCCATCAGCAGGAGGCTCTGTAATGCCACTTTCATCAGCAGCTCGGATCAGAAATGGATTTTTAAGCTTCGTTTTAATCTACTTTTAACTTTCTGAATTACCTACAGGGATTCTGACATACTAATCTGACTTATATTATACAGAAATATTTTGTAGAAAATGTTCCTTACCAGAATGTTTTATGTGGATTATTTGTGAATTATTTGAAGTAGTGTTGCTGGCAAATAGATGCAGTCTGGATTGGCCTTTGTCTACAGAGTTGCCCAAAATGACTGCTTCTTAGAAGTTGTTTGTCTCAAAATTGGTCAACCAAGACATTTTCTATAAATTTGCAAGCATTTCTCTTCCTTATATGAATATATGCATGCAATTCCTCCTACAAAAGATTGATGTAATTGCAAATGGCACTATTACAAATGTCTGTGAAGTAAGGAATATGAATGCAGGAAGGTGGAAGCGGGGGTTAAGAAGACAGAATACTTTAATTTTTGCAGGACAACGTTTTAACCAGGTATTTACTGACATTTTTAGGAAAAGTGTGTATGCGAGCATTGTTTCTCATAAGTCTATTGATTCAATAAAGTTACCTAAATGAAAATTAATTAACTATTTAATCTCTGTTAGGGAGAAAAGGGAGATCAAGGTCCAAGAGGCCCGGAAGGACCCCCTGGCAAAGGAGATGTAGGCCAAAAGGTATGGCTTGACATTCACCCTGGAGAAATACTACAAATTTTATTTTGTAAGAGCTCAGATTCTGACCCCTTTTTTCATTCATTATATCTTAAAGAGCAACTGTATCTTACCTGATGTTTTAAAAGACTTTAAGAGGGAGCAGTGTACTCCTTAGCCTGCACAAGTGGAGCAAAGATTAGACTATAAACACAGACCCTAAAGTTAATTGTGCAGTAGAGATTTCATAAAAATTCAGTACAGAATTTTCTTTAAAATTAGGAGACAAATTATCTGAGCATGCTCATAGGAGGAGGGGAGGAGCCAAGAGAAATTATGTTACTAGTTAGATGTTTAAATATGAAATTAAAAGCTGGAAAGATGTATCAGTACACAGACAGCTTTTATCTCCCACCTGGTTAAATGTAGGACATTTGGGGCAGATTCTAGAACTGAGTGGGATTTCAGTTGGAGTGGAGCATCTAAATATTTTCTAATTACGGGCAACATTGTCATCCTGTTTTTGCTCATTCGTGTATCTCCCAGTTGTGAGTAACACTTTGCTGTGATTGAAACAAAAGGTCTATTTTCATCAGGGTGACCCAGGAGAAAAAGGATCCCAAGGACTGATTGGTTATAGAGGAGCACAAGGCCCAGCTGGACCGAAAGTAAGCCTTTTCCTTCAGAGTAACCCTTCACTTTGTATTTTATAAAAGTATCAATGGAATTTATGTAATGTACCAATTTCTCAAGCATCTGGTGCTTGAAGACTAAATAGAAAAAGGAAAAGCAGAAATATTTCTATCCCTCGTCCTGAATGACACAAAAGTCCCAAGGAGAGAAAGAATGGGTAAACATATAATACAGATCTTATAGTTACGTGTGAGCACTGAGAAGCTAGATTAAAGTTGTCCAAGTGATTCTAAAGATCAGCAATACTTTCTGTTATAATATTTTGTGATTAAGTGTTGCTCTGAATGACACAGAAATTGAAATAATACAAGTATTCTGGTTATTCCATTGGCTTTGTAAGCCAGACACAAAAAATTATTAATCATATACATTGTTCAACCAATAGTTATTTACAACATAAAATGTGGACCAACTTTCGCAGGAAGAGTAAGTTGATTTATGTTTTTTCCCCAATATTGTCTATTTTGTAGATAGATCTGTGTTACAGATATTTTTATAATGTAAAGTGTTGAAAAAAATTCTTGCTACTTGTGCAGAAAATTGAACTGTTTAAATCTAGATGATACCATTTTGTAACAGGGTGAACCAGGAGAGAGAGGACCACCTGGTGTCACTGGATCATCTATTCAGGGACCTGCTGGACCAAAGGTGATTATCTGATACATGTTTGCTGGAGACCAGAGATTGGAAAATTTCTAGTGCATATATCTGTCAAAAGAATATAAGTTAAAGAAGTTAAAATTCCTTGTTGCAGTAACAAAGATGACTGCATTTTAGAAATAAGAACTGAAAAGTAATAAAAATTAACAGAGTGCGTTTGAGGGCCCTTTAGCAGGATACTGAACTTAGTACGTGTTATTGCCTTCCAAAGCCATTTGGTAAAAAAAAAAAAAAAAAAAAAAAAAAAAAATATTCTTACATTTTGGTTGTGTTTTGGCCCCTCCTGTGAAATTTATTACTTTGAAGTTGGTTGTTGTTGCTTTTGTTGTTGTTTTTGTTTTTCAAATTTACTCTGTACTTTGTTTCTTATACTAAAGGTTTCCTGAATGTGGCAACAAATCCCTGCAGGAATGTGTCTGTGTTTAGTTCCAGAGAGTTACATGCTAAACTAGATGATTTTGTGAAGATGAATGTTTGCATGTTACTTCCAAGTGAACAACTGGCCAGTAGATACTAATTTAAATAAAATGTCATATATAAGACAGCTACAGCTACATCCACCTAGTTTTCTATATCGGGAAAAAGTACCTGAAATGAGTGGGACTTGTCCTGCTGAGTAAAATAAGTGGATTCAGCAATGGTAAAGCTAACTTCAAAGTTTTTAAAAACAGTTGAAACTCCTTTTATTTTTATTTTAAGAATAAAATAGTTGCTGCTTTTATAATGTGTAAAATGATCATTAGCAATTGTGTTCTTGGAACGTCCTGGTATCTGCAGTAGTGAAGCCAGACATTATAAATTTCTGATGCAAGGAATCTGCATGTTTTTCAAAGCTGGGAGTTACCATGGTCTGAGGTCTTTTTAGTACATCTCTAGGTATTTGATGTAGTAGTGGATGATTGCTAGAGGTCTTAACTCCTGGACAGACACGGCTGCGTCCGCTGGAAATTTATTTATTTCAAGCTACACTCATGTTTGGAGACTAGAGTTATATTTCCCCTGACAACTGTTATGCTGCTATTAATGTGGAGACAGTAACATTAGATAGCTGTTTTTTCTCGAAGTCCTTTCTATGGTTACAACTGCTCAGTGGTTTTGATAGAATATTTGATCTGCATTCCCTGGTGAATGTTTGGTTAAATACTGCCTGTCATTCTCACTAGTGTTAAAAATTGCAAAAGTTTAATTGAAAATTGAAATTTTCTTCTTAAGATCCTTAATGTAAAGTAAAACATCTGTTGCCATAGATTTAACTCTAGAAGGAGCCAAATTTTGCTCTATGAAGGGATAACAGGAGGAACTTGAATTCTAAACCTGATTGCTTTCCAGGAAAGACACTGACAGAGCTAAGCTTACCATACGGTTGTACTGGGTAATATTTGAGGAAAACCTCAAGTATCTTCCTGGGTTTTCAGGCTGTGGAGTGTGCAGTTTTGAAGTGCTGCACCATTGCATCTGTAGCCTTTCTAAGCATACTTTGTGTCAGCACTTGTCTTCAAATTTTTTTGCTGTTCTCTGTGTGCTCTGGCAGAAACAAGGTTATGCATCCTTGCTTCTGTGGGCACAAGCAGGCAGAAGCCACAGGTGAATCTGGCCGCTGAAACTGATTTATGATATTCAGCCTTCAGCTGAAAACTAAAGGCATCAAGTTATTCGTCAAGGCAGAACAAACTCTTTGAGACAGTTGTGGAGAAGCAGAAGTATAAGAGAGGTCAGAATCAAGGTAGTAAAAGCTTCTTCTAGAAATGCTGATTTCATATTACCCAGCTCAATAATTGTCACTGTCAGAAAGAATTTAATAGTTGTTCTTTTCTGAAAAACTTTGGAAATTAAAACTGAAAATAATTAATATGGATTTGGATTTGTTTCTTTGTGGGTAGGGGGATCCAGGACCCAAGGGGCCACCGGGAGATGATGGACTTCCTGGAAATTCAATAATGGGACCAACGGTAGGAGTTTTTAGACAAAATATGGAAAATAAAGAAACATGAGACATATGCAAAACTCTTGTGAAAATGTAGAAACCACTTGAACAACCTTTTCAGGAAAGTAACTGACCACTTCTTCAACTTTTCCATCATTCCAGGTTAGGTCTGTTTTTCAAAATCTTTTCAAAGAAGAAACACAAAGTAGATTACATAATTAATCCTGTGTACCTCATCCTGCAAACTTCCCTCAGGAAGTCTTCATTAGGAAAGTGTCTCTTCAAATTCAGTTTGGCCTTTCATTATCTCATGTGGTCTTTTATACCTCTGTATGGGCAATATGCTCTTTACTGAGTATAAACTGAGAGGTATTAGTTATTTTAACAGTGGTGTCTCAGTAATAGCAACCTCGTGCATTCAAAAACATAGGTAAGACTCAAAATAAAGAATTTAAAAAATAGATCTTTTGGAAATACTTATTTGCATATAGGTTACGGAATAGGATTTACTTGGAATTAGAAGTAAAAACAGAGATGAATTCATGATCCAAAGTTTCTTTTCTTGTTAAAAATAAAAAAGTTATTAAATGTTTCTAAAACATTTCTCATTTTATGCACAATTTAAGAACTACGGATATTAAGAATGAGGAAAAGGTAAAATTTGCTTTCCATTATAAAGTTATTTATGAACTAGAAGCACACTCCTTGGTTAAATTTTCACAGAAGTGGATCAGAATTCCATAATTTGAAAATTAGGAATCATGAACAAATATCTTCCAGGGCTGATGCAGTTTGGATCTGGTGGCCGGGTTGTGCTTGTGGTCTTCCAGTGAAAATATCCCTTTGGACTGGAGAACAGGAGAAATTGATACAGGACTGACCTACCATGTACAATTTTCTTTAAGCATAAGGGCTGCTTTCACCGCTATCCCAAATTCCATCTTAAAGTCGTTTCAGGGATTCATCTGACCAGAACACTGAGTCTACCTTGAATATCTTTGTTCACTTACCTGCTACACTAAACCTGTGATGTGCATCTTTAGGAGAGCCAAAGCACCTCTTTCATTTTCCCTTGACGAGGATAAATTGGTTAAGAAGATACGATTGCTTGTGTCTATGGTAGAGACATTCATGGGACAGGAAATTTGGACCCAAAGTCTGTTTTTGCTGGATACCTAACAGGAATATGAATCAGTTTGTTCTCCAGACATGGACACTGTATTTGGACAGAGCAGCCTCTGAGATCTGAGCTGCTATCAGGGCTCCATTCATGGTTTCTTGAAGCATTATGTTACTGCAGAATTTTCCAGTCATCTTCGGTCGTTTGTATTTTCTTTTTTCTAGCTATTTACTTTTACTAGAATAGACAGGGAAATATTTGCTATTTGTATGTAAGTATTCTTCAGGGTATGTTATCTGTATGTATATTAACAACTGACCTTCTAACACTCTACAGGAGAGTCCATTTACATTTCTTGGTTCTGTGGGACTGAGGGAAGGGTGTTCACTTCTCCCTGTATGACCGTATCACACCGTGCTTAGGAGTGGGGTGAAAGTGTGACCTACAGGTCACACAATAAGGATTTCTGATGAGCGGTGCTGTCATGTGAACATCTACAGCACAGACTACCAGCGAATCTTGAGGGATGCCTCAAAGTAATATATTTTCTTTCTTGTTTCTGTGAAGAACAGTCTATTGTAAGCTCAATTCATTTTCTCAGTAAATGTCAGGAGAACTATCACTGGAATGAGGAAAAGAGGAAAATATTGCTATTTGTTTCTCTTCTGGTCCTGAAAGGAAGCATTGAAGTTTTGCAAACGCACAAATCTTTAGTAGGAGTCAGTGGAAGAGTCAACAGAAGGAGTGATTGTCTCCTGCTAAAGAGCATTTTAGGCTAAACTAAGAGAAATTAAGTATTTCTTATAATAGGTTGTATTTCTTTCTTTTACTTCTCTTGTAGAATGCAGTTTTGCTTTACTGTATGAGAGAATCAAAGTGATTACCTGGAAAAGCAAAATGTCCTATATAAAATAACTTAAGGCTGGCACATTATGTTTCAGTATTGTTGAATTCATTGTTCAAGTGTAAAGAGTTACTCCCGAAGTCATGAAAGTTTAACTTTTTAAAAATAAATTTAACTTTCTATTGACTTAAGATAAAGTAAATGTTCTGAAGATTTGTCTCTGCAACTACAAATCTATAAATTAATAATTTCCTAATAGACCTCCTATTCTTTTGAAGTCTAAGTTTGATCAACTGAGCTGACAATAGAAAAGCACAAAAATTTCTGAGCTTTGCAAACAAATTGCAAGAGCTAGTAAATGCTATTCTATATTTTCAAAAGGATATTAAATAGTTTTCTTACATATTTTTTAATATTTGTTGAATTGTGATGATCCAGTTACTAGTACAATGCGTGATTTACTGTTTTGTGTTTAGGGTAACCGGGGACTGCCTGGACCACCTGGACCCCGTGGAGAAAAAGGCGATGGCCACAAAGGTGAAGCTGTAAGTACAATTTTAATTCTGTACTTTGTGTTCTAATTAAAAAAAAATACTATGCAATAACCCAATATTTAGTTACATAACTAAGTGCAATTAATCTTCCATTTCATGCTATATCTAATTTAAATATTTCATATATATTTTGAAGTCCTTTCCTGTCCTATGTACAGCGCCAGTTCTACAGGCAATCAGAACAGGATGTAAACCTTTGTTGTTTCAGCATCATGAAAGTGATACCGTGTAATTCCATCCAAACCTTCATGGCTGCTCATACATGTTTAATATAATAACTGCTTTGAATTATTTTCCTTCCCTGCTCCCCTCCCTCCCTTTTCTTTAGCATTTTTTGTTCAAGATCTCTTATAACTTCTGTTTGGCCAGATCTTGAAGCCTTCAATTCCTTGATTTTTCAGCTGCTTTCATACCAGGGGGTTAAATCCTCTTTTTTGAAGATTCCCCTCCCCTTGCTTTTCTGATGGTTAGCTCCGGAGGGGGTTAATGCCTGAGCATTCCAGCTGGCACATTCCCTTACAAGGGCACATAAGCCCAAATTTCAGTCATCCAAAGCCACACAGATGTTTGATTAGCCTTTCACTAGAAAGTGAAAATACTGGTGCCATCCTTCAACCACATGTCAACTTCCATTAGCACTACTTACTTTATGTCTGTAATCCATCTTTATTTCAAACTACAACCACAAAGACACTCCGAGGTGGGACCTGAGTGCTTCCAAATAAGTCACGGCTCAGCTCCAATTTCCTGTCATTCAAACTGATCCTGAAAAGATCCTCTGGGATAAGAATTAGTTCAGAGGGTATTTACTCAGAATTCCTGGTATAATGCCATGTACCTGATGTATTTCACAGCATGTGAGGACACTAGACCTTTGGAGGGTCAAGGAGTGCCAGTAACAGACCCAGACCTATAAAACATAGGACATGCAAACAAATGAAAAAACTCTACTGTCATCCCAGTTAAAACTGAAATGCAAATGCAAATGCAAAGGCAATCATGAGGAAGGCAGTGATGCAAATAGACGACTGAAGAACTTTTAGTAGGCCTCAAAATGCCACATAGGAACAGAAGTTTTAAGCTTTACAAGTCAAGATGACTTGTTTAAACCACATGAAAAAGAAATATTGGTAGATACAGAATCAAAGAGGTCAGTGAGAAGCTGAAAACTTTTCATTTCTAATTAATCAAAGAATTCAAGAGAAGCCTGGTTTGATAACCATTGACTAATAAAGGTGAATGAATGCTGGCTGTAGTCTGCCCAGTCACAGGATGACAAACTTATGTGTATTCGCTTCCTGCATTTCTGTTAGTGACTTGGCAATTAAAAAAAAGAGCTTTGCTCTGCAGTAGTGTTCCTGAAATCACGTCTGTTCCAGGATTCCCATCTGCAGCTGCCATAAGGGCCATGCTTCCCTGCAACTCAGTCTCTGAGTTCAGTAAAAGCTGGTTGTGTTCCTCTCTGCCACATGAGTTCATGTCCTCGAAATGTGTGAAGGTTCTGTTGTGCTGCAGCACGCATCTTTCCCCTTCTCGAGCTGCCTTTCCATACCTCACGATCTGGAAAGGCCAACTTCATAAACCACTGGCAGACATGGGCAAGATTTATGTAGCTAAGTCTCTATAGCATGATGGGGCAAAGAAGTTTGCCCTATGAATGCCGAAAGGGAAGGCGGGGATACCCCCCACAGTATGAAGGGCAGCTGGAGGGGCTGTGATGGATTGAGCAGGGAATTCAGGAGAACACACTACTGAACACAGATGCACCAAAGTATGTTACGGTTACCCACCCCCCAAATTTAGATGGTTTAGCTCTGGTATCCCAGGTGTGTAATGTCTGCACTGTCTGAGTTATGGAACAATGTCTGCTTTCTCACCGGTTTCTCTGAGCTAAGAACGACTCCGATGTTATTAAGTAAAGAGACGGACTTTTTTCCACCACTCTGGTGGTCTTTTCAGGTTTTCACCTGGGACTGAGGATGACTGTTGCTCAGTACACATCAGAAATTTGAAGGATTTGACAAAATACAGCAAAACCAGAGAGATTAGTAATTATTGTTGAAGTTCTCTTCTTTGTTGAAGAACACAAGTACTCTTACTTTAGCACAACTACTGACATGCTTTATTCCTCTGCTGTACCAGGGACCTCCAGGACCAGCAGGCCCCCCAGGACCAACAGGCCCAAAAGGCGTGGGAGACGCTGGACCAAAGGTACTTGTACAATAGTACTACACACATCTGACTAGTACACAAGGTAGACAAACATCTCCTGAAAAATGCATTAGATTAGAATGGAATATATATATGACAAAACACTGCAATCTCATATCCCACTTTCCATTTCAATTAGAAGAAAAGCTTGTGATAGACTTCTCTGGCATGATAAATATAAACCAGTTCCTGCTTTATCCTCAGCTTTTATGCAAATCTGCAGGTTTTCCGTACATCCAAAGACCCAGAATATTTCTAGATGCTGGAGTTTCCATGTGGATGTCAGAATCCAACACAGAGTATTGCCTAATAATTATGCACTTCCCTTCTCCTGTAAAGGGCAAGAGACGAGACCCCAAAGGAATCATAGGAAATGTTGTTTCCATGGAACTAGTGAGATACTTTTAAAGTTCCTAGAATTGGATTACTAAGAAAGACTATAAACCTCCATCTAAAATTAATATTAGTTTAGAGGCAAAACTCAGCAGAAAAACAAACAGACAAAGAAACAAACAAAAAAACCTGATAAAGGGATTAGAAATACAACACTGAAACACTTCCAAGTTTTTTTTCACAAAAAACAGAATAGCTAAAATGTTATAAAGGTCTAAGCGGTGTGTAATTCACCTAAAAAGTTGCATTGTAACTACTATGCTATAAAAAGTTAGAAAAAAGAGACTTAAGATTAAAATCAAACATGACTTTTTTTTAAATATCCCACAGAGTGGTTTTATTAATTATTTCCTCATTACATATGTGAAATAGGAAATAAGCAGCCTGTTGCAGGAGAAAGCAAAATAAATATTGCCCAAACAGCTTTTTTCCCGAACAGAAAGAACTTTCAACTTTGGTTCCCAGAACATGAGAATTCCTATTTAAAATAAACAACAGCAATAACTTCTTAAAAACATATCCACAATAAAGGAAAAACCAAAGGACATTCATCCTTAGAATGACCTGAGCATAGAATGACCACAGAATGACTTGACTTTAGAATGACCATAGATTAACCTGACAATGGGCTCTGAGAAATCTGGCTTTGTGCTCCTGTTCTGAATTACTGCTTATTAATACAAGACATTTCCTATAAAGTAATGCAGGGTCTGAACCATGATACAAACAACTGAAAAACTAGAAGTACTTTAAATTATGTCGTTGAATGTAGACTTACAGAAAATACATATTACTAGCTAATTAGGATGGTTTTTTAATATGAGATTATATATTTTCCAAATAGAGATTCAAGACTTGATATAATATAGTCCTACAAGACATTGTTCTTGGTACTACAGAAGAACATTTCATTAAACCCCTAGAATAGTGTATGAAATTATTAAGGCAGGTACTAGATAAAAATGTAACTTATGACTACAAAATGTCTAGGGGGCATCATTATGTCTGAAATACTCCACCATCTCCTAAATACATAATTCTGGAAAGTGGTGTTTCCCAAAGAAAAAGAATTGGAAGGTCATATCAGGATCTCCCAATGTGATGCCATGGTTGAAAGACTACAAACACCAGGAATATAAATCAGAATTTCAGTGAGAATATAGGGGTTTAAAATAAAGGAATTTGAATTAAATCCGACATGGAAACTTTTTTTTTTTTAAAGTGAAAGAAAACCACTAGAATAATGGCAGTAAAATTTCTCACAACTGGAATTTTTAAATTCAACATTGGTTGTTGCGTTTCTGAAAATTATCACAAATGTACAAGGTTTACAGAAATAAACTTAGTGAAATCATAGTGCATAGTGGTTTATATGAGAGATCAGAAAATGGGTCACAAGTAATTGCTGGGACAAGCAATTCTTTGACTGTATAATTATTAGGAAAGTTGCAACCCAGATCATGACTGATGGAAGTACAATATGGTGTCGTAAAATGCACTATACAGGAGGAGGTAAAAGCTACAAACTGAAAGATAATATACCAAGTTTTTGCAGTGGAGAACATGAGATCTAGTGCTTTTATGACAGTTATTCCTAAACCAGTGTAAGTTTCATGGTATAATAACATATATATTTAATTAAATAATAGATTAGCTATTAACCTACTTACAATTTTCACTTTCTGTTCTAAGTGATGTAAATCATTGCCAATTGAAGTGAGTTGCTCACATTCCTTTATAAAGACATCGAATCTTACCTATCAGTCCACCCATGAACAGCATAAGAAGTTTTATCAACCCTCCAGGTCCGTGGGCTGAAGTATATTCAGTTTAGTAAAGGTTTATTGGTAGTATCTTTTTGTGGAGGAATATGACCTGTGTTCCATTAGTTGAAAATTACTGATTAAAAATAAATTTGGTGATAGGCGCATTACCTCAACCTGAATTTGACTGAGCAAAAGTGAAATATCTCTGACCAAGAGATGAGGCTCTTATAATTTAATAGTATTTAATTCCAAAAGGAAATAATAAAATTCACCTGAATTGGAAGAATTCCCCCAGAACTTAGTTCATAAAATGAACAATCTTCTGGGTTTTTTTAAATAAAATGTAAGCGCACTGGCTATCTCTCATCCCTTCCACATTAAAAAAAAAAAAAAAAGAATATAAGAAGAACAGCAACAATCTCTGCATATAAAAAAGAACATTTATTTGATAAATTTACACTCCAGTTAATTTGAAATTCCTTTGAGTATCATTATATAGGAATGTTCCACTCAGCTGAATCAGAGCTCTGTTCTCCCCACTTTCAGAAATGGCTCACATATGTGCACACTGCTAGATAGGAATTTTATGTATCAGAGGTCAAATTCACATGAAAACAAAACTGGAACATGTGGGATGCATTCAATCCTGGCAGCACCCTATTTTTCGTAGCATTAAAACAGTAGCAAATAATGTCAGAATATAATAAAAAAATTATTTAAAAGCATTGTTGCCAACTAAGAGGTAGGTTACAAACATTCAAGAGCAAGAACCCAGCACTAGAAATAAAGCAAGCTTCATTGTCCGTAACTGGATAGCAGCAGGATTGTTAAAACCCCAAGCGTAGTCCCTAATGCGTGAATATTTGGGCTGGATCCAGTTGCAATATAAATAACTTTTGCAGCCTGGGCCCTGTCTATTTGAACTAAAATGTGGAAAGTAGACATGAAATGTCTTTTTTTTAATGGTTCTTCTTACAAATACCATTGTGTCCACTAGTCCTCACTAAAGAGAGTACTGCAGTGTCTGTTGTATGTTTCAGTATCAAACATAGATGCTTCACAGTAAATGAGGTATATATATTTTGAAGCCAAGATATATTTTGCAGGTGACGATGATGCATCTGGTGAATTTTCTTGAACAAATGGTAAAGAATAGATATTGGAGTCCCATACTTTACACTGTCTTGACTCAGCTCTTTATTTCTTGTTTCAGTGGTGTTTTTCTAGTTCACTGTTTTGCTGATGATGACATGCTTGTCTACAAGCACAGTACAGGAAATAAATTAGACCTCATCAAAGAACAGTACTAATCCTTCTTGAAATGTATTCCCTGGAGGACAGTTTAGTGTCACACCTTAGAAAAAAGAACTGCTGCACTTCACAACCCATAAAGCAAAATAAGTCTTTTTCTCTAAGCCAAGAAATACAGAAACATAGGATTATTATCAAGCTCTACAAAAGAGCTTTTCAGTGAGACATCTGGTATTAACTAAGCATGTGAGGCTAAAATTCAATCCTTCACCTGCAACGACCCTGTGTAAGAATGTGTTACCCATGGGAGGAAGACACAGATGACTTCAAGTCACCCTTACACTCTTTTTGGTCAGGGCTGGTCTAAAAGTAGGTTGTGGGTATATTGGATACTGGGCCATAAGGAATCATTTACTTGTTTGGTAACCTGCCTTCCATCACAGCGGCTTACAGGCTGTTTCACAGGCCACAGCAGCCCAGGATCTCCTAAAAAACCTTGTAATGTAAAGTCTTATCTGTACATCCACCTCTTAGCTCTGGCACCTCTGTCAGGTTCAGAAGGAGGCTTGGGCAGGGAAAGCTTGGACTGGTCTGTGCAACTTCTGCTCATGAAGCTCCTACAAACAGCTTAAGGTTTTATTATGGTTCGCAAGGACATTGAGGACCAATAATTATTCCTTTGATAACAGATGGTACTAAATAGGAAGATGACTACATTTGCCTGGACTCTCAGTATTTCCTAGTAATATGACAGTCTCAAGCTAATTGTAAGAAAATGCATTGCAGGAGGAACTGAGAAACCAGAAAGGTTTTAAACGATCAAGAATATCTACTGTTCATCCCACTGCAGAGGGACATTTCACAGCATTATGTACCAGACTTAAATGCTACAATCTTTAAGTACTTACGATTGTAATCTTTAAGAGTTTATAGACAGAATTTTTGGGTATGTTCATGTTCAAGGGTATTGCCAACATATTGGCTCTTTGCATTAGGAGGGAAGGCGTGATGTAAAAGCCTCAGGTCATATGAGGTAGAACACTACTCATGAGAACAGCCCTCTCTTTAGTTCCCTTTTACAGACCAGACCAGAAAGGAACAATAAACTCCCCTCTCTGATCAAATCCGAGGGAGAAACTCCCTTCCGACTGAACATGGCAATCGATTTTACCCAATGAGCTTGACACAACAAGTTAGAGCTAAGAGCATCCATGTACCGTGCCTATGTCCTGACTCAAGCTGGCCAGACTCCAGTGCTTTGGAAGAAAGAGAAATTGAAAATAAATTCAGAAGCCAAATGTTACATCAAGAAGGAAAGCATTATAAGCTCAATCTCAGCCTTCGCCTTTGTATTGAGTTCCCACCTCTCCATATCCATCAAACCTGAGCATAGTTTGGGCCATAATATATCTTTATGTAAATAGCGCATATGTCAGGACTTAACATGAGAGTCTCATAGCCATGTAAAAAAAAAAATGGATTGGAGTGGTCTCTTGCTAGAGACTGAACCTTGGGCATTTCACCTCAAAGCAATTGTTATAATGACTGCACACATTCGTCCTGGAAAGTAAAGGAAGTCAGTAAAAGATCTTGTACTTTTGTTTCCTTCCTTTTTAATCAGTTTGATATGTTGTTTCTTTTCTCCTGCCACAACTCCGAGTGTCATCTGTGATTTGTGTAATACATGCTTGCACCTCTCTCCTAGTTAGAATGCTCCCTCTGCAGGCTCAGCCATTCTACAGCTTTTCTGAGTGCAAAAACAAGTACAATTAAGCATTTTTATAATGATTTTTTTCATTTTGTCAAGAAATACAATTTCTTTTTGGCTCTGTTATTAATATATCGGATGATCAATAGCTTATCAGAGCATTTCTTTCTTTTGTACTTGCCTGCACAGGCATAGGTTTAGATACATTTGCTAAACCCGATCCAGAATTTTTTGCATCTATAACTTACCAATTATAGATTTCTTTTTTCTTTTCAAACTGATGGGAGTTTTCTAGTGATCACGTGCTGAATGGATGCCTATTCCGTCATTTGTACAATTATGGGCTGAGGAAAACAAAACTGCCTCATGTCCCTGTGCCTTACTTACCCTTACCAGTAATGTCCCCCAAGCCCCATGTCCTTTGCTGGGTTTGTCTGTTTGTTCGTTGGTTTGTTTGTTTGTAGTTTTTTTCTCACTAAAAGCATAAATGGAATCTCTGCTCTTTACCCAGCATCCAATTATCATCAGATCTGTCAAAAAATAATATGCTTGAGGCCTCTACATTTCTGATGAATTTGGCTGAAATCAACTGATGAATTCAGAATATAGTAGGAGAAAAAAAGAGGACTAACACAGACAAGCAGAAACACAGGCTGAATACCACGGAAGCCTCATTTCCTCAAGAAATCAAGCTAAGCATATATGCATTAAAGCTTTTTAAGAAAACAGGAAAGGGCTGTTCTTTTCTGTATCAATGCTATTAAAATTCATTTAGTTTTCCTAAACACATTAGTTCGACAGTTCTGGAAATTAAATGTTTCTAGTTTCAGAGCAAGCACAGTATCAGTAAAGGGCATGATCTCTGTTGTGTCCCACGAGAAAGCTCCCTGTCCATCCTGGCAAGCCCCTGCAGAACATGATGGAAAAATAGTGTTGTTTGCAAATGAGTTTGCTTTTCTTTTTCTTCTGTAGCTAATAGGTTTGCAAATTAGAGTCGTTACTCTGCTGGCGATTTTGATCACATGGACCGTTGCCTGAGGAATAATGTTCTTCGCCTAGAGCTTAAATAATGTGGGTGCCTGCATTTGGGGCTTTTAAAAATATCTATCTATGTTTATGTATGTAACATTTGTTTGGTTTGTTTTTTAAACTCAGTAGTTTGACCGCTTTGTAAGTGGATGAAAGATGTTAACAGTTAATAGGTGATGAATAACTGGCATTTCTGTGAATATTTTCAGGGAGACCGTGGAATGAGAGGTTATCCTGGGCCCCCTGGGCCACGGGGAAGTGGAACAGTTGGACCTAAGGTTGGTACGATGCCATGTTGAAGCTTTTGTGCCCTTTGTGATGCTGGCTGCCAGACTCTGATCTCTCGGACACAGAAACGTCTTCATCAGTTATTGATTTATATTGGTGTAAGTGCAGGAGAAATCAAGCATAAAAACATGGGAACTGAACATACACTTCTACAACCAGATTAGGAAGCAATACTGACCAGATGAAAATTGCATTTGCAGCTAAGCTTTATGAGATTACAGCTGGAAATTGAACAGAACTACCAGGCTGATAAATTAGTTAAATGATGAATTCTTCCGTTTATATCTATTTTGTTTCCAAGAGATTCTTTTGAGGTGGAAAATATGTTAAATGTGAATTTTATGCTTGTAATTTTTGCTCAATGAAATTGAATCCAATTAATTTAATTAGGAAAAAAAACAATGAAAACAAAAAGGTCAATTCTATAAGCAGCCAGCATATAACATCTAAGCATTTTTTTTCTCCCTCCACTAAAGTGATTTATAGTTCAAAAAAGACATGCTGGTAAGAAAAGAAATTCAATGTATGCTTGGATTTCTTTATTATAGGTGTATTCATCAATCATTTTTACAAAGGCAATTAGGAGAAATTGTGTATATTTCTCTACTTAAGTTAAAAATAGATACACCTCAGTAACTTTTTGTGTGATTTCCTTAGCAGAAATTAACAGAAGTCTCCACTGCCATTTTGAATAAACCAGTATGTGAATGGAGAAACATTTCTATTACCACCCTGTTACAGAAATGCAATAAGCAACAGAGCATGAATATTTTCTCAGGATGTATCACTTTCACGGGCAAATTTTATTCTTTAATTATTTTCAGCTTTCTCGTTCCTTGGCTTTCCTGGGAATTTGCGAAGAATTTGCAAAGACCCACAGTGAGAGACCATTAACCAAAGAAGAATCAGAACTACGGTCTTTGACATGGTTTTACTTTTTGCTCGCAGTGACTTTGAGATTACTTTCTTAGTGTTATCAGGAATAGAGTTTACTGCCTAATTCTTCTTTTTGTGCCCCACTGACTGTTACAGGGTATCATGGGACAGAAAGGCTTGCCTGGTCCACCGGGACCTCCTGGCAACAGCATCCAAGGAAGCAAGGTAATCCAGTTTAATGTGAGATCTGTCCAGTGTCTTTTCAAAAGTGTCTCTTAAGGAGATTCATTGTCTGTTTTTCTCTTTGCCACTGAGTCAGTGAACTCCTACAAATTTTCATTGTATATTTACATTTCTTGTTCATAAGGTATGTAATATTTAATTTGACTCTTGAGTTTTCAGTATTGTTGGCACCCAATTGCTCTCCTATTATTCTTGCCATTACAAATATATTTAGCCCGGAAAAAAAGTCTAACCTCTGCCACATCTTAGTGATTTACTCAGAATTAAAGGACACTCCAATGAAAACATCCAGGGTTTTCTCTGGATGACCTTGTAGAAGACAGTAACAGAGTTCTATCATGTCAAAATAAGTCAAACAACAGTCATAGGAATATAAAAGAAATTAGCCAGTCTCCCACATACTCTTCATCAGGTTTTTAATCACCCGGTTCCAGCCATAATTACAACTTCTCTCCTCATAAGGAGAAATACAAACATAGTAACATATTTTGAACATTCAAAGTTAATAAATTGCTTTGTCATAAATATGTGGAAGAAAATTATTAAAACTGGAGGCATTAGTAGAGAGCAACCCAAGTTTCTCCTATTTCTCTTAAATCAGTGTGCTTGAAGTTGAGCATATGATTCTTTCCCTGTATCAGGACTGTGCTCAGCTCTCCAGCTCTAGGCTGTCAGAGCACCAATGATTCAGTAATGGGGGCACTGGTTTTGTTGGGTTAGGAAGGATGCCTCCCCAGACTGCAGTTGGCTGGAGACACTAAAGCCACCAGGGAATTCCTTGACAAAATAGGTTTTCATTGGAAAACAGTAGCATGCTGAAACAACAACAAATCATTAAAATGTACCTTGTTGGCAAAATGTTTCAGAGGAGAACCTTTCTTTGGTTCAGTGTGGAATTACTTCGTACAAGCTTTACCAGAAAAGCACAGATTCCTTCTGAATTTGTTTTGTTCAGTACTCACTCTGATTTCAGCTTCAATGTCTTCTATTTTTATATTCATGTTTAATCATTTCCCTTTTTATACTGCAGAGAGACCTTCCTTTTTTCACTATGAGGTGTTTCATAGCATAAAAACATACTTTACCGTGGTCTTTCTTTTCTCCTTCTTGTATAACTCTCTTTAACAGATTCTGATTTATCTCATCTCAGGACTTTGCTGGACAGAGATCTCTGCACAGTTTGAGTCATGACTGTGTAGACCTTTGGTTCTGATCTATTTGCAGTTTTCTTCTGTATTAATTGTTATCAGTAACCACAAAGCTATTATGTATTTTAATGTGAGGGCATAAGGAACTTCTTATTTTCTTTTCTTCCTTTGTTTTCTGAATCTCTGAAGGCTCTTAGCTCTATTTTTATGGAAAATAGAAAAATTTCTGCCATCCCTGTATGGCTTTATCATATAGGAAAACTATTTCCTTCCTGGCTTTAACTGACATTTCTTATGTGTTTCCAGAACCTAATACTCAGGATATATATTTGTTAATACTATGGGTGTGTGAGGTTATTTATAAAAGTGCAATTGCCATTCTGAACAGAAATGTTTCAGCAATCAAATGCGTCTGATGATACATGAAAAAATATATAGATTATGTAATATCTTTTCTGTTCCTGAAGAAAGAGGAAGGTTATTCAAAATACACTCAGTGTGTACATGTACATCTCTCTCTCTGTCTCTCTCTCTATATATATAGATACGCACACAGTTTTGGATGTTATTTTTGCACTGCTATGAATAAATATCTAAAGCATGTTTTAGAATTGCAAATAATTCAATTTCATCATGCAAGTTTTCTAGTGAAAGAACATGGTCCACTGACATGCGCTGTCAGACAAAGGTGTGTTTGTAGTGTAAGGATGTGGAATTTAGGGATGTAGGGAAGTGACATGGGTTCTGGCTGTGGAATCTTTGGGTTTGAAAACAAAGCTGTAATATGTGGTGGATCAAACTCAGCTGGTGTTGTTTCTACAGTGTTCCACAAGTTGCGTAGTTACAGTCTTGTCATTTAAATTTTCTTCCCTTAAGAATCACTTTTTAAAATTATTATTATTTTTATATAATTCTTAGGAAAAATTTCTTTCTGAACAACTTTGGCAACTGTCTTTCTCTGTAGTACCAGTTTCCTCCATACACTGATGCTCGCTGAGCTTCTGTCTCTTCTGTCTTTCCATCTCTTCACAGCCATGTCAGGCTTTTTTCTTTATGGTCACTGCTCATCAGCTTAAAAATACTATGCTCCTGGGTTTGAACTATCACTCAAAGTATTTTTTTAATATATACATACATAAAGCTTAGTCTGTATATGGTACGAACGGAATGTCAAAAATGAGATGGTTTTTGAGTAACTTTATGTCAATAGCTACTTTCACAGGTTTTCTTTTTTATGCTTGGTTTCCTTTCAAAACCACAGTCTAGACATTCTCAGATCTGCGTTTAGTTCATAGAATGACATTTTTACATAGAAGTCTGCTTATTGATCAGTAATCTAGCAGGATATTAGGGTCAGGAATCCAAGGGTATGCATTATTACATGCATACCACTTTGGTTTTTATGATAAGATTGATGGTCAGGTTTGAATTTAATCATGTAAGTGGATTGAACTGGGAGAGCAACATATTTTTAAATTAATACAGCATAGTTGTTGGTTTTTACTAAAAGTTCATTTATGGTATCTATTAATATGCTAAATCCTTCTTGTGTTGATTGATTGCACAAGTAGAGGAAGCAAAATTTGGTTCCACAGTTGACATTTAAAGGATAAAACTCACATGTGTGCCTGTGAGAAATGTCAGCTGTACAGGTACAACATTTTTTAGAACAGTAGGTCTGATTCAGTTTTCATGGCCTGAGGGCCATCCTAACAATGTCAAATGGGCTGTAACAAAAAGCAGCAGTAAATGTTGGTTGTGTTGGATCTGACATTTATTATTAGGGAAGGATCACTGGAATACACAGCATATCGTAATTCTGGTTTATACATATGTGCTCTGCAGATCTGCAAAGGTGTTAATTGGAAGTTGTGTGATAACCCTAGTGGGGAAGGAATATTAGTAAAAGATGCTTTAGTGAGACATTCTGAGAGCTCTGGACTGAAAAAATAAAACTAAGCTTGTACTTGCATCTCATAGGCTAGGTTTGGTACAGGTGATGACTGCTCCTGGAGCTGGTTTTGGTATCTGCACCAGCACTACTGTTATGTGAATTATGTATGTAATGTGAATTATGGTGAAGCATTTATATACCAGGGCATATAATTCCCTCTAGCTGTGTTTAAAATGTATACAGCAGTTGATACAAAAACCATATCGCGTTATCATATTAAATGAAACAGGACAGTTTCTGGAAGCCAGATGCTGTGACGGATTTTCTATACCTACTTTATAACAGTTGTGTTTTACGCCCACATGTTGTGTGTCCACACTGCTGGAATGAACATGCTTCTCAAATCTGTGTGCGTGCAGGTGGGCATGGAGAACAATCATCATAAACAACTTCAAACTTGGTAGCTGGACTGATACTGTCTGCTGAAGTACCAGCAGAAAGATGTTCTGCTCTCCACAGTGTGAAAAGCAGAGATGTCTTTTTATTTGCTTAAGGCCAGAAAAACTAAATCAACCCTGAAGAGATTCTGGGTGTGTATTTCTAGAGCTTTGTGTTGGACCTTGTTTTACTGCTTGCAGACTGGATGAATAACTGTCTGAGCCTCACTGAGGTTACTTTTGTCTTTCATCTGTTTCAGTGAAATAACAATATTTCATTTAATTAATCAGAAATAATTTCTTCATTATATACTTTATAAAGGCTTCATGTGTGTTCTGAATCAGACCAAATTGCTTATTTCTCCAGCTTCAGACAGCTGCTGTCTTGAAAATAATGTGTTTCATTGCATAATACAAACATCTGGCTTTCTCTATGATGCAAAATGTTATGAAGTGAATACATACAGCATAGATTTTACTTTAATTTTTAGTTAAACTTACTTTCCATATTCTGTTCAGGGAGAAAAAGGAAATCAAGGTTTTCCTGGCTTAAAGGGATCAATAGGAATTGGCCTTCCTGGACCAAAGGTAAATCCTGAGTTTGTGGTAAGGGAAAATAGATAATTTTTTGTTCTTTATCAGTTGTTTGGTGTGGCAAGTCTCTGAAGATAAATAGAAGGCAAAGACATTGCCCTATATACCTAGCAAGGTAAATGCCCACTATTATTGCTTTATCTGGGAGTCTGAGAGTCTGCTTTCAGATATTGTCTTCATAATACATACAAGATAAACCAGCACACACACCAAAAAAAGAAAAAAGAGAGAAAATTTATCTTAAAAGCTTATTAAACCATAACTCCAGCTCTGACTGTCAACAAAACTGGAGTTACTGATTGTGTTTAATAAGGTTGTTTTAAATTAGGGAGACTATGGAGATAAAGGTGATCCAGGGAGCAAAGGTGCCAAAGGAGAGATTGGAGACCCAGGACCTCCAGGACCAAAGGTAAAACATGTTTTCATATTACTTAATTTTACACAATAGAAATTAGACAAATTTGGCTTTTGTTAATTGTCTCACTCTACCTGTTTTCAGGGAATTTGGGGAAAAAAAGGCGAACCTGGTCTTTCGGTAAGTTTGTAAATGAACTAATTTAAAAGGTAGTTTATTTGGGTAAATATTTAAAAATAATGTGATGTTACACAAGATTGTTTAAGGGGCATTGCATTGGCTGCAATTTGTAAATAAATAAATAACTAAATAGATGTCAGCAACCTTAAAACTAGAGCACACAGCAAATTAATACATATTCTTTTTCAGAGGGAAGAAGTTATCAGGCTTATCAATGAAATATGTGGTAAGCATTCCAGTATGGAAAAAAAATAGTTCTAATAAAACACACTGAATTTACATTGATTATGTGGATTTGTCCGCTGCATGTTTGTGTGTAAAGATACTGATGTGAAAACGATGCTCACTATGTTCCCAGATCTATGCTGGAAGTAATGTCCAGCTCTTGTTTCTATTTATCAGTATCAGTAACCATAAATTAATTCGTTATTTGACCTTTAACTGACTATAAATCTGACATACGGTTTCTCATAAAATGTCTGAAATATTTGTTCTTCTAGGTTGTGGTATCAGATGTAGAGTAACACCACTGGAACTAGTCTTTGTCATTGACAGTTCAGAAAGCGTTGGACCGGATAACTTCAATATTATCAAAACTTTTATGAAAACAGTCATTGACCAGGTATCGGCCAACCATGCTACAGCCCGCATTGGCATTGTCAACTTCAGCCATAAGGTGGAGTTGGTGTCTTCTCTGAAGCAATACACAACCAAAGAGCACCTGAAATCCGCTGTTGATAAAATGCCCTACTTAGGAGAAGGCACGTACACGGCTTCTGCTATCCAAGAATCCATTCAGTTATTTCAGGCAGCGCGCCCAGCAGTAAGAAAAGTGGCTGTTGTTATAACAGATGGACAAGCGGACACTCGCGATAAAGTACAACTGGATACTGTAATAAGGGAGGCCCATGCTACAAATATCGAGATATTTGTCATTGGCATTGTTCAAAGGACTGATCTTCATTATGATGATTTTCTGAAAGAAATGCAGCTCATTGCAACAGACCCTGATGACGAACATGTTTACCAGATAGATGACTTCATGACACTTTCAGGTAAAAGAAACAATGTTTGAAGGGGAAATTTGACATAGGTGTGTAAGAGAATCTAGACTTTTCCATAGCAGGGCAAGGCAGCCTGCTGAATGGCAGCTTAGGTTTCTCTTTTCGATGCAGCTCTTTCTTTTGTTCCTCATTTCTATGGCCAGATAAAACCTTTGCCAAATTTTTACCTCTTGCAGAAACAAACACAATGCACACCAGTTTTCCAAG
Source organism: Caloenas nicobarica (assembly GCF_036013445.1). Lineage (NCBI taxonomy): Eukaryota > Metazoa > Chordata > Aves > Columbiformes > Columbidae > Caloenas > Caloenas nicobarica. Next base: position 27,903,967 of record NC_088246.1, on the reverse strand, counting down.
CCGAGGCCTTCTTTGGGGCACTTCTCTTTTGTGAGGGTTTGCATCAGTCTTCCCTCGCAGTCCTTTTGTGCTTCACCATGGTTTCATCCCAGAGAAATGCAGAGTTTTTTCCACCTTAGTGCAACATTTCAGTCTCTCTCTCTTTCATATGGCTGTTGTCAATCTTAAGTCCCTTCACTATCACTTACAAGCACTCTCTTGTTTGTATTTTTTTTTTTTTTACTGAAGGCCATAAGGAAACCTATGCTTTCATCCTGATTCTAGGGAAAAGGTGGTGGAGCAACACACAAGGGAGTGGGGTCTAATAGGACATTGTCTATTTCAAACTGTGGCTTAAAAAATGGTGTGGCCGGAGCTGGAATCAGGAGAAAATCCAAAGGAAACTTACAATGACCTGTGAAGAAAAGTGTATTGATCTAGATTAACTGCAGACTAGCCCTATGAAGTATATTTGTCCTGAGCAAAAATTTTGCTGAGCCTGTGGATGGAGTTAAGTGTGGGTTTAAGGTATTAACAGTGAGAACTGAGCCCAAGCTACAGTTCTGGTCCCAGCTAGGGTTAAACATAGGGCTCTGACTCAGGCTCCAGCATTCATCATAAAAGTATTCCCAGTCACTGAATTTTTTGTGCAAATAAATAGAATGTGTCACCCAGTTTTTCTTTTTCCTTCCTACATGTAAACACTTTCATGCCTTCACTCAATTTTGGGTTTTTTTTTTCCCTCGCTGTTGAGCTATGACTTGGTATTTTTATCTGTATCTTCTTAAACAAAAGGGCCTTAAAATCAGAGGGCATTACTTTCTTACTTCTCATTTGCATCTTGATATAACTTTAGAAGATGGTCTTTCACGAGTCACTATCATTGAAGATTTAGGGTTAATACTGCACTAGAAGCTTGTGGTGAATCATTATGACTTTTCTTGATTACCCTTATTAAATTTCATCATTTTGTTAACCTCTTTAGCTCTTGAAAATAAACTGATCACAAAAATCTGTGACAATGTGTCCGAAGTCTACATGAGAAAAGATAACGGTTTATCTCCAAGTCCAGAATCTGAAATTGCCAGTGAAGTTACTAATAGCCAGTTACCTGAAGTGGCTACTTCAGAGGTTTATACGCTTCCTACAGAAGGAATTGGTTACCCGGTAAGTAAAGAAGTAACAGTTATCAAATGTTTTTAAAAGATGTGTGTCTTTGTTTGAATTCAAAAAAAGATCTTTGGAGAAGCATAATGTACCTGTGTTTCTCTATCAATAACAAGTTCCCTGTTCCTCCTGCCTGTCATTTACCATTTCTTGACAGACTGAAGATGTCAGATCATTCCCAGTGAGTGTACTAGATGTTAAGAAGCACTGACTTACACCAGAGTTTCTTCAATTTTTTGTTTTATTTATATTACAGACTAAGTAGCAACTGAAATTTTGCTTCAGCTGAATTAATTTTGCCTAGTGACTAAACAGAAGGCATAACTTTGCCTTTCCATTCAGGTCACAGCATCAGAAAATGCATTTGTTTAAATTATGGCCACATCCTGAGTAATCACTAGAAGGAGGTCTGAACCCACCTGCTGTTAGTGGTATTTTTTTCACACATTAATTAGCAATAGTTTCCTACATAATTGTCTCAATTTTTTTCTCTTAGCACCTGAGCCCAGACGGAATTTTAAGTTATAAGATTTTTTACTCCTTTTGCAGCTTAGTCCACCACAGAGCAGATATACTGAGCTGCTGCCATCTGCTCAGGATCACGCTGCGGCCACCTCTGCTCCCAGAGAATCAAGAGTTCCCCCACTTTATGACATACCTGAAATCAGACCTCAGAATCCCACTGTCAATCCTGTGTTCAATGTCACTGCTGCTGAAGATCGCCACATAACGGTGTTGCAAACACGGGTAGCAACAACCCAAAAAGGTAAGTACTGTCCTCAGATATTGGGTAGCCAGTCTGCACCAAAACCAGCCAACCAGCAAACCTCACTCCCTCCCCAAAAACAGTTACTAGATTTTACTACTGTTGTTGTTCTGGGTGTTCTGGCTGTGGACATCACACACAGCGAGAACCAAAGTTTCAAACCAAGATGACAAACAACCTCTATGTACCAATTGTGTGCTTAGGTATTTAAATAGCAGCTTGGTTCTTACATCAGGATTCAGGCAGTCTCTTTTCAAACTGTTCTTGTATTTGTTTAGACCTGTTCAGGGAACTCATTAATAAACATGGAATTTGGGTACAAATTTGAGAGGAGCATATGTACTCTCAGGTACTACAAGGAAAGAAAGGGGTGCTCTTCTTACTGAATGAGGCACTTCTAGGATAATGTAACTTATCTGCAGATCCCAAGCTAACTTGTACTGACACACTTTCAGATCCAAGGTGCTTGGAACCTATGAAACCAGGGGATTGTTTGGACTACGTGGTGAAATGGTATTACGACAAGAATGCCAATTCTTGTGGCCAGTTCTGGTACGGAGGTTGTAATGGTACCAACAATAGATTTGAAACAGAAAAAGAATGTCGAGAAACCTGCGTTGATTGATGAATAAGTAAGTTATCTCCATCAGGTCCTCCTTTAATCACCTCTTTTCCAGGCTAAAAAGATTGAGGTTATTTAAATGGCTCCCATACAATGCATACTTATCACATCATATATTATAACTTTGATCAACCTGGATATGTTTCTCTGAAACTTTTTGAGATGGTGAGATCAGAAGCACACTTGGTGGTCATATATTTAGACACAGTGAGGTATTCTACTTTCTTCTCTATTCCTTACCTTACAGTTTCTAACATTGTATTTGATTTTTTTACCATTACTGAGATTGAAGCTGGTATTTTCACAGATTGTAAATCCAAGAACTCATCTATAGGATAAGCTGAGAACCCATCATATTAAATGTAAATTTAGGATCATTTTTCCCCTCATTTATTATTTCACACATATCAAAACTCAGTTTTCCTTTGCCACTCGCAGCCTACGCCATCAATATCACAAGGTCCTTCTGTAATTCTTGCAGTCACTGCTTTTCTTTACTCTTCGGAGTAACACAGTATTGTCACAAACTTTGTCACCTCACTTTTTACTCCCTTCCCTAGATCACTTACAGCTGTATTGAGTAGGACAGACTATAGCATACATCCTCCAGTGACTTCTTTCCACTGACCATTTATGCCCTTTCCTTTGTTTTCCTCTTCTCACCATTATAAATTAGAATACTATCCATCTCAAATCAGTATAACCTTCCTTTGGGGAGGGACCTTACGTTTTTGAAATCCAAGCGGACTGTACAAACTGCCTTAGTTCCACATGCTCGGTGAGACACGGACTTCAGAGCATGCTGATCAGCAGTGCGTAACTTCCTTTACAGAAGCCACAGAGCTCATCCCAAGAAATTGTATGAAATACTTTATTTCATCTTTCAGTACAGGAAAATTCCATTGAACTGCAGTGTGTTGTTTTTTAAAAAATTTCAGGAAAATTAATCAATTCCTTATTTCTTCTAGAAATGACTGCTGTTGGCAGCTTTTAAAGCTGGAAGTTCATGTGTATTGAGGAAGAAATGACTGAGAAGAATCCAAAATTATATGTTAACATAAATATATTACTACCATGCTCTACTGCTTTCCCCACTATGGTATTCACATTAACTAGATTGCTGTATAACCTATGTTATCTGCAACACCATAGCAATAACTTACAATCACACATACACACACGGAAACATAACTTTTCCCTCCAAATTTGTATTGATTTGTTACTACTACATGATGAAATTCTATTTTTACAATTAAAATGTCAAAAGTGTTTACATTCAACATTTAATGGCAGAGGTCTCTTATTCTCTTGGAAGAAAAAAAATATGCTCTAGTTTTAAACAAGAGTAAATGGTTCCTGAAATTAGGACTCTTAATAGAGCATTTAGAGACATAAATTAAGATTTCCATTAATTAGAGTACCTCTTTGGAGTGTACATACCACAGCTATATGTAATTAGAGGGTTAGAGGGTCCCCCTCTGCATTGAAGCACATATGGATTAACATCAATGTAATATTTTCAATTAATTATAAAGGTAGGACCTTCATTCAGAATTAAAACCAGGATTCTTCACATCCTTCAGGCTAGTCAATACATTTCAATTTCTCAGGGCCTCTGTGTTACACAAAACAAAACAAAAAAATCACTCTAATATATGCTATTAAATTAAAAAAGGGAAAAGCACTGAAAGATGCATGTAAATGTTTGCATGTATGTTTTCTACTTTTAGCCATAATCCTATATGAATGTATCATTAAAACTGAAAATTATGAGTACGTGATTAAAATGGAAAGCAATACCTGATAAAGAGTCCTGCGTTGTTATTTCTTTGCAAACAAATAACTAGTATCTACACAGGCTGTTTGAACGATTGCGTGCCCAATTTCCAGCCCCCTTGTAAGCAAATTATAGCATCTACAATGCAAAATGAACTTGTTCACAGCAGATGGGATGCAAACTTCATTCTGTGGAAAGATTTACCCAAAGTACAGTTTCAAAGTTTTAATATATTTTTTCCAAAAATCTGGGCTTGTTAGTGAGTTTCGAATTAGAAAAGAAAAAAAATGACAGCATCCCCCTCAAAAAATCTTGCTCTTATTATACTCAGAACTTATATGATGATCACTCAAAAAAACCCTGAGGGCACAATTAATTTCTGTTTGACATGGAGCAGTAAAACTCAAGGTCATTACCTTGTGCTATGTGTCCTGTGATATCCTGAAAATGAAGGGACTTGGTGTAGAACAAAGGTCAAGCTGTTGAAATCGAGAACTAGTTTCATTTCACAGGAAAAAAAAAATATCAGAAAGCAAAATTTGACAAAACTTTTAGAAGTCTGTTAGGGCTTTTTACCTCAGAAAAATAAGTTGCTTCAAAGTATATTACAAATGCTGTAGACATACTCTAGTGATAAACAAAATCAGCTACATATAAAGCTGGATGTAAGCAGCAAATAAAATAAAAGGTCAAGTAAAAGTTTTCAAGCAGATAAACTGCCTACTGGTAGCACAAAAAGATCATGGAGAGAATCAAACTACTGTTCAGTAGTAAAACCAGTGCCATCATACCAAGAATATCTATGGCTGGCGACCTTTAATAGTGAACAGATGTCTAAAACAAGAGAGGAATAAACACAAAGTTTAGGGAAAAAGAAGAGCAAGAGGGATAGAGACAATGATGCTTTCAAATTGGCTGGAAAAAGTAGATTCAAAACTTAAAACATACTAGAATATGTTAACATACTGTCAAACTTCAAAGGTGTATTGAGAGACTTTTTTCCTAGGCTAGGTCTCAAATCCAGTATTTTGATTTCGTTTCACTTAGGTGACAAAGGCGATATACGGAGAGAGATGTATACAGATAGAGATAACTAGAGTGAGGGAAAGGTAGGTAGATACAGGTAGATACAGGAATAGAGGTACGTATTCAGATGAGGGTATTGAACAAAGGGCATTTCATAACAGAAAAGATGAAAAAAATGCACAATTAAAATCTACTGTGGATTACTTTATGGATACCTGTAAAAAAAAAAATCGCTTGAGTGTAACAGGTGCCAAGACCCACTTCATTTCGCGCCTGCCAGGAATATTTTAGGTTTAGCTCCTCTTGGAAACCCACAGCAGCAAAGTCCACTGGAATTGCAAGGACATCTGGGAATTTGCAGGGTCTTTCAAATCTGTTCTAATCTTCAGTGCCTGGGCAGTTGCTGCAGGGGTGGGATTAGCTGTTGTGTTCAGCTCTAGATCTCCAGATAAAGAGATAGGTCTTGTCTAAGAAATACTAGGGATAATGAATGTGGGGATAATTGTGAAGAGGTAAGTTATAGGTTTGCAATAACATCTTCTATAATCTTTAGTGCAAACGTTTCTGGTTAAGTTGACAAGCTGTAATAAGTACAAATAGTGACAGAAGGTCACTGCTTGCTTTTCCACTTCCATGTAGGGTTGACTAAACCTTTTGTAGCAAAGAAGCAAAAGTGGAGACTATGAAGTTTGTTGGGTTTGTTTGGTTGGTTGGTTTTTGAGTGCTGTTTAAATCAGATTATTCCAAAATAAGCATCCCTTTCTATTCAGGTCTCTCTGTGAATCCCCAGACCGCAGACTCTGAACGTATGCTCTGATATTTAGTAAACCATGAAAAAGCACATAAGTCCTTGCTGAAATGGCAATTCTTCTCTAAATCTGTATCAGCAGTGACTGGCAGCATCGGCTCCTGTCTCTCTTTACCCAGCTCCACATCCTCAAGAGTGTCTTGGGTCAGGAAACCAGCGAGAGGGCACTGCTTGCCAAATACCCACTGCTTTATTGAGTTACATAAAATCCTAAAACATCATTACTAACTGAAAGCATTACGGTTTCCATTGGCAAACAAACAAACCTTTTATCTACATTGCAGGCAAATTTTAAAAGCAAGAATGTTTTAATTATGAAATTCTTAAATCTTCTGCTAGACCAGGACAAATGCTATAAACCATAAAAGCTCAATATGGTTGACTATAAGAGGCGCATTTTTCTGTAGAACTAATCATTATAAGGTGAATTTTTTTTTCTTACATCTTTGCTTCTAACAGAAGCAAAAGGAAAAGAAAATTAACATGAAAATAGTACCCCATCTGCTCATCACAGAACAGCAGCAGCTTTTCATTTTGAGCAGCTCTACCAGTCTCTTGCTAACAACTTTCAAATTGAATTCGTCTTTTGCCTTAACCCTGCTTAGTCGCTGCCTGTCCCTGGGGCCCATTCAGAGTGGTTAATAATGCTGCCTGTTCATTGACCGTCCTGCTGTCTGCACTCCTCCATTTTCTCCCACATCTTCAAATTTCCTCTCTCTTACCCTAAATTGACTGAGGATACGCAACATTTCCTGCACTGCAGTTTCAAACGTCCTCAGAAAACTGATTACCATGTTGCCTCATTTGCAAGTTGCTCTCAAAGACATTCCTTGGAGAAACAAAACAAACAAACAAACAAAAAACCCAACCAAAAAAAAGACTTTCCTGATAGCATGACTGAGACCAGAATCCACCTTTTTTAAAAGAAAAATTTTATGGACAGTATAGATTTATCGCAGTATTCCTGCGCTTTTCTTTTCTTGCTATGCTGCTTGCTTAGCTCTTTGGGTGCCATCTGTAGATCCAGCACACCCTGCCAAAGCTTGCAAAGGCAACCAGCTCACAGCACATAGCGTAAAGCAAGGTCTCATGGGTAACTTGATGAATTTTTTAAAAATGTATTTTATTAAAGCCAGAACCAATAACTCCTCTTCCTCCACAACTAAGTGAAAGGGCCAAAGTCTCCCTGGGCAGGTGTGTGGGCTGGGACACCTCAGCTCTACCTGTGGGTAGAGCAACTTTTCTAAGGTCTCCTGACACATGAGATACTGTAGGTCCAGCACTGAGGTATTTGACATCCCCATTATCTACTGTTATTCCTCTTGCAGCTCCTTATCAATCATCCTTTGTAATCATTTCAGGTTTTGAAATTACATAGGCAAACATAAGCAGACATCTCAGCTGTCATACTTGGTAGCTAGATGATGAAGTATAAATTATATATAGTTACTAGATTTTCACTTGAGACAGCCTTGAATATGTGTCCTTCCTTCCAGGAATATTATCACATCTTTTAGTAGGGACAGAATCAGGTTTAAGCTTCAGGCATAAATGAAACCCAGATTTTGAGACAAATTCTACTTTAGTTTGACTTTTTTTTTTTCTTCCTCGCCTCCCCCCCACCCCAACAGGAATATGTAGAAATTCAGCCAAATGGGTGAGGCTCTAAAACATGATCCATAAAGACTTTCTAACAGTGTGTGAGACCTATTTTAAAGCAATTTCTAAGACAAGAAGAACACATGGGCTCTCTTCCTTGTCTCAGTCTCTGCTTTCAGCAGCTGTAACCTCCCAGGCAGGGAGGGAAAAGGGAGATTTTTGCATTTTATTGGCATGGTAGTAGAGATCTCTCCAACATCTGGTACAGTTGACCCTGGAACACAAAGGAAACCATTTCTTATTGTAAAAATAATGGTAGATAAGAGTTTTGACAAGTATAAATCTGGCAACCACAAGGTTCAATGTGAGAGTAAACCCCCAAAAGAGTTTTGGATTAGCTTTAAAATTGTTAGAAACTCAGCTAATCCCAGGTGCTGCTGGAAGCATTTGGGCTGGTGCTCCTCTCTCAGCAGCTTAAAGCTTTTGGTACACTTAAACTGACAGAGCACTAAATAAATGAGCAGCAATTCAAAAAACCCCCAGGCCCAGGCTGTGCCTGGGTACGTGCCCTTCAGTGGCAGTGCTGGGGAAGAGGGGCTGCAGGGGAGAGACGGTCAGCGCATGGAAAGCATCGATTTGGAGAAGGATTTCAGGATTTTGCAGCCTGGTGGCTGCCTGCTGGCCCCAGGCTCACTGAGCACAGCAGCACCGGTGTGGCAAGCGGGGCAGGGAGCAGCGATTTTTCCATGGAAAGCAAAGAACTAGTAATTCTTCTGAATTACCATCATGGCACAATTGGCAATTTCAGCTACTTATTTCATCCAGGGCAACTCCCTAGTGCATCATGTTTTCTCGAAGGATAGCTTCTATCAGTGTTAACTACATTGTAAATTAATAGGTAAAATATATTTCTGCTGACCGGAAAGGTTGTATTTTCCAATTAATTCCAGCATAATGAGATTCACATATATGATCTGGGTCTGAAAATTAATATTTTCATTGCAATGACCCTCAGAGAACTATGACTGGGACTGCACTTTGTATAACTGCCCAGATCATAAGTTACTTGAGGCACAGGCTGCCAAAATACACAAGTTGCTGTAATAAGCAGAAAATGTACTGACGAGGGTGGTGCCAGAGGCAGAAATGTGCTCCGCCTGAAGGGAATATCACGTCTGCAAATAAAAATCTTCAATTTTTTTTTTCTGGATGAACTGTACAATATGGTAAACCAAAAGCTGCAGTACTCGCTGGATATTCTAGAGCATACAGGTGAACTTGTGTGAGTGAAAGCCATTCTTTGACCAGGATCCTTGAGAGTTTAGTAGTTGTATGTCAGGCTTTTTTGATATTTTTTGGCACGCTCAGCGATGCATTGGATTTGTTTACAATTTATACACTGGTTGAAACTTTTCTTTTTGAGAGGAAAAAATCACCCAACAAAAGTTCCCTAAAATAAGTTAAAGTCCACATCAGTATTTTAGGTTAACATGGAGTAAGGGTGTTGTCCTGGTCCCCAAGTCAAGCATTCCAGAACCTGTCATGTCAGCAAAAAGAAATCCCAGCATCTTAAATGATGCAGCTGCAGTACAGGGCCCAAGTGAGCACAGCTTTATCCTACAGTGCCACCAGGAGGAAAACAACAAAATGCCTCTATAAAACAAACATAGCAAGACATCAACAGGTTTTTCAAAAATCTTATTGAAGTAACAACTTCCAAAACTCAGTTCAGCAGCAGCAGCTGCTTGAAGACTTTTAAATCACCTCTTAATTCATCTCACAAAATTACATTTTTTACTGGCCACCATAGCTACGTCACGTTCCTCACTCTCTTTGACAAATTTTTAAGTTGTCTTATGACTGATGTTTAAACTGGACGTTGTGTAAACAGGATATTCAGCAAATCAGATACTGTGCATTGCAGGGACAAGTCTTACAAGTTATTTACACTGAAGTAGGAAGGCAGCTATAAAAAGAGCCCTTATCCACTACACCATGGTAGGAAAGCCAAAGAGCCCCATAATCCCCATAATCGCATCATGAATCCCCTTGCAGCACCCCACTTCATCTATAACCATTGCAATACTGCTGAATCTAGCAAACTTACAGCTAGCAATAAATGTCAAGCCTGGAAGCGCTTTCTGGAAACACAAGCACCCAGGGAAGTCAGTTCAGTATAACAGCAGCAATAACAAATGGGAGCCCTTGATCCCAACCTGTATCTCCAGTATGAGGCCAGGCAGCGAATGCGTCATGCTGGAGATGAAGCTATAACACAGCAGCAGACTTTGCTCTGAGCCAGATTATTCATCCTGGTGATCCAAGAGCTCCAGAGGTCGTGAGCCAGAATGCATGGAGGTGTAAGCAGTCTCAGAGAGAAGTAAAGATTTTGGTCTCCGCTTTTGGATGGTGCCCCAATGCACCCAGCATGACGTCTCCTGTACACAACCCGAGGTACAAGCTGAACCACCCTCCTACTCCCCCAGTCAGCTCAAACTAGCAGTGCCCCAACACACCTGTTCTCTGTAAAGCTTTCTCACCTTACAGCCCTGAGAACAAGGCTTCATTCTGGAAACGTCATTTCACTAAATTGCTTAAATATATATATATATGTTGCACAGGGAAATATTTTTACTTTTCTGTATTTTACACTGTTTTCTGCAGCATCCTGTTCTGTAACGAGAGCCCATTCCAGCTTTTGGAAGAGCAGCATCTATTAAATCAAACGGCCGCAATGGGAGAGGGCAGCATTAACATCTGATCTAGAAGTTATTTGCGATATAAAATTCATTCCGACCATTGCATCAGGATTGTTCTCACTCTCAGGTGTATGTTGACCTTTCACACTCAGGACGTGCTAGTAGCACACCTTGGTCTTCATCTCCACCTGTCCTCAGGCGTTCTCTTTGCCCGCTAGTTATCGTAGGCTGGCAAGCATTTGTTTGGACATTTCCTCCTGTGGGTCTTGGTGTAAAGTTTTTGGATGCTGGCTGTGTTTCTTTAACTGTGCTTTCTTTAACCAGCTTGCTTCCTCCTCTAACATGGAAGAGATGTATCTGTGAAACAGCAGTGAAATGCTAAATATCAGCATAATGCTGAACTGAACATCAAGGGAAAGTGTTTCCTGCCTTGTTGCATTTGTTTCCTGTTCTTTATGTATTTGCTTTTTAAGAATTACAAGTAATTCTTAAGCACTGGGCTTAAGTTAGGCACAGGAGCTGCAGGCAGCGCAGCCACCCTTTATTACTTCCATGTGGGGAAAACCCTTTGAGATCCTGCTATCAGACATCAGAAGCTTTTGTAACAAAGGAACTGTGCCAATAACAGGGTTAACCTTTTAGCTCTGCGTACCAAGGAAACATGATCTCCGAGTTCATCAAGTAATAGGCACAACTATTGTACGGGAACAGAGGGAGAGAAGGGAACCTTTACACCCATAAAACCCAGTGTGCGTTAACCAGGATGCAAGATTGGAAGGAGGGCAAACAGCCTGCAGCCACTTACATGTTGCAGCAGAACAGTCCTTTCCCCACGTGATGGAAATAGTACACGTTAGCATCGAGGTAAAACAGAAGAGCCTTACTCCTGAAGAAAACATTCATAGCTGTACAGTGACTACAAAGACCCAAATGCTACTTTCGTAATGATATTTTTACAGCAAGAAGACAGAGCTGATGCATGAGACTTCTCCCTCTGGGACTGGTGTGAATTTGTGAATGTTCAGATCTATGTTTGGTAAGACAACTCCTGCATTTAGAGATCATGAAGGTTACCTAAAATGAAAACATAGCCAGTGCATTTTGAGAAATATTTACTTGAATGAGTCTGAACAAGATGCACAAAATGCACTTTTGGAAGATGACAAAGCCCAAGCTAGCTGACAGGGAAATACTTTAAAAGCAGGATGCTGATGATTAGACTGACAAATTATGTTCTAATCTGGGTAAACAAACTGCCTGTTCTCTGCTAAAAAATGGGGTAACATTGGCAAATAGGAATAAAGTCTTCATTGTTCACATTGAAGCACTGCCAGCTCCTGAACAGGAGAATTTGCTTTTCTGAATGGTGTTTGAAAACTGGTTTTAGCCATGATTACCCTACTCGTCCTTGAAACACTAATCATATTTCAGCTACGAGGTCAACAGAATCCACGGCAGAACATGTGGAACCCACTGTTTCCAATGGTAAATGTTCAAGCTGCTGGTGAAGTAACTGTTCTGTGCTAGGGAAAATTTCAGACCCTCAGGCATGATTTTCATACGATTCATGGTTAACTCCTGCAGAGTATTCACCTGGGCTACAAATCTGAGAAGGATACAGTTTACAGCCACATCCCCCACTTGAGATAGAATAGCCAGAGAACGGACATTTAACAGTGTCATTGCACTCTCAAATTTAGTAGAACTAGGAGGTTGAAGACAATACACACTTTAAAAAAAAATAATTACAGAGACATATCTATTTGTTTTGATTTCTACCAAGTACTTGGGATTTGGCCCTAAGTTAACATTTGTCTTAAATGTTACACTCTCCAGCTCCAGTGGTGGGGAGCAGGAAGGCAACACTTAACAGCACAACATCTGGGTGGTCCTAGTTAAGAATTCACGTGGGACAGTGAAAGGAAAACAAAAATCACAGTCCAAGGTTGTAAAAGTGCAGGATACTAATGCACATTAATTTCTAAGTCTTTTTGATTGGTTCTTAGACAGAGGAGGAAGAGCGAAGACCTTGTCTACCTGAGGCCACGCAGGATCCAGATCTGCCGGGGAACACTGAAAACTCAGGGTGGAACCAGGAAGGAGCAGCAGCAGGAGGCTGATCTGGTTTCTTCAGGTGACTGAAGTTGCTGACAGAGCTCCTTTCCTTGCAGTGGGTCAGGATTTTATCCTAGGAGGGGAAAGAAATCAGAAGAGGGCAAGGAGTTCCTGGAAGCCAGGTTAGAAATTCAAAGAAGTAAGCCAGCCTTTTTGACTTCAAGATACCGAAGTGATGGGTTCACGCACGCAATAGTTTGCTTCTGTACAGCTGAAGAACAGTACCGCAAACTTAGGTACCTACTCAAGTAAAGGTTTAGAGTTTAAATAAGCAAGCTGCTCACATCAACATTTTATCTAACAAACATTCCTGTGAAACTCCCATCTCTACTCAGATCTAAATTTGAAACTCTGTTACCACTCAGTTTTGCAAAAGACTGTTCACTTCTTTGTGCAAAAGTAAAAAATAAGATAACGACTGTAGGAATGCTTAGCAGACAGCTGGAAAATTCACGTTCCTTTTAGAACATTGCTACGAAGAATTCCCTCTTCTCTAAGGAAAACATTTTTCATACTTCTTTAGCACAACTGGCTGCTAGAGTTTGGAGCCAGTCCTCCTGTCCATCCTACCAAACTGAGACATGTTTTAAGTATCAAATGATAAAACATGGTTCCAACTCTCGCTTTGGTAGTGACTAATTTAGGCTGATTTTAAAACATGTTGTAAGTTAGTAATTTTACTGAAGGCAGTGTACCATTTCACATACAGTCCTGAAGTGAGCCCCAGCCACTTGGGAGCGTGAAAATGAGACAGATCCATTGGGTATCACGTCCTCCTCAAAAAGCACTTCGCAGAGCAGAAGGTGAAACTATTGACAGAAAAAGGAAAGGGGAAAAAAAAAGGAGGGGAGGAATGGGATTCTGTTTAAAAGACAAATCACACTTTCAAAGAAGGTAACACCCTGAATATGCAAAAGAATTGACACTTTCTCATCCCCAGAGCTTTCTGACACATCAGAGAAGACCCAGGTAGAACTGGAACACTGGAGTATGAAGTTTTGGTCAGTACCAGTGCGGAATCCAGCACCCGAGGCTTCAACCTCCCTAAATAAAACAAAGCTTAAAGAAAAGCATGTCTGGGGGAAGAAGGAAAGGAGGGACCGTACTTCATGGCTTGCAGTTTTACCACCAAAGTGGAGTGTTGCACACAATGGAACAGGGGCAGAGGGAGCCTGGAAAGAAGAGTGAACGGGAAAGAACGTGGGTCACAGTTCAAAACAACCTCAGAGCTGAAATCCAGTGTTAACAAGAGCATACTTAGAAGTACAGGGTGTTTCAAGAAGATGGACCCAATTTGAAATCACTGCTGTTTGGAAATTGGGTCCATCTTTTTGAAACACCCTGTAGTCTCCCTAACATGCTTTTTTTTGACTAAACAGTGTTGAGAGCATCTCTACAATGTTTATTGGCATTTCAAGCAGTCTTGCAGGCATATGTATTAGAAAACTGAAAAAATTGAGAGCTCAGGCTACATTTCTGAATTAAATAGCTGTTTTTCTTTTATAAATGCCAAGTACCATCCTAACACCTGGAAGTAAGATCCCATGATCCAGCTGTTTCCCAAGTCTATGTTAAATTATTAATACTTTACATGTAGAACAATGAAAACATTCACTGCAGGGCTACGATTTTCTCACTTATTCCTCATATACTTGTCAGAACAAGTCCCTCACTACCAAATTTCTAGAACCCATAGAAGGGCCCCATTAAAGTGAAACATCGTCAAAAAGGAGGAATGACTGATAAACATTTCGCCGTGACTGCTGGAATGAGCAATACACAGCCTTATCTTCCCCACAGCTGAGAACAAACTTCACAGTCTCTGGGTCTAAGATATTTACTTAAATTTACTTTTATTTCATGCTAGTGCATGGAGAACTCCAGGAAAATTCTCTTGAGGCAACAAAGCTTTCTGTAAGTGAGCAGGTTACAAAAGCTTACCTTCATTTAAAGATATTAAATGTCTTTAGTGCCTACAGCTTCTGGTAACAAAATACACAGTCTGTTACATACAACAACAACAACAACAAAAAAGGCAAACCCACATTTACAAACGTTTTTCTACAGCGATCTAGTTTGATCCTGAGAGTTGTAAGTTATAGTAGCATCGCATAAAAGCACAACCTATGCCTGAAACTTCAGACGAACTCTTATTGTCCGTTCAAATTGGCTGTTGCTCCTTAGCTAAAATATTCTAGCTTTTGAACACAGCTAGGTTGCTTGCCACACACTTCCTGCACTTCAAAATGAAATAGTTAATTAATCCAGGTTAATAGCACCAGCGGGATCTGTTACAGTACTTGAGGTAATGAAACACAGCTGGACCATGCTTGTGTCTCCCATGTCCAACAACCAACGTTTCCTATGGAAAGACACCTCCCATCTGCACAAGTGGAATATTCTTTTCCGCCAAATATTATTCTGCATGAATCGCAGAAAGCTAGGTTAGAAAGCACAACATTAAAATCTTAACAGGTTTGTTTTGCTTTGTTTGGGGTTTTTTTTTCAGAAGGAAGAGGTTCACTGAAAGGGTAAGTCCTTTTAAAAGAAGAAAGTGTTTAATTTTGAACAGTTTTGCTTTATCTTTGAGGTAACAGCTATAGTCAGCTTATTCAGGACTCTGTAACAACATGGAGACACTGAAAAATCAGGACAATGCAGAAACAACAGCCTTCTTATGTGAATCTAGTACAAGCACTTAGGATTA
The DNA here is from genome assembly GCF_036013445.1 of Caloenas nicobarica. Classification (NCBI taxonomy): domain Eukaryota; kingdom Metazoa; phylum Chordata; class Aves; order Columbiformes; family Columbidae; genus Caloenas; species Caloenas nicobarica. The sequence goes on along the minus strand of NC_088246.1, from coordinate 27,888,702 downwards.
TTTTTACATTTTAAAAAATACCATCTTTGCTTTCAAGGTAGCTTGCTATTTGTTACTATAACTACTATAATAAAAATAATAACTATAACAACAGAAAACATAGCAAGTGTGAGAAGCTTTTAGTTTTTTCTTGGGTGGATACAGGAAAGTCAAAGAATGTTTTTATTAGACTCAATTGTGCTGCTACGCTACACTACTAGCATACAGGAGGGGTAAATGAAGACAGACATGAACTGTGTATGAGATAACTTATTTTATTTATTCAATTCTCAACTTAAGTTTGATGCTAGAAGTTGATCAAAGGCACTTCAAAGAAGGTATTTAAGAAACAAATCCTTATGGTGATCATTCCAGACAAGTCACCAACTTGTATCTACCATCAGGGACACAACTACCTATAATTGCCAAGTGAAACATTCACAGGTTTTAAGTGGAGCATACTGTCCAGCAGCAATATTCAATTCTTTTAGAGCATTAATAACATTTGTGGAGTATTTTAAATACAATATCATAAAACAAAGCAAATTACACTTTTGGAGTTCCACAGAAGCTTTTCTTGACAGAAAAAGGACAAAATTGCCTTTCCAAGTGGTCCTGTATTGAGAGATCTATTTTCACCTGTGCGTGCACTATCAACATCAGTAGCAGGTACATCAGAGAAATAACCCACACTTTTCTGTCATACTAATATAAAACACCCAGGTAGCAAACTGTTTATAAGAGGTCTATCAGCTACTCACTAAAACTTATACTTCTGGAAGCATAACAGAACAAATGGCAATATGTGAAAAAAAAGTTATTTTTAACATATACTCCCACAAAAGCAAAACAAATAAAGCATCCTTAAAGCTAAGAGGTACTAGGAAAAAATCTTCTGCAAAATGAGAGATGGTGCTAACATCATCAGCATTTAACCTTTTAAATAAGACCAATATAGACTTCAAAACTGAACTGGGAGTGAAAGAACATTAAAATTGGTCTGTTTCTGCAAAGATTAATACTATTATCTGATCAGTGATCAGAGGGTAACTTCTTGGCATTCTCATTCTTTCTGAACTAAAAAACACCTAACACAAGGTTAAAATGTTACTCTGTTGCACTAAGTGACATTCCCACATCCAAGTGCAAACAATTGCTGCCTAGTAATTTTAAGAAAATTAGTTCAAAATTTTTAGATGGGTCATTTGAATCACTATAGTGCCTAATGGAAGCTTTTAGGTTTTATAAAATTAAGAAACCTCTTTTAGAAACAAAACCAAACCACAGAGCAATAATCTGTATAGCCTTAGAGAGCCCGTGTTGCTGCGCTTCAGAAAGGCATACTCACCTGGAATATAGTGGCCTCCTTGGGCTGCAGAAATACTCAAATTCAGTAAATACTTTCTCAAAGCACAAAGACCCAAGAGTGAAATAACAAACTACTAGTTGTAGTGTAATGTTATACATGAAAATTATACTAACTGTTCACATTCCGACCTGTCTACTGAAGCTTTTGAAGGCAGCGAGATACAAACCAATTATTTCAGAGGTATCGGCTCATTGTTATGGCAATAGAATTTAACAAAGAACAACAGTCTCCAGTCATAATCACAGGATGTAAAAAATGATACTTTTCTTGCTTGTCTGGAAGGAAAAAAAATTCTTTGCAGTGCTGTTAGAGAGGCAAAAGAAATAGATTTAGAGGCCTAAGTGCAAGGACACTTTAAAACAAAGCAAGAATGGATGCTGGAAGAAAAAGCTACTCTCATTTCTCCAGATAGCCCACCTATTTATCACAAGGTAGTATGTTCTTAGCCTTATTCCCTCAAGAAATGGAACTTGTTCCTTTACTTCTCCATTCGCTCTGAGGTCCTGCATGTTTAGTGGAAAGGGAGGCTCCTGCCCTGCACTGCTAAATGCACAAGCTCCCATTGGGCAGCAGACAAGACCAGAACTGCTGCTGAGAAAAGGCTTCACCGTGAGCTCAGCAGTGGCTGGTTTAACTTGCAACCTCAGCAAACAACCTGTGCGGAGCTCAAACACCTCACTACCCGCTCCTCTTGTCCACCTGAGACTTATGCGCGATGAAACCAAAACCTCAAAGACAGTACAGTCAGGATAGTAAGGAATACGAAGAGGAAAAGATGTTACTTCACAGGGCAAATACAGGGCACAAATCTGCAGAAACTATGTAAGATTAGTTCTGCCTGTTGTGGCAGAAAAACTTTAAATCCCCACGGATGAGCTGAGGAAGAAAGCAGTAATAAAGGAACAGTACAATAATTTAGTAGATCTTCTACATGGGCTGAATCTACAAAGAGATTAAGTTGGGATCGTGATTTCATCTTATAACTTCCTCAAGTATTCAAAAAAATTTTAATTGCATGTTTGAACAATGCCACTGGAGTTAACAAGACCATATGGATTTCACGTGATTATTGGCTTGTGCTCCACGTGGCATAAACATTTAGCTCACGGAAGGAAGCACCTCTCAGCGTGGTACCATCCGTTCTCCTCTGGACAAGCATCCTTCTGATTGGAGCAAACTGGAGACTTTTTCCTTTACTAAACAAATGCAGTTATAATTTTCTGCTTATGTCAATTAACATTAAATAAAGCTCGTATCTCAGTACTTCAGGGGCAGTCTTCCTCATAAAAGACCAACAGATTTAACCCTGCAGGAACCATTTGTTTAACTAATACCCGATATATGAACCTAGCCTATATTCAGGCACAGAAAATATATGCAATATTTCAACGCCACGAGATATTTCAGTAATTGCCATCATGCCGCAGAGCAATGGTCAGAAAGGAAGTCATGACTCTCTACTGTTGGACAATAGATAAAACTCCAATCTGTACAAGAATTATCTTTGGAAAAAAAAAAACTTCCAGTACTACATGGTAACATCCTCTCCCAGGAACATCCTGAAGGACAGCAGTAGTAAATAAGGCTGTCTGCTACCAGTATGTGCCCTTTCCAAAACAATGACTGGAGGTAATTAGGTTATGTCCAAGTTCATCAATATGATGAAGGTGAAAAGTAATAAAAAGATGAAAAAATTTCTATTCAAGTGTGGCATAAAGACACACAGCATGTCAAGCGTAATCCCACCCCCCATACTGCTATTCACTCAATTTGAAAAAGAAAAAGCCAGAAAGTTTTAAGTTAACTGTATAAAACATAGGCTTGGCCTCTGAAAATTTAATTAGAATTTAATTAATTAGAATACTTATTTTGTCCCACACTAAGAAAGTGTTTCCAGTTAAGAGGCAGCGATACTCAAAATAGTGGAGAAAGTTAATGCACTTTGAAAAATTCCTGTATTCAGGCTGGCTTACCTGAATAACTATATACTGCACCTTCAAAAAGAGTCAAATAAGGATCATTTAACACTTTGTTCTGAAAAAGGTAACAAGCAGATACAGAGGAAATTTTTAAAAGTGAAAGAAAAAATGAAATGTTCAGAAATTAAGTACTTCAGCCAAATAAACTAGATGTTTAAGGAAGCACTCAAATTGCCTTTGCTGCAACTTTAAAATAGGACTTGTTTGTATCTGTAAAATTTTAACATATAAGGTAACTTCACAATTTCAAAGTATAGTCATGGGAAAAGCAAATGGAAACAAACTAATTATAATATGGGCTGAAAGGGAGTTATTATAATGCCATGGTAACTTTGCTAAGATACCGTTCTTTCTGTTTTACATGGCAGGTGTGATGGAAAAGAGATTTCTATTTCAAAAAGCATCTACCTTGTCTTATGCTGAGAAATTCTGAGATGAATTTTTATATCCATTTAACCAAAAGGATAAGTTAATTTAAAAAAAAAAAAGCGCCACAGGCAAACACATAAGCAGTTTGCATCACCTCAGCAATTTAAACAACAGTGACTATTTCTGGGTTTCTCCCTAAAATAGTAGTGATCCAACTTCAAATTGGTTTGCTCGACAGAGACTTAAAAATTCTAAAAATAATTCATAGCAGTGAAAGCAATTGCTGAAACAATTCAGATTAATCTTTTGGGTGGACCTCTGCCTATCCATAATAACCAGTCTGTCATTAAGGCAAAGCAAACTTGAAACTCTGTTTTCATGTCTCTCCCCTTCTTACAGGGCAATGTACACATAGTAACTTCAAGACATCAAGACTAGTAGAGAAAGCCATCATGAAGTATTTGACCGTGCAGCATCCAATTTCTAATTTCTAATATTAGAAACCTATTTGCATTGTAAACTTTGATTGATTATCTTTGAACTCGTTACGTTTTTCATACAAATTCTTTCAGATATTAGAGTAACAGAACAACCTCCTATTTCACAGCTTTAGGGCCCCAAACCTTCATGAGCAGGGCTGCAAGGTCCCACCATGCCAAACAGTCAGAGCCAGCACTGGCCTCTGCTGTACACAGACAGTGAAGTACTGCCAACGTGATTTTTGAAATAAGAATCACCGTGAGTAATTTTAGTCCACAAACTTCATGCAGGAGTTTGAGGAGACTCTTATTCATTGTACTGCCTTCTTTTTGTTTTCTCCAAAGTCCAGTTAATTCTCAGATATTTTTTGCTCTAGCTTTTGATTATCCTCCAGTGCTTCATTTTTGCTCTGCTCGTCTGGATTCTTTGCCAAATCAGGATTGTACCGATACAAATATCCATATGGACGGAGATGATAAATCAAATATTCCAAATGATACATAGTCATGGAGTCAACGTAGTGGAATGAAACTGCTAGATCAGAGCAGCATCCGGGACCCTAAAATACAAAACAAGTCAAAAATAGTCAGCAAGAATTGCAAAGCATGCCCTGGATAAAAGATCCAGGAAGAATTCAAACACATACCTGACTTCATGGTAAGAAATTCACTATCATCAGTCATACATGTACTTCAAAACTTAGCGACAGGCATGCAAAATGTATCAGATATATCTGCCAAAGCACCTTTCTAAAGTAAAGTTGCACAAAGTCTTTTGTTTCTATAATCAAATCAGCAAAAAAGCTAGTTGCCCTCATGTCAGAGGTTTTTTGCTTTTCCATACTTATTTTTTTTTATGCTGGTGTTTAAAAAAAACCAAAAAAGCAGCACCAAGAAGGTTTAAATGCATTGCATTTATATATAAAGCAATATATTCTTGTTATTCATGACAGCATCCATCCAGAGTATATAAGCCAAATTAGTGTGTGCACAGGCACCTCTGGGTGTGTGTTCACACATTATACTGTTTGTAAAAATTGTCAGTATCTGACTCCCTACATATAGAAAGATGTAACAAATAATTTTGGAACATTTTTTTTTCAAGTTTATTAATTTCATTGACATGATTAAACATTTTGTTAACACATTTGTTACAACTTGTTTTTCCTAGCTCAATTTAGTTTTGAGAGCACTTTTCTGGAAGAGAGTTCTGTGTTGTTTTTTTTTTTTAACAGACTCGACTGCAGAGCTGCTAATATTCCATCTCTAATTTGAACTAAGAGTCAACATTTAAAGGAATTGAAGAGAACAACTGTTACATAATTATTATTATTTCAATACTTACCAAGTTTAACCAGTATCAATTTGTTTCAATACCAGAGGAAGTAGTCTCTATCCAAACACAAATATGACAGGACAGGATCAAATATGCAGTTTCCATTATGGATCCCCACCACCACCATGTCAGTCACGGATGTAACTGTCTACAGCTCAGCCAACCGTGAAGTGCAACCACAGCTAAAGCTGCTGCATCCTGACACACTAAATACAGTATCGTAACAGTTCTAAGCTACAGAAATGCTCTAATTGCTCAATACAAGCATAAAAATAGCTGCTTTACAATGAAAAAAGCCTACTGAAGAACTAGACTTCTTTTCCCACATCTTATCCTTGATTTTGGCTACTTATGCTCATCTCAAAGCTTGCTGAAAAATAAAACCTTTAAAAGTGATCTTATAATCCTAAAAAAGAAGCCATATTACAGATTATATGATCAAAGTTTACATTGCAGAATACCTTCAGATCGTTTTAATTTCCAGTAGTGCCCTAACTGCCCTTTTCCTTTTTTTTTTTTTTTTTTTTAGACTGGAGATTTCAGATGCGGAACACAAAAGACAATCTTAAGTTCTTGCAGTAAGAATGTTTCATCTTGTAAATGTCATTTTTGTTGCTACAACAAAAGAATTTTTAAAAAATTAGCTTTGCTAGCTCTCATGGTTGCCTCTATTTCTACATAAGGTAAACAAGAGTCCAATAAAGCCACATAAGGAAATCTATCATATCTCCTTGTATGGGTCATGCTTTTATTTCACGTCTAGGCAACGTTCATTCTTCCATAATCTTTTCAATGGGATTCACTTACATGTACAACTTAACAACGCTCAATGAAGAAGTGAGGGCAGGGCAGCTACCAGGCAAACCTGCACACAGTTATCAGTGACAAAAATATTGCAACACATCTCCATTTGAAGGGAGAAACACTAGTGGACAGTACACTCGTGCATGCCATTACTCATCAGCCACTCCAGTAACCTGGGAATCTCCGAGCCAATTTTAACCAACCATAATCATGAGCAAGTCTCAAAATCACATCTCTTTTTACAGGTTTTATGCAAAGTTTGCAGTTGGGTAGAAAAGAAGGGTGTATCAGTGCCACCTCTCCTTTCAGTAGACTTTAATGTAACTAAGCCATACTGTTTGAGCCAGTCTGTGCAGTCAGCACACACAGCTTGGAATGAACCACACTGGTCTTGCTTCTCAGTGCACACAGGGTGTTGGGTGGCTGGAAGAGAAGCTGCAGACACTGTGTCTGAGATATGAGAGAACAAAATAGAACAATAACTTTGCAAGGAAGGTAGTAGTGGTGACACTTGACAAACATGTAAAAAAGGTTTCAGCATTTTTTGCTGTCCACAGAACATAGCAAAACAGCAATAATAATTTAAGATTCACTAGCTCTTCTGGAATGTTAAGTTCTTTGCATCAACTTTAAGTTGATGACTAGCGTATTTAACACATTTACACACAGGTGTATCACAGGATATCACAACAAAATCTTCTTTTCTAACATATATTGAGCTGCTATTAATCTGCTAACTCACACATCATACATATCCACACACACCATAAGATGTACTTTATAAAATGGGTACAAGGTTCCTAAGGACTTACCTCTACAGCAGGATAATAATTGTAATTCCAGTACCAGAATGTTTTTGGTAGGTATCCTCTGATTAAGTGATGTTCTGGAACAAAGGGATGAAAGGTTTCTCTGCCACTTGTATCCCTAGAATCTCCTGCTTCCACATTCATGATCTCCATGCATTTTCCTAGTGCTAGGTCTTCAACAGAGGAACTGTGAGAGCATTTGTTCGTCTTAAATGCAGTAACGAATCTCTTCAGAGCTTCTTTGCTTAGAACATATCCTGCTCCTCCGCTCATGTAGCCCTGTTTCACATAAGGCTTAAACCTTCTTCCAAAGTATATTGGTTGTTCAGGGCTGTATTTTGAAAGAAGCCATCTCAAATTGTCCAAGACAACATATGTATCATCATCTGCTTTCATAAACCAATCCGCATCATCAAAATAATTGTCATATACATATTGAAAAGCTTTAATAGTCTTCCAGTACAGTTGGTCCCTGCCTTCTTTGGTTTCTAGGCCCACAGTTGGGAAGTCTTTGTTTTCCTCAGAGCTCATAAAAAGTATTTTATTACAACGTTGGGCCCAAGTGGCCTTAACATGCTTGGCTTTCTTTTCTAGATTTTGAGGTCCCGTCATAACCCAACACAGTATTCTCACCTTCTGATACAGTCCCTCTGCAATATTTTTATTCTCATCTAAAAAAAAAGAGTAAAGTTCCAAAACAATATTAGACTTGACTGCAAAATAAATGTAAGAGCAACCTCCACCCAGATATTCTGTTTCTAGATCAGAAAAGACATGCAGAGAAAGAAAAGGTGTTTGCTTCTAAATGTGCCAATTAATGAAATTAGTGTTATATTTAGGAAGAAAACAAACAAGACTCCTAAATCCAGGAAACTAAAATTCTTAAAGCTACTTCAACTTCATAGGATAAAGGAGAGCATAAAAGCCATATCGAAATGGGTATCTGTTCAGAGAAGCATGGCTTTAGAAAACCCTGTTTTGTACAGAAAAAATGGTTTACAGGCAACCTCTTGGTGGTGTCAGAGGACTAATGAAAACTAAAAAGCCAAATATTTTTGCCATTCACAATGAATACAACTTAATGATTACGACACAGAAAGGTCAAAAAGCTAATAAGCTCTGTTATACATATCCATGTTAACTAACAAAACCTAATAAATATTTCTAAAATAGCAACATATTCTTGAAGAAGAAAGCAGATGGTATGCCAGAAAGAAAGAACTTATCACCAATTCAAGTTAAATCTTACTTATTAAAAAAAATCAGATTAAATAAGCTAGGATACTATGAAACTAGTATTATTGTTGTGCTGAAATGTTTTTATTTACAGACAATCCAACAGAATAGACAGTTATTTGAGGTGTGTACTATAATGTTTTCCAAGATGCCAAAACATTAATCTCCCTCAAAGAAACATTTTCACTTGATATATACCGAGTGATTTTAACTCATGTAAAAGAATATTCCATGGAGAGTGAGATCTGCGTAACTAATCCTAAAATATTCCTGCTTACACTTTATGCAACGATAGATCAGATTTCTTTGTAACAAATTTCTACAATTTCATGTGAAACACTCACAAACTTGTCTTACAAAGTTTTCAGTTTAAATAGCAAATTACTAATTAACATCTTCTTCAGCAAATGCATTAGAGTGCATTTTTTCTCATCCAAACTGTCCCAACTTGGACACTATCTGTATTTAGGATTTAGGATGAAATTATTTAATGAGATGTGTCAAATGTAAAAGTATGCCTGAAATATTAGAAGGGTATACCTTTTTTTTTAAAAAAAAAATGAGAGTACAACAGAATTTCCCTGGTTTTGACTGGGAACAACAATCTGTGCTTGGACTGCTGCATGATCAGCTTGGCAAACAATGCCTATAGTGACCCCTCTGCCCTCCCACCTCAATTCCAACTTTTATTAATCATGTCAAAAAGTTAATTTCTTTCTTTTTTTAGCTTTGAGAGGCTAGATCAAAAGTTAGAAGTGGTCCAAAATTAGCTTCTTACAGTTAAAAAGCAATTCAGCCACATCTATAATGCTAGCAAATATATCTGCTTAGCAAAACCACTATTTGGTATCAATAGTTCATTTGATAAGTTCCTGCTCCAAACAAATCTGGATACAGAAGCTGGACAAACAGTTGGGCTCTAAGGAAAAAAAAAATCAGTACTGTAATGAAAACACACAAACAACGAAAACCACCATTCAGTAGACCTCAGGAGAACAAAGTTATTTAGATGCAACTGGAACATGGGGAAAGTGAAAGAAAAGTATTCATACAAATTCTTGGCAGTGAAGAAAGCAACATTTTGCAATACATGAAAAGGAGGCATATTATATCACTAGTCAAGTGTAACAAAATACCTTTATGCTGTCCAGAGTCTGCATTGAAATTCATTTGTCCTTGCAGCTGATTGTTATCAATATCTGCTGAGTGTTGACCATGTGGATCATTGTGAAGGATATGAGGCTGGATCTTAACCTGTTCTTCTAGTATAATGCTGAACAGAAGATAGCATACAAAAAATCCTATCGCTGATCCAAAAGTGAAGGTTAGAAGGTTCATCAAAGACTTGGAAGAGGCCATCTCCTGAAGGTAATACACTGTCAAAAACAAAGGAAAAATACATTAAGCTTAAAACTGCTTAACACACAAATCAAAGCTAAAACTATAGGAAGAAATCAAGGACTAAATCTCTGGAAGAAGAGATCTCAGTTCTAGCTCAGATTCAGTTCCCCTGGACTTGCATGGAAGTTCAAGGACAAGAGCAATGCAAATATTCATATGAAATTGTACAACCATTGATAAATTTAGTGCAAAAGGTCAACCATATACTCTTTAGCTTAAAATTATAAAGGACAGTCATAAATCACAATAGTGACTGTACATACAAATCCCATTCATTATATTTATACAATAATGTATAAAGTGCAATATCTTATTTATAAAATTGTAATATATGTTCACTTCTTCTCTTCATCCCAAGAAATCTGTACTTTAAAACGTAATACCTAAGACTTTCATGAAGCTAAAAGATGATCAAAGGCAACCTACAGGTCAAGATACAATATGGTCATAAGATGTACTTCAACTCCAGGAATAACAATATTACAGGAATTCTTTAACAGCTGTCAAACACAAACAGAGTTTGAAGAGTTATAAAAGCAAATCAACTCCCAAATTAGGGCAGTTTTCCTTCCACTTTTAGGAAGTACTGAGGACAGACTTTCAGAAGAAAGAATAAGACAACATCTGAATTTTCATACAGAAACATCTATTTTTAAAAGGCATTGGGAGGATGAGGAAAAGAAAATGCATTAGCCTCAAGGCATCTTCTACACATCAAAAACCTTGTATTCCAGTAGTAAAAAGAAAAAAAAAAAAATCTTTGCTCCCTAAAAAGACTTGGCTGACCATTCTGTAAAATTAAACAAACCCAGCATCTACGCCTGTGTAAAGTGAGCTTTATACATCCAAAACAAGTGTGAATTTTTACATATTAAACACTTGCAAACCAGTTTCAGGCTCTTGAAGCTTAAGACCTTTTCATCTTTGCAAAGGGCTGAGATATTTTCTAATAATTCATGACTAAACTAGAAAAACATGGACTGTTAAATATATGCTGGGTTCAAGCCAGAGCCTTACAAACAAGTTGATGATGTTTCTTCCATTAGGATCATTCTTAATGTCAATGGGCAGAACCCAATTTAGTTAGTCAGGGAGCCAAAAAAAGAAAATGATGGAATGTACAGAGCATCGATGAAAACCATTGATCGTAAAAGAGCTGCAGCCATCAGAACAACTCATTTAGCCTGCAAGCGCTTATCTCGCTGGCTGTGCAGAGTCTATTGGAAAAAAGACTTGTCTCCAAGCAAGCTGCATTAATCACTTTGCAGCAACACGCACTCCAAATAACAGCTTTCTGTCTGTCTGAATGCTCTCCTGAACAGAGAGCAGAGAGGACAGAAAGCAGGTGTGCGTACTGTTAGGTTGGCACCTTCAGAAATCATCATATTTACTGCACACATGTAGATCTACATCATTTGAGAGTGAAGCAGCTCTAATGTGATATCCTTTTCTTTCCACACTGATAGAAAAACAAAAGAAAACTGGACACGACTTGAAGCACAAAATAAAAATCAAGAAACTTAAAGGCTGTATCAAATTCACATAATTATAACTGTGGTTGATAAGGAGTTGATAAGCTTTAATATGAAAAAGCACGATACAACTTTTTAATCATACATTGCCTTTCCTCAATTCAGTATTACATTTTGATGGATACTAAAAATTGCCTTTAGACAGCACATCTTAAAGTATAAAATTGACTGCATTATCATTTGTGACCCAGGCCTTGAAAAAAATGACTTGGTTTCCAGCTTTATTTCTATTGTCTTACATGCCACTAACTTGGGAAGAAAATATGAGGACTCAGATCAGGTGCTTTCCAAAAAAACACAGTAACAACAAAAACCCCAAAACATCACACATTTAAGGAAAAGCCTATATGCACAAGCAGCCTATGACACTGAAAAGTATCCACTGTTCTAAAATTATAATTTTTTTGTTTTCACTTTCCCCATCAACCACCACAAAGTCCCCTCAAAATTTGCATCACACAAGGGGAGAGGGTCAGAATAAAGCAATGGCTTCCTTCAGTATATTAAAAGGGGGAAAAAAATCCATGCATGCACACAGTGTAGCTACAGCACTTTCTGGAATAAAAGGTCCCCATTGTTCCATTTTTCAATATTAGGTGTCTCTTTGCCATACAATTTCAGTTATCTGCTCTAACAGTTGTTACAATTACTCTTGCTTGGAGAGAAAAAAAACCCACAACTTGAAAATAACTGCTGCTTATTAAACTATAGAACTACGTTAAATTAGAAAAAAACTTTAAGTGTGTTGGAAATGTTAAAAGAGAAAAAAGTACATTCGTCGTATTTGGAAATCAGAAGTTGATTCGGCAGTATTCCACAAGCAAAGAGGATTTCTGGGAGCAGATAGGGACACATACTGAAGCTGTACTTCATATCTGATACGAAACGCCCCTAGTTACAGTTTTCTATCTAAAATAATCTGCTCATTGTTCTATCAATTTTGTATCAACAGACTGGACCACTGCATATGTGTGTGTGTATCTACATGTTCATAAACTCCAACAGTAAACAGGACAGAAATCTTCGTTTTTTATATTATCTTGATATTCGACATAAGTATAGCCCTTTAACTTGCCAGCAAAAATAACTGAATGCTATTGCATTAGACTAGAACCAGAAAATGTCTAACAGGAAGGTCAGTTCTTATGATAAGCATCCTCACTCAGACTCTTTGTCGACATTCTTTTGTATACTGTGATTCATTCAGGGGCAAGACATGCAAAATATTTAAGTGTTCCAGGTCAGGTTGGACAGGGCTTTGAGCAACCTGATCTACTGGAATGACAGCGAGTTGGACTAGATGATCTTTAAAGGTCCCTTCCAACCCAAACCAGTCTGTGATGCTATGACTATGACATACAGAGAGGGAAAAGGTAAGTGCAAAACCCACCAGGTCACTAAACGATCACCATTTTTATTCCTATTTCTACTTTTACTTCTCAAGTTCAAAACCAGATACTACTCAGAAAAAAAAACACCTACAACAAAACCCTAGGTTTAAATTTAATTTATGCTCTACTGGTCTATCATGGCGTCTTAAACAAATGTATCTATTTAAGTATTCATGTAGGTAGCCCTATTCACATCAACCAGACCACCAAATGTTTCAAAAATCTCTCACAAATTAACAGTCGTTGTAGATTTGGTTCCAAATCTAAGTTTTGAGAGTCAATGATTTCTGCATCTTCAAACTCTACAGGAAAAGTCATTTTCCTGTGTTAGGGGCTGCTGAACTCCACAGACCAATGGAGACAGGGCTGCTGCAACTCCACATCCCCAGGTCCAGCCAGTGACAAGGCTGAGGACGTATTCCCACAGTTGCACATGCAAACCTGCAGATACACAGGGCTGACCACACAGATCAACACAGCTAAAAACAGGGGTCATGCAAACACAAATATGGTCTGGCCTTATGCTGCTCCTCTCCCTAGCTAACCAGGACAAAACTCCATTAGTGGGGAATACAGACAATGGGGATCCATCCAGTAACTGGCCTCAGACACTCAGTCTATCCAGAAACCAACCCTGAATCCTCAGCCTTCCCACAGTCCCACTCTGGTTCCTGGTACAGACCTCCTCATCCAGAAATGCACACAGGTCCCCACAGGCATACCAGTATCCACCAGTAAACGGCCTTAGACATTCAGCCTGCTCAGCCTGCTCGGGAACTGGCCCTCAGATCCTTTTGTCTCCAGTTGCCTCTCCCAGAGACACACATGCAAATTAACCCCCAAAACCACTTCCAGATCTTAGTCCCTCCAGTAGCTGGCTTGGACCTCCTGGACTCTCATATTGCCAAACTGAAGACCCTTTGATGTCACTAGTACCTGTCCCACACTTAGACCTGCCTCATAACCTGGCTCCCACGCCTCTTCTCCAACTCAGTGGCTAGCCCTGCATGATATTCAGTAGCAACCACACACTGGCATGCTTGTGAAGACAATAAGCAGGCCCTGTGATCTCTCCAGTTACTGGTACTCCAGACACACAAGCCTCTATGACTTATGGTCTCCACTCTGGTTGCTGGTGTTGAGATTCGCTTACTCCAGTCTCTCCAGTTGCTGCCATACCAGACAACACAGAGGTCCCTAAAACTTATGCTATCACTCCAGTTGCTGGTACTTAGACCTCAGTACACATACATGAACATAGCACAGAGTCCCCTGATCCAGGAAAACAGTCAGAAATGGAGCTTAATGGGCAAAAGGGGCAGGCATGGTAATCTGGCACAGGACATGGCCAAACATACTGACCAGCCACTGGTTTACAAGTAAACAGGTCCTTTATCCCCTTATCCTCTATTTTCCTACACTTGCTCCTCCTCAAACCACCTTGCTCCTTCCCTTTAGTCCCTCCCCTAAACATCCCATAATAAGTTTTGTACAGTCACAAGATGCTCTTCTCCTGCAACCCATAATATGTCTCACATTCTGTAGGTAGTTACTGCCACCCAATCTTGTAAACTGTTCCAGAGAGCCCTTCTATTGACTTATCTTGACATGTGTCATACCCGTGCAATGGGGCTGGTGGGTGTCCAGTGATAGAACGAGGGCTGCTTCCTCTGATGAGATTAAAGGGGTGACCCACCCCGCCATGCCTGTGCAGTCCTAATGATAAGCCTTTTAACACATTGATCTAAAACAAGAAACAAAGTTCTCCGTCTGCTTGCTGTTCCAACAAGGATTAAGGTCACCCTCCTAATCCAAAGCAAATTTAGGGAATCCCCATACAACTGGAATACATGATACTGGAGCTTGCACCACCTCTCTCTCTCTCAAAAAAAAAAAAAAAAGCAAACTCAGACCATAGACCATATAACTTTTTGAACTTGTTTCAAGAGGAAACACGTTCAACAACAACAAAAATCTGTGATTTTCAAACTTACGGAATGCGGGACATAACTAGATATTTTTGTACATGTTTCATCACTTTAAGATTATGAGAAATAATGGAAATCATGAGAAATAATGAGATATATGGCTAGCCTGCACACACAGAGCTGCATTTTCCACATATTCTTTACTTACAAAGTGAGGGGGAAGCTCTGAGGACCCAGCGTGAAGCAGACTGCAAATGTCCCTTGAGGGCTATGTAATTAATATTGAAATTGATCACTACTACCATGCCCTTAGAGTCGAGCAACACATCAGAATAATTAAAGCCAAACTGTAGAAAACAGTTAGCTGTGCAATGCCCAAGAAAGGTCTTGTACTCACCAAATCCCATGATTTCTAGAAGCTTCATATGTACATATTCACATGCTTCTAAAATAAAGCTATATGCAAAACACTTGTACATTTGCTAACGTTGCCTGCATCAAGGATTACTGTGAACTGCTGCAGTTTCCTATCAACTAAGCACAGACTATATTTTTCATTAAAGAAAATAATTTAATGTTATAAATATTTCTTTTGAGAGGAACTTTTTTCATCCAAAACTCTTTGCTGTTCTATCCAAAAATACAGATAACAAAAGCCAGTTATTTTGGTACAGGTAGACAGTAACAGCGTTGAAACAAGATGTGTAACAATCCACAGCACAGGTGAAAGGGAGGAAAGATCCTGGTAATCTCCTTCCTCGTTCCAAACGCCGACACCCTCTTTCAGCAACAAGTTACCACGTCCAAAGCACATCTTAGACCTCTACTAACCCAGCTGTTAGTGAACTGCGACGTCAATCCAGGAAGTCCCCGTTAAAACGGGCAGAAGGCGATGGCTGGGGAGCAGCGAGGGATCCCCCCCTCCAGAAGACACCCGGCACACTCCTTGGGGCTCTGATGGACTCGCTGTCTCCCAAGGAGACCTCTCCTTCAGAGCCTCTCCTTCCCAGGCGGGCTGCCAGCCACCTGCTGTCCTCGCAACCGCGGGCACCGCTCGCACCGCCCCGGCCGCCTCCTCCCGCCCCGTCACGGCAGGAAGACACCTTCTGCACCTGCCTTCACGCCGCCTCCCCAGACGGTGCGCTGCGCGCAGGGTGCTGCCCGCAGGCTCCTGCCCGCGGGCCTGCCCGCCGGCCTCCCCACGCTGACGGCCGGGCCCGGATCCCGCCGCGGCCCCCCGAGCGCCGCTCGCCGCCGCGGCCCGGCCGCCCGCTCACCTCGCCGGCCGGCGGGGGCCCGGCGCGCGCTCAGCGGCGCGGCCCGCAGGCAGCCGTTGGCCGCGCGCAGCGTAGGCCGCCGCCCCGCGCCGCCGCCGGCGGCACCATCGCGCTGCCCCGCGCTGCGCAGCCCCGGGGCGGGGAGGGGGGGGGCGCGGCCCCGCCCTGCCGCCCGCTCATTGGGCGGCGAGCGCCGGGGGGGGCGTGGCCGGCCCCAGCACGCGCGTTTAACCCTGTCCGCCGCGTGGCAGCTCGCTCGTTCCCTCGGGTTCGCTGCGCGCGCACGGCGGCAGCGGGCGGCGCTGCCGGTGGGGGGCGCGCGCGCGCGAGAACCGCGGCCTCCGGGGCGCGAGTCACGCGTGGGGTCGGGATCCCGTCCTGCCTTCCCCCCTCCGCCGCTCCACCGGGAGCGCGGCCACGTCGTCGGGGCCGGGCCGCGAGTAGATCCCGCGCCTCCCGTTGTGGGGAGCCCGCCGGCGGGTGCCCCGGGCTGGGGCTGCAGCGTGAGGGCGGGGGCCGGCTCGCCCGCCGCGCTTGGTCAGGGCGATGAGGTGTGTGGGCGGAAAATGGCACAGGGCGGAGAGCACGCCAGGGCACGGGAGAGCGAAAGGCGTCACCTCCCCTTGACCACTTAAAGGTTTGTAAGCGGTGAGCTGTTTCGGCGGCGGTGCCTCCTCTGCCTCTTCAGACACCTTTAGGAAAGAAATGCCCGGGCAGGGCGGTCCCTGCACCCTTTTATCGCGTTACCTTGCTCTTGTCTGCCTGGGCTTGCCTGGGAGCAGCCGTGTCCTGTGCTCACGCCGGGCTGCGGAGCTCCGCTGCTTTGCAGCCACTCATTCCCTGCACTTCAGCTGGTCTGGAGCCTCTGCACTTCCAAAATACCATTAGGCAACTGCAAGGGACGTTGCTAGGTAACTGAACCCTCTGAAATCGCTCCTTATCTCCCTGTGCTAACGCTGCCTACCTTTTTAACATCCATGACGTTTCTCTCTTCCTATCTTTCCTCAGGAAAAAAAACTGTTAAATGTGAAGAGGGATTATAGATTTAAAAGGTGTTTCAAATTTCAAAGTAACCAAAGGATAGCATTTTACAGACAGCGGGAAGTTAATGGAGGTTTGCAGTACTAGGTGGAGGTTTTATTGATTTATTTAAAAAGGACCGAGGTGCAGCTATGTGCAAAGAAGAACTGATCCATGCTGAGGGCCACTCGTGTTTCTGTAAATGGAGGTCACTGCACACACTGCTCTTGACATCTTGCTGTATCTTCTCACTCCCCATGGTTTTTGGTCCTTCCTCCAGTCTGTCCAGGGGTTCAGTGCAAGCCATAGCTTTGCCTCTTTATGGTTATAGAGCTGTGTGTTCACCCGCTGTCTGCCTTCTCCAAAACAATCAGGGGTATGCCTGTTCCTCGTCTGGTTTTAGTTCTTTTTCTCTGGACAACTAGTCATTCAGGAGATGCTGGCTTTTGTGCTGGTTTGAGAAGCTCCCATGTCCCACATGGCTCGAGGTCATAGTTTCTCATTTCTGCCCCATCCCACAGTTTGCTACTCCCTTAAAAAAAGAGAAATTGCAAGCAACTTGGTGAATAATATCTCCTCGAGCTAGTTTCATTATACCGGCATGTTCATTGAGCGATTTCGCTCTTTGTTAGCCTACTTTGAAATGAAAACTTTAAAGAGAGAGAAAGGGGAAGGTCCTGCAATTTAACAAATGGCTTGTCTGTTCATATCCGTGTACACAGTGTTTGCTTTAACAAATGTGACTGGTTTGGCCACATTATAATGGCTGTTTAATGCTTTATGGAGACATTTACATACCACACATACAAGCAGGGGTTTTATTATACTTGTAGATGAGCAATCTGGCAGTTCAGAGTAAGGGAACATGCAGAGCTGTACTTCCTCCAAGGGGCTGCTCTGCCTGTGCAGTGGTAGCAAACACACTTGCACACCTTCTGCTGTGCAGCACTGCTTTGGGTAACAAACTGCCTTTGGGTGGCTGTGCAGAGGGAAAAGCCATTCTCTCTGTTTCACCATGATCCCTTTCTGTATAAACGTGCTACTTCTACCAGAGACTCGACTCTGCCACTGAGAAAGCCCAGCAGTGATGAGGGACACACTGGTATAATGGTAATATGGCAATGAGACTCACATTGCCTACCTTCTGGCATGTGTGGCTGGGAACAAATGAGAGGGAAATTAAATTTTTTTAGTAATTAAAAGTAAAGAAGTCAATTTGGTCTTCACGTTGGCATATACAAAAGAATGAGATCTTTCCCTACCCAGGAGAGGTAGCCATAGTCAACAGAAGGACTGTTTGCTGCATGCTTCCAAAAGGTGCAGGGCAAAAGCAGGGTAGCAGGCCCCTGATCTCTTTACTCATCGCTAGGTAGGGCTTTGTGAGCTACCTGGCTGGGCATCTTCACGCCTGAGCCCTCTGGAGAGCGCTCCAGAGTATGTGCTGACCATAAAAACCCACTCACAGGTCAGCTACTGCTCTCAACTCTCTTCATTTCCATGTGCAGGAGTCTGAGAACCAGGTTTCTAAAGAAGAAAGCTGACACAAAGCTAAGGTGGAAGGTAAAATACTACAGCTGTTGTGAGGCTGTGTGATTTGGCAGGTCATTGACTACACACATAGTATTTAAAGATTTAATTGGATATCTAATAAATATCTGCGGTGAAACTGGATTTCCTTCTGTAAGCACCTTTCCACATGCTAATGGCTGACAAGGAACCATATTCTACATATTTCCATTCATAACTATTTTTTTTCTTAACATTTTGTTCAGCTGTAGATTGTCTTATCCTGACTCTGTTTATGCCATTACTTTTATGGATCATCAGCAAGACCACGAAAATATATATTAATAAGTAGTTTTTGTATATTTTGACTGAAAGCTACTTTTGTGTTCTGTTCGCTCCTATTTGGTCAGACAGCCAGTTTAAATGTAATGCCTTATTTGCTTAATATGATTTATAAAAAACCCCACTAACTTGACCGTTCAGATTCAGTGAGACCATTCTTCTCTAAAGAACCTATTACCCATTCTGTGTCAGCTTGTGAATGCACAAATTGTAGCTGCGGGCACACTGGACCAGACCAAGTACAAGTATTATCCAGACCTACTCTAATTCCCAGAGCAGAACAAAGGCCTTCAAGAAAGGGAATGGACTTTCAGTTTACCACCACACCTTTGCCCACTTGACTTGATACAGGACACAGTAATTTGGTGCTGTGGTGTCCTGGAACAATCAGAACCATCTATAGAGCTGTAAAACTAATTCACTTGAACTGTAATCTGTTTGATTACTGTGTCAGATATAATAAAGAGGGTTCTCTGAACTGAAGCATATCACCGCACCTTCCTTTTACGTGTAAGAACACCAGCTGGCTCGAAGTCTGACATCCTGTTATGATACGGAACTTTACTCACTATATTTCTTGCACAAACAATAGTGGAATTGCCATGTAATAATACACATTACTGATCTGTGAAGTTAGAAGTACTGTTTGCATTTAAACAATGTACAAGCTCTACACTGCTATTCGTGTCAGCCAGATGTGCTTGCAACAAATATTTGACATAAAACAGGCCATTGTCAGCTTACAGATTATAATTCAGAGTGTGCCGAAAACTTGAGTGATACATTTTGAGTGGCAGTATAAGAAATCAATCACTAGATCTTGCTAAAAAGTTATATCTTAAAGAACACTTTAAAATAATTTGAAGTAAAGGGATTTTGTTTGTTACCGGAATCAAAGAATATTAAATGTCTTTGGATTTTGATTGGAAATACCAGACAAAATGTAATAAGTTGTCATTCTGGAAATTCTGCAAGAAGACCACTTCCCCAATGCTTCTATCCTGCTTGCAGACCTGCCCCTAAGCCTACTTCAGAGTGCTCTGTACTACATCCTTATTTCTATGGATGAAACAGTGCCAGGAACCGTTCTTTGACATAATTATTTTACAACTTTTCAGTTCAAAGTAAGTTGAGGGCTGTGTTGCAGCCCACCAGAATGAGGTTTTCCTATCATCGAACTAAGAAAATTATGCTCCTTTTGAGCGCTGTGGGACGCGGTGGGAAGGCACACCGGGGCACTGACGGGCCAGGATGTCTGCTGGGATCCCCGTGGAGCACTGTGCTGTGGGTGGAGTGACACCTCAGTCTTCTCCTTATCGCACTTGAGAAATAGCTCTTGGCAAGTGTCACTCTGTAAACCATGCCTAGAGATTTTCTCAAGGAAGGCTACTTGTCATAGACATGTATCACATTGATGAGTGTGCTAATAATTAGCCTCCCATACTTGAATGTACTTTCTGGCCCTGATTTATCTAGAGAAATGGCCTTCCAAAACCCACTAAAGCACTTAAGAAAAATACTTCTATTCTTGTTACTGAGATATTGCTGTATAGATAAGTATATTTCCGTTTGTTTTACATACGCATGCACCTTAAAAGTTAGCCAGGTCAAGTGCAAATATTTTCTCTGTCAAATCCTACAATAATAATAAAATAATAAATTCTCAAATAATAAAAACTCTAATAAAAGAGGTGTGTTTCAGAACAGCTTGAGGTGTAGCCGACACTCATGGATACATTCTTTTGCCTATCTCGTACTTGTTCCTGGCAAAAGCAAAGAGGTTCAGGGAATCCTTGTCAGCTAAAATGAGATCGAAGTAATGCTGCTATTAAGTATCATTCTTGTATAATTGTATTTCTGTGAGAGTTGATAGAAGATTTTAGTTAGCTCATCCTTCTCTTCTTTGAAAAAAAAAGCCCAATGAACCAACCAAAACCAACCAAAACACAAACAAACACACAACAACAAAGCTTAATAAAAATGTGGGAATATTGGAAACTATCCTGTTAAATTAGTAGAAATACCCACATTATCTGGCATCTGTTATAAGAGATGAAGTATTTTCAATAAGAATTACAATGCAGAACTAACTCTTCTACTTTGCAGTCATTAATTGTTTAATTATTTTAATCTTTAATTGATACTGCATTTTGAGTTCCTTTAGAATTGGATTTCTTCTCTTCGGGTTTTCTTTTTGGTTTTCTTCACTTTTTCTAATTACAATTCTTTTTCTTCTCTTTACATGTAAAAAGACAAAGATAATTTTTACAAAGTCTGTTGTTAGAGTTTCTAGCTAGGGAAGAACTGGGGGGAGAGACATTCTCTTATACTATTTATATGATAGCAGTAACAACAAAAGTTGTACAAAATTCAGAGTTAATTCCTAGGAAAAAAGCAAAGTAGCTATAATGAAGAAACAAGGCAATCATTTGAAGGGTTCAGTACTACTTGATTTAACAGAGTTAATAAGAAGCCAATACCTACTGCGAAGTGAGCTGCATTTTAGTGTGTACTTCTGTGAGAAATTACTTTCCTGTTATTTTTTTTCTTCTACAGAAACTAATTGGCTTAGTGTATGTGGTAGTGCAGTTGTTTATTTTCCACACTGCAAAGTGTTACATTTGCCAGTCTAGTTATTTCATTGGAGACCTTTGTTGTATTTGTTCTACGCCTCTATTTCCGGTAACAATACCAGCAAGGTGATGGTTTCTCATTTTGAGGTAATAGCTCGACCTAGTGATGGGAAAGAGCAGCTGCAGTCATATGTTTTAGAATAGTTTCTCAGCCTTTTATAAACCAAACTGTATCTAACCTTTTATTTTTTTTTAAAGATCCTGATGCGGTGTTTGATAATTGTTATTCTTCTTCCTCTGTTGTTCTTAACTGTGTTTAGGAGAGCATATATGTGCATTTAAGCACATTTCACTGGACACTTTTGATTTCTTCCAGACACAAATCACAAAATCAATTAAAGTGCTTTAAAAGACTAAAGCAGCACAACTGACGTGTGTCAAAATAACTTTATTAGAATTATGTTCAGTTATTCCAGCCGAAAAATACATTTCAGTTAAGATTAAGTCTCTGTTAGGTATATTTAAGCATGGATTTAGCTGTTACAGCTTTATACCAGCTAACCATGTCTCTTACAGTGGAATTTAGCTATATTCTAGATGAAAAGGAACTTTTTTGTATTAAACAAAACATCTATTGAACTGGCCAAAATCTCACAATGGGCAAATTCCAATGAAAAAGTGATCTGAAGATTGTAATTTGCAGTTAATCCTGCTATATTGACTACAACGGTTAGTTTAAATGCTAATTCAGCTGACACCTAATCTTTCTGACTGTATGAAAAAGAACCAGAATTTAAATTAGTGCTACCACTATGGCTCTAAAAACTCTAGAGAATTATTCAGCTTTACATTATACAATCAATATCAGACAAGTCATTTTTCTTTCTTATTCTGCAACTGGTTTAAAAAAGCATATGTAATAGTTCTTTGGTTTTGTGGTTTGTTTCCCACCCCCGAGGAGGAGAGAATAAATTACACTGGATTCCTTCTCATTAGGCAAGAGCACTATTCAGTTCAAGTCAGCAATGGTTCATTCCTCTGTGGCCTTGGGCCTACCGACAATAGAGCCATTGGTATGCCATATGCCGTTCTGCCGTGTGTGCTGTATGGCCAACATCTCTTTCAACAGCCCCTTCTTGTCTGTGCTAAGAAACATGGGGGATAATGGAAGGGCTGGAATGTTAAAAAAAAGGATGGAGCAATAGTGCAAAATGCTTCGTCTTTTGTGCAGGCAATAACAAATCACCTTGCTTTGTGTTCTCTCTCGCTGCAGCACTAGACGTGCCTTCCTAGTACTTTACTGAAGTTCTGAATGCCTGGGCTCTAGAAAAGATTTTAACACTTCAGTGCTGTGACCTCTAACTCCGAGGTCAGAGCAAGTCTTATTTGTTTTGGAGCTTAACATAATTAAGCAGAAAGGGAAAAAAAAAAAAAAAAAAAAAAGATTAAATACAAGAGACTATAGCAACAGGAACTCTCAGTGGGAGAGACAACTACTTTTAATGCCATGAGAGAGAGGATTTTGTCTGCAGGACAGACAAGTAGTCTGCCTGTCCTCTAAATGTCTTCCAAAGGAAGGGAAAATAACGGAGAAGAGGGGAAAAAGAAAAATCAAAATTATAGGAACAAACAGCTCTGTTAGGTCGCTAAGTTCTTTAAAAGCTGCAAGCTCAAAGCTCGCTGGCATGTGGTGCGGTCCCACTGGGTACAAGGCAGACCAAGCGATACAAACGTGAGCCTGCCTTGCTTCAAGTCACGGATCTCCAAACAGCTTCTGAATTTGACAGTTTCTCTTTTCACTTTTTTCCTCCCACTCAGATACGGAGATTAAAGTATGGTTCTGCCTGAGATCTTGAGTGCAAGCACTCCATCTTCAAGAGCTCATCATGTTACGATTCTTCTGGGGAAGGAAAACCAAAATAGGAAAAGGCCTTTGCTCTCTACATATGCATATCCCTGACATATAACCATAGGTTTCAGATGTCAAATGTGTTACCAGAACACCTGGCACTACAACTATTGTGTGGTAAAGGTACATGTTCCCAACATACCTTTATATTTGTATAGACACCCAGCATATGAGTTACATTATTTATGTCAATGCATGTGACTGGGGAGGAGGAGCTGATCTCCACCTTCCCGAGTTCTGCCCACCACTGATCTCTCTCAGTGTAGAATGGGCTGCCGATGCCACCATGGATGTTTCTGTGTGGCTCCATTAGGAGAAACAACCTTCTGCTTTCAAGCTCAGTCCCCGTCCTAGAAAATACACTAGGCTGCTTCCAGAAGGAGCATTTGCCCCTTGATTTTCTGTTATTGCGCCAGTGCTGGATCATGGAGCAATGTCTGCGTAAAGTCGCTCTTTGTTGGTGGAAGTGAAGCTGTACACTAACTCCATGCCCCAAGAATGGTATTAGATTCTTGTTAGTGCACATTCAGGGACAGAAGATGTACACAGATACAGTACATAGACTTCAACACCAAAGTTATTTGTAGATGCTGGCAAACACAAATCAATAGTAGGATATCCTATTCAGTGATGATGTGTGGTAAAGTGTTGTGTAGCAAATACATCAAGGAAAAATTTCAAGCTGGAAAATACAGGATTCTTTGTGATCTATGCCAAGCTTACTTCATAAACAGTCAGTCACTGGGAGTTGAGAAACAGATAGTTTGAGGCATCTGGAAACTTGAAATTGCCTATTCTTGCAACTCCATTACTATATGAGTTAGGATTGGAGAATTCAGAAGAATATTGATATTGCAGTTCGGGGTGTGTTTAAGGCCAAATGGAGACCAGTTGGCCCAAGCTAAAAATGGATACTGGATGCCAAGGGAGTCATGAGAGTGTAGACAAGGTACATCCCTCTCCTTCCCACAGCCAAAATCTCCCATTTTGCAAAAACAGAAACTGTTTCAGCATTATCCTTATTACCCCTCAAATTCCTGGTGATAAAGCATCTTTAATGGTCCGTGGCTATGTAGATGGTCTGGCGGGGTGCAGAATGCCTGTGTTCTGCAGCTACTCACCAGCAATTGCCGTGCAAAGGGCTGGTGCAAGGCTGAGCACATCAATAGAATTTCTGATGTTTTACAGTCCTGCCCATTATAACAACGTGGCCCATGAATGGCAACCTTCACCATCAACAAAGGGTCTTCAGTTCCTGTCTGAGAAACTGCAGGGTATGTGCATTTGATGCTGACAGGAAAAGGAAAGTCCTTCTCTAATATTTGAATCTGGCCATTGTTTTCTACTTCAGATCTTGTCTTCTTGCACAGCGAGGCAAGAGAGCAAAGGATGGGAACAGAGAGCTGGGAAAGCCACCACCACAAAACCAGCTGAAACATGTTCCCTCATGCAAAAAGCCAGAAGCCATGAGGGATACCTTCAGGAGGCTACTCCCTGTAAAAGCCCTAGGTACTATAGGTTGTTAACTTGTCAGTCATTGCTGTGAAAGCGAACGACTTGCATCTTAATCACAGCCTCTGACTTTTCCACTTTCCCCTCAGTTCTGCCTCCTCTCCAAACAGATTTCATGGATCTCCCAGAACTTACACATTTCCAGTCTTCCAGGTATGCTAGTGGTGCCACATGCCATGGGTGCACCAAAGGTATTCATCTTTAGTGGGAAAAAATGAGGAGCACAGACTTCAGCTATGAGCAGTGTTCCACTGATGGCTGAGTTGACAGTGACCAGCTCAGTGTAAGTCACACAGCTGCAACAGGTTCTTCTGTACTACATTGTACTAATTTACCTAATCACTTTGACCTTTCATTTACTCATTTACCTGTTGTCTTCAGAGAATCCTCTTAGCCTTTCATTTGAGGTGATTAGAAATAAAACTAATCCAAGTACTTCTTAATTAATTAATTAGGAACCGTCTTACAGTGTTTTTCAGACATTCTTAAATGGTTTTAGCCTGTGGCCAGAGGGTTACTCTCAGGTACTAAACATGATACAATGAAGTAGGAAGTCTCTTAGCTACTCGTGGCACCCGATTTTTATGTTCAAACCTGTTCTCTCCACCCAGCTAGCATCAATTTCAATTCCTCTCAACAAAAATGGAAGTAAAAATCAGCTTTAGAGGAGTATAGTGGAGAAGAAATTGCTTTGGAGAAACTTACATATGATAATGTCTGCAGGAAGGAGAAAAACGAGAGGAAAGGTGACTGAACACAACAGAGCTGTCAAACTGGGGTGTAATACATCTAGTGCTCTCTGCAGATACACTGAAAGAAAGGTTTGGACATTGAAGAGCAACACAATGTAAAGGGACCGCAAACAGTAACATTGCTAATGTTTAAAGATAGATTGTGTATTGTATCGTATTTCTCTCATTAGTCTCATATAATATCTAACACCATAAACTCCATTAAAATAGAGGATTAAACATGCAAGACATAGTAAAACGCAGCAGTTATCCCCAGTTTTTAAAAGTGGGTAGTAAAGGATAGGATTAATATGTAGTTGTTACCCAGCATGCCCTAAGGGGGCAGACATTAATGAGGACTTGGGAAGTTTGGCTCCTCCCTGGCTGTGCTCGCCCAGCCTTACTGGGCTGCTTTCTGCAAGTTACTTCTCACCCTCCCTACCTCAGTTTCTCCATGAAAAGATTCTTATTTCATGAAATGGCCTGTGACTTACTGTCGTAAAGCACCGTACGAGATCTAGTTAGGAGCCATAAATTGCTCCTAAAATGAAAATGTCCAGACTACATGTCCCGTCCCAACAGATGGGATAAGGGATGAGTTAACTCTGAACGTGACGCGCACCCTGACTCAACAGATGAGACCAGGTGTGAGTTCACTCTGGGTTAATTCTGCGCAGTTATGCGAAGTGAATGACGGACAATCACTCCAGGGGTCCAATTCAATTATGAGTTTTACTAAAAGTATGTGTTGGAATACTAGTTACAGCGAATAGTGGCTTGGCAAAAGTATAACAGCAAAAGGTCCTTCTACAAGCAATGTATTGGCAACCATTAGTAGCTATAACACAAAATTTAACAAGAATCCAACAGCAGAGCTTAAGATGATGTTACTCTCATATGTTCAAAAGGAAAAGAGAGAAAGAGAGTGGTAGAGAGAGAAGGAAAACTAAGGTATAAGAGAGAGAGAAAGAGAGTAGGATATCACCACTCCACAGGTTATCGATCCAGCAATGTCCAGTGAAGGGAGGGTGGATGTGTTGAAGACCTCGGTTATGCTGCGTAGCATATACACACCACACCTGATGCCACGCAGGGAGTCATTTTATAACCCAGTTCATTTACATGTGGGCAGTTCATCTCCTCCCTCCGCTCGCTCTTCATGCTAGTCAGGGAGACTCTTCTGGAAATGGGTCTGGGGTCTGCAAACTAGGGGAAGGTTCACAGTGAAGACCAGAAGTGCGTTGTCGTGCCCATCAGGGGTAGCTGTTGGTTCATGGCTTTCTTCAGGTAGCTGGCTGTCCGACAGATGAGATAATCTCATTCCAACTAGGCCATGAGGCCTTCACAGCGATTAACAAGGTGCTTGACGCCATAACCATCTACCTCTTCTATCGCCAAACACAATACCTTGGGAAAGATAAGGGAGATGGCTGTCTGCACAACCACCTGTCTTGTCCTTCCAAAGCAACAAAACCCAGTCGTTTAAGGCATAATAGGGTCCTTTGTTCTGCTAATGATGGAGGGGAAACGCTTCAAGGTTGTCACACTACAATTTAGGCCTATGCAGGCTCATCCAAAAATCTTTGTGCAGAGAAAATAAGTGAAGATGTAAAGAAAAGCTGTTTACAAAAGTATCTGGAAAACAAACCAAAACGCACACACAATAACGTGCAACACAAAACCAAACAAACACCAACAAACCTAGGTTAATGCAACATTTTTTGCATATTTCTTGTAGTATTCCAAAATGCAGAGGCTGTGACATTTAGATATCGAGGGAGGGGAGGGAGAGAAAACCAAAAGCAAACAAAACCCAAAACAAGGCATTCCGCAGCACAACCATTGCTCTTCTGTGAGCAGTGACTCAGTGCCATTGCACGCACTTTCACTCTGCTCTTGCAGGCAGCGCAGAGCTCCCAGGACTGTACACATGGTGTCTGCAGGCTGCCCAACGCCTTGACTCTGCCAAGCCCAGTCCTGTGTCCAAGTGAAGCTCTGCTGAACAGAAACCTCCTGCATCTCCTCCTGATCAGTGCTGGAGTCTGCTGCTCTTGCATAGGGCACTTCAAAACAGTTTTCTTTCTAAAAGCTAAAAATATCCTTTTAATGGCTTCTTAAAGGTCCTTTTAAAATTGTACATAGACCACATTTATTGCTGACAGCCTGCATAACCTGAAGCACTTCACGCACAGCACTGCAGTTTTAACTGAGTCCACTAAAGTCAGCTATGAAAGTGCACTGCATGCAATTTACTAACGGCTCTCTTGAAGCATACATAGAGAATTAAGGTTTCTATTTAGCATTTCTCATCCTAGTCTTCACTATTGAATTTCATTTACTTTAGCACTCTCAAAGGTGAAAAGGCAAAACTGTCCAATAATGAAGTTCAGGTAAGCATCAAAATTCCTTTCTACCCATAGCACCTATTAACCACGTTTTGCCCAGCAAAATCCTAAGTCCTCTGTAAATGCTTCCAAAGGTGCGAGCTTTGCAAGCGCGCTCTCTGCCAAACCAAATAAAGCAGTTTTTAGGCAGCCACATGCAGGTGTCTGAGCTCTTTTCACTTCACACAATATGAGGTACAACTCGGGGCAGATTTTCAGGGATAGGATTTCTGGTGGCTGCAAGTTGCCCTCATAAGCCTGATGTGCCCAGCAATGCCTGGTAGCAGGTGCTTTTCTCCACGGCGGCCCAGGGGAGGTGACAAGCCCCGGGTTTCTCAGCCTGCGAGCTGGCTCCTTCCCCGCCGTGCGGCTCCCCGAGCCCGGCTTCCAAGCACAGATCCCGGCCGCCGGCCTGAGCTCCGCGGACCCCGCCGCACCGGATGGTGGGGTGGAGAACGCATGATGAAACTTCGCGGCGGGTTTCAACAGCAGCATGCGGCGGGGGAGGAGCCGGCGGCGGGGGGAGCCGCCTCCTCCTTCATCACCCGGCGCGGCGCGGGTGGCGGCTCCCTCTGCGCCGGCGGCCGGCACCGGGTAAGGCACCGGAGCGGGCGGCGGCTGCTGGGCCGCGGGGCTGAGCAGGGCTGGGCTGAGCAGGGCTGGGCTGAGCAGGGCTGGCCGGGGACGCGGGGGACGCGGCCGCCTGGGCGAGCCCCGGCCTTCCGCCGCCCGTCCCGGCGCCCTCGCCCCGCCGATACGCGCTGCCCCGGCTTGCGGGCGATGGGGGCGGCGGGCCCCGGGCGCGCTGCGGCTGCCGGGGGAAGGCGCGGACGTGTGGATGGGCCCGGGAGCAGCGGAGGGGAGCGGCGGCGGGTGCCGGCGGCCGCCTGTGAGATCAGCCCCGGGGCCCGCGGGGCTTGCGGCAGCCGCCCCAGCTGGTGGCAGAGCCCGGCACCATAGGCAGGGGCGGAGCTCCCCGGGGCCATCGCTTGTCCCAGTGAGAAAGGCGTGGAGGGAGCAGTGGTGCGGTGCCGTGCTCCTTCGCATGCCTTTTGCAGCCCCGGTGTCCCCGGAGCTGTAGGCTTGGTGGCTCTCGGAGCCTTCACCCTAACTAATGGTAGAGGTGGGCTGAGTCTGGAGACCTCCAGGGCAAGTGATGGGCGCTGCGGACTTCAGCCCCAAGCTGTAGTTAGGGTTAAGATCAGGGTTCAGGTTCCAAGAGCCACCAAGCCTACAGCTCCAGGGACAGCAGGGCTGCAGAAGCATGGCCAAGGAGAACAGCACTGTGCCAGCAGCGCGCTCCGCAGCTTTCTGATCTGGGCCACACACGGCACTGGAGAAGTCCCACCTAAACCTACTGTCTTTCAGTTTGAAACCGTTGCTCCTTGTCCTGTCACCACAGGCCCCTGTAAAAAGCCTCTTTCTCTCTTTCGTACAAGCCCCCTTTTTACG
Source organism: Caloenas nicobarica (assembly GCF_036013445.1). NCBI lineage: Eukaryota > Metazoa > Chordata > Aves > Columbiformes > Columbidae > Caloenas > Caloenas nicobarica. The sequence goes on along the minus strand of NC_088246.1, from coordinate 27,859,384 downwards.
CCAAAAGGCCACAAACTGGAAGAATTGTTAACGTTTCTGCTAAGATAATGTTACTTCAACAGATCATACCCAATGCCCAGTAATGATCTGATCTATTCTATTTGTACTCTGTGAAAACAATAATAGACGACCTTGGTGTACCTACAGCTAAACTTATGCCTAATTTGTTGCTGGCCAGAGGTCACTTATTATATTTTGGGCAAACAGCATTTTACCTGGGTTAGTAAAGTCTGCTGTTCTCTTGATCAGTCCTTTTGACAGTTAAGCAATTAATAGTCTGCGTTTGTTATCTGTGCTTTCCAGGCATCAGTTCTTGCTTATAATGTTCATGTCTTTGTTGAACAGGTTCTCCGCTTTCAGGTAGATCAGCAGCCTCACCATGTGCGGTATCTGGGCCCTGTTTGGGAGTGATGAGTGCCTTTCTGTCCAGTGTCTGAGTGCCATGAAGATAGCACACAGAGGTCCTGATGCCTTTCGTTTTGAGAACGTCAATGGATTCACCAACTGTTGTTTTGGCTTCCACCGCCTTGCGGTTGTTGATCAGTTATATGGCATGCAGCCCATCCGGGTGAAGAAATTCCCGTATCTGTGGCTGTGTTACAATGGAGAAATCTACAATTTCAAACAGGTACGTGTTATACAGGTCATATGGCTTTTGTTATTTTATTTCAAAACTGGTGGATATTTGGAAAATGTTTAAAACATGGTGGAATAGAATATCAGGAAACTTTTAAAAAGTTATTACGTTATTAGTATTTAAAAAGAAGTAAATTATCTTGATGAGCCGTGAATCTGTGGTGGCTTAGATAGTTAACATACTTAGTCTTTCGTAATGCAAAATCACTTTTTAATTGACAAGAAGGGCAATAAGTACTTGTATCTTTAGGTCTGATCAGTTTAAAATAAAGATGCATTCTTCTTTATCTCTTGAGGAGGGAATTCCAGGCCTCTTTCTCCCCTTCTCTCTTTATAATGCAAATGCTTTTAGGCTGTCTTGCTCTTCAGTTATTTTGGGTTGTTCTCCAAGGTGTCAGTTATCGCATTTAATCTAGTTGGGATATGTCACTTATAGTATATTAATGTATAGCATGCATGCTTATGTATTTACGTTAAAGCAACAAGCACTCTGGAGATGTTTCCAGTGTGCCACCGAAGTCCTTAGGTGTCTGCAGCTTAAGGCAAATGCTTGTGGGGTATTTGAGAGCCACCTAAGCAAGTCTCTTGGGCACAAAACAAGTAACAACTCTGTACTTGCTTCCTAAAGTGTCTGAATGTCCCCGATGGGTGTCATGCTACTGCTGAACATGGTCTGTATTCCTCAGTCCCTGTGCTGAGGTGTCCCTGCTGCCTGTGTTACTTGTAAATGGAAGTGATTCAGATCATCCAAATTTGGTGTATAAAGCATCCTACAATTGTTACTGTTTTTGAATCATGCTGAAACGAAATGCTTAAAATTAATCATAAACCGAACGTGGTAGTATCAGAAACATATGAATAATCTGAGCTGTCTTGGTACTTCTAACATCACATTTTTCAAGCCAGTGAGGCTGTTGTCAGTGATGTCAGTGACATCAGTAATGTCATTGGGAATTTGACCAAATAGGACATTTTTTTTCCCCAATCTTTTAAGTATGTCTGAAATGTAAGATACACTTTGCCCTGCAGTCCACGTGAAATGTATTGTACCAGTAGTCTGTAATACTTGTTGCGTTTTGCATTGTGGTTTTCCTGCTGTTCAAAGCAGTTGAAATTACTGTCAATTGCCTAAGGTCCTAAGGGGAATTTAATTATGCAGAGTTTGCAATGTCATCAGCAGGAATTTCTTCGGTTGTTCTCACTACATTATGTACCCTCCTTCTTTATAAAGAGATCTTTCACGCTTGGGGCTGAAACCTACCTGGGAAAGGATCATTCATGAAACAGGTGTTTTGTTTAGGGCAATTACTTAGTTATTCTGATATTGACTCAATTTTGATCCAAGACTTTGCCCCATAAATAACAATTAAAACTGAAGAATTTAAATTAAAATGCTAAAGCATCTGTTTTATGGGGTTGCTTGGCTTTTTAGTGTTTTATTGAAACCCTTTTTCTCCCTGTCTGGGAGATACTGAAAGGACATTAAGAGTAGCACCACAAGAACATGAAGAATACTTGGTCCGAGTTAAGTCTGACAGCTAATTTATTCTTCCCCCACTCCATCTGCACAGGCAGAGTGAAAAGGTTAGTTTGAGGAATGGAGAAGATTAGGCAGAAGGAAATTCTCTATGCATTAAAAAAAAAATCCAAAAACCACTAAACAAACAAACAAAAACACACACAAAACCCCTCAATGCTGAGGAATCGCAGTGACTGCATAAGTAAACCAGAGTTTATTCGTGAAGTACTTTACTTTGCAGAGATGTTACCAGTGTCAATGTGTTTTGGGGAGGGTGTGGCTTATGTAGATGTCATTATTATCGGGTAAGAATGTGGCCCCAAGTGATGTGGGACTACAAAAAACGTTGTCTATGTTTCTGGCTCTATTTTGAGTTGGATTTTTTGAAGCAGTGGCTGCCTGCTTCGGCCATTTGTCAGTGGGAGATGGGGAGGCCAGGGCTTCTGAAGACCAAGGTCATGGGTTTGCAGTCTGACATCCTCAAATAGAAATGTATCTCTGAAAACCTGCCACAATTTGAGTTGCTTAAGACTGCAGAGTCAATCTACATTGTTGGAGAGATGATCCTGGATAATATTTTGAACACAAAAGTATAATTTCCTTCTTTGCTGGAAATGTTTCTATAATGCTTGAACTGTGATTGTACAAAAAAACCTTTTAGTTTTCTTATTAAACAATTATATGAATGGTGGTGTTTTTTCAATTAATAAGCAGTCAATGTTTGCAAATGCTTATTCGTGTTTTTCTCTATTTTTTTTTTCTCAGTTGCAGAAGCAGTTTGGATTTGAATATCAGACATTAGTGGATGGTGAGGTTATCCTTCATCTTTACAACAGAGGAGGAATAGAACAAACAGCATCCATGCTAGATGGTGTATTTGCTTTCATCCTTCTGGACACCACAAACAGAAAAGTGTTTCTGGCAAGAGATACCTATGGAGTCAGGCCACTGTTTAAGGTGCTGACTGATGATGGATTTCTGGGTGTCTGTTCCGAGGCAAAAGGTAAAACAAGTTGTGTTTAGTGCCTAAATTATCTTAGGGGTTGTTGTCAGAGACAAACTTCTTTGTCAGGCTTTTCTCCTAAGTGTGAGGAGAAAGTGAATTCTTAGTTCAGTAATAAGTGAACTATATTTAGTAGTGGAAGAACTATACATAATTAAAACAAAAACCACAGACAGTAAGGCTCTAAGATGTTGAGTTGTCCTTAAATAAGCCAGTTATTTTAGATATATTAATTTTATAATTCTTTGTGTTCTGGAATCATAGTGCTATTGAGCCTAAGATGTTTTATATTATCCCAAAGTTAAATGTAGTCTGTAGAGTCAGTCTAGATTTAGGCTATGATAAATTACGTTAGAATTTCTTCCTGGTGTTCTATGGTGAACTGGGAAATAATGTCACAAGAACTAGTAAATCTGTAAAAGCCAAGAATTTTAAAACCCTGCTGAAATTTCCTGCAGCACTAGGTAGATTTTTACTGACACTTATGACAATTTTTTTTTCTATTGAGATGACACATCCACTATTGTCTCTTTTTTTTCCTCTTTTTTTTTCTTTTTTTAAGTAATTATCTATAGCCTTGAAACTTGCATATACAAATCCAAACAGTGCCAAAAGAGAGTTTATTGCCTAAAATGCACTTTGGCTAGAATTGTCTTTCATGATTGCTTGTGTCTCATTTACTGTACATCAATTTTATTATCAGACTCCAGTGTATGTTGACTCCTCTAACAGTAGTACTAAGTACTAGTACTAAGAGCTGCACCTTCTCTGCTTCTTGGGAAGGAGGAAGGGGAGCAAATATTTTAGGGACTGTGTCCTCTAACCATCCGACTGAATTACTGGTCCCGAACAGTAATTCAGTATCTCTTTTGGGGTGTTCCTCAAGGGGCATCCAGCTGACCAGCAGGTGTGAAACATCCTCTTTCACAAGAGGAATGGAAATGAGCTTTGGCCCCAAGTTTGATTCTTAGCATTCATTAGCAGCGCTCTAGGTCAGTCTGGAACCAGTGAGTTATGAAATCACTAAATCAGTGCCAATTAAGCAATCACTTCAGTGATGTAGTTTTATTACAAACCCCTTGTTAGCTTGACTACGCTTAATTTTAAACACAAAATCAGTTATTAAATGTCCTTTCCATATTACACCTTAACCTGGACATCATGTAGTTAGTTAGAAAAGTGCTTTTCTTAATGCCCACAGGAATAAATTGCAACTTGTCATTTAGTAAAAGTTACTGGCTTCCTTTCTCTGCTATCTGCCTCAGCTTGAGATGGCTCAAATTTATGTGTGCAGCCTACCAGAAAAAGAATCACGCTCCAGCCAAGACAGACTCAGACTCAAAATGGTACTTTTAAAAATCAGATTTAGGATCTGGAGAAGATATTTGTATCTATAGTTTTAGTATAGAGGCTGTTCGAGTGTGATATAATGTAACCACCCTAGGTGAAAAACTCTGACTTTTTTTTTTTTTGCATTTTATTTGTAGGACTTATCAACTTAAAGCATTCAACATCCTTATGTCCTAAAGTGGAACCATTTCTCCCAGGTCATTATGAAGTATTGGATTTAAAACCTTCTGGCAAGGTTGCCTCAGTGGAATTAGTGAAATTTCATAGCCATAAAGATGAACCACTCCATACTGCGTTTGATACAGTGGAAAATCTGCCTTCAGGTAGTACAGCAAAGCATTTGGTACTTATTCTGATTAAGAAGTGGAAAAATTATAGTATTTGATTGTAAAACTTGTATTGATTGGTTTAAAATTGCCATTAAAAAAACCCAAACCAAAACAAAACAAAAAAAACCTGGAAGAACCTTTATAAGGTAGGAACCTGAGAATTGTTTCTGTTGGCTGTTGTGTACAAAGATATTTGAATTTGCATGCTCTCATTATCAAAGGAAATTCAGACAAATATCTTTGTTTTTCTGATTGGATAATCTACCAAAGTCTAAGTAACACTTCTTGGTGTGTGTGTGTTTTGTTTCCTCTTCTTTTCTGGACAGGTTTTGATCTTGAAACAGTGAAGAGCAACATCCGTATTCTGTTTGAAAATGCTGTTAGAAAACGTTTGATGGCTCACAGAAGGATTGGTTGCCTTTTGTCAGGCAAGTAGCAAGAATCACAATTCTTGTGTCTTCTCTCTCTTTTGCCCATCATCTACCAGTTAGAGGAAAGTATGCTGGTTGCTCTGCTCTGATGTGCTTGAAATGCAAGTTTTCCAGTCTTGCAAGTATCTTGCAAGTCTTAGGTTTTTCAAGTTTACTCTGGATGGGGTGTTGGCTTGTTGAGACACTAACTGCTTTTGACTAAGAAAAATATACAATACTGTTAACTGAAAAATCACCCAATATGTTCTTAAACATGTAAGATTTATGCTTAGGTTGGTGTATGAAAATAAAATGTAATTATTACATTCACTGTGCACTGAGTGAACATAGAAAAAGGCCTTGGCGTGTTCAGCTAGCAGGAGGAACTGAAGTTCTTACTTGTCATCTTCTTTGCTTTAGCCTCTGTCCTAGACTGCCATTGATTCACCAAATTACAGGGGAGCACCTGGACCAAAATTATTTTCTACACTCTTTTTTTCAGGTGAGGTAACAGCTTGTGGTACAAGAAGTTGTTCATTGAATTGGCTGTTACCAGATCAGTGTTACGGAGGTGCTCGACAGAAGAAAGGCTTTGTACCCATGGGACTGACATCTTACTTACTGTGTTTTTGTAGCACTTTGTACTTGTGGTTATAGTTCTGATATCAGAGAATCATAGAATAGTTTGGGTTGGACGGGACCTTCAAAGCTCATCCAGCCCAACCCCCCTGCAACGAGCATCTTCACCCAGATCAGTTTGGTCAGAGCCCCGTCCAGCCTGGCCTGGGATGTCTCCAGGGATGGAGCATCTACCACTTCTCTGGGCAACCTGGGCCACTCTCACTGTAAAAAAAATTTCTTCCTCATGTCTAGCATGAATCTCCCCTCCTTTAGTTTAAAACCATTACCCCTTGTCTTGTCGCAGCAGGCCCTGCTAAAAGGTCTGTCCCTGTCTTTCTTATGAGCCTCTTTTAAGTACTGCAAGGCTGCAATAAGGTCTTCTTGGAGCCTTCTCTTCTCCACGTTGAATAACCCCAGCTCTCTCAGCCTGTCCTTGTAGGAGAGCTGCTCCAGCCCTCTGATCATTTTTGTGGCCTCCTCTGGCCCCTCTCCAACAGGTCCATGTCTTTCCTGTGCTGAGGGCTCCAGAGCTGGTTGCAGGACTCCAGGTGGGGTCTCACCAGAGCAGAGTAGAGGGACAGAATCACCTCCCTCGACCTGCTGGTCATGTTCCTTTTGATGCAGCCCAAGATACGGTTTGCTCTGAACATCAGTAATTACACTCATTTATCATGAACCCTATTAAATGTGCGTTTCAATGAGACAGAACTGACTATGAGATACTGTTGGACCATTGCCTTACTGTGGCATCATAAAAAGTAGGATGGAGATAAATGAAACAGGGAGATATGCAGAGTTGAAAGATCCCAAAAAGCCTGTTCTAAACCAAAATTTCAGGTGTCAAATTAGAAGGCAGTCAGCAGCTCCACAGATGCACATGTAGAATGTTCTAGTAGCAAAACTAAGTGCCCATGCTGGTATAATACCAGAGTATCTCAGCAGTTTTCAATTTTGAATATGTTTGTTGGAGAAGTGCTTTTGTTTCCAATCATGGGGGGCGTTCTGCAACTTCACAGTGGAAACTCAGGTTTTGATTTTCCCGATAGCCACATCGTAAGCGCTCAGTTTGATTTCTGTACTCTCCTTTTCTCAGACTTTGTGTGTAATTTGTACAGAAGGTTACAAGGTAACATGCCCAAAAAGGAGATCAGGGTGGGAATGGATGCTAATGCACTCAGCTGAAAAAACACATGCAGACTGTAGGAAACAAAGAGGATTTTGCCCGATGCTTGTCGGAACTGCAGGCAGGTGTGGGAGAACTGTGTTTTGCTCAGTTCTTCAGAAGGGAGCAGCAAGTAGAACTAGTCAAGGATTAGCATAACTAGCTCTTGAGAATGAGAAGGTGGAGCCTTAGTGTACATCTGGGCACCTTGTGCTTCTGTTGATTTCTTGTTTGTTTGTTTGTTTTCCAAACTCTTCAAATCCTTCCACTCTCCTCTGAGAATCAAGAGGAGAAAAAAAATAAGAATGTCACTAGTGAACCTTTTCACTTTAAAGTGACATTTAAAAATTAATTCCACTCAAAATGTAGGAAACACACTTTTAAAAAATGATTGGGGAAGCGTGCAATCCTTACAGTAAACATTCACTTCTTTTACTTAATTCTTTTTTATTCAACCAGCAAACAAAAAAAATGTACATAGTTCTGTCAGTAGAGTATCAAATGTGTAGGTAAGAAGAGGATAGAGAGCAGTTTTGAAATGGACAATAAATCCTGTTATAGCAGAATTAAGAAGGGCTGTGTTCTGTAGTGGTGCACTGTTTTCAGAACACTTTGTGTGTATCGCAAAGAAGGATTTCCACTGGTGCTTCTGACACCAAAAGTACTAATGTCTGTTACTGAAGGTGTTCCACTGGAGTTGCCTGATTCTCTTGTTAAGCAGAGGTAAATTCGCACTGGTACAGGAAGTATCTTGGATTCAGGTGGCTTAAAAATGAAGCCCACTCATGAGATTCTGTTATCTAGATTCAGTGTCCTTAAGGGGGAACAAAAAAGTCAGTTAGACACCTAACCAAATGATGTGTTTTGTTGGCAGGGGGCTTAGATTCCAGCTTGGTTGCAGCTGTTCTTCTGAAACTGATGAAAGAAATCGACATTAATTATCCATTACAAACCTTTGCAATCGGGATGGAAAACAGCCCCGACTTACTGGCTGCCAGAAAGGTACAGTAAGCCTTACTTTCAGTTTGTTCTGAGCTGCTGATTGCTAAACAGTATATATTAATGGTGCTACCTTCATACTATGGTATTAATAGTAATACTGAATATTCATGTATTGCTGTGATGTAAATCAGTTTGCAGGAGATTGTTTAGTACAACATTTGCTGCTTAGTTAAATCTTACAAAAGAGATAATTGAGCCTTACCTGTTCTCTCTTGCATTTGGAAGACTTTCATGACAGGCTCCCATTACATTGTTACCAAAAGGATGGTATTTTGCAGTTGTCTCAATTCTCCCTCTGGGTTTTAGGGTAAATCTCCACGCTATGGTTCCTATGCTATGGCATTTGTATTCATGTTAAATATTGTAAGTTAATCGTCAGTTTACTGAATTCAAAGCCTTGTACAAAATGTTTGGCATATGGAGTACCCCTTAGATACCCAGGCTGTCATGTCTTTTGAGCTGCTTTTTCTCTTCAGGGCAAATATCCAGAGTATTTAGAGCCTCTATAGATTCTGTTTGGCTTTGGGCAAGCAGCTGGATGGTCTCCTGTAGTCATGATTGAACACTGTAATTAGAGAGAGTACGTTCCCTCTGGTGAATGTACCACTGCAAGTCAGATGGGCTGCCACAGTGCCGTCTTTTTTTGGCCTAATGTCATATGATTCTCACTGTGGCAGAAGGGAGCTGGTGCTTTCCCTCACTGTGTGTGTTATAAACACAATGTATGTTTAAAATATGTTTTAATTTAAAAGTGATATGTTATTATGACCTTTTACAAACAGGTGGCAGCACATATAGGCAGTGAACATCATGAAGTAATATTTAATTCCGAAGAGGGAATTCAGGCAATAGAGGATGTTATCTTCTCCTTGGAAACCTATGATATAACAACAGTAAGAGCTTCAATTGGTAAGATTTTTTTTAATAGCCATTTTTGCTTTATATCACCAGAATAGAATTTTATGGAAAATCACGTAGTCATCTGCTAGATCTTTCAGCTGTCACAGAACCTGGGAACTGGGACTCCCAAGTTCTGCTCCCCAGTCTTGTCTGTGATTCCACACTGAGGCAAAACCAGTTACTAGTTTCAAAGTCACCAACTGCACAAAGCAATTGTCAAGAGCTGTTTCTGAAGCTCTGAGAGGAAAAGCAAAAGTTATATGAAGAAGAAACGTTAGCTCTACAGGTCTAGGTTTTCTCCTCTCATAAATATGAACCTTGGAAGAAGGGGGAAGATTTAAAGGTTATCTGAGGTATGATATGGTAGCAAACCAATTATGATTACTCTATTCCTTGCATAATTTTAATACTAAAATGGAGTATTTCTTGTCACTCTCAAGTGACACATGCACTCAGTCTAGTTTGACTTCTTATATGTTTGATTCTGAGAAATGAAGGAAGTCACCAGCCGCTCCTTACAAAGGGTTGTCAACCTGACAGAATGAAAAGCCCTAATCCGATGTGATGACCTGTGTAATGCCACTTATGACATTTTACTCAGTTAATCTCGTGTCAGCCTAAAACATTGTAAAAGAGTTTATAAGCCCAATAGGCAACACAGTTTTGAAAACCCAGGTCCCTGCATGTAATTTGGTACATGAAGGTAGGACTTTGGAATGTGAAATATCAAAAGTATTTCTTTAAAAAATAAAACAAAATTTTCGTCTATCATCTTTTTTTGTGACTGTGGCTTAGTATGAAAACTAATGAACTAGATCCTTTTCATTAGATCTCTTGTTATAAAAGCATATCTTTTGAAAAGATGTAATGAGGGGAAGGCATAATTCGGATTAATAAATAATTATTTAGGCCCCCCCCCCCATACACACAAACAAAAAAAACCCCAAAAAAACACGCAAAAAAACCCCAAACAAACACACACACACACAAAACAATACAAAACAAAACAAAAAACCCACACACGTGAAAAAAGAGCTTCGTGCAGTTCAACCCTCAGTGACAGAGAGTTAAGCAGCAACTTTTGCTGGTACTTTCATTCTTCAAAGCTAGAAGGTTTGTTCAGGACTGTGCTGGAATTAATCATGTGCTTAATTTCAAACTGAGTCAGAGCAACTCCTCTGTGTGTTCCCATGGGAATCCTCCAGCATTCCCAGGATCACAGACACACATGTCTTTCTGATATTTTGAGGGCTAAGTATAAGTACACGATTTAGATGTATTTGCAGCACTTAGTTGGTGTGGCTGTTGATGGCTTTGAATAACAATGAAATGTTGTTTTAGTGTAGTGCAGTTGTTTGCTACAGAAGAAAGTAGTGTAGGAGAGAAACTTCTATAATGCTAAATGTAAGACACTACTAGCTGTATAGAGCATCATACATGTTGCTGAATTTTAATAACTTTTTTTAAGGTATGTATCTTGTCTCCAAATATATACGGAAGAAGACAGACAGTGTGGTCATTTTTTCAGGAGAAGGATCGGATGAGCTGACACAAGGATATATATATTTCCATAAGGTAAATATATTAATGATACAGAAAGTCCTTGAGCTGCTTGTTCTCCCCTTCAACAGAAAATCTCTGCTGAGATTTCAAGGTGTGAAGTTTGAGGGTTGTCATAGCTGTATATTTGGTGAGAATTTCTCCTGAGATGGCATAAGATCCGAGGGATTCAATTTATTCACTTGGAAAATAACTTTTTTTTTAAACTTCAAAATTCCTGAGACTATTATTTCTTGTATGTGGTCTTTTCTAGTTCTCTGTAATCTCTCTAGATTACTCTGTGATCGTTACAGCTCAAACACCAGATGGCAAGTAACGGTTCCTTTGGTGCAGCTATGTTGTATCTGTGTGCTACATGCATATGTCTGGTTACAGGCACCGTCTCCCGAAGAAGCTGCAGAAGAGAGCGAGAGGCTTCTGAAGGAGCTCTACCTGTTTGATGTACTCCGTGCGGACAGAACTACTGCAGCACACGGGTAAAACATTGTCTCTTGGATGCTGAGGACTTGTGTGATTTAAAAGATGTTCAAGTGGTGTTTCCCGGGTCTCAGTACTGGGGCCAGTTCTGTTTAGTCTCTTTATCAATGATCTGGATGAGGGGATTGAGTGCACCCTTAGTAAGTTTGCAGACAACACCAAGTTGGGTGGGAGTGTTGATCTGCTGGAGGGTAGGATGGCCATACAGAGGGATCTGGACCGGCTGGATCGTTGGCCTGAGGCCAGTTGTGTGAGGTTTAACAAGGCTGAGTGCCGGGTCCTGCACTTGGGTCACAACAACCCCAGGCAGCGCTACAGGCTCGGGGAAGAGTGGCTGGAAAGCTGCCTGGCAGAGAGGGATCTGGGGGTGTTGATTGACAGCCAGCAGTCTGCCCAGGGGGCCAAAAAGGCCAACAGCATCCTGGCTTGTGTCAGGAATAGAATAGAATAGACTATTTCATTTAGAAGGGACCTACGATGATCATCTAGTCCACCTGCGTGACCAATTCAGTGCTGACTAAAAGCTAAAGTATGTCATGAAGGGCATTGTCCAGAAGCTTCTTAAACACTGACAGGCTTGGGACATCGACCACCTCTCTGGGAAGCCTATTCCAGTGTTTGACCACCCTCTTGGTAAATAAATGCTTCCTAATTCCCCGTATAAACCTCCCTTGGTGCAGCTTTAAACCATTCCCATGTGTCCTGTCACTGGATACCAGGAGAAGCATTCGGCACCTCAATCTCCATGTCCCCTCCTCAGGAAGCTGTAGAGAGCCATGAGGTCTCCTTTTCTCCAAGCTAGACAAGCCCAAAGCCCTCAGCTGCTCCTCAGAGGACATTCCTTCCAGCCATGTCATCAGCTTTGTTCTCCTCCTCTGGACAAATTCAAGGACCTTCACATCGTTAAGTTGTGTGGCCTAGAACTGCACGCAATATTTGAGGTGAGGCTGCACCAACGCTGAATACAGCTGGGTAATCACCTCTTCTGACCGGCTGGTGATGCTGGGTTTGATGCCCCCCAGGATGCGGTTCGCCCCCTCGGCTGCCAGGGCTCGCTGCTGCCTCGTATTGAGCTGCTGCCACCCAGCACCCTCAGACCCCTCTCTGCAGGGCTGCTCTCCAGTTGCACCTCTCCCGATTTATACTTGTGCTCGACATTGCTCCATCCCAGGCACAGAATCCTATTTTGACTTGTTCAGTTTCATCCCATTAATCATAACCCAATGCTCCAGTCCAAAGCCCAATCTAGATCCCTCTGCAAGGCCTTCTGTGCCTTAAGAGAGTCAAAAGCAAAAGCCGCAGGATCAGTAATCAATAGCTTAATGGTGTCTGTGCAGGCTCCTTTTCATTGTTTCTTGAAAACACAAACAAATGTGAATTTCAGAAATTACAGCAGAAATTGTTACTTCGTTCTGTGACATCTTTACAAACACTGATGCAAATCTCAGTGAGCAACTTGGTAGTTCTCTGGGGGCAATAGGATATTTTTTTGATGTGTTTTTGTCTATATGAGACATCGGTTGTTACAAGTCCTGCAGGACTGTAGTCTTTAAATTCATTGTATTAGAAGATGTCCAGCAGATGGCATCATAAATCATCAAGATCTTTATTTGATCTGTGCTGACTATACACTTAACCTTCCAAACTGATGAATTAAATGGCAATAGTCATGAATATGCAGGTGAAATTTCTTCTAAGTAAAAGCAGAAAACTTTGTGTTTATGTGAAAGACAGAGAAAGCTTGACTGTTATGGAACTTGTACGTAGATGACTTGTTGGATTAATTCAGTATCTCTTCTGTTTATTTCCCCTGTTTAGTCTTGAACTGAGAGTCCCGTTTTTGGATCATAGGTTTACTTCTTATTATTTATCTCTGCCAGCAGAACTGCGAATCCCAAAGGTATGTAAAACTAGGGCTGTACCCAAGTGTAAGCTTACAAATTCACTGGTACATGTTCTAAGCATGACCAAATCACCTGAATTCAATGGTTAAGTCCTCTACCCAAAGTCAAGCATGCTCTTAAATATTTTGCTGGATTGTTGGACTACTGGGAACCATTTTCTGACTAGACCTTTTGAAAGGGAATAATTTCTTATGTTTTTAAAGCCAGATCTTTGTACTGCAGTTCCTGACACTCACAACGTTGTTTCTTGTTCTGCAAACAGAATGGAATTGAAAAATACCTTTTAAGACAGTCCTTTGAAGATTCCAACTTGCTTCCCAAAGAAATCCTCTGGAGACCCAAAGAAGCTTTCAGTGATGGTATAGCATCAGTAAAGAAATCTTGGTTTTCTATTCTTCAGGACTATATTGATCAACAGGTAGAATTATCAGCTTTTATTTTTTTCATCTTTCATGCTAAGGTGTATTAGATATGGCTGCCAATGGGAGGCAGCTCACATGCTTAGCTGGCAGAATAGATCTGGATATGACAGTAACGTGAGCTTCGTGGTGGAGGAGCAAGATAAACTTCAGTCAACGATCTTCTGGCTGTCTGAGTTGGTTAAACACATTTGAAATCCTAGATAGAAAGAAATGCTAGAGCCTGGCAGAAATTACTGTGTAAGGAAATGAACATGATTTAAGTATCTGGATTGCAAATTAAATTCTGTGTCAGCAAACACAATTTCAAGGTTACATGTAAAGCAGCTGCTTCAGCTGAAGGCACTTGCATGAACTTACTCTGCAGCTGAGTAACACCATAATGACTTTATAATGTCCTTTCTTGTTTATGTCATTTTTTTTCCCGAGCCATGCCTAGCTGAGCCTTTTTGCTTTTTAAAACCTCTCCTTGCATTGCTAGCCAATGAAGACTTAACGGCATTCTGGCTTCAGACAAAGTATAATAATCTCTGGTGTGCACAGATAGTTCAGCCATCAAGAGGAAGCAATAACACTCAGTTTACACCAGAGCTCTGTCTTACAGAAAGATGTGTATTCCGGCCTGTGGACGAGTGCTTATCTGGCCTACCACCAACTGCTTGTTTCGCGTTTTCTTTCTCTATATCCACAGGCAAGAAAGTAGTTGGGTCAGGCAACAGTGTTGTGATGCCTGTACTGAGCCTGTGTTGGTGTAGTCGGGGCAAATGTATTTCCTGGCTGTGGGGAGGCAGACAGCAGGTTGGCACTGGAAATGAGCTGCTTCACAAGTTGCCTGAGCTGGTGCAACTGTCCATCCTCCCTTTCTTAGCCAACTTAGCAACTGCAGGTGTCTTTGCCTCTGCATCCCAGGTCTTTTGTTGCTAAGAGCTTGGCTATGCAAGCAGAGTCAACAGGTCTCTGGGAGCTGGGAAGAAAAAAAAGAAAAGGAAGCCACTAACATGACAAAAATACTGCTTTAAGGTGTTCCAGTTGATTCATAGCAAAGAGAAAGATAGGAAAGAAGTTTTTGTGAGCTTACTAGCAAAGGTGATTGTAACCCAAAGAGAAATGGACTTCACATATAATGCAGAGAGAAATATTAACAGCACTGGAAATATAGTTATGTATTCATAAAGGTCAAGAAGCCTGCAACAAAAATTCACCTGTGATAAACCTCTGCCTCTAGAAGAGACTTTTTTTAAACCTATGGCCATTCAGTAGTTGGTGAATCCTTGTATGTCTTTAACTTCAGCAAATTGACTTCTAAAAGTTAAATGTATTTGCAGCGAATCCTTGTATGTCTTTAACTTCAGCAAATTGCCTTCTAAAAGTTAAATGTATTTGCAGTTTAACTTGAGTTTTGCCTGTGTCTGTAGGTTGATGACCTTTTGCTGGAAAAGGCAGCAGAGAAGTATCCTTTCAATCCTCCTAAAACAAAAGAAAGTTATTACTACCGCCAGATCTTTGAAAAGCACTACCCAGGGAGAAGCAGCTGGTTGCCTCACTACTGGATGCCAAGATGGGTTAAAGCTACTGATCCTTCTGCTCGCACGTTGAAACATTATAAGTCGGCTACCCAAGAATAGGCTGTTGAAACAATCCCCCAAACAGAAGTGCTGTGAGCAATTTGCATGCACTCTGCTTTAAGAAAAAACAAATTATGCAAACCTAAAGCTTAAGTGGTCTTTAAGATGCATTTCGACAACGCTATTGGAAATAAGAGCTTTCTGTGGTTAGTGTTGTATTAAACATTCACTCTGCTGTACCAAAACCTTGTAATTCATGGAAAAATACTTTACAGACAAGGATCTACCTTATTTGGCAGCTCTGTTCCTTATGTGACCTTGATGGTATTCATTTGCCTTGCAGTCATTTCATATGTTTTAGTGTGAACTTTGTTTTGAGGACTTGAATAAGGGTAGGTGATGCAAAGTACTGCAGGCCTTAGGAGCAAAGGGGAATTTGACCCTCATTAGGTAATGATTTGTGTTCCTGGCTTTGGGATTTGGGTAGTCTGTCTATACTGTTCTATTCTGAATGTCTTTCTAAGCATTCCTGAGAACCTTGGTCTGGTTTTCAAAAGGTATGTAGATATTAATAGTTATGCAGAGATGCTTACTAGAGTTTATAATAGTGATGGTGCTGGGTGTTACTTAAATGAATGGGAGTCTTATTTGCTACTGTAAAGCCACCAGTTGGCTGGTTTGAACCTTGTAAATATACCAGCAGTCTAAAGATACTGTGACTGTTATCAAAGAGCAGAACAGACAAGAGAAGCCGAGTTACGTCTTTGTTTCTAACTCAAAGGCTTCAATTTTTAAGCATAATTATTATTCTTGAAAATAGAGTGTTAAGCGGGTGAGTTGTATCAGTCTGATGGAAGCTGCATGGCTAAATATTTTAAGAAATTTTTAACTTATTGTTGGAGTTTTTCCATCTGTATGATGAAAAAGTAGACCATGTTGCTGCTCAACTGCGTGCGGCCAACTATGTGGTGATTTTAGTCAGACAAAGCATCGTTGAAGACAATGGGATCAGGCACCTTGCTTGGAAAAATGGAAAAAAAAGGCTTCTTCAGAAACCAGAAGAACTTCTAATACCCTACTGAAAAATGACTTTTTACCCAGGACAACTTTTTATTAACTACTTAAGCATGAGGTTGCTTTTTTGAAGGTAACTTAAACATAAGGGTAATCAAAAATATATGTGTGCTACAGGTTGACTTGATTAGCGTCATGCTCTTTTTGAAGACAGAAGTCTAGTTTCTTGTCATTCTTGAGTAGGAAACCAAAGCCAATTGTTATTTAAAAGATAAAATATAAGCAATTCTGGTTTAAAACCTTCATAAAATGGCTGATTGTCTATGTATTACTCCCTTCTAATCCCACCTTTGAATCTGTATTCCAGAAACGTTACTGAACCTCTCTGTGGTACCAGGGAGCCCAGGAAATGTCCAGGTATGGCCAGTACTGGCCAGATTTTTACATAGACTTGCACATACTAGTTATTTATTCATATATGATGAGTAAGGTAATTATGTTCCTGGAGCCTTCTTTACTTAAGGGCCATATGCTTGTCCTTTTGGATTTCATTGAAGCAGTAAAGATGTCTTTTGGTGAGCATCTACAAGGTGATGCTTATTTAACTGTCTTCACCAAAATTTTTTTAAAAAGAGCTGGAAAGCTAGGTTGCAGGAACCAGTGTTTGATTTGCTCTGGAAGCTAATTACTCAATGAGTTTTATAATTTTATTCAAATTCACGGTTAACATCAATCAAGGTTGTCAGGTTTCTCCACTCAGAACTGAGGTAAAATATGGTAAATTGTGGTTAAAAATAAAATACCAAAAAATTATACTGAGACTCTGGGGGGCTGGGCTTAGTCTTGTGTTCTGACAGACCCAATGTATGACATCAGGAAATGAGAGATGAAATGTCCAAGGGATATTTAATCAAGGTAAGCCTGTGTTTGAGCTGGCTGTTGAACAATTGACCGAAAGGAGAGCATGGCTGAAGTGCAGAACCTGCCTTTCTCCATCGCGAGGTAAGCTGGGTGTTTGTCAGCGACTTTCCTGGGGGTAGCCAAGCACAAACATCATCTGTAGGATTGCTGTTATGCAGTACCCATTCTGTTGGAATTTTAGGACCTATTGGTTTTCATTTACAGATGAATTAATACATTGTAGTTGACTATAAAGGCTGCAATTAAGAAAGTCTTAAAAAGCCTTGAATGAGCCTGACTCTGGGTGCAGATAATGCACAGTTTTATGATTTTTATTTTCGTTTAAATTTAGCAACTACATTTTTATTTAAAAAGCTAGTTGCTATGGGAGGTGTTACATATAAACAAGGTTTGTCCATGCTGCTTTTTTAAGAGTTGTGTATGGTATCTCACCTACCCCTTTCCATAATGCCATTTTTCATCTTATAGTTGCCTGGAAACTCTTCCAATAAGGGAAATCTAGCTGGGCAGCTAGTTTTTCTTGCCCTGTATGTTTAAATTTGGATCTCTCATGTGTCCCATGGGCTACAGCAGCAGATGCTGATGGTACACTGGAATCCACCCAGCACTGGTGTTTCTCCCAGGTGAGGTTGGGGCTGGCTCAGCTCTGCAGCCCAGCAGCTCTGCCCCTTGCGCTCTGTGCTCCTCCTCACAGCATCCCGAAGTTTGAATTCGGATCAGGAGGTTTCTTCTTGGGATGATTTTTTAATTTTTTTTTTTTTTTTTTTCTAGCCGGCAGATGGCAGCCGCTGTTAGCATGTGCATGCAAACGAGCTCTTCATCCCGAGGGCAGCCTGCTTTCCATCCTTCTCTTACTTGTGCCTTTTAGCCTCTTCTCACACACTTGTGAGTGGGATTCGTGTGAGAGTTTCATGGGAAACTCTAGATTAGAATAGGGGTAAAGCCAAGCAGAAAAGAAAAAGGTTGTTTAATTGCTGTTGCTCACAAGATACTGTGCAGAGCTTCTCATGCTGGTGCTGCAGGTGAGAGTTGAATGCATTAGGTATTCAATATTCAATTTGAAAGTAATTAAAAATTGGAAATGTGAGTTGTATTAGGTATACAATGCCAGTTCTAGGGAAGATGGAAGGTAATACTAGGCTGCGGAATGAAAAATGTTAATTTTACCTCTGAACTTGTTAGGGGTTATTTTTTTTCCTGTTTTCGTCCTGATTAACATGTGGATCATGGGATTTCAGACAGTCAGAACTCTATAACTCCCTGTAGGAGGTTTTACAGATACACATCAGAAAGGCTTAGGGCCATACCTCTGCTTTTTTTCTCAAAAGAATTATTTCAAATGTATCTGTATACATATATATATATTATAAAATGCGGTACGTCATATGAATTTGGAAAGACTTCACATCCAGTCGCTTTATGAGCTCCATGTGATGAACACTGCCATACTGCGTGTACCTGAGAACTGACACTCCAACTGTGCCAGGAAACATCCCCCAGTGACCATCGATAGTATAATGCAAATGTACAGCTGGCTGGCTCATTTCACAAATGCACCCTTTCCCCTGCTCCAGGCGCACCCTGGAGAGAGGTCTTCTGCACTCCCCCCACCGCTTTTTTTTTTTTTTTTCAGTGATACAGGGTATTTCAATGAGCAATTTTCACTAAGAAGATGGAGTAACTGGGTCCAAAATAGTCCCTTAGAGAATTACAATCCCAGGTACCTAAAATTATCAGAACTGACCTCAATTCCTACACCATCATCGTCTTGCAGAAGCCAAGAGGAGAGCCAGAATGATTTGGTTGCAAAAGCAGCTTCCATTTCTTCTGCTATTAAGAATAGATGTAGTCTATAGTAATAAACTGTATTACTTAACATCTTTCACCACTGTTCTTGAAGACTGCTCTTAACACCTGGGGCAAAATGTATATTAATACAAATTACTTTTGATTAAAACTATTATTATTTTAGCACAAAAAGGAAGGGGGTGGTAGAAAGGAACGTTCTCTCTTTAAATATTTAAATACTCGTTATATCAAAGTGATACAAATTACTGGCTGACTGACAACTTGCTAATAATAGCTTAAAAATGCAAATGGAGCTATTATCCCAATTGACACTAATTGGAACTCCTTTGGCAGCCTGGGAGGGCAGGGCAGGAAGGTTTGATTGTTTCCTCCAGCTGAACTTGGGTTGGTAAGGAAGCAAGGGGAGGATGTGCTGTGGATAAACAGGCCATTGCCATCCGCAGACATCAGAATTCATGTTATATTTCAATAATATGGTCTTAAGTGCCGTCTTCTGCCCATGCAGGATTTCGATGAGGTTTGCTGGTTCCCTGGGCTGATCCAGTTCGTGGCCTCAGCCTGGACTGAGTGAGTGCCATGGGAATCCCGGCTGTGAATGCTCAGCTCTTGTGAAGACCCACCATGTCTCCTGCATTATAAAAATTCACTGCCTTAAAATTCACTGAATTATAAAAATTTCCACTGCCGGTAACTGGAAAATCTACACTGTGGAGTGACTCTATGCAGAGCAGGTACCTGGGAATTCGAGCTTTATGGGCTCTAAATCAGTATAAATTTTTGGTGCAGGAGCTGGTGTAGGCGATGGCAGAGGCACCCCTCAGGGGAAGGATTGCTGTCCCTTGGCAGCATTCGCATTGTTTGGCAGAGATGTCTGCATGTTGGGTGTCATCGGTTACTTTTGAAATATGAACGACAGCCTCCTGGGTTAAGGTGAGACGTCTGTTGTGACACCCTGCGATGCTCTCTGGGATGACAGGCTGTTACATCTTAGTTACTCTCTCACTGAGCTTGTTATTTTCTTAGCAACCAGCAGCTTTTGCTGCCTGTGGTTCTCCACCCTGGAAAATCCTTCC
The DNA here is from genome assembly GCF_036013445.1 of Caloenas nicobarica. NCBI lineage: Eukaryota > Metazoa > Chordata > Aves > Columbiformes > Columbidae > Caloenas > Caloenas nicobarica. The sequence goes on along the minus strand of NC_088246.1, from coordinate 27,839,710 downwards.
TGCTGCTGCTTCCACAGAAAAAGTGGCAGTAACACCAGCGGTAGGAATCATACTGAGGTCAAGGATACAGTGTGGGGGCATCCCTGTGCACCTTCAAACTCCCCGTCTAGGCTTACATACTTCTCAGCTGTGTCTGTCACATTTCCTACAGCCTCTTCCCCATTGCTGCCACCGTGCTCCACTGTGGTACGTGAAGAAACCTGGCGTGACAGCCTGCTCTGTGCAGGAGGTAAGTTGTTGGTGGAAAAGATGTATTAGCAACTCAAAGGTCATTAGGAAAGGGGATATGTGTACATGTACTATGATACCAGCTCTGTTTTCTGAAATAACACACTTTGTCATATTGTGAGGCATAGGGAAATGCCTCTCCCAGCACACCTCTTGAACCATCTCTAGGTTTCTAAGACAATAGAAAACTTGGGCTCAACTTCTTGCTCCAACAAAAACTTCCTTCATGAGAAGGACGAAAGCACTTAAGCCCCTCTGCCTTCTCCAGCGCAGCCATTTCCCACACTCAGAAGGCTGCTGTGAAGGTAGAATGACCAGGAGGGATCCAGACTTTTTTCATTCCTGGCTGCATGTGCTCTCCTTCACCCTCCCCCGAGGTTGCAGTCCTGGGGGGTTGTGTCTATCACGCTTCTAGCAAGGCTTCCTGCTTGGCCACTTGTGTCTTGGCCAATTTTTGTGGTGGACTTCCCAGCTACTGATGACATAATCTCATCTTGGAGCTTTGAGTGGGAAAGTGGGCTTTTTTTCTTCCCTACAGGAAAAAAGCATGAGGATCTGGAGCTTAAACATGATGTTTAGGGAAAATGAGATGGCCTTCCTGCCTCTCTTGACTGCAGCTCTGCAGCTGACTACTTGGACTGTGTGAGCTTACACTTCAGTGCTGCGCATCAGAAGATGCTGCTCAGTATCCGTGTCCCTGTTGAAAGATGTGTGGTGCCCGGGGGGTGTCTGGGTGTCACCAAACTCATCTGGCAAAAAGCAACATGGTGCTGTGCCAGTGCCTGTGGAAGCCCAGCCAGGACTTCTAGCTCAGGACCTGGCTGGAAGTCAAGGGAAAAAATCACTGCTATAGTGTTATTCAAGTGAGTGAGGGCTCGTAGGTCCTGGTTTGGGGGGAAGAGGAAGATGAAGGCTGGTTCAAGTATAAGTTGGGAGTGTGCAGTTATGAGGTGCATATCATGAGGGTGCAAGTCTGGATCCTGTTTGGGTAGATGTGAGGTGAGGGAGGGGATGGAGCCAAACCTGTGCTCCTGGGAACCCACAGCCTCGCACAGGCATGCCGCTGCTCGTGGTGGTATTCCAGCAAATTAATTTGGGATCCCCTCTGTCAGGATATATCATCATCACGTGAATGGGGCCTTTCCAAAACTTTAGGTCAAAGATAGCTTGTTAAACTTGCTCCCTGCCCATCTCCCCTGCTCCCAGATTTTGTTAAAATACACATCTGTATCACAGAGGATGTTTGGGGATGGACGCGCCTGTTTCTCTGACCTGTACAAATGCAGACCAAAATTAGCTGCACTACAGGCTGTGTGAATAGTAGAAAAGTGTTTTGCAACATCTGTCTGTATGAGGCCATATCCCTTTAAGCAAGGCATCTTTTAAAAACAAGCAGTGGAGTGGAGGACTGAGAAATGCCATGGATGCTCTTTGGGGGATTGAAATCTCGTCTCTGCCAAGCTGGTGACATGTCTAGGAGAAAAACAGCGCCTCAGAGGGTTCTGGATGCAAATGGACCCTGTCCTTGGTGTGCCTTCGCTACTCCTGTAACACGTCACCGAGTCAAGCAAATTTTTGCTTGGGGAGTTGAGCAGAGCCGAGGCAGAAAGATGCACGTTAGCAGACAAGGCGGCACCGCCCATCTCCTCATCAGTGGGAAGTGAACCCCCGCAAGCCCAAAGTGCCTTGGGAAACAGCATAGAAAAGAAAAGTTGCCTTACTCTTAGCAGTGATAGGATCTGACCTAGCTGTCCCACACCCTGGTCTGCTCACACAACCCTGAAGACGAGGCACTTTGCCCACCCTGAGTTTGCAGTGCCCATCAAGGCTGCAGCTTGTGCTTAAACTGGGCTTAGTGTGGCTGGCACTGGCTGTTGTGTGAGCTGTGGGACATGTACTTCAGCTAGTAGCTGCAGTGTAGACACAGCTTTCATGTAGGACCTTCCTGCTCCTTTCTCCCTCCTTGCCAACACTTCTGTAAAGCCCTTCTGGGTGCAGAGTGTGAGCTGGTGGAGATGAGACTCCCAGTGCAGCATACTGGGAGCTGCCAAAGCCCTCACCCTACAGCTGCACCATTTGGCTTTCCTGTTGCTCTGTTAATTTCGCAGAGACTTTTAATGATAACAAGATCAAATTTGCACAGGGCTGGAATGCCAGAAAGTAACTTTCCTTTTTATTAATCACTTCCTTGGCATCTCTGTATACTGGTGTTTGGGTGGCAGGACAGTGGCAGCTTATGCAGTTAGCTCATGGCATTCTGTATTGCTGGAAAGAATTTTTCATGCCTCCTTATTCTGTAGCCCCAGGAAAATAAGTGCAATACCTACAATGGAGCAGAGGAACTTCTGTCTCACGGGAAGACAGAGAAGATTATGAGTCCTCTGGGATGCTCCCTCCCAGGGCATGACCACCAAGCTAGGGGCAGCAAGGTAGCTCTGAGACCTTCCAGTCTTCAGCCTTTGTGAACACCAGGTTTGATCACCCTTATTGACTGTGGTAGGTTGTGGTTTGTTTGTTTGTGGGGTTTTTTGTTTTGTTTATTTGGGTTTGATTTTAAGATCTTGCTGGAAGCCAGCTGGAATCACTGCAAGATTCCTATTGCTTTTGTCATGCATTAGGCAAGGTCCACAGGACAAGTTTTTCTCTGTTTAGGCTTAGCTGTGGTGGATTATGGTTAGGATAGGAGCATGGTCTTTCAGTGCTTTATGGTTTTGTATAAAGACAGTAAGCTGCCCTGAGTAAGCTGAATTGCATAGAACATCGGTCCATATAGATAGAAACAACACAAAATATATCTGATGATCTAAAGGTCTCTTTGGTCCCCCCGTATCTCCTAAATAGTACTTGTGGAGGATGCTAAGCTACAGGAATTTTGTTCAGACTTCTTAGCGTGATTTATATATTTTTAAATCACACCTCCTTCACTGTTAGAGAATTAACTAGTTTCAATATAGCTTAGGGTGATTAATCTCAAATTTTGTTCAGATATTTTTCCTCTGGTGCAGAACACGGCTAAAACAGCTGGAGCTGTCAGACAATTCTCCTCTCATGTTTAGAATTAAGCATGGCTTTCTGCCCCAGCTTGAAATAGAAAAGATAAATGCAGTAAGTAGCTCTCTGCAGAAATGTAAGTGTCCTCTACAGAAATGTTTGGTTGAAATAGTCTATTATGGAAACTATTGCTGTGGTGGAATTTTCTTAATCATCATGGCCAAAACAGACTTTTTATAATTTTGTTCATTTTTTTCTTCATAAACACACTTTTTGTTGGAAATATTTTGCTCCCTGAGGCTATGAAGAGGTATTTGCATTCACTTCCTATGCCTCTTCAAATTTGTTACCATTCTTCTTCTCTTAGCATGCAAATGACGGATTAGAGGCATTTATGGGATAATGAAACAATTTAACTAAGCAAGTATTTTTCAGTGACGACCTGACTCTATCAAAGTTCCTAGGAGGGAATGAGAGATGCCTGCGTTATTCCTGTGAATAAAATTTGCCCTGGCACAGCAATATTTGCAGCCCTCTGACTTGCTGCTAATTCCTCGCTGCTAATTTTGCAGTGCCAAAGAACAGGTCACGCGCGGATCGAGTTGGCAGCGGGTGTGAGATATGAAAAACGTCATGCAGAATTAATACCCTCCTATCGCTGCCTATGCTCGTCACATGTTGGCTTTATTCCTGTGTGCACGCGTGTGCTGAGGACTGGTGGCTGGAAAACCTTGTTGCTTTGCAGAGGAGCCGTCATGCTGCCTGGCCAGGTGTGATGTGAAATGACCCAGCTGGAGGTGACACTTTCTGTCAGGGTCTCATGGAACGTGCTGCTGCTGCAGCTGGTGACCTGCACAGCAGAAAGCCTCCTCTCAGCCTGGTGCAAAACTTTCAGGCTTCATCTGTTGGCAGATGTGTTGCTTTAATACTGACACACGTTGTAAGGCTCCACCTTAGCCAGTTTGACCGCAAGAGACCGGAGCTGGGAGCATTACAGTTTTGTAGAAAATTGGTGTTATGTGGTGACATCAGCAGTTTTTAAGAACTGGGTAAGAAACAGGTGGGTGGCACCCAGCACAAGTTCAGGATAAATATTTTTTATCGTTAGTGCGCTGATGACAGAATATGATTTAATTTTTGCCTTTAAAGTACTGGCTGATGTCTGCTAAATCCTGGGAGTCACGACGCCTCCGTGGAGGTGGCATCTGCTGCGTCGAGGGGGCTGGAAATGGAGCAGTTCTGTCCTCAACCACCCCACGAGCCAGGGAAGAGAATCATAGAATCGTAGAATAGTTGGGGTTGGAAAGGATCTTTAGAGGTCATCTAGTCCATCCCCCCTGCAATGAGCACAAATTCTGCTGTTCCAGCACATAAAGAGATGTCTTTGTGTGCAATGCTGAACTAAAAGTGGAGCAAGATAAAAGATTTTTTTTGTTGTTTCAAACACACACAAAAAAGGTAATAGGTAAACAGCAAATTGAATTTTATCTGAAGTGATAACATTGCTCAGCAGACAGAAATGGATGAATCCATCCAGGATACTCTGTGAAGTGTGTCTTTTTACTCAAGGCTTATCTTTACTCTAAATTTCAGGATTTTTTTTATTGACTTGTTTAATTGCTTCTATTTTAGATAAGTCTGAAGGAATCAATATAAAAAAACGAAGTGTAGGAAGTATCAGACAGTTTTCAATTGAATTATCTTAAAACAGCATTGCAACCACTCAGGGGCCTTTTTTGTTTCCATTATAACTTTGATCTCCTTTGCTCTTAGGAGACAAAAATAGAAAGATTCATGAGTGTTTTAGCAGAGTAGGGCTCTGAAGAAATATTGAGCTTTAGAAATTTGCTGTAATCGCCCTTAAATGCTACAACAGCTGCCTCAGCTGGATCAAGTGCTTCAAGCACGTGTTTGGGGGCGTCACAATTATTACATCTTTTCAGATGTGTTTAAAAGCTGCAGGAATACGAGAGGAATACAGCTACAGTGCTGCTCTGAATCACTAAGCATATTGTTCCTCTCTACAGTAGCTTCTGTTTCCAACTGTGGTTTTGTCAGTGGCATTGGGTTGAGAGAGAGGGGGCTACACCTGCCAGAGTGTGGTGGTCCCCAGCTAAAAGTTTCCTTTAAGAAAGAATTTGTGTAACTCTTAAGAAAATATTTCATAATATTTCAGTCGTGCTCTTGGGCTTGTTGGACGAAACCATTATCGTGCATCCCTTCCCGTTGGGGGCTTACGGTTGTGCTGACGAAGCCATTGACAAATAACAAGATGCTGATGAAAATCCCAAGGAGGGCATAGTGCCAGCTCTTCCTTCCGTTTCCATGATAAGGAGTATCTTCTGCAATGCGGAAATGCTTCTATAGAGTAAAGCTTCCGTGCTCTGTAAAACTGCAGAGAAAGGGAGTGACTAGCACGAGGTGACATTTTTCCCTCCGCAAACAGCATTTTGATGGTTTTGAGAATATGTGATTGAGTTCTAGTATACAAACATACGGAACGCTGACAGTGCCAAGCACTCGACTTTCTTTTTTTTTTTTAAAGCATATATTAAGACCATAAATCTTTATAATAGATTGTACTTGGAATTTCTCCTTTCCTTCTCTTTTCGGAATGATTTCAAAGTCTTCCTCTTAACCTATTGCCTGGAAACTTTATTTTTCAGCATAAAATGTGAGACACTCATGTAGTTGCATGACTTCAAGCCACAGCACCTGTGGAAAACATCAGAGGAAGGGAGATGTGGCAGTGCCACCCTGGCCATCTTCCTCAAGGTGTCTCTTGAACAAGTTTTTGGAAGAACTAGCATTAAGAATTATAACACATCTGTTTTGTTTGCAAAAGAATAAATAATAAGAGGTTCTGTCGTGGTTGTGTAGTTCACTTATAAAATCTGACAATATTAAATAAATATCTTTGGACTGTATCAATAATATCAGATCAATAACAAACAAAGTCATAACACTTCCACTGACTCGTAATATGTAATGGGCTGATCGGTTTGTGCTAAGCACAAACACTTCCCAATGTGGGGCAAAGTATATCCACCATTTCAGCATCTGGTATTGTTTTGTTTGGAAGTTTTACTTTTCTGTTCTGCAGCAAAGCTTGCTTTTTTTTTTTTCCCCCCTAATAGATATAAGCTGTCTGAGGTGGAAAGTGCTTCAGCCCAAATTCATTCTTCTATTGTAATGGTAAATGTTGGATGAGATTTACTCTCCATATTCAGTGCAATAAATCATCTCCTCTGCAACACATGTAGCTGTATACTTTAGATGCAGCACTACCAACAGTGATGGTAAAACAAATGTTCCCCTAGAAAACACTTGAAAAGATAAGTGAATAAACTCTTCTCAGACTCTCAGCTCTGAACAGAGGCAGGTGCTTTGAAACTAAGCTGTTGACGTATCCAATGCAGTTACAGTGGCGACTGACTCCAGGGAAAGAAAAAGAGTGTATAACTTCTGCCGACACAGCCAGGTACGTGGGACAGAAGGATGATCTGCTTCCCTGCTAGAAATTCAGGTCTTCTTCCTCCTCCTTGGCAGTCGAAGGCTGCAGCTGGGGGAGAATTTCGACGATGGATGGAGAAGGAGCTGGAAAGTGCCCATTCCTGTCGGCTGCAGGTGCTGCCCAGCTACATCCCCTCTGTGTGGGCAGGTCATGCCCTTTGACTCTTCCAGTAACTGTGTGCACAGAGAAGGCTAAAAAGGAAAATATTTTGTGCAGTTCTACCTTCTTTTCCATATGATTTTCGTGCACCAAAGTCACTTAAATCAGCAGAGCAGCAGGTCCCGTGGCCCAGAGCTCCCTGAGCTGTAGGGGGGACCATGGGCATTAGTCCCACCGCGCTGCTGCAAAGGGCTGCCCGGCCACCTTGTCCCTGCTCTGCCAAGCTCAGCCCGCTCCTCAACCTCCTCCTCTCTGTAGCAGACAGCAGAGAGCTGCACTGAAACAGTAGCAGTTTTGCTGCACTGCCCCAGAGGTCTTATTTTTAAATAAATGCAGCATCTATATTCCTGGGTGTAGCCCCTGTGCCCCATAATCCACCACAGGCTGGTATCTCAAAACCAAAACATTTTTAGAAAATGAAACAGCATGCAACAATATTTCTTCAGCTATGTGATGTGCTTCCATTACAACAAATTCAAGTATATAACTGCATCATATGAGCAATAAAAAAACACAGCAAAATGCATATGTAAAATTTCTTGTCTGCAAACAGAAAACTGCAGGTATATGCAAAATAGTTCTTAAAATATCTATTTTTCTATCACACTGAAAACTTCTTTTCACAGTTGTACCCATCATATAACATAACAGACACAAATATAGCCTATTTTTCACACAGATATGCAGAAAATCTGTCACCATTTTTTGATTGCCTACCAAAAGGATTTTACTTTTAAATTTTGCTTTTAAATGCAGTCTTAATGTAGCCATACTGCATGTATATGTTCCTTCAGTAATTAATGTGTATCTTCTCCAATCAAGACATTCTTCCAGAGGGCACTGCTTGAATGTTAATGCTTTGGTACACAGAATTATAATGTGTTTATTGTTTTCTGAGTATTTTAACAGTGAAAACAAAAAGCATTTCTATGTGCCAAAATTAGATATTTGTGATTAAAGGTCTTCTTCTGTTGCTCAGTTAGGTGTTTTCAACACAAACCAGTTCATGTAGAAAACAATGTAAAAAGTATGTTGACATATATTGGTGTACAGGTATGTATTTTAACTCTCTTACAGCTAGGTTTCTGAAATACTAATGTAAGAAATTGTTTAGATTTTTAAAAAAAGGCATTGTTTGTTTGTTTTTATTTACCAGAGATTTTCTTAACATTCAACCTTATCCTTTATAATTTCTTGTTTGCACTTGGGTAGCACCTTGCAGAAGTGTCTGTTTGGGTACAGGGTATGCATTGCATTTTTAGCTCAACCAGTTTTTACCTCACCTTCCTTCCTCCAGGCTTCTGGAAGAGCGTAAAGCACTGTGAGAGAAGACAACTTTGATTTTTTAGCAGTCTGTTCACGTTTCATTTCTTCTATATGCAGTAAATGGTGATATTGTTTCATTTGGAGACGGATGCGGAAAACAAGAGGTGAAGTTTGTTGCACGTGCTGTGCAAACCTCTCTTTAAAAAGGAGCTTTGAAGCTGATGAGTTGCTCTTTTATTCTGATGGAAAACAGGTATCTATCAGGGATGGAGCAGTGATAATTTGTAATGAACATCATAATGAATTTCATACAGCCCAGATGCCCCTCCTGTCAACAAATGTTTCAGACAATGCTCCTTCAAAAACATTAAGAAAATAATGTGAAGAGAGACTGTTTGTCTTCCCCGAAAGATGCAGATAGGTTTGAGGACATTTGTACGTTTGCTAGCAAAAAAAAAAAAAAGACAAAAAAAATCCTCCTCTTCCAGTAATGACTGTTTTGTGTGAAGCGAAGCGAGCCATTTTGGAGGTAGCGTGAGGACATGGAGCTGTACCCAGAATTGCAGACAGCTGCATCCTGACACAGTCCAACTCCAGGGAAGGAGCCGCTCTGTGCTCTCGTCCTGGTGCTCTGGGAGATGTTCGTTAATGCAGTTTGCGATATTATGGCTGAGGGAACTGTTCAGGCTCATCAGGAAAAATTTTGGTCATTACCAAAGTTTGCACTGGGACTTGCTTGGTATCTCTTTATGCTAAAGCAGTTATCTAAGCCTTAGTTTAAGAAGGTACAAGGATAAAGTCTGCATTTAAATAATGGCTCTTGGTAGCTCTGAAGGAGCTGCTATGGGTGCACTCTGAATAAAAAGCATTTTAAAGAATCACTTTAATAATTCAAAAAAACCTCTTGATGTTATTCTGCTCTAGCTAACAATGGCTGGGGACTGGTTTCTCCGCCAAGATCTCCATACTCAGATATTTCCAGATACTTCCTTTACTTTTGGTTAGCACCATGCTGAAAAATATCAGCCTCCTGACGTGAATGCAGTAAAGGACTTGCTCATGGCAGCCGAATGGGCAAGTGCTGCAGAGCCTGAGCTCCCCTGGTGAGGTGCACACGGGGTTCAGACCCCTCTCCCAGCTCCCTGGTTCATGGGGAGGCTGCATGCACCATGGCTCTGGCAGCCCAGGGCAAGTTTGGCTGCATCTGCGCCATGGAGGACCGGTGTCCATGCAGTGACAGAGAGATGGAGATGATGGATGGAGCCAATGGTCCTCCAGGTCATGCTTGGGCAAGGCAGGCTCATGTGAGCCCAACTTCGGCATCTCCCGTCTGGGGGAAGGGGAGTGCCTATGTGTGAGAGAGACAGTGCCTACCAGAAGAGCAGCCGCCTGTCATGTTGCAGATGAATGATGTATTTCTGGGGAAAAAGAGAAGGAAAAAGGGGGCGGAGTATGTTGGAGGCAGGCTGTGATGTCAGACTGCCTGTACCAGTTCCCCAGTGGGGACAACTACCAGCATCACCCCAGGTTTACTCTCTGTGCTGATTTCCTAGAAAGATATTTATTAACTTTATTTAAAGCTCACTTTCATTTCAGTGATGGATATCCTTGCTGCAGCTTTATCAATTAGTTTGCACAGTCTGAGGGATGTCAGGCTGCTGCCACCCAAAAAGAGCTAAGTCCATGTCACGGTGGTGTCTGGCTGTTGCAGAGACATCAGGGGATTTAGTGAAAGCCCCTCAAAGCCTGCAGTGGAGCTGGAGGGCTGGCATCACCCAGAGGTCCAAGGCACAAGTGGCCTGGGGCTGCAAGCAATGCTGTCCAACACATAAAAGCATTTAAAAGCTGGAGGAGCCTCAAAAGGGAAATTAAAGACCACATAAATGATTAAAAAGTCCCTTTGAACTGGTCAATAATGTATAGATTCTATCGCTTACTTCTAAAGGCTGAAAAAAAATATAAGACTAAGAATTCCTGTTCGAGTCTCCAGGATCCCAGGCTGCCTGTGAGGACAAATGTTTGGGGCAGGAGGGTGGCAGGAGTGAGCTGGCGGTGGGGATGGGGCTGGATGTCTGCAGATGTGCATGGTGTATGTGCCTCCACATCTGCCCTGGACCCACTGGGCAGTGATGGCCCCGTGGAACAGCTCGGCCAAACGGCCCCAGTGCGCAAATATGGTAAGGGCTTTTCTTCTTTTTGTATCATTGGTGGAGCTAGTTGGAACATTTCAGGCTGTGCCTTTTGGTGTGTGTTGTGTTTATTTCTAGCTTGGAATATATGTCTGTACAAACATAAATCAGTGCCAATTTTAATCTCACTGTTCAAAACCTAAATTAGCACAAATCTGACATTATTTTACTACCAGAAATTAAAATGAGTTGTTTCAAATGCCAGATTAAACCCACTCATTATACAGCCAAGTAACAAGAAAATATTTTGAAGCTGGAGGGTCAGCCTTCCCTTCTAGGGAAAAAGGTCGTGGTGTAGTTGATACACTGGAAGGAAGGGATGCCATCCAGAGGGACCTTGACAGACTTGTGAGGTGGGACCATATGAACCTCATGAAGTTCCACAAGGCCTGCACCTGGGCCAGAGCGACCCCCAGTACCAATACAGGGTGGAGGATGAAGTGTTTGAGAGCAGCCCTGTGGAGAAGGACTTGGGGGTACTGGTGGGTGAAAAGTTGGACGTGAGCCGGCAATATGCACATGCAGCTCAGAAAGCCAATTGTATCTTGGGCTGCATCAAAAGGAACGTGACCAGCAGGTCAAGGGAGGTGATTCTCTCCCTCTGCTCTGGTGAGACCCCACCTGGAGTCCTGCAACCACCTCTGGAGCCCTCAGCACAGGAAAGACATGGACCTGTTGGAGAGGGGCCAGAGGAGGCCACCAAGATGACCAAAGGGCTGGAACAGCTCTCCTGTGAGGAAAGGCTGGGAGAGTTGGTGTTGTTCAGCCTGCAGAAGAGAAGGCTCTGGGGAGACCTTATTGTGCCCTTTCAGTACTTAAAGGGGACGTATAAAACAGACTGAGTGACTTTTTATCAGGACCTTTGGAGATAGGACAAGAAGCATTGGGTTTGAACTGTAAGAGGGTAGGGTTTAGATTTCGTATAAGGAAGAAATTCTTTACAATGACAGTGGTGAGAACCTGGAACAGGTTGCCCAGAGAAGTTGTGGATGCCCCGATCCTGGCAGTGTTCAAGGCCAGGTTGGATGGGGCTTTGAAACACCTAATCTAGTGAAAGACATCCCTGGCCATGGCAGGAGGTTGGACTTGATGATCTTTAAAGGTGCTTTCCAACCCAAACTATTCTATAATTCTCTGGTTTTGCCAGAAAATTCAGTCCCAGTCCTTTGCTGGATGCTGTTAACTAATTCCTGTGCTGTTCTTCAAACATGTAAAGCCCACTCAGTTTTGCATGGCTTTCTCTGGATGCAAATATGCTTGCAGTGGTTTCTTCCATGGGGCAGTTTGTGAGATGCTCAGGCTGCAGGGAGTGAGCAGTGGGGCTTTTCTCTCCTCTCTGTGTCTCACAATTCAGCACACACGGGCTATGAGCTCTGGGAGCACCGTGGGCCTCCAGGCTTGAAGAACAGCATTTTAAAGGTTTTTCTTTCTTTTTACCCTTCACTGAGCGTTAGTCAGCATGCATTTCCACAGTTCTTTGCCCATGCTGTTAGCCCAGCAATCAGCTTCTCCCCTCATTGAGCTCAGTGGGAGCTCATACAGCGGTTTATTAGTCTGAAAATTAGCCCTGGCAAGACAAAGAGCTGGCAGAGCACCAGTAGCTCCGCTGTGTCTCACACGAGCATGGTCTCCAGTGCAAGTCTGCCTCAGTTTTCCCACTGTGTAGCCTCCCACTTCGCTAGAGCCAGGTCCTAGTTAGTTGGAAGTGGGGTCTGGTTTAAGCGTGGGCAGGCTTAGGTGCTGCTCCTAACCTGGCAGGAGGGAGGTTCTATGCCCCCCACTCCTAATGGGTGCAGCTGTGGTGATGCCTCAGGTAAACCTGAAAATGGAAGTTGCTGAGTTCACTTTCAAAATAGAAAACAACAACCAATTAATCACTTTTTATCACTTGTTTTGAAATTTGGTTTGTATACACAGGCCATTTGCACTGCTGTTTCATCTGCGATGAAAGCTCATATGACAGCATCAAACAGAGAAGTATAGCTTTCAGCAGGTGGAAAGAATATATATGTCCAGATGCCTTGGCATGTGGTGAGATGTATGTATCGTTTTGGAACTGTCCTGGAAATATAGTAACCAGATACTTTAATTAAAAATATAATTACACTCTTTTTTTTCTCTTATATTCATGGATTCAAGCCAATGGGTTCTTTTATTATGAATCTGAGGGCTAGAATTTATTAAAAGCTTGACTTTCAAATAATAAACCTGCAATAGTGGATGAACTCCACAGCAAATTATTCCACTGGGAGCTGGGGGATACATCAGGCCCTTTTCATTCAGTCAACATGCGTCTTGAGTTCCATCGGGCTTAGGATGGATGGCACCTTGTGTGACCGGGAGCAATCCTGGGAACACTTGTCTCTAGTAGTAAATCCCCCAGACTTTCATCAAACCCACACTAGAAGGCTCACAGCTTCCCTGCAAAAGGAAGTAATTAATTTGGTGTTTCTTTCCAGTCTCAGACCACTGTCACTTGGATTTGAGTCTCATTCTGGACCAATGTGGGAAATAACTCCATCACTGTCACCAAAGAAAGTTATGTTGCAAAATCCCCAGAGTAGTTTTTATTTAAAATGTTGCTATCATAAAATTCCAGACTACGAAATGAAGATCTTGGATTCTCATTCAAACTTTACCCATCCCCCTTTTTTAAAATATATAGATACATAGTCACAAAACATAAAACATGCTGCAATGATACAAATATATTTTTTCATACGGAAATTACAGTACATTATAAACCATGAAAACAAACTGAGGCACTAGACTGTACATCAGCTCTGTTCTGCACTGGCTGTGAAGCTGATAGACTCACTTTCAATGAACAAAATTTTTTTCTTTGTTTAGTGAACGTAACTTTACGGGTCATATCAAATGATGTGCTTTGTTGTGAGATGTCACCAGGGTTGCTGGTCCTTTCAGAACCACAACGCACCTATACAACACGTATCACTGCCACAATATGAAAAATAATAATTTTATTGAATGTACAACTCAAAAAAGAAACAAACCCATCGGTTATTATTAAATAAATAATTATTCCATACAGTGGCTAGTTTATATTACACTGCATTGGCCATTGGAACAAATGAAGTTTAATAAATAATGCACAGGAATGTCTCATTTACGCCTCTGTTCATAATTCTGTGCTATGCTTCTTTCAGAGGACCCTGTGAAAAACAAAGCAGAATCAAGCACATGGCACAGCCTTGTGTAAACCCCAGCAAGCACAAGGAAACTTCAGAGACCTGCAGCCTCCTGGGCCACCGGCTGGACCCCATTGGTGTGTTTGGAACTGAGATGAGGGCTCCCTGCCCAACCCTGAGCTGCTTTGCTTTGGTTTTACCTCTCAGACTACACTGTCCTTCAGGAGGCTGAAGGTCTGAGCTGCGTTTTCTACCTCTCGTCTATCGAGCTGCTCGAAGCACCATTAACTCAGAGCCTCTTTACCTCCCAATAATCCATCTAACTGATGGGACCTGTGCACTTGGATCAATTCGTGAACAGAGGCTTTCTACATCAACATGTCCACCTTCCATCCTGCAGAGTCAGCTCTTCACCAGATTTAAACCTTCCCTGCCCCCCAATCCCCGCACACAGAGATACCTTATACTAAAATCTGCAGCAAGAACTAAGCAAACCTCAGACTGGCCTGTGGACCAACCACAGCCTAAAATAATCTTCAATAACATATTCACATTTAGTAGCAGTAGATCTCTCCTTTTTGCTCTTTTAAAACGAGAGGGAAACCCAGAGGCCCCTTCTTGGGCAGAGCCTAACCATCGGGTGACACAGCTAGTCACCAGAGTCACCTTTGCTTTGACCCCAAAGGGAGGATTGCTTTCGCAGAGCGTATGCGTGCCTCCTAGTGCATGCAATGCACAGCTAGTGTGGGGGGATTCAGCACTGTATCCTGCAGGGAGCTGGCGTTTTGGACCAGTGACACTTTTAAATTAACCAGTTGACTTCAATTTTCACCAGGCTAAATGCAAAATGAGTTGAGCTTGCTTTCTCAATATGGGTTGTTATAGTATCTTTACCATAGCTGTGATTGTTTTCTAGCGTCTACCTGGAGCGTTCATCTGACAGACTGCACAGCTGGGGACACAGGCAGTGTCAGACCCCTTTGCACCAAACCAGGAGCTGAGCCGTCAGCATCCCGCTGCTATGCTTTCTCACAGCAGGCTCTAAATCAGCTCCACGCTCACACCCAGCGCAGGGCGGTCTGAACCCCTGCACATGGCCAGGGGACTCAGGAATTTTCTGCAGGAGAAGAAAACCATGGCACCGAGGCACGGCACCAAGAAAAAGTCCTGCCCAGTTAAATATCTTTCAGTAGGGAGAACTAAGGACAGTCCTAGCGCATACTCCTGGTCTTGCTTTGATTGCACAGTCCTCAGGACCGATCTCCTCCAGAGGAGCAGAAGCAACTTCTTAGCATTTTCCTCTCAGGGAATCGGGCAGAAAAGCATTGAATTCTAGTTTCACCTGTCAGACGGGTATAATATAGCCTGACAGGGTAAAACGTCATAATTCCCCTTTGTTACACATACCACATAACAGTATCCTACCTATAGCAGCAATTTGAAATTAGGGCAGCAAAATCTTTACCTTTTTTAAACATTTGCTGTATTTTATATTCTCATGTTAATGTAAATGTAATCCCAACGGAAACTAAACCAAATTTGTTACTTCCAGGCTATTTACTTTTGTGATAGCAGATGTATTTACAGGTATTATGCATTTAATAGCTATTGTCACCACAGATAAAATTGTACAAAATTATTCATGATACATAGCAATTTGCAAAATGATGCAGAGAGCAATATTACTAGTCTGAACAGGCTTTAATTGAAAATAAAAGTTACTGACAACCATAATTGCAGAATATAGATCACAGCGTGTATCCACAAAATATAAAGGTGTCAGCTAGTAATTTAACTTCTATAATCCATTTAAGAAAATAGTGAGAAGTATTTCAGAGACATGAAATAAGTATTAGGTTTTTTTATGTTTTAATTCCTATTCTGGGGAATTAGCTGACGCTTTATGATTCACAGTGAGGGATTTCCTCAGCACAGCCCTATAGCACCAGGAAGCTGGAGTTACTGGCAGTCTGCAGTTACCCACAGGGGCTGTGCACATGAGGGAGGAGGATTTTGCCCTATATGGGTGCTATGGAGAAAAACAACAACAACAACAACAAAACAACAACAAAAACAACAACAACAACAAACCAAACACAAATTCACAGTACTTTTTCAAAGCTTAAAATGCTCGCTGCCATTTTTTTTTCCTTAGGTAAAATGAAAATCTAGAAGACACTGGGAATGTTTAACACCTTGACCTGCAGAATGAGGTGCTCTTCCACCTTCTGCTCCAAGTTTGCAGAATAATGATCTCCAGAGGTGATGAGGATATCCCTTTACCTGAGGGGATCCAGATTTGGATCACAAGTTCAAATGAGCTTTACATTTTCAGCCTCGAATTTTTCTTGATGTGTTGGTAAAATTTAGTTTTTCTTGTATTAGCACTTTGGGGACCAGCAGAACATGCTGCTGGCAAGGACAGGGCAGTAAGGAAAGTGCCCTGGGGACTTCTACCTAACCTTGCCTGCAGCTCACACCAGTCTGATCATCTCAAGCATCAGAGAGAAGCAGACCCTGAAATTTCTTGGTTAACAAAGAAAATCCTGATCCTTTTTCAGAGAATTCTGGGTCTACACTACAGAAAGACTGCTTCTGTCCACTGGGAGAGAACAAAGAGGCAACAGAATGAAGAAGCTGTATATTACCGAGTACCAGATTTAGACATATACATACCAGAATTTAAAGATCTTTTGCCCATAAGTCCAACAAAGGAGTCTGTTTTATGCCCTGAAAAAAATGTATTTGGGGGTGTTTTAGTATGTTTTAAACCGGCAGGCTTTTACGATTATGTGGTCTTGTGAGGAAGGAAGACACAGGCTCCAAACCTGTTCATCTCACAGACTAGTTGTTCACACCACTCTCAGACAATGTAGAATGAACATCAGTCTGACTAATTAGACTAAACAGCTTAGAGCAAGGCACAGGCCAGCTCGTGGACATCTTCTAATTAACTCAGATAGACTTTTGTTTTGGTTTGTTTGTTTTTCAAGTATGATGGAAAAACAATGGCAAATAACTGATTCTTATTCCTCTCCCAGTACAATTTCTATTGATTTGAGCAAATGCACAAGAAACCAGTGTCTTGATATAGCCTGAATCTGTGTAATGCATCTCTTCTACCTGTTGGGTTTTTAATCAGTAACATGAAAGTAAAATCTTCCTTGCAGGTCAGGTAGAGCCCTTACCGGATAGGGAGCCAATTGGACTCTATGTCTGGACACGACTGAGCTAGACAGTCTGGCTCTATTTTTGGAATATTTATGAGTTCAAATATTACCTTCCTGTCCCATTAGTACTCCTCAAGGTACTGGATATGTAAAGGATAAATTATCCCAAATCTTGGCCTACACACATACCAGATACAGTGGTAGCTAGAGTTTCAGATAAGGAATGAAAAGGAGCCATTCTTCTTTCTCAAAGTTAACTTTTGAGGCAAACATAGAAATTTCTCTTTGGAAAGAATTTTGCCTGGTTAATTAACCTACAAAACAAGAAAAATGATCCCCAGATCACACCAGTATTAATTCAAGCTGAAGCTGTTTCAGAAAAGTGTAATTTTTTACTTTAGTCAGCAGGCTGTTTGGCATGAGCTTCATATTAGGCTCTTTAACTGGTCTTCCAATACATAATCCTAGTGATAAAATCTAGTGGCTAACAGAACACTGGGACAATTATTGACCTCTGTGAACAGAGGAGGTCACACAGAATACAAGATCTTCCGGCTCCTGTCTAAGCATCTTCAGATAAATTCAGAGAATAAAACTATCACTGTGCAGAACAAGGCAACACCACACTGCTGATACCATCTCCCACTTGGTGTTACACAGAAGCAAAGCAAGACACACTTTATTAACGGGACAAGATATGCTTGTTTATATAGTGACGGATCATCAACTGGCCCCTGCTGTGAGCAAGGGTCTGATTCCTACCCAGACAGTGGTGAGAGCACAGATGCAGTATCTCACAGGCAACGGCATGGGCTTTCTTGTGGAATAATTCTCAGGGATTTGGGAATTCACTACTCTAATTTTCCAGATTTTGCCATCTTAATTGCTCCTCTCCGAGTCTGGCAGTGAGCATGCCTTGCTTGTGAGAAAAGCTTACAGAATCCCCCCCGTGGGAAATAAGAGAGAGCTGCAACATCCACACATTAATGTGGATTGAAATCTCAAAGCTCGTGGCAGCTCGGATGAGGTCCAGCCTCATGGCTGCACTGGGCAGGGGGTTTCAATCCTTTAACAGAACATTTCCTCATCACCGGTGCTGCCAGTCCCTAGCTGAACCCAGACACCTTCTAACCAATTCCCTCAAATATGCTATTCCCCATTTGAATATCTTCTAATAATTATTTAACATATTTGCAGTATTTAAACTTACTTTTGTGAGAGATCTGGCCGTATCCTGATTGGAAGAGGAAAGGAAAGAGAAAAAAAAAGGAGTTGTTGAAAAAGAATTGGCATATACATAATGATGCTACTGCAATGCTTTGAAGAATCAAATACAGAAACTACCCTACACATATTCTAATTAAGGGAAATCAGAGTGATGATCTACAGCTGCACTTCTCTTTGAACAGACTACAAAAACTTGTTTTAGCTAAACCCACGCAGTTTAGATCTGTTTAGCCCCAGTTTCTTAGATCAGTTCTTGGATTAGTAAACATGTAGAAAACACGGCAATAATTGTACATACAACCAATTTCCACACTCGGGCAATTCAATGGCACGTATGCTGACACGTGAATTATCGTGGTACTCCTTACTGGTATATACGTGCTGCACTTGGTGTATGCTCAGCACTTTAATGCGAAGCCCACTGGCTTCCGACAGGTGAGTTTATCTGACACTAAACTTGCAAAAAAAGTCCCCATAACAGCAACAAAAACCCAAACCCAAACAACCCACATGCGAACTCTTGAGAAAGGTTTAACTCACTAAAACCGAGTGACAACGCCGCGCAGTTGGGCGCGGCAGCGGGAGAAGAGGCATGCAGAGACGCATGAGAGGGAGCCAGCCCCCCACTCACCGGCATCCCGCTTGCCCATGAGGCCGAAGAACTGCTGGGGCCGGGGTCTCCGGGCCATCCTCTGCAGAAAGTGCTCCAGGGGCAGCGGCAGCTCCTCCTGCGGGGCGACAGCGCCGGCGCTCAGCGCGGACCCCCCACCCCGCCGCCGGGCTCCGAGCCCCGGGGGGGCAGCGCCCGACACTGCGCCCCTGGCCCGTACCCCCGCGGGGCCGGCGGGCGGAGCAGCGGCCGCCGGGGCTCACCTTCCCCTGGTCGCCGTCGGACCAGTCGGACCAGTAGCTGAGGTCGTCGGTGGCGCCCATCTCCTCGGCCAGCGCCTGCGCCGAGGCCAGGAGCAGCACGGCGAAAGCCAGCGGGAGTCTCATCGCCGCCTCGACGTCCTGCGGGGCAGAGGGTGAAGCACCGGCACCCCGAGCCCCGGCGGGGCGAGCGGCCGCGGGCACCCGCGCCCAGGGGTGTGCACGCACGCAGCCCTGCACACACACACACCAGTGCACACCTGGGTACACACTCCCTCGCACATCCAAGGTACACGCACCTAGTTACACATCCATAACCCCGTCACCGACTGCTACATACACCTCTGGATGTACGCACGCCTCACAAATATAGAGTCGTATGCAGCTAGAGGTACACAGCAGCGCACAGATAGACATGCCCATCCAGAGGAGCCCCTCCACATACATACATACAGTTACATGTACACACACTCTTATGTATACACATAGATAGTCACACCTTCCCACATATACACACCCATCCCATATACTCACACACATGCACATATCCAGGTACACACACACCTAGTTATAAACTCACAGCCCCTCACACGAACAGCTACACACTTTAGAGGCACACACCTGTGTAGATACACAGCTCTCCACACGCACAGAGATACACTTTTCTAGAGGTACACACACATCCCTTCGCACATCCATGTATACACATCGGGATAGGCACAAAACCATGCTTGTGCATACAGAGACATACACTCGTGGACATACAAGCATCTACAGGCACCCCCCACAGATGCACACACATACGGAGCCCCCTGCACACACATATAGACAGACACATAGAAGTACACACGCACGTACATACCCTCACAGACATATAGACAAGCGCATCCTCACTCATATGGGTACAAACGGACGGACGGACACACACGAACGGACGGACGGACAGACACGCTCCCTGAGGCACACGCACCGTCTGCACCGGGGAGGGCGGGCGCTGCTCGCCGTGCGCATTGGCCGTCCGCGGGAGCGCTCCCCACTTTATATACCTGGAGACGGGGAGGGCCGAGGCAGCCTCATTTGCCTAAACGCAATTACCCCCGGTTTTATCGTCCCAACCCCGTGACAGCCCCCGCCCCGGCGAGCAGCCCCCGCCTCCTGCTCCCGCGGCGCTGCCCGGAGGTGCCCGGGGCCGGGAAGCGAGGGGCGGCCGGGCTGCTCCCCCTCCCTCCGCTGCCGCTGCCAGCCCCCCGGGGCCGCCCCGTCCCGGCCGGGGCCAAGGCGCGCCCCGGTGGCGGTTGCGGGGTGAGGGGTGCGGGTGTGGATGCGGGGTGCGGGTGTGGATGCGGGGTGCGGGTGTGGATTCGGGATGCAGATGTGGGATGCGGATGCGAATGTAAGGGTGCAGATGCCGCTTTTCTGTTCCGTCCCCCCGCTACCGCATCGAGGGGACTGCTGCTTTCCGCAACGAGCGGCACCGCCGGAGCGGCGGGCAGCGGGCAGGGGTCGGGGGACCGAGAGGCAGCGTGAATCGGGGAAAGAGCACCGGAGGGCACGGCAGCGGGGCCGCCTCCCTTGCCTGGGCGAGCTCCTTCCCTCCCCAGCTCTGCCCTCCTCGCTGCCGAGGCAGCCCCAGCCCGCCGGGGGAGTGTGTTGGGACCAGAAGTGAGAGACCCACAAGGCCGAGGAGAGCTTCGCCCGGTGGGTGCGGCGTTTGGGGAGCTGGGCACTCCGGGGCTGGTGTGTGTGCTTGCAGAGGGGCTGCAAGGGCAGGGCAGAAAGCAGACACGGCGGAGCTGGCCTTTCTGATGGGGCGAATGCCTTCACTGGAAATGAGCCAGGCTCTCCAGCAGCACATCTCTGCCTTCATCCTTCCTCTATGCCAGCTTTGCATTGCTGCTGTCATTCTGCCCAGCTGACTGCTTAGGTTATCTTCCACTTCACAGTTGTTCCATCCTGCTTCTGCAAAGTCAGTTGTGCATGAGGCTTCTCAGCTAACCTGGGTGGTCCCCCAGCACCTGTGCTGTCACGGAGCACGGTATCACAGCCTAAATCAGGCACTCTGTGCAGAGTTTAGCAGGAGCTAGTAGTATTTCTTTTGAGAAAGAAGAGATAGCTCAGGAGCTGGAATCAGCTCCTGGGTACCATCACTCTGCTTGTTCCAAGGATGCTGCCATTAAGGTGTCCTTGCTGACAGTGGCAAACCTACTCTCCGAGGACCATTTATTGCCCTGTAACTGTGGATCCAAGGGGCACCTGACACATTTTTTGTTAAATAAAGGCATGATTAATACCAGGTCAAACATGCTCCTCAGGCCTCAAAGCATCCCCAAAGCACAGCCAGACATGAGCCTCTTCCTGACTCTTGGGGATGTCTACACTTTGTCTGCAAGACTCTAAACATAAATAAGAAAGATTGTGTCCCAGTGATCTGAGGATGCCTCTCAAGTCAACACAGACTGCTTGAGACGGTCGTTGAGGAAAACAGTGGTTTGGAGGAGCATGTCTAATGACTTCACACAGCCCAAGCACCTGCTGTGGGCACCTCTGTTGAGACCTGGAGAGCGGGCGGTGGGAATACTGCTCATTCTGCCTATCAGTGAGCTGGCAGAAACGACATTGTTTAGCAACTCTGGGAACCCAAACCATCTGATTTTTGTGCTGCAGCTTTGCAGCATTCCTTTTGATGTGTGAACCTTGAAGACCCTTGAAGGAAAATTGTTTTCTTGTAGTTTGTTTGGGGTTTTTTCATTATGTTGTTTCTGTTTACTGTGACAACAGTGGAGCAAAAGGTCAGATATATCAAACCAGGCTTGCCAGTCCTATGAGTGACAATAAAGCTCATGTTTTACAGAAATCCTGAGAACTCCCAGCCTCCTCTGAAGGCGATTATAAGTATGATAAGCATGATAAATTTGAACTGAAAGGTCTTTTCTGTACTGTAATTCAGCATTCTATCAAAATGGATGTAATCATACCTTGACCTGTGAAATTACAGGGATTTTCATTTTTAAGAGAGCAAAAGATGGAAAATGAGCAGTCCTTTCTAGTCTTCAGAAATTTTAATGAATTCAGGTGCTTTATCTCAGACTTACCTAATAATTTGGGTGGGAGTGAAAAAATGACTAATAGGTCAAGCTGACTTTTCTCTTTCTCAGTTTCTAAAATAAATTGCTTAATCTTTCTTTGACCTGCAATACCTGGACATTATACTATGGACTTTTCAGGAAGTGAGCAGATTTCATGTCTAATGAGCAAACCTGATTTCTCAGAAGACTTTCTGAGTTCATTTTTTTTTCATGTAGAGAGGTGGCAGGAGGCTCAAATAAGGGGCCAGGAGCTACATCTTGACCTGGAAGCAGCTGAAGCTCCTGAATCTGTACTGCCCAGTCCCTGCCCTAGGGATGTATTAGAGCATGGTAAAATGGCCTTTGTACACAAACAAAAAAACCCTTCAATTTTGCAAAAACCTGCCTGTGCCTCAGATATAAAAGAAAATGTCTTTAAAATATATTGTTGACTTTATATCTATGAGTTACCTTGCAAATAAGTATGTGAGAGAAAGTGGGTACAAGGCTTATATGTTGAGTAACTCTGCTCTATCCACACTCAGGGCACAGATCTCACCCTCCTATTACAGTTAGACCATGTGATTTCTAACAACTAGCGTGACAATTTTTGTTCATGAATCCAACGATCACTAGACCTAAGGTAACTCAAATAGGGGTCAATTTTTCCTGTGGAAGCAACAGAGAAAGACATTTTTGAAGTTCTGATCCATACGTTTCCTTAATTGAGCTTAGGAACTGGATTAAAGGCACTTGTTGTGGCTAGAATCTCAACAGCAATGGAAAACTATTTGGGAAGCAATTTTCTATGAAACATACCTCAGAGAACTGTTTTTTTCAATGGGTTTAATAGGATACATCCTGTGTGATAATCCTTGTGAAATGTTTATTTGAATTCTGTGATGATGTTTTGGTTTCCAGTAACAGTTTCATGACAAGATACATTGGCTGCTACATGATCACCAAGTGATTCTTACACCATTAACAGCTAATGTGCTGTTGGAATACAAGTTATATGTGACCATGTAAGATGTTATGCAGAATGCAAATCTGAACTGTTCAAGTATACACAATTTCAGAACACTTGACATTAAATGAATGCATCTGGCATTGTTTTTCAATGGCCTTATGCTATAAAATGGTATGCTATATGCTTAAACCTGGAGCCTAATCCTCATATATATTGAGATCTCATCCCTTTACCAGGGATCTACAAATAACAGAGACCGCCCCAGAAGAGTTATTTTATATAACTCGAAAACATTAGGGATGAGATGCAGTCCACCTAAGCACAGTGATCCTGTCTGTAAATATGCCAAACCCCAGCTCTGATTTCTATCGTAACAAGAATAGTGGAAGTGTTCTTATCCAAAATACGATGTTACAAACATTGAAAAAAGAGCCCATGACTGATGACCTCTTAAATTTTTCATAGGTATGTGTCTCCGGGGGAAATAGAATGATTTTGATCACAGATGAGTAGTCTCTGTAACACAGTGATTGATTTTGACACTGTAAAATTACTTATTGGCAAAGCATCCCAGTGGTCTTGGAAAAAGTAGCAGAACCCACAACAGTGTCCTGACTTTCTAATTAAGTATTGCCAGGTTAGTGAATTACTCTTTCACCTGTGTTTTAAATTTTACATTACAAGTTTGTCATCTTTATTTTTTGCTTTAATGAAGGTTTACATTTTCAGAGCATATGCATGTACATATTAATGCATGTGAAGCATATGTGATAATTATGCATATCTCTCTTCCTCCTCCCATCCATCCATAAAGAGTGAGAGATTATTTTTCTGCTTGTGAAACCAGATATTGTAGGTTCAACGACATTGTGCTCAGAGGCAGGCAGAAGGGGAGCAGTGAGACCTGCAAGTCACAGGAACAGCCTTTCCTGGGCAGGTACAGGCAGAAGCAAGGCTGGTCTCACACTTAATCATCTGGTAAGAGCTGGAAATGCAATGTTGGTCTTTGGTTCTCACGTTGAAAAGTTAATGGGTTTCCCCACCCTTCCGATTCCTGACATCTTTTACTCTCCCATCACTGCTCTCCATCCCACCAAGCCACCAGTATCATTTGCATCACACCTGGAGTGAGCTTGTTTGACCCTGATTTGAGTCCCATTTTTATCCACACTAAGTTAGGCATACAGGTGGGATGTGGGACCAAGTGAACTGAGAATAAGTGGCAGGGTATTAAGATACTGAATGTAAATATGCAGTGTAAATACTGCAGCCAAGGCTATCCTCACAGCCTCATGGCTTTACAGTCAATCAGCTGCAAGAGGAATAAATGCCACCCTTTCAAGCTCCTCAAGCTACCCAAAAGAGCTTGTCCTTGGAGGAGAAAAAGCATTTCCTCTCAATCAGTTGAAGGTCTCAGCGAGTGGGAAGCAAAGCTGTGCAGAACCACTTCTATGTCTGCAAAAGCTGCGGGGAAGCTGGTGAGAAGGAGGAAGGGTGGCTGTCTGACTGCTTTTCTGACCGCAGGGGCTGAGCATCTGCCAAAGCCTCTGTGGCATTTTTAGATCTGCATTCATTCTGAACAAAAGAGAGAAGATCTGAACTTGCAGCTACTTAGAGGTGTCTTACCATAACTGTCCAAATATTTTTCACAAGAAACATAGAAGATGCAATATTTGCTTGTTTTTGTTGAAAAATACCGACAGTGAATGACATTCTAACAACACATTTTAATAGCAAATACAGAATGCTATTTGCTTCACAGGGGCAATGTCTGTCTCTTTTAACCATGCACCCAGTTTTTTCCACATTTGCCATCACCAACAGAATGGTCAGGGGCAACCACAAAGTGTGGCACAAAGTATTTCCAGAAGCTGAGGCAGATTGTGAGCATCACTGATCTGAGTCTGACCAGAAATAACTGCAATGTGAATTCTCCTCACAATGCAAAGTACTCAGAGCAGCCAAGGAGCAGACGCTTCAGATTAACTAAGTTCACCACTCTTGGAAGAAAACTGCTGACATCGCTTTGTTCTGATGCAAACAGAAACCCTGTTTGTCTCTTGAATACTTATTAGATTACAAATATACTTATAAATTAGTTGATTTGATTCAGACTGAACTTTCTGAGTCTGGAGCTCTCTCTCTAAGGCTTTTTGCTTCAGTTGTCCAAGATTATTTGAAAGCTACTTCACAGTGACCTGTAAGGATAAATAAAGAAAGGGTTTAAACTTACTTCATCAACAGGTGAGAGCAAAAAGCTGACTTTTAATCTAGCCCTAGCACACCTTCTGTAAAGCTTTTCTGCATGAAGGACAGCATTTTTTCAGAGACCCCTCAAATACTGGCCTTGGTCTTATTGAATTTTGCAGATGGGTCATCAAAGCCAGGCAAGGGACTGTTTTCAACACCTGAGTATCTGCTACCAGAACCTGTCTCTGTGCAACACGTGCCAACTGGCTCCCGTCAGACAGCGGTGGGGGAGGACAGTCATGCTGGAGCGAGTGCCCACGAGGAGGAATGACCTGGGCCCATGCCGTGGAAATACACAAAAGCACTTCTTGGTTATATGAGAAAGCAATGGATGCATGGCTGTTCCGCTTACTCTTTTTTTCTCCTGTTTTAACGCCTGTGACATGTGCAACAGCAACCCTCTGTTCCAAGGCATGAGGCTGGGTAGCTTTGCTCCTGCCCCGCCTTCCAGACCTTCTCCCACGGGGAGGATGAGGCTTTATTCTGCTTCCCCATGTTCATCACATGTCAGAAAGGGATTAATGCTGCTCATAGCTGCTACAATTTACACTTAATTTAAGCAGTTTTTTAACTTTTGATCAAACACTGGTGAATCATCCTCTTTTTTACTCTGTTTTAGAAACTAGATAATTTATATGGCTATATCATCATTGAATATTAATGTTTTTCTCTGTAACACAGCACATTTGAAAAATAGATTCAGAAATTAGCAGGATAAAAGGGTATAGTTTCAGCAAAATTTAAATGAATTCTAATATTACTACAGCTACCATTTTTTTATTAGTTATGTTAAACAGCTTTTACAAATCCATAATAACACTATCTTCTTTGTTATTTGCACTTGTTGCATCTCAGTATATCTCTCTCCTTCCTCACATACAACAGAATCACAGAATCACAGAATGGTTGGGGTTGGAAGGGACCTCTGGAGATCATCTAGTCCAATCCACCTCCTAAAGCAGGTTCACCTAGGGTGGATTGCACAGGAATGCACCCAGGCATGATGGATGTGTGTCTTCAGCACAAGTGCACAATATCTCCAGAAGTCTCTGAAGCCCTCAAAAATTTTGTTTATGAGTTTTCTGCTTTTTGTTTACTCCACAATTTCTAGGAGACTTCATTCTCAATCCCTAATTCTTATATGAAACCCTGTGCAACAACTTGTAAAAGCAAGTTGGCATTTCTGGAACAAACATTCATGAATTAAGTCTTGAATGTAGCATTGTGTATGGGGAGATGAAAGTGAAGTAAAGAAAAAAAATTGCCCGAGGATGAAGTCAGTGGGAGATCTAAGGAGTTCAGATGCCCAAAGAAAGCAAAAAAAAAGCAGAGAAATGGAGAAAATAGCAAGGACAGTCTTTCGTGCTGCTTTGATAATCACTTGAATTAAAATATCTTTCTATGGCTTGGCTGTCTTCTCTTCCAGTTTTGAATCTTATATTCATTTCTTAAACTCTCAAGTTCTAAATTCATGTCTGCAATAAGTTCATTTTTAAGCAGATCACTTCCTGCCAGTAATTCAGCTGGAAAGATTAAAAAAAAAATGTGACATGAGTTTATGGGGATTGTTTATTACATAGAAGTTCTACAAAAGAAGCTGCTAACCAAAGAAAGGCTATTTGTGCTAGAATTCAAAATTCTGTCCTAAGGAGGAAGGTGACAGTGCTGCTGGTGGATGCTATGGAAACCTGAGACTTTTTCATCAGATTTTATGTTGGGGTATTTTATCTGTTTGGTTTTGTTGCCTCACTGTCATCCTTTCCCACCCCCTGCTGACTTCTGAGCAATTTTAAAACCTCGCCACGTCTGATGCAAATGATTTAACAAGCCACGAGCCCAGCCTTCATCAGCAGAAAGGGAGGGGACACCTTCTCACAGCAGATCTTGGGGGGCCTTCTCTATGCCCAAGGAAATCAAAGAAGCCCTCTCTCTCCCCACAGGCACTGCTGCTTGATGCCAGGTCCTTGATACGGTGGGATTTATGTTTAGATTATTTGCATCTGTTTCTTCTAGAATTCCTTTTGATGTGCGCGATGAAAGACTCGAGACCATTTGTGAAGGGCTGGAGGACAGAGTGGGAGCGTCACGTAGGCTTGGGTTGGGCTAAGGAGCAGCGGCTCCCTGTTGAGTGTTTGGGCCCCAGCTTCTGTGCCCTGCAGTGCCCTGGGAGTCAGGGATCTGTGAGAGCCCTCTTCCTCACCTTCCCTTTCCATACATTCACATCTCACCCACTCTAATGACCTTGCTCCCAGATTCTCCCTCTGGTCAATGGAGACCAATGAAGAAGGGTAAATGAGATGTTGTCGTGGTTTAACCCGAGCTAGCAATACAACCATGATAGCTGTTCACTCACCTCCTCCCACTCCCCCAACACAGGAGAGAATCAAAAGGAAAGGGAGAAACTTGGATTGAGATACACATAGTTTAATAAAATAAAATACTAATACGCTACTAGTAAATATATATATATAAAACAGAAATAAAAGATACTCAAGGCAATTCCTCACGAACTCTGTCCACAACTGTCCCAGCAAGCCACACCTGATCTCTAAGCTGATTCAAGAGAGAGAGAAGAGAGGAAAAAAAGCAGAAAGGCTCAGAGGCCTCTGCAAAACGGCAAAAGCTGGACTGAACGTCCCACACCAAAAACTCCCCCGGCTCCAACAAAAAGAGCGAAGAAGAAGAGGATGAGAAACCGGAAGGCCCCACTCTTAAATCTGGAGCATGACGCTAACGGGATGGAATACTCCCATTGATCAGTCTGGATGTCAGTCAAGCTCTGCCCCATCTATGTGCCCCTTCCTCGATGCCTCACACCTGTGGCCAGAGCACTCAGAATGTCCTTGGCTCTCAGACCAGAGAAATTAAAAACATTAACTCCGTGCTGGGGTGTTATCTCTTGTTCTCAAACTAAGTCCAACTAATGACCATGCTAGCTATGAAAAAGAGAGGTTTCTAACTGCATGAAGAAAATTAACCCATTTTCAGTCAAACCAGCACAGATGTTAACCTGGAAGCAGCCATGCCTTTGGGAGAGTTCTCACATCTACTGGGCTTGCTTTCATATGAAATGATTACTGCATCAGCCTGAGACACCTGCCAATTGCAGCCCAGTTAGCAATTCAGGCAGCCTTAAAAGGGGAAGTTAGTTCTTTGTAAGTTTGAGATCTGAAATAAGTAGTTCTCAAATTAAGAAGGTGGCAAAATCGAGTCTTTTAGGTGTACCTACAAGAAAATATCACTGGGTCATCACTTGGCTAGACATGAAAGCTTTCAGCACCTCAGTGCTCCACACAGCAGAGGACTGTGTCATTCCCAAGCCTGCTTCTGCTCACCACCCAGCCACGCTCACAAAGGGGTGCACACCTGTGAGCGGGCATCTCCCTTTCTGCTGAATTCCTCCCTTTCCTGCTTGCTTGCAGCAATAAGAGGTGAGTCTCATTTAGGTTCACAACATTCCCCAGTTAAGGCAAAATTGTCATATTATAGCTAATCAAGAGATGCATGAGGTCTTACCTTAGACTGATCATTAAGGGCTGAGACCATTATGGCCTGTGCTCTGTCTCGTACCAATGCTCTCATAGATGCATTCTAGTATGTGTATGCAAATATTTTTGGTAGTTCTTATTGATTATGAGAGAGCACCCTGAATGGTTTCCCAGACAGCTGATTTTCCCAGGACATCCAGAATAATGAATTCAGACAGAAATGATGAGCAAATTTGCAGCTGTGTGATCTCCCACATAACCTGCCAACTTGCTCAGCTCTCTGCACCCGCAGCTGCAGACGTTGCTGGGTGCATTGGCTATGCACTCCACAAGCGACGCCGCTTCTCTGTAGCCGGGAACATGAGAAAGGAATGGTTATTTGGCAAAACATAGGTGTCGTGGTGTTTATCTCCAACTGACGGAACCATATCGCATGCATTGCATGTATTCCAAATTATAGAAGAGAGGCCTTCCCATATTTTCATATAAAATAACTAAAATTATTAGATTTTTTAAAGAGAATTTGGCTACATAAAATAATAAGGGCTGCGCAACATTTAAGTTTTAGATGTTTACTAGAGCACCCGAAGGAATGAAATTCAGTTTCCTACTTCTCCTGTCCAACACTAGGAAGAATTAGTTGTTTGAAAATGGAGTCCAAAAATCCAGTGCACAAGCAGTGAAACCACCTGGGGTTAGTCAGTAGAAAGTGTGGAGCTCACCTGTCCTGCTCATCTTCAAGTTAGGTATCTCATCGTCTGTTTGTTATTTCCTGAAAGTAAAGATCCACAACCACTCTTCCCAAGGCCTGAGGGGAACTGCTGTGGTCCTTTAAAATGGCAGGAATGATGCCACTCTCTATCTAATCTGAGAAGTAGATTACATGTGGATCTGTGCACAGTTGATGTTCATTGGGCAAGGCATAAAA
This sequence comes from Caloenas nicobarica, assembly GCF_036013445.1. Classification (NCBI taxonomy): domain Eukaryota; kingdom Metazoa; phylum Chordata; class Aves; order Columbiformes; family Columbidae; genus Caloenas; species Caloenas nicobarica. The sequence continues at coordinate 27,810,246 of NC_088246.1, read as the reverse complement.
TGCAATGCATATCGCTGAATTATTTTTTCTTAGGTTTGGAAAAGAAGGGTGAAGGCACCAATCTTCAGGTAAAGCTCTGGTTAGTGAAAGTAGACTGAAAGGTGATGTTGTTCTTACCAGTGCTGATAAACTTTGCAGGTACATTGATACCTCCAGTGCAGCATTTCTAATCCATATCTAAGTATAATTCTTCACTAATAATATTAGGATAATATAAGATTTACCCCAGACTAAAAATGTCTACTGTAAGGATGTTGAATAACATCAAAGACAAAAATATTACTCATAGATCTGAGGTCTATTACCTCAGGACACATTATGTATTCTGTTTTTCGTATGTTCTCAAGTATTTCATTAAACATTAGTAGTTTGCTCCACTTTTTATACTTTTCCCTTGATATTTTTCTTGAGAAAGATGAGGCATGACAGCATTTGCTTTCTGAGTCGAACTCTGTACTATATTTTTTATACTAACTTTTGAAAGCAAAGGTTTTTCTCTGGCAGGCTGTGATTTGGTTACAATTCTTTTATTAACATACAGCTGAGCTCTACACAAGTAGTCAAGCGTACAACATGGAAAACAGACAGCAGCATTAAAGCATGAAGATCCTCATGCAGCAGCCAGATGCAGCCCTGTATGCAGACAATATCTTGTGTGTTCTGGAAGAAGACTCTGAAAGAAGTTTCGTTGACTTCTTGAGGGAGGAATATGATGGTAAAGGGTCACCAAAAAACCACCTATGAATGAAACCACCCTCAGTTGCATGGCCAGTCCTGAGGACTGGGACTTGTATTAGATTGGTTTCATGATGGGAGACAGGATCCCATCATTCAAGGATGTGAAAGGCATTAGACAAGAAGAAGAAACAAGTAGAGCAAGAGAGGTTAAAAGCTAAAAGTAAAACAGCAGCTGAGGCTTGCATGCAGGAAGTGATACTTGCTTAAACAGGATAGTTTGGGACTTGGAGAAAAGTTTTGAGAGGTGTTTTGACTTAGCCTGATTCCATGATCAGAAACTACAGTGTCCCAGTCAGTTGGCTGGGTGGCATCTCTGCCGTAGAAGATAACGATATGCAGATAACTGCTTGAGAAGCACAATAGTGTGTACCCTCAGCCTACCTATGGCTAAGAAGTGCAGAGCTGCTTGCTGTCCTCTGATCTAACTTTGAAGTTATTCTGGCATCGAGAAGGGCTGGACTGGGTGGCCTCCATAGCTACCTCCCAACCTAAGTTCTTCTGTGGTGGAGAGGGACGTGCTTGGTGTTGAACAGCATGGTCAGTGACACAGGCGGAGCTGTCCTGGCAAACACGTCTCTAACTCCCTCTACTATTGCTTCCCACCTGTAACTCTTGTCCCACATGTCCCAGTCAGCATGGTGACCACCAAGTGAAGACCCTGCTGTTTTCAACCCAGACATTCTCCTGTGGTCAGTGCCATGGTCTGGCTGAAGGGCCTGTCTGATGCAAGGCCAGAGCAGAGCTGGCGCCGTGGCCTGAGGCGGTAAAGGTCTGCTGCTTGGTTCTGGCTTAACACTCTAGCACATCAGCAGATAATCAGTGTTTTTAACATTTCCAGGTACAAGAAACTTCTCCTAAATGGAGCCATTTTTGTTTGGGCTAAATCAAAAGATGATGTATGAAGAGTGGACATGTGAAGAACTCAAAAAAAGATGGTGGTGTGCTTCCTGAGCAGAGAGAGAGGTGGGGGCAGTGAGTATTTTTGCACTTTGGGTTCGTGACTGAGACCACGTAAATGTGCTGCTAGCAATCAGGGCTGCTGTGGTGTATTTGCTTAAGAGGAAAGAACTATTGCTTGTCTAAGGCTGCTGGTACAATTGAGAGAGAAACAATTACAGTGGCTATTTCTTTGTACTCACAAGGAGAAAAGAGATGATTTGGATAGTTCATCACTGTCTAGTACATAGTAATTCCATTCAGGTTGTAGATGGTCTGAATTATCTATAAGATAATATAGCAGCAGGGTAATATAAAAAGACCAGACACATTATTTTTTTTCTTCCTTTCCAAAAAGGAGCTATTATATTTATAATTGCATAGAGCAATAATACTTTTCTGGCTTCGATGAGACCCATTATACAAATTTCCTGCTCTGTTCTCATACGCTGCTTCTGAGTGTCTGTATTTCGCAGCTGAGCATTTAGACCTATTTTTGCTTAGCGGACACTCCAAGGTGGGATTTGTTGTGTGACAGGAGGGATGAGCTGCCTTCCCCAGGAGCCCAGAGTCTGTGTCTCGAGTCGCCTTCTGATGCGGAATGTGATGTGTCACAGGACCGCCACCAGTTACCCACAAGAGGAGCCTATTTGCATCATTCTGTGATTCCTCTGCCACATCCTGGTGGTGGGCACATACATTTTACTGGCTAAGTTATGTACCTGAACTCAGGAATCTATCTGCATCCCAAGCCCAGTAATATAGACATTGCCTACATTAAGGTGTTTACCATAATTGAATATTATGCAGATACAGTTACGCAATATTAATCCTATCCCAAGGATGCTTTAGGAGTCTTACAGGGATCTTAAGATTATGCTACCTATAGCATTAAAACTCTGGAGTGATTACAACTTCAGTTTTCAAAATTCAGTGAAGGCTGTGCCTGGCCAATTTGCCCTTAGGGCTGTAAAATAGGATTTTCAGGTTTCTGGAGGGAGAAGCAAGCTCAAAATTATATTTTAATCAGAGTAAGCAGGAATGATGAGAATTTGATCCTATTAGTTCTGAAACCTTTATCCATCATATATTCCATTTGGTTCTGGTAGAAATTAGTGCTTTTCAGTACATTCATATTTTACATCTCTCTGTCAGAAAACCTGTTTTTAATCTAAGAAAAATGTGTCTTGTAAAATAAGCTTACCTGCGACACTTTCACTAGAGATGTTTTTATAAATTTCCCTAACGCATTGACATGGATCGTCCTCCTAATCACCCATACAAGCAGAATCTGGTGGATATTCTCACGGGAAGGTTTTATTTTAGTAGACTACATAAAAAATGGAAAGCAAAACAAAGAAAACACTTGAAATGTTAAGCAGCTTGCCATGTTAGGTAAACTGTACATTGTTCTATGTGCTGTGGTAGGACATTATAAAAAGATATAATAGAAGCATGAAATATGTTCAAGGGATTTTTCCACTTAGACAATCTGTCTTGGTGAACAAAGTTAACTGATCTTCAAAGCTGTGTTCACTGTTCCTAAAACATGTTGCAGTTTCTTCTTCTCAGTGACGAGCCATGCACAGTGTCTAAGTTGTCAATGTCATCAGCATGTCTTAACTAACATCAATTGCCGTTCAGCATTTTAGAGCAAAGAGGGCAAAACCTCACTCTCAAATAAATCTTTCAAGACCATATATCATAGCCAAGATCAGGAGGTGCTCAACAGAAATGATACCATGAGATGAGAAAAATGGACAACTTCCACACTGGTCCGAAGGCACCTGAGCTGCTTTGCTGTATCTGGAATAATATAAAGGATCTGGGAACTCATTGCAAATGCATTGAGAGCATCCGCACAATAAAGAAGATGCACAAGGGAATTAAGCAAGCAATTTTGGATTGAAGCCATCGAATCATGTTTGGAAATGGAAACGCAGATTGATGTTTTACTATTCTGATAACCTACAATGTGCCAAATATGCCAGTATGTAGCATAAGGTTGCTTTATCAAGGGTGTACACAGTTTCATTTAAAGAGGATTTAAATTTGGGGTCAGGCAGGTCTTTTCTCCCCCTTCCTCCATTTCTACCACTACCAAACAATCAGTCTTTTGCTTTGATTAAATTATTCCCTCCGTATTAACATTTTATCTGTAGAATTTCATTGTCTTTGCCAGTTTTGTATCAGCATTGATATTTCAAAGTAAAATAATATGCAGGATAATTAATTTATTAACTAAGTCATCCTCTAATTAATTCAGGATTTCTCAGCTTTTGAATCACTAAAACAATAGAAAAAAAAAAAAAGATGAATGTTTTCTTATTAAATTGGTTAAAAGACTTACCTTTCATATGTAAAATAAAAATGCTTTTATGTTAGCAGGTCTGTTATCTTGTCAATGAGTGAAGGATTTATATGCCTAATATTCCCTTCTGCTCATAAAAGAATAGATCATATGAAAAACGTGATTTGGAATGAGTAATAATTTATTAGTTCAATGTAAGCTTTAGCTCAGCTTCCTAGGAAATAAGGCTTATATCATAATGATGTCTCTGTGTTTCTGTATCAGTCCTTCAGCCCACCATGAACCTTTTTCAACATGATAGTCACAATTCCAACCAAATCTGGTAAAAGTGTCGACCTCTAAAAGATTTTCCTCAGGTTTCAGGAAGACAGAATGCCTCTTTTAACAACGGGGCTGAAATGACTGCTCTCCACTGAAGGGAAAGCCATAGGACATGGCTGCGGAAAATTAAAATAGGGTAGAGCCTAAAGAAAGCAGATTTGTGTGTTTGCCTGCCCACTGAACAGCCTGTCTACTTGAAGCTACCCATATTTTGTCTTTGGGCCCCAGACTCTCCCTTATTTATACGTACAACAGAAACATATATAGAGCCTTTGCTCTATGGATTGAGGGTCTGGAGTTGATAATGACGTGTGGTGCTTGGGGTGAGTCTCAGGCAGAGGATCTGGTAATTTTTCAGTCTGAAGAGCTAACTGAAGGGGAGACGGCAATGGTCTTCTGTAGAGAAATGGATATGGGCTGTTTTTTAACCACCTCTCCCAGTACAAGAAGCAGGACACATTACAGGGCAGCCAGCAAGAGGAAAGTTCACAAGGAGGCAAGTTGTGGAGCTCCTTCCCTGGGATGCTGTGGATGATAAAACCATTTCTTTGATTTGTTAACAACCAGTCATGCTCCACGCTCAAAGGGGATAGAAAAATCCATCGAGAGCTTCTTGGCTAAAGAAGTCCTTGAGATTTAAGTTTAGGGGGAGAGGAGGTGTTCAGAAGTGTTATCATCAGTTCTCTCAACTTGTGTGGACTTTGCTATCTGCTTCTATGTTTGGGGGATTGTGTTTTATTTTCCACAAAATGCCTTCCATTTATGTTATTTAGATTTGTTCTGCATTAGTTACAGTAGCATATATTTATTGACAATTTTGCTGCTTTCAAAAGACAAACCTGTTTAGATCAATTTGTTCAAACTCAAAATAATGAGTTTACATAAGATATCTGAGAGGTCTAGGTGTCACCTCAGAGACAGCAGCTGCCCTTCCTTACAAGCTGGAGGTAGGACAGCATCAGCTGCCTCTAGCTGCTCAAACTCTTTTCCTGTCTCTCTAAGTGACACATTGTTCACTGCACTTTTTTTGGAGACGTAATCAGGATGTGCTACCTTCTCAGAAGGATGCCTGTGGTCCAAGTACCATCCAGGGAGTCTATAGCACTTGTACCTCTTGTAAGACATGCCACAGGAGAAAAGGGGATGATGGAAGGCCAAAAATATGGATTAACTCTTCCTCAGCTGATTTGAGCAGTTGCACGGCTTTCACCATGCGCTGCTCATTCCTGTGTTCCTCAGACTGGTCCCAGATGCAGACAGGGAACTGATGAGTGACTTGGGGGACGCACCAGGAGCTGAGGCACCACAGTGACTTCTTACAGAGCTTCAGCACCTTCTGCTGGTGGGTAGGTACTGGCCTGCCTTTGTTTTGTTTTGCTTTTAAATTATTTTCAGTATTAATCTTCCATAGCAAAAGAGTGAACACAGTCCAGTTAACCACAAATGGTGAAGCTGAATTTCCTGCATTGGGCAAAATTAAAGATCAGCACTCTAAGAATGCAAGGGATGAACCCCACTCTGGGAAAGCCACCTTCCCAATCAGGCTGTCCTTCCACACTGGGTAAGTACTGAAGCAAGCATACAGGAATGGATGTATCTTTGGTTCTAACCCAGTATGGGTGTTCTTCAGATTTTGTGTTCAGATTTTGTGGTCTAGACACAGAATACTAATTGTGGGGCCTATGCCCATTGCTGCATCTGGATGGCAGCTTCAGATTATATGAGAGATTTTGAGGCTGTTTTGATAACTAATCACAGCATTGACAGCCCAGTTGCAATTGGGAATGCAACTGTTTTCCGTGCATCAAGATACAAACCATCAGAGAGAAACGGTGCAGTTTTCACTCATGTTCTTCAAAACAAAAAGCCATAGTGCATCTGAAAGCTTGAACCTGATCATTGAAGCAATCACTGAATGCCGCGCTATAAGATATATTAGGTGCGTGTGAAGTGGCTGTCCTGACAGGTAGAAAAGAGTAAACAGAAAGGTATTCTATATTTACAGAAGCAGTCTTTGGTAATTATTATTATTGCTTGAATAGTACATATGAGAGCAGTTGGAAACACTAGACCGAACAGTAAATTACTTTTCATTCGATTGCATTTATGCCTCTCCACCTTCCTGCCTGCAAGTAGGTTTTTGATCCCAGGGAATCACTGGGGATGAGTCTTCTGCATCTAGCCTGAAAGACTTGCATTTCTAAGCATATATATACAGATATATATATATATAAGCACTTGCGTACTTACAAGTCTGGAAGGCTTATACATCTGTAAGAATAAAAATGTCAGTCATTTGCCATTCATATTCTCCATCATAAAATGTTTCAGTCATCCAGATAAAATGATAAGAACATCCCCTAGGTCAGGTTTCATCCTAATTAAATTAGCCTGACTACTTTAGCAATAAGAAATTCTTAACTGGGTTATTGGGCTAGTCAGGTAGAGAAAAATCTTCTTTCTTTGGCAAATAGACATTAAAAAATACAACCACTTTTGTCCTTCCTTTCTCTCATACAGAAAATTGTGCCTCCATAGAAATGAGCTGTGTGCAAATAATGATTAATGGTCATAATATGTAGAGAGCTATGTTAGTCATAATCATATTAGGCAGTCAAATAAAGGTTAAATAAAATCTAGAAGCATTTTTTCGACTATTGAAACTGAAGCTGTACAAAAAATGTTAATATCTGTGGGGCATGATTTTATCCAGTGCAATGTAACTCTAAACATGGTGAAGTAGAGCTCACTTGGAGAGATTTTTTTCCCTGAAAGGTACTGCTGGGCTGTAGGGAGTGGAGCAGGCAGATGTGTTTGTGAGGCCTCACTGTGAGGATGAACTTGCTGGTGTGGAGATTATTACAAATGAGCAAAAAGACAAGAAAAAGACTAGTAATATTTAGAGAGGAAAACCATCATAAGCTTGAATAGCAGCAAAACCTTAATGGAAAAGCAAATGAGAATTACTTGATGTTTTAGAAATGAGAATCTGTATAGTAGCATTATGTAAAGATAAACAGGTACAGCTTTTTTCAGTTTAAGGTATTAGACTGATCATGAGATTATATCAGAGCAATGCCTGGATGGCCAGTTTTCCCTCTCACATATCTACACATAGATACAGACAGACATGCACACACGCATGATCAATGGTGATATTGCTGATGAACGTGACAAGCTAAAATACAATAATACAAATTGTTGTTACACAATAGACAAGTGCATCCACATAAAAGAAGTATTTTAAACACATAAATATCATTCAGTTATTTAATCTGTAGCCTATATACTGAAACTAAGGTATAGACAAAAATTTTCACTAATATCTGGAGCAGGCATGGGGATCCAGAACACTAATGAACTTCTGGATGTTAATCAGGATACACTCCATTCTTTACTCTATTAGAGGTAGAAACTTATTTACAAACTGACAGGCTTCATCCAGTTTAGATACTCCAATTTATAAATATCAAGCAACCTAAGGAACTTTCCTCCTAGGATTAAAAATCTTTTTCAGAAAGTTTAGTCTGGCTAAACTGGCACTTCTCAAGCAACATCAAGATACTATTACAGTCTGGTTTCCATAGGGTTTGGAATCAAAAGACTCACAATTTCATAGTTGTACTTTAAAGACAAACCCTCAGAAACATTCATTTTGTTAACAGGCTCTGGAAAACTGATTAATCTGTTACCACTATGCTTTGCATCCCTGGGGGAAAGAACAAAGAAAGTCCCATAAAGACTTTGTCTTGCATTTTTTTCTTGCACTCCTTTTCTTGTAATCGAAGTGTTATATTATTTGTACTATATTTACAAACCCAATTTGGGTTGCAGCCATTGTCCAAAAGCATTTATTTTTTTAATAGAAACACTCTGAAAAATTATCACAAAATAAGAAGGGAAAGAAAGGCATGGGAAAGACATTTTCAGTGTAGTTTTGTGATTGTCTGTTGCAGAAAATGTAGGCTTTACTGGGACTAAAGTAAAGATATGAGCTATGTCAAGAAGTCATGGACAATTATAAGAAAATGCAGTTTCATCTAATATTCATTACTGGAGATCTAGAAATAACTCTGTTGATCTAACTTCCCAAATGAAAGTCTAAAGAGGGAAATGAAATCTCAAAGAACTGTTTTCTCATTTGTGACGAAGGCAAGTATTTTCAGATCCTGTGCTCCTTTTAATGGCCCACAACGCCTCCTCTCCTAATTTAGACCTCTTTCCCAAACCGATTTCCCCTGTTGCACCTTCATTCTTAAATACCCGTTCCTGCTTAAAAAAAAAAAAAAATGTAACAAATCTGAAAGTGAGCATTTGATGCCTGTTTCCAGAAATTTTGGAAGCCCCTGTGCCTCATCAATGAGAAAGGTACAATATAAAGGAAATTCAGTTGCCTTGAAGTATTAGATGGTCCCGGTTAACTGCTCATAATAGCAGCCTTCTTTCAAATATTTTCCATATCTCCAGCTTCCATTCCCCAGTGACCCTGGCATGCTTTTTTTTTTTAAATCACCATATCTAGGTCTCGCAGCACAGCATTGAAAAGTGCAATACAGAAACACAGCAACAGCATGAGTCGGCCTGAGGATCTTTCTCTCACAAATGCTAACATACACCAAATAATCAGACAAGAGATTGGCCGCAGAAGCACTCTCTCTCTTATAGTTAGGTGGATTCCCAGGCTGCACCCCACTCTAACACTGCACGCATCCTTCGCATCAGCTGCACAGTGAGGGCTCTGCCCTGATTTACACCAGTAGTTGGACAGAATTGCCAGGGCAGGTCTGGTGTAGCAACACTAGGGCTGGTCAGGAACATCTGGGGCTTCAAAGGTGAATGAGGGTGAAGAGGATGCTCCCTCCCTTCGGCGTGCAGGGAGACCCTGTGTCCTCACCTGCCCTGCAGCACTGGTAAGAAACAGAGACATGGAAAACCTGAGCTGGGGGCAGACACACCAGAAAGCTTTGGGAAATTTTGAAACAACTGAAAACAAAGTTGTACAACGGGAAGTAGCAGGAAAAGTTAAACATAAGTGCTGCCATCTGCCCTTCTTACAGCATGAAGTACAGGATGTACGTTGGGGGCTGCCAAGGGTTCAGCAGATACATTCTCCTCTGAAAGCCCTGAAATGCAGCACTGGTGGTAGGACTGAGACAGCTTTTGGCAAACAGAGCCGTGCACAAAACTCAGAAATGGAACCACCTCATGTGTTTTCGATGGATGCAGTTGTCAAAATACTGTTTTATTGTAGTGGCAGCGGAGGCTGAGGCTGTTGCTTAAACCCCCATCAAAACACTGAAGTGTGAAATATATATACTTGCTTAGAAAAGACCACAAGTCACAACCAAATAGACTGTCTTTTCCACACCATTAATATTTATAGTTTTACACCTAGTAACACCACTTATGACCAAGGGAAATGCTCAGCAGATTTCATTAATATTCATAGCAGCAAGCCAAGTAACACAAGTCATAACTGTTGCCTATTCCCAATACTTCATTAATATTTACAGTTCTATAGGTGATTTAGCTAACTTATATAAGTTCACACTGGTAAATCATGATACTAAGGTTGACTTACACTGTGGCCTTTCAGGCTAAGTAGGATCTGAAAATGAAAGCTCAGATATGAATTAATGTTACTATCTGCAATAACTTCCATTCTCATGTTATTCAGCCTTGTAAATCAGCTTGTATTCAATAAAGATTTTTCATTTGCAGAATAAAGACTCTTTTCAAAGTAAAACTGAAGCAAAGTCATGTTCGTGGCTTACTATGGTAGCAAGACTTTTTCCAGAAATCGTCAGCTTTTTCATTGAGTCCAGGCATACTTAGGAGATGCTGCAGACCAGATTGTGTTGGTATAATAGAGTAATAAATGATTCTTGTAGTTAATTACTATTTGATACAAACTTTAGTTACTTACTAGAGGTCATCCCATGTATTTTTATTTACCAGTTAGATATTTAGTCTAAATTAGTTCCCAGAGTCCCTCTGTACTCAGTGGGGATAACCCAGCACCTCCAGAGGATGATTGGTGCCCTGTACCCAAACACTGTTCAATTCCCTTGTCAAAAATTAAAGAGAACATTTCCCAGCTGTGTGAGGAAGCTGTAAGAATGACTGTGAGGAATCTAAGATGCAGAATTCAGGACAGCCATGGTTCATGGGCAGATAAAGTGGGTTTCCTTATCTGCTATATATTTGCATATATGTATTTCTGGTCTCCTAAAAGTGGTTCGCAGTTGTCTTACATGTAGACCAATGTGGTAATAAGCAGATGTCTTCCTAATTGTTTCAGGCTAACAAAGTGAGTAATGGAGCTCTAGTTCATATTCACAGCCTCCGCATTGCATCCAAAAATTGTTCTCTGGTCTGCACATAGTCAGACTTCAGTCATAACCTAAATAATTTCAAATAATTGAAAAATATTTTTCAGACTCTGAAAGCTTGTAACTTGGTATAAAATATTCCTATTCCTCACCTTCTAATCTTTTGAAAGACATAGACAGAAACACTGAAAAATTTTATCTTCTTTCAAGATACTTTAAAACAAGCCATGGAGCACAAAAGAAATCTAGCAGGAAAACATCATGCTGGTGCAATCTCTCTTGTTCTAAGCATCAGATTTTAGTCATGCACCTTAATGTCACCAATATCTTTTCAGTTTTCAGGATTGGAAAGAGATATCTCCTCTTTATGTTGTTCAGAAAATATGATTCCACTTTGGCCGCAGTGTAGCACTGTGCCTGCTAGTTTTTCAGCTGAGCAATTTCGTCCATCTTTCTTTGTGAGAAACAACCAAATAGGAGTTAAGCTTTCGAGTTTTAGCTATTAATTGCATGCACAAAACCTTTATTATGCTATTGATTGCCCTACAGTGTGTGCAAAGACACATCGACGAAACTGCTGTATTTCAGAATCAGTTCAAGTGTCTAAATTCCCATATCCTAACACAAGAGATCTGCAGCCTTTTAAGAGTGGTCAGTCTGGACAGGCTTCTTTTTGCAACTTAGAGCTGAAGTGTGCTGGCACGAGCTCAGCAGAGGTTAGAGATGCTGTTAAAGGGGCAAAATGCAGCTGATAGACCAGTGATGCCCCCTTCCTTGCAGGGAGACAAAGATTTGCAGCACAGCTGGTCCTTTCTGTTCACTTCAACGTTCATCTCTTAGCCATGCCCACTTCCGAAACCTGCTCAAGTGCCCTCTGTGGTGTGTGATATAAGTTGTCAAAATCCTGCAGTAGCATAACGATGTTTAAACTATCGGGCACTTTATTGTGCTGATATGTTAGTACGCATAAAATTAGCTAATGATGCAGAATCTACTAGAGTTCATCCTTTTATACCCTTTTGCTTTCAAACTGATAATGTAGCAGAATCCACTCTCCCACCCACCCTTCTCGTTGCATTTAGAAGGTGATTTCCTTTACTAAAAAGGGAGTTTTGGGGCACTAGCCAACTTCATATTAGAACAAGTATTGTTGCAAGTGCCTAGTACTTAACTGGGGAAACAGAAGGGCTGAGATGGGGGAAGTAGGCCAATAACTGTGAAGGTTTAAACGTGAGAAACAGATGAGGTTTCTCAGCTCAGGGCTGCTTGCTACTCACTTGGCCAGGGGGTTTCGGTAGGGCCTGATCTATGGCACAGGGTGGTGGGAGTGCTTCAGTATCCTGCTGTGCTGCTACTGCATCCCTGCCTCAGCTTTCCGTATAGAGACCTGTAAAACACGTATGTAAACCTTAAGTAAATGTTCAGAATTACATGGCATTGTCCGACAAATTAACATTTATACTAGAAGAAGCTCTAACCATCTGCTGAGGCAACTTTAATCTCTCTTTGAGGTGCTTCTTGGCCTGAGGGTCAGTCCTGAAATCTGTTTTCTTTGGTTTACCTTTTTCATATTCTGAGGGTGGAGTAAAAGTGAGGGGAAAGGATTTTTTTCCTCAAATGATTTTCTGAATTCTGTCCCAAGGCACGTATCATCAGCTACTAATGTCAATGAAATTAAGAAGCATATGAGGGGAGTAGTGGGAACAGCTAACATTTCTGGCCACACCTGCCACGTGGTTCTGCCCATAGGCAGCAGGCAGCAATAGAGGCAAATGGGAAGAATTATTTTTCAGTCTAAGAGCAACCAAGTTGCACAATGCAAAGTGCATCCCTTGATATCAGGAGAGGAAGGCTCTTGGATTTAATGACTAATTCTAACTCTTCTAAGTGCTGAGGGAATTGCATCCATTAGATGAAGCATCAGGCACACCCATGCAGTCTTCTCTCACATCACCTCTCAGTGCCCGCACTGTGCTATCTTTCTTTCATTGTCCCAGCTGGGTCTGAGGTAAAGAGCCAGGAAGGGGACCAAAGTCTCGCTGTTGTGCTGCAGCTGCAGCTGTGGAGTGAGTCTCTGAACAGGAGGCCTATGTTCCAAAACCTCCTATTCAATGGCTTCATCTTCAGTTTGAGCTGAGCGTTGCATTGCCTCTGTCCATCACCCAGCACTACATGCATGGAGGAGGCTGCAACAGGAGAATGTAGGTTTGAGAGGTGTGTAACTGGCACATTGGCTCTGCTGACATGAACACAACGCACCCAGTGAGGCCAGGGTGTCACCCACAGTTGCTCTGATTTGCCTTGCACCTCAGAGTGTAAATGCATCGCAGGTGTCAGACTTTGCAAGCAACCCATCAGAAAGTAAAGCGAGCGTATACGTGGGTGTGGGACTAGAGATGAGGGGGACTGTAAGCACATCATCAGCTAGAACAGTGCAGTAGTGGATTAGTGCTTCAGCGTGTCACCAACCCCTGTGGCCAGAGAAAAACTGGCCAACCTGTCAGGGCTTGGAGTCCCCCTGCTACTCCAAGTGCCATGAGCACGTAGCACAAAGCTTGGGAAGAGGAGAGGGGGAGAATGCTTGTAATAAATAATTTTGAAGTATTTAATGAGTTAGAGAGGTTTTCTTGGAGGATGATTTATCCTCTGTCACCTCCCCTGTATACTTCCAAATGGTATTTTAATTGCTTTTCTCCTACTTGTCCCTCAATTAAAGCCCCTCTTCACCTTTTGCCTTCATTTTCAGCACATCACTTAATTTTCTTTATTTACTTTTCAGTTAATCATCTGGCACTTTTTGTCTTCTCTAAGCTCATTGCATTGCAAACTCTGTCCTTCACTACTGTTTCTTGGGAGCAGGAAAATGAAATTTGTTTCCTCCCGACAAAATTAATTTGACTCTTTGCTTTGTTTCCTCTCTTCTAATGAAGCCAATGTAGCTTAAATCATTGACTGCATAAAATTATGCTCTGGGATCAGATACCCTTTTTCTGTCATTTTTGGCAATGCGGTTACATCAAAGTGAGTTGTCTTCTGCTTACAGTGTTTTTCTGCAGGATAAATCAATACCTGCAGTAATAATTGTGGTATTTAAACAATAGTAGTATTTTCTACAGTTTTTCACAGATCTACAATTTTTTCAGTCTCTTTTCTGCAGATATCCCTTGGCTATGTGCGGCAGATGTACTTATAACTCTTAAATAGCAAAGTGAGATAAACATGTAATACATATGCTTACTGAAAAATCACCAGTACGGAAAAAAAGGCAATGCACTCATTAGCATGGCTTTTAAGCAGATGTAATTTATTCACGTCTTCATAGGTCTGAATCATTTATTTGCTGTGACTTTTTTCAAGTAGCACTCTATTTCTAGCTGTTAGCCACATCATCAGTTGGTGAACAGGTGAAGGTGAGTGTGATGCCTACCGCCTACTTTCCCAATATGCTTAAAATACTGCACAGAGAATACTAGATTTTGGGTTTCCCAGGGGCAGAGGCTGCCCCACCGCTGTCAGCAGGTTGCCTCACCGCTGTCAGCAGGTTGCCCCAGGGCAATCCCCCCTCAGTCCTTCTTGACTACAAACACTCTATCCCAAGTCTTCCTGCATCATTAAGTGGGACTGCTTCTCATTACCTCAACAGGGAGGAATGAGTTTTGGTGGCTTGGGACGAAGTCTTGTGCACTACCTAAGAATTTTGCAGTGTGGAGAAGTACATAGCCAATCAGTCAGTCTCCAGGGGCATCATGTTCTACAGGAAACAGTTGGTCACCACAGAGAAGTGGACAAGGGTCTCCTGGGAGACCAGGTAAGTACTGAATAATTAAGTCCATGCTCACATGTTGATGTTGATAACCAACCCCTTATTCACCAGCCGCTGATAGTACTGAGATCCAAGACCATATAGAAATCAAAGAAGAGTGAATGTGAAGACCTGAATTCTGTGGAAATTAAATACATTTTCCATACTTTCTCATTCAAAACTGTCCATAGCATCCCATGGGACATACAAGAGACATCCCATATTAATGATTTATCCTTAGTTCAAAACAACAGTGTCATGCTGCTGAAGGTAGAGGCAGCTACACGTTGCAAATCATTGTCTTTTATGTTTGAATTCTTTAGTATATTTGCCAATTGACCAGCTAAGCAAGTACAGTCCTTGAAGTGTATTTTACACATTGGTCTTATCAGTTGCTCAATACCTTTCAACATCTCCAAGATATATTTGTGTGATTACTAAGGCACATGTTTGCCATATAGTTTAATTTGGCATTAATGGAACAGAATAAAAAATAAAGCACCAATACCTTTATGAATATTCATGGAAAAGTCATGTAGCTACTACTGGTAACATATTATTCTGGTTTGTGAGTGCTTTAATGACTCGCTACTTTATTAATGCAAACAGTTGCAACTCTTGGGTATTTCACAAATATTAGCATGCATAGCTCTCTGTCTTCCAGAACTGTAATTAGAGTCATGTCTCACTGTAGATTTGCTTTTAAAAAAGACATTCATTTGGAGAGCAAAACCACATGACTGGGACAAGTCATTGAGATGCTTTCCTAAAGTACACTAAATACTAAGCAGTGACTGCTATACAAACAGCCTGTAAGCTAGCATGTGGTAAACCACCTGCAATCTGGCCCAATTCACAAAAAAAATCACAAGGGGGAATACAACAATTCTCCGCATTGTTTATTTGAAAAGAAGAAATAATCAAACTGTGTCCTGATGAGTAAACAAGTCATTCATATATGGCCTGGGAACTGTTTTAACAACCAAGAACATGCCAGACCCACACTGCTGAATCCCATTGCATGTTCAAGTCCGGTCATAGTCACTCAAGTCAGACCAGCATTGCTTTGCTTTCTGTTTTCCCATCCACATTGCAGTATGATTCTGGAGATCATAGTAATATTTTTGAGAAGTGAAATAAAGGTATTCAATAAGCTGATCTGCAGATTTAATGACTGTTAGAACATCTATTACTGGTGATTTTCAGAGATAGAGATTATAAATTTGTTTCACTGTAACAAAATAATCTCTACTACAATATGCTGAATGCAGGAATAATTGATGACAAAACTGCAGTCTTTCCAGAAAGAACCATTTAGAAATTTCAGTCCATCTAAAAACAACTTCTGTTGCTTTCCAATGATGTGCATTGACAAAGAGGAGAAAAAAAAAAGTTTCTTAACGAGATTTCCAGCCAAAGTACTGATTTCTCAGCCAAACCTATGATGTTGGTAAGTACAATAAAGCTCTTTCAGTGGATGCATAGTCTATATGGCCCTTCTTAGAGAATAAGGATGTCCAAAATACAACATTCATTACCATATTAAACTAGTCATATAACTTCCCAATCTGCAGAATCCTGTGAATTATTCTCTTCTGCAACTTCATGCAGTTCTTTAGCTCTGCCCTCTGTGTTTGATAGTGAACGATGATTTTTTAGTCAGCTTCTTGTTGTGATACATTGGAAGGAATTGTTGGATCATTGTATTGCTCCAGAGCAGATAAAATTGCTATGGCTTCTGGAAAACGGCATATGATCAATCTGATTAAACAATCAGCTGATCAATTGGGAAAATAAATAAAATAAAACTAAATATACCATGTGTTGTTACTGCTGTTTTTTACTTTTACTAAAGAGAGATACAGGCATCAACAAAAGCTCAAGAATTGCACAGACATCAAGTAAAAAACCAGTCTTTACCCCAAAATTCTAATAACCTTGGTGTCATTCTCCGATGTCATCTCCCAAACTGGGGCATAAACCCCATCCCCTTCTGTACACCCATCTCAATGAAGCAAAGTCTCGGTCTTAAAACCTCAGATCACTGTATGTCCTCCAGCTGTACTCACACTCTGAGCCCCAGAACTGTCCTTACACACACCTAAAGCAAGCCCACATGTCCATACTCAGCCTCCTTGGGCCTGGCCCCATGTCCTGAGCTGGAGCCATAGGTCCCAGCATTGGCAGAATCCCTGCGCTGGATGTTGCACTGGGACAATTGCCCCTCCTGTGACATTAGCCATGCAGGAGGCAAGTCTGGCATGGAACGGTTTGGGGAGCATCAGTATCTGCCTGTGTGTATCTGTCAGGGAAGTCCGTCCACTCCAGCCATCATGCACTCTTTTTGAGATGTTTTCTGTTCTACCTGCAGTAGACTTGCCATAGCTTGGGATCTTGTGCTGCTGACAGAGATGGTCCCATGGGCTTACACAGAGAATTTCCTTTCTTCTTGTAGCTTTGTAAAATAAAAAAGAAGTTTCGTCCACTGTAAAAGCAAGGGGAGACACCAAGGAGGCAGAATTACTGTTTCAACAGAAGAACTTGGCAGTTTCATGAATAAATTTGTAGTAGCTCTGAGAGTAGGTTTACAGCATGGATTTGCAATTTTCCTTCAGTTTTCGTTATACCGCCATAGTCCCTGACACTACCACTGGTACAGATTTTCTAACGACTAACATCAGATGATCTCATGATGTGCTGCTTAAAGCAAAATGTGACAAATACTTCCCAACTTGTCAGTGTAAGTACTATGAGCGGAAAAAGAACTAATTCAGCATGAACCTCCCTCTCAAGACGAGAGATATGGATTGAGAGGCAGGTCCTCATTGGTAAAAAACCCTGCATGTGCCCTAAAATGACTCACTGATACATAAATTAGTGCCCTTGTGTGAAGAAATTCGCTTCAGACCTAATTTGGCCTCATCCAGGCGAGAGAGAGGCAGACCTGCAGTGATGGAAACAATGGTTGCACTTCAGAAAAATAAATGGTGAGAAATGCAGTTAGGCCCAGGAAGGTTTTAGGAACCAAAACAAGAAAATACACTGTGTGTGGACTCAGCATGTGTAGCAAATACAGAAACCCTCACAGCTAAAACCTCTTTCCTAAAGTGGTCCTTCTGCTGGACCCCCTGACTCACTATTTGTTAGCTGGGCAATTTAGAGTTGGTTTCAACAAATCTCAGCATTAGGTGAGAAAATGTTACCTGCCTTGTAGCTTGTTTCTTGCTGAAGGGGAAAAGATTGCCACAGTAGAATAGGGAGGCAAGATGACAAAACACCAGCTGGGACAGAAATCCTGCCATAACCAGTCTCTGCAGAGGTGGGGAGACTGGGGATGTGACTGGGGGTAAAATGGGGATTGCTCTGGTTGTGTCTGTGGCAGGAAAAGAAGTGCAGGTCAGTTAAGATACTACTATCAAATTTTTTCTTATTCACATATCCAGAGCAAAGGCGTGTGACAAAAGTTTGCTTCATTTGGTGTGAGTCTATCTTCACAAGAACAGGTAACATGGGCATCCGCAGAGCACAGCAACTGCTGTCAACTGGCTTGTTCAGGCCAGAAACTCTTGCCCGTAATGCTTTTCCTTTCACTACCTGCAAGGACAACAGCCACCAACTTCAGGAGGTCAAGCTGGGTCACTGAGGAGACAGTCTTCCCCAGAGCAGCATGGTCTCAGCATCTTGTTCCCCTGAGTTGTTTGCCACACACCTCCTAGGACTGTGGTTGTCATCGGATGACTGGTGACCAGTTTTCTGGGCCAGGAGGAGGAGTTTGTGTGTCTGACAATATAAACAGTAAGTATTCAACCAAGTCTTGTTTCCAAGACTGGTGTCCAGAGGATTTTTGCCCCTGTCCTCACAATCCTCTGGAATCACAGAAAGCTTTGGCAGATGTCCCCCAACGCATTGCTCAGGGCAGCTTTGGGAGAGGTACCCAGGAGTGCAGTGCAACTTCCACCTTGGAAAAGCATCGACTGTGGGCACGTGGATCTCTGCACCTGTGATACAGAAGCTACCATCACACTCTATAAGGGTGCCATCTTAGTGGTCTAGTTACTGGTAGGTGATCGTGAAGCATCCTAGGAGACTCTAGTCCCTTTCCGTCAGTGTTCTGCACGGGGACTTGGACTAATCCTGTTACAGATAACTTTGATCCTTGGGGTCCCAAAAACACAGGAAGAAGACTTACATAGCTGACGTGCACGCTCTTGTTTACAAGAAGCAGCAGATCTTCACTATACACTTTCCATTCCACTTGGATGGCTTCACAACCCTTTTTAAGAACATGCCGAGTCCTCAGTATTTCTATAGTTGCTATAGTCCTTGTGGTGTATGCTGTTCTGGAACGAAGTAGTATTCAGTGAACATCGGCAAAATGAAGCCTTCGTTCTTCACTTGTCCACTGGGGAAGAAGAAGTAGCACTTGGAGGACTGCAGCAGCTTTATCTCAGAGAGCTTTTTAAAAGCTTTTCTTCTTATTCTGTGAAAACTGATTTCATGATGGGGGAGGTCAGAGTATACTCTTGACATACACTGCAGTAACTGAGAACTTTGCTTACTCATTCCGGAGGCGATATTACTAAATTGAGGCAAAAATGTTTTGGTTTCCATCTTTTTAAAGGCAATTTTTTGCACTGCTGCCATCAAAACATTATGGTGCCAAGTGAGATAGCACCTTGAAAGAAAAGCTGCTGCTGAGCTGCTTGACAAAGAAAGCGGGAAAGCCAAGATGCTGGGAAAATATTTTAATTTTGATTTCGTGAACTCATAATTAAACACCGATGAAATGAGTTTTTGGAAAATGAATGTAGGTTTGTGAGCTGAAATTCTCAGAGGTTTTAGTTTTATAATTTAAATGGCCCAGATTTTAGATTAGTGAAATTTCTTTCTATACTTCAGTGCTAGAATGTACTCATGTGATAAAACTGGTTAAACTAATCTTTACAAACAAATTTAAACAAGAAGTGGCTCTAATTTATGCCAATCCAGACTTGCACAACTCTGTCAACTTGAGAGGAGCTTTTACTTCAGCTGTCTGAAAATAGAATCAGATCTTTGAATTTACTCTAAATGTATAAATTTGATCAACTAGTTCCATTAAACACCAAATTGAATTCAGAATATATGGATTACAGCTGTACTTGAGAAGGAGAATTTTAAAAGAAATTCCTCAAGACAAATGGGCTCAAATAACTCTGAGTGCTTTCTTCCAATAATAATTTTAAGGGTTTCTGGAGAGATTTTGTTGAGCATTATATCTCTATTCTGAAAGGAAAGATGATGCCCTAAGTAGCAGGACTTCAGCATTGTGCAGTAAAGTGTTGTAGTTCGTTAACTGGTAGAGGACCAGGAAAGCCTCTTTTGTTCACATTAATGTAAAAAGCTTTAAAAAAGAAGTATTTAAGCAGTTTGAAAGACAGAAATCTGCCATATTGCAAAATATTGAACATGTCCCCCAACAGTTAAATAGTTGTGAAACCTTTAATAATACGGACATTTTCACTGTGACGAGCATTGATGTGTTAATTCCTGAGCAACTCACTCACACTTACAGGCCTTGTGCAATGAACAAGCAGACGGGAAGAGTTTTAAATGGTAGTTGGTTGAATCCAAGCCAAGAAGTAAGAAGATTCAATTTAGTTGTGAACTCTGCAATTAGATTGTCTTGCATCAGCTGTCCAATGGGTGCACGGCTTTCTCTAGACTACAGAAGCGCCTTGTGCTAAGTTTTTGCTAGATGATATTTAAGAAAAGTGCAAGGTACTTCATTCACGGCTGTGACTTCTCTAGGAAGCTGAAGGCCAGGTCTTATATAACTGAATAGAGGAGACTCTATGTTCCATGTCAGATATAGTCCTTTGTCAATAAAAATTTTTAGAATAAGTTTAATCATCACAGGCTATTACTTGTGAGATATTCACAGAGGCAATTTCTTTTATAGAGTTGTTTGTTTGGTTGGTTTTTAATCTACAGAAGACCTTCATTGCACATATCTTATTTAGATAAGTCAGTCTCTGCAGAGGTATTTATTTTTAGTTTATATTAAGTATGCTATTTTTGTGCAACATGCAGTTGATTTCCCCCCCAAATGTACTTAAGAACATAAGGGCCACTAGTCTCCCTAATATATGTCACGAAATTCTTCTAAAGATGTAGAGAGTGTAATATACCCTGGGAAACAGTTGGAAACTCCTTGTTTCATTCATAATACTATATATTACTGTGTTGAGCAATGACTATTTTCTTACTTAGCAGTAAGGATTAGTTTAATATATGATTGTAAAAGCAATGACATTTCTGGATATGACGTAGAAAAACCTTTTGGATGGAGAAGCATGTCTTGTACTGAGAGAGAAAATGCTGAATAATGCCAGGAGTTTACAGTAGTGCATCGGTCTGTTCCAGAAAAAGTGTGCGTATTGAACACCAGGCTGCACAGTAACAGACCGAAAGGAAGATAAAACCTGCTTCAATATGACAAGCCATTCATAAACCCAATTTCTAAGCTAACTCTGAAAGACTTATTGAAAACTCTTCCACAAAAGATGGTTTGTCTTTAACAGGTCTGAAGGCACAGACCCGTACTGGGATGCCACCAGGAATGGACCATTCCCAGGGATGCCATTGATATTTTGGCAAGAATCTGCCCAGGGCAGGGCAATGGCATGACCACCCTGTGGCTCAAGGGAAACAGTCTTATGGGAAGGCCAGGGGGCAGGAGTGGAAAGTCTAGGAGGAAAATACCCCAGGGCAGCAGCTTCTCACTGCAAATGGGGCCATCGGTGACCTTGGCTGCAGAAAGGAAGGCGGGATTAAGTCTCCATGGGTATTTGATTTACAGAGCTTCACAGATTCACATGAGGAGGGACACAGTCCCAAGAAGAGATGTATTGTTCTTTCATCCCTGCAGATTTTTTTCCTGCAGAATTAACTTAAATGCAGATAGCACTTCTCCCTAATGATAATTCTTAGACCTCGCCTTCAAAACATGACACCATCTCTGCAAAATTTTAAGATGAGAACAGCTGAGATAGATGAGAGTCTCAATAAAATGTGACAAGATATCGTACAGGGATACCTGCAAGTATCTGCTCTGCATCAGGGTGATGGGAGCTGATGGTGCACGATTCTTTCTGGATTTTAGTAAGAAAGGCACAGCTACAGGCAGTGTAATAAAATAGCTATTTTAATTAGTTAGAATGAAAGAGGAATACAGTGAGCAAATCTAACGTCCCTTCAGATAGTGGGAATCCCACTTTTGTGCAGCATTGGCTGCATTTTCCCATGGCACACTGTGCAGATCCCATCCATGGAGACATTCCTCCTCCCTCCCATACAGTGGTACCTTGTTTTGTTTGTAACAAACAAAACAATATACCTTCTCCTGACAAGTGTCTTTCATAGCACCCACCAGTGTGCAGCACAGGCCGGCATGGGATGCTCCAGCACACTCCTTTACAGCAGTTACTCATGCTAGCTAATATATGGACTTCTCAAGCTCTAGGTACAAGGCCTAATAGAGCAGATATGGCTTGTCCAAGATCGCTAGCTCCTTGTGTACAATGTCCTCCCCAGGGTTCCTAATGCAATGTCTACTACAACAGCACTTAAACAGAAAGAAAAAAAATCCCTATCTTTTAATGTAAATAAACATTATTCTGACATATAATATGTCATAGAGAATAAATCTTTTGGCTCAGTAACTATGTTGCACGCAGAATGCTATCTGTTCTTCAAACAATTAGTTGAGAAACATCTTAATGTCTCAGAGCTTAAGCCTACAGCATGATGAGGGACTGGTCAGAGCTCATGGAAGGATGTGGTGGTTCTGCATCACTTGGATCTTTTGGTAGATTTGATAACGTCATAAACTAACTCATACTCTAACTAAACATCCTATAAACTCTCTGATCATTCATCAATCTGTGCTCAGCTTCAACAACAAGATAATTGTGGAATTTTACCCAAAGTAATATTCCATCAAATACCAGGTTAGTAACCTGAACGAGCCGTTCTGGCCCTGAAATAGACCAATCTATGAGAGCTTTTCATGTACTGCAAGCATGGAGCTCACCAAGCAGCACACTCACTTGTAGAAGTGGAGCAAACAGCAGTGAGAGATAAGCTTGTGTTTTGCCCCATCAAGATTCAGAGTTACAATCAGAAGATGTTTTCACAAAGAAGAGTTAGAGCCTTGGGATCTCAGCGAGTGTGCCAAGGCAGAGCTAGTTGAGAGTCTGTGTCTGACATGCACAGTACAACCCATGCAGCTATATGGGAATATACATTCATTAGATCCATTATGTCATCAATTTTTTAACTTGCAGAAGGAGCTTTGTGAACAGATCCTGGAGCACAAACTTGTTCCATTTTCAATATCACCAGAACGAGTCCTTTTCTCAGCAATTTCCTCTGGTCTTATGTGAATCAGAGCATGACACTGATTGCCCCACAGCCTCTAGTTAGGTATTAAAAGAACAAAAATATTTCTTTCCATTAACAAAAGTTAAGACATAATCGAGTAATCGCAGTTTTTGTTCTCCAAAAGGCCAAATGTTATTTGAAGAATTTTGAGTGATAAAATTCCTTTAATTAAACTTGCACCTCTTCAGGTTGATAGGTGTCTTTCGAGATGTTAATAACATTCTTGAACCCAGCATGGTGGTGGTGTTGCATTCATCCCCTAAGCCAGCACTTCCCCATCCTTGCAGTTACCACTGCACTTTTCATAGCTAAGCATCACTTCAGAATGACAAGCGGGACTCTGAGCAGAATATCCACAAAGTTGGCAGTGTCTATCAACAGCCTCATACAAAAAGCAAGCTCAGAGCACAAATCAAATAGTAGAAACAGATATGATGTTCTAGCATGCGAAAAGAGATACGCCCATGAGATATATGTATACAGGGGAAAAGGGAGAAAGAAAATAGGAAAGACCATCTGGAAGCCTATCAGTGTTTTGTTTTTGCTAAAAGAGATTGTTAATTTTCCCATGCTTAATGCTATTCTAGGATACCGTGGTGAAGAGGGAGTCTGTAAGATTAGACAGGAATTGATGGGTCTGAGGAAGGTCCTTTTCAAAGCAAGATTGGAACGACAACAAAAAATCAATAAATTAAAAATAATTAACTTTTCCTATCTGCTTCTCTGTTTCCAGTATGCCAAGTACAGCAATTCATACTTTTAAAAAGTGTCTCCCCAGGCTAGATTTCTTCTCTCAGCCCTGAGGTGGCTCTGCCCTGAAGGTAGTTTTTCCTTAAGGGAACAAGTATCATTCTTAGCCACAATGTCTTTGTCGCAGCAAAAAGCTTTTGTCCAGGACCATATTCAGCTTTTTGGAGCTCTTAATTCTCTTATTTAGATAGGATAATATATCTCTGGGAACATCACAGGGTTTGAAAACCCTGCTACACGCAGGATGGCATGAAAATAAATACCCTGAATTTGATGATGTTAGCTTTTGCTCTTCCATCTCTAGAGTGCCTGCTGAAGTAATCACCAGCATCAGCTGCTTGCTGGGGATGGGAGATTTTCTGTTGTTCACCAGTGCAGCCCAAGTCCCTTCCTGTGGTGCTTTTGAATCTCAAATGCCTGTTGGGAATTCCTGAATGCCCAGAGGGTTGGACTGGAAGGAAGAAAGGAGGAGGTGAAAACCATGACCTCCCTGTTCTCCTTACTAACCTGAAGTGAGGTCAATGTAGCATCAGTTTGCCCAAATTTTCTAACAAACCTGCACTGTGGAAGAGGCCAGCACCGTAAGGACATGTCAGACTTGCTGGGGACTTGACAAAGCATCTCTAGTAGCCTGGGACAGTGCCTCCTGCTGTCCCACCTGCTGCTGCAGAGGCTTTCCTCAAGCTTCTAAAGATGGGCAAAATGAGACACCTGGGTCCAACAGCTGCTAGGAAAGTGCCCACTCTTTTTCCTAGTACTGGGTGTAGGCAGCAAGCCTTTGGTAGCAGAATGGCTGCCCCATGCTGGACACAGCTGGTTCCAGATGGCTTCAATGGACCCACCACAGGGCACAGCTGAGCCCACCAGCAAGGCTGGTGGCACCTCTGGGAAAACGTATTTAAGAAACGGCAAAACACATTGCAGAGAGAGGAGTGAAGAAAAAAAAAGTGAGGAACGGCCCTGTGAACACTAAGGTGAGAGAAGAAGGAGGGGAAGAAGGTGCTCCAGACACCAGAGCAGATTCCCCTGTAGCCCATGGAGAGGATCAAAGTGGAGAAGGTCTATTCTGAAGGACTGCAGCCCATAGAGAGGACCCATGCTTCCCCCAGGGGAAAAGCGTGAGGAGTAAAGAGCAGCAGAGAGGAGCTGTTATGGACTGACCACAACCCCTGAGCCCCATCCTCCTGCACTGCTTGAGTAGGGGAGGAGGTAGCGAAGCTGGGAGTCCTGGAGTAAAGTTGAACGTGGGAAAAAGGGGGGACTGCAAGGCAGTGTTTCATTTTTTATCTTTCTTTCTCACAATCCTACCCTATTTCAGTTGGCACCACCTGGAGTACTATCTCCAGCTCTGGAGCCCCCAACATAAGAAGGACATGGACCTGTTGGAGTGAGTCCGGAGGAGGCCATGAAGGTGATCAGAGGCCTGAAGCACCTCCCCTATGAATACAGGCTGAGACAGTTAGGGTTATTCAACCTGGAAAAGAGAAGGCTCCAGGGACACCTTATAGCAGCCTTTCATTACCCAAAGAGGCCCTACAAGAAAGATGGAGAGGGACTTTTTACATGGTCATGTCATGATAGAGCAAGGGGTAGTGGCTTTAAACTGGAAGAGGGTAGATTTAGATTAGATATAAAGAAGAAATTCCTCATCATGAGGGTGATGAAACACTGGAACAGGATGCCCAGAGAAGTTGTTGGTGCCCCATCCCTAGAAGTATTCAAGGACAGGCTGGATGAGGCTTTGAGCAACCTGGTCTAATGGAAGATGTCCCTACCCATGGCAGGGGGGTTGGAACTAGATGATCTTTAAGATCCTTTCCAACCCAAACCATTCTAAAATTCTATGAAATATTTGCTGGGAGGCTTGAAAGCAGAAATATTCTGTCCTCTTTGGCCCATAAATGGGAACAAAACCTGCAAGACAACTGTTTCCCTATGAGGGAAAGAAGAAAGGGGTGCTAAAAAAGGCCTTGTTTTCTTCCTAGTAAATACCGCATGAAGGGACGTTGTCTTTAATGTAATCTTTAGCTCTAGTGTGCAGTGATGCTTTTATTCAGCTAGCAGCTTTTAAAGTTTTTGGCTATACTTTATAAATCGCAGGGATGCACTTGCCAGGGTGGTGGGAGACTGACATTAACTTTGGTCTGGAGAAAATAAAATTATTTTCCTGGGAGAGGTGCTCCAGAGTTGCACTGTGCTACTGTTTAAGTAGAGTGACGATCACATCATTGTTGGGGCAATCACGAGGCCGTATTAAAAAGTGAAAGAAAAAGTGTGGCTGTTGCTTCTTGATGTGAAATGCCAACATCTTTCTATTCAAGGCTTTGCAAGAGTGTGCTACTGAGCAGCCAGAGATGCAAGCCTTTGCTGAAGCCCAATGTCTTAGCAAAACCACAGACTTGCAGCAGGGTGAGACGACAAACTCGAGTTAAAAATTAGCTGGACTTTGTGTACCCCTCAGATCTTTCATGGGGGAGTGAGCTGTAAGGGTAGACTGAAAATAAATGGGAGACCATTCAAACAGTCTTGCGTCTGTGAACAAACCTCTAACAAAACTCTTTCGTCATCTTGACGTGTCTGTGATTTCACTGGGGTTTTTTGATGGACATTCAGCAATATTCCAGTACTTTCTCAGATGGATCTGTTCATCTTGAGATAATGTCTAACACCTTATTTCTTAATTAATTTCATCCAGTTTTCCAGAGAGCCATAACGTATAATCCTGGGCTGAGAAAGGAAGTTATAATTAAATAACCTGCTGATGTCATGGACTGTCATGAACAGTGGAAAACTACAATTAAATTATAACCATTGGCTTTCAATGCAATCTGGAATTGATGGCTGTTTCCATATGTAATGAATACGTCCATCATTATTTAGAAACCTTGGGCCAGGCCCATCCAGCTATAAATTGGTGTTTCCTTGTGGACTTCAAAGGACTACAGCAGCTTAAATTGCCTGGAGATCTGGCTAGTCAGGGGTTGGTGACGTATTCTGGGAACAGTGATGAAATATCACTCCCTTTAAAAGGATGGTCAAACAGTTCTGGTTGCAAAAAGACATCTGGACTTGCCAAATCACTTTTGTCCAGTTTGATATTATGTTCCCCATACCTTGCACACATTGCCTGCTTGTGTCTCTGCTCCTGGTACTCAAGACTCCCATTCAGTGACATGTGCCCATGTCTAAAGATTTTGGAAAAGGTGAACACAGATGACAACTGGTCTCTTCATTCCCATCCAAAGCTACAACTCCTATGCAATTTCCATTTTATTTTTTTCCAGATCCTCCTGTTCCACTTCAGTGTGTGATACTTATACAAAGAGCCATATCGAGTTGCTATTTATTTCATATTCAACACCAATAAATGAGGAAAGTCACAGCTTTTTATCATTATTTGAGAGACAGTGAGCATTCATCACTCTTACCAGAGCTCAGAGGGAACAGTAAACACTCAGGACCTTTGAAAATCTGACCTTTTTCTCCTTGACGATCTGTTTGTGCAAGGGCATTAAGCAACTAATCAGATCGTGTTTTAAATAAGTGAAACTCATGGTCAAAACCTATAATTTTAGAGGAACAGTAACCTGGTTTATATACAACACACTAACAAATTTTACTGCACAAAGCAAAATAAACTTTTTGCAGCCTCAACTAATTAACCTGAATTTTTACAAAATCACCCAATCCTTCTTTCCCTCATTTCTCTTTCCTGAATTCTGGAGTCTTTTTCCTACCTAACCCTTCTGGCTGGCCACAGGCTGTAATTTCTCCCCATGGATTCCCCAGCAGATCTGTGCTGTTGGCCATGCTCTGCCAGTCCACAAGTGCAACACACCTGACTGTTTCTTAAACAGGTACTCAAGGTTTGGAGAAGAGAGGCAGCAGCCAAAGAGGGCAAAAACGCTGCAAAGATTCCCAGCCTCTCTCGTTCTCCTTCAGCACATAACTGCCCTGCAGCAGAGCATCCTGTTACACTGCATCGTGGAAAAGTGGGTAATTTTCCCTGGTGTAATATTCTCTCATTCAAAAATACCCTTTAGGCAAAGCTGAACATTCATGTAGTAAAGAATTTAATTTTATTAATGGGATAGTTTAAACTCTTTTTTTTCCCCTCCTATTTGGAAATGTTTAGTCTTTTTTTTTTAAATTACCTTGTCAGTTCTAAATGCGTCGGATCTTATATGAGAAGGAGAAAGAGAAGACAAAGTGAAGTGAAACATTTACCTTACTGACTTCCAACCCAGCCTATTTCTCAAACTTTTGCCTCAGCAAAATTTTCATGTGGTGTTTTGTTCTGCTTCAGAATGAAAACAAACTTCAAACTAGTGAAATTTCCTGTAAAATTAAAATTCTAGTTGCCACCTTGCACTAATATTTACCTGTCTCAAATGCTAAATAAAGCCTTTGAAATTCCCAGGGGTGCTGAAGTGTGAAAAACTGGCTGTGGTTAAATCAGGCTCCTGTCCCTTGCTCATCCTCTCACATAGTGAATCCAGCCTTCCAAATAAGAAAGAAGGAAGCAAACAGCATCGTGCAGCATTATTGGCATTAACTTGATAAGGTTAAGGAATGAAGGAACGGCGCCTCTGTCTCTGCGTAGATTTCTGAGTTTTGTGTAGTGCTGGCAGAGAGAAAGGACATTTCTGAGACTGTGTGTGTAGGACACAACTGATGTTTCTATTAAGTATCTTCTCTCCTGATGACACAAACTATAAATGTTATGAAATGTCCCAAGTAATTTTGGTTAAATAAGTTCATACGAACAACACATATATCAGAAAAGTAATAAATGAAGGGCACAATGTCATTAAGCAGTGTTTTCGTATTAGCAGTATGAGGAGTTTGTAACAGGATCCAAAAAAAGGCATTAGGCACTGATGGAACCATTAGTAGAATTAACATTTGAAGTCCTTTTAGCATTTTTCAGTACACAGATAATAAGAGACTTCACAATGAACTTTAAAAGTTCATTTCCAGTCAAACTCTCCTACAGCGGACTGATACCTTTAGTGGCAGACATTTTCATTTTCATTTTCCAGACTTGGAGCGGCAGCTGACCCCTGCTAAAGCAAAACTGAGCTCAGTGAAGACAAGGAGCTGGGAAACACAGAGGTACTGTAGACGTTCTCACTGACTTTCATCTTCATCGATCTTTGGCTTCAATTTGATTGATTAAGACAATGTCAAATCACAGAATAAAATTAAGTTAATTCATACATAAATTTGTACCATGCTTTTTAATGCTATACTTTAGGTTAAAGGCACGAGCTGGGTAAGAGACGACTCTTTCTTCAGTCCTGAAGTGCTTGGTTTGCCTTTATATCCTTCCACATTTTTGAATCTATTGCAATTTGAAGTAGTGATTTTACTTGGAGGAAAGTATCGTTTTTGTTTCTTACCAACAGTCAGATCAAAGCTAAAATCTGTCACCGATTACCAAATAATAAAACAAGAAGATAAAAGCCACCAAGCAGCTTCTAATCAAACAGATTTATTGCTATTTCTGCCAAGGACTTGTATGTCCTTCATAGTTCAACAGGGTTGGTCAGAAACAAAGGCAACATAACACTGGCTTGACTGTAAATCCTCATTTACCACTTATTCTCTTTATTCTATGAGTCAGAGAGAGAAGAAAAATAGGATAATTACCAGACACCATAATGCTGTCAGCAAACCAGAACATTTTGCATTATACCACAATGTGACCATAACTGCGACCAAAGGGTCTCTCCCCTACTCTAACACCAAGGAGAAAACTTCTGAATGCATCTCAGAAAGTATCTCTCAATCCTGACAAAGGAATCGGAGCATGGAAATTATGCCTCAGGAGGAAACAGAAAAGGGGTAAAATGGACGAAAAGAGCACTTTATCGGATTCAGAATTTCCCTGCAATTTCCTCCATGAAATTGAAAGATAAAGGGAAACTCACTGGGTTTAATTAAATGTTCTAACAGACACAGTTTTTTAAAACTAGTTTATTCACCTCTCTTTTTTGATGAGATATTACAATGAGAGCCAGACTGTAAAATCTGAATAGCTCTGAAATACATAAATTACGACCATGCATAGTCCAGATTAGCAGGGAGGGTCCCGCTGCAGGCTCTGGACATGTGTAAGCTGACTCACGTAACGCAGGGAGCGGTGTGAGCTGGTGTGCCCAGAGACATCCACTGCCATGGCCACTGGCTCCTGGGGGCTCACCAGGGCTCATGGACCATCACCAGGGGTTCAGGTCTCTGCCTGTTGCTGGGGAGGCTCCAGCACAGCATCCCCCGGTGCAACCACCACCGTGGGTCAGGCAGTGACTGCAACCAATGCGCCATACCACAGAGTTTCAATTGCTTGGGATGACGTTGTGACTTCTTATCCTATTCTGGCAACAGCTGACACGCAAACCACTGCTTTGGTTGAGTCTTCATTGGATTTATGAGTTTTGCATAACTCATGCTCCTTTTAGAGTGGGAAATTATTGTCTTTCACGCTCTTGCTCTAACTCTCATCTGCATTTAAATAACCTTAATGAAACCAATAATGGAGTTGCTGAGGACTGAATATGTCAGTGAGTGAATATTTGGATGTAAGTTTCCAGAAAGCTGATGGCAGTGGTCTGTCATTCAATTATCAGATCACACTTTTACTATCCAGAATGAAGGAACATTCAAGCAGCAATAGACAGACGAGTTAAGGGGAAGAAAGAGATCATGAAGCAGCACAAATCACAATTTTGCGCTCAAGTAACTCTGACAGTGCCTGTAATGCGTAGAGTTATAATGTCATTTATTATATTAGATATTCAGATTGGCAATGTGGCCGTTTAGTGTGTCTGTTCAGTAATGGTAGGTCATGTATTATAAACACATAAGTAAGAGTGATAGGCTTTTGACAGCTGGAAGCTGCCTAGTCATTTAGGCTTGAGAAGGGCCGAGCCATGTGGACCTGCTCTCTGAGCATCACACATCTCATGATTTCAGGCAGTGCCGCAGGTCCAGAGGGGCTTTGAGGTCCCTGTGGCGGGGGCTCCACAGCTTTCCCACAGTGAGCATGGGGAGGTGGTGTCCTTCCAGGGACCTTTGCCTGCAGCAAGAGCCGGATCTGGCTGCTGAACTAAGCTGGCACCTTGTTGCAATGTCAACGATTTCAATGGTTAATAGCCTTTCTTCCTTTTAATTTGTCTGCCAGGTTTACGGCTGCGATAAAACAGAAGGATGTGCTGAAGGCAGCAAGGCTAAGGCTAATCCAGTTTGCAGTGCAGGGTCGGTAGAGATGACGTGACTGGGTGTGGTGAGCCAAACTCATTTTGCTAAAGCAAGAGTCTCAGCACAGCATGTCCGGGGAAGTGATTCTTCCTCTGTCTTCCCCGTGGTGAGACCACACCAGGAGCACTGGGTCCAGTTTAGGGCTCCCCAGTACAAGAAAGACATTGCCACGCTGGAGCAAGCCCGATGGAGGGCAACAGGATAGGTGGGGGCTGCGGCTCACAATGGGTAAGGAGAGATGGGAAGCTGGGGTTGTTTGGCTGTTGTAAGAGCTGGCAATGGCGGGAGGTTACTGCTCTCTTCAGTTGCCTACTCAGAGGAGACACAGAAGAGGGAGCCGGAGTCTTCCCTGAAGAGCACGTGACAAGACAAGGAGTGACTTGCACAAGATGCAACATGTGAAATTTGTAAAGTAGTAGCAAGTGCATGTCTAACCATAGGGCCCAAATCTAGGTATAAAAAGGAAATAAGGAATGAGCATGTACTACATTAATTGTCCTACTTGGAAAACAGAGCACAGTGATGAGAAAATGGGATACAGCGCTCAGCTGTAGTATAAATATCAACTATGTCTTCTCCTCCTCTCATGCCAGTGCTTTGGAAACCATGCCAATGTATTAGCAATTGAAATTACATTAACATTGCAACAACAGGGTTCATGGAAAACCACTCACAGGCATCGTAGCTGTACTGCATCAGCCAAATGTATAACTTGTTGGTGAAGTAAAACACACTCTGGGCAATGAGAACTGACATGTCAAGCAAAACAGTCTCTCTGACTATGGAGCCATGGGCCTGAGAGTGGGTGTCTCTCCTTTACTTCTGTAGCAACATGTAGGAACGGAAGAGACAGCAGGGTGACAAGTGCAGGACCAAGAACCAGCATCCAAGAGGGTGCAGGAAAGCTATAAAGACCACACAGACTGCAGAAGCCTACTTAGGAACTGGTGTTAAATAAAACCTGTCCTGTAGGCTACACCTTCAGCCCAATAAATCAGGACTACAAGCATACAAGCCAAGTTCAGAGTGTGTGTCTGTGATAAGAGAGATGCTGATCTACACCTGGATTGTGTCTGAGCTTCCACTCATCTTGAGGAAGTGGGTATTCTGCCCTTGGGAGACTGTTGGAAACAGGGAGACCGGTTTCTTTCCCTGAATGTTGTATGGGGTGCAGCAGCACAGATCATTTGGCAAAAGCAGGCTGGTCACCATCCCCATACCCAGCTACTCTGGCAACTTATGCTGTGCAAGAAGAAAAGGAATCATCTTCCCTCCACACAGACTTTTCTGTTTGGCAAGCCTGACTGTTGGGAAGAATACCAACAGTGGTAGCTTTTTTTCTAGGCTTTCATGCTCAATTATTAAAATGTCTTGAGCCACACTGAATAATTAATTCAGACTTTGTTTATGTCATGAGGGAGGGCAGTCGTTGCCTTGGAACAGCTGTGGATAACTTCCAAAAGGCAAGGGCTGAGTGAGGAGGAGATTTCTGAGCCTGGTCAGCAGCACGGAGCAGCCAGAGGTAGCTGATGTTTCTGCCCAAACTCTTGTTTGAGTCTGTTTGAAGCAGGACTACCATGCTGAAGAAAAATTTCCTGGTAATGACAAAAGTTCCTGGTAATGGCAAAGCCTTCCTCTCATCCTAACAAAAAATAACCTCAAGTGGCCCTCCATGGTCAAGGCTTAGAGGAGTTTTACAAAGCCTAAAAGTTCTTGTTTGTTGTCATTACTTTCAAAACCATTTCAATTTCTGAAGGAAGCCTGGTATTGACACCAGTATATATTGATTCTGCAGAGACAGAAGTGGTTCATATGTGCCTTCCCCATGTACTGATGAACACCCAGCATAGCTACACCAGTTACAGCAATGCAGACCCTGCAGGAGGTGGAAAAATCAGGTGAGTTTTACCAAACCAAGGGGCAGGCAGCATGAACTTCCTTAGAAATAAGCCAATGATGCTTG
Source organism: Caloenas nicobarica (assembly GCF_036013445.1). Lineage (NCBI taxonomy): Eukaryota > Metazoa > Chordata > Aves > Columbiformes > Columbidae > Caloenas > Caloenas nicobarica. The sequence goes on along the minus strand of NC_088246.1, from coordinate 27,777,409 downwards.
AAAAATTCTCTTGACAAGGCATTGTTATTTCTCACTTCCCAGAAAATACCTCCTTCAACCTGCACTTTGCCTGCCCCTTCCTCTTGCCTGTCTTGATCTTCCAACCATTGCTCGATGCTGCAATACCCCTTGGACCACCTGCTGTGTTCACTTTCATACGTTAACTTCTTTAACTGGCTCCTGCAGACTCTGCAGCCCTCCAGTGACAGCAGCAGTGATGGACAAGTGTCCTGTGATCCTTCCCTGTGGCAGGTGAATCCCCTGGGAAATGGATCTCCTCTAGGAGCCAAGTGGGGAAAGAGCTGTCTCATATTTTGGGAGGTTAAGCAGGTTTCTGCTGGCAGTGGGAGGTCATGTCCCAGTATGGGTGGGAAAATCAATTGTCTGGGGAGGGGGCAGGAGGAGCTCAGTGTTTCCCCCAGTGGCTCTGCAATGCTCAGGCTGACCCGGGCAGTCTGGTCCAGAGCATCCCTGGCATCTTCTTTCCTGCTGCAGAGAAGGAAGCAGGAGCAGAAAATACCCTTGACTGATAAGGAGTGAACAGTCGGGATCCTCTGCAGTTCTGGCAGTAAGAACCCATCTAGAGAGAGCTGAAAAAGTGCATCAAACCAGAGTCAACCACAGTAACCCAGGCCACCTGTGAAAGAGCCTCTGTGTGCTCCTCTGCCACCATGAATGCTTTGTCCAAAACCCACTTCCTCGTGTGTAAAACCAGCATGTGAATTCAGGTGACCATCACTGTGAAGGCTTTTCTGGGAGCTGCTCAAAATGAGGCAGCCTTTGCTGCGTGGTGCAACAGCAGTGGACGAGGCACGTACCCTGGTTGAGCATCGTTACCACATGTTGCACCAGGAGGTAGTTATTAATATTTCCTCCCATCCTCTGCTGATGAGACGGCACATAATTGCCTTCTGGCTCAGGCCCTGAGCAGAGGATTCAGGAACAGGATATTCCGATGCTGAGAGGCTTGAGAAATCAATCATGTAAGGATCTTTCCACTCAGCTTAACATCTACAAGGCCAGATACTCATTCAGGCAACACTTTCATTGATTTAACTGGGGTGTTTTGCTTGGAAGAGGTTTTTAGCATGCAGGAGAGACAGCCCGCTGGAGCTAGGGGACACCCCAGCGCTTCATGAGGACTTTAAAATGAAGAAAGGAAGAACTCCTGGGATATTTTTCAATCAGAATTGAGAAAATGATTATACCTTTCTTCATCAAGGAAAGTGTTTGTCAGCAACTGCTGGTCTGAAATCTGACTTTGAAGCTGTGGGCCTTGACAAAAGCTCCCTTCCTACCTGTCTGTCTGTAATACAATTAGTTTGGCAGCTCATAGCTGATAGATGCATCAGTCAAGATTAGTCAAGCTGTCATGTGGAGTGCAAATTCTTCCCATTGGAACAGCTTTTTTTAGCATACTGTGTCTTTGGGAAACAGTCCAGACCTGGGATTTTATTTTTGGAGAGTTTCACTGAAAAGTTTGAAGGAGAGCCCCTTTGGTGTGTAGGAGCTGGGTAAGTATTCCTTTATCCTTGCAAAATATCTCCTGCAGGATAGTGAAAACAATATTCAAAAGGCTTCTCACTCAGAGCTAAATGTTCTTCTGGTGAAGTATATTTACAGGAGGAGGCAAGTGCTGTGCATTTTTTCTGTACCCAGCAGATGCCTGACCTCGCACACCAGCTACTGCACATGGACGTGCTGAAGTCTGTGAGCCCTCACCAGCTGTGCCTTTCCACATTGGAAGGGGTTTACCAGGGAGAGAGGTCAAAATGCAACCTTCGAGCAAGTGTTGAAGTTCAGAACTGGGGAGCATTAGAAGAAATAGAGCCTCCAAAAAGGCTTTATTTTTTATTGAAATCTAAGGAAACTGAACTGTACGGAAATACTAGTAAAGTTTATACAGAGAACACAACAATATCCTGCACTAAGCTGAAGCTTTTAATCTTCAAGGACTCCAATTTTTCTCAATAAATTTGAAATCCGCATTCAGACCAGACTCCACATGCTGTATTCACATTGCACACTGATGCACAGAGTAAATTGCTAAGCTACATTGCTGAGAGTGGGATGCTAACACTCAACCTGAATAATAGCTCCAGGTCACATTTTTAACGTCATGCCGCAGTCAGTCAGTTCCTATGCTGTGGGCCACAGGTGATCTGGCGCACAGTCACACATGAAGCTGGATACCATCTACCACACTTCCATCCTGCTTTCAGAGACAGACTTGAAAGTGAGGGATTCTTTCGGCTGATGAGAAGTATTAATGGTTGACACTGGCCCACTGTGGGGGGCACAAGGTTACTGATACCAACTTTGTGACCATTCCTAATTTTCCCAGTACACCAATTGTGCACTTAAACTGTATGTTAGTAGCCAGGGAAATAGAGTTTTCACTTATGATGGCTCTCATCTTGGTTTGTCTGTCCCTGTGGCAGGTCAACTGTAGGGGGAGCATCCTTTGACCATGACAGAGGCTTGCTCCAAACTCAGCTTTGAAAGTTAGGCTCAAAAGGCAAATCTACAAATACTCAGGGCAGGACCCATTGCTGGATAAAAGCTGTAGAAGGGAGATATGCTGCACGTGTGAACTCCTGGTACAGAAACATCTTCAAGTACCACTGGCTGTAAGAGTTTGGAAGGTAATAAAGAGTTTAGAAGTAGTAAATGACAGAGTGCTTTTACGGAGATTTTTCACAGCTGTGTTTGGGGAAGAACCAGTAACAGAAAGAGAGGAAGAATCTCTGCCATATGAAGCTGCAGACATATAAAAAGAGAATAGGGCAGTATTACTAGAAGGTTTTTTATGGTCATCTGAGAAAGATCAGTGCACATGACTTGCAAACAATAGACCACATGATTCCCACCACCATGTTTTCTTTGGTTGTATTTTGAAAAGTTACCAGTTTATTCTCAAATGGTTAAAAGTTGAAGTCCTAGTGCATCAAATAGTGCATGGGGACCAGGGTAGAGATGGGAGTTTTGGTTTTTTAAACTCTTCATTTGGTGCGTCAGCTGTTCTGATTTTCCCAGTCTGATTGGCACAGGCTCTGCTGAGACATCTTGGAATGGCTGATGAGCCTCTCTGGACACTTGGGACATGTTCACCTTAAGCCTTTTGTCTTCTCTGGCTTATAATGGTCAGTGTACAATGACCAGCTTGAATTAAGTAGACAACAAAACACAAAAATGCTAAAATGCCTTTTTTAAAAAAAAAATCACTAATATTCTGCAGTCGTTATAACCAGATATCTCAAATGTGCCCACAGAAAATCTGTGTTCAGTACAACATCAGCTGGCAAAGGAGGTGGACACTACCAAAACAGAGTCTAATCCCTGCAGTGCCTTATTTTGGCAAAGAAAAGCTTCTTCCCTTGGGCTTAGAGATGAAGGTTTTGCCAAGTAGAAACTGTTCATTCGCTTTTTATGGTTCTGTGGGTCAGAACAAGGGACATTCTCTCCGTGTTTTAAACTATTCACAAAATGTCACAGCAACACTTTATTTTGCACATGTTAATGGTAGACTGAAACTGGATTGCCACAAAAAGGAAATGGCAGGCTTGGTTTTATAGAGTAATTACCCTCAATTAGATAAAACATTCTGCCTAAACATAGCGTGCAGATTCGCAGAGGAGGAAAAGGTACACGGGATCTTTCCTTTTCCAGTTTAACACTAGTCAATCCTAATGGGGAATGAAATTCTGCAGAACCTATAATTTCCCTAAAAGCTCCCAGACTGAAAATGCATCTCATACTGATGTCTTCATGTTTTCTTTGTGTACTTGGCACAGCAGGCAGACACAGAAATGACAGAGATTTGTCCCTAGCTCATTGCTTAATCATTTAAATAGATAACACCAGCTACTGTATTTTATTCGAAGCTTGAGGTCATTTATACTATCATAGATATGACAATATAATACGTTGGAATTTTCCAGAGACACAAAATGCTCCATCAGGCTGTGGCTGTTGTTGCTGTGGATGGTAAGACTTTTTCACTGTCAAAAACTATTACCAGCTCTGTCACCAGGACCCTTTAGGCACGGAAAGTCACAGGCCGAGCTAGCTCAACCTTCTATTTGTCTGACTTTGTAAACAGTTTTTAATTACTATAATTAAAAGGCTGTCAAGAAAGTGTTTCATAAAGACAACATTTACAGCATTTATGAATCCAATGAAGGGTATTTGAAGTGAAAGAGAAAAAAATATTTTCACATTTTAATAATAGCAGCAAAAGTTCAAAATACTTCATCTGGGGAGTTGTCTCATAAAAATGCATCAGAGGGACTTGATTTTAACCTCTTTGAACCTTGCCAGATTCTCCTCTCCTGCTTTTCCTGAAGGTCCTGGTGTTTGCGAGCAGCATTGTCCCTGCCTGCTCCAGCAGCAGACACAGGCTTGCACTCCCTTCCAAGTGCCTCTGTAGAAGCTACTCCCTGCAGGAAGGAACATTTGAAAAAAATGAATATTTTTAATATTTCAAAGCAATTTGTGAAAGAAAATAATTCCTTTCCTCATGCTGTGTGATTATAGTTAGCAATTTTATTATTAGCTGACGGCTCTCTGGAGGTTCTTGTTCTATATTTCACAGCATGTTGGAGGTGGATATAAAGCACTGCCTTAAGCAACCAATGCCATTGTTCTATCAGGAATCTGTACAGCCATTGTGTATGTCCTAAGGCCCCCAAATTGTTATTTTTTATATTCCATTCAATACTTTTTGTTCAAAGAGGTAAGGAGAAACTCTGCTCCCTGAACCAAACGCAGCACACGAGCCCAGAGCCAGAGTATTTCACAGGATTCAAGGAGAGACCCTTCGCTCCTCCCTGGCTTTCACAGAACTGTTTCTCGCACCCCAGTTTTGGGTGCAAATGGTGCCATTGGGTGGGTGCTGCAGCAAGCTGCCCTCGGGCATGGCACAGCGCAGGGCAGGAGTCCTGCTCATCTGCAATTATACAGCCGGTGCAGTGCTCCTGAGAGAGCTGCCGGGCAAGCAAACAGCTCCACCAAGGGCTCCCACGGGCAAAATTCTTCACTGTTCAGTGCCAACCCCCCAAGCTGGGGTTTAATTTTGTACAGCGGACATACAGGAGTCAGGGCAGCATCCGCTTTATTGCTGCCTGCTCTCTGGCAGCCACACAGCTACAGCTTTAATTCAAGAAAAGCCAAAGCTGAATGTTTGAGGTCCTCATTTTCCTTTTTGAGTTGGTGTCCACAGCTTTCAAACTGGAATGTAGGGATTTACCCAAGCGTTTCTTATATTTTTTAATGAACGAAGCTCAGGCAAGCAAGCATCTGCTTTTCCTGGACGTATGTATATTTAGAAGTGCAGAGCAAGCGGTGGTGTTTATAACGTGCCCATCGTCAGATAATGTCCCTGCTCAGTCCTCAAGAAAACATAGGGACAGTAGTAAATGTCATATTGGATAAACACAGGGAAAGCGTGCAGCTTGCTGCAGGCATAATTTTGGGAAAGTAATATGTGAGAAGCTTGACTGTTTTTCTCCACCTGATGAAGAAACAGTGTGTAGCGGGAGGAGTGGAAAGTCGTGCTGTTTGCTGTTGTAACTAGAAGGCATGTCTCAGAAGCAGACACTCGCTTTGGGAAAAGCAGCACAGGAATCTGGCCATGTCACGAGCCACCAGGCTGGGACCGTTCCCAGGCAATGGACTCAGACTTCCCTGTCCCACCGATTACAGGGCTCTGGTGTGATGCAGATTCTACTGCTCATTCTGGAAGAGCTATACGGTGATCCGGTAAATTCAAGCTAAAATGTTTTTCAAGATGGTCTCAATTCTAAGTTACCTAATATCTTCCAGATGTCCTTGCTTTAGATGAGCATAGTGAGGCCTCAAAACCCAGATGAGTGGTGCAACCAAGGCCTGGCTATCCTCATGTCAGACAGGTATCCTAAAATATTCTGTCAAGTCTTACATTGTTTCTTGGCAAGAAAAAGCCATCTTGCTATAGGTCTTTCTGCTTTCTTGATATTTAGCCATGGCTAAATTTTTCGTTTCTTCCATTGCAGTCCATTTAATTCGGGCATTTTTAATCTGAAGTGATGTGACTTCTGAATTAGAGAATGACAAATTCCTGCCGGATGAAAAATATTAAATTCTTCTTAAGAAAAGTTAAATTCAATTTAAAAGACTTGGCAGAATTTTCTGCATTAATGTGTATGAAATGTATATTAACACACATTGCACTTAGATTGGAAGTTTAATCATCTTCGTTGAACCTATAGGTGAAATTAATAGTATGTAATTTTCCCTGCTATTTTAGGGCATTTCAACAAAACTCGGCTGATGCAACACAAATTGATATCACACAGAGATGTTCTGGTATCTGCGGTACCAACAAAATCATACAAATTACTTTTAGTCAAACATATAAATGCAGCAAGCACTATTTAAACTACATGATGCAGTGAAGATGGGGAAGGAAAGTAAATATATGGAAAAAAAACTAGTATGAGGTAGTCTTCACATATTCTAAAATTCCTTTTGAAAAAAATATTTTTAAGACAATATTTTACAGCTAAGAAGAAAAAAAGAAATCCAATAATAAGGTCCCAAATGATGAGACATCAATGACTAGTCACTCTGGTAACACAAGTCAAATTAAACTAATAAATCTGACATAATAATTTATTGCAAATGTGGTTTATAGTAGACTGAATGTGAACAAAGACAAACATACGGTAGAATATAGTTGATGGGGAGAAAAATATATTTACTCTCCTCTTAATCAATGAATTTAAGAGCTTTCATTATGTTTAAATTGTTGGCTTTGCAGCTTAGAAAATTAAAGTGGGAGGAGATCAATAACCCTGGTGGCAGCTCCTAGTGAATTTTGTAGGTCTGGAGGCCCATAAAGTTGTCTAGGTGCTTATTCAAATCTCATTTTAAAAGTAAAATTTCACAAGTCTGCAAGACTAATTTGGTAATTTTGCAATTCCTTGCAAGATTCTCAGTGGTTTCTGTTCCTAGTTAGCATTACAAGGACAATAATCAGAGGTGTTAGTATTTTGTCCCCTTGGCCCTAACCAGCACAGGTCACACACCCTCCTATATGTCCTCAGTAGTTTCCAGACTTAGTACTTGTTGAAAACCTATGACAGAGTTTGAGACTAGAATTGGATTCTCTTTTTTCTTTTAAAAAAATTGAGAAAGACTTCCCAGCTCTGCTGATCTCGGTATGGACAATGATGGTGCTGCAGGGAGCCATCCTCCTCTGTCCTCTGCCACACAGATCTCCGGGAGACACTTTGTACGACCAGGGACAACTACAGAGGACAAGCAAAGACCACTGCCCTCCCAGCATTAATTGCTACCCAGAAAGGTGGGATCTATCTCATATAACTACATTTTCCTAAAGTGTAACAGCCTAGTCTGAAAGCCATCTGGGCTTCCTCTATAACCAGCCAAGGAAGAGCAGCATCTCAACAGGGACATCAGGTCTATCCTATTGCTGTCAATGGAACTGGTACCTGTTTTCCTCTACTAATGACAGCAGTACTCAGATGCCTGGCCCAGACTGGATCCCTTTTCTTTAGACAAGAGGTGTTAGAGGAGATGAGCTGTCATGGTTTAACCCGAACCAGCAACACAACCACAATAGCTGCGCACTCACTCCCTTCCCCACCCTCCAAATAAGGGAGAGAATCAAAAGGGAAGGGACAAACTTGAATTGAGATAAACACAGTTTAATAAAATAACAAAATACTAATACACTACTAGTAAATCTATATCTATAATAGAAATAGAATATAAAATAAAAGATACTCAATGCAATTCCTCGCAAACTCCGTCCACACTGATCAGTCAGTCCCAGGAAGCAGCACCTGGTCCCAAACAGCTGAAAAAAGGCAGAAAAGCCCAGAGGCCTCTGCAAAATGGCAAAAGGTAAACTAATGAAAGTCCTGAACAGAACTCCCCTGGCTCCGACAAAAAGAGCGAAGAAGGCAAAGAAGCGAGAGACAGAGAGTGGAAGATCCCGACTCTCCTTAAAATTGAAGCATGACATTAATGGGATGGAATACTCTTATTTATCAGTCTGGATGTCAGTCAATGCCCCCCACACACGTGTGGCCAGAGCGCTCAGAATGTCCTTGGCTCTCAGACCAGAGCAATTAAAAACACTAACTCTGTTCTGGGGTGTTATCTCTTGTTCTCAAACTAAGTCCAAATAATGACCGTGATATCTATGAAAAAGAAAGTTTTCTAACTGCATGAAGAAATTTAACTCATTTTCAGTCAAACCAGCACATGAGCCCAGCTGGGATCATCCAGCCAGCCACAGTTGCCAGCTCCTACTTCTCCTCCTCCTTCCATCTTGCTTAAGATGCAGCAGTAACCAAATTCCCATTGATGCTGTCAGACTACATCACCCCATGTGAACCATGCAAGGATTTATTCATGGCTTAACCAGGTGTTAAACGTTAAGAGGTAAGGACTCGCTGGTGCCCATGGAGTGCACAAAAAGAGCCGCAGAGGCCAGAAAAGGCCCATCACATTGACACAACTCTTCCAGAAATTCATCCTCAGGAAATTGTTCCATGTCCAAAATGGGCACTCCCTGCACATCCCCACCCAGATCCTGCACAAATGTGTTTAAAATGCAGAGATCTACAGAGTCGTGGCTTAGAAAGAAAAGCCAGTAATCTCAGTGCAACATAGCAGGTCACTGTGCATTGAAGTGTTAAATACTTCTGGCAGTCATTAAACTTAATTGGTAAAGGATCGACAACTCTTTCTGTACTGCCATCAGTTGAAAAATTAGAAAGTTGTCTGAGGTCATGAAGCTCCTTTTTCTCTTTCAGTGTGTTTTTGCGAGAATTAAGTACATCCTCATTTTGGCCATTTTTCACCATTTGCAATAGCTCGCTGTGCAACTTCTTTGAATAGCTGATGCAGTGAAACTTCTAGCGACCTCAGGCTCCTCAGTGCCATAATGACTTTAATGAGGCTTGAGCCTAATATTGCTCAGCTCTGGAACTCAGTTTTAAAATTCATATTAATGGCACTATTTTACTTGCAAAGCATTACAGTTTTTAAAAATACCCAGCTATTTAAAAGCTGGGCCAGGACTCCATAAGTACATGAACCTTCAGGAGACATATGATGACGAGAACTTAAGTTCCTTCTCAGCCCGCAGCAAGCTTTTGTACCTTGCGTAGTTTCATTATATTTTTTACTTTGCATACTTGATCAACTTACCATCATGTCTCCTTAAGTGTCATAGCTTGTAAACTTGCTTTTGCACGCACAAAAGGAGCACACTTGGTTCTGCATCAAGCAGATTTGAAATATTTCAACATATTGTGATTGTCTGAAATGAAGATGAAACTCTGTGCCCACCAGTTCAGAAAACGTTCTGTTTTCCAGGGTGGGTGACAGAATTAAAACCAGATTTGAAAGTCCATTTAGGTTTTAGAAACAGCAGGTAGAATTCTCTAATTCTCACTACTAGAGATTTGCAAAAGGGTTCAGCTCCTCAGTGCTCTTCAAAATCCTGGGAAGCCTCTGTCTCTTGTTCAAGGCAACAAAATAGTTTTAAAATTTGAGACTTCTAATCCGGATGCAGAGATATTTGATATCTTGATGCACGGGGAATCCATTTATATAATTTGTGAAAGTTTTTCTTTGATAACAATATACTGCTAATTGATAAAGTTAGGCTGCTGCTTAGCAGCAGATTCTAGTCAACAAAGTGGTTGATCTTAGGAAGAATGATGGGTAGCAGCAAGAGAAAAGCATGAGTTTAATCAGCTCGTGGGAAGGATTACATGATAGGATTCCATGGCAGAGCCAGTTCTGATCAGCAAGAAGGACCTCTCCAGCTCATGGTCTCTAGTTGTATTTTTTGCCTCTCTACATGGTACAGCACATGATATGAAAAAAATACAATAATAATAACTTGATAAATGCAAAAAGCAGCATACATAATCAAGCTGCTCTTCTCCCAAACCTCTCCAAACCATTGCTAAACGACCTTTCGATCTGAGCTGGACCATTTTCACCATGCAAAGTACTACAGGGTGGTTAAGTAACACTGTTGATTGACATTGTAGTGTTGTACCACTTCTGATTTTAAAATTCTCCAGAGTTTGCCCTCTTTTCCCACTGCAGGGAGGCAGAGAGCTCCATCCGGCAAAGCAGCTCCTCCAGCTGTAACTGGGACCAGGGATGCTGTTGTCACCTCATGAAACCTTGCTTGCTGTGCCCTCTGATCGCGCCTAAGAGAGGACAGTCTGAATGGTTTGTTCCTGATTAACAAGGGAAAAGCAAAGCAGTGTGAAGCTTGAATAAACCTTCTTTTGCAATAATAGTTTCACTGTGCAAGAAGATGCTTGTATGGTACAAGCCTTTTTCCACAATGACCTATGCTCAAGCATTTCTCGTTAGAAAGACTGTCAAATCACTCCACGTCAGACTGTGGTCCAAGAAATCATAGCTTCAAAGACAGAAGGAAGCATAAGCTCACAACAAAGAGAATTAAAAGTCAACAGCTCCTGTGCTTCATGTGTCCCGAACTCAGCTGGCAGCTGGCTGCCTCAGTGCTGATGGTTTATTGGCAGGATGTCATTCTTTCCATTAATCCCTGTATTTACACATTTCTAAATTGTTGGTGTTTCCTGCCATCCTACAGTGATGTTCCACACAAAACAAAAATCATGTTTCTGAGGTATTGTTTCTGTACACAATTTAGTAAAAATGTGTCATATGTGGGTTTTTAACTCTCTAAACCACAAATTAACTTTCTCTGAGAAATTATGCACATTTAAAATACACATTGTAGTTTTTATTACCTCACTATCAGTTGCAAATCTTCATGGTCAATGACTCTAGTAAGTAAATTACAGCTAATTACTAAAAACATTGTTAATTGTTCCCAGAGAATATATACTGAGAACACTTACATAATTCAGGGTTTTGAACATTTAAAATTATATTTTAACATTTGAGTCAAAATTTAATACTCTTCCTTGGCATCCATCCTTTCACAATTGCACTTGCCCTTGAACCTCACAATCTCCTTATGTGCAAAGTGCATTTTTTTGGCCTTGGTGTTTACCAGAAATTTATAGACATACAAATATACACATTCATTATGTCTCAAAAAAATTCCAGACAAAGTGCTCCAATGTACACACTTCTCTCCCTGAGGAGGGTAGGTGAAGGCATCAGGTTCCTTGAACGTACCACAAAATATTGCAGTGATGAACACAGTAAAACAACTTAAATAAAGAGGAAGGGAAAATGGTGGGAAAATTATTCCAGGGTTTCTTTAAGGGGAGACTCACAGAGAGAATATCCTGGTAAATACAAACCAGAAAGGAGATCTTTTGAAACATGAACTTTTCAATTTTCCTTTGACATTGTTTCTGGTGGTGACTACTAGATGAAACAAAAAAAGGAAATAATCAAATATGGGTCTCAATGAATGCCTGGCAGAGTTATCTTCCAGAACCTGGCTGAGCCTTATGGTGATCCTACAGGCTCATCTGAGCCTGCATGATTCACCTTGTAGGATTTTTTATGCTGGCGATTTACAGCCTTTGACAGATAGGTCAGTTACTGATGTTCATGGTTTCATTGTCCATCTCTCTACCTTGAAGGCAAGAGACAAGCTGATATATTTTCTTTAGCAGCTTTATTGCACAGAAGTCAAAGGCTGTTTTCATCACAACTGGTTTCACTGGTATATAGACAAGAATCGTGGCCACTTGTTTTCTGACACACCAGGTCAAGTTACTGCGCATAACAGGATTGACAGGTTCTTTCCCCAACTCAGAGTTCGTAAGACCATTCTTTCTATTAAGAGGATGCACTTTAGCCTTGATTACCTGAAATAATATTTAAACACAACCAAGCATGTTAGCAAAGAAGCAGCACGTCAAAGCAGCGAAGAGTTAATTCCCATTCAGGAGACAAATCCCTTCCAGCCCATTCTCCCTCATGGATCCCTCACCCTGATCTCTGGCACATGCGCACAGGCAGAAAGCACAGAGGGTTCTACACAGTCCTGGCAGCAAAATATGGCTGAACAATGTTCTCCAGTTCAGGACTTACAAACTAAGCTGTGTCCCTTTCTACGCAGACCAGGGTCACACTGACATAAGGTGGTATCAGAGGCAGGATGTCAGAGTGGTTGTTCTCTAGCCACCCCGTGTGACTTCTGTGAGCTGCAGGAATGAGAATTTCCCATCCTGCTTTCTTGTAGCGGTAGACATAAAGTTCAAATATTTTGAGTCCGTCAGTATGATTGTCTCCAGCGAGCTCGCTGTCACCCTGCCCTTGTGACAGTCCTGCCACACTATATGGTAAGATAGACAAGGCCACTCTTACAAAGAGAGCTACAAACTCACAAAGAGCTCTAGGTACAACCCAGAGTTGGTGTCTCCATTAGAGGTAACTTCATCTGTGCCACTGAACAGATGGCAAAGAGAAGATCAAGATTTTTTCTTTCTCTGTCCCTTGCCTTGCCTATTTCTTTTTCTGTTGTCAGGTTTCTTCAAATGTAGGGACTTCTGTTAAACACAACCAAAACTGCTCAGGCAAGACCTGCTGAGGAAGGGCTGCAGAAAATGACCAGATTTCCAGAATAATATACATACTTCCAGGAAAGATGGAGCAGACAGTGAGTAGTAATTGATACCATATCCCCACACACCTAGCAATCTAGGGAGTTCAATTAAATTACTGTGCTGTATTAAGAAAAGTGTGTGGCCACATAGTTAGACACAGAACATGCACTGGGAGAGGAGCAAGTCTAAGGTCGCATTTTCAGTGTTTGTTTTTTCCTGCCTTCTGAATGATTAATGACATTTAGGACACCTTAATGTGTCGGTTTGCTCTTGAAACTTACAGGTAGCTTTTTCTCTTAAAAAAGATACTTGACTGCTGCCCCAAGCAGAGAGGACCCTGAGTCAGCAATAAAAGGCAAAGTCACAGTTAAATTAAACAGTTTTGTGATTGAACTTCACACATAGTCTTTGAAATATGGCAATAAATTCATCTTGCAAAGCACAGAAACCAGGAATGGATGCTTAAGAGATTAGACTTTTCGGGCCAATGTCTTTGCCATGCTATCTTTGTAAGATATGCAAGCATCTCAGCCTGATAACTATTGTGGATTTCCTTATTCCCTGAAACTCTATTCTGTCCAGGAAAGACATATATTGATCAGGAGATTAATCATATCTACCATATGAAAGATGGATTTGTAAAGGCTGTGATTGTTGAGGCCATATTTGTGAGTACCCCAGTAATATGGATGCTGTATGTCACTGCAGGTGCAGTGACAAAAATGCAGCATGGCACAACAATGTCACGTAGTGTAGTAGACTTTTGCTGTAACCTACTGTAAACATGATTGTCCTAAAACTAAGTTTTAGAATAAAAAGATAGATTTCCTCAAGGACATATGTTTATAACTATACTAACATCTACGGAAATGGCCAATCCATTCCAGTGACAGAATATTTTATATTTGCTAATGATATAACCAAAGTTGGAGGATAGTTAATAACAGATCTTTTTCAACTCAATTGCTGTCTGAAAAATCAGTACCCCACTAAAATGTTAGTGACTCCCTTTCATCTCTGAGTCACGATATAATAATTTAATATGATTTGGTATAGAATATGACTCACTGCTGCTGAAATCATTGGGACTGACACTGGATTGTAAATATGAGCAGATAAAATGTAGGTTTAGCTCCTGGAATAATATAGCAAAGAAACTGAAGTTCTGAGGGGAAGCTGGACATCACTGAATTATGAAAATTGTCTGCTGTTATTTGCAGCCAAATGTGTGTGTCCAGTGGGGGAAAGGTTGGTTCATGCAAAAAAATAAAAGGTAGATGTCATACTAAGTCAAAGCTTTGGTCATGTTTGCCCACATCCACAGACAGTCTTATCATGACTTGGGAATCACCTAGCCAGGGATCGGGACTGTGGTCACAAGTAAGATGAGATAGAAGACACTTAAATCGGTCGTTGTGAATGGATGGGTTGCAGCTGTTGCTGGGAAAAGTGGGGAAATAGCTCTCTTGTAACAAAAGAATCTCTCAGGAAAATATCAAATGTGATGCTGTTGGAGATGCAGCATTCCCATGTCATTCAGTATAATTAATGAGGGACGGAAATTGGTATTGATGTTAGCTAGCGCCCATGTGCAGGTGCAGAGTTGGTCTGGCCAAGATGGAGATGTTCGAATTGTTTTTGAGCAAGAGCTGGTACAAAAAAATTGGACAGAAATAGGACTGTTATAATGGCACAGACATATGCAAATGTGGGGACTTGGACCAGGGAACATCCACTGCTCTGTGCTCTCTGGAGAGAGATGTTTAATATCAAAGGTCTGGCCAGGAATACAGATGAAACATGGTTAAGCCTTGGGGAAAAAAACACTGAGGACAAAGAGGATGAGACAAACTTCAAAACACAAGGAAAATGACTCCTAATTTCCACTAAGACTGTTGAGTTCAATTTATCAATTATTATGTACGGAAGCAGAGAGCCTTCTGGTCATTTCACACTCTAGTTTGGCTTCAAGGTGGATTTTGCAGACCTTTCAGCCAGGACCTTCCCAGATTAGGCTCTTCTTGCAGTGATTTACACAATTTCCCAAACTGAGATCTAGTCCTGCAGAAAAAGTCCATTTTTCATCATCTCCCATCTAGTGATTTGAGGTGAAGTGCAAGCTCAGCCTTGGGTGACTTCCATGGGTTTTGGTAGATGATTCAGGGAGAATATGAGTTGGTGTCTCCTACAGTGCTGCGTATCCTTTTGGACAGATGCTCCCTTCACGTTGTGCAAGGATGCTCATGGTGTAACTCTCTCCTTGCAGCAGGCCATGCCAAAACTAACACTTAGGAGGCTATAAACAAGCCAAGAAAATGTGTATTCCTGACAGACGTGTGTGGGTATGATTTTATGCATTTGGATTTTTTCTCATGTGATAGAATCAGAAATAAATACAATATAATTCAAAATTAATATGCAAATGAAAGAGATGAACGAGGTTTATGGGTAGTCTGGACATGACTAGACATGATGGCAAAAGGAAGGCACTGGCAGATAAAAAGGTGAATGAGAAAGTTGAGTGTTAAACATGTTTTGCTGCAAGTAGGGAGCAGCATGCAGCCTCTCTCCCTTCCTGCCACAGAGAAGCTGCAGCTTCTTGTTGGGATTTCAACTCTCTTCACTGGTGCAGGGTGCTGGGCTTTTGGCCAGGAGCATCTCAGTCATACTGTCTTTTTGCACAGATGCTACTTTCTTCATCTCTTCCATATAATGCACTTACAAGCCAAATTCCAGCTTTAAACCCTGGAGGGCTGGGGCTTTCTGCTTGTTTTTGCAATGTAAGTTATTAAAAATCGCTAAAATTCATGGATAGCAAAAATATTTAGTCATCCTAGAAAGCAGAAAAGTTTTTAGTTGATAGGCTGGAAATAAAAAATCCAGCAATGAAACATGACAGGTTTCATCCCACTCTCTGATCACTCGAGAAACTTATAAAACAAATAAAAATAGTGGTTTAGAATGAATAGACTTAATGCATTTTAGTCAGTGTTGCTTTTACTCTATTGTTCTGAAGCCACTGGCACCTGAGAAAAGAGACATACAATTAAATAAAATGTCACAACATAATGTGTCAATAAAATCTTCCCAGCAAAATTAATAATTTCAAATGTCTTTAAAATAAGATGAATTCACCTCTTGTATACTATTCAAACATGTTGTTCCCCAACATGTTCCACCCTCGCATAAGCTGATCACATCTGCCTGTGCAGGGGCAAACCATGTTTGGTTTAGACCTTATTTGGATGCTTTTTTCTTCTCCCTTTTATTTCATTTCTAGTTCAGAAACACAGTGTAGATGCCCAGCAAAGGCTGCCTTCATGAAGATTATGTCTAGATGAGTGGAAGCAGTTGAATTACTACGCTTTAAGAAGCTGCCATCTCCTAGCTGAGAGTCCCTTGGGCGAATCCTCTGATTTGCATCTTCACACACACATGCACATGCACTCATCCAACAGAAGTAATTCTGGAAGCTGCGGTCTTCATTAATAAAGTGGGCAACAACTTTTTGTCTTCTTCATTGTGCATTCTCTAGAAACTCCATTGGGATTTCTTTCAGAAGATGTAGGGAACTCCTTTGTGTTAAATTCTGTCAACTGTAAAGTAGAAGCATACAGTTAGTCAAAAGCGAATAACTAGGAAAAAAAAAAGTGATATTGAGTAGGGTATTTCTAACGTGTAAGTGTCTTTTGTTTTATTATATATTGAAAAGTTCCTGTCCTGAAAATGCATAACATAGTCATTATTCTTTAGAAGGAAAAAAGAACTCCTGTGCGTACAGTACCTGATAAAACTGCTATGTATTTTATTAAAATAAGGGTGTGAAAGCTTTGAAAGCATGATTGTAAGTCAATAAGCATATGCGAAATACTATTCTTGATACATACACCTCAAGTAAGGAGGCAACAGAAACTTTGCTCCCTGCCTCTGCACTTAATAATGCTCCTGCGGTTTGACGATGCCAAGAAATCACAGCTCCTGCTGAAGTGCTTGGTGCTTTGAATACAGCAGGGACTTTTTCATCATTCCTTCCCTACATTGCCTGATGGACATTTCTGAGAACTGAGGGTATGCTTAGAAAATAAACTGCAACAAGTAACTAGTATAGCCTATAGCCTCACTCTCTCATTTTTGGTGAAACCAAGCAGTTAGAATAATAAATAGCCAGGACAATGAAAACCTATCAGCAGTGTGGAATGGAATACTTGCATTTTAAAATTACATCTTTTTACAGCTTCATAATGTCCTGGTTAGACTACTTGATATCCAACTAGGATGAAAAGGTGTCCAGAAGTCTCAGATGATACATGTCCAAGCCTCACCAGCCAGGGCTTTGCACCAGTGTATGATCTGAGAATTAATTTGTATTTGAATCAGCTTGCTCTACGTTTCTTGCTCAGGAAGGTGATTCAAGTATCCAATATTTCATTTACATTTGATGGCTGGAATAGCTATCGTCATGCTCTAAATTACTAACATTCATTACAATTAGTTTCTACTTTGCTTAAGGATTACTTTGCATTCGGAAAAATGGTAAGGATCATCTCTTGTTTTTCAGAAATTTATTTCCTTGTCTGTAATACCAAATGTTTTGAATTTGCAACTTGCAGCATAATACTTGCTGATCCCTTGAGAATTTATCATAATAATTTAGTACCACAAACAGAAACGTACAGGCACAAAATTGCTGTGTTGAAGTGCAAGATGACTCTTGGCAACATGAATCAATTGAGCAGATGAGCTTTATGTTAAACAAATCCACAAGGTAGAATTGCTCCCAAAGAATATTGCAAATATTCCCCGAAAATCAGTCAGCAAAATCACCTGGTAGGTGAGAAGGAAATAACCACATTTTCTTATTCTCGGGCAATGAATTAGCTGCAAATCACTGATTTAATTTAAATATGCATGGATAATAAGACCGATATCAGATAAAAGATGCATGTTGTATTTGAACAAGCACTGAATCACTGTGTTACAGCCAAAACCAGAGAAATGTGGGAAATGTAAAAAAAGGGATTCTGAGTCATGTATCCTCTTGACATATAAATTGATTTGATGAAACCTGAGGCGTTCATATTCATCTCTAAAGTCCACTATCATATTCTTTCCCATCTGCATTCATTTCCCTTGTCTCTGAGCAGTGACATTTCTTTTTTTGCATCTTTGCCCACATCGTTGCCTCACATCACCCCTTTCCTGTGACTCAAGGATCCCACTGTAGTATTTGGAAAGACTCTGCATTTCCGTTTTCAAATTGCTCCTTAAGCCTCACTTTTGCCAAATAATAGTGGTTAGGGATGAAGGAAGACTGCCAAAAACTGGATTATCAATAATTACATCCTCCTAACAATTTAGCATCACATCCATTGGCAGGTTCAGCATGTTCAGCATCATTTTCCATTTCACTCAGAAACACTTCACCCATAGCATAGAATGCAGAGGCCACAGAGCTTGTACCATCTATGTGTACTTCCGCAGGACACATCATTTTCCTCTCTAGCAGATAGTAGACAGTCTGCAATGAATCACATACAACTCCACTGAAAGAAAAATGAGTATGGTAGTCACAGATACTAGATGACAAAAAGAGTGTTCATTTTTTATAAAGAATATATTGCAGAGATGAATCAATTATCATTCAAGGGAAAAGTTTTAGGACCATTGTACATTACTCTCTGATTTGGAAACAGCCCTCCACATCTGAAAGGAAACAAAGATATGTCTTCTACTTGGTTATCCAGGAGTCCGACATTTTATTGTGTTCATAAAGATGTTATTGTCCCTCATTCCCTGCTCTCACGTGACCACAGTCAGCATTTCTGCACATCCAGGGGAATCCTCCTGGGGATTAGCTAATGAAAAGTGCTGTAATTCAAGAAATGCATCCCCTTTGGCTACTGTTATTTGCTTTTCCTTGGCACTCAAACAGATATTGATATTCAAGGGCATCATCTACCGACTGGAATGTCTTTCTTCAGTCTCTCATATGGATGCAGATTAATAATGCACACAATCCACTCCCCCTCAAAAACTGTAATTTTATTTTTTTGTTGCAAAAGTGTTTTTTCTATTTACTTTTTTTTTGGTTGAAGAGTAGATCATTCTTTACCATGACCTCATGTTTATCCTGATTTGCACAGTCACTGGGAATTACATGGCTCAGGGCATAGTGCAAGCCTGAATCTGTCTCTTGTATTTACGTTAACAAGACCATATAGCTACTTTTCTGTTCACAGGGAGATGTTGGGGGGAGGGTGGAGCAGGGAATGGTAATTCAAATCTCCTAAAATAGTGCAGAGATGTATTATTTCTTGAATCCATTTAAAAATAAAATCCCAGCCATCCTGTAGCATTAGTGCTGGAGTCAGACCTCTTGCAGCTGACCCCCTGTGAGACCTGTGCAGTTAACACAGCATCTTACTCCATAAGGACCTGTCTCTGTCTTATACTAATCCAGGGCTTGCTGCTTTTGACGGAGCACCAGCCTCACCCCAAAGCCCTCCACCCACTGCACAAAACCAATGTCACCAGCACAATATTTATACTGGTAAAGACCTGGAATGCCAGAGACACAGACGTTTGTGTTGCTGGCTTTTGCTGACAAATATCTGCTGTGATGCAGGTGGCTGAAGCACTGGAGGGAATAGGTCTGGACAGAATAGCCAAACAACTTCGAGAGGAGAATCCCACAAATCCTGTAAAGGTGTTCATATAAGCACTTTGGTACCATTTTTGCATGTCCACTTCCCCTACAATCTACATTAGGACTGAGCTTGTAAAACCTATAGTACTTATAGCTAGCATGTTGTCAGTGTAATGGGAATACAAGGAGGTCCTTCCTCGTTGAGAACTCTCCTGGAAACAAGAGAGGGTATCTCAGATCTTGGGGAAATTCTCAAAAGCAGCTAAAAATGCTGCAAGATAAATCACTCAAAGGGCACTTGTCATACGAAGCATTTAAGCAGCACATTGATTCTCTTTACAGTTTATTTAATATTCTGGTTATGTCGGATCTGGATTCCATTTGCATGTGAAAGGCACCTGGTATGGTCAGAAGAATATTGAGAGGAATTAATTTATCTCATTCTGCATTAGGAAAGCTCTTTCATGACTTCAGATATTAAGCTCTGTAACAGTGATAGCTTCAAATTAATTGTTCTTGATAACATTTTCTTGTTTGCATACCTTTGCATAGAGAAGTTTCCTATACTATCTTTTTACAACTATCTGATCTACCTGGCAAAGTTGGAACATATCTAATATGACAATATGTGAAAATTAGTCAGTCAAGACAACACTAATGGATTTTTGAAGCTGATAATATTTGCTATATCTCTTCAGATTGGGACAATGACTTCTGACATCTTTCCTCCTCGAAAACAAAAGTGGAAACTGTTCCCAGTTCTGGTGTGGTCTCTTCCCAGGATAAGGCAGCTCCAATGGTACTTCAATCGTACCCACGCCCAGAGATACATCTGCAGAAAAACATGGATTCATTTTCAGACAGAGGTACTCATGACAAGTCCACCCAGGACTGTTTCTGTGCTTCCTAGGACTCACTTTATGAGGTAAATAATTAGATACAAGATCCACACCTCTCTATTTTGCATTTCTTACATTTTTATACTGAGGAAATCAGAAGAACTGGCTATTGACATGTAGTTGATACTTTGCTCTTAGCTCTTCTCCTCAACTGCAGGATGATAATCAAACAAAAACAATTGTGTGAGTAATGCAAGATTTTCAAGATATCACCTTAGGCTAATCCATAGAACGTTGAGATATTTTCAAATGCAGGAATCTATGTTTGTTAAGAAGGCTTTTGTATGATGTTGAAGTTAAACTGGTTGCTAATCTCATCCTCTGAGATTCTCATCTAGTTCAATTCACCAAGTTCAGGGATAGTTTTGACAGCTCCAACCTACAGCCATATTGGCTTAAATGCAAGGTAAACACATCCAAGTGTTACAAGGTAAAACCGAAGTTTCATACTTAAGAAATTTTAGAAAATAATTTTTAATTCATCAAATTTCACAGAATCACAGAATGTTAGGGATTGGAAGGGACCTCGAAAGATCATCCAGTCCAATCCGCCTGCCAGGGCAGGAACACCTAGGTGAGGTTACACAGGAAGGCGTCCAGGCGGGTTTTGAATGTCTCCAGAGAAGGAGAATCCACAACCTCCCTGGGCAGCCTGTTCCAGTGTTTTGTCACCCTCACTGAGAAGAAGTTTCTTCTCAAATTTAAGTGGAACCTCTTGTGTTCCAGCTTGAACCCATTACCCCTTGTCTTACTGTTGGTCATCACCGAGAAGAGCCTGGCTCCATCCTCGTGACACCCACCCTTTATATATTTATAAACATTGATGAGGTCACCCCTCAGTCTCCTCTTCTCCAAGCTAAAGAGACCCAGCTCCCTCAGCCTTTCCTCATAAGGGAGATGCTCCACTCCCTTCATCATCTTTGTGGCCCTGCGCTGGACTCTCTCCAGCAGTTCCCTATCCTTCTTGAACTGAGGGGCCCAGAACTGGACACAATATTCCAGATGAGGTCTCACCAGGGCAGAGTAGAGGGGAAGGAGAACCTCTCTCAACCTACTAACCACCCCCCTTCTAATACACCCCAGGATGCCATTGGCCTTCTTGGCCACGAGGGCACAGTGCTGGCTCATGGTCATCCTGCTGTCCACCAGGACCCCCAGGTCCCTTTCCCCTACACTGCTCTCTAATAGGTCATTCCCCAACCTATACTGGAACCTGGGGTTGTTCCTGCCCAGATGCAAGACTCTACATTTCCCCTTGTTACATTTCATTAAATTTTTCCCCGCCCAACTCTCTAGCCTGTCCAGATCTCGCTGGATGGCAGCACAGCCCTCTGGCGTGTCAGCCACTCCTCCCAGCTTGGTGTCATCAGCAAACTTGCTGATAGTACACTCAATTCCCTCATCCAAGTCATTGATGAATATATTGAACAGTATTGGTCCCAGAACTGACCCTTGAGGCACTCCACTAGATACAGGCCTCCAACCGGACTCCGCCCCATTGACCACGACTCTCTGGCTTCTCTCCTTCAGCCAGTTTGCAGTCCACCTCACTACCCGATCATCCAGTCCACACTTCCTCAGTTTTGCCGTGAGGATGCTGTGGGAGACAGTGTCAAATGCTTTGCTGAAGTCAAGGTAGACCACATCCACTGCTCTGCCATCGTCAATCCACCTTGTTACGTCTTCATAAAAGGCTATGAGGTTGGTCAAACACGACTTCCCCTTGGTGAAGCCATGTTGACTGTCCCTGATGACCCTCTTATCCTTGATATGTCTTAAGATGGCACCAAGGATAAGGTGTTCCATCACTTTCCCAGGGATGAAGGTGAGGCTGACAAAAAAAATTTAAAGGGTTACTTTTGCTTATTTAAAAAAGCTTACCTCTTAAAAAGCATTATTTAAAAGAACAGTATTTTACTCTTTAGTAAGCTCAAAAATGAGTGATTAGACACTTCTTGTAATGCTTTGGGTAACTTTATTCTCAATCATTTAACAAAGTATCTGAAAAGTATAACCTTTTTAAAAATAATTTGTTCCACAGCACAAGTGCAGAGATATATTGATTATATTGTTTCATTTCCCACTAAATGTGCATTCCAAACCCTGAGAATATTATTATTTATAACCATCTGTGTTGCAGTAATTCTTAAGAGCAATAAGGACTGAAACTGCACAGTGTTAGATATGTTCATGCATACAGTTTCACACAAAAAGTTCATAATGTAGATAGGCATGAGGTGAAACAGAAGGGTGACTGTAGTTACACACACTTGATTGGTAGCCAACAGAAGGTATAGATGGAGATGGACTTGCCCCCAAAAGCTAGAGCAGAGCCAAGAACTGATATGAGATTATTTAAATAGAACTAAAACACGCTGTAAAATTTTACTCCAAAAAAAAAAAAGTTTCTGTTCTAGCTCTTGTGCTCTGTAATGAGAATGAAAGACAAAGCCATCTTAAGGGCTTTTAAGTATGAAAGATTACGATATGGGAGTAAAACTGAGATGTTGCTGCCTCTTACATGTGCATAGTACTGGATTTGATAAACAAAATATTTAGCAGTAGTGAAAATCAATGATAGACAATTCTGGCACAACACCAGAATCAAACATTTAGTATACTGACATAATTTTTACTTCTTCTAACTGAGTCTGCTGGAATCTGATTTATTTCAGCCAGCCGTTGTTCCCTTGCAGGAATTGTTGACATAGTATATTATAGCAATCAATCAATATCTTATTAAATGAATGAAGCTCTTTCATTATCTTCCAGCCCAGATTGAATTGCTGCAGCCATAATGGGAAGACAATATTTTACCTTGCTGCAGGGAAACCCCCACCCTGCTTCCCAGCCCTGATACTTATTGTTCATTTTGCTCAGTCGGAGAGTAAGATTTACGTCTCTTGTTTCCCAGCAGCAGTTAGGAAAGAAGGCAGAGGATTAACTGACCATGGGACCGC
The DNA here is from genome assembly GCF_036013445.1 of Caloenas nicobarica. Classification (NCBI taxonomy): domain Eukaryota; kingdom Metazoa; phylum Chordata; class Aves; order Columbiformes; family Columbidae; genus Caloenas; species Caloenas nicobarica. The sequence continues at coordinate 27,754,311 of NC_088246.1, read as the reverse complement.
TGTGGCATCGCTTTCCCTCTGAACTGAGTGTGTGGCTTAAATATCGTCTGCTAGGGAGGGAGATGGGAGGAAGGAGGATTTCTAGAAGGGGGCGTTCTGAAGCCAGGGCAGTGGAAGGGGCCTTGTCTGCATCACCCATGCCACGCCACCAAAAATGCAAGTCCCTATGTTGGGCCTATCACGTATCACTTTGTTGTGAGATTGCCGAGATCTGTGCTAAATCTTTACCCGTGTCTGGCATGTTATTAGGAGGCAGAAGAAGAAACAAAGTCGGCTCCAAAAGTGCTTTATCGACACGATTAATTGCTGGTGGCCCAGTGGCTGGCTGGCGCAAGCGGCTGCAACTCCAGTGCCCTCGGCGGAGAGGCTGCGAGTCTCTTCTCTCTGTAATTGCTTCCTGCTTTTCTCGTCTCTTCCCTTTTCATATCTCTAGCTTCATTACTGAGAAGAAGCAATTTACTGGAGCTAATGAAGTCATTTTGCAGCACCAGCACTGGCGCACCTAAAGGGAAAGGAGTATCATTGGTCCCTTTGAAATAGCCGGAGCAGAGCTAATGGAGACTAACAGCCATGGTAGCTACTGTTTGCTTCTTGACCAGAGAGAAATATGGTCCTGGCTTTAATTTTGTTAATGGGAGATTAAGAAATTGTATTTCCACCAGCCTAACAAACCTTGTTTGAGTGTTCGTGTATCATAGCACTGGCTCTTGTAAATCCCTTGAAACTATGCACAGAGGTATTTTGAAAATATTACAAAGCCAGACTTAAATTAGCTTAGTGCTCCACAGAGCCATTCAATGCTAAATCAAACTCTTACATGTGAGATGTGCCTTTTAAGTTTGTTTTTACACAGTCAGTCAGAGCAGAGGTGTGGTGTATCAGAGGAGAAGCTGCTGGCGTGTCCCCTTGCAGCACTGCTAGAGCTCTGCCTGGGCTGCAGCAAGTCAATGCAGAAGATCTGTCACCCCTGACCAGCCCCATCCATCTCCAGACAGAGAGTTCAGGGTGCGGAACCAGCACTGTTCCCAATCCTGCAGGCTTGGTTGGGGTTGCAAGCGAAAAGCCTGCTCCCAGTTGTGTTTTACAAGACTCTGTTTCTGGAAACCTCCAACTTTCACTTTGCTTTTGGGCTAAGTTCACTTTTCAAAGGGTTACTCATGCTCCTGGTCCCAAACACAGCAAGCCCTCAGAAGGAGAGGGCTGCCTGTTACAGAGGAGGCAAGGGCTAAGCAACTACGCAGCCTCGGTGGCCTCCTCTCTTCTCCTCCAGGAGAAAGCAGAGGCTGACACAGACACCAGAGGGCACGGATTTTGCCCACAGGTTTCTAACTAGACCATCTTGTCCAGGGTGTTTTAAAATGCTCTTGCAATGACTGTGTCTGGTATGCAGGCTGCGAGATGGCAGTGGGGTCTCGCCCTGTGTTGTGACTTCCCAGCGCAACCAAAGCTTCTAAATCTCTCATGCACTGCAAATCCCAGCCCAGGGCTGAGCAGCTCTGGGTTAGTGGCTCAGCCAGGATCACCTGCCCGTCCAGTGCCCTTGACTCCCGTTTCTCCAGGCAGGGCTGTCATCAGCTCTGTGATATACAGCCCTCTTGAGCAACGGGGGAAATAAGTACTAACTAGCTAACACGGCCCGTTTTGCTGGCTATCGCTGGAAGTTAATACACCCTGGGGAACGCGTAGCACTTTATCACTCACTTTGGGTGCACATTTAGAGTACGAAATTCTTGCCAAGTTGAATCGAATATTTTATTGGCTGGAATAAGTGATTATGAAGCTTTCTTGGCGTACAATTAGCTCTGTTTCCTTTTTCCAAGCATTGCAAACCTTTTAGAAGAAACACCAACTGAGAGAAAATGATTCAAGAGAAAATGATTTAAGGATCACAGGGCAATTTTTATGCTTTAGTGTTATCTGCACTGTAAGAAATATGGCAGGTTCCATATTTTAAATTTGGGGAATCAAAATGAATGCTTTTAGGAATTGCCTTTTATGCTAAGTGAAAGTAAGAGCAATGACTGACTGTAACAAGGGTAAAGCACCTTCCCAATGTCAGAGATGGATTGTGGGTTAAAAGTTGACCCTTAGCTGCCTTTTCTGATATTCTTTGTTCAATAGTAATCAGATTTAGAAAAACTTATGTAAGGCAGTTGAAAGTAATTCCACTATATGCAAGACATGTAAGGGAGCATAAGTGACATAATTTATGGACAGCCAAAGCAAAGAGTAATACTTTGGAAAAATTCAAATGGCTCCTTCCCATCATCCTTCAGCAGCAGAGGATATATAGACAAGGTTTTAGACTTGCAATTCTTCCTACTTTTTTGCAATTTTAGGAGAAATTGTGGGTATATTACCTACCATAACCTCTATTAACCTTCACGACATGATAGATTCAGGCTGTGATGGGCTTAGACAGGGGGTGGGAGGCAAAGGAGGAAATTCACAGATGAGGATCCTTTACCTTCACACAGATTTCGCCTTGTTCTTAAAAGAAGACGTGAACAAAGCTGGGAGCTACACCAGGCTCTTCTGTGGAACAGGCCTGTGCACAAAGCTATTTGGTCCCTCCATGTGGAACCTCCTGCCCCGTAATGCTGAAGAAACATGGTGTGGCTGAAGGGAGGTCGAACTCTGGGGCTGGGGGCACAGCAGGCAGCATCTACTATCTCTGTCTAAGACATCTAATGACACCTATTTTCAGGCATTGCAATAAGTGATCTCCTGGTTGGATCCAATTTGGCATCCTGTTTCATATTCTGAATTCAGACTCCTCTCTGCACATACTAGAGTTGAGCTCCACCTCCTCTTTCAAGAGAGAGTGATGCCTATTTAAACATAAGAGGGCAAGTAAAGATCAGTGTCTGGCCACAGTAAGCCCAGAGTAGTCCTGTTGGTTTCACCAGCATTTGCATTGCTTCTTACTGGCTCATCAAAGTAGAAGCTGGAGCAGAGGTTACTGGTGGTGGAAATCAGGAGTACCTGAGCTGGAAAAAAAATAAGCTGCTCTGGTCAGCTGAAATATATATAAAACTACATGAAAGATTACAGAAAGTCTTTGCTTTAGATGTCTTAGATACACAGTTGTAAATGCATGCAGTTAATTAAGGTCTCTGTGGGAAAACTAAGTGATGTCAAGTATTATGTACAAAGCAACTAATTTATTGCAAGTTTAATCCATACAAGAGAATGAATATTGCTAGAATATTCGATTTACATAGAATCTATTAATGTTTTATATTAAATTATTTTCGTCATTAGTCTTAGAATATTTACAAAATTATATAAAACTTATATTTTCTGAAAGCTCTAACAGCTCTGTATAAAAAAGATTTGTAATCTACTAAATAACTTGACTTACTTTACTTTCAGAAAGCAGTAGGGGTTTGGAAAAAGAGTGGTCAATCATGTTCTAATGATGATGCTGATATGGTGGATACTTGCTCATGGGAATAGTCCTGCTGAATTTAACAGGATCAGTTATATGAATGCGGCTACTGGTGAACATATAAGTGAGAAGAACCCAGGTTTGCAGCACCTTCTCTGACAGGGACACAGCAGTGTCTTGGTGTCTCAGGGGAGAAACTGGAGCAAACCTCTGAACTAAGGTGTTCTGACATTGGTCAAGACCATCTAGCCCCCATACTTTCACCTCAAGTGTAGTCACTAAAAAGCATGCCTGCATTCACCTTTGGGATAGCAAATATAAATCATTCAGCTAGTAGCTGAAAAAAAAAATAAAAAATGTGTGTAGCAGACTGAAGTCTATGCTTCGTCTATTAAATATCTATGACTATATCCCTTCACAAAGAATTTGCATCACTCTGTGTTCTTTCCTAGGAATGGGAGAAATAGTACCAAAACTTCTGTTCTGGAGGGGATGTGGAGGAAAGACAGAGAAAGCTGCTTTTCTCTACCTGAATATTTCTGGAAATACAAAGATACATGCTGCAAGCAGGTTTTTTTTAACTTCTTGTGTTAAGTTGCATTTTTTCCCCAATTTCAAACAGAGCAGAGACAATATCTCTCTAAGGAAGAAACTGTGCTCCAGAAAGGATTAACTGATCTCAAGACCAGCAGAGCTGATTTTCATCAGCCACCCTGATTTAATTTGAATGTGACCTCCTGGCCTTGTTTCAGCAGAGTTGTACCTAAGTTGGAGAGAACAGCCAAAGCCACAAACCCTTTGCATTCGTACAGCTCTGCACTGGAGGTGCTGCTGGTTCCTACGGGAGGGAAGAAGCGCAATCCTGGCCCCTGCTTTCTGCTCACTGGCAGAACCTCTCTGCAGCAGAGGGAGGTTCACTTGATCTCCTCCTGTGGCCACATGCTCATGTCAAATACTAAGAGATGCGCAGGACATTTAAGATCTTGGTCAGCCAGCCGAGTCCAGCTGAGCCCTGTATGGCATTGCTGTTGGTACTTTAGGGCAGGGTGACCATGTCTCTGCAGGGCTGCACAGGTAGACTTGCAGAAATTATCACCCAGAAGCTTAAACACCAACTGCTTTTATCTCTATATGCATCTTCTACATGAAAGCACCATAACATGGATGGAGAGCGATAATGCAATAACAACCTGTGAGCCCTCAGCTTGCAAACCAGCTACCTATTGTCAACTGTCTGATCGATTATCCAGTACATCAGCAATTTGCAGGGACACAAACATAACAGGATGGTGGAGTAAACTGGCTTGGGGGTTTGCCTGTCACTGGATTTGCCTTGTGCTGCACAGAGAGGGAAAAATCAGCCATGCACATTCTTGCTACGGCAAGAAGTGGTTTCTCATAGCTCAGAGAATTCAAAATGAGCAGTGGCTCCATTTAATGAGTCAGTCTGGCCTTCTTACTATTGACTAACAATAGCCTATGCTAGGAAATATATTAGAGAAAGAAAAATTAATTGGAAAAAAAATCTGTTTTGTGAGCAATTGCAGCTGTCAAGCTGCTCTCAGACTCTTTCTCATTTTTACTTTTATCATTGCACAAAAGACGTTTGTTTCAGTCTCTCCCTCTCCAGGCTGGGCTGCCTTCTCTCAGGAATTTAGATATTCAAAGCAGAGAGGAGCAAAACGTGATCCCTAGGCAGACAGCAGCTCCATGAAACCTGGCATTTCCAGAGAGGACAGAGGTCAGTGCAAATGCTACAGAAAGAGATGTTTCAGCAGAGATCTGTGCCAAACACAGAGACCTCTGACATACCCAGGAACAAAGTGTTGATGGGAGGTGCAGAGAGATGAGTCCGTCAGCCAGAGCAGGAGAGGCACAGCTAAAGCCACCCAAACACTGTATTGTCTCATCTCTAGTTAACATAATATTTGTCCTTCCTATACCTCTGTTCACCTCCTGGCAGCCTGTCTCTAAGCCTGCTTGAAGTAGGGGCTGGACAGTTCTGGATAAACAAAGTTTAGTTCAAGATCGACCAGTTTGTTTAATTCTAGAGAGAAATACTTTGGTTGGGAAATGCTGAACAGAACTTCAGCGACCTCCAAAGGTAGGGCTGAGTATTCTGCCTCAATGCTCAGAGTTTAATAGGGCCTGTATACCAAGGTGAGTCCTGACATTTATCCTAGGCTTATGTAGGTGCATAAAGAGCCTGTGTACAACCCCCTCGACTGCCGAGGACAGCTGGCTGAGGGAGGGCTCCAGTGCTGGCCCTGGATGGCTCCATGGATGGAGGTGCCATTGATATATCAGAAAGGGAGTGCTGGAGACATTAAAACTGTATTGTCATCTGATCACTGAGTGGTGGCAGCTTCCCTGCAGGGTCACACACTCCTGAGGTCCCTTGCTTGAGCAATCTGCATCAGAAGCTTTGCTGACTATAGTTAAAGGACTTCATAGTTAGGTAGGATGCAGTATCACCTACACACATGGCTAGAAAATGTGGGAGAGGGTTTTGAGACCCTGCATGGTCCTACCTGTGGTACAGACTGTGGTTATGGAAATTTTTAGAGCAGAGTAACTGTGGAAAGGGTGGTTTTATGACAAAACTGGGTAGCTGTGTAGGGGTGAGCCTAAAACAGATGAGGCTAGCTCCCACTCAGGGCCAAAATGCATGTACTGGATCATAGAACCCCACCTCTTCCCTTCCCTCATTGCAGCTGCATCCAGCCTGCATAGTATATACACCTTTAAAGCAGACACAGCCAGCCTGGGCATGTGAACAAGTGATGGTGTAACATCAGCTCTGCTATAGAACTCTGTACTGTCATTGATGCTCGGGCCATTAACCAAGTTAGTGTGCAATAATAGTGCCTCTGTCCTGCAGAAACGCAGTAGGTGCAGTGAGGGGGTGATGGAGAGTGCAGGGAGCTGCACTGTGTTTTCCCAGATTTTCCTGTGTCAGATGACACAGAACATGTGCTGAACTGGGCAAGATTTAGGGGAGAGGAGGGGGAAAGCGGTCTCTGGTCTTTTTGACATCCCCAGGAAATTTGTGCTTCAGAGTCTCCATTATTTCCTATGAAGACACATCTCCAGCACAAATCTGCAGTGCTAAGCAGAATTTGCACAGTCTGCTTTTGCCCAATGACAAGCAAATTTGTTTCTGTAGATAAGCTTGCAGGTAGAGCACAGCTGGTGCGGAAATGATTGGTTTTAATTTCACATTTGTTTATGTCCATGATTTGATTACTGCAATCCCTATTATCAGCTTATTTAAACTTTTACTTATTATCGGACATCAAGAATATCATTTATTTCCTTTCGACAGAAAACTACTTTCCACAAAATGACAATCCATCAGGGTAAAATTCTTGTGTTAATCAGCCTACTCACAAACACACCATGTGTGTGAATAAGAATGACTGAAGTTAAATCGAATTAAGAAGAGATCAGGAGATTGCAGGATATTACCAATAGTCATGGTCAGGAGTAATCATCAGGAGGATCATCTCTGTAAAAACACGTGATTCAAGTGAAGGTTTTTCTCCCACTTCTTACAGAACAAGGTTCCAACATCAACACACTTGCCACTTGCCTCTGACTGGGTCCATGGTGGAGACATTACATTAGCAAACTGCTTTTCAAAACAGAATTTATTTTTTGTGATTAGGCTGCATGCAAAACAGTTTTTCTTCTCTCCAGATTTTCTAGGCAAAGCATACAGAAATCAAAAAGGGAAATGCTAAGAACCCAAAGCAGAGCCAGACAAACCGAGTGCCAGCCCCGTTCCTCCCTTATAGGAAGGAAAGGTTGATCCTTCCAAGCCAAGACAACCTGCGGATTGCCTTACTCAACATAAAAATTTTGTGTGCACTGGCAGTTTATTAAATTTCAGGTGACATGCTTATATTTGTATTTTTAGTGTTACGCGTTTTTCCACTGTTCATTTGAAGTAAGCACTTGAGTCAGTAGGTAGAACATATACCATAACCCCTTCCTCCAAAAACTGGTAGTTTTGACATCATACATTGAAACTTGTCTCCACAGCCAACACGTACAGACAGCATATCTTCCTTGGTGCAATTCTTTCTGCTTGCTGGCTGGAATGCCTGTTTCACCTTTGCTCCTCTCTAATCATGACAGGTATATCTAAGTTCAAATCTCCTCAGGTTCTCATCAAGTGCTCACTTTCCCATCTAAGCCTGTCCCTCTAAGGTGTTAAGGAAGTTTCTTCACCCTAGGTATCACAAAGTAGTGTCTCGGGCATGAATTCCAGAAATTCCTCTAAAATAATTTATTTGTAAGGTACAGCATAGAGAGTTTCCTCCAGAAGAGGGACCCTGAGCAAAGAACACACTGGGCAATTCTGTTCCCAAAATCTAGGCTTCCCATCCCTCATGTTTCATTTCAGGCCAATTAAACTCTGGGGTCTCCCCAGTCTTCATTGGGTCCCTTCATTTTCATCAAGTGGGGAGCTGTCTGTTTTTCACCGACCAGAGTAGACATCAATCTAGGTCCTGTCCATCATCTGCTATTTTGCATCTGAAACTAGGAAGAAAAATAAGTCCTTGGCAATAGCCAAAACATCAATAAGTTTTCACATTCTGCTGTTTCTCATTTTCTTTAGACACACTCTTTCATTCTTTTACTTATCTCTAGGGATGCAGCTTCTGCTGACAATCAAAAGCTCTCTTACCTTCTAGCCTAAACCACTTCTGGGACCCTTCTTTGCTTATAGTAGGCAGAAAGTTCAAAAGTTCACAGCTCACGGCCTAAGCAAACTTAGCTACTTATGCTAAGGGAGTTACTTGTGCTAAACGAGTTCTATATAAGCAACTTCTAAACAAGTTCTACAAGAAGCAATATACCAAATAGTTCAATGTCTATGAGATTTTCCCAACACCTCCTCTCATTGACATCTACTGGGAAATCCAATAGGTTTATATGTCTATCATTGTTTAAAGATTGTGAAGTACAGGAAAACTTGGATATTCTCTTTCTGTTTCCTTGATGGTGACAGTAGGCATTCTGGACATCAGAAACAAGAGTGAAACCAAGAAATAATACCTGTAGATCTAATTTCTGAAGTCTATCTGGGCTCAGCTTGAAGGATATTGCGAAGTCAAACGGGTTCCTGGAGTTATAACTTTTTTCTTATGTAAAGTCTTAACGCTGTTCTAGGACTTGGTTCTGTAAAGTATTGAGCCCTCTGAAACAACCACAAATGATTTATGAGGTCTGTGCCTGAAGAAAATATATTTTGGTGTGCTGTTGCTTTAGATGTGAACATCTGTCTTGGATGAAGCCAAGGGGAGCATCACTGCAGCAGTTTTGTCTCTCCCCTTAGATGTGATACAGAGCACAGTCTATAAGTGATGGAAATGGTGAGTAGCAGCTTTCTTACCCGGCCTGCATCAGCCCCTCCTGCCGTGCCACACACAGGATCTAGCTTCTAGAGGGACTGTAAGGCTGTACGTGCTATCCGAGCTACTCAGAAATATCTTGCATGAAAGATTTCAAAACACATCCATTCTTCAGTTTCCTTGAAGTGACTCCCTGTGTTTTACCTGTGACAAAAAAAAAAAAAACATTGAGAAGGTTTTGTGCCTTATCAAAGAAATTAAAAAAAAAAAAAAAAAAAAGAATTAACAATGTTCCCCAACTGATAGCCTGTACAGATCCCCGGCAAAACCCTATGGTGAGTCAAATCACATCTTCCTCAAAGAGAGTGTCTCTGCATTTCCATCAAGAAAATATAATCAGAGGAGGACTGTGCTGCCTTCCCTAGCAGTGGAAGAATGAATGGTCTCTGCCAGGGTTATTTGTACAGGAAATTTGATTGCTAATGTGCATTAAAAGGTGATGTTAAAATGTTATGACAATGAGGACTACCAAGATCAATAGAGAAACTGATGTTCTGGAAAACCAGATCCAATTAGATGGAGATCTTGATGCACTGAATATGTCCGCTCCGCACAGGCAGTACATCACAGCCACAGAAAATGCACCGAGTTTGCTGTTCACAGACCAATCTGTCTCCAGCTGCTGTCACAGAAAGACCCACAGGAAAACGTCAAAAGTCCCCAAGAAATTTAGGAGCATCAGTCCCTTAAAGCCCCTAATGGGCCGTGAGCAATTTGAGCAAGCAAGCTAAGCAGGGTCAGTGCTGGGCAGGCAAGCAGTGCCCAGGGCCACAGCATCGCACTGGCACCAGCACCCCGGGAAGGGCAAAATAGGTGGTGAGTTAGCCAAATAGCCACGCAGGCTGGTAAGAAAGAACAATTTCCTCATAGTTTTGGAATATCTTTCCCAGAGAAAGAATAGAAATACCTGTAACCGGTTGTTTAAGGGAAAAAAAAGTTGGTACAAATACACAAAATTTTACTCCTGCTGTTACTTATCTGTCTAAATGTCCTGTTTCCTGCTATGCTATATTTTTTAACACTTGTGCAGTATTTCTGCCTCTAGTAAAATCCATTTTGAAGAAACAGTTAGTGTGGGGGGTTTTGCCAAAAATATATGATCAGATTTTTTCCATCATAAAGTTTGAATTGCAGGTTGAGACTTGGAATGACTTCTCGGTCCTCTGTGCCTTAGAACAAGGCAAAAGATTTAACTTTGGTCCTGAATATCAATTTCTTAATATGAAAAATGTATGCCTATAATAATCATGTTAAGAATAGAAGAAGGATAGATAAAGCATTACAATAATATTTTGGGCTTATTTTAATACAATTCAGAAGCCAGCAAAGCAATCTAGCATAAGCTCAATTTCGAATGTCAGGCCTGTGCTGCTAAAATACATTACGTGCTTTGCCAGACCAAATCTTATTACAGTAAGGCATTAGGCAAAAGGAACAAGCATTCATGTTTTATTTAAGTAACAAACTACTTTTTGTGCCATTTTTGTTTCCAAAAATGCTATTTTAAATTTATTTGTAACACCTAATTAAGCTACGATCAGATTTTGTATAGTACAGCCTACCTGCTCAAGGGATACCAAGAATCAAAAGCAAAGTAATTGCAAGTGTAGACCAAATGGAATTTCTGTTCAACCTGAAACAGGTGTATATTAACAGGCACCAATATTCTCCAGAAAGTTCTGACTGTATGATACAAAATACTATTGAAGGAACGGGAACCTGGGGGGAAAAAAAAAAAAGGAAAAATCCAAATGCTAAAAACATTTCCCCAAAATCCTATTACCACTTTTATTATTCATCTGTCAGGCCAAGCACAGAAAGAACCTTCCTCATAACTGCAGTGGGCAAACAGAAAGAGGGCAGACAGTGTGGTGAGGAGCTTCCAGGGCCAACATGTCCATTTGGTGGTAGCACAACTCAAGGCAGCTTTCGTAAAGTCACACTCCTTGGCGAGAGCAAGAGACCTGAACTCAGTTCGCAGGAAAAACAAAAACACATTCCTGCTTCCTTTATGGAATTATTTTGAAATAATGTTGCTCTCTGAACTTCTATGTCTGCATTTATTTAAATTAAGCAGAAAGTTTATGTATAAACGTGAAGCTGGAAATCCAGCAATATTAAAGATCAGAAAAATCAGAGCCATGAAGATGATTAAGGGAGTGGAGCATCTCCCTTATGAGGAAAGGCTGAGGGAGCTGGGTCTCTTTAGCTTGGAGAAGAGGAGACTGAGGGGTGACCTCATCAATGTTTATAAATATATAAAGGGTGGGTGTCACGAGGATGGAGCCAGGCTCTTCTCGGTGACAACCAATGATAGGACGAGGGGCAATGGGTACAAACTGGAACACAGGAGGTTCCACTTAAATTTGAGAAGAAACTTCTTCTCAGTGAGGGTGACAAAACACTGGAACAGGCTGCCCAGGGAGGTTGTGGAGTCTCCTTCTCTGGAGACATTCAAACCGGCCTGGACGCCTTCCTGTGTAACCTCATCTGGGTGTTCCTGCCCTGGCAGGGGGATTGGACTGGATGATCTTTCAAGGTCTATTCCAGTCCCTGACATTCTGTGATTCTGTGATACTGTGAAATTAGATGTCATGCTGTACAATTAACTGTGTTAAATAGCAAGTAAAACTGAAATTACTCTTTCTGTCTTAAAGCTATATGTTACTTCTAGAATTTAGTATACTTTTTACATCTTTGTAGTGTGAGCTTTTCATAAGAAAAATCATAATACAAATTCTGTAATGCCTGATAACACAATTCCTGTGGTTTTTTCCCCTGTTTCCTTCAGTATAGCATAGCACTGTTCTTTTTATAATTTTAGGATATTTTCTGCTGGTGGAACTAGTAAAATACGATTCTGAAGTGAGAGCATCCCTCAGCGCCCTGCCAGTCTGGGCGTGGAACAGGGTGGCTTCGGCAGCAGAGATGGGCTTCCTTTGTAAACAGGATTTCTCAGGAGTTTTGGCTTTTATTTATTTTGATTCCTTATTGCAAGGAGAAAAAATCCTCAGTCTATGAGTGAAAACTCAAGATATTCTAAGTCTGGTTAAAAATCATAACATTTTGCTAGCAGTAAAAATGAAAATCCACATCAGTCTCTTCTTCTATGTGACAGGGCTCCTGATATATGAACCCCTAGTGATTCTTCCCTTCATTTGATATGTTACAAACACCAACATGAACAAGGTAAGTAATTTTCTTCAAAGCAGAGTGTTTGTAAAAAAATCACAAAGAAATCAAATGAAATAAAAAATTCAGTCAGTTCATGTAAATACCAATTATTTGTATTGGAATGAGAAAGCAGAACAGAAATCTCTGTACATGGATAGCTCTTCTGAGTATGAGGAAATTTCAAAAGAAGAAGCAGAATCAAAAATACATGATACTGTATCCTCTAATATACATCGAACTTTTTGGGCGATGGGGCAATATCTCTCCCTATAGCTCCCTCAGGAAAACAATGGTGTCCATGTCTGCTCCTGCAAAACTACTTGTGGAAAGTAAGCGGTGAGATGCTATTAATTTCATTATTCCCTGATACTGATAAACAGGAGAGAAATAAGAGAAAAGATGCAATAAAAAATACAAGACTGAAAGTGGTCTTATTTACAGTTTCTGTAGCACGTCTAAGGAAATAATTTTTCTCAATATTTCAAAATAGTCAACAAAGATGTAGAAGCTGACAGCTAGGAGCAGAAGTGAGACTAAATGCATTTTTTATTGGTGAGGGTAACTCACCTTTGCAGTTATTTCCTAAGGGAGTAGCAGTCCATTGGTAATTTCTTTAGTTAAAATGAGATATTTTTTCTGAAAATCACGCTGCAGTTCACATGAAGCTTTTTCAGGAAGTCCTAAGGCTTTGTACTCTCAGAAACACACTATCCAGCAGACTTCAGATACAAAGTTCTGCCTACGCTTTTTATAAAAATAGAGGCAAAAGCTGAGGCATGCTTGGTGTTTTTACACGTATCAAGGTTGTAGCACTGGTTCCTTCAGCCCAGTGTCCTGGAGAAGCCTTGGACTGGAATTAAGATTGAAAACCAGCCTTTGCTTATTTATTATTGGATTATGACTTTTTTTTTTTTTTTTTGCATCCTTGGTGAGATGTCTGCTGGTCCAGATGTTATACCCACACAGAAAGCTGCATCTGCCCCAAGGGTAGAGGATGTACAGCATCAACCTGTATGGTGAGGGAGCACAGCATCAGATGGCACGCATGTGGGATGCAGAAGTTAGAGCTCCCACCCCAGGGTGTTGCTTGGGAGCACCTAGCACTGGGCAAACAAGAAGTGCAGTCACACCAGAGGGTCTGTGTTCAGACTGGAGAGAGTCGGGGTGACCCAGGATTGACTACGGCCCTCAAAGGTCTTCTGAGCCAGCTGCAACCATGCCGGCTGAGCTCTCTGGGATGGGACTCCTGTTCTTGGGGTCAGCAGCAAAGCTGTGTCAACAGAGTAGCCAGCCAGCCTCAGGACGACTGGCCATAGCCTCCTGACATTTTGTCTGCTTTCTACGAGGCACTTGTTTTCACACTGTGGGCTCGTGTTACCAGCCAGAGAGGCCTGGCAGCACCTTCTCCTCCGCTCTTCAGGGACGGTGGCCTCAGCTCTGCCCTGGAAGCACAGGCACAGCAACGTGCCAAGACCAACAGGGATGAATCCACTGACTGAGCCCACAGACATTGGAAGAGTTGGGTCTTTGACTCAACATTTAAGGAGGTGTCTTCCCCAGTTTTTGAACAGGTTTGCGTCATTTCTTCTATGAGAAAGTTGGTTGTTTCATTAGTAGTTACAGTTAAACCTTGAACCACCTTATCTAAGCCCTCATTTCTCACTTCGCTGTGGTAGAGCTGTGCAAGTCCTTAGACATGGCACATTTACAGCCAGCACCATCATTTTGAGTACATGTAGATGCAATAAGATATTTCCCTTAAACAATGGATCTCTTCTTCGTCTACCTAGATAATGATTTATGTCTCATCCCCCTGACAGCTCTGCAAAGAACAGTGACAAGATAACAGCCTACCTTCAGTGCAATGTGTACTTTGATGTCTCTTCAGTGTTTATTTTGTCCTTCCTACTGACTCCACATACAGACCATGACTCACATTTAGTGGGACTTTTCCACTTGTTCTAACACTCAGGTCCTGCTGATTTTGCCTGAGGCTGACAGCTCTCATGCTGCCAGAAGGATGCAAGATAAACCTATCAGCTAGTGATATTATTCCAGCAGCATCCCACAATGCCATGCATCTTTCACAGGATGGATGTCCACATGTCTTTGAAGAAATGACAGAGCAGCTCAATTGATCTCCATGCAAAGAGCAGCTGTGTTTCTAGAAGTCCTAGCCATGGAGTAAGAAGATGGACTGCTCCTTGAGCATTGCTCACACCAGATTAGGCCAGCCTGTGGGCTAAGACAGTGGTGTCAGTCATTGGAGAACTTCGAAGTGGTGCCCTGTCTTTAATCTCTACTATAGTACTTAACTGCAGGTGGTTTGTCACTCAGTGCCAGATAATGAAAACTTCAGTTCTCATAAAACTTCTGTAAATACCAGTGAAACTGCTTGTCCCCAGCATGTTAGAAGAGTCCCTCAGCAGTTTGCAGAAGCAGGCTTCTTAGCACAGATAGTCATTGCTAAGCTGAGATAATTATCCCTAAATTCAAGTCCAATTTCCTGGTAGCCAAACATCACACCTCCCCACCTTACAGCCAATTCCAACAGCTCATGAGATGGTTCAGGAAGAAACAAGTAAGATGGAGATGTCATGCAGTCCACGTTATTCCTCTGCATAGTTTAGCAAAAGTGTCTTACTCTTCTTTTGAAATCCAAAGATGTTTCAGTTTGCATGGCAGAACTGAGGCTTGTGTGGGACTCTCCAAGGGGACCATCCATCCACCTTGCCCTTTGCCTTTCATTATTCCAAGGACGAACCATGATGAATCGCAGCCAATTTTCTTTTCTTTATTTCAGCTCTATTTAACATTGAAGGCTGGGTGATGCAAAGTTTTAGAGATCTAGCTGCATCCTCCCTGCTGTATCACTGTTATCTCTGATATATTGATATGTGCCTTTCAGACCTATATGCTTTATGTACTCCATTTGCTCTGCATTCGTAATCCATTGCCACAGACTGCCTGTATAACCTTGGACAGATCATTTATGAGCAGAACTTCGTAAAGAGTTTGTGGTGATTAAATTTGGTGGACTATACACCCAATACATGGATTATTTTGTTTCTTAATATCTCTTTGTCTTCCTTCCATATTTGAAAAATGAATATAACAATAGTCAGGTATTAAATGGCTTTGTTTGGCTAATTTAGATTGCTTACTGTCCTGGATAAGGTCTTTCTTTTAGTGTTTGGGTAGAGCCTCATTTAGCAAATCCGTCTCAGGCAGAACTGCAACTGGTACCTCAGGACATATAACGACACTTGTAAATCATATTTTTACGTATCCCACTTTTCTTAAAATTGACATCTGTAATGTCAATTTTAATGCAAATTTTACCATCAAACTGCTAGTTCAGTTTTAATATCCCCAAAACTATTTCTCGTATCCACAGCTGTAGACCGGATTAGTATTTTAAGCAATTCCATTCACATTTAAATTTGGATCTGAAAAGACATACACAAAGATAGCTCTGAATGATTGAATAAATAGATTTTTTTTCTTAATTATCTTAAAATTCTTTGCTTCTTTAGGTATAAAATACATGGAACTTAGTTGACCAGATTTGTATATAAGGTAGGAAGTGAATCACTGTGAAAGTAAATGTTCCCCTGTTCCCACACTCTCTGTTGTATTGATGCATTTTATGGGTAATATCATTGCCAAAATGGCTTTGTGAATCTTTCAAAAATATTTTTAACATCAATATGCACAAAGTATCTTATAAAAAAGCAACAACAGAATTGGCACGTGAGAAGAGAACAGCATTTAGCCAAAAGTCATCAAAAACAGTCTTTCCCTGGACTTCAATAGATTTAGATCAAGCCTTGAACATTTTAACACTGATTTAGCACTCAGGAAAATTAAGAGTAATGGAGAGGAGCTGGTTGACTAGAAGCTACAATTCTGCTTCTAAAACCATTGGACAGTGGTGTGTGGAGATGATTTCCCAAAGCAAATAGAGGACCTGAAGGCTGCTCTAAATGATGTCGTTTAGGGGTGTCCGTAAGAAGTCAAGAGCAACAGAGCTTCTTGTGCTCTAATCTTTTCCCATCAGGAGATGCAACCTCTTCAGAAATTATGTGTTTGATAGGAAACAGGTTCATTTTGTGAAAGTTTGGCTGCAACCACATTATCCTTTTTTTCCTTGAGGAGATCTACCTGGATTTGCACTCAGTGCTGCACTGAGTATGGAGGAACGTGGGCAGCTTTGGTGCCTGGCTTAGGAGCACCCTGGACACTGACCCCAGAGCCAAGGACCACCCACACCAGGGAGGGCTGGGATAACTGGCCGGCACGAGTAAGAGACAAGGTCCTCTGGGATATTTCTTCTCTGAAATAACTCTTACTTCAAAAGCCAGTAAAACTCTGGGAAAACTAGCTGCTTCCTTAAATAGGAAATATATTTTACTGGAGACAGAGTTTGCATCATTCAGGGTACGTACAATTGTTAAGTGTCCTGATGGGAGATGGACGCATAGTATGTTGATAGGTAGATTTATCTGGAGGTGCATGGAGGTGATCAGGTGAAAGAGCAGATGGTTTATAACTTAATCCTAAAGCCAATTCTATGGAAAATTTAATTTCTGAGCAGGAAAAAACGAAGTTGCGTTTTCTTTCCTTTCTTTCCCACTATGCAGCTAAAACATGAAAAAGTGATCAGCAGTTCTCAGGCACTTATTTAAAATATCACGAGTGGCTCCTGATAAAAAGTGTGTCAATGTAGCGTCTCCACCCATGAGCTCTTCACCCAGCCATAATCCCACCATCCTCAGGGGAAATGCACAAACCCCAGTCTGCATCTTTTGTGGCCACGGCACCTCAGCCGTGTCCCACCCAGCTGCCTTTCTCCCTTGGGTGCTAGTGCTCCGCCTGCAAGCCCTATCCTCACCTGGCAAAGAACATCCATTTGTCGTCCCCAGTCCCTTCCTCCCTCTGCCCTCTCCTCCTGCAGCTGGGCCTGGTTTTAACTGCTTTCTCCAGTAACTTTAGTCGTTATCAGTGTTTGGTAACTTCCTGTCTGCTGGGGTTGTGAATGTCCTCCACAAGGGCACAAATATCTCTAAGAGTATCCATCCACAAAGTGGTCAACAGCTTCAGTACAAATACGCCTCACTTTCTCAGGTATGGACTTTACGTCCAGGTCCTGCAATGCTCAGACTTCATGGCAACGCCTGTGACTCCAGCTTTCTAAATTATTCTCTCTGACAGCTATTTTTCAAGAGCATTTTTGTGTCAGCATTCATAGTGATGTGCTGTTGTAAATATTTCACTGTATTTAAAGCCTGCAGGTAGTTTTCTTATTTCTGTCATTTCTGTCCTATGCTGTTTTGATGGGATACTTGAAAAAATATTGAATAATTTCATCTTAACATCTGAGCTTCAATTTTAATTGGGTGTCAGGTCAGGTTCTGAATTTAAATTGATCTGTGCATTGCCTTTCCTTCTTCTCTTCATTCTTCTCCTGATATTCACTCCCATGGGACAGCATGACTTTTTCAAGAGCTGTTCTAATACTTTTCCCATCCACACTCAGTGGTTTGCCTGAGTTAGCACAAAAGCGTATAGAAGAAGGATGAGAAATCAGAAAAATCCACTCAGACATCTCTCATTTCTTTTAATGTGCCTTAAAATGCCACAAATTAACATAATCCATCTTGGAGAATTGGTCGGAACATTGCACTTTTAAAAGGCAGTGGCTGTGGGCATTTTTTTTTAAAAAAAAAAGAGTTTTCCACAAATGTTCCTCATCTTTCAATAAAAATAAAAGCCAAAGGAGTGTTCTTTGAAAAAATTAGGCAGTGCTCTCCTCCCAGTCCCCGTGTTCCTTTACCTGTTTTTCTACTGGTAACAGAGGGCAGAGGCAAGACACCAGGTTCATCCAAGGTCCACACTGCCACTGCCACCCACTCTCTGCCCCCAGACCAGCCCCTCCATTCCCCATGGAGGTGCCAGGGAGCAGAAGACAGCAAGAGGCACCAAGAGCAGTCGGGGTCCTCCTAGGGCCACCCTTCCAACTGCCACAGAGGGGCACGACCCCTTCTGCACATCTTTGCCTCTTGCACTTTTAAAATGAAAGAAACAGGGAGACAAACCACCTGCTAACTAAGAAGGAGAAAAGTCTGTGGATCTCAGATAGATAATCCTGAAGCAAAAGTAAACATCAGCACCAACAGAGCCAGCAGGGAGCGAGCTGATCTGCAGGTTTCAAAGGGGGGTTCACACAGGGGTTCCTGTCAACCCAAAGCCTTCTGAGCTTACCTGGGTGCTACTCACTGCAGTCAGCAAGCTCTTACACATCCTTCGCTGATCATGTTGGGGATGGTGGTGGAATGGCCTGACAGGAGGGATCTGTCCTAGAGACTCTGCTGCTGTAGGAGTCCACGGCACTATATGGGAATATCTGCTGTACAGTATAGAGAGATGAAATCCATGCAACTTGGGTGTAAGCACTGTTTCATTCTCCTGAACAGCTTCACTGCTGAAACACTGACATGGTCTCTGTGAGTTTCACCTGAATAGACAACATCTTTATGAGCTTCAAAGGCCAGGGGAAGAAGGCTTTATTTTTTGCTTGGTACTAAAATGACAGCTAGAACAAAGTAGACAGTCTGTTTGTAGTTCTGCAAGTGACATTATCTGCTGCATAAAATTGTATTTAAATTAGCTGGCATGGAGGAACAGCATGGATGTGGATGAGGAAATCCACCGATTTTCTTATGCCTTTCCCTGTACTTCTTGCAAGACTCCTGAATGCTGTCCAGCTTGAGAAAATCAGGGAATTTAATTGTGGTCTTCCAAAGAAAATTAAAGAGGTGTCAGCATGATGATTGTATCTGCCAAATCATGTAGTTACAATTAATGTTCAGGCTGTTAAAAGCTGTGAAGCGTGTGGCTCATTTGTTTGCAAGGACAAAACCAAGTCACTCAAACTGAATAAATATTTGTGTTACTCTAGTAAGTATCTTGTCTTAAAGACTTTTCGTCCATGTGGTGTGCCCTTTTTTTGTAATGTCTCTTTTCAGCTGCACTGGGTCTAACAAGGCAATGTCCCACTGCCTGTGTGTTCAGTTGTGTCTTTCAGGATGGATCTTTGGCTGGGTCTACACCAACTTGCAACAGCTGGTATTGAATCTACCAGCTTTAACCCTCTCCAGGCTCTCTGTGAAGACCCAAGTAAATGTCTCATCCTGGGACTTAATGAAGGCACTCAACTCTTGATGAAGTCAGTAACTCCCTTGCAAGAAATGAACGCTTTTTGTTGTGGACAAGACCCTGAGACGGTGGGAGCAGATGACAGCCATAAAGAGACAATGATGCAGTTGGCAACAGGCAGGCCAGGAGGCAGGATAGCTTGAAGAATTCTGGCCTTGTTGCATTTACACTTGGATTTGGATACAGAGGAAAAGTGCTATTTCCTGCAATTTGGCCTCCCGTTGTAGTTCTTTCTTGATGTATTTTCTTTGGTATTGTTTTTGTATCTCTTCCATTCCATGTCAAGAGCATAACTTGCTCCCATGGTCAGTTTGATCACCAGTGGCGATGACAGTCTCACATTGCTTCAGAAGACCTTATTATCCTCTGCTGCTCATTCTGAAAAAGCCTCTCTTTGGGCTGCAGAGCAAGGGGTTGGCCCAGGTGACCTCTGGGGTTCCTTCCCACCCAAATTACTCCAAGAATCTATGAAGGAGACATTTAGCTCCCAGTCAAGCAGGTGAGAGGTGGATACATGCTTGGGTGACGGGAAGGCCATATACTCTCTCAGGAAAGTACGATGGATGATTTAATGAATCATTATGAGTGTGTGGGCTCTGCCTTCCAGTGGGTGAGATCTGTTTCACTCCAGCTTTGTCTCACGTTACAAAGAAGTAAAAATGTGCTCTTCTGGAACTTTTTATTTATATTTCACAATAAAAGCTCTGACAGCTGAAATAAAGCCTTTTGTGGATTTATGCTTTTCAAAAGTACAGACTCAAAGTCACAGACAAGTAGAAATTGTGGCAAAAGATTTGGACTTACAAGGAAAATAAATGATAAATCACAGAAAAGTGGGAAGATGGTGGGCAGGAGGCATGGCTTTGAGCATCAAGGCTGACAGCCATTTCTCACTGTCCGTTTTCTGCCTCAGCTGAATGGGACTCAGACTGAGTAGGAAGAAAGGCCATGAAAATACCACCATGTTCAGAGAGCAAGGACCAAGGGTTGTCTCCCACTAGCTGTGTTTTTCAGCACTCGGAGGACAAAGCAGCCCTCATGACAAGATGTTATACCTGCGTAAGTAATTTCTGGAGGCCTGTAGAGCACCTGTCTGTGTTTCTGGTG
This sequence comes from Caloenas nicobarica, assembly GCF_036013445.1. Taxonomy (NCBI): domain Eukaryota; kingdom Metazoa; phylum Chordata; class Aves; order Columbiformes; family Columbidae; genus Caloenas; species Caloenas nicobarica. The sequence continues at coordinate 27,734,001 of NC_088246.1, read as the reverse complement.
CCAAAGGGGGATTGAGGTGCTCATGATATGTGACTTCAAGCAAGACATCTGCTTGTGCTTTCACAGTCTAGCTCTATGTCTCCTTTGCCTTTTTCTTTCCTGCAAGTCACTGTGAGCTTTTACTTGGCCCATGTAAAGAAGAGATAGTCATGGAGAGGCCTTTCTGATGCTGGGGAAGTTCATAGCTGGGAAGGAAGGAGCCCAATCACAGAGAAAGAATTGGTACATGCTGTGTGTTTTTTAAAGTATCATAAACATCCTGAATAAGAGAAAAGGAAAATGTTAAGAATGAGGCATGAGGCTTGTGAACTTTCTTCTCTCATGTGTTACTCTTATGGTATGTGTCAGACCATAATATGGATGGATAACAAGGTGTTATACAATGGACTAAATAAACTGTGACATGGGCAATGAAGATAAATGAGGAAAAGAAGGAAGACGTTACCGGGAAATTAACTCCCTTGCTATTCCTGGTATTATACATCCTTCCATCCTTCCTGCTGTCTTTATCACTTCAGTGCTTAAATAGTTCCATTTTGGTGTCTTACTGAGAGTTAAACTTTCTACATAATTCTAACACTTTAAAGAATTAAAACTTTACCAAAGATGTTCTAAGAAAAACCTTTATTCTATTTAATTTGTTGTTTCAAGAGATTTACTTTCCAAGATTTATGCACATTAGTTCCAGCTGAATGCTGTGAGGCAACAGTTAAAATCTAGCAAGTATTGAGACAAGTCACAAAACCGCTCAAGAGGTTATGTCTTCCTCTCAGCCCCTGCTTCTCAACTGTCAGAAAATCCCTCCGTCCTTGACTCACTTTCTGTTCGGAGTTTCCCCAGCCAGGTCTCCTGGGAATGATGCCAGCACAGCTGGATGGCAGCTGGATTTGCACAGCTGGATCAGCTGAGGTGGTATGGTGGCGGACCTCCACAGACTTTGCCCTTTCAACATTTTAGCCATTACACATGGTAATAAGTGTGTGGCAAGATTCCCAACAGCCTGTCTGCAGATGAACAACCTTATTACTGCAAAAAAATTTCATTAGATCATTAGTCCCTGGAAAGAGGAGATACTGCATCCTTTCACACAGAAGACTATCTTCATGAGTAGTTAAGTGGAGATTGTAAACCTGGTATCGCTCAGGCAAGAGAAGCCTGTGCCCACTGTCCTGACATAGTGCACTGCAGAGCCTTGATGATCCCCAAACCCCATCCTGCAGCACAGACTTACAAATAGGCTCAGCTCATTTCTGCCTGGTGATTTAAGACAGAGCTCACAGGCCAGTGTCTCAGCTCCAGGCAAAGCTGGGCAGTGACTCAGCAAGAGGACTAGATTCCCTCCACTGCATTTCATTATCTGACTAGAAACCCAGAATGAGGGATATCATTACTTCATCAAATGGCTATCAGGTTTTTGTCCGTATGTTGCATGCTAAAAGCAGAAGTTTTTGTCTTTTTTTTTCCCTTTTTTATCATTAAGCTCTTGAAAAACAGATGCAGTGGCATAGTTTCTCCTAAGCCTATGCAATGTGCCTGAAAAAATGGGATGGCTTTATGGAATGAAATGTCAAATGTAGTAAAGGTCTATGTTTATAACAGATTATTTCTCCTAATGGTAACAGAGCCTTACATGCACCAAAGCTAGGCTTGATTCACTACCTTCCATTATTATTGATGAAAGACTTTAATTTTTTCCTGATCTCGCACAGGTTTATTAATTCTTAAATCAAATATCCATTATTTTTTTGTTTCTCAACTGAAAATGCCTGTTCTGAGACCAATTAAACTGGGGTGTATTTCTCATTCCAGCAAACAAATACAGCAAGATCTTTGTGAATATTTTTTCTTGTAAGAGTCAGTGTTTCAGTGCTTGTCTACTTTAATGAATATTTTGATGCTGTTTTGTAAGATATGTGGCTGTATATACCTGTTTATCTCTGGATAGACATAGTTTATTTTTGAAAATATTTCTATTTTTTTTCCTTTAAGAAGCAGAAAACTGAAAATTGAAAAACAGGGTTATTTCTTCTGCATTTGGACTTTCCACCTTTTTCTTTTGAAAAACTGAGAAAAATAAAGGAAAGCATTGTTGAAACCAAATTTAAACCAAATGAACCCAATGGATTTTCCTAAGCATTATTTGTTTTCTTAATTTTCTATGAAAAGTTTACTTTTTTGAAGTTTTTTTATTAAAATTAACTGTATTGATCAATTGTTACAAATCAGTTGTCATCAAAGAAATGGCATATTGATAAAATAAGAAACAATTTTGCCTAAGTCTTTTATTAAAATATGGATCTTATAGATATTAAAAATATTAATTACAAAACGCTTTTCTATCTCCCTCAGCATTCTTAGAAATGGAAGTGCTATGCTGTCATAAGAAAGTTCCTAATTTATTGGTGATGCTACATTCAGGACTGATTGCAAATTGAACTAGGGAGTATACTCTAATAATATTTCTGAACCCATTTTGATGACTCAAGAGGTCTGGATAAGATTTGAAAAAAAATAGGTGGTCTTCTAAATGCTTCTTTTGTTCATCTCATTATTACTTAAAAATCACTTTATACAGAGTAGTTTGAATTGGCCAAATGTCCAGATACATTTCATTGTTGCTGTTATTACTATTGTAGATACATTTCATTGTTGCTGTTATTACTATTGTTATGATTAACATTATTAATAATAAATATAATAATGTGAGAGATATCAACATTAATAAGAGCAACAACAAGACAATTATACACATATTATGGTTCAGTTCTACTGTCTGTTTCTGACTACCTTTCTGCCAGAAAACTTGGCTTAAAACAAAAACCTTGACAAATCAAACTTAGGTAAACTCATAATAGAAACAAAGTAAATTGCTTATCACAGCAAAGGATAGAAAAGCTACACACCAGCTCACTAAATGATATGGTTAATTTTTCATGAATGAAAATATTTCATAAAGATTTTTTCTCCTGGACTGTATTATTTGGAACAGAACTTCTAACCAACTGACTAAAAATGTAGGTTTTCTAATGGAAAAATACCTTCTGCTGAAAGCAAATAATTTTTTGCATAAACAGGTTGATTTTTGCAAAAGTTCACTCCACGAACACAAAGAAATTGAATATTCTAAAAAAGTTAAATGTCTTGTTTAAAACAATAGACCATTTTATACCTTCAGATTCTATTATTTTACAATGGAGGATATAAATCAAAGTTGGAATGTACTATTTTCATCCTTTCAAGGGAAGAACTTAGCTTAGTCTCTGCTACTGTTTGTTCAGCACTTCATTTCACTGGCGAACATTTCTTTTCTCAGTTGCTTTTTGGAATAGAAATATTCCAAATCATGTGATCATTATGAAACGAATGATCAGATTTCCCTCTAGCTCCAGTTTTAGACTTCTGATACAACTTGTTATACCAAGAATCTGACTAAATAATCTACACAGAGAAAATCCAACAATGTACCTTTAGACATTTTGTCCAGTCAAGGCGAAAGAGTAGCTGATTTGGGGATGGAAGGGCTTTTATATATACTTACAGTTAGGTAATGACTGAATTATGTATTTTCTTCAATTACATTAAGATCCAAGGAGATGGATTCATAAATTCACATTCGATGGGTTGTCCATGTATTGCTCAGCTGCAGTTTGTAGTCAACATCATACACTTAAGAAAGTACTGACATACTATTTTCTTTTATACTAGATTTGTTCTTTTTTATATATTCTCAAGAGTAACATCGAGGAACTTTCATAAAGACTGATGTTTAACAATATTCATTGCAAAGGATATATTAATCAAAATCGGTTTTAGACAGAAGCTATCTCCAAATGATGCAAGTCGTAAGGACAACCAACTTTAGTAGAGCAAACCCTGTTGGTCTCTTTTGTTTAAAACATATTCACTTCTGAAGCTATTTGTTATCCTTGGCACTTTCCAGCTATGTAGACTAGTCCTATATAAATATAATATACAAGTTGGTGTAAAATATGTGTGCACATTTTATTTTTTTTGGTGATTAAAGTGTAGGTCCAGACTTAGAATCTCTACTCAATAGTAATTGAAAACAGTGTTTCGACTTGTTACATTATCAGAATTGACCAAGCCCACAAAGAGGAATCACATTACTTTTCTGAGTTTACTTATTTCAAGGAAATTTCCACTCCTACTAGCAATACAACGGTAGGAGAGCAAAAAAAAAAAAGCATTTGCTGAATCTATATTATATAATGCATGTCATGTAAATGACAACGGTGCAGCCACACAGGGGTATTTCCTGCACACTGACAGCTCTTCGTAATTCAAAGTCATTGGAAGTAGTGGTCAAGTTATTCAATTATTATCATTTCTGTAGAAAGAGGAGAAGCTTGCACTATATATGACAGCCTATTTCTTTATCAAGCATCCCATATTCATCTGAGACCATAAAAAAGCAGTAATGGAGTCTATCTTTATCTTGGCAACTCAGGTGCTTTACCATGTACTCTCCCAAAGACTTCCAAGGTCTGTAGAAAGGATTGTACTAACCCTTGCCTGCTGACTACAAACCAGTCAGACTGACAGATCACCTGCTGACATGTTTGCAAATGTTCACTTTCTTTCCAGTGCTTGTATATGTACAATGAGAAAATGCCTCATTACTGTTCTCGTTCTTAGATTCACACACACAGGCCAAACTATGAAAAAAAAAAAAAACAAAACCAACCAAACAAACGAAACAACAACAACACAGAGAGGGAAGTATATCTGGTATGTGTTTCAAGCTGAGAATGTGTTCAAGATTAAAGAGGATAGCTGAAGTGCATCAAAGGGGTAAAAGGCAGAGTAGCACAGGGCAGAGCAGCAGTGAGTAGAGTAGAGTAGAGTAGAGTAGAGTAGAGTAGAGTAGAGCAGAGCAGAGCAGAGTAGAGGGGCAGCCAGTGCACAGTTTTCTTTCCTTCAGGATTAGCTGCTGCAGGAACAGCTCCACAATGGGACTACTGTGAGAGCCAGCTGTGGTCTGTGAATAAAAGGATCTTCTTCAGGGGCTTTAATAGACTTTTATAGGAGACAGTTCTACTGTAACAAGAGAGAAAGATAGTTTACACAATGAATGCACTGTGGTCCAAGGATGTAAAAAAGAAAATTTCCTCCACTTAAAAAAACACATGCACTAGAAACGAGATACGAGATACTGGAAGGACTTTCCACACTTCTCTAAGAAAGAGAAACCCAGGCAGAAGGATTCTACAGGACCCACAGTGTGTCAGTCTTGGTGTTCTCATTACATACCATAAATGTAATGAAAAAGACCATGACTCTCACTCTGAATTGCCATCTGCAAAGTAACCACACCTGCCAGATCTGATTCCGGGTGGGTGGACTGGAGTTCATCCAACTGATCAGTCCCTGGAGAACTTTACAGGGAAGGAGTTCATTCTCCATCCGAATGTGGGTGGTAGGATTATAATAAATGTACACTTTATGATGATGTTTTGTATTAATACTTGTAACTAATGAGCAGCATAAGTATATTAAAATGTTTCTGTAGATACACACATAATATACAAGTGAATTAGAGAATAGAATTTACCATCAGCTTGCCTCTTTTGTCTCGCATCAAGAACACCTGACAATTTGAAATAGAGATAAATGAAAACTCCCCGGATACTATACGGTATAAGAATCAGGAGTGATCCATCTTAATTCTTTTCTGCCAGATAAAAACTTGATTTTAAATGAAATGTTCCTCCTTCGTTCTTTGAAGTAACTTCAACTATGTTCATCTGGGCCAAGACTAAATTTAGCCCTTGAAATTCAATAAAGTCTTTTGGCACAGGATATTAACCCCCAGACTTCTGTGGATCTAGACACATTGATTTCTCAATGATACAGCTAAATATGCACTTGAAAGTTTTAGGCTTAGATCAAAGTGTTTGACTGCAATTCACTCAACAGGACTAATCCCATTTACTTCATTTGTATGAAGATCCTCCTTTGTTTTGGCTAAAGTCAAGCCTGACAGGGCAGATGCTGGACATCACGCTATAATTCTGATGCCTAGGCTGCAACAGGATTAAACATTCTGAAACACAGGAGGAAAGATGACAGCGACAGGGTAGTCAGAGGCAGAAGACCATTTGCATGTTAGAGAGCCAAAGGATGGATTCTACAAAGTGACATACATCTTCTAGATCTTCTCAGAGACCATCTGAATGATAATCTATAGTCCTCCTTAAGCCAGGGAAAAAAATAGCTCCCATGTGTTTACGCACATCCTTCCCGCCCCAGCTTAGGGACCAGCTTCTTAGTCAGTGTAGGCTGAAAATGTGTGTTAGCACTGAAGCTGGACCCATCATGGGCAGCTGAGAGGTCGGTCTCCAGCTCTCATCTGTAATTCCACTTTAGCTTCCTCTTTTCAGTTCGCAGCAGGGTTCACCTTTTTATTTCTTGGCCTCTGATCAAAAAGTAGCTAATTACCTAAGCAGCATGAAGTTTGAATGGAGTTTGAATGATTGACAGATAACATCCCATGAGGGAACAAAAAGCTGCATTTTGAAAAGATAAGACAATAAAGACATTTCAACAAGAAGTCAAACAGCAGGATTCCAACAGGGAGAGCTAAAAGACTCCCAGATCATCACACCAGAATTGGTCTTTGTCAGCTGGCTTCATGAGAAGTGACAATTTCAGCTCGGAGTATTTCATCAGCTCTGGCTCTTTTGTTCAAAATGTGAGGCACCTGAACTCAGTTAGTAGGCTTATCAAAATGAACAAACACACCTCTAAATCACTGCAAGAGAGGGGGACATGGAGCATTTCACACACGATTTTGTGTTGTTTTCCATCTTTTATCTCCCTTCTCTGGAGACATGTCACCAAGAAAAAGCATGTCAGAACTGCATGTAGTATTGTGACACTTTCAACGCCAGCTTTGCCCTGCCTTTTAAAAATATTTTCAGGATCTCAGCTGCTTCCAAAGACCATTTCACTCATACGAGGAGCTGACCTGGCCTACAGATGTCTGCTTATTGGCATGTAAAGAGAAACTAGAAAGAAGAAACTAGATTGTACCTATATTTTTTCACCTTCTTCACCTCTAATTTCAGGGGTTGATTTCTTTGATAAGAGCAGTAAATGTAGGCAAGTGGAGAGCCCAAGCCTGTGGTTCTCACAGACTCCAGAACCAGAAGGTGCCCAGGTTCCCACCAGCTGTCCCTGGACACCAGATTTTGCTCGTAAGATGTTCTGCTAACAACAGCCCAAGGGGCACTGGCAGTCCTTCTTTCTACCTACCACTTTTTGACAAACGTGCCAGATCTACATTTTGTTAATGTATGTATAGCTGTACAGACTTTATGTTGCAGCCTGTGGATGTGTTTCCACTGACTTCATTGGTCACAGGATCTCCACCAGTACCGTCTCCGGTGAACTGCGATGGCCAGCTTCAGTGCCCTCTGGTATCCCTTTATTCCTAGCCAAGTGTTTGCATACCAGACTGACGTGTTCACGTCCAGCATTGCCCCCTCCACCTGCATCTTCATTCTTCAACAAAACTCACGCTGCACTTAGCCTTGCTCAGCTGACCTGCAAAGTGGCCACTTTCCCAGACACCAGGTACAACAGGGCAACATCAACTTTCAGGTCATGAATGCAGCTCATCCCTGTCCCCAGCCAGGTCAGTTCAGAAGACTACAGCAACATCGTACACTGCGTTTCTTCAGGAAAGGATCTGCTATCTGGGGAGGAGGCAGACTGCCAGACTGTCCCATGTGGATTGTCTTAGGCACCCCACGTGAACCTGCATGTCCCAGCAACCGGTGAGGCTAATTGACGAATGTCAGTGCAACACCAAGGGCATCCACTAATGCTACACGGTCTGGATTTTGGACTGCTTTTAGATGCTTGAATCCTTTTCTGACTGCACTTGAGGGTGTTTTGATTCAGCACAATGGCCCCAGGCATGCCACCATGTAAACAACACTTCAGAGCTTTTCTGAATCAGAGGTCTCCTCTTGGTAGCTGTGAACTTTTAACATTCTCTGCCCTCCTCAACTGTGGAGCAAATCTCTGTGCATTTGCTGTGGGAAAAGTCCTCTTGAAAGAACAACTCTAATTTAGAGCAGTTGGTTTCATAAGCAATCACTCTGCTTAAAAGAAACAATAGTAAAGCATAATTTAAGCACACTATAATAAAGATAAGAATTTCTCAAGCACACATAATTTTTAATACTATATGCAGGCTAATTACTTTAATAGAAACATAAAATTGCTTCTCAAGCCCCAGAGAGCAGTTTAATCAAATGTGCTAAAACATAAAGAAAATATTTGTTGCAAAAAAGACAAAAGCTATTATCGAGACATAAGTGCCACTGTTTATCATCAGCGATGATGAAGAGGTGTTTTGTGGCACATTTCTCCACTGGCAGGAATGTCTCTGTGTTTGAATTCAGTTGAGATGTGAAAGTGCTATTCCTGAACATAATCAGGAATCGATTCTCTGTGACACCACCAAGCAATTACAGTACCATTAAGTTCCATTAAGGTGGAGACACTGCCAAATTTAGACTCAGCAATTAAAATACTAGATGAAAGTGTGTGATCCCCATACTTTCCTATCTTTTGCATGTCAAAAGAAGACTTGTCAAACAAAATCAGAACTGAGAATTTTGACGGAAACTTGTACAAATCAGAAGTTCACAAACTTTACCCACATTTTAGCAAAGCTATAGACCCTGAATGAAATTAAAAATACACACTGACCTGCGTATTCCTTCATTTGATAAGGGTTCTGGAAGCCACGTATTAATTTATTTTAACATAAGCCATAGTTTTTATTTTTAAACGTCACAACTATATTCTAATAAAAGATGTACCATTTAACTTCAGTTTCCTTTTTACATGTTGAAACTGTTCAAACAATGGTTTTCCCTGAAGAGGGAGAAGTCCCCAAGTAATCGGTGATCACTGTAATAAAATTCAGTCTGGGAACTACAATAACTAGCAGGGAGAGTGCCTGAAAGCAATTTAGGAAAGATATAAAACCATCCAGGGCATTGTACGGTCAGACTCTGAAGTTAATGGAGTGATCCTTAAAACCCAACAAACCGTATCTCCAAAATATTTCTGTCTGATGGTGTCTTTTGCTGGACAACCGTATTTCTGCTCCATACAGAGTGCATTCAGATGCATACTTACACATCATAACATAACTGGTGCCATATGAGCACTCCCATCATGCCATGCCATTGCAATACATCAGCCAGCTGGCTCCCCATGCACTGAAATACTCTCTAAGAAGCTGTTCTGAACGGTACAACAATGAAACAGCTTTATTGTATTCAGACACAAATACAAGCAATACACAGTGCATGATTGTCTTCTCCCAGAGTTCCACCTGCTTTTCATACTCAAAATAAAGCGGTTCCGTGAGTCAACCTCCCGTGTGCAAGGGGAGCTGTTTTCAGTTCAAGCTGCCCATGCCAGTGCCTTCCATATCCTGGGATGGGAAAGGACCTGCCCTTGACCACCCTTTGGGGCTAGCTGCATCCCAGATGAGAAGGGGCCTTCACCAAGGAGAGCCCATCAGGAGCACCACCATGGGGGGTATCAAACAGCCGCTCATGTCAAAGCCACCCATCACTCTGGGATCCATGGCCTTTTCCCCAATGGGATAGGGTAGGCTTCCCATGGGTTCACCACACATTTGACTGGCACCGCAGGCTGAAAAAAGTTTTCCTTTGTGCTCCCTGTGCTTTCCCTGATTTTTTTTTTTTTTAACTAGTTTATTGTAATTGTTTTGTTCTGTTTCTACTGCAACTAATATATATTTCTGGACTGTACCCCTGGGAGAGATTCAGCTCAGCAGGTTAGCATCAGCTAATATCACTGGATACATCCCAAAGGAGACGAAGGGGAGTTACAGCTCCCAGGGGTAGCGCCTGCATTCTTCCTGTTCATTTTATTCAATTTCAAGAGAAGCCAAACTACTTCCTGCAGCCTGCACCGTGCAGCTGTATATCCTTGGTTTATATGCACATTTCTACTGGTTTCAGCATCACCAGGACCCAGGGGCAAGAGGAAGGGAACAGGTTTGTGCTCACTTGAGAAAACGGCCCAGAACCTGTTGTCTCTTGAGCATCTGGAAAGGCTCAGTGTACTCAGGGGGTCCTGTTACACAAAAAGTGAGATCTTATCCAGAAGTTTGCTAAAGAGTGCAAAAATACTTGACCTTCCAAAATCCCTATGTATGCCCTTTCTACAGCAGGCAACTGAAAGGCACTGATTTAGGCAATTTATACGGATTAGGCCACGACGCTGCTTTTTCCCGTGCTGCTGCTGTCTGGTGGATGTCAGAGGAAGCAGCAGGGTTAGTGGTGTTGGCTTTAGGCACCAAGTGCAGCTGGGTTAAAGCAGAAGATCCATTGGTTTTGTGACAACTGAGGACATTAAGGACTATTTGAGGGATTGTCTGATTTTAATAGGCAAATGCAGACTTGTTGATGGTCTCTTCCTAGTGAAAGTGCCCTGCTTTTGAGCCAAATCACTAATCTCCTTTTTTATTTTTTTTCTGTCAGGCCATTACTCTCCTCAGTCTGTAGATGCTGGAAAAAATACAGTTCCTTCCACTTTGTATTAAGAATGACAACATTACCACAGAAATGATGTAGTAAATGGTCCATTCAGCTGATAATTTTACTTCAAGCACTAAAAAAAACTGGCACCAGAAAATATCCTCAGTTAGATCCAGAAATATTTTCTGTGCCACATTAAAAAATGTATATGACTTGCACTAATGGGATTTAACTTAAACAAGACTCAAATTTTCCTTGAGTTGCAATTTCCTTCAAGAGCACTAGACTGTCTGAATGCCAGGGACCTTTCAAGCTTAGACACAGTAAAGTTAAAAGAGGCTTTCCTATCTTAGATGTGTTGCCTTTTTTCTTCACTGCACTTCAGGCTTGAAAGACTTAAAATAGACTGAAACAACAACAAACCCCACGCTGAGGACAGTTATTTGTAACTCTTGTCATTCCTCCTTCATCTCTCCTTGTTTTGACAGTCATTCTAGTTTGACTCCTTGTTATGCAATTGCCTTATCACATCATCCTGAATTTACCAAAAAGATTGCACTGCCAAACAGGTAGGTGGGATTTGCATATGTCATACTTGAAATATAGAGGGGCCAACTATGAATTTATCCATATATTTGAATGGACCTTGCAAGTGTATAATGAGAAACAATTAGATTAAAATAAAAGGCACACGAGAATAGAATGTTATGTTTTAAGGCTCACAGAAATAAGCTTAGATGCACTGGAGTGAAAAATATTAAACAGCTTTAACTATAGTTAGTTTCAAAATAGGGATGTTAAATCTTAATTTCAAGCTTTGAATCGACGTAGCATTTACCCCATTCTTAAGCACTGAAAACATTTCTTAATCCAGTCTTTACACGGATAAAAACTGAGAACTTGGATTTAACCATATACTTAGCAGTTTTACTAAGCTGACAACAGAATACTTTAATTGTGGAGAATTTTTATTTCCATAGCCAGTAGTGAGGAACAATTTGCTCAACAAGCAGTTTATGGAAATTGACTTAAATGAAAACTCTTCTCTGCTTTGTTAAAAATACAGAAACTTCTGAATAAGATTCTTCATATCTTACAGTGCTGACTCTTTCACTTCCTGTTGTTCTTCGGTGCTTTTCATAAAAATTAAAATTAAAACATCTATTTTGGAGACCCACTTTCCAATTTGAAAAGTTGATTTCATGTTTCTGACTGTAATGCATATAATTTTGTCAGAGGGAAATGAATAGGGTGTTTATATTCAATAGCAGGTTGTGTGCATCTGGTTGTGTACCAGAGATAATTGAAATTCAGTAGAAATAAAGTTCTCAGACTTCCATTTTAATCACATACTCTCATTGAATTATGGGATAATTGCATATTTCACTTGGAGGAAGGGTAGTAAATACAGGGATTTGGGATCAGAGACTAGGAAAAAACATAATATAAACGTTACGAGATATCCGTGATAGTAATATCATACGATAGGGGTTTTTTTCCTCTTAGTCTTTTGTGTACTAAAAAGCATTTAAGAATCAAGCCAGTCTTACGTAGTTTTAAGAATACCCTGGAGTCTGATGCTTAGCTGAGCTCACAGATCTCAGGGCCTACTGTCTTTACTATAGGTATAAATCTTTCTTCTGTCATATGGGTCGAAACAGAATCATAGAATCATAAAATCATTTAGGTTGGAAAAGACCCTTAAGATCATCGAGTCCAACCAGAAACCTAACACTGTCACAGATACCAAGAAAACCTCTATCCTAGAGACCAGCAGATAGCGGGCAGAGAATCTGCAAGAAAATCAGCTGTACCCTGTGTCCCATGGAAAAAGTAGGACCTACATAAACCTTAAGGACATGAGTTGTGTAAAATGAAGAGTCATGTAGGACCTTTCTCATTTTAATATTCTTCGTCGACTCTTAGAGCCTTCTGGATGTACTCCCTATGTTATGTCTTACAGCATTTTTTATTGGCCATGACTCCTAAAGAAAAGTCTGTTATGAGCACCAGACTTGTCTGTGTGTGCTAACACAGGATCAGTTTTTGACCCTGCATTGCTAGAAAGGTAGGTGGGGCTCCTCACTTGAAAATTAGACTCCAAATCAGGGTTCAAACATACTGCTAATCTTTTAGCTGTGACCACGAACTGCAGAGAATATTGTTGCTTCAATGTGATACATCACCGTAAATGGGTTAAAACATATTATTGTCCATTATTGCCCAGCAGTAGCTGAATGAAGCAGTCAACACTTCAAAACATATCCCCCAAGCATCTCCATGCATACAAGGTAGAAAGAGTGACTGGGATTTCTCGTTGCTATGGGCATCTCAAGAGCCAACTCCTCCCACCTGGACAGTTAGCTTAGATTAGACACCTCACTTACAGATTGCTAAAGTGGGAGAATTTTTCTTACCTCCTGAAAATGGCTTTACTTTTTTAGTGAAACTCAGCAGAGGAGACTATGATCTACTGCAGCATCTCAGCATAGATATAGGTTTCCAGCTTTTGACACCAAAGCTGGCAAAGCTGACATTGGATGACACAGTTCAGGCCACAGGCATGAATCTTCAAAGTTTTTACAAAGACCCTGGGTTCCTTTGGGTCGATGATGTGAATCAATGCTACTCCTGGAAAAGATTAGGCAGAGGCCTGCCTGCATGGACCAGCCATACTTATGGTCCTTTGTTGAGGGCTCTTGCATGCAGTTTGAAGTGAAGGCTATTCAAAACCAGAATAAGTAGTTTACTCCAGTTTTAGCTACAGTGGTTGGTGTAGCTGTTGCACACTTACCACAATAGTGTCTTCTTCAAAACAGCAGTGCTTCATCCTGGCTAGACACGACAAGGAGTTGTGACCTGGGCAGACTCCACCATGTGAGCTAAAGTTAGTTGGTGGGAAGCACATGGCCGTCCTACAATCATATGGGTCTTACCAAACCAAGCAAAATATCAGACACCATAAGCTTCTGTGCTTTCCAGTAACAGTGTAAGCAACCAGCAGCCATGAAGAAAGGCTGGAATGACCTTTTATAACTCATGGTTGTTTTGGCTACTAGTGACTATTTTGCCTGGTTTTTACCACCTTCGTTGGTAGGCCAAAAAAAAACATTAAAAAGAAGAAGAAAATGTGATATTGTTCTCATATGAATCATCCTTCCCACTAAACTGTCTCCTTGACTGGCAGTTGAGTTTGTTAGTCATCCATCGTTTCAAAATTGTGGGTGGCAATTATCCAGCATTTCCTCTAGGTGTCAAGTCATACGGATAATCCCCTGGGGTGTTTCATTACACCCACTGGAACTGCTGCGGTTTTGATGTCCCTATCCTTCCAAAGCAAAGAAAGTATGTTTTTCCTTTCAGGCTGCAATTGCAAAGTTTTTCAATGTTTCCACAGACTTTTTTCACAGATGTGTGATACTTTCACGAGCCATTATAGGCTCTGTGAAGTAAGCTCATGTTGGTACCTTCATCAGTGGTTTTCTTCTTCAATGTAGAAGAAAAAACATGTATCTTGAATGGAAAGTGAGCTGCTCAGCCACATGTACATAAACAGAAGTCAAGTAATAGAAAACTAAGGTGAGAAATGTGATTCACATTCATCATTTCAGTTCATGAAAGTGGCCACTTTGATTTTAGTCTCAGCAGTCTTGCAAAGACAGCTCAGCCTCCTCAAGTCTGCAGAGAGAAAGGTGAGAATGGCAGGGGCTCAGGTGGGAGCGGGCTGGCTTTAGGAAGGGCACTTTGAGGGGAAATGCAGCCCGGGTGGGTGTCCAGCAGCAGAACAACACAGCAACAGCTCTTCTGGGGAACAGCGAGGTCCCTCCATAGGGGGTCAAGGGGAGGGCCCCACACTGGTGTCCTGCGCAACCCTGTGGGCGGCATTTTGGTCTGCATTAATTGTATATGGCACTTGGTGAGGCTAGCATCATATTTTAGGGCCAAAAATCAGGCATGATAACTGCCTCTGTCTGAGGGAACCTGATTTTACATAATTTCGGGTCCCCGGTGTTGGAGACCCCAGTGGTGCTTTGCGCCAGCTACCCCCAGACTGTGAGCCCTCCAGACTCTGAGGGGCTATCACCAACCTCTAACCAAAGGCTGCCTTCCTGAATTACTTCTCCTGTCTGACCAAATCTCACTGGAACGGTTAGGTAGTCCATACTACTTAAAATCTTCGTATTTTCTACCTCTGTAAAGACATCTCAAAAGCACAAGCCTTAGTATGTGTATATAATTGCCACAAAGAAGCAAAAAGTAAATAGCTGAGCAATGTCTGTTGATCACCATAAACGCTTCAGGTCTGACAGGAGCCTTTCTGCCACAGCAGTTGGTGAGGTTGGAGTCACTCTTTCGTTATTTTAATGTAAACCTTCAGCAAACTCATCAGTTTTAATGTCTCTGACTAGTATAACAGAGCAGCAGGTACATGTCTGTGGGGTTAGTTCTGGCATTTTCTATCTATAGAAACAAGGAGTTTCAATAAGCTAGTTATGCCTTGATAGTACTGTGCATGTTACATTCTGTAATGATATTGGACAAATAGATGGACATTGTTTTTGTTGTCTACTCCAGGATATTTTTTATTCCAATTGAGTCAATGTGGGTTTTAGGACATGCATTCGAAGAGACACAGAGTGAAAGACTGACATGCAATATAATGTCAGGCCGACTGCTTGAGAAGCAGTACCTAGTCACTGATACACGCTGAATGAGAGCCAGGATGAGTGACAGCTGAAGACAGCAGGATGTACCTGTTAGACCAAGCGTAACATTTTTTAAATGCAACAAATTGTGTGGTGGCAATAACAAGTAACTATATGATCGTTATTTTTATTTTTGTCCTGATTTCCTCTTATTTGCAAATAAGTTCTTGCTAATACAACTCGGTACAGTACCAGTTACTACAGTGTTCCTGTTCAATGGCAGGCCTCTAAACTTGAGGTCTTTTTCAGAATAAATCCATTAAATAAAGGAAGTAAAGAAGAAGCAAAAAAATCATGGATCATCCTCTGATTTACAATGAAATTTTGGACATGTGAAATTAGAATTATAATTCAATAGCTATTATTGTTTGAATAATATTTTTTTGTAAAAATACAAGGCGGAATCAGAAGAAAAAGTGGAACAGAAAAACCAATGAGCTCAAAAGAGGACTGGTATAATGAAGAACAGAGAGAAGAAACATGAAAGAGAGAAGAAACAAAAAAACCCCCATAATATACTGTAAGAAAAAGTGCACTGACACTTATATTGTATTTGATAGGACTAAGAAAGAATCCCAGCTCAGAAATTACTGGGTTACTCACGCTCTCATTACTGTTGAATGTGCTCCATTTCCCAGAGGTGACTTGTAGGACTCCTTGCCACAGGATGTTCTGGTTGCTAAAAGTTGACTGGAGCTGAAGTGGCAACTAGAGAAGTTAGCTGAAGAGAAATCTATGGACTTTTCTTAAATACAAACTAGGAAGTCGCTGAGAAGCCAGCAATTGGAAATTGGTATTCTGGGAAGGTAGATATACTGTAGTAGACAGTAGATGTACTGTATGCTTGTTCTGCTGTTATACTGTTCTCTGCACATCCTTTTTTTGGCCAATGTTTGACTTTGGGTTAACTAGACCTTTGTTCTGTTGGTGCAGCTGCTTTTTATGTTCATATTTGGAAAAGTCTGGACTAGATACTGATGTACCTAAAGGCAATGAAAACTGAGGCTTTTGGGATTTTCTTGCAGTTCCAGATCATTGCAAGCTTTACCAAGGTCATCCTAAGAAATTTAAGTCAAAGCAGTGCAGGCTGAAGAAGATTGCTCAGACCTGTATCCAGTGGGATTTTTAATATCTCCAAGGATGGAGATCTTCACCCAACACCCTTACAATGAAAACCTTTTTTCTTAGGTTTAAATGGAAATTCCTTTATCTCCGTTTGTCCCCATTGACTCTTGGCCTCTCACTGGACACCACCAGGAAATGCCTGGCTCCATTTTCCTCACACCCTCTTATTGGGTATTTATACACATTGATAAGATCTCCCTGAGCCTTCTCTTCTGCAAACTGAGCAGATCTAGCTCTCCCAGCCTTTCCTCATGCAATACATCCACCAGTCCCTTAATCGTCTCCACAGCCCTTTGCTGGACTCATTCCAGCATACCCATACCTCTGTTGTACTGTGGAGACCAGAACTGCACCCAGCACTCCAGATGTGTCTCGTCAATGCTGAGTAGAGTGGAAGAATCGCATCCCTTGATCTGCTGGCAGTGCTCTGCCTAATGCAAGTGAGGATGCCATTGGGTTTCTTTGCTGCAAGGAACCATTGCTGGCTCATGGTCAGCTAAAAGGAGATCTACCAAAAAACACACACACACACACACAAAAAAAAAAAAAAAAAAAAAAGAAAGAAAACCAAACCAAACCAAACAATGTTTTCCTGTGCAATCTACACACCACTCTGAATGGAAAGGATTTTGACCCTCTGAATAACTGTCACTCTAGAGGAGATGATTTTGGTACTAGCAAAGAGTTGAATCATGGTGGGAAATCTGTCTGAATAGTCTCTCACAATGTGGAACTACCTATATTTTAGTAGTTCCTATCTTAGGCAAAAAATGTATTTGACTGTTAGACTGGGCAAAAGAGACCCATGAAATCTCACATTATTTATGCTTGATTAACAAATAGGATAATAATGTGCTAGGTCATTTTGCATTAGAAGTAAGGAAATCAAATATAACTAACGTATTCAAAAATACTTGGGTCTTTTAATGTGAAACTACAGTTAGGATATTTGATGTTTAGATCTGTCTGTGTCTCCATAGTAGTTCTTTGCTATTTTTTTCCTGAAAATGTCCTAATCCCTCTTTGACTCTTTTATCAGAACCTGTATTAAAACCTGTCCAAGTGAATGCCACTGGAGTATATAAATATCTGTAATACTTTTGCATTGTAGAGACAGAAGAAGTGGAACAGTTGGCAAATCATTCTTTTTTCTTTCCCTTTCTTTTTCTGAATGCTTGTTTTTAGAAGAAAAACTATTATTTGACTGGAAATGTTAAAGAAGTAAAGCAACTTTTCCAGGCCGTTTGTATCAGCACACTGAAAAGTTATTAGACTATCGGACAGACTATTTCTCTGATTAAGTCTTAAGGGTTTTTGCTAGTGAGAAATCGTGAACTATTTCATTAAGAGCTAAAATGACGTCCTCTCTGAGACAGCATTAGTCTCTAAAAATGATGTTCATTTATCTAGTTTTCATTTCGCTTAATAAGAGCAGAAGTAGCATTACATAGACAAAAGGTGGAATACATTTTTCAGTCACGTAATGTCTGCCTTTAAATTGGGGAACCTTTGACCTTGGGTGTTTCTGCCAAGATTGATTTTTCATATCAGTCCAGCTAAAATGAATTGTAGGCAGAAAAAGTATTAAGCATCTTCATTTCTATAGCATTAGACTAGCATTACGTCATTAAAACATAACTGTTGTTTCTGTGCTTTTTACAGAAAATTATTTTTAATGTACATATATTTGAAAAAATGTGTATA
This sequence comes from Caloenas nicobarica, assembly GCF_036013445.1. NCBI lineage: Eukaryota > Metazoa > Chordata > Aves > Columbiformes > Columbidae > Caloenas > Caloenas nicobarica. The sequence continues at coordinate 27,715,913 of NC_088246.1, read as the reverse complement.
GTGCATGCACTATCCAAATCTGAAATGAAATACTGAATATCACAAAAATAATGCTGTTAAAAATCTACTGTTGAAAATAGTCTTAAAAAATTAGTCAATCTTAAAAATATTTTAAATAGTCAAAATGTCTTTGGAGTAGGAAAAGTGATTATATAAATGAAGTCATTTAACAAAGAAGTGTGCCCAGCAAACCTGAAGAGTAAATTCTCACATCGGAATGAAGCTGGCAGTGGGGAAATGTAGCTATTCGTAGGTGCAGTATTTCACACTTAATAATATTCAGATATGAGGAAAAAAAGTATCTTAACCAGGTCAACAGCTGTTTCTTCGTGCTCTATCGCCAAGGAATCATCATGTTTGTAATTTCTTTCATGCTAATGAATATTATGCACAGTTACCAGGGCAAGCTTAACTCTCACTAGCCTATTCATAATACATATTATTCATATCACTGTAGTATTTAGAAATGGCAAATTAGGACCTTCTGTGCATAACAGCTGAAGAAAACATCAATCCCAGTTCATTAAAACTGGGACCAAAACATAGACATGAGGCAACACACAGCTACAGCTACTATAAAAAAACAGTGGCCGGTTCTGACCGTCATGGAAGACACTAATATCACTGCACAGGAAATCCTAGTGTTGTAGCTTCTTCATGACTGTGAAAAATTCCTAATCCAGGAGGACCTCCATGGAAAAGAAGGAAGCTGCTCTGCAGTTATTCGGAAGGAGGTCCTCCCAAACACAAGCAGTAACAGATGACAGAAGACTGAAAATGTACGATACAGCAGATAAAGTCCTACGTAAGAGAGAACTGGACATACTTGCACAATTGTGATGGTCATAAAATCACACAGTAATGTGTTGACAGAGCAGTTTGGAAACCACAAGAGAGAACATGCTGTGAAGTGACAGAAGTGAAAGAGCAACACGGTTTTATATCAGCAGAGAACCTGGCTCATGTTGATTTTTCTTTTTCAGGTAACATTTAACATTAGTTTGCATGTTTATGTCAAACACATTCGCAAAGGTGTAATTAGACATTTTAAGAGCAAACATTCCTTTGACAGAAGAATTAACAAAAGAAGTCGATTTTCCATGATAAAATGGGCTTCAAGGGACACAAATATCTACTACTTTGTAAACATGGGGAAATAAACTACTTGTTTTATGGTTTTCATGTTGCAGCTATGATGCTCATTACATCACTGAAACTCGCTAATGAATAAGTGTAGTCATATGAGTCAATGTAGGAAAGGGAAAGACCTGCTTCAGAATGCTCTTTAGAAGTCTACCTGGGAAAAAAAAAAGAAAGAAGTCATACATCTCTCATTGTAATTTCATATCAGAACATAGAGGAATGACAATAAGGAAAGCTAGAAATTATTTGGGCTGATAGTATTAGAAAGGCTCTGTCTGGCTTCTTTCTTTTTGCCATCAGGATGCTGTTCAGTGTCCCCAGATGAGCAGTTCATCCCCACCAAGGTGTCTCTCAATCGTAACACCAAGCTTTCCCAATGGGGACGTAGAGAAAGTGCCCACCTGCAGCAGTGTGGCTCTGCCAGGTGTGAAGGGGTGGTTTGGTTTGCCTACTTTGCACAACATCACCCATCACAAATGAGATCAGACAAATCTCAGGAAGCTGCTGTCAGTATTGCAGCAGGGTCAGTCCTGCTCTCCGTATATGGGAGTGGAAGGGGCCTGGGAGATCCCACATAAGGCATCAGCTCCATATCTTTGTCTGGATATTGGCTGAAATCTGAATAATCTTCTTCCAAGTATCCTTGCCTACCCATGTCAGGCATGTGCTCATCAGCCTACATGTATCAGGATGTGCTACCTGAACAAAGACCTGAACAAAGACCTCAGGGCATAGTCTTTTCGTAACTGGTTAGTTTGGTTTAGTCCTTGTGCAACAATAAACATTTTTTTAGCCCATGGATACATATTGCTGGTCTTATCAAGCAATATTTAACTCTGAAGAAATACAAACATGGAAAAGTAAAGCCCTGCAAGATCTATTTATGTAAGAAGCTTTTAGTTTACCTTAAGTGACTGAATTATGAGCAGAACCCTTTTATCAGGTCTAGTTAGCCAAGGCACAGAGTACGAGAGCTGTCAACTTGCTTCCTTGGGGTGTGATGCAAGTTTTACATACATGTAAGGGACTGATCCAAGTAATCTTGGTTACAAGAATGAGAATCTTTCATATAATTAAATAAGAATTAGGAATTGCCTAGAATATGCATATGTAAAAGCGGATAAATAAGATAAATATGTGGGGACTGGTTCTTTGCAGCTATCCCTGTGCTGATGATGAAGTCAAAGCCTGGTATCCTTCACCAAGCTGAAGGAATATGTTTGTGAGCATGGAGATAAACAGCTATAAAGTCTAGTTCCCATAATTGCATTTTGTGCCTTCTCAGGATAGAGCAGTTTTGACACAAGTAATAAAGCACGTTTTGTCTGACTGCATGCCAGAAAGAACCCCCTGATCCTTCAAAAGTGGCTGGTGAGTAACCGGTCAGAGATGAACCTAGAAAAAAACTTTAATTTGACCCTGTGTAATCTGACAGCCAATAACACTGAGAATGCCACCAAAATAATAGTGTATAACCCTACATGCCATGAACTATCCTGCACATCAACTGGAAATTGAGACAAACTTTGTTTGATGGTCCTGGCATGATGAGCAGTGAGAATATCCCTTGACAGATGCAATGAAGTCTAGTTTGAAACCTAACACTGTGCGGGAGTGCATTATTTAGAAACTAGGGCTTAGAAGAAGATAAGCTCTTTATTTTGTTTAACCGCTAAGGCTTTCACATCGGGAAGTGCAGTGTGGCAGCTCTCCATAGCAGGCTGTCTGAATCACTGGTTCCTTGAACTTCTGTTAACTGGGTAGGCACTTAAATCCGCCGCGGGCACGGTCACAGGGCATCTGCAAATGACCCTGTGACAGTTGTCGCACGCAGGAGCTGAGGCTGCCTCCCGAGGGCAGGGGCTGGTGCTGAGCACAGCTGGGCTGGGTGATCCTGCCTCCACAAACATCGGCCACGCTGCTTCTGCTGGCCAGGAGCCATCGCACCCAGCCATCACTGAGGGAAGGAAGGGCAGTCCTCTCTTTTGGCCTGGGAAGGGAGACAGGTACTTTCACAGAGCACATCATCCCACTTTGGATGGGTTAACTTAATCTTCCTCCTCCACTGATCATTCAGAGAGCGCAAATCAAAATTCTAGTTGCAGTTAATACTAAAGATGCTTTGTGCAAACACAGTGAAAATAAGTGATGTGGATATTGGAAAAATTAATGATCAAATCTGACAATAGCAAAAGTGAACGGGAAATACATGTTCAAGGGCTTTTTCTGAACAGCCACTCTTCGCTGCTGCTTTAATTTATTCATTCAAGAATTGCTTTGAGTGGAATACAAAATGCAGAACGGTATCTCTCAAAATATCTGACATTCTTTAGACACTTTGGAAAAGCTGTGTCCAGGTGAGACAGACTGGAAATCAAGAAGCGGTTCTGATCGGCTTATTTGTAAGACCATACTGGCACCATCACATTTCGTGCTCAAGGAGCAGATAAAAACTTTTCTGAACAATCCTCATGAGTTGTGAATTATGGATGTATCTCTGCAAACCCTTGAGTTTCTGACTGAAAGTTAAATAAAGCAGAAGAAAATACTTTTTTCTCTTTTCTTCAGTATTTTTTTCTCTGCACAGATCCTTCTCTCTGTTATTTTTACATGGATTTTGTGTTTTTCTGGGTAGTCACCCTTAACCCCATGCAGACTTGGGGCTTTTCTGTATTTCCACTCTGCCTTTAATACTTTAAATAATATGTATACATTCTTCTTAGATATTGATCCTTCTTCTCTTCTGAGCAGTCAGATGTGCTTTGCATCATAAATGTCAATGTTCTTAGTGCTTTTTACGTACAAATAGGTATTTTCATCAGGAAGAACTTGCTGTATCTATTTCAGGCACCTCGCATGCTCGCGTTGCCTTTTGTTAGGGGTCAGTCGCTGGACTCAGCTGCTTCGAATCCTGTTAGCCAGCCTTTCAGAAGTACTTCAGCAATAGGATCTAGGCTTTCAGAGCTCCCCGATATGAAGCATCTCCTTGTAAAAACAACCAGTACTGGTTGTGAGAGACTTCGGTGAAAACGTGACTGTTCCACGGAGCAACCTGGGCTGGAGATGGCTGTGGGACAGGGCTGGAGGTGCAGCAGTGGGTACATCAAGGTCATTCTTTCCCACAGCAGCTGTAGCTGGGACCCGCGCTGCCTCCTCCCTCAGCCTGGAAGCATCACCAGCTGTTACAGCAGGGGCCAGCTGGTGGAAAGTTGATATTTAGACACACGGTTCCTTAAGCACTGGGAGTCAGAAGGGCTGTCCATACTGCTCCATGTAACCCCATGCTATAAATACCTTTCTCCCCTTGCAGCAGCCACAGCTCCAGAATTAGTGAGGTGGGGGGTCTTGTCTCCTCCCCAGCAATCACATTTCTATCTCTCAGAAGCTCTTACAACAGTTGGCAATGATTTCCAGCTTTCATGGAAGCCTCTGTTTTCCACTGCTACAAATTGGAATCACAGATAATGTCCTCTCATGCCTGTCTGCCTATCACGGTTGAGATACAATATTGAGAACACTAAAGCCACCCAAAATGTATCCCTTCAAGATTACTCTTTATAGTATCAAGAAACTTTTCCAGGTATGAGTCAGATAGGACTCACAGATATGCTGGGAACAAGCTCATTTGGGACTCTAGTGGTGCACTAGGGCTCAGCAAACTTGGCGAAGCACCCCTCCATTCCTCAGCTTCACCCTGATTTCAGGGGAGCACAATAATTGCTGCTGGACACCCAGACTGGCATGTGTGCCCCAGTACCTCCTAGCATCATGCTGGAGCAAGACCTTGACACACAGAACATGGCTATGTTGGTGATGTTCCCAGGACATGGTCACCTCCAGTGCTGCACAGTTGCCAGTCCATCATCCATCCTTACAGGCAAGCTTTTTGGACAGTTTGGGAGCCAGCACAGGCCTGGAACCATTTCCTAGGTTGCGTGCGTTCCTTTGATTTAATGGCTGTGACTTTCAAGTGACAGACTGGTCAGGAGGTGCTGGCTGTCCTTGGAAAGCATCGTCCTTCCCTTGGGAAATGCAGGTTATAGGAAGCAGAGAGGAGATGGCCTCTCCCCAAACCACTGCCTGATCTGAGGCATGTCACAGAGTGGGTGCAATCTGTCCAAGTGTTACCTCCCAAAATAGACACAGGGATGCTGGCAAACATGAGGAGCCCTGGCTGAGCAGAGCTCACTGTCTGGGCTTCCCTCAGCAGAGCTGGGTGCAGAACGTGGGAGTGCTGGGGAGAGCAAAAATGCGTGACCTCCACTGACCAAAAGCCCCTATTTCCCTCTAAGACTCAGCTATGTCCAGGCGTACAGGAGTGGTGGCATTAGCCATGGGGAAGATCATGGGTCCACATGAGTTTGCTTGTTCAGCATGACAGCTGTGTTGTGACAGCTGCATCAGAACTTGCCACAGCTAGTCATTATTTGGTCATCTCAGTTTTATTCATTTTTAATGAAGGAACTGTTTTCTAAAAGTACAATTCCTCTGCAGAAGTGTGCCTTCTTGATTCAGTGCAGTTGTAAGGGCTCTAAGAGCATCTTCTTTTAACCATGTCATGTTCTTGAATGCTGGCTATTTCCCTAAAAAATTATCCACAGATTCCTCCAATTTAATTATCTTAGGGGTAAGAGCATCTAATGTGCTGACATCAATCCAAATCAGTCTGGATGTTGTTTTCAAAGAGATCAGGCTGTGTCAGTCCTTAAGGCACGTCTGCACGCCGTGGCACTACCCTCAGCAGCAGCCCTGCCCTCTGGCTCTATGCAAGGCTCCTGCTCTGCCTGCGTGCTCAGGAGGCAGCGTGCCTCGAGCTGTAGCTGCTGTTTAATGAAACAGAAATGCTCTAAGTATTAATAATAAACTAACTCCATGGCAGGCAGAGGGGGAAGTATCTGCCAGAAACTTTATCCCTCCATCTCCTCCAGCAATCCATATTTTCCATGCTATTTTACGCACGCTTCCCCCGCTCTCCTCCTGTGTCTCCCAAACAGGTCTTTCTACCATGGCTTTGTCTGTCTTCAACAGGAGCATGCAGGGACCATTCCTACTTCATGCCACCATCCAGGCTCTTACAGGAGCTGTTCTGCTGAGCAGCAGGTTACCACCACCACGCATCTCCACCTGATAGCTTACATGCAGTGACTTGTCCTCAAGCTCCAGTAATGTCCCCACATACACAAAGAAATGCTTCCAGCTATTGTACATCTGCCTTCACCAGTATTTTCTCTATTCTGCACCAGGCAGCACTGAATGTATGCAGGTAGAAATCTCTGCCAGAGCTCTACATGAGTTCAGCATGGAGCAAAGTCACCCTTGTCACCAGTGGCAGGCTGAGGACTAGATATCAGGTCTCCAGACTCCCAGTGCCAAAGGGCTCATATGGAAACCTCTCCTGTAGTGCTCATCTTGGCAGTGATGGTAAGGGGGAAGAGGAGGAGAATTTTTCTTGTGATAATGTGCTCTGTAGGGCTAGGCTGGCAACAGTATATCAGTTGGCCAAACTGCTGGTAGAAAGAGACCAGAGTCTAAACACACAGAGAATGAGAGGTAGAAGAAGACAAGTAACACATGCAGATTCACCCAACAGGCCAGGGAAAATGCCCACAATTAATTTTCAGCAGTATGTATTCTCACTCCTGCAGCCTTCTGAGATGCTTCTGAAGCAGGAAAAAAAAAAAAAAAAAGCTTTCAAATTATAATAACAAATAGCCCAAAAGAATTAAAATCACTGTTGCTGTATAACCGTGAGGACTCGTTTGAGGAGTGGACGCATGGGTAATGCATTAGGTGTGAGCCACCTCGACTATCTGCGGGGCTCTTCTGGAGGCAGTTTTTCTTGGTCTGCCTGCACCAGCTGCTGAAATCCAGGCCAGCTGCCAGGCTGTCCTCCTGCTGCCTGCTCCCCTGCCTGCTCCCCTGCCTGCTCCCCTGCCTGCTCCCCTGCCTGCTCTGCCCGTGCCAGGCCTCTGCATCCCCCTCCTCAGCTCTGATGCCTGGCTGGGCAGCTTCAATTTGGCTTTCCCTACCCAGCCCTCTTTTGGGGTTACACTCCCCCAGAAGATAACAAGGGAGGAAGAAATCTCTGCTAGAGCCCTGCGCTTGTCACTGGTTCTTTCCTCTTCCTGAATCCTACGGCATCGAAAGGCCAAGTCATGCCGGGTTACTGGGCAGACCCTAAACCCTACTGTGGATTTACCAGATGCGTGAGGAAGAGTTGTGGCACACTAAATATCTACTCTTTGCTGCTGAACCTCTCTGGCCTCTGATATATTCCAGGAGTGTTAGTCAGGGGCTGTCCACTGGGGTATTGAAAGGGCATGCGGCTTGCTGTTTCAAAAATGCAGCCAGATTGAAAGAAAATTTAATTATGGCAGTTTTCTACTTCTCCTTGGAAGACTAAATGCCACCCATGCTGGCAAATGGATGCGGGGCTGTTCCTGGCTTGCATTCCTTTAATTTCCTCTCATGGTTGAGACAAGGAAGGCAGAGTGTGAGAAGTCACCTCCCATTAGAGCACCTTGTGGTATTAATACCAGACAGCTGACTCGGTCAGAGGGGATGCACCCTCACATGAGGCTGCACCACCTGGAACACTCTTGGGAGCAGAAGGGAATTTTTTTGGTGAAACTGTCATTCCCACTGCCAAAATGGGAACCCAGAAATGCCTCAGTGCCTCCCCAAACCAGGTTAAGGGAAAATTCCCTCCTGAGCTCACATTTCATTTAACCCTCAGAAGATAAGAAAGATGTATTGACTACCACTGGGGACATTTCTCTTAGCAGCAATAAACCTGTCTAACACTTTATCTATTTGAGATCAATAACAAACACTTCTGAGTGATAACATAAACTACAGCAGATGTAAATGATGCCTCATAAGAGACAAGAAAATTACCAGAGCTTCCTCTCAGCCTGTATTTCTATAGGTTCTAAGTGCTCAATATGATGTCTTTTAGCATGTGAAATAATTTATTTGCTGAATGTTAGCCTTTTGCAAATTGTTTTATGTGTTTTTTCCTGTTTTGAACAATGGTAAAAATATCAGCTGTGCAGAGAGGGCTGCATTAGGGTGACACCAGGCAGACAAGCCAAAGAATTGAACAGCAAAGATGGAGGAAAGTACAAACAAGTGCAGATGGTCGACTGGGCAGAAAGCCCCATTTTTCTGTGCGTTTAGACCACTGCCACCTGGGCTATAAGACTGACTTAGACCAAACCATTTCTCTAAACAGGTCAGATCTTTTCACAGAAGTAGAGAACTGAAAGGATCCTAAGAGGCCATCTAGTCCAGTTTAATCTGAACCTAGATAGTGTCTGAGAAGCTGTTGCTGAATCTCTGGTGGCAGGGATTGACAACCTAAGTGGCCCGTTCTGCTCTTGCACCGTCCTTACGTTAAGGAAATGGTTGTGCAGCTGAAAGAGATCTAGATTGCAGGCAAGCCATAAGGACCTTCTTGTGAATATTCAACAGCACAATTAAAATGTTAATTTTGCATGGCTGCTTTCAGCTGATCACCTGCACTGTTACGGGTCACTGATTAGCTGAGTGTCATACAGAGAAGTTGGTCTCCATGCAAAGAGCACATCAGGTTTAAAAGTTGCCATTTGTGCTCAGACAAAAAGAAACTATGGATTTTATTCTCTAGTGTGCTTTCAGTAACAGTTTATTAGGCAGTTGATACAAAAAAATGCAATGAGAGGGAGAAAAGTTACAGATTTCTGCAAATATTTTCCTGGTTGCAAAAAGTGTAAGTGCAACTATTATCAAAAAGATCACAGCAAAACAGTGGAGGCAGAGACCTCAGCAGCTTCTTGTCTTCAGAGACAATGTCATCTTGTATTCACAAGCTAACAGTAATGATCTATTGTCTAGGAGTTGTAGCTTTGCTGTGGCTTACTATGAATCATAACCGTTTGCTCACAGAGAATAAAGGAAAAGGAGAGAATAAGCAGAGAACACATAAGGCCTCTTCCCCTTTATCATTTAGTAATTGCAGCAATCAGGATGCCTCCTGCTCCTGCCTAGCATGGTCAAGAAACAGTAATTTATATTCATGAGAGTGTCAGAACAGTTCTGACACATCATGAGCCCGAACATGGCAATAATTTGGGATTTTATTATCAGGCAAAATATGCACATCAGTGGCTGTTTTCCCTCTGGTTTTGTTTATGAATCAAAGGAGTTTAGAACAAACAAATGAAGAAAGGCTGCCTGTTCAGTGGAATCTCTCAATCATATGTGAGATAACTGGTTTATAAACCTAATTGCTATGGAAAATGTCATATATACATATAGGTATACAGATATCTTCATGCATATATAAAGAAACAAGCCCACAGTGCTTGTAAAGATTTGTAAAGTGTTGATCGATGCACACCATCTGAGTGAGATGTGTGACTGTCTCAGGGTCTGTGCAGTGTTGCATGTCAGGACACCTGAAGGACACCTGATGAACTGCTGTGTGTAAAATCACAGAATGCTGTCCTTTGAGTGGGAGCTCTGGAGATTGCCTGGCCCAACCTCCTGCCCAAAACAGGGTCAAGTCTGAAGTTAGATCAGGTTGCTCAGGGCAGTGTCCAGACAAGGTCTGAGTATCTCCAAGGATGTCTCCACAGGTGTATCTCTGGGCACCTGTTCCGGTGTGTGACTACTCTCATAGTGAATTTTTGTTTTCCCTAGTATCTAACGGGAACTTCCCTTGCTGCAACTTGAATCTGCTGCTCCTTGTCCAGTCATGTGCACCTCCAGGAAGAGTCTGACTCCCTCTTCTGTGTCTCCTCAGAGTAGGTAGCTGAAGAGAGCACTAACCTCCCGTCATCGCCAGCTCTTACAACTGCTGGGACCTTCCCCATCTCTCCTTATCCTTCGTGTGCTGTAGCTCCTGCCTATCCTGTTGCCCTTCTATGGACTCTCTCCAGTGTGGCAATGTCTCTCTCATACTGGGGAGCCCCAAACTGAGCCCAGTCCTCCAGGTGTGGTCTCACGGGGAGAAGAGAGAGGAGTAATCCCTTCCCCAGACCCACTGGCCACACTCTTGCCAAAGCAGCCCAGCATGCGGTTGTCCTCACCTCCTGCCAGGGCACATGGCTTCTGCAGGCTCAGCTTGTCCACCAACTTGCTGAGACCTCTCTACATCCCCTCATCCACACCACCAATAAAGATTTTAAACCACACCTTGTATCTATCCCTGGGTCACTGGCTGCTGGGTGGACTTCTTAAGGCTGAACATCCCCCCTTCAGCTTGACAATCCTACCAATTCTCTACTCAATTAATCACCCACTTATCGAGGCCTTATTTCATCAATTTGGTTTTGATAATATTACCGGAAACTGTCAAAGATCTTTTAAAGGTCATCATATACGCCATCCACTGCTCTCCCTCATCCAGAGCCAAGGCAGCAATCAGGTTGGTCAGGGTTGATTTGTCTGTGGTAGATCAATGCTTGATGACCAAATTACCTTCTTGTCTGTCCTGTCCTGGACTCACCTCTCCAGGGCCTGAGGTTAAGTTGACTGACCTGTAGATCCTCTGATCCTCCTTCTGGCTCTGCTTGAAAATGGATGTAACATTTGCCTTTTCTTCATCATCAGAACCCTCTCCTGATGGTCGTGGCTTTTCAAAGACAATAGGGAAAGATTTCGGGTTGACATTGACCAGCTCTTTCAGCTTTTTTCAATGATCCCATGGGTTTATGCATATCTAATTTCCTTGAGTGGCCCCTAACTTAATTTTCTTCTACTGTGGGTGATGCTTCCCTTCCCCAGGCTGTGCTAATCATGTAGATTAATCTGATGAGAAATGTATTTCCTTTTGTTACAGGTACTCCATCTTATTCTAGTTGAAGCTTTGGCATTGCTTTCACACCTCAAATTCCTAAAGTTTTTTTCTCGACAAACCTTTGGTTACTTTTGAAAATGGTGGAGTTTACATTCAGTCGTTGTTCATTTTATGCTGTTTGTGGCTTTTGCCAAGACATTGCATCAGCAAAACATGTCAAGTAGTGTAAAAATTAAAATCTTTTGCTCCAATCCAGTGACTTAATATTTGGGAAATTTGCATGAATGAATGGATAAATATATCTAATTCAAATGATAAACAGATGAGTGTCTGGTCTAAGAGGGTTGTGTGACTCAGGTGTCAGGTCTTAAAAATACTGACTGTTTACTGAGTAAGGAGAGCTGGACTGACTTTGGAAATTTAAATTTTCAGTGTGGCAGGTGGTAAAGACAGAGCAGAGTTAATCCAGTTGTATCTGTAATTGCATGCACACAACAGAGAGCACAATTTAGTCACTTTATTTGCAATTTATAAGAACACATTTTCTATTGCTACTAAAATCTTGAACAGGCAAGACTCAAACCCGGTATTTCTTTACACAAGTGTTTCACAGTAAGAGAAAGCTGCGCTAATGTACTGGGCAATGTTGTTGGAAATATTGATGAAGAGATTACCCCCCACAGAGTTCTGAGGCCCAGAAGCTGAGAAGAAGTTGAAACCTTATGTGTATGCATCTCGGACAAGATCCTGTTGAATAACAGCATCTGCTGACTTGCTAACAATATTTTCTAAGTCACTCTTAGCAGTTCCTATGCTTATTCATATATACAGAAAATACATCATTTGGCATTTCTGCCGGAGGTTTGAAGATGCCTGTGCTCATATTACTGAAGAAAATCTTCTTTTACCTGGAACTGTGATGAATAATAGCTTCTCTTGTCACATTTAGTTTGATGTAGAGAAAGAAATGCTTTACATTTGAGCTTGACCTTTGTATAGAACTCTGGTCAGAAAAGAAGGACCTTTTCTAACATTATGTAGAAGAAAATTACTTTAGTGGGACAGGCTTCATCTGACTAATCTGTCTTTTGTGTAATATGAAATTGAAGTCACCATCTAAAATTAGGCTCCTGAATTGACTTTTAATTAAAAGTGGCCTGGATTTCACACCTGCTGAATGTGAACACTTTGAAAAGAAATTAATGGGAGTTACTGTAAATGCGACCTCTCTGGTTTGAGGTTTATGAAAGTTCCCAAATTATTTAGCAACTTAGTAATAGTTTGTAACTCTTAATAACTTAATAAAGCAACTATGTGCTGTATCTTTAAGCAACATGATTTAGAGATGTTAGCCTGAACTACAAATGATCTAGCAAACCCACGTCCCAGGGACACGGTGCTGTCTGCAGCTGGAGACAGACTCCATGTGCTGTACTTCGCCATGCACTGAAACAGCTGAGGTCCACTGTACTGCAAAACCTCATTTCTAGTTTGCCAGAGGTTATTCTAGGAACCACTACACCCAACTTTCTTTTACATCTGTTGTAAACACTAAGTGGGCTGTGGTCTTTGAAAAGAACGTGCATCTCGTCCGCGAACAAAGACAGGAGAGGAGGTGGTGAGAGAGACACCATGATAAACCTCACTGACAACAGGGTTTGCAAGCTTGTCCCTTGAAGTTCTCCCTAATATTCAGGAGACAGCCCCAGATGACCATGTGGCCCATCAGACTGACAATAACCAACACATGCCTTGTGAGGACTCATCTGAAACCTAAAACCAAGAGCTGCTCCTGACTCAGGTTGAAAGTATAAGAAAAATAAAAAAGTAGTTCTACCAGGATGCCCTAAAACTGTTGTTTAGAAAACCAAAACGTCTTAGTCCTTCACAACTTATTTTATTGTGAACAAACAAAGAAAACTGAACTTAATGCCAAGCTGTTATTTGTATATTCCTCTGTCACTCGGGAGACTGTTCCCATGCTGTGCACATTGCGGGGAATCAGTTTTGTTCAATAAGCCTTCTTCAGGCAGTATGTCTCTAGTGCACATGAATAATGGAAAGGAAATAAACTCCAATCTGTGCAGCTTTTTATGAAATACATATCTTAGAGCAAAAATGTCCAAACAGCCTGAAAACACATTGCGTTTTGCCCAGAGTTGTGTTTGAGTGTTCAGTACTCTCTGCCTTGCCATTCACTAGCAGAGCATGTTGCAGTGCCTAGTGTCATGCGTGACTACAATGGCTGAAAAATAAAATAAGAGGGAAGCCTGAAAAGCAGATACAAATAGAAGGGTGCCTATGAAGCCATAGAGTAGCTTATCAGGGAAGCACAACATGAAAAGCAGGTTAGTAAGCAGAAAAGCCACTTATTAAGCTTGATCATGTTCTTGACTGTTGCTTAAAGATCTGCTCTTGCCGCAAAAGTCTTCAGTATACCAGGACTGAAGCTCATGAGATGCTCAGAGCCACCAACTCAAAGATTAAATAGGATAAAGTTTTCCATTTTAAAATGGAAATAACAGTAAACAAAATTGTTCTAATAATTGTAACTCTGTATCCGTCTTTCAATAGATGCCACAAACCCAGAAATTTATTTAATTGTATGCTAATCCTTTTAGTGTGTCATCACAATGGTGTTTCAGTCTCTTTTGTGATATGTTTAAATCTCCTGAAGCTCAATGTTACAGGGAAGACACATCCTTACTCACACTGTAAGGGGAGCTGCTCCCCATTCATTCACCTAAGGGATTCGGGGGCTCTATCCATACTGGCAAACTCCACTGCAGGAATGCACGGTCACAAGCAAGGTGTCAGCCCTGTGGAAGCAAAGGGGTGAAAAATCTAGCAGAGTCAGATTTGTTCGCAGACAGTGAGTATAGAGGGCTCTTTGTCACGACATCCATTGGAGAGAAAAACTGCTCCCTGCCCCAGGAGCACTTGTTTGCCTCCACATGTTCTCCCTTTGGTGCATTCATGGGCATCCACACCTGGAAGAATGAACAGAAACACTGCTTGTATTTTTTAAAAGTGAAAGTTGTTAACACTTGTAACAGAGTGAAGGGAGATGACTGAGAAGTAGGCTAGGAATAGCAAGGCAACAATTGGACAAAATGCATTTACATGCCTCCTATTTCACCTGAACCCATCTCTGACACAAACGGTTCAGATGTATTATATGAGTACCTTAGAGATAATAAGACTTTTTGGCAATGTTGACTTCTTAATGTGCTGAGAAACTGCTATGACCAGCTACATCCATGGATTTACATCTCAGTGCTGAAACAGAGGGTAGGAATAGAACTGTTTGTGGGTGCAGTTAGTCCCTGCTGGCTAATTCTTCTTCTTCTTTTTTACTGCCTGGGTGCTAACTGGCTGTCCTTCCTTGCCCACTGCCCAAAGCTAGAAGCTAAATTAACACTCTGAGGTCTAAGAAAGTTTGGCAAACACAGCTTCTGTTTTATCATGGTCATGTTTCTGTCCTCCTTCTGCAAACTCGTGTCACCAGGATCGGCACAGTGAAGAGGCGGTGGCTCAACACACCACTGGGGCTTATTTACCTTTGAAGTACCTTCTCTGTATTCCTTTTTAGACCTGAAGCCTCAGAGGAATTACTCCCACTCATTGTACCCAGGTGTTCATTGGCTAAAAAGACCACAACATTCAATCAGTCAGATATACTATTTTTCTGCCTGTGGAAAAGATCACCAGAACTGAAATAGAGTGATTAGGAAGAGAGAAGATGTGAAGCTTTGGGAGCCCTGGACCGCACATTAGCTTTGGCTCGTGCTCTTTATCAGGAGCAGGGTAAAGGAGCGGGAATGCATTTCCAGGCACATGCTCACAAGCTGTTTATGGAGAAAGAGTCTCTCTGCAGCACTTCTGGTTACATCGATGCAGCAAATGCCAGGGGAAACTCACTGCAGAGCTGCTGTAGCTCCCCTGCCAGGTTTCCCTCTCGCAGTTGCCTCCCTGCTGCTGATCCTCCATAGCCCCATCCCTCTACCAGGGCATCCACTGCCCTGATTTATTTATTCTTATCTGAGGATTAGTTTTCAAGCATCAGTCATTCAAAAAGGATATGGACTGACTGAGGGAAGAGTTATGCATCTGAGTGTGCAGTAACAGAGGCCCAGTGCTGAGCTGCAAGCAGCAACCTGAGATGACGACCTCAGACCAGAAACATTTCGCTAGCACTGTTTCTCAGGAGATAACATGCTTTTTGTCACCATGTGAGTGGATGTCATGAGGTGAGGAGGATATCCTAACTTCTGGTTGCCAGCATGATATCCTAAATTTTGGCTGCCAGCACTAAGCTATAATGAACATATCTCTCTTTTGCAGGTGATCAGTTTTTAAGACAAAAATAAACAATTCAGTCTCTGTATTGTTTACAGTCAAATACATCAAAGGAGAGAATTTCAGAACATATTTTAAGGGAAATAAATAAAAATCCCAGCCATATGGAAGTAAAAACAAAGATATTTTCTTAGTACATTAAATTATTGCCTTTCCTTTCTTCCAAATCTTTCGTTTTAGCAAGTATCAGATGAGGATCCCAGCAAGGATGTATTTCAGGCTGATGTCTTCTGAAGCGAAAAATAATTCCTGAAGGTCAAAGTGGAGCTAGTGTAATCTCTGTGCTTGGTACGCTAGTTTATTTCTTCCAAAGCTTTTGCCTACTCTAAATACATCACAGAAGGTGGTCTTATTAACTGTTTTAAAATATAAGAACAGAATTGAGTTTATTTAGCTGAAATCCTGATGTTCTGTCTAATTTCTGTTCATCATCTAATTTGAGATGGTGCTTCACTTTGTGCACTTTATTAACTGCTCAGTGTCAGAAAACACAAAATGTTTTGAATCAATACAGCAAAGAGCTTTTTCTCCTAACAGCACCATAGGAGCAGAAAACACTTTGAATTAACTTATAAGGGGAACAGCTGGCTGTGAAAATATCCTCAGTGATTTCCTTTTCACCACAGAGGAGTATTCGTCAGGGCTTTTGAACCTATATGAAACAAAACATGAAAGTGTGGTATTTGGGTATCCTCTGTTGATTAGCAGGCACTGTGCATCTAGGAGATCCTTTTCTGCTATCACTGCCTGCGAGTCTATGGATAATTAAGTCTTAGGTATTGCCTGCTAAATGGGATATTTTTGCACAGTTCCAGATATCTTTTGAACTTTCAATGATGCCACATGGTAACAGTCTATAAAGCTGGTAAGCTGGACCAAAAAGTGGGAGAAGGTACTATTGTGTATCAGTGTGTTTGTGTTTGTCCTTCCTTCTGTTTCTGTGCAGAGCCTTGTGCAACAAAGCCCTGGTCTTGGCTGGAGCCTTTAATAACACCAGGATGCAAAGGAGCAGACTGAGAAATAAAGTGTGTTAGCAACAGGAGCTAGGGTAGCATAGAAAATGAGGGGTGGCCACAGAAGACCTTGAGAAATATGGTTGTCTCTTGGAAAAGGCAGAGGAACCTAAGCAGATGATATGTGGATGTTGCATCCCCATGATTCAGGCTTTTCAGCTGAAACCTTTCACCAGCTCTGGCTGTTACTGCTCCTCTTGAGTATCTTCAATTTTCTGTGTCTTCCTTACTGACACCATTTCAGTCCCTTTTATGTTCTCTCTACTCCTTATTTTTGTGCTGATTTAGCTGAGCACAAATGCTGTATATGACTTCATGAAAGTAAGATGGAGTCCCAGTAGAAGTTTATTTTCCTTATCTTCTATTTTAAGTCACAGCCCGTGCTAAGAAATAGAGACAGAATGTATTAACACACTATTCATAATGTTCTTTGCTGTTTTTTCTCCAAGACTCCCTGTCCACCTGTCCCCTTTCTGGAAAGCGTGACACTATCTTGTGATCAGACCTGAAATTCAGACCAAAGTCAAAAGAAGACTCAGTGCTCATAACTGACTTTCAGCTCTTGCTCTGGAGATCCTTTCTGATGGGATGTCTGCAGGATAACAGAAGGCTTCATGGCTGCCTTTGAGATGTACAAATACAAATATTCATCTGAATGCCCCTGAATTTGTTTCAGTGAAAAAACTGAATTAGCACCGACTAGTAACTGAAGCTTCAGGTTTTGTTTTTTCTTTTCTCATTGCTCATATAAACATTTTTCAGTGAAACACAACTGAGTGAATACTGAATTTGTATGAAGCGCAGGCAACTCTGGAAGAGCGAGGAGTGACATATCTGTTAGGCATGTACCCCTTGTAATTGTGGAGCTGCCATATCTACAGTGCTCCTTAGGTTTTGCCTGCAAGATGCCTTTGGGAACATCGTAGCACATGGCAGAGGTGAGCTGCTTGCAAACCCCTCCTCTAGACCACAGCTACTTTTTACTGGAAAAGGCCCAGAGCTTTCAGCCACCAAATGTGCTGTCCATGCTACCTCTGAAAAACAAAACCATTTTAAATAACCAAGTAGAAAACTACTGATCTCACTAACTGGGAGAATCCAAGTCTGTTTCAATCTTTTAGACTTCAAAATGCATTTTCGTAATAAGTCCTCTCAAAACACACTATAATTAACAGAGTTACAGACTGAGTGTGCATTTGCCACACTGTTAAGTCATAAGATGACGGAGACAAGATAAAAATGAAATTAAATGAAATGCTGAGGAAGCCAGGTTTGTAATATGACTGATTTTATCACTGTAAGAAGAAATCTACAGAAGTATTTAAGATACTTCACTAACTCTGTTCCTTGAGGTCTCAGAAGCAAGAGGGCCAAGGGGGTCAGAAGGTAGCAAGCAATCCTGGCTGTCTAATGTTCCTCACTTTTTCTTTCCCAAAACCCTTTCTTCTCTAGACAATGTAAACAGTTTTTCCAACCAATATCCCATCAAGACCTCCTGCTGCATTAAATGTGTCTCACCCTGAGATTCACACTTTGGTGCTATGTAGCGAAGTAATGCCATCGCTTCACTGAATCAAACGTCTTTCATTGTTCAAAGGGGTTGTCACCTCTTTGACAATGTCAAAATTAACTGCTTCACAGCAGGGGAGGTCTCAGAAACAGTGAAAGTTCCTGCCATCACTTAAGTATAAGCAAGATAACAGGCACTTAAGACATAGAACTGTTAATATCTGATCCTTTTTATGAGGATTTTCACCTGTAAGAAAAAAAAAAAAAGGCAAAAATTACCGCTGAGATGAGGGAACAAATGTTCTTTAAAAAAACCTCTCTGCTCTTCTTTCTTGATGTATAATAGCCCATATTATTTCAAATAAAATGTCTCTGATATTTGAGAGTTGCCTTCTTCCTGTGTATTGGGGCCCAGCAGTGCCTACAAGACAGAGAACAGCACTGTGAAAAATTATTGAGCTGTTACAATCAACCATCTCTGAGCAAATAAAGCAGCATGTTGTGGAAGCTAGCTTCCTTTTTTCTCAGGGAAAGCATGTACTTTCTCATTTGATATTAGTTAAGAGGAAAAATACTACAAAAATGGTATGGACACAGCATAAACTGCCTTTTTGGAAAGGGGATGTGTATGTAGACTCAGGGACCCAGCAACTAACCTTCCAGAGTCTTAAGTAAAGTTTATTTAGCTCACAAAACTAAGATTTTTTGTTGCAGAAATCAGACTTTTTTTTTTAAGCTCATCTATGACACCTAACTTATGATATTTTGATCATGAAAGGGAATAGGACAGAAGTAGAAAAGAAAATAGGAACACTTTGAACCACTGAGGTTTGGGGATTTTTCTGCTAGGGTAAGCAACAGATACATTACCATGGTGTTGCTAACAGCTGGTACAATTTAAGCTATTCTCCACGTTCTGTATACTCAGTGAGTGCCAAACAAAAAGGCATCTATTCTGCAAACAGCACTTGGCGAAGTCAGCACAGGGTAACACGCTCTCCTACTAGGGTAAAATGGACTGTTTTCAGAAACACACAGTATAAAGGACTCTCAAGGCACCAGAAAAATTGCAATTATATTTGGATCCAGCTTTCCATTTCCAAATGCCTTTTTATGGATTTATACTGCAGGATTCTGGTGTTTCCTCGATAATGACTTTGCAGGGCCGGCACACTTGCTTTCTGGCATTGGCTCTTACTGTTACTGTGCTTTTACTGACAGAAGAGCTTAAATCTTTTTGAAAGCCAGGCCTCCGGACCCCATCTGAGCACACTCACTTCGCTTGTGTCTCAGCAGCTCCCCATCACCAGCATAAAAAAATGACACAAAGACAACATCAGCTACAGTTGCAGATGATCCTAGCCCTGTGTATATGTGTTCAAAATACAGATACACATAGATATTTACATATTTATATGACCAGAGTTTTTTGGGCCTCAGATTTTTATATATTAGGTTCACTTGGTACAGTTCTAGTACAATAAATTTAACATGAAAGCTAAGAACAGTTTCAAAAAAAACTCTTCTTGCTTCATTTTTGCCTTGACTGATAATATCAGCTATTTTTGTAGGTGTTTAAAAATACCCATTTTTGTTAAAAACCGTAGATAGGTAAAGAGATTAGCACAATTGCCTGACAATCCATGCGACTTAAAATAAGGATCAATTATGAAAACAGATATACCCAAATACAGGTAGATATACTCAGATAATAGAATACCATATATGTATAAATATATATGACGTCGCCATTGCTGACACACTCATGGCATGACTGGAACTAGCAAGCGAAAGCTGGGGTTTTTCAGAATGGTGGTGAAAAGCAGCATGACATTTGCTCTGCCGTCTCTGTTTCTGTTTGAAAAGGATAGTGGTACCTGGCCAAAGGAGCCAACCTGCCAGCTCTGGTACCCACGAGGTGGTTTGGGGATGATGCGGAGAGAGGGTTGCCCTGATGGTACCCGTGGGCTTAAGTTACCATCACATCTGAGGATAAAAAGTCAATTGTTCTTTGGGTGTTGTTCAGTTTTCTGTATCACCAGGAAAAATCTACTTATAGTATACTACAAGGCATATTAATCAAGGAACCTTAAGGAGGAGGATGATGAAAGAAAATTATACAATCAGCTATGGTAAAATAAAATACTGTTCCTATGTTCAGTCAGAGGGAACAAAAGGAAGGCAAATAGATAGGGAGGGAAAAGAAAGTTCCCTTCCATCCCAGGCTAGGGTAGGATGGTTCACCACCCGTGGAAATGGGCACAGCCCACCAGCTGGGTGAGATGAGGTTCCCTTATTAAGTGTAACTGGAAGAACACATTTTGCTGTTTTATTCTTTTTCTACCTCTGCAAATCTGTGTTAACAACCAACCACAAATCTTGTCTGATAAGAACACCATGAGTTGCATCATTCTCCCTTCCCCAGGGAGGCAACGTCCACCCATTTCCATGGGGCATTCCAGTGTGGGTATTACATGGGGTTCAAAGTGGGGAGAGGCTGAGCAGGTCCCTGGCAATGAGCAGAGGGGACAGGGGCTGCCGGGGGCAGCAGCAGGGTCTGGGCTGACACCCAGCAGAGCCAGAGTTCGCCCTTCACCGTCCCCGTGCGGTGTGGGGCATAGACACAGGTGTGTCCCCCTCGGTGGCACTGATGAAAAAGGCATGTTGCTTGTAACCCCGATCTGTTCATAGTTTCGTGCTAGTCCTTCAGGTTGGGGGCTGTAATTAAAAAATTAAGGAAGAAAAAAAACCTACCACTTTCCAGAACAAAACTGCTCTTCTAATGCTCATTAGGCTCATTTGTGAAGCAAAACATCCCCAGGGGACAATTCTGCACTTATAAAATAAACATTTTCCACGCATGTGGTTAAGGACCCTCATAAAATATGTAACAAGGCATTTCTGTTCTGTGTATGCCTAGCTTCCTGGCATGAAAGTACTTGTGGAGAATTGAATGCAACTGTGGAAAGATAAGCTAGAGAGATAATAAAATATCTATAGATTAAAGACAGAGATTGGCAGGGAATCCAACAAGGAGTTCCTCTTCTATTGGTATATATTTCCACTGGGAACTGAGCTCTGAGAAGGATACAGGTTGTTTTCTCCAATCTGTAAGTCAGAGGAGAGCAAATCTCAACAGATTGTTACTTAAAATTTCTCTTTCTTTTGACTCACTATAGAAATGAGAATAAAAATTTAAGCTTTCGTTTTTTGAGATTTAAAAAAAAAAAAATCCCTCTCTTCTGAAGCCTTTGGGGAATTGTCCTTAGAGCAAAAGTCCCTCTAGCACATTGAGTTCCACTGTTTTGGATGCCTTCTCCTCTCCTCCTCAGAGCTGTGACTTGCATTTTATGGGAGAGCAGAGTGAAGGCAGTCAGGAATCAGCCTGCTGGCATCTTCGAAAAATCAATGGCACTTTTTGAAAGAATTGCTTTGAACTGAGCAGGAATATCAGTGAGAGCAGCGTCCAGCTTCACGAAGTCTAAAGTGCTCCTTCTCTGCAATTACACGGCAGAACTCTCCTGTTTTCTCCCACAGCACTTTCAATTAACTGTACTCTTCTTTACAGATCTGTAGCATGCCACTTTATTAGATAAATATCATTTAGTATCATATCAAATGTAATGCACCTGTACTATCCTTCACAGAACTGCAGTCTTTTTTTCTGTGTTTTTGCTGTCTGCCTAATGTGAAAGTGAAACATCAGAGCGATACTAAATAATTGATACCTCGTATTTAAGAGGTATGAATAATTTATTTTTATGTCTTGTAAAAGGCAGCCTCCTCCCTGTTTTTACAATGCTTGTCCAGGTAGAAGAAACAGTTTGTTCAACCTCAAATTGGATGGTTTTTTGGTTTTGTTTATTTTTCAATTTTGAGGTGGAATTTTTAGAATATATTTAGATAATTTGGGAACAAAAAAATCAAACTGACTTATTTGAAAATTATTAAATAAATGCTCTGATTTGTATAGTGCTGCTGCTCATATTATAATGTACAATTTGGTATTAACTCAGGAATACTTTTAAAACTTAAATAGTTCTGCAACAGAAAATCTTACTGACTTGTGAATAAAATATTTTTCCAAAACACTGTTCTCATTTCCAACATTACTTTATGTCCCTTTGTGAGTACCAGCATATCTGACACAAATGACCTGGAAAAATGAGTATTTTATCATAGGGTACAATTTAAATCTGTTCCAAAAGATGCTGAAGAATTTGTGCACCACCACAGAGGACTCCCCGTAAAAGGCTTTCAGGGCTGAGGTGAAAGTATTACCCTGTACAGTAAAAAGAAATGCGTTTTTGACCTAAGTAAAATGGATCTATTTTTAGTGTTAACTATAGGGGAACATTATGCAGCCCATGGCAAAATATGTTAACAGCATAGAGATGGTGCCTTCTTTTATGAAAGATGTATTTTTGTGTTCTTCAAAGAGGTAAGTCTACAACATCAGCAAGCTTGCAGAAGGAGAATGCCACTTGCAAGAATCTCATCTGGGACACCGGCCAGAAAAGATTTTTCTTTTCCAATGGTTGCTTCCTTAAGCAAAAAGTAAATAACTTCATTAAAAAAAAGTATAAAATGCTTTGTCTTTTCCTGCCTTCTCCTACATATTTTTTCAGCTCTTTCTTTCTGGAGGAAACAACATGAGAAATACTAGCCGAATTTGCAATTTAACCTATCTGAATTTCCACTTTTGGTCAATCAGAAGCTCAAGCAAAACAAATCAAAGAATCACACTGCTCTGCTGGGAAGGATTATCTGTGATTCATTTTCATTTTCTTTCAAAACCTAAACATGCATGGCTACTTAGCTGTATTTTCTAGTTAATTCTCATGTAGGAGGAGCTGATAGAGCTGCCTTTTCAAGGTGCTGTGGGCCAGGCTTTCTGCTCTGCTTTCTGAAACATCCCTAGGAGAGGCTTTGGATCAAGTACTGAGGTCAATTCCACAAAATCGAACCCAACAGAACTCTATGGCTCCAGTTGCACAACAAAGCACACAGAAATTAGAGAATGCCAGCTAAGGATGCCGATGTAACTTAAAGCCAAACTCATATGGACACATCAAGACATAACTTTTAGTTACCTGAGCACAACACTTTTTCTGCAAACTCTGCTGCCTTCAGCTCTGCCGCATACCGCTCGTGGTGGTGTAGACTGCGCTTTGTGGGAAAGCCAGCCTTGCTTTCCATCTTATGGACCGCATCCCTCCTGACGTTGTGCTCCACTGGGCACGGGACCTGCTTTGTCCCAAAGAGGATCCTTGGGCAAGAACTGGAGCCACAGATGCACATTGGAGCAAAAATGTCAACTCGTCTGTCTGCCCAAGTCTTTTCGCAGCACTGTCTCCATGACATCTGAGTGTCTTGTAGGCAAAATTCTGAAAACTGTTATAGAGAGAATCCCAGAGTGAGAAAGATGTTAATTTTCAAAGCTCTATTAATATATATATGTATATGTGTTGAAAGCATTTATGCAGTGCGTGGGTTTCCAAGAGTACTAAGTGCTTCTAAAAACTGACATTTCTCTGTCAGTTTTTGTTTCACAAAAGCCCTTTAAAGCCCTCTCGGAAGTAATTAAAAGATATTTAATAATTGTTAAATGTTTTAAAGGAGGAGTTTGCTTTTGATCACATTTACACGAAATGTAGCACTCCCTCGGGGCAGGTGTTTTGCCCTCTCCCTTGGTTAGCATCTTGCCCTCCCACTACTGTAGGTTTGTGCTGATGGAGTCCAAGATTTCAGTTCACAAAATCAATAGAGCCGCCTGCATAAGAAGGAGATAAAGGAGGAGGAATCAGGACCAAGGGACTTAAACACACCTGCTGTGGCTGAACTGATACTGAGGAAAGCAGAACGTATTATTTACTTATTTCCTGATGTGAATATTGCAGCCCTCATTTTGCACTGGCTTGTCTTTCTTTTGTTTCTCGTGGCAGAAGCCCAGTGATGCCAAGTGGTGCAGGTAGGATTTCGCAGTTCGCTAGAAAGAAAAGACAAAACAGTGAGAGATGAAAAATACCTGTGCAAATGCATTAGTTCCCTGATGGGTGCATGTTATTTATGGCAGAAATAATTTCTGTTCATCCAGGGCCCTGAGCTTTTCTCACTTACACAACTTTGATATGCAAGGGCTGAAATTAACAGAACAGAGGAAAGAGGTATTTTAATGTAATATTCCATATCTACATGCTTCTTGTTCTGTACAGTTGCGGCTTTGCCAACACACCAAATTGAGTCCTTCAAAGTGCCTGTCTTCTGGATAGATAGAACTGCTAGAATATCATGACTGCTAAAATTGCTTGAATATTATGTTCAGATAATGTTGCCAGCGCTCAGAGATTCTATTCAAACAGAGTAAAACAGCAGACAAATGCTCATGTCCTGCTTTTCTCAAGACCGTCAAGCTTTTACTGTAAAGATACCATCTCATTTGTTTGTTTACCTGTGAAGGTCTAATCAATATTAGATTTGAAAAGCAGCATAAATGTTAATAGCAGGCAGGGAGAAGAATACCCTCCATGCAGCACCTGGCTCTTGAAGCCCTTTGCTGTGGGAAGACCTCATTTTACCTTCCTAAACCTCGTTGTCATAGGTGTGCCTGCTGACAGTCAGGCTCATCAGCCAAAGCCATGTGCTGTGAGTTTTAGCTGGGTGCCCCACAGCAGCCCAGCCTCTCCTCTAGGCTCCCCCAGCTTGCATTGCCACCGCCCAAGTAACTGTGCAGGTTCAGACAGCAGCAGAGAGCTGTGTAATGCCTAAAGAGAGTCCTAAGAGGATCCCTAAAAGAAGAACCCCATGAGTAAGCCAAGTCCCAGCCCCTGCGAGCCTGGCCAAGCACATTGGAGAGATGATGCACCACTGAGCATCAGGAGAAAAAAGTGCCCTTCAACCTCATGGACTGGGGACATCCTGCCTGCATCTCACAAGGAGGAAGAAGAGCTGCTATTTCTCCTGATTCTGCTCTTGTAACAAATGGGAAGAGTACTTCAGTTAGCTCTCCTGTCTTATCTTTCAACCAAAATTGGTACTGCTGTTGAAGTGGTACCATTTCATTTTAATCTACGCAAACCAGGAACATAGTTAAAGCAAGTAATGGAAACTAATTGAGTTTTTCTGAGAAAATTTTCCAGCTGATCTAAATATTTTTTTTTTCAGAATTTTCTTCCACAAGACATTTCAATCTGAGTTTTACTTTTGTTTGTTTGTTTGTTCGTTGAAGAAACAACATCAAAACAAAACTGTGAAGATACCATTGAAATGGAAACATTTTCCTCTCAGCTTGGATCTCCCTCTGCTGTTCCCTGAAAAAAATGCCCTTGACAAGAAGTCCCAGCAGTTTGGGCGCTCTGGCTTCACGAAAGTAGTAACCTCAGGCAAAACAGCCACTTGAACTGCAATCTTCCTTTTTATAGGCAATTCAAAGATTTCTTTCTTCTCAGCTGTCATTATCTTTGGAAGATTGTCTTGACAGCCTTCATCTCCCTTTCTGAGGTCTTCAGTGGATATGGGAAATACATGTCCATCTAGATCTTTCAGAAATAGTTAGCTTCACCCACCAGCACCATCTTTCATCTTTGATGAATTTAGATACACAAAGAGTATCTAGGTTCAGAGCTCCTAATGTTTCAGAAACATCATCTCACTTTCAGCAAAGGACTGTCTGCCTGTAGCTAGCAGATGGAAGAGCTTTAGAAATCCAGCACTTTCTTCTGAATTCATATTTTTTGAAAATGTGTGCTTTGTGGGGAAAGGAAAAGGAAAACGAGAGAAAATGTTATGAAACAAGTATGAAGTTGGGTGCTACCCAGTAGAAGACATTGGCATACTGGAGAAATTCCTGTGGATGGCCACCAGACGATTAGGGGCCTGAGGCACATAATGGATAACGAGACACTGAGAGACTTGGGTTTGCTCTGCCTTGAAAGGGAGGGCTAAAGAGAGATCTTATTGCTCTCTTCAGCTGCCTAATGGGAAATCATAGAGAACATGAAGTCACACTGCTCTCAGAGATACACAGTCAAAGGAAAGGAAGAAACAGTCACAGGATGACGAAAAGCAAAGGCCTGTTGCATACAAGAAAAAGGATTTCACCACAAGAGTGGTCAAGAACAACAACAGGTTGCCCAGAACTTGTGGAAACTCCATACCTGAAGACATCCAAAGACAGACTGGACACAGCCTCAGCAACCTTGACCTTGTTTACAGCAGGTATTTGGCGAGGAAGGCCTCCCTTCCAGCCTACACGCTCTTATGATTCTGAAAAACAAAAAACAAAAGGTTTTCTTTTTGCTCTACAGTATTCTGATCCCCAGCAAAAGGCTTTTAAAATTATAAAAATAACATTGGGTAAATTGACATTCTCCAGCTTCTCTGCTGCTTATTCAACAATAAATCCGTTAAATGCTATTTTTCATTGGAAGACCATGAATCAGTGTCCTTGAAAATAACCTATCTATTTTGTCAACAAACCTTGGTCCATCTAGTTTATGCTAGATACTCCGATTTTATTAAATTAAACCTTGGATATGCTATCTATCCAGCAACAAAGAAAAGCATTGCTAAAGACAATTGGTCCAGTCTGATCTCTCTGTGCTGTGTAAGTGAAGTGGAACTTCACTGAAGTCAAATGAATTTATGCTGGTATAATAGTGGTTCCTGGGGGAGCATAATGAATCTTGGCTGCCCAAGGCTGCTTGACAATAAAGGAGAGCAGTTCAGCAGAAGCTAATGGTTTTATAGTGTTTACTTCTAGAATCCCTGGGAAGGCAGAATACCTCTGCAATTCAAGATTTCATGCATAGCTATATTGGGTCAACAGCACAAAATCACTTCTGGCAAGAGAAAGACTTGTTCACCAGGTGGTGATGGGAATTGCTATAATAACTGGGAAAAACATTCAGGGAGTTCGGTGTAGGGTTACAGTAATAAACAAGGGCTCAAGAAACAATCTGGAATTCATCTATATTTTTATTTTCATAGTTATGTCTGTATGAGAATTAATTAGCCCTACCTGAGCCAATAGAAATTTCTGAACGCAACGTACACCTGAGATCACCACAGTGATCTTTGAGGAGACCAGAAAAAATTAATGTTGTGGGGAGCTTGTTCCATTTTGTGGGTGAAGTTTGATAAAGGATCTGCTTGAAGCCTATTGATGACTTACTTTGCTTACTATGATCCAAAGGATTACCTGTGTTTTATTTTTAGGTAGCCAGCAACAGAAGAGATGAAAGACGTTATATGTTTCTGGATTGGTTTGAGTTTTCTGCAAAGATTAAGTCTGGTCTTAGTCTATGTACTCATTATTGACATCATAAATCAAATCAATACACTAGAATCAATGAGAGGAAAGGCAATTGAAGGAGATAAAAATTCGTCTGGTAAATGAGAGCTCAAGCAGAATGTAAAGTTCTTTTCCAAGTTGATATAGACAAAAAAAGTTTAAGACTAGACCGTTGATAATATGCATACAGCCTCAGGAAAGCAGAAGAAAATGCTTTTATTGTAGAAAATAAAAGAACTTTAACATTTATTAAGATTTCGCCTGAAATGCAATACCTTCTATCAATTTAAGCTCAGAAAATGTACTGCTTTGAAACTTCTGTAAGTCTTCATAAGAAAACGAAAATGTGTAATGACTTCAAGAATACGTCCGAAAATAACCATTTTGAATATTTATAAAAGCTCATTTGGTGAAAGGAAGATGGCTGTAGAAGATTGCCTCCACAAAAATTAGTCTTAGAAAAAAAATCTGCATTTCTTAAGCTAAATCAGCTGAAGTTTTGTGCGCCTTTAAGAAAAGAATCTAAGCCCAGCCTTTTTAAAATATATGCTTTTTCAATCATATTCACACTAATTTAAATTACAAAAGGTCCTTTCTGGTTGAACAACAGCTTTCAGTCTTGAATATCACCTTTGGTACAATACACTTTTATACAATGCAAGGGGTTTTTTTGTGGAGTCCAGAACTATCTTAAGTCATTAAGAATCTTGCAGAACGAATCATGACTGTATGTAGAAAATATGCATAAGTATATATACGTATATTCTGTCTGCTTCTGGTGGTAGTCCTGGAGCTTTCTTTTTTTGTTTAAATTGTGTGTTCTGTTATTGCCTCACATCACACCTGATACTTTTCTGCTGCTGTGCCCCTTCAACGTTCAGTGTCTAAGAAGTGAATCACCACCATGACTGAGAGGGGGGCAGATGGAGGCTGGTCCCACATGCTTCTGCCTGGGTTTTGCCCCACATCTCTGCTAGTTTCAGGGCAAGAGCAGGGAGAGCATGGGCTTCAGAGCCCTTTCCTCACTCCAGATGTTAACATGCTAAGTGGGTATGGAGAGAGGAACATCAATTGCATTCATCTGCCAATAGCATATTCCTTCCTCACAACACCACCCCAACACAGCTGGAGCTGGTAGGGATATGTGACAGGGACACTGCCCTTGCAGCTGAGGATCTGTTTCTTACAATGGTCTATAGATGAAAGCACCTCCTGTGCCCTTAAACTCCGGATTTATCTACATGTGAACACTAGTCAAGTGAACGAAGTACTGCCTAACTTTGTGCCAAACAATCCAGCTAAAAGCAAAAGCTTAACGGCAGCATTTGCATAGAACGCTGCAGCCCTCTTTTAACAATAAGATATGTTTTAGAAAAACAAAAGCACCTTTGAAGTAGTTCTTGAGTGCTATAACAATGCACAGGCAAGTACAAGAGCAATTAAAGTACGGATCCGTTTGAGACTGAGTAATGCAACAACATGTGATGCTGACATTGTCAGGGAGCCATGGAGAGCATGGAAATGATCATGTTTTCTATCTCTGTAAAGGAGAGCCAAGAGAGCTTCGATTTCCAAAAATAAAAGGAAGTTTACCAACTTAAAGAGCTATAATAATATGGGATTTCTGACCAGTGTATGACCAATTACTGACCAAATTTTCCCTCCAGTGATGTGGCTGGTGGAAACCTGCCTTTGAGGTTCTCCAGTGACCTCCGTTATAACAGTCTGGTTTCAGCCATCGGCAACTTAGCCTATCCCAGACTACCTCACCTAAAATGTTGCAAGGCTTTTACAGGCAGGAGGAGGGGATAAATTGTAACGAAAACGATACAGCCATTCCTGAGAGCTTGTTTGCCTGTTCTGAGAACTCAGATAACTTTTCCCATGGGATTTGGTTGGATATTGTACATGGCAAGCTCAGCTCTCTTCCCGTCCCCTAAAAGATCCGATCAGGTTCACCTGGAGTTGAGAAGCTTCAGCTGACGGATGTTATTCCATATCAAGCGTGACCTTGTAATTTAAAATTAGACATAACGCACAGCCAAACTACGGTCACGTTGGCATTTCCTACCTGGGTGGCTGGAGATCCGCACCTCGCTGAGGGAACGTGTGAGGTGGCTGCACAGCAGCAGCAGCTAAGGGAGTACTTTTGCTTCCCCACATCCTATCCCATTCTCCCCAGCTCCCAGAACCTGCTCAGACAGAGTCCGGGGCAAGCTGATCTCCACCCTGGGGCACGGCAGGGAAAGGTACGGCCAGCACGGGTGTGAGAGCCCCGTAGCTGTGTCAGCAGGGTGCCATGCTCTCTCAAGCACCCCTTGACTCCCAGCACAGCCCAGTCACTTGAGCACATAGTCACCGGTTTCTGGGTTGGAGCTCTTGAAAATTTCCTCAATCAACTATTCTCCAGCTTTCTAAAAAGCAAAGATCACTTCTGAGCTTACACCAGTCCGGAAAAAGTTTCGGTCTCGAGGCAGGAGAATTATTCCCAAGTTACACAGACCTGGGATTTGAGAGGAGCTGATGTTTTGTATGCAATCTTAGCGTGCTCTGTGAATGCCATTATAGCTAGAAACAATCCTACACAACCGATAAAATAAGACACTAATTGTTGTATTTATTCCCCTGTGAAGGTACACTCTGGCACTATTAATTGTACTTAGTCACAATCTGTTCATCATCTAATTGTTCTCCACAGAGATGAAGAGAACCAAATATTTACCCATATGAATTTATTAATATCTAGTCATGAATCATAACTCCATTCTACAACTTTTTTTTTTTTTTTTTTTAAGGCAAGAAAGAACTGCAGAAGGGAGATGTGCAAGGTTGAACTGAGTTTAGGTGTCGGGTTGCCACATGGAGTGGGGGCTCGCTAGGGACCACGGCCCATGAGGCCTCTCTGGAAGTTCAGAGCCCATCCCACCTCCTTGGCCAGGAGCAGGGCAGCCAGGGGACAGTCAAGGAAGCCCCATCCCCAGGCATCACTGTGGCTGTGGCCAAAAGGCATGAGGGGAGGAGGCTCCACGTCCCACCATGCGGACACCATGGGAGCTGCAGGGACCTCTCCAGCCTGTCGGAGATGTGGGTCCAAGACCTCTGAGGATGCAAGTCTGGTCTTGGCTCGTATATCCTCCAGCCCTTGTTTTGGCACATTTTGGCTCTCAGGGTGATATTTCTACTGCATTTAGCTTCAACGCAGATTAAGCTTTTCAGTGGCACTGCTGGAGACACACCTTCGTTAAGATTCACATGAATTAAATACATGACCTGGTGCTCCACTAATCAAGCAGCAAGACTAATTGACTTTCCCAGCATGCCCGACAAGAAAAGTACCAAAAATACTTTCCTGATAATATACTATATGTTTTCAAACTCTGAAGGTGGAGTCTTCAAGTCACCCCAAGATTTATCTTTGCTGCAAAGGTCAGTGCTGTGAGATGGGCAAGCAGCTCACGTTAATCTTTTTTTTTTTTTTTTCCAGATAGATTTGCCCCTTTACAGAATAAATTATTGTGAGCATAGATGTGACAGGTTATTTGATCATCCTGTAGGGACAAAAATATCTGACTTGTAGTGGAAAGGGACATTTACCTTTTAACATACTGTAAAATATGTAAAAACAATGTGCATTTAGTCATCGTATATTTTTGAAAAGATTGGAAGAGTGGATTTCATGTTAAGAATTACAAGAGGTTTATAACTCTTAGGTTGAAAATCATGCAAGCTCTCTCTGTATCTGAATGGAAGCCAAATTCAAAGTCAGAAAACTGGTACAGTGGATATCTGTCCGTAATACAAACTGAGTATTACTAAGGCACGTGTACACCACAGTCACAAGGTGGGATCCTCACCACACATTTCACAAAAGACCTGAGCATACAAAGGGATGCCCGTGATTTGGAGCGTGGCAGGGGGCACCAGGATCTACAATGATCTTCCTGAGATCCCTGAGGTCCCAGACTCTCACCAAATCAGCAGCACAGGTATCCCAGGAGGGCTGCAGTGCCCAATCTGGCTGCATGACTTTTTTTTCTGCCTTCAAACTGGAATGACTGAGGCTTTGAACATTTTTAAACAACTTTTTTTATTGCTGCCATGACTTCTGAATACAAACATGTGATTGTCAGTTAGGTATTTAACCTCTACGTCTAATGAAGTTCAAGAGGGTGGCAGACATTAAATATTTGATATCAAACCAAAGAATTCTACTCCTCTTTAGTAGCATTTAACGGACAGTCTAAGATTCATGCTGCAGTCAGATGGGCTTGGCACTGACTGACTCCTTTTGAAAGTAAACCAGAATTAATGATTATGCAATGAATACAATTTACCATTATTTCTGTCACTCAGTAGAATTTTCCACTATGTTTCAAGAGAATATTATCACCACACAAAATGACTTTTAAAGTAAGGCTTTTATATCCTTAGTAGGGGATTATTATTCATTTACTAAACACATAACATATTGCAAAAAACAAAACCACATTTCTATACAGAGTGTGGAATACAAATGTCTTGTGAGTTTAAATTTGGTAATTCAAGCTCTTTCTTATTCCTTTGGAAGCTATTCAGCTGTGAAGGCTCTAGAACATATAGTATGGAAAGAAATGTCAAGATTCTTCTGTGGAAAATATCTTCCTCTTTGTCCTGGTGTTCGATAGCCTAAAATCACAAATCTAAACAGGTCTAGGAATATTTTTTCTATAAACCAAAGTTAAATTTATCTTGTTAAATGACTTAAAACACAAAGCACTAGAAACTTGATGTGGATATGCACGAAGTCCAGCAGGTGAAGTACCCAGCTTGGGAAGCTTGAAAATATGAAGAATGGTAGTTTTATGGCCTGATGATATTCCAGAGCAACTGCCTTCCCAGAAATAGATGAACTCCAGAGTTTATATTTGTAAAGACTATGGGATCACCTCATTAACACTGTACTCCCCAAGACATTATCTCAAAACATCACTAAATGTACTGAAATACAGTTTTCTTTACCACTGGCTGTGGTCAGTTGTGTAGTATCTCTGGGTAGAATTGCTACCACACAACACTTGATGACAGGAATGTTTCACCAAAATAAAATTTCCTAGCAGTAAAAGCTCACTGCAACAATAAAAATAATTATCTCAACAAGTAATTTCCTCATAGAAAGGGGGAAAGAGTACTCTGATAGCTTTGAGGATGCTTTGGAATACACTATAAAACCAGGGTGCTGGCATATCCGAGTGATTATACACCTGGTTCATGTACTTTTGTTGCCTATTCCTTGCTATGTTACTAGAATACTTCTTGACTGAATTGTCCAGCAAAGAGAGCAAAGCCTGAATATAACCCACAGAGCCCATGGACACCGCACTCTGTGAGGGGTCTGTGCCCTCAGCCTGTTGCTTGGTTTGGATCCTGCTGAATGCCGTGGTATAATTATCACGCATTTGAATGGATGCAGAATTATATTTCCACATCTGAAGAGACAGCCATGAGCCGCAGTTTCATTCTGTGTGTGACAAGTAAGAAAGAACAGAATTTGGCTGTGAAACTGCAAAACTTGCAAGGATTTATACCACGTTATTCAAACAAGCACACTAAACGATTTAAACATTTTGTATTTGAATTAAAGAGAAAGGATTCTCACTTCTAAGTAAACTGAAATAACAGGGAAAGCGGTTGTTCAAGATCATACTGCATGTCTCATTTGAGGGCTGCCTAGCTCTTCTGACATGCAGATAGAGGGCTCCCAAATCCTTCCACATGCCCTCAGCTCCTGTCTCTTGGTGTGACAACAGCAGAAGTCATTTTTGAAGCAGATGTTCTGCTGCAACAGTGACATTTCTGACATGATGTACAGGCCCTCGCTTGACTTAAAAAACACTTTGTCACTGTGCCCTGTGTTGTCCATGCTGGACCACGTGCTGGCGAACAAAGACTGATTCTTTCTCTAAATCTCTGTGAGATTTTTTGTCGTGAACAATATTAAGCTAGACTGAGAGCCTAAATGCAAAATGAGCCCTCCCAGGGGAATCATGTTAGATTTGAAATCAGATCAGACCAGGGCAACCTGATTATGCCATCTTGTTTCTCCTTTTTTTTTTTTTTTTTTTTTTTTTTCCAGAACACCAAACGGTTTATTCAAGATTTTATTTAAAGATATTATTCTTTCTGAATAAATCCTCTATTACTGGCATCAAGAACTGAGCCAACTGCTGTTCTCTAATTCAATGGTGTCATCCATCTACTGAGCTGTGTATGAGATGAAGAAGTTAGGAGATAAGCAAGAATTTTTGCTAACATGTTATTAAGTAGATTCCATTAGGCCTTGCATCTTTTCCTTCAGGGACATGGATTTGATTCTCCTGAAATGCAAATAATCATTCAAGACAGCAGCCATTTCATTGTGAAAAATGTTTGCTGCCAAGAGAAACCAGAGGCAATGAAAAATACGAATTGTCATAGCACACAAGCCAGACAAATTCTTCAGAAAATTCCTCCATGTTGCCTTAACCTGGATCAAAACCACACACTGGGTGTACAAGCTATCAAGACATCTCTGCATTTTAATAAAATAACACATCATCTGGTAAAACAACATATAGTCTTTAAAGAGTTACAACAATGAGAAGGCAGTGGAAATGCACAGGTAATGCCTGTTGGCAAAAGTGAACAAAACCAGCAATACATAATCAGTGAAAAGGGGCACAATGTAGAGTAATGCTCTTTAGGATTAATAAGTACACGTCACTTTTGCCCCTTAGGAAAATAATTCAGCATCTGGTCTAGACTTGTTGGATCTGCTGTCTGGGCTGTTTTTCCTTCCCTGTGCTGTTCAGGAATTGCTGTGACAAGCTGGGCAACCAGAGTGTCCGTGCAACCCGAGCAGACTCAGACTGGCAGTCTGAATGGAGACTGGGAGAGCAAAGCCAGACTGTCCAGCTCAAATCTGACAGTTTAATGAATCTGATCTAGCCCTTATCGTCCTAGTGTGCATTTACATTGATAAAATGTGAAGTTGGTTTTTTTTTTTTAAATCAAGGGCTAGAATTTTTACGTTTTCTGCTTTTTTCATAATATTGCATATTACAATAGTCTCTGGGGTTTACAATTTATTCACAGTATGCCTAGCACCTCCAAACTGAGGCAAGTTTTTTCATTAGTCAGAAGTATTGCTAATGAGATTAGCTTCTTTCTCAACTCTTATCATTGTTCCCATTGTAAACACCAGATTTTAATTTCTAGAGCCCAAAATAACTGATTTTTATTTAACTATGTTCTCTTTTTTTCTGCAATATGCTTTTTTTCCATGGATTTTCTTGGGTATTTGCTTTTTCACTGGGAACTTGCGATGCCAAATGAACTGCAGAATTTCCAGTAGGTCCCATGGTTTCTGTAGCTGGTGATCCTGTACAAAGGTTTCAACAAGGTTTTAAAGGTGGAAGAAGATTAAAAAAAAAAAACATTCTAGATGTCAGGTAAAGCTAATTTTTTTCCTGAATACCCCTTAAAAATAAATACTCCAGAAAATTGCTATCTTTCTATATTGATTTGAAAAACTGACATTTGTGAGTAATGTTTGGGTCCATGATCCTGTACCCAGGCTTGGCAGGATGCCACAGAGCACCACAGTTGCATATCCAACCATATCTTTTTTACTGAGAAGGAAACCAGAGGGGATTTTCAGAGAGTCACCTTGTTAACATTTTTTTTGTTGCATCAGACAGTTCAGTTTTGTGACCCATTTGGGTAATTACAACAGCTGAACAGGGGAAAAAAACATAATTAAGACCTCCATGCAGTGCCCAGCTAACACATAAACTCTGATCCTGTCTGTGGTGCTGCTTCTTCCCAGGTACCCGTTGGCCACAAAACTTCTCAAAATTGATGTGCTAATGTGGAAGGTAAAGTCTGTGAGCTCCCAAAAGGCATCAGAATAATCACACTGAGACCTGTGATAAGCCACAGCAACTTCAACGCAGGCACAGCGCTGCTGCAGCATCATCACAGATCAGGTCAGTCACGATCCCCTGCCCCTTGCAGCGCACCCAGAACAAGGCTGTCTGTGCTGCTCACATGGATGTGGAAATGAACAGCAGCAAGACAGCATTCAGCACAGGTTTCACCATGCCTGGCGTTTTCCAGGCTGGGGTTTGTTACAAGCTATTAGAAGGTGGCACTGAACTGCAAAGATGAGATTTCATTGTGCTATGAAACGCCCACAAAAGGGGTGATTGACATTGCAGGTTTGCTTGGAGGCCTGTTTGTTAAGATGCTTGGCTCCATTTAGAGGCATGCCTTGCAAGAGAGGGCTGTTGTCAGAAAAATGACCCTCCATCCCTTTCAGCTGCACCAATTCAGGGAATTCAATCCACTGGAAAGTTCTGAAGATTTAGGGTTCTTCAGGCATGTAGTAGATAGTGGACACTTGAGTGGGTACTGCTCAGATGGCAAGTCTGGCTGATCTTTGCAAGGAGGAAGGGCAGGAGCTAGAAATCAAGCACTTGTAATGCTAAGGAAGTTGATTGTTCTGTGGCTGACTTGGGAAACATTTGTGGAAAGTGAAAAACCAAGGGTGGTCCTACGGGCAGGCTGTGGGCTTCACCCAGCTCACGGGAGGAGTCCATCCACAATGACCCCTTTGCTGTGAGACGATGAGAACCATTTGTCAGGGCAGCAGGTAAAACCCAACAAGCCCTTCATCATTGTCTGTACCAGTGTTTAAACCTATAAATCACAGTCTCAACAATTAGCATCCTTCCACTAGCCCTGGGTGAGGCTGGACCACCCTGAGTCGTGAACGAAAGAAATACATTATGGCCAGAACCCAGCATCCTTTCTCTGGGCCCCACTCATCAAGCCACAGGAGATGAGTACAGAAAATAAAATCCCTGCAAGACTCCTGCTTTCCTTGTTTCTCTGAGCTGGGATTTTCACACCTCCTGTTATGGCTTGATTGCATGGAGGTACTCTAATCTGGTGACCATGCTTTGTCACTTAAGTAACAACTCTGGTTAGAAAACGGGGGAAAAGAATACGTAAAGGGTGGGTGTCACGAGGATGGAGCCAGGCTCTTCTCAGTGACAACCAACAGTAAGACAAGGGGTAATGGGTGCAAGCTGGAACACAAGAGGTTCCTCTTAAATTTGAGAAGAAACTTCTTCTCAGTGAGGGTGACAGAGCCTGGAACAGGCTGCCCAGGGAGGTTGTGGAGTCTCCTTCTCTGGAGACATTCAAAACCCGCCTGGACGCCTTCCTGTGTAACCTCACCTAGGTGTTCCTGCCCTGGCAGGGGGATTGGACTGGATGATCTTTCGAGGTCCCTTCCAATCCCTAACATTCTGTGATACTGTGATTCTGTGAATGTTTCTATGTTTTTATTCCTTAAAAAAAAGGGAAACCGTCTACCATAAGGACAGCATTCCTTCCAAAATCCTTGCACAACTGAATCATAAGGGGAGAGACAAACTTTCCCTGTAGCTCAGTGGTTTATTCTCATTAGGCAAGCCACATGTATTTCCAGAAATCCAAAACTTTCAGTAACTGTTCCAAGCCATAGGCAACGGCAGAAAAGCCATGAGCATCTCCACCGCCTTCAGCAACTTTCCTGTTCTCTGCAGCTTCAGTTCCCTTGGAGTCGCATAAATCAATTTACTTCACCAGATAATAAAGTTCCTGGAACCCACATAATGGAGGAATTTCTACCTTTGAAATAATTTTGTGGAAGTTTAGTGTACCCTCATATTTGTTGAAGAGCACCCTCAGAGATTTCTTGGTGGAAATGAGGTGCTTCAGCAGAATGTTTATAAACTGTTTTATAAAAGAAGGGAAAACATTAAAACTGTAAAATTAAGGAAGAAAAATAATTCTGTGGAAAACTGAGCTAAAGGCTACAAATTTCTCCAGTTTGTAACCTGTATGATTCTCTGCTGTCAAACAGCATCTGTAGCCTGTCTTTGCTTCTGCACTTGTGTTTTTCAGATCATTTCCTTCTTAGTGTGGGTGTCTCATCGCCTTGTAAATAGAAAAGATGTTCTATCATGTCAAAATTTAAAGTATTTGTGCCTCTACCTGCTGCCATGAAACAGGGTTTGGGTGGCACAGGGAGTCCTACAACCGTTTGAAAAATAAAATTATGAGAGACTTTGGAAAATAGCATTTGCAGTAGGACTCCAAAGCGATGTGGGTGTGAGGCTGGTTTGGGCCAACAGTCGAACAAATACAGGACTAAACAAGCACTAGCAGCCTGTTGGAAGATTTCAAGGCTGCTGTGGAATGGAGGTTGCAAGAGGAGCGCATTTATTACTTTTCATGCTAACAAGTAATTGAAGTATTGATTAACATCTTGAATGGCAGCATACCAGGGTGACCCAGACGCCTTCATTAACTCATTGGCATTTTCTGCATGCTGAAGATTAGCTGCTAGCTTTGTCCCTTCATTGCATGGCTCATTGTAGCAGGCTCCTTTGTGCCACATGGGAACAGTGGGCTCAGCAGCTCTGCATCCCCCAAGGGGCATCCCTCAGGTACAGGGTCTCCCAAGGCTCCCAGTGGGACCATGCAAACGGTGTGGACACCCTCAGGTCTTCTACTCCCTTTAGGAGAGCCAGGTCACACCAATGAAGTGTGTCTCTAATCAAAGGCTACATGCAGATTATTCACTTTAACTCCTTGTACTTTTTCTCTGTTCAGAGATACTGTGCAGCACTTCAGCAGAGGACAATCTGGCAAAGACGTGGTACCTGATCACTAAAACTATATTAGCATGGTGACTATCTCCAGTTGGAACACAGGAGTAAGTATATTAGTTACAGGAGCCTAACATGTTCTAAATATTTCCTGCTTTCAAAACATTACCCACAAAGAAAAAATTTACAAATCAATGACAATTTTTGGTTTTCTCTGGTTTTTTTCTCTGCTTTCCTTCTCCTTTCCCTCCAAGAAAACAGATTGTGATGGGTGGTTACATCTTTCATGTTCATCAAGGCAAGTAAGAAAATGAGACATGAGTTGACAAACATTGTACAGAAGGTAAGTGACTAACATTTTGCAGCTAAATATATTTTATGGAAGACATTAATTTACATTGGAGGAGATGAAATACTCTCCAGATTTTAAAGGAAATGAAATGATATAAATTTCCAAGCCAGTACAGATAATTCAGGACCTTTTATTCTTTGTTTAAATTGTGAAGGATGAGAGGTCATCAAAAGAGATTTATGTTAAATATAGAGAACGATCTACATTCCTTGATTAAATCTGACTTTTGACTAGCAGAGATAGAAAAACAATAGGTTGGAAACACATTTCAAAGGAGACATCTCCACTGAGGTTTTCCTTTTAAGAGCTTCATCTACAAACCTTCGAAGGCACAAAAGTCTTAATTCATTGCCATTTAGGAACACAAGGAATTTCAGAAGGACCTGGGGATAAATGATGAGTCACTGTGTGACTAAGGAGAGACTTTTTATTTAATACAGAATTTAAATATTTATATGTGTTATCTTCAATGAAAACATGGCATAGCAGTGAACAATTCATATTATATTCCCAAACTGTGGCAATTTTTTTCTCCTGGCTTCTATAATTAATTGTAGTTCTCCCAAACTTTTGGGAGGGAAAGAGCTTTTCATGAAGTTTCTTGTCTTGTTCTTTTACTTTTGAGCGACTTCTACAAGGTCTAAAATATAAGACACAACTTTGCCACATTATATATCATTTCTGATATTGCACTGAGTCCTTTTCAGGACACATGGGAAACAAAATCCAGCCTGCCCTGAGGAAATTATTGTGACTTTCAGCTCTGGCGCATACAGTTGCTTTATTCTGCCTTGTCACAGAACGCTCATGTTTTGGTGCTTCCAGGTCTACTGGCTCTTTCCACACAATGTTATAACCTCTTGCAGCACACAATTTACTATCGTTTTCATGTTAATCTTCTATATGCTGGTCAGCAGAAAGGAGAGAGTTAAGACCCCCTCTGTTCATTGTTGCTTTGGTGATCCATCACCTGAGGGAGTTGTCTTTCCATTCTCTTGGGCTTCCCTCTCATGCTCAGTTGCTACAACCCTGTGTGGTTTGGGAGCTGCCCTTGTAAAAGCTGGAGAATTACAGTCCTACTTTTAAGCAGGAGCTAAGAAGTTCAGATATACAATAGACTCTACGAAATCTAACTTTGAACTCAGCCTGAGCTTGTTCTGAGGTGTGAAAAATGAGGTCTGAGGTCTTTCAAAATGTTTCCATCTCTGAATTTCTGAGTTCAAATTAAACCAGAAATAATCTAATCCCCCAAGACAAGCTGCACTTTCCAGATTTCTAGTGTATTGTGAAGGACCAAACATCTTGAGACTGTTTGGATAAGGATTTACTGCAGAAAATCATGATTTTGTGAGCATCTTGGCTTATTGTCACTCTGAACATTTCTTGCCAGGA
This sequence comes from Caloenas nicobarica, assembly GCF_036013445.1. Lineage (NCBI taxonomy): Eukaryota > Metazoa > Chordata > Aves > Columbiformes > Columbidae > Caloenas > Caloenas nicobarica. The sequence continues at coordinate 27,676,396 of NC_088246.1, read as the reverse complement.
GTAGGAATTATCTCATAAAGCTAAAGTCTGAAATATTTCCTCAATGAAACAATCTCTTAACCTACTGAACAAAGACATTTCTGTCATGTGAAGAATGTTATCAGAGGCTGCTTTAACCTACCAGGACTCTGTGTGTTTGACAAGGATGGTTAGACTCTTAGGTTCAAGTCAACGAGCTGTAACAAAGAAAAGGCATGGAAACCAGCGGCAGCACTGGAGAAATTAAGCAGTATTCACCAGGTGGAAGAGTGTCTTTCTCAGACCAAGTAAACCTCATTGCATCACTTGCTGATGTAATCCATATGCCTCACAATTAAAACGCTTCAGCAGTGATTTAAAGGTAATCGAACTATCTTAATTGGGAGTTTACTTGCTACGTGATATCTTCATATAATTTTAGTTTACAGCAGGATGAAAACATAAATTAATATACCCACACATAATATAATGATGCTTATTAGCTGTAATCACAGCTATTTATGAATACAAACTATGTATAGCACATTAATGAATACTAAAGGGAAATGCCAAAAGCCAAACAATTTGCAGTTATGGAAACTTTGCATTTTACAGTGAGGCCATAACAATTCATGTACCACTTTTCCATGCTGCATAGTAGAGGAAGGTAGTGCTATTCAACTGACATGCAATAACAAATGAACTATACAGGGGTTTTGTCTGTTTATGTTTGGTACCTTCCTGTTGTCTAATCCCACAGTAGCAACATATATCCCAATGATTCATGAGCCCATCTTCCAGAGAAAACTGATTTCTGGAGAGACTTAAAACCACAGATCTCAGCCTCTCATCTTTGGGGAGGAGCCCTCTGAAGGTGCCTGTCACTTCTCAAAGAGCACGGTGAAAGTGGAGACAACTGATTGATACTGGGTGCCCTATTTGCATGACAAAGTCAGGCAAGAGGACTCCCACTCTGACATTCCCTCAACAACCTCATACCCACATCTTCCCTTGTCTGCTCTCCAGATAATCATAATAAGGAATGTTGTGAATGAGTTATAGTTGTTTAAGCTGCAAGCAATGCTCTGTTACTTCCTGGAAAAAAACTTCTTTTCTGGTTTCTTTGAGTTGCAATCAAAAGCTTAGGCAAAAAAAACCTTTCTTCCTCTGGGAATGAAAATTACAACCCTTTGAGAAGTCTCATAAAATCTGTGTTAAACAATTTCACTTACAGTTCATATACTGGGGGAATCCACACTGTGTGCATCTGTGTATGAGGAAAGCCATTTACCACATGCCTGTACCAGAGCGGGGGGGAAAAAAATGGAAAAGAGAGAGATTGTAATTTGCCGTGGATACTGTGATCAGGCTAGGCATTGTATTGGACCTGCTTTTCTATTGCTATTTTCTCGTTCTTTGTTCTCAGTTTTTCTTTTTGAATCAACTCTTAAGAATATATATTTAGTGTCACTTTGTTGGGGCTGTTGTAAGAAAAAAGAGACTTGACTGTGAATTTTGCTGAAAGCTCATCTGCTTAAGCAAAGAATTTATCCCACAGCATTTTCTTAAACTTTTGAGAAAAGAATAAATAAGTGAATTGCAAAATCTATGCACTTTCCAGGTTTCAAAGCACTAGTTTAGAGGGAGCACAGAACAGATTTCACTGAGACATCACCTGTTTGTAGAGCATAATAAATTCCTCCACCCCCCTTGCAGTTTTGATTGTCATCACTTTATTAAAGGTCAAGCTCCTGAGTAGCTTCAGCTTTACATTTTGTCATGTGAGCTATATCGTTAATGTTGCTGAAGAAAGATGCAGCTGTCTTGCATTTAGCAGGGTACTCCTGTACTCCTGTTCAGGCCCTTCCCCTGCCTGCGAAGATGCAGATATGCACGTTCCCTCAGCATGCTCGCAGACAGTAGCAGGAGAAAAGAGGTCTCAGGTTGTCCTCTTAATGTTTGACTTTGGATGAATATCTGAATGGTGAACGAAACAATACAAGGAATCATATTGCCAAACATGATGCCCAACCTGGAGAACCTTTTCCTTGTCCTGACTTGAAATGAGACTGTCTCAAGGCCATCCTTTGGCCTTTCAGCGAGGACGCCCATCTCAGCGTTGGGAGACCAGGTGTACTCTGCTTAACCCAGGCAAGGATCTTAACCAGGAGCAACTGCTTTTCAGCCACTGCCTTATGTGGAGGAGGGCTTTCCCAACAAGGGAAAGTGAGCCTTCACTCAGACATAGACTGACAACAGCCCTGCAGGCTGCTGGCTCGGGCAGGCACTCAGAAAAGGGGAGCACCTGGTGTTCACCACAGGTACATGAATGCTGTCTCTACACGAGGACAGTTAGGACAAAGACCAGTTCATTTCTCAGTGCCTCAGCTCGCCTTTTATGAATGGCTAAAGGTCTCTCCTTCATGACGTGAGATGTGAATTCAGATGTCTGTACAGAAACAAATTGGTCTCCCAAGGTTTAGGTGGGTGTTATAACCACTTTTTCTCCAATTTACTTTTTGGTTCCTTTGATTTTGTCCTGTCAACAAAGCAGAGGACTTCATCTGAAAAAAATTTTTAAAATCATATTTACATTTTTTGAAAAATACCTAATTTTGCTTTGAATCAAGGAGCAGAAGGCAAGAGTACTTCATGCTGCTACACTCGTAAGCTGAACGTAACTTATTTCTTTGTGTACCACTGAAGTGCCAGCTGCATCAGTGCTAGGTGTTTCACCCAGGAGTTGTAGGTCATTGCTCTCACTGAATTCATTCATACAAAGATCGAACTTATCACCTGCTGTCAAGCCATTAGTGTTATTATTTTTTGCCTCTCTGCCGCTCTATAACTTGCAAGGTAATAATTACAAACATCTCTCCTTCTGTGAGTCCTAATCTACAAGGGCCTTCTTACTGAAGACAGCTGTTTTCATGAAGCTTCTTGTGCCTCACCACAATAAAAGCTTCCTGCCCCAGTATGGAGAGAAACGTGAAGTGCATAAAGATCTGTTTCAAAATTTGTTCAGACCTCTAAGTTTGCAATGCCCATCCCACAGACTGTTAATTAGGCCTTTCACTGTGTTTCTTTTATTACTTTTAAAGGCAGTTGAGCTTGCTGCTTAAAAAAAAAAAACAAACTATAAAAATAAATCTGACAGACTCAAGCTGATGCTTGGTCAGTGTCTAATGATCTAGAAAATTGCTGTTTCAGAACCACTTGCTCCATGCACACCGGTGAAGCAGATGCTTGGCCAGGCTGGTGAAAGAGAGGCAATACGCTAGTTCATAGCAGAAAGAAAGGCTCTTCAAGTGCAGTTTGGACTTCTTTGGCGTGAAATACATTTTGTTGTCATGCTTCTCATGACATGTACAAACAGGATCGCAGGTCTCCCACAGTATTCTATTATGCTGATTTTCAGTTTAAGTAACACATCGAAGAGATAACTTTTCACTTCTGATCCTTAATAGCTGCACAAATACATTTGGGTTTGTGGGTTTTTTTGTTTTCCTCTCTTAAGTGTTTTTCCTCAGTTTTAATTTCACTGGATTTGCTCACATAGAGCTGATATCTCAGGAAAGGGTGGGTGGGTGGGGAACAAGATCTGAATCTGTGGCAATGATATTTGCAAAACCTGCACCTGATTTGAAGTAAGCAAGTAGGACACGGGTGAGGCAAAAGCAGGTTCATACAGATGACTGAGATGCAGGATATGCTGGTTTTACCCTCAGCTTAACCACAAAGTTCAAATTTGACTTGAGGTACTTTTCCCCATCAACTTTTCTCCATTTATACAAGATATTAGTTCTAGTAATCATTCCATGTAAGATGAAACAACAAGATTGTTTCAGAAACTGGACTAATTAACACCAAGGAATCACCCGCTATGAATATAAATGTAAATTAGAATATCAGAGTTGGGAGAGTTGCTTCCAGCAAGAACTGAAATTACATGTAAGTACCACAGCCAGACTGAAAGGAGGTACCTAAAGATGGGCTACAGTCCACCCTTAAATTCATGTTTTAAGCAAAGCACAGATTTTAACCCCACTTAATTCAGAGAGTCTTTATCTGAATGAGATATTACACTTAGAAACTGGTAGTTCCCATTGATTAATATCCAGTGCTTATCGATATCTGCTTAAGCATGTGCAATTAAGGACCCTAATATATAGCAGCCTCCTGTCCATGTCTGTAAATCTTGCTTGGAGCCATCTAAAAGGTACCTGTCTATTAAAGACTAAGATAATATTGTTTCTCATTATGACATAAAACATTATTTCCCATGGAAGACTTGATTGGAAGAGGCTGGTTGCAGGAATGGCAATAAAAAAAAATACCAGAAAGATTTTGAAGCTAACATTCACAATATTTCAAAGCAGGTTTTTTTATTAAAGATTTTTTTCATGTTGTTTTTCAGTCCATTATATAGCACTTTCTGGCAGTAGAAAACATAACACTCTTCTGCTTGTAAAGCATCAAAATGCATTAGGTTAAATGGATGTGTTCCATTTTCAGTAGCTACTATTTGTTTAGAAATTGGATAAAAAAATAATTTTAATATCTGTTCTTTACTCAAGATTAACCTCTCATAAAAGGTCTGTTATTTATTCCTTCAGACTTTATTAAATATACAGTATTGCTTGCATCCTGCAAGTTACTTACTTCAGCTCATGATTAGCAAGAAATGCAATTATCTTAAAAAAAAAATACATGTATACATTTTTGGAGCACAAAACCATTGTCATTGTACTGGAAAACAGAATTAATCTCAGGTCCTTCAAAACAGAACTGCCCAGAGATAATCACTTAAAAACTGATGCAGCTTGACTTCGCTTACTGACTTTAAGCAGGTAAACAAATGTAGCTAGAATTGTTGGCTTAAGGACACTTTTGGGCAGTGGCCATGAATGGCCATATTGCGAGGGCTTGGGTATTTTTGGCCTCTTACTCTTGTCTTATTAAGAAAAATTTTTAAAAGACTGAAAAAATTCTGGGTGGTTTTCTTCAGCAAAATCTCAGTAAGGATTTGTAGATACTGCCTAAATGACCAATATTTAAGACTGTGGGAAACTAACTCATCTCTCTAGATGAGAGCAAGGCTGTTCTTGAGCGGCTGTGATCTGGTATTGGATGCCTGGCTCTGCACACCAATTTTCCAAGGATCATTACATGCCTGCAACTGTTACAAGTAGTTTCCTCAATGGGATGATTTTTTCACTCTTATGCCAGTGATAAATTTCCTGAAATACCCATTACTGTAAAACTCTAATTTAGTGAAGTCATTTATCAATGACAGACAAGGTGCCCCTATATCAGACTTTGCTGGGAGCAAGTGCCACTGCATACATTTATTTTGCAGCTTTATTTCATGTTATTGATTTTAGAGTGGCCATAACCATTTCATCCAGACCAAGGTACCCTACAGTACCTCTCACCTCATTGTCTCTGCATCAGTCTGAAGGCTCAGGAGACTTCTCCCTTTCTCTCATTTATATACTCAGCTATAAAATCCAGTGTGACAAGCCCAGAGCCTTGGTGTGTCAGGTCCATGAAAGGAACGGAGGCATGCCAGAGGCAACGTGAGGACTCTGCAGACAAGGAATAGCCAGTCCGATCCTGGTTTCCTCCTGACCACCAGGAGAGCTGCGCCTAGGGCCTGGGTTGCACACTCCTCTCAGGACATCTCTGCTCACTAGAGATGACAATACCACCTTCACCCATGTTGCTTGAGCCTATCCATGACATGCAACAACCCCAAACTGGAGAGATGAAACCAACCTCTTCCCCACGCATCAGCATCCCGAAGGCTGGAATTTTGCCCTGAATATGTTTTCCTCCCAGGTTCCCCTACAGCCCTGCGCTATCACACCTTCACCAGCAGCAGACCCAATAGTACATTTTACTCCTTCTTCATTCCAGTCAGCAGCAGCTGGCGTGGGCAGTGAATATGTTAAGCTCCTCGGGAGCTCATCTTTCAGCCCCACATTTGCCTCACGTGACAGAAGGTGGATCTATTACATGGTATTCTCCAGAACAGACAGCAGGTCATCTTTACAGCACCGTGCAGTCTCTCACAGGCCTGAAGGACTAGTGTGCGCGCAGCGCTGCCCCACAGAGAGACATCCTGACCTTGAACCCTACAGCTACAACCAGGCCTACATCCCTTGGCCTTCTCATGTCTCAGCCTTCATACCCACTGGACCTGCAAGCGTTATTATTTTTTCTTGAGATAACTTTTGAGTTTTTTCTATCTCTTTCAAACAGATTAGAGTAAAGGCCCTGCAAGCACTACAGGTCCTGTTTCTCACTGCTGCCTACATTCCCTCTTACCTCGTACTTATTTTCCCACCTTCTGACTGACAGAGCCTGGGATTTGTTTGAGAAATTCAGTGAGACACACGCAATTGGCGTTTACTGCTCCCAGTCATCTGATTCCCCTGTAATTGAGCTTTTATCTCCTCACAATTTTGTGTACACTGTCTTGTCTCTTATCTCCCTTGCTTGTGATGAGCAAGGCAGCTTTCATTGCCTCTCCTGTCACGTGCTTCTGTTGCCCCTGAGGATGCTTTCGTCCATGAAGCTTCACAGCATGTCACACCCAAAGAGCACAGATTCCTTCCAAATTTAGGCTTCGGATCCCACAGCCACCTAACTCTTCTGCAACATGGGTGAAGGAAACACAGTCAAAAGCACTCAATGCCTGCAGATAAGGAGTCGGGGCCTCCCCAGGCAGCACGGGAAGGCAGCCAGCCAGGCGCTCTGACGCTGCAGCCCCGGCTGCTCCCTCGCTCCCCAGCGCTTCTCTTAGAAAGACAAGTCACTGCTGTAAAGATCAGCGACAATAAGAAAAGCAAAAATTATAAACTTGCAGACCTTAACATTTTACATCCATATCTGTTTTTCAGTGGCTGGACTGAGGTCACAGCCAGTCCCTTGCTCTTTTCTTCACCCTACTGTCTGTCACATGCACAGGTAATCACTTGATCACAGCCTGCCTATAATAATAAGTATCTGTGTTACAAGGAAGAGGGTATAATAACCAAGAAAAAGACCTCAAGCGTATTATTTCTAGTATCTGAGGAATATTTGATTTTTTGTAAAAGTGAACCTTGTAACCTTGCCCACTTGGAAAACAAGTCCGTATGGTACTTATGGACAACATATCCCTGTGGGATAATAGTGCTGCTTACAAGATGTACTTACACATAACACATCTAGCACAAATGTTTGCTACTCTGAGATAACCTGATAGCAATTGGAGCATCACAGGGTGGCAGCTACACTAAAATCACCCAGAGAGCGTCTGCAGTGAGAAAAGCTTGATAACACCGCTTCTGTCGCTCCAGGTTTGCTGTGATCTCACAGTTCTGCAGGTGGAGTCCCTGTCTCACCCACACAGGGAGACTGAGCTAGAACTGGCTATATCTCTCTCCCTTTACCTTTCTTGGTGTCCTCCTTCTCCAGGTTACAGGTCTGCAACACGTGGCTTTGCCTGCCCTTTGCCAATCTCTCCCATCCTTAAAAGTGTATCACGCTAAGCTGATAACATTTTCAATTTGGAGGAAAAATGCCCACACATGAAGTTATCAAGCAATAGCTGGGCGTTATTATACATTCAGAAGACTTCATCATAATTCCCAGATGAATAAAGGGAATGAAGCTATCGAACTCTCATCTATTCTGATTCTGTCTTTCTGGTATGAAACAAACACCATCCACTACATAAAAAGTCCAAAACCACCATCTACTACATAAAAAGTGCACATACTCAGAAGAAGCCAGAAAAGACAACCAGCTTTGTAGACTTTTTAATATCTTGTTCATAAATGTATTCTAGACCCAGACATGAAGATGAAATGAAGCATGTCCATTCTATATGTGAGAGAAAAACTAAGCATTTGAATGCATTTTTTTGTTATGCGTTGGGGTAATCTATTTGCAAATAAGGGGCACTGTAATTAAAGTATCCAGACAAAAATGATTGGTTGAGTTTATTTAATCATTTAATGTAATCTATCAGCTAGCACCTATAGGTTTGTTTCTAATTGTACTTAATTTGATATTTATATCTGCAATGCGAATCTCCCTGTGTGGTGTTAAATCACCCATGAAATATTCTTTTACAGATTCTGATAAAAACAATGTGATTGGTTTGAAATTAAATAAGCTATATTTCATTTTATGCACTGATAACACAACCCACTAAAAATCCCATCCCATTCGAAATGCAGTACTCAGCATGGAGGACACCCTACTTGCTGCATGAGCACAGCTGCTAGAGTTAGCCAGACTAATTTGTACAATATTTCCCATTGCTAGTGCCTTGTGTCCCTTGGATAGGTTGGAACAGATTTGCCATAAAATATGATACTTAAAATCAGACATTAGAGATGTAGCTTGCACACATTTACCTTCTCTGTCATTACCAGAAACAGACAGGCTTGGTAAAGCTCGTTAAACATCTCCAGTATGTTGTGTACAAGGTTTTTTTAGTTCACTGGCTGAAATGCAAAAGAAGCCAAAACCAAACAATTTGGGATAATCTGATATCCAGATATTTTGTTTGACTGAAAAATGAAACAGCCTGTTTAATTTCCAGGAAGGATTACCTTAAAAAATACAAACTAAGTAAATCATGAAATGAAAGTCTGAGTATGTTTTATTTATCTGAGAAGCCACCAAAATTAGTTAGACAAAGCAAACTTTACATAGTTGTTCCTTCAAAGGAGCTGCTGTGCAAGCAAACCATCAAAAAAGCAGATAGGGTCTTTTTCCTGTGAGAAATGCAAATAGCAATGGGCATTATTTTGTCTCTTCCACGCTCCTTTATTTTCTCATGTGTACATTCAAAACACAGACATCAGTTCAAAATGAAGATCAATTTGCAAACCAAAGCTAACTGCAAGACACGAACAGCTGTGGTGCACCGGGGAAAGTCTGTGCACCAGTGAGCCTAGAAATGACTCTGAATAGCCAAAGCTCCCATGACCAAGGGCTCCCCGTTCTGCTCCCAGGCACCATGTCCGGCAGCCGGCTGAGCCACAGGGGCAGTGACGGGGTGAGCTGGGACGTGATGGGGTGAGCCGGGAGGTGATGGGGTGAGCTGGGACATGATGGGGTGAGCTGGGAGATGATGGGGTGAGCTGGGACATGATGGGGTGAGCCGGGAGGTGATGGGGTGAGCTGGTAGGTGATGGGGTGAGCTGGGAGATGGGGCTTGTCCCACCCCTGGAAGCTCACCCCCAGCCTTGGGCACCCGTGCTCCCAGCAGTGGGGCTGGCACACCATCTGTCCTGGAGTTCAGCCACCCCGCAGCACTTCTCCGTGCGAGTTAAACTTCAAGGTTGACTTGACACAAGGTGAGCAAATGATGAAAGACTAGAGGAGAGGATGACAGGGTGGCTATTTTGGAATTTTTTTCTAAGTGCTTTCTGGGATTTACAGCTGGCTAAGCCGTAAATGGCAGTGCAAAGAGCCATGATGTTTTCCAGACATTGTTTCCAGACCTTGTGTTCCACTGTCTCAAATGATTAGTAAAACTATGGATAAAACGCAGAAACATGAGACCTACTTAATAGAGCATTTCCAGAATTTCTGAGGCACAGGTTGCAAATGGCAGTTTTAGGAGAGGTGTCATCCTTCAGAGCTGCACTTGGACCGAGCATGAATGAGCAAACACGGTGCTTTCAGGCATGAAAAACTAGTACACTTGTAAGAAACTGATTAACAAGGCGTACCATGTGCATTCATCTGTCTGAACAAACTCATCTGAAATTTGGGAAGGAAAGTAATCAATAATTCCATGTTTTTACACATCTCAGTATCTTACCAATGCCAGGTTCCCCATGGAGGAAGCAAGCCCACGCCAACTGACAAATACTGGTACATATTGTCTAGAGCAGCAGTGATAGTACTTCCCAGAAGAAATGAAGTTGCAATGAATCACTATGATGAATAGCCTGGGGCAACAGCTCATCCTGTGAAGGACAGTTTTAAAATCTTTTTCTTTTCTGTCAATGAAATATTGTCCTGTCAGAAAGCACTGATGAATGAGTTACGCTGGATATGACCCGTCTCTGGAGCAAGATGAATCTGCTTTTTCCCAGGAAACAAAACATGGGGCTTAGAGAGCTGATCTGTGAGCCAGGGCAGTTATGAAGCATTTTGATCCAGACAAGCACACAGAGCAGCCTCCGGTTGGCGTGGCTTCAGAAGAGCCGAGCCACCGGCTCCCTGTGCCGCAAGAGTCATCAGAACCATCAGGTGCAACAAGTATTTGCTCATATAGGAAAAAAAAAATTGAGATTGGGGCTGTAAACCTGTTTCTAAATGAGCTAATCAATAAAAATCAGGATCACAATTTCCAACAGCACGATGAGGTTTCACAACGGAAATTAGGTCAGATTCACATTCCTCATCTTAAGCAGAGCTGATATCTGGTTACCAGGGATGTATTCAGAACATACATGCCATTGTCATACCTTTCATGAATAGAGCAGATTTTGAAAAGTGGATAGAAATGGGAAAAACAAGATGCTTTTAAAGGCTGGGCCATGTTTCATACAGAGCAGGTGCCATTAAACTCATAGCAAGAAAAACAGGATAAAGCATAGTCTGCTTATGTTGCAAAGACAGTTGCACTTTTGGAGAACTTCATCTAATTTGAGCTAGACTGGATTCTATGAATCTATAATAGGGTGAGGCAATTATTCTTATGTCTCTGAGAAGGTGAGGTTTAGAAAGAAATCAGTGGAGATTCCTAGGAAATGGGAAAGGATGGGGCCCGTGTCTGTCTCAGGACACCAATATTGACGTCCTCGACTATAATACCTGCACTCTATCTAACTCTCCAATGGTCAGTCACCACTGACTTTAGGTACAATTTCACAGTGCAAGGTCCTTTTTTATTTCTCTGGTAACTTCACAAAACTTTAACATTTAATTAATGTTAATCTGCATTTCTCAGCAAATTTTTAATATTCATCCACTTCTCATGACAGTCCATACTCTGTTGTTTCTGGGTGCCCTGGCCGGGATCCTTGAGCTGAGAAGTAACAAGTGTTTTCCATGTCTGGAAAGATGGAAGTTTGGAGAACTTGGCATCCTTCACACTGCAGCTTTGGCAGAGGAGAAGGAGCTGAGACCACCTGCCCACTCTCCACGCACCTACCCCAGCACCATCCACATGGGTTCCGTCCAGTGCATCCTGATGGCACGGTGGTGTCCACAGTCACACCTCTAAAATTCACTGGTTGAAGCAGAAAATATCCAGTCTGTTTTTTCTAGTAAAGCAGCAGACTTTTAAGATGCATTTCAAAATTATTATTTTCTCCTTTTACAGAGACTTGGTCTAGAAAGGATCAGATTTACAGCGGTAGCTAATTGCACATTCACAATAACCACATTAAAAAAATCATGTTATGGTTCAGTTCCTGGAAAATATGTAAGGGTTTGGGGTGTAGATTTGGACTCTTAAAGGGTTAGGACAACTAGGGATATTTAAAAGGTACTATGCAGGTGAGCTGCCTTTGTAGCAACACTAAGAAGAAGCTGATGATCGAAGGTAATCACGAATGTTTTCAAATATTGCTGCTAAGAACAGTCATCCTTATATGTTTCCAACAGGAGAAGATGATGACCAGAGTTTTTCCCTAAGAAGACGGGCTTGGGACCCCAAGCATCCTGCACAGGAGGAGCTCACCTGGCTGGGTGAGCAGGGCTGGGCGCTCCAGCCGTGGCCACACCGCGGGCAGCCGTGACCACCAGCGCTGGCAAGAGCAGAGACGCTGATGACAGCCAAGTGATTAATGCAAACCGTGCTCGGAAACACACAGGGCAAACCCTGACCCGCATTAATCACATTAGGAAGGGGAATTATTTTGCTTGTCAGCATGATTAGGCTGTGTCAGAAGGAAACTTCTTCCATGTTTGCAATTGTTAATATTTGCTGAAAGGCCTTAAAGCATTATTTAATTAAACTTTGTTTGACTATGAATAAGGCCCTCTCTCTTGCTCTTTTCACCCAATTGCCTGTATCATGCTGATAAGGGTGCTTTTGTCCCACCCGTCTTTGTGGGGCTGGGGTTATTTTATTTGCTAGTTATGGAATTTTTAGTGTGTTTTGAATTCTGAGCCCTTCTAGTCTCTGAATTGTTTCACCCTGCCATAGGAAGAGTAGGTAATAATGGCGTGCAAGGGATCTTTCACAGCACCTGTGTTTTGTCTCCGTTCTCAGTGGGGCGTTCAAGGCTGGCCAGAAAGCCTTTCACACACAAAAAAATCACACATGATCTGGTTCCATGCAGAAATGACACAGATCTTTTCTAGAACAAAAAAAAATATACACATTAGAGAGAACTTATCTAAGTGAGTGAAGACTGAGATATGCAGCATCAGCAGGAGTTGGAATCTGGGTCTGCTGCATTTCAGTCCTCAGCTCCCTTCCTCCCTCTCCCTGATCCCACCAAAATTAAAGCACAAGATTTTATCTAAAGTGATGCCTTTCTGTAGGGATCTTAATCGTCAGCCAATCTAGATTTTGCAATGGAAAAATGTTGCATACACCAAAACTTCAGTTAATTGTAATATTTCTAGGAAACAGAAGTTTTTAAATCCAAAACTATTCTGAATCAAGCTGGAGGTTTTGCTTCCAAAGATTTTTCTTTAATTATTTTTTTTTTATTTCAGGACTACTTATCCATTAACTTATCAGGGATAATGGACAGCATGTTGCTTCTTGCGTTACAGTGCTAATGTATAACATTTGTCAGATTTGGTAATTTTCTGTTTACAGGAAGCCAACATTTACCAGTCATTAGTCTTTATCCTTTTCATCTCTTTGCAGCAAGGAGTGATCTGTATTTTCTCCAGTGGAGTCATTGAGATTTGTAAGCCATATAGCCTTGGATCTGATATTATTCACAATGGGAACACTCTCTCAAATTAACTTATTGGAGAAAAATGTAAATCAATTATGTTTACAGCTCTCAACAAACAGAATTAAAATCTTCCACCAGTCTGCTTCGAGTTCCTAATGATTCGTGTGATTAACCCAGTGTCTGGGCTTTGCAAGAGTGCATGAGATGAATTGGTTTCTCTTCGTTATCTGACATTGTTCGGTTATTCCTGAGGTGTCCTCAAAAAACAGGCAAGCAAACAAACCCCCTTTAAAATCATTATCGATGGAGCAATGAGTAACACCCGCTGCCATTCCTCAGTCCATTGTGCAGCACATGTGCAAGTCAGAAGGTCACGCTCTTGAGATGGCAAATGAAGCACAATCAATCACAGGCCAAGAACAAACGTACAACCAGCCAGGCTCAGGTCTGCCCGCTCATGAAGGAGTGAGGCTGAAGGGAAGAGCGTTTGGTGTACGATACATAGAAATGCAGTTCTTGAAAATAATGAGCAACAGCTGAAAATGTGAAGCTCCAAGTGACACTCACCTCCCCGGTACAGCAATTTAATATCGTCCTCTGCAGCATCCCCATTTCCACTTTGGACTGGTACAGTAAGGAGCCTTTGATGATCCCTAAGGTCTGTCTGCTTTTGCAGTCGTGTTAAAAGACAATACCTAACCCGCATGTGCTCAGAAATCGGTGTGGTTCCCAGCTCTGAGGAGCCCTTTGGAGCCAGAAGGATCTGCACTGTGCCACCCCACAAGTCCTGCTCCCGGGCTGACAACCACAGGGGTCACACCCAGGCTCTCCATCTCTCTCTTGCCAAGAGCAGGGATGTCTTTGGGCACATCTGAAAGACAGTGGGGGGGGGCTTGCCAGGAGACCAGGTCTGCAGCTCTTTACCTTTCTGTACAGTGATGTCTCACTGGTTTTAACACTATTACCACTTTTGTCATCCCAGCACTCGTGTGAAGCAGGAGACTACCGCTACCATGCCATGCAGATGGGAGACTGAGCAGAGACCAAAGCCTGAGCACAAAGGGTCCCTAGGTTCCACAGAAGTGCATTATTTCAGGATAATCTGTTGTCCAGGCAGCGTCCAAGAACCCAGACAGCTTTCCTGAGACACAACAGCTGGGCCAGTGCCACACCGGACGTCAGCCTGCGCCACTGGGCAGGCTGTGCTCGCTCCACCAGCCGGGAGCGAAGGCACCAGCCCTTCACCCAGAGAAGAGATGAGACTCCACGCAGCTGGGAGCAAAGGGATGAGCCTCCATCTCCGCGAGAGCCCCGATGCATTCTGCTCTCCCAGCGGGATGCGGCTGCAAGGCCCTGCGCCAAACAGCAGCTGCATGCAGCAGGAGTTCTCAGCAGCCTTCATCCACCTCTGAATTTCAACAGCCCAGATCCTTCACATCCTTACATAAATCTCTGCTCATTCTAGAGTTTGAAAAAATATATACCTTATGCACAGCCTGTACCAATATCTATAAATCCAGCATTTACTGCTTGACACACAGATAAAATATCGCATCATTTATTCCAACCTTATAATCAGAAAGTGAGAATTACAGTGAGTGGAATCTTTTCTATCCTCTGTCTAATTATTTTATTACTCAATGTATGTACATGCAGATAAATAATAATTATTCTGAGTATTATCCTGTGTAAAAGAGCCAGTTAGTGCTCAGAGATAATAGTGCAGAGGCAGCTCATTATAGCAGTCTGTACGAAAATAACAGATTTTTTTTTTCTTCCAAACAAGTTGTTCTGGCTTGATAATAGCAAGTTTCAATCACTTCTTTATTTGGTGAAACATTAAACTATGTGCCGCTAGTATAGTGATTATTATTTTAATGATTAATCACCATGTGGTTTTATATGGGATCTGAAGAAGAATTACTCATACAGAGGATTTGAAGAAAAATTCATGTACGGCTACATTAAAAGAAGGATGATCTTGAAATTATTGCACATCTGTTTATAAACAGCCTTCTTACAGGAAATGTCACTTATGATTTCCTGCTGCTAACAGATGAGAAAACTCAGATGAGCGCAGAGAGGAGGCAACGGTGGCTTTTTCCAGCATCCCAGAACCCCACAAGTTCAACGTGCAGAAAACCAGTTGGGCCATGGAGGCTGAATTTATACCCCAAAGCAGGAAAACTGGCAACACAGGAGGTGGCTTTCCTGCAAAAAACCGACAGCCTTATTCCGTGATAACCTCACTGCCCAGCGTACCCCTGCTCCCTGGGGGTCTTCACGCATGCAAGGAAGTCCTGTGACAAAGCACGTTTTGTTTTTACAACCCTTTTTTCTTTCATCTCCCCTCAACATAGCTTGCTTCATTCAGCTCCTCCTTATCTAATCCCTCACTCCACTTTTGCCCTGAAATAAAAAATGCGGGGGAAAAAAAGGCAGAAAATATAAAGAAACAAAACAATGGCTTGTCACCCTCAGCTCCTTTCTCTCCTTCCCCCGTGTTTTCTCCTGCCTGCAGGCCACAGGCACATCATGGCACCAGGCCACCGGCAGGGCCACTGCAAGACCAAATGACCAAGGGGACCTGAAGCACCAGCCAGCCCCATGATGCACAAGCCGTGGTGCTGCTGGAGGGGCAACAGCAAGAGTTTGGGTTTTCCCATTGCCAGGAATTCCTCTTATCCCCTCAAAAAGAGGGTTGGAGCAGGGGGCTCAGGGCAGGGTAAGGCTTGAGGCTGCCACCAGTGCCTGGGTGAGGCCGGGATGGAGCAGCTGCGGGTCCTGAGGGGAGGCAGTGCCGGCAGCAGCAGACGTGTTTCTAACCAATACCCGTGTCTGTCTGTCTGCTCAAAGGCGTGACACCTCCCTCTCACATTTAGCCTGCACCTTCTCCCTGTTGTGTTTAGGAGGGGCTTGAACCCTTGCCATACTCATTGCTGCCTTCCTCGAGCAAGTAGTTTATCACTCTAAATGTATAAGTTCATAATCATTGTTAATTTTGACTCATTACTAAGGTAGCTGTTTCTTCTTTAACACCAGTTTGATTCAGAGAGGGCGTTTGGGATTCACGTTGGAAGCAAAAGCTGCTATTAACGCCCAGCCAGGTGACGCCAGCTGCCGTGGGTGACAAGCAGGCTGCAAAGCAGGCGGGAGGCTGGTGCAAGCGCTCGCTTGGCATGAGGAACGCTCCCCCAGGCTGCAGGGAGGCCTGGGAGCAGGCAGGGCACCCCACCACAGCTCCTGTGTGGAGACACCGCCTGCCCTCGCTGCGGATGTCACCTCCTGGGCCGGCCGGCGCCCTTGGGACGTGGAAGCCATGGTCTGTTGAAGAGCAGGGTCCTGGGAGGACTCAGGAGCTGTAGCCACCTCAGCGACAGCCACAAGTCACAGTGAATGGTCTACAGCAGCAGCAGGACCCTGTCAGTGTTACCAACAGACAACCACCGCCATCCCACACCGTGTGCTGCATTACCGGTACACAGAGCTCCCTACTGAAGTCCTCAAACCCAGCCTCACCTGCCAACCCCTTGCCTAAAATCCCCACTGAGAGATCCCTGCAGACAGAGCTGGGCTCACCCAAGCCCTCCAGGTGATGGTTTCTAACCTGGATTATTAGATCAGAGACCAGCTAAACTCAGCTATTTGAGAATCTTAGTACCTGATTTATTTTCAGTTTGCATAAAAATATTTCGAAAACCTCCAAACCCAGAAAACCTACCTGTGGGAAGAGCTTGGTGTGCTACCAAACGAGCGCTGAGGAGCACAAACAAACATCCTTGGCTCCTGGGGACAGTTTTGACTGGAGGATAACCAACTGCAGCATCCCCACAAGGTCTGCTGGGGTGTCTCTCCCGAAGGGAGGCAGCTCACCCCAAACCTCACAGACCAACACTGGGGGGTTGCTGGGGCTGCAGCCGGCGTCCCCCCAAAGCCAGCTCTGCCCCGGAGCTGCGCCTTGGGAGCAGGGCAAGGCTGGGCTGAGCAGCCTGGGGGACACCGACCCACTGCCACCTCCTCTTCTTGTGGGACAGGGAATGCCAGGGCAGCGCCAGGGACTTTTCCATGACAATGTACCTTCAAGGAAGGAAAATAAGACACAGAGGAAGAACTAAAATAATATCTCCATGGTAAAAGGAAGACTTTCATTTCAAGCCTTTCTGTCTTGCATCCCTTGGAGTCCTGTCCTGCAGTGAAAAGAGAATATCACGGCTATATTGAACACCATTTCATAGCTCACTTCTGCTTTTGATGAAAACGCATTCTTTTTGTTTCTTCTGCACCAAGATTTATGTGTCTGCCCAGGGAACAGGAAGATTCCCTTCAACCAAACAAAATATTGTTCCTGCCTCTAGGCAGACATTATGGATCCCTGCAATTTCTGTCTTCCAGCAGAGGAGGCCAAGACTGTGAATTTATTTGTCTGCAGCTTTTGTGTTTGTTCTACACCAGTCACACGAGGATGAGCGATGCTGCTCCTCAGCCGTGATCTGTCGCTGCTTTGACTCAAAGTCCAGGTTCATTCTCAGGCTGAGGCGCTGACCCGTGTCCATCGCTGGCACAAGCTGCCCCAGCCCGGCTCCGCGGGCACAGGTGGACTTCGCCACCTTCTTGCCTGCATCTGGGATTTATCGGAGGAGCGGTGCTTGCCCATGTCCTGGATTCCAACTAGTCGATGATGCTGCTGGTTGCAAATCTTATTTCTACAGCACTGATGGTTTGCTTTTCCATAGATTACAAAGGACATTTTTATCATCTGGATTGCATGAGCTAGCAATACGATTCACTGGAATATAGTATCTCTATAAATAGTCCATAGAAAATGCCAAGTACTATAAATTGTTTCATATCGCCACTCAAACACTGCCGACACACGGTGCACATCAAAGACACAGCAAGGCCTGGAGTCCAAAACCTACCAGGAGGAGCTGCATGTGTTGGCAAGGGGAAGAAAATACATTTAAAGACTTGCTTGAAGAAGCTATTCACCAGCACATCACCACAACCCCCTGTAAGAGTTCTAAATTTTCATGGCACACCATCTTTATCTCCATCCCTTACCATGCTCTCCAGGGGCAATCTCTGTGCCTGCCCCTGCTGAGCACATGTGCTTTTTATGCTGCAGATGTCCATACTTGCTCTGAGATAAGTAATAGATCTTTCCATTGGCAGAGGGAGTGAGAATTGTTTCTAAAAAAAATAAAATAACCAGCCTGGGGCTAATTGCCACTGTTCATTAAATAGTTCATTTTTTAATTAAAGACGTGGTGTTTTAAGGCCATTCTCTTTAAAAAGTCGGTGTTATGTAGTACCCTCAGGCTGAAAAATCAACCTGGAAATGCTTTGATCTCCAATGCTTGAGGAGAGGCAGAAATAGTACATTGGATCTTGAGTTGATGGACAAAAACTCACACGTGAGCAGCCTGTTCACACCAAAGCGTTTGAGTAATTTCCAGAAAGGCTCACTTGCAATCCAGCACACGCAGATGGTACAAAGTTTCCTTTCCTGTGTGTCATGTTAAAAATAAGTCAGAAAAGCCACACAGTTCTTTGGAGGGGCATCAGGGGCTCCTGCTCATTTGGACAGAGGAGACCTCTTGTGCAGAGCCCAGTGCAGTGGGTCCTGAGTTTCCTGAAGCTTCCGATACTGCTGTAAAATTGCATTAATTTTAATAAACAGGTTTGCAAACCTTAAATAGGTTTACCTGCAAAAAGGCAGAACTAAGGACTGCCATGTTTCCAAGACAGTTTTTCAATGTTTTCAGCTGAAAAGCAAACAGTTCTGGTAAAGAAACAGGATATTTCCCTCGGTGGCTTTCTCTGCCACACCAGCAGTGTGGAGGATGCAGGTGGCTGCCCCTGGCCCCCTAAAGCTGGTGACACCACCTGGGGAGGTGTAAGGAACAGAGGGAACGGCCCTGGGGACGGTCTCCTTTCCTGTATGGGGACGCCTCCCAGCTCCCAATAGCACAAGTACCCGTTTGGGGCCCAGAGGATGCTGCAAGGGTGCGACATCCAGTGATACCCGGTATCAAAAGAAGCCAAATGAAAGCCAGAGAGTGTGGTTTAGCTTTAATCAGGGCTACGGATCATGCCTCATGTTCCCAAAAACACCCGTGCTGCAGCGATACGCTCTTAAGCATCACAGCTATCGGAAAACAGCAGTTGAATCCCACAGGTAGCACCGATATTTCATGTTTATAGCTCTCCCCAGTTCACTTCAGGCAGGGAACAAAGTTTTGCTCTTACAAATGACTACACCGTAACTAATTACGCAGTGATCAGTTTGTTTTAATAGAAGAGGTTATGTGGTAATTATGAGACCCAGAAGTAATTATAAATCACAGATAAGGTTCATGCGACACACGCAAAGAGCTGCACAGATATCTCGCTACATAAATTATGTTCAGGAGTAAGCAATAAAATTATTCATTTTCTAAATCTTTTTCTGCAGTATAGCACAGGGTATTTTTGATTTCTAATGTCTTAGTTACTTACAGGGACTTTTAAATAGTGGTCTTAAGAACCCTTGCCATCAATTTTTGTAATTACTCCCAAATTTGAAAAGAAGTAGTTACATTTTTTAACTCAACAAGTAGTTCTGATCATCTGGGTAGTTTCAACTTTGCAGAATTAAGCAAAAAAATCAAAACAACCCCACTCCCCCCAATACAATAACTACGGAAACAAGTCGGGTCAAGATGAAGATACTTAACTTGGAATCCATGCCACAGCCTATCACAATTCACAGAAAGTTAGCAAAGGAAGTTTTGTCCTGCAAAGTTTGGGATTTGCTCTCAGAAGCCCCTTTGACTCCCTGGTCACCTGTAAGCTGCAAAGATTTGTCTCAGGTAACAGCAGAAGAGACCGCAGCTCCAGCCCATGTGCCACCTGCTGTGCCTGGGTGACTCCACACAGGAAAAGCACCTCCAAGCGACAGGCAAGAGCAACAGACTCTAAGATAGTATCATTTTCTTAGCTTGCACTTGGCATTTCAAGACCTTCTGTGGTTTGAAGGGCCCTCTGCACATCTTCCAGATCCCCGTTCCAGTTCTCCTGATGTTTTATCAGGAGCTGTTTTACTCTCCCTTCCTTTGAGACTGATTTTCACATGGACTTTCAGAGTTCATCCACTTTTTGAGATGAGCGGAATTATATTTTGGCCTATGAACTTGCTGAATATTGGTTTCAAAGTAACTATCCACGCGGTAGAATGCCAATAACATCTAAATAGCTTTTACAGGATTGCCTCTACCTCAAGTACCCCCTTGGCATTCCGGGTTGATATTCCTTGCTTGGTCTCACTGTATAGCTTTTAGTGAGCTTCTATTTTGATACCTAGTAAAATCTCTACCATGGTTCAGCATTAAGGAATCAAACTAGTAAATTTCTATAATGTGTCCCCTGATATCTCATTTCTGGTTTGTTTTGTTGTTTTGGTCTTTGGGGTTTTTTTTGTTGTTGTTTGTTTTGGTTTTTTTATTCTGAAAGCCATTAACCAGGCTTTAAATCACTGCCAGTCAGCACTAAGTCCGGACACCTGCAGTCTGGCTGCTCTTAATGCATGGAGGCTATAGCAGATGTTTTCAAACAGCCAGGAGGGCATCTCCTGCTTTAGGAGCCAGCTGTGGCTTTGTGGAGGCAACGGGAACAAAGATTAGCAAACAGAGAAGCTAATTCCATCTGATTTGCTTGTTCCAGAACATCTCCACTCGGTGTGCTGCTGTTTCTTGACAGACATCACTGTGGGAAAGGACAGGGATTCAGGTGTGTCCTGAATCACGACAACCAGAAAAGGCTGCTGATGAACTTGAAAGGTTAGGGATGGGGCCACAGGGTCACCTTCTTTGCTCCTTCAGCACAGGACTTCAGTGCTCATAAACCAAAAGGGATGTTTCTCCATGATGCTCTGAAACCTCTTTGACCACTGTGTTAGGGATGCCTCACGTGCCCACACCAGGGCTTAAATCCTGTGATATCAAAATAGCTTTAGTCTGGCAGAGTCTCACTGTTTGGTATGGATATTTTTTTAAAGGGCAATTTGTTATACTTAAGATGCATCATTTCTTGAAGTTTCAGAGCTGCTTTCAAAACTATGCCTAAGCAAATACTGCAACAATCTACTTATTGTAGCAATGTGATCAGACACACTTCATGCTTTCATCTGCAATAGAGCAGGGTACAGACACGTGCAGGACCATCATATCCACACCGATCACATGCGCACGAGGAACAGGTACATGTTTGTGCCTTACTACACCGCCATGCAGTTCCTGCAGCAGATTTTGCCGCAGGCAGTGGACCAGCAAGGGAAGCCCTCAACCACAGCCATTGAGGAGAAGGTGAAGTCCCAGAATCCATATTCCTGTTGTGCAAAGACACAGATTCTAGAGAAAATGTGGGTAGGTCTTATCGTTAGAAAGCATCACACTGTTCGCTGAGCATCTGATGCTGACCAGAGTGCATGAGCTGCCCGGCTGGAGCAGTGACTCTGGACGGGGAACACTGGATCCTACAAAAGACTTGCAACAGGTGGTTGACCTTCTGTCCACTACGGCCCTAGTTCCTTCTCTAGCCTCCTCCTAGTTCCTCTCTGCAAAAGAGACTGTCTTGACACAAAGACTTTTTTCCCCCTCTTCCTGTCATCTTTGTTTTCCTTTGCGATACTGCTGAGAGGTCACTCAAACTGTAATCTCACGTACCAGAGGTTTTGTCTGTGGTTTTTTTGTTCCTTTTTTTTTTTTTTTTGGCATAAGATCAAAGAGATGGGAAACAGAACAAGTCGTTACTACGTGAATTTGTTTCCATAGCAACAATAAAAGTGTTTTCCTTCCTCAGGTTCAGGATTCAAATCCTATAGTCTCACCTCAGGCTACGGTGGGCAGTGAGAGGTTAAAGCATTTCCCAACTTACTTGCTCATTGCAGAATTTTAAAACCAGGCTACTGGGGTGAGTAGAATGCACCAAGTGAGACCCAAAAAGCATCCTGAGTTCCAGGATGTGAGACAGGGGCTTGGGAAAGGCAAGTGTGAAATAGAATTTTTACCTCTGCAGGACTTGCATGCAGTAAAGCGCACTCCGGCAACACAAATCGGCAATGGCAAAGAAAGCGATGGAGAAAACACATTACACAGTGCCACTCTTCCTCAGATTGACCGTCCCACCACAGCGGAATCAGGAAGACAACACTGTACTAACTCACCCGAGAACACGACATTGCTGTATTTGCAGTAAAATCAAAGCAATTGCCTTGTCCCAGGATTGTGCTCTGAGCCCGCTGCAGTGATGCGGGGTCAGGCTGCAGGCAGGCAACGCTGCACCCCCAGCTCGGGGAGCCTGAGACACCACCCACCGCTGTCTCCTGCAGCTTCGTGCAGGGAAGCACAGTTCATTAAATGCAAAATTGCTGTACGCTCAGGAAGAAAATTCAAGGAACACGACGGACAAATTGAATTCCCCAGCAAAGACTGGGGCGTTTCAAGCCTGAGGAAAACTGGACCCCACAGTCCTCATCGACTGCTGGCACCAAGATTTCTGCCGTGGCTTTGGCACTTTGTGTGATGGATTAGCGCTTTCTCTGGAGAAAAGTACCTTAAAGTACCAAGAGGTGCCTGGAAGACCTTTCTGTTTTTTGTAAAGCCACTTCTTCCTAAATGTCCTTTCCTTCCCTGTCTGCCAGCCTCCCGGGCAGGGGCTGCAGATGCGCAGTCGTATGCACATCAACGCGTGTCAGTCACACATCATTAAGACATCCAAGTCATTTGCGTAAAAGGTTGTTGATTGCCTCTCTCACAATCTGAGCAAAGTCCTGCCGTATGAAATCAGCAATTAGCAGCACGACAGGCTGAAATACAGATCCATCTGAACAAACCTCATTGTATCTCAATGGACATTAAAATGCACTTAATTTATTTTCCAAGCTCATCTTCCAATTGATGATGTTCATTTGGAATAGCTGGACAGGAATAGCATATTTTAACTCAGGAAAAAAACAAAGCACCAGAGTCAAGTTTCACCTTTTGTAAAGAAAAGCCCCAAATGAGTTTTCACTTTTACTGTACCTGAGGGTATATTCTGGGAGCGCTGTACAATATCATCTTAAGATGAAGCTTTCTAGTGGTTAAGGATTGCAAGGGTTTGCCCCTAGAGGCTAAGAAACTGTCACTTTAAGATGTTCAGGTCAGGCTCATTTTCCCACCACCCGGTAGTATGTGCTCACATTATAAAATTAAAGCAGAAATATAAATTCTCAAATCAGTTCTAACTGGGTCTTTGATTAACAGGGTATTTTCTTCATCCTTGTAAAGTTCTTTTAACTGATTGGATCATAACTTCACTGACAACAGCACGATATTGTTAACACGTACTCAAGTAGTAAAGGGCACGTACAAGGATGGAATCCTTCTGTGAGCAGACCAATTGCACCATCCTATTTTTGATCCGGGTTTCTTATGCAAGGGAAGAACATGTCTAGTTTCCATTGCTCCAGTGGACTTTTACGCTACAGATTCTCTACATTATTCTACCACAGCAAAGCTAAGTGATATCCTGCCTTTGGTACAACACCAACAGAGTACTGCCAGCTTACTCTCCTCTATGTATTTTACTGGTTTTGCAGTTAATCTGTCAGGATAAACGCATACCAGTATTTTAGATTCTGTGCTAGTTGTTTTTCCAGTCAAAACCAGAAATAGGAGCCTTCTGGGAAAAAAAGGTAAATATGCTAGCTCACCTAACAGATTATTTAGATTTCACATCGTCCCTCTAGGAGCATAATTGGCATAAAACAGAGAGCTCATTTGTGTTAGAAATGGTGTTGCAAATGGTGGTATTTCAACAAACCACTTATTAAGTGCTTTACAGCAGTAATACGCACTTGTCTCAATGTTCTTCAGCATTTATAACAAGTTGACAGATATTCAGTAACTAAAGGTCATTTTATTAAATAAAGGATCCTTGTTTTATAGTCTCAAGTACTAGCTTTGGAACTGTTAAGAGAGCAGTTTAAACATTGAACTCCCCAGACACACACATCCGTTGTGTAGGATCATATATCACATAAATGGGCTTGCTGAAACACCTGACATATACTCATAACACACACTGCTACAAGTGGCAAAACAATTCAGTTCTTGGCCATTTATATGTTGAATTTATATATTGACTTACAGCTATCTCAATGAACGAAGAATACTTTGGGTTATACTTACATAATGGTTGCATCCAACTAAAATTAAATTCTGTGATCTTCATGTGCTTTAATCAGTAGACACAAACCACTGGAAAAGGTGGAAGGACTCAGTACTGTTGAGTCTGTTCCCAGAGCAGAGCTGTGGCCACTGAAACTGCTGAAAATGTTCCTACCAAAGACAGAGGTTTTGCAGCAGGTAAGTAAGCTCCATGAATAAGAGCAGAGCATTTACAAATGCAATTATTCTAACTTTTAACACCAGTCATTTGATTTGCAGCAATCTTTATGGTGAACTTCTTGATGTGGTTCAAAGGGGAAGCCTTTCCTCACGGTGAGGCTCCTGGGTACCAAACACTGGTAGATGCATCAAGCCCAGTCCAGCACAGACACACCAATTGGTAGGAGCTGGGGCAGACAGCTGTAGTACTAAACAAGATATGTAAAAACTGTGCTGCCGCATCTATACCCTCCAGCAGGAAGGATTTCCTTTGAAACCGTTTCCAAGAGGTCTCAAAATCAACAGTTCAATAGGACAGCCCTAGCATGGGAGATGCCTTTTACAGTTACTCAGCTTTTATCCTTCCTCAAAGGCAGATGGACACTCTTCATGCTTAATCAGTCTGCTGAGAGATTCAGCTCTCTCCCTGTTATTATTTTGGCTACAGAGAGTAAAAATTCAAAAATATTATAACAGACAAGGCATGATCTTGCTCCTTCACCAATTGTTCAATATTTTAACCTAGAAGTCAATGAAAACTTGGCCACTGACTCATCAGTGAGTAAGCAGCCTCTCATAAATACGTATCCAAGAGGAAGAAAGCCCACTAATAATTCAAAAAGATTACAGTCCAAATAGCTGAGAATGAAACTCCTTCATAAATTAATAACATACTGAAGGTAGAATGTATTTTTAAGCAAGAAAGATCACATTCTAATAGCTCTTGTTGGACAGCTAGTTTAAAAAGCATAAACCCACATCATAGAAATAATAAAACACTGAAGGAGTGACATTTATAGTTCTTCTTTTTAAGACGTATAACTTCATATTTTGCAAATCAAAACTGTGGTAATTTTTAATGAGACAGATTTCTGAAAACTTCAGCTCATTCCTTTTCCAGCTATCTAAAATTCAGCTCCCTCCAACTACTACCAGTTTCCAGGCAATCATATAGTCTTACCACAGATAGGATTTAGCCAAATTAACCAATTAATTGTATCGCTCTCTTTCAGTTCTAGAGAGCCAAATGAATTTACGATCACCAAAATACAGAGGATCTTTCTTAATGATAAGCTGAATGGCGAGAGGTCTCAAAAGATGGATGGCAGGAGCCTTTCAGTGCTCAGTTGTATAACAGCAATCCACACCAACATGCACAGGACAGAGCTTGAAATCATGTCTTCGTTTGTAAAGTGATCATGGCTATTGTTCATTATAAGGTGATCATCTTTTTCTAAGCAAGTCTCTTGCAATTTGAAATTGCAAGCTGCTAGCTAGCAGTTTTGAAGTAATTTTAATGAATGCTTTCCTTTGTTCATTATCCATCAAACCTTGTGTAAAATGTCCTACAGAAAGCACCCTATACCTTAAAAAAATGAAAAAATAAAATTAAAGAAAAAGCATCTTTGCCACTCAGCCTACCTGTGGACAGGATGAGATACCGACTGTCTTCCGCAGCTTAACTGTCATTTTTCACACTTATAAATCAAAGAATTTCACCAGCGCATGGTAGTGTTGGCTTTGCAAAGTTTCTGTGGGGCCACTAACACCTGCCCCCCATGTAAGCGATCCTCAGATCACAGCACGCCTTACCATTAGCACCAGCTGTCTTAAAGCCAGCAAGCTTTAAAGATGTTTCATTCCTATTGTGGAATTTTGGCTTTCGTAAGAGTTGTTTTTAAACAAGAATACAAACATAGTACAAAATAAGAGCTACCACAGGCAATGAAAAAAAAAAGTTGTCACATTTACAGGAAGAGGGGCTGTGGATGCATAGATGTTTACCTTCACCTCCAACTCACTTTAGTTTGTTTTTCATACCAAACAGCAATTTTTCATTATAAATTTAATTTAGCCTTCAGAAATGTGTATTGTCTAGGTATAAACAGCAGTAGACAGATGCAAAACAAGTGTTTTAACTAGTTTCATTGAACTAACAAGTTTCGTTAAACGTGCTGATAAAAATACCTATGCTATAAATAAATTTGAAGTAACTTGGATATTGACTGGAAAGCAGGTGCACGTGTACTAGCAATCAAGGAGTGGAAACAAACTCTGTTGTCAAGCACCCAAACATTATTTTTGGTATTAAAATGAAGTAGATCTGGTCACAAAAATTACTGGTTACTTTGCAGTTGCCTTTGAAGGGCCAAGAACCAGGACTTGTGGCCTCAGCCCTGCAGCCTGATGTCATCTCCACCCTTCTGTCCCTGTTTGGATTAGACCCTTGAGGATCAAGGATGCTCCTACTGTGCAAACAGCAGAGGAAGATATAGCGAAGCTGCCTTAAGTCGCACAGGAGTCTTGCAATCAACCTTTTAATAGAAATTAACAACTTGCAACCTAAAATCCTAGCAAAGAACTGGGCAGAGAGGTGAGGGAGAGCACAGAAGGCTGCTCCCCAAATTGCCCCCAGTCAGGACCCAGGAGCGTACCTCTGGCAAACAGCACGTTGAGACAGATGGAAATGTGCTTACTTGTCAACGCTGTCATCCCCCAGGAGGAAAGAAATTATGTTGTCTTGAACACACTGTGGGTAAGAGACAGGGAAAGGTCCAGAAATAGAACAAAACTAATAATATAAAACCAGGTTTGGAAGACGAAATGAAAGGTGACTTTTGCACAGAAAAGGGAGGGGATTTCTTAGCAGATAAAAAAGTAAGACTTTCTTAGTCACAATAAGTATTACAATAGGCATGCATTCTCCTGATGAAGACAACCTATTACCTACTAATTATTTACATTTGTTATACAGTATTATGAACAGGATAATTTCTGTCATTGAGGAGTTTACAACTTCTGATCTATACAAAATATTGAGTAATATGAGATGCTGAGCTTTAAAAGGCCTTTGAATTCTAAATACAGCACAACCAATTCACAAATGTTTTTTCAAAATTTTAGAGACTAATCGTAATTTAAATCTAGCTTTGAAGAAAAAGCAGAATTTTCTTCATAAGCCAGTGGTATCTTCAAGGTGAATTTAATAATGAACTACATCTTTTATTTTAAAGTGCTTTTCAGAATAAAGTTCAAGAAGAAATCCAACTTTCAATTTCAACAATTGCATGTGTTTCTAACACTTTTCATTTCTTTCCATTGAAACGAGCCCACTCTAGTACCATAATTTTGTTCTTTGCCCACTGAATCCACATCAGAAAACAAATGCTAACTGCATCTTTTCCATTAAGGCAGAGGATTATAGGCAAACAGAAAAATGTTTTGCCCTATGGGTGCTAAGATTAAAAAAAAAAAATAAAGCTTTCTATTTTAAAAATGTCAATTTACTTTTGCCAAATTCTTTCAGTCTTTGCCTTCCATTAGCAGAAAAAATTATTGCAATCAACAGAAAATCGTTGTGATTATTCCATTTTAACATTTTGTCCTGGTTTTGGTTAAAACAAGACCAATTATCTTTTAGTGAATTTTCCTTTCAGCTAGGCTCTTCTAAGTGACTGCATTTTTCTGAAGTTTGCTGCATGTTTTTTTGACACTGTTTGCTCTGCAGCTGATAATGGCTGATATTGGCAGTTTTACTGAGCTAACAGCAGGAATGCTACATAGAAAAGGCCCAGGTTTATCTTTTATTGCTCTAGCAGCCAAGGTTGCTGATAAATTTCATACGTCCCACAAGTGAGAGGGTTTTATTTGCAGGAAGGGGTGGAAATAACAGGTAAGCCAAATAGACCAATGAGGCATTCCATGCCATCCACATCATACACAGTATAAAACTGGGAGATCATGAGAGTCTCGCTCTCTTTGTCCATGGCCGGCATCTGACGAGGACCTTGCCTGTTCTCCTGCCTACAATCCTGATCCTGGTTCCAGTCAGTGCATCCTTCAATCCAGCTCCTGTCTGCTGCCGAATCCAGTCCAGGACTTCCCAGTGTCTGCTCTGCAGCCTCAAGTGCAACGCTGCGCTATGCTGGGAAATTCAGTATTGAGTTTGTATATTTTGCATTATTTTCTCTCATTATTAGTATTATTAGTAAAGTTTCTTTAACTCTCCAACTTGTAAGTCTCTCTCCCTTGTCCTCCTATTCCCCTTCAGTAGCGGGGAGGGCAGGAGTTAACAAATTATTAATTAAATTGAAGTCTGCCACACTTTATTGTTGCCCTGCAATAAATGAGGACATGTTTATTCTTGCATAGAAAGCCAAATAGCCAGAGACATGTTTCAGACAAGTTATCCCATCAGCAGTGCCCATTATTGCACAGAAACCACATTCAAGTCCAAGTGGAAAAGGAGGTTTCAAAATGCTTCCATATGCATTAAAACATCTTTTAAAACCTTTCAGGTTTTGCGTTCCGAGTCTTTAGAAATGGTGATTTCTTTATTAGGTTTGGTAGCTTCATCCATCAGTTCCTTCAGCTGCCCAATCTGTTCATCACGGAAGTCATTCAGGTTTTCTTCTGTGAGCTGGATTCCATACACAGTCTTTTCTCTCAAGTTTTGTTTGTCCTCATTAATTTGTTGCTGTATCAGTGCTGCATAGTTCTAAAGAGGAACGGACATAAAGGTCACAAAAATGACAAATGGAGGATTCAGGTCAACTTTTAATAGCATCTTACCGTAATAACATACCCTTAATCAACCTTCTACAACAGTCTATTAATCAACATCAAATGACAAAAAACCCACACTTTTTATAACAAAGCTAAGACATTTCTAGCATCTACAGTCAATTTTAAGTAGATGATAGTTTAAAATGTGTGTCCTGTATGTACAGATTAATTTAATTCTGTCATATCACGTACTACTACTGAAAACAAAATTTAATTATAGGCCAAATATATTTATGTAGTTATAACTATTAAAATATACATTTTCTATCTAGAAGGATATCAATAGGATTCACTTTCTAAACTGCTGTATCTGGAAAAGCATTATTCTTGAAGAAATGTATTAAAAAAAGCAATCTATAATTAGACAACATCCTACAGCCTTTTTGTCTAACCACTCTCTGCATTTCTGAGAACTGACCATTTGCACCAACCCTGGACTGCTCCTAAGGCAGTAAGAATTCAGCAGCTTCTGTTATTCTGCCAGTTTTAGAATAAATTAGTTAGTAAAATTAAAAGTTAGGGGAGAGTAAGAAGGGGCTTCAAGGACAGATAGCTCCATATTGCATGCTCATTCCCTGAAGAAGACAAAAAAAAAATTTTAAAAAATATAACCCCCTTTCTGTACTGTCCTGAACATAGGTAAGTTTTTTCAAACTTTCTTTCAATCCCATTGTAACAGAAGGCATTTAGGCCATGTTTATTTAAATAACGGTATTTATATCAGTGGACAGGCAGAACTGTCAGTACGTATGACATCCATACCAGGCTGAGCGCCATTATAAAGCAAAACCTCTCAAGGCAGATATGCAACTGGCCAACAGCTCACACCAGTAACGCGGGCATAGCTGGAAAACTGCTTTCGCACTGCTTTGGAGCCATCTTTGACCATTACAAAAGTTACAACACTCGAGAGTTTTGCAAGGACAGCAGTTCTGCAGAAGTAATTTGGCTGTCGGTGCTACCCCTGAGGCCGCTGCGTTCAAAGCCCATCAGTGGGGTCCTGCACCTTCCTCGGCTCCCCCGTCCAGCCCCGTCCCGCTGCAGCCGTTCTCCAAGACATCACCATGAGGGAATTTGTCAAAATCCTCATGGCCTGTGAACCTACTCAGATGTTTAAAAGTTAAACACATGTTCAAACACTTGGTTGGGAGCCCACACTTTTCTTAAGTAGAACTTAAAAAAACAAACAACACAATTAAGAAATTAATTTCAAAAATTAGTTGCTGTTGGAAAAAAAACAGCCTTCTCTCCTATTTAGTAAGGTGTATCCTTTAAAGTATCTTTAAAGTTTCAAGCACAACTCAGAATATAGCATAAGAAATAGAACTAAAAAAACTCTAATGGTAACACCCTTTTTTTTTTCCTTAATAAAGGATTAACTATCAGGAGTATTCAAAACCACAGGATTTTGGCAATGAGATATAAGCATTATTTTAATTTCAAATTTTCAGCTGAAAGGAGCCTCATTTTTGAATACTGAATTGTTAATCCGGTTACCAAAGTTACTAAAGCCACTACTTCAGCTGTACATCTAATAACTCCTGAGAAGTAGATAAAAAGGAAGAATGTTATTCACGAGCACGTGATAAATTTGAAAATTACTACATTTACTAACATAAATACACTACGTTGTTTATGTACCATGTCAAGCCTCACTAAAGTCAGCAGCCCTGCTGCAAAGCTTAATTCATGGCTCTTTAAAGAAAACAGATAGATAAAACAAAGCAGGGCAAACAACGGTAAAATTTTATTAATACAGACTCTGAACTAAACCAGTTCCCCATTTCTGTAGGAGTAGAACTTTGAGTTAAAGTTACCTAATAAGAAAAGTAACAGTTTCATAACACTGAGGTTCTTCCCCACATCATCTCTGCCCTTTTTACATTAAATACACATTCAAAACCAGTGACACTACAGTTAATCCCTACAGTAACTCTACATCTCAGCGGTATTACTTTATGGTAGAGTTGGTCCAACGCTTAGGAGGAATTAAATACAGTTTTTTTCCTGATGACTGAGTATATCAAACAGTAACAATAAGGTAAAAAATTCTAATGGGTTAAAAAGTCTTCAGCTTTGTGATCCACAGAATTGCTCATCAAGACAGACGGACAATGTGACCTCTGAAGCTGTCAGCAGGCAAGTAACACACCGAGATGTTACACATCAACTATTCCACCTCATTCTATCTCCAAATTTCTGCACAGAACAATCCGGTCAGTATTGGCTCTGGACTCCAAAAAATAAATGCTCATTATACTAAACAACAACATTCAAAGCGTATAATTCAGACACAATACTGAAAGCAAGCAATGCAAAACTCTCCACATCTCATCAAGAGACCTGACTAAATGTCCAACCCCTGAGAACCCTTCCATGCAATGTCCTACCAGGGCAGGTTCCACAGTGGGAGAAAAGTCCTCCCCTTCACTAATGATCAACCACCTGGGAGCAGCCAGGGGCTACAGCACCTCGAGATAACTGAAGTCTGTTTAAAGACTGGTTACAATTTTACAAAGTTTGTTGACCAGAAGATCATCTTAAAAAAAAAAAAATAAAATAAAATAAAATTAATTACTGGCAAAGAGTCTGCAATATTATTTCGGTTTTTAGTCTAGCATGAAATCATAGCATTTCACAAAACATCAGTGTTAGAGAAGTGACGGTCCTCGACAAAGCCACAACGCCCACAGCGCCCTGCATCCGAACACGCAGCGACGGACGGTGCTTCTCCCTCCCCGCTGCCAGGTGTTCTGCTCTGCAGCACTCCAGCATGCTCCCATCTGGACATGTCGCCGCTGGCTCTTTTCCCCCGCTCATTTTCTAGCTGAACAAATGTTTTGTACATGCCAGAAAGCCTCCACAGTCATGGTTTCACATCAATTTGCAATGTGAACAAAAATTCAAAATCAGACCCTGAAAACATGCTGGGTTTTGGTTGGCTTATGATAGAAAACTTCATTTTACCAAAAGGCAATGATGCACCAAAGAAAATATGTTTCAGCCTTTACAAAAGCACTGGAAAAAGATCAACTATGTGGCATATCTCATTTTCTCTGCCTGTGATGCCAGATGACAAACTAACAAAGCTTGAGATATTTAAGTGTTTAACACATTACTGTTCCCTCAGAAATTCATACTGTTATTAAGTGATCAGTGATTTGTGGAAAGATACTACATCATTTGCTGGTACATAGTTCTGTAATTTAAGATTCAGCTTCTATACAGGAAATGTGCAATTTTGCTAACTGCACATGAACTTTAATACATTGAACTCTGAAGTTCAGTAATAGGTTTAAAAGCATAATTTTTAAAACAAACAAGAAAACACGCTAACATTTGTTCCTTCAACAATATACCTTTAGGTCACAAAATATGACGAGCACAGTCCCTCTCAGGCAATAGGAGAAGCAGCATGTTTGTATATGCTTTAGTTTTCATTATAACTGAATAGATATAGAATTCAACTACTTCCTGGTGTCACCTTCCCTACCAGAAGAACTAAAACAAGCCCTCTGCTTTACTTCTGCCTCTCATTTTATTTTACATATAACCACGTGTTCCAAATATAACAAAACTCCTTTGTCAGTCATGACACAAATCCCTGGCAGATTTTTTGAGGGCATCTTATTCCACACTCTGCCCAGAGAACCAGAGACAGGAGACACCAAACAGAGGACAAGTAAAGCTGTGGCCTGGCAGAGCCCGGCTTGGCGCACACGAGGGGGGCAGAGGCACACAGGTGCTCTCCTCACTTGCACAGATGGTCAAGGGTGGCAGGTCGGTCAGGGACAACCTCTACACCTCAGGTGTTTTTAGGTTGGTTGGTTGTTTCTTCGTACGTAGCTCTTACTGCAATGATGCTCTGCCTGCACCGAATGTACACTATCTGGGCATCTACAACAAAAACAAACAAAAACCAAAACACCAGCTGAATAAGTAAAAGCCTTTGCCCCTTGTACGTGACTACCAGCAGAAACAAAGAGGATCAGGATCAAGTCCAAGTCAAGACAATCTCTCCTGACCATTTACCATCAAAAGATGGCTGATTTATCCAGTACCCAACCCCGGCACGCTGGCCGTCCACACCACAGACGCCCTCAGAGCCCCACTCCTCCCAGTACCCAGCCCAGCCTTAACGGAGGGTAACGGTCCGAGGTGCAGACTGGGCAGGTCCCTGCATCACCAACCGCAGAGACACCTCAAAACTCCCCGTATCACCAATGCAGGGAAGACGATGCCCCACCTGAACGCTCTGGTGCTCTCCTTAGAGATGCTGGTTCTGCCCAGAGATCACATTGGCATCTACAGCATGCAAGCTGAATCCAGCCATTAGGCTCTCTTAAAATCCTCTAACACGATTAAATGCTTGAACCTGCAAGTGATTTCTACAAAAATACAGAAAATATTTGCTGTAGTCCAGGGGTAGCTACTCCTACATTTATACAGTCCTAAAATTACATTCGGCCCTTTGAAGGCAACCGCGATGCTGATGTGGCCCCTGGTGAAAATGAGTTTGACATCTCTGCTGTAGTCAATTACCAGAGTTTTTTCTTTAAATTCACTAATTGAAGTAAATAGTTTTCTTCTGCTCTCTGATTCATAAGCATTCGCAAAATGCACAAATTATCAGAAGGGCAAGGGGATGGGTGGCACTCAAGGTTTTAAAATACCACACATTACAGAAAGGGTGTCAGACTTGTTTTCAAAGACTAAATACAAAAATAAAAGCAAAAACCACACAACCAAAAGCCCCACTCCCTGACTGTTAGATGTACAGACTGCTCCCTGGTACAGTGCATGCTGACAGACCTTTATCTCATATGTAAATATAAAATTATGATAGACGTTTATGATTTAATTGTAAGATTAAATGGGTTAAGAGCCTATCTGCCCATTTTCACTGGGAAGAACAGTAATCATCATTTCTATTTTGTTTGCCATCCTCCTCAACATGTACAATACTATTAATACATTTTAGACAATCACTCCAAAAATCTCTGTAAGATCCATTTAAATAGAAAAAGTCAGGATAGATGTCTCTTCACAGTAACTACCTGTACAATTCACTTTCTTGCCAGATTTCCAGGTTTTCTATTTAAAAAGGTCCATAGTTTTAATCTCCCTTACGCAGTTCAAGTCAATGTCTTCATCCATTCCAAAAGACTACCTCCATATGCAGTCAAATTAATTATAACACTGATAAACAACAACATTACCTGGGGCCAGATCAGAAGCTGCTACTCTGAGATGTGTTAAACAAACACGGCAGTCAGGCACTGAAAAACACTATCAAATTCTTTTAAATTGATTTTCTCAGGGTGACATTAAAAAAAAAAACAAGCATGGTCTGACAGACCACCCTCATTGCTCCCTGGAAGTTAACTTAGAATTGGAGTATTTCAAACTCTGCTGCTTCTAGGAGCAAAATCAAGCACATGCTGCTAGGACAGCAGCACGAAGAAGTGACTGTGAAGGAACAGCACGGCAAGGAACAACCTGTTCCGATTACTGTGCAGTGATTTATTGAATGAATTACTTTATGCACATTCAGCCAGAACTCTGCAACTGATTTACTCTATTTTTCACTACAAAACTGTTCTGTTTGTTAAACTGAGTATCAACAAAAGACAAAATCTTTATAGAAGTTTATTTTTAAATGGGAGATGCACCTCATGAAATTCTAGAGCATCTTTATATATTTACCTGAACCTCTAAGTAGTTAGAAATGTAATAACAAACCAAGGAAAACAGACAATTTCAGTGGATATTTTTATACACTCATACGTTAAGCCATAACAATCTACACTTTATCCTATAAGACATCTTAAAATAGCTTATAAACATTTTTAAAATTGCATAAAATACAATTACTGTCAAATAAATTACCTAATCTGAATAAAAAGCTATGTGAAGTCACACATCCTCTAACAGGAAAGTGCATTATCAGACAATTTCAAACCACATTTGTTTTTGTAAAGGACACACCATGATCACTTAAAAAAACATGTCAATATACTATAAAGGGTGGTGAGTAAGCCTTCCTCCTGTTTTTGAAAATACCCATCAAAAGTTATTTGAATGACACCAGCTAATGACATATGGCTGGCATTATCAGAGTTTCTTACGTGGAAAATTAAAATAGAAACTGCTGGGAAAAGGGCAACAGAATGAAGATAGGAATTTCACTTAGATATACCCAGCACAGCAGAGGACCAGCTCCTACTGCAAGTCCTGATAGAAGGTGAAAAAACAACTTGCTCTTCTGGCATTTAAATCACCTGAGCATCCTTCACACATGTAACAACAAACCAGAGGCAACTCAGCAAAAGGAATATTCAGCACTGGCTTAACACTGCTCCTGTCAAAAGTCCAAAGGACATAGGGCGAGTGGTTATTGCTGAGTGGTTTAAAAAAAATAATTCTTGACTGTTAGTGTGAGCACAAGAGGGAAATCTCAAAGATTATTCTCTTTCTGAAAACGCTACAGGACTTTACATGTAAGCCTGGAAAACACCATCATCCAAAAGGTATGAGGCCAAATGTTTCATCCACAGACACTCCAGCTCCAGTGCAGCAGACAACGCTCACATTCCGAGACAACAGTAAGGCCCCCAAAACAAGGCTGTGCTCCAGGTAAATAAAGCACTACAAACAAGCTGATGATCATAAAATTATGGCTACCCTATTAATTTAACAGGCATATATAGAAAAAAAATTAGCGACAAGATTATTTATTATAAAAACCCATGTTTTTCCTCACGTTTTCTTGTTCTAGCATCTCCTTCATTACCAATGTCACAGCACAGAATCTGTGAACAAAATGTTTAATACCTACTACAAGAGGCAGAGTTGTGCACAGTAACACTAAGTTTTCTAGTTTCAAAACCAGGGAGATTTTCCCAGCATGGACAGGTTACAGAAAGCCACAGAACAGCCCTTCAGCGGGTGGTCCGGGCTACAGCAGCCACAGCTGCGAAGCTGGAGACTTGAGACAGCGCTGCAGCAGCAAAGGTACCTGAGGTATGAAATAATACTCTAATCCTCCTTCAATTCACTCACAAACCTCTGCCACTCAAATTAAACACACTGTAAACTCAAGCTGTTTGGCTTGAGTGAAGCACCACAGTTGCTAATGGATGGGATACCAGTCACTGTGCTATAGGCTACAGATTTAAGTAGCTGTTTCGTTGCATGATTTACTTACATTTCATGAGAGCAATTTGGTTACAAATGCTGCTTTTCTAAGATCTGTTTACTATCTTCTGACAGCTCTTAGACATAAAGAATAAGATGCCTTACACAAGCTAAAATATCTGCCATTTCCTTTACATTTCAAACTTCAGCCACTCTTGATATTTTCTGTTAATAATAGAAAGGTTCAGTGAAACCGAAGTTAGGATGTAACATGTTAAATAGGTACATTTTATTCAGAGGTTTGCTATGTATAAAAACATGAACTCTTAGAAAACAGACTGAATAGCTTGTATGACCAGTCATAAATCACTAAGTTGAAAGTTTAAGCACATATGAGAAAGAATCAAAAAGCTTATCAGA
Organism: Caloenas nicobarica; assembly: GCF_036013445.1. Lineage (NCBI taxonomy): Eukaryota > Metazoa > Chordata > Aves > Columbiformes > Columbidae > Caloenas > Caloenas nicobarica. The sequence continues at coordinate 27,640,029 of NC_088246.1, read as the reverse complement.
AAGTGTGCCTTATTTTTATTAAAGCTGAAACACTGCTCACTCTATTTCAAAAAGGAAAAGAAATAAAGGAAAGCATGATTTTATACAAATTTTGGAAAACTTCAGATTATGTGAAAGAACAAAACCAAAATTTTAAAAGGACTTTTTTCTAACCCAGCAACAGTACAAATTGCATTCCTCCCAGGATGAGACCCCTGCTCGTCCCCTATGCACTATGCATCACCATCTCTTCAACAGGGTAGTTAAGCAACCCCTGAAGGGAAAAAAAACAATACCAAAAACCCAACAGAGTGGGGCTGAACCACTGCCCCTCTGCTGAGGCAGCCACCCCAGTGGCAATCCAGAAAGGGAAGGAAAAACAGGGACTGCAGAGCAGCACACAGAGTCCATTTAAGCACAAATGCAAAACACAGAAAGTACAAAAATAACACAGTTTGACAGGGGCCAAACTGGCTCCTCACGTACCATTCAAGGCCATGAGTGTGGAGAACCCATCTCACTACAGGATGCATCTCCCGACCCCAAAGAAAAACAATGCAAGTGAAAAAAATCCCCCCTTTTCTAGCAAATATACCCACTTGTAATTAATGAGGAGCTCTAAAAACAAGTTGTGTGAAGAGTAGCTTGGATAAGCTATTTTGTACTTCAGTCCATGAAGGGTTTGTAGAGGCCATTTCAAGGCAGAGGGACAGTCTAGCACTTGTGGTGGGATTGTCTACATCTAAATGTTACGTGCCTAAGTGCAGCGAGGGATGCAGGTTGGCTTTGTGCTGAGCATCAGAAACTTCTGTCTTAAAGATGATGTGATGACTGGATACACTGTCCTCCAGAGATGTGGGTCTCATCACTGCAAAAGCAACTACGCATCTCTCTCTCTCGCTGGAGATGACTGGATTCAATCAACTTCCTTCCTTTCTTATGGTAAAAGAGAAATGTTCATTAGTTTGGGGTTTGTTTTTTGTTTTGTTTGGATTTTTTTAATTACAAAAGGCAATAAAAATACCATTTCTCTTTAAATGAATCCATAATCTCTCCCCTGGAGTTTGTTTTACCTTTGGGTAACCCTGCTGAAGTCAGATTCGGCAATATCCTGAAGTCAAACGCATGATGAAACAAAAAAAAACTGCGGTAACTTTTTATCCTTAGAAAACTTTGAATTATGTGGTATTTTAATTTCTGAGGATGAAAGACCATGTCACCATTTCTAATTACAATGCATAGAAGTAAAACAGATTTCTCCAGGACAAAGTCAGTGGATCGTAAAAAGTGGGTACAATCAGACTCAAAGTTTTAGAAAAGTTAATCTGAAAAAAAAAGTGAAGAGAACTTTAACAACATCATGTTTTTCCAGGAGATTCAGGAAGGATGCTAGAATATGTGATTATCGACCAAATTTCAGGGTAGTGACCACAGTAACATAATGATGCACACACTGCAAATATACAGAACTGTTACCGTATAAGGGGTTTGGGTTTTGGTTGTTTGCAGTTTGGAAGGAGAGAATGAAAAATTGTTCAGCTAAAACGGAGCCAGGGAATATAATTATGTAATACCTAGTAATCAGCAAGGAGAATTACTATTTGATCAGGAAGGTATAAATGGACTACTTTTTTTTAACACAGTTTAGTAATATCATTAAACTGGAAGAAATGACATTCATTTAGAGGAATGTGAAAAAAGCTTCATGACTAACTCAGCTTTGCTTATAGCTTAAATAACATGTTATTTTAATGTCCTTTTTTCATGTAAGACTTATGAGATCATAATTTGAGGTGAAATTGCAAAGTTTGTGGCCTGACCATCAAGGTAAACATATGTCAACGCTATTATGTCCAAAACAGAGCACAACAGCATGACAGAATCTCAGAGTGACTTTACTGTCATTTGTGGAAAAACAAGCTGTGATTAATTATTTCTTTCTGGATACACGATACCTACATCAGTACTGTACATCAGGGCCAAAATCTAGGTCACTAAAAGCTTTTTGCACCAACTGGTAGCAACCATAGTCTTTCAGATCCCCTCAACTTATATTAATAAGCTTCATCTCAGACCTTAAATAGAAAGCTTGAGCTTGCTTTAGTAAAGAAGGGGAAAAAAAAATCAGAACATACTTGAAGGAAAAACAGCATTTAAGAAAAAAATAAAATGACCAATCTAATTTGAAAAGAGAGATCGATCTGAAATGTAGAAACAGGTCAGGAGAAAGAGGTGGGAAGGAGAATGAAAGAGATGGCCATGAAAATGGGTTCCAACGGCCCAACAAGATCCTGTCATGGTCCTCTCCCCTTGGACAGGCTGTATCGCTCAAAGTGTGAGCTCCACCAAAAAAATATACTTATTTTGTGAAAGAATTAAAAAAAAAATCTTCTCTGAAGCACACAGCAGTGTTTGAGAGCATTTTAAATTGGTACTGGAGACAAAAATACTTGGAAGAGAAATATATTAAAAAACTCATTAGAACTTACTAGAGTTAAGAATTTAAGAACAAAACATGGCAAATTATTCAGTCTGGACCTTTATCTGTAAAAATTATAATGAAATTACACTGTTACTAATAACAAACTCTAAGATTGCTGTGACTGGACAAATAAACTACAGACCAGAAAAGTTAAACTTCCTTCAAGAACATTGTTTCATATTTTCATATAAATCCTCAGCAATTTGAAAGATGGTTATTTCTTGACTCAGTTTCTCGTTTGCTTTGACATTTTATGCTGTGCCTGGCAGCTCTCTGGCTAATAAAAAAGCTGTCCTATGCACTTCTGTCTACTGCTGATGTTTTGTCTGGCAAATATGACGCTACAATCTCACAGAATATTCAAGGTTTTCTCACAGGCTGTTAATTTAAAGCAGGGCAAGGGAAAAAACTGGAAGTGATCGTATCGGTTCAATTTTAGGAACTTCTGCAACGCATCAGTTATACAGTAATGTTTCTATTTAAATATTAAGCTAGGAAATCTTGGCAAAGTGCTTCACTGCAGATAATTCTCCGACAAATATCAACACTAAGTACCAGCATTTTACCTTAAAAAACCTAAAGACTGTTTCAGCAACATAATCACGCAACCATAATCAAAGCACACAATGCAAACATCACTTATAGTCTCCCGTATCAATTCTTTAAATAGATGACAAGCATCTTAAATTTGCAGTTATTTCTTTCAGTATTACTTCCAGATTTTCAAGGAAGACAACGATTTCACATACAGATATTCACAAAAGGAAAATAAAACCTGTTTCCAAGACAACCACATTAGTTTCTAGACTGCTTGATACTAAGAACATGCAAAATATTACATATCCCAGGTGATGACACTTGAAAGACTTTCCATGAATGTTCTTTTACTCAATTTATACCCAATGAAGCATGTTAAGTGTACATACATATTCAAAAGAGACTCGGTATTCTTATTTTTCCATTACTCACATTCCTATATGCTCATTACAGCCAAAGCCTTAAACTAATACAGTAATAAAGAAAACCTCAAGTATAAACAAAAATTTAATCCACTAATAGGCATCTTGCATTGATTTCCCTGACACCACAAATAACCTTTCTGCTGAGGGGGCACTGAATTTTTTACTTTAATGGACCTGTAGAAGAATAATGTGCTTGAATGAATTAAGTAAAAAGTCATGGGCAATATTTGATAAACAGACCAAAAGGTCATTAGTGGAAAAGTCAGACCCATCCCTCAGGACAAACAGTTTTAAGTGAACAAATTCTACATTTCCTGTTCCAATGCAATATATGGGGCACCAACTTAGCAAAGCAGATTTGGCAACAGAAAATACTGAGTCAAAGGCTGATTTTCTTGGCCAGTCTTCCCATGGTCCCTCTAGTAACAGGGAGGAAAGACAAGCCCTACCTGGGTGCCTGTGGAAGCATTTAAAACAGACAAGCAAGGAGTCATTGAAGTTTACCTAGTTGTTTCTTCAACATGGCACAAACATTTTGAGGTGTGCTCTTCACAGAGCACACCTGGGAGACCGGCCACCAATAAAAGCAAGCCTACATACAGGCAGACTTGTCTGATTTCAAACATAAAAAAATACTGCCACAGGTGAACTCTTATAGGGGTGTTACTTAGATAAATACAGCATTCAGTCTGGTACTTTTGAAAATCCTACTCTATAGAAATAACTCAGTGTATTTAACCACAATCACTTCAGTCCTTCTTGCTTTTAATTAGCAGCAACAAGGCATCTCTATGAAAATAAATGCATACTGATGTAACTGATGTTTTCCTTCAGACAACTAACAACATACTGGTTTATATTTGTAAACTCACTCTATGGAAAGAAGGCTTATTACTGCAATTAACATGTACTTCATAGCACTTAATAAAAGGTGAATAAGATTAACTCATCGGCCTCTGTGCTAAAACCCAGTGCAAATTTTTAAAGTTCTTGTTGTTGCAGCAAAAGATACTAAATGATGTTCAAGTTTTAGACCAGCCATACACTTTTGTATACACACAAACATACCTCTGTCAAGTGAAGTTAATAATATAAATTGTTTAGTCTTCCATATCCTCCAAGCAACAGGACGAATCACAGCATTTCCTTCTTTAGTTTTATTGCTCTCAAAATTACAACAGAAAGTTCCTCACTGTTATATTTTCCTAAAATATGGTGATATAACATACATGCAGTCAGAAAGTCACCTGATACGATGGTGCGACAAAAAAAAAGGTCAGAGAAATTAAACGTTCCCACTCTAAATATAATTCTAAAATTGTGGTGATATTTTTAGCAGTTTCTTAAAGTAAAAAAAACCTCTAAAACCTACAAATCTGTGTATCTTACCAAGGATTTTTAACTTGCAGATTTTATACAATCCCTGAACTACTTCAGAAGTAGCCACAGAAGCTAAGTGAAGAAAACAAATGTGTCACCAGTACGTTCAAGAGGTGCTATAAAGGAGTACGCATCTCTATTGACTACATCAGAGCACCCAAATCTGAAAAATCCCAAAACTTCTGTAATCATGTGCAAGTCACTATTTAACGCTTCATCCAACAGCTCTGACATTTAAGAGGATTTTTATAGCGTCTGTCACAATGCAGCAAGTATGGGCTGGGCTGTCACAGAAGACTGAAGGGATTAAGTACAGAAGGAGAAACGAAAATTCACTGATCTGCTGAACGAGTTTCAAAATTCAATAAAGGACTGTAGAGACAGCTAATTCGAAAGCACTTCTGGAAAATGCCACAAAATATTCTGTACTGTGCTTAGGGAGATCAAATACAGATCAAATTCAAGCCTGAACACATTCTCTTGTAATCTCTATACAACAAATATTTCAAAATTAACTCACCTAAATCTTGTTCTATTCCTTCTTTTTTGTTTCTGCTACTACAGGAGGTTTTCCGGCTGCTAGAGGGGACTTGCTTTGAATTAGCAAATGACAGGGAAAACAGGGTAGGGGAGTAATAAAGGGTTGGAAATCAAGTAAGTCAAATAGTTTAGTGTTGCACATACTTCATCTTGAAATGAACACTTAGTTAACAAAAAGTTAAGCTTTCGCAACAAAAATCCAGACTGCCTACATATTTAAAAAACTTCTCACCCACCTAAGACATCTCCCTTTTTCTCTGTGCAATCAGAGGCTGACCAGTCCTAAGCAAAAATACACGTTGAATGGGAACAGAATTTACTTTACCTCAATGCTTCAAAGGAAAGCATCTCTCAAAGAGTGTGAAAACAGCCAGGAAAATATCGAGGCAACTTTTCAGAAACGCAAATGCACCACATTACGATTGGTGAAGCCGGCTTAGCACTGTGCCCTGGCTGCCAACCTCCCAGGTGCTTTCACAACCGAGTACCACGGTCTTCAGCTATGGGTAAAGCACGAACATTTGGAGCAGAGGCAGCCTGCCTGCAGAGAAGATAGCAAGAATGGCAACTGTAGCTTATTAGTTCTATTTGTACGTCAAAAAACTCTGAGATAAACTACCTCTGCTCTGAGTTAAGTGGTACCATTTAATCAGTTTGGTACGGTACATCCGCATCCGCTCTGATGTTCTCTCCACACTAATACAATGATACTTTTACCATTAGCGTCAATATCGAACTGCTGAACTGTTTGTTTATACCGTATTAAGAAACAAGACCTTTTTCTACTGTATATGACCAAGCAGAGTTTTCAAACTGACTACACAAAAAATTTTAGAAAAATCTCTGCCTGCCATCCATTAATGATGCAAATAAATAGGTTGCCGCAAGGTTTCTACCAGTCAGGGAACACCAAAACTACTCAAGACGTTTCATTTGTGCTTCAAGACTTTTCAACACTAAGGAATTATCTCAACTTACATTTGCATGGCTTTAAAATTGCTCTGGAGTTGTTTAAAATAATGCAATGCTATATGAACAATAAAAACTTGAATTATTATTGAGGTTTTTTATACATCTTAATGAATTTTGCTTGCTGGCCAAGAAAAATACAGAAAAGAAAGCCTCATGTACATCTGCCCACAAATAGGCAGTTAAATGAGAATCACTATAACTTCTCACTCTCCACTCTGTAGGATAGCTTATAGAGCTACCTATTTAAGGTAAACTCCCACGTAAGCTACTCTACTTTTTAATTTAGCCACAGGACTCACTATAGAGTTAGGCCAAAATAGTGAACAGGAAAAAAACTCTCAGATAAGTTGCCTGAAGATACTAGCAGAATAATCTTTGTTCTTTTTTGGTTAAACTATCTACATCACCTACCACCCAGCAATGTTTCTCTTTGAACTACACTGATGGTAAATTATGGGGTCTTCATGAGCGGGGGTTTATTTCAGTCTTAAGGGATGATGAATATTAGCGTGCTTTGCTGTCCTCCAGAATGCTTCAATGTGCCTGAAAAAAAATCATGCTCGATAAATGGGGGAAGGAAAAAAAAAAAAAAAGAAAAAAAAGAATAATAACCCTCCAGGTAACATCACTCCCATTGCATTTGTGAAGCCACCAGTTCAGGGGAGGACTTAGACGAGTCAAACTAAACCTGTTCAGTGATGTAGTGGGAACTCCTCCCACTCCCCAGTACCATGCAGATGCGGCAGGTGAGCACAGGACGCAGAGGTGGCAGCTCACAGCGCAGAGCACTGGTCCTGCACAGGAAGGCATCGGATTGCGAGGGTCCCTCTGCCATCCCAGCACATGCCGCATTTCTGTCACAGTAAAGATGTGCAGACTAGAATAAATAGTTTTTTACACCAAAACCCACCTGTGCGCTGCTTGCTGAGCTGCCCCTGTGAGCCAGGCACTGCAGGCACCTGCACGGGCTGGTCCCAGGGCCAGCACTGCCTTGGTGTCCTGACCGCACTGCGCATCCCGCTCACCCCGCAGACACCTGCACTACAGAAAATTCAACTGTAAAATCCACCTGCTGCTATAGTGCTGTTGCCCTAGAAAAACAGAACAAAACATAACTTATCTTCTCTGTCTCAAAACATAACATTTTAACATGAATCTTTAATTTCTTAAAAGAGGAAAACACCAAAAACAAGACAATACACCAATGGAGGGGGGAAGCAATGGGATCATTTGTATTCTACTGTATTTATTTTTTATGAGAAAAATACAACAGATCTCATCTTCACTGAAGTGCTTGCTATATCCACTATAGCAGTAATTTTACAAATCACAGCTTTGCAAAACATCTTCCTTTGCAGAACCCAGCTCAGTAATGCTTTCTGTCACCAGGTGGGTGAAGAATTTCCCCTCGGAAAGTTCTGCCACAATTGCTGTCAAAATTAACATACCTATTTGAAATATCTTTAGGATCCTATCTTCCCTCAAAAACACTGCCTACAAGTAATCTAATCACAAATGCAAACAAACAAAAAGTCCCATTACTTGGGAAAAAGGAAACCTTTGGCAAGTAACTTGCCAGTGATGCATCACCGTACCAAAAGCTTTAATCAACAAATGGGGTATGCTAAATAGTACAAGGGGTCATGAGAACTTAGTCTCACACAACAGAGCTGAACATCTGAGGGTGAAAAAAAGACAAAGCCAAATAAAACAAATTCAACGTGCTCACTCACACTGCAATTAAATCCATTACACACTGTTGCATGCTTTCTGCTAGACTACTAAATAAATTCAAGTGAAGCAATATTAGATACCAATCCAGCTAACGCATCCTAAAATTGTAATGCCATGAAAAACTGGAACTGGGTCTTTGGATATCATGGAATTCATTTTCAAAAGAAAAGTCTGCATAAATTTATATGCTTAATTTATTCCTACCTATACTTTTTATTATGCATTAAAAGTGCATATTTGTGCAAATAAGTGCATAAACAATCCATTAAAAGTAATACAATAAAAATTAATAATGATGTTGACAGCACTCACACCAGCGTAATACTGGTTTCCAAGCCATTGCTAATTGCCATAAAAGCCTTTCCATCACAGTTACACTTTATACTGTCTAGTACATTAACCCTCATTTCAGCCACATATGTAATTTATATGGCTGACCTGTGTCTCAATATAAAATCAGGTAAACTAAACTAACCCATACTAAACATACTGTTGAAATGTAAACACACAGCCAACGTCACACCTATATGGTTACATTTATATATACTAAATCATTTTTAGGCAAAACTCAATACAGTATGATTTTCAATTCTTCAGGACATATTCTTGGATTGAAAACAAGTGATTAAGTGTATCACAAAGGATACCAATGTGTGCCAATGATTAATTACTATCAGAGTACTCAGCACTTGTACTTCAGCACCATTTAGTTGTGAATGCTGATTTAAATTATGATTTTCTGACTTTTATCATTGCAATTACTTTCGCTTGAATACCAGAAACTTTGGGAATTTTCTCAGCTCATATTTGAAAATTATACTGTAAGTCAAATCTTTTCTCCACATTTGCTACGCCAAACAGCAAAAATCACAAGGATTTGTGACCGGACAATGCCCTTGCTCTGAGTAGGGGGCTCCAGGGGTCTCTTCCAACCAAGGGCTTCCAGGCCACCTCTGCTTTACTGCTCTACTCATTCAAAAGCCAAGATCAGTCCAAGCTATATTTTAATTACTTTCCCTAAGTAAAAAACATTTAAAACACAATGTCAGGTTACCGATAAGATCTGACATTATGTTTCGAGGATTACCAGATTTTTTTTTTAAATGTTCCAGTACTGAATATATTGTGTTCTAACAAAGTTCTTTTCTCCCAAGGCAAATGTATAAAAATAACTAAACCAACTACTAATTTCATTAAGACAAATTCACATACTTAAGAGAATAGTAATAGAATATTACCATCATTCAATAATCAGATGATTTATTCTAACTGTATCAGAACACGAGCTTTTACTGAATGCATGCATAATGTAGTTTCCATCCTTTCGTAACAAACACAAAACTTCATTGGCAGCAATTTCTCAGAAAATAAACACACTGCATTTATTATTTTCCTCACTAAATAAAAGTAATTGAAGTTTTAATTGTACAATATGCAAATGAAGAACAAAACCTCCTTTCCACTTGAAACACAATACACATTATGCAACAGCACCCAAAAAATACCTGATCAAAATTTACAAGCAATACACCTTAAAGATACCAGTTCACTAAATTAGGTTCAACAGCAACAAAGCATAAATTGGAAATGCCCTAATACACAAACTGGCATTAACCAAAGATGACAGTAGCTCTAGTTCTTCCAGGGAACGCAGGGGTTGCCCTAAACCCATCATTACCCAAGCACGTTTAACTGGGCTCCTTCAGGCCCCCTTCACCCACACAACACCCTCTCACAGGCACTGCGCACAATGAACTTCACAATGTCACAGCCTCATCTGCTGTGCCCCATGAGTTTAAACTTGGCCTATGACTTTCAGAAGTGGGGCAGTAAAAGGGAATGATGAGAAAGTGTGCTTACTCGCCTTACCTATGCAAAGAAAAGGTATGAATGACAGCTGAGGTACGTTCTCAAGAGGACACTGAAAGGGTTAATATCAGTGAATGCTCTCACTGAAGTAGAAATTAAATTTTAAAGAAATAGCAGTATTCAAATAACATGTTTCAGATCCAGAATGCAGAGTAACAAGACACATGTCTGGCAATCCCTCCTGGCTAGACGGGCAGCAAAAGGTTTTTTTATTTGCTTTTTGTTCCTTTCAGGAATATATTTTCCACCTATTCAGAGCGGATCATTCACAATTGCTGCTGTACAGATGCAGCATCCAGCTTTGACATGCAATTTCATAAAGGCCTAGAGAGTCCCCCCCTTATTTTACCAGACCAGCAACAGAATAGCACTAGAGAGTTCAGAACTCATTTCTAATGGCTCAGGTCTGTACGCAGGTCCCAGAGGTGATGACTCTAGGAGAAAGTTAGATAAATCTAACGGTCAATGAGAATCTGATAATGCAAGAGAGAAAGAATCCAGAAAAAAAAAAAAAAAAAAACACACTCACACTTAGCATCAGAGAAGTCAGAGCTCTGCCTGCATTAACAACTTAAAACAGTGCCAGGGAACTCTTGGAGAAGGTACCAGAGCTCAGCCACCCACCCTGGGAGCACGGTGCCACGGGCCCTGGCGCAAGTTTTGATGAAGGACAACCAGCTTTCTCTCATACAGCCCCAAGGCCCAGCCGGTGAGCTGGCACAGGTCGGGACTGCTCCCAGCAGGCAGTCTGGATGCGGCCACCCTGTCTCGCAGCAGGGACACGGGCTGTTCCGCTGCCACGTCCAAGTCAGCCGTACAGACACAGCTTTCGCCCCACAGTGCTGGGGCCAAACAGTCAAACTAACAGATCCCACCACACTCTGCAAGAGGTGTATTCCCAAGCTAAATGCTTATTCACACACTGCTTGGTTTTGGATCAGAATCTCCTCCGTGATGTGCAGTTTTTGTATTGGGATAGTTTTTTCTGAAACCTTGTCGCTCAGCCTGTGAAGACTCCGGGTGGCAGAGTACACTGTCTGAAACGGACGAGATTTAGCACTATGTTATCAAGCAGAATTAATGCAAAGGTCTGCTTCCATGAAAACAGGTAAATGATTAAGTTCTTCAACTGCAAAATTCGAACTCCTTTCTTTTAACCAAAAAAGAACAAAACAACAAAAAGGAAAACCAGAAATCATGTTATTTACAAAGTAACTTTCATTTGCTTCTTGACTGACAGGATGATGATGCTTTTCTTAATAATGTAATTCCTTTCAGTTACAGTGATGGAACCAAACTGTCCATGAACCAGACTGACATTGCTAGTGCTGCCCATGGAATTTCTTTTCACTGGTCAATCAGCAGCAGAACTAATGAAAAAAAACCCCACAGCTATACAAGATCTCATCTTTGTAAACCACTAAGGTCATAATATATGTCTGTTATTTAATTAAAACTCTTCACATCATGGATCGCTTAAATAAATTCTTACAATGACTAGCTGTAATGGATGTTAAAAAGCTCACTAGCATGCTCCACTGCAAACAATCAACTGAATTTAAAAATTCAGGAGGCCCAGAAAACAACTGAATATCATGACTTGCTGCACACCTTAGATTTAATTCTAAGCATTAAGTCAAATTTAAACTACTGTAAATGAAGTACATACACAGAACAAGTCATTTCAACATGAACCAGAATATCCTTAATTTTGGAGCATCCTGCTTGCACCACAGCCTGAAGCTGACCTACGCTCTCCACCAGGTGCTATTCTTCTAAACCATAGCTCCTGTAACTGTGGTAGACAATAGCTTTAAATACCACAAAGGATGACCAACACATGCCATATTCATGTTAGAAGGGACAGAAAAAAAAAGAAAGAGGTTCAGTTCAAATGTTTCACCCATGTCAAGGAACAAAAGTAGGAATAAATACATTTTTATACTATATTTTCAAAGAAAACTTCCTACTGTTAACAGCACCATGTAATACCAACATATTTTGCAATGGCATCCAAAATGTGGTATTGTTAAAAATAAAGTTTTTCTTTTGGTGAAAAAAAATATGTATATTGGGCTAGTACTATATGCTTCCAAAAATATAATAACTTTAAAACTCAACAGATCCCTGATAAAATTTTTTTAAAAAAAATTAAAAATAATAATAATAATAATAATAATAATAATAATAATAATAATAATAATAATAATAATAATAATAATAATAATAATAGATATTTTTGTGTCTGCATACTAAGGCTCCACCGCCTCTGGGCGTACTCTACCGGGGGCCACCGTGGCTGATCAGAATTTTGTAATGACCCTGTTCAGCTGCCAGATTAGTCAGATGAAACCAGAGCCGAAAGCTACTGTGATAATTATCTCCCTTCCTGGTGCCATAGTAGCAAGAAAGGTGTGCTTTTATGTCACGTATGTCATACTATATGACATCTAACAGCTAAAGAACCAGCTGGTTATCCAGCTACCATTACCCATTGTTGATTTGCAATATCAGCAATCATCCAGTTGTCAGACTTTTAGAAATGCAGGGAGGCTGCTGTTGGTAAACTCAAGCCATGCACAGAGGAAGACTCAGCCCTGGTGTCCCCACCGCTGTGCGGGGGGCCTGGTCACAGCACGTCCCGCTCACTTCCAGCCCTGGGGCATCCGAAGCCCACGGGTGGAGAGCAGGGAGCTGCTCGGCACAGCTCAGCGCAGGGTCCAAGGCGCAGCGTGGGCACGGCCACCGATGGAGGCACTGAGGGTGTTCCGCTGGGATGAGAACGCTTGCTGGAAAATTCACATTACTGATCTAGATTACAGGATGACAACTTGGAAAGAAATACTGTAACAGGGAAAAATAAAGAGCAAAATACTATATGGTGTGTCAAAAAATATATATCTGTTAAGGAGTACAGGAAGAAGAACGTATTTAAGCTGATGAATGTGCCAGAGGAAAGCCTGAAGAGGAACGAACAAAAGCAAATCTATCATGTTGGACTGTTTAATCACAAGACTATGAGAAAACAACTGTGAACAACTTCAAGAACTTTCCAACTACAGGAAAAAAAGGAATTTTTACCATGTCAATATCTGTTGAAAAATGCAGAGTCAGACACTGGGGTCTACAAAGTTCCTAGAATGTGACTAGGAATTTTTTTAATCACTTCTTAAATATGGTAGAAACTAGTCCAGGGTGGTTATCTTAGGCTCGTTCTCCATCACAGGTTTGACTCATCTACAAATCCCGTTGTAAAAAGTAATTTGAGTAAAAATCATCACAAAATGAGACACCAGCACTCTACAAAAGCAAGCATGAAAAAGGAACATACAAGAACTCTTTGCAGAGAGATCAGATATATTATTCCAATAGAGACGAACAAAACTGGTCCTCAGAAAAGCAAACTTCAGCACCATTGGGAAATCATTAGTGCCAGAGTGTGGCAGGGTGCTCGCCCCGCACCCTGACCTGCCCTTCTCCCGTAACCCCGCTCCAGTGATAACCACCAGTGGTGGTCGCGATGGATGCGTCTGGTTGTGAGGGATGCAGCCGGCTCAAAGTGGATTTGGGGGAGGCAGATAAGGACACAACAGCCAGGGGTTAATTCATGGCAATGTGCCCACCTAACCACAGTGCTGGTCAACGTCCGACTCAAGCCACATTTGGAAAACATAGTCTGAGACTAAGTCTGGATCCAGCCGCGCCCAGGCCCATCTCTGAGGAGTTTAGAGCATAAGGGGGTCCTCTCAAACTCATGACTCAATGCGGGAGGCCTCCCTGATGGTTTTGTCTGACCCTGCCCTCTACGCAGTAAATAATCAAGCATACCTTGCCATCACATCTTGTTAAACTACTATCATATTTATCATTGAACTTGACTACCTCAATGGTTTATATCAATAAAGTTTATTGTTGCTTCCCTCTCACGAGTGAAGCGCATCCCTCCCTCTCTCGCTCCATCCGCAACACAAGGCAACGCTTTGAGGGATAACAGAGTGTTGTAGGTGCCCTTTTCCCTGCCAGGCTATCGAAGGGGAGCCACGCTCAACACTGCAAACTACTAGGGTAACTGCTGCAGTTCACTACTGGGGTAGCAAACTGCCCCAAGGCAAAGCAAAACCAGAAAGGACATTAGGAAAACAATAGGGCTAAACCAGGTGGAAACCACAGTAAAGGTTTTGCATTAAATTTTTTAATTAAATTTTTGAATTCTTAATTCTCAAAATCTGCAGCAGTACATTAACAAATATCAACATGTATTTTAATGAATAGTTTATCAAGGACTGAATATGTGAAAATTCTAGTTAATATTAGAAAACTCAATATCCTATTTGTTTCTAGTACGGGAACAAGCTGCCTCAATTTAAGTATTTGCTGCCATCATGCGTACACTTCAAAAACTGCAATTCTATGAAGGATACTTCTCATTTATCAAGTCAAAAATCAGCCATCAGACTACACATGAGGGCATTACAGACTTTAGTTAGAAGGTAATGAAGTTTCAAAGATTGCTAATGTAATACAAATTCTTCCCTCAATACTGACTGCATATACATCAAAGAGCACACAAACTCAGTTCAGTTACAAAGACCACATGCTTCCACTACGCAATCATAAAAAGCAAGAAACTTATTATGAGCTAAATGGTATTTGGTGGTCCACAGAAAATAAACCAGTTGCTCTGGTTCATTCCATGCAGATATCAATGCTACCAACACAATTCAATACTTTCAGGCACGACATCTCCAAAGAAGCAACGGTGATGGGAACTTCAGTTCAAACCCTTCCACCAGGATTCTTCCAGTTCAGACTCAGAAAAAGAAAAAAAAAAAAAAAAAAAAAAAAAGTTGCAGTGACCTAATGATCTGTTCATTTCGTCTAAATTATGGAACAGAATGATTCAGGAAGAAAAAACAGTACAAAATAACTTAAAACTAATGTATCAATTTTACATAATTCAGGAATTCTCACAGAGCAAGGGAATATGTATCTAAATCATATGTATTCTACATCAGTTGCTAGCCAGTCTCGAAAGGTGGGTGCGAGATCAGTTTAGAAGGTATTCTACAGATTTAGGCAGTTACTGCAGGGGTGGGGAAAAGTGCATTATGATCTCTTTCCCCTCAGTCTGCTCTGTCTCTCACAAATATCCCTGCAACAACAAAAAAGGAGCATATTAACAGCAGTCAAGCTCCCCACATATCACTAAGCCTAAAAACCAACATCACTTCTAACTTCTAGTATCACGAACATTTCATTAGAAATATTTCATTAACACTACTTCTGGAAATTACCTTTAAAAACCTATAAAAATCAAACATTTTATCAGACGCTATGATTAAACACGTTTTCCAAATCATACCCTTCAAAAAAGGCAGTTTGAAATTAGCAGGTTTGAGACACAGATATAAAAATATTTCAGCAGAAATGTTCTGCTCAGTGTATTCCCAGGAGTGAGCTGCATAAACAGCAGGACATCAATTAGGTGTACGGTTGTTGATACAGGCAGTTTCAGCATTAAAACAGCCAAAGCTCTCAGCATTAGGGAAGACAGCTAAAACAATGTGAAGATTGGTAAAGATGCTACTGAATACAAGATTATGAGGTGGAAATCTGAGCTTCAGTTTCTTGCAAAAAAATATTTGTTTAACTGACTTTAATATTAGCAAACCGTATAAAAAACTTCATCCCTTAATGGGTCCAAACACATCAGTGTGTCTTGAGTACAGCTCTATATTCAGATGTGATACACACATCTGGGGTTTAAAAATCCTTCAATTTGTATAATGCTATTTGTTCAAACGCCTCAAATTATGCTGAAAGGAGAGGAAAAAAAATCCAAAACAATTATTTAGATGGGCTTCAGATTCCATTTTAACTCACAGAAAACATCAATTTTATGTCTACACAGGACAGAAAAGCACATCTATGTAGCATGCACAATTACAGCACTCATAATATTATCGCAGTAATTACAATATATGGTACTTGACAGCACTTGTGGAAAGTTGGCAGTGTTCATAGTGTTGATAGTGGAAATGCACTGAAAACACAGTAAAACCTACCATGCTTATAAAACACTACAAGCTGACAATATTCACATAAGTACCAAACAAACACTAGACGGAAGGTGTCAATAAAATATAAACAAGCGGAAATCCTTATAAACTTGCAATTCCAATTCATACTCCATTTGTCCGTTCGACCCACTACATTGTCTTAAAATATAAGAAAGTTCAAAAGATTTGTGGATTAGTTACCTCGATATTATCTTGATCTGAAGACCTAACCTGGTAAGGTTCTCCAAATTCTACTGTAAAATACTTCAAATAATAAAAATAAACAGTGCTGGAACATCAAGATAAGGGCAAAGCAAACAGAATACTCATTTCCTTTTCTTTCCCTTTTTTTTTTTTTTTTTAAGTCTAAGAGGAAACAAGAAATCTAACAAGACTCATACTTGCATACATACAACTTAAAGACAACTTTTTAAGACACCAATTTTCTTTCTGTAACCTGTATGCAGTTAAATGTTTGAAATGGCTGCCAAGGAACACTGAAAAATTATCAGACTAATTTCCAGCAAATCAGATAAATTATTAGATTCAAAGAGTACTCAGGGACCTGAATGCACGCTGCCAAAATAACAGATTCCTGATCATTACAGCTCTAACTTAAAAAAATCTGGAGGCCCTGAGAGCTATGTGCTATTATGTATATAATTTATACATAACAAAGGCTTTCGATTTCCTAAGTTTCAAACGCATACACAAGTACTAGGGTATGTTTAGCTAGCACGGTTACACATACGCTGTCTCGTATGGCTTGGACAGAATTTTAAACCACCACTAGATGGAAATGTGAATTACCTTTTAAACTGACAATTCTGTCAATGCTCCACTGCTTCTACTGTGTCTGACGATTCCTATTTTCTTATTTAGTGATCTAATCACACGCTAAATGTCACAAACTCGTACTCATTAGGAAAGTATCCAGGAGCAGGCATACACAAAACTTCTAGTGTCTTCAAATCTGAAAGCATTAACGTAAACATGCCCTGCTCATTTCCCAAGCCAGTGCTACTCAATGCAAGGAATAAACTGTTACACATATTAGAGATTTACCCCACGACAGCAATTTAAACTTCTCCATCTAAGTTGTATCTTATAACGATTGCTGTACTCTGCCAACAAATTTCAGTTAGGATTTAATTAATGCCACACTTTAATATCAAAGGCGTGTTATATACTTTACGAATACATGCAACAATCAAATCATGTGAAATTTATAAACCTATTTGCACACCACATATTTATACAAAGTTCCATCACATCAGTGGAATTCACTATGCAATGTACTATCACAGAATCACAGAATCACAGAATCACAGAATGTTAGGGATTGGAAGGGACCTCAAAAGATCATCTAGTCCAATCCCCCTGCCAGAGCAGGAACACCTAGATGAGGTTACACAGGAAGGCGTCCAGGCGGGTTTTGAATGTCTCCAGAGAAGGAGAATCCACAATCCCCCTGGGCAGCCTGTTCCAGTGTTCCGTCACCCTCACTGAGAAGAAGTTTCTTCTCACATTTAAGTGGAACCTCTTGTGTTCCAGCTTGAACCCATTACCCCTTGTCTTACTGTTGGTTGTCACTGAGAAGAGCCTGGCTCCATCCTCGTGACACCCACCCTTTATATATTTATAAACATTGATGAGGTCACCCCTCAGTCTCCTCTTCTCCAAGCTAAAGAGACCCAGCTCCCTCAGCCTCTCCTCATAAGGGAGATGCTCCACTCCCTTCATCATCTTTGTGGCCCTGCGCTGGACTCTCTCCAGCAGTTCTCTGTCCTTCTTGAACTGAGGGGCCCAGAACTGGACACAATATTCCAGATGAGGTCTCACCAGGGCAGAGTAGAGGGGAAGGAGAACCTCTCTGGACCTACTAACCACTCCCCTTCTAATACACCCCAGGATGCCATTGGCCTTCTTGGCCACAAGGGCACAGTGCTGGCTCATGGTCATCCTGCTGTCCACCAGGACCCCCAGGTCCCTTTCCCCTACACTGCTCTCTAATAGGTCATTCCCCAACCTGTACTGGAACCTGGGGTTGTTCCTGCCCAGATGCAAGACTCTACATTTCCCCTTGTTATATTTCATTAAATTTTTCCCCGCCCAACTCTCCAGCCTGTCCAGATCTCGCTGGATGGCAGCACAGCCCTCTGGCGTGTCAGCCACTCCTCCCAGCTTGGTGTCATCAGCAAACTTGCTGATAGTACACTCAATTCCCTCATCCAAGTCATTGATGAATATATCGAACAGTATTGGTCCCAGAACTGACCCTTGAGGCACTCCACTAGATACAGGCCTCCAACCAGACTCCGCCCCATTGATCACAACTCTCTGGCTTCTCTCCTTCAGCCAGTTTGCAGTCCACCTCACTACCCGATCATCCAGTCCACACTTCCTCAGTTTTGCCGTGAGGATGCTGTGGGAGATGGTGTCAAATGCTTTGCTGAAGTCAAGGTAGACCACATCCACTGCTCTGCCATCGTCAATCCACCTTGTTACGTCTTCATAAAAGGCTATGAGGTTGGCCAAACACGACTTCCCCTTGGTGAAGCCATGTTGACTGTCCCTGATGACCCTCTTAACCTTGATATGTCTTAAGATGGCACCAAGGATAAGGTGTTCCATCACTTTCCCAGGGATGGAGGTGAGGCTGACCGGTCTATAGTTGCCCGGGTCCTCCTTCTTGCCCTTTTTGAAGACCGGAGTGACATTTGCTTTCCTCCAGTCCTCAGGCACCTCTCCCGTTTCCCAAGACTTGGCAAAGATGATGGAGAGCGGTCCAGCAATGACTTCAGCCAGCTCCCTGGTGCTCCCGCGGGTGCATCCCATCTGGACCAATCGTTATAAGATACAACTATACCCTGAGGTGACTGGCAGATGCAAGTCACTGATGTTACTGTCTGATGTGACCCCCCACAATGATTCAGATATTATCTCCTGCTGTGTCAGAACAGTTGTAAATTAAAACTTCAACTAGCAGACAGACACAGTTACTAGGGCAGCCATCTGACTAGCTACATGCAATCACAGATATGATAATATAGAGACACGACAGAAGCACTGAGAGTATTGATGCCACAGCTTATGAAATTTTGAATTTGGAAACTACAGTAAAGGTCTAAAACAAAATCTCACATTTGCCTTTAAGCCTTATTTTCCATCAACCCCAGACTACATCATTTTTGAAACAGGAAAAAAAAAAAAAAAAGCAGTGTATTTACACATAACAAAGTTAAACAAAAGAAGTTAATCAACTGCTATCCTGCACCAATATGTACACAGGAAAAAAAAAATCCACCAAGAAATCACTGGTCTTAGCAGTGGGCAGGTGAATCTGAGGGAGAACGAGGCTGCTCTCCAGATGAGAAGTACCGAATGCCCCTTCCCGTGACGGGTGTGCAGCACGCACAAGCCAGCGGGGACCCACCAGGTCACCCCACGTGTCTCCACATGAGGAAGCTCCCAGACAACCTGGATTCTCCGTGGAAGGGGAGCAGACACCAGCTCCTGTTCTAAACCCAGATCTGAAGGAGCACTGAAAGGATGGAAGTGATGCTATAATTTGACAAGGATGCTATTACCGTGAAACTTTGCTACAGGGATCCATGTGGTCAACCTTTGCCTTTATTTTTCTGCTCAAAGGGACAATTGCACATGAATGCTGGTTCAAGACACTCACCAAATCATGGGTGCACTGAGGCAAAATTGCCATCTTACACAGGTAGACTTTGAATCTCACAGCAAAGCAGGAACGTCAGGTCAGACAAACAGGCTGATTTTCTGTGGCCAGTCACACCCGAATCCCACATGCTTTTCAATTCATCAGCTATGGCTCTCAGAAAAGTGAGAACTTCTTTCCTGCCTTTTGAGAAATATCAAAGAAAATAGAGGAAATTGTCTCCAATTTAGTTCTTACAAATTAATACCCAGTGAACACCCTAAGTGGGGGCTAAACATGTAAGTCTTGGTAGGAATTTACTCTTAATAAGAAGGTTTTCATCCGGATAGCCATAAAAATCACAAAAAGCAAATTCCAATGTATCCGGTAATGTTACAATGAAATACTACTCTTAAATCCTACTTCACAACTTCTATTAAAGTCATAAAATGGCAAAAACCTTAAAGTCATATTTCATTTCCAAAAAATGTATTTCTTTGTCAGGCAAAGAAAAGATCACTTATATAATGTACTTCGCTGAAACTGAGAGCGGAATACAGAAAGTCAGCGGCAGTTTTAGACTTATGCAACCTATATATTTGCTGAAAGACAGCACAAATACACGTCCCATTCCCACTCCAGTCTGACTCCAGTGCTCGCCACAGCTTCCCGTTCCGCCTATCGAACTTTCTTTGGCTCTTTGCTCTTCAAATTCTCTTTCAACATCTCAATGTATTTTTGAGTGCCAGAAGCCTAAAAATAAATCAAGAAGGGGAGGGAAGATCATACTAGCCCAAAGAATTAAGAAGGAAAAAAATTCTGTCAGTGTATCCACTCATGAGCAGAAAAAGATGTATCAGGACAACTACATCCTAGGAACTATGATGAGACGGTCTCACAAAAATCCCAGCACACTAAATACTGTAAGTGACGTGGGCAACCAAAGACAAATTTGATGAATGACAATTATTTGTATCATATCTGATATCATACCAATTCAAAAAATTAACCATACTTGAGAGGCTACATGACCAAGTTCTCCAGACAGAGGGATATAGTTCCACCTTAATTTTATCAGTATAACATCTAGATTTGTTATCAGGAATGAAAAAATATCACCTTTCTTCTGAGTATACAACAGCAGGTGTCAGCTCCCAAACCAGTTTCAGTTCATCTGAAAGCTTATAAAAATGCTTTCAGAGTCAAGAGCGGCCAAGGCATTTCGAAGGCAATTTATTCAACCTCTTAGATGTGAGAAAATGTCATGTAATTCTGCTGAATGATTCTGCTCATCTCAAGATAGTCCAGACCTTCCTATCTATAAGGTCAGGCTTCTTAAACAAGCTAAGTACAAACTGGCCATTTTCAAAATTAAAAGAAGAATTAACTTAAATGATGTAAAACTAATGATTACTGAAATTACTTCGCTGAATATTCTACATTGCATCATTTGCAACCTGGAGTAAAGTAATTATCTTAATATTACCTATTATCTTAATATTACCTATAAGTAAGCATTCTCATCAGCTACCATATGATTTAGAACACTGTTGAACTAATTCACTTATTATATCTGTCAACATTAATTCAATAGCATTCCAAGGTAATAATCACTATCAATCCAATTATATCAGCCACCTCCTGTAAATGAGTACCAATTATTTTAATTAAAATATTAAATATTTAGAAAATAGAAAGGAACATATATTAATAATTTATATACTTGATTTGAATCTACCCAAACAATCATAATTCCTGAACAGCAAAGCTTTCTTTCTTTTCATCCCCCTTTAACACTTCCCAGCAGGTTTCAAGACACAAACCATCGATCCAACATGCGTAGGAAAAATGCAAAATTTACATTGTTCTACTTTTACATAAATGTATACATAATCGCAGATTATTTCTATCAGTCTCATTCACTTAAGATCTCTTCCAAGGATATTCAACGGATAGTTTTCCTATCTCGTACACACAAACAAGTCAGTTTAGGTTTCCCATAAAATGACATGAGCCGCCTACACAGCTGAGTTCTAACACTAAATCCCTCCATCCCTGTGCACGGCAAAGAAGGGGATCCCTTCTCATCTTCTTCATGTGAAAACAATACAAATCATTCACATATTGAGACAATATTACTTGGGAGCCCTTCTACCTCTTTTTTCCTCTATTTCTTTTCCAAGTTAATCTTAGAAATGTCCCTGTTCCACCTGAGCTTGTGTGCACCGTAAGGATATTCAAGATGCCTGTACCCATTTGAGAATTAGGCTGAGTACTCCGGTCCTGCACTGAGATCTGGGTTCTTCCCAAAGGCCATGGAACAGAACATGATGTTAAAGAACTATAGCAACATTAGAAGCTATGTTTGCTCAAATGCCCTGTAAAATTAAATTCCTTTAATAGTTCTTTTTAAAGCTCTTAAAAGTAAAATCCTACAGGTTTTTCACCATGTTTCACAAGAAATGAAGGGAATTTGCTCAGCTTGTTTTCTTTGACAAGAAACCAATGTGCCCAGTTCCCTTGAATCAGCATAATTTAAATACCAAGGGGAAAAAAAATTGTTTGGCACAACCATAACGCAATTAAAATGCCAGGCCTGTTACCTAAACAATTTGCAAATACAAATCAAATTGGAGGACAAGAAAGTATACTACAAACACAGACTATGAACTAGTATATTTTCAAGCACACACAGAAGGTCTGACTGTCCAAACAAAGCCTGAAGAGTTTCAACAAAAGTAGTTTCATGTTAAAATTAAGTTGTCCTTGGAAATTTTCACTCGAAAAGCACATGGGGTGGCTTATAAAGATTACATTTCATACTCAAGTCCTCATTCAAAGTCAAGAAACATCGATGCAGTCATATCCATAATCATAACTGTCTGGTGAATACACATTAAGATACGCTGTTTTAATATAAAATTATGAATAGTATTTTTCTGTCATATGAGACATCACAGCACTCTGTACCAGACACCCTGCATGCAACAAGACATGAGGAAAAAACTTTTCCAGATGGAATATTGACAGCACTCAAGTGCATACTTAAGGTATACACCATGTACCTTAATGAACAAGCAAATTGGGAAAGGTGCTCGACATGCGCAACACGCCAAAATACTGTTAACAGAGCTGTAACTTTGCATTAAAAAAAAAAATGGCTAAAACTTAACAGGGAATATAAACATCATTTTGTATTAATGTTGTGGTAATTTCTTTGGGTTTTTTTTTTTTGTTTGGTTTGCTTGGGATTTTTTTAAATAAAAATAGATATTGGGTCAAGAAGTACAGTTACAATTCATGTATGTGAAGTAGCACATCACAGCTCTGCATGTCACTATGTGATTCATAAGCCCTTCAAGAACTGGGTGCTTCACCCGTACGCCAGTGTATTCTGCCAAAACTACTCTAGAGCCACCAGCCTACTTCTGATTATAAGGGTGTCCTGCTTCCCAGGATGGGTGCAAAGAGGACACCCACATGAATTGAAGCACCTTTCTCTATTACCTAATCCAAGTCATCTACAGTCCATCTTCCTCAGTTATCTAGTTCAAGGTTTCGAGAGGCTGGGAACCACGGCATATTGTAAGATGCAGAGTCCCACAGGCCATTAAATGTGAAAGTCTGATTTGAATTCCACCCTTGAAACAGATTATTATTATTTGGAGAAGAAAAAATCCCAGAGCAAAGTAAAAATTAAAGATGAGAAGGGCCACATTAACTATGTGCTAATCTCTCCCAGTACCTTGTTAGAAGACAGACATATTTGCAAAGTTCTTTATACACACACACTCAAAACAGTTATTAAATTAGTTTCCTTTCCTTGAACATATCATAGCTAATAGCACTAAATGTCAGGTTTCAAAATTCGACTTCTGTTCCTTGTAGTCTAATTTTTTCCCAGTTTTCCCTGTAATTTAAAACAGAGAAACATTTTCACTATTTGTTTACTTCACAGAAATGGCTAAAGACATTTCAATGTAACATTTTCTTCCTTTTCTAAAACTATTTTAAGGAAGATTTTAGCACTGAAAACAGTAACCTGTAACTTGTCTTTTTAGCTCATGTTAAAATTGGAAGCAGCGATGCGGAAACATTTTGGCAATATCAAGTAAATGGCAACGAAGAACTACAATAGCATCAGGCATTTGAGAAGTAGATCTAAATTTTCCTGATTTCAGGATCTTTCAGTTGGCAAGAGGCAATTAAAATACACTTATTCTTTTCCTCTGAAGAGAACACCAGTGTTCTCCCCACTGGCTCCTGATGTCCCAGCACAAGGACAGTGGAGCTGCTTTTCCTCCCCACAAGATTTCAGCTACAGTGGGTAGAACGGACAGGCCAGATTTCCCCCCATTACCCTTCTGACGGTAAACCAGCTTCCAGGGCAGAGCAGAATACAATCTTCTTCCACAGAAAGGAAAATAGTTTCAAGATTCAAAAATACTACCAAAGCAATAGTTCAGTGAGCATGAAAATTAATGAGAAACTTATCTACAGATCTGTCTCTTGCAGTTATTTTCATGGTCTGAGAGGTTTTCCTCTGTGAAGTGTCTATAACGCCTGTCCTGTGGATATTTTGGGGTCTGCTATGGCATCTGCTGGAGTTCAGGAATGTGGGGCAACCACCTCCAGTCTCCCCGTTTTGCTGCTCCTGAAACTCCGTTACCTCCTGATCGCTTGTCCATGATCTGCTTTTCTGTCCTTGTTGGTGTCAGCCACTAAATTCAGGGGAAGAGGCGGCAGGGGGGTAAGCAGAGAAACACTGTTCACATAAGACTTGTTTCTTTTAGGAAACACCCTGAAAAAATGTCACTCAAAAGCGAAGTACAAGCTCATGGGAGGCTATTTACACATATGTATTTAGCTAATTATAATTATACAATTAGCTATGTATGTAGTTACAAATACATACACATTTATATAGTGTATTATTATAAATTATACAGGTAGTTTTGTGTATTTTTTATATATGTATACATAGCTGATTATATAATTGTTGTCATTCTGTTATATGTACTTGTGTGCGCATAGTTATAATCACACACAGATGAGACAAGGAAATAAGAACCACAAAAGATAACCTGCCCAGAGATGTAGAGCTACAAGGAATTTTGTACCTCTGCAACGAGTGTGCCCTTCAGGGGACCGTGCCAGAGGAACAACACGCACTCAGCACACGACCCAGCGATCAACACCTCAGTGGTAATTAGCAGCGAAGCAACCAACAGGCATTTTCTGTCTCCCTTTCTACGACACGTATCCCCGCACAACGCCAAATCCAGCACGCCGCTGCTACGGCAGGTCACCGCGGGGCCGGCCGCCGGCCCAAGGGCGGCTGCGAGAGGCCGGTGTCCCCTCCCGGGCCGGCGCCTGGGCCCTCCCGGCCGGGGGAGGCAGCGAGGGCCGCGCCGCAGGGCCCGGAGCGCCCGGCGGGCCCGCGGCTGGGGAGGCGCCCCCGCGTCAGACCCCGCGGGGCGGCGGGCACTTGCCTCCCATTCCCGCAGGAAGCGCTGGGCCTCGGCGGGCCCGGCGGCCTTGTGCTTCCTGAACTCCTCCTTCACGTAGCGGTCCCCCAGCGCCCGCAGGGCGGCCGGCAGCGCCCGGTGCAGCAGCAGGATCCGCCGGTACAGGCGCCGCGCAGCGCCCGGCATGGCGGCGGGGCCTGAGGCGGGCGCACCGGGGCGGAGCCAGGGGGCCGGGCCGGGCACGGCCTCTGCTGGGCCCGGGAGAGGCGCAGGCCTTGCCCGGTGCAGTGTTGGCGGAGTAGCAGCGGGTCTTGAAACCAAAGCTCCGCTTCGTTCATCACAAAATAACGTCGAATGAACTCAGAGGCGGCATTTTGCAGAAAATTCGTCTGCACCGTGTTCACCTGCACAGTGTCGAAGACGTCGCCAAGAAATTAAGTGGCAAACCTTACTTTTAAAATAGATGGAGGATGAACAAGCAACTGGCGTTGTTTCAAAAAGCACATGTGCGGATGGCAGGGATCACAATAAAAATAGAAGTTGGTTAATTTTCAGTTCTGTTTTCATCACCGGAAGAGAGAGCTGTGCACTTCATACGTGGGTAGAATTCGGTGCAGATGAAATAGCCCATTAAATCCAAGATTCATCAGCTTGAATTTTATTTATCTGCATTTTTAAGCATGGGTTAGAGACAAGAGGAGACATAGTAAGAAATCCGGCTGCCCTGTGGGGCTGCTCAGGACTTTGTGCCGTCGCGTTGTTACCGATGAGCTCCCGCCTTCGGCTGCCTCCCACCTACAGCTGAAGCTGCAACTCCCAGCTCTCCATAAAGTTTTTTCAGCTGTGTAACATCACATCTAACCCACCCACATGGAAAAATCTTCAAATGTCAACAGCTGAGGATATTTCGAAGAAAGCAAGGAGTCTGAAACTCAGGCGGTGGCAGCAGTGACGAACGTCCTGCCTCATCATGGAGCCTGTTAAATTCCTTCAGCCGGTCAAATCATTGACACTTCGAAACTAAAAGGAAATATTTCCACAGGCCCAGGGAGCATTAAGCTTTCCCAGGATACTCAGAAATGTCATTAAAATTTACTGCCTCATCAAAAGCCAAGTCATCGTATGTGTGCAAGACAGGAACACGCAAACTACTGACTATTTTGCTCACTACTATTTATTGAGGTATATTTATTCTCCCAAGCACTTCGGTGATGGAAAACTGAAGTTCCCAGTAACACAAAAGTTACTGAAATAAAACTATTATAGTTTCACTTTTTCTCACTGGCAGTTTTCAGTTCTCTTTGTCCCTGTGATGTTCTGGGGTGGGCAGATGGGCCCTAGCAGGGGAGGCCTGATCCTCAAATTGGTTGGTCTTGCTATAGTTCCAAACTGTATTTTCTGCAGACATTTATTTGAGGAAGGATTTCTGGACTTAATGCATTTTGTCTACCCCTGTGTCCTTCAGTATGTTCAAATTTTTAAAAGATTGAGGTTAAAAAACTGATTTGCTTTATCAGTTGTATTTGCACTGATGCGATTCCACTGAATCATCTGAGGGTGCATTCATTTAAAGAATTTATTTAAACTTTTTTTTTTTTTTTAGTAATGAGCACCATATTTATGTTGCACATTGACAGCTTTCTCCTTGCTACATCCACCCTGTGTGGTTTTTAGGAGTCCTTTTCCTGCAGTGGCCTGCTTAAGCCCTCTACTGGGCATGTGCTTTGTGGCTCAAATACTAACCAGGATGCATCAGCCAGATGTGTGACCTTCAACATTTTTTACACTTTGTCTTTCTGTCCACAGAGACCAAAGACCACTTTGCCCATCCTCTGGGGCAGGCGGTTCCTGCCCAGCAGAAGAGAAGGATCCTCGCAGCAGCTGTTCACCTCCAGGCTGCTCCAGCTGCGGGTCTCCAGCCCCCTCCTTGCACCTTCCCTATGCGCTGCCAGAGGAGGAAGGAATTTGCCCATAAATTCCCCAGGGAGCAGAAGATAGAGCTGTAGACTCAGCAAGCTGTTCGATAGCGGGCTAAGTTGACGGTCTTTGCCCATTAACAATTTTTATATCCCAAAGTCCTCAAAGGGCTCTGCACTATCAGGGATTGCAAAGAGGCTACAGAGGCAGTTGAATGCCACATCCCTGTGTGTGGACTCACCATCAGAACTCAATAAGATATTAGAGACATTGTTCTGTATAATGACCTGTCAGTCATCAGTACTCAAAATATCTATGCCACAGCTTGAGTCTAGACACAATTTTAGCTAACGTGCATGAGTGCAACTCCTCCGCTTGCCTCTTGCAGACAGCTGCCTGTGGTTCCAGGCAGCACTGCTTCTGTGCAGGGGTATATGTGATTTATATAGCCCATAAAGGATTCTTCTGTATGCAACTGGGCTTTGAGCACTGGCTCAGTGTTAGTTATGCTAAAATTGGAGTGGATCCTACGAAGATACCGGAGTATCTCTGTGCCATCCTCCATCGTGCCTTGGATCTGGGAGGCAATTATCAGCTCTGCCATGGGGCAGCACATAGGCAGGCAGAGTGGCTTAGCCAATATCCTAAATCTTTATTTACATGGTTAGGACTGTGTGAGAAGCATCTCAGCCTTTTCCAAAAGATACATAAAAAATCTGTGGTAAAGCATAGATGCAAAATGCTCTAGTTGCTTAGCCATCCTTCTGAGCTAGCAGCAAATCAATGAAAAGTAGAAGACAGTTTTTGACCCCATGAATCGGCCACAGCAGCCACGTTGTTTGCTACAGTCCTAACTATGAATGTAGAAAGGCTGGAGGAACATGTCCATGTTTGTTTTTTTTTTCTTTTATCGGTAATGTGTTGACTAAAGAAGATGAAGCTGAAGTATTTATTGAGCTGTCATAATTGCTGTAATTTTTTAAATTGTCAAGAGCATCCTGAGAGGAGTTATTTTTGTGAATCAAAATAAATTATTAAATATAGAATGCAATGACGTTATATTCCTTTCCAGAACCATTGGTAGTCCTGACAAAGCTAAATTGCATTGTCATCTGTTAAAAAAATAGGATAATCAGCAATCTTCTTCTCTAAACTGAGGGTAAACACTAAAGTACAGTCTAATTTCCTGCTATAAAAAAAAGAGCATATAGTCCTGTCACGTTTCCTATTTTTGCATTGTGCAGATCACAACAAAATTGTATCTCTGACTTCAGAACTATGAAGTTTTTAATAACTCCCTAAATATTCAAATATATTCAAGACAGTTCTTTTTTCCATACTATGCCAGACATTTCTGATTCAGAAACTAAGCCAAAGATCTGTTATGATGGCACAAATTGCCTGCTAAATATTATGTGGAATCTTGCAATGTGCCTTGTAAATTAAAAAGATGCAGAATTATCCCTTCTTTGTGGCAAACAACTGCAAAATGAATAGTTTCATAAATGACTTAGAAAAAGCTACGGGTAACTGAAGATTCACAGGATGCTTCTGCCTGTACCGGAGTGGAGTAGAGCTTGTCCTTGATTCAACAGGACCAAAATCAGCCCTAGCACAGGACACTCTGCTTCAAAACCCACCAAAAAGTTGGACATTCAAACTATTATACATGGATACTGTTAAAAAATAGACCAGGTCTTTCCCCAAAGCTTGGGGAAATAGAGGCTGATGAAGATACCAGCCATGTTTGCTGTTGGCTGCAGAGACGACTGCCTGTCCTTGTCTGGCCCAAGTAAAGCCCACGTTCTTCACACAGGCTGTGCTTGGTGTGCCCCTGGCTGGTCAGCACGGCCTGGCAGTGGGAGCAGGACAGATGGTTTTCATTCAAAAGCTCTATTTCAGTGAAGAAAAAAGATGCTATAATAAATGCTGTTTGGCGTAACGCATCAGGATCACTTCAGGTACTCATGCATCTCATAGTAGGATGAAACCAAATAATAGAAAGTTTTTCTTATGAAATAAATAAAGTATCTGGCAATTCTGGAGGGGAGAGAGAGCCAACCAGACTTCAGTCAATCGCACGCTTGGCGCTTTGATAGCTTTTGGGCATTGAAAGGAAGCTCTGCTTTGGTCCAGTGTATGCTTGAGCTGCTCATTCATTGCAGGATTTCTTGTTCTCTCATCTGAAGCATATGACCTGTATCATCCAAAACACTTTTTTTGACAGTCAAAAGAAACAATTCCTGAGGAAGCTCTGCTTCCCTCGTGCAGACTTGAAAGATGCCAAACTCTATCAAGTTTCTGTTTGAACATGTGTGAGCAGAGCTTTGCAGCGTGCCATATGTGGGCAGCTTCACGCCAGAGGAGTGCCAGGCTCCTTCGTGGACCCTCCTGCTCACCACCTCCCCACCTTCCACTCTGCAGCTCTCCTCTCCTCTCCTCGCCTCTCCTCTCCCTAGTCCAGTGCCAGATCCTGAAGCACAGAGGCACCAGCACTTCTCAGGCAAGTGGCTGTGGAAGAGAGAAGGATTGCAAAGAACCTTTGAGGGTTTTCTCTGATCTCGTTTTCAGAAACCTCTACTATTCAGCTGAAGTTTTCTAAAACAATTCAACTGAGTGAACCGATCCAAACCTGAAATTGGGGGTAGAATGATTAAAGACCATCAAAAACTCGATGTAATGAGAGGCAAGATATTTTTAGGAGAAAAATCCTGCACCTTCCTTTATAGACAGTGGTGCTAAATCAGACTGTGAGCTGGAAATATTTTTTGTCGTTAAGCTATTATTGTTTCCAACATTCAAAGAAAACACCAGAAAAGATTGCCTGTATTCCAAAACAATTTTTCTGCTTCTGAAAATTCAAACAGAAACTGAAAATGTCAATATTTAAAACCACTGTGTGTCTTCTCCTTTCATGAACAATCTTTTTGGTAAGTACACTACTAACCCACTTGATTACTGTGCCGCATGTGCTGTTCTGTTCAACCTCATTAAAATTCTACAAAAGATGTGATATTCTCCTGTTAATTTACATAAGTACAGTTTGAAATAGCATGTTTTGTTATTTCAAATATAATATGAAGTGTGCACCATTCACGGGTAGAGCTTTGTTTTCCTGGTCTACATAGTAAATCATTGTAAAACGTAAAGCCATGCAAAGATGCTTCCATAAATCCATTAAAATTCCTTCCAGAAGAACACAAAAAGAGCACAGAAATTGTTATGTTGATGGTTGTAACAGGATGGGGAAACAGAACAAGGGAGAATATGGCCAAACCAAATAAATTAATATTTTCAAAGGCTGCAGAAAAGACAATATGTGTGTGAATGCAAATCCATAGCTCAGCCTTGGAACATCAGGACGGGAGTACGAGTGACCCCCATCTGAATAACAGTGTCCATGGATCCTGGGAGCTCCAGATGACACACCATGGGGTCCTGAAATCAAACTCAGGGAATAAAACTACCTAGGATACATTCACTTTTAAGCTTTTAGCCCAGCTTCACATTAACCCAAGGGGAATTTAAAACACAACATAAACATGTGTTTAAATGAAGTTAGAAGAAAGCTTGTTGTCCTGTCTCCTGTTTTAATTAAATATGTTTTATATGAAAAGCATAGCTTACACATGCAAGCTATGTGGTTTCTCTGGCAGCGTTGCAGCTCTAAGTAAATACACTGTAGTATTATTTTGTTTGCTTTCTTCCCTAATTAAGTTTTAAAAGCTTCCTCAGCTCTCTGTGTGGCTGCTTCAGTTTTGGCAGCAGTACTGTGGCAAAGGGGACTGGGAAGAAGAATATGTTTTCTCTTTCTCCCTCCCTCCAGTCTCTGATCAATTGGAAATCCCTTCTCTTTTTTTTTTTAAGCTGTGAAGATGACAGACAACATGCCACACGTGAAGCATGAGCCCTGTGGGTCACAGCGGTGCGAGAGCCCACACGCTCCCACCGGGACCTGACTGCACTGAGCATGGGAGGCGCAGCTGGGAGCGCCCAGCCTGTGCTGCACGCTTCAGAGCAGAAATCGGAGCCGAGCTGCAAAATTTGAAGCCAAACGTCAATTTTGTCATCCTTTGAGGTTGTCTGGATTTCTCGTTTTACCTTCCTCAGAGGCTATGGGTTTTCAGGTTCAAGGCTTTGCTATGAAACTTCATGTTTCATGTTCATGTCACAAATCTGGATCATTATCTGCTGTTTAAAATGAAGCACGTGTAATCCAATGTCATTCCTCCTTTTGACATAAGCAATATGCTATCAGCAAAGCACATTTCCCATCTCAGGCTCTTTCTAGCCCTTTGATAGCCCTCTGAATGCATCCAGTCTGTCCAGGACAATTTAACATACTGACCAACTACTGGCATACTTAACTGACCCTGTATTAAAACACTTGGCATCCCCTTTGATGTGAAGCACGGGATAGGCATCTCTTGTCTTTATCCAGTTTCTGGTGTTATAATCAAGCAGGAAAACAAATCTGACACGAAACTGTGTAGCTCTGTAACTGTTCATGTCTGTTCATTTTGTTCCCTACCCTGAAAGTCTGCACCACACTGCGGGCTGGGGGGTATCTGGATGGTTACTCATCCTGGCTTTGTTATTCACTGGTTCTGGTAATATTTGGGGTTACATTTCTTGGTAGGCAGGATTTTCCTTTGTGGTTTCTTGATATAACATCACATGTTAATGGCTGAGATTCAGGATGGAACCATAGGATACCACATGAAAAAAAGATAGCTTTAACATAAATGCTGGAGGTTCCTTGAACCCCTTTCATCCAACAGCGCTATCACTGTTCATCAATTCCTCCCTCCGCCCCCTTCCCAAACCACTCGCAAGCAGGATCGGTAGTGATCAAAAGACATGCTGCATTTCTTAGTATTGAAATGATCACATCTGTGAAATATGGATTTTAATAATGAGTTTATTGCTGTTTGCTTTGTGAATTACTGCTTTGCACTTCTAAACCAAAAGTTATTTACAAGGTGCTACAGGAATAGTTTTCAGACTGAGAAAGAAGTTAGAGATCACAAACTCCTCACGGATTTGTGAAAGTGGCATTGGGATTTTTACTTCTTTGAGATTTGATTTTACATTGAGACGTTGAACGATAAATTGTTCTTATATGCTGTGGGGCAGTAACAACTACAGAAAGCACAAATGGCTTCAATGGCAAAAGCAAGCTGTAGAAAACAAAAATGATTGACTGTTTCAGTCTAATGTGTTAAATAGTGAGGAGGTCACATTTTCTTCAAAAGAAAAAAGTTGGAGATTTTCTGCTGATGGGAGATTGCCACTACAAAGTGTCATAGCATCATTTATTCTCCTATTTCTTTTTTTTTTTACCATATATAAGTTATAACAATTCTGTATTAATTAATGGGATGGAAAAAAAATGTGTATTTGAAAACCCTTGACGGCGCATCTTGAAAGCAGAGTGTTTAATGGTGCAATTATATACTACTGGAGTTTATGGTGAAAATAGCATTCTGTAGGACAGCTGATTTTTTTGGGAGCTCTAAAATTCAAATGTTCGTTAGGTGATGATGACAAAATTGGAGAATCCCATCAATTTCTAGGGTACAGGTTGTTTAAGAAGTGAAGCCCACCTTTAAAAAATATCCCAGCACTAATATCTGGCAAGTCTTACTGTGTTCAAGGGATCATTTTTTAATTTTTATGTGTGGAGGAGCGCAAGCATACCATGAGCTGTACTGGAGGGGGTCAATACTTCAGAATGCTTCAAAAGAACAAGAATTGAATCCTTTCCGTTGCTCAGATTCTTATATCAAAATTGTGCTCTTCAGAGCTTCCAGAGGGCTTTGCTGTGACTCATTTGCTGTCTTCCTGCACTCTGTTTTCAAAGTTATGCCCTGGGAGCAAAACTTCTCATTTAAGACCTGGATTTCAAAGTGCTCTAAAATCCACAGGCATCTCCGACATGTTTTGAAAATTGTTATACCCCATCAGAGCCAGGGGCAACATTACCCATGCAGGTCTGAAGTCAGTTGATCTGGCAGGTCTTCAGATAATACCCCTTCTTTCCAGCCTTCCCAGGAAGGACTGCACTTAATATGCTCTGAAATCCACTGGGATGTGACAATTGTCTTGAA
Source organism: Caloenas nicobarica (assembly GCF_036013445.1). Classification (NCBI taxonomy): domain Eukaryota; kingdom Metazoa; phylum Chordata; class Aves; order Columbiformes; family Columbidae; genus Caloenas; species Caloenas nicobarica. The sequence goes on along the minus strand of NC_088246.1, from coordinate 27,606,890 downwards.
AATTCAGTCGTGACAATTGTCTTGAACATTCAGTCATGACAATGATTGCAGGACAGTTCACAGTGCAAATCTGGGGTCATTCATCCCTCCCTATGGAACTGCTTATAGCAATTTCTTATTCTTGGTTTTTTTTCATTAATAGCTCAGAGAAATCTGAAGGTATGAATCCCATGAAATATGTATATATTATGGTCTGATTAGTGACCAGATTTACATGACTGAAATTTGGTAACCAGCCAGTTTAGAAATATTTAACACTATGGATGGATCAGAAAAAGTGTAAAAGTCAAAAATTGCTTTTCTGTTTCTAAAGCACAAATCCCTTTTATTGCTGTCAGTAAATGCTTTTGGTTCCTGCTCAGCTATTGTCTGTATGATACAAGTGCTGTTGTATAAGCAAAAGAATAGATATGCCATAGATACACCACTGCGGTAGTGTGTGTATATATATGCATATACCTATTTTTGTATATATGTATATGCATATACATAAACCCATGCACCCATCCAAGCACACATATGTATGTCCATACACACACACACATATGCACAAATGCACACAAAACTATTTTGTTACTGTAGCGGTCTAAAGTAATGTACCAAACCCGTATTTCTCTGGTTTACTTTGTAATCAATTTTTTTAAGGTTTTTCATATGGTAATTTTATTTTTTTTTTTCTTTCTGGTAACTCATCCCAGCACTTCCCACAATATGAACTGTAGCCTGCGCATGTGTACTTGACACTCACTGATTGCTCTGTGTGCTTGCATTCCAAAACGTGCCTTCAGCTACACTGAGATTGCCTGTGAGTACCACATCCCCATTCAGCAGATGGGAAACTTGAGAAACCGAGACATCCTGCAAACCCAGCAGCATTCAGTAGGACAGTGGCGGAGACAGGACAATAACTTACGACTTTCCTGGGTCTCCATTCAGTGCTTTACCCAACAGCTCATATTGTCTCGGAGGTTTGCATAACTCTGTATTGATCTGCACTGTGTCAGTGTGATGGCTTTTATTAAAAAGTTTTGGACAATACCTTGTCATTGTGTGATAAGTTAACCATACAAAACCAGTGTAAAGTCTATAGGAAGTTTAGTAAAATCTATCTGTAGGCACTACAGAGGCTCTCTCAACAAAGGGAACATGCAGTTGTTGAGGTCTGAAGTCTTGACCCTAAAGTAAGCTGAAAGTTGTTCCTGCAGCAGAGTTGCAAATGTCCCTAGCAGCAGAAGACTTGAAAGTTACTGATTGATTCTGATTGATGTTGAGTTACAGAAATATGTCTTAAGGCAAGATTAAAACATTCATTAAAGAAAGAAAATAAAACAGCATTACAAAAAACTGAGGTTTCCCCCTTACACTTCAGTAGTTACAAAATATTCTCCCGGCTCTTTAATTGCAGCTTGCAAAGGCTCTATACTGAGTCATTTAGTTTCTGTAAGTAACAGCCCTGTCCTAGCCTTCTTATTGGCATTTGCTTCTATGCCACCCACATTGAACTCCAAATCTGGATCCAAGGATTGCTGAGCTGTGAAGACTGTATTTGTATAATTCTGCCAGTAACCACTCATATAACCTCAGAAGAATCAAAGAGAACTAAAGATATGCTGAAACGTTCAAAAGTCATTTGAACAGCACCTAGCAGGAGATGCTCACAGGTTTAAGGACATTTTGTATGCATCCTATTCCCTTCTCTGGTTGGTCTTCAAAGGATGAGAAAGGGTCAAAAACAACTGTGTGTGTTTGGTCATTTAGTAAAAAAGAAGTTTTGTATTCCATCCATCTCACCTCCATAAGGTGGTAAGTCCAATCTCAGCACTGTGCCACACTGCAGGACCAGAATAAGTCAGCTGGGTGTTGCCACAGGGTGAAAAAGCATGTTTAAAAGGAGAGGAGGACTAAAAGCTGCTAAGAATAATTAGCATGGCCGTGCTGTTTACCCATTCCACGGTTTCCTCATTCACTACCTAGTAATCATCTCTTCCTCAGCGGTTGTCTCCTTTTTGCCTGTTCGCTAAAGAAAATGAAGAGATTTACTGAGGGCCAACAAGAGGTCAAAGCAGGAGCAGAGCAGCATCGGCATCCATCCTCCCCCTACTGGCTTCACCCCTTACCCAGGGAGTTCCCATGTCCAGTTTTGCCTGTCCCAGAGGAGTTCTGTCTTTGGGCTTGGCAGATGATGCTGTAAGGCTGGAAACAAAGTGTTCATTACTCCTAGTGCCTGAATTAAGCGTCTGAAGGACAGCACAGGCTCTGTGCTCCCAAAAAGCAGGTCCTTCCAGGATGTCTCAAAGTGAGCACCCGAAGGTGAATAACAGCAGCTCGCTCGTGAAAAGTGCCCAGGTGGAGACTGCAGCTCTGTGTGCGCAAAGCTCTCTGGCTCATCTCTACACGTATGTGAAGAAGGTACATCCACATATGCAAGCAGACCTCTCTATTGAAAACAAGAAAACAAAAATTTATGTTAAAGGCCCTTCTCCACTCTGTTTAACTGGCAATAGCAGAGATCTGGCACACCTGAGGACAAATGTTCTTCCATCTGTTCTTTTTTACCAAGGGCGTTTGACCCTCCCACCTTTATTTTCTGAGACTTTATGAATATTTTTCAACTGCCCCTCTGTATTCCTCATTCTCCCAACTTGGACAAATTAGTTGATTCATTTCAGGTTTAAGTAATGAATTTCTCATCATTTTGTCTCCCTGACTCCCATGTAGGAGCATAAGGCTGAATTGTCTGGGATGCATTGGCTGAGTGGAAGATGTTTATTTGTAATAAAGACATACCAAAATCCCCTGTATCCACTGGAAATGATAAACATAGAAATATCTCCATGAGTCTTCAGTTTGTTAAAAAAAAAAAGTGTTTACAGTTACTATCTTTAGGTCCCAGTTTGACGTCACGGTGTCCCTTTAAACAAATAACCCAGGCAATGCAATGCTTTTTGGAGGGGGAGCAAAGGTTACCACTGACTGTCTTCTTGCTGGTCAAGAGATTCAGCAGATTTGGGGGGTTCAGTGAAAAAAAACCCCGCTCCTTATTATCTGAACAAATATTTTTTTCTTAACAGTTCCAAATGAGGGAAGAGAATAACTAGGGACATGCTGGATAGTGTTCAGTTATTACCCAGAATTATTGTGTACCTTGGATACATACACATGTGCACCCACCTGCCAGTGTAAAAGGCAGAAAGCTTATATTAGCACTAAACAGGGACATGAGTGTCACACATCATTTTCAGGCCACATCTTAGTTGGTTACTGCAGTAAGTAAATCACTAGTATACATGAGCACTAACAGAAGTCACAGGTGGCACAGTGACATAGGACAGCAGACCAGAAGTCTGCATCTGATTTATTTTTTATTCATTATTAGGTGTCATTGTGTTTAACATGAAAATTCACATCCCACAATGACTCTGTTTAAAGAAGTTACACATATCAGAAAATATGGAAAACATTTTATTGCTCTTTATTTTTTTTTCTACATTTTATTGCTCTTTATTTTTTTTTCTTGATACAATTTAGTCATTCAGAATCAAAACCCAGGATGTCATATCCAAACAAGCAGCTTCACAGATGGACACATTCCTGTTTTGTCCTGCATCCTCGATGCTGCCAGCCAGGCATGAAATGCCAATTTTGATGCTCTGAATTTATTTGAGGAGGGAAATCCAGCCTACAGTTGTCCCATTGCCAGCATCCCTGCGTCCTTGCAGAGAATGTGTAAATTCTATGCACAGAAGGATACATCTGCTGTGTATGGTCTGGTAAGAACTTTCTGTAATATTTTGGCTGTCAGAATATTTTTATCACATATTTCTGTTTTATTGCTATGAAGAAGACTATTTTTAGATCTGTATAATCGCAAACGGAACTAGTAACACCTAGCCATTTTTTTCTTTTCTGTATTTTGCCTTTTCTCCTGTTTACTCCCTCTCCACGCCCCCCCACCCCGCCCCGTCCCCTTTTCTTCCTTGCAAACAACACTGTGAAAAGCCCATTATTGAGCAGAGAGGTTGTGACATAGGGTCAGATCCTTACCCCTTTGCTCACATTCCCTCTTCTCCTCTGTAAGGGATGAAATCTAAGTGAGGGAGTAACATGCAACACCGTACAGAGCTTTGGGCCACTCGCTTATGTTATAAACAGAGCCTACAAGATGATGCGCCAGTGCGAGCACATTCACGATTCTCGCGAAAATCAATGCACAATGGTACTCAGGTCTCCATGGATTAGGGTGATCACCTTTAATGCAGAGCTTTATATCAACACATTGCTCATATTTGCTGCTTTTGCTTCCATGCACAATATTCACCATTTTTGGAAAGCCTAGATTTTCTTCTCGCCACCTAGAAGACTGCACAACACCGGACTGGATCTAGTCCATGCTGTATCCCTCAGCTCTAGATTGATTTGCTTCCATGAACTGGAGCCAAAGCCTTCCTTTCCACACAGTATATTCGTCTTCTGGATGCTGTGCTGATACTGTAGCTGTGTTAACATTTGCAACCCAGTGCTGCTGACTGAGTCAATTGGCACAGCCTACCTGTTTTAGAAAGCAAGTATGATCATTTTTGGAGGTGCTGGTTCTGCTGAACTGCATCATTTTGTTGAGGCAACAGACCTAAAAATTACAGGAGCAGAGCTGATGGAAGACAAGAGATTTCCAAATGATACACTTGGAACATAAGAAGTGTGGGCTGGTAGGAAATTTATTCTCTTTGCTATCATTAGCATTCACATTTTCAGAAACAGACATGTTTTGATTGCCTCCTTTATTTATTTTTAATAACACTATTTGCAAGAGAAATACCTTCCTGCTGGAGTACTATGCATTTGGGGTTGATTAGGTATAATTTTCTGCACAAGACTTATAGACATTGCATCATGTTAAGAGAAAAATGCACTAATAGCAGTGCAGCACAGGAATCAGGACTGTGTCATTTTAGAATATCAGAAATCCCTGCTTCCATGTATCTCTTTTTCAAGAGCAGAGAAGACACGTTTGTGCACTTTGGATCTTGTTTGTGGATTTCAGCTTGTTACACCCAGTGTAAGTTGCCTTAACTCTTTTTTTCTTCTGACAGCCACTACTGAAGGCAATAGGGAAACTTTGCACCAGCATTTTGTTTGTTTGTTTGTTTTTCAACTGACAATAAACAAGTGGTACTTGTTATTGTATATTTTCTGGTTTGCAATTTCCATTGTATTACTTGAGATATCTGTGGATGTTCTTCTGATTTATCATCTCATCTCTCAGAAGGATGACATCCCCTTTCCTCACAGAGTCAAATCTGCGCTGTTTTCTGCACATAATCCTCCTGCCAACACTCCTACAGCCGTCTGCATTGGCCAGTAGATGTCATTGTGTTTCCACTGCAAGAGCCCATCAAACTATTCATCTGGCTGTAAATGCATGTCCAGTCCTGCAAACACTGCTGTTGACTATTTAGGACTTTTTCTAGCCTGCAGCAAAATATTTGTTAAAGATGCTTAGCCAAAAAAGAGTGAAAATTAAGTTCCAAACATTTGATAGCTGTGGCTAACTAGCCAGAATACTCTCAGTCTCAGCTAATATAGTGCCAATGGTGTTATACAAACACAGCTTACTCAACAGGACACAAATCATTGTTAATAAACTATTACAAAAGATGGCAATAGAAAATGACAGAAATAATGTCTCATGGATCAGCCAGCTTCTTTAAGTAACCAGCTTGCTTTGCTGTGAGGTAATCTGCTCTTCAATACTCAAAGAGGCAGGACTGGGGATTTATACTTCTGAACTTTTTAGACCTTCAGAGTGTAATGAAAAGTGGCTGCAGCCTGTTATATTTCAGCTATTTTATCCTGGACTATGTTAACAGCTTCCTAATTTGCATGATATAACAATATTTGTGATGTAATTAGAAAGTTCCATTAGAGGTCAAAATATGGTAGCAATAGAGAAGCAAACATTTGGCAGTCATCCCAGAGGTAGGGTTTTCCAAAAAGTCTCACATATTTTTAATCAGCAGAAGATCAAGACACATCATTTCAGGTTGTATTTTTAACCATCGTTTCATAAACTTAATGAATGTAAACGGGTTTTCATATTTTAAAAGCTACATTTTCAATTGCAGCTCATTTCCCACGCTAAAGAAGAAGCACAAGATGAACGAAGGGTGAAGTCAGCTTGCAACATCCGCGACGGAAACGGCATGTGGGGCCAAACTCCCCGCTGGCAGCAACCAGTGAGGCTCCGCTGGCTCTAACAACACAGGAGACCCTTGACAAATTCAGCAGAGAACTGGCCTTTTGCAATGTGTTTTGAGTCCCAGGGGCCAGCCACAAAACTGAGTGAAGTCAATGGAAATCTTTTGCTTGCTGGCAGTGGGCTGTGGATGAAGCCATGAATCAGGTTTTCTGGAGGCTGGGCGCAGCACATCTGGGTTGGGGTGAGGCAGCTGAAACGCGCGGGCTTGGGTTTGAAAGGATGAGCTTCATCTCTTAAGTGTCTCTCTGCTCAAGCTTTACTAGCTCAGGAACAGCCTTAGATGATGCTGTGATAAATGACGTTCTTCCATTGCAATGCCTATGGGAGCTATGAGGAGAGTGGCTCATCCTCCTGCTTGCTCACAAAAATGTAGGAACCTCTTTCTGGCCTGGGAGACTTTTGCACAGGGAGGAATCACAGACTGATTTGGCTTTGAAGGGACCTTTAAAGATCATCACGTCCACACCCCTTGCCATGGGCAAGAACATATTTCACTAGATCAGGTTACTCGAAGGCCCATCCAACCTGACCTTGAAGACTTCCAGTGTCGAGGCATCCACAACTATGGATGGGAACTGTGGCTGTTTCCAAGTTTGGATATGAGGCATATGCTGTGTGTACAGAAACCCTGTAACTGAAGACCCCTTTTGCTGTCCACACCACCAAACCCTTCCACTTGGACAGGCAGAAGGATGCCCAGTGGGGGTCTATAGGTACTGCAGAGGTTTCCTCTGGGGTCTAAGACACATAAGGCACGTTTAAGGATCGCAGTAGCATCACCTGCTGTTTTACAGATAAACTCACTTGCAAATACACAAGCCATCAGCAGTGCAGAAATTAATTTACTATTTAAAAATATTCCCGTGTCATTCCTTATTTTAAAAAAATGTGTGATAAAATATAAGCCTGACATTATTCATGGGGCTGGCTACAGGTGACATACCCATTTACCACACACCACTCCATACTCATGTCATAAATCCTGCTGCTGCTCACTCTCTGAAGCAGGCAGAGGAAACTGCACCACTCAGCTGAGACTGACTCTGGCTGTCAAGCTCCCAGAGCTGTGCTTCCAGACTTTCACATTTAGCTGGGATTTCTCATCAGAACAAGATAATCATAATCACCCTCAGGTAACTTTTTTGGTTCACATCAGCTGAGCCATAAATATAAAAGAAGAAACATGCCGCTGCTGTCTTGAAAAACTGTATCCTCAGCTCAGTGCTTTCCCACCTGATTCTTCTCACTCCCTGTCCCATGCGGCCAGGGCTTGCTGGCACAGTTTTACTGAGGATTTAGCTGACTAAAAGCACATCAGGAACTTTTCTACTTTCAGGTACACACTATTTTCAGGGAGCCTACTACTTCATTACATTGTGGCACTGCCAAACATGCACAAAATGTAAAGGAGAAGAAAATAAAGCCCTGATTTTCTATCTGCCTGAGGACATCCACACACAGATGGAGACAGTGGCGTCTATGCTGGTGGCATGGATGCGGGAGACCAAAGAGCTGACTCTAGTCTGGACTCCAGCAAGTCTCCTCTGTCTCATTTTTCCATCTCAGACAGGAGAGGTAATGCTATTCATTATCTTGTTTCACCTGAGGAAAAATGTTATCAAGGTTAGTACCGCACTTACATACTACAGAAACCAGAAAATTCCCACTCCTGCAAAAGATCATGAAGAAATGACTGACTCTACTTGTTGTACCATATGCAGTAACTAAGGGAGAGGATCGCTAATTTTAAAATGACAGTAAAAATACTGACCTATATCTCACTTCCTAAGCATGCCCTGGATATCCTCGCCAACACAAACGTTCCAATTAAAAAAAAAAAAAAAATAGTGGTTGATGTTGTAATTATAGCCTGTGTTAGAACACACTTCTATAAGGGAGACGAAGACTTTCTGAGTATCGTACATTTTGAGAAATCCAAGGTTTGCTGCGTTTAGAGCTGCCACTATCTTAATATTCTTTAATTTTTAATGTAATTCTGCATGAACTTGCATATCTTCCCTTGCTCAGAGCAGAGCCGAGCGTGGGAACAGCCAGGGGCAGGTGGAGGTTTTGCAGGAGGGTTCAGGGAACCAGAGCCGCCCTCCGCAGCAGCGGTGAGATGTGTGTGATCCTGGGGTGCCTGCACTGCTGCCCTGCCTGGATGTCACTCCAAGAGCATTTCTGGTGGGATCGATTCCTCCTCATCACAGAGGTCTCAGAGAGGCACCTGGCTTAGCCTTGTTGCCTGGGATTCCCTGCACACCAGGGAGGCAGCTCACTCGCTGCACTCCCCAGCTTGCAGAGCCAGGAATCTATAGACAGAGCACTGAGATGTGTTGGGGGTTTGGTCGGGTTTTATTGTTGTTTTTCTATCATGGTATTTTTCTCCAGTTGTCATTCTTTACCCCTTGGGTGCAACTATGCTCTCCTAATTTTAACTGCCTAAAAGTGAGGCAGGGAGGCTAATTCACTACTCTAGGCTCCCTCTGCAGCTGAAACCACCATGTCCCAACGAAATCTCATCCCATCTTAAGAGACGAGTCTAACACTGACGGATCAAATGCCCTTTGGTTCCTTGTGCTGCCTGTGATGGAAGCTGCCGCATCTGGGCACCTCATTGCCCAGCTCAGGCACTTGACTTCTGAGGGGCCAGAGACGATGGACTGACTCGTGACTCCTGGTGAGCGCTGTGCCCACCTTTGCCAGCCAGAACAGCAGGCTGCACACCCACCAGGCTCGACATTCTCCAGCCTTAGGGTAGCTTTACCTGTACCTTGAATCTCTTGGCCATTTTGAAAAGAAAGAGACTGTCCAACTTTGCAACAGCTGAAAATTTAAGCAAGAAAACCTGATCATGTTCATGCATAATAATTACTCTTCAGCAGGTTATTTTGCATTCTAACTGTTCTTAGTACAGTATCATCACACAACTCTCTTGGTGTACTCAGTGTGGAAAGTCAGTTGAGATGCTATAACGATGTCGAAATGAAATGCTGTCAGCATAAATCCATAAAATGACATAACTGTGTCAGAAATGAAAAGGAATCATATCAGAGTGTGTTCCAGCACCACTCAAAAATCTGTGAGAGGAAAGGGTGCCACAATTTGGGGGCAATGCTTGTTATGACAGAAATGCTCAAACAGCTTAAAAGGGAAACTGTTTGCCAGCCACATCACTTTTTAATCCAACCTCATCAAGAAGTTGGGCTTATTTCCTCTATAAATATCTATGTGAGCAGAGCAGTGCTTTGTGTTGCAGAAAGTGTTTTTTAAGTAGTTGCAACTCCAGGTTTCTTCTGAAATGCAATGGGAAGGTTCACTGCATTGTTTGCTTAAATAAACAGTCATTTCTCTTTTGAGACAACGAAAAAGAAAATACCTCTCATCTAGTTATCCTCCTGAAGGAAACGCACATCCCCATGTCTGTCACACCATCCTAAAGAAAGGACTCCCTAAGCATCACAGGGAGGACAAATCTATCCTTGGACCTATTTTTTCTACTTTGTGATGCCTACAGTTGCCTAGAAATTCCCACACTCTTTGAGAAAGGATCTGCATTTTTCAGCTATTCACCTCCCTACCATGTAACATCATGCCCAGCAACAAAACCTGAGGCAGAAGGAGGGTGGGGAGCTGGCTTCCAAGGTAGCCTATGTTCAGCAACTGGCTGGGCATTGATCTGCCTGTGGGAAGTGGTGAGTGATTCACTTGCCCTTTTTTTCTCTTTCCTTCACCTATTAAATTGCCTTTGTCTCGACCCATGAGTTTTCTTGCTTTTGCCTTTCCTATTTTCTCCCACCACCTCACCAGGGAGGCGAACTGGCTAGCACTGCTGAGCAAAATACAGACCTCCTAAGCTTCAGTACAACTTTGCATTTACCTCATTAAATCTGTGACACAGATTTTCTAAGCTGTCTCATAACCGAAACGATTTCTAAATACTCCTGAAAGTCCTCCTTAAAGCCAAGTGCTGTGGAGGACATAGCGAATGGTGAAACAGCATGCTGCAAGAGCAAGCAGCCAGCTTCATCTGCTGCAGTGCAGACACAAAACTTCAGGTGGTGGCTCCTGTCCCTGCCCGGTTCAACAGCTAAACCGGAGCACATCATGGTAAACTGAGAATTTGCAAAGGCTCAGCACTGACCTGACTTGGCATCTGGGGAAGCCCGTGGTAAACCTCCTCCAGCACCAATAGGAGCAGCCTGACTCCAAAACACCTCTGACCTGGTTTGCTGATGGTAATTAATTTGCTATGGCCTTTACTGTAGCGTCTGAGGCTTAAATACCTTCCTTATTAAAAAGGGGCAATATCACTTCTGTTTGAGCACTCTGACTTCAGCTTCTCCTGGGACCACACTGCCCTTGTGTTTGAACACCCGTCCCTGGTGCTTAGTGACAGGTGTGCCAGGGGATGCTCTGATTACATTAAACATCAAACATTAAACTCCTGGCATACGCACACACCAAACAAAACCACCTTTATCTGCTGGTTCTTGGTGGAGCTCCTGGATTACATGCAGTTACAACACTGAATGCTCAGGCTGTCTTATAGATGGTCTGGAAAGTACTCCTGGCAAGTTAAATTAATACACCTTACAGTGTTTATATTAACATCCACTAGTATCCTAAATACTAGTATCCACTAGTATCCTAAATTAACATCCACTAGTATCCTAAATAATATCCTAAATTGAGTTTGACAATATTCTTGATAGAAGCAACAGATCAAGTATGTAGTGACACAGCAGTCTCATGATGTCTCTCCTAGGAGAGACTAACCCCTCCTTGAGACACATCCACCAATCTCCACCTCAGCAATGGAAGCTGAGGGTTCTGGCCTAGACCCGAGACATGGATTTCAGGCGGCTAAAATAAGGCAAGTTGCCTCCCACTGGGAAAGACCGTGTTAATGAAGCTTACTGACCAGATTGTGCCCAATGTTCACGGGGAAAACCTTCAAACAAAATAAAAGAGGCTGCCCAAAATTTCAGTTGCTGAGATTTCAGCTATCTGCTGTAGGGGCTTAAGCTCCATTTTCCAGTGCTTCACTTAAAAGACAAAGTGAGTTCTATGCCTTTTTTTTGCCCAAAGCTGTCTTTTATCAAAAACTGTAGATTCCATGAATTAATTTGAGAGGTTTTTATCTTCAATTGTCCATTCTGAAAAAAAATACAAAATAATATGGAAGTCTAAAAAGTCCACGCTGATGTTTTACAACACATTTTCATTTCGTGATTACAAAATTCTTTCGTTTCCTTTATATAGAACCAAAGGCCTTAAAGAAACACTCAAAGCTGAAGCAAAATATTTAATTTCATGTCAAGGAAAATGTATGTTTTACATGACCTGAAAAATTTGTCTGACTTTCTGATCTCTACAACATTCAGAATAATTATTGAGTGATTGTTCAAAATAAGTTTCTAAAAGATCGATCAGACTTCCAAGTGAAGTAAAATCCTACCTAAAATGCCTGGACTTTTTGAAAAGTGGTTACCTCATATCAGTGATGGCTGAAAAATGGAAAGCAATATTGCTAATTTCAAGGGCAAGATATTTTTCTGCAATGATTTTGCAACTTATTTCTGCTATAGAAATGATGGTAAGAAAAATTTCAATTTCATTTCTAAATAGATATTCAAGCAGATTAAAACTCCTCAGGAAATCTCCAAAGGTGCTGCTGATTTTGACTAAATAACTGTCTTTGAATATTTGCAGTTTTGAGAAAATATTGCCATTTGACTAGGAATAGCTCATTAGGCTTTCATTTGTGTAAAATATGCTCCTCAAAGTAGTAAAGATAGTGTAAAATCATGTCTCGCATTATGGTAAAATGGGGATAACTTTTAAAGCCTTCCAATTAAAATTTTGATTTCTTCAAAGAAGGTTGAATATTCTTTTTTCCCCTGTATAAATAGGATTTTCACTCAAAAGAACTCTCCAAGATCTTCTGTACATTCATATATTTTAAAAGTAAGTCTATTACTATGTCAAATGTGTCTCACTGGGAAAAGCTATTGACTTTTCCATTCTATTGCTTTAATTTTCCACTACTCTTGTACGTTGGAATACTCCAGGTGGGTGCTGTGTGTGCTTCTGATTATGCTGTGTTACACAGCAGGGAAACCTCTTATCTCAGACTGGTTGCCTGGTTGAAAAAAAAACACATTTAAGGTAGTAAACACAGCTGTGGAAGAAGTATTTTCTATTTCCTTGCTGTTTGTTTTAATGTACTAAAATGACATAATTATGGAAGTTTGCAAAAATGCCAAAATGTAAAACACAAAAATAATTTGGTCTATGTGTTTCTATTATAGTCTATTTGACTTCAGATATAGTTTTAAACAGTCCAAGAAAATGTTTAGAAATGTATTTTCTGCTTTATGCTTTGTTTTGCCCTGATAAATAAAATACAGAATTTCAGAAAAAAAGGAATTTAAAAGTAATCTCATTGTTACATGGGTATTAAGAAGTGTTCAGATCTTGTTCTTGCCATTTTTCTTGCCAGCTTGGAACTTTTGGCTTGAAGATTTGTGCTTCTATTGTTTTCTTTTTGACTCTGCAAACACTTTAAAGATAGGAAATTTGCAGATCTTTGGGAGAAAAAAAAAAAATAATAGAGGTTTTGTGAATCTAACCACTGCAACTTCATTTGAAGAAAATGAAATCTGAACTCTGAAAGAGGACAATGCCTTTTATTTTTTACTTTTTTCAGCTTGCAAAAGAAACAGAGCAATGCAAGCTCTTTTATTTCCTATTTAAATAAGGCTGAAGCGTTTTCACCTGTGGTGTGTAGTCTGCTTTGCAAAGAATAAATTCAGAGCACACACATTGTAAGTATTTGCCAAGAGCAACAGGCTTACATTCATTAAATAAACAGCACTATAATATTACGATTATAAAAACAAATTGTGCAGAAATATGTGATTGCCACTTTTTTTTTTTTAACACTCTATTACTTTCTGAAGTCCTAGTGGGAAAGATTAAATGTGAAGCCCTCAATAAGGAGCTCTGCTCCACTTGAGCTGCAGCCATCCTCCATCACTTATTCTTTCACCAAACGAAGAACCAGATTTTGGTAGAGATCCTCAGTCCAAACTCTGCCCGCAAACATCCGAAACCATCTCCCCTGGAATCCTATGTAAGATAACACTAACAGCATCCCAACCACTTCAGTCTATGGAAGATTTCGTCTTTTATATCACGACGTGTAAGCAAAGGGCTGCTTAAAGTTCTTTTGACTGTGGCTGGAAAGATTCACACTGGCACCAGTTCGCCTTGGCCACCCTTTCACTCCATCCACAACTATTATTTCGCTGCCCAGAATTGTTGTAAGATGAACTGCCTGCCTTCATGACCTCTGCATTTTATCTAGCTTCTTTTCCAAAGCCAGAGAGGATAATTGTCATCTCTTATATAACACAGCAAAAAGGCCGAGGACAGGCTTTAGGGCAATGGCTTTCTCTGCTCTCCAGTCCACCCATACTTTCTCCAGACGGTAAGAAAGTTGGGGCAAAGAGCACCAGCAAGCATGACGAGGATTTCAGATTTGCCTAAAATCAGTAACAAGTGCCAGAAGAAGAAAATATTTCATGTCCTGCTTATCACAGCAGAATCCTCCAGCAAAGTGGGATGATGGAGAAGAAAGAGGGCAAGTGAGAGCCTCTGAAGCACGGCACAAGCCACAGCTCTGTGGTTCCGGGTATTGAGCCAGGAGAGGCAGCGTGGGCGTGCAAAATATCTGTCTGCCCCACTGAAGCCAATGTGGGGCCTTTCTACTGGTTTTAGCAGGACCTGGGTCATGCTGGTGTCTCATATCAGGTGGGTTCCCCATGAAGATCAGGGAAAAGGAAGAGGCAGCCATGCACACCGTGTTGTAAAGAGCTCTAGAGTTAACTGCTGGCCCATCAAGTGATTAAAAGACCCAAATCCAGACCCAGTCATCATCAGCCAGCCACCGTTTCTAATAAAGACGGATTCTGAAATCAGGGTGATGGCACATTAGCCACGACGACTTTATTTGACAGCACATGAGGAAAAAATTGATTTTTTTAATGAACCTGACAAAAAGATTACTGAAAATGTAAAGACTTGAAGGCCAGAAGGGACCACAGCAATAATTTGCTCTGATTTCCAGCACAGCACAAGTCATACAACCTCATTTGGACGTCTGCATCATTTCTTCATCTTCTGCTTGATCCAAAGGTCTTACTTGGAAAGGGAGGCACCTTCATGAAAAAGAACAAGTCATGCAGAAGCCACCATAATCTTTTGGTGTTTTGTTTTGTCTTGTTTTGGTTTTTTCCAAAGGTTAATTTACCCTTTTTGAAAGAAGAAAGAAAAGAAAGAAAAGAAAGAAAAGAAAGAAAAGAAAGAGAGAGAGAGAGAGAGAAAGAGAGAGAGAGAGAAAGAGAGAAAGAGAGGAAGGAAGGAAGGAAGGAAGGAAGGAAGGAAGGAAGGAAGGAAGGAAGGAAGGAAGGAAGGAAGGAAGGAAGGAAGGAAGGAAGGAAGGAAGGAAGGAAGGAAGGAAGGAAGGGGATAAACCATCTTATTTCTAATTATAATATATATTTTCAGCTAAATATCTCTAATGAAAATTCTTTTCCTTCTCTAGGTATCCACCCAGGTGGTACTTTACCTCAAAATACGTGCCTGCCTCAAAGTCTCTTAAGAAAAACACCTTATTTCTCATTCCCAAACCAAGGCATTTCCTAATAATAAAAGAACTAGCAGGCTTGCAGAAGCACAAATTATACAGCCCCAAGAGCTATTTTTCAGTCACTGACTAGAGAACATCATGATGAAGAAATCTGAACTGAAGAAGAAAATAACCTCCATTTTTCCAATAAATGAAGATCTTCACAGGAATGTAAAACAAATCTTAAAGCAGAGCATCTTGATGTTTCTTTCAAGGACAACAACATAATTCAAACATGAAGACCAGAAAAAGAAGAAAAAAGTCTTTTCCTCTATGCTTATGACTATGACCTTACAGAGCCACTTGAAGAGACAGCACTGACAACGCAGCCAGTGACATCCAGCTTCCCTGCAGGGCTGCTCGCAGCTGCAGGCTGGATTGTGAAAGATGAAGGAGGATAAGGTTCCCCTGTGCTGCACTGGAAGATTTTAGGAGACCAAGTTTGGTTACGGCAGCATACATTTTAGTGAAGGACATAAAAGCTAAGGCAGATGATGAAATAAAATAATATAGCCCTGGAACCGCAGTCACAGGGAAGGTCTACCATATATTTATTTAAAATAAATAATAAAAATAAGGCTAGGCTGTAACTGAGGAACTGAACATTATGTGGGTTTTATAAAAGATGCATGTTAAGTCATTTTATAGATATTATCTACTGCTAACTAGCATATATACTGTCAGTGAGCACATATTGATAAACGTAATTAGTGAGGCCAGACAGACCATGTAACACAAGTAATAACAACAGAACCATATGACAAGGGATGTGCTTTTTGCTATTTTTATCTTTAACCTGCAAGGTATCCTGGCCCCTTGTTGAATGTCACTTCTCATATTCACCGATCAAGCAGCCTAATTGCTGTGCTTCATTTCTGCATTGATTTGTATGGTTTAACATTGCCTGATTCAAGCTGATTGCACAGGCATGCTAGCCTTGCACTAAACTTAGCATTAGCTAAACAGGAGTTTCCAAGAGCTGGTCCTAACACTGCCATCATCCACAAATCTTCAAGGTCTAAATTATAAAAGTTTGGCTGACCTCTGTAGGATAACAACATATTAAATCATTAAAAGAGGCAAAAGGAAAATTGCAAGCTTAATTCCCAGGGCTTGTAGAGGAAAATCCATGTTGCATAAGGGCCCCACGGGCGGGTTCCCCGAGCCCCTCCACCAGCAGCCCTGCCCTGCTGAAAACACACCAAAGGGCCTGAGGAGCTACGCCTCAAATTCTTTGACCGGTCATCTTTTAACAGGGATGTCAGAGACCTGGGAAAGCATTCCTGCGGCACTGGGATGCAAAGGGATTTATCTCACATCTGAAGCCCCGCAAAGAGGCAGCAGCCCTGCTCCTATCTGAGAGGCTGAGAAGTGAGTTACAGCTGAAGGAGATGTGACAGGAGGCAGAGAATAAGCAGAGTGAACAGCCCGACTGGAGATGAATCAACCCTCTTCCTTGAGGAGCAACTGCCTTTGGCTACTCAGAGCTAAAAGCTACAGTAATAAATTTTAAGGGCTGAAAAGATCATTACAGTCATCCATCCCAGCTGCCCACTCATCCAGGATGCTCTATTTCCTGAAGTTGTTCCCTCCTGCCCCTCCTGCCGCCACAGCCAAGGTCCTTTCCTCCTCTGCTCTTGGTCAGAGGCCCTTCCCAGCATGCCACCGTCACCACCACCCCAACTTCCGTGCCAGAACTCTGCAGCGTCCTCCCCGCGGCAGCGCAGGCGGATGGCAAGGGCAGCTAGCACAAATATTTTCTTGGGAGTGTTCCTGGCAAAGAAAGCTTTAACACCCGGCTCTCCAGTGGTGCTGGCTCATGCTCTGCAGCACCTCCAGCAGCAGTTTTGCCCATGCAGCTCCAGGCTTATGCTCAAATGTCCGGTGTGGAAACCTCAGGCAGCTGCACAGGGAGCCACGCTCCTGCAGCTCCCACTGCTGACCCAAACTGCTGATATGAAGATGGTTCCATCTGGTTTGTGTCATCTTTCTTAGAAACCACCAGGTTTAGAAATCACCAGGTAAGAAACATCAGTTGGAAGTACCTACAGCTCCTGGAATAACAGTGCCCAGCTACCCGAAGAGCAGGAAGGTAGGAGAACAACTCAGGAGGAGAAGTTGAGTTTTCTGATTACATTTCTCTGCTGGCCTCTATGACCTTAGAAAGAGGCTGGTGTTACACCGCGATGGAAGTACATGGGCTGGAAACAGGAGAAAGCCCTGGGATGGGCTTTTCCTTGAACACCCTGCCCAGGCCAGAGCAAGTCTCCTTAAGATGGGTCACATCTGTACCGACCTTTCAAATCAAAGAACAAGAGTTCCCCATTTGGCCTATGAGCTCATGTGGAAGGAGCTTCAAAAGGGAAAGGAATGGTTGAGTTCGTTGAGTATTTCCCACTCTGGAGCAGCAGGCCACAGGCTGGACTGTGACTGCCAGGTAATGCCCTACCTTGGGAAGGCTGTGGTGCATCATGAACAGCTAAGCAACCCATCAGTGACCCTGGCAGACACACTGCAAGAAAGGAGGGAAGGAAAGCTCCAGGCAGTAGTCTTGCATCTCCTGGTATCTCTTAACATCATCTTATCCCACATATTTGGCTCAGTCTGCTACAGTTGATGCTAACAAGGAGCCCTGGCTCCTCCCTTCAGTCATGTTGGCGCAATTTGGGCAAAATAGGTGCAAGCATAAGCTCCTCATGTCAGCTCTTTGGCAAGCAAAAGAGACAGCCACAATTTGCCCTAAAAAGCAAATTCTAATTCTTAACATTGTACGTCATGGTTTTTATGCGCAGTGCAATTTACAGGCCAGACGAGCGAGGCCAGCGGAGCCCAGGCTGCGGCCAACCCCGGCACTGAGTCCATCAGCCGTGGAAATGCCAAAGTGACAGGTTTGCTTCGTTAACTAGAGGCCCGGCATTTCCTGGGCACTCGCAAGCAACTGGAAGAGAAAAGGCTGTTCCAGGGGTGGGAGGTGACCGGACCCCATCGAACGCTTCAGGACAGAGGGCAAAAACAACATCTATCCGAGTGCTTGTTGAGACCAGACGGGCTTCCATCCCAAGGTCACATGTGCATCCTTCCATGAATACGAATGGTGACCTTCACAGCAACACAAAACCTGCTTTTCCTTTGGAGGGATGTAAATTCTCCAAAGCTGAGCCTAGGTGGAGAAATGCCTGTTTTCCTCTCCCTGAAGCAGCAAAGCTGCTGTACCCAGAGCCAGAGGCTGTGCAGAAAGCTACTGAAATCTGAGTAAAAAGTCCTAGCTTCTTTGCCTGCGTTCTCTGTCGGCTTTATTTCTCCTCCCTTGCTCCCAGTTGTTTTTTTCCAAAATCCTTTCCTGCATTTTTCCCTTTGATCACTGCCCTGTGAACATCCTTCTGGATAGTTCACTAGTCCTCTCCAGTGGATTCCTGCTAGCTTTTGCCCATACTGAACACGACAAGATTTTTACTTTGAAGCAGATGTAATTTTTTTTTTTTTTTGCCTAGCCTTAGGCAAGAGTACAAGGACTTCCAGTCCCTTTGCCTTTTCATTCTGAAATTACTCCCCCAGGTAAACAAGTCCTAAGACGATGCACTGGAGCACCAGGAA
The DNA here is from genome assembly GCF_036013445.1 of Caloenas nicobarica. Classification (NCBI taxonomy): domain Eukaryota; kingdom Metazoa; phylum Chordata; class Aves; order Columbiformes; family Columbidae; genus Caloenas; species Caloenas nicobarica. The sequence continues at coordinate 27,588,345 of NC_088246.1, read as the reverse complement.
AGCCCTCAGTAGTTGAAGTTGTTTGGAAATCACCATTTTCGGATGCTGCAAAACAAGAGTTAAGCCTTGTTTCCACTGTGGAGGGCTGTTTGGGTTTTGTTGTTGGGTTTTTTTTTTAAGAAGGGAAAAAAATTCCTTTCATTCTTTGCCAGCAATTTCCATGGAAATATGAGTTTCCAGCAAAAACTCGGTGCCCAAAAGAGAATATTTTATCCAGAAAGTGAAAGATTTTCTCTGAACAATTGCAAGTTTCCATCCAAAAGTCTGAGAAGCTTCATCCGAAATGTTTTGCTCGTTGGCTGGAAACAAAGCTCTGCCGAGCGAGAGAGGACGGAGAACCCTCTGCAAACCCTCCCGGTCTCCGTCCAGGCCTAGTGTGGAGGGCTCGGCCCGCGGGGATGCTCCCGAGCCGGGCCCGGGGCAGGGCGGAGCGGCCGGCGGGCACCGGCCGGGACACAGCGCCCCGTCCCGCCGAGGGGCTCGTTTTGGGGCCCCAGCGCTGCCTCCGCGGCAGCTCCCCGGCGCGGGCGGGCCACGGGAACAATCGCCGCTTTGTCCGGCCGCGGCCGCCGGCCCGGCGGCTCCCGCGCCCCGGTCCCCGTGCCCTGCGGGGACAGCGCTGGCTGGGCCGCCCGGCTCCGCGGCCGCCGCCGCCGCTCAGTCTGGCCCCGGCGGGGGCGGCGGGGGGGGCGGCGCGCAGGTAGCGCGGCGGCGCTGCGCCCCGCGCGGCCACGCCGTGGCGCTCTTGTCACGGGCACGGCCGCCGGGCGCTCCGACGTGTCCGCGGCCGCGGCGCCGCCGGTGCCCCGGGACCGGCTGCAGCCCGGGCCCCCCCTCCGCGGATGAGCGGGGCTTGGGCCCGAAAGGGCCGCGGCTGGACGCAGGGGCCCTGGGCAGGCGCTGAGCCGGCGCGGCGGGCATGTGCCGGTAAACAATGACCATATTGTGAAATAGAAAACAGACTCCGGCTCCCTCTGAAACGCCCGCTCCCCACCGGATGTGTTAAATAAAAACCGCTGGGGGAAAAAAACAGCAGAAAGTCAAGAAAATCGGGTTCGGGCTGGGAAGGACGGGGGGCAGGAAACCCGCAAACAGGGGGATTTGTATGCCCTCAGCTCGGTAATCCTCTCACGGACTGCAACGGCTGCGGATGCCTTCAAAAAAAACCAGCTTGGGCGTTTTGTGGTTGTATCTGGAGGATTTCTGACTTTTTTTTTTTTCTTCCAAGATCGAAACTTTTTTTTTCCCCTGCTTTGCTTCTGAATAAAACAAGAGCAAACTTTCTCTGCTGCAGGAAACCGACCCAAATTTCCCCGCTGAGCTGCAAAAACAGCTTTGTCAGGACGGCTTGGCCGCGACCCGCCGCGGCTCCGGCCGCTGCCGGGGCCGGGTGCGATACCAGCGCCCAGGTCTTCTCCTGTTTTCTCCCTTCAAACGGCACCTTCTTGCCCAGACGTGTTGAAGTGCAGTGCCATGGAATTTATGACACAAATGGGCTTCCCCGCGACACGCTCCCCCTGTTTAAAATCTCTACTGTCCCTTCCAACTGGATGCAAATTGGGAGCTTTAATAAACTTATTTCCCCCGCCCCAGTCGTAAACATATATCCCCCTCCGGTTCCTCTCTTCGGAAAAAAATAAAGAGGGGGAGAGATATTTCCAATTAATTTAAGTAAGTGATTCATATAATGAAATGCTTAGGGATTTGTTTAATGCGATTTTATATGAGCTGCGGACATTTCCAAAGCAAACAATAAGTTCAAGTACAACATGCACGGTTGTGTTACAAGTGTTACCCAGCTGGCTAGGACATCTTCGGTGAGTAAACAGGCTAAATCTGGAGAGTAAACAACTTCAGAAAAATCTACAACTCCAGGTCACTGAAAACAGCCTTTTATTTGTTTTCCTTAGTGTCTAGTTAAATCTGATCCATTTTTTTGCAACGCTGCTGTAAAATCGCCAGGGACGGGCATCACCAGCCCGTGGTTCGCCCCGGCCCGGCCGCGGAGCCCATCGCCTGGAACCTAGGTGCGCAGACGGGCGCGGAAAAACGGGTGCTGGAGGAGGAGGGTGAGGTTGGTCGGGGTGCTGCGGGGCGACGGGACATCCCCGCACAGCGCCAGACACTTCTGGGGGCCTGTCACTCGGGAAGTGGGCTCTCTGCGACAGCCTCCGAGTGGAGAAGCCCCGCGGTGGCCTCTCAGTGGTCCTGCCCACGCGTGAGGGTGATTTGAGCTCCCCTCGTGACGGGCATCTGACCCTGGGCTGGAGCCGGACCAGACGCTGAGCATCGCCGCGGGGCGATGAGGAGCGGCCACGCGTGGGGCCGAGCGGCCACCGGCGCAGCTGGAGGGGCACTGGCACTGCCGGGGGGGCCGGGAGATCTCCGCCCACGGGCATCGTGCCACAGCCAGGTCGCCTTTCGCGAAACACGCGGAGGGGGTGCCCCTATGCCCTATGGTGCCGCCAGTGTCCCCAGCAGCTCCCCCACATCCCCATGACAGGCTCCCGCCTGGCTCCGGGTCGTGCTAGGGTCTTCGACGCAAGAAATGATGTAACTAAAATTCAAGATTTTTAGGGGGTAATGTGATTTGCTTTATTTAACGCGGAGGTCCTGGACGGCATCCCCCCGGAGAGAGAGGACATTCCGAGCGAAACCACCACGGTTAGACGTTAATGGTTATCGCCACCAGATCAGAAATCGAGTTGGGAACCAGGATCGCCCGGTGCGTTGTTCCCAAGCCATCAACGCGCCCAAGAGGGACCGGACGCCAAATCCGAGCGGCGTGGCTACGGCCATTCCCCGGGGCTCTGCGGGCCGGAGGTGCGGGGGCACGGGGCTGCGCGCCCCCGGGGCGGCGGGGCCGGCCGAGCCCCTCGCCGGCTACGAGAGGAGGAGGGAGAGGGGGGGAGCCGGAAACCTCCCAATCGCGACGCTCCGGCTCGGAGATTGCTGTTGGTATTCACTTTAAAGGAGCTTGAATGGGACTTTTTTTTCTTTTTTTCTTTTTTTTTTTTTTCTTTTTTAAGCCAAAGCTTTGTTGTGCTAAACTAGTTGGACGAGTTAGGGTGTCGCTGCTCCCGATTGCTCTGGCCAATGGAACCCGATCCACCCTGCTGTGCGTAACAGCGCAATTAAGGATTTAACCAAGCCTATGCTGCACCCCAGCCAGCAGTCTGCCGGAGACAGACAGAGCGCCGCAGCCTCCTCCCCCAGACATGTCTGCTTAGACCCGAGCAGCCCCAGCAGCCAGCCCCAGCCAGCCGCCGGCTCCGAGCTATGACAGGAGTATTTGACAGAAGGGTCCCCAACATCAGATCCGGCGACTTCCAGGGTCCTTTCCAAACGGCCGCAGCCATGCACCACCCGTCCCAGGAATCTCCCACTTTACCCGAGTCCTCGGCTACGGATTCCGACTACTACAGCCCGGCGGGGGGAGCCCCGCACGGCTACTGCTCGCCTACCTCGGCTTCCTACGGCAAAGCGCTCAACCCTTACCAGTATCAGTACCATGGCATGAACGGATCTGCTGGGAACTATCCTGCCAAAGCCTATGCAGACTACAGCTACGCCAGCCCTTACCACCAGTACAGCGGGGCATACAACCGCGTACAGAGCTCCGCTAGCCAGCCAGGTGAGAGCCGGGGGCTGGGGACGTGCGGGGGGCTCCTGCGGCGGTGGGCAAGCTGGGAGAGCGTGGCCCGCCAAATCGCCCTTCCCTGCCCTGTGCACCGGGGGATGGAGCTTTCTCTGAACCACAGGGAAAAATATATTTTAAAAGAAAAAAAAAAAAGGCATACAAACAAACCAACAATTTTTTAAAGGGAAGACTAAAAAAAAAAATAAGTTTGGTCTAGGTTTCCTGACCAGCCTGCACGGTGTGAAACTCAAATCCTAGGGCTAGTGCATTAGAGAAGCAAACATCGCTCAACTGCTTCGCTCCTTCCCTCCGCAAGAACAGGGGAAAAATAACCGAGCCTTGTTGCGTGTCTCAAACTCGGGTTCGTGGTGGCAAAGAAAGTTTCCTTCCCCTGCGCTGGAGGGGCGGGGGAGGAGACAGGGAGGGGGAGCCGAGCCGTGGCGGGCCTGCGAAGCCGGGAGGGTTTTTTACCAGAAAACGCCGCGGTTTTAGCGCTTTCCATTTACTTCGAAGTTGTTGTTGCGGGGGGGGAAGAGACGGAGGCAGGGAAAAAAATAAAGCAAGCCCGTAGCCAACCCAAGCGGCTGGGGCTTGGCTGGGACGAGAGCGGCCGCGGTGGCCCATGGGGACACGCCGGCGGCAGCGGGAGGAAGGCGCGGGCGTGCGGGGGAAGCGGTCGGTGCCCTGGGTAGGGCTCCGCTCCGGGCCGGCCTCTACCCAGCAGGGCCCCAATAATCCTCCTAATTCCCGCGGCGGGCGCGCATGCCCCGCGCTCCCGCCCGCGCAGCGCTGCGCGCCCGGCGGCGCCGCCCTTCGCGGAGGATGCCCGGGGCGGTCGCGGGAGGCGGAGGAGGGTCGGAAGCGGCCAAGTCCTGGAGCTGAGGGAGCGGGGCCTCGCCGCGGGGAGCCGGCGGAGGGTGCGCGGAGCCCGGAGGCGGGGGCGCCGGGGGGAGACGCGGGGGCCCGTCGGGCCGGCGCCGCTGCCCTGCCCGGCCCGCGGGCGGGACGCCGCCGCCGGCGGTGCAGGCTGAGCAGAGCGGAGTCGTGTCCCGCGCCTTAACGTCTGCATCTGTGTCTCTCTCCCGCCCTTGCGCCCATGCAGAGAAGGAGGTGGCGGAGCCCGAGGTGAGGATGGTGAACGGCAAACCAAAGAAAGTGCGCAAACCCCGGACTATTTATTCCAGCTTTCAGCTGGCGGCGTTGCAGAGGAGGTTTCAGAAGACCCAGTACCTCGCCCTGCCCGAGCGGGCTGAGCTGGCGGCCTCCCTGGGGCTCACACAGACACAGGTACCGCGCTGGGCTCGGTTGGGCTCTGCTGGGCCTGGGCCGGCCCGGCCTGGCTCGGTTCGGCCCGGCCCAGCCCGGCTCGGCGGGACACAGAGATCGGGTGGCCGCGGCGGGAAGGGCCGGATCGGGCCCCGCGGAGGGGCCGGGAGGGCGGCGGGGAGCGGGTCCCTCGCAGCCGCGGAGCGCAGGCTTGCCGGGCGGGCATTAATGGTGTCGGTTTCCCTCTCCCCTCCCTCTTTCTTCCCCTCTCCTCCCAGGTGAAAATTTGGTTTCAGAATAAAAGATCCAAGATCAAGAAGATCATGAAGAATGGGGAGATGCCTCCGGAGCACAGCCCCAGCTCCAGCGACCCTATGGCCTGCAACTCTCCACAGTCTCCTGCGGTTTGGGAACCTCAGGGGTCGTCCCGCTCCCTCAGCCACCATACCCACGCACACGCTCACCCTCCAAACTCCAACCCATCCCCTGCATCCAGCTACCTGGAGAGCTCCGCTTCCTGGTACCCTGCTGCCAACTCCATCAACTCCCACCTCCAACCCCACGGCTCCCTACAGCACCCGTTAGCGCTGGCCTCTGGGACAATTTATTAGAGTCTGACCCTTTTTTTTTTTTTTTTTTTTTTTTTCCTTGGACTCCTGTGTTTTACTGTTAAGGAATAATAACGAAAGGAATGCATATGGGGAATTTTTTAAAGGGAAAAGAAACAAACAAAGAGATTAAAATGTGTAAAGCTTGTGCATGTAACTTATTGCATTTCAAAGGAAACCCTTTTTTATAAAGTACGGACATTTTTTGGCTCAGCTGTGGACACTATCAATGGTGCCTTGAAATCTATGACCTCAACTTTTCCAGAGACTTTTTTTCAATGTTATTTTAACCCTGTAAATAATTGTAGATAGAGGAATTAAACTGTATATTCTGAATAAAATAAAATTATTTCGACCACGAGAAACGTTTCCAAATTACCCCTTCTGCTATTAATAAGGGGGGAGGGGAATAATGCAAATTTGTTTGCAGAGAGCGAGTGAGGAAAGAGGGATTTTGAGGGGCCCGATCCTGGGCACCCACATTCAGTCTCCGCGCCCTGCCCTGCCACCGCAGTCCGGGCGTGTTGACAGGATCTGACCGCATTAAGTTCCCACGGGCGAGCCAAAGGGCAGCGATGCTCTCTCCTCGCTGGAAAGGGGCCTTTTGCAGGATCGCGTACACCTTATCGCACAGTGATTTAAGCTGAAGCGAAAGCTGCCCATCCTAACGCTAGAAAGCAAATCTCTCGCCTTAAGCCGCCTTGAATTCTTTCCTGAGAGCAATTAGCGTCGAGAGCTGCACACTCCACAGCCCATCAGTCGCCCGTGTGCACTCGGCTAATTATACAAATTACGTTTCCGTCAAAGGGAGCCACTAAATATAAGAAAAGGATAAAATTAGGGGCCCGCTCCCCTTGCTCCTGGTAAAAGCCTGCGGCGGCTCCGGCTGAAGGAGGGACTTCGCGGAGGTACTTTTATTTTTTGTTTATCTCTCTCTACACGATTCAGGGAAAAAGCCGGGCGGCGGATCCGTCACTTGCGCTGTCCGGTGCACCGGGGAGGGGGTGGGGACACGGCTTCAGCGAGGTGGCCGGAGGGCTGCCCACGGCCGCGCACCGAGAGTGGGCCCCTCTCCCAGCAGAAACCCCGGGTTTTCCCCGGCAGCAACCGGCCCGTGGGGCCCCCACGACTACACACGTTCCCGCGGGCTTCCCTCCTCTCCCCGGCTGTCAGGGGAGGAGCGCGGAGCCGCACTGGGAATCCACGGCCGTGCGGGGTAAGGCGGCAGCAGTACGAGCGACAAAGGCATCGTTTGAAGGATTCCCGAGATAAAAAATTATCCCCTGTCACCCGAGGATGGCGGGGAGAGGGCTGGCAGGGCTGGGAGGTGAGGCCTGAAAAGGGACGCTCCTGCCCTGGGGCGCACTTACCTGCCTAGTCTTCCTCTCCGTTGCCCTCCCACTCCTTTCTTCTCTCCCTGCTCCTGCCTGCCATGTTTTGTGCGTGTGCGTGAGTGTGCGTGTTCTTCTCCGCAAAGAAAGAAGCCCGGGGTTGCTGTTTTGTAACAGGTTTGGGGGTTGGTAAAGGGCTTGCAGTACAATAGAACAGTTTGTTCGGTAAAGCTGCTCCCTGCACGCCGGGGAGGGTGCGTGGGTGACGGAGGCAGGGTGGCCGGGGCCCCCACTGGCTACCTACCCCTGCCCGCTGCCCGGCGGGCGCTGCCGGCTAACGGGCTGCCCTCTCGCCGGTGCCCGGCCGCTCGCCGGTGCCCGGCCGCTCCCCGCGTCCTCTCAGAGGCTTTGAGGACCGGCTCCTGCTCATTTCACTTGCAAGGTTTCAGGGACCTTCCGCGACTCTGGGGTTGCTGAAAACCTCAGCTTTGTCTCTTCTGCTAACTTCCACCCCGCGGAAAAAAAAAAAAAGAAAAAGCCCGACCTTTTCATTTTCTTCCCTTTTTTTCCTCGTCTCCCTCTAGACAAGCAATAATATTATTTTTTCAACCCGCAGTAACACATTCTCCCCGAGGTCCCTTTCCTTTGCCGAAAGTCTTGGACACAAGACGCAGAAGGCCATTTCCCAGGTCGGTCCACCCATCCTTTTCTTGGAGGAGCTGCCGCGGGGCTCTTTGGTTACAGTAACCTGCAGGGCCGGGAGGGCTCGGGCGGACAGCGCAGCAGCAGCTCCAGGCAGGCGGGATGCCGGACAGGGATGGAAATTCACTCCGCCGGCGCTGGCCGGGCAGCCTGGGCTCTGGCACCGCTCTCCGCTTCGAGCCAGCCGAGTCAGCTCGGCTTGGTTTCCATGCCGGTTCCTCTCCCTGCTTAATTTGTCCTCCTCCCAGCTCAAGGTGGTGTTGGGCAGGTCGGAGAGAGCCTGGCATTCCTTCCCGGGAGAGGGCAGCCAGGAACGGTTAGGAAATGCCCCTCGCCGAGGCTTTCTGTCGCCGTGGCCCCAGTCGCAATGCACACCCAGGGGGGACAGTCGCCCGCCCCTGCATGAGAGCCCCCAGCCGGGGGGATGCTCCGGTGCCCCCTGTCCCCATATACAGAGGCAGGCACACCCCGGCGCCTCTCCCCGCCCGGGCGCACCGTCGGGGCTCTGGCGGCAGCCTGAGGGACCGTGGCTTGTCTGGGCCTCCTCTCTTGTCTACCCGGGAAAGGGATGGGATGAACTGTCCTTTGTCTGACGCTGAGTTTAGGCTCAGTGGATTGCTGGCTTGGGGCTTTTTTTTTTTCTTTTTTTCTTTTTCCCTTTCTCCCTTCCCCTCCTTTCTCTTTTCCTGGCGGCTACTTCCATGTGGAGCCGAAGCAGCTCCGGGAGCCGAGAGGAGCCACATTCCTGTGGGTGCCGAGCGGCTCCAGGGCTGAGCCACAGGGCCTGACACACACACAGAGCAGCCTGCAACCCCAGCTGCCCCAGCTCCAGAGCTCCTGGCACTGCTTGCACCCCTGGGGCTCTCCCACTCACAGCAGATCCGCCCCCCCACACTCCGCTCGCCCCCAGATGGGGCGCACACCCACGACCAGGCACACACACCTAACTACCCGCCAGCCCCCAGCTGCGGACACCGGGGAAACACCTTCCCTCGTCCCCCCCGAAAGAGCCCCCCGATGCTCCCTGCCCGGGCATCCCCGCATCGCTCGGCGGGGAAAAGCCTCCACCCGGGGGAGCGCTGCCGCCTCGCCGAGTGACTCGGTTTCCCTCCCCCTCCCCCTGGGGAATAAAAAACCCCACGCCCTCCAACCTGCCACCGCGCCAAGGCAGCCCCGCTCGTCAGGCGTTTCTGTCGCTCCCCTCGGTCTCCCCCATAAATTCATTCCCTTCGGGCGCTGCCCGCTCCGCCGCCGGCAGCGCCGTATCCCGAACGCGCATCGCACATGTGGCATCGATTAAAGATTTCTACCACGCAATTTTGCGACTGACAGACTTTAGTTGGTTCGGTTGTGGATTACGGAAAGGAGATCTATTGCTTCAGAAAAGTCGGTGGGGTGGGTGGGGGGAGAGAAGGCCCTCTTCTTGCTTTCAGTTACTTCAACGGTTGCCTGCAGTAACGCAATAACCTGTTTTATAGGTCAGAGAAGAACCGTGAAAATAGCAACCGCGGAGTTTACATTAAGCCTCCGTTTGTCTCTCTCTTTTGGAAAGAGAAAACAGGGAAAATCTGTGTTACATCAAGTAAACGTTTCTTTTCTTTGTTCGGCGGTGCGTCTATTTACACGCGAGTTGGGAGGATAAGCAACGGTTTATCTGCCAGAATACAGACCAGATAAATCCCGACAAGCACCCTGGCCCCGGGTGTCTGTGTGAACACTCTCCACGGACACGGCCTCCAAGGCCGCGGGAACAACTCCCAGCTCCCCTCGCCTCCTTATTTCCGTTTAGGTGAGGTCCGCGGAGAGGGTCCCGGCCAGAAGCTGAGACTGATTCAGCACTTGGCAAGGAGGAGCCTGGGGATGGCTCCTCGCTCTCCTCCCGCTGCTTGCCTACCTCTCGGGAGTCCGGAAAGGTTGCCTAAACCTCAGCCTGGGCTTTGCAGCAGGGATCAGCCAGCCTCACCGGGCCGGATCCTGACTTGGCTCCGTGCTCTGCAGCGGCATCGTCTGCCTGATTGCAGAGCTGGCCCTCCATCCCAGGAAATCTTTACAGCCTCTTCGATATGCACCATATAACGTGTTTTATAGGGCTTTCTCCTCGTGTTATCCGCTTAGGTTTCCTTTCCCTTACTTCGCGTTGTTGTAATTAATTCCCCTGGAGAAAAGCGCGCAGAGGAAGGCTGCGGGCTGCGAGGTGCCGCCGCAGCTCGGGGAGGGCATCAAGGACCGGGGCCGGCAGCCTTCCCGCCCGTGGGGCCAGCCCCGACCGCTGCCCCCCCGCCCCCACGGGGACCCTGCGATACCTGCCGGCGGGGCAGCAACCGCCCTTTGATGATTTGGCCTGTTAAAAATGAAACGGGTTTGTGTGTTTCGTGCCCAGGGTTAATAAAAGCTAATCAGGAGTCGAAAGCGAACTAGCCCAATGAATTAACCTCGCTAGCTGCAGGTAGTCCTGTTAGCCAGGCTCCTTTAGTTAATTAATTACAATTGAGTCGGATCTGTGATAATTTCCTTAAGGACCCCTGACGACTGGTCCAGCGGGTGCGCGGGACCGCAAAAGGCCGCGGACTCCGCGGCCTCCCGCGGAGGATGCCCGGCCCCAATATCCTGCAGCCCGCACCCCACACTCTCCCCCGCCCCGTTACGAGGTTCCCGAGGCTTCTTGCCCGAAAGTGACGTTCAGTCACCTGAGAGGAGGTACATGACAAGAGCGAGCCCGTTTTGGGGGTTGGGTGGGGAGCTCGGGGATGCTCCGGGTACCGGGGAGAGGCTGCCGGGAAGAGCCGAGCCAAGAGGAGGATTGATGCAGGCAGGAACCCGAAGCATCAGCTCCTGCCTGCACATCAGGCTCGCACTCATTGAGATTTGGACACGTAACGCTGCAGACCACTGATTTGCTATTTTCTTAATTCCCGCTCTTCTCATTCCCTATGAATCAAACAGTCTTTTGTCCTTCAGAGTTTGATTTGATCGCTACTGTTCACATTTCACTTTTGTATTTTTCTCTCCCTATACCATTACTCATTGAGTGCCCCGTGAAATTACAATCGTACATTTTCAACTCAGCAACCCATTTGCAGTGCAAAAATAGGGTCTAAATAATGGCTGAATTAGCCCTACTGGACAGTTTCAGATGTAACACTCTGTAATAATTATATTGCAGGCTGGATTAGGATGCTATTATCATAATCTGGACGTTTACAATTATCTGTAATTTGCAAAGATGCGCCAGGTCTTGATTACAGCAGTTTTTTTTTTTTTTTTATCAAGCTAACCATCACTAAACAGTGACAGTAATAACAGCTAATTTTGCTGGCAATATAAGAGGTGCTGGGGTGTGCAAACAATTTCACACCTGGATGTGCTCACTCAACCAAGAATATAGAGAAAGAGCTTCTGCCCTGAGACTCAGAAAAATATTCTTCACTGCTTCTGTTCAGTATAGATTTCTAGACCCCGATCCTTGCTTAGCAGATTTTCACAGGGGGTAAGTTTTGGGGCTTGCTTGGGTTTGGGGTCGGTTTGTGACTGCTTCGCGCCTTCCCGTCCGTGGAAGGCTCCGTCTCTGCCCGTTCCCCTACTGTCGCGGTCACTCTTGCGCCGGTGGTTTCCCTCACCGGGTCGGACCCCGACAGATCCGCGCCCCCTTTCTCCCCCGTGCTGCCGGGGGCGGCGGGCGGCGCGGGGCGGGGGGGCGGCGGGGGAGCTCCCGGGTTTCCGCAGGGCGGCGCGGGTCTCAGCGGCCGGCGCAGAAACCGTGCGAGCCCCGGGGCCAGCCCCGGGGCCAGCACCGGGGCCAGCCCCGGCCCCGCAGCGGGGCGGCGGCAGCGCGCCTTTCCGCGGCTCTCCGCGGCGCCCATCCCGGCGGCCCCGGGGCGGCGGAGCCCGGCGGCGGGCGGGCGGGCGGTGGCAGGTTTGGCGCTGGCGTGGGGAGCTGCTGCCGCTCCATCCATAGATGACGCTGTTTCACGAGAGTCTCCCGGGGCGGCAGCCGCGCGAGTGGGAGCCGGCGCTGCCGCTGCTGCCATTCGCTGCCACCCTGCTCTCGAAGGCCTGCCTCTCCCACCTTCTCCCGCTTTTAAAAAATTATTATTACCGTTTATTTGTTTGCTTGCTTGCTTGTTGTCTGGGCTTTATTTAAGCCTATCTGAGAAATCACTCGTGGGGAGGAGACGCACCGAGAGGATTTCCCCGCCGACCCTCACGCTGGCACCGGCAAGGCGTGCAGGCGAGGACGAGCCCCCCGAAAGCCCACGGGAAGCAGCGAGCCCCCCTCTCCTACCACTCAGGGCCCGCCAGCGGGGGTGGGGACCGCCCGCCGCCATCCCCACTCGGGGGTTGCAGCGAAAGGGTTAAGGCGGATGCGGGGGCCGTGGGGGCCGGGACCTGCCAAGCTGGGCTCGGCTGGGCCGGGCTGGACCTCCCCGGGCTGCGGGGCTCGTTCACTTGGGCATCTGCCGTATCCCTGCGGGGGCGAGGGTGAGCCCGCACAGGGTCCAGCCTGGGGGGTGTGAAGCAGGGTTTTCTGAAAGATGCACACACTCACACACATACAAATGCTGTTGGTTTAAATGTATGGTAGCTTTCTCTCCAGTGTCATTTGAATAATTCAGTGAGCCCCACTACCAGCTGTACTTCTGAAGCCTCTTCCATTCTTTTCAGCATTATAATTTTGGTTAATTTTCAATTTTAGGCCCTACGTCTCTGCAATTTGTGTATGAATAACAGAATAATTTTCCTCTTTTGTTTCGCCTTTCCTGTTCCTGAATCTAAATAAAGATGGCTTTTTAGTATTAAAAGTGGAAGAAAATTACAGGTAATTATCTTTGACGGTAAAAACGCTGTAATCAGCGGGCTACATGAAAAATTACTCTAATTATGGCTGCATTTAAGAGAATGGAAAAAAACCTTCTTGTGGATAAAAACCTTAAATTGTCCCCAATGTCTGCTTCAAATTGGATGGCACTGCAGCTGGAGGCTTTGTTCAGAATTGATCCTGGGGAGCTCTGAACCCAAAGTTTCACAGTGGGAAGGGGAAAAAAAGAAAAGAAAACATTTTTCCTAATGTAACAATACGAATGGTAGAAAATGACAAGACTGATCGGTTTTAAACCACTCTGAAGACTGACTGAGCGTGGAAGTTGCTCAAAAAAAACCCAAAAAAACACCCCCCCAAAAAAACTGGTATATTGGTAAGTAGTCTTTGCTTTGTGTCTAATTATAGTGACTGTCCTTTTGCACGACTGTATGTAGCTGTCATTATATGGAGCACTCTGAGGATCTCTATTGACTTCTGATAAATGGCTCAGTGGTTTCAAGGTTCATAATTTGAAGGATGCCCAGGTCTCTAGCCATTAATTCTCGCAGTATGGGGCGCCCAGCTTGGATGAGGAAAGGGCTTTTCTTTGTCAGTAGTTGCTGTGCTTTCCACAAGCTGGTGAGGCTGGAGCCGGCTGGACAGCGTGTTGTGTGCCTGGGCACCTCTCACGGCTCTGTAAAGCATTCCTCAGCGTGCATTGTCTGCTCTTTAAAAACAAAGGAGGGCGCCTCCTTTCTTAATAATTTGGAGTTTCCAAGTTTTGGGAAGAAAGGCAGAGCTCTGAGCTTTGCCTCGGGAAAAAGCTCAGCTCAGCTGAGCAGCGGAGCAGTGAAATAGCAGCAGAAACGGTCGGGTGATTAGAAACTTCTTCTAGGCTTATCTTTGCGGTCTCGGTATCTCCTGTCGTAGTCGTAGCCTAAAAACTAACCAAACCGCTAGCAGCTCCCCCCCCTCCATCCTTTCTGTCTTTGCTGGCAGATACATGTTCAGGTGGCGGTGTCTGTGAGCGCAGGCAAGCGGGAGGACAGCGTCCAGCTGCCTGGGCTGAACTGGGGGGGCAGGTCGGAGAGGTGGGGATCCGCTAAGGCGGAGAGAAGTAGGACCCAGGCGGGCGTTTTGTGGCTTTTACTCTATATATGAAAGAAGACAAAAACATACAAAGTATATGTACAACTAAAATTCAACAATATATACAGAAAGGTTGCTCGGGGGAAAGGTCCCCGTCGCTCAGTGGGTGAAGCTGAACCTCCCTTTCCCAGCCCGCCGCGGCGGGTGATGCCGCGGATCCCTCGCTCTGTCCTTCCTGCTCGTCTCCGGGAGTCTGTCCGACTGTGTGCGGGTGTGTGCGGGTGAGGGGGCTCTTCGCGGGAAAGACGGTGGTTTCTTCTGAGCCGCAGCCCATTGCATTTTGAGAAAGCATGCAGGTTTTGCTCCGTGGTAATGTTCTAATCTTACAGTATATTTTCATTTTTCAACCAGTTCTCCTTTTTTTTCCTCTCTCTTTTTTTTTTTAATTCCCTTCTTCTCTCTTTTATTTCTCCCCCCCCCAGTCCATATTTGGTGAATAAAAATGAAGGAGCTTTGACTAGTCTCTCTTTCATCATGTAATGTCTTTAGCTCATTAAACAAGTAAAAACGGCTGCCATGGTAGATTCAGATTCTCCTTGTGTGCAAAGTCTGTAAAAAGTTTGTTTTGACGTATACTCCACAGAGAAAGAGGTTGGTGCCTCGGAGTCCAAAGGAAAATATCCTAAAGAGAAGTGTCTTCTGTGCGCCAGAATGAAAATTGTGTCTTTCTGTTCAAGATCAATCGCTGAGGTTACTTTAAAAAAACAAAAACAAAAACAAAAAACAACCAAAAAAACCCCCAAAAAACCCCAACAAAACAAAAAAACAAAACAAAACACTGTCTCTTTGCCGCATCTACAAGTTCACACAGAGCCTGTTAGCTGGCACGGCTTGGCAAAGCAGGAGAACTTCTTGCCATGTCGAGACGAGGCGTTCTTGGGAGATTATTTCTCTTGGACAATTCACATCATTTGTGGTCTCTGCATTGTGTCTTGATGTGGAGAAGAATACCAGTGAGAATAGCCAGGCATGTAGCTGTTGGGAGGCATATTGACTCCCTTGGCAGAAGCTGAAACGTCCCAGACTGGAGGCAGAGCCGGAGAGCGGGGGGAGAGGGCGGCGGAGCCGGGCAGAGGGTCGCTCTCGTGGGGGTTGCTGCCCTGCTTCAGCAGCTTCTTGAATTTGGAGCGCTTGTTCTGAAACCAGATCTTCACCTGTAAACCAAAACGCAGCGGTTATTAGGCTGCCGTCAGCACCCAGAGCACGGCAGGAGAGACCCTGGGGGCCGCGGGTTTGCTCTAGAGAAGGTCTTGGGAGCCCACTCTAGTCGGGTGTGGATCTGGGGATGAGGAGGAGAAGGAGGATGAGCTACTGCTGCTCTCGGGCTCTGGATGTAGCTAGAGAGAACAAGAGGGGCAAAGCGGAGCTGGAAAGCGAGAGGGATGAAGGTTTTCACCTGGAACCTTATTTTCCCTGAGCAGGGCAGATTGATCGAGCTGAAACAGAATATATGCTCTGAGCTCTCCTGTTTTCACGCCTCACTCAGAATTTTGGAGGCCATTTGATCATTTGGGCAAACTGTTGTCAAACACGGGCAATCATATGATTTTGTGCCAGGAGACAGGAGCCAATAGACAAAGGGCATCTTACAAGGAAATCGTGCATCCGAAAACATGCACGATCGAGTGGTCCTTGCTGATGTGATGCAAGAGGAGGCACAATGGAACCAGGATGGTGGCTTTATTTTTAAAGGGTTTTTTTATAGATAGTAAAATTATCTTATCTCGGAGAGTAACTGTCTATCAGAATAGCTTTGGTTCCCATCCTGCTCCTAATCCAGCAGAACTCCCAAGGAGGGAGCCTGCACTCGATGAGGTGTGCAAGGATCGGGCCCACCCCGGCAGGTCAGAATTATTATAGGCATGATATATGCACATAAGACATACATAAACACATATTTTTTAAGTGAAGCAAACAAGTAAACCAACTCCCATGTGTGTATTTGACCTTGCAAACTTTGCAGTTGTAATGTTAGTGTATAAGCAGGAGTGCTCGTCTAGCTGCATGCTCAGGATCGGGCCCCTAAATCTATGCATGCGAGAAAGCAAGACAGCGAAAGAGAGACAGAGTGTGCATGTTAAAGATACTTAAATCCCATTTGTAAAATCATGAAGTCTATTCCCATGTTTAATGTTTGCTGAGTATTCAAAAATCGCTGGCTGGAAGCGACTGCTATCAATGACAATGATAAAATCCTGAAGTTATTTGCTAAGCTCATAAATTCCCATGATTACATTTTACCCGAATTGATCCCATCTATCCATGCAGTTCTCCACAAACCCCAAGCTGGGAAGCCTGTAATGCCTCATGTGTCTTTCAAACTTAAATTAGCAGAATGGCACAGCTACTCCAACCACACTTAACTATGGCTTAACCTGCTACAATTTTGTACACGGCGGTCTTTGATCTTCAGATCTATTATCACCTTTCGTACATTTTGCCCAAGGGTAACCACTGCATTTGCTTTAGTCATCCAGGGTGAATTTACTATTGATTTTACAGGTATTTCCTAACTTGTTCCTGCTTCCTCTCTACCTATAGGTTGCTACAAGGCAGCTTTGCTTTGCTTTTAGCTCTACCTCAGGCCCAGCGATTCCTTGCCTTTGCTTTGTTCTCCTTCTCACAGCTAGGCAATTACATCTCGGTGCCGGAATTATCCGAAAATATAAGCAATTAAAAAATGTAACGCGTGGCGTCAAAAGCGAGCGTTTGCTCGCCAGAGGGCTGAGGGAAGGGCACATTCAGCTCCTTCTGCGGTAGACCGGCGTCTCTGTCGTGCATCTGTCGTTCTATCACATATAGATGGGGGACCGTGTGCGTTACCTTTTCCACCGTTCCCATACGGAGGCCAAAGCGTTTAGGGAGGAACGTACTTGGCTTGGCCTTTATGTTTCGCGCAGGATTTCGGTGATTTGGGATTCCCAGTAATTACCTGTGTCTGGGTAAGTCCTAATGAAGCTGCCAGTTCAGCTCTCTCTGGAAGTGCCAGGTACTGAGTCTGCTGAAAGCGATGATTTAAAGCCTGGAGTTGTAGACTAGAGTAAATGGTTCGAGGCTTCCGAATCTTTTTCCCTTTTCCATTGAATCTGATTTCACCGTTTTCAATCACTGTGGTTTTTTGCTGATCTGCAAGCGAAACAACACAGCTGAAACACCACCCTCCTTAGCTATTTGACGTGGGCATTTTGGCTGCAGGAGCTCCTAAAAAGCCAGCAGCCTGCCCCGACGCCGGTTCAACACCATCGCGTATACACAGGCTCCGGCTCCTTAAAAACACGCCGCGACACACGCTGCTGCTTGGGAGCTACCGGGAGCAAAAACAACAGTCCGGGCATAGTGGGCACGCTGCCTTTCCCCCGGGGCAGAAAAAATATCATAATATCAAAAAGAAAAAAAACAACCCCAAAGCATAAAACTGCAGCGCTGGCTTCGTGAAGGGATGCCTGGCTCCAGGGCCATCCAGGTTTTACCCAGCTAATTGACTTCGCCTCTCCAGTTTGGTGGTCAGTGAATCACCAGTCCGAGACATTTAACAATGCTTTCCCCCACCTCACCTCCCCTGCCGTGCCCCTCCGGATGAATATGTACAAATGAGCGGTTCTCTGCAAAAAAATACATAAATCAGACGGCCCCCGAGCGGAATGCGACCCGCTCGCCTGGAAACTTTCACTCCTCAGGTGTTAGCAGGAATTTTGCCTAAAGCCGGTCCCGCCGTAACAAAGGAACGCCGAGCGCAGCCCCCTGCCCGCCGGCCGCGGGGCGAGCGGGGAGGCGCCGGTGCCCAGCGCCGCGGTACCGCCGGCAGCCGCCGCCGGCTGGGGGGAGCGCGGCGGCCCCTCCGCCGGGTACCGGAGCAGTAGGCCCGTGGAAGGGCCGCAGGAACAGGCGACCCCCTTCTCTCCCCGTCGCCCCGCGCACCCCAGGGCCGGCAACTCCCCCGGCAGGAGCGGGGGGCATGGTGGGGTTTGTTATGCAGATGGCCGGGGGTGGCCGGGGAGAGGCCCGGGGATGGAGGGAGGTGGGGGGAGAAGCTGGCAGCGGGTTAGGGAAGCGGTGCCGGCTCACCTGCATCGTCCGCCCGCGTCTGGCTGGCCGCGCTGCTGTTGTGGTAGGACTGGAGGTAAGGGCTGTGCTGCGAGTGGCTCACGTAGGGATAGGCGGCCAGCGAGCGGTGGTTGTAGGAGCCGGCGCTGCCGGAGTAGGGCGAGCTGTGGTGGTGATGCTGGTGGTGCGGGTGCGAGCCGGCGGCGGAGTGCAGGCAGTGCAGCGGGTAGTGGGCGCCGGCCATGGCCGGCGAGCTCTGCTGGGAGTGGGGCGGCGGCGGCGGCTGCGGCGGCGGCGGCTGCTGCTGCCCGAACTCCATGAAGGCGGATTTGGAGGAGTCTTGCGCGTCCAGCCCGTCAGCCATCGTAGTCATGGTCATCATCAAAGTTTGGGAGGGAGAGCGCGGCGCTCCCCGGCTCGCCCCCCGCGCTCTGCCTCCTCTCTGCCCAGCCACCGCCGCTCCCCTTACCCGCCGCGGCACCGCTGGAGAGGCGGCGGTGATTTAATTTAATTTCTTTTCTTTTTTTTTTTTTTTTCTTTTCCGCCTTTTTTTTTTCTTTCCCCCCCCTTCTCTCCAAGGAGCCGTTGTGCGAGGGGCCTCGTTCACTGAGGGAGGGGAGGAAGGGGAGGGCGGTGTGCGGGGTGTGTGGAGGGGGAGGGCGGGCTACTCCCGGCGCTTTTTTACGCCGCTCTTTCCCTCTACCCCCCCCGCCCCCCCCCCCCCCCGCTCCGGCGCGTGGGGTGGTTGTTTTTTTTTTCTTTTTTTTTTTTTTTTGTGGGGGGGGAGGGAGGGAGGGAGGGGAGGAGTGGGGGGGTTAAGGTGGGAGCCGGGAAAGTTGGGGGCTCCGGCGCTTCGACTTGAAGGGCAGGGACGCGCACAAGTCGAATGGTTCGTCTCCGGAGGGCAGCGCCTCCCTCATTGGTCACTCAACCCCCTGACGTCACCGCCCCGCCGCGCCGGCAGCGCGCGCGCTGCCCGCGCCCGCCCCCCTCCCCCCACCACCCCCCTGCCCCCCCCTTTTCCCCCACCCGCGCGCGGGGTGCGGAGCGCGCAATGCGCGCTCCGCACCCCGCGCGCGGGTGGGGGAAAAGGGGAGCGCCTGTCCCCATCCCCCCTCACCCCCCCCCCAAATCACACATCCCCTCAACACAAGGACCCCCCCCCGGCCTTGCGCGGTATTTTCGCTGTGGCGAAGCGACGCGCAGCGCGTTTTCTTTTTTTTTTTTTTTCTTTTTTTTCTTTTTCTTTTTTTTTTTTTTTTTTTCCCCGCTGAAAGCAGCGGCGGCAGCAGCAGCAGCTCCCGTAATCGCTTTCAAATATATGCAAATGGCTACGTGCGGTTGGCGGTTTTGGCAAAAGCTTGATTAGGATATAAACGACCCAAGGAAAAAAAAAAAAAAGTGCCTGCGCCCTAAATTTGTCTTTAGATTACAATTCCAGTTGATTTTATTTTATTGTCAACATTGTTAATGATAAAAATAGAGTCGTTTTACAGTTATTTTTACTTTCTGGAAGGAGGCAATTAGACTTCTAATCAGGAATACACAAAAATCTCCCATGATTAACTGCAGTACTTTGTTCAAATTGCTGCTATAAAATTCAGAACAATTTGCCTGTAATGATTATGGACTGGGTTTATTTTGGGAGGTGGAATAAAAGTGGATATAGCATAAATTATCCTCTAATTATACACCAGTGTCGCCTCAATTATCCTCTTATCAAAATGGTTGTCTAACTGCCGCATTTAGTTTCAATTCTCTCCTTTTTTCTATAAAAAGAACTTCATACCTTGTTATTATTAATCCATTTATTATTTGCAAGGGGATTTATATCCGAACATCCAGGTGGTATTACCACTTCTCTTACAAAGATGGACTGGGGAAAGACATTAAGTTTGATCCAGCAAGGCAGAGGATCGCTCTCTCTCCCCTCTCCTCTCTCTCCCCTCTCTCTCTCTCACTCCCTCTCTCTTTTTTCCCCCTCTTTCCCTCGCTTAAATCTCCTCGCGTCCAGCTAAGCATGAACTCCAGAGACAGACCCCACCGGAGAGGACTGAGGTAAGAAGGACCCGGCGGAACTCGCTAAGCCTTGAGAAATCCGAAAGTTGCTCTAGATGGGGAAACGGGCTGGAGGCTTCGGGTTTTGAAAAGCAACACGGGTACCAGCAGCCGCCGCTTGCAAAACCCCGCACAGCCCAGAGACATCCCCAGACGCAGCACAGGTCCTGACACTGCCTCTCGCAGCGACATTGCCTGAGGATTGGTTTCTAAATTTTGCAGAATTTTTTTTTTTTCTTAACGCGTCGCTTTTGGAAATATTTAGAGAGTTTTTATTTTTTCACTCTGGGATATATTTTCCCCTCTATCTTTATTAATTTATTTTCGGGTTTTGTTTCTGCGCAGCCCGGTCATTAGCTCTGGGAAGCCGGGGGATGTGAGCCCCCTCTTTGCATACCACACGGTCCATGGGGGTGGGGGGAAGGGGCATGCGAAGCGATGCTCGATCGGTGGCAGGGCATAACCCGTAGTCCTTCGGCATTTATAGTTCAGCTGGCTTATTTCAGGGGGGATATGAGGGATGCGTGTCTTTTTTTCTTTGCGGTTGGGATGTTTTGTGCCCCCTTACCCACCCTCTTATCGTTGTTTCACTTCTTGAGCCCTTGGAGTCGGTTCACTAACTCTGAATGCAGTTGTAAGTGTCTTGCCTTGTTCTCCTGCTTTTAACAAGAGTTCCACTTTAACACGCGAAAGGGTAACCCGATCCATGCGTTTACAAATCTACAATGAATAAAAATATAGAGAAAGGGGAAGAGAAGGTAAAGAATTCCTACTGAGACTCTTTATTCTTAGGTGTAGGTAAGGTATTCAATAGGAACAGGTACATTTGGCAGTTTTATTGCTTTATACCCTCCAGCTTGCTGTTAACATCATGAAGGCTTTTTTTCGCAGGTGCACATACTAGCATTTTCTCCAGCAGCAAGAGCATGCATAACAAAAGGTGTCAGAAAATGGGCTGGGGAGTGTTTGCAACACGTTGCTTTCTTATTTCGAAATAATTCCTGCCGCATAATGGACGCTAACCCGAGAATGGCGGAAAGTTGGGCAGAAGAGACCGGTTTGAAATAATACCTAGATGCCGCCTTAGCGAAGGGAATAAGGCGTCTGAGTCACGCAACGTGAAACAAAAAAAAAGAAGAAAAGACAGGGAGAGTCTGCAGGAGCTGCTCCCTTCGATAGGCAGAAAATGAAGTCGCATGTGAATCTGTCGTTCAGCCTAGCTGACGGACGTTCTGCGGTGGGACGAGTGGGTGTCGCGCCCGCGGGACAGGCAGCGGCTGCGGGTGGGGGTCACGGGGAGCGGCAATGCCGCGGCGGTGCGGGAGCACCGGCGGGAGGGAAGGGCTGGGCACCCGGCGGTGCTCTTCCCTGCAGTGCTCAGCCATCCTCGCCTGTCGTCAGGACAGTTGACTCCATCCAGCCTCACACCAATAATTTTCCCCAATTTAATTAGGCAAATCTCTCGATATGGAGCTGCCGGTGATTGGTCGATGTTAATGACTCGGCTGCAAGGAGTCACGATTCTTGTCAATATTTATTGTTTTCTTTTCTTTGTAGCCCCCCCTTTCCCCCCCATTCCCCTTTTCCACGCCGCCTGTGGCACGAAGGATCCGCGCCTGCGGGGAGGGGGAGCGCGGCGGGGCCGGGGCACCGTGGCACGTCTTGGCATGGCACGGCTCGGTACAGCACAGCTTGGTGCGGCAGGGCTCCGGTGCCTGCCCGACGGAGCTGCCTCATGCCCACTTGCCCTGCCGCCCTGCCTCCCTCCCCCCCTCCCCGTTACTCGCACCGGGGGGCGGAAGGTAAAGGGGGCCGGGGTTGGGGGGCAATAGGGGCCCGAGCCGTGCCCTGGCAGAGGCAGCAGCTGTAGGGGTATTTGTAATCCGAGGGGCAGGCAGGCCCCGCGCTCTGCCGGCGGGGCGGGGGGTGCCGAGGGGACCGGGAGGTCCTTGGCCGCCGGGAGCCCGCGCTGCCGGGCACCAGCCCTCCCCGGCTCCGCCTTGCGTGCAGCCGAGCTCCGTTACAGGCCTCCTTCTGGGGAAATTAGACCTGGATCAATAGCTCTGGACGCACCAGAGCAGTGAGGTGCTCATTTTCAGGGTGGATGACTCAAGAAAGTGTGTGGGGGGGCGGACGCTCCGCAGCACCTATTCCCCTCGCATTGAAGTGTCTCCGAAAGCGAGGAGGCAGCAGCCACGAGTGGGGTGCGGACCTGCGGTGGCGGGACCCCACGGCGGGCATCTGCCTGCCGGGGCCGGCTGGATGGGCTGGGGCAAGGTGCGAGTTAGGGGACGGCTAGGGACTGCCTTGGGGCGGGAGCCCCCACACCGCCACCTGGGAGCACCCGTCCACCCCTCTGGGAAAAGGCAGCAGGAGCTCATCGTATGCTGCCTCCCTATCTGGCTTCTCCGGTGGTTACCTGGCCAAAGCCGAGCTCCCGGAGAGGGACACTGCAGCCTTGGCAGAGGACGATAGGGATGCACCCTGCGCCTTGCTCCGCGCCCTGCCCGCACCGGACCCCAGGCAACTCCGCGCCCTGGCCGCGTATCCTCGGCCGGGCTTCTCCTCCCCTCACCCCCCGGTTCATTCTTCCCTGGGGGTACGCTTCGCAAGTCACCCTCGCTCGCCTGGAGAGCAGGGACGCCTCTACACCCAGAGCAGGATTAGGGCCAGTCCTTCTCCTCACCCAGGTTGGCTGAGAGCCGAGGGGACAGGGCGGCCTTCTTTCCCCCCCGCCCCTCCCCGGTGCTCGGCCGCTCCGCTGCCGCGGTGAGGGACGGAGAGCGTGGCACGGCGCACGGGGCTGCCTGTGCCCCAGGACTGGGTGACTTCGTGCTACCGGTCCTCCGTGTCACCTTAAACCGCGTCCCTTTAATGATCTTTGCGGGTAGTACTTTCAAAAGACCAAAGCGTGTGTGCGTGGTTTAAAGACACGTTTGTGAGACGAAAGATGTCACACAACAGACACAACAGTTGGAAGGAGCTGACGAACTACAGGAAACGGGGTTCTATTTTTAGGGTATAATAGGAAGTTAATATAAGAGGCCAGAGGCTTCCTATATGCCTCCAAGCACCTTCTGTTCCGTTCATTCATTCACTTATTCAAGTGTCCAACAATAACAACGGGGGAAAATAAACATTCTGTTTCTCGTCCCCCTCCTTTCTGGGAAGTCCTGCTGTGGTGTTTGCACGGGTGGGCTCTGCGAGCGAAGACCCTCTTCGAGATTGTTCATCTTGTTTGTTGGAGGGTGTGTGATAGCTGATGGCGTTCATCAGGCGAGACTCCCCCAAGATGCTGTCGTTGGGGGGGTTCCTGCGCGCAGTGCGCAGGGGATGAGGGTTGTTCTCTGGGAATCTATATCCCCCTTCCCCAATTCACACCAGAGTCCAAGAGAGTGTTTTCTGTCCCACCCTGAGCAGAGTGGCGGGGAAAGTCCGAGAGAAGATTATTTCAGGAATGATGTTACTCCGTGTGTTTTTTTCCATGGAAAGCAGATATACATGCATGATGCGGATCGTGCAACAGGATTTTTAAAAGTGGCAGAGAAATGCTGGAAGAGGGGGAGGAGAAGGTTAGTGCCTGAGCCCTGTTTTTTAGCGACAGAACGGAATGCACAAAGCAATCTAAAGGCTCTCGGGAGAGAGTGGGGGTCTCCTGCAGAGCAGTGGTGGGAAAATCTCGAGAGAGGTGGAAAGACGGAGAATATTCCCGCTGTCGGCGATCCTCTCCAGATGCATTTTTGCGGGGAGGCTTCGGGGCTCTCCCCGCATGGGACGCGGCTTCGGCGGCCGCCGAACTTGCTCCCCCGCCCCGCGCGGCCGTGGCGCTCCGCGGGTGTCCGCGGCCGCACGACGCGGCTGTGCAATGCGGCTCCTCGGCTCGGCACGGCACGGCACGGCTCGGCAGCCGCCGTCCTGCCCTGGCAGCGCGGCACTGCCCGCGTTGTTTACAGCTCCCAGAGACGCAACAACAAAATATCTCGCTTTATATCTGCCGATAGCATTTTTCGCCCCGGTCTCTCAGTCCTGTTTACCCCAAAACACATGGTCTTCTTTCTTTCTGCCAGCATGTCATATTGCCATCGTCTTAATAGCAGCTGAGTGGTGAGCAAAGACTCCCGCAAAAGGAGGTCACCTCCCCAAGCGGGAAGCGAGCTATTTTAAGGAGAGACTGGGGAATTTGAGCGCTGCCAGTGCGAGAGCAAGAGCGGAGCGGAGGCTTCTCTGGATTTCAACCCACTAACATTATAACAGACAGGCAGGCGTCAATGGCTTTCCATACCGCGAGTGTGAAGGAAGTGGCAGGGAGGCGGAGGGGGGGCTAAACCCCAGCCCAGCTTCGCAGATGGATCACACACGCCGCTCTCTATATTGTAGCCTGGGTCAAAATAATAGGAGTCAGAAGGGGAAAGATGCAGAGGGAACCAGCCACTGTCTCTTGTACAGATTTGTAGCGAAGCCTTCGCTGTAATTAAAACCTTACAGCCAGATTCATACAATGTGTGGCTTTGCAAAAGTTCGGGGCTTTTTGTTGGTTAATGTTTTGTCGTGTTGTTGTAGTTAGTTGTTTTCCTTGATGGGGGGGTGTGCGTATCTGGGGGGAGGGGTGCGTTGGATATCTGCTTTAAAATGGAATTAGGCTTCAGACGAGTGGCTGCCCGAATGCGGGAGGGGACCCCGGCGTAGAGGGTCGCAGGGCTGGGCTTGGCCGCCTTCCTTTCCCCACACCTGGCCAGGTGTGCAACCACGTCGCCTTAGCCGAAACCCCGGGGACAGCTCTCTCTCGCTCTCGCCCACACGGCGAGACTGGTCCCGGCGTGCGGAATCCCCGTGAAGAGTCTGAGCGGGTGGGTTTGCCCTCCTAGCCACTCCGCTGGGAGCCTTACGTGGGAGCAGCGTGGGGGGACCTTCCCCTTCGTGGGTCAGGGGGAGCATCCCCCAACGCAGCCGCAGGTTTGCAGACCTCCGCCTGTGAGGCTTTCACTTGGCAGGCGTCCCCGCCTGCTCGGGTGCTGCTGAAACAGAGATGTTGTTTTTAGCGGGCACTTCTGTTGTTTTGTTTTCTTTTCAAATGAAAGAAGAAACAACAACAATTTAAAAACACTTCTTCTGGCAGAGGAAGAAGACGCCATCCAATTTAAATTTAAGAAAAAAGAAACACCACTGCTCTTAAGTGCCTATCTTGGAAGGGCTCGGAGGCGAATGGAAACTCGAGGCTCTTTTAAGTCATGAGAGAAGCTGCAATTTCTCCTGCGGTAGCGGCCGGTTTCTCCTCCGAGCCAAGCGCCGCGCCGAGCCCTCCCGAGCCCGGCCGCGACGGGTCGAGCCGCGGCTCCCCACGGCCGCTCGGCTCCTGTCCCGGTGACACCCGAGGGGAACGTGTCACCTCGGCTGCGCTCGGGAAGCCTCGGATTCCGGCGAGAGAAAGCAGAGGCTTTAATTGCGGCAAATGAGCGCGGTGTCCTCTCTCTTCAGTCTGTTTCGCCTTCGTTTATTTTTAGTACACTTCAGATGCCTACACATTTCCCTTGTTGAGATCAGTGCAATTATTTACTCTACCTTTAGGGATGCATTTACCCAAGCATTGAATGGAAATGTAGTAAACACTGAGCAAAGTCAATGCAGTTATTGAGGTTTATTTAATAGGAAAAGAAGTAAATATCTCGGCTTTACTTGTTTCTTCAGGCAGCCTCGTTAACTAGAGTAGATTGCAATGAGAGTTCTTCACTCATTCCCGTGTAGTGAGATTGCTTTATATGTTTATCTCGTATCTGTATCTAGCTACAGCCTCTTTTGTCAGGGTCTTAACGGACTATAAAAACAAATCTAAAAGTTAATTTAGAAAGGCAATCCGGAGGGATCCATTATCTGATTTCCCTGTAGAAACTCAGCTAGGTGAGGTCCCGTATCTGAGGGCGTAAAAAGAAACAGACAAACAGGGCATCGCCTCCAGCAACGTGAATTCCCAGGCATCCACCGTCCGGAGCGGGAAAGATCTTGACACCGAGTGCGATTTCACTGACGGAGTGAAACTGCTTTGCCCGATCAACTGATCCCAGTCTCACCATGGCGCTATCCTCCATCCCGCCAAGAATTATTTTTATTTTTCGCGAGTGGACATCATCACCTTTCTCCACCTGTTTGCCCTGACCCCTCTCCCCAGCCCCGAGCATCCCTCGCAGGGAAAAAATGCAGGAGGAAGGGACGGTTTGGGGAAGGCGGTAAGAGCACGTTAGATATCTGCAGCATGAGACGCAGGAGACATCCCAGGGTTCTGACAGCTGGATCTGAAACAAATCAGATCTGTATTAACTTGCCTGTTTTGTGAATTGTCTGCATTTAAGCAAGCAGCCCTCACCCACTCCACTTCTGGCAGGTTTTGTTACACGTGCCTCTATAAATATATTATCCCAACCCTCTTTCCTCGTTGGAGCTTTCTGTTCAACAAAACAGAAAGCAGCACGAGGAGAAGCGACATTTATAAGTAACCTAATTTCGTATCGTGGAAGTAAATTTCATGCTAGGATATATTTTGCACAACATGTAATCTTTTAGAGCCGGAAGACATTTAATTAAAGCCATATTCGGAGAAGTACAGCTTAAAAGCAGTCATACGACCACATATCTCATTCATATTCAGGATCCCTCCTCGAATTCATATTGTTTTAATGTGGGACATCGCCTTTACGGCATAACTCTGCGAGGCCTGGGCAGCATGAAACATAACAGAAAGGAGAGCAGGCAAGGGCTGAACGGGGTGCTTTACCAGGCAGAAAGGCATCTGTTTAACCTAAAGACCACAGCTTTGTGACTCCCAGCTCCCGACTTGCCATCGGACGATCTCCCAGCAACGCACATACTGTAGCTGGGGGCTGGGGGGTAGAGGGAAAAGTCCACCGAGGACGGGCCGGGGTTAAACATCCCGAGCTGGGTGCTCCCGCTTCGGTTCCGCACGCTGCTGTTCCCCTCACGTCGGTTTGGGACAGTCGTGCGTGGGTGCAAGGTTTTGTCACACCCTCTGCAGTCCCCCCAGGAGAAGGTCGGAGGTCCCTTGGTAGCCCCATTTTCCAGCACTCCGGGCGGGTGTGGAAGCGGGCACGCAGACCCGCACACCCTGTGGCTAAGAGGGGGTCTCTGGACAAGGAGGGGATGGCGCCCTGCCGGCAACGCTCATGGGCGCCTGTGAACTTTGGAGGGCACTCATTCCGTTTGACGTAAAACACACTTTCTGTCCAAGTTTTTGCCCCATCTCCTGTTAGACTGTTTGATTTCTCAAATGAAAATCAGGGACCCTCGAGGAAAAGGAGGTGCACGAAGGGAATAGCCCAGCCCCGAGGTGAGCGTGGAGCTCACGTCCGGCGCTCAGACCGCCGTCCCACGCTCTGCACGGCTCTGGTGCCGCCTGCCCCCGGTCCTTCCCGGCTCCGCCGGCGGGACTCTCGCCCTTTCGTTGAAACAGCTCGTAAAAACTGCCCTGAAGTCGGTGCGAGCCGGATCGCGCCCCCCTCCCCGCACTAATTATCTTTATGTTAAGTTTGGTCCGAGCGGCCGCTTGCTACCTCCAGCCTTTTC
The DNA here is from genome assembly GCF_036013445.1 of Caloenas nicobarica. Classification (NCBI taxonomy): domain Eukaryota; kingdom Metazoa; phylum Chordata; class Aves; order Columbiformes; family Columbidae; genus Caloenas; species Caloenas nicobarica. The sequence goes on along the minus strand of NC_088246.1, from coordinate 27,561,177 downwards.
CCCGCCGTCTCCACGGCCGCCGGTGCGAGAGGCTGGTTTTCGGGGAGCCGGGGGACTTATGCGATTCGCGGTCCTGTCAGCAAGCGCTTTTATTTTCTTCTTCATGAAAGGGATAGCAAAATACTCCCAAAGGCGCGGGGGAAAGCGAAGCGAAATAAACTGAAGAAAAAAAAAGATTCCCCCCAAACAAGTAATTCCCCCCATCCTGCCCGAGGCAAAATAAACTAGCAGCAAAAGCAGCCCCCCCTCGGCCACTCGGCCTCGCTTTGGGGCTGCTTCGTTTCGGAGGGGATAAAATTCAGCGGCCAAATCGAATCAGAAAGGTTCTGGTTAGTTTCCTTGTAGCGGTAATTAAAAGTATTAATTGGTTGTGTCGACAGCTTAAAAAGACAGGTGTTGCTAAAAAAGCCTCATTAATCTTCCAGTCATTACTAAGCGGCGGTGGGAACCGGGCTGGGAGAAGGAGCCGATTGTTTACAAGGGTCTTTCAAGGTTTAAGAATGGAGATTATAATAATACCACTACTAATCGGACGACTTTCTCCATTCCTTTGAAAAATGAAAATAAATCAAATGGTCTGCCCGCAGCCCTCAGCTAGGACAGGGCAAGAAGTCTTTCATGGACTCCGCCGCGTGTAAATTAAGTTTTAAAGAGTTCGCTTAATTTTATATGAATATATATAGATTAAAAAATTAGGTAAATAAATAATGCCTTGTGTTTTCGGCTTTTTTTTTGTTTGTTTTTTGGCAGGTGGCCTTTGGCCTGTGGATAAAATAAGTTTTGTGCAAGTTTTCAGGACGCTGATCAAACTTCACAGGTTCTCACTAAACCGGGTCGGGACTGGTTGCGGTCCTTCCTCCACCGTGCAAAGCAAGAGTCGGTGGTGGTGTAGCCCTTGTGCGTGAGAATGAGGAAAGGAGGAAGATCAGGCCCCCGGCATAAGCCCCGACCCTGGCTTTTTAAATGGGTGACTGGGAGTTGGTTTTGTTTCGGGAACGCTGCCGAACAGACCGCTGCGAGTGGCCGAGCAAGCTGCGCCGGGGGGAGCGGAGCTGCGGCAGCGGCGCGACCATGTCCCGGTGCGCACGTCGAGGGCACGGGCAGCCGCCCGGGAGTCCCCCCGGCAGCCGCGGGGAGCCCACAGTGTCCCCGGAGAGCGATGCCCAGGGCTCCGGCCGGGCGCCCGCCGGGAAGGGAAACCCGCTGCCACCTGGCGCCTCGGGGCTGGGTCCCCTCCCTCCGCTCTGGCCGTGGGCCGGGACTCCTCCGACGGCCCCCCCGGGGCGGCAGCGCGGGCTGGCGCGGAGCGGCCGCTCCTCAGCGCCGTTACCGCCGCCCGCGCGGCACGTGACCACGGCGCGGGGCATGCGCGCGGCGGACGGGCCTCAACGGCCGCGCGGTGGGGCGGCTGCGGCGGGTGGGGGCGAAGCGCCGCGGGGGTCGCCGCGCTGCCCCTGCCCGCCCGGGCCGCGCTGCCCCTGCCCGCCCGGGCCGCGCTGCCCCTGCCCGTCCGGGCCGTGCTGCCGCCCGCCCCCCGCGCTGCCCGGCCCCCCGCCGCCCGCCGGGGCCCCGGCCCGCAGGCTGCCCGCCGCGGCGTCACGTCTCGACGCCAAGAAAAGCCCCGAAACGGTGAAGCACCCTATGAAGTCATCCCGCCCGGAGGGTTATTTTTAGCCCTCCCGGTCGGGCTGTTCCCATCCGCCAGCCGGCGCAGGTGCGGGGTGCGGGGGCTCGGCGGCGGCCCTCGCTCCTTCCCTCCTCTCCCGGCCCGTCGGGTCGGCGGGAGGGGCCGGTCGCTGCTCCCCCGGCCGCTCGGGCGGTGGCGGGTTGTGCCGTCCCCGGCCTGTGCCGCGTTACGGCGTGTCCGGCTCTAGCGCTGCTTTGCCCTTGCACACGGCGGGCGAGGGGTTCTGGCCACAGCTCCGAGCTGTGTAATGCCCCCCTCCCCAGGATGATCTCTGAACGCTGAAGATCCGCTCGAACGGACTCTTCCTGCAGATTTATTTATTATCGAGAGTCCTTTCACAGCCAGAGAGCAGCAGCCCTGGGCAGTGCGTTTGCGGGGTGTTGGTGGGGCGAGGAGCGGGAGCCGAGCGGCGGCTCCGGCACGGGAGCACCGAGAGAGCCCCGCCACCCCAGCGATGCACCCCATTCCCAGAGCAGCCCCCCCGACAGGCTTCTGTGAGTCCGGGGGCTTAACCCTCTGCGGAACTGCGAAGGCAGCACATGCACAGCCTCTTCCTACTGCATCTCGGTAATGACTTCTTCCCCCCTCCCTTGCTCTAAAACAACAAAACACAGACTTACCTGAAGTGGTTTTTATTTTCACAACAAGGGATATTCCCTGCGTTACACACATACACACAACGCATGCACACGCATACACACACATATTAACCAATAGAAGAGCAAGATAAGAGGGTTTGATGCTCTGCTGTGACATGAATAATTGTCGCATCGTGTAACTTCCTACATCTTGGTTTTAATTTGCAGTGAACCAAACAAAGATATTTGCAATTTTAAAATAAGCACTCTATGTAATAAATGGGAACATTGTGCATGAATGCTGTTTCTTCCCCTTTTCTTTAGAAGACATTATTAGCTCTGACAGCATGCAGCTCAGGTTTGGAGGAGAGGATTTTGTAAAGGGATGACAGACAGGAAGGGCAGCAATCATGGGCTTCTTGGGCTAAAGCTTTTTTTCTTTTTTATCAGAATGTTCTGTTCGATGCCATTTATCCTTGATGATAGAAAATTGCTCTGTTGCCAGGACGCTGCTGCTGAAATAGAGGGCAGGAGCCACATTTCCATTTTGCAGCTTGAAAGCTATTCAAATGAATTTGCAGAAAGGGGGAAAAATCTAGAGATAAACAAATGAGAATAAACCGAGTTCCCCTTTCCTCTCCTTTCTTTCTCGCTCTCTTTTTCTTCCTTTCTCCCTTTTTTGGGGGGATGTGTATCTGTATGAGTGAGGCAACTATTCATTTTCTACATAAGGATTTTGGTTCATCAGTGTTTGCAGCACCTGGAAAATGCTCTAAATCAGGGAACACTTATTTTGCTGCTGTTCCAGCCACTGAACATATAAACATATTAGTCAAATTTATGTGTCCGTACAGATATGCAGTCACCCACGATTTTCTTATGTGTGTGTGTGTACACAGACCCAGAAACGCGGTGCTGTGTGTGCCTCTGTGCGAGGCGGAGGGGATACCAAAGACACGCACCACCACCTTTCAGCAAGTGGGATTTCTCCCAACATTTACGTGCTGATTCTGGTGAAATACCTCGTCGCTTTAGAACAATTAAAATCTGAAATGCTTAAGCCATAGCCCTGTCCTTCCATCATAACTAATTGGGTGAGAAATCTTCATTTTCGCTCTCAGTCCATTTAGATGTTTTCGGAGTCCCAAGGAGAAGTAATAACGCATCGGGCTACCATCCAGCACGTAGCCCAAGGGCTAATTTTTAATCATTATTTTTAAATTAAGCATTGAATAAAATAAAGCCAGAAACATTATTTGTAAATCGGAATGAAGATAATGACAAGTAATTACACTCTTCCTTCGCTGGCGATTCAAGGCTCAGCTCAGCTCCTCAGTTCAAATCCAAATAAATGAAACGTGTGAAGCCTGTTAAACACTTCGATTTCATTTACTTTCATTACTTTTTTTACTTCATTTCATTTACTTTTTCCATCTGTAGGTTGCTGCCGTGTCAGGCTGGAAATATTAGACATACCTTGACTGGGGTTGTAAAAACTCTCAGGTCTGAGAGCCCGGTTACCACAAAATAACTTGAAATGAATTCTAACTTCACTTCTCTGAGCAAAAGCTGGTGCCAGTGAGTCATGGGGCTTAGAAGATTATGCAGGGTCTTGTTAAACGTAGGATATTAAGCGACCATAATATATTTGATGACATTCTAAACCTGATCAGCTTGGATGCTTTTCACTATGTCATTTCAACAGAGTTTTACCTCTTATTAATCTATAATTAGCACGTTGGCTTCAAGCATGATGTATTTCAAAGCGGCACCTTGTTAGATGTGGTTCCCTTCTGCAAGGAAGAAAATTCTGGAGGTGGAAAAGAAACAAACAGGACAGAGAAAGAAAAAGGAGGATTGATTTATTGGCCTTGGCCAACAGCTTTTCCGCAAGTGCCCAAGCAGTCAGGCATGCGACTTTACTATTGATTTTTAAATCTCCCTTCAGCCGAAAAGATCAGCGCGCAAATAATAATAAAGTCTAATCACCGCTGCTATTAGATTAGGCTAAACGCGGGGATCCGAGGGTCCCGCGGTGCCCAGCTCTTCGCCCGCCAAGGTCCGTCGGTCCGCTCCCGGCCGAAGCCCCGCTCTGGAGGCCGGGGCGGCACCCCAGCGAGGGAGAAGCGGAGCCGGGCTGTCCCCGGGGGATCCGCGGCCTCCCTTCCCTTCTTCCCCCGCCGCGCTCCGGAGCCGGCCCGCTCGGCCCGCCGCCAGCCTGCCGGGGAGCGGGCGGGAGCGGCTGCAGCCCCCCGGGAGGGCGCACCTGAGGGCTCTGCCCGGGCCCCGCGGGCCTGGCGCCTGGCGGGCGGCGGAAACCCGCCACGCCGGGGACAGCGCCGCCTCCCCCGCCCGCGGCGGCGGCCGGGCCGCGCCGCCCCGCCTCAGCGCTCCCTGGCAGCGGCGCTGGGCCTCCCGCGGCGGGGCCCGCACCGCCTGGGCCGCCCGCAGCGTTTGGCCGCCTTTGGCTGGAGCCTCCCCAGGTCTCCGCTGCTCGTCTGATGCCCATGGCCCCCGCCCCGAGTTTTGTCGTGCCTGGTGCAAGCGGCGGGGACCGACATGTGTCCCGCTTTGATGCCCGATGGGCGATCCCGGCAGAAATCGGGTCGCCCCGGCCAGGCAGGCCCCGCCAGGGAAATGAGTGCTTTGCAGCGGAGCTCCCTCGGGGGAGTCCGGGCTTCCCTTGCCAGGTGCCTCACTGGCAATGGAAAGGCATAAATTATGATTTGAGAGGCGAGATTAAAGCCGCTCTGGCCCAGCCTCCTGCTATTATCCGGGAGATGAGAGCCTCTGTCTGGGCTGCCCACCCCCCGCCATCCTTAATTTGGTGACTTGACTTGGGCTCGAGGAAGCCAACACTGGCACATTGAAGTGATTGTAGAAGTCAACCCAAATATCTGTAATACCCACTGCGGCTCAGAGGGTGCTAGTGTATTTTCAGGCAGCAGATGGTTAGGGTCATAACAATTATTTGGGGCTCCTTTGTTTAAGAAAACTGCAGGCCTAGAAGAGTCTACGCTTGCTTACAAGGTAGTGACTGCTTTGTTCGGACCGCTAGAAAAGCAAAGATAACTAGACCTAGGTATAAAGTTTCAAAGGCACAAAGCTGAACAAAGAAATATTTAGAGAAGAGGTGACAAAAGCCACAGAACTGCCAGCAAATGCCAGAACAACCCGGAAAAAAACCAAACCAAAACAACAAACCAAACAAAAAACAACAAACCACCCCAACTTTGTCAGTACTGTACTTGTAATGTGAACCAGATTGCCACAGAAAACAAAACGGGTCATAGGCTAGGCAGCAACCTTGGCTGCAGTCTGCCCCTTTTTGTCAGCAATTCCCTTGATGGCGTGTAGCATGCCACGCTGCTGCAGTCCTAGCCTGATACCCCGCTTTCTTCCTTTGTCCTCACATGGTGTGGCAGAGGGAAGAAACCTGTTGACATGGCAGCAGGGCATTTCTCAGTGTCCCACCTCCACTGTCCAGGGCAAAGCTGGGTCGTTCGACCCATTTCTTGCCATGCAGACCTGGTAATTCTGTCTTTCCTCAGGGCTGGCCAGCACAGCACATGATATTGCTGTTTGCTCCTCTAAAATGTCAAGCTCACACTATCTTTGTCCTGTGGAAAAAGTGTATGTGGCCATATAATTAAAGAATGTCTAATCATGAGCTCACATATGGAACTGAATTTGGGTTGCATGTGTAACCTCATGTCTGGCACTTTCTACCTTTTGAGTGACTAACTTCACAATCTTACTGTTCTTTTAGCTTCAAGGTATATGTGTGTCAGAAAGACCTTTACGTAAACCAAAGCAATATAAGCAAGCATGACTTTTTTAATAACTTTTTTTTCTGAAACTAAGGTTGTCCATAGTTTAGATGTGTGCCATGAAAGCAGAAGTGTATCTGCTGTTTGAATGCTGGCAGACACAGTACCTAAAAAATCCCTTCTCTCCAATTTGGGTTCAAACACATTCAAAGTCTCATGAGAATGGCTTGAGACACAGCCTGGTTATCACTTGATCTCTGGCGCCTTCTCTTCCCCACAAGAGAATTAGAATGCCTCTTTTCTGATTACGCTCATTTAAGAGATTAGGTGTTGGAAAATTAAAGAGATAAACATTTGAATATGCATCTGTCTCCTTATTACCACTTTCAAATGGCTAGGTTTTAATGGGACATTCCGTCAGGAAACCATCGACTTCAGTTCAAAACCATAAGGTTTTTGCTGTATAACAATCTTTTTAACAGACTCAGATTGTTCCTGCAAGGAATAAGAAATCCGTGAAATATTTAGTTTACAGACCTCATGAACTACATGAGGCTTCTGTCACTGAGAAAACTATAGACCTGTTTGGTTCTCCAAAGTAACACTGGCTTGAGCAAGCTGGATTTTAATATCGTAACAGGTTCTTTTGCCTATTCAACTCCCAAGCGATTCTAGATTCAGGCTGGTCAGAACTAACACTAGTACATTAGTTGTTGCAGCTCCCTCTGGGCATGTTTGCAGCTCCCTTTGGGCATCTTCTTCCCACAGCAGCAGGAATGCTTGGGGGATCAGCTCTTAGCCTGGCACAGCATCAGAGTGAGGGCAGGGCATGTGCGTTCATCCTTGTGAACTCGAAGGACGTTCTGGACCCATCAAGTGTACAGTTTCTGCTTCTCCTTGAACCAGATTCGTAAGGTCACCTTTACAGGAGGCCTGTATTTGCTGTTGTTGCACAAATAGCAAAGCTTCTGGTCTGTAAATGTATCTGTTTTATACCCAGTGATTTCAGAGAACTTTCTAAGGTGCTTTTACAGCCGTCCATCATCTAACTTTCCAAACACAGCTGTACATGCAATCACATGTAAAGACTCGTTTTTTACAATCAAGTAATGCATGGCTCAGATGGACCTTAAGCAAGGTCTAACAACAGAGAAAATTTCATAATAGTTCTATCTGAAAGCATCCATGGTAGGAAGCAGTCAGACTGGCTGCCTCCAGACAGTCCAAGATCATGCCTGTGTTTCCAAAGTATTTAGAAACTGTGGAGTTAAAGAAAATTAACCTAGAATTTGTAATGAAAACTTTTTTTCTCTGAGTTACTCAGTAACTCAGTAAACTAAGTAATTTTTCTTAGCCGGTTAATTAAGAACTCCCTCCAGCCACTACATGAAAATGACCCGTTTTAATAATATTTTAATAATATTTTATCGAAAAAAGCATATAGGTATGTTTTGCAAAGGTTGATCGCAACATAGAACAGAGTTACTGTACCAGCTACACATAAGTGAGAGCTCTTCATACTTGAGGTTAAAAACCTGAAGATTTTTATCACTTGACTTAAATGGAAGATTCTCTGTTGAAGACAGTAGGAAAACCTTATGTTGTCTGTACAGTTATTTCCACATGCTGCCAGATGACTGAGCAGTTCCTACCCCACAGCTGAATGTTCCCATCCCTTGGTGAAGACACAGTCACTTGCCATCCATAGTGTCCTTTTCCGTAGCAAATGTGAAGGAAAGTGTAAGGTGGCTTTGCTTAAGCCAAACACTGTTGACTATTGGAGGATAAATTACATCTGTTCATTCTACAGATATTATAAATTAGATACAAATTGTAATAATTATGCTTAATTGCTACTTAATTACTGATTAAAATAAATCTTTTTATTTTTCTTTATTACAATCCAATGCTTTTTTTTTTCCAAGGATGTTTAATCAGGCAGACGTTCTGAAGAACAGCCACAAATCATATTTTAGTGGAAGGATTCGAAATTTAGTATTCACCATTTTGAATAAGAGCATTTGCATCTGACCTAAACTTCAATACAGTTGGATCATTTCTGTCCAAGTGTTGCCAAAAAAGTATTTTCAGAACAGTTTTTCAGAACAAAGATGTTTTAGAGGTCCAGACCATGCCAGTACACTAAATTAGTGACAGATTTCCTCCTCCTCCTGTATCATAGCCCTTTGTTAAGCAAATAAAATTGCAGGCAGTGACAAGAGAAAATAAAATAACTTTTAAAATACTACTGGGATTTTTACGCTTCATTAGTAAAGTCCTTATATCAATGAATCAAGAGGAAGAGGTGGAGGAATCTTTTCATGCTCTGTTGTAGAGTAGGGGAGATGGAGATGTTGTAGAGACACAGAATGATAGTCTGCTTGAATTCAAAGAAGAGCCAGGTGAGTCATTAATCAAGATCATGCCTAGATAATTGCCTGAAGGGCAACAGAAGGGTTGACCCTACATTTATGGCTTTGAGAGAACAGTTCATGGATATAAAAAGAATTTTGACTGTGCAGCAAGTGCTGGTTTGGGCTAGTTCTTCCATATGCCTGAACTGACTATCGTTTTTGAAGTCAGTGCAGATGCACTGGTAACAACTGCTGAGATCTGACCCTCGGTATTTACAATCTAAAAAAATCCAATTTTGTAGATATGAAGTCTATTTAAAATAATTTTCCAAGCATTAGAGAGACCAACTGCTGATAGCTGTTTAGAGGGTTGGAGTAATTATGCCCATGCACTGCACAATATAAAGCACTTATGACTACTGTATGGATTGTGTTACTGGGGGTGGGGCTTGTCATTTGCAAAGGAAAAATAATCACCTATTCTCTTCTCTCTTTGCTTGTTACAAAGCACATTGAAGTCAATGGGAGTGTTGCCATTGATTTGTGTGGGCTTTCGTCAAGCCCCGTATATGCTACTGCACACTGGAGGGGGAAAAGGAGTATGGTTAAAGAGAAGAGAAGCAAGAGGGAGGGGAGTTAAACACAAGCAAAGAATAGAGCCCTTTGTCTATTAATTAGGGTTTATATGGCTTCTGGAAAGCAGCATTCCTCCAACACTGGATCATTCTGCCCCACTATTTCATTTTTACATCTCCCATGTTAGTTGCTTTTCAGATCAATATAATGCTAATAAACTATGCACCATGTAGCACTAACCATTGCACTCCACCACTCTGATGCACAGGGAAGGAAGGCATTGAGTTGCGCAAGCTTCTCTAGGGTCAAAAATATTTTTTATTTCTGCAGCTGATGCCAACTCTCCCTGAAATGCGTTGTCTGGCAGCAACACCCACACGTATCACAAGAGCTTTTCTCTGAGTTACTCAACAATATCTAATAGTTTGTTGTCTTTGGAGAGAGAGGACCTGGTGGAACCATGGAGTTTTCCTCATGAAGCCTTGCCAGCATGCCTCAGCTGAAACTGGAGGGGCTCACTGAACAGTTCCAGTTCATTCCCATGTCTATTTTCTCCTGGTTACCCCCACCAGAAGACAGTGACAATCGGTTGCAATTAGAGAGGAAAAAGTGCCATTGTATTTGACACTAGGCTGGACTCCGGAGATGTTGTTCAGTTGCTGGGTGTGCCTCAAACTGCTGGGTGACCTTGGGTAAGCCATTTGGGACTCAGACTTATGATCAGTTTATGACAATTTAACAAGCTATTGTGTCTCAGTTGAACAGCAGTGACTGTCCTTGTGTGCACTCTTACCCAGGGCAAACACAGGCTGATGTGATCCAAAGTGTAGTTATACAAGCAAACTAAGCCAGTGCAACCAACTTTGCTGCCATGAGATTGTATCCCTGAGAAGGCAACTAATCTGGTTGAAAATCTAGGAGGTGTTTTTTTTTTTCCTTCTCTTTTGCTGGATTGTTTTTAATCTTCACCAGTTCCCCAGTGCAGGTCACTCTGCAGGAATAGGTTTTTGGTAGCAATGTTTGGCATACAATTGTGGTACTGATTTAACCTGTAGTGAAACAGGTCTAGTTACTTCATCCCTATTGTGCAGGAAGAGGATGTGCAAGGAGACAGCAGATCAGCGGGTGCTTGAAGATATTTTAATGTGGTTATGAGTCTGACCTACTAGATCCAAATCAGCAAAGCACCTAAATATCTCCATGGATCAGAGCATTTGTTCCCCATGTAAAAAGGGAGGAACCTTTACCTCCCTCTTATCCCTTCTCTGTGCAGATGGTAAGCTATATAGTGAAGATGCTCTCATTCCGTGCTGGTACAGAGTACAAAGTAATGCTGGACTGATCTTGTCTGAGGTCTGCGTACAAGTAAAAAATAAATCACAGGAGGAACAGAGGGAGAGGTGTGCTCATTCGTTGGTGGAGAAAAGCAGAAGGCAGCAATCAACTGGATTTGTAAGCTTTGTTGGCTGCCAATTAGCTCTGACCTCAGAGTACTGATAAAAGAATATCCTGAGCCCGCTTTCACTAGGTAATTTCCTGCAGTAGGACTTTTTGTTATTACATGAAGTGCTATTTTTATAAAGTAAAGACTTTGGTAGAGAAACATTATCTTAATACTACAGTAACATATGAGTTATTTCACAGTACGTGCACACACTTGCTACTGTTAGGGCAACGTTTTAGTCCAGTTTTCTATCTCTTGGTGGACAGACAAAAATAACGTGTATTTGTCTGTGTGAGTTAAGGATGATGTAGAACTTACTTGAGAGCAGTGGAGAAGGATGAAGTCAAAAGGGAGCTCATGGAGCAGAAGACAGGTATCTGCTACCACAAAGAGGAGCCTGCCTCTCAAGGGCTGCAAGGTTATGTCTCAGAGAATAAGTAGGATAGATCCACTGGGTTGTGAGAATAAACCACTTTTTGCAGAAGAGGCTGTACATCAATTTTACTACATAGATTTAGTTTCATGTCTGTTAAGTCTGCTAAATTGATATGCATTAGCTCTAGAGAAACTGTTCTTTGCTCAGCTGATTTGCACTCAAAAGCAGAGTACTTACAGTTTGTTCTTAGGTGCTGAGTAATGAAAACTATGTGTCAGTTCTTAGAATTATGATCACATTTACAGTGACTGTAAATATTGGAGTTTAAAAAATGTGCAGAGAGGGAGATCTGGACTGGTCACAGTCAGGCTGCCACCCAGCTCCTTTAAGAAGGGCTTCACACCAGCATGTTCCATGTCTATGAAATTATTTCTCTTCTAATGTAGTAGCTACTAGCTAGCAGTTAAGTTTCTGTCTATAGAAAATGAGTCCAGCTGGCTCTGCTTCCTCTACCTTGAGAAACTCTTCAAGGTTCTAGGTTCCCACAGCCAGGCTTCCATGGCTTCAAAGGCATAATTTAGCACATGCCCACTGGGCATGCGTTTGTCAAAGTACACATACAAAATTTCACTGTTGAAGATTTGTGCCGCAGGGAAACTTCTGCTCTGAGGTAGAATTACTTCTTTCCAAATGCCATATTTGAACTATGTTAGCTTACAGCCTTTAACATAATAATAGTGACTTCCAAATGCAAAGACATAGCCTCTGATTTAAAGCACCCATACCCACCGCAGATTACCTCTTAAGATATCTGAAGGCAAAGTATTATAGCAAGAGCTATTTACCCTAGATTCTGCCTCTTTACAAATCGTCCTTGTACATTTTGCTGGAGGAACAATAAAACAACCTCCTATTACCTCTTACAGAGTGACATACAGGTCAAAATGCTCTCATTTCTTACTGCTCCTCATTCAGACAACCATGCTGCTCAAGTGTAACCTCCTAAACAAGCTACACCTTTTTGAGACAACACAAGTACCTTTTTTTTTTTTTTTCCCACCACACACAACTTTTTATGAGGGAGGAATACTGCATGACAAGTAGTGCTCCTTCATGGAATGAAGCCACATGAGGTTTGTTCATCAGGTGAGACACCCTAGCAGCCTGCCCAATGGCTCTCTTTTCTGAGAGGTCTTCTTAAATCTTCTATTCTTATAAGCTCTCTCCCTTTGACAGTGTAATTTTTGACACAGATCAGAAAGGTTACCTGAGTAACCACAGATGCCCTTGAGAAAGATTTGGCAATGCACCATGTCCCAATACGCAAGAACTAGTGTTTGTGTCACTTCTGCTGGCCTGAAGTGGTGTGCTTGGACTGACTAGGTCAGTTGTCTAGACTCCCATTTCAGTCAATGGAGAAAGACAAACTCTACTATTTTTCAGAGATATCTAACTTGGATTTCTTCGTTAGGGTATGGTGATGTGTTTCTGGAAGTGAACATCTACATCCATAGCTATAAAGGACACATAGACAACTGAGTTATCCTAGATGCCCAACTCTTAGACAGCTAAATATGAGGAGATGAATCTCATCTAAGTGGATGAAACAAGATGCCCAGAGAACAGCTACAGAGGGAAAGTAAATCTGTTTAAAAATCCAACTGTGACTGGATGTTTGGCATCTTACAGATTTTCTTCTGTGCCTAGTTTATGAAGGATCAGAATAGCTTCCAATCAGACCGGTTTTACTTTTCAGTTACAGCTGTGGAAGTGCAGTACGGTTTTAGCACTAGAGATCCAAACGAACTGCTAATCAGGAGGGTGATGTGCTGCTTGATGCTATGGGAAGCATAGAACATGGTTCTTCTTCAGGTTACTGCAGAGGTCATCCCTGTGCTCATATCTCCAACTAGTTTTCGTATCATCTGATGGCTTCAGCAGAAAGACTTGTGCAGGCAGGGTTGAAACCAGCAAAATAGGTAGACTTGTCTGCCATTTTATGTACCATTGGGTACATGAAATCCGGTTTTGTTGGTTGTTTCAGGGGAAGGAGGGGATGGGACCTTAGGCACCTAATTATGGCTTAGCTATCTAAGCCAGCTTTGAGGATGAGGCCTAAACACCTACATATTGAGCCTGGAAGGACTTTGTTGTCACTAAAGGACATCACTGTTGAACTCACCTCCCACTTTTGTCTCACCAAACCTGAACCTCTTGTCCTGCAGAACACTAGTATCTTCTTAGGCTCTCTCCTGAGGGCTGGTTTAAGCTTCAGGAGAGTTTCTTTTGGTGAAAAATCGTTAGTGTCAGTGTTGCTACCTGTTAAAGCATTTTGCATTTGCAAAAATTTCTGTGCATGTGGGTTTTGGTTCATTACACCATAATGAATTTAATGAATTTCAACAAGATTTAATTCATTACAATATCCTTAGCTTTCTCAGTATGGTGTAGGTTTGTCTGTAGTCTGTTTTGTTACCTATAACACTCCTTCTTTTGGCACAGACAGTCACAGATCAGAGCTTGTTCTGGTTAGGAAGCTAAACCATTGATGGAGTCAGGCCTTTCTTGGATGCAGTTTTACCTGTTTACAAAGAACACACAGCTCCCCTTTCCCTGACTGCAGGCACAATCAAACCACCAAAGACAATATCTTTGCTTATAGCATCACATTTTTTTTCGTTCGGTACCCCTGATAAACTCTCCCTTAAGGCATTTATGCCTAGATAGCTTCCTTTTAGCTGCTGTGTTTAGAGCTTTTTTCTCTCTCTGTTTCAGCTAGCTTGTTTTCTTGTACATCCATACATGCAAATACACCCTTACCCAAAGCAATAACCAGCAGTACCATCTGCCCACATTATTCAAGATTTAGGGTGTACTTTTGCCTTGTCTCAGAAACCTGTATTACCTCATCAAAGAACTTGTTATCTCAAATGAAGGGTGGTGGTTACTTCCAGCAGCTTCAATGAGTCTTCTCCCAGTCTTCAACATTAATACTCATGTTCACCCTGCTTTTGCCCTTACAGGGTTTTCTGCTTGCTTATCTTTAATTTATCTCTGTATTGCTTTATTTGGCATTGAAATACAGAATGAGGTGCTGGGGCTATATTCCTCTCACACTGACACAGTTCCACTATCTTCTGTCTCCACAGATACTAGGTAGTGGAGATATTTTTGATGCACATCTATACATGAAAGATGAGATAGAGACTTGTTTTTTCCATGACTTTTGTCAACTCCTGCTAGTTTTTTTTTGTTTCCTTTTTGTTTTATTTTTTATTTCTCTGATGCCTCACCTTTTGTTTTTAGGTGACCCTAAAGAGAGCTGGTAACTTTAAGCAGAACTAAGGGAGAAGACAGAGGTATCTGAGGACCACAAGGAAATTACATCTAAATTAGAGAATAGAAGTCAAAGCCAGGTCTTTGTCTACCAAATAATCATCTCTGGAATTAGGCAAGTAATGCTCTCACAGTTAGGAAGATATTAACTGCTAAAGCTTTTAGCTGTTTCCCCTGTCAGACAACATCTGATGTCCAACAGCCACGCTGACAGGGATTCACTTATGTCATAGACTTTATTTGGGGAGAAATACAAAGAAACATATGGGTCAGTGTGACCCACTCCTTCATTACAACTGTGGAAGTGCAGGTTTTTTACAACAGAATAACATCTCTGTGATACCTTGGTTGTCAAAAACCACAATTACAGTCATTGTTTATGCATTAGGAAAACCTCATCCTAAATCTGGCACCATATGGGGGTGAAAAGAGCAGCTGCTGACATTTCAGGATGATCATTATGATCTAGCTGCAGATATGACTCAGCGTGATGAGCCTGACAACAAGAAGGGGAAAAAAAGCAAAGCAACATGAGCAGGTCTCAAATATCACTTCAAGGCACCAGCCCAAATGCATTTCCAAGGGGACAGACTTTCAACACACAGAGAGCGAGACAACTCCTTACAAGCTCCACACGGAAAGCCTGGACAGGACTCCAGACCAGCATAACTGAAAGAGATGCTGATGTTTGTGTGTTTTGTAATCCAGGGGACAAAAATAATTACTAATTGCCCAGGAAGAGTTTTGGAATATTGTTTTTTGCCCTCATTTTTGTGGAAAACGCAACTATGCCAAGCAAAACTATGCAAGCAGCCCCACCTGCCTTCTTTCCAACCCCTTTCTGAAGCACTAGCTCATCACTTTTCAGTGAGCTTGGAGTTCGACAGATTCCTTTTGATCAGAAAATAACAGAGATATTTGGCTGCTTCCATGCAGCCCCACTGGTGTTATTCAGCATCCCTGAATTCTTTCACCAAGCCACTACCTCCTGCACTTTCAATCTACCTATTCCCTTCCAATGATGCCTGCAGAAAATTTCACTGTTGATGACCTTCTGAATGTTTTACTCTCTAGACATTTCTTTGCCCCTGTGTTCTTGGAGTGTTGATTTCCCAAGGCAGGGATGCTGTTTTTATGCAGACATCTGGAACACAGATATGCTTTCAGTGTCATGGATGAATCATTGTGACAGAAAGACACTACTGACAACTTCAGGAAAATGCTAGGCTGTTGCTACATGTGTCCAAAGCCACGTTCTGGTGCATTAGATCTGGCAATAAAAAGTAGTTGTGTTTGCTCCATAAATATGTACTCCACATACGTTATGTCAATCTCAGCCTTTTGGTCTGGAAGATTGTGTCATTTTTAAGGAAGAATTCGTGTACTCTAACCTCTGACTTGAAAAGAGGCATATCCATTAGAAAACCAAAACGCAAGTGCTTCCTTCACAAAACGCTCATTTTGGCAATAGATGAGGAGGTTCAAGCAGAGCCTGTCTCAAGGCTGAGATTCACTCATACTTTTGTCACAGGACTGTTCACATCACTCATTCTTCATGTGATAAGGACATGCCTGAATTACGATGGATGCAATTCCTGGTTTGTAGTGGTGTAGAGGCCACAGGGCCTTGGGCAAAAATTATTCTAAGGCCAAGCTTCTGGCCATCTTTTTGCCAATTCAGCAGATTGCAATTCATTGCCATCCTGTGACTGAGGGTCTCAGTGAAGGATGTGACAGCAAAGTGTGGCTATTGGTTGGATAAGGTATTCTGGCCTTTGGAAGCTGGCCCAGAGGCCATAGGTTGGACATTGCTCCTTTATTCTTAAAAAAAAAGTCATATATAGAATAAATAAAATAATAAATTAATAAGTTGAAGCCCCCAGTTGATTTGTAGATAGATGCTAAGTTTTTCAAAACAGTGCAGGGACTTTTGGTGTGTGTCACAATCTCTCCTGTCCTGTTTTGAAAGAAAGTCTCTAATGTTTTGGCTATTTTTGTAGATTCTTCCACAGCTCAATATTCTGTTTGCTTCTAATATTATGTAAAGTCTCAGATACGCATTAGGAGCCTGACTCCCCAAGTTCCTGTCATGCCAATTTGAAAAGATAATGTCTACCAGCTAATAAATATATTTCAATAATTTTCCTGCTTACTTTTGCCTGTGTAGGAGGGAAATGAAGCTAAAGAGTATATGACCTGTGCTCTTATAGTAGACAACTGAATATTTATGTGTTTATAATGAATACATGTTCAAGGTTCAGCATTGCTATCTGTACCTATTATTACTGTTGTGTTAACATCATTATTATTTTGCACTGTGGTAGAGATCCTCCTGAAGATCAAAGTCCCTTTGTATTAGAGTCTGCATGAAAATGAGAGGCCCTGCTCCCATGCTAATCAGCTCTGCTCATGCTTCAGCTGCACAAATATTTTACTTATGAAGTAGCCTCTGAATGTACAGTGTTGGACATCAGGAGTGGAAAATACACATCAGCTGAACGAGCTCCATCATAATGTTCACCCAGTTCTTCAGAGAATGTGACTATGGCTACTTCTTTGCAGATGCATAGCTACATCTGGTTTTGTATAATTTGACTTGTTTACCTGCTCTATTGGTTGCTCTGTTGATGACTCTTTAATGGCTTGGACATTTTGTCTAATATTTTCTTGCAGAACACTGAGATCTTGTCTCTGTAAAGTCTAAGTATCATGTGACTTGATTTTTTTGGAGAGACTTCTCTGAAATTCAGGACAAGGGATGTGATTGGTGCTGAAAGTTTAGAGCTGTATGGATATGGAGAGTTTTCATCCTGCGTGTGTTGCCATGAGCTGGAGCTTCACTGTTCTTCTGGAGAACCTGTTCTCCTATGATGCCAACAGTTCTGGTGCATAAGTACAACAAACATAATTTTTCTTGCAGAGAAGCAGTATGTGATTCTATTTAACATAGACCCTCTAGATAATTTATCTTTTATTATTATTATTTGAAAACAAATGCATTCCCTTCACAGTAAGATGACATCCATCATGCAGTCAAATGACTACTGCTTACTGTCAAGGTGATTTAGATAAAGCTATGGCATACATTGTAGCACTGCTAACTCAGGACAGAAATGTATTTATGACGGAGTTGTCATGAATAACTGCTGAGTTACATTGTTTGTTCATGAGTTTTATTGCTTCCTATTTTTCTTGATCCATAGTGTAATCTGTTATAAAGACTGGGAAAATTCCAATGCATTGGTTAAAACCCCCATATATTTATAACACAGACAAGGTCGTGCATTGTGGCTAGATAACCTACTCTGTCAGACCAGTGAAAGTGATGTGAGTAACACACGAGATTTTTGCTCACCTTCAACAACATGGACAAAACTGTTGCCGTATCTTAAGTGAAGCTTCGTTCTCTATGTGCTGTTGACTCCGGAGCCTACAGTGGGAGAGTTATGTTCATGGCAGCCACAGTTAGGCGAGACAGCTGTTTTCCCAGCTGTAATGTTGCAATCTTTATTTAGATGCCAAAGCAGAAAAAGTTGGTTTTTTTAAAACAACAATGGTAGTAAAAACTGTCCTTCTAGCAAATGTATGGTATTATTCATCAATTTGTTTTTAAGACATTATGTTTCTCTTCCTACTTAGCGGTATACAGAAGGAAACAATAAAACTTGCATCACAGATCTGAAGAGTAGTTTTTTTGGGCTGTGCGCTCATGCTGTTCTAGAGGAAAATAGGGAGCGGGAGGCTAAGCCAAGAACATGTGTGGAGACTGGCACCATGAAAATGCTCCGAATTCCTGGTCCCATTCCCTCTGCTTTTTGTATGCCCGTTCTAGGCAATGTGACAATGTGTTTGCTTACTGGTTATATCACCACTGGAGACAGAATGTCCTCTGGGGCTCCTGCAATAGGAGGATGATTTGTTGGTTTAGCAATCATTAACTCAACCCTATTTTTTTTTTAACACAAATTAAAGTCGGTGGTGGAGTAGGCTCATGCTGCTCCATGGCAGATCCTTGGCAGCTCCTTATGCTCTCTGGTTAGGTCCCCTATGCCAACCAACACATGGACTTCAGCAATTGTTTAGAGTGCTTGAGCTGGCTTGTAGTCAGACGTATCTTCTCTGAGATGTACTGGCAGGTAACTGAAAGACCTCTCAGAAAACATCAAGGTTTTTCATTAAAACCACTAATGCATATATTAGCTAAGTTATTTACAACTGGAAGTAAGCAGCTGGACACAACGTATGCATGTATCTAATCATCTAATAAAGCAAGAATTTTAGGCTACCGAGCAGTGAGAACTAAGGTATTTAGGTACCTGCAAATACTTTCAGTTTAGGCTGAGGTCATTAGTCTCCACTGATTTCTGAGGCATTGATGGGAAGGTATCTGTAGCATTCAGAAGGCTGCTGACAACATCAATCAAAACCTATTATATTATATGTTATTTGCTTGGAGATCTGCTGTATTAAGATGCCATGTGGTTGGAATCAGATAATTTTAGTTGTTATCCTATGTAATTGTCAGCCACATAATCGTCTCTGACCGATCCTTAACAGTGTTTGTTTTTCAGACTTCTTTCCTGAGGCCTGAGCTCTTTGTGGATTACTTCAGTGGTCTTTTTAATATCAAAAGAAAAACTAAAGTTTTCAGAGACCGGACACTGCAGTGATCCTACATCTAAACAATAGAGTATCTGATGTTAAACCAACATTGTAATCTGACTTTCCCAAAAATTTCAGAGCTCATTATAAAATACTATTTAGCTGTGAAAGCAGCAATGGAACCTTTTGTTCTAGCCACGCAAAAGCAAACAGACAGATTCTGCTTTTAGTCACATTGTTTTGAGTGGAT
Source organism: Caloenas nicobarica (assembly GCF_036013445.1). Taxonomy (NCBI): domain Eukaryota; kingdom Metazoa; phylum Chordata; class Aves; order Columbiformes; family Columbidae; genus Caloenas; species Caloenas nicobarica. Next base: position 27,542,204 of record NC_088246.1, on the reverse strand, counting down.
TTACCCTCTGATTTTGCTAATGTAACTGGCTCAGCAAGTTTCTGGAAGATATGCTACAAAATGGAATAGTGGGGAGAACGCTAACATTTATTAATGATTGTTATTTGATAGAAGCAGAAAATACCTGAATATATATTGTGGTTCTAAGAATTTAAAAATAACACTGAGATACACACGTAGTTCAAAGCATATGTGGTGGCAGTATTTTCATAATTAATCTGTTAATATTTGCTGAACTAAGATGAGTTCAGTTTCTTCACTGTATTTTACCTCAGGTTTGTATCTAACAATTATGGGCTGTGGTGTCGCAAGAGAAGTTGTACTGTAGACTTTACTATACTTTGTAAATGTTTGATAAACTTTGTCTTTCGTAATATCCCTTAAGGTAGGATTAAACAATGATAATCCACCTCCTTAGAAGACAGTTCTTAATAAACAATTGCCTTAACAAGACATACCACAGGCAGATGAGGAAATGTTGCCTCTGGTCAATCTGCATACATTTGTACTCATAGAATAGGTTTGTATTGAGTCTGGGTGAGACGGAGTTAATTTCACCTCATGATGCTGTGCTCTGTATCAGCAGCTAGAAAGGTGTTGATAACACACCCGTGTTTTGGCTACTGCTGAGCAGAGCTCCCGCAGCATCCAGGCTGTCTCTCCAACATTCCCTTCATCTGTAGGCTGAGGGTGGGCAAGATCTTGGGAGGGGACATAGCCAGGACGGCTGACCCAAACTGACCAGGGGGATATTCCATACCTTATGAGGTCTGCTCAGCAATAAAAGCTAAGAGAAAGCAGGAGGAGCGGGGGCATTCATTAGTATGATGCTATGTATGCTGAAACCCTCCTTCCCGGGGAAGCGGCTGGACATCGCCTGCTGATGGGAAGTAGGGAATACATCTTTTGTTTTCCTTTGCTTCCACATGTGGCCTTTGCTTTTGCTTTATTAAGCTGCTGTTATCTTGGCCCCCAAGGTTGTTCCATCTTATTTTCTTCCCCACTCCTGTCCTGATGAGGCTTGGTGGGCACCTGGTGTCCCGCCAAGGTCAACCCACCGCAATGATCAATTTGTCTCCTCATATGTCTTTCTACTATCTCCAGTTATGTTAAACAAAACCCTCTGGTTTTGGTTAAAGCCTGTATTCTTCTTGGCCTTAAGAGATCATAAAATGTATCTGGTTATCCCTGTGAAGTATTTCCAACAGATAAGCATCTTTATTGTTAAAAAGGCACCTTACTTTCAGTCTCTCTGGCTTAAGTTTCCAGGCCATGGTTCTCCTGCTAGATGGAAGAGTCCTTTCTTACTTGATATTTCCCCACTATGAATTACTTATGTGTACAACTCACCTCTTCCCATCTTCTTTCTGATAAACGAAACAGATGGAATGCTTTAATTTTTAGTGGTTTTTAGTTTGGTTTTTTTTTTTTTTAACTGCAAGGAATTCTCTGAATAACTTTGTGGTTCTTTCCTGTACCATTCCCAATTTCTTTTTGCCTGCCCAGTCTTCATCACTGTATACCATCCTGCTGAACTCATGTCATTCACAGATAGTATTTAAGGATATGTAACATGACCATTGGTGAAATTGCTAAAGAATATTACGCCTGGTATGGTACTCAAGGGAACATTGGGAACATTCATTCAATCACAAATCCCAGCTGATGCCTAGTTTTTTGAGATCTGTCAGCCCGTGTTTAATCCATTTGATATGTGTTTTATTGCTATTACAAAATTCTAACATCATAATAGTATGTCAATTTCTGTGGATTCGACCCTTCTTTTCTCCTTGTTCTTTCTGTACTACTGCAGTAACTGAGTGCCTTCCACATAGACTAAATACAATTAAAGAAGCTCCATTGAAGAGACTTCTTAATATACCTGGCATTTTTCCTACATCTGGATTTAACAACAAATAGTTTATTTGACTATTGTGCACATTTTGATACTGGTTGAATACCTACTTGACTAAGCTGATGTCAATAGAGGATCTGATGGTGTAAATGCTTAACTGCATATATTAATTGTGAGTTACCTTCCAGTCTTCACTTTGATTTGAACAAAATATTATAGTATACAGTCAGAAAGTACAAAAAGAAAAGCCATTAATGGCACACACAAACAAAGACAATATCACATTTGAAATTGTGGCTCTGGATTTCAAAGCATGATGAGTTTGGTGTCGCATGCTAAAAGCTGATCCACTGTAAGTGCTAAAACCAGTGTATGTACTATTGAAATCAGGAACTTATGTTGTTGGTATTCTTCAAGTTACATAATTGAATGAGACGTGCGTAACCAATTTAACTATAATGCAATGACAGGGAAATTAGCTTGTACAAGCTTTGACTATTCAGTATGTTTAATGTACCTAGAGCCCCAAAATACATGTATTTATTACCAAACCCTGTGGATAAACAGAAGTAAATCGGCCCTGAGAATACCTGCTGATAACAGTATTCTGTAGTTGGCATTCAAATAAGTTGTTTTCAGTGCAACTACTGTAGAGTATTTGTACCTAGAATCTGAAAGACATTAAATACAAGACTAAGCAGTGTGGGAAATCTCGATTCTGTAGCTCGTATATATCAATACCTGCCCAGGGGGGTTGTGGATTCTCCTTCTCTGGAGACATTCAAAACCCGCCTGGACGCCTTCCTGTGTAACCTCACCTAAGTTTTCCTACTCTGGCAGGGGGATTGGACTAGATGATCTTTTGAGGTCCCTTCCAATCCCTAACATTCTGTGATTCTGTGATTCTGTGATTCTGTGAATACTAATAGCATATATAACATAAATATGCCTAAATGCAGTGTAACTTACATGTAATGAGTATAAGAGTATTAGGTAAGTACAAAAGAAGCTGAGAGGAGTTAGAGGTTCACAAGGCAAAGGTCTGTGTATCTCCATGACCTCACTGAAGTTATGACAGGTTTTCTGACCTCCAGGTTCTGCAGAGAAGATGAGGAATCATTATAATATTTCTGAGTGCAGGACTTCTTCAACTGAATCAGATGTGATTTGATGGGCGAGGAGAGGGGGATTGTTTTGTTTTGTTTTTTTTTTTTACATGGGTATCTCTGGCAGCTCCTTTCTAGTTACTCATCTGAAGAAGATGTGATTTCATAAAAAAAAAATATAATAAGGTAAATTAAGACAACGTCTGGGAAAAACGGTGTTTTAGCACTGAAGAAAATTCAGTTGTGACCAAAATCTTAATTCTGTCCAATAATGAATTATTTTTTGACTGCAATAACCTCCAAAGTGGACATCAGGCAGATCAAACAACTCTTGAACTATGGAGGGCATTGATACTTTTTGGCTTTGAAAATAAGTAGCGATATTGTTGCAATAACTTGGGATATTGACTACAAATCAGACGATGGCTCTTGATAATTTTCCTGCAGATCCCTAGTGCGAAAGGGGATTCATAATGCAGAAACACCTCCAACCCCCGCAAACAGTAATAAAAAAAATCCAGCAAAACAAGCAAGCAGTTGGCTTAATTCAACATTCATGTACATGTGCCATTTCCCATTTGTAATCAATGAGAAACTTCTGTATATACCCCAGGGCAAAATCTGGCTCATCATATGTAACGCTGTAACATTAATTTAGGATGATTAATGATCAAGTCGGTAGCTGTGTAATATTTGTGAGTTCTATTCTACCGCTGCTTAACTTTATATTATTTTTAAATTTACAGCTGCCATGGAAAATGACCAGAAATCTACAATCTGAGAAAACCCATCCATCATCTTCAGGCAGTCTTCCAATCTGTTAACTTTAGCTGCTACTAATAAGTGTCTCAGTCCAGGAAAAGCAATTATTACGATGTTTCACAGAATAGCTTCCAGATAGCATATGATGTAAACTGCTCTTGGGCAACATTTCTTCTAAGGAAGCAGCCTTTTTCTTCAGTAAGCAACTTTACTAATGCAAGTGTGATAAAAACAGAGGTAGAGAGGAAGAGCTGTTGGAAATGGAGATTGACCTTGGCTACTATGCCCATTGACACCTTCCAAAGAGTGGGATCGCTATGCTTTAAAGCCCTTGTTACAGGTTTGATCAATGTTCAGACTCTTCCAGTAAGGATCAGAGACATTACATGTGGTCGAGACGTAGTCACTAATGTGTCACATTACATAGGGCCAAATCAGGCATCCTATTTTCAGTGCAGGTTCACATCCAAAAAGCAACATTTTGTCTGCTATCCAACATCCAACACACATAATCAGCAGTGCAAAGCAAGCCCAAACTCAGTGCATTAGCATCTCTCTTCTGTTTCTTGCTGTTTTGAGGCCCTTAGTAAAAGTGCAGCATTGTTGCAGGCTGCTGCCTGCGGTCAGTACCTGACCCCTGCACTCACACGCGGCAGTCACTTGCATTATGTTCAGTGCTCCATCTCCACGGCATGGGGACGCCGTGCAGTGGCAGAGGGAGCTGCCGCTGCTGAGTGTCGCTGGGAAGGTGTTAAGTGGCCTGGAGAGATGGAGGCCTTCCCAAGGTAATAATGAAGCGCTGTTAGGTGACTTGGTGGATATTCTGCAGATGTAGACAGGCCAGTGGAGGAACTCAGCTGAGGTCCAAATACAGAGCGCTTCCTCTTAAGAAGGTGAGACCAAAGGAGGAGGGAGTCAAAGGAGCAGTGTATGGTGTATCTAGGACTACCTTCACATAGCCTGATTTCTATAATATGGGACCTCTGGCGAGGGATTGAGGAGGAAATCTTGACAACTCTTTATGACAACAAACACACACTGGCAAAGCTCTACTTTAGGACCTTAGAACCAGCATACTTAGGATCAGTCAGATAATCATATGATGGCTTCTCACCAGGCCTCTCTGATTATTTCTGGAGGCTGGTTAATACGATACCGCTTTGTTGACAATTCCTTGCTACTAGTTCCCGGCTGTTCTTCACATGTCTTTGTAGACAGATATTAGGTCATGAGTAACTTTGGAATCGATTCAATCTGCCTCTGCTAGACTCCTTGATCATGTTGGGTGTTGTTAGCAGACGACATTCAGCATGCTTCCAGACACCCACCTACCTCATCACACTGTACGACTTGTCCTTTCAATTCCACTTTTGTAGCATATTATAGATCGCCTTGGCGTGTTTGGATTTCTGATTGCAGACTTCCTTTCTGAACCTTGAAGAATTTGACACTAAGAGGAAAGCATGGTCTAGATTCCTTCTGAAAATTTCAGATTAATGTGCTAGATCTTTTTGCATAAAATGTAGTCCAAACCTAGACAGACATTTACTTCTCAAGCAAAATTTTGGTCTTGAATACCATTGTTAATTTGTTTGCTAGGAGAAATGAGCTCAATGGGACCACTTGCAAACTTTGTTTGGGAATTGGTTCTTTTCACAATTAAATTAAGGAGATACATATAGTGGAAGGTTAGAAACTGTGATTTTCCTGGCTTAAAAGAAGATATGCAGCATATCAAGGTATTTGCTTTAAGTCATCAAAGCTGTTTTGGCCAGCAGATGTACACACACACACACACATTCTTAAAATGTGTGTAGGCATTCATCCTAATATATGTGCATTCCTTTTATATATTATTTGGATATAATTTGTACATCATTTGTCTTATAAATATGTAAAATTTCTTCTTATATATACATACACACATGTTCCTTTTTAATATGTCCTCTTGCCTTTGATTGTTGAAGGCTGATGGATGCCAGCAAGCAATCTAGTTTCGATATCTCATAAGAGGGTAAGATACATTGCTGAAAGGTCAACAGCTGGTATTTGGGAATTCTTGGTCCCCTGGACACCCTGAAAACAAATAAGCACCCAGAAAGGCTAATCTTGCCATAAGGCTTGTGAGCTGATCAGAGTTTGGCTATATGAAGGTCTATACTCTTCATGCAAGTCACAGGCAGTTTAAAATATTCATCAACTTAGTTATGTGTTGTTTGTTCTCCTGGGCAGTATTTCTACTGTAGTGAGATGCAAGGTGTTAAAATTAGTTATTTTCCCTGGGAATGAGAGCTTCTGCCTTACCAATACATGGGGTTTTTTTGCTTCATGTGAACAGTTTTTGGGCGTTAGTGATTCAGTGTATTAACATATGATGACGAAATTGTGAGCAGGAAACATTTAATGGTACCTGCTTGATTCTTGATCTCATTATGCTATCTGTAATGATGAAAAAGGTGAAAATAAAAATGATAGTTGTTATTTGGCAGATGCTCTGTAGCACTAAGAGGCCAACAGTTAGACCATTTCAAGGCTAGAAATTATTATAGGCCTAGTGAACTGAAAAGGTACTACTTCTTACTGTCTGTAACAGCAGAACATTATTTTAATTAAATATGTAAATTAAGCAACAAATATCAAGTTTGAAGTAATACTTTGCCGTTACTTTGAAAACAGAAATCATCACTGCTTTCCTAGAGACATTCATTTGCAGCGAGAGCAACTCTGGTCTTTCTGGTATTACTCTGTTATGTGATTTTACAACAATGTGCTCAGCCTGTGAAGTTCATACCACCGAAGAATTTTTTTCATCCAGATATTAATTTTCTTCTATAAGACAATCTTGTTGCCTAAATCTTTTCAGACCTATCACTCAGTTTATGTGCACAACAGTCTTTGATAGTTCTGTATCTTTTCCTAAAGATAAAAATCGGAGGGGAAAAAAAGAATTATTACGTCTAAGGATTTGAAAATTACTCTGGTCTAGATGCCACTAAAGCACAAGTGTAACAGTACATATTAAAAAAAAAAATCTGTGTAGAATACAACATTCCAAACACACCATATTGTATTCAAATTCGTATGAGCCTTTTGTCCAAGCCATTTATCCCCCTGATAGGTATGGGAAAATGGGTGGCATTTTTTCTGTTTTGTACTTTGCAACTTATCAAGGTCCCCAAGTTACTGTTTCCCTACATTCTTCCTTTGTACTCGCTGGGTTTGTCAGAAGAGATGTGTGATTGAAAATAGATCTCAATTCTGCATTGCTTTTGGGACTTGGTTCAAAGAGGACTAGCAGTCATGGGAGGATCTCACCAAAGGCTTCCATGACTTCTAGTCATGTCATTAATGAAGACCTTTCGAACATTTTGGTCTTCTATCTTCCATATGAAGAGAAATAATGATCCTGCATTTGAAAAAGGTTTTGAAATTGCTAGGGATGTAGATATTAATCACTGTTATACCTTCTTACAAGCAGTGAGAAATGAAATAGCATTTAACAGAAAGACTGGTTTTTATTGTATTTATGACAATGAAACTGGAATATAACCTTTTTATTTAAAAATCAAGCCACAGATTAAGTTTTGATTGCAGTATTTTGTACTGAAAATGAGAATAATGGAAGCAATTAAGTATTCATAGTCCTGCTCTCACACAAACACCTTCCATGGTGAGCCTGTTTATGCAACTGAGTGTGCCATACAATTGTTTTTATTACCTTATTATAAAACAGTCTGTATAAAATACTTTCTTTTTTTTTTTTATTGTTTCTTTGTGTATTGTTGAGCTTGTTTGCGTTCTAAAGGGCTTTGCCTCATTAAAGCGACTACTGTAAACTTGCTATAGTTTGTTGCTTTTTTTCCACTTCTCCCTCTGAGCACTAGAGGTATCCGTAAAGAGCTCCTGCCCAGCCAGGATGATCTACATCTCCCAATGCTAGCGGTGGGAAGCTTCATTCTGAGGACAACGAAAACCTGTGGAGATTTTCTTTAGCTGGAGCATCAAATAGCAGTGAGGTTGAAGGGAGTGGGGGAAACGGGGCTGAACTCTGCCGGCTCCAGCAGCCCCTGCCCTCCCTCTCTTGGAAGAACGCAAGCATGAGAAGAGCGGAGGCTTCCACAGACAAGCTTTGCCATGTGAGGGGAAGAAATAAAGGCAAACAGGCCTGTTATGGGGCAAGATTTTGATTGATTTTCATATGTGTTTTTTGGTTTTTAGGGGAGTAGGGCCATTCTTCAACTCTGCCCATTATAGTCCCCACCTTCTGCCCACATCTGGGGTTCATTTAATCAGACAGAAGGGACCTCCAGTTTCTCCCCATAATGCCTCAGGTATGCCTGCTCAGCTAGTGAGATGTAACACATGTATAATATCTGCCAAGGATTTCAGCAGTTTGCTTCCTACCTGTGGTGGGGGATGAAGAGAGAGAACTTTTCTCTAGGTTTGCAGCTGGGTGAGCGTAGCTACAAGCTGATTGAAAGCATGGCTAGAAAAAGGCAAAGCCTATACTGCAGAAAGGCTGATGAAGTAATCTCCAATATTTTTCCCTGAATCATCTTAAAGAAAACTTAGAAAAATGAAGTCTTGCAGGTGGAAGAACCTACTGAAGACCTACAGGTAAAGGTGACAGGGAACACAAATGGCTGGGAGCTTTCTGAAATAATATCCTCAAATCATAAAATGCTGATTTATCAAAGCTGGGACTTTCAATGCAAAGATGTTCACTGGTTCAATGAGTTTTTGGTAGAAATAAGAGATCTTTGTTTGATGTGTCAGGGCAGCCAGAAGTCCCTGGGTAGGATATTCAGATCCAAAATAACCAGTCACATGTGGGCCTATAGTCTCTTTAAGTTGACCCAGGGACACCAAAGTCAGCACCCCACAGCCTGGGTGGGTTCTTGGCTGCTGACTGCTTCAAAATGGGAATTTCTCCTGTTGGAGATGCTCCAGTTCACATAGATGCTGAGACAATCATTAGGCAAGAAAGTGAAAGAGCCTGAGGTGGTAGTCCAAGAGTTAGATCACCCTGCTGGGAGGAGCAGACAGAAGCCCAGGTCTCTTCCCAGATTGACATGTCATTACTTGTACAAAGTGAAACAGCTTCAGGCAGAGAAATGACAAAAGCACTCCACCCTCCTCCAACACACTGAGCTGATCCTGCACTACAGCAGACTTCTTATTTCTGTAGCGAAATGGTTTTTACTCAGTTTTCCAGCATCTCCAATGAGAGTCTTAATCCCTGGCTGTTGACTGCTCTGAGCAGGCCCTGTTTGAAATGCCTCGTTAGCATCCTGAAGTAGAACAGCAGCAGGGACCTTTTTGAAACCACGAGATCTTTCACTTTGCAGGGAAACCATTTTTCCTACCCAGCTCTAATAAGGAACAAGTCATTGAAAAATAAAAAAGATTTTGAGGCCAGGAAAGTGTATAGCAGTATAACACTCAATAAAGGGGGCCTTTATTTTCGGGAGTATGCTGAAGTAACTAATATTAATCCCTTGGTATCTATAGAAATGCTAAACAGAGCCACAGGGAGAAGAATTAGTCAGTGAGAAAGCTCCTCAGTCTGCTTGGAAGCAGCCTCAGGTGAGGAAAGCCATGATTATTACTGCTGTCAAAGAGTACACAGTGCCATACTCACAGAGGTTTCTTCCTTCAAATCGCAAACCTAGAGAGCTGGAGATGCTAGGGCTTATTCCTCACCATCCCATAGCCTTTGCAGTCCTTCACTTCTGCACAGAGGAGTTTTAAGGGCTCAGTTGCCTGGCACCACCCCTCAGCTCTGCTGGCCACCAAGGTGCTGTGACAGAACACACGAGGGACAGGGCCACATAGAAACCTGATGGACCTCACTGGGAAGCCAGTAGAGAAACTTCTGTACATGAATATAGGAAACGGAAAGTAATCCTTTCCTATTTCATGCAAACTCTCATTCAACTGGAATTATACCGTATTCAATTATCTAGTATCACTACAAACAGTAGGCTAATGCTACTTGCAAACCAAACAGATATTCCAGCGATGACTGCAAAGGGTTACTCCAGAAATCGATAATCTCTCTCCTTTCATGGTGAGTTGTTGCTCATGCTGTTGTCTGTAATCCTTGGGAGCTGCTGAACACCTTTCAGCATTTGACTCCAAATCTCTATTCTTTAAATAAACTCAAACTGTAAACCCACAAAGAATTCTTTTCCTTATGATCAAATAACTTCTTAGAGAAAAGAATTCCCTCCAAAAGCCCACACCAGTTCTGAGTTTGCCTTAACATTTTTATTGCAGATAAGATTGTTCAAAACATCTGCATTGTTATGAGAGCTGCTATGATTTACATGTCAGTAACTGCAAGTCTGTCCACAGCTCTAAAAGTGCTCACATCAGCATCACGTCTCCTTATCTCTGCACCATCACACCGCTCCACTATATCTAACTCTAAAGAAGTGGTTTGTATTTATTTGTGGGTTGTCTCAATGATTTTGGAAGCTGCCAGTGACTTTCCTAATTCAATAATGCTGCTACTACAGCATTAATCATTCATCATATCCTGAAAGCAAAAGTGGAATGATTTAAGAACAAAAGGATTTAAAGAAATATAAACACACGACCCACTGCGGCTGCTTTGGGGAAAGTAGCAATATATGCATGGCAGAGGCAGTAATGAATAGCATCTGCTTTATCTGTGGAAGAGCAAACAGTTGTAGACATTGATCATTTCTCAAAAAGAGTGGTGTTGACCAAAAACATGGGGGAAAGCCATCCAGAAGCTATTTTGTGCAAATGAAGTGCAGATTTGTGTATATGAGTCGATACGCCATTTGCTGTTTCCTTTCATTAAAACCACAACATTAGCACTGGAAAATGATTATAATGGTTACAGTCAAAGCCACTGTAATGCTCAATTCACAGAGAACTCTGTGAGGGAAAGGGAGGAAAAAAAAATCCTTCGGATCTCAAAAAGTGTGCTTTCATGTAATGAAGCTCTAGTGGAATAGGCTCAGGTATCTTATCTTTTCATGCTCTCACTAGCCTATTGTGTAAGTCATTCATTGCATCCTCAGGGCCACGCAATGGCACAGTGTGATTTCTCAAAGCACCCTATTACCACCTCGATTTCCTTGCTGTATTGAGGCCAAATCCTACTCCTTGCAAGAGGTATCTCTAGTGCATGGAAGTAATTCATGCTATCTCTTGGCTGGCTTTATCTTGAGGGTTATTTTAGCCCCCTGGCTCCCAGAGGCAGAGTTCTGCAAGCCCTCAGCAGCCACAACATGCCTGGAGCCTGCCCAGTGCCTCATGCTGACCTTGTCCCATGCCCTTAGGCATGCACAAGCAGATGAGTGTCCAGGAGTTGTGCAAATTAATACTAGGGGGAATGGCTTTGCTTTACATCCTGACACGTCTCCATGTGTGAAGAAGGGTTTCTGTTCAGGCATAAGTATCTGAAATTGCTATTGGTTATTCAGTAGTTGGTAGGGGATTGCTCTGGTGAGATGCTCACAGGAGGAGGCTTGCAGGTTTATGCCTTATGACAGTGACGCTGAAACTTGGTTGCTTACTTTTCCTGTTATCGGGCAACTCCTCCCAAGACTACACAAGCCTTCTGTGTTGGGCCTGAGCTTTTCTCTCCACAAAACCAGGAACAAAACCTGCACTGGCCTCAGAGGCAAGGGACGGGAGCCTAGGCTCCACTGTACCTACAGCTGTCCAGTGAAATCCTCCTCAAATTGCCCTTCCAAGTCATCCCTTTCCATGGAGGTACTCAGGACCAGATCTCACTTGTCCCTTAAAACCAAGCGAACCTCTTGCCTAAGCCAACAAAGTCCTCAGTGTCCTGAGTATCTGCTCCCCGATGAGGGACCCTTCAGCCACATCGACTTTGAGGATACATTCAAAGCAGTGATGTAAGAAGTCTGTTAACCAGCTTGTTACTCAAGTTGTCCACCTTTTCCCTCGTAAGATGGCTGTAAAGGGAAAAGGGCAAGTGAGATTTCTTGGCAACACTTCTAGAGCCAAGTTAAGTTGGGCGAATGGCTGGCCCCAAGAGCTGCCTCCCCTCTTGCCTCCTGTGAAGCTGCAGCCCCACGCGGGAGTAGAGCTGGGGTTTGGCACACTAGCGCTCTACCTCTGCATTGCTGGGAGAGGCCACTCAAAATATACAATCCCCAGACGGGAGCGATTTAGTGAAATTAAGAACAGACAGGGGGCATTGAAACAAGGAGGTGTCAAATGTTCCCCCTGCCCCACCAAGATTTTGATGTGGCTGCTATGTATACCTGTCTGTCTCCTCTTCGCTGCTGTCTCAGTTTGAAAGTTAAAATGCACAGAAGGAGGGGAATTAGGGCAAAGACACACACACCCTCACAGACACACACATGCGCTTTTAATTGTGTGTTATTACCAGTTAATTTCAGCTTGTCCAAAGGCAGGAGGAAAACAGCCTACAGTGGGGCTTGGGCCTCCAGAGGTATTGTAAAACATAATATCCAAAGGCCTTCCTTGACTCCATTGCTTCCTCTAGCCCACAAAGAATGTATTAATTCACATTGTTTGATTTTTCCAGATGCTGTTGCTTTCCTACTGTAGTCCTATTTTTTTTTGGTTAGAAAATAGACTCTGATGCATGAGTGAATGATAACGGTGCTGCCTTTTGGCACAGAACAAGCAAGAAGAAAATTAGGAAGTTAAGACAGCTTTTTACAGGCCTAAGTAGCTAAATGTCTCAAACAGAATAAGAATGTTTTATTTGAATATATCAGAAGCTTGAAGGCTTAAAGGGAATCACAGCATCACTTGGGCTCACAGGAATTAAAGGGGGAGCTAAGGAAGATTTTTATTACATGAGGTTTTGGGAAGTTATCTATTCTCTGTCTCCTCTTTTCTAGTAGTAGTAATGGTACAGAATGTGAAACAAAGGTGTCGCTGAGGTAAAGTAGTAAATTAAAAGCAAATGAATTACCATACTGTATAAATCTGCCACTGTCAAGTGATAGGATAACATTTGCATTTCCTCATTAATTAGGGGAATAGGAAAAAATCCAGGAGATAGAAGACATAATATTTAAAGCATTAGGATAGTGCTTAGACTACCAGTATTTAAAAATACAGGGATAATTTGGGATTCGTGGACCAGTGGGAATCTTATCTGCACCCATTAAATTCATCAAATGGCAAGTAAAAATAAAAAAGTAACGGGAATATGTGAGCAGATAAGGTTTGACACAGATTTTGCCAAATCGTACCTCCCTAATCTCTCTGAATCTTTGCCCATGTCCACAGCAGGGTGCACAAAGGGGAACCAGCCAGCCATCCTTCTACACTTCCAGTAAACCTCTAACAAAATACACACATGAAGCTAAGGAAAAAAACCAAATCATTATGCAAGTTAAGCTGAATATTTCCATCAGTCAAAACCAGCTAGAACATAGGAAGCAAAGTACTCTTTATACCTAGCGAATAAACAATTACTCACACAGGGATTAAATGGCTAGCTTTTGTCAAAGTAAAAGGTTTACCATTGAGATTCTCCATTTACTAGGATCAGTGTCATTACTTACTATACTGCTATTTCTATATTACCATTACTACTGCGCTTACTGCACAAGTGGGCAGTGTGATAAAAAATAAACAGAGGACATAGCATTATTGTTTTCACTGTGTGAAAAGAGCATTTTGGGGAGGTTCACATGGTTGCAAACAGACTACTGAGTAATAAAATGACAGCTGAAATTCAGTGTTGATAAAATATTTCTATATGCATATTGAAAGGGAAAAAAACCCCTTTTTTTTCAAAGAGCCCTAGATTTAAGCACTGATTTAGAGGGGAATCCTGGTTGGTAGTTCACTGAGGGTGTTCTGTTAATGTGAAGCTGTGGATTAAACCCTGGATGGGATTTAATGTGATGGATAAGGAATAATAGAGAAGAATGCTGTTACATAAATCACTACCACCTCTTCCCCTGGCACTGCATAGGTGGGACTGGTTGTTCTGTCTGCAGAAAGAGAGGGGATTTGGAAATGAGCTCAGAAATGACTCTGACTCATGGGTGGAGAAATTGGAAAGCTGGGATTTGTTTCTCTTTGAAACGGAGAGAAAAAAGAAAGTCATGATAAAAGTGGAGAAAATAATCAGTGTATCCTCTCACACACAGCAAAAAGTGGACACTCAATGAAAATTAAAGGCAGCTGTTTCCACAGGACAAACACGCAAGTTTCCTGCTCCCGGGGGCTCACGCTGCCTCTGGACCACTTTGCCAGAGGATACCATGCAGGCCAGGAATTCAGCAAAGTCTGAGGAGGCATTGAGCTTTCCTTTGGACAGTAAGGCTATCTGCAGTTACAATAACTAATGCCAAGCAAAATAACATTAAATAGAAATATAGGAACTCGTACTTCAAGCCAGTCACTCACTGTCTTAGGGATTATACTGCAATCTTCATTAGACCATGGTCAGGGCAGGTAATACGTCAGGTTATTGCGAACTCTGTCCAATACAGGACAGTGAGCAGATGGATCAAGGGGCTGGGCCAGAAAAGCAATTCTCATATTGTTACCCTGCCTAAGCTATAAATACACATTTTTGTAAGGCCATCCGATAGCAAATTGAGTGTCAGTTTTAACAGCCATGGCTTTCCTCCTGTATTTTGCAATTCATTTTTATTAAGAAGTAAATAACTAGGATTTTCTAGACTGAAGTTTGATCACGATTTCTATCCAGAGAGCTGCTGATAAATATATACATTTTTAAATGACTATACTAATTTTAAAATCATATTGTCTCATTAAATGATGGACAATGGCTTAGGAAAGACAGGCATCACTTTAAACTATCTGTTTGTGCTTCCTAACTTTTCACAACACACAGGATCCAGGATGCAGACAGATAGGATGCTTGGTATCTTTTATTTTCTTCAAATACTCTGTATTTAAAATACTACTCCAGTGGTTTCTGACAACTGCTTAGGGCAATTTTGCTTAGCCTAGCGGAATGTCCTGGAAACTACTGGCAATGATTTAGCTCCCAAAATTGGAACACATTTAGCAGAGACAGAAAGCCTATGAACAAATAATGGACAAATGCCAGAGTAAATAAATGCGGTTCATGAGCTGTGGTCAGAAATGTCTCTCTTTCAGTATGCAGTGCAAATCTTTTGCCAACATTTACCATAAAGTTATTACACAAAGCAGTTTTTCCTCTCAGTAAGACAAACTCAATGAAAGACTGCTTCTAGTCTAGCAGCCTGCCATTAAGGCTGCAATAGCCTGTCATGCCAGGAGAAAACCTGTGTGCAGCGGGCTCGTTTCAAGCTGCACTTTTCATTTTGTTAGTCGGGCTTCTGTGCAAAAAACCCAGGGTGAGCAAGAGACTCCCGATGGTTCGATATTCCTTCAGGAGACCATGACGAACCACAGGGCAAATTCTGGTCCTCTATTTCCCAAACCCAACTCTTGGCCCATCTGCACAAGTCCTCTAAAGCACTTCATGAGACTGTTTTATGGATAGAGGCATTGCAGGCACGGCCGCCTTGGACCCAGCAGCATCACCGCCTTGTTTGAGTGACTTATCAGTGGCTCCAAGAGATGAAAGGGCAGATGTGAAGTGGGGGCACAATATTGTTGCTGTTTCTTTCTGAGGTCAGCTGCTTTACCGTGTTTTGCAGGATAATTTCAAGTATTTGCATTGTGAAGACCCCACACAGTTTTTTGGTGCTTCATTCTGCATGCTGGTCGTGGATGGGACTTCTGCTCTACTCTCCTGTAGTTTTTGCCATCTTTGGAGGAGGTGACTGATGTAATCTTCACGATTCTGCAGAAGAAACCAAAGAATTTGCAGAGCCTCTCTGTACCGTTAGGAATCCTGACTCCAAAGCTAAAGAGCCAGAGGTGGCTGGTTTTGGCTCTTCTCCCACCAAAAATGCCTTTCCAGCTACCAACCTTCCATGCAAGAACAGAAGGAAAAGAAGTTTGGAGGAAGAGCTTGGTCATTCTCAGGCGGTTTGGGGTTGAACTGACACCAGGGTAAGATAGATGAAGGAACCAAAATTACATTGTTCTGCTCTGCGTAGTTTTCCTTGTACTAATAGCTGGAAATGCAGAAACAGAGGCTAAATTAACATCTGCATGCTGCCTATGAGTGGTAAGCCTCAGAGTGTATCAGCCCAGGCACGCTGCCACGCAGAACCATTATCAGCCCCATCCCTTGGCATGTGAATGAGAGAGCATCTGGTTGAAAAAGTGAAATCTGAATTTTTGTTTCAAACCTTGCCCAGCCTGTCTTCCCGTGCGCGCAGACATATAACCGCACACTGTCCCCCAACAGTTAGAGAAACACATGAGTTAAAGCAGAAGAGGAATCCTAATAGAAATAGTTAATGGGAATCAGTTGTCATTTACAACTTTATGAAATCCTTAATAAATGTTGTTCTAGCAGTGTCCTGGATTTTCAACACTGACAGGATCCAGGCAAACAAAGCTAAATGATTTTGGTAATGCCAGCCAGAAGCTGAACAGAAATTACAGGGTTAGAAATCATCCTACTTTTAAAATTTGGAATATTTCTCTATATAAAAACCTCTAAGCCCACTCAGGCATTCTCTAACAGGGACTGAACAGATTTGCTTTACTCTAACCCCATTCCTTTAATGAACATGCATCATTCTGTGCTGTGCCCGGCAGATGTAATAATAGCAATGTCTGGCGAGCTTCTGCAAGGAGCCCTGCAATAAAAGCACCTTCCCCTCCCACCAAGTTAAAAGAGAACAGGCTGACATGTATTGGAAATGCACGGGCAATATAATGATAGCAAATTGCTTTGAAAAGAAAAAGGTTCCGTGGTGCACATGTCATTTCAATCCCCGACTATGAGGCAGTGCTTCAGCTCCATCCTTTGTGTCTCCCTCCACATCTACCCCCTCCCTCACCCTGCTTTTGGGGAGAGCTCGCCCCGCGCTGTAGATCAAAAGCATCATCTTCACTACAAAGGAGAAGAGAGCCCACAAACACATGCTGAACACCCCCAACCTCAAAAAGGGGAAGGCTTCTTTCCCCCTTCATCACTCCTTTAAGAGCACATTGGAAAAATTCATTCCTTTTGGTCCCTGCCGATGAATTCCTCTGACTGGGACGTTCCTGCTAGTGCCTGTTTCCCTGCTCAGCCCTGTCTGGGCTGTGCCATGAGACTTTTGTCACAACAATGGTTCTTCTTAGATGGTGACAGAACATCTTCTAACACCCAGGGCTTAGCCATTATTTCTAGAATATATTTAAGCCCTTTGGGAGGTTGCTATTGAAAAGGGATGTTGATTATCATTTTTTATTCTGATGTCTAACAAATATAAAGATTGTCTGCTACACGGAGGAGGAGTTTAGTTTTCAATACGCGGAGTTGTTTGCCACCGTGGGTCCAGAGCTGCCAGGCACGGAGGGGGAGATCACGTTCTCCCCTCATCTATCCCTCTGGACTCTTTCCTCATCCACACTCTACTTCCTTGACCCCTGGGCTGTGTTTGTGCAATTCAGAATGCCTTTTGTAAAGCACTGTTCTTATTTTTGCTCAAAACTCTTCGGCTTTTTCAGCTGTGTGAAAAAAACCCAATTGCGAAACGGTGTAAATCACACTCATCCACCTTTCTGATGTGTAATGCGGTCAGAGTATCTGGACATTGTCAGGGCATTGTAGCGCGTATCCCAGAGTGACTTTGTTATAAGAAAGGAGTTTAATTTTTTCCTCTTTTGTAACCTTGTGAAATTTCCACATTAAAAAGCAATCACATCTTTCAAACCAGCAATGATTGTGTTTGTCATAATGGCTGCAAACCCCCAGTGTGCAGAGCTGAGCTTGTTTTCACTAAAACGAAATCAGCTTTCAAAATAAATGATCTGCAACAACATTATATTCCCCAAATCTTATAATCCTATTAACAGAGTTGATTTTTTTTTTTCATTGCCACCAGACTGACAAGATTGGCCCCGTTTCAAGGGGGAGAAACAGAAAGTCGGTTGAGGATGTAGCCAAGACATGCACTGCAAGCCGAGGACCAGCCCTGCCAGGGCCTGTGGTTAGAAGCTCTTAACGACTATTGTAAGCCCTTAAATATAATCATCTGTATTTCACCTCCACCTAATGTACTTCATGTGTAGCATGTTTATCTGTTCGCACAGTCTTTGAAGAGACTCAACAAACAGCCCTGTTTGCAGGAGCGAGAGGCGAGCGGGTTGCCCTGACTCTCCCGATGAATGAGACTTCTATCAGAAATGACACGGCGGTACCGATGTGGCGAAGGGAAATGTCTCCAGATTAGCCTGGGCAAAAAACTCTTTGCCAGAAGTGGAAATTACGTGGTAATATCAAAAGGCAACTTTACTTATATATAATTCCAGGTTTCTCTGCAAGTATTTTTTTTGGAAGGAAGTCAGGAGGGCTCAATCTCGGGCTGCTTTTGCCGATCCTGCCCTCTGAGCCCTTCCCGTGGAGGAAACCGGGGCCCCCTCCTCTCACGGGCACCGTGCACCTTGGAGTCACTTCACTGACTAAACCCTGACTAAAAAGGTGCAATAATTGGCCCAGGAGGAAGAAATCCTCGCGATCATGGCAGAAGTTTTCATTTTGGGAGCAGAAGGGAACACCCAGAAAGTGCTGAGAGCATCCAGAAGGAGCATGGGAGGGTCACGGTCCCCCTGCAATGCCTCTGCGCTGAGGTCCATTTGGGGGTTGCACCAGCTGGGAGATCATCCCCCGCCTCTGTGAACCCCGTGTTTCTGATGAGACGAAAGCTCCTGCGGTCACAGTGTGTCGGCAGCTGCCTGGGGCTGCCGGGCACTTGGTTGCAGCATTTGCAATACAAAAGTGTGAGGCTCTTCCAGCTGCACTCGGGGTGTCCAGCAAAGCCTGGGGAGAAACCCAGGGTGCTGTGTGGCAACACGCATAGGACCGCTGAGACTCAGACCCACCCTGATCCTCCCAGACACCTTTTACCGCAATGAGACGCTGACTGGGGAATGTAAACACAGCCTTTATTTTTTAACATTTTCCTTTTATTAGTTCAGCAGGGCAATAGTGGTTTCCCTCCCCTGTACATCAGATGCTGACAGGTCCCCACAGCCGCAGGAAAACCAGGCTCTGCACAGGATCCTCTAGTCAGAAGCTGCCGCTGCGATAGTGGCTGCACGAGTGCTGCTGCTCCCTCTGTTATTTACTAAATGGCTTTGCGACATCTTTATGTGAAATTTAAAACTATAAACCCATTAGGTTATAAAGTAAATAGGCACAGACATCTCTGAGAAAACATAACACCTGCTTCTCTTCCCCTTGCTTCTCACTCGTGCTGGCAGCTGAAATGTATTTTTGACCAACTCTGTGATGAATAAATCACTGACATTGGGTCAGACTTCCTACCACTGGAAGCCGGGAGAGATCTGCTATCGATAGTGCTGAGAACTCCTCAATCGGTATCACAATTCTAGTGATTTAAAAACCAGTGCTGAGGTCCCTGGAATAATGGGCTTGGCTTAAAAATCAGGAGAATTTTCGATCTAGGAAACGAGGGCTTGATTTTATTTGATTTCTGATTTTTAAGCCTCTGGAAGATTATACGGCTGAGTTTTGCTCTGTAACCAGGAAGATTTGAGGCTTCAAAAAATAAACAAAGGAAAGCTGATATTCTGCCAGACTGCTTCTGTCAGGAACTGGGATTTCAATGGGGCAAACTATCCCAAGACTCGTGACAAAATCTTCAGGTCTGCAGCATAAGCAGGCCCACAGACTGGTCAAAATGTTCACATCCAGCTGCAGTTTGGCAGATCTGTGAGCTTCTTGGGAATTGTGTGCAAGTTCCTGGCCCTGTGGATGTAAATGGGATCTGATATATAAAATTGCTGTTTGGGCAGGTAATTTCAGGATCAGACTCAAAAATTATTACAGTCTCTTCCACTGTTATGATTTTAATAACTGCAGCTAGAGGTATGAATTTTCCATGCAAATTGCTGTTGGGATGTTATTAGCCTCTGATAACAAAGAAGCGTACCTGTCAAGAACAGATCCAAATGGTGTCTGTTCACCGTATTCATTAAATAGCCCTCAGGTGTAAGTCCAGATACTAAAATTAATAATATAAATAGGCACGGACTTGCCTACAGTTCCTCCAGTGCACTCGGCTTAGGCATGGGTTCTTTTCTGACCAAATATTTTATTATACATAAAGGCAGATTTGACAGACAAGATGTAGGTATGTCAACAAATCTGCTCTGGACTTGTCTCCCTTCCATTTACAGACCTCCTGGCAGAATCACAGCGCAGATTTGTTTGGAAATTACATCTAGATAGTGCCTGTTGCATAGTTCATTTTCATTTTACAAAAGAAATGGTTCAAAAGGCTGTTTAGTTGTAAGTATTGAAAGAGTTATTAATTCCAGTAATATCATTACAAACACCTAAAGCTGTGTATAAAAGAGAGCAGATCCCTCTTCTGGCTTCTGCCCTCATTTTTTGGCGGTTTCAGACCACTTGATATCTGGATTTGTTAAATGCTGTCTCGTTTCTCCAACTGCCAGAGCAAACCCCTCATCTAAATGCTGGAGGGGGCAGGGCGAGTGCAGACTGCTGTGTGCAGAATTAAACATTTGGGTAAATATCTTGCTGAACTGGAATCTTTCTGAGGAGGGCTGGATGTGAGCACTGAAGTCCGATGCTGAGGGTGGCGTTATATAATCTTTTTCTTTTCAGAGCTCTTCACCATCCAAAAGAAACGTTGCAATAACAAATGAACGTAGGCAGGTGATAATTTGGGAAGAAATCTAGGTGAGAATTGCAGAGCAGCAAGGGAGATGGAGATGTGCAAGTCTCACTTTTTATTTGGGATTGGGTAAGATCAGATTCTTAAGCAGGTATGATAATGTCAGTTTACATGCTAGTTTCTAACTATTGAGATTTTACCATAAACAATGGTAGAAAAAAGTACTGGAATAATTATGAAAAATATACTGACATTTTCCTTTTAAGAAATTTCAGGTTTTTTTTTTTTCCTGAAGAAACAGTTTTCTAAAGCAATTTACTCAGACAATAATAGAAGTGTATTTATGTAGCTGAAAAGATTAGCAACTCTCTTGAGAGAAAACAACAGATTCCATCTACCCATCGGGGAACTACCGTGGCCCGCAGCTGCAAAGTGAAAGAATAAGATCCACAAAAGCTCATGCCAAGAAGAGCCGCCTTGCACCCCAGCTCACCGGACTGTCTTTTACTGGCAGCCCTTCTGCAAACCCTGACTGCTGTGCATATAAGCGAGGCTGGTGTTTGCACTGAGAAGTGTTCAGTCAGCATAGCATAAACTTATAAAGTGCTCTCCAAACAGGCGGAGGGCTCGATGAAGTTTCCTCTCCAGTTGTTCCAAAGCCCCAGCCAAAAATCTTAGTGGGATTTCCCGGAGGAATTACAGATCAAGCTCGGCAGAGCTGCAGCCAGACGCCAAGGCTGGAGGTTTGTGTCTTTTCTGCTCTCCCCGCTGGGGTCCTGGGATGGACCCCATTGCCGTGGGTGAGCCGAGACTGTCACCAGCCCTGCTCCGCCGCTCTCACCTTCGCGCCAACCTCCTCACCCTACTTTTCTCTGCCGGCTCTCTCACCACAGCATTACCATCTTCCATTGTTTCAAAGTGATCCTCTAAAGCAGGGGTGTACAGTCCTAAAATTACGTTCGGCCCCTTGAAGGCAAGCGCGAGGCTGATGTGGACCCTGGTTGACACCCCTGCTCTAAAGGGTATTTTTTTAAGGCTTGGTGCCTCGAGCCATTTAATTACATGATAATCTCAGCTTTTGTTTAAAAAGAAATGCGCTAGGCCCTCTTGATGGCAGGGACAAGATTGTACATTTCAACCTTTGGGGCTTGTAGAAGGCAAAAAAAATACCTAGTGCATACATATTTAATTTCATGGTCTGGGGGTGGAAGACTAGCGTTTTATAGTATCACAAGGTTGGCAACAGCGTACGTGGTTTCAAACCAAGCTAAGGAGGCTTTTTAAGCATAGTTCCAACAGGACTGACTTTTCTTCTTTTGGCCCTTGTTTATTTCTGGAGCACGATGTGCTTGTGGCTTGGCAAATGAATCTCTCTGGATCATTGTAATGCTTTATTGGTGCATATAAGACTATTGGGACAACAGCTGTAAACCAGAAGTGAATTCTTATTTTCTTTTTGTTTCCTACTCTGGCATGGTAGACATTATAACCTTGGTATTTTCTGAAAAGGCAACAAAAAGTCTTACATTTCCTGGTATGAAAAATACGGGTAGAGAAAACAAACACCTCCAATCAGCAGCCTTTTTAGCTTAATGGCCTGTTCTGGGGTGGATGCCTGAATACCTTTCTGTGCTTGCAAAGCCACATATTTCTTTCTGAATCTTACTCTAAATGTAAGGGTCATATTAGGCCAAATATTATTGTCCTCAACTAGATTTTATCTGCTTTCCGTGGTAGGAGAACAGGCTTCCAAAAGCTCTGTTGAGAGGACTCACTACCTTTCTGCAGCTTTCTCAGCTTACGGGGTGGTGTTTTTCTTTTCTCCCTCTGTTTCCAACTCATGATACTGCTTTTAGATGATGACAAAGTCAGTTTTTCATTACCAACACAGGCAAAATAGCAAAGAGCATGCACAGGTGCTGTGGTGGGAGAGAGGGAGAGGCTGAGGTTGTGTGTCTCACATGGGCTCCACACTCAAGAATGACATGAGAAATGCTTCAGGGGGTTTTACATGTCATGTTTCTGCCCAGCATCCTTAGTGAGAGGGTTACCCAGAAATCTTTCCCTTTTCTTGTTGGTGGTTCTGTTTTGGTAGATGTCAAGGTATTAATACAGAACAGCTTGATGCCTGTGGTGTGTAAGTTTTCTTCAATAAAGCTATACCTGTGTGAGGTGCATCAGGCCTTCGGGCAGGAATACAAGGTCTTTCTTATACTTTTGTCCCACCATATAAGTTGTTGTACCTCAGAGAAACCCTTAGGTATCCAGGCATGCTAGGATGGGATCACAAAGGGTTCAAATGACCTAAAGACCATTGCCCTGCATTAGCCAAGACAGTGCATGTTGTAATTTGCCAGCAGTAACCCAACTTCATCAGCCACAGGCACACAAACATGAAAAAAACCCAAACAACCAAAAATAACAATCTTACCAGCAGGTCTCGGGAGGTTATTCTCCCAGTCTACTCTGCCCTGGTGAGGCCCCATCTGGAGTACTGTCTCCAGTTCTGGGCTCCCCAGTTTAAGAAGGACAAGGAATTACTGGAAGGAGCCCAGTGGAGAGCTACAAAGATTAGTAGGGTTCTGTAGCATCTTTCCTATGAAGAGAGACTGAGAGAGCTGGGTCTGCTCAGCCTGCAGAAGAGAAGAAAGAGAGGTGATCTCATCAGTGCTTATAAGTATCTCAAGGATGGGTATGAAGAGGATGGGACCAGGCTCTTGTCAGTGGTGCCCAACGATAGGATGATGGGAGCTCAATAGTCCTTATGCTCATATTATCTGCTACCCATCAGCTGTAGTCCTTCTCATGAGCTGGAAATGGTTTTATGGTTTTACTCCTTCACTAGGCTGGCAGTGTCTTGCGCCACCACATTTCTCCTGCTGTTGACTCTGCTGGGGGTGAAGGACTGGAGGTACACAGCTCTGATGGTGAAGCACCAGTCACGGAGGGAGCAGAGGATATCTGTGTGGGCAATGCCGGCCTCTAAGAGAGATGTGATTTATGGAGACACTCTGCTTTTCCACTGGAGTGGTGGGAGGAAGACAGACCCCAGTGTTGCTGGAAAACATTCTGAGAAATCTCAGTAAATGGTTTCTTGGCCTCAATGTGGGCTTTTTCCACTTAAAGGTACAATATAACACTTAAGCCGTGAATTGCTTGGTTCAGGAATTTCTGCCTTATGCCTTAAACATGGATGGCACTTAATAAATAAAGTGTTACCTCTCTTCCCTGCACCACTCTTTTTTTTCTTTTGTTGTTCATTGGTCTTTCAGTACAACTGCAGAACTCATAGACCTTCACTCCAGGTAACCTCTGATCACCTCTCAGCCTTCCCCCATGATGTCTTCTCTCTTGCAGTTTTCATTTTCAGTGCAAAAATCTGCTGTACATGGAAAGTGACAGGATGAAAGAAGGACAACTGGAAGGAAGGTAAAACTGAAAAGGCATGGGATCAGCTGTGCTGGCTTTTGTTCAATGTTTATTTATTAAAGGCCTCCATATTTAAAATGTAGGGGAAGCTGCTGCAGAATGTGCCATCTCCTGCACCAGGTAATCTAAGACTGCTGAAACTATAGTTGATAAAGCTGGTTTAAGCTTTGTACAGAGTATGCTCAGTGTTGAGTATTTTTGTTAGTTTTGGACGGAACTTCTTTTAACATTTAACTGGTTGGCATTTGTTGCTACTTCATTAAGACATTGGCTGAGATCAATCTCCCTTGTACCTGACACTGAGTGCTCTCTGTCACAAAGAGCATCACCTCTAGATACACAAGACAGCATGAGAAGGGAAAGGAACAGAGGAATAAATAGATGCAGGAATTTGTCCTAGGATAAATGGTAGGATGGTAGCAGTGATGTGATGAGAAACTAAGTCTCCCAGCACCTAAGTCAGTGCCCTTTCCACTGGGCTACAGTAGTAACAGTGATGAGTCCTGCTAACAAGGAGGTAATTTTGGTATTCATAGCAAGATTAACCAACACACCATGTCCGGTAGGGACGACTCAGAATTCATATATACAAAGGCCACATTTGTTACAAATTCACTGAATCCTTTTAACCTTTTTCCATTTATGTCTGAATATTAACACTTGGAAATACACAGAACTAGGGCTTAAGCTAGAAGAATTAGGTTATGGATGTTACTGTGCTCCTTCTGTTTCATTAAATGGCATGCAAGGTAATTATCAGCCATTGAGTTTCCCCTTCTCAGAGACACACCAAAGGGGCTCAATTATTTCTGCAAAATCTGGGAGGAAAAAGAGAAACAGATTTTTAAAAACAAAAGTAACAAAGCTGCAGTGCAAGCAGGCAGTTCCGTAGAATAGAATAGAATAGAATAGGAGTAGAACAGAACAGACTAGACTAGACTAGAATAGAATAGAATTAGAATAGAATAGAATAGAATAGAATAGAATAGAATAGAATAGAATAGAATAGAATCATCTCGGTTGGAAGAGACCCTCAGGATCATCAAGTCCAACCATAACCTAACTCTACCACTAAACCATGTCCCTAAGAACCTCATCTAAATGCCTTTTAAACACCTCCAAGGATGGTGACTCAACCACTTCCCTGGGCAGCCCGTTCCAATGCCCGACAACCCTTTCCTTGAAGAATTTTTTTCAAAAGGACCATGGGCCATACAGCCCTGCAGAAGATAAGCAGTGACTTCACATGGACGTGAATGAGCTGTAACATCCATTGATCAGAGTGAGCAGAACTTACTCTTGGATGTGACAGAGAGAAAACAACTATTTCCTTACCTTCCCCCCTCTTGCAGGTGAGGCAGAGAAGGACAGCAGGTTGCTCGGTGGCCTGGCTTGCAGAAGAGCCAGGGTTGATTTTCAGCTTGGGCCAGGTCCTTTGTGTCTCAATGTTTACCTCTGTAAAAGAGACCAGTAGCTGCATCCTCTGTAAGAACTTTGAAGGCTCTATATGGGAAAGCTGTTCCAGGTGTATGGATTCCTGTTAGTATGATTTGGTTTTGTGCAGGAAAACCTCAGAGCAGTACTTTGTTTTCAAACAGCTACCATCTAACTAAATTGCTTTTCTGCTAATGGTTCTGCTTGCCCTCTTGATCAAAAGATGCATTTTAAAATGAAGCCTGGTTTATTTTTTTGGGCACAAGTAAAGCTTTAGACCATTTCCAGATGACCACTGTACAAACAATAGTGTAAGGAAAACAGCAAATTTTGAATATGAAGTTTCAAAGAGCTTCTTCACAAAGGACAGCCCTCACAGTTTGCCTGCGAGGGAACTGGAGGGGCAGGGCATGGCCACCTACCGCTGAATGCAGCTCTTTTCTATATGTCTTTTTCCTTTTCTTCTGGCAGGTCATTAGTCACAACGACAAAAGTATTTACCAGGTAACTTGAAACAGGCAGTATTTACATCAACGGGGAGGAATTCGACAAGATTTCCACATCAGGCGTCTTTCATCTGACCCCCTTTTCTCTCCCAGAGTGCTTGATCAGACCTGCCTACGTGGTGGGGACAACACATCAGGAAAAACCCTTGTGTTGGCAGAGGGTGACCTAGATGACCCATCAGCTCTTCTTCTCTGATGCCTTTGGTCATTCTGAAGCACACACCTGAGCATGCTCTAGCAGTGCTAAACACTCACACATGCACCAAGCAATGTGGAGTGTTTCCATGCTTGGATAGCCCAGTGTGGAGATGTGGGATGAAGATGCATCCGAAATATGGCCCTTTCTCTAGAAGGAGCTGAGCCTCTTGTGAATGTCCCATGGCAAAGCAAAGCATTTTGGCAGAACTCCAGAGCATAAAATTTTCTCTGACAAGGAGATGGAGAGAAGGTTGCTATGGCCATCTGGGTAGTGAAACCAAACACAAGTAGGAGAAACTGAAGAAAATTCCCCTTCTTTCTTATCCTGTGTGTCCCTTGTGATTGTTTGCTCTGAGATCACTTGTTCAGCTGCCTGTAGGAATTAGCATGTGGATATCTGACCTTGAAATTCTGGTCTGAGACCTGATCCCACCATTTCTACCACTTGAAACACATGCTTCTGCTGTCTTTGTAGCTAAAATTAAACCCATATCCAAAAACGTGTCCTGCTGAAGTTAGGCATTGCACTTCTCAATGTCTCAATGTCTCAACATAAGGTATTTTACATGTGGAATTGGCTGAACTCACTCTAACAGTGATCATTGAATCTAATATATTAATATTTACCATGGAAATATTACTAGACCACTAAGAAGAAGGGATACAGTTCAAATGCTCAGCTGGTATGTGTTCAGATTTTGTTGTGTAAGTATAAATAGACCTGAAATACATGTTTGAATCCAAATTGTGAAGCTTAGTGAGGGCAGCTTCAGGATCCAAACCTAGAACTGTGTAGGAATGTCACGGCTGGTCACTCTCATGGGTTGCCCTGCCCTTGTCCTGTCCACAGACAAAAATCAGGAGAAAAAGGCAGATTCCCAGCACCGATACCTGCATCAGCCCTTGCCAGGAAGAACAGGCTTGTGACTGTCACAGCACACTGGAGGTCTGAAGACCTTTTTTCCCTTCTTAACATCTGGACTTTGGGAAGTTGCTCTCTCCTCAAGTCAAACCCATTCTTCTCTCTGAAAATGAGAAATAATACTTCCCGAAGCAATAAGATTAAAGTATGTATGGTACTCAGTTACTTTGATAACAACTGCTATATAAAAGCCAAATAGAGAAACAAAATCACCAGTATAAACCTATGTAGTCTTCTCAGTTTAAACATTACTTTTTGTATCCACACCACTTGCTCGAAGCTAGAACTCCACTGAGAAGCCAGCCAGGGTGGTCCTAATGTGATAATTTTGGGTTTCTGGTGGCAAAAGATTCCTTTTCTTTTCCAAACAGAAGTATTTTTCTTAATGCATTGAAAACCAGCCACACAAAGACCAACATTCCCTAGTGTTTGCATTAAAAAAAGAGATGTACTCATAAAACGCAGACGACGGGCAGGTTTCCTGTAGTCACAAGTCAGCGTATTCAAAGCACTAACATATGTTACTTGCTAAAATACCTAAATTCAGATCAGTTCTGGCTCAAGACTATCCTTATTAGTCATTGAAAACACAACACCTTGTTCATCAGCTCTCAGATATAATTTTAAATAGCTTCACAGTTAATCTGAATGCCATAAAATCTCTCAATTTCTTTCGAGTTGATTTTTTTCCTACATTTGGATTCTCCTCTAACTAAGATTCACTGTTATTATATCCTCTATTTATGTCAATGTTTTGTAACTGTCAGTGACCAAGATGACTTTTTTTTGTCTACCAGGTCAGCAGTCCCATCACAATTGCTTTGTTTCTGTTAACAGTATTCATGATCTCTAAGTGGGCTTCCATCCCAGCACTGTTCAGGCCCACAACATTTAAACCTCTAACATCAGGCAAGGATGGAGCCATTATAGCCAGTAATGTTAAGGCACAAATAAGATTAAGGTAATAAATATCAGATATCAAAGCAACTTCAACACAGCATATATCAGAGTTGTGGAAAGAAAGAATTTTTCTGATTCATCAGCAGCTCCAAAGAATAAAAAGCCTTTCTGACCACTTAAATGAAATATTCTGTTTGATCCCTGAATGAACTGTTTTATTTTGAAATTGAGATTTAAAAAAATGTTTTCAATTTTATTTCAAAGAAAGTTGAAAGGCATCTCAAAACAAAAAGTTGTTTTTTAAAGAAACACTGAATCCTTAATTTTGAAAATGCTACAACAAAAGATTTTAATTTTCAGGGAATTTCTCCTCAGTTTTGTGCATGAATAAGTTGGTGAAATGGGACATTCCTGGAAAGTTTCAGTGTTGACAGTACTGCATTTTTTATCCGGTAGAGTCCTGATGAAAAAACATTAGTCCATAATTTCTTAAATCAGATGCCATTCCTTCGCTTTCCCCATGACATTTATATTTTGAAGGTGAATGCACAGCTTTCCTCAGGAGGAAGACAGCCCTCAGCAGGACAGACTTCCAAATATCACTGTGCTCAAACCCAGGATGGGTTGTCCTACACCACAAACTATCGACATTGCGTTGACTCCATGGAAATTATGCAGCTCAAAGCAAAGTTTAAAATAACATGGCAATTTTCTATCAATGCTAGCCCATCAAAAACTTTTTGTATTCTAAAATTAGGTGGGTAAACCATCAGCTGATGTCACCGAAGTTTAGTTAAAGTCAGTCTGGTTTCCTGTTGCCCTTAAAGACCCGCCAGTGTCACTGGACCTTGGTAGGACAGCAGGGCAGCCTTAGACTTGCAACGCTCTGTCCTTCTCATGTCTCGATTTGAGGATTTGCTCTTTTTTGGAATTACACTGATGACTTTCTTTGAAATAAAACTCATTCTTAGATAGGATTGCTTCAGGATTTTCCACGAGCTTAGCAGCTGGAGAGACATTATTTTCCTTCAGCATCTGTAAGAACAGAAAGGCACTTCATAAGGTTGGAGTGTTAGATACTTTTCGATACTGAAAGCCAAGCTGAGGGAATTACGGGTATAAATATTGGGTAAAAGAATAGTAAAAATCACAGTTATATGGTTTTCTTCTGAGGCTCTCAAAGAGAGAATTGTATCTACCTCTGCTCCTCTACAGAGGCAATGTTTTTGCAAGGATGTTTCATGCCATGCATGTATGAAGGTGTGGATGTCCTACTGGAAGGCTAAGAGAAGAAATTCTGTAGCAACCACACTAATTTTAGAGAGCAATAGGCAACAGATACTTTTCAGATTTGTTTTTTTCTTCTGCTTCCAAGAATAAATACTTTATCTGTAATTACTGTAAGTTGTTTGTGTCAGGAATACCGACGTGAAGAAGAATTATAAACGTTTTTATCAACTTCTCTGTGTGAAAGAAATGCACCATATGCCTTTATATCCTCGGCCCTATTACCGCTCCATCTCTCATCATCCCTCTTGGAGAGGTTTGGTTTGGTGCTGGGCAATCTGAGAACCACGGCTTTGATCTGCAGTTTCTGAATGCGGGCAGAAAGCATGCCTGAGTACTTACGCATTACAAACTGGAGGTTAGGGAGAATATCCAAGTTAGCACACTATGCAGCCTATTATGTAGCTTCATTAGTGTTCAGGTCATAGTCCTCCGAGATGCTTTAGATGCCCCAGAGAACTTACACTGGGTTGGAGCTGTGAATCTGAGTCTTCTCAGGTTGGGCAAGCTCTGGTGCCTAGGTCCTTCTCTTCCTGAATGAACACTAGGCTGGTGCTGTCAGCATTTCCTCCTCTTTCTTGTCATCAAAAAGAGATGTGTGTGCACTGGCCAAGTCACTCTGCCTCATTCCTGAATCAGGCACTGGTACAGGAAGGTGAGCTGCCATCTGAGAGATGCTCCTTCTGGATGCCTGGGAGAAGGACACTGCTTTACATGTGCCTCTGTCTTTGGCAGCTCCAGCTGACCACACCAAAGCCTTTCACAGCTATGAATTTGATCAGTAGAGCCTAACTTGGCACCATGAATTTTGTGCCTGCAGCCAGCTGCTTGATTTTTCAGTAGAGCAGGACTATGTTTCATGACGCCTCTGTTGCCCTTCCGATTAAGCCTCAAGAGAGTATTTCCAGGACTGAAGTTGCAATCTGTCAATCATGCCCAGCTTCTAGGTGCATAAAAAGCGAAGAAGAAGAATTCACCGAGCCTCCTCAAATCCCCATGTCAACATGAGCTTTCTCATCACTGAATATCAAAGTATTCAAAGTTAATCCTGCAACTCTTCCTGCAGGACAAACAAGTCTCTGAGTCAGTTGTGCACACAGAAAAGAACCTCTTCCCCTCCAAAACAGGGGGGCGTTTTACAGCAGAAACTCTGCTAGATGCACAGACACACATCCAGCAACCCACTGAAATCAGAGAACAACAACAGGGGCTATATATATATATATATATGTTGTTTTTTTTTTTTTTTCCCCTCTTGCCTCTTTGCCAAAAGGAGAATGGGTGGAGACAGACACTTTGGCTCCACGTTTACCTAAAAGCCCTTTCAAACACCCGGCGCGTTGAGCAACACGGAGGCAGCAGTTTCTGTCTTCATTTCAGCATGTTGACAGAGAGAGAGGAGAATTTTAACTGGATCAGCTCGTTTCCTGTGGCGGGGAAGAGTTTGCATGGGTGTAGCAGGAGCAAGGTGGATGCACAGCCATGAACAAGGGCTGCCAGGACACAGGGAAGCAGCAGCAAACCCGGATGTGTTTTCATGTGGATGAACTCCCAACTAATGCTCCAAATCCCAAACTGAATCCAAACCTGAGGTTGCCACATTAAAGTAGTGTGAGGCTCCAGGTCTGGCTCACATCACCCTGCGATGCACAAGAGATTGTCTGCACAAGCGGAAAGGCACGGGAGCTCCAAAACCACATGGAAAAGGGCTGTTTGGTGAGATTCCAGCTAAAAACCACTTCCGTACAGGGTCTGTTAACAAAGTCTGTACCATGACATCCTGCCCGTCTCTGATTTTTGTACCAGTTCTCCACTGAAGAAACGTTTGTGTCATTTTTCTTGCTTGGAGCACTCAAAGTTGACCTTGTAGAGTGTCCTGCCCATCTGAAGAAAATGGCCAAGCCCAGGAGCTGGTGTGATCTAGGG
Source organism: Caloenas nicobarica (assembly GCF_036013445.1). Taxonomy (NCBI): domain Eukaryota; kingdom Metazoa; phylum Chordata; class Aves; order Columbiformes; family Columbidae; genus Caloenas; species Caloenas nicobarica. The sequence continues at coordinate 27,511,155 of NC_088246.1, read as the reverse complement.
GAAATAGTAACAGAAGAAAAACCGGCCCCTGAGTGGAAAGCTGCAGCATACTGCTTTCTTCTAAGGCCAATTTGCCAAGATGGAAATGTTCTGGAGGCAAAGGGATTACACCAGACATGAACCTGTCTTGCTGTGTTTTGTGAAAAATTGGGTGTGTAGAGTACAGCTGCCTTCAGGCATGTTCTTCCTGCAAAACCTGTTCATCTCGGTAGAAAATAGGATTTACTGCCCTCAACTGCATCTTGAGAGCTCTGCTCCCATACAGGCTAGTGTTTGCATTATTAAAAATGATTTCTAGCATTACTTTAAAATGTATACAAATGGAAAGAAATGCTTTTCCTGCCTCAGAAAGCACTGAAGAAAATCCTGATCACAGAGATGAGAAGCCGGAGTACAGTGAGACTTACTGTGCATTTTCAGTGGTGTTAGATGGATCTGGTTTCTTACATAAACTTCACACAAAATTCGTTGATGTATGAGGCCCAGTATAACTGTTCCTTGCAAATGGATCATCTGCTACTGCCATTTTAAATACATCTGCATGCATCCATACATAGGCACTGAAATATTGTCAGTATTTATGACAATTTAATTTTTCCTTAATGACTGGTGCTGCATGAACAGCACCAATGGCAAAAGTTCATGCTTCTGTTCTGTGATCATATTACACTTCTCCATTCCAATCAATGCCAGATACATCTGTAGATTATAAGGAACCTTTAAGCTATAAATAACCTCTCCATTTCCCTGAGGACACATCAGTTATTTGCTTTTTCTTCACTCAGACACACCACATGACATCACAGATGCAAATTTTTATGTACCACTTCAAAGTCTGAATGTTTGTCAAACTCATAAATCAAAGAACCACTACTTCTTGGAAAACACTGTGAAAATGGATAAAACTCTAGATATGAATGTCTAACCAGTTAGGCTTTAGCTGGATGAGTCGCCAGCTCTCACGAGAGGTGGCTTTGTGACGCTTTGTGTTTGGTGCTGCGGCTTTGAGATCATCAGGTGCACTTCCCATAGTGACTCATAGATGCATTTGGACCCGAGGAGAGGAGGTGAAAGGGGAGAAAGGATTTGTGCATATGTGGGTATGTGCACAATGCAATCTGAGGCATGTGATGAAGCAAGGCAGACTCTCCTGCACAGTCACTGGGGAGGGAAGGCTCCTTGGAAGATGGCTAGCCACCATAGGTGCACTGGAGGAGCCATTGTCTATATGGCCAAGATAGCTGGTACTCTAACATGGGCACTGTGTGAGATGTATAGGGTTATATGCTACCAACACCCCCCCCAGAGCCCTCAAAAGAGAAAAGCCAGCAAGGTTACTCACAGGCACAGGCAACTTCAGATGGTTGCTTTGGATTCTGTGTTTCTGAGGTCCTTGGGAGCCTGCGCCTCCCATGCCTCGCATCCCTGCTGGCAAGCTGCCCCTGGTTAGCTGCTTTGCAAAAGCTGTTGCCTCTTTCAGCACACTGAGAGGAACAGATGCCTTTGATACGCAGGGCGAAGGGTTACCAGCCAGCACAACACAACGTGCTCCACCCTGGATGGGAGTATTCCTTTCAGAGGAGGATCTGGGGTGACAGGCTTGGAGATGCAGGGCTAGAAGTTGAAGTCCTCATTGGGAGAGGTGGGATGCTCAACAGAGCAGTTGGTGATGCTGAAGACAAGGGTCTGGAGATGGGAGTTGGATAAACTTTTAGAAGAATTTAAGATTCTGCTTCTAAATCTGATAGTTCACCAAGAAAGAGAACAAGGGCTAGATTCTGATCTCAGCAATGTAATTGCAAATATTTCAACTAATTCTAGAAGTGATAAACTTGTGTTACCAAAAGTAGTGGTAAAACTCCCAGGGATTCAGTGGAGCTGAGAAATAACCTAATTGAGATACTAGCAGGGCAGTTTCAGATGCCAGCATGTCAGACTCCAGAAACCCATCTGTGTCCTTGCCTGCATCCTGGTCAGTGATTTTAACCCAAATAAGATATCCCATAGTTGCAGCTAAATCTGGGCTTCTGTGTGCATTAATGTGAGGTTGTGCTTTTGGAATTATTTGAATAGTCATGAAAAATAAAGCAATTCAGGTCATTGTTATATGCCAGTTGGCACACAGGACGGCAGGACTGGAAAGGTACTTCCAAGGCCAGAGAACTCAACTCTGCTTGGTTGTGGGCACCATCTCAAGCTCCTTCTTGAAAGGGGAACATCAAAATGGTACGTAGCATTTGAGATGAATTCTCAGTGGGGACTTGTAAAATTTCATGAATGTGTCCTTATCTCCTTTAGTCACTAGTTCATATGGCTTCTGCAAACACAGGCAGAAAAAGAATCAGATCATTGATTTGAAATCAATTTGCAGCTGTGAAATTAAGCGTAAACTGTACAGAGATACTTGGGGTAAAATTGTGGCATTTGAGAATAGTTAGCTTTCTGTCAATATTTCTACTTCAGAGATATTTAGAAGGTGGGTAGGTGAAATTTTGTTGTTACTTAAATTATAATGCACTGAACAATAAAGTATCTCTATCATCATCATGAAATTAAGACTTGATTATGTTTAGCATTTAAAATGATCAAATTACAATTATTCAGGTACCACCACCCGTAAAACTTTTCAAATTATCTATAGTCAGTGAAGCTAGTAACACCAGTAACAACCTTACAACCTAAGATAAAACTTGTGTGTCCATAAATTAGCCGCGGTGAATCCTTGACCTAGTAAGCACTACTAAGTTGCATGGTAGCAGGACAGTGGACAGTGGGAAAAGATGGCAAGCTACTTTCGTATTGGCAGTCAGTGATGCGTTGAGGCATGAGCCCATGGGGATACATCCAGATATCGACTCACAAGAGATCCTCCCTGGCCCGCAGCTCCTGTGCCCTGCTGCCAGACACACTGGGGTGCACTATCCGTCCATCGCATGCGTGCAGATGACTCACCATCAGGCGTGCAGCGCATCCAGTCACACCGCGCACGTGGAGTCACTGGCTCATGCTCCCCTGCCCTGCCTGGGCTCCTGAATGCTGCACAAGGCTCTGCAAACAAGTGCTCAGAAGTGCTGCCCCAGCGTAGCTTGGCGGTGCTGGTCATGTTGGGAATCACATTACTTGAATCCTTGTTTGGTCATACTGGGAATCAAACTGTTTCCTTCCTAACCAGGATTAGTGAAGGAGATGGTAAGTACACGTGGAGACCTTCAACACGTTTGTCTCAGGATACAAATCCACATCCCACATCATGCTTCACAAATGAATGTATGCATAGCTGAGCAGTGGGAAGGAGGTGTGGTGACAGGTAATATGGAATAGTATTGCAGCACAGACTGTAGGTTGGGGCTTGCATACCTGTGATGCTCCAAATGGCTCTAGCACATGACCTGACACCCTTCTGAAGCAGACAGAGTATATATGTCCTGTGGCTGAGCATGGAAAGAAGGATCAGTAATTTCTGAGGTGAAGAGACTTCTGCAAATGGAGGTAAATTCTGCTTGCGTCTCCAGTCAGTACCAAACAGTTGCAGATGCTGAAAAACATCTCCTGTGCTCCAGTGGCATTTTTTCTATGTCACTTTCTTTTATACACACGCACCTACGTTAGCGTGCAGGAATAGAGTGTCCCAGGTGCATCCCCTCTGCTCCTTTGTGCTTTCAGCTGAAAAGCTTTGCCTCAAGTGCAGTGATTGCTTCAAACTATGATTCCTTCCTGAAGCAAGCAGTCACTGTGGAAAAGTGCTGTGGGATACGCTCGCATGTTCTTTGAGGAGTGCGAAAGTTGGAGAGGGCAGGGGCAAAAGGAGAGAGTGGGACACTTGGCACAACTAATTTCTTTTTTTCCAACCTGCCTTCCCTTTCAGTGTTGGAGCTTGAAGGTGTTAATTAGAGGGAAAACAAGTAATTTTCTTATTTTCAGGAATTACCCAGAGACGTCCATTTTGCTGTCAGTGATGTTTCCAAGCAAAACTACATCTGGGTGTAAATCTCAAGAACCAAAGGACATCGATGCAATTGCAGCTGAGAATCACTGATTAAACAGATCTTGTTTCAAAGCCTAGAACTGGTTGTGTTTCAAAATTCCAGCTTGTTTTTCAGTGTTCCCATCAATTTATTCTTTTACAGAAAAATGGTATGCAGCCAGGTTGTTACAGACCAAAAGATGCAAAAGGATTGCAGCACCATTCCCATTGCACCTGCTAGGGCTGAAGCATCCTTTGAATAGCCCATGGGCAACACACGACCCCATCCTCCTACAGCATCTGGCGGGCTCACTGTGTCCCCTGCTACACAGTATGACACAGGGCTGTGGCCCACCTCACAGAAGGAGATAATGGAGAGGTCAGACACAGAAAGACTATGTCAGGACTTTTTCCAGCCAGCAGGACAGGGTGGCCACCTTGTGACTTCTCTGGCATTCTTGACGCCAGGAAACAGCCTTCTGTGGAAAAACGGGATATGTCGAAAAACATTTTGGTCAGGGATTCACCCAGCTGGTCAGGGACTCATCCTCTCTTCCCATGAGAGACAAGTGATCCTGTGCCATGAGCTGGGCACTGTCAAAGCACACAGGAACGTGGAGTTGTGCACTCTCACCAGAGCCCATCTCACCATCGTGGGCTGCCCGGCATCAGATAGGGCATTGGGTTTTATAAGTCCCTGTCATTCTACCTATGACTCTATTAATAAATATTTATCTATCTTGAGAGTGTCTGTGCCTTTCCTGTTGGAATCCAAGAAGAAGCAGCACCTCCTGATGCAAACCAAGGTGAAGGGGATAAAAATAGCAGAGTGAGAAGCAGCTGGGGAACATACAGGGTGTCCTTTGCCTGGTGAGCTCCAGACTACTCTCTGAAGGAGAGATGGGCTAGGGACAGTAAAAAAAGATGTTTTAAATTTCTGTGATATTTGTCCTTTGCGATAAAACTTAGCAAGTCTTTACACCAATTGTCCTCAAAAATATTTACGGTTTCCACACATATCTGTTTTATTTTGTGTCTTGCAGTGGGTGTGGTGTCCGCTTCACAAATTATGCTAATAAATATTACAGCCATAGGTCTCTCCGATAGTATCACGTTTCCTTATGTTTCCATTCCCTTGGATCTCCTGGCAGCATGTGACATTGCGCGGGTGTGCCAGCAGTGGCTGCCTGCAGCTCCTCTGACCTCACTGTCGGGGTAGATGAGAAACAGACCATTCAATATTGTGAAACCACCACCTCATTGCGGGAAGGCATGCGTAGAAAGTATCTTGGAGACTGCCCTCCAGGCTTCTCCCTTGAATTTTTCCATCATTACTAACGCTGGTACAACTCCAGTGATAGTAGCCGGGGCCACTACAGGCAGTGGGAGTCTGCACTACCATAGTGTGTCCTGGTTCACGCCAGGTGACACAAGGGAAGGAAGGCTGAAGACCTGTTTACACAAGCCTCCCCCCTCCCCTGCGGAGGCAGCTGCAGCCACGGCTGTGTCACATTGCAGGGAAGGAAAAAAATGTTGGGTGGAGGTCCCTGGAGGCTGCTCTGCATGCACAGGGCTGGCCGGCTGCAGGAAGGTGTGCCCATGTGTTGCAGGCACTACCCAAGGTGCAAGTCCTGGAGCTTGGCCTGTGGGTGAGGTTGTCCCTGGAGCACTTGGGAAAGGAGGCCACGTGCCTGCGTGTGGCCCCAGACTCTCGCCTGTGCAGACCAAACAGGTGGGACATAAAAATCCTCTCTAGCAGCAGGTGACCTGAGCTACGCTTTTCCTGAGCTCTTGGCTGATGAGCCTGGGACAGGAGGTGTAGGGCTGGAGCAGCCACTCTCCCTGCTAGATCGTCCATGGCAGCAAGCTGCTTCCAAAGCACAAACCTCTGCAAACTGTGCCACCCCTTCTCCACTGCTAGCTACGCTTTGCCATTGGCTTTTCTCTCCTAGGCACTTCCTTGTGCATGGAAATTGGTCCTTCTTTTCTGCTCTGCTTCCCTTCCCTTCTCTCATTTTGAGAGTGATGTGTATCATGACCCTGATTATTTACATTCATTGCCTAGTTAGTCTTATTTGCGTCTGAATTTGTGGGCTAATTACACAGGCACACGCACATAGACAGAAACCACTTTGGCCCATTCCCAGAGATAAAGTAACCTAAAGCATGCATTACCAGCATGCTCAAAGGCTTGCTCTGCCATATATCTGATAGATCTTTAAAATAAAAGGATTTAATATGCCTTAAAATGAAAATACAGAACCACAATAACAAGAGTTTCTATGCTGAAGGCAACCAAATCACAACATAACGAAGGCGTTCCTAACGTAAGTCACACCACCTTTGGGTGCCCACCTGAACCTTCAGAAACCACAGCCCTCCTCCACATGGACACTGACGCACCATTTCTCACCCCAAAGTAGGTGTCAATCCTCCCACCTTGCCATGGCACTGCCACTCTTGCCCATTCGTTGCATTTAAATGGTGATTTTTTTTTTTTTGATTGCATCATTCATAGAGTGCTTGAGCAGTCCCAGGAGGAAGGTCCATCCATGTGGGAAACTCTTGGCATTGGGAACAGAAAGGATTTTTGGAAGCTTATGAGCATTATTTAAGAGAGCTTTGAGAGGTTTTCCTTCTTTATGAGAGAGAGCAAGCCAGGCCAGAAACCTGCCTTCCCTCTGCTGTGTCAGGTGAGTCAGAGCAAGTGACTGGAAGGCAGAAAGGAGAGTTTTAGGGAAACAACTCTGGACTGGTGCTCCCAAGAGAAGGCGGGCAGGGGACTCTGGGCACAGGTAGGACTGGACATGCTTCACTTCTGGCAAGCTGCTGCTCTGGGTTTCAGCACTTCCCGGGTGTTCACTGAACTCAGAGAAATGCCAGAGTCGAAGAATTGCACTTTCATTGTAACTGCATTCAATTTTTGGTTTTAAAACTTGTACTTTACCAAAAGACCAATGTTTGGGGCCATTCTTCATGTAGGCTTTAAGGTTTGTCATGTAAGATTAAACATTCTTCTCTCTAAACTGTGGTGAGAAATATGACTTTAATGTTTGGTAGCATCACAGCTGAGCCTATTAAGGATGTCCCAAAAAGGTGGACATTGAAATGGTGAAAAATACATTAAGAAGAAGATAGTATGAATCTTTTGAAGTCATAACTTAGATAGCTTTTATTAAGTAATAGTGATCAAGCTTTAGAGAAGCAACTAGTGATTTTGGGTGTCTGGGTCTGCAGAGGCATTTGTACTCTGGAACGAAAAGACATCAATACATTTGCAGACAACTCCCTTTTAGAGTGTAATATCTTATACACACATATACAGATACTCACACATATTAGCTGAGACAGGACTTAAGAAATAACAGTAGAAAGGAAAAAAATATTCCCTGCTTTCACAGTTTGGAGTTTTATGGCCATTGGAAGCAGAGAGTTTTCTGTTTGAAGCATTGCCATAGTGCACTGGCATATACTAGCCATAGACTGGCCTATTTTGGTCCTAGAGCAGTAAGTGTATGTGCATATAAAATATTCATACAACATATTTTTATCTTTCTGTACCAAAAATATTATAATTGCTTTGCCTCCTCCTTCAGTTGTTAAGAGTGAATCCTCCGTGCTTTTATGCAGAATTGGCCAGGTAGGAAGGTCCCTTTCCTTCTCTCACCTGCCCTTCCTCCAAGGCCAGGGCACTCCTGTGCTGGTGGCTGCAAGACATCCCCCTCTGCCCCTGGTTTTGCTTTTGGCTTTCTTCCTACTTGAAGCATCCTCTTAGTCTGCCTTATTTCAGTTGTGGTCCTGTTTTTACTCGTAACCAACAAAAAAAAAGTCCTCAGGGGACCAAACTGCCCCTGGTTGCATCCAGGTCTCCAGCTGGCAGTGCCAGGGCAAATGTGCTATTGTTGCTCCAGCACAACCCAAATGTTTCTGGTGGTCACAGCCATGAGGACAGCACAACAGCAGGGTGAGGTTAGTGCGAAAACACAGCCCAGGCTTCAATGGGTTTGGTGGCTGGGTAACCACTTGGGAAAAGGCTACAGCATATAGTGATAAAACCACCTCCGTGATGTCTACGCTGTAACCCCACAACTGCACAGCTGTACTTGTGGTGAATACAAGTTCAGAGGCACCCTTGGAGGATTGGGGTGTAGAAATGCTGAGAACAACAAAGGAAAAAGTCCTCCCTAAGTTTAATTTTGTAGGATATGATTTTTAACCCATAAAACCTGAGTAAGTTTAATATCTCACATCAAGGTGAAAAGAATTTGCCTTATCCCCAATATTAGGAAATGTCAGGACAACTCAATATCCAGACAGTGCTGTGACCCTTTGAAAGCATTTTTGTGGTCAGGGTTTGATTGTACATTTAAAATTAACTTCAAACATTTTTTCTCCTTTTCTAAAGAACCCAGGCTTTGGGTTCATAAATACATAAAAGAAGGCAAAGTGAAGGAGAGCAGATCTTAGCACTTCCCAAAGCAAAGGAGATTAAGAAGTTTTTAAAAAATGCTTTGTGAGCCATAGACTCATGGCCTTCCCTTGATCTGTGTGTGCACGAGAATGAAAAATGGCATATCTAGCTGAAAAGATCCTTCTGAGATGGTGAGATTCTTTTAAAATCATAAGCCCTCTTGAGAAGACAGACCCCACCTTTGCCCTCCCGTGTCAAACTTAATGTGCTGTTGGCACTTAATGCACAGTGCCAGGGACTACGGACCTATGTTTTTATCTTTTAGTGGTGGCTCATTACCATTTTTGTATATAAATTCCATACTTCCTAGCAGTGAAACCTGAGATTTGTATAAATAATAACAGACACACTACAAATTATGCCCCTCCCCTTATGAAAAAGTGAAATCTTGATTTCTATTATTTTTAAGTGCTTTTTTTTTCTGCAAAACTGTGAGCCAGAAGGATGTGATTGAAAGGCCAGAGTATACTGGCATATACTAATGTAAACAAGTACAATTGCTATCACATAATTTTGAGTCATTACATAATAAAAATTTTCATCTGAAGATGTCACTGATATGTGCAACATGATTTAAGGCTGTGGACTGTGGAACCAGGGTAGGTGATTTACAGTGTTAGAAAAGAAAAACAAAAAAATCAAAAAACCCCCACCAAAACCAAAAGCAAAGGGGTTTTGCTAATTTGTGATAGCACAAAAGCCCTTTAAAAAGCTGGCCTTTGATTCCAGTGGTGATCTAAGACTCAAGAATGAACCAAACCAGGAGCCCATCTGAATGGCAAGACTCCTGTCTCTCACAAGTGCTTTTTGTCCCTTTTAGACTTACTGGGAATAATCCTGGTGCCTGTTTGTTGGAGCTGTTTTCCCAAGATAGTCCAAGAAACTGCTCTGCAAAGACTCTGCATCAAGTTAGTCTCCACGGACACGATGCCACATCCAAGCTAATCAAAAGGAAAGGCTGAAAGACCAACTCATCATATCCATGCTGTCCTTGAGTCAGGTTTGTCCAATTGGTTCGTAAGATTTATAGCAACAAGTGCTTCACTGCTTTGGCAGACAGTGAACCTCAGCGTTTCACTATCTGTAGTGTCAGGAAGGTTATTCCTAAAGTGCTTAGCCTGAGTCTGTCTGGGTACAATTAAAGTATGGCCCTCCTCAAAGGACACCTTGGATCGTTTGCCTCTGGGACGTCTCTGAGAGGTCCTTGCTTTTGTTGATGCACAGTAGCCAACCTAAGTGCATCCTTGCAGCTGAAGCTGGACTAAAGCTTCGTGGAGCAGAAGGATACCTGCAGATGCCCAGCAAGCTGTGCCCTCATGTAGAAACATACTCCAAAGCCCCAGCATGAAGTTTGCAACAGCATGACAAGGTTGACTAATTCTCAGCCTGCCATCTATTATAATGCTTAGCTTCTTTTCTGCAGAACTGTTCCCTAACTTGTTTTTCTCCATCTTGTGCTTTTGCTTGAGTATTGCTACCTAAATTTAGCACTTTGCACATGTAATTATTAAATTGGCCCTTTTTTTCCCCTAGCCTATTTCTTCAGCTTGCTCAGATTAGTTTGAATTCAAGCCTGTCCTCCAACCTGCTAGCAATCTCTGCCGTGTCGTATAATCTGTAGCTGTAATAAGCATACTTTCTATTTCATCATCCAGCTCACTAAAGGGGAAAAAAAATAGCAGAGTGTGTTAAGGACAGAACCCAGCAAGAGTGAAGGCATGTATCTCAGACATCTTTTGACTTTAGTGTTGAAACATGGAACTCTTCCCTGGGCATAGTACACAGTCAGTTATGCAGCTGCTGTCTGGTATTTCTCCATAGGTTCTTATAAGAATGCCATGCACGAAGGTGACAAAAGCCTTACTGAAGTCAAGCTAGACAATCCTGCAAGACCATGTGAACAGATCAGCCTGCTGACAGCCCTGTCCTTTTCCATACCTGTGTGGCTACGCTGGGGAACACATTACCCGGGCTGTCTCAGAGATCTGAGCTATTAATGATTCAGAAAATGTTTAGACAAACTCATGGTGTGGCTGTTCATTGCAATGGCTTGAAAGCCATCTCCTGCAGAGAGACCCTGGGGACAGCTAGAGGCTGAGCGGCAGAGCAGAGGCCCTGTCTAGCAGTGCCTAGAAATGTGTCTTCTTGGGTTATCTATTCATTAGGTTAACACTAACAGACTCAATTCATGGTGAATAACCAAAGTCTGGTTTCATTAACCCATGCACCACATTGTGGTCTAGATTTACCTAAACAAGGTGCTAAAATCCAAACACCCAGTGAATTCTGAAGGATCCTAAGTCCATGCACTAGCATGTTGCCATCCCATCTCTAAAGGCTCCATACCACTTACCTAACGCATAATGTTAAGTGAGTGTTGGTAGGTCTCGGTATGAAAAAGTGAAATCTTGATTTCTATTATTTTTAAGTGCTTTTTTTTTCTGCAAAACTGTGAGCCAGAAGGATGTGATTGAAAGGCCAGAGTAAGGTAACAAATGTTAATTTCATTGTATGGTATGTTATATGTTGGAAGTGAAAGCCAGAAATCACAAGCTTTTCAACGTGACATGTAATATGATTGCTCTTAGATACTGGCCTGCTTTATTTCCAAGATTTTTAAAATTACATTGTGAATACTCATACTGATCATAATAAAACGATTGCCTGAGAGTGTGAATTCCATTTAGCCTTTTCAATAAAGCACTTAGTGGGCTTTGTACCGGGTGGGCACGACCTTAGAAAAGGCCTATCATTTGACTATGAAAACATGGCTTAGTTCCAGTGCTAAAACACAGCTTTGCTAAAATAACTTCGGTGGGCGCAACCACCTATAATTTTTGTAGCATCATTGAAAAAAGTGTTTTCCTTATAGCAGTGTTACTTGTGTACTGGATAATTTTTTTGTATACATTAATAATATCAGTTTGATTGGATATTTTTAACAAAAAGGGTGAACAAGGATCTCGGGATGCGAAGGGTGAAAGTGCTCTGGTTCCACGTTAGCACTGCTTGGTACTTGATTCTATTATCTCTCCATTTTGCCTTTCTTTTTTTTTTCTTTTTGTGAATTTCAATGCAGTAACTTGAGTCACATCAGCCATATACTATCAGGTGGTATAAAAATACGATGTGGAGGAAAATACAACAGTGTGCATTCAGAGTTATAACCTGAAACAGGCATTGATGGGATTGTTCCTCTGACTCTGTTCCCACTCGGCCTGGTTACAAACAGTCTAACTCTGAATACTTCAGTACTCATTCTTGATCGCCAACCGAGTGAGTCTGGCCCAGGACATAATGTATTTACTATCAGTTCACACTGTCCAGTACCTTTTCTTCATTTCAGCTGATGTGGATTGTGGGACTGACTGTCTTTCTAGGCTGCATCCTCTAACTTACGTCATCACTGTTGTCAATGAAAAGAAGAATGTAAAATGCAGCTGTTTCAGCTGAACTGTGAGCCACTGTGACTGCACAAGGTGGAGGGCATACAACTAGTATGCACGTTTGCTGCAGAGGCAACAGGAGGGGTGTTTTTGTATCGAATCCAAAGGGTTTAGATAAGGCCAAGTGCCTTTTTTACTTCTTGGTTCCGTTTGCCTTCATATAATCCTGCTATCCAAAACCCCAAGGGTAGATATTTCAACACAGAGACAGTCTTCAGTGATTAAACTGTCATGAAACACAGACGAAGTTGGTAGGGTTGATTGGCTCTCACTGTGCCTTGACGCAGCTGTGGCTTGGATGAAGCAGAACTGGTTATGAGTCAATCAGACAAGGATGGGATCATGCCAGAGGTCAGGGGAACCAGCTAGTTAGAGGAGCACAGATGGTTATTTTCTCCTTCAGGTTTTGTTTTTTTTTTTTTTTTTTTTTTTAATGCTGGTAATTTGTGACACTGACTGAATGAGGAAGGTATCCCCACCACGGTCCCCATCACCATGGGCCGGTGATACTCGTTGCAGTACGGCTGGGTCTCAGCACCTCTGACTCTCACCCTCAGCAGGACCAATGCCAGGGCCCTGAAGGAGCTTTTCGCACAAGATGGTCAGAGCCTGGAGATCCACCCTGATTTCTAGGTTACTTCTGCACACAGGCCAGGAGCTCATTTTAAGGGGGTTCCTATACGACTTCATCACTGGAGCATCTGCACAGCTGCAAATCAGGGAAAATGTTGGTAAAGGTGATGCCTGTCATTCCACTGCTCAGCTCTGCACCATTTTCTCCGTCGCACTGCATTTTATGCATCCTGAAGGAACTGCATCTCAGCCACATCAGCTAGTGTCCTTCCTTGTGTAATAGCAAGGTAGCTTCAACTGCTGGCTCTGAGATGTGACATGCTGCTGCTAAGTGAGGGAACTCTACTGTGGAGATAAATTTCTGTCTCAGTTCATTCAAACCCTTGATTTTTTGACCAGTAAATTATGTCATGAAGCTTGTTTATTTTCCATATGGGGCAGAATGTGCAAGGAGATACTGGTGACTTCTTATTCTACAAGAGTTTGAAAGGATCTGGAAAGACTATTGGATACTGCTATGAAAAGGCTGCTTTAAAAATGTATGTATGTATCACAGCAAAGGTTAAAGAAACTTCAAAATTATGAGCTAATACAATAAAACTGGAATGATGTGCATCTCAGTAAAGACAAAGAAACTATGTCCATGCAGCTTGGCTTAGTGGTCTTTCTGTGCTGTGGGAGGATCCCTAAACAAGAATGAATTCACCCTCTAGTTGGGTTTTGTTAGAGCTGGGAAAGAAACTCAGCTGGTTGAGATACAGCTGAGACAGACTGAAGCAGTTCAAACAGTCTGAGCTGTGACTTTCATAACTCATGTTAGCAGATTAAACAGTCGCAATTGAAAGGTCTTGATTTGTAGGCATCAGGTTGTAAATGAGCTCCTAGGGTAGTAGGCTGGGAGTTTAAGAACCTGTCTGGGAACACCCGTCCTGTAGTACGTACATTTGCCAATAAGCCTCTATTAAGGGACCAAAAGAAGACAGCACGATTGTGACTGATCAAGTGGAAGAGAAGTAATACAAAACACCCAGCAGTTTTGTTGCTTCTGGAATATCCTGGAGAGATTGAAGATGTGAAAAGGAGGCGAGAGAGTCTTTGCCTTTCAGTAAATGATCACTTCTCTGTTAGTGCATTTCTTACATTTTGCAGTGTTCCTGCAAAAGTGTTCTCAGTTCCTTGGGCTGACTCAGGCTCATACACATCTTTTCCATCATATGGGCCACCTCCACCATTTACTATAGGGACACGATTTTTAAAAGTTAATTGTGGATGCTATGTTGCAATCAATTAGCAATCAATATCAATTAACTTTTATGGTTGCCTGCGCTTAAGACATGGAGTTCAGCTTTGCATTTAACACACTCCTAAACTATCTGTAATTCATCTTCAAGCTTGCTCTCTTCCCTCTGTTTAGCTGATTTCCTTCAGTATTTCTTCACCATAATATTAATCCTGTGCTGACTAGTTTATACCATGCAGTCCAACCAGTCTACTGGTACACTATCTGTTTTAGTAAAGCCCGTCTGTTTCTTTTGCTTGGAAAAGCTTCAAATAAATGGCATGTTCGTCATGTTGTATGCAGAATATCACATTAATCTCTAAAACCAGACCTTCTTAAGCTTTCTGATTCTCACTGGAAAGTTATGTGGCATGAAAACTTAAGAGAGGTTGAAGTTTGTTTGAGGATGGTTATCTAACAGCATATACATAGCTGGGACCAAATTATGTCATGGCAACACCTTGTGATGCACTTTGTGCAAAAGTGTCTGTCTGTTAAATGGTCATACTGCAATGCTGGCTAAAGTTGTGGGGGACTTTCTTCTGGAAAATGAAGTTTATAATATTAATAAAAAGCCCCAAGCACTTTGAATAATTGCTAACAATAACCTGGACTATAGTGCTTCAATTGTACAGTTCAGGAACATTAAACCACTTAACCTTTGAGTTGCCTACTTGATTTTAAATGAATATGATACTCAAGATGATAACAACTGTGCTGCTTCGTTCTTTATTAAGGACACGGATGACTTGTCCCCTCCATATTAACGCTCTCGTTATAATAATAAGGAATGGCAAAAATACAGGTATCAAAAGGTTATTAGTACCTTCTAGACAGTCTTTTCACAGTTCCTATTTCTAGAACTACACCACTCTAATTAGCGTAACAACTATTGCTACATTCAGGGTGTCAACAATAACATTTGATGACACAGAAACCTTGAAGAGACTCGTTTCATCTATTGTTCTGTCTGGAGTTTGTTTGGAAAAATATGTTTCATGTCTGCTCTTCCTCTGTGTTTCTTCTACAGTGTGCAGAGAAAAGCAACAACAATAACACCCATTTTTGGGGTTAAGGTGAATCGATCTGTACATCATAGGGAAAATCTGCTTTCTTCCAGAACACCGCTGCGCAAACATACTGCATCCAACATGAACCATACTGTTGAGGTTAGATGCATTTACATGCTAAAAGATCCTCTCCAAAATGTAGCTGCCACACAAAAGAAAAGATGGGCCAAGAAGAAAAACGTGTTTTGCTAACAACAACAAAGGCAGCTCAGCTTTTAGTAATGGATAAGATAACGTATTTTGCCCAGATTCAGCTAACTCTGAGTATAAAGAGTAACATTCCTACCACAGGACTTAAAATGGATGCTGGCTGCATAGACCAGACCTCAAAGGACCTTTGAGAAGGGTGCTCAGCTTGACTGCTCTAAGCCTTCAGCGAGGCAGGTGGAGGGAAGGCGGGTTGCAGCCACACAAAGTGCTCTTGGGGCAGCCAGGCTGTGGTAGCACACCGGGTATTAGCAGAGCAGCACCTACGATGCCATGAGAGATGAGGCAAATAGGGCTGAGCTCCCTTGAAGTCCCGCGGCTGCAAATGTCCATCTGCACGCCCCGCGCCAAACAAGTGTGGGAGGCATCGCTTCTGGCCCTCAAACAGGCAGCGTGCTGCAGCAGGGTGCCTTTTTCCTACCCAAAATCCTGTTGGATAACCCCAAATCTGAAACATAAGGCGATTGTCTCCAAAATAAAATATTTTTCACTTAAACCAGCTAGAAATGCTCTTACCACAAGAAAGACACAGACCAGTTTAATTAGCCTGCTGGCAACTCGAAGCAATTCTATGCATCAAGGTTGGAGGGAGGCAAAGAAACACTTCTGTTTCTCCATAAACACAGTGTAAGGTTTCAGCCCACCCTCAGGACATGATCAGTCGTGCCAGTCACATTCTAGCCACCCTTCTCTGTAACTCAAGGTAAGCTACAAGTGCAGAAGGTCTGATTTTTAACAGAGGATTAAATATTGCTACACGATCCTCACCGGATGAGCTCATTAAATGGAATTTTTCTCTTCCATTAGATCTCTCCTGGTTTTATTAGCCTCCTCCGTTTCAAGTCCGCACCTCCTTCAGATCACCATTCCAGCATTTCAGACATTAACCTTGTTTACAAGCAGTGGATTTGGACTGGATTCACAAAAAAGTTTACTCACCTAACACTACTTACCTGCCACTGTACTTCTCAGCACCACCATTTGCATTCCCATTGAGCTGCTGCATATGCCCGGAGGTGTCTATTTCCTTGCCAGAAAAATTCCTAAATATCAGTCCAGAACTTGCCAAGGTCTTAACAGTGTGAGCCTCCAAGCACCTAAAATCACATCTAAGCTCTTTTGGGATTTGCAAACAAAAGGTTACCCCCTGCTTGCCAGGCCTGACCTGACATGCATTTTCAGAGCACACCTTCCAGATCAGGCACCATGCAAAGCTCAGTAAGAACAACGCTGGTGAGTCTCCACGGTTCGATGGTGAGAGCACCCACGCAGCACGTGTCAAATGAGGTTCATCGCTTTTGAGCGAGGGGAACCTGTCTGTCTTACAGGCTCTAATCTCAAACCATTTCTGTGGTTGAAGGTACTCTTGCTCTTGAAGATGCCCCTGTGGATGGGCCAGTCAGAAGGTACTCATTGGGCCAAGTGGAAAAAGAGAAAAGTATTAGAAAAGTAATAGAAAAAGTAAAAAAAAAATGTGGACAACAGAAAAGCAGGAGAGAAATCAAGTGCAATCAGCATGGATGATAACCTAGTGGTGAATTTACTGAAACAGAGTGAGAGCTACCCTCTTTCTCTGGCTGTATCCTCTCTGAAAAGGTCAGCATGGGCACTCACTGTACAAAAGAGAATCTGCTGGTGTAGAGACGAGAGGCAGGCTGTCTACCAACTTGGACAGGACAGCGAACACTTTTTGAAGGACAAGGTTTAAGCTTTTCTATCTCCTCATCATTTCCTTCTTCTTACTTAGCATGCTATTTTTTGTTGGCTCTTTTTTTATGGACAACAACCTTAGTACACTATATAAAGAGCTTCAGTTCCCAGCAGGCAACACCACCAGAGACGTTTTGACTTTTCTCTGGAAGTCAGTCACTGGCCATTAGCCAGGGTTGAAGTGTCCAAGAATGGGACTGTGTGTTCCCATGACGCTTCCTTGTGTGTAGGGCTTGTCAGGTCTCAACAACCTGGTTGTTGAGCATCAGTGGACCTTCTGTAACATTATTAATAGGAACACAGGGCATTCACAGTTACTAAATCCTGCTTATTATTTTGCAGGTACCACCTTTCCTCTTTCACTCAAACTCTATCTTAAAATCACTTGGGATTTTAACTGCTCCTTCCGCTGTCATTGTGTCCTATCCTTGTGCTAAAAACCAGAAGAGACATTTTAGGTCTGCCAGTGGTGAGTGCAGCTGTACCACTGTCTGTTTTGCTCAGAGGATAGAGGCAAGAGAGAAAATGCTTGGCAACTGTAGAAGTCTGGCAGAGGACAGAAGGAGATGGTTGGCCCCTGGTCTCTTGGGAATGGTGAAAGGGGAAAAAAATGTTGCCTTTGTTGCTTCAGGACAGCACGTAGGTTGTTGGATACTGTCTGAAAGCATCCTCAGTATCTGAAGGCTGACCCAAATTGTGTTCTAAGTGGAATGAAGCAAGTTTCCAGGAGCTTAGAAACATCATGGGGCAGATGAAAGGGCCCTATATGCTGTCCCACAACTTCTCTGCTTTATTAGTTAGGTTTATTGTGCTGTGAAAGGTGCAAAGACCAAGCTGTGCAAGAGCAGATTTCTGGAATTCAAGTCATAACTATTTTAATATTTCTTAAAATACATTCCAAGTCAGTTCAGATCAGTTAGGGAGCCAGTCTTAGTGTAAAACAAATTTGCAAAATTACTACGGGTTTCATAATGCGCTATGGACACAACTAACTGGGAATAGAAATGTCTGGAAAGTATTTCCAACCACATTAGAGATAGTGACATTTGCAAAATGGCGATGTGTGTTTGATATGCTTGGGGAAGATGTCCATTACTGCATCTCATTACAGCACATAGGATCCTCTGTGAGCACTCCACAGCCCTGGATGGAGAAGAGCAAGAGAGCAGGTACAGCTGCACAGACTGTGGAGAATGTTCATCTTGAGCACCTTAACAAAGAGCTTTCCCAAACTCATCCTCTACCACAATCAGTAGCACCTTTACTGAGGTAGAGACCTGCTCTACTTTGTTTCTGATTCTACTTACACTGGAGTGCATGGAAAAACTCTTATTCTCCATAGAATCACTAAAAACACATATGGCTGGTATGGAATTCTGGAGATACCACAACCCAAGACAGAATGGGCTGTTACTGTCATCCAGTCCTGACTGATCTCTTCTTAAAGACTGCCATAGCTTTTTTTCAGGCAACCTACCCTGTTGCTTTGCTACCTTTACTCTTCATGAATTCTTCTCACTGAAGCTCAGTCCTTGCTTTGTTCCCTACAAACATGCAGGACAAATCTTTCCTTTCCTCTCTGCAGCAGCCTTGAACATACACTCATTTTGTCAGCCCTTGGCATTTTTTTTAAGGCTAAGAAAACCCAATGCTTTTGCCCTTCCTTCAGAGATCCTATTTGCTGGAGTCTTTCTCATGGTTACTCCATGAAACCTTCCTGGCTGTCCTATATCATTCTGGGAATGCCACACACAGGACAGGAAACAGGATTCACAGCACCATGAGGTCCAGCAACCCAAAGGGTGAGACCAAGACAGTCAATAGGGTCATTTCCTCAATCGTAGAATAGGGATAACTTTTAAAAAAAGAAGTGAAAAGAAGCTTCATGTGCAGGCATCCCATCTTTCAAGAAACTGCTTTGGTCATCTGAAAGCCATGTCTCTGACCACGCAAGGCATGCTTTGCTGGATGTAAGGTAGAGGGATGCAGATACTGTTTACATCCCATATCTCACCCAACGAAACCTGATGTGGGTAAAGAGGGTGAGGAGAGGGCAGCACGTGGGTCCTGATCAATGCAACAGGCTGGGTGCATACAGTCATGTTGGGCTGCTGTTTGCTTAGCTGTTAGACACCAAGTGGCACGTCAGCAACATCAGGAGGCAGCTGGGAGGAGGCAGGGCATTTTGGGCTGCTCCTGGGGTGTCAGGTCATAGAATCCTGTATTGGACACGAGAGGGAAATTTGTCATGATGAGAACAATCAGCCATTTGAATAATCTTCCCAAGGAAGTGGTGGATTCCCCAACAGT
Organism: Caloenas nicobarica; assembly: GCF_036013445.1. Taxonomy (NCBI): domain Eukaryota; kingdom Metazoa; phylum Chordata; class Aves; order Columbiformes; family Columbidae; genus Caloenas; species Caloenas nicobarica. The sequence continues at coordinate 27,492,125 of NC_088246.1, read as the reverse complement.
GGACACTTTTAAGATTCAGCTGGACAGGATGCTGGGCCATCTTGTCTAGATCATGCTTTTTTGAAGAAAGGTTGAACCAGGTGATCCTTGTTGTCCCTTCCAACCTGCTGTTCTATGATATGATTCTATGACCTGACAGCCCAGGAGCCATACATATCCCCCTAGTGCGTTTCTATCAAAATTTGGAATAAAGGAGGATACAAATTCAACACTCAGCAGCTGGGATGAATCAAGAGCAGATTGAGTCAATCTACAGTAAGGGCCTTGCATTTCAGAAGTACCCACACATGGCGTGTTAATAAAAATAACTACTCGGAAGTACCTATTCTGACTCCAGTCAGAGACAACCCAACAGGTCATGTGTTAAAATTCAAATGTAGCCTAGAAACGTGGACAGGTGAAACCATGCTGCTAGCGAAACCACCAGCACCAAAATCTCAGCAGCTTCAGCAAGGCTAAAATCTCCCTCTTTATTTTAGTGTGGACACATCCATGCGATGGGTGCCGTGAGAATTTATAATCATAGATGTTGCAACTGAAAGGACCTGTCAGGTCATCCAGACTCTTCTCCCAAATAATAAATAATTTGTTCCTTAGTGATATCAGAAAGGAATTACAGCTCATACTGGATTCAATTATCTGCCTAAAAAGGCGATGTGAATCTAAGGACTTGCAAGCAACCTTTATCATCTTATTTATTTCTAGGTGATTTCCTGAAAGTAGTCACAGCTTGATGCTTTTGTGAGGTCCCATAACTCCCTTCTCAGAGAAGATGTATTTAAAGTAATCATCCATTTATGCCATTTATACCTGGCAGATAACTGAACACTAAGCACCATTTTAGATTTGTCTGATAAAAAAAAAATTGAGAGAGATTTCTGTGAAAATAGGATTTCAATGATATTTTGGGGAAAATACTCTGCTTATACCATTAGTCTAACTGAGATGCTAAATTTCTACTGATGGACAATGGAAGAGAGTCACGTGTGAGGCTTCGGTGTACCACGCACTCCTTTACACATGGAGCGGAGGTGTCAATTAAAAAGAAGCATTTCTCTCTGTTTTGCGCTGAGGTTACTGCAATGCCATGGAAATCAACAGCACAACCAGGAGACATCCAGTCGTGAATCAGACCCTGAGCTAACAGCCTATTTTAAGTCATGTTCAAACTGTGTTAATTGGCAAAAGATAAAACGTCCACGCTGTTTGTTTTGCTGCTGTAAGGAGTTTGTGTTGAAAAGCATGGCTAAATAATAATTAACAGGCTTCAAGTAATCAATCAATAGTATTTCGTGAAAATAAGTTGTAAAATAGAATCTTGGACTCAGCTTTAAAGTTTGATTTTTTTTTTAGGATAGTAATGATGCAAAGCTGAAACTAAATCCAGGCTTGCACTTGATTAGGAATTCCTTATTGTGGTTTTACGATGTTAAATTTGTACAAACAGATTAAGGGTATTTTTAAGCTGTTCCTAAATAGTCTGGGAACTAAGAATTAAGCGCAGATTCTGCCCAGCCCCTCAAAAACCAACACACCCTTCTTCAAGCCCAACACCTGCTGTTAAAAATACATCACACAATGGCTCTGATCTTATATACCAGCAGATGTGAAGATGCCCAGAGGTCTCTCAGATGTTTGTGTTCCTGGGTCATGTGAGGGCACCAGGAAGGGGAGGGAAAATTATTCTGGAATTCCAGAGGTCACTGCTGGACAAAAATAGCGAAAATTGCACACATGTTGAGAAAAACAAAAGGTTCAGAAATCTGGAAATTTGGCCAAGAAGCTTTACTGAAGGCAATGTTTCATTCCTGAATTAAAAAGAAAAGAAAGGAGAATAACAGAAAAGAAATGAAAAAAAATGTCACCAGGAGAAAGAAAGGACTTTTAGGATGGTCTCTAGCCTCAAGCTGAAAATAATTTAAAAGTTCTAGCCAATAAAAGGGAAGGCAATCCTCTCTTACAAGGCTGCCTTGGGTGAGCTCCTAAATGTTTCTACCTGCAGCCAGCTGATACATTTTCAGGTTACAATTAATAATTACCATTAATGACCTGCTGAATGTTTTTGTACTCGGAAGATTTTTATTTCCAGCACACCTGGCTGGACTGCATTTGCTTTATCTGTACATTTTTAGCTAGGGAAAGAGTCTAGAATTTGGTCCCACTATTTTATTTGTGTACTCACCTACATGATAAATTTGATTTTAGGGAGGCTATTCACACCAGCAAGTCAACATTTAAATCAGAAAAAGCTTTGCAGCTTACCCCACGGTGTTCATCGTTTCATTGGTATTAGCCATTTGTGGGTCTGCGTCCTTTTCCTTATGCCGAGAAAGGTCTTGCGCAGTCCCCGCTGGAGGACACGGTGTTTGAAAGGCTCTTGTACACATGTGGAGGGGGATGAAAACCCAGACCATGCAGGCACAACACATGGCAGCACTAACAGTGCTCAGAGCTTCTCAAAATAATCAACCGAGCTGCAGTGACACAGCAAAATACATCATAATCACATCAATTATGCAATCACTATTTTGTGAAAACAAGCCTCTGGGATTTCTTTTTAAGTAATCAAAGAAATATCAGATGGGAAAACAATGAACCTTCCTATTACAAATGAGCAAGTCTCCACTGGGGAAACGGGAAAAAAAAAAAAAAGAGTGAGAGAAAACTAGCCCCAGACAGGCCATAAAAGTGTCTAATTCTGCCTGCAAGAATGTGACCCCCTTGTTTTAAGCACTGGAAGAGGGCAGAGCTGCTCAATGCCAGCTTGCCTGTGCCCCCTCCCCACCCATGGGTGCTGCACAGCCCCTTCCCCAGGATGCCACCACCGTGACACTTGGCTTGAGCTTGGCAGGGATAAAGGAGAAGTGCTGGGTGTCTACTGGCGTCTATCACCATGGATTTCACACCTGGTCCTCCTCACTGTGCAACCATCAGCGGCTCGTGGTTCCCACTAACCCGTCCAGTAAATCCCATGCTGGGAAGAGAGGTGCCTGCAGCCTGCAGCCTGCACCTGGGGGAGCCCACGGTGCCCCCGAAACATGCTGCACAGCCCGGCTCCCCCCGGCCCCACAGCATCCGGGTCGCAAGAGCGTGGCGGTGGGATTTCGCCCTGACCATGTGTGTTTTGGCAAATCCCTTTTGCAAAAGCTGGCAAAACGCCTTACAAAATGCTCACAGCACTGCACACACAAAGGCCTTAGAGGTTACTGAAATCTTCTCCCTGCCAACCGTATGCAAGTGCTACCAGCCACTGCTGCTGATGTGCTCCCAGAGCAGGGCTGTGCAGGGCTTGGGGGATGGGATACAGCTGCTGCAACCGCAGCCTGAATTTGGCAGCAGCACTTTGGAAGGAACTATAAAGAAACACTTTGCCCTGCAGCTAAAAAGCCTGATAAAAATCTGTAAGCATGTGAATGGTAAGGGGAAAAAAGGGTCAATTCAGTCCTCTCTCTTCCCTCTTGCCTTTCTCTTGAATTTTCAGACCATTCCTTGAGCCCCTAGCTGCTTGGTGGGACAGTCAGGTGTCCCTCCTTGTCTCCTGGTCCCAAGGCTGGCTCTGCCAGGACCATCATGGCTGGCATGACCAGTGAACCCCATGGCACTTGTGTGCCGCGGTGGCGCCCAGGCCTCCCACCCGGCTGGCGGCCTTTGTCCCAGGGAGCTCACAGCCCACAGCAGGATGAGGGACACCCACTTCTCAACAGCCACCGCCGTCCCTCAGAGGCTGATGGAGCAATGTCTCCTTGGCACATGGGGTGGACAAAGCAAGTGCTGAGGGTGCTGGCCCTGGCCCCCCTGCCCGGGCACCCCATGAACCCCGCCCTGGATGGGCCGGTGCACACTGGGGTAATCTGGGCCCTCGGGGCAGGGATCTGGGAGCAGCGGGTAGCAGGGCCTGCCTTGCTGACATCAAGCGTGAATAATCAGGCTTTAATGTGGCTGAAAGGTGGGAGGGGTGCAGGCGGCAAACACACCACCTTTCCGCCTGGGGCCAGGGCATGGACGGCTGCTGGTTCCCACCCCTTCCCTCTAGCCATCCTTTCAACCTGGGGCTGGGGAGGCAGCCCTTCCCCACCCCTCGTGAAATGCTTTGAGCTCAAAGGAGCCTCATAAACCCGCTCCCCCAACACTCCCTGGTTCTCCCCACCTCGATGCAGCCTCTGCCACTTCGGCTCTGCAAGGCAATCGGGCTCCCACAGTCGTGGCCCACACAGCCCATCCCAGAGGGATGGTCTCCACCAAGGTGTGACCCCAAAGGGTTTGAAGAATTCAGGTACGTCCTGCCCATTACATTTCATTGAGGGTTGGTGCTTAAACCCCTTGGATGCTTCTGGACAGCCAACCCTGAGAGTTGTCCCCTTTCTCTCCATCTGCTGGGCGGAGGGAAGTCCCTATGAAGCTGCTAAGGGTACTTAGAGCACATGGTTTCCCTGGTAGCACAGGGGACATTTCCCTCTGATATCTGCTATCACTGCCACTTATAGCACCCCCAGCTCACTGTCCCGGCTGGGGCGCTTCAGTTCATGCTCAGCAGGATGTGTTCTTGACAGCAATGCTAGAAACTGGACAGGTGAGATGATCCAAGTTTTAAAAATATTAGAGGTTGATAGTAAAGTATTTCTTTTCTTTAGCTCAAATAATTTAATTGAGGTGGTAGAAACCCATTAAATCAGCTTTGCCACCAGAGGAAACTACTCCGTGCATCTACCCCTTTCAATACCAGCTCATTCCTGTAAAACACAAGGTTAGTAACACAGACAGGCTAGTGCTCTGCCTGGCTTCATGTTAGATGTCCCACCTGAAGAGTCTTCCAGTTCAAGTGGAAAGAAAATACTTCATAATGTATTCCCATCATCCCCTTTGTCTCCATCACCTTCCAGCCTCGCTGTTTTTGTTCTTTAATGGTTGTTTACTCCCTTTCTTCCAACTTGTGTGTTGCCAAGGTTGCTTGTCTTCCTTTTCCATAACCAAACGATACAGATCCAGCTCTATAGATTCCAGGGCATTAACAGGCTAGCCAAAGCAGGCATACCAATACATGGAAACCCATTTATCTCAGAGTTAGATCTTTTCTTTGCACTTCCCTACAAATCTAATTGGAGAACAGCTCTGCTGTGAGGGCTTTTCGATCTACCTACATTTTCCCAGCTCTGAAGGGTGAAGACATGGGTTACCATGTTGAGTTTTCTTGTGTCTGAGTTTCAGGACTTGTCAGCCTTGCTGTGGAGAGAGGGCGCAGGAAATCTTCCAGTAACTCTCTTAAGATAGTGTTTAAATGCATCCCGAGAACACATAGTTTGATTCTGCATGGGAAGGGCACTCCGACTGGGTGCTGAGCATGGACCGCTGCTACCAACCCCAGTGGAAAGCTCTGGACACTCAGCTCTGCACAGGACTGACCCCTAGAAAAGACAACTCATATTGCAAATACAAACACATCCTAACCATAAATAAAGTAAAAGTTAGGATATGTTAGGGAGTTGCCCCTTCCTAAACATTTCATGTACGAAATGAGCAAAACAGCAAATCAAATACATCTTTGACTAATACTCGACAGCAATTCAGAGATTTTGAGTTACAGTTTTGAAGCAGAAAAAAAAAAGCTAATTAGAGCAGAAGAGATATGAGACGTATTGTACACAGCACTCTGTATGAAGGCCTGCTAATGAATTCAGATATCTTGAAAGTGAGTGCCTTATGTACAGATGCTTCTTGTTGTCATTGCATTTACTCTAATTCTGTGAATATACAGTCATATTTCCTCAGCTTAAATTTATAGTATCTCTAACAACACCAACAATACATTAAGATGCAATTATTAAGAAGAACTGGATTTCCGGTCAGTATTTAGTGCTTTGAAATACCTAGATATCCAAAGGAACAGGGGCAGAGACTATAATAAGCTTGAGGGAATCAGTCATGAATTGATCTATCCGGCAACTTTCAATTTACTGGAAATTCTGCTTTTGGTAGTAGAAGAGAAAAAAAATATGTGAATGTTTTTGAGCTTGCACACTCATTAAGGAAGCCTTGCCTCTGAAGCTGATGCATAGTTGCAGCAGAAGGTTGAAGTAGCAGCTAAGACACTGGATTAAGACTCAGAAAACCTAGGGGGAATTTCAGGTCCATACTAACTAACCTTCTTTGATGACAATGAGGAAACCCTTTAACCCCTCTCCATCTCACCTCTACATCAGTAACAGTTTGGACTGCAAAATTTCTGTGCTGGACGTTTTTTGTAAGTAAACCTCTTCATATGATCTAAGCATCAATCAATATCAGCCGTCACAGTTGGGCACTAGTGCAAGGACAGCCCACATTATACATGCACATGTATTTTGCATAAATAAAATGCAAGTGCAGCTGTAGAACACGGGAGATGCAGACACGGGGTGTAGCTTCTAGTGCATTCCCAGTATGGCACGTGTACGGTCACATTAAATGATCCACTGCAGCCACCCCTTCCCCCTGATTTTGCCTGAAAAAGCTCTGAAAAAGAAGGTTTTATGCTCACTACTAAAACAGTGCTGATACTTTAATTTAAAATGTGTAAAGGCACAGGGTAGAGTCTTAACCAACACCGTGTAAACAGGAAAAAAAAGGGAAGAAGTGCACCAGATTTGCCTTTTTTTTTTTTTTTCCTTTGGTCTTTTTAGAGAAGAAAAGGGCACGAGCAGGAGAAAGAAAGGTCCGAGCTGAATAAATGTAAATGTATGAATGAGACACTTCTAAGCATACCCAGGTGTCTTGCCAGCTCAGTGCAAAGGGGTCACAGAGAAATAGAATGTCTAATCATTGGAATAAACACAGCTGTGCATACTTACATTTTCCATACCTATTTTGCTAGTGGGGAAAAAAATAATCACTCCTCAGAAGATCTTTTCCAGCCACTTCTAGTTTCTTTATTTTTTATCCAAATTTTTTGCTTAAGAGTGTGTGAGAGGTGGTTTTGGTTTTTTTTTTGGAAAAAAAATTAAGCTACATACCCCAATTGGTTGTTCCCTTTCAGATGATTTCTAGCATTTGGAATGTTACTTAGCCTTCCAAACATTTTTGGTATCAAATTGTATGGAAGTGTGTAAAGACAATTTTTTCAGTATGGAATTTAATACTTGTGAAATTTTAAGGCAGAGAAGAAGGAGACTAAAAGGATTTTTGGATGGCAAACACAAAACTGGAAGATTTTGTTTGGACGGAGCCAATGGGAAAAAAGAACAAAATTAATCCTGCTCAACATGAGGCTCACAAAATTCAGCAGGAAACACTGAAGGTTATAATTTTAAAAAATTTCTACAAGCTTGAGAAGAATATTTGAAAACCTTTGAATTAATCACGGATATTTTGAATAGATATATTGCTTTGAGATTTTGTACAAATCAAATTCAAATCAAGAAATCTGGCTGAGAAAAAATCAAACATGCTTTTGGATAAAACAGCGGGTTAAATAACAGATATTAACACTCCCTAGAAAGCTTACCCCACTTGTATTTGCTTTTAAGGAATTCATCATCAAAGCATTTTGCAGGGAGAATTTATGACAGGGTAGAAAGGCTTCTTGCAAAATTAAAGTTGAATCACTGAAACTAGGGTTTTTTTTTGTGGCCAGAAAGATGCTTTTAGCATGTCATTTGAAAACAAGGGGCTCAGCCACCAAGTTATGGTGCAGTACATGCAAAGTATGTATGGAGAATATTTGTAGATATTTGTCTGCTGTTGAGAATTATAGCAACTGCTACCTGCATTCCCATAGGAAATCCAAATTTTTCTTTGTTTACTTTTCTAACTTGAGCAAAAATATTGCTCCGAGCTGAAAATTTAATTTACGGAACAGGGCCAAATAGATTTGTTGTTTTATGAAAGTAATCTTGAGTCTGATACACCTCAAAATAAATTTTGTAAAACGAGATATGACTGTTGTTTTACGAATGTGATACTTTTGCTACTTTGGAGATCGAGCAACAAGTGAATGTATTTACGGGGCTTGATGGTTGTCTGAAGTCTCATAATTTTCAGCCTCCCTGCACAGCTGTTCTGTCTGCAGCAGGCAAATGTCCTTCTGGAGACTGCTCCTGCCTGGGCGAGAAACCATCACCCCTTTCCCAGCCCACAGCATCTCCAGGCAGGCCGCTTTGCCCTAACCCGCAGAGTCACAGGGCAGATGGGCGTGCTGAGTCCCCCTTGAAGCTGGACCCTGCTGACAGAGTTCACCTCTTTTGAGGTAGCAGACATTAATCAAGACGGTGAGATTAGATGGGAATGATTTTGTTCAGGTGGCTTTTCATCTTTGTGACTGCCCTTAGCGCTCCTTCCCGGGGCAGACATGGGTGCGGCAGAGAGATGGGTTGGACACAGGAGATCCAGGCAGAAACCCCAACTGAATTTTGTGGATAAACCAGAATTTTTTTTTTTTTTCTGGGCAAAGTAGAAACAAAAGGAAAAGCAACAGAGTGAGATCATTATGGATAATTCTCTTTTAAATATCCAGGCCAATTCAGATAATGTTATAGCATGGGCCATATTGAAGCAATTTTTAAATAACCTTTCCCTCCTGCTTCTGCACAACCTTATCACTGTTTTTCCTACACAGGGAAGCAAAACTCCCACCAAACCTTCAAGTGGTGCACAGGGCTTGCAATGTGCTCCAACAGCAGCTCCCTTGAGCACACTCGGCTCTGCTTCACGCTTTAAGGTACAGCTTCATAGCTGTGCACTACACAGGTTTTAAGAAACATTTTTAAAAACCACACTGCTGGCAAAAACCACATGAAGTGAAATAATCTCTTTAAGATGTATTTTTAAACAGTTTCCTCACACAGTGGAGCCCATTGAGTATACAAACACCTAGTTGTAAATAACTGGGAGACTCAAAGCTGCAGTGCAGATCAAATACTCACAGGCAGGGGATATCCAAAGTCAAACTTTCATTAGGTGCATTTTGAAACTTAGCAAGTTTGCAAGAACCAGAACCCGCTCTGTAATGTCAATGGCCCAATGCAGCTGTTGACTCCTGGAAGTTTAGTTCAAATCTGCGCCTTAGTGAGAACATGTTCAAATGCTTCTCCGTCATAGCAAGGGGAGGATGAGGTGGACGCTGAGCTTCCTGAAGAACCGAGACTGAAGGAGAGCTCAGGAGAGCAGCAAGAATGAGACATCTGTGTAACCGGCCACGTGTGAAAAGCCTCAGGGACTGAGGAAGTTCAGCCTGCTGGTGAGCTGAGGGGAGTAAGAAAATACCTCTAGATACAGAAAGGAAGGCAGGGACCAATTAATCTCATTAATCTACAAGGCCAGAAAAACAAGTAATGGAGTCTGAATTACACAAGTGTTACAATAATAAAAATACTGCAGAACATGCTCTGTTACGGAAGTAAGAAGAGAAAGTGTTGCCAGGGCGCTGGACAAAAATGCAGAGGGCTGGATTTATTTTCTTGCTTTGTTGTAGATTTCCATTGTGTCTTCAGCTTTTCCATCGCTGAAGGAAGCTCCAGGAGGATCAACGAGTTAATAATGATGTAGGGGCCTAGTATTCAAGTTATAGTAGAAACGGTGATTCAACTTATACACATCAATTTTACACCCATATAACTACAACTGCATCAGTGTACATGAAGAGAAGACAACAAAAAAAAAGCCTTGTAATTTTTTTACAGTAAAGGCCATATAAGAAAAGCAAGTCATCAGAGAAACCACTGCTTGTGTACAGCCTATTCACAAGTCATTCCTAGAAAGACAACATGATCCAGGGTTATTAGCTAATTTTTGGTTCTCTGATTTAGCACCTAAAAGAGCAACTGTCTGAGAAACAGTTTAAATTAGATTTTAAAATGTTTAAATGCTTCTATATGAAAGAGAATGTATTTTGCTTTGCTCAGTATGAAATATTCCTTTTGGTCACTTCTAAGAGAAGTGTACAAAAGTAAAGTTGCAGGGAGGGAGAAGGAGCCAACTTTTTCTTCCAATGGCTCCCATTGCAGAGGAGAAGGGGGTTTAATAGTCCTCTTTCCAGGAGCCATATCTGGGGAGCTCCTGATCTGCCAGGGTCCAGCACCCCAAAGCAAAGGAAGCTGCCAATTTATCTTTTTGGTACCGTTCCACTTTCTATGCTTATATTTACATTTTTCACTTAAGGTAAGATGTTCCACCTTGGGAACCAATGTTCTCCCCACCAGCTGCAGGACACACATCCACCTTCCATCCCTTCTGACTAAATAATATGTCAGCACCCCACACAAAAAGCAGCGTCAGCAGAAAGGACTGCTGGAGACTCCACCTAGGAACACAAGGCAACAGTGTCAGACCCATGCCAGGGACAGGCAGGTCATAACTCTCTCAGGCAGATATGGAAACTTAACTTGGGCTCAATTCAGCCTGGAAGAGTGTCCTTGCTGTTTACTAAAAGGGAAATAACATTATCACCCATTATTCAGGCTATCTGACAGATCTAGCTTTCCTGCCCCCAAATGTAATTTTACAGAAATTACTCAATGAACTGGAATATCCAACTGGAATTAGCTAGTGGCATTGGTCCAGCCACAGTCAAGGATGCTAACTTTTTTGCTCAACAACTGAAAATCAGAAAAAGTAAAGAATATCACTGCCTATTACCATTACAGAAGGTTAAACATGCAACTTGGAGAAAAAGGTATGGAACAGAAATAGGACTTCTTTTGAGGAGCATAATTAACCTGTGGATCAGGTCAGATGGGATCAAGGTAGAGCCTTAGTGACTCGCAGCCCTTAAGTCATGATTGCCCGTCTTTCTGAAAAGCAGGCCATAATTCAGCAGAAGTTAAGGGGCTGATGCCCAAATTATTAGATAAGGTTTGATGACTTGTGGTGTGCAGGTCAGACCATGTACCCATGGTGTTCCATTAGAGCCTTAACGTTCCCTAGAGCAGATGACATGAAAGTCAAGAATAGGACCCCACATGAAACCCAGTAAACCCATTAAAACCTCACATGTAAAGAGAAAAAGAAGGGTAATTGTCATGGGTGACTCCCTTCTGAAGGGAACAAAGGGCTCAGTATCCCAACCCAACCCACAGGGAAGTCTGCTGCTTCGCTGGGGCTGGGGTAAGAGATGTGGCTCAACAACTCCCCAAGCTGGTAAGGTCCTCGGATTATTACCTGCTATTGGTTTTTAATGTTGGCAAGGAAGGTACAGGAAAAAGAAGTATTAGGCAAATCAAAAGGGACTTCAGAGCTTTGGGGTGGTTGGTCAATGGCTCAGGTGCTCAGGTGGTTTTCTCCTCCATCATTTCAGTAGTGGGTAGGAATGCAGAATGGAACAGGCAGGCCCAAGTAATCAACACATGGCTACGTGACTGGTGTCATCCAAGGAACTTTGGGTTTTTCTACCATGGGACAATCAGTCCTTCGCCAGGACTCCTGATATCCAATAGAATGCACCTCTCACAGAAGGGGAAAAGGGTGTTTGCTCAGGGGCTAGCCAGCATGATTGATAGGGCCTTAAACTAGATTGGAAGGGGGAAGGGCCAGTACCAGGCCAGTCGGTGATGAGCAGTGGGGTGGCACACCAAAGCTTGAGGAGATGCTTGGCAGCGACATTCCTCACACTGCACCATGAGGTGAAGGGCACAATCAACCACACTTGAAGTGCTTCTACACTAGTGTGCACAGCATGAGGAAAAAGTAAGGCAAACTGGAAGCCTTGGACGGGTCCCAGGGGTATGATATAATTGGCATCAGCAAAACCTGGTGGAATGAATCCTGTGACAGGTGTGCCATGATGGATCGCTACAGGCTATTCAGAAGGGATAGGAAGGGTAGGAGAGGCAGGGGATGGCACTGTATGTAGTGGAGAGGCTGGAGTGCATGGAGCTGGCAGTTGGTGATGGCAAAGTTGAGAGCCTCTGGGTAAGGATTAAGAGTCAGACAAATAAAGCAGATGTCATCATGGATGTCTACTACAGGCCACCCAGCCAGCATGACAACACTGATGAGTTATTCTTTAAGGAACTAAGCGAAACATCCAAATCATCTGCCTTTGTCCTTATGGGGGACTTCAACTTGCCAGATGTCAACAGGGAATATCACACAACTGGCACCAACAGGTCCAGAAGATTCCTAAAGCATCTGGATGATAACTTTTTGGTGCAGGTACTAAGGGAACTGACCAGGAAAAGTGCCTTCCTAGATTTGATTCTCACTAACAGAGAGGGTCTCGTGGGAGAAGTTGTGACTAGTGGCTCCCTTGGCCACAGAGACCACAAAGAAGTCAGGTTCAAAATCTTTGCTAATGGGAGGAAAACTTCCAGCAAGACCTTAACACTAGATATGAGGAGAGCAGACTGCAGGCTGCTCAGAGAACTACTTAGTAAGATTCCCTGGGAAGAAGCTTTTGAAGGTGTTGGGGTCCACCAGTGTTGGTAGTTTTTAAAGTAACACCTACTAAAAGCATAGGACCAGGCAATTCCAAAATGCTGAAAGTCTGGCAGGAGAGGTAAAAAGCCAGCTTGTTTGAGCAGGGATCTTCTTCTTGAAATATAGCGAAAAAAGAAATTACATGGTCAGTGGAAGCAAGGTCAGGCAACATGGGAGGACTACAGAGATGCTGCTTGCCATCGTAGGGAGGAAATTCGTGCTGCCAAAGCTCAGTTAGAATTGAAGCTGACCAGTACTGTGAAGGACAATAAAAAAGGCTTTTAAAAATATACTAATGGCAAAAGGCAAACTAGAAATAACATTGGCCCATTACTTGATGATCATGGTCACCTTATTAACAGAGACATAGACAAAATGGAGACATTTAATGCTTTCTTCACCTTGGTCATCAACGTGGATGATGGACTTGGGGCCCCCCGTAACCCTGGGTTAGAAAACCATGGTTGCAAGAATGATAAACTCCCAATAAATCTGGAACTTGTATGGGATTTGCTACTCCAGCTAGATCCCTACAAGTCGAAGGGGCCTGACGGGATTCATCCAAGGGTGCTTAAAGAGCTGGCTGACATCATAGTGAGACCTCTCTCCATGATTTTTCAAGGCTCCTGGGAATCTGGAGAGGTCCCAATTGACTGGAAGCTCGCAAACGTTGTCCCAATCTACAAGAAGGGCAACAGGGATGACTCTGGCAACTACAGGGCTGTCAGCCTCACTTCTGTTCCTGGCAAAATCATGGAGAAGATTGTTCTGGGAGTTATTGAAAAACATCTGAATGACAATGCAGTCATTGGTCCCATCCAGCACAGGTTCATGAGGGGAAAGTCTTGCCTGACCAGCTTAATTTCGTTCTACAACAAGGTTACTCACCTAGTTGACCAGGGGAAGCCTGTCGATGTGATCTTTTTGGATTTCAGTAAAGCCTTTGATACTGTCTCTCATAGTATCCTCCTGGACAAGATGGCCAGCATACAGCTGGATAAACACACAATGCAGTGGGTGAGCAATTGGCTGACGAGTCGGGCTCAAAGAGTTCTAGTAAATGCGGTTATGTCAGGCTGGTAACTAGTCACTAGTGGGGCTCCGCAGGGATCCATCTTAGGGCCAGCACTCTTCAATGTCTTTATAAATGACTTAGACTCAGGACTTGAGTGATTGCTTAGTAAGTTTGCTGGTGACACAAAATTGGGAGGAGCTGTTGACACTCTCAAGGGCAGAGAGGCCCTGCAGAGGGATCTGGACAAGTTGGAGAACTGGGCAATCACCAACCGCATGAAGTTCAACAAGGGCTAGTGCTGGATTTTGCACCTGGGACATGGCAACCCTGGTTGTACATACAGACTGGGGGACGAGATGCTGGCAAGCAGCTCTGCAGAGAGGGATCTGGGAGTTCTGGTTGATGGCAAGTTGAACATGAGCCAATAGTGTGCCCTGGCAGCCAAGAAGGCCAACCTTGTCCTGGGTGCATCCAGCACAGCATTGTCAGCCGCTCAAAGGAGGTGGTTGTCTCACTGTGCTCTGCACTGTCCCGCTCTACCCTGTGGCCTCACCTGGAGCTCTGTGTGCAGTTCCAGGCGCCACAGTATAAAAAAGATACAAAACTACTGGACAGTGTCCAGAAGAGGGCTATGAAGTCGATGAAGTGTTTGGAGAGGAAGCCACATGAGGAGTGGCTAAAGTCACTTGGTTTGTTTGGCCTGGAGAAGAGAAGACTAAGGGGAGACCTCATCGTGGTCTACAGCTTCCTCACAAGGGAAGGAGGAGGGGCAGGTGCTGATCTCTTCTCTTTGGTGACCAATGACAGAACCCAGGGAATGGCAGGAAGATGTGCCAGGGGAGGATTAGGTTGGACATTAGGAAAAGGTTCTTGACCCAGAGGGTGGTGGACCACTGGAACAGGCTCCTCAGGGAGATGTCACAGCCCCAAGCCTGACAGTGTTCAAGAAGAGACTGGACAACACCGTCAGACACATGGTGTGAACTGTGGGGTTGTCATATGCAGGGACAGGAGTTGGACTCTATGGTCCTTATGGGTCCCTTCCAACTCAGGACATTTTCTGATTCTATGACCAGCTTTACTCTTAGTGTTACATTTGATGTGTCACACTGAGGGCTACCTGTGAACAGGAACCCACTGGAAAAGCTAATTCTGGTTGAATTTATGTATTGAATTAGCTGAAAGTAATTGTGTGATTATTCATTTTCCATTCATTCTCAGAGCTCTCACTTTCGATTTAACTTATGTGACTTCGAATAAGTTTAAGCTCCATTGAAACAGAGCACTCAGAGATAAGAACATCCACGCACAGGCTCACACTTAAATTACAATGTGAATTAAAAATCTGGTTTGTTTTTCTGCTCCCAGGCTGGATGCAAACAAAATCCCTTGAGGCACCACTGAGCCCTGAAAGGTGTAGGATTTAACCGCTAATCACCCCTGACAGCCTGTTGGCTCAGTAGGCAGGCGACACGACGCGTGAACTGCCAACAAGAAGTGAGTCGGCAATAAATACACAGATTCTGGGGTTTCATCTGATTCCAGCCAGCCCATGGGGCTGACAGAAAAAGGAATTTTGAAACCTCTGATCACTTAAGAAACTGGTGACAGCTAGGCCCAGTGGATAAGGAACATGGGCCAATTGCTCCATGTTGTGGCCCCAAACTGAGCTGGTGATTACGAAACGCCATTCTCTGTTGCTCAGCTGGTGTTTCAGAGCATCACTGATCCTGAGCTTACTGGTACAGTCTGGCTAAATTTGATTGTCCTGCAGTCACTTGATCCTATTTCAGGGCCAGTTTGCAGCACAGGTCTGGTGCACAAGCAGAGGCTGTCTTGGACACTTTTCATGGCAGCATCCAGTAGAGATCTGCTGGCCCAAAACTCTAGTGACTCAGTAGAGAAGCTGGTTTTACATGTGTGAGCCTGACTCATCTTCCAATTACTGAGGAAATGGTTTTATCCAGGAAATAGCCTACACCATCAAGGCCTTTTCAAAAAAGTTGTTTTCCTCAGTGTCGTTCCTAGAAAACCTTTCAATCACACACTCAAATTCGAGATGGGTTAATGCATGGGATTATGGCATTGCGTGGAGAGCTTGTGGGGCCAGGAACATGTATTTCCCAGTGGAGACACCAGGACTCAGTGGCAGATGAAGATGTCAAGTGCCAAGCAGAGGGGCTGCACCAGAGAATGTCCTTTAGGGAGGGGTCTGAGACCCTGCTAGCTGTGAGGGGGGTGAGTCTAACGCAGGCTGACTATCATCTCTGAATGACCAAGCAGAGACAAATCTTACCGCCCTGGGCTCCAACCTCTGCCTGTCTCATAGCCAGCGCGGAGAGAAGCTCGTCCTCCAGTCTCCTGGCATTTCCCAGACTGCTTCTGCTCCCTGCCTGCAGGCACGCAGTCCCCCTTGGTCCTGGGAACTGCATTTACTGCAAAGCAGAGGGAAAAAAAGAAATAAAGGAAGTTCCTCCGAGGGAAAGGAATGATCAATGAAACCATTACTGCTGCGGTGCAGCTGCTTGATCCTGTGGGATATTGATGAACAGCCCTTTGTGGATTAGTAGAAAGAAGCAACACTGTTGTGTTACCAAGATAAAACTATTCAGGTGTGAATTTCCCATTCCTTTAAGACATAAAAAAACACCTGACAGCAACTTCTGAGCACATCCTATTCTTCTTTCCTCCTCAGAACCGTGGTAGAAAAACAGTTTATTGATCTCTGCTAAGAAATCAAATGTTGTTATAACTCTGAAGGGTGTCCAGTTACAGAGAAAATCGGTGGTAATCGGAAGCTTCACGCAGACCTCGTGTGACCCTGCTCATTCCGGCACAGAAAACTGTTTTTGTCTAACTTAGAAAGAAACCAGACAAACTCTGTGAGGTTACTTATAATCCTGACACCACTCTCAGAATTGCCATATGCTGGGAACATGCCTTCTTGCCTATCTACAGTATATATCTGAAGGACTTTGTTACAGCCCTGATATTTGGCATATCTTAAGCCTATTTAGAACATCAACACCATCAATCACTTGGTACGGGGCCGAGCAGCTGGATGAACCTTGGCTATCATCTAAAGGCTATTTGTCATCTGGCCAAGTCTGTTTGGCGTATAATGCTTCAGTCCCAGAACAATTTTCTCTCTCCAAAAATATTCTCTTTGATTCAGGAAACACGTGATTAATAACGAACAAGGGCTTAAAGATGGAGGTCAAGGCTGAAGTCTTAACCAAACAAGTGCATTGCTTTCTAATGTTTGTCTCAGCCTTCAAATATTCCCTTGAAGAGCACCCTTGGTACAGAAACACAAAACTGTTTTTAAATAACACAAGATTTGAGAGACCTGTGTAGCCACAGCCACAACAGAGGCTTTCCTCAAGTGCGACGATGCTGTTCTTACAAATCGGTACCCAGACAACAAATCTCTAATAGCAACCCACATTGAGGATGAGCTGTGCCCACGTTACATTCCCATACTCTCCAAGACGAGCGATACTCGGCACTTCTGACATTTAGGCAATTAGCTCTCTCTTTAAAATAAGAAATATTAGCTGAAGTATCTTAACCATCTGTCTGAGCCAAAATAAGAGCAAAGGAGTTTATATAAACAGTCTTAGCAGGCTTAACAAGCATGTAGCTAAAGATTTATTTTTTTAAGCCTCAACAATAGAGACTACTGGATATAAGCAAGTACTTAATCATTTTTGTCTCTGTACTGCTAATGGAAGACTAGTAATTAGTGGGTGACTAAACTTCAAAAGTACATGTTGCTTCAATACATGGTATTGTAAAAGACAGATTCCTCCCAGCCATCTATAGAGCCAGGAGGAAAAGGGAGGAGAAAAATATTTGGAAAGTTTGCCTTATCAATTAAAGGATTTTGTTCATATCTTCAGTCCCACTTCTTAACCTTTCTTCACCGCTTATCTCTCCCCATCTTCTCCGTATTTGTTAGTTACCTAATCTTGTTTGGAGTGTAAATAGGCAGGGAGGTTGTTTGTCACTGTATTTTTAGAAACAGATTCCAACATAAAGTAGTACAATCTGACATCTGACTTGCTGTGCGGTTCACTGGATGCAAGGCATAGGCAACGCTTGTGGTCACAGGGACGACCCTGTGAGGCAATGACAACGCACGCAACCCCCAAATTTGTTAGCACTCATTGTTACTAAAGCAGAGCAAGTGACCTCGTCATATTTAACAGCTCTGAGCAGACACAGCAGTGGAGATCCTGAGGGCAAAAACGGAATTACCACTAGTGATGTAATAATATACCAGGATAATTAACCCTTTTTCCACTCCTGATAACGTGAATAACTGCGTAGTCCAGCTGGCAAACTCCTAATGCTTGGAACCCATGCAGCCAGGATTTGTACAAACAAAAACCAAAACAGAAGTCGTCAGCGGTCTGTGTTGTCTCCGAACAAGTGCAGCATTCAGAGGGGAGCGTGGCTCTCGCCAGCGGTGGTCGCGCTAGCACAGATGCCACCACCTCCATCTCCCAGCACTGCCGGAACAGCAGCAGCAGCCACAAAGGGTACAAGCAATGGCAAGAAGCGACCCAAGGACATGGCAAAAGATGCACATTTTGAACTGCTTTTCGAATAGAGCTGAAAATCCTAGGGACTGAGGGGTGAAATTTCTTGTTTACAGTTAAATTCCTGATCCACGTAACTAAGCAACACAGCACTATGGCTCTACAAAATGGAAGCAAAGTTAATTTTTTAACAATGCCACATTACCTTTGTACATCTTGTTTCTACTCTCCCTCAGGGTCTTACATGAATGAATCAGAAAATTGCTCCCTTATGTTAGGCTTGTGTCTGCACCTGCATTAAATTCATGTCAGAGCAGGGTGGAGGAGGCAAATGTTGGGAGCACCAATGAGATGGTACCTCTAGATTTCAGCTACCCGTCTGTCCTATATGACAATTGCCTTTAATAGCTTTTTGAGGCACTACAAGAAATGAGCCTCGCACCAGTGGTGGTCCCTTTAGATTAAAAAAAAAGAGAATAAAACCAGTCCAGGGTCTTGTTTAGTTTAACGTCTGTTTCCCATACGGCTGGTCATCTCCAAGTCAGAGAAACGGAGTCCGTGCAAATGGGAATTAATTACTTATGCTTACAACATTTCTGTAAATAAAAGCACTTTTTTTGCACCAGACTAATATTTTTCATGGTAGAAAATTGGAGTTTCAAGCTGTTGAATCGGGGGCCTGCGGGTGTCTCAGCGCTGGATTCCTGGACTGATGCCCACAGTCCCGGTCTGGCTTTGGGCCAAATCCCGAGCTGAAAGGGCCTGCTCTCTGGTTCTGGCTTTGGATGTCGCTTCCGTGATTTTGGCACAGGCAGATCGGAACGCAAGCTCAGCCTTGAACCCCAGCATTAGACTAAACCTAATCCGAAGCCTCAGCCTGCTTCACATTATTCCTGCTGGTTAATTCCAGCTGTTAAACTTCTTCCCCCACTACTGAGCCAGAGAGTGTTTTGTTGACAAATTTGCCATGCATTTCAAGGAAAGTGGGATCTGGCCAAGGCTTTGGGGTTATATATTTTTTTTCCACTGCAGGAAATGGAAGTGTTGGCAAAAATATTCGTCGTTGTTTAGGATAAGAGAGTATTTGGACATATCCAGTTTTAAGCGGTCTGCTTAGTCTGATACTCTTGATATATGAGACAGCAAAGAAATATGTCTAGGAGTCTTGGAATGAGGTATCTTTTTTATAAGATGAGTGAAATACACACGAGGATGAAATATTACTTGCATATTACCACCAAAGCTGGTTAAAATTCACTCAATTGACTCCAGATGTGGGTTCCTTCAGCAATTTTAAAGTTAGCACTACTGTAACTAGGTGTGAGGCCAAGGCAAACTACTCTAGTGCTTTATAGCACTTGGAAGCTACAGTAGTCAAATCAAAATATGTTACAAGAGAATCCGTTTCTTTAAGCTTAGCAGCAGGAAGGATTTAATATACTGAATACAGCCAACCCATCTTCATTTGAAAGAACATAAAATAAATCCTTACCACATTTGTGACTTATTATCTGCATAAAGGACCCAGTTCAAGAAGGAGATCCCTGGCATTACTCATGCAAGCAGGGCCATACAACCCCACAATACTTTTCATTTATTTTATTTTCTTTCCATGAGATGGCAACTAGGCTTAAGGTGAGCATGCACCTTCACGTTCTGCTGATGCAGGTCAGTCACCTGAATATTTGAAGCTACTTTTCAGCATTTATTAAGTGCTTAATGGAAGATATTAATTCTGCTTTTTTACTCTTTTCCTCTGCCTGCTCATTCTCCTTGCAATTAGGAACTCCATGTAAAAAGCTTTGCAGGGGAATCCACTGTGGTAGCCACCAGCAAGAAGTTTGACTCATCCTATAGTGATGGCACTGTGGATTTTAACAATGTCTTTTAGCATCTTATCTAACCACTTCTGTGTACACTGGCACAGAACATTTCAGTTGCTGCCTTCACTTATTACTTCATTATTAAGCTGTGAGAGTGATTCCATAATGAAAGGTAAGCAGCCTCCTTAGTGCTTTCGTAACTAACAGCTAATGTTGTCCTGGGCTCCAGCCCAGCTCATCTTGGTGGAGCTTCGAACAGGCAATGCCATCCTCTGTCATGCTCAAGGGAGAAACGGTTTCCATGGTAAAAGATATTTGGACTCATCCTTGACCCACTGACATCTGTATGGTGATAAAAACCCTACATTTCCACAGCAGCTCCAACCAGTTCTGCTTTTCCACTGTGAGGTTGGTAAAATCCTGCTTTTCAAGCCCCAGGTCCTGTAGCAATGAGGTTGCCATCTTTCCCAAACTTGATTTTGCCTGCTTTTTAATTCATTTTGTGATACAGAAGGGCCCTTGGAAATGTGACCCTAGGGCACCCTAAAAAATAAGAAACTGGAAGAGAAAATTGTTTATTTTAAAGTAAGGACCTTGCTCTGTGTAAACCAGTCTCCTGACTTTTGAACATTTAATGCTGACAATGTTGCAGCCATGCTGTGCTGGAATGGCAGATATACTCCACTTCCACCATGGAAAAAGCCTTCTCTGGCTGCAAAGGAAGAAGTAAGATTTGCCACAGGATTGCACAGCAACCGAAGTGTTTAAGACTTTCTCTAAACCACTCAAAACCAGCTCCTTTCTGCCTGACATTTCCAGTGTGGGCATATTGCAAGAGGATAATTTTAATATCTAATTTAAGGTGGTCAGGTAAGTCTGTTTTAATATATTCCATATAGTAAAGGTTTAGAAAGAAAACCTGAGGTCATTTAGGGGTCTTGACTGACCTTCTGTTGAAATAGTTTTATCAGAAAACTGCCTTAGTATGTGTTGGTGATGTAAGGACATAACCTCAGCTGGTAAAAATCAGTTTGTAGCTCCACACATGGCAGGGGGGCTTTGCCAAGTTACAATAATGTCATGCAAATTTTCCGCGACAATTTTAGAACTCTTTAGTTCTTTAGTAAAACATCACTTTGCAAAAAGTTTAGAAGAGATTTGAGTAGCAGATAAAAGAAAAAAGTGACAATAAAAAAGGAGAAAATATCCTACACTCAAGAACCCTTGGCATGCTTCACAGCACTATTTGATTAAGTGAAGTTGTAATACAAAGACAAGGATTAATCACACAAAAGAGCAACATAATTAATTGCAAAAACTCAGGGAGAATTTCAAGAAAGAATGCATCCTTTCATTTAGCTTACAAAAATACGATTAGTAATTATTACTGATTTCCTGGAGAAAGTCCAGAGCAGAATTAAAAATATCTCGAGTCACAGGGAAGTTCATTGGTCTGTGGGGACAGACATGCTGGGCTGCGGGAAGCTTATATTTGCTCAGCAAACTTCTTGTTTTTAAAATTATCTGTGCTGAGTTACACATCAGGACACCTATGACTGGGTCTGTGCCAGCACTGGGGGAACTCTTATTTTTAAATGTTCATTATCTATTTTAAATAAAAAGAAAATCAGATTTCTGCCTGAAAATGTTGTAACAGTTGCTGTTACAATTAATATTTAAAGATCATTGTAATTCAGAGAAATCATTACAAGCAATCAGAAAAACTTCATCCATTTAAAAATAAATATGTTACAAAGACATCATGAGCAGATCAATTTTATCTAAATTATTTTAGCTCACGTGGAGCAAATTGATGCATTTCAGACGAACAACATACTTTAAAAATTTGTCTGCCTGGGATCTGATCAGCCTTTGAATTTGTTCCAGGCTGCGTATACACGAAGGCTGTTCAGCCACAGGCATCTCAGAAAACTTGCAGTGGATGTTGCCCACGTTTTGTTTGTTCTACCCCTCTACGGGACAGCAGCAACTCCTGCACAAGACCTCTGCCTCCTCTGCAGGGATGCAGGAGGATGCCACACAGAATCAGCCCCACCCCGACTTCTAACACAAAAATCTCCCACAAAAGCAATTTGCTCTATATCTCTGCACTCACTTGCAGCCTTCACTTCCACAGGGGCTGCCAAGCAGCCCTTGGGTTTAATGGAAAGTTTCCAGTCAACTTCAGTAGGAATTGAATCAAACCATAATGACATGTGCATCCTGAGGGTGATCAGCCAAATGCCTCACCTCACATCTCAGGTTCATACAAAACCCTTGGGATGAGAAATTATTGTCTATGGAAATTAAGGTGTGCAATCGATTTATGTCAGCTGAGAATCGCATCAGGCCATTTTCAACTGCATGGAATATGCCTACAGCATCACATGGCTGCAAACAGCTACAGATTCAGACAAATAAGCAGTTAGCCTGGGTATGGTGAGGCTGCAGTGAACGAACCTAATTGCCCTGACCTTCAAGCCAAGCTGCATGTGCAAGTTCACTTCCAGGCTTGCTTCGTGCACTGTCTGCCTTCAAAGGCATTCCCAGCCAATTCTGTTTCTAGCGGTACACCTCTATTATTTTGAAACTGTTTAGTTCCAAACTTGGTCCTGAATTCTTGTTGAAGCTTGGCGCATTGGTTACCAAGAGCCACACTGTGGTCTGCATCCCTGGTGCTCTGTGCTGCTGGCTGACAGCTGTCCTCTGCTCCAGAGACCCTTGGTGGGAGCACAGCACAGCCAGGCATGTGCCGTCACCTCCCACACAGCCCAGCAGAAGGGACGTGGGGGGAGAAAACGGAGCAGAAACAAATTACTTTTGGGGTCATTCCAAGATGGGAGGAGCCTGAGCAATCCTAAGGTTGTTCTAGCCTACCTTTGGGGTAAAGATGGAACAGAACAAGCGCCAAAACCTCGCAGACAGAAACGCTTCCATATGCACCTTCCCCACTTAGCTGGATCCACCTTAGTGTTACCCAAAATGCTTCTTCTACACTATTATACTTCACTGTAACCAAGCATTTCCCTTTGCTTGCTTTTGGTGCTGCTGTTGAATACATGAACAGTTTGTACATCTTCTGTGGTGCGTGAAAGCAAAGACAACCCATTGTATTTAAAGTTGTGAAGCAGCAATATATGTTTTATGTTCCAGGTACTCCTAGGACCAAAAGTGTCTCTAGAAGAACACAGATCTGGAAGAGAAAAACTGATGTTAATTGTATTTTCAGCTGAACAAGATGTGGTAGTTGTAAAGACATGTAAGCAAATGCCTATGTGAAGTGGCACTGATGGAAACACAAACTCTTGAGCAGGAAAATGCTTCATATAGAAATTGTCAGGGAGAGTCCTGTATTTACAGGGAGATGGACTAGATGTTCTAATAGGTCTCCATCTCGGTTTTTAATCACTGTGATTCATGCTAATTGTTAGTGGGAAATCACTTAGTGTCAGAAATAGAGGTGACACATTAATTTCTTTTTAGTCATTGCACATATATTGTATTTGAGGTGAAAGAAAGGGTTTATTTCTCCTCTCCTTTCCCCAGAAGCATGTTTGGATTTCATGCATAAATAGTCTTTCTTCCCTTAATCTGATTCACATGACAGTATGCATTTGCATAAAGCTTCTTCTTGGGAAAACCATTCAAAGCTTTATCTAGAGACAGTAGTCACGTTGCAGAATTATGTCCTGCTTCACAAGACAGCTTTTTTTTTTCTTTTTCTGATGCATTATTTGGATCATATGCTAATTTATTATAATGGTTAAGAGCACCAGGCCTTGCCTTTCAGCTTCCCATGTTTCCCCAGGCATACCCTAACATTCTTGTCTTTTCAGCTGTGCTCATCTTCTCCTGTCAGGAGGTAAAGAACAATTAATACATACTGCAGATAAAAATGTTCACACCAGCCCACTCATTATTTGTTGTGGCTAGGTCTCCAGAGTGCTTTGTGCTTTCTAGACATCCAAGCTGGATCTGCCCCAGCAAGAATGTGAATGGTAACATACCATAAAGCTGCTCATTTTTACCACACCACCTGTGGCTGGCCAGAGGGACAGTACTATAATTTAGCCTAAAAACCACGTTCTGGGTCAAATAAAGCTCAGTTTCAGACCTGGAACTTCAAATTTTTCCAATCTGTGCTTCTGAGATGCTCACAAGTTGAAAATGGATGAGGAGCGAAGTCAGGACAGCAATTGCTCTCACTGGCTTCCTGCCACCTTGAGCTAAAATCTTACCCCTAGTAGCTCCACTCAGGAGAATCTGAGCCCTCTACACCAGAAATGAAGAACAGTCTCCCTTTTCACTTCAAACACATTCAGTTCCCTAACAAAGAAGGAAGGTTTCAAACACATCCTATCTCCTTCCTAAATTCCATATGGCAAAACTCCTGCTTGAGATGCAGTTCATACTCTAAAGCTTTGAGCTGTTGTTCTTAAGTCAACAGAGTCACACTGGGATAAAGCTAAGCCCTGACTTTATCCCTGGCTTCCACTTTGGCCCGTTTCTAGTTCTTGGATTCACAGCAATATCCTTCTGAACTCTGACAAAATGTAGTGCATGGGATAACTCATTTTTGTGGCTGCATAATTGAAGAGAGAGAGATCCAGCCTACGCAATTTTAGTTTTGAAAAAGCCTATGATTTATAATGTAACAGCAAATCTAGATATGTTTTCTGGCTTTTAATAAACAATAAAATTGCTCTGGACACTTTTATGAAACCAAGTTTCTTCTGTCCCAATCCTGAAATAAAAGTTTGAACAGAGCCAGAATCAATATTTTTTCCTCTTGATAAAGTATTATATGTTTCAGAAAGCCAAAATCCATATAAACTTCACTAAAAACATTACTTTTCCATGGAGTCACGTCTCAAGTTGATACAATATTTACCATCATAACTGAATTATGAAGTGTTTTCTTGGAAAGAGAAGTATAGATAGATGTCGTATCAACATGAAGTAAATAGTTAGAAGAATAGATTAGCATCCATTCAACAGTGCAGTAGGACTGTGTCAAGGGGTTTGGTGACACCATAAACCACAAAAGCACAAGTCAATTAACCTCTCCTATGGAAAGATTTTGAATTTGCAGCTCAGCTGAAGTGGGTCTCAATGAACTAAAACAGTGATAAACATAGCAATACATCACTGTGTGCATGTTTAGATGCTCACGTAAAAGAATTTTAAAGCAGTCAGAGGGATGCAAGTAAGTACCTTCCAATGACATGAATGGAGGCGAAATTCTAAATCCGATCATCTATATATTAAAATCACAGCTATTTAAAATCAGTTATTCCGCTGAGATAATTTTGTAAGAGTAATGGTTTCTAGAATAGGGCCCCAAATTTTCAAAATGCAGCAACAGTCCTTAATTATCAGGCTTGTTTAATGTGCATGCAAACTAAAGAAGGTGAAGGTTAAATATGATGTTTAAAATAATTCAGTAATGGGGAAATGAATCCTTTAAAGCAGGGGTGTAGGAGCAGTTACATTTATACAGTCCTAAAATCACATTCGGCCTTTGAAGGCAACTGTGAGGCTGATGTGGTCCCTGGTGAAAATGAGTTTGACATCTCTGCTTTAAAGAGACAAAAATGATTCCGTGGGAAGCAAACATTCTGCTGCTCAGTGCAACCTTTGCATTCCTAACTATTCCATGTTAAGTAATACATTACAAAAAGGAGAAAGTGTTATGTATGTGCAGAACCAATTAATTTCTTAAGGAAAGGTGAAGTAAATCAGACAATTAATCCGTTATGAACAAAGAGTCAGTGAAAGTTTACAATTCAGAATCGCTTTGGTACATACTGAAGTCCTGAGACAAATCTCCTCAGCTGATGGAGATAACCATCCACATGAAGACTTAGGTTTTGTGGTGTGTTTTTTTGTGTGGGGGTTTTTTTGTTTGTTTGTTTATTTTTAATCTGGAAAGCTGTCATTACCACAAAAAAACTGCAATGCTCTGTTACTTTCACAGACCTAACCCACTGTCTGTTATTCTGCTCAACAGAGAGAGACTCAAGCACACACAAGTGTTCTGAAAGAGCAAGTGCTCACAGAACTCATGACAGCGCCAGCTACCTTGTAGCCCACAGGTCTTCTACTCTCTGGTGAAACTGGGGGTTCATCTAAAGGCTGCAGGGTATCCTGTCCTGTACTGATGTCCACAGACTCGAGAGATTCTGCCTCAGTAGGGAGTTCTGTCTTTCCACATTTTCACGATCCTGTTTTAACCCACTCCAAGTCCCAAACAATAAATGAAAGGGAGATGGGAGAAATTCACCAAAAAGGGGACAACTCCAGATAAGCACACCTCAAATATATTCTTTTGCATCTCCTGTAGCAAATAATGTACACAGCCCTTAGGTACAAAGAGCTCTCTTATAATGAGCAAGCAGTTTTCCCGGGAGAGCGGGGGCTGCTCTAAGGCTCAGGTTGGATCACACCCCACCTGCTCGAGTTTCTCTCCTGTTGTCGTCGTCGGTACAGCCTGCACAGCTGAAGAAGATGTACAGGGCAGAGACTGCCAGTGAAAGAAAGAGCTACTGGAGCTCATCCCTGTTTCTTCCAGCAAGCTGGATCTGCACAAAGTCTGCACATCTGTTTAAGGAGCATGTGTGTCTACATGTGGTTCCTACTCTGTCTACAATGCATATTCTTCAGGGAGATGCTGAGGAATGTCCTGTGGCTGGGGGACAGCTAGGACATGGTGACAAAACGAAGTTATTCCTAAGCTTTTGTTTTACCGCAGTATATTCCCCTCCATCCTTTGTTAATAATTAACTGGCAAGTGCTAAAAAACCCAAACAAACAAACAACCATAAAGATGAGAGTCTGAGTTTAAGAGTTCAAACCAGTCCCTGACTTGGACTGCAAATATACCACATTCTACAAGGCAGAAAGTCTTAGAGAGTTGGGTACACAAGGCAAACACCGACAGAGAGATGGAGTGACCCGTTTTGTCTCTGCACCGGTGACTTAATCAGTGCAAAATCCCTGCTGTAGAAACTGTCTCCTGCTTTTGGTGTGGTTTGACAAACAGGAGAAAACTGCAGCAACAACAGAGACATGCATCTCCCACTGCCCAAATTGTGTTCCCACTCTGCCTTCAAATCAGTGAAAACCACTCCAGATTGGTTTTTCTTCTGTCCAGCACATGAAGTCAGCCCGAGACTCCTTTGCAGGACGATTTGTGTAACCACTACTCTAACGCACTGAGGGACCAAAAGAACAGTGCTAGCTGTTGAGAGACTTACCTGCTCCTTACTAAAGAGATGCTGGGGAAGAGTGTCTTGAACAGGACAGCTGAAAAGAGCAATGTGACAGGGAGCCTGAAAAACCTGTTTGTGGGTAAGGCCAGATAGTCATAGCTATAGAATAATGGCAATACCCTAGCAAGCCCTAATGATTGCCCTTCTCGCAAACACTGATCTGACAGACCAGGAGAGTGCTATCTGTTGAGAGTGCTCATGCTCCATGAGAGCACTAAGGACACTCAACTCGGGTGTACTTGTCCCCAGAGATCTCCCACATCTGTAGCTAACAAAAATTACATAAACTTGTGTTAGTGGCCAAAGTTAGGACTCAGGTTTCTGAGGCTCAGAATGGCTGCTTTTTCTCACTAAGATCAGTAACAGCCAAAGAAATCCAGCAAACTTTTTTTATGAGCCTCTTAGAGCTCGTAAAATGCTGTTAGCTATTATCATAGTTAATATCGCTTGATGTGGAAATATAAACTTGGGAAAACAAGTACTAAAACATTTGCGTAAATGTAACTCCTGACATTCATATTTATTAATTTGCTTTTGAGTAGTTTTCCATATTAAAAAAAGAGATTGATTACTCTGAATGTGGAAAATACCACGTTGTCACTAATATATTTTATTTGATTACAAAAGCAATAGAAAAAGGGTTTTAGTATAATTCTTATGCACAATTCAATATGCAAGATTTTTTTTCAAATTCAACACACACTTGACAAGAAACAGATATGTTGAAAGACATCAATAAATGTACTGATTAAGAGTTTGAGACACTTACTTTAAAAATCTGGAGCAAAGGATGACTATTCTAATTACCTGAGACATGTGAAGTCAATTGTCCTTAATACTTTAAGAATGACAGATTACAAATGAATAGATATTAGGGCTTTCTGCTCTGTTGCTTGCCGAAGAATCTGTTGAAGGACAAGTACTTGGATATGTCACCTTGTGTCTGGGGAGAGGGGGAGTAAAGAAGAATGAAAGGATGATGATGGGAAACGTGAGATTATCTCAGTGTTGCATTCTTTCCTAAATCCAAAGTGGGAACTGATTCTCCAACAGAAAACAATGCTTTGTGTTTTTCAGTTAGAAATACTTAAAAGGTATATGCAGCTAAGCCCCAAGCGTTAGGCTCTCTTCGCAGTACTAAGAAACTGCACAGACTGTATCTCCCATATATATATATATATGGAATTAATTCTCTTTAGTGATGGAATGACATGGACCTCTGACCAAGTCGTTTGCTGCTTTCAAAAGGCTCAAAATAACAGCTAAACTTCTAATGATGTTAATACAAACCCTCAGCTAAATAAAGATTTGGTCTTTGTTCTGAGCAAGTCGGTGAACAGTTTTGCCTTCAAACAGAAAAGGCACACCTGGGATCCAACCCTGCTCCTCTACAGGTCAGGAAGAGCATGGACTGAGGTTAGCAAGTGTGACATTTCCTTGAAGTCATGATTTTTACAGGGAAACAGACTGTGAGAACTGTAGTGTGAGGCCAGAGTTAGAACAGTCATCTAGTTTACATCTCCTGCATAAAATAAGCCATAATTTGCTGCTTCCAGCACGTAAGCCTGTTAGGGACTCTTTGCCATTGCATCTGTACACAGCCACACGAGACAAAAAAACCCCAGCAGAATTCACACAGCAAGTGCTGTGGGCCATGAGGTCCTCCCAACACAGCTGCCACCAACAGTTGCAACCTATGGCAGGGTATATGGTGACATACATGTATAAAACATGTCAACAGTCTCTGCTGGCAGAGGGTCTCTTGGTGATGGGGCTGGTGTGGACAGAAATGACACAGCCCAGTCTTCACCCCACTGTGAGGGACAGCAGCAGTGTGTGCTCTCCCAGGGACCGATGCTCCTGCATTAATGCATTCCTGCCACTCTTGACACAAACCTCCTTGAAACCGGTGACCTCGCCGTGGAGGAATTTATGACATGTTCATTACCCAGCATTTGAACACCTGGAAGAGAAAAGGCTCTGGATTCTATCGCCAGTCTTCTGAGTTGTGGTGTTCCACTAATTACTTCTAATTCTCATTTATTATAAATTACACAGCTATTTCTCTGCCCATCTTTCTCTTTCCACGTGAAGTGCAATGTAGAAAAATTATTTACTCTCACTTAAGTCACCAAGGGAGAAAGTGAGACTATATTTCTCTTCAAATCCACAAGAAATAAAATTGCCTTAACACATAATGCTTTGTGCATATAATAATAATGTTTATTTATGTAAATAAATATGAGCATCTACTGTCCCCAACACAATTAACATTCAATTTCCAGGGAATAATCCATGGGCAGTGACTGAACCCAAAATTCAGCTCTTGCAAAGGAATTTTTTCAAAAAACGTATAGAAATACACTTAAGTACATCATAACGGGTAAGGGTCACAAAAAACCCAGTAAATCACTGACAGTCATCATAAATTCAGCAGCAGATCTGTTAATATCGTGGTCCTCTAAATGCAAGGGATCTTTACCCTCCCTGGATTTTAGCAACACAACCTCCCTTGTAGATACAAAATGCCAGTTAAATAGAGGGCTTGTTCTCCTGTGGCTTTCCCAGAATTTAACCCAAAATGAGCTCTAGTTAATATATCTGTGCTGCTATCTGGTACAAACACCCTTGCTGTACACGAGACTGATGATAAATGTTTCTGTGAGGGTGTGGTTTGTTTGTTTGTTTGTTTGTTTTCCCCAGAAAGACCATTCCCCTTAGAATGAACAAAATAAAAAAAAAACCCAGCAGACAAAAGGCACACATTTAAAAGGCTCAAAACATGGACTCCTTTTCCTTTCCCCTGTGACAAGCTTAGAGAAAAATTGTGGGTAGCAGCATAGCCCAAAATTAATATTACAAATTTTAAAGGAGTGTATTTGCTCAGAAAAACTTTTTTAAAGTACTCCAGAAAACAGGATTCAACCTTATTTGGTGATGTTCTCCACTAAGTGTATGAGATAAGATAGAAAGGTGAAATTTAAAGACAACAGAACAGTGCTCATCTGCCAGGACCAGAGAATAAATTGCAAGCAGTCCTATAAACCACTTATTTACAAAATTAAATGAATGAAGAGGTAGAAAAAGAACTGGAAAATTGTCATCTTCCCACTTTACACCCTACTTGAGAACAATCAAAAAAATCCAAAGTAATTTGGCACTATGGCCTGTTCTCCTGTTAGACTCCTTAATGCATTTCATTTCTTCTACTTATTCTTAAGAGCTTCATTAGGCAAACAATTATATGATTCATGCATATCTAGGATAGAAAATATTTTAGTGAACTATTACAATTCTTGACTCTACATTCTTATGGTCAAAACCACAAGGAGACAAGACAAATGTACCTATATAACCACAGAAGTATTTTCATTTTCCCCAAGGTATAAAAACCAGGTTTAATTATAATTAAACCTTCATTTAAATGAAAATATTTCCATATTACTTCTGCCTAGGTGTAACAAACTCCTCTGTATTTCAAGGACTTGGTGAAAAAAAGAGTTCTTACACAACTGAGAGACTGAGCATACACAAAACAAGGCAATTTTCTCCAACAAAAAGCACCAGAATGTGGATTTTAGGAAAGAAAAATCCCAGCTTGAAGATGTTCCAAAGCACCTTTGCTCTCAAAAGCACTCGCTAAATGAAGGAAAATACAAAAGGATGAATATTGCAAAAGAGAAGAAAATCCACCTAACTCAAACCATAGCCATTTTCTTGTCTGATAAGTCCGGAGCCAGGTGGCTAGAATAAAAGATCGGTGTTTATCTGTTGGGAGATCAGTGCTGATTCATTCTCATTACGCTGCTGCAGCGAGCTCACCTGTGAGGCTTTACAGATGCCTTGGGGGCAAAGAGCTCGGCAGGGGTTAACTTCTTGTTGAGGGGGAAGAAAGGAGAGGTGAGATTTGGGTTTTAATTGGTGCAAGGGAAAATCCCCTCTCTTTTATATACCTGGTTCAGAGAAAAACACAGGTAATAACAATAATAAGAAGAAGTCTTAGGACAAGGGTTTTGCTAAGCGCAATTCTCTGAGCGTTTCCAGGTCAGCTCAGAGGTGGGGGAAGGGAGTTAGCATGGTAAAAGCTTCCCCTAAGGTTCAGTAGGGAACTTGGTTGTGAGATTTGTAGGAAGCTTTAGTTGGCGTGAAATCTGTGAGTTTATTGTTTGAATTAACTCTGAAGTGAGGAATGAAGTATACTTAATACACTTTTAAAGCACTATTTTTGACTTCCCTGTTTGTTTCTATAAAAGGGTGCTTCCCAAGCTGATCTGTGCAGTATATTTGTCCCTCTGGGTTTTACTTTCATTGGCCTGGTTAGTCCAGAACTAAGAGACTCGAATATCTGGTCTCAGAAGTCATTCTTTCACTGTGAACCACTGTAATTTCTTTCTTGCTTTCCATTTAAAAGACTCCAGCTTGCAAGATTGCAGTTTTCAGGTGCTGGAGACCTAAAATGCCAGTGCTTCTCTCTAGCGTAGTAACTGCAAAGATAAAAGAAATCAGTTAAAAAAACCCAGAACAGTTTCTTTAGTCCATTTTGCAGGTGATGTGGAATAAAGCACCAGGCTGTTTAAAACCAAAAGCGAGAACAAAAAAAAAACACACCCCAAATTTTTGCATATGGCTGCAAGGCAGTTTATTTTGAATAAAAACCCTCTCAAGTTATTCCAAAAGTACTTGCTTGTAGAGGCAAGGCCTTCCCGGAGCAGCGAGCGTGTTTAGATGTGTTGCCCTCTGCGGGGTTCGCAGATCTGCTCCGACCAGCCTCCTCGCCCGCCGGCTGCCAAAGGCCACCTCAAATGGCCCGTGCCAGCCCTCACCCCTTCTGCCTTGGGAAGACTTTTCCATGTCCTCCCCTATGGGTTTCTTCACTCCTCAATTAAAATACTAGAAGAATTATATTACTCTCTCCGGCCAATTTGAACAGGAAACAATTAATGCTGGCAAATAATAATGTTTTATATTTGCAAATTTGCCTTTTTTTTTTTTTTTTTTTAATTTTCTTTCCTGCATTTAGCTCCTTGTTAGGGTAGGCAGCTGCCTACTTTGCCTACCCTTAAAGCTGGCCTTGGCAAATGCTGTGCTCTATTCCCACTGAGACTATGAAGTTTACAGAATAACAGGGCTGCTTTAATGTGGCAAATGGAAAGGCCGGAGATAGGCCAAAATTACTTTGACATTTAAAAAATCCAGCATCCTTTGCTTTACACTTTTACTTAGTGCTGGAGTTGAGAAACATTTAAAAAAATAAAGCTTTACAGTTCCCTGTTAAATCTGACTATTTCATACTGTGTAATTAAATGTGCCCTTGCACTTTCAATCCTCTCAAACTGAAATGAATAACATTGTGGGGAGCTGTGACTTTTACAAAGATGTGTAGTTTAAAAACTGTGAAGAAATACTGATTCAAAGAACAAAATGAGAGGAACATAATAAACATTCTGTCTGGGGGAGAAGCGAGCGTCTGAATTTCTCCACCTCAGTACATCTCGTGAAGTGAGTAATTTGGAGTAGATGACTGTGGATGTACAGTATGGAAGCACAGAAATCTTCCAGCTCCACAGCACTCATGTACTTTCATCTATGTTATGCTCTGTCAGCTGCACACAACTCAAAAAAATACACAGTTTACCTTTCCATCTCATTTAATATCCAGGATCAACTCAAGATGAAAAACTGGGGACTGGAGTTATTTATCCTTAGTCCATCTGTTTCACAGAGCAGGACAAATAGCTTCATGCTGTTGATTTTATTATACCGTAACTCAAAAAGGAACCACTAGTGTGTTTTTTCTTCCTATTTTCCTGCAGCCTGGTCTGCCCTGAGCCAGAGGACTGCTGGTAGAAGCACGAGGGCAAGAAGTGAGATAAAGAACAGCCAGTGAACGTTCTTGCCACTGCTTCCCACACAGGTCCTACTGGTGGCCTCTACATCTGTAATTTGGGAGTCCTTCTGTCTCTGGAGGCACATACCATCCTGCCAATAAAGGAAACAAATAAAGTCCGTTACTGCAATGCCAGATGGAAACCAACATAAACCCTGATGGTCAGAAAGGCAGTGAGTCCCCAGAGCTGGCCATGACAAATTTATCACACTGTAGAAAGATGGAATGGTATAATCCTAATTTAAATGCCTAGTCTCTGGCTCTCATCCTCTAGCGAAGCAAATGAGAAAATTAAAATAAAGGAGCCTGAAGTTTCTGGGGAACGTTATGGACATGTCAATAAAATACTCAAAGAACCAAACATGAATCTTGCTGGAAGAAGTTAGGGAAGAAGTCAGGACTGTTACCACCAGCCCCAGTGGAAGCAAGCTGTATCTGCTTTAGGGCAGGATGAGATGTTTTTATCCCTGGACCAACTAAGCAAGGACGCAGAGTCCTACCAGCTTCCTCGAAGAAGCCCTGGAGAGCTGCACCAAATGCCTCCCACCAAGAGGACTGGAATGCGGCCATTGATTTCAAGGAGATGGGCACAGGGTCTTTCACCTCTGCAGCTCCTGTGCCGATGCCACTGGATTACCGTCCTGACTGGAGATGAGATCTCCCGTCGCTGCCTTGAGCTCTGCACCCAACAGAAGTGATTTCTCCTGGCGTCTACCTGTGTGTCGAGTCAAACCCTGCTGCAAACTGCAAGCGGAAATATGTAGCTAATAATCAAATCCTTTCAAAGAGATTGGAGGGCAGGAAGAAAGAATAATTGCAAGAGGAATAACAGAAAAGGGAAGAAAGGTTTGGCTGGGATCTCTCACAGATACTTGGGAGGTGTGTATTTGCTGTGCCCGGCAGTTAAGCATCCTGCTGCCCACATGAGTTTATTACCCCATCTCAGGTGCTGAGGGTCCGTACAGCGGGTAAGGGCTTAGTTTCTCAGAAAAATTTAAGCAACTAAAATGAGCTGCTCATCACCTAGGAATGAGAGTCCTAAAAGCCAGCAGTTCGAGGAGGGAACTGCCAAACCTACACTACAGGGTATTTCAAAAAGAGGGACCTGATTTGAAATCACTATGTCTCTGCAACTGGGTCCCTCTATTTGAAACGCCCTGTAGAGAGGCCAGTATTTCTAACTTGCAAAGAGAACATGTTGTATTGGAGCAATTTTCCCTCCTTTCTTCATCTACAAACATATCAGAAACCTCATAGTGATTTGTATGTGCCCGTGGAGAATGGTAACATGGATTTAACCGAAGCTGTTCCCAAACTCTAGGTGAAATGAAACGCAGAAAGAAATGTTGATCCGCCGCCTCCGTTTGTTGTTCTTTAAATGAGGCAGTGAGCCTGCTCCTAATGAGTAACTCCAGAGACAAAAGAGCCAGGAGGCAGGAAAACAGAAGGCACTTAGCGTAGGTGGGAGCTTCCCAGGAATTCAGGAGCAAAATCCTGCTTTTCGGTGACATGAAACTATTTTCTGGTTTTTTACCCCATAACAGTGCAACTCAGACATTAAAAGTCTGTATTGCTTAGGGAATCAAATCACTTGCTACAGATCCTGGAGCAATTTATTCCTGAAACAAAATATATTTTAGTCTTTTCACTTACATTTTTTAAAAATTTAAGATAGTCAACACATATGCAATGCCAAGGGAATTCTTGTTTGTAACAACGGTAAGAATATAATGAGGTCCAAAATACTCCAAGTGGTAACATAAAGTAACACAAACGCTCTGTCCCTCAGATATTTCAGTCTTCTGGACAAAAAAAATAGCTGACACAAATCACTATCATTTAGCACTGATTAGCTTCACAGACACCTCCAACTTGCTCCATGCACCGAGAGCCAATTTACACACCACACCAGCTTTTACCATTCCCTTTTTCCCTGCCTTTCAGGCTGATCCCTATTTATCTTAATTCCCACCATTCTTTTCTAAAAGTCATTGTGTGGGAATATTCTGGGGCAGGATGTACTTGCTGCTTTGAACCAGGGACTGAACAGACAATGCCACATTGATACTCTCTTAGCAATATTTCACTATCATTACAGAAAAAATAGATTTATTGGATGTCTAATAATTATTGCTGGCGTTAATAATACTACTAACATTTTTTTTGTTGTCAGCTATTGTTACCTATTTACACAATGCTATTCAAGTCTTAACATATGTAAATTAATAAAATAAAAATGCATGCTGTGATACAGCACCCCCTTCCATCTTCGGTCCTCTTGGTTGTTTTTTACCTACTGGTGGGACACGGACAAAGGATACAGCAGTGGCAAAAATATTTTACAGTTGGGAACATGATCCCATTGGGAGAAGAATTATTTACCACATCTGGCTGTAGTAGAGGACACATGGACACCAAGAGCTGGGACATTTATGGCAGTCCTCCATTTCAAGCTTTTTCAGCAGCATTATGACTGCATTGTTTCTGATCTGCAGGACACTTACTGGCTCAAGTCTGCACACACAAGCTATTTCAGTCACAGGAATATCATGAGAAGCACGTGTAGAAACATTGCCACGGAGGACTCGCTTTATACACTGCTGTGCAGCTGCCCTCCTTTTCTGAACATAAGTCAGTTGAGGGGAAGCTTCTTCCCACCTTGCTTCTCATGGAAAAGATATTCCAAGTTGTTTCACAGGGACATAATTTAACATTGACTTTAGAAAAATGTAATTGAGTTCTAATCAATTAGACAATTTAAAAGCCTTTAATGAGTTAAGGATGTGATTTCTTTGTGGTTGCATTGTGGTTGGAAAATTGATTTCTTAGAGACAAGACAGCAAACATTTAACCTGGGTTACTGTGCTATGTCCCTCCACAATCATCAGATGAGACTGAGTTTTGGAAGCAATTTTCACTGTGTTGTCATTTAGGAGTGAGCATCAAAGCTGTGCGGTCCTAAAGTTACAGGTATGGGGATTAATTTCTTTTATCGTTCTTTACCCTCATAAACACATCGGACTGACATGGGTTGGTGACCAGTTTTTTACTATAGCTCTTTATTGTGATACTTCTGTCAACTGTCATACAGGAAAAGTGTTGGGGTTTGAAAGTGTACTTTGGGGATTTAGATACTTTCTTCCTTCTGTGGCACTATACAAGTAATTTGGTGGCATCTCAGAGCGTAAAAACAATCATCTGTGGATTTGTAATGAGCTGGTTATCTTATTTCCCTTTGCAAATCAAATTAAAGAAACAAACTGGGAAATGTCCTGTTTGAAGGATGGTTTTGTTTTGTTTTGTTTTGTTTTGTTTTCAGGGATGGCAAACAGACAAAGTAGATAAAAGCTGATATCAGCATTCCTACGTTTAGTTCCTGTGACTATAGACATTATAGACATTAACCTGCTTAATATGAATACTGCCTCTATAGCCCTCACAAAATGCCCATAGTAGGCTTTATGCTGGTAATAAGAGCTAAACCGTGCTGTATTTCATTTCATTCCCGCTGATAGCATTTATCAGCAAAATCTGGATTTAAAAACCCCCAAAATATGCAATTTAAGCCTCATCATAACTGGACTGCTGAGGAGGAAAGTGAGGGGATTATCTGGAGCCTGGAAGCACAAATATAAGAGTGTATTGTGAGCGTGGGCTATAGGCCTTTTGGCAAATGGTAGTGTAAGCTTCAGCTGACAGGCCTTTTCGCAACTGACAGATGAAAATATGAAACTTAAATTCTTCATGACAGATAGCTGTGCTGAATGAAGAGGCCAGTGGGACAGTGCTGGGCTGGGGGCGAGAGTGACATATACAGGCCCTGTGTGTGCAGTGCGGGGCAGCTCTTTGTAGCTCACACACAATGAATTTTGCCTTAAGACTCTCACACTTTGCCATGCAAACTGTTAGAGAAGACTGGTTTTTTTATCCCCTTTCTTTTTCTTTCAGATCGACATCTTTTTTTTCAGCAGAGTCTTAAAAGACAGGGGTGCCAGATTAAGTTTAATATGCAGGCATGAAAGATGTTTCCTGGATGATTCTCCATCAGACCTTTCCACCCAAACTAACATGCTGCTATTGTAGGAAGCTTATTCACTGTTTTATGAACTGTGCTTAATCCTCAGTGACGGCAAGCTTTGTCAAAATTTTTTTTAAAAAACGTATTTTGAAAGGATTGCTCCTTTCTGTGAGCGCCCCACTCCTCCAGCCCTGCCTGCTCACAGGGTCACACTCCAAACCAGGATGCCCCTCCGTGCAGGATGGTGTGAGATGGAGGACCCGGGAGCAGAGCCCAGCCCCTGACCCCAGATGCGGTTTTGGGATAGCAGGGAAAGCACAACTTCCACGCTTGTGGTTCTCTGCAGTCAGGGGCTGACAGGGGCCGTGGCCACCTGCTCTTGCTAAGCCACCCCCAGCCCTGCTGCCTGGCTCTCTCAGGGCTCCACCGCTAGTGCTTGCAGCACCTCCCCATGGGCAGGTCACTCTTCTGTGGCCTCCAGGAGCCTCCTGAGGCTGCAGCCACCCTCACCTCCTCCTGTCTGACAGCACTGGTTTCCAAGCCCTGCTCCATCCAGGGACATGGCCAGCCCAGCTCCCAGCTGGTGTCCTGGTGGGAAAGCTCCTGGCTTGGCATCCTGCAGGGTATCACACCAGGTGATGGCAGAGGTCAACTCTGGCCTTTGAATCTATGAAAAAGAAGAAAACGCTCAGGCAGGTTTTGTTTGTTTGCTTCCTCTTTGCAGAGGGAAGGGCCCTGCGACGGAGCTGTTATGGGCTCCCCTGCGCTTTCAGCCTTGTTACTGTGCTATAAAAAGGGGAGATGGGATCCAAGAATAACAACACACAGTACGGCCTCTGGGCAATCCCGGAGTCATTACCTCCACAAGGTTCCCTCTGATGCCCATGAACTGTAGGATCCGACCCTTAATATTTGTCTTCTTTTATACAATTTGTAATTATCAATGCAAAAAAAAAAAAAAAAACAAAAACAAAACCCTAAGGTAATATGTTAATTTTTACCAGATGTACTGTACATATCCTTATATGCTAGAAGCCTGGCAGGACTGCAATGTCACAACAGACATTTACTGAAGTACCTGGGGAAATGTAACAAAAAGTGTTAGTAGAAAATGGTCTTTCAGCTAAATTACCTAATATATTTGCTAATGGTATCTGATTTAAAAGCCATAAAAATACTAAGTTAAAAGCACACCATAAGATGTGGTATATTTATAAGTGTTTGTCACCTTGGCAACAAAAACGAAATTCCAAATCTAACACTAGCTTTGATGGGCCAAGACCTTTGAAAATTGATAAATACCTGCTCTTTATAGCAATGATCTGCTTTCAGTGAAGAAACACAGCACTGTAAAAGGAAGTTCTACATTGCATAACAGGATTTCTGTTAGCTTTCAGCTATGGTTTGCCCTGTCTGCCCACCATAGTATCATTTCTTTAAGTCTTGACAATGAAAACAATACATTTTCGAATACAGTAAAGCACTGACCTTTGTTGTACCCCTTTTTGTGACTTCAAGGCTTGATTTCCTGTCTGCAAACTTGGTGCGTTTGTATCGCACTGAGCTCTAAGCTGGCCTTGGTTAGTTTGCAGATCCATAGCTTGGATCTGATGGCTGTGGTGTGGGGTCTTTTTTCCTGCCCAGGAACAGCTGTGCCACAAGCACTAAACTATGTATGCCCTGATAAATTTAGCGCCAGTTTCAGCTCTGCTTTCCCGCGTAGCATACAGTCCTATAACACTGTGCTTTAAGAGTAAAATAAAAGCTATCTACTCATTTGTAATGCAAATTCTTTTGGTGTAATACCTCTGCATACAACTGGGTATAGATCTTTACTGTGTTAATTGTTATAGCTCAACCAGTTTGCCCACTGATCATTGATGGAAAACACTGGGACAGATCTACACAAAGAAACATTAGTAACCAAAAAGATATTAATGCTATCTGGAGGATCCCCTTTAACACTGCAAAGCTCTGTTCTCTGTGATGCCAACAAGCTTCTCTGGGGAATTGCAAGTCACAGTAACCATGGGACAGAATGTCCCCAAAACTGAGCAGAAGGGTGGGGGGGTATGTGTTTTCAGAGGTACGCAGACAATGCACTAATAACACCCTCTCTCTGTCAGGGATCGTTTCCACAAACTCCCCTTCTTGAGAGAACAACTACTAGCAACTCACCTTTGCCAGATAATGGTAAAGTTAATGGAAGATACTGATGCTGTCCCAGTGTAAGCCTCTCATTTGATCCCTTCTGAGACGGAGAAGCATTACCCAGCAAAACCGCCCTTCACCTTGTATCCTTACATCTGATGGAATTGATTAGAGAACCTGGCCACACGAAGGAAAGCAGAATCTCTTGTATTTGGGCAATCTCTGAGCAGAGGCAAAACCCTGTGGGTTCAAGGGTCCAGAATGCCTTTAAGGATCAGAGAAGCTTTTACAGTTTTAGGCGGTACTACATTAGACACTGCTGAGCATCTCGTATCCCTCTTTCTCTTTCTGTTTTGCGGATGCTTTCATTTCCTTCTACTGTTGATTCATGAGGTTGACAGTTGGCCAAGAAAGGCAAAATGGGCACGAAAATCAACAGGAAAGGACAGAACCAAAAACGGCATGTGAAAGGCAAGGAAGGAGGGGGAAGTAGAAGGACTGGAAAGTGGAAGATGTTTCCATCAGCAAAACTATGTAGGGACATGCGGTTTGTACATTTGGCTTGTAGAATGAAAGTATCTAGTGTTTATTTAAGGCATAGTAAAGCACAGCTGAACTGTCGATGATAGCAGGAGACAGTGACCTGACCTGCTCAGAAAATCTGTATTTATTTTTCATTCAAATTAAGTATCTCTGGGAAAGAGGAAATGTGTCAATATCAATGAAAACTTTGGAGAAGTTGCTTTGGAAGGAAGAACTTTTAATTTCAGAGTTGTTCAGGACATCTCAGAATTGGCGCATAATTCTACTGTCCTAAGTATAAACTAGATTTTGGTTTTTTTACATTTTATAGGAAATTTTAAAATACATATTTCTGTTATGATTCATATTTCCCAGTGGAAGCGGTGGTGTCTAACTCATTTCCATCATGAGTGTACTTCACTTTTGTTAAAATCTGTGAGGACCGAGAATGTCAATCAGATTGGACCTCCAACCTTGTACAGTGTTTCAGTGGATTGAAGACCAGGCCCACAGCTCTATCCATCTCTATCCATCCATCCAGCCATGCCCCAACACCTCCTGAGTGAACATCTCCAGTGAACCATAGAACTGACCCTTATATTAGTGAAATTGCTTTCCAGCGAAATACATGCAATTTATATGGAGCTGATAAAGCATCTATTAAGACACTGGTTAATAGATGCAGTTGGAGCTATTTTTCAAGTATTGATAATAGGGTGGAAAAAGGGTTTCAATTAACTGAGGTAGCAAGAATCATATGGATAGACATGTGCTCTTACACTCAAGTGCACAATTTTCACTGATTGATAAACCTAACACACCACTTGAGACTATGTTCTAGTTACATCGCTTCACCATTAAACTCTTCATTTACCCCAAATGAATAGATTAACATTAAGTAAACTCTACTGAAAAATTGTACAATTCATTGAAGCTTTAATATAAATTCGTAACAGCCGTAAAAGAAAATTACAATTTATCATTTGAAAATCATTATTTCTTATGCATGTTTCAAGATTTCTGTGTAATAATTGTTTCAGATGTTCTTGTTAAATAAGTTTATGCAAACTGCAAAAGGACACCTGCAGCAGGTATATAATATGGTATACATGTACATAACATACACAACTACCTGCATGAATATAGAAAAGTATAAATTTTCTTATGATTAACAGCCACATTGCCTTAGCAAATCTGTATTCATAGTTTTGTTTGTTCTTATGTATGCCTCAAACAGATTGGATTTTCCTTTTGTTTAAAATAAAGAAGGTAAGTTATACGATTCTGTCAAGCAAATCAGCATTTTATATGCTGAAGAATAATAACCTTATTATAGGGGTATTTCCGAAAGTCATTGAAAATGCAGAGAAGGTGGAATTGCCTTAAGAGGTGTAAAACCAGTATTACTAAAGGATTGCCAGTACCATGGGCCAAATTTTGAGGAATCTGGAGTTGTTCTGTGAACACCAGGTGGCTGAAACCCACCTTGTAATATCTCAAACAATTTGGACTTCAGTATGAAAGGTTTGGCTGCACACAGAACTAAAGGCCAATCACTACTTGCTTTGTGCTTTTAAGAGAAGACAGTTTTCTATTATACCCAAAAGTCCTTGGTGAATATTTTGAGATCATTAATGTCATTAACAGTATGATAAAATATGACATTTCTCAATAGTCTTGTATATCTTTGTTAGGAATTCCGAATACCTGACAGCCTCAGTGAGACCTGTCGACCTCTCTCTCTCTTTTTCTTTCAGCATTAAAAACCATATCTGGTTTTTCAATTCTCTATTTAGCTTTGGGTTTAAACTCAAAGAAATCGTGAGTTAGGCATTTGGATGTATTCAGTTACACTGTGCCAACAAACCACGAGTGTGATAACTGGGAAATCAAATTCTAGATGTAGTTATATTTATGGGAACTGAGCAGCCATTGCTTCAGTTGCACCTCTCGGATCTGCATGTGATTGTCAAAATGTATTTTTCCTTGTGGTTTACACACAGCTTGCATAAACAATGAACATACATTTTCAAACCTTATTGTTTTGGTTTGGTTGTCCTTTAGACTGCACCCACCTCAAGACACTTCTGAGGGAAGACACAATGACAAATATGGACTTTTCCCTACAGATGATAAGGCAACGAAAGAAATGAAAGACAAAGAACAGATTTTTTTCTTTCCCCCTGGCTTTTTATATGGCCTATACATCATTTGCCACTAATGTGCAAGAACTTTTGTGAAGACGGTGCCATAGCCTAGCAGAATGATGCAATGGAGAGAATCTTAAGGTCCCAGCATTGCAGAGACTTTGATTTTAAAAATAATTAATGTTGTCTTAACTTTGGATATATTATCAGTTTCCTGAGAGGAGGGAAACTCTTCTACTGACTGATGTATATGACCAGTCAGCACAAAACTGTTGCCTTAAAACATAGATATCTGTTCTGAACGGTTTTAATATAATCTGTGCTGCTACATGGGGAAAAAATGACTTTGTAGGTTTGCAAGAGCATGAAAACAAGATTATAAAACAATCTTTCAGATCTCAAAGATCTGATCTACAGAAGGGCTTAGCACTGGCATCTCTGGGTGTTCAGGATCTTTCAAAATCAGGCCCAGAGCCTGAAAAAGAATGTCACCACAATACATTTTCATGCTATTTGCAGATTTTCTTTACAATACCTCCAGCTTTTGATTGTGCTAAAGCCTTAAAAGCAAATCAGAGAAAAGTCTCCCCTATTGTGTATTACAAAAGATACAGCCAGAAACAGTAAAACTGAGCAAGCTGTTTCCTAATGCACTCCTTCACATGACAATCAGTTTAGATCTTCTACTTTCTTTCTCAGCCAACCTCAGTGACAATGTACTTATATCTAACTTTTTTTTTTGCTGTAATATACTGCTGTACGTGATTCTACCTACTTTTAATTTTCTTTGTATGTTAGAATAATTAGCACCACTGTACTATCATATGAGTCTGCTTAATTGTACAGTTTACCTGCTGTAGTTTAATAAGTACTGTACACATAAATATACGGATTTATGAATACACATACATTGTAGACAAAATAATTTTATATACATACTCTGTAAACCCATTGATTTTGTAGATCACTTTGAATTATGCTCACCGTTTACTCTGATGCTATTCTTATAAGCATTCCAGCTGTCACTGGTGCTTCTATACTTGCTATGGGTCTAAGAATTAAAGTTACAAAAACTTTATGTGCTTTGGAAACCAAGTCAGGAAGAGAGAGTCTGTTTTCTAGGGTTTTCTTTAAAATACCATTCAGAATAAACTCCCATCTAACAGAAACAAAAAGGACCATCAGTTTTTCATAGCTATGAGTACAACAGCCCAGAGTCTGCCCTGGGCTGCGCTCGTGTGGAAGGGTTGGATGAGCTGGATTAAGATCAGGACTTGATCTAATAGCTCCTTGTGGTTCTGATTTGACACACCGGATCAACTTCACTTGGTAACCTAAGACAAACAGCAGACTTTGACTAAGCTCTCAAGAATGTCCTCATTTAAAAATCAATAAATTGATGCCTCTGGTAGTGGTATAGCATTTCTTCATTCATTTCTGTGGAAAACCACTAGACAGTTCATCAAAACCTCTATGCATGCGGAAGGAGGCACGGCAGGTTGATAGGGGCTCTGAGGAGGAAGGCACCCTCTGCTTTTCAGGATGGATGAGGAAGAGCTGTGGAGCTCTGTGGGTTTCTGCATATAAAAAGTAATGCTTTGTGTCACGCCACAGGCACCATCCTCTGCTTCTCCAGCTGGGTGGCCTTGCGGCCCCTCTGCCTGTGGTGCAGCTGGCAGCACGGGAGCTGGGGTGGCCAGGATGGTGGTCCTGCTCATGCACCACGCTGGCCCTGCACTGCTGGCACCTGTGCCATGTCTCCCAGGAGCTACATCCATGGCTCCAGCATCAAAACGTACTTTAGATACCTGACCTTCATTTACTGCATAAGTCTCTATGATAAAATACATCCATTTCCCTTTCCTGGTGTGGTTGCAATGAAGAGGTGTATGCAGGCCTTGACCAACTGCAAATGCTTCTTCACAGGCCGTGGGTGACCCATGGTGAGGAGTAGTGAGGATCAAGGAGCAGTGGAGGGCAAGGAGTGAACTGCAAGGGGCAGCAGCCAGAAACCACCATGCCTTGGACTCAGACGGCTGCGTTGTCCATCACCTCACTGAAGGGACAGGGATGGAGGGAAAGTGGGAATCAGCAGTGAAAACAAGGGGAGCGGAGGTGAAGAAGGAGGGAGCAGAGGTGTCTGTCTGAAGCTGAGCCTGAGGAAAGGCAAGGAAAGGTGTTTCCGTGAGTGTTTATTCAATAGTATACAGTTTTGGGTTTTTTTTTCCTCAATACTCAAATCGGTAATTAAAAGTTTGTGTTAATTGGCAAAAAATTAAGTGAAATTCCCTGAGCTGAGGCTGTGTTGCCTGTGACACTGCAGAACAGCTGAATGACAGCCAGGGCTGGTGACACGCAGGTCCCAGGGGGATGGAAGGGCAGCGAGTACACTCTGCCTACCAGCATAGAGAAGCCAACATGTAGCAGCAAGCTCGGCGTGACACAGAACTGCCACTGTCACCTCCCACCAGGCACACTGGTGAAGCTCCTGGGGGAGAGCTAAGCTGATAAGCAAGCTAAACAGGTACATTTTGGGCTAAAAATGCCCTGGAAGAACTTTGAGAGGAAAAAATGTGGCCAACAAGGGTGACTGCTGTTACCCGAACTTGTAAGAGATTATTTATATCCCCTGACTTTCAGAACAAAATTATGGGGCAAGTCTTCCTAGGCTCCTAATATAGTCAGAAATGAGAAAGGTACCTCCAAATCACATTTCAGGGCTGATACTTAACCCAGGTGCTCTGAATCTCCACCTGGAAGAGTCCATATATCTCTGTTTTCTGAACTGAGAGTCCAGAGGGGCTGCCTGGCTGAGTAAGCTGCCTAAGGTGAGGGTGGCCCGAAGTTTGGTGGCCTGATTCTTCTGCTTAAAATGGTCTAGGTATCAGTAAGCCCTTCAGCTTGCCAGGACTGCTAATGAGGACTAGCCCTGCTGACCTATCAAAACATCAGAAATCATGCTTGGTAATTCTTTCCAGGCTACAGCATTTTATTTTGTTTGGGTTGAACTCCATCCTTGGCCATACCTTAGCTACTATCTAGATACGTAAAGGTAGAAGTATGTTTTAAATGGAA
The DNA here is from genome assembly GCF_036013445.1 of Caloenas nicobarica. Taxonomy (NCBI): domain Eukaryota; kingdom Metazoa; phylum Chordata; class Aves; order Columbiformes; family Columbidae; genus Caloenas; species Caloenas nicobarica. The sequence continues at coordinate 27,447,288 of NC_088246.1, read as the reverse complement.
AAAAAAGGCCTACTCTGTTCACCTGATTCCTAATGATTTGTACTAAGTTATCCAGTGAATATCTTATAGTGAGGTTACCACAGTGTAGGACATACTTGGCAAAAATAGACAAAGGCAGTTGCACAATAAAACGAAAAAGACACTTATGCACCAATAGCAGTTTTTTCAACATACGGTAAGAATGCAGTTCAGTCGCTTAGACACAGGCAAATGGTACCATTTTAGAAATCCTGGGCTATTTTGCCTCATCTCCAGCTGCTACTGGGAAGGACCAAGGTCTCCCAGGTTATATCAGGCAGATGTGTTTTAGGGCATCTTAACTGATGCTAGAAACCTTTCTTTAGGCAACTGAATTGTACCCTGACAGTCTTGATATTTGCATGGAAATGCAAGTCACGATGAACAGTACCTAGCAATTAATCACATTGTGATTACCTCTTACATGTAGAAAACATCAATACAATTTGCATTGAGGCTTGGTAATAATAATTCTCCTGATACAGCTACATGGATGGAATAGATGGCTATCCCAGGATTACTTGGCTTTTTGAAATCTGTTTCTGGATGCATCTGCTACTCTTCCAGGATGTAGAGGTGGGAGGTCAGAGATCAAGTGGCCAGAAAACGAAGGGGAGAAAATATATAGGAAGCTTCCTGCACCCTGTATGGAGGAAGAGTCAAAGGAAAATAACAGTGAACATTTGCTGTGATGGACTGAGAGGAGAAGAAAGATGATACCAGGAATGGTAAATAAAGACAGGAAACAGCCTGCTGGTCACGGCAGCTCTTGATTAGGAGCTGGGTGAATTTTGGCTAGAGGGCTAAACCCAAGGAGACATTTTGTCAGCCCAAATGTGGAGAAAAAACAGAAAGAAAACAGAATAATTAGACAGGGGAAGAGAGCAGAAGTGAACAAACATATTGCCCCCATTACAATGACACACAGCCAGCGCTTTGTAGCCATACTGCCCAGCTGCCTTTAGACTAACTGAAAATGAGAAAATAAATCAAACTTTCTTTTGACTGTCAAGGGTAAAGAGAGAACTGTTTCTTTTTCAGCCACTGGTAAGCCGATAGCTTGCCACCGTGTATTTCACATACAGAAGTCTGTAAAGCAACATCCAAGTGTTCCTTGTGATTAATATTCCTTATGATCTCCAGTCACCTAATCACATCCTGACCTCAGTGAGGGTCACCAGTGAGAAGGGCTGGGCTGTGGGAGCAGAGTGGGCTACCAAGAGGTGCTGGTGAATGATGGAGCAGCTGGAGAGAAGAGGTGGACCTCTGCAGACATGAATAAATAAATAGTGGCAAACCAAAGGCACTGACTTCAGGGATAATGACACAGGTCTAGAGCTGTACAGAGCAAGAAGAATGGGCAGAGAAAGAAGATGGGCAATCCATTCCTAATGTCCTAACATCCAGATGCACTGAATGTAGGATATGCTTTTTTTCTCCAATTTAATCCAAAAAGCTACAGCATGAAATGCAGCGCTATCCTGAGACACAGAATGCCAACTCTGAAGGGGTTCCCAGGAGGCAGGAACCAGTGCTTGAACTGCCAGATACGCTGTATAATTCAGGACAGATATTTTGTATTACATGGTTAATTCTTGCGTTTTGAATGAAAAGCATGTATTAATATGCTTTCTTTTTTTTTCCCCCACCCCCAGGAATTAGGTGCTTTTCTGGGTACCTGACAGCCTGGAAGGTAAGACAGTCCCTCTCCCAACTGTGTGAGCACCTCTGGTCTGAGCCAGATGTGTCCGAGCTGGTGGTCCAATCGATGTAGCACCCATGCACACGGATTTCACACTATGCCATGAGGGCAGGTGGATCAAATACACACAGTTCTAGTTTTCTTTGTAGCATAGGGTTTCTCTGAAAAGGCACCGTGAGGTAGCCTGGGATCATGCAGACCTCCAAACAAACAGTTTACCTAGAGTGTCTAAAATCCTCAGACTCTTTTCAACAGGACACCTTTAACTGCTTACAAGCAAATTTATTTCCAATTTGTTCTGTTTCGTCTTCTTAGTCTTTTCCTCAGAATATTCTTTCAGCCATTAAAGCATCCAAGTCAAAGAAAATGGGCCCAAGCATCAAAATGACTAATAGTCCTCCAAAAAAAGATCTGGAAATCCAAACTAGTGTACTACATGCATTTTGGTTTCACTTTGAAGAAAAAAAAAGGTTCTAATTCAGAAAAAAGGGCACTCTTTCCATTTTCCTTTTATGCAAATTACACTCTGAATAAATAAATCTACATAATCTCATCTCCATACCAGACAACTTGCAGTAACACTTGCCAAGAGAAAGACAGGCTTTTCCGATAGTAATGCATAAAACATGCTGAATAAAAAAATTAAAACAATTCATATTGAGAAAATAGCTGCTGTGCAGCTCTGGAAAGAATAATAGAGGGATTTATGAGTTACTCAGGATTGTCTTGTTCAATTATTTCAAACATGCTACCAGTTAAGGGTGTATTTAAGTTAAGGTTTTCATAGATATGGTCATATCCTGAACCACTGAAATCTATAGAATTTTTTTCCTTTAATTTCCACAGAACAGCCATCTGGACCTCTCTGCTGAAGCACCCAATAGTGTCAGGCTGTTGGTCCTGGAACCTGGAGCTACTCAGCATGTAGCAGCTGGGGCCACAGCTCCAAGAAAGCAGATCTCTTACGCTGTTTTGGGAACGTAGGAAGTGTCTTCCCTAATCTGAACAAAACTATTCCTTGCTCTGTGTGTCCTCTGCCCATGTAAGATACAAGCTTGATGACTGTAAAGATTGCCACCGGTCTTGAGACTGCAACAGGGGAAGGATAACACAAAAATCAATGGCAGTATGTTCTGATTCGATACCAATGCCTTTTCCCACTCTGATTGCACAAGGCAGATGCTGAAAGGCAACTCTTATTCTTGATGGTCCATCTAGAAACTATCAAACTCCAATCACAGAAGGGGCTTGGGCATTCTCCCATAACCTTTCAAATATCTGTTCACACTAGAAAATCTACTCTGGACAGCTGAATCCTTATGCTCTTTTCTCTAAAGAATTAAGAGTAGTTAACAGGGCTAGGCTCACCAAAAGGCTTGAGTATTATAAACCGCATCACCAAATTCTTAGATGCTGTGATGCTTTGTGGAATTCAAAGATGTCTTTTCTCAGTGGAGAAATGTGAGATCCTTACATGCTGCCTGGGGGCAGCAAGCATGGGATATACAAAGCCTACAGGCTGAGTGGGAAGCTACCTAAGAATGCCAGTAAGAAACCTTAAGAAATTACGATTTAAGACCGTGCCTCTGCTAAGAAATCACAATCACAAGACTGGCACTAAAATCAGTGTTTTCTAACAACTACCTGCAGGAAGATAAGTTCTTTTCACTTGCTTACTGTACAGGCTGGTGGTTAAGAGCATACATCTGGGACGTAGTACGTCACCCACATCAACCCGCTCCCAGGAGAATCTCTCTTTGGTAGGCTATTTGGCACTGCAGACTGAGTTATTTACTTGTCAAATGTCCTCCACCATGAGTGAAAATATCTGAATATACTTTGGAAGAGAGAAAAAGACTGACCCTCAAATAAACAGCAAATGGCCTAGTGCTTGTGGCACTCAGCTACGTAAGGTAGTGTAAATTCCAGGCTTCCAAACCCCATGGTATTGGATTTAAAACAATGGATATAATTTTTTTTTAAAATCCATTATTTTAAAGCAATCTTACAAGTAAAATAGGTAAATCTGACATACTTTTTGTTCATATTTTCAAGCTTATTTTGAATTGCTTGGGCTAGAAACTTATTTTTCTCTTTTTTAAATAAGAGCTAAGCTCCTTATTTAACCACAAAACTCTAGAAACCACAAATTTAAAAGAATCATCAAGAATTTTGATAATTATAATAAAAGGAGAATTTGACACTACAGATTTTTGTGACAAAGTAAGATCAAATTTGGCTTCTTGGCGATACAGGAATACTCAGCTCCACAGATGGGAATTGCAAAGGAGGACTCATATCTGAGACCGACTGTGGTCAGTCCCTACGTAAGTACGACACTGTCTCAGGAGTCCTTGATTTTCCTTGTTTCCCTGCGCCATGGCCAGCAATATGCACTAGGGAAGTACGGATTCTTCTCTCCACTGGCACTCCAGAGCTTCCTAAGCAGCAGCTCAGCAGAGAAGGAGAAGAAAAGGAGGTGGAAAGGAATGCTCTATCTTTGCTCCACAGCAGATACATAGGTAAAGTCGCCAAAACAAGTTCAATCCGCTTTCGGCTCCAGAGCTACTTGAAGCTACTTGTCTATAGGAGCTCCCAAGTTACATCTTTTTGCTTAGATAATCTAGGTGCAGTTGAGCATCTCAGTGTTCCCCGATGTGCTGCAAACTCCACAGTTTAGTTCCACATAAGGCAAAAACTAGAGAGTTTGAATATGGGCCTTAATAACTGATTGAACATGGATCTTTGCAAGCTTCTGACATGACAGACTCCTATCTACTTTCTGACTTCATCTTGTACTCTCTGGATAGAGCAGGGTATCTATTATTCCAAAATGCATGGCTTGCTAAAAATCCCTACCAAGTTATAACTAGATTCTGCATATTGATTTATTAAACCAAAGTTTTCGTAATTTTCACAATCATCAGTGTCAGTCAGTCCTTCCATCACAAAAATAAAATGTGACCACTCCATTAGAACTTTCATCTGGCAGAAGGGCTCATTTCCCACCTTGCCGTAACTGTGGCTTCATATAGTGGGTTGAAACTGAACTATAGATTAATTCCCACACCAGTTTTTTTGTTCATTGTTTCCCTGGCTTTAAATCTAGGACATGGTATAACCCAGCTGTGCAAGTCATTGTCTTGTGAATCAGCTTCTCACAGAGCAAGGGGAAAAAACCAACCGCTCCAACAAACCAGCAGCACCGCTATAAGGTGATTGTCTAGAGAGAAGCCATCGGAGCTGCCACACGCACAAAATTGTTCAGGCTAGTAAGCATTGAGCTTGCCTTTGTTTAAATCGTCAACAGAATCTAGAGTTAAATGAAATGAAGACATTTTGAAATATTTAAAAAAAACCCAAGGCATTTATATTTTTCATGTAACACCGCAACTCTTATTCCTTGTTTCTCTGGTGTGATGGACAAGGTATTTAGATGACAGTAAATCAGATGCAGCCTTTGAAGCAATATGGTAAAACGTTAGGAGGGGAAAAAAATAACATAGGTTGTAGACTAGAAGGACAGAAGGCCAACACTTGATAGGTTTTGCCTGAATGTAAATCAATAATGAAAGAATATAAAGAGAACAGATGTGTTCAGTAGCTGCGGTGGCTTCTGTAACTTGGTCTCATGTTGCAGTGGGCAGATTTGTTCCATCCGCAACACTGAAAACCCACGGGACGCTTTCCACACGGAGTATCTTTTCTCAGCTTCGGTCCGTGCGGCACGTCGGGCAGCTCCGGGAGGCCGAGCCCATTCGGGAGCGGCAAGTGTCGCCGCCGCAGGCCCGGCCGCTGCGTGACCGTCCGGTCTGGCCGCCGCAGGGGAGGCGGGAGCCCGGCAGCGCACACCGCGGGTCGGGGCCTCTTCTCTTCCCAGCCCCGGCACCTGCTCCTCACGGCGCCCCGCGGGCCACGGCGGCCGCGGCCCGAGCTGCCCAGCGGCGCTGGGGGCGGCAGCCCGTGGCCGGCGCGGCCGGGCGCTGCGGTAGCGCGGCTGCCGGCGGGGAGGCAGGGCCGGCGGGCGGCCGGCGCCGGGGAGGCCGCCCTGAGGGGACCCCAGCGAGAGGCGGGGAGGCGGTGCGGGACAGGGCGAACCGCGCCCGGAGAAAGCCTGGGCCAGAGCCCCGCGGCGGCGGAGGGTGCCGGGCCAGCGCCGTGGGACGGCGGGGCAGGGCCGGGGCGGGCGGCGCGCCGGGAAGGGCGGGCCGAGCCGGCAGCGCGCAGGCGCGGTGGCCGCTATCCCATTAGTCTCCGCGGGCGGCGGGACGCGGTGCTGGGGCGGCAGGCCGATCCGGGCCGAGCATGTCTGAGAAGAAGCAGCCAGTGGACCTGGGGCTCCTGGAGGAGGACGACGAGTTTGAGGAGTTCCCGGCCGAAGGTGCCGGGCGGGTCGGGGTCGGGAGGAGCGGCGGGGGCGGCGGCTCCGGCGGTAGGCCGCGGCCTGGCCCGGGCCGGCGGCTGAGGCGGGGAAGGAACGCGCGGCCTCCGGCGGGGCCCTGCCCGCAGAGCGGCCGGGTGGTGCATCCCCGGCAGGCACCGCGTCAGCCACACGGAGCAGCTCTCCGGTGCCCCGCGGGTTCCTGCCCGCCCGCCCGGGGAGAGGTGCGGGGCCGTGCAGCCTGTGCCCGGCGGTGCCGGTGTCGCGGTGCCGGTGTCACGGTGAAGTGCTGGGTCATGGTGCGGGGGACAAGCGCCGGGGAGACTCGGTGCATCTCCGCGCTGTGGTTGAGGATCGCGGGGGAGAGGAGGGAGGAGGGATGGGAGCGGGCGTAAGGCAGAAAAAGCGTGAAAACGAAGTAATGCCGAATCTCTTTAGCTCTTGATGCACAAGTATTTACGTGTTGACTTGCTTTTCCTAGGTACAAATATATTGAATGAGGTAATTAGATCTTGACTTCAATAAAACGACTCAGTGTCCTTTTATAGATATAACCTTGAAAAGGTTCCTATTACTGCATGATTGGATGCTCTATGTCCTTAATTCTGGGAATTGTCTCAAGCTGTGGATTATGGGAAATAATATAAAACATGATGGATGAAATATCAGGGCTTTTTTTTCTGCAATGTCTTCATTATAGTGATTTTTGTTTGTTTGTTTGGTGGGTTTTTTTTTTTTTGGTGGCCTTACATGTTCCAAACTCTGTGGGACTGTCATATGCAGGGACAGGACTTGGATTCGGTGATCCTTGTGGCTCCCTTCTAACTCAAGACACTCCATGAAATCCTTCAGCAGCAGTAAAAATAATATTTTTGCACTTACTGATGGAAAAAGTTATTAATGTAGTTAAGATGATAGCTAAACTAAATTGTGTAGCCCTTCTTTTCCATATGTGTTTCCTGAACAGGCAAAAAATGTTTATCTTATTTAATGTAAATTAAATATTGGCAGTAGGGATGAAGGAAGTCTCTGAAGCTGCTTCTGAACCTTGGGTTGGTCAGAGCACTGAAATACTGTTACAGAAGGTGAAATTAACTTTTCTTGCATCTAGCTGTACTATTAAAACCAAGTACTGTGCAGACTTTCTGGTTAGAACAGAGATTTATTAAAGAGTGACCACAATCAGGCTTCTTGCTGATCTATCATACAAAAAAATAAGAACCTTTAGAGAGGCCCATTTAAATCTTCAAGTGAGATAATAGTGTTGAGAGGTTATAAAGAATGTTCAGGCCACTTTGAATGTTATCTTCAGTGCTTAGGAAAGAATAATGATAAATACGTGCTCAAGCCCATGCCAAATAGTTGTTCTTTCAAATTAAAACACACTTTCTATGCAGCGGAAAAACTTTGTGTTCTATTATCCAGTTTTTATCCAAAGGAAATTAGATAATGCAAGCTTATGTTAAGAGATAAAAACACTGGCTTTCGGGGAATTTTATTCCGGCTTAACATTTTTCTTCAAACAATGTATCAAATCAAGTTCATGTATCAAAAGCAGATGTATCCTATTTTTATAGGACACTTTATTTGAAGTATAACATAAGTATAGCATGATAGATTCAAGTGTATGTGAATTGGTCACTTAAGAACTTTTTGAATGGTGTTTTTTAGAATGTAAAATGACAGTATTTTAGGGGTCTCATCCTCTAGAAACTTTTTTGTTTTCCTTTCCGAAGTGCAAAATATGGCAATCAGTGATCAGTATATTAATTTTTTTTAATTTTAAGGAGTCCAGCCATGACAAGTTTATTAAAATTGATTTTGGCATTTTGGCGTGTATTGGTAATATTAATGGTAGCAGGCTCTCAAATACTCTTCATATTTTTTTTAAATTTTTATTTAGTCACAGGCATGTAATGTAGCTGGGAATAATAACTTTAGTATGCAGTTCTGGAGTGTGGTGCCAACATACAGGTACTGTAGAATCTTGCAGGTACAGTGATGAGAATATAATTTAGGCTTTACTTTCACTCCCTCCTCCCCCCATCCCCCAGTGTGGAAGATGACATGGACCTTTTCGACTGTTCACTCAGTGTGATATGGAGTATGTCTCAGTCTCTGCAACTGACCTTTTATGATTGAAGCTGCTGTTTGCTGTGCTGAATACTGGTTACTAGAATTTTTTTTTTTTTCAAATTTGTAGATCTGTCTAAGCTACTTGTATGTTAGTAGATAGAAAAGCTCGACTTTGTGTTAAACTGTTTTGAGCTTTGCTTTTTGTATCTTTAAATCCAAATAAATGACGAGTGGTAAAGCTTTTATATTTTGACAAAAAAATACATTTCATATAAATGGGCAAGGCTTATTGCAGATAGTTCTAAAATAAAAATCCTTCCCTTTGAGCAACTAGCAGTACAACTAAATTAGGTTTTTTTACACTGCATTTTTTCTACACCTTTTCTTCCCAGTTTCTTTTGCTGTCCTTAGGACCAGTAGGATTTCTATGCTCCTTCATCTATTCCCATTACATAATTTGAGTAGAGAAGTTTAATTGTAATGTCTTCTATGTGTGTGTCTTTAATCAGTTACACATGCATTTTCTCGTCCTGGTGAATTTCAGATATTAATTTTGTTGCCCGTTGATGTTAGAAGAAGGAAGAGAAAATGCAAGGACCAATCCTCATTCTTACAAAGTTAGTTGTTCTCAGTGACTTAGTTTTTAATCTTTTGCCCTACTAGCTTTTTTTCCCCCCACCCATACCTCCATCAATGTTTAATGTTACTTTGGGCCTTAGGATGGGCAGCATCCATACTGAATTGTAAGGGGAAGAATAGTGTTATCTCTTTAAATATACTAACAGACTTTGAGAAATACGAGGTCACAAGTGTCAAAATTGGGGTGCTTCTTATTTTGGTAGCATTAGGAGAAAAACTTGATGTCTGTCAGTAGAAGAAAACTGAGAAACTGTTCCCCAGTGAAGTAAACTGACTTGTATTTACACAGCGATTTCGAGCCTTCCTGATTTTTCATTTGTGTTATTTTTCTACACTAACTAGTTTTTGTCTGTGTGTGTAATGAAACATTAAGTGGATAATCAGTAATTTGTCAAGGGCGATGTGTCTATAGGAGAAATAGAAATTAAGTTAGTAAATGGACATCTAGTGTCTTGCCTCCCTAAGGAAAGAGCTTCTGCTGTTTTGGACACCCAGAAGTAGCTGGTTATGGGTAGCAACTGCTGTTTGCAGATGCCTCTTTCAATTTGCCTTTGCGTCTGCATCACAGATATGTTTTTGGCTTTTGTCCATAGACTGTCAGCATCTGATCTGAGTGAACTGAGGATCTGTGTGCATGTGTTTTGGCAAAAGCATTTGATATGTATTTACTTTTTTAATCAGAAAAAACCTAAATATAAACTGGAATTGTACACTTCTTGTTGAGCTTTTAGGAGTCGAGTATTCAATATCGCGTTCTTTTTACAATGGTGCTACAGCTTGTCTGTTTGTATGCAAAATTACCCTTATAAATGTGTAATCCTGCAAGCCATGATGTGAAGTGTGTAATGATTTTTTTTTTTTTTAACCGAGTTCCATTTCTATTGTACTTCAAGAAATTGTGGGGGTTTTTAGATCTTTCTGTGCTTTTTGATCTCATAAATATTTAAATATGATCCAGACCTTTCTCTTAAAGAGAAATTTGTTGCTAGCTGAAGTCTACCTTATGCAGAGGCTGAGCTAATGTGTTGGTAAGACATGGTACCAAAGCAGCGCAGCACAGAATATTTAGACCTCATTTCCTATCTTTAGATTGGACTGGTTTAGATGAAGATGAAGATGCGCATGTCTGGGAAGACAATTGGGATGATGACAACGTCGAAGATGATTTCTCCAATCAGTTAAGGTAATTTTGTTTTGAACTTACAGTTCTAGAAGATGGGTAAAATGTTTAAAATGATGTTGTTTAGTTAATATCTGAAAATATGAAATCTACTTTAAAAAAATAGAGATCTGAAATAAATGAAAGCTCTGCTTTGTGCTTTTCTGTCCAAAGCCCTTCAGAACCAGGCTGAAGGGATTACAGCACAGTTTGAAGTACTGATTAGCATTTCATCTTTTGATAATTGTAGCCTTGAAATATATCTAATGTCATTGATGTGTTCAGGTTTTTGCAGTGCTACACAACTTAGTACAAAGATCTCTGCAAATTGTGATATAGTTGACGCTTTTTCGATTTAACACAAACGAATCCTTTTCTAAGGACTTTTCTACATGTATGTGAAAATTCTGAATTGTAGTGTGAGGTTAATGGCAAGGGATACAAGATTATCTCTTCTATGCTATGTGGTATGCAAAATGCGTTGTTATAAAGATTTTATTTTTTGGCGGCCTCAAATAACATTGCTGTTCTTTGTCCAAATGGACAAATTTTCTAGGGATTAGTTCTCTATATTAACATTAAGGTTCCCTTCCTGTGTGTGATGAGCATACTGTTCATGAGCAACAATAACAAAGTAATTGTTCATAACATTCTTTAAAAAAAGTAATTGCAATTTGGATACTTTTAATCCAGTTGTCTAATCTTTGTTGCTTGTAGTTTCAGTTAATCCTTTAGTGACACATAATTATAATTTAAAGCGTCAGTACATACTTACATTTTATAATTAATCCCTCAGTATGTTGCATGAAGAGCAAGCTCTGTAATACAGCCTGATTAAACAGCTCCTGGGTTGATCTGCTGTGTTGGACTCCAGTGAAAGTGATCTTTTATGTAGAAGATATAAAAATAATCTTTGGTATAGCTGTTTCTTATAGGGTTGAAAGGCAATTGAACTGTAGTACTGGAAAATAAGTTGATATGTAGTGAAACAGACTTTCAAGGGATGGTGTAATTCTTGATAAACACAGTTGATCTGGACAAACCTTCTGTAACTGTGCCTGAACTGTAGTCTGTAGTATTGGTGACTGTATACTAGTGTTAAAATTAGTTTGCAATGTTGCTTGGTTGCAGCGTATTTTTAATTCATCTTTAGAAAGAAAATGCTGCAGCCGTCCACTTGTAAAATTCCACTTACCATGTAAACTAACCTGAAATACTTTTAGAGATTTGGACTACTGTATCTAGATACATAGATGCTAAGACTAAGAGATAAAACAGGGTGCCGTTCTGACTGCTGTGTTTGGAGGCAGGTGAGAAGCAAAGTGGGGACAGGACAGGAGCAATGACATTTGGGTTTTCTGACTTGCTGTCCTGGCCACAACTAAGGGAAACAAAGCAGTCCTTTTCCCTCAGAATTGCTCACTGGAAGGTGTATTGCACCAAGACTTAAATAAAAATACCAGAGTGTATTATTTTTAAAACAAACAAAGAAAAAGCTAAAATTGTTTTGGAAGGACATGCATTTAAATGCACTCAGACTAGTGAGCTCGTTTGATTTAAGGAAATCTCGAGAATAACTGGTGTGAGATAATGTTTTGGTTTTTTTCTCTCTAATGTCTTTGGAGTTGTTGCAGGCTCACAGGTGCTGCTTTGCACCATATATTTGTACTCCAGCCTTGGTGGGTCAGAGGGCAATAACTATGATTAAAACAAGTATTTGAATTTTTCACTTAGAAGTCACTTCTAGTGATCCGAGATATTAAGGTGAAGTATAAGAATTGTAGAGTGAGGTTGAAGTCATTGATATGAACCAAAAAGCAGTATGACATGTTCATATTCTAAAATTATTGTATATTGTGCAGTATATTTAATTTTAAAAAATGTAGATGTCTGACAGTATTTTATTTGTATGTTTTAATATAGCTATCTTTTTTCTGTACAGAGCTGAATTAGAAAAACATGGATACAAGATGGAAACCTCATAGTTTTTCCTGAATATGGAATGGTTCAACATTGAACTGTGGATAGACTATATTGAGAAAAGAAGAAAAGGTGGAAAATGAGAAGACACTTAGTTCATTATCTGCTTGGATTTATTATTATTTTGTACAAAAAATAAAGTTTTTAATCTTAGTTTAGTCATACATTTAACCTTTACTAAACTGGTAACTTGTCTTTTGGTTCTGAAATGCCTTGTGTGTGGAATTCATGGACTTGCCTGGAATGGTACTGATGCACTTTCAGTGGGTGATGGCATCGCACCAGCTCCTGTCATGGGGAACCAAATAAGCATCACCAGAATGAAGAGTAGTGAATGTGCCTGTCACAGAGGATGTGGAGATGTCAAAAAGAAATAAAATGCTCATGTATTCCAATTAAAATGCAGCACAGGTAGAAGAGAGTTTTGGGGAGTGCTAAAACTTACTGTGCCTTGAGATTTCATTTCATAATGACTTGTGTTATTTTTGTTAGTAATTTCCTGTGGGTACCAGTTTGATAGCCTCGAAAGATAAAACTCACTTTAAAGTGCATCTTACAGCAGCAGAAATCCAAACTCTCCAATCTTGTCCTGTCATTTCTCAAGCCTGTTACAGAGGACACCCCTCTGGAGGTGAGAAGTTCTGTTCTCAAGCTTATTTAAGCCTAGGAATCTCTGCTGAAATTGCTTCCAATTTGCCAGTTACAGCAGTTCATCTGTATAACACAAACATGCCTGCTGAGAACGGAAATCAAACTTCCAACTCACTTCATGGAGGCCGACAGATAGTTGCCAGATAGATACGGCAGTAGTGGCTGGATTCAATTACTCTCTGAACTAGAAAACAGAAGGTGGAAATTACAAAACCTATTACCAATTCCATGAATCCTCCTCAGAGGAGCTGTTAAAGATGGTGAACGCAAAGACAGAGGGAGATACGGCGATCCTAGAAGTGTAGGCCACGATTGCAAATGAGGTTTTTGTGGTTTTTGGTTTTTTGTTTTTTTTTTTTTTTTTAAGGGGGCAAATATAGCTATGTACTCATAGAATTTGAATTAGCTGCTTGCTTTTTCGGCAGCTCCCTGTAGAGAACAGACTTAATCTTTAAAGTGAGCTTTCAGAATAAAGGTATTAGTTGATGGATATGTGGTCATGGTATTAAGTGCTTTAACCTTGTTAACTAAGTAACTAAGTATTTTACGTTATAATCACATTTATTAATGCAAAATGCTAGGAAGCTTTGCTGTCCTCCAGTTATTTAGGTGGTGCTATATTTATGGTGGAGACAAGATCGGATGTGACCCTTCATGCTTTCTGACAAAAGCTCTGTAGAGTCTGAGACCTTCCACTGCCATCTGAATGTTTCTGCTAAACTCAGTGTTTCGGTTGGTGTTGGATGCCTTCAGTTTGTCCAGTTCTGTGCCACTTGGGAAAAGAAAGGGAGGCCCTTTCAAATAGACTTTCTGGATGCTCAAGTAAGTGACACGTTCAGATTGAAATGTGCGTCTCACGCAGCCCATTTCAGTTGAATACAAAGTCCCGGAGTTGATATTTTGATAAGTAACAAATGAAAAGTCTGTCTGTTGAGGAGCAAATGGCAATGCAAACATCCTCAAGTTAGTGTTGGGAGTTTAAGAAAAAAAGTACATTCGGCACGGTTCTCGGATTGCTGGTGTTATTAACACATCAGTATTGGGAAGCTGAGTAATTAGACTGACCAAAAGATGATGACAGAAGAGTTATAGAGATGTCTGGAGCAATCTTGGGATGGGGACAGCTGCTTTCCATTACAGGATTCTGGAAACCTGGCTAAAGCAGCCTGGTCCCACCAATTGCTAACAGCAGGAGGAAGCCATGGAGGCAGAAAAGCATCTTTGCCTTGAGGAAGTGTTTTTGCTGAGCCACAGTTGTCTTGCATTTGTATCTTTTCCCGCTTTTTTTCCCAAAAGCAGAGTTGGAAGGGAAGCCTAGGCTGAGGCAATAACTTTCAGCTGCTAGGATGTGACATGCAACCCCCAGCTGGAAACAAACAAAAAAGAGCAAGCAATCTGCTTTGAAGGTCGGTTTGGTGATACAATGATACAGTGCTGTCTGCATAAGAGAATTTTGTTGCAAAGGAGTAAACAAGAAGTCGTGTGAAGTGGTATGAGAATGTAGCTCATTGCAAAACCAAGCATTTCATGGAGGCTCATGGCCTGTATAATCACAACTCAGTTCTTAATTTTTTGCCCTGAAGTTTGTGTTGTCATATGGTTCCTTTTATTTTAAGCTTACTACTATGAAAAGGACTGGGGAACCTTTCTACTTCAGATTGGTTCTATTTCTAAAAATTTGCAAACCCAGCTGTTTTGGGGACTGAAGCTGGACTTTTTGCCTATTTTCTCCAGCTTTGACAGCTTAGGTGTTGTAGAGGGAAGTTGAGGTGGTTGTCCAGGATGTCACTGCAGCAATTCACCCTGATTTACCTGCCTATGTGGCTTTAAAAGGAACTAACCTTCCTGTGTGCTTGGAGGCTTGAAGTTTTTAGTTTGGCCATGATGGGAGAGGTTTTCTTTAGAGGTCTTTCCTGGAGGTGCTCCAGGGATCTCTGTTACCTGAATGTGTGGGAAGGGGGAATGCTTTGAGGGTGTGAGGGAGGACATGCTGAGAGAAGACGGGGATTTAGGAAGGAGGATCTGCAGCCTGGCAAGGGTGGGAATGTGGGGAGAGAGGTTCGGTAAAGATCTGAGTGCAGGAGAGGTTGGGCTTTGTAGTTAAGAAAGTAGGACACTATGTGGAGGTGTGTGCGTGGCGATCGCCTGGGTGTGGGCTACTGGGGAGTCTCCACTCCCTGTTGTGGGGAGGAGATTCAGGTCACAGAGGTTGATGTGGGCTTGTGTTTGGGAACCCAACCTCTTCACCAGCCTGTCCACCAGCTGAGCTGTGAGACTCTTGGGCACAGTGTCACCAGGCTGAGCCATGCCGGGGGCTGTGCGTGCCTACCCACCTACAGCTCTGCTCTCCGTGAACCCTGGGGGGGTGTTCTGCAGCGGGGGAAGGCTGACTGGCTCTGGCCTAGATGCTGAGGGTGTTCAAAGGCAAAGCATTGTACAGCTAACTCGGGAAAGCTCCGAAGGGTCCACGGCTGCTAATGAGTTTGGCTCTCTTGCTTGTTCTTGATCCTTCAGAAACTATACACACTTAAGAAGAAATGCAAAGTCACGTAAGCACACAAAATGGTGAGCAGTTAGAATTAAGGCTGCCTAGAAAGCCTTCAGTCCAGCTCTTATGTGTCAGAAAAGCCTTGTTTCCCCATCGGGTCCTTGCCTCCCTCTGTTTGCACAACAGCAGGAGCAGCTTCCCTGGATACTTTCTGCTCCTGGGTCACGGTGTGTCCTGTTCCCCACTTATTGCGTACAGAATGAGTGAACATGGGTCTCTGTATCACAGCAGTCTGCGTGCTTTGCAAATGCTCTGATACATTTTCCACCATCCCTGGGAGATGGAGAAATGTTTTCCCCTCTTTAAAGTGTACGCTAATTTTAAGTGCTGGGTGTGAGACCCCAGGACCTCATGTTTCCCTGGATTTGGTAGCATGTAAAATGCTCTGCACATTCAAATGTTTCTTTAGCTTCAGTTACTGCTGTGCATATTCAGCATTTCTGCCAATCAGGATTTATGGGGTATCAAGTCAGCCACCCAGAAAAGGAGAAACATGCGTTACAACCTTGCAGCTTTTGTAAGGAATGAGGCAAGGACTCCACAAGTCGCTACCTTCCCCTGCTAGCTTTTTCTTGAACCTTATTTTTCCTTAGCCTGCTTTTTTCTTGAAGACTAACGAGGACTAACAAGTCCCCTGGGGAACGGGGTGAGTGTAGGAAAATATATGATCATAAAATTAAAGACTATGAGAATACATATGTATGGAAAAAAGAATTTATATTGCACAGACCTACAGTTCCAGCATTTCCTATCTTATAAGTGTCTGACTTTACAGCTCTAGTAATCTTTTAATACATGTATGATTTTGTTTCGATAATAATACAGCTAAATTTGATTTAATTCCAAGGCATGCAGAGAAGTAAGAAGATTGATGCCCAGAAAGTTTTTGTGATGGAATTTTATTAAAGAATGAATGTTATGTAACATTTCAAACACACAGAGATCCTTCAAGATGAAGTGTGTGATATAAATGTAAAATATTTGCAAACTGTAATTTAGCAACCGTTTAAAAATCACAGCCAGTATTCCAACCTCTTACATGCTGTGGGTGAGATCCTTTGTCAATTGAGAGCTAAGGGCAGTGAATGTGAGATTCATTAAGTAATTACATAGGAACATTAATTTCAAATTAATTTCAACAGTTGTCTTAGACATTAGCAACCAAATTAGGAGACCAAACAGTAATGCAGTTTAATACTTTTAATAAATGGAGGCATTTGAAGTGATTTACATAAATGGGATGATAAGCCCTTATTTAATGGGCTTCCAAATGCTCCCTGCCTCCCCTTCCCGTTCACCTTTGCATGTTGCCAGGATGTGGCCGCGTTTCACATCTCCCCGTCTATCTCACTACATGTGCTTTTCTCAAATCCTTCCTGTGCTGTCTTCATAATAAAAGGCCAGACTTTCTGGAATTTGTTAGCGTGAGCTGGAACCTTTTAATGCTTCTGAATCTGCAGTGCTGGAAGGCATGGGGAAGGAATGGAGCCACCATTGACAAGGCCCGCAGGAAAATAAATGGTGGAGAATAAAAAAAGCAAATTAGGGTATTGGGGGATGCTTGCCTACAGGCAGGGCAGGGAGATGAAAACCAGTCCATCAGCAAGTGAATGAGTCCCATGTAATGGATAATGACCAGCCCTTTTCATCTTTTCTGCGGTGAGCTCAGGGCTCTTAATGAAAAGGAACAGGCCCGGGTCTGGATTTACATTGCACCTGATGGAGGTGAAACCAGCCCTGCCAGTGCTCCAGCTATCAGCCTTGGGTTCCTCCTGCCACGAGTGAAATAAAAGCACTTCTTTCCCGGGGAAGCTGGCAGTCTCGGAGATGTAAAAGCCAAGGCAGGGCAGCTGGGGAGGGTGGGCGGTGGGCTCTGTTTCCCTTCCTTGTGGCGTTGGCTTACAGCGTCCGAATAGGATGCGGTGGAACTATACAATGCAAGCCCCTAACATCCACAAAGAAGAAAAGGACAAATCGTCGTGGTCACAGGGCTGCTCAGGGCTAGTCAAGCTGGCAGTAACATTGGAATCTTGTTTTTCAAGACCTTGGTAACAAACTGATGCTAGAGGGCCACTTTTCCCTCAGGGGAAGCATTGGCTGGTTGGTATCAGCAAATCCAGAAAGCAAAGGTGTAACGATTCTGTTTGTGCTCAGCTCAGCACTGCTTATGCCGAAGAGAACTGCTTCAGGTCAGAAATGCACGAAGAGGTGTAAGCTCTAGCAGAAGAGTTTGAACAATTCAACTCCGAAGTATTTAAGGCATTAACTTTCCTCCTCCCTTCCCAAGCCGTCTGCTGTGACCTCCGTGCAGGTGAGCGTGAGCTGGTGCTCAGACTGGCAGAGCTGCGACCCAAGCGTCTTCTTGGCTGCCGTTTGCCACGGAGGAGGAGAATCCCAGCAGGACACCAGGGCAAACAGGAAACTGTGGCAGCAAGAGGCCAGACTAAAAAAAACCCACAACCTTTTCTATCTGAAGCTGAAAATGGGAAAGGATGAAAATCACTCCCGAGTAGGAAGCAGCATCTGAGCGGGTACATGAGCACATCACGCGGCACTGCTGTTGAATTGCTGTGAAGAGGGATTTGCTCCAAATTACACACGTGAAATGGCAAGATCTCTAATGTAACCAGATGAATCCATTACAAGACTATTGCTTCAGTGGCTTTTTAGGGCGTATTAATTTTTTTATTATTATGGTTTTTTTCTAGGGCACATTAAAATTGTGGAGAGTGCAGTACCAAGTAGACCTCATCCCACAGGCATGAGCTCAGTTCTCTGGCTCTCCGGCCACAGGACCCGTCTCTTGAGTGCTCAGCACTGCAACCAGATGTGGCTCCTCGGTCTGTTCCGAGCCAGGTTCTGGCTGCAGCTGGTCCCTGGTGCTGCAGAGCCGAAATGGTCTATGCAGATGTGGCAGCAAGATGGGTGCTACTGCATTTTACCTACTGGGAGCCTTGGCTTCAGCCTGGGAGTGTGACTTTCTCCCAGCCTCTGACTTGACATTTCACAGATGAAGCATTAGGTGCAAAGAAATTTAAGGGATTTCATCAAAATGTGCATTGGATTCTGTTTCTTGCTCAGCTACTCTATGATCAATGTCCATTAGAAGAGAAAGCAAAATATTGCTTCATTGCCTGTGAGCACAAGTAAGATCACGTTGGTAGTGTCCGTCTTTCCCAAGGTGTCATTTATAGGTATTACTAAGCTGAAGCTTAGGAGGCAGCCTCATTAGAGACTGTCTGCTCCCCTTTGTAGGTGCTTGTTGTCTGTACCACAGAGAGAGTCTGGCATGGGGCAAGCCTTAGAGATATTACAGCAGTTAAAGGAGTAATTATAAAACCAATGGGTAGAGATTTGATTGCAACTTGATGGAGCTGCAGAAACCGTGTGACTCATCTTAAATAGAATATCTATATTACAGTTATAAATAGGCTCCTCTTTTGCAGTTGCAATGACATATTTAGAAGTTGCTGTTCTTTTAAAAAATAACTTCAATGTTATACAGATATTTGGGGCTTGCAGGTCACATTGTTTATTGAGAAAACACGCAATTTAGCAGTAGCTTTCTGTCACACCAGGCATGCACGGTGCTTTTACAAACACAGCATCAGATGTGGCCCCCCTGCCCTGAGACTCTCAGTGAGACAGAAACAAAGCGCAGGATATGCTGCAAGAGGGGATGGGGTGGGTTGTGGTGGCTATTGGTAAAACAGCACCAATAATGGATGTTCGGGGGCAAGCAGAAGAAAGGAAAAAGAGTCTCCTGAGTGAAGAGGTTATGATGAAGCAAGGGACACCCTGGGTCAGCTTCAGTGGATGCAATGGACTGGATCCAGGTTGTTTCTGGATTGAAAATGCTGATTTGAAATGAGTTTTCTTCCTAGCTTGAAGAACAGCACACCTGAAAGGCATAGGAAACTTAGTCAATTTGTTTCGTTGAGGACACAGTCGATTAGTGATCTGATAGTAGTTCTCAAGTTCCTTTATGGAGAAGAAAGTTGTCTCATAAGGAGATGGCTTTTTAACCTCACATTAAAGGCAGAGTAAGGCACAGAGATTGAAAGCTCAAGTTTGACAAATTCAGGCTGTGCATTTTTATAGCAGGTTCTGCAACATGACTTGGTGTAGCACCATCTCAAACCTCTTCTGTGAGAGAAGATATTAAATCAGCCTCCCAGCTCCTTACCTCCTCCTGCTTTAGGTTCATTGATGTCAAAGGGTGCTTATCGATTTCACATTAGTGTGGAGCCTGAGAACATGGAGTGAAAATGGTCTGCAGCCACAGGCACGAGGAAGCACCACAGGGTTGGTGGTGGTGTGCATGGAGCTGCTCCCTGGGCACCACTGGACTGCTGGGGTCCTGCTGTGTGGAAGGGGCACAGGTGTCCTTTCACTTCTGCTTCAGAAGACTGCAGAGGCAGGGATTTAAATACAACATCTTAACTAGATCCAAACTCCTTACAAACTTTCAAAACATTGCACAAGGCGTACAAATTCCCAAATACTTCATGTTTCCAAAGGGCGCTGGAGTCCAGTGGCTGGAGTCCAACCTGCTGGAAACTGTATTGTGAGCTTCAGCTCTATAAATTGGGAACGTAGAGGTGATTTTTCCACTAGACAGTCGTATTAGCAAGAGCACTCAGGGAGCTTCCTGCTCAGTTTTGCTGAAGCCAGTTCCAGTAGGTGGAAACGTTTCACACTGGTCTCACCTGTGCCACTTCCTCAAAGGTTTTGAAAATGGGAGAGAGGGGCAGGGAAGAACCACAGAACTGCCTGAAGACAAGATTCCCCATAGCAAGAAATGTAAATATTCTCCTCTTCTGCATATCGACAAGGTAGCTCAGAGATAAGTACAAAACACCTTAATACAGTGAAGGTCCCATGTGCTTGAAGAGCAGCTGTAAGAGGTCATGCCGGAGGCTCTGTGCCCGGACGGGACAGCTGCTGGGAGAGCCCTCCTGGGAGGAGCATCCTACAGCCACAGCTTCCCCTCAGAGACCTGCCACTAGCTCTGCTGGCAGGTAGACATGAGTGTCCTGCTTTGAGTTGGGAAATGGTCATGGAGGAGCGTTTTTGCCTTCACGGGAGGATGTCTCCATGGTGCAGGCTGGTGACTTTTACCACTACGATGCGCGGCAGTGATCATCCGAGGTACTTCAGCATCAGCTCTGTAGTGAGCGCTGTCAGTCGTTGTCACTGATTGCTCTCACTGAGACTTCGAGTGATTGGAGAAACTGCCCAATGTTCCCAAAAGGAGTTGAACCTCTTCAAACTACTGCTGGAAAATCTTGAAAACAAATATATGGTTAGTTTGGGAGGTGATGAGGTAAGTCAAATATTATGTTAGTGGGTTTGGAAAAAAAAAATATGAGGAAAGAAAAACTGTAATTGCAGAGAAAGAAAGAGAGATGTGTATATGCAAAAGAAGTAAAAGCCACAGCAGCCACTGAGCTGAGAAGGGTAAGAAATGTTGAATTTGGGCTGGGACCACCTCAGAGGCAAAGGATTCAGCCTTCCCCAGGGAGGTAAGTGTTGCATCAGGATGAACACTCGTGTCCAATCCCCATGCCTGAGTGCTGCAGGTGTTTTGCTAGTGTACAGTATGCAGAGTGGCATCAGGGCCTGGGCTGTGCCTTTCTTTCTATGTGTCGACATATCTGTTTTACAAAGTGACAGCAAGCTCCCAAGTGGATCTCCTTTGGGGAGAAACCTTCCCCTGGGTAGATACTCTTCCTACAGGAAGGTGTTCTGCTTTTGCTTATTGGAAATGCTGGAAGTAGCTGCTGGTTTTCCAAGGATACCTCATTGTGCAAACCGTTGCATGTCCGCATCTGGGCACACCCTGTGGCATTAACCATGATGTCACTGGACAGACATTTTTATTTCTCAGAAAATATTTAGTTCCTGAAGCCCAGAGTTTCTGTGGGAATGTACCACGTCGAGCTACGTTTCAGACCTGAAATCAGGATAAACGTGGAAGAGAGTGGGAAACTGCACGAGGGTTACTGGCAACTCCTTGTCCCAGGGCAGGGAGCAGCTGGGTGGGCAGAGGTCCCTTTCTGCACCCCTACCTGCCACCCACCAGTGAAGGACCTGTGCCCTGGGAGTCGTGGTGGCAGCCAGACCCACCGGTGATTTGCCAGGCAAGGTCTTTCACTCCATCGCTTGTCATGCAGTTTCAGCAGCTCCTGTGTCTGTGGCTGAGGAAACAGTAATAAATAAAAATTCCATTTTTTGAGGAATCCACCACCACCTATTCAGGAATATTTCTGCTATTTTAGAGAATTTACAGCCTGAGACCCTGTTGGTCATATTTATCTGGTAAAGTCTGCTGAATTTATAGCAGTGTAGTTCTCACTATTTTAAATCACCCAACGCTAATGTATATAAAATTTATATCTTCTCATAAAAGATACCTCATTTTTTGCTTTCCTCCATCAAAACAGTCTTACTCAGGTTGCCAGAGCTGCCCTTTAACAGGCTTACAGACCACAGGAGAGCTTCAACCCCAGTAAAACCCCTGCCCTCCCTGGGACTCGACCCAGATGGGTCTGTATTTTGTTACACCTCCTGTGGATCCTGCATCCTCCAATCTGCCATCTGGCCTTCCACCTTGATCAGGGGATTTAGTAAAGGTAGTTGCCCACAGATTTTTCACTTCCAGTATGTGAAGTTAAAAACTCCTCCTCACTAATAAGTGGGACAAATGATGTGGAGCGGTGTCAGGCCAGAGGAAGGGGCACAGAGCCCCAGGTCACCAAACAGCAGAGGGGAACCGCTGGCTCCCCTCAGCTGCCACCCCGGGGAGGGCAAGGGCGGTGGGGTGGGAAGAAGAGCAGATGTCGCCTTCTCAGTGGGGTCAGCGCTGTGATAACACAGTACGTCGTTTTCAATATTCCACTTAACTACTACCACTGCCACTCTTATAATTAGCAAATTAGTGAATTACATGCTATTAATGATCACTAGAAATTCCTATAAGACTTTCCTATTAAAGTGGTCTTTCATGTTATCAAACACCAACACTCTCTTTGATAGTCGCCCATTGCTTCAATGGCTTTGAAGTTGCATTTCTGTTTCATTTGAAATAAAAATGAGGAAAGGCAGTATTACAGTTGTTTGTTTTATTTGGAATGTATTAGCATTTCAAGGAAAAAAAAATCTCCCTAAAAATCATCAGGTGATCACCAGAGCAATGCTCAAATAAGGTTGTGAAGTGATGAGGTGGAAATCCGTGCTCCTGGTAATGAGATGGAAGTTGAGTAACAGCAAAGGGAACGTACGTGAAACAGGAGGTGTGCAGAGCTGCATTACTATAAGGGCCATCGAATCACACACACGGTGTCAGGGAGTTGGCACTGCTGATTTTGCTGGAGATTCAGCAATTTAAGTAACCTAATCAAGTGTCATAATTGATTGGAGGTTCATTTCCTCTCTTGGAAATCATTAAGGGTGGTCACTGCTTGCTAAAAGCATTTAATACTCCCTGCAATGGAGCGAGGGTGTTTCTCCCCCTTGCTGACAGAAAGCCATTGCCAGCATGTGGCTGGGGAGCACGGTGGCCAGAAGCTCCATGCTGCCCATCTTTCAGCCCCTACAAAGGGGTGCAATGCCCCCACGTGCGAGGGATCCTCGCTGGGAGAACAGCAGGTCTTTCACGGCGGCTTCACCAGCCACTGACCAGCGGCACTCGATGCCAGGGAGGGATGTGGGTTGAGAGGCGGCATTGTACAGCGTTGCTTCCTTCTTTGTGCGAAGAGCCGAGACGTCAGGCCTTTGTTAGTCAACTTGCTGAAACGCAGAATTGCCAATTAAATTCTCCCCTCTGCGACTGACAGCCATCCCACCCACCCCCACCCCTGCAGAAGGGGTCACAAAGAAGACCTGACTTTTGTCCTTAGCCACGGGCACTGCTGGGACCTGACAGCCCCCGCTGGGGACCCCCCGTCCCGCTTGCGGGATCGCCAGTCCAGCCCCACGCTGGCGATGCTCTGCTGTGTACAGGTGCTTGCGTCTATGTGTGAAAAGGAAGAGGTTCAAGGGTGGAGGTGCCCAGGTTCGCATGGGCGGTGGGTACCGCAGGCGTGAACTCAGCTCTCGCTCCTTCCTCCCGGTGATGCTCACCTACGTGCACACCCGAAGCCGGGCAGCAAAACCTCTCCATGGCAGAACACAGCTCCAGAAAAGGGGATCAACATTGCAATGCCCTACCCAGACCACAGACAAGTTCAGTGGTGTTAAACTCTTCCCATTTTACATGTAGAGAGCAAAGCATTACTTTAATGTATTTTGAAACAACCTTTCTTGGATTTATACAGGAGACAAGACAATCTCTTAAAATCTGGCAAAATTAAAAGGCAATATTTCAGTCTATAGGAAAGGGTTTTAAATTTTATTTAAGGAGCACTTGGAAAATACTGAGCTTTATTTTTGAATTAAACTTAACCAGTATTTAAAAGCTGCTTGTGAATCAGAATTTCTGACCTCCAAACACACAATATGGGCTCCAGTGAGCAGATTTCTGCAGGCTCTAGAGATGTACTTTCACCAGGTAGCTACACTATTGTGCCAACTTAGTGTAATCATTGTAATCAGCCAAACCATTACAGAGTAAAAACCTACTACACACAAAATATTCTAGGTATATATTAAGGATGTTCTGTTAAAATTGGTAAAAGTCCTCTATTTCAGCAACAGGAAGAAAAGCCTTCATCACAATTTTTTTTCATGCTTCATTTTAGTGAACACTTAAATATAGTTGCATTTATATTTTGCACCTTGGAAAATATTTGTATTTTAAAATAACACATTAAAGCTTTGAGCCTGAAAACACTAATGCACAAGAGTAACTTTATTTATACATTAGGAATATTTTAGTGAAATGGTCTAAAGTTTGCAGAATCAGACTCTGAAAAATAATGTACTATTTTATGTTGTACCAGTACTGGTGCAAAAATTAATGGATGTATTATTTAAATCAGGCATTTAGAGAGAAGCTTTGAAGCTTGGCTGTTTTTTTGCTATCATATTGTTGGAAGAAACAAGTAAATAAAATCTGAGGGAGTGGAATTGAAAGGAGAGGGAATGCAATGGCAACACATGAAATGTTCAGGATGTGAGGCTCACCTGTTCCAGCCTGAAATGTCCGAGATTCAGAGCAAAGGCAATTTTCAACCTTCCCTCTGACCCAGGATTTAGTAAAACTCTTGATCCATCTTTTCAGGTCTAAAAAATCCTTTCATCATTTTGGTCTCCATCAAGCCCAGAGGTTAAAGCTTCCCTTTCAGCTCTGATTATCACAGATGTGGCTCTGTATGAGTGGAGAACACAGGTTTACCCAGGACTGGCCTTTGCATTCAAACTCAAATGCCTTTTCTTGCAAAGCTCGCATATGCCGATTTGTTTAATGCTCTGGATATTAAGTATAGTCTTCTTGGGACTTGGCTGAAGCTTCAGCCAGGACGTTAAACTGTGCTTGCTCGGTGCTGGGAGGAAGAAGGTCTGCAAGCAATGCCGCTAGAGGAAACACAGCAAACCGTTCCCATGGGAAAATGAAATATTACTCCACATGGGCCAACAGCAGAAGTGTTGGGTTAATTAGGTGAGTGCATTGTACCTGCTGCCTGATGATGTTCTACACAGAGAACCACGTTTGCTTCTGGGAGCGATCCTTGCTAGACCTTTTATTAGGAATCTAAGTAGGTGGTAATGGGAAAATACACCATCTGCCTCCATCAAAAGTATTTCTTGACTCCTTTAAAATTAGATTTTTTTGACCTTGAAGTTGTGGCACTGTTTTTTTTGCAGCTTCTGTCACCCTGGAGTAGCTGCTGTGGCCTTGGTGCCATCGTGGTATCTAGAGGAGGGGTCCCCACGTGGAGGCTGGGTTCGTTGCACACTCCACGGGGTGTCCAGGTGAGTGAGCTGTAGCTTGGAGTCGATGTAGAGATGCAGGGCTCTCAGGTGGCTAAGCAGTTCCTGCCACCATTGTCATAATCTACTGGTAGCAAAGTGAAACCTGTATTTTAAAAAAATCCCCCATTAAAGCACCTAGCAAAATAACTTTTGTCCTGTTGCTTTGTACTTACATTCGACTTTCTGTTTTGTGCCTGAGTCACCAAACTGGAGAGACCAGGGCTCCTCGCACGTTCCTTTGGCGATACTTGGATGTTTTTCTCAGACGTGCACTAGGGAGTTCCCAAAGCAGCAGAGCTGGTTGTGTGGGGAAACCAGGAGCAAAAACACCAGTGAAAATGAAATGACAGTCACAACCCTCTGCCTAAAAGAGCATCTCAGTTCCACGAAATGCAGAACCATGGCAACTCAACTCTTTCCCAGGCCTGAGGCCTTCATACAGATGGACAGAAAGGGAGCCCTATATGGGATGTTTTGTGGTCACCCAACCGGGCTATTACTTTCCTGAGTAAATGCAGTGTGGACTTGTTGAGAAAAAGAGCCGAACTATTTCACTTTCTACATGGCAGGTGGTTTTCTACCGCATTATGACCCACAGGAACTCGGCATCTTCTGTAAATAACTGACCATTTCTGATTTTTCTGTTTTGGCTCTTTGCACCTGTCCAGCTCCTCTTCCTGCTATAAACATTTCTGGGTAAAATTTTATTATGCACTTCATGGTGCATATAAGCTCTTTGAATCACAACTTTTAAAAATGGCATCTGCCTTTTCTTCTGAAATATGTCCCTTTTACACAATAGCTACCATGCATTTCGAATGGTGAATATGTAAATAAATGAAAATGAAAATGCATCCACTGTCACAGAGAATAACATTGCAGTCTTAAACTTCAGATCCATTCAGGATGATTTGCTAACATTTGGTACTCCAATCTGAAGTGCCAAGATTGCCTGTTTCATGCAATTTTCAAACATTCCACCTGCACAGAAAGAAGAAAAAATAGCTATCTGCAAGAGAGAGCAAACTTCATTTAACATGTTTTACAAAGTATTAAATTTCTTTTTCAGATGAAGAGCAGAGAATGTCCTTTGTGCTGTACTTACCAAGTACTTATAATATCGTATATTCCGGGTGGTTTCAGAGATCTTATAACATACTGCATTACTATGACTATTTATCAAAACCACAATCACGTAACTTTGTATGATCTCTGAACTCAGTGGGGAAAAACTTAATTTCTATTGCTTTTAATTTATTGAAGAACTGAAATAATTTTAATGACATTATTTCAAAAGACTAAAGCTTTCTCCAGTCCGCTTGCTAAATACAATTGCAACTATAGGGTGTTTTGGGTAGTATTGAACAAAAAGCTATCATCTCACTGTAGTCAGATATCCTTAATCCTAGGACTGGTACTACCTTCTGTAGTCTGGGTCTTCCATCACACTGGAGTTTTTTATAGACACAGGCAATTATTTTTCCATATATAAAGACATTTACAGAGTGTACTTCATGAAACAGGACTGCCTTTTAATCTGACAGATGAAGGGTGATTCCCTAGAAAGTCTATTTGTCTGTACAACAGCCATGTTTTTGCAAAGAAAGCCTGATTTCCACAAGTGAAAACTTGAATTACAGTGGAGGGTAAAGGAGAGGCCCAGTAAGCTTTGTACAATGGAGTCCAGGCTCAGTGTGGGGTCAGAAGCTCTACAGCAATTATTTATTACTAATATATATTTTATCTGAGCCAAACTCTGTCCTTACATTTTGTAGAAGTCTTGTTCATGAACATGGATAACTGCAGAGCATATACATCATTTTAGTTTATACTATTTTTCTCTAAGTGTATTGTTATTTTATAATTGGTTTTGGTTATTAATTGTACTTACAAACTTTTGTGAGAAGGAACCATGGTTTCTCAACATGGGTGAGAGTTCAGAAACCTTTGGGACTACTTCATATTAGGTAATCTTCGCAAATATTCATGCTTCCTAAAAACATCTAAATCATTCCCATGCCCTTTAAATTGTTTAAATCAAGCAAATTTTCCCTTAAAATAATTATAGGTTCCATGCCAAATTGTTGCTAATTTGCAATTGATTTGTATATGATGCAGAGTACCTTGGAACTGGATATAAAGAATCGTGTGTTTTTTTCCGTAGACTCGATGTGTTGGATCCAGGTCAAAACTTGTAGTCAGGACAACTGACCCTGGAAAATATGGAATTTTATATGGCAGAGAGAAAGCAGTCCTTTGAATGGGGGATGCTTAATTTGTGAATATGACATAGTGCAGACTTCCTTGCCATATTTCCAGCATTTTGTCGTGCCCTCTGGGCTTGAGCTACCAGGAGAACAATTTGTCTTGTGATGTTTGGCATTTCTGCTGCTAATTCCAGAGTAAACTAAGGAGAGAAAAAGCAAGTGGAAATTGAAAACGTGCCACATGCAACTCAAAAATTGAGGTTAAATTTTAGATGTCTTTCTTTCGTTTTACCTCCTCTGTTCTCTAATATCAGCTGAAAAGTATGGCAGACACTTCCAAGGGTAGGTCATCAAAATGACTAAAAATCACACAAATACCCCAGGGTGAAGTCTGGTCAGAGGCAATGTGAATGACTCCGCTGATGCGGTCGCAGACAGAGTGTTTGGCCCTGAGCCGGTACATCCTCCACCGAGCCGTGCATGTCCCCACCTGCATGTTCCACCATCTCCTGTGAAGGTCATGCTGTGCTGCTGAGCCAGCCTCTCCTCTGAGGAGCTGCTGCCACGGACCCTGCGGCAGCATCCCCAGGCAGCCGAGGCTTCGGTCCCCTGGGGACGTGGCTGTGACGCTGCCTGAGAGCCAGGCCGATGGAAAGCTGCCTTCTGCAGTTGAGGCTGCAGCAGTTTTCCCTGGTGGGAAGGGAAATCAAAGAGAAATTTTGAGCCACCCACTCACCCATGAGCCAGCAGCGGTACCTGGTGGCCTCGGCAGCTGCCTCAGCCTCTCTGGTTTTCCCAGCAGCAGCAGGTGGTGTTGCGCAGATGTGCAGCAGGTGAAAAACTTTCATCCATAGGAGGTCAATTTGACAGAAGAGAACTGAATAAGGAAGATTACAGTGATGTTAAAAGACACCTGGAAGCTTAAAAAGCATTACTGGTCTACCAGTATGAACTGAGGACCAGTAAACACAATAGCTCAGCAAGAAGCCATTAGATGCGCCTTCCCCGAACCTGGGGCGTTCTTGTGGTGGTGCAGGAACCTCCAGCACGGTGGTTGGAAGGCCAACGGAACTTTTGCTCCCAATGTACTGGGCAAACACCTTTGTAGGGTCTGTGCTGTGCAGAAAACTTCTCCCCGATCAGTTCCCAGCATCTTTGGGAGAGTTCACGGCTAACTGCTCAGAAATAGCATGTTTGGCTGCACTTAGGGCACTTTCTCACTCTCTGCTCCCTCTGCATCAAAACGGTTATGTATATTCTTCAAAGTTACTCAGCTCGAAAGCCAAAAAACGTGTCGAAAAGCTGAGGAACATTAAAAGCTCTTTTTTGATTCTAGCCATTTCACACACATTTTCCTTAAGTTGTGGCAGGCTTCCGGCATAGCTGAA
This sequence comes from Caloenas nicobarica, assembly GCF_036013445.1. Lineage (NCBI taxonomy): Eukaryota > Metazoa > Chordata > Aves > Columbiformes > Columbidae > Caloenas > Caloenas nicobarica. The sequence continues at coordinate 27,418,624 of NC_088246.1, read as the reverse complement.
TCCAAATGTTACTCCTCTTGGAGGCACATAGTTAGTTCACATAGTAAACATGCATGGTACATCTCGTCCAAGGCTCGGGCTATTTCTTCTCCTTGTGATGCAATGTTTGTTACTGAGCACTGCTGTGTAGAATGAACCTGGTGGCACCAGCTCAGCTGCTGCATGTGGGGAAAAAAAAAAAAAAAAAGACAATCCCTCAATTTTGGGAGTTTTGACATTTTTTATTTGCATTTATTTGCACATCTCTAAGCATTATTCAATTGTCAAACAATCGTGTCGGTGGTGAGGAGGCAGGTAAGTTACAAAAATGAACTGGCAAGATTCTCATTTGCAGAGAGTAATTTGTTTCCTCTGTAATGCATGTATATATTGTCGGCTTGGCAGAAAGAAGACTTCTTGAGAAATGAGAATCAGATTTATCAGCTCAGTTTCAGAGTCATGTTCACTTGCTTTATTTGCATAGTGTAGCAAAGAAAATCCAGCTCCCCTGCTGTTTTCCATTTCCTGAAAGCCCCCTTCTCCCCTCTCACCAGCCCTCCCTTTGCTAGTCCCACATAAATAGAAAATGGTGCCAGCATGTTTTTCTAGGTAGAAAAAGCAGAGAGCTTGTAACCTTCCCCTCCTGTCAATCACCAAGTGCAGTCATGTAGTCCTACTTCAGCTGAGAGCTAGGGGGTCTCTATATCTACCTCATTGCCAGAATGACATTTCTTCCCAAGGGCATGTGATCGCTGTCTCTGTTTCCTGTCTTAGCCATAAAACTGCAGAAAAAAAGGGTGCTCCTCTTTTGCTTTGCCTTCTCAAGGCCCCAGTTTTGGCAAGAGTCACTGGGCAGAATCCGGTCACACGGAGGAGAAGGTTGCACTGGCTTCTTTTGGGGCACACCAGTCACGGGGCGTTTGGCTCAGGTGGAGGTCAGCACATGTCTGGGGTATTCGGTGGTTATAACAAACTGAGATTCCCAGACCACCCACTCACTGCTGTTTCATTTTTCCTGCTGCACCTGGAGATTGCTTCTTGTTTTTACTGGGATCAGAACTGGTGTCAGGACTCTACACCCATAGTATGCTTCTACTAACTCTACTACTCAGCCATACTGTGACTCTACTAGGTATGACTTGTAAAACCGTACTTAGTTGGAGACCTGTGCCTCATTTTGTGTCAGTAACAGGTTCAATGCAGTGTCTCCATTGCTGCAGCATCTTTTGCATTAAAAATAAAATTGAAGCATTGAGGCTGGCAGCAGCCAGGTGGGTACAATGAAGTAGAGCAGAGCATGGCAGGACAAAGGCTGGAGATGCTAGGACATCTCTTTGCAGATCATTAGGCATTTTCGGAGTAATGGCTTTTATTTTTGGGACCTTAAAAAAGCCGCGGAACCCTGCCTTTTCCTTCTCTAGGGCTTCTGCTTCTCAGCCTCTGGCAGCTGTGCCGCTCTTCCTGTTCCATGGCACGTCAAGCAACGTGTGATGTATGGCAATTACCCCAGGGGTGGGAGTCTCTGGGGAGAGCTGACAGCACAGTTCAGATCAGCAGAGACTTTCAGTTATTTTCAGGTAGTTTTAAAGATCACTCAGTAATTCCCTTACATATTCTACAGATTCTGATCAAGATTTTTCCTCTTGAGGTTTTCTAAGTAAAGACAAAGAAAAAAAAAATCACTCCCAGTTTCCTCTCATAACCAAGAGCAAGAGGACTCTCCACTTTGGAGATGCAATTGCAAGCTATGAATTTAAAGCAGCAGACTTTAGATTAAGAGTCCAAAGGAAAGGTATCTGGCCATTTTTCAGAGTCAAAGAGATTAGAGCTACTGCCAATGATTTTGAGCTATTTTTAAGTGTGGAGCCCTTGATGTCCTCCTGCATCTTCCCTTCCCTCACTGGCAGTGGCACCTTTTTGCCTATACCCTGACAGCAACCTGGAGCGAATGAATCCTGTCAGATGTTTTCTCTCACTAAACATACTCCATGACAAATTGTACAGCCTCCTGAGTCCCTAAAATGTCAATGGGTTGACCCTTCTCAGTCCTTGACAAGGAGATTCAGTGAAGCATTGGAGCAGGTTGCCCAGGGAGTCTGTGCAGTCTTCATCCCTGGGAGCCTCAAGACCTGGCTGGATAAAGCTCTGAGCAACCTCATCTGATCTGAGAGCTGACCCTGCTGTGAGCTGGAGGTTGGACTGAGACCTCGTGAGGTCTCTCCCAGCCTGAATTATCCTGTGATCCCAAACAGTGAATCAAATGAGTATGGTATGGCTTACCTAAAGCTGCAAAAAGTTAAAGGAGGTTTTCTACCGAGACCTAAGGAGGGAACACGGAAGAGAGAAACAAAACAAAAAAATCCATCCCAGGTCCCCAGGAGAGGTAATTGATAACTGTGTTTGCAGAGTCTCTTTCTCTCCATGTTGGATTAGTCAGCTAATCCATAGCCTTCTAGGGTTAATCACAATCGCTCTGGATATCTGCTGGCACCTCTGTTCTAGCACCTTCTGGCACTACCACACTGTGGGCACCCAAGATGCCCACATGAGCAGGTGTAGGCTGATAGTAAGGAGTGAGCAAACCCAGGTCTCTGCATCCAGTGGGTCAGGATAAGGCCTCACATAGTTGGGTTTGTGTCCTCACAGGGGCTGGTGGGGAAGGGAAAGGAGAATCTGACCCTGAACGCTGGCTGTGGGGCTGCCCACAGTTATCAGCAACTACTCAGAGGATGTGACCGTGTCAGTGATTTGCCCATATCAAATAGCTACCATGAGCACCATGTACCAAGGATAACGAAGATCTAAACAGTGAGATTCAGGTTCAGGTCTGAATATGGGACATGACACTGAAATTGGTAGTTTTTGCAGCTTCTTGTGATTTCTTTCTCCTGTATTGCAGCTGCCACATACCTGGTGTGGTTGCAGGCAGAAACAGGTGTGAAGAGCTGTGGCTTAGCATCTCCAGCCTTTCTCCTGCCATGCTCAGCTCTCTGCTGTGGGAAACTCCCTGATATCAAGAGGATGATTGTAACTAATTCCATCAGGAGGTGATTAGATACGTAAACAAATTCAGCGATGCTAATTTTTATATATTTGTTGTGGCCACGGAAATATTTGTTCTACTTATAGCTCCCACCGCTCTTGCTATTTCATAACTTTAAATTTTTGTTTGAATAAAGGGTACACTTCTACCCCTCAGGGCTGAAGAGAAAAGCTTCAGGTCCAGTGACTTGTGCAAAGACCCTGGCAAAGGAGATATGTTCTAACCTGTAGGTTATCTTCTTCTTGCTTCTGATTTTGGCCAAACTGAACTCAGTACTTCCTAAGCTATGTTACCATTTGCATGACTCACTCCAACCGTTGAATATGGTTGTGTAATCTGTTTTTCTGTTGAAGTTGCTCCCATCCCAAGAGTGTTTCTTACCATACTGCATCGCTGAATGTTATCCTCCAACTGTGCTGCAAAAGGAAGGGCTTGTGCACTCTTTCAGCTCTTAAAAAAGGGCTGAGGATGCTGATCTACACTTACCTAGTCAGCTTTGCTCGCTGAACTCAGGATAACTCAGAGTGCCTTCCACCCGCATATGGTAGGACAGGCAGAGCAGACATGAAAGAGGACCTTGGTGTGTGGCCATTGCACCCATCATTTAGGCAGAATGGAAGTCCCAGGTGAAGCTCTCCACGCAGGCAGAGCCTTGTCCTCTTTCACAGCAGGGAGGTGATTTCTGCATTTTCCCCTCTCGGATGCTGTAGCAACTTATTCTGGGGAGTTTTCCTTCCTTGCTCCCAGGAGACCTTTTCAACTCCCTTGCTTAGAACTCCATTATAATTTTGCTGAGGGAGAAGGTGGTGATTTTTGCGTCAGGGCTGTTGGGAACAGAGCAGAACCAGGGTGACAAGTACAATAGAATGAAGGTGGCAGACAAACACCTTTGCAAAACCTTAAAAATCAGTTGATATTCTTCTTCCACAAAATGAAGGTGTTTCCTCAGTCCATGTATACTGATCATTTGTGGTCACTGATACCTGGCTGGCCAACGAGCTGCCCAACAGATTGCGTGGGCATGCGGCGCTGCTTCCCAGCGGCAACACTTAACACGTGTTTCGTGTGAGCAGCCCGAGGCAGTTAAATTCCCAGGTTAGCATCCTTTTTGCTCACCCTCCTGCCATGAAAAACCACTGCAAAGAAAGGCGAGGTGGGAAGAGGGAAGGGGGAAGGGGAGCTCTTGCAGGAGTTTTCACCTGGATACAGTTGCTATAGGAACCACTTATGGAGCATCTCAGTGCCTCCACTATACACGGAAATTTGCTCACCCTTAGTAGCCGGCAAAGTTAAGTGGTTTACCAGCAAGTGTAGACATTTGGCCTCTGCTCAGCCTCGGTGGGATGGGAGCTCCTCAGCCAGCGCAGTGCGGACCACCGGCGCCTGCAGCAGGGCAAGGGGCTCCCTCGCCTGGCAGGGCAGGAGGTGGGGAGGGCGATGTGCCCCCTGCATCTGCAAACAGCAGCAGCAGCAGTCAGAGGGCTGCTGAAGTGAATGGTCAGTGGTGGAGGACCTGTGGTGGAGAGGAAGCACAAGAAGGAGCCAAGAGACAGTCACAAAAATCAGAACTTTTGTCACAAAGGGAGCAAGAATAGAGAAAGTGTATGTAAGCTCTGGAAGAAACGGAGCAGTGAAAAAGGTGAGAAAAGAAATTGAAATTGTAGGAGAGGTGAGTGGCATTAAAGATGGAAACCTCGAAGCCCTCTTAAGCAGCATTAGTGGAAAGTGCCTGACTTGGTGTTTGTAATGAGTGCTGTGATCCTTGCATGAAAGACCTAAGTAGAAAGAGCAATACTCTGTTTTTTAGTATATTTTTTATAGCTTTTACAATAGCTATTAGTTTCAGTCCTTGAAATCTCATCTCGATGGAAGCTGCAGTGGTGGCTCCATGTCATTATCCCGCTGTCAGGTGTACATTTACATTTGATGGTGTGGGACAAGTGTGGAGATTGCAGCTGCTGGAGCAGGGGCCTGTCAACTGTACATTAGGGCAACTCTTGGTTTGTGGGGAACAGTTCATTGTCAACGAAGACTGCGGATAACAAGTTAATGACCTTTTCCTACCAGTTCAACAAGAAAAGTAACCGCAAAATTGACACTGCTGGAAGAGCCTGTGAGGAGAACGGTACTAATCACCGCAAGGCGGTGAGGTGAGACAGCGAGGCGGAGAAAAGATTAAACTGAATTACACAAAGGACAATCAAGTTCAGCAAAACACTTACGTAGCTACCTAATTTTAAATGAGAACTAGTGCAAAGTATGAGCCAATTTGAAACAATCAAAGGAAGAACAATCTAGGGATGGCTCAACGGAGTAGTGTCACTAAGCAGGAGCTCAAACGAGCAGAAGAAAAGCAAAGGGAAACTTTGAAACGTCTCTGAGTAGACAACAAGTAGGCAAGCAGAGGTCAGGTGAAGAAGTGCAACATTTCAGAGGAGGAAGGTGGCAGCAATAGGAGTAAATTATAAGGTATTATAATAAATGACAAGTGGATTATGGTAAATCTTCTTGATGGCCTACTTGTAGGCTGCAAATCAACGAGGCTTGGAACCTATTTACCATGTGATGCTCTTTAACTTCATGAACTAATGGTATAACTTTAAACAACTTCTGCTAAATGCACCACTTCACAAAATTACACAATTTATGTAAGGAAACCCAGATTTCACATGTCAACTGATATAAATACAATATTGATATAATTGTATTTTTTCAAAGATATGCATTAAAAATAGGAACTTTAAAAAGACACACAAACTGAACAAAAAGAAAAGTATATATACTATCATGTACTGTTTGTGCACTGCCAATATAACTTGGATTGAAAGTGTTTTTCCTATAGTCAGCTCTGCAAAGGTCTGCCACCATGGAGCTGCTGACCTCAACCATTACTTATATGTCTGGATAGGTATTCGTGCATAGTTTGTTTCAAAAATATTCTGTTGCTACTACCAATGTTTTCTGCCTAGTCCCAAAAAAGAAACAAAGCAGAGCATTTGGTAAAAGCCAGGAGCCAGTCATACACTGGCAGCTGACATGCACAGGACTGCTTTAAGTGGTGGTGTTCTTTAAAAATGTTGGCAGTGGGATTCTGCTCACAGCCATCCTCTACACAGGCAATGAGTTTCCAAACAGTACTTCTTGTGGTTAGTTGATTCGCTGGTTTGGGCACAGATTTCTCAGAAATCTGGGACAACCATTTCTCCCTTGATCTTGGTGAGAGATACACATATCTAACCATCAGGCCTCGCAACTGATCTCCTGAAAATCAAGGGGAGTGCAACAGACTTTAAATGTCTTTAACACGTGAAGGGCAGGAGTCAAACAACAAAGCACAATCGGATTATGGGCTTATATAGCAGAAGAATGAGATACAGGTAGTGGAAGAGAAAACTGGAGAAAAACATTGGTGTTGCCAGTATTCAAGCTAAAGAAATAGGCTGAGCTCTGGATAAGGGTGAGAAAAACTGACTGCCAAGCTTTACTACTATGTCTCAGGAAAAGTATATATGGCAAAGAGAAAAGATCATCATATTGGAGAACTCCAGCCAAAGCACCAAGCCTATCCTAAATCTCGCTGGCATGGAAGGTGCTCTTTCACTGGGACACGAGAGGTGGAGGTAGGAAGAGATGGTGATGACAGCACAAGTATGTCAGCATGGAAATGCTCCTGAGGGCCAGGAGGAAGAGGGTAGGACTCGGGAGCTGGAGGTCAGTGGCAGAAGAGGTGCTGCTGCCCATGGGCATGGACTCCAGCCACCCTCCATCCCATGGGGAACGGCAGCAGGAGGGCTCCTCCTCTGCCAGCAGGGTTCACCTTGCACAGGCTGCTGAGAAGAGTCCCTTCACACTGAGCCTCCTCCTCTGCTCTGCTCATTAACTGTTGACCCATATTCTCCTTCAAGAGATCTGTTCTTTCTTTACGTTTATCATCCTCTCTTCTGGTTATTCTGGATGTGGTTCATATCCATACAAGTCAAAGCATCACAATGTCCTCGGGACCTGGTGGTGGCAGGGAGCTCTGTGGACTGACTGCACATTGTGTAGAATAAGCATGTCTGAGTTTTGTAGTTCAGTACTCTATTAATAAAATTGAAAGTTTTCTTTTTGTGGGTTATTATGAGATGAAGAAAACAGACTTTCACACCATAATTTCTCTCATGCAGTCATTCTTCAATTACCTTCTCTCCTTAAAAGTCCTGTTTTCATCTCTTATCGAAAAGTGATCCTGTTTTTTCATTCTGTCCTCAGCAGAGGGTTTTGCCAGCTGCACTCAGCAGGCTTCTCTCGGCTGGCAGGGGTCCCTTCTTCTCTGAGTCGGAAGGAGGCAGAGCTTTGCCCCTTCTTGCAGACTATACTGCTTTTTACAAAGGCTCTGCAGCATCCTCCATACGAATGAGCGTGCTGTTCCTCACGCAGCAAAGCAACTATTTGCTTTTGGGCTGCAGCTGCACATTAGGCTGAAGTCTTCTTCACTGAGCTGCTGGCAACAGTGCCCCTCTCTCTTTCTGCAGTTGCTGGATTCAGTGCAAACACTGTAGGATTGGAGAGCCACTGATTTTGCCTTCCTCCCACACCAGTGCATGTTATTTTGCTTCTCTGTTATAAAACAATACTATTTATTAGTAGCATTGCAATCTTGCTGGCTTCCTCATGCATGACAATTAATATTATTACCAGAGTTGAGCAGTGTAATAATATCCAATGTGTTGCCTCACAGGATTTTTATTCTCAGCCGTGAATTCCTGGCTCCACTGAAATCTAATAAGTTGTGACAGATTTTCAGGATTTTGTCCCAAATAGTCTTTATAATAACACCTAAAAACCCACAGCGGCTCAAAGAAATAGATTTAGTGAAGTTCCACTCAAACGAATTTGCACTGGCATGACATCAGAGCAAAACAGTAAGGGACCAGGTCAAAAATATTCAACGTTTCTAGGTTACCTTGCACTAGTTTCCATTGCAGCTAGAATGTTTTCAGATGTTTTGCAGTGTTAAAAGGGTGGGCCATGATTTTCAGGTTTGTTTTTTTGTGTATGTGTGTGCATGTGTGTGTGTTGTCAGTCTTTTTCCCCTGAGAATAAAGCCACATAAATAACAATAGATCCAAGCCATGTTCCCATAAAATAAAAACAAAGCTGAAATATTTTCTTCCCACAGAATCTAACAGAGAAAAATATCCCAATTGGCAAATGATTTTTCAGTCCTTTCATGAAGCGAAACATGGCTCTTGAGGCTAAGAATTTTGACACTGACTTTTTTTTTTGAAGGAGCCTGTCCAATGAGAGGTCTTTGACAGGCTTGAAACACTGCAGCAACCTTTAATTTAGAGAAATTATTTCCAGTAGGGAAAGTGGCTGGTCATGTGCAGGACTCAAATTAGGACCACCACCAACAAAAAAAAGCCAGAAATCAGGATGCATCACACTATCCAGGCTTGGCTCAGCTCTGGGGCTGATTTGTGCCTCCCCAGCAGCTGTTCAAATAAGGAGCTGCCCCGAGGAAAGATTCTTACAAATGACTGGCTGGGTTTGTTTGGGTTTTTTTTCAGTTCTTTGCTTCTTACCTAAGACCCTGAAACAACTAGTTGCACTTGCAGTGAATGATTGTAATAATTATTGGAAAACAATTGAAGTGTGATCAGGCAGGCAGGGCAGTAATTGAAATATTGACAGGTGGTTGCTCTGTACCGAACGGGAGTTTTTAAGATCAGCTGCAGTTTGAAGAACTCCCAGCTAGGACGTTTCCGATAAAATCTTTAATTAACTGTGTTATAGATTTTACTACAGGATATACAGAAAGACCACAGCAAGGTTTTCTAGAAGAAGGTGTGAATCTCATACAAGTAATTTTCTGTTAAGGAATGCTTTAGTACACGTGGTTTTATATCAGTTTTTCCTGATTGTTCTACTCTTGTTTACATAGATGATGTGTATAAAACAAAAAAGTTTGTCTATTAAGGATTCCATGAGTTTATTTGGGGATGGAATGCAGCTTATGGACTGGGCAGCAGGTGTTGTGAATTAATGAGAAACTACTAATATTTAAAAGTATGTTTTTGTTCAAGCATTGCTCATAATGGAATAAAATAATGAGTGTTTCCAGGATGCTAACAAATATATATTCCTCAAAACCTCCTGGTAAGCAAAAATACTTCCTGAAAAGATGCTGAAGTAGAACTGCTTCCTGGGGCATTCCTTTCTCATTAAAGCTCATTTCATCAATAATTGTCCAAGAATTGTACAGAAGATTTAAAAACCCAGTCTTGCAAAAGTTTCCACAAATCCAACTTTTTCCTGAAGCATGAGGTCTGTCCATCATTTCAGACCTTATAAAGGATGTAATCACTTTTCCATCGGTTGTTGAAGTGGTATTTGTTCCTCTGTCAGCAGAGAACACCTCTCTGGAAAAAAGGCAATGATCAGGTTTCATAAACAAACAAAACATGAAGGATGGGGCAGGGAACTGCAGTTCAGTTCACGTAGGTAAGTGTTTTTGTATCAACTCAGACCTTTACTGTTGCAATCGATATTTCTGAGTGAGCTGATTATTTGCAATTTAAGGTGATTGATCTTCACTAAAAGTTGCAAGCAAAGGAACCGTCTTTTTAACCATCTGCATAGCTTTTGCTAGTCCCACAATTAACTGGGCAACTTAGAGGTGTCTCTGCAGTAGCATTTATTGGTTCATTTCTAACATTTTAATACTAACCCTGTTAAGAAATTGCAGTATGCTTGCTAAAACCTTGGAAACAACATAAGAAGATGTTTTCCGCCACAGTTTGCCCAGAGAACACCTGTACACAACCTCCCTCAGTTTCTCTTGTGGGCCCAAGGGCCGTGGGCAATGGGCCTTGCTCCTTTTTCTTCCTCTTTTTGCTTTGCTTCTGCCTAAGTGAGGATGTTCTCTCCCTACACCCGTCAAGGACTGTGTTCACTGGAACATGTTCTTGGCTGCTGCAACTTGGTACCTCATGGAATGTTTCAAGGGAGGGGCATTAGCTGTGGATCTGAACCCTGACTACGATTTAAGTGCACCCTGTAACTCTTCATGTCAAATCAAATAGATGGCTTGTGTGATGCTGAGGTCCATGGGAAATGGATGGGAGAGCAAAGTTGTCCCCATGACTGCTCTCCTCTTGCTGCTCAGGGGTTATCGTGGAAAGACAGAGCAAGAGGGAGTGTCTTCATCTCTGGGGGACATGGGGACTCCGACTGGGGGACAAAAAGGGATCGGCACCCCTGTGCCAGCTTCCCAAAGCCCCTTTTGCAGAAATGATTAATGGGATTTTTCATGTGTTCAATATGTTCCCTGAAAAATGTAGTGCTACGCAAAGGAGAGTCTTCATAAATTACAGATGAATTCAAGGGGAAATTTCAGTCCCACACACAGCCATAACACAGGTAGGAAAAAATTCTGAAAAGTCAAACCTCACAAGACTTTACCTCTGTATAATCCTTTGACTTTCTGAAATAAAATGTAACTTTGACAGTTTAATTAACGTAACTCATTATTTTTTTCTCACATGGATAAAAATACCTGCCCAGGGCTTTAGAAATGTGTCACTTTGTGTGGACTGAAACTGTCTGGATCTCAAGGACATCTTTCTTTTTGAAGAACAGAATTTTATCAAGCTGATTTAAAAAAAATAAATAAAATAATTCCACAAATCTTGCCTCCAGCCAGAAAAGCAGGTTATTTGTGCATCCCGGTGTGTGGGTGAGAGGATGGACGTATCCCCCCTGTTTTGTACCACGCTGCATGGACCACATGTTGCACGACCTGATGTGGGAGAGGCTGTGCTGGCCCGCAGCCCTGTCTTCCTCGACACACAGTCAAATGCATGGCCAAACCTCTTCACGAGCCTCTTCCCATGCCCGGCAAACTGGAGCAGATTTGCCTTGTTGGTATCTGAGGCTTTCCCTTGTATAGAAATAAAATTCGATCATTCAGTGTCTTGTTTTCTCACACTTCCTTGGATTCTTCTCACAAATATTTGACTGAAAGAACACACAGGAAAACAAAACAGGTCTGCCGAAGTTCAGTCAGTCCCTTTGGTCTGTTCTTCTTATCTGTTTTGGTGCCAGATCCTGCAAAGTACATCCTCAGGAAAATTAGTAAAGTATTAAAACAGAGAGGTCAATGTTTCAAAGCTGGGCTGTCTTGGGAGGCACTTATGGTCACGTTTATTCCAACTCATAAGTAGTTTTCAGAGGGGCTGCATCTTTGATTTAACAAGAATTGAAGAAGCGTAGGATATATATTTGGGTCACTAACTTCAGCCAACATGCAACTGATAATGTTGGCTTTGGTGCTTTGGTCGCCAATTTTCAGCATAGAGAATGTGTTTTATGCTACAAGATAAACACTCAATTTCTCCTCCAAACAGCTGACAGGCCTTGTCTCCAGTTCAGAGGTACTTGGTGATTCATACTGCTACGGCATCTTTCTCTAGAGTGTTTTCGAAGTGTGTAAGAAGACCAAACAAGGTGAAGGCTGTGGTGGATATGGACTTTTAATGGGGAGCAAATAATATCACTGCATAATTGAAACATCAAACACAAAACTGCATATTAGCTGTAGTCATAAAAGAGACAGAAATTTCTAGTTTCCCATTTAATGTGCACAGTTCAGCATCCAGAGTTATGGAAAGGAATTGAAGTTTTCCAAACAATATAGAATAAAGAAGACAAGAATTCTGAGATTCAGAAATATTATCTTTATACTGATTACATTCTCTGAAGAAAGTTAAATGCATTGAAAAATGAATGTAATAAAGACATTTTAAAAAAGCGCAATACTAAACTGAGCTCCTTGTGTCTACTCTGGAGGGAATCCCACTGAGCTGCAGTGATTATTTAGAGCTGAGTCCAACCTGAAAATTGGACAAGGATGTAATATATAGCCCTACTTTGTACTGATATGAGAGTAGGAAACTCATAACCACTTTGTAAATTTTGTCTCTTCATGACAACATGGCTTTTTCTTTTTAAACTATTTATCTGTCTTTCTATTTACCTACCTATTTAATGAAAAATCTGTACTTAATAAAAAGATAGGATATTGATTGGAAATAATTTTGATCAGTCTTTATCTGAGCAGCACTAACAATGATGTTTTTTTATAAACAAGTGGCTCACAGCCTGGTAATAGAGGTAGACACAGAAAGCCCTGATTTAAACAGGGATAGGGAAGACAAAACCCTTCAGACTACAGCGTGTGAACTGAGAGGCACCACACCAGTCTTGCTGGAGGGAGAAGGATTCACGGGGGTGAGGACAGGGGTAGGCAAACATGTCCTTCCTATCTCCTCCCTACCCCCAAACCTGGGAAAAAAACTGGGCTAAATCACATTGCCTGCTGACACCTAACCTTGCTTTCTGCAGCACCTTATTAATATAGCAGGGATCAGAGCACCACAATAAGCACTTTTAAAAATGACCACAGAAAACTGCTACGTCAATGGCTTTGAAGGTGTTTTGCAGCATTTTAACTTCTGCTGGCTCAGACCTGGTGGCTAGTAGCCCACCAGCTTTGTTTCTCCATTTGTGGAATTGCCTTTCTGGTTTTTGTGTGATCGCCTGATTCACTGGTGTCGCGGGAGCTGCTGAAAAATGCATTCTCTGTACCTAGGAAGAACCTGTATAAATATTCTCAATAAATAAATAACAGTTGTCATTTTCAAAATATGACAATCTCCAGTTGCCTGTGCTTAAATTGAATGACATGCCATTTATCCTAATAGATGTGAATGCATGTATAGTATATATGAGTGAGTCACCTAATTCTTATTCACCTCAGCCTTGGTCTCAGTTGGGGGCAAGTGCCTCTAACAGGGTTTGGATGGATCAAATCACAAGCAGAAAAATCTTGGTCAATTATAGATGCCTAAGGCTAAAAGGGAGGTGTCTTTTTTTCTTCTTTTTTTTTTTTTCTTAATCTAACTGAACACAGAATGCCCCTCCTATCCATAGGCTTACAGAAGGAGCAAGTCAATCTCTGATCTGTGGAATTTCTGGGAATATCTCTTCCCCCTGTAATTTAACGTGACTCAGTTCTCCATCCTGATAATACAAGCGGTGAGAAAAGCTCCTAATCCTATTGGCATACCCTCTTGTCAGCACCTCTTTATTTCACTGCTTTAAAGGCTCAACATGTTTTGATTTACAATAAGCACTAAGATAACTGCAGGTGCCCTCACTAAAAGCAAGGTTAACTCACCTGAGATGAATTCTTTTATTACAAACAAAAGCAACACATGAGCAGGAAATACAATTAATACAGGTGCTTCCCTGAAACTTAGAAAATGCCATTTATCTTGAAATGACATAAATCCCCATTACATAAACAGGCCCCAGAGGCTTGATTTGTATTATTTCTGGAGAGGGAGGATTTAAGCAAAAGATAAATGGATTGGTGATGGTGGGGGGAAAGAAATCCTTGTACTTACAAGGTATTTGACAGTAAAACTACTAGTGTGCTATTTTGTGATTCTGTTTAAAAATATGCAAATGCCTCAATAGGCCCCAAAAAAGCCCAGTCTAGATGGGATTTCCAAGTTAACTGATTTTTGTTGATGATGTGTAATATCCTATCTATTTGCAGTACACCACACAAGCATCCAATACGATACATGATTCTCTTAACAAATTGCTATTGGGTGATACTAAAGTTGGATCCTTCTGGGCATGGAGCATTGCCAGACCCCAAGCACCTTGGATGTCCACAGCAGCAGAAGGATGCTCTGTCCCAGCTCTCTCAAGGAGCACTTTGCAGGGTGCAGCCTGGGCTCCTGTTCCTGGTGGGGCCCTTTGCATCACCAGGAGGGCAGGGACCAAGGACCGGTCCCCAGGACTACCTCTCCATCCACTGTCTGCAAGGCTGCTGCCACCCCTAGGGATGCTGGAGCTCAGGGCTGGAACATCTGGTGAGCCCATGAGCCCATCTGGTGACCACAGAGCCGGAGAACAGGGCACCTCCTGGACAAAAGTTAATACGAATGTTCAGTTTGCAGCTGGCACCAGGGTGCCATGTTCATAGGCACGCTAGAAATACATCGACAGGGAAGCAAACAGGAGAGTAGCAGCCTGCTAGATGAGGTACTACTGTCAAAACACCCTGGTTCTCTTTCCAGCTCTGCTACTGACGGATACTGAGCAACTTAGAAAAATGTCCCACTTCTCTGAGACTGAGGCCCCTTTCCCCTGCCCACTTTGTCTAGCTAGTCTTTCCCTACAAGTAGACCACACGGCCCCAGGTTTTTTAAATGCAACAGCTATTGTGCTATCGACAAAAGTCTCTATTACTTGATTTTCTGAGAAATGCGTGGTTTTCTTGAGAAATGCGTGGTTTTCTTGAGACCATGTACCTCTCCTCCTTTTGCCATTAACGCTATGAAGCCTCGGTGTTTATAAACATGTAGGAGGAAGGTGTAAGGCTATCATAGCTGCTTACATTCTAAAAAGCCAGTTCAAAATAGTATTTAGATTATAATTTTTCTTACCTATTTCCTTTATAATTCATATATAACTGCTTAAAAACACACTCCAAAATTACCCAAAACAAAAAAAATGGGGAAAAAGAAATTGTAACACTTAATAGGATCATCAGACAAACAACTGCAATTATGTTGACAAGTATATTACACTGTTTTAGATATTCAGCTGTATTATTACCAAATCCGGTATCCTCTCTGTCTTCATCCAAAAGCTGTGCTTTCTCTGGAGAGTGTTCCTGATCCTCATTTTTTAACAACTGAGGCTCTGATTTTTGCAGCCAGTCCTGCTTGGCTGGATTTCTTTAGCCCTGTGGAAACTATTGCCTTCAAGCTAACTATGACCCCACCAGGAGCCAACCTACAGAAAACCAATTGCATCATCTGGGCCCAAGGTGAAACACTGGGTCAGGCTGGTCTCCTTTCTCTTTGCTATATCCTAATAAGCAGATAGCTTCTAATCTTAAGAAACCAAAGGGGTAAACTTTATTATTTCGCCCCCTACACCTCCCCAGGTTTGAATCCATTGCACATGCCAACTGTCCTCCATTATCCATTGGATCTTTAGGTGTCACAAAAATGCTGGATCAGTTAGTCCCTTTTCCCTGAAAATTCAGGATTCAGCTACAGCAACATTTTTCAGCCCCAGTCTGCAGACACTACCTGCTCCTGGCGTGACAAGTTGACATGGTTGTATGCTCAATTAAACTTGCTCTTCCCTTTTAAACAAGTGCATTAGACTGCTAAATTATGTGCAAGTTTTCTTGTACACTTTGACTACATTAAACTTAAGATTCCAAACTTTGGCTGCAAAGCTTAACTTGGTTATTTGTAGAGGAAAGACTTCACACAATTTTTTTGACAGATATTGAAGTAAAATAAAAATTGCTTTAGAGTTTTTTTCATTTTATACAAAACATGCGGCTTCTCCAGAAACAATTCTTAACTGTGTGATGTGTAAAGCAAAGTATGAAAGCCCTACTTTCCAGAAGTGTCAAGAACAAGCAATTCCTGCTGATGCTGGAGATGGAGAACCATTACCTGAAAATCTAGTCTTGATGTTGCACAAAACTTGCTTTGAAAACTTTATCAGCTATTCAACTCTATACTCAGATGGCAGGTGCACTATTTTCACTTTAGGGCTCTTTTCTTACAATTAGTCTCCCATGAATGGTCCCTTTCCTTTGTGAAGAACCCCACTGAGATCATCAAAGGATTTGTATCTAAAAATAGAGGTAAGTGTAACAATTTGCTAAAATTATATTCCAGGCTGGCTGACTGGCCTGTGGATGTAAATGTCCTTCTTGGAAAATAGGTCGTTTTTACAAGGAAAGCTATTTCTACTGAAATTCTTTAGGGTTTTTGTTGTCAGATAAATGAATGAGACCTTAACACAGCAGAAGCAGCATGCTTCTCCTGGTGCTACCATCTCTTTCTAGGGTATTCATAATTCCTTGTTTAACATAGGTAAGAGTCAAGCAGGCATCTCTGTGTCCAAAAATAATTTATAATTTTTTCTATAATGGATGGATGGAGTGGTCATTTCCATAGAATAACAGGTGCCTGAGGATCTTTCAGAAACTGAAGTTCATCACCAGTTCCTTATTTGACCCATTTAGGCTCCCAGAAAGACCACTCTCCACACACCAAACCTCCCGAGGAGAAGTAGAGATGGATAGCCTACCTGCCCTCCTCACTGCCAGGAACAGCCTCAGAGGGACATGGGTTAGGGTGTCACATTGCCACAGTTCAGCCTCCAAAGCCGGAGGCTCCAAACTCTTCTCTGCTTCATGAAGGTCAGAATTTGTTGTAATTCATGAGGCCCCTGAGAGGCATTTGTGCCCCAGATGCCAAATGCTGAATGGAAAGGCCAGTGGAGGAACGGCATCACTGAACTGAAGTGCTTCAGGTGTGTTGGCCTTTACTGTAATCAGTGATGTTCAGTCAAGTGATAGAAAGCACTGTGTCCTCTAAGAGGAGGAGCACAGGAGTCCTCAGGGTTGGCTCCAGAGGAAGCTCTTGAACAAGAGTGTGATACCAGGTAAGCCTGTGGGATCCACTGCAAGGAATGTTCCTGTGCAGCTGACAACTTTCAGTTGTTAAAGAGCAACTACGTCTTAAATATAATATCACCCCTCCCCAGCTTCAAAATTCCATGGGGAAAATGGAAAAAAATATCCTCTGCCAAAATGTTCTTATAGTAGACCTGGGAATGTATTTTATTTCATCCAAAATGCAAAACATTCAAAGATATCAGGGCAAAGAACAGAAAAGACATATGTCTCTGAGTTTCACAGACTTCCAGGAAGATTAAGGTGCCTTTGAACGCAATGTAACAGAAATGATGATAATATTTTTTCTATCAATGCTTTGATTTGAAATGTTTGCAACTGAAATAAGCAATACAATTCATACCTTTTTCCCAAAAACTCGTGTGGGCTTTTGCTAGTTTTAAATTGGAGGATTTACACTCCAGATACACAAACATTTAACTAACAATGTTGTGTTTAGAGAGCACTTCATACATTGAAGTGGATCTGGAGAATAAGCACAATATTTCCATTTGAATCCTGAAAGAGGACTGCAAACTCTGCCATGGGGAGGGGAAAGAGCTGCATGGGCTGAATGAAACTCTAAAACAGCAACAATAACTGAAAAGATGGAGAACCAGGGGAAAACAGGACTGTGGACAAGGCTTTTCTAAAATCAGATGGCTCTGGTGGTATCAAAATAAATTAAATGATTGCTAAGGAGGAAGTGGAAGCTACAGATATTTGATGCAGGAGAGGTCATTTGCCGTAAGATTGGAGCTGATCAGAGTAAATCCAAAGGAAAACAAGGAGTTGGAGAAGGAAAACCACATTTGGCTTCCTCTGGATTACCATTCTGCAGCTTGAATATGGTAAATGAGTACCTCTTAGGCATGATGTGAAACTTATCTACCAACTGTTTGTGAAGAACTTAGAATGAGAAGCACTATTATTATGTCAATAAAAAATACACTTTGCATCTTCTAAAAGGTGCTGTTGTTTCTGGATATGATTTTAGGATGTGTCTAACTCCCAGCTAGTATTGCTCTCAGTCAAGTCAAAAGGAGTTCCACTATAAGAGCCTGATGTTTGGGTTTTTTTAAATCACACCTTATAATCTTTCAGAAGTTACAGGAAAAGTTACTTTAAATCTAGGTAGATGCAGTGTCTGCAATACAAATTGACAGGGCTAGATATAAATGCCATACATGCAGATAGATACAAACACTCATTTGCAAACAGACTGAGACGACCATTACCAGGCGCTGGTGCTATTGAGCTGCTGTGGTAGATTTGGCATTCGTATCTCATTGTTTCTTGAAAGTCCAATTGTGCTTGCAATTGTTGTTCTGATTATTTAGCAGAGCACAAAAGTAATATTGTTCTCCATTTTGCTGTACTAAGAGATGTTTCTTATGGGGGAGATAAACACATTTCCTTTTTTTTAAACAGTCTTCTCCCCTTCTCTTTGTCTCCGTCTATAAGCCAAAACATATATTAAAAAGGTGTTTGTCACCTAATTCCTCTAGTTTAAAAATCACGTATTGTGACAGACCTCCTACCCTGCTTTGATTCCTATGCCAACACCACGTCGTGCACTGCATGAGCAGAAAATACACGGCAGTCTCCTGCTGGGTATTTTTCCGGCGTGGCAGATTTCACCAGCGTGCAGAAGGGGCCTGGCCGGTGCCACCTTGCTGCCCCTGCGCCTTCAGTGTGGGGACAGGACGTGGCAGCGGGGCTGAGGTGACCCAGGCAGTGCCCAGGTGAGCTGCAGCATGCTGGAGCGATGGGAAGGCAGGAGGTTAGGTTTCTTCCCAGACCCTCTGGTATCACCCTATCTTCAAAAAAGGCGCCCTGCATGCCCTTAAACACATTGGGGATCTTGAAGCTGAATGCAGCTGCTGCCCCCATAAGCTCTGTTTCACATGTGGGATGCACACAGGCCACAGCCACGGCCAAATTTCCCATGTGACATCAAGGTGATACACGTCATATGAAAGAACAGATGACTAGAATGTGTCCTGAATTCAGAGCATGCAGAGAAAGAGTGGAAAGAGGTCGTAGCTAGCTGGCACTATTTCCATAATTATAAGTAAATAGGCTTTTAGCATCAGCAAAGCCCCCATAATCTAATACTAGTAATCTAATCAAAGAGCTTGTGAAAAACAGATTCTATATCCATATGATGATGTGATGACCTATAAAACGATGATAGATGCTCCTAGCGGGCATCGGTAACTAGGAGGGAAAAAACAGGTTCGTTGTGTGCATTATCTGAAAATGTAAATAACATAGTTATACGCTGATCTGTCTGCAGAGCTCTGGAGTTCCAGATGGGTTGGATGGAGATACGCAAAACAGGAAATAAAAACATGTTATAAAAAATAGAATAGAATAGAATAGAATAGAATAGAATAGAATAGAATAGAATAGAATAGAATAGAATAGAATAGAACGATATTTCAGTTGGAAGGAACCTAAGACAATTATCTAGTCCAACTGCGTGACCAATTCAAGGCTGACCAAAACTAAAGCATGTTATTAAGGGCATTGTCCAAATTCTTCTTAAACACTGACAGGCTTGGGGCATCAGCCACCTCTCTAGGAAGCCTATTCCAGTGTTTGGCCACTCTCTTTTTGAATCTTTTAAAACGTCATTGCTGAAGGCGTGTGCTAACAGAAACAACCCTTCTCCCACCTGTTTTCTCAGCAACAGACAATATCAACAGAAAATTTGCACCATAGACAGCAGAAATCAACGCTGCCTAGCACACAAGAAGCAAGTGAAGACTTCATCATCTTTCACTGCAAAGACAGGACACGTTTTGACCAGGTCTTCTGCAAAATATATGTTTTAATACCAAACATTAAATCTAGAATTGGAATTACCAAGACAAGACCCACTTTGTATACAATTCTGTCTCACACAGCAAGTTGTTGTTATACTACTTCATGCATTATTCTAAGATTCCAGACACTGTGGTGATATCTAACTAGGAAGCTATTAATGAATTACCTCCACAGAGATTTCAAAAAATGAAGTAACATATTGAAACAATAACGAAAAATAAATTTCAGGATTAACAGACTTACCTCAAAGTCAGCTGGGGTTCTGATCAAGGAAGGACGGATTTCATCCATGTGAAACGTGTAAGAAGGAACTACAGGTCTTGCTTCTTTTAGGTATGGAGTACGTATTTAGAAGTACCAAACATTTCAGTGTTTGTGTTAAATCCTCTTCACTTCTATGTTTTGTAGCCACATTCATTCATTTTTCTATTTGCTAAAAAAAAAAAAAAAGAAACTTTAAGTTTAGAAAGAAATCCCTGATATCCAGCACCATGCAATTAGCATATATGAATAGAGAATGAGTTCCTGCTGCTCTGGACCATTGTTAATCCATATTGATGGGGTAGAAAACATGACATCAACTGTAAAAATCCAAGAACATTCCTTAAAATATTCAAATTATGTGCCTGGCCCTGTATTCACTCTGCATCTCAAATTCTCATTGACTTTGTGGGTGCCTGGAATGCAGGAGGAATGCAGGATTAGGTACACGGCTACATGCGGTCTGCCTACCTTGACAGCGAAAACAGTTTTCGATTCTCTCGGAAATTCTCTGAGACAAATATTCAGGTCAAAGGAGCCATACAAAAAATACACACAAATTTTGTACAGCTGCTATTTGTTCTGGGCCAGATGCCACTGTGAGCTGGACGGGGCTCTGTTTAGCTGCTGCGGGAGTGGCATGAGCACACTGTGCCGTGCAGTGCTGGAGGAGTGTGGAGCTCACCACCCTTTGAGCTCCCTCACCTGCTGCTTCTTTCAACCTCTCTTATTTTTTACATCTTTTATGAAAAGTAGCAGCATTACAAACTTGTCTTTATTTGACCACTTGTAAAGGTAGGAGAATAATATTGTTAACCTGATGGTGGCTGAGGCACTGAGCAATTCTGTATTTTCTGGGCAGTTCTCAAGAATTAACGCTGAGGAAGTGCCCTGGGAATTGCTGAGTAAAAAAGACTGGGGACCCATTTCAAGTGGTGTCTATTAGAGCAGCCCTGAGGCTGATCTTAAATGCAGCTAGAGCCGAAATTAGCACTAGAGATAGAAGAAATGTAAGAAGTGACAATCGCATTCACTTTCACCACCCTTCATCTTTTTTCGTCCTCTTCTGTGCAAAGAGAGTTATCCCCTTTCAAGCAAACAAATTGTATCTGTGCATTTTAGCCTCCATTAAAAAATACACAGAGAAATACCGTAATCCATAAGAAGATCTACCTCTGAGTTCAAATTTGTCTGTGAGGAAATATCTGAGTATTCCTAGAGTCTCTAAAGAAATGTATCTGTCTTCCTAATGTCAGCCCGCCATGATGTGGGCTGGCTCAAAGGCTTTCTCTCAAAGCCCATTTACGTAAATCGTGGTTCATAAATTGTTGACCTTCTCAACTTTAATGACATCTTCTGAACCATCATTATTGATAGGGGAAGTGTGTGAGCCATTTCTTGTCCAACAAATAAAGGTTCAAAAGTTTTGAGCACAAGCTAGCCCTTCACTTTTCAGACGAATCTTTTTACCCCAAAAAGTCAAAGCCATTAGTCCATTTTAGGATTTGCAGGCTGTGAAATGTCATTCTATAAAGAACATCAATTTTTGAGTTATTGGAGTACAAAAGCTGCCTTATAAAGGTATCACAGTACCATTGATAATAGCTTTGGCAAAGACCTTCAGGTCATCTAGTCCAAACCACAGCAAGGAACAGTTTTGCTAACCTTTTGTATTAGCCTTGTTTTGAACACCTCAAAACTGATGCAACTCCATGACTGAAGGGTTTGCTCCAGCACTGATTTCCTTCTCCTGTAATCCCCTAAACCTGACTTTTCCTTGCTTTAGAGTTAGGCTTCCAGTCTCTTTTTATTAACTTCAGCAGCACAAAATGTTTCTTTCCCGAATTCTTGTCAGTTTTCTACTTTACATGACTGTAAGGTCTACTTTTGATGGGCAGCTGGTGAACTGATGGGTTCCTCAACCTTTATAGGGCTGTTTTTACTCCTATCATTTTGCCATGCTTAATCTATTTGAGCTGACACTTTTCTGCCTCTAGGTGATTTCTCTGGGAATTCAGAACTTAAGCTGAAGGATCAAACAGTTTCCGAAATCAATAATAGGAAGAAATGTGATGTTAAGATATTTGGGTGGCATTTTTCAGCAGAGAGATCTTAAAATACAGGAGGGACTGCTTTCCATAGAAAAAAAAAAAAAATATATATATATAAATATATATATTTTATCAGCACAGAAACCTGTTCATCATAGTACTGAGTTCAGTGAGTTCTGGAAAACCTGCAAAAGATAGGAGTAGGTTGGGACAGGCAATCTGTCAAATCAATATAGGCAACCTAAAAACTGGCAGTCTTTGAGCAATAAGACCTGACTGGGAAATGCAGCATAGTGTTAATTTATTTGGCTCCACGAAAAACTGAGCTTGGTAGTTCTTACTGACTGTGTTGGGATACCACACTAAGTCTCAAATAACTTTCTGCAGAGCAGCAAAAAGAAAATGTCAAAGTATTCCAAGGGCAAAAGTAAAACCTTTGACTAGGAATCTTCATTTTTAATTGATATTTTTTGTGTAGCCTACTGAATTAAGTAGAGTGACTGCAAATCCTCTTTGGGTTATACTTTTAGAATAATTATTTAGCTTGCTACAATCATCACATTTACCAATCAACTAATTCATACTGAATTCCAGCTGAAATTTCAAAAGAATCAGGTTTCTCATGATATTTCAGTGTTTCCTCTTATGCATCAGCCATGAAGTGGACAAACACCAAGTTTAAGCCTACTGAAGATAGGAAGGAGAGGTTGGAGGGCCTCTGAGCAGTGGGATTCAGACCCGTCCACGCAGAGAGGACAGGCAGGTCTCCAGTGTGTGTGAGGGGTCACCTTCCAGTCCTCACCTGCCAGACCTGGTGCCCTGCTCCCCCCTCCATCCCCCAGGGACCCCCTCCCGCAGCCCCTGTGCACGCAGGCATTGATTTCCATCTGCCTAGTTCCTTGTTGCTACGACAACCCACCAGAAAGTACATCAATACCTGTATCATCGAACCTCACAGACCTGGTGGCAGGAGGTGTGTGTCACACGAGCCTTCCGCTGGGCATGACGTGCCGGCGATGCTGCCCCGCTCTCCGTGCGGGCAGACAACGACCCACAGGCAGATCTCCCTGCACAAAGCCACAGCGTGCCAGCACGCGACAGGTGCAATATCTGGCTCCTTGCACTCCGAGCTGCTGACATTAAAACGCCCTCATGAGGTTTTGCTTTCTACCCCTCCTATACGAATTTGGGATGGAGTTTACGTAAAATGAGTCATTATTTCATTTAATTCCTTACTCCTCCCCTGATATCCTTTCATCCTCAGCATTGCTATCAGTGTCTTTCCTTTTTTTCAAAACACATATGACATTTAATTATTTTTTCAAACTCTTACTGAGTTTCCGTCCAAATGAGGCATCTTTATTAGATATTGCATTCCTTGCTTTGTTCGCTTGGCTGTGTTTAGGAAGTGAAAGCAGAGCCTACCTCTGTTTCACAGTATAATAAAAGATCAAAGCAACACAGAAGCTGTATCACATAGTGAGTTTTCCCCTGGTATATGTTATTAATTTTGTTCTTTTCAGCGAAGCTGTGTTGTTTCCACTCACGAGAGGAAGGGATAGCTTCTCCCTCCATGCGGGTAGGTGGGAACACTGCCATTGGTACATTAGGCAACCGGTGAGTTTATCCCACTCGGCCTTGAGGAAAAACTGGGGAAATTAAAGCCTCTTTAGTCATTGCTGGATATCAGCTTCTAATTTTAGCCACCCAGCAGTATTTCTGAGGGCAGATGATTGCTTTGAAAGGTCCTTGTGATGTTTCCTCAGCCATTCAAAAGCCATGTATTATTTTTAACTTGGGGCATTTTACCACCTTCTTGCCCACCAGCCTGCCTGGATTTCTCCCTTATTATGACTCCTACACTGGAATAATTTTCTTCTCTCATTGTTTGAAAAGTAGAAGTTACCAAAGCCATATAAATAATTCATGAGCAAGCATGCCTGCCATGTGTGGGAATAAATTGTATGTGTGTGAGAGGAAGAGTTCAGGGGGTACAAAAATTGGAACAAACGACTGCAAAAGACACTAATCCCAGGCTGGATTTGTGGCTAATTTCTACCAGGCCAATAAAACGTGAGGGAGAAAAAGCAGGGGAAATGGGCTTGAAGCAACGACCTAACCTGGAAGCAATTTGGGGCCAGGACAGCATGTTACATGTGTGTACACCATCTGAGTACATGCTCTCTGTAGAGGGGGAGTGCAAGCTGTTGTCTATATATGTACCATAATATGGCTAACCACACTCCTGTTCGCTACTAATGAAAACCAGTAGGCAGTACCTTTTACCTTCTTCACAATAAAGGAGATTACACAAGAGAGGCAGAAGGAAATTGGTGGTGGAAGATGTCTATATTGCAATAAAAATGATGAAAATACCAAATTAGCTACTTTGATTTGGAGTCCAGATTTAGGTGATCTATTGTGTGTTTGGAAAACTTCGCAGAGATGTTGGCCTTCATTGTCAGCTTTGTTTCTGCCCATTGGTGCCACTAGAAGAAAAAGAGTTGAGATACTGAGTGTCCAGCCACTTCAAAAGCTGAGGAGAAGGCTCAGCGCTTTGCAGATTTTAGTCCAGCATCTGAATTGCGCTTCAGGTGGTGCAGTTTTTTTCCTGGAGAAATTCTTAATGTGTTGATTTGAAGAAAAAAACATTGAAAGACACTATTTGCAAAGTTGTAAGAGTGCATAGGACAAATCCAAAAGAGGATTTAATCTTCTGTATGTTGGATGCTGGAATTCTTGTGCAATCTACTCTAGGTGAATATGCTTTAGCAGGTGGGTTGAACTAGATGATCTCCAGAGGTCCCTTCCAGCCCTAACCATTCTGTGATTCTTGGCTCATGAGTACCAGCCCCTTTTGCCTCCACCATGAGCACCTTTGGCACAAGGAGAGTGGGGTATCTCCCAGTGGTGACCTGGACATCCAGCCCAATGAGTTGGGATCTTGTAGGCAGGTGAGTGACTGCTCAGAAGAAGATTGTGGGTGACACCTCGTCCCTCTCTGGGACTAATTGCCTGACTCAGGATGGTGGGAAAACTCTGCAGAGTCTTTAGGACAACAGCTGAGATCCCTCTCAGAGTTTCTGGATGCGATAAGCTGGACTTCATCTTAGCTCCCACAGTTAAGAAGCTGAGAGATGGATCATGCATATTTCCCAGGAACTTTTTACTCTGAAGTACTGAAACAAGGTTGGGAGCTGCCAGGCACTGCCTCCCGTTGATCACCCAGCAGGCAGGATATATCGATGGTGGCCTTGAGGCATATTCGGGAGAGGCATGGAAATTCCTGCCTCCCTCTCTTCTGCCCACCAGCCTCACCCTGGGCTCAGAGAGACACTCTTTGAGTCCTTCAGACTCAGATCAGGTCCCAGCTGGGCTCTCTCACTTGATGAACAAGCCTTGAGCCCATGATATCTCTGAACAGGATGGAGAGCCAGCTCTGCCTCATTGGGACAGTCCTTGGCTTGTCCCTCATGTGTGTTGTGGCCAGCCTCTGAGTATCGACAGAATTAGACCTTCACACCATTTAAGTGGATTGAAAACTGAATTCTGTCTCAAGAAGGAGCAGAGTGTCAAGGGGTCCAAGCTGAGATTCATGGGTTTAACTTCAGGCTGCCAGGGACAGGTGTTTTGGTTAATACCTGTCTGGGCTCCTGCTATACCCACTGAAGATGCGCGGGATAAAGCACCCCAGACAGACACCCATTTCTTTCCACTGACTATTGCCATTGCTTAGACAACTTTTTCATCTACTTGTGATTTCTGGTTACTTCCAGATGGATAAAATGAAACCAGCTGCATCCCGTTCTGGGTATCTGAAAGCAAAAGTCAAGCAAGGAGGCACTGAGGCAACCCTTACCTATTTTAGGAGTTAAACAGCCCCTGGAAACAGGCCTTCTGCTTCACGGGTTTTGCTTTAAGGAACCCTGTCCTGGCTAACTCTTGTTTCAAGCGAGGCTGTTGGTGACCTTCCTGATGTGAGGTCAGGAAGAACAGGTAAGATAAATAGATAAGGTAAAGCAAATGGTGAAGATTTGGCCCACTGGATTTTAAAACAGGGAGAGGTCTTAAGGAACATGTGGGCTCCTGTGAAGAGGCATGTGCAGTGCACCACCAAGGTAAGCTTAGCGTTTTCATGTTACCAGTATGTACATCACCTTTGACATTGCTTGACAAAAACATGTTTTATAAAACAGGCACGTTCCTTCTCCACAGCTCATAGAGATACAGAAACCAAAATCATATTTTATGAATGGAAAATGAAATTAGCCTGAAATTACAGTGATAAATGTAGCTTTAGAAAATCTTAATTCACTTCAGTCGAGTGATTAACTTCTGCCACTCCACAGTGCTCAGTTATGGCAAAGTCATTTGGTGACATTAAACAATTAAACTTTAGACCTGGGAATAATTTTGCAAATCTTTATAGAACCATAAAGTTCATTATTGTTTTACATGCTTGCGATGAAAAATGGTGCGCAACTCCAGCTGTTTAGCATAAAGCCAGCCTCTGGCTAGAAAACGATAAGCTCTGGGCAAAATACCAACTCTCCATCAGTCCAGCTCTCCCAAATGGCTGCTCTCTGCAGGGCAGAGAGTTTCTTTGTTTCTCATTGCGAAAAGTTGCTGGAAAATAGTTTCTACTGTAATAGTGTGACCAGAATGATAACTGTAAGCAACAGCACTCAGAAACAATCCCAGGGGCGAATGGGCTCTGGTGAGCACTGGTCAGCTGGCAGGTGTTTCAGAGCCTGCAATTCCCCTCACCTGGCATTCAAAGCACTGGAAACGCAGGAGTTTCAGCTTTGCTTTGCAACGTTCATCCTGGTGCCTTTCTTCGTGTCATTGTTCCACCACAACAGGAACGTTTTCATTGTAAATAGCCTTATTTCTGAGGAAGAAAACTGGGGCCCTTTAGGAGGAAAATTGTTGTTTTACTGAAAACACATGTGAAATGTCATGATTTCTCATTTTTTCACCACCAAATTACCATTTTGTGTGACATGCAACAAAACCAGAACATATGTATGGGTGTGAAAATGGGTAATAACACAGTAGAAAAAATGTAGTTAATGTTCTCAGCCATTTTTCAAGACACCGCACTTTTTAACAGAGTAGCTCTAATACACATTAAACTAATAAGCAATATGTATTTGATTTCCGTAACATCCTTGTTGACAGTAAAGGCAGCTAATTAGTGTAATATTTGTATTTACTTCTCCACTGTTTTCTTGCTTAGTTTTGGAGAGAGACTGTTTGTTCTTGCTATCCAAGAGCTGGGTATAGAAAGCAACCATGCCAGTGGCACAAGGGATTTTTAGGGATTAGCATGGACCCTGGGAGGTTTCAGCAAGCCCACAAAGTGCTTCGTGGGCTCACTGAAACCTCCGGGGGTCTGCATCCAGCCACCATCCCTGCCTGGCCCTTCTTCGTTCCCGGGGCCACCATCCAGGGTCTACAGCCTGGAAACTAATTTTTGAAGCCTGGAAAAGCTAATTTCCAAGCAGAAGCTGCCTTTTTCCCCCCCTCCACCTCCCCGCCCCCACACACACACATTCTGGCTACCAAATGTTATTTATAATAAGCTGTGAGACTCCAGAGGTGATACCAGCGCAGCAACAAATCGCTGCATGACAATACTACTTACTGTAGCAAGAAACAGCTTTTCTCTGTGACCACATTTCTAATTGGGCTGTAAGAAATAGCATTAGAGCAGTGGTGTATAAGCAAGAATCATATTTGTATGAGGCTCATGGCTCGCTGTGGCTCATCCAGATACCGCTTTACAACTTCAGTCATCAAATCAGCAGAACCACAACAGGCTCTGGTACAAGCCAAAGGGGAAAGTGCCATTGTAAAACTGAATACAGCTGCTTCCATAATAGAACTAATTGCATATTGCATCGCAGAGCTAAATTAGTAGTGAAAACAGTTATAAAACCAACAGACAGTGAAACATGACTCACCGAGGAATTGCTGCCAGTTCGCCGAATTCTCATTGGCCCCAGTTCAACAGCCCACACCTGCATTTTCTGAATAGTAAATATATAATAAGGCATAATTACTAGAAAAATACGCAGCACTCCAAATGTGACAACATGCTACTTGTTTATTGGGATAGTGAATAGTATGTAATAAGTTTGACCTGCAGTACTTCTGAGCCACCTGGGGTCACAACACAGAAGGGAGATGGACAGCACAAAACCCTTTAATCCATGAGAAGTTATCTGTAACGTAGCTGACGGCTGCTTCCAGTTGACATACTAAAGTGATACAAACCTCCCCATGCTACTAAATCAAAGGAGAGTAAATAGGAAGAAAGCATAAACAATAATCACTGTTTAAAAAAAAAAAAATCAGATATTTATAGCCTGGCTTAAATATTCAAGCTGCAATGACTTGGGTTGTCTCAGCTGACTTTACTCACAGTAATAGCTCCCTCAATAAAAAACAGATGTAGAAAGCAAGCTTCTACTGCTCCTCCTGCTCATAGCCTCTTTCTCCCCTGTCTTTTTCAGAGTAGTTTTGTGACTGTGCTGCCCACAAGTTCCTCAGGAAAGCTGGAAATTTGCTGTAGGGTTCAGGGGGTGCACGTGTGGGGTTTGGTCTCTCCACTGCAGACCTTGGAGCTGGTGCTGGTCAGTGGAGTCAAACCTTTGCTTGAGCTGTGAGAGTGGCTGCACCCGGGCATCACTTTGGGCCCAGCAACTATTCCCAGTTTGAATGGTGATTTTTTTGAAAAGTATTGATGTACTTGGGTCCGGTGTTTCCTTTCTTCCATAAAATTCCTTCCTCAACACTTATTTCTGCAGAGGGTAAGCAGAAAAACTTTGCTTCTTGCGTACCTTTATCAGCTCAAAGTCACTGTAATACTCCAACTGCTGCTTTCAAAATCTACTTTTATGCAGGTGTCTGGACGCGATTGGGGAACAGCTCTATAACAGGCACGTTAACATTTCTCATCTCACCTCCAGAGCAGCAGGTTTCACTGACCAAGAAATTCGGACATCTACATTCATTTAGTGTTTCTACTAGTGCTTCTGCATGTAGTTCACAGAAAGAATTTCACTCCTGCAGCTCAGCTCTCAGAGGCGCTGGGCTCTCTGCCCTGAGCCACTTTAAACTCAGAGTCTGACTGAGCTCAGGTAGCTTGATGGCTCCGGTCAGAGAGCTGAGCAGCTGGCAGGACTGACATCGCAAGAGGAGGAAAAAAATTAATTTGGGTGCATTCAAGAAACAGCTCTCCCTGCTTTCAGCAGTCTGATACAGCATCACTGCCTCAAAGAAAGTATTCTTTTGTTTTTTCACTCCCACGAGCACTACCTTTCGAAAGTGCTCTTTGAGCAGTGAAAAATCCTTATTGCCTTTAGTAGGAAGGATGAGGAGATTTACCTGTGCTTGTGGGGCAGCATGTGCTACAGCTGAAGCAGCTGTTACCAGGGTAAGTAGAGCAGCCCCATGCCACCGTGCTCTTGCTCTCAATACAAATTGTGCTATATCCACCTCCATACTTCCCCTGTTCTCTTCTGGACTTGGGATCCTTGTAGTGCTTTTGGGGAACAACAAGAGGCACAGAATATCCTGATGGGGTGTCCCTCAAATCAAGCGTGGTTTGTGCTGCTTCACTTCCATGGTCTTGAGGACCAACTGAAACTTGGCGGGGGGGGGGGGTCATTTATTTGGCTGAGCACATACGGACATTTTGCAGTACATAACATTTCTACCATGACCTCAAAAAAATCTAAGATGTGTAAATTGTGTACAAATCAGAAGCAGGTACGAGGTGGAAGGCTCTCCATAGGACAATGCCAAGCTACGTAAAGGGACATTATTATACATCAGGGCTTTCTAAGCATCTCCTCCTTTTCTATCCAGAAATCTTGTCTTAGCAGATTTTTAGAATCGTCTGTGTTTATCTGGGATTTCGAGACATCTGGGAGTGCCATCAAACTGGCAGCCACACTGAATCAGATTTACTGTACCCGAACTGAACTGTATCCAGTCTGGAAATGCCATAGAAGGATAAGGTAGAATCTTTCCTTGTACAAAGTAAAGCAACTGGTTAAAACAATGGGAGCTTTATTACTGACACAACAGGGCCAGGATTTCACTCCACATTTTGACAGAACATTTTAAGAAGTAAGACTTTGCCCATGATAGTACAATTTAGGGGATTATGGAATACAGTAGCTTTATACTTCTAGAGATCCAGGTTCAAATTCATGTTGTAGGACTACAGATCTCGTTCTGGTCTCACCTCCATATATGTTCTTTAAATTTTCATAGACATAATTTTGGGGGCATACTGGCTGCCCTGATGAGCTTGGACTAGAGCAAGAACAACAGATGCTATAATGCAAGACTGAAAGGCATCAGGAGCACTGTGTAGACAGTTGCTTGCCTTAAATTTTATGCTGGCTAGTAGTAGAAGCCTCATAAAAAGTTCAAAATAAAAATTCTGTTACCTCTGAATTAAAACTGTACTACCAGGAAGGATGGAAGGAAAGAAAAAGAGTAGGCATCACGCTCTGAGCTCTCCCGTGGTTTAAGATTGAGAAACAGCTAAAGCATAAGCGTAGGGTGACCGGCAGCCTAAATCCAACTGAGGTGTTATGCCATTTGTGTACTACAGGGGAGAAATTAGAGTTCAAACCAGAAACATTTGTCCTATTGGTTACACTCAACCTGCACATCTTAAACATTAGTATTTTCTTGTGTTCAGTGTCAATTCTCCTCCTGTTATGCCTGCATACATATGTGTGTGGGGTGCTTGCACGTATTTAAAGCCACTTTTCTTCAGTAAATTTTTGAGAGCTTAAGTGTAAAATATTAAGCAAGTATTTCTGTGAAGCTTTGGAAGATATTCAGAAAGCCTTGTTATCAGCTTCTTGCTGGCAGGCTCGTGGTATTGCTTAAAACCTGGTGCCAGCCAGCACTAACAAACAACCTTTTATTCCTCCACCACATCAGTTCCTCAGTGCTGAATATTTCTACTCATATGGCAATATTTTAGCAAACTGTTGAGTTTTACTTCAGTGTAACTTCAGGGACCAAAGAGCTGCTCTTTTTCAAAGTTTCAGAGGAATGGAATAAATTTAGGTTAAGTAACGATGATTATTCTAGGCAAAGATTTCCTTCATTTAATCTTCCCATAACCAAAAAATGCAAGCAGCATTACCACTCATTTAAAAAAACTAATGAATTTCCAAGGGAAATTAGAGAATCAGTCCTAAAGTATTTGGATTAGGGAATCTAATTCTGCAGCCTCTTTGCATGTGAAGCAAAAAGCAGAGTGGATGAGAGCCACATGCTATGCACTTTCTCAGCCTGGCAGATTTATTTTTCATTCCCTCTTTCTCTGGCCAGAATCTCTGTTTCATTCTCAGTGCCCTTACTCCAATAACATTGTTTTTCTTTAATTTCCCTAGAGCAGCTGTAAATTCAGACCTGTATTTAAACTTTTGCAGAGATCTGACCTTTATTCTGATGCTTACCGCCCAGTGCTAGGACTCGGCCTCACCTTCAGAAACGATCTGGGTGTTTGGTCACAAGCAGGTGAGTCCTGGCTACACCTTGAGTGAGGAAGCGGTGGATGCTTTGCTGCCTAAAGAGACATTTGCATCGCTCCGTGGCCGCATGTCTACAAAACTCACCAACTAGCATAGTGAACTCCATCTTTCAAAAATTTCCTCATCTCCTTTCAATTTTGAAGCATTCCCAAGTAAAGTCAACAAACCAAGACCAGATGTATCTTCTCTGGCAGTGCCAGGGGGGCCCGCCCAAGGTCTGAAATTGCTGTGGTTTTTAATTGTTTTACAATGGGGCAGCACTCAGGAACGTGGGGTGTGCTGGTGGGCTCCAGCACCCTCCCGGCAGGAATGGCAGTGTGGTACCACGCCAGGAAGCTGTGTCAGGAGCTGTGGCACCAGGAGGTCCAAGTTTGTTACATCTCCATATCACGTTTGCTTAGTTTATAGTATAAACCTCTCTTCTGTCTCTGACTTTCAGCTCTAGAGACCTCAGCGTGTGGTAGGAAACCAGTGAACAATGTTTCGCAACAGCTGTGTGTCTGCAGAGCAGTACGGTGACCCGCCGGCGTCCCTTGGTTTTCATACAGCACCTCTGCAGAAAGTCCACCCTGCTCTACTTGCACAACCTCCAAACTGAGTCCTCGTCTCGAGGCAGCTGATATTTCAGTTCTGCTGCTGGCCCAGCCAGTCTTTCCTCAGCTACGGGCTGGTTTGACTCTAGAAAGGTTTCAGGCAGTGAGGAGCAGAGAATGTGGGATGAGGGATCTGGGAGGAGGGATTTCTCCCATGCTGAGGAACAAACCATCCTTGTCTCCCATAAAAAGCTCAGGATCACATAATGCACCCTGCAGAGAGAGGGGGTGAGGGAAGTAGGAGGCTCTTGTGGCTACATTGCTGGGCTGGGCCTCAGAGATCTGGGTTTAGTCCGTCTCTGGACCTTGGGTTTCCTGGGTGTTGTTTAGGGTTTTATCCAGATTAAATCAAGCCTTTCCACTGATTTGGACATGCTGTGGGTAGCTCTGCCTCAGCTCCCAGATTGCCAAGGAATGCTGTTCCCCAGCTCCTGAGCCTTTGTGTCACCTTGTCGCTTCAAATCTTAACAAGTTTGAGAGAAAATATGTTTCAGGCAGGAACAGTGTGCCCAATTTAGTTTGTCATATGGGACCCACAGGTCTGTCTTTGTCAGGTACCATGTGATTCCTGCTTCTGCCATGATGTTTTAGTTTCCAGGAGCAAACTGATGGGAGTGAGGATGAGGAGGCAGAGGCCTCAGGAAGCACTGTCCCCACCACCGTGGAAACTGCACCCGGAAAACTTTTGTAATGTCATTTCAAAGTGATGGTCAGGTTCCCAGAAATTTGCATCTCTTCACGGTCATTTGCCAGACAGGAGAACATGGCAGCATCATTCTAATAAAATTGTTCCTACAAATGACTTGCCCGGATCCTACGTGCGTGCGTGTGTATCAGGCACTGCTATGCAGGTCCCTTTTAGGGATATCTCAGGCTGTGTCCTGCAGCCCTGAAATATGATGGTGAAAGAAATTCTGGAAAACAGGATAAAACCAGAAATGGGTGCAAACACAATTAGAATGTATGGTGTGCCGCCTGCATCTTTAATAAATGCTTGTCTGCAGAGAAATACAATTAATGTGTAAGATAATGCAGTTTACCTCATTTAGCTCTTCACTGGGTTTATGAAAAAATTCTGCCAGTTAACTGTCCTTGTTAAGCAGATGCACGAACTAAAACACACCGCAGACCGCAAACTGGAACAGGTGCAGGGATTATAATGGATGATGAATTTGTCAATTTACTAGCTCTACATGTTGACAACAATGAATGCATTTTATTTAAAACACTCAACATTGAAAAGCACTTTTTTCTCAATCTAAGGAGTCCAAGGTGAGGGGAAATAGTGCAATAGAACTCCATAAAACATGCTAACTTCTAATTAAAATGCTGGTACAGAAGATGTCTAAAAAATGCGTCAGATTAATTCTATGTACTAATTAAGAAGGCCAAATATGCTATCTATTTTGAAATGGAGGGATTACTGGAGGAAAACATAAGGAGAGCTTCTGATTCCTCTAAGGCAGTCCTGTGAGCGAGGAAGCTACAGCAGAGATGAAGCTGTGTAGGGAGAGGTGATGAGGGAGAAGGCTGAGCATTAGGAAGAGATTAACTCCACAGACAACTAACTGCTTATGTTAATATTTTATTCACATCATAGTTGATACCAGTGGTGGTTTTGTGCTTATATGAATTACCATAGGGTCTGATTTCCACAGGCATCCCGTGGCTGAATGATGCTCCAAGGCACCTCTCCAATTCAGAGACACCAAGAAAGGTAACAGATCTAAGTATCAATGTGCATCTTTGGGCACCTAAATGCCTTGAAATCTGGGCTCTAATGTCTGGATCCCCAACAACAATCAATGCTTCATGCTCAGTCTTGCTCAGAAGCGTGTTGAAGGACAGTCATCTCTCTCAAGGATGTCTTCTTGAACCCCATGCCTTTGCTTTGTGATGTTAGCTCATACTGGAGCATATTAATTGTTATTAATTCTCTCTTCAGTCTCTATGATTTCACTAAGTTCTCCAAGAACAATTCAGTTTAGGTTAAGTTTCTTTGTCTTTGCTTTTCAGCTAGGGCTGGGTCCCATTTCCATTGTAGTCAGAGGACTTCAGCCAACGTATGTTACTAGGGAACATGGTGCCTATAGTGTGAATAACAGCTGAAATGTGACTCTTCTCAGCCACTTTTTCAAATAAATTATGCTAGGTTTAAGTGTAGATAATGAAAGCCTGGAATCAGCCTTGGTGTAAGTGGCTATTACTCTTTTGACAGAAGGGATGTTGCATTTTGTTACCCCACAGCTGAATTTAGCCCAGTCAGTTCAGCTTGGCATTATCAGTGGGAAGATGTGGCTGTGAGTTCATGAAATGTCACAGTCTTTTAGCTATAAAGGTGACACTTTAAATTGTCTTAAAGAGTAAGCGCGCACTTAATTTACATTTAAGAGGATGGTTACTGTATATCATTTAAATACTAAATCAGTCTAAGGCTTAGTATGTGCACTAAGGTTTAAGACTTAGAGCAGTTGGGGAGAATGGGCCAAATAAAAGGGTGTTGGCACAGTGGAGCTTCAAAAAGAAGCACTTTGGCCCTTTTTTGTGGTTGGTTTGTTTGTTCGTTTGTTTGGGCTTGTTTTGTTTTGTTTTCAGAATCTTTTGGCACAGAATATAGAAGCAGCTTGAGAGAAATGAAACGCTTTCTTGCTCATGTTTTAATCTAGCTAGTAAACCTAAAGAAAGATCAGTGTTCCCAAAGGCTGACCTTTCTACTGTTGACACAGTTGTCCAAAAAAATTGCAGCTGTGTTCTTCAACCACATTCCAACTGCTGATGCACCTTTTAAAACTGCACATCTAGGTCCTAAAGGCATATGATAAGTAGCCAGGGACACAGAGCGGGTTTTGGAGGGGAAAAGTCAGATTTTTCATTTTGAGGTGAAATTTCAAAATGTAAAAAGTATGATCATTCCAGAATAGAACAAAACCCAAAGCATTTCTCAGAAATGGAAATTTCAGAGTACAAGTTGATAGACATGTTTGTTCCAGCATTTGAGTGTTTGGTGGTTGTTTTTTTGTTGTTGTTGTTTTTGTTTTAATATCATTAAACCTATTTTGTTATAATATACAATGAAAACTTTGTAATAAAAAGCCATCTTTCTGGGAAATTGAAATGCTCTCTTCTGACAGCACAGAAAGATTTCTCTCTTTTGTTTCAAAACAGATTCTCATCAAAGGTCAGAAATTTCTGCAAAATATTTTTGCCTTTGATAGAAGAGCAGTTTTAGACAGGGAAGCAGTCTGTGTATAAGGTTGCTGCTAGCTTCAGCAAGCAGAGCAGTATTGGGAGTGCACATGCTAATTGCCCACGTACACACACAGAAGATGGATGTTTGAATGTAATTGTTCCTGCAGGTACTTCAACTGAATGCTGGAATTTCTATCCTATGCAGAAATGCTCTTCAACTTCCCTTTATCTTCCTCTCTGCAAGATTTCCAGTATTACTGGATATTAAACTAAAAGATGGAGAGGGAGGGAAAAACATTCTCCTCTCCTTTTAAAGACAAGTGTAATGGCTCCATATTTTTTATTTTTCAGGAATTTAAAGCTGGGAATTACCATTCCTAGCCAAAGCAGCAGTCAATCTAGCCCAACTGCGTGATTGTAGCAACAAATGAGAAATGAACCTTTACGCTTTTTAGAAGCATACACCAAAATCTCAAGAACAGGAATGTGACAGTGGGATCTTCCATCTACAGGAGGCAAATAGAAACTTCTCACTTCTTACATGTGGGTGAAACAACCTAATTTTAGACTACTGGTTTCTTCTGTTTATGTTTTTTACATCTTGGCCACACTGCTTTTCATTATTAAGCTTTCTGCATCATGAGCCCAATCAGCTGAGTGTTATTCAGGCAGTATTTGTTTGTAGTTTACTCTTGTAGATATGGATAATCCTTTGTTCTCCGCAAACTGCCTCAGGCTCCATGGTGGTTTGTTAGACAGAGAATATCAGATGAGGTCCAAAGTACTTTGTAAATCTGAATTTTGCTTTGGCACTTGCGTTTACAGGTGTACGCAACAAAGAGTGGATATCGCAGAATAAGCTCAGACTCTTGGCGTTCAAGTGAAAATTGTTATTAACTGAAAGTATGTTAGAGGCGGGTTTTACTGATGAAACATTATGAATAGAACACATTTGGTTTAGGCTTCCCTTTTATACCTTTGGATTTACAGGAGATAATAATACCCAACAAACTCTTGGTTTTAAACATTTTCCCCAGTGATGAGGTAGAAAGCTGACATGTCAGATTTTGTTATATATAAAAAAGCATCACTGTGAAGGTCAAATCTGGAGCCTGTATTTTCCATTTAAGTAAGTCGTCTTGCATTCCCCTGGAATGAAGATGGCTCCCGGTGAGCCACTGGTAGGAAGCTTGCCCACGCTTTAAGGCTTTGGGTTGAGGAAGGCTTTGGAAGGGTGGGCTCTGCTAAAGCCACTGACAGAATACAAACATTCACTTCACAGGGACCAAAGTTTCACCTGAAGTTTGGTTCAGACTGATCCCTAATACTAGCTTTCCTGTTGCAGCCTGACAAGTAAGGCTGAGATTTTCCTATTTACAGGGTAAAGCCTAAAGTAAAAGCACTTCAAAGCACATAGCATTTGGGGATCATATATTAAAGAGAATAATTTGGAGTTTAACTCTTTTGGCCTTGAATTATGACAGAAAGGTTTGCCAAACAGTGAGTTAACATCTAAGATGACGTTTTTTGTATCCTCTGGGATTTTAACATCCAAGGGTCATATTTGATTTGCCAACCATGGAAAAAAAGTTGTTGTTATTGTAAGTTACCTGAAGTCTCTCCTGCTCTGCCATGTCATGCGTGCCATGTCACGCTATTACTAGATGGTACGTGTGAAGTATTTTAAAGTGGTTTACCTTGCCTAGATTGGTTGTCTTTATGTGTATATGTATGAATATATGTAAATATGAATGTATATATGAATCCATAAATAAAAAGCATTTAAACTCTTTTCTCTTCACCAACCCTGAGAATCTGTGGGGTTGCCTGAGACAGAATCGCCTAGGATTTGTCTGCATATGGTAACAGTTTTCCCTCAGCATGCTCTGGAGATCATCGACCTTTGATGAACCCCTACGTGCTCAGTGCTGGCTCTGTGAATCTCGCAGCCCTTCCCAAGCAGTAATTGTTCATTAGGCAGCACCTAACCACTGCAAGGCAGATAACTGCTATGGGAAGGCCTTGGCAGAGGGTTTCGGTGCCTTGTTGGCAGTGGCAGACAGAGGCAATGTCCGGGCTGGAGTCCAGGGTTCTCCCATCTCTTCCCTACCTTTGGTCCTTAGACTTCATGGTGCCAGGAAAGGGGATGGATAACGTTGTAACCTTCTTCCTTAGTGGCTTATTTTGAATTTTTGAGCTTGTGTGTCTTGGTAAGTAGCTGTCAAATTAAACAAAATAAGGAGTGGAGGAGGAAGCATTTGATGTCAGAACCCAACTTAGTCTGCTTCCATTTAGTCTAGTTCATGCACTGACATTTTCAAACAATGCATTCAATTTTTTTATGCTAGAAATGAAAAAGCATATTTTCCCCTTTCAGCCTGTGACCTCGTCTTTTGCTGATGACTTCAGTCATTGTTTGTAATAGTCAAACCCCTGGGGCAAAGAACAGAGTGATTCATTTGTACTTGGGGCACTTGGATTTATAGACCACTAAACAGACTGAAATTATTCTTATTTGAAGCTTGCATGACACAGTCTTCAAAACTAGAAACAGTGCCAAACCGAAGCCCTAGACCCAGATTCAGATTTCAGTGGGCAGTGCAACCTGTTTCCATAGCAGGCCGAGCATGTATACCAAA
Organism: Caloenas nicobarica; assembly: GCF_036013445.1. Taxonomy (NCBI): domain Eukaryota; kingdom Metazoa; phylum Chordata; class Aves; order Columbiformes; family Columbidae; genus Caloenas; species Caloenas nicobarica. Next base: position 27,380,922 of record NC_088246.1, on the reverse strand, counting down.
CTTTTGGAAAGATCTCTGTTTTCATTATTCAAATTTATGAGCATTCATTTTATTAAGGAACCCACTGGTATGTAAACACTAGTCAGCTTTACTGGCAATTAAGGTGAAGCATGGCGTAAATCTCTGCCAACATATCTTTGATAGGCCCAGGATAAGTTATTACTCCAAAAATGTTCTTGGCTTAGGATGGTGCAGCGTCCTCTGCCAGCAGCTGCTGAATCCTGTAAGTTGCCACCTTCCCTGGTGGCAGCTTATCTGGGCACTTCCTCACCCACTTCACGTACCATCAGCCAGTTTCCCTTATCTGGCTCCTGTAGCTGTATGCTGGGCACTGGAGAAGGATGAAACCAAGGGCAAAATTCCAGCAGCGAGGAGGGCTAAACAGGTCTACAGCACTGCATGCATGCCAGGAGCATCACCTCATCTTTGAAGTGACGTCGTCTGGGCAAAACCAACTAACTTGTTAATGAGAGAAAGCTAAAGTAGGATCATATACTCAGCTTCACCTAAATCTGAGCCAGCACTGGTTTTCATTTTGCAAACCAAGACCTGACCGGTGAGGATTTGCAAATCCAAATCTCCTTTGATTTTTGTCTGTAATAGACAGGTCAAACACAGAGCTCATTGCTAACTCTAAGGAAAATTTTGAATTAAATCGGAATTGGCCTGACCTCCCTTCTGGATTTGACTTGGCAAAACCAAGCTCTGACAGACAAGCTCTTACGAAACCCAAACACTCTCCAGTTTGGTCATCTCTGCTTTGCATATTTCAATAGCTCCTTGCCAGCTACAATGCTTATGATAATAAGGATAACAGAAACCAAAGTGAAACCACAAGTTAAGCTGCTTATTATATAATTTAATTAGACTCCACTGCACTTTCTCTTCCAATTCCCAGCTTACAAGGATTGAATTGTTAGGTACATTTTTCACATTGGGATTCTGAAGAGTTTATTTTGACCTGGCAAATGATTTTAAGTCTGAGGAAAAGCAGGTCAAGCAGTGGTGAAATAAAATAGGAAGTATGCAGTTTCTTCTCACCAAGCCTGGTATCTGCGTGACTCCAGCACACAAAGACCTGGTGTGAATTTCAGGTCCTGCGCCTGCCTTAAATCAAGGCATTTGCAGAAATTAGTCATGACATGGCTTACCGAGTGGTCTTTGCTAAAGGAGCATTTTTGGAGGGAACTTTTACATCAGATGTTCATAACTTATTGGCTCCATGAGGTCACATGTGCCATTGAGTTAGGAAGGAAGGAAAAAACATGCTGTTATTACTGAGCCTCTCACCTCCCTCCCCCCATCTTCCTCCTTCCCTTTATTTCTCTTGCATGTGCTGTTTTCTCTGCAATATCTGCTAAACGTGCCCCGGCATGACAAAACGGTCCCTCTTTCTTTTGCAATGCAAGGTCCAGTGTTTCCTTTCTGTATGCACGTATGTTGATTTATATCCCTTTGAGCTGATTGACTGATTGTTCCATAACAAACCATTTAACTTCTGTGTCGCCAGGACATTCGTTGTCTCCCCTTCATTCTTCTTTCCCCCCACTTTGGCTTTGAAGGCCACATTTTCCAAGAGGGGGACAATCATGAGAAATAATGTTTTTTTGAAAAGGGAGTGATTGTCACTGAAACCGATACGTCTGCGCGATAACAAAAACTGTCATTGCCTCGCATGGAACATGCGCCCCAGGGACTGGGAAGAACAAAGAGATCCTTAGAGAGGAGCAGCGAGCCATGTGCGTCCTCTCATCTCTGTGGCACCAGGCAGAGACCACAAGCCATTTTTCTCATACGCCACTGGGACAGATAAATGAAGGAAGCATTTGAACCGTTTCCATTTAAGGAAGGAGTTAAATAGTTGAGTCATTCTCTTTGGCTGTATTATTCCTTCTGCAGTTTTAGAGGCACCCGGTCACTAGAGGAACGACCAGGGAGAAGCTGCCTCTTCCAAATGTTGTGGCTGATCCTGAGGGTTGACCATATATCGACAGAAATATCAGCTAGGGAATTTGGCCTTTTCTCCTGTCCTCCTCATAAGCATCAGCTCTTCAGTTCTCTGGAAGGAAACTGGTCACCTCCTCATATTTGCTTTTGTAGCAGACTGAAGTGATAAAAAGTACTCTTGTATTCCCAAAGATTTCCTAGAGAACAGATAAGAGCAATACACCAAGTTTCTGGATGGCAAATGCTGAGCTTTCTGCCATCTGTTTAATCAACCAATCTATTGCTATCTGCCAGATATCAGTTGCTCTTAATTCACTTTATTGCAACAACTGCACAGTGTCACCACTCACATCCTTTGTGTCACTTTCCTCTGTTATTATGAGATGCAAAATGAATAAGTTGCAAAACAGTAACTGCAATAACATCGGAAAATGAGCCCTAAATAAAATTAAATAATGTTAGCTGTGCTGATCAATGATTGCTATTAAGGCTGTCCAATAAAAGGAAATGCAGCTCAGATCTAGTTGGAGAGAATAGGACTCTGTGGGCCACTCGGAAGCCTGCAGCTTTTCCCTCTGAGGGATCCTGAAGGCATTAATTCAAACAGATAGATTTTCCCCTGGTTTACACGATAGTAACAAACAGCGCTTTTATTACTGACAGTAGCATGTGGTGCAGCTCACAGACCAAGGTGTGCAAGCTCTGTCTGCAAAGGCTTTGCACACCAAAGCAGGGATACTGAGGGAATAGGGACACAGGGTTGGCTTGCCGAGGCTGAGCTAGAGATACAGAATTAAGCTGAAGCTTGGGTCGGTCTCAGGTTCCCATACCTCAGTATGCATCCCATGGTGCTGAGGTGCAGATACCATCAGAGGCATGCCAGTTGCGTTAAAAAGATAGTACCTGCTGCCACTGGTACTGTTGGTTGCTGTAACTGACATTTTTGCCACATCTGAGGGTGCACTTGGCAAGAAAAAGCTTGGGAACTACTGAAGACAATGATTTTCTTTTTTTTCTTTTCTTTTTTTTTTGTGCTCCTTACAGCTGAATCTTCTGAATTATAGGAAACAAAATTAACTATCTATTTCATTGACAATGGGCCAGATCCTCAAAGTTTTTAAAGTTTTAAAGTAGTATTCATGGACCATGACTTCAATTGGCTTCTACATTTCTGAGAAGGATCTGGAAGCCCAATACCTTAAAGAATTGTGACTAAATTAGTATAATCAGGTGCAAAGGGGTAATTCAATATAGACACATAAGGAAAGAGAATTCTTCACACAAACTTGCTTCTGTGTAGTAAAATCTCCAAGAGGATATTATGGTCCATTTTAAGATTGTATATGAAGTGAAACATAACCCTGCTAGATATTTCTAAATTCCAAGCCCCAAAGTTAAATTGTGATAATATTCAGAGGCAGTTGCTTACTGTTGTCAAAAGGCATAAAGCAGTAAGGCATATGTTTTTCTGAGAATGATATAAGAAATTATATTTATGTAGGGGTTTAAACCAAGGGAACTTAAACATATGCACTAGCAGAAAAGGACAGCATGAAAGGTCTTTGCATCTTTGCTTGTACAGAGAGCTGGAAGGTGTTCGTCTAGGACAGTCACTCAGGCTTGTAGAAAACATTCCCAAAGGATAACCCACAATAAAATCAAATTAATAAAATCAAATAGAGCATGTCCATCTGGCCCCAGCCCCACTGCTTCAGGCTGCAGCTGCAGAGGTTATGGGGACGCTATAACTTCCAGTGGTGCCAGCAACACTCACATGGCCATGCTGGGGCCATACTGGGGCCATACTGGGGATGCCCAGAGCTGCTAGATGGACATTCTTGACTCCCTCTACAGAGCTGCCGAACAAAAGAACATTCTTCTGAGAATTTCCATGTTACAGACAGAAAAACAACCACACAAGCTGAACAACCATCAAGAGCGATTACAACCACAGTGCAACCACTATTGATTTATTTTGTTTCTCTTTTAAAATTGCCTCAGACTGTGTTTGTTTACAAGCTGTTTTATCAGATTCAGGCAATACTAATTATAAAGCAGAGGCAGCAGTAGCGTGCTTTCCACAAGGGCTCTCAGGGCTCAGGAAAGCTCCCACCCCCTTCCCAAAAGCCCTGAGGGCTTGGTGGGGTGCGTACCTGGGAGCTGTGCCGGAGATGGGGAGCGTGCCGGGACAGGTAGAGCACTGAGGATGTTACATGAATGGGAATCAGACATGCTTTGTTCTCTTTAAATCCAAATGAACAAATCATATACAGTACGAACAGTCGCTGCTGAATAATTTTGCAACACCATAACATCTGTTGCAGGTGTGGATTTAACAACAAATCCAGCTTGCTGCATGCAAGTAAATAAGACAAACCAAACTTTGCTCTGTCTGGATACTTACAGATGCTTACTGTTCGGTATGGCTGTAGCACCCACATCTCTCTCATGGCAGGGCTCACTGGTTAACAGTGCACAAGCCCGCACACGGAGCAGGTCTTGGGGCTGTGGCATCGCTGAGATCCCATCACCAGACCTCTGGGGGATGCCAGCAGGGCCCTGCCGTAGTGTGACCTTCATGGGTGTGTGCAGGACAAAATGACAGTCCTCATCCTAAGGGGCATCAGATTTTTAAAGCAGACAGAAGTCACACCAAAAAATCACATGAAAAAATGCCCAAAGCCCTAGACTGCTGGAGGTGGTGTCCTTGGTGAGGGCATGGTCCTCTTCTCACCCACCCGTCTGAACTGTTTCCCTGAGAGTCCAAGAGGTGAGCTGGAGGAAGGCCAGGTATACCAAAACCAGACTATCCACGTTTATACACCCACAAAACCAAACCAAACCAAACCAAACCAAACCAAACCAAACCAAACCAAAACAAAACAAAACAAAACAAAACAAAACAAAACAAAACAAAACGACAACAACAACAACAACAAATAATCAACAAAAAAACCCCAAACCAACAAAAACCCTACAATCAAACAAAAAAAACCCAAAACCACAAACCCCCCCCCCGCCCCCCCAAAAAGCCACCCCCCCCCCCCCAAAAAACCAAACACACCAAAGCCTCTGCCTGGTAGTTACTAATCACAAGTTGACTGATCTTCCTCTTAGACACACTTCTGCTCATGTATTTCACCTTTAAAATCCAGCACTAAGTCTGGCATTGCAAATTATGCCATACGTTTTATCTTTAGTGTTATCTGCAGATAATGGCTATCATGGCCTGTCAAAATGCTTTGTGCTGAATTACTCACAGGAGAAGATGCCTGTACCAGCCTTGCTGCGTTATGGTTTCTGAATGACTGTGCACGTACAAGAAACATCCCTCTGAAACATGCAGCTTGTGTATCTTGTAAAAATTACTTCTAAATCTTACATTTCCCTTGCAGCTCATCTGTTATGTGTGGGGAAAGCAGAAGTTTCTTTTTATTCCTGTCTGTCTTCCATTAAACTAAAAACTCTATAAATCAATAATAACCTTTTAGAGATGAACCTCTTTGTAATTATGTCTCCAAAGCCAGGTAATTGTTTGCATATTTTTATAGAGAAATAAAGAAGGAAAACATGTGTTCGGTGTGATTGAACAGAAAAAGAAAAAAAGAAAAAAAAAAAGAAAAAAGAAAATAATTGAAACTGGCTATCAGCATTCATTACATTCACACTTTTCATCAACATTTTATATTACTCGTAGCCAATTAATTTCTTTTGCACAAGACTCAAATCACTCAATCAGACAACAGTACATGCACCGTAGAGGGGAAAGTACAATCCCTCAATTGGGATCTGATTTGGATTTTATTACAATATGGTCTTTATTAGGGATAATAATCTACAACCTTTGAGTTAAGGGAATAGTTGATTTCAGTCAAATCAATCTTCATGTATCTCTCTGATGCCTCGGTGACATTTCCCAACAGGAAGGGGCTAAGAGCCTGAACGGGAGTGATCTCCGATTAAGAAATAACACAGACATCTTGAAGGCACTTGGTTTGTAGAATAAGATGACAGCAACCAGAGCGCCCCGGGGCACTTTTCCGGGATGCCTCCTCCATGTATGCCAGCCATCTGGGTTCATTTAGAGCCTCCACATGTGAGTGTGTGTGTGTGTGTGTGTGTGCACACGCGTGTGTGAAGGGAAGGTGGGGAGCAGGGGGCTCAGGTTGCGGGTTTCAGTGTGGGCTGCGCTGGGGGCTAAACCCTCCCGCCTGGAACTTCTCAAACCCAGCAACATCATCTGCTGGTCCCTCCAGAAGAGCAATTTCAGCAGGACCAGCTGCAGGGGGGATGTTTAGCGTATTCTTTATTCAAAGTGAAAGACACTAAGCAGGAAATTTCAGGAGCCCTCTTGTTCAGAGAAAGAGAAAGGAGGATCAGGGGGAGAAAATAGAAACTGGAAAACATCCATGAAATTAGTCCCCAATCATTGCCTATCCTGAGCATTTCCTGACAAGCTGTCTGTCATATATTTGCAGCAGGTTATGCAAGTCTCCTTTGGCGGTAGCATATCCACATGACTAACACAAAAACTCAGCTACCAGCGTTTCAGAAACTGCATCCGCTGATGTGTTTTATTTGGAATTAATTTTAAAAAGGAATGTAATGTTTTTTGAAGGGAGAGCTCACATAGGATATAGCCAGAAGACAGCTCCAAGCCATACATTCGCTCTCCTTATTACCACCTGAGCTAAGATGCTTTAAACGACAAGTGTATCAGTCTGAACAGACATGCTGCCCCTGTCCCTCACCAGCAGTTTGGCCAGGGCAAACAAGCTACAACACAGCTGGGGGAGTCCCCCAAGAGCTGTAGTACTGGGAAGGAAGGACTTGAACTCTGCAGTCCCACAGGGATGGAAAATAGGCAGAAAATCAGTAACCTGATGGCAATTCTGAAGACGTGAAGCCTGAAAACATCCTCAGGAAAAAAACCAAGAGGATTCACATCCTGCCAGACTGAATGGCATGACACCAAGGCTAAAGAAGGACCACACAGATCACATGCACTGAACATGCAGGACTGAATATATAACAGAAAAACTGATAATTTCATTTTTCTTTGTGCATTTATGCATTAAAGTATAACAGAGATTTAATAAATTATACCATTTTGATAGCAAATTTTTTAATTTTAAAAACCCCTACTTACTTCTAGAGCTGTTAGACTGGATTCACTAAATTTAGTGGATAAATTCAATGGTCTTCACCCATCGCAGTCTAAGGGCTTAATTTGAGAAATACCGATGCCATGCAGGCAGGAGGTAGTGCTGTGACAGCAGCACCAGCCACAGAGCATGGAGCACAGAGGAATGACTCACCTCCATGCGAGAGCAGCTCAACTAGACCTTTTGTATCCCAATAGACAAAGGCAGGAGGAAGCACCTATAGAGGAAGGATGGTGCTGCAGCTCTCCCCAGAAGGGGACGGTGTTTCTTGGTTAAGATTTCATTGTCTCTCTGGTGGTGCAGATTACGTCACTGGATACCAGATTCTCCGATTTCAGGTAAGCTCTGTAGCAGATGGTGATGATTTCACTGGCGGGTCTATACTTCTGGCTGGGTTGCTGGCACATCTCCTTGACATGTGCTGCGGGACAGGTGAGTAAGAAAAAACATCCAACTCACAGAATCACAGAATCACAGAATCAAAGAATGTTAGGGATTGGAAGGGACCTCAAAAGATCATCTAGTCCAATCCCCCTGCCAGGGCAGGAACACCTAGGTGAGGTTACACAGGAAGGCGTCCAGGCGGGTTTTGAATGTCTCCAGAGAAGGAGAATCCACAACCTCCCTGGGCAGCCTGTTCCAGTGTTCCGTCACCCTCACTGAGAAGAAGTTTCTTCTCAAATTTAAGTGGAACCTCTTGTGTTCCAGCTTGAACCCATTACCCCTTGTCTTACTGTTGGTTGTCACCGAGAAGAGCCTGGCTCCATCCTCGTGACACCCACCCTTTACATATTTATAAACATTGATGAGGTCACCCCTCAGTCTCCTCTTCTCCAAGCTAAAGAGACCCAGCTCCCTCAGCCTTTCCTCATAAGGGAGATGCTCCACTCCCTTAATCATCTTTGTGGCCCTGCACTGGACTCTCTCCAGCAGTTCCCTGTCCTTCTTGAACTGAGGGGCCCAGAACTGGACACAATATTCCAGATGAGGTTTCACCAGGGCAGAGTAGAGGGGAAGGAGAACCTCTCTCGACCTACTAACCACCCCCCTTCTAATACACCCCAGGATGCCATTGGCCTTCTTGGCCACAAGGGCACAGTGCTGGCTCATGGTCATCCTGCTGTCCACCAGGACTCCCAGGTCCCTTTCCCCTACACTGCTCTCTAATAGGTCATTCCCCAACCTATACTGGAACCTGGGGTTGTTCCTGCCCAAATGTAAGACTCTACATTTTCCCCCGCTATATTTCATTACATTTTTCCCCACCCAACTCTCTAGCCTGTCCAGATCTCGCTGGATGGCAGCACAGCCCTCTGGCGTGTCAGCCACTCCTCCCAGCTTGGTGTCACCAGCAAGCTTGCTGATAGTACACTCAATTCCCTCATCCAAGTCATTGATGAATATATTGAATAGTATTGGTCCCAGAACTGACCCTTGAGGCACTCCACTAGATACAGGCCTCCAACCAGACTCTGCCCCATTGACCACGACTCTCTGGCTTCTCTCCTTCAGCCAGTTTGCAGTCCACCTCACTACCCGATCATCCAGTCCACACTTCCTCAGTTTTGCCGTGAGGATGCTGTGGGAGACGGTGTCAAATGCTTTGCTGAAGTCAAGGTAGACCACATCCACTGCTCTGCCATCGTCAATCCACCTTGTTACGTCTTCATAAAAGGCTATGAGGTTGGTCAAACACGACTTCCCCTTGGTGAAGCCATGTTGACTGTCCCTGATGACCCTCTTATCCTTGATATGTCTTAAGATGGCACCAAGGATAAGGTGTTCCATCACTTTCCCAGGGGTGGAGGTGAGGCTGACCGGTCTATAGTTGCCCGGGTAACTCCTGCCACCCTTTGCCATCTGACTGATGGGGAGATCCATGGATCTCATGACATGAGTGGAGGTGCAAAAAGGCTTCTCCTCCCATGGCTGGCATCTCAGTACCCGTCTCCTAGCAGAGCCTCAGCTCATCAGACTGCTCATTGCTCGTAAGCAGCTGTATTATCTACTGGCTCCCAGCAGATCAAAGAAAGTGGTAGCACATACGTAAATGCCATCCTAGGTCTTTTCTGTAATGTTATATTTGTGTATTCAGGTTTATACGTGCACAATTTCTGCTTGAGCCAAAAGGAAAAATGAGTGAGGGAGGATTTAGCCAGATGGGACTTTGCCATGCCTGCCAAGACGTGTCTGACTTCTTAAAGTAAAAAAGCAAAACCAGAATAAAATTGTGGAATTACCTATCAGCTTCATCTGCCATGTAGCGATAGATGTGGAGAAGGGCCAGATACCCCAACTTCAGCAACATCCAACACAGGACAGCAATTGGACTAATTCTCCTGACCATCCCCCAGGTTATCTTGTTATCCCTTCAATGAGCAGGCATTGTTAACATCTTGCAAGTTTTATATGATTAGTTTTATAAGTTTCTAATGAAGCAAAAATCTGCTTTCTTGTGCAATACAAAACACACAATAAGAAACAGACCCTGTTCTCCAAGAAGTGTGTGGAGCAAATGGTTACATATTAGAAACAGTAATTGCAACAGAGGCACAAAGAAAGAACCAGAAACAATGTACAGGTCTTTGCAGTCCCATTTCTGTGTCATATCAGCTGGACCACATTGAATGGCCCATGAAAAAATAATTATGTTTGGATTGAAGTGACATTAAGAGAAAATTTGCAAATCCATTCCCCGAGTAGCTCCTCTGAAGCTGGTGGTGTTGCCCTAGGGATGAATTTGGTCCAGTATATGTCAACTGGCCGTAAGACGTAATTTGAACTTCTACCTTTGCCAAATGAGCAAACATACACACACCATTTATTGCCGGTTCTGTTGGTTTAAGAGGTGCTCTGTATTTCAAAGCTAACATTTGTACCACTTGTTGCTGTGGTTGTCTCTTATTAACACAGCAAATAGCTAATGAAAATCTATGGCCTTGGAAAAACCCAGCTCATAAGTTAGGACTTTAAATTAGTCTGCCTGTCATATATACGCAGTATGGTACCCTGCTACTTTTTGTCTCCTTCAGTCAGTCCATTTATAAGGACACAAAATCACCAGGTACAAAGGCTGCAAGGAAAGTTTTTTCCAGGAGGAAACAAGCCTGGCTCAACTGCAAACAGCTCATGCTCTATTTAAAGTCAGTCAGCATTCATTTCTCGTGCCAGAGAACCCAATTCATCCAGGGTGTAACTCCACAAACACCAGCGAAGTTCCACCAGAGACTAATTTAGTCCAAAGTGCTTTAAAATCTTAATTTATGCATGTTTTGGTTCTGTTTTAATGCCAGCAGCTCCTCACAGCAGCCCCTGTGCTTCACCCGCTGCCTTCTGCTGCAGGGCAGGGTGACACTGCCCCAAGTCCTCCCCTCAGCCCGTCTTTGCTGCCCCTTGGCCGAGCACAGAGGGAGATGCCTGAAAGCTATCACCTCCAACCCGTTCTCCTTCCTCAAGTGTCCTCTTCTGCAGAAAATGTGACAACAGCCTGGTTAGGAGAAAAACCTGGCCTGTCTAGCAGGAACGGCTCTCGCCAGCTTTGGGCAGGCATTTTCTGAGATTACGCTTCCATCAAGGAAGCCAAGTTTGTTTGAACAACAAAGTGATGGCTCTTACATCTGTCCATTTAGCACAGTCTTTCATTGCCACATGTGCAAGGATGCATTTGTGTGTAGCAAAAGTAAACTGTCTCAAGCTCATCTTAGCAATAACTCGCTGGCCTGCATCAGAGACTAATTTAACTCGTAACATTTAAACGACGTCAGTAACTTGGATTGTCTGAAGTGCCCTTTAGCTTCATTTAATCTTGAATATAACATGTCTATCTCTTAACAGGACATTTGAATTGTGAATGTTCACCCTAAGGATGTTGTTAACACATGACATGAAAGTGTGGCCCGCTGGTGAGGAGATCACATCTGAGCAGTAATCACCAGACTTTCCCTAATCGGAGCTATATGCAGGTCATGGATTTGCAGAAGTTCCTCCCAGGGTAATTAAAGCATGGAGCTGTTAGGAGTTTTTAAACAAGGTTTCTGGCCCTTTACGAAACATGTGTGCTATATATCCTTAAACATGACATGTTTTCCTCAAGGACTTCCTTGTCAAGAATCTTTGTATTTAATAGTGGGTGATGATGAGAATATGCCCTAAATGAAATGTAATTGAAAATGAGATTATGTAACTTTACTTCCTCTGTAAGTAGACTTTCCCTTGACATATTGTAGTCAGGTTTTCCATTGAAGTCTTTAGTGTTAAGCAAACTGACAAATACAAGATTTTTTGGAGAAATGAAAAAAGAGTGCCGAGATCTGATTTACATCTACTGGTCTTCTGCAGCAGAAGGAAGCAGAGCTGTGTTCCAGAGGAATATACTTGAAAGAATAAAATCTAGTGGGTGATGAATTATAGAAAAAGTTAGTTTAGAGTGAAAATCCTGATGTCACTCAAATAAATCACACAACAAACCAAACAAGATTTAATTTACTAATTACTGTATTGGTTGTCAAATAAAATTTTAGTCACTATTAGTATAGCTGCATAGGCTCCTTTGCAATAGCTCTTGAAGAAAACAGACTAGGTTTTTGTTGGATTATAAACAGTTAAATGGAATTTTTTTTTTTTTTTTTTTTTTTAACATCTAGGATATTTTGCTTGAAAGTTTTCAAGTTTTGCCTTTCAGCAGGCAAAACATGGAGTCTGGTTCACCGATTCTCAGTGAGGCCTTAATCACAGTTTGTCTGGCAATTGTTGTTCAAACCAAAAAATAAGTGTTAATTTACAATTTTGAACAACACAACAGTGCCTACACTTTGAATGTCCATATGCTGTCAAAACAATAACAGAGTTTGTTGTTTACAAAATACCAACTTCCAAAAACACTACAGAGAGAAAAAGTGGTGTACTACTCTTTTGCCATGGACCTGATTCTTTTTAAACTTGGTCTGTGATTCTGCAAGTGATATTATTTCTGGAAAAAAATGTGTGTGTGGAGGTCTCTTTTTAGTTTTGATGGGGGTTTTTTAACCCTTAAAGACATGCAATTTGCATTGCTGAGTGGCTGTGGCAGCAAACATTATTCTTTTCTCTTTGCAAATCTGGTAAGAGTTAATAACTGAATAGTTATGTGATTCTACGATTCTGTGATTCTACTCAGCATCTTTATCATAAACACACAGCAGGAAAATCTGGTGAAATTCTGTCAGGGTTACTGGCTTGCTGGATTTAGTTGAAACAGGCTAGATTTTCCTCATGCAGCTTCTTTCTGGAAATGATGCTGATACCTGCTCCACCTTCCCCATCTTGCCAGGGGAATAGTGCTTCTGTCTTTGAGTGCAGACCACATGTGAATGAAATGATCACTAAAAGTAATTACAGTATCAACGGGAGCTAAGCTTCTGCCAATACGGCTGTTCCCACCTCAATTTTCAGTTAAACCGAAGCACTTTATAAAGTGTCTGGGGATGAGGTTTAGGCATTTGATATTCAGATGAGAAATATCTTTTTGCTGGGGGTGGTCCCCTCTGGCCATGTATTTATCATATATCCAGGTGGAAGGAGATGCAACTTTGGGTAGAATAACTGTTCCCGCTGAGCTGTGGAAGTTACGATAATGCACTTATGGGAATCACAGCTGTAACAGCTCAGTGGTGGTCGAACAGCCAAGGAGAAGAAATAAAACAGCTGTTGATCTTTGAGCCAGACAAATAAACAGAACTAAAATGATGCTGCTACTGATTGCTGACTCAGGTCCTGCACCTGAGAAGCTGTAATCCACTGGTCAAGCCTATGCAAGAGGGAATGGTGTCCTCTTGATCTGAAAACAACTGCACCGTGCTGCACGCAAGGGTCAGCCCCAACAGCGAATGTCACTGCCTTACTCCTCTATGGGATGGTTAAACGTGGGACAAAAGATTCTTTCTGATATGGTAGATTTGCCCATCTGCATCTCTGAACACTGCAAAAGACCATTAGAATGACCTTTATGTTCAGAGATGGTGTCTCACCAATATATTTGCATCTGCTTAGGTAGGTTTGTTGACCAGAGTTTCGCTGTGATTTAGGCCAGCCAACAAAAGAGAATTCTCCTTACATGAGAACTAAACAGGACGTCTATCAAATATTCATTAGCAAATGGATAATTCCACCTGTCTATACCTTCTCTGGCACTTTACATGAGAAATTATCATTTTCTTGGTCTACTACAGGTTCATTTCAATTTCCTAAAAGGTTGTGCCTGAGGCTTAGAGAAGAAGCAGGGCACCAAGAGCAGCTGGGTCTGAAGCATTAAGAGACTGTGGAGCTGGTACCTGTTACCGAGGATCTAGGGGCTCCTTGGGACCTCCTGGCACCAGTTTTGACCCTTAATGTCCCAGTTGGGGTAAACAGGACACCACCGTGACAGTTCAAATAACTCTAAACTCAGCAGGGGCTGAGCCTGATAGGCAAGTTCAGCAGGAAGGGCTGGGACAACCTCTCTCCTCAAGCTCTGCAACAGGACTTCAGCCTGTCTGTGGGGACAATGGGCCATGGCTGGGGACCTCCAGTCAGTGTGCCCAAGGCTGTTCTGGCTCCGAGGCTGGCTGGCATGGGATGGCCTGTGTCCATGCTATTAAACTGTCCATCCCCCTCGCAATTTGAAAGGACAAATGGTTGATTTCTAGGGCCTGGAAACATTCTTCAGTACTATTTAATTTATTAGTATGGAAAGAGTCAGCATGAACTGACCAACAACCAAGTCCAGACAAGGAGCTGCATTCCAGCTGTGGAGGAGGAGCATCATCAGCCACCCACAGCCTGGAGGCAAGGACAAGGAGATCAAAAGTATTGCTCCAGTTTATGGCCACATCGCTGTCTTTCTGTGTTGTTTGTCCTCCTTCCCTTTTCTTCTTCTTTTGGACTTACTGGTTTTGAGTGGAGAAATATTGCTACCTGTGAGCACTCAACCATGTCATCAGGTTTCTGGGTTCCTTTCATGGGATATAGACTAAGCCTATAATATTTAAGTTGCTGCTTACACCCACCCACTCACACCTCCAAGCCCTAGACAATTGTTGAGTAGATTTTGGAATAAATCCATGTGATATTAGAGAGCCAGATTTTTCCAGTTCCGTTATTAAGTCGGCTGAACAATCCAGAAAACTCACTTATTCCCAGCCATATATTAATTTTACAGCATGCAGTTCTGACTGATACATGTTTTAACCCACAGAAGGAAGAATTCATTATGATGGAGAGCAGTTTACCAGCAAACTTCTGAAGACAATGCCATCGAACCCTAATATACAGCTCTCTCCATTAGGAAATAATTTTTCAGCAGCCCGGTGGAGTCCTTCAGCCTTTCCAGTAAAGCTAACACCCTAATTTTTCTTTTATTTGGGCTGGTCTGTTTCTTGGACTCTTCTTATCATGCACATAAGCTGTTTTCTAGCCTGGTTCTGCCTTGTGGTACTCAGCTGGAAGCTCTTCCATTCAAGCCACCACCTACAGGCGTGTTGAAAGTGGGCCACAAAGCAGCCAGGATCAGACAAAACACAGGAAGCATTTGAAGAGAAACTGCGAAGAGGAAGGGATAATTCTGGCTGAGACTAGGGGGAAAGTTTCACCATCTCTTCCCTCCCAGGGTCTTCCTGTCTGATGTTTACTCTATTTTTTATCTTATCCTCTGCACTGCTTTGTCCTTGCAGCCCCAGGATCCCCTTTTTCTGTCAGTACCTGAATGTCCTGTCCCACGCGGCACAGTATATTCTTTGCTTTTCTATTTCCCCTGTGCTTACCAATCTTCATGTAGTCTCATAGCGTAGAGAAATGAATGTAAAATTCTTTTCCATTACATGTGGCTCATTTTCTTTCTATTTTCCATTTTCTGCTTCTTATCTGTATTTGTATGTAAATATCATTTCAAATTTCCTTTATATAAAAGAGGGGCAGCTAGCACAAATGGCCAGCAGAGCTATTGAAAACCCACCACAGGACATACATCTATATGAAAGAATACACTGCTTTTTGATACCAGTAGTTGCAAGGTCATTAATGGCAGGAATAGGAGACAAACAGTGTTAATAATAGGCTAGTGGGGAACTGAAGGGGCTTCGCGCTTCCCATGAAAGCTTTTAGGATTTTATTCAAATCCTTCCCTGACAGGAAAGGGACAAGAGGACTGGGAGATTTCTTCCACCCTACTCATTTCTCTGGCACACCATAGCCAAAGGAGGATGCTGTGAGAATCAATGCTTCCTCACCCAGCCAGTGAATATATTATGAATCGACGATGGAGGCAGTGGAACCATCTTTATCCGCCCTCTTCTGCCTGCTGCCCTCTGATTTCTTAACAGATTTAGATTATATCTTTCAGGGTAATTGCAGAGATTCCCACTCGATGGGGAAAACAGAGAGATTAAGCGAGATGAAAGAAGGCAACAGAGAAAGTTACAGTTTGTGTATTAAGTCTTCATACTCTCAACACTCATCCACCTGGATGGAGATGGGTGAGGTGGCTCATTCCCATGTGCCTGTGAACTGGAATTTGGCTCAATTACTTAATTGCTTTTACAACTTGGGAACAGAATTTTCTTTAACAAGAGTTCAATTAAAAATATCAACTAGTTGGGATCTGGCTTTCATTCCTACTGTTTGCCAGTTTAATTTAGGTTGTGTTAGAATTCTATGAACTTCAAAATAAGCAACTGTGATCAGCTGGTCAGTGAACAGCTGATCAAGAAAGGTTCACTTAATTAGGAAAGAAGAGTAATTAGCTTGTCAACATTTAAGTCCCAAAAGTCTGTAGCAAAAGGTTACATGGAAGGATTCCTATCACTGTATTTATTGACCTTTAAACTCTTCAGCTCCTCTGTCATTGATGTTTAATCGACTCACTTAGGCTGTCAGGCTAATAACTGAGATAATGAAGTAGTCTAGGACCTGGGTTTACTACTTTGTTATTCTAACGCTAATTTTAGAATGCTAAAAATAAGTTCACTAAAAATAAGACATTGTGGGTGGGTTTTTCTCCTAAAACAATTGAGCTTCTGTTACTTCCCTCCCAAAACTATTAAGACATTATTAGATTTCAAAGAGGTTCTTTTGTAGTAGAAGTTAATCATCATTTTTGTAGTGAAGGGCTTCACAAACCAGCTGCATGTAGTGATTCTATTTGAGGAATAAAAAAAGATGGGATTTGTTACTTGTTTACAAATCTGTATTTCTAAACAGGAAAGCAAAATAGTGCCTATGGCAGAGAAAGGGCATCAGGAAGGTGAGCCATTTTTTGGAAGGATGATATCTTTAAAAATCAAAGTCATTGAAGCAGAAGCAATCACTACTAAAATCTTTTAATAGTATGCTGATTGCATGGGGTGTCTGCGAGAACAGTTCAGGTTCTTTAGATACTTAACCTCGAGTTGCTCAAATTTATTTTTAAGAGACATTTTATTTAGTAAATTTATGTGTGCACAATACTTAAGCTTCAGATAATGTTGGTATAGCTGCAATTTCTTTATTTACCCTTAGGTTACTGATATATATACGTATATATATACATATATATACACAGATATTTTAATATATTTGTATTCTGATATAGCTAGCAATATACATAGATAAAAACACTGTGTGACTGTTAAGCCTTTTCAGGAAAAAGCATGCTACTAGAATCAAATTCTGAGGAGAAATAAAAAGCATCTATGTACATTTTAAAAAATACTTCCTTGACACGTATATTTAGGAGATCACTTTCTCAGAAAACCTTCCTCTGTTTTGGTTTTATTTGCAGATTTTTTTTCACATACAACCCCTGTCTCTTCTGATACTCTTTCATGCCCCGAACATTAAATCCATTTATGAATTTTTTGCTTTTCTTTTAAAGTAAAATACATTTTCTTCTCCAAACCTAGACAACAACGTACTCTTAATACCTGTAAAGAGTTCTATAGGATCTTAGGCAATAAAGAACATTAAGTGATGTGGTTTGGGGAGATGTATTGGAGCCTGGTTTATGTACTAGAAAATAGTTTCAATGGGATTTTACTTAGTGGGAATAAAAGAAATTCCTTACATTTTGGATCTTTTTTTCCCAAAGTATGGGCTCCTCTTCCTTGTTTTAAAATTCTCCATTCACTACACTACAGCAGTTTGACCTGTCAGGTTTGTAGCCATAAAGATTCCTGGCTGGTTTATTGGCTGGCAGGTCAGCAATTGCTAATTTTACTTTTTCCTCCTGTTGAGAAAAATAATTTCCTGAGTTCCCATCTCTTCAGAAGGCATTCTCTGAAATGGAAGTTATGATGACAGATGTCGTATAGCCTGACAAATTTCCCAGATTATTAGTTTGGAGCGTGGGGCTGATTGTACTGGATCGAGGGAATAAAGCTACCGCTACTCACAGGGTCTGTTGAAACCCTTATCTCTCCCAGCCCCCTACTGACTTGTGATATAATGTCATGTGCTATGTCTAATAAAAAAACTCCTTCAGGCTGAAACTGTATCAGTTTTATTTGTCTGGTAACCACTGTGCACACATTAAGATACAAAACAAACAACAAGTGATGTCTTTGAGACTGGATCCATTATTTACTGCACTTTCATACAGTGCTTAAACCTGGTGGCAGCTTTAGTGTTAAATAATTCAGAACACTGCTATGATCTTCCATGGTGGCAGCTTACACTGTCTCCTGGGTCCCGTCTTTCTTCTTGTGGATTCCTGACTTCGAATGAGGTGAGATTTTAGTGAAAAATCTTTTCTGGAATTTCTTGATTATTACTCCAGGACAAGCAGGCTGTCAAGGGCTTCATTCAGCAACAAGACTTTTATCCGACCAAGCTAACGAGCACTGACCTCTCCCGAAAGGACATCCTAGTGGAGCTGCAGCTCCCTGCATCACTTCTACCTTCTGATACATCAATTCCCGTACTTCCTTCCAGCACAGACCATCAACTTCATAGGATATTTTTCTATTTTTAGCCCACAGCAATCCTTTTGTTAACCATCTGTGAGTTTCTTGAGCTGCAGTTTTAGGGAACAAGGGGTTTCTGGGTTAGAGATCAGGCGGTATCGGAGATAACCACATTTCACGGGCACGCTGACTCACCCCACGCTCAAGAATGCTTTACTGAACTGCACACTGTATAATATGATGGCATTTCGGTGCCCCATCTTACAGCTGCTGATAGAAGGCACATGGGAGCACACATGGCTGGGGAAGTAGTTTCTGCATGGCAATATGCCTGCCGTCAATGCGTATCTCAGTTAGGCACAGCTCTGGGGGAATATAGAACAGAATGTTATTCCCAGTATTTCCCAGACAGAGAAAAGGTCTTTTGTATCATCAAGTGCACCACACATAGATCACAGCATTGTTGTAGACAGTGAATACACGGGCTGCTATTTCAAAGCAATATATACTCCTATAGAAATAGATATCCATTACTAGGCCAAGAGAATAATTTTATTCCCGTAATTTGCAAGAGTGTTCTGGTATTCCATGAATGATAAATTTTGCACTTTTAAAAACTGTGCCTCTGCTTAATGTTACATTGAGTCCATATTCCACCTGCATCTTCAAGTTATTCCTCTGATGAGCATTCTCTCTACTCACTAATTAAAATTCAGAAATTGTCAGATACCTGCTGGCGTCTCTATTTTCATTGCTCTGGGAACAGCTGCTGCACTTTCTTTTTTTCTTTTTTTTTTTTTTTAATTCTTCTCTTGTAAGTTATTGTGAGGGAATTCACGACTTCCAAACTTGCAGGCTTTCCCAGCTAGCATGGCCTAATCAACAACCTGTCAGGCTAAGCTTACAGAGAAGCCTAGTCTCTGATCTCTATGCAGCTGAGAGCTGGTTGTACCACTGATTACGACGGAAGGAGACTTGTGTCTGCAGCCCTGCTGCTCTGACCCCCCAGAGCACAGTTAAGGACATTTTCCCCAGCTGCATGTCACCTCAGCCTTAGCAGAGATCATAAAAGCAGTCCCACACAGACAGAGGTACTGGAGGCAGAGATTGTCCACACTGAGTAGTGCTTTTTCACATCCTTGCATGCACGTCAAGCCTGTGGTGGCTCCAGATGCTCCCTGCTTGTGTGGCTGGGAGCATCCCTGCCTGTAGCCACCTCCACCCACCAGCACACACCTCATGTGATAGCACATCTGAGCCTACACTTCCACGCCCTCACACTAAGTCTTTTCTCCCAGATACAGCATATTTCTTCGTTTTCTGTGGTACAGGCAGGGAACCCAACCCTATCATCTGCTGGATTGATCACGCAGATGTCCCACCATCCCTGCCTTCCTCAGGAAGATAGCTTACTGCCACCATGGAGCATCAGTCCCACACTGGATTCCCAGTGCACCAACAGTTTTTATGTTTGAAAAAAACATTTATTTTCAGCTCTTGGTGATCATTATCTATTGCAAGATGACATACTCTTCATATGAAGAAGGGCTTACCTCCATAAATCCCAGAGATGTCCTCCCTCCTCTTCCCAAATGACCACAGACATGTTCTTGGGCAACACTGGACTCTGCTCATCTCTGGCCAGGACCCTTGGCTCCACCAGAAAGAAGCGATTGAGGACTTGGATTATGGGCCGCAGAGTGGGTTGGGGTTACCAGGGAATGCACCAGCATCTACTGGCTGCAGAGTCCTGCAGAGCAGGAGGGAATCAGATCGTGGTACTGCAACGTACAGGAACAAACTAGCTGTAAGCTTTCTCCAAAATTAGGCTTCTGCTCTAAGGTCCCCCTTCCCCGTGTTGCAAAGAGCCACTCTGGCCCAGTAGAAACAAACATTACTAGTAGGAACCTGCTGCAGATTTGCAACATGGTTTTCCAAGTCCTCGGCAGATGTCTTGACTAGCTGAAGGCATCTCCCTGGCACTAGATTTAGGCACTTGAATCCTGCCCTAGATGGCAGTAGTAGGACAACGAGTGATGCGGACCACTTGTCAGTGGGTGCCCTACCTTGGAAGTGACACTGCAGCATTGCTTAAGCCTGTATTTAACACTGCACATGAAAACAAAATCTCATTTAAGTTGTACAACCAGCTGTATCTTATAGGCACACCAAGATGAAAAAACTCAATATTTCTACTCCAAGTCAGCCAGAGTCCATTTCTCAGTGCATATTAAGATTTCTCTTGCTTGTTATCATCTATAGAACATTATTATATGAGCTCCTCATTTATGGATAGACTTCGACATCTGATGGTGCCGCACTCTGGGCTTGCTACAGGAGGCTTGAACTGCCTGTACACGCGGTTGCAAACAGCACATGCTGGTACACTCACGGCTTGGGTTAGTCCTGGTTTAGCGCTGCCCTGAGTAACAGTGCAGCCACTCATACACTCTCCTGTATTTGCATCCCTGATATTTCAGCAAAGCATTTGAGTTACATGTTTCACCACAGCTGTATTCACTCTGAAAGAGAAATGGTGGCCTTAAAAAGCAACAACAACAACAACAAAACCCCAAACAACAAAACAAACAAACAACAACAAAACAAACAAACACACACACACATACAACCCCCCCTAAAAAACCACAACATCTCTCTAACTCAGTGAAGGGATTTCCAAATTGTGAACTGAACTTCTTTAATGTCAAAGATATTACAGTTCTCTTTGGCTATTCAAAATTCTTTGTTGAGTTGCCTATTTGCTGTGCCCTTATGGGCTTTGTAAAGCTACTAATTTTGTTTAAAAAACACCTTTATTAGACTCTAGCTACCTGAAAAATATCTTGTCATGAAAAATAAATTGAAGTGACTAAGAACTTTGAAGGAAGCCAGAGTCTTTGCCATAGATGCTTTTAATCTGAGCAATAGCTATGCTTTTATTTATACATTTATATTATATATGAGTGGGTATGTCTGTGTATACATACATGAAGATATTTATTTTAGAAGAAATTTAAATGCATTCATCCGTTTTCTTTCAATATGGATTCTTTTCCTACAGTTGCACTCATGTACTTAAAAGTTTATAAATAAAATGGTACCAAAAATTACAATGCAATTACAATCTCACACATTTTTAAAATAGCTGCTTTTCCCTTTGTGGGAATGCAGTGGCATTCTGCCATCGCACATGCGCACAACTGTCTGTCTGTGGGATCCGTTAAACAGGCATAGCTGACACACAGTCTAAATGACTCTACCATGCAATGAATTTGACTCAAATGTGTGATAATATAAAGAGAGTGCAAATGCAGCTGATGTGTCATAGCGGATAAAGGTTTTGCGAGCTACTGCAGTAGCAGCACTGCATTTTCCTGACAACAGCATTATGAGTGCATTATCGGATGTTTCAGTAAAGAAGGGGTTTATATGTGCAGGGAGAGACTGGGTTTCCCTGGAATAGCTCAAGTCCTGTAGGTGCTGAGCTCAGCTTACATAAGAGTTTTCTCAGAAGGCAAGCCAGGAGTCGGTTTTACGTCCACAAGTAAGTCTTTGTTCCTTTCTCTGTGCCAAATCGTTCCTCCTCCTATGTACTGAATTGATCATTGGTTTATTATTTTGAAAACAATCATTTGAGTCCATATTTCAGCCAGAAGTTTCTTTTTTCCTTCCTTCCTCTTTTTTTCCTCCTGCTCATAGTTTGCTACTGTTCGCCTCCTTGCAGTGACTTACTGCACATCCATAGCCTTGGACATATCCCAAACTGGTTAATGATACCCTTTCTACCTCAAATGATTCACCCTTTGCTTCCAAAATGGGAAGTCATTTCTCTTTTCCTCTCCTAGGGACTCTCACAGTGCTACTGGAGAAAAACTATCTGCTCTATTTAAATGGTATGCATGGCTATATTTCACTGGTGTTTGAACAAACCTTTTCAGGACACGGTGTTAATTCCTGTTCATATTAGCCAGAAATGCAACAGTAAAACTTTATTTCAAAGTGGATGCAGATGTTGCTCCCTAAGCAAGTTGCTGAGGGTGACGTTTGTCTTCTTCAGCCTGCTACTGGAACATGAAGCCCAGTTGCAGCATCCTAGAACAGATTAGCTTCCAAAGCAGCATCAATTCTCCAATAGACACGTCTCAGCCCAGGGCCATGATGCTGCCTTGTAGGGTCTTAGAAGGTATCTTTGAGAAAGGACTCTTTGAATCCTATTGCCACTTCCTGGTTCCCACAAGCTGGATGTACAAATACAAGATAACAAGATTTTCCAAAGCAAGTAGGATTCTTTTGAAGTGATGTCTGAAGGTCACAAGATTTTTCAGAAGAAAACTTCTGGTCAGTAGATATTGTGGCAGAAAAGTTTTTTAAAATCTCCTAATTTCAACAATAAGCTCTCATGAATAACAATAGGTACTTCATTAAGTAAAACCACAGTGCCACGTCTCCCAGCTGTGATTTAGCTAGAAATGTTTCAAAAGTGTCTGTCACTGTAATATCTAAACACTGTGCAGGGATTATAAAAATGCATAGAGCGCCACTCAGGACAGTAGATTAATTCAGTGATGAGAAGCCATATCGTATTTCATCAAATATAATTCTATTCATTTATTCAGTTGTACCCCACTGCTAGCCACTGTAGGAAGCAACAAATGTGGTATTCAAAAGTCTCGAGGTTCCTTCTAGAATAAGTGAATAGCACTGGCTCAAACTCCACTCAAAACTTGTGGGCTCACTAAGCAGCCTCCCCAGGGGCCCTCAGAAGATGACCACTCCACGTGTGCAGGTGCAGAAGTTATGCAAGGAAGGGGGACCCTTCATGGGGGAAGTGGTGCTTAGCTTGGCAATGCACGCCACATCATGTTTGAGGCCACATGCCGGTATCTATTAGAAGGAATATTCCCATAGACAAGTGCCCCATCATCACACCACTTCCCATGGGCTGAACAGTTTTACAAGCTTAGAGTGATTACATTTGTCCTGCCCCCAAGTCCTTGAAAAATCACATAGAATCACAGAATGTTAAGGATGGGAAGGGACTTCAAAAGATTATCTGGTCCAATCGCCCCGCCGGAGCAGGAACACCCAGATGAGGTTACACAGGCAGGCGTCCAGGCGGGTTTTGAATGTCTCCAGAGGAGACTCCACAACCTCCCTGGGCAGCCTGAAAAGTGCAGCCTCCTCCTGTCCTGCCAATTCCCTGCCTGAACCATCATAACCTTTTGGTGCATACAAAGAGGTGACTCAGCTCTGCCACTGTCCTCGTACCTCTTCCCTTCATGAGCTCTGTCAGTGTGAAAAGCTTCTCACTCAAGGCCTACCACTGTGTCCTTGAGTGGGGTCCTTGCAGGAGGTCTACATTGCCCACCACAATGTGGTGTCTTTTTTGCTCTCTTTCTTTCTTTCGTTCTTCTCAACCTCTCCTCTGGTTCTGTGTTGTGCAATATTATTGTTTTGTCTCTTCCCTGGTGCTTCTTCTTCTGGCTTTCCTCAAGCAGCAGGCCATGGCGGTGCCAGCAGGCCTGTACTGCTGAGTCCTTCCAGCACGTGGAATCAGGATTTCGATCTGACCTAGCTCATCTAACGATTGCCTGCAGGTTTTGAATGGAAGCAAAGATAAATCAGCCTCTGTGGCTGTACAAGATTTTTTTTTCACTGTCACCACTGACTGACAGAAAATCTTATCAATGAGCTACAAACTCAAACAAGCGTTGAGCCAAAACCATGTGCTTGTAGTGTGCTCTGAAGTTCAGAGTTCTCAAGGGGAGGTGGAAGAGCAATGGGAGAACCACAGGGCCGGGACCTCTCACTGCAAAAGTTGCCATCTCACATTCTAAGTGGACATATCATAGAGCAGTCAACAAAAAGCACCACAAAGATCTCACCCACTGCACTGCAGTGCTGGATCGAATGAAGCATCTCATCAGATCTCATTGCAAGTCCTGAGAAGGCATGGCAGGTGAAGCAAGCACATGGGACTGCTGAGTCACACCAATAGAATACATTTGTTAAATGTCTCTTTTCTCAAATCCTTGCAAGCTATTCCAGCATATATCCAAAATGCATATAAAGACCAAAAGTAATTTAACTCAAGCTTGGTGTACTCTATTATGAAAAGAAGAGCAGTATAAGGTAGTAAATTTAAGCTCAAACTTAAAAATGCTTAGTAATGCAAAACTGGACAGTGGGAGAACTAAAACCATACCTTCTATGTAGTAGCTAAAATTTCAATATCTCAAACCAGAAGTGTTCACATTAAAAGAGGGTTAATAATGTTGCTAATTCTTCCAATTTTATCATGGATTTTTAAGTACTTTAAAAAGCATCAGCCTCTGTCTTCAAATGATAACACAGGTCTTCAACTTTCATTTTTTAAAGATGATTCTAAAACCTCACAGCAAATAAAAATCTCCATTTGTTTGAGGATTTAACTCATTCACTCTTGGCTGTAGTAGGTGAAAACAAGACCTAGCAAGCCTGTATCTACCTGAGAACAGTGTGGAAATAGCTGCTTCTATTATGAAAGACACTGGGCGTAATTATGGAGATCAAACACCACCCTCCATTTTGGAAATCAATCAAGATGTAGAGAGTTTTAGATCCTGTTTACTGCAATGTTTTTTCTTATTTAATGTAGCAATGGAAGTAATTTCATGTCCTCTACATCTTGCCTCTTTGCTTGAATGCAAAGGACACAGAAGTCTCTCTCACCAACCAACAAAAACGTTGGTAGTCTTCCCACAGAAATCAGCCAGATGAGCATGGAAAAAATTATTAGGCAATTTTAGCAGAGGTATTTATGTCTCTTCTCTGATAAATAATAAAAAAAAAAATAATAGGCATGGAATATCAGCAGCAGTGATTTGCCAATGTATTCACTCCTGGTTTAATGGTTCTCCTGCAGAAGCAGAGTCCTTCTTGTTACAATGGCAAATCTCATTGGCATCAGAGGAAACAGCATTAGTGGAAACTCGGTGCATTTGAAAATCCCATCAATAGATTTTTCAAACCAGACCCAGGTTTATTGGTGAGTTGCACACCAGCAGATAACATAATAGGCACACATATCTCTTTTTTTGCTCAGACTAGAGGACAATAAAATGAAAAGGGGAGATGATTTGCTTTTTGGGATGCTGAAGGACTTTTGCCATGCAAGATGGAGTGTTCTGTGTTCTATTTCTTCCCTCTGCTGAAGCAACATTTTGTCCTGCTTTTTCCTATTTCCTCCTCACATCATTACCAAAGCAAAGTTTGTTTTTAGTCACTGTAACATCTTTACCCCAGACAGAAGTGCACCTAAATAACCCCATGAGCCCACTGCCAAGGCCACAGTGTGGAGGAGCTGGCAGGGGCTGCTGTCGGAGGGCAGCAGCCAGGACCTCCTCCCAGGGATGCTGCACCTTGTCCTCACACTCTGCCTGGGTGCCCTGATCTGGATCCACCTCAGCCTCCCACCTTGACAGTGGCTTTTGGCTTCCAGCAAAACAGGGCAGTGGTAAAGAAACCCTTTGGTTGCCTGACCCCATCCACAGGGAATTGCTGGATCCATCCAGGCATCATCGCCCACCAGAGACTGTTTATTTTTTTCATGTCTTTCACTGGCTTCATGGCAAATACTGTAAATACTACCTTTTATCCCTCTTAAAACTCAAGAAATGTGAATGTTGTCTTAGTACACCCGAGACAGAACTCCTTTGAGAGGGAAAACAAAACATATTTCGCATCCAGTTATTAAGAATTTTCTCCAGCATGTGTGAAGGGCTCTTTATTTTGCAGAAATATGAAATGGAAAAGGTCTGTGGCCCATAGACTACTGCTGTGGGGTGCTCATACCCTCTGGTTGGCTCAGAGCCGCAGGAGAGATGTTTGTTAACCTCCTCGAGAATGGAAATTTTTGCATCTACAGTATATTTAAATCACTTTTAATGGGTTGACTGAAAATCCAGGTAAAGGATTTGGGTTCAGCTGCTGACAGCACAAGAGACAACACAGCAGAGGATTAGATTCACTGAGAGACCAGGAGGCTGGGTGGGAGAAATTGGTGCTGATCAGGTGTGAGGCCAGGACTGCAAAGTGCAGAGCTCAGCCCAATGCTCACTACAAGCAAGAGTTATAAAAGATAATATAAAAATATAGCAGAAAATGAATGGGAGCTTAGGGAACTCAGCATTTGCCCTTTTGAAAGTTCTCCACCCTTTGGGATAGGCAGGGCATGGCTTGCATGAAAATGCTACTTCTGTGTTCTTGCAGAGTTTTTGCTTTCTTGCACTGAATTTGTGCAGCAATGGTTTAGCCATGTGAGTGCTGGAATTAAGAGAATGTGTTTGTTCATTTGCTCAAACACAGGCTGGTCACACCAGTTCAAAATATTATGTCCTTCCAGTTTTGTGGTAGAAGAGTGACAGGAAATGGTAAGGGCACAGAAATATGCATCATCATCCTACTATTTTGCTTTTTTAATCTCATTTTAATATTTTTCACAGTTTTTCTTGCATGGATTTTCTGCATAGGTTTCCTCTCCTCCTTGCTTCTGAAAAGTGGCCTTTCAGCAGAACCTCCTTTGCTTCACAGAGACCATCAGCACACACCACGGAGGAGGTGTGGACTTGGCAGGGATGCTGTGGAGACCCTGGACCAGTGTGACAGCCCCACACACAGAACAAGCACCTCCACTGCCCCCTCCTCTTCCACACATCCCTTGCCTGAGCCACAGCTGCTCCTCTTCATTTTGAAGATGCCCCTTTTCTACAAGAACTGATGTCCTGCCATTTAACACGATGTGAATAAAACCACTGATTTTGTGTTGATTTAGCCCCAGCTGCTCACCTTTGGGAGCTGGATGGTGGCTGAAAGTCCCTGTGGGTAAGCACTGGGCTAAGGAAAACCTGTCTGGATATTGCAGTTGTAAAAGCTTACATGTAAATGCAAGTGATTGTACATGCTTACAATTACTAGTTTGTGCTAGTAGGTAAAAAGAAATGTCAGCGGTCAGGGAATAAACAGGTTTACACATCCTGTGTGGAAACCCAGGGCTGTGTGCTTCTTCCATTGTTTGCTATTTACATTATGAAAATAAAATTGACAGTTAAGATGCCAGAGGTTAAAAATATTCTGCCAACTTAGCTGAAAAAAATCAACTGTCAAGAGTTCAGGTAGTTTCTATTTTATTTTATGTGCTGTCAGTAATACATTCATACTTCAAGAGGCTCTCGTATAAATATTTGCTTGCAAATGCCAGCAGAACGGAAAACTACATAGTGACTCCTGATGCTTTGAATCATGATCCAAGGCTAAATTGACCAACTGTTTTTAATGGACTGCCCTGGTAAATCTGCTGCTTCGTTTCCAAACAATCTCATTTACTCTCTATCATCCAAATATTTGTGGAAAAAAGTGTTTACTTCTTATTTTGACTAAGCCCCTATATTTTCAAGTATCATCTGGAATGTTGTCTAGTTAGAAGACTGCATCCTCAAATGTTGTAAATCAGAATCACTACAGTGAACTTAAAGGAGAGCCCTTGATATAAATGAGCTGAAGATCTGGCCAGCCTAACCTATGTGAAGAATTAACTGGTTTATTTTTAAACTGTTGGTAAATTAAGTTAAACTGTGATGTAATGGTAGTAATGCAATTGCTAATTGGCTTCTAAAGCTTTACCAGATTCTTATCATAATAGCTATTAGGAGGCAAATCAATGGCCTTCACTGATGACTTACAAATACGCTCTATAATATCCTCTTCCCTTTGCTGTGGATATTCTGCGGTTCATGGTCTGAAAAATTAACTTGGTCTTCCCTGTGGACTCCTGTCTGAAACCTCAACTGTCTTGAGATCAAAGAAGATCCCTTGTCTGTGTTGTCATTTTGAGTGACAGACCAGCAATGTGTAACTCAGTAGATCAACCCCTACTATGAAAACAATAATATCTCTTCCTTAGTTAGATCGGTAAAATCAAAGTGATGGTCTAACACAACTTAATTTCATCCTTTAGAAAGAAGTCATTTTTGAGCTCACTATAACTTCAGAGATCTTTTTTTTGGAACTGTTTCCTAATTAACCGTTTCACTGCTCAAGCCTGTTCTTCATTTGCTTTTATCACTATACTGCATTTTCTTTTTTCTTTACTTCTTTTTCCTCATTCTTTTGATAGTATGGAATTTTTTTAAATAAAACAATTCAGAGGGAAATCTACATATGGACACCATCAGGAAGCAGAGAATATTTGTGGCAGCAGAGCCAGGAACCCACATTTCTGCAAAATCTGCCAACAATGTCAGTCAAGTTCTCCCTGAACATATGTGTGTGTCACAGAGTTCTTCCTCAGGTCATAAAAAGTACATTTCTCCATGCTGCAAGAGAAATGTGCTTTGTTGAAGCTCAACACTGGTGAAGATGGGAAGCACAGCTGAACTTCTGGGCTGTAAGTGGGAGGTGAGTTGACAAGGCATTTGTGGGAGGACCATGTTTCCATTTACAGGGAGAAAAAGAAGGTATACAACCTCCCTTTTGACAGTGAGATCACCACTTTTCTTGCCAGATTTGTGGTTAAATTTCTCCTAGATGCTCACTTTTAGACATACTTAATTCTGAATGCACTGGAGGAAAGAACACTTGAATACATACTTGGAAAATGTCCAGCCCATGGGCGCATGCTGTATACCATTTGCAATCACACCTATGAGACCTGGGCTTTGTAGCTGGAAACTGCAGAATGGCCAAATGGGATCAACCGGTTTGCTCTGCAGTAGTGACCAGTACCAGCTGCTTCAAAGGAAGATGCACAAATCCTTGCAAAAACATTTACAGGGTGGTTTGTCCCTAAGGTAGTTTAGCTCTCAGTTTTGCTTATTAAGGATGGCTCATGTGATGGCGCATGAAGGTTCAGCAATTCTGAAGTTCTCGCTACTCAATTAAAAATATTTTCATGCTATTAAAGTTTTTCAAAAATGTCCAAACCTTGTTTCTTTAAATTTTTAACCTTGCTAGATGTTTGGCAGCAGGGTAACAGGCTGCTAGTTTCCCTAGCACTTTCAGTCTTTTTGTCTGCCTGGAGATGCAAATTCTCTTTCCAACTCTTGCTTTTGCAGGAAGGTCTGGGAATTACTTAGGTTAAACCCAACTATTCAGAAGAAATGGCTATCTCTAACCACACCAGTTCCACTGCCCAGCTCATTGTTTCACAAATGCTGTTGTATAATCTTATGGAAGACAAGAAAGAAGCAGCCAGGGCCAGAAGAAAGGATTTAAAGAGTTTCCTTTGCATCACCTTGCAGGAAGAAGAGAGAGACTCGGAGAAATATTTATGGAACATCAGTCAATGGGTGACTCATTCCTTCCCTGCTTTTCTTTTTCATTTTAATTTTTTATTTACTTCCTTACTTGGGCCAATTTTTCAATTATTCTTGCCAGTGGCTTGTACAGTCCTTGACCCAAAATGTGAATGGATTATTTCTGTTAAGGTTGCATGGCAGATTCCATCTCTCTGTTCCTGTAATTACTCCCATGTAGAAGAACCCAACACGTTATCTGATATCTATTTTGTTACTATTACGTATTTGTGTTACTGTGGTCTTAGACACCTGTCTTGGTCCTGTAGTTAGAACTGTTGGGTGCTAAGCCTAGTACTGACACATTTTCATTTTGCACTAATGCACTGTTTAGCAAGCAAATAATTTTAAGGCCCTTTAGCATTGCCATAGTAGTACAGGAAGGCCAGGCTCAGAGTATCTGTGAGCTTTGGCATGAAATATTTGTTAACTTTTCCCCCTCAAAGTAAAAGGCTAGCCATGGTTGAAGCAGAGGAACTTCTGCTGTCTTATATCGCTAGTACAAATAATTTCACACTGTCTCTTTTTCACCACAACCTGTCCACATGAACCACGTCTTTTACCAGCCTTCAAGCATTTGCCCAGGGAACTGGTTGAGTCACCATCCCTGGAAGTGTTTAAAAGACATGTAAATGAGTTTCTTAGGGACATGGTCTAGAGGAGGACTTGACAGTGTCAGGTTAACAGTTGGACTCAATTAATCTTAAAGGTCTTTTCCAACCAAAATGATTCTATGATTCTATGAACTACCTCTGCCTGAAGTCGCTGGGAGGAGGAGTGGAGGAGCAGTGGATGGATGAGGAACCGTGGCACTTCCTTGGTCCCTGGGTGAAGACTCTTCACATTGCCTCAGTCAAGCCATGTACATGTTGTGTCACGATGACGCGTCATGCCAGCTGGATAATGAAGTGCCACCACCAAACCTGCGGCAGTGCAATGAGACCTTCTCTGCCATTCCTAACTGCCCTGACTTTGCACCGTTTGGGACACTTGCCTGCACAACATAGGAACTGCTGCATATCTCAAAGCAAAGTGAAACGATAAAACGGAGTGTATTAAGAAATCAATCCATATGTTTTCTTTATTGGTGATATTTCCTCCGATACCTTTCCACAGGTATAAACTGCTTTGACATTTTCAGACTCCTGCACCTAAAATGCCAGGATACTAATTTCCATCTGATGAGAACAAGAGATTGTTTCATGCCACAACATTGGATTTGCTCAATTTGCTCAACTGAATTAATGTCAGAATTTTGTTTATGTTAAAAGTTCAGGATGCTTATTAACTTTTGGGAGAAAACACAAAAGCGCTATTATATACCTTTACTGTATTAAAAAAAAATCTTTGATGTATTCAGCATGCGACTTTTTGAAGTTTCAAATAGTATACCAGGTGAAGCGTGGAGTGGAGAGCCTTTACTTTGGTCCCTGAGCCTATTGACCTGTGATCTCATCCAATAAGCAGCTAATAAAGACAAAATTTAGATACTGGAACAGATTTCCTCATAAAAGTAGACTTTTTTTCCCTGTAGTATCACAAGCCAGGGCATGTTTGTAATTGTTTTAGCAGTCTCAGAGTCTCAGCAGCCTCTGCATGCTTATAGAAATTAAACTACTTTCAAAGGGAATAGCAAGCTGTACAGTGAGAGTTTCAAACTCTTCACATTCATTAAAATGCATTTGAAGTATGATAAATCTTCCCTGCATGTAAGACAGCCATCTTTTCTGCTTTCTTTTAAAAGCTGCTTTTCAGAGATCTGAGAGCAAACAAGCATGTAAAGGCTTCTTTAACTGCACTTTTTAAAAACTTTTTTCTCCCTCTCTAATAAAAGAGTGTTTATGGCTTCATACACAGGCCTGGAAAGAAAAGGATGTAAGAAAGATTAAAGGTATAAAATCCACAGGCTACATTTAAAAGTAACTTTAAGAAGCTTTATTCAATAAAGAATATGAAAATAAATTCATTCCTATTTTTGTTTAAACCAAACTATTGCAACTTCCGTTGTTGGTGGTGGTGGTTTTGTGTTTATATAATTTCATTACTTGGCATCAGCTTTTATCCGAACCTAATGAAGGTTTGACGAGACCTAAATATGGTAATGGCATTTTCTGCATTAGCTGAACATACAGCATCAAATGCTAAGTTTTAGAAATAATTTCACGTTTAACTAGACTAACCAACTTTATGCAGATACAGCATTGCAATTGATTCTAATTTCTTGGTGTTAAGTGGGATAGCTAACTGTTCTAGTGTCAGATTTATGGTGCTCTCTGTTTTCATAAACAGATTATTTAGAAAGAAGGAAAATCTTCAAGCATTGTAACTGTCACCATTCATTAACCTCACTAAGGCAAGAGCAATTTACATTTGCAAAGTCCCAGGGTTCTCTCTTTAACTTGCGCACCCATAAAATTATAAAGTACCCATAAAACTATAAAGTACCATCTCTATATTGTCCTCAATGAGAGACTATACTACATATGTAATCTTACCATACAGTATTAAGAATGTTACACTGATTTAGTTGAAAGGAGACATAAATCACAGCTAATATACTTTTTAATTATGGCAAGTGGCTTTGCTCATTCTCCGTGTTCAGCCATGCCTCCTGTTCAGGGCAATGGGAACAATGTCGCTCTATACTCCCTTTGCTATGTGCACCATGGAAGTCATCATCTGTTTTAATATTGCTGTCCAGCGACAGATAGTCCTCTCATCTTCCCTTCCATTCACAGTTACCACAGTGCTCTGTGGCAGCCACAGAGAGTATCTCACACTGAAACATCCTAAATCCACTCCTGGTGCCATCTGACCTTCTAGCCATGATTTTCATGCAAAGCAAATGTGCCCTAAATGATCTGGAATTGTGCATTCTCCTGCCTTCCCTGCAGAAAAAAAAAAAGCCTTTGAATGTAAACATCTCACCCTTTTTGAAAGGCATCTTGCATCTGCTCTGGAAAGTAGCTTCCTAATAATGTTCTGATATGTTTTATAATAGAGCACCAAAAGACATCACTAGCATATTACAACACAAAGTTGTTTTTTTTTTTTTTTTTGAGGAGGAGGAGGAGGAGGAGGATTTACAGAGAGGCCAAGCATTATCTGAGGACGTTACCTAATTTCAGTTCCTTTTCCCGTAAGTTTTCTGCATGACCTCAGGACATTCTCTTAGGATAAAATTTCCAAGAGGGATTTGGACATTAAGCCTAGATCTAGAAAAGGGCTTATGTGATTAAAATGGAACTTAGGGAGGTTTTAAGTACCTGTGACCGAGACTGCAATCCTGCCAATTCCGCTCAGCTACAGCTTAACCTCAGAGGCACCTAAAGAACATATAGGCCTGAATTTTTATTTTTTCTTAGAATGCTTTAGAGGCATAAGGTACTGCACAAGACATGAAGACACGCATTCAGAAGCACACAAATGTCCTTTGGCAGTGTATATGGAAAATAAATGCCTAATGAAAAGCCCAGTGGTTTAACTATAGGAACTGGGTGCCTGTTTTTTTCTTCTCATTCTGGACTTGTGATAATACCAGTAATTTTCAATTAAAATGGTTATGATATTCAGATATTCCCAGGCCTAATTCCCAATTATTTTAGTTGGAGCTGACAGCGCGTACAATTCTGAGATTTGTTCTTCGGACACACAACCTGCTTTTGAAGATGTGACGTACATATTTTTGGCAATGTTACTTGTGGTATCTCTAAACCTCAGTTATTCATCTGCAAAAGGGGCTTGAAGGTGCTTACCCACTAACAAAGATGTTATGCTAGGTAAGTACATTAAAAAACATGTAGCTTCTAGGCACTAATGGAAATCTAACCAGATTAGTTCTGGTTGAATTCTACCCAGTCAAAATTCGTGTTACATGAAAAATAATTCTAAGTGCAGAATAGTCCCAGAAAGTGCAAGGAACAATGATCAGTGCTGGAATTGCCATGAAACAGCCACCTTAACATTCCCATCCTTCTCTGAAATTCTAAAGGAATTTGGACATGAGTATTGCCTTTTTCTTAAGCTATTAAATCAAATTTCTCGAAAAAGTAGAGCAATCAAATACCACATATCAAAGAAGACTGGCTCCTCAAGAGTCTTTCAATATCTGACAGAGAAGTATATTTGTTGTGTTAACATGACAGTTATTTGTGCAAAGTTATGTGCTGGTCACAAGAAATGATGCACACTGTAGTTTTCAGGAATTTACTACATTTTTCAAAATGTCTCACACTGACTTGCTGGTCTGCGGAATCTGCACAAAGAATGGGAATCTAAATGTTATTGATGTAAACAGATATTGATCTCTGGCACAAACAAGATCTTAAAATTGGAGTATTTCTTTTCAGTGTGACATAGGGGTTTTTTTGTTTTATTTTCTAGGCAGTTGTTTCACTAGGTAAGAAACTATTTCCATTATTTTATAGATTATTTCTTCCCTGTTTATATGAGTCTTGTCCAAACTAGTTTAAAATAGCTCTTAACAAGGGATCTTTGGGAACCATTTTACTTTGGAAATTGTTTTACAGTCTTAAAGACGTTTCTGCTTGGAATTTACCCCTGTTATTCTTCTCAAAACCAACATTTGTTAAAATAATCACATTAATTTTCAATCCTTGCAACCATTCCTTTCCAAGGCTTTTCAAGGTAACAGGCAGCACTTAATCCAGCTCTCTACCCTCCTCCTTTGGCCTCTTCTGCAGTCACTCACACGCACCAGCCATCTCATTCTTCATTTGCTCCCCGGGTTTTCTACCCCAGGTGATCACCAGCACCAGAACACTGGCAGATGATCCCGGAGCTCAGCTTCGGGCCGGGCAGGTGAGGAAGCTGGTGACCTGAACTGTGGCTGTGAGCTGCTGGTGCTGCACCCAAGGGAAGCAGGGCTCCTCCTGACCGCGCTGGCAGACACCCGGGGAACACCGCCGCCTGACACCTGCACGTGCCTCCACCTGAGACTTCTTGCTGTCCTCACATCTGCACACTCTCCGCAGAATTCCTGCTCCACCAGCACGGAGGGCAAAAGAAGCAGCATCTCGTCAACATGCAATATTTTACAGAGCAAGTCATCCAGGCTGCGTCACTGCTGTGCTAAGCCCTGCTTTATCTTAAATAGTTTTGCCTACTTTTTGCTAGCTTAAGTAGGTCCTGCCTGCACGCTCTCCTGTTTAGCAGTAGCTGCTCTCAGCTGGTTGTCCTGGCTCTGGATCTGGGAGACTTTCCAGCTTGCTGTGTGTACTGAGCTGGTTGTTTGGTTTGCAGGGTTTTCCATATCTGAGCTCAGCTGTGTGGTTTGTTTAGTTCTTGGAGACTGGGATTGGCCATTTGAATTCCTAAGTCTTATGTGTCTGAAGTGAACCAGTTCGGTTTTACAAAAATATGCTATGGTATGATGGGCTCTTAAATAGTAATCAGTGTTCAGCAGTGATGACAGACAGCAGTATCCACAGGAACTGGGTAATCAATGCAGACTCGAGTAATTGACCTGCTAATGGTAAAAAACAAAATAACTCATTCTAGGAAAGTGAACGGCGTGGCCTCATGAACGGTACTTTTATCAAAAAGGTTGTGATGTCAATATCAATAATTGGCCCTTAGAACATTAGCATAATGGAAATATTAGTGATGGCTGTGTCCCTCAAGGAAGAAAACAAGCTGTCACAAGGAAACATAACGGTAAATTAGTTATAGTATAATAAAAACAACATATACTTAACGCCTAAAGGCTTATTTGTATGTCACAATTACTACAAAACCTCTTGCTGTATAATTGCTAATGACTTAATCAAGTGTTTGAATTTCAAGCCCTCTCCATGACAGCAAATTAAGACCTTTTGAAACTGGAAGTTCTTCGGGGCAGGCACCTATTTTTGAGAATGGGCATGCGTACTGCATTGCACTAGCCCACCTAAATCTCTGGGCTTAGGGTATGTCAGTAATGTGAACTGTTATTAAGATTAAACATCCCAGGTACTCGAGATGAAGAAGGTCTCGTCTTCTAACGGGTCACATGGTATGTAACAGTTTACTGTAACGTATATTGCAAGGCGTGACATTTATACCACACCACTTTTCACTCATTGGTCGTAGTGTTATTTTTATTTTGTCTTTCTTTTTTCGAAGTTCTTTATCACAATACATGTACATTTTTTAAGTGCCTGAAATGACCTAGTTCTAAAGTGACGTGATTTTACACACCTTGCCAGCAGGAAGATATCAGTAAAAACAAGCAGTTTTTATTATTATTTTATTATATTATTTTATTTAGCTTTATGTTGTTTTCTGTAAGCTACCACTGATAAAAAAAGGCCTCCGCTAACTCCTGTTTCCAGCTTTCTGTAGGAGGGGAGGCGCTGGTTTATTCAGCAGCTCTATTTCCTTTGCTATAAGAGTCCTCTGTTACACATAAATCAGTCTGTATAAATATGATCCACATTTGAGAAAGTTACTCCAAAATCGCTGGTATGCTGCTGTCTGACAGTCATGCAGCCAGTGGGAGCAAAGATGTATAGCACTGTCATTTTTCACAGGGGGAACAAAGGGACATGCTAAGTTACTGTGTTTCTTCTTTGTTGATATTGGACACTTATTCCGGACAAAGTGATCCAGAGGAAGATAAATAAAAAGACTTTGATTTTTCAAAATAGTGACTTTGAATTGGCCAGAAAAGAAAAATAAAGAAAGCCAGTACCATGTTACCACATGCCAGGAGACAGTGGTAAGTTTTTATTTTTATAGCACATTCTGGAAAACATCAGGGAAGGAAAAAAAAATCATAGAATCACATAATTATAATCCTCTATATTAGGAATTAAAATACATTTTTATATCACTTGTCCTATGTTTTAGAAGACTTTGTACATTTTAGATAATTAACAATGCTAACAATTAAAAAGATTAATTAAAAAAAGAGATATACAATATGTCTGCATTTTGATGGAAGGAAAATATCAAATCAGTCTCAGTTTCTGAGCTTATACCTTCAAAAGTGATCTTTGGTGTTTCTGTTGGCTGTAGTGGGCCTCCGAACACATGGGAAGCTCTCGCCACCTGTCTGATTGCAGGACTGGGACTTCGTGTGGTAGGTCTTTGAATGTTCACCACTTTACACAGAAAAGGCTCTGGTCTGCTGGTTACCACACTGTAACCAAGGCAAGGCTAGAAAAAGGGAAAATGGAAGAAATGCATCATTATCATCCTCATGTCCAAAATAGCAAGGCCATTAAAATGTCAGCTATATAATATACTTTCTGTTAGTTTACAGTGAAAGTGGCTTCTGGGCTTTTGTGGAAACCTTAATTCTTTCTTCTGAAGTTTATAAAAAGCTCTGTCACCCCTGTATAGAGACCCGATCCTGAATGACCTCTATCTGCAGTCCTCAGTGGACTATGTATGTGGGATCTTCTGGCCACACTGGAGACCATTTCATCGTTGCCTTCAAGATCGTATGTGTGAAAGGCCAGCTGGACTGTGCTGTGAAACCAGTCTGACATTTCACAGAGCTGAGCACCTTAGAAAACTGAGAAAAACAGAGAAAAACAGAAGCTGAGGCTCCTTGAGGTCAGGGAGGCAACGAGCCAACCTCGGGCTGCAAAGCCACAAGGCTACAAGCGCCTCATGTGATGTGATGATAGAAAGGCCAATGTGTGCCTGAAACAGGCATATCACAACAGTTCCTCGTTAATGAACAGCGTTAATAATAATCGCCTATTGACAATTCCACTGAACAAAATCCCTTTTATATCAGTATAATGGTTATTCTTACACAGCATTATGTACTGCTATGTAAAGAGATACCTGCTTGTTCCAAGCAAGCTAACTCAGGCGTCAGAAGCAATATAATCATATTTTCGAATGCGGATGCCAGCATGGCTCATGTCCCACCAGCATGGCTCAAACCCATCCTGGAAGGAGCAAAAATTGTGAGCGAAGGGCCAAACACTCCATGGAAGATATTTCAGAGTAAAATCCAAAGACTAAGCAAATGACAAGCAGATGTCTAATATTTTTTAGAGAAGGCAAAATTTGTAGTTTATAATTTTGTGTTCTACACATAAATAAACAAACAAACAAACAAATAAATTTTAAAAATCCTACTGATTGATTATATCACACCTAACACAGTGAAGGCCTGATCTCTACTGGAGTCACTGCTACTAATATAAAACGAATGAACAATAACACCAATAACAAAGAACAGCTGAAGACCTTGAATGGAGTGTTCAAATACTAGAAGCCCATTTGCTCTAGGAAGAACTGGTACCAAGGAGCTCACAAAGTTAAAAGCTCTTTTGAAGTAATGCAAATGTTTGAAAACAACCCCAAATCTAAAGAGGTAACTATCTGATGAAAAAAGTGTCCAAAAGAGGGGAAAAAATTATGAAGTAACATAAAAATTCTGATTTCAGAATGTATACACAGAAATAGAGCTCTTCCATCTCAGGCATTACAACATTCTTATTACTCAAAAGTAGTCATTCTTTCAAATCATAACAAAAATTACCCACAAAACACAATTTTACATTTTAAAAAAAGGAAAAAAGAAAGAAAGAAAAAAAGGCCAGGAAAAAAAAAGTCACTGGAGAGAAGTTATCTTGTCTCCAACAGCATTTTCGAAAATTCAGATTGTGAGCCCAACAAGGTCTTATTCTAGTAACTGTAATGGGATGAGATCCTTAGTATTCATAACAAAAAATAATAATCCTTTTGGACTTCTACTGAGTACCTTAATGCCGCAGCATTTTGTAGTGGTGTGTTCAAAAACATAATTATGTGCAGTGGAAAAGGGCACCTTTTTTTTTTTCAGTTTTAGATTTACTGCTTTTAAATTTCTTTGAAAGTCAGTCTGCTCTTGCATTTTTGAGAGAGCAGAGACTACAAAACTTTTTCTTGAACAATCCTTTTCTTACGACATAGCTACCATCTCCTTTGTGAAGCAAACACCTTGTGTTCAGTGTCCCCTCAGACTCTTCTCTTTCTCGTCCTCTAACACTTTGACTTTTGCTTGCTTTTGCTTGATCAGTGTTTTGATATTAATATGATGGAAATCAAACATGATATCCACAGTTAGACACCCATAAATGCAACTGTATCAGAAATGCCACAATTGTTTACTACTATAATTCCAGTTACATTATAAGGACTAATAGCTGCTTTTATTCTTAATAACCTACCATGTTGTTTGCTCCTGCTTTCTGTTTTCTCGCTGGTGGACTTTGATGTTTGCAGTATGATGCTGAAAGCAATCTTAGGACTCTACATGGCATGGAATAGGCTAAAAGGAGCAGGTACCCTTTCAAAACAATTTTCTGCTTTTCTTTTAATCTCACAAAGTGTTTTACACCAGCCGGTATGGAGAGAGAGGAAGGAGACAGGCCAGCATTTAAAATACATCCTTCCTGCTCATCATCACTTCTTCTCCCATAGACTCAAAGGAGTTAAATTCATAACCTTCTGAAGGGATTTCCTCACCATTCCCTCCATGCACATGTCCTCTTCCCTCTTGTTGTTCTACCTCAAGGAGGAATCCCTATGGATGCCAAGTTTCAGCTAGCCATAGCTGGAAACAGGGAAAAGAAATGCAGACATAATAATAATAATAATAATAATAATAATAATAATAATAATAATAATAATAATAATAATAATAATAATAATAGGTGTAATACTATGAATATTACCCTAATAGCAGATTATCTTACTAGTTTCCAAGGAAAATGTTGAAATGTGTATCACCTGTATGCATTCCAGCTGGACTAGACAAACCACTAAGAAACTGAATAGGATGGTCCTATTCTTGGGATGAAAAAGGCTTAAATATGATACTGTTTGCAATCTCCACTTTCCAGGATTTACAACAAACCATTTTTAGACAAGCAGACATGATCCTGTATATGAATGTGGATCTGTCTAGGCAAGATGAGATGCTGGAGGTCATGGTTATTCCAGCTGAAGATACACCCTTCTGTAAGTGGCTCTCTGAATCAGTTATGACTACGACATAGAATTGTAGGATCACAGAATAGTTTGGGTTGGAAGGGACCTTCGAAGTTCACCCAGCCCAACCCTCCTGCAATGAGCAGGGACATTTTCAGCTAGATCAGGTCGCTCAGAATCCCGTCCAGCCCGGCCTTGAATGTTTCCAGGGATGAGGCATCTACCAGCTCTCTGGGCAACCTGTGCTGGTGTTTCACCGCCTCTTTGTAAAAAATTTCTTCCTCATGTCTAGCCTGAATCTCCCTTCTTTTAGTTTAAAACCATTACCCCTTGTCCTATCACAACACGCCCTTCTAAAAAGTCTGTCCTCTTCTTTCTTATAGGCGCCTTTTAAGTACTGAAAGGCTGCAATAAGGTCTCCCCGGAGCCTTGTCTTCTCCAGTCTGAACAATCCCAACTCTCTCAGCCTTTCCTCACAGGAGAGCTGTTCCAGCCCTCTGATCATCTTGGTGGCTTCCTCTGGATCCTCTCCAACAGGTCCAGGTCTTTCCTGTACTGCGGGCTCCAGAGCTGGATGCAGGACTCCAGGTAATATGACACAAGTGAAGAAGGAGACATACTTGAGGAAGAAGAGGACACCTCTCTGACTGCATTCTCATAGCCAGTGGTCAACTGCTACCAAAGCCAGAACATACAGTGTGGTCAAATCATCAGCTTTACGTAACACCGTGGATTGTATACAGGGTTTGGAACAATGACTTATTTTTCTTTAGAGTCTTCCCCACTCCAGCAAATAATCATGTTGACTTCAGGAATTTAACTAGATCTGCTCCTGGAGAATGTGATTAGTTTCCTTAATGAAGTCTTGCTGTGTTTAATTGTAGTTTGAATTCTAAGCCATTGCTGATGCTGTCATACATCCCTTGCCAGAAATTGCCTGCCTGGGACCTTAAGGAAAATAAACAACACAAAACTGTCCCAGCAAGTAAACATGTTTGTGACCTGAACCTACTTTTGCTTTCTAAAAGCTGGTTTAAGAGAGTCGCAAAACCTCAGACTCCCCCAGTTCATTCATCACAACTGTTGTTCATAGTTGTGGTTGTTTTCCCTTGGACACTCATTCTCCTTTTCCTGCTCTGTGGCCTGTTTTGCACAGTTCACTTGCCTCAGCCATGGAAATAGCTTCCCTTAGAAAATAACACTGGAGATCTGTAGTTTAAAAATGTCACAGTGGTGCAGAAAGGATTGCAGGAAAAAAATTCAGGAGAAAAAGACAAATTTTCAAGAATGTACTTCAGCTTGAAAAGTGGTCCTTTACAAAATGGGACACATTTAAGATAAACTGAATTTCTCAGGATCAACACATCTCTGTAACGAAAGAATGATTTTGTATTTGCTTTGCAGTAACGAGAACTAGAATTTACAGTTGATGACACAGACTTCAGGCTAAAATTAGAGCAAGGTTTTGTTTCTTGAGGAGTAGTGAATATTACACAGTTTCTAATTAATTAATCTATAATTAACAAATTAAATCGTGCAATTCAGCCTTTGGTTTATTCTTGGTTAAATATGTTCTTCAACAGCAGTAGCCTTTATCCAGGTTTTTTCTGTGCATCTATTCAAAATCTTTTCCCTCAACTTCCAGGTAATCCAGAGTGACTACTGCTGCCTGGACTCATAATTGCCCCCAGGCATCAGACGAAAACAATCATATGTATGTGACTTCCACTCCAGAAAACTAAGAATCCACTGCAGCATGTTGGTACTTCAGTTCCCACTAAAAATGAGTGGTGCATATTGTCAAGGCAATCTACTTTTTTACTTACTCAGCAAAAGTACTGTGCAAACCTAAGTGTGAGATGTGTGATCCTTATTGACACTAACTTCTAAATTCTGGAGTGCACCACTCTCCCCCATGAAACTAATTATGCTTTAGGGTGCTGCTCATCATGAGGAAGGAATTCCCTGAGAAAACCATTACGAAACACTGCAGGTCCACAGAGCACTGCTAAACCATGAGTGTTGAAATGACACCTGTAATCTGAAATATTTTGGTTTTAAATCTGGGATCACAGAATCACAGAATGTCAGGGATTGGAAGGGACCTTGAAAGATCATCTAGTCCAATCCCCCTGCCAGGGCAGGAACACCTAGATGAGGTTACACAGGAAGGCATCCAGGTGGGTTTTGAATGTCTCCAGAGAAGGAGAATCCACAACCCCCCTGGGCAGTCTGTTCCAGTGTTCCGTCACCCTCACTGAGAAGAAGTTTCTTCTCATATTTAAGTGGAACCTCCTGTGTTCCAGTTTGCACCCAATGCCCCTGGTCCTGTCATTGCTTGTCACTGAGAAGAGCCTGGCTCCATCCTTGTGACACTCACCCTTTACATATTTATAAACATTAATGATGTCACCCCTCGGTCTCCTCTTCCCCAAGCTAAAGAGACCCAGCTCCCTCAGCCTTTCCTCATAAGGGAGATGCTCCACTCAGATCAGAACTTTTACATCAGAAGTTGTATACAAGTAAATATTTTTACTTTTCCCAGTAGTGTAGAATTGGTATTTCTTTTGCCTTTGCAAATATAAATTTGTAACCCATTTGCACCCCACATCTACAATTAGTTCTATATTAAAAAATAGTTACAGCAATAAAATTGGATACCAGCTAAAGCAAAAGGCAGGAAACAAATAGTGATTTGTACAAACCCTACTTCTAGCTGGAATACTTTTACTGTTACAGAATTACATCTACAACTATTTCAAACACAATTTTTCTTCAGAAACTTTGGTTCTGTCTTCCCAAAGCAAATACACTTTTCTGTTCTAATTTTCTGTCATTCTCTGAGGACCAACGTAGCCTATTTGAGGCTTTACAGTGTTTGATCAATGATTGTTTCAAGGGACGTCAAGACTGTCTATATAGCCCATTCTGTGCAGTCATTTAGCTTTCTAGAAGACTGAACCTACAAAGCATTTTAATTCTGACAAAAATATTGTTTTTTCTCTGAGCTACTTTTTGTAACCTGTCCTTTTCTTCAAAGCATGCAGAATCTCTCCTCTAGCATTTCAATACAACATGCAATCACACTTATTTTTCTGAAGTTGTACTGTTTCTAATTGTACCTACTTACATTCTATGTCTCAAAAAAGAACGCAACAAATAAAGAAATGGAATTATACAAATAATTTATTAATCATACAATTGGAGATACAATACTATTTTTTTCAGCATTTTCCATTATAAGATCTTATTTTCAATTGCTTACACATTAACCCATCACTCTGGACCAGAATATTCCATGGCAGCTGGCTGGCTCACAGTGACTTTTTTTTGAAAGTTTTAACAAAAATAATGCAATCTGTTTGAAGAAAATGAAAAGAATTTTTTTTTCAATGCCAGAAAAATTTTCAGAAAGTTAGCTGTGGTATCCACCATGCTTTGGAACACATGGATAAAAACTAATGGACAGCTAACACTTGTATTAGGGATGTGCTTTTTATTACCTCATGCTTGTAAAATGATTTAATTTGGACAAGATACAAACTTTGGAAAAATTGAAATCTACAGATTCTCAGCAATGGTTTGTTCAGGGTCGGTACCTAAATTCTTCAAATATTTGTTCTACATTGAGCCAGAAGCTGATGGATGTGGGCACTCTGCATCTCCATGGAATGACTACTCTTTGCTATTGTTGGCTAATGCAGCACTTAATAGCCGAACTAAAATTAGGGAATTTCTCTTCTGCTTTCAGGGCACAAAAAAGGGGAATATGGCTCAATCAGGGCACAAAGGAAACAAGTCAGAGCTGATACGTTGGGAAACAGCAGCAGAGTTTGAGGTAAGAAAATGGGGGCTGAGGAAGAGGAGCCATTGAAAAAATGTATAAAAGGAGTTGCCAAAGGGCTTGAAGCACTGGGCAAAGGAGGAAAACAGATCAGCCGAGAGAGATGAGGTTGTAAATACCAGGATTAAAAATTAGGCGGAGTGGCGAAGCTGCCCAGTGGCAGAAAGAATGAAATGAGGACCAAGGAGAGAAAAGCAATAGTTCAGACAAGGATTTTCATGAGGAGTAGCCAAGGACATAGAATAGCTGCGGGGGAGAGACCAAAATATCAGAAGGAGACTGGGACAATATGTTATCAGGAGGGTAGATGAAAGGCCAGTACTGACCTGTGTATGACTGGGACAAATAAAAAACATCTAAAAATACAAGCACTGGTCTACAGTCCCGTCAAGAACTGGAATATTTTAATGTGTCCAATGAGCCTGAATTATCTTCCACAGCAGAGCAAAATGTGAATGGAATAATTAATATCAGTAGCCACCAAGCAACTGGGGGCATCACCATTTCCTTCTTCAGGTATTTCTGAAGCTCTCACTGGCTGCCATGTACCTCTGCAAGCCACACTGTGTGAGAATCTGTGCAGTGTCTGAAGTCCCTCCTGGATCAAGCCCTCTGAGATGAAGGAATGCCAGTTTCTCTCCCTTAAAACCTTGGCTGAGCTATGATCTAAGCTGCTCGGCTATAACAGAAACGGGCCAGATAAGGACCTGAGTGGAGACATCGATCATCTCAGCTGCCCATAGACTCTATTCAAGAAAAAACAGCTTTGAGATCACATTCCCAACCATTTCACATGCCCAACTATTTCACATTCCCAACTATTTTACCATCCTTTCACGGGTCTGCCCCAGAGAATTTAGGATATCTCTTCAGGTAGCACTAGACAGGTCACAAAAAAGACCCAACGAGGCATTTCAGATCCTCCAACAGAAGCTGGATGCGGGTTAGTTACGCATGGAGAG
The DNA here is from genome assembly GCF_036013445.1 of Caloenas nicobarica. Taxonomy (NCBI): domain Eukaryota; kingdom Metazoa; phylum Chordata; class Aves; order Columbiformes; family Columbidae; genus Caloenas; species Caloenas nicobarica. The sequence goes on along the minus strand of NC_088246.1, from coordinate 27,336,849 downwards.
ACACAGGTACTGACCTCTGAAAAGCTGGCAGGAGCGCTTGGAACCACCTTCTGACATGCAGCAAGCAGCTGACAAGTAATGATTAACAGACTCCAAATACCAACTTTAGACCATGTTGCTGTGGTCAGAATAAATGGTTCATTAATGATTTACATAAACACTTCCAACTTGGTGGCAGTGAAGTATCTTTGATTTTAGCAGCAAGGATATAGATGATCTGCCTGAAGGGAAACTGAAAGCTTAGCTATTGTCATACATGATCTAAGTATCTAAACTCCTCCCTGACAATAGAGTGGTATCTTAAATACCCGGGCTCAGCTTGTTTCTACATAATCACTCACAGAATATTTTCTTTCCTCCAGAGATAATGTTCTGGCTTGGACTAATAAGACTCTCAAAAGATCTGGCTAGTTAAACTTAGTCAAAATGCGCCAGTGCAAAGTGAGATAGACAATCCCACAAAAATGGATCAGAACTCATCTCCCCAGTTCTTGTCCAAAAAAAGCACTGAATAACAGGCTCTGCAACAGGCACAGCAGGTCAGCAAACTCAGGCCTTTCTGAATAAAACAGGGAGCCTGTTGTGGAGCTGAAGGTCATTTCTGCTTATGCCCAATGTTTGTAGGATATGGGTCTCCTACTTGGTATCAAGTACAACAAGGGAACAGAGAGAAGGCTGTTAGGCTGCTTAGTTTTTGAGAGCAAAGAAACCAACACCAGAATCTCCACTGCACACCCAGGAGCTTTTTGGGAACCAATGCAAGCCTGACAGAGTAGGAGATAAGCGTTGCATTTTGCAGCTGCCCAGAGTCAGGAAGCCTGACAGATGTGTCTCATTCATATAAGAGTTCCAGCTGCAAAGTGCTATACTATATGAGTTTCTAAACAATATAACAATACTAGCAGGCTCCTTTGGGAGTCTCTTATAGATACAATTCCTCCAACAAGCCATACTATTAAGCAGACAGCAATATTCTTCTGAAGTTCCAAATGTTCTTCAGGTTCAGCTTCTATGTGGACCTCATCAAACCCAGTCTCAAAGAGGCAACATGAAAGCGAGTGGATCCACGCTCAAAGAAAATGCCAGTCCCTTATGGAAGAACAACCAACCTGTAACACTTCAGTGCTGGTTATCATGTCAGCATGCGAGTTGTGGCTGAGGATTCAAGAAAGGTATTACTTTCAAATCTCAGTAGCAAAAGTTGCACATATTCTCTCAGTCAATACATCCTACCTATTTGTGTTACCTGGCTGAATCCAGTAATGAGCCTCACGGTGACTGTACGTACCCTGCACTGACAGGGAAATACCAGAAGAAGAAAGTACACAGGACTCGAGTGCACTTTATGACTACTTCTCTGATACTCCTACGAAGGCTAAGTTAATGGATTCCCTTACTAGGTGATGAACATCAAGGATGTGCACTTTAAGTCACTCTATATTAGTATAAACAAGCAAAGCAATACATGACAAAGTTGTTCTCTTCACTGTGGAAGAGATGAACATTTTTTTCCCTTCTGTGAGTTTTCCTCTCTCTCCCTGGAAAAGGACACTTTGCTGACTCATATCTGATTAGCCCTGTTACTGTAGTAGAAGCAGGGGAGAAGCAGGAAAGAGCTGGATTATTTTCTACTTCATACATCACTATCCGCCCACAAAATCTAATAGAGGATAAATCATATTCTCAGATGGGAATTTTCCTACTCATTTCAGTAAGCATATTTTTTGTATTTATTGCTTAAAACTTGTTACCTGCAGAAATAGTGGACTAAACAATCAAAACATCTGTGGCATTTCAACTTTCAGGAACTTAGCTGAAAGCCCCTAAAATCTCCTTTTGATATGTAGAGTGTGGACATGTGGCTGGGAAAGCTCTGAGACACCGATCACAAAAGCTGCAGGACACATTTTTACCAAGTCACCACTGATCATACAACTCATCCTTAAACATCATGCCTGCTTCTGAAGCATGAAACCATAGACCCAGATGGTTTCTCCCCACCTCTCCAAGGCTTGTTCCAACCAAACTGAAAACAAAACCAAACACAACAAAAAGATAAAAGAGGAGAGAAACAATACACCAAAGAATTAGCTATGTGACCAGAGCAACCCAGAAAGTCTGATTTCCTTCTGGATTCTTCTGGAGTTTAAAGAGATCAGCAGCTGGGCTGATGTGGTTGGGCTTTCCTAGTCCCTCTTTGGATATGGATGCTTTGGAGTATATTAAGAAATGAACTTACAATGTAGTCTGTTCTTCAGCGGGAGGAATTAGAAGTCTTTATTCTTTATTAGGCTCATGGTTTTTACGAAATCTAGAAGAATGTAATACCTTTGAGACTGTTACTTTTCTCTCAGGCTTGGTTGAAGCTGGCTAACAGATGACTTTTGACCAGATACACACAGAAACAATGTGATCTGCTGCCCTCAGTAATCAGACTAAAAACAAGTGCTCCAACTAATTAGAAGTTATCATCTTCCCAAGGTAAACACACTTGCTAGCAGTGCTTCCAGTCTTGTAAGTCATTAAAAACCTTTTGAACTTTTGCCTTTATCCAGCCTTTTTTAACAAAACAAATATGAAAAGCTGGCACACGCTGATAATGACGAGCTGTAAATACCTAAGGGGGTGATATTCTTAGAGTCTGAGCAGAGCGCTGAAACTAGTGGCAAAGCTCCAAGCTGGCTGTAATGGACTTTGAGCTGGACCATCTTTCTTGAGCTGTGGAAAAAGACTAGCTCACAGTGGGTCCTCTGGAAATGTGTACTAATAATTAATAAATGTTGTATCTCCATGGAAAATTAAAAATGATGGGTTTTGGCTGAAGAATGAAAGAAAACACTGAGTTTCAACATGACCAAATGTTTATGTTTTCAAACATGTAATTTTGTTGAAGCTAAGAGAAACTCAGTGCTTTGTACAAAACTTTGCAGAGGTTCTGTTACATTCTGCAAAGTCTTAGGTAATTAAAATCCAGCTGTCCTCTTGCACACAATGTATGTACAGCGTGTGCAGATGCTCATACATAACATTTTACAGACATATACATGTTCCATAAAATGATGCCTAGTCTTTTCTGTGAGTAAAGTCTGGTTAAAGTAGTGTGGCTCTTTAAATATGACCAATGTTTTGGTGAATGAGTTTATGAACGGATTAATGTTACTATAGATAGTGCTTTACATTCTAGATATTTTGGCGACTAAGTTAATTTTACAAACAGTAAATTAATATACTGTGTTGAAAATCCATCTAATCTACTTCTGCTCTTTATTTTTCAGTGATTGACAGATTTATTATGATTTTTTCCTCTTCATAAATGCTTTAGAATTGAGAAGATCTAATCCCTCTTTTGGCATTTCAACTTGGTGTTGCAATTTTATTTATTAAACCTCCATCTTGTTAACTTCCATCTGCAAATAATGGCCAGCGAGGGTGCAATCTGGCTGGTACAGATTGGATTTGGTGATAGCTGGAACAATTCTGATGGTATTGTTAGGAGCTGGCATTTGCACTTATGCAAATTTTTTACTGGTTCAGAATAACAATGATTTAATGCAGCAGCACAGTTCAGCACTTGACATGCAAACACAACTGTTATTGTGTTTTAATTCACCTTTTTTATATCTGCCTTATTAAAAAAGAAAAAAAAAAACTGAGATAACTCCTATATCTGTAATATCATTTACATTCAGTACTTAGCTTTAAAAATGTGATGCTATTAGTACACAGTATGATAAATATTCTAAGCATACACAACTTGTGCTCAGTGATAAAATATTCTGAGCATGTCCTAAAATGATTCTCTCATCAGAGATGGCTTGTTACCTCCACCATCAGCAGATACTGATAATTAATCAACTGAAATGAATCTTTACAGAATAAACAAATCTGTTAAACATGAAGGATGATTATGTTCTTTTGGCTGTGAAGATTTTTCATAACTTATTCATGCCAATGGTGTGCCTGAGTTATGAGGTATTTTTCACTTATGAAATAAATATAGCATCCTTTGTTTGTCATATATCCCCTCTATTTTCTGGGCTTTATCAATGTAAATCAGCACAAATCTACGAGCTATGCTGATTTACACCAAAAGAAGAATTAACCCTCTATTCATCAAGAGCATCAATGTTTCCTGAGCTATTTCAGATGCATTTCTAAAACATAGCCATGGTAAAGCATTTTCAACTGTTCCATTTTAACAGTAATGTCTGTGTAAATGCCATCATCAGCTCTAAGACAGAATCATAGCTGTCTTCTTCCAACTTCCTTCTGGTAGACGTAATACATACAGTAGGGGATAGTGTCGTATTTTGAGATGGGAAAGCCATAAAAATATACTACAATTTGTATGGATTTTAAAATGAGTTCATACTTCTTTGTGCTGCTTATATACTCACTTTTCCTTGATCTATTTAAATGACCAGTTTGGTTTTTCCCTTGGCAGGAACACTGATACATGATGAATTTTAAACAGACATGTGTTTAAGGGCTGACGTGAAAGTTTTGAAAATCTTATGTTCTAAGGAACAATAAACAAGATCATGTTTGGCTGACCTCAGCAATCACGTATAAACAACAGGGTTTAAATTACAAGTATGTGTGATATGTTAAAAAAAACAGTAAAAAAAAGAAACATTGTCAGACAACATTTTAAAATAACCAGAAAAACAGCAAGTATATTTGAGGAAGTCATGATCTGCTGTGAATATTCTTCAAAGCGAGAAAGAAGAATCGTGAATGATTCATTCAAACTGAGTCATACTTCATTTTATTAGAGAAATTCTCAGGGTTAGGCCTACTGTGTGAGCACAAATTCTTGTAAGACTCACTAACACTGATATGTTAAATCAGCCAGACATAATTTATTAAAAAAAACCCCAAACCACAAAAAACACAGAAAAAACAACAACAACAACCCAAACCCTTCACCTAAGGAAGGGGATACTGCTTCATGCCTTTCCTTGAGGCTTTGCTGAGGGAGAAGAGTCAATAAAGAGTTTTAAGAACTATTTAAACAAAATCTGCTCAAGAAAACCTTGTGTTCATTTCTTTTGAACATTCAACTCTTTCCCACTGGTAATGAGGACACTTGTTTATTTCTGCTATAAGCTGTACTTATAGGAAGACATACTTGGTGCAAGTTTTGTGGGAAGTTAACACACAGCACGCTACACATGCTGCTGTATGTATAATACAACACAAAAGCAGTTGCCAGGAAGACAAGTACTATGTTGCAGGGCAGACAGAAGGTATATTGAGGAAAACAGCTCAATAATTTGGATAGTCTCACAGGTCTTGAGGGTCTTCGGTCTTTTCTTTACCTCAGCCTTTCACCAAGGAACTCAGTGCGTCCAGATCTTTCCAGATCTGATCTTTCCAAGTCCAGTCCTTTCTAGATCTCTCCAGATGCACTCAGATATTTCCAGATCCAAGAAGATATTTTCTTGTCTTTAGGCTACATACTGCAATGCCTACATTTTAGGCATCTGCCTGCCAGTGCAAAATTCAGAACATTGTAAGAGAAATCAGAGAAAGAGTAATGAATGCCAGACTAAGATCCAAACCAGCTAGCACACTGAGCTCTGCCTTACACTAGTCAATAGGAAAATGTTGATCATTTATCAGTCCTTTATCAAGCCTGAAGAAGCATATGAGCCCAGGCTGTCAGTCTCCTCAGGGTAATCTTTAATAAGCTCAGCAACGATCATATGTGCCTATTGAGATATGGTTGCCCTGCTATTCAACACCCTAACAGTTAAAACACCAAGTAGTGAATCAGCTCTCAGTCTCTCTTCTGCACGAAAACAATCAAAGCCTAATTTTTCACCTCAAGGACAGTGTCCAGATACTAGATTGTGGCTTATTTTGGAAATAAACTGCAGCTCTTCCTGCAAAACCCATCCCCATATGTACAAACAAACTCAAGATGCCCTGTATGAGAAGAGGGCACAAGAAGGAGCTAACTGTAGGTCATTCCTCATTGCAGAGGGGAGCCCTGGAATGACTGTGTGCTCTGTCTTAGAAGTGTTAACGTGTAAGACACAGGAAAAGCCATTGGCTGAGGGGACACGATCTCCTAACTTCTCCATGAAACACTTACATATTTTGTAATGAAAACTGACTCACAATTTTACCCTCATCCCATCATATTTGACCACACAGAAGAGCCACACTTCTCACCAGTCAAGCTAATCTTGGATTCTCCTCTGCACAATGACAGAGCTTCACTAGAAAGAATGAAAAATGTTCCTCCTCTATTCCCCAGAGCAGTCTCTGGCTTTGTGGTTAAAACATACTGAAAGGAGTGTGACACATGGGCCTGAATCTAACCTCAGTCAACAGTGGACTTTGAAAACAAGTTGTTTATGTAACCAAAGAGAGTGCTGTCATCTACTACAGTCATATCACATGCTATTTTAAAAGTGAACATCAGCCTTCACCGCCTTTTCTGTGAAAAGGAGCTTGGGCCTGTACGTGCGCATTGGACACCGTCAGAGACCTGCCAGGCCAAACTCTTTATTCTGACTGCACTCAGGTTTTCATGTAAGCTAGGCGGTGGCCTTCCAGCCAAGGGACCAAGGTACTGCTGAAGGCACACTCAGGACTTGAGGCATCTGGAGCTCTTGAAGGCTGGGAAACTAAGTGCTGGAAGAGCTCAGGTGCTGCCACATTTAGGGAGCAGATGATTGAAGCTTTCCAGGGTCATCCTTTTTTTTACCTCTACCCGAAACACAGGCAGGTTTTTTTCTTGTTTTTCCATGGCAGTTGGCTCGAGACCATGTGGCAGTATAAAGTGAGAAGTGTAGTAATTTTCTTAGCAGTCTTAATGTGGGAAAACAAAACATTGAAGCCTGTTTTCACAAAAATAAAGCTCAATAGGACAGACTTTCAGCCTTACCTCTAAATATCCTGGCTTCTGTATTTTCATGGAATGTTGTATTCTAAGACAATTGTTATGCTATTTTCTCTCTGTAATTCTTCTCTTCTCAGTGGTATTATTAAAATAATCCGAGATTGTTTTTTGTTGTTTATAAATGGACTGCTATTATCTATTCATTTATGACAAGGTGACAGTATTTACTTATCTAGTTGTTTGCAGATAGGCACTATATAATCTATTTTTTCTGTTCATTTGAAAAGGTGTGGTTGGAGGAAGGCTCCGAGTCTGCTTTGCTCTAACTGCTGTTTTCTAGGTCAGAGATATGCAGAGATATGCAGCAAGAAGAGAAGGCACATGAAGCAGACACACGGATGCGGGGCAGGTAGAAAAAGAAGAGAATCCAGCAAGTGGGAGGGTTTTACAAGAAGCAGAGACTAGAAGACTGCTGAGAAGCAAAGGAGGTAGAGACATTGCTGGGCCTCATAGGTGATGGAAGAAACTTCTGAGGGACGCAGAGAGGACTATACAATTTGCTGAAAAACAGAAAGTCATTGGACTGAAAACAAACATAAGAAGAGCCATTCTGCAAAGATTTATAATGGGCAGGTGCAGATGCATTTATGAATCCTTATCATTTCCCTACTGTCTCCCTCTAAGACAATTAAAAACAATTAAAAAGTTAATTGTTCTGGTTTATACTGTAATAGATCAAACTGTCTTTGAGATCCTTTGCTTTAGTATCTTTACAAAACTCGCTTTAGGGAAGGTGCTGGAAGATCCACCTCAAAGCTATGACTAACTTGATAGTCCATTATAAATGCAAAACCTCACCCTTGGGCTACTCTTATAAGCAACCTTCAGCTACACGCACCTGAGAAGTTCCCTGTTGGCACAACCACCCTCAGGCTGGCCTAAAATCCCCCCAGGAGCCAGCGGCGCGAGGCCAGGCAGCGCGGGCATGGCCAGGGCTGCTGATAGCCCTGGGTGCAGCCGCGGGCCTGCGTGCCAAATGGTTCCGTGCCAACTGCGCGCAGACAGGCTGCCTGCAGACAGCCTGCAAGTGCCTGTGAGGCCAAGCGTGCCGTACCTGTGGTCACCCCGAGTACGGCCCTGGACTCCAGTGGGGCTGCTTATGTGTCACGTTCGCGCTGACTTAGGAACGAAAACAGCATTAATAAAACCTGGTTGAAAACACGGCTCGTTTTGGGGATATCCCAGAATGAAGCCTGGGGTCACGGCTACTGGATGAAACATCCTCGAAGAGCAGGGGAAGGAAACGTCTCTGGGCAGGAGAGGAGGGTTTGCTGAGGGGAGCTACAGCAGCGCGGCTGCTGTGAGGGTGTCAGCATCCTGCCCTGCCTGCCCCGCCGCCCTCCCAACGCGCCCGAGGCATCTCCTCGGGTTAGCAGCACGAGCCGCTAATCGGCGACAGGCCCCTCGGGACTGCCTCCAGCGGCCGCCGGGGCTGCAGGGCCCCGGGCAGCCCGGTGTCCCTCCGAGGCGACTCGGAGGCTCTAGGCCCACCGGCCATAAGCTGAAGCGAAAAGCTGAAGTAAACCGGACTCCTCGCAGAGGTGAGGCCGCTTCTGCCGCCGCCTCGCCCAGCGCGGACCCCGCAGCCCCCGCGGGGCCGGGCCGGGCCGGGCCGGGCGATCAGGCGCGCTGCAGCCGGGCCGGGCGGGTGCAGCCAATGGGCTGGCGGCGCCGAGCGCCCCGTCCGTGCCTGGGAGAGCGGTGACGGCCGGCGCTGGCGGGCTGGTGCGCAGGCGGGGAAGCTGCCTGCCGCGGTCGGAAGGGAGGGGAGGGGAGGAGGGGAAGGGGTGGCCGCGCCGGGCACAGCATGGCTGCCAAGGTAAGTCACCGCCGGCGGCGGGTGGGGAGGCGGCGCGGGCGGCGGGCTGCGCCCGCGGGGCCGTCGGCGGCGGGGAAGGGGCCGCGGCGGGAGGCGGGCGGCTGCCGGCGGTGACCTCGGGCCCGTCCTTGGCGAAACTCGGCGGGTGGCGCCTCCTCCTCGCGGCTCCGCGCCGCCGGCCCCGGGGGAGGAGGGGGGTGAGCTGCCGGGCCGCCGAGCGCCCGCGGCGGGGGCGGCCCCCTGGCCGGCGGGGCTCGGTGCCGGCGGGCACGGAGGCGGCGCGGCGGGGATGCCCACCCGGCAGCCGCGGGGAGCGGGCCCGCTCTCTGCTTGCAGTGCACCATCTGCGTGACACCGCGCGGCCGCCCGGCGGGGTGAGAGGCGGCTGGTCCCGCCGTGCCGGCGCCGCCGCCGCTCGGTGCGGCTCTCCCCGGCGCGGCCGCCTCCGCGCATCGCCCCGCCGGGCACCCGCGGCCCGGCCCGGCCGCGGCTGCGCCGAGCGCCGGTAGGCCCGGCTGTGGCTCTGCGGGCACCGCGCCGCGTGCACGCTTACACAATATAGACACACGCGTCGTATGACGAGGGGATGCGGTGGCCCTTGGGACAGCGAGTGGCAGGTCAGGGCCTTGCGGGGCTCGCTGTGCCCAGAGCAGGCACTGGTGTTGGCCCTGCCCTGTCTGCAGGCCTTAGCGTGGGAGTCACTTTTTGCTTTTTCTCCCATTTTCTCCACATACCTGTTTTTGCCCGCTGTTTTCGCATTTGACTATAATTTCCCAGTGAGATTGATGTACCTGTCAGTTAGGCTTTTCCACTGTTTCAGAAAGGTAAATTAATTGAAATACTTTTATCAATTGCTTAATAACACACTTCCATCCCAGAAAAAAAAATCAGCCATTAGCTGGATCAAGGCCATATAAAAAGCAGGTATTCCACTTCTAATGGCAGATAAAATTATATTCAGTGTTGGTGTTTCAAAACTTAGTACTACGTCTTCATTAAGTTTCCTTTTTGAATACTGAGACTTTAAAAAAAAGTTGGGCAGCACATGTGCTCAGTCTGGCCAGATTTGAACACCGCATTGTTTCATTGAGTCTGTGACAGAGCTGCTCCCACCAACACTTTCCTCACTAAGAACTTAGGTTAGCTGAAATGCATGCTCTTGTAATGGACTGGGCAACATATGATTCCTCTGCTGGGATATATGAAACTGTCATCCCCAAATGTTATGTTTATTATCTATAAATCTTAGCTGTCCTGTCTAGCTTTTTTTTTTTAATTGCCCACTGGTCCATACACACAGCATAGCAGTTACATCTTACCAGACTATTGGTGTTAAAAGACTTAAAAGTCTTCCATTGACTTACTTTATGAACTGTTCACTTATCTTTTCCTCTCCAAGTGGTAGTTCTTATTGTGCAGTCTGTTTGAATCCCAACTAGTCACATATACTTAAAAAATGTTGTATATATAGTTAGCGTATGTCCAATCAGGCACGTGTGCTCCATGCTACACATTTGCATGGTGTCCTTTTTCTTTTGGCTTGGTTTATTACACAATTCACATCACCAGAATATGCAAGCATATGTTGGAAATACTCAATACATAAGGAGAAACTGAAATGAATATTGTATGTTTCTGATTACATCAGGCTTGGCTGAGATACCTGATAAAAAGAACAATGGCTTGTCGCTAGTGTCATTAGCATCCTTGGTGCATTGCAAGACAGAGATACAGTGCTTTGTACTGCAGGGTTTACAGCCCTCGTGTAGCTTCTGAGGAAGGCTTCTGGTTGCAGGCTTGAATGTGTTTTGAGAGACTTATGTTTAAAAAAAAAAGTAGAACTAGGAGCAGCTAGAATGGATTAATTATTAAGTTGCCTTGTGAGACTTAAAGGGCTTTTATCTTCTTGAGGTGACATAGTTGCTGTTAAACACAGATGAATGTCTATTTTTGTTGAAGTCAGTGACAAAATGTAGGTAGTGTTTTGTACTCTAATGGTAATGTCTGAGCTCAGGTTCTGCAAGCACACATATGAATAACTTTGCCACGCGAAGAGCTTCTGGGCCTGAAGTTATTCACGTGTGCTTGCAGGCACGGGCCTTGATTTGTGTTCTAACTTCCTCACTGATGCATCTCAGTAATATTTGCCTTTTTCACCTCAGCCAAACAATGGACTGGTGAGTTGAATGATTTTTCTAAAATCCCTTCAGCACCTTTTCCTTGCCAGTGTCCTGCATGACCGCTTCCTTTAATTTTTTAATTATACCCGTATGAGTATATGAGTCTTTTGGAGTGAATGTAATTGTTCGTCGCTTGCAAGATTTCAAATGTTGACATTTTAAGCAGACTCTAGGAATTCAGTCTGTCAGAAAGAAAACCTGAACGGGATACTGTTAAGGCTGGGTAGTTAAGCACTCAAGTATCGAGAAGTGGGCAAAGCTTTTATGCATGGAATCTTTTATGTCCATTACAGTGCCATTTACTTTTCTTCATTGTATGTTACTCAGTGTCTTACAATTTATACAGTGTTTTAAACAGTGTATATTGCACATCAGTGTGTTTTCTTAATCTTTGAAAATATTTTCTGGAAGTGTTTTGTGAAAACTGCACTGTAAATTGTATTTGTACAAATTGCTACTAAAAACTGCAGGTGAGATGTTCGAGGAGATTTTTACCCCATTGATAACTAAATTACCATCATAGGTACTGGCTTTTTCTGAATTGCATAGAAAACAGGCTGTGTGGAAAGTCTTTATGGCAATGCATGTACAGAGCAACAATGGCGTTTTATATAGCGTGTCATGCTTTATTTCTTCGAGTGTTTAACAATGCAGTCACAATGTTTTTCCTGCCCTTCAGCCAGGTACTTCTAAAGAGAAGTTACATAGTCTAGCTAATCCACTTGCCATTCACCTGGTGTGTATTTTACAGCAAAATTAACTGTGCCTGTTGAGTGAACGTAAGCTACCCTTGGTCCGTATACTGCTACACAGTTGTGGTCATAGCTGTTGTTTCATGCATGTGCAAAGTGTGACTTGCTGTATTTTTAAAGTTCTACTGCTTGGTAAATTATAAACTTATTTTCAATGGGAAGTTCTAAGGTATTTCTCAATTAGACCTCTTTCCATAGCTGGTTTTGCCTTTGCCACTATGCTACTTTGTCTGTTCAACTTAAGGTCAGAAACTGGTATTTATAATGGGAACTAGTATATATAATATTTTTAAACTTTATATTTCATAACCACTAAGCTACATTCAAAACAGTTAAAAATTGCATTCACAAAAATTCCAACCTTGAGTAGTTTTGGTAGATAAATGGAAGCTTAGAAACTGCAAAAACAGTGGGCTTAGCATGGCAGCACTTGTACACCATTAAACTTCATCTCTGCTATGGATAGTATGTGAATAAATTTCAATGCTTGTATTGAACTGCATAATACTGATAGAGGAGTTGATTTTTAAATACTGTAGTATATGTCTCTGTTTCTAATGTAGTTGATTTCTTGTGCATATGTTAACTTGTATCCGTTGGTCATGTACTCTTTGCCTGTATTACCCAGAATGTACAACTTATTTTATAATTATTGTCTTATGAACAAAGCGAACACAAATCTCACATGCTAAAAAAGCTAATTGTAAAATGACTATTTAAGTGAAGGCATGAACCGTACTTTGGTACCTGATGGGACTACTTGGCATGGTTAATTTTAAGTGCATGCATAAGTCTTTTGAAGAAAGTCTGTCAGAAATATATCAATAAGGTACCACAAAGAGATTTGTTGCTGACTTTACTTACATGACAATATTTGGGATGTTTCTAATGCAAGGTAAAGAAAATTTGTTATGCAGTTTTAATATATTCAACAGCTTTGAAATTCTATTTCCACTTGTGTTTTGCTGGAACTCTTTGCTATGGAAGCTGTATCAGTGGAGTTACATGTTCTTTCCAGTTACTGCCACACTTACCTTTAAAATCCTAAACCTTGTCATATCAAAAGTAGTTAGGCCCCATCACAGGCCCCTTGTATGTCTTGGTGTTAATATAGTCAGACATTTCCCACTGAATGCCCTGGTCCTGCAAGATGCCTCACCTTGACTGAATTAATTGGAGTTCTGTGAAGGGTTGATGTTGCTGGGCCTAGCTCTATGGGCCTCTTTGTGTGCAGAAATGATCCAATGCTTGCATGGGGTAATGTGAATTAATGAGGTCTGGGTAAGCAATAGTTGAAATACAAACACCATGGCAATGCAATTCTAAATGAATGTGATTCCTAACAATGCCAAAACAATTAGATGCTGGTGCAACTATGCCACATCAATTGTTTTGCTGTCATGCACACCCAGCGTGACCCTTTGTGCTTCATCCAGCTCCATCGTCACACTCCGTTCAGCTCCTTCTCCCATACTCCTCTCCCCTGTGCTCGCAGTAGGGTGGAGTGGGCCTGGAATGGACTGAATTCCCTCTTCTTGCCCTTGATGATGCTGTTCTTCCCTTCTTCCAGCAAAATGGAGGAGTTGCATTGTATTTCATTGCATGGGGATTCATTGGGCCCTCAGAAAGGAACAGGTGAGGGATCCTAGCATCATGATGGGCTACTGTGTCCATGAAAGGAGTGGAGTCCCTTACGGACAGGCTCCAGCCACTCGGTGAGATCAAAATTGTGGGTGTAGAGTGGTTGGTGAGTAAGGAGAGAGCAATCTCTGTTTCCCTAAAGCATCGCTGAGTTTGTGTACTGTAGACTTAATAATGTCATGACATTTAATGGCACCATGGTAATTTTTTTGGATTTGGTAGCACTCTGTAAGATCCATGTGGAAAGTCCTATTGCAAGTCTGTGAATGTCCAGTGGTGCTCACTGATGTGTAGTTGCATTTTGGAACTGTGCCTAAGTGTGTAAATTCTTAAACAACTTATGTATCATGAGACTCTTCTTTCCACTTTCCCCTTCACAAAAAAAAAAAAACCCAACATATGTTTGTGCTGCTTATGACTTATTACTGCATTTTGACTTCTTAAGAGACCAGAATTTGCCTGATAAAGGGATACTGAATTTGTATCAGTGCTGATAATTTCAAACCTTTTCTAAGTACAAAGTAGCATGCATGGTGACTGTGACAGTAAGAGAGGAGAAAGCAAATGGTTTACTCCCGTTCCCTGCCATTGTTCATGTGTTTAGTTTCATTTGGTTTCTTTTACTGCACAAGTCTTAGCCTATGACATTTACCCTTAGGAGCACTGCTTGAGTCCTGCTCCCACAAGGTGCGCAGCGAGTTATAGGGCCCACTGGCAAGGATGGTCCCAGGGAAGGCACTCACAGAGCGACCTTCTTGTGGAGAAAGTCCATGTAGCTCCCTTCTGCAGTGAATGCTGAGTTACCCTGAAAAGGAGCTTTATTACACTGAGGGTTTTATCTTAATTGAGTTTATCTGTATCTTTGTACTGCTATTCCACCCACCCCGCTGACTCCGCTTTCTTTATCAGAGCAAAGTGGGGGCGAGAGCAGGTGGTGAAAGAGGTTGATTTATGCCTTTAATATGTTAGAGAGGTACTGATGGGATTGCATGTTGCAACTGCCAGTGGTATTAACAAATTTTTGAAACTTGCTCTTTTCCATTATGATGACCCTGTAAGAGGAATTGCAGGGTGACCTCGCTTCATGTATAGCTCTTGAAGAGTGTTACTGAACCCAACAGTTAAGTGTACATCCTTACGTGTTTCTCATCTGTTGTGATGTCTGCTGAAAAGTATTTAAAGTTATCTGGTTCTTATCACATTGGGAAATGAATTCCTCTTTCTATGCAGCTTTGTGTCGCAAGAGGTTAGAGTTCTTCCGTTTGTGCTTCAAATGACACTTTAAAGGTGGTTTTCCTGATACTGTAATACAGACAAGCTTACAGCCCTGAATGATAACAATGTGTCTTCTGACCAGCTTGTTTAGGCCAATATCTATTTTATTTGTCTATGTTGTCCAAGGAGTATGACAAGGAGGTATGTGATACTATATTTCCCGGAAAATGGCATGGACGTGCTGCTTAATTTTAGCTTCATTTTTGCTTTTGATCTGTGGAATTGCTGCTGCTTTGGCTGCAGAATGGCTTTGCCACACTGCATAGAGCCTGTATGTTTGTATGACACCAAAGCTAAACTTGTGTAAGGAGTCTGGGCACTACTGTGACTCTGCTTATCGTGCTATTTTGCTTCGGCTACAAAACAGTATTCAGAAACACAGCAGTTAGTGTTTTATGGTGCTAGGTAACTACGGCTAGTAAGATTGCATATTTTCTGGGGCATTCTCTTTCTGGAAAGTATCTGTATCTCAGTCATTTACAGGGAGATAAAGAGGTCCTTATAAAAATACTGTGTCTTCGATTGCTTTGGAATAAAGCAATTTCAACTGAAGCTTTGTTAAAACACTTAAAGGAACACTGCAAATGCATTTTTCATAACATTTTAAAATAATTTCATGCTATTTATAATACCTTAGAAATGTGCAATTGCAATTATATTCTTTACCAAAAATGTTACTTGGCCTGCACAAAATCCAATGTGTTAAAGGATGAAATTGCTCATAAGGAGTGGGTTGTTGGCATTTTTCTTTTTCTCTGAAGAAGGGAAAAAAAGAAACACTGGAGAGAGAGTGAAGAAGTGAATGCCTGTACACAAGACTACACACATTTAGAGAAGAAACAGAAGAAATAGAGCTTGTCACAAGCCTGATCAAATTCCTCTTGTTGGATATTTGAGGTCCCTAACCTCAGCTGCTGGATTCATATGCTTGTGATGTCTTGCATGCCTAGGCAGCCTGCAAGAACCGTTTCTGTGCTGACCAGTAAGGTCACTCTTTGGGTCTCCTTGAAGATCTGCCTTACTCCCCAGCTTACTCTTGGCCATGTGAAAATCAGAGCCTGGAATTCAGGCTAAGAAGAGTTTGGTGTTCTCTAGATCAACATTTCCATGCCTAAATTTTATCCATGTGGCTTTGGAAGTAGAATTAGGAAGCCTGTCTGAGGTGTGAAGGAACAGGTACCACAGCAGCCAGTGTGGGAGCGTCTGGGTCAGCCAGTGGGAAATTAAAAGATAGGGATGTCCCAGGAGGATCTTTGAACAGCAAGGCTTGCATCTCTGTTTTGGACAGGGACACTGTGTAGGTAGCAACACAAGGACTGGGGGGAAAGAGGAGTGGGCCAGAACCCAATTTAGTAGGTAGCAGTTGGAGCACCCAGCAGGGAGGGGGGAGATTTGGGTTCTCTGTTGCCAGTAGTGTTTATGCATTTTGCATGAATGATACCTCCACCTGCCACAGTTTGGGATGGCTGCTGTGCTTGATGCTTAGTACTGTTCTGCCAAGGCACGTTAGACATGTTGCATGCATGGTTATTGGGCTGGAGCAGGGATGCCTGGTCAGTGTGTCTGAAATGGCTGTACGTGCTCTGCCAGGGCTGTGGCAGTTCTGGATGTGCACCTTGGTGGAACTTCTGGAATCCCAAATACCTTAAATCGCATGTGCCTTTCTGCTCGTAGATGAATTGGTTTTTGCATCATGCTGTGACTTAGGTAGGGGAGGATGCTAATGGATCTGACCCTCAGAGGCTGAGCAAAGTGGAGTTTGCAAATACACACAGGTTTTATTTCTAGAGAGCACACCGACATTGGCAGACTTGTGCCCAGACAGCCAAACTTTTAAAAATTAACTTTTAAATCTTAGTATCATCACTACTTCCATCATTTTAAGAAGTTACTGGTACATTTTTGGAGTCCTAGGCTAGGCTGGACCAGGCCTCTGGGACTGGTTCTTTGCCTGTTTTGCCTTCCTGATACTGGGCTGATTGTCTACATGCTTTGATGCCAGGACTGAACTCACTGTAGCTGTCTGTGGGTTGGGTTGGTGTGGAGAGGTACCTCTTCGTTTCCTGAACTACCAGTGGTAGTCATGGAGCTGTGATTCAACTTGGGTAATGCTAAACATTCAGTAGCAATACTAGGGTAATGTAATGGTGCCAGGGTGAAACAGAATGGGTAACTGACTGGCAAAAAGTAGAACAGCTTTATATGTATATAGATAGATTTTTTTTTTTTTTGGTAGCTTTGTTCCCTAGTATGGTTCACAGCAGAGCTGCATAAACGTTTGTGGATGGCATGCTGTAATGTAGCATTGAGCACAGAAATACCTTAAGCTGGCAACCAGTGAAGTATGTCTTGTATGACAACCATAGGACTATGTACTGCCTTGCAATTACAGATATTTTTTGCGGTTTCCACTGCTCAGCGGAGAAATGAGAAGGAGTTGTTTTTTACCAAAATTAGGTCTATGCTGTTTTCTGTGGATCAGGCAGTTCATTCGTTGACAACCCTTCATGCTTGGCTCATGATGGGATAATCATAGAGGTGCTAGGGTTTTTTCCTTAAATGTGAGAGGTATAGTGCAAGAACATAGCCATGGGGATACAACTGTAATTTTTGCATAGGCAAAATTGTGAGATTGTCATAGAACTAATTGATCAACTAATGCACCCACTACTTATTGAAATGCCAGTGGGCAACAATCAATTTAAATGTTCAGAAGAGGGAAAGTAAAAAATGGAACTGAAACACCAAGAAAGTTGTGTCACCATTTTCCTCTTAAATATTTATACTAAACTCTTTGGAAACCTTTTGCCCCATTTTCTCTATATAGCCCAGTAACTGGACTGATAGGAACATTTTTAAAAGGAAAACTTTGATGTAATTTTTCCATGAAAGCAGAAATAAAAAATCAGACTGCCCTTGCAAATGGTTTAGTGTTTGTTTGTTTGGTTGTGTTTTTTTAATATGTGTCTCTGATTGGCATATTTATGTATTCAAACGTGAACTGACTTTGCTGTAGAAGGAGCCTGTTGTTTTAGGTGAGTTTATGGTTGTATTTGCCTGGATTAGCGTAGCTGATGTCTTCATGTTTTTTGAGCAGTGCTGATCAGTTCTAGCTCAGCATCACATGCAGAGGGTGGCTGCAGTCGACCTGTAGGAGTCAAGCAGCTGGTGAAATCCTAACTCTCTGAGGCTTTTTTCTCCCTTTAGAAATGTGAGAGAGTAAACAGCAGTGGCCTTAATGGTGAATATGATGGAACGTTGCATGTGGTGCAGTAGTCCTCATGGTTTTAGCCTTAGATGGGTAGTTTTTGAATTATTGATACACATGTGAATTGTTATGCACTATGGCGTTTTATGAATTATTCATATTAAAATGTATAAAGGACAAACTGAAAAACCTAGCTACAAAGAGGTTTCCTGCATTTGTGTTTTAGGTTCCTGTTGCCTTTATGACTATGACCTTGACATCACCTCAGTCTTGCTCCCTACCAGCCAGTCCATGTTAACAGAAGTAACATTGGTGCTTTGTTCATCCATTCAGACCCAATCTCAAGGGCTTTGGACCAGAGCTGGAAGGAAGTTTGTATCACCCTGGGAACAGGCACCTTGAACCTTTTATGGGAGTCATCTTTTTTTTTCCCTTAACCCCAGATATCATATCATATTTGAAAATCTTATCCAATTTGAGTGTATTGTAATAAATAGTACCGCTGCAACTTGTGATTGCTTTAATTATTCTAAAATATGTTGCCATTCCTAAGTCACACATTTTCTTTATCCTCCACATCTCCTGTCTGTGTGATAGTGGTTTTGTCCCCACAGCATCCTTTCTGATGCCTCACTGTTTGCGTTCCTTCTCAAGCACCATCACTTGAGTTTACTGAATTTAGGTATAGGGTTTCTGGAGGATTTGGGGCTTGCCATCAGTTAGAGCTTCATTTAGGTTTAGGTAGGGCATAGTTACACGACAGTGTTTGCTGTGGCAGTTGAGGAGGTGGCAATTTATCACAGGTGAAGACTTGCCAGCCATACTGTTTGAATTATTATGATTTCTCTTTGATTAAAAATAGGTGCAAATAGTGAAAAAAGGTGTTAACACCGCATTGTATTGCATAATGCTAGATTAATTAAATTTGATGTAATACAGAGAAAAACACACAGATGTGTCTTTATTCAGACATGTAGCAGCATCACCTTTTTTTGTGAAGTGCAGTGCTTCACAAAAAGCGGATAAAGAATGTACTGCTGCAGCACCTCTCTCGGCTATCTGGGACAGGAATGTCTGACAGCAAAACAGACTGATCAGGGAGGTGATTGGTTAATGATACGTTGTAAACTGAAGAAGAGTCTTTTAAAAACGGACCTTTTTAAAGCACATTAAATGCTTTTTGACCAGTGTATCTTATTTTCTAAAAGCTGTGAGAATACAGAATTAAATTGACCTGTTAAGGTCTTAAGTTTTGGTAAGGCAACAATGATAATCCTAGAGTTGGAGTTACTTGTAGAATTATCGTTAGGTTATATTGAGATTAGCCCACAAATTATATAGCTGGAACTTGCTTATGTCTTCTGTTCAAAACAGAAATATTAAGAAAATACTTTTACTTGAAGGGTATTAGCGTGTGGTCTTTAAGTTTTTTCCAATCTTCAGGTCCCACTGTAAATCAGTTCCATGTGAAGAAAATATACCCTCAAACTCTTAAAGTCTGGTTTTTAAAAAAATTCTCATCAGTATAAAAATTTCAAGCCTTTTAAAGGCTATTTTGAAATTATGGGGACCTATCAGAAGAGTAATGTATGTGCCTTTTACAACTATGATTTTTATGTCCTCGATGATTAGGGCAATTGAAGAATTGCAAAGAGCAACCTTAATTCCAAAGCTAGAATATGGAAGAAGGTGTCATGTAGCTAGATGACCATAGTTATTAGCCAACCTTATAAATAGGTAGAAGCAGACCTTTTTTCTCTCCTCTTTCAGATGCCTTTATATAATTAGTGTTCTGGAGTATTAAAACCTTGGCTGTTGAACTGAACAGCTGTTGAGCAAATTTAAAATCTAACATTTCTGAACAGTTGTGGAACTCCACAGGGAATGAAGTGTAGGGGATCAAAGTCTGAGTACTTCTGATATAGTTGAAGCTGAAAACTTCAGAAAAAGGACAAGAAAAGTGATTGATGTATTTAAATTCCATTTGTTATTTCCCCAATAGCGTTTATTCTTTCTCACCCTACGTTTGTGACACCGTGATCTTGTTGGTGTTTCCTTTGTAATGGAAACTGATTTACTGGAATTCACATTGTTGTGTAAAATGCTATTGGCCACAGATTTTTCCAGCTTCATGCACGATTTTGTATTTATCTTTTCACATAATTCAGTTTCTGTAGGGGAATACTACCTGATCTTTATTCACTGAAAATTTACAAATGTTCTTTCCTGGAGCCGAGCTTCATTTCTGTCTGAGAGGATAAGTTTAAACTTATCAGGAAATTGAAGGTTCAAAGAAGGTTCCTTGGCAGGTTAGAGTCTTTTTTTTCAGTGCTGGCTTTGCAAGGAGATGAGGAGAAAACAACAACTAGCACTCTCTGTTCTTTGGTTTTCTTTCCGATGTTGTGTACTGGGAAAAACATCTGTAGATTTCAGCATATGGAGTCATATAAAGGCACACATTTTTCTGCCTTCTTCCTGATAGTGTTTGCATACTGCCTAAAAGTGCACTTAGTCAACAGGGGAGGATGCTTTCACAAGGATGGTCCTGAGCCAAATAACAATCATCCAGGCAGTAGGAGGAAGAAATTCTGATTGTCTTCATATTTACATTTTTGTTTCTTATCCCAACTTCCCTGAACTCTCTCAGCCAGTAGAACCATATATTATTTCGGGTTTTTAGTTTTTGCCTCAGTCAGTGGATATTTAATTCTGGGAAGTTAGCAAATGTGCCTTCTTCATCGAAGTAAAACAGTAAATTAGAATAGTTTTCACGGAAATTATTCAGTGTTGGAGTAGCCTGAGCAGCATCTGACTACATGTTTCATCAAAGGCTGGTAGATGTTAATCAAAATGCAGGCAACATCTCCAAAACATAAAAGGCCATCAGCAGGATCATGACGCAAAGCTTCTATGTCTGTGCACACAACTTTTTTTTGAGGTCTGTGTTCGAATGTGCGCACATGGTTTCCTCCACTGAGAAATGAGATCTGCCTTAATGCTTCTTCCTACTTTTGCGTGTTTGTGGTGTTGCTTTGCATTTTTTTTTTCTGCAGTTCTTCTATGCCAGGCGTCCACTACAGCTTCTTAGTTGAGTCTCTGGTCTGGTGTGTGATATTATGGTGCAGGAGAGAGACTTGGAATTTGTCCTGTGTCAGCAACAGGGCACGAAGCTCCCTACTTAAAGGGCTTAATTGAAAGGTATGTTCTGCAGTAGCAGTTGAGCGTTTTCATCTGTCCTTTGTAACGTGACTTTCCCGTCAGATCCGTTCACTGGATTACCTGATACATAGGTCTGATTTTAGGATAGAAGGAAAGAGGCCTGAAAATTAGTATTACTGAACAAACGTCATGCTGTTCGTTAGTATTATCTTTTGGTGCCTTGGAAACACGACTCTTCCCTGAATCCTTGGCTACTAAAACCTCTTGGTCACATATTTTATTATTGTAGGTCTTTATCATGTTTGACAACTACTGTTTGATGGAACATCACTGATTTAACAGATCTTTGGCAGAAGAAACCTTTAAGTGAGGCATCGAGTATGAAAACCCATTAGAAAAAACATGGTATGTAAAAATACTGTGTCTGGCTGATTCCTGCTCTCAGCCCATTGTGCAGTCTGAATCTGACTAGAGAAATCTTCACGTGTTTAGGGGAAGAAATTTTTGAATAATTTCACATTTCCATTAAAATAGTTTTTGTCACTGACATCAAGTCAGCCTTCCTCCTTCCTGTCACTTCACCTGTCTAACGCTGCTTGCCATTGTATGTCAGTCTAACTGGAAACTACTTTGTAAAGATCATGAATTAGTCCCATGTTGATGCTGTTCAAAAGGAAGAAAAACATGGCAACAACAAACTTTCTACAATTGCTTTTACTCTGTTCACACACCCAAATCAGTTACTTGATCTGCACCTTTTCTTTCAAGACTGACTGGTATGAAATGGTAGGTTCAGTCTTTTCAGCATTATGAGCATTGTACTACCAAAGTTTTAGGCTTCTCTTCTCACAGTAAAGAAAATGGTAGTGACTGTAAACCTCTTGCAGTTTCCTTTTGGTGTTCCATCACGTGTAACCTGTAGATTCATATCTCGGTTATGAGAATAGCCCAGACCAGGATACTTAATTCTCAAGTGTGTAAACATTCAAATGAAATACTGTATAATTAAAACAGCACTTAATAGTTCCTTATTCTGTGTGCCATTGACAAGGATACTGAATGAACTTTTTCCCTTTTTTTTTGTGAATGGGCAGGCGGGGAAAGAGGACACTGAACTTTTGAAAATTATTGAAAGAGCTTGGCAAAGTATGCACAAAAAGACTCTGTTAAATACACTATTTTCCTTCAGTGTGTTTAGAAAGTTTTATACAGAATATGTGTCCACAATTCTCTGTGGATTTGAAAGCATGGGGGTATTTTGTGTTATATGTGACCCACAGCTTGATTAGGGAAAGGGATACGTAATGAAAACTAGTGTGAGCTCTCCTGGCTTTTGTGTTCACTGTCTGAAGGCTGGCACAGGTTGTGAAAGCTGTGAGCAGTAATGTTGCGGTTAATTCTGTAGGTATCACACTAAGTGACACAATTAAAAGGAAAAAGGTAATCAAAAAGGTTTGGGCAGGTGGAGACACAGCAGCAGCGAGGTCTGCTTGACAGGGACCAGGGCCCATGATCCTGATCACCCAGTGTTTTCATGAGGCAAAACATTAATGTTTAGCATTTCAAAGGGGTGGATCAACGGGTCAGGAAGAAGTTTTGGGAATTTTACTACGTTTTGGACAGTTGACGGCAAAAAGGGAACTGCGTTGTCAGGTGGTGCCAGTAGGACACGGTGGGACAGCAGATGCAGTGCTCTGAGTTCATCGGGTGATGTCAGGGGGCTGACATCAACCCAAGTGTCCAAGGGATGAGATGGAAGAACTGTTGGTTAATGAGACAGTGAAAGAATTGTGCTAGAGTTTCTACAGTGTCTTAAACTCTGCTCCTTGTTTGGTTAATCTGGCATTTTTAGATTTTAGTTTAATTGCAGTGTCTCAAAGAAAATGGAAATCCTTTTCTTGGCAAATAAATATGATTTAATTCTGTTTTCCTCTCTGTTAAACATGCCTGCCTAAAAGTAATTTTTTAAAAAATTGCTATCTTTAAATCAGAATGCTTAGTTTGACATCATAACCATTTCCACTGCAACCTAATGATCTCATAAAAATATTATGAGGGCTATGCAGCAGAAGTAAATTTAATGTTTTAAGGAAACAGTTATTGCTTTATGCAAATATATGTAATAAAACAAGCTCACAGATAAGTGAAAATTATTCAAGCTAAAATCAGAATAGTTTTTAATTAAAATGTATTAAAATGCTGGAAATGTTTCTGCAGAGATGAGAAGTTTTTAATTATTGTCGTCAGGTGTCTTACAACTCTTCAAATTGTGGAGAGTTATTGTGAACTCCTTAACAATTTTGCCTGAGTTATGGCCAGTCACTGGCAGATAAACCTTTAGTACTACAGTCACTGCCTTACATAAACGATGTAGGTCTTCATTGAACTATTTGATGTTCCCATGTAAAACTGCAAATTATTTCCAAGTACTCTCTTTGACAGCTTTAACTTTCTCATGGTTAACAGCAATGAAGGTCATACACCCACAGTGGCCTTTGGCAACTTTGTAATCTGCTAATATTTAAGCACCAAAAATTTGTTTATTGTTAATACTGAAAATAAGAATTGTAAAAGAAAATCTTAAACTGCCTGTACTTTGCAATTGCCCAGTCTTCAGGGAGATTATCTAATAATTTAAAACTGAGATCCATGTGGTGGGAGTTGGACAAATGGTGACATGGTTCCTTGCAGGCAAAAGAGAGCGTGTTCGCAAAGTCGTATTTTGGCATATGTATTTTGAGATGACAGGTAAAAATCTTTAAGGGAGAGAGATATTCTGTTGTCTGAAACTCTAGATTTTCCGTAGTCAGAGGCTGACTAGCATGTTTCTGTGGGAAAGGTGGATAATTACTGTGACTCTTTCTGCTGTTACAGAGCATGCTCCTCATGACCCAAAACTCCACTGTGCTGAGTGCTGTACAGACAAAAAAGAAAAAAACAACAACCTTTATTTTTTTCTTATTGTTTCAAGTAGCACAGTGTTATTATTTGCCCAAGTATGTGTTGGAATACTGCTGTTATTTTTGTAAGCTGTGAGGAAGGGTTCCTGACCACAGGACTTAAGATTTTCTTTGAGTCTCCTCATTTGTAGCCTTTAATAAGTTTGCTTTGTGCGTGTGATGCTGTTTACATTGTGCGGTTGTCTTTTGTTCTTTTTAAGGTTGTAGAATTCGATCAATGCACACATAGGGATTCATGCCCACTCCCACACCCTTCCCAGTTCTCTGAGCTGCTGAGGTGTAGCATTTTGAATAGAGTTGAATAGATGGATTTGATTATAAATAGGATCTTGAAAAGTGAACTTCTGTGTTCAAAGAAGAAAACAGAATAACGAAACAAAATACATTTACCTGTCAGTTATTCCTACATAATTCCTGCCAGGCAATTATTAGTCAAGACATGTAGGAACATATAGGAACTTTTCTCCAGCACATTTCTTTTACTTGCTCATGCACAAACGTTAAGTCACAAATAACAAGTTAACTCTAGCAACAACTTGAGACAGACCTTTCCACAAGTTCGTAGGCACTGACTGCACATCCATAAAATACCTTTTTTCCTTATCACAGAATTAGTAGTTGTCTAAGAGCAGACAATTCTGTTATGATACCCCTGTATGGCACTGCTCCAGGTTTGCTTTCTTCAAAGGACAGCAGGTATTTGTTTATTTCTGCAAATAATCCTGCTCACTCGCTGGGACTGTGTGTCACAGTATAGTTTCCATTGCATTAACATCCAGGAGAGAAAATCACGGAAAAACCTTTTGTACCACTGTTCAGAGTGTCTGTTCCTGCCATTGTTTTGTCTTTGTTCTGTGATTATGAAGGTATCTGATGAAGCACGGGATGCTTCTTTTTAGGTTGCTGTGTGTACTACATAGTGTCAGGTGCAGTGCAGGACTCTCAAGAAGTTCCCTGGTGGGACTGCATCATATCTCTTGTTTTGAATCTCTTGTTTTGACTGGTCTTGGTAGAAGCACCTGATATTTAAGCTGTGAAAGCTGCTTTGTGCCATGCCAGGGGCAGAGTGAGCATTTGGGTGTTGGGGGTTGGATCCAGGTGAAACCAGAAGTGTTTGTCTCTGTTGAGCTGTGAGCTGTTGGGAACCTGAAGCACCATGAGCATGGGGACCTTGGAGAGGCTCATCAGTAGTTTGTGTGTTGCATTCAGCGATGGCCCTCCCAGAGCTCACTGGTGCTCTGCATAGCTTGTGAGATGATGCTTCTTGAAGGTACCACCTTGTGAGAACCATGTCTGTCTTAGTTGTGGGTTACCTGTTGCTTAATCTGGTCCAAATACATATTTTATGCTAATAACATTGGGTGCCAGGTAAAGTTCATACTGTCCTAATAATCTGCAACTTCTCCCTGACAATTTTTGAGTGATAACAGGTATCTAACCATATGCTTTCTCCAGGAACTTCTTTTGATCTTGCCGTTACACTGGAGAATTTTCCTATGCTTTGCTTCTTTGGGTGAGATGACTATTCTCCTGCCAGATGTAAGGCTGAAGTTTAGCTCTAGAAGATGAATTGCTAGCAGTGGGGTGACTGCATTTGGAAGATGAATGTGAGGCGGTTTGTATCTTGACATTATGGTCAATGTACTGATTATACAGTAGCACTGTTTTAACAGATCAAGCCCTGGGAGAATCAAAAGGGAAAGTCTAAAAACTGGGATGATGTAGCCACCAAATATGTTTTAGCAGGTTGACATTCATAATGCTTAGATATGCCTCCATTTCTGAAAGGTGTAAGGAAGCAAAAGGAAGAGCAAAGTCAGAGTGTTAGCATCTATCTTCGTATCCGTCTATGGTGAGCAGGAGGGAGGTATTTTTGAAAAATACCTATGAGATGATGGAAATGTCATTTGACCGTTCTCATGAGTAGCTCATTTGGAAATAAACTGTTTTTTTGTTGAAGATCCTCTAATATATCTTATGTATAATTATTGTATTTCTTTGAGTGATGAGCTCTAGTTTGCTGACATGCATTGGGATATGTTAATATTACACAATGGCCATAGCAAAGTAGCTTACCTATGTATCTTCAGATCACAGTCCTCAAGGTCATCTGGATAAAAACATGTTGTAGAGGAACTATAAGACAATAGGGAATATTAGTTTGAGGAGGAAGATGGACTGATGCAGTCAGAGTACTATGGCACATTATGATAGGTAGAGAAAGTGATTCGAGAGCTGAGCTTTTTCTGATAGCAACGTGGAAAGTGAAAGAGAAATTTCTGCTTTTCATGAAGAGTTGATTTTCAGGTTCAGTTTCTCGCTGTAGCGAAGTGCATCATGTTTCAGGGTAGGAATGACAGCAGTTGCATCTGCATCCTAGTCCAGAGGCTGACTATCACCTGATAGTCCAGTTTGTTCCTAACTGCATCTTCTGATAGGTGCTTAAAGTCTGGAGTGGATAGTATTGGTTACAGTATGATGCTTTTTCCTTTTAACGATTTTGCTGAGTAATGACAATGCCTAGCTATCTTTACCTTAGTATCAGGCTAGTTTTACGGTCGTTTGGTTTTCCAGGTCTTGAAGTAGAAAAATGGTAGGAGTATACAGTCTAAATGTCTTTTTACATAGCATTAATTAGCTGTTCTTGGAAATTCTTGTAGCAGTTTTCCTTAGCATGTATACTACTCTCACCGTTGTTTCTGTACCTACTTGGAAGCATTGGGCAAACTGGACAAGCATTTTACTGTGTGTATGTAATTGATAACTGTGTGTTGGTCCCCAATCAGTTTGCATGCAAATATACTATGGTTTATTGGGAATCTCATTGCGTGTGAACTGTCTTGTGAGCAAGCCAGCTGCATTTGCTTTGGTACTTTGAAAGTGGGATCAAAGCTAGCAGGTAATTGCCCAATAAAGTAGGTCTGTTAGCTTTGATGCACTTGGGGGAAGTGAGGCTTCCACTTACCATGGTGCAGAAGCCAGACTGGGAATTGACCAGAGATTTATATTTGTGACAGAGCAAAGGTGGGTGCAAATAGTTTTGCTTGAGATTTGCTGTCTCTTTGAGCTGGTGGATTTTGTACTGCTTCACCATGGTGGGGAGTAGGCTCAGCACAACTGTCTAGTTTCAGTAGTGTTTATTCTTTCGCTCTGCATACTGAATCAGCCTATAGGATCGGAGAAGACTTTGTTGATTATTGTTAATAACGTTTCTTTTTATTAGCTTAGCCAGGTATTATTAGACAAAGGAATGGAGTAACTGGTACTTAGTGTAGGATCACACTTCTGCAAAACGTAATTGTAATGTGTGAGAATGAGAACTATTTTTACAAAAGAAATATTTTTGTCTTAAGACTGACTGTTCTGACTGATCAGATTGAATGCAACAGAAGTACCCACTTAGTAGTTACCAGCTTCTCTTCCAGTGCTTCTTACCCTAAGCCTTTGAGTAGGCATGCCAAATGCCATCTGTTTATATTTTCCTAGGAGAAGTACTCAGCTTATCGTTAGAGAGGTCTAGCGAGAAGGTCGTTTTGATCTGCATTCTGTGCCTGCTTTCCTTGCAGTGGTCTTGTTCCCTGCTTGGTGAGCTGGTCTACATCTACCTTGCAAACTGATGACGAGTTCTGCATAGATAATTTTCCATTTGAGACCACATTCGAGTTCTTTTACTTGGATTCTATTGTGCAGAAGGAATGACTGTGCTTTTGCTGACATAAGAATATGCTGAAGCATGTCAGGCTAACAAAAAATGGTTATTGGGCAGCTGAAACAGGAGATAGTGCCCTGGGCAGATGTTGATGCAGAACACTTGTAACTTAGGATGCTGTGTGTGATGAGGGAGAGTGACCAAGTTGAAGGTTGCTAAGGTTAGAAGAATGATTTTGTATGTTTGTGGTAATATTAGTGTAAATATGGAATAAGGTGACTCTCATAAATGTAAGCAAGTTAGTTGTATTAAAATACAAACTAGAGTGTTGTTTTAGCGTAATACTTGCACAGTATCAATAGATTTTTGGTCTGAATTCAAACTTGGCCAGTAACTGCACTTTAACTGGTTTCTGTTATTGCATTCACTCATTTAAACAAAATTGTAAGGTTAAACTCTGGCACGATCTCCTTTGGAGTTGCACGTTTTGAGGGTGTATGTATACTTTTAGCCATAAGGAAACATTATGATGATCTAATCTGACCTCTTACATAAACTGGGCCACAGGTGTTTGCATCTTACAGGTGGACTCAATAACTTGTGATGAAACGGAGGAATACCTCTAGAACAGGAGTAGTTACATTTATACAGTCGTAAAATGACATTCGACCCTTTGAAGGCAACCGTGAGGCGGTTGTGGCCCACGGTGAAAATGAGTTTGACACCCCTGCTCTAGAAGGCATGAGGTTTCAGTCTTGATTTGAGGTGTTTTAGTGGTGCCAAATACATTGTGTTCTTTAGTCATGTGTAAGAACAGAAGAATTTTTTTAAAAACTAATCTTAATTTCAACATGAAGCTACTAGAGCTTGTGATCACTCGTTGGGCCTTTCATCAAATATCATCTTTCTGTACGTGCCTATAGATGGTGTTCTCTGGAATTCGGCTGAGCTCCCCAGTGCATGGCAGCGAGGCAGCCCTGCCACAGCCCCAGTTCTCTGCTTGCAGAAGGGCTGCTCACCACTGTCTTACCTGCTGGGTGTAGGGAGTTTTTAAAGATAGTGAGGTAGAGAGAGACATGTTTGCCTCCATCAGCTTTCTCTTTTACACTTGAGCTGTATTGAGGTTAAACCATGAGGAAGAAACATTATTAGAGATGTTTGTCTGTTTATGTTTGGTTAGGACTTGCTGTTGTCCCAGTAAACTTTCTGAAATGTTGTAGCAGTTTCCAAGTGTTCCTAGATCCCCATCACCTTTCTACACTGTCCAAATGGTGGCTACTAAAGTGATCTTCACCATAAAAGTGAGAAGGTCAGACATTTTGTATTTGCCATTAGGTTAATGCTACATTTGCATTAATTCTGATTTTCCTACTGCCTTTTTTCTCTCTTGACCACCCATGTTGTTGTCCTTCTTTACTGGATGGAACACACTTACTACATTAGTCCTTTTGTATCTTTTGATATCACATACCACCTGACAACCTGTTCTTTCTGCCTTGCATATGACAAATGTATTAATAGAGTTCATTTGAAACATAATTTTCTTTGCTCCACAGTGGATTCTCTTTTCTTGTGTTGTTGTACAGTTAGATTTTTCTGGAAATAGTCTGTTTGCATTTGTTGTTGAGGGCGAAGGTGAGACTGAAAATGCATGTCAGTGTCAATTGAGCATAAGGAGAAAAGAGCTCCACTGGGGAAAATGGGCTGAAATTAAGATCAAGGTGCAAGGGAGTCTGAGGATATGAACAACTCCAGCATGCAAATCAACCCGTGTGTTACTGTCCCTCACTTCCGGAGCTTTCCCTCTCTCTGTGCTTCCTCTATCTCCCTTTGCTGAACATGGCTAGTGGGAGGATTCGGCATTTTAAAATCCAGTTCTTACTTTGCCTGTGCTGGCTGGTTCTTTATATACATAATGCACATATCCACATGGTATGCTGGCTAAAGCTTTCAAGTATCTACCTTAGGACTGAAAATCCCTGCTGACATTTTCTGTTATCCCAGTCTTTTCTGTAGCATCTCCTGTCTTTGTTATAACCCTGTACTTTAGTTTCTGTACTCCCTGTTGTCTCCTGTTTTTTAAAAAACTAAATGTTTGTTGGAGAGCTTTCTTCGCTGAACCTTGCTTAATAGAAATTACTGGTTTTTTTAAAAAGTGTTACTGTGTTTTACAAAGCATCTCTTTGTAAAGAGCAGTAACAAACATTATTTCCCTTAGATCTGCTTTGTCAAATGTCTCTTCATGCAACTAGAGAGATGTCATGCCTACCAGCTCCTAACTGGTTTTATCTCAGGCTATTTTTTTTTCTTTATGGAGAGAAAAGTGAAATAGACAAGTCTTTCCGGTAACAAATCATATCACCCAAGCCCAGTTATATGAAAGTCAGTAAATAATCACCTGAGTTGACTGAAGGAGAAACAGCTTGTGTCTGTGGGTCACTTTCCACCAGGCACGCTACCTGCTGGCTTGCAGTCTTGTGGGCATCAGGTTACTTAGCCCACCATCAATTGCTAACATAACTGCGAACAATTTTCAGAGTGGTATTGAAAGCGATATTTTGACCTTTTCCAGAAGGGGAATCTGCTGGTAACGCCTGTCATCAGGATCATGTCTTGTGTCTTTGTGTGCCGCTTCAGCTTTGCCCCCAGCTGGTGGTGGATGAAAGGCTGAATTAAATACTTCCCTTAGCACGGGCATGGCTGTGTTAGCATCGGTCCTCCCGAAGCTGTAACATAACATGATAGAGAATCTGTTCCCTGCTCGGGATCAAATCAACCTTTCAAAACGGAGATTGGTGGGTGACACATGG
This sequence comes from Caloenas nicobarica, assembly GCF_036013445.1. Classification (NCBI taxonomy): domain Eukaryota; kingdom Metazoa; phylum Chordata; class Aves; order Columbiformes; family Columbidae; genus Caloenas; species Caloenas nicobarica. Next base: position 27,306,483 of record NC_088246.1, on the reverse strand, counting down.
ACAAACCCATTACACAGTGCTAACCATCCCTTTCCTCTTCCATTTCGCAGGAAATAGAAGAATTTGGAAGTAGACTGTAGGAAATAGAGGGAAACAGTTGTCTGCAGCTTCTGCATGGGCTGTCAGTCTGCAGTGCCTCTGTCGATTCACTGACCTGACCAGCTTCAGCCTGTCTTTCAGTATATGTTTTGAAATAAACTTACTATAAAAAAAATCCCACCAAAATCCCCACATATTCAAAAGGGGGCTGAAAAATGGCAGCTGGGCTGTGAGCACATTTTGTTTACTGAGTTTCCCGAGGTTGTTAATGTCAGTGAAACCAAAACAAAATTAGTAGAAGCTCAGCTATCAGCCTGTACCCTTTTCCTTTGTTTTTTTGATGCCTTGTTTCTTCACGCTTAGATTTCTGGGACAGTATAAAATTTAAACTTTAAGGCAGATGAGGTGCGATACTGGTTTATTTTTCATGGGTATAGGTGTTTGAAGTGTCTGTTGTTTGCCTGTATAGTGGCAGGATTCTGCATTGCAGCAGTATAGAAATGTTGGCTTTTTCTTTCCACGAAGTTCCAAATTGCTTTAGAGTACCAGATTTTTACAAATGGGGTTAAAGTAATTCTCTGCTTACTCCACAGTGATTACATTTAGGACAGCTTGTACTTTAGAAAATACACATTTTTAGATTCCCAGGTTCACAATTACACTTTGATTTTTTTGCAACTGCCTCCACACAGATTTCTGTGCAAACACGGAATTGACTCCAGCTGTGGACTCTGTCAGTAGAGTCCTAGCATAACTTCAGGTGTGGTTTTTCCCTTTTAAAAAAGCTTCTAAAATTTTATAAGAAACCATATTCATACACTTTTCTTAAAATACTTTGGGTTCTTGGTGGTTTCATGTTGTTTGATTTTTAAAATGACCCATTTAGGGTGAGAAAACTGAAGATTCTTCATTAAATGTATGTGTGAGGATATGTTGTACAGACTTACACAGACTCCTACTGTTTTCTGCAGTATTCTAGTGTGCTACTAGAAATGCACTTGCAGTCACATTTGCCTTTACACTCTACTATTATTCTGGAAAGTCAAGAAAGTAGGTAGTCGTGGTTTTTAATAAAGTTTCTGATACTTAATTCTTAGATGAGTGTAAGACTTTGTCTTGCCCTTTGGCTGTTTATTCCCCGTTACAGAGATGTTTTCCAGGTTTTTTGAAAATCCAGGTTTGCTTGCAAAGTAATTTTTTTGGATTAGAAATAGATTTATGTACTGATTTGACTTATCAGGTGATGGTTGTTATGTTGGCAAGGAAGACTTCATCGAAGTATGCTGAAGAAAGAATGGGAAACTCTATAGTAGGTGCAGACTGAAGGGATAAATCCACTTTCTGCCAAAAGCAGCAAATAGATGGCACGGTATGTCAAGGAGGAAAATGCTGTTGGGCTTACACCGTAGTGAAGATATAATATATTTAAGTCAGTGTTCTGGGGAAAAAAAAAAAATCTTTTGAATTATTTTGGGTTTGTGGTGATAAACGTAACTTAGGTTTTAGTTGTGACTGGCTGGTTGTTTGATCTGCAGAAAAACCTAGATACTACGCTTTCTGAATTTACCTTGTCAAAAAGGTCTACACTGTAAGTTTAAATAGTTTTAAATGTTGGAAGTAGGAAGTAGAAGTACCAATAAACCAAATAATTGCATTGGAATTCAGTCTTTTGGGAAGTTGCTTTCTTGGACAAGTTTGTAAGTCTGAGTATTTTATTCTTGCCATCTATCAGTTGTGGGCTGCATGTCTCTGAACTCCTTAGATGAAAGATGCTGGAAGTGTAAAAATCTATATGGTAAAGATGGTATAATGCCGAATCCCAGCAGAGAGGTATGTTGAAAAGATTTGATACTTGAATATCTTTATGGCTTGTTAGTTTGTGCTTGTTTAAGAATTGCAGAGTTGCCTAAAGGAAGCAATTATAACAAAAATGTTGAATAACTTAGTGTAAATGTGAAATGAGTAAAATAAGCATGGCCAGCTAAAACAGTACCTAATTTATATAAGGTGAACGTTTATTTTCGTCACTTATTCTGTTGTTTGAATTCTTCCTTTTAAATGACACTTTGACATCTTTTGTATGAATTATGCATATTAATGTAATTGTATTTACTTGTAGGTGGCTCTAACCAAGAGAGCTGATCCAGCTGAGTTGAAAACAATATTTTTGAAGGTATGTATAAAGTAAATATTTTACTCTTTCTGCTTAAATTTTTCATATCTTTTGCTCCTTTATTGCAGCATACAACTCTTGATAGTTTTTCGAACCATTAATCATTCACTGTATTATTACCATGTTAGACTTAAATACCATTATCAGAATTGAACAATGCTCACCAAGAAGTCAGATACATTCCTGAGTGATTATTGTATTGACTCAGAAGAAGTATTACTATCTTAGAAAAAAAAACGTATTGTTCGGAGAATAGGGTGGGAGTTTCAATATTGTTCCTACACATGGTAAAGTGTTTGTGTAGACACCTTGCTGTTAGACCATTCGGTAAACTTTCTGCTTCCTTCGTGATTATCTCTGCTTCTCTAATGTGTAGAAGTGTCAGGAAGATCACCTTGTAAATTGTATTTATTATTTAACTAAAATTCTTTCTGTGTTGACCTGCCATAGAAGTGTGCAAGTACTGAAATGATTCAAATACTTGCTTGTACACTTGAGAGAAGTGTGCTTTAGTGTTTTGTTGGAATATGGCTTTCTTTGACCCATTTTCTAAATTTATGTAACTATTCCTAACCTTCCTAAGATTTATTAGTATGTGGTCTGTATTAGCTTGGTAGTGTGGTATGAAAGAAGACTGCAGAGGTTGGTGGGTCTGGAGAGTAAATAGATGTGAGGTAGGTGCCACAGTGCTCCAGGGAGCTGTTGTATCTGAATTATTTTTGTGAAGGGATTGAATGCCTGAAAGAGCTCATACCTATCCAAATTCCTCCCTCCACCTTCCCTGTCTCCAGCATCATGTTCCCCTCTCTGTGCACTTGGCATATTTTCCATTGTCCCTTGTGAGCTATTATTAACAATATATGTAGGTGTCACTATGTATATTGCCAGTATTTATAGTTTTATCATATACTGTCAGTATTTATAGCTCTGAAATCAGATTTTTAGTTGAGAAAGCCAGGATTTAACTTATTAAGTCCTGGAACTTGTGGCTGTCAGAAGAGCAAAAAGATTCTTTACAATGGGATAATGGGATTTTCAGAGGTAAATGCTTGGAGAGCAGGAGCAAGGCAGCAGAAAAGGCAGGCAGGGGGCAGATCGCAGACCCCAGAAGGTGGTAGCATTGAGGAAGGGAATAAACACAGTAGAGAGGAGCCTGGTCTCTTCTGGAATATGAGGCAGTGCTCAGTTGTGATGGGGGAGGTTGGTTGGTTTGCTGAGAATAGTCTGAAAGTTGTTTCCTACCTGCCTATGGCTATTCACTGCTCTTGATTTTCTGAAGATTGTAGCTCTCTCAGTGTTGAGTTTTGGTAGATTGAATGGGTCACGGCTGAACACACGGAGTACCATCTCCAGCTCCTTTTTCATCCTTTTCTGCTTCCCCTTCCACTGAAAAGGAGTCTCAGTAAGTGGAGTAATGAAATATGAGGTAAACATTTTGCTCAGTGTAATACAGAAATCGTTGTGCTGCTCACTGAGAAGGAAAAAGGATGAGTGAGTGTGGTATGTTGTTTCGTACTCTACAGATAAATGATGGTAAGAGTGTTGATTAAGCTGCTGTAGACAATTTTGGATGGTGAGGCCAATACAGTTGCTTCTTCAGACTGGGGGATCTTCACTTATAAAATAACTTGGCAGCTATTCTTTCTCTTTCAATTAAGAATTAATATGATTACCAGATAGGAATGGTACCCACTGTGTAGAAATAAATATGAGACTATGAGTTTAAATGCAGTTGATTACAATCAACCCTTAGCATTTACATCAGACTCCCAATAAAATGTTTGCAAATCTTACTTAAAATGGGGTTGAACTGGTTAATACTCGACTATCTAAAATATATGGAAATAAGTTACCAAAAAGCCATTAGGTACTATTGTGTAATATCAAATTCTCTGTGGGTATAATTGCCAAAATGGGTAAAAATACAATTGTAAAGAACCATTTTTTTAATGTCTCTCCTCCCAAACCAATAGAACTGATGTTTTTCTCTTTTTGTTATGATAATTTCCAAGAGTAACTCTACTTTTTCTAAGTCTTCTACCATAACCCCTAAGAGATTAGATTTTAGTCAAAGTGATCAAGCTGACATTTTCCAAGGTCATTTTCTATATGTACTGTAGAGTACGTGATTGGATTTCAAATACACTTGAGTAAATCACAATGACAGGAAACAGGGGGGACACTGAAACCTTGTGCTGTTTTCTGTTATTGAGTGCCCTAGCAGGGGGTTAGCCTGGAAGAAAAAGATGAAATATAGAAGCATAGGCTGTCTGACTTATTTGATTTGTTTCTCAATAGCAGCTGTGTTAAAAGTTTCTGAGGCTGGGATTCTGAGAGATTTTGTCTCCCTGCAAATGATTGCATTGGAATCAATTGATCTGCTAGTTCTTATAAAAGTATACAATTGAAAATTCCTTGCAGTGTATCAAGTAGAAAGCTTGCGTTGCAAACAGCGTCTATTGGAACATGAATCCTTAAATGCTAACCAATATATAGATGCCAAAGTGAGTTATATTTTGTTTGGGCTTGCTTTTGTGAAGCCTTGTTTCTTGAAGCCATTGCCGTAGCTGAAGACCGTGTTTATATAGCACTAGAAGAAAATAATCTCTTTACCTTTACACTTTGGCATGTGCCTACAGCAGGTATAACTGTACTCCGCAGGCACCAGTGTGGCTCTGTGAAATGAAAACTGGCAGTTTCCTTCCCTTAGCAGAGCCACAGCAGTGTAAAGCAAAACATGTGTCTTTGAAGTACATTACAAAATAGCAATAAGCATCTAATTTATTTATTACTTTAGTGTGGATAATGTTCTGTGGGGAGCAACAGTTGCTTTCCTGTTCTCAGTGCACGTTTGTTTTCCTGAGACAGACCTGTTTCCCTTAAGGCTGATGCATTGTTATAGAAATGTTGCCCGGGATTTCTTTTCCTCTTAATTCTTGTCCTTATCCTTTTTCTTTTCTTAAAAGAAAAAAAAAAAAAAAAAAACAACAAAAACAACAAAACAAAACAAAAAAACCAACAAAACTAAGCGGGAGGAGGGGAACAACCAAAACTCCCCCCAAAAAACCCACAACCATATTTGGGTTGATTTCAAGGCTACCCTTCCATAGAAAATGAGGGCTTTAAACTTTAAGGGATGACAGAGGAATCAGGGTAAGAGTGATAACAAAGGCAATTTTATTTATTTATGTGTTATCTTCAAAATATTTTATATGCCTTTACCTTGGTATGCAACATGTTACTAGAGGCTTCCCTTGGGAGCAAATACGCTTGGGTCTGTCAAGAACTGTTTTCTGTAGTATGCCAGCAATTATGGTATAAAGTGGGAGTAACATTTGCCAGTAGTGTTTAGTAAGGTGTTGAACCCCTTTTTTTTGTTTCTGCAGTGTGCTGAACTGTCCAAGTTCTTATTTTCTGTTATATTTTTCTGCAAATGCTATTTTCTGGCCTCCTTTTGGCAGCTCAACAGAGGAGCAGGATGTGTAGATTCTCCCTTATTTAGGGACCAGCTGTGGCTGAAGGTGATGCTGTGAAGCTACTCCAAAACAGCACCCCCAGGTGGACACTCCAGGGGGATTCCACTAGCACTGCAGTGGCATTTCACAGGTGTAAACCTGCCTTCTCATCCCGAAGTAGAATGGCTACACAAAGGAGTCATTCCAGAGAAATAAAACATGCTGGAATATCCCGTTGCTGTTTCAGTGTGCCCAAGGTGCCACATACAGGTTTGCAAATGCGCATGCGCTTCTTGTTCTACTTCAAAAAAGCATTTGGTACTGGAGCATTAACTCGTTCTAGACTACCCTGGAGAAATTGTTGACATGATAAACAAAAAATCATACATCGGCCACTCTTCTGGCTGAGAAGCCAAGCCTTCAGCAGCTCGGGTACTCCCCACTGAGTCTCCCGTTAGGTTATAGGCTCTTGGTTCTTCAGAGCAGAACTGTGTCATCTGCTGTAATGTAAGCCTGCTCCTGATTGGAAACTATGGCTGGTGGTAATAAATGCCTGGAGAAGGATGTATTTGGGGCACTAAGTATTGTATTCATTTAACAGTATGCAAGTGTGGAGAAGAATGGCGAATTCTTCATGTCTCCTAATGACTTTGTCACACGATACCTGAAGATAACTGGAGATGGTTTGCCTAACGCAAGCACTGTACAGCTCCTTGCAGGTGTGGTGGATCAGACAAAAGATGGGTAAGTATTATTTTGTGGGTGTTTTTTTTTCTTTTTTATTTTTCTGTTGTTCATTTAACAAATACAAAAACATTCTTCCAAACCAGTCTGATCCCTGAAAGGTAGTAGGGTTGTTTTTTGTTGTTTGTTTGTTTTTTCTTTCCTGCAGATACATAAAGGAATACAGTATCTTTTAGGTGGAAAGAGCAGAAACAATGTTTGGGGCTGCATGTACCATTTAGCTGAGCAAACCATTTTCTGTCTACTGTGTATTTTTAATTCATTGAACCTTTCATGTTTGTTGGCTGGCTCCCTTAACTCCTGCTTTTCTTTCCTTCCATGCGCCTCTCTGTCTCTGTTTATGTATCTGTCACAAATATATTCAAATAGCAATCCAAAGTAAGTTTAGATGGTGTAGGAAGAGATCATAGAAAAAAGTGCCCTTGCTTTGTTTTTCCATAGCACTGTTAAAGGTTTTTGCCACTGTTTTTTCCCTTACGAGAGAGGAGGAGCAGCTAAGGTACTTAGGGAGCCAGTTTTCGGTCTTTGGAAGACAGCAATGAAGTTGGTTGCACGTGGTTTGTGTTTGAAAGGCTAGCTTTGCCAATAGGCAAGATTAGCTACCCTTCCATCTTCCTCCCCCTTTCTTTACTGAAATCATAGCTTCTGCTTTTGGTACTTGCCCAGGCAAGCTGTCTCTTCACCCATATGTGAACCTTGTCTTTAAAGTATCTTTAGAGAAACATTAGAATTATTAGCGATGGACTTGAAGTCTGTAGTGGCATTTTTAGAAACCAGAAAACTTCAGGTGTGACTCATATCAGTGGTTGCAGAGAGTAAAAAGTGAGATAAGTAAAGCATGACTAGAGAATGCAGGCTTCTTAGAGAACAGATGCATGCATAACCGAAAACTTCTGCAATAGTTCCTGTGCTCTCTTTTCTGCTCACCCAGCCTCAGATACCTGGCAGCTGGACACTTTAAACCTTGCAGACATGTTAATGTGATGATTGTTACCTCTGGTAAAAGAATTCTGTAAAAGGTTATACTGGTAACATTGGCATGATGGCAGCAAGAAAGTGGTGGTTTCAGATAGCTTTGACTGAAGATGTTAAACAGTTCTCAGATTGCTTCCCTTGGTGTGATGCCTGCAAAAACAGCATTCTCCAAATTGCACGGCTTTAAATCCATTTTGTAATAAGAAGATTGAGAATATAATCTGTATCTTGTGATCTGGATCTCCCTCACGAGCAGAAGCTTATGTCAGGAAGAGCAAAATGTAAAACTGTAGCCTATGTGAGCTTGTTCACAACTTGGAACTTCATAGCTTGGAGTGATCTTGCAGGAGTTTTGCTGTGTAGTATCAACGCTTCTACTTGCTGCTTTCTGCCATGAGTAAGGACTGTTTCTGCAGCCCAGACTGTGCTGTGACGGGACTGCATGTTCCTAACATGTCTTTGGAGAGTCTCTTCTGATATTCAGGCTGTGTTCCTGTTTAGCTGCTATACTAGTATGTGAAAGAATGGAGAAAGTACAGAAAGTGAATAGCATTCATCTCTAACCTGGCATTGTAGCACTTTTTGCCATGTGGCCAGGCATTTGTGCCTTTTTCTAGTGGTGTATAACGTAACTTGCAGAGTGATCATATGAAGCAAGGGGCGATCGCTTTTTGATTCCTGGAATGAAATCTCCTAGGGATGGCAATAGGACCTACTGGTCATCTCCTATTGAATTCTTTCCAACTTGGCAGTCCAGAGCTCCTCGTTTCAAAGTGAAGTACAAAACTGCTTTTGTTCATGTTCATTTTTAATAGGTTGGTCAGTGTTTAGAGACTTACAGGTGTTTAAGGTCACAGGAGTCTGTTAAATAATTTAGCTTTATTTCTAGTATAAAACAGAAGTTAGCTTACAAGAGCAATGACAAGTTAATTTTGTTGTAGTGTTAGTGGCTTAAAGCAGTGCAGTTCTGAAAATACTGCTGGGATATTTCTGGAAACATTTATTCACTGTCTCAAATCCCTGTTTTGCTCTGAAGAAGCATCTGTTCTTCATGACTGGTGAGCCTGACCTCTCTTCACCAAAAAGGTCTGAGCCCAGAATCACCAGGGATATTCCTAGCACTTTGAAAAATGTTTTTTAACTCCTTACAATTTTGGTGAGAAATTAGCTATATATACAAAGTGTAATCAGTGAGAAATACTAAAATGGGTAAGTGAAAGGCAGACAGCACAAGAGTTTGTGAGTCCTGGGCAGAGCAAATAGATGGGCAAAGAATTGCTTATCCCAGAGCAGAAGAAATCCTTAGTGTGAAGTGTAAAGAATAGTAGCTCTTACGTATGATCTCACTATGACTACTGTGGACAAAATCTGTAACATAGTTTTAGCACAATTCCTGCGTTGCCAGAGATTAAGGATTTGAGGATATCTGCAGGAGCTGCTGTTGGTGTGACAAAGGTAGGAGACCTCTTAAGGCACCCTCTGGTGTGCAGTGAGTATCTGTTGCCATGGGAGCAAGTTTTGTCTCCATCTTAAGTCAGGGTATAAGGATATTTGGAGGTAGGCTTTCCCTCTGTCCTCTCAGGCATCTTTTTAAGGTTTCCTTTAAGAAAAGGAAGAGCTTTTCTTGCCGATGGCCAGAGAAGCCTTTCAAAGTAGTCGGTCGGTAATAACACAGGTGTTTTTTAAGAGTGTTGTATTGCGTGGCTGTAGTTTGTATGAAATGGACTTAAGAGCTTTGACTGATGCCTGGCCTAAGCTTCTCATTCCTAAATTTAGTTGAAAAAAAAATGCTTCATTTGGCTTCAGCTGGATCAGAAACTCCTTCGAAATACAGTGGCTTTCTCAAGGCTTATCAGTAACAGGCCAGGCATTTTCTATCCTGCCCACTGTAGCAGCTTGGTTTTCAGTCTTTTGTTGTACTTTGAAACATCTGTCTAACAAATTAAGTATTTACTGCACATCTCTGTTTGGACTGTAGTAACTAACGCTTTACAGAGAAATACTGTATGCTTTATTTTTAGAAAGGACAAGCTATTCAAAAATAACACTTGGAAATGCCAGCCTTTTCCATTATTATTCGATATAAATTTATCCTCTAATGCACCAATTTACACTATACTTAGTTTACCCAGGTTGCAGCATAAAATAATAGTTGTAGCTTCGATTTGTGTCCCATTATGTTATCATGTTTAAATTGCTGATACAGTAGAAACATATGCATTGATTTCTGAAGAAAACTCTTCATCATTGCATTTGTATGTATTATTACAGTGCGTAATGGCTTTTTTTTTTTTTTGTATGGCTACATGTGGACTTTCGCTGGTAGGAATGCATCATGTCTACATGGTGCCCAGATGCCATGGGCATCAGCACCGAGAGAACCAGCATGGAAGAAAGGAGAGAGCAATAAATAGTGGTCTTGCTGCACCATACCCTGCTGTGTTTTGCCCATGGATCTTGTGTGCGGATGTATTTTAAAATACCAGGATTTCAGTCTTTCTAAATAAATTGTACAATGTTACCACTGTTCATGAGGACATGAATGTAAAGGAAGACTTTGACCAGTTGGGTCGGATATCTTTAAGATTGAAGTAAAATTTTGTAAACATTTCAGCTTCCTGTCTTTGCACTGTTAAAATCACTAGACTTTTCCCCGCTTTTGTAACATAAATGAGCACTTGTTTAGGTAGATAAAATAACTCTTAAGTACTGTATTGAAGTCCATGTTAATACGTGCTGTTTAATGACACCTAATGATATTCAGTGAAGGGTTACGCTAAACCCAAAAGGTTGATGCTAAACGGGAGAGAAAATGTGTTACCCAGGCAACTGCCCTTGTGCAGTATAGAGAAGTGAGCATATGGCTATGTAGTACACATTATTTCAGCATCTTTAAGCATTAAGAATCACACGTGTAATTGACTGTGAAAAATTACTGCTCAGTTACTGTTTTGTGTGGTCATAATAGAAGTAAATGAATACGTCATTGTTGTTAGAATAGATCTGTTGGGAATCACTAACAGACTAGTCTACTTAGGGAGCAAAAATACAATAAGAAGAAAATAGCTGGTTTAATTAACATGTAAAAATTGGGTTAATTTGAATTCAGCTGGCACAGCAGATATTAATGCCTCTTCTTTAATAGTCTGGCTAGAACCACACAATTTGTACATTTTTAATCTTACTAGTACTATGAATAATTGTTTTTAAAAAATGGATACCAGGTTATTTTAAGCATCTATCTCTGACTTACTAGAGGGATTTATTACGTGCAAGCACTGACAAAGAATGCTTCTACCAGTATAAAATCTTGTAGCAGTGTTAATATGTGAAGTTTTAATCGAATCCAGGCCTAATAACATAGAATATGTTCTTAGCATGGTGCTGGGATTCTGCTGGGATACGTGCTATGTTTCTTTTCTGTGCTCTCAGCACTGTTTTTGTTGGGATCCGTTGGTAAGGACAAGGTGGTTGTTGCACACAAAAAGCGGCTTTATCAAAATGGTCTTGGCAGATATTTTACATTTTTAATTCTAAACAATCCTATTCTAGAGTCTTGTTGCCTGCTGTCTATTTTCTTCTTTCTGTGTGTGGGTTTTGTAATATTTGTGGCAGAAGAATTCAGTGCTTTGTATCTGGTTTTTGTTGTGGAAGCTGTCAGGTATGTAACCAATAATAATGAGCTTTTATAACCTGTAAGTCACACAGTACCAATAAATATACAGAAATGCAAAACTTAGTAGGTAGTGATATATTGGTTTAAAATTGAAGGAAATGTTGCATTTGGAAGTTTTCTTCTGTTTAAAGACTGAGTTTCTGTGTATTCTGTGTCTAACAGTGGGGAGTACCGAGAGCTCCCAAGGAGCTTAAAATAAACGACTCGATGGCCTGCCCGTGTTCAAACATGTGCATATGTAGTAAGTCATTGGCTTCTTTGCCAGTAAAGCTTAAGGCATGCTTACATGTTTACTGGCATCATCAATTGTAAGTTTAATATTAAGAATACCTGAGGAGGTTTCTTTTTATTTATTTCTCACACTATATAATAACCTATGGTGGCAAGTTCCCCAGGCTAATTGTTTGTTAGACTATTTCTGACTCTACATATGCTTTCTTTTATTTAGTGCATGTAAAGCGAGGGATGTAAAGCAGAACAGCTTTTTGGCCTTCTCCATGCCATGCTTTTTTTAATGTCCTCTTTGGTTAATGTTTTCACGTTCTTCACGGAAATCAGCCTCTGTTACCCTGTGGATGTTTGGCTGCTGATGTGCAGCAAGCACACTTTTGTGTGACTTGAAATTAATTCCCTTAAGACAGGGTGACTGGAAATTGCTTGTACAGTCATGGGTCGTCATAACTGGATGGAATGTCTTTTCCAAGCTGTTCAAACTTTGTTCTTTGCTGTTATTGCATACCAAGTGGAAGCTTTTATTGAACTGTCTGCAGTGTCATTTCGAGTAGAAGTCCCAAAGATACAGCTTCTAATAAAAATAAATTAATAATATGGGTTTTCGTGTGTTTCTTGACATTTGTTATGGTGAATATTGTCCTTCTTGGAAATAAATCTTTGTTCCCCAGCTACTGCCATGTGAACCCATTAAAGCGATGCTGTTGCTACACCGAGATAAGGCAGCCTTGAGAAAGGGCAATCTTAAACCTCCCAGACTGCCAGCAGGCCCCGCAGCCACACATTTGAAGATGATTTTAAACTGTACAACCCAGACATTAAAGAAGTAGCAAAACAGAAGAATGGTTGGCCTTTGCCTCTTTAAGAGTAAGAGTTTGATCTCTGTTTAAACTCTTGGGTGTGATCCAGAGAAATTAGAACTGCTCAGGGTCTTTGCTGTATCAAATCTACTGCTGGAAACAATGCCAAGTTGTCTAATTATGAATTTCTGCTTATTAACTAACTTAAGGAATGGCAATTCTGCCTTTATCTCTGCTCTGCTACTGCTCTCGCATATTGGGAACCTGGCTGTAATGATGAATTTGAATAAACTGCTCTTGGGCTGAGGAAGAACAAGCAGACTACTGCTTGAAAATTTGTGACTCGACACGCAGGACTGGAGGCTGCCATGGATGACTAATAAGTTGCTAGCAAACAGATAACACATTCTGATCCGTTCCTTCTGAAGTGAGTGGCAGCATGTAGGTCTTGAATGGATTTGCTTTCCAAAAGCCTGAAGTACTAAGTCTTGAGGGAAGTTACTCATGTCTTTATTGGCTTTCTGTCTTGCCAGCGGAGGGAAGTAGGCTCCCCCAGAGGGCAGTTCAGTTAGACAGTAAAGCTGAGGTGGGTAGCCATGCTGAGCACTTTGCTTGTTTTATGTTCTGTTGTGGCTTGCTGATAATTCCTTGTTCAACAAAGTCATTTCCATCTAGTGATACAAAGGCCTCCTGACAGTGTTGGTGATGGGGCATTTTAGGATAAATTTTAATCACTATTGATAACATTTTGTCCACATTTTGTTTGTGATCTTATTTATTTTGTATAATCTATGTTATATTGTATTTCAGTTTTCTGCAGGCCAGTGGTTTTATAGCTCTTGCTTTTTCTTTCATCCCTTAGGTTGATATCCTTTCAAGAGTTTGTGGCATTTGAGTCAGTCCTGTGTGCTCCAGATGCATTGTTCATAGTAGCCTTTCAGCTGTTTGACAAGACTGGCAAAGGAGAAGTTACTTTTGGTAAGACTGTTCTTAAATGTACACTCTTAATTTAAAAATCCCTACTTAGGCTAAACTCCATTTCACCTTCTGTTATCACAGGAAACACAGGGATTGGTAGTGCGACTACACTAGTGCCAAACAGCTTCCTGGCTGAGTTTTTTTTAATCATTTACATGTGCACAATATGAAGTTAGAGTCATGGTCATCTTCATGGTTTTCTCTGGAGAACTAGTCACTTCTCTTTTTCTCTTCCCCAACATGCTTGTGCAGGCCTTCAGATCAGCAGTGAAAGGTGGCTGTAGAAAATGATTGTAAAGTCACAAGTAAGCTGCCAGAGACTTGGGTGAATATTGAGTCTGAAATGATCCTGAATTATTTTTTGTTTAAATTGGCTATATTTCAAGCTGTCTTCCTTATGAGGCTTAAAACTTTCTTCTGTGAGATTTTACAGTAAAACATCCATTATTAGGTCCCCTCCCCACCCTCTCCAAAAAAAAGTTAACTTTACATTTGAGGTGCGGTATTTGCACTGACAACATCAGATTTACTTGGTTATGGGGACTGTTTGTTTCTAGGTACCATAGAGACAGCTTTTTATATCTGCAGGACTGTCTGCCACCTGCCTAATGATAAGGGCCATTATGCCTGGGAAAAGGATTCAGAAATTAGCAGTTTTGAATATCTTCAAGCACTGAGCTTGCACTTCAAAAAGTATGGGGGATTTTTTTTGCCCTAACTACCTACCCTGGATAAAATTGCTATCTCTGTTCTGCTACATTTGGACACTGTTATCCATATGTCTCCAGTTTTATTGATTCATTGTTAAACAGATTTAAGTAAAAGGAAAGTTGGATGACATTGACTCTGTCTTTCCAAAATGTATGGTGCACATATCTTTTGTCTTTTGCTAGTATTCCCTATACATGTTTTATGTTCAGTTAAAAAAGCCCTTCCCTTTCCATTTGAACTGACAAGATCCTGTTACCATTGCTTGAAGCATCATTGTATTCCTTCTACCATCTCCAAAAATCTGTATTTGAAGTCGCGGCTGGTGAGAAGACTTCCTGCCTCTTCTTGTGTCTGTTTTGGTTTTTCATTATTTTGGTTGCCTTTTGAGGTTGTGAAAGATGTGCTTTTTCTGTGCAATATTACTTGTTAGAACAGCTTTTAAAAAATTACTAGGGATGCTAAAAGATTTGAAAGAATTTCAGGAAAAAGTTCTGCTGATCATAACCTTGATGAAGGAAGTATTGTGTGCCTAACAGTCTCGTGGATGTGTACGGAAAGAGAGGCAACGAGAGACAGCATGCTTTTAAATCAGGAGGCCACACGTATTTTGCAGAGGTTTTCTTCCAGCACCGACAAACCAGGCTTCCTGGAATGCTTCTGATGTGCAGGTTCTTGTCTGCGTCAGAGCCCCTGGTTGCTTGGAGCGCTCGTTAATAATCTCGGAAGAACTGTAATTGTTTGATCTGAGTGCTGAATCAGTCCGACTTAACTTTTTAACTCTTGGCATTCTTGTTCTTATTTTTCCTGCTGGCAAATGCTTCCCTTGGGGTTTAGCACAGTGAGTCAAGGGATTTGTTTGGCATTTCAAGTCCATTGAAGTCCTTCTAGTGATGAGAGAAACTCCTATGCCAAGCTGTGTTTAAGGTATTTGAAAGAGGAGACATGCCAACATTGGCAGAACCTCAGATAGCTATTTTAATTCCTTCCTCTCCTCCTTTGAAAGCATAAATGCATTTGTAACTTCTCTATAGTACATTGTGGCTACCACCCCAGCAAACGCCTGGAGTGGGGAGGATGTGAGAGCTGTCTCAGTGTTGTGCTTTCTCAGCAGAAACAGTTGACCTTTAGACAAAGCTAGTTTCTATTTTCCATCATAAGAAAAAAAGCTTTTTTCCTCCTATTATGAAAAAAAACCCCTAATACTTTCACAAATGAATTATTACAATACTGTCCTGTAACTTTGCCACTCAGTGCCCCAGTCATGTGTCTTCGAGGTTAATTATGAGATCTTTTTCCATTGACTTGAATGAAAGTGGGATCAAGTCCTTATCAAGGTTAGGAGACTTAAATAGGGGTTTTGTATACTGTGGAATTACAGTGTGAAAGGAACAGAAGAAAAGGGAAAGGATCGTTTTTCACTATACTGCTGTTAAGTGTAGTATCTCAAGGATCCCATTATAAGTCTGTATCTCATTGTAGTAAAGAAACAGCATGGCTTATCTGTGCAGTCATTGTTTTTCCATATACTGAAATAATGGTCTAAATATTTTAACTTATACTGAACGGAATATAGGACTTCCCAGCTGTGAGCTTCACATTTTCTACTAAGTAAATCATCCAAATTTCGTTCTTTCACAGGTACACTTAGCTTGGCATCTTTGTAAACAAATTAATAATGGGCTTTGCATCAATGAGCTTTTATACCGAATGCCGCATCCAGGCTGTGGATATTTAGAGAAATATTCTGGGTAAAGAAGTTCCAGTATTTAATACTTTGCACTTTTCTTGAAAAATGGTGCACTCTTACTTCTGGGTTGGAAATGCTTTTGTATTTTAGCAATATGTTGACAATTTTAAAGGTTTAATTTCTTTCAGGTTACAAGTTAACTGTACCTGATTCTTTGGCAGAGCTAGCATCTATTTAAAAGGGCTGATCCACAAGCAGTATGTGTATGTGGGAGGGGTGGGTGTGGGGAGTATTTCTAGTTTATTGCTTTTCAAGGGGAATGAAATGGCCACTAGTAAATTAGTGGCCAGTGGCTGACTGAGATTACACCTGGCTGTTGCATCGTGTGGTAGATTTATCTGCTGCTGAAGTGTAAAAGCTTTGACAGTTCGCAAGGAGTTAAAGCTCTCAGCAGGAAAGTGGGAGGAAGTTTAGCTGGCTTTTAAATTCGAGGCAAAGAGCAAACCATTGCTTCTTACTGTTGAGTGTTGACAGGCACATAAAAGCTGATAATGTAAGTCCAGGGGTTTAAGAGACTTAGTAGAGTTGCTTTTTTGTCGTATGACTGTATTTTAATGCCTCATTAAAGAAGCAGAGCCCTTTGAAATTCTTTACTAGATGGCGTTGCTTAAAATAAGGCGAGATGGTTGGGTAAAAATGTCAGTGTTTAAAAACTAGGTCGTCTTAACCTCCATCTCTAATTTTGGATGGATAAATGATGAGAAATGATGAAATCTAACAGTTCTGAGCTGTGAATAATGCAGCGGTGATATCCAGGGACTGGAACTTGCCTTTTCTAATGTCGGTTCTCACAGCCCTAGTGAAAGGTAAAGTAAGAGTTATCCGTCTTGGTTTTGCTCACAGAGAAAGGAGAGGCACAAAAAGAGATGTGATTGCCTCAGTCTGCACTGCCAACCCGCGCTGAACCTGCCTTTGAAGATTTTCATTCTGATTTGTTTTAAAGTAGATTTTCCCACCAGACAGAAATTCTTGATCTTGTACTTAATGAAATGTAGCTGTGATATAGTGTGGTTTGTTCGTTTGTTGTTTTCGTTTGTTTGTTTTGGATTTTTTTTTTAAGGTCCTCTAATTCAACCTGAAGCTATTTCAAAATGGATGCTGTGCTGCACTGAGAAATATGAGTATGCTGTAAAACAAGTCAGTCTTTTAATTTAAAAAAAAAAAAAAGCAGCAAACCAAAACCCCCCAAACCCAGCAAAAATGTGAAGGGAATGGGAAATCCAAATGCAGAATTGTTGCTTGTTTAGTATAACAGGTGCAGAATCGAGCACCGTACTCTGCTTTTGTCTCAAAGCAAAACTTTATTTACATGTAGACAGCAGCTATTGTGGGGCTCTGCTTCTGTTATTAATTATATAAGTACCGTTCTTAGATAAACACATTAATTAAGGATACATCTTGCTAAGCACTCCTGTTTGCTTACCTGATACTTGGGTTGCATGAATACCTGTTTGTAAACTTTCTAAAAGCACATAGCTCTTAACAGAGGTTTAGATAGCTATGCAGCTATTGTGATGAGCTTCAGAGTTTTTCTTATAACACTCTGATACTCTTTCAATATGCAAAGAATTATCACAGGAGTCTCACAATGGCTCTCTTGACCAAAGGATTAGGTTCAGACTGGGTGAGCTAGCTCTTGCTTTTGTTACAGAGGCTTATTTATGTTATGTTTTGCCCTATAATTGCTTGGTATAACTTGGCTTTTCTTACAGAATCTGCAGTTCTGGGTTTTTTTCTCTTGCACAACACCTAAGGTAGTGACACCCAGCGTGGTACACTGAATACCATGTAAAGCAAGGAAAAGCTACATCTGAACTACCAGAATAAATTGCTGAGGCTGTAAGCTTTGATCACTTGATAAATTGCAGTATTTGGTATTTCTTAGTGAAATTTCCGTTGTTGGTTCAAATTGGTTAGAAACCATTTGTAGCTAGTGATGTGTTAGCTTACACCTACACAGTGAAACATTTGTTGGCTTATAAATGACAGTTGCCTAGATATGATAATCCAACAGCAACATTACAAATGCAAAATTTGTTTAGTCTCTGATGCTTTTTGTTGTTTGTACTGGATTTTGCCCAAATAATGGTCAGTTTTAATTAAAAGCAGATGTAAGGCAGGCTTGTTAGTATGTTTATTTTCTTCAAAACCAGATTTGAAGTCGTCTTGATACTATTTTCAGAAAATTTCATTTCTAGATATATGTCAACTTGGCAAGTTTTTCTTGTTTTGTTTTTTCTTTTAACTAAGATACTATGTAGCCAGGAAGACTTTCATGAAGGCATCTGAAGTAAAACAAAGCCTGTTGAGTCACAAAGTAAATCTGTCATTTTAAATATTACAAGCTCCATCCTCTTACACAGTTGCATTTCATTTCATTTAGAAAATACAACTGAGTTTTCTAAGTCATCCAGAACTGAAATTTGGTGTTTTGGTTTGTCTTTTGTTGTTGTTGGTTGGTTGGTTGGTTTGGTTTGGTTTTTTTTAATCAGAGGTGCCTACTGACAAATGTCAGGCTGTAGTCTGAGCATATCTCTTGCTCATTACCAAAACCCAAGTAATGATCCTAGAATCATCAAACAGTTCAGGTTGGAAGGGACTGTGGCAGCCATCTGGTTCAAGACCTGGGCCATCAAGACCAAGTTGCTTTGGGGGCAACATGCATTCAAGGTTTTAAATATCTTTGAGGATGTAAACTCTGTATCCCCTGTAAGCAAGTATTTACCAATGTTCGAGCACTGTTATAGTGAAAAATAATTTTCTGATGCCTAGCTGGGATTGCACATGTTCCAGGTTACATCCATTGCCTCTTGTCCTTCCACTTTGCATCTCCATCTTCTCTTCACCCTCCCGTTGGGTAGTTGCAGACAGCAGTGAGGTCCTCCTTCAGCCTGCCCTTCTCCAGGCTGAGAAGACCCCATACCATCAGCCTCTCCATGCGTGTCATGTCACCAAGCCCTGACTATCTTATATGGAAAAATAAATGTGGTATTTTATTTTAGTTAGCTAGGTTATGCTGTTTACCTTGGTGGAAGTGACCTTTTGATGATGATGATGATGATGATGATGATTATTAATCAGGGCAAAAGGGGTAAATTTGGTTTTTATGGGGCCTAGTGCTTTCTAAATCTGTGGTCTTTGGGCCCTGGCAGTTTGTTGCTCACTTCTAAGGAGGCCAGGAAAAGTAATAAATACATGTAAGGTTGTTGCCAGTAAACTGAAATTATGGATATCTACACAAGAAGTAGAAATATTTTTAAGGGATTGCATCTTGGAAAAATGTTCAAAACCTTTTCTGTAAGGCTATTATGTAATATTCTGTGTATAATTTCATGTTATTTCCCTTGACATCTAAGGAGGACAAAAGCAGATAAGTTTGGATCCAGAGTATTAACTGCTGAAAGTGATGATACTTCTGGAAAGACCCTGCTTTTGGGGGCATTTGCAATGTTTAGCAGAGGTACCAGATGTGCTCAGGCACCTCGGTTAAAAATCAGGGCCAACCTGAACTGAACAGTGTATGGATATGTCATGAGGAAGCAAATTAATAGTTTTTAGAAGTGACAAGAACACAAACTAGAGCGGTGGGGAGGTAAAAGGATTTAAAAGTGAGAACATTTTCAGCAGAGGGGTGAGACTTACTATCGAACTTTTGAGTGGGAAAAATCATGAGAGCACAAACATGTTCTTGCAATAATGTTTTTATTAACGTAAAAATAATCTGGAAGACTGCACTGTCCTTGTTGAAAAGTTTGGATAGGGCAGTGAAGTTATAACCAAAGGAATTTTGTTCAGTAGCTAGTGCTCTCTCCTGAAAGAGAATGCATGCTGAACTTTTTGTTATGATTCGTACTGGCCTTTATGGTTTGCTCTCTAAACTCATCTCTAAAGTCTACTTAGTGCATCTGAAAGACATTTGGTTGGCAGCACCGGTCTGAATCTCACCTCTGGGTACAACAGGTGCCACATGGCCTTTGTTGCTTCTTCCATGCACAAAGTGGAGGTGGTTCCTACCTGAAGGGAAGGAGCTGCTGTTGGAGAGAGACTCCAGTCTCCTGCTTCTCCGTCCTGCTGTGGCTGCCTCCGAGGGTGCTGCCCTCCCTCGAGGCTGGTGCAGTACCGGCTCTTTTCTGCCTCGAGATGTGCCAGTCAACCAATTTGTTTTATGAGGGCAGCCCAACAAATATCATAAGGTTTTGCTTTCCACTGATGTGCTCCAGATGTCGGTATGTTACCTGGAGGTGAAAAACCATTGCAAAGGCATCCATTTTTTATCTACCTGGAGCTTTGTTATACTTCTTTAAATGATCGATTTGTACTACAAAAAGAGCCACCCTGATTTTGGAACTTTTAAAATGACTTTTGTGAGCAGTGTTTTCTGAACAACTGAATGTAGATGCACCCCAATCAGATTGGCATGCGTGTGTTGTATGGTATCTTGTCAGAGGTCAGAAGAACTGGTCAGAAGCTGTTCCAGTTCAGTGGGTCAAAAATCCACTTTTTATGAAAGGTTAACTGTAGATTAGCACGATTGACTATCATGGCTCCAATTCTAAAAGACAGAGGTAACAGAGAACACTTACAGTTGGTGGGATAATTCAAGAATACTACATGCTCATGCAGCTAAAATATTGTGCTTTCTGCTGCTACTTCATGCTACTTAAAAAGAAAAAAAAATAGGTGTGGAAAAGGTGGGAAAAAGCCAATTTGAGAGTAAATTTCAACTAGATGAGGTCACTCTTTGGTTAACAGTAAGCTGAGGGTTAACCATCTTCCATACAGCTGCATATCCTGTTGGAAAAAAAAAGCTCAACATGATTACTAGGCAGCATTTGAGGACAAACCAGAAGCTTCCACACCAGAATATATTTAAACTGTGGCAGCAGCAGTATACCACTTTAGGCTTGATTTTTATTTTATTTTTTTCTCCATCCCGTTTTCAAGCTCTCCTGGCATTACAGATTAGAAGGTAAAACCTTCAGCAGACCCTAAGAGCTAGGAAAGCGTTCTGTTATTACAAATTTTAATATGAAATTTCAGATAGGAAAATACACATACTCTTGGAGTGTGTATAATTTAGTTTTCTAAATTGGAAAATCTGCTGTTACCTAGCAGTTAATGACTATTTTTTTCCAACATTTGGAATGCAGGACCTGATTTGATAAGCTGATAAAAGAAAACAAAACTGAGAACATATTGGAAGTGCTCAAAGTGAAAATTACAGTTTAGGTAGGTTTGGGGGTAGATAGTTAGACATTTTAATTGAACTAAAATAGTTTTATACTAATACAGTACTGTTGTGGGAGTACATTTTGTGGTGCGTTTGAAATGGAAGTATTTAAGTGGGGGAAAATGTATGTTAATGCTTTGCAAGAAAGTGATTTTTTTTTTTTTATACCATCTATCTGAGCAAAATAGCTGTTAAAGAAATAGAGCTCCCAAGTCTGTATTGGAGAGTAAAGCGTAAAGTTTAGGATCATTTCTTCGAGCCGAGAGTTTGCTTTTATCACTTTAGTTGGTATATTAAACTGCTGCAGGAAACTATTATGTGAATTCGGAAGTAAATCTGTATTTCTGGACAACTACAGCGAAGTCAGTCCGTGCCAGCGCAAAGAAAGGTGTTGAGTCAGTCTGGATTCTGAAAGCCCTGTATTTTTAACATCTCCCTGATAGGGATAAGAGAAATTAGTCCAGAGGATGATTTCTGTTACCCACGTGGAAATGGGGGCATTGAGTTTCATACGACAGCTTTGGTTACACACAAGCAGCAGAAACCCCTGCTTGTCCATTACAATTAGCACTAGTCCACAGCTGGACTAGCTAAACATAGCTAAATTGGTTAAAATTACCATTTTTATTATTTGAATTTGATTTTGTCTTTGGGGATTTTCTCTGAATTTGGAGAAACTAGTCCTATTAAAAAAATAAGCTACCACTTACACATATGCACATGCACGCAAAAGTATCAAAAGAAGTGAATTCAGGTTTTTTTTCAGGTATTTGTATGCAAGTGTATATGTTCAGCCACATTTTTCAGCTGCAGTTGAAAATGAGCCCAGTCTACATGGGTTGGGTGCACAAATGAAGGGTTTTGCAGTCTTCTGAATTAATCTGTTCTAAAACAGTAGTGCTACCACATAATAGAGTGCAGATAAATTGCACTGACCTGAGCTGCCGTCTTTTTTCAAGTCATTCCCCCTTCTTGAGTCATGGAATACAATCCGTTTATCTTCAAATGACATGTGCCGTTTCTGCTCTGCCATCTTCAGTTTGAGTGTTCTCCCAGACACCTTCCTGGTAATATTTTAAGAAGGAAAGAACCTAATTTTTTGTTCAGAATGCAGAATAGGTCGTGGTCCATGTTTTGCAAGGAATTAAGCAGTAGTGAAAATGCAGCTTAAATGTAGTATTTCAGGGCTTCTAACCTGTGCAAGAAGGTGGTTGTGACAGCCCTTCCTGCTCTTCTTGCTTTGCTGAGGGGAGCTGAAGGGACGAGTAACTTTCCTTTGCAGTCCTTGGTAATCAAGCTATTCCAATGTGTTATTTAATTTACAGCATGACTACTAGTATATAAAACTATTTCAACACATTTTCTTGACAAAGCAGCAAGGAGATCAAGAAGGCAATTGTAGTGCTTGCTTGTACTCCCAGAGTGGTGTACCTCTTCTTGGTGAATGGGAATAAGTGGACAACCAAGCCACGAAGTTGTACTACCCTGAGCAGATGTGGTGTGGACATATATTTTCCAAAATAAAAATCACCATTATAGAACAGTCCTAATGCCAGACCATAGAAGGATGGAAATAAACTCTAGCCAGCTGTGTATCTGAAGTTCACAACAGTAAATAAAAAAACCAACAAAACAAACCAAAAACCCAGACAGAAAAGCGCCAACCCAAACCTTGGATAGACCTGAACAATTCCAGTAAACCAAGATTTTATTTCTCGGGTATTTTTGACGTGTATATATGCACATCTTTGTACACATGTGCCTTCTGCAGAAGTTCTTTGTACTTTTCCCGTGGCCAGGAGCAGCAAGGGCCAGTGGCTTTGCCAGGCAGGTGAGCCTGCAGCTGAGTGAGGGTGCTGGGGGCCAGGGGCTTGGGCAGAGTCCACCCAACAAGGGCTGCAGTCCCACGCTGCCCGAGCAAGGACAGCGGAGCAGGTCTGGTGACGGTGACCAGGGTCAGCTGAGAGTCCAGTGAACACCAGACAAGTCCACAGGGATGAGGCAGGTCCAAAGTCAGGCTGGGAAGCCAAGCCAAGGGGTCAGGGTCACCAAACTCTGTGGGCAGGTGCAGGCGTCCCTGCAGGGTGACTCAGACAAGGAGGAGCAAGGACCTGAGATGAGGCTTCTCCCAGCTCTTTCTCCTGCAGCTCTTTGCATGGACCCAAATCCACATGCTCATGAGTGGAGTTGGGGTGGAGAGGTTGCAGAACCTGATGGTGCACTCAGGGTCATGAAGATTATGGAAAAATGTAGAGTTGTTTCAAATTGTCAGTGAGGACCCATCACAAAGCTTGTGGAAATCATCCTGCTCTCATCTCCGCTGAGCTTTAGGTCACGTCTTGCTTGCACGTTGGTAAGGTGCTGGGCTTTCCTAGTCACAGTAGTGAAACAGCTACTCTTACCAATAGTTTAATTTGAGCAATTGGACTTCCTTCTTTGCCTTTTCTTCTGTGTAGGATTTATTTAAAATGGCTTTGAAAAAAATGCACTTTTTATTACACGCATTTAAAGGAAACTGTTTCCAAATGCATGAACAGAAGTGCTTAGCCATTAACAAAACATGATTTTATAAAGGTATCACCTTTTGTCTGAGCCAAATGACAGGGATTTGCGTATTCAGGTTTAAAAGACCTTATCTCTTTATACTAAAATACCTATTCCACACTCTTAGCATTAATTTTGCTTCATTTAATCCAAGTTGTAGCTGTAATGCTCATTATGTTGCTCTTCAGGGCCTTAAGTATGATGAAGATAGCAGCAGTTACTGCCAGAAGGGTTTAAAAAGGTTGCTGGTGCATGTGGGACTCTTGTTAACTTGTGATAGTTCATGTCTTTTCAAACTTGTCTTTTGTTTGCCTCTTTGCAGAAGCTAGCCTGCATTCTTTACATAAGTTGCTATTACCATTGTACAGGGTAAATCTCATTTTTTATCACAGCCCAAGGTTTTGGTACAGATTTTTTATACCATGCACCAATTGCTTGAGTGCATAACAGTATAACATACATCATATATAAAATGTATGTAGTATATAACTTGAATAAAATAAAGCCAATTGTAACAGCTTTTCTTCAGAAATGTTGCAGCTATTTTGTAAGGGGAGTGGTATTTTTGTAGAGGATTGTGAAATTTTTTCTAGCTGTGCATTGAGATAGTAATTGCTTCATTGGACTGAATGATGATGCCACACGGAACAGTTAGGTACTTGTGCAAATAAATAGTTTGAAAGAATTTCAGATTTAATACGTCAGCTATTTATGTGCTGTAGCTTGTAAAGATTTTAGTAGCTTGTTCTATCAAGTGACAAGATGTCATGGGCAACTAGTTCTCCCAGTAAATTTGATTAATGTGTAGAAGGAGCTGAGGATTTCTGAGTTATTTTCTCAAATGTAAAATATGGTTGGATAATGACTTTCAGTTTGCTCCTTTTAAAATTACAAATAGGCAAACAGACAATTTTCACTTGGGGAATCCAGTGGTCTTTATTGTGTCATGAGGGTATGTGATTATTCCAAAGCCCTCTTTATTTCTAGTTAAAATTCTTAATCACAGTATGGAAATGTGAATGCAGCGTACTTGTTTGTACAGTAAGCATGTAAACATAGACATCTGTACTCTTGGGAGAAGAAGGTCCCCAGGACCCCAAGGATAAAAAAACCCATTATAAACCAATAGGCAGTTCACCTGGAGGGAAAATAGAATATCTTTTTTGTACAGTGATCAGAAACCAATGGCAAGGTATCTATTGTATTCTTTCATTAGAGGCAGCACGAGGAAAAACATTTGTTATAGAACTTTGCAATTTGTTTTAAAATTGAGTTTCAAAGTTTAGTTTTTTTAAAGATTGGCACAGATGACAGTATGGATTTGTAAAAAAGAATATTTAAAATCTTCTCCTTTAACCTGTTGTTCGTTTTGCTTTCCAATTGCTCTGGTTCAAACACACACAGAAATGGTTCTGTCTTTTGCTGGTTTTAGATCTTGTGCTCTTACAGCTCCAGAGGGTGGAGCATTGACATTTTGACTTTTTAAAACTAAAATAAATAAACAGTGTTTTAATAGGGATTCAGAAGCTTCAGTTTATCAGATATTTTGATAAATATTGGTTTAGGATCAAATCACAGTTGCCCAGACAGGTTGTGGAATCTACATCATTAGAAATACTCAAACCTCAGCTGGACATGGACCTGAGCAACCTGAACTGGTTGGACCTGCTTTGTCAGGTGGTTGTACCAGATGACACCCAGTTGTCATTTCCATCACAAATTATTCTGTGACTCTGTAAAACAGATGCCTTTTAAAAAAAAAAAGGTCAAAATGAACAAAATATCTCTTGGCTACTTGAAGGACATTGCTGCTTTTTACTGTGTTTAGTTCAGCAACTTGTGGATAGCCATGGAACTTCAGCTGCAGGTTTAAGGTGAAACTATGTTTTAAAATTGTCTGGTTTTTGGTTTAATACTAGACTTAGATGATCAGGAGATGATACTGTTAGGACTGAACAATAACTTGGAGTGAGTTCTAGTATGTAATTGGATACATGTTGATGGTTAAATCACAGGCTAAAACACTTCAGATTTGTTCAAGGAGCACAAACGGTCTTTCATGTCTGACTTGGGCAATCTGACTACGGCCAAAACTCGAGTCAGTGACAGTGTTGTAGCTGAATGGGTGATGAGACTAGCAAGAAAAGCGGAAAAACTCTGTCCACTGAGTGTACACAGGAGTTTGTGAACCGGAAATAGTTGTGAAAAGCAGGTATAGGGTATGTGTGAGAAGGCAGTGGCAGACGGGATACCACGTCTGGTGCCATCGAGGAGTCAGCAGAAGCACAGCGGGCAGTCTCCCATCCAGCTACCTGCACGCTGTAATCCAGCCTGCACTCGGTCAGAAAAGCACCTGGTCTTAGTTGCTACAGTATGATTTTGAAAAGATCAAGTAGTGTAGGGAATTCTCTTGCTATTGTACTAAATACCTACACTAATGCGATAGTCTGTATTTTCCAAGCCAGAGCAAAAATTAAGTGTACATCTCCTCCTTGGGCTGTGCAGTACTTATGTGAACTCCTGAGGCACGTGTGTAGCCTTTAATCTCTAAAATAGAAAAGGCAATGCAAATGCCCTGGATATATACTTTATTATATTCCTAGCTGACTTGTTTTAAGTTCCATTGCTGTGAGTTCCTTTGCCATTTGTAACGCAAATAATTAAGCATTTTATTTAGTCTGAAATTACCATTCTTTTCGCTTACTGATGTTTAATTTTCTTGAGCTGGAATTTTTCTTTTGGGCAACAACTAAAGAGGGTTTACAAGGCACAGAGTTGGGGGAGCAAGATGCATTGCTCCCTCAAGATAGCTGATGCATTGTTCTGTCAAGATAGCTAATGTGTGATAACTAATTAAAATAAAATTACAGTGGCATAATTAGAGAACACTTTGTAACTTTCATGTTAACAAGTTGAAGATCGTGAGGACCCTGGCCCCATCAAAAGGAATTTGAGACTGCTTTTGTACTAGCTAAGAATTTCTCATCTCTTATCTTGCATCCAGTGAGAAAGCACATTTTTTCTCTGAGAAAGACAAATCTGGAGTCCAACCAAACATAGCTTTTGGTAAACAGTGACTTGTTCCTAATCTCATCCAAACAATATCAGGGTCTTGCTCTGAGGAAGTCCAGGAGGTGGGATGAGAGAGAAGGAGAAAAAGGATGAGCATCTGATTTCTGTGCAAGAGACGGGGACCAGAGCTGTTCTGGGAATATCTTCATTCCTCCAGAAAACCAGAGTGGTCACTACCAGAAAGAAACAGCCTTCTTTTCCTCTTGTTTGTGGACAACATAGTCTGTCTTCTTCATGCTGGTTCCCTTCTCAGAGGGTGGGGAAGGAAGTCTGGCAGAAAGCAGAAACTTCAGAGAGGTGATCTTCAATGATATGTGGCAAGGTGCCTCAAGCTGTGTCAGTAGGAAGCATCCTAAATAAAAGACATTTAACAGAGGGACAGGACCTCACCCTGAACTGACTGGCTTTCCTTCCTGTTGCCCTGAGAGTAGAATTTTGCTCCTGGATAATGCTGGCGAATGAAATCCAAGCTGGCTGTAATGGAGCTTGAAGCCATGAATGAACAATGCTGTCATGGGGCCACTGCCTGACATTGCTTGAAGAAAATTCTCATGGGATGTTAGGGCTTGAAGTTCTGAATTTTAAGAATTTGAGGTTAACTGAGGTCAGTCTTTCTGTTTGTAAGTTAAATCCAACTTTTTCTTTCACCACTGATTCCCTGGGATCAGCGAGTGCTGTGTTTTTTAAAGATGAAGCTACTGACCGTGTTGAGGGATGGGAGGAGGTTCACAGCATCATCTCTGCCATGAGTCTCAGAATATGAACAGCCCCCATGCTTTAGAGCAAGCCATCCTTGTGGGTAACACCAGCTTTTGGATCTGTGCGGCAGGACACCTGTCCCTTTCACCCCCTTGGGGCCATTTTTTCCCATGTCTTTGTCCTTCATTCACTCTGGCACTTCCTGACATCTTCCTGGCTCTCAGCCGTCCCACCCTGCTACCACTCTTTCCTGCTTCCTTGCCTGAAAGTGGGAATTTCTCCCTGGCTGGGTTTCCCCGGGCCAGCAGAGCCACCGCGCCTTGCTGGCATGGCCTGAACCAGGAGTCAGAACCCAGCCCGCGCAGCAGACGGGACTTCGCGGCTCCGACGAGTCGGCTCCCACTGTTTCTTGTGGCGCTGGGGCGAGCTGGAAGGCGGCTCCCAGGCCTGCCCCGCAGGCAGAGGCTGGCTCCAGCCAGGTGGCTCCCAGCTTGTTCTGCACACAGGCAGGCACAAAGCTGGGCTGATTTCCCTGTCCCCAGGCACCAGCCACGCTTGGGAACTGGCTTCCAGCTCTGCTACTGGTAGACAGACAGGAGCTCTGGGTTTGGGCTCCTGGTCTTTCTTCCACAAAGGTGAAGGGAGCAGGAGACCAGCTCCCGGCCCTGCCTGGGGGTGGGGAATGTCTCCTGGGAACCAGCTCTCCGTGCCCACAGGAACCAGCAGGAGACAAGAACTGGCTCTTGGCTGGCGTTGCTGGACGAGTCGTACAGCAATTAGGAAGGTATATAGCAGCTGGGAACCTCCGGCCTTGAGCTTGTCTTCAGAAGGTATCTTTGCCCTATATTTTTGGCTGAGACAGACTGTCACATTGAAGTGGGTGCTGTCGTGTGAGACAAGTACTTCCTCAGGTCTCGTTGCTGTTCCTATTAGTTAAAATATGTGCAGTCCCATTGCAGCAATGTATCATCCTTATTGTACAACTCGGTGTGTTTCAAATAGTTATTTCTTCACCAAAAATGCCACGTTTTACCAAAAAGTGTGCCAGACCTGTAATACACCATCACCAAGTTACAACCACTAAGCTAAACTAAACTATGAAGCTTGTCTTAAGGTGTGATCAGACAAACTTGTCACACTGCACCCCTCCTTGTCTAGGTCTGGGGTTAAAGTCTGTTTAGTGCTAGAGATGGTGATAAGTTTGTGTCCCTGGCTGTCACGGCCCCCCCTGCCCTGCCCTGCATGTCACTGCTCCTGGAAGGTAACTACAGAAAAGCGGATCTTGAAATACTGGTATTTTTGTAGCTGATTTGTTTGAATGTGGAGAACTCTGGGAATAATACAAAAGCCTGAATTATAGTGACATGAAACTTTCATTGTTAGCAGCTTGAAAAGATTATGCTGAAAATTGTTTAGCTTTAGCTATCTTTTTATAAATTGTCTTTTAATTTTAATCTTTTCTTCCTTGACTTTGGAACTTGAAATATCTAGTTGAATCTCTTCTAATCAAATGTTGTGAGTATAAAACTTCAGAAATAAAGAGATTATTCAGAGATTGTATTTGTGAGGGTGTTCGAAACTTTTCATTTATTTTGATTTTGGTAAACAAAAAAAATCAGGTTTGCTTTACAGTATGTTACTAATTTGTATGAACAGTATTGATTTCATGTTAGAAAATATCATATTTGGTTTTACTTTTGTTAATATATGCTTGTATCTATTGTTATTATTAAATGAACATTTTTCTTTTCTTCCCAGAGGATGCTAAGCAAGTTTTTGGCCAGACCACAATTCATCAGCACATTCCTTTTAACTGGAATTCAGAGTTCGTACAGCTGCATTTTGGAAAGGATAGAAAAAGACACCTAACATATGCGGAGTTCACCCAGTTTTTACTGGTGGGTCTAATGCAATACAGTTTGTCAAGATTAATAAGAAGAATGCAAGTATTTGCAAGATAGAGTGTAGGCTTTTACAGTTAGAGTGCTGGGCTTTAATAGCGTGTTGATAAATAGGATATGCTTGTGGAAAAATTGCTGATTCAGGCTAGCTGCATTTTTTTGTTTGTTTTTTCTTTCATTTTTGGCATCTCTCTGCAGAAGATGGAAGGTGATCTTTTTTTTTATACACTATTGTGCAGACAGAGACATGAAATAAAAAATCTAGACCTCAATGTCTGAAAATCTCCTGTATATTTAAATCAAATGAGTTCAAGAATACTAAATAACAGTATTGAACATTTTGGACCCAGTTGCCCAACTGGTATTAAGACGAAGTACTGTCTGTAAACATCATGTTTACCGAATTTGTATTTCATTCAGTGCTGAGATCCAATAAAGGTGTTATTTTGCTGCAAAGCCCGTTCCACACACTTCTTTATTTTTGACCTTTTTTGAATTAAGAGTATTTCAGGGAAATGTGGTATATAGAGAATAAAATACAGTCTTTCTTTTGCAAGGAATTCTTGGCTATTCACACTTTAGGGTACTTTGTTACAGAAAACAAAACCTTGTGGTAATAAAAAAATAAACAGATTATCTGCATTTCAGCAGTACTGTTAAAAATAGTCTTCAGTAGGAGAAGTGATACTTGAAGCAGTAAAACATGTGAATTTCTTATTTGTATTCCTTCTGAATACTTAATGCCTGTATTAGTATTTACACTAGAGACTTTTAAAATGGGAACCTGCTTCAAGACTGCAAGGTTTCTTTTTTTCTTGTTTACATAAGTATGTTAGTTCACAGTAGGAGGTGGTATCATTTTGATGAGGAATAATTAAGATAATGCTATTGAGACAAATGTTTCAAATTGACTTTGTAGAACAGAGCCTAATTAACTTTGTATGAAGAGGACGTCAGGTATCACATGATTAGATCGCATTCCCTTAGGTTTTGTATTGACTATTGTAACTCCTAAGTAGCTGAGACATAGACCAGTTTTGTGACAGAATAGTGAACTAGAACCTCTTTCGGATAAAGAAGCAGATGTGTTAACTTGATTAGGAAAAAAGGTCTCTTGGCCACATGTTCCCGTGTTCATGTATCCTGATTTTTGTGGATCAAAATCACAGTCTTAACAGACTACTGGTCATGTTTGCCTCCTGCATCTGTTTGTTTAGAGGAAAACCTAAGAAAAACCCAGAATGAAAAAGATTACACTTTTTTTGCCAAATAAAAGGCACAGAGCAGGGAGGGGAACAGAGAGATAGAGCTACAAGCCTTACCTCATGGCTGGCTATTTGGAAGATTTGAGTTCTTTCTTTGTATCTTTTATTTTGTGTTTTTGCTTTGAATTAGGAAAAGCAGGAGCAGAAGCAGGAGCTTTCTAACTTTGGAGATGGATCCTAACTACTAGACTTTGTCATCCTGTGGAAGGGTGTTCCTCTTTCCATGTATAAAAAGACTTTTCTTGGATGTGATCATATTCTGCAGAGAATTGTAGTTGGTTTTGGTGTGTCTTGCCCCTGCCTCATCTTTTTTTTAACCACCTCTACTGCAAAAGGAAATCTTAGCTAGTTAGAGTAGCTAGTGCAGAGTAAAAAGTTGTGTCGGAACACGTGGGTGGTCCCCATGAGGCAAACAGCCCTTTTGGTGATGATCCATGTAGCACAGAAAGAAGGAGGAAGAGCATACACATGGAGAATAAGGATGATGATTCTGGGTGTCCTCTAGAGAAGTGAGATGCATTCAGGAGAAGTTCTAAGACTGCTAATAAAGATGCTCTCAGCACTGGTGAAGGCAGCAAGGGCTTTGAAATAAATCAGTTGTCCTAAGACTCTGCTGAAGTTGTCTGCTATCAGTACAGCCAGTTAGGATGCTCAGTCAGTCACAATAATTTGGTACATCTTTTTACCCACTTTCTAGAACTGTAAATCTTAGAACTACTTAAGTTTCCTTGCTGATTCTTGCGTTGCAGCATTGCATTATAGATACCAAAGTTTGGGCTCAGAAATGACTCTCAGCACAAATTGGAGAGTTAATCTTCACAGGCATAGAGATCTCGCTTTAAGCTCTGTAACCCTTGGTGCTCGGCCTTTCCTTCTGACATTCTGCCTGTGCATGAGTCAGTCTCCTTGGTCTGATGTCTTGACTTTGGACCTTAGACAGCAGGAGACCACAGTGGATACCAAATTACCTTTTCTGCATTCCTGATGTGTGAATGTTCTTCACATTGCACTTAACATGGACCAGATGGTTCTGTAAGGCGCTTCAGGTACTGCTTTGTAAGTACAATGCAATTTGCAACTTTTAATGGAATAATCCAGCTAGATTCAAATTCATTCATGTTGAGTCCTATTATGCCACATAAAGTTGTTACATATTCATTATCTGTCGCAGCATTTGGGCTAATCATCACTTCTGGCAAAGCTGAAGGTACATGGGAAATAACATTAGTATATTTTATCCATGCACAAGATGGATCTCTTCTGGCTTTAAATAAGTTTTTATGGGATTCTGAATATTTATATCCTGCCAGCACTTTTTTTGTCTCAAGGAACAGAAATGCCCAAAAGTATAGCCTCCGAACTAGTTGGCTCTAATACAGTTAATAACCTATTTGCATCAACCCAGAGCTCAAGGTATGTTGTTTTACCCTACTTCTCATTTTGCTAGCTTGAAATTAACTTCTGTATCTCCACTACATATCCGCCACATCTATGTCTGTTTGGATATGGTTGTGTTCCATCACCACTTAAGTGGCGAGTCTGCTTCATGAAGAGCAACACTGGCCCCTTTCTCAGAATGTAAAATCTATTCTGCAGGGTGAATTTTAATATATGCTTATATGTGGGCCTCGTAAATCCATTTCCACGTTGTCTGGGAATTTATTTGTACCCAGCATACTAGTTGATGAAGTAGTACTCTTTATAATTGAACCCCAGGATCTACTCCAGTGGAAGGGATTGTGCTGTATCTGATGACTTGTAGATCTGTTGGGGTGGAACCCAAACATAAATTTCTATCAAAGTGGAAAGTACGGAAGCCTTTGATGAGCTGTAAGTGAAAGCTGAGGTAAAATCTCCAGATAGGAAATAATTTCATGAAAATTCTGGTGCCAGCATGCCTGCCGTGATGTGCAAATTAAGTTTTCACAAAGTCTTATGCTACCTGGGAGAATTCTGGACTTCTAGCATCAAGAGAGAAGCTTGTTTTCTAAGTATATCTAAGTTTACAGACAGTCTAGTCAGAGAAGGTTCTCGAGGATGTGTAATTTGTATTGCAAAGTAATGAGGATTGTATTTCTTTAAACCTTAATCTGTCTAGGTAAACAGTATTGGACTGAAATAGGTGAAATAATAGAAATTATTGCAAGTCAGATAGCATCTCTTAACACTACAACTTTATTGGTTTTCAGTGTATTTTTAGGGTGGTATTTTTTTTATATTAGCCACATATACACAGCATAGGCAATGTTATGAACATCTCATAAAGATTTCCCTCATAAATTGCTAGTAGCTACTGAGCCTCATTTTGAAATGTAGTCATGCTGTGAGATGTCTCAGCTTTCAGGCTTGAGGACCGAGGGAATACATAGCCTTTCTTTTGAGTTAAACATTTTAAGGAGTTTATTACATTGTTATGCAATGTACATGGATTAGAGAAGTGACATCTCTCTGGTTTTTTTTTTTTTTTTGTGACAGACTTTATAGGTGAAATTTAGTTTTGAGGCTGTGTTACCGTGTAACGCTCTGCACGTTCTTATATCCCATGTCGCTGCCGTGGTCATGGTTTGGGAATGTCCCATGGCTGATGGTCCCTGTGCTTTTTTCTGCTCAGTGCAACTGGAAAATGCATAGCACAGCTCAAAATAACCATAGCCTAAAAAGACCTTACCTTTTTGAGGAGGTGGGATGAGTCTTCTGTATCTATTTGCAGTATGCGTAAACCATTTCATTTCTGAACTAAGGAGGAGGTGCGAATAGGGAGCTCCAGAAGACTGACATCATCCTTTTCAGAGTTTTGTCTTACTGTCTATCTACAGCTAAGTGGCCCTTTCCTAGCCAACAAAACTATGGGCAAATGGCAGCATGGAGTCCTTGACCATGTGTGTAACCCAAGTGGGATAACTCTTCTCTCTAGTGGGTTCCACATGTACCAAGAACATTGAAAGGAATCACATTAGGATGGAGTGCATGGGATGTTTTTGCTTGCACTCAACTGTAGTATAATACAGCCTTTCTGCAATTAGCTGGGTGATGACAAGAAACATTCACTTAACGAGTCTTTCTGGAACACGAGCCCCGCTTTGCATCTGTGGCTGAGACATCACCGTCAGCCAAGGTCCCACTGATGGTATACGGGCTGCCAAACTCACCGGTGGGTGTACGCAGGTGGTGAAAGATTTGACTTCTGCAAGCGGTGTTCACGTTTTTTACTGCATTTGAGTGCCGGATTCTGCCAGTACAACACTGCCAGCAGCTTCAGTGGTTCAAACAGACTGAATGAGAGAAGAAGAAAGCAACATGCACAGTTTCCCATGTAATCCTTCTGCTAAATTAAATTTATTTTTTCTTTAGTGATGCTGCCACTTAAATATTTTTCTTCATTTGTTCAGACATTTCCACCTACCAGGTGGTGAGTATTTAGAAATACAAGAGTTATTATACCGAACTCTTCAGAGCTCTTTGCTTCCCGAGTAGCTGCCTGCCTCAAGCTGGTGAAGTTTTTTTGTGTTCTTGTGCTCCTCCCACCATAAACCTCCCAAAATTGCTTGCTTCCAAATTTCTGTTGAAATTATAGTCACAATTGGAGTGAAGCAAGAGCTTACATGGCAGCATCCAGCCAGAGTGAATATTATTGCTGAATTCTAACACCTCCACATAGGGCGCTGTAATGTAAAAGAAACGTGACAGAACTGAAATTTTAACATTTAAAATTATAACCCCCATGAGCGTTTCTCATCAAAATCGGAAATTTATGAATAATTCTGTGAGTGAAACATAGTCATGGAATATTGATCCGTCCTTTCCCCCAACCCCTTTCCTCCTTCTGCCTGATATATTTAGGAGGTTTTCATCATACCTTGCAGGTCAGGTTGCAGTCTTTTAATTAGAAATTAGGACTAAAGCTGGAAAGGTCAGAAGGCTGAAATGAAAAGACAATCGTGGTTTGAGTGGCAGCGTGCATCGGTGGCTGAGGCACGAGCAAAAGAAGGATGGGGCTGGTGACCTCTGGCAGGTCTCATCCTGCGCTGGCTGAATTTGCCTTTCATCCTTCACTTCATTCCCTTGCCGCTGTGAGATCCATGTAAACTTACCAGAGATCAT
Organism: Caloenas nicobarica; assembly: GCF_036013445.1. Classification (NCBI taxonomy): domain Eukaryota; kingdom Metazoa; phylum Chordata; class Aves; order Columbiformes; family Columbidae; genus Caloenas; species Caloenas nicobarica. Next base: position 27,272,142 of record NC_088246.1, on the reverse strand, counting down.
ATTCACCGTGAACACATTGTGCTGGTGATTCTTGAATAGCCTGTGTCTTGGCTTAATATGACTTTTAAGGCATATATTTGCAGATATAATGGAAACAGTAAGATAGTGTCATGGTCCACTGCAAGACTTGCTTAGTATTGCTGACATACTTTTTCTCTGATTCCATTTTGTGAATAACTGATTATGAATATATATTCAGACTAAGCACTATATTTCCAGTTAAGTTTTTATAAGCTGTGAAATTTAAAGGGGGGACATGGCAATGATTTGTTTTTCTCCATTCAGCAAAGAAATATAGATTGGGAAGTCTTAACTGCATCACCAAAAGGTATTTCTGGTTTTGACAAACCTGTAGAACTGAACAAGAAGTTCGTACGTATTACGAAGTTACTGTCTGTGCAGGATTGTTCCTTTTAAATGAAAAATAAAAAAATAAGAAAGTCTAACAGTAATTTGGGAAGGAAGGGTAAAGGTCACAGTAGAAAAACATACCTTTTTGAGAGACTAAATGCCTTTTCTCTCCCCTCTTCTCTCAGGGGTACATTTGAATCACAAAATGAGATTATCAGCTGGTTGCGTCAGATAATGCTTGTGATTGATCTCTGCCTGTTACTACTGCTGAAATATTGAGATCTGATCTCTAATCAGTCACAATACACAGAGTTCTAAATTAAACTGCTGGTGTCTTTTGTAGACAAATAACTATGTTTTAAGTGACGATGCTTTTTGAGGGAATGCTTTCAAGATTAGTGGGTGTCTACATGGAAATCTCTGATGATTGCATTGTCCTCGTTCAAGGACTAGCAAACACTTTTACAGAAAGTAGTCTGACCTGCTGTGACACATGCAATAAACTGGATAATAAACATCATGGAACACTTTAATGTTCATGAGTGGGAGATTACCTGCGCTGGTGTGTTGATACGTGCCCTCTATTTCTGTTAAATGAATTGCATGACCTAATGTCCAGACAGCAGAGAAATCATGATGGTTTTCTTAGATATTGAGCTGAATGATGGTAGATACCATATATGCCACTGATAGAAAAGGCTGAATGCTACGCATACAACATCCAATTAAAATTAGATTACATGTAATGGTTTTTTGTTAAGTATGAGATGTCTTGTAGGATTGAATTATATAAAATCTAATTATTAAGGTGATGATTTTGAACCTAACTCTTCTTTTTTTTTTTCCCCCATGTTTTCAGGAGATACAATTAGAACATGCAAAACAAGCTTTTGTGCAGAGAGACAATGCTCAGGCTGGAAGAGTCACAGCTATGGACTTCAGGGACATTATGGTCACTATCCGGCCACACATGCTGACTCCATTTGTAGAAGAGTGTCTAGTAGCTGTGAGTAATTATGGTGTCCCAACTGGAAAAGACGTGGGATACAGATGTGGGATTCCTTTTTAATGTACCTTGACCACTATATGTAGCATGTAGACTGACTTATGGATGAGTGGTTTTAAGTTCAGCAGTTATTATCTACACATATGAAAGTTAACCTTTATTGCAGAATATGTATCCTCAATGTTCTTGGTCTCCTGAGGCAAAAAAGAAAGCAGGTAGATGGACCTTAGTAATGATCTACAAATGTAGAGTTTGCCTGACTACTTCCAGTCATTCCATCATAGTAGACGCTGTAAAATATGTCGAAATGCCATTGAATCCCACTTAAGAAGTCATCCTCAAAGGACTTGCTTTGTAATGTCATTTCTAAGCTCCTGAGTGTATTTTCCAGGCACTGTCCATACCTGGGGCAGTGTATGGACTGAAACATCACCCAAGGACATTATATATTAACTGATAGTTGTTACACTTGAGTATACACTTTTTTCAGCTTAAAGTGCTTAAACCAAATTAAATATTACAATTCTGCAGTTTCACTGAAGAAAAAAATAAAGGTACATTCAGTTTTGACTATAGTTTCTAATCTTGGGAACTTGTAGTAGCACTTTCCAAGTAATCCAGAGTCCTGCCGTATCCAGGTTTAAAGAAGTCTGTTCTGCCTTGACTTTCAAGGGACAATTCCAGGGAGATGTGTGAAGTGCTGAGAACTGCAAACTCTGGACAGAATATTGGAAGAAGCATACAGCAAATATAGCCAGAAGATTTAGGGGCTGGCAATGAGATCTGATACTTCCTTCCTCGAATCTTTCTGCAGTCTTGTTATCAGCTTTCCTGGGTCTTATACTTTCCCATAAAACATACAATAAGATTTTTGATTCTCCCTCAAGGTTAATTAAATTTTGGCAAGGTTATGCATTGTTCTCAGAAATTTGCTTGATCACTGATCTTACACTTTAAGTAGGGATTTTATACAATAGTTTTTCTGTGTGTAGACTCAACACCACTTTAAAATAAAGGTTTAGGCTCAGTTCTCATTTGAGAAGGAATAACTGTTCAAACCTTATTGTTCCCATTTTGTTTGAGTGCCTGATATAAGACTGAGAGCTTACTGCTGGTTTTCCATGACTTGAAATGCCTCTGAATGTAAATGTTTCAGTTGACCTTTTTCAGAATATGTTTTGATTTTGTTGAAATTTTCTGTAGAGTAATATACTTTACATGTAGAAGTAGATTTCCTCATTACTAGAAATAAGCCAACTTATGAAACATTTCCAACTGAAGCAGTACTGAAACTTGAACTTTGTAAATTACTACTGGTTATGTTCTTATAATCCTGCATATGTATCTGTTTAGGTTTGTAGGGTGGGGAGAGTTTTACATTCTGGTCATGATTAGTTTCAGTAACATAAGAATCTTTCATAGATTTCTTTATTTTGGAGGTTTATTTGTTTTGTTTTGTTTTTAAAGCAACCCTGTGCTACTGTTGCTGTTGTAAAATAACATTATTTGAAAACCTCTATTTCAAGATTTTTCATAGTCCTGTAACAGTCTCCTTTCTCTTTTCTTCTTTTACTGTCTCTACTCTAGGCTGCTGGAGGTACCACTTCCCATCAGGTCAGCTTTTCCTATTTTAATGGATTTAATTCTCTCCTTAACAACATGGAGCTCATTAGAAAGATCTACAGTACTCTGGCTGGAAATAGAAAAGATGTGGAAGTCACTAAGGGTTGGTAGAAACGTTTGCAGTCTGGAAGTCTCCTTGGGCATTTGGTTGGGGTGGGTGGGGGAAAAGAGCTCATCTGTATGCTTTTAAATCAATGGGAGGGGGAGAAATTCTCCCTCGTTAGCGTCCCTTGGTACACTGCTGAGTTCTGTACGCTCCTGTTGGGGTCCACCCTCCAGGTTTTTCATTTTGTTTCAATCAGAAAAAAGTCCTAGTAAACTGGTGGTGGGGGCAGGGTGAGGAAAGTATGTAAAGATATTTAAAAGTTTAAAAAACTTCCTAGGGCTCCTGCCAAATTGGCAGCCTATTAAAGTGACCTTCAAGGGTACTTGAAGAATTCCATAAACTTGTATTGGCAGCACAGTAAGCTGATCTACAAGCTTGGAACAAGATGTTATCTGCTATATCTAACCACTTTTATAGAGAATTCCCTGTGCAATGCCAGAGTTTCATTAACGTGGCCTACTGGGACTATGCATGAAAAGTTCCACATCTCTTGACTCCTGGGTTTTTTTTCTGTTTGCTTGCTATTTTATTTTTTCCCTCTGACCTGCAACTGATTGATACCGTATGTCAAATATCCTAAATCCTGCTGATAGCGCTTAACTTTAAAACCAGAGAGTTGTACTTATTCGCATGAAGGACAGACCATTTAAAGCATACATTTATGCAGTGGCAGGAACACTTTTGTGGTGGGTCGCTTTTATTCTCCTTCTCCCTCCCCCACCAGCATCTTCTACTTAGTACTAAAATACAAAGCAGCTCTGGGGTGCTCTGGATTATTTATTCTGGTTCGATTAGTTTTTCTTTTCTGTGTTTTTATTCTGTTGCAGAGGAGTTTGTTCTGGCAGCTCAGAAATTTGGTCAGGTTACACCCATGGAAGTTGACATCTTGTTTCAGTTAGCAGATCTATATGAGCCCCGCGGGTAGGTGGAGAATTATCTGTCCTCCTCTCTTTCCTTTCCTACTCTCTCCTTCTTGGAGTGGGAGGTGGTGTTGGGGAACAGGAGACTGTACTGCAGTGGTCACATGCAGGTAGCTGCTTGTGATCTGAAATGCCATCTCTAAGCAAATGCTCAGCTGAATTAATTTCCTCAGGCGCATGACATTAGCTGATATTGAAAGAATTGCTCCTCTGGAAGAGGGGACGCTGCCCTACAACCTGGCCGAGGCTCAGAGGCAGGTAAGAAGCCAGTATGATGCTATTATCTGTTTCCAGTGCCAGGTAGATAGAAAGCCAACCTCATTCTGTGTTGTCAGCTAGGTTACTTTTGTGTTCTGTAATACCTGTGAGGAATACCTTCTTGTTAGAATTTATTTTTAACCTGTATCATGTCCTCTCCATCGCTTCTCTGTGCCCCTTTCTCTTGGGTTGCATTTTGACAGATTAAATGTAATTTACTTTGGAAAGATAAAATGTATATGAGTGTTATCCAGCTATTCAGTAAATATTAGGTGTATACCTAATTAAGGTGTTTATGTTGTGATTCTGTTGCTCTCTATTCTTTTTAATGAGGAAATAAGACTTCCTGCTTCAAACGTGGATGGTAAATTCAGCATCTAGCCTATTAAATGGCAGCTCTTGTTCCAAACACACATGTGTGTTCCCAGCTTCAGAGTATTCTCTGCTTTGCCTTATGCTCTGCTGAATATCAAAACAGGAGAGAATATGTTTAGTCTACCATCACAGTTTCAGTAAAAGCATTAATATTCTCTGCATTTCCAAAAACTAAAGGATATTGACTTTCAATGGTATAAAAGAAAATTAACTATTTTGTGTTTGAGACAAAACGAAATAGGAATGTTCTTTAAATGTCAAACCTGTTGATTTCATATTATTTTAGCATATCTTACATTTTTATTTACACAAGTTTCTATACAGATAGATTTAAAACTAACCCTCTGTTTCTGTTTCTCTCTTTCTCTGTCTCTATTTTAAGGCAGTCTTAACTTTGTGTCTTGTGAGTCTAAGGGCTTTTTGTTGGGTTTTTTTTCCTGCTCTGGGTCTGTGCGGAGACGCCAGTTTGACCACAATGGGTTGATGCAGGCTACATTTTTAGGACTACCAGGCCATAAGCCAGGCCTATGTGTGTGTGTGTATACACATGCGTCTCCTTTGCTTCTCTTTCTCCTTCCCCGCCACGTGAACACCCCCACCACCGCCCCAGGACAGTATCTAGGGTGGCGGTTTTCTGTTTGTTTGAGCAGTGACTAAATGTTAACTGTGCTGGGCTGAATTCAAATGAGTTGGCTCCCAAAAGCTCACCGTCTATTCCTAGAAGACTCCTAAAGGAGTTAAAAGCATTTGTGCTGGACTGAATATCAAATAATGTGAGTTACAATAGGTGGCAGTAAAATGTACCCAAAAATGCAATGGTGAAAGTAGCAGCTTCTTCAGTTTTTGCTTTGGGGCTACTGTCTTTGCTTGTATGATATATGCCACTTTAAGCGGGTAGGACATACAAGCCTGCTTAAATCTTACCATCTCTTCTGCATATGTGGCCTACCTTTTCATTTTTCCATCCAGTTCTTTTTAATGTCAGATGCTTGGTGCTGAGACTGAAAAGGTTTTCAGCTACATTGATACTTTCAGTTTATTTTCTGGCCAACTCCAGCTACGTTTGAATATTAGCTAACACCTAAACACATTTTCAGCAAAAAAAATATATCCATATTTTTATTTTGTCATTTTTCTTGTAGTGTGCTAAAAAAAATGATTACAAAAAGTGTTAGCAAGTATGGAAGACCTAACACCCCTGCAGAATGTCTATTTTCCTAATTCTTTTGTTAGTTGGCAATTTTAAGTCCGGAGCACTTCTGAAGTTTATTTTTCATTGGGTTGGATCTGGCAGTCATAGACTGTGAGCAAAATGAAATTGTGGGGGTGCTTTATGACACATTATTTTCCTTTAGCTAATACATATGAACAATGCTTGCATATTTGCTTTGATAGCCTGGGAAATAATAGGTATACCTGGCTTTGGAGATAGTAGAAAGAAATTCCAAACTGGAGTTGCTTTTAGCTGTAGAAAATTAATTACTTAGGATGCAATATGTGTGCCCTCATATGCACATTTGGATCATTGATTTTAGAATTGTATGTTTTTGTTGTAGTATCAGTCTTTCTTTTATTTGCTATTCCACTCTGAAGAGGCTACATTATATAGCACTTAGAAATCAGTGGAAAAGAAACAATAATTGAAACCAAAATCCTCAGTGTATTGTAGGGTTTTCTCCAGGTATATATATACTTTTATCTCTCTGATCGTGAGATGTTCTCTCATGAAATACGATGTTCTGATAGTTGTCTTTCCTTTTGTTTTAAATCCTGCCTCGACAGAAAGCTCCAGGCGATGTGTCTCGACCTGTTCTCATCCAGATTGCAGAATCAGCGTACAGGTTTGCCCTTGGTTCAGTTGCTGGAGGTTAGTCTTGGCTGAGCAAAAGAATATTCGTATTCCCTGTTTGGGTTTTTTCTTGGTTTTTTCTGCCCTTCTTCCCCTTCTGCCTTTCACTGAAGCGTAGAAGGCTTCTCAGTCTTTCCCTTGAAGCTGTGTCTAAGGGATGGGATGGCTAAGGTGGAAGAGGAGGAGGTCATCTGCTCTACAAGAGTTTTGGAATTTACAAGCCATTGGACTTTGCAGATGGTGTTGCTATCTGATTTGTCACCAAACCGGTTCAGAAGAATCAGATTAATAATGAGATAGGTCCAGGAAGTGCTTTTGGTTAAAACTATGTGAGGTAGTTTAATGTATCCAGAATATACTGTGGAGAAAAAAGAGACAACTGATATTTGAGATATAAGTGTGGAAGATGACAATTGCAGTCAAACATTGTAAATGCAAAAACGTGTTTCCTTATAGCTTGATTTTTATTTGCAGCTGTTGGAGCCACTGCAGTCTACCCAATTGACTTGGTAAAAACTCGAATGCAAAACCAGCGCTCTACAGGCTCTTTTGTGGGAGAACTTATGTATAAAAACAGCTTCGATTGCTTCAAGAAAGTGCTACGTTACGAAGGTTTCTTTGGGCTTTATAGAGGTAAGTGTAGAAGGTGGTATTAATGATAAGATACTAATAAGAGTTCAGTGGAACTCATGATTTTTAAGTCTATTTCGTTAAGACTTCAGTTTTGCCTGGTCTTTGTTTTTGCTTCTGTTCTGCTATAGATGAAGGGTTTGCAAACTTCTTGATAATTAAAACCTCAGTGTAACAAGAACATTTCTGTAGGACCTTTCTGTCTTTTCCGTCCTCATCTGAAGTAGGGCAACAACAGCAATTTTCTACAGCAAAAATACAATGTTAGTCAAGTTTTCATTTCCTAAGCTGTCCTTAGTACCAGGAATATTTGGTCATCTTTGGCAGATGTGAGATCATCCATTTTTGGTTTTGTTTCAGTCGTCTTTCTCATCTGTTTTCTTTCTATTTATAAACAGAAAAAAATAGAGAAAATATAGTACCTTTTTATTAACCAGATCTCCTTTTGTGATATCTTTTGTGACAAAAATGTTTCTCTGAAACAGTTGCATGTGCTTCACTAGTCATTGGGAACAGTCATCTTTATCAAGTTTTATGTATACCTCTTCTGGACTTGTCACTGTTGAGTCAGCCAGAAAGATTAGCTGGATTTCAACCCACTGAGCTGTATATACATAACCACTGCACCTGAGTTATGAAGTTAGCTGTTCTGAGCTCCCTTTGTAGTCAATGAAGAAAGCTCCACAAGCTCATTTACTCTGTTCAGGAGGTAAATCATCCTCACTTTGAGTATCTTAGGTAAGCGCCTGCAGGTAGATGGTGGCTTCTTTTTAATTTTGTCCTTGTCCCAGTTATGGTGTCAATGGTTTAAGTTCAGGTAACGTGGATGTAGTGATAAAGAATCAAGAACTACTCCACAAGACTGCAGTTGTTCTCTGCCACACACATAAATCAAATTATATTTCTAGTATCCCAATTATTGAGATCTCTTATACCGCTCTGCCACATTCATTGGGGAGAATTTGAAACTTGTGGTTTTTATTTCATTTTTAGCCAGCTTGCTTAGGAACTCTTAAACTTTTGAGAATAAGAATATTGTAATGACAGAAATTCATTGCTAGAACCAGTTGAGTCAGGAATGAAGAATGAAGGATTTCAGAAGAATATTGTTATGATCTAGCAAAGCTATATGCACCTGAAAAAACCTTAACCGCTTATAAGACAACGTGTGAAACAACGTTAAATGAAGTGGTGTGATAGGTGTGCACTCTTCAACATACGACCTGAGTTACTGGAGGTTGGCTAAGTAGCTCCTTTGCAAAATACAGACTTTGTAATTATTTCAGCACAACTGGAGATGGGAAGACTCTGTTATTATTGACTGAGTTTGAGGCGTTTTTTGAATAAGCCAGTAATTTAATAAAGGGTATTGATATGGTTTGTATTTTGTAAGGATTTATAGCAATCAGAATTGTAAAAAGTCCCAAATGCTGGCTGAAGAACAAGATGTGTTCCCTGTAAATGTATGTCTGGGTCTTCCAGGATCCTGAAAGAATAAATATGCAGAATTCCACTATTATCTGCTCCTGTCTAATTGAAACTCTGAAGCACAGTGATTTTTTCACGTGGAAAAACAAACCTCAGAAATGTCATAAATGTATATTCTTGAATCCATTTGCTTGTCGTGTTTTTGGAGTGATTTTTTCATTGCCAAATTTGGGGAACTTTAGGAGCCTTCATCAGTATAGTCGTTCTACTCCCCATCCCATTTACTACTTTTCAGTCTTCCAAGGAGGACTAAATAGTGAAAACTCAGTTTGGTGGAGTTGAACTTCTAAATGCAGGGCAATAATCTCATTTCTGGATTATATAGTAGAAATCGTGTGATGGCAAAGAACACCATCATTTCAGAGGCAAATTGAGACCTGTTGTTTCTACAGATTCTCTGCTTAAAGGGCACCTTGATTTAGCTTCTCTTTTTAAAGAGACAAATGAGGAAAACTCCTTAAAACTGTGGAGCTTCCTCTGTGCAGTTCTGTAAATCTGGACTGCTGCTTGATTTCTTAGGAGATCATATTGGAGAAGGTTGAGCAACTGAGTACAGAATGAAGGTTTCCGGTTAAGCTTGAGAGGACAAAAAAATTTGAAAGGAACATTTTATAGATTAGTATGTTTGCCCAATTTAATGCAGTAAAGTTATAGCAAGAATCATCTCATTCTCCTTGTAAATACTACGTCAGGTAAGACAAAGTACAGAGTGCATTACTTTTTGCTGCTCATCGGTAACTGGTATTCTTTCTTACACTGTGGTGGGTTCTGAGTTATGTGGGGTTTTTTTTCCCCACCAGAGGAGGGAGGAGTAATTGACTGAGTTCTCGTGATTAGCTGAATAGTGACGCGAACCCTTTTAAAGAAAAAAATTACAGTAGAAGCAGTGGTCTCTTTGTCATGCTGCACTGCAAGAAAGCAAGCAGGAGTTATAAACCTTACTCTGAACTCAGCCATTTCAGGTGATATTTTTAATATAAGACACATATTTCCATCCAGTGAAGTGAACTGATTTTTCTTTTTTGTATCATTATTTTATTCCAAACTTGAAAAGGGCAAAACCACCATCTTCTAAGCAGCCATCTCAGATAAGGATAAATTACACCATCTTGTGGATATAAAGAGAGCACTAAATTTTGTTGAATATGAATTTGGTTCTAAGGATAATCAGTGTTTTCACTTAGGCGATACTTTGATTTAAAAAAACAAAAACAAACAGCATATAAACCTCTGTCGAATGTTTATAATATGCATTATTTGAATGCTGTGTTGTAAGATGCATTTTTTTTAGACTGTAAATCTAAGATAAATTTTTCATCTGTCTCTTTCTCAGCATGGCTTAAAAGAATACTCATCTCATATACCTATAATTCACAGCTGTGGCTGCATTTATACCTGAAATACATATTTAGAAACTCACGGCTGTTTATATATATGCAAATACAAGAAAATTTTGGAAGCTGTGATTTGTCAACATCTCTTCCAACTGATGAGGTCACCCACATTTCTTAATACTATTTTAATCAGAAGTCCACCTGATGAGTCACAGAATGCTTCACAGTCTTAAGCCGTGCATCTAGTAGAGATTATTTCACCTATACTTGATAGAAATTTTATGGGAAATTTAATTACCAGAGATGATAAAATGTAGCTCATGAAAATGTTCAGTAGCCAGGTCGTTAATGCCACTTCTAGAGTATGAAAAAGACAAGAGATGCTGTGGAAGACTGTCACCCATGGTCATTAACTGCTAAGGAACTTGCTAGTTTTATTTCTTCCAATGATGCTTCTAGCACTGCAGTGACTCCAGATGCCTTCTAATCTTAGAATTTAATAATCCAAATTCATTATTACTGGTGGGCTCCCATGCTAATGATACAAGACGACTATGACAGAAGCTTTCCTCCAGAAGTATGCAATGAAGTATCACTTTTGTAGAACGAAAGCACAAGCCTGTTGCAACACCAAAGTTCTGTCAAAGCACAAAATCTTCAAGAAATAGCCCATTTCCACTCTGAGGGAATGGTGCTTGAATGGGAGCTGGTGATTAATTGTCCAATTCGTAGTGTAAATCGTGTAGGAGAAAAAATTGGCAGTATTCTGTTACCGCCTTTCTATCAGATGTCCAAATGGTTTCAGATTTTACCTAGACCAAGCAACGACTCCTTCAGTCAGTGGGTTTTTCTAATATGAAAGGAAAAGCACGTTCATTACTCAGTGTGAAAATGAAATTTCACTGTTAGATGTCTGAAGGAATATTTCAGCCAAATAAGACTTTTTTTTTACTTGGTGCTGTCACCACAGCTGGGCTGGATGAGCTATTGCGTGTAAATTCACAATGTATTTAGGCTACTTTCACAAGGTAACTGATATGATGTCACAAACTGAATGCAGCTCTCAGTGCCCCCTCTCACATATACCTGCACCTTCCCATAGAGTCCTACTACAACAGCGTGTCAAATATGTGGGCATTGCTACTAAAGAGCCTGGGATATATAAAAATGAGTTGCATTTATATGTTTGCTGTGTACTATACTAGCAGGCCACCTATGTGCAAAACATTATTCTCGAATGTTATAAGAGGCATATATTTTTAAGACACTCATATTTCTGAGCCTGTCCTACACCTGTGTATATGTCATATTGCTGATCTGCTAATGCTTAATAACACTGAAAAATTCCCGATGTTGTCAGGATAAACCCAACAGAAAAATGATATTTTCATACGTATCCCTTGATATGCTTGCTTTCTTCCCAGTCTTTCAACAATGTTTCGGGGCTCTCACCAAAAATATAAAGAAAAGATAATTCGATTTTGGTAGTCTTAACATACAGAATGCACAAGTACCATTTAGGCATAGCTTTGTTACATAGGTATGAGAGCAAACAAAGAGTCCCTCTGCCTTCCTAAGCTGCTGGAGACAGTAGACCTAGCTGGTATTTGGTAAGGCTGTGAGATGTAGTATTAAAATTAATGCTACCTTTTCTGGAATACTATATGCTATCTTGCAGTAGGCATACACAGCATTATCTGTAATTAAACTTACAAAGCACTTTCATACTATAAAATCGTGTGTGAAGTAGAGAAAGAAAAAGGCTCTTGGGTTTTGGCTGTTCAATTGTGTTTTGGTTTTGTTTTGTTGGGTTTTTTTTGGTGGTGTGGGGTGTTTTTTTTGTAACTTCTACTTATTCTCTTTAATCTTTCTTTTCTACATTGAAGTTTTATGGAAAGTTTTGAGTTATAAGAGTCCCATTCAGATTTGAGGGCAAAAGGAATGGAGCAGATGGGAAAAAATTGTGCCAAGATAAACATGTTTTTCCTGAGATGTTACAAGTTCCTTTTACAAATGCAAAGTCTTAGGAGCTGAAAAATAAAAAATGGTAAAAAGGACATCTTCAGATCTGTCTAGTGAAAATGAATTTGATTTATCCTGCTTATATAGCTTTCAAAACTGGAGGTTCACACAGATCTCCACCTGGAGCATTTTGATAATTTTATACTTTAAGATTGTCTTTTTCTGTAATTTATATGATACAATATAACTTGAAAGTCATGCTTCATATAGCTTAGGTGTAATAATACATGTACGTATATTAATGATCTCCAGGTTCTATTGGAATTAGGTATCTGTTTACAGACCTGCTCTAATTCTACTAGATTAGACTTGGGATCAGGTACTGTGTTTGTAAAGTAAATTGAACGTCTTCTTAATCTTTGAAGATACAAATTCATTATCCATGGAGTCTATACAAAGTCACACATATTCTGTAGCAAGATGTAAATATCATAGCAGTTACAAAGAGAATTTGGTCTGTGTAAGGATAAAACTCGTAAAAATCCTATTTGTTTAATATCCTTGTGTTTTCTTCATAGTGCTGCAAAAAATGTGGTATTTAATTATACAATTCCAACTGTCTTAATGGGTTTTCGTTGAAGTCTGAATTCAAGTCACCTGTGCAACTAAAACTCATTCAGAAATTCAAATTTTGAAATTTAACTTATGAAATTTAACTCTGCAGAAATGTCTTTTTTGAGCAGCTGTATGTGGACTTAGTGTTACTCTATTCTTTGGTTTGAATATTCAGCCATATGATCATAATTCAACATAGTTGTCTTGGGTAGATGTTAGGTGTGTATACGCAATTAGAATTTTAAAGGCATTATTATATAAATACGGTTGCGCAAAGTTTAAAGGCATTATTATATAAATATGGTTGGCCCTTCTGCTACCACAAGCCAAATGGTGCTATTCCCCCATGTTTTTTCCTTACTGAGAGCATCAGTAGTAACCAGTAAAGCTGATGAATGGCAGCAGAATGGAAGAGTACACTAATCCAGTGCATGTAGCTTTTTCTCTTTGTTATCCTGACATTTAGCTGTTCAGAAAATGCTTTTTGGCAATTTAGCTCTTAAAGGTGGAACCTTAATTGTTGTCTCTTTCCCCAAAAATAAAACCACGGAGAGGTGCAAATGTCAGAGTTTATAGAAAATACCCAAAGGTGCTGCCTGAGCTGCTGGAACAGAGGGACTCTAGCTGGGGTGATTTTCTCACATTTCTGAATGGTGTCCTAATCTTGTTATGCCACTGAATGCTTGCAACACCATTCTAGCCCCAGACTTCGTTGGTAAGCACTGCATATTTTGAAGATGTGTTGTCTAACAGTTTACAAAATATCGACTGTTCACTTCAGGCAAGCAAAGCCGGCAGTCAGAAATTCCCACTTGCAGTTCTGCAGCGCATCCCTTCTAACAAAACAAAATAGGAAATTCCCTGCTTGGGAAGAAGCAGCGTAAGTTCCTTTGTGTTGAGAACTGGTGACTTAGCTGGGCAAAGTGCTCGAGAATGCAGTCATACATGTTTGAATGTTTTGCATTATTTTGATTCTTATCCCCTTGGGTCCTGCCGTTTAATGCTATTGTTTTTGCCAGGAAAAGGTACTGCGCTTGTGATTTTTGAAGTGGATGCATCGTGTGTCTCACAAAATTAATTAGAAAGTCTTAAGCTATGTGTGAAAATGCAAAAAATAAATGTTATTGTAGGACAAAGTGCTGAAACATAGCTGGCAAATCTATTAGCGTTTAAAGTGAGCTAATGTCACAGATTTAAAAAAGCTAAAGTAACATGAATATAGGCAGTTACTCTGACTTAAAGTGGTAGCACAAAGTTTGTTCTCAAAATGGAATGTTTAAGTACTCTCATTAAATGTAATAACACAAAATTGCTGTAAAAATTGCCCGTTTCTAGGTGGTGATCTCTACATATATTTGTTGATTTGTTTAGTTAATACCAAGTTACTCGATGCATTGAATTCTCTATTTCCATGTTACAGGTCTTTTACCACAGCTATTAGGAGTAGCACCAGAGAAGGCCATAAAACTTACCGTAAGTTTGCAACTGGATTATTTTCACATTTCTCCACATTGTAAAGTCCATCTAATTACAATTAGTGCATTAAAGATTTTTGTCCTTAATTTGTCAGCAACACGGTAGAGTGCATTCCATCATTTTTGCTTGATACAAACTTAATTACAAAAGCACAAAGCAACCGTTTATATCTGACTTATGAACATTACAAGTGGCATACAAGTCACATGCAGATATATATATATATGTACATTTTAAGATTGAAATCTTATTCTTGGACTTGCTACAAAATAGAACAGGCTTATTCAACTTGTTCAGCTCATCTGCCTGTAAGTAGCACAGGTCTCTGGTTTCACTTCTTAGCAAAAAGGAATAATTATTTATTGGATTTGGAGGGGTTTGTTTTTTTATCTCCACATGGATCCTGTTTGTTTAATTCTAGCACAACAGGAGATAATATGAGCATGTAGTGAAGTGTTGGTAAGAAAGGAACTTGTTTGCGTACTTTTTTACCAAAATGTTTTTACTTCCGTAGTTTTGTTATTTCTTGAATGATTTTAAGGCACTGAAGAATTTATTATTAAAACCCAATCTTAATGTATTGGTTATTCACCAAAGTTAGTAATATACATTTTCAAAAAGATACTTAATGCTGTTAATTGAATTGCTACTGTATTAGAACTTATTATCAAATATTCTGATATTAATTTGAAATATATTTAGATTTGTAAATATAGTGAGCATTTCTAAAATCTTCAATGGTTTTATCATGAACTTTCAGATAATGATTTATTTAATTAGTGATTGTTATATTTTCCAATAATAAATAAATTAATTAATTATGCTGCAGATCTTTGTTAAAAAGAACGTGTAGTCAGCTTTACAGTATTTTGTATAAAATCTAAGATCTGTTTGATATCTGTTAGCTTGGTAGTTTCATGAATGTATTTGCATTTTCAGTTGCACAGAATTTGCAGCTGATGAGTGTTTTCTTCAACCTTTTAATTTATCAGCTTTCATAAATGTTTGTTTTTTAAGGTTAATGACTTTGTGAGAGATAAGTTTATGACTAAAGACGGCTCTGTCCCACTGGCTGCAGAAATTCTTGCTGGTGGCTGTGTAAGTATCTTTAATTTCCTTCATATGAGATTCATGAAAGTGGAGCGTGTAAGATTAACTATGTGGACTAAGGCTTCTGTTTAACCACAGATCCGGTTCAAGAGCAGACTCTGCTAGAGCATCTCAGCTCTTTCCTAGATAGGCCAGCCGGTCTTGATGAAAGGGTAAATGTTTCTGTGCATCGTGCCTTTTAACTGCGCTGTATAATTCTCACAGCTTGGAGTTTGTTTCCTTAATAAAGAATGTGTCTTTATTCATGTTGGCTGTAGCTTATGGCCTAAAGAGGATTCATGCTAACCTTTCCAGAAGTTAATAATTAGTTACTACTTTGTGGCACCCACTCTGCCACGTCACTTCTTTCCTGATGTGTTATTGCGCCCACTAATTTTCACTTTTCGCAGTGATACTGGCTTTTTGAAATGGCAAAAACTACTCATGCTTCTTTGAGTTCATAGCAGACGTAGGCTGTGTAATGTTAACTCAGTACATAATGCATTCCTGAATGTAGGCTGTATTTGAAACCCACTAAGTTTTTAAGAGTGTTTTGCTTGCACAAAGTAGGATCTTAATGAACAACTGGCATATTACTGGGTAAATGATAATACTCCACGGTTTGGTCTAGTTCTGTCTGTTCATGTTACAGCTTACTTTATCTGGTGTATTGATTTTGTTCAAGCAAATGTAAATACTTTAGGTAAAATGAATAGTTGTTCAAAGACCAGTGCACTTTACAGATAAAGAACACTGTTTATTTAAACCGGCTTTGATCACTGGGGCAGAGCAATGTTGGTATATTTTCAATCTATCTTTGTTTCTGCTGTCATAAGACAGATGAGGTCACATTTTCAAGCAGCTTCTACCTATGTCGAAAACTACGGTGAGCAGCAACTTTAAAACAAATGCTTGTGTCTTAACGTCGGTAGGTGCGGAGATTTGTGCGGTGTGTGCTCGCAGAGAGCACGCGGCGATTATCTGAGCCTCAGGGTGCAGCGGCTCGGGTGCGATGCAGGCTGAGAAGCCCTGGCTTTCTGTAATTCTCAGGAGATGGGGCAGGATTTGGCTGCTCACTGCTCCGTTTGATCACTGACCTGTTGTAGACTGCCAGGTAGGATCCCCTTGTTCTGTAACTTTAGGAGCATTCAGGGGAGAAAAAAAGAAGGGGAGGGAGAGAAGAATGTGAGTCTCTAAAGCCCTAAATAAAAAGCATGCCGTAAATGAAGAGAAAATGTAATAAAGTGCTTGCGGAGTAAAATGTATTCACCCCTTATACTAATAAAACATCTTACGAACATAGCAGCCATAGAGAATTCAGCAAAATTTTCATTTAAAATGTCATTTGATCTGGAGTTTTTATTTTTACAGACCGCTGTGAATTTTTAAATGCAGTACAAAAAGCACTCTTTACAGAGACCTGTCATTCATGAGAACGCTGCAGCAGGCTTTTTGGCAGTAGTTCATTGTAAACTAAGGATCTGCTTTAAGAGATAGGTGGTTTGAGGTTTATTTTAGATGTGCTGTAAATGTTGGCTTGTCCTATTTGGTATTTGAGATATATATTAACAATGAGATGCTGCGTGAAGTTGTAGCAGTAGACGTGCGGTGGCAGAATGCCCTGAGTTTTCTTTTAACTGGAGTGCTCCACTTAAGGGCATAGTCTAGTGCCAGGTAGATAGGTTGCAACTTGTCTTTTCTGCAGGTGGTCTTTGGGTTCTTTTTTTGTAATTTTAAACCCAATTCAGACTAGCAACAGAAACTCTCATTACAAGTGGTGCCCAATTTCTTTGGGGGTAAATATATGCAAAAAAAATGAGATGCCAAAGACAGGATTTTTCCTATAGCTTTCAGCATCGTATTGGCCTAACTTTTTGTCTCCGTTTAAGCCAACGTGAAACCTGCAATTTCACTCTGGAAACAGTAAGGACACTGTTGAATGCTTTTGAAAATCTTCAGTCTTGGATTTTTGCCTCATTTCACAATGTAGTAATCGCTTATGTGGGAGGCAATAAGACAGGAGTGCATGATGTGTTAGAGTCTAAAAAGAGGCAGCCAACTAAGATGAATTTTATAAAAGACACCTGCCCTATCACCTTTCCGCTCTCCACATCTAGTTCTCAGCTGTGATTGTGTTACAAACTCAAGATGTTAAATTTTCTTTCCGTGCTTTTGTTGCAGTGCTTGTGCAAGGGCTGTGTGCTGGGCTGAACACTAGATTTTAATGTTTTAAATACCAGCCCTGTGAGCACAGTATAGTGTTAATACGGAGCAGATACTTGGATGGTTTGGGTTGTTCAGTAACACAAAGGGCTTTGAAGGGGTCAGTATCACCTGAGTAGCTCCACTCGCTGTTTGCCCAACCATTGCCAGGCGTTGACTTTTGAGCCCCCAAGGAGTTCACTTTGCATCATAATTACTGAGAATTAGTACACATGGCTGACTTTTGCACTTGTAACTAAAGCTGATTGTTTCATTGAACAAGTCTTTTTCTGTTTTGTAAACTGTTTTCTCTCCTAAAAAAAGAAAAAAAAAAAAAGAAAAGAGAAGGATCTTTTACTTCATGACCTCTTGGCACTTAGTTCAGTTAACAGCCTCTTTCATAGCTTTTTATTATGTGAAGATGAAAGTGATAGGTTGGTTGAGATTTTTTTTTTTGAGACCCCCAACAATATAATTAAAAGTATAACCTTTGTATTTTTTACAGAATCTTAAAGAGAGTTGTTATGTAAATGACTAACTCAAAATTTCCATCTCCTTTGTTTATAAGAAATTTTCCTAGTGAATGTGGTGTTTGTTACCTATAAAAGTATATGCAACTTCCAGATTTGCACAATTTGCACACCCATCATGAACTCTGTTCTCTGCTGTGCATTCAAGTCTCTCATAATTCATGCAAATCCTATATAACCCTTATCATTGTTAGACTAGTAAAAAGCTTTGGTTCCAAGACATAGTGTAATGATACGGTAAAGCTAGGATTTGCTGAGCATCTAAACCACAAATCTGACTTAACCTCCTTAAATGAAAAAGTACACAAATATGCTAGGTTTGATTTGTGCTAATGCTGTAACTTACCTTCAGGGATTCCTTAATAAAAGGATGATCTTGGGTAAGCTGTAAGTACAACTTAATTGGGTTTTTTTCAGTGGCAATAATCTTGTACTTTCTGTAAGCTTTTTTTTCACGGTCTTTCAATTTATTTTATGTTTTAAATAAAAAATAATCACTAGTCATACTGAGTTTAGGCTCTTGCTTCTTTTAAACTTCATTCACTTAAAAGCTTCTATTAAAAGTAACCTGATGGTTTTTTTGATACAGCAGTGGTTAATTTTTCTTATTTTTGACTTATATTAATGAAATGAAAACTGTTTGTAAAAGTGGCATAAATATTATTGTGAGGGTTTTGAGGTGTTGCCTTTAGCACTAAGCTTTTCAGTGAGACAGTCATTTTGCTTAGTTTGTTAAATAAAGCAGTTCCACATTTAATTGAAAAATTTACATTGTGGGTCTGGAAGTAACCGGGAAGGAGATGCAGAATAAAGAGTGATCATAAACCACATAGAAAATATTAAGAAAAACAGAAAAATTGTTATAGCATGACTAAAAAGAAATAGCTATGTCACATATGGTGCCTTGTCTGCATATAGTAATACAATTATATCAGTAAACCGGAGGCTTAATTTTCAGCAGAAAAGAGAAAAACATTTTGCTTTATTAACCTTTCCTTCTGCTCTCCCTCCTTTTTCCGAGCACACACAGTCTTTCCCTTCCCAGCTGCTCAGTGTGTGCTCACTATTAGCCAGTTTAAATCATGTAGCACAGTACAATTACAGACCCCGTACAGATCTGCTTTTATTTAAGTTGTCAAGACAATTTTAGGCATATTTCTAGAGACTTTATAGTAATCATAATAAAGTTAAAACATATTGGACTTTCTTGGACAGCCTCAACTCTGCTGTGGAACATAAAAACTAGATACGGTTAAGATGGAGTTCATCTAGAAAGTGCAAAATCCTGTCTAGAATTAATTCTTATAAAGGAATATGATGTGAAATTCCAGATGAATTGTGCCAAATAACTGATCCAGTGCAAATAGTTTTATTAAGCTACTTACAACATTTATTTTATGTTTCAGAGAGTAATAAAGATAAGTCCACATCTGAGCTGCATTTTCTCTGTGGCATTGCAGTGGAGGTAGAGGATGTATGGACTGCAATTCCCACACTTCTTACATCTCTTTCAAAAATTTAGACATTTCTAAGTTGCAGGCAAAAGGAGACCAAAAGTGTCATTCTTGTTTTCGTTATTCAGAAACCTAAATCTGATAAAATTCTGTTCTGTTTGGCAAGGGAAGGCTGAGCTGTGGGTAAAATGAAACTGAGTATTATGTATGCCAGGGAAAAAAAACCTCTGCATGTATATCTGAAAAAACAAAACAAAATGAAATTAAAACAAACCAACAAACTCCCCCCCCCCAAAAAAAAAAAAACCACAAACCAACAACAACAAACACAACAAAAACAAAACCACAAAAACCCACTACTATTACACAGAAAAGTTTTGGTAACAGTTTATTGAGATAGTTAAGTAATGATGGTCTTCTTGATGATTGCTCATATTAGCTTTGAAAACACATGGCACACGTTTTGAACTCCTAAAAGATTTATTCTCAGAGGTCAGTTCTCCCTGTAGTTGGGAATCTGACTTCCATTACTTTTCAAGAGGGTTTCTACCTGCATGTGTAAAAAGCACAACAATCACATTTCTTCTTTAAGGAAAAGTTCAGAAGCTCCTAATACTTTCTTTTTCTTGATTGAATTTAAAACTATTTTCTTTTTACATAAAATGTATATTGTTAAATTAATTAAAGTTTATTTAATATAATTAATATAATGAAACAGGATATACTATAAATAATTAGGTCTTTTTAAAGTGTATTTTTCTCCTCTGAACCACTGTATTTGTAGTTATTTTCAGCATACTGAAAATAATCTAAACTAATTGTAAACTTTTGGTTCAAAAAAACCCAGCTGGATCTGGACTTAAATTTAACTTCACATTTACAAACCCATTGTATTTCAACACTGCTCTGTTTTAATTGTCTCTGATTAATTTTCCGCTAATCTTAGATTTAAGCATTATAATGAAGTTTGGGCAGGCAGCACAGTAACATGATAGCCTTTCCAAGAAGTTGTACCAAAGGGTGGGGAAGTTCCTGGTGTAGAGTTCCTGCTTTTCTTTGACCTCACCCCACATTTCCTTGCAGGTTTGGATGTTTTAAAAAATAGTTTGCTGAAATTTTCACCCAGTCATACCTGTTTAAACTGGCCTTTCCTGAAAGCAGTAAGGAGTTATGCAGAACATTATTTCACTCTGTTTTGAATTTTCCTTTTGGATTAGTTAATTTTAATTTTTTTTCCAAAGGTATTTTCCCATAATAAATTAGAGATGCTTTCCCCTTTTGCTGCCCCTCTCCTCTTCCTTTTCATTTCTTTTGTTCCCTAAAAAAAAAAAGAGAAAGAGAAGAATTTTTTTGAACTGTAAAACAAGGAGCAATGCATCGTTTAGGTTGCTAAGTTTCTGATTGCAGAACCAAACAATTCTGAACTCTTTAAAAGCCCATTTTTTTCCAACAAACATACTTACTTGTCTTTCCATTTGAAATGTATTCTTTTTTTCCCCCTATTATATTAGAAATAACGACTGCAAAATTTTATATGTACATACATTGCAGTTTAAAACATTTATTTGTTTTGACAATTACGTTTTATTACACATCCCTTTCTCCTATTACTCTTTCTTTTACTGGCAGTAAAATATTTTAGAGTTTACCAGTGCAAGTTCAAAAAAAACCCTAAAAAACAAAGCCTCAAACTCAAAGCAGGAATTAAAATCTAGCTTTCTATGAGAAAAAGGAAGATATTTATGATGTCACCGTAATTTATTATGTGACCAAGAAATAATGGGTCACAGTTTTAATACAGCTACCATGCCTTAAGACTTGAAAGGTCTGTAAATCATTAAATGATTCTACAACTAGTCAAAATAGACGAGTAGAGCAGACAGAGCCAAATGTTAACATATTTGACAGGTCTGTAGCTTAATTGCTTTTATAATGCCAATCAAGTAGGCTCCACTTTGATTTTTTGGCGAGGCTTCTGAGAACTGCATTACCTATGACATGGAAAATATCAAATCCACAATTTTAATTTTTTTCCCACTGCAGACTTGGTCAGTGCTTATAAACAAACCACATTCCTGGTTGTTTCTGTTTAGCCAAGTCGTTCATAAACTATTGTAGGGCAATTGTCACAACTTGTATCCGAGTCTTGGAAATCTGTCCGGAGCAGCAGCAGGACTGTACTTCTGTTCAGACTAATTGCAATTCTGTTTATGAGCACTTTTACATGAATGTTTGCAGGAGTTTGCTTTACGTTTTATGTACATTTGGATGTTTGAGCTGCACAAAGTAAAACCTAAGGCAGCCCAAGAGAAGTCTGCCCTCGGAAGGCAAGAAAGATTAGCTGGAGAAAAACACAGTTCTGCCTGAGCAGCATGCAAGCTGTTTCTGTGCTAGCCTGGTCGGGATAGTGAAAAGCAGATGATTGAGGGCTCAGGAAATCTCCTCGTGATCTGAAGAAAAGGTATTTACTATATGAACTCCCATTGCTAAAGAGCATTATCAGGATCCTGTATAGATAGGAGCACAGATGAGAGGACACAAAACAACATGAGGTGGCTTGTCTGGATTTTTGAAGCCTGGTTTTATTGGGGAAAAAAAAAAGTCACACAGACCAAAATTTTGAGAACCCAGTACGCTTTGCCCTTGACATACAGCACCATGTAATTAAGGTTGTCACCTTTGAAATCGATAAGAAAAACAAATCAGTTTGGATAGATGTCTGTTACTTGGTAGCTCTTCTCGTAACTGGCAAGTCCATAGTGAAACCACCTCTGCAGCAGCTCAACACAATTCATCTGGGATCTTTTGCTATACAAACACCAAGACTTTTAGAGGTAGTTTGAAGTGCTGCAGTGGCACTCTGTAAATCTGGCTTCTAAGCCTTGTTCTGTCGTGGAGTTAGTATGTGATTTTGTGGTAAATCATTTCATCGTTCTATGTCTTAGTTGCCCTTTATTACACAATGAGAATGGTAATTCTTCCATTCTTGCATGTGTTGAGTGCGTTTTTAATTTAGATTTTTTTTTTTATGACAGGGAACAGTCTTTATTTTGTGTCTCTACAATGCTCAGCACTTTAGGAATCTTGACTTTAATTAGGATTAATGGATGCTAGCAAATGCGCAGGAAAACAAGCTGCATCTGGCAACTGGAAAGGAGCAACAGCCTGGGCCCAGTGTATTATATTCAGTATGACTGAATGTGATAAACAGTTGACTAAAAATTTTGGAACTTGCACCTGCTTGTCTTTTTGTAAATTGAAAGAGTAACGAAGACATTGTAGACTATTTCTTTTGCAGAGGTTGATTTTTGGATTATTGCATAGTATGTTGCTTATGTGTTTTAATGGTTGCCATTAATTGCCATAATTGCTATCCCTGGGTGATATTGTTGAGAAATATAAACACTCTAATAGCGGTAGTAATGCTTTCTTCATCCACGAAACCTTAAAAGGTGAAATGTGACAGGTTACATGGGGTGCAGAAGAAAGATCTAGGCTGACCCTAAGTGCTCGTAACTGCAAACAGCAAAAAGGCTGTGATTTGAATTAGGTAATAAGGTTAATTAGAGGCACAAGAAGAGTTGACGGTCAGTAGCAATGAAAGGAAAATAATCTAGTACTTTCTTCTGTGATAGAAAACACAGAATTTTCTTCATGAATTGCAGACTGTGTTCTCTTCAGAACCTACACCAAAGCTTTCAAATGGAGATGTGAAAGCCCTGGGAGAGTTGGGTCTGGTGCGTTCATTTCTTGTCTAATCTCATAAGGACACAAAATGCAGTTACATTGAAAAGAACAGGAATTTCTTGTCTTAGTGTAATGAGGAGCGTGAAAATCTCTTTATTTTCCGGTAAAGTTTATTACAGGGTGATTTGAACACATGAAGAAGTAGAAGAAATTCTGACTTCTTAAACTGGATTGGTGTTAAGTGATTGTTATTAAACTGGGGGTTTTTTCGCTACAGAGAGGGTTTTATTTCCCCATGGACAAAAAAAAAAATACCTCAACTATTTTTACTTCTCCCTTCCGTTCAGTAAAGTGGGAAAGTAGAAGGAGGCATGTGATAGACAGAACTGTATTACTGTACAAGACTCTACTGCCATCGAGAGGTGTTGGGTGATATCATACTAAGTACAGAGTTGAAGAACTGCAAAAATGAAAAAAAAACAGCTTATTTATAAAAATTCACGTGTGTGGATGCACAGCTAGCTCTCTGCGTGTTAAACATTTTATAGGCATGCGGATTTCTAGCTATGTGTGTATGAGGAGCTCTTGGATGTCAGAGGTGTTTCCCTTTTATTTTCTTGCTTAGCATGAAACAAGATGGTAAGTGCTTGTGATTAGGTCAAATGTTAAATTCTTTCAGAATAATATGGACCTTTGTGGGCCCTTACAGATAATTATTTATGCAATACCTCTAGGTATCTACTCCTATGAATAACTCAAACTTGCAGGTTTTATTTCAATCATATGATAATAACTGAAAAGTAATAGATTTGCTTTTACAGTCAGATCATTTGTTTCTGTTAAAAATGATTGGAAGAGGTGATAAAGAATTCAGAGTTGAGGGTTTTCAGGTTTGTAATTTCAATATAGAAAAATAGGTGTTACTGGGAGCTACCTATAGGAAACAGTTGATGAAGCTGATTTTTGTGACAGTGGAGGAATCATTAAGCTTGAGCAACCTGAGTTTAAACTGTGTTTATTCTGGTGGAAAAAATAGTTTTCAAATTCTGACCTTTGGGAGCATATTTCAAATTTTAAAATAAGATACACTTTCAATGGCAAAAGTCAGCAAACAAGAAGGCAATGTTCTTCAACTTTTGGCCAAACACAATGAATAAGCAGGATGATACAACGTGCTGATAATATTTGGTCTGTTTTTTCCTAACAGTTTATACCAGCACCTTGAAGAGACTGGAAAAAATTAGATCGATAAGATTTCTTTCATTGCATTCACTATGCAAAAGCTCAGAAAGAAGACAGAAGCCATGTGCTCTTGTGAGTCAAGCTGCTGATGTGGAGATCAGGATATCTGGAGACTCTCAGAAGTTGTGCGTGTTTGAGCTAGGGACGCACACACACTGGCACACAATTAACCTCTTTACCTCACATCCACTTCTTGTAAAACTCGAGTCATTGTACTTTCCTCAGAGGAGCGCTGGGAGGAGATAGCCATTAATATTTATGAGACACTTGCATACTACGATGATGAATAACACAATAGGAGTTACCAATACTAGACAAGCAAGAAATCATTTCATTAGAGAGTACAGTAGCCGTCTCCAGTTTGCTTCCCCCAATTTTGAGAGGAAGGAGCTGCAGTTACCAGCATAGATGGTGAAATAACAGGGTGACAAAAGCTCCCCACCAGGCGACTGTACGTGTTACCGCTAGACTTAACCTCTGCCCTGGCTGATAACCCAGCCCTCATCGCCACCGCAGAGCAGGCAGGTGGTAGAATCCCTCCCACTGAGACCCTCTGTCAGGTATTGTCTGGCTCATCACTTTCAGTTACTCATCATTTCGTTTTTGGGGTATATCTTTGATCAAATTTAGAGGATGACAAAGGCTGTTCAGAGAGTTCTGAGCTTCTAGTACCTGGACAGTTTTGTGGACAGACTTAACTGGAAATTTCCAGTGTCTTTCTTCAGGCCTCCTTTGTGGGCAGCAAAACCAGTAGTCTTTTTAGTAATGCCTGGTGCATGCAGGTCTAAGTGTTTTAAAAATTTCAATGCAGTGAGTGTATGAGGTGGGTAAATAACAGCATCCCCATTTTTCAAACAGCAAGCTGAAGCAGGGGAAGTCTCGTGTGATTTACTCAGTCACAAACATCTAAGGCTGCAAGTGTCCGTGCAGCCAGGTTGGACATGCAAACATAAACATTTATAGCACCTGAAGTACTTCCTGCTTGTTTGAATTCAGAAATTATTACCCTTTATTCCCCTTTAAAAACAGATACATGTTTCTATTTCCTTTCTTTAGATATGGCATCACTTATAAACATTTTTATAGATTTTTAAATTGCTCAGTGTTTTGGTGCATTGATAATAATAATAATGAATTAAACTTAATTTTGTTGTCATCTTTTAAATTTTAATATGGTCTTCCCATAGTGAAAATTAAAGGAACACTTCCTATGGAGTCATGGCACAATGAACTGCAAGAATATCATACTGAGAGAAATTATTTTATTTATGCTAACATAGAGCCGTTGATATGAGTTTTTTAAGTAGTGTGTTTTAGAGGAGGGTTGTGGTATAACAAACTTGCAAATGAACATTATCACTTGCAATTGGGTTTTTATCCTTTTAAGAAAAAAATATGTGCGATGGCATGTGGGAATGCTTAATATTTGTAATACATAGACCAAAACGTTTATTATATAGGAATTTGAAGTTCACCATAAGGACCTTTCCAGGAGGTTTTTTTTTGAGACTTTGCAAGATGAGAAGACAAGTAAAAGAAACTCTCTCCATTTTTTGTTTTGGATGCTTACTCACTTAATACGTTTAAGTGCGAAACTGAAGTCAGTGTATGTGCCAAATAATTTATCAGTCTAATTTCTGATGGCAAGAAGAATAGTAGATTTATATGTACCAGGATTCTGGTTTGGTAAAAGCAGTTAAATTAAATTATGCCAATTTGAAAGTCAAAACCAGTTGAGTTACACAAGAGCATGCTTTTTCTGGTTGAAATAGGAAACATTTGGGATATTTTGGGGGTTATGTAAAGACTTTAATTTGTAACCACACCGTGTATGCTCAGTCTAAGCGGTAGACAAGAATAGTTGTTCGTGCAATTTGCCATTTCTTCAGCACATTATTTAAACCGTATTACTGTGCATATTTTTTATTTTGAATGATAGTTAATCTGAGCTATGATTAATTCTTTTAGCATTTGGATAATTTTAAAAAGGTGTGCACATAGTGTTTACATACTAGACATGGCTAGATGCAAGGGCTTTTAAATGCAGCTTATTTCATTTTAGTCATTACCTTCTGGAAAAAAATAGTTCATGTTTTGTTGTGGGGAGGGTGAGGGTTGCCCTTTGCATAGTTTGTGTGATTTTAGAACCTAGAGAAGGGCATAGCTGTTGGGCCACATAATTAAGAAATTAACAGAAGTTAAATGACATTCTGTTGAATTTGGGCCAGATGGAGTTTGAATGAGTATTTCTTGAATACACTTAGGTAACCTTCATGTTACTTTTTTTTTCTTGTTTCAAATTTTTAACTTGGGATCTGTCAGGGTAGCAGGAAGGTTATGCCCTACGTTACATGTTGTGAATGAGATGAGCTTCATGCGAACTAGCAGGGAGTCTGAAATGCTCTGCCACCGCTGTGTTTTAAATCTAACTTTCAAAATCAGTTGAGTGATGTCTTGCCGACAAATGGAGACTGACATGTTAAAAAAAAAAAACCAACAAAAAAACAAACCCCACATTTATCGGTTCTTCATTAATGGAATCCTTCAGTTTGTAGACCTTATTTTGTTTATTACCTGGTGCACAAATAATGATGTGGAGCTCAGACTCTTGAATCAGCACTGAAACTGGTATTTCATTGGGGTTTTTAAAAAAGCACAATATATCTGCAGTTCTGGTCTTTGGAATCCATGTGTTCTTTGTTTTATGAGCTCATACCAAAATTGAAAAAGCTTCTGCCAGACTTGAACTCTTCAATAGTATGTTTTCACTTTCTAAGTACTGGCATGCACATCTCAGTTTCTTAGTTCCTAATTCTTCCTTTCACTCCATTACTTGCCTTACAACATTCTTGGCTTGTCAGTATTGCACAAATTGGTGTTGGTGAATGTGTTCTTGCAGCAAGAATTGAGCTGCAGTGTCCTGCAGTGGCTGGGCTGTTCCCTCGCTGCTTTTCCTGACCACTCAGCTCGTGGAGGGGTAGTTTTCTTACCTTGTGAACAGCAGTTTATTAACTAATGCTAAAACTCTTGTCTGCCAATAGCTTAACCGACTGCAGCAGGACTGAAAATGTCTTCTCTTGAACGTAACAGGACGTATGCTGCAAAGGATGCAAAGTTAATGTGCTGCCTTCCACTTTTAATTTCAGGCTGGAGGTTCTCAAGTGATCTTTACCAATCCATTGGAAATTGTCAAAATTAGATTACAGGTGGCTGGAGAAATCACTACTGGTCCACGAGTTAGTGCCCTCACTGTATTACGGGACTTAGGCTTCTTTGGTCTCTACAAGGTATGTTTTTTTTATCTATATACATGAATTAAAAGCCCATTATGAATATTTCAAACCAAATTATCGTTTCATTATTCTCACAAACTTTCATAAGTGGTCATAGTTGTACTTTTCTTTTAAATTCTTCCTCGTTATGTGATATTATATCTTCATTTTTCATTTCTACTTAAGGGAAGAAACTGTCTCGTGTTTTTAAGCATGTGGTTGTGAATCTTACTAAGATTTCTTTTCTCACTTCAGCAAATATAAGTATCGTTCTTTGAGGATTAGTTTGTTATTCCTGGTTACTGCCTGGTGTAAAAATAAACGTATTTTCTTCTGCTTCATGATACAGCGCTCACAATTTTGGGGCTATGTTTTTGCTCTTCTGTGTTTGATTCAGCAACTTTGCCAGATGTCATTATTAATCTGGTGCTAGGAATTAATTTCAACACAATAATAGTGACAAAATACAGATAGTGGGAGCCCAGCATAAAAATAAACTACTAAAGCAAGCTTGTAGTTTAGAAGAACATTGCCACAAATAATATCAGGAAAAGTTGCTTTCGTGAGTGTATACTACAAACGCTACAATTTTGCTTTCTACATTACTGTTCTCACATAGATATGTGAGATATGTAGATATGGATGAGATATATAAAAATAAAATCAGGTTTAATGTTAGACAGCAGCAGGATTGGAAACATCTTCTATTGTATCCATTAGGATGTATGCTGCAAACAATTTAAAGGATTAACATACTCCCTTCTACTTTTAGATGAAGAGGACTAGATACGGAGGAGTATGAAAGGTCTTGGAGTACTTTGAGATGGCCATTACGCACAATATTGAAACAAAAACTGTAATGAATGCCACATACTGCAGAGCACCGTGTGGCGTTTCTTCAGATTCCGCAGCCTACTTCTCAGGATGAACCTTCCACACTACCCATTCGTCTCAGTATTTCCAGTGCAGCGAGCAGTATTCCTCTCTTTCTTATTCACAGCAGTTCAACTCTAAACTGAAGATGCTTCAAAACCCAACAAATGAGCCCCATTCCCCTCCTCCACATTATTTAAATTCCATCGCCATTTTAAAGCATCCAGTCCTTTCCAATTGTCCTGTTACCATTACAAAGAGGAGGCCTGCCTGCCACTAGATGTATGTGTGTTTTGGCCTGGGGAGAAGTTGCAGGTCTGAATAGGGTTTGATGAGGAGCTGGTTTTCCCTTTAAATTGACTTGCTAATTTTTTAGGTGTTTTACTGAAGCTGATGCTATTGTGTAAACTCCTAGTAAATGGCATTATGGTGTTGATCAGGTCAACATTTACAACTGAAAACGTGGATATGGTAAACAGTCTCCGGCCCTGAGGCTGTGCAGGAATGGAGGGCAGCTACTGACTTTTACTTGGACTAGTAAAAATAAAACATAAAATGAGGAAGAGTGATGAACTAGTTTACTGAAGTTAGCATTTTTAACATTTTTTTTTTCCTCAATGCCTGCTTTTGGTGGCTGAGCAGATTTTGCTACATTTTTCCATTTTAAATGGCATTAATGTCTCAAGTTGAGACATTAATTATGTCTGTTTTCTAGAGTAGATACTTGGTGAATATTTGTAAGGAATATACCTGAAGAGGACCTGGTTACAGCTCTACATTGCATTGAAATAGGCAGTTATTTATTCACAAGCAACACCGTTTTAAGTCCTTTTTCCCCCACCAAAAAAAAAAAGCCACAGAAGGGGTATTTGTTTTACTCTCGTGTTGTCTCTGTTTCTGCCTCTTTTCCACCTCTCCACCCAGCTCCATGTCTTTTTTTATGTCCAATTTGGATTCATTGCCTACAAAACTTGGCTGATTTGATGAAACTAGAGAATTTAACTTGGCAATCACAGTCATCTACCCAACAGAGCAGAGGCCACATCAGAAGGCTTGTGTCCGAGTGCACCCTTAGTCACTGCTAGCTCTGTTATTGGGCAGGTTTGTGCTGTTGTCCACCAAACACTTTTGGCATTGTATCCAAAAAGAAAACGGCAAACCTGTCTGCCCCTCTCCTGTGTGCCAGTAAGAGTGTAGGTGTAGCCACATGGTGCAGGAAAACTCATTAAAAGTAAAGCCGCCTCCTCCTTCTGGTTCCATTTAGCTTGAACCCAGACCAACCCACTCTGTAGCTCCTCGTGATGGTTGCACCCCGGCAAAGGGAAGAGGCTTCATGGCATGGGGAGCCCATCAGGCTGCTCCCATAGGAGCAGCACTAGGGGCAAAAGCAGTCCTGTTACGAATGCTTGTGCTGAGGCTGGCAGTGCTGGTGAGGCCAGGCAGGGATTAATAACTCATTGCGTGTAGGTCACCAGCCCCTAAAATGAATTTCAGCCAAGACTAGATTTGGTAGGTGCTACCTGCTCTGGTAGTGCTTCTAGTAAATTAATTTAGTGAGGATAATGACCAGGTGAACATCAAATAATAATAAGTGTTCTACTAATGAGAGCGGAAATATCTTGGTATAATAGTATAGCTGAACTGTTTCCATTGCTTGTCAATGTGAGTTTACTTCTGTGTCGATGGTTACAAACTCCTTAAATCAGGAGTGCTCATCCAGTCTGCTGCACATCAGTGTTTTCTGTTTCTCTCGCTCTGCTTTGGTGCTGTTTCTATTACCATGTTTAAGGACTGCAGTGAAAACTCTCTTTTCCCATTTCAGAAATAAATCATCTTGAAAGCTGTTCTTACCACCACAGATCAATCCAGCATGCTCTGCTTAGTTCCTATGAATCTTTTATACTGAAATCGGGGTGAAAATCTGTAAGAGTCCCATGTGGTAGTCAGCAAAGAAGAATGTACTTTCATTAATTATAACTGCAGACAGAAGATGCAAAGAATTATGTGTTTTAGTCTTAGCTTCATGAGACAAATTCCTGCATGTCTTAACAAGATCTACTGCCTGTTGTTTGAATTCTTAAATTTTATATTGATTTCTACCTATGAAGCACTTTCTGTGGATTTTAAAGTAAAATGCCCACATACCTCTCATCTAGGTAATTTCATTGTTCCTGTCTTGCATTAACAGAGAAAACCAAGGCACAGACAAATAAATCTTGTCTCATATCAACAAATTAACAAAGGAAATACTATGTAAACTGTTTTTGCATCCAGCTGAGTGAATCTTGTATTGATTATGATTGTAATTATCCAAGCAGTCTAGTCCAAATTAATAGCTGTTTGAGGATCACTGAGAAGCTGGGTTGTGTAGTTTCAATGTCCCTCTGTATGAGTGAGATTAATGTTCTTTTGGGTCATTCTGCTATGCTAGTGACACAAAACAATTCACAGTAGTACTCTGCTGAGATCTCTGCTCTGTGCTCTGCTCTGCTCGCAGACTTGATGCTAGAATCAGAATAATTTCTGTGGAAAACCAGTCTGGACGTCATCTGGGCACCCCCACACTGTATTTGACTACTTTCATGGTTTAAATAAACAAACAAAGCCAAAAAACCCCTCACTCTTCCCTAATACCTAATTGGAATTGACCATGTTCTAGCTTCTGTCCATTGTCTCTAATCCTTCCACTGTACATCTCCAAGAAGAATTATCTTCCTTGAACCCTCCCTTTGAGTAGCTGAAGAGGGCAGTAAGCTCTCCCACCAGCCTGCTTTTCTCGGAGTTGAGCACACTGAGTTCCCCCGTCCTCTTCTCATCTACCATGGGCTACCCAGTTGACTTGATGGCCCCACACTGGACTCACTCCAGTGTAGCAACATCTTTCTTGTACTGGAGAGCCCAGAACTGGATGCAGGACTCCAGATGTGGTCTCACTGGTGCTGAATGGGAATAATCACTTCCCTTGCACCCTTGCTGCTATAGCCCAGGATGTAGCTGTCTGTCTTCACTGCAAAGAAGGGCGTTGCTGACCTATGCTCAACTCAGCCACCAGTATCCTCCAGACATTTTCCCCAAAGCCGCTTTCTGGCCACTCAGGCTCAGCCCGTACTCCTACATAGGGCTGTTCCAGTCCAGATGCAGGACTTTGCATTTGCTGATTTGAACTTCATGATGTTCTTGTCGGCCTGTTTCTCCTTCCTGTGAGGGCCTCTCTGTATAGCAGCCTTGCCCTATAGCACACTAGCTACTCCCCCAGTTCAGCATCATCCGCTGCTGAGAGTGCGGCTCATGTTCCACCATGAAGATGCTATGGCAGACCATCTCAAAAGCCTTGCTTATAGTCGAGGTTTACAACATCCATTGCTGTCCCCTAGTCCACAGGTCTAGAAAGCAGTTGGGCAGCCATGATTTGGTAAACCCATACTGGTTGTTCCCAATCTCTCTCTTGCCCTTCATGTGCTTGGAAATAGCTTCCAGGAGCATTTGCTCCGTAAACCTTGCAGGGACAGAGGTGTGGCCAAGCAGCTGGTAGTTTCCCAGATCTTCCTTCTTGCTCTTCAAGATGGGTGTGATGTTTGTCTTTTTCCAGTCATCAGAACCCCTTTGACTGACTTGACCTTTTTAAGGTAATAAAAGCCTCACAACAACATCAGCCAGCTGTCTAGACACCATTGGAGTTATCTCCTCTGGTCTTATGGATTGAGTATGTGCAGATGGCTTAAGTGCTCTGCCTGTAGGTGATGCTGTGCTCCTGCAGACTTTTCTGGTAGGCTCGTGGAGAGGCCTGAGGGCAGATTTTACTAGTAAAAAGCAAGGCAAAAGTTATTTCTCTGCCTTTTCCGTGTACTTTGTCACTGGGTTTCCTGTTCCCATTGAGCAACAGCCTCACAATTTATCTAGTTGTCCTTTCACTGTTGATGTGTTTATAGAAGCCCTTATTACTCTCCATTTGCTAGATCCAGCTCCAGCTGACCCTTGGCTTTTCTGACTCCATTGCTGCATGCCCAAGCCAGGGTTCTGTATTTCTCCTGGGTAGCCCATACCCACCGCTTCTTGCTTTCACATTCTGCATTTGAGCTCAGTCATCAGTTCCCTGTTCATCCACTGTGCCCTTCTGACATGGTTGCTCAACCATCTGCACAGTGGAGTGGACCATCCTAGTACTTGGAGGAGACTGTCCTTGAAGATCATTATTATCTTAGTGTACCTTTGTAACTCTAAAAGTTTTTATTTGGGGGAAAGTTGCTGTCACGGTGCACAGAGGTCCAGGTCAGATAATTTAGATCTCCTCTCCTTTTCTTCCTTCCCCACTAAAGAACTGAAGACCAGTAGATCTGGAAAAAACAGAGGGGGTGTTTTACTTCAACTAATTGTCCATCATAATAAATACAACAATTCAAAGTCAAAGCTGCCTCCCAGACTCACTGTGCCTTCACTGGGTGTTGAGATACTAGCAATCCTACAGTGATACTCAGCTTCGGAATAAACTGCACATTAATTCCAGCAATAAAAAGATTCGACATATACAGCTCATTAGGCTAACTGCTGGGTTGAACCCCTGTAGTTCTTTAAAGCTAGAAAGCAAATTTTTTTTGTTCTGCCTTTGTCTAAAATTCTGAACTACTTGTGTAAATAAGTGTTTTAAAACATTGTAGTTCTCATAACCCAGCTATTCTTTGGGGAGGCGCATAGTAGCACTTTTGCAGAAGGAATTTGTTTCCTCTGTTTGTCTTCTTTCTGCTAGTAATTATTGCTGTGAAAGCACCAGGGCATGGAGGCTCACAACTAGTAAATTCTTCTTTAGCTACAGATGTTCTGTAGATGACAGCTGTTCTTAAAAATATAGAGATAGCATATCCCAGTCAGGGAAAATATCACTTAACCTAATGCAAAGTGTCATTTGTGTTGGCAGAAATGGGAAAAAGATATATTTCTGGTCTTCAATATTTTTAATAGATCTTATTTAATTTCTGGTCACAGTAGAATATTAAAGTGATCGTACAAGATTAGCTACTATATTTTCTGGTTTTGCCTGTCTTACACAGTCATATGCATAAAATCCCATTAATTTAGATTGAATTTAGATTCTATTGGTTTTGAAATATATCTTTAAAGTGCTTATGTAAGTACATATTATAAGTACACCTACTTTGTACATCATAGAAACTCCTACCCATATGAGTAGCCATATGAAATGTTTAATAAAATATTACTCTTTTTATAAATAATCATTCTGAATAGTGCTTTACAGCATAACAGACAATGCCGCTCCATAATTTTGCATAACAAAGTTATTCTGTGATCCCAAGAAGATGGTAAATAATATTGTAGCAAACGATTCTTCAAGGAAAGGATATGTTGGTTATGGTAATATTTCTGATTACAATTACTAGAAGGTAACTAGCTCAGATTCGTGCTTTGGCCGATACCACCAACAGTTTGCATTTCCAAAACTAGTCAGAAAAGTTTCCAAAAGTCTTCTCTTCATTTCTTTTTTGACAACTTCATAAAGGGGCTTCTGGCGTGTTGACCTGGAAAGTGTAATCTCAGGTGACAGGCTGTGTACCGAGCTCCCACCTGGCAGCTTTGATAACAGCTGAGGTATTTCAGCTCTTCAAGTAGTGGGTTTACAGCAGGCTGATAAACATAGGAAACAGAGTAGTCAAAGTTTTGAGTTCTATTAATTTGCATCTGCCATGGCAGTTTGTGACTGTGTTGGTATATGTGAGAACCTGCTCTTCAGAAATTTTATTTGAAAATAACAAAGCCCCTACAACTAAGAGGTGCTATAATTTTTGTGTGGAAACTGAATTGCTGGCACAGCATTTGAAATCAGTGTTTCGTTCCTCTAAGTTGATGTGCTTAATCAGTATAAAAATATGTGGATAGAAACCTATAGCAGCTTTAAGGCAATGTCATTTTACAGTAGAAAAAAATCACAGCCCTTGAAAGCAAATACCAGTAATATTTGACTGTTACAGAACCTGTTAAGTGCCGTTAGGGCTCCGATTCCAAAGGGTTAAGTCTGTAGTAAAACCCAAGAAGAATGCAAAATGATCAAGAAATGACATGCTGCCTATTGTTTGTAGCTATAGGATCAAAATAACAATTATACATGCCAAATAAATTCTAAACCTGTAAAGGAGAGAAAGAGGGGGTGGCTGTAAGTACAGGTGCCAGAAGCATTAAATAACCCTGGCAGACAAGGTGCACCACTGTTGTCCCGAATGCTGCTGGGTCCCCCCGTCTGGCATTTTTCCCCCTGCCCCAGACAATGTGCATTCACTGCAGGAGACTCGGGTGAGCCCGCGTCTCCCAGACCTGCCGGCTCCTTCTGCCCAACCCGACACAGAGGTGCCTTTGTCAGTATAATTACCCTCCCCTTGTAGTAGAAATAGTTTGTTTAGGGCCTTATTTGCAGGTAGAGCTGGTATAAGCAGGAATTAGCATGCTAAATAACCTGCCCCAGCACTGATTTGGGCTTATTTATCTCAGTCTTGGACAATCGGGGTTGGTTTTGTTGGTTTGGTTTTGTTGTTGGGTTTTTTTTTTTCATCCGTGGATTTATTCAGTGAGATACTATCCGAGATTAAGAGCTTTAAGGTTATTAAAGAGATTGAAGATAGGAGCCAACTGGCTGTTGTGTGCGGGAGGCGCACGCCGTGGTGCGCAGGATCTCCTGACAATTTCATGCCTGGCAGGTCTGCACGTTGGCTGCCAGAATAAACTCAGGTGGATGATCCTTACAGCTTTCTGGGGATTGATTAAAACTCCTTTTGGCTTTCAGCACGTTGTCCACATCAAAAAGGTGCGAGAAGTAAAAATAAATGTTTCTTTTGCTTTTCAAGATACTGTGGCCAATCTCCCTAAGCCTTCCTAATTGGCCTAGGCTGGTTGCGGATGATTAACTTGAAGTTAAATGAGGCCTGCTTTTAAACATGCTTTCCCAGACTTTAAACCAAGCGATGGGGGGGAAACTTTAGACTGTTGCGATGCTGGACCAGAGCCAAGCTGGGTTATTATTAAAGTGGATCCAAGTTTTGATCCACATTTTGTTTACACTGAACCTACTAAGTTGATGGACATCTCTCCCTCTCTGCATACCTGAATGTAGATTATTATTGATATTAACAATATGCTATTTCTACCCCATGAAAAAGAGCCTTTTAATGAAGGGGGAGGAATATTAGCAGTTCAGGTTGAGTTAAGAGTTGCTCGCATTTGGAGTTTATTGATTTCCCTAAGTTATTTTAACTATGTCGAGATATTTCAGAGTATGAAAAAAATGCAAAGGAAAAAATGTGTACAGTGTTTAATGACAACATTGCAAAGCAAATAAAAGTAATGTGCCCTGAGGGCAAAGGCAGAGAGGAGATTTGCTCTGAGGAAAAGCGTGATCTAAAAATAAATCTTTGAAGAAACCATGTTAGTCTGTGAATGTTTTGTTAGTGAGTTACATAATTTTTCTGGGGTAGATACAGTGCAGACATTTGATCATTAAAAAGTTATTTTTTTCGTACAGAACTTGGTAAAGCCCTAGTATTTTCTTTTTATGTGAAGATTAAAGATAAACTGTAAAATGGGCTTCTGTTGCGCACGAAAGGCCAGAATTCTTGTGTCTCTGGTGAATACAAAACATTTGTCTTCTCTGTGCCCTCAAGGTGAAGTGTATGGGTTTTGCAGGTAATTTTGAGAGGAGGATCCAGCCCAGCATCGCGTTCTTCCCTGGCTGACGACCCCATTCAGCGCAGGTGAACAGCGGAGTGGCTGCGACGGCAGCACTTCAAGTGCCTTTGTGGCATTTTCCTTCATGTCCCTAGAAAGGCATAACGAGAACCAGCGACTGGCAGCATCAATCAGGCAAATCCAGCTGAGCAGCAAGGCAAAGGGTCTTAGCAGCAGGAGTCATTAACCTCTGCACGGACTCTCGGGGAAAGCGGTCAGTTCTCAGCCTGAAAATGTCAAAAATAAGCCGAGACAGCGTGGTGGAGAGCAGCTGGGCTTGGGCAGAGCGTGTTGAGCTCACTGTGCTCAGTAACCGAGCCTGTCACATGCAGAAAGTCCGACTAGAAGATCTAATGGCTGTTTTTAGCCAAATCTTTATTTTCTCAGGGGCATTCTCTGACCGCAGGCTGCACTATTAGCATCTCCTGTGAGCCGGCTCGCAGGACCTTGTTTTCCCATCACGCATCCTGCTCGCCCACCCCTGCCCGGCCTCGCCGAAAGGCAGTTTCTTGGTTTTTCTGACACCTTGCAGCTTTTACATCTTTGCTTGATAACCAGCATCCAACTTGCATAAGCACTATATTTTAACTGCTATTATAGTACAAGCTAAGCTTACAGATATGTCTAGGCATATCATTAGATTTAATTAAATTCTGTGGATATTAGCATGTCCCCTGTGAAATGTCTGGCACTGAGCTGTGCCCTGGTAGACCTGCACACAGGAGAAGTACATTAACAAGGGCACCCCGGGAGGGCTCCTTGGATGAACCTCAAGCAGTTTCACCATGATTCCACCCTTGCTTCAAAGAGGAGAGGCTTCGGCTCATCCACAAACCATTTCTTTCTCAAGTTTGAAAGATTTTATTCATTTTCGAAAGCCACCTCCTGTTTGTGCCTTCCTGCTGGTCTCAGTCCTGGTGTGTTCCCTATTGAGGAAAGGCAGACTGCAAGTCCCTTTTGCTGGTGGAACATGGATATTATTTGATATTTTATTTTGGTTGACCTCCCCTGGTGGCTTTTTTTCTTTCCCCCCTGCTTGGAAAACAGTTGATTGCTTGCCGCTACCCCAAAACTTTCCTTGCCTGTTTGCCACCCTCTTAGATGTGAAACCGGCTGTATTCCTCATAACTTCAGTGGCTGTTTGTGACACTTACTTACACAAATTGGTAGCAAAGTGAATTTAACAGCAAGACCTGAAACTTATTTGAAATAAACTGTATCACAGATATCTGTACTTTAAAAATCACAAGTAAATCATCCTGTTACTGTTTTGCCAAAGAGTTAGTGTTACGGCCCCGCTGTCTTTCTTTCCCTCTTTCCCTCAATATATGTTGCATTATCAACTGCAGTGTCTGCACAGATGTGTGGACTGGGCGCTAGTTTTGCTGAAGTATTTGTTGTAGGTGGGAATGAGAGGGGACAGACCTGTCCTGTGGCTCAGTCTTCTCCAGACACATCCTGAACTCCCACTACAGGTGCATGGCGACAATGTTGACTGTTTGAAATTCTGCAGAGGTGTTATTAGAGATTATTCCAACACATGACATTTTCTCTATTACCAGCAAATAACTACAGTACTAGGGAGTGAAGGAAAACAAGTAGACAAGATAAATACAATTACAGAAATTACTTAACCAAGAAACAATACTTTCCTCAGCATGGTGAAATACATGGGTCTCTCAAAATTTTGGGAGGAGAAATTGCTTTTTCTATAAGGCCTTTGCAACAAAACAAAATAGTACAACGTTGCTCTATTCTCTGGTGATCATAGTTCATCATGTTAAATTTGCTCATTCTCAAAACTTGTTTTTTTTTTTCAACACAGGGTGCTAAGGCGTGTTTTTTGCGTGACATCCCCTTCTCTGCCATTTACTTTCCCTGTTATGCTCATTTGAAAGCATCACTTGCAAATGAAGATGGGAGGGTTAGCCCTGGAAATCTGCTCTTGGCTGGATCAATAGCTGGTAAGTGCCAAATTTCTTTTTGCATGGCACTATGTTGCATCTGCAGCACAATAGTTATGGCAGTGAGAACTTTGAAAATACTGGTTTTGCAACCTTATGCCCAAATAACAGAAAGCTACCATGCTCTAGAGTGAGTTGATGTTAAAAATAAAGATATTCTAAGTTCCTGGTATAATTATAATGTTCAGGAGGCAAAAGAAAGGAAAAGTTTTAAGTGTTGATGCTTTGTTATCCTATAGAATCATTCCTTGTGGAGTTACTTGGCTGGTTTTGGCTGTGTCTGACTGACTGGTAAAGTTTTGTTGAAATGGTTTATAAATAAAATCATGGCATTCATGAAATTGTTTATTATCAAAGGAATATTGAATTTTCGTAAATGGAGTCCAAAAGGCATGCTATCAGTACAGCTCTCCAAATAACATTGAAGCAATATGTGACAAAATGATGACAATGACTTGCTACTCACAGTATCCCATCCAGTGACTTGGTTTCATGAGGATTTTACCATTATCTTTTTTTATATTAAACAAAACAGAAAAGCTTGAAAACATTTCTGCTGTGCCACAGGTTGCTGATTGCTGGTGCTCCCAGATATAACAGAGGTGCTGGGTGCGATCTTGAGCACTAAAAGACTGCTACGTAGCAGACTGGAGAGCTAAATCACACCGAGCTTGTCACAGACGTGTTTAACTTGAGTGTGCCAGAGCCTAAGGGAGAAGGCAGAGCCAGGCTTTGCGGCCTGAGCTGCCCTTTGTGTCTGCTGTGCAGCTGGTCCCTGGCACAGCACCCAGCTGCTGCACTCAAAGCGGACCAACCACCTTTTGGTACCTGCCTCCTGGAGAGGGCAGCTGGAGAGTCCTGCTCCTGCTGTGTGCACCGTTTTCCTTTCAGGAAACAAATGGACTGGAAAATTCGTGCAACAGGGCCTTTGCGGGAGTGCATAGCAAGCAGGAGGGCTCCCATCAGCAGGGATGGCCGTCGTGCTCATCGTGGGCTGCTGGGTCTCTCCGGGCTGCAGCCGAGCTCTTCCTCCAGTACAGCCCCTGACCGGCTGCTGCAACCTGGGGGGCGAGAAAAATGATGGAGTGGCATGAATCCAGCACAGATAGGTTGTTTAGCAAGGTTTTCTCATTTGGTTTCAGGCTCTTTTCTCCCTGGGGAAACTGTTCTTCGTCAGGATTATGCGTGGGGCTGTGTCTACTGAGGAGCAGGGACCTATTATAGCCAGTATCTGGGCTTAGGCTATAGCTAAGACCAGTTAGTTTGTCTTGTTGAAGCGTATAGCTCTGTATTCAGTAGCTCGTAGTCCAAAGGAATTGACCTGGCGCTAGGAAAAGCAGCTGTGTTCAAATGACTGGTGCTTAAAATCCACCTTGTCCTGTCCCCTCCCCCAACCAGATCCAGCCTCCAAGCCCCCCAACAGGAGCTTACAGCCAGCCTATTTCTCACCCATTTTAATGGAACAAAACAATTTTTGAACTTTAGATCATATTTACAGACTTGAAACATAAGCTGGCATTTTTAAGCCAAGTCATTTCTTAGATTTTCCTATTTTTCTCTTTCTAGCCATTGTCAGGTGATTGCAGACTGAGATAACTGTCTCTTTGAAGTCCAGGCACAGAAGCAGTCTTTATTGTTGCTGATATGGCTTACCAAACTAGCTATAATGTGAATTTTATCCAGTGCTTCCTGTGAATCCCATCCTAGGTTAACTCTCATGAGCAAATTACAGTGTTAAAGATAGAACACTCATCATACTGTTTACAAAACCAAGGAATTTCTTTTATTGGGTACAAGTAAAGCGTGGTGGGGGTGTACAGGTCGGCTGTTTTGCCACAAAAAGTCAAGGAGAAGCCAAAACAAAAACCCCACTACCTCTGAAACACTGTCTCGGTCTCTGAGCCGAGTCTCTGCTCTGGCTGGGATCTCACCTGGTCATCGGACTTGGGACTCAAGCATGAGCTCCGTCTGGGTGCGGGCAGCTCCACCTTTCCCAGCCCTATGGTGCTGGGGTGTTCCTGCTGGCCGTGCCTGGATGCACCTGCGTCCTGTGCCAGCGTACGTTGCTTGTGCTGGGTGTATTTTCTTCCTTTCCGTTGTTAGGGACACATGCAACATGCGTGTCATCTAGCCTGATCTGCTTCTGGTTTTCACTGTTCGCCAGATGTCTCAACCTGTTGTGCCATGGCATTTTCTGAGATTATTCTACTATCAGCTACAGGATCTCTCTTTAATTTGCTCCATCTGCTTATTGCCTCCATGAACTTCCTTCTCCTCCCCTCAGCCCTCTTGTTTTACTGTCAGCTCCTGCTGTGCCATTCGTCTCATTTCAATTGTAAGCTCCTCACAGCAGCTACCTGTAATTTTTTATTTGTCTGTAAAGTCTTTTGTCCTGTACACATAGCTCCTAAAAACAGGATTAAAAGTGCCTTGAACTGCAAAATATCCTCAGTAATAAGGAATGTGGAATAAGGAGATGGAAGTCAACGTGCAGTAAGCAGAATTGTTTCAAAGTATGTCCTTTGGTTTTCCTTGAAACACTGGTTGGCTTTTGAAGGACAGAAGTCCAGCTTTAAATTGAAGATTCAACCAATACCCTGGTGTGGGTAAGGCTAAGCAAAGAGGAATTTCCACATCTCTGGAGTTCAGAAACCTTGACCAGCATTTAGCACTTGCCTGCCAGACTGACCACAGTGCAAGTTCAGTGTGTCCGTTATTTTGAGGGCTCCAGGAGAAGAGGGGGGGACTTATTATTTTGGTGATAGGCACACGCGTACATCTCTCAGAGCAGTCTGCAAGAAGGGTGTTCTGGTGCTTGAAGCCAGACCATACTGGTTTGGATGAAAGTTGTTACAGAATTATTAAGCCTAAAAAAAAAAAAAAGCGAAGGAGATTTATGCATCTACATCTGACCAAGTTGGTTTGGAACAGATGCAGAATGGAAAAGTAATAAAACCATAAGAGACAGTGTCTTCTGGGTACAGTCTCAGTGCTCTTTTTTTTGTCTTCTTTTTTCTTTTATTCTAAACGTGGGCAGCCCTGGTTTGGATAG
Organism: Caloenas nicobarica; assembly: GCF_036013445.1. Classification (NCBI taxonomy): domain Eukaryota; kingdom Metazoa; phylum Chordata; class Aves; order Columbiformes; family Columbidae; genus Caloenas; species Caloenas nicobarica. The sequence goes on along the minus strand of NC_088246.1, from coordinate 27,231,059 downwards.
GAATGATTTTAGAAATACCACCCATTTTGTAAGTTGGTATTTTTTGCTCTCAGTTGATTATCTGCCAGAGTAAATTTAAATCTTTCTCGAAGTGTTCTGCTGAGGATGTCAGCTGTGGCTTTGCAGCTGAGCAGCCTGCCGTTCCGAAGGAGAAGAATGACCCTTTCTTTAAACCGTAGCTCTCCTGCCTTGCTGAGCGTGCACGGCATTATCTGGTTCCTGGTGACATTGCTGCGTGGTGGGGAGGTGCGTGTGTCTGCGTCCAGGCTGTTCTAGCACAGTGTGCAACCACAATGCCAGGAATCACAGAGAGGCATGAAAAGAAAAAGGAAAGATCGACCTCACCTCCAATAACATTGTGCTTATTAACTATGCAAGTTTCAGGTTAGCACTGAAAATCCAGCCCGTGCCTCCCCGCTTCTCCATGAGAAGTTTGCTCAGGGTGAAGCCATGTCTACAATGGCTGCTTCTTGTTGCTTGTTCTCCTTCCCGGCTTCTGCTTGAATCGCACGTGGCTGGATTCTCCTGGCAGCAGGACAAAAGGCACCGTTACCCCTGCGTACATGAGGCGTGTAGGGTAGGTGACAAGTCGGTGGTGCCCACCTGCTGATGTTTGTGTTGTGTGCAGGTATGCCTGCAGCCTCTCTGGTCACCCCTGCGGATGTCATCAAAACAAGGCTACAGGTGGCAGCCCGGGCAGGACAGACCACCTACAGCGGTGTTGTGGACTGCTTTGTGAAGATCCTTCGAGAAGAAGGTCCGAAGGCTCTATGGAAAGGAGCAGGAGGTGTGTAAAACAGCTTTGATTACTAAGTGATTTCTAATGGTGCTTTTTGTCACTGAGGGACTTTTTCTTTTCTTTGAAGCTCGTGTATTTCGATCTTCTCCTCAGTTTGGTGTGACTCTGGTGACCTATGAGCTACTGCAGAGATGGTTTTACGTGGACTTCGGGGGAATGTAAGTGTGTGGTGTCTGAATCTGCCTGGGACCATGAAGCCCCACTTGGTTCCGTGTGGGTCTGGGTGCTCCTCGGTTTGTCTTGCTGTTACAGAGGACACACACTGGAAAGGCTTTGTAAATATTATTTAAGCCACGCTACACTGGTGGAGGTTGGGATCATATTCCAGTACCTGTTTCACAGCAAGACATTGCCACATTTTATATCACCGTTTCAAGCTGGGGCCCTGTGTTAGTGTAAACAGAGACAGTGAGAGGATGAATAACGGGCTGGGGACATAGCTGTAGGGGGAACATGTCCAAGTCAGGATACGCTCATTAGTTTGGGAGAAGGGCTGTGCCCCTGATTAGGCAGGGCGTTTGACATCCAAAAATCTCTATAGGTGTCACCTAGTCCAAAAGTTATTTGTTGGAGCTTCAGCTCTGCCTCCTGTCTTTGTTGACAACACAGGTGGATGTGCATGTGGCTGTTTAACGCGATCCCAGGAGCAGCTGCAGACCATTCGTGAAGCCTTGGGGACAGTAGTTTGAAAGCCACCACAAAAATTATTTAAACTCGACTAGGTTCCTGGATTGGTTGTGCACTGTAGCAGAGACTTACGAACCCCTGCTCCCCCACACTGCAGTTTTGATTAACGTACTACAAATTTTATATGGATTTGACCATGCTCAATCCACATGAAGGCTCCTAACTGTTCTGGACAGTTTTAAAACAGGGTATTTCTCATTACATTTAGTTCAGCTACTTACTGGGAGGTAGACTCGATGTCTTATTCATCTTACTTTATGGAGGAGATTTTTGTGAATGCTATGGAAATTAATTTATTATTTTTATTATTTTGCAGAAAACCAGCTGGATCAGAGCCAGTTCCTAAATCAAGGATCACGCTCCCTGCTCCTAACCCTGACCATGTTGGTGGTTATAAATTGGCAGTTGCTACCTTTGCAGGGATTGAAAACAAGTTTGGACTTTACCTACCTCGCTTTAAGCCATCGCCACCTACCTCAAAGGCTGCTGCAGCAGTAGGACCCTAAGTTTATTGCTGTAGGTTTTTCTTGTTATTAGTTGGGAAAGAGCCACTTTTCTAATTGGTTAATAACTTTTTTCCTTTAGCTTCTCATCATGTAACAGTTTAGCTTCATTTGAGTTTTAAGGCAATTTTCATCTTAAATGTAATCATTTGTCTTTGTGCTTCCTTAACCAGATCACTGTGAAATTCTTACCAGTTGTTTTAAGTTTGGGACCATGAATGTATTTGTCCACATCTGACATGTGCTTGTGTTGAGAAGACACTAATTTTAGGTTCCGTTCATTGGGGAGGGCTGGGTGAGATCTGTGAACCAGATCATCTTACAGGCAACACTCAGTTGCAGATTACCAGGGTGGATGTCGCACATCGTCACTCAACTGGAAAAGCTCAGTGGATATCACGGTGCTCAGAGCGGAATGATTTTGACTGTACGTGTAAATGGGCTATAAACTTCACGCGTGTCTGTAGAGGTCAGCAGATATACCCTCGGTACCTAAGTATGCCAGTACGGTTTCCACTTTTAATATATGTACACGCACAAGTTCTGTTTCTGGATTGTATTATGAAGCTTTTATGTGTAACATGTTTTTGTAATGGAAACCACATTTATAAATGTTTAGCTGTTGTATTATGTTACTGGTATCAACATGCTCAGAAGAAAGTGTTATTGTCCATAGTCTTTGCACTTTATGGCAGTACTTTTGGCATTCTACTACACATACAAGGAAATTTCGTAACTAGGTGCCTATCTTGGGTTGCTGGTGTTTGGAATTCAGTTTGTATATGCACTTCTATAGTAAAACGCTGCTTGTTTAAATAACTGCAATAGAAAATTCATGCACTGTATCGATGGTACCTGCCTTAACTGCTGGCTTGTAATTGGCAAATAGGTGGTTTCAGATTCTTATTTACTTAATTGAGTCAAAAGAGATTAAAATACTCTAAAAGAAAAGATTTTACTTAATTTTTTGGTGCCTTGCACAGTGTTTAGAAAATCATGTATTTATGAAGATAGAAATAAACCTTTCAAACAGATGCACACATGGTATTTTGTTACAGAAATAGCAGATTACATCAAATGTCTTGTTCAACTTCAGTTATGAAGTTAATATTTGGACACGTTGGCTACAAAACACCTGCAGCTTGAGAATAAAGTTACCCAAATTCCCCTGTGTAGAAAAGAAAAAAAAAAAAAAAACACAACATTTTTCCTTGGTCAAAAACCAGGATTGGAGTAAGCTTTGATATTTTGACCTTTACTTTTGGGGGGAGGTTAATGTGTTACGAACCGTCTGACTGCCTAGTCAGTTGAAGGTACTGTTGGGTGTCACCTGTGATACCTCTGAAGACCAAGAAGCATTTGGTCTTTATTGTCTTCTTGGGGTGGGCGTGGGTGCCTTCAACGTTGACTGTAAACTGAGGCAATGTGCAGGTGCACTGTCATTGCAGCTGCACGAGTTGGGTATGAAACACCACATTGTTATACCAACACTTGCGGAAAAACCGAAATGGAAATCACTCTGTTATTGTATTTGTGTTCGAGTCATCGTGAAGATTATTTTCTTGGACCAGTTGTGAAGTCACCGGTGAAATGGAGCCGTGGCAGGAGTAGCATCTGCAGTTTGGCGCGCGCGAAGGCGAGGGGAGCAGGCGGCACCTGCCCGCAGCTGCCCGGCGGAACCGGCCTGCGGGGCCCGCGCTGGGCTCTGAGCTCAGCCCCGTCTGCCCGAGTCGCCCCACGTGACAGCTCCTGTGGTTCAGAAGCAGGGAAAAAAAGCTGCCCCTTGTATGACTCAAAAATTAACTGCCAGGATTTTTGGTTAAGACTTGTCATAAAAGTTAAACTTTCTCACCGGGAGCTACCCGTGCCGCACACTTGGCGTGTCAGGCTATTTAGGAGCCGGTTTTACACTTCATCCCTCACTCTTACCTGATGTACCTTGCCAAGGTTTTCTGTGGAAAAAGAGCAGCTGCACATTTCCCTGCTCCGGGAGAAGCGCCCGGCCAGACGTGGGGTTCAGCCGGCAGCTGCCCCCCTTGCCCGGCCCGCAGAGGGACAGCCGGGCTGCGCTGGCCGGGACTCGTCCCTGCGCTGCCTCAGGCCAAGCCCAGCGCAGCCGGGGCCTCACAGCCGGCAACGCAAGAGGAATCAGAGCTGGGTTATTGTGAGACTTGCACAGCTCCTTGGCTCATGTGATAAAGGCCATTGCTTGTGTTTTACAAAGCAAACCATAACTCGGGTCCGTTCCCTTGTCTCCTGCTGTGCTCTCTTTCCCGGGCCTGGCAGTATATTTATGACTTGTCCTTTATCCCAAGGGTGAAGGGAGAAAGCTGAGGTGCAGCTGTCCTATGGCAGGTCCATCTCAGAAGGCCATGGCCTCCATCTCCTCCCTGGCAGGCTGACAAACAAGGCTGGACTGACACCTCCCCGCCATCCATGGTGGCCCTTCCCCATTAACTGTCTTCTGTCCCTCTTTTCGGGCCCAGTAGAGGATGGAGGCAGGGGCAGAAGGGTTGGAGAGCCAGTGACTGCTTCACTAACATGCAACCCAGTTCAGAACATTTCAAAGCACACTAGAGCTGTGCCCGGAGATCTTGGGGAAGATCTGTGCCCACAGTCGGCTTCCTCCAGACACAAAAGGATGCATTCCTGCTCTGAAACGATTACAGGCCAAGAAATTGTCAGATTGCCTTACAAACAAACAAAAGGCCCAGAGGACAATCTTTAGATGTTTGTCCGCTTTGGGTTTCTGGGTGAGTTATGCAAAGTGTGGGAGGAACAGGATAAACTGTAACCTCACTTGCTTCCTGCAGCCCAGCTAACTCCCCGTGGCAGGACCTACAGAAAAAAAAATCAAATATTGGCGATGTCCCCTCTCAGTGTGAGAATGGGGTGGGGGTGTCTGTGAAGCAGTTACTCTGTATTTGTGTTTCTTGGTCCAGCAGAAGCCGAGGGATGCTTTTCTGCCTGGTCTCCAGGGAATGGGTTGGGTTTAAGCTGACTTAATATTGACAGTTTGCAGGGACGCTTTTGTGAGCAAACATAACACAGGCTTCAAAAATAACTTGGGCAGGTTTTTCTGAACCTGCTAAAAATATGAAACCTGACAAACCACTCTGCATCTTAGGAAGGGACAGCCTGCTCGGGAACGTCCCTGCCGCACGCTCCCTGATGTACAGGCACGGCGCGTTGCTGAGCTCCTCTCCTCAACAGGAGTCATCCAACCTTTCGTGTTTGAACACTGCTGTGAAATTCAGACTCTGGTTGAAATCTCTGCCATTCTTGTGTAAGCTGTAAGACAATTTCCAGAGGCAGCGATGATTTCTAAGTTATTTAATGGTTGAGAATGTAGACATCACAAGACATTGTAGCTTCAAACACTGCAAATAACACAGAACCAGCCTGGGATGAAGGGGTTTCTTCAACGCCATGTGCCGCAGGGCAGCTCTGCCCCCTGCGTGGTGGGCAGCGGGGGCTCAGGTACGAGCACAGGCGGCCTCTCCCAGTGCTGAGCGCGGGGATGTCATCAGGGTGCCTGACCCTTCAGACAGAGGTGGCATTTTAAGACGCACATTTATTTTAACTGCTCCTCACACTGTGCCCCATCGCCCTGGGAAGCAGTACCATTGCGTGCAAGATTTGTTCCAGTTGCTCCAGTTACATTGCAAAGGGCTGCCTGGGCTCCCTCCGTGCTCACCCACACCCCAGGCTGTGCAACCAGTGCACAATGGGCATCGTGGTGCTACTACGGAGGTTAGCTCTGCTTATGAATTTCAAGGAGAACCAGTAAGTGGCCTAAGGACAAGCTGCTGCTTCTGGAAGAGGCACCATTAGGTGCCAAGTCCTTCCTTAGGACTGATGCTGCCCTGGTGACAGCAGTCTCCTTTGTCACGGGTCAGTGGGGACAACCCCACATGACACGGGATGCCCTCTTGCTCTGTGGGCATTTTTCAGTCTTCTGCTGTGTTTGCTTTGTATCTAAGGTTGTTAAAACTCTTGAGAGCTTTTTCCATACGTCTCGTGTGAAAGAACATATTCCCATTTGTTCCCGTAGCACTAGGGACACAGGCTGTCTTTTGCATTAAGAGCTCATGATGTTCCGGGACATAGTAAAGGCTCCTATGTTTTCAGAAGCAGCAAATGCTTGGGGCACTGGTTCTGGGCTGCAGGAGGAAGTACCTTTCATCTTGGAAGATTCAGCACGGAGCAGATTACCCTGTGGAAAACACTGCAGCTCCTGAATCATCGCGACCCAGCACTGTTTGTCCCGCTTGCCTTGTCTCTGAAGTAACAAGCTTGCGGCAACTGCTGAGCCTAATCTTGAGCAGCAAACGCTCTGATGGCCTTCCCTTGGACATGTCTGCTGCTCTCAGACCCAGGAGGGAGCCCGTTTCATTTTCACCTTTCAAACACCCACTTGGTCCAGATACCACTATTTACGCAACGAGTGTTGCAGCCTGTGGGCCCTGCATTCCAGCCCCATGGTGGGTTGTTGTGTCCTGGCCAGATTCCAGGTTGGCCAACGTGCTCTTTCAGTGTGCCCTGGCCATCATCATCCTTCTTCATTACCATGGAGTCTCTTGAATAGAGCACATTGGAAAGGTGAAGTAACCCTGCTTCCACTTTAGCTGATGCCTTCAGCTCCCTCTCCCAGTGCCACCTACTCTGTCTCCCCGTGTACTTTCGTGGCTCCTTTCAGAACAAATCCCCGGCCACGCCATCCCTCTGCCTCTCACTTGTGCTGGTGGGGCTTTGGTCCTTGGGACTCACAAGAAGGGAGCCTCTGGTCTTCCCTTCAGCAAGCACAGGACAGTTGTCTCTCCCACATCCATCTCACATCCTAAACCTCAATTCAGCCTTTCTCTTCTTTAGCCCACATTGCTCATCTTCATGTGCCGCTTGCCTGCTTCTTCCCTGGTTGGGTTTGCTCTGTCTCACCTTCTGGCTATGATGTGCTCTCTGGCGCAGTCTGACCAGACACTTTTTTTTCCTTCACGTCAGAGAAGGCTCACCTGTGATGGCCCCAGAGCAGAGCCAGGGCTGTTTTCTAACTCGTTGCATGCCCGGAGCAGGCATGGCAGCATCCCAGCGGTGCTGGAGGACGGTGTGTATGCTTCATGCTCTTCCTTCCGTTCTCTGGCTGTCCGCAGGCAAAAAGGCCTGGAGAAGATGCTGCTTCTTTGCTGAAAATAAAGACTAGTTTTGTATTTATTTCCCTACCGAGCAGATCCTGAGGAACATCTTGTCATACAGGCTCTTTCGGAAAGCCAGTAAGGTGGAGCTAGATGTTTAGGAGCAGGAAAAACAAACAAAAGACATTGGAGATTCCTGGAAGGGCAGCAACAAGGGCTGGTCAGAAACTTCACCACCTGGCAGTCACCATGAGCAGAAGGGGAGTAAATGCCTTTTGTTGTTGTTGGGTTCTCTTCTATCTGCTTCAGCTGTGTGTAATGACCCTTTCATGGTGTTGCTCTGTACATGCTACCCTGGTCACTTCTATGGAAATCCAGATCTTTTCCTTGTTCCCGCTCTGTACTGCTGAACCCCACTCGAAAAAAGGAGGAGGGAAAAATGTAAAAAAAAGAAGGACTTTGGTCATATTCACTTGCGCACAGCAGCAAATGCTGAAGGTCTTCTGAGGCTGCTCTTAAAACCATTTTACAAGCTGTTAATGCCATAAAGTAGAGAGCTTGGAAGGTGAACATGCACCACCTCCCCCCTTAGGTTCCGAAAACTGAATAGTATTATGGAAAAAGTGGAACCGTATTTGCCAACTGTTTCCCCAGCACTGGCTACGATGACTGGGAGACAACAGACAACCTGGCACGGTGTCCCCTCACTCGCAGATATGGAGTTACTGTAGGGGGCTGACGGGCAGCGAGCGACCGGCCTGTTCTCCCCCATGACGGCACGGGTGTGCTGTGTGTCTGTGCCGGCATCTGGTCCCACCCCGTGATGCACCCATGGCCACAGCGTGCCCCTGCCAGCCCCTGAGCGCTGAATCTGCTTTGCCCACATAGATGAAACTGGGGAAAAAAAGCAACCCCGAGATGATGTCTAAGCCGCTGCTTCCATAGGCAGTGGGAGGCAGCTTCAGGTCCTGTGTCCACAGGACATATCTTCAGTTCCCACCGTGAAGAAGAAACTAGCCCATGCTCTTTCACTGGGAGTTATTTCTAACCACCAAGAGGATAAGGGAAATCCAGCTTCTCCAAAGGATTCGTTTTCTTAGCTGGCTCTGGCTTTCAGCAGTGTAGAGACTTCCAGGTGGCTCTGGCTCTGACCATGGCTCTGAAGAGCATTAAATGATATAGTCTTCGACATGACTGCCCAAAGATGACACGAGTTCTTTGCAATCTTACCTACAAAACCTTTGTTGCTGACTGACTTTCAGTGTTTCTTGCCACAATAGTTCACCTGCCCGCCCAGGTGTGAACCACTGTTCAAACCCAGGTGTCAGAGCCGTGCCCTGGCTCAGCGTAACACCGTGACGTGAACGTAACCATCAGCCTCACCACCAAGGTGAGCGTTCACCCACATCGCTCTGGGCCACACAGCATGCAGGAAGATCAGCTTGTACCCTATTTCTTTGCTCAAGCCACCAGTTTGTCATAAGGGAGAGGAAAAAAAAAATAAAATAAATCAGGCCTAGAAGGTGACATGGCTTAGTGCCCGCTCGTGTAAAATTTGTAGCAGGATGTGATGTGTGCAGCTCCATCACTGGCCAGTCCCCGTAGCCAAAGGCACCTATTGACATAGCAGCCGCATGAGCACTCAGCGCGTCAGGGCAGTCAGACTTTCCCAGTGCCCGGCAACAAACACGCTGAGCGCTGCTGGCAAGGAGCGATTAACCACACTGCGACAGAACGGGCTTGATACATTTTATTGGCAATACCAGTGTCATACGCGGCAACCACAACCTTTTATCAGACTGTTAGTGTTAACTTGCATGACAAGTATCAGTGACCAACTGTATTTGAAATATAGTTAAAGTGCCTAGAAATAATAGGCATCTTAAAAAAAAAGAAGGAAACTCATTCCATCCACTCAAGCCAACCTTTATAGATTTTACATGTTAAGCACAACTGATGTACTGTAATTGTTATGTGGCCTTTAATGTAACCTCTACAGCAGCACACAGACAATGCAGTTCTCTCATTATGCACATGCTTTAGGATCGTTTATTTTAATGCTTTCAAATAAATATGTTCCATGCAGCACACTGCAATAAATAAGGAGCAGCAACTTTCGTATAGTACATCCATTCATAATGTAAGTCACCATGTGAAACACCACATCTAAAGTCCTTGGCCCAGTCCCATACAGTGAAGCACACCACATCTGCACATAATCATATCTGGCTTCATATGGATTTAATAGGACTATGCCAGAAGGGCAATGTGAGCACAAGTTTAACCAGGGGTTCCTAGCTATTAAATACAGCTACTAAGTAGTTAAAAGGCAACAACTAAACCCATAAAGGGTTGATTTGTGTTTTCTTTCTTACTTTTCAGACAGAAATATAAAGTATGAAAACGCTCTGGATACTTTCAGCCTTGTGTAAAGCAGCGTGATTAATATGGAATGCTTTGAGCAATACTGGCACGTACACTGGCATCAAAAGCCACAGCAAGACTGACTCTGACACTGAAAACCGGCGTACTCGGCGGGGGAAAGCTGCTGTTCTGGCAGTGGCAGGCGCTGCTTCTCCTCCTCTTCCTCCTCTTCCTCTAGGCCGACAGCTCCACCGCCCCTTCCTCTTCGCTGTCTGCTCGGTTGGCGCGGATCTCCACCAGCGTCCGAGTGAAGCGGGTCCACTCGTCGTTGTGCGGAACAGCCAGCTGGGGGGAAAGCGACAGGGAATTAGGAGATGGGAAGGGGAGGCCGGCCACCTCTCTGGCCCAAAATCGCAGCCCCACCTCGGAGCAGCGCTCCTGTCGCAGTCAGGGTGGTTCTGCACGGTGAAGGACCAAGACCTGGACCTCACCCACCCCCCGCGGGCAGTTACTTCTACAGCTGTAGAGTGATGCCAAGTTCCCAGGACAAACCTGGCAGGTTCCTCCTCAGGTAGGAAGGAGCTTCTACAGTCAGCAGCAGTGAAAAAAAATACTTGATTTTACTTGATCTACTTAATTTTAAGGCAAAGTGTTTTGCCGGAGCATTGTTGCAAAATCTACCCCTTGGTTAAAATATTTCAGATTTCCCAAACTAAAGCGAGGCCTTGATCCCTACAAATATCTACATGTATGTTTAACTTCCCACACGTGTTGGCCATTTGCAGCCAGCGAGGCTGTGCCCAAGTGTAACTGTCTGCAGGACTGAGGTCAATGTGTGCAAAGCAACAGAGCTTTTACAACACTGTATCGAAACTATTTTCCTGAAGTTCATTAGAGCTCTTAGTAGTAAAATAAATATATTGTGTTGTTTTAGTTACTCTCCTCTACGTTAAGCAATTCACAATTACAAGGAACGCATTATGACGGAAATGTTATATCAACTGGATACTGTATTACTGGTCTGATTTTTTATATCATCATGCAAGATCCATTTCCATTTTAATACCACTGATGTTTCTAATGAAGAGCTCTTGAACGTTGAGCTTCAAGAGGGACATGTAATCTAAATAGCTAAACGTCCAGACAGAATACTTTAGAGCTATGGCAAAATAATGCTGCAGTCATTTCCAGCCGGGTCCAACATTGTAATTTCTGGAAGATAATGAGAGCTGACTTTTTTTTTTTTTTTTTAAAGGCATTTTTTTCAAATTTTGTTTTCATTAACTCAAATTCCACAAGACAGCAACAAACATCCAGATGAAACACACACATTTTTACTGCCACCTTGAAGTCCTCTGATTATGTCCTAAATATAATATGAAAAAATAACTCTTTCAAGATATTATGCAGTGCTTGGCATGAAGAAGGCAACTGTTTGGAAACAAGAAGCAGTGAGATATACTATGAGGCATATAAAAAGCTGCTGTCCACCTTAGAAAATGGATGTCTTCGACTAGAGAACAGGTATGATCCCAGCTAACCCAGTCTGCGGTACCCAACATTCCATCTGTACTGGCTCACTTCTAAAAACCCACCAAAAGTGTCACGTATGCTGCTGCAAGTTCAGTGTTGATGACATGGACAGGAATATGCAATACTGGATCTAAATATCTCCCCTGTATCTCACTGGCCCAATGAGTTTTTTGACTGTTTTGTATCTAACTTTGCCTCTCCATCCAATATTTTGGTGACAAATATGTCCAGTGCAAGTATCGGTGACTCAGTTACGTTATGAAGGGCTAGTGTACACCAAGTTTGTTTTTTGCATATTGAAACACCAAATATAGTACAGTTCAGCATTTACTGAGGCTATAGACTAAGAAACAGAATCTGTCTGAAAGCCGTCTTGGCTCTCAATAATAGATGTCGCCGCACAATCTGGGTTTTCCCTTCTTTGTCTCCCACTGTTTGCATTTTTCTCCTTCTCCCAGGAATGGAGACCAGAGTTAGAGCCGCAAGTCATTTGGGACAGCTGCCTCTCCCGCTCACACGCACAGATGTGGATCTGTTCTGGTCTTGATTCGAAAGCCAGCTCCGTTCTTTCAAAACCCTTCAGCAGAAGGAAACGTAACACCAGAATGGAGGTGAGTGCCCCACCAGCCAGGCTGGTCACAGCCACACACCTACACAAGCTGCTCTAAGTTAAGGGACAGTGCAGAGATCCTTCTGTCACAGATGCAACCAAAACCAGCTGTGTAGCAACTTCCCTGTTACTATTGCTTGTGCCCTAAAAGATTTTATTTCTTGCGATGTGTATGGCACTATCATTTATCAAACTCGTGAATGAAAACATTAAATGAGTCTCACTTATTTCAAGTAGTCAAATAATTAAAGTGGAACAATATCTGGGAAAATAACTTCTTGAATTTAATAAAGCTTCATTTCTCCTTGCCTTTTAAAGTCCTAAACAGCATTACATTGTATTAAATGGCTGAAGAAGACAATATGTCATTCTGAACAAAAAAATGAAATATATATATGACATTGAGATCATTTAATTTCCTTTACTATGCAGCATGGCGAAAGACAAACAAAATCGAAGTCCAGCCTATTAAAACAACTTGGTATCTCAAACTTTCAGATTCTCCCCATGAATGGATGTGTTACATGCATTACTGTTAGTGGACAGTGTTAGCAAGACCTGGGCCATTTTTAATGACTCAGTTCACAAAACAATTAATGATTGAAGTGAATGCCTTCAGCACAGAGATGAAAACATTCAGTGCCTCCATGCAATCTAATTACTTAGAACTTAGTCTTATTTTACCTTATTGAATCTCACGCACTGCATCACTCTTTGAATGAGGGGCCAATCCTGCTAATAGACTGTTAGTAAAACAAACCTCTCTAGTATAAACTCCTCGGGGATGCGGAGGGAAACCTTGACAACAATCATGTCAAAGGACAAACTGACTTTTATTCCCCCCACACACTTCTTTCTGTGAAGGCCCTAATACCAAATCGCAATAGTTATACAGCAAAAGACCGCAAATAAAAACAAAAGCATCCACAAACTCCAATTCAGATTCTTGTCTGAAAAAATGCTCCCCTTCGAGTCATTTTCCATTCAAGTTCCTTCAGCTGGGCCCACTGACACCCACAAGCGCTGGAGGCCTGGGTCTGTCTGTGGAATCTCCCTTTCAGCTTCTCCACACAAGTTTTTTTCTGTAAATACCAGGGCAGGGGTGGAAGAAACGAAGAGACACTTCGTAGAAGAAGGGCAGAGGTTTAGAGCTATTTGGGGGTTCCTTGCTTGTTGGGTGTGTTTGCCATTTTGCTGTCCACTTCCAGTTACTACAAAGCAGCACTTGTGGAGTCCCAGAAGTCATTACATCGATGCAGAGCAGAAATATTCCCCAAAGCATAATAATATAATAACCTGTATTAACATTTGGGTCAGAAGGTTATTTGAATGAACTGACACTAAGGTATGGAGCAGAACAAGAAAATAAATGCTATTAAGTGTTCTCCTTTGATCCCTTCACAATGGAAGTGCTACCCACACCTAATTAATTGACTGAATTACTCACACTGCTTTAACTTAAATACCAGGGTACATTTAGGTTGCATCAGATACTAACTCTAATGAGGAAAAACAGCATTATCAAAGCAAGGTGGTAACTTTAGCCAAACTTTGTCTGTGAAGCTGCTGGAAGAGGGGTACTTTTGTCTTCTGTCTGGCTTTTAAAATATCAAAAGAGCTCAGGCTGCAAGTGTACCGAGCTGCAAGTGTGACTGCACGTTTATGCATCCAAATAAACCTGCTTCTGCCTGTGAAGTTACACGTGCTCAGATGGTTACAGGAGTGAGAATTCAGTACAGCAAAACATCTTCCGATGTCAGGATGGTGACCTGTTTTTGATTGGGGCCAGGATGGACAGGGCTCTGAGCAACCTGATCTAGTTGAAGATGTCCATGCTCATTGCAGGGAGGTTGGGCTAGATGATCTTTAAAGGTCGCTTCCAACCCAAACTCAGTAAGATATTTAACCCAGGACAATTGGGGCCTCTCATTCAAAAAAAAAAAAAAAAAAATCAGTTTTCTCTATATCACTACCAACTTCTTGGATCTCTTCCCCCAACTCACTTTCATATTCTTCCAAAAGCACTCAGTATCTGTGAGAATCTGCAACTGCTTCCTACATGACCAATAATGTGTAACAAATAACAAAGACATGTAACATACTAAATAATAGATACATTCAGGATTTTATCATTTAAACTAATTCACAAACTGTTCTTCTTGCCAACATTAAAACACTGATTTATGTGATGCAAACCCTCAGAACTGATTTGTCCACTGCCTCCATTACTATGATTTTAGACACGCGGATTTTGGATAAGGTAACTCTCCAGCACGCTCCTCCAGGCTGAACAGTGCAGCACGAATACCGTGGCTGGAAAAGGAGAGCCCCCCCGGGCAGCACCCCCAGCCAGCCGACTGCAGGCCCCGTGCAAACCGAGCTCTGCCCAGCGCCCAAACCGCGACGGGCTGCGTGCTGAACACCAGGGCCGAGATGTGGCAGCCACATTAATATTAAGCACTGGAGAGGTGGGATGGTAACATCAGCGAGCCCAGGGGCGGCTCCCAGATAGGAACGCTAAACAGATTTCTGCCTGTCCCTGCGAGGCATTACAATTTTCAGTCATCTTCTTACAGATAAATAACATTATACCTATGTGAATCTTTCCCAGCCTGTGCTACTCTGATCTGCCACATGTACATATCCCAAGGGAAGGCAACTCTTGGCGGGACAGAACGGAATACGACGGGCCTAGAAAGTGAGATGATGGGATGCAACAGCAAAGGGATTGTAAATTAGGAGCTGAGATCTCCCTGTCCTCTTGTTCTTCTTCCCATCTGCTAGAGGTGGCTGGTTCCTGACCAGCTAGAAGCCCCTTGTTTCTAGTATCATTCTCACCCTCTTCTTTTTGCGGTGATAATGTGTTGAGCTGCGCTTTCAAGACTGGAGAGGATCTAAACATCACCTAGATTTGGAAAGAAGGGACTTGTCTAGCTGGACCACAAAGGTCAACTACAGTAGGTCCCACCAGTTCATTTTTCAGAGTCATGGGGTTACAACAAGGCTTGTAAAGTTTAAAGGTAAGATTGCTCCAACTTGTGCCTATTCTCCAGTGTAGATAAAGAAAAAAATGACCAGACCCAAGGGAAATAACTGCCAGGATCTTTGTGACAAGCAACTGGCTTTGCTTTGCCAATGTCTCACAATTCTATGTGATTTGTGCAGTGCACAACATGACTGTATCTCATGGTGCCACCACAGAGCCCTTGGATTTCTGAAGTTTCTGAAGCTTCTCCATGTTTCCTGGGTGATCACTCTAGCCAACCACCTCACTCTCCTGTTGGCTTTCCAGCCCTGAAGCACAAACACATGCCCCCAAGACACTCATACTGACCAAGGAGATAGCTTCTGTGCATCTGGCAAGAGAGGAAGAGATGAATGTATGATAAAAGAAGTATGAATGGGAGTTTCACCAAGAACAGCCTCCTCCATCTCCGTGTCTCCATACACCAGGTGTCTTACAAACGCAAACTCTATTTCCCATGTTCTCCCAGAAACTGTGCTATCAGGAACTTCACTGAACACTCCTACTCTTCAAATTGTCAGACAGAACTCAGGAAAAGGAGATGCTCGGGACTAGACGACTCTCGATGCTGCCATTTGTGCCAGCTAGCCCTGGGCTCCCCAAGCGAGCAGAAAAGCAACAAAAAACAGTGCCTGAAGACACTTTTTTCAGATTATTTAACACATTCTAGTAACACTTGGTCTTTTAAGTTAGGTTTATTAAAAAAAAAGGGAATGATTTTCAGACCAAAAGAAAAAAAAGCTTTGCATGTGCCTTTCAAAGGAATCTATCCAGAAGGCTGAAATAAGATATTACAACATATTTCAATATTTTTGTGTATTCCACTCCTATCCATCTTTTTTATGGCTGAGAGTGTTTCACCTCAATTTGTCCACATCTCTGTATAGATTCAGTTTCCCTGAAAAACCACTTTCCAGCAAATGAATTATTCATTGAGGATATTTCACACTCTATTCCTGGCTCCTTGCCTTCCCTGGAGCCTCTAAATCTTTGGGATGGGAACGGACGCCTCTTCCTGCCTTTATCCCTCCATGCTCATGTTCAGCACAGCTGGGGACTCTCCGAGAAGGACATAAAATGCAATCGCAGTTTCAGCAGCAGCCTCCACTCCGGAGGAACCACCGTCCCATAACACCCAAAGGGAGCACAGTCATCCATGTTCAACCTATTGCGCTTCCTTTTACTGACCATACCTCACGGGTTAAGCTACCTGTCACTGAGACACTGGTTCATAACATGCACTGCTGATTACTGGTAGGAGTATTGTTAATTATCACCTTTTTGTTTTGTTTTCACCTGGAGTTCAGATGCCTCAAAGCAAAAAACAGCCATGGGAAGAACCTCCTCCACCTTGTCTCTGACCGAGGTGTTGTTCTGAAGGGGCGAATTTTTCCAACCAGAAGGGTCTACAATCATTTCTAACACACACGTCCCATGGACGCAGGTGTAAAAGGAGAATCTGAAAATGAACCGTCACACCACGACTTGGAACGATCTGCCAAAGTATGTGGTCTGCAGCCGGCCCATGCAACCATATCGCCACATACTGCTTTCAATTAGACGTCTGCAGACGAGCCTGCATGGTGGTCCAACACACACTCCAAGGGTGACAGCGGTTCCCAAGACAAAAAATCTGCGACCCATTCGAACACAGTTCGTAGAAGTGCAATGCTTTCTTATTTTTGTACATAGAAAACCTTACCCTGATCTAAGCTGATGGGTTCCTGTAGCTAGTCACCACGCTCCTAGAGATCAGAAACTTTCTGATTAATGCGCATCTTTTATTAGTTGCATTTGGGTTTGTTGCTGTTTGGAGGCAAAGACTGATCTTATGTTAGACAACCCTGTTTACTTCTCTCTGCTTCAACACAGCCGTATTTGCAAAAAAATCTCATATCCAGCAGGGAAAACAAAAACTATATGAAAATTAATGTTCCTCTCATCTCTAAAATACTCTCTTGCTATTATAATTTTTGAGAAGGGCAAATTAAACACTCTCTGAAGAGACAGCTAATTAAAGCTTAGAAAATATTCAGATTAATTTGAGTTTGTAGAAAACAGCAAGCCTGGTAAACTAACTTGAATGACTAAAATATCTCAGACTTCACACTAAGTTATTTCTCTATGTGGTTTATCACCATTTTTATATTCTTGCAATTTAATAGCATCATCAAATAAACGTAGCTTCAGGCAAATATAATTTTAGCTATTTTCTCTAAGTAGAATTTTTATCAACCTATATTGTCCATATCACCCTCTAAAATTAAGTGCTGTATTGAAAAGAAATCTGCTACACATACTTTGTGTAATAGTTTAACATCTGAATGCCTTTATTACATTGTAGGTAAAAATATTTTTAATGATGTTAAAATATAACTACTTCAGCTTGATGTTTTCTAAAAAGTAGAACAGGCTGCCATTCTAATTTGCCAGGTAAAAGAGAGCACTTGCAGGATGAGGGTCGTAATGCTTACAAATGAAAAAGAATTATAGTTTGCTTTTAAACAACTGATCCTATTTTCCAGAGTTCAACACATGTTTTATCATTGTCACTGTGGCGAAAACAGATATCCAAACGTAAATATTAAACGTCTTCCTACACACACATATAGCAGGCAGGCATGCACCTATTCTGGCCCCAGTCTTGCCCCCCAGATTCAACTACAGACCGCCTTTGATATTTTTCTCAACCTATATGGATTTTTTTTTCCCTGAAAAAGCCTATATTTTTCCAGGCAACACCCTATGCCACACACATGGATGGAAACAAAGTGGGAGGTAATATGCAAGGAAATGGCCACCAAAGTAACCAAGAGCACCCTTTTCACATAACTACACTACCACTGTATTTAACTCTTGGGAGAGCCGAGCATCACTGTTAACAATGGATGAAACCACTGGCAGGAACTCAAACCCCACACACTGCATGCAGATGATTTTAATAACATACAGTGTTTAGACCACAAAGGATACACTCCAGAGTAGCTCTATATATATTTGTTTACTTAATTGAAGGGGTGGAATACCATAGGCAACCTAAATACTGCATTTATTCTATGCACAGCAGTCAGTCTAGTGTCACAGACACAGTATATGCCACCCTTCTATGAAGTTAATTACTTAGCCCTCATCTAGATTAATGTCTGTTGTGATTTATTTCTTTGCAATTCACCAGCAGGGTCTGATTTAACTAGCGCTGCCATAGTAAAAAGAAGACAAAATATTAGCTTATGTGACAAAAAAAAACCCCTTAATTTCAAACAGAAACGGAATCCATTTTCAGCAAACTTTGACTTTTTCTCCTACAGAGAACAGTAGCTGCTGAATTGTTACACAGTTGATGATAAATGATGTTCGGAATACCAAACAAACAATGGTGTTATTTTAATAATTTATATGTAATGTGCAAAGATACACTGTATAAAGGGCCTACACAGGAACTCAAGCATTTGAATGCTCATTAACTCTCTTCTAAACTTACTCCTCTGCTTGCAGCAGTCATCTCGATGCCAGTCTAACAGGAGAACAGACTAAAATTTAGTCCATAAATTACACATACATGACCCACAAATGCATGTTAACAGAACACTAAGACTGCAGACTCTAACACTTCGAAGATAGGAAATGTCAGGGTTAAGGCTAACTCCCTCAATTTGAGCATGTTATTTATTTTGCATTATGATATTGCCTTTAATCTCAAAAATTAAAAAAAAAAAAAAAAGAAAAAACCTGTGCTGGAAGCAAATATCAATTATGGAAAACCTCAGCCTGAGGATTAAAACTTGATAGGGCAGGTGGAAAAGAGAACGAGGAAGTGGAAACTGTCTTTAGTATCTTTAATTGTAGACAATGCTACAGTTCCACCTAGAATATCAGAGTTGGCTCAGGCTCTCCTGAATTAACCAGAAAGAACGATGTTCAAGCCATCAAACAGATTTTTCTTCCCTCGATTAATGTATCAAAATACTGCACTTGCTATCAACTACAGAGGATAAAATATCGAGTAATCACCAGTCATCTTGAAAGAGATGACTGCAAACTGAAATTTAGATTACTTTTGTTTCCTTAGATCACTTCTTAGTTTTAAAATGCAAACATTAAGCTATAAGCTTATGGCTTGTTCTTCGGCACACCAGAACATTTCCACCAGTCGTGTTGTGGGGGTCCTCTCCTACGGATCTCCTCAAGTGAGACTTTCAGTGGCAGAGACTATTGGCCTGTTTAAGTCCTGGGGAACAAAAAAGATTTAATATAATTAATCAGCTACAGGAGCAGAAAGAACATCTGTCATGCTTCAGAAAAGCTAACTATTGCTTCAAAAGAGGTGGTGCCCTAAGCAGCAAAGTTCTTGCAGTTCCTACCTTTCCACCACTTCTATAACGCCATCAGTTTACAGAGTGATTAAGAGAAACAGTGAGGCACACTGCCTGCCATTCATCTCCCATGGGGACTTCAGTCCTGCTTTGATTGCCGGTTTTCAAAGTCATTGAAAACTCTTGTAATTTTTACATGCTCTTCAGGACATTTAACGCTTGGAGCTAAGCAACCAGGAGAATTCCTCCTCTACCAAATGGAACAAAACTAGAAGGAATGGAGCCTTCAACCTAGTGTTCTTTCCAACATCTACATATTTTTTTATTGATAATTACATTGGTTTGGAAGAATTGTACCGTCATTTTTACTTGAAATACTAGAGCTTCAGCCTGTGGGGTGGCTGCACCGGCAAAGGTGCCTCCCTGGAAGTTTAGCTGAGTGAAGGACTATTGCCTCGGGGAAGAAATAAATCCTGGTGTCTTCAGCTCAGCTTGCTTCCCTTCCAACCCAAGCCAGCCATGGCCACACCATGATTCATGCCGGGAAATCTGGTGGAACAGGAACTGTAAAGGACTTTTGCTGCAGCTTTCTGGCTCTAAGTTGGCAAATGGACTCTCACCAAAAGTAGCTTATGAACTGCTCGAAGAATTTGGTTTCCAGGAGAGTTGTTGCCTTCCCTGAAATTTTGTACACGTTCCATTAGCTGCATAAGCTCATCCATGAAATATCAGGGGTTTTGTTTTAGTGAGTTTTTGGTTTGTTTGCTTGTTTTCATTTCAGACATAGATTTTTCCATCATACAAGGCACTTGAGGATACATTCTACATCTAAATTAAACACTGTATATGGAATTTTATCTGCTGAATAGGATATATTGAGGTCCAGAGTTATCCTCAGTTGATATTTTAGGTTTAGCCATTACTTTCCAAGTCACAAATTAAATACTTTTTCATGTTCAAAATACAGACCATTTTGCAAACCATAAAAAAAGATTAAAAATGTAATTAAGTATTCTCAAAATGAAAACTGCTACTGGATGTGATAGGCTGAAACCACAGAAGCATCATGCAGAAAATCAATTATACAAAGCAACTCTTGTTTCAGAAGTGTTTTAACACCACGATGACAACACACAAATTTCAATGGCATTCACAAATTGCTGCACACAAACTGAGCTTAAACTGAATTTGTTACTTTTCCTCTTCCATACTCTGTTACTGAAAGCTATGAACATTTTTCAGTAACGCTTTTTACATCAGAAAGGGGGTAAAAACTTTCAGAGAAAATATCAGATATTTAAAATACATACTCTATGACGCTATTGACATGCCTTGACTTCAGCTCTGTCCCCAGGATGTGTTCCAGGATGCAGGGTCAGGATGGGGCAGACCAGCTAAAGCACTCGCTCAGCTTCCACAGCCCCACCTGCACCTACCACGGAAAGCTTGCACCCGCATTATCTTTTCCACTAAGCCTCTTGAAAGGTTTTCAGGAGAAGCAGTAATTGGGGAGTTAGTAGTGAGGCCACTGGTAGTGCCGATGGGCTAAACATACAGCGGGTTGACTGGTATGTCCGACCTGGAGCCTGCCTTTCTCTCCTGCCCTTCGCACTTTTTCCCAGCTCAGCAGCAAAGCACCCACAGTAAGACTGTCAGATCCAGCTCTGCCTTCTCCCCCTCCTGCAGGCTTTACTGTGCAGAAAGGGAATGATCTCTTACGGCTTCTCTTCTGCTGCTCTCATCACTTCGTTATCTGAGTGCCTTCTAATAGTGCATTAAGCTACATGATTAACTCCTGTCACATGTGGCTTGTTCCCTCTGATCCTCTCTGCAGGGGGAGGATCTGGGCCTTTGGAAGGGAAAAGGAAACATACGTCGGCTTTAAAAGTAGAGCGCAAATGAATAAAAGGGACTAGAGCCAGATGTTGGTTGGTTGGCTGGTTTTCTTAAGCTTTTTATTTCACATGATGAGGACTTGAGGAATTCTTATAAAAGATATTTGTATCATATTGGAAACTCATGTCTTTTTACCCTGTGAAATCCTCCAGGGAGCTACTAAGCTGTCTCTGGAGAACTACTGTAATATTTCATCATAAGCAACTGGAAGGTAAGGAAAAAGAATCAACTGAATATTTAGGATGACTACTTCACACCTCCACTTGTCCCTTCTGTTTTTACTAATGCCCATTGAATTCTACTGTCTAATCAACAACTGAGAGAAGGGACGAGCACATGGGTCAGGGCAATCCAAAGCATAAATACAGGCTGGGCAAAGAACAGATTGAGGTGAAGGACTTGGGGGTGTTGGTTGATGAGAAGCTCAACATGAGCTGGCAAAGTGCACTTGCAGCCCAGAAAGCCAACTGTATCCTGGGCTGCATCAAAAGGAACATGACCAGCAGGTCGAGGAAGGTGATTCTGCCCCTCTACTCCGCTCTGGTGAGACCCCACCTGGAGTCCTGCAACCAGCTCTGGGACCCCCAATATAAGAGAGACATGGACCTGTTGGAGTGAGGCCAGAGGAGGCCATGAAGATGATCAGAGGGCTGGAGCACCTCTCCTGTGAGAACAGGCTGCGACAGTTGGGGTTGTTCAGCCTGGAGAAGAGGAGGCTCCAGAGACACCTTATAGCAGCCTTCTGGTACCTAAAGGGGCCCTGGAAGAAAGCTGGAGAGGGACTTTTTACAGGGGTAATGACTTTAAACTGAAAGAGGATGGGTTTCTATTAGATCCAAGGAAGAAATTCTTCACCATGAGGGTGGTGAGACACTGGAACAGGCTGCCCAGAGAAGCTGTGGATGCCCCATCCCTGGAAACGTTCAAGGCCAAGTTGGATGTGGCTTTGAGCAACCTGGTCTAGTAGAAGGTGTCCCTGTCCACAGAAGAGGGGTTGGAACTAGGTGATTTTTAAGGCCCCTTCCAACCCAAACCATTCTATGAGTCGTTAAAAATCTGGTACTCCCTCCTTTAGTTTTAACAAGTAATATTCCAGTAGTAAAATGAAAGTGGAACTTCATTTATATATATAGTGAAACAGAAGAAACTGTGACTAGCAAGAACAAGCATACATCATGGCATCAGGCAGGAGAGTGACCCTGTACACCAGGTGCCACCTGCTGCTGTGTCACATAGAAGCACATCACAAAATCCCGTTGACGGGCTCCACTTGGAGAGGCTGCTTGTCCCACTGTCCCTACCCACCCTGGAACTTCCAGCTTATTTAAGTATCAAAACAGACTGAAAAAACAAGGTAACTCTCATGCTTTTCCTTACTGACAAGCACAGAGCCATGAATATGCATACTCACAGGCATAAATTTATCTATTTCTACGTCTGGATGTAGCCAAGCCTCATTTGAAACTGTAAAAGTATATAACCGCTTGGTTTTAACTTATCAACATAACAACATTGTTTTTCTACAGCATAAACTAGTGCTTACATAAAGACCTCAAAGCATTCGCAGTAACCTAAAGTAATGAATATTGTAATGAGAAACACAAGTATTTGGGGTGATAATGACTGGACTTTGCTCTACTTAGATCGGCTCACCCCCTATGGAGGCTACCAAAGCTTAAAGATTTTATCACCCTAGTAATCAGCAATGGGTAATGGCCTTCATAAAACACAGTAATTAAATTGACTGATTTCAAACTAGTGCATTTTTTTCATTAGGGAGTTCTTATTTAACCTACTTCAAAAATCACTTTGTGAATAATGTCTGTATCAGTCAAAATTTACATGATGAGGGATGAAGAGCTTGTTCTGTTCAATATTTCAGCTATTATTCAAGTAAAAAGCTGGAATTCCTAGTATGCTGTCTTTTTCTGCTTTTTTTTTTTTTCGTTTGGTCATCTCTAAGAGCTTCCAATTTTAAAAGTCTCTCAGGACTGAACATTATAAAACTGGGGTGGAGGGGAGGCAAATCAAAACCTTAGCTCTTTGCATTTTCCAACAATTCTTAAGAGATTCTGCTTTGTTAAAACATACTTCGAACTCTCTGAGGCCAGTGTTCCAACCTCCCTGGCGTAAGTATCAAATGGTGAAATTCAGGCACTACCTCACAATCCACTTAATCATCCTTTATGCCTGGATTGTGCGTGTTGTTGCAACTACTGTACTGTATCTTACTTGATCTTTGAGTGCTTTTGCATAAAACTTGGTTGTAAGGACAACCCCTTATTATTGCTCAAATCTGCCTTCTCAATATGTGCGCGAGCCATTTATCTGTGTTACAAGAATACTTGTAACTCAACACAGATTTTAAAATAGAATATTTTATGGCGAGTCTCAACTCTGCTCTTGTGGCAAAAACATTTCCCAACTCAATACACGCTCTACAGGAGCTTTATGATGGCAGAGTAAACCTACTGGAAAAACTACCTGGGTAACTACACGACAGAAAATCTAGTTTCATATTTCTCTCTCTAAGCTACAGCAGTTTTTAACTGCATGAAAGAGATGCGGGATATGTTTTCTGTATGAAATCTACAGTGAAATACAGGAGTCTCAAGATAGGAGTACAAAGTACTAACTCTTCCCCACTCTACCCAGAAAAATAAGTGCCTCAACAGCCATGCTGGAATGTGAGAGTTGGTCACAAATACACATTTCTCTCTGTCTAGAACCCCAAGAATCTCAGAGCAGCTGTTAAAGGCTGCTGAAAACAAAGGAAATTATTTTATAGGCACCGGTGGGATATTGCTTACTGTACCACCTCATCCACATATTTCAGGCAGTTGCCAGCTCCTCCCTCACTGGTCATGTACTTGAAAATGAGATACGGATTAACGCTCATCACAGAGCAAACGGGGAAGTACACAAACGACCTAACGCAGCAGCCCTAAAAGGGCTGAGGGAGATATTAACTCTGAAACTTTAACAAAGTCACATAAACATCAATATGATTCTGATTTCACTGCAAGGAAACGAGGACAGAGGTAAGACCTGTGTAAAGAATCCCAGATAACTGCTTTCCTGGCATAGCCAGCTCTCCTAGATGGTCTAGGGAAAGACCTTTTCTTACTTTTCTCCAGTTCCACCTGTCATACTAGTCACCCTTTAAATGCATGACTAGAACTGTCTGAAAGATGGCCAAACAGATGCAATAGTTTGTCCTCTAACTGGTTTAACAATATAATGGACAGTAATAAGCTCCTTATGATTACAATTTCAAACTCTTCAATCCGGTGCTGCAAACTTACTTTATATTATACTTTGTATTACATATTTATACTTTATGACAATCAAATAATAAATGATTTACAGTTTCTATTTATTCACAGTGCAAGCGGAATATGACCTGGAAAAGATTAATGGAAAGGAAAAAAAAAAAAGAAAGAATGGAAGGTGGATGAGAAGCTACTTCTTTCACAACCAAAGGTGCAAAGAGCATTCTCAATAAGCCAGGTAAGCAACGAACGTGCTTGTTAGAGTATATTTATGACAGCGGCAACTGTGTAACATCACTGAAGCATGCACAATGGGAGCAAGCTTTCTAGAAAATATATCTACAAAAGAGACATGCAGTTAGGTCTAACTATCAATCATTTGGACATGTGAATAAATCTATAGTCAGTGGTCCATGTTCTGTTAAAATCAACTTTGACCATACAGAAAACTTGCTGCCCAGTAAATAAGCCGTAAGATCACAGAAGCTAAAATGTTATACATACTATCACAATAATAATTACTCAACTACTGGACTAGGAAAGGTCTGAATATTTAGACCTTAGAATAAAGTGTATTTACTATGACTCATATTCTGCAGTTAAGTTATATAGGTTTAAGATCCCATCACACTGAAACAACCAGATTTTTGTGTGTTTGGGTTTTTATTTCATTTTATAATTTACATTCTTTAAATCAGCGGTTACTGATCCACAAGAGCACATCTATATGGACTATTTAAGTCTCCTCTCCCCTGGAAGTGTGTGTATAACTCCCATTAATGCTAATGGGCATAAAGCACATGCATTGAGGAGAAAATAGACCCCTCACTGTGAAAATAAATGTGTTCAGTTATTTTCAGACACGATGCCAAAATCAAACAACTAAAAGTACATACTCTAAGGAGATAACATTATACAGCCTAACTGAAAATGTCACCATTATTTTTAACTCCCTGGTCATGGACCCTGTCACGTCCTTCATATTTCTGCCATTTCTTGTGTCATGAAGACTATGACTGGAAAATATACCAAAAAGGGCCACAAATCCTAAATTCTTACACAAGCAAAACAGTGCCATCACAAACAATGCAAGGTTAGGCCTCGTGTCTTATGATTTCACTTAGGCCATATAATGTTTTCTCTTCGCACTATATGGGTTAACAGCAGCTGTAAACTTTACTGTTCTCTAGATGAATCTACCAAAGTAAAAATTTCTATCACTTAATTTTTTTCCTTCATGATTTGATACCCTGATGTATTCTGCTCTGATCAAAATTCATAGAGTTAATCCTGTCTGTTCAAAAGGTAAGAAAAATTGCTTATATAGTAAAGTGAAATTCAAAGACAATATGCTTTATAATAATACAAATATAATCACAATATTTTTCTCATTGAACTAATGTTTTATGAATTTACAGCTGTTTTAATGTGATATTTGGAACGGTCATGAGAAAAGTTTTTAAAAGGGTGCAGTACAAGTAGAGCACTAATGGTTTTGAGGAGTGTATTTAGGGTCTTTGTAAAGTGTCCTGCTGACTTTTTAATGCAAGTAATCGCACCCATCTTCCCAAATCAGAGAGACGCACCTTCCAATAAGTGGATGGTACTGAGTTATCAGTCAGATGGGGATGAGTTCTTGCAGTGATGAGGCCTTTTCAGAAGTCGATGCTGTAGCGCTATTGCTGAGCAGTCAGCTGTCCCAGCACAGTGTCAGGCTTTGCAATACTGCTGGGTCCAACAGGCAAGGTAGGTGCCACCAGGTGCCAATGGTCCAGCTCCCAGCCCCTCGTCCCCAGCCACACGCTCACTCATCTACTCTCACACTGAGTCAGTTAAGGGAGAAAAATACCCCAGGAAAACAAAAGAAAACAGAAATAAATCAATACTTCTCTGCTGGTCTAGCTCCCTCCCCACAATGTGGGTGTTGACAAGCACTGCTGCCAGCACAAAAACTGGGCAGGGAGGGAATGGCTAGGGCTGGCAGGGGGAGAAGGACTGCCCCTTTTCAACTCCCAGACCAGCCCCGTCACAGCCCAGAATCAAACCCATACAAAGAGCACGGTCAAAGGAGGACCCCAGCTAAGCCAAGGAACAAGCCAGTGTCTGCAGACTGAAGAGAGAGCCCTAAAGGCTCCCATATTTCTGCCAGACACTTCCAAAAGTGCATGTGTGTGCTGTGAATCCCCTGTGTGTCATGCCTGAGGGCAGCTAAGCACAGAATAACTCAGAGAGCTCTTTATGGACTGGCACAGAGGGTTAAAGACTGAAGGGGCTCTTGCTCACTGTACAAGCCCTCAGTTCCAGGCTCTTGAGCTGCAAAGTATTTCTGCATCTCACTGAGGAAGAGCTGTGCTGCAGAATACATGAGCACTCTTCTTTTTTTGAACCAGAAAAACAGCCATTAAAAACACAGCAGGCCTGGTAGTATCTGGTAGTTGCAGCCCAGACCCCTCTCCTAAATTTGGTACAGGAATTACTGCAGAGACTGATACTGCCAGAATGAACCAGACAACAAATTAATGAGCTCCTTCATTCATTGCTGAAAAGGGGAGGGGTGGCAATGGCCCATGACCTGTCAGCAGCCATGTGGATGGACATCCATCTGTTTGTGTGTGTACGGAGCTGAGCTGGAGACTCTGGGGCTCTGCAGGGGCAGGGCACGCAACACCCACGAAGCAGAACACTCTGTGTAACACTGATCTGGACTCACACAAATAAATACTGTTGAATGACACTCTCTTCTTTTTCAAGTAATAGAAGCCTGTCTTTCTTTTCAATCTGAGCGCATCACTGTGACTCACTTTGCAAGTTGAAGTCTGATTACACAGAGGCAAGGCCAAAAACTTAAATATTACTTCTTCGGCGTAGAACACTAAATCTATTTTATCCTGGGTGAGCTTGCAGGGATAAACAATCCTATGAATGATTTGATGTATGATATGCAAAAAGAGACATTTCTACAGCCCGTCTAGACTCCCAGACAAGATCAGACTGTGCTGTCATCAAAGACATTTCCATAGCCTGTCATATCACTTGGAAGACAGAAAAAACACCTTTTCAGAACAGTCATGCAAAAATGAAAAATAAATACAAACAGCCTGACTTGCCAGTGTCATAGTGGAAATCTGAAAGCAGTAACCTTAGACAATTTAGAAATTATGCTAACAATACGGCAAGAAGTTTCAGCAAACATTTATGAGGAAAGGCAATTCCTGCACAAGTGAATGCAATCCAAAAATATGAGTCATGCACAAGCAATTTTGCTACAGGCCATAAAATCACTTTATGAGAGTTACAGATAATTCTGTATGTATTCTATAATGTTTCCCTACTGTGTAGAGATGGATATCTCAGTATCCTATCATAGATAATGATGAAAAACAAATTCTCTCCATAAAAGCTGATTGCTCAGAGATTCACCCTCAACTGTTCCAAGGGATTGTAATGCCGACAGAACATTTTCTACTGTATTCATCAACAAAGAGGTAGATTCCATCAGTGCCAAATACACTGCAGTTTAGATGTTTTTTATAAGATGTAGCAGAGTGAATTGAGAGCAGCCTTAGAAACAGAATACACATCCTGCTATTTCTCAGCACCTACATACTCTTTATCACACGTACACCTACCATCCTCCACAGTAACACCTCTCATTTCCTCCTGTTAGTACTTTCGCATCTATTCAGACTTATTCAGCATTATTCAGTATTAAAAGAACAGATGTATTCTGTACATGTCATGCTAAGAAAAATTTACAGCATTAAGCCAGTCATGAAATAAGAGATTCTGGAGAGCAAAAGGTGAACTCTTCAAGACCAGCTTTAGAACAACATAGCTTCTTTTTCACCTCTATTTTCCTCTTCATGTTCCTTTGTAATTTTTTCCAACTGTATCCATAGAACCATTTAAAAAAAGTTTTAAAAACACTGAAAACTTTCAAAAAAGACTTCTCTCATGAGACTTTAGCTAGTTAACTCTTTTGCAAGGTAGCTTTATAACTAACACACTGTTGGCAAACCAAAATCAACGGGGACTCCACTGAAAGAGATCTGGCTTATTCTTTGGAGGTGTCCTACTCATGTGTTACAATACATGGTCTTTTATCAAACTTGGATGTAGCATTCTTCAGGAGCCGAGCTTTTAAAAAAAAAAAAACCTCCAAACAATAATAATACCTCTCCAACATCATAGATCCATATGCGGCCTTCTGAATCACCAACTGCTACCTCCTTCCCAGCCTGGGCCCAGCGGACACGGTTGAGGGCAGAAGCTCCTTCGATGGTGACGCTGGCTGTGGGAACCTGTCGAAACAATAGGAACAGGAAGGACAATAAAATCACACTGCCTGTGAACCCAGGGGGTCAGTTTTGAATGTCTTGCTTAGCTGGGTGAGTCACAAGTCCCTTGGCGTTGCGGGAAGTAACATACAAAGCTCGTCAGGGGGAGAAAAAAAAAGGGTCCATTGTTTCTTCAATCACATGTGCTAAAATGAGGTAAGAGATTGCTTGCAATGAGCAGGGAAGACTTTTCCACAGTAAAGGGCAGTAAATGAAACAGTTTTTTCCCCTTAACCTTGGAGACATGCAAAACCACATCTGCGTCTTAAAAGTCACTGACTTACGACCAAGAACGAGCTGAGGGTAGGACTTGGCTTCAGTCCTGCCCTGGCTTCTGACTCGGGCCCAGATAACCTGACCATCGGCAGACACGTCCTTGTGTTCGTGCTGACACATCCTTTAGATCCATGCTCACCTCTGTGGCTAGATGCACAGGTTGAAACTTAGGTATCATGTCAGAAAAGTCCTGAGCTAATCACTTCAGAGCAAGGACATGGCAGTAACGAGAACAGCTGAGCTGACATTTAGGAACACCTACAATATTTTCCCACAATTCTCTTTTACATCCCCAAGGGACTTCTGCTTTAAATACACCTGGATAGTGCCTAATTTCCAGCCCCTCTCCCTGCCCCAAGTCAACCAACTTAATAAGTGATCCACAAGAATACATAAAGATTCTGGTTACTGCGTGGGATGAATAAAGCTATGAAGACTATCTCAGGAGAAGTATTTGTAATCTATACTGGAATGAGGGCACCCAAAGATGCTGCAGGAGGAAGGAACTGTGTGGGCGTTTGTCCCAGATAGGTAGATCACTTGGTTGATTTAGGTCACCTCATAAGACAAATGATGGTAACATGCAAGTCTGCTAATGCTCCACCCAGCTGCCTTTCATAGGAGAACCTGCCTGAGCAAGGAGGCTGCAGCTTGGCATGACAGTCTTCCAAACAAGGCTTTTTAGCTTTAATGCTTTTTGGGTCAGGGCAAATGGGATAGGATAGCTGCAAAAGCAGCTCCTCCACCAGATCCACCTGTGGGAACAGGTCTGGGTCACATGGTGAGATGGGGACAAAGGGGTGTCCCAGAATCTGTAAATGGACATGGAATTGGAAAGCAGTCTAGGCAAGAAAAAGTAGCTGGGCAGGGACCAGAGTGCAGGCTACCTCTGGAGGGGTGACAGGTACTCCCTCCTGTCCTTGTGGTGGGCACACTGCAGCAGAAACAGGAAAAAAAGCAGCTTGAAGGTGGTATTAAAGCCCGGTCTGAACATTGACAAACTGACAAGATTAACAAAACCAGTGTCTTGCTGACTTCACCTCGGTTCTCTGCCTGTAGCTTTATACTGTAGTTGTGATAGAGGTCTGAAGATCCAGGGGAAAAATAATTTGAAAGCAAACATTTTATAGCTCCCATGCCAATCTCCTCCCCAGCTCCAGCACCTTCATTCTGTCACACAAGATGAGTGACAGTAGGAAGTGCAACCAGGGCTGCTTGCCTGGCCCCTCTCCGCTGGAGACTCCCCGCTCCCCCTCTTCCTCACCCACCCCAACACAAGGTGCAAAACCAAACGGGCACCTCCAGCACAAGCCTGCCAAGCTAAAGCATCACCTCTGCAAAGGGCTTCACGGCAGCGTCCCGCGCCCCACTTGTGAAATGCAAGAAGATTTTTGCGTGCAGAATGATGTAGAAATAATGCTGGAGAGCAATCAGAAAGCAGATGCCATCCTCCCCCCACTTTACGAAGTCATTCAAATGCAAATCAGCCACTGGACTCGTCTCGCCATTGTGCAAGGCCTGGGTCCTGTCCAAGGCAGCACTGCCCAGAAAAGCTCTGACTCCTCGCCCCAAGTCTGGTACTGCTCACGGGGCCTGAGCCAGCGGCCTAAACCTGACATGGGGTCATCAATCCATGACCAAAATCACAGGAGAAAACAAGCAAGTTTTACTCCTGCGATCACCGATTCCTTTTTAAAAAAAAAAAAAAAAAAAAAAAAGCTATTTTAATTCCAGCCAAAATACATTTCATAACATTTGGAAATGGGTTTCTTCAAACAACAACTAAATGCCACATTTTAGAGCACTAATCCACTAACCGGCTATGTTTCTCAGAAAACTGCAGATCAAAGATATTTGTTTCATATACAGACACATACAGCGTGTATTTAAGGCACTGAATTTTCACAAAATCTTTCAGAAGGCTGAAATACACAACTCTAGAACTGGATTTTTTTGTTAATACAGCATTCTTTCAGTGTTCCACATAAAAATAAGCAGCACACATGCCGCAGACACAAGACACAACCCATGCTTTTTTTCAAAACCCAATGGTTTTGTAAAATCCTGTTAGTATTCCGCAAAGCTACCTAACAAAAAAAAAGCAATAATGAAACAGTCTTTAAAAATCTAAATAAAAAGCCTTTTCTCCGGTGACACAGAGAGAAATATAGTCAAACTGTAGTACCTTAAAATAGATTTGTCTGCTCTCAATAGTGATAGGTTAAATTACACATGCCTATTTTAGATTTCGAAGATAAGAGTTTAGTTTATAATGGTAGAATTACGTTTTTAAAATCACATTTGAAATACTTTATAAATTCTCTGAAGTTGGTGCTTGTCAGATTTTTAACAATTTTGAAATGAGATTTTAACAGGTAACCGATTAAGAAAGACGCAGTCAGAAAAACCTGCATGATAAGAATATACCTTTTATATATATATATTTTTTTACTTTTCTTGCTGCTTATGTAGTGTCAAAACCTGCTTGCAAATACATCTGTTATCTATTTCTAGAAATAGACACCATCTTCATGCTTTCAAAACTAAGGTGCTTTGGTGCAGAAAACACCAAACACACACATGAATGGGATACAACACAGCAGCAATAAGCAGTTTGGTAAGGCGGTTTAATATCAGTTCATAGGTAAATAAGACTCGTCAATAACCTAGAGACCTTCACTCTTGATCAAAAAAGAAATGTTATGGACTCAAAAATAAGAAATCAGCATTTGGTCTGCAAACCTCACTATAATGATCCATAAAAATAATATTCAGTTTGCAAAAGAATGAAGGAATAGGTAAGGATTTTTTTATTTTTAAGGTGTTTTATATTCATTTATTAAAGATAAAATAAAACATGATGACTTTCATTGCTATTACAAAAAGAATTTCTGGTATCCACAGATCAACATGAAGCACACAGATACCCTTGTTACTTTACACTGAGATTTTGAGAATAATTAGATTGATTAAATCCACGGTACAGTCATCTAATTTTAGTTGTTTTGATCGGAAAGCATCTAGCTGTTGGGAGAAATGTTTTTAATAAATATGGGGAGTAACACAGTTACAGTTAAAAATGTGAAGGTAGCATATTGTAACTAAAACCAGGTATTTTCTTCATTGGTTTACAAAATAATACCTAAATAATAATATGGCTTATTTCCCAAATTAAACAAAACCCCATCTCATTAATAACAATCATAACTAGTTTTTACACAAAGCTATTTATCAATAGCCAGCAGTTAAACGCATTCATATAGCTGTCATTTTCTGCTGTCTTCACGAATACTTCGACATCATATATCTGACATCTAAAATTAATAATGATCTAAACCATAGGTCTTTGAAGATTTCTTATTACAAAGGCAAAAGTGCTGACAAAGACTTTTTCTTAGCAAATACCAGTGCAGACTTAAACGGCGCAATCGATTACAGAAAGCTTGAAAATTATAAACTAATTATGACCTACCAGATAGAGGGTAAAAGCAAACAACGATCACTTTCAGTTATGATGTTTAAAAGAACTGCTTACAGTTCTCTTTCAGTGGTACTTTTGCTGCTTCTCCCGCATAACAAAACCTCATGTCTATTCAGATTCTGCCAGTTTATAATTTACAGAGATTTTTTAATTTATCAGTGCTCAGTAAGGAAACCAAATGGTATTTCTGCCTCCTGAGACCCAAATTCAATTCTCATAAAAATACAAAGCTCGGATACCACGGAAATAATTCCCGCCTGATCCTTACATGAGAGCTGATTTTGACCTCTCAGAATGGAAATCATTTCTGAAATCAGGGGTGGCCCTGCATGCAGAAGAAAAGCAGGATTAAGCTTGAAATTATTCTTTTTTTTTTCTGATGTTCCTATGTATTTATATGTAAACATGCTGAAAATACATCAGCAGTTTTCTACATACAGCCTTATTATTGATGGGAACAGGATCAAGCGGTCCATAGTAACTTTTTGGAAAGAAATTGTAGTCTCATTGAATTAAATGGCAAGACATCAGTAGATTTCAAGCAGAGCAGGATTTCAGCCCTGGTATTTGGGGGGAAAGGGTTATTTTTTTTTTTTCTTCTTAAAATGCTGGTTTTATGCTCTGTGTTTAAGCCTGCATTAATGAGAACACCTGAAGGATATGTCCCTCCCTTCCCAAAATAAATTCTGAGGAGACTCCTCCTGTATATCCTCCAGCTGTATGTGCTCTAATTAAAAAGGCTGTGCAGCTTCCTGCTCAGAGCACTTCAAAAGGCCTCTCTGCTCCCCTTGACAATGCAGCGCCCGGTGCTGGTTCCTCTTACCTGTCTGTGCTTATTTATGGCACACACCACTCACTGGAAGCCATAAAAGGCGCCCGTATTTTACTCTGTCTGAAATGTACAGCATGTTTACATGAATGGCATATTAATGATCAAACTGATCTTAAAAAAATAATTCAAATTGTAGAAAGGTGTATGGGGGGAAATACTGCTACTTGCTCTTTGGTTTTCTCTTTTTTGGAAATACTAAGAAGCTGTCAGTTAATATGTGACACTTTTTTTTTTTTTTTACAGTCTCATTTGTTCTTAATTTTACATGGCATTAAGTGAAAATACACAAGACTTCAGATGTGGAAAAATATTTTGATTCTCGTGCTGAACACTGATGCTGGACATCTAAGACTGACCTCAAGCAACGTGACAGGTTTTCTCAGAACCATTTTTGAAGGAAATTCGAATTAAAAAAAAAAATTACATTAATGTAAGTCTGCAGCATTTTTAAAAATCTGAAATGATGGGAGGAAAAAGGAGTGTTTGGCACGTCTAGAGAATGACTTTAAAAAATACAGTATTTACCATTCTCAGTCTTTGAAAAAAGCTGATTAATGCTTTCTCATCAGCGAAATTCAAAGATGTGATGTTTCCTTCCCAATGGTCCCTGCTATTTACTTAACAGCAATGGGAAGAAAACTTGTTATTTCTCATTTGCGCCGTTAAGTTTCGCAGCAAATTTTAAAGAGAAAAAAAGGTGAGGGTGTGATATCTCAACGTGAGAGAGATGCCCTGTGGTTAAAAGAAAACCTCAAGCGGGGTAGCCAGCGGCTCGGAAAGGCGGGAGGCGAGGGAAGGGACCCGGGCACGCTGGGTTTCTGACACGCAGGAGGCACCGGGACGGGGCTTGCAAGTTGTGATCTCCGGAGATTTCGGAGCGGAGGGTGAATGCGGGGAGCCACGAAGGCTCTGACGAGGCAGCTCGGGAGCGCGGCGGCCGGCGGGGGCTGCCCGGCGCCGGGCCCAGCGGCAGCGCTGCCGAGCCGTGACCGCCCCGGCGAGGGGAGGCAGCGGCGACGCCGCGTTTGAAGCTCCTGGCTGAACGGGGGGGGTCAAAATAAAAAAACTAGAAAACGGGCGCGGTTTAAAACTGCACCTTGAAATAACAGCGAGGGAAGGGAGACTCCGGCACCGCGGCTGTTTGCGTTGGCTTTCTGCCGGGGGTGCCGCAGCCGGCCCTCCCCACGCCCGACAGGTACCCAGAGCAGCAGCAGCGCCGCCGCGGGGCAGGGAGGGAGGCGGGCGGGAAGGCGGGCGGGAGAGGGGGACCT
Organism: Caloenas nicobarica; assembly: GCF_036013445.1. Taxonomy (NCBI): domain Eukaryota; kingdom Metazoa; phylum Chordata; class Aves; order Columbiformes; family Columbidae; genus Caloenas; species Caloenas nicobarica. Next base: position 27,196,728 of record NC_088246.1, on the reverse strand, counting down.
GCCCTCCCCGCCGCGCCCCGGGCTCTCCGCGCCCTTAGGGAAGCCCGGCGCCCCCGCAGACTCCCGGCACGGGGGGAGCGAAGGGGCGCTCGGCAGCGCCGCCGGCCCTCACAGGGTTAAGCTCTCGCCCGGCGCCCGCCCGCCCGCGCCTTCCCAGCACCGGCCGCCGTCGGGCCGCCGCGCCGCCTCACCTCGGTGTCGTTATTCAGGTTCCACAGATCCAGGCGCCCCATCCCGTCCACGCAGGCGAAGAGCGCGGGATGCACTGGCGACCACATGACATCGTAGACATAGTCGGCATTGTCTTCAAAGGAGTAGAGCGGCTTGTTGTGCTGTAAAGCAGAGAGAAGCATGAAGACTTCGTGGCGCTAGTGCTGCCTGGGGCTGTCTGGCGAGTCTAATTAAAAACTTTGCACATTTACAAAGTGTCATAAAACTTCCCCAGATGAAAGGTCCTCGCGAAGGGTGGGACTGCGCTTTAATGGGGCAACAACTGTCCGGTGGGATAAATGAGATGCCCGGCGTGAGGGCTGCGGGACGCGCGGGTGGCGGGGCGGGGGGAGCGCCCGCGGCCTCTCCCGCCGCCCGTGGCGGGGGGAGGGGGGTGCCGGCAGGCAGGCTCCGCCGCGCCCGCCCGAGCCAACCGCGCTTGCGGTCGCACCCGATAACGATCGTGAGATCGGCGGGGACCGCGCGGCGGCCTCCGCGGCCCCTCCGCGCACCGCGGGCGGCGCCTGCCACCTAGCGGCGGGCGGGCCCACCGCCCGCACCGCACCCCCGCGGCCCGGCCTCCCGCCGCCGGGCTCGCTGCGGGCGGCCCCGCCGCGCTGCCGGGGCGCCGGGCCCACCGCCGCGGCCGGGAGCGAGGGCTGCCCGCTGCAGCGGGCGGGCAGGCGGAGGGAAGTTAGGAAGTACCGCAGGAGCAGAGGTGTAATTGTCTGTCATGAATTATTCATCGCCTCTGGCTTGACTAATTTTTGCATAATGGCTTCGCTAATCCCCGATCAATTAACGGAAAATGAAATTTGAATGATAATGAAAACTCCAGAGATGAAGGAAATTAAGTGTTCTCATGGCTTGTGACAGAAATCTAAACAACGGGGCTTCTCCGAGGGTCTCCCTCCCTCCCCCCGCCGCCAGCTGCCTCCCGGCAAGCGGGGCCGGGAGAGCCGGGCGAGCGCCCGCAGCCCCAGCCGGCCCCGCCGGGGACTCCTGCGAGAAACACAGCGCCGCACCGGGTGCCGTTCTGGGTGCCCGAGCCCTATCTATGGGATATCGCGCTCAGGTCTCTCTAGACTGCGCCCCTGCCCACGGAGGCTGTGGAGTCTCCTTCTCTGCAGACATTCAGAACCCGCCTGGGCGCCTTCCTGTGTAACCTCATCTGGGTGTTCCTGCTCCGGCGGGGGGATCGGACTGGATGATCTTTCGAGGTCCCTTCCAATCCCTGACATTCTGTGATTTTACAAGGGAACCGCCGCCGGCAACGCCTGCAGTGCGTGGCGTCGCCGTGCGTTATTTTCCAAAAAAAAGGCGGAGCGATTGATTGCAATTATTATATCGCTTTTCGTTTGTATATTATTAATTTCGAGCAAAAAAAAAAAAAAGTGATCTGTTTAATCCCGCTACTTTTGTTCTCGGCCCTCCCGCGCTACGAGGTGCTTCGTTGGGTGTCGGGGGTGCGAGCGCGGCGGCTCCGCACGTGGAGGGGGGTGTGAGCGCACGTGGAGGGGGGTGTGACTGCGCGTGGAGGGGGGGGTGTGAGCGCACGTGGAGGGGGGGGTGTGAGCGCACGTGGAGGGGGGTGTGAGCGCACGTGGAGGGGGGGGTGTGCGCAGCCCCATCTCTGTACTGCTGTGCTGGCGAGTACACACGTGTCCGGTTCTTATTGCAGTACTGTGTTGTAAATAGCTTAAGAAATATTTCTGTTCAGGTAGTACAAAAAAAATCCCATAAAAAGTATCTGGAGATTTAATCCTTCGAAAACATACTGAAGATACAAAGGGATCAGGTTCTATAGGCCAGGTTTTGAATTTGAATTAATAAGAGACATTTTCAATGATTACAGGACCAAGTCCCAGATTTTCACAACTGGCCTAATGTTTTTTGCACATTTCGTAAGAATAGCAAACATTTTGTTCTGTGTGACAATAAAATGAAATTAGAGCTTGGGTTTGTTACCTCAGATTTATGTAACATTTTTATTTCTTTTCCAAAGCTGGAGTTTTGCAAAAGAAAAGGAAAAAAAAATACAATAATAATTTCTTACCTACACAAGGTTTTGTTCTCCAAACATATGTATCTGCTTAGTAAATTATCAGTACCAGTGGAGTTATTTACACATGTTAATGGAATTACTTACATGCCTGTGCTAAAGCATTTGCAGGGTTGAGGGCCCAAGGAAGACTAAGTTTTTGAAGAGGCAGAGGTACTTCATAGGAAATTTCGAAGTGAATCTTTTCAGCTGTGAGCTGGGAAATAGTATTTGGGGTGGGCCATATGGATCCACAATGTCTACCTGCTGTACTGTGTATTTTCACTGAAAACATCTAATTTAGGTTCAAACACATCAGCCGTCTAAATGCTGGAAAAATGGGCATTGAACGCAATATTATACTGAAGGGAAAGGAAATCAGGTCCACGGCTAGGTGGCTGGTATTTCCCTTATTCATGGGAAATCTGTTGCACATGTAGCACTTTAACATGTAGTGTCATGGCAGAAGTAACAGAATTCTACAGAAGGTGGAAGACTATTAAAGTATCAATCAACCCAGGGAAGATTTCCATCGGCACTTATTTTTTGTCAACATATCAAAACTTGGTTTGATCTTATTTTGAGTGCGACACCTTTTTTATGTTCTTTTTAGTTTATTTTCCAATTCATGCCTAAAGACCAGGGTATTAGAAGGAAAGGTCAGGAGATTTGGTTCTAGGCTATGTCTTGCTGTTCACATGCTACATAGTCCCTGGCAAATAGCTTTAGCTGGTGTGCCTCAGTTTCCCTGTTAGCAAAATAAAAACATCTTTGGAGTGCTGGTGTTTAACAGCATAGCAGATATGCAGTGTGTGTTGCCTTTACTGTGACAGTGGCAGTATTCAGTCAGATAGGAAGTCAGAGGGAAAATCTGGACAACAGGAACAATATGGCTTTTGAGAAAGATCTCTGACATGCAAGGAGTGAGACATGAATGGAGGTGAATAGGGAGTGGAGCGCTGCAATGAAATAAGAAATGGCAGCCATGCGAGCAGCCCAAGCAAAAGGCAAGAGCAGCTGCAGTGTGTTTGGAGAAACAGGGAGAAAGACCGAGGGTATGGGACTGCCAGGCAGCGGTGGTGGAGCTGAGCTACAGCGCCCATAGTGCCCTCCGTACATCTGCCCTCCCAGCTCAAATAGCCTTCAATGGGGAAAAATAAAGTATTTCCCATACTATGTCTTGTTGGTTTGCACCCTTTAACTACAGAAGAACCTCCCAACTGCGTCGGGCCAGGCTGGAGGTCCCTCTTCGCATCTTGCGACTGATCTTTCTTTAAACCTGACATTTCATCCTGGTCTGATTTTGCCCACTGAGAGCAGTTCTGTTGATTTCATTGTGAAGACTTGATTTGTAGGTTAAGTGTATATATAAATGTTTGCAGGACTTCTTACTGTAAGCCTGTTAACTAAGGGCCCAGGCCAGCAGATTCTTTTAATGTAAGGATTTATGAGTAAGGACCGATACCAACCACTTTTAGAAAATGTTGAAATGTGGAACCATGTAAAGGTCACTTTAAAGCAGTTTTAAATTACCCAACTTCAGGCTTACACAATCTATAACTAACATATGGCTATTATTATAAAACAACTGAAATTTAAACTTGATGAGCTTTCATTCTTAAGTATCAAGCCACTCTGTTATTCAATAGAACAGAAGAAATAGTTTAAAGCAGTATCTTCAGACAAACTTGGGCCACATCTACTTATTACTAACAAAGAGAGTTTGGGGTGAAAATGTGGCCCTAGTGAATCAATGGAGTTTTGCCATTGATTTCAACAGGACAGGATTTCAGAATTTACTGGAAAAAGTGAAAAAGCCAATTCCAAGACACATGTTTTTGTCTCATTTATTTAAGCATGTTGTCAAAATCTATTGTTCATCCTCAGTGTTTGTATATGGGCATTGTTTAAAAGAACAATTGAGTGAACATTTTAAATACGTGGGAGCTGTCTAGGAATTAGCACTTGTCTATGAAAGAAGATACCTAAATAAATATTATATATTTATATAAAAAATATCTTTTTTTTCCACATATAAATTTCACCAGTCTATTCCACTTCTTATTTGCATAGAATTGTCTTTAATCCAGAAGGCGCCACACGTAAAGTAGCTAATTATCCATACGAAGGAATGTATATGTATCCACAGGTTTTAACTAGCATCTGACTTGTGAAAAGCCATGGAAAAAGCTATTGGCTTTGCGTGTTTCACTAAAGGAGCATTTTAGATGTTGGCACAATTTCTGTGGGTGTCAGCTCCACCTGGACTGTACCTTCAGCAGTACAGATGTATGGTGACACCACACACGCTGTTGTCTCCCCATCGTCTTCCACAGTAAAGACAATAAGCCAAACCCGTAGTTCTGGCTCACACTGTATTATCAACAGCCGTGAGTGTTGTGTGGTATTATAAGTTGATTCAAGCTAATTTGATTTTTTCTAGGTGTGCAGCAAATACGACGGATTCATTAGCCCTTGGCATGGAAACTTTCCGAACAAGCTGACGTGTTTGTTTAGGCTCAAGCTCCGGCTCTCTGGCACTTGGAAAGAGCAGAGCCAGAGCGGTCCTGAGCAGAGTGGCTGCTATTGTGTCTGGCCCTTGAACAAACCAGGGAAGAGGGGGCTGTAACTAGGTGATTTTATAAGGTCCCTTCCAACCTAAATCATTCTATGATTCTATTAATTTGGCTCGTATGGGACCAAATACTGTATAAATAGCCTTTATGCATTAAAATACCTACAAAATGGTGTCAAAGGAAGACATCTCTTTTGGCATACATAATACATAGGGCAGAAAAACTCTGCTGTCTTTATTTAAAGCAAGTGTTAACAACGTCACACTGATGAGAGGGATGCAAAATTAACCAGGATAGGGTACATTGTAGGACTTCTGTAGGGTTCTGAGCTCTTTTGCTGTTCTTATAGACCTTAGCTGCTAGGCCCAGTCTTCTCCACCTTGAGAGAGACATCTTACCACTTTGCTGAATCCATGCCCATCTTTTCCTTTCCGACCCTGCCAGTTAGCCAGGCCAACCCAAAAGATGCAGAGAGTATAAGCAGCAACTAAAAGCTGCTGGGAATTTTGAGGCAAATACTCCTCAAATCAGCTTTACCCTGGTCTTGACCTTTCCTCCTTCAACAGTCTCCTTCTGGGACACCAAATGTCAGCTGTTTGGGGTTACTTGTGCATACCTCTTGTGGTGGGGAGTCAGTTCTCCGCTGTGTACAAGGCTCTACGACTTTTGTAAGCCTTCATGTTCTCCATTTGGATGGAGTCAAAGACACCCTGTTTTTCATTCAGACTGATTGATCTCCATGGGAATTTTGCCGGTTCTGGACTGCCATGTTTCTCCCATATCTGTTTTCTGATAGTTATGTTAATTTAGGATAATCCAATAGTTCCAACTTTAGTACTATACTTATGGGACTTGACATAGTTCAGATTATGCTAGCTTTTAAAAGCTACAGCAGTCTCGGGAGCTGTTATGAGATGCCATAAATCAGAGGCACTAATTAGAGGTACATCCCTGATGGCTCGGCAAAGCCTGTCTGCATTCTCCCTGAAGGGTGTAATTACCCCACAGACCCCGATACTGTACAACTCACAACTTGCAGTCTGCTCCACCTTTTCCAGGACTAGCCAGACCTTCAAGGATGACAATGGGAAAGCAAAAGGGGGATGTTTACGCTCTTCAGCTTTAGCCACCCAACGTCACTGGCTAACTGAAGTGCCCTAAATTGACCCCCGTCTTTAAATTCCTCCTGGCAGTCAGATTCAGTGCTGAATCACTGGTGAGCCTCTGGTGCTCAAGGGAGAGTTCACCTTGGTACATGTGTCATCACACTCTCAGATGGTGAGTAGGGCACTGAATCAAATCTAAACTCCATATTTGAGCAAAGGAACAGGCTTCATTTTTAGATTGATCCTTACACTCTTCACAGCCCTGTTTTATTGAAGTACTGTAGTATTACTGCACTGATTGGTTTTTGGCATCCTAAAAGTTGCAGACAGTCAAGGCAGAAAACTGGTCACTTTTAGAAATTATTGGTCTTGGAGAGATGCTGAAATTGTTGCCTCTCTTAATTATCAACAATAAAAGAAAGTCCAATATTTTTGCATAAACATGTGGCAATTATTATAGATGGAGGAGGGGACAAGGGTGAGACCGAAAGGAAAGGGGTTATGAGAGCGGACCAAGTCTGGAGATAACATGATGATTACATTTTTGTGGTTTCCTTCAAAGTCAAAGCGTCACGGGTCAGCATACAAGAAGGAAGCAAAGCAAAAAGATTTGATGGTTGGCACAGGCGGTTTTAATGAGAACCGATCTTAATGCCTAATACTGTGGCATGGAGAAAAAAACATAAAAGAACTTGGGAAGTCAGAGCTGACTTTTAGGAGCATCGGAAAGCCAGACCGCAGAGCTTTAGGGGTCTATGGAGATAGCCTGGAAGCTATACTGACAGGTAAACTGCTTATTTGGTTAATCCTCCTTAACTGTTTTAAGTCCTTTGCAGAGATACGACACCTTCGGGCTGTGCTGCTAGACTTCAGTTGTCTGCTTTGGTCTTCCAGCTCTCTTCTACCCTGCCTTTCCACTTACTCAATGGAAAAAGACCTTTTTGTTTTCTGAAGGAAAAAAGCAGACAGTATGGCATTCCTCTTCACCACTGCATATTAGCTGAGGAACTATTTTCAGTGAGTTTGATATAAATGTGTATTGCTCGATGTCTAATGTAAATTTAAATGAGTTAATGATAAGATATCTGCTTGCCGTGGATGAACTTTACAAACATAAGAAGGTATGTAAGGCCTTGACACTCTACAAAACAGGCTTAAGAAAGATTTTATGAAGAAGCTAATATGCAGACTGGGTTATAGTGAGGCACGAGGGAGGAGAGTGTTCCTCACCAAACTTTCTCCCCGATTCCTGCTGGCCAGGCTGGTGTATGCCTATTTCTGTGGTTTAGATTCATGCCATTTCATTCCCAGTCTGGAGCCCCTCTTACTTCACACTTGTGAGAGTTGTGCCTACAGGTTTCCTCTGCTTGAGGTTTAACACCTTCTGCTCCACTCACCCACATCAAGCTGGATGCAGTGTGATGGCAGCAGTGGAGAAAGCCTGTACAGGTATTTGCCATTTGTTCTGTATTTCCTCAGACTGCTGACTTCATTGCTAAATGTTAATCAAGTTTTCCACCTTTTATTTAAAACATGCTTTAAGTGAGCCAGCACTTCTTCTTATGCTATTAAGTATGCACTTCAGTCACCAGATTTCTTTAGAAATACTATCGTTTTCCTTTGGAACTTCTACCTACTTATAAAGATGGCTCAATTTCTTCTTTTAAGAAGCTCAAAGTACTGTAGAAGGTCTTACTGTCCCTGACTAGCAATCTGATTCACAGTTTCTGTAGCTCATACTCCTGCATTTATATTACTGTATCCCTGGATTTTTTTCAGAGAAGCACTTCGGAGGCCTTGCTGAGAAATATGAGCCAGGTATAGTTTTGCTACACTGACAGAAGAATCGCCAAATCCTGGTCAGAGGAAACACTAAACACAGACTGAAACACTGAAGAAGGGCAAATTTTGTCTTCTACCTCTAGTTGTTACTGTGTATTGTTCATATCCTGCATAGGAAGGACCAGGAAGCAGAGCTGGGGGGTGAGCGGGATGCTTTGGGAGATGCTGGATCGCTGTGCTCATGCTCTCCCGTCACGCAGCAGAGGCAGCAGCAGGCGCTTGCTGGAGTTTGTGGGATTAGTCTCCCCGCTTTGGGCCTCGAGTTGTTAAAAGAGACGCAGTTTATCTCAAATCACAAGGCGAGGAGGGGAGCAGGGTAATGTTTCAGAGGGTTGTTTCCCACCCTGTGACTCTGATGGGAACATTCAGTATGAGGCCTCTGAAAATTCAGCTTTTTTTTTTTTAATGGAAAATGCTGCTTCATCACAGGGTACCTGGCCCAGCCTTGCATGTGGACTTGGAGAATTACCGACCTTTCAAGTGACTGTGCTGCTGCAGTTCCAGCTGCCAGGAGCGCAGGCAGGAGCAGGGGGAACGTTGCAGGACGGCTGACACGACCTGATGTTACAGCACCGTCTGCTGAACAGTCAAGATTAGTATTTGTAGTTGCTGCCACCAGAATGCCTGCAGAGCTTTCATGGGTCAGCAAGCAATGATTTTGAGGCTAATTATTATTGAAAAGAAGTCCATCTTGTGGGATTTTGAATACAGTTCCTTTTTTTTACTGATAACAGAAGTCATGAAGCAGGTGGGAGAAAATTTCCATTAGGGAAGAAGTCCTAGGCTTTGTATATTGATAATTTTCTTGAAATGTTTCACTATTACACGTGAGCCTGATCCTCCAGCATAATTCTGCAACAGAACAGTCAGTGGGAGGTTTGCATTTTGATTTCAGGGAAAAAAGGAATCATGATTTTGTTTCTTACAGATTATATGAGCTCCCAAGATCTAATTCTGCTTTCCATGTGCAAATAAAGCTTTCACTGTCTACAGCTGGATTTGTGTTGGGGTTTTCTGAAATGGACTTTAGTCCACTGAGTTTTTCAGAACAGCCTTGGTATTTTAGATGACTGTTTTATTTTTGTGTATGTGTGTGTGTCATTCTTCACAAAACGTTTCACAAAGAAGCAGCATGGTTCGTGTGAGTAAATGAAGTGTGTCGGCCAGCTGAAGAGTATTTTCCTATCACTTTTCAAATATGGCTACACCGAAAACCAAAATAATAAGAAACATTTCATGTGAAGAACTTGGGGCTGATTTCAAGCCACCTGACTTCACTTTGGTTTTGCTCTTTAAAATTACCTAGAAAATACCATAATCTTTTTTGTACAGCTGGATGAGAGCCAGACCTCTGGCTCCAGAGGTAAAGGGCAAAAACTAAAAAAATCCTGTCTGAACAGGCAACTCCACCCTCTTCCCCAAGTCAGCTTGGCCTTTTGACAAAAGTGAGCTCTGAAGCAAATTCATTCATTGCCTTGTTTTTGGACAAAACTCAAGATTCTGAACTCACACCACAGAGAGACCGTTTTCATGAAATCCAGCACACTATTTTACCACCCTTTGTCTCTCTCTATAATCAGATAAAAATAGCATTTGGACAGTGATTAACCAGATTAATCATTTTAATTGCTTTTGTCACAGAGAAAAGCCTGCACTGGAAACGCATGGGTGTCAAGGAAGGTGATTGCCTTATGAGCAGAGTCAAGAAGCAACTCTGTACTGTAACACAGCAGTGGGGGGACCATTCTAGCCAGGTATCCAAAATAAGAGGGGTTAAATCAGCCCCCGAGATGACGTTTGAACCCCTCCAGAATCAATGGGAGGGAGGGATTAGTAAAGAATTCCACAGAGACAAGAAAATAGGGAGAACTGTCTGTACTGTACTGTCTGTACTCTGAAAATAGACTGAAGTTTTGGTCTCCCTCACAGTACCTTATTGCTTCTCTCTTTTTCTTCTTGATGTTACTTCTTATGCCTCTCTAAACTCTCCAAGCCCTTTTGTGATCATCCACCATGGCACTAGAGGCAGATGCAGGTTGCATCCAGATTCAGTGGGGTGGTGGGTGCAGAAAGCCAGAGGTCCTGACAGCCTATAGTTTGGTTTAGCATCTGGTCAGAACACACCCTGGCTTTCTTCTGCTTGTATCTTAGCTTTTCCAGCTGCAGAATCAAGGTATAGCCGTCTGTGTGTGGCATGGGATAAAGAGGCTGATTCCTTCCTGGTAGTGGCTTGGGATAAGCCAGAATAAGAAGGCAGACTCTGGAGATCAGAAGTGCTGCCACATCTGCCAGTTTAGATGCAACCCGAGACTCTCCAGATGCAAGAAAGCCATCAGAAGCTCCAACAACTGATTATCTAAAGCTGCACCTAAATAGTCAGTGATGGGAAGTAATGGTGGTACCTCCAAAAAGTATCTAACGTAGGCATTGCAATTACTTCTTTCCAGTGGCTGTATGAGAAACCAAGGTATGGAAGCCCTAAATAATAAAGGATCCAGGAGGATCCAACTTCACATGCAGTGAGTCATCTAGAATGCCTCATGTGCTAATGTAAGAAGACTGAATATGGCCCAAAGGATGTAGGAAAGCTTAGAAAATAACATTAAGAATGAACAGGTTCAAGATAGAAAACAGTGATATTTCATAAATTTCCCTGAGTCCAGCTCTCTTCTACACTTAAGTGTATGCAAGATAAGGTGTGTGAGTAACCTCTGCATTTCATCAGTCCATTTCACTGCTGGAGACCAGTCTGATCCTGTTACGAACTGGAGAAGCAGACCTGGCCCCAAGTGGACAAAACTGGTTTTCATCAGGAAGCGTCAGCACATTAAAATCAAAGCTTCACTCTGAGAAGATCCTACTTGCAGTGAAACCAGAGTTGTTCATAGGCACAAGATACAGCTCAGAGCAAAATGGCAAGATCTTCACAGCATTTCCTCCCCTGAGGGAAGACACATGTTCCAGTCCCACTCAGGCAGCCCTTTCAGCGTGGCTTGGTGCCCAAACCACTGGCTTACAGGATCCTCTCATAGAGCTCCTACACTTTTCATAAATAATTGCATATTCACTGGGATAGGAATATCTTCCGTAAGGCAGGGGAATGCTATGTATCACCTGCCACAGGACCTCACTAAATCAAGTCATTAACTTCAGCATTTCCAATTACAGTTAAAGCAGTTCTCATGAGGGAGAATTCACCAAGTTGTTGTAATAGTTCACTAAGTTTACTCTCCTTTTATCATGACTGAATGTTTGACTATGTTTCTATTTGGATCTTTAACTTTAGGCAATGCTATCTATAGCACAAGAGGCTCTCACTCACCCACTTTATGTGATTGAAATTATACTACAAAATAAGTCTGAGCCAGTAACCAGATATTTTGATACATGGTATTTGTAGTGTAAAAAATAGTAAGTTCTTAATCTTAAAAAAGTGACAACCTGACTCTGTTATTTTAATAAACTTTTAAAATTGCCCATTTGTGAGTGCGTCGTTTTCTAATCTATGCAATCATGCAATGCTTTGACTCATTCTGCTACACCATTTTCCATCACAGTAAGTTTGTTCTATCAAGTTGATCCTGTCGGATCCTTTCAGCCAGGTTTTTGGGGAAGGGGACTGGGGGGCAGAAGTATCTATGTTTAGCAACACCACCACCACATGCTTCTTTGCATTGCTCTAGTGATAGACTTCAGCTTGACCTCTGAGGAGATGGTGTTCAACCTCTAGACCAAATCAAAAACAGTGGAGCTGGAAGTTATATGCTGATAGGAAGGTATGAAAGTGCAAGGTAAAATAATTTACTCCAAGAGCAGGAGGACTGGCTCATACCCAGATAATCATCAAACAGATAGGCATAAGATGTTGAAGGTACAGAAATCTATGTGAAGGCACATAGCATAGAAATGTGATTTTTTGCTGTTTAAAATGTAGTTTCTCAAAAAGCATAACAAACTGCATACTGGAACAACACCGGACACCAAAAAAGAAGAGCAGCATGTGAGGAGCATAAGAAAGAGAAGACAAAGGAGAGGGATTAGGAAGGAGCTACTGTTGATGTACATGCTAGTAAAGTAAAACTGAGCATGGACACAGAAGTAAGTGGTCTATTGCTGAAGGCACACATATTCTCTGGCTCAATTAGTCCTTGCTAATGGTTATGTTGGTAGTCCTACTACCAGTCTGCTCACCTCTGTCCCTCCTGGTTATGGCACTTACCACAGTTACTTAAACATTAGGCAAAGAGGGAGACAGGCATGAATGGGGATACAGCAATGCTGTTACAGCTATTCCAGTCTCTCTTCTTGCCAACTGCCCCTAAGCATGACTTAGGCAGAGATGCAAGAGCAGAAAAACAATCATTAGCACCTCCCCTCGATAAGAAATAAAGGAGATGTGGATGAAAGAGCTAACAAAATCCAGCTCACTATCCAGACCTTTATTGACTCCCTCAGCAGCAAACAAGCCATCTTGTATACTTCAGCTAAACTAGCTTATGTTTTGCTACGCTTTAACAATTCCAAGCTAGCTCCTGTCCCTTGACACAACAGCTAAAAATTTGCACTCCAAACAGCAATTGCTGTAATAATAACAATACTTACATTTCATTATTTAACCTCATGCTATTTGTTCATGAGGATTGGTGCTTAATTAATTAACAACACTTAGCATTTCCACTTAGCACTTTACCTCTTCAAAGCATCGTACAGACAATACCTAATTAAGGGCAGAGCTCCACAGATGCTTCACATGAGGACTTTGACAGCTCTGCATCCAAGACTCGCTCACATGGTGTAGCATGAATTCAAGTTGAAAGCCCTATTGACTCCATCAGGAACCAGGTAATGCCCTGGCTATCAGGTGACTATCTTTGCGAATTCCTTTTCTTTTCCTGTTGCTTCTGGTTGCTTACTATTCACCCAGGAATCTAATTATTGACTAATGTGACGGGTAATAATGTGAACCTTGTATTAGTGTTATCTACAGAACCTTCATTCTTCCCTTAGTTAAAACCTTATTCCCAGTCACCTGGTTGAACTGTCTTTGGATAGAAAATGTGTTAACCACAGAAACGGATTATAAAATGTCAAGCCACAGTTTTTAAGGGAGACGGTGCTTTCAATCCATCAGTCAAATGCCTGCTATGAAAGTGCCTTTCTTGTAAGCACCCCAGGGTGCTACACAACATCAATAGACAATATGAACACAGAGCTTTTATAGTTCACTTTACAACTGGACATTGACTCTGAACCTGTGAAACAGAAAGGAATTGAATTTCACGACTAAAGAGGATAATGTACACAGGATTAAGTAGACAGCACTGGTAGAAGCAGGAAAGCAATACGGCATCAGATGCTGATAGAGAGATTAAATCTACAAATAAGAAACCAAAGGAATAAAACAATTCTGAGTAAACTCTCATAAGCCAGCAGTAGCGCTCAATTCTTCATATCAATCCACTATTTGTTTCAGAGAATCAAACATGCTGATGGATTTACTCAAAGCCCACTGATTGACTGGCCCTGACTATGGGAATTGAACAGAGAGACCCCTAAATATGTAATAGCTCCATCCAAGAGAATTATCCAGACAGTATGGAAGGAAACATCTGCAGGAGTCAAATTGGAAGAAAAAGGAAACATTCATCACAGCTCAAGAACTTGTCTAATGTCTCAGAGGATGTCTCCACAGGGCAGTGGCTGTTGCTGCTCAAACCTGCTCCAGAAGAAAGCAAGAGATCCAATACAGCAACACAGCTTCCAGCTCTGAGTGGGGCTGTGGTGTGTCACGTGCACGCCACAGCTCACATCAACTAGGGCATACAGCTTCCCCAGGAAGCCCCTCTTGCCAGCTGAACCACAGCTTGACAGATATTAGAAATTTAAATTATTTGGTTCTTTGAAAACTGACTGTATTGAAACAAATCTGACCTAACCATTTGCACACTGAATTCTTCCACAGGGGTAACTGCATACTGCTAACTGCAATGTCTTTGTGCCCAAAATATGCTGTGTTAGTGTTAGTGCTAACTTCTAAAATCCCAGAGTTTAAAATTAAAAAAAACCCCAGGCCTTATTATACCTTAATATAATATAATGTCATTCAAGCTGCAGATGGATGAGACTTTTCTGGACATGTATGTTTGGAATTCAGTACCTGCCTTCATCTTCCCCCTGGTCACCACAAATTCTTTTCTCCTTATTCAGCTTCGGCTTCAACCCTCCAATATTCCCTTGCCACCAGTTACCACTGTCCAGGACTCCCTTATCTCAGACACCAAACAGCCTAGCCAGCCCCAACCAGCTAACACCTAAACTCTCCATCACTTGGTCATCCTGCAGCCTTTTCTAACATTTACCACCTAGGAACAATTCCAGACCCATTCTGGGCTGCCCAAGACCAGACTAGTGGTGCCAGGACCACTTCTGCTTCAGTTAAGGCTGGGTCTACTGATGTATATGGTTACATGCAAATAAGGTAATTTATGCACCTTTCTTATAATGAGTTTCCTAAAATGTAAAGCACAAGACAAAACCATCAGTTGTGGTCACTGTTGATGAGGAAGAGATACCTATTAATTAGCATGCAGATTGGATCAGGCTATTGACAAACGCAATGTGAAGCTACTTTGGAAACTGATTCAAGTTATTATGTAGGTAACTGTGCTTCTGTTTCCAGCACAAGGCTGTCCCATGAGCCCTTCTGATTGGTTTTGTATTTACATTTGCCATGCATCTGTCTCAGTATCTCCAAGCGCTGATGTCTTGGAGGAACACATGCTGAGACACTTACTGGCTGGGGTCAGCTTCCAGTATGGGAACTCTGCCGGGTGCAGCTAAAGATGTGAACCAAACGGAGGCATAAAAACAAGTCAAAAGACTGGCGTTTGCAAGGCAGTTCTCTACTCTGGTGTATGACAAAAATGACAGTTTAGATGACTTACATAATTAGGATTTTACCTCATTCTTCTGTTTTACTCAGCCTGTACAATGAAATTATGTTGGTGTGTTTAGTCTGTCCCACAGTTTTCACTCATGCTGTCATTACCCTATATTCCTACAGTTCTGTGGGGTGTTGGGGTTTCAAAGCTTCACAAGACTGTGTATTAATTTGTCTTGTTCACAGTACATCACGGGGACACATCCATAGAGTAGTCAGCAACAGATCCCCAGTGGTCATGAATGTAAGTTCCAGCGTGCGTTTCCTCCCTGCTTCCAGCCATCAGTGTCTAATGTCATTGGGACAATTCATACTTTTCAGCTATCACAACCTCCTACAGCAACGAATTTTGTGAGTGATATTGATTGCATTAAGTTGTATGTGTGCTTCCTCTGTTGCTCCAGCAGAAAAAAGTGTTCCTGCTGCTGCACCACCGTGGTGCACAGTATTAGCCCTGCAATTTAGCCTGTGCAGAGAGTGTTTGACAGATTGTTTGATGACTTGCAGTACAAGGCATCTCCTTGCCTAGTGAAATTGCTCAGCACTAGGGTTAACACCAAAGTGCAGGCCAGCTGAAGCTTCTTTTAAAGGGCTGGTTATGCTCCAGGGTGAATATGGTTGACACAGTTACACTAAATACATATTTTACTTATAATTTTATCACTACACCTATTCTAAGCAGAGTCTTTCAGTTAATTGATTCTTAGGACTTAATATAGACAATATTGAAATATTTCTGACAATGGCATTTTCACAAGTAGCATTACCCATCCTATCCCAGATTGGATATCTCACCTTTGTGGTCCACAGCTTGACTGTCCAGTCAAATGATGATGTGACGAAGAGATGGGAAAAGTCAATTTGACCCACTGCCATGTGACAATTGATTCCTGTGACAGGTCCTTGGTGGCCTTCAAAAATTTCACCGATGCCAGCTTTACTGCAGGAAGAAGAGACATTTGCATTCAGAGAGTGATTTAACATCTGGTGATTTAATGTTTTCGTTTACTCTTAGGTTCCTGTTTCCATTTAATCTGTAAATCTCTCTCCTCTCAGTAAAGTCATTGCCTGCAGAGGTTTACTGCTGTGGGCACAATTAATGCTCAGGATCCATCACAGGGAGACATTATCTTACTTCTTAAGACTTGCCTAACTCACTTTTACATACACGGTCTACTACTGTAGCTTGAAATAACATTTATGTATAATTATAAGATAATTCTAAATTATACTATAGCTTATGCCTCTGAGAAAGCCATTATCATAAGGTATAACCATTAAAATAAAAATGCAGATATGTTAATGACTTATCATGAGCAATTATTTTTCTCTTAAATATCTGAAATAACTTTCCACAGCAGTCAATCAAGTCACTAGGAAGCAAATTTTCAAAAAAAGTGAGGGAACTGTTCATGTGATCAGGTATCACACAGTCATTACTTTGAACAAGGGGAGATGTGCATTTCATCAGCCTGAGGCTAGAATAGCTATTAGGAAGGAAAAATACAATGCTGTGTAAGAGAGAATGTCCACAGGTTTCTTCTTCCTGGAAGCAAATTGTCCATAGTGTATACAGAAAGGGGAATCATAAATTACCGTCTTAGTTACATTATAGAGAAATTGCAAATGGAAGAAAATGCATTAAAAATAGCCACAGCTCTGGCAAGGCTGCCAGCGCTGTGCCAGCATGAACACAGCGTATGCAAAGAGATGAGGAGCTGCACCGGAGCAAACGGGTCCCTCACGTTGCTGGCGTTGTGTCCCCTCCCCTCTGCTGCTGGCGATGACAGCGTGGCCACCCCTGGGCTCCCCTGGCACCCTGGCCACGAGTGCTGGAGCTGGGGCTGAGCTCTGCGGTGCCGCTGCAGGGCTGGGTACAAAGCAGACCCCTGATGCTGCCCCCGTCTGTCTGCCCTGCACTTGGTGGGATACGGGGAGTTCTGGAGTGCTGAGAACACTTGTGTATCTGCTGTGCTTCGACAGACGTTTTTACAGAATAACATAGGGCTCTCCACTGTGCTGGGCTGAAGGACACGGGAGCCTCTGGAAATAAAATGTCGATGATAGAAAAAAAGCTCTAGGAAAGACAGGCAGGAGCAGAAAAGGAGTGCATTGGTCAGTGGTCAGGAGAGGGTTTGCTAAAAAGGTGGACTAACCAGAGGATCTGACACCTTCATCCTCTTGTGAGGAGCAAACCAAGCGTATTTGAAAGATCAGAAGTGAGAAATGCCCATGGATATGCTTCATTTATCCCAGCAGCCAAAGACATTCAAACCATCAGGTGCCACACAGCCTGTCAGTGTAATGCCTCAATAAGACACAAGTTTGTAATACTGTCAGCAATCAGGCTAAAATAAAAATATTTTAAAATAAAAATTAAATTGAACAAAATATATTCAAAATGGTATTTATACAACATTAGGAATGTGTAATAAAGGTAAAAGTAACAAGAAGCCTTACAATCTTGAACTAGTATATCTATGTCTGTTTGGTCAAGGGAAACAATAAAATGAAATGAAATGAAATGAAATGAAATGAGATAAAATAAAATAAAATAATTCAGATAATTTTTCAAACTATTGAAGTGTGGGGGTGAGCTTTACATCTATCAGTGAAAAAGTTTGTTCTTTACAGAAGCCACTCTAGCATCCCAGAGGAAGAAACTGCTACCGGAAGCTAACAGTGCACACAAGCATCCTGCAGATTTACAGGGTGCAAAGTAAGGAACTTGCAGTATTAAATAGCAGTTTTGGCTGAGCGAGGAAGGGATGTGACCACCGTGTGTGAGGGAGCGCATGGTACACATCATGGGAGCGGGTCAGCCAGAGCTCGTGTACCCGCCTGGCACGCTGCAGCAAATAAACCTGGTGGCAGCCCAGACCGAGGCCAAACCCTGTGACATGGCTCCCGTCTGTACAGCAAAACCCTCTCGCCCTCCTGGAGAGGGTGGGCATGTCCGGACAGCCCACCAAGCGCGGGGCTGGTGGGGCTCGGTCCCCAGCCTGGCCTGGTGCCACCTGGCCATGCCCTGGGTGTCCCTGCCTCGGAACCTGCCCGCTCCGCTCCTCACACACGTGTGCCCATGGTGGCTCTTCTCTGATGTATGCCTGTGGAGCCTGAAGATGGAGCTCAGGATGGCAAAAAATAAAGCGGATTGCCATCTCTTAAAAGTGGTTTAGGCCTGATTACCCTGCAACAAAACCGTCTCCTAGGGCCTGATTCAACCTGCCCAGACGCAGACACCTACATCCCAACTAGCCGTCTAGACCTCTGGTGAGAAAGAGGCATTTCTGAGGTGCCAGTCACCTCTTCTTCAAGCAGATGTCTGAAAAGGGCAAGGGAAATCAAACCCTAAGAGCAGTCATTGCTCCCCACAAGTGCCCAAAGTCAGGTGGCTCCCATCCTGGCTGTGTGAAGCAGAGCAGCGCAGACACTGTTGATTCAAGAGAAAGAAATGAAACATTCTCCACACACACTTGGCTACCTCACACCAACACAGGTACACAACGTCATTTGAGTACAAAATGCTGAACATCACCTTCCATGACGACAGGCTGTGTAGACTGTTCCCTCTTCACTGCCAACGACAAAGTTATTGACGTCTCCGGTTGGGAAAGCCATTCCTGTAACCGCCACTGGTTTGGACTTATTGTACACCAGCTCCATGCTCTCCTACCAAAACAGGTCTTGGTTATTATTCTTCATTATTATCCTTTTGTTTGGCTGGGATTTTTTTTGTTAATTAATTTCTAAATGTTACACAGGGTAGCAGGGGGAAGAAGAAATCATTTGACCCAGCCAGAGGACTTTTTCTGCATAGGACGTTGTGAGAAGATGCAATGTCACATGCTAGGGTGCACTGCTCCTGCCATCCCCTCCACTGTCTGTCACACATTTGAGAGTGGCTGGAAGGCACTGACTGGTCTTTGTTACATCATCTTAAATCAGGCAGAGATGACAGGTGAGAATTTAAAATCTAATGGTGCAGAAACTAAAGATAATACCTTAATGGTTATGCTTTCCAGCCCCAGGCTCTAATGAAACATTCAATACCCTTCTATTTACAAACATTTTTGAAACCAATTGTTTGTCAGGAAAGGCGTAATATCCTGTGGTCCTGAGGCACTTTTCAGACCATGCCATTTGTCCCTTGGCAGAACAAAATTAAAAGTTGGGGTCCTGTCACTACCACCATTTTAAGCACTGATTTTCAGACCTTTTCAGAGGTAAACATAAACATTCCCTCTAGATTCCACCATCAAGCTGCAAACCAGTAAACATATTTTCTTTATTTATTTGGTAGCTGTATTTCAAAGTAAATCAGCCTGCCCATTTTTGCTGTTGCAAGTATAACCAGCATGAACAGTTTGTGGCTGTAGCAAGATGTATATGCTTTGAGCAGATTTTGCACAACTCTAAACTTTTTGGTTGTGCAGCCTAAATGCTGTAATCCAAGAATCCACAAAATGGCGGAATGATTTAGCAATTTTCATTTTTACCTATTTAAGTGGGTATGTTTTCTATGTTTAAAATGTCTAAGCTACTATTCTTCTAGGGCCAAAGTCTGTGGCATTTTTCTCAGAAGGCATTTCTGCTGTAGCTAAAGAAAGTGGGCATCCCTGTGAGAGGGCTGCAAATCCATAGAGAAATACTTCTGCTTGATTTACACTTTTATTTGAAATATATTTTGTTCTATTAAAAAGGCAAACCAAGACCTGGGACCATTGGCAGAGCACCTGTGGACCATATATTTCTGTGAAAATCTTCTGGGGTGAGATCATCATTTAGTGTCTCTGTGGAGACATGGCGAGATACTGTGGTGGATGCTCTCCTCCCAGCGCCTACACCATGGCTGTACACGAGTGCTCTGGTTCCGTCTTTGGAAAGTTTCAGACTGACACACATCAGCAACACTCTACTCCTCCCAGTTTAAAGCTATGGCATGTAGCTTGACGTCAAGTCCTGTGCCTTTCTTTTCTAGATCACCATGAGCCATGTGCCAAACTTCAGCGTAATGTGGGGCGTGTTCCCATCCTTGTTGAAAGCCAGTTTTGGAGCGGGGAAGTTCCATCTGAGTGATGAAGTACTGGAACTGAGATGTTCACAAATCTCTGCTTCAGAATTTAGTATTCCAGTAACTGAATACATAAGGGTGGGATTTATCTTCTTGATGTTTAAGTGAGAAATTGAGGAAGGGATTCAGATGCCTAAACATAGATGTAATTTTAGATGCCTCCACTTTTATTAGTGTTGCTTTCTTGTAGTCCCAGGACGCAACTACCAGATCCATACTGTTGCCTCAGATGAGCATGAGCAACATGATCTAACTTTGAAGTTGGCCTCACTCTGAGTGGAGGATTAGATGGGATAACTTCCAGAAGCCAGTTCTGTACTCCAGGGTATCTGAAATGGTATTTCATGCTGGGATGGGATGAGTCCTCCTCCAGAAGTGCCCCGTCTCTCTCTACATTAACTGTAAAGGGAACTGAAAGGACTAGCTTAGACTTGACACAGACCTAACTTTTAGATGGCTAAGGTTAGGATAGAGGAGTCCCACCTCTTGTGTCAACACTGAAAAATAAATAATGCAATAGTACTTGCACATTAATACATGATTAATGGAATCATTAAGAGGAGTTTCTACACAGCATTTTGAAACAAGATCAGATTGCATGATGTTTAGCAAAAATGATACTATTTTTTTCCAAGAAATTAGGTAAAAAAAAGAGTGATGTTTCAAAACAGAAAATGTACAACTCCAGAAGACAGCATTTGAAAGATGCTTTCCACAGATCTTTTTCCAGCATCAGATTCTTTGTTTAGTTTCCATTATTATAATCACTAGTGGTTTGGACAATTCTCTTGGATTTCCTTTCCTTTCTGATATGAAGAAGAGGAGGGGAGGGGAGGTCAAAGACAATAGTAGCAAACATTTCAGAGGGGAGAAATCAGTTCGAAAACTTTTGATTTGCATTGCTTGTTCCTTTGGCTACTGAAGGCAGGCAGCAAAGTAAGCTTTCTGACTGTGTGCCTTGGAAACCCGTAGTGCCTAGGGTGCATTGCAATCTAGTCCATATTTGTTAAACAATGCTGTAGAGTAAGTACAATATATACCACAGGCGACTTCTGTAATTACCGTACTTTAAAATGGATTATTTCATTTTCACTTGAAACTGACCTATGTATTAACGTATTACAATAATTACATGATTTGTGGTAAAGGAAATGGGTTTTGGCTCTTAGCAGAGACTGCTGGAAGCAAGCTGTACTCTTTCAAGTGCATCCATTGGTCTTAGTTTGTACAGGACATGAGGTTTTGGCTCTTAGGAGCCATGTTCCATTAAGCAGGTATCCTGCTCTACCAAAGTTGCTCCCCCCAACCCTGCCCCGGCCCCATATAGGTGAAAACAAACCCACCTGTGGAGTTGAGAGCATGTCCAGGCTCCAGGAGCACATTTTGCCATCCGTAGAGACGGTAATGAGATTGTGCGCATTCTGTGTTCCAACTACATTCACGCAATACACCGGATGCTGAAAACACATTAACACTGGAAATCAGAGAGCCATTCTCACATCTTCACGAACAAATTTCTAATGTCTCATATGCCATTTTAAAGAATGATTAAGTAGTCACATAATGCCTGGAAAATACAGGACTCGGCTTTTGCCAGATATAAATTGTTTTGGGATTTTTTAAAATTTAAATTTTAAGAGGTACATTATGAAGGTGAAAATGTTTTCAAAGTTTCATTTTCCTCATAATACAACAATCCAGTTGAGTAATGCTGTGAAAATACTGAATTATGTGGATGAGATTTCACCCACAGGGACATGTAGCATTCTACTGATGGCTTTTGACACTCAAAATAACTGGCAGAAAGAGACAAATTGTCCAAATGGAATCAAAATGAAAACTTTATTCAAGAAAACAGCTGCAGAAAAGTTGAACTTTTCCAGAATTTGGCTTGCATACTACATATTTGCAAATGTACTCCAGTAGAAAAACACAAACAAGTCCATCAGCGTTCTCCAGCATTGGCCAATATACCTTTTTAGATCTGTCACTATAAGTGTGGAGTGACAAAATTTAGGGTGTTACACCTGGTTCACCATAGTATAGTCATTCCATGGAGGCTGAATTCGACTTGGTATGCAATAATGAAACTTGGCTTGTTCCTTTTCCAAGGAACCTGGTAACATTCTGAGCCTGAAGTGTCATCTGATATCTCATGGTGACATATGAGGGATGGTTCACATTCAGCAATCTCCAGAGTGAAAAATCAGTCAGATCGAACAGTAAGATTTAATTTTTTTTGACCAGTACAAGTGATAATTGCTGAATTAAGGGTAAGACATATTACCAAATCAAGCAAAGAAAAATTATATTTCTCTGCCTCTTTTTCCAATGAATAGAAGACCTGTGTCTCCAGAAAGAAAAAATACTTTCAAGTAATGCTTTCCTTATTTAAAGAAAATTAGGACCAACTTACAGGAGATCCCCACAAAGCTTCTAAGCCAGCTCCACGTAGGGTTAGAAACCTGGCGTTTGCTCCTGCTGAAAGGAATGGCAGAACTACCACTTATTTTAGACTACTTTAAGATCCAGCTGCAGGGCACCTACCCAGTCAGTAGGGAAAAGCAGAAATCTCCAGGGCACTGGCTGGTTCTCAGGTCCAATACCAGGGTGGTAAATGCCCCCTCCCTAAGTGCAGAAAGGGCAGCATCTGAACGCACAGTGTGTGGGTGCATGCACGCCGAAGATGGACTCAGCAATTGCTGCTGAAATGGTACCTTGTGCTCAGAGGCCACCTGTACACACTAGTAAGTCACAAGGCGCATTCTGATGCTGATTTTACTCTTTCTCTCCAAATTGCCAGGCACCTGCTTTCTCACAGATCATCAAGTGGGCCCCAGTCTGTCCCTCACGTCTCACACTATTACCCTCATACGATGGACATTCTTGTTGCTTAGTGATGAGCTAATGACCACAGTGCTAAATATGATTAGCACACACTGATGTGTGAAACAAGCACAGTCTTGTTTTTTAATGGGTGTTTGACCAGTAGTCCAAATGGATGGGGACAGCAGGGGTGGGAGGAAGCCAAAGCAAGCAGTGGAGTATCTAGAGTATTTAGCGGGGAGGGAGAGACTGAGCCATGTCGTTCCAGCAGCACCTCAATGTGCCAGGTCTGGCTTTAATCAGGGTTACCAGCCATCAATTTCATGCACAATAAAACTCACGGCAGAAATGAAAAGACTTAAGGAACATGCATGAAAAAGACAACCAACCGTATGTAACAGAAAGTCTAAACAGGCTCCTTTTCAAAGGATCGCTGCCAGCTTGCTTTTATTTATTTTGGAAATGAAATCATCATGCAAAAGGGTTTTGTCTTAATTAAAATTTCCTGTTGTCCCAAGTGCAGATGTGTGGTGGGTGTGAAAGGAAATTAGTGAGTAAGCTGCGGGTAGAATTCTCTTTCCTGGTGAATCCAGGCAGCAATCAGTGAGACTGAACTTCAGGAAGGTTTAAGTCAGTGATAACAACCCACTCTAGCTGTTTCAAATAAACAAAATGAGAGAAAGAAAACAGAAAAATCCTTTTTTCACATATGGCTTAAGTTCAAATTTAAAAATGACTATTCAACTCATGTATCTAACAGTACACAAAGTAACACTGCTACAGTACAGTTGTCTTAATTTCTTTTTTTTTTTCTTTGCATCTAGGATTCAAGCCAGCCTTCAGCAACCAAGACTTCATTTACAGTTTATGTAAGTGATTTGTGCTGGTTTGACTGCAAATGGGTTAATTTTCTTCATGCAGTTAGAAACCTCTCTTTTTCATAGCTAGCATGGTCATTAGTTGGACTTAGTTTGAGAACAAGAGATAACACCCCAGCACGGAGTTAATGTTTTTAATTTCTCTGGTCTGAGAGCCAAGGACATTCTGAGTGCTCTGGCCACAGGTGTGAGGCATCGAGGAAGGGGCACATAGATGGGGCAGAGCTTGACTGACATCCAGACTGATATTCCATCTATTAGCATATTAGCATTATGCTTCATGTTTAAGGAGAGTCGGGATCTTCTGCTTGCTCTCTCTCTCGCTTCTTTGCCTTCTTTGCTATTTTTGTCAGAGCCAGGGGAGTTCCGTTTGGGACATTTAGTTTGACCTTTTGCCATTTTGCAGAGGCCTCTGGGCCTTTCTGCCTTTTTTCTCTCTTTGGGATCAGCTATTTGGGACCAGGTGCTGCTTCCTGAGACTGGCTGCTCAGTGTGGACAGAGTTGGTGCGGAATTGCATTGAGTATCTTTTATTTTATATTCTATTTCTATTATATATATATATTTACTAGTAGTATATTCGTATTTTGTTATTTTATTAAACTATGTTTATCTCAATTCAAGTTTCTTCCTTCCCTTTTGATTCTCTCCCCTATTGGGGGTGGCGAGGGGGGTGAGTGAGCGGCTATCATGGTTGTATTGCTGGCTCGGGTTAAACCATGACATGATTCCTACATATGAACATAAAGTGCTGTTTTATAGTAAAATGTGATCACTCCTTAAATCATCATGCTTCCTCAGATTAGACTGTGTGAACACGTATTTATACCAATTCATGGCAGCACATAAAGTGCTCATCCACAACTGAAAGTCATTTATTTATATTTGTCAAAAGCAAAATATCACATATTGTTCTATTGCAATAATAAAACTGGTTTAATATATAATTCCAGGAGGTACAATTTTGTCTTAAACGTTTTTTGAGTGTAAACAAATTACTTCCCATTAATCTTTCCTTTTCCTCTAGATTTTGAGTCCCAGTTGTTCAATTTTCAGTGATAGTTAGCTTGCCACTTGTTTTCTGGTCTGCTACATCTCTAAATTGCACTTCCAGGAGAGACTGTTTCTTTTCATGCAGATTAAACAACATTACTGGTGAAAAAATGAGCAAAAACATTAGGGAAATGAAAAGTGATGTTGAAGTTGCAACCCATGGCTCAGATCATTAGATTATTACATCATGATAGTAGAAATTTAGGGAACAATATTTGTACTGCCTGGCCCACTGAGTATGTCTGTGCACACCTGTCATTTTTTAATATAAGAGACTTGCCGTCATAATACTGGCCCCATGCTGAATCTTTTGCATTAATTCATGTGGCAGGGCTTCTAGACACTGTCTTTTAACTCCAAGGATTATGTTGTCACAGTCAGCTAAAAGCTGAACCTTGATCTGCAAATTCCAAAGATGAGAATCGCAGAATTGTAAAAGCTGAAGGTGCAAAAGACCTATCACTTCATCTGATCCTTCGATCTGCTAGAACAAGATTATTATCTTGTCTCTCAGAGTGCTTTGTGTAGTTCAGTTTCTTATGTTTCAGAAAATCTACATTTTTCTGCAGTCTTATATCATACTATTACATTTTTCACCTCCTTTCAGCTTTGTTTTCTGCTTCCCACTCAGGAATGGTCCCAAGCCCACTCCCAAGATGAGATATGTTCACCACCCACAGAGTATACCTTATAGCTCCTGTGAAGAAGCTGCCTGAGCCCAAACTCTGGAAGAGAAGAGCTCAAGAATGCACAACATCTTAGTGCAGGATGGACTGGATGCCAGTGCCATAGCAGAGTGAGGACACTTTAACAGGCAGTCCAGGCTTGTCTCTTCCTCCAGCACAGTATAAGTACTTGGCAATGTAAGAGAGTCTTCTACTACAGACATCATCTTTGTATCACAGAGAAACTCTTCCTTCTCAGGCATTGTACTGCTGCTCTGCCTGTATATCTCTCAGACATGACCAGAGCCCTATGCCACCATCACTGTATCTGCAGGTACATGTGTGTGTTGGCAAAATGCTCTTCCACATCATTCTATTGACACAAATTCCCCCTCACTGTGCAAGCTCTGCCCTGTGGCCCTCTCTGGAATAGGAAACCATGAAAAGCATTTGGGTATTGCTCTACAAGGAAACAGAAGCAAACTGCCCCATGCTGTTCAAGGGCACCAGTGTCCACTTACAGGACTCCATTGAGACCACTATAGGTGCCTAATCTGGTTCAAAAGAGAAGCTTGTGTACAACAAGTCAACAATAAATGATTGAAATTGCCTGCCATGCTGGACTGGCAGACACACAGTCCCCATAGTGACCTGGCTCTCTTTACAGGCCACGGAGAGCAAGAGCCATAGTGCCACTGTGCTGGCACAAAGGTGTCTGACTCAAGTGTTGTAACTGATCCTGTGCTCTTCCTTGGAAAAGAGAATGATCTCCTGACCTGACCATATGAAGTGTGATGGTTAAGCACTTACAGGAGGTGGTTGTACATCTCTCTCATCTATTTCTTTCACTTCAAGGGCCGCACTTATGTTTTCACCTGTGTGGCAACCAGCATTGTAGACACACCGGGACAGCTCCACTTCCCTGCTGACCAGTTCCTCTAAAGAAAGGATGAGGTGATTTTTATCCTTACCGTGTGAGCAGCAGCAGATAAGGGAGTCCTCTGAACTGGGGTGCGCCTGTGACTGCGATTATCCCACAAGACAATTTGGCCAGAGTATGTTCCACCAACAACCAGGTTTGGGTGAAAGCGGGCAAAACAGACAGACATCACGGAGGACTGGAGTAAAACAGGTAGAGAAGAAAAGAGGGGTTACATGGTCGTTCCTTAAGGAAGCATATTGTAATTAGCATTTTGTATTTTAGAAATAACTGTATGAGCTCTATTCAGTTTTAGTGATGCTTACAAGCCACAGAGAAAGACTTGAACTGCTGTGGCAATTAAAATCAGAAAGTTAAATTCACTGTTATCGGTCACATTCTTAAAAATGCATTTTCTGACTGTTTCCAAACAGTTTTAGTAACAAATCTTTGTTATAGTTTAGTGACTGGGTATTTTGAAGTGGTGATGTTCCTCTGTGTGAACCCATTTTACTCAATGACAAAAGGTCAACTAAATTACCGTATTTCAGTTGCATAAAAAGCATTACAGACATTTAAATAAACTTTGTTGAACTGGGAACACAGAAGCTGCCAAACTGAACTAGACCCAGTCTCTGGCAGGGGTGGATGGAGTTGGGCAGATGTGTTATCTTCTTTCCTTACTGCTCCTCATCCTGATTTCTAGTGGCTAGAGACTGGTTTGAACTCTTATACCAGAGATTTAAAACCTGTTCTGATAGGAATAGAATTAATTATATTAACTTTTGATGTCTGTAACTAGGTTAATAAAAATAAAGCAAAATATGAAGTTTAAATAGTTTTTACTGAATTAATGTGTCTATCTGATATCTATTGCTAAATTAATTAGTAAACATACCTATAGCATAAGAAGTACATTCACTACAAGTTTTTTTGTACCTAGTAAGATTGCCAAGACAATGAAATAAGCTGCCACTACCTTTTTTTTCACCATTCTCTCTGGATTCTCGTGGCTGTCCACTTGACATCTTTGATCCCTTCCCTTCTTGACTAAAGCTTTTGCATACATTTCTCTGATGTTATATGGTGTAGTATCTAGTGACAAGATAATTAGTATACATAATTGCCTATTTTAGTTCATATCTATCTAAGGGCTTGAGTGTAGTAATTATACCGTGGTCAGTCATAGCAACAAAAGGTAGCTTCCAACCACCGTTTCCAAAGGACCTATTAGTTTTATAGATCAGAAAACCCACCTCTGGGTAACAGAACTTCGGTATTGCTAAGAGGGGCTTAGAACTCAGCTACAATGCAGCTGCCATCCGGTTTCCACAGATCCCCCATACATTATAATTAAAACGACCCTACAGCACATGTTCTACATTTTATCTCTTTGTTTAATGGCTTCGTGAGTTGTTTTAATCAACCCCTCTCATTCCTTATAACTAAGCTGACAGATATTCTTACATGAAGTGAAATAGTCAGATGATTTTAAAATAGTACAGCTCCACCGCTGTGTACATCCCGCAGCAGCTACAAGGCTCCACATGTATTTTAAGAAACCCCAATTCAAACAGTCAGTCCACAACAAAGTTCTCAGTTTGTCCGAAACAAACTTGTGAGACTCTGAAGCAGGATGAAGGATTCTGCCAAGTGGACAGTGTATTTTTAAATGTTGTGTTTTTCATGGTTAGCATGTTCTTGAATTTAGAATCCCAGAATACAGTTGAATGGTCAGGATATAAACTGCTGAAGTGTGTTTTTCATTAAGTTCAAAAATAACCTACAGACGTGACACGGACTTAAGCCCTCTGTGCTGCTTCTAGTTTTACGTATCGCTCCAGAGTAACTTGCATTCTTCAACTGATGAAACATTCACATCCTTTTACTTAAGCTGATATTATTTTTCTACCAAGGAAAAAACTTATGTCAAATATTAGAATGTAACAATTTAAGGATTCCACTCCATAGCACTTAATAAAGTGATTATTTTCTTAAAGTTAATGGCACTACTCAGATGAGTAAGGGCTGTAAGATCCAGCCCATTCATTTAGCAACTTTGAAAGCATTCATTTCTCAGCCTTAATGGGAGAGAGCAGCAGACAGGTCTCCAGTCTGTCTGAACAACTCTGTGCTCAAGGAGAGCAGCAGAAACCATTCCCTGTAAGCTTCTTCTGCCTCCGGGCTGCCTCTTGTTTGTCGATTCAAGCAGTCTTTCTCCTCTAAAACAGAGTTTTGCCACTGACTTCAAAGGAGGAGGAACCAGTGCATGGTCAGGTTTTACAATAACAGCATATCCCTCTTTGCACTTTTAATCACACCTTTCCAGGGAAATTTCACGGCACTTTCAAATAATGACAGTAAAGCTTCCCAGTTTGTCAGTTACGCATATTTTATACACTGTAGATGCTTAGTTACGTATTGCAGAGGATAGAGGCAGTTGGTTTCATAGTATATGGCAACAGTGCGTAAAGAAATGCAAGAGGGATCATGTCAGAAGGCAATTCCACAAGGAGTTTAGTGTACACAGTATAAAAGTGGCATTTAGGATAGGAGGTTCCCAACATTATCTTTCTATGGGTGCCACAGAGCATCCGTGTCTGCAAGCTGTTGAGACCCACAAGAGACAGGAACACCTCGGTGTTTGGTCGTCTCCATTTCTCTGAATTGCTCTGTGCAGTGACTCATCTAATCATTCACCTTAGCTTAACGCTCTGGTGTTTTCTCCCTCTATGCAGATACAGTCTACTGGATTTAGCTTTCTCTATCTCTCCTTAGCTTTCTCAGCAACCCTACTAAAGAATTTCTGGTACTTCTGGCTTTGTGATCTTCCACCCAGGTTTTCTACTCCTTTATCTTTGTGATGGCTTTCTGGTGGGTGCCACCACGCTAGTGCCACTGCCTCTCCCCCTGTGTGTCCTCTGCCGGTCCATGAAGGTGAGCGGCTCACAAAGGGCTGGATGAGGGAGCCCGAATTAGCTCCACGTGGGAGTACAGCCCAGGCAAAAGGGAGAGCCAGGCCCAGGCTGATAAACCTGAGATTTTTGTCTGGCAAACAGGCGATCCCACTCCCTGAGTGCTAGAGCTTCTGCTCCCAGCCGCGACACCAAGAACCACGTTGAAAACATAATTAAGAAACAAAGCACGAAATGTCTGTGCTCTTGTCAGGGCAAAGAGAGGGCTGGCCTCAGAAATACGTCCATCCCTTGGAGGGGCCTGCAGCCAAAGGGACAAAGTGGACACAGCCTGTAGGGAGAGAAGCACTACAGGGGTGAGGGGATGGTGGCTTTGCTCAGCTGCCTCTGCCTCTCCTTCCACCCTTCCATCCCTCCCTCCCTTCATGCTGATGCACTCAACTCAAACAGGCCCCGAGCCCTCTTCAAGTGGCTGGCAGAGCTGGTTTTTATTTTAGAAGTTTAATCCAGCCCAGATTTGGATTAATGATGGCATATCCCTTCAACCACAGATACACATGCTCATGACAGACAGTCATTTGGATTCTCCTTGCTGAGAAGCCTGACCTCAGTACCCACATCTGATGTGCGTAAGGCCCCAGAGACTCAGCTGTCTGTGCTCATGTCCGTAGATTCAATGGCACTCTGCCCAGCCACCAGTTGAACAAGTTCACAGAAACCTGGGTGCTAAACAATAATGACTTTCAATAGGCAACAACTACTGCGTTCAGCGAGACCTCTTCTGCAGGAAACCACCCCCGTAGGCAGCGCTGCCATACTGGTGCCATATGCCTACACTTGACACCAGATGGATCTCAAAACAATACTTTGTCAGTGGGAAGAAGTGATCTGAGGAGTTCACAGGCACTTCTAGACTCCAAAATACCAGGTTATATTGCAGCAGGCACTCAGGAAACTCCAGGGTAGATTTTCTAGCTGAGCAAACACATGTGAAAAAGCACCGCAGTTTGTGGCATGCTACTATAGGTCAGCATAAAACAGACAACAGCAGGCAATAAAATTAACTGCTGCTGAGATTAAGAGGCAGATCCTTTTCCATGCTTGAGGGAACTGAGGGACTGAGAGCAGAGAGACAAAGCTGTGGTTCTGCTGCTGAGCTGGAACCATGAAAAGGTGTCAAACTCAGAGTCTTTGATCCATAGGAACTGAAGAATAGAGGCTGGACCTCTGATCACCTATGCCTGCCCTTCTGAGGAACAAATAAATAAATACAAAGGCCAAAAGTACACATAGCATTTACTCACAACCTTTTGTTCTCACTCCAGCTCATCAAGAACGACATTTAAAGAATCTAAGCACTCCCAGTCCCCCTGAGAGCTGCCCTACCTTCTTCTAGCCAGGCAATCAGGAGGCCATCTCTTCACGCTTGCAATGCTACACGCACTTATACGTGGCCCCAGAACAGAAACGGATGATACACCTCAACTGCAAAGGTGAATTAAAATCATCGTTATCTAGAAACAAAACAGCAACCGAGTTACTAAATAAAGCCCTTTTTTCCTGTCAGGCCAAGGACTGAGAATCAGCATGAAAAGTAGTGGTATCAGATCTGAACACTGGTTTGTGTGGTTGAGTGCCCTATTACATCCTTTTTGTGCCACAAAAGAAGATGTGAGATACCTTAAAATCCAGGGGGACTTTGCCCTGGCTGTTGGGATACCTGGATTTGTACACTGAAATAGACACTGTTCCTTCCAAGAGTCTTGCTTAATTTTAGTATCAGCTATTATGAATCTGGATATTTCTGTGTTTCACATAAATGTCTGAGTATAATTAATAGTAATAAGCAAACGACAGAGAGGATAGCAACATAATTACAACTGTTTTTCCCACTTAAATTTGAAAAGATACCTAAAACATGATTTATGTGTATGGAAACCTTTACCAAAGAGGTTAACTCTTAATTCTAAAAGCTTTAAATGTCAAGACTTCTATATTTCTCTTCCCAACTCTCTTCCTATTCAACTATGAAAGAAAGATTTTGTGCTAGATATTATTTGTCGTACCATCCAAAATTCATCTTCTACTAAAAATAAAATAAAAGCAGTTGACATCTTTCACATATTTAAAAAATAAAAAAAAACCCCAAACAAACACTTCTTCAAACCAAATGTCTGAAGCTTGTTTAATTAAAAAAGGGAAGTTTATACTTGGTTATGGTGTGTGTCGACATCTATGCCTTTGATTTACTAGAGTATGGACTGGAAAGAACAGATTGCTTTATTCAAGAGAAAGAAAGGAGGGAGGGGGGCCCAGTGTGACAGGAAAGAGTGTAGGCTGTATTAACTTCAGTGCCTGTTAAAACATGAAGGATTAATCGTAGAAAGGGAGGGAAGAATTGTGAATGTCTCCAGTTTAGGAT
The DNA here is from genome assembly GCF_036013445.1 of Caloenas nicobarica. NCBI lineage: Eukaryota > Metazoa > Chordata > Aves > Columbiformes > Columbidae > Caloenas > Caloenas nicobarica. The sequence goes on along the minus strand of NC_088246.1, from coordinate 27,165,262 downwards.
CTTCAAAAATGTTTGGGGATTCTAAGAATGTCTCACCCAACCACATGAAAGCTGCACAGAGAGACTCAGCCACACGACTGCTCTAAATCCAAAGCTGGTATTGCTCCACTTATACCATCAAGCCAATGGAGCTGAAATGTAGCCACAAATTAAATTTATTTTTATTGAAAAAGTACTAAGTCCTTAAAAAGAAGGAAAAGAGTATGTCAGGAAATGCAGCTCTTTCTTAGCCGAGTTTACAGGGTAGGTAACTCTGACATCTAATGCTAGTGCTGACATCTGAGCATTGCAGCAGAACCAGAGGGCTCTGCCCAAGTCTGCAGAAAGGCAATATCCAGCCTCATGCCTTCGTTTTAAGCTGGGCAGAAAGCTGAAGCTTTCTACTTTCAACTCTGTAACTGCAGGTTCAGCCTGTGTAACTACAAGAATAAAACGAGCATAAGAAGGTCCACAAGCTGCCTTGTCGAAAGGGCATCTGCACTTCAGCCCTTTTGGAAAGTGCATTTGCTAATATTCATTCAGTGCTGGTGTGATGACTCAGAAAAGCAGCAAAACCGCTTGCTGGATTGCAAAAGCAAATAAACATGATACTTCTCAAATACGATACAAGGAGATCCTGCCAGCCTCTAGCTATCACTGCAACAATCAATCAGTTTGGTAACCCTGAATTACTATACATATGTGCAAGCCTAAGAATACAGTCTTTGCTGAATATCATACTTTGTTTGTTAGACTGATGATAAGAGAATTAAAGCCTGGAGAAATAAGGAGCAATTTCATAACAAGAGTAGAGAAAAATCAAGTTTTCTTTCCAGCCAGCTGCTTACATGCTAAGTACCAAAATTTGTCTGTTTTCTCTGATTAGGACCTGGCTGCTTATCAGATTGCAGGGTCAAATCCTCAACGTGCATGTGCCTGCATGTTGGAGAAGCAAGCACGTCCTTGGTTTATCTGGTTTATTTAGTTCATGATTCTCTAACAGCTATACAAGTGCACCCTTAATTGTTTTGATGAAGTTATTCATAAGCTTGAAGTGATGGGTCTGCACCACCCTTGCAGACCTGGTGCGTCAGGGCATGTGTCTGAGGATGGAGCGCGGAGACCTTCTGCCGTCCCTGCTCATACCGCAGGCTGGCCAGAATTTGGAGCAGATAGTAGGTGCCAGGTCGAGCATGGTGCTCTCTTTGCAGGCAGCAGGGCTCACTGGGTTCAGCACAGTATTAGCCAAAGGCTTCTGGACCAGAGCTGCTGACGACCAGTCAGCTCAGGGCACCGGTAACGGCGTCAGTGTTGCCACCACCCCTGAGTACAGCTGTCAGTTCTCTAGGACAGACACTGCTTTGGTAAGATGGGTTTGTAACAAATTAATTTCCAAGGCATCTCAGTCTGGTTGAGGCCTCTAGGATCAACCAAATAATAACATGACATGAAAAATTTAGTTGGCGCAAAGATCAGAAATGCCATTAGGTAAGAAGCGGTTCTTACACTGAAGAGTGTTGACTTGCTTTCTGAAAATATGGGGCTGGTGGCAGAATGTTCCTACCAACTACCAGAAATCCTTTAGAAGTAAGTCATCACCTACATGGGACATGACAAAACAGAAGTTGTCTGGTGTGTTTCTACTGACACTTCTGATTCTGTTAACTAGTGGTTGCTGTTTTCACACAGAGGGAAAATCCAAGAGATTTTAGAAGTTAAAATTTTTGGTGAATAGCAGCCTGTATAATTTTCTAGTGATGAAACCTCCTTAATGTTCTGCACACATTTACATTTAGTTACTTCATCTTTTTAAAAAAAGCATCTCAAACAGAAAAGGTGTCTATCCACCCAGCAGCTGGTTGGTGAGACAAAGGTGTGTAGGTGCTGCAAAGTGCACTGGCAAATCCCATTGCCTGTCTTTCTCTTCATCTTTAGACACCTAACCACATTCGTAAATCTAGCTCGACATCACTGGAACATAAATTAATGTCTTAACAGCTTGGGTCTACCAGCAGCCAAAATTCAGATTCAGCAACAATCAATTCCCAACTGTATTTTATTGCTAATTCAGGGCAAGATGCGAGTCTTCTATTTTCAGCTTGCACACTATTTGCTATGGACAATGTGTACAGTTTTCCTTGCAAAAGCAAATAATGTCAGGTAGCAATTATCACCCCTCTTTTTTTTCTTTTTGTTCAGAAAAGGGCTTATTGAACTTCTGATATTAAAAGGCTGTTTAACAGAGATAGCTACTGCAAATAAAGAACCCCATTACCTCCATCTTGCTCTAGTGTGACCACCCTCCTGTGGAAGTGGTCATGCAATCTGCGTGTTAGCTTAATTGTGTTTGGGTTTCATCTGGACTCAGAAAACCAGTAAGATAAGTTAAAATGAACAGTCTGCAGTAATTCATGAGGGGACAATAAATGAAGAGAAAGAAAAGATTTTACACTCAGCTTTTGAGCTCCATTGAAATGCTTAATTGTCCATTCCCTACAGACTCCAAAGAAATACGCTTAAGGACACAGTCTTTGCAGAGTTTTAGGGAAAGTTTAACTAAGTCACCAACAACTGCTGTAGCAAATACTCCTGATGCCTGTGAAGTTTGGCATAGTAGTCACAGCTGCTTATAAGGGAGTTGCAGATAAATCTCAAGTGTAGCACTCAGTCCAAACCTCCACAATAAATGCACAGGCCATGAGAATCCAGGCACAGTCAGAAATTGAACATATCAGACCAAGAACACTTTAAGGCCCCAGCTGAGGAAAGAACTATATATATAAGTCTATCTTTCCTCAGATGTCCATGAACTCAATTCTTCTAAGTTCCCCATGACTTCACTGACTCTAAAGCACACTCACAGCCAAACTAAATAGTAAGTGCTTTCCTAAACAGGCAATTTCTTGATTCAGGACATCTGAGAGCCAGTGACCTTTCAGGGAGGAAGGAAGGACATCCTGACATAAAGCTGGTTCTGGGAAGACTCTATGGAATTAGAGGCAGTCACAGCCCAGCAGACTTCTGCATAACCTCAGAGACAGGGAAGGGAAAAGGAACATGAAGTGCCAGACTCACTGGATTGCCAAGGTTGGAAGGCGCTTCTGGAGACTGTCAAAGTCCAACTCCTTGCTCAGAGCAGGGCCAGCTGGAGCAGATTGCTCATGACATTTGTCCAGCTGGGGTTTGAGTTATCTCCATGGATGGAGACCCCATGACCTCTCTGGGCAACGTGTGGCACTACTCAGTCACCCTCATAGCAAAAGAGGGTTCTTTTAATGTTAAAACGCAAGTTCTTGTATTTCAGTTTGTGCCTCTCATCTTGTCACTGGGTGCCACCGAGAAGAGCCTGGCTCCATCCTCTTTACTCCCCCATCAGGTAGATATACACATTGATAAGATGCCCCTGAGCCTTCTTTTCTCCAGGCTGAGCAGTCCCAGCTCTCTCAGCCTCTCCTCGTATGAGAGATGATCTAAATCATCTTAGAGGCCCTTTGCTGAACTCACTCCAATATGTCCAAGTCTCTCTTGCACTGGGGAGCCCAGAACTGAGCGAATCTCTACTTACTGGACCCCTCTTTACTTATCAAGGACCCTACAAGCCTTTGACTGAAAGCAGCTCTGCCTGATCCTGGAGATAGGTCACCAGGAAGTCCTATGGGAGCAAAGGGACAACACTATCTCATTTTACTTGTTTCTAAGCAATTGGCATTTTGTACTCTATAGTCTGTGTCACTTGGGCAAACTTCTATCAGTTCACTGTCAAAATAATTACAGTAATCTTTTCTTATCTTTTTGGTTTAATTGTAGCTTCTAGTGAAGACTGACAGGCTATTATATTTGCCCAAATCCATCACTTTCACTGATGTATCATTTATAAGTAGTGTCACTACATAATTGAAAATAATTTAAAATTAATTAAAGATTGCACATAGATGTGATAATTGAGAGACTGAGAGGCACAGATAAACAGCTATCTAGTGGAAACACAGAAGATACCACAGGCAAGTCTGTATTTAAGAAGGAGGGTGGGAACATTTGCACCATTGCCTTTGCACCATTCATGTCTCCTGCAGTAAATTACTGCATAAATTCTGATATGCGTAGCCTGGCTCTGCACTCATAGAGCACTACGGAGCAGCTAAGGCCACGCAGGAATAGATGACTATGTCCCATTGTAGACCCAACTTGTAATCCCCCTTTCTCCAAACAAACCTTAGTTTCCTGAAATGTCACATCCCACTTTCCTCACCTGCAAGGTTCTGCTGTTTGGTTTCTGCTTTTTTTTTCCATGAGTAGTTTTGTAGAGGAGGAAGGAATGAGATAAGTGTTTTCCAAGTCTCAGGGTCAAAGCCTTAGTTACAATAGATCAGCATAGTTATGCCATCTTACATTTGCTGACTCCTGGAGTAATAGAGGAGCACATCTTGCTCAAAAAACAGCTTGCCTGCGTCATCACTCTCAGCAGTGATGGGATATTTTAGAATGCATCACTATCCTGCCAGGAAGAATGGATTTACACCAGACAACTCATGGCAAACAGCAGTTCTGTACAACTCCTATACGTTGTTAACTCAGTCCAAATTTGGCTTAGTCTATTTATTTACAGATGTAAACATAGGATAGCAGATGTTAACCATGTTCCTTTTGCCATGAAATGACTGGTGATTCAGTGTACGTTCATAAACAATACGGAACTGAAGTGGAATCGATATTAGCGACAAAAATACTAAACGTTGTTATAAGTGCAATCAAAATGAATTAAACATAGATCCTAATGCACCCTGGCACATTTTGTTGTAGAGATAATGAAAATGCTCTGATTTCTCCAATATGACAAGTTTATAAAAGCATATTGCTTCTTGCATGTAGGACATTTGCTTGTCATCTCATGCTAAAATAAATGTACTTCAGCTTTTCTTTTCTGAAACTTTTCATGATAAAGACAATCCTGTTTTAATAAAATTTCACCAGATAGATCTGCTTTGTGAAAGTTAAATCTATGGTATTTGTCATCATTCATATTCTGTTATTATATAATGGATTGTGAAATTTTCACAAAACACTCCAAATGACTTCTTACAGGCACTTACGACTAACAGAGGCTCACTTTTTATAACCATCATTATAGCAACAGCAAATATGATACTAGAGTAGTGCTCCTACAATACAAATTGCTGGGCAGTCTCTGAGGGCACTGATAGAGACTCCCCTTCTTGCTGCTTTCCAGGAGACTCTCTGCCCCACAGGAACGTCTTGCAAGGATAATATCAGTATCTCGGCCAGTCAGCACGTGCTTTTGCTTTCCCTTTGCGGGAAGCAGGGAGCGTTAATCATCATTAAATCAATGTTGCCCATATACAAAAGTTCTTTTCAGGGAAGTACTTGTCAGTCATCCAGCTGTGGGGGCAGAGGGTGGAAAACTGTTGATTTTAGACCTAAGGCAGAGGACAGTTGTATCCTGGGCTGTAATGATGGATTCCTTGGTTTCTGGGGCCTGTTACAGCACTTTAGAAGAGTAACTGTTTTATATTTTGTTCCAGGTAACACAGAAAGAGGCTTCACTCCTCACACAGAGCTCCCACAGAGACAAAAATCATGAGGTGAAATAATTTTCTCGAATTTGGACCAAATGTACTCTCCATAGCAAGTAGCTTGCACTGTGAACAGTTCCACAACGCAAACAGAAAAGTCATGCCTATGGCTGTTTATCCATCATTTGCAGTGCAGCTAGGGAATTGCATGGTATTTTATATCCTTTATGGAAAAAAAAAACTCTGTGGAAGGATCCCACTGACTTATTGATTTCACATCTGATCCCGCATTTTTTGTTCACCCAAAACCCTTTTAGCACTGGGAGTTTCAGATATACGAGACAAACTATATAACGTAATGTTCACATCAACAAAGGAAAGTTATGCTCTTTTTTTTTCCCCTTCCTTCCTCCCTTTTTCTTAAAATATTTTACACTAGGTCATGCTGAAATGTAACCAGATCAACAACTCATAAACTATAAAACACCCTCAGGAACGACTGCAGGATTTGGTGACTTTTTTCTCTGATTTTGGGATAGTGTGACAAATTTGCATTTTTTATCAACAGAGTTTTTCAAAATTCTGAGTTGAACGAATAATGTCATGTGTTTATAAGTATCAATAATCTAAGCCATCTGCAAGGGAATGGTTTTGCAAAGGCATCTCTTTCAGGACACTGTGGATTTTGTCACTGGTTGAGGTTTTGGCAAACCATCAATATCACTATAATTTTCTCTTATGAAGTATAGTTTTTGACTGAGTTTTTTTTTTTGCCTCAGCTAGCTAAAGTTTAAAAATACTGCATGTCTAACTCCGCAAATTCAAAGGTTAGGTTTTCTTCAAATTGCATCATTTGCATATTGCATATTAGATGCCAGTTATTCACAAAGATACAATGCAAGTTATCATTGAAACAAAGAAACTTAAAAAAAAAATGCCTGTCATATCGAGTGGCCAAAACATTCTTTGTACTTGGTCTGAAAGGAAGACTATATGAACTTTAACAAGAGAAACAGCATCTTTAAGTGCAGATTCATTACAAATCCCTATTTTAACACCCACGAAAAGCAGTGCTATTGCTAGTAGTGACAGCATATCATTTAAGCGTATGATAATTTACCCCCTCCAAAAAAGGCTTAGAAGCAGGAACCGCCTAAAATTTTCTACCCAAGACAAGCAAATTTGTCACTTCCTAATTCTTTGATTCATAATTGAAATCTCAGTTTCAAATGAGGAAGATGATCTATCTTGAGCATTGCTCTAAGCAAAGCAGCATCTTGTTGCTAGCAGACTTTGTATAATATGTACAAACACAGTCCTCACGTAATTCAGAATGTTAATTACTAATAGGGAAACCGTACCCACCTTTTGTATTAGCAGTAATTTCACAGACAGATGGGATATGGCATACAATTATGCTGTTATAGTGTACACATAGGCTTTGATGGGTGTGTTGCTCTTTGGGGTTCTGCACAAGATAGCAACAGATCCAAGTCATAATGGTAAAAAGAGCTTTGCTAAAGGTTGGGAAAGATAGAGGTAAACCCAAGGGAAGGCATACAACTCTGTGAATCCAATTGACATCCCTTTAGTTTAAATAACCATGCTTAGTTTCTCTCCAGCTTTTCCTGGAAGAAGGTTTCCTTTTCCCACTCTTGCTAAGAAAAATATCATGATTTTATTTTGTGTGACAATAAAGTCAGTTTTAAGGGATTTTAGGACTGAAAGGCTCTGCGGGAAACATGGCATACTTTTTCTTGAGCTGCAGATGCTAGTAGATGCCACATTAACAGCTGTGGCATTTCAGCAGTAAAGCAGAACTTGGAGCATTTCATACTGATGATTTCAGGACTGGACAAGCCACTGTGACACCCAAGACAGAAAATAAAATTTCACAGTTTCAGTGCCTTTTCTGTCCTCCCCCACTGATGCCTCTGAGTTCAGCAGCATCTGGGAGGCAGGAGACTGCCTCTTGTATATTTGGTCCTCTTTGGCCGCCTCTAGAAATCTCCTGCACCCAGGTCTCTCCTCTCGCCTAAAGCACTGAAAAGCATTTTCCAAATACTACATTCAGCCTTCAGATGTGTGGGTGTAACTTCTTCTGACTCACACAGAATCTCTCCACAAATATCGGAGCACTAATGTTAGGCCAAATGATAGTTATTTTTAATCACCAGAGGCTAGAAGTAGTGTAGGCTCCAATAAGAGGAGCAAAAAAAGACAGCTGATATCAGCTCAGAACAGCAGGAAGAACCTAAAACAAAACCTACAAGACAAGACATGAGCTCTTGTTTACTGAAATCCTCACAGCACAAACTGTGCTCTGTGTTTCTATGTTCCAGTCTGGACAAACACAAAAGGACAGAGGAAAAAAGTTTTAAAATGAGAACAGAATGAATGTATCCTTCTATTACAAGCTGTAGCTGAAAGTATTCTCCGCCCCCAGCAGCATAGTTAGAAATTCCCCCAAATTTTAATTCAAAATGGAGCACCTATGCATGTGCGTGAATTATTACAGTGTGCAAATGACCACGTAGTCACAAATGTAATAACAACAAAGCATCCTGGAAAACAGACACAGTAGAGCTCTATGCAGCTCCACAGAGATCATCCTACCAACGATGCACAGCAGGAAACGAACAGAAACGAAAACAAAACAACCTCTCTGTCTCTGACGAAGCCTTACTGGATTCAATTTTACAACATTTTGGTATGTATTACAAAGATTCTGCAACAAATTTGGGTTCCTGAGTGCTGGAGCATTCCCAGCATGGGAGCTGCCTCAGCATCTTCATAGGCAGACATTCAGAGGTCCACTTAGCAGAGAGCTACTATGAAAACAGGCAAAATCTGATTCATGCTTAGGATCATAGGGTCACAGGATAAATCAGGTTGGAAAAGACTTTCTCTTCCAAAGGAGGGTTTGGTTTTTGGTTTGGTTTGGTTTGGTTTGGTTTTTTTTAAATTTGCAGCCAGCTCAGAGCTACGTGTCTTCTCTGAGATTTGCAGCACTTCAAAGACTGACCACATGTGCCCCTTCTCACTAGAAACTGGGGAACCAGACAAGTCAGCTCTGGGAAGGGCCATGCTGCTGGTTCTTTGGATTGATTTGACTTAGGAAATTCTGGGAAGCATGGAGGGAGTTTAGGGTATCTCATTTATTTTATGACTCTGAAGAGCTGAATCTTTACTTGAAACTTAGATAGCAGCAGCAACAAAGTGAGGAAGCCTTTGTGGAAAAGCACCAATGTAACTATCAGAGAAATTTTTCTTTATTTTTTAAGTATTCCAACCATACTTTCTTGACAATTAAACTTGTTGTAGTACTTCTTTTCTTTTAAAGTTTGAGAGGGACTGAGCTCTGGTCTGGCTTCCACAGAGAAGGAAACTCAAGGACAAGAGGAAAAGGAGGATATTAGTCATTCGCGCTGTTACCTCAGCCTGCTCCGCACACAAGTCTCATGGATTTGGGTGCTCAGCACCTTTAGAAGGCAGGCTTATGGAGCAAAAAGCACATCTGAAGGAATTCATGTTGATTTTGAAAGAGCAGACAACAACAAAGGAACCAAAGGAACCAGGAAAAAAAAGGCAACTTGGGCCAACACCAGCCACTAAATATAGCCCTTCACTTACCTCAGTGCATCTAATTCTAAGATATGTGTTTCTGACTCCATATATTTAGTTGAAAAGGGAAAGACCACACCAGGATAAGCAATGAAGAGTGGTCAAACACATAACTTAGTGGCAGTGTATAGAAGCCACTACAAAAAAGCTAGGGGAGAATGAAACATTTTGTGGTGTGGCTGAGTGGCTGATTTCCGTACCCAATCCACCAATATTTTCCAAGCATGGGCAGCTCTTCTTGGAATTAAAATAGAAAACACAAGTCCCATATCCCACAAAAACCTGACAGTTTAGTAAAGAGATGGAACCAACCAAGTAAATCTGACTGCATGGCATTTTAGGAAAAGGACAGAAATAGCTGCAGCTATTAAAAGTGATATACTGCTGAAATCTTTTTGTGATTATGCTAGGAGTTGATCTGACTCCTTGAAAGAACACTTAAATGGTTATTGCTTCCTCAAATAAAAGCTACTTCATATGTGCTCTCCTTCCTTAAAAATATGCTGATAGGAGTTACTTCTAAGTGTCAGATTTGTACCTCTCACTGCCCTTTTGAGACATTTGGAAAAGATGAAGCTGAGAAAGAGGAAATTAATAGATCGGGAAATAATCTACAATAAATCAAATTGCAGACAATGTAGTCATTTTTTTTTGTTGCTGCTATCATTAGTTTGGATGTAGTAAAACAGTATTAATCAAATTTTCCAAACACAATGCAGAGTCCTCCAAATTACAAAGTAACATTAAATTTGGTTTATTTGCATGCAACTAATGTTTCTAGCTGTCTTCCCCAACTACTCCTCTCCTGAAATGATGGATATTTGAAGCTGAGATCCAGATACCTCAACCAACTTTAATAACCCCTCTTTAGTTCCAGAAGAAAGGAAATGGTTTGTAATATCCTAAAGTCCCTTAGATCCACTGATTATTTCTTTTCCTTGTGTCTCTGCAGGTCATCTGCTCTAATACAAAAGCTATGAGATCTGGTATAAGAGCAGTGCTGTGCCCATGCTAACAGGCCCTGCTGAAAGGAAGGGTACAGTAGCTCAGACTTCAAGTAGCCAATTTATTGCAAACACAATCGGAGTTCTCATCTGCCTCACTCAACCAGATTACGCCTGTGCAAAGTTTCAGGTACTTCTTCAGGTCACTTGGGCTTAGAAAGCTTGGGTCAGACCACCAGAAATCAGAAACATCCTGGGCAGAGATGACCAGTAGTACATAAACAATGGGCATTGCACCGCAAATAATCCTCATAATTAATGGGTGATGTAGATTTTTATTTGTTTGTTCAGTGACAAAACACATTACAGACATATAAGTGCTTTCTAAGAAAGAGAGTAAGACTGAGAAATATTATCATTGAGAAATAATATCATTGACACTACCAATCAATAGTACAGGGATGTTCACATACAAGGCCAGCCCCATGCACTGCAAAAAGCAATATAGGACTGAGCTCATGTTGAGTCACATCATCAATAACCATGCCATACTATTTTCATTTTTGTCACCCCCACCTAAACAGAGACCAACAGTAGCTGAGAGAAGCAGTGTGAACCACTGCTTAAAATTCTCTCACCAAACTGAGGGAGACTCAATGTGATTTCTATGTCGCTGCTGGAATTCATTCCCTCTCTGGATGCTGCCAAACCAACCCAACCAGGGATGACTCACCCACAGGGTCTCATAAAGTCCTTCTGAAAGGCTTGGGTTTTGCCTTTGGAATGCACTGGGTTACACCAAGAGTTTGTGATGCTCCAGCGTGGGGGAAGAAGACATCCCTGACTCTTCCCTACAAGGACATTCCCAATCTGCACTCTGCAGTATTAACTGTGTGCTCAGTTTATTCCTCACTGCCTAAGGAAAGCATCGAGCATTCAGTCCTTTAGCAAATGGTATTGCCCATCCACTTTGATTTTGCTTCTGAGACATTTTTTTGCTTGCATAGGAAAACAAATGAACAAATTGCCCAATCCCTCACTCTTCCTTGTTTTCCCATTTCTAACCTTGTGGTAAGGAGATGTATGATGAGCTATAGAGGAAAAAATCTGTGGAAGTCCCGGGTAAAATACTGTCAGCACATCACTGGGTAAAGTAGAAATATAAAAACCCAAAGAAGGGCAAAAATAAGACAAGAGGAAGAAAAGAAATATACCACAGGAGGAGAGAGTAAAAGCCAGTAGGACCGTTTTGTTTAGAAAGGATTTGATAGATCACATGGCACTTTACATTAATTAATGAGTAAACAAGTCCACTTGGCTAATAGTAATTGTTCCCTTCATGCACATTAACTAAAATTGAACTCAGTATTTGTAGCACAACATATTGTAGAGCTATGACATTTACTACCACCTATACTGTATTAATGAGCAACAACCTAATATGGCTTTAAATTTGGCAAGAACTTTGTGTTTATAGAATATATCATTCCTCACATTTGAGGACTAAAATCAAACATTTTGCTGACTGGAGTTAGGAAACATCATTGCTGATAGATTTTTTGCATAATTGTCTGCCATGGCTGATAGACAACTTTAGTTGAAGCCTTTGGGTTCTGGTAACTTTCAGCAAAGGCAACAGCAAAGCCTGTTGTTCTGATTATGATGATTTAAATGATCCTATGTAAGATTAAGAAAATTCATAGAAAGAGGTAAAGAAAATTAAGAAATTTCTTGGTAATCATCTCACTTAAATCTGTACAATATATCAGGAAAGACAAAAAACATTACAGTTGCTAGCTTCAAGAATTTACCAAATGTGCACAAGAGGTATCTGAAGTTCTACCTGCTGAAGTTGAGCCAGCTCTTTAGCTGTCCAGAGATGTTTCACATATCTATCTCTATTGATATTATCAGAACTCCTGAGGTGGAATTTCTTAGAAGTCCCTCAGAAATGGCATCAGAAATCTATTTATTGATTTGACTTCTCAGAAGTGGCTTGCATGAGTTCCTTGACAGTCACATCTGAGATGAGTTTCTACTTGCTTGTATCTTGCTCGGTGAGCTCAAAAATTGAAAGGCAAAAGGTACATTAGTCAGCACCATATAGTATTTATTAAGGCCACGTTTTTATAGAAAGTCTTTGGAAAGCAAAATAGAGGTCTGTTGGGAAAATATGCTCAAAGTACTGTGTTTGTCACGTCTAGGCAACCTAGTTGTAATGATAAGGTGTGTGTTCATCTCTAGCTGCTGGGCTGGACTATTATAAGGTCATGTATGGCAGAAGAAAAACTGGGCCTGTCTCACAGAAGACCTAGAGGAATGACTGAATCAGGACTGAATGAAGGAACGTTTCTCTTGCAAAATGGTAATATAAATGATATGGGGCTGACTAATAATACAGTTGGTTTCCACTAACAGAATAACATGGTGATCTACAGAACTGAATTCCAGACTCTGAGCTAAGATAATATTTTTCCCTTATTTTCCATCTAAGTCAGTTAGAACAAAACCTGTGTTCAAGAGGCCAAGTCTCATGCTTATTGCTTCCCCATTTAGTCTCATGTTGGTATCCCCATCTGATCTGAGATGCAGAAGATATTCCACATGTCAGAAGCCTCACAATGGTGGTTCGAACATGGTTCCAACTCATAATGGAATTATAATGTAAATTATCTGTGGACAGTTTGACCAAGAAAATAAATATTTCCCATGGACAGAAGAACTGATGTCATTTAACTGAAAGATGATGAATCCAGGGTGCATGTGAAAGCACAGTGCCATATGTGTCTCTCAATGCACAGGTTTTAAGGTTTCAGATCTAAAAAGGGGGACATCCAGCTTAATGGGAGAATTAAACAGAAGCTCAGCTGGGCCACCACTTTGTCCTGTGTGTGTGATTCTGATCGAGAGTATAGCCTGTCTCAGTGCTTTCAGTTTAGTGAGTCATACCTGTCCTGCTTAAGTGCACCTACTTTTAAAACTATATAGAATTTGTAATTAACAGAGCACATTGTTATGTCTATAGTCAATCTCCCCTTTTTGTACTCAGGACTACCCTGAGTCTGGTTATTATCTTGCAAAATCAATCTAGTTTAAGGATTATTTGTCCTGAAAATGCAACGGGCAATCTCCTGAATATTTTGTTTAAAACATCAAGCTGCATGTACATCCTAAAAGAATTTGAACATAGCATCTGAGCTAAGATCTTAAGCAGTCTGAAAGAACACATCAGTCTGCTGAATATGATATCCAAAAAATACAAGTTCTCATTTCAAAGGTAACACACACACACACACACACACATATTTATATAAATCTGTATGGCATATTTGCTGTGCAGGCCCAGACTCCTTGTGAAGTTGTTTTTCAGTATAGCAAATTAGAAAAACATGCCCGGAATTAAAGGTTACTTAATCGGGTTGAAGCAGTAACTTCAATTCCAGCAACTCCCTCCCACTATGTTACATCTGATAATGTCCCCAAGTCCAAACATAAACTTAGTTCAAAAAGATGTTTGGTCCTTGAATGTAAAATGACACTTAGCTTACACAATTAGCCAGGTAATACATATCCGTCCAAGAGAAGCAATTTTTACCACAGAATAATCTGCATTTTACTAATCTCTGATTGTTAAGTTTTACTTGCTGAAACTTTTCCATATGGCTTTTTGAATACCATTGTCCTGTATTTAATTACCACAGAAGAATATTAATGAAGAGGTTGGATATTTGGCCTGAGCCTTGTCCCACAGGACAGTTTGATGGAGATAGGGCCAATGAGCAGAACATTTCTGTCAGTATGAGGCTGTGCCATTTCACACACAAAAGCAGTGGCAAAAGAGCAATAAACACACCCATAGAAATAAAATACCCAACTATTTTTGAATTGTCCATAAACTTCTAAACTAGCATGGTCATAAAGTAGCACTGAGTGAAGTGAATCACTCGTTTGCTAATCTAAGGGACAGCCAATCAGGAATTGGTGGAGTAGTCCTTGTAGTCAAGACTGTTTTTATCAAGCTGTAAGTAAGACACATACCCAGAAATGCAAAGTGTACTTCCCAATTTTAAAGAAAAAAACCATGATACTGAGGGGAACCAAGGCAAGGGTAGGCAGCTTGGAGTGCAGAGGATGCGAGGAAGTGAACATGGGTGGGAAAGCATATGTTGCTGCCTGGATGAGGAAGTGGTACACCACAGTTACTTCATAAGTGCCAGGGCTTTATAAACTAAATCTCCTAGGGACTGTTTTAAATAGACAAAGAATGACATGCAGCCCTGACAGGCTTTCAGCATTGTTTGAGAAGGCTGGTTGCCTTCTAAAAACACCAGACCACCACTTGTACTTTTTCCAAAAATACCTATTTTTACCCTCAACCTCTTCATATAAACAGTGAGAAGATGCACCATGTACTATATCTGTTTTGTCTAGCATGAAATTAATGGCTTCCTCAGTCTTACCTGACAATGGAAAACATATTCCGGTGTGGTTTTCTTGAACTTCATGTTCCATACCAAGGCTACCCCATCAGGCTCATGTGGAGCATCTTCATTATTGTTATAAGATGCAACCATCAACTCAGAGTACTAGAAAGAAAAAGAAAAAGCAAATGAAAAAAGACAGATGATGAAGAACCTATGCACAATCAGATGAGACAGAAATAATCTACACTAGAAGTGCAATATCTGGTTTTAATTATAATACATGCTAGTCCAATCATAGTATTCAGCTTCATTTTGGTTTTATATTTTACTCGTCCCTGACATCCTTAAAGCCCCAGTTCCTCGCTGTCTAGCAATTATTCTCAGATACCACAAAGGCAACGTTATTTTCTGCAGGTAATTCTCAGAAAAGACAACTATGAGGATATTCATAAAGGGAATGCAAAGCAAGGAAGAGAGAAAATCTGAAAGCTTGGGTAATTCTAACGTATTTGCTTAACCAATTATTCAGGGACAAACCATTATCTTAATTGATTTTGATAATGAAAAAACAGTATGACCATAATGTTGACTTGGTTTTATTCTGAAATTCACAGTTTTTTCAGCATCCCTGAAAACTATTCTTTCTTATTTCATTATGCACACTTCCTATTCACTTATGCGCAGAGTCAACTTAAAAGCTCTTCTTGATAAAATAGCATACAAAACATTTTCTTCACAGAAGCTCTATTTTGCAAGATGCTGAGGTCATCTTGTAAAGCACAGGATGACCTTGAATTCCACTGACTCAGTAAGATTGATGCAACGAGCGCTCTAAAATCTGATCCATATTTTGTTGTATACCCATTTTCCACTGAAATATAGCAGTAGACATGCAACGCACACATTATGTATTTGCTCTGTGTGTATATATATACACACACATCATATCACACATTAAAAATCAGATTTTCACGTTCTGCTGATGGCCTTATATAATTGCAAAATACCATAAGAAGTGAAACTTTGCCCACGAAGCACCAATTCCTTTCTGCCTGTACAATAGCACTCAGTTCTTCACTCTCGTATGTTTGACACTAGGCACCTCTGGCAGCCTCTGACCTTCACTCTAAATAGCTGAAGCAAGGCAGTGGACCTTATGGCATGTCCAGAGGAAAGCACGTGGCTTCTGCAGACCAACGAGCCAGTAGCCCAAGTTCCACAGGACCCATACCCTCCTCTTGTAAATGCTTTCCCTCAAAATTTCTCAATGATCTCCACAAATCATTGTCACTTTTTGTCTTTCCCAGGTAAATTCCTGCCAAACCATTGACCACTTTATAGGGGAACAGTGCAGCTGATAGATGTAAAGGAAGTGGGACAGAGGAGCTGCCAATAGTGTTACTGGCAGCTGTGAATTTGGTCCAAACCAGGCATTTAAAAAATAATAAAAAACCCCCACCACCCTTTATATCATTATTATTGGGGTTTGAACCTCTCTGCTCTCAAAATCCATTTGGAAGAAATAATGCACACAGCTATAACTTTTGCCATCAGCAGCTGCTCTTTCCCACTTTGTGTACACTTCCATGGATAATACATCATGTAGCTGATGATTTTTCTGTTCAATCTTGTTGTTCCAAATGAGCCTGGACCCACATGTGAGAGAACCAGCAACAACATGTGGCCACCACAGCTGCCTCCTTCCCATTTTGGGGTGGCTCTGACTGCGTTGTACCTACATCCCAGAAGACTCTGCCTGCTGATGCACCTTGTAAGGGCAATTTAGCACCAAAATCACTTGCATGTGATTTAGACCATGCAGCAGACCAGCCACCTCTTCTTCCTCCTCAAGAACTGGGGGAGATCTGAGGGTGGTTTAATCCCGCACCTGAGATACCACCTCTCTGGCCACAGTTGTGCCAGTGCTCCCATCCATCTTACCCACCCTCTTTTCTTTCTCTCTCCCACAACAAAGATTACTACCGCTTCTGAACAACGAGCTCAGCTTCTCTTTTGAACCTTTTCATCCCACCTTGGCCCAGGTCCAAGTAAACACCATGTACAGTAGGTTCTTGCCAGGGCATCTCGTTTTGGCCGAACAGCTTAGGTACCATCCAGGCGAGCAGCTGAGCCCGCAGTCATGAAGAGGCAGATACCTTGGTAAGCAGAAGTGACAAGCCCTTCTACTGGCATGGCCGCAGCCAGCTAGGGTGTGCAACCAGGTCTGAAGTACCAGTTTCGAGGCACTTTGGGGTTGGTTCATGCTCCTGGATGGTTTAGCAAGTATGTTCTCCTTGGCAGCGTGTCTGGCCATAAACAAATACCGACTCAAATCTTGCTGGTCTATGTGTAGGTTTTGCAATCACAGTTTATGCATCTGACTGGAAATACAATTTCAAGTACAGATGTTGGGGTCATATCTAGCTGGGCAACACCATTATAAGGCTTTTTGACTCTTAAAAAGCAGAGCCAAGGGAGGCAACCTAAATCTGCACTGGCATCACACACTTGCTGCTTCACTCCATCTACTTGCATTTACAGAATTTTGGTCCTCAGCAGGTGCCCAGCTGTCCTGTGACTGCAACTGAGAACAACAAGGGAATGGTGCTGCAGGAAACAGCATTCAAGGCTGCTGCCCAAGAGTCAGAAAGACACAGCAGTATCCCTGAGACTGTGGTTTTCTTGGCTTTCGATGAGCTAAGTTACCTCCTCGTGGACAGAGCAAGGTGATCCCACTCTCTGTGTTTACACTCAGTCTCTTGAGCCTTTCCCTTAGATCCTTGATGAAGCTTCTAAGCTGTTTTCCCTTTGCTCTGCAAAAGAACCAAGGGGCTAGTGGGTTAGCTTTAATGGTCTGAATGATCCCACATGTTTGGGACCATATTTTACACGTGACTGAGAACAGAATTCCTTGTTTAATCAATGCATCAAGGTCCTTTGTTTGATTAAGCTTCTATTTGCCTCCAGGCTGTTTTGCAGCAACAGTTTTATCGCAGAAAACTCAGCAATGTGTTCTGCAGTTCCCATGATTATTCAAGTTATCCTTCAGCATACTGGACACTGCCATGTCCTGGAGTGTGGCTGAGAAGCGGAGCTAGCAGTTAGGGGAAATACGTCCATCTGGCTCCAGCTCCTGCCGCATGATATTCCCCAAAGCAGGCAAGAGAGGAGGCAAATCCCTCCTCCCAAGCTAGCATGGGGCAGCGCACAGAACCCCCCCGGCACAGAGAAGCCGGGGCAGAGAAGCCCTCACTGGGGTGCCAGGGAGCTGAGTGTGAGGAATTAATGGAGGGGAAGGCAGGAGGGGCCACCCTGGAACAAAGAGGTGGGAAGTAGAACATGCCTGTGAGCCCCAGGGGCTGAGCAATTATATTTGGCAGTGCTCTTCTGAGGCAGCTTTTTTTCTTGCTGCCCTGGGAATACAGTAAGAGCTGCCTGTTAGGAAAATATCAGATAAGAATTCCATGTAATTTCCAGCCCCTGAACAAGTGAACAACCTAAGATAAGTGTTTCCTCAGGCTCATATTTGATTTCTGTGGAAATCCACATGTGCTTAAAGGCCACCCACGTCACACCAGTGCATACCTGTTGTTAAGCTGATATTTTGTATGAAAGCAAAGGGATAAATCCTTCGTTTCACACATGGGGTGTGAGCTGGATATTACAAGAAGCCTCTCTGCAGCTGGCTGTTGTGCACTGTACCTGGTCAGACAGCCAGATCTGCACAGCCTACCAGCGATGCTCATGAGACCCTCCAGCTCCTCCCTGCTGCCTGCCACGTCCTCCACGCAGTCAGCTGCCACCTTACCTGAGAAGTACCCAGAGGGGTGGAAGCAGCCCTGCTGCCATTTCAAGGGGAAGGAGAGAAGGATGGATGCGAGAGCCACTGTGCTCCTCACCCGCTGCCTCTCTCCAGCCTGCATGCACCATTTACGAGCTTGGCCTTAAGCACTTGCTGTCCCCATATGCAACACCTAACATGGTGGAGCAAGAGCAGCTGCTTCTAAGATTAGGCTAAACAAAGCTTGTTCTTTGCACTGAGCTACATCTACAGCATCTTTGCTACCCTCAGCAGGCTGCATCAGGGCTCGGACACACCAGGGCACGCCTGAGACTGGGTATGGGGCCAACTAGGCAGACTGGCTTGTGTTCACATTTTTCAAGTTTATGTCCTCCCAGAGCAGTTTCTATATATCTGTATCGTGGACCCTGGAGCAGAATCTCCTTGGTTTCCCCCTCAGAGAAACCAGATGCTTTGCTCCGGGCAGTAACTGAGGAACAGGCTAATAGGGACAAAGCAGAGAGGATGAGGGGGACCGGAGTGAAACTGGGACCAAATGAATTTGACAGGACCTGTGGTGATGTGCGTGCGCACTAATCACAGCTCTCCAACGGAGCAACTAATTAACCTGGTTTCTTTGCTTTGCTGATGTGGCTGTATTGGTTTTGGGAAGCTTAAGCAGCTCTACCATGAGTTTTATTTTGCAGTATGACAATGCTTTGTGGTGCACAGAAGCTGGATATGCTCCAGGCACGCTGCTTTAGCATGCCCCCTGGCCAGCTGCAGCATCCTCCTCCACGACTTGAAGAAAGAACCCAGCATTTTTAAAAAGTTTTCTTTTAAATCTTTTCAGGTTGTTCAGATACTTTCACATTTTGAGTATTAGTATATTAGAAAGATAAATTGTATCTCTCACTACTCTTATTTTTATACATATTATTATGTATAACTATTTATTAAATCAATTGCTACATATTTAGGAAATCATTTTTAATTGGTTTAATTTTAAACCTTTTGTCCTAAAAAAATTTCCATGTGCTGAAGGAGAGGAGGGGAGAGGAAAAGTAAAGACTCCTTCATTTTAGTAGGTTTGTTAACCTATAGTTTTAACAAAACATCCTGGTTTTAAAGACAAAGTAACATATATGAAAAAATGACAGCTTCATTATTGCCCTTCTTCATTATTGCTCTTCTTTGTGGAGAAACATGCATTCACTCATTCAAGGCCCTGCTGTTAGCCAAGAAATAACGTTATACTCTGCAAACAAAAGGCAAAATGACACTGGCTGTAATTTTTAGGGAAAAGCTGGAAGGCATATGGAAACAGATATCCCAGCTTCACATCTTACCTGAAGAGACCAATCCATACAGGTGACAACACGATGCTTTGACCAGTGCTCATCATAAAATTGACGGTTAAATGAAAGGTTGGCTCCTGCTTGAACATCTCTGTGAATTCAAACAAAGTGACACTTTTTGAAGTACCAGGATTCAAATGCTGTGAAAAGGAACGCAAAAGTTTCTGACTGCTTCTCCAGTCTCTGCCCAAGCCGGGGAAGTCTGCCACCTTGACTTAATTGCTCTCATTGTCTTGCTGAGAGTAACAAATCTGCACCAACAAACAAATTTTACATGTGTTTCACAAAACCACATTTCTTAATTTCCCACTGTCTACCTGACTCTTTTCTGGCTCACTTTTCTGGGTCACCTCTGCCACCATTGTCTCTCAGGACTGAACCTAGCCCTGACATCCAGCTTCCCCTTTTCTGAATCTTCACCTCCAAGCTATAACCAAATACCTCTTATTTCTGCCTCCTGAAATCTTAAAGGTACAGCATCTTCTCCCAGTGATGGAGATGGCAGATGCCTTCAGGCACCATTAGGATGGGCTGAAGCTCAGTGCTGGCCCAGCGCTGCCACACTGATGAACTTAGGTGGTCCACAGGGGTGATGCTCTAGAGTAACCTCCAGTAAGTAACTTCAGTGTGACACAGCTACTGATTTGGCATGAGGCTTCAATGGATATGCAGTTGTTGAAACCTGAATACTCCCTCTCCTGCTAACAAGTTTTGCTGCTTCTACTCCCCTACCAATTGCTGAATATACAACCTATCGCCTCTTGTCTTATGCATTTAGAATGCAAACACTTTGGGAGATCATTGTTTTCATCTATACAATGCAGAGCACAGTGGGATCCATTACAGACCTGAGGCAGTAGTCAAATATAAACAGCAGTAATTCAAATTTGTAAAAATATCATGACATAAGTATGCAGACATACACCACTGGAATGTACACATGCACATCCACATATACATGTGTATACACACGTTTATCTATTTCAATTATTTATTCAGAATTTGAAATTTCATCCCCAAAATGAAAAAAAAAATAAACCACCTGAATAATACATAAAAAACAACAACAAAACAAAACAGAGAAGAGAGATTTAAACCTTTTCTTAAGTATAAAAAGGATTAATTTAGTTTTAAAATTGAGGCTTCCTATCATTGGAATTCTTTTAATAAAGCTTGTTTTATAAAAGCAAAAAAAACCCCAAACTGACCCATCTTTCTCTTCTACATCTCTGCCACTGTAGTCAAAGAAGATGTCTGAATCTTCAGCCAAAGCTCGCTCAATTACACGTATTGTCCGGTCAAAAAATATCAAGAATTCTTCTGAATGGAGAACTTGCTGTTTTTCTTCTTCTGTCAGTTCCCTAGGAGGAGCTTGAAAAATAAAAAAATGTAGTTAAGAGTATGACATTTCACCCCTTTCCCAATGAATCAACATCTTCAGTGGGTTTCTTTTGACATGAAAGCTTGCCGTAGCAATGGCAGGACAAAAATCAAAGCTCTAGTCTTAAAATCATGACTAAGAATTTTTTTTATATCTAAACATACTCCTGTAGATTCTTAGAATGTAGCATTTACATCGAAGAGATCCTATATCTTCTATATTTATTATTCTGAATTATTTATTATTCTGAAATGGAAAATACTTAAACCTCCAAATTAAATAAACTTGGTGTTCCTATTTCAGGAAATGGCTCTGACTGACATTTAGGCAATATCTAACTTGAAAAAGCAGAACACTTATGTAACAGGGGACCTGTCAGAGGAGCCAAAGATAAAATAATCTTCTTAACTTATACTACAGTTCTTTGTGTTAAAAGCGCTCACATAATCTCTCTCTTCACTTATTCCCATTTCTCCTTGGTGCCACTGATAAATTCTGTCTCTGCTTTAGAGCTTTTGTGAAACACTGAAGTAAATAATGAAAGACGTTCTCTGAG
This sequence comes from Caloenas nicobarica, assembly GCF_036013445.1. Taxonomy (NCBI): domain Eukaryota; kingdom Metazoa; phylum Chordata; class Aves; order Columbiformes; family Columbidae; genus Caloenas; species Caloenas nicobarica. The sequence continues at coordinate 27,143,684 of NC_088246.1, read as the reverse complement.
GCAGCAAAATAGAAAGCAACTGACCAAACACCAGTTTCTTTAAGGCAGTTTTATTCCTTGTGGAGGAATCCTAAGAGCTGGAGCAAGAAATGTCACTGAGCCATGGCCAAAGCTGCCCTGGGAGGAGCAGGAGCTGCCTTGGGGAAGCTTCTGGCACCAGTCAGGACAGCCCGGCTCCTGAAAGATGAAGTTACTTCTTTACGTGTATGCAGAGATGCTAAACCTTTACTTCCAAACCAATATTTCCAGTACGGCCCTTCATTTGAAAAATACTGTCTTTGCAGGATGTACCAATGCTACGTCTCCATCAGTTTAATGACGTGAGCATCAGAGGGAAAGGAAAGTGGGATGCTGCAATTGCTACAATGCAAATTTCTGTTCTCAATTACATCAGCAGGGTCATATTGATATTGTGGCAATGCTCTATATCAATTATGCCTTTGCCCACATGTGCTTTCAAATCATCATTTTAGTTATACTTTAGAATTACTTGTATTTCAAAAAATGCCATTAGTATCTTCACAGTTACACCAAACCAACCTTGCAACTGTAATAGCTTATATCCCAGCATGAAAAGCTCTGTTGACACTACAGAAATTATACTAACAGAGAATTTTGTTCCAAATTTATAATTAGGTACACAAACAACATATCATAAACAAATTTATTGCAAAAATACAGAGACTTAAACTGTTGATCAAAGGTCTCCTGCATTTGGCTTTACATCACAGATTTGAGGTGTTTACTTGTGAAAATGACCTTGCAGTCTCCCTAGCCCATATTGGGTTAAAACACCAGCGGCTAAAAAAGATAATTCAGCATGGTGCCTCAGAGAACCTCCAGTACACACCAGCATTTAACTTCAAGCCCTGTCATACATATCTTAATATTTAATTAAATGTGTGGCACAGTTTAAATTCGCAGTTTGAAATTATTTTCCAGTTCCTGCTGGAACACAGCTACTTTCAGCTATCAGGGTGATACAGCCCTTGCTTGCCATCTGATTTTCACGTGGTTCACACCAGATTCGTGAGCCCTGGTGCCCAAGTACAACACCACCACCAGCCCCAGGGGCAAGGATAGACTGAAAGGCACAAGAGCAGGTAGGAGTAGTGACACGGTCAGCATCACTGCAGTACTCAGCTCTCCCAGTTTTTGGCGTGCTTGCTTTCAGAGCACTCCCTGTGGTCGGGAGAAGCTGTTATCACCACACTTAGGTTTGCCTCAAATGCTCAAAGCATTACCTCTGAAAGACAAAATCTCTGCACTACGCATGGGCTACATATAAAGGGTAGGAAAAATGCAAAAGGTAGAGGAGCAATCTGGCCCTCAGGAGACAAAGCAGCTAAGTTAGAAACTTTAGCCTTTGATGATCTCCTCTGGCCTTGGCCCTATGCCTCCTGCCACCAGGTTAGTGGTCCCTGTGGAGCTCCACACATCCAGAGAACATCTATGTCCCCCCTCATGGTCCACCTGAGTATCAGAGCAACAATTACCAAGGCAGGAGCACAATTTACCTCTAAGTGCTTTAGACAGAAGCAATGCATGCGAAAAAAAAAGAATGACTAGCAAAAACTACAGGTTGACCTATTGCAGCATCCACTACTGAATAGTAATTGGCACTAAGGGAACTCATCTGGCAAGGAAGCCTGTAATGAGGCAATATCCCACTGTCACCACTAAAGCATCGCTTTCCGAGAATCAAAGACAACAAGCATGACAATGCAGCAAAATGGCATAAAAGGGGAGAAAATAACTGCAAAGGCAACTGGAAAACTCATTTTAAACTGCTCCAAATGGTAAAAATTACTTGCTAAATCAAATCTTCTCTACGGCTTAGAAATATAAATTTATTACTCGGCCATTTGCCGAGTATAACTAGCAAAGAAAATACAACCAAAAATCAATAGAAAGGGAAAAGGCAAAAAAAATAAACAGCTTGGGAGCTGTGGGGTGTTCACACGCAATGGAGACACACAATTGCAGTTCTACCTCAGCAAAAACTCCCTTGCAGTTTGCAATGATCTGTGGGAGGCCAGCAGTCTATTAAACCCTCTTCGGCATCAGAAACACCTTGGCTAAAGTTTGTAGGGCATAAATCAGCTTACCTCATTCATCTGACTGACACACCAGATGCCCCTTGGCGATATTAAGCTTCATATTTTAACCTTATTTTCTTCTTTCATTCGGCTGCCTCTGAAGTTTTATTTGAGGCAATCTCTTCTTACAAGAATGTTAACATCATTACTTCTTCCAGTTTAAAACATCGCTGTAACTACTGCAAATACATGAAGTATAAGCAGAAAAAACCCAAACAGACAGGCTTGCTCTTTCAAATATGAAGATTTTCTAACCATTTATCTTTCAGAGTCACTTCCATTTCCCCCTTGTTCCTTCTTCTTGTCTGTCCATTATCTCGAATAAAATAAAAAGAATCTGTGTAATTTTCTGCAATTTTTCTTCCTATCTGGGAGCTTACAGTTACTTTGATCTTGGCTTTCAAGAGACACAGACTCTCTTCAAGGAAAACTCTGAGAAACCTAAGTAGCTGATCAAAGTATTTTTTGTTTTGTTTTGTCACAGAGACCTATGTGATGTGACAATATCTTCAGAAATTCCCTGTGAGAATACGGCATTTGCCTTCAAGTATCTGCTCTCCCTGGCATAAAAACTAAAGAAACCACATCTAACCTTCCGTGCCTAACAAAGCCTAGCGCAATGCTTAGCTTACCCGTGCTTAGAGTTACATGCTCACTGCCTGGTGTGCAATAAAAGCTCCTGCAAAGGAAGACCCATAATTTGCTCTTGTGTTTTTGTACTGTAGCTTTGCAATGAACCGTTGTGCCTGTGCTCTGCTTCCCACCCGGAGGAGCTGGACACAGCTTATGGCAGGAGGACCCATGATGCAGCCACCATGTTCTGCCTAACAGGGCCACATCTATCCATGGACCCACTGAAACGTCGATGGGGCCGTGTACCCACAAGCAGAGCGTTGTCTGGGCAACTCTGGGGTTATGAGGTTAACAACATGGATCAAAGAAGCCCTGCACTCATGTTAATGTATAATACTGTACCGAATAAAATTGAATTTACATTTAAAATTAAAACGCCGTGCAGTTGTATATGCACAGAGGTCACCGCAGGTATATCCATAATGAAAGACATTGTACACTTGTGCATGACCAAAAAGGTCTAGAATATGTAACAAAAATTGAACGTGACATGGAAACAACTGGTTTATTCAACACTTCTTTATGAAAAAGAAGAGCATTTTATTATTTCACACGATTTAATATGATCCTCGGAAACATTATATTTTGCATCTGGTCCTTTGTCCACAAATTTCTTCGCACAAAAAAGAAGAAAAATAATTTATATTGAAACATTTCCTTGGACCTTTAGGAACTAAAGTAAAAAGTGCTGCGGACATATTCTTATCTGGCAGAAGCAGGTTTGTAGTAAATACAATATTAATAGTTGCGATAACAGTACAGGATCAAATTCACAAATATTTAAATACCAGGATTCGAGTCTTCTTGCAAGGGAACCAGAAATATATTTTTTTAAAAAAAGGAAAAAGACTCACATTTAAATAACAGAATATAAAAAAATATTCTCCTGCAACCTCAGCAATTGTAAAAACCTGACAAGAGAAATGAAGTCCATTAAAGGCAAAAAAAAAGAAAAAAAGAACAAAAGGAGTAGGGGAATGAAAGGGCAAACTAATAAAAACAGTAAAGCAGGAAGCAGCCTTGTTATGAGCCAAGAGATATAACGAGAGACAGAAGGAGATTAGTAAAACCCTTTTAAAAGCTGTATTATTTCTTCCAGTGTATATTTAAACCCATCTAAACTTTAGATGTGCTGACGATTGAGGACAGTAGAAACGTACAGCATGACGACCTCAAGGTGCTAAGCAGCTCTCGGCAGCTTTTGGTCCTTGCCTGCTGATAGCCTGCAATCCTCTTCTTTTTCGTTCCTCACTTTCATGTCAGGCTTGATATTTGCCATGTCCTGATTTGATATGTGCCATATCATAGGATCCTCATAGAATCATAGAATGGTTTGGGTTGGAAAGGACTTTAAAGATCATCTACTTCTACCTCCCTGCCATGGGCAGGGACACCTTCTACTAGACCAGGTTGCTCAAAGCCCCATCCAGCCTGGCCTTGAACACTTCCAGGGATAAGGCATCCACAGCTTCTCTGGGCAGCCTGTTCCAGTGCCTCACCACCCTCATGGTAAAGAATTTCTTCCTTCTATCAAATCTAAATCTACCCTCTTTCAGTTTAAAGCCATTACCCCTTGTCCTATCGCTATGTGGTTTGGTATATGTCATATCTTGGTTGCGTTGGGTATAAATCGCAAACCCTTGCACAGCATAATTTCTGAACATATAAAGGGAGATTTTGAAGTGCACTTAGGAATTTTTTGGCTCTGAAGTAGCAGGTTCCAGAGCCTTAAATTAGAATCTGTGCCAGGCAGGGCTGTTCCCATTGATTGTGCTTCTCCAGGGGCTGTGCTGAGCCCACACCTGGACTGGGCTATCAGGATGGGTCTCAGAACACCCAAGCTCACTGTTGTGTCAGTGGCAGTGAAACTGTGGTGTTACAGGCCGTTACAAACCCCACTGCAACCTGTCCTGCTTCTCCAATAGTCCTGCCTGAGCTGTTGAGAAGTAAACCATCTCCCCCACCGCAGCCTGCCCCGTGGACACCCAAGTCCCATGCACAGGGCCAGGGCAAGAGCAGGGCACAGCCGATCTTTGAAGCTGCAGACCTCAGCCTTCCCCATCAAAGCCTTTCATGCAAGTTTCTGTGGATATATCCACGGCTTCAGATAAATGCAGGCTGAGGCCCACTTTCAAGATCCAGCCTGTCCCACTGTTCATGTGGTTTCTACTGACATAAAGAGGCGCCTTAGGTGGAGCTCCAGAGCTCTGGCAGTGGAAAGCCCCAACCCACTTGATGCCACAGTTTGGGACCAGTCTCTTGTTTACGTGGTCGGGAGAGGCTGAGAACAGGCAGATCCCAGCCCAGTTCAGCACTTGGCTCTTCTAAGAGCAATGGGGAGACCATGCACCTGAGACACAGATGACAGCAGGCAACCCCATGGAGGAAACACAAGGGTGTCCCAAGGCTTCATACACTTCAAATGGTCAACAAGCCAGGTCTTCGTCTCCCACTCCAGAAACACTCTGGGGGGCTCAAGCTGCTCCTCTGCCCTCAGCACCTCCATGACATTGAAGTGCCACCAAGAGGTGTTGTGCCAAACGGGCTGCCCTATTGCAGGTGCACTGTGTGCCTTACAGTGACGCTGAGACAGGTCCAGAAGCAGGGTCAGACCTTGTAAACAGCCATGACTACTGAATAATCCCACCAAACCCCACAGAGCAACTCTGGGCGTGCAGGGGGAAGACAAGGAAATTTAGCATCCAATAAATGTCTGTAGAATTAAGTTGGACTACCTATTAGCCATAGAGAAAAAAAAAATCACGTTTCCCCTTAAAATACCATTATAAAAATAGTGCACTCCTGTCCTGTTGGTTTGGGGAGAGGGAAACTGAACAGCCTGGATCCAAGCTTTATTTTTCATCCTGACCTATTTTTGCGTTATATTGATGAAAAAAATGTCTGCCTTTCTCTCCCTGCACTTCTCTCTCCCATGGTTTTTTTTTTTTCTTACACTCCTATAACTCAAAAAAGGCCACGCTGATTTTTTTTAATCTGTTAAAAAATGTGCTCCCTGAGCTGAAACCAAATTTCAGCCCAGAGCAAATTTTTACGGCTGGGTTATAAATCCCTGAAAAACAGGATTCATAATGGAAGTGCTGACACAGCCTTAACTACTATATAGCAGTGTGAATGGCGCCACTATAATATCTATTAGAGATTCTTTAAAAAGTTTGCAAAATATTGTCTTGCCTTGCAGAGAAAAAGAAGCCAGAGTACTTAATGCCAACATAAACATGCTTTTAACCCATTATGTGCTAATTTGCAGAAAAGCTATTAATTCTGAGTAGGCACAGGGTGCAGCACCGACAGGAAATGTTCTTCTAAACTCCCGTTTGACTTGTAACATGGTTTTAATCACTTCCATGAAACACAAACGATGGCTTCAAACTCTGAATGTTGCTCAGAACTTGAGAAGGGTGATTACAACAGAGAGGAAAATGGGATTTTTTGGTGAAAGGGCTAAAGCCAACAGGGAGAGAATGACACCAAACGCTGAAAAATGGGACTCAATTCCTTGTCAATTTGGGGACAACTACTTCATTTGAATCATAGCATTTAATGCCAGTCGTCAGCACAGCCCTATTTTATCTGTCACAACATGTACTGCAGGTCAAATCCACTTTCTATCATGCAATGGGCAGGTTTTCTTCTTCCTTGCACCCAGTCAAGTGTTAGCACCTCACAAAGCCGGTTCTGCTAAAACAAGCTGTGCCTTGCTTTTGCAGCCTGCTGTTCCTGGGGCTGAGACTAGTGCTAAACTACCCCAGTCGGTCTCCCATTCCTGGGAGGGTCTGCTAGGCAGGGAAGGGGAACACTGCCCCGAGACTAAAACACAACAAAGAAATACAAGACGTTGGCAGTGGCGCTTGGTCAGCAAAGTGCATAAAAGGCTAACTTGAAAGGCCACCAAAAAGTGAAATAAATCAGCTCAGGAATGTATGTAGAGTTTTTCTTCGTCTCTTCATGCAGGAGTCTGTGCTTTCTCCCCATGTATTAGTGCTAGCGTCACTTGATGTGGAAAAAAATGGGTGGGATCAGCTGTAAGCTGAATACTAGTGGGACATTCAGCAACTCAGGACAGTGCTTATGCACTGAGTGCAGTGATATCGGGTTTTATGTCTTTGTGTTGTTGCCAGTAAAATGATTCTGCATTAGGTCCAGTGAGTGCTAGAGCCTGTATGTGAGTTCACCCCACAGTTTTGGGAGGAAGGGCAATTTTCAGGAAAAAGTAAGTTTTTCTATGTTGCTATGTTTCTCGGCAAGAGGATGAGGAGCAGGAGAAGTGAGTTCCCCCACCGTGTTTCTTCAAGGACCTAATGAGCAATAGACACTGCAGGACTTATGACACGGGTGATTTCTATGATGCTCGTAAGAGGGAAGAAAGATCCATTTATAATCAAAACAGCATGGCAGGTACCGCAACTCACTTCAGTGTGTGGGGATAGCGAATATGGGCACTACACACCAGACTCAGGTTTTTTTGGACACTGATGTAAACCATGCCAGGCTCCCCTGGATGAGGCAGGAGGACTCACTGCTGTATTCACAGTTAACGATTTCATGGGCTTCTCTGTAAAACAACTCTGTATTTTTCCCGTAGTGAGATTATCTTGTGAAAAACAAAACCAAGGTCACAGAACCATCCTGGTAATGATCACCAGTGACTTAGGCCCTGCCTGAGGCAGTATTGATAAGCTACCTTTCAAGACGGTAAACACTCTTGTGAACAGTCCTGGCAACACAGAGCTAAGAAATTCTGGAGAAGAAACTCATTTCCTCTCACAATGGGGCTGCTGATATTTCAGCTCTTTTCCCCCACTCCACACAGCATTGACTGTTCAAGGCAACACACCAGAATAGCCAATACTCTAATGAATTCCAACATGAGGAAGACCAAATTCAACAGCCCTCTTCTAATTATGAAACCTAGAACTAGTCCAAGAAAAGAAAACAGGAGACACCCAGCATATCTACTGTGTTCAGTGCTGACATGCACCACTTCGACATGTGTCTCTTGTACGCACCATAAAGAAGTAGTAGCCTGTGTTTTTGTCTCTTGTAACCCTGAAGAGAGTCTCAATCCAGGGAAATGGATAGAAGGGCTGGACCTGCCTGGCTTCAGCTTTGACCTTAAGTTCCCTGGGGGCAGCTCCTACCAAAAAAAATTGGTTTTGACAGTCAACATTTTCCAACAAAATGGTTTTCTGCTGGAGGATTCCTGACCACCACTAGGTTTAAGTTCGGCCCTCTCAAGCAGACAGACAGTTATGGGCTCTAAGTATCTCCGAAGACCAACCAGCTTTATGCAACTGCTGGAATGCCTGGCATTCGTGTTTTAAATCTTTCACGTAAGGAGGCTCTTTTGAGCCAGAGGACAAGTAAGCACCAGTCCTGGAATCCAAGAATCTCTACTTTGTTCCCAAATTATGAGGATGTGTTGCTTCTTCTAAACCGCCAAAGTCTTGTGTCTTTCACAAGCCTCTCAGACGTACCAGCTGGGTCGCTGGGATAATATTTTCTGCTTTTATGCCACTCATGTGGTTCTGAATCTATAAAATTGGTGACTATTTCGATTTTGCAGTATTCTCAATAATAGAAACTACCTATGAGAGTAACTACTTGCAAGATTCAGTCCTTTAGAGCTGTAACAAACTCCTTTTCATTTTTTAAAGTACCTTCTTTCACTTCCTGCTTCTGGTCTTGATTTTCCGTCTCCAAGTCATCCTGTGCTTTTGGCTCCACCATCTCTTCATCATCTTCATCCTCTAAAAAAAAGGAATAAAAAGATTTGTGAGATTCGCCTCCTTAAGGGGGAAGAAAATAATATATCTTCTTTACAATTATAAAATGGTAGTAAACACAGGTAAAGCAAGTGCACAATAAATGGAAACATCTACATTTATACTCAGAGTGACACGCTCAGACATTTCCACCCAGACTGCAAGGCAATCTGCTAACCCAGGGTACCTGCCACTTGTCCTCCCTGTGGCAACTCCTCATCTCAGATGTCAGCTGAATATCTCCTTGACCTCGGAGATGACTTTTGGATGGCATAAGAAACAGATGCAAACATGTTTCAGCCTGGCAGCTATTCCATGGTTGGGACACATGCTATCCAGACACCTCATTTCCAATTCAATTCTCACCAGATTAATTTGTCTTTTGACCTACAGGAAGGGGTTAAATAGAAATCTGACCTCAGGTCAGATGCCACTAGCAAGCAAACAAGCATGGTACAGTTGTGAAAAGTCATCACCATCAACTGGGGGAACATGGAAACCAAAAAAGGCATTTGGAGCTCACAAACCATTCTTGCATTAATACGAATTTAATGAACACTAAAATTTGACACATGTCAGTTACTACTGCCAGATGTTTTAATGACCTTTCCTGACCTATGCAAATGACTCTCTCCTTTCGCCTCTCTCCCCACATTCCCATGTTCTCATTTTATTCAGGTGGACAAACCATTCACTCCTTTCCTTGATGTCTGTCTGAAGTTACAGGGGTTTTAATTGTCCAGACCAAAGCATAACACAGCAGAGCTGGAAAGACAGCGATGCACCAAAATGGCTCAAAGCCTACCTAACCTTCATTATTTCTTCCCAGCTAGAACAATGTGATTCACTCTCCAGTGCCCAGGGCCAGCACCCAACCCACTCACACTCACGAGAGGGTGGGGATGCTCAGCCTTCTAGATTCAGTGAACTACGAAAACTGAAAATAGACCTGGTCCTACAAGAGTGAGTTGCAGTGACTAACAATGAGGATAATTGAATCCATGGGCTATGGAGGAATTACTCTGGAGTGATTCTGGAGCTTGATGTACCATCAAGGCATAGCAAGCACCACCAGTTCCCTGGGTCAGTCCATCGCATAAGAGAACACATGTTGTCCCAGCCCCGGGGCATCCCGCCACCAGCAAAACCGCTGCAGTTCCTTTGGGGCTTTCTGAGCAATCTGCTTGTTACCACACGGTTCCTTGGGACATGGCGCTTCTCCAGGCACACTCCCTGCTCTAACACTGCTGCGTTCACACGGCCTGGAAGTGGGCAGGGGGCAACATGTCATGTTTCTTCAACTGCTCAGCTACTGGCACCTTCTCCTGAGAAGGCTGGCTGCAATCAGTCCTGGCTTCTTGGGGAGATGGTGGTGCTGACAGGTTGCATTCAGCCAACAGTAACATGCAGCTGTATTTTGTTTTCAGTAACGTAATAGGCTCCATACTATTCCCACCATGTTGCCTACCCTAGGACTTCTCCACCCAGAAGCCCACAGAGCACATCTTGCTAGCTGACATCTTGGCTGGAGAGCATGGCTTAGCCACATACTTTACAGTCTCTGCATGGACAGATATGCTTTTTCCTCTTGGGAAAAAAAGGAAATCTTGGCATAAGATCTGCCATCACTTCCCCTACTGCTAACAGCTGCAGTGAGGAGAAGAGGGAAAGCTCAGGTCCCCAGCCATCAGGCAGAAGGGATAAACATGTGCTCCCCAGGCTGGGAAGGGAGGAGGAATCCAGCATGGATGGGGAGGCATTTCCAGAACTGAAAGCACTACTAATGAATGCCACCCCTTTATCTGGGATTTTTCAGACCATGAGAGGAAACAGCCACTCAGTGCGGTAAAGGTGGGGTACTCATGATGCCTACCTTTGATGCATCACTTGGCAATTATTTTTCCCTAGGTATCCTATATATAATAGAAGGGCTATAGAGGAGAGCTTTTAGAGAGCAAGCCAGGGCGTTTCAGTTCAGCAGAGTACACACATTGCCCTGTCCACTGGCCAAAAGACACATAACATCTGACACAGTCAGCGAGAAAAGATCACCTGCTGTACACATGCAGGAAGGGGAAAAAAAGGGTCCTTCTGCCATTGGTCTGCGGTGCTGGTGGAGATGGGGATGCAGGAAAGAGAGAGGCACTCCCAGTTTCAAAGAGCAGATGAGAAGTGTGAGACGGGAGAGGAGTGACGGGCGCAGCAGGGAGTGAATACTCTGCTAACCTCAGGTACGTGTGCACACACAGATAGGATCACAGCGGTGTACAGGTATACGCACACAGACACGCTTATGGTAGATACCTAATGAAGACAACTCCCACAAGAGTTCCGTGAGTCTTGCATTACAAGTTTTCATTCCCTACAGCACCAGGTCTTGGAATCAGCTGTTTACATATGGATTTCAGCTTCCATTTTTAACCTGTTTCCAACCTGTCTGCTTGTGCAGGGAAGTTTCAAAAGGGGAATGGTTTGAGAAAACTAGTAGGAAGAAAACCAAAAATAAACTAGTATTTAGCTGAAAATCTTTGGATTTTAAGGCAGTATGTTATGCTTTTTAATGTCTCACTTGTAATTTGGTAATGGATAGAGATGATGCAGCAAATTTAGAACTTGAGATTTAGTAGGAGGTTTTCAAACTGAAGTGATTGCTGTCCCCTAGAAGTCCTTGATCCCCTGAATTTTGGGTGCCAAATTGTTTGCCTGCCTATTGTCTGTTCCTGCTTCTAAAGCACAGAAGGAACGAATGGCAGAGGCACAGCTGGAGCAGTGGGGGTGTATTGATACTTTGGCTTCTATTAAGGTAGATCTTCTTCCCTTCCTCTTCTGGGAACAATCAAAACCAAGTTTCCATCGATTTCTCTCAATTTAATTGCAGCAGGAAAATAAGTAAAGGTTATTACAACACATGCCATGCCTTTTTTTCCAAGAGCACACACATCAATAAATTAGTTTTACTGGGAAGGCAGTGCAAGAGTTTTTAGCAGGTTAGCCACAGTTCAGATGTCCTTATTTATTTACAAAGAAATGTATACACATACACAGAGAATCTCAGCTAAAAGAATGATATGGTTGTGAGCCAAACACTAAAATGTTAGCAAATGCCAGAATTTGGATTGCCTGGGCATGATTAGCTCCTTCCCCCTCCCCACATGTAGGCATGATGACATCATTTTGGAATTTCCTCCCTCTTGAGTGCTTGGCCTCATGTTCTGGGTGCTCAACAAGAGACACCTGGGGCCTGAAAAGCAGAAGTGCTGAGAGCTGAAAGTCAACTGGGCCTGTGCTTTGAGTGGAGAAAGTGCTGGGGAAATGCTATGCATGGGAAAGACCCCACATCTCTCACTTTTAGCTTTTGCTGAAAGTTGTCATTCTGACATTTTTGCCCTTTCTCTCCCCGTGCTTCAGTGCTTATGCATGGTGGCAATAATGTTGTGAAGATAATAGTACTCCCACCCCGCACAGATGTGTTGCAGAGTTATTGTTTGTCAGGATTTGGGGCATATTAAGATGCTGCGGTGGGAGCACCAGAGAAACAAAAGCTTGGAAGAGGATTAATGTTTTCTGTGTTCAGTGTAAAACTTGGACCATGTGCATTAACATGAGAGCTGAGGCTAGAGTGCTGAATGGAAGAAGATAAAAACCAGAAGAGTTAAAAAACTGACTCCTCATTGACTGTTTGAAACAAAAATCTGTTAAGGAAAAAAACCCTACGCGTTATAAAGTAATTCAAACTGTATCATCACACATATTCAAAAGGGCTAATTAAGGATGCCCAGGAAACCTGCATTCTGGAATATCCAGTGTTGCTTGGCTTTGCAACCTGAATGTTTATTTGCCTTCTTTTTTATTTTTTGATTTTGCACACTATTTAATGCCAATGAATACATACTTACACATGTTCATAGTGCTGTTGTGCTTAAGTATGGTTATGCATTTGTACATTTGACTGTGTACAGACACATACCTTACAGAATAATGGTAAATGCTTCAGCATTCATTTTCCTGTGTTTTACTTAAATGTGAAAAAGATAGCGTTTATTGTATATTTATTGGAGAATCTGTGGGCGTCTACATGGTTCTTTGTTTCCACATGTGCCTACTCAGATTGGATGTGCCATCGCAGTAATTGTCCAGGGAGGTGAAGACAGTTCTGTAGTTCCTGAGCACAAATAGCCTCTCGCGATTTAAGGGTATATCTAACACAGGGAAGTTTAGAGAAATAACTTTTTAACTGTTCACATCACAATAGCAGAAGTCTTCTAGTCACATTTGGCAAACACAGAATTGCTACTAGCACCAGTAATGTTACACCCTGTTCAGAAGATCTAAATCAGAACCCCAATGTCTATTAAAGAAACCACATGAAAAAGAGCTAGTAATGAAGAAGTGTATAGCTGCTGTGTAACACTTGCCTTTGTACGTCTCAAAGTACTTTGTGAGGAGGCCAGTTTTATTATGCCCATGTGTCACGCAGAAGCTGACAGACAGACCCGCTCACCGTCGATCACTCAGCAGACCAGTTGACTTCAGAGTTTCAGCCTCGAGACCTGCCCACTAAGGCCGCCCTGTAACACTGTAATTACTGTAAAGACACAATTCCTCAATGGAAATGATCATTAAATGCCTAGGTTAAAGATGTTTGTCTGCTGAAGCTGAGGGAGCCATACGTGGGATTGATACAGACTGACATAGTGGAACCAAATACCGTTTCTTCTTAACTCAGAGCTCGATGGCTCTCCAGGCCCTAGGAGGTGGCCAATCGGTCCTAAGAGTGTTTTGTTTAACATGATGAAGTAAAAGCAGAGCAATTGTTCTCAGCTTGTACTTGGCTTTGAATACTCCTCCTTCTGTTCCAGACCAGAAGGGGTCATTTCTGTCTACAAGCTTGCCTCTTTTTTCCAACTATAGAAGTTGCTCTAATGAAAAAGTATGACCTCTCTATACAAACCTGGTTTTGTTTAGTCAATATGTAAACTACTAATTTTTGAGTGTTGATCAACTACTAGCTCCAATGAGCCTGCTCTATGCCTGGCCTTTGCCTTGGCCTCCACAAGGAGGGATCACCACCTTGCAATTGCAGTAAATGGAGGGGGAAGCGCTGTAAACACATGGCGAAGCCCCCGGCACCTGCAAAAGAAATGCCCAGATGTGCTCAGCTAGATCAAGTGTTCACAGGGAGCACTGATCATCTCAGAAAGTCAGACCCCACATTTCTGCAGAGCTGGACTATTTATTACCTGCTTGGACTTCCCAGGGTTTTAAATCACTGTGTTTATCTTTATAGCATACAAAAACATACCGGGCGCATTCAGGACAAACTAGAATACAATGATTACATCTGAGAGGACTGCACATGACACTGGCTTAGGGTTTTAATTCTTGAGATGAATACTGTTGTGCTTGGGTCAACATTTTCTTTGTTGGTTGTCTGAGTTTTGGATTGCCAGTTTCAGGCAGTTAACACTGGTACTGCTCAAACAGTTTAGTAAACAGCTAACTTTTTGAGGATTTGTGTAATTACAGGCTTCTGCTCTGCTAACATATGTACGATCAGTTAAACAGCGGGCAGCATGTTGTGCATTCCTCTTGGGTGGAGGATTTACACCTCCTCAGACCTGCACCTCTGAGACTAGCTAAGAAGTTGCAGCTTCTGTGTACTGTTGTATTGACAGATATACTGAATTAGACTGACAGCTCTGTTTTTAATTTTGGGTAGGTACAAACAATCCATTTATTAAAGACATATCTTTAAAATAGCAATTTAATTAGCACCACAATTATATATTTTATTGCCTGAGTCAATGATATATGAGAAGCCAGTGGGTTATTATATGGGGTTTTATATCAGCACTGACATTCCTTCCGTGCATGGGAAGGATCAGCAGTGCATATGACACATTCAATAAAATCAAGTGTCTTCACAAGAAGCAGACTTCATATTTGCAACTATGAAATACCAGAAACTGTTGCATCACTTTTATATTTACTGTTCAAATTTATTTTGCTGTTTCTGTTATGAAAGAATTACAAACTAAGCAAGGATAAATGCATTGTGTTTATATTGATATAAGCCCGAATCAAACAAGTTGAGTATTTTTGGCATTATCCTGAGAAGGAGTTAAAACTCTATCTTCCCTTTTTATATTCATTCTTTCCATCACTAGCAAAATATGCAACAAGCAAGGAAACACATACTTTTCAAATAGGGCTGCTTGACATTTCACATTTTTGAAAATCTACGATTTGTGATCTGGCTGAATGACTTGTTTTTCATATAATGTAATTTTTTGAAATATGTCCAGTTTTTCACTTTCATCTTTTGACTGCCCTTTGAAGCAAGAAGAGAATGAATTCATCAGTGGATTTTGTTTGCAGAGTGGGATGTGAGACTGGACGTACACTGGGCACATGTTAGTCATCCCAGATGGAAATATTCTTCATGCAGGCTCTTCTTGGCAATAGTTAGCTGCCTCCTAAAATGTATTTCAGTTAGCCAAAGCAGGGAAGACTACTCCATGCTGAATACTGAAAAAAACAGAGGTGAGATCTTGCCCTAAGCTCTGTGTGACAAATTTCAGATGAGAATTTCATGTGAGTCTGAGCTTGCAAGGACATTTGCATGTAAGCATCATAGGCGTGCAAGGGATCTATGCCCCCTTCCCAGAGAGATACTTAAATGTGCATTGCAGGGAGACTAAAAAGTTCTGGGTCATCGTTCTAGAGTTCCCCATCCCTGATACGGCACATTCCCGATACATCACCTTGTCCTTATGAACTAGTACAGAGAAGTTGTGCTTTCTAATGGCCATCAGAGGAAGAGGTAACATGAGGAAAAGAAGGGGTAAAATTGGATTAATTAATTCTGGAACTATCATATGGCTGCAGCACCTAAAGGACTTCAACAGAAGAATGTGCCATTCTTCCTTCACTTTCCATCTATACTGGTTTTAAAAAAAGTGGTCTGTCTGTATCTTCTTTGACTGCAGTTCTGCAAGAGCAAGAATAAATTACAGCACTACAAGAAAAGACTGCGTAGCATCTTCAGACTCCCTGGATTTTTCTTTATCTTAAACTGCTGTGTTGCCCTTTTGTAAAAGAGAGGCTTTGCATGTTGATAAAATGCAGGCTGTATGTCATGTTACTTTCACCAGACTCAAGTATATTGACTGAAGCTTTTTGAAGAAAATATTGGTTTACAATTTAATCATAAAATAATATTGTATTTGACACGTATATATCACTTTAACCCAGAAGACTGCAGGTCACTTTCCCCTGAAATTAACGTATTTAGGCTAACATCTTCCACAGCCAGTAGACTAGGAATAACATACCAGTTTTAAAAGTGCAGGACTAGGAGAAAAAGCCCTAAGTTTTCTTGTTTCTTGCAAAATTAAATACTGCTCACGTATCTCTGCCACATCCAAGAAGCATTTTCTGATCCCACTCCTTGCTTTGCAATGCAAAGCTCACCCCTCATCCCATAAGGAGCAGGTGGTATTGCCAGGCATTACAACCAGATCCCCAGAGTCCTCCTCTCAGGCTTCAGCCATCCTTCCACCAGTGCAATGAAGGAAGTACATATTTCAACCCGAAAACAAACACTGTAGCCTGGCTGACTGAGAGGAGTCATTTAGCTCAGAAAATTTATTTTGCCTGCAGCATAGGCCATGCCTGTACTATTGCCACTTAAAAATTTGTCCTGAAATTTACTACACTTCCTTCTTAAAACAAGCACCCCGTAAGTAATTTTTACTCAACATTTGTTTTTAAAGCTCTCCTTAACAATTACCACATTCAATTACTCCTGTTCAGGGGATTCTCAGGTCTCCTGGTATTTGATTTCTCATAACCATCTCCTGATCTAGAGTTTCACCACTCAGCTCCAGTCCCTATGCCTCTTCCTGACTGGTGTTTGCAGTCAGACTTCTTTTGGTACACTATGAAGACAGATCTTAGTTTTCCCTTTTGTGACAAATGATAGACTATCACAGCCAAATGGCAAGAAAATGTCACAGAAAAAATTGGTTTACTGCAGCATTTCATTAAGCTCCGTATTAAACTATCCAAATTTCTTCACAGCCCTGACTGCAAACCTTTGCACTGCTTCAAGTGTTAGAATCAATGCTTTAGAATATAATAATTTCTTTACCAATTAAAATGGAAAGCTGCCTCTGATTCTTCAGGGAAGCATTTCTCTAACCCAAGAAACTGATTTTCCAGTTGCTTGGCCTGAGCACATTTTTCAGTTGTGGCGAGAGCCTCAGAATTCAAAGTGTCCCTTGTTTTTAGTTTCTGGTCGGTCTAGACCAGATGTGGATTTTTTTTCTCTCGTCTTTCGGACTGTTGCAACATCACACTGGTTGAAAGCATTTTTCAGTCCCCAGAGAACTAAACTGCAGAGTACCCCATTGGAGTCATCATCTCCTCTAGCTGATTCCCTTTTCTCCTCTTCCTCCCTCCCCAAAGCTCATGTTCAATTCTATTGTGCTTGAAAATATTCCAGCTGGAAGATGTAACACAAAAAGAAAAGTACAGAAGTTTCCTTTTCTTGGCCATGGTTGGGCCTTCAAATAAAAAATGCCAACATGAAATAATGGTCAAACAGCAGAGCCTTACAACAGCCTGTACAGACCTCTAGCTTCAAAAACAAATAGCATAAATTTAAAATATATACAGTATAACTGCATTGGTGTTATCTTTGAGAAAGAAGGTGACGGAAACCCTTCTATTTCTGTGGATGAAGAAGAGGTTGCTAAACCATGCAGGTTTTCACAACCTCTGGAACCTGTGAGGATTTCTTCCTGCTGTGCCGCTGGAAGAAACCACGTCGTGCCAGCAGCGTGAGATGACTCCTGCCTTGGGAAAGGGCACCTGGACATGTGGCAGACTTTGTGGACTGGGCCTGCTCAAGTAATTTTCAAACACTCAGATCATTTAATAGTGTTAAATCACAAAAGCCTAAGTATTTTAATGAAAAACAGTCCCCACAACCTATGGCACTAGCAGCAATTGTAAAACAAAAGCTGCTTTCATATTAAACACACACACATACACAGACGATATATCTTGGCATTTACACGGTGCCTGATTTGGAGGTCAATCACAGAAGACGGTTGCCGCAGCTGAGCACTAGGTGCTTAAAACCTTATGTACAATGTAGACCAACTGAAGTCTGTGGGACTTTTACTGCTGACACATAAGGGCTAGGACTTCTCTCGTAGACTTATTCCGAGTGCAAAAGACTTTATACTCCACAGGCCACCTCTCCTATTTTCCATTGTGCTTTTGCTTGAGCAAGATTACAAAATCTTGCTATTGTGGAAGAAATGAATTCTCCACTTCCATACTGTGTCTCTGTCTGTGAAGCCACACTACGTAATATGCTTTAGGTCAAATTATCCAGCCCTGACCCGGGGCTTAACTTCTCCTGCAGGCATTAGCATGAGTTCTGGCCTTTCAGAATTTCTCCTTTATTTTTTGGATATGAAATAACATTTCAGTCAAAGGCCCTGAAATGAGCCATACGGCCACATAGTGGTTTGCATGACCAAGGCTTAACATTTAACTCCATCTTTTCCACAAATCACCCTCTCTCTGTTCTATGGCACTTTCTGAATAAAAATCAGTGCTTAAGATGTAACATATACTTTTGTAACTGAAATATCTAAGAGCATAAATCTCTACATTTATACATGAACCTCAACAGAAAGAAGTGGAGACAAGACTGCTGATGCATTACAAGGATAATTGGAAAAAACAACTATCTTCATAAACAGTTACCACAGCAAATACACAAAGACTCCATCTCTTTGTCTCTCTGACACACACATACACACACTTTGCTCAGCATTTTAAAAATAACCATTAGTCATATTGTAAATGCATTTTACATGAGCAAAGGTTCATTTCAACATTTGTCTTAAAAAAGGCAGGCAAAAAATTGTTTCATTAAAAAATTAAACTACAGAAGAATAGCTGGGTCAGGGCCCTATGAGTGTGTGCTTATTACTTATATGGGCACCGAACAGACCCCACTTAATTCTGTTTCCCACTGACGCCAGTTCAGCTTAGTCACTGGTGTTAGCCTTGATTTGCATCAGTGTGTGCGAAAAAGGAATTCCCTCTGACAGTTTTGAACTTGCCATATTTTAATTTCAGTGTTTTTGTCCTACCACACTGGGAGAGTAGAGGATTCTTCTTCTAGTGTCTCAGTTTCGGGGGTATCAAGGTGAGCGACACCTTTTGTCAGTGGGGAAACCAAGGCACAAGCACATCAGCTGCTCGCCCAAAGTCACTTCTCAACTAGTTGCAGGTGACGGAACAAAACCCTGATCTCCTGATTCCTGGGCTGATACTTCAGCCACTGCTTCCCCCAGGGCATGCGATCAGGGCTCAGCTTTCATTTTGTCAAACCAGCTGTTAAAAAACACAACTGGTTTCCCCCAACTGCTTGTTGCAACCTGTCTGGCGAGCACCCAGCTCCCGGCGCTGCTGTCCCCGCTGCGGGGAGCCCCCTGTCCCCCGACCCTCACCGTCCCCTCCCGGCCTCCGCAGCCGCTGCACCCCGCTGCGCGCCCTGGCCGCCCCCCACCTCCGTTCCCAGTTCCCAGCCCGGCTCCGCTCGGGGTCACACTTCAAAGCCTGCCGCCTCCCAGGAAGGCCTCTTCCCTCCTCCTGGCCCCTCTCCAGCCGCCCTGGCATCGCCCTTCCTGAAGCAGATATCAAAAATCCCCTACTCGCAACCTGGGGCTTTGTGCACACCGAGAGCTGTACCCACCTGCAGATACCTGTCTGACACAGAATTGCCCTCTGATTTGGATTCTCGGATGAACACTTCAAGGTTTTTCGGAGAACTTTGGTTGTAAGATACTAATTCTAAAAAACCCAAAACAACCCCAAAACCCAATGAAAACCAGCCCCCACCCCCCAAGTTCCCAGTTGCTATGATTAAAACCCAGCTTATCTGCTGCAGCTTGGAGGATCAGGTATGTTTTTCTGTGCTTAAGCTCAACAGACTTCAGTAGCTTCAGATGTCTACACAGGCAAAACTGCATCTGCAGTTGGGGTGCATGGGAAGATTAAAGTGCACTGCAATCAGTCACTAGAATATGCGTCCCTTCCCCCACTTCATGGTTCAGATTCATCAGGAAAATAATTTCTGTGGCTACTTTATATGTGACACCTTGGAAAACGGATGCTTTGAAGTGCCGTGCAACAGGCTGCCCGTAAAACAAAATCCTTCCTTTTCTCCTGAAACACAGCAAAGCCCCTCTCTTCAGCCAGCTTTTAGTAGCTCTCAGCTACAGACGAGGGCATTAAGTCAAGAGAACCACATGAAAACAGAGATAAAACAAACTGGGTTATGCCAGCTCGTAGTCTTTCACTTGAAGAAGCATCTTTGCATAGACTTTTTTTTTCAGAGGAAAACAAAAGAAAGAAGTTGCTGGCTTCAGCCCCTACATCCTTTGGGTTGTAACACAGCTCACAGCTGCGACATTTGCATGTGTTAACTCGGGATGCCACAAGCAAGCCAGCGATGAGGTTGTCATCCTGATCTGAGGAAACACGATGTGCGTACATGCCAATGAATTTACCGCAAGCAAAGCATTTTGCTGAGTTAATTCGAAGCACATTATATTTCATCAGTTGACTATTCCATCTACAGCCGATCACAAAAGCCAGCAACACTAGAGACATATTCTGTGAAAAAGGTACAGCTCCGTAAAATCTTAGTCTTTTGAAGAATGGTGCCACTTGCTTTGTGGAAGCAGGGAGAGTAAACAAAGCAAGAGGAAGAGACAGTTCTGACAACATCAAGATGGCTTGTTTTCACAGTTTGTGAATGGATTTTTTGGGGCTTTCCATTAAAAAGTACTTATCATATTTTTTTTTACTTTTAGACTATTTTAAAACATGAGATGAAGCAAATCAAAATGAGAAGATTTTGGTTTCGTTCAAACATTCATGTTTTGAATGATCAGACTGGAAAATAAGGCAAAATTTTACTTAAGGTAGTATATCAGAGTCTTCTTTCAACCTGGAGCAAAATTGTATTTTGAAATTTGAAATTTCACAGCACTGCATGAAGAAGGGATTCCTTCTGGGCCTGACTTTAATGCTGTCACTGCCTAAGGGATGCAGTCTTAGCTGAGTGAGGATTTTAAAATCTGATATTAAAGCAACACAGAAGCACACACTAGGTTGGGGGTAAGCATGTCTTTCATTACAGTAACGACAAGATCTCTTTTCTTATGATCTGAGATTCTCTCTCCTACGACTTCAGGTTAATAATTTCTTTTAGACAGGATAAACTTAAAGTCATACTTCCAGTATTTAGTGCCTGAAGGCAAATTTCACATCCGTGTCCTGAGAACAAGATAATAGACACCAGTGACAAATCTACTCGCTGCACATTTGAATACACCAGACAGTGCCAAAGTTAGGAGTAAATACACAAATGGGCATTTATCACTTTTGAGGTCTGATCCTGACTTTTTATTTTTGCAGGCAGAACTCCAAATGAATGGGACAAATGCATTATGAAGCCAGCAAAGTACTATCAATCTGTCTTGATAGCCCTGGCATGGAGAAAGAACTGCCCAAGCAGGTCTGATGAGCTTCTCAAAAATCATTGTCTTAGTCGCCTGTACTATTATATAGTTGGATAAAAAGAGGAAAAATCACCACGACAGAGGTGTTTGCTTTGGGGGTGAGCACCGGGGCTAGTGCTGAATTCAGCAGCCACAGCAGAACAAATATAAACTGTGAGCTTTCCACCACATTAATGAAACTTCATTCAAAAGGTGGAGTGTAATGTTCTTCAAGATGGATAATTCACATAAGCTGTGTGATTCAAACACCCATGTCTCCACACCGGCCCCACACCACCTCGGGATTTATGGTTTATTTCGGTTTTCATCGGACTGCTCATGAATGACCAATGACAAAAGAGCATGTGTGCCTTTTTCTTTTTCACAGGTCCCTGTTAATGAGGACTCTGTTCCATTAAGACAGTCAAGACTGTCTCTGGCAAAACGTGTTGAACCAAGGTGTTTGTGCCTGCATAAAATTAAGCCACAAGTAAAGCACTTATTTCTGACAGCAGATTTATAATATGAAAATCCCAGCAGGAACGAAGAGTTAGAAACTCCTGTTGTAGCCTTTTTCATAAACTTCACCTTGATTTAGTATCTCAAACAAGTAGCAGGAAAGGTGAACAGCAGAGGTAACCCTATCATCTCTTCTCTGACAGCACCATTCCATCTTTTTTATTTCCTCATGCTGCTAACACGAATTCAAATCATCTGTGTTTAAAGTTAAATGCAGTGATTGACAGATCTTTGTAGTCTCAGTCCATACTGAAGATTATTCTAGATACCTATCAGTTATTACTACAAGCCCTGTCTGATATTCAATACCTACAGGGAAAATTGTTTTTAACGTTGTAATGTCTGATCTATTTTGAAAGCTATTTTAAAATAAGAAAGTAACTATAACCAGGTGGCTAAAATCCAGACAGGTTTTTTATGGGTTGATTTTTGGGGGGAGAAGGTGGCAGATAACAGCAGAACTCTGTTGTGCTGCAGTAACAACCATGACTCAGATCAAAACACAGACAAAAAAGAAGCATTTTGTTTTGATTCCATGACATCAATTTCTATAAAAACAGCTATTTCAACAAGATAGGATACAGGGAAGTTTAGGGTTTTGCTCCTGGCTCTTAGTACAGACTCATGACCGTATAGGCTGCTATGAAGTAATTACTTGCTTTCAGGAACACAAGTCACTTCAAAGCTCAGTTGCTATGCTAGAAAACTGGGATGCTGGAAGAGACCTCTGGGTGTACTATATCTCTTATTGTGGACACAAATGCAAAATGAAATAGTGAACTCAGTGGTCAGATCATCCGCTGTGCTCAAGGGCCAGTAGTGCAGAAAGGCAGAAGGATGTCCCCTTTAATCGATGTCCCCTGAGCTCAGCTCTGCCAGCCCCACTGCTGTGATGCAGCTCCTGATGACAGCATTAGGGAGCAGACTGGCTTTAGGCACAAGAAGCTCAGCCAGTTGGGTAGGGAAGCACTCCAGTCAATGGCCTTGCACTCAGGGGGAGGAAAGTGGAAGCACTGCCCTTTCCCATGGGCAGCCCAGCAATGGTAGAAGATGGAGGAGTGATGGATTCAGTAATGCCAGCTGGTGCCCATCTTCAGTTCCCTGAGCTGGACACTCCAGTCTGAGGTAGGCTCTTCCCTGGGCCTGTCCCATGCTTCCTCACCGCTTGGTTTTGCCTACGCCACCAAAAGATTGTGAATCAGTTCTGGCTGATGGCCTTGTGCTGTCTCGAAGCTTCATTTCCCCTACAGCACTGAAATGTAATAGCAGGGAAAGAAGTACAAGAGGAGAAGGTTGGCACAGACAGTGAGTAGGACATTGCACTTTAAACTCCACCACTTTTCAGAGCTCCTACTAACATGGCTGAGATCACACCCAAATCTTTGTGAAACTTAATTAACGCTGTGCTCACAATTAAATGAATCTGAAACGGCCAGACAAGGGCTTAACAGGGCTGCTTAGTTCAAGAAAGTCTTTCCTGGTTTTGTGATTGGGATATGAGGAGAGAGCACAGCTAGTGTGTTTTGGCTGTAAATTGTGGTAGGAAAAAAGAATAAACAAAACTGGGGAATGGAGCTTGTGTGTCTTGGGTTAGATGGGATGGTTCGGGCTGCTGAATTCCTAGTGGCTTTTTCAAGATTTATCCCTGGTTGTTACTCTGTGTGCTTAGCAGTGAAAAAAGAAGTACAGAAGAACTGAAAATATAGACCTTATAAAGCCAAACTCAGCCCCATAAAATCAAAGTCGGTAACATCATCTGTAAATACATCAGTAGTTTGGCCAAATTGGAAAGTCAAAAAGATGGGCAAATTCCATCAGCAGAATGACAGCTAAAAATAACCGCACATGGAAATGTGTGCGGAAGTTCATTTTTCATGCACTGGGCAAATAAAATCCAATCAGTTTTTGCACTCTCAGTATCACCCTTTTACATGACATGGGAGCCTGAAAGAAGACCACTATTTAAATAAAAAGATCCTCCCCTGTTTGTCAAGTTGTCATTTTTCCATCTGCAAATGATGAAACATAAACTACTCTGAAAGGGAGAGAGATGGAAGGGAATGTGTTCCACGGAGCTGTGGAGAACCACATAGAAACATACACAGAAAAAGAAGCTGCAGCACGGAGCACTTCCTGACCTCCTCTTGGCTACAAGTCTAAAAGAAGTCTCCAAGGCAAGAAGCATGAAAGAGCTTAAACAAGAAACCCTTCAGAAGTACAGCTCTTTGCTGCATGAATACCACAACACAGGGAAAATCTGCTGTGTAGGAGTACAGTCCTCCCACTTGAAAAGAGCTGGTAATGCCATCATGTCACGGAAAGATTTTCTTCATGGCTTTTGTGCATTGAAGGCATTAGCAAAGTGGGAAAAGTGCGAGCTGACAATTGTGTGAAAAGAAAGGTTTCTTAATTACATTGTGAAGCATGTTTCACTTAAACATGCAGCAGAATTAATGTTAAAAATACATGTCTTCCCATATAAATGGATGCAAAAGCAGTGCAGGTTAATCTAGCAGATAGTGTGCTCCAGAGCGCTTTACAAATGTTAAGGAGATAAGCTTCATTAACAGCACATAAATATTAACACCACTCCAGCTTCCTCCCGTAGTGCTCGCTGCAGTAGTCCTCACAGGCCCCTGCGTTACCTTCTGGCCAGACCTAGACCTCGATACGAGTCAGCCCATGCCTCAGCATTTGGCCTAATGCTTTGTCTGTCCTGTCTGTTCCTCATGTCCCACTTCATAGACCCCCAGTTCAGGATGTGTTGACTCTTTCCTATTTAGCCATGTCTGGATGTCTGCTCACGTTCCTGGCTTCACGTGGCTTCAACCAGTTACATCCATCCTATTTGTGGAGCCGGGATTTGAGCTCAGATCAGTGTCTTGCTGTGTTCCCACCCAACCGAGTTTCTCCACCTGGAGGTCACAGCTGGCTCACCATTGTGCCACACTGCAAAGTCAAGAGTCAGGCAACACGGAGCATCGAGGTATGCAGCCTGGAGCAGGGTCTCAAACTTTGAACCCTCACAACAACAGAAAGACATAGCCCAAGTGTCAGAGATAAGAATTGAGACCAAGGCTCTGTATTTTGATCTGAAGCCTTACACAAAAAGCTGTATGAGTGACTGAATCCAAGTCTTTAGCACCACAAATGCAAATAAGATCTGCTGAGTTTTGATCAGTACCGCTACCTGAAGACTACGCCAGGATGATGGCAGCTTTGCTGTTAATGCCAGACTTCCTGGCTATGCTGAATATGAACATGCTTATTCACACTATTACCTTTTGTTACACTTTGGTGAATAGCAGCCTTCATCTCTATGCATGCCATTTTTCTCATTTCGACTGATATATCAGTCACCCTGCTGAGCCTGCCTGACACTGCAAGAACCAAAGAATATTCTACACAAATTAGTGACGCAGACCACTTGTAGAGTACAAAATCCTTACATGAAATAAATACCAGAGATACACTTCCTTCCCTGTTCTGCTCATGGAATTCAGAATTAAAGGCCAGACTTGCTTTCTTTCCCTGCCCTTGGAAAACTCTAAATAGCATTATTCTTCTGCCCACAGATCATTCAAATGGCATTTTCTTCCACTAGCACGCTTTTTAATTTGGGAAACATTTTTTTTCTTTTCCTTCATTTGCCTTGGAAGCCCACGGTAACATGTATAAAGCATGGGCTCTGGCTCTTGTGATGTGTTTGTACAATGCCTGCTGTGCACGTGCAAGCACACACACGCACATTCAAACAGACGGTGCAAACATGCGCTGGTGCAGCTCAGCTCTTCACCTTGCTTTGGGCTATGCTTTAATACAACAGGCATCGGGGCCTTGAAGCACAGCAGTAATGAGCTGTTCCAAACATGCTTTGGGTTTTGTTTTCAGAGGAGGTGTGTTGGGAGCACAAGGGATACTTAATCATAAAAACGCTGAATATTTAAGTCCTTTCCCCCTTCCGCCACCCCATTTAAATCAGCAGTGCAGTTGGAATGAAATACAACTCGGCTTTCAAACATTTTTGTATTTAATTCAATTTACTTCTAGATTGATAGCTAAATTCAAAACAGATTTTACCCCGTTTCTCCTGAGTGAGATGACCAAGATCCCTTTGAACTTGGTTTAGAATGTTTCTGTTTTTTCCTATTAACTAAAGCCAACCAAACAAAAAAAAAGGCAATTATTAAAGTGGTCCGTAATCTATTTCCAGTAGAGGATTGCAATGAAATGGGGCGAAGACCTCAGTCTCTCTCTCTAAGCCTAAGGGACAGGTGTTTCTACTAGCTGACACATGGGTTGGTCATCTCAGAAAAAGGACAAGATCTTAAACTAGCCTCTTAGATGCAAGTTTTCTCTACAAAAGTTAAGGTGTATCTATGAAGTGCTTCGGGTGGGAAGAAAGATGATTTTTGGAGCAGGTGGCCCCAAGAGCCAGCCACATATGTGAGGAGAAGTGGCCATGGCCATAGATAACAAGAGGTCAAACTGAGAGGTGAAACTACCCAGCCATCATGTGTATTGTACCAGTTGACTTGTAGGAGGAATTATACCAAAATAATACTTGATCACGTGTTTTGAGAAAGGCATGAGTAAAGGGGAATGGAAATTGGTAACTAAATCACAATTTCCATTGATGCCAATGATAAAATTCATCAGGTAGTGATTTCCAACACTCTACACAGGGAATGTTGAGACTCTTTTGGAGTGATCCTTCAGCAGAATGGAAAAATTAAAAGGTTGTAGACACGGGGCACACAGTTCATTTGAGGAAAAGCACTATCTCAGCCCTGACTGAGGAATACTGGCAGCATGTGAACCCACACTGCCAACTGCTCTGTTCTTAAGCAGAGATGTTTGATCTCCTCAGATGTCAGTCTTGCCTCTTTCATAAACATTCATTGCATTTTAATGCTCTTTTTTATTTTTCGAAGTCTGGTTTTGGTGACTATCCTAGAATTCAGATGTTTTTCCAAAGCTTAGAGGACTTCATTCCAGTATCTCTTCTCTTTTCTTTTCTTTTCTTTTCTTTTCTTTTCTTTTCTTTTCTTTTCTTTTCTTTTCTTTTCTTTTCTTTTCTTTTCTTTTCTTTTCCTTTCCTTTCCTTTCTTTTCTTTTCTTTTTCTGAAAATACACTGGAAATTTCCCAAGAAAATCTTTTTTGCTCTCAAATCTCCACATCGTTCAGGTTTCATCCAGATCAGAGACAGTATTTTGCAGTTTGATCACGTTTTTTCATGGGCTTGCTCAAGCCCAAAAGGTATTAGAGGAAAGTGATGAGGAGATGACTGCGAGAGGTCCCTTCCACCCGCAACCATCCTGTGATTCTGTGAAAACTGACTAAAAATGAAGTTAACTGGGTCTTCAAAAATACAAGTTGTTTGAATTTTGGACAGAAGATGAATCTGTGGGACTTTTTAATTTGAACATTCCAATTGCCGCCACTTACTAGTAAAATGCATTTCTGAACAAACAACTACCCTCATCGTGTTTGTAGCTGAAGTCTCTGCCTTGTCCTTTTTGATAGCCTGAGACCAGTGTCCCCGACCTGTAGTTGCAGTTCTCTGTATCTAGTTGGGGGGAGAGTGAAAAGTGCTGTTCTTTTCCTTCTGTAGTTCTTCCAGAGCCTACAATAACGAAACACATCTAGAACCTCCTTCTACATTCCATTTCCACTCAGAGGCCTCTTTTACACACCACAAGCGTGGCTCTTTTTCACACCTCCCTCATAACTTCAGTGAGTGCAAGTTCAGGCACAAAGCCAGCCCTGCTTCTGAAGGACTCGGCCCTGCGAAGGCTGTTCATGCTCAGTTCCTCTCTGATGTTTAAAAGGGCCCAGCCTCCCTTTAGAAGTATTTTACAATTCAAAAGTGAGGGTGAACTGTTTTCTGTTCGGCTTTGCTTTGGCCTTGCTAGCAGACCCAGGCTTTCCACGTGCACAGGAATGCAATAAACACACAGGGAGAAAAAGATCTGTGAGGAAAATCATTTAGAAATGAAAGGGTCAAAATATACCACTTAAAGTATTTTGTGGATTATATTACTGAATAATAATCAAAGATGAGAGATTAATGGCAACCTGGTCCAAAGCCCTCTATTTATACCCAGGCCAAATAAAATGGTAGGCAGGTGCACTGTATCCCTGACTAAATAGAGGACTTCTGTCTGCCCCTCACTTTTCAATCCCATTAAAGTTATTATACGTGCTTTTGTAAAAAGACAAAAAATATTTCCCAGAGTTAACAACAAATATATTTTATCTTTAGTACTTACTTCCATCAATTATATTTTTTTGGCACTACTATAAAAAAATGTAGCGCAAAAAAATCTCAATCCGTTCTAAGCAGAGTTCCCTCCACAATGACTTTCATCTTCGTTTAGAGGAAATCCAGACAGACTATTAAATTATCTTCTTTTTTTGTTTTTTTAGTTTTTTTTTTTTTCTTCCTGTCACTAACAATCACCTGAGATTTTTTTACTCTTCCACAAATTTCAGGAATTTTGATTTTGTTCGGTTTCGCCACGGCAGTGCCATCAGCAAATTGCCAGAACAGAAAACTCTAATACGATAGCAAATCACTTCTAGAAAAAATAAGGCATTTATTTTCTGCCTTCAAATATTTTTTTAAAACTTTGTCCATAAATAAGGCCATGTTAATGCCTTCTATAGCTCCTGTTCCAAAATCTCTTCCACTCTTTTACATAATTTTTTGTTGTACATTTGTACTTTGTTATGCTACTTGTTCTGTAACAAATAGAAAAGCCTGAACAAACAAATTTCCTGGCAACAAGTTTGCTCATTTCATTTATGAAGTCTCTTAAAAACAGAAAAAAAAAAAAAAGATGCTCTGTTAGAAATTTATGTCAGTAGATACTTATTTTATTTCTCCTAGGTTAAGGTTCTTTGTGATACAGAACCACACCAAACAGCATCCACACACATCAGAAGACTGAACATAATGGACTTCTAAAGCTGAAACTTGAACAACAGAGCATTTGTTGCAGTGTTCAAGTTCTAAGGAAAAACAATAATTTGGGAAACAAATGATACAAAGAACTTGGGGAACTTTCACTTCTATGGATCAAGTTATTTCAGATGACAAGAAGGAACTGCTAACTGAAAGCTGTTCACCAGAGTATACACAGAAGGTGACCTTAGTCTAATTCCTAAAAGACAGATACCAAAAAGCACACACCAAATGTCAGCTGTCTATTGACACATTAGGAGACCAGGATAAGCACAAAGAGTAGCAAAAGGTTTAGCTAAAAACGAGCTCGTCAACAGATTTACTGAAATGAATCTTTTGGTACAAAAAGGGCATCATGTTCTAGCAACTGCAGGATACCTGTGATTTCAAACTCCGCATGCAACAGAGTTTAGCGATTCGCTTTGCAAATGGCATACAGAAAATGCAGCACGCACAGCTGCAAAGTGAAGCCCTATAGAGAGGAACACAGTTTAAACCACTAAAAAGCGTGGGAGGAAAGGAAAGAATGGGAGCTCAGCTCTATAGCCCTTTTTTAGGCCAAACTCTAGAAAATCAACCGGAAAGGTGGAGTGCTCAGCACTTTGGGTAACCAGGCTATTTGTTTAAGTACATGTATACTGATTTACGAGCCAAAGTTCCAGCTCTTTATAAATCCTTAAGCACAAAAGCAGATGGTTAATATTTCAGAAGTGTTCAGTTCTTAATTAGATTAAAAAAGATTAGGTGCAAATCTATGTTTTAGAGAAGATTTTCAGAAGACCACAATACCAAAGAACTCCCAGTACAACCATGTTGAGGCTGGTAGAGAATCAGTTACAAAGTCTACTTATCTTAGACCTAAATAAAGCCTAAATGTATTTAAAGACAAGACCCTAGGACTGTATCCTGAAATACACTAAAGCAGTTAATTTCTGTGCCTACTACTATTAGACACACTGTGTAAGACTTGCCCCATCCCTGAGGCCACTGCTCAGCCCCTTCCTCTCCAGTGAATTTCACAAACACACAGAGTTTTTGCAATTCTTATTTCACTGCAAAACTGCCATCACTTCATGAGGGCAGGAAGGGCTGCGGAAGACATGGGTGCTTCAAAGGCACACAGGACGGGCTGCTGCTCCCCAGACCCACCAGTTGTCCAGCAGACCATCCTTTCCATGTGAATCCTTGGTCTTCAGCACCCCCCAAATCAGGGCCAAGTTCAAAGTGTGAGCTGCTGTTCACAAGGCACGTCCGAGAGAAGACCGCATGGTCCTTTTCCTAAGGACCACTGCTTTCTAAACAAGCATGTTGCTGAAAGAAATCTTGAGGAGAGGGCTGGAGAAAGAAACTGGGGGTGGGGGCGGGGGGAAGATGAGGGGAATTGACTAAAACCAACCTAAGGAATATTTTTCTTATTCCAGCATGAAATGTTGACAGAATTAAATGTGGGATTAAAAAAAACAACCTTCTAACGCACAGTTTCATGTTACCTCCGCAAGAGTTTTGATTCCACTTATGAGACTTCCCAAATGAAAACACTGGCTGTGTGCCTGCCTCAAAAATACATTTTTTCCTCAGCAGAGTGGATTTGCCAGTTGTCAATGCCATTTCTTTGCTAGCCAGCAAAATATGTTCGTACTCACAGCAGGCAATTACCATTCTTTTCTCTACTGGTCAGGGGCATGACTTCACTCCTAGGTCTAAGATCCCTGGATCTTTTCCTTATTGCATAGTCTAGTTAGCCAGTGTAATTAACCCTTAAAGCAAATGGAACAATTATTTCCTTTCTTTTTAAAGCGAGTTTAAGTGGTTTCATCTGAGAATGGCTTTGTAAACAGGAGAATCTGTTTTACGCATCTGCGGCATGTTCCAAGGGGCATCGGTTGCTGGGAACGCCATCGGAGCTAAGCCGCCTCGCACCACCGCTTGAAAACCGCGGCTACAGTCAGCTCTCCGAAAACAAAAACACCGGGGATCGGATCCAAAACTTCTTGAAGTTAATAGGAGACTTTTAATTAGTTTCACTGTCTTTGGGGAAGGCCCTTAAGGCAAATATTCCTTTTTGAAACTCGTTCTCCAACTCATGGGGCCGGGAGGTGGTATTTTTCATGCATACACAACAGTGCTGCAAATGCTCCCAAGCACTCTTATTACAAGCCCCAAACCATACTGGGAAAAAAAAAAAACAAAACCAAAAAACAAACAGGTCTCTAGAATACGAGCCTGATCTGCTTTGTCTGATAAAAGCAAGAATATTCCAGTGAACACCAAATGTGATTGTGCTAACAGATATGGGCACCTCACTCACAGTGAGCAGACAAGGCAACTTACAGTTAGGACCTTGATCTGTGTGAGTGAAGAATGACACACTAACCTCTGAAAGTAGAAAAAAAAAAGTCAGAAAGAAGAAGTTACATCTTTCCTTGTTGGAGAGAAGCAGGATCTCTTATTTCTGCCACTGCGCAGCACTCACACCAAAGCCAGCATTCAGATAGAGACAGAAAGACAGACCTCAGTCACACTCCGATATTCACATAACACAGCTCCTTGCTCAGGGGAGCAAAGTTAACAGCTTTACCTCATGTTTACACCACAAAAAATGGGATAAGAACCTGCACCACAGTATGTGGGGTGCAACTTTCCAGCCCAAATATGGTCCTGAACTGGAGTTATGTAGAACAACCTGTCTATACCAGAAAATGCAGACAGCTTCTTAAGGGTTACATTTCCTTTTTACATACTTCTACATCAAAACCATATTGCAGCACAGCCTGGGATTCAAACACATCCTACAAAAATAGGCAGCATAACTCTGATATTGAACTCCAGCCCAGTTTTAATTGACTGCCAGCTCTCAGCCACTTCCTAAAGCTCCAGATAGCCAATACTAATGTTGTAATTTCTAAATGTGTGCTTCGCTCGGCTGGAGACGAAATCTAAGGGCTTCAGCTTGCTTTTTGAAACGTAAACATGATACCTTAACTCCCACAATGGAGCCTAACCTTAGACACCTTTCTGAAGGGGACAAAAAAAAATTAAGAGGGGTGGCAGGCAGGCAGTCGCTTATTAAGAGGATATCACTGAAGTATAAGCAACTCAATGTGTTCATCATTCATTGACAAATAATTTAGCGTGCTGCCAGTGAAATCCCTCAGAAATCTCTTCAGGCACTGGCAGCAGGGTAGACTGATAAGTATTTTTAATTAATGCCACTGTAATCATGTGTTCCATATACTTAGGATGGTATTTTCATGCCAATAGTTAATAGCAAAATGGTTGCCAGTGCATGCTACAGGTACCAAAAGCGTAAGTCTACAAAAGTCAGAAGTAGCAGTATTAGGTGAGAGAAATGTTTAATCATGGGAATTCAGATGAACACAACACATTGTGCGTTGCTACGGACAGGACTGGCTGACAGTGCTCAGATGTTTCTTCCTGGAGAGGTGTCTAAGAGCAGCCTCACTAATATTTCTAGGCTTACCATTCCAGACAGTGTGGTGGAGCAAGTCAGTTCTTGAAGTAAACTGGGGGCTCATGAGTCCCTCCCTTCTTCAAATGGTTGCTCCCCATTTTGAATGTCCATATTTTCCCAGCTCTGCAGTTCTCACCATTGCCTCCAAACACCTTCTGGGAAAATACTTCCTCTGCAGAACCTTCTCAGAGGAACAGTCAATGACACCCTGACTGTTCCTTTCAAGTCAGAATAAAGTTTTAGGCAGATACCAGGGATTAAAACAGCGATGCTGAGGTCTGGAGGGCTCTCAGCTTGAAAACAGTAGCCTACAATGAGAAGCAATACTAGTGTTGTTTATTTATAGCATTGATTGAAAGGTTTCAAAAGTGCAGTGAAAATCAGAATGTCACTTCCTGAAGCAGGCATAAAGACATATGAAAACATGTTCTCCAGCCAGCCAGAGAATTCTGTTTTGGTAGCAGTGAGGAGGCCGTCTCTGCCACCGGGAAACACACTAAATAAAAGCTGAGTTCCAGTTCCAGCTCCCAGTGTAAGGGGAGGAGTGATTTGGTAATTATTTCTCTTGTTCATTATAGCATCTCATGCCTACAAAGCTTTCAGAATATTGGCACTGTCCCAAAATATCTTCAGCACTGATACAACATCACAAAGCACTAGAGTGCAATGATGCATCACCACCTCCCCACACAGCAACATGACACGAACATCACTGAAGAACAAAACAGTGACTTTATCACTGAGTAATTTAATTCATGGCTTGAGCTCTAAATAGCCACTTCCCTTCACCTCCTCAGCTGCATCGCTCCTTCTGAAGAGGTCATCCACACTAAACTAGCAGTTACTGTTGTGATACTGACTGATGCTTCATGGCAGCAAGTAACAGGAAAGAGCTCTAGTGAAAGTTCATTAACTTTAAGCTAATGCATT
Source organism: Caloenas nicobarica (assembly GCF_036013445.1). Lineage (NCBI taxonomy): Eukaryota > Metazoa > Chordata > Aves > Columbiformes > Columbidae > Caloenas > Caloenas nicobarica. Next base: position 27,110,687 of record NC_088246.1, on the reverse strand, counting down.
TCATGAGAAACAACAAACTGAATCACTAGGGGAGGTAGAACAGCTTTGATTAACAGGAAATGATCTGTAAAATATCAGGAGTGCCCCAAACACAGATGGAGCAAAGGGTTAAACAGAAGAATATGGAGGAAGCTAGAAGAATGGAAAGCAATACTGCCTCTGAGCACAGGACTGGCAACACAAAAGAACAAGATGCAGGTTCCCTGAGTGTTTATTAGACAAAGTAGGATCTCTGTCCCAATGGGTGCCTAGCCTGTTCATTTATTTTATTATTTTTTTTCAGGGAAAAAAAAAATAAAAAGGAGAAGCTGAGGGTGGAACTGGATATGTAACTATGTCAGTTTATGACTATTTCACATACCATGGCTCAAATGGTCTTTGTTGGCCAAGAGCAGTTTCAAGATATCTCAAGCTATCAGGTTTCTGCTCAGATTGCAGAGAAGCTGTGAACCCACCTCACAGTTACACCACACTGCTCGGCTGTATTGGAGGTGGGCCAGAGGTTTCTCCATGAGCACATACACTAATGGGGCTACTCGTGCCTTTCCCACCCAGCTCCTTCTCCCTTCTACTCCAAAACTTCTTTCTGTACTCACACCTTGGATCCACTTTGTCCCTTTCTGAGTATATTGCCTATATCCTGTGTTCAAACACTTGGTCAAAAGATTCCAGAGGGGCCAGGACAGAAGCCAAATTTATGACCCTTTCTGTATTTCTAGGTAGCATCACATAACAAGACTGGGGTCTCTTAAATCTCCTGGAGTAGGGGGGTGCAGGCAAATTCCCACAGTGCAACTCAGAATCGCAAAGGCTTCTAAAATTCCTCTAAATTTCTTCATTCAGTCTCCAAGCAGAGTAGGGTTGTGGAACGTGTTGGTACTTGAAGCTTAGAACTACCACTTGGTTAATTATATAGCTGATTATGTAGGACTCTACTGGCTGATTTACACACAAAAGCTTGGGCATTTCAGTTAAAAAAAAAAGGAAAATAAATAGAAAGACCTACTGCCACAATGTGGCAGGAGCTAGGAATGATGAGAAACAAGGTCCTCTGGCTTCATGTGTGGCATTTACAATATGGAAAACTCAATGCCACACATGAAGTACAGTAAAAGTAACAGAAACAACAAAGTAGCTCTTGGTTTCCTTATTTAAACACTTCAACTACAGCTGGAAGCTCCCCTTTTGCAAAAGCAACTCAGTCAGCACAAGCCCTGTGAACTTTTTCGCCCAAGTTGCCTTGTAGAAAAAATACAGTTTCTTGCTTATCAGTAACTGAATTTTTAAAAGTGCATGAGTATATTTAGTGAGGTTGCTGAATTACAGAAACCAGAGCTAGACCCGGCAGATACTCCTTAAAAAAGTGAAAACCTTTTGTGCATTTTGATTGGTATGACTGCTAAAAATACTCCAATGCAGCTGCTTAATTTGCTGTAGCTCGAATGCTAGTTTTACACTTTTAATTGCTACTATACAAAATTCTTTGATTGCATTTGATGAAATTAAGATTTTCAGTGTTTAATGATTAAACCTGGGGAAAAAAAAAAATATAACTATATGCTAGTTAAAATGTAAATTGTCTGTGCTGAGAAACCTAGGTAAATCTTTTCAGATAGTTGTCACAGATCTAGTTATACTTAGCTTGATAAATGTCTCAAAATCTGTTCATTGTACAGTCTCCTAAGGGTCAAAAAAGCATGCTCTAATTAGAAATCCAAGATCCCGCTGCAGTCACATAACTTTTGCGCTTACTTCTGAGGATAAAATACATCTCTGTAGCAGCAAATGTCAGATTTTCAAAGACCCAAGATAGCCTGGTTTAGACACACAAGATTTTGTGGGTGCAGTTTTTACACACTGTCTCTCCAGCATGCAAACACTGGGATTCACACGGACAAAACCTGTACACTGGGAGCATGCAAATGCACATGTATAAATAAGAGATGTTTACAAAAGCACACAGAGCCTAGCAGTTGAGGTGTTTTGCTATGCATACAGAGACACGGGTTTTGAGTTCTTCTGGACTGATGCCGAAAGCCACTCGCACTTAACCACAAGTTCTTTTGTGTGTTGTACCTTGACCACGTTAACGCGATGGCCTGCTGGGGAGAGAGCGGACTTTCCACCTCAGAGCATCAGAGCCCTCAATGTGCGATCACTGTTCAACCACACTTTCCTTGTAAAAGACGCATACCACGGCCCTTCTCCCTCTAAATTTTGGAGTGCTCCGGATTGTTTAGTCTTACTGTACAGCTGCTGTAAGGGCCGTGCACTTCCTGTGACATCTTTCCTCTGTCTGGCATAGGTGACTGTTGTGTCAACATCTGGGATAATGAGGCTGATGTTCAGATTACCCTCTGGAAACTCAAGTCTATCACCCCAGACAGTGTTACTCAAGCATAGCTCTGGCAACAAACTAAACGTATATTGTTCTTTTAAACAAGAGCAAGCCATATGAAAGGGAAAGCTGAGGTGCCAAGGAAAAAGACAGTGGGTGTTATTATAAGCATGTACTGCAGGAACATTTGTTCTCACAAACTTTTTAAGAAATACAGCAACAACTATAGCATGCTGATATCTGTTGCAGAATCTGAGTCTTCACCACAAGTACTGGACTTCACTGCTAAATAAAAATTATGCACCTACTTCACAAGCTGTACAGGGACACCAGGAGTTTAACAGAAGTCTCTGTTCCTATGCATGTCTGCGGTAGGTTGTACTTAATTCAGACACGCCGTATTTTTTCTTATGCTGTTACATTTTTACCTAGTAATTATATTACAAAGGCATGCAGGCAAAGGACAAGAACACAAAGCATGCTCTCTTTCCATTTTCTTTCTCCCTGAAGAAAATGCCAGGATTTGAGATGATCTCTCTGACTGAGTCTTACAGTACTAAATTCTACCTTCACTTAGCAATCTAGTATATTTTGCTCCATCAAATTTTTAATTAACAAATATTCAAAGTTGGGTAGGGTTGATTATGTCTCTTGAGCACTATACGCTTTGTTCTAGTGTAATGAACTCTTGTCATATGTATATACAGTAATACTGCAAAAGCTTTATATAGTCAATTCTTACAGTACCCCAAATGAAAGCACTATGAAATCCCACATTCATGGCAGTTGTGCACCTCCCACAGATTACAGTAAAAGTGGCATCTACGTGTATGCATCTGCGTTTGGTGTTGGGTTTTTTGTTTGTTTGGTTGGTTGCTTTTTTGTTTGTTTGGGTTTTTGTTTTGTTTTGTTTTTAGGATGGGCAACGAAGGAAAACTTGTTGCATTAACAGGGTGCAGAAAGAATTGGACTAGTTTTCTAGCCCAGACACCTGAATGAGGTGCTGTCACAAAGACTCGGAGCAAGACTGGGGTCAAAACAGAGACATGTAAACTCTGTCTCTGGCAAGGAGTTCATCATGGTGCACCTACCTGGCACATTACTAAGGGTAGGCAGGGGATAAGAGTAGGACAAGAGTCCCTGTGTCTGCCCACATTCCCTGTGCAGCCGCGCTTGTGTATGACCCAGAATGTGGAGGAGGTGAAGCCTGAGCTCCTGTAACCCTGTGATATGGCTGCCCTCGATACGTGCCAAGATGCACAGTATGGATAGAGAGAATAAAGGTGAGGGAGGGTGCTGTGCTTTACAGCACAGATGTAGCCAGCATAGTTTCAGAGAAGTCTCATGCCCTATTTGTATTGCTTTCCCTGCTGTAAAGCATATAGGAAAATCTTGACTTCTCTAATTTTGAGTGTGTAGCCATGCCTAGAGTATTTATAGGAAATCACACCAGAAATATTTCCCCTCTATGATAACAGAAATGGCACTTGCATGAGGCAGTATGGACCCTCGCACTGATTTTGCCATGTCCTCTGGCACTGATGCACTTAGATCCTTAGGCTCATCATGGCTTAAGCCAGCCCACTCCTATCCTGCTAAATATATGGTTGGAAAAGTTAAACAAATGTCATTAAGAAAGCTGTGATCTTCCCTCAGTCATCTTAGGCATTTGCTAAATCTGCCCTTTTCCATGGTGTTTTCTGTGATCATTATGATGCCTGCAGCTCCAACAGAGGTAGTAACAACAGGAGCACTTGTTTATACAAGCCACAAAGAGCTGTCTGCAGTAGGGTACTGTTCTCTTTTGATCTCACACACACTTGCAGTTTTACCTATTTAGTCCATCTTTTTAACTATGGCTACTTTTCCCATCATTTCCAGAAATCTCAACTCATGAACATTAAAATCACATTTCTTCTGCCTGATTTTTTTTTCTGTGCCAATGAACACAGAAAAATTTCATGTTCCTAGTTTCATGTTTCATGTTTCTAGTTAAATAATTAAGATTGTGTTAATGGCACAGGCTTGTTTTAATGACAGACAATATTTTTTGATACAAAGCCAAAATAGTAATCTGGAGAGATCCTCTGTCGTTACACAAAAGTCTGAAAACAAGCTAAATTGTAAAGCCGATAATGTGGAACCTAGGAAGAGATGGCCCCTCTTTCTGTTTATTGATTTTTACCAGAAATAAAGACTAAGAACTATTTGAATCTTTTCTCCTAGTCTTTGCATTAAAGATAGAGGCTTATTTAAATTATAGTGAACAGCAAAACTCATCCATTCTGAGGCATGACTCATGTTTTTTTCTTTTGAACTCCCAGTCCAAAAGCAGCACGCGTGGTAGAAGGCATGGGTTTGTTTGCCAACGCACGACATTTTTCATGCTGTCACAATACATCTTGTGCCAGCTAATGAGCCAGCCAAGAGTGGCACCCACCAGCTGCAAAGGACGCTCATCACCTCCATTCCCAGTTGGAAGGAAAGTGCCATGTAGGGAAAAGTTTGGACACATGGAGAAAGGCTGTTTCTAATAAGTTATTTGTAAAAAAGCAAACGAAAAACAAACCCTTATGGCAACATCGTAAAAGATAATATAACAGTGTCACAGAGTCTCTCAGAAACAATTCATTAAACTACTTTAAATATTCTTATGCAAGCTCTGGCATGAAAATACTGCAAAGTCTGTATAACTGAAGGAAAAGGTGATGAAAGATCCTGTACAACCTCAATTCCCTCTCCCCATCCCTCCCTCAAATGCTGAAGTTGCCAGGGTTTCACAGATGTTTTGAGATCATAACATAGGGTCAGAGGATAACTGGTAAGGTCAGCTGGAAAAGGGGGAATGTAAACACTTTTTTTGGACCTTCATGAATGGGACTCTCAGAATGGGAACGTCAAGCTGAAAGAAATATGAGATGATCTGACTCCATTGCTCTCCTATACTGTACTTTTGGCTCAGGGTTCACAGTGTCTTCTACATGACTCAAAGTTGTTTTACCTGTCGATTTTGTGAGTGCCACTCCAGAAAAGGCGGTGGTAAAAGGATGTAAATTCTAACCTGGCAAAAATAATTTTATGTTAAGAGATAATAAAAATAAAATGTATTCAGGATGTTTTCAGCAAACCAACAACTAATGATTTTTTTTTTCATTTCATCCTAAGAGAGCAGCACACTCTACTGGCTGTTTCCTTGCAGTTTTCTAGATAAAGCCCTAAGTATTACTGTAAATCACTATATTTTACTGTTCCACTGATACAATCAAGAGACAATATCTGGAAAAAAAATGAAAACTCAAGGACATGGATGGCGAGTCCTGCTTCTGCCACTGGCTCATGTTACTCAAGGCAAATGACTAAATGACTTCACTTGCAGCACTGCAGTTTCCATGTTAAAAGAATAAGGAGAATGACACCAACCATTGCAAAGCACATGGACTCACAGTTTAAAGGCACAGACAGAGAGTATCAGTGCTGTTGCTACTATATTAATAATGTAAATATAATGGTAGAGGTTTAAATTTCGTCTTTCATACCAGCTCGGTTGTTCGAGATTCTTCCACGTTTTAGCGCAGCACAATCTCAGGAGAATGCATGTCTGTATACTTATCAAGATGTTTGTGGTTAAACTTTTTCTGTTCCTTAGTTTTGTGTCTCTGTGCAAATACACGATTTTGCCTGGAAAGTATATAACTGATGAAACTGAAGACTGCTATTTTGCTGATTTTGCATGGAGTATATTACAAAGAGATGTCATTCACCCTGATCAAAAGTCCATCTCAAAGGCATATGCCCTACATGCCAAGTTGTGTGTTAGACCACAAGAAACAGTTAAACTGGTGCTCCAGTGTTGTGTGAGGTTTCTGCTGTTAGCACCCCAGTACACAGAATCCAGTTTCATGTAACTGATTGTTTTAACGTGTTTTTCCTTTCAAAATATACCGATTCAGTATATTCCAAAAATGTTGCTGTTAAAGAAACCAACTTGCATACTGACATCTATCACACACCCCTGAATGTCATACACAGGGAATTCTTCTCTCAGGTTAAAATACATTAACTTTTCTTTTTTTAAGAAAAGAAAAGGAATCCCAGCTCCTAAAGAAAAAACATTGGTTTTGCAAACAACTATCAGTAGTCATTAGTGAGTGTACTGCAATAGTTTGAAACAAATCTGTAACTTTCATTTTATGCAAGAATTTGCAGTATTTAACCACTACAGATATCTTTTGTTTCCTCATCACAGTTCTATGCTAAGTTCTCTATAATTGAAAAAGAACATATCTTCATTCCCCAACTACAGACTTGCTTATGTACAGGCTACTTATAACACTATTAAAAGAAACTTCCTAACTGGGTACATAGAATTAAGTGAGAAGGGAAAAAAAAAAAAAAAAGTAACAAACCTCCTAGATCCTATGAATACTTTTGTTCATATTTACACAAAAACATTTTAATGAGTAAACTATTTCTTTAGTATAAATTCACTTAACATGATTTTGTCTTTTTTGCTTGCAGGTGGAGAAATATAACTAAACTCTTACAGAGTCTACAAAAGAGACAACATGATTGCAAGAGACTTCCAGGCTTTTATTCTACAGAGAAAGAGACAATTCCCTGGGGTCACTGAAAGTCAAACTGGCTCTTATGTGCAGTTGTGATTTTTAGTTTATATGAAAACAAATCAATATCATCTCCACAAACCTCTGACTCTTTATAAATGGCACTAAACTGAACTCCTCTTTATCAAGTTCTCAACAGAATTTCAAGTTTATTTTTCCATGTTCACAAGAGACTACATTCAACCAATGGCACCTATGAATAGAGTACTCAGCTCTTTTATCTGGAAAACAGGACAAGAGCTTGCTTCATGAAATGACTTCACTGTGTACAAAAGCATATATGATAATATACAGTACCACAGGAAAACAGGTAAAATAGTTTTTGAAGAATGGCATCTTTGGGGCAGCCGACATATTTCACACGCTGCTTTCTGTCTCACGGCTAAGGAGGGAAGAAATTTACCCCTGTCAGAGAAGTTAAATCCTGTTAGTATTATAATTCAACCAGTCAGACTTCAATTCCTTTGTCCTTAGGGCTTGATTCAAAACCTTTTGAAGTCAATAGCAAGATTTCCCCTGACTGCAGTAACTTTGGCTCAGATCCTAAACCATGCTCCTATACCTTTCATTCACGCCTTCCCTCCTTCCCAAACTGTGGAACCAATGTGCGTGTTTCATGGCTTAGAGGAGCCTCAGGGCTGCTCTAAATTCCTTTAGTTAATATTATCTCCCAAAGAACTAACTGGGGGGCTACAGCATCAATCTATTGTACCTTCTCCCCTGATGTATCTCCATAATGGGCTCAGAAGAATGGTTGGCTTGAGACAGCTAAGATTTTTAGTGTGCCAAAGGAATTCATATCCAGAAACTAATTCAGCTGTTTTTATTTTACTGGCAGAAAATAAGGCCAGGTTCTGGCTGGAAACAACTACAATTCATCTCAGAAAACAACTTTCTCCCAGCTTTGCATTCCTTCCCAGCAAAGGGGACCTACTCAGAGCCGGGCTCTCGGAGCCTTCCCTGCAGGGGACTGTGCATGGAATAAGACTCTGCACATCCCAATGGCACCACTTAAGAGAACAGATACTTATAAATATAATAGTGAAGGCAGGATGCACAAGGACTCTCCTTTTATATGGCAATTACAATCAGTCTAAATTTACAAAGGTAGAATTCACAGTGCCTGTTATATGTGTTTTAAGTGTCTCTAAATCTGGCCGAGTCCTAGCAGGATGCCGTCCAGAACCCTGGGTTCCTCTCAGAGATGTGCTGCTTTTCTATTTTTCCTTCTATAATCTGCATCTCCATGGTACTCTAGCATCCATGCATTATTCAGCGGAACATTGAGTAGTGTGAGTGACATCTGAGAGTCCTTTTTCCTTTCATATTCTCACCAGAAAGAATTATATTTCATTGTTATCAGGCCCGGTGTAATGGTCAGATGGTAGGGAACGTTGGCAGAGCCACTTGCCAGAAACAGCTCTCCCATGTCAAGTATGTGTGTCAAAGCCATTTGACCATACAAGCATCTCCTGAAATCACATTGCATCTCACTGTTTCTGAAATTAAGGTACATCCCATAGGTCTAAATGAGCAACACAAAGGAGCTGACTGCTGAACTACAGAAAAATGCAGTCAATGTTCCTGTGATCAAGGATCTAACAACAGAATAAACAGGATAAAATGGTAGAGAAGATTTATAAAGAATAGGGATGTGATAAGGATCAAATGTGTTCAGTTTGTACATCTAGAGAAAAATTAGTTTCATTAATTTATTGATGTCTTTTTCATACCCAGAAGAAATGTGTAACTTTGTGGTAAAATAAGCTGTGCAGAGCAGTTCAAAGGAAGATTCTGCATTTAGTTCAGTACTACAAAGAATACAATGTGCAAAAATATAACTTCCAAAGCAGAACCAAAAGGGTATAACAAAATGAATCTATAAAGTTATACAATGACCAAAGCCACTGTGGTTTTCTTCCTAGTTCCTGCTCACTAATTTCCTTATCTTCTTTCTCTAAGCCCAACAGTAACATTGCATAAGTCCATTTTATTTACTTGCCTCCTTTAGGATAATGTGACAGTCTACTAACATCTCTGCATGCTTATACCTTTTCCATTCTAATTAATGGATTGCCTGAACCACATGAAAATGAGACAAGCTATGTGCACTTTGCATTGTTTGTAACTTTTACTGTTTCTTTACCAAATTTGTTCAGATAATTTTTTGTGTAATCACTAAGTGAAATTCTGGAATACACAGAGTCACAAAATTCCCCTTTATGCCTTTAAAAAACCCGACACTGTAGAGATTAAATCTAATTATCGCCTCAGCTCATCATCGAACACAGACAAACATATTCTGCTAAAATAGATTCCGAATTACACGTTAATAACTGTCAAAAATGCATGGAGCTATTTCTGTCTTATGACCTAGTATTTTTTTGAAATCTTGAGGAAACAGCAGCACAGCAAAAGAGAAATGTTGCTACAACCTGCAATTGTATGAAATCGGAAGCAATCACAGGGGCTATCTAGCGTTACTTACATTGCCTAAGCATGGAAGAAAACTTTGACTGCTGGAAACTGATTACTAAGCAAACAGTCAGTTCCACAGATATGTTCCTTCTCTTTCCCAAAGCATCTTTCAAACACATTGTCTGCTGCGGAGCCAGCCAGACAACATGTAATGAAACACGGTGATGGTGTTGGCGAGCCAATGACCGCTGCTGGGCTCGCCACAGTTGCTGCCTGCTGGTAGGGAGTGGATCTGCGCCTACCTAAATTCAGTCCAGTTTGAACAAGTTATTGGGGCTCTCCATGTGGTCAACAGGCCGAGATAGGCATCTCCCGAAGACAGCTCATCCCACCATTCTTCTCTTGCTGTAACCACTGACCTGGTGAATACTCCCTGCTGGGCACCGTCATTCTTATTCTCCTCTTACAAGTAGCAGATCTTGTCTCTTGCAACTTTCGTCTACATGGATTTGATCCACTGGTGAATATGAGAAAAGCCTACAACTTTTGGGGGGCCAGCTGACAATGAGGGCATGTTTCAGGTATTGGTGTGTCTACAACACAGAGCTGCTATACTGCAGTTTGAAGTTCCTATAAGAAGGGAATAGTCTGTGCAACTGAACAGCAGCAAATTCGAACATGAAAGGAGGCAATACTTTTTTCAAATAAGGTGTAATTGGACCTTGGAGCTCATTAGGACAGGATGTTGCTGGGGTTATGGTCTTACAAGAGCATAAGCATGTACTGGAAGAGTAGTAATATCCAGGGTTGTAATAGTTAATGCTAAAAAGAAGAGTATGGGAACAAAAATGAAACCTTATGCTTCAGGATTTAGAGCAATCTCAATTTACTAAGAGAGATCTTTCCTGAGTGTGATGAAAAGAGGGAGGAATTATCCACCTCTGCTGACTCTGAGCTGCTGAAACCTTCCACTGAAATACTTCGTTTTGGATGTTGTTGAAAATAAAAGTACTACACTGGATGGATCACAGATTTGATCCAGACTGGCATTTATGTTACCAAATATCTGCTGTGTGTTGTATTGTTGATTGCCTACCACAGTAAGATAGTCCTGTGTGCAATGTGTGTTTCTTTAAGGACTTGATGTTTGGATGGATTAACTATTTGTTTATTTATTTACTTTAGTGTCAGAGATGTCTTTTCAAGCCACATATATATTAATTTCACATAAACTGCGATTAGACTTTGGAGCCCCTTATCACATGATCTCCCTGGGCTATATGTAGGTAGGAAAAGATTTTGCATTTTTAGCTGTCTCTGAGGACCAGAGAGATCAAAGTTCAGACAGTTTAGTCAAGGATATTCCTCTGGGAAGATGGTAGGATGTGCTCCACCACCCCTGCTCGGTCTGAACAATTCCCACGGACAGTGGCAGAGACAGCAAATACAAAATAAGGGTACACACAGCTCAAAAGAAACTGCTAAGGGGAACAGGGGAGGGCTGCGCATACCCACAGAGAAGGTTTCGGCCATGTTAAAATAAGATGGGTCATTGTTGGTATGAGGTGAGAAATTTTCCCCTCGTCAATTAATAGAAGGCCTGGAACACAGAACATGCTGACTTATGTATTTTGCTGGGGAAATAATTGGAAATATTTTCTTATTGAAAAGGAGACAAATGGATTTAAAACATATCATGTTTTTAGATGACTAAGTTTCCTCTGTATGGAAGAAGAGGTATAAATATTGCATTTGAAAAATGTCATGTTGATAAAAAAGCTACAGTTTCACCAATATAAAATATGAATGTAAACAACATGTCTGTCAGACATGGCTATAACATACTGCTTAACACTGCTAACTTATAATATGCACCTATTATTGTTAGTTCTCTTAATGAAAGAAAGTAAAGACACTGCATAAATTCTTGAACACATGTTTCACTTTTCCAGCTGCCTTGTGCTGTAGAACATCATGCTAACAAGAAGTGATGCTAACAAGAAGCTAAAACCAGTGTAGCAAATGGGGCATTTAAATATATATAAACATACAGACATTCATATATAAATAGAAACTAGCTATTTTGGGGAAATGAATGGATCCCTAGACAGACATATTTCAGTTTAATATTACTTATATTTTCCTACATGGTAACCATTACGGTCCTGCTTAATCAGGGAAAAAAAAAAAAGGTTATGCTCACTGCTAAAAGAGAAAGTCAATATACAGCTATCATCTCTTTTAGGTTCAATATGAAATTTTGCCTGTCAAGCACAGGCAGCAAAAAGAATATGAATTTTGACATTTTTCCTCTGTCACTTCAAATCCAGACTTGACACCGATACCTGCTAGCAAAAGGCATGTGTTCATGTTCAGACCATTTCCATACAGACTGTCACCATGCAATGGCACTGCCAGTGTCAGAAACTCCAAATCTCTTTGCTTTAACATTATAAAAAAGCATATTTTAATACCATCTCCAAATATGCTGTACTTGCACTGTCTCAAAGAGATTATTTTTGCTCTTTCCTGCACTAAAATCCATGTTTTCTGCTGTTATTTTCAATCGTCTCCACTCCAGTACAAAGCACCTACATCATTATTTACTGAGAACTGCGGCTCAGTGTTGCAGCAGGGTGGCATACCTCTGTCTAACCACCACATCATAAAAATGGTATTCCCTTTTCACTTCGCACTAAGTACATACTACAAAGTCATATGCAAGCATTAAGCTATACTTTTTCTTTTGAAACTGAAACAAAAACCTAAAATCAATACAACGGGACTGCATAAAACAGGTTGAGATGTTAAATACCTGATGATGATTACTAAGAAGTTTGTAGGCTTGAGTATCTGATTAAACGGAGAGAGAAAAATGACCCTTTGAACTTATAACCTACTGGGGGTGGTTTCTGCTGCAATAACACCCTGTTTAAACCCTATGGCTACAGTACATCTGCGGTTCACTGACTATAATTGCAGCTTTAATACTGTAACTGTAGCAAACAAGTCCCAGGGTGTATTAGACTAAACACACGAGGCATTTTGTCCTCTTGACTACAGCCTGTTTAATGGCATTTCAGGCTCCAGCACATAAGTCTGCTCCTGGCCACGCACTCCCAAACAGTTAAAGTTGGCCCGAGCTGGTTCCAGAGGAACACCATTCCAGCCCAACCGGGCATTGGACAATTACTTGAGAGTATCATTTAGGGTCGAAACTGATATTTATCTAGTGATTGAAATCAGTTGGGAACTCAGTTACTGTCGTGTCAGCATTATGTCTTTCCTGGAGCCTTCGGCACTGGTGGTTTGGCTTATTCCTACACTGGGCATTTACAGCTGGGCTGACGTGGCGGCTGAAGAAGCAGCATACCGAGTGTATTTGTTTGTGTTTTTTATTATACTTCACTCTTTATCCTGGCCCCCTTTCTGAAAAAAAAAAACAAACCAAAAAACCTAAACAAAAACCAACACAACCCACATCAGGAGAACTGAGCTCGGTTTGACTATCCTTTCCCATCCTTTTCAGAAGTCTGCCCGCACTCCTCCCTCGCCAAGCATCGTGGGCAGGAGTCCAGCCCAGAGCTGGAGACTTGCTTTGAACCTTTTTTGTCAAACATTTTGCAATGTGCAGCCTCATCTCGACAGTTTCTCAAATAGAAATTGGTGTCTACTTAGGGTGAGTGACCTGTTGAAATTCTTTAATGTGATGTTTCCCTCTGCCTCCCTTTGGCGAGAAGTTTTATCTATGCATCCCTACCCAAAAGATCAACCTTTGAGTAGCTTGAATCTTCCTTAAATCCTGCACTAAAATGAGTCATTAGCAGTCATTAGCATTGTCCTGGCCCTCAGAGTAGGAGCCAATTCTTTTTTCCCAGTAGAATTTTGTTGGTTTTTTTTTCCAGTTTTCTGACTGTATCACTTGGTCAGTGAAACCTCATGGACCTTTTAGTGCTCCTGCCTCCCGCAGTTGGACACTTCTCTTACTGACTTTGTACCTTTCTTTTGGGCATCTTTTTTCAAATACATTACTCAGTATTTTATTCTACATATCAAATTTATCTAAATGCAGAGTGACCTTGAATACAAATGAGACCTGACACTTTGTCTGTGGGGTGGAGATAGGTGCTGGTCTTCAAAGCAAAGCCATTCCTCTGCTGCCCCACTGTCCACCCCTGAACTTCTGTTCCCCTGTAACCTGCTCCCTTCGACAGCTCCTGCTTTGTAACCTTACTCTCCCACGGCCATGAAACACCTGCATCCCTATTCCCATTTCTTCAGCTGGAAAGCCCAGGGACGCTGCTTTGTTCCTACAGGCACTGCAGAGGCTTGAAGGGGGCATGCTGCTTACTTGCCTCTGTGCTGGGTGAAAAGTCAAGTTCCTGAATATATAGTGAATATAAGGCAAGTATATTCTTAGGGCAAATATTTGGAAAAAAAGACTTGGTGTTTCATTGTTGTTGTTTGTTTGTTTGTGTAGTTTTGTTTTGTTTTGGTTTTTAAGGTAGGAAAAATGGTAGACTTTGTAAACCCACAACAGTAGCTTACACCACCAACTAGAGTCTAGTGGGAACTGTTTCCATTAGCTGCATGTAGAGTGCAAATCACATCCAGAGACTCATGATCTCGTACCACCACTACCAGCCAAAATAGTCGCAATCATTTCCTTAAACTATTCGAAGAGTACTTGGCACCCAATTTGGCCAAGGAAAGGAGGTTGTACATGAATATTTAGACTCCCACTACATCCTCAAAATAATGTAGGTTAAAACTTTAAAAATAATATATTGCCCCTAATAATAATACTACTACTTTGCAGGGTTGTAAATAACCTTTCAACCTAGGTTATCAAAACACTTTACAAAGGCAGTTAAGTAAGTATCATTATATCTATTCTACTCTGAGGTGACAGTGACTTTATGTCAGTTATAACTGCAGAACGATCCAATACTTATCCATTACTCAGCTTCCCAAAATAACCTGTAATTCTCTAAGCAACTCTAACAGGAAAACGAAGTTACAAATGGGGCAACTGAATGATTCATCCATCAGTGAATTTAACGGTGTATTCTCTTAATGGGCAGAATTACCACCCCACTGCACTCACACTGCAAATAATAATGACTTGCATCCATACAGCATCTTTCACCCCAAATGATCCCAAAGCACTGGACAAACTCTCTGCAGTAAAAACCGAGGACTGCCACATGGCAGCCTAACACAGCCTCCTCTGGGAAGGAATGCAGATAGCATACTGAAGCAGAAAAGTGAAGAAAAAAACACACAGTAACATTAGCTATTTAAAAGGAAGACTGGAAAAGAGTGTAAATTCTCCTTAGTGTAGAAATATAGCAGAGCCCTTTTTGGTAGGCGACATGAAAGTTACGGTGAGACAATCAGTTGAAAAACTCTGTGGGGTTTCCTGAATAAACAGAAAAGCCAGGGCCCCAGCAGGTGGCCAAGTTTGATATTCAAATCATTAACATTTTACATGTGGAGTTTTCATTAGGACGAGGTTACCACATGATGGACAATCTGTATATATTTGCAGATGTGGCATGCAGGGAAGTCAAACCTGGGCAACGAGCATAATTCACAGCAATCTCTCTGCCCGAACATAGCTGAAGGCAATGTCCAATCAAAGTACTGTCAGTACAGCGCTCAGCGAATAAATGAGTTGCTTTGACAGGAAATTCCAACAGCAATTTTAATTCTGATCAGGCTTCAGGAAGTGGAAAGAATAAAAACACATCAATTATAGTGACAGGAAGTTTTAAATCACATGGCAAGCAGCTGCTGCCAAAGGACATGTCTGCCAGCTTTGTTAAGAAGTATGGTATTTTGGTGCGACCAAAATTTTACACCAAAATTTTACAGGCTGACATCAGTCCCTAATTGTATGTTATCCCACTACAAGGGTAAAGAAAATGACACAGTGCAGACAGCACACCGTCATTACAACAAATCAGAGAGACCGCTTTTCTTTTTTTTTTTAATCCTGACCCAAAACAAGCATATTTATAACAACTCCAGAACACACTACTGCCTAATGATACGAAGCCCATGCATGTCTACCTCAATAAAGCAGGAGATCCCAGCAGCAAGGCAAAGAGACCATTATTTTCTGAGTCAGCCTTAGGCTGCAGAACAATCAGCACTTTAATCATTATATATACATTGCCTTTCTTCATTAATCCATGCTGTAAATGGTGACCACTGAGATGAATCAGTGGTGCACTGGGAGGAAGCCTGAAGATCTGTTTGATACCAAGTTCTTACTGTATGGTGCAGACTTGGAGTCTACCAAACATCTTCCTTCAGTTATAGGGTTAGCTGCTTTTCTGTGTTCCCTATTAAGGCAGAATCTAATTAAGCTGGTCTGGGAATGGGATGGTAGAGCTGGGGCAAGCAGGGAGAGGAGGTCTCAGGCTAGGTTGCTGATTATCCTCCTGCAGCATTATGGTTCAAATGGCTGACACTTCAGGAAAAATCATTCACATGGGTGCAAATTGCTCTGGCTTCACTTTCAGGTGCACTGAAGTTGTTTTATATGGCACTGGGACCGCAGAAGGGCATTAAAGCTAATGTAAATGTCATTTATGGTCTGACACAGCGCTGCAAAGCAGCCTGGCTATGCAGGGGATTTTGATCCCTGGGGTAAATCCTTGATCTCACCTTTGCCCATGAAGATTTTGTGAGTGAGTATTTCAGTGAGTATTTCTGCCTGAGAGTCCAAGAAGGGAATGGCTTTCGCTTGGCTACGTCACACATGCCTACAGTAGGTGAATCAGATGTGGCAAAGTGCCATTCAATTCAAAGTGATGGAAGAAGTGTCTTGAAATGCCAAACAGTGATTGACTCATATCCTACATGGATAGTTGATTTATATCCTCCACAATTGAATTATACCCTCTGTTAAACAGCTTCCTGCTGTCCCTTCACTGAAATGACCAAGAGTGCCAAAGGGCTCGGAGCTGAAGACTGTGATTTTTAGAGGCATGGGTAAGTACAGGAGAGAAAAATTTGCCCTCAGAAAAGGAGGTGCTCATGAGTTTTGCCCATCACATGAACACAGATGTGACAGTATCTTCTAAACTGCAGAAAAAAAATAATCAGAAGTGACAGATTTAGCAAAGGTCACCAAAAAGTATGTCATTTTGACGATAGTGGCAAGCTTTGATAAAGTTTTGCTTTTCAAAGAGAATATTTTTCAATAAAAAGACTTTGGAAGGGAAGATTTAAACTAATCCTACATAAAATTTTTCATTCTGTCTTTGGAGACAGTGTGAACATTGGATTCCAAAACAAAGAAAAAAAGACTGTCAAGATAAGACATGATACATCTTTTTATTTCATTTTAACTTCTACTTAAATAGTACATGAAGCTAAAACATAAAAGTCCTCATAGTTTCCTGCATAATTATCCACATTCAAATCTCTCCTCAGGAGAGATTCTGTGGGCTTTGATCCAGGGATTTTCAAGCATGTAAGGAAGAAAGAGGAGCCAAATCTCATATTTCTTCTGAAGAAAAGATGGTATAATTTCTTTATGCTTTTAAGGACATTCCACACACGGATAATCTGGCCTGAAGTCAGAGACAAAGCAAAATACAGGCAGACTTCTTAAATGCCCATTATTTTTGTAAGTCTGTTTCTATTATTTTTTATCTTTATAAGATTCTCTTTATATTCTGATAGAATCAGTGTTTCCAATCCAAAAACACTTAAAGGCTATCTGTAGTATATCTTACTAATTGTCCATATTCTTCATCATAATGACAGTATTTCACCCTAAAATGACATGTCAGTCTATGTACATGCAGATATATATCTTTTCAAATGATTGTGCAATATTTCAACTGCAAAGCTATGAAATAATGCACCAAAAATCACTTTCATCACACACTGCTGCCCTGCAACAATATCCGCGGCAGTGACAGTAAGATTAGAAGAGTGTGAGAAACTCATTTTTTAAGAGTAGGGCTGAGTCCTAAGACACTTTTAAAGTAAGCAAGGAAAAATAAATGGACATTTGTACATATAGAGAAGTATATAAAATACCTCCTAATGACTGCTCTAGCACTAAATTACTATAGAATGGGTGAAAGAGTGAGCAGCACAGATTTCCTGTTTCTGTTTCCCAGTATTGTCCTGCCAACAATTACTATGAACATACATGCACAGATTTTCTTCCAAAGTCTATCACTGGTCCAAATCATCTAGAGGTTTCTCACTCAGGTCACCTAGAAATGTACCTTGAAGGACAAGTGTCTCCCATGACACACCCCTGGATGTGTACCTTGGTTGTAACTTGACTACCTACCCCAATGTTCTTAGCAGCACCATGTGATACAATGCCCTTGTTCTGCATAAGGACTGTGGCAGGCCGGGTTGCATTTCATCCTTCAGCTGCACTGAGAAAGCTCTCCTTTTTCAAGCTAAGCTCATTCTTCAGTCCTCAGTGTTGCTGTGGCAGTTTCATGTGCCAATAAACCCTGTCATAAATCAGACTCTCATGCATCTTCTTCCTTTTTCTTAATTAGCCACTTTGTGCAAAGTATCTACAAACCATGGAAATAAATCTTTGGTTTCAGTGGTTTTACTTCTTTCCTGCTTGATTTCTTCTCTCTCTGCTTTTAACAGCAAGACTACAACCAACACCTGGACTCCAACACTTCCGTATGGCCCTGCCTTTCTGCTTGTGCCTGCAAAGGACCCACTGGTCCACCGTCAAGAGTGTCAAGTGTTCACAGGCTGATGAAATACTAGCAATGCATCATGGGCATACCCAGCTGAAACTCAACCCTTGCAGTCCCAAGCTTTAGTCCTTCTCAGGTTTCTTTTACTTTGTTCCCAACAGTGCTTGCCAAAAATGACTCTGGGAACAAAGGGTACTAGTGAAGCATAATGTTGTTTTAGAGCTGGAGACCAGAGGAATATAGACAGGACCCTCAAAGACTGATCGCTTGACAACATTAACCAAAGGCAAAGAGCAGCACTGATTTACCAGGATCTGACTTATAGAGCCTTTGATGTCCTGACTGATACTGCTTAGTAGACTGCACACCCCATGTTGCATAATGAAATTATGACCTTGTAACTGCGTGACCTTCCCTTCCTCTGGCTCTGCCTACCTCCAGAGACAGACTTCCCATGTTGGGATGCACAGGATGGCAGTTCTGAGACTGCCACCTTCCCTCCCAGCCTAAATCAGGGTTGTTCTGATTTACACTGTGCAGGATCTAGTCCACCAGTTAACAACACACCCCAGAGACAGGACATGACCAGACACCCAGCTGCTGGTACATTTAGTCCAAGATCTCTCTGTGCTGACTGAGAGAAGCCTTGCCTTCACTGAGGGGTACATTGCAGCTCATCAGAACAAATTTATTTTTTACTTACTCTAAAGAGCAAAACTGCAGTGGAGACTACAATAAGAGCATGTGGAATCCGGAGCAATGCAACAAAATGACTTACTAGTCCGTGGTCAGACTTCTTCCAGTGCAGGATGTCAGGTCCTCACATCCTTTCCCTCTGTCACCTTCAGGGGCATCCTCTTAATCTCTTATGAAAACACAAACATGTCTTTGTGGTTTACAGGACTTCCTCCACTTCCTCATCAGTATTTATTCATTCTTTACAATCTATTATTCACCCACCTGCTCATTCTATTAATCTTGAATTTTTTTGTCCATCTCTATTGTCAGGAGTTATTCCTTAGCTTACAATGCTCCTACATCTCTTCAGTTCTTTGCCATCCTACCAAGTGCCAAATGTTATCTTTTTCGTTATTTTCTCCAAAGACATTTTCTGATTTAGTTTATGGTGGGTCCTCTCCTGCATGATTTTGTTTCTTCATCCGCTGGGGAACAACACATATGGTGATTTACTGTTGGCTAACCCTTAGAAAATTGTGTTAAAGCTCACAGGTGGATTCAGAAGCTGAAGTCCCTCTCCCCAGGAAAAAGGTCTTATCCCCAGATAACCACTGATTATCAGTTTTCCAGCTGATACACTGAAGGTTCACCTCCTGGAAAACCTCTCCTCTTAGTCAACTTCCAAGGAGGCCATGTAAAGGCCTCTCCTCCGCTCAGTTACTTGATCAGTGATATAAAAGGGTGATGCTGGTACATGGTGATTTTGTAACCAGTTTCCTATCCAACTCCTCCCAATCATTAGAACAAGAAGAATCATTTATGAAGATGCCTTTCAACATTCATCTAAGTCTTTCCGGTGTCTGCAAAACCACTGAAAGTTTGTAGACTCCATTACTGAGACTGCTCCAGGGATCACACTATTCCCTGTAGAGATGTGAGTTCTTCTAAGCCCTGTTTCTTTGGTCCAAGACATCTTGCTTCATTCATTCCTTCCCTGGGGAACTTGTTCAAGATTCTTGCACAACTGAGATCTCAGCATCCAAAGAACCACAGAAAGACAGCTCTGTATTTCAGTTTGGCCACACCCAGGCCCAAGATTTTGAAAAGTAAGCACTTAAAACAAATCAACAGCTTACCTCTTTTAGAAAGGTCTTGTTTCTAGACAGACGAAATACTGACCTAACACAGCTTGCATGGAAAGCAGACAGGCCACTGCCCTTTTCAGAGACCCTGCACAAAAGCCCCACCGGCACGAGAGATTCAGGGGACTAGAATTCCACCAGTAACTCTAACCATCCATGGGAACGACCCAGCTCATTGCAGTGTCTCAGCATGTCTCATAAAACACACTGAAACATTTACTAACAGGACTATCTGCATGTTATTGTTCATTTTTATTACAGCAGCACTAGGAGTGTCCATCAACATTGGGACCTTGTGCCTGGTACAGATGTCAATTTTCAGTGTGTTAACCAAAGGGGACCGGATTATCCAACTTCCTAGTCTCAATATAAGCAGATAAATAACAAGACCCTTTCATGTCAATGTGCCATTTGTACAGACAAATGCTCAGCAGCATGGGTCATAAAAGCAAGCCCACAAGCATTGTTTCTGGGAAAAAAATTCTTAAACTTATTTTTAAGATTCATATTCATGCCTTCATGCATGTGCATTTAACCATATACATAATTCACTTAAGTTTAAGAGACCTGCTTTTAAATACTTCACCACTTTGCCATACCATGGAAACTACCTCAGGGCTACGAGGAAGGGGGTTCAAACATCCCTCATATAAAACACATCATTATGCATTAGGGGAAACTTCATTCACCAGAGAAGAATGGCACACCAGCTGGAGGTGAACACCATAAACCACATAAAGTTTTAATTAAATTCATTAAAAATTCTTTGTCTCTCACTGAGTTTGAAGGCAGATAGAACCCTTTAACAATGGTCAGCATACAATCAGGTTTGTCAAAACTAATAATAATACAAAAGCATTTGCTCACCCTGGGACATTTTGAAAAAGTTGGAGTAAGTGTATTATTTTCGATATGGGCATTTATAAATTATTGCAAGATGTGGCCGGCCTTGGAGCAGAGTTGCTGTTTCTATTGTTCATTGGATTGATAAAAGGTGTTAATAATAAAATGCACATTTTTAGCACTTGACAAAGTGAATTGACCTGGAATATAGGAAAGAAGCATATTTTCCCCTTAAAACATATATATAAACATTTTAAATTATCATTATTTTGTTGCAGAATGTCTTCTACGACCCATACTGGTAAGTATGATATACAATTATGTTTCCTGTCCTTCAGAGCTCGCAGTCTATCAGCAAAGCAGGATACAACAAATAGATGTTACAGCACCAGATCTCTTCCTGCAAACACATACATGCCTAATAGCAGACAATCACATTTGCCAGGGGACTAATCATGAGTACAGAGCATGCATAAATATTTGCAGGATTAAGCCTACTAGCCAGGCTAAAAGAGGATAGCTATGTGGTTGCTTAGCTCTTATGTAAATGACTTTGTTTTTCAAAGCTGGAAAGCCTTGCTAAATACTTTTATGTTTAATCAAATCCAAATAAAATGATTCTACTATGTACTGAAGGGCTCACATGATGAGTCAGTGACAATGCCAACTATTTAGACTCATGGCAAGCACTTAATTTTGGTCCCAGTCCAGCTCCCATTGAAGCCAGTGGGAATCCTTTCCCTGATTGCAACATGAGCCTTTGTTACTAAATTATCTCAAGTGGATGAACTGTGAAACAGAAAAGTTACTTTTACTTACCATTCCTAATACAGACTTATTAAGGATAATTGTAAACTAGTACTAACTAATTCAGTAATTAGGTCTGAAAACATATTCCTTGCATAGCTAATACATAAGGGTTGGGTATTAATTTTTCATACTTCGCCAAGACTCTCTGATACAAGAAATATCACATCAAATGAACAGTCCCACAACCTGTGTGATATGGTTGAAAGTGAGGAAAGAGGAGACAAAAGTGTATATACACCTCAGCAAACAGACGTGTGTTTTTGTCCATTTCATAGCCACGGTGCTATAAATCTTAGATTTAGATCTGTATCCACTCAATGCTCAGTGCTCCTTGGGCAAGGAATTTGATGGGCTGTAGTTCTGTCTTTACTGTAAGGCACATGCCTTGAGCAAAATGTGACAGAAACATGCATTTGAGCAACTACACAATACAAAAATTAACTTGATGGATCAAAATCAATGTTAGCACATAAGCTGTAGTATTGAGTCTACACAATGAAGTATTCCTACTAGTTTGAAAACATTAGTTAACTGAAGAAACAAAATGGCAAAGTCATTTTTCTATTTGTTTGCTGTCCTTTAAATATCAGCTGTAGAAGTGCTGTCATGAATTACATAGGTTTCAGAGGAAAACAAGATGCCTGCTTTTTCACTTTGCTTTCACACAGGCACAACAAGCAACTTCAAAGGAGAATAGCTAAGAGATGAAGGAGCTGAAAAAAAAGAAATAGCAACAATAATAGTCCCAGAACTGTTTCAGGGGTTAACAGATAAACACCGCATAATGCATTTGCCCATATTCCCATCACAAAATTGTGAGAATTACCTCATTTAGCCTCAACCATCTAAAAATGAAGCTTATAATTTAAATGTACTGGCTAAGGCCTGTAGGAAATGGAGAAGGGGACAAATAGAAGGTAATTATTTCAGTGTCATGATAAATACAATAGGTAAGGTAAATTGCCTTCTGGAAGGGTCTGTCTCACTCTTTTGACCATACAAATTTTACACAAATAGGCTAGGTCTCTCACAGTAGAGCTATTGCATGTGATTACACTGAAATATTGAATTAGCTAAAGAAGGATGTAACTAGTTAGCTTGGATACTAGCATCAGTCATGCTACCAGATCAGATAGCTGTGACAGTTAAAAATCCTAGTAAATTTGGCTTCTGTGAGTTCACTTAGTTCATGTTTAAATGGTTATTGGTCTCCACTAGGAGTAAATGAAGAGATATACCTATGTCTCTGCAGTGACTGTAGCTCAGTTAGTGATTTGATCTGAATTACACATGTAGACTGTAACAAAGATAAGATTCCTGACATTTACTCCGTTGCTCTGTCCCAACGGCCCTCACTTTTCACTGGACAACTTTTCATGACTGCATAATTGAGATGCAGATGTAAATTTGTTGTGTCTTAACTTAGCAACTCTTACATCTTTAAAATTTATGCAAACATTTCAGTGCTTAACTCCTAGGAACACTGCCTGTTTGGAAATCCACAGCCCTGAATCCAAGCTTTCCACGTTAAGCAATCTAGGAAAGAGTAAAAAAGAAGAGACCCTTATTACTAATCAGTCCAAACTGTAAGCATGTTATATCAAGCCCAGTTCACATCTGGACCAAATCAAGTAGTTCCATTGGTCTGGAAACCTGGGCACAGACTGAAAGACAGTCTGGGCTAGGGTCCATATCCTGCTTCACAAGGCTGCGTTGGGTTCAGCTTTCTTGGCCTCAGTCATCCCTTCAAATGAATCCCTGCATGTCTCACTCTCGCAGGTAAGAAGGCTGTGAAATGCATGCAAGAAGAGTTCGTCCTGTCTTATCATATAAGCTGACAGGATGATACCACAGTATGCTTTGAGCCTGGCAAGAAGCAGTGTGGGATCAACTGACTGCTCCAAGAGATCCTGAGGTTTTAACACGGGAAGTGAGATGACTCAATCCACACCATTTAGCACAGGCATCATGGATCATTCCCTGGGATCACCACCAGAAAAATACAGCCTGCACAGCTGACCAGACCAGATTCAAGTTCCTACTTCTGGTATAGGCAAGCATCTACTGCTTCTCAGCATCCTCAGCAATGGATTGAGCTATATTCCAAAGTAAGGAGACTATCACCAAATTTTCTATTGCCAGAAAACACAAGAGGGACCCAAATTAACCAATACCTTTAAACCCTTGTCTCAGATCCATAAATACCAAGGTAAGATAGGATGCCTGCTCTAGATATACAGACAGATCAGTCCTATGTCATGATGATAAAGAAATATTCGGCTAGAATATGAAACACTACACTCTGGTGCCTGCTTCAACAAATAACTTACCCCAAATCACCCAACAATTTACTCGTTAAAGCATTCGCCTATTTGGCAAACCAAAGACTTGATCCCAAGCCTGTCAGACAAGAAACATCTGAATTTTGGCTACTAAGCTACCAATTTTTCTGAATACGTGTATGTATCAGTTGTAGGTGGCAAGGTTTTGGTATTGGAGGGGCTGCAGGGTTGGCCTCTGTGAGAAGAGACCAGAGGCTGCCCTGTCCTGAACACAGCTGGTTCCACAGCAGACCCACCACAGGACAGAGCTGAGCCCATCCACCATGCTGCTGGTGCCTCTGGGAAAACATATTTAAGAAAAGGCAAAACATCACATTGTAGAGAGAGGAACGAGGGGTAAAAAAAGGTGAGAAACAGCCCTGTGAGCACCAACGTGAGAAAAGAAGCCGGTGGGGGAAGGAGGTGCTCCAGGGGCTGGAGCAGAGATTCCCTGCAGCCAGCGGAGACATCATGGTGAGGCAGGTATTTCCCTGCAGCCCATGCAGAGGACCATGCAAGAGCAGATATCCACAATGTAGCTCATGGAGGACCTCACACTGGAGCATATGGATATTCCTGAAGGAACTGTGGCCCATGGAGAACCCATGCAGGAGCAGGTTTACCCTGAAGGACCACAGCCAGTGGGCAGGACACACACAGGAGCAGGGGAAAAGTCTGAGAAGGAAGGAGCAGCAGGGAGGAGCTGCTATGGACTGACCACAACCCCTCATCCCCATCCCCTTGTGCCACTTGGGCAGAGGGGAGATATTGCAGTTGGGACTGAAGGAGTGAAGTTGAGCTTGGGAAAAAGGAGAGGGGGGGAAGGTGTTATTTCAATTTTGTCTTTGCTTCTTACCACCCAAGTCTATTTTAATTGTCAATAAATTAATTTTCCCCAAGCCAAGTCTGTTTTGCCCATGACGGTAACTGGTAAGTGATGTCCCTGTCCTTATTTCAGCCCATGAGCTTTATCATCTTATTTTCTGCCTCACTCTGTTCAAGAAGGGGGAGTGAGAGAGTGGCTGGGTGGGCAACCAAAGTCATCCCACCACAACGTATATATCCCCCAGCTTTCATTTGTGAAGTCAACAAGTCAAGGCAATTTTGGGACTCCACTTCTGAAGGATGGTTTGAGCTGTGTTCTCAACCTGCGCATAATCTGTGATGCAGCCTCAGCACACAGCGAGCTCTTCACGCAGTCACAGGCAAAATCTTCAGTGCTTTCTGTGTTTCATAGCAGACGAGTGGTTGTTTTGAGCATGTTGTTGCTGACTATCTGGTGCCTAGGAGAGGGAGAGCAAAACCTGAACATCTGGGTGGAGAAAACTAGAAACAAAACATGTAACAACCATGATTAAGGGCTAAAATTTCAAAAATTCTCCAGTTCTGCAGCTGGGGACAGACCTTCAGAAAAAGTTCACCTGCAAACCAAGTAGTGAGATCTGAAAGAGTCCTCAAAATCCAGCAGCTGCTACCAAGACCAGTGGGGCTATTCGTAAGTGCAGGGATCTGCCTGTGCTGAACTTAGAGGAGCTGGACCCATTTTGAGCTCTGATGTGGCAAACTTCAGAAGGCGAGCGGGGTGAGGAAAGAAAAAAAGAAAAGAGTATCCACAGCAACAACATGCAGTTATAGGCTTAAAGTAAGTGTGAAACTTCATGGCTCGAGTGTAACACATTTTAGAAGAATAACTATTATATTCTTACTTCCTGTGGGCCTTAAGTAGGACATTCACTTGCAGGAAGAGCAAGCACTGTTTTGGAGGTTATGGCCAGGGCATACATCTAAATTAATTATGGCTCAGAGTGAATTATGCTAAGTTTATTTAAAATAAGATAGATGGGCAAGTGGCTGCCAGGGTCTGGCTGAAAAGTGACTTATTTGTGGAGACAGTCTATTGTATTGCATCAAAAGAGAATTCCATCTTCTATTAATAGTGGCCAGTGGGAATTCACACTGAGACTTTAACTTCACTGACATATCCATTTCATTAAAAGTTTCTTCATCCAGATGCTTTCTTCAGTTTTCGTAGTAACTCTTAATGTGTGTTAGCAAGCAAAAGGATTCTATGGAAAGGATCCAGCTACCACTGATGTTGAAAGAGGGATTCTCAAGTACTTCAGATGAGATCTACAATTCATCTTTACCATAAATGCAGCATGGCTTTACACAACCCTGGGAGTGTCTCTTGGGAGGGAGAAGGGGAGCTCAGGGTTGCCACTGGAGGGCTCTGCCCAGGTGCTGGGGTCAGGCTGTGAAGATGCATTTGGTGAACAAAGACCCAGCTTGGGGTGCATCCCCATTCAGCTTTATGGTGGGTAATAATGTGGTGTGTGGAGAACCCTCTTCATTCCACCCAATCCAGCCATTTGGCTCCCTCTCCAGTTGGTCTGAGGGCAAGCAGCTGACACTCCTCCAGCCAAGGCAGGTGGCCTCTCCTATGAAAATGAGCC
Organism: Caloenas nicobarica; assembly: GCF_036013445.1. NCBI lineage: Eukaryota > Metazoa > Chordata > Aves > Columbiformes > Columbidae > Caloenas > Caloenas nicobarica. The sequence continues at coordinate 27,084,363 of NC_088246.1, read as the reverse complement.
AATTAAAAGAGACTATAGAGGGGCACAATCAGCCAGCTTCTTAGGCTGTGGCTCAGCTATAGAACTGAAGATAGAGAGGTGATGAACAGGAGAATTTTCAGCTGCATAATTTTTGACCCAGTACATTAGCAGTGTGGGTTAAAACAGAGGAGGGGATTTTGACATGTGCATATTTTTCCTTTCTTTGAGCCACAAGTGCCAAGAAATAAATTGAGAAGTGTGAAGTAACAGAGCAGTTGTGGTGGGTTTTTTTTGTTTTGTTTTGTTTTCTGTACATCTTTTTAACACTACTAATGAAGGGCTTTCCACATTATGGCCTGTGTCTATTTCAGCCCTAATTTTATATCTACTTACAGGATTAGAAAGATTAAGTGCTACTTAGACCACTGAGGATTAATAACTGCTACTTCTGCAATGCACGTTTTTCTTAATCTTGTCTTCAATTCCAGCGGAGATCGGTCCATGTTACAAAGCCAGAGTTTGCCAAAGGTTACTAAACATGTAATAGAAGGAGCTAGGCATTAGTTTTCTGGTATATATTGAATAGGCACCATCCTTTAGGCTAAATAAGGAATTACAGGCGTGGCAGGAAAAAGCATGCTTTGTTTCTGAAGAAAACAAAAAGCTGTGTCTTCATTGTTCTGTTAGAAGCACTGTTAATCCAGCTTTCCCCCTTTTTACATTTTCATATCAATAACTTCTGATTTGAGCATTGGAATATGTACAACACATTGTTAATTCAAAGTATATTCAAATACAACTGCAATGATACATATGCTAAAATGAGAACTAGGAACATGTGAAAATGGCAAATAGAGAAAAACTGTCTGCTGACCAAAGACACCACAGAGCTGTTCATTAGTGAGTTTCCTTCTGTTTTCATGTTAAAGCTCAGTTGTAACATAGTGATATACTTGCAAATAAGTTTAGAACTATTTGGTTGCTTGAGGGGAACACATAACAAATCAGCTCGATACAGCAGTTGTTCATGTGTAAAACATGGCTGGGATCTTTTCCAGAGAGGAAAGACTTAGAGGAAAGTTTTCATTTCCAGCCAACAAAGGATTCCATTTGCATACAGGTGTTACAGGGCTTCTCTCTGAATTCATGGATCACTGCTAGTTTCAGATGTCAGGACACAAAGACGGGTCAAAGGCACTGTGAGATGACTTGCAGGTAGTTAAAGGAGCTTGAGGTCAAGGCTGCTAACATCAGAGCTCTTGTTTTCCACCAAGTGACACCAGATGTACCAGGATCGTATTCAATTACAGATTTCCCACTGCCAACTAAAGAAGCAGGTTGGGTTCCACACAAAGGGGCTGAGTACAACATTTTTGGTTTACTGTAGGATAGACTAGCCTCCTCTGTCTTGGGTGGTGGATGGGATCCACTTGCTCAAAAGCACAGAGGAAGGATCATCCATGAGGATCAAGCAGGATCTGCAAGGAAGGGAGGTAGAACACGGCTCTTCTCCATGCTGTCTGCAGAGGCTTTGAAGTGGTATTCCTTCCATTCACAGAATGACACTTGCACACCAATCTCCTCCAAGGCAGCCATAGCCTAAAATCTGGTTCCTCATTTCATCGAGAAAGGCAGTTAACCTTTCTGGTTTGTTCCTCATCTTCTGGAGCCTGAATGGTTTAGAGAAGGTGTGGGGGCAGTTGTGACAAGTCTGTTGTTCTCCTTCCAGCCTTGCAAATAACTATTAGGTATGTTTCCTGGGCTTGCATTTAATGCAGAGCTACCTCACACAAGAGAAACCAGGTTCTGCAGAAGACCTGGGCCACTTTGGAGCAGGAAACTCCCATGCATGTGGTCCTGGTTTTCAGGAGACCTTCCCGGGATTTTGTTAGGATTGTGGAGGAGCTGCAAAGAGTCCAATTACTCTGTCTCTGTGTAATGAAATGATCAGGGACAAAGTGTAAGATCCCTAAAGCGTTTTTCTTCCACAGACCTCCTACTGTGTGCGACCAGAGCCAATCTTCCCTCTGTTAAATCAGTTCTTAGTAGATAATTCCCTGAGAATTACTGATGCTTAATAAATTCTCAGATCTGCTTGTTCGAAACAGTTTAGTATTAAGAAGGCTCTCTGCTGAAAACTATCTGAAAACCATCTTGACTATAAGAAAAACCCTTCTCCAGAAGTCTTTAGAGAGGACCTGGGAGGAGAGACAGGGAACAGGAACAAATACTGCAGCAATGATCACTGATAAATATACCAGCAGACTTTGGATGTAACAGGCCACCTTTTAGGAATGGAGTGGTATTGTCTTATAGAAATCCTATTTTAGCCCATGTATGCTACATATTTCAGGAGATTAGTCATTTGATGTCTCCTCCTGCCCTCAAACACCAAACTGTGCAGGACCACAGACTACGGCCTCTTCATTCTTCCTCCCAGAAGAAACCCTTGTCAGTGTCAAATACATTATTCTGCACACCAAAACCACAGAAACACATTTTTCAAAGCCAAGCCCTTATTCTGTACTACATAAAATTATCACGAGCCAGCTGGTGAAGAAAACCTTTATCAGTATACACCTAATGTCTGTAGCTTGCAAGGAGTGGAACAGAGATCCACCATACCTGGTACCTGCCTGATGCGGCTGTCCTGGAGAATATGCGTTTTAGCAAACTGTACTTTACAAATTGTACTTCAAGAAGGGATCAGTAAGAACAAGGGACTGCAGCTGATTTCACTAGTGTATTATTCCCCTGGATTTTTGTCATAATGCCTGTAACTGAATTTTTAAAGCTTTTTAAGCGTTTCTAGATGGTATCTTTTTCCTCAACTTTGTCTCTTCTCACACTTCTTTCATCAGCACTTACATTCATACAGCTGCTCAATGTTACAACTCAAGTATCTTCTATTAAATATAGTTCTTGCCTCAGACAAAAGATGGGGGGAGTGTTTTGCTGCAGGTCACACCAGCATCCCTCCCTCACCTCCAGCATCCCATCGCAATGACGCGTCGGTTCATCGCTTAAACACCAGAGGGAGCTGCCTGAATAACTTGGAAAGATTTTTCTGCCCAATTTAAATTAGAAAAATAAATAAATATGCCACCTTTGAAATCTCGATATTTAGCAAAGAGGATGCAGTTGTGACAGGCATAAAGGGGAATTACTGAAAGACTGTTATACAGTGCAATGCCTCAAATCTTTCCTCTGCTTCATTCTAGTCTCATCCAATCTTGTACAGTCTGGTACAACAGTACAAAATAAGCTTTGTTGATTTAATCAAACAAAGCGGTCTTGAATTAGAGTGTTTATGCCAGCTATTGAGATCCACAGTATGACCCTGATGGATGAAGGTTTGAGATGAAAAGGCAAACTAGATTTTTATAGCTAACTAAAACCACTCAGTGATACATGATAGGACAGACCATCGTATTTCTTACAAAATTAGTGTTCATTAGTACTAATACTAAGGCTCTGTCTCTTTAAAAACAGAACTTCTGCTTTAACACTGATTCATGTTTAGATTGTATCCTCTTTTGAGTAGTGATTTCTATGCCAGTTCTGCTCTGCTTTCCACCACCTTTTGTTTACAACAGAGAGTCTCTGCTTCCCCCCGCCCCGATTACGTCCAGTGCCTTTCCATCACACATATTTTCACGTATCCTGACGCATATGTTGCGTGCATGGTGATGCACAAATGTGCATTTGCATTTCCATTCAATGGGTCCAGACTTGCCCTTTTCAGACTGAATCTGAGCTCTAAGATTCTCTGGAAGGGAAAAGCTGAAATAAGCTCTTTAACTTAACCCTCAGCTTCTGATCCATGAGCTCTAGACAGATTGGGCATGAGAAAGCTCAAGTATGATCTCGCTTTGTTCTGGGACCGGCTTTTGTTAAGTACAGCATGCATTCACAGAGCTAGAGCTGAGCTACACTCAGACACGGGAAGACACAGCAGGTCTGGTGCAGAATTTGCTGTGCTAGAGGTCTGCTGTGCATTATCTTACAGGACAGACAGAGCCAGAACTCCACACTGATTAAACCTGGAAATCTCAGTTCCTAACAATCAAAGTGAAAATACCTTTATCTATGGATTTAATCATGGAACTTCCAGAGGTCTGACTTGTTTTCACAGTATGGGGGCTTCTCAGTCCTAATCACATGTAACTCCTCATCTGATTACCAAAACTCAAAGTAGGACACAGCCTTCACATGGTGTCAGTGTATGACACTTTTAGTCATATGCAGTTTACTCAATAATGAGAAACTTACATTATTGTGCCTACATGAAGTGCTCTGCTATCAAGCTAGCCAGTGAAGAACGAGCCCATGCAGTCAATGGCACCTAGAGAGAGTTTTGGTTCACCCTACAGTAGTCACTTACATTTGGTATCACAAACAAATACCTAAACTTGCAGGTCTTGGTCTCACAAGTCTTGGACTGTGAGCAGAACTCTCTTCTCCTCCTTCAGCGCTTTAAAAAGGATAACTTTCAGGAACATTAGGTCAGAGAATTAGAGTGTCAGAGAGATGCAGAACCCAACCAAGTGTCTGGAGTTTCACCTCTGTTTTGCCACTTCATTCCAGTCCACTTCCAAATGGAGTAGAGGGCTTATTTTTTCTCTTTCCCTAATAGCCAAAATATCCTCATTAGTTGAGTACAGCAGATAAGCAGGTGGAGCATGGGCCTGAATTGCGTTCTTTGCCAGAACTGGGCAAACGTTTGTGATCTAGGATAAGCTTACCCTGCTCAGGAGGTGAGCATAATAACATAATTGTCTTCCTCACATGAACAACTATCTTTTGAAGATTATAAAGAGGTAAAGTACATAGGACCTCCATTGTTCTAGAAAGTCCGATCTTCCCCTGTATACGGGAACTACTTTTTCAGAAATGCATTTCAAACTAACCTATTTGCAGTGACAGTCTGGTAAGCCAGAAAAATCATAGTATCTCATTTTACTGATGAAGAAGCAGTTCCTGCTTCATGGAAGAGGAATAACAACATTCCTGACACTGGTCAGCAAAGCCAGTGAGCTCACAGACCTTCACCTTCTTGCTGCCCCCCTTGGTTTTGAGGGAAGCCAGATCAGAGGATGCTCTCCCTTCTCAGTGCAGGTACAGTGTGATATTTCCCTCACTGAGATTTTACCTTCCAGCCCATTGGAGAGCAGGAGAACAGTGAGCTGGAGCTGAGGTGGGCATCCAGCAGAGTCAAATGTGTAGGCTGTTTTCCTATCTGCAAAGGCAGCTTGTAGACAGACATATAGACGTCCTTGCACTACTGTATGGCAGTGTGGGATCCACTCTGGGCAGAGGTCAGGCCATGGCTTTCCTGTTCCTGCTTTCTCCTAGGTGTGCCTTCAGCAAAGGGCAGCACTGCAGTGCTTTGGAGCATGCAACCATCCCAGGCTACATGGGGCTGCCATTCTGGGGCGATGTGAGAGTCTCTGTACAGTGAACGAATGTGTCACAGAGACCTCTCAGAAAACATTTGGCATAGTCTAGGTCTTAATCAACTCCAGAATGGAAAAAGCAGCACAAGTGAAATGTCTCTCAGTGCCTATGAATACCTAAATTCAAGTCCAATTATAGAAGGAGGAGGGGAAAAGTAAAGAGCACTTTTTTTCTCAGGCTCCAGAGCCAAGATCTGGGTGTTTTTGAAGTCATCCTACAAGGAAGAATAGAAAAGGCTGAAGCTTACTGTGACCTAAATAAAGCAAAAGAATTAGGTACTCGTGATCAAAGGGTTGAATGATGCATATACACATCTCCCTAAATAATAGAGTGGGTGGGGGAAATGACATGTCATTATTCCTCTGAAATAAAGTGATTTACCTAGTCTGAAAAGAGAAGTTAATCTGTTTTTATACAGTGAAGAATAATGCCACATTATTTCTTCTAAAATTAGCAGCTGACAAGCTGAGACTTCAGTGCTCATAGCATCTGGCTCTCTGGCACCACACTGTACTTACCACAGTGAAGGTCTACTTTTACCAGTTTTATAAGGATTGGTGGGGAATAGCCATTACCACAAAGGCCTACATTCACTGAACTCCAGAACAGCAGTAGGTCTAAGGTACCTCAGACTTTCTTTCTAGAGAAACAATGTGCAGAAAACCCGATAATGACATTTCAAAAAAGCTGCAGAACTTTGAACAGATTCAAAGTCCTCTTCCAGTGGCTTAATCATACAGGAGAGGTCTTTCCATCCAGCTGTACCCTTCATTAGTCATCTTCCAAACCAGAAGCAAACATATAACAATCTCATCCTAAAATTCCACATTTTGACATTTCCAGTGTCCAAGGCAGGCAGTGAAAGAGTGAGTTCTGAAAGCTGAAGTCAGACTTATCTAAGTAAATAAGTGGTTTCCTTTTTTCTTTTCTCAAACTCTAAAGCTTCAGACACTGAATAACTGAGCACATAACCATAGTAATGGCTGAACAATTTATATTGAAAAGATAATGGCTATATTTTATCACATGAATGCATAGAAACAGCATAGAGACTTCTCAAAACTGCTCGCCTGAGGAATTCCCTCTGTTTGCTGTTCATGTTTCGAGTGACAGTATGAAGGGCTCAACATTCACAAAGAGGCTCGAGAGATTAAAAACCTGAGAAGTCATTTCCGTCAGACCTGGGAGACCAAAATCACAGAGCTTATTTAACCCCTAGAGAGTTTCCAATTAAATACCATTTCAATGAAATAACCAAGGTTTCCTGGCTCTCCTTTACTGATGCAGGGCCATATTAAAGTCCAAGTTATGTGCAGAGAATTCCCAGCAGCAGATTTGAAAGGAAATGTAAGTTAAACTTTCCCTTCACCGCAAATCTGACAGAAGTGATCGGGTGGTATTTTCTCTGTGTTTAAGTATTAAAATTTCACTTTTGTTGATGTTTTTCCTTGACTGTGATGACACAGAGAATATGAAAGATAATAAATCCAGTCACCAAAACCACTTATCACCACTTGACATTTCCCATCACAGGTTTGGCCTAGGCAGTTTAAAGTCCACCACTTTTTATGTTTGCACTTCTTTCATCCAAGTAAGGAACAAGAGACAACGAAGACAAGCCACATTGCCCTCTGAGCTTGCTGTCCTGACTGCCAGGCTCCATAGCAGCACACTGTTGGTTTTGGTTGTTTGGGGTTTTTTGTTTGTTTGTTTGTTTTCTTTTTGTTTTCGTTTTCCTTGAAAGGTAGGTGACTGCCCTCTTGTCTACCCAAGAAAAGGATTTTGTAATAGTTGAAGAACTCCTTGGAAAAATAAGAACTTCTTGGAAGAAGTTGCTTCCTACCAAGAGAGGTTCGCCTGTTTAGAAAGGCATGTCAGCTACTAAGTGCTGGAGTTGCAGGCCTGAGAGAGGTGAAGACATCAAAGCTGTGTCTCCAACTCCCTGTATCCATAGGCTCTTATCCATAGAGGCCCTGTGTCAGGGAGGAAGGGCATCACCTCCATCTGATATAACAGTGACTCCAGGATAATGCCGCAGGGTTGAGCACCTACTGGTCTCAAGCCAGCAAGGCAAGGCCTCGGGGGCAAACCCCATCTTCTCAAGGCTCCAGCAGTCCTCAGAGAGGCGAGCAGAGATTAGCTGGGTTGAACCAGGGAGGCTTCTGAGGCAGCCTCTCCCTCTGAGAAGGCAAAGCTGTCAGGACATGCTGCTTAAGAAGCAGCATCCAAGGAACAGGGTTGTATACGCTTGAAGGTGCTATTTCAGACGAGATGACTGGGGTAAAGTTCTGGTCTGGGAAAGCAGAATGTGAGTATCTAGCTCAGCAGTTTTCATTTCTGGTTTTGTAAAGGCAGACCTGCTAACCCAGCTGCAGAAAAAAAGCTGGCTATGTTTATCACTGTATCTTCCTTGGCAGTAACTTATGTTTAGACAGATTTCGTTGCACACCTTCTGCAACATATATGAATCTTCTTCTGTATGGAGCCTGGTGGAGTTCTACGCTATCTGCTGCAGGAAAGCACCTAATTGTTGAACTTTTCTTCATCCTTCATTGTTAACAGCAAAAAATAGAGTCAAGACTGCCTTCAGTTTTTCTTCTACCTGCTTTGTTATAGTGTCTAAACTACATCAGGCTAACGTACATTTTTACATTCAGTTTAAATGGTTTCAACTGACCTGCAATCAGTGTTCTGCAGTACAACACTGGCAAGTCTGTAGTCTAAGGAACAGACAGATCAGCACTGCCCTACTAACTACTCCACATGTTTACTTGTCAACAGGAAAGCCAAACAGCAAACAAAGAGTTCCATGAATACAGATATGTATCTGTCAGCAGAGAGAAAGCAGGACTGTCCACATCAAATATGTAAACCTCCTTTTTCAGCACACAGAACTAAACTGTAACTTCTCCTAAGATTCATGTACTGGAGGGGGACACAATTACACTGACCAAATATCTAAGGGCAGCTTCCCGTCACTGCCTCTTTACAAAACACAGAATGAATAACTTCCTTGAGAAACCAAGAAAAATTGAATAAAGCATCATTTTAACTATATTCGTAATGATTTATTTGAAAATATGCTCTCATTATACTGTTATCTAAGCACAGCCCATTGTAAGGCAGAAGTAGTTTGGTTCCACCCGAATTTAAAGTCATTATTATAATTATTCTCACCAGAACAGCCATTAATCACATAAACAATACCTGGCTTGCAGAAAATATGTGAAAGGTAGCTATATTATGATTTACTACTATTTTTCTTACATTCTTTAACTCTTACTCAAATATTTATTTTCTATGAAAATGGGTTTTTTTGAAAAAAATAATAGCAATCTTACCTTCAGACTGATGCGTGGCAAGAGGTGTCTGTGTCTCCTTGGAGTATGATACCACCTCCCGAGGTAAGAAATCAACCTGGGTAATCTTTGACACCCCTAGCTTGTGCAGTCTGCGTCTAAGATGGAATACATGACATCAAAAGGTTAGTTGTGTTAAATGTAAATCAGAAGCAAGAACAAGAGTGTTTGCTTTTATGAATAGGGTAAAAAAAATACTTCAGTGTTTGCTAAGATAAAACACAATACACTCTGCATGACAAGTACCTAACTGCAGTGAAGAAAAATAACCTGGGAACCATTTGCCGTAATAAAGTACGGTTACTGAACCTCCAGATCATACTACTGAGAGGGACTGTAAATGGGAGAGAGAAATGACCTGATTGTGCCCCTCGTAACACGCAACAAGATTCTCTTTCATACCATCGTTACTGCAATGTTCTGCCTGCTCAAAAGAGTTAATCCTCAGCCTGAGATACACAATACTGGAAAGGGTACAGTGGGTGTAAACCAGGCTGGATTAGAACTGCCAGATGTTCACCTGAGAGCAATAATAGAGCCTTTAACTTGCAAGGTGGGTAATTTCTACAAAGGAGATTATCCCTTCTACAGGTGTCATTAGTAGTGGAGCTGATGTAGGTTTATGATTAGTAGAGTCCTAATGCAAGGGTTGGAGGGGAGCTCTGAGACACAGCTGGAACACGGCAAGTATAGCCTTCTTCTACTACTTCTCTTACTTTAAACAAACCATATGAAATAAATCAGTAAAGCCAACTAACTGTAAATGGGTAGGAGAAAAGGAAGAGGGACAGCTGAACGTGGTCATGAACACTTTTAGTCATACACAGTTCACTCAAAAGTGGGAGGAAAAAACCTCAATTTATTTATTGAATATTATTTGACTGTCTGCAGGGAGGGAAAAATAAACAAACAGTTACTTTCAAGTGTTTTACTGGAAAAAAGGCCAATTTTCAGCAGAGAAAAGAATATGCAAATCAACCACATAAATCCAGTTACCTAGATCAATAAGTGCAAGCACGCTTTTACATTTATGGGAAATAAATTAATGGACGTGATGTTTCTGAACTGCCATATCATTACAGAGAGAAATCTGGAAAAGCAGAAAATTCATACACATTATCCATATCCCCTCCATTTTCCAAATTGTCAGAAGAACAGAGGTCAGAGGGGTTTTGATCTAATTCATTTACTGTGGTTTAGGTATTCAATTAAGATTGATGCCTGAAAGGAAATGGGAGTCTCAAAAGGAAATTGTCATCATTGGATGACACCTACTGAACTCTTCATGTGGTTCATACTGCATCAGCTATATATTTTTCTAATCTGTCTTACTGGCTGAGTTGTTATTAAGCCTAATGCAATTAGATTCAGCAGGTAATTGGCAGGAATTAGCCCTATCATATAACAAACCATTAGAGCAGGAATAGTTGTTACAGCTCTGAGTCTTTCTCCTTTTCAAAAAGGAAAAATAAACAAGTCTCTCTCCTTATAACCATTTGTGACTTTGCCAATATGAACAAAAGCTATGACTGTCTGAAAATCCTTCAGAAAAACTTCTGTGCCATTACCAGGGGCAGAAGAACTTCTGCAGTTTGTGATATACTTCAGCTAATGGAAGTTTTAGCAGCATTACATTTTTGTAGCTGCTTTAACTGAGGGTTTGTGTGAATTCAAGCTTTAGTAAATATCTCACCAGCAAAATCTCAAGTGCTTTTCCCTCTTTCAGCACCAGATGTGCAATCTCTGTTGCCTACTTGGTCAGTTAGACTTCCCTGTGTAACCAGTCCCCTGCTGCCCCAGGCTGCTGGTTCCATTTACTGAGATTCTTAAGCCTTCTGCATTGAAAGAGCTTCTTGACTGTGGTCTTGGTTAAGTATAATCTCTAATTATGTGTCTAATCAGGGCTAATTAGAACCTCACCTAATTCTAACAACAGTTCCACATGAGGTCATTCCATAACTCCTCAGCTGCTGAGGATGTGGAACATCGATTCAAATGGAGAGCTGGATATAACTGGTAGTTGTGTTAACCTCTTCGTAGACTGCTAACCAAGAAATGAGCTACATCCCAGAGCCTTGTGCTGAGAGAATGTGTGGAATTTTTCACCTAAAATGTTTCTAATTCAGGAGCTGCTGGTGCTTGTACAGATGCCTAGTGTCACCCATATCGTGGTAAACACTGGTGAAAACAGGGAGGATCCTGGTCTCTTCGTTTATTTTTGTCCCTTTGCCCCTTAAGCAACTTGTAATGGTTCTCATATAACTAAAAGCTGCCCTAGCCCTTGGCCAGGAGCACTTAGGGACAACTGGAGCATCCTTTCAGTACCTGGACTCTACTAAATATGGAGTGTAACGTTCTAGTCTCTAGTTCTTTTTAGGGCAGCACTAAATTGCGTATTGCATTCCCATTCCAATTTTTCATCTGAGGTGCTCACATAATTCTTATCATTTACAGTTTGCGAATATTTGTCTTAGAGAGCACAAAAGCTTTGAAGGATTCCTTTCAAAACTGCCTATGGAACGCCAGTAGGAGGACAGAGACTAAAGCTCATGCATTAAAATTTATTTCTCTGTCTGTAGGTGCCATAAGAAAGATATCTGTGCTAGAAGTGTTTTGCTACACACATAATTTAATTGCAGACTGCAGAATTTTTTTTTTTTTTGTATTGTGGTTTGGTTTTTGTGGGGTTTGCTGTTTGTTTTTTACCTAGTCTCATGACACCAGAGGAAAGTCTGGTCCTCTCTCTAACTCTGCCTTGGTTTTAAAGACAGTTTTCTTTCAAAAGGGGCAGGACTTCCATTACAGAGCATACCTGTGGATTTACTCTCTGGTGTGCTTCTTTTCTGTGTTTGCACTAACTGCTCATAAAAGATTGAAGTCTTGGGGCTATACACAGGGTTATCTTTTCTCAAGTCAAACAAAGGAACTTGCCTTGCACAGCTATTTGAGGAGCCCTGCTCCCAGCAGTGCTCATCTTTTAATCCAAACTCCTGGGAAAGGATAGCTGAGATTTCTAAAATTTCTGTATATTAAACCAAAAAACTCTACCTTTTTGGCATGGTCCAGGTAAAATTGTAGAAGCTGGATCTATTTGAAGCCACTCACAGGTGGAAATTACAAACATTCTTAACAGTTCCGGATGTGGATAAACCCTGTTTAGAAAGCTCTCTGGAGACTTTCCACTCCTCCTGATCTTTCCTGATGAATAGCCCTAACAACCCTAACTGCAGCTGGGAGCACTGTCAATGAGGAGTTAAAGGGAAATGGTTGTTTTTCTTATAGAATGGTGAATGAATTTCATGTGGACTAGTAAAAACATAAGACACTTGCCTGGAGACCCAGACAGGTAAGCCCATAAGTTCATAGGTAGAGCAATTTCTTCAACATAGAGATTTGGTTTTGCCTACAACTCAAGTTCTGAAGAACTTGAGGGACTGCTATGTATCCTTTTTTAGAGAAACAGTTTATCCTAAATATCTCTGCAGGTAGATATTTCTAAATTATTTAAATTAACTAATTTTTTTTAGATGCTTGAGGTAGAGCAGGTCTATCCTGAACTAGATAATATCGATTTTAGCTCTAGAATAATTTCTAAAATGCTTGATTAGCCTGAACTCAACTAAGATGGCCATTACTCTTGGACTGTGATCATATCTAAGTGCACAATTAGAAGCACATATACAGCTCCTAAGAAAAAAGGGGAAAAGGTTACTGCATGTGGAAACAGCATAAGTATTACAGGCAGGAAGAAGGAGAAAAAGTACCTGGCAAATGATTCAGAGAGAAAAGTCTGAATCAACAGGTACAAACAAGAACAACGTAACTGTACATGCACATTTAAGTGCCACAATAATAACATTTCATCTGTAATGAAATAGTTATTTGTATTGTGTTTCAGGCAACAGAAATAGCAGCTTATCTTTTCACAAGCTTCTTTAAATAGTTTTTGGTTTTGTTTTGCTTTTCCACAAAGATGGTTTTGCTGAAGCTTCTTATTGATGAAACTAAATAAAAGGAAACTTAAATTATGGTCTTTTTGAGTCAACAAAGCAAAGGAAATTACATAAAACCAGCTCAACTGGGAAGCATTTTCAGCATAATTCTTGCAAATAAATGATAAACAAATAACGAAAAGAGCTGACATATACCCAAGTTCAGAGTCAGACTGGAGCTGCAGCACTGAGGGGTCTGTGTCCCATTGCAAGGTCCTAGGGTGGTAATCAGCCGTGCAGCACAAAGGGAGGGGGGGAAAAAGAACACACAGAATTAACTGAAAGGATGAACAAAACCCCATCTCATTAGTTACATGCTCTATGTAGTACATTCAACCTCCAAGAGCAAGGGACAGCCATAGTATGTCAAACAAGCTTTGTATGTCAAACTGTGACAGGGTGGGCAACTTATTCAAAGTACATATTATCGGTAAACAAAGGGAAGAAGCTGGGTTTTCTTTCAGGTACTGGTTAATGAAACATTTTTTTTTCTTTTTCTGAAAGATTTCTAACCCTTTAACTATGGTTGATGCATTCACAATAATCAGTAAAATTTGCAGGCGCAATTTATTGTCATCATGTTTTTATGATAAGGCAGACTGAGCACTTGCCATGAACTCCACTGAAGAGTTGAGCCCTTCACACACTCCTGAGACTGATGGTCACCCATCCTGTAATCAGTGCTCTGGGCACAAACATCACATAGGGCCTATGCCAACAAAGGGCACACTGACACGAGCTCTGATGTATTCTGGGGGCTTCTGGAACAAATAAACAAATTCTTCTTTTCCTCCAGATAAAATTTCTGGGGAAGAGGGGAATGAAACATCTGGGGAAATCAGATCTATGACAGTCTCTTAATGGACTGCTGTTGTGGGGGAAGGTCATCAAATATACAAATGCTCCAGAGGTGTGGTCTGAAGTGAAGATGATGTTTCTTGCTTTGCAGTGCAACTTGCCATGCTACCATCTCTAAAACACTTTGCAAACACTCACAAGGCCTTTCTGAAGTCCTGTGAAATACTTATATTCCTCCAATTTAGAAAGACAAAAATTGACATATTGAGGCCAACAATATCAAAAGTGCCCACTCATTCCCTGGCTCTTTATTTTGCTTTATTTTTCCTTCCTTGTGAAAATACATCTCATAGAATGACAGAATCATTCCAGTTGGAAAAGACCCTCAGGATCATCGAGTCCAGCCATAACCTAACCTAACTCTAGCACTAAACCACGTCCCTAAGAACCTCGTCTAAACACCTTTTAAACACGTCCAGGGATGGTGACTCCACCACTTCCCTGGGCAGCCCGTTCCAATGCCCGACAGCCCTTTCCGTGAAGAATTTTTTCCTAATATCCAATCTAAACCTCCCCTGGCGCAACTTGAGGCATTTCCTCTTGTCCTATCCCTTGTTACTTGGGAGAAAAGACCAACGACCTCCATGCTACAACCTCCTTTCAGGTAGCTGTAGACAGCAAATCCAATATGCAAGAAAACTCCCAGAATCCGTGACAGAATCAGGAATCGAGTTTGGCTCCTGCACACCTTTTCCTATAGTATGAACTCTAGATTATGCATTGTTCTCACTAGCAGAGGCTGAAGCAAAGGAGAGCATTCCCTCGTTAAAGCAAGCAAGTCATGCAGACACACTGGATAATGATAGTCCTCAAAATTAAAAGCTCCTCTCATTTCTCCTGACTACAAATTTTGAGGATACAGAGAACATGATACTACCAGACTCAGCCAAAACCAGCCATGCTCAATATACACCAGCCTTTCTGCAACAATAGCAACCTCTGCCAATGAATCACTCATATAAACCAACAAGTTATTGAATTAGGTTAAAATAGATCTCCTAAAGCCATATAATTATGCTACCTCCTGTACTTAGTATAACTCACCCATTCTATTACCAACATTAACTCACTCTCTGGAGAGACAGACAAGGGCACGGAGTGCACTCTCTCGTGCCAGAGTGGAACAGAATCAATCTCAACACCCTGTATGTACAAAAAGAATGAAGAATTGTAATGCAAAAGTGCTTTTCCATGCAACATAAAGGCACTTATTCCCCTAAACTTCTTATGATCCCTAGTGATGTGTATTGGCATGAAAGACTTTACAGTGATACAGAAAGAATTCTCCAAAATGAAACTGTATTACAAAAGGGTCAGAGACAAAACACTAGAGTAATAAAGAACAGATTTTTTCCTTGTAACTTGACTGTAGCTCAAGTACAGTGGAAAGGAAAGTGGACATAAGGATCTGAAGGTGTGATGCAAGGCAAAGGCATCAGTGAATAATGCATTATAGATACTCCATTAAAAATGCTATCTGTGTGAAAATGACTCTTGTAATGTCACCAAGATCAGTAGCATATTGCTATGTAAATGCCAGTTTCTAATCTAATAGCTGCCTAGGGGCTACTTATACATGCATATCCAGGTTTTCCAAACACTTACAAGAAAACATACGTAACCCATTTCAGTTTTCTGCCCGCTCACCCTCACCCACTTTCAAACCTACAAAATTTCTCAAGGGATAAAGACTATTCCATCAGAAAGAACTCTATTATCATCTGATGAAAGCAAGAGCTTGCAACAGGTGTCTAAAGAGGTACAGCCCCTACACTCCATCTCAGAATCCAAATCAAGTTACAAGAGAGGGTACATTCACCTTGTACTCAGCTGAATGCCTGAACAAAATAAATTTAGAGATTTCTCATGCTCAACACAGAACTCAAATCCCCAAAACATGAGAATAGCAATACCTATGGTTCGGACCATCATTTGTTACATGCAGACCCTACATGTAGTGGAGACATGTTCTTCCCTTAAGTATTTAATTATCTAGATTCTGACATAGAGACTTCACCAGTCTTGATACTGATGCATGCTTTTAATAGCAATTCTCTTTGACTCCTGATTACAACCGTTTTCAACAGTTTTAGTGCATCTGCAAAACATTTCCTAGATTTGTGCTCCAAATGGTAATTGTCGTCTCTGCATTGTTGTGTTACCACTCGCAATGTCTTGAAAAATAGATAAGGAAGCAATCTGCTGTGTTGTCTTCTTGAGCTTGGCTGAGCAATGTTACTGCAGAAAATGAGGCTGCAGGCAGGAGATCTTCAGGTTCTGAGTCTCTTGCCCTAGGAAACACAGAACGCAAGTGGCCGTGCTCACAGAAGGGAGGCTGGAGAGCAGAGGGAATGACTAGATGTTTCAAGGAACAATATTGATTTGTCTTTTGCCTCTTCCTGGCACCTGAAGAATGTCTGCAGATCAAAATGAAAGTGAGTGAACAGTAAAGATGTAATCTGGACCTGCAATTTAGCCAGTTCCCATGGCAATAACATAGAAAAAGAAATAAATAGATTCTTTGAGGATTATCAACCCAAAAGACAATGTTGAATAGCCTGTGCTGTCATCCAGACCAGGAAATTAAAGCTGATCTGTTTGTGACAAGCAGACATAGCGTATGACATTCCTTGACCATTTGGATGGGCATCACCATTATGCTTGTTCTCCTGTGGACAGTTCTCAGGGAGGATTGTGAAATGCCATTGGATCTCAGTGAAAAAGCAGTGTCAATCCTTTTCAAATCTAGCACGCGAGTTCTTTCTCCAGAGATTTCTTCATGAAGAAAAGGATTAGGTGCTGTTGCTTTCTTTCTTTCTTTCTTTCTCTCTCTCTCTTTCTCTCTTTTTTCTCTCTTTCTCTCTTTCTTTCTCTCTTTCTCTCTTTCTTTCTCTCTTTCTTTCTCTCTCTTCCTTTCCTTTCTTTTCCTTTCCTTTCCTTTCCTTTCCTTTCCTTTCCTTTCCTTTCCTTTCCTTTCCTTTCCTTTCCTTTCCTTTCCTTTCCTTCTTCATAAAAGAAAACTGAAATTAGCTTTGAGACTTCCAGTCACTCAAAGACAGGGTCAGAGGGAGTAACGTTACAAAGCCCAAAGCCAAGTGCATGGCCCAGAGAACTGCTTGACCAGCAGGTCAGCACTCAAGCAGAGGTGCTCCCAGTCTGGACCCTTTCAGAGCACAAGTACGTGAACGTCCCTCTAAATGGATTAAATGGATTTTGGCACAGATCTATGCAGAACAGGTACAAAACTTTTTACCTTAACGTTTTTATGGGGAAAGGAGACGAGCATTAGACCAACCAGGGGAAAGTAGCATTCACTTGCACTTTCCACAAAGCTCCTGCAGACCATCAGAGCTGAGCCTCCTCCAGCAGGGACACAGGACATGGGAAGGGGCCCTGGAAATGCACCCAGCATGAGCAGCCCAGTCAGGACTAAGCCAGATCAGACCATTCCCACCACCCAGACAGCACAGACACTATTTCAATCAGAACTACCCAACATTGTTTCAAAGTTGGTTGCTATATGAGTCTCCCACACAGTGACAAACAATAGCCCTGCTATCAATCTTCCTTTCACAAGTCTGGTGCACAACCGCTGCCCTTGGCTGATTGCAGGATAAAAAGCTGTAACTATTGTCAAATAACAGATTGTTCTAAAGCAGTGTGAAGGGAATGAGGGCTTTTAGATCTTGCACTAAGCGGACGAGGTACAAGTGTTATTACCTCTCTTTACACTGATCTGCTTTGACTCTTCCTTTAGATAGTCATATTTTAGTATTCCCAATTTGCTCTGTACTATGATGTCAATAATCTATTTTCTTCTTGAATTTAGGACAGTATTAATGCTGGTGCTGTTTGGCTCTTAGTACTGAAAAAGTACCAGATAATTTTGATAAAATGCATCTTCTTTTTCCCCAGTCAGTAGGGGAATAACCTGTAGAAAGACATCAATAGAAGGAAGAGACCCAGATGGCATACATTTATTAAAGGATTGGATAGTAAAGCAACTCGTTATGTTTTTATATTCTGAATTCGTGTTCAAAGCATTAGGGAGATACTCAGAGCACAGTTTTAAGAGGACAGAGACCATTGCAAAATTTTAGTTGGGAGGTGAAAAGAATTTGAACAGAAGCATTCCCTTTTCTGCATTATTACTACCATGGAAAGCCAGGCACTCTGCCATCTGTTTCGATGCCCTGTGGAATCTTCCAGAAGATTTTATTCTGATTGCATAATGTCAATTATGTAGATTATGAATGTGCAAAAACTAAAATAAATAAACTAAAAATAATCAAAAAAATTTGAACGCTTTTGGAGAGTTCCTAACCTCAGAATGCATTAGTGAAGCACGGAGTCTGTCATCTGAAACCGTCTGGAATCTGTGAGAACTTCTCAGCTAAATTAAGCAACTTTGGGTCTGGCCTCAGGGATAGTATATGAAACATGTAAAGCATCAGCGCCAATACATATTCTTACTAAATCACTGCCATAAAATGATGTTTAATATCTGGAATCATGGTCATATTGCAGTAAAACTGGGCCCTGGTAAGCGCCCCAATCCAACACTTTTCATTCAACCAGTGTGCAACATGCTGACAGCTTAGTTCTGACTGCTTCCCTGATGCTACAAATCAAATCCTCCCTCATCTGTTGCTGATGCTGCAGAACATGCGTTCTGCATGACTTCTTTTCTCCTCCCACTCTCCCTTCCCAGGTCAAGAGCAACTAGGCCTGAAAATCCATGCTTTTGAAAAAGGCTGCTCACAGAACAACAGCAAACCCTGCGCTTCTGAGGGGCCTCTTGCAGGGCAGGAATCTCTTTGCAGCTTTGCAAGTCGCACCTTCAAGCAGAACTGGAGGAAAGCAAACACTATCTTCTGGCACCTCCTGTCACCAAGAGCTGTTGTGCTTTCCAGACCAGGAGAAAACCACACTGACAGTGTACTGAGTCCCAAGGTATCTGCTGAACTGAGATTTCCGTATGTGTTCCTAATGAAAGACCATTAGACCTGACAGGTCCCAAACCAGCATCTTCCCCTGCAGCAACAGCAATGTCCTAAAATGGCCCTTTGTGTGAGAAATAGCTATGCCCTCCTAACCCTAAAATACAGTGAAGGAGTGTGCCATGACTCCACCGATTAAGTTGTGCTGAGGTTTTCAGAGATCAAAGGCCAATCCCATTAAGGAGAGCATAGACTGTTAGTAAACCGAGAGACCAGAAATTAAGGAGGGACTTCACCCATAGCATATGGAGTCACCCACAGCACATGATGTCTCTAAGCACCTTTGCTTACCACAGTAATGCTTCTAAAATTATGTGAATGTGACTAGTTTCATTCTCCCCATCTGCGGCAGCAGGCAGTCTTGACATGGCAGTGGGTATTTATATTATCTTCAGGCACCTAAGCAAAGTGGTCCAGCAATGAAACATGTCACCATGGGCTCTCTGCCCACGAACATAATGACAGGAGATTGCTCCATGCAGCAGTTCAGAGCACCCAGCTTGAACTCCAACTGTGAGGAGGTTTTAGAGGTGGTTGTCCACAAATAATTTTTGGGGACAGTCCAACTAACTTGGGTGCATGACTTGAGAGGGTAAGTAAAGAAGGTGAAGCCAGAGTTTTCTTGGTGGTGCCCAGTGACAGCACAAGAGACAATGGACACAAACTGAAAAAAGGAAATTCCACTTAAACGTAAGAAAAAATGTCTTTACTGTGAGGGTAGTCAAACACTGGAAGAGGTTGATCAGGGAGTTTGTGAAGTCTCTATCCCCTCAGAAACTCAAAACCCAACTGGACATAGCCTGAGAAACCTGCTTAGGGGGACTCTGCTCTGAGCAGTGGGGCATGGACCAGATAATCTCCAGAGGTGCCTTTCCACCTCGGTCATTCTTGGGTGTGTGATTCTGTGATGCCCTTTTCACCTCCCGCCAGCACCCGACGAAGAGCCAAGGGGCTATCTGCATTGGCAGGAGAGCTACTTGAGAGCCTGAAAGCTTCCGTCTGCTTTTTGCTTTCTTTTCTTCTAACTTCAAATGCAGCTAGCAAAATAAGTGAATTAGGAAAACAGAGCAAACCAAAAAGCTTAAGCTTACAAAGAATAACAGCATTCTTGGTTTTGACTTTGATGCAAGGAGGAGCCCTGCTATTAAAATACAGGCTTGGATTACAATTTCCAAAAGATTCAGAATTGCTGTACACCTGCACATGGGTGATATACTGAAAACCAGGTCCCACTCAACTCATACAGTCTTAAAAATACTGGATGCAACAACTATGAGATGTAAGACCTATTTTAAAATCACTAGTAGAATACAATGCTTAAGATGTTTTTGAATGCATTTTTTCAATGCCATACCAATATTGTCACGAAATTACAATCCAGTATTATTTGAAATTTCAGTATGTAATCTATCATGTATCTAGACTTTCTTTAATGTCTGAAAAAAAGGGCAGAATGAATTTAAGCTATATGTTTAGCTATAAAATTTTAAAGAGTTCTACCTATTTTGTTGTGTTAGTTTCCCCAAAGCTCCTACTTTGCTGTTAATTAGAAAATCTGAACTAAGAAATTGTTGGTGAGAAATTACTGCAGATGTTTAAAAATATATGTGTCTAGATAAACTGTTTGTTTTTACGCCTTTCATTCTAGATTGTTATAATCTTGATTTTCTCCACTATAATTTTCACTTTCTGATATTTGTCATACATTTAAAGCGTGTCTCCAAAACAAAATACATCAAGAAAAGAAGATTCAAAGCTACTACTCAGAGATGGAAAAGTACCACTTGCCTCAATAGATGCTTTGCATCTAAGCCACTATTCTGCTGCCATCTGTGCTCTGTTTTGCAGATCGGTTCCACTTTGAAAGGATTGGCAAAAAGAAAATACTTTCCTTGTGCTGCTTGTTTTCTGAAGCACATTACGAGCAAGATGGCTATCAGCTGTTAGGGAGGATTTGTGCCTCTCAACAAGATGCTCACTTATGCTCGTAGAGCAGAATGCCGTGACTTACCACGCATCCTTGTGTTCGGTGCTGGGCTGCTAATCATAAAATAAAAATGCCATAACACATTCAGCTAACAAGGAGTTTGGCACCACCCTTGGAGCACAGCCAGATACTTGGGGCTTGCATTTACACTTCCAAGCAGGCTGACACCTCCGACCTCCAGTCTTCACCAATAAAAAGAGCAACTCTGACCTCCCTGAGAGCAGAGCGCTATCTTTCAGCTGCCTGGCAACCATAACAGCCCTTCTCAAAAGGGCGTGAGTTAAAATACCTTTTTTAAGGTATATTTATAAAAAATCATAGACAAATAATATTTAAAACACATGTATATTTCAAAATTATTTTTAATATCAAGGCTATGCTGCTGAATGTATTTAATAGTGTTCAAAATCCACTTGAATTTTAAATCAGAATGAACAACTCTGATATGCTTTTAATTTTAAGGACATATCACAGGACCAACACCTTGTTGATTCCCATTTTCACAGAATTCCACTAATTAGATCTGCAGTTAAATGTATCCAATCTGTTGAACTTAGTTGGTATATTTAAAGCCTGTCCTTTGATTCAGGTCTCCATTACAGAATACAGTCTTCTGGCAATGTAATGAACCTTGTCATTCTCACAATTTATATGCTATAGCTACAGAAATCTTAGTCTGCAAATTCATGCTGGTTTACCAGGAGGGTCACTGTCAGTAGCAGGCTGGATCTGTGAGGACAGAAGGTCAAATAGAAGCTTCTGCTGAGCCTATGAACTGACACAGATTTACTGTAAGTGCTGGACAGCATGAATGGTCATTTTGAAAGTGCAGTAATAAAAAGCCTGTTGAGGTGGGGGAAGGCACAAGTTGTTTTGTTCTTGTAGCAAACCCTGAAAATTATTTTTAAAAATGGTATTTTCATCTTGGTTTTTATGCCAAGAGTAAGTCTATGTGACAAAATAGAACTGAAATGATCACAAATGTAAAGAAAGAACTTGGCGGGAGAAGTTTTACAAGTTATCAGCTCCTGCAGATGCTTTAAAGGAACTGTAGTACATTAGGACACTTAGATCCAGAGTTCATACAAGAGAAGTTTTCTCATAAACTTCAAAGGGCTTTGGATACGATCACATAAAAGACAAAGTTACATTTATTAGTCAAATCTAGGAAAGACAATGTGTAGCCTTTCAGAGGAGTCAGAGGTAACACGAAGGCTGGAATCTACAATTTTTAGGTCTGATATTATTCAGCTGAAGAAGAAGTGAAAGATTTCGGCAAATTTTCATTTTTGCTTTAGTGCTAAAATTCTGTAACTACTAGCTGGAAGAAGAGTTGGTCCTTCCTTTCCTCTCTACAATTTATTTTGTGCTACAAACAGCAAAATCATTTGAGAAGGGGCTGAGATTTTTGCTATAACTAGGTTGAAACAAGACCTCATTTTATGAGAGTTATCAAATATTTTTCACATCAACAGACAAAATGTCAAAAGTTTTCATGATCCAATTATCTAACTTTTAACACACCAGTTCAGAAAGCATATTATGATTTTTGAATTATTAAAGTAAATAAGTAAAATTTCTGAATTAAAAAAAAAGCAAACCAAAGTGTTCTGCTTATGAAAAATTTAATATAGAATGCTTAGGCTGTTTCAAAATTCCTTGAAAAAAAGAAAAAAAAAAATCTGGATTTTTACCAATATCTTTCCAGTGGCAGCAATTCCCACTTCACAGATTTGAAGAAAATTCCTTAAAAATTAGTTAGTAAAATAGCTACTCAGAGCCTTGTTTTATTTTTTCAGATTAAACATAAAATTGTGAATGGGAATTTTTTGTAATAGGCTAGTGAAGGAGAAAACATCTACATGTTCAAACTGTACCAGTTTAACTATGTTAAACAATTTAACATAGGAGGTATCTCACACAATTTAATTAAATCAAGACGAAATTCTGTGCGAGACAACTGTTTAAGCCGAGCTGGCATTAGTACGTAAGTTGTTTTGTTTTAAGAGGATTAGTGTTTTAGTCCCTAAAATAATTTGATTGTCCAATCAAATATATGCATGATATGCCTGGAAATAGCTACAGAGAAGTAACTACAGCTGGGCTGATAACCTAAATGGTTAAGTGGGGCTTTGTACATTAATATCATTTTGTTCTGGATGCAGCTGGGGCTCAGGTTTCCAAGGCATTTTATGAAGCACCCTGGGAATGTCAATCTTTCCTTCTCCTTTAATTTATAGCATGGAGATGCTTGCTAATGAGAAAAATAATCAAAGATCTGGAGGACTGAACTCTATCCATCCTTCAGGAATGAAAGCATGAAAATCCTTAACGATGCCACAGGCTCAGGCTCACACGCTAAAAGGATTGCCGATGATTCTAATTAATACAGACCATTCTGACTTTGTAACTGGCACACACTGAAAAACACTTCTTACTTTCTAGGTCAGATATACAGACACTTGAAAGCAACTGCCAAAAATCAGTCCCTAAGGTGTCTGCTTATGTTTACAGGCTAAAAAAAAAATAAATTGGCAGGCAGAGGCTTCAGATATCTAGGGCTAAATATACATTGAATATAAATGAGAAGGATCGTAGTTCTTCTTGTGCAGGCACAAAAGGAGGGAAGAGACTGCAAGAAACCTGCCTTCCTCCAGCCTCACATACTGTGACAGCTTTGTATACCGTAACAGGGAGAGACAGGAGGTGTGCAAGCAGCTCAGCGCAGATGCCCATACTGAGCAGCCCACGCTCTGTGGAGGGAAGACTGGCCAGCCCTGGCACTGTCCTGTAAATAGGCTGGAGGTGGAAAGCATGAGAGATTCGTAGCATCGCTTTAAAAAGCAGGAGAGGGCCTAGAGCAAAGATAGCTGAGGCAGCCAGGGTCCCCCGGGCGAGGGGACGGGGTCAACACCATCACTCCTTCACAGATGCCAGCACCAGTCAGGTCAAGAAGGCTTAAGGCACAATTTGGCCAAAAGTGTCACTTTTGGAAACTGTAAGATAGAACACTCGTGCCAAGAGATCTTCACAATGGTGTCATAGTCAATTATAAGGAAAAAAAATTAACAGCTGGGGTGTATATTTCTGCCTTACCAATGAAATGGCAAACATCCTATACCAAGCCCAAAACCACCAAAAGAGTGGCAATGCCAGCATCCCATGGGTTATCCCACTTGCCTCTAGCCACCAAGCAAACCCTTGTCTTGAATCTCCACTGTGGAAGACTCATGTCTGCACTACGTAACAATCTCTAGGGTTGCAATCCTTCTTTTTTTTGAATAAAACACCATTCAAGCGAAGGTCGCCATAAAGTAATTATTTTCCCTCGGTCTTTCCTGCCGCTCCTTTAGAGTCTTTACATTGTTCTGGGGTTCCCTTTGGCTCAGCCCATTTATGAAATACATATGCCACTAAACCAGCCATTTAAAAGCCACTTCGTACACATAAACTGATCTTAAAAAAAAACCACTATTAAAAAAAAAGAGTCTGCTACTAATAACAGCTATGGCTGCTGCTCCTGAGGCAACACAACACAGGCCCACTTGTATTGGTCATATTTGAAGAAGGATCCCTTTCATTTGTGAGGGCAGTAACACAATGAAATGCTGGTGATGCAAAGCTGAGCGGCAGCGATGAAACAGCATTATTGTACAGAACCTGTCAACTACATTTACTTAATGATAAAGTAGCTAAGCCCCAGGCGATAGGGTTATGTCAGCAGTGGTTTTAGCAGATCTTACAGAAACATGGTTTTGTTAACATCTACAGGGATGTTTTCTGCAGCTCAAGATAGGAAATGTACTGCAGGGACTGTAAAAGACAATCTACTACAATAATCCATCCTTGCTGTATAAATGATATACAACCCAGGATCCACCTTCTTCCTTTGCCTTCTTTAACTAATTAAACAGCAAAGCATACATTTAAAAGGGTGAATGGCATTCTGATGCCCTTTCTTCAACTTGTCAATGTGTTATATTACTATACTAGGTAAAAAGCCGTTTAAAAACAAAACAGTGAAAATAAAAGCTGAGTTGCCAAGTCTGATTTTTCAGTCAAAAAGCCTAAAAAGTACACAACCTAAAGACTTCGGTGACATTTAGATACACTCATGAGACATCAGCAGATACTCTTTCTGATTTTAAATATTATATGGTAAGAATACACTTCTTAACTGAGATGCTTCTTTTTTTTTGACTTGACTGAGAGTGAGCGAGATTAAATACAAAACTGTAAAAGGGTAAATATAATAATGACATGCTCTGACTCACTCGATGCCCAGGTGCTCCAGAACTACCTTTTTTCCTTTTGACTGTATATTTGAGAAGCAATAAATGCTTGTGTTTGAATGTCAGACATGAAGAAATGCAGGATTAACACAAGTCTCGTCTCTGCTTAGCTATAGCATTATAAAGCAGAACACCTAATAACTATAGAAAAATTAGTAAATAATATGCGGCAGAGAAAAAGGACTGGAATTACATCTGTTTCTCCCTATATTGGGCCAATACAAACTGAGAGTGGACATCAGCACATCGAAAGAAAACATATCCTAATGTATTTCTTTTTACACTTTATATATGCTTTTATATTAATGGCTCTAAGTGGCCATGGTAGATGGAAGCAACTCAGAATCACATCTGATAAAAACATACGTGAATGCAGACTAATATTGTCAGCAAACTTCAAAACAGGATGAGAGAGAAGATGACATGCTCTTGACTTCCTACACATGAGGACATCCAACCCAGTGTGACAGCTGCTAGTATATTCTCTGGAGTACAACTGGGAGCACATTCAGAGGTCACAGTAACTGCAAGACATAGTGGACAAAAAATCATGCCAACAGCCAAAGCCAAAGGTGGTATTGCTCCACAGAGAAAAGTCCTCCAGCATTACAGACAACTGTTCTATTTCTAGGATTGCTCATGTACCATATTTCATCTAGAAATAAAAAACTGTAGTGATGATGAGGCAACCAGGATTCCAGAGTCTAACTTCTATGGCATATTATTGTTACAAAAAATGGCATATTACAGCTACAAAACCTCTGATTTCCCTTTATTTTTTCATTTCTTTGCTATCTAATGCTATGCTCAAACTCATTCTCACTGGAACTTTCATTAAATATTTACAGCTTCATCTAAATAAGGACTGACCCTGCTTTACTGCAAGTAAACTTCACACACTGAAGGCAGCTAACCAATTTCAGTGCATCAAACACATCTCAAAAACCGTGACATCAAAGGAATAATAACATAACTCGGGTAAGAAACATTTAAAATAAGTATTATGTAGTGCCCTAATCCAGCTAAGAACAATAACTATAGAATGAGTAGCTGCAGCCAGACATAACCACCCAAACCAATGGACTATGAAAGAAATAGTATGAAATAATCCACCTTGCATCATTTTACAGCAGATAAAACACCACATTGAAGTAATCATTCTCTGAAAGAAGTTACCAGAAGACAAAGAATATTTCCTGTCATCTTTGTCTTTATGGGAGCCCACAAAATAATCAGGCATCTAAATGTATGGGCACCAAAATATGCAAATTCAAAAGTAAAAGACCACAGATGAAGCTGTTGCAAAAAGAAAGGCAACTATTAATCTTTACACATCCAAGACAGCTGAGCCTGGTGCAGTTTACTGAGCAGATGGAAGGTGGGAAACCTTATACGCAGCCTAATGGGATTCTCAAGTTCCAGTACAAAATGCGCACATGGAAGTGCCGCACACGTGAGACTTTGCTGCACACACACTCACACAACCCAGCTCAACAATAAGTGGGATGCTACTGTGCAAACCTACCACTGCAGGGTAATAAAGCTTGCTGGGAAGAGACAGAAGCAGTGAAGGATACATGGTGAAAATGGTGACATTTATGAATGTCTAAGGTATGTTGAGTAGTAAAACATGCCTCTCCATGGGCACTGTTTTACAACAGTTGTGCTATGACAGCATCTTCTCTGGCACCCTAAGGTAGCAAAAGTTCAGGCTACCTGGTAGGGAGGGCTGAGAGGTATATAGTTATCATGAAGAAGCTCCATATTGATACCCTAGTGGAGGCAAATGTGTATTTCACACCATGCTACAGCACAAAAGCTCTTGACAAGTGTCTTTAACTCAGTCCCTTTCTTCAAAACATGTACTGAAATCTAGTTAGCTGAAATCTACATTTCAGTTATGCATGTCTGTATAAGCTGACCATCAGCAACAAGACACTGGGTATAAATGTCCCAAACCAAAATACTTATCCTGACAGAGCCAAGCATACTATATTCCAAGGAGAATCTTCATGGGATCCTTCCAAACTGCCTTTGTGGAAAATGAGTCATGTCTGAGCACATCATAACAGAAAGCCCTGTGAGCCAATAACCTATCTGTCCAGAGTTACGTATCCATTCTGGATGCCATCTCATTTTCCTGTCCTTTCTGCGTAGCACAAGCAACACTGCCATCAGAGAAGTGGAGCGGGGTGTGCAAAGCAACGTGGAGATAGGCAAGTTGCTCACCGTGCAACAACGGAGCTCTAATGGATTATTCAGAGCAGCCTGACAACTAAGAGCAGCACATATCCAGCCTGTTTCTGAAGTGCACGGTTATGGTAAAATCTTCCAGAATCAAAGTATAATGCATCTCTGTCTGCACAGAATTGATCCCCAAGACCACAAAACAAACAAACAAACAAGTTGGCTCTCTGTCCAAGTGAATGCACTCAAACGTAACTGTCAGTAGTCTCTAGCACTGTTATGCATCTAACATCTGCTCATTCTTACAGTTGCTGTCACAGCTCAGGGAGAAGCTGGAAAGCCTAGTGTTACCCCTTGTGACAAGGCTATGAGAAATAGCAACCTGGTACTAAAGATCAAGCAGAAAACAAACAAACAAACCCAACACAAAAAACACAAAACAAACAAACAACAACAAAAGAAGACAAAACAAACAAACAAACATAAAAACCAGACTACACAGGTTCCATAATTTAGTGATGTTACACAGTCTGCCCTGCACCTTCTTTTAATAAGCTTAATGGCATCACGGAAGGGGCAACGTTGCTCTAGCTATTGTGCTGGAGATAAAGGACAATGGTTCTGCAGGATAACAGCACTACTAGTCTATAAATGGTATAGCAAAGGGGACCATTGTGACCACTTAACTTTTCTTCCTGTGCCACAAAAATGATGTATGACTTTTCTGAATGAATTATTGTTTGACCTGTTATTTGCCTGTTGAGCAGGCACATTATCCTGAATGAGAAATGTCCAGTGATAGAAGATCAAATAGAGTCTTTAAGTAAATTACTTCAGTGATTTATCTCACCATTACAATTTTACGAAGTTTTTCTTGTTTTATATTTGTCCCACTTCAATACCAATTGCTGCTGTTACACATTGCTTGCTGGAGCCCTTTTGCTCCCCATATAACTATTACACTCGGTGAGCAGGTTAGCAGTTAGTTTTCATCTTGCAAAGTAAGGTACAGTGATGTCTGTGGTTCCAGGATAACAACTACTTACTACTGTCCAAACTCTCACCAATTTATGAGTTGCACTCCTGAAAAGCACATGTTAGAAACCTGCATTTCTGGCTATACTATGTTCGCCATTCTGTAAGAAATCATGTGCTTGCCAATCAAAACGTACCTCAGATGTACTTGATGATGTTGGGACCAATAGGTTAAGTTTGACAATTACCAGAAGTGCCAATAACTCACAGTAACCCAGCATAGCTTTGCACAAGAAACTGCTGCCTCAAATGGCAATGTACAAAGAACTCTTGCTTTCTTCAAAGCTTTCAACAGGGCCTCTCTCCTGTACTGAACCAAAATCTATGACTTCACAGCTTTTTTTTGAATATCTGTATCTTCCCCTGGAGGACACTTCAGCAACAAATAACCAGACTGCATGCAGGATTTCTGCCAGCCTGTGTGAGCTTGTTATTTCTGCAGCAGTGTTAGCAGCAGCAACAACAGCCGAGCCGTGATCTCTGAGACTGAGGCATTAGCAGCTTTGGAACTAATCTGCTCTCCTCTAATGCCTGTGCTCAGTCTACCGTTGTATAGCAAATTTGCAGCAGAATGGGGAAAAGGGGAGGATGTTACAAGCACGATGGCATGAGAAGGGATCCAGCAAAAGTGCTCTCTCTATCATAGAGAGCAAAACGGAAGGATAGGTTAAAATGAAGCAGAATAACCTTCCTTATACAGATAAACAGGCATTCATATATGCAGTAGTCAAAGTAAGTCAGAAATATGGTTTAGGTATTTCTCAGAGAGAAAAGAGCAGAAGTGGTTCCATCCTTTTTACCACTGTGATGACAGGCCTATCAACATTTTGCTCTCCAGGTTTGACTGCTCTATCATACCTACATGCTCGAGTGCACTCGTTCACACACCCACACACTGAGCACATCTACTTGCACCCAGTGACTCACTATTTGCCACCTAGTACTATCCGCAGATTACAGAGATTCCCCAGGGCCTGGACCAGACATCACCAAATTTCCATCAGCACAAAGCAATCACTCCAGGCAAACACCTGCCAGTGGCCTTCCTGGCACACGACACAGCCCTTTCCATACCAGAGAGGATGGCCCGCAAACTGGTGGACCACAAAAAGGCCTTGGGATTCCCACTGAATTCCTAGTATAGCCACGACAAGCCAGAAAGTGGATCCAAAATGAAAACCCACAATGCAGTACATCACGAGCTTTGAAGAAGGGGACAAACACCATTCTCCTCTGTGAGGGCACTGGTCACCTGCCCTCCTTGCTTGTTGCTGACAGAGACTCAAAGTGCCAGCGTAGGTCACAGTAAAATAAATTCTTCCAAGGGCATTTCACTATTTTAACAGTAAAAAGTTACACCGTTAGGGTTTAGAAGAAAAACAGGAATTTAGAAGTCTCCAGCCAGTGTTGTCATAGCTGCATGTAGGACTGTGGGAAATAACTTGAACAGCAGGCTATACTTTGCTTAAAAAAAAAAAAAAAAAAATTCTGCTAAAAGTACATTGATTTGCTAAAGTCTGCTACATTTATTTATGAATGAAGCATTACACTATTTTCTGTGGTTTGAACTGCTGTATCTTACAGGCGAGGGCTTTCCTATTTAGCACCCTCCATTTCTTGTAGAGCGTAGACCTGGGAGAAGGGTGGAGCAGATTTCAGCAGCAGCTGTGCAACCTCCACATCACAACGGATGGTGGCTGCATCTGCCTGAATGGGGACACAATATCATTTCACCTTACAGAAGTGTGATTTTTCTAAGCAGAAGGCCGGTGTGGTATGAAATCGGGTGACCTGAAGCTTAGTGACATTAGTGTTGATGTCTGTAGAGGTGCGGTGTCTACCCCTGACAACTGTTAACTGCAGAGAGCAATCACTGTGTTTTCAAGTGATTAGCAGAGTCATGGCTCACAGATTTGGATGAGCTGACAGCTCAGCTTTATGTTGAATTAGTTTGATATAAAAAGAGCTATTGGGACCCAGGTTTTACATTTCTCAAAATATACAGTATAGTTGCTTGGACCTCTTCTTACTTGAACATATGCTCATTTACCAGCAGCATCCTCCTTCCTTTTCCAGGAAAATTGCAACTCCAGAGTAGCAATTATTCAGTGATTGCCACTTGCATTTCCTACTTCAGCCACATAAACAAAGACAAGAAGGTTGCCCTTGTGCCCATCCCTTATACACACCCACCACTCCTTTCCAAGAAGAAAGCTGCTTCCCTCCCATTCTGCACAAAACTCTGACTCCCACAATCTCCAAGGCAGATTTGCCAGCGGGTCCCAGGGTGTGTCAGCCTGTTTCTCTACAAGCTCTTCCCTGCCGCTACCCGTGGCACGCACTATGATGAGCAGCCACACAAGAATCTGTGGTAGCCTGGCCTTAGACCCGGGAGGACTTCAAACGGGACTGGTTATGTGAACAAAGATAATGCACATGAGTAACAGGTTCTACCACTCGGCACTTCCCTCTGTTTTTAGTGCATATCCACACAGAATTAATAGCTTTCTGTGGGCCATTCTAGAAGCGTAAATTCAGCTCTTGCTTCCGATACAAGGTATGGGGCTCATAGCTTAAGAGCCGCTTGCTGCATGCATTTATTTACCTCACATCTGAGACCAGTCTTACTGGATGGTAACACACAGTGGATAATGCAGAAACAAAAGCACACATTAGATATGGCACGTTCTCATTTACAGAAGCAAAGGTAAAAATGGGAAAGAACAAAGTGAAAAAACACATTTATTCAATGCTACCATCGACTCTGTGTCTTACCTTCCTAGGGGTCCCAGATCTCCTGAGTCCTGGCTGCCTGCATCACTGGGTGTGCTCACTGATTTCGAAGAGGGAGACATAGGGGTTGGGACTAAATAATGAAAATAACAGGTATCCCATGTTAACACATGCAGCGACTGCACTGATGAAGAGCAGTGTCAGACAAAACCAATGGACCAAAATGATAGTGGATGAATGAGTAGGAGAGTTTGAAATGGTGAAAGCAAATAAGGAAGGAAAGAAAAAGAAAAGGAAGAGAGTCAAGTGAATTTTAAGTCTTTTGTAAGTGTTAAAACTGACATGAATTTAGACAGGACTGAAAGCCCAATGGGAATCTACAGCTAATCAGTGGAGGAGATATCTATGGAAATAAAATGGTACTTGTTTTCTTGTGTATAGCTTAAAGTTGACTTGCAAAAGATTTTAGAAGTATGAAGAAATATCAGGGGCTTGTCTTGTCAAAAAACTAAGTGAACTCTTCTGATAAAGTCAAGTAGGCAATAGAGCAAGCATACTTTTCAAAATCTGAATTTAAATCAAAAGCCAGTGTCCATTAGATATGGTCTATGGCTGCAGTGTGGATATAACATCAAAAATAAAAGCTAAATAAGGAAATCCAGCTAAGTTAAAATCATTTCCCAAAGATGGTGAGAATACATATTAGTTTGTTCAGTGATCATGTTTTCTTAAGTCATTTAGGTCATATAAATTTTCAGTTTTGGGTGGGACATGATTTCAACGCTCAAGGAAAAATTTCCCTTGGTTCAGATGCTATTTGCCCAAGTTCTAAACATGATTGACTGCTTGGCTTGCCAGGGCTTTTGAAGCATATTTCATGCAAAGGCAGTTTTGTTTCCTGAAACAGGAAAGGGAGTTCATAGCTCAAGGTCAGCCTGAGTTAAAGCTCTTCAGCAAGGAAATAATAAATTAAAAGGTAAAAAAATCCTGATTTCTTTTAAAATGGTTTCTCAAAAATATTTAAAATGCAGAGATGGCTCCAGTCAAGATTTAATGCAAGTACTCTTCAAAGAAGCCACATTGAATAAAACACAAAAAGGAGTTTTGATGCAAGAGCAATGCTTCCCATTTGGTTTAAATCATGTGCGTTTCCTTTTATAGATTTAGCAGAGTAAAACTTTAAACTATTTTGTTATGCTCTATAATGTATAATGACAGACCTGTCAAGAGACTTGGATTTTCCATGTGGTCAAACATTTCATGCAGATTCTCACTAGAAACTGCCACAGAAATGACTGCAGCATGAAAAGTGAATTCATCTTCATGACAGGGCTTTGGCAGGTTACAGGTATGTCGTGGCTCTTTATGTATTCCATATTCACAATGAGATCTGGGTATCATATGTGTATGTGAAGGCAGAATTAAAGCCTCCTTTGTATATTAATTGTGAGTGTATATACAGAGAATGAAAGAGGACTAAATACTTTTGTTTAACTAAGATGAATCATCTTATATGTGAATTTTTATGTTCTTTTGATAATATCAAACACAAAATAATTAATTAAGAATTGATAATTTGCAACACGAATATATGTGTTTAGTTAATAATATGATAATGAAATATATCATCATTTACAGATAAAAACGAGTATTTAAATGCTAGAACATTAAAATGTATCTGATTTAATAACATTATGATATAATTTACAAAACATATTTTATGATGCATAAAATAACCTAACCATTACTGGTCAGACTATCATTCCGAGAAGTGGTATTTAAAAGCTTCAGTCATTATATCATAACTAGGAAGGAAGGAAGGAAATTTCTCACTTTAGGGCCACCCAATAAGTGAGACAGAACTTAATCAAGGTAACCAATATTCAGATACTATGAACTTTGCACATGTATTTTTAATCTGAGGACTTCAGATTCTAGAACTGAAGAATCAAAACCAAAAAAGAGGTTGAGCACATGAAACCAGATCTAAAATCTGCGGTAATGATCTGATTATAAGCTTTTTGCTAGCTGTGATTTGTCTTTTTATTTCCCTTCTAAGTTTTGCTTGATTGTAAAATAAAATCAATGGGACTTCCCACATGACTATGCTCCTCCTTCCTTAGCAAATGCTTAATCTGAATTTTTGAAACAAAAATTGGGGCAAATGAAAAACAGAATTTATAATATTATTTGTGGGTCATCAGATAGATGTGAGAGAAGGTAAAACAGTCCATCAGAAAAGAAATCACTGCTGGTATGCAAAACCAACCTGCATTACATTCACAGAAATTTATTGAAGAAATGAAACAGATGTTTTTAGCAATGACAAGTACTGAAAATGCCGTGAACTGGTATATGTGAATGGTATGGCAGGCATTCAAACAGAAGAGTTCACTTCACTAATACAGCCAAAAATCAAAAAAGCCAAGCATGCTTTAGTAGAAAGAATGCATTCATTGTGGCAGAGCTGAATGCTTTACAGTGTGCTTCTCTTAAATACCTAGAGGTGGTTCTGGGGATATACCAATGCTCTGTAACAAAGCTTCTGTCTCTCTTCTTTTGCGGTCTAGGTCTGAATCTTCCTGAGCTGGCTCCTTCTTCTGCTGTAGATCAGCCTGAGTTAAAACAAAACAAAACAGAGAAAAGTTTCATCAACTCTAGCAATTAACTGTGTGGAAAATATTTATATGCACCACTGCTTAGATACACTTTGAAATTCACTTAGTTGTGTTTCAATAATTTATAACTTAGATAATTTACACTCCACATTTCAGTAGCAATATTTTTCCCTGAATGCACGGGAAAACTGATCTTTGCAAGTATATTTGCAAGGACTTTTACACTACACTAATGGATATCATCTGCCTCTCACTCATCAGATGCAACTTATTCAGGTAATATAGAAGCTGACCTAGAATAACACGTATCATTACCCTGAATAAAAATGGCCCCTTCCTACTTACTCAAGGATCAATAAATACAATTTCATTGGACTTCGGCAGTGTAGCTTAAGGGCGTACATTTGGTCCCACGCACTTGTTGGCAATAAAAATACTTTGGCAATAAAAGTACTTACTTCATAAATGTCAACAGCTAACAGGAGCAAAAGAAAGGACTGATGTGTCTAATACAGGGTTTTGGCAGCCCTGGGCACTAACAGCCAAAACTAATGGTCCACAAGACCCTTCACTCTTTGCTTAGAGATCTATAGCTCATTGGAGCTTCCACACATCAGCCTCCTCCTCCTCTCGTCTACTGGGACCCAGAAACAGGAGGAGCAACATCTGCATTAGCCAGAATCCCTTACATTTGGGTCATCACTCCCCAGTTTAGTATGGTGGAAGGAAAACACCAATACCCCAGCCTAGTGGTTAGAGTGCTCCATTGGAAGAACCAGGCTTGCAGCCTTTTTCTTGAGCAGAAGATGGAACTGAACCCATGTCCCACTTTGCAGCCTAGTGCAGAAACCAGTAATGCAAGTAAAACAAAATGCAAGTGGTCATATCTACAATTTTATCATGGCTTAAATACAGCAATCCCAGCATAGTTCTTACAGAGAATGTCTGGCAGCAACTGCCTCTGTACTTCGGATCCTGAGGTTGCTTCAGGATTGACTGGTCCTACCTAACCTCCACACAGAGAGGTTTTCTCTTCCATTTACAGTGCCACTGATAGGCACTGCAGTGTAATCAGCCAAGCTGTGTGTCCCAAGCTGGATCTGGCTATCAGGGCCAATTGAAAGTTCCAACCACCACAAGATCTCCACAAGGCATAAAATCAGAGGCAGGGGACAAAGGAAAGGACTTAATAGCTTCCTCGAGCCATTAGCTTGGCTTCCTTCCCTCTAATTCGTTAACAGGCTAGTGATGAACACTGGAAATGTTAACATGTAAAGTTCTGCTTACAGAGGACTCCCCTAGTGACTCCAGGAGCCTCACTGGGGGGTGTATTGGTAATTGCACAAAAACTGGCTCCAACAAAAAAAGATTTAAAAGACAGTCAAAATTGGAACACTGATTTCTTGGATCACATCACATTTCCACAGTAATTCCATGAAATTAATGTACAATATTAAAGTGTCAGTTAAAAAGGAAACCAGTTATTAGTAAAGGATAACAGGTGCTTTAAACTATGGTAAGTGTTGACATTTGAAGGAAAGGAAACATAATCACTTAATGCTTCTCTGACTTTGCATGAAAATGAATATCCATTCCCTGTCAATTCTCACCTCTATTCCACTAAGTGACTGAATAAAAAGAAGTACAAATCCCTTAATGAAAAACCTAATGCATATTGTCAAGGACAAATACAGTAATATGTCAATCAAACTTTAACAGAACGGAAAGATGCACCCATGCCAGAAGAGGAGAATGCAATTGCAATTATGTTTTACTTTACTGGAGAATAATAATTGTAAATCTGTTACCTTAGCTAGTAATCAAACTAGTCTTCAGAATACAAAAATACATATTTAGATTGTAATGGCTTGAAAAAACTGTAAGCCCTCTTTCTGTCTTTCCCCACTCTCCACTCCCTTTCCATTGAAGGAGAGCCCAGGAAAAAGCATTGTGGCAAATCAATTTTTCTTTTTACACACACATACACATCATGTTGTCTAAACTGTTGTCATCTGACAGTGCCTTGGTTTTAAAGCAAATCCCTCACCTCAACTTTCTTGACTAAAAATAAGCAAGTTGATTTTAAGGCTAGACCGATGTGGGTTTAAGGATCTCATTCCACATGACAGGTACCTTGGGCTATAAAATGCTGAGATGTCAAAACCTCAGCAAGCGCCTTCTGCAAGCATGAGCTATCTAAAAGATACTTTTGCGTATTTACCTCTTTCTTCTTCCTTTCTTCTTCCTTCCGTTTCTTTTCTTCTCTTATCTGAGCCAAACGCTGCTTTTTGCGCTCAAGTTCTGCTTTTAAATCACTTTTGTCTGACATTTTGACTCTGCTGAAAACAAAATTACGGAAACCAAGGTGAAAAGAGAATTAAATGTTCTTCCTATTTACTTTAAAAATATAATTATATCAAAAACAGTCTTCTAAAATTGCTACAAATATATTTCTATATAAACGCTGTCCCTTGGACTACACTGACATTGTAGAAAGCAGGATATTTGTTTTGCAACCTTTATTTCAGCAGCTCTGGCAGACTGCAGGACCCAGATCCACAAATGGATTTCGGTTTTAAGTACAAGAACGCCATCTGCCCCAAACAGCCCCATAAATCTTAGGCAAGTAAGAATTCTATTCGCAAAAACAGGACACATGATAACTTTTGCTTCCGCAGGTGCCTCGAACAGCTGTCACCCCAGGATCCCCTCCAGCTCCACTGGCGCAGCCCTACACAGACCACCAGCTCCATCTGAGGATCGGCTGACATTTTCATTGAATGGCTTCTTCTTATAATTACACGTTTTATTATTTTCTTTCATTAAAAGAAAATGCTTGCAAAGACAACAAAGCTCTTGGGGCCGAGGTTGCATTGAATGTGCAGGTGACGTTGGTGCGCCGGGGGAGCACCCTCACCGAGCTACGGGCTATCCTGCATGGGAACCTCCTCCAACCTTTCCAGGGAAAGCTGGGCCATTCCCCCCAAAAGCCTGCAGACAAGGCACAAAAACAGGCAACCCAGCAAACCTGAGCTTCTCTTTAATGAAGCATCACATTGCTCTGCCAACAGTCTCATGCTCAGATCATCTTTCCAAGTGGCAGGAGATGTGCCTAATATTCCTGATTTGACTCCAATCAAGCAAACTTGGCAAAAGTATTTCTTCTTAGCTACTAAAAGACCATCCTGCCATTTAATCTTAAACACAATTCTCTCTAGGACAGTGATATGAAGCCACATACACTCTTTGTGTTTCAAATCTCTCAACTGATGCTGTTATGTGAGCCATGAAAATCAAGGGTAAAGAGATATAAGGTAACATCACAGAGAAACAGATACAGATCTCTAAAGAACACAGGATAGCAAGCTTTTTCTACAGTTTTTAAACCACAACAGTGTTGCACAAATCCATAACTTAAGTCACGGATAATTTATTTCTTTTCTAACCTCATCATCATTATGAGCAGTCATCTAACTGTATCAATACTGATTTTCTTATTAGCACTTTACTTCAAAGACAGTCCTGACTAATATGGACATTCATGAGAAGACTTAACTATGCCTTTCCTATTAATTCACACATCACTGACCACATCCATCACTGCAACCCAGAATCAATCAGATCAATGTCAGTGCCATGTATATGCAAAGGAAGTCTATTGTTTGCTTGATGCATGGGAAATTTAAATGGCAACTCTCCGTTAAAGGTAATGAGAACTGCACTCATATTACTGCCTGAGTGGATGGACAGCTGGAGATTAAATCTATATGCAAAAAGTTATATGGCACTTTCACCCATCATTAATTCTGCTGTAGTCATCAGCTTCCTCCTCAAAATGATAAAAGCATAATAGGCCCATGATATGGAAGATATAGCCAATATCACCTGCACATTAAATGCAACCTCAGCCCCAAGAGCTTTGTTGCCTTTGCAAGCATTTTCCTTTAATGAACAAAAATAATAAAATGTGTAATTATAAGAAGAAGCCATTCAATGAAAATGGCAGGCAGATGAGCAGAATTATGGATGTCAGAGGGGCCAGGACACCTCTATCTCTGTGTGGACCACACCACAGATGCTAACATTTCCCAGTCAAACTCCCAGCTGAAGCCCACCAGCAGGAATTACACCAGTGCAGCTCACGCCATCACAGATTCTGCACACACTTCAGCAGAGCTGCCCATCCTGGCAAGATACCCCACAGCCCTTTCAAGGCTTGGGGACTCCCGGTTCAATTCACAACAACACACAGTAAATGGTGTAACTAGGACAGACATCAAACTGCTAACAAACTGCACCACTAGTTGCACTGGCTATATGTGGAGGACCATTATTTCTTTTTTCCTTCATCACTCTGGTCCTGTTCATGATGATATTGTTTTCAATTTGAGAAACAGAAATGAAAACTGTGAGAAAAATTGCATTTGATGTCAAGAAAACTAAACAGTAGCACCTTAAACATTAATCTGTGTGACCAGTTGACGTCAGTGAGCTATTTTTTACATGACAAATGCCCAGAGAAGAAAACAAGCTTTTTAATGGCAGTGCAGGTAGTATTTTGCCTACCAATCTGCTCAGGATTTGTGGGTCTCTCAGAGATACGGCTGAAATCCCATTTGAAGTCATTTTCCTAATCTATTGCACACATTTGAATTCTGATTATGAAGTTGCCCCTCAGAGCCCTTCGGACTAGATAGAGGTTTTGCATCCTTTTAGTTCTGCAGTTTGGCAACAGAAAGCAAGCTCCTGTTTCTATGCAAAAAATATGCAAATGCGTTTTAAAGCTCACGACAGAAACCCTGAGGGTTTGACATCCCTTTCAAGCTGTTTGTCAGATATCAATGAATTGGCTTTCTAAAAATTCATTCCCTTAATGTCAGGGAAGCTAACTAGCTTTTTCCCTGATTTGAGCATCAGTGGTTTAGTACCTGGCCCCTTCTTTAGAATGCTGCAGTCAGGGTGATCAAATCCTATTATAACTTTGCCCTATTTTTAACAAAACAGATCTTGCATACAACAGAGATGATGCATTAAATTTTCTTCAAAGAATGTTGCCAGAGCTGAGTTATAGAGAAAAATTAATCTCAAGTTACTTTCATCCGGAATATATTACAGTCGTGCCTTATTCCCTCAAACAGCTTACCAACCTTCAAACTAGCTATTTACAATTTTAGCATAACTTGAACACCAAGGGTATGTAACCACCTTTCTCAGATGCCAGCAAGTCAGTAGTGAGCAATGAAGCAAGCGTACTTGTCACTCTGAGTGGCATTAACCATGGAGTTAACACTTTGTATTCATTACTGGGAACAAATTTCTAATAACTGCCATTCTGAGTGCCAAAAGGCAGGCTGCAGCAAGAGAGAGAATGGTAAACAGTAAAGAAGATGCACTTTTAACATCCTCTTTGGTGCAGAATGACTGCCCAAGGCTCATGTATGACTTAATCTTCTCCAGCCTGGGAGAAGGCATTGGTCAGAGGGAAACAGCACGGAGAACATTTTGTAGTGAAGCAATTAAATCACCTATTTGGAAGAAGGAACACATAGGAACAAACACACTGAATATTGCATTAAATGTAGGAACAGTTCTTGTAGCAGGGAGCAGCCTAGGACTCCCCTCTTCAAGGTGCATAATCTTAGATCAATTTTTATTTTGTTTGGCCCATTTTACTGCAAAGTGACACAGTTTTAAAAGGAGAGAGTCCTCCCACTCCAGAAGAGCTTACCACCCATGTGCTAACATAGGTTCTTGAGATGTAGCAGGATACATGGATGTGAACCACCTTCCACAGAGAGCATTTACCTGGGCTCCTAATACTCTGAGGAAATTCTCCTTCCTTTGAGCTACTGGGGAAAGGAGCCTGCTCCTTGTGGCATGACTTTTAATGACATGGACTGTTGTATTTCAAGATGTCAGCAATGCAGGTAAAATCAAAAGAGTCTGTGTATCCTAGGACATGATTCCACATTTCCTAAAGCAGATGTCTAAAAGTAGTTAAGATTAAGCGTGCCCCAAAGCCACCAGTTCCTCTCCAGTGCTGATAAAGGGCCCTGGGTGACCAGTTAAGTTCTAGAAATCTCGATTGTAAATGTCTCAGACTGGGTGACAAGAATCCTGTCCTTAATATACTCCCAGTTGTTCCTTTTAGCTTTTCAGTGTATGAAAGAAGATCTTTGAAAGACCATTTACATTAATCTTAATATAATTACAGTGTTTGCACAAACTTCTTTGCTGTACAGAACATATGCAGAACTACTCCACTAAGCTTATCACACAGGTAGTAACATCTCACAACCATTTCATTAGTGGCAGTGGTAAGCACAGAAGTATGGAAGATGCAAACAACAGTGTTTTACCCTTGACTAGACTAAAAGCCATGCGAGTGCTTTTACAGGTACAAGCCAATAGACTTATTACAGTTTTATAATAAGCTACAAGGTCTGATCAATGATCAGTATCACAATATTTGAGCAGATATTTTTTCAAAGCATTTATGTGAGCACTTAACAGCAGAAACAGTCACAGGAATCTAAAAGGGTTTACTATAATACAATTGCAGAACTAATAAATTGGTACTTGCCAGACCACAGAGTTACAGAGGTACAAAGAGTGGCAACACATGTATGTAGCTTGGACTAAATATAAGAAAAAATGAGCATAAAGTGCCCAATGTATGATGAATAAAATAAAAATAAAGACAAAATTATTACAGTGCACACTTTTTATAAGCAGAAAAAGAAGATATAACATCTCCCTCCTCTTAAAGCCTGTTCTTTATATCACCTAGAATAGCATCTTGTCCGTATGCTATCACAGAGCTCATCTAAAAAGAAACTTGTTTCCAAATCTGGTAGGAGATAAAAAAACTTAATTATTTTATTTCTTTTTGGTGTTTGTGGGATTTTTACATGCTCTTCCTTCAGTAGGCTGCACCAGAGTAGAACCGTATGCACCACTTCATGAGCCTCAAAGTCTTTCCTGGTTTGTGACTTCTTATGTTGTCCTTTTCACTATCATCTCCATTGCAATTACCAAAGGGGTTCATTAAATACTGTTACATACGACATTAGTCATCCTATAGAACTAATTATAAATAATTGATTCATTAAGATGCTTTTCTAAAATAAATAGGCAGCATCTAGTACTTGTAGATGCTATACATATATTATTCATATGCCTTCATAAAAAGCCAGCTACTCTTGAGTCCAAAACTGCAAAATGTCTTTAGTTTGAAAGGCAAAGGAAGTTGCATAATAAAATACATTAATCAGTGATTTTTTATTTTAAAGAATGGGTCTATAGAGTGGGAGTAGTATTACTATTGAAAGGATTACATATGGAACTTTCTACTGGAAAAAAAATGATCCATTTCTATTATGTACCATATTTGCCTCTATTTTGTACAAACTAACACATTTCCTACAGTTAGTGATATTATACATTTTACAACAGAAAAAATTCCCATGGGATCTACCCATGACTTGTAAAAGTGTAGAATGTGCATGTTAAGTACGAAATTGTACAGAGCAGATAAACATCTTTGGTCTGCACGAAACCAGAGGGAGCTGTTACCCTAGCATAA
Organism: Caloenas nicobarica; assembly: GCF_036013445.1. Taxonomy (NCBI): domain Eukaryota; kingdom Metazoa; phylum Chordata; class Aves; order Columbiformes; family Columbidae; genus Caloenas; species Caloenas nicobarica. Next base: position 27,043,299 of record NC_088246.1, on the reverse strand, counting down.
ATGCATTCTAATCCATGGTATTCCTTTGAAAATGATGTTTGAAACATACTTCAAATGGACAAGAGGGGCTAGAATCATCTTCTTGACAGCAATTTTTAAGTAAACATTTGCGTACCTCTTTACATCATGCATCAGAATTTGGACTTAACTTCAGTTGAATAACACAAATACTTTTGCTAAATAGGCATATCAATGTTTACAAGATCACAACAACGGGCAAATATTTGCGGCTGCAAAAACTTAGCATTTGCAGTATTTTAACGAATCTCCTGTGTGATGAATTCAGGGAAACACCAAGTAAAATTTGATGGACTAAATATTTTTTCCTACATAACCTTGAGGCAAAACAGTCAGGTTTTTACATTGCATCTGTGTATTTATCTATAAATAAAATGGTTGTTAAGTGTTAGATTCCAGGGAATGTACCATTTTTATCCTTCAGCTTCTGAACATTTCTAGCAGATGGGCAAAGGCCTTGGACTTTGTTCTGTGAAGGTTTACAAATCACAGCACCCAGAGATTTGGTTCTGTGCTTCCTCCTGGTTGCTACGCAACAGGTCAGTGAATCTCCAGCCAGTTTATTTTGAGGCTGACAGGGTGTAAGTTATGCACCCACAACTGCTCAGTTATACAACCCTTACAATCTATTACCATTTAATCTTTTCACTCTTGTTCTTCCACAATGGCCCTTCAACAAAATGAACTCAGTTACAGCAGAATTACAGGGTCCCTACAAAGCGGTATATGAGCAAAGCTCTACTATTGCCCGTTCTTTCGGCACCAGGCATAGCGTCAATGAAGCATCATCACCTTCTCATTACCCCATTCTCTCATGCCCTCTCAGTCAAATTTAACACAACCCTTTCAATTCCAACAGCATAGTTCCATGGAAGAGACATCAAGGTTGAAGAGAGCAAGCTGCTGGCACCAACTCACTGGAAATAAGTAAGGAACACATGACATTCCAGCTAGGATTAGAATTAATTTAAATACTATATGCTAACAGGTCATTCTAGCAAAGCTGCTGCACATCTCCCACCAAATATTCTCCCTTTATATTGAGAGAACTGACTGCATGTATCACCTCAAAGAAAACTAGATTGTAAAAGTATCTTTTAAAGTGTCTTAGGTTTTCCTCAATAAGCATTAATGAGGACAGTTGTAACTGCACAGTGATCTCACATGTCATGTTGGGAGATGATCCTCAATGATGCAACCAGTACTGACTCGTATCTCCTTCAGGATCTGACTGAGCAATTGTGCCCTAGTTACGAAGAGTGGATGTTTTTAACAAAACAATCAACTGCATGCCTGACAACATTTTGATCTTGAGGAATACAAAGTCTTCGGGTATTCATGGTCAGTTCACTCCCTATCAGCTTCTGCTTCTGTCATTTTTTACTGTTTGTCTACAATAAAACACAGGGCTCCAGATGTGGTTCTGCATATGTCTGGGAATGGACTTACCATGATTCTGAATCTTTGTGACTCTATACTCCCCACACATTAACGGATCTTACCAGTTGCGCTACGTTATCTTCTGTGAATTTCCCTCCTTGCTTCAGAGAGGAACTGCAGGACCAAGCAGGGTAGTTTAAAGAAGTTTTCTGACATTCAAAGAGAAACAAATGCAAGCTATAAACTGATAAGATTTTAGAGATGGATAATGTGAGAGAGATGACAAAATCTTATCCTCAATCTGAAGGTCACTTGTCTAGAAAAGAAAAAAAGGGCCCTGTATTTCATGTTTCTAATTCCAATTTCTTTTGTATGCACTGCGTATATAATGCTCAGATTTCAATTATATCTGCTGCTGTCATTGGTTTCACCACTTCTTCAAAACCTGTATAAAATATCTGGTTCATCATAACAGTACCAAAGTGCCTCCTAGGAGTATATTTAATGACTTACTAAGACCTAACATAGAATTTCACTTCAAAATGTCTGCTAGTCTCTCCTGAAGTGGACCAAAGACTCATTTTCTCCATCCTGAAAATATTTCAGACATTAAAACACATACTTCCACTCCTCATTGAAGGCAAAACTGACCCCTCTGACTTTTCTGCCCTACTCTTGAGATAACCCTATGGTATACGGCCAGCAAACTGATGCTTGAAGCCATTTACCCAAACATAAAAAAATGCATGCTCTAGTGTCTGCTTCTTAACCCAGTTATGACAACTGCCAGACAGACATCAAGGAACAAGCTATGCTGCCAATACACAGGTTTTCCTGGAAGACTTACCCAGATATCATGTTTTTCTTAAAACAAAAGCATGCTTTGCAGCTGATGTTTGTAAGGATGTAATTAGGCTAAAAATATTGCACATTTATTTCATCTCTGAAGTCAAAACACCTAAAGATTTAAAAAGCAGGGGAGAGCCCTGGCTGTAATACATACACAGACGATCTCATATGAGTTCTCATAATTTTTAAGGAAGCAAAGTGGAAGAAATAACACTACCATTCCCTTTGTACTTTCCATGGCTTCTTTGGCTGTACTAGCAAAGCAACATGAACAATCAAAGCGAGCCTCAGCCAATCATCCCTGTTGATTCACATAAGTGGAAAAAGATAGATGTAGATAAAAGAGCAAGATGATAAATGCAGATGTCTAACATCATAATTTAAAGGACATATAAAGAACTGCAAAGAATTTGAATATGCGAGAGGACTGAGAACTAAGAAATCTATGTCTTCTGTTTATCTTCTCTGTGGTTAAAGTATTCTACCCAAATGAGAGAAACGTGGTTTGGGGGGGTTTTTTGTTTGCATTTTGTTTTGGGTTTTGTATGTTTTGGAAGGGTTTTTTTGTATTGAGAGAACTGAAACCCACCTCCCTAGGGTGGCTGTTGGCTAATGGATGAGAAAGACTAGATGAACAGAAATTGGATTCTTAACCATTGAAGCTATTTTCTGTTTATTTCTTTTCTGCAAAGATTCGTTGGAGCAGAAGAAGCAGATGCAGGAGAGCGAACATTAGTCCCTAACTGAGGCCCCTGGGTTCTAGTCTTTGTTTCAGGGTTAGTTTACATTATACGCAATGACTGTTTAGTTTAAACTACAATGCTGTATTTAGTATCTGGCGCCCAAGACTACTCTTTCTCACCAAGTACTTGAAGTAAGGTGCTGAAGAGTCCTTTCTCTTTTTCCCACATGCTTTGTCGCACCCAAAGAATCTTTAACAATTTAGGCTTATGTGGAGCAGCTTCAGTGGGAAAGACTGGGAAGGTGCCTACTGCAGAAGACACACATCTTGTTGATTAGAGCATAGATGAAGGCAAATATCTCTTTAAGCAAAGGCAAAAATTACCTGAGACATGGGCATGGAGCACTCAGTCTGACAGACGGGCTCAAGAAATGCAAACCAGATGAGGCAGCCCAGGAGAGACAGACAGTGGACACCCAGGCTGTTGAGTCCGGGGGGTTCAAGGGTAGGACCACATCCAGAAGCAGAACTCTGGGGTGAAAAAGGGAATTTTTAGAGACTGCATGTGCTTCAAGAGCTGGGTGACAGCCAAGCAGAGATTTTTCAGGACTGGAATTTGGGTTTCTGTTTCTACACCATTTTGTCAGTCTAGTTCTATCTGAGCTTCCCAGGTACCATAAGAACTTCAAGTGTGAGGAATTCAGGTACACATCCCAGGTTCAAGATGTGGGCATGCTGTGCACTTTAAGCTCAGCCTCCTACCAAGGCAAGGCTGGCTGCACGAGAGCTCTTCTCTCCTACACAGACACATACCTCTCACGTGCCCCGGCTTCCACAGAGAAGAAACTTGGCAAATGGGCTGACTGAGGGCAGAAGCAAACAAGTCTCCAGCCTAAATGACAGGGCAACCACGCCTCTGGAGTGCACTGCAGGACTCCTCCAGAGGTAAGCCTCAGTGCATGACCCACTGCGCCAGGACCTCAGCTCCAGGATTTGAGACCAGGACAGCAGTTAGATGCCACCAGTTCTCTTCAAATAAAGAACTCGGGGCTACAGATATTTTTGTAAAATAAATCAACTTTTACTAGTGGTTCTCAAAATATGGGACCATTGGTGGTCCACAAGGCAACCAGAATTGGTCCATGTCTGGGTTCCAGCCACGTTAATCTGTAAAAAATAAGAGCTTATTGGTTCCAACAGAAAGTCTTGAGGAATAAGAGGGGAATATAGTTTAAAAAGTCTACAAATCATTGCAATATCACAAGAGAGAACTGGGGAGAACCCAAGAGTAAGCAGGTAATACAGTTAGTCCTTAAGCAAAAATGGACAGTATGTGATATGAGAAAGCACAGCAGTCTTATTCCTTTATAGATATATACAGTAGTTTAAGAAAAATAATACAAAAAATGGGCACTGACTTTAATTACACCTATGCCTAATTTATCACCTAGTTTAGTGAGACTAGAAACTTTCTTTGGAAGACCTTATAATTACACTTTAAGAACTTTAATTAAAAGTTTACTGAATCAACACTGAGGGGGCATGATCTTCATTTACAGACTTTACAACCAATACTAGTATTGACTAATATTAATACTGCATTATATTATAATTTTGTTCGAAAACACTTGTATGTTTGTATGTCGATGTGGCTGTCTATAGATTTTACTTCCCTGTCCTCTGATTCACTGATAAGTAAACAATAAAATCCAATAAGTGTTATGTACATAAAGGAAGGGCTGCTGTATCAGGTGTGGAGAACATTAATAGTAAGGTTGCAACACCTTTCTTCCCCATTTTATCCCCTTCTGAAGAATATAATTTACCATTATTTTTTGAGTTCTATGCTTTAAACATGAGAAAAAATCCTAAAGCTCTATAATTTATAATTATCAGATAAAAATACTACTGAATTAGTTTAGGGTGTTTTTAATATATTTGAAGAGGTCCATAAAGGCTGAGAAACTAGGCTTTCCTGTGTTTTCTTGCTATCAATCAACTTTCTGTGAAAAAGAAAATATTGTGGGAAATAATGGGACAGTTTTCCCACGGGCTCTTTCAGTGCAGACAGAGAAGGGCATCGCTGTTTGGGTTTTTTTTCTCTGCAGTACAATACCCTCCTATTCCATCGGCACAATTTTTTTTTGTATTATTATTACTACTATGGAAATAGTGAAAGGCAGGAATACGACATTCGCGGGCTTTGCCAAGTACAGCAGATTACGTACGTGAATAGCTAATTGCACTCTAGGGGGTATGATTTAGGTCAAATTTCTTGTTTCATTCCAAAAGGTTATAGATTTTTAAGCCATTCATTATTTAATGCACCACACAGCTTACACCCACACATATATATAACATGAACTATCTTTTCTCCATTTTTTGCAGAAGCAATTTGTGTTCCTGGGCAATGAAGACTGGCAGAAGTTGATAGTCTGTAACAAACTGCTCTGAGCGTGTAACAAAGCTCTACCAGCAGTCAGGGCTAAAAAAGCACAAATAAAATAAGACTTCATTCAGGGGCAAACTGAGATTTGAAATCCTTCAGGATTATGATACAAACCATCTTCTGGTTCAGCAACTGCTCAAAATGTAACAAACTGATGGAAAAAAAAACAATGTCATATGACTTGGAATAGTGCAATTAAGGAAAACGGTGATTCTTTCATATTACTTAAAGGGAAGACAAACATGTATTATGAAGCAAGTCACATGAGTTTAGATAGTCCCCCAGCTTTGTTTGTGCTTTGAGAATCAAAGAAGTAATTATTTTCAATGCTTGCTCAGCAAAACAGTCCTTAAACCAGGACAGACAGGTTGAAATACAAGGAACCATTTTTTTTTCTTTCTGTGACCCTGTTTTGTTACATATTTTAATTTCTGAAAATATACAATAGCAATCATTTGAAGATGTCTTTGCCCCAATTACCAAGTGACCTGGTAACCACTCTGATCCTAATAGTGGTGGCCTAATGTGCAAAACACAAAACAACGGCATTCCTTGAACAGTATGGATTAAATACTGATGTCTGTGCACTTTAAAAGCTAAGATCTGTGTTAATGGATACAGAAAGGAAGGGCTGAACAGTTTAAAGCAAGAGAGATCCATATTCTCCCTGCATGTGGTCTAGGACATGCAGTGATTAACTTTCAATACTAACATAGCATAGTGGGGGGATAGCTTTTTCTGTCAAATTCGGCCTGAAAATATTAGAATAAAGCATTAGAAAAGGCTCGGAGATATGGATATAAACAGATAAACAATATATCCTCCATAATATTTATTTATATTTAATCATACTAGGCAGTTTTGTATTTTTGCTTTATTGTAACTACCCATTGTTTGAACACAAAACACATCGCATCTTTCTACTGGACTGAAGTGAAAAATTAATAAATGAAGAGTAGGATTTGGAATTACTTGTACCACACCACAGGTGGAGGGAGAAAGAACAAGGAACTAAAACCACTTCTATCCCAGGGAGAAAAGACAAAAGGCAAGAAAAGACCAGTGTGGATGGAACACAGTATTAAGACTAGTATTGAGGAAGAGAGAAAGGGATAAGCCTCAAAGAATGACAGCAAGAAGGAAAAGGGATGTGAAGACATGAAAATATCACCAGAAACAAAAAGCTATGATGTCCTTAAAAGATTCCCTCTGTAATTGTTTTCTGCTGAGTGGCAGTAAGTGAACCCTCTTCTTCTGCCGAATTACTCATTAATTATTCCAGGGCCAAGCAGGGACAGTCAGTCAGCACTTGGGAATACACAGGGTAGAGCTGCACTGGTCCAGAAGGACTCCAGGGAGGTTTGTTCCTCAGGTTGATGTAACCTGTCTCTCCAGGTCAGGCAAGCCGTGTTAAACATGAAAATAGGATAACATCTAATATGAACAGCCGAGAATCGAAGAGTCATCTGAGCAGTCATTATTCATCAGATAACACAGTCATCTGCACACAAGTCAAAGCAGCAGTTACACAGGACCTCATCTAAAATCTTTTAAGTCAATGCAGACTCATTGGCTTCAATGGAGTTTGGAGATCATAGAATCATAGAGTAGTTTGGGTTGGAAGGGACCTTCAAAGCTCATCCAGTCCAACCCCCTGCAATGAGCAGGGACATCTTCAACCAGATCAGGTTGCTCAGAGCCCCGTCCAGCCCGGCCTTGAACGTTTCCAGGGATGAGGCATCTACCAACTCCCTGGGCAAACTAACACCTCATTGTAAAAAATTCTTCTTCATGTCTAGCCTGAATCTCCCCTCTTTTAGTTTAAAACCATTACCCCTTGTCCTGTTGTAACATACCCTTCTAAAAAGTCTGTCCCCATCTTTCCTACAGGCTCCTTTTAAGTACTGAAAGGCTGCGATAAGGTCTCCCCAGAGCCTTCTCTTCTCCAGGTTGAACAACCTCAACTGTCTCAGCCTGTCCTCATGGGGAAGGTGTTCTAGCCCTCTGATCATCTTGGTGGCCTCCTCCGGCCCCTCTCCAACAGGTCCATGTCTTTCCTGTGCTGAGGGCTCCAGAGGTGGTTGCAGGACTCCAGGTGGGGTCTCACCAGAGCAGAGGGAGAGAATCACCTCCCTTGACCTGCTGGTCACGCTCTTTTTGATGCAACTCAAGATACAATTGGATTTCTGAGCTGCACATGCACATTGCAGTTCATGTCCAATATTTCACCTACCAGTAACCCCAAGTCCTTCTCCTCAGGGCTGTTCTCATCCCCGCTTCATCCCCCAGCCTGTACTGATACCAGAGGTTGCCCCGAAGCAGGTGCAGGACCTTGCACTTGGCCTTGTTGAACCTCATGAGGTTTGCATGGGCCCACTTTTCAAGCTTGTCTCATGGCTTTCAAACGATGTACACAGCTGACTCCTGCCATCACTCTAAAGGCTAGACTCACCATCAGAGAGTCACAGAGAAACTCTTATTACGGTCAGCAGTGACAGGGCTGAATCCTCTGCCCTTCAAACTTCAGCATGGAGTTATGATGTGCTGCCCGTAAAACACTTCCAGAACTGTCATTCCTGCTCTGTGGCTCTTGCTGCTACAGTGCCCTTCCAGACACTCGCCAGCATGCTTCTGCCTCAAAAGGGAAAACAAAAAATGTTGAAGAAGCACAGAAGAAGAAAAAAGAAAAAAAAAAACAACAAAAAACCAAAACAACAGAGGGGGCACAGTTTTAAGCTCAGGAGGAGCTTATATAGGTCAACCAAGTGGAAGATTGTAAGATCCCTTATTTGGAAAGCAAGCCCCCTTATGGACACATAAATGTGTATTCACCTGTATAACTTGTGTTGCTCAGATGAACTAAAATAAGCTATACTGGCAAAAGCACAGTTTTACTAATACAAGATGCATCTGTACTAAGGGCAGTTTGCCAGCATACTCCATCAGTATTCCTGCCGGAAAATGTCCCTTTTACATGCAGACTACGTCTACAGTCATTATGGTTTGTTTCATTCAAGGTTTTTAAAATTAAAATATGAAAATATCAGATGAGTATTGCACTGAGGTCATGATGTCTGGCTACAGCTGCAGAAAGTCACACCTCTGCGGATATTAATTTCCCCATGCACCTCAGTGAGGATTTCAGTGTTAGCACCCTCTAACTTCCCTGGAAATCAAATCCCATGGGGAGGACAGGGAGGATCTTTCTGTTAACGTCCCACCACTACCTCCAAGCAGAAGCTCGTTTTGGCACTAGGCATGAGTGACTCTGAAAGATTCCTAATTACCAATTCTGTTGTTGATCAAACTGAGCCAAAGGAGTTCAACAGGGCACTCGAGCCACAGCACTAGTTAATAAGCCTGAGTATTCCTAGAGAAAGACTGTGAATGTATTTTAAACCCCTGTGAGAACAAGTCAAGTTTGAGGAGCTGAAAGATACCACACAATTACCCGAATCATTGCTTTGAAAAACAGCAATGCCTTTTCATACCCTTATGTTTTTCTCTTTCGCTCTCTTATATTTTTCTCTCCCAGCCCATTTCACCTCATTGTCCAGCATCCTGCAATGGTGAGACCTCTACCACAACCCTTTGCATCCAGCTCTATCTAGTATTCTCTCTCTCTTCTTGCAGATTGGAAAACTGATGGCAGCAAGGAATGATTCTTGAAACCTGTCTTACAAAAGAAAAGGAGATCAAGAGTCTTGATCCGCTAATTTATATGAAAATAAAGCAAGTAAACTCTTGTTGCGTCATTTAGAGGAGCCTGAAGACAGCTGCTAAAGCAAGGCTTTTATCTCTGAGAGGCATAACAGGAACCCAGAACCTGAAGCTGGAAAAATACAAACTGGAAAACAAACAAATGCATTTCAATAATGAAAAAAATAGCCACTGAAAGGCATCACAAAAGAGGGCAGTTCACTGCCCTTCCTCCTATAGAAAGAGCTGGAAGGTCAGCTTCTTAATTTAAGATCTGCAGGGTACAACAGTATTTGCCTGACTATTCTTTGAGTAGCCAGATTTCCAAATCCTCAATAATCACTGCATGTAGAGGGTGTGGTTTATTGCTGCTCCTTTAAAGATTCCTCTCTTGAACTGTGGATAAGGCAGCACTGCAGTTTCTGCATTTTTAGGGTAGACTAATTTGAGGCAGACCTCTCTAGAACCAGGAGAAATCTAGCTAATCCAACTCCAGACAATCTCTTGGACGTCCACATACCTGACTGTCAGAAGTCTTGCACATATCAAAGAAGAGGATAGCAAGTCCCCATCCTCAAAACAGTCCATGTACAGAGAAGAAGGTGTAGAAGGAACAACACATTTTGTATTTTTATGGAATATAAATAGATGGTTTGGGAAAAACAAAATGAAGCAGAGCACTCCCAGGGGCAAAGATCTGTGTGCAGCCTCAAAGTTTATGCTGAGGAAACCCATTCTTGCTGAGGAATGCTACACAGAAATTGTAGAAGGAATTTTATTGCCCTCAACTAAGTATGGAGACTGTTATAGAGATGTCATCTCAAATGGAAAGAAAGTAAAAAGAGGAACTTAAAAGAGTCAGAAAAGAAAACATACAACTTCTCCCCATTAACTTAGCAAGAACAAATGAGAGACTTCAACAAAGCACATTGGTAGTAACAGAAATTAAATTCCTCAGTGGCTCTGATAATACCATCTATCAGAAGATAGAAGGTCCTGGGATTTGGATTTCCATTCTGAAAGTGGTTTTGCAGCACTACGCTTCATGATATTTAGAGGCATTTCAGAGGTAATTTAATGTCCTCATGCAGAAGCAAAGAGCTGACAAAACCCTGTATGTCAGGATAAATTACCAGGTGCAAGTGCCAAAACCACGTGCCAACTTCAATTCAGGTCTCTCCATTTCATCCCCCCTATAATAGCAGATTAGATTCCTTGATCTGCTGCGAATCCTTATTTTATATGTATTTATAGTTGAAAATTGTACTTTCTGTCAATGCCAATATTGACAGAAAAACATACTTTGTTCCAGCCAGTAAAACGAGGGTTTTGTTTGGGAAATATCTAGGAGCCTTCTGCTCTCTGCTGACCCAGGGGGATTCCTAGGGCGATGTAACCATAATAACATCCTTTTCAAAATGTATTTCAATGGACTACCAGTGACAAAGGCCTCATATTGATTCCCTCCTCCCCTCACCCTTTTAGGGAATTACCTTAGAAACAGGAAAAGATCTAATTCTCCCTGTGCTGTCGTCGCAGTTTTAAGTAAACCTGCTGTTGCTCACGCTGTGCGAAGAATTAAAGATGGGAAACTTTTTCCCACCTCCTTTGCTTTAAGGCGCTCGGCGCTGAGACAGCAGCCGGGGAGCCTGCGGCAGCCCGGAGCGGCGCAGCGGGACGGGCAAGGGGCCGCGCCGGTGCCGGGAGGAGCCCCCGGGACTGGAGCAGGTGCCGCTGGGGCCGGCGGGGCTCACCGCAGACCTCCCCGCCCGCTCCCTCCTCGGAGACGAGCTGCCAGGGTGGAAAAGCCCTCCCTGCAAGGGCCACCCGGTTCCTGCGAGGCAGCCGGGGATGCCCGCTATCTCAGCCCGGGCCGGTGCCCGGCGACAGCCTCCGGCGGCCGCGCCGAGGCTCCGCGGACGCTGCGCATCCCGAGGAGCGTCCCCTCCCCAGGCTTCCCCGCCGCCAAAGCTGGGCTCCCAAGGGGAGCTCCCGCTCGCCCGCTCCGCCGCGGCACAGCCACGTCCCGGCCCCGCCGCCCGCCGCGGGTGCCTTACCTCCGCCGGCGCCCGGGAGATGCGGAGGAGCTCCCGGCGCCGCGCAGCCCTCACCGAGCCCCCGCTGCCGGGGGAGCGCAGGGCCGCCCCGCTGCCCGAACGGCTGCTGCCCGCGGCGCTGCGCCCTGCGGTGCTGCGCCTTGCCGTGCCGTGCCGCGCCGTGCCGCGCCGCACGCCGCTGCAGCAGGACGGCCGCCGCCGGCTGAATGTGCTGTCTCACGCTGGACTGGCTCCTCCCGAGAGCTGCTGCTGCTGCTGCTGCCGCCTTCCTCCTCCCGCCTCCTCCTCCTCTTCCTCCGCCTGCGCGCCCCCGGCAGCGACAGCCCCGCAGCGCCCGGTGGGGCCGGGGAGGGGCCGCGGGCGTGCGGAGCAGGTGGCAGCGGCGGAGCGCCTGGGGCAGGGGACGCCCCGCACGGGGCTCTGCCGGGCCTGGACCCCCGCTTCTGGTCCTTCCCAGCAACTCCGGTCTGAAGTGGGCTCCCCCGGCTGCTCTGAGGTCCCCTGGCTGTCACCCCCACGTTGGCTCAGGTTTCCCCCACAACAGCCTAGCCATCACCCACAGCGATCTCCACAGCATCCTTGCCACCATCTCCATGGCAGTAGCCATCAGCCCCACAATGGCTTAGCCATCACCCTCGAAGGTGCCTAGATACGTTCCCCATGCCAGCCTCACCATCACCCCCGCTGTAGCCCAGCCACCAGCCCCACAGCAGCTCAGCCATCAGCCTTACCATGGCCTGGCCATCAGCCTTACCATGGCCTGGCCATCAGCCCTGTAGCAGCCTGACCAACTGTCATGAGGGCAGCAGGCTCCTGGCAAAGCCCTGTTCCTTTGGGGAAGAATGGTGAGAGATCCAGAGTAGGGAAATGTTACCCAGCTTTCACGGGTAGACAAGGGCAAGGCTGCCCAAAGGCAAAGGTTTTGTTTTGTTCCCATTTCTTCATACCACTCCTGTAGGGACAGGCACCAGAGTGGAGGGCCAGACTCCTGGCAGCACACCTGCTCCTCTCCCCACACTGACACATCCATCTCCTGGGTGAGAGCAGCCAGGCAGAGCTGTTGGAGGCAGTCCACATTCCTGCAGAAAACATCCACCTCTGGTGTAGATAACCCAGCTTCCCTCTCCCTCTTATTGCACGCAGGTATGTTGCCCCACACGTGGCAAAAACACGTCCCTTTGGTGCTATGGTTTGTTCTTTAAAAACATGATGACTTGGACATATGAGTCACTGTTCTCCAACCATCTGGTTCAAAACAGCAGGGAAGGTACCCTTCTGAAACCTGTTGCTGGAGCCATGTTTGGTTTGTTTTGGTGGGAAACACTATCTCCAGCCACTGTCATTCCAGGTGCAGGGCCTGTCCTGGGAAGAGTGAACTGAAAAGCCATCAAGGATTCACATCACCTCCAGTTCTTGCTGGGCCCAGCTGGACTGCACCTGGCTGGGAGAAAAAGAACCTTGAAGAACAACGGCATTCATTGCAGGTGAGGACACAGTGAAGAAATAATGGTTTCTCAATTTAATTGGAGTTGAAGCAAGAAAGATTGATACGTTGCTCTCCTATAAGAGTCCTTAAAGAGCAACATCTTCTGCTTGTGCAGGCTGGAGCACGTGGAAAAGAGCCCGTGGTTTTAATTGCACAATTTGGAAAGATTGAAGTTCGGGGCACTTAGTTTGCAACTCTTTGTTAAAATAAGGCCCTTTCAAAATCAGACATTCAAAATTGAGCTTCAGAAACTGCTGTTTGCTTTTGGAAGTGTTGACCTTAGTCTCAGCTTTAGCATAAATCCCACAGGGTTTGTTTAGGTTTCTTTGGATTGTGCATCATTTGCAAATTCCCTGCAAACTCAGCAGATTCCTTTAAATTGTTCCTGACCTAAAGAGGGCCTTGGCATAATTTAGTATTCCTGAACTGACAGATCAGCCTGGTTGTCCACAGTGCCCGATGAGGTTCTGCTATTGTCACATCCTATCATATACATATAACCATAATGCCGCGGTATCATATACACGCAACATGGTATCATATACTATATCATGCCATCACATTGTACGATGATATCAGGCACACTGATATATGTCATAAATAAGTCTTGTTAAGTCTTACCTTTTTTGTTACAAAGTAATGGTATTTCATGTTCCACCAATAACTCATACAGGACATTTTTTTTTAAAATGCTGTAAACTCCAGTTCAATGGGACAGGATTTTGATATTTGTTATATTCACATTTGCCAGAGTTGATCCACTCTTTTCAATGTATAAAAATAAAGCATGAAAATGGAAATGTCAAGGCAAAACTGTAAAAAAACCCTCATGAAACATAATGACAGATCTGGTAAAAATTATTATTGAATCCTATATAGAAGAGTTTGAAGAGAACTTCAGTGGCCAGAGTAATATAAGAAATATACAATTTATCCTCAGAATAAACTACTGTAAGGAAATTTGGAAAGAAATGAGCCCAGCTCTATATTCTTAATAGATGATCCTAGGACCTAGAACCTAGGACAAGAAAAATACACAACCAGACCAGTTCAGGAGTTCTCTGAAGGAAGAACTCATTTTCCTGCAAGTGATGCTCTATTCTCTTTGACATCTTTCTCACCATTGTCTTCCCTAATCTTCTACAGCAAAAGCTCTCAACATTTTTGTGGATTTCTTGTTGCAAGGATTCAAATTGTATTATCACTAATTTTAGAAGACAGGGATAGAATCTTTATATTGCAAGAAGATATGATTATATTCATTTTCACAAAAAAAAATCATTATGATCAATAACGTATTTTTAACACCACTTAATGAAAAACATCCAGTCATTTCAGTATACTGCAGAATGTGTACTATTTTTACATTTTCACATTAAACAAAAATCTATAATATTGCCCAACTCGTTGCATTCTGCCAGTAGGCATTATCAGATTATGTATCTGTCTTAATTACCAGGTGAATGTATAGTAGGGCAGAGTTAAGATTATTTTCAAAACTTTGAAGTTCTCACTCTGAATTCAGAAGGTCATTCTTGTAGCCTCAAATTGCTTTATTAGATGAAGGGAGAGCAAACCAGTCAGCAATTACTTGCATCTGACAAGCTGCCTTCTCTCCAGCAGAGGTCGGTTGGATGTGGGGACACAGCAACCATGCTGTCACTGAAAGAGAAACTGAAAGACTGAGGGGAAGTTTGGGGCTCATTGCAGCCCCTGGATTGTGTGGAAAAAAAAAGCTATTGATAAAATTACAAACATGCAATGTTTGCCTCTCTCCGCTCTTTTGTCTTACAGACAACACCTGTAAAACTTAGAGGTTTCTATGGACGTTAATAAGTGCAATATGAGGTTGATTACTAGATTCGAAAAGTTCAAGGGGAAACAATTCGACATAACTTCTTTTTGAAGTTACTTCATATAGAGTTGTTCACATGTAAGTTATTAATGAAGATCGGCATATGTTGCTCTGACAAATCAATAACCATTTATGATGCAACATGAGACAAATAATTCGTAGTGCATTGCATTTCCTTGCCTTAGGCACCAGCAACTCCTACTTTACAAAGGGTGGTAACAAATAAGAAAATCCTCTTGGAAGTTTGTGCCACTGGAAAATTAAAAATGAATTTCAAAGCAGACATTTCTAAGGCTTACTGGAAAGGGCAGCACTTTTTAGACACTTCGCATGATAGGCTTCACCTGGGTTCTGCAAATAACAGAGGATGTTACAAAATGCCTTCCAGCTTTTCAAAGGCAATGATTTAACCAAAGGATCAAAAGGCAGAATGAAAAATGAAAGCAAGCTTTAGAAAAAGTGTGGAATATTACTTCTGAAGTCAGGCTTATTGTTATGGCAGTAAAATCACTATACGGCAGTATTCCGTATGGCTTTAGAAATCTTTTCTTCACAAATGAACTAGTTAGTCAGTCTTGGAAGAAACACGTGGGTTGTTACTTGGTTATGAAAGAGTTAAGCTTTTCTTACTATTTTCTGAAAACAGTTAATTCTCCAAGCAGATCATTGAGTAGATATTTCTGCAAGCCTGAATATGCATAATAGATGCAAGACTATAAATTAAGAGTTTAAATGTGTCCGGTACACAGTCATTAATAATTCCCCTGACAATTGATTTGCTGTTGGTACATCACCAGTTCCAAGATCTTTGCACAAACACAGGTACAAAGATAAAAAAGCATGTATCTTAAAAAGGACAAATTGTTTCTCAGGAACAGCAAAAAAAAAGAGATGTGGTATACAAGTAGAAGGTAAAGGGAGATCTGTGGCAGATGGGTGAGTTCCATGTTTTTCCAGATTTGGGTTACTCTCCAAAGATACTGCAACTGCGTACTTTTAGAAAAAGTTATTTTAATGACAGGCTCTTTTCTAAACCTCTTTCTTGCTCTGTTCCACGCTTTCCTACAATGTTGGGACCAAAGGCTTTAGTTAGGGCAGGAGATAACAGTTTCAACAAAGTTCTATGGGGCCAGGGGTTGGTAGCTGAGGGATTTAGCAGGCAGAATGTATTGGTTTCAGGATTTGCAAGTCAGCCTAGTTGCAGTGGCCCACATGATGTCTCAAGTGTCCAGAGAAGGAGTAGGAAGGCTGCAGCAGTGTTATTTTATTTTTGCTGCTATTTAGGCAACAGAAAAGGAAATTAAGGGAGGGCAAGGTACTTGCAACAGAGGACAATGTTTCCAAGCTCAAACAGACCCCAGCATTTGAAACAACCATTTGGATCTAGTTTTGGTTTTGGTTGTGTTTTTTTGGTTTGGTTTGGTTTGGTTGTGGCTTTTTTTTTTCTTTTTGGGTTTTTTTTTGTTTGTTTTTTGTTTTGTGGGAGGTTTGTTTTGGTTGTTGTTTGATTTTTTCTTTTTCTTTTCCTTATTTTTTTTTTCCCCCCAAAAAGTCTCAGCTCCATCCCTGCTGTTCATACAACTACAACTCTGTAGCCCCAGCTTGTCTCCTCTGACAGGTTCACTTCACCTTGAAAGCTCTCCCAGCTTTTTTGTTTTGTGGAGTTACAAAGCTGAAAGGAGGATAATGCATGGCCTGATACCCTAGAGGAGTAGCAGCATGCCCTCCTTTCCAGCCTACTTTTGAAAAATAAAAAGCTAAACACATTCACAATATTAACTATATATTGTGACTGACGTACACTCTATATTTGCTGTTTATGTGAGACTATAAATTCTTCAGTCAATCTACCTATACAGTAGTTAGTAGATTAATGTGTCAACTGTGATTGAAAAAGCTTGGTGAGCTGTAGTATAAGTTTGAAGTGATAATAATAAGCACCAACTAAAATAGCAATTAGCTGGAAGTTAGAGCTACGTTTCTACAAATTGATCAAACCTTAGAGCAACAGTAAGCAGGATGACTGTGGATTCAACCTGGTTTTGAAGGTATAATTCATCCTAAGGAATCTTAGTCTTTCTATAGAATATAACCATAATTCTCCAAGAAACTGTCTTTTTTGTGTTGTCCTAAAATGCAACAGTACTATACATCTGAAATAGGAATCATGAACATGACTTCATGTTTGAGACTCTGTCCGTTAAGACACATTATTATCCAGGCTTCTGGTTTTGCGCTTGTAACTAAGGTATGGAAATGCCATGCAAAAAAGCAAGCCTCTGGAAATTTTGTTACTTCCTTTGCAAATAGCGGGTGCTTTCCACGTAATGAAACTCGTTCCTTTTATTTGAAAAGGTTCAGTGTACTGGGAAGGGCTTGGAAACCTAGCAGCAAAGCAGCTGCCTTGGGAAGGAACTGAAAGGTTCCGGGAGACGCTTCCCCAAGCTTCCTGGCAGTGGTCCTGTGGACTCAGCAACCTGTGGAGGACTTCAGGCTTGAGGGTTTTACTGTGCTGCTACAGTGCTTATGTTCTGAACTACTGAGGAAGCTGCAAAAGGAGAGCTCCACAGCTTGTATGGTAGGACCTGGAAGAGAAATTGACTTGTAGGCAGGACTGGATGAGTGGCTTAGGGAACATAGGCTGAAATACTTTCTTAAAAACCAAACTAAGCAGGTATCTCTATTCAGCTCTGTTTTCAAGTTCCTGATGACTCAAGAACTTCGCTGGAGGGAGCAAAAGAAATGGCTGAGTTTATAGAATTACTGGCAGCACCCAGTTATTGGGTCCTTTTTACAAAATGCTGTCTCTTTTCCCCACACCACTTTTGGTTCAAAATCCAACCCTTCATGCTGGATTTAAAACAACAGTTTGCATTTTACTAACATCAAAGGATGCTACATTTCTTTATAAGATTCCTGAGATCCCCCCAAATAGTATTTTGAAGCTTAGCTTTTCCAGTCAAAGTTAAAGTCAGCAGTACATACAAGGTGATCCATGAATTTAAGTAATCTTGAAGATGTATTAAAATGTATGAAACCAGCTAAATGCTATTTTTGACAACAAATTGAAATTTATGGCAAATTATCATATGATTTAAAGAAGAAATGCACTATGGAGAGAAGATCCTAAAAGAAAATATTTCTCTAAAATGTCTCTTTGAAATGCCCCTTATTTTTCATACTTATTTATGCCCAAGACAGTCATCTTTTCCGTTCTCTCCATTATGCCTTAATCATGAATTGGATGGACAAATCGGTGTAAATTAATAGGAAATTGTGGCCTTAATGTCTCATCTACAGAGACAACAATAATAGGTGCTAATTATAGTAGTGATCTGGGCCTCATTAGAAGTGGCTGTCAATGTGTCGGTGCACAACAAAAGCTTCCAAGCAGTGTCTTAGCTCTGAGTTTATTCAGTAGTCTTAGAAAACCACTTATCCCAGGCCTGAGACATCCAGCCCTGGCCATGGCTTCCATTCTTTAACCATCCTCTTCTCATACATACCCATTGATTGTTGACAAACAGGCTGGTATTTTTGCCTCTCTCTCCCTTGTTTTTCCTGACTTGAAGTCTGCAGCTGAGGATAAGGAGCTCTGCTTGCCTGGAGGCCTGGATACCACTCACAGAGGGAAGATGAAAGCAGCAGCAGAGAAATATAACAGTTTAATCTTCTTAAAAGCGGATAGCTGATAAAACAGTTCCGAGGTGGGGCTTGTTCCACTGCTTTGAATTGCTACTTGGTTAAGAGAATTTAACGTTGCAGTGTGTGAGCCTGATTATTTTTGCATTGCTTCTTATCCCAAATAGCTGTCAGTGCCTAAAGTTGTAGATGGATATGTTTTTTCTCTTTGAAATCTAAATAGTGGAGGAGCTGGAGAAAATTATTAATTAATGTGATGAGCTTTGAGACATAGAAACCATCTTAGTAAGGAAGCCTAAGGGAAAAGATATGGCAGCACAGACTCTTCCACCAAGACAATGCAAACTAAAATTCAGCAGACAAGCGGCCTTCATACCCAGGCTTTTGGAAAATCAGATCACTTATGCATTTCAGTTCAGAGTTAGGAGGCTGCCTCCATGTAGCCAAAATGAATAGCACAAGGAACAGGGCTATCTGCCCTCACTTTATGCCTGAACAGAGAGCTTCATGTCTGTGACATAAAGAAGATGAGGTGATTTGGGATCCCTCAACTCACAGGACACTGAGATTATGACTTGGGACTGAAAGTAGCCAGGCATCTAATGACACTTCAGACATTGTGGTGCGTGACAATGATTCATCTTGACTACTTCCTCACAATTATTTAACACATTCATCTCCTGCATTGAGATGTCTATGCTTGGTAGGCAGCTCAATTCTAACATTTTTACTTTGAGGGATGCCTATGTCACTGTCACATATATACAACTGACACATCTCCTCTAATCCATCCCCTGTGATGTAGGCATTTCGTGCTCAGTGCCATTCTCAAGGTTTGCCTGCCTGCTTTGTTCAGGCATCACAGAACTATGTCTTCACCAAAAAGGCATTTCTAGAATCAGGAGCTGGGGCAAGAACGAATCTTTTCCACCAGTAATAAAAACTCCTGCCCCACTCTGTTTAGCCTAGAGGTTAGTGGAGACTGCAGAAGAGATGAAGGCAGAAGGCTTGTTTAGGAAGTTGTACACTAGATGGGTATAAAGCCAGTGTCAATTAGAGTAAATAAGGACTAGGAAGAGTTAAGGCCTGGGATTAACTTTAGGTCTGGACAGGGTCAGAACAAGCGGCTCTGCAAGATACAGGTGAGGGTCCAAGTGCAATAGTGCTAAGGAGTGAGGAGGGTCTGAAAGGAATTACTGCACCTCTCTTGTCTCCTAGGATTGTGGAGGAGGAACTCACTCCTGAGCCTATTGGGGAGGGAGGACCTGGCAGGAGCTGCAGAGGCTGAGGTGGTGGTAGCTTCAGGGTAAGTTCTCTGTGAATAAATGACAGCAGTCACAGCACAATCATTCCATGAGCAGTGAAGGGAGAGGTGGTGATAGCCAAAGATGTTGCTGCTGTGATGTCAAGTTTAGGAGTCCCTCTAGCACAGCCCAGGTATGTTGTGACAGTGATGGAAGGAGGAAAGATGCTACATCTGTGTCTCCACCCAAGAAAAAGGGCATATCTGCCTGAAATTCATGCCCCCAAACAGTGGCAACTTGTCTTACTTTTGGGACTGTGATCGTCAAGTACAGCAGGGGCTCACTTCAGTGGTGGCTTTGCTTCTGCATATCAGCTTGACAGAGTTCATCATTAAGAAAGTGCTGGGATAGTAACTGACAGGAGGAAAAATATCCATGAGGGATCATACTGTTGCAATAGTGCACTGCAGTGCCAAGGTGCCTCAGCACATCTTAATGTGCAATCGTTGCTGGCCTCAGTTTTCTGGAGCACATCGGACATTTTCAGAAGACAGCCCAAAATCTGAGACATTGATTGAGAAGACCAAGGTCATCTTTGAAGAAGTGTGCTTTCTGCGGGAAGTCTGTGTCTTGGGAGAGACGGGGTACAGTGGAGACTAGGGAGAGGAGCTGAGTATTAGGGAGGTCAAGGTCCGTGTACATAATTCTCTCTTATCTCTTGGACTGCTAAAGGTGGCCAGACTCTGTGGTGGCCAAATCATGTAAGTGCCCATCCATAGGCCATATTCCCATGTAGCTTGTGAGACATCTGGCAATGGTGTGCACAGAGAAAGGAAAAATGTACAGTCTGGTCAGAAAAGAAGTACCATGCATTGTCTTGGTGGCGTCTGAGTGATGAGAAATCATTAGTAAGGTGTCACTAGTAGACACCTCATGTCTGCATTGATACCTTACTGCTGGCCATGCTGGAAGGAACCAGTTGTATTAAATGATTTATTTCTTGCCCTATGAACCCTGTCCCTAAATGCTGCAATGCAATCACATCCTGCCCCCCTGTCTGTATGCAGGCAGCTGCAGAGTGGAGCACTAGTCAAGTACCACAGTAGGAAACCCATGGATTCACATTACTTGTGGGACCATGTGAGCACAGTTCAGGGAATGTGACAGTCCCCAAACTGTCTGTCTGTTCATGATGCCCAATGCAGAGAAGGAAAGGGAGTTCTTGCCAGAGTTCTGTCATCTCTGAGGCCCCACACCACACTGTTGTCCTCCTGGAAAGGGTTGTTTCATGGTGTAGGACGCAGAAGCCATGCTTTGGAGAGGCTAAGAGAAGCGCTAATTTCATGCCTGCACACTATTTGACCTGCTTACAACACGGCTGTTTGTCATGATCCACCAGGACTGAGGCAGAGCTGCCATGGGTCTAATTGGCTGTATGGTGCCAGGAGTCTGGGGACATAGGGCAGGGGAAAACTCTTAAGCCAAACTAAGGATCATTTTTTTTTTGCCCATCAAATTTTGTGTGTCAGCAGAGAAATCTGAGTGTTGTCTTGACCCTACTGCAGTATTTGCCCAAGATGCTGCTGTACCTCACGGCAATCCCACCCTACCCCAGCCATTCCTGAGACAAGGTGTTTCTTCTTGCCACTGGTGTAATTGGCAGAAGGCAGGGATAGGGCTGAGCAGTGGGAATGCAGAGAAGGCTGGAGATCTGCTTGTCCCTAACAGTCCTGCTGCCTTCCATTCCTGCAGTAACGATGGCGTTTCCTGGACCTTGTGTTACATGGGGGTCCCATATGTCAGAGAAGAGCATGGGCTTCCAAGGCCCTTTTGCAGGGGAGAGCTATGGTACATGGGGCAGAGGGTCACTGGCTGCCTTGCAGCCACCTCGCCAAACAGCTTAGGGCTGCTGGAGCACTGCACAGCCCCACCTGCAGCCTTCCGTGCCCCTGGGCTTCCCCCTGCATGAACAGAGCAGCAAGATACGTGCTGCATGACTGAACGCAGACCTCGGCTTTGGGAGATGCACGTAGCCTAGATATGGATGACATCTTTTAGTCAGATGAGCTACACATCAATGCTACCCATCCGTTGCAAAATATCGCATAAATGCACCTTGTGAGAGATTGGCTTTTAGCCACTTCTGTTCTCACAGCCTGCTCCTGCGTAGTCGTTTGTAGCTAACAGCAAGGAAGACGTTTTACTGCAGCCTTGGGACTGTGCATTTCATGGGGCAGCCATGACATGCCACCAGTTCACGTCTCAGCAACCCTTCCCAGTTCTATGTCAGCAGCTAGTGTTGTCTCTTCTTCCTTGGGCTGCACCTGCTGTGCAGTGTTTTCTATAATACCTGCTTTTACGTAATTGCCTGTCAGCTGCCTGCAGGCCCTGTGTGCTTCCTGGATCTCACGACCTCCCAGCAGCACAGCTGGCAGGTCTGGCACATATTGTTAATGCCTCTCCAAAAGCATCCAGGAGTAGTAACTCATTAGCAGGAATTAGTTTTTGAAAATTAACTGTCAGGCTTTGCAGTACAGTACAGATGTAAAGACCTACTCAGCAGTGGCAGCTTTTATTAATGTCCTATTAATATGACTATACCAAGGCAAAGTTATGATAACATGGACCTATGGTGAAAGCATCGTAAACAGGAGTAAAAAGTTCACAAAGGTGCTGTGATTGTCCCCCAAACTATTACACATCCCAGAAATCCTGTTCCAGGGTTACACAGGTGAAAAAAACCAGATCATATAAAGATCTAGAAGGTCACTGCTGATTTTACACTATAACTATATTATTATGATGGAGTTTTGTGTTTGTCACCACTAATTAGAGTAGATGGATTTGTAAAGTCATACTACTTTTCCCCCATCACCTAAAAAAAACCCCCTTGTGGTATTATTATAAAGGAAACACAGAGTTAATAGAAAAGTAAATATCTGTGAAAAATGTCAAACTGTGCAAAAGGAACCATTAACTATGTGTCATACTCCACACCAGGAAGATGAATCTATCCCCACCTCAGCATGGGTTTCTCACCCTGACTATGATGAAAATAAAAGTAGTTCTGTGTATGTGTCTAGACAATATACATACAATGCTCTCCAGTAAACATAAATATATTTGGGGGGCATGATCAGATAGATACCCTGCTTTCCAATTTTTCATCCTATATATGTACTTCTTTTTATGACTGTCCTAAAGAAAGACAGCTAATGTTTTACTTTTTATTAAAGACTTTATTATGATATCTTCCCTGTTCACCTGAAGAATGTTTCTCTGTGTATAAAAAGGAAAAAATAATTTCAGTGAATTTCAAAGTATGCTGAGATAGCTCTATTCTTTTGTAGTATATATTTTGATTTTTATGGGTTTCCTTCACATTTGACAAGTATTCTATCATTGTCTCAAAACCTCTGGCATATAGGTAGTCTGTGAAACAGACTGTGCAAAAAGTGTGAGTGAGCTCCGTGGGACAAGTGAGCATGCAACACTGCAGTGAATAGCCCAGGGCCTATGTCTGTGTGTAGGAGACAATGCTGATTACACTGAAGTTAGTACCAAAATCTTCCTTGCTCAGAGCACATATAACATCCATTGTGAAAAACTTCACACCAGATATATAGCATCACGATCTAGGTGTCATGTTGAAGGAGAAGCTTTTTCATTACATACCACTGCCACGCTTCAGCATTTATTTCAGACGACCACCGTCCTTCAAGATACAAAGATACAAAGTGGTTACCGAGCTGTGAGATCAGTCTGGCATGGCCATTCACATAGCCAAAAGGAGGCCTGCATTTGGGAACCTCATAAATGGACCATGCCGTTGATATCAGTTTGGTGTTCTGCTACCCAAAGCTGCAGCCTCACTCGTGTGATCTCTCCCCATAGAGAGATGTCCAATGTAAGTGCTTTTGCTACCTCTGTCTGAATAGTACATTTTTGTCATCACCATCTTCTTCAGATAAGTCAGGATCAATCAAGTCAGTCAATGGGAAGCGCTTGGATGTTCAGTGCCTAGATGCAGTGGCTGGGATCTTCGAGAAGAGTGAGCTGCTCTGCAACACCAGCCCCTGAAAAGCCAGCATCTCATCCAGTTGATGATCCTGCTCTCCATCATGGAAACCATGGATTCTGTCCCTGCATACTTACATTATGAATACTTCTTTAGCCCATAAACACATCCTTTTAATTCTTATGGGAGAAATCGTTTCACTACACGTTGTATCATTGATCACCATACTTCTCAGGAAAATATGACAGGTGGATGAGAGGGTATGGGTATATTCCAGGGTAGAGCATGTACATAATATGACAGAGTGATTGGAACAGCCACCATTCATTTTTCATTTTTTCCCATTTAAATTCTATATTAAGCACAGTTTTATGTCTAATTTAGGAGATAAGAAAAACAGCCCTAAATTACTTATGACAAAACCACTATATTTGTTTCCTTACTCACCTCTGTATTTTGGGTTTGTTCAAATACTGGTGTTTTGATGTGTTTGATACACTGCTAGTAAAATACAGTTATTCAGTATTCTTTTTCCTCCTATTTATTCACGCTTCTCATTACATATAAGAACTTTCATTAAGGCTCTTGACATTGATTGGTGCTTGATCCTCCATCGGTACAAAGGGTTTTAATACATAGAAAAGCAAAATAAAACACCTCATAGAGGTGTAAGAACCATAATAAAGCTACCATAATTATTGTGATACAGTCACGTGTTGCCACTAGGTGGCAGGGCAACTATTCATTCCATCAGAACAACAGGTCACCCAACTTAGTTCCTACTCACGTCCTCCAAAGATTTAGTGATAATATTGTCTACTCTCTTACGCTTCTCAGTTAGAGGCTTTAAAACTGTAGTGGAATTGATCCTCTCTTTGACAAGGTCGCTTTTGTGAAAACTCTGTATACTGGTGCACTCAGCTGTGTCGCTCTGGTAACCATAGTGAGGGAGTTACCAAGATAAATTAGAGAAGAAGTATAAAGAAAGCATAAAGACAAGGGGAGAACAGTAGATATTGTCTACCTGGACTTCAGTAAGGCCTTCAACACTGTCTGCCATAAGATCCCCACAGAGAACTTGATGAAGCATGGCCTGGATGAGCAGACAGTGAGGTACACTGAAAACTGGCTGAAGAGCTGGGCCCAGAGAGCAGTGATTTGTGGCACAAAGTGTAACTGAAGAACAGCAACTAGGATCCTGTTCAATATCTTCTTTAATGATCTGGATGATGGGGCAGAGCATACCCTTAGCAAGTCTGCAGACGACACAAGTCTGGGAGCTGCGAGGACTGGCCAATACACCAGGGGGTTATGCCACCATCCAGAGGGACCTTGACAGAAAGGGCTGGATGGGAACCTTATGAAGTTCAGTAAGTGAAAGTGTAAAGTCCTGAACCTAGGGAGGAACAGCCCCATGCACCAGTATATGCTGGGGTCATCCAACTTGAAAGCAGCTTTGCAGAAGAGAATCTGGGGTGCTGGTAGATGCAAGGTTGAACATGAGCCAGTGATGTGCCCTCGCAGCAAGGAAGGCCAATGGTGTCCTGGGCTGCATTGGGAGAAGTGTTGCCAGCAGGTCGAGGGAGGTGATCCTTCCCCTCTGCTCAGCACTGGTGAGGCCACACCTGGAGTGATGGGTCCAGTTCAAGGCTCCCCAGTAGAAGAGAGACATGGATATACTGGAAAGAGTCCAGCAAAGACTTCACGCTACTTATCATCACAGTCCGGGTCTGGCCATTCAGCCAGTTTTCAGTCCACCTCACTGTCTGTTTATCCAGCTCATAGATCAACAGCTTGTTTATAAGGATCTTATGGGAGACAGTGCCAAAGGCCTTACTGAAGTCCCGGTAAACAATATCCACCACTCTCCCCTCATCTACCAAGCCAATCATTTCGTCATAGAAGTTTATCAAGTTGGTCAAACATGACTTCCCCTTAGTGAAGCCATGCTAACTACTCCTGGTGATTTTCTCACTGTTTATGTGCCTGGAAATGGTTTCCAGGATTAGCTGTTCCATCACCTCCCCAGGGACTGCGGGACTGGCCTGCAATTCCCTGGGTCCTCCTTCTTGCCCTTCTGGAAGGTAGGAGTGACATTTGCTTTCCTCTAGTCTTCAGGCACTTCTCCCAGTCACCATGATCAATCCAAGATTATTGAGAGTGGCCTCACAGTGACATCTGCCAGCTCCCTCAGCGCTCATGGGTGGACCCCATTAGGACCAATGGACTTATGTATGTCCAGCTTGCTTAAGTATTCCCTGACCTGATCTTCTTCCACCAAAGGTACATCTTCTTGGCTCCAACCTTTCCTGCTGGTCTCTGGGATCTGGGACTCCTAAAGGCTGGTCTTGCTAGTAAAGATGGAAGCAAAGAAAGCATTCAGTACCTCAGCCTTTTCCATGTCATGTGCAACCAGGTCCCACTTCTCATTGAGCCATGGGCTTACACTTTCCCTAGTCTTCCTCTCGTCACCTGTGTACTTACAGAAGCCCTTCTTGTTGTCTTTGGCATCCCTGGCCAGATTCAGCTCCATTTGGGCTTTAGCTTCATCCCTAGATGCCCAGACAACATTTCTGTATTCCTTCCAGGCTACGCATCCTTGCTTCCACCTTCTGTATGCTTCATTTTTGTGTTTGAGTTTGGCCAGGAGCTACTTTATTATCCACATGACCCTCCTGGAATTTTTGCCTGACTTCTTATTCATTGGGATGGAACTCTCTTGAGCTTTCAGGAGGTAATCTTTGAACATTAACCAGCTTTCTTGCCCTCCCGCTTTCTTCTAGGGCCTTATCCCACAGGACTCTTCCAAGCAGGCCTTTGAAGAGGCCAAAGTCTGCTCTCCTGAAGCCCAGGGTCATAAGCTTGCATTTCATCTGCCTCCCTGTCCTCAGGATCCTGAACTCCACCATCTCATGGTCACTGTAGCCAAGGCTGCCTTTGATCTTCACATCCTCACAAGCCCTTCCTTGTTGGGGAGCATGGGGTCCAGCAGAGCACCTCTCTTTGTTGGCTCCTCTATCACTTAGAGGAGGGAGTTACCATCAATGTATTTCAGAAACCTCATGGCTTGTTTATGTCCTACTGCACTGTTATCATTATTATTTTGCAGATATTGCTATCTAAATTTGTGCTGTATATTGAACCTGTTACGCAACGTGTTTTATTCTGTTGACATCAACTGACTTCCATGGGTTTGGCAGTCCTTTGTGGAGGATCCACAGAAGTACCCCAGATTCCTTTTGCCAGGTTACCTGAGGGTCATCTCTTTGTGCATGGGGACTGGACTTGGGACTTGGGACTGGACCCTTTCTACTATATTTTTAATATTATGTGTGCTGTAGCTAAGATTTCTGTTTCATTTTAAGCCATCATTGCCACCATCAGAAACATGAGTTGGTCTGCAACCAATAAGGGAAACAATGGGAAAAATGTTCAGAAAAAAGAAATATTCTTTTTCTAGAATTTGCAATAAAGTCACCTCCAAAATAATTACAGACTTTCCACACCCTGTAAGGCCATCCGTAGGTCATATATATAATGCCAGATATAATGTATATCTGGTGACACAGTGCAGGAATGTAAAAAGCAAAAATAAGGGATTCTTAAAGCAGCCTCAAAGCTTGTCTTAAAAATGTGTTATTTCTGCTCAGAAATCTGCAATTATGATTCAAACAAACTTAAAAAAATATCCTTTAGTGAACACCAAAAGACACTCAAATGACCAACTATAAAAATTGAAAACAAATAAAAATAAAATCTGCAAATAGAAGTATTAAGTATGACGAAGAGCAACCAGGCAAAATAAAGGATCAGTATTGTAAGAATAAAGTATTTCAGGATCTCAGCAGGCAATAGCCTTGAGCTCAAACAGTTCCACATAGACATATCTAACCTGGATTGGGTTGACTGTCATGACATCCTGCACTGCCATAGAAATCTGCTGGGGTGGGATGTCTTGAAGAATGTAGCCAGAATTCAACCACTGTAACAATGTTTACTGTCCGTTTCAAAACCTTTTGCTCTAAAGACAAAATAACACTGTTTTTACAAAATTTTCCTTCTTCTTCATTTATTAGAATACAATTAATTTATGGAGCTTGCTAAATTCCAAATTTTCTCTCTGATTATCTACTAAGAATGCCTACAACATACATTTCTTTTAACAGCTACATAAATCATGTTTGCACAGTGCACACCAAGATTTTCCACAATTCAGGATTAAAATCTTGTTACAAGAACTTGGCAGAGACTTTCTGGGCCAGGAAGAACAAGCCTTTATGTTTTGCAGCAGCTTCCCTAGCAGATATTTGCATGATGACAAAGGTTGGGATACAGTAGTGTCTGGTTGCTCAGTTTAAGTCTGGAAGTCAACTTTCTGAAAGAAGAATCAGTTGTCCATTTAAGATGCTTTGAGTTGCACTTCCAGAAACTTGGGCATATAAAAAGCATTTGTCAGTTCTAAAAACATTTCTTTCCATTTTTGCCCAAGGAGCATACACAGAAATTTAGTGTCAATACTATCCCCTATTAATTTCTTAGCTGGTGTTCATTTAAACAAAGCGACAGACTTCCAGTTAGTGCAAACCGGCACAACTTTGAAAATTTTACATGGAAAACTTGAATGTATAGAATAATTTCAGAAGAATAATCTTGAATCCCCATGGAGGTTTTCATTTTCAACTCTGCAGCATTTTCCCTCAAAATATTACGGAATTTGTCTGTATTAAAAGAGAAAACATGTATAGCTTAACCAGAGGCCTAAATTAGATCTGACAATGAGTTATTTTGAATCCTAAAAGCCTAATCTATTTCTGTACACACATATCATATTTTCCCTTACCATCTCTGCTCAAAGTCAAAACACAAATCATGCTGCACGTGGATACTTGGTCACATGTAGGTATGCCAAGCTCTCAGACAAACGCAGATGAATCAGGAACTGCTTCTTTCCATGGTGGGAAAGATTCACGTGTTATAGAAATGCTGACACTTTGTCAATGACAAAAACAATGCGCCTTCAACAAATTCAGACATAAGAAGGGGGAGAGGTTCATGGAATAGTAAATAATACTTTTCAATTTATTGTGTTCAGCTGCAAAGTGATATTTAAATACTGTCTTCCACAGTAAAATAGGAATGCCATGGAGTTGTATTGTTGCCTACTTTTCATAAATAGGCCGTTTCTAAAGAATCAACACCCACAACTGCCATGCTTCTGACAGAAATTAATTTGTCTGATCTATGTTTATACCTCTTTCGTACCTTTCTTAAACTGAATAATTTCCATTTATGTGAGCTAGTAGCTTTGGTTGTACATCGTGCAGCAGATGTTATCCAGATTCTAATTATGTCTAGACTTGGTTCAAATGCTCACAGCCTGTTTGCTTGGAAACCAGATAATACTACAGTACCTTGCTCATTGTCCTACCCACAATGTATCTCGAGTGCACAATTCCACTGAAGCTCCTTGCAAAACTAGGGTCAGTTGTCACCACTATCCTGTGAAAGAAAAGCAGCTATGTGAGTTTAATATTTACAGAAAATTGATATCTTCAAAAATCATCCTGTTCACAGAATGGACAGTGGTACATCTTTACCTATTAGCAGACCAGAACCTGGAGAAACCACACTGTTACATCAAAGGTTGCTCATAACCCATAGTAACTTGAATTTTATAGTTTTGATTTTGACATTATTCTTCTGGGTGCTGCCTATTATGTTACATGATATGATATTCATATAAAGCATCCTACCAATTTGTTTCGTAAAAATTATCAGAAATCTAATATTTACCCAGGTAGTTCAAGTCTGACATAATTTCTGGAGATATGTCACATTTAGCCAGTCATCTTGCTTTTCCTCTACAAAAACTTAATCATAAAGCTTTCCACATCAGAAAGAGTTTGTTTCCCTGTCAATCAGAATAATATGACCACCAGAAAAGCCAACCACAAGCAGTACTTAAAGGATGGAGAGCTTTTTGGGTTGGTTCGCTGCATTTGCTGGTTGGGAGTTGACTGGTTTGAGGGTTTTGCAGAAGTGAAGTATAATGAGAATTGCTCAGTACTCAATAAAATAGATGATGTTTGGGGAAAAAAAAAGGGCTAAAACATTCAGACAGGAAGGTAAACCTTTCTAGGAAAGTCATGATCAAATAGGCTGGTAGTTGTGGGTATGAAAGCCTAGTGGTTCTTGGAAACGTCAGGCTGGTAAATTAGCCCCTCTGTGCTGCTAGTTGGACAAACAGTTTGCATGTGGAGACTTTTCTCTTGCTTCCAAAGCAGAACTGCTTCCCCGACTGTAATACTACTCCACCAGGTGACAGGAAATTTTCTCGGTGAGTCAAGGTTCAGAAAAGGTCTGGAACTGTTGGAGAGGGAATTAACATAGGTGTCAGCACTGCCTCACCCTGGAGGTCACATTATCGCTCACTCCAGCAGGCAACCTTTCACCCAGATATTTTTTGTTCTAAAAATACAAACTAGGGAGAACCATAAAATATGCTTCACCACGAGACAACCAAGTATTCTTTGTGGAACAAAGTGAAACAAACACTACCAAAAAAGTGTTTTAAAATATGGTTCCCTAATGTTTTAAAGATGTTTTTGCAAGTAGAGAGGAAAATGAACAAAAGTAAAAAATTGTTATTTTACCCTTTTATAAAAGCAAAACAAAACAAAACCCTGCATCTTTTCTAGCAATTGAAACAAAAATAAAACAAATTAAATAATTCTTAGGGTCTAGTAAGTTAGAAAGTTTTGAATTTAGGATTCATAGCATTCAAAAAGGCCTCACTATCTGGACCTGAATTCTTTAATTTACAAAAAATGATTGTACCAAGACAACAAGAGGTCATTGATAGTTAAGGATGACAGAGAAAAGAAAAAGGTGGAATAAGGTAAAAGTATAAGGGAGCTTAAACAAAAACAAAAGATGCAAGGAAGAACACATCCAGGAATCTATCTTCACTTCTTCTATTTTCTTTCTTCCACTCAATTATTTCCTTTTTGCTATCACTATTTTTTTTTTCCCTCTTGCATTCTCCCTTCTTTCTCTCCAAACCACAGCCCTTTCAATCCCCTGTTTGCTATCAGAAATTAAGGCAAAAGTTAATGCACAATTCATACACTGTCAATATAGTTTTAACAGAGAGCTTGTTTCACAGACTTGTTATTTTCAGAGACAATTGCACCATTTTCAGAGCAGGTTAGAACCTTCTTTGTAATGATATTTGTAGAAGTTTCTCTGTAATAATGAACTGGATGGTCATTATGAAAGGAAAAAGTAAGATGGAAAGTATACACTCAAGCAATCAGTAAAAGTTAAGTAAAATAAGCAGAAAACATCTCCAGAAAACATCTCCACCCTGTAGCAGCAAGCTCTGGAAGAGCTGATGGAGCTGATTAATTCAGTGCTAAGAGCCGAAATTCTCTACTTTGCCCTTTAACATTAGGGAACAAACTACATTTGATGCTCTCAGCAATGTGAGTAGTAAAATGACTTTTATGTCAGTCAGTCCTTGACATGGAAGCTCCCCCCCTGCCTTCCACCTCTGAACTACAAGTTGTGATTTAATGAAACACTAAACGCAAAAAGCTAGGCAATACCCTGGGACCACACAACAGGTGTCAGTGCTAACTTTATGCCTGGAAGCATCATGAGATGCCCCTCTGCTTCATGAGATGCTCCGCTTCATGAATTAAATTTGGATTATGGGCTGCTGGCTCCGAAAAATTGTATAACAGGCCACAGACGTGGAGAGAAAAGTGTGTTTTGGAGGAAGATGCCTGACATGAAAAGTGCAAATGATGCACTTTGCAATTATCCTGCCACACTCCACCAGTCGGCATGACTTCAGGGCTACAGGATCAGGATTCTTTCACAGAAGGTTACCCTTCCAGAAGACTCTTCACTAACTATCATCAAAGCCTTCCCTGAAACAGCCCACTCCGTGGATTGATTTTCAGGAGAGTACATTCCCATTAAGACAGTCAGTTTAATACAGGCCTACAGCAAAAATCAACCTCAAAATGGTACGGGTTTTTTTTGGCAGTATCACCCTCAAAAGAACAGAGCAGGATGTGAGAAACATTTGAAGAATTTTGTTTAGCTTAGAGCTAGATGCCGTTACTATAGGACACATAATTTATGCAATTCGTTGGAGGGTCATAAGGACTTTTGCCCATGTTTCACCAAGTCTTACTGTCTGAATTGAGGTGGCCTGTATGTGATTCCCTGATGAGTACCTAGTTTCAGAATTTAAGGTAATGCAGGCAATAGAGTTACTCCTGTAAAATGTCTAGGGAGTTGTCTAAAGATCGATACATCACTGAGCCATGGAAAACAAAACATTGTTCATGCTGATAGCAAGAGCATCTATCCCATGTCTGAGGGAGTAAGAAAAGTAAAGATGTTTTTGAACAATGCAGGAGGCTTGCGTGCCTTGCTAAGAATAAAAAGTGCAGCACTTGAAATACATGTCTCGTCTTCTGACTAGCCTTGTTTTGAGAATGGGTCTTAAGTCCACATTCTTTTCCAGTTCCTCTCACTTCCCAATACCAAAAAGCCCACCAAGACCATCTCTTGTCACTCACTAGTTATCAGGTACTGAAGCGTAATAGCAACAGCTAATCAGAGCCCTGTATAGCATGGTGATATGAATCCTAAAAAGGCCTTGATAGGACCACTATATGGGATAGCTGTCCTAGAAGGAGTCTCTACTGTATGGACACAGCTGGAATGGCTTAGTGGAGCTATCTAACATGTCATGCATGTCTAGCCTGGGAAGCCCACAAAAGCTATCTAGCACAACGTTGTGGCCGTGGCCATGGCCCCAACAGCTGACTGAAGATAAGGAGGGTCTCTTCTCTGAGATCCTGCGTAAAGCAACACTCAGCATGTTATAGATTTCCATGCAGAGCTCCATCCTACCTCTCTAATATTTTCTTACTATTATATTTAGTACAAGGCATCTGGAGAAGAGACAGGTAATACTGTCGTGTCACTCAGCAGTTCCAGGTTTAGGTGTCCCCCACTTCCCTCCTGATCTCAGAGGGCACATGGATGTTGGTGCTTACAGTGGGGATTAATCAGTTTGTGCCCTCCCTCCTGCCTCCTCGTTCCTGGCAAAAGATCCCAGATCTCCCTGCTGGTCTGTCTCAATTCAGAAACCTGGGTTTCTTCCCTCCGACAATCCATGACCAATGACAGACATAACATCCTCACATAATTTTGAAAAACAAAGTTTTCCTTATTTTAGCCAGAAACAACGACGTATGCACAGAAAGGATTTCAAAACAAGAATATGAATGTCTGTTTTATTTTTTCTTGCTGTAAAGGTGGCCTTGGTCACTGTCTTCCTCAAGTCAGACAGTCATAAGGAAACAATTTCAAATTCATTGAATTAATCTTTATGTAATATAGGAAGATGAACAAGGGGCAAATCAGCCTCCAAAATACTTTTGTGGATCTTAAAAATGATGGAAAAATTTAAAATATGAAGCATAAAACTGGCTGTTGGCCAGAAAGGCCAACAGCATCCTGGCTTGTATCAGAAATAGTGTGGCCAGCAGGATTGGGGAAGTGATCGTCTCCCTGTACTCAGTACTGGTGAGGCTGGACCTCAAATCCTGTGTTCAGTTTTGGGCCTCTCACTACAAGAAAGACCTTGAGGTGCTGGAAAGAGTTCAGAGAAGGGCAACGAAGATGGTGAGGGGTCTGGAGCACAAGTCTGATGAGGAGCAGCTGAGGGAATTGGGGCTGTTTAGCCTGGAGAAAAGAGGCTGAGGGGAGACCACTCTCTACAACTACCTGAAAGGAGGTTGTAGCATGGAGGGTTTTGGTCTCTTCTCCCAAATAACAAGCAATAGGACAAGAGGAAATTGCCTTAAGTTGCACCAGGGGAGGTTTAGATTGGATATCAGGAAAAAATTATTCATGGAAAGGTTTGTCAAGCATGGGAACAGGCTGCCCAAAGAAGTGGTGGAGTCACCATCCCTGGAGGTGTTTAAATGACATGCAGATGAGGTTCTTAGGGACTCTGCTTCAGTGTCAGAGTTAAGTTGGATTCAATGATCTTGAGGGTCTCTTCCAACCAAAATGATTCTATGATTCTATGACTTACTCCTGTCACTGGCATTTTGCACTTTCCTGTCTTACAGAGGTTTGATCTAGTTCCCACTGAAGACTACAGCCAAAATGACTCGAAACATTTAACTGAATGCAGTGGCCTCTGGATTAGGACTTCATTCACAGTCATTCACACACTATCCAGGAAGTGGAAATAACACTTATACAAATTCCCTCTCACTGAGAAGTTAACCCATCATTTCAGTGATGTCCCAGTGATCCCCTCTGTTACCTCACATTGCAATATCTGTGCATAATTCTTGATACTATTTGCAGCTGGCAAGATTTCATACCATACTGCTGAAAACCATCCACTTTACTCGTTCATAACGTAGTCAGTCATTATCTGAACTCTGACGAGTACAGAACATTACAGCAAGTTCTTCAGCAATGCAGTCGATAGTGAGCACACCAAGCCTGTCCTTTCCCGTAAACAACTTCTCCTTAAGCCTATTTTCAGGCACACAGCTGTCACATCCCCAAATACTTCAAAAAGCACTGAAAGTCTGGGTTGAACACTGCTGGTGACAGCTCGGTTTCCCAGTCATAATGCAGAATAAATCTGTTCTGCAAGCATAAAACTTCCTCTTAGGTCAAACCAAGACTATGTAGCAAATACATGCAGCAGCTGGGATCAGACGCTCCACGCACTTCTACCAGAACTGGGAAACACATCCTTTTGGCAATGCTGTAAACGGTCTATCAGACATAACATTAATTTTTAAAAAACCAAAATTTAAATAACTTTCCTAATGGAAAAAAATGGAAGAATAAGGCAATCACAGATTTTAAATACTAGCCACATTGCTCGGTGTACTTCTGGAAAACATGTTTATTAAAATGAAAAGAGTTGGACAGGACAGGACCAGACAGGGTCCCTTTCCAAAGGGAACTGTGGAAAAATTATTCAACTGATGCGATTACGGGGCAAGTGTTAGAAACTGTTTACATCAAGGAAGGCAATGCTTTTCTGGCTCTGTCCTGGGCCTCCTTCAGCATTTCCCAGCATCTAGCACACCCAGGCACTGTCTGTGTCATGGGACGTACCTGATGGCATGCTACTGCATTTTTGGTCCTTTATCAAGATGATGAGTGACACTTAAAATGCCACCTTCAGAATCTGTGGTAATTGGCACGCTGACTCTGTACGTGTGAAAGATTCTCCCAAGGAGATTTAAAAGGTCACCTGCATAGCTAATACATTTGAAATGTTACCTGCTACATATTGATGTAATGTCAGGAAATATGATGCCAAAGCTTTAACCATATCCTGCAAGCTGATCAATACCACTATGAATTTGACAATGCTGGCAGGACTTTAGATTACGTTAATACAAACAGCAAGGAGCAGCCAGAAAGATACTCAGAAATAGGAAAGACAGCAAGGCACGCAGTCCTTATCACGACACTGAAAAAAATCAGGAGAAAAAGCTTTGGATGATCTGCATTTGTGCTTTTATCAATTTTTTTTGAAATGTTGGAATAGGTTTCTTTACCATAGAGGGGAAGTTAATGGAAGAGATAGTGAATGGATCAAGCAATTTATGTTCAGATGAGGGTGGTGAGTCACAACTCCCTCGAGCAGGAGCACTTAGTGTCTGAGGTATATAAATAACATACTTGGAAAACTGCAAGTTGCAGGTTGTAGCCTTGTTTTATTTGGCTGTCCTAACTTTTAACTGGGGTTCAATAGGTCCAATTTTTCAATTTCAGACCATTAGAGAGAAGAAGAAAAAGAGGTGGTAATTTTTTTGTCTTTACTACCTCATGATCTTTTCAGCACATAAAGGTCACCTACAGCAGATATCAATAATCACACTCTTTATGGTTTCCTTAAAGTTCATCATTTTAGTGAACCACTTCACAGGTTACTAAACCAAACCAAATTACTGCTCAGCAAGAGTGAATTGGTGCCTTTCCTATATAATTTTACGTGTTCCCTTTGGGTCTTCTCTACTGCAAGGCATTCAAGCATTTGGCACAAGATTTGAAACATGAACTGACTGTAAAGGACTAGAATTATCTGGATGTTTCAAAAGCACAATTTTAGATAGATTTCTCCAGGAATGGTTAAGCAGGGCACACTCACCCTTTTTATTTGAAAGAGAAAATTCTGGGAGTCAAAATGCTGTAATCTGTCTGTTTGAGTGACTTAGGGTGGAAATCTATCCCACATTTTCAGAAGTACAGTTGAATTCAGGATGTTGGTCAGACTTAGCACACAATTTTTCAAGGTGATAGGGGTCCACAACCCTTGACCGAAGTCTCTCAGAGCTGCAGGGTCAAACAGCCTTTATTAAGCAGTCAAAACTGCTCACACAAAATTACAGACTGCTTTTCAAAATGCAATCCACCACTCCTTCGAGTCTTTCTCATGGAAACGGCAGATACCATATCCATTTGCTATATTTCACAAGAAGAGTCAAAAGTGTAATGGAGGCTTGAATATAATGTATTAAGGGGAAATGTGATAGAAGTATCATTATTAGTTCACTTTTGCAAAATCTCTGTTTTTTCCTAAGGCCTTAAAGAAGGTCATTTTCAGTAAAAATCACATCCCAAGTAGTATTCTTGGCACTGATTTAAATCCAGAAGAATTTAACTTTTTAAATAAAATGCCTATAATTTGAAGACTCTGTGTTTCCATATATAAGAGGAGATTAGCAGATAGATCACTTGATGTACATGCTCTGAGACAGCCTAAAATACTCACAGAAATAAATACAGGTATCCTTGTTCACTTCAGTGTGGCTCCACCCACGAAATATCAGTTTAAATACCTTACTTAAATTGTTATCCTGTTCTTGCTGGAACTACATATGCATTTCTGAATTCCAGGTTGCTTTTTTGATAA
The DNA here is from genome assembly GCF_036013445.1 of Caloenas nicobarica. Lineage (NCBI taxonomy): Eukaryota > Metazoa > Chordata > Aves > Columbiformes > Columbidae > Caloenas > Caloenas nicobarica. The sequence goes on along the minus strand of NC_088246.1, from coordinate 27,006,938 downwards.
CTTTCTTATCCCTGTTTCTTAAGCTCCAGCATATAGGGGGTTGAAAACAAGTAACAGGAGTGGAATGGAAAGCAGAGGGCAAACGGGTGCTCCAGCAGCTACCCTGACGGAAGGCAGCGCCCTCCCTCCCAGCGCTCACAGAAAGCTAGCAAGATCTCTTGTGGTGGTTGCCAAGTTTTCTCTTGGCTAGAGTATCTTCTAGTGGTTTATAGTAGATTTATTGCTTGATCTGAATACGAAAATTTCAAAACATTTCTCCAGTACTGAATGAAGCATAGAGTAAGCTTGTATTTCTTTCCCAGAGTAAAAAAATCCCCAAATATTCAACCCTACTTAAATATGTATTAATAATGACTATCCATGAAATGGAAGACCTGACAATTCACACTTAAAACAGTAGTTGTGTGAGTGTGTAAGAAGAAATGACAACATTTCCTATCAGGTGTAAATGGAGATCTTACACATTTCAGCAAATCTAATTTTGCGCAGTGAAAAGCTATCTTTTCCCTTTAAATTTATAATTCAATTGGTCTCCCAGGAGACAAAGATAGTTTTCATTTCCATTTCACAGACTGTATCCTACTGTGAGTATGTTCAAATATTTTCTTTCAAAGGTGGCTTTGTGAAACCAACGCCTGCAAACATACTTTTGATTATTTGTACCCTGGTATTATGTCCCAGATAGTAGGGAATCAAGATCTGTATTTGTACACATTTTGAACTTTAAAAAAAACAGGTAAATATGTCAGTTTAAATTCTACTTTCTTCAGTCAGTATTTTTTAATGTCTAGGGGTCTTTTCCCAAGTAGAAACTAAATAACATGTATGGTTGCAAATGTTTGCATATCAACATAACCACCACAGTTCATTTAGAATATTGGTGTCATTTAAACAAGTGAAATGAAGTAAGATTAAAGTAGTGTGGGATTTTTATGTCGCTTTAGGTAGATTGAAATCTTGGAAACCAAGTACCAGCATAGCTCTGATCATTTTATTTTTCAGTTCAGTGACTATTAGATGAGCACTATATCAAAGAAGTAATTTGAAAGTGCCAACATGGACAAAGCAATAAAAAATATTAAAAGAATTAGAGTTTAAAAATCCAAGCATACTAATAATGCATAGCGAAACTCTGTGTATTTTGCTAGAGACTAGTATATAACAAGGTTAAAATGGTTGCTCAGTCAATAGAGATCTTCTCGTGTTCAGGCTGGTCTTAATGCTCCAGCAACATTGCATTGATGATTTACCCATAATTAGACACCTGTTAGTCATATGACACAAAAATATCATTGTACTTATTCGGACCCAATAGCAAACCATTTTAATTATGCACTTTAACATTTTTATTGTACTGGTTCTTTATCAGGATTACTTTAATATACATTTTCATATTTAACTGCAGCTATTACAGCTTAACCTGCAGTTATACCTTTCATCAAATAAGAAAACTCCCATAGGCTTACTATAAGGATATCTTCTGCAAAGGACATTATGGAAAACCAATCTTTATGAGATCAACTTACTAATATCTGTGAGTTCATGCTTCAGTAATAATAGTCACAATGTTGCAAACAGGAAACAAACTTCCCCTGGGTAACCCGAAACACTGGGAGGAAGTGCCCTTCCAGTAATATTAATACCATAAACTCTGCATCTCTTTTGAAAGGGTGGCCAGATAACACCCCGGCAAGTCCTCTTCCAGGTGATGTCTCTTGCCTCATCTTAGTATTTCCTTGGGTAAATTTCTCATTCAAGTTCAAACACTGTCAGACACTAAAAGAAAATAAATTCTTCCAGATCTGATGAAAGAAAGGCGGAGAGGGAACAACCGGGGAAACAGTGCTAAGTGCTTTCTAAGATCACCATCAGACAAAATAACCTGGAGTAGTGGTTCAAGGCAATCGTTCTGAGCGGAAACTTATGTTACCACATCCACTTTACCAATTGTTATGTTACAGTCAACAGTATCAAGTGCAGCTGATATAAAACAATAGCAAAAACAACTCATCTTCAGCCATAGTGGTCCACACTGAGAAAGAAAAGCAGACTGTGTACCAGTTCAAAGCCTATGACTCGTGTAAGGGTTATAGGTAAAGCCAGAGCTCTTTCTTTGCAGGGTGAGGTGTTTCTTAAGATGTCTAATCCAAAACTTTTGAACTGATTCACCGTGTTCCACTAATTCCCTTCCCATACCCCTACAGAAAACTGCAACTGTTTTCTGATTCTGCTGAAACATATTTATGCCATGCACGTTGTATTTTCCTGGTAGGACTCACTTGTTTCTGACTTTTCACAAGTTCTCCAACTTTTCCCAGGAGCTCTTCTCCAGAGCAGAGCTGTTCACAGTAAAGGCAGCCAGAGCCCAAAGTGGTGGCTGTCCTGATGACACCTTACCTCTTTTTTTTTTTTTTTTTTTTCCCCTCCTCTCTTCTCTCTGTGTCAGCAGCTCTCATAGAGGATGGCACATGCTCTTCTACAAGGACTGCTCTGGTAGCCAGACATTTTCTTGTCTATATACTTTAGATCAGCACCAGCCCACACTGGGAGTTCACCTCTATTTCCTCCACAATGTGGTTCTTGGCTGAAGATTACTATTCTCTCACATAGTAAGCAGCCTCCTGAATCCAACATCCTCTAATGACAAGCTTTTCAAGACAAATACTGTTAAGTGATATTTTATCACAGTTTGAGTTCAAGCTTTTTTCCTGAACGGTACGGCTATCCTTCAAAATACTTTTCTCCCTCTCTGCTATCTCTACACTCCCAGTTTGAAACACCGATGGTTAAGCTCATGCAAGCCTCTTGCTATTTTTTGCAAAAGCAATTTTGGAATCAGTGAGCTATTCTCCTTTTCCCTGATTTTAAAGCAGTTAACACACAATTTCAGACATGGATAACAAAGGCAGGGAAAGAGGAAAAAAGGTGTCTCCCATTTAGGGCTGCTGGGTTGCCATGCACTTGCCAGTGTTTACAGCTCCAAGGCGGCTGCCAGACGCAGCTCCAGCAGTAAAACGATCCAGCTACTGTACTCCTGACTTTTGCAAACTATGAGCAGGCTGGGAGATTGCGCAAGTGCTGGAGCAGCCGCAGGACCTTTCCCTTACTGAACCGGCAATGGGTCACGCCAGCCTGTTTGTGCACTGCTCCACAACCTTTCACCTACTTTGGCTATTTTGGCCACGCCGGGAGCCCTCGGCAGCTTGACAGCTCCTGCGGCTGCAGCATCGGGTGATAGAAAGATGAGAACAGGAAGATATGACCCTTGTTCGTAATGCTATTTCGGGTTTTTTTTCCATGCAAAGGGCCACGTAAATAGAAAATAAACATGTTAGTAGATTAAAGTATCAATCCAATTACATAAATGCAGACTCGTCTGCAGGCGGAGGGTGAACACTTTGCTCACAGTACTGCTGGAAATTTCACGAAGTGCTGTGCATTCAGCTCATGCCCTTCAGTCATCAGACTCTTCCTTCTGCTTACATTTAAAACTTTCTAGTTCTACCATTAATTTCCACCCTGACTTACTGCTCCTTCTGGGTCATCATTTACCCTTCCTTTTAAAAGCTGAATTAGAAGTTGCCTTTGTCCCTAGTAGAAAACGCTAGGCTGGTTTCCTAAGGGAAAAAAAGCCAGTAATGTTGCCTGTTCACCTGTTTGCCAAACCATCCCTCCTAACCATTTTAACCAAACTGGGATAATCAACTTCCTACAAATTTTGTGCAAACTGGCAAATGGTTTAGGAAGGAGAGATTCAAATTTTGGTCAACATCAAGGAACAGGCAGGGGAAACTCAGACAAGACTCATTCTACTAGAGAGCAGCAACCCTGCCAGTTGTCATCACGCATTCTGGCTGGTCAGAGGAGGGCAGCCACCTCAGCACAGCATATTGTATCTCCATGCTTGTCAGAAGGTGGGTTAGGCAGAAACCCCTTCAATTGGTGTCCATATGGAGGAAAAGGTAGGGCAAAATCAGCCAAAACACCTTCTATTAGGCATTGGTAACAGGGCCAGTGGCCACGGGTTCTGGCTAGCCAGGAACACGGCTCTGATCTAAGTACAGCGTATTGTGTCTCGGGCAGCAGGGAGGACACAAGGAACATCAAGGAGAGTGGGTTGTGATGGACAGCACTTGGGAACAGATGGACTGGAATCCAGCCTTTATCCATTCCACTCTTCTGGAACCTGCTGTTGTGAAAAAAAAAAAAAAGCAGAATGTTAATGTAGCTCCATTTTCCCAGGGACTGGCAGCAAAACCTTACTGTGAGCAACTGAAAGCATTGTTACTGCCTTTTTGAAACTTGCCCCAGGGCAGGTCAGGAGAGGAAAGTTAAAACAATAAAGCAGCAGAAATAAGACCTCATCTGATTAATGCTGCAGTTCAGAATCTGGCACTCTCTTCACCATCAAAATGTTCTCTAGCACTTGCACTTGCAACTGTCAGGGGCATTGGAGCTTCAGGCAGAGGGGTGAAAAGGTGGTTTGGAGAGGAAACAACATGAGAACAACCAGTACTGCAGTCAGGAGAAATTGTGGAGTTATCTGAAGTGGTTACAATTTTCACAGTTTAGTCTCCTTCACATAGAGCTTGGCTGAGAATGAATCCTGATATATTGTTACCTTTGTGGTTAAAACTTACCTGTCTGTTCCAATATTCAGGACACCCTTAACAATTATCTCCCAGATAGATAATTATGTTTACAGAAATGGAAAGTTACATTGTTCAGAACCTACTGTAATATATAACCCATCATACAAAGAGCAAGAAGCAAATTTACATTATGGAGACATGTTTCTTCCAAAAGCTCATTGGAGTAATAAAGCTCTTGTTAGCTGCTGCACTGCTGATGGGTACAATTCTTGTAGAAAGTTTGTTTTATTTTGAAAAGCATACAGGTTTCCAGTTGCTGGAGCCTTGCCTTTTTAATAATTGGGGAAAGCAACACGCTTCCTATATTTCCTGCAACTACAATTGCGCTGCTTGTTCAGAGCTAAACTGAATATGTTAAGATTTTTGCTCACAAAGGTTCTTCAAGTTACTTGTATTAAGCAAACCCCAGCATCTATTCTCAAATTTTCTACTTCTGGCAAGTCTGTGGGTGAGAATTAAAGGGGCAGGCTGGCAGGGGTGACACTGTTGTGGGAGTCTACTACAGGCCACCAGATCAGAGTGAGGATGTTGATGAGGCCTTCTACGGGCAGCTGAGTGGCCTCACAGTCACAGGCTCTGGTTGTTATGGGGGATTTTAACTACCCTGATGTTTGCTGGAAGGACTACTCAGCAGGCCAGCCTCAGTCTAGGAGGTTCCTCCAGTGCATTGACGATAACTTTCTGATGCAAATGGTGGAGGAGCCGACTAGGAGAGGTGCGCTGCTGGATCTCGTCCTCGCTAACAAGGAGGGTCTGGTTGAAGCAGTAAAGGTGGGGGGCTGCCTTGGTTGCAGTGACCATGAGATGGTGGAGTTCAGAATCTCCTGTGGTGGGAGCAGAATACCGAGCAGAATTGCAACCCTGGACTTCAGCAGGGCCGACTTTGGCCTGTTCAAACAATTGCTGGAGGAAATCCCATGGGCAAGGCTGCTTGAAGGTAAAGGGGCCCAAGATAGTTGGTGAACATTCAGGGACTGCTTCTACCAAGCTCAAGATCAGTGCATCCCAACGCGCAGGAAGTCAAGGAGGGGAGCCAGGAGACCTGCGTGGTTAAACAGGGAACTGCTGAGCAAACTCAAGTGGAAGAGGAGGGTTTACAAATCATGGAAGGAGGGGCTGGCCACTTGGGAAGAATATAAGGCTGTTGTCAGAGGATGTAGGGAGGCAACTAGGAAAGCTAAGGCCTCCTTAGAGCTAAACCTGGCGAGAGGGGTCAAGGACAGCAGGAAGAGCTTCTTCAAATACATGGCAGATAAAACTAACACCAGAGGCAATGTAGGCCCACTGATGAATGGGGTGGGTGCCCTGGTGACAGAAGATACAGAGAAGGCAGAATTACTGAATGCCTTCTTTGTCTCTGTCTACTCTGCCGGAGGCTGTCCTGAGGAGCCCTGTACCCCTGAGGCCCCAGAGGAAGGCAGGACAATGGAGGAGTTTGCCTCAGTTGATGAGGACTGGGTTAGGGACCAGTTAAGCAATCTGGACATCCATAAATCCATGGGTCCAGATGGGATGCACCCATGGGTGCTGAGGGAGCTGGCTGAAGTCATTGCTGGACCGCTCTCCATCATCTTTGCCAAGTCTTGGGAAATGGGAGAGGTGCCTGAGGACTGGAGGAAAGCAAATGTCACTCCGGTCTTCAAAAAGGGCAAGAAGGAGGACCCAGGCAACTATAGACCGGTCAGCCTCACCTCCATCCCTGGGAAAGTGATGGAACACCTTATCCTTGGTGCCATCTTAAGACATATCAAGGATAAGAGGGTCATCTGGGACAGTCAACATGGCTTCACCAAGGGGAAGCCGTGTTTGACCAACCTCATAGCCTTTTATGAAGACGTAACAAGGTGGATTGACGATGGCAGAGCAGTGGATGTGGTCTACCTTGACTTCAGCAAAGCATTTGACACCGTCTCCCACAGCATTCTCACAGCAAAACTGAGGAAGTGTGGACTGGATGATCGGGTAGTGAGGTGGACTGCCAACTGGCTGAAGGAGAGAAGCCAGAGAGTCGTGGTCAATGGGGCGGAGTCTGGTTGGAGGCCTGTATCTAGTGGAGTGCCTCAAGGGTCAGTTCTGGGACCAATACTATTCAATATATTCATCAATGACTTGGATGAGGGAATTGAGTGTACTATCAGCAAGTTTGCTGATGACACCAAGCTGGGAGGAGTGGCTGACACGCCAGAAGGCTGTGCTGCCATCCAGCGAGATCTGGACAGGCTGGAGAGTTGGGCGGGGAAAAATTTAATGAAATATAACAAGGGAAAATGTAGAGTCTTGCATCTGGGCAGGAACAACCCCAGGTTCCAGTATAGGTTGGGGAATGACCTATTAGAGAGCAGTGTAGGGGAAAGGGACCTGGGGGTCCTGGTGGACAGCAGGATGACCATGAGCCAGCACTGTGCCCTTGTGGCCAAGAAGGCCAATGGCATCCTGGGGTGTATTAGAAGGGGGGTGGTTAGTAGGTCGAGAGAGGTTCTCCTTCCCCTCTACTCTGCCCTGGTGAGACCTCATCTGGAATATTGTGTCCAGTTCTGGGCCCCTCAGTTCAAGAAGGCCAGGGAACTGCTGGAGAGAATCCAGCGCAGGGCCACAAAGATGATTAAGGGAGTGGAGCATCTCCCTTATGAGGAAAGGCTGAGGGAGCTGGGTCTCTTTAGCTTGGAGAAGAGGAGACTGAGGGGTGACCTCATCAATGTTTATAAATATATAAAGGGTGGGTGTCACAAGGATGGAGCCAGGCTCTTCTTGGTGACAACCAACAGTAAGACAAGGGGTAATGGGTTCAAGCTGGAACACAAGAGGTTCCACTTAAATTTGAGAAGAAACTTCTTCTCAGTGAGGGTGACGGAACACTGGAACAGGCTGCCCAGGGAGGTTGTGGATTCTCCTCTGGAGACATTCAAAACCCACCTGGATGCCTTCCTGTGTAACCTCACCTAGGTGTTCCTGCCCTGGCAGGGGGATTGGACTAGATGATCTTTCGAGGTCCCTTCCAATCCCTAACATTCTGTGATTCTGTGATTCTGTGAAGTGCAGGAAAAATCAAAATGTGTACATTTGTCATTATTAGATATCTTCATTTTGCTTCATTTCACATTTCATATGCCAACATACAATGACTGTTGTAAAACCTAATATATCTGATGGATCAATAATAGTAATTCTCCCAATAAAATAATAAAACAGAGAGCAATAAAATAATAGAACAGAAAGTACCACGGAAGTAGAAGAGTAAGCAGGGATAACAGATATAATGACTTGGAAGACAAAAATGAGATAAAGTTCAAGAAAATAACTAATGATAAGCTAAAGTGTTCTCCTCAGCCTATTAAACATTAAAATATGAATTTATTGTTAGGAATGCATGTTCCTATTAAAAAAGCATACTTATTTGTGTATATGTGTAGAAACAGATGCATGTTAAAACTGGATGGAGGAGTCATATCTAAGTACTAAGGCTACATTCTTTTGTATCATTGTTTCATTGCTACGTGGTCCTGCTGTTACTGACCAGGACTTAGGATGTTAGAAATTACTTTGCTGACATAAACTCCATTCTTCAGTGAAGCGGACTTGGCGTCTTGAGCTCAGAGTTTCCCTGACAGTAGGGAGGAAAGGTGTGCTGGCTTTTCCCAGCTCATCTGTGACCCTGGAAGATGAGCTGCCCAAGAGAGAGAAGTTCCGTCAGTCACCTCTTAGGTCAGCTCTAGAGTGTAAATAAGGGTCGCACGGCGATCCTGGACTCGTGCACAGTCCAAGCAGGTGTCTCCAGGTATTTGATCACTATTAATCCAGGTTGCGATGACGACCTGCGTGCCAAGCACCCTGAACCCCGTGGCTGGGCTCTCATTTTGCTGCCCTTGCACCTCCACGTATTCTCTGCGCTGACCCCGGACATTCAGTAATTCCAGCACTACCGTCCCCTCCAGTTAGTGCACAGTTTCCCCTTCGGCTAATCCGCAAGACACCCGCGTACCCCTCCGGACTGGCAGTGCAGCCGCTGCCAGGGCTGCAGCGACCCCCGGCCCGCTCCCCACGGCCCCGGGCCCCGCCGGCGCCCATTGGCTCTCTCTGGAAGGCCGGATCTCCCCCGCGCAGCCAATAGGAGCGGGAGGAACGCGGCGACCTTGGATCCTGGCAAGGCCGCCCCGCCGGTGACATTGCGCAGCCACTGCCCGGTAAACAAGGTCGCCGGAGACACCGCAGGGCCAGCGCCCGCTCCCCCCGCCCGGCCCCGGGGCTCCCCCGCGGCCTCCCCGGCCCCTGGCGCTTCCCCCGCGGGGCTGGCGACGCGCCCGCTGCCCGGGAGGACGGGGGACAGACTGGGGGGGGCAGGAAGGGGGAGCCCCGCCAGCGGCTGTCACGAGCCACCCCGCGCGGGGAACGTTCCGTTACGGGCGGCGGGGCGTGGCCTGCCGGAGCCCCGCCCCGCGGGCACTGTAAATAGAGGCGGCACGTGAAGCCGCCAGCTACAGGCGAGGGGACAGCGCGAGACCCACGGGTACCTACCGGTACCATACCGGCCCACCCGATACCGGCCCACCCGATACCGGCCCATTTACCTGCCAAACACTGACCGGTTCACCTGCCACAGACCGACTGACCGACCGACCGACCAACCGACTGACTGACTGACTGACTGACCGAGCGGCGCCCCGGCAGCGATGAAGGCCGCCCGGATCGCCCTGCGCACCGCCGGCCCCCTGGCCGCGGCCAGCAGCCGCAGCGGGCTGCCGCGGGAGGTGGAGCAGTTCTCCCGCTTCTCTCCCTCCCCGCTCTCCATCAAGCAGTTGCTGGACTTCGGTGAGTGGCGGGACGAGCAGGGGAAGGTCGGGGGGTCCGCGGTGGGCGGGGACGGCAGAGGGTCTGTCGCTCGAAGGCTTGTTTCCCCGCTGAGGGGCGAGCCCGGGGGGTGCGGCGGGAGCGGCGCTGCTCGGGCCGGGGGAGGCGGCGATCCCTGCCTGGGGAGGTCCGGGCTCTGCCTGCGCTGGAGGTGCCGCCGCCCCCCGCCTGCCTCCCCGTCCCGAGGCGGAGGGAGGGGAGCGGCCCCTGCAGCGGCGGGGCTGAGACCCGCTCGGGGACCTGCCCCCCGGGGGCTGGAGGCGGTGGGGAGGTCGCCTTGGGCGGTTGCGGCCAGTGACTGCCTCGATCGGAGCTGAAGATAGCGCTACAGGTCTTATTCGGTGGTGTTAATGGGATGGGGCTAAGAGTTCAATCAGCTAATGAGTGTTGTGCGGCACGCGGTATCGGGGAGGAGTCGTTAGTTTTGTCCTGATGGGACGAACAAACAGTACCCAGATCCGATTACCGCGTTGGCAGCTCTGAAGTCTGTGCTTATGTTAGACGTCACCCTGAAGAAGCCCATGTTTACGAGGCTGATGCGCTTCTGAAGGATTACAAAAAAGCCCTGTGTCTAAATGGGAAGTGTACGAGTGTTCCTCCCAAGAACGCGCTGTTTCTTGCTGTCATGTAAACAACATTCAGCACAAACATGTAGGTACACTTAGAACTGCTCAGTAATAGCATGATTCCAAAGGATATAGTACCGAAGTCTGTGGCAAGGCAACAATTTGTACTTGCATCTTGAAACTTCTTAAATGAGGTTTTTATTTTGGATTTATTCATAGGCTCAACTAATGGATGTGAGAGAACTTCTTTTGCGTTTTTGCGGCAAGAACTTCCTGTGAGGTTTGCAAACATACTGAGAGAAATTGATCTTCTTCCTGCTAAATTACTAGGCACTCCATCAGTACAACTAGTAAAAAGCTGGTAAGTAAGAACTACTTGAATTCAGCCTGTAAAATAACATGGCTTTGACACTTGGTTGTCATAGACTTCTTTGAATAGTGGAAGTCAATTTCAAAATGCACTAGAAATGCAGATGCTTCATCAAAGCTGAATTGCAAGGCGTTATACGCTGCCCTTTTCTAGCATACTAAAATAAAATTGAAAACCACATGGTTATATTGTTATTTTTAAATAGTATTTAAAGAAAACACAATAACTAGCTGTTTGAAATAGCTGATAGAGCAAATCTCACTTCTTACCCTTTGGGAATGGAGAGAAGAAAACATGTTTTCACGTAGCATTACAGACCCTCAGAGCTATAAAAAAATGGGAAAGCAGTCTATATACTTGTTTGGGTCTCTCACTGATGGAATTGCTAACAGAGCTTCTGTTCCATAGCAGATTGTCTTGGCCTGTGCAGCAAGTACGTGCAATTCAGTTAACATAATCTCTATGGTTGACACAGTGGTTTGGTCTGATTTAACCTTGCTTTACTGGTACAGTTGCAGTGTTTGCAAGGATGGCTGACATTAAGGACAAAGAGTGAGATCCAGAAACTGTTCTTAATCTAGCAAACGACTGTGCCTTTGCAACATGCGTCAGGGCTGTCAGATGTTAGCACAAGCGGCTCAAGTACTTAGCTTGTGCCAAAGCTGATGAGATTTGGAAAAAATTTGTTTACATGGCTTCCTGACCAGTGTTGTCATTTGGATCTCCTTTTGAAACACCTCTCAAGAATTGTGAGGGGATCCTACATACCTAAAGTGAGGGTTTAGATTATTTTCTGCGTGGCAGGCACAAGAAAAGACTTTTAAAACTTTTAAGGTTGAGGCAGCCAAGAAGTGTCCATCTATGATTCCATACTTGGATGAATCTTTGATACTTCAAAGATACTTCACACTTCTAGCTGACTTGTTAGGAGTAATGATTTGGACAAGACAAAGTATTCTTCCTGTTCCTAGACTAATAAAAACCAAATGTATTTTTTGTGTTCTCTTTCAATAGGTACATCCAAAGTCTAATGGAGCTAGTTGAGTTCCATCACAAAAGCCCAGATGACCAGAAAGTCTTATCTGAGTAAGCCTTTCATTTGTTTCTTTGAACTTTTGATCTCACATTCTGCTTTTCATAGTGTGGTCAGTTTAGAATGACAGCTGTCATGAACTGAATTTGATCATCTCGCATGAAGTGCTGTGCATAGAACAAGGTGGTTTAAATCTCTGATCATGTTTAGCAATATTGCAAATAAATATGACCCATTGCAGCTTGGTTTCCAGGGCATACTGCCCCTTGAACTGTCATGACAGAAATATCAACAAAAATTATCTGTGATGTCACATCCCTGCTTCTTTCTGAGATGTCAGCTAGGGGTCTCTTTTCCTCACATGCTCCTCTGCTCAAACTATTATGAATGAGTAAACACACAGCTAATTTGACACGGCTAATAATTAGACCTTTTGTATTAAAAATATCAGACTCTTCTGGTTTAGGTCAGTGAGGAATTACTTTTAAAAGAATGGAAAAATAGACTATATTTTAATAATAAGGTTGTTATGCATTTACCTGTGCTGCTCCTGCTAGGTTAGATAATGACATTGTGCAAAGCTTGCCTCCATGTAGTCTTAGAATAATATTCTAAAAAGATCTCTTTTTGACCTAGATTTATAGATACATTAATTAGAGTCCGAAACAGACATCATGATGTGGTTCCTACGATGGCACAAGGAGTCATTGAATACAAAGACACTTTTAAAGTAGACCCTGTCACCAATCAAAACATTCAGTATTTTTTGGATCGTTTTTATATGAGCCGTATTTCTATCCGGATGCTAATGAACCAGCACAGTAAGTAGAAATTTTTACCTGAGGACAAACTTCAATCTAATGAGAAACATGTTAATGTAAACATTTCTTAAAACCGTTGTAGATCTGCCTCAGATTTTGTGTGACACTGAAAAGTTAGAAACTGAATGTATGTCTTACAAAAGTAATGGGAAAACTTGTTTTCTAGACTGCAGACTAATTGTAATAAGTCTTATGTGGAATATGTAAGAATCTCATTGCTTACATCTGAAAAGCCTTTAGATGTTGAACTACAGAAAAGCCAACATAGTTTGCTGGCAGGAGATGGCATTTTTAACTTGCAAAAGGCATAAACAACACTCAGTATTTTATGTGATTATATGCTGTGAACACACTGTATTAGTCTAAATTTAAGGCTTTTTTATAATATAGTATTTGGAATTAAATGTTGTATTGGTTTTGCCTCAAACAGCCCTTCTTTTTGATGATAAATCCCGCTCAGGACACCCAAGGCACATTGGAAGTATTGATCCTTGCTGTGATGTTGCTGAAGTAGTGAATGGTATGTATTTTCAGATCCTTAACACTTCTCTTCATGATCAGTATTTGTATCTGATTGCAACCAGTTTGGGTAACCAACACGTGCTGTATAGGATGCTGACTGCTTTTTATTGAAATAGCTGAAAGCAGTCTGTCAAAACATGAGCTTTTACAGGACAGAACTTAAAATACGAAGTAGCAGTAAAAAATGTATTGGAATAAGGCCTAGCAAGTGACAGATGAGAGAGGAGTTAAAAGTTGCCTATGGTGTTGAGATTGGCCTTACCTACTCATAGATAACAGATACATCTGCTTTACCAAATTATCAAACTGTACAAGATTTACCTATGTTGCTGTAATTACCTATTTACTTTCAGTTTTTAGTGCAGACAGTGGATGCAATGTCATAATTCCTTTGAAACACAGGCTTGGAGTCTGTCATGCCTTAGCAGCTAATGCAGTTAAAAATCGTATTTTGCCATGCATTAGAATGAGTGTCTACAGTGTTTGGCATTACATTTCACATATTTTATTTAAATAATTTTTTCAGATGCTTTTGAAAGTTCCAAGCTGCTGTGTGACCAGTATTACTTAACATCTCCAGAACTGAAACTTACTCAAGTGAATGGTAAGATGAGAGCTTTTATGTCTGTCTGCCGATAAATAGCAAAATTGCTTTTACTGAATCAAAAGTCTCCCATTTCTATAGTTGTAATGGTACATACCAGTTGATCTGTCTTGGGATAGTTCCTCTTCATTTTCAGTTACAATCACCTCATTTAATGTCCTGTGCTAGAACTCAACACTAGATTTCCTCAGGTAATATTTATGAATTTGAGAGAAGTGAGACTAGCCCGTATTTAGAGTAGCATGGTAAGTTGCTAGAGAGAAGTTCTGTATCTGGGGTGAGGAAGTGGGGCTGCCTGAGAAACACTGGTTCTCGTTCAAGCTGCCTGCATGTGTCTTATCTCAGGCAATCTGCTTAACCTCTAAAATCCTTTACTTATAAAATGGAATTAATACTAGATTGTTTCTGGTTTATTTGAAAATAAACTGTTATTAAGCAAGTGGTAATTACAATCTAAACACTTACGAGCGCATAAAGTTGTTTGCTCATTTGAGGGGAAAAAACAAAATTGAGACTTGATTTGATTTTTGTGTTTGTTCTGACATACAACTTACCTATGTTAAAATTTTGATACTATACAGAAAAATTCAATCACCCTTTTATATCTTACTTATCTTTTTCTCTTCCCCTAGGAAAACATCCAGGAGAGCCAATTAGCATTGTATACGTTCCTTCTCATCTTTTTCATATGCTTTTTGAGCTCTTTAAGGTATGTCAGTATAAACTGCTTCTTTTCTTAGTAATCTAAGCTGGAGCATCAATATTTAAAATCTCTAGCTAGATCTGAATAAAGTAAAGCTTTACATAGGACAGTGAGATTTCTAAAATGTTCTTATTTGGGGAAATAGCTTTGGCAGTTGGGAAAGGAATGATTCCAGTTTGCAGGAGAGTATTTGGACACTTTTGTGTGGTGGTAAATAGGACAAATAAGACAAGGTGAGAGAGAGAGTAAAAGTGGGACATGAACTTGTGGTCATTGGTAGCCTTCTGCTTTTAGAGGTTACAGCTGTAGTGCAGGTTTGCCCTGGTGCCTTTTCTTTGGAGTAGGTGATACACCTTGATGTAACGAATGGGGTGAGCTAATGTGCTGCCAATGTGGGGCACAGAGTTCTGGCTCTTCTCCAGAAACCTGGTGACTCTTAAGGGAGTTAGGTTATTTAACTGACATTGGCTGAGCTATGTGTTGGGCAAGGAGAGTGTAGTCTTTCAAGCATAGCAGACTCTTGGCTGTGCTTAGTCACTTTTAGATGTGAGACCACCTCTGCTCCTGTTACACTAAATTGCTAAGTGTGTTCCTTAGAAGCTAGGCACTGGCAGGAATGGAGGGTAACTGTGCACAGCCTCTGCGTAACAGGGGTATGATTTTAAGTGCAGAGATCCAACACTTTCTGATAATGGTAACCTTCATTTCCATAGAATTCGATGAGGGCAACTGTTGAATTCCAAGAAGACAGTCCTTCCCTTTCTCCAATTGAAGTGACAGTTGTTCTAGGAAAAGAAGACCTGGCAATTAAGGTATTTTGTTGCCCTACTACAATATGGTTTTAATGTCATCATTATGATTGCATATGCTGCAGCAAATTCTATTAGAAGAACTTGCAGTCTCTGAAAACAGATCAGAGATACTATGCATGAGCCTTTTGTTGATAGCCTCAATTTAGTACAAGTATTTAACTGAAAAATAATATGCTGCAAAAGAAATGTTTGCATGTAATACCGTTGGAAGGGATTGTTCAAATAACAGCATTTTAAATACCATTCTTAAAACATGATTATAGTTAACTTTGTTCTCTCTCGAATCAGATCTCAGACAAAGGAGGCGGTGTTCCAGTAAGGAAAATTGAGCAGCTGTTTAGCTACATGTATTCCACAGCACCAAGGCCAAGCATGGAAGATGATCGACAGACCCCTCTAGTAAGATATTTGCACTACTCATGTTACTAATATGGTTGCTATAAGTGTTGAACAAATTGGGAGGTTAATAAATTATGAAACGCTATGTCTACCCTATTGCTTTGTGGGCTGTGCAAAGACTGAGCTTCATAAATATGAATTAATGCTTCTTGAAACAGATTTTTAATATCTAGCTTAGTGGACGAAAATATACTCTTAAAGGTATAAATGAAGAAGAACATTCCAACCTGAATCTAACCCTGTTTGTTTTTTTTTTTTTTCCCCTGTACTCCAATGACAGTAATTTACTTGGTCTTCACTCCCACTCAGTCCTCAAACTTATAAATTATGCTGTGTTTATGGAGGCAAGCACAACTGGAATAGGCTTAGACTATTGTTGTTTATTTACCAATAACAAACTCCTTTTACTAATCAAGCTGTACTAGCAAAAACAAGACAGGGAAAATACAGACATGTAATGTGTAAAAGTAAGACCTGTATATAAACTCTCCCTCTTCCATGGAGATTTGTTTTTTCTTTCATGTGGTTTGGTGGTTTTTTTAATGGTCGGTTTCAATATTCTTTATGAAACTCATTAGAGATTTCTGTTTTATTTTAAGAGATGAGTACGTGCAAAGGACCTTCTAAGTTTAAAATGTCTGAACTGTTTCCAGCTATTTAATTTTCAGTCACAAGAGCTAGTAAAAAAAATTAATTTTGTCTTGTACTTTTTTTTTTTTTAGGCTGGTTTTGGGTATGGCTTGCCAATTTCTCGTCTGTATGCTAAATACTTCCAAGGAGATCTAAATCTCTATTCCATATGTGGTTATGGAACAGATGCTATTATCTACTTGAAGGTATGTATTTTGATTTGGTGAAATCAAAGATAGTGTTGATAACTACCATTAATGCAGTGAAGTAACTTCTCAGTGTCATTTTAAGGTAAACATTCCTCAGGAGTAGAAAATCTTTAATTTTTATTAAGAAATGCCAGGAAGATTTATAACTGGTATCTAGAATTTAAAAGATCACTCAGCTTTAACTGGTCTACTTGAAAATCTTCTAGTTAAAGCCACAATAATTTTTAGAATGGAATACAAAGTACTAGGAGAAAATGAGGTAACAGAAACAGAAAGGTGTGAGCAACAGACCTGGTTTCTTTACTGTTGCTTCTTTACTCTGACAACCAGAAAGTCTGTATAAACTAATCCTTGAAGAGTCTAGTAGTTGGTCCTATTCAACACCTGCCATATAGCCCATATGTGGGATTCAGATACCAGTAATCTTGAATACCTGGTGTGTAACATGCACTGCTGTTTTTATAAGTAACTTGGAAAAAAGGACTACATATTCTTTCTACTTGTTCTGCTTACTCATGGGGAAAACTTGCTTTGAATTCCTTACAGTAAACCAAAACCATAGTTCCAAGCACAATGACGCACAGAGAAACAGTACAAAAGAAAAGGCAGTTCAGCTATATACGACAGTTTCCCAATAGAATATGAATTTTAGCTGCAAAATATGGAAGCAAGAAAGGAATATATTTTAAAGTTTCTCTGGAATTTTGTAAATGAAAGTTCTTTTCCATGACTTCCAGGACTATCTTGAAAGCAGGTTACACAGTAACTCTAAAGGCCTATAAAAACATGTAAACATGACTTGATGTTATTGCATTTGTCCTGCCAAATCATCCAAATCAAACATAGATACTGAAGCACATAAATGACTGCCTGTATTGTAGAAACATTTCTATAAATAACTTCATAGTATCACTGGCTTAACACTTGAAACATACTGCATGAATGTTTGCAAAGTGGCATTATCGACAGGTAGAAACCAAATAACTTTTTCCTTCTTGGCTTTTTTTTTCCTTAGGCCCTATCAACGGACTCAGTGGAAAAACTCCCAGTTTTTAACAAATCAGCTTCCAAGCATTACCAGGCTACCTCAGAGGCGGATGACTGGTGTGTCCCAAGTAAAGACCCAAAGGATGTATCAAAGCAGAGTGCAGCTCTCTGAAGAGAAGCTGGTATCCAGGCACTCAAGGGGATCAAGCTGGCTTCTTAAAAAAGACTAGTGTTTGGAGGTATTCCTCTACCTCCAAACAAGCAAATTCTTCAGTTTCAGGACTGGCGGAAGGGGAAGAAGATACGGATGTTATAGCCTGGGCTACATGCACTGAATGTGAAATCTTGTTGTGGACTTCAGGATTGGGAAAATAGGAGCACATCGGTCTTTAAAGAAGAGACGTGTATAGAGGAAAATCAGACTATTTTTTTTCTTACGATCAAAGTCTTGATGCGATAGAGGTGTGCAATTTTTGAGTCCTGTTTAATGCTTGAATTCTGAATACTGATAAAGGTCAGTTATGCTGGTGTATATTTTTCTCCTAGAATAGTTATCTGTGGTTCATCTTATTACAGAACTTCTCAGGTAGACAGATAACACCTGTACTTTAAAGCTGTATTTATAACATTTGCAAAAGATCAACTTAACATGGCAGTCTTGTAGCAAGATACAAACAGCATTCAAATACAGCCTGACTGGGAGGGAGCCCTGGGAGGCAGGGAGAGTTTTCCATATATAAGGAAGCCCTGTTTTGAAAAAACAACAAACCTGTATTCCAGTAATAATTCTGATGTGATGCCTTGCTCTGCAAGTTGCACTGCTAGATTTTTTTTTTTTTTTAATGTTAAGCTGTTCATGGAAAAACTAGCCAAGTAAGGCTCCTGTGCACAAGGTAACTAAGAAGGAAATTGGGATATTTTAGAAAGCTACTGGAAAGAAATGGAAGGCTACTTTGTTATAGCAGCTGTAAGGTTAGGCTACACCTGGCATACATCCCTGCACTCCAGAAAGCGTGTGCCAAGTAAGTAGGTTGGGATTTTCCAAGAACTCAAGTCAGACATGCAAGTTGAATGGAAAGGGTTTGGTGATCTGTATTATGTAGGCATGACACAGGAAACAACAGTATATTTAAAACATGGTCTTGTGGTTCCTTTTTGTCATGCTGTTAGAAGTTCAGTGGCTTGGTACACAAAACCAAAATCTGCCTGTCATCTTTGTCAAGTTTGTATTGTACCACACTAGCTCATATTATGTGGGAGTTCTACACCTGGAAAGCTCTGATGAGCACCAAAGGTCTCTTAGAAAGGTTTTCAGGAAGAGTGGTGTTGGATCTAGAATTTTGTTTTAAGAATTGTTTATTGCAATGAAAAGGGCTTAGGAAATGAGAAGTTTCAAAATATGAACAGTACTGAAAACTATAGAATGACTCTTATGAACAGCAAAATAATGGGGAATTGTCACAGGAACAGTGCCATTGGGAGAGAGCTGTTGGGAAAATATTCCATTCTCAATAAGCTGCTTCATTTCCCATCCTCGTGCATTTTCCCACTTGTAAATGAGGTACACTTAACAACAGAATAGAAGTTAAACTATTGGACATTGCCAAAGTGGCTAGTCAAAGTTTATCAGGGCTGTATAATACAACTTGATTATTTTTTTACTAAGAAACATATTAGGTGTATATGATCCTTTACAAGAAGTTGCAAGTACGGCATTTAAAGCATCCCGCTCAGTTGTATGGCAGTTTTCTAAAACAAATTTATATTTCTTGGACAGAAAGCCACTCCATAATCTGCTGTGAATATGAAGTATTTTTTTTTAACAGGAATGAAAGCTGGAACTACTTTCGTGTTCTAGAAATCCCATTGCACAGATTTATCCATCAAAAATAAAATAGTAACCTGATATGCTTCATTTCTTTAGAAGTATTGGTGGTAACTACTGATCATAATGACTTCAGTACTGCATCAAGGCTGTTTTTATCTCAGTGAATAAGCTGCAGTCACCAAAGGTTGCCAGGTCATGTATCTGAACTGGATAAGAAAAATGAAATATCTTTGTCTAGAATATACAGGTGTGGAAAAGCTGCCTTCACTGCCTTAATATACTTGAATATGTGTTGATTTTGTATTGAATACAAGGTCACAAAACGATACCTAGGTAGTCATTGTTGTCAAGTAAACACAAATGATACCTCTCTGTCTGCACGCAGTAATGCTTGAGTATGAGTTATGATCTCATGCTGTTTTGTACATCTGTAATATAGCTGCAGCTGTAACTTCTATCTCAAAGCAGCTGAAGCACATGGGTGCTGTAAACATATCTGCAATGTTGCTTGCAGAGAGAAGCTGCAAAAGACATTCATGCTACAGACAGAGATGTCTATAGCACTTATGGAACCCACGCGGAATCTCTGTACTTTTAAAAATTACCTAAGGGCTATCTGTCTAGATCATGCAGTGTCTTTTTTTAGCATTTACTGAATTTTTATTCCTGAAAGTAAAGCTGTGGTTTTAAGCCTTTTACTTGGATGTAGAAATAATTTTATAATAAAATCTTCTAAATGGTTGTCTAGTGTCTTTATTTCCTTCTAAGAAGCCCAGTGCAAGCAAGGCTTTTTTTATTTTAGGTGTCATGAAATGGAGTTGAGCAAAGCACCTTTTGTACTGTGTCAAAAAGATCTAGCAGGTGAAACACTGAAAAAAAAGACCCGCTTGTGCTTAATGTTGCATCTGCTGTGAGTTTACATAGCACCTAAAATCACTGCATCATGTACACATCACCTGATTCTTTCTAATTAGGATAGCATTCATCTTCAGAGATTGAGAATCCTTCCTCAGTGCACATTCTACCCTCTAAAATATTTTTTTTTTTTGTTCAGTTACAAATAACAAAAAATCACCATCAGTTTTAGTTTTATATTAAAAAAGACATCCATCATCAAGTCTATAACAAATAACTTTTTCCATGGTCCTCTTCCAGCCCTGAAGCAGCAGGACAACGGGTTTTGAGTAGCTGGTTTGTAAGACAACACTTGTTCTCAGATGGAACAGGCTGTGCCGTGATAAAACAGTCCTGTACAGCTGGTGCTTTGGCAGACTTGTGTTTGCCTGGGAATGTCCTGCATCTCCATTTTAAGAAGATAGACTAACTGTAATATTGTGCGTATGTACTTTACCTGAAAGATGAGAGGTGAAAACCAGCCAGACCCTGGTTGTCTGGCAGTAAATTTACAAGTGACAGCCTTGTGTGCTGTGTTTCCCCTTTTAAGAATGTTTTTTTTCACCTGTAACGCCAGTGAAGCAGATCAGGTGGTGTAAACTTTAAGCATTTTGCAATTACAGAAATGTACCACTCTGACATATATCAGTATGTCGTGTGTGTTGGGAGCAACAACCCAGAACTAAAAGTACACCAGCGACTTTAATAAGCTACTACAGAAAACCAAACCAGCAACGGAAACACCCATTGCATTTTCTTTTCCCCATCCACCTTTACTGTCTTGCAGTCCCTAGAGACAGGACTAGCACGTTTCCCCTCAGGTTTTTCCAAGCAGAAATACATATACATGCATTCTGTGCCTCACCCACGTCAGGCTCATGAGACACACACGCTGCCATGGATGCACAGGGATGTACCTGGGTTGCTCTGCGGCCCCGTGGAGAGCACGTGGCCACAGCAGCCAGTGCAGCGACCCCTCAACACGCTGCTTGCAGCCCATCAGCTCCGGCCAAGCACCTGCAGTCAGGTGCCAGAAATGGAAATGTTTTTTTTTTTCCTTCCACAGCACAAACCCAGTGAGTGACAGAGGCCGCACACCTGGCTTCTCATTTAGCAAAGCACTGGGGCTACAGGACTGGTTTCCAGCACGTCAGAGGTTCACTAACATCAGCAAGTTTACTCATGGCTAAAAGGTGCTCTGGTTTCACAGGTGATAAGCAGATGTTGCACTTCCCCCCGTTGCCCCTTGATCAGGTCCGTACAAAGCCAGGTTCCTGATGTCAACAGAAACCATGCCAAAGCACCTGATGTTTTCTCTTCCAGATCGTTAGCTAAAACATGTACACTGATTTTGTCACTGATACCTTGGGCACAAGTCCAGGTTAATCTCCCTGCAGCACTGATAAGTGGTTGTTCATTATCATTTTTCCCCCTGTCGCTTAACCAAGCTTTCAAATCCACCAGACTTTGCCCTTACTGTGTACTAATGTCCTTCCCATAGCATTATTACAAAACAAGCTTTGCTACCTTTGATAAGAATCACTACTGGACCGGAAAAATAGATATTTTTTTTTTTCCCTTAAAGTAGTGATGATGACTCGAGAGGATCGGGTTATAATCCCCAAGAATTGTCTACCCTTAAATTCTTGAGCAGTTTTGGCCAACGGAAGGTAGAACTTGGCAGTTTATGATCTCTCGGTTCAGCTGATCTGGTGGAAGGTGCGGATGATGAAGAGAAAGGGGCACACTTCTGGCTTAACATCTTTGGGTTTGAGTTCCCTAAAAGCTGGCAATACAATTTTAAGTGCCTGTACCTCGATCCCGTATTGCAGTTCCTAAGGCGGCTTTGCACATCTGTGCTGGCATGCAAGACAGAATGACTGAATCAGTACCTGGCCAGACGCTGCTGCTCCTCGCAGTCAGCAAAGGGAAAGCAGGACACCCTGGTGGGCAGTCTCAGTTGGCCCTACATCTCTTCACTCACTTTGCAGGGAGGAAAGAGCAGAAAATCCCTGTGGGCAGTCTGAGTTCTTCCCTGCCATCTAGAACACTGGATGGCACAGCAAGAGGCTAGAACACAATCTTGTGTCTTCAGAATATTCTGAGACCTCTTTTATATAAGTAGAAAAATATGTATGGGCTATCAGGAGCTGCTCCTTACTGGCTCTCTTCTATATTTCTGCTGCAGCTATAAAAGAAAATCAAAGCAGTGCAACATAATGGCCCATGTAGAATTAGCACAGATTTTCCCATGTCACCCCCTTGCATTGCAGTTCCTAGCAGGAAGAGGGAAAAAAAGAAAGGATCTACCTGATTTCCTGCTGTGTGAGGGGAAAGCCTGGGGCAACAAGGCTCATGCTGTCATCCTGAAAACCCAAAGAGACCTGTGATGCTGGGAAACACAGCAAGAGAGGTGACAACCATTCCCACCATCTGGGAATGCAGAGCATCCTCCTGGAAGGTGACAGAGGGTTTCTAGTTTAGGATGGCTACATGTGATGTTACGTTAATGTAATACGACCAGATGTGACCTGTCTGGAAGGCAAGCAAGAAAAGCAAGTAAAATAATATAATTGTTTCCATTGTTGTCTATAGGTAGGACTTTGTGTACTATGTGGCTTAGGGGCCTGGCCTTGAAAACGAATACCTTTGGCATAGGATTCAGCACATCAAGTAGTACATCTCATCATGACACTACATACGTGTCTGTATGTATGTGCCAATGTGTGAGTTGGATATCTGAGCTCCCTCTCTAGTGACCAGAGTCGATATATCCAGAGGACCCAGGAAAGCTATCAGCTCCTCCTGAAGCAGGCACCTACACAGAATCACAGAATCGTTCTGGCTGGAAAAGACCCTCAAGATTGTCAAGTCCAACCATTAAACTAATACTGTCACTAAACCACATCCCTAAGAACCTCATCTATATGTCTTTTAAACACCTCCAGGGATGGTGACTCCACCACTTTCCTGGGCAGCCTGTTCCAATGACTGACAACCCTTTCTGTGAAGAATTTTTTCCTAATATCTAAGCTAAAGCTCCCCTGGCACAACTTGAGGCCATTTCCTCTTGTCCTATCACTTGCTACTTGGGAGAAGAGATCAACACCCTCCATGCTACAACCTCCTTTCAGGTAGTTGCAGACAGCGATGAGGCCTCCCCTCAGCCTCCTTTTCTCCAGGCTGAACAGCCCCAGTTCCCTCAACCATTCCTCATCAGACTTGTGCTCCAGACCCTTGAGCAGCTTTGTTGCCCTTCTCTGAACTCTCTCCAGCAACTCAATGTCTTTCCTGTAGTGAAGGGCCCAAAACTGAACACAGTATTTGAGGTGGGGCCTCACCATCTGGCCAGCTGAACAGCTCTCCCGTCTTCAATGGCAGAGTTCAAGTAACTGCAACGGGATCCATGACACCTGGGGCACATTGTAGGCACCTGCATTTAGATGGTTTCAGCTGTGATCTGACTCCCAGCTAATCCAGTTGCCTAAAAATAAACACCTGATGATATATGAGGAACCCTGGATGACTCTGCCTATTTGTCATCTGTCACTCCAGAAGAACAGAGATGTTCCACAGGTACTTTGTCACGTCTGCCAGTCTCATGCAAATACCTTGTATAGACATTCTTGGCTTTCTCAATTATCAGTGAACATTTATGTTTACGTAAATGACTCAAGTCCCCATACTAATTCTGGGTGGTCCTGGGAGGCTGGAAGTACAGAGCTCAAAACGACGTCACTGCTGGCCAGGGTGGATAGATAATGGAAAATCCCAGGCAATATTTATCTTGCAGCAAGTGCCAGTGGGATCATTGCAGAGGAATCCTGCTGGTTGCCAGCACAAGCTGTGCCAACCAGGAGCCGCGTCTGCACAGCTCGTCACCACTGTCTGCATTTCCCAGCATCACAGCTCTGTCTGGTTTTGGGGCTGGCCACGGTGCCACACGACAGCTAGAGACAGTGTGAGGCTCGAACTCGGGGTCTGTACCCCACAGGGCAGCACAGAAAATTCGGAGCTAACTGTAACTGATGCTGATTGCTAAATACCATAAGGCATACTGAGAACTCGGGTGCATTGAAAGCTTGTGGTTTTAGCTTTTCTAGTGGCTTTACTTTCCACAAGACTCCTGGTTGATTTTTAACAAATTAACGGGGAAGCAGGGTGTAATACCTGGCAGGAATACGTGTCCTTTCCTCCAACCACTGTGGTATGCAGCATGATGAGTAACGTGCATTGCAAAGCGTATTGGTGACCCAGAGTCACTCCCCTGCTTACCAAGGGTATTACTGGAAGAATTCAACCTTCGTGCAGGGGTGGATCAGATGGTTTATACCACTCTGGATATTAACAGTTGTGTGTCGTTGCTTCACAGACCATTGAAAGCTGCTTGCTCAGGCATAAAACTTAGTTTGCGTTGACAGAGCAGCACTTGTTTGTGTTTAGTTAAGGCCTGTAATAAACCTCTCTGAACTCACTGGACAACTCTCCCTTGTTTCTAACCAGTTTGCCTCAGGTTTTGCATAAACGCATGATGAAGAAAGCTTCATTTCCAAACTCTGACTAGAGACACTCTCAAGTTTTCATTGTTCACGTTATTTGTGGAGATGCCCAGAAGCTTTCTGCTGGTCCACATCACTTCATGAGCTTTGCCTGTCTGGCCTTGCCCTCCTGTTCCTCTCTTGTTCCTACTCCTGGTGTCAGTGCCAGGCTGTGCATGCTCTGAGCACATCTTCTGCATCTTCTGTAGCTGAAGGATGGGAACGGTTCTTTGGAGGTATGTCACACTTCCAAAAGCTTTTGATGATTTTTCAAGGCCACTGGATGATCTGTTCAATTGAGGAAAAAAAAAAATCATAGCACTTCCTTCATTTTCCCACAGTTCTGTCTCATGAATGACAACATACATGTCAGAACAGCTGGAGAAATGGCAAAACTACTTGCTGGAGTACCATAAATTTACATAGGCAAACCTTGGAAATTGTATTACAGATATTAGTATTCAGGGCTGACTGAAAGAGATGTTTTCATCCTTCTCCAAAGAGTTGTCCTTGCCTTCTCCTTTGCTCTGTAGCAGAATGATATTGTCCACCTGTGAGTACTGATATTAGAGAGGATGTGTCTTGACATGAAATCTACACTATTGCAGTCAAATAGTGCAGAAAAGAACTGTAAAACCTCCCATCCCATGAACATCCCATGAACACATCCACAGCTATAGGAAATGAAAGTTTTGGGGGAGAAGGTCTATCCTCAGCATCACACTTTCAGAGGGAGGTTGTTTCATTTCATAAGAACAGAAAGGAGATTCCAGCAAAGCTGTTGACAATGAAAGGCTAAAATAAATGCTCTTCATCATTTCTTTCGAGTATATTAACACTGGAAGGTTTTTGGTTTGGGTTGGGTTTTTTTTAAAGTAAATATTTCTAGCAGAATAGTAGTATATTGGTGTAATTATGTTAAGCTTTCACTTATAAAAGTGGTAGTTTGGGGTTTTTTTAGTAACAGATTCACAAGCAGTTATTTAATTGTTCTCATTTTTATAGACAATGGGTATGGAATATAGAATATAGATAATGGACCAATAGGTTGTATATAAGCACGTCCAAGAACTTCTGCTGATGCAAATCGGTTCTTTTCTGCAACGTGCTTCTAACATATGCTAACCCTTTATTTTCTTTTTTAAGCACTAAAAAGTGTAATATAATGTGGGATCAGCATATTAACCCATGTAAACAATAAATATTAGAGCAGTAATAATTCATCTTTAGACCTCACACCATGTCCACTGAAACCTATGACAAGCTTCCTGTTGACACCAGTGAACTGTGGAAAAAGCCAATAAGACTTGAGCTGCTCATCAGTACAGGAGACACATATGCTTCTGAAGGTCTCTAGAAGACAACAAGCAAATTAATTTTTAACTCCTTCAGAGTGCAAGCCCAGACAAGAGGCCGGCCTCACTGTGTTACCTGCCAGGTGGGCTGCAGGATGGCATGTGTTGTGCTGGAGGAATTTCCGATCAAGCAACACACCTAAGGGAGGGAGAGGAGTATGTGACATACATTTAGACATTCAAGATACCTTGAACAGAAATGTGTATATGTACATGTGGCCAATTTAAACGTACTGAACCATCTGACAGCTCTTGCTTCAGCCCCATCCCCCTTATCCAATGCAGTGCAACCCTCATACTGGAAAATCCTGAGCTCCAGTCTCCTCAGACGAGAGGAAGGTCATTTCTCAGCCTTCCTGTTCAAGCCCGGTGAGACCAGGTCCACACTGGGGAAGCCTGGGTGCAGAGATGACATTGTCTCTGAGGTCAAGTGTGTCCCCATTCAGCAAAGCGGGCGGTTTGTCCTTGTGTCCCCAGCCATCGAGAGCTCGGCTGGGATAAAGGGGCTTTGCCCACACCTGAAGGCAGAAGGACATGACTCTAATGGCACACAACAGTGACCAGCCACAGCTTGTGCTCATTTCACACAGCTGAGGCTTTTTTTGAAAAAGGATTAGGAATGTCCAAACCCTGAACAATGTGAAGACCTGCTTCAATACAGCTGAAGATTATTCCAGCTGTTTGGGACCGGGAGCCTGAAAAAGCAAAGCTTGCCTCCCATAGTCAGTGGAGCTCCAGACACTTGGATGTGAACAGCTTGGTTTAAGCAGAGGGCAGACTGGCAGCTCGTGCTAGATAAAAGGACACAAAACGGTGCTGTAAATAAGGAGTGAACGATTATAAACTTTAAAAATACCCTTCAGGAAACGCGTGGCTGCTGCTCAGTTGCTAGCTGCTGGGTCTTTTGTTCTGTTTACATCTTTCCATCTTTTTCTCTTTTTTTTTTTTTTTTTTTTTTTAGAGACAAACATTTGCTACATATACAGCAGGGCATCCTGCGGTTGGGGCTGGGGAGGTGGGAAGCAGCAGTGCCTCTTGGCATTGTTCTGGTGGCGCCTTGGGTGTGAGGCGGAGAACCCACAGGGACAATGTGTTCCCTGCACTGGGAGCTTAAAAACACATTTTTGTTGAGTCAGGCACCTGGGCTGGTCACGCCACTGCTCTCCCTCCCTGTCACGGCTGCTGGAAGGAGCAGTGTCAAAGTCCAAGCCCACGTTGGAGTCTGTTCCAGGCACTGCCTGCAGTTTGCTCCTGCCTGTGTGGAGCCACTTACCCCTAGTCTCACCACTGCATCCAGGTCACCTAAAAATGAAAAGGACCTGTCATGTTGCTTGCAATATAACCATGATAGCTGCTTGCTCACTCCCCCCTCACCCCTGAACATGGGAGAGAATTGAAAGGAAAGGGAGAAACTCTATCCAACTGCAAATTAAACTGTCATTGTATTGACATATATGAAAAAAAGTTACATATAAAAATGCATTACTTCTTTTCTTTCCAGCTGGTTGAAGCTCCTTTAGTTGAGAAGAGTTTGACTTCGTTCATGTCTTGTTCTGTGTGTGCAGGTGCCTTGTGCAACTCATTTCAGATTGCTTTTAACTGGGACAAACTCACTTCACTGTGTTAAAAAAATTATCTCAAATGAAAGCTACCAAAAACCACTATAAGGTAGAAAGGGAAAAGAAGGGAAAGGAAGGGGAAAGAAAGGAAAGGAAGGGAAAGGAAGGGAAAGGAAGAAAAGCAAGCTGGGCTGTGGGAGAAATGGACCCAGGTTTAGTTCAGAGCTGCTGGCACCCAGAGATGTGCTCGCCATAGCCACAGGCAGACAGCATGCCCTTGAATTCAGGGCAGCCATGCACCTTTTCTCCAGCAGTGAACCTGGAAATAGCAGGAGAGACTCATCAAAGGGTTGGCTTAACTTTGGGGGGTAGATGTAAGTCAATGGACTTCCCTGCAACTGAGTCTCTAGGGTCAGGTTTACTTTGCATGGAAGTCAAAATACGTACATGACTTTTTGTCATGAACTGGCTCTGCCCTGACTGCAGGGCTGTCTCTTCACCTGTGCTCTCCCTCACGCTGTGTGCTTGCAGCCAGCTGGGCACTGCCCTGCCCTTCAGCGATGCCTGCGATTTCGTGCTGCGTGAGCCAGCACCCCTATGTTTATAGGGCACACGGTTTTGTTCTCTCCTTTACAGCTCATTGTTATGAAGTAGACTTTCTCTGAGTATGGCTACTCTTTTGTTCCTGTGCCTTTTCCCTCAGGTTTTAGCAATTATTTATTCTTAGTCTCTGACAAACTAGTGGTATTTTTAGGGTTATGAGGATTAGGTATAGATTCCTATTCTTGACCAAAGTTTTTTTGATTCAACCCTCTTTCCTGCCACAAATAGCCAGCAAGCTTATGGCTATATGCAGGCAGTGCAACTCCCCACTGACAGTTAATATTGACATAATCTAACATAGTGCTAATTGCAGTACAAATAGCCTAAGCAGCCATATAAACTGCACGGTTACAAGGTTAAAATGTGGAGTGATTCTGGCACAAGGCAAAAGGCTGATACCGGCATCCCTATCGAGCCCCAGCTTGCAAGAACAGAACTGAATGGTTCATCAGTGGTATAAAAATACTCACGTGCCCTACTGTCCCTGTTTGAAACACTTTAATCATAATTTAGCAGCACTCCATAGGGTTCCTGTGCAAGGTAAAGGGCAATACACAGCTGCCATGTGCTGAGAAAATGTTAACTGTGTTTTTAAATCAAACAGGTCATTGGAATGCATAATATCCACAGTCACCTTTCCACTTTGTGTCTTACAAAGCTTAAGATGCATTTGGAGAAATAGTCAGAAACAAATTTCTCAGCAGCCAACTGATTTCATCTGACAGTTGCTGTATATAGCAATCTTTTCTGACCCACTCGTCTGCTGTACCAGATGTCCCTGCCGTTCTACAAATAGAGACCGTGGTAGATCTTTCCACTACTTTAATATAATTCTTGAGGAGGTTAAGGTGTCAGACACTAGCTATGCTTTGGCATCTCTGCTAATAGCATGTTCTGCACTGTCATTTAGTAGAAGAGCAAACCCTAGGGAGTACAGGGAAATTCTACTGCTATGTCCTGAAAATAAATGGAAATATTGCTGTGTCTGACCCATCTATATCTTGCAGTGTTTCAGAAAAGCAGCAGCAGCCCTTCAAGAACCCTGCAAACCTTCCAGCGCACTGAAAGGCTGACATGCCTTTTTGGCTTTGCAGAGTTTAATAAAGGTATATAATAGCATAGGCCACTCCAGACTGTTTCAATCTTCCTTCCAATCTTAGAGTCTGAACTCTTATATGTTTAATTTAAAGGTACTTGTCTCATGGGGAAAATCTGCTGCCAAAAGCATTAGTGCATTTTCAAAGGACGTTCCTCAAATACGAATGAGTCAAGCCTCTGTGATCATTTTAATTGATTCGGCAGTGCTTACAGCTAAAAGTAAAGCTGCCACCTTCCATGGCAGACCAGACCTTTCCCCCTAACCCCTAATATTTGTGTTCCTGACATTTTACAAAAATAGTAGTCAGTCTTGCTCAGTCTGGGAGATTTCTATAAATTCATGATCACAGTAGTTAACTTCATTCTGTCAAAACTGGTGTATAGGCTGTAAGATATTGCCCCAAGGAAAGAAGATAAATAGTTTTTCAAGATAGTAAGTGGTTTTGAATAAGTAAAATTACATTTACTCCAGAGTGCTTATGGGAGTTGATTGTTTCCAGTTCTGATACTCTGTTTTGGGCTGAAAACCTCTGAAACCAGAGCAAAGATTTTTGACTGGGCTCTCTCTGCAAGTTCCCTCACACACGCCCATGCAAACACATGCTGATGTGCACACAGACACATGTGGAGCTGCCAGAATTAAAATGGATATTTCAACCCCATTGTGCTTTTGTGTACTCAGGAGTTTTGGTCCCAGATCTTTCAAGATGATACACACAGCCTCATCATCATCCTCCACACAGCCCTAGTGACAACACCATGTAAGAGCATGAAAAAGGCCACAGATAACCCATTCCCTTCCCACGATGGTTTTTCAAATGGTGAGAGCAGACCAACATGGAGGTCCTCCCTGCCTAGGCCAGGTAGCCCCAAGGTCCTAGGTTTATGGTTTGGGCTTTGAGCTTTTGTCTTCATAACCCAAACTCCTCTTAGTGCAGTTCATTATGAGAGGAGGAGGGATGTGGAACCAGCACCCCTTGTGCTGAAGGTCCCAAGGCTGAGTATCGCTGCTGTTCATCAATAAGATCTCATCAGGTAGTTTATTTTTGGAGTAGGAGTTGGTGACATTGACTCTTGAATATTGTCTTAAAGTACCAGTAATGAGCACTTTAACAAAACATGTTTCATGCTCTAGGACCAATTGATGTGCAGATAGTCATCCAAAGCTGCCTTTGCAGAGAGAAGACCTACTTAACACATCCCTAAGCCTTGTGCAACCCATGTGGTCTTGATACCACTGTGCACAGTAGAATGCAGTTAAGAATATATCCTTGCCCTCCTGCTGCCAGCAGCACTGGAAAACTAGCCTCTCTTAAGGATGAACGAAGGAGGTTTTAAGGACATGTTGGCTGAAAACTGAACAGGAACTGATCAAGATTTACTGCTGCCTTTTCCAATGTCCCAAGTTTCAGCTTTGCAGTCTCTGGTTTCTCTTCTTGGCATTAGACCGTCAGGATTAACAGCAGTGTTGGAGAGCGGAACAAGCCACGCTGTTTTGGGCACATTATCCTTGTGTTAAAGGCTGACCAAATACGAATAGGTGTTTAAAGGTTTTGAAGGAAAACACATTCCTGAACACTGTTAGGTTAACTCTGACTTCATTTTCACCTACATACTCTCCATGGAGAAATCAGTGGAGTTTGGAGTCAAGCTGGATCCAACCAGACACCACGGGGTAGGTTTAAAATTATTGCAAGAGCACTTTACAAAGAGGATGTCCGTATTTCCATGAGCAGCTAAATTATGGCTCTGCACTGGCCCACAAAAACATGCAGAGTGTCTCTATGTTCATAGGTGGGATAACTTCTTTTGTCAACAACTGTGTGATTTAAGAACATCCCTTCATATATATCTCTTAAAAAGCACAAGGACGGAAAAATGTAATCTGATTGCTGTCCACTGAGAAGTCATTAAGGGAGCTGTGGGAAGGCTTGCCAATGGGAAAGGACAGTTTGTTCTTTGTGCGCATCTGGGCTTAAAATATTCTAATAGGCTGTGAAATACAGTGGAAATGTCTTAGATATGGCTACATCTCATCTAAGATGCCAAATGGCAAAAAGCAACTCATTTCAAAGAAGACACCAGACAACCTGGAAAACAATTTTCTGTCATTTTAGGTCTTGACTAGGTTCAAACTTGCAGTGCAGGGGTGACAGTTCGGGTCTCTCATTATTTCCACCTGCGGCCATCCAATCTGTTGCAGCCTTGAAAATATAAAAGCATGATCAGGAGTTATATGACAGTATGAAATTTCAAGGCATCTTCACTAAGTCAGAATAATAAGACTGTGCACCCTGTACATTTAGTAAATGATGAGCTTATTGTCAGATACCCCCACGCCTCACATGAACAACTCTATCCAGTGCGTGGGAAAAAAAGAAATAAATGATAAAAGGTACCAAATAATATGGTTTGCTTACTGTTGGTCTTTCCAATGCTAACAACAGAAGTAATTAAAGTGCATCAATCAGGTCTTTTTTTTTTTTTTTCCTGTGATAGGATGTTCTCCAATGTTTTTAACAGCTTGCAAATTCCTATGACTATAATCAGCCTGATCCCACTGTGCTCCCTGTCAGATATCACAATGGCTATAATCTGGCACCTGCTTGGTACAAAGCTTGGAAGTGAGGCTGGGTGCCCACAGAATAAAAATTAAGCATGTTCAGTGCAGAGGGGGAGGATCAGAGGGAATTTAGGAACACTGGTGACAGCCTTTTTTCTTCTCTCTCAGCAAAAGAGTCCTGACTACGACGGGTCAGAAAACACTGCTATTGTTCTGCCTTAAACCTCCCTCTTCCAGATGCATGATTTCACTTCCAGAAGCAGGCAGCACAAGGATGTGTTCTAAATAAAATCAGCTACCTCCATCTGTCTCTTCTGGACTACCCAGCTTGCCCCATTGTCAGATTGTTCAGAAAAAACCAAAGATTTTCTTGCGTTAGCCAGTTTGCAAACCCTCTTCCTCGTGCCTGGTTTACATAGGTACACATTCTAGAAAAGAAGTGTACCGTAGTGTCTCTGACAGAGATAGCCCTGCAACTCTATAGAAATCTTTCATAAGTTTAGTAAGGTATGGGGACCTATATTGCAACCTCATTCATATGAGAAAGCATTTTCTCATGGTCTGTGCTGTCTCTGAAATTCTCCTCTGGAACTGGAAACTGTTAAACAGCAATCTGCGTTGCTGTCTATCTAAACATAAACAGACCCATGAATTGGGTTCTCTCCTAACACTGCATACAGGCTTTGGTTCCCAAAAACTGAGATGAAAAGAGAGCAAAGTGATTCATAACACTAAATAATCTGCATGTTTCTTCAAGTGCTGTTATTGCCACTTTGTGAGACACAGAGACACTGCACAACTTGGCTGCTTCAGTCCGGCTGGGAAGAGCTTAATGTGCTACGGGCTTTCTTGCAAAGAGATAATAATAATAATAATAATAATAATAATAATAATAATAATAATAATAATAATAATAATAATAATGATAAGGACTGACAGCTTCACAGTCAGAGATGCAATGAGAAGTCAGGAGTGACTGGCTCCCAATGGTGGGCATGTCTTGCCACCCTTTTAACAGAGCCCAGAATTGTCAGGGTCTAAAAAGAAAGTGGAACGGCCCAGATGGATTGCATCCAAGAAAAAAAAGAGAACACAAATGGGTTTTATCTGTAGGCCAGATCACACGTATGCACTTGCTGCGGGATACTTGGTGTGTGAACTGCCTCTGCTCTGCATTTCATCCTCCCGAACTGGACACAGTAGCTCCATCAGGCGTAAAAGTTTCCTGCGAGCAGGGATACCAGCGCCAGCAGGTCCAAAAGCAGAGGGCCTGCAAATCAGGGGGACGGGCAGGTCTGTAACAGCACAGCCAACACATCTTCATCTTGGAAACACCTTTTGGTCAGGATGGGATTCCTCTCACTTGCACTCAGCTGCCAAAAAACAAGGTGTATAATCCATGTTAGCAGGCTAGGTTCCTTTTATAGGCAATGAAGAGACCAGTTCATATTCCTTCCAGATCCCGTCCAACACCATCTGGAGGGATATATGGATGGGTATAAGCCCAGTTGTGCAGATTGCAGGGGCAAGTCCATTTTACCTGCACTTCTTGACACCAGGATATGAATTTACCTTTGGTCATAATGAGAGTGGAAACAGAGACGGCATCTGCTAAAAACTACCCAGGCATGACTATCAACATACAGAAATTTCAGTGCTACAGATTTCAATCCTGTTCACAGACTATGGCTGATAATGAAAAAATTCTTACAATTAAAAGGGATATTACTATGACAAAGCTTTATAAGATACAGACAGGTGTAGTGAATAGTGAACTAACATTGACTTGAGAGTCAACCCACAGGAAAATACGGAAACTACTGAAATCCTGTCTGTGGTCATGATTCAAAGCAGTTCACCCATTTCTTTCTGGGAACGCATTTCTCTGATTCTAATGAATGTCCTATTTTTTGACGGTATCCTTTCTTTTACTCCCAAAATGACAGCTGAAGAAAATTACAGTGAAACAGTAGCAAAGGTTGTTCAGATTGAATCTAGTGCTATCTAGCAGGCAGCAGAATAAATACCAAAGGCAGCAGAACCATCGTTTAAGCTAGGCTGAACAAAGCATGGAAGTATGCACCCCTGTGCTTGTTTGAGGGGGAGAACCTTTCCAGCTCTGCCTCCCGCGGTGCCACCCACAGCCTGCAGCTGCGATTTCTCTCTGCAGGAAAAGACAACAGCTCCAAGGAGAGCCAGGAAATCCCAGCCCGACTTCAGGCTGGCCTATGACTGTGCAAAAGCAAAGGGCTGCCTTGGGTTTGTGCCTGGATCTCCAGCACCCCGCAGAGACGTGTGGATCTGGGAAGGGAGACGGCATCGCCAGCACTGCTGCAGCTCAGTAGATGATCCCTTCTGGTTCCAGCAGCAAGTACTTCTTCATGGATGGCGGGATGGAGAGCAACGGGACTCCTTGGTGGCACCTGTCTGACAGTATTGCCCGAATGGCGCATCTGCATAAATGCATGAGTGACCGTGGTGAATTGCTGCACACAGTGAACAAAGAGTCATAGAAATCCTGGTGCCGCTGAAAAAAAACAAACCAAACAAAACACAAGTCTGTTTTAGAGCAATAAGGCTGTTTGTCCGCCTTCCTCTTCCCCTGCCCACATGCAGCCCTTGGCAGAACAAGGTGCAAAGCACAGACAGGACCCCGTCCCCTGGAGGCACAGCCAGCAGCAGGGACTTGGGTAGCCAAACACCTGTACAAATTTCTTAGGCTTGCCTCAAATATTTAACATTAAGTTAAAGACCACAATGAAGTCTTTAGGCTTAGGTATGTCTTATATCCATCAGTTTGAGGTGGGGGTTCCTCTGCTGACTTGTGTGGTGACAGTTCCGACCTGGCCGGACTCTGCAGCCAGCTCAGGACGAGTGCAGGTGGAGGAGTTAAGCCCCTAAACCTGCCTGCGTGATGCCGGTGTGACCAGGGAGTTCGCTGGGGCTGCGAATGGCGAAAGTACCTTTGGTCTTACTCAGCGCCCCAGTGGCCTTGTAGAATAAATGAAATTGCATCCCCATGAGAAGAAAATTGCAGATGCATAACAATGATGTTGAAATAAAAGAAGCAAATGGTAAATACGTGTGACTACATGTGAGTTGACCTTACTTTATATTCTTGCTACTTGACAGATCTGGTTACACCTTTTTTCAGATACATTTTATGTATTGAAAAGTACAGATTTGTGTCAACAAAAAAATTTTCTTCAATTTCATGTCAAATTTGGCAAATAGCTTTGACAACAAAAATGACAATCTCAACAAAGAAATAGAGCAACTGTAGACTTTTCCAAAGAAGTATGTTTCACTATTTCAGATTAAAATTTTTGTTTGGAAAAAAAGAATGAGTTATTGCCTTTCTAATCACACTCTTAGCTCAGCAAAGTTTCTATTATACTTCTTATTCTTATTTTTATTCTTATTCTTGTTATATTCAGGTGAAAAAAAGACCTTCAACATTTAATTTTGTGTTCACCCTAAATGGTTTCTTTTAATTTCTTTCCGAACAAAGCTGGTCTGAAAAAACATTCTCACAGTTCTCCTTGCTATATAACTCTGCATTACATTACAGATGGGGTTCCCTAAACATCAATGATAATGCACAGCAGCAGTTGCTGCACTTAACTTCAGCACTGATTTGAAAAAGCCTAGTATTAATTAAAAAATAGTTTTAAACTGGAGTATTTGTACTATGCAGATTTCTGAAGTAAAGAGATAATTATGTCAAAGCATGTAGTTTGTCCCACAATTTTACCTTTTGACAACATCTTTTCTTCTTTGACCTCTTATTTTTCATTTAAATTCTCCCTTGTATTCACAGCTAACCAGTCCTACTCACAGAAACCCAACCCATGCAACACAACTTAAAGATATATAATCACACACATGTAACACAGTATTTTTAAATATTTGCTGACTTAAAAAAACATAAACATACACATTGAGAGATCTGAAGAAACACCACTCCCAGCCAGAATCCTTGCACTCGCTGCATGCAGGGACAGCTGAGCTCCTGCAGCATCCCTGACAGTGGGTGCTCCAAAGCATAATGTTGCAATGAAAACAAAGCCCAACTAGAACTTAATCTGGCTGCTGCCATAAAAGACAACAAAATGTATTTCTATGAATAAATTAGCAACAAAAGGAGGGGCTAAGGAGAATCTCCATCCTTTATTGGATGTGGGAGGGAAACAGTGAGAAAGGATGAGGGAAAGACTGAGGTACTTCATGCCTTCTTTGCCTCAGTCTTCAATAGTAAGAACAGTTGTGCTCAGGGTACCCAGCCCCCTGAGCTCGAATACAGGGACAGGGAGCAAACTTAAGCCCCAATAATCCAAGGAGAAATGATTAGCAACTTGCTACACCACTTAGACACACACAAATCTATGGGGCCAGATGGGATCTACCCAAGGGTACTGAAGGAGCTGGCAGAGGTGTTTGCTAAGCCACTTTCCATTATTTATCAGCAGTCCTGGCTAACTGGGGAGGTCCCAGTTGACTGGAAGTTGGTGAATGTGATGCCCATCTACAAGAAGGGCCAAAAGCACGATCTGGGGAATTACAGGCCTGTCAATCTGGCCTCGGTGCCAGGGAAGGTCATGGAGCAGATCATCTTGAGTGCCATCATGCAGCACATACAAGACAACCAAGCGATCAGGCCCAGTCAGCAGGGGTTTATGAAAGGCAGGTCCTGCTTGACTAACCTGATCTCTTTTCCAACTTAGATGATACTCAACTCAAAAAATGTGTCCTTTGTCAGTGAGTGATATTACATGAGGAAATCCCAAATCCTCAGAGATGTTCTTCTCTTTCAAAAGCATAGTCACTTTTCTGCAGCTGGATATGGAGGATGCAAATAATCACAGAATGAGCTCAGATTTTTCTCAGTTACAAGTCATTAAGAGCTTACCTCAAAGACATCATCAGGTATGGCTGCTTTCCACTTCGATGTTGATTTGATGTGTTCGTAGCTATTGACAACAACCTCCACAGCTCTGGGGTGGGAATGACAGGCTTGTAGCACCTGCAGGCAGGATACATAGAGACCATGAGGACCACCAGGAAGCTGGGGCTTGCCTGGATGCTCAGCTCTGTGCAATGGCATCCTGAGAGAAACGCAGCCAAAAAATCACGAGAGGTTAAGGTCGGAGATGCAAAAGACAGAAGCCCCATCTTACCAGTCAGTGCAAGTACAGCAAGAAACCCCAGGCTTGCCCCCAGTGGAGCTGGGCACACCCCAGTTAACATCATACAGAAGCACTGGTTTAGATCTTCAGAGCAATGTGGCTTGCTGAAGGGGTGGGCTTTTTCACCCAAATCTGGAAAGAACTTGTTTATAGCTGGGCTGAGTGACTCGACACCAGGCAAATCCATGCACGAAGTCCTTGCTCCGGATCATGCAGCACAGATACAGAAAAAATCCCATTGTATGAATCAAAAATGCATTGTTATGGGAAAATTTAAAAGATGACTGGGAGATAACACAGCTCAGAAGTAAGGCTTCCAAGCCACACAAGGCCCTTGAAACAACTGCTCTGCCTGGTAACTTTAGCTCAGTAGGCAAAAAACCAAAGTCTGTTGTCACTCACAGTCAGGGAACAACACTTTGCACTCACACTGTACAAGGTACATTTTTGTCCCACACTGTAGACAGGCTTTTACAAACAAACCTGCAGAACATCCCTCTGGGATAAATATCACCCTGCGTATTTTAAATGTGGCAAATGATGGTTTGGAAAGGAGATTTGCTCCATGCAAGAGGAGAAAGGTGGAGGCAGGAAGAGGAGACCCCAGACCTGGCTCTCAAACACGCTCTAGGAGACTCAGCGTTGTTCTCTTACAGACAGGGCCAGACCTCCTGGGCTGAAAAGGGCACAGCCAGAGGTTTCACATTTTATTCAAAGGCTTCTGGTTGCTTGGCTTGTTAAAACTTTACATGTATAGTGGAGGAGCTGCAGAATGTTCCTTAGGGCACTGGATAAGAAAGAATTAGTCTTGGCTACAGCAAGCTTACTTAGTTGCCTTATATAGGAAGTCTGTCAGCTACTTCTGTGGGTGCCTTGGACTTTGCAGACCTTTAGAAATTCTTTGGAAGGAATCCTGCTTTTTTTTTTTTTTTAATCAAGTCTGAGCTCTCACCCCACATTTCCCCTTAGCTTCTTACATTTTCTGGGAATGAGCCAAAGTTTTATTGAGGTCCATTTAATTTTCAATAGATTTGAAAAAAAATTTAAAGCTCAGAAGTCATAAATTGAATCAGCTGGTCTGATCTCCAATCTTTGGCAAAGGCCATGAAATATGCATTTTGTATAACCTAGTTAAGGCTGTACAGAGCCAGATTTGACAAAAACATAGGTTTTCTGAAATGAGAAAGTGAATCAGCTCTGAAAAATTCGGCTTGAACTAGCATTTCGTGTTTGAGGTTTCAGGCTGGTTTTGAACAAAAATGGGATCTGGGTCTGCTTTCTGGCATTAGCAACTGTAATTTCACTTCGTTTAGGTAATATCAATCTTACAACAAGTTGTCTCACAAGGTCTTGGGCATTCTGCACCTGTAGTTTACAAAACTCAAGCAAATCCAAATTCCACCAAAGTTCGGATCTTTCATCCCATTCCTGTTCAAGACATCACCTCTCTCCACATTCCTTCTGCACAAAACCGTCCTTAACCTTGTGGAATTGCAGCGGATATATCCTAGCTGCTCCATGATTCAGTAGCAGCTGGTAGCAGATGTCAGGCTGTGCAGCTGGCCGCACAGATGTCACTTTTATTAGATACTGTAGGGGTGCACAGCCATTCACATCCATGACGTTTGCTTCTGCTCCTGCCTCCAGCAGCATATGCAGCAGGACGTGATCACAGTTCCAGGCAGCTTTGTGGAGCGGTGATTTGAAATCCTCATCACGAGTGTTCACTTCAGCTTTATAGTCTAAGAGCATCCGACAGATGAGGTGGTGATCTGAGCTGTATATCTGATCCTTATAGTGAAGGGCCCAATAGGCCGCACAGGCCAGAGGAGTCTCCATGTAGGCATTGAGAGCATCAATATGTGCTCCTTGTTCCACGTAAAAAGCCACAAGCTCTGGGATACCCAAACGCGCAACCATGTGTAGAGGAGTCTCCTCATCTTGGTTGTTTGTTTTTATGTTCACGTTTGCTCCTGCCAAAGAAAGACAATGGGAAACAATGAAGGAAACTAAATCCTAGTTTGGCCATCTCTGCTTGAGTCCTGCTACCCAAGAAAAAGGTGAGGGTGGGCAACTGGAACAAAAGACACACATGGAAATGCAAATAGCTAGGGACATGGATTCTACGTTTCTTAAGCTTCCAGGAAGCCTTTAGAAACTTCAGGTTCTTGGACCCAGCTTCAGGTGTAAGAGCTTGGTCCTGAGCTGGCAGAAGGCCTTATCTGGACATTCTGTTTTGGAGCAGCATGCAGGTCCAAATCTCAGTGTAAAATGGTTTTTCCTATACATGAAGAAGGTGAAAAAAGAGAGTTCTACTCCTACTCCAGAGAACAGTTCCACTCAGATCTACACCCTGAGATCGCTTCCTGCAGCACCTCATCAACTGCGAGCCGGGAAGAAAGGACATTTTATGGTAGACCCATAGATGATACAAAAAACCATAGCTAAAGTCCCCAGCCGAGTGCCTGGATCCTGTTTTCAAGCTGTTAAGGGGACTGATGTGGCTGCTCTGCTCTTGCCGAGCGTTTGCCGCAGCTGAAGCAACAGCACCATCTACTGAGCAGCCGAGAGGGGCCCGGGGGGGACCCAGCGCTCCCTGCCCGGCCCTGCCAGACCCTGCCCCGGCGGGGGAACCAGCGCCTGCCGCCTGCGGTAGCACCCGCCGGCTGCCCTCTCGCTTCCCAGGTACGCGCAATTCGCCGTAAATTGCAAATGAGCGTTGGCGTAATGCCGAACACTGCTTATTCGAAAAGAGGGAAGGTTGGCAAGAGCCCACTCCCCAGGGCAAGGCAGAACGGTAAAACTGCAGGAGGGGCAAGGGGCTTCTTCTCGAGCTGGTGCTGATGTAGCGGCTGCAGCTGGGTGGACAAGGGCTCCTTGAACCTGGGGGGGCCTCGGCAAACTGCCAATAAAGCACTCGCGCAAGAGTAAGTGCACACTGTGTGGCCACCACTTTTCTCTCCAGGCTCACAAAAGCCCTTATGTGGCCAAACCTACAGTAAGACTGAGCTGTAAGGGCAGGGAAGGAGGAAGAGGAGTCAGAAATTATCTCTGGGCTGGAAAACATGAGTGGTAGTGCCATTAAGCCATGTTTAGTGTTAGTTGTGTTACATGTCCATGAAAGTATCTGCAAATTAAGTTTGGAGGCAGTAAATGAACGTGGGATCAGATTTGTTTGGTTGGCGAGTTGCCCAAACCAGCAGTCGTTAAGCTGCATTTACCTGAGTTGACCCAGTGTGACACTGCTGAGGGGAGCTGGCAGGGTGGGAGATGTATCTGGGACACCCTGGTGCAGGGACATCAGACGAAACCCTGGCATCACTGGTTGGGTGGTGCTGCTGTATGAATGTGCACACTCGCCACATTTTGGTGCAGACCTTTCCCATTGCGTTTGGAGTCTCAATGTTTAGTTCATATGGAGATTTATCGAGTGCTTTAGGATGAAAAGTGGCTTGTAAAGTATTATTCTGTTGCTGATGGGTGGGTGGAGAAAGCCTACAAAATACGTCCTTTCATTTGCATTCATGCTATGCTACATTCTATAAGACTACATGTGACTTTTAAGCTTTTCCATGGTAGCAAATTCAACTCCTGCTGTCAGGACTGTTTGCTTTGGGCAAGATACAACTGGCAGTATTTATTTTCCTTTCTACCAAACAAAATAATATGTATCTTTCCAGCAGAAGAAAAGTGATGTGGTTATTCATTCAGGACTGCAGATTGCCTTGCCCATAAAGCACACTTGGGCTCTGCATCTCAAGAAAAACCTTCAATAACAACGCGTGTAGCAAAATTAGCCTCCGAAGCATTTGTATTTGCCATGGCACAGTGATAAACTGGGAACTTGTCTGTTTGTAGCTTAAGTCTTGAACTGCCTGACTTTACTACACCTTTTATGTCTGTCTTTTACTGTGTCCTGAGTCAGCATCCTCATTTTAAGGCAATAGTGTGCAACAGCAATATATTTACTCAGGAGTTATGTCTATTCATAGCTTTGTTTGTTAGAGATGACTGGTTACTTTGGAGAAAAAAAAAATATAATAGCCTTTTTTTCCCAATCTCTACATGAGTGCAGGAGTTTGGCTGCTGACAAATGAAGAGACAGTATGAAGAATTGCATCCAGTTTTTCAAGGCCAGGTCTTAAAAAACAAGCAGTTGGAAGAATTTTACTGAGATCAAGGAAATTTGAACAAGAAAGAAGAGGAGAGGGGTGCACTTTTATGTGAAAACATCTCAATAGTAAACCCACATGAAGAAGACAGAAAAAAAAATAGATAAATAGAAACTCCCTGATTCAGAGTAGCCCTTCTGCTGAGGGATGACTGGGCAGCAGGCTGGAGGCACTGAAGTGGGAAATGACCCTGGAGTAAGGGCCGGTGGCCAGGGAGAGGGAAGGACAGATCTGGTGAGGAATCAGAATGGGAAAAACTTCCTCTGATGAAAGAGATGGGGAAAAGATGTCTGAGATGAAGACATGGGTCAGCTGTGGATGGAGGGGGCAAATACACATGCACTTTGACAAATTGCCTGCTAAGAGAAACCACAGACCATGCCCACCACCTCTGGCCATGCTGTGAGAGACACTCCAGAGCTTTACCTTACCTCTCCAAACCAGCTGCTGGGCACAAGGCATGGAGGTTCGTGTCGTACAGAAGTGCAAGGGCGCCTGCCCACTCATTGAGAAGCAGTTCAGCTTAGCTCCGTGGTTGCAAAGGATCTTGAGACATTCAACATTTGCCGTTTCACACGCAACATGGATTGCAGCTTTTCCATTGGGCCGGCAGTTGATGGTGGCTTTGTGATTGAGCAGGACCGAAAGACTTTCCAGATGTCCATACATGACAGCTAGATGCAGTCCAGTTGCCCAGGATATTTTTAATTTGTAGCTAGGCAGCCAGTACCCTGTACAGAGTGAAAATGCGTTACCATCCTTGGCAAAGACTTTTCTTTGGACTGACCACTTACTGAAAATAATTGAGGGGGAAGGAAGAATTAGAGTTTTGCTTTAATTTACTGTAATTTCACCAGCTACAGATTAGTGCACACAAAGTTCCCTCAAGCATAACTTCATTTTCATTAAGCTCTTTTACTGTGTGTGCTGAATAGCCTGCCTTTTGGAGAGAGAATTCCCATGTAGATGTACTCTGAAGGCTATTTTGCCAGTGGACGGGGCCAGCACAAAGGACATAGACTACAAGTTCAAAAGATAAGCTTACTTTTACTTTGGTTTAAAGCAGTGAAAGAATAAGCAGAGCAATGCATCTAATCATTACTACATAGAATTAAGTATAGCCATTAAGAAAGACACATCACCAATTGCCCTGATACTTCACCATCATCCAGATCTGTGCTTCAGCTGGGGTGCCCCTGTTACAGCAAAGGATCAGAGAACCACTCCTGGCAGTTGGGAAGTCCTACATAGTGTGTCCACTCGTAGGTGAGGTCTCCATCGTTGCTGTGAGAGGGTCCTGCTTTTATACAGGTTAACGAACAAATCTATATATCGAAATGCACGAAAACACCTGGTAGACTGGCATCCTCACTCAGTCACATTCTGGATTTGACCAGGATCACGGGCATGTCTGAGGAGTTCCTGTTCCGCTCATTTATCTCTGGCTTTGGCAGCTTCCAAGGATGATTGCCGAGGTCACATGTGGCTTTGACTACTTATTTCTAAACAAGGCCTGGTACCTGGTTTCTTGGTGTAAACAAGGAAACCTAAATGTATTCTTATGACATTTCATCTTCACTAATGATGATATTTTATCTAAGCTACATATTTTGCTAATGATCATACACATTTCAGTAATGATTATACATATTTCACTAATGATTATATACTCATATAACATTTGGTCGGGAGGTTCATCTAGAGGTCAGCTTTGGTTCAGGGCCTATTGCTCAGGCCTCAGTACTTCAATGGCAGCCTTTGTTTTTCTTATGACCTGACTAAATAATAAAATATGCTTAGAGCATTTGAAATGCCACCAGCTTATAAATATGGGGGAAATAGGATCTATAGCCTGCCAATAGCTCAGTAAGGGTGGCATTGGAATAAGAAGGCAGCATTTGCTTAGGCCAGTGACTCAACAGATAGTTCATCCTGCTGTTTTTGTGGGGGAGATTGCAGGATTTTATATGTCAGGAGCTGGATTCAGACCTCCAGGGTGCATTGCACATAGATGACCCCTGCCAATGTGGCTGCAGCTGTATCACAGACCTCTTGCCAACTGCTGCCCCTGAGGAACATGGACTGAAGAATTTGAATGCTGATATCAATTGGGTTGAAGAGCCAAATAGAAGCAGTGACATTTCAGCATGAAATTTGGCTCAAAAATGTTTAGATTTTTCTCTGAAAATTTCACAATGACCTTTTTTTTTTAAATTTACAAACAGGTTTAAGACCAAATAACACTTAAATTATTGTTCCCAAAATAGAACTACATGCTTAATGACTGCACAGAGACAGTCTCAGAAGTGATTACTATAATCA
Organism: Caloenas nicobarica; assembly: GCF_036013445.1. Lineage (NCBI taxonomy): Eukaryota > Metazoa > Chordata > Aves > Columbiformes > Columbidae > Caloenas > Caloenas nicobarica. Next base: position 26,963,667 of record NC_088246.1, on the reverse strand, counting down.
TTTGTTTAAAAAAAAGTAAAACACAATAATAATGTGCAGAAGGGCAGGAGAAAGCTAAAACTTCTCTCTCTCTCTCTGGGTTTGATATATCTATTTCTCCTTGGACGAATGCCTGGTTGAATACTGTTACCATGTAAAAGACACAGAAAAAAATACTAAAGATGTATGAGGTCAAATCAATTCAGATCTTAATCTTTGAATTTCTCATTGTATATGGTTTTTCAGGCTTATACCAATACAGTTTTTACACAATCCATGGATGTTGTATTAGACAAAAAGAAGATGGAGAGGAAAAGAGCTAGCTAGAAACAGAAGTGCTGGTGGCAAGGAGAAACTTGGATTAAAGTTCTTCTTCAGTCCTAATTAAATTGCAAGTATATTATGAGATAGATGCCAGTAATGCAGTTCTTGTATGCATCTGAAAAATGCCATATTCTCACTGAAAGTTTACAGACATAAAATTGACAGTCATGACAGCAGCTGCACCTCCTGCTCTGGCATGGCTGCAGTGGCTTGTTCCTGACCAATATAACTCTTTATTACTGCCAGTGTGTGAGAGGTCAGGGGTGAGAAACTGTCTACAGATAGTGGCATCCACTCTAGGACTAAATTTTGCAGACTACTAAACCCATTCCCCAAGGAACCCACACTGTGAACAGCAACAGCAGGCAGCCCTGAGGCAGCTGAGTGCCCAAGTAGGGCGAGAGGCTCCTCTGCAGCTGCTCAACCCTCTCTCAACCCCCTGACTGGCCAGATGTGAGCCATAGATGATGCATAATGGCAAAAAAGTCATCCTTAAAGCCAAGTTATCACTTTATATAGTCACAATTTCCCTGCCCGAGGCCACCTTTTATTTCCTTTGCCTGTGCTGCTGTGGGTGAGCTGTGCTCAGAGGTTCTCAGGGAGCATCACCCACATCCTCTGCCCAAAGCCACAGACACCCCTGAGCCCAGAGGGACAGGGACCAGGCACTGAGCAAGAAGCAGGTGTGGTTTCCATGGGAGGCCTGGTTCAGCTTGCCTGCTTCTTTGGTTAGAAACATGAAAAAGCCACGGTGCATGCAAGTTCAGCGTCCTTGGGAGCTCTCAGCCTCTTTGGAAGAGAGGAAGCAAAGCCACTCTGTCACCCATGGCATCTCCTTTCCACTTCATCAGTTAGGGCTGTGGCAAAGCCCAGGCTCTCAGAATGGTGGGATGGTGTGGCTTCATTTTTCTCCCCTCTTCCTCCTCAAAGAAATCCCCCTCTCATACCATAGTTATCTGGGATTCAGAATAAAAGTAAAATGTCCACAAGAGTTCACAGTGTGCCTCCTGCCTTTCAGACAAAGTGAATACATTGCTGTGATTTATGATGCACTGACCTCTCTAGTTTTTGGAGAAAGGAGAGACTTCTCTAAAAGAGACAGGTCTCTTGCCGTAAAATGATCTGTAATTAAAAATCTATGCATTAATCCTGTAGTCTCAAACCACCACCAGAATGCATCTCAGTTTGCTGAGGACAGAAGAAAAGGTGTTTTAAGATACATTCATCACCGTGGCTTAGTTCAGACACTGTCCCCAAGGGAAGTACGACATGACTGCATCATCCTCACCCTCATGAAATCAAAAGAACAGAAGGTAATGATTAAATAAGAGGTAAACACAGAAAAGAAGAGGTGGGATGTTGTTCCTTCTTTATGCCACAGAAAAGAAAGTGCATTTACTGTGCTGCTGGGACTGGAGGTGTTTATCTCCACATATGATTAACTTCTGGCAGAGGCTGATCATTACTGTTTTCTAGATACACACAAATAGTCTGTTAGCAAGTAGGTCATGAAGTATGTTGATTTTAGCAGAGAGCGAACCTATTTCAATTGCTTTAACTTGTAAGTTTTTGGAAACTCAACCAGCATCTGGCTGAGAACTAGTTTGGGTTTCCTACACTCCAAAACAGCTGTCTTTTCTAGCTGTGTTTTTCCAGATGGTTTTTCTGTTTTGATGAACCGGCACATCGTCACTTTCTGTCAGTTTGAAAAATAAATCTCCTTCCATCCAGCAGCATCCAAGGTTCACAGGAGTTCCCTAGCTCTCCTGATCTAGGAAGAATTCACTCTGCTACTACTGTAAAATGAAAACGGAAGACGTTTGATATTTTATGTTTCTAAATGGTCTGTATGTGTGACTGGGTACATGCAAGAAATGTACACTTAGCGTGCATGTGCCTATTCTGGGCTTTGCACCCGAGTTCTCTGCGAGCAAATGGCAAAGACGTCCTCTTTCTGAACTCCTCCAGCTGCAGCAGCTGCCTCAGTGGCATGGAGGCCGGGGCTGGTCTCTGGCCTGCCCTCCACCCAGCCCAGCGAGCACAGCTGATAAGCTGATAAGCTCCCCTGCTGCAGTGACCACGGTTGTATGATCCTACAGAGACGTTACTGCCTATGAATCAGCTGATGCTGCAGCTTCAGAAGAGATAAAACGCCACAATTTCCGGCAAATCATGCAAACCCATCTACTTCCTGGCTGGTGAATGCTGCCACATTTACCTTGTTTGTAGGATGCCAGAATCAGATTTTCATCTTCCACTTCAAACACTGTGTCCACGTCTATTTTCTTTTGGCTCAAGAGTTCTTCCAGTGTTTCAAAGTCATTGGACTTCAGGGCTTCGAGAAAAGCCTTTTTCACCAACTTTGCAGCTGCAGCTCGAGTAATTTTCCTCTCTGTATTCTCTCCTTCTTCATATGTCTCCTCCAGATCCATTTCCAAACGTATTTGTGCTGTGAGGAGGGGTACACTGAGCTCCCTATAGCACAGTTGTATGCTGAAGTTCCTGAAGACCAGAAGGTAATTTTATCGCTCAGTCATGCTGATCTGCTTGTTCTATTTATATTTCAGGCATTGAAATGCCAGTCTTAGATATCACCACACTCTTTTTATGAAAGCAAGAACAGACGCACTAGCAATCACACCAAAATAAGAGTTATGTCCATGGGCTTTACATACATTAAGCTTCGTTGACCACGTGGTTACTCTCTGGTCCTGCTATACACTCATATTAAAGGACACTAGTCCTGGGTGTTGTTTCTCAGCTGGAGAAGCACTCATATTTCTTTTCATAGTCACCACTGCTGATGTATTGACTGTAATGGGATGTGATGCTCTGTTTGCAGATGTCTTTTAACTAGTGCATTTCAGAAAAAAAAATCCCCAAAGCACTCTTCCAGTGGGAGGTAGCTCATTCTTCCTCAGGACAGCATTCAGCATCTTGGTCCTGCTTTCGTTCCCTCAACTATCAGGCAGGACTCCACAAGAGCCCCCGCACCACGCAGGTCTCACAGGGACCCTGACCTGTGAAGCCCCAAGGGATCATGGTGTTGATCCAGCTCAGTCTCCTGCATAATACCACGAGCAGCAGGATTTCCCTAGTTTGCTCAGGGGTCACAAGCCGTGCTCCTGAGAAGGAAAAATGCTGAGATGAGGGGGCTGCAGAGCTGTACAGCCACATTATGGGGTGGGAGATCTCATGAATAGAAGGGGGCTTACATGTGAATTAACTCGCATGCAAGCACAGGAGGCTGTATGGGTCCATAGGCTCTTCTCCTTCCCCTGCCCACCCTTCACCTAAATTCACACTTTCTCCCTCACAACCCCATCACCCACTGAACACTTCCCCCTCCCTCCCTTTTCTTTCTGTCTTTGCCAGTCTTGTCCCTGCACTGACAGCAGTCTGTGAAGATGCAAACCCACACATGGCCAGCATGAGCTGCTGCCATGCATCACGGAGAAGTGGTTCACACCTGCAGCCACTTGGGCTGCTGGATGAGACCATAGCTGGAAGGAGACTATCCACCCTTGATTTAAATCACCCAGCAAAGTGGAGTTCCTTCTACCTATGTGTTTTTGCATGAAGAAAACTTTATAAAAAATACTTCCCTGAAGCACTGCACTTTGTAATAGACAGTGTGGGAAGAAAACCAGCTTGCCCTAGTGCTATAGATTCCAGACAGCTCATCTGGGTCTTTCTAGGCTTACTTGAGAGTCAGCATCAGGCTCTCCCCACCTTTACATCCCCTCCCACAAGACTGCCTCCCTCTTACTTGGTTACATTTGGCAGTGGATGACTCCACTTCATGCATTCAAAAAAGTGTTAATGCTTGTCTGGCATGAGCAGCGGGACAAGATGTGAACTCCAGATCTTATGGGCTTCTTGTTACTTGCACCTTTTTTTTTTTAAACCACTATATTCCTGGAAAGTCATGGATGCACAAAAAACTCATATGTGTCTACAATCAATTGCTCACCTCAGCTACACTTTTTGATTTGAAATGGACCAGCTTTTCATCTATCATCTTCCATAAATAGTATTGGAGGACACAAGGACATTCAATCTAGCTGAAAGGATCGTGCCAGTACATCTCCATGCTGGTCTGCTGCTTGAAGACTGAGATGCACAAGCATGCTGTTGTAACAGATTACTGCACATGTGCTGATCCATTGTGCTCGCTCTTGGTTGACGAGCAAGGTGAAGTAATTTGTGATGGCTTGGCCCACAGTGAAAGAGAAAACTGATTAAAATTACCTTACATCCATCATGGTCCAAGAGGATGCACAGGGACAGCACCTCAGACCAGATGACGCACTACAACTCGCTCACCGTCAGCAATTTGTGTGGCTGTGCTCTGGCTCTCACAAATTTTTTTTTAACAGTAATGACCTTTAAAGAGAGAAAGGAAACACTTATAGATACCTATAGCCTTTATAGTTAGTGTTTTCCTGTAAGCATCATTTGGGTAAAATCTTGAAAAGCCTACTTATATAAGTGCATTGTTGGTTTCAGTACAATTACATACAAGAATGATGAAGTGGTTTTATGTTTTACATTGACAAACAATCACAAAAAGTTAGACTGACTTTTTAAAGCATGGCATAATAATTGTTGTTAATGTGCCTGAAGTATAGTCAAAAATATATTTAATACATGAATGGTGTAAGTCATTGGTGTGGCAAAGGGACCAGTTTTCACTACGTATCTAAATTTTTGCTATCCATGTAATTTCGTACAGACATCTCCCTCACATACCACAAGGTGGCAGTTTGATTTTGACAGTCAAAACTGATGTCACCTAAACCCCAACGCCGCCAAATATTCTGAACATCTCACTGTGAAACAAAAGGCCATTGCTTATTTAATATAAATAACAGTACTAGTATTTATGATATTTATATGTTAGGCCTGAGGCCACTGTGATGGGTGCTGTGCACTCACACACAGGATCTGCTAAGAAAACCTGGTTTCCACATTTAGGATAAATTTTCTAAATTTCCCAGCTAACTCAAAGGCACGTTTTTTACCAGGGAGACAGCTCCTGCCCCCAAGCTTTCCTTCTGCTCCGCACAGCTCCACACGGTGCCACACAACATGCTCCTGCTCACAGGACAAACCGCAGACACACAAACATGGGGACGGGCTGGATCTGCCCCTCATAAGTGGTTACAGCAAGTCAGAAGAACCAGGTACGAAGGGGCACAGCGAGGAAGAGAAGAGCAGATAACGCTCTTGGGGTGCACACTGCTTTCCCCTTCAGGTGATGGAACTGTCAGCACTGGCTTCACATGGGCTGCTGGGCTCTTCGTCAGGGTCGTCATGGGCTTTTGCCAAAGCCCACTGAAGTCAAGGGGCCATTTCCACGGATGCCAGTGGGCCGTGTCCTTTATCAGACTGGGCACCAAGCAGCAGAGCTGAGCCAGGGAAAGCCGCCTGGAGGTGAGTGTAGGAACACCGTCAGGGTGGTGTTATGAGAAGGATGCCTGGTGGCACAGGAGTTTGTATCAAAGTCAGAGTTGTGACTGCTCATAGAAGACTAAGACAGCCTTAAGGAGAAAATGAGAGAGGATGTACTGGCAGGCTATGCAGAGCGTGTCTCCTGAGGAGCCAGGGCCCCTCCATTGGCACTTGCTGATGTACGGCAGTAAATCTATTGGCAGATACATAACCCACAGCAGCCCTGGGAATGGCTTGAGCAGCGTTTTGGAGGTGAAAATCAACATCCTGAACTCCACACTGGGACAGGCAGAAAGCCAGCAAAAGGAGAAATGCTCCAAAAGAATGATGGTGATGCAACCGGAGCAGTGGAGTTGTTCCCAGCTGCAATACAGAACAGCCTGGTAGCCCCCTGCCAGCCAGCCTGTCCTGCTGCAACCCTGTCCCAAAGGCAGCGCTGGTGGGGTGGGTATGGGAAGCAGTAACAGATGCAGGGTCACCTACCCGCAGCTTTAGCAGAGTTGTTGCAAATGTTCTCCCCCCTCCCACCCCTTACAGAGGGAGCTTGCAACATTGCCTGCAGCCTCCATCTCTGAGCCTTGCAGCCGCACACCAGCTCACTTGGCCAGTGAGGTTTCAACTCTGCCCTCTCCTTCCCTCGGCAGGTCATTGGCTAAAGCAGGTTGCTTAAGCAGCCTCCACGTGAAGAGTCTGTCCTGCTCTGAAGCCTTGCAGGTTCAGGAGGAAAACGTACTGAAAATCGGATCTGTGGGCCCAAAGCAAAAACCAGATCCTTGAGTTAATCCCACGCTTTCATCTCTTCTGAACAGTGCATGCTTGTAAAAATACTGTTGCAGTAGTGATCACAACCTCCTTGCTTTGCTGCGGCCCTTATAGCATCTGCAGCATCTGGACACGTCTGCCACGCTGCTGCCCACTCTGTGGGCACTATTGTCTTGTATATCCCTGGTGTTGCCAAGTACATCCCTTGTGTCTTCTTGACAGCTCTCTGTTCCCAAACTGGATTAAGCACAGCCCTCTTACTTATTCATATCACACATCTTTCTTGCTAATATTGACTTTTTTTCCCCTGCTGTACATATTTCTGCCTGCCTCAGCCATCACTATATTTTATCTGGTTTTTTTTCTTCCAGGATGCTGACTCTGAGTGTGAAGATTACATAAATCTTTCCCATGCTTCTTGCTTTATTTCTTACTAGGAAAGAAGTTCTTTAGCTGTGCCGGGTGCAAACTATTTTCTCCAGGTGCTCAGCTGTAAATCACCTTTTGAGAAAAGACCTCTCTAAATTCATCCCTGTAGCTGGTTAACCTGAAACCTTCTTAGTAGCATTAGTTTGGAATCCTCCTCTTGTTCTTTGTTGTATTGTTTCACTTTTGTTCTCTCATTGCTAGGGAGGGGGCGAAAAGATAGTCCCAGATCCTCAAAGGCATTTAGACATAAAACCCCCAAGTCACTGGAAGTCGAATTCCTAAGAGATGGGAACCTATGTATCTGTGAGAGTCGAGGCCTTCTGGTTTTGCTTTCAGTAAAGCAAGTATAATTTAGAACTATGGATCAAGTGAGGTACTTAAGCCTTAAGGTATGTGTGTGTTATGAAATCAAAGGGTGATGTCAACAGTCCTGAATTCTGTTCTCATGGAACTTTGTATCTGAAAACTTCATGGCAAAAGCTTAGCCTACCCTTCCATGGGGTTTGGGGTTTTTTATGCCTGCTATTTCCATCTCCAGCCCCAGGGATCTGTTTCCTTCATTCCTGCACATTGTGCTAACTCCTGCTATCAGTGCATTAGGATATCCAAAAGTTCAGGGTTGGATTAGCTGTTGATGTTAGGGTGTTAGCTGTTGAATTTAGGATGTTTTAAAATGAGGAATAACCTCTCAAAAATTACTATTAAGATAATATTTACTTTGTCATCCTATAAAAAGTATGCACAAAATGCACTTATTCTACAAAACAGTTAAAACAAATACCATATTTACTGAGGTGCTTGTAGGTTCTCTTTGATTCAACAGACATGAGTGTTGTAAACAGGATACATGTACACAGACAGAAATTAAAATCAGGTGGACAGTATTTTCAAGGCATGGAGCAAAACACATCTTGCCTATCTATGCTGAGTGGAAAATTCTTCTCATATTTTTTTCAGCTCGATGCCATAGTATCTGACAGTATTTAAAACAGTGGGATTTTGCAACCAAACTTAAAATGTGAATCTCTTCCACTTCTTTCCTCCTGATGAAGTGAAGCATGGACTATGGGTTCAACTGAAGCCTGTGGAAAGCAGTTAGTCAAAGACAAGTGTCCTTTCACAGCAGCAAGACAAAAATAATTAATTGCCCATAGAAAGGGCCCCGCCAGCGGCTGCGTCTCTCCCACCCTCTCCCCTGCCTGGCTGCCTGTTCCTTGGCCGTGCTCCCCGGCACGGCTGGCCAGGGCTGAACCCCGACAGTGGTTGGCTCAAGATGAGACATTCTCATCAGGCTCTTCCCAGCAACTTCTGCCTTGCCTGCCAAAGTGAAATTTGTGCAGAGCAGAGATGATGTATGTGAGGTGGTTCCTATATACTGAATTGTTTCCTATATATTAAATATGTGTCAAATAATGTGTCAGGGGGATTAGGATAGGCCAATGGCCAAAGTGTGAAAGGATCTCCAGTTTTGCAACTGCCAGTCCTTTTGGATCAAAATACCAGTGTATGAAGGAATATGAATACATTCAGCAGAGGCTGTACTGGGGTACCTTGAACAGCCATCAAGCAGCCTAGGAATAAGACTATTTCTGCTTTGAAGGACTAAATTTGAAGCAACGCCAAAATAAAGCATGTGGAAGAATCTGCTGAAAGGGTGGAACATGTGGAGAGGGAAGATGGGATATCATGAAACAAGCAGCACATCATAACCACGGCTGGACGCCGGTCTGTGATGGCTCCATGGCCATCCTGCACCAGCATGGCTGTGCCAGTGCTTTTGATGAACGTTTTCAGTCTCTGCTGCTGCCTGTGTTTCCCACCCTTTCCTGATAAATCGGTCACTGATAAATGCTGGTTTGCTTGTTACATTTCTAAGCACCACAAGCTGCTAAGCTTGCTCCTTCTGAGTATCGTCATCTACCTTCCCTGAACATGACAGACCAAGTCCTTAGGTGCAGAGGTGAGAATATAGTTATGTTAGTCTAAAGCAGGATGTGCACATTAGGTGCTGGTTTTGCTGGTGCAGTACTGGCTAGTATCTTGCTCCAGCTGCAGGAATTCCAGCTCTTGTTGACAGACATCCAAAATTTGTATGAATGATGCAAGGTCGGCTTGGCCTCCATGCCTCTGTGAGGGATGCAGAGCAAAGGGGGTGAGAAGTGACTCGCGTCTGTCAGTGGAGCCTTTCTGAACAAATTATTATATTGCGGAATAGAGCTCAATATGTTGACTCACCAATGCGAGTCCATTAGTATAAATGCCAAGAAAACAAAAGCAAATATTTCTCATTTAAGCTTACAGTTGCCTTGATTTATATGTTATTACTATAAAAGACTCCCTGAGGAAAGAAAACTAATGTTACCGTTTACCTCCTGAGACTCTGAATGACTGAACCAGTGATACGGTAAAAACATTAACATCTTATAGCTATTTATATTTTGATTGTCCTTGTATTGGTATTTCTAACGTTACATGGAATACCTCTTGTAAAATTATATTCACTTTAATGAGGTCTGAGTTCATTTCCTAGATCTGTATAGAAAAATGTGCTTGCTGTATTAAAAGCATTTTATTTCAATTTAAAAATCTGTTGCCATAGTGACCAATCACAACTTTCTCAGTAGCTTTGTCCAGGAATTGGACATAGGCTTTATTTTCGCTTTTTAAAATTTTTTGTCCTGAATTCTCTGGGCCAAGTCCTCATTTAACATATTTTTATTCTTTTTATAGTCTGTCCTTTTCCAACCATATTTTCAGTTAAAAGCCAGTAAGAGTTGTGACTGAGTTAAAAGTAAAGATCATGAGTTGGGCTCTTCCTTTTAAATAATTATGTGGGAAACAGGAAAATACAATGCTGCACACTGTGGGCTTGCTTTACCACCATCAGACCACCCAGACCTAATATAAGGAGTCCTGAAGTATCAAAAGCCTCAGGAGTCTGATACCTTTTACTATCAATATAATAGTCATGTCAAAGACAAGTGAATTGCATCTAAAACTGAAAAGCTCTTGGAGAAAAGCCAAATTTCAAACAGGTCCTTTATAACCAAACCTTTAAAAAAAATCAGCTCACTTATTACTCTCTTGCAGCCCAAATCTTGTCAATAATGTACCTCCTTCTAAGAAATGGTAACTTGAAGTGTCATTTTTATTCCTGCTTGAAATATATATCTTCTCCAAGAGAAGGACAGCCTGAGGAGCCTGCACACCACTGTATCCTCTCCTCCCGAGGCTGGTGTAAGATTTTTGCATGGGGAGAGGCAGTGAGAACATTTCTGAAGCAAGGGTAAGTAGACAGGGAAAGATGCAGTCACTCATTTTTGCCATCACCTTTCTCAAGACCAGACTTCTGTTTCCTCGACAGGCAGAGAGAAGTGTAAAAAACCTGTGCAGAGACAGACACCAGCCAGAGTGAGACAGTTGGGAAGATTATGTGACTCTTGCAGCACGACAATGCTCAGATCAGACAAGAAAACTTTTTTCCTCCTTTATCGAAACGTAGATACTTACAGTGTAGACATCTGACACTTCAGCTTGTCACATCATCTCCTGGGAGAGCCTGTGGAGATGGCTGTAGGGTGCAATTTCACTTGTCTGAAGACTGAAATCAAAACCAGATCAGACATACTCTAGAAATATTAATTTTACTTTATCAAGTATAAAGTAGACCAAATATAATCTGGTTCTGTAGAAGGGTGCTTTTAAAAGTAAAATATAGATATTTGTCAAAGGCAGTAATTTAATCAATATTTAGTTTAACCAGTTGATTTTTAGAACATGTTTAGTGAAATTATGCAAAAATAAAAGTTGATTAGCAAATAAGATAGGTGCCATGGTGATATTCAAAACTACTTTCAAATACTATGAAGAAATAGAACATTATTGGTTTTCTTTTATTATTTAAATTTATTATTTAACTATCATTCAAATCAAAGTTGTGATACAAACAACTGTTGTGCTATTCAACAGAGGAAAATGTTTTTCTTAATCCATCTAAATGTTCATCACTGAGTGAATGGGAAGCGCACTGAAGGAGTTAGTCATCTTGCAAATATGCCTGATTCTCAGAGGACAGGTCTGCAGAAGAAATCAGAGAACTTCCTTTTGAAAAAAATCTTACGAGTTTTCCTTCTGAAGGCTTTTATTTTTGGTCTTTTTAAAAATGACCCAATAAGTGGCAATTTTCCAAAAACTCTTAATTATATAATTCTGTATTATTTCGTTACAACTGTTGCTTATTGTTCACACAGCAAAAGCTCTGAGAAAGCTTTCACTCTCTGCAAAAAGTGAGAGTAAATAGCCAAAGAGATTGAAATCTAATGAATTCCAGAGGAAATATTCGAGGGAAGATTTCTGTGATAACACGCAGTTCTGTGAGCGCTGTTTTGTAACTGAAGCAGGGTAGGTCAATGAGCAAGAGCTAAACCAGGGCAGAGGGGCCCAAATGTTTGGCTTTGCCCCAGTTCAGCCAGTGGTGCCTGTAGGACTGAGTGCAGTGGATTCCTGGGGTGGGTGAGGGATGGCAGGAGGCTTCTGGCACACAGCGATGAGACCCCTGCCCAAACTCTTCCCTCCCAGCACCCAAAGCCTACCTGAGAGCAGCACCCCAGGGGACATATGTGGCACTGTGTTGGCAGTCCAGTGGCATCTGCACCTAAAAGTGCCCAGTGTACTCCCAGGGGAAGGAGATCAGTAGGAATGTGGTCTGGTCTTCCTGAGATAAATCCCTGAAGCATCTCCATAAAGCACAAGAGACTTTAAGCGGTTTTAGGACTCAGAGCAAATCTAGACCCTCGACACAAAACTTCTAGGAAGCAGCAAGCAAGAGCCAGTTGTGTGAGTCTCCAGCTCAGGATGTCAGGGATGATGGGTCTCCTTTTCTGCGCCCTGGCTGAGACAGCCTAAGTGTCCACAGTTGCATCTGATCCACTGTGCAGAGAAGCCCCTGGACCAGCCCAATGCCAGCAGACTCATCTGTCCATATTTTCTTTTGAGCTTTGCAAAACACTTACTCGCATCAGTGAAGCCACTTTACACAATTCTTGAAGCCCCACCTATGCTTTAAGGAGGAGTGCTGAAAGTTTCAAACACGTGCAATTTTATTGATTTGCACAGCTGTGACACTAGGTTATAAGAAAACACTAAATCAACAACTTTGGAAGTGACTGGTATGAAATCTCTCTCCACTTATATGGATAATATAATTTAAAAAATCAGAATGTACATATTGGGATGAGATTTTAGTAGTAGACCACAAGAACATTTTAACAGGTGGTACTGGAGGACTCTACAGCCTTCTGATCATTGTATGTAAGACTTCTAAAAGATGAAGGTAAACAAACTGATTTGTTGTTTGCTGTGCTGAAATTTATTGGTTAAACTAATGTGGTCAAAACTTAGAATGCAACATGTTCTGCACTGTGTATACCTCCACACAGTGATCAGAAAGTTTAAGCTTCCGTCAAAAATGTTAATCAAAGATTTAAAATATGATCATTGCTCCTTTCATATTATAATATAGAAATTTGCCTTTGCTTTTGGAGTTCAAATTTATGTTCATGTTAGAACAAAAGGCGAACCACAGGAAAAAATCATGTAATGTCTCTTAAAAAGCTGTTGGCAGCCAAATTCTGATAGTTTTGATACCACATAGCTCAAGCTGTCTACCTGCTGGAGGGCTCTTGGGACCAGCCACCCAGGGTTCTCCAAGGAGTTGAGGAGAAATATCAGTGCTTCTGCGTGCGAAGTGTGGAACATGCCACTCTGCACCTTCTAGCTCTTCTTTGTGTTTTCCTTGTGATTATTTTAGGCAGAAAACACAAAGCCTATTGTCTTTCCTAGAAGATCCATCATGGCCTAATGGGATTCACGTGCAAGCTGTTCTTGAGCTGAACTAGGTTGAGAGCAGGATGGATGTCCACATCTGGCAGTGCTCTATTGCATCCCATGGGTGCTTTCTCTTATCTGCGGTTCACGTGCTGCCTCCTCCACAAAAGCAGAGAGCATAAGGGGTGGGTTTGGATGCTACAAAGGCTTGGGCTCCACCAAGGCCACATTCTTTGCTCCCTGGCACGTTTGCAGAGGAAGGGCTATGATGTAGCAACTTGCAGTGATTTCACTGAGTGTTGGATTAGGTCCTAGAGTCTTTTTCACATTATCTGTTCAAAGTTTATGCTTAAAAGAAAACTAGCTTATGAATCCACATGAATTATACTTTTATATGGTTTTATTCTGTTATAACAGTCTAAATCCATATATATATATATATCTACTGTTATACCTAAATGAAAGTATTTTTAAAGCTAAATATTAAGAACATAACAGCAAATAGGTAAACTGTCTGTATACAGCTGTATAACTGCAGGGATCTTTTGGCTTTTTCAGACTTACTTGAGTATAATTTAGACAGCCTCTTCTACAGGAATAGTATCGTTTTCAGTTTGCTCTCATAGCTTATGTAAACCTTAGCTGAAAGATTTTACACTTTATTTCCATCTTAATTCCAGTGGAGGGTGGCTAATCATGCTCTATGTAGGCAAGAGATGTTAGGTGCATCCTGTCTGTTCTTTAGTCATCTGCCCCACCCTATATACCTGAAGGATTAGATAATAGTATTTTTGCAAGTCATAACTTTACAACCATATATTTGGTTTTCACATAATTTTACCAGATGGATTTGAAAATTCAGAAAGCAAATCCAGACACAAACAAAAACAATCAAGCAATACCTGTTTAAAATTCTTCCCCCTGAAAGCAATGGTAATGATACATCATTCCCCTTGCTTGTGCTTAGGCAGGCTCGTGGACTGGGTTTGCAAGAGCCCAGTCTAACTGTCAAATATATTTTAAGACTGCAATTACTCAAAGCTGCCACGAAATGTGAGCGAAGTTGATTCTGTTACTTTGCATGCACTGACTCTTCTGTCTTGCTGTCTGGGCCTCCAAACTACTTCTCCTGCTAGGAATATTTCCCATGCTAAAGGAAATGGCTGCAAGGCTGCTCTTGGGGTTGTAAACACTTTGCTCTGTATATTAGTAATAAAATGAATGGTGTGGATGCACGTGTTTTTATCTATGCCTATGATCTCCTTACAACAGCAGCTCTGGCTTCTCTCTGCATCTGTGATCCCCTTGCTGGTGAGGGAAGGACCTCAGGTCAGCCTCCCCCTTGCAAGGCCCTTTGCTTCTTCCTTGGTGACTACAGCTGAACATGAAGCTGAACATCAAGCTACCTACACAGTGAGAGTGTGGCTCAACCAGCTCAATGCACACAGGGTGATCAAGCCACCTAGAACTACCAAACCCCCAGTGCCATCTCACCTGGAGATGAGGAAGTTAATTTGGGTCTCTGCTGCTCCTGGTTGCCTGGAACTTCAAATATTCCAGCCACATGCTGCATACAGTCCCACTCCGCTTGTACAGTTTCAGGCTGTGGCCAGCATCTCTCCAATTAAGAAGTCTGAAGTGGTTTCCACAGCACTGGAATTGATCACTCCACTAGAACAGTCTGGTTTGAAGGTCTCCTTCCCTTTTTGTCACTGAAGAGCCTCTATAGCCAAAATCTACACTCGTGTTATTTGAAGCAACTCCGTTAACACCAGTACCAGGACTTGGAGCTGTGAGATAAGGTTAAGTTAATCTTGGTGGCGTTATACTGGATTTACACTCAGGTAATTCTAAAAGTAGGCTGGGGTGTACATGCGGGGCAGTCCAGAAAGTGAGAAACCAGGTGTACGAATCATATAATTCATGAGGAACTGTGCACTTCTATGTTCATTCGACACTCGCGTTTCCTCCCGTTTCCTTTATGCTTCATGATGCCAATACAATTTAAGGATCTTGCATTTTATAAATAAACTTTGTATACTAACACTCTTAATCACGCTTGTATTTTGCTGTACCAGGAAACGTTGTAACTTAGTGTGTGTATAATAGTTTTTATTGTTTGCTACTGTATTTATAAGTCAAGGCTATTTCCTCCCTTTCTTTGTGTTAAAGTATTTTGAAAGCTGTTGAATTTCTAAATCTCACTGTATTTTTTTACTGAGGTATCTGTCCTGAAAATTCAGCTTTTGTGTTTGTTGTTTTTTTTTTCTGAGAAATTTCCCTGATATTTGCAATGCATAAATAAATAGGGGCAGCACAGGAGTAATGCTTAATTAACCATTTCCCTCTCATTCTTTTTCTGTGTCATTGGGTTGTTCCACTTCAGTGAGACGCTGTGATAGCATCAGTGCCTCAATCCATTTATCTGCAAGGGCATGAAAGTAGCGCACATAGACTGGGCTCAGACTCGGAATAATTGTTGTGTGTCACCTGAGAGTCCTACTGTATGGAAGAGTGATGATGACAGGAACACGGCTCTCCTTTACTTGTGTTTGAAGTCAGGAGCCTCTTTCATTTCATACACAGCTTTAATCTTTCAAAAGCCCCGTGGCCCTCTCCTTCCTTTGCACAACTGTTATCAATCATGGGTTTTGAGGAGCTTGCTGCCAAGATAGCAGAATTTAACCTTCAAGACTTAAGCATTGTGTTGCCAAGGCACGCTACCAGCTCAGCATGCTTCTGCCTGGAAAAAGACAGCTTTATTTGCTTTATGCTTGTGACAAGGCTGAGCCATGACAGTGCAGTCAAAGTCATCAGTAATATTCTGCACACCCAGCACACCGTCAGCAGCAAAGGGCAGATTGCCTGGGAGGACCTCTCTGACTTTCAATTTAGCCTGGCATCTCTCCAGTTTAGCAATTCTGCCACCTATAAGATAATTAAAGCAGCTCCCTTTGCTGCTGCTTCCAGCTGCAGCAAGAAGCACTGCTGCATAAAAAACAATAAGCAAGAGCTGGGCCCAGCCATAACCTTGCTTGGGGCTGGTTTTGACAGTGACATGTTCTGACATCTTGTCATCACTGAGAATCTTTGCATTACCTCACACCATCATGAAATAAGCAAAATATGCTCACAAACTTATTTGAACATCCAAATTTATACAGCTGCCTCTGGGCTGCTTGTGGCTGACAGTGCTGGAGTCTTTGGTTGGCCGTGCAAAGGCCACGTAGAGACCTTCGCTCTCTCTGAAGCAGGACAAGGCTGAAAGCCAGATCGTTTCTGCAAGCGCCTTTTCAACACCCTCACCAACAAATCTGCTGATGTCATTTTGACACGGATTTTTCTCAGAAGTTGAGAAAATCAATATAACTTGGTGTGACTGCAGGAATGTTTTTACCTTTTTCTTGTTTTTACCTTTTTCTTTGTAAAAGGCACTATGCATCTGTATTATTGAACCCCATGGGGTACCGTCCGTTTATTAGGCAATTATGGTGAACTCCAGTTTTCTAACTAGTTGGTGACACTGTACTTATGTATGGTGGTAGGGCATGACCAGCGACTTTGCCTTGCCCTGTGCCAGCCGCTCAGCAGCTGCAGGAATCTCTGCTCCCTGCTTTGGAATGGGGAGCTGAGAAATGGCTTTTAACTCTAGCAGAGCTGAAGCATGCGGAGTTTAAGAAATTGCTGAGGTCTTTGAGCAATTTGCAGTTTCCCTTTGATCAGCTAAAAGGGTTAAAGTGGTTTTAGGCCACAGCCCTTGTAGAGAATCTTGTAATTTCTATGATCATCAGTTTTTGAAATTTTTTCCCTCATCTTTCAGTATGCTTTGCTTGTGACTTCTGCCTGGTTTTGTGGTAAGCAGCTTTCTTGCCTGCCAGTTTTTATTTTTACCTGAAGCTGGTGCAGCACTTGCACGTCAGCAGCAATCCAATGCATGTGCCCTTTTCATTAACCCAGTCCTAAGATCTGCATTTGACAAAACTGATGAGTTCGATTTAAGATCTCATTAGTCTCTCTTTGAAACTTTCCACACTGTGTCGACATCTCCTCCTTGTTTCTACAGCTAAGCTATAGCAACATCAAATTTGGTCTCTAGCTGCTTCCTCATGTCTACCTTGTCTTCACGCCTATATGTCTTATTCTGAATTTGATTCGGTATTTGTAAAAGCAGCTCCGGGTCAATGAGTGCTGTCTCCTCACTAGCAGCCGACCAGATTTGCCCTCAATGACCTCCATAGCTTGGGTCCCTCAATGCCCTCCATAGCCTGAAGGGTCTAGTTAATACTGTCATGTCTGCATTGTAGACTCCTTCTGTATTTACTCAGATCAGCCCCCTCCAAAGTGCTCTAGGATAATATTCTGACCTTTAATCTTTAGCGTAAATCACCAGTGCAAGTTATCAGTGAATTTACTTCAGATTAACATCAGTATAAGAGAGAGCAAAATCTGGATAAAAAGAGAGTTTCAGCTTTTTTAAAGTTTGGTAAAACACATTGTGTTTCACTAGTGATTCAAGCTTGATGCATTTTGAAATTGTTGTGAAATCTAAATTTCTGTGTACATAGCTTCTGCATCTTATCTCTTAAAAAAGATGATGGTATGTGGTAGAGAAGCACGTGTAAAGGGCCTATCTTTCACAAGAGCAAGATTTAAGACTTCAAAAATTTTTGGTAGGAATTATTCCCTATATTTAGCCATGTAAATGCTACCTTTTGTTTTCTTAGCAAGTTGTCTAACTTCTCTCTATTATGAGTGGAGAGAGAGACCAAGAGGCTAGGCATCTACAGAGTGCTACTTGTCCTACTTCGCCACACTTGGATGAGTTTACGGAGGGCTGCTTTTCTTTGTCTATAGAGGAGTTCAAATGACTAAATTAGAATAAGATTTACCCTGCCCTCCCTACTCTGCCCACTTCCTCCACTCCCAGGCTTGGTACATATCCCTCTACAGCTGATTACATGCACACAGCTCATTCCTGTTTTGAGTCATTATACTACATGGCAGGAGGTTACTCCCAGGTCCCTCCTGAGTGCCCCAAAGGCAAAAAGCTCAGGGGAATTTGTGACAGCCTGAATTCCTGCAGATTCCTGCACTTGAATTAGTCACCGTAGTCGCCTTTTCCAATCAATGCAGAGAAATGGCCACTTCTTCAGGAAGATTTCTTGATCTATTTTAGACACCTTTCATATTAATTGCTACCTCAAAGTAACTGTTTTCTTGCCCTGACTATACAGGGTGCCTAGGTCGCTCTACATCAGTGAAAAGTATGGAGAAAGCACAACTCACTTCAAGGGAAGACAGCAAAGTACTTGAAAGACAGGTCTCTTAGGAGTTACTAAACAGTTAAAACTCATCATACTGAGCTGAAAATAGTTGGGAGCTGGGAAGAAAAGCTGGGGGATTTATCCAGCTTTCCCCCATTTCCTTGCTCTTCCCTAAGCCCCTGCCTCTGTTGGCTTTTGAGCCAGATGAGCCCTAGCTCTGATGCAGTATGGCCACTGTTTGGATCTTATGGCCAATTCTGATGGCTGCATCTCCCCTGTAGACATTCTATCAGATGAATTGCACCCACCTTGTGCCAAAACAGAGGCCCAGGCAGTAAGCAGTATGTGCTCTTGCAATTAAACTGTGGTGTAAATAAGTAGATGAAACAAATGCCAACTAAGTATGCTGTAGCAAGCTGAGATAAAAAATCATGCTTGTCTAAGCCTTTTCACACTATTGAATGATACATTTCAAAATAAGGCACAATGCTTCATGATCTCATCTATGCCATGGAATATATTTTCTAAAGGTACGTGTATTCCCAGGGAAGGCAAAGTCCATGGCTATAGTGGGATTGGCAGCTTTAATAAATGCTAGCTCTTAACAGTAGCTGCTGAACTTTATTTTGTCATCCCAATATCCCAAAACTTTAAACAGTGCTTGCCACCCATCCCACCACATATTTGGATTCAAGTAGACTTCATTAGAGTGAGATTTGTATGGACAGGCAAAAAAACAGCCCATCTCCCTGCCCCCCAAAAAGTCAGTCCCGCCTACCTGTAATTCCTAATTAATCGAGGATGAGAAAGAGGAAAATCAATATTCCAAAACTGAGGGGGAGGAATATTTTAGTACCGTTGCCATAAATGGTTAACAGTGACCTGTATTTCCTTCTCTTCCCTGCCATGCTTTGCTTGAAGTGTTACTAAGGGTAGAGCATCTGCTTGGCCTTGGGGACAAGGGCAAGAAGAGCAGAGACGTGCTTTTTAGTGATTTCTCAGACATTCAGAGAAGTGCAAAGGCACGTGAGCCTTGCAGGTGAGGGCATTCACTATGCAGAGAAGGGAAAGATAGTTGCCGAGTTGCATTGACCCAGGAAGGTGTGTTCTTCACAAAAGCAGAAAGCACAGGGAGGCCAATGCTGCAGGTGATGCAAAAGGAGACTGCTTCATGGGGGACCCCGAAGGCAACCATGGTGGCTCCTGTAGCCCTTCTCCTGCATGGAGAAGAAAGCTGCCGGAGGGAGCGTGGCAGTGAGAGCAAGCATCATTTTGGGGGGAAACTTGTATATCTCTGTAGAGAGGTGTACATGGAGCACTTGTGCATTCTACACCCTGCAGTCTTTGCCTAACACGTATACTTTGATACAACACTTTTTTTTTTTTTTTTTTAAATAACAGAATCTGAAACTTGGTCCACTTGCCTTTCACATGAGGGCAGTAACACGGAGCCCACAGAGCAGCTCTGGCTCCTCCTTCTGCCATTCTCCGCTACCCCCGCACCTGCAACTTGTTGGCCGGGCCAGCGGGCTGACACAGCCGTGTCCGCGGGGAGAGTTACGCCTTTTCCCCCCTCGGTTCGGCCGGGCCGGGGAGGGGGAACAGAGGGGGCTGCCGCGCTGCGTTCAGCGCCCTGCGCCGGGGGCGGCCCGGGGCGGCGCGGAGGGGCGGGACGGGACGGGACGGGACGCGGCGGAGCCGGGAGCGGGGAGCAGCGGCGAGCGGCCATGGGGAAGCTGCTGGCGGTGGCTCTCGTCGGGATCGCGGCAGCCTTGGTGGCCGAGCGGCTGCTGGCCCTTCGGTGAGCCGCCCTGCCGCCGCGGGCCGTGCGGGGTCGCCGCGGGGCGCGCAGCGGGAGCGGGGAATGGGGGCGGCTCCTGGGCGCACGGGGCGCGGCGCCGCTGTCCCGGGGGATAACGGGGGTGCGGGCAGCCGGGGGTACCGGGGACCCCGGGCGGGATGGGCTGCGGGGTGTCGGAGCTGCGGGTCCCGTTGCCGGCGGTGCGGGATGGGGCTGAGCCGAGCCCGCAGCGGAGGGTGGCAGCCGGTGCCCGCCACGGGACCGAGACGGGCAGGGCTGGCGGGTGCACCCCTCCGAGCGTGGGGGCACTTCGGCTCCTTATCGGGGGCGTAACTTTAGCGAATAGCTGCCCTTGCACAAGCACGGTTGGGGTCAGCGGGTAAGAGTTCATCATCACTACCATCGCTATCATCATCAAGGGAACTGGTTTTCCCCAGTGAAAGCCTGTGCCCCTCGCATCTTCTGTCAGGCATAAACTAACTTCAGAAGCATTTATGCAACGGAAATGCCCTTTCAGTAAGGGGATGTGAAATCCTGCCTGGCAAGAAGCTGGGGTCAAGGGGGCCACACAGAGAGGGTGCCCTGTGTCTGAGGGGCTGGTACCTCTGTTTTTGCAGAGGATGCAGCTCACAGGGGTATGCCAAAACCACTGTCTTCAGATTTACTTCATTTTCTGTCAATTGGCAAAACAGTAAGTGGAAATTGGGTTGCCAGAAACTTGCATTATTTTCTACCAAAGCTGACCTCTGGATAACAATAGCCCCTGTGTACATGAGGTTTCCTCTGAATGAGCACAGGCTTCTGTGACTGTAAGTTGTGACCTCTCTGTCTGGGAGCTAAAATACGCAGCCAAATCATGCTGATGGGCAGTGAGGTGTGAATGTGAACACTAGTGTTGCAGCAGCTTCTGACCTGAAAGCTAGTAAACACAAACTGGTTGTTTCAGGCCACAAAAGTGATGGTGAATTACTGTGTTGCAGGGCAGCTACGTCATTATAATTTTGCTCATGTCCACAAGGACTCTGAATGCCTGACTTTAAAGCAACAACATCCATCTAACTGATCTTTGGGTAGAAAGTAATTGCAGCTAATTACAGAAAGAGAGTTATACTCCCTGGACCCAGGTACCTCACATAGATATGTTTGCATCTTGAATTAAATCCACCACAAGTGTTGGTGATAACCAGGGTGGTTATATGACCCTCCTGCCCTGGAGTTGCACAAACAGGGGTGGCAGTGCCAGAAAACACTCCCAGGCTTTAGTGGGATGAGCCATTTCAAAGCAGCGTGAAGAGCAGGGGACCCTATGTCCCCTCCAAATCAAATGAACAAATGAAATATTGGGAATCTGGTAAAGCAGAATCTCCTGACAGAAAGAGGATCCCCCTGTCTCTATAACTCCCTCTGGGTTTTTCCTGTGTGTTGTGTGTTCAGCAAACTGCAGCGTAGTAGCGGTCTTAAGATGGTTGCAGAGTTTGGAAACACAACTTTAGATAACAAAGTACTCTGAAATCGTTTAATGCAGCCTTGAGAGGAGAAACTGTGGATAGTGTTAACTCTTGCCAGGCCTCTCTGTTATCCATCTCCCCTGCCCAGAAGGCAGGAATCCAGCAAAGACTTTTTGCTTTTCCTTCTAAGTTTGGTATATTGTGTCTAGATAGTATGACACAAGAATCCATGAAATGCTTAAAAGATAAGGCTTGAAGAATTATTACAAATCTCGTACAAACTTAATTATTCTTAAATGAGGTTTGTTTATGCATCTATCATGCTGCTGATAGCTACCAAATGGACTTGAGTAGTGCTTGTGCAGCAGCAAACAGGTGAAGTTCTTACTAAATGAAATTACACTGATTCCCCTACTGACAATTTAATTTGCTAATTCTTCTCTGAAGAAAGATCTGAGCTAATTTGTAAAACCTGAATGTGAATTATACTATGCTATGATATTATTGTTCATATATATATATTTATATATACACAATGTTGTCATTTTGTAACACTCTGTATTAATATGGCGCTCAGCTTGCATAATATGTTCAAAACAGCAGCGTGCTTCCAGAAGGATGCTGACAGTTTGAAAAGAGTTGGGAGGGAATACAAAAATAAGAGGTGATTTTCAGTCCTGTCAGGACAAAAAAAAATCCAACTAACCAACCAACCAACCAAAAAACCAAAACCCACCAAACAAACAAAAAACCCCCACAAACAAGCAAAAACCCCAACAAACCCATGATTTGGGACTGGCTAGTGTAGAGAAGAGAAAAACCAAAAGACAGAAATCTTTGAGTGTGCAACAAGTTGCTGCTGAGGGAAAGGGAATGTCTGTGGTGTGTGTGCCACGAAGTGGGACAGCAGGTGGAGGACCGAAACTGGAAAGAGGAACTGGATGGGAAGCGGTGCCGCCCACTGGGCTTGCACCAAGTGGCAAAATTCCTGCTCTTTTTGAAGTTGCATTCCCCACGGTTTGCAGGTCTGCTGTGTTTTCAGTACGGCCAGTTAGCTATCTAGGCCATCTGGCTTAGCAGCTAAGGCTGGCTGAGCTAGATAAACTGACACATTTTGGAAAAGCCTCTGTATACACTGCAGGCTTGTGACCGGTGTTCTTTTGAATTACTCTCATTCCAGCCCATGAAGTGTTTCCCTGGGAATGCTGTCGGGATATCATCAGCCCTTGCTGGCTGCTGGCTGAGTTCCTGCTGCGCTTGGGGTACCGGGATGCTCGAGCTCTGCCCAGGGAAAGCCGATGCAAATAGGAAAGGGAAAAGCCCTGAGCAGGCAGCAGAGCGAACTTTGGGCATGATCAGCCCCATCCACCCTTGGGGACCTGGTGGGTTCGGCCGTGCAGGGATGGCGAGAGGGGAGCTGATATCCCTCCTGTGCTGCTTGAGGGCAGGGAGCCGCTGCAGTTTGCTGTCAGGACCCCTGAGATGGGGAAGAGGGCTTGGGAGAGTGTAACTTGGCTCCTTTCACTTGTCTCATGTTAACAACTTGTGTCAGTGATACAGCATTGAATAAATTTAGAATTCAGAATTAAGTGATTAAAAAAACGCAGGACTGACATACCATACAGTGCTCAGCTGTATTGCATATTTATATATAAACTGCTGTTTAGTTTATGCCTGAAACTACAACATAAACATAGCTAGGTTTTGCTGTGGGATCTTTGCATTCAGAATTTCCTGTGGTTTGAGCCGGTACAGCCTCAACACTGATAGGCATGCAGAGGAGTAACTACATTAGTTTAAAAGCTTTCTTTTGGGGAAAAAAAAAAAAAAAGAGGAAAATAAAAATTAAAAAGAAAAAGAAATATTCTAGTACACTAGCTTGACATTTTTACATAGAAACACAACATATCCGCGTATGGCACTGCGGACCACCGTGGTCAAACACAGCAGTCCTGGTAGTGAGGTGCCTTTCATATAGACTTGCAGACAGCTTGGAATGGAGGAGATGGAGAAATAGGAACTAATGTATAGGTAGCCGTCTGTATCTGCTTGTCCAGTAAAGTGTGAGCCAGAGATTGAGTTTTGTGGGTATCCAGGAGAGAAGAGGAAGGGACAGGGTAATTGCTGAAAATTTTGCTACCAAGTCCTGCCTGTTGTTAGGAAATGGTAGTCCTGTCTTGCAATAATGCGATCGCTACTTTCGGATGTGGACTAAGAAACGAAGGAAGTGCAGCCGCTGGTGGCCTGGTCACCAAAAATAGCCAGTGGGTTGGGGTAGAAGGTCTCTCTTTCCTCATCTGAAATGCTGGTCCTAACTGCAGGGTTGCTACTATATTTAGGTGGCTGAAACCTGAAGGAAGTGTGGCTGTGTTATTCTATTGTTTGAGCTGTGGTGGGTCATGAAAGCTTGTTTCTGAAGCTCATGAACCAAGTCAGGTTCCTGAAGATATTCAGTGTAGGAGAACCACTTAATTCCTGGACCGTGTGTAAGCATCGCAGTGATTTGGAGCAATTGATGTTGTCACTTCTGGGTTTTGCTTATTCAGTATTTTACAGCTGATTCGTTGCTTCTTTATGGCAGACAATAAAACTAAGATAAAGCTATTCTAGGAATGTTACCTGCTTTAAAACTGGCTGTGTGCTGTTAACCCTGCTCTTTCCTCTTGCAGGAACAGACTCAATGCTTCACGGGAAATAGCCCCAGTAACCCTCCCGAACTGCCGGCTCATTAAAGGGATCGGTACGTGCTCAAAATAACTGAGTGCATTGCTTTTGTCCAGCCTTATTTTGCAACTGCTTCTTAAAGCCAGCTTCCAAGCCTGATCCTGAAAGCGAAATGCTAATTTGAATTTCATTTGTTGGACTTTGAGGTAGGGAGAAACTGCAGAAAGAAAATGGTACTGAAAAGCTAGCCAGATTGGTATAATATTTTTGCCTGTGGTATTTAATGTTTCCATTCCTTTTCGTGGAAATGAGTACCTTGCAAACACTCCTCCTTTGCTCAGCCACTTAGGAAATCATTTGGCTTTTAGATGAGGGTGTGCTGGTTCTTCAGGCAGGTGCCCACAGGTGGCTGTGAGCTGGTGACCTCTTGAAGACAGAATGTGCTGCAAGGGTGGCAGCTCTGGGAGAAGGCCACCGGCATGGGGCGAAGAGGCGGCTGCTAAACGCCAGCCGGGCTGGCCTGCCTTAGCACCTCATCGAAATGAGGAGATTTCAGAGATGGCTGGTCCCGCACCGTGCGAACAGCAGGCAGGAGCTCGGTGTGGTTGCACAATTCAGCTGTGTGGTTTCAAAGAGCAAGGGGTCATATTTGTCATCTTAGTCTGGTTTGCAAGAGGTTTAACAGGGCGGCTGATAATGTTGACTTTGTACTTTGGGTCATGTGTTTAACACATAGCAACGTTTCTCTCTCTTTTTTTTTTTTTCCTCCCTTTAGCTTTAAAATTGATCACTTTTTTGTGTCTTTCCCCCAAATTAGGATTTTTAAATTTAATACAGGCTTAGTGGCTGGGGTTTTTCTCCTCCTTAGTATTTTTGGCTATGTCTTCAATTCTGTTGAAATTTGCCTGGATGTTGCATGTGCGAAAAGTCATTGAACGAGCTTTAAGAGCCTTGCCTTTGAGCTTGCTGAGTCACTGTGTTGATTTCATAAATTTTGCTTTTTCCTTGTGTCAGGAATCAAACATCTTTGTAAAGTCAAATTACTGCCGTGAATGAGCATGTGCAGAGTTCCTTTGCCTAAGGTTATGTGCAGAAGAAATTGCATTTGAAAAAATGTTCCAGGTCTTTTAGATTGAGCTGTAATTTACTCATACAAGACTCTGAATAATGCTTGTTTGACGGTGATTAATATAAAAGTAATTTCTGAGTAATTATTTTAAGCATATCACTATTGCAATCTTTACAAAGACATTTTGCAACGTGATTGCTCAGTTGAGGAAAGAAGGAAAGCTGGAAATTGCAAATACAATTGTGTTTTAATTTCCAAACAATAACTCAGTTTCGGTGCCTGACATTTGCATGGAGATTAGGTGAGTTCTGAGAACCTGGCTCTGCTCAGAGGTGGCAGTGGATCAATTTACAGAGCTTCATTTCTGCTTCTTGCTGTGCTCCTGAAACCCAGTCCCATCACATGGACCCCTGCACCTTGCCTTGCCTCCACTCCGTCATTTGCTGCTCTTTGGAAAAATTAAAATGCCAAAAGTTAATTCAGCAGGTCCAATGTGGCAGAAAGAGAAATAAAAAAGGATTTGTGCAAACTTAAAAGTTTGCATGTTCATGCAAATGTCTTCCAAAATTCATTTACTATGACTGGGGGGGTTATATTACTCAGAGAGATCAAGGAGCCCAAATATCTAGATGCTGCCCAGGTAGCACTGTTCAGACCAGGGGTTTGCTGTACTCAGATCTGTGAGGTTGCTCTTGTGGGTGACTTTATGTAAGGATATCTTTCTACATGGACCTCTGGGCCCTCTGAGCCTTTTTCCTTTAAAATGCCATTATAAAGCTGAATAAATAATTTGTCTTTATTTCAGTGTTTAAAGCAGTTCTTCTGAACTCTTAAGTAAGTGGGACATAGGTAATGAGCTGGATCAACTGTAAACAAAATAAACTATCCATTCTGTACATAGAAGAACAGGCATCTGGTACAGTCTGTTGTAATCATGTTAAAAGTACTGCATCCATAGTAAAGGAAGCAAACCCTGAGTAAGTCGAAAAATTCTCTAGTGGAGCCTTTTCTTTCTGCACAATTTCATCCTTTCTGTGTCTCTCTCTTTTTTTTTTTTAAGACTTTGATCTGTTCTGCCTTGGGACTATTGTGCAATGTAAACACAGATGCAAACATTGAACAAATCAATAAAAAATCGCAGCTTGTCCTAAACCTCATTGACAAATATGTAGGCAAGGCTGTATTTGTAGAATAAAGAGTATCTTCAAAATTTATTAGTGTCTAATCATGTTACTGGTTTATAATAAACTGATCATATGTCCTGTACTAGTTCCTAAAGTTCAAGAAGCTACTGTAGAAATTACTAGAAATACTTGCATCTGGGAACAATTAATGGGGTATAGGTGAAATAGTCACTTGCTTTTGGACATGAAATCCAGGTGGTTTTCTGTTAGATGCACCTGTGGAATACATCATACTAACATAAAATAAATAACAAAACCCCTCACATTTCTAGGGTAAGCAGTAATTTTTCTTGGTGTTTTTATATTTTTTTTTAATGCCACCTCTTCAGTTAATGCCATGGACAAGATGGGCTTGGTGATACAATTAACCAATATTATAGTGCAGGTAGCTGGTACCTAATAAATCAGTTCCTAACCCCTGAGCAACCTGTTCTGGTTGAAGATATCCCTGCTCATTGCAGGGGAGTTGGACTAGATGACCTTTAAAGGTCCCTTCCAACCCAAACTATTCTATGAGTCTATATAGCGCCTGTGACAGCAGCCCAGAGCCTTCCCAAAATGGGGCCTGCAGGAGAGCCCACGAGCTTGCCCATGGCTGTGTGTCTGTCCCTTCTTTGCTGCCTCCGCTGTGCCAGCTCAGCAGGAGTGTGCTGAATCAGCATTTTGCTGCTCTTCTGACAACACTCGCTCTCTTCCATACAAACCAGGACCTGACTGAGAAGTAGCCAAAATGTGCTTTTCTGGGCAGTTTCTTCTGAAGTAGTGGGGTGCAAAGCTCTCATTACTCGCCTTCCACCAGAAACTTGTACTTTTTAATTATCTGCTCCCAATTAGCCTGCTCATCTTTTTGCTTGGTAGCCTCACTAATTCAGTAGCAATAAATTATTATATGTCTGTTTATTCACCCACCAGCATAGTCTGCCAGTAAAAGCTGTCTGTCCAGCTCAGGTCACCATGGTAGGTTGAGCCTCTCAGCATTTATTTATGTTGTTATTTTTGCAGCAATCCCGGGAAGCGGGGAATCACTGCTAACCCCATCTTATAAGTGAACCGAGACTTGGAGAGACCAAGAGCTGGGGCAAGGAAAAGGAGCTTGTTGCTTAAACCAAGGTGTGAGCCAAGCTGAAAAAAAACCCCAACAACCCAAATTCAGAATTTTAGTTGGAAAATGCAGGCTTGGGGTGGAGCAGGGTCTGGCTGAGGCTGAGGAGGAGCTGTCCCTGTCCCTCTGGGAGAAGTTGTACCACCGCATCTCCCCAGGGCTGAGCTGTAGAGGAACTTGCCTGGACGGGTGAATTTGGGGATCTGGTTCCTCCCCACAAGCGCTGTTCAGCGGCCCCAAGATGAATTACAGCCTGGCTGAACCAGTGCCAGGATAAATAGGAGTTACATAAAAGCAAACAACTCAACTCACATTTGCAGGCACTGCCTCAGGAGGAGGTGCTGAGGTGCTGGGGATGGTGTGAACCATGTTAAGGTCACACACGTGGTCTGTGGCCAAGCAGGAGGGGGTGTGGAGAAATGGGACAAGCTGGGTGGAAAACCTTTGTGTTGGTGGCTCTGTTAAAGAAAACCTGCAGAACAACTTCCTTCTTTAAGCAAATGCTCCCAAGTGGGTGTACTCCATCGTCTGGAAAGTGGCTTGCAGGGAATGCTGGCTGTGCTGGCGATTGGGAGAGGGAAGGCTTCTTAGGGGAGCGGTGAAAACGTGGGACGGCAAACATGCTTCAGCATCAGTCTAAAAGCTCTATGGAGCTCTTGATCAAAGCCTAAAATTACTGCAATGTTCTTAATAAAGGGCTTTAAAAAAAAATCCTTTCCCTTTCCCTTTCCCGTTTCACTTTCCCTTCCCCTTTCCTCTTTCCCCTTTTTTCCTTTCTTCCTCTTTCTTCTTCTTTCTTCCTCTTTCTTTCTTCCTCTTTCTTCCTCTTTCTTCCTTTTTCCTTTTCTTTCCTGGCAAGGAAAAATAATACGGGAACCGTCAATATTGGTAATGATTACCCCAGTTAAAGTGTGGTCTAACTATTAAAGCCCCTAGCTGTTAAAGATATAGTAGGTTCTCTGTCACTTGAGAGCTTTAATTAAATATTTGGCAATCCATCTTAGCGAAGCGTCGCAGCCGAACCAGGAGAATTAGTGTGCGCAATTCCCAGAGCTGCCTTATGCAAGCGTGCAGGCTGAGCGATGGTGTGGGCCTGACCTGAAAAATCTCATCATCTGCGGTAACTGCTGGTTGCAGAACACCGTTGTCAGAAGCAGGAGATTCATCCCGTGTTGCCCTGGGGCACACGGAGCTGGGCAGGAGACTGCCCGGCCACTGCGGGGCACCCCTGAGCCCCCAGAAAGAGGTGAACCCCAGTAGTGTTTGCTAACCCGGCGTGCTGCTGCCTTCTGCTGTCACTTCTAATGCGAGGCGAACTCTTCTGCTGAACTTCATCGCTTGTGCAGTCATAGCAGAAAGAGGCATTCATGAGAGCTGGAATTGTACTAAAAAGGAGATTTATTCAATGGGAAATATTTAATGTCATCTGAAGAGGCCTGTTTATGTCTGTCTTGCAGAAGTTGGCTCAGAAGACATCGACATACTTCCCAATGGACTGGCTTTCATCAGCTCCGTAAGTGCCGTACTCCTCCCCATGCAGGCCTTGCTGCTTCCTTATCTACAGAAACCGTAGGTAAAAATTGCGGGATGGGCTCTTTTTTCTACAAGACTGGCTGACTCCGCAGGAATGGCCCAGACTTCTGTCAGCTTAGCCAGAGTTTCCTTCTGCTTGAGCAAGTGCAGTTCTCGACACTGAAGTGGTGGTGGTGGCTCTGACACTGTATCTTATTGCACTGGGTTATCTTCCCGTGTAACTTTGAATTTCATTCATCCTGCTTCCTTGAAATGCTGAAATTTCAAACCTCTCCCTTGTTAAGAAGGTGTGTTAATTCCCTACCTTAAAAAATAAAAAATCAGATGTTGTGTGTTGATTTTGCTGTTCCTGATTTTTTTTTTTTTTTAGCCTTTTCAAGCTTTTCTTTACAATCAGGATGACTAGTGATTATTTTCTAAAAACAAAAGCTGACGTTTTCATCTGTGCGCTCCAGGGACACCCAGGGAATGAATAACAGTGCAAAATTCAGGCCAGAAATTGCGAGCTGTCACACTGCTGCCGCTCCCCGTGCCTTGACCCCGTTGGATGCATTCGGTGGTGCCGTGCTCCCGGTTTGTCCCCCCAGCCTGTCTGTTCGCAGGGTGGTTTGACATACGGGGAGCAGCCACCCGGAGGGTGGCCGCAGTGGGTGGCAGGCGGTGCCTTGGGCACGGCTGCTTGTGCTCCCCGCAGCTGGGTCCCTCTGTGCTGGGATTCGGGGCAGAGCCGCTCCCTCTGCTGCTGTTGTGGCACAGGGGGCTGAAACAGATGGCTTGTGTCAGAAATAGTGTGGCCAGCAGGACCGGGGAATGATTGTCCCACCGTACTTGGCACTGGTGAGGTCCCACCTCCAATCCTGCGTTGAGTTTTGGGCTCTTCACTACAGGAAGGACGTTGAGGTGCTGGAAAGAGTTCAGAGAAGGGCAACGAAGCTGGTGAGGGGTCTGGAGCACAAGTGTGATGAGGAGCAGCTGAGGGAGCTGGGGCTGTTCAGCCTGGAGAAAATGAGGCTGAGGGGAGACCTTATTGCTCTCTGCAACTACCCGAAAGGAGGTTGTAGCATGGAGGGGGTTGGTCTCTTCTCCCAAGTAGCAAGTGATAGGACAAGAGGAAATGGCCTCAAGTTGCACCAGGGGAGGTTTAGATTGGATATTAAGAAAACTTTTTTTTCCTGGAAAGGGTTGTCAGGCATTGGAACAGGCTGCCCAGGGAGGTGGTTGAGTGACCATCCTTGGAGGTGTTTAAAAGATGTGTAGATGAGGTTTTAGGGACATGGTTTAGAGGTGGACTTGACAGTGTTAGGTTAACATTTGGACTCGATGATCTTAAAGGTCTTTTCAAAAGAAAATGATTCTGTGATTCTATTCTATGACATCCTGATGTGTGCTTGCAAGCCCAAACAAGGCTCCGTGTTTTCAGTCCTGTGATGCTTCCCTTTACCTTTTATTCAGGAATGATTTTCCTATGTTTTGATTTTACAGGGCTTGAAATATCAAGGATTAAAGAGCCCTGAACCAGACAAGCCAGGTGAAATATTTTTGATGGATTTGAACGAAGACAATCCCAGAGCAGTGGAACTGAGAATCAGCCGAGGGTTCGATCTGGCATCATTTACCCCTCATGGAATCAGTACCTTCATAGACAGAGGTAAAGAGGTGGTAGCGAATCTCAGCCTAAAGAGCAGAAATAGAAATCCCTTTGTGGCCTTGCATTCCTCTCCCAATAGCTTGCACTTGCTGGGACAGAAAAAGATTTCTGGGCTTTTTGTCTTTGTTGGGCTCTTTTCTAAAAGGCACCTGCTAAAGCAAACACCTTTGTACATACAGACTGAGACAGCAGGGTGTCCTATGTATTGAAAAGAAAGAAAACATGGGAAGAGTGTGAGGAGTTGGAAACCACACGAAGTTTATTTTGCCAGGTTACGTCTGTCTCACCCTGAGGTCAAGGGTTTTACAGGAGATGTGTGCTCCACCAACTAGTAGTGACCAGACAGAGACTTTTGTGGCTAAATTATAAATTATCTAATCTTTGCAAATTACCAAAATCTCTGGTACTCTGTGGCCAAGACATGAGACCATGTTCTCATCTCCAAGACCAACAAAATACTCTTCATGCTCTCCTTCCTCTCTTTTTCCCTGTCCTTTCACTGGGAGTTTTAGCGGGGTAATTGGAAGTCTGCAAATACTAAGAGAAAGAGAACTGTTGGTGCAGCTTGATCTGTGTCCCCATACAGTCACCTTTTCAGGGAAGCTGTTTGAGACATTGGTGGTGGCTAATTCAGGGTCTTACCAGAAGGGCTGGGCAGAGGCACTGCAGCCTTATACAGAGTACAGGAGAGGGATACTCCTCCAGCCTCAGGAGATGCAGTAAATATACCAGAGTCCAAACTAGTCACTACAATGCATCAGACTGCAAAATCCAGTGGCTTGGGCACAAGGATGGAGCCATAATTTCTTTCTTCCTTGGTAGAAATAGCAAACACATAGTTTATACAGCAGTTCCCTGTAGAGTGAGCCCAGGAGAAGAGTAGCTGAAGGTCTAGACCCAGCTGCAGTAGCATCTTGCATTACTTTGGTAGTTGTCCTTCGGCCTCTGAAGAGCTGTGAGGGAAAGGCACCAAACCCAACACATGCTCTGTGCTGGAGGCTGCTCAGAGCTGAGGGTGCTCAGCAAACTGTTGCAGAGAACTGGTGAAATTCAGCTGTTTCTATTTCTTTTTTTTTTTTTAAGATGACACCGTGTACCTCTTTGTCGTGAATCATCCCCATCAGAAGAGTACAGTAGAATTGTTCAAATTTGTAGAAGATGACAATGCTCTAGTACATGTGAAAACCATTCGACATGACCTCCTGACAAGGTATTGGAGCCACATACCACCTTTCCCCAGAACAACAAGCTGCTTTGGTAAAATCCAAAGTAGGATGCTTTTGAGTTTAGAGTATTATTAATATATTCTCTTTAACCAGCTTTCCTGTTTCTGTTATTGATTACTTCTTATCTGTGTAATCAAAACCTGTATGACTACAATCTCTTCTGTAAATGTTATTTTTAATAGTTGTATCACTAAATCCATCTTAAGTGCTGCTGTGGTTGATGCCAGTGAATTAGCTTGGCATCCATTTCTCCTTCTCTCATGTAGCCTGCTCTCAGGTCATTGCAGATATGAATCTTCAGATATTCTATTATTCTGAATTTGCTACACTCTAAACATACTTTTAGCTTTTTTTTCCCCTTTTTTTTGCATACAAATTTTTCTTGGTCTGTCCTACTGCAAAATGATTATAAGAGAAACAGAATGTGATAGATACAATTGTCACAACTCCTACCTATTCTCTGGTGTCCAGTTGAATGTAATCAAAAGAGAGAAAAATTCATGGGCTTATGGACAGATAGCTGGATCTGGAGCTGATGCCTTACAGTCCTGTTGAGGTCTCAGCACTGCACAGTCCTGGCCTATGTAAAAGAAAATAGAAGTAAAAAGGATCTAAATAGGTTGGTGTCTATCTGAAGTAACATCTGTAGTTGCAGCCCCTTAATATCTGTGGGATGCCCATGTCCTGACTGGATTCTGGGCAGTCCTACAATGCTCCTTTGTACCTCTCATTTCATTATTTACCTTTTTTTCTTCCTCTCTTTTTATTTTTTTAGTGTGAATGATATAGTAGCTGTAGGACCAGACAGCTTCTATGCTACCAATGACCACTACTTCTCTGACTTAATCTTGACGTTTCTGGAGATGCTCTTAGGTTTAACCTGGTCAAATGTTGTTTACTACAGTCCAAAAGAAGTTAAAGAAGTAGCAGCTGGGTTTTATTCAGCCAATGGAATTAACATTTCACCCGACAGAAAGTAAGTTTCTCCTTGCCTTAGATTTTGTTCAATCACCCAAAAGAATCCTGAAATCCTAACTTGTACATGTGGTACCTCTGAGGTCAGGTGATTAAACCAGATCATGTAATGCAAGGTGCTACCTGTGCAATGTAAGCAATACGGAGGGTTTGTAGAACACAAGTTGCATGTCTTGGTCTTTAACTAGAGGCAATGTTTGCTGCTTTGCATGGTGGTTTATATACAATAAGATCAAAGGTTGTTGCATTTTAACTAGCTGATACAGAAGTTTGTGTGTTCTGGTTGCAAGGATACATGGGACAGAATTTCTGCAAGTGGGGAATGCTCTACAGTCCTCAAGTCTGTGTGACTGAATTAAGCAGTCCTGTGGTGTAGACAGGTCATCTTAAATTAAAAAAAAAAAAGCATATTTGTGGATCTCACAATCCGAGGCCCGCTTCAGTGTTGTAATGAAGAACTGGCAGAGTGTGAAGCCGCATTAGCATCTCAGCAGGTTGGCTTCACTCCAGTGCCCTGTGGCCTGCTTGCAATGCCTATCGCTATGTGAGAGCTGCGGGCTGGCATTCCTCACGGGAAGAGCTGGGCTTGCACGGGAGGAACTGACTGGTTTTGGTGTCTGCTTACTCATACACATTGCTAAGAGGCTCTTTCTTTTGAAGGTACATCTATGTTGCAGATGTATTTGATCATAATGTCCATGTTATGGAAAAACATGCTAACTGGAGTTTAACCCACGTAAAGGTAAGGTGCTGCTGTTTCATAAAAAAGAGGCATACATGAATTTTGGACAGATTAGTCCCCAGGAATACTTGGGATTTCAGCCTGATTGCATGTGAAGTTCTGTTCTGGATGGCTCCCGCTGTGGGTTTGCAGAGGTGCTGTGTGCCCCATTACAGAGCTCCGGGTCTTCCACCCTCACACCATTAACCAGTGCGGGGTGCTGGGCCGTGCTGTGGAGCCACAGTGGAGTCTGCCCAGTCAGTGGGGCTCAGACCACAAAGCACTGGAGTAACCAACACGAGGTTCGGTGGGACTGAGCCGATGGGGGAAGCTCAGCACAGCACCGAGGCTTCTCATGACATGGAGGAGGGGATGAAGCATACTGGGGGGAAAGAAAAACAGCACTGAGGGAGCAAATAATTTTTAAAAAATCAGTCTTAAGTTATGGACAAGTCTATTGATGATGTTACAGTTAGTGTCCAGGACTTCTGATTGCTTTAACTTCTCTTTTTTTCTTCTTTTTCCTCTGTGATGGATAGGTGCTGCAGCTGGACACTCTGGTTGACAACTTGTCTATTGACCCTCACACTGGAGACATCTGGATAGGATGTCATCCCAATGGGATGAAACTGTTCTACAACGATCCTGAAAATCCACCTGGCTCTGAGGTGCCTTTTGGGAGGTGTCATAGGTCTCTTGGCTATGTCTGTGCAAGAAAGTTGCTCTGTTCAAATTGCCCTGGTGTAACTTAACTCTGCATTACATAGAGGAGAGCCTGGCCAGCCTTTGTGAAAGCAAAGACCACGCTGTCTCCCAGCTTATAGCTTTTGCTCTCACATGGAAAGCTGAACAGCATTTCCTCACTAACACCTATTCAGATCCTTAGGAGACAACTGAATCATTTCCACCCAGTAGCTCAGACATTCTAGACTCCCCAGGCTGCTTTCTGTGCAGCTCCAGCTGCACAATCAGATTTTGATGAACTGTGTTAATTACCGAGCCAGCATCTCTGTGCCAAACAAAAAATACTTGAGTGCAAAGCATGACCAGAAATGTTCGCACTGCAATGATTCGTCTGTGCAAGTGTGGTTCATCAGTAGGTGACACTGTAATTCTTCTTTCCTCCTGAAATCAATGAGGCACTGACATCAGCACGCCAGCAGCTGCCAGTGCAGGTGACTGGTTGGTGTCCATTTGATTTCAGCCTTGTCTGCAACTTCCCGTAAGACAAAATTATCGTGTGCAGTAGCAGTAGGTTTGTGATACTGGGCAGGTGCTGAGTCTGTCTGGAAAAAAGCATGAAAATAGAAGATATTAAGTAACTTTTAGGCTGGAAAAAACTGTGCGTATGCCTGGTGCTGGGGATGACTGCCTTTTTGCTTACTGGGGTGGAGTCTCTGTTGTGCAACTACTTAAAAAAAAATAAACAGTCTTCATGGACCATGCTTCACTGAAGCAGAATTTGTGGTCCTGTCACACAAATCACTTGGTTGCAGTTACCAGCAGCTGATCAACCTAATTTGTTTAAATTAACATACTGATGTTCCCTCCACCATGGGGGATTTTCAGCCACGGCTGTTTCAGCAGACGTGTCCCCCTCCTCCGGCAGGTCCTGCGCATCCAGAACATCCTCTCGGAGGAGCCTGCGGTGACGCGCGTCTACGCCGACAGCGGCTCCGTGCTGCAGGGAACCTCGGTGGCATCTGTCTACGAGGGAAAGCTGCTCATCGGTACAGTCTTCCACAGAGCTCTCTACTGTGAGCTATAGCTCGTCTCGGGGGTAAGGTCTGCTGCAGCGGAAAGGATTTAATTCCTGGGGAACTCACCTAGTTTCTGCTAGATTTGCTAACAACAAGGCTGTTCCAGTAAAGGTTAACTAGAGCCATGGAAATGTATTTTAGCCTTCCTCACCAAATGAGAATTTTATGCAATAGTAAAGGAAATGGAATCGAAGGTGAGAAATCAGTTTCTTCGTGTAATGTGGAGGAGCCCATGTCAGTAACAAAGGGTAACCTTTAAGTTCAAATTCAGATTACAAATGACTGAACCATCACACATTGAACTATCTGTTGCGACTGGATTTCTGTGTGGTGTTTGGGGGTTTTTTTTGTGTGTTTTGTTTTGTTTTGTTTTTCCCCCTGAGAATACTGATTTTGTAAATGAGAATTGCTAACTACCTGTGTGGTGTGCTTTCTTGTCACCGACCTTTGGGCCTTCCTAGGGACTGTGCTAAGGGTCCTTCTTCCAAAATTTCCTGTTGGCTTTCCCTAGTGCTTCCAAAATAACTGGAAGCAGAATAAATTGATATTTCAGTCTCATTTCTTCCCTTTTCCCCCTTTAAGCCATTTCCTAACTTTTCTTCAGTTTCATAAATTTGTCTTAATCATACTAAGAAAAGGGAGAGGGGCTTCACTTTGAAGTGGTTTCTTAATGAGTCTTCAAAAGGGAGTTTAAAAAAGCCTTTTTTTTTTTTTTTTTTTGGTTAAAGAATGGGAAACAACTCCCAAGCACCTTTGGTGAGAAGTTCATTAGCAAGTACTGTTGTTTGTCACAGCAAAGGGAGCATTTCTGGGTGCTTTGCCGCAGTGACTACCTCCAAATGTGGGTCACGCGTGTTCTGTGTGTGACTTCCAGCCTGTGTTCCCGCTGTGTGTCCGTGCAGCCCGAACCCGTGTCCCTTCACGTTTATCCAGCAGTTACTGATCATGTTGTGCACTGTGAAAAGACCTGTCCAAGTTTCTGTTGATTTATATTTTTATAGTGGTGTTAGTAATGACTCGCTGAATGGAGAGTCCTTTGAAGCTGGGAATCAGCTTTGTGCTTTACAGCAAGACCTGAGTCTTGCAGAAGCCCCTGTTTGAGCCACCGCTTGGTTTCTTGCCCGTGGAGCGAGCTCTTCCTTCGTTAGCAAAGATGTCCTTGCTCACAGAGCAGCTCCTGCCTGGGGGCCACCATCCCCTCCGCATCCTCCAGCTGATGCGGTAGCGTTGCCTCGCTGCTGTTTTTCCCCCGCTGTGTGGAGAAGAAGGGCTGGCTGCTCGTGAAGTGTGAGCTCAGGAGGAGAAGGAGCCCGACCCTGGGCGCTAATTGCTGCTCCGGCGTCGCCGTTCCCCGCTGCAGTTTGTTTCACCGCTAGCCACGGCCTCCTCTAATCTGGTGAGTGTGTGGAAAATTCAGGACTTTGCGAACACAAGCCATGCTTCTGCCTACGACACAGAGCAAATAACCTGCTCTGAAGTGACCTGAGCGCTGAGACAGGAGTCAGAGTATGTGTGAACCTTCATCTGTGTTTGGGTTTTGGTGTTCCGGCTACAGGATGCATTACTGCAGCAGCAGTGGCCCTGAACAACAGATGCACGTGCTTACACCTCTCGGTTCCTGTGCCGTCCCTTTCTAACGCAAAGAAGCCTCATGGCTTTCATCCACTGATACAAAGGTGTTATTGCTGCTTCTGTGAGGGGAAAGAACAGCTCTAACTGGAGCAAGGAGCGGTGCCGGGGCCTGTGGCTGGGGCTGTATTGCTGTGTGGGAGGGACGGTGCCAGCGCTTCCTCTGCACAGCAGCAGTCGGCTGCGGGTCTTGCCACGTCTCCTCCAGCCCGAGCCCCCGCACTGCCGCTGGCTCGCTGGCAGGGACGCTGTGGTGTCAGGTACATCCCTGGGCGCAAGAAGTTGCGTGAGGTTTAAGAAATGAGCCGGCGGTGTGCTGGCTCAGTCGCTGTGCCTTTCCCGACACCGGCAGCGTCCCACTGCTGCCATGCCAGACGACTCTGTCATCGCCGCAGCAAGAGTGCTTGCTGGTGTTTGTGATGTTCTGTGTACAAATAGCACGTGCTGCAGGGGTCTGGCAATGGCTGGAGGGGGAGACTTTAGGGTTAACCAGGCAGCTGATTGACCTCATCTCTTGGGCACGGCCCTGCCTTAGCAGGTCTGTGCACAAACCGTGTTCACAGCTCTTCTCCGAAATGCCCACAGTTGATCTGGGGACTTGAGCGCTGCTCAGGGTTTGGTGCCTGCCTGTGAAGGCTTTGGTGACAGGGACTTATCCATTCAGATCACAGTTCAAATCTTTTGCTAACCCTGGCGTGCAGAAAACTGAGCTGGCCCTGAACCAGGGCGACTTTTGTCTCATCCCTTTGCTGGACTTGACTTTGGCATCAGCTGACTGCACCAAGCACTCGAGAACGTAATTTATCGTAACTCTGGGTTCGCCACTCCTTCCTTAGCAGCTTCTCTCCCAGCAGGACTTTTTCAACTGGGAAGCAGCATGCTTTCCTACAGGAACTCGTAATCCATTTTCAGCCTTGAGGAACAGACGACATTCCCAGAGCCCAGGCGGAAAAAAACTGCTCTGAAGGAAGTTCTCACAATAAGGAAAGGTTGGGGTATTAATTTGTTCATGATTAGCCATCAATGTCCTGCACTAGAATTTTAAAATAATTATTTTAGCCTTGTGCCACTATTTGTTGTCAAGTAAATTAAATGCCATCTTCTAAAGAGTTCAGGTTTTGCAACAGTGGCGTTAACACAGCCGAAACACCAACCAGTCACACTGCTGGGTCCTGGATTTACTCTGTGGTTGTAGAAGTGTAACAGCTGGGATTTCCCTCAGCACTGGTGGAACTAACCCATCAAAACATTAATTTCATATTTTCCAGTAGCTTAGAACATCTTCAGATGAGCAAATCTACATATTGTTGGATGTTGTCAAACTTCTATTTTTTGGTTGGTTTTGGTCTTTTCAGAAAATAATGTGTTCAGTCATGAATAGGGTTTTTTTCTCATTTTTTTTAACTGTACTGAAGGTTTTCCCAGCGCTCTGCCCACAAAGAGAAGCATGTGCAAGCGACGGGCCTTATTTTTTCCTAAAGCATTTGAGAGGAGAGAGATCATAGGTAGGATTTAGTACCTGCTCCTACTAATAATGAAATTTTGAATTTTAACCAGAGGCAAGGAGGGTTGGAAGCCCATGCCAGCCTCCCCTAAAGGTGTCCC
The DNA here is from genome assembly GCF_036013445.1 of Caloenas nicobarica. NCBI lineage: Eukaryota > Metazoa > Chordata > Aves > Columbiformes > Columbidae > Caloenas > Caloenas nicobarica. Next base: position 26,925,264 of record NC_088246.1, on the reverse strand, counting down.
GCCTTGCAGTGCAGGGATGGGAATTGAAGCTGGGCCACTGTGCATTGAAGTGGTGCTGGAGAGGACAGACAGCAAACGCGTTCTGCAGCTAAAGCCATGCTGGAGTGAAGCTTCCACCCCTCAGCAGGGAACCACCCCTGGGGAAAACACAGCGGTGGCCTCGGTGGAGAAAGAGCAGTGGAGAAGGATGCACCGCAAGCCCAGCTTCCCACTGACAAGGGAACCTGCAGAGGGAATGTCCAGGCTGCCTTCCCAGAGGAGACATCACCCACCACCTTGTACGAGCTCTGTGGAGCCTGGAGCGGTTCTGGGCATTTGGAAAGCAAACGGCAGGGATTTGAGACAACTTGCACAACAAGGATAGATGTATAGATGGCTCCAGGCTTAGGAAGCTGCTGAGCAGACACATTTTACATGTCAGTTGTGGATTTACAGCCTCTTAATATACCCGTTTTAATTAATATAATAATTTTATGGATTGGGGATTCTTTTATCTTCTTGCAGGTGGTGGCTGTATTAGCGGAAAGTAAGATTTATGATTCAGCCACTGGGAAACACATACTGGGTCGCACAGATTAAGTGCAGAGTATTTGGCCTAGATTCTGCCAGATGTAAATCTGCTGAAATGACTACACAAATTGGACAGTCTGTGCTGTCTGTTTTTCCCCAATTTAATGCTTTAATAAAATCAAATAAAGAAAGACACATTAAATTAAAAGACAGAACTGCTGTACTTTGAATGTATAAAATGCCCATTATAACTAACCTTGAGTGTAAAATGTTTTTATATACCAAAAACTAATCAAGGTGTTTTAAACAGACGAACATTGACCAGCATCAGCAGGAAGGCAGCCTATTTTCACATCAACCTGCAGCAAAAGATGGCACACAACATCTCATCTGCATATCAAGAAAAAAGGCCGTTATCTTTCCTTACTCTGTTGTTGGTTTTTTTACTTATTTTTACATAATTACAGATTGTAAATGAGATCCACTTGGAGGCCTGTGAATCATGCCAATTTGGCCAAGAGCTGGGATTAAAGTAATCTTCAGCAGTGAGCAGAAGGAAGGAAAGAACAAGCAGGGCAAGGTCCATGTGTATCCCTCCCCCAGTCTGACCCACGGCGCAACAGCTGTCCAGTTGTGCTCACCATTTGTTATTTCTTCTGGAATGACCAACAAACGGGCAGGAAAGTGAGGACTCAGTACAAATTCTAATAAAGATTCAGGATTTCTCATTTTATTGCATTCGTTGTCTAACAACAATAATACTCATTGGCAAGAAATTTATTTACACTAACAAATTAACTTTAAACCACAAGGCTTTGTTGTTTGTATTTAAACTGTAAGAAAACCAAAGGGCCACCATGATGTTTTGTTTCGATGTCTCCCAATAACTAAATATTAACCAAAGTTATTTTGGGGAAAACTCAACCATCTAGAGAAGTTCATATCAACCAAGCACAAGAGAACAAGCTCAGACATGGCACTACTGTGTCTTTCATGCAGATGATCAGACACCAAGATGTACAAACAAAAAGTTTAGGATAACATGCACTTCATATACATTTGACCTCTTTAAAAAAAGAAAAGGAAAAAATCTGAAGCGCAACCACCTCTTCAACCATATAAAAAGAAACAATGTAAGAAGCCAATTTTTACAGTGAGCACAGTGCATCGTAGTTTTCTTAGCTGCCTGGTCTTCTAGCAACATGTCTAACACTTGTCAGTGACCAGCGAGTTACCATTGCAACGTGACTGGAAAATACAAAAGTGGTTGTTCAGACAGTAAATGTGGATGGGAAAATATGGAGGCACGAGGTTCCCTGTGCACTCCCAAGTTTGAAAGGGCTGGTTACTCCTTACGTCTGGTGTCCAGGGATCTCTCTTCCCTTTGGACGCTTCTGCATCGGAGCCTGAACCTGCTTCCACTGGTGTCAGTGACAAAGCTCCCGCTGAAGACCCGGCAGTAGACCCAGGCTCCCGGGTGATGTGGGTTGGACCCGATCTCATGAGCTGCCAGCCCTCCTCACGTCTCCTCGCTCTGGAAGAAGCAAGCTGCCCACCTCAGCAGACCAGGTCTCACAAACCCCACGGCTTGTTCCTAATGCAGTCCGAACTTGCCGAACAGGCAGCCCAAGGCACTCACACCAAACCTTCCCGTTCTCACTGCTCGCACATCTTTTAAATCATTACTTGATGCCAACAGCAAAAGTACCACAGTCAGCAGTGGCACTTAATAACAGATTGTTTTATAAAGAGGGATTGGGGGCCTCAATGTCATGGCTAAGGTGTCACAGCTTTGAAAAGCCAGGTCTACAGGCACAAAAAAATACAGTGAAATACATACGGGAGGTTAACGCAAGGGACTGTGTGATCTGTGGCGAGTGGGTAAGCCACCTTGGATGTCACTCACGATCCTGCTCAAAAATGAGCTGCTGAAACCGCTCCAACAGAAATCCAAGTTAGGGTTAAAAATATAAAAAAGGGTTTCCTTCCTAGAACACTGACACTCTGATAAATCAATCCTGCCAACCTCTCACCCTAGAAAAACTGAGGACAACGTGCAGGAACTGCACAAGATCATTGTGAATATGGTTTTAAGAAAACTTCAGAATCTTCTGATCTGCAAAAGGCATAAAACCCCACAAGCAGAGTGAGCAGAGCCCCCAGCACAGCCAGGGGTGACCACGGCGAGACCCAGGGGCAGCACGTTGCTCCCCCGAGCTTGCAGACAGTCCCGGGCCCCTCTGCCGACAGCACAGACCCTGTGCCACAGCCCCAACTGCTACCGGTGCAGTGTGAATCTGCATGGACACCCATGTACGCACACCTCTATGCACACGCGCAAACTCATATGTATTTATTTAAAGAGGAATCAAACCGCAAATCACTTAAACATTTCTAGAAAGACTAATTGATGTTGTTATTGTCAATCACTAATTTAACAAAACTAACCCCAAACCATCTCTGCCCATTTTGACTGTTAAAGATTTACAACTTAATTAATTATGTGCAGTGTTTCTTCAGTGTTTTGGACCACGACATAGGTTTCCTGAGGTTTTCAAGTGAGGGAGAGCATGGAATGAGGGAGGTGTTATTAAAAGGGTCCAGTCCCTCCATCCCTTAGTTTGACAATAATGCAGGGGACGAAGCCACACCTAAAAAGAGCAAGATCAGGCTTTGCTTTTGCCTTGACAATACTTTCTCTCTGTAAATACTTGGCTAAGGAACCAACACAGGACTTCATTCTTGCAAACTTCCTCTGAATTTCTGCACTGAGAAACAGTACAGACTGCGCTGCAGATTCTGTTATGACCTACAGCTGGATCTGTGCAAACCTTTCCTTCTGATTTTCAGTGTTGTGATGGTACCTGGAATGGTACTTCTTGGCCAGACCCAACTAAATTATGATCTTCTTCCTTCCTACTGTAGAACTGGATTCTGCACTATTGACAAGAGTGGCATTTCTTTCTCTGACTTAAAAGTGGAACACAATTCATTCTCAAAAATTGCACGTTTCCCACCTCTTACTCATCAGCACGTGAGCCAGGAGGTGAAGGTGGAGCAGCTCAGGAGGACGAGAGGCTTTGATGGAAGCAATGAAGTATGAGGAACCCTGATGCTCAGAGTCAAGCACCTCTGAATGTCAATGAGAGCTGAGGACAGGCAAGCTTCACAGGAAAGCTGCTCAGTAATTCCAGTAAAAACTTGGTTCTTGCGGTACCCCCACAGCAGACTAAAGTCGTGGCACAACAGATGACTCTGCAAAACAATTTGGAGAGAGCAAGGAGCCACCACTCTTCCCACAATCTCAGTATAAACGCTACATTTTTTTATGACTAAAGTGACCTGCAGTGTTGCATCTTTTATTTTGTATTTTTCAGAGCTCCATTTTTTGCTCTCTCTCCTTTCTTCACTTTCTCAGAGGCTGGATATATTCACAACCTGGCAATATCACAGCAATGAGCAGAACGGGTGTTCACAGAACTGGCCTCCCATGGTGAGCAGGGGGAAGTTCACAGCCACCGGGCCAGAGGCGCAGGAACGCGGGAACTGGCCAGACCGGTCAGCGCTCAGCATTGCTTCAGCTCCACAAAACAATATGCAAAAGCAGGCAACACACCTGCGGGTGAGCCAAATGAGAAAGCCTTTCCAGTCTTTAGCATGGAATATTTGTTTCTTCTTATTACATAAAACCTCACATTAGTCTGACTTAGCATTGGTTTACTGGAAGTTTAAGTTAAGAATGATGACACATCTTCTGTTTCACATATGTTGTTACACAACACAAGGGGGAAAAATGCAACACAACTTTAAAGATCCTATGGAACAGTAACAGTTTCCAACTGCGCCAGTCTTTACATCTGCTACCCAGTGACATTTCTGCACATCCCAAAAATGGGTTACCACACTTAATAAAAAGAATCACGTAAATCTCTTTTAACACACAAAAGAGCGAAACTCTTGACATTGCTTGGTTTGCTTAGTCTTCATGTGTTGATCAAAATGCATTTTATGGGTTTTTTAAGTTAGGTTTCTGCTGGTGTTTTTTTTTTTTTGTTTGGTTTGGTTTGGTTTTTTTTTGTCTGAGAATAACAAAATAACATTACCACAAAGCAATAAACCCCCCCTGAATACTTAAAGGACTTAAGTTGAATTAGTTATTCTGCAGAACGAGAATCTGATTAATGAAGAGATTAACTAGGCACTGTTCTAAGCAGCAAGAATGAAAACTCAAGGTATAATGCCAAGCAGTTTGCTCCAGTTTCCAAGAAAACGAAGAACATAAAAAAGGGACACCACCTTAGATTACTATATACAACCACTTAAACATGACTACAATGTAAACATAATTTAAACAGAAAATAATCATCAAATGCATTTATCAACATGATATTTAAAATATTAAATTTCCAGTTTCTTCCAGATAACTCCTCTTACTCAAATATAAATTGATAACCTCCTAAAACAACAGAATGCTAGTTTTATGATGTTGTTAAACATTTTTATAATATTTCTCCTACAAAGAGTGCAGAAAGATTCACTGCAATGTGGAATTCATGTTAGCAGGTGTATTTTTTGCCAGTGGTCTATCTCAAGAAAAACAGCACAAGCCTTTAGAAATACCAGGAAGTGTCTTTTACGGCAATTTCATTTTTAGATCTGAAAAAAATATACATCAGGAACTTGTAGAAATTGGATTAGGAAGGAAAAATAAAGGTAATGCTAAGCAGATTGGTTGTGTATTAGTTTGAATGAACTAGGCTCTTCCAGTTTGCAGATCATTTTACAAGTCAAAACCATTATTAGGATCAAAAGAGAAATGTAACTATAAACATTGCACCCCAACTGCTTCAAATCTGAGCTTCAGAGAACTTAACAGACACAAATCTGAATGCCATAAAGTGCAGAGCAGAAAAGAAGCCAAGCCAAACTAAACAACATTTTCTTCAGAAGAATTCAGCATATGCATTTTTTTAGGCTGGCAAATTTTTAAGTTCAAGATTCTAACTTTGCATCAACATCTTAAACAATTTATGGGTTGGCATGACCAGACGAAGAGTGCAATTTCCAGGACACACAAGAGGGAAGTTTCTCAACTCTAAATGCTGCTACGTAGTTAGCTTTGACTATAAAGCAGTAAGCTAATACCTCCAGCTTCTCACTGTGGATATTTGCCTGTTGTCTGTCCATTCTTTTGAAGAAACACTTAATATTTTAATAGTGCTCTTAAGAGGCAGTAACACTATGCGGTGTGCGCCGTATGCTGTTTCTGTCAGAGTCAAAATTACACAGTGGGCTTCGCCGATGGCCTCATACACCAGGAAAACAGAAATCTCTGAAGGATGTAATATGACCACTGTTAAGCCATCAAAACATTCTGCAGCCTATGCCCAAAAATTCAGGTTTTGGTGGGGATATTCTTTAAACACATCAACCAAAACAGCAACAAAATATGGCAGCTTTGGATTTAGTAACCGTCACCTCCATGGCAGCATTGATCTTAACAGCAATGTACTGAATTTAATTTTAACCAGAATCCCTCGTCTTCCTCTTCTTAAAGTGCACTTCTGTAAAAACCAAAAATCTTCAGCAGACTCAAGTTTCATAAGCATTTCCAACAACAGCTTCATAACAGCACAGCATAAAGCTTATTCTCCCACTGCTTATTGGAGAATGAATCTGAAGATGTGGTGTTTTTCTTGGGAAAGAAAAAAAACCCCAAAACACAACAAAACCCAACCCAAACCAACATAAGCCCAGTTTCCTGTTCAAAACACATGAAAAAGAAAGCAGAGTGTGCTATTAAGAAAGTTGCCTACACACTGGGAGCACAATGAAATTTATACAGATCTATATACGCTGTGCTCTAGTAAGAAATTCATCCTTGCTCAGATATCTGAAGGATAAATGTTATCCTCAGATTTCTGTGTAAACCCACATAATCATTTAAGGCGTTGCCTCCTTCCTCGATTAACTAATGTACAGTTAACAGAAAGAGTTTCACCTCCTGTCTTTCACCCAGGGGGAATATTGACTCTCCTGTCTTTATCTCCAGTGTATGTGAAAAAGTCACTGAACAGCTGTGTTTCCAGAGCAGCGTCGCTTCAAGGTACCGACGCCAGATGCAACTTACTCCATTAGATAGAACTGAGTATCCAAAGACCATAAAGAAGCTCCACTTCCAGTTAGAAAGTTAAGTCAACTCCTATGGGACAGAGCACAAATTCCTTCTACCCAGCTGAAGAAACGTTCACCAATCATTTTGACTGGCCATCCTGTTCAGAAGAAAGAGGTGAAGCAGTGGACCATGCTCCTCGGCATCATGCTGGTTACTGAAGTGACCAAACACACAGAGCTCAATAGAGAAGAGTAGTTTGGAAGGGAACACCGCCACACAAATATGAAATCTGCCAGCTGTCAACAACAACAAAACAAACCGAGGCGCTGGGGTTGTTTCACATGGCAACAACAACGAACGTGAACTGGATATGCAGGAAAAGAAAACTACACAATATAAATTGCCCCAGTCATTCTATGTACAGCCCCATTTCTCTGTACACACCCTTGTGTAATGAATGCAAGAAAGCTGAAGAGGCACCAGGGTGGACATGAGTTTCTCTTCCCTTGAAGTGCCTCCACTTTCCTAACACAGAGCACTTCTGCTCATCACTGCTCATGAGTGCCCTCTGTTGCATCTGATGAAGACTTGTCTGTTTTCTTCGATTTCCTCTGCAGTTGCTCTTGTTCCTTCTTCCGAAGCTTTTCCCTTTGCTTTTCCATTTTCTCTTGAGCTTTGCGAGCTTTCTCCAAAGATGCTTTCATTTCCTTTAGCTTTTTTTTAATGACTGCTCTGTCCTGGGAAGATGTCATACCAAGAGCCTGAGGTGGAAAAAACAAAATTAAAAAACAAAAAGAATTTCATATGCTTTAATCTATTACCAATTTTTTCGTATTCTAATAATAACTCTTCGTAGGTAGAAGACTATCACAATTAAGCAAATCTGAGACAAGCTCAGATACATTCCTGAAGCTTAAGTAATAATATTTTATACTTCCGCTTTTCATGCTTTCCACTTCCAGAATATTAAAAAAATTAAATCTCATTGTAACCACAGTTTGATTATGTTGATTTCATTGATCAAATGAGTCAAAGAAAGCTTAAACTATTTTCCTGAAGTAATCTAAGTCTACACAGAAGACTGCCCAATTCTCACCGCTATGCCTTAGTCAAAAGTTCACTTGCTCGCTTCTAAAACCCTCATGGTTAGTGAAACATCAGTAAAAAAACTGAGAAAGGAAACACCAAACTTTGACTTTTGGATATGCTGAGCCTCCCACAACTCCTTCCTGTAATTATTGTTGACAAAAGTAGGCTCATATTTTCGCTACAAGAAACAATGCATACTTTATACATCAAAACTGTATTTAGTTCTAAGATAGTACAGCTGGTAAGCAGCTTATGCCTCCAGTACTCCAGTAATCCATTTTTCAGTTGCTACTTCTGATGTATTTCTATTTACTATCTCAACTGAATCACCTTTTTGCAAAAGAGAGCTGGATGAGAAGTACGTGCATGTAAATGCCACTTAGACATGCTGCTATATGATTGATGCATACAAATATGGGTATGTTATATACACCCAGAGTTTTCACAAAGCAAATGCCCTCTGTTTCTGAAGCTCCTGAATCCAAGTGCGTATGGGAATTTCTTGAAGTGTTGCTGTGGCTTTATACTCTGTGTTTATTATTCTAGTCTGTCACCGCTCCACACACAGGGATTCACTGCTTTCTGGCTGAGTTCTTACTTCCTTTCAGATTACCTAAAGTGACAATAAATACTACAGTCAGCCTTGAAGTCGTCAGTCCATTACCTTGAGCTTACTCCCATCCAGCTGAAGGAGATGCTCCCCGTTAATGTTTTGGGCACTGAATTCGGAAACGTACTGTTCGAGGTTCAGGCTCATTAACCAGTGGGAAACCTGCTGCACGCTCCACTCCTGAACAGCGCGACTCTGACACTGACTGTGCTTGGGAGACTGTCCATCATCGAGGATCTGCGACAAAAACACGCTGCATTATTATTAAAAGAGTACCAAGGACAAGTAACGACACTTTTCTGTACAAACCACCAGCAACCAAGCAGAGGTATCTGTACTATCTTTACACTACAATAATAACAATTTCACACCACTATATTGCATCTATACCTAACCAGATATTGAAGAATTGGTACGAGGTAACCAAAAGGTGTTCTACATCTAAATAGAAGACGACAAAGGATCTGGCATTCCTTTTAACTCAAACAGGGACTGAAAAGGCCAGGTGGCACAATTCAAAACAGGTATGCTCCCATTCCCTCACGAGATTTTTATCCTTCAAATTAGAACGTTTCTAAAGGATGCACTGAATTCTGCATTCCACTTCCCATGCTCATTCACATATCTTTATGATGTGTTAAAGCTATAAAACAAGAAATTCAGAGGAAAAAAAAAAACAAACTCAGAAAACCAGTCTGAAGTTCAACATGATGACACCAATCAGGCAGGGAGACTGATGCTACCTATGGAAGACAATGAGATGACACAGAGGAGCGGTGTGGAACACACAGCCCTGGCCCTGCTCCCACCACGTTGCGCAGCAGAGGAGGAGGAGGAGGAGGAGGAGAGCACGGACACAGCACTGGGAGGGGTAGGTGCTGTCAGCTGCCGGGGCAGCCCCGTGTCCCCACTCTGCCACTCTCTCCACCCAGGGTGCACCAGCGGGGCCTGACACAAAAGCTGCTCTGTCCCAGCCATGGTCAGCAAAGCAGCTGCTGCAGGCTGCTGTCTGCTGTTAGAGCAGCTTTTACGCTGGGTTAGATGATGCTGGGAGCTCTCTCGGCTTCTGGCTGTCCAGTTCTCAGGGAAGGGGAAAAGACGGTTTAAGCACTATCTTTTCCTTCTCCTATCGCCAGCAGGAGCTCCATGCAGCTGATCTTGGCCTGGTGGATTTACTCTGACAGCGACTTTCCTCCCGCTTCCAGCATATTGCAAAAGCTGCAATTTGCTACGGCCTTGAAAACTCTTAGCAGAAAGGAGAGGGCAACTGAAGACAAGGAGAGAGGAGCCACTGACATCTGCGTGTTCTGCTCAAACAAGGGGCTTTACCACATAACACCGTAAAACAAGAAATGTGAATCCGCAAATGAGACGATATGTTGCTACGTGATGGTCACACAATTCACCACAACAGCACACTAGTATCTCACCTCATCATCAATCATATCCAGGCTCTGAGTGAGGGAGCAACGAAGAAATGGGAAAGAAAAGCATTATAGAAACAAAATATAGAACATGTAACAGCATGTAAAAGTTCAGGCAAGAGCGGCACCAAGATTTGCAAACAGATAGGGCTACCCAAAACCAAAGAGATTTCTTTAAAAAAATTATTTCCAGAAGCAGAGAGGTTATGTTGAAAGCTCAGCACACACATGATTTGGCAGCTAAACCTGAGACTGTGTCAATGAAAAGTCCTTGGAGTTCCTGGTCTTGACATCCTAGAACCAGCGGGAACCTTTCTTATAGCTCCAATTGCAAGAGCCAAAGCTCCTTAATTAGAGAACAATCTGCAAGAACTGAGTTCCCTCCTCCTTTCATTTTTAAAATCTCCTTTAAATAATCATGTTAGCTCTGCCAGACAAGCCTGAGCAAAGGAGTGCTCACAGCAACATGCCATGGAAGGCTGAAGGGCAACGCTGGCCTAATCGCCTGCCAGGGTGGCTGTGGAGGTTTCCACCGCAGCTCTCGCTGAACACCAGCCTGATTCAGAGGCTACAGTTTGGCACACAGCAGAGGAGGGAGAAAACACATTCATTTTTATAGACCTGCTCAGGTTTGATGTTTTCAAAGTGATAAAGTAGAGAGCTGAACAAGCAAAATGAAAGCATTTTCAAGCTTTTAATTGAGTACCACTGGGAACAGGGCATTGTTACAATAAAATATATAATATAAGAGGAATGGAACATGGTAAGAAAATGAAATGTATTATCAAGAGAGTATTAATACTAAATAAAGTAGAAATTATGGCTTTATTGTTTTCAGTAATTCACAGAATACACAGACTCCCATCTACACTCTCCTATGATTCTTACAATTTTTTGCCGTTTATTACCTTTATTCTTTTAGAGGTGAGTAACCTCTAAAGTAAATGGTTGGTTTTGTAGACTTGCATTTTGGCACATGGGGTTGCAGGGAACAGCTCTCATTCTTTAAACCCATGCAAAGCATGCAGGCAACAACAGCACAAACCTAACCACCATTAAAAAAAAGACATAGATACCTCAAGTTCCTTCTCTCTAAAAAAAACCCTTGTTCAAACCTCACATTAAAAATATGCAGTTCTTACTGAGTGTTTTTAAGAGAACAAAGGCACGGGCTTCCTGAGTCCACAGGACACACTGTCAGCTACTGTCAAATCATGCAGCTTCATTGACAACTGGGTTATAAAACTAGTATCTTAAGAAAAGTATTTTCAATCTATTATATTTGACTCAATTATGTCACCAATTTACAGGGTTAGGAATGCTTCTTCACATTATCATTGTTCAAAAAATCTCTGGTTTGAAGTAACTGAATTCAAATCCACTATGCGAAGCAAGCACAAAGAGAATGCAAAGTGGATTTAGATATATACATTCTAATCAAAGTATGTACATTCAGGTACAGTAATACACAATTACTGTGTACACAGGTCATTATTATTTTAATGTATCAGGGTAAAAATCAGTCGAGGTGAAGGTGCCTTACATCTCAACTATATTTACCAAACTATACTGTATCTTTACTATCTCAAAATTGTCTCAACTGGGTCTATTTTAGTGGATGTGTGTGTATATGTATTGGTCCACATGAGCATTATACAGAATGTAGGAAAAATGTATTAAAATGTGTGAGGATATAGCATCTCTTAGGAAACCAACCACATCCTGTTTTCCTATGATAATACCATAGGACCTTTATTTCAAGTAATTATCATACAAACAAGAAAAATTATAATCTAGAAACCAAGATTAATTCTCTTCTCCCATGCTACTGCCTAAAAAATATCCCTTTTATATTTGAGTAATTATCAAGCAAAATGCTATGGGAAAAAGGAAACAACTATTTCCCATCTTAAACAATTTCATCAGCATACCTCATCTGACGACAGTGCTAAGGAGTGCGAGAAACCTGGGGTTTTAGGTTCTGCTCCTAAACCACTCAAATCAGCTGAACTTGTGCTGCTGGGACTGAAATCATCGTTGAACGTGAAATTCTGTGGAGAAAAAGATGAGTTAGAATGAACAAACAATCCAGTATGTGCATCTAAAAGGGAAATTTGCTTTTTGTCTTTCAGGTTGGCATAGTTCAGGAGTGATTTCAATCATTTACCAAACCAGTTACAATACACATGAGGAAGCCTAATTTGTACTATTGTTAATATTTACAGAATACACAGTATTTTTACCATTGTGTACTTCAAGAGACACCTTTGCCGTCCTAATTCCTCAATTAATAGCAAAAGGGCCTGAAAACAATCCCTATTAAGATGCTGGCTCTCATCCTGGAGCTAAATTACTGCTTCTGTGGCTAATGACTAGCATTTTACTGTCCTCCAAATATTTAGGACAAGCGTAGCACAGGTAGTAGCACAAAGAATAGGACAGAGGTTTAATTAGCAGAGAGATGTGAAAATTGCTATTGAAAGAGCAAGGAGAATATCTTGTGAAGCCATTTCTGAGTCCCAAATAATCTCCTAGAAAAGTGAAAGGATCTTCCCTCTTTGCCTATGCCTTTAGGAAAAAAAATGAAGTTGAAAGTAGAAGAGAACTTTGGATATTGAGTGTTATTTACTGAAATAATAACCATAAAACAAACACTGCTTTTTCTTAACAATGCAATGACAGACATCACACCTTGCAGCAAAGAACAGCAAAAGCCTGCACATATTTTCCAGGTACACAGCAAAATTACCCTCAGAAGAAGATAAAAGTTAACAGGTATTTCACAATAGACTGAGAACCATAAAAAACCAAAATGTAAAAAAAATTAAGGACACCAAGATATTCCATTTAAATTCAATATATAGTTAATGATAGACACCTCTAATCTCCACTCTAACATCTAAATGAATTAAAATGTACATAAAATTCAATTCACATGGATCCAAGCATCAAAACCAAAAACAATACTAAAAAAGTTATCCTTTTATCCTTCCCCCCGAAGATAGGTGAGCTATCTTTCCTGAAAACAAGAAGTCTTCCAAAAATATCAAGTGTTGGTCCTCTTAGTTTTGCTGGAAATCCAACTAAATACTGTATCACACTGTGCTTTAAAAACCTGAAGAGCAGTATAGAAGCTGCTAATTTAAAAGCTTGCAAACTTTGCAGAGAATATAAAAATGGTTTTGTGATCAGTTTTCTCACACCTACATTTGGAATTCCTGTTCTGCTTTACCCAGCTCTTTATAGAGAAGAAAAAAAATCTGAGCAGCTTCCTTAATATGCAAAATTTTAGCCCCCACAGTGTTCTTAGGCCAGGAGTTCAACAGCTCTACCTCCTGTTGTGTGAAGAACATATTTTTCTTTTTTAAGTACTTTCAGTTTTCTTTCACCTCTATTTCGTACAAGCTTCAGCCTTACGATGAATTTAAGTCTTTAAAATTTAATTTTCTATAGGCAAAACACAAGCTGGCCAAGGCCTGCTAATTATTATGGCAGCAGGACAACCCCTGCTCCACTCCCCAAACCTCAACCTAACACTAACTGTAAAAGGAGTTGCTTTTTTCCCCATTCAAAAATTATTTTTTACACGATGTTTGTTTAAATGGACGTATAGGATTCACATGTCTAATCCTCATCTTTCTTTTCAAAAGAAGCCAGGTAACCAATTCGTTTCTCTTTAATCTTCAGAGATTTCACCCAAGGCCTTCTCTACCAGTCTAATTCGCGCTGCTCAGCCTGGTGTTGTTCTCCCTGCCAAGTAACACAATCACGACTGTGACCTGGCGTGGCTTGGTGCACAGAAGTCAGGTACCACCAGCTTTTGGCACCAAAAGAGTAAGAAATGCCTGTGGAAACTGCTATTATGTACATGCATGGGTTCGAAGAAGACAGAGAAATTAGTTTTCTGATTCGTACTCCTGTACATAAAGTTGAGAACCATATCTGTTTCTTTCTACCAGACCAATATAAAATGTAAACTGCTGCAAGTTATAAGAAAATACAGGCAGAGAAATATTTTCCAGAAGTGAAAATAAACACGAAAAAGCCAAGTATATTACTATAACTAAGGGTTATTTAAGGAGTTATCATGCTGCAACATTCATGCACACAGAAAGGAATCACACAGATGTATTAAATTGCAATAGTTCATATTTAGAGTTCAAGCGTTTTCATATATAGAATTAAATCCAACATCCAGCATGCACGACAAACAGATTGCATTATTGGGGGGAAAAAAGGCAAATGACTGACGGGCATACAGCATTTTTTCACTTGCAAACACCTCGTTTGACCATAGGTAGGTATTCTCACAATCAGTCCTGAAGAATGCAGAAAATATCTATAATTGAATACAAAAATCTAGCATTTGTTCAGTGGATCCAAATGCTAATTTCCACTGGCACCACTTGCTTTTGTTACGGTACAGCACACCACAGTTAGTTTACTGAATTAATGTACATAAAGACAGAATAAAAAGGCAGAATCTGGGATGGTACAATGACAGCAGTGTTCTGTTTGGATGAGGTTTTGCCGTACAATGAACACCATGCACTGTTTATTGTAGTATTCACATATTGGCCTGTTATTTTTCCAAAAACATTAAGCCAATTATGCCACTCAACACAGTGGGAATAAGGTAGTTTTTGTCTTCTACCTTTGACCCTTTTTTAGCTGGACTTATATTTTCAGAGGAAGGTTCAGTTGAGCTGGTAGGCGATGGCAGGTTGCTGGAAGAATTGGATCCCTTGCCACTCTCTCCATACCATGTGAATGGTACACAGTGTGGGAGAGAGGAGGATCGCTCTGCTAAAGATTTAGTGTTTGCTGATTTCTGCAGCATCTCTCTGGTGGTCCTGTTTAAGAGAAAGGAGCAGGACTATGTGTTAGATTATAAAACAAGAGAAAACAAAATGCTACAGAGGCAGTTAATTGTAAAAGGAGTGACATTCCCTGCAACTGTGACTAAAGAACTGAGTGGTATGCAGCCGGTAGGGGCATGCCTGAAATCTCTCTTTCACAAAAGAAATAAAAGTGGTTTCTTTTGATTCTAACTCCAGCTCTCTTAGACAACATAGACGCAGTAAATGCAAAATGCCTGTACTGCCACTGTTCAGATGTGAGCCAGCTCCAGTCAAGAAGCCACATGTTGTGTCGGTGCATTTCTGAGCCCAGTGGAACCTCAGCATGAGGAGACAGGTTAGACTCAGCACCAACCCAAGCGGGCTCTGCTTCCCAGAGAAGGTCTGGCTTGGATTTCGAGCCCAGGCAGAATGAATCAGGTGCACCTGTATCCATCTATGGAGATGTGCCTTTGTTACAAAAACTAAATACTGGTAGAATATTATTATCTCGATTTTAAAGATATTAAATATTAAAAATATTACTATAGAAAAATGAAAAAACACCTCTGTGATATCACCAACTCCTCTCTTTGTAGTAACAAAGATTGCAGTGGATAATGTGATCAAGGCAAAGGTAACAGTTATAAAATAAAATGCCTAAATTAGCCGCTAAATATATCATGTCAACAGTATATTATGTACATTAAAAGTAACTATGTAAAGTGTCTGCCTCAAAGAACTTATGCATATGTCATAGCCTCATATTATTTACATCAACATATATACTGTTTCAGAGCATTAAACTTCTACTACTCTTAGCAGCCATCAGTAAATTTCACATATGTAAATCTCCCCTCAACTTCTACTTTCTGGAGAGCTTCTACAGCATTATTAACATAATCACTAGAGCTTTGCACATTGTGAAGCCTCTTTTCTGTGTGGATGAAACTGAGATTGTCAAAGAGCCCCCACCCATGGAAGCAGAAGAATCCTCCCTCACTTTGCCTACATAAAGGTAGATGTATCTGACCCAGTCCTGGTCTCTTACCTCATCCTCTAGTCTTGCTTGAAAGCAGAAAGAAAAATCAAATTATGTTGCCTGATTCACCTAGCTCCAGGTAGAGGAATATATGCTTCTTGTTTAAATGCGGAATTTTTTAGTAACATTAGTGGTAGTCTTAGGAAAGAATTCGGGATTTTATTTACACATACTGAGTGCTACCTTTTGGTAATGGCAAAATAATGCATGCAACATCCATCTGACAGTGTGATTAATTCTATATCAATCAGTTGCTGTAATGGATGTAATTGTAATGGGATGATGTCTTTTGATCATCTTCCATCTTTCAAAGAGCTTATACAGCTTTGGACTGTAGAGAAAACATCCTCACATTTCTTCTGAGGTAACTTCCTCGGAGTTAGTAACAAAGGAATTGAAAATGGGTGTTTAAAAAGTTGTACCGAAATAATAACATTCCAGTTTACAGAGGCACAGTGAGAATTACAAATGCTTATGAATTGTGACTTTGAAAGCAGTATTAAATTTTGCTTTTATTAACTGTATCCAAACTCAGAAATATTAACAAATACAAATAGCTGATTTATGAAGTAGTCTGATAAGCAACTGATCTCTCTACACTGAGACCTGCTTTCTCTAAAGAAGATACCTACGGAATCTCACAAATGTCTTTAATATACGACATTGGTATATGGAATATATCGAGCTCTTACCAACAAGTACACATTCATTTCCCTCACCCTGTGGCTATGTGATGTTCAACACCCTGCTGAGGGCACTAGCTGCCTTATAGCTACACTGAGATGCAGAGAATTTGCTTTAAGAAATCTCTCCCTGTCACCAGAGAAATCCAGCAGTGATTACCACCGACTCCAAAGCACATCGCGAGCAGATGCACCAGTGGAACCAACTGGGACAGGTTTTTCCGACACCAGCATAGAGGTGACAACTGCCGCCTAAGATCACTGAAGATCCTGCCAGATATTTGCAGGATACAAATGTACAAATGTGTGCCGAGACAGAAGAACACTGCAGTTCAGCACAGTGTGCCTGAGGGAGTAAGTCAGAATTCTAAGGTTTCTTTTGCTTTTCTGATGCTATGGAGCTATACAATATTCTTGTCACTGGGGCTCTGCATATTAGAATGTCAGCAAAACTCCACAAATGACTACACACTGGTTTTCCACCACAACGACTTTCTGAGTAGCACTGAAAGTTTGCTTTCTTTAGATATCTCTTTTGTTATGTAGGTTTTCTTTTGCATTGTTTTATACGGAAAGAGGTTTTGAGTTGCTATGTCGTTTCTAAACTTTGGGAATGTATTGTCTGCTTAGCACTCTTGACATTTAACTGAATGCATGTCCTTCGCACCTGGAACCAGGTATTACGCCCTTTAGCTGGGATCTTGTCAGATTCATCAGTATGTGAGGAGAGACCTTCAGCAAAGTCTACACCAGCTTTTGCAGAGAAGAGTTTTTCCTGCAGTTTTGAACACTGATTTTATTCAGAGTCCAGATGCTGGTGATGTGGTCTCATTAGATCTCACAAGGAATTCAGAATTCCTTCCCTGAGAGTTTATGATGTGACCAATGCAGTCAGCACTTTTCCTACCTGATTTCAACTTCTAACGTCCATCTTCAGAAACAAACCCTTCTGAAGGCATTCCTGATGTGGGTGCTGTGAAGCTGCAGTGAACAGCTGCTGCCCATCCTTGCTCTGGGGGCTTTTTACAAAAAATATGTGGAATTGTGTCAAGATGTCTGGATCACAGGTATCATGTGTGCATCTTGTAGGCCAGCTCTGATAATCTATTTCTGCAAAGTGGATGCAGCAGTAGTAGTGAGCCCACAATATTTTAAACCTCTAAGTAGTTTTAGATTATATGTTAGTCTTTCATTAGTTAAGAAATCTAGGTTTATAAGCTCAGCAGGTTACCTCAAAGCTTAACACTTATGTATATGAAGTCAGTGGGATAGTTAATGTTCCCATGGGCTAGGAGGATTAGGTTTTTCTAATGTTTCTGGCATATCATTTCTTACATCCTCAATCTTTTACCCATACCTACTGCCACAGGTCACCCTAATTGCTTCTTTCTCTTTCCGCTTCTTGCCCTTGTTTGAACTCCTTCTCAAGGGAGCCCTACAACAATATTAGAAAACATCAGAAAACATATTTGAAATTTTACTTTCAATCCTTTTAATTAAAAGAGTAAGTATTTAAAATAACAAAATGCTTACCCAAGATCTGCAAGTTTTCGCTTTAGTTTTTCTGCATGCCCTATAGTAGGGCTAGTTGTTCTTGCTGCCTGAGCACATGTGGCACCATCTAGGATACATTTGTACATGGAAGAATGTACATTATTATTTTTAATTGCTACTGATAGCTATTCCACTTTCCATCCATAACAATTTGTGTATCTTTTCATAATTAGATATGCATACATGTACATGTGTGTGAGTACACAATTTAATTAGGTGAATTCTTCTTATTTTTAGGAAGATCGTGTGAAAAGGAATAAAAATAAATAAATACTTTCAGAATTTGAAAATACACATGAAGAAATCTTATTTTAATTGAAGAAAATGAAAAGTTAATTTTGGTTGAGTTTTAATGAATACGTAGTAAGTCAAACAACACAAAAGATTTACAAACAAACATAACAGTTAATCCATTTTTTAACTAAGCTTAAGTTTCCTTTTACAGAACTGATTTGGTATGTATCCTTTACTTCCAAAACGACTCCTGAAAATCTTTCTTGAACTTTGGAGCCAAGTGCCTCTTTTATGATGGACATGCTGGGTAATAGTTATCTGTTTAGCTTGAACATCTTTGTTAAAATAAACATTTAACTTGCAATCCAACCATTCCGAATTTAAAAAAAAAAAAGAAAAAAAAAGTTAAAAGTAGCTTAGTTAATAAATTTGCCCTGACACCTGTACCAATTTTTGATCTATTCTACAAACACTGTTAAAGCCTAAAGAGGAAACAGCCTGCAGTACCTATAAAGCCAAAACAATGAATCTGAGTCTGCAAAACATCCTGTGAAATCTGTATGGAAGCTAAAAGAAAACACACAGCAGTTGAAAAATTCAGACACAGTTTCTCTGATTCTTAAAGAGTGTTACCCAAATACTGTAAAGGAAGCAAATGAAGGTCAGTCATTCAAGTCACTTGTGGTTTGGTGACTTTTACAATGTGACCTCAGATGTACAGTGACTTCTAACTGAAAACATCGCTGGGTTTGTGGATTTCTCCTACTGTAGCTGACATAAATTAAGTCCTCAGAATTAATCCAAAATACCACAGCACTATCATAGAACATTCCACTGTGTGTATAGAAGAACTTCATATATTGCTTGTGGATAATATTTGGCCAGATTTTCATTCAAGTAAAAAATTCAATGTGCAAGTGGCTGACAAATCCTGGAAAAAGCAGGAAAATAAGCTTCTTGCAATACTCACACTCTAAAAGGCATATTATTTCTTCTAACACAAGTCCTTATGTTTAAAAAAAAAAAGTGTTCAAGAAAAAAAGAAAACTAAAAAGAATAATAGGAAGAATGACCAAAGGAACTGTCCCAAGAAGAATTCCATTGCCCAGGGAGGCTGAGGAGAGCTTTGCATCACCCCTATGCTGCACATATTCCTCTCCTTTCTCGTCTTAAGGTTTCTCTTTCACCTTTAATGCATACTTCCCATTTAACCACTGTCAAATTGCCACTTTCAAGAATAAAAGATCATAATGTTTATTTTCACAGCGGCTATTCACAGGCAATGGGCACTGGAGGGTGGTGGGCCTTTTTGAGAAACTTCTTAATGAAAGTAAATGAAACTACGTTTGTGGTGGGCAAATAAGAAAAGCATTTAGTAGCTGGAGGTTTTGCTATTGTAGTAGAAGAAATAATCTGGAGACCTCAGCAGTGACACACAGCAGCCAGCTGGTATTGCAAATTTCTATTCAGACTCTTAGCGCTGTGCTCCCACTCGCATGCAGTTGGATGTAGCCGGAGCCCGCCAAATAACAACAATTCGCTGGGGAAAGCATTCACGCTGGCTATGGGACAAGTGGCAGATGGACAGGCTGGGTCCCTAAAACAGCTTCAGTAGTGGAGTAGATTTGACTCTACAGGCACCTGCACACACGCAGGTACGCAGTGCTTGGCCTGTGGCAGTGGCCGCAAACCAGGGCTGCAGGTGCCCTGTGTGGGCAGGAGGGCCTTTGACCACCCTGGAAGGGTGCATCTTCCCTTAACTCCTTGAAGTTCTTCAGATAGGTTGAGGGAGAGCCAGTTCCTCCGAATAAATCAGATGGAAGCCATTTAATCCATCACTTTCAGCCTCAAGGAGCTGGTGTAAATAATCTGTGGCTGATGGATGCGAAAGGAGACTAGACTGAACTTTCTTCCCCAAGGTCACAACATAGTTGCAAACAGACTTACACCCCATAGGGGTTTACCCTGGCTGCCATGTCAAAGGATGCTGTTGCACAAAACAGGCAGAACTGGAGAAAATAAATTAATCATACAAATACATGAAAAAGTTGTGCTTAAAAGACAAGCAAGCAAAACGCCTTTGGACCTGTTGGAGAGGGTCCAGGAGAGGGCCATCAAGATGACCAGAGGGCTGGAACACCTCTCCTATGAGGACAGGCTGAGAGAGCTGGGGTTGTTCAGCCTGGAGAAGGCTCCGGGGAGACCTTATAGCAGCCTGCTAGTACTTAAAAGGGGCTCATAAAAAAGATGGGGACAGACTTTTTAGCAGGGCCTGTTGCAACAGGACAAGGGGTAATGGTTTTAAACTAGAGGGGGGAAGATTCAGGCTAGATATGAGGAGGACATTTTTTTACGATGAGGTGGTTAAACACTGGCCCAGGTTGCCCAGAGAGGTAGTAGATGCCCCATCCCTGGAGACATTCAAGGCCGGGCTGGACAGGGCTCTCACCAAACTGTTCTAGTTGAAGATGTCCCTGCGCTCTGCAGGGGGTTGGACTGGATGAGCTTTGAAGGTCCCTTCCAACCCAAACTATTCTATGATTTTTTTACCATTTCGCAATAATGAGGAAACAGATCTTACGCCATTTCAGCTCTTCCCACAACACTGCAGGATCTCATGAGAAAGAAAAAAAAGGCAAATGTGAACCTGATAGTGCTCACTTTTGCTAATCAGAGATTAATCAATGGACACACACATGCCCACGAATGTGTTGTCTTTCCATCTCTAAAAAAATTCTACCTGAACACACAGAACAAATACAATGGCCCTTCTTATTTTCTGACCTGTGAGAGTTTGACAGCCAAATCAGCAATCAATTAAACTACTATTGCTACAACACTTGCTGTTAAACAACCACCGCTCTAGGAGATTACTTTTTTGTAGGACTTATTAAATGCAAATTTTCCATTTGTAACTAAATTGTTCTGGTTTAATTTTCATGTACTCATCAGAATTTGGATATACCCAAAAAGCACCAGTTGTTTACTTAACAATCACAACACCAATATTTAGACAGATTATTTTTCAAAGCTAAATTGGGGAGGAAAGAGCAATACAGGGAGTGGAATATAATGCCTTATTCCTTACACTACAAGGCTAGTCTTCACCAAATTTTTATCAAGATATTTTTCGTGCACTGGATGGAAATGCAGGATTTATGACTTCACTGATAAACCAATCATACATTCAAGCTGAAGTCAGAGTGGAAAGTCACATTCTTATGTTCGTACCCTTATTTTTACTTGCCAAACTCAAGCTTTGAATTTAATTTTGATTCATTAACAATTACACAATTAGCAACCATACAATTAGACTAGCAATTTTAGAACATATGTAAAAATGGTAGCATTTGGTAACCTAGCCTAAATCCAAGAGAACTTCATTAATCTGTCTTTTAAGAATCTGTGTGAAAACCCTGTATGAAGATTACGAAAAAACAGGTTGTAAATGAATGGCAAGTCTTTTCAGCTATGCAGACAAAAAAAAAATCCTCAACAATTTTTTTTCAATTAATTTAAGTGAGCCAAAGTCTGTTAAGAACCTATCCAGACCTATTCCTGCAGTCCTCACTTACAAACAATTTTTATTACATATTTTAGCTTATGTGACAGAGAATGCAAGATGCACAGCTAAGAATATGAAAATTGTATAAAATGCTAATTTTGACTTCACAAGGCACCTGAACAAGAGGGCTTGGAATTCTGTACCATGTTATATTGAATAAATTAATACCTGAGAAACACACCTGAGCTAGGTGGGATTACTTCATGTTTTATCCAGCTTAAAGAATCTGAATTAAATAAACAACGTGGCCAACCCTCTCAACAAATTACTTGATTTTTTTTTCTGTAAATGAAGATAACCCAGACATCGACCCTTGTTTAACCTAGACCATGCTGCCTCTCAGCAATTAAAAGCTACAATCTGTTATTCTTGCTTTACACTCCCCACCCTCCAAAAAAAGCATCTAGCAGTGCCAAAAACACATAATTAAACTAAGTACACTGTGATAAGCATGTTTCTAATACAGAAATGTCCTAAGGTCAAATAATTTGGTGGTTTTAAAAATAATAGATAAGATTTTCTTAAAGGCAACTTCCCTCTATCTTTTTCAGTGAGTTCTAAGAAGGAAAAAGAGGAAGCAGTTGTGATCTCAGTTTCAACTTTGCCATTTTCTTATACCATCACACAAGGTCAATTGTAATTTTTTTTACTTCCAGGTAGACAAAAGAAGTTAGAAGACAATGGCCTTCTAGTTGGTAAGGTCCTACTACACAACAGAAGTTCATGAAGTAGATGTAAGTGAGCAAAATGGTGCATCAATTTATTGTAGAAAATAGCAATACCTTTATCCTGTAAAATATTCCTGCCAGCTGGATGATGCAAAGGAGATGCTTCAGAGCTGTGCCCAGATTTCGAAGGAGAGGAAAGTGGAGTGTCTCCCCGAGCATGTGGGGAAAGGACACCTCCTTTGTGGTGCTGTCCTCCTTCTTGGTTCTCGGTTAGGTTGTCAAGGGAGATTGCTGCACTGCTAGCCACGGGGGAGAGGGAGGAAGCACCAGAATCTGATGCTGGTGAGGATGCTCTCATGCATAAGGGCAGTGGTGATTTTGAAATGTGCATGGGACTACTGTGACTGTTTGGCGGCTGTTGGTATAAGAGATTATAAAGCAAGTTATACCATTTAGTAACCAATCAGAGCAAGGTTTACTTTGAACATGCAATTCTTTTATTAATAATTTACCCTTCTATTTGTAAGAAATGCTTTAGCAATTCATGCCATTACCTTTCTTATAGCACATACAGTGTTGTTTATTGGTATTTGCTTTCAGATGGAAGTCAGAATTGGACAAAACAACGAGTACCATATCAATTGTGTTAACAAATCAATAGAGAAACACACTATTCAAGTTCCTTTCACCTCCTGCATAAATGAAAGGACTCACTCTGCATTATAAAGCACATAAATCAGAAAGCCCAGGATTCCTGTTAAAAACAAAACAACAATAAAACCAAAAAACCAGGTGTGCTGACTCAAAGGAGACCAGACTCGCACATCGCTCAAGGACATTCGTAGCATACTGGCCACAGAGGAATAAATACTGCCTGTGCTACAATGAAAGGACAAAGACAGAGGATGAAATGACTTACAGGGGCAATCTAGCACTCCATAGGAAGCCTGAGAGAGAGGGTAGAGTCCTTCTCACCTTTCGTTCTAGGCTGTCCTCACCATCAGTTGAACTGATGCTATCGTACAGCCTTGTTCTAGAAGGTCTCTGCCGCTTGTTCTTCACTGAAAGCTGAGCTCGAGTCTTCAGAGCTTTGGAGTCCAGTCTCTCTGTTTCTGGCACTGCTTCATTGAAATCTGTATGGAAACATGATTTTAAACTATTTAACAGAAGAATCTTTCACTGCTTTTTCCTAAGATAGGACTTGCATTTGCAAGCACATGCACTTTGCATGTTTTACTTGTACCTGTATCTTCAACACTGTCGAAGTACACGTGCAAAAATAAAGTTATTTGCATAAACCATTTACAAGTTTATCTATGCAGATCCAGTAAGTGCATAATGATGAATCAACTGCAAATATTTAAAAATTCAACAAATTATTCCCACTGTTACATGAAGGACCACACATACACACACAAAAAAGTTGTCAAACACCGTTGTACTAGCCCAGAAAGCAGGTCCACTTAGACTCCCTGAGGGACTTGCATGTTCTTGGCCTACAAAGTGTTGTTCTCCATCAGGGCATAAAGCAATCCTCACTGCTTTCTGACAGACATTTCCCAGGATCTACATGAATATGCCAATTTAGACCCAGGGGACCAATTCATTTATCCCTAGTCCTGCCCTTTAAAGCCACTTGATAAGGAGGTACTGGACAGTCATTTTTCCCACAGCTGCCCCATTAAGCATGTTTTGCAGACTGCTCATCAAATTACAGAAGTATCTCAAGCAATCCTCAGGCTGCTCCATATTTGATCATAACCAGAATGGCTTACAAGTCTAAAGAACATGACTTGTTCTCTCCTGTACTGAGCGCACCCCAAAATAACCTTGTACAATACATACAAAATATCAACAAGCAATGTGTGCATTCAGTAGCACACAAACAGTCACACAGGTAGTATCCAAATAATCAGATAACCCTTTGTGATTGAATTGCCTTACAGGCAGCCTTTCACAGGATTATGGAACAAGTGTTAAACTCACTCCTTTGGACCTACAGTGGCACAGGTTGCTTGCTCTACGACATTAGCCCTCTCAGGAGGGGACAGCAGAGAGGAATCCCAGTCCTCCTCTGGATGATCAGGTCATCAGCAATTCAAAGTTATATGTGACAATATGAATTTCTGTTCTCCCAAGTAGAAAGTGACAGGATGAGAGGAAATGGCCTCAAGTTGCGCCAGGGGAGGTTTAGGTTGGATATTAGGAAAAATTTCTTCGCGGAAAGCATTGTCTAGCATTGGAACAGGCTGCCTGGGAAGTGGTTGAGTCACTGTCCCTGGAGGTGTTTAAAAGACGTGTAGATGAGGTTCTTAGGGACATGGTGTGTTACTAGAGTGAGGTTATGGTTGGACTCAATGATCTTGAGGGTCTCCTCCAACGAAAATGATTCTATGACTCTATGATTCTATGAATACAATGCCTCAATTGTTTGCCTCAATCCTTCTGCAAGTAAAAGCATCTTTTTATTACTACATGGCAATCTTTTTACTCCTTTCTGCACAGTCAGAACAATTATCTCCCCTTGTAGGTCCTTCTCTCTTTTATCCAGAGTTTCTTCAAACTCATAAAGCTTACATAAACTTGATAAACTTCACTAAAATACCTCTGTCAGCACCAACCATCATGGTCCGTCATACGAACAGATATATACGAGCAACCTCACACAAATACAGCCTTGCCTCACTTGCACTCGGATCACATCAGAAGGCACTATGCCAAGCCCCCTTCTTTAAGCAGGAATCTGGAAGACACGATCGTTACTGCGATTATCACCATCTACTGTAGTTGTTTCAGCTTTCCAACAGCAACAAGCTTTGGTAAAATCTTTAGAAAAGTAATGTTACAGTTTTGCAGGAAGGACCCGACAGTGCTGAAACAAACTTTCACTGCAACCATCAGTGATGTTGAGTAAAGTTTAGCATGATAGTAAAAACCCAGAAGGTCCACGAAAGGCATCCCAAATCACAGCCGTTCAAGGCAGGAATGGAAAAACCATGATTCTGCACAAGAGAAGGGTCTTTGCTTCTTCCTTTTTGATTAGAAAAAGAACTATGCTGCGTCAAGCAGGACACAGACTGTTAGATCTGTCGTTATGCTGACCTAACAGCTCAAAAACTCACTGAGAGATTTGCAACAAGATCGCAGTAATTATGCCCCAAAAAAACCATCAAAGAATCATCACAACACCTGGGTGAAAGCTTGGGAAATGTACTCTACTCTTCCACTTCTTAACTCTTTACAAAGTTGCTGTACCTTCTGAAAGTCTGAGGTTTGTGCAGAAGATGATATATTCTACCCTATGTACTTTAAAATAACAAAATGAAATAAAAATCAAGATCACAGAGCTGCATTATTTTCATATATCAGCAGAAAAGAGATGGGCATTATCACTCTTACACTTACTGTTGTCTTTGTACATATAAATTTCTGCTGGAAAAATCACGAAAGACTATTTCTTTGGTTTTGAAGGGAAAGCATTTTTAGATCTTCCCTCTTTCATCTACTGTCCCAACACCATTATGTCATACATGAAAACTGGAGAAATATTTCATATAAAAAACGGAACAATGAAACAATCCTACCTGCCTGGGTTCAAAGCTGCCCTATTCAAGATTGTCTTGTGAGCAAAGTATACTAAACACTTCATATATGACTCGCCTCTACAAACAGAGCTAACACAACAGCAGTTCTCTTTGCAATTAATCATCCACTCAAATGAAACCTGAGTATTTCAGCAAATTGAAAATTTTGCAAAGCTGCAGTAAGACAAAACACATTTTAAAAGGTGTGTTTGCTTTTTACATCAGAAAAGAAATAGATTCTTTGGGGTTTCAACTTTTTTTTTTTTTCCCTAATCCTCATGGGAAATGATTGACTCAGCAGAAACTATCCAATTTTAGTCTGACACACAAACCTCTTCACCTCTTAGGTCAGTTTTTTGATATTCGACTGAATCACTGTGTGCACAGAAGTGTGTAAGTGCTAACAGAGGGCAGCGGAAGAGGCAGAACAAGGCGTCTGGACAAAGGCAGGGGTGGCGTGGACCCTGTTATTTCAACAGTCATTATCTGTCAGTTGAGCTCAAACTGTCTCTCAAAACCAAAGCCACACATTAAGATAGCACGCCAGTAAATACCTAAAGGGTAACATTCATCCAAATGCATTTTTATTTGTACAGATCTATGTTTTCTTAAAGTACTGCAAAGACTTTGAGTACCATGTTTTGCTTGTATAAGAGTTAAACTCTATATACAGATGACACTACAAAATGATTAGCATTGTATGACCTGTAATTATGCTTCTGCCGTAAGTACTCGATAGGATAACTGAACATTGTAATGATTTGAACTGCCTATATTTATTCTTTCAAGTGCACACACTTCCATACGTCGCCTCCTTTCACAGCTCACCCATGAGCTGCCTGGGTGGTCTCCGTCCTGGCCACACGTGCTGTCACCCTCGGTCCCCTCGCTCTTCCACAGAGAGCCACCAGCCCTGGCTGCTCCCTGGCACAAACACACACCCCACGGGCTTGTCTAGGAATCTCCCAGCACACTGGGAAGCCTGATAGATCTCTCACATAAAAGTCGCAACAGGTTCTACATTGCTCTCAGAGATGATGTAATTAGACTTACTTTCAGCAGGCATTCAACCACTTGACGCCAACGGGCTTCCATCTGAATTATTTCAGTACCACTGTGGAGCAGGAAAGAACTGGCCTGTCCTCCCACTGTTCTTCCATTATACAGGCTGATAGATTTCAAAATCTCCTTCTGTGAACCGGTGCATCCCTGGGTATCCCAAGGCACCTGACACTACAGCCATCAAAGCGGCTTGAACAGGTGTCGGCACAGAGGTGAGCAAATACTGTCGAAGTCGGCGTCACTGCTGAACTGACCACCAGCTCCTTCCAGTGAATGGTTTCATTCTCTTTTGGAGACACGGCTCACAACCACTAGAAAGCTACAATGCAGTTTATCTATTTTTCTGGACTCTCAGAATAAATAACGTATTTGTAAAAGAAACACAATCCTCAGGCTTCTTTCTCATATTCCCTGGCAAAGCAAAGGAAGAACTCTGTGGTCCATAATGGTTTTGATTTCTAACTTTTGCTGATGTTCCTGGCAGCCCCTCAAATTCAGTATGAGGTTGCGTTGCAGCCTGAGGAGCCACACAGTCTGGTGCGATGTTAAACACGGCCGGAGCACCTGCAGCGGCAGGGACAGGGACAGCTACTCTCGTGTGTAAGCACCTGTCAAGTCGCATCTATCGGTTCTTCCCAAATCTAGTTCCATGCAAAAATGTAATAAACACCT
Organism: Caloenas nicobarica; assembly: GCF_036013445.1. NCBI lineage: Eukaryota > Metazoa > Chordata > Aves > Columbiformes > Columbidae > Caloenas > Caloenas nicobarica. The sequence continues at coordinate 26,897,614 of NC_088246.1, read as the reverse complement.
CAGATCATATTGAAGAAAAAAAAAATTCTTAGTATATATTAATTAAAATATCTATTTTTACATAATTTGATTTTTTGAGGGATGACAGACCTGAAAGCTCCAGAATAAAAATTATGGGATGTGGCTGTGTACATGCAGTCCCACTCCACAAATCTAATGCTGAGGCTTGATGAAGAAATGCGTGTTATACTCGCCAAAAAAAAGCCAGCAAAGAGACTGGAGTGCTTGTATGAATGTCTCAAAGGTGGTATGCACAACACACTGCGCCCGCAGGAACTCTGCTCACCCTCCAAAGACATCGCGGACATCCCCCCTGCCCTTTATGGCTCCTCTGCAAACATCCACGGGGTGATCAGAAAATACACTCATTATTAGTGATTAGTATTACTAGACAATGGCAAGTCCTTTTCTTAAAAGGTTTACAAAAGCGTGATATGGAGACAGAGGCTCTTTCTCTGCAGAGCAAATATCACTACATCACTGCCTGAGACAGACTTCAGAGACTTTGTTACAGAGTTTACTGGCAGAGGTATATGGAAGTCAAAGAGTGATGTAGTATCTCTTTATTTTAAAAAAAAGGACTCTTCTTTTTCACTTGTTCAAAACACAAATCCAGCCTGGAATCTAAGGTCTAACTTATGCTATTTCTGCTTTCAAATAATCACTGCTGATTGTCTGTTTTTCCTAGCAAATAATTTGTGTTTGTATGTAGGTGGTTAAACTTGGCCATTTAAATTCACGGATCGTCTATTCTAGCTCTCAGAAGTACTGAACACTGGTAACATGTCTGCAAGGGAATGTTTTTGCAATGAAAAACAGCAGCTCTTGGAAAATGCAAACAGATCAATTGAGAAATATAATTTGAAAGTACTGACACACAGAGTTTTAATGCTTTCCAAAGAACTTTCGAATTTTTAAAAATAATTTTGCAAATTTCTTTTAACATGTAGAAATCCTTGGATTTCAGCTCTTGAGCCCTGAACGTGTACTGACATACAATAGTAAGTGTAAACATGATTTCTGTGTGTCAGGTAAAGAAAGCATACTTTTCACTCCTGATGCAAATTTCTGAAAGGGTTCCCGTTGCTAAGGATTAAATATTTTGTAACACTGAGTGTCTATGGCAGAAATACAGATTTCCTTGTCATTCTGAGTGCTTCTGAACATCAGAGATTCCAGTATAATAAGCACTTGCTAGAAAGAAATAGCTCTGGGAAGACTTGTGGAAACCAGTTCCACAAGGTCTGCAGATCACCCAAATACCATTTTATGAGGACTAGCTTTTTTTTATGCACATACTTTGTTAAAAATGTAATTCGTATCGACTTGTTTGTAGAGCAATATTCAGTTTGGGTCCACACATGAAATAACCACTAAAATATCCATTTTAATAAAACATGTCTGTGATTATTAGAAATTCATTTATTTGGTAATGTAATGCATTTTTTCATAATATTCATAACAACATTATAGCTTATTTAAAATGAAAATCTATATAGGAACAAAGTCTGGTGCTCCTTTGCTAGAATCCCAACATCTCTGACACCTGATTCCACAGATGGTACTAAATACACAGTAAATATTGCTCCTGCGCCAAACAATTTTTTTCCAAGGCTGTGGACCTAAAACTGGCTTTAATTCCACATATACTTCAACAGTGAGGAGCCACTTGCAATTACAGAACTTTAAGTAAGCTGTGGAAGTTATCTGTATATTTTCACTGGCACAGCCTGAAAAATGGGAATTATCTTTTCTATGCAAAACAAGTAAAGGTTACAGTCACCCTGCTGACAGCACCTATCCAGATCTCAGCATTGCCACAAATTGTTTTGGCTCTTTAGTAGCGCAGAACAAATCTTACAAGTCTTATGTTGTAAATCAGGTTGTGCTATAGCTGAATAAGATTTTTAATTGATGTGCCAGCAAAAAATTTGAATTTTATTTACAATAGGCTCCATCCTGAGAAACGGTGAGTGCCACCTACACGGTTCCTTTTGATGTCTGTACCCAGGTGGGATCAGAACGTGGAGAAATCCATTCAAAATGTTAATTTAACATTGTTTTTCTCATTCTGGTAACTTTGTTCTTGTTTGATCTTTGGTGGTTTGGTAATCAAGGACAGATTTAGGAACAAAGGAGAAAACACAATTTTCTCCCACTTTATTAACATAATAGAAGCATCGAATTAAACCTAAACATTGTTGACATCCCACTTAAAGCTTTCGGAAGTCAATAATGGTCTTTATTAGCACTCAGTCACTTTCATTTCTTTAAGAATATACATTGCACAGCTATTCTGGGACTCTGTATTGGCATTATTTGCTATAACCCTGATATGGCTGTCATTAGATACTGAATTTTGAAAAAAATAACAACATCCCTGCATTATTGTTTCTTTTAAATCCTAAATTATAAACATGCTATCTACATATGTATTAATAGGAGTTATGGTTTGGTTCAAACAAACCTTGACTTAAGCCATCCAGGCAAGACACTTGCTTAGTATCTAGATTTTCCACTGGATCTCCTCTAGAAACTTCTCCAAAAGACGTCTGCCTTTCAAAAATGTTGTTGTTATTGTTAACCTGGCTCCCATTTTGCTTCATTAGCCTGAAAACTTCTGCTTCCAAGTCTCGTATCTGAAAGAAATACAACACAGTGTTAGTCGTAACACACACACACACATCTATAAGATAGGGTTTTTTTCCAGAATATCACGCAGAATTGTCTCATTCTTCAAATATGAGAGCAAGTATTACTCACACGAGCTTGTAACCCTTGAACCTCTGCAAGGTGTGCTTTCTCCAAATCTTCTATTTTCTTCCGTTCAGCTTCCTGGCGTTTGATGAAATCAAGTTCTCTTAGGGGAAAAAAAAAAAAAAAAGAAAAAAAAAAGATGTATTTGCTGTCATCAAAGAAATTAGATTCAAACAGAAAATAAAATGTTGTGATATATCTTAAACTATGCATCAGAAAAATCTGTCCTTAACATATTTTATTACTGACCTAGTAAGAAGTATGAAACCCCAATAACGACAAAACTCTACACAATTACTTAGTCTAAGTAAATATGTTAAGTGAAGATATAAAAATGGTAAGAGGAATTTATCTGAAAAAAAAATCTCAGATGTTCTAACTGATAATCAAAACAGTTAAACTGTTTTTTTCATAATCTGTGTTTACAATGAAAACAATGTTAGCTTAGTTTATGCTGTGTTCTGGTGCAGGAAATGGAGCAGCATAGCAACAGAAAGACTATCCAAGCTCATGCTAGCTGTTTTCCCTATTTCTTCTTATTTTGCAAATCTTAAGATGTTTGTGACAGAAAGCACACAAGATGCCAGCTAATTCTGGAACAGTCACAAAATTCCAGGATGGATAATGACAATTTCACTACCTAAAACCCTTTTTAATGGGACAGGATATTCACTTCTGTACTTCCCAGCTGTCACTTGACATTGCTGTGTGGTTTTGAGTTTTCTTCTTTAAATTAATGTATTCCAGCAGGAAAAGAAAAAGTTGCTGCAGTTAAAAAAAAAAAAAAAAAAAGAAATTTGGGGGAATAGAAGCTGTTATAGAAATGTAAGATGTTATTATTGTTGCTAGCCATAAGGGAGAGGGGACCACATGAAACAGAGTGGGGCAGGTAATCATTAGTTAGCTCAACTCAGCTGAAACATTCTTGGCATCTAATAGAAGAAAAATAAAATGTAAAATGTAACAAAACAATTTTCTTTTTGATATCACATTAGTACACAGTAGGAGTGAATCCAGTTGACACAATACCCATATAAATCGCTGCAAAGCTTGCTAATCAAATGCTTTACTATGATTACTCTTGGTTGTTTGTAATGACATTGAGTTATCTAGTAATTCTGAAACATTCCAACCTGGAATATTAGAGACTAAATTGTTATTCAGTTATAGTATTATTTTTCAACAACACTGAACTAATATTTGAATACTACTAACATTTTTCCATAATAAAGAGCTCATGTTTTTCATGAAAAAAGTGAAAAATAGTGTTTACCTTACAGGTGTTTAATAGTGGGTTTCAAATTTCAAAATACATCACATACATGTTTCCTATCTGGCCACTAATTCATTTGCCGAGCCTGGCGTAACTGCTTACTTTTGCTGAAAATCCTTGATTAATTTCTTTGCCTTGTTATATTTCTTCTCCAGAGCCTGATACTGGCTTTGCGTCTCCTTGAGGTGCTCATTCACCGTGTGACACAGGGTTTGTGCCTCGATCCAGTAACTCTCTAATTTCATCATCCTTTCCTTATTCTCCTCAATGTTCTGCTGGAGTTGGGTCTTCTCCAATTCCCACCTCACCTTCTCATTCTCAGCAGCCTGCAGCTGAACAGAAGAGCGGAGATGCAGTCAGGAAAAAGCTGCCAACTGCAGCCTCATCGCTGAGGATTAATTCAGACAACATGACTACTAAAACCAGGGAATTAATACCTATAACAGTAATATGCTAGTAGTGAAAAGGGCATTCCCAGACAAAGAAAACAGGCTGATACAAACATTATTCCTCCTCATAAAACAAAGTATAGCCTTTGCTCTGTGTTTCACTGCAGCCTCTGAGCTTCTCTGGGTTATAATAAACACACTTCAAAAATGTCAATAGTGGAGTATTCAGGCAAAGCGCAGAGTTAATCAGTTGAGTGCTGAGGATGCATTTTGCTCTATGCATGTGGCTCAGGTGTTATAAAGCATTCATACACTTTCACGAAATGATGAGATTTCTTATTTTTGGAGGAATCTGATTTCCAGGTTCTATATTGGATTTAAGAACTTAAGAAAACAATAGGAAAAAAACCCAATTGCATCTAATCTATCTGCCTTTTCACCCAAATTAGGAATTCCATTGAATTCTTACAATATCTGTTTTCATGCTTAATCTAGAAAGCCAAACAAAAGAGGTTGAAGCATAATTCAAAATTTAACATTGGGTCATAACCTAGAATCTTTTTTCATTTAAGCAAACAGAGAGTTTTGCATCCAATACTGAAACTATGCCAGAACCATTACGAGGACAAAGAGAACCTGTTATACATATCTTACTCTGGTTTTCTTTAAACTTGCTTACCGAGTTGTAAGCAGCTAATACGGAAAGGAAAATATGCCCTTGCTGTTGGAGATTTCAGGGGCTAATTCTGCCAAACTCATCAGCACCGCTGAACTCCATGACCAGTGCAGTTCAACTGTTTGGCATCAATGAAGTCCAATGACTTTTTCCAAGTGACCTCAAAGAAATCTGAATTTTACTGTTGAGTTTATAATAAACCTTAGCTCCTTTGTTAGTTTTTTGTTAGATTTGTATGTGTGTGTGTTAGGCTTCTCACCTCCCGGTTGAAGCTAGTTGCAGGTTTGAATGTTTGGTGCTGGATAAGGGTAGGGTTGTAGCAACTTGTAGATTTTAGCTCCCAGAATTTATGGAAAACAAAACATACTTTAACGTCCTTGTGTACTTATCCAGACTGTTTAATTTGCTCCAGGCAGTTCTGCTAGCATCAAGGATGATGCACACAAAAAGAAAATAACTTGTTTGCAGTTTTAGTAGTAATATACCTAAACCTGCCACATTTTCTTTGGCTTTATTCAAAACACTAGGTAAAGAAGTCCAGCACAAAAAAGCACATTAACCCTAATCTTGCAAATGGATTTGCCCAGGTGAGTGTTTACACCCACACATCCTTGCCATGAAGTCAGTGGGGCTCAGCAAATCAATCCCAAGGGACTGACCATGCGGCTCGGATTGCCAGACTGCAACTGGAAAGCAGAGAGAGAAAAGATTCCTCACTTTCTGAACTAAAACAGGACAACACGAATTGTCATTACAGAAGACAGTTGCACTCTGAATTTGGATTCGACAACAATTTATGCAGATTCGATAAACACTATATAAAATACGCAGTGAGTGCAAATGGTTGCTAAAAGGAAATAATGTAAAATCTTTTGCTGAAGTACAATTTTCTCTTTCTCTTATTTTTATGTCCTTTATAATGTACTCAAAGAGAAGAACACTATTATAAAACCTAATATTACTCAACAACTGAATTATCAGTTGCCTGCTCATAAAGGTTATCCTAGTACAAAAAATACAATTTCTTTTTATTGCTGTAGCAAATTCAATATAATAAATAGCAACCAATCATGAGATGTTTTCTGTTAAACTAGTAAGCTTTTTCCTTTCTAGATATCTTTTAAAGAGAACTGCAACAATATGGAACAGCTCTTTTCTGTCTCTATATAAAAAGTAATTTCTATTAAGTACCTTTAAATAAATCAGGCTTTTTTTCAAATGTCAAAAAAAGGAAACTAGCATAAACAGTATACTTTAACATCACTGGTAAATAAAAACCCTACTAACTTAGATTTGAATATTCAATATAAATATAATTTTAAAACCCGAGAAAATGCATTAGAATTGTAAAACTAGAAATCTGCCATTTAGTCACTATGATACCCCTTAAAATGTATGTTTAATTGAAGCTACAGAAGTTAGCAGTTTCTCTTAATAGCAGCACTTAAGATTTTACTTGAAACTTTGAATAGAAAATATATACCAAGACAAGATTTAGCTGAGCCACTCTGCTTCTTAATCAGCCTTTAATAAGGATGCTGACTTCTCCACCCACATAAAGATACGTCTTCGGATCTGATTTTGCATGAGACGAAAAAAACAACGTGTATTAACCGTATATTGATTCTTACCTTCGTCTTCAGCTTCTGAATTTCAGCTTCTGTAACTGCATGTTTGATTTGCAACTAAAATTGAAAACATAAAATAAACAAGAAGTCACAGAGAGTACACCAGTATTTTTAAAGCCTGTGCTGCAAGTTGAATACCTTATTACATAGCAGAAGGCCTTGAAGAGTGCTGCAGTGCAGTAGATTGTAAATTAAAATGTCTAGCTTGCAAAATGACTCAGTCTGTGCAACCTAATTAAAGATAGGATGCCGTTTAACCACTCATAATTTCAAATCAGAACATCCAATCTGTTTAGCAAAACCAAATGTCTTATGCTTAAAAAAATAAAAAGATGTTATCCTGCTGAGCTTTGCTCTCCTCTGATGTGAATGTGAAATACGTCCCAGTGCTGTCAGAAAGTCCCACTGCGTTGATTAAAGCAGGCACGTTACAAAAAAGCAAATACGGAAATAAGTGATTTAGCAACTCGAGAAGTCAAGAAAACCTTGAGGGGAGGGAAGATTCCACATTTATTTCATGCAAGAAAAAAGGTAAACTGATGCCATTCTTCTCTACTATTATTCTGCTCAAGCTAGCTAATCTCGACATGAGAGCAGTTACACAGGGAAACTGCAAAAAACAGGAAACAGCATTCGAGCACACAAAATGATTGCAAGCAGATTAGCAGCCCAGGCAGCGTGCTAAAGGTTGCAGTGACATTCCCCAGCACCGTGCACAATCAGTGCAAGGGTCGGTGCTGAGGACCCAGCATCCACCTGCACATCTTCTGGGGAGATTTCTTTTGGACTAACCTACACTAGTCTGATCCAGTGGAGCAAATACTCATTAGCTCTTTGAGTGTATTAAGCAATGTCCTGAAACATCTTTAGTTTCAGCCCAAGGGTCTACTGCTTGCAGGCTCCAAGAACACTCTGAAGCACGAATTGAACGACAGCTTCAACTGCAGAACCCTAATCCAAATGGAAATGATCATGCATGTGCACCCAGTACTGGTCTGCACCCGAATCCCTGCTGCTTTATCATTTAAAGCACACACATCTTCCAACAGGCCCCAAAACCTTAAATCTAAAGCACTGTTCAATCTGAAACAGTGACTTGTGTTGGGCTGAGAGCAAGGACACAACCTGAATTACAGCCTGAGCTGGGACTGCAGTGGAAACAAAACCTTCATCCATTATTTATTAATATCAGGAATAGTTACAGAAAAGCATGTTTTACATGAGGGTTAATTCTCTTGGAAGACTAACAAGAGGCCTTGGGAATAGTTTATGTTGAGCTAATGGAATACATGAGGGAGCTGTACTAAACCAGAAATTATAATCTCTGGTGAAGCAATGGCTACATCTTTGAAGACCAGGTTGTTAGTAAAAAATATATATAAATAATTCAAAAGAGAAGCTCTGCTGGAGGAGAGGAGTAGTTTCAAAATAAAAGGAGCCATCACAGAGGTGATTGGTACAAGTATTGAGAAAGGCTGAGATACTTTTGAAATTCCCTTTTCATGGGACCACTTGAACACAGTTCTTGTGGCATAGGAAACACACACTCTCAGTTGCAGTTTGGTTTGCAAATCAGCCTTAACTGATGTAGTGAGTAAACCTAGTCCTTTCTGGTGGAGAATTACTGAATTTAGGTTGGAAGGAATAAAGGAGACACTGATGCAACCAGTTCCACCTGAGGAATGGTTTGGGAAACTTCTTTCCACTACTTGCTTCTTGGTCACTGTGTCCAGAGGAGACTTCTCACCCTCAGGATCATGTTACTTACGCTCGCTTTCTGACTTTGCACTGAAAAGTGTTAACAAATCTTCCAGTGCTCAGTGAAAGCAGACGTAGGATCTAATTTTTTGTAATTATATATGGTAAAGGAAACTAAGGAGATACTTTAATAAGTATTTGCAGAGGTCACTTGCAATTTTTGAGCTCATTCAATCCAACCTCTGATCTGCAATTTTCAGGGACGAAGAACTGGTTCTTCTCATCGTTCCATTTCTGTGAGTAGTGAAAAATCACAAACCAACCATCTCAAAATGTTATGGAGTTTATTAAGTGCCCAGGCCTATGCTTAGTTCTGCTATCTCATTGTTTTGGAGTGAGATGAAATCAGGGGAAGGATGGATGAGCTGGAGTTTGCCCTTTGCAGAGTTAATGAAATCAAAAGGCCAAGACTCAAAGCCTTAGGCTACCTGCTACAGTCCATTCCCATCTCCTCTAAAAACCCTACAAATCAGTCAGCAGCACTTAAACAGCTTATTATTACATACAAGTAAACTCCAAATTGTTGCATAAATGACAATCTGCTCAGGTACAGATGGTTTTAACAGTTATTTTTATATTCTCTGTTATTAAGCTAAAAAACCAAAAAGAATACTGAGCACCCAGCCGGATCACTGAATCAATACATGGTACAGCAGATCCCACTGAGGCAGAAGAAAGAAGACACCTTCTTGCTGAACAGACAAATGTATAGCTGGACATCTACTTTTGTCTTTTCTTCTTTTTTTTTCTTGTTTTTTAATCAGAACTAATTATGCTTGCAGAATAGATGAGAAATACTAATGCATTTATGGGTTAGACTGAACAACGGGCAAGGTCAATTGTTTGGCAAGCAAATCTGGCCTTCATAGTTAAAAATTTTAAAGCAAATTTTCTAATAGGGGAAGAGAAATAACTTATTCCATGTCTTGTATAATGTCAGACAAATTCTTGGCAGATACTATTTCGTAGTTTTATGTTTTCTAAGTCAATACAAAACCGTGAAGGCTTCATTTTAACAATGGACATTTTGAATAATTTTTGGCACATTTCCTTTGCAAAGATGTCTTGAAAAGCTGATTAATTTCCTTCATAACTGTAAAACCTTTTTTTTTTCTAATAAGATAGAGAAAATAGCTAAATAGCTTGAATTCATCTAAAACTGCAAAAGGTAGGAGGGGATGGAAAGCTAGCAAATGTTAAATACCTAGAGTACCATGGGGAAAAAAGTACACAATGGAATCTAATAATCTCCATGAAAATTTCTATATAATCATTATATTTCTTGAATATAATAATAATTCATTTTTCGAAGGTTAAGATGTGAAATATAACACCTAATTCTTACATAAGATGTCCCTTCTCTCGATAGATCTTGTCTCTCTTCAATCATCACAGCTAAAATAAAGCTTCTAGCTCTTTCTCTCAAATCAGTTAAGGAAAATCAGTCGCATTTTTCCTGTTTTACAGCCAGGAAACAAGACTTGCAGAAGTACAGTGATTCACCCAGGAATGCCCATCTCTCTCCTGACTTCCATTCCAAATGCAAGACATTTCAAATAAGAGTGATCTGAAAGTATTTGAGCACATTTTTCATTGCAAAGACTGAATTCAACTAATTAGATCAAACTATTATGCTTAAAGATTATGCCCAACCCACTTGTTTAATACTTTCATTAATCTCTGCAGTAAGAACAAGAACGAACAGTTATTCTTTAAATGCAATTCCAGAAAACACTGTGTGGGCTTGTGCAGCGTAATCGTGAACAAGTCCTCTAGTGTTGAAAGAATTCAGGGCAAATACCAAGAAAAATACATGTATTCACTCTGTAGCAGCCAAGAAAACGCTGCTTCACAATCAATGAAACAAAAGTGGCATGTTCGTAACAGCGGTAACTGTGTGGGCTAGTGAAAAAGAGTCCACTCTTACGCAGGAGCATTTAATTTTCCTTTTCAGGCTCTCATCTACACTTAAACTGGAGGATCCTCAAGCTCTTTGATCTCCTCTACACCAGTATTTTGAGGCCATTAAACCAAACAGGTCTGCAAGTAATAGCTTCAAAGCAGTTTGGACATGCTCGAGTATAGCAAGAGCCCAAGCTGACGGAAACTTTACACAAGCATATTCTGACAGGCAATTTATTTAGAGGTCAGTGTCTTGCCCATCACTGCAGCTGTGCTTTGCATAGCCTTGGTGCACTGGCACCGCTTTGAGAAAGTATCACTATGTGTGATGCAAAGTATTAGAAAATGAAGTAAACTGTTCTGCTAATTTGCATAAGAGTCTGGAACTTGAAATATGGAAGAAATTATCATTTAAGTGAACTAAAAAACTTTCAGGAAACAATAATGGATAACAGTAGGCCTCCAAAGGCTGAAAAGGGCATCAGCAGAAAAGGGAAAAATGGGTTGCTCTGACTGATTACGTCCCATACATTACTCTCGCTAGACAGTAATAACAGCATATATTTATAAAAAAGAAAATATCTGGTTTGATTGAAGAGAAGGGGAGAGGATAGGGGAAGAAGAATCAAAAGGAAGCCTCTCTCTTTTAAAACTCCACTCTGGGCCCAGAAGGACTATGCTAGTCAAATCTCCTACGAGGTTCTGGCTACTTTCACCCCTTCCATCTTCACTACACTTCAAAAGAAAAATGTTCTTTATTGTCATCTCTGTCATCACTGTGGGCTTAGATAAATCCAATTATTTCATGTCTTTATTTGAATTGGAATTCAGTAAAATTCAGAAATAAACCACATCAAAAGCACAACCTAAAATACAGAAGAAATCACAGAATAGTTTGGGATGGAAAGGACCTTCAAAGCTCATCTAGTCCAACCCCCTGCAATGAGCAGGGACATCTTCAACTAGATCAGGTTGCTCAGAGCCCCGTCCAGCCTGGCCTTGAATGTCTCCAGGGAAGGAGCATCTACCACCTGGGCAACCTGGGCCAGGGTCTCACCACCTCATTGTAAAAAAATTTTTTCCTCACATCTAGCCTGAATCTCTGGTAAATTAAGTTATGTGAATTCAATGATCATAAGAAACATCACTAATTCAAGCCTCCATTAGTATCAGTGGATGCCATGCAAACTTTACAACTGCAGAGTTTTGGTAAAACACCAGTTTGAAATGCGCTTGCTTCCTCAATATACCATCTTTCCATACACATGGCCAAACATACGACACTGCTGTACGCTGACGAGTCGCTGTGTAATGGTATAGGAAGAGCTCCACATGTCCATTTTCATGAAATGTAGCATTTGCTGTTCAGTTTTCCTGATCACTTTTTATTGCAATCTTAAAAATGAAAAAATAAAAAATTAAAAAAAAAAAAAAAAGAAAGGAAAAAAAAGAAATAAAAAAGAAAAAAAATAAAGTAACCTGCTAGGAATGGATTAACTTGCACTTCATCTTCCTCATCAAAAAATACAAACTAAGTGCTGGAGCCTGGTAACTTCCGTGCTGAAAACATAAATGATACATCACTCTTCATCAATCCAACAGTCATCTGAAAGCTGACATAAAAACAACTCTGAAGACCAGTTCCACTTCTCTTAAGCAGATCTCTTTGAGTCATTCAACAATACTGAGTATACAAGCGGCTAGAAATCAACTCTAGTATTCAAGAGAAAAAATAAGCACTGAGCAATGAGAGAACTAGAAATCTAATTCCAGTGAGATATTTCAGGAATATTTTCTGATCTATAACTTACCTCTTTGAATTTGTGAGCAAGCTTGCCAGTGTCCACATCACTGGGGGAGAACATGTCATCATTTTCAGGGAGATCAAACACTTCAATAGCCATGTCACCTCCTGGAAGGACAGGTCCCATGTCTTCATCTTCTTCATCTGTAGCATATTCCCCTGTCTTAATTTTACAGCATTTAAGAAATTCCAGTTATCTTCTTATTAAGTAGAAACTGTTCAAATAGTAATTAAAGTACTGTGCAAATACAGCATACTGCATACAAAAAGGGTTATCTTTTTCTTTAGCTATAATCCCAGTTCTTATGAATTCTACCAGACAAAAATATACCACTCCACCATAGTATTTCAGAACATTAAGAGAGAGGAGAAAACAGTAACCAGGAACTTAGTCCTCAAGCACTTCTGGCTGAATAGTTCAATGGTTTCATCCTTTTCCAAATGACACCCTCTTTTCCATAGGAAGAGCTCTCCAAATTTATCTCAAATTTAACAAGAAATCTTTTCCAAACAGAAATAAAAGCAGACTAGGACCAACAAGACCTTGATTAGTGTTTTGTAAGCCATCTAGAGGCAGTAATTCTCCAGTGATATTCCATGCTGAATTTGAAAATCCATTGGTTTGTTCTTTATAAACAAATCAACAATAGAAAAGTCACACCCACACAGAAAGACAACGGCAGGAAAAAGAAACCGAGTGTCAGAGACAAGTTCAGAGACTAAAGTCAGAGTTTACTGAATTTTCATCCTGAGTAAGGAGCTTCTTCTAGCTAGTTTTGAACAGAAAATGCAGGTGTTTCCTGGGCTGCTAAACCATGAGATGTTAACGATTTTCTGACAAAACGGGATTTAAAAACACCACAAGCTACAATGAGTATCTCAAGACTAAACAAAATAAAACAATAATGTCAAAAAAATAAATCTAGTGATATTAAACGCCAAGTTGCCCTGACAATCTTTTGCACATGCGTGCACACATCTCTCCCTGCCCCTCTGGGAGTACGTAGTCTGCAGGCTGTGCAAACGACCACGAAAACATATAAAGCAAACACTTCCCTCAGGGCCACATCTGGATTTACCAAGCTTGGGACTCAATATATACATGGAAAAGGAAGGGCAGGGGAAGGGGTGCAGTCCTCCTGAGGTGAATACAGTCACAACACCAAGATTTTGACACAACTGTGCAAATATTTGTTCATGAGCTTTCAGTTCCCAAGACGAAGGCATGTAATATTATTATCAGAAGTATATTCCCACTAGTGCTGGGATTATCTATTAGTGTCATTTTTTGTCAAAAGAACTTTTCAAAACAAGATGCAAGAACTCAGATGTCCGAACAACAGTTTGAGTCTCAACTTCCTACCTTAATTTAGTTTCCCAGCTGTTGTTTAGGCTTATTTAAATATCTCTCAATTCAAAAGCAGGGCATGGAAGCACGTTAAGTCTAAGTGCTCAAGTACATACAGACAGAAAGGATATGTGTATGCATTCAACCACAGGATGATATGCTTGCAATAAAGCATCACCATTTCTTGGGTAAATAACATACAGGATCACAGAATAACAGAATAGTTTGGGTTGGAAGGAACCTTCAAAGATCATGAAAAATTTACATGCTCCTTTTTAAGAACTATTAAAGTTTTAAAAAACAAAGCCAAAACACACAGAAAGCTTAGAATCATTTGGTAAAATCTTCTGATATTAAAAGAACTATCAAAAAGAAGGTAAGTCACCAATGTGCATGACCCATCCATACTTTAAATGCAACTGTTAATGCTAGCAACTGTCTCTATAAATAGTTACATATTCTCCCATGCAACAGTAACCATTTATTTTACATACTTTATATATATATCAAGGCTGAGAATCTCAGTAGTCTTCAACAAAAAAAGTTAACAACTGGCTCTGCTTATTTTTCCTTATTTAAAACAGAAGCAAAAAACCCACACCATCTATCTCATTGGAATTTTCAAGCATATTAGCATTACAGCTAAACAAAACAACACCTGAAATTAAAATTTATCAGTCTATATGTCTAGATCTCACATGCACACACAAAATTTTCTGCTACGCTACGCCTGTAGTAACTTCTGGTTTTATTTTATTCCCCACGGCTACATGGAGTTACTATCTAAACAGAAAATTAGGCTGCTAATTGTCCTGGCTTTTTCCAGGAGCATGTAACACCACCTTCACACACCATTAGGGTGGCGAGACGTGGAACAACTACCTCCACAATCCCAGCAAGATTTCAGTGAAATGAATTATTGTGGGGACAAAATACTAACACGATCCACGTACTGTCAATTTTGCAGTCATTATCCCTGAAAAATCTATAATAACATAACCATCAGTTCTACATGAAAAAAACGCATCTTGGCAGGTCCGTCAGCAGTGGGAAGGAAATCTGTGAAGCACGCAAAGAGGAAGCAGAAATTGGATCATTAACTAGCAAACTCATGCACAGTTTATGTAAAAAAAAATAGATCTGGCTCAGCTACACATGCTTTTTAAATGAATATATTAATTTAGTGCAAATCCTAATTATATTTATCAATTTCAAAATAATAATAAAACAGATGAATTTAGTTAAAACAGATTCTGCAAAAGACTTAAACTAAAAAGAAGTATTTTACAAAAAAAGAAAAACAAGCACATATAAAGGACTACGTTATATTGGGGAGAAATTCAAGAGCGGGCACTATTCTAAGTGCCTCACGAGCCAGATTGTTTGAAGGGGGACATCAGGCAGCTCAAAATGAACACAAAGGATAATTTTGCTTCAAATTATACATAGTGAGTGTCGATGAGCAGAGTCATTTTTGCATCAATTAATGGAAAAAGTAGTCATCAAAGCAAAGCACAGCAGTTTGTTCAAGTAAATGAGACAGCAGGATGACACAAACACATTACAGAACACTGAAATAAATGAGACTTTTGCTTTCTTCTTCAAAAGAAAGGGATCTGATCTTATAATCACATGAAACTCAAATTACCGGTTGAAAAGAACCAATGTGTACTTTAAGGAAATGTATGTCATAAACTACATGAAACATACTTTCCCGGGAAAAAAAATAGCTCTGCTGACTTCCGTTTCACATGAAACTACTAGGAGGTTGTTCAGACCCTGCGCCAGTAAGATAGAACGAGAAATTCAGTGTTTTACAAGCAGCAGCAAGGCACAGACAGCATTTATTTTACTTCAAAATAACAAAGCCTTGTAAGGTAACAGTTGTTATTGTTGCTGCCTGAGGTTCCTTGCAATATATTTTGTTTTCTTAGCTGACAACAACAATAATATTTTTAAACTCAACAGTCAGTGAAAACTTACATGCTCTTGAAGGAAAACCTCAGACTCTTCAGTCTGTATTGGTGAGCAAAATTCACCCATGCAAAAGCCCTATTTCTCATTTCAGTAGCACCTAAAGCTTAAGCTTATCCCACCCACCGCAACAGCTTCTGATATTAGCCATTCCATTTTGCTATATACTATCACCGCTAATAGCATTAAATTATCTTTATAAACATGAACTACAATTTCCCTTTCTAAAAGGGAAAATGCATTACTCACATTGTTTAACTGCCTTGTAAATTCTTGAAATAGGCCTAAGAGTCCCAAGCAGAAAGGAGGAGCAGCAGCACCAGGCAGGATAAGGCAGACAGACCTTCCCTGAATCACCGTAACAAAGGCTGCATCAAGCTAAACCTTTTGTTTGTGCTGAAACTCTCCCACAATCAGGGAACATCATCTGAAGAACTATAAAAATAACTCAAGCACACCTCTTCACTTGAGTTTTTGATGGTTTATACTTAATTCTTTCAAAAGAGCAAAGAAAACTATAAAGGTACAGATCAATCATCACTTTTACAGAAGTGCTTCACATTAATGACATTGGAAAAGCCATATGCTCTGAAAGATCTTGTTTAACAAATGTATTCTTTGGGCATTAGGCATTCAAGCACATCGCAACATTTTTGTTTTCATATGTGTCAATAATTTCTTCAATGATTTTAATGTTGCTTTGCTCTCAAAATGTCCTGATAAATGGGAATTAAAAATGAAAAAATTGTAAAATGACTATGAGTGATATTAAAATACAACATCCCTTGCGTGAAACTATTTGTCTGTGGCCACAGAGTGAACAGAATTCTGTAATATGTTATTAATTTCACATCCTGCATCACCATATGCAGCCTTCAGGGGAACAGGTCACCTGCTTTATGTGACTTTCATCATTCACTGTAGAACATGAAGAAGATAATACCACGTTCAAATCAAAATTCTAAGAAATGTCAGAATTTGACTAAAATGTGCGCAGAACACTGTGTTAACACAGAGAAGTCAAAAGGTTTCAGTCAAGGATACAGATTCAGGTTGTACCTAACACACAAAGTAGGAAATACAAAGACAGTACCCACTTCAAAGCCTTCCGAGTTTTTTTTCTGACAGAATACAACAAATTAAAAGGATGTGGGGTTTTAGGAAGCTAGATGAACTGGTGATGAATAAACTCTGCGGCAGGCTATTGAAAAGCAGCACCTGAAAAAACAGAATCTCCCAGCTTTATTGTAGTTTGCACAGGCTTGTGGGGAAATGCCAACACTGCTACTGTAAGTAGTACTTGAGAAATAACTGATACTACTGGCTCTCCTTGGCTTAACAACAAATTGTGAGCTGTTGCACATTTATCCTGCTTGTCTTTGCATGGACCTTCTTTTGGGCATCCCTTTTCTCTTAGTGCTCGTCAGTTCTGCACACGATTCTTGTGTTTCCATGCGATGACTTAAATGAAGGAGCATCCAAAAGCATCCTGCAATCCCCTGATGACCTGATAACAGCAGATTATAAAGTGCAGGGATGGAGGGCATTTATATAATAAATGATGTTTCTTTCAGGATTACTTGTATAGTTAACGATTTATCTTTTGGAAACACTACATATTAGTGTGAATCTTCCCCAACAAATAACTGTCATGTAATGCTCCTGCAAGGCAATGGAATGAGAAGTCACAGCAGGCCAACAAGCATCTCTTTAATTTAGCATCTGACTCAAGTCCAGTGCACACTGGCTGGCAGAAGTCAAAATTGTCCCAATAATGCTCCTATTTTAAAGAACTCAGATCCTTCTCAGAGAGCTAGATGTTGCTTGGGCTATGATGGAGACTACTCTAAGTTTCAAACCAGAGGAAATCCAGCCAGCTGGCAGCACAACAAGATAAAACACCAGGACTTGCACATGCCTTCTTCTTCTGGTTTGACCAGCTCTACCAAACACAGCCACGTGCAATGACTCCAGGACTCACACACAGATTGATTTCCTGCTCCGGAAACCTGATACGTTATTGCTGTCTTTGTGGTAAAGTCTCAGAGGCTCACAATTTGACAGCCTCCAAGGAGGGCTGAATAAAGATCTGAGACTGAACAACTCTTGCACAATTCTGTGCCACCTCAGCAAGAAATTCCTTGCACTGGCAACCCAAATATTCCTGAACTTCATGCAGTCAGAATCACTATCACTTTGAGGAAATGGACTTGAAAGGATAGGGGTCTTTGTACATTTGTGGATATTCATTCAGATGGCATAAATTGAGATATTCTTGCCCAAAAGATATATATATATATGGCATCAAGTAGGAAATGGGTATGATCTTCAATGATCCCAATGTAGTTTTTGAGAACTGATGTACTGCATTTGTTCTGAGACCTAATTCCTCCTCTTTTCAAGAGAGATCTTCGATGATACCCAGGGTCTCCCTGGTAGATGTCTTTTCCTTTCTTCTCCCTACTTTCCTCCCATACTGCATAAAAGTCCGCTTTGCACTGCAAACACTAATGGCCAAAAAGCACATGTCATAGTCAGAGGAGGTCATCATCCTCAGTGTAGTTCTATGATAAGAAAAGATGCCTCTAATTCTATTAATTACTTGCCCCATCTTATTTTCTCTCTGTCATGCAAAGGCACTACCAATAGAAAACGCTTTATGCATTCAGTATTTTTTGTGTTAAAAATTTACGCAGTGAACAGGGCTAAAGAGTTTGTAACCACCAAACTGCAAGGACAAGATACATCACAAAAAGAATCTGATACCTACTCGCCCCTGTCCTCTTTCACTATTGTGCTGAGAAACACCTGCATGGTCGTCAGTGATTAAAGTGTCACTGTCAGCAGCAGCACAGCAACAGTCCTTACTGAAGGCTGAGGCACTACTACCAGGATCAGTATTCATCTGTATGGTTTTAACAATGTTTTCTTTATTGCCAGATCTTGAGTTAAGGCATCTGTGTGGCGCATGAAGGTAAGCAACACAAACCTCTGAGATTTCTTGCAGGCAAAAGGTGTAATGCATCAATTACTCACACAGGTCTGCCTTCAGCCACACATTCCTCTACTTGTGAGTACACAGGGAGAAGGGTTTGAATATCAGGCACTTAGGACACACCTCTCCTTGCCAATATGAAAGCTACAGGACTATGTTTACCATAAAATGACCTCACAGGTCTTCAAACCCTGGCATCTACAGCATGCTGAGTTGTGAGAAGTTTCTTGTTCCCAAGGCTAGAAGGAGTTGTCTCTGTTTTTATTTTTTTTGAGGAGATCATAGACTACCTTCAAGAAATTACTCAGGCACTTGAATTTTAATTCTAAACTAAATGGAAGTTAGAAGACTTGCATGTTTCTATAGGTTGAGGAGGGAACAGAGAGGATATGGACTTTCTATCCTTCATCGTCTTGCACAGGCACATATATGTACACATCCCCAATACATACAACTTTTATTTATGTGAGTTAAATACACATCTACAATAGGATTAATTCTAACACATATTCAAATATTTTTATTTTTAGTATCAGTAGAAATTAAAGGGACTGAAAGTATCACTGGGGCTAGACAGAATTTTTACTTAGTTTCTGGGACACTTCTCATTGTTCTGACCTGGTGCTAGTTTAACAGTGTGTTTCAAGCTCCAAGTGTAACCGGATTTTACCTAAGAGTACTTTTTTCCCCTGTTTCACTGTTTAGAAGCTTTATCTCAACGCCTAAAAGAAAACTAAACTGAAATTAATGCATTGCATGAATTCTGTCTCACCTTCTCTATTGCCTCCTTCCCCAAATAAAAGAAAATCCTGGCCTGAGCAAAACCACACTAATACATGGAGTCTGGCATTTCAAATACTATTCAAGATAATGTGAAATGAAGATGGTATGCTTGAGCTAAGTGGTTTATTAAAGCAACTGCCTTTTACCTTAACCCAGCAGCTAATTTTGGGAGTAAGACAGACCATGGTCTCCGAAAAAGATCTCTTATTAGTCTTTCCAAGCATCTTGATATTCAGGTATATTAGAATTCTAGGAGAACTGTAAGGGATTATGGAAAATCTACTCAGTGAAGTTGACAGTTTCAAAACCTTTGTATTGGGACATCAGGCACTAATCACGAACACCAATACACACTTCAGAAGAGGTAGATTAATTCTCCATCCTGTGGAATATCTGTTCACACAGGAACAAAAAGCAGTGTGTGGAACGAGGGGTCTTACCTGGAATTTTAAAAAAACTTCTTAATGTTCTCAGTTAACATTCTAGGAAAGAAAAAGGTGTAAAACTTCCCCAAAGCCCCGAAAGTTAGAAGGCAACTTTTACCAGTTTTCCCAAAAAACACAATGTTTCAGTGCACAAGAAAACCAACTTTATTCCCTTATTTCAGCCAAAGCATACACTTTCAGAGGAACAGCAATGATTCCAGAAGCATCAATGAATTTGATATTTGCTCTTCTGGAACAAAAACATTTGAAATACATGCTGAAAAGCTTTTCAGTAACTTTGTTCTTCAAATAAGATTCATTATCAAGACCTGTAAAAATCAGCAGCAGAGGTAATGGGGAGGGCCAGAAGTTGACCTCTTAGTGACAATTAAAAAGTAGGAATTAGGAACAGGAAACAGAACATTAAAAACCACCGAATAGTGAAACACTAGACAGTCTGTTACCTCATCATCATCTGCATCGTACTGTGCGTAATGTTGCTCCAGCAGCTCTCGCTGGCGCCGTTCTTGTTCTAGAGTTTGGCTGATCAGCTGTGCAACCTCACTCACTTGTCCCGGTTTTTCTCGTCCAATTACAAACCTGTACAAAACATTAATGAAAAAATATTACCCCTATTGGTTTACCCAAGTTCTTGATTTTTAGCTGTGTCTTGTTTCAGGGGTGGCCTTCTTCTCCAGAGATACATGGCTGTGATTGTTCTAACGTGTTCTGTGGATGACACTTGCCAGGAGGACATTGTGTGCAAGACTAGGAGTGATCAGACCGTGACAATATTTACAGGAGGTGGGGGAAAGTGACCACTAAAGCCTACATTCCAAATTTCAGCAAAAAAGATTAGCTAAGTTTGAACTTTATGGACACAGACCTAAAGCAGGGCAATTAAAAAAAAAACCAATAAAATCATCACTTCCATTCTCTTAAGAACAACACATTTTCTAGAAGCCTACAGAAGACCAGATGCACAATAACAGCACAGACAAACTTCTGGCAGCTCATTGTGGAAGGAACACACACCAGAGTAACTTCTTGCTCCATCTTGACTTGAAAGATATTTCTGAGCTTTTAAATTTTCCTTCCTCCTGTCTCTAACAGAGAATCTATCCCCACATTTTGAAATCTGACAGACACTATTTCCCTAATTTTAAGATGTATTTAAATATTTCTTTTATTTCATGAACTTCTGTTGCTAAGGAGAGTTTTTCTCCACTGCCAGCTGCTGCTGAACTCGGGAAATACATTTCTTTGGCGTAACAAAAGATACGGGAAGTGCCTCTTTCTTCAGTGAGACTTCCAAGACTGCTTCCCAATCTTGCTTTCAGCAACTGAAATTCAGAATTGCCTTGGACTGTAACACTTTTTTCACCATGGTGGCATAACCGTAATTAGATACTTTTCTGTCTATAGTATTAGTGATAAACACCCATTATACAGTATCAACACTGTAAACTACTGAACAAAAACACAATTTAAAGATGTCAAGCTGAAGGAATATTTTCTTAGCAGACTAGAAAGACCATTAGGTAATTACAGGTGAAAAAAAGCATTATGCAGAGCTGAAAAACACAATCAGGTGACACTAAGACATTGCATATAGTGAATTATTTGCTTCCACAGCACTTGGCTTAAATTATGAATTTAATTTATTATTGGAATAAGAGGTAGAAATGCGCTTTGTATCCCATATAAGAAAATGATCTTAATTAGTACTGCCTATTAGTGTTAAAGTCATTTGGGATTTGGCCTCCATGTGTAAGCCAACTTCCCAGGAGTGGATGACCCTGAATCCATTTCCTATGCCAAACTATTTGGCACAGTCTATGAAGTCAGGCACTAGAGAAAGGAATACAATTTGGAGGTTATTTCAACATCATCAAAATATCTAAGTTAGTGATTACTTCCAAAAGGATAAGAAAGATTAGAATGAGTAACTCCATTTTAAATAATGACACAAGGTGCTCTGAAAATAATCTGCAGGGAAGTGTGTTACTTTAAAAACATTTACAGAAAACACAGCACAAACTAGAACAAAATCAAGGAAATAACATCAGCATTTTAATCCTGATCAAAACAGATCACAGTCTGGCACTCAAATCCTACAATTACGAAATATTACATCAGTTCTCATTAATGATAAAGACCTTGGGCTGAAAAAAAAAAAGAACGTTGCTTCGTGACCCCTATACTTCATCTGTTCTGTGTACTGACTCATAGTCGGATCCTGTTTCCTCTGACTTTTAATTTTAGAGCCAAGTATTATAAGACTAACCCAGCCATGTTTTCAGTCTCAATGGGGAGGAACAATGAACTTTTGATATTACTACGTGAAGTAAAAAAAGATTCAACCCATATTTGCGACGTATTTGTCTCTTCCATGTAAAAATGAGTTACAAGAGAATATGGAAAATAACCCCACTTCCATTTTAAATAAACAACTTAAGCAACATTATGCATGGGTGCATTATTTATACACAGTAGAGAGAGCATCACATTTGTAAATACAAGAGGGAGATCACCAATGTGGTAAATTATGAAACCACACAAAACGACGCAAATATTGTATTTCATACTGTCCTCTGCCTGATAATTCACCTCCCTTAGAAACTAAGACACCTGAAACACTTCATACAATCATTTTTGCACACTGAAAACCTAGAACAGGCAATATGCAATGCATCTGAAGTCTGATAACTTCTGAAAATTTAGGAGCAGTTTTGACACATTATACAGTAATGCAGCTATATTTTCATACAGAAAAGCAAGTTTATGTAGGAAGTAAAAATGTTAAAGCTTATTAATTGTGTTTTTCTTCTCATGCCAAAGCCACTCACAGCATATAGTGATGTGATTTTCAAGGCTTGAATTATATGTCAAAATGAAGTTCCTCAATGACACCTGAAGCTGTTAGATGATACATGAATAAAAGCCTCAAAGCAATGACAAAGTTTAAAGCAAATGGTTTCCAAAATAGAAATACACAAGGAACATTTTCTTCTTCTATAATTTACTGCTTTAAAGTGAGACATTTCCAAAGTGTCTGAAAATAATATTTAGAAGCATTCAATCTACAACTTATGTCAGTTACAGATACAGAATTCTAAATTTGTAAAAGGGAATGTTGTGTTACCAACACGGTTTTTACAGTTGAACTAAACTTTTTGCCATGTTACACTCCGTGACCTTAAGGATACCTTGCTACATATAATTATGTTTAATTTGTAACTAAAATAAGCCATAAATCATAAATATATGACTTAAATAGACATTAATATTTCTCTCTTAGAAAACCATAAAGCAGAAGCAGTTATTAAAATGCTAAGCATGAATTTGATCTTTATGCCCAGAATAGCTTTAAATACAAGAACTATCATCATCTGAAGTGTTTAAATACAAAAAAGAGACATAAGGTAGTGATTCACTGACCAGAAAATTAGTCACTGAACCATAATATGCACACTTCAACAAAGTGGCTAATTATGTATTTCGCGTCACTCTGGCTCACCAAAATTAAGCATATGCATTTCAGACTTGATTAATTAGTCTCAAGGGCCAAAAGTATTATAACAAAGAACTATAAATTCTATCAGCAAAAATATACTTAAGAAGCTGGTTATGTTTCTGGATATGAGACAAATGAGGGTTTTAAAGCCTTTAAACTTCATCACGATAATACTCCCTTTAATTATTACGGCCAGCAACGGCAAAGTAAAGCCCAGTGGATCTGTGAGGCTGTACTACAAGCCATTACTGTACTAAATCTCAGGCCATTACTGATTATTTCTGATGTCTGCAAAAAAAAGAGAGGAGAGAATATCACAGAGAAGCAGGGCATGAACTGACCTTGATATTCAGAGTTACATACAATCTAGCTGAATTACCAGCTGTGAAATATTCTCTTTGGTTGTGGTTAAAATAAACAGGAACAGAGCTAGGAGTATCATAAACATTTGACTCTACCTTGTATTTAAGAACGTCCAACAGAATACAATATCTGAAGAAACTGAAAATTAAACTACAGCAATGGTGGTTAAGAAAAGTACTCTACTGAAATTGGCAGCAACTCCTACATCTCCTGTGATCCAGTCATGATTTAATGATTTTAAAGTACACCTGGTATAGAGCTTTCTGCATACTTCCAGCTTTTATTAAATGAGGGTCTGCAGACCTGTGCTTCTTGAAATAACAAAAATTAATTTATTGATTTTTTTTACCAACCGTGGGAACCAGAAACATTATTATAAGAATTAATTTAATTAAGAAACATTTTGATTTTGAAAAGAACTTTGGTAGTAGAAAAATGTGTGGGGGCACCAACTCTTTGAAACAAACCTGAAGTTCTGCAGCATAGATTTTTAGTGCTTTATTCTCTGTGAATGATTTCTCCTAAAAATACTTCAGGCATTAAACACTCAGTTTAAAATACTTGAACATGGATTCTTTCAATTCAACAAAAATCAAGTAAGAATACAGCAGACTCTTTCTAAGAAATAATGTGGTTTTTTGCCGCAATAGGATTCATGTTTTTTTCTTCCAACCTTTCCTAAACTATAATTTGGTCAATAAAAAATGTACAGTAAAGTTCATTGTATTCAGGGGAGTTTTACAGATGGTTTTAAAAAATGGTTTTCCTCTGAGCTTTAAAGCACAAAGCTGCTTCTGCTACCATTTGTCTAATTTATTTCAAGATGTCTTCAATTACCTACTCTGGCTGCTTCCATTAGGATAATAGCCATATAATTAATCCAAAGTGCTAAAAGTGGTGTGAACCCTGTAAGGAGGCAGTTTTATTTAGTTAGAGCAGCACAAGCTGGAACTTGTCAGGTTTTCATGGACAAGATCAAGCTCTCTGAAGAGATGGGAGCCTCAAGTGCAGAGGTCACTGACTGGACATAAGGAATTCACAAGCTACAAGGTTCCGCTGCACTTGCTTGGATAAAGTGATCTGAAACTGAGTTACAAAAACTCTTTGAATCATTGAATAATTCAGGTTGGAAGAGAGCTCTGGTCTGCCCCAACTCTCCTAATTCAAAGCAGGACCAACTTTGTCATGGCCTTGATCAGTTTTAAATCTCTCTAAGGATGGGATGCAACCTGTTCCAGTGTACATTTTTTTGGTGAAAATATCTCGTCAGGATCTCGTCCCTTGCTGCACCCTCTGTTCACTTCCTGTTATTTTGCCACTATAGAGAGAATCTGGGTTCACCATTTCTACCTCCTGGAAAGCAGCTGAGACAGCAGGAAGATCCTTGCCATTCCATCCTCCTTTTCTTTGGACTGAAGAAGTTCTTTCTGCCCATTCCTAGGGTATTTTTTGCACAGCTGCTCTCCAGCCCACAGTATTTCACAGGGCTAAGCTGCTCCAGACACAGGATTTACATTTGCCCTTGCCGGACTTTATGAGGTTCCTGCCACTTCATTTCTCCAGCCTAGTGAGGTCCCTCCGAATAGCAGCCCTGTCCATTAGCTCATCAGCTGCTCTCCCCAGTTCAGTATGCTCTGCAAACTTGTTAAGGGTGCCTTCTGCCTTATGTCTCTAAGTCCACCTAGCCCTCCCTTGCAGCAGAGACTCAGGGAAGTGGTTGTCATCATCCCTGGAGCTGTTTAAAAGATGTGTAGATGAGGTTCTTAGGGACATGGTTTAGAGGTGGACTTGAGAGTGCCAGGTTAACAGTTGGACTTGATCTTAAAGGTCTTTTCCAACCAAAACGATTCTATACGTCTATGTACACAGCAATCTTTAAAGCTACTAGCTGTAACCAAGAAGAACTGAGGGTGATTAGCAGAAGGAAGTAAACAAGGTTGGCCTGGAGATTAGTGATGGTAGTGACCCAAAACTAACACAAATAAGGGAACAACTCTACCTGGAGACTAACACCCAAAGTAACATGAGGAAGTAACTACCATCAGTAGACGAAAGGCGCAATGGTTGAATGAAGTCACCTAAGGTCACATAAGAAACACCTGACAGAGCAAACTGTGTAATGTCCAGTGGAGGATGCTGGCTAAGTACAGCCAGCACAGAAGAGCAAACTTTGGGAAGAGTCTGCAAAGACCCTGGAGATAGAGCTGCCAGTAAACTGACCCACTGTGCAGAAGTTCTGCAGCCTCTGTCCTTGTCCTAGACCCAGGATGAAGTAAGCTGTGTGCTGTACCTTGAATTTGACCACAGACAGCAGGACCCTGACTTACTAGTGATTTCAGGCAACACGGGTGTCTCTTTGCCCAGTCAACAGTCAGGACAGGTGCATGGGAACATGACTTCCCTGGTGTGGCCCTGGCAGGAGCTGTAGGTACAGGTAACAGTAATGTGCCAAGAATGAAATGTGTGTGTAGTGTGTGCTCTGTTACTTGCTACTGTTGTTGTTGAAGTAGTGGTTTAGAACAGAATAGAAAATAGAATATTAATATTTTTTAACTATTCCTAAGAACAGAAGAGAACAGAACAAAACAGAACAAAATAGACTCTTTCTGTTGGAAGGGACCTATGATGATCATCTAGTCCAACTGTCTGACCAATTCAGGGCCGACCAAAAGTTAAAGCATGTTATGAAGGGCATTGTCCAAATGCTTCTTAAACACTGAAAGACTTGGGGCATTGACCACCTCTCTGGGAAGCCTATTCCAGTGTTTGACCATGCTCTCGGTAAAGAAATGCTTCCTAATGTCCCGTGTAAACCTCTCCTGGCACAGCTTTGAACCATTGCCACGTGTCCTGTCACTGGATACCAGGAGAAGAGCTCAGCACCTCCCTCTCTCTGCTTTTCCTCCTCAGGTTGCGGCAGAGAGCGATGAAGTCATCCCTCAGCCTCCTTTTCTCCAAACTAGACAAGCTTAAAGTCCTCAGCTGCTCCTCATAGGACATTCCTTCCAGCCCTTTCAGCAGCTTTGTTGCCCTCCTCTGGACACACTCAAGGACCTGAACATCCTTCTTAGATTGTGGGGCCCAGAACCGCACACAGCACTCAAGGTGAGGCTGCCCCAGCACTGAACTGGCTGGTGATACTGGGTTTGGTGCACCCCAGAATGCAGTTTGCCCCCTTGGCTGCTCTCCACAGACCCTGATAAGCTACGCTGCTATCAACACTAAATGAATATGGAGTCAGGCAATTACAAGGTCATGTAAAAAAAACCACGCTCCAATATTAGTGCACTTAGATTAATTATTTCCACAGAAATAAATTTTAGTCCAGGGCCCCACAGACACATTAGCTTTACTCAAGAGTACTTCAAAATTAGCCAAGGGATTCAAAGTTTTGGCACCACTCTAGGTTCAGGTCCTTGCACTGTTCTGTTCTTCTGAGAGCGCAGGTAGAGAATCTCTTCCAGCTAGTCTGACAGTATCCCAACACAATGCTTGCATAAAAGATTTTCTTGAATATGTGATAACATTCTGTGATTATCATTTAATCAGCATTCTCTATAGCACCACACAATTCTTATAGGAATGGCCAGGTCAAAGAAACACATTTTTAAGTCTATATTTTAACATACGTGAACGCAAGCGAAACACATACATCAGGTCAGTTCAAAGGGTGCAAGTGCAACCTGGGAATGTTTCTAAAACCTGACTGCATTTTGAGGTGAGATCTGCCCTCCCTCTCCCTCACCCTTGCTGGCATCCAGGAAGGAAATACAGTCACAAGTCAGCTGCTGAGTTCAGACCACGTCCTTCATCTGGATGATTCAGTGATGCAGGTTCTAGGAAAGCCGGACCACACTCATAACACAGTCCAGGTGTAGTTGAATGCTCCTACAGCAGCATCCCTGTTCCTTGCTGAGTTACCCTGCAGGGGTGAATGGTGGGTATTTCTGCCCAGCTGTCACAATGTTATGTCACATTAATCAAGGTGCACCAGAACTGGACAGTAGCTTACACAGCAAAGTATCTCACACTTTGAAAGAGTAAAGAAATCAGCTAAATAAACATTTGTGTTGATATTTCTGTTGCAGGGGTAGGACCTTATGTTTAGATCCAACCGAACTGAGGATGAAGTGATTCAAAACCTGTGAAGTTGTTCCTTGACAGGAACAGAAAAGAAAACCGACTAGTGAAATTCAGCCCTGCTGAATCTTATTAATTCATGTTGTACTTAATTTTAAAAATAATACTCTAGATATGTAGCAAAATGGTTTATAATTCAGCCAAAAACTTTTGCATGAAGATTTGTCTATGTATTTTGCACTCAAACATATAATTTTTTGTCCAAATGTGCAAATATTACAAGAAATAACTTGCCATAAAATTCAAATTAGGAAGATCTCAGGACGCAGGGACTATGTTTATGCCAGTAAATTAAAACGGTGCCAAGGAATGCTCCCAAGCACTGGCAGTGTATCATCTATACTGCTAAATCACTAAAACAGTCTCTGGAACAGATTGGCCCAAGTTAACTAACATTCTACCAAATAATACTCAGACATGGTCCAGGAGTTAGCTTGGATGTTTCCAACAGACAATTTGGACATGGCCACCTTGCTCTAAAGGATGAGAAAGTGTGAGCAATGTCCATTCTGGTGCCAGCTGGCCTCAACACCACAGAACAGTCTGAGACACAGTTCATCTCCTACAACAGGCACAGCCAAGGAATATAAACCAGCAAAGCACTGATGAACACAGCCTTACCTCACCCATGCTAAGGGGTCACAGTGTTCGTGAGTAATTTTCACGTTAAGTTCAGTACACCACTCCTGGTAGTCTTACAGAATGATTACCAATGCTTGTAGGAGCTCTTTGCAGAGACCAGAAAGAAGAAAACAGCTCCTATTACGGAATTTTTGGTATAACCGTAGTGGAATATAAAGGAGAAATTCACACTATTTTGGTAGAAGGCATCACAAGTTAAGTTTCTGCTGGGTCCATGACTCAGGTTTATGAGAGCAGCAGGATATACAGCAAGCACACATGGCTTCTTAAGCAGCCCTTCATAAAGTTCCAGCTCAGCAATCAGCATCACAGAGCAAAGGACTTTCCTCATCTTTTTCTCTTCTCAGCTCAGCACTTGGATTCAAGGAAAAAGAAAGACAAGAAAAGGAAGAACAAAACTGTCACCCCCAGACAGAAATAAGACAATTTAATTCAGCTGCCTGAATCAGGCATGGAGGGTGATATCTTTTCCTTTTGGGTCCTGCCTCATTAGCCAGGACGAGGAAGAAGCAGAAATCTCTCCTGCCTGTTCCACAACATGGATCTGCAGTATGGAGAATGCCTGCAAATGTTTAAAGGACACAGTTGTTTCACAGGGCAAGAGCACAGGTAGGGAAAGTAAGAAAGAGCAGGCGAAAATCTGCCCAGGCGTGTGTACTGCAAGAAGAGAAGATGACGATCTAGGGGAAGGAGTCACAAAAATAAAGTGATGCTGTTCACTGTTACTGTGAGCAAACAGCATTCCCGCAGGGCTATACTGCTGCTGGCTGGATCCTGTGGTTGACTTAATCTGTCCTCTATACTGTCTTAGTTCTTCCATAGACACGACAGTAGAAATTACCTTTCCAGATGTTGTGATGTTAAACAAAACTAACAGCAGGCATGCAAATACTGTTTTCTGAGACAGCATATTTTTCAGGAAAAAAAAAATAAGCTCAATAAGGGGCGAGGAGTCAGCGGAAGAAGGAATAAATGGCATAACAAGTTGGTGTTAATTAAGAAGTGAATACTTTCACTTCTTGCACTTTAACTGCTCCTTGTATAAGAGCTATCTAAAAAAAATGTTAAAACTTCATTTTTGTGTGAAAGACTGCATTTGCAGTACATTAGGAGTGAAAGAATTTCGGCTGTGAACTGGGAGTCAGAGTTGGGACAAAATGCTGCTTTGAATTAAAACCATCCAGATAAGAAAAAACAAAAAATGGTAATAAATTATTCTTTATTAGAATAGAGAATAGTTAAAAGTGGAAAGCCCCAGGGTTTGATAGCTACACTGCTATTGTTAGAACCTACTCTTCAATGTTCTAGAAGATTAATTAAACATGGCAATATTTGCTAACTAATTATTTAGTTTCTTTATTAAAATGGGAAGACTTTGGGGCATTTCAGTAGGATTTCATTAAACAAGAACCCGTAAACTCACTGGTAGCTTAGAATTAATGAAATTGCTTTCAAGGTGGTGCAAATCACGAGCAACAAAACAGGTTTTGCCCAGGTTCTGTTTCCCTGAAAGCCCAAGAACTGACTCAGAAAGCAACATGAGAGCATCTGCTCAGCACTTAGCAACAGTTTGGAAAGCTGAGAAAATGCTTAGTCACATTCAGAAGACAGGATACGGAAGGAGGACATGGAATTTAAAATTTGCTTCTCCAGTAAAGCACTGAATTTGGGTAATTTCCTTAAAAGGACCCTTTCAGAAGAAATCAGTAACAATAAAAACATTGAAGTGGCATATGAAGGACTGGGATTTTCCTACGACTCTCTCTCATGCAAGACCCTTTCTGGTTACCAATGCAGTAAGTCTTCCCAGGACCATGTCCTCCTTTCCTGGGACCTGCCCTTCCCAGAGCCTCGTGGGCACAAATCTTTGTATCCACTGAGGCAGAGAAGTGCTGTCCCCACTTGAAGCTCATGTATTTGCCCTAGGAGGCACACAGACTAGGTAAATATGGTCAAAGGACAAAGTTTTGTCTGTAAAAGAACTAGATTTTCTCTCTTGGGGGTGTGTTCAAGAAAAAATAAAATTCCCTGGAAGTGTACAGCTCTCCATATGAGCTTTCTCTGGTGAAGATGTTAGGGTCCCCTCGCACCATTTCATTATGATGAGGAACAGGGAGAAAGAATGGGGTCACAGAGGCTCAACACCACCCAAGCAACTTCAAAGAACTACACGTCTGCTACTCAGGACCATAGTCCATGAGGAAGACTGCAAGCAAAATAACCTAGGAGAAGCTCCATGGCAGGATAGGGCTCTCACTGTCAGCCTGCCTCCTTATCCTGTCTTTTATGATTGTAGGCACCACTCGGAAACTTCAAGTTGACGGATTACATCCTAAATGGGGTCAGAAGAAGCACAGAACAATCAGTGACATTAGTCTGGTGCTGCCCTCTGACTGATCCATTAATCTTAGAGCAGGAGCGACACTCAACAGTATTGGAAAACACCACACATTTCAAAGGAAAATCTCCCCTGTATATAATCAAATTCTGAAATCACTAATATGAGGTATTAGTAAACTAAATAGTTAAGCAAAATTATAAAGACGACTTGATATTTACATCAATTGAAATAGCATTCATAGTTGTATTTGCCAGATTAAGAGTCACAAGGACACTAACTCTCATCCCTAAAAACAGAAGCTGATTGCCAGCTGGGATTATAAAAGAATTCCCTTTCCTTTGTCTCATAGGCTACCAGGGTACATCAGGTGGCTGCTGATTATCTTCCTACAAAACATTGTAAGGAAGAATAACTGCATTTATTATCATTGGAGAAGCCAAATTGGTTGGGTCAATGATCTTCCATTATGGTATGACAATTCTTCTGAATAGTCCAATACTTCAAACAATGGATAAAATAATAATGGATGCTTCTACTTGCTCTTCTTTCCCCCCTTCTCACCCTCACCTAGAACAGTTCAAAAGGTAAAACCCATGTCTTAATTTTCACAGATTCTTTACTGTGTCAGCTACAGACAGTCTGGATACATTTTTCTGGCAGAAACATTGCAAAAATCTATTCTAGGTCAACGCCTTCCACTGTCAGGATCATTCAAAGTATTCGAAAGGCTCAAAGGAGAAAAATAAATCACAAAGTATTGGTATTATGCACGGTCCCTGAAGAGGTATTGACTGCATTTATTACAAAGAATTAAGAAGTAGCTTTAATGTCATTCTGTTCATGAATGGCCTTTCTTTGCAACTGATCTCACACAATAAACCCTGCTACAAAAACTAGCATGCACTTTGATTAGATTAAGGACAAAATGACTGTACATATGTAACACTGCAGGTTATAAATGTGAAGTAATGCCAGGGAAGCGCACATAAATCTCTGTGTGTGCAGGACACCAGGCAGAAGAAGGACTTCCGCATCCCAGCTCTAAGACAGGTGTAAGTGGGAACGAGGATCTGTCAGAAAACAATGTTCTCTCCACAAAAGGAGCAGCAGGCAGGGCCCTTGTGTCATACGGGAAAGGAAAAACAGTCAGCAAGACAAAAATACACCATTTTCTTTCATATCTAAATTCATCAGTATTACCTCTTGCTTACTGTACACCAAATACTTAAACTCACAGTAAAGCAAAAACATCAAGCATCCTGAAATCTCCACCTCCAAATAAACCAAGCTTTCTGGAACCATTTCTGACATTGAGTAGCTAAAACTCAAAGTTGGTCAGTGCCCGCACAGCGTCAGACAGCTGAGAGGTGCAGGACCCGACCAGCAGCCAGGCCTGCGTCACGCGATGCTGAGCCACCTCGGCAACTCTGGCTCCCAACTTTCCACAGACCAGCTAAAAAATCATGCATTTCTCAGCCGGCCTGTGTAAAGCAGAAGAGTAGTCTTTCTGAGCTTTCTTACCATGAGCTTTTAAATGAAGCAAAAATAAGGGGAGTTACACCAAATTCTACCCATTCTTTTCTTCTAATTAGACATACACATTAGTAAGAGGCTGCTAACCACACAGTATGGCGCTGTGCATATAGATAATTACACATATGTTTTATGTAATATTATTATTATTTTATATCATAATTCGTAATACAATTTATGTTTATTTTTAATTGAATATTTTTATGAGGTTCCTTATCTAGTTGTGACACTAATGCACTAGATCATTTTTCTCAGGAAAGCTCAATATCTTAAGATTACTTAAAAGGAAAAAATGTAGAAGCTCAAATCTTTCCTTGATAAATGAGACGTGTCACAAGCCAATGATCCCTGTGCACAGGATACATAGTACACTTGACAATGTGAGCTCAACAACAATGACGAAATACTTTTTACAGTCCACTATTTTATGACAAAAGGGTCTAGATTGCAACCTGTCTGACTCTAATTTACTTCCCAAGAGCAGAGCATTCTGTGTGAAAAATCATTTTATGTTTCTTCCTTCCTCCAAACCCGTTATTTCTCCATGGAAGCAAGTATTCTACTCTGTAACTTACGCAATAATAATTACACACACTAAATCAATTATAAATGTGTATAATACATGTGTTGTATGTGAGTGCTTTCTTTTTTCGTTTGTTTTCTTTAGCTAAAACATGAATCACAAAATACATATACCATTTGCTTTGCGTACCAAAGCACAGGAGGACATTATTCTGTCATAAAGATTATATGATCAAAGGTCCCAACTCTGCAGAAAACCTAATAAAGTATGTACTCATTTTTATAGTCAACTCAGTAAAAACACTCACAGCATGTGTCAGTCTTTGCAGAAATAACACTGATGTAGCTTAACCTGTGAATGTTACACAAAAATATATTCACCTGTAATTGTACCACAATTTCTGATTTTTTTTTTCCTAAATAACCTCTTTCAAGTAAAATGTTGATCAACCTCCCCTAAGATTCTTTGCAGAATCCACATCCTAACATTATTGCTTAATGTCATGCGGAACAGCTATGGAGTTACCGTGGAAATGTGCACGCCAGCATATACCACCACTATAGGGTGGGCAGTGCAGATATTACCATCAGTAGTTCAGTCACAGTTCAAAAGACATCAGCCCCAAACTCGTTAATTAAACAATTCAGCTGTACTCACTAGAGAGGATTTTGAGAGAGAACCAAAGGATGACTATAGAATGGCTGCTGCTTTGCAATATGTCAAAGATGTTTATGGATTTATTTTGTAGAGTTAAATCTTTGCTGAACTGAACAAGCTATGAAACAGGAAAGCTATGAGACTGCATAGGTTTTTAAACAGCAAACCAGTTCATTTCTAGGGAAATACTGTTCTTATTAATTTACAAACATTTTACAGCTTTGCATCTACATTAGTTTAGACTTTTACTTGCAGCACGTGTTATGTTTTCTAGCCTATTCATTACTTATGGATTTTTACAGGGATGCCTTTCAATGCACCACAGCACAGGAACTGACAGAAAGCCAGAGATGGTGCAGGGAGGTGATCAGTGGCAGCACGGTTTCCAATCTGACCAACACCTGTGACCTCCATCATTCCAGGTAACAGAAACAGTCTGAGGTCCATGGAGATCTAGATGAGCAAAGACTCGTATTCTATATGCAATTTCAGCTTGTTTCAGTGGTCATTTTTTAAAATTTAAGCCAAAACACCCATCTGTAATACCATAGCTCTTAGGATAAGAGCAGAGAAGACACAGAGGCCAAAAAACTCTGATTCCACTTGGACAAACTGACACTCCTGTGAAAGATGCCAGGTAAGCTTAAGTATTCCATCACAGTTTATCTTCTTGTAAAATACTCACCTGACTTTCCCTTTGGTGTTTCTAAGGACAGTTGCAGCAAAATTTTGTGTAACACCAACCAGACTGATGCCATCAACTTCCACAATTTGGTCATTCACTTGGATCCTTTCAGGGGACAAACACAAATATATAAATAACTCTGTGATTTCTTGGTGAATTTTCAGCAAAACTTAGCATACGGAGATCTTTTTAGTTTGGTTTTAAACAAAGGCTTTAAACAAAAACTCAGTCATAAAATGATGGAGATAAACATGAAAAATGCATCATTCCTTGCATGCAGACGTCTCATAAATCCAGCTTCAAAAGTCACCATTACAATTAATAGCATCAATCATCCAGTCACTTTCCTTGCATATAAATACAGCAACACAAACTCTTGAATTTGTCATATGACTTAAATTAAACAAGATACTTGAACAGTTCTTATATCATTCTTTCCTAAGCCAACCCTGAAAAACAGCATAGGACATAGCTCTGGTATTTCACGCTAATGGAAAAAAATGCAATATTTAACTAAAACAACCTGCTCATCTGCAGAGAAAAGAGCTTGTGCATTAGATTAAATTGTGACCTACTCTCTTAAAATATTTAATCTAACTTGCTCCAAAAAGATGAATTCCCAGTGTAAGTGTGATCTTGCTGCACACAATAATAAGCCCTTGGAGTGTTTTAATGAGGACTCTCTCTGAAACCAAACACCTACTTACAGTGAATACACTGTTTGAAGGAGGAAAAGTTAGCTGGAATAAAAACCATGCTGCTTTTATCTGAAGGAGGCACTGCTATGAAATCCCTAGAGCAGGAACTGGACTCATCTGGATTACAAATTCTTGGAAGGAGGACTGCTATACTAAAATATGCTCTAGAAATGCATGAACTCCTGTAGTTTCAAAAATTAAAAACAAAAAAAACCCCCACCACATTCAGAACTAGTCAAAGGGAACAATTTTCAAGCACTTAATAGGAATGCTACTGATCCAAACAATACAGTTTATGAAGGAAGAAAGAAACAGCTATGAAAAAATCCCATTTAAATTATATGAAAATACCTAGATTGAGGTATTTAATATCTTAGGGTATCTTAGTGATAAGACTTCTTTTCAAAGAAGAACAGAGGCTTCAAAAGAGGGCTGAAGCATTTTGACTTAGAGTACTAATTTCTTTGTCAAGTCTGAAGCAATGCATTGCAATTCTACATGTGTTCAAGCTGTACCTTCAGTTCTTTGCACTCCACTGATGAATAAAAAAATACAAGGTGTATTCTTTGGTAGCCTCACACCACAGAATGTCACTGTTTTCTGGGCAGGATCTCTCTCCTGTATATAAGAAACCTTGAAAAAATGATCTTTGCAACAGCCTAAAGACTCCTACCTTGAAAATACTATCAGGCATTTTATTCTCAGAATTTTATTTCAATTTTCACTGAAGCATTTAATAAATGTCCCAACCACATTAATATTTATTGTATGTTGATGCTGGGTTTTGGTCTGGTTTTGTTTTTATTTTGTTTTGGTTTGTTGTTGTTGTTTTGGGTTTTTTGTTTGTTTGTTTCTTTTGGTTGGCTGGGGTTTTTTTGTTTTGTTGTTGTTGTGTTTTGTTGTTGTTTGTGGGTTTTTTTCAGTTAGATGGCCACAGGAGTTCAAGAAAAGAAGTTTAAGAAGTTGGGGCTCACTGAGTGGGAAACTGGCACCCTCTTGGCTGAAAGCAAAATGGTGTAAGAAGATCCCTTTTTAATGGCAGTTTAGCTACAATACTTAACATACTTCACTACTCAGTGGACTAGTAGTGTTCCTAGAGATATGTAGAGTATTTCAGCTGACGGAATGTCATATTCAAGAACTGCTGCCTGCAACTTCCTAAGTGGCTCTACCTTGATCGACTGCACTTGTCCTTCAGGCATAGTTTGTTATCTACTTCTTTCTTGTTTGTACAGCTCCTAAATTCATGTCCAAGTCTTATTTTTACGTCCATTGTTCTCCAAACCTCCTCTCTTTCTATAAATGCATGTATTTTATTTATATATAAACACATATAGATATCAAACAACATATACTTACTTAATCGTTATTCAAATTATATAATTACATGTAATTAGAAGTTTCCTGTCTGTGACTGTGTACATTCTATAGTGCCCAGACCAAAATACTCTCACAGCCATACCCTCCTGGCCACCTCCCTCCTCAGGCCTCCCCTCTCCCCACTCCCACCCCAGCTCTGTACCTGCAGCTCCAACCCCCAGACAAGCCACCCCAGGTACCATCTAGACCAAAATATTCTCACAGCCACGTTCTCCAGACAGTCTTCCCTTTAGAGCCCCCTCTGTCAGGAGCTCTAGGCTTCTTCTGCCTCTCAAATACAATTTCAAACATAAATTAAAAACTAGGCTTAAGTTGGCAAAGCCTGAATTAGAGAGGTTTAAGTGCTTTTATCATTAATGAAACTCATAATTCTTCTGGCAATTATTTTCTCCTGCTCCTGACTTTAATCTTTGCCTATGTGAAGCAGCATTTCAATGAAGCAGCAACCACAGAAGTGAACCAACTAAAGTTGAACAAATTACTTGCCGAAGTACTGCTCTGTATGATGAACTGAAAAATTTAACCTGTGCTTCAAGTTAAGAACAGTGTAATGTTTCAAAACTGTTGTTCTCAATGTTACCAAAGTACTTTAAAATGTGAATGACTCATCACCATGATAATTTGGAAGAAGCAGCTATTAATTAAATCCAGGAAAATATTTTATTTTTCATATTCAGTCTAATGATTTATTTCATATTTTACACACTATTAATAATCTCTCTTATTACTTATCAAAACGCTTGTCTCTGGATTCATCTCGAAGCATCATCCTTGGTTAAATACTGCCACACAACACCTTTTGATATGACAACTGAACGCCACCTGCTTGTTTGCATCAACATGAATCAAGCCAGCGGTGCTCAACCACTCAGAAACTTCTTTGTACAGATTTTGGGTTTCCATGGGAGGCAAGTACTTTGTATCACGATTTGATGGGTCTTTCAATAAAAGATGGGAGTTATCCTATAAATATTGTAATGTTTTAAAACATAGTTTCAGAACAGACTGCTTGAAGATTGCTATGCGGTTATTCAGAATATCTGATGCAACTGCTGAAATATAGCTTTATCTTCTGTAAGGAGACTTTGTTTTGCTATCAGTGTTAATGATTAACTAGGCTTTTGACAAAGATGAAGTTAACAGGACCCTTTACAGTTGACGCACTTTATTACAGAACTGGCTGCTCCTGACTGAGAGGATTACATATCCCTTTCCCAAGTGAGTGATCAGTCAGGCTCTCAGAAAGAAAATCAGAGGCTATTTCTCAACTGACTGAACATTCGGCCAGTTGAAAACCAACACAAATATTAGAATGGTCAAAGAAAGATATGCTTTTTCTCAGCTGACAAGCTCCTTTCAGCTGCCATCTAGGGAAATGAAAGAAGAGACTTGTGATTGTACATTAACTTCCATAGCCCACTCAAACGTGAATAATGAGAGGAATAGAAAATACAGATCATCATAGAGCAGCAGGAAGCACATCTGATTTTCAGCCAGGGAATTTCACACAGAATGCCAGTCATGAGCTTAATGCCTTCTGGCTCAGCTCAAGTGTACCTTTTAGAAAAATGTTGCTTAAATTTAAAGTAATGGATGAAGTCATCACATCTTGAGGTGTCAGCTTCTTCACTTCCCTTCATAATTTTTAAACCTATGATAAATCAGTATTTGGCATTCAACCTGGTATCTTATTGCCAAGATCTGCAATAAAGATACGTGCAAGCCCAGTCTGAAGGACGGTATAATTCAGTAGTTTCAGAGCAATGTTACTAAACTTCGCAAGCCTCTGCCATATGGAGCCTTCTGATTTAACCTTTGTGGAGCTTCCACAGCAGAACGACCTTTGCCTGGCTGCAAAGTTATAGGTGTTCATCAATAAGGAACCTGTTACTGCAATACATTTTTCAGAAGACAGTATCATCTTTTGAGAGTTTATTCTTACTCTATTTACCTGTGTTTGTATTTGGTATAATTTATAACTAATATAAGAAATCACTAATGGTTAAAAATAGAAGTAGAGAATGCATATAAGTAGATGTAATTGTTAATGTATCAGATAAGTAATATTTTATTTGCATGCAAATTTACAACGTGTATGCACTGGGAAAAACCAACAGACTATATGGGGTGGAAGATGTTTAAGAATACTTTTCATTATTAAATGATTACATAGTAAAGCATTTTTCTAATTTTTTATGAGAAACATTGGCCTGATTGTGGCAGGTATTCGGTAATACACAGAACACTCTGTCCCATATGATAGGAAATACTGTATGTTCAAAAGGAATTCTTTAACTTACATGTACCAAGTAAGCAATTCTAGAAGCAAGCAGGTTTTATATAAGCATCACATAAGACTGCAAACACCAATTCATTTCTTTAGTGGGCAAGATTTATGGTACAGCTTCATATTCCAATTGATTAAAGTACTTTCAGTGCAGTAGGGGTAAAAACTCAACTCTGGAGCAGATGACTACACATACTAAGAAACACGAAGTAACAGCCTGTGTTAGTAAACTTGAAAGAAGGTGTATTTAGTAAGAGTTTAAGCATTCAGATGCACTAATTATTTTGCTAATCAAATGTTGAGCAGAACTCATTTTCATAAGTATTGTGTGTTTAAAGTTGATTTGAAGCCAAAAGAACACATGGAAGCTCAACATCTTTAAAATCTAAACTACCTTCAAAAGTGGTACACAACATGGAATCTCCAGCTTTATTCACATCAAAGCCTCTGGGTTTTCAGGTATTCACAAACACACATCTTTGGCGAATCTGTTCTCCTTGAACACTTTAAACTCAGTGCACTGACCTGGTGTCTTCTCATAACCACATTAGGTAGTTGGACCTTACCAGTGAAGTCTCCAAATTTTACAGCTTTGAGTTATCATGACATACATTAAGCAAACAACTCTTTCCTATGAAAATCATAATTCATAGTAACTATTGCTGGGAAAATTTTCAAATACTGAGTCTAGTTTACCTGCCATCTCTTTCTGCTGCCCCACCTTCTGTTACTGTTTTGACAAATATTCCCAGTTTTTCAAGGCCTGCATCTGCTCCAACTCCCATTCCAATGATGCTTATGCCAAGTCCATCTTCATCTGTGAAAAAGGAAAGTGAAAGCAGAAACTTCTTACATTTGATTTATATAGTTATTCGGTAGATAAACATTTATTCTTTGGTTCCTCTTGGTTTTTCATATCAGTAACATTAATATCCTTTTGCTTCCTTTTATAAACTTTATTATTCCACCATTTAATTACACACAAAAAATATCACTTTGACCCTTATGAGGAGCTCAGGACAACAATCGCTATTTTTACTCTTCCAGTGGAGAATGCAAGCGTCACATCAAACAGTGTGTAAAATCATGTGTTAATGCAGGGACAGAAAACAATTCCCCTATGGAAATAAAGAACTGCATGTCTCTGAACTGCTTCTTTAATACCTTATCAAACAATGCTTGAAATCTAAAAAGGCAAGGTGACTACAACAGATTCATGGAAATTCAAGAAAGGCTGTGTAGGCACGTGTGGGCTCATAGATCAGTGTCACAGGAACTGGAAATGGCACACAGAGTCCATACCTTTTTCTAGTTCAACTGGGAAGAGCTCCAGCTTTTCCACACGCTTCTCGAGTTCATATTCAGCTGACGCAGCCACTGGGTCAACTTCATCATTTCTCCTGTCATAGTCTTCATTGGAATATGTATTGAAAACCTGTGGAAACAGACAAAAAAAAAATCACTCAGTTACCTACTCCAAAAATACTTTTAACTTACAAAAATAACAACTGCTTTTGTCCTGTGATGTTGCAGAGTATGAAAAGGCTTTCAAAAGTCAAATTTCTCCTGTTCATTCAAACTTCAGGTTTTTAAATTTGTGCTTTTTCATTCCAGTAAAGCACAAGTCTGGTTGCAAAACTCAATTAAGAATAAATGATTGACTTTTATTGTTTGCGATTATAAATGCAGAAGGTGATCTTGAATTACTAAGTTGGACTGTACATGTCAATATTTAAATTACTTAATTCAACTCATTAAGAATGTGCTATTAAAA
This sequence comes from Caloenas nicobarica, assembly GCF_036013445.1. Lineage (NCBI taxonomy): Eukaryota > Metazoa > Chordata > Aves > Columbiformes > Columbidae > Caloenas > Caloenas nicobarica. Next base: position 26,857,362 of record NC_088246.1, on the reverse strand, counting down.
AAGATTCACAGACAGGAAAAAGCAAAATACATTGAAATTATGATCTGCATACAGCCTGTTTCAGTCTTTTCTCCTAATGAAGTTCCAGTTTGCATTAATCTAACCAATGCTACACCTCAAGATTACTCACGTACATTTACGCCGCCTATGGATACCGTTAGAGATTATGCTCCGTATTATGTATTACCTTTTAAGGATAGCAATATACACAGCCATGGGTATTTTTTAAACTAACCAGGTTTACAGGTTTATTTCTGCTTTAAAGCAGTAATTTAACACTGACTGCATTAACCTGATTTTTTTATTTACACTACTTTCTATTACACTTTCAACATGAACATGTCAATCAGAGATTATTCAGACCTTCAGGAACTTTAAACAGTCAGGAAAATAATATTATCATATTTTAGAGGCCGGAGTTTGACAGCATAATTCACTTAACTGTCCACATTTGGCAGTAAGTAAAGAATACACATTATTAATAGTAATAATTTTCTGAACTTCAGTCCCATGCATGTATCATGTTCATTAGTTCACATAAAGGAAAACAATTTCCCATGTCCCATCTTCCTCTTTTATAGGGATCCTACACAGGATACAATCATGTCGCCACGTTTTTCTTTATCACTGTTTCTCTTAGAACATAAACCACTGCATCACGCGATACAGCTACACGTGCTCAGATCTCAAGCAGTCCAGCCCGCTCTGTCACAGCCATGCTTGGAGGCTTTGTCACGACCTGGGCTCATTTCCACCTGCGGTTTCACCTGCCCGGAAAGCTGTTAGTGCAGGTCAATTTCTTTTAAATAGTAGTTATATTAAAATTGCAATACAGAAATACTATTCAGTACTATTGTAAGTATAGTAACTGTGTAATGGCTACTGCAAAGCTACTTCAAAAACCCTCCCAGCTTCACATAAAGTAGTGGTTGAAACAGAAAAGACATTAGTCACTCTCTGGAAATTTTAACTCCTGTATTTTACATCAACGTGAAACACTTAATAAACTGTCTCTTCCAAGAAGACTGAGATTATAAGCATTTTATAAAAATCCACAAACCTATCTCACATTGAATTTTAGTGATACTGATGCAAGAAAAAGGCTGGTTTAACTAAATCATGTTCCTCAGAAGCCTTCTTAAATATATCCAAAAGTTAAGTAAGGTAAGTCACATAGTAAATGTCCAATGCTGCTGAATATTTTATGCTGCTTTAGTATGTCTAAGATTGGAGAAAAGATACTGATGCAGAGATAAGCATAAGGAAATACAACAATTTACTTGGTCTAAAATAACCTGCAAAATCTATGTGCAAGTTCTGGCCATGCAACACACTGATGGAGAAACTGGAAGCAGCCAACTCCTTCAAAATGTAAGCGATCACCTTCAACTCCTTCCCTAAGCTTCCGTTTCTAGATGCAATAATTGCATCTGCACTGGGTATTTCTTAAATGCCTTGAACGATGTATTAATTTCTGCTCCCACTGTTAACCCCATTGGGTGTCTGAACTCCCAGTTACAAAGGAAAACAAAATAGAGGGTATCCTCACCAGCTTAACAGCCTGACACAGGAGCTCTGAAAAGTCTTTTGTTACTCCAAGTCTTTCACAAACCCCTTTGACACAAGGTAAAGCCTTCTTCATGTTATGTACCCCTGCCTGCTGCTTCTCACAACACTTGAAGACAGGAAAAATCATTAGCATGGTTTTCTATGTAGCCATATCAAGCTAGAAAAAACCTGGAGATCTAACGATGCCAGCCTGTACGTAGTGAAAAAGCAGCAGGTATAGGACAGAAGGCCATCACATTTATCTTTTGATTGAGATGTACAACTCATAGCAACCATCTAGTCTACCCTGACGCTAGTACAGATCAGTCAGAAGAGCCAGGGGACAGCACAGCAAAGCCCCACTGCGGGCTGGTGGGGAACCTCCAGCTGCCCTTCCCGGTGGTTTGCTGTCAAAGGCCACTGCACCCACCAAGGGTTCCATATCTAAACCCGACCTCATTCATGCCGACTCCGACCAAAACAAGGATCAATCAGTAAAGCTGGACCCAACTAAACCACTACTGAGCTAAGGTATGACCACAGACCTTTAGGTCTAAAGTGCAGCTGTCACGCAAGCAACTACAGGTTAAAAGCAACAGCGAAGTTTAGCTAGGATTGTCTCATTTATCCACATGATGAGAGACACCTGTGTTTCAAATTCAGAACAGAGATGGATATTCTCAAGGAAAATGGAGATATAGACACTAGCTGTTGAAGGGTGGTGAGAGATGCAGATAAACATTGCTTACTGAAGACAGAGAATAGATGAGGGTAAGGTACAGGGAAAAATCACGTCACAAAATGAGTATGTTTATTTCTAGATTCCTTTACATCTTGTTAACTAGCCCCATTCTTTTCCTTTTGTTCAATGACTGGCGTTAGTATATTGTGGCAGCAATTTCAGACTTGTTGCAAACTGACTAAATATGCTTCATGACAATTTTCTTTCGAAGCATCAAATCATGTATTGACTTCTTGTTTGGGATGGTCTTTCTTGAACCAGATTAGACAGAAGAGATGGCTTCTTGGACCTTGCTTGCTGGTTTGGAATATTTAGATCTGCACACACAAGGGAACTAAAGATACTGTTGGTAGTGAATACATTTATCATTATGTCTCCAAATACATCAGGCCACTCTTATCTAGTATCTCTCCTAAGCATTCAATCTGAGATTGTAGGATCACTGACAGCATCAGGGTAAAATAGTCTACATTTCCTACCTGGCATTAACTTACCGTCTTTTGTACACTGGTCATATGATCTTGCCCACTGCCTCCAACATGTCTTTTGATTAGGGGAAAGAGGAGGATATTCTTGTATGACATTTACCTCATTTTGCACAATCACATTTAACAGTTGACTGATTCTATTAAATTAATCTCTAGATGTTAAAATGAAGAAAACAGAATTTGTGCTTGGAAATCTTATTTCTTTGTGAAATAGTCTATCCATCACAGTCACGAACTGCTTGCTCAGTACAGTCATGAGAACTGTCATTCAAGACTTTACTTTGCTAAAAATAAAATAAACAGTTATAACTTTTTCCTCAAAGTATGCTTAAATTGATTTAAGTAGACCTACTTCACCACGTCTGTCACTGCTATTTCCTACAGTGTGTGTGGGATTTCAGACTCATGGGAATTCTCCCATCCCCTGTGATTTAGAAGATTTGGTTTTGCCATCACACTGGCCAAGTACCCACTACAACAAAGTCTACTGAGTAATTACTTAAAGAAAGCGCTTTTTCAGGAAAATCCAATATATCATCTTAATCTCTGGTTACACCTCTCCGAGTATTTAGAAACAAAACAAAACAAAAACCCAAAACAAACAAAAAAGCTTCCATGGAATTCACTTGTGATGTTTACTAGAATTTACAACAGATTCATCCTTCGGCATCCTTAATTACAATTAAGGTTGTAATAACAATTTCCTTTGGTTGCTTCTGCTATATATACCCTATTGACCTCGGGAAAGATGAAAACTCAGAGGTTGTCTTTAATGCAGACATGGGTGGAAATCATAAATATTTTGTATCAGACACATTATTATTAATTACAGTAACAGCTCGAATTTCAGCCAAGTTTTGTTGTGATTGCTAGCAAGAATCCAAATAAGGAATTATAGTGGCTAAATAAGTCATTTGGACATTCAGGAAAACATAGATGACACCTTCAGTACTTTCTCAGTCTAGAGAAGTCTTTAAGTCTAGAACAGCATGCGATAGCAACTCCCTACCCTCTGCGAGGAGGAACAGGGACATTTGCAGGGTAGTTGACAATTTCTTCAGAACAGTTGTACAATAATCCCTTGCTTTGAATATACTAAACTGGACTGCTGGGCTTCCTCCATTAAGGATGAAAAACTCTCTCGTGGGGAGAGAAGTGAGGAAAAGCCATAAGAGTGGCACAGGAAGAACCAGACATGTCCATGGACGTGACAGTGACCTACTGTGTTACACCTCAAGCACAAGCAGTTGTGAGGAGCACTTCTGTGCTGCCCCCGCAAGGGCAGGAGGCAGGCTCAGCAATGGGGATAACTGTGGCTAGAAGCTAAATGAGAGAAAAAAACCAAAACCAAACAAACCAAAAAACCCCACAGCTTGACCATTCATTATCTTCTGCTTGAAAGTCTCTCTACAGCATAGCTTCAGGGAGGAGAGGAAGCTCTGACAACATCTGAAATAGGTGATTTCTTTTTTAAAGACTATTTTTACTGCGATGTGGTCACTTTGTCACAGCCAAAGGGAGTGAATCAGTGACGAGGAGCCACCACAGGCTTCCTCCAGCTTTCCTGGCTTCACGCTCTCCTAAAGTCTGCGTGGGCATCAGCTGTCACTAACGCTTCAGCAGGGAAGCACCAAGGAGACAAATCTTCTGAAGAAGCAATTGCAGGGATGAGACACGGACGGGAATTAGACAGATGCAATATTGAAAGAAACTGATCATCTAACACCAAAACCAAGCCTGGGGTTTCCCTCAGAAAGCTCTGTAGGAGAAAGATCTGTTTTAAGCAGCCTGAAACTCTGGCACAAAGAACTACACAGCAGATTTTAGTTTCTGAAATCCTACAAGCATCTAAACCCTAGACTTCTTCATCCCAGAGAGTCCTCTTCTGACATACAACAGAAAGCCAGGAGCAACTGCTGCCATGCATGACCAAACTGTTCAACTTGTTGATACAAACTGGAAAATATTCTCTCTAGATACTATTGGTTTAGGAAGCTAACACAGGCTATCATGTCTTCTGTCTGTTGCAACAGCCATGAAGACAATGTCTAATAAAAAGCCACAGTGTCACTGTCCTGCAGCAGCACCAACACATCTCAGCATCCATCCAGCTCCATCTCCTGCAGCACGTCCTGCATCCAGCCTGCCTACAGGGAGAGGCACCCGACCGATGTGAACCCCAAACCCTGCCACAGTCACGCTGCCTGGTGGGACACAGGCATTAAAATGCATGGACTAAGCACACGCATCCATTAGGCTTGAGACAGGACTGTGATTTTCTTCCCAGTATAAGAAGTTAAACAACCAGACAGACTTCACTTTTAAGCTCATTTCACTGAAACTAGTATCTCAAATTTTATACAGTGCAGTTTCAGGCCCAAACATGGAAATGAAATTGCTTTGGTGGTAGCCATGGACCATCTCCTGGTATCAACAATGAAAGGCCATACCTGCTCACTCTCTTTGACGTCTCCACCGCACTCACTGCTGTTGAAGCAGAAGGTCCTAGTGCTTCAGCTCAGAGGGGCTGCAGGGACTCTAAGTAACCCAGCTAAAATGCTCGAGTCCTTCCACACAGGATGCACTAATATAGAGCATTGCATCAAACTGCTCTTCCACTACACATCCCTTACCTGAGCATTTTAAATTCTGTGTAGGTTGACATATTGGTATAAAAAAGTGGCCTTCTTGGTCTCTTAAATCAAGTGGAAGGCCAAATTTCCAGATTTTTTGTCTGTCATCTCAAATTTTCTATGTACAAATATGATTTTTACTCTCTCTTTGCTCAGTTTCAGGTGTGACCTCTTTAATACACCTGTCTTCATTAAGTAATTTCCTAGAATCAGTGAAGTTATTTATCCTACTATTAATTATTTATTCAGTTTGTACTTGGTTTACTGCTGATGTACTAGTTTTGTTACAATTTATGTCGCTACTTGTCTACATTGCAGAAAAATACAAAATCACTGTTGCTGGAAATAAGATGTGTGCCCCATGTTAAAACTTCAGGCTGTTACTTTTAATTAAGACAGGTTAGAGTAATCAGCAAGTAAAAATAAGCCCTGGTACTGAAGAGTAAAATCAAAGCTAATACAGATCTGCTCTTACAGAGTAATTTCTAAGAATAAAAAAAAAAAAAATCCTTTCCATTATTTGGCTAATACTGTGTCATTACCAATAAATGTTATATGACAAAGCAGATTAAGATCTCCTGAAATACTAGGTTTTCATATTAGTGCTAAAACCTTGCTCCTTGAAGGTAAGTTAAATTTTTACTTAGATAAGTAAAGTAGAAGATAAGTAAATGTTTTTTATAGTACCAACACTCTTTCAGCTGAAAACATCCTATATTGTGTGTGCTACTCTAACAAGGATCAATGAGGAGATAAAAGATGCTCTTTTCTTGGGGTGAGTTCTTCTCACTCTTTATGAAGGGACTCTTTCCCTCCTGAAAATATCCGATCTGAAAAATAAAAAATCCAGCAGTTCAAGTATTACAAATACAAGTTCTGAGAAACTTTGGTTCTCCAGACACCAGCTCTCATTTTGACTCCACCAGTGAGGCAGCAGAGCTGCTGCCTCCTTCATCAGGAGGAAGAGATGTCCCTCTGACTCCACCTGTGCTTTTTAATATAGTGTATTTTTCAAAGCCACTCCCTCCTTCCTCCACAACAGTGTATATCCTTGACCCAGTCTAAGGCTACATGACACAGATAACTTCCAGTCATCTGCTAATTACACTCAAAGCCATTGCCATGCAATGCTCCTCTTTCAGAGACTTTGGAACTAAGATCTCTGCAAAGCAACAAGCACTGGGACAATACTTGAATAAGGCATTTAACAAAACAAAACCACCTGAGAAGCAGCCTGCCCCACCACTACTGCCAACAGCAGTTCAAAACCAAGGAGAGAGAGAGTGTGTCCTGCAATTCAAGAACTAGTTACTCCAAGTGCCTTCAGTGACATCAAACTCCTGCTGAAAGGGAATTCCCTGTAGGCTGAAACTTCTACTAAAATAAACTTCGCAGTGGCAGAATGTGAACTTTCCCATGCTGCATCTATCTTGGGTGCAAAGCTTGTTGGAAACAAGTGGGACCATAGCCCCGCACCACTGTTTCTTCAGACTTTCTAAGGGGCTTGAGAACAAGATAAGCTCCTTTGAAAACAAATTAATACTGATATACTTAAGAAGCTATACAAAATGTAATGCTGGCCTCATTAACACTGAGCACGCTTCATTATACAACCCCTAGTGACCTTGTTCGCAATCTTGATGTGGTGTACAGCGAAAAAATGAAAAGTGGAGACTGATCTACATCCCATGGGTGTGAGTCCTTGTAGACTGGGCTTGCCCTTTGGAGCAGCAATCCTACTCAGGTGAAACCTCAGGAATATCATGTCATGAGAAACACAGATAGCATGAACCATTTCTCTCTTTTCTACACAGCAAACAACTTATGGCCTCTAGGTTGTTGAGGGCAAATATGCCTCTAAACCAATCCTGGAAAAACTTCAGCTATTTTCCCCAAAAACCCAAACAGTCCGCTCATTGGCAAATATCAAATTACTTCAACACAAAAAGTTTAAAAATATTTCTCTGTTTTTAATAAACTATTTTTCCATGTTTTCGGTATACAACACTTTGCAGAGTATCCAAATATTAGGTGTACCTTTTGCTGGAAGGCAATCTAAGTAACTCAGCTTGCTTAGCCTGAAAGAGTTACCCCGGTCAGACTTGAAGAGATTCGTTGGTATCGAAACATGGCTTGCATGGAATTCACAACTTGCACAGCTATTAGGGTTGCTATGTCTCAGTTTTGGTTTAATGAGTGAGTAAAACAACAAGGCCCACTGAAACCTGGAGTTGACAAAGATATCTGAATAGTGTTATCTGAATATTCCTGCTTTTTTTGCATATAGTGACCGGCTACAATTCTGTGAGGTTTTTTTTATTTCCATCCTTCTCATTATGTTTTTTGTCATAACCATTATTACAAATGGAATATTCCAATTTTCTCTTACATTAATGGTACACACTAAATAATTTTCACTGAATTCTGTTTGATGAGCTTTGCAGACACGGGTCTGTATTTTCTTGGACAGTGGGTTGGTTTTTTAATGCAGCAGTATAATGGGATGAATAAATAACTAGTGAGGTGACTATCCTGAGTCTTACTGATCATATATGAACCCCAAGGAGACTTTTTAAGTTTGGTGTACTTCACAGGTACAATTAATAGGTAATTAATTCCTTTGCCTTGACCTTGCCTTTTTTTAATGCTGGTTTCTATTTCTGGAAGTTACTGACAAAAAATTTACTTTGCAATTGTTTAAATCTTCTACTGTTTATTTTTGGTCAGTAATCCACAATGTAGAAATAGAGAATAAAAATCAGGGGAAAAAAAGCCTCGTATTTTTCGTGTCAGTAGCTTGACAATTGCAGGGAAAAAAGCCAAGAGACAAGCTCCATTGTATGGTGTTCCCATAAAGCTCATGGTTCCTCAGAAAATCTCTCCTGCCAGACTTCTGTCACAGATCCCAGATGGATTGGAGATCTATGTACAGCAATTGAACACGTTCCTGACTACAGCAGTGCAGTACCGACCTTTAAACCTGAATGGCTTTGGCTAAATGTAAACGCACTCCTGTTTCAGGGCAAAGAAAAAACATTTCCCTGCACCTTTAGAGTGTCTCCATCCAGCACAACAAGGACCAGTTGCAACAAGAGCACATTGATAGTCACGCTATACAAAAAAATTATGAAAATATCAATAAGAATATTTAAGAAGAAAACTCGTTTCCATTGTGACAGCAGATACATTTTATCACTCTTTTGGCAAGTCCCTCTATTGCCAAGGTAACAAACTAGCATGCTCAAGAACTCACTGTATCTTTGAACATGAAAATAAGCACACGAATGAGAATGTTTGTAGTGAGCTCAGTTTGACAAATTAATTATAACATAGCACAGACTCATGTCTGGACCTCTCATGCCTAAACAAGTTTAAACGGACAAGAGAGCACAAAGCAAAGTTGCAATTTCTGTCCCTAGACATTTATTCCTGAATCTGCTGCAGTATTTCTTCCAGAACCTTGAATCGCTGCCAATTTACATCGTAACTGAGGGTGTGATTTTTCTTCTGCCTTCAAGAGTGTGACACACAAGCAAGCCAAGAGTAAATGCTGCTTCTGGTACCAATTAGCACAGATTGCCATACAGTAGCGATGTTGCCATGAATCCACATGGCAGTTTTTCTTCTCCCAGAAACCTCACTCTCCCTCAGCCTACATGTCAAGATGGCCAAACACGGAGTAAAAGTGCCACAAACGTTCTCGGAGGCAAACATCTGAAATAAAATATTGACTATTCATAATACAGTCTTATTTCTGTTTAAAATAAATCTCAGCAGAGATAAAATCGTGTAACCTGCATATTCACTTAAAATGAACCTACAAAACCAAAATTTCATAAGCAATTCCTTTTATTCACTTACAGATGTCACCACCACTAAGAAAATAATTCAAAGGAAAAAAGGGCATAAAAAGTCATCATAGGCATTCATTTAGGATTTAAGAGATTTGCTAAATAAATTAAACAGATAATTCATCCAACTCTAGTTTTATTGTCTACTTCATACATTTTATATAAACTGAACAAAATTAATACAATGCTTTTATATATAGATATAAATATGTATACAAAATGTACTATAAATAGTACACATTGCTATATATCCCTTTACTTAAGGCAGAGAAGAGAGTAGAAGTGGAATCAAAGAGTTAGGTGGAAGCAGCCTGACTTGGTGTGAAATTTTCTCAACACTACATCATCAATACAAATCCTATTCTGTCTCTTTGAGGTGCAAAGTTGCAACTGCCCCAAAGGTTTTTCATGACTCTCTCATAAACCTTGTCTCAGTCCCAGCAGCTACTGCATTTGTTACTAATGGGCAATCTCACCGATACTGCTGCAGACACAGCAAAGACGAGTGAGCCAGAAAGCCGCATCTCCAGTGCCAGAAACCAGCAGACTTTCCAGCCTTGTCTCAGACCAAAGCACAACAAGCACATGCACTTCCATGCCAAACCATAGTGGAAGCCTTTCTGAATCTCTAAAGCTGTCCCAGCATCACCTTTCACAGTAACTAAGTTCATCTAAAAATCTTAAATGAAGAAATGCTTGGATTTTTTTTTAAAAATGACAAATACTACTTAATGAATTCTTTAACTGAGATTGGATCACTAAATAGAGTCCCATGGTCTAAGATGACTGTGGGAAATTCTGTTATATTCTATTATGAAAAACTCAGAGATGTGTTGAACTCTTCCTTAGCAGAGTGCCAGCCCGCACACTATTCATTACTTAAGGACACGGCTTATGAGTTGAAGCACAGCTTAAGTATGACACTAGATATTAGACAGCCCTTCAACCGGCCTTCTGTACAGGGTAAACATAATCCCCCAGTTTAAGGTGAAACATGTTACAGAGGGTATTTATTTAGTTTCGAATACAAGCAAGTATTTTTCTACATTGACTAAAATGCTTGTGATTCTAAGGAATTTAAAGCCTTTGGTAGCCTATGGCTATATTCACATTAATATCACCACGCAGTGACATAAAAGAGACCAATTAATAGGGTGTTGCATTAGTTCGGTAGGAGTGTTGCACCCGCTCCCACCAAAACCCAGCCGTTCAGCCTGTTAATGCCATTGCTTGTATACAAAAATGGACAGGCAGAGGCTAAGAGGATTAAGGGAAAAGCTTCTGTAGTATAGCAAAAGGTTTGCTGTATTTTTGTAAACATTTTTCAAATGGAAAGTGCAATGCAGCATATTCAGTGCCAGATCACTACTCAGTTACTTCATATTGTAGATTTACCAATCCCTTAATTGCACCTGCAGGCAGAATTCATTTTGGCTGACTGCATTTTTTCTAATGATAGTTTCACATTCGCACTGTTTAGCACAATGAATTGCATCCTAGTAAGATGTAAAACTGCCTAGAGTAAGCAAAAGAATGTTTATCCATTAAGCATTCATACCAAGTGTATTACATAGCAGTTAATCACATCAATGCTTCAAAAATCAGACAGTCTGTATTTCCTGAGGAATTTAGTCCCCTCTAATGCCTCCTAATATGGTACACAGGGTAACAGAGACTCTCACATAAGCAAAGGAGTTCATACCCTGGTCTGACTGCATAACTGGTTCAAATGCACCATCTCTAAGTGCAATTTAAAATACAGTATTAATGGAGCAAGAAACAGAAGGTTACAAATGTGTACACACAGTATATCCGAACAAATAGACAAAGAGAAAGAAGGATCATGAGGATAAGCCGGTATTAATGAATAATGCTAGCTTGGGATGAGACTACAGCAATAATGCCACAAAGTGGGGATTCAAGATAAATACACTTAAAGTGACTCAATTCAACACTATTTTTGGACATTTTTCAACTTCAATGTTTGCTGTGACATCAGCACAAAGTCTGATACTACTCCCTTGAAGTCAATAGCAAATTGATTTCATCAACATCAAGAGGAAGAGGTGGGTGTCTATATTATGATTGTTTTTCACTCCATCCCTTGAATTGTGGAAAAACTAAATGAGTATAGAAACTAAATGAGTTTTGCTCGCATGAAGTATTTACACAATTCTACTCTTCGTGCTCAAATTTACTACATAAATTCAAATCTTATTGATGTTCCCTACATACCAATCTGTGATGGATTTGAAATTCTGCAGAACCAAACGCAAAGCGTAGCACCCAGTGCCGTCCACCCTCAGAAGGCGTTTGTGGAGCTCCATGGAGCCCAGGCTGTGGGCACCCCAGCTTTCGGTACAAGCCCCCCATTCTTTCACCAGGTTTCCCATGCCTGTGGCATGGCATGCCAAAGACACTGAGGTAAGACCCAGTGACGCTGCTTCCAGGGCTGTTATTGCTGTGCCTCGAAAAAGCAAAGCAGGAGACCTTTGTTGGCCCCATCAATAACATCTCCCATGCTGAAGAGTGAACATGAACCTTCTCCACTGATACCTGCAGAGTCCTGACTCCTGTCAAGCTTCTGTCATTCAGCATGCAGGAATACAACTTAGGGAAGCTACAGGAGTCAAATAATGAAGAGTGGGGATGATAGATTCTTTTTGCTCTCTCTCTTCTAGAAGAAAATAGTTTCAGCCTGGCTGGTGTGGGAAAGTAGGAGGATGCGTTTATGCATTTTGGAGTTTTTTCAAGTTTTGGGGTTTTTATTCCTAAAGAGTTTTGGTGTATTTTTTCCCCACAGGAACATCTTGCTTTACTGTTCTGTGATGCCCCAAGCATCCCCCTGTGCATGTCTTTAATAGTCCCAGCATGCATGGCTACATTTGGGCAGAGCAGCAGCTGGGGCACCATGTCCATCCATGTCCATTACTGGATATGAAGACCGACACGGGGTTATATGTGAGCCCACTGCTGTCCCGGCCACACACCAGCTGCAGAGGTGGCCATGGAATCAGGTGTACGGCAAACAAACTCCCAGACCTTCACAACTGACTTGAGTCCTCTGAGTTTTCTCTCTTACAGATGTAACTTCTTGATCTGCTTCAGACAGAAATAGCTGAAGCTCAAGACATATTCCACCTTTGTGAGGGAAACTAAAATATGAGGCTCAGCCTTCTGTCCCGGTTTGCCCAAGCGGAGGAGGAGAAAGCACCATTTATCACGTGCAGAGATGGAGGGCTGTAAAAGCTGCAGAAGAACCTCTCTGTATGTTGTGTCAACGTAGTGGACAGAGGGGCATCTCCAGGAACGCTGCTCAGTTATCCACCCACTGAAGTGTGTGGCACACAGCTGGTACCACTGTCACTCACAGTAACTGTGTTCTGGCTACAAACAGCTGCATGTTTCTCTTAAAAGAGACACCATTTAGAGGAAGCTGGACATAATCCAGATAACAAATTAAAATGGATATAATCTATGTATGACACGGTATCAATACAGTCTTAGCATGATTTTAATGGTTATCCCAGTCTGATATAATGAATAAAGAGAACATACCCAAATATCTCCAAAAAATGCTGACAAATATTTTTAAGTCAGCTAGTTTTCATTGTCTAAAGAAATCAGCAACGCTGTGACTCTTGCCTAAACTACGTGCAGTGAATGAACAACCAGAGGAAGACAGCAAACTGATCTTACAAAGCTTTCCTAGAACATATTTACACATATAACCTCAGCTATTTTCAAAAAACCCTAAGTAAAACAAACAAACAAAAAGTACACATCCAATTTTTTTAGAAGTACATCTTCTAAAATACTGGTTTATAGTTACAGTTTCAAGAATACCCATCAATGCTGAAAGGCTTCTTTCCTTGGGCATTACTGTTATTCCTAATCAACCCTCCATAGAATAAACATAAGGAAAACCAGAAAACAATTCAAAGCAATCTTCACAAGTCCTTCTTTAGTATTACTAACAGAAGTTATTACTAGCTCAGGAAAACCACAAGTGATGTTAACATTCACTGGGAAACTGCATGACAGGCAAATGGTACAAAACATATGTAACTCCTGACTGCTTTTTACCCCTAAAAAAAAAAAAAATAGTGAATAAAACGACTGTCTTGGATGAGGGAATTAGATACAGGTAGTGTGGGAAAATAAATATGTGGCTGGACATCAAAACAGTCAAGCTAGTAAAACTTTAATCTTGAAAACTTCCATTTTAACCTTACTGTTATTGATTAAACACTCTCGAGATTCTAAAAAAAAAAAAAAAGGTTAATAAAAGCACCTTTTACTAACAAATAAAATATTTGGAAAATAGCACAAAACGACAATTTAAAGAAGCCTTTTCTACTGTACTAGTAAACTGAATAACCACGAACACAGTTCTGTCTATAAGTCAGCTCAAGTTTTAGCTTTCAATTCCTTGCAGTCAAGAGAGAATAGAAGTCACCGTGTTTACAACGACGCTATCAACCACTTTAGTCTTGAAGGGAAGAAACGTTCTTTCAGATTATTCAAGAGTAAAACCAATGAAACTGCATGCCAGAAGGTAAAAAATTATCCAAACATATTTATTTCTCAAGACCAACAGGAGTAGCCACAGATACACAGCAGCTGCATGAATGCGATCTTGCTGCCTGAACACTGGAGTCCATCCACCCCCAGGTGGGCAGAAGAGCCCACACTGTCCATACAGGTCCCCTCCTGGGTCTAGACCAAATAATGTACAGATTTGATAGGTTTCCATACATATAAAACAGATTCCGTCCGCTTTTTTTTCCGAAGAAAACGGAAAACCTCACCTCTTTAGAATATTCAAAAATCTCCAGAAGCATGAGCACCCCCATTGCAAAATGCACAGAGCTACCACAAAAAAGGAGAGCAGTGCACAAAATATTGGAGGAGAAAGTTTCAAGTTGTAAATTGCAACTGCGACACTGGACAGTATAGGGCATTTATCATTTTACTTAACTTTTCAAATGACATTTTAACCCAAATGGCTAAATGGTTTTGGTACCACACAGGACACCAACAGTAGGTGGTTGTCACAGAAAAAGACGCAGAGAACTGGTAATTTTACAGCAACAGCTAACTAAAAACTGCCTGACAGTACTTCAAATTAAAAGCAAGTTTAATATATCATGCATGTTTTTGCCTATTTATCCTGAAAGTTATGAGACACTGCTTCAACTCAAGTTCTAAAAATTATTTTATCTGATCAGGCAGGCCTCATAAAAGCCATATTAAAGTAATCTTACTTTACCTGCCTTCAGGTTAAAAGCCTGTTTGTCTTGCCAAAAGGGCAACTGTCATAATCTTCCTTAAATTTCAGCTTTCAAATGGGGAATATACACTGCCCTCCATGCTCTAAGCTTAATTTTATTTCTGATAAATGTCATAATGTACCTCAATAAAGAAGGCACAATAAAAATACAAGCTGTAATTGTTATGTCTTTATGTTATGACTTTTAGCTTACAAGAAACAGATTTATGGAAAAGCCATCACGTCTCTGTTTAGGAAAGAACTTGTATTTTATTAACTCAGCAGACCTTTCTGAGCTTTGTTCCAGGATAGGTGCTTGAAAACCAGATGCACAAAATGGTTTCCACCACGTGTACACAAAATGCATTTTAGATACAAGAGTTATTCTTCATACTCAAGCTTTTTCTTTGTTCTACGAAAACTAAATTGTCTTATGGCTTGTATTGATTTCTGCCAAAACGCATCAGGACAAAAATCCTTCCATTGAGTAGTAAGAGCAGTTTAAAGGCTGTCGCTTTGCCTTTCAAAAAATGCTGGATTAACTAGGGACTTAGGCAGGGAACTAGATATTAGTCAGCAAGAGACTACTGCTACATGATAATCACCCAAATGAAAATCCCTTGATGTGCAATGCAAGATAATCGAATCCAGGTCAACCCTCCCTCATGGAAGCCACCACAAACTGCTGTTCTTCTACTACCCTAAGAGATAGCCACTGCCAGCGACAACAAAATAAATCCTCTGTCTACCATCTCCATGGCATGTCATTAATGACTAAGATCCTTAATGCAGGCTGCCAAACAAACCACTCATAACTGAGCGATGGATATCTCATACCTCCTCTGCAGCTCAAGCCCCTCATGAGGTTCGTTAAACTTTGATGATCCCACAATAAAAACCCAAGAGCTAGTAACAAAACCAATGGGGTGAGCATAATGCACCCAGGACAGGCACTGGGTATGGTCCCAAAGTGCTAGAAACAATGTGTAAGACTGGAAAAAGCTCTTCTCAAATTATGGCTATGAAAATACGCTGTATGTTACTAGGTAAGAAAAGCAAGCAATAATTTTACAGTAAACTGTCGTCTTCGCTACTTTCTAATCTATTACTAATAACAAGGTAAAATAAAATACACAACAAGTTATGATGAAAGAGATAGAAGCTTCAAATCTGGCAGATTGCAGGTACTGACTAATAAAGTAAGAGAAACACCAGCATTTGCCATCGACACAGTCCCATTTCTCTGTCTTCAATAAGGTCTTAAATTACATTTATTTAAAAAAAAAAAAAAAAAGAAAATTTAATCTTCTCCAGAGCAAAATGTTTTCTTGCAACGGTCTCCTAAGTGCTGAAAACCCTATAGCATGACTTAGCATTTTTAACATTTTTTTTTTACTGCAGTTTGGGTATTCAGGTTGCACAAGGTACACCAGCAGTTCAGTGATGTGCTTTTGTGAAATGCTCAGTAAGCCACGCGAACTCTCTTGACCACACCAGAAATTACAGCGAGGAGAGATCCAGCGTGTCTGTCAAACAAGCCCCTGGGTTAGCAGCTAACAGGAAGGCTGAAGCAGACAGCTGGTACAGGGTACACCTTGCATAAGCGTGCAGCACCAGAGGAAAGTGAAGATCGCAGCTGCAGAAGTCAGTTTTGGCCAGAGGGGATGTAGCAGCTCAGTTTGCTGCATGAAGTTACAATCCAAAAGCCAAAATCACAGCTTCAAAAGAAGAACCATGGTGGGGTTTTTTTGTGACATTTAGAAGTACTTCCAAGAGAAATGAAATAGGAGAAAAGTAGTATGTAAGTCTAGCTAACTTAAGTCTGGCAGATGGAAACTTTGAGTATTACCTAGGAGCAAAATGACTGAAAGATACAGAAATGTCTTGATACAAAGCTGCAAATTTATCAATCATATTTTGTATTCTAGGTCAGAATTGTATAAAAAGTAAGTAGTTTTAGAAATGCAACATGTAAGTATTATTTCCAAAATCAGTATTTTATTAACTATATTCTCCATTACTTAAAATCCACTCAAGGTGCCAAATGCTATCTCACCCATGAAAAGGTATTCAGCGGTCAGAGGAGGTGCGAGGAGCAGCCCTGGTTTAAGCAAGGCACAGCGTAGGTGCACACAAAGCCCAAGGACACTCTTCTTCCGCTCACCCCGAGACCCCTTGCAGAGGGGAAGGGCTGGCAGGCTGTGGGCAGGGGGAGGAAAGCAATTACTTCCCTGAAGGTTCCCCCTGGCCGCCAGCTGCCCCCGCATCGCACCCGCAGGCAGGGGACGAGCCCCCGGTGCCAGCCACAGATGGAGTGGGATGAACACTTCGCCCCCCAAACGTCTGGGAAACAAAATCAAATTTTTGCTTCTGGGCAAGATTAAACAGCACGCAAACAAATCCATTATGTTTATTCAAATAAACGCTATTATCCAAGGAGCTCTGTCAACCTGAAATTTTATCACATTTTACAATTGTCGAAGTTTTTTACATTGTGAAATAAAAGTATTTCAAAAGCAACGTTTGGCATGCAGTGCAATACAAGTTATCCGACACACTTACCATATCTGAAACAATTATTTTTGTGCTTAGAACAGGTGAGTGCATGAGACTACCTGGAGAGCTAGATCTCCAAAGTCAGGCAGGTGTAAGGGTTCGTCCTACTTAATCATCATTTTGGCTGCGTGTCATATGAAGCATAGTTTCAGTGCTACAGTAGCTGCATGTTATACCCTAATCACACGCCTGTGTAATGAAATGATCAGCATAAATTTCTAACAAAATTTACATATATTTGTTTATCTTCCTACATGATGAAAGAAATGCAGATGAAATATTTATCACGTCACTTCTGGTCCTCTGTCTCAAACTGAACAAGTTTACTATATTTCATTACGTGTTCATATCATGGATAAGACCAGAACTGATTTCTTTTTTATTGTCTAGAAGAGTCAAATGAAGCCGACTTAAAACATTTTTGCAACTATCCTCCAACAGCTGATGTATAAGCAAACCTGTCCAATAACATGCCAGGAGAACAGAATTTCAAAAGAAGCATTTATAATTGTCCAAATATCAATTATATATCATAATCATTCTACATTAACACATTTATTGTTTCCTTTAGTCATCCATTTAAAAGACCTTATTAAAAAGATTTGTTTCCCAAAACACAATTTGTTCTCTAAATGAAGACAGCACTTTCTACATTGAAAAAGTAATTCTCTCTCTGAGACATTCAGCAATTCATTAAAATGTCTGTAGTGTCTTCTCATCGCATATCTTCAAAATATTAAAAAAAAAAAACCAACCCAGCATATTCACCATGTAATATGACACTTTTTCTTCTAATGTCTGAGTATCAGCTGCTGCTGTTCAAGGGGAGGAGACAGTTTCTGGCAGAAGAGCAATGCTGCCTGGTGGCCCAGGCCAGACAGCTACAGGACAGACAGACCTTCTCCCAGCTTCATCCACGCGTGTGTACTTAACAGGCCAACAGGATGGTTCGGTACCTAATTAAGTCTACTTAATTCTGTTAAAAACTGACTTTTGCAGGTAGACAGCTCACTTTGTTTCATTTGTTTTTAAGAACCAGTAAGTGACACAGCTGCTATCCTACCTGTCAGCGCGCTGTCTCTGGCTAAATGAGCTCAGTCCTGATGCTGAGGCTCAGCCTTTCCTCCTCCCAGCCTTGTGGCGAGGCAATGGATGTGGAACCTAACCCTGCCACTACACTGTAGATGCTGTTTTGTATCAGCTGTTAATGCCAAATCTCTTTCCCTTTTGAAGGGAAGCATGCCATCATCCCTCAAGGAATGCGATGGGCTCAATAACCCCCACGCTGCACAGAAAGTTAACCAGGCAGGCAGGCTGGTAGACATGCAGACCAAGAAAACTTGATTTTTCTCTGTCCTACCTGCTTGCTAGCTCTACTGTGAATTTAAATGAAAGCAGATGACACATGATGGTGAATTGTCCTAAGAAAGAAAAATACACCAGTATTCCTTCATAAGAACATGACTTTTTAAAGCCTATGATGTGACTACTGATCAAACACAGTCTAGAAAAAAAAGGAATTACATCTTTGATTCTGTAAAACAGGTGCATCTTTAGCATTTTAAACATCAATGTTTTAAAAGACTCCTTTCTTTCGACAAACAAATTATTTTCAGAAAAAAAGAAAAAAAAACATTATCTCAAATCTGAGATATCAAGCACTTGGCAATCTCCTTTGCCCTGCAAGTTCAGGACTGTAAGTAAAGAAATAGGTAAAACGATATCGGGAAGCCTTAGAAAGAACGTAATATAGTCGGTATATACACATACAAGACTATAGTCAATATAAGTTCATCTCTGATAAAAACAAAAGTGCCAGACATCCCTGCTACAGAAGTTTTGGTGTGAACTATGACTGTCTAAAAAGTTCCCTCAGCAGAAACACAACTGAAGAAAAACAGGCTGTAGAAAAAAAGGGATCTTAGAAGCCACCAAGGCACAGTGAGATACTTGAAGATACTCATCTTCTATGTTCTGGAGTAAACGGAACTACTGCTTAAACTATATACAAATACACACACACAAATCACCTAATGCCCCATTTTGGTCTAAAGGCCTTCCTGAAGATAAAAAAGATTGTGTAACTGAACACTTCACCCATTTCTCCAAATCCCTCTAAAGAAATGCAGACAGCCTGAAAATGCAAGGTGTAGGTGAGGTGTCCAGGAAGAAGACACCATGAGAAGTACAAGGCAAAAGAATTAATTTGCGGAAAAAGCCGAAATCCAAATTCAAATTAAAAGCAAACTGCCAGTGGTGCATATTTAAGGTAAAAAATCTGTAGGTATCTGGAATCAACATAGTTCTGCTGAGAGAAAGCTGATAAACTGGTAGTTACCAAAGAGCTCCAGGCCTTGCTGAAGGGAGGCCAGAGTGACCTCCAGAGGGTCCATCAGAGCCTGGACCCATGTGGAGAGGGTCAAGCACAGGCTAGTAGAAACAGATGAAACAGAAATCTCCATTTTTTGCTGCTTCTCAACTCATTTTGCTTACTATGCAAAAAGTATAAAAACCACTGAAACCGAATGAGACTTTTCATTAGTCAACCTAGACAGATGTTGTAAGGAAACAAAATGAATGGGGAAGAAACAATAGATCAGGGAGATGTGATACTACCAAGCAACTGGTTTAAAAAAAATTCTGTTCGGCCCATATAGATTTTCCACCAGGGCAATCGTAGGCCCCCTGCTTCTTTGTACATATAAAATTTAAATGGGAATCAGATATTTGACTGAATATTGCTGAATCGCTGCTATTTACAGCCCCTGGGGCTCTCAATAGCTGAGTAAAACACAGAAACTAGTCCTGATATAGCAATGAGAGTATAAGGAGAGATTCAGACTATCACTTTTTTCCCCATCCAAACTACTCTGGTACCATTGTACTAATGCGAGTGCACTGAAACCAGCTCAGTGCCCTGAAAACCCGTTAACATCACAGCAATTGTCAAGGCACTCAGAGCTGCTTTCCAAACAAGTCGCAGAGACATCTCTCCAGTGATTTTCAACACAATCAGTATCGGGCCAGTATCCAGAGGCTGACAATGCCCACTATCCCAGCATCAAAAATTGCTCCTACTCAGGAGTCACAGGTATACACTGAACTGGAAAATTCTGAGGCTCTTCCAAAGGTTCATCACCTACTAAGACATCAAAACTACCCCAAAGGTTCCCAGATAAGGCACAGCTGTACCCCTTTTTAGGGAATGTCTCTCCTGAAGTGTAATCAGGCTTGGCTGGCTCATGGACTTACCAGTTGCTAATATATGAAATGCAAAGGAAAGGTAATAGGCAAATGATGCTCAGGGAAAGCAAGAATGTTGATCTACAAACAGAAGTGGTACAAAGACCTTGACAAATTCCCTTCTGCTCTGCCTTGCTACCTGACCCAAACACACAAACGGACCATGACAAATAACATACCCCAGAAACTACCAGCAATTTCTAATTCAGAATTATTTTATTTATTTTTAACACAGAGAGCAATTAAACAATGCTATGCTACTGTTCATTCTCTTTGTCAACAAACAAGGGGGAAAAGTTACTCTTTTGTAAAGAACCATGTGATTTCTTCATCTAGAATCTGAAACAAGATCATTTCCTCTGTCTTTTCTATTTTTCTTTTTTTTTCACTCTTCTATTCCAAACATTTAAGAAGAACAAGTTAATATTCATTTTATGCCATTTAGAACAGATGCTATTTCTGTTCTTCAGTTATCCAGATATCTTAATTAAATATCTGCATACAGCACCCTGAGAACTGGATTTATATTTTAATTACATATTCCTCTACTTTGTTATTTTGCTTTTACTTACTCTGGCCTGTGGGAATATTGCGCATGGCTGTAAAAAACCTGCACGTCTAAATTCTGTAATGCAGACTTTTGAAACCAACCAAGCAATTAATTAAATATGAACAGTACTGATTCTCAAAAACAATGAAATGTAAATCTGTTTTATAAGATAATCTTTTAAGTCACCATGCTTGTATATTTTATATATATATGTACTTATGTATTACAGGCGAAACAAAACTTCTCAACTATTTAAACAACAGTACTCTCACAGTCATAAGAAAAAACTAGTTCCCAAATGTTGCTCATACAGCAAAAGCTGAAATGCTGACCAGCAAACAGCCCTCATATTCTGAGCCCTGCACTCCCACTCCTTATTCAAGAACTTTTAGAGAATATGCAAACACCTAGTGGGTGAGGCAATCCTTTCATCAAAAAGCATCATGTATGAGCACAGCAAACTGAACAAACATTCTTCTAAATATATTTCCAGTATCATACCATTCCATTTTCTCTCTACTAACTTTCAAGGAAAACAGTTTTTTGAGACATAATTACACATTTATCCATTATAGAAAAATAACCTGAACGGTTCCTGTTACAGCTAGAAGATTCATTTAGTCTTCACGTGGGAAAACAGTTTAGAGCTCTAGTATCCATCCCTCAACATGCTTCTCTAGGGTCAAATATCAGATAAACTTCCCCAAACACATTTTTATTGAAGAAAAGAGCGCTGCAGGATTAAAGTTGCACTATCTGTATCCTTTTCTAAGGCATCACACATTAGCTAATCCTATTCTTTCCTAATGCACCGATTGATTTATTTGTTGTGTTAAAAATGCCAGATCACCTTTACTCACCAGGGAGGATCCTGTGGTAAACTGTGTAACTCTTTCACAGCATTGACCAATTTTTGACTGTCGTTTTATGTCCAGCAGTTAGCTCTCTTACATTACAATCCATGAGGTAGCATATTTCTTAAGTGGAAGAAGGAAAGTGACAGTCCACATGATAAATTTAAAAAATAACCTTCCCCCTCAACAAATGAAGCTTTGTAATAAAATGCATACTGAACCTATGTAAATATAATACAGGTTTATTGTATTAATCTCTAGAATACTTCAATATTTTATATGTATGTTTATTTTTTGCACTTTGATTTACATGTCATATATTTATGTATTATGTATAAACATTTAACATTTTAATATTGATGTTTACTATTATTATATTAGATGTTTATTAATAAATATTTAAATATGTCGTAAATAAAACATAACTGAGTTACAAAGTGAAGGAATATTTGAATAAAACACTAATAAATCAGTAATGTATCTAAAATACAAGATGCTATACTTCTACTCAGTGGATTTTCTGGATTGTTGTTCGGTTTTTTTTTTTTAGCTTAGAAAGTGATCATTTGCAGAGCTTCCCAGAATGCCTATAGAGATTCCAAAACGGAAAAGAACGATCCCGGCAGCCAGCACGACGCACTCCCAGCGGGTTGGAGGCCGACAGCCCTGCTGAAAAGACCGTGTCTGGTGTCACCGGCGCCTGTCACTCCTACGCCTGGGATTACGTCTGCAGCGGGTGATGGCTGAGAGCAGGCGAGGCCAGACCTCGCCACTGTCTTCAGCTGCTTTACGGGAGGGATTAACGAGGGATCAGAGCTCCCAAGGGAAAGGATGAGAGGCTACAGACACAAGCCCACACGCGGGAAATTTTCACCAGAAGGGAAGATTTCTCCCTGTGAGGATGCCCAAATGCAGGAACAGGCTGTCCAGAAAGACTGCAGAGTCTCCTTGGCGATGGGGAGGTGTAAAACTGGAACGAGCAACCTGGTCTGGCTCCATCTGCTCCAAGGTGGGGGCTGGATGGAGGATGTCCTCACATCCCTTTTAAGCTCAGCTGCTCTGTGATAGTATTTCGTGCTTCTGTGCATGGGCACAGGATAATTCTGTATCAATGCATCAGGTAACTGGCATTTAGTCACACACAGGTGGTCAAGATTGAGATAAATACCCAAATAAGAACATTAAAACCTTTTTCTGAAGTGCTTCCTAAGAGTAAAGTGCCACATTTTGCAATTTTTCGTGACCCGGTCCCTACCTCCTGTAACACCTCTCCACAGGCCCGTCCCTACAACTTGGTTCCTGCTTCTGGAACCCGGCTGACCAAGTTGGATGCGGAGCTCAATCCTCTGCCCTGCATCCTCAAAACACGCGGGCATTTTGGCCCCTGCTCTGCAATGGCAGCTCCTCACAAAGTTGCTTATTTTCAGCCCCCTAATGCTGGCCTTCTCTGTTACAGATGTGCTGCCAACCAGACAGATTTAGACATACAACTACCCTAATTGTGAAGGAAAACAGGCAACCAGACTGTAAATATCGTACAGGTGCAACTGGAGAGATAATTTTGTACCTTCGACACTGGAAGTCCTTTTATAAGTAGAAAGTTTAAGTGTTTGTGGAAGTGTAAAGAAGGGAAAAGTGGCATTCTCTGCATACTACGACATAATTCTCCCTGGCAATTTCTCCTGAAAGTGAATGTCAATATTACTTCTCATTTAAGAAACTTCAAAGTTGTTAATGTATTTTATTTTCTCTTCCCATTACCATGCACCAACTATTATGCATAGTTCTCACATTATATTCAATGATAAAGAGTATGTCCTAAAGCCACTAAAACCGCACACCTATCAACAACATTCAGTTCTGTGATGTGTCAGATTTTCCTGTTCAACTCACATTTTTTCCACCTGTGAGCTCTCTCAGACAATCCTTTATTGTGATACTGTTTTTAATGTAATATAATGATGGATTGCTAATCACAGAAATGTTATACCTTACCTGTTTTTAAATGGCATTCTGTAAAACACAAGTAGTTCCCTAAACACAAGAGTCAAGCACAACTCTTCAACATCATGCATCAGGAAACCTGAACTCTGTCTCAGAAAAGATTTTATGATTTATTTCATAAACATCTGAAGCCTGTATAAAAATTCGGCTGCCCATCTCTACATTCAAGGTGACAGAAATAGGACTACTGATAAAAATACCATCATCCATGAGTTTTGCTTTTGTACTGTTCTTTGTGCTGGAAATTCTATTTAAGAAGCAGTATTTGGACTACATTTTTAGTTTTTAATAGATATTGCTGGAATGAAAAGAAACTAATTTAAAAAAAAGGGCAATGAAAAAAAGGGGGGAGAAGAAGTTTGCATTTAAAAAAAATACATTAGGGCTTCACGCAAAGAACATTCAACAGTACAGACAGAATATTGTCCAAATCAGAAGACTGATTAGATTAGCACTAGAAAAAATTGTATTTGTATCCTGTAGGGTACTGTGGTCTAATCAGACACATAATAAACAGAAGTCTATTTTTAGTGCAAAGTGAACCCTATGTGTTCAGTGAAAGGCTATGACATATCAGGAAAGGCTTAACCTAGTCTCCCCCCACCTGTTGAGTACCTAAGTGGCTTAGCAACTTAGCCTGCCCACAAGCGCAGTATTAAATATCGTCTCTGTACGTAGTTCTCATTGCACTTCCCTATACACAGGAATCTAAAGATTGCTAATGATCTGTAATCCAGCTAAAAACAGAAAGAAGTGGATAATCTCTTTGGGAGGCACTCTCCTAAACATTAACAGATGACTAGATTGCAAAAATATTAAGATCGAAAGCTCAATGAGAGTAAGTGACTGAAGGTATTGTCTGCTTTGCCTTCCTTCTTAAACATAGGGCAATGTTACACAGTTTATAATTAATTTAGCACTATTTCTTCATGACAATTTCAAGTGAGTTATCCAAGCTATAGTTCAAGTTTTGCCAACAAATGGAAAGAAGGAGTTTCTCACATTTGTTCGTGCTCTTTATATATAGAGAGGGCAAAAGATGAGAATTCAGGACACTGTTATTCCTGATTACCCAGTGCAGGTATTCCCTCAGTCCTCTCTTCCCCCTGGCTGTTTGGAAGAGCAGGGATGTGTGACGTTGTGGGTCATGGCAGTATTCTTTCTTACCCTTCTGCAGTCTCCTAATCTGCATCTGACATTATCACTGCTCACAGAAACACCCTGCCTTTTCAAATGTCACCACGGCTGGCTACTACCATCCCAGCTTCACATCAGAGACACTGGGGGGTCAAGTGTTCCACATAAAATTTTAAGCTGTTCCTAAAAGCATTTATTTGGCATCATCATTAATGCACTTTCTCCAAGAAGCACAAAAGAAAAACATGAACTTCCATCTGTTTCACTGGTTTATTCAGAAAATGGTTCAGAAGCAATGCCAAATGTTAGCGATACCCTATCCAGACTGAGTAAGATTATTTACAGTGAATAGCAGGATAAACAGTGAAGGGAAGTAGAAAGGAAAGTGAAAACTATAAAATAAAATTTGGACATTGAATCAAGTGACAGAATAAAACACTGTACAGTATTTTTTAAAATAGATTGAGAATAATTTCTTTAATCTTGTATTGGGAAAGATTGCCCCTGAAAGATACGTCATCTTACAGACAAGCCTTTTTGCTTAAAATATCTAGAAAAGAGCAAAGGCAACCTTTCCAAACTTTCCAACATTTGCATATATTTCAGCATGAAAAGTCCTTTGCACTGCACACACTGGTTAAGTGCTCGCACACATTCCCCTGGGCACAGCCCTCTGCTCCCAGCATTATTACCGCTTTTTCACCTGCTACTTCTTGGAGCAAAACCTCCCCTTGTGCAGAAGCGACTCCTCTCAAGACACATGGGGAGAGCACAAAGTATTAGGCTTTTAAAACCACCAGGTCCTCGCACTGCATCTGTCAATTCTCCCATTTACAGTGTTCCTAGTTATTTTTGTCAAGCTAAAAAAGGACCTATTTCAAACTTCTCGTGAAAAGAAGGAGCAAGTCAAAGTTTATTGTCTACCTAAAGTTAATTTCAGAAGAATAAACCAAACTTTCTTCATTTTGGAAAGAAGTATCTATGCAGATACTAAGCGACATAAATAACCTAGATTACAGTTAATTACAGCTGCTACGCTGGAACTTGTGACCACCCGTTCCAGACGCATCGCTAAACCAGGGTCCAGTGGAAGTCCCTGGGCTGTAATTAAGATTCTGATCCATTACTGGAAGTTTAATCTTTTATTCAAAATTCTATATACTTATGATGGTATTCTCTTCTTGTCAAAGTAGTAACAGAAAACAGAAGCAGATCTGCAACCCCACAATGAGCTTCCCGCTGCGCCACAATTATGACTGGTCTCAGCAATAGTCCTCACAGTGATGAGTACCCGGCAGTTCCAATGCTGACTGTGTCACTTCTGAAGAACCACCAGGACACCCAACCCTCTAACAAAAGGGTCTGAAAGCAGTAAACCCGACCACCTCTGTTTTTAAAAACTCCTGCCTACTCTAAAATCTGGAGGTATTCACGTGTGCCTGACTTGCGGCTAGTGCGGGTTTGCTGTTTAAACCAATGCTGAAGTTGCAGCCAGCATGGCCGGTGCTGTGTTCCTACACCATCAGCAGCTCAAGGCAGGGCTGGGAGACAGAAGGTGCAGAGGAGAAGGCATTTGTAATGTCCCTTTCCTGTCTAAACACTGTTGGGAAAGACTCTGATGGGACAAAGGATCGTTGGGTAAAGAAAAGCATCGGTTCATTTTCACTTCATGAGTTGATACATGAGCTCCCCTTCCTTAAGACAACTCTCGAAAAGCTTTCTTTGTATCCTTCTCTATCCATACCCCTTTCTGAGCCAGATGCATGGTGTCCATTGCCCTTTCCTGACCTCTCAGCTCTCCACAACCACTGCAAACATAGGCTGGTGACCTGAGACAGAACTGTCGATTGCCACAGTTAACTAGAGCTGGTACTCACAAAAGAGCTGAAATTTCAGACTATGTCTACATTACAACTAACCCTAGCAATTTAACAGTATGGATGACTGCATGCCAGTGCTGGAAGCTATATGCCAGCCCTGCTCAGTTTCGCAGTGTAGATACAGATTTGCGGAGAAATGTTCCTACAGACATCAAATAGGCTACGGTCATTTCAAGGAAACAAAGAGATACCAGAAGTCTACTTAAGACTCGCTCTAATAAAAAGGGATGGGTCAGACAAAAAGTCAAAGCAAATACAATTAACTTTCATAAAAGCTAGCACTGTAAGATAAAACAAGAGTTGAACATATGCAGAAGGAAGAGGTGCCATAAAACCTAACCTTGAACTGAATATTACCAATAAACTAAAGCTGATTTCCCGTACATTATTATATGCTTCAGTGTCTCTAAAGGCCTTTTCACCGTCTACAATAGTCTACTGTAATTGTCACATGGTAATCAGATCTGTTGAGTATGCAGGAACTTGCTCCATTTCAAAATGTTATGGTGCTTACAAAGGATTTTATTCATTAGACAGATTAATAGCTGTTCTTTGAACTCCCTCTCCTTCACACAAGTCTGTGCCGAGTGCCAGTCCAGTGCTGCCTGGAGGACAGTGGAGAAGGGCTTCAGAAACTAAAAGCAAGCTTACATGAAAACTATTACTGGGAATCGTAACCAAAAATAAATTATTGAGCAAACATGAACCCCTTTATTATTAAAATGGACAAACCATAAAAATAAATTCCCAGTAATAAAACAAGAGGAATCTGATAATGATCTTTTTCCTTCTCCATTTCTCCCACTTCAGAATCAGATCACTCTGTTTTTCAAGTCTACATTCAGCAAACAACTTGGGTACCATGAGAAAAATATTACAAAAATCTGTGTCACAGGCAAGTCTGTAAATATCTTATTGTGTTACATGATAACCTAGGCACAGGTAATCTGCAAGCAAGCAAGGGCATGCTTATACTGTGTTGATACATCTTCATCATGTTGCTTTTTGGAAAGCGTCGTTTGTGTAGGTTCCTTGTATGTGAGATAGTTACTGTTAAAAATAACACAGAAATGCTTTGTTTTTATATTTTGTGTTTATAAACATTTTATCTGCAAAACTTCTTAAATGACATTTTATAATCACATTTGAAACCTACTGGAGGAAGCAAATATAATAAACTTTCATTTATTTAAGTATATAATTTTACATACATTCTTATGTTCATATTTTTATGAAAATGAGTCTGAAATAGAATTTAGAGGGTGTAGATAACTATCTCTCATTGCAAGCAGACTGAAGTGCCTGCAGTCTTTGAGATTTGAATTGTTATATGTATATCTAAATAATTCGAGAAAATGACACTATTTGGAATTTCCTTAATGTTCTTAAGATGTTAAATTCATTTGTTCTAAATTCAAGCCCAAATAAATGATCACTAGTATTAGAACAAGTTTGAGAAATGTCATCGTAAGGCTGTATTTTCCCAGGGATGCTCTAACACTTGAAAATGGTAGCTCACTGCAGGATTAATTTTCTTTTTTTCCCTTCCTGTATCTGTAGTATTGTAAGTCTGATTTTGCTTCAAGAAATAACACCTAGAGAAGCCTGAGACTCTTGTTTTAAATGAAACAGTACAGTTTCCAATCTTGACAGACCAAAAGGTGACAGCACCAAAAAAAAAAAAACATTACTGTAAACCGGTGGCTTCCAATTTAAAGGAATGCCATCTTGGAACACCATCTGGGGTTTTACTCAATTAATCTTTCCTATAGTTCCCATTAGAGACAACGAAACAGATACCATGAACATCAGCCTGGCAGAACATCCCTGACTGACATCAGCACAACCATGCTAAAGACTTGGCTCGATACTTACAACAGGAGCTACCATCTAAATGATGAATTCATCTAAAATGAATAATATAGTCATAATTAAGTATGGGCAGAAATAAAACATGTAGCTGATTTGCAACTGAACCACAGATGACAAAATAGAAGCAGCTATCGCAGTGCCAACAAATATGTAAATTAACGTGAAAGCAAAACTGCAAGCCTAATGTTGTAAAACTCATATTAGAGATTCGTATTTCTTCATCATTTCTGTGATAATCTTGCTAGACCCATTTACATGGTTTGTGCCACAACAAGAAAAAAGTAGTTGCTAATTGCAACAGAAAATGAAAAAAAAAAAATCAACACGGACTTCTAAGATGTTTTGTCCAAATGCAAGGATCCTTCCTGGCAGAGCCAAAGGAGAGCAGCCTGAGGTGCTGCGCTGTGGTACCAGGCTGACCACAAGCTCTTCTGTGATGGTCTGAACATCTGGAACGCGCAGAAGAGCCCTCATGGTCTTATTTCCTCTTCTCAAGGGACAAGAGCCAGCTCTGCACATAAGAATTACCACTCAAAGTCCGGAAGTAAACAGCAGTCAAGGTATTTTAAACGGATACATCACATGACAATCAAATCCAAAACAATAGCCAGTTACGACTTCCAGAATAATTACAGCAATGAGTAACAAAAATAAGGGCATTGCTTTTGCTTTATACAACATGTACATAAAATGACAGCAAAACTTTACTGAAAATTTCCCAGATGTGTTATCGGTCCTTTCACATAGGAGGAAACCTGTCCTTACAAACTGCTGAGGGGGCACAGCGCCCACACTCCAGAGCACAGAAGGAGAAGGGCTGCTGGCCACAGGAGGCAGAAAAACTCCTTATGAAAAACAATTTGGGAAGACCGAGATAGCCAAAACACCTGTAAAGTACATTTTCTCCTCCAATATGAATTCATTCCAGCTTCCGTTCAAAGTCAGTGGGAGACCTCGCAGTAAACTGAAAGGTTGCTTAATTTCTGCATTTTGTTTTTCATTTGTTTAGTCTAAATTAGATCCTGATTTTAGAACGGTTTTTAGCCCTTTAGCATGGAGAAGTAAAGGAAGTCTATCGGTTTCTCTTCAAGTCTAGTAATAGGTATATCATCTCAAAAATGTAATGAAAGACAGTTTCTGTTTAAAAAAATATACAGTTAAAAGGAATCCTCTCTCATGTATTGAACCACTAAACCTTGCAGATACTATTTTCTTGCCATATACACTAACTGCGCTTCATTGACAGTTTCACTTAGTATCACAACAACAAGGACTGGTATCCAGCAAACTAGAAATAACAACACGGTCTGGGAGATCCTGCCAGTCTCTCAGTACAGTGTAAGAAGGACCACATTTACACCAAATGACAACCATTTGCCCAAAGAACAAGATTGCCCAGACAGGTGCTAGATGCCCCATCCCTAGAAACATTCAAGGCCGGGCTGGACGGGGCTCTGAGCATCCTGATGTAGTTGAAGATATCCCTGCTCATTGCAGGGAGGTTGGACTGGATGAGCTTTGCAGGTCCCTTCCAACCCAAACTATTCTATGATTCTATGAATTTCAGTGAGACAACTGCAGTTTTCCCATTGTTTTGCTTTATCCTCCTTCCTCTCTTCACCCCTTTCCCACAGTCCAGTTTTTCAGTGCCTTTTCTCTTTTAATGCTTTCCTCCACCCTGAAGCAACAAACCAAACACAGTCTTCTAGCAAACTTCTAGCAGTGACATTTGGTGCAATGGCAGATGACCAGGGAGAGCATCTCCTCTGCAGGGATGGTGCCGGGGAACACAGCCGGCTGCTGCACTGGGGATGGACCTGGGCTACCATTCCTCTAATACTGACCAGACTCACCCACATCCCAACGAGCAGCAACTGGTTTAAAATGAAACGCCTGCATAAAGGTGTTGTTCAGTCTTAGCAGCAGCAACAAAGCATAAGGATGAAAGAAAAAGATTTTGCACTTGTCTGTCTTATCAAAAGCCCATATCAAGGTGGTAATCCTGACCACCCCATCCACTCCAGCAAGTCAACAATACGAGCATGAAGTGCTTTCAACAATCAGTGATATCTTAACTCAGGAAATGGGCTATTTTTCTTCCATCAAAGTTGCTTTACTGGCCCTAATCTTCCATCAGCAGTTCAGTATCTCAGCAGGGTGCTCCAGCTAATCAAAGTCTGATGACCCTCATCAATACAATAAACCTCGAGTAGCTGAGAAATACCCTAGCTCTAGTCACCATTTCCCCTCTCTACCCTTCTTCCAAAATCTTTGCTGTTTAAAGCCAGCATAGCCACACAGCAAACAACCCACTAACCAGGCTGACAGACATATTAAAATGTCTAGAAGCAGCCTCCGCTTGTAAGAAAGACTGTAAGTGCTGCAGAACTGGTCAGCTGGCTGAGGCTACACACCCCACATTTTCTTTCCTTCTATTGTCAGCCGTTACAAAAATCATAAAACCAGAAATACATGCCAGAGAAGGATAAGGGATGTAACTGGTCTTTTAAGGTAGATAAAAAAAGAACAAGGAAGTATAACACACAACAGAAGGAAGCAAAGCAGTAAATACACCTCAAAATCTGTAACAATGAACTATACTTGTATTCAAGGAGATGACAAGACAACCAACCCATCAAGTGTAAACTTAGATGCAGAAAGTGAAAGACTAAGATATTATTGCCAAAACAAAATATGCCACTAAACCTTTGGCAGGAAGGCAAATGGAATCTATAAACAGGAGTAATTATACTAACAAGCAACTTACACACTTTAAATACTGAATAAAGACAAGTAATAATTAATTCTTTGTGACAGCTGTCAGTAGATTATAGCAATCACATTAGCACTGTAGATACTCGGAAGCAAAACTACAAAGTCACCAAAATGGCCTTTATTTTTCAAAAGTTTTAATTAACGTACCATTTTTGGGTGCTGTTCAAGTCCATTCCTAAATTAATTACAATTCTGAGCTGTTTGTACTTCAGTACAGGCAAATCTCATGCCTCTCATTATGTCAAGGAAATAACAACGGCACACTTGAAAGCTAATTTGGAAAATCGATTTCCAGTATAAAATAGATTTAGCCATTTTGGGGAGTTTACTTCCCATACAATGTACCTTCAAGATCTTACATATCTGGCTTTGGCCATACACATGAGCTCTGTATTTTCCCAAGCAGACAGGGATCTTTCTTCCTAGTTTGAAAAGATTAAACGAATTTCACACACATTTGATTATTCTTCCTTAACACACACATGAAAGGAATGTGCCATGACCTCTGCTGCTGTTCTCGAAAGGCATTTTGTACAAATTGCCATACAATACACTGAAACTTCATGTTCTGAAATGTAAGCATCTTACTGATTAGCCAAATTTCATTGCAAAAGCAACTGGGAAAACTTATTGTGACAATTTACTAATGGTAATCATATCTATAACAAAAAGAAATTATTTTCTTATGCTTCCTGTACATCTTGTATCTGGCTTCTGCTCTGATGTCTGTGAAAAGTGGGAGTTTTTGCAGAAGGGTAAAACACAACAGAACTCTCCATATAGATACAATAGAGACACTCAACGTTCCTCTTTCCTAATAGATCTATAAATCCATAGGTCTCATGGAAAGGCTATAAAGAAAACAGTTAAAGCCACATCCATCTTCTGAGGCAGAAGGGGTTAGATAGAAGGAAATTCTACAGAGGAATTATCTTAACATCTTCAGTTATATTAACATCTCTTCTGCCTTTTGGGGACTTAACACAAAAATGTAAAGTTGCAGAAGTATCCTATTAGGATCTACACAAAGAAATCCACAGAAATGTCTTGAGGGAATAAATTCTAGCACGGCTTTCAAAATTGCTGCTTTACTCTCACAGAAACAAGCTTGAAGTTTGTTAGCTTTGCTTTTAACTCAGGATATTTTTCTTCATTTCTGCAGTATTTTGATTTTTTTTTTCTTTCCTGTCTCCTTGTGCTTTAAATAGCATTTGGTGGCCTGGAAAGATACCGAGTCAGATTTCCTGAAAAGGACTGTGATTTTAATATCGGCAGCATCTGATCCTGTGTGTTTCCGGCAGATAGAGCAGAAACACCACCTGATTTCTGCAGTTGTGCTGTGGACATTAAGACCCATCCAAAAGCCTGACAGAGCAGGAATTTGCTTCTTTGTGCCAGGTAAACTGATCTCTAAGCGTGTGTGATAATTAACTCCTTTTTTCTTTTGTGGTTATTTTTTATCCAGATCAGTGTGCTGGCTCAGATCTGTGCTGGCAGGTAAGGGCACACAGCTGCAGCCCAGCAAAAGTGGACTGAAATGATGACCAGAGTGGAGGGAGAGGATAAAGCTCCTTCTTAGCACACCAGCTGCGCAGCGTCTGCAAGAGCAACCCCAGCAGTGCCTCCAGAGCTCCGGGCTCCCACTGGGAAGACCTATCTCCATTAAAAGAATTGCTATTTCTGGAATACTTACTGAAGTCTTACACAACACTCTCTCAGTTGCATTATCTGCCTCAGAGACTGCAGTGGTGTGGGCTACAGTGCGCTTGGAGAACCAGGGAAAATGCTTTTTATAGCACAGACTAAACCTTAAACGCTATGCTGTGGCAGGGACTAAATTCGCCAGTCATCACAGTGCCCGATTTCTAAAAAATAGTGACCATGATAATGTGGAGACGATGATGGATTTATCCAAACCATTGTGTAAACAGGATTTAGAGGAACAATGCTAAATTGACTTATGTGACTTCATACAATCAACACCATCCAAAATCTAAATCAAGCCAAAACACAGCAGCATGAGCAAAATTACTGAGTCCACACACAGGTTATGTCCCTCATCTTTAGTCAAAACATCAAGCCCTTTGGAAGGTATCAAGTCTTTGGCTATTTAACCATGATGTTTAAAAACAACGGAGTATTCAACTCTGCCAGTCTTTCAAAAGTCTGAATTGTGAACTACTGTTACAACTGGCTATTTTTGACAGTTAAAATTGCACTTAAGATTGCTGAGACATTTCTGAATGTTAGCGTGGTGGGACTCCAGAAAGAGAGACCCTTGTGAAAACTGCTTTGCTTCTACTACTGGCGTCCCTCATGTGCTTCCATCTGCATCACTTGTGCCATCCTGCACCAGTCATCCTCGTTGAAGTCGTCGTGCCTCTTCTGTTTTACCTTCCATTTTCCTGTTCTCCTTATACGACATTACAAAGGAAGAGAGATCATTCCACGTAATTTCAGGTTAGGAAACTAGCTTTCCTATTTAAACAATGGCTGTAGCATCTGCACCCCACAGCAGAGAAGAGAAAGCTCAGGAGGAGCAGCAATGGAAACCCACGCCCCAAGGCGGCTGTGACGCAGCCCCGGCCCGGCTGGGAGACGAACCTGCTTTCTGACACCTAAAGGCAGGCGGGCAACCTCCCACGCATCCAGCCTACTCTTAGAGCACTATTTAAATCTTCCTGAGCAAATAAAACCTAAAAAGGGAAATACTGTCGAAGCATAAATTTTATTAACTACCATATAATCCTTCAAATGAAAGACTTTGCAGTCTCGCCACCTCTTCCACTGCCCCGAAGCAGAGGCTGGCTGAACAAGAGCTTTCCTTACGGCATGAGAATTCTATATGACATTGTATATGGCATTATGCCGGCTCTCCACCAGGTACACGGAACCTGAAAATCAGCTTGATGCAGCAGCAAGGGAGAGTTATGGGACTAATGGGGGGATGGATGGGGCCGCAGGAAGCCATACTGCAGGCCGAGTCGCAACCCAGATGAGGGATTTCTAGGTAGATATAGACACTGCATGTTAAATATACTCCTATTCCACAAGGCAGGAGGGGGAAATCCAACTATTTAGTCGATAATTCAAGGCAGGATAAAGCGTACATCACTACTCACAACCACAGCTAAAGAAAGCAGAAATCTGCTGCTCAGAAAGAAAGGCACAGACGCAGAATGTGAGTCTAAACAAACCATTCTTCTTTTTGTTCAAAAAAAAGAAAGTTCCGATCAACACAGATGCTCCGCCGAGACTTGCTGGTCTGTATGATAAAGTGATCTGTCAGACTTTATTCAGAACAAGTTAAAAGGCTGCTTCAAAGTCTTAATTATAAAATGATCGCAAGAAAGAACAGTTCATATTCAACTAAGTCCATAACAGCCACTGAGACTCTTTCAAATCATTGTCAAAGGACACTGGAAGAGTTCACCTGGACTCTTGGACTACTAATTTAAAGATAATTACTCTTTCCTACTTTTTTCCCTTTCAAAACATGCTGAACAAGCATTAGAGTATCTCACGCTTTGACCTTACAGTAGATTTTTTTGTAGTGTGGCATCTGCTCCAAAGATTTAGCTGAAATCTTAAGAAATACATTACATAATTTTTAGTTAAAAATAATTTTCAGCTGTTCATTTGTAACAGGTCTGGACTGAAATCCATTTAATGTCTGATTTTACTGAGTTTCAGCAAGACCTTCATAGATTTCCTCATCTCAGCAGCTTTTTAAAGATTCCTGGAACTCATAACTTGATGAACCAATTTCTGCTGGTTTTCCACCTTGACATACTGTATTAAAAACTGCAGCCTGAAGCAAGTTTTCACAGCTGAATTAATAGCTCCTGGACATGAACTACAGCATAAATATCAAAGTTAAGTTCTAACAGCACCTGAGCCTTTCAGCAAGGTTTTTGCTCACATGAGTGGTTTGATCGTATTGTCAATGTCCAGTGCTGCTGACCACTAACATCACCATTTATCTAACCATGAGTAATGTGCTTCTGATATTTTAAAGGCAAATTTGCTTGGAATTAAAAATAAGAGAGAAAAAGCACATTGTTTAATACAGCTACTTTTGTCTTCACTGACAACCAAAGACAAGTTTTCGCAATGCAGAACACCAGATTTACATTTCAAAATACAAATATCTTAAATAAAAATGCAGAATATTTTCCTCCATATGATCAGCTTTTCTCCTGCACTAAACAATATGAAAATTGATAGAAACAGAAGGAAAAGGAACATCGTTCTCTTCCCACCCTCCTCCAAAAAAACTGATAACAAAATTACCTTGTGGTAAATGTAATTAGTTCTGTGGGGTATACAGACACATTAATTTAAGCAAGACCACATTATTTAAATAGCAGTAGCTTTGGGGTTTGCCTAAAGACATTCTCTCTATGCACTCCCATGCAAAGTCATTAAGGACAGAATGGTCAGGAGCTTTTTATATGGTGTTCATCATGGTTGAATACCATAAAAAGCAGTAAATATTCAGGCTTGAGCTCAATGCATAAGCTGTATATATTTCTCTAATACGATATATTTGCCCAAAGGATGCCATCACAACTTGTTCTCTTATTTAAATTTCACCTAATGTTTCAATAAATTTATGTACACAGACTTTTCTACAGTGCCTTCCATGTATTTATGCATAATATACAATACTGTGTGTACATGAGCCTCTACATACTTGCTATATTGAATTTCTCAATGCAACTCTTCGTGTTCCACTTAAGGTCTTCCACCATTAAAGAGGAAAAGTATTGTCTCATGCAAGATTCTTTCGAATGGCCTCAAAGGGTTATTTAGATTTTTTTTTTTCCTAAACACATACTGATTATTTATCGCAATTTACTATTTTCCAAAATTCCTGTAAGTTCTCCTGCAACAAACTCCTCTTACCTCTGTTTTCAAGGACTGCATTATTACTTTGATACTCATTTCTCAAATACAGGGTCTTTGTGTTCATTTCTCCATCTTCAAATCAGATATACCAGGGAACAGAAAAAAATCTAAAGTCTTCTCACAGAGAATATTTCATATGTCCACTTCACCACCTAAAGGCAGCCACCCAGGTCCTTGGACGGCAGTGTCACAGCTCTGGGCTGTGGCCAACCCAGCATCACTGGCCCGGCTGGCCAGGGGCTGCTCATCAGCCCTCGGCACACCCAGGGGTGCTGGGGGGGTCCAACGCCACCTCTGAACAGGGAACACCTCCCCAAAGGTCTTTGCTAGCAGAAGGTTTAAAACAGCGCCACATAGTTTTCAAAAGGCCGTGTGGAAAACCCGGTACCATGTTAGTCCTTATTTGGAAAAATGTCAGTGGAGGAGTTTCTTCTGCTTCCCGCTGTGCAATCCACAGCATTTAAAGAATTCTTCCTTTTAAAACAATTAAGATATCAAGATCAAGATAATTGTACATCATTACAGTGTCTACTAGAAGCTATTAAAAACCTGTCAAATAGCAAAAGCCAGGGAAATACATCTGATTCATATCAAGAGTCACCCTAGTATTCTAAAATAGGCTGGGTATATTTCTAAGGAAATTTAAAAGTTCTGAATTTTTCCTTCTTTTCATATACATTTTGAAAAACTCATGCAAAATTTTCCCAGAGAAAAGAGCAGAAGATGTCAAACTTTCACTTTGTAAGAGCAACTTTGGGCATAAACAGGTGACCAGACCTGTTTTTACTTATCCAATGATTGGAAGAAGAAATATTCTGAAATAAAAGGACTTGTTTCCCAAATGGTTAAAGAACACCACAGTCTGCATTTAATTTATCTGAATTATCACTTACGAAAACAGCTGCAAAACCTTAAAAATTATGAACAGCTGCACTCTTTGAGATTAGTTTTACATTCTACATAGCAGTTGTCTTTTTTTCCATCTCCTGAAAGCCATGGTGACACCAAGCTAGCCAAAATTTTCTGGTCATTGTTTGCAAATGCCTTTTTTTTTCAATTGGAAGTTTGATTTAGAACTACCTTCTTTATTTTAAAACAATACATAATATCTCTACAGCTAGTAGAAGACAGTTTTGAAGAAAAAAGTAATAAAACTTTGTTAGTCTTTCCACATTTCCAGGAAGTTCTCTCTTGGAGGCCTGCTTGCCTTAACACCTCTAGGAGACAGAAGAGCAAGCAGCTTGTCTATCATAATCTCTGGCAAATGACAGCTGTTCAGTTAACAACAAGGGTTGTCACCAACCCGTTTTAAAACTTGTACTGTGTCTCAAGTCTAGGGCGGGTTCGAGATAGAAAACACAGCCTTGCAGCTCTTGTGTGCAACTTTTATCCGGATTTGAGATCAGGATTTGGGTAACAAAGCAGTCCCATATAAATCAAAGAACTGAAAAAGCTGTTACGCGTATGTAGCAGTTCAAATATGAAGCAAAAGGCATTCAGTCCTCTAAGATGGTATTTAAAAAAATATTCCAAGGATTTAGTAAGATGTCCAGAAAGAACAAAATACTCTAAATAAAACAGAAGCTTTACTGTCAAATAAACTCATTCTATTGAAATGGCTCTGAATTGCAAATAATTACAGAATCATAGAATACCATGTTGGAAGGGATAGCAAGCACTATCTCGTACAACCTTTCTTGGCAAAAGCACAGTGTAAACAAGATGGCCCAGCAGCTTGTCCAGCTGAATCTTAGAAGTGTCGAGTGTTGAAGAATCCACCACTTCCCTGGAGAAATTATTCCAATGGCTGATTGTTCTCATAATGAAAAATTTCCCTCTTATATCCAACTGGAATCTCCCCAGGAGTAATTTGTACCCATTGCCTCTCATCTTTTCCACGTGACTCCTTGTAAAAAGGGAGTCTCCATCCTCCTGTAGCCACCCTTTAAATACTGGAACATGGCGATGATGTCTCCCCTGAGCCTTCTTTTCTCAAGGCTGGACAATCTCAGTTCTCTCAGCCTTTCCTCATAAACCTGAGACATCCAAACAGTTACGTTAACAGGAGTCTTAACAAAACACTTTAAATTAAGCTCTCAAGACAAACTCAAGAATACTGTAAAAGTTTACTTCTATTCTGCTCTTTCTAGCAGTGTCTGGGAGTAGAACTCATGTAGCTCGACCACTGGCAGCAGTGGAAGATGCACCTACTTTCTACCAACATAAATCCGTTGTATTTGTCCTGCAACTTGAAAAAAATTGCTGCTGTCACCGCACTTCGGAGCTATGAGAGAAGGCATCTCACATGGTATATGACAGATATTAAATAATAACTATAGGCACACACAACCTGAGGCTGTATAGTTGCTTCTTACAGCATTTCCTCTAGCAAGACATGAACTAAACTCCAATTTTTTATAGCAAACATGAATTTAACCAACTTTTGCTCCTTTTTACCCTTGAGACAAGGCTGAAATGGGAGCAAACTGTAGTCATACACTCCACTCTTCAAAGTCTCTGTAGCAGAGCAGTTGTTTTGAATTCCTTTAAACAACCAAACCATGATGCAACATTTTAGAGCCATTATTTTATTTATGTATACTCTTAATTCAAGAATTGTTTATTATTCTATGGAGACAGCTTGAGAGCGTGCTGGCCTAATGATATACAGGTATCATTAAGCTAGGTCTACAGAAGCATACAGGTTCAGTAACCATCATCATCGACTCCTCATCTATAATACCAAATAAAATGTTTATAAAAGCCACAGTAAATGGATTTATCTTGCACAAGCTTAAGGATATCCACATCTCCCTATCAAGAGAACAGCCACTCTGAAGTTTAATAAAACTATGCTTTCGACATATACAATGAAGAACAGAGAATCTGAGGTAAAACATGTGCAAAACCAAACTAAAACCAGCTGAATATTCCAAACCAAAAAAATGTTAATAAGGCACTTTCTAAATACCATTTGTTTAGAAAAAAACTCCCTCAAAATTCTGTTCTGTTTTGGGACCTTACATTTAAACACCATGGATTTTTCTAAATTGTATTAATCTCTTTTGTTTTAGGTTTTTAAAATAACTTTAGCACTGCAGTCATTACATCTAAGGGAGGAGAGTAAAAACACTTCCCTTTGTGCCAGTGGTATTATGCCAATTTTGTACTGCTGTATATTGCATATTTCAGATCCCATTTATTACCAGTGGTCATTTTCTCTATGTAGATCAGAAAGGCTTTTACTTCCATTCTGCTTTGTCTTATAAGCTTGATACCTACTGCTTTGTACTGAAAAATACATCCGCATAGTACATTCTGTTTTATATGAGTTTGTAAATATTCAAGACATAACTGCATGAATAAGAGATTACTAACAATTTTCCTTTTATAAAAGCCTAATACTGAAACTGTATTCCCCTCTGCCATTTGAGACTTTATATTCAGTGAATTCCTGCTTTCCTAAATTACATTTTCTCATGATACAAGTACATAACTTCACTGTGTAGGCTGCAAATCTGGTGGGAAAAAAACCCATTTTTTAGAAATGTCGAGTACTATCCGATTATCATTTTGTGGCAAGTTTTCCGCCTACATTAAAACCCACAGATAGTAAAAGTCAAAAGGAGCTGTGTTACACATCAGCTTGGCTCCGGAGGGAATGTAATTACTGCTTTTGTACTGAATTTAGTGGCTTTTTTTCAACCACTTTACATTCCCAAAACTGAACCCGGAAACAACTGTATGCGAAAATATTTGTGCTATATGAAAATAGATGTTCCACAGTAGTCATGTTTTGAATTTTCCCAGTTACTCTGGATTCTGAATATTCCCAACTGCTCTACAAATGTAATACTATTTTTGGTTGAAGATCAGTGCTTAAAGATATCTAAAGAATGCCTTTTTTAAAAAAATCAAATACCGTATATCCCTGAAATAAAAAGTACATGTTTCAAAATGCACACATCATGCAAATTAGTTCAAAGTATGCATGAACTTGCCCCTCAGGACTTTATTTTTAGGGGATCTGGGCTAAACCACCTCTGTGAGATCAACCTTCACGGCAGATTCTTGCTTTGACTTCTATTATACAGCGTGTTCTCCTGCAAATAATAGCAGTTTTTTCTTCAAGGCAATTATACATGTTTTAAAAAGAAACCCTTATATAAGCCTTTCACAACTGAGGAACGAGTAATTAACTTGCATAATTGTTTGTTGTGACCTGTAGTTTCAGCAATGCAGCTCAGCAGGCCTTTCAAATGGTCAAACACAGGTTGTTAAATAGTATTCACCCGGAAAAGATGCAATCGTGGAGTTTCACCCTCCTTTTTATGCATACACATCCCCATCACCTCAGTAAACAGAGGGCAGATGTAAGCAGAGACGACCTTCAAGAACAGATCTCAGATATCAATTTTATTTCCATAAATTTTATTCCTGCCCTCCAGACAGAACATTTCTTCATGGTATTACGGTTGGCTGAGCAGAGC
The DNA here is from genome assembly GCF_036013445.1 of Caloenas nicobarica. NCBI lineage: Eukaryota > Metazoa > Chordata > Aves > Columbiformes > Columbidae > Caloenas > Caloenas nicobarica. Next base: position 26,816,556 of record NC_088246.1, on the reverse strand, counting down.
AGGAGGAAACACGAATTAAAAATCCCATTACAGTGGCACATGTACAGCTCCATACAAGTAATGAGATACAGGAATTTCCACAAGATGTATGGCTAAAAAAGCATCAAAGGAGGTTACAAATGTGAGTTCAAAGGTATACATTAATCCTAGAAATAGAAAATTTGAATGTAAAAAACTGACATTTGAAGGAAGACTGAAAAAAGAATATCCATGTGAAATGTTTTGGCAAAAATTCTTGTCCCATTATTTCAAAATTGACAGACGTTTAGCACTTCAGTTTACGACTCAGAACTGCTCTGAGGGAAAACCAGCAGCGACGCTGTACTAGCCGTATGACCTCCTCTCCACCGCACCTCCGAGCAGGAAGGAAGGCTGGTAGGTTGGACCGACTGCCTTGGCATCAACCTGATCCCTAACCTCACATTCTACATTCAGTATTCTCCTTTTGTTCCTTCCCTTTTCAGCACTTAAAATTTGTGTTCTTTCAAATGGCATCTAAATGTATTATTTAAGTACCAAAGTAAAGTTATTTGCAGACATATGCTCTCACTCAGTAGCTCTTCTGTACAATAATTATTGAAAATGCAGGGGGTAAAAGCAGAACAACCTGGACATTACTACCTACCTTCCTTAGAGAAAGGTGCAGCCTCATCTCCGTTAGTGAAACTCTCTTTTTGATAACTAAGCAACTACCTTAAAAGATCATCTCATGATCCACAGCAACACCAGCCAGGATTTTAAAGCAGTGCATTCCCTTGCGTGTTACCATATTGCAATGTTCAATGAACGCTTCTTTGCATTGACAGAGTCCATCTGCCCAAGAAGTTCATCCCTGTAACTGCTCTAGTGGACAGCTACCTGGTCCAAACAGTCCTAATACACACAGGGCCTCAGATCGGCACAATTCACCAAGAAATCCAGGGCTGGCCCGAACTTGAACCTCTGCCACCTCTACACATCACCGTATTGAAATATGGGATCTTAAACAGAGGTTCTTTACACTCCTATCTGCTGCACGCAAGACCAATGTTAAAACCCCTCTGTGCTGAATCCGTCTGAGCAGACAGAGCCGCAGAACACTGTGAGGGCACACGGTCACCGTGGGGGACATCGAAGCAAGGAGTCATGGCCCCCGGTGTTGGCCCTGGGCTTTCATCTTCCCTCCATCATTCACATCCCCCTTGGTGAATCCATGTCCAGAACACACCCGCATCCCAACCCCAACTCTCGCAGTGAAGCTGATTCGGAATCAAACTAAAATGGAGAAAATTAATGCAGAAAAAAAAAAAATCCACACTTCAAATATAGGGCTGTATTTTCAAAAGCGGCTTGCCATTTTTGGAGCAACAGCTTTTAAGTCCTCCGCTTGAGACATCTTGAGTGCTATTTCCATGAAAGCTGAACATTTCCAGCTCCCATGGAAATCAGCAAGCGAGGTGGGTGCTCAATATCTCAGCAAGCCATGGCAGCACTTTTGCAAAGGAAAAATGTTAAAACTGAACCACTTACAATTAGGAGGTACTACCCAATTTTAGAAACCATGTAAAAAAATAAGGTCTTGGAACTGGGAAAAAAAAAAAAAAAAAAGAAAAAGAAAGATAAATTAGTTTGAAAGAAAATGTAGGGAAAAAGGCAGCATTTGGAGATGCATTTAATTCCTGCATCCCCAGACTCTTGATTTTTCATAGCCTTGGGGATGTGCCAGCATGTTGAAAAGATGAAAGATAACATTCTTCCAAAGGGGTCACACAGACAACATGCTACTAACCGTCAACAAAATAATAATTATGATGGCTTCATGTTTATTTGAGAACATTTTTGATTAACAAAGCTCTTTAAAAGATTGTTAGATGTTTTGTTCTGGTGACATTTCTACACTGAATGCCATTTATACTCTACAAAAGATCTATTTTAACACACCAAAAGACTCCACTAGAACTGGGTATTTAGGTCATTTATATTACTGCAGTGAAGCGTCAGTTATTTCGTCTGATACTCCTAGCCGGTTTTGTAATTTGCCAAGAGTAATGTTTTCTGTCAGTAAACTCTGGCAAGTCAATAAATGCAGGCTTGATTTGACTTGAACTGGCATCAAGGTTAGAAACGGAGAGGACAAATGCGAATCTTCATTGTAAAAGTAAATGCCCCATTTTGTGGATGGTTAGCCGTGATTTTTGCTGCTTCTCCTCGCCACGCTTCCAGGACCATCTCTTAACAGATGTAAGGAAAAAAACATGTACAGAAGTTTGTACTTGTGGATGAAAATATCTATTTATGAATGCTACAGAGTGAATTATGAAGCAACATAAGCTGAATACGCTGGACAGTTAATAAAGGGTTTAAAGGAACGGGGATGACCACCACGGCAAACTCTGAATACAAGCAGAAAGGCAACAAACATTTGGTTTACAGGCAGAGATCATAAACCAGAACGGCTTCTACTTGCCCCTTTCTCCCAGAGGGGCAGTTCGGTCCCTGTAAGCTCCTGGGTACCCTGGGTCTTCCCCAGTTCTGCCCACTGTAGCTATCAGACAGTTGCTCAAAACCTGTTAATGATGTTCTTCCTAAGTACACAAAATAATAAAATAAAAACCTCTAATTGCCGCTTCCAACAGATCTGGAGGAAAAAAAAAAAAGGATGAAGAGATCACGACGGCATCCTCTTCATGCTGATTTCAAGACAAGCAGAATTCAGTCACTGCTGCATGGACTAGGAATAATTAATCGTTATTCACCCCTGTGGTGTGAGCTCTTAGAGGTACAAGTTTTGGGAAAGAGGTGAGGGCTCCAACATTCAGCATCTTTTCCAATTTTTAGGCAACAATAGCAAATAAAACCGAACCCAGAAGTTCGCAAACCTAAACCCCTAGATGTCAATATGTAGGTAGAACTATAATATTCTAAAAGCTAGTGAATTGTGTATTGTGTAATTTAAGCATCAGCAACTACATTTGCTTGTGTCTGCTTTTTTGGGCACAACGTAATGTGCCAAACCACAAACTGTATGCATGTAGGACACAAGTCCAGAACAACACAAGAAACATAACAGAAGTAACAGCATACATGTTTATAACTGTAGCAGCTGGCCTACAAAGTCTTCATTTTCACTACCTTCTGGACTTAATGGTGTATAGATGGCTGCTATTTTTCTTTTTCTTCTTGTTTCTTCTTTTGGCATCAAAAGAATGACATCACCACAATCCGCCTCTATTTTCTGTTGCTCTCAGCTACCGATCAGACCAATCTATACTGGCGTTTCAGTTAGCAAAATTACTCCAAAGCCCTTTCATTAATGGACAACTAAGGAACGATTTCTCTCAGGTAGTAGTACCTCCTGTCATTTCCCAAGAACCCTGCATCCATGTACTGAGAGGGGAAAACAATCATACAGCCTGAACTATAACAGCACTGACAGTAGCACAGTAATACTCTTAATAGTCTTCAAACTGCTTTCTTTTGAACAAGACAAACAAAAGAAATCCATTTGCTTAGACCTTTCATGAGCTGCACATTTTGAAACTTCAAGTCAAAATAAGGGGCACAGATGCCATGATCAAAGAGCAGCTGCTTGCTTAATCCATCAGGCAAGGGATCTAAACAAAAGCTTAAACAAGCAAAATGACAAGAATTCAAACGATAAGGATACAATTTTCATTCACTGAAAAGGAGAGTGTGCCATTCAAGTAACTGCAGAGAGGTAAAATAATACAGAGACATAACGATGTTTATGAATTCCCAGCTTCAAAATATTTCACTGACAAAGCCATTAGAATCTACTATATATCAAATGTCTTCTTGGTGATTTGAGCTACTTTCACTTCACTGCTGCTACAGAAACTGTCAGATTGTTTGGGTTATGGAACTGGGAGACAGTGTAATTCTTTTTTTTTATTAAATGGCTTGTGCCTCTAATTAGTTATTTAACACAACAAATGATGCATGCATCCAAGTGGAACAGGTCTTATTACTAAATTTAATGAGACAATTTGTTAGGAAAAGTTACTGTGAAATGCCTGAATGAAGAATGAACTAAAATTACAGTGTGAGAAACCCAGGTTATGTTCAGCTCAGACATACAGTATTAACCAGACAAACTGAGGACTGTCCCCAGGCTAGAACCTGAATTCAAGAGCTGGGTACATTGCTAAAATCTATTTTTGTCCCCAGAGACTGAATAAAAAAAAATACTTGTAGCAATGAAAGTTCATATTTGAATTGCTGCAACTACAGTTACATCAGCAAGAACATGATGCACTCAATTTACAGAGCAGGGTCATTTCTGCCAGCTCTGTTGATCCTTTTGTCAGTGCAATGTAAAGTATCCGCCAAAATAAAGACAGAATCCAACGCAAAATAATGTTTCAAAACCTCTTGAATCTTATGAAACTGGCACTAGAAGAGGAAAGAAATCTAGATGGTGGGAGACACAAGTGTCTTCATCCATAGGCATGATGAACACAGAAGAGCAGGAGTCATGAAGATTATTTGAGTAAGACCTCCTTAAATTAAAAGGCATTGGAGTCACTGAACCCTGATACATGGCATGTAGATGTATGCTGCACGGTGAGAGTTTCAGAAATTATATTCAAAACTACAGGCAAGAATGCACCACTGAGAAGTTCTCCCAAAAGAGATTCGTCTAAGTTTGTGCCAGACATTTCGTCTTCCTAGTGTCTACATTAATATAACACTAGTGCTTTTTTTTGTTACATCTTCTCAAATGCTTTTTCTAAATTCTAGAATGTACATCTTACACTTACTACCTGTTCAACTACTTTGGTATTTTACTGAAATAAAAACAATGAATGATTCCAACTATCCCAAAGTTCTGAAGTAGTGCAGAAATACACCATTAAATCCCACTTTTGTCATTGCTCTCACAAGCAATTGTCATTTAGAAAAGTCCAGCAGAACATAACTTCCATTTCCTTGTGCATATCTGAAATAATTAATGAGATGGTCATATACTGAAAAATATTTTTCATACAAGAACCTAGGAATATAATATGCAGGGTACAAGAATGAGAAAAGATAAACTCTCTTTTCAGCACAGCTGTGACCTAGGACCCAAAAACCAAGGCTCAGTCATTAATGATATAATTTGAAAAAACCCATGTTAATTTTCAGTTCTTAGATATCGAGATGCTGAAACTACTAACCTTGGAGAGAGGTGTTTCTACAATCCACAATTTTATTTCAGTTACAAATGCTATTAAAAACAGAGCCCTAGTGCATCTGAAGTTCAGCTTACAGAATAGTTTAAACTTTCAAGTAATGGTAGAGTCTATCTTAGGTGACCCGCCACATTGCAGTTCAGTTTTTAGTATTTTAATAGCTAAAGCCAACTTCATAGTCATTGTAGAGAAGAAACAGGCTCATTTGCAAAGTAATTAATCTGTTTCAGACATCTCCCTTAGGATGATGTTAATTACACTCACTATACTGACTAGATTGCCATTAACCATCAACTTTGAGGTGACTACCCCGCATCAGCTTTTACCTGCTTTTCTGCAATATCTGCTCTTGGTGCAGTAATGCTCAGATAGACTGTTTAACAGTCTAGCAGGTTATTTCTGTATTTCAATCCAGAATACGAAACTAGGTGGCTTAGAACCACCTCAATCAAAAATGGTGGTATTACATCTGGATGAACTTCAGGGATGCTTTACTCACCTCTGCCCATAAACGTGTGAAAACTGAAGTATCAATGAAGAAGAAAAACTTCCTTCTTTACTAACAGGGTTTCTTTTTCTCATTATTCAGGCTTGTCTGTGACCTGAAGAGACTGTGAATCAGCTGTTCACGACTGAAAGCTGGCTCACAATGTATTTGCCTACAAATGTATATGGGGAAGAATGCAGCAGAAGGCGGCAAGGTGCCCAGCTGTCCGCTGAAGTTTTAGCCATGTACTCGGAGGCAGCATCCACTGGTGCAATCACATCAGAAATCTCTTGTCCCAGGTTTCCCAGTTCAATTTAATTAATTCCTCTGCCAGAACACAGGATAGCTTTACTGTAGTTTTTTTGTAGAGAATTAGTTTCACTATGCAAACAGAACTATACTTGATATCAGTGGCATTTTACAGCTGCCAAGTTGGTCGGTTCCAACACGTTAGAAAAATCCATAGCTCTTGCGTTATAAACCTGCCAAAACGAAGTGGAAACGCATGCTTCTGCAAGTATTCATTTCTTCTATGAGCTGGATCAAGCCAGGGACAGAAGCTCATCTAGCACATTGTAACATGAACAGCAACCAGGAGGTCCCTTCTGATTCTCAGATAAAACCCTGCTCCTGTAGGGTACTTTGTAATCCCTTTCACAAATTTACCGAAGTTCAACTTAATTCTGTTTCTATGTCTTCTATCCTGTTATGAAGACCCAAGGCGCACTGGTCTGGTATTAAAAACCATCCTCTACTTTCCATCCTAAATTGACTCATGGCTCGCTTAGATCCCATTATTGTTAGCTGTGCCCACCCGTTCATTCCGGTGCAAAGTCAAGTTCCTTAAATGCAAGACATCTGAACTGTAAACGGTCACTCAGGATACACTTTCCCACCTCTTCACTACCAGTACTTGAAATACCTCACTGTATCTCTTTAAATACATACTTGCTTTGTATATGGCTACATAGCTCAATAGACTAATTGTACTAATCCTATGATCAACAGGGAATCCAGGTTTTTCCTCTTTTCTCCTGAATTTCCAGGAGGTGTCAGTCATAAACCCAGAAATGCAGGACTTCACTACCCCTCTGACTGACTGTAATCTCATGTCTGTGACACCAGTCTTCAAGGTAAACTGGTTCTTCTTTTTCTATATTGTTTACGTCTCCAGATTTTACACAATGAACCGTCTCCACAGTTGCGAAAATGTTCTTAAACTCTTGAGAATGTTTATTCAGAAATTTCTCACTAGCCTGACCGCTCAGCTTTCAACCTACCCACTGATGTGACCTCTTTGCCCAATTTGCTACCTAACTTAAAATTCTACTGCACTGGCAGGAGAAAAACCAAACCAAAACAAAACAGTGTTATCTATTTAGACTGAAGTTACAGAAATGCTCCAAACGAGTTTCACAGATTTGTTTTTTTCCCCAAGTAACAAAGAGGTACAAGTCAAGCAATTCACACACTTAAACAGTGATAGAAGTAACTCACTACAATAGATTCTATACACACTTTCCATCAACATCTTAATTTCTCAAGAGATTTTCTATGAACTCTAAAAAAATTCCCTCTTAAATCCTATCCCCAAACCTTTGGTCTCCAATTATTAGAATCTTAGCGGGTAGCCATAAGTAGACTAATCAAACAAGAAAAACTGCATTTCTTTCCAGCTGAGTATATAAATCCTGCTCTCTAATGTTTTTCCTCCCAATTAAGCAGTTTGTAAACTTGAGAAAGCTTTGGGGAAAACAAAATCCTATTAAAAATTCTAGAAACTCTTTGACACTATGTAAAATTTCAGGATGAAATTTTGTTACCTGAATTCTGGAATAAACACATCTAAAAATATATGAAAGCCCTGATCACCCTCAGGAAATGCTTCAGTGACCTAAATGTGTCAAAAAGAGGGAGAAGCAGCTGACCATAGTGGAAAAAACATGAATGAGAAAACAGTAGATCGACTATTTATTGTACCACTGCAAATAAAATATTTTTTACCACAATTCAGCATATGCTTAAAATTGATGAATTACTTTTAAAGAATCATTTGTGTCACACAACATAGGATTTTGCTATATAAACTGTCAGAAAGCATCACCTCAAATACAGTGGAAGGCAAAAGCATAGATGGTTATGCTTAGAAAGACTGACATCACAATGAAGTCTGGTGAGAGAGCGAGCTTTCTCTTATCAATAGTTTAATCTGTCAGGAAAGGTCCCCAGAAATAATAGACAAATCAGTTTCCATTGAAAATAAAATATTATTCTGATTTTCAGAATGACATTATTAAACTTCCAGGTTGCAGATAAAACCTGGAACAATAGTTCAATAAATCTTGATCTCATTAGAATAAACTACCAGAAGATAATGAGAAAAATCAGTGTTTCTATGTGATGCCTCCAAAACTGGATGCAACTTGCAGTGTTCATTTGTTATGTAAGTTAAAAAATGAAATTGTAGTAGTGTGGAGATGAACACAAGACCAGCAAGTACACAGTGAAAACTAAACGAAAAGCTAAAGGGAAAAAAAAAAAAGTACATTTTTGTTCCTTCCCCCCAATTGCATTGAAGAAAATAAAAATACCACTTTCAGGATAGTCCGTTCCAAGGAAACCTGGACTGGTGTGGATAGCAAAGAAAAGGCACAGCCAGTGCTCCTCAGCAGAGGTGGGCAGGAGCAAATTCCTCCTTGCAACCCTGTGCAGCAGCCATGCCACAGCTGTACAAGGAGACAATTCTGAACTACCATTATACAGTTAAATTCTGCTGCTGCACTGATTCAACAGCTGCATAATGTAGCCTGAGCCATTAATAAACAGCTTTGTGCCTCTCCATATTTTTTTATTTTTATTTGCAAGCGGTTGCTCATAAGACATATTTACATGTTTTGAAAAATATACAATAAGGTTAATCCTCTTTGCTGTCTTTTCAAGGGCTAAAATAAAAAACAAGCAAAACATTTTACTGGAACCTAAAAAAAACCCTCTGAAATTCTGATACTTCTGGAACAAAGAGATTAACATTCTTCAATTAAGACAGGAGAAAGCATTCTTCAAATTGATTCACAGGGAGTACATATTATTTCATCAGTTCAGAGATTAGATGTGTGGGTAAACTGGTTTCCAAGGTAACTGGACTAACCATGGGGAAGTCATCAGGGTGATAAGTAACTCAAAAAATTTAGAAGGTACCATGCGGAAATAGAAGCGAAGTTGCTCAACTGTAGCTATTCAGATAAGCCTAAGACTTATTTTACACAAAGCAGAATGGGATTATTTAGAACAGTGTTTCTAATGTTTAAACTGAGAGGTCATGAGCGGTGCCCGAAAACCTGATGTGGGGCCAGAGGAGATGGTACTTCTCACTGAACACCACACGCATGAGCAGATCTAGCCCTTTGGTGAGCACACAACCCAAACTGCCACCCAGGTTGCTGCTGTGTTGCTGTCGGGTATGGCGCACCAGGGACACGGACCCCGGCAGCAACAGGAAACCTGGAAAGTGTTTAGAACAACGCAGATGGCTGAATTATGAGTTTTACGGCCTTCACAGGTCCCCAGTTAAGTTCCACCACAAACACCGCTGAAAATACATGAGCTCAACACCACCAAACTTCTGAAGTCTGATGAGGGGTTCTTTTTCAGGTTCTAGAACTTTAGGCAATGCAATTCCTAGAAATACAGTTAAATAACAATGCAGTAAAATATTTTTCTTATTTAACAGTTGAATTCATACGTGCGGACTTAAGTATCACTAAATACAGAACTTGACATTTACAATTTTTATTTGGATGCCATATTCCAGCAAACGTTTAAATTGACGGTGCAAACTAGAAAGCGCGAGTGTTTCAGCCACGGAGCATCATTTGGAGCAAAATAAAACGTAATAGAGAAACAAAAATAGCTAGCCTTAGATAGAGCCTTCTAGGTGCTGTTCGCTTTTTCCTCTTGCACAATTTGCACAACATATATGAATTTGCAATATCAGTCCACACTGCAATTTGATTCAAGGCAAAACATGAGCAATATACGTTTGCAGACAAGCTTTTTACCTGAAGGCATACATACACACACACAAGCAGTCTGGAAAAAAAAAAAAAAAAAATTATTTTGTATGCAGAAGAGGAAAGTTCCTCCCAGTCTGCTGCCACCAGTAGCACCAGGAGGAGAGAACCGTTTTCTTCTGCAGAGGTGGAAGGGGGGCTTTCTGGAAAATGTGATGAGCTGCTGCCAACATCTGCTGTTTCCCAGATGGGGCAAAAACCCTGACATGCAGCCAGGGCCCAAGGCCACAACACGTGAGGATCAAAGTCTGTCTTCGTGTCAGATCCCAAATCAGGTAGTTAATTTTATTTATTTTAAATAAATTGCCATGGCATATTATATGCTATGGATTCACTTTTGTTACCTTATACTGTGGGAAACTATGTTAATTTTCAGTGCTCCAAATAGCATTTCTGAAAGCTTTTAAAAGGACCTGGAAAGAAAAGACCAGCTCATAATATCTGAAATACTTCTCAGAGCTCAATCCTGTAAGCTGCTTCTCAACTAGAAACACCATCACGTACTGCAGAAATTCAGAGGGCTTCTGTAAGAATATAAACTGAAATAGCTTTGCACTCAGTGCAAATAGTCCTAAATCACATCAAATTCTCATATGCTGTTACATAGTTCTTACATACTAATTTCTTAATTTGCAGTACCGGAAGTAAGTTTGATAAAGCAGCAAGATAACCCCACATAATGGCAAAAATATCTTGCACAGATTCAAACACAAAATCCTCCACATTATATAATGACTCTGGAAACTACTTAAAGAACATAGTAAGGAATACATTTTCTTAAGATGTCTACAGACAGGAAAAAACAAAAACAAAAAAAACCAACACACCAAAATCCAAACTCTTGATTTGGCTAAGGAGAATTCATTGCAGTGGGTAGAGGCGATAATTTGCATCTCACTAACAGCAGGATTCTACTGTCCTTCTGCATCTGCCCACAATTTAACAAAACCAAAACAAAAAAAAAATGAATCAAACTCTGTGGAGCACAGTAGCACTAAAAATTTCCAGGGTCATATCATCCTGTAAGCTACTTAAAAGACTAGAAGTCCCGAGAGCTTCTCAATGGGACAGAATAATTTTTTTGAGCTTAACCGCTCTGCATCAAGCTTCCCAGCACCTTCAGTCTTAGGTTAGCACAGGAAGAGTCACCGTATGCTCTATGTAAACATGCTTTAAACCACCACAGGAAGAGACAAAAGAAAAAAAAATGCCACCATCTGTAAAAGACATAAAACAACATAGAGCTGCCTCTACAGAATGACAAAGATGAACCAGCCATCCCCTCCAACTGCAGGAGAAAAGTCTCCAATTCTTCAAATGTTGCATTCCGAAAAAAAGCAAACCAGAAGTCTGCACTGCGTCCTCTGGTATATGGGGAACACACCTTTATTTAGGTGCACACAAGATACTAGACACTCAATTCAATCACAAAAGGAATTTTGTCTTCAAACTCGAAGCTTTCTAAACTACATTCTTGAATTACCGTAAATAAAATTCTGTGAAAGCATCAAATATAAGTTCACAACCTCTTGTTGTGAGGAATATATAATTATTAGCAAATTCTATAACCATCCATCAGCAGTTAATGTTTGGTCAGGCAGGCTCAGTAAGGAGAATTTGCTTAGCTTATTTTATGTAACACATAAGATAAGACAAGGTGTACAACTACATTACAAAGTAAATTATCTTTTATTGAAGACCAAACAGCTACAACTGGACTGCTTTTGGTACCAACTCATCTTGTTTAATTTTAATTCGGGTACACCTAATTTATACTGCCGCCTGCAGCAATATATACACATATTCCCCATGACAGTGTCTCCACTCTTAAATCTCTTTTGCTTCCTGAACATAGCTTGATACCGTGATACAAAGGAAAGGAATACAGAATCTGGGAATTGCAATTTGTTTCCAATTTCTATTGGCCAAGCATATAATTACATCCATGACAGACAGTATACTCAAAAAAGTATCAAGTCACATGGGACTGCTGCAGGCAAAAAAAAATCAGCCCTGTGATGAACACACTAGGAACTCAAAGCACAGGCTGACGCTGCTTTCCTTTACTTCCTCAGTATTAATTTCAGTTTCAGTTCTGCTGAAGATATCATTGACAACAAACTCACTCTCATCAGCCAGAGTTACATGTGAGGTACAATTCTGTTCACAGTACATTACCCACCTTTCTTCAATTTCTGAACCCTGGTTTCACGGTTAGTAAAGAGCCACGACAACGCAGAGGTGTGCTTTGCTGATGTTGAAGACCACACAGAAGTTCTCTCAAACCAAAATGGTGAAGGATAGAGCAGTGGTGCAGGCAGGAGGTAAGTGCTCCAACACAGGTAGCTCCAGCTCCTGGCTCCTTCCCCAGATCTCACCTGTACCTCATTTATCTGTAGGTCAGTGAGCACACATGGTAAATGGCAACTGTAATATTATGAAATCCATTAATTGGTATCATAAGATTCCCCAACAGCAGTTACCTAAATTTTACCATTTTTATTTTCCATTAAAATTTGAAGGTCTCAGTTTTACTCCTCTCTCTCCCACTAATCCCAGTTGCATAACCAAGCATTATTTCATTGTCCTCCGACTATTTCTCTCCCTACTATGTTATCTGTTGAGCTTATTTATATTCATTATGCAAAGACATTCTAGCCACAAAATTAATACCTCAATAAGGCCCCAACCATGTATCAAAACCATGAAAGCTTCAAGATATGAATAAGAAAGCTTATCCTGGTTATCCCAGTTTGAAAATTATTCTAGCTTCTTTATTCATTGATGTTTTATTTATCTTTTTTCCCTCTTGGGATTATGTTCCTCATTGAAATTGCTTTAGAGTAGTGAAGTTAAACGTTGGTCTTTGTCATGTCCCAGCCACCACTTGCAAATAGCATAATGGGAGAGACAACGTAAAAAAAAAAGGCGAGGTTTCGACAGATATTGCAACTGAAGAAAACAGGATGGAAAAGCATCCCAAAGAGGTTCTGGTTTGAGAAACAAATACTATTTATTATTACTAAAGGAGGACTACAATCCAGTAAAGTATTTATGGTCTTATCTGTTGGTCAAAGGAAAACACCACATTCATGTACTGACTAAATTAAAAATCTGGAGTTGAGCACTTAAACCCCCCACAAAATCCAAAGGGAAATTAAGTTGCGTTAGGCGTGGTGCTCCACAAAGTCAGCACAAACATTGACTGAGGCCCTGCCTACAGTCAGGAATCGATTTATTGAGTACTGCGGTCTTTCTGACTACTTATTCTTCCAGCTAACAGCCCTAGTAAGAGCTGCAAACAGATGCCTACCTTTACTGAAGGCTCAAAGCCTACAGCTGCCTCCTGAAGGCAGGTGACTGCTGCATTTAATCAAAAAACCAGGAAGATCTAACTCTCTTCATGAAAGCCTATCCAGGAGAGGAAAAGGTTATAGTGGTGCACTTCATATAAAAGGCCAAGAGGTTATAACAGTCATCCGCTATGTGGGAGTTAAAATTCAATTCCCTTTAAGTCAAAGAATCTCTTTTGAAATCTACTATCTCCTTGTGTATTTCATTTTAATGAGCTTTTCAGCATATGTCAGATGCCAAAGCTGCCCTCGGTGCCGAGTTCTAAATGTTTAGCTACAGAATCATCCTTGCCATTGTGTTCTTTCCAGTGCCAGGACCTGCAAAGTCTTTCTGTACAGATGGTTCTTTTAGTCCCACACTCAACAGAAAGAGTGGAAGAACACACAACGTAACCTACTCCATGATGTTTAGTTAGACACGCTCCTAGTAAATGATGGAGGGAGGTCCAAGTCCCCTTCCTTGGCACATGTTCCAAAGATGGTTAATCTTCCTCCAAGCTCTTTTATTAACTGCATGGACAAAGTTTTTTTATAAATTTTTATTGTAGATTCACAGCACACCTGAAAAAGCTGCCAGCCTTAATGATATCATCTACATGTACTCCAAGATCAGTAGGTAAGAAACCCCATTAAGTGGTAGCAAAGGTTTTCTGAGTATCTCCTTGATCAGTTAGAGTTGTGATGTGATCATTCAAAGGAGACTCGCTGACTAGTAATGAAACTCAAGAACTGCTTTCAACTGAAGGCACTACGCTCTCTTTGATGAAGCTGATGCCATTTGTTACAAACTGTCACCCAAAAATGCAGCTTTTTTTTTTCACTTATACATCAAAACCACTGAAAGTTAGGAACTTTAAGTCATTTTGTTTTCTTATTGAAGTAGCTTTGCATTTCTTTGAACACTACCAGATATTGAAACTGTTTCCAGAAAAGCATCATTTCATGGTTTCATTATAAATCTACCTGATGTAGACAACTTCTGATGCAATTCTTATAACTGGATGAAGGGACCATCCCACCAGTACTTAGTATAATTATCACAGAATCATAGAATGCCCTGAGTTGGAGAGGACCCACAAGGATCAGAGTCCAGCTCCTGTCCCTGCATATGACAACCCCACAGTTCACACCATGTGTCTGAGGGTGTTGTCCAGTCTCTTCTTGAACACTGTCAGGCTTGGGGCCGTGACACCTCCCTGGGGAGCCTGTTCAAGTGCTCCACCACCCTCTGGGTCAAGAACCTTTTCCTAATGTCCAACCTGAACCTCCCCTGGCACATCTTCCTGCCATTCCCTTGGGTTCTGTCATTGGTCGCCAAAGAGAAGAGACCAGCATCTGCTCTTCTTCCTTCCCTTGTGAGGAAGCTGTAGACCACGATGACATCTCCCCTCACTCTCCTCTTCTCCAAGCTGAACAAACCAAGTGACTTCAGCTGCTCCTCATACAGTTTCCTCTCCAAACCCTTCACCAACTTCCTAGCCCTCTTCTGCACACTCTCTAGCAGCTTAATATCTTTTTTATCCTGTGGTGCCCAGAACTGCACGCAGTGCTCCAGGTGAGGCTGCACCAGTGCAGAGACAGCAGACTACATGTTCAGCACACTGATGCAGGCTCCCTGCAGAAAAGAGTGCAATTCCCAGGGCTGGCTGCTTTGGGAAGGGAGTCAGAGCAAAGAGCAAAGGCCAGTACTCTCCACAATTCTCAGATTTTGTTTTTTCATCACAGTTTTCTGTAGCTTCCTTTTTTTGGTTCACTCTCTCGTGGCCAATCATTTCTTGAACCTTTCTCTTAGAGCAGACTGTACACAAAGCTATACATTTTTCCTTAACCATGATGTGAAATTAAGAGGTGCCTTTGTAGTACAGATCAGCACATCAGTACAGTGAGACTGTAAAACAGGTAAATACTGCTAAGTCACTGAAGTGGTTCTGCAGATATGTCTACATTAAACTTCAACAGTGCTATGATATCACCACTGCAAAGAAAAACAACAAACAAAAAAACTCAGCAACGGTTGAACACTCTCCACTCCATGCCACTGATGTTGTTATGATCTTTGGTAAAAAATACCCTACAACCTCATTTCTAGGCTTTTAGCATAAGTGGCAAGCACACTGGCAATTCATGCAGAGGTTCCCCCTCAGCTTTTAATAGTTATAATCATGCTTCCATCTTTAAGAATAACTCCCTTAAGTCATCTCAGTTCAACAAGCATTTAAACATTAAGTGCCACCTTATCTTGCTTATCTTGCTGTATTACACCACTCTCTAGTTTTGTATGTTCCAAACTTTCCCATTTACATTTGCTTCTTTTGAGTTGCTGCTACACCCCGGTGCTGCCTGTCAGCTTTGCAGTTCTCCTGCTGCTCACTCAGTTCCGCACACAAATGCAGCGTAAGAGCAGAAAAATCAGTATCTGTGCAGTTCTTCAGGTCATTGCCATCATCATGTCTGCCCGGCTGCCCTGTTATCAGTGCATGCTGATACCTCATTTTCTGTTCCCTACATGCTAACTAAAGGGTGCAGAAGACAACACGTGACTCAGGGGGGTTATAATGAGGATTTCCAGCACTGTTGTCTGCCAATGTTGTACAGTATGGTTTGCACAGTTTATATAGCACAGTATAGTTCATGTCACCATGTTTGACACCCCATCATGTGCCACCAGGAATTCTTGCATGCAAGCTCAGTGAACTGAATCAGAGCCAGTGCGGTAACTCCTGGAAATCTGCTATCGGTACTACTAACCTAATTTACTGATCAAGTTCAGAACAGTAGCACGACAAAGGGCTGCACGCTGCCAGGGAGTCCCAAAAATATCTTATTTCTGATGGTAACACTGATGTCTGCACCAAACACACAGGCATTAGCAGAAGCAGTTGATACAAAGAAAGATATTTTAAATTTAATTTATTCTACAATTGCATTTTTTTCACTTTAGGAACTTAAATCTGAGGTCTGAAAGGGGGATGAGGGATGGTCCTCCTTTTCTTCTACTGCTGTTTTTTTCAGATAGTGAGACAAAAGATAAAATTTTGACCTCCATTTTCAGAGTAATGTAATCCAAGCCGGTCATCAAAAGACAACTATTATTCAGCAATTCACCAAGTGATGTTGTATCTTGGAATTCCAGTGCTAATAAAAGACAAAGAATTGAATCTAGTATTTCATTATTATAGTACCACTCTTGTTTAAAAGAGAACAAAAAATACCTTATACCAGAAAGAAGGCATATTATGCTTACCCTTAACAGACATTTTTGCTACACCCTCCTGGTCGGTTTACCTTGCACTGCAAAAATTCTTGCAGCTAAAGCAAGCCCCACACCCTTGGGAGCATTGTGTCTATCATAATAATAAATTACAGAGTTTTTAATACAAAGATTTCTCTTTCAAAGCCTTTTGATGAATTACCACTACAATATTTTATTAGTCAAGCATCTGCATACACAAATAAGTGTGTTCTTTTAATTCCTACTTTTCTAGGTGTATGAGTGTATGTTCTAAAAAGAAGTGGCTGCGATCTGCCTATAAGTTGGCCAGGTGAAACAGATACTCCACGCAACACGGCCCAGAGAAGACACTTCCCCTCCTCTCAGGTGTCAGCCACAGTTTTAAGGAAAACTGTGATGGAACATATGGCACATCTAGATTTTGTCTCACACAATAAAGAAGCAAGCTATCGAAAGCAAAGAGTGAGATCAGATAGATCTTTGGAGAGAACAAGAATAACAAAAGAATGATCAGCATTTACAGAGCCTCTGTGGATATGAAGCTATACATTTCACGTGTTATTTACTTATTACAAATAATAAAACACAACAAACAAAATCCACAGATAATGCTGTGACAAAATAAACTCAGTGGAAAAAATGTACCACAGTAAATTTTTCAGTCTTTCAAGTGATGATTATGCTCTGCGTAAAACAATGACAAAAATTCATAAGCTGACAATTTAAAAAGCAGCTTTTTTTCTCTCCTGTTTTTTAATGTGATGCAAAATGTCAAGCATGTAGCCCTAGAAAACAAGAAAAGTAAGGATAAAAACAGAAATTATGTCCTAGGCCATCAACAAAACTAACCGCAGTCTGGGAAGCGTCCAGAATCAATACAGTGGATAAAAAGAAGACAACCGGAAACATTTAATTAAAAAAATACATTTAATTAAGAAAAAAAAAAATCTATGAGTCAGACTACAATACTCAGATAACATCGGGAAGTCAATAGAGGCAAAGTCGTGAAGAAAGGGTTCAATTGCATGTTTCAGATAATGCCACACTGCGGGACTACTGATGCAGTGGTAAACGTTTAGCTCTTAAAAAAGGTCACAAACTTGCCTTATGGCTTCTCTGAGTGAAGCGCTACCGTGTACCAGGCGCATTGGCCTACGAGAGCTGAGGTGGGGCCCAGCCAGGGCAGGCTGCTGAGGGGACTCCAGCTCAGCCCCTGCTCCCAGCCCATTCCCTGGGGGAAAAGGAGACCCCTCTGCTCCACCGCCCCCCTGGCCAGGCTCCCACAGTTCTCACCACAGTGCTGCTGGAAGCTAAATCCAGCTTTCTCAAGCTCAGAAATGTGCAGGTCTTAATGGCATGGATTAACTACAGGGGTTCTCCAGTGCTTAGAGACACAAGCGACCCTCTGGACTAGAGAAATAAATAACATAAATCATATATAAGCACAAGAGATTTGCTTTAACAGATCCACTTTTAAGCCAAAGGAGTGAAGAACTGTATACTACTCACTATCTTTCAGTTTTAACGCCTTTATTCAAAGTGCTACCCAAATAAAATTCCACTAATCTCTCAGGCTTTATAAATCACTGTTGGTCATCTTCAGCCACACACATCAGCTTCTCCTCTGGGAGATCCTGTGCTTTACGAAACCAGCAAAGTGCCTCTCTTCATCATTATCGGAAGGATTTCATAGATAAACAAGACAATGTTAGCAGCTCAGTACATTTTAGAAGTGAGTACCTTTAAGACTGCACTGAAGGTGTATTGCACAGTGTGGCATTATTTACCAGTTTGGCCAGAACTTTGGAGTATTCAGCCCTAACCGAGTGCTCAGCTCACGTTCCTGTTCCAAGCAGCGCTCACCCAGCTGCAGGACAGCAACAGCTGTACAGACTTGGGCTACGCTGTATGCAAAATGCAAGTGGGCTTTGCCTCTGCTGCAAATGAACACTACCCCTCAACAGTTTTATTTTTGTACAGGCTGGTTTTAATTTCTCCATTTAATCATAAATATTAACTAACAATGTTTGTTTAAACATTTCCTCAAATTTTTTTTTTGCATTCTTAAATGTTACTTATAAGGTTAGGTCAACCTGCTCATGCTACAATACAACAGAATTTGGCCAAAACAACTCTTAAAATCTTTTCTTAGATAGCTATTTTGATTGACAGTGGTTGGTCTAGGTTCTCATTAACAGCAAACATCAAATGGCTATTATCAATCCTTAAACTAAACTATCTGTAATTACAGGTATAAATTCAAGCTGTATTCTTGAGCTCTTGTTAAAATATTCATGTCTATTCAAACAACGTTAACTATTATAATTTGGAGCTGCTGCACCACCTTTGGATTTGCAAAACCACACACTCTCATAATTTTGAGAAAGAATATGAGAGGTCACTTAGTGTATCTTACAAATAGTAAAACTAAAGGAATTCATCTTGGATGCAATTTAGCAGCTTCCTTTGCCAAAATTCAGTATCCGGATAATAACTTTTTCTGATTTAAATAAAACTACGAAAACAGAGGATTGTTGAGGATGGAAGGGACCTCTGAAGGTCCAATCTGGTCCAACACCCCTGCTCGAGCACGGCCACCTAGAACTGCTTGCCCAGGACCAGGTCCAGATGGCTTATGAGTATCTCCAAGGACAGAATCTCAAAAATATCTCTGGGCGACCTGTGCCAGTGCTCAGCCACCCTCATAGGTAAAAAGTGTTTCCTGATGTTCACACAGAACCTCCTGTGCTTCCATTTGTGCCCATTGCCTCCGGCTCTGTCACTGGGCACCACTGAAGAAAGTCTAGCTCCATCTTATTGGCACTCTCGCTTCAGGTATTTATATACATTAATAAGATCTCCCTGAGCCTTCTCTTCTCTATACTAAAGAGTCCCAGCTCCCTCAGCCTTTCGTCATAGAAGAGATGCTCCAGATCCTTCATCATCTTCATGGACCTTCACTGGACTCTCTCCAGCCTCTTGTTCTCGGGAGCCCAGAAAGGACTCCAGGTGTGGCCCCACCAGTGCTGAGCAGAGGGGATCACCTCCAACATCTGCCAACAACACTCCTTCCAACGCAGCCCAGGACACCATTGGCCTTCCTTGCTGCAAGGGCACATCACTGGCTCATGTTCAACATGGTGTTCTCAAGGGCCACAGATCCTCTTCTGCAAAGCTGCTTTCCACCTGGGCAGCCCCCAGCATATACTGGTGCATGGGGTTGTTACTCCCCAGGTGCAGGACTTTGCACTTCTCCCTGTTGAGCTTCATGAGGTTCCTGTCTGCCCACTTCTCTGTTCAGCCAGTTTTCAATCCACCCCACTGTCTGCTCGTCCAGCCTCAACTTCATCAGCTCCTCTGTGAGGATGTTATGTCAAAAGCCTCACCGAAGTGCATATAGACAAGATCCATTGCTCTCCTCCCATTTATCAAGCCAGTCATTTCATTGAAGGTTGGTCAAGTGTAACTTCCCTTTTGTAATGGTCAAGACTTACCGGTAATTACTGTGTCATGCACTTGCACTCAGCCACAGTAAGTCTTAGCAGTTAATTTGGATCAACAGCTATTTGAGTTGGAAACTGCTTTATATGCCATACAGAGAGAAGGGGAGGGGAAAAAAAACCAACACAAACAACAACGAAACAACAACACACCTGTTATGGTATTTCCATCTCCTCATCTTAAATATCAACATGAAATAAATGCATAAAACATTAAGGTGGCAGTTTTTAGTCAACCTACCAGATTAATAAAGGGGAGGTAAAACTGAGTAACTACTTCAGAGAAAAGGGCTGAGTAAAGAGGAACAAAGAGTTACGTGGTCTGGTAGTCTCTCCCAAACACCATACTGAAACATTCTCATTTGCATTAGCGCACTTTGCCACACTTCTAAATCACCAGCTTTTTCAAGATTGCTCTAAACCTCTAGATTCACGAGTTCTCTCTGGTTTGCCCTTGTGAAAAAATACAGTATTAAAATATTCTTGAGTATTCTGTTTAAGCAGTCCATGCACAATAAAATCTAATGGACAATAACCCAAGGTGACGTTAGTGAACAGGCATCTTTGCGCTTCTAACAAGGCAGAGCTAACAGGTAAATATTGAAATATGTCAGGATCTACATATCTACAGAATCTAAATATGTCAGTACAGAAATATGTCAGAGTCCATCTTGAAGATGACTGCAAGCTTATAAAGATGTAAAGACGATTACAAGCTGGATAAAATCTTGGGATGCTTTTTTTATCATAAAGGCCATGATCTAGATAAATTAGACAGGAGTTTAGTAGCATGACTTTTACTATTCACATCATTTGTTTAAAAGCAATAAGCTATAGAGGTTTTTAAATTTGAAATACAGGTATTTTATCAAATAAAAGGCCCTAGATCTACATGCAGCATAGTCTGAATATTAAAAGATATCCTTTCAATGTGAACCAGCATCTTATGCCCTTGAGATTACGCATTGAATACTAACGCAGATGGAAACTGCAGAGAAGAACATAAAAAGTTACAGATGTGCACAGACTAAGAAGTGCAGCTGTATGTGTAATAACTCAAGGCAAATGGGTCTCAGAGATAAATTCTGTATTCACACCTTCCACTGACTTTATCGTATGGAAATATCTGAGTGATCTGACAGGTCTCTTGAATCAACTCTAGTGAATAAAATTAGCTTCTGCTCTCACTAGAATACAATCTATTTAAAAAAGGACACCACGGAATAATAGCTACCACTTTGTACCAATTAATTACAGGAATGTCAGGTACTTTTTTTAAATAGCTTATTTGTGGCCTGCAAGTTCAACAGTGCTGAAAGAAATTCCAACCTTTAACAGAATTAATAGACACTGTTGGACAAAACAGTAGTCTGTTGGGAATACGAAAGGAGTACCTGCTCTTACAATTCTTTAATCTTAGCTGGAAAATGCCCAACTCCACCTTAAAAGTGGAATGCTTCCCCTTAGCCTTCAGATGTTTTTTCTTTATGAATATAGCAGAGATGCAATTATGCTCTTTTTCAGGCTGTGTCATCCCTCACTAAGCAAGACAAATTTCTTAAGCCTCCTGTTCTATGACAGAATTAACCAAGAAAGGGACAGATGAGCGCAGCAAGTTGCTGCAGCTCTTCCTGCAAATTCACTCGCCTTCAGCAGAATCCACCAGACACTTTCCAGATGAAGCTTCCTTAGCGAGTTATGACATTCACAATTCCCTACCGCTACCAAAACATTTTGCCTCATGTATCTAGAACGCCGTTTTCCCTCCTCACAGCTGCATGGCACCGCGGGTTACTGCTGTCATTCTGCGTGAGCAACTCACAGAGTGGCTTTCTCCTTCACTCTCATCCCCTACAAACGAGTCACTAGTTCACCGTGAAACTTCTTAGCTCATAAATCCATCCCCACTACTCAAGCCTTCCCAGTCACCCATATTTTATGGTAATCCTATGCAATGATAAGGCTTCCCCACTTTCCGTCAAAACCAAGTGTCATTAGCAAACTCCAACTTTCTGAGGCAGAACTACTGAAATTTTTAAAAAGGTCTTCTACCTTATTAAAGGCAGACACTAATTTAGCCTGACATATGCTACCTCCCATAAGTCCATTTATATGTATTCCACTTTTCCATTTGCCTCCCTGCCTTTGATTCTTTTAAAATGTTCTTCTATTGCTTTGCTATAGGGAAGAAAAAAAAAAAATCAAGCTGCCAGAACCACCTCTTCTCTACTTTCTGAAAAACAGCTACTGCATTTGCTCTTCTGCAGTTAATACCATCTCTATTTTGATAGTGTTCTGTTTGTTTTGAAATATTTGCTACAAATACTTCTAAAATACAGCTTATTTCACTCAGGCCCCTACAAACCCAAGCACTAGGAACTTCTAGGTTTCCTCTTCATTTCACTACAAGAATTTCCAGTATAAGCGTTTCCACCCGTATACATTTATTTCACTCCTAATCACAATTCCATGTTCAACATGACCAACTGCACCAAAAATTAAGGCAAAATATTAATATAATCTGGGGATGATAGCTCTGACCATAACCTCATGCTCACTGTGTAACATAGCTTCCTTTCTTCCTTCATTTTTAAGGATTAAACAGCTTTTTACAACTTGGATTATTTTCCTTTACAAGGTCAAACTAAGCTTGACTTCTGGCAACATCTTATTCATACTTAAGACTTCTGAACTCTACAACAGTCTTCATTTTTTTGAACAACCACTTCTTCCACTCCTTGCAAGTTCTTGGCGAGCTTCTGATATTCTCTTTGAGTGGCTTTTCTTCCAATTAGGTCTGCAATTATTCTGTTCGTGTATTCTGCTTCGTCTTAGGATGCAAATCCCACACACCTTTTCTAATTCTGAATCACAGAGATTCCAAGAACCCCACCATTAGCTCCCTTAGCTCTTTGGTTCAACTAATTTCAAATCATTTCCCTACAGTTTCTCAGTCTCAATTTTTGAAATTCAAAATCTCTAAGTGGAAACCCCTTTCAATCTAAACCATATAAACCTCTGATGCCAATTATTCAATCCAAACTCAGTTTCTACAAATGGCTCTTCTAGAATGTCTTCAATGCTTATAAAACCCGATTTAAAGCAATATTATTTATTTTTAGTTCAATAACTCTGTGTGAACATTGCATCCAGGAATAACTGGTCCCTGGAATTAGTAGTGAAATTATGTCCTATACAATAGTTAAAGTCTCCACAGCAGACTGTGGCAGGCAAATAACTTTATTCCATCTACTGCACACCAATAATTCCATGTATACTTAATACAAGAAAACTCTTTTGCACCTGAAATTATTGTGCGTGAAAGACTCATCTAGCGAAAGTATACAATTCCAATATAATAATGTATTTCATGTAGGAGGCAGATGACCACGTTGAACACACTGACCTTTTAATAATCAAAATAGCAACTTGTTCTGGAATGCTTTATCCCTTCACTATTGTTCTTCATGTGAGAGCACCCAGTCTTTGAATCTTTAATATTTACTTCTTGTTCCTTTCACTGACAAACATATTTAAAATGTTCTGCCTTTCACAACAAGATCTTCCAGAACAAATGTAACTGAAATAGAAGACCAGGTCCCAGAAACACTCTATATATCCTACCACCAGAACAAAGAACTTGGTTCTACATTACCGTTAAAAAAAAAAAAAAAGCTAGCATCGCAATCCTTGCAGCACAACACATTTTATTACTGCTTAAGTCTGTAGAATTTCCCATACTTCACAATACCTGAAAAAAGTATAAGGTCATTTTATGTAGCAGAATACACACATTTCAAGCCAACCAAGCAATAGCTCAGCATGTCAAACTACTTCACAAGTAGAGATTAATGGAATTAATTACCAACATGCTGCCCATTTTACAGAATTCAAATACACCATAAAAGTTCAGTGGTTTATTCAACACTACAGGAGACGGAGCCTAAGCCTACTTAATACCTAGTTTCATGCTTTAGCCAAAACTACCATCCACTCCTAATGTTGTAAACAAAGCATGGACACAGGAGCTAGAGAACCAAATTTAAGGAAAGGAAAACATACTTTCAGCGATTTCAGAAGGAACCTACACATCCTTCATAATCTGTAAGGTGTCTTAATTAACTCATTCAAAAGTGGATGAATTTATCAGATTCTATAATCATTTTAAATCCAATATAGCCTCAGGATCTTTCTGCAAGTCCTGCCTTTCACATCTGCCTTCAACAAGTGTCCTAACACCTGCTTGGACTGCTTTATTTATAAACTCGTATGCTCACCGAAGCTGGAAGAGAGACCTGAAGGTCATCTAAATCCAACTCTGTATTCACCTAAGTAAAACACTAACAGAAGCGGTGGCAAGTCTGGAGCCAGGGACTGTACAGTGCTTGTGGATGGGCAACCTTCACTTATGACTTCTTTGATCCAAAATAGCTCATCAACATTTTAACAACAACAGGAAAATAGCATACTAAACATCAAATCAGGCAAAGAAATACTTTCAACACTACAACTTGAAAATGTTTCTGGCATACTTTATTTTGATGCTTACTGGAAAAAGAACAGTAATATTTTAGAGAGTAAAAACTTCCAAAGTAATTAGTGTCAGATTGTTTCAGATTCTTTCTTTGCCACTACTTACATTCCTGAATACATTTTAGTCAGAGAAACGAGAAATAACTTAAAAGGAAGACTTGCTCCTTGAACTGGTTTTGATAAGAAAAATCACCATATAGCTCATACGAAATTTCAAAACAACTGTTAAATACAAATATTTACATTTACATGAAAATACGGTCACAGCACTTCTTGTAAAAACGTCTTCAAAGGCTCACTTTAAAAAGAGAGAGACAGAAGCACAGATTCTGATTCTTAAAGGCCATTTGAACAAAACATGATCTGGAAAACTGAAGTGTTGTAACGTATGAGATCCAGTCAAACTGCATGACAAAAGAGAGGAATAACACGAGGCCTGGGCACTAGTGACCATAATTTCTTTGTATGAAATCAGCTGAAGCACAGAAGAGCCATTTATTATATCCTTTCCATTCCTGTTACCCTCTCTCCCACCCACCCCAAAACTCAGAGGTCTGCAGAGAGCTCCCTTCACCACCACTGCACCCTAAGGAAGCTTTATGGAACCCTGAAAACAGCAGCAGCAGCAGCTTGGCCCAAAACCCCTCACTGCACCACAAGTTACCTGCTGTCTGCCAGACAGTCTGACCACACACCACCCAACCTCCCCAACCCCTCGGCCAGGTTGGGCCAGGCCAGTGGAGCAGAAGGTTGCAAAAGGAGGCTCAGCAGGGGACACCCGATTGCTGCTAACAGTTTTAATTGGTTTAACATGTACCTGGTACCAGAAATAGGGCACTAACTGAAGATGCAGCCATCAGCTATCAAGATCCCAGACATTCTGGACTCAGAGGGAAGAGGTAAATGTTACTCTTCCATCCTAATTCTATCCAGGACAGAGGAAGCATGGCTCAAAAGGAATTATGATTTGGGCAATCAATATATTCCATTTGCTAGAGTGTGGAAAGCCATGAGCCAATGAATTTTGCACTACTGGCAAACCTTGTCCAATTACCCCACAACGTTTGGGAAGCAGCATAACCCAGGAAACCCTGCAAAACTCAACAAAAGGTCTATAAATCACAGAGTTTCTGGTTTTTTGTATAGAAAAGTATCCCTGGCAAAACCAGGGTATTTTTTATCTCATCACACTCAAATCATTCACCTCTTACACTTGCCTTGAAGAGCTTCAGTTCTATCCCTGAGAAGGAACACAATATCTCAACACAAGAACAGGCCAGTGCTGGTGATGGCCCCTATATCACTAGATAAACACTGATACCAACTGGTATATCAACGTGCACATACCTTGTTTAGCAACATACACACTCATGTCCTCTCCCACTACCAGCATCAACTTTTGGGCCCTTTTAAGCTATTTTTTATTGAACAGCACAAAGCTGCCTGAAGCTCCCACAGACATGCACAACTGCTCCTGTCAGTGATGCCACACTCCAAATACCTAAAAGCTCTCCAAGCCTGCAATGGCCCCTGGGCAGCCACCTGCTCCTAAGGGACTAATTTTCAACAGAGACGAGATCAGCAAACATATCCCATAATCCTAGAGCGGAGTAAATGGTCCATGGAGCGTGGGATCAGTGATAGTGAAATTACAGTCTCCAACAGGGTGGAATTTCCTGTATGCGTAGGCTTAAGTCTTTCTCTTTATAGTGAGTTTCTCAATAACTGGATCTTTTTCCTACTTGGGAGAAGTGCAGAATTCAATCTTTATCAGTTTGATGAATAAGATTTTATTTTTTCATCCTTCTGCCTTCATTACTTCTCATAGTCTAAAGCATTTCCTCTAAAGGGACAGAAAAGATTCCCCTTGGTGGTAACTGAACCTCTTTGCTCGTCAGTCTCAGCACTCTTCTCGTTTACTTCTTACATGACCACCTGAAAAACCTCTTGGAAAAAACAGTTCAAAGATGTTTATCTAAACCTGTTGAGACCTTCAAGTAACAACTTCATGGTAATAAGTACCCACTCATTTCACAGGTTACACATTCACATGCCGGTTTTGTTAATTATTTCACAGCTCACCTGTAGGAGGAGAGTGGAGGTATGATGCTGTGAAATCAGCAGTAAACATCTTGAGTTTGGGTTGGACTTTTAACACTACTATCTAGCAGAGTAATTAAGTACAAATTGCTTCATTTTAATAAAGATAAATCAATGTCCCAACAGTTCAGAAGATACTCCTACGTTGCTTTGTATTTTCCTCTCTCGGTTCCACTATGCATGAGATGACATTCAGTAAAGCATCAATGAAACTGGTTATGCCCACTAACACAAAAAATTGGCTAGAGCAGAAAAAAATCTTAAATTGTTGCTGTCTACTCAGCTAGCAAGCATCATCCCCACATCCCAGACAGGTAAAGGGAGCGATCAGGTAAATTCACACGCTACCACTGTGCAAGGGGACAGAACGCAAGTTCCCCTTGCCCTCTGTACTGCTCACTGGTACCTATCTGCCCAGCAGAAACTGCTTGCCAAAGCCAGTTCATGACCCCCCAGCAGCATGCCCGACTGGCAACACTGTGAGAGGCAGGAGCCCAGAGACTCGCCAGCCCCCGGGCACCCACCTGGGGAATCTCCCGCTGCCGTCAGGGGCCCCTGCCTGCGGTGGCATGGCTGGACAGTGACCTGACACTGTGGGCAGCGACCTGATGCTGTGGGTAGCCTGCCCAGCTTTCGCTGCTTGACCCTGCTGAGGGAATCACAGGGCACTGCAGCGAGAAGAGAGGAAGGCTCGAGAAGCAGCTTTTAATTTTCCACAAGTTCCGCTGCACTTCTTCCTCCTAGCGCAAGCCTTCCACACAGTTTCACTTCTGTTTCCCCGCATGACTGACAGATTGCATGCACTGGAGGCACCCGAGACAAAAAGCAGGGGATCTCCCAAATCTCCCAGTCCCTCCTACACTGTTCCCTCTCAAAGCAGCTTTTATTCTGTTTTCCTTCCTATCGACAATAAAGACACTAAAATAATTAAAGTAACAATTCTTTTGCTTTGGATAAGCTTGTTAAGAGTGCTTTATGCTTAAAACCATGACAAATGTACTCTTTTTTTTTTTTTTTACATAAATGACTTTTAGAGCATTTTCCTGATGGACTGCTATTATTACTTGATAATATGTAATCTGAAAAGAACATAGCATGAAAAACTTGAGAAGAAAGGAAAAATTTTATAACTGAATAACTGAAAAAATACTCTTACAGCACTTGGCATGACAGCATGATTCAGACAGACAACAGCAACATGCTGAAGTAAGGATGCCACTGTTAGCTCTTTCAAAATAGAAACAGCAGAAAAATCCAACTGTCTCAAGAATAAAAACAGGAGTCACCCTCTGGATTCTGATCTGTTCGAACCGTAATAAATACGATAAAACAAACCTCTGCATGTGATTTGTAGATCTTTCAGAAGAGAGAACATCATCTTGTCTGTTAGTACAGCCTGAGGGGGAAAGGTGGGGGGGATAACCTCCATAATCCTTTGTAATAAAAGTTTTCTCTACTTCATCTCCAAAAAAATTAAAGAAAACTAGCTAGACTAATTTCGGGAATGATCTAGAGGAAGCACAAGCACTGTTAGAATTTTTGGTCCATGACGCAAGCCTGAATAAAATACTAACAAAACAAAATTTAAAAATCCATTATCTTGGCTTGGAATAACTTGTTTCAGTGTAAAAAATGGTCTTTTTAAAGTATGAAGAACACAAAGCCATCCTCCTCCCTCCACCCCCCAATAAACAGATGTGAAAACCTGGTTGCTTCATGCAGATGAAAATTTCCTAATACAAATATACATCTTACCCTAACTTAAACCACAGGTGGTGTAAATGCAGCTTTTGTAAATTGCATTACTTCAAGTTTGATAGTGTTGATTCAGTAATTTTCATTGTTAAACTCACGCAATGAAAACACAGTCAATTACAATCACATATTTTTAATTTTAAAATGTTTAGACTTCAAGTAGTCCATGATATATGGCTGTTCCAAGAGCCATTTCTGGAAAAATGACTATGTTTTTGAATTGTCCATTTGGGACCATGTGCACTAAAAACAACTTGGAAGTAAAATACTTTTATACTTAACTCCGAAACTCAGCAGTGAAAAGCTGGTATAACAAACCATGACTAGTTATTCCTTCCTGAACTGAAAGTACTTGAAACAACATTCTTAGCTGTAATTTCAAGGTACTCAAAGCAAAAAAAGCTCTGCAAGAACCCCACCCTTCATTAGGTATTTCAATCAACTGACTTCTGCCCTTCCGTAGCACTGAGATATACTAGATATACATATACTAATGTTTTAAAGTTTTTAAAAAGTAATGATGCTACTAGAAAAAATTATACTAATTCAGACACAGAATATTAACAGCCCTCTACTAGTGAGACAGAATCACATTATATTTCATGACACTGTGTTTAAATACAAGGACTCAAAAGAACATCTAATGAAAGCTGAAGAAAGCCATTCAATCTAAAGAAGTTGTGATTTCAAATGAAAAAAAAAAAAAAAAACCAAGCAGCATGAAGGCCATCAACTACCCACTTCTACATTTCTCCATGTGATTACAGGTCAGTCATGTAAGTCAAAATGTGCATGTTAAAATTCCCAAACTTCACAAACCCAGCTGTCATTCTCAATTTCTGCTGGCTTAATCAGTCATTAAGTCATCCAGGAAATGACACAAGCTCATCAGAGCTCAGCTTCCTTACTTCATTTAAGATCATGCTCGCTGGCTGACTGTAATTACAAACGCATATCGAAGGATCCTCTGCAATCTTTTCAGAGCCAAGGTCAGCTGTCAAAGTCTACTTCAAATAAAGTTGCATTTGAAAACAAATCAAACTGCAGAAAAAGAATGTAGGAAACTTTACCTTAATTGGAGCACGGCTAAACTGTATTTTTCTGTTGGCTGGGATTTCATCTTCATCTGGCAATCCATTGATTTCAGAATATTCCATATCAGGTTCATAACAGTTATCTTCATCACTGTCATCCTGATCATCCTGTTCTGTACCTGTCTCTCCCCAGTCAGAATTATATCTCGATCGTACCCGATACACATTGTAGTCAGAGTGCATGTACACGTGGGAACTCTGAAAATTATTCACATCTTCATGCACTTCTTTTTCACTCGCCTCATCGTAACGGGACTCAGTAGCATCTGAAACAGCATCTGTGGCAAAATCACCACCTGAAGCTACATTTCTTGGTAATTCTGCAGCTTCAGGTCTATCAAAGATACCCTCTGCATGTTCTGACTGTTCCTTTTGTTGCAATGAAACTTCTGTCTCTGTTTTTGACTTACTCCTAGCACAGCTGTCCACAGATCTTTCGCTGTCAAGCGCATTGACCAAATCCTGTTGACTCGCTGCTGAGTTCTCAACAGAATCAGCACTTGCCTCTGTATTCTTCTTTATTTCCTCAGTTTTTAAACCTGCCGAAGTGCCCGTGGACGTCTTCTGTCTCGGCGTTGAAGGTGTGCTGTTCTGCTGAGAGTTCTCAACAGACATCACGCCCGTACTCTGTTTGGCTGGGGGAGACCACGTGCTGGCATCTTTCAAAGGACTGAAACCCTCAAGGTTTGCAACCGGGGAGGCGATATTCGTGACAGCAGATGCGAGGTTTAGCGGATAGTGGCCAGTTACAGAATACTCTTCATTGTTTTCTGATTTTTCTACGACAATTACATTGTGTGAGTCAGTGTTTTCAAAAACTGCACTGAGCTGACTCACAGTCGGAGAGACGGTCTCTGTCCTTGGGCTAAGACTGTCCAGGGAATCAGTGCTGCCTCTGTGAGACTTAGAGCTGCACCACTCGTCCGGAAGCTCATTGGAAATGACTTTCTCTTTCTTTGAGGAATAGCGATTGGAACGTCCCATTTCATGAGCATTTCGCTCAAACATCTTCCGAGTTTCAGTAAACTTGGAATAGGAAGGACCATCATGGATAGTATCAAATCTACTAATCCTTTCCGAGACGGATGATTCCAATTTTACAATTGAACCATCTGCTTTTTCTACAAATTCTTTGGGCCTAATTCGTCTTTGAGGTGAAGGAGGGCCACCCTTCCCCCTGGTTTTAGGGGTAACTCCAGCACTTTCAGTGGGCTCCATGCCCATCTGCATAAATAAGTTCTTAATTCTATTGACATTTGAGCCATATTTCCTGCCCCTGCTCTGCGAGGCCTCTCCTTCCTCTTTCGTTTTTTGGTCCCCATCTGATTTTGGTTTGTCAAAGGTGCTTTTCAGTGCCTGGAACTCAGTCCTGTAAGCATTTCTGTGAGGAGAGGCACTTCGGAGGGTTGATCTTTCTCCTGAAGACTCTGTTTTCATCATGTTTACTCCAGGAGTGCAAAACCAGCTTACATAGTTTCTGTGGTACCACTCTCAGTCTCAGTCTGTCACAGCTGAGATTCTGCTGAAGGAGTGTTTTTCTCAGGGGGCACTGCCCTTTGGCAGGGCCATACTTAACAGAAGATCTGGAGACAAATATCCAAACACATGCAGTCAATTCTGACCAAGCAGCATAACCAAGGACTCTCAAGAACAATGGGTAATTTAACCTGCAACATAAAGGAGGGTTTTCTGAATCATGTCAGGTACTTGTACTTTAAACCTAAGCCACAATTTCCATTTACTGTTATTTGATGTGTTTACCAAAAATAGAGGGAAAAAAACCCCAAACTAACAGCGCAGACACAGGAAAGCTTGTCATTACAAACTTTCAAATTGATTGCTGCATAATTTGCAATCTATAATATCATTCCATAGTGGAAGAATGGATTATTGCATCTTGCCATTCACAAAGTATCGTGCCACAAACATGCATGCAAAGGAAAGGCAATGTGACAAGAAAAATAACACTATTTTGTGTTATTGAACTTTTAAAAAACTGTAATAAAAAAATAAACCCCAAATCAAACCTCTGAGTAACTTACATTTAACTGTAAAGTAATTCATGCAAACATGATGGTTCTACTTCCCTAAGGCATTGCAAGACAACCCTTGCTCTCTCAAAGAAACATAATGGTAGAAATACCATCAAACACAATACACTTAGAAAGGCAAATTGAACAGCAGCTCGAGGGAACAAGAAAAAAACTGCACCCAAACTTAACATCCTCAGTCGACATAGTAAAGAAAGTGAAATCCAGTTAGAGAAAGTTGCCCCCTGTCACGGGCAGCGGTTTTAGCACCTGGAGGTGCCTGAGCAGGAGCTGCAGAAAGGGAGCCAGGGTATGGACCGCCGCCCACCCCCCGGCCCGAGGGGCTCGCAGGGGCCACCGTGCCGGAGCTCCCCGACCTTGGCGGCCGCCCCCGGCCCCGGCATCCCCGGCAAGCGCAGCGCCCGGCTCACCGAGAGCCAAACCCCCCTCCCTTCCCGTCCATTCCTCCTCCCCAGCCCTCGCTCCGCGAGCCCGCGCCGCCGCCGCTCCCGCCGTGACGGGGACGCCTCATTTTGGGCGCTGCAACACGCCGCGGTGCCCGCACCGCACAGGGAACCCCGCCGCGGCGGGAGAGGCGCTCCCGGCCCGCCGCCCCTGCCCGATCGCCACGGGAGATTGAAAAGGCCACACGGCAGCGGCTCCCGGCGCGATCCGCCGCTCCTGCAGAAGGCAATAAACTTAACCCGGGAGGACAGCGCAGGAGCCCCCGCGGCCGCTCCCCCTCGGGCGGCCGCGCCGTGCGGGAGGCGCGGGACCCCGGGCAGCAGCACCTTGCGGCGGGGCAGAGCCCGGGCAGCCGCCCCCGCGCGGCCGGGCCCCGCGGAACAAAAGCCCGCTGACGGCGCTGCTCCCCCGCGGAGCCCGGCGCCTCTCCCGCCGAGCGCGCACGCCGCCTTACCCAGCCGAGAGCCGCGGCGGGCTGCCCCAGCCTCCCGCCTCAGCGCTGCCCCCGCTCCTCCTCCGGCCCGCGGCGGCTCGGCGCCTCTGTGGAGAACGGCCGCTGCCGCCGCCCGCCTGACAGGAGGCGGCAACCGCCGCCGCGCCTCAACGCCATTGCAGGCGGCGGCGGCGGCGGCTGGGGCACCGACACGGCTCCGCGCGCACACCCGCGGCGGCAGCGCGGGGGAGGAGAGCCGCCGCGCCCCGCCGCAGCCGCGCTCCCGCCCGCCGCCCGCCCTCCGCCGCGGCGCGGCCGCCGCGCCCCTGCCGCGGGACGCGCCCCGAGCCGCCGCGGCCGCCCGCCGGGGGGCCGCCCGCCGCCGCCGCCGCCGGGTGACAGGTGCCTCACCTCCTCGGCGAGCCGCAGTGGTTCGCTCCGGCGGGGGGGCGCGGGGGAGGCGGCGAGCCGCGCTCCCGCTGCAGTCCGGCCCCGGGCGGTTACCGCCGAGCGGCGGGGGCCGGGCTCGGCCGCGGCCACGCCGCCTCCGCGCCGGGGCGGTGAGCTCGACCGCGCCGCGGTGCCAGCGCCGAGCCCCGCCGGCTGCCCTCGCGCCCTTCCTCCGCCCGGGAACGCTGGGTTCCAGTCCGACCTCCGAGGTCCGCGCCGGATCGGCACCCGCCCGCTCCTGAGGAGAGCAGCGTGCCCGCCTCCGCCGGGGAGGGGCAGGGTCCCGCTCCTGGTCCCGGTCCCGGCGGCCCGCGGCGGGGAAAGCCCCGGCTCGTCCCGCTGCAGGAAACCCGCGGGGCGCGCGTAGCACCGGCCGCGCTGAGGATTCGCTCCCTCGCTATGGAGCCATTGAACCCTGCCTACACCCAAGAGTAACGTGCCGGTAACAAACCCAGGCAAACCGCTGAACAACTCCGCCAACATGACTTGTTCCGGCACTTGCTGACAGGGACGGAGGATGACAGCAGATTGCCCTCCAATTACAACCACAACCAGCGTGCCTTTATTGTTTGTTACCTGGGTGACTTCGCCACAAAAATGTTTTGGCTTTGTGTAGTGAGTGACAAAACTTAATTGCGGAGCATGAAATCTCTAGGTAATTTGTAAAATTGGCAATCCGAGAAGGTAATGACTGTTAATCACATAGCAGCTCCTCAGCAAAGTTCATTAAACTAATTGCATAAATGGCCTGGGGATGTACGTTGCAAATTCTGAAAACTAACTATTACACATACAGAAGCAAGACAGGAGTGACTGAAAATGAAGACATTAGGTATATAGGTTCACAAACTTAATTCATTAGTTTTAATGAAACTGAAGTGTGGGTACTATACTCTAACTGTTCACAGATGTCAGTCTCTAGTTAATATAATTTGCACCAAGGGTACGCAGCTCAAAATGATTGCCTCTATATAGGTTAAATACTCAGCACATTAATATTGACAGGCAAACAACAAACCTTGTGAAACAGATTGAAAAAGGGCATTTTGCTAAATACATGCGCAAGAGGTGTGGAACAGAACTGAGGACATTGCAATAGTGATTTTCCCGTGGTGGGCAACGAGCCCGTCCTGGTGCATGGCGCAGCCTCTCGCAGGCCTGCGCTGCCGGAGGAGGGAGGCACAGGAGGAGGCCAGGGGGATTCCGGGTGCTCTGCAGCACGGCCCTGCCGGAGCACCACAGCACAACAGGCAAGAGGAGATCAGGTGAGGTACATAATGAGTGGGGATATAGAGCAGCTACAGAAAACTCACCTTCCGAGTCTGTTTCGCAAAGCAGAAGAATGAAGGAACAACTCTTTCCTCTTGTGCTGGTTTTGGCTGGGATAATTTTCTTCATGGTAGCTCGTATAGGGCTGTGTTTGGGATTCGTGCTGAAAACAGTATTGATAACACAGGGATGTTTTACTTACTGCTGAGCAGTGCTTGCACAGTGTCAAGGCCTTTTCTGCTTCTCACCCCACCAGCGAGTAGGCTGGAGATGCACAAGAAGCTGGGAGGGGACACAGCTGGGACAGCTGACCCAGACTGGCCAAAGGGATATTCCCTATCATATGATGTCATGCTCAGCATATAAAGCTGAGGGAAGAAGAAGGAAGGAGGGATGTTTGGAATGATGGCGTTTGGCTTCCCAAGTAACCATTGCACATGATGAAGCCCTGCTGTCCTGGAGATGGCTGAACACCCTCCTGCCTATGGGAAGGAGTTAATCGATTCCTCATTTTACTTTGCTTTGGTGTGCAGCTTTTGATTGACTTACTAAACTGTCTTTATCTCCACCCATGAGTTTTCTCACTTGTACCCTTCTGATTCTTTCCCCCATCCCACTGGAGGGAGGGAGTGAGTGAGCGGCTGCGTGGGCCTGAGTTTCCAGCTGGGGTTAAACCACAACACACAGCAGCTTGCAGTGAGGAGTCCTACAGGTGAGAACTTGCACAAGGACTAAAAACATTGCAGCTAACCGGGACATTCCCTATTAAATTATAAACATAAGCTCACACACCAGATCCAAGGCCCAGCCTCTCTGGCAGCGCCTTTCTGTCGGTATGATTTTGTAGACATGAAGCTGTTAAGAACACTTAGAGGGCTGCTTGACTTTTGAAGTTAAAATACATTAACAGAACTTCAGGTGTCATTGAAGAAAAATAGAGCCATAAAGCAGTAATTTAAACATTTTATTTCCTTTGTGAATTTAGGCTAAGCATGCGCAGTGGTTGAAGAGCTGAGCATGTACCAGCTATGTATCTGGAAAAGTTTTATAATTCACATACACAAGTGAAAAAAGGGACATAAGCAAATATTAAACAATCTATTAAACAACTGAAGCCATTTTAAAGATACTAATTCATATCTAATTATGTAAAGATAATTACAAGAGTATCTGCTACCATATCTACATAACCAGAGCTATAAATATTATTAAATCCTTTTCTAACAGATGTTTTGCAAACAAAATGGCCACTTCTGACCCATAATATGTATTTTAAACAAGGTACCAAAGAAAACATTTGTATTATTTCACGGCAGAATAGCACAAACTATATTATACTTTAGTAGAAAATAAGGAAATGAGATGACTCACTGATGCTGATAGAAGCACACAAGAAACCTCAAGTTTTCCGTGATGAAAGAGATATGTTACATTTATGTTCTCCCCAAATGTATTGTAAGTAGACAGCATAGACATTCAAGCAGACAATACCCAGCTTTGACACAGAATCTAATGCAAAATTATTTTAAGTAGTTTCATGTTCCTTCGATACCACCTCAGGGTCAGAATGGCCAAGATTTCTAGAAACTACTGGCAATTTTGGCTGCTCAATCAGAAACAGTTTGGACCTTATGTAGGGGTTCAGCATTGGTTATTGACATCTAAGATATTCAAACTTACTAATCACTTCCAAAAATTTTCAGTCTACATCCTTATTTACACAGTGCCTATGTTAAAGAATATTGTTATAGTCTCTAGGATAAAAGACTGTATTTTGTTTTCATTGGTATGTCACTTTACAAAACAGACTTTTCATATATGAGCATGGCCATGCAACTAACTCTAAAAATCAGAATTGTGTGTCCTTTTACATTTTCAGTGTTTCTGTGACAATCCATTTGACTAGAAGGTATTTTTAGGCTCTGCTAAAGCATGATTGACATTTCTGTTAATTCCTGAGCAACATTAAAATGCTGCACAGCATACTTTAGGGAAGATAAGAGACCAAGGACCTCCTTATTATGTTAGTGTAAATTCAGAGTAACTTCACTGAAGGTACAGAATACCTCTGCTTCCCAACCAATGGGAATTTAAAATCTGTTCAGTTTAATATTTACATATGATAAAGTATAACTGCCATTTTACTTGCACCAGAGTAGCAACTCCATTCAAATGATTCTGAATTTGCACAAATGACAGGGAGTCCCAAGTTGTTTAACCGACAGCATCACTTTAAATTATGCTCAGTATCTTTTAAAACCAGTCCTCCAACACTGAAAATAATTGATTTTCTGTTTATTCTAGGTGTGTGAACTATATTTACTTACAAACATGACTATTTGGATGTCACTGATGGGTTGTTTTGAGTCACTTCTGTGCTTCTAAGGCACTCAGGTTTTGAGATAGCGATTTATTTGTGCAGCAGAGCAGCAGTGCCAGTTTTTCCACATGGCTCAGGCAAAAGAAGAAAGTTCATTCCATCATCTGTCTCCTGTCCATGTCTTTTAGGTTTTGCAAGATCATATCTGTAGGTACACATACAAATGGAAACTATTTACCTATTTTGATCTTTGGCTGAGAAAGCCTCTATCTGCTATCCTGCCAAACCACTGGCGGGGAGGAGGTTTTTCTTCCTTACTCATATCACAGCATAAACAGAATTGAATTCTATTTTTTAACACTCAGCCATGAATTCTTAATACATCATCCAGTCTAAAGCAAAAGATCTTGTCTGAACAAGATACATGCGTTTTGGCAGACAGGGAGTGTTGAAGTTAGGGTTCCCCTGTACCAGAGTAGCAGGAGACTAAAATAAACGGCAAACAACTGTAATAATGAGTTGATAACCTTTAGTTTCAAACATTAGCAATCTCTGATTGCAGTAAGTATAATTCTTTTATATAGGAAGCTATTAATAGTGAAAAATGTGAGCTCATTAATATCACTAATTTGGCAACTGCAGAAGATTGTGCCGTTTTTACACAGAACATGTCAAACTACTTGAAAGCGCAAGAATAGCGTCAAAAAACAAAGAACTTTGTCCTGAAAGAGCTGAAGAAGATCTCTGCTAATGATAACAAAACTGCACATTCTAGTAGTTTATCAGAAAGGCAAATATTAGCATTATGAAGGCCTAAACTCAGACTAGTAATAGCCTTTTCTCAGTTACAGTGAGGAGACTGTCACATCCATTCTTAAACAATATGCTTTTAAATTATTCAAGAAACGCACAGTTATGTCTCAAATAAAATGGGATTTTCAAAAGGGAAAGATATGGATTATACACTGCATACAACTACTTACATTGAAATAGTGGTTTTGCCTATATTAAAAGCTAGAAATCTTCAGTATGCTCAAAAGTGGTGTATTTCACACATCTTTCTCCCATGGGCTCTCAACACTGAACTCTGAATTTATAGCACAATAGAGACAGCTATTGGTTACCAGCTTAGCTAGAGTGATGCCAGCCAGTTGCAGAAAATGTATGATCTCATGGGAAACAAGACGACTAAATGTATAGTCTTTTAGGAATTCACTAAGAATCAAACCCTGGCAAAACTCTTATTTCATGTTAAACTGTTCGGGTGGGGAAATTATTAGGAAACACTCTAGAAAACAAATGAGCTGACAAAATTATTAAGATACTCTGAAGTGAATGGTATCTGTCACATACCTTAATTAATCAGATAAGTATCGTATGTTGATGGTATAGAAAACTCTCCAACATCAGCGAGAAAGATTCAGGCTTGGAAATGATACTATTCCAACTATTCCAACCCACAAAAGCTGAATTTTGCACCTGACATATTCTTTGTTAACAACGTAAATATGGAAGTTATACTTTTCATAGATGTCACAATTGATTAATCTAAAGCAGAAATAAGAGATAGTTGGGAGCCTCATAATAATTTAATAATTAATATTATTTCTTAATAGAAAAACTTTCTTATTATAACAAAATTCATTTTTTATTGAAAATAATTTTTTTCTTAACAGTCAGGATGTAGAATACAGAAAATAATGGGGTTCGCCAGTCTGTGCAAAAGCATTATGTCAGAGTATTTCTTATGCAGTAAATATCTATTATTATTCTTAAAGAACACTTATTTAGCCAGAGGAAAACTGGGAGAAGAGGGAGAAGTATACTTGATGCTCAGAGCTTACAAATGTCCTTGATACTGTCAGTATATAACACACAAGCAAATCTGATTACTGAGTTCAGTAATCGTTACCTTGCCAAATCAGGTGATGTTTTGTGCCATGGAAAAGGCAGCAAGTTCAGCTTTTACCTTTTCCAACTGACTATTGAATTCAGTGGCACTTTGGAGCCTATACTCCCATTCTGGAAAGAGCAACAGATGACTTCTCAGAGAGAGAAACAGAGGCCAGAGTTCACAAAATAGAGCACGGTTCTGCTGTCTTGTTGTGTGCAATCTATTGGCAAGCAGGAAAAATACCTGTCCGGATTGCTCCACCCAGAAGCTGATGCATATGCCTCTATTTGAGCTCACATCATAGTAGCCTGTGTCCCAAACCTTCCTGGTAACACAAGTGTGGGCTGGTTATGGATGCATTAGTGGAATTTCTTTCTCCTTTTTCCTTAAAAAAAAAAAAGCTAGTAATTAGAATAAATACAAATGAGAAAACAGCTTTTTAGCTCAAAACAGCAATCTGACACCTATAGAATGCAGAGCCAAGTATAGTTTCCTATACCTTGGTTGCCTGCTGCGTCCTTCGATTACATTTCCCCCTCCCTTACAGGTACTGCCTTCCTAATACACGCTCAGTGGAAATTCGCTCTTAAAGCTAGATTTAGTAGTCAGTTTAATTTTAGTGCATAAGACCATTGAATACTTAATTACTGTGTTTTATATGGCATCAGATAATGAATGTAGGCCAGCTAAAAATATTCAGGTATTTTGGAAAAGCTGTGCTCTTTGCCAAAGCATAGAAATGGTATCACTGTGCCACAGTCACTGTAGAAATACAAGTTACCAGGTAAATGTGTCTATAAATATCAATAAGAGTTCTGTGCTAACAATAAAGCACCTGTGTAAAGAGAAAGAGAAATCAAGAAGAGTGACCACTTCGTCACACCATTAAAAAGAAAAATGAGAATGCTGCCATCATGTTGGAACACAAAACATAAGAATGAATCAAAGTCCACAAATTTACAATGACATCTTTAAGAAAGGGAAGGAACACTCACATTAATCAGTATAGAATTATAGAGGAATAGGGTTACATCAATATTTGCATAAACCAGAACAAGCAATTGCATAAGGCAGAAGATACAAGCTTTTGAATGACCAAGGCCATTGCCCAAGAAAAAATACCCAGGAATAGCTGCTGTGGGGTAGCCAGCTTTGCACAAGCAAAACCATCAAGCCACCAGGAAAACAGAGAAAAAGAAGAGCACACCTCTAAAAGCTGAATAACGGGTCTAATAGTAAACTTCTGGGTGTGTAATATTAAAAAAAAAATTAAAAAATCCGACAGTGGAGGTCAGTGAGGAGCCGCTCCTGGGCGCCCCTATTGGGTGACAGGGGCAATGCCTCGCGCGTGGTACGTGCGTTTTGACGCTTTTCTGGGAAACCATTCAAAACGGAAAAAAATTCTGAGTTTATTTATTGCTCTGAAGGGTTGTGTTCCACTAGCTCTGCAAGTACCAACGAAAAGGTGCATCGCTGGACAAGGGGAACCTGTTCACGTTTCACTGTTCAGTCACTCACAAAATCCAAAAGGGAGACCAATGACAAGAGGACTTCTCTTCTTTAATAAAAATTCAGGTGACATGCCGAGTAGGTGCAAGCAAGAAGGAACACAAGATAGCTGGAAAATGCCATTATTTGGAAGCTCCACTTCCTGTCCTTCAAGAACAAGGTCGCATTCTGCAAAGCTGCGTTAGTTACGATTACTCTGCTGCAGTACATATTTCTGGTAATAACGAAGTAGATGTGCGCTCTCTCAGAAGGGAATTGACCCATCTCTAGAAGAACTTGAGAAGCTCTAACTTGTATCAGCTAGTGTTGGAATAGGCCTTCACAATGGAATTAGGCAATGGATCCTTGGCTCTCCAGGAGGAGAAGTTTCTGCCTAAGCCAGAGGCAAACAGGGCTCTTGCTACCAAGGAAAGTTATATTTACACACAACCCACCCATCCGTTTTCACTACACAAGTTATGCCTGATCTAGTAATTTGTAACTTTACTGTGAAATGACAAAGAGACTGAAGAGCTCCAGGACGTATCTGATGAATGGCTCTCAGGCCTGAGAGGGCCATTGATTATTCAAGTGCCCTCTGTTATGGGTGATCGTTTTCATTCGTTCAGGCAGAGAGTCATGCACGCGTTAGCACAATAATAGATCACTTAGTAATAAGCTGGTGGTAGGGCTTGGACCAAAATATTTGTACGTGGTAGTGTCTGGGCAGTAAAAGCAGGTACTGCAAGCACGCTGCCTGATAGCTTGATAGAAGCAAACATACCAAAATCAAGAGTCTACAAGAAGTAAATAGGAGAGCA
This sequence comes from Caloenas nicobarica, assembly GCF_036013445.1. Classification (NCBI taxonomy): domain Eukaryota; kingdom Metazoa; phylum Chordata; class Aves; order Columbiformes; family Columbidae; genus Caloenas; species Caloenas nicobarica. The sequence goes on along the minus strand of NC_088246.1, from coordinate 26,776,088 downwards.
TGCAGAATCAAGAAGAAATAGGATGCAGAATTTCAACTGTTACCAAGGTCTTTGAATAAATTGGACAGTTAAAGTAAAATTCTTTATAATGAGGTCATATAAGTATTTTTTCCTCTGTATTGTGGTGGCATTGCTATATGTAATACACCTTTTACAAATGACCAATCTCTCTTCCAAGCACTATCTCGTCATCTAAGGAAATTGGCTGTAAAGAAGGGGGAAGAGAGAGCTGGACCGAAGGGTGAAGGAAGGAAAGTGAGATTACAGGGGACTAAGCTAAATTAGACCTACTACCGATCAGTCTGCATTGGTTTCATGCTGTTCCGCGTGAAAGAGAAAACAGTGTTTAGGAATAGGTGGTGAGGAGGTGGAGGCAGAAGGGAAATACAGATGGGTACGAAACTGCCAACAACGTGTCAGATCTGAGAAGAGGGAAGTTGTAAGGGGTGCATGAGGAGCAAAAGAACTTGACCCTTTTTATTTATCTTTTTTGGATGTAGTAGAATTTTCAGATAGGGAATGAAATTACTGAAACACAAGGCAGCTGCATGTGTCCATACCTCTATACAGGCAGCTTCAAGAGTCCCACCAGTGACTTGACTACAACGACAAAAACCAGACTAGCAAGCAATGGCACATAAACAATAAAATATTGGAATGCATCATGTACTAGCTGGTAAATGTCTTGATACTATGTAGATTCCAATAAAAAGAAAGAATAATATTGCATATATTTATATCTCCACAGGAGCTTTGTCTAGAACATGAATGTTCTCTCCAGCATCTTACTTTCCTATCAGGCATGAAATCACCAGCTCCAGTTGGGGCAGGTTGTATAGTAGAGACACCATCTAATCAGTCCCAAAAAATCCCAGCTGTAAATAAACAGTTTTGCTTTGCCCATAATTGGAACAGGGAAAGAAGTTTTTAAAAAGAAAAAGGAAGGAAGCGGCTCAGGCAGAGCAATGAAGGAACGATCAGCTTGCATGGCAGTTCTCCTCCCAGATTGCATAGAGGACTAAAAGCAAAATCCCACAAACAGGCAAGTAACTGGGGTGGGAGAGAAGGAGAAGAAAAGAGCATTTCCCTAGTCTCTTGTATTCGAGAGCCTACTCAATCAGCTTTGCACAACTGCTCTACAAGAGCATATACAGGCAGTGAAGAGACTAATCTCATCAGGTAAAGAAATTCTCTTGTTATTTCACTGCAAGGAAAAAAAGTAAACGGATATTTAATATAGTATGAGGTAGTAGTAACTCATGGTGCTACTACTAGTAATGCACAGTGCCATTCAGAGAAGGAAAAAGAACGCAGTGCACCAAGTCTTCAGAAATAGCTGAGAGAGTGGGAGTTTAGATCAAACCTAAATTCACCAGCACTACAGTTTGCCCATGCATGATGTTCTAAGCAGTTTGTAAGTGCTTTGGAGGGGCCATCTAAAGCTATACATAGATGCATGCCTGCAGACGGGTACCACATTACTATTTTACTATCTTTGTAAAAAATAAAAGAATGCTCAGCATAAGTTTAACTACGATCATTTTTCACTTCCCACAACTGCAAAGCTGCCAAGTCCCTGCCAGATGCCTGAATAAGATTTGTGGATTGCTGGAGGGAGTCTGCACCTAGTAATGAAGTTTGAGATTTTGCTTCTTCTGGTTTTCATTGCTCTCCCTCCTCCCTGGACAGCAGATGGTGGCATTATCATGGATGGATTATTTGTTAACAAGGATCTTCTCACGACTTCTTGATATAAAAATCATCTAAGCATCAGAACACAGGGTACACCAGGTTGGCCGGCTGTATTAACTGCTTTAAGTTTAAAAGGACAACTGAGACAACTTACCAGAAAAAAGTCGTGGAAAAAAATCTTTTCCATTGCAAAGACAAAACATGGAATTAAGTTCTGCTGTCGTAACTATTGTAAATGTACATTGTACTAAGGCACCAAATTCTGGTTTTTATCAGGATAAAGACTAGTAAGTCATCAAAATATTCTACAGCTTCCTTGATTTCATTATGTTTCAAAATTATGGGAACTTCAGTAACATTGCGGACAGGTAAACAAAATGGGAAATGTCTTTCTGACTGTATTAAACCACCCCAATCACTAGAAAAGGAAATGTCGGTAAACGTCCCAAACTGCAGAGAGCACTGGATTGTTTGAACGTTAAGTTTAGAACTCCCAACCTATACAGTAAAGGCAGAATGTGTGGACAATAAATGCATAAGGCTAAACTACTTATTTTTAGGCAGGCTTTCTGATTGCTGCCCAGAGCATTTCCTATTGCACTTAAATGCCCAAAACCCTTATTATTTTTCTTTTAAATAGATTTTCTGAAGCTCGCATTAGTAGCTGCTATAATAGCAAACTCACTAAATAGCCAGCAGACCTATCTGTTGGTGACAGAAAAAAACTGGGAAAGAATATTGAACAGTAGAGGGGGGCAAAGCAGAACAAGGAGGAGGTATTTTAAGGAAATACATACATATATATTACCACTTGAACGTTTCTTTTAATATGCTGAGTAAAATTGGTGTTCAGTAGTAGTACAAAAAGGTAAGTTAGGCATCCTTCAAAGGACACTGTGCATCTCATGTTACTATGAAGCAAAAAGAGAAAAAAAACCATTATGATCAAAAGTCAATATGGACAAGTCTCTTTAGGATCTCTAAGTGCAAGGAATCTCACTCCTCCCCCTCCTCCCTTTAATTTCTATGGGTCTTTTTATACTGATATATTTTGGAAAAATGCTTAGTCTGAGCATAAACAAGCTTATACTGTTTTTCTACAACATTTATACACGGCACTTATCTTTCCTGCACTCATAGTCTGCATTCTGGCAACCAATCCTAGCAGGAAGTTCAGTGGTTCAGAATCTCAAAATTGAAGCATTTATTTTTTTCTGCCTTCCTTCCCTAAAGCCTTCGCTCTATCAAAGCATCTTATTGCACGGAATGACTTCTGCTACATTGCACTTTGGGAAGATCAACCTTCTGCCCACCTCCATTCTTTCACCTTTCCTCTCAAACTGTCTTGGTAGATGTAACCATTTGATTCAGCACTGAATGGCAATTACTGACCATGTAGCCTTGTTTAACTTTTTGCCTTCTCTGTTTCACTTGTAGTGAGCTTTAGAAGTATAAACTTGAAATCAAATTTCCAGCCATCTGCAATTAATACCATTACTGAGATATACACTATTTCTCAGATTAAAACTACCTGTAATACTTTGTATCACAGAATATATGATTACCCATTATTTTGATCATGCCTTCTATTTCAGTGATAAGTCAATAACAAGGTCCTCATGGATGCAATATCAAAAAGGAAATTAAGAACTTCTTGCTGAAGAAATGAGAAAGTTCACTGGGAGATAACTCTGTAGGAGTATGACCCTCAGGCCACATAGGTGGGGAAGTTAAAGAAATTTTTTTGTAGGAATGAGTCATGGATTCTTCACTAACTGATTCATCTGTAACACAAGAAATTTTAAAGAAGACACATCTTCATGGAAGGCTCAATATTGGAGAAGAAAAATAGAGGCTCCAAAGGAGAACTACATTTCTTAAATTAGTGTGCTAATCTTGGGCATGATTCAGAGAATGTTCAACTTTTTGCCTTCTGAGAACAGACCATAGCTTATCACAAAACAGAAACTGTTTTTAAAGTTAGAATAATTGTTGCAGACTACACTGCCTTAAAATGTTCTAAAAGGAGAGATTCACGTTAATTAGAAAACTATTCCTGTCTCACGCGCTGCTGCCTGTTCTGTGTTGCTTTTGGAGAAGGGAATTGATTTTGTATTTATCTATTTATTTTATATACCTTCATATTTCAAAGCTCTGCAAAATTAAGTGTATAAAGTAACAAGGTGATGGAAGCTATTTTCAAAAAGAAACAGAAGTCTTAAACATTGGGCTATGCCGTAATTCTATGTACACTTTGAAAGCTGATTTTGTATATTTAACCAATGGCAAACAGTTGGAAATTACAGAGATAGTGCTAATTTTTATGTGCTTATTTCTTTATTTAACCAAGCCTGTAAAAACAAATTCAGTGAAGTAAACACCAGAATCCTAAGTGAATTCTTAAGTATTTTCAAACTTACTGAATGGAAAAAAATATAGACCAAAATCAGGAGTTCTGCAGAGGGCTGCACCAGTGTAGATAGCTATGGTACAGTAGCAAAAAAAAAAACCAACACCAAAAAAACAACCAATCAACCAACCAAACCCAACCCAACCCAACCCAACCCAAACAAAATACCTAAATAAAACAAACAAACAACAAACAAACAAAAAACCAAACCCAACGAACATAGCCTTCTTCACAGTAAGTAGGTGTAGGAATTCTCCTTTTTCCTTGCTACTTCTTGGTTGAGCTAATCACAGCTCATAGTTAACCCACAGGGGAAAGCTAACTACTAAACACCTCCTGTGGCATAATCTTATCCCACTGCACAAACAGTGGTCTTGCTCTGCATGGTTACAGAGTGGAGAACAGCATGAGAAAAGCTTCTGCACCTCCCACATTGGGATGCTCTGTTTATACAGAGAAAACAAGGAGGAGGTCATCTCCCTGCCCCTTGACCACAGAGCCCATAGCTTTGCTTGTCCGTACATGGGGGAGCAGAGCTCCGGGTATTGTTCTCTTCTCTTTACCCGTGCACACAGACAAGGGTTAGGTACATAAGGCCATGGAGGGAAAAGCAGACAAGGAGGGGACGTGACAGAGCATTTTCTCCTGGGGAATTTGTTTTGAAAGGTCAAGCGGGCCTGACACATAGTGGTACAAATCTTTCAAAACACAGTCATGGATTCACTCAGTCTTCCTAGAGCTCGTGTCTCGTGTGGGAGTGCTTGTGGGAACATTTTGCCCCTTGAAAAGAGCACAGTATAAATCCGTGGCAGACTGCTGCATAAGTCACAGCCATGTTACCAAGGACAAAAATGTAACCCCACTTATTAGACTAGATCTTCTTTTAGCCTAAGTCAGCGTTGCTTGAGTCACTCTGCAACAGCTTAACTAGCACATCACCAGGGCATCTGCTGGGTTCCTGTGAGCCGAACTCCTCTGCTACAAAAACTGAACAGAAGACAGCCTTTAATTTCAGTGAATCAGGAACAGATCAGTCCTGGAGAAGGTTATGCTTCCAACATACCAACTCACAGTTGTTTCTTGGGTGCTACTTTTACTTGGTCCTGAAGAAATTCCTCGTCAGTTGCTCTAAGATCTGGTCTAGCAGTCCTTTATTTCCTTAAAAAAAATACTTTAGTAAGTTTAACTCAAGAAGTGGTGTGGTAAAGAGAGGACTGGATATTTTTTCAGATATAAACAGTATGATACTTACATAGTAAAAATAATCCTGGTATATGTCATACACATTGTATGATAATATCTACCTAAGATACGACAAAGGAATGTAACAGTTCAAACAGTAGCTGGAATAATGATAGATGGGTTGTAATTCTTGAGCTGCTTCCCACCATTGTAAAAGTTGAAGTCAAAGTATTTCAACACTGTGTCTACTCTTTTCCCCTCTTACTTAACCTTACTTACTTACACTTTTATGTTTACATTTCATGGATCTAACAACTTCCAGAAATAGAGACTTCTTGTATGAAGGACTACTTAGTGGTCATTAAGTTACTTCTTGCCAAATTCTCAAATAGTCACCTCAAAGGTTTCTGTGAGGTAAAATATATTTGGCATGCATAATTGGAAGAGACAACATAAACCATACACTACATCCTTTAAAATGTTATTGGTTTACAGAAGACGAGATTAAAAAGTACGCAAGACTTTGCTGGCAGGCCTGGCTGGCTGGGTCATTTAAAATAATTCTACTTTCTTGCTTCTACCCTTCGCTGAGAATCTTTATTTTAATGTAAAATGACTACTGTTATTCTTGCAGATGAGAACTCGTCCCAGCATATGGATGTTAGACACGAATGTCACAGTAACAAGCTTCTTTTAAATGACTCTTGGAACATTCTGTACAGTCCCTTTTCTAACCTGGCTTACATTTTAAAAGCTCCTTCAAGCTTTTCAGCTCATAATGAAGTTCAAATAGTAAAACACAGTAAAACAAATATGACTGACAATCAAGCATGATATCAGGGAGGAAGCACACAGTAAAGAGGTTTTTTATGACTCTAAATTTGTTGATGCTTATTATTTCTTCAAAGACTCTTAGATCATAGTTTACTTACTGGGAAAACATTCCTTCCTTGGATGGGTAAGAAAAAAAACGTGTATCTGATAGTTTTGCCTTCCACTGGGATAGTACACTTTACAAAAGAGTGAATTTTCTATTAGCATTATTCTACCAAGATTTTCAGCAATAAAAAGAGCTGTATCATTACCTCTGACTTGTACTGTATCAAAATAAGATGAATTCCAGCAGTGGGGCCTGCCACATGCAGGGCTGTACATTCAGCAGGGAGGTCTACACAAGCCCTTCTCTAACCTAGTAGAAATATAGGCTCTCCTTGGTGGGAAAAGACACCTGCTGCTTCATTGAAAGCTTTCCTAAAGCACCTACATTTCTATCATAAACAGTGGGAACTAAGGGTCCAGCATAAAGAAGACCACAGCATATAACCGTAGCTACTACAAAAAGTCACCCTAAATCTCAGATGTTATTTCAGACCAATTTAGTTAGCAGCACACTAATCTGCACAAAACATTTATTTCACTGAGCGTGACAGCAACATTAAAAAAAAAATGAGTGTCTCATGCAGGTCTGTAGATTAGTCTAATTAAAATGAATTAACCACCTTAAAGTTTGATTTTAAGTACAATTTTCTCATGAAGACAAGCCTACTTTCTTGGAACATTGCCCACATTCATCACGCTTGGACATTTTGTTCAGAGCAGACATAACATTTTTGATAATATACAGTATGCAGGATAAAGCCGCAGCAGTTTGTCATGGGTGGGCTGATCCTCGCCCACTTGAGTTAGACAGGTTTTGGAGGACTTGTGAGAACAGCAGAGAGCTTCTCTCGTGATTAATAAGCACGCAGCATTGTTTGATCTCCCAGGAAACGATGCTGTTTGATTTGGGCACGCTGTGATGAAATGGCAGTTGTATCAGCCCTGTCCTTTGTTCCACTGTCTCCCATCAGATGTTTAGGAACCACCACCATTTCTCCTGTTCTTATACGATTATCATTACATTTTCTCTCCCTGAACCACCCAGACCTTCAAGATAAGCAGCAGCCCTGATGCCTTTTTCTCCAAAAGAACAAGTGCTTGAGGTTTATCATTCATCAGTAGTAACAGTCTTCAGTTTCTCCTCTAATAGTTTTCTTGCCTATTTTCTTTGGTCAGCAATTAGGGATCTGGCTCAGAGAATAGCAGGGAACACAGTGTTAAGCAGCCTACCAATATTAGCATTTGGTGGCTTGTTATACTCCACATCTACCACGAGCCTGCTTTTCAGACTGTAGGAAAGAGAAGGAGCAGCCTCTTTCCTGGTATAATTTCAGGTAGGTCAGCTGGTCACAAGAATGAAGAATCTTTGTGATGTCCTTCACTCCTGGAAGTCGAGGCAGGCATACTGTATACAGCTAGTGGCAAATGTCAGAACTGGGTAAACACTTGTCTCAGTCAGGCAGTAAGAAGTGAATAAACTCTTCCAGGCATGAAAAACACGGAAATACTCTTCACCTTTGATCACCAGACCTGTACAGGGCAGTGATTTAACAGGACGACATTTTATAACATACAGCAGAAAATCTGATATTAGAATTCAGGAACAAAATGAGCACTCTTTGACATGTTTAAACTGCACACCTCTTGCTTGCAGCGTCTCTGCACATGGCTAAGGGTGCCCAAATAAAGTGACCCAAAGACAGAGCATAAGGGTTTGCCAAACCCACCATATTCTGTAACTGTGCTTCATCTGCCACCCCATGCGCCTCCTGTATTATGTATTCTTTGATATTGTCAGTAATAGAACTGTTTTTTTATCTCATGAGCCTATCAAAATACTTCTTTAATGCAGAAAAATCCTTCTTACATTTTTTTAATGCAAGCATCTCATTTATTTTAGTTTCAGCCACAAGCTAAGAAAAAATATTTTAAAATTTGAGTCCTCATTTTTAAATACAGCAATTGCCTTCAGTGTTTATAACATACTAATTATTGGTAAGAGACAGAAATGGGATTTCTTAATTTAATCACTGGATTAGATCATTAACCACATCTATGTTTGATATATTATACAATGCAGAAATAACAATAGCTGTTCTCCCTCAGGATCTATTATTTCTACTAATTGAAAAAAAAAGGTTTTCCGAACACTATAATGATGTTCTGTGTATGCACTTTTCTTCTTTCTTTCTTCATGTTTGTGAAATAGAGATTGAAATAATCACAGAAAGGTGTATATTAAATAGTTAAGCTCAAACTCACTGGAAAATCAGATTATGGTAAAGAATATAAAAATGAGATTAAGAGAAAACTTCTTTTTTTAGTCATACCTTACCATTTACCCTCCTATAATTCAAGTTTGAATTGTAATACATTAAAACCACAAGGTATAGGTCAAATTTAAGTCTCTGCAAGGAAGATATTTCTGGTCTTTTCTGTGCATCATCATTTATAGAGAACTGGAACTTCGCTGCAAGATTCATGGAACCTGCTTTCTTATCCTTTTGGAGGTCATCTTTCATAACAGATATAATACATTTTAAAAGGGCAGATATTTCTCTATCCTTTCCATATATTTTCTCTGCAGGAGTGAAACATGGTGTTCCTATCTCTTCTCAGTATTTCAGGAAAATAATCCCAATGACTATGACAACCAAATAACAGCCATCTTAGCCAAGCATCTCATTGGACTTCTGTGTGACTTTATTTACACAGAATGTCTGCTCCCTCCCACAGAGTCACAATAAACAACCTTCGTTGTAGCTAATAGTCATGGTAAGATGCACTCAGCACTGTGCAAAAACCAGTGTCAGTCCAATTCTGGAGACAAGTCCACGCTAATACCTGGAATGCTGAACCCAGGACAGTTTTGTGCAGGATCATTCAATAGGCTCTAAAATGTTGCACACAGGTAACCAACTCACCTCCTCATGACCACTGCTCCCTCCTCATCTTCCCTGGACTGTGAGCGTTTGGATTTAATAGAGTTTTCCATTCTGTCATTCAGGAAATCTAAAGGCACAGGAGAAGACAGTGTTTTTTCCATTTAATACAGCTAGTATGAACCCTACAGGTACACAAAGCAGACCTGGCCTCCTTCCAGGTATCTTTTCTCTCCTTCAAAACATAATAAGCTTTAGTACCTTCCATTAAACACTGGCGAAGTAAATCTTTGCCCACTGGTAAAAAGCAAGATTATTATTTGACTGCTTCAAGACTCATCAGTTCTCATTCTCTGGTTCCCATGGAAACCATCCCCAGTGAAGTTTGAGAGGGGCTATGTGCGCAGCAGAAATGCCAATAATAATGCAGAGAGTTAAGTTTCTGCAGGGGAAAATCTCGAGTCATTTTCAAATTTTGTCCAGGCCTTGGATGGCAAATCATCTGCTAGTTTATTTTTTGCCTGAGATTTTTAGGGGAAAAAAAAGGATACTGGAATAAGGAAGTGTATTTTCTCTGAATAGAGACCTATGTAATCAGCATGAAATTAAAAGTACACTATTAGGCTGAAAATAGTCCAGTATTAGACAATGTTTTCTCAGAGATTTTGTATCTCATTTTATGGATAAAAATCTCTCAGCAGAGGTACATTTACAATCTCCCTTGAAACACTGAAACCGTTCCACTGAACCTGTAATATAAATTAATTTGATGGAGCAAGAAGTAGTACATTACAGTTGGAACTGGCCCAGCATCCTCGGCAGAAAAATACAAAGGTAAAGGGATACAGCAAAATATGAGAGGAAAATATGTGTTCACTTAAATACAAAATTTTGTTAAATGTATGAGTGCTCTATTAAATTCTAACCCCTGATGAATGAAAAGCAGTAGGTTCAATAATGACAGTACTTCATAAAAAATCCTATGCTTAAAATTAAATCTAATTATCTTCTGTAGAAAGAAGTTACACAGATTTAAAACAAGCTGGATGATTGAAAGAAGTGGTTATAATGATGAGACATGATAATCAGGTAAAGTATTACAGAAACTATGATTAGTAACTTTTTTTTTTTTTTTTTTACAGATTTGGAAATGGAATTGGCAAAGAGACAGGAAAAGGAGCAAAGGCACTAACATGGGGCCCTACTCAGTTAAGGCTACATTCAAGAGAGAACTTAAACACCTACATAATTGTATAGCAGTTCCAAACCCATCGATGAGGTAGCTGCCAGTGCCTACTCCAAGGGGCACCTCCCAGTTAAACTTGCAAGTTTTCTAAAACTTCTGTTTCTGTGCAAGCAGAAAATGAAGCATCTTGGCAGCTGTGTCACTTGCCTATTCTAACTGAAGACCTAAAAACCCCAGGTTTCACTCTGCCCCCCAGGAGCCCAGTACCTGCACTCAGAACATGCCCAGCCTATAGCAGGAGCCCAGAGTACGTCACAAAATGAAGAGATGAACATTTTATTTTAAAACACAGCCAGAGAGGAAGAAATTGTTACAAGTGTTCTTTTCCACACAGTATCTTGCTGGTTAGAGAATTCACTGGAAAAAAACAGGAGACACCTGGGTTAAAGGTCTCTTCAGCAAGAGGAGGTTCCTCTCCCGCCTCAGAAACGTGCTCAAATACCAGGCTGGAACGTAGACTGAACAGCGGGAGGGGAACAGAAGACACAAAGGAGAATGTTTACCCCTGAGGAGCTAGGGCTGTCACCTGAATGACAGAAATAGATATTGCACCCCTTGGACTAGTGTTGGAGTTGCATTTAAAATGCACAGACAAGTCTGGAAGCTGGGAGTGGGCTCCAGAAGTTACCCCTCCGTGCCAGGAGAGCCAGGCCAGGGGTCATTCTCCTCCCCGCCCCAGGACTCCCCCATTCCTCCCAGCCCACTCACATCACGCAGCCCTGGCAGCACCGCTCCCTCCCCGGCCCCGGCTCCGGGCAGCCCGCTCCATTGGGTGCCCCCCCAGGACCTGGGAGACGCAACTTCAACATGCCCAAGTGAGCAGCAAGCCCTCATATATTTACCAGGTTAATGCTTAAACTACCGATTCACCTATAAGAGGCGCGAGGAAGAGGGAAACCACCAGGGGTTTGGTGGGTTTTTTGTGTTTGTTGTTGTTTTAAATAAAAGACATAGAAGGATAAAAGCATGGACCAGAGCTCAGAGAACAAGCCTGGCATGCACTGGCAGGAGAGGCGATGTGCCAAGGGAAGGAGGTGCCTATTGCCCACAGAAAGCTGAATGCCAAAGCTGTGGGAGGAGGCAGGATTTCAGAGACATCCCCGTTCTCCTTAACTGGCTCAGAGCGGATTCTTGCTGAGAACGCCGACTCTTTAAGCTCACCCTTCCCCATATGCAACATCCACCACCCCAACTGTTTAACAGAGGTAATTAGGGTGCCAAACACCTGGAAGTTATGCACAAGAGCTTATTTTCCATTCCTTCTATTTCATCTAGCCTTCATGCTCTACGGACCACGGTTTTCCATTTGTTAAAAGCAATAAGCTTTCTATTCCACAGGGGTGGCAAGGATAAATGTACTGAACATTGAGATACTCAGATGCTACAGTAATGAGGGTTGTAGCACAGGATGAACCTCACAGAGATAAGATCCTTGTCTGAAATCTGAACTATGCAGGCAATAAACCAAACTGAGAAGAGTAATATGAAGTGATACCAAATGATTAGAATATTGAGTTGGTTAAAACAGACTGACCAACCAACATTGTGGGAGGAAAATACCCCTACAGGCTACACTAAAATCACAAGCTTTCTGCACAAAAGCAAAAACCAGCAAAACCACCCTCAAAATTCTCTCCCAGTCCTGCTGCCTACAAGAAGGAAAGACAGTAACAGTCTAGCCCAGTACTTACCCCTCCGAAGCCGTGCAGCACAAGTAAGGAAAGGGAAATAGTAAGGAACTGGCACAACCAAAGTGAGATATAATTTGTATCCCTGGATTGGGGAGGAAAAGAAGCAGATGAACAATTGCAGAAATTAAAAGCTCTGGCATAAAATAAAGCAGGGCTCAGACTTTGACCCTGCTGCTGGAGAAAGACATTTCTCCTTCATGAAAGCTGAGATTTCAAAATCTGGATTTAAGCCGAACCAAGATGGAATTTTATAAGCTAATGGTTTCCAAACATGAATTTTGGAAAATAAGCAAGATGCTTGATTTTCCATCAAGTAATGATCCTGTAATAGAAAAGCAGTATTTATTACAAAAACACAGAATGTAGATTTTGGCACTAGAAATTTCTATTTTTCTCAATGCAACTTTAGTCGAATTCTTATCACGTCTCAAGAGAAAAAGTGTATCTATCCAGAGTTATACAGGGTTTAAAAATGGTAGTGATTGCCATTTAAAATATGCCAATACAGACAAGACTAGTGGACTGTGTGTATAAAGCTTTACTAATTCAGTAAGACAAGAGCAAATATAATACAGTTCAGAAAATTAAATAGTTCCTTTCTCATGCTTTTGCCGAATCGTCTCTTCTTTATCACTGTGCCACAGGAGCACCATTTCAGCACAGATTGATAGCAGAGCCTCACTCCTGTAGACAACAGAAGTCACAGACTAAAACCCAGAGACAGTAGACCTAAGGTTTCCTCCTCTTCCTTCAGGCACAGAAATACATTTGGGAAGTTGCCCATTTCTTAACTGAGTCACATAAATTCTGTTTTATATGTAGAAAAATATGGAAAACAGGATAGATGGATAAAAATAAGCTCAGTCTGGGAAAACCCAGAATTTTCTAACATTCACCACTCTGTTAAGAGCTGCAGAGCTGTTCAGCAGAGGCCCCACTTTGGAAGCCTAAGGTTGCCATCTTTTGGAATTGCATGTGAAGTGTGGAGCTCCCATGCAGTGCCATTTCATGAGGTCAGGAAACAGCAGTAGCTTAGTGAAAGAAATTTTGGATCAGACAAATTGCATGTATTACTGAAAAGTCTTTACCTCAAAGTGTTTTAATCAGTAGTAGCATCTGACTTCAGAAGAAATTTCCATGCTTTTCTTGTCATCAGTACTTACATCACCTAGGTAAGTTCAATACTGGTTCTACAGGTCAGTGTGACAGACTCCAAATTGGCCTGTGCCTCACATGGAAATGCCACATCACCTGCATTTCGAATGGAGCATATGGAAAGGCTTTCTATTCTAACCTCCACCCAGTTTCCCCACCTTTTCCCCATGCTTCTTTAAAGTCTTGTTCTCCTCATCCTGGAGCTTTCCCATCTCCCTCTTGGTATAGGGTTCCTGCTACCACCTTTACTCCCTCCCATGCATGTCCCACCCCACACACCAGCCTTCCCTAATCGTGCAACTTGCATTGCTCTCACAGAAGGTGCCATCTTCACACTCTGTCATCCAGCATGCAGCAGATGGGACAACAGACAGCCTGTTTTCCTCTCCTGGCCAAGATGCCCCCTTTCCAGCTCTGGATCCACAAATTATAAGCAGATTAACCAAACTATTTTCCAGAATCATGAGATTCAGTTCTGCTCCTCAAGTTCAACAGGAGTAGTTCCTGAGCCTAATGAAATTTTCCTTTGAGGATACTATCCAAAAGCCATATGCACCAGCCTGGTGATAGAAAATAGTATCTGTATAAATCCACTTTCTCACTAACACCTCATGGCGGGTACACCTGGTACAGCTGGTGACTGAGAAAATTGGATTAAGAATAACATGGGGACAATGCCATCTGAAGTTCACTATGTTCATACTTTAATTCAGTTCTCTGGCTTCTGTGAGGCCAAACTTTGTATCATGTTGGCAAAGACAGTCAACATCCTTCTGGGCTGTATTAAGATCACTGCCAGCAGGTTGAGGGCGGTGAATCTTCCCCTCTACTCAACAGTGGTGAGACACATCTGGAGTCCTGAGTCAAGTTCTGGGCTCCCCAGTGCAAGATTAACATGGGCAAACTGGAGCGATTCCAATGAAGGGCCATAAAGTTGATTTAGGGATGGGAGCATCTGTCACCTGAGAAGAGGCTGGGAGAGCTGGGGCTGTTCAGCCTGCAGAAGAGAAAGCTCAGGGAGATCTTGTCAGTGTGTATAAATATTGCATGGGAGGGTACAAAGAAGATGGAGCCAAGCTCTTTGCAGTGGTACACAGTAACAGGATAAAAAGCAACGGGCACAAATTGAAATACAAGAAATTCCACTTAAACGTAAGCGAACACTTTGACTATGAGGGTGGCCAAACACTGAAACAGGTTGGCCACAGAGGCTGAAGTGTCTATCATTTCAGATACTCAAAACAGAACTGGACATGGCCTAATACCCTGCTCTGGGTGACCCTGCCCTAAACCAGGGTCTAAACTTCCCATCAGTTTAGAGCAGCCACATACTTGCTTTCCAAACATATGTCTCCATGCCTCTTTCCCTCAGGGGCACTCCTCTGAAACATCTTCAAAGTTACAATCCTATCTAACCTTCAGTTCACTCTGTAAAGCTCTTTTGCTATGATTATTGGGCTGTTGGTGTGTTGTAGCTACCACTGACCCAGGTGCTCTCATTGTTCCTTTTAATCCTTCTGTGTTTCTGCATTCTTCTGTCATCTTGTTTTATATACCTAAGGAGTGAACTCTTGGAGTTAGGACTGGCTTTTTGTTCTGTGATTATACAGCCTCAAGCACCTTATGCATACCTAGAATTCCTAGATACTATGGTAGAAGCAAACAGTAGTAAAACTGATCTGTTGATGTAACTTTAAGAAAGTACATTATCTATCACTTTTATTTTTAGATACTTGTTCAAGAAGGTTTTCATCGTGGAAGACATTCATTTCACTTAAGTTTAGCCATTTAACTGCCAGAGACCTCATGGAAAGACAGATAAGCATCATCAGCCAGGCATTCATCTCACTTATCTCAAGAGACCTATCTCAGCCTGGTATGATCTGCCTCTCTCTCCATTTATTAGAAAAGGAGCACAGAGACATAAAATTTAGCCAGCGAAGACTATGCAAAAAGATAACCTTTTGACTAGACATGAGTCTACATGCTCATCAGTAAGCATCTATCTTTGAAAATTTTATTGGGATGGCCTGGATAAAATCCCATCTTTTCTTTTTCCCCAAAGAATGGCAGAGAGAAATATAAGATTTCTTATAACACATCATTCATGTGATTTAGTTACAAGATTATGCTTTACTACTTGCAGTCTCTCTCTTCACAGAAACTGAGAGGAGATTCCAGTGTGCATCTACTTCTTGTTGTGCACTGACCCCGCTTTTTGAGAAAACAATCATTTTTCTCATCACAGACTGCAAAGCTGCTGTGAAACACAAAAACCCACTCAACTGAGCTGTTCGAGTTTCAGTTAAACATGCTTAAGATCTGGCATAGGCATTCTCAAAAGATACTTAAATGCTTATTAACTTAAGACAACGTTGGAGTGGCACGAATAACCTAAAATTCTGTTGAGGACTCTGAAAGTACTGCTAGATTTCTGGTAATTAGGTGCTCCCATGAATGGTATTCAGTATCCTGACATTTATGCTTAGGGGAGAAAATGGCTTGTTAGAAGTAATAATGGATGACTGATGTAATATAGAAAATATTCGATTCCAACAGTCTGTTATTAATGATTTATACAGCTGTGCAATTAATATCCTGTCTTTCCAATATAACTTAAGTTACACAAAGACAGTGAGAAAAATGAGTTTTTTACCCAACAAGCTGACCAAGGCTGTGCAGTGTCCTACACAACTTGCAGCTAATATTGAGTTAAAGAGATTGAGAGAGAGCACTTGTTTCTTTGTTGTGAAATTCAGTCATGCAGAGAGAGAACAAGTGTTTACTATTCTTTCAGAAAAAAGAAGCATCTGTGATGATTGCCAAGAAGGACTCACTTGCTCACTTAATGATGTGCAAAATCTTGGTCAAGGGCTGGAAATATTTTAAGTTTCATTTGAATTTCAGTAGAAACAGTGCAAAACCCCCTTTGTGGATATATAGTTACTCAAGGGCTACTCGAAGGAGGCAAAATCCATTTTGGAGCTTGCTAGGTTTTGTGAGTTTATAATAATATAACTGCACCATTGGCAAAGATTAGACCTCTTCATTATTTTTTGAATGGGTGGAGGAGGGGAAAGGGGGCAGGCAGGATTTAGGTTCAGTTTCAACAGCTTTAACTCATATCTAAGCATGATTTTACTCACTAAATAGTCTTTGTGATCCTAACATTTAAGTAGTTACAAAAGAATATAATTCTTCATAAATAAATGTAGAGTGAAAAAACCCAACAAACATGGCTTTCAAACATAAATATCAATTCAATATTTAGTGGCATCTTAAAACCTAAGGACAACTTTGCTGGCAGCACACTGCTCAAGATTATCTTAAAGAATCTCATTTTGGAATATAATTTAAGTTGTTATTCTTGATATGAACTTGTAAAGCCAAAGCTTTGCTAAAGTTTAAAGAAAGAGTTCAAGTCACAGATGTTAAAAAAGAGGTGGTGATACAAAATCTTTCTTCTCTAGCAAAAACGCTAAATATTCTCATGAACAATGACTGCTTCAAAGTAGGCAGTTGAAGTAAAACTGAACATACCTTCCCTGGTTTTGTTTCTTTAGTAATTATAGAAGTCTGTGGATCAGTGAGATCTTTCAAAGAGAGAATCCACTGTATTCTGTGAATCTTCCCATCCCAATATTTAAAGCTTTAAGACAAAGCTCAGTCATACTGTGGCAGTAACACTACCAACACTCGAAGTGAGGTGTTACTATTACTGAATAGTAATTTGATGATGTGAGCTCTTACTGCAAGCTAGGGCCTGGCTTGTCACACTTATGCAAATCTGCTACGCTTTCTGCTTGCACAAAAGCTCTGTCTGTGCTTAACATATACAAGCCAAATATTTTGTTACGTGATCATTAAAGGTTCTTTGTACTTAGGTCCAAAGCGTAAACGAGACAGAAAGCCACAGAAATGCCAACAAAGAGACATAATTTGCTATGTCACACCTACTTAAATATCAGGATCTTCAGTCTGGTAATTCCAATGGGAATATTCTGCTCTGTTCAACTGTCCTTACCACCTGACTATGTATATAATCTCGCAGCAGTTGTCCCCATTCAAAAGCACTTTTCTGTGCTTTTACAGCTCCAACATCCTCCTGTTTGTCAGAACAACACATCTATCATTTTGTAGTTATTCTTTTCTCCAACCACTCTGAGTATTTTGACAAGTACCTTTACAATATGTCCTTGAAAAATAAGCAAGTCTTTTCTCTTACTCCCTGTGGTTGAAACCTTTGACTTGAGCTCAGATCGTCTTTCTTCTGAACTTCTTAAGCTACTGCTACCTCCTCTGTTGCTTTTTCTAATTCCTCCTTGGTACTCCCACAGTTGCTACAAACCCTTTCCACAAAAGAACTCCTTCTTACCATAAATCACCTCGCTAGTTTCCTCCATCCTAGCAACCAAATATTTCCAGTTTTGCTAATCTTATTCCTTCTAATATTTCCAATTTTTCTTTCAATCGTATATTCAATTGTATTGGCACTTCTGGCATTGGTAATGCAAAGGCAGTTCCTACCTCCTGCAGCAAACTTCCACTGTCTCCTTCCCAAAACACATCACTGCTGTACCTACAATTATTCTGCATACAACCTTCTAGGAATATTGTTTTTCCCAAGAAAAGTTGGTTTTGAGTATTCCTGAACCAAACAACTAGAACTCCTGCACACAGCTCTCTACACAGCCTGTGTGACAGGCTCACATTAGAACTTCACAGTGAATTAAATACTGTAATTTCTAGCTTAATGCAGCTGATGTGCTACATAAAGGTCCTCCTACACAGTAAGCTCCCTCATGCAGAGATTTTGTCTTTGTTCTGACACTTTGCTGAGAACATATATGTCTTTAGTTCTGATAATACAGGACATTTATTCCTTGTAAAAGCAAAGTAACTCCCTGCCTTGCCCTTCCTTCCAAAAATACAAACTATCCTCCCTCCCCTCTTCCCCCAAAAATGCTAATCAACAAACATCTAATTAATATAAAGGACTTGAATAATTAGCTTGCCTGGTGGCAATAATTTTACAACTCAGGATGGTGCATGTTTAAAATAGAATGTTACTTTTAGAGGGAAAACACTCAAATTTGTTCTTCAGATAGAAAAGGTGAAATGGTCTAGCCTTTGTAAAATCGTGTGTTCAGAAAAAAAAAATCTTCTTGTATTCTAACTAAGCTTGTAGTTTCAAATTAAGCTCTCGTGCCTTACCAAAAAAAACCTCACCAAAAATCTTCTGTATATGACACTGCCCCAAAACCATCATGACTGGGAAGGCTGGCGAGGATCCAACAGCTTTAAAGACCAAGGAGGGCAGGAATGTTCCCCTGCATTATGGAAAAAAGAAAATGCTTAGTGTACAAAGTCACTTCTTTGTAACTGGACTGGAGTTTAAAATACTTCAATTCTACTCTTTGTCTGGACCCTTACAATGCTCTTCAACTTTATACAAGTCACATCATTTAATACGTCTCTGCTCTATCTTCATATACTGCATGTGGAATCTTCTCTATAGTGTTTAATGTATATGGTTACTACAACAATAGGTAGCAAAATCCTGGGTTGCAAAAACGACTGATCCACTTCAGAGTATCTACTCTCTTTACAGTTATTTTTAGGATTCTATTTACTGACTTGTAAAACACAACCAAAAGAAACATTTTTCCAATCACTGCTTTGAGTTCCAGAGTATTCCATACGTCATGTACCGCTCATTATTTTATTGGCAAAGGTATTGTCTGTCTGCTGGTTAAAACTTTTTAGCCTAAAGATAAACAGAACTGTCGCTTTCAGTACTGTAAACAAACTCCTTTGTCTTAGCATATACAAGGTGCCTGAGACTTTTCTTCAGGTAGTTCGCACCTTTAGGTCTGATTAACCAGAGTGACAGTGTGTATTCACAAGAATATATAGAAAAGGAGTGTATTACAGAAAGGATGAAAAATAGAAATGAGCCAGGCTAACCCTCAAAACTTGGGTACTAACCCCTTCCACCATCAATATGGGCGTACAAATCCCTCTTCCCGGCAGCCAAAATACGTAATCTTAAAAAGAGTGCCCCTATCCAAAAAAGGTTGCCCTGTGCATAGTTACAAGGCAACTATTTTTTATGGAAATGCTCTTCTTGTATGGAAGTTTAAAAGCTGAATTTTGTAACATGGTCAGTTTTCCTCATCCATTTTTTATCTTCTCCCCTCTATGCATTCCCACCTGCCATCTCCCACCCAGCACGTACTGCTTCCAGCTGGGATTCTCACACCTGTAATCTCTCCTCACATTCTAGATAGTCAGAACTTGTCTCACCTCAGGAGTCCTTCCCTTTTGTCTATGCAATATTAAAGGGTACAATCTAACCTGACAAACAGATACATGCAATATTCAGTTCCCTCTGCAATCGTGTATCACTTGTGAGAAAAAATATACAGCTTTTCTTGGTTTCAGGAAATAAACAGCTCAGGGTATGGTAGTTCCTGTCATGCAGCAGAGGCTGGCAGACGTGACCGTTTGATATATATCAGTAGTCGCTGATGAAACATAGAAGATGTTCTCTAATTTTTGGTGACGAATTGCCAAGTAGGACATTTCCAGTAAACCAGAGGAAATTCCTACTATGACTAGACAGACTCCTGTAAAGTAGAGAAAAGCTGTTCACAGTGAGCTATTGCCCTTTAAATACAAACACTAAGTGCCCCTTGAGAGTTCACATTGCAGATCTGGACATGCTTCACGCATCACATCCTTCACATGCAGGGATGGTGACTGTAACATCCCTGACACAGCTCTTGTGGTCTGAACAGCATCGCATTCTGCAACACACACCCTGCAAAGAACCACGCAGGGCTTGCCTGTTGTATTGTTTGCTGAAATCTTTTAGCAATTGCCTGTTTGCTACAGGCATTCATTAAAAGGTCAGAGCTAGCAGAGTACTGACAAAATGCCTCTCTCCTTCTCAAGATGACAGCACAATGACAAGCCCAAGAGACTCCAGTCTCGCTGTGAAATCTTGATGTGGCAAGATGGTTTGGTTACTCCTAAGAGGAGGAGGAATGAAGAGGAGGGCCAAGAGCAAGGGGAAAAAAACCCCAAGCTTTGAAAAGCAGCCTGGAGAGAGCAGTCGTTCACAGGCAGGAAAGGCGGGCTGGGCTGTCAGACTGTGCTCTGGGAAACATTTTATAGCGGAACAAAAGCAGATCCTGCTTCTCTCCTCTGCCTTGGATTTTCGCAAACCAGAGGCAGGTATGTTATCCCCAGTTCAGAAGTCATCTGAGCTGGCCTCTGAAGCATGCATTGTGAGAGAGAGACAACCCAAATCATGTCCTGACCATGACCAAGTAACCGTGAAGGCTCAAACACTACCAGATATGTGCGTGTCTGTAACACTGACCTGTATGGCACATTGAAGATGGTCAGCATGGTCCAGTCCAGACTCTACGCTGAGGTGCTTATTGGGCAAACTCTGGTTGCATTGCCTGCCCTAGGCTGGGTACTCAGCCAGTAACACAGAAGCAAGATTTCAACTCAGAAACACTGTAAGAATTCATCACAGGGTGGAAAGTAGCTAGAATGGATTAAGTTTCATAGCACTGTGTTTATTTCCCTACCGTGGACAGCATTACCATACCACAAATCAGGGAAAAATGCAGACAAAAGCAAAGACATTCCTTTAAAATGAAAGCAGAGCAGTGACAAAAAAGAACATGAGGCTGCATACAGACAGGCAGAGAGGTCTAAATATTATTCAGCAGTTTTTGCAAATCTGTACACAAAAGAGCAAAACCATTTCTGCAGGAACATGCTGAAGAGAGCAGGATACATTTAATACATTTAAGGAAATACAGTACCTACGCTATCTTGCAGAGTTAAAGAAGGAAGAGATTGACAAGCAACCCCTAATTAAAAACTGGAATATTATTTTGAACATTTCTATACTAAAAGCCTATGCATAAATTAAGGTTGAGTTTTAAATATTTGAAGATAAGAAACTGAGAGATGTAAAGGTAAAAGTTCTAATCAGATGGAAGAGGATTGTGCTAAACAAAGATTTAAAACAAACCTTCAAAATAATTCACAGTTGCTGTGGGAAATTGAGGTCTTACTCTAAAGCTAAAATGTGAAAAACCTTCTGCACGTCAACTGAAACAACCTATAATATTAAATCAAGAAGCTTTATATCTTTGGTCTGTGTTTGGCATAGAATTTATTTTGCAGGAGAAACTGGCACAGATCAAGATTTTCATTGTGCGGAACACTTCAGAACAATGAAATTCAATCTAATTTAAAATCCAGATTTGCCAACAATGCAAAAACTATCGAAATGACAGATCACACCACAATTTGACTTAAAAATAATGCTGCACTTAAGTTCAATCTCTTGCAAATTACTTCAAATCAAAAGACAGCTAGAGTCTATTGGAAAATAATATGAAAATGCTTAAAAGAATTCTTACAAAAACCTGAGGAATCCATTATAGGGCTTGCTTGGAACTACTACATGACAACACTTGTGAAATCAGGACTATCGCATACTAATGATGTTCAGTGGTCAGATTTTATTAACCTGATGTTGTAAGAATTTACAATACTCATATTTTTGCATTAAAAAATCCTGAAATATGATGTATAATAAAATGAGTTTGCATAATCCAAAATCATTGCACGTGTATGAAGGCAAAACCAGTGGGCTGCCAGGAAGCTGTAGCTTATTTCCATGTGACAATTATAGGAGCAGGTCTAGAAGAGTCAGAAAACACCTTCCTTCTCCTATTGCAGAAGCTGAAAATATGAATTCTGAGTCCTACAGTTCTGAGGCAGAACATGCCAGCAGCAAGGTCTAGATCCAGAAATCTGGCTATTAAGAAAAGCTTTGCCAAATTTTCAGTCCTGCACAAAATCCTTCTAAATGTGAGAATCACAGGACTTCTGACTTCCATGTCACCCCTTCCTTCTCCTCCTCCCTATCACTACAGGCCTAGATTTAACAGTATTGCCAGTTCACAGTGGTCATGCGCATCTTCATTCACTAGATAAAAGCACTATTTGCAGTCTACTTCATCTAACTTGGATGCTTTAGCATTCACATGATTTACTATCATCAGATATGGAAAACTTACCCAGGGAAAGCAAACAACCTTACTAAGATCTGGTAAGTGAAAATCTTGAAATATAAATGACCAGAAAAAGACTAATGCATTAACTTTTTGGGCTGCCTATTCTGAAATGATCCAATTTTGTTTTTTTCCTGCTCCAGCAGGGGTATTGGACTGGATGATCTCTTGAGGTCCCTTCCAATCCCTAACGTTCTGTGATTCTGTAATCTTCCAGGATGCTAAATTCTCAGTTCCTACTGAAGTCAATAAGAGCAGTAAAGGACAAGACCCTGTGTAGGCTGTTCCTTCCTGGATTAATTTAGAGTTTATCTGATCACCTGCCTTTAGCTGGCTGGTCCTCCACCTCTCCAGAAGAAATCCTGCCTTTCAATAACTCTATATGCTACATGTTTCCTCCGATGATCTGTGATATTTCATAAGCTGAGAGGTTTGGCAAACACTAGTTATTTACTTTGCCAGCCAGACAGCACCACAACACATTGATACAGGATTATCTTCTCCTAAACAAAATATGGTTTACTTACCAAAAGACATAAGCACTCCACGTGGGATGACATGGCAGTTAAACAACAGAGTCACCTGAGCACAATCGTGTCTGTATGCGGCATTTCTCCTCAAAACTAAACACAACTGGCTCCCTTGGTACTTATTTTCTGGCGAACAAATTTTAATGTTTGCTGCTCTCAGTCAATATACATCTCACAAAGACACATCTGTACAAAACTAGCCTAAGATCCTGCATATAAACTCCACACCACTCAAAACTAGTTCAGATATGTTTAGGTAAGGCACGCCTTTGGCCCTCAGTTGAGACAGAACCACATTCAACAATCCTGCAATTACAGCTGCATTCCACCCTTCCAGCTTCCGTGTTCTTGCTGCAAACCTGAATATTGTATTCTGTGGCACACTCTTAATTTTTTTTGTCTGTCTTAACTGCTAGCCTTAACAGCCACTTTCAACCTGGCTCCCTCCTCGTAAGGTAATACCTCACACAAACATACTGGAGAGCACATGATACTTATTTAAAAGAAAATAAACAAGTATTTCACTGTTCCTCCAAGCAAAGCTTGTTCTGGAACAGAAAGAAAACTTGTTCTTTGTTCTGTGAATACCTTGGCCCTTCTTCCTATCACCACTGTCAAATTTCATGCCTTCAGGCTGAAAACATTCCATTTTTCATCAAACCGTTTTCATAAATCTGCACATAACACTCACATCTGTCACAAACTTTTGCTCTGCACCTTTGAGATGTTTCTGCAACTCCCACACTCTTGGCAAGAACAGACTCCAGGTACAAATGAAACACCCTCCTTTATTCATTACTAAGGATGTACAATTAAATTGCTTTTTTCAAAGTTGTTGCCTTAAGCTCTGGGTGTTGACTATCCCCACATGAGGAACTACACCTTGTTCAGTGCTGGCCCATGTTTCCGCTTCTTTTGGCTGAGAATTCATAATGAAGCTGGATCTGTGTGTTGCATAACGTGGCCAACACGATACTGACATCCAAGGTTTGGCACCCGCAAGAGTTCCCGCCGGATGTATTTCATCCCCGCGTTTAGTCACAGACTCCATCTTGACATGGAAACTACTTCTCCAAAGCATCACTGATCTATTGCATCAAACATAATAAAGGACTTCAGTTCACAAACATACGCAGTCTCATGTATGTATGACAATGCATATGAAACCCCTAAATAGAATGTGCACCATTCAGTCTAGATCACATTTCACAGGTTCTAAATTACATTTACTACCAATCCTAGCTCTAGGATAATGTCAGCCCTTTCCAGTAAATTTTGTAATAAATTATTTGATCAAGGCAGAAGAGATGGACATTAATGCACAGAAAAAAAAAATTAAATCTTATTGCCAGAAATTAGGATTTACTCACTCCACTTGCATTTGCCAATGTTTTCTCTAATAATTCCTTTCGAGCTACTTCTGTGCATCCAGGGAGTACATCACCATAAAGCTGCACTGCAAGGCCTATGCTCTGCTGAAAAGAAAAAAAATAAATAATTCAAAGTATAAATATTCTCCTGTTTCCAGAGCAGGACCTCTGAAGTACAGAGGACATTCCTTAGTGGCATTATCCACAAAAGGTACATAGCTTTAGACAGCCACACATTAGGAGAATTTAGAAGTTCTCATTTTTCAGCCATTAACTCTGATAATTTTATTTCACATATGCTTCTGAACAGACACCTACTCTTATCTTCCCAGATGGGGGTGGTTTGTCTTCATGTGGATTGCAAAAAAAGGCTGAAACAAGGAATTTTGGTAGATAACTCAAGAACTGATGAACAATGAAGACAAAAGAATTAGTGCAGAATTTTTAACTCATTTAGTGATTAGACTAACTTTTCTATGCAGAATTTACAAGAAATTAAGCCAAATTAAAACCTAGAGATTTAGGAATGGAAGACCTCAGAGAAACATGAGGGAAATATCAATTTAGAGATACTTACACTGAACTAAGTAGCCTACTAATCTGAGTATTACGGACAGATATTTTTAAAAATTCAGATAATGGTTCTGGTACTGGTTTTTTCCCCCATGAAAAATCATTATAGGTACAGTATTTATTCTCTGTGGCATTCTACAAGATGCAGCTTTTCCCAATACTGACCAAGGAGAGAAAAATCAAACTTACCACTGCCTAGCTATTTTTTTATTTCTAGAATAGCAGTTAGAAACACACACAGAAATATTAATTCTTTGAAGCAACATGCTCCCTAAAAGCTTGACCACCGGAAAAATAGTGTGACAGAAATCAGAGTCAATACTTTTTTCTTTTAAACTGGGGTAGGAGTTATCAGTGAACACCCAGCAGCAGGCATGTTTGAAATGGAATTCTGATAAAAGGAAAGCACACCTCAATATTGTTTCACTTGCTGCTGCCTGACAGTACCCTAAAAAGGGAGAGAGGAGCAAACATGGGCTGTTTGTACATATAAAGAGAGTGAAAGCTCTCCTATAATGTTGACAAGAACCAGTATTCCGGGTGCAGTGGAGCGTGTCTGAAAAGCCACAATCGCCACTCGGACGTGCGAAGCCCTCACCTCTGGAGTAAGGCCAAAGCCACTGACACACACGGCTACTGGCTACACAAGCGCTGGTTCAGGAAACTCAAGTTGCCTGGGGGGTGTTTTAACTTACGGCGCACTTCTTATTTCTTCCAAGTTCTATTTCTTATCTGCTCTTGTTTGTCACTTCCATATTTGGACATATATAGCCTTCTTTTTCCGAACGCATGGTATTTTCCAAAATATGTGCCAAATTCTAGAGAAAACTACTACATTGCATAATTCAATCTTTTGAGCTCCTCTTCACCATTTAAAATTCCGGGAAAAGATAAAATACATGGGCTAAATCAGCCAAAACCACAGCTCATAAAAATCTATTTCTGTTCAACTCTGGAAGTTAATTTTGAATGAAGTGCTTTGTTTCAATAACCATCTGTTGGGTGCATAGCACATAAAATTAAAATTCTTAAAACCTTAATTCTTGAAGAATTTTTTGTTGTACAGTGTCCTGTAGCACTGCTGCATATGAAAAATGTAGTTAAACACTCCATAATAACTAGTAGTATGCGGCAGTCACAAATTACCATATTAATAAGCCAGAAGTATTCCAGTAAACACTAGAAAGACAGAAGTACAAAAGAATAAGAATCCTTGGAGTGTAATGAAAGGTGGTCTTATAAACTCCTCAGGACTTGAAAACCATAACACAAGTTGCTGTTGTTCTTTTTATGTCTTACATAATAACTTGGTATAATAGTTGCTAACCTTACTAAAGGCTACATAGAGATATACAAATATTTTTCCTCCAAGAGTGCCTTGGGGGCAAGAAAAAAAAAAAGGAAGAAAAAAAAGACTACACTCCCTTCTTTTTTTTCAGGTGGGCTGATCTTCAGAAGCACTGAACACTTGTAAGCATTCTGTATCTATACAGATCAAGCTGGAAACACCTGTGGTCTAAAAGACAAAGAGGCAAATGGATGAGGTGGTTTCTTTCTTAATGAAGTCAACAGCCAAATGTGTCTAAAGAACAAAATAAAACTTCAAACCAAGTCTGCAGAATGTGTGGGGAAACAGTAGTTTTCACTATTGCATCCCTTACAAGTGAGGGCTTTATACTCTGGAACTAAAAGGTTTTATCTAAAACTTGTAGTAAGTGTTATCCAGCTTTCTACTTGCCAAAGCAAGTGCACTATATACGGAATACAGAGCAATTTCTGTAAAAATGTCTCATCACTGCATCCCTTTCCATTAATTTCCATTACAGTCTGTTAAATTACAGCACAGGGAGAAAGAAATATTTAGAGAGGAAGTATTTCTAAACAACATCAAGTCATTGGTGGCGGATATAAACAAGTTGTTTTGTCCATTTCACTTCATTTTGTAAATACAAGGATGGATTTCTTACAAAGTGCACAGACACAGAACCGTTTCCTCCCAGGCAGCGTATCTCACCAACATGTTTCAGATACACGGAGCCTTCTTTCTGTGCAGAGCCGGCAGAGCACTCAGCACTACTACACTGCTGCTACTACATTAAAAAACTTGATGTTGGCAGCTTTACAGCGTCTATAGGAAGAAGATCTCAAGATGATAATACTTGGAAAGAAAATAGTAATTAATAAGCTGATGACAGTACAGATGTTTACGAAAATCAGACACTCCACTAGCATAAAAATTATAGTTGGAAAGCCATCAGTATCCTCACTCATTACTCTAAACATTACTGTCACAGGATCATTATGGTGCAGCTGCACCTGCATGGCTTTGTACGCTTCCACAAGGGAATGAATCAAAAAATCACATACATTCAGAGTGGAAGGAGGCCTACTCAAAACTGTAAAGTGCCATGGAACAGAAGAGTACTTCCAGACAGAGGTAAATGAAGGACTTTGATTTCTGCTCTTAAGTATCTATGGAGTCAAATTAAAAATGTGAATATATTCTGAAAGAAGGTCTCAGTGGAAAGAGAATAAAAAATCTCTTATCTGGGATAATGAACTGGCTGACTAAAACCCTGGAGTATTTTGCACCTTAATGTCAGGCAGAACTTCTATACTGAAGAGCCTCTAACTATGTAAAGATCCCCTTCATGAGATGGATTAATGGAAATTTAGAGCTGAAACAAGACTAAAGCCAGATAGGGTAAAGTCTTCTACAGTTGTCTTTTTTTCCTCTGCTTATAAAGAGTTCAATAAGATCAATACAATTTGAGCAAGCCAGATTATATTTCTTCCTTCCAAACCACAAACACACACAATTATTCTTATTTTTCGCAAATGCATTTGGCTCACGAGAGTGGAAATGTTTATGAAATTTCATGACAAATCAAAATTCTGTATGCAAAACAAAGGAAAGAACGTCATTTGCACGGGTAATGGAAGACTTACTGCAATTTGCAAATATCGAACATGACAATACACCAGAAGGAGAAAAGTAGAGACAGATTTGTTGAGCTGGGGTTTTAGTTGTGGAAGGCAAAAAAAACCCCTTCAACTGCATTCCATGCAATTCCAAGCAAATATTTCACAGAAACTCCCCATCCAAGTCTTGTCCCTATTCAAATGTACTTCTTTGCTAGCCTATACAGCAAAACATTTACAAAGCATTTGTCAAAAAAACCTACCCTCCCATGCATAACTGCCCTAAGATACTGCAACTTTAAATGATGAGTTAATCAAACCTATTAAATAATACATAAAAGCAGGCATGGCTGTAGATGAGGTTCTAT
This sequence comes from Caloenas nicobarica, assembly GCF_036013445.1. Lineage (NCBI taxonomy): Eukaryota > Metazoa > Chordata > Aves > Columbiformes > Columbidae > Caloenas > Caloenas nicobarica. The sequence continues at coordinate 26,748,081 of NC_088246.1, read as the reverse complement.
ATGTAGTTCTAGTACAGGGACTACTCTTATATATGCCGTATAGAAAGCTGAGACAGTGTAGCTCCCTAAAAGAATATGCTGTATTTACATAGCGCTGTGTCTTAAGTGGGTATATATGACATACACATACACCTACCCACAAAATACATCACTATTGCCAAGGAGTGTATTTGACAATATTCTTCCTTCCTGCAGAGGGGGATTTGCTTCCACAGCAGAGCAAATACTGTCATAGCTTTTGGGCTACGCCACAGACATTAAACAGCAGTCAAAATCAGTAATTAGTCCAGAAAGCGTAATGCAGCTGCTGTGAAGTGAGACAGCATGGAATGATCAGACCTGGCTTAGGAAACGGGGGCCGCCGAGCCGCAGGACGGCAGTGCCAGAGGAGCGCCGGCTCTCCACGCGCACGGGGCCCGGAGCTCAGACCCCGACCGTTCCCTCCTGCCACCCCGCTCACAACTCTGCTACCCTGTTTCCCCAAAAATAATACAGGCTCTTACACAATTTTTGCTCCAAAAGGTGCTTACTTTTTTACATGTGTAGCTGCCTGGACACTATTTAAATTGACTTGTTTAATGAACTGTAACTAGGGCTTATTTTTGGAGTAGGGCTTATATTTAGAGCACCCTTGAAAATCCTGAAAAATCATGCTAGGGCTTATTTTCGGGGTAGGTCTTATTTTCGGGGAATGGCGTAGTTGCAGGTGCAACTGCAGAATGTTGGGGGAAAAAAACCCCCACAACACAACTTTGGATGTACAGGTACAATAGGGATATAGACTTAGTAAGATGTTCAGAAAACTGATGCTGCAAGGGCTGTAGCCGTGACGTCCTCCAGGAGCACAGGACACCCGTGTGCAGCAGACAAGCTGTGAGGCGTCGCGTCCTGCTGCCGGTGTCCCGGTGCGGGGGCAGGAGCGGGGCGGCGGGGGCAGGAGCGGGGCGGCGGGGGCAGGAGCGGGGCGGCGGGGGCAGGAGCGGGGCGGCGGGAGGCAAGCAGCGCGGCCACAGCCGCTGCCCCTTCCCCGCCCGGCGCGGCGCCAGCGCCTCCTCCACTGCCGCTTCGTTCCCGCCGCGTGGGCACCGCGGACAACACCGAGCCCCGGCAGGTCAGCCGCCCGAGCCTGCCTTCAGGGGCAACGGCTCCCGCAGCCGCCGCTCCCCGGAGCCCCTCACCGGGCACGGTGACACCGCCACACCTCCCCGCTCCCCCCTCCAACATGGCCGCCGCTGGGGCGCGGCGGGCGGCTCCTCCCGGCATGCCCCGCGGGCAGCGCTCTGCCGGGAGCCCGCCGGGGCGGGGCGGGGCGGGGAGGATGCTGCGGCCGCCGCGGGGCGAGGCGGCAGCGGCGGCCCCGCACGGCGCGGCGCGGAGGATGCGGCGGCAGCGGCAGCAGCAGCAGGCGGAGGAGCGGGGAGCGATGCGGTGCTGCGCGGCGGGGCCCTGGCCGCACAGCGGGGGTGCCCTCACCACCCTCCTGCTGACAGGTCGGTCTCGGCGGCGTCTCCCCACGGGCCTCGCCGGCAGCCGCCGGCCTGCGCCGCGGTGCCCCCTTTCCTGCGGGCTTCGCGTCCCCTCCCGGCGGCGTCGCCCTCACCCCGCCTTGCCCTGAGGCTGCGGCTCGCTGTGCCCCTCTCCCCGCTCCGTGCCCCCCGTTGGCGCGGGGTCCGAGCTGCCCCGCAGCCATCCCCGGGGCGGCTCCAGCGGCTTCCCGGCGCGGCGGAGGGCACTCCCGAGGCGGCGCGGGGATGGCGGCCCGCCCGCCCCTCGCCTCTCCCCCTGCGGAGGGCAGCGCCGCAGCCCGCCCCTCCCAGCGCGGCGGGGAGCGCCCCGAGCCCGGCGGGGCCCGAGCTGAGGGAGCCCGGCTGCGGCGGGGGCGGCCGGGCTGTGGAGCGGGTTTGCCGGCAGGGCGCGGAGCTGGGCCCGGCCGAGAGCCGCCGGGTGGCGGGGGCGGCCGTTGTCCCGGGGATGGGGCCGGGCCGGGCGGCTGGGCCCGCTGCTCTCATCCCCTCGGTGGACCTGGCAGGGCTGGTGCCTGTCCCGAGGGCTGGGCTATTTTGGATACAGGGGTATCTTTCATATCCTCCCTCCCCCCGAAAATTATTTCCTAGCTTGACTACTTAATCAAACTATACTATAATTAAGTCTGCAGAAAAAGTCTTAATTCCGCTCTCTAAATAATAGCTGTCATGCAGCAAGCAGGTTTCACACCCATGAAGCTCTTCACAGTGAAATACTTTAAATGGGTAACACTTGGCAGCAGCCCAGCCACGAATGCTTTCGTGAGACTATTCCTCCCTAAGAGCAAGTTAAGGGCAATAAATCCGTTTCTTTAGGTTATTTTGTGGCATGAGATGTCAGTGATATGTCATTTGAAAGCTAACAATTTGCTCAACATCTTCTCAAGTAACATCTAGATACACTTCTAATACTTCTTTATAGGACACCGACAGTAGAAGTGACATGAGGCACTGGAAATATTAAAGATGCAAATAGCACCTAAACATTAAGCTGTTCAATGTGAGGATAAAACTTGGCATTTGTTAGGTGCAAGATACTGCTTTCTCCTGATGTGGAAATTCTCCCGGCTGCTTCTGTCTCCTTCTCTCAAGACCAGTTGTGGGATAGCAACCAAGAAAGACCTAGGACAGTCTGAGGATAAGCTTTTGGTATGAACTATGATATTATGTTTAAAAAAGTTCAACTGAAATGAGCTTCTAGAAGCTGAGTTGTGGGCTACATGCTAAAGGAAGAGATCTTAAGGTTTTTTTAGTGTTAACTTTTCCAGATTAAATTCAGACTTTTTAAAGCTTGGTTTAGTTGGAGTTCATTAGTTAAAACAGCATAATACATGGTTTGAGACTGATGTAAAAAAGGAAGCATGAATGAAATTCAGTTAAGGTCTCTTAAGTGGTATCTATATAACATCTGGGGGTCAGCGAATGGGGAGATGCTTATGTCCTCTGTGTGGTGACCAGCAGTAGGACACGAGGAAGTGGTATGGTGACTCCACCGCTTCCCTAGGCAGCCTGTTCCAATGCCTGACAAACCTTTCTGTGAAGAAGTTTTTCCTAATATCCAATCTGGACCTTTCCTGGTGCAACTTGAGGCCATTTCCTCTTGTCTTATCACTTGCTACTTGGGAGAAGAGACCAACCCCCTCCATGCTACAACCTCCTTTCAGGTAGTTGTAGACAGCGATCAGGTCTCCCCTCAGCCTCCTTTTCTCCAGGCTAAACAGCCCCAGTTCCCTCAGCTGCTCCTTGTCAGACTTGTGCTCCAGACCCTTCATTGCCCTTCTCTGCACTTTGTCCAGCACCTCGATGTCTTTCTTGTAGTGAGGGGGCCAACACTGAACAAAGGATTCAAGGTGTGGCCTCACCAGTGCTGAGTGCAAGGGGATGATCCCTTCCCTAGTCCTGTGGGCCACACTGTTCCTGACACAAGCCAGGATGCTGTTGGCCTTTTTGGCCCCCTGGGCACACTGCTGGCTCATGTTCAGCCAGCTGTCAATCAACACCCCCAGATCCCTCTCTGCCAAGCAGCTTTCCAGCCACTCATCCCTGAGCCTGTAGCGCTGCCTGGGGTTGTTGTGACCCAAGTGCAGGACCTGGCACTCGGCCTTGTTAAACCTCACACAACTGGCCTCAGCCCAACCATCCAGCCGGTCCAGATCCGTCTGTATGGCCATCCTACCCTCCAGCAGATCAACACTCCCACCCAACTTGGTGTTGTCTGCAAACTTACTGAGGGTGTGCTCAATCCCTTCATCCAGATAATTGATAAAGAGATTAAACAGAACCGGCCCCAATACTGAGCCCTGGGGAGCACCACTTGTGACGGGCCACCAGGTGGATTTGACTCCATGACCATGTGAAAGAACTTCCAAACTGGACTACAGCCTCTGAGATGAGCCACAGCCTTGCATAAATGTCCTTTCTTTTGAATCTTGTTCTTAAGTAGCCTCTATGGTATTGAAGCATTACTTAGCCAGGCAAAAGGCATCTTACAGAAAAAATGGAACATGAGAAGTAACACAAGATCTGTGAATAGTTTTGAGTTCTCTTCCACTAGTAGACATTAGGTTTTCCCATTTCTGTTTTAGCACTTCATCTACAGAAGAAACTTGATTTGTGCTTTTTGCATTTCTTAAAGATGTATGGAACATACACTTAAAGGCTTTTTGGAGGAGGCTGCTTACTGTCAGAATTCCAGGTGGTTGTGACCCTCACACCCCACATCACCATGGCAAAACAATAACTCAAAATCTGGGGATTTCAAGAGACTTAAGAGTTTAAAGGGTGTAAGAGTGATTTCAGAAGTCCAACATTTGCTCCTGGATGGCCAATATAGTACTCAAATGGAAGGCATTGACTCAAACCCTAGCTGATAATTATTTTCTCCAGTGCCGGAAAAAATGAGACTTGACATTGTTGTGAGGTTTTAAGGTTAAGCTTTTCAGAGAAAAACTAGGTAGTTTTCTTTGACTTCAGCTTCACAGTAATAGACACAGTAGAAGTTTACTAGATTAAACTAGTAGAGAGGTTTGCCATAGAATTTGGCAGAGCAATGAGCTGCCACCATATTCTGCTTCTGCAGAGAGAGTGGTCGTTAAAAAGTTGTTTGAATGATTGTGGCCATTTTGTGGTTATTACCTGGTATTTCTGCACTTAAAAGAATGAGTTGTCAGTGCCTATATTTTCCCCTGGAACCCCTGTTTGTCCATGAATAGGAAGTCATAGAGCAACTGAGTCATATTCTCCCTTCCCTATAAAGAGGTCAAAATGGAGAACGAGCTCACTGGTTCTCATTTCAGAAGATGCGATTATGTGGTCACATTAGTTTGTCATAAAGCAGTATTGCTGCCAGAAGACATTCTTCTTCCCTTTCACAGCTGGGCATTTTTCACCACCTCCCTTATGGAGGCTGAAATAACTCATACAGTGATACTGTGAATTGGGTCATCTGGCTGAAAACTGCCCACAAACAAAATTGTTCACTGAAATCAGTTTACTGACCAAGACTAGCACAGGATGATTTACACTGGTGTGCTAGGTGGCCAAGAATGTGCTGGGAGTCCCTCCTTTCATCAGGGCTGCAAACAGGCTAGTATGAAACAACTGTGAAATCGCAGGCTAGGATGGATATTAAGGAGACTGAACTAAATACCTGCACTTTTCCTGCTATTCGCAGCAGAAGTGCCATTGACAACACTCTGCTTCTCAGCTGCACCACACAGAGGGAGGGAGAACGTTTCACAGATGATCTGCTCTTTCAGTGTTTCCAAACTAATATTGTAGCGTACTTGCCCTATTTTCTTTTGTGGGTGCAACCATTAGGGCAAAGAGGCAGTTTTTCTTCACACAGGGCTCTGAATCTCTGCCTCTGAAGATGGTACCTGTCAAGTCTTTGTACTAATCTGACCCAGATCAATAAATAAAATCTATTGTCAGTAAGTACTTGCTTGAATAAGTAATTATTGGAATGAAAAGCTAGCCATTCCATTAGTATGCTTTTCATTATAAAAGCACATTATTTATAGGTAGTATAGTTTACATGGAGACGTCTAAGAGATCTTAAAGCCAGATAATAAGAAGTCAGCTTTAGAGCACAAATTCATTTGCTAGATGTAACTTTTAGTATGTAAAGACAGGCTTATTTTTGGTCTTTAATATTGGGGGGTTTTTTTAGGTTTGGTTAGAAGTTCATTAGAGTACTTGTCGTGGTTTAACCCCAGGCAGCAACTAAGCACCAGGCAGCCGCTTGGCCACTGTGCCCGAGTGGGTTGGTGGAGAGAATCGGAAGGGTAAAAGTGAGAAAACTCATGGATGGAGATAAAGACAGTTTAACAGGTAAAGCAAAAGCTGTACACCAAAGCAAAGCAAGGGGTTGATTCACTCCTTCCCATTGGCAGGCAGGTGTTCAGCCATCTCCAGGACAGCAGGGCTCCATCATGTGCGATGGTTACTTGGGAAGCCAAATACCATCACTCCAAGTGTCCCCCCTTCCTCCTTCTTCTTTCAGCTTTATATGCTGAGCGTGACATCATATGATAGGGAATATCCCTTTGGCCAGTCTGGGTCAGCTGTCCCAGCTGTGTCCCCTCCCAGCTTCTTGTGCATCTCCAGCCTCCTCTCTGGAAAGTTCTTGACTTGGTATAAACATTGCTTGGCAACAACCAAAACATCAGTGTATTACCAACATTCTTCTCATACCAAATCCAAAACACAGCACTATACCAGCTGTTAGGAAGAAAATTAACTCTGTCCCAGCCAAAACCAGGACAGTACAAACCAGTTACAGTCACCAAATTAGAAGAAAGGTTGTTTGCAATCAAACTAAGAAGAATAAATTTCAAACCTAGACAAGAATATATGTTTTCATTTAGCTTTTGGGCTCTTCTTGAATAGGTGTTGATAACTTTAGAGCAGACACTATCAGTGTAGAGTGCCTTCTTTTGACAGAGCTCTAGAGGAAAGGAGGGAGGTGGTAGTTTTGATTACTTCCACAGGAATTTGAACGAAACAGAGGAGCCAAGAAACCAGTGAACATATTAGTTTCCCTCTTATTATTCAAACTGCTTTTCAAGCAAGTAGTAGCAAGAAGCGGTAGAACCAAGAAGTGCTCTAACCCAAGAAAAGTTTTTACATTACTATCTTGCTGAATTGTTTTCAGATTGAGAGCTGAAGGTACCGATAAGTACTGGTAAGTATTGCTGTGTTGGAATTAGCATGAACTTGTGACACTCGTCGAAAGTATACATTGTTTCGTTAACAGCATAGTTATGGGGTTCATTATGTAATACTAAAAAAAAATGGTTTACCTACACTGTGTCTAAATGTTGTTACAATTGCAACACAAACCACCAAAAATTCCTGTAGTCTTTTAAATCAATTGTCACCTCAGAAATTCAGAATATAATTGCAGGGACACTCTGATAATTAATATTAAGAGATGATAGGAATATAGGGGGCACCCTGGAACAGTCGGCTTACAGGGTGAACTGGCCATACCCTGTGGTTACACTGTGGGTTTGGGGCTGGACCGCAGGAACTAGCAGGTTTTTTTCCTCGCCTTCATGGAAGAGCTGATCTAATTCAGTTCTCTTGTCAGGTCTGCAGTAGGAGGGAGAATGGTGGTGGGTAAATGTTGCTATGAATAAAGCATGAGGTTTTTGCTCACCCAGTGAGACTAACAAAATGCCTTATTCAGTTAATTTTCTCAGATGATCTTTGAGAAATATTCAGGTGTTACAGTAATCAATGGATGACACAGAAACAGGTAGGAAACCATTACCTACTGAGCAAAGTTGAGTAAGTATAGAGCTTAGAAACATTTCTGTGTTTGATTTGAACTTTCACATAGTTACAAGAAATGGAGTGCGGAGTGACCTGAGCAATCCACAATGGAGAACTAGCACAAATTAATTCTCGTTTCTTATGTAGTAGCTGTGATTGAAGAGGATCTTAGCTGTTAGAAAAGATCATATCTCAATGTGAATTTGTATTGAGAGAATCCTGTTTAATCCATAATGAATTTCTACAGTGATGATTGCTTATGTACTGCTCATTAGCTAAGAGCGAGGAGTGAGGAGGTTGGGAGAGGAGGGAGAGTAGGTGCAGCTGCAGCTCCTGGCTCCAGTAGTGGACACTGTGACCCGTAGGGCAGATGTCTCTGTGCAGGTGTCCATGGGTCCTCAGGAACTGCCGGGGTACAAGCTCTGGCTTGAACTGTGGGCTGAGCACCTCGGTTTCTTGACGGATGGTTTGTTGTAATTCAGTTTCTGGTTGTTCTGCTCCGCCGTTCTCAGCAGCCTGTTGGAATCCTGCGCCTCATATGGACCTGTACTTCCAGCTCAGGATGCGGGAAGGGCTCTGAGCCAGATGGGATGTGCGGTGGAGGAGTGCGAGGGTGGTTTTTTGGAACAGGGCTGTGTAGTAAGGGAATAAGGGGTAGTGAAAGCATGGCCTGAGGTCCTGCTCTGTGGCATGACGGTAATGAGCACATGCTTAGGTCAGGGTCCCACGTGGAGGTGTGGGAGAGAGGGGAAATGCTGGGTTTTGAGAGCCGCAGATGTGTGCTGCATTGGTAGTGGGGGAGGTGGGCTTGAGATCCTACTTCAAAGCAGCAATAAGAAGGATAGGTAGGAGTGTGTGTATGTTAGACTGAAGTAAAGGAAGGGGGAAGGTGAAGTTGGTCCATGATACTTAGGTCCTTTTTGGCTAGAGAGGTGGGCAGAAATTGCTGCAGATATCTTCTCTGTTGAATATTCTGCTGTTGAATATTAATACTTAAAACCTTTACATGAAACCTATCCAAATATAAATAAAGGAAAAATAGTATAAAAATAGTATAAATATAGTTTATATTTATAAGATAGCACAATATAATTAAAGAAAAATGAAAAATAGTAGTTTAAGGGAAATAAAAATAAAGGACTAATTAAAGAAAATAAAATAGAAGACACTGTAGTTGTACTTCACCTGGGCACGTTTAAGTCTCAGGCAGGGAGCTGTGAGCTGCTCCTGCTGTTACAAGAACTGGTGGGTGCTCCAACAGCTGTGGCAACATGTATAACAAACTGAAGAGCCTGACACTATTAACATTTTTTTTTTCAGTAGGAGTACAAGGCTTATTAAATTAATTCTAAACTGTCTCTTTGATAAAATACATAATTTGAATCTCTGCATTCTGTAGTATAAGGCCTCTTTTGTCATCCTTTAATCGTATTCACAGATCTTCCCTGAGCTTTCTTCATGTTGTCACTATGCTTCTTGAAGGCTTCGTGTAAGTACAAGACACAGCATTTGAACAGTGATCATATGTGTGTCAAGAACAAAAATAAAATCTCCCTACTTCTCCTTGATGTTGCTGTTTACATATCAGCCGCTCTAGCCAGTCTTCTGCTGAAAGCTTCTGTTCAACCAGTTATTACCTGACATATCTCCCTAGTTTTTTTATCAAGTTTCAGCATCCCTGAAGTGCGTGCTCTGTGTAATATGCATATGGCATGCTGCCTTTGTTCCTGGGTATGCATTTACATTTTATTCTCTTGAAGTGCACATCACTAGATCACCTTTTTACCAAACAACATAGACTGTTCTGTGCTAGTGTCTTGTCATCTCCATTATTTATCAATCTCCCTGCCTTTGTTTTTGCCTTCAAATTTTATCAGTATATGTTGTACATCCAGGTCATTTTATATGTATATATAGGTGTATATGTGTGTGTATGTATATATAGGTGTATATGTGTGTGTATGTATATATAGGTGTATATATATATGAAGTCAAATTGCGTAAGGCCAGTGCCAGAACCTTGTGAGGCCCACTAGAAATCTAAAAAAAATAACTACCCAGTAGTTCTGTTCTCTTGCTTGAGACTGCTGTTCCTGTGGTGAGAACTGTTGAATGGACAGTGTGCTCCTGATTTGTTTCATTTCACACTTGTCACTTGAAATAAAATAGGTGGTGATAAATATTTATATTAAAACATCACAGTGTAAACTCTAGGATCTAAAACCAGGCACACTGGTTGCTTTTTCATTTCCCCTGTGAGATGCAGTGTAAGGTGGAGAGGTGGACACGTAACGTCTTTAATCCCCACTGCTAAACCTATCACGACTTGTGAACCTAAATCAAAGATGTTTACTGATTGTTTATATTTAAAAATACATCTTGGAACCTGTTGTTTATTTTTTTTATTCCATTTAAATATGGTAGAATGATTTTGTATCTAGTTTCTCAAAGTGCTAGGTGATATGCTGCCTATCTAAGGGTAACACATCATTTTTGCTATTTCTATCAGAAAAAATTGTGTGCTCATCAAAAGTGTCAGAAAAGATGCATTAAATGCTTGTTGACTGTGATAATACTCTTCTCCATTTAATAATTCAGTAATAAAATCTTGTATTAACTGTTTTCCTTGGTGCTGGTTTGTAGCTGACAATCCTTCGATTGCCCAGCTCATCTTGTTGAAATATTGGAACAACTTTATTTTACCTTTCTGCATTCTCTTGAGTGTTCCAAGAATTACAGAAAATTTACACTAAAGGTCGTATGCAGTACTGAGTTGGATAATCCCTAGGATGGTATTATATTAAGACTTGCAATGTGTGCAGATCAATTCAGCAGGGAGAAAGTTGTCCATCTTGCAAGACAGATGTAAAACAGTGGATGCAAATAATACATTTTTTTCAATCAGATCCTTTGAGTATATTGAAAATCTAAAGAAACTTAACAGAAATTCATAATTTAGAAATGTTATTTTGTTGGTATGGTAATTTGAGCATGTATATTTTTTTGGTTACATTTCATCCTCAATTCAATTTTAGGTGTTTTGAGTAAATTATCATTAATAAATGCCTCACATGCATAGATTATTTGTGTATTGTGACTACTGCTTAAACCAGATCTGTTTGGCCTCCTAAATTGTGTTTGGAGAATGCGATATCAGTAATGCAATAGCTGACTGGTGTAACTATGTCAGCAGAAGTTTCCACAGATGTTTAAGCTTCTAGTGTAAATGATACTTGTATACTTTGAGTGTTTGCCAATAAGTGTTGGTTTCTTCCTGCAAACTGATGTATCTGAATGCAAGTACTGCTACTTGTTTGATATTGTGCTTTTTACAAGGAAGTTAAGATGCTGATAACATCTTTTAACTCGGGTTCGACATGAGTTCTTGCTCCCAGACTGTTTCAAAGGAAAGACTGTTTATTATAGCCACTTTCCCCTTCCTAGCATCTGACTGCAATTCCTTCCCTCTACACTTTCAGTTGACATGTAGCTATACAAACAGCTGATATATCTATTATTCACCACAGATGAAAGGGAACAAAAGAACAAAAAGTGGGAGGTGAGGATGGAGCTTTCTTGGCAGTTCTGCTACTGGTGAAATGGAGTTTTTCTGTCAGCTCTACAGCTGCTGTCTGTCTCCTATAATCATTTGCTCCTCACCACATTTAAACCTTCTTGCACCTTCAGCTGCACTGATCCAGCTGTTTTCAAGCTGTGTTCTGGCTGCATGGGATGAACACAACCGTTTTTTCTGGGTCTTTTTTCAGAATTGATTATTGGTTATGCCTGCAAGGCAAAGTGGTCAGCCCCACGTGTCTTTATATAAGCAAAGCTGTTCTCTTGGTTATATCGCTTTCCTTACTTTGGCCAAAATATACTATGCCAGTGAAAGTAACTTTACATATGTCTTTGCCTGTATATGCGGTTTTGCTGGTGCAAATATATTTATCACAGAATGCTCTTCATCATCTTTATTATCAGTATAATTATGTCAGCAGAAGTGTCTGCAGAGGTTTAAGCATTTATTGTAAGCTTAGCCTGTTTGGAAAAAATGAGTGTCAAAAAGGTGACTCTCAGAAAGATTATTATGTATTTATACATTCAAATAAAATGCCACCATTTTTTTTAACCTGAGGCTCCTAAGCTTTGACTAAAACCAAAACCTGGTTTAGAAGGCATCTGATCCCATCTGATACTTGTTTTTTGGAAGTCTGTTGATCTGACTAATTTTTTTGCATTTGTTTTGTTCTGAAAAGCTTTTTTGTTAAGCTCTGCTGATGGCAATAATGGAACAGTTAACTGGAAGACTAAGCAAGCCCACAGTTATATTATCAGCAGAAAAAAGGCTGTTGAGAAGAATGGTGAGTTTAGGTTGTAAATTTAAATCCCATGTTGGTTCAGTCAAATCTGCTTTTAATATTACTCTTGCTTTTTCAGTCATGTCCTTGTTTTAGGAGTAAGGTGCTATTTCAAGGTAAGTAATGTGGAAAATTTTACATCTCTTCAGTCAGTTTAAAAATATTCACAGGGCTGTGTGTTTTTGTGAGTCTTCCCCAACTTTTCCTGTTCCTGCAGCTTTGCTTGAAATAATGGCTGTGTGTATACCTAATATTGCACATTTTCTTATCACAGCTGGTTGCTTGGAAATACCTCTGCAGTTCACTTAATACAATAACTTGTCTGTAACAATTTAAAATATCTTTTCATATACTAATGTAAAAAGACTATTTTACTGTCATTTATGCAAGTACACACAGAATATCGCAGCTAGTGTACAGTAGCTGAGAAAAGGCTTTTCACTGATTACCCATCCAGGCAGGCAACCTGGATTGGACCCCAAATCAAGTTATTTTGGGGATTGTGCTTCATCTGCTAAAAATCAATGGGGAGAGAACCCATTGAAAGTCATGGAAAAAATTTCCAGGTGGATTTTTTTTCTGAAGATCATCAACATGCAGGCTTCAACCAACATAGTAAATCTGAAATTTCTGGAGACAGAGGTCATCTGCTCCGGGCTGGAGGCTGATACAATCTCAGCTGTGCCCATGTTCAAGACCTACAAGAAGAATGACTGGGACAGTTTCTCAACATGTTTGGAAAAGAATGATGCGTGTTTTCCAACCTTCAGTTCCCAGTTAATCTACTTCTTTCCCAGTCTCCAGAACTTCTAAACTTTCTGCACAGATGTATCTTGCGATCTACAGAAAGTCCTCCAGGGGATCTAGAAACAAGAAGGAAGAAAATGGTGGTGTCAAGGTAGCTGATGCTATCTTTTTTTTTTTTTTTCCTAGCAGGGATCTGTTATGATCCTATGTAGTGAAGATTTTTAATTTCCCATGGTTAGTTTTACAAAAGCCTTTAACAGTCCCTGAGATTTTATTTGCCAGAGGGAATTTGCCCAAGCAATGTACACCTGGCAATCTGCTGTATCACATTAGTATCTAGAAGTTGGTAAGTACATTCAGTTTTGTCCCTAGATCACCTAAGATGATTACACATTCATCTCCAGTCTCAGGCAATCTTATAAAAATAATTGTGGGTTTTAAAAGCTTCTGAAGAAAATAGCATTTCACTGGTTTCATTATTGAAAGGCAGTGATTGCTGTAGTGGGCTGAAGACTCATCATTTTTCTCTGATTTTGAAGGAGCTTCGTAGGGGAAAAAGAAGAAGGCTTCTCTGACAAGGGGGGGCGAGAACTTTTGAATTCTAAATCTCTGTACTTGTGTCATTACAATGGTTCTGTCATTGTAAGATAAAACAGGTTTGTGGGTTTTTTTCCTTCTGAGAGGTATTTTTAGACTTCCACCAAGATCACTGTTTTATATCTGCATTAAATCCTTATTGGCATGCTTACTTCAACAACAGAGAACATCCCATTACTAGGAATGGGCAGGTGTTTAGTGGTGGCTATAGATTTCCTCTGACAGACAAAGAAATACGTTATATTTTTGTGGTGGTGTTATTTTCAGTAACTGCTCATTCCGTTATCCTTCCTTTCTAAAACTGTTGCTTATGGAGAAAATATGCATTACCTTTTCATTGTATTTCCTGTTTGAAATGGATTTTTATTGTATAGTCAAAGCATCAAAAAAGGAAAAATGGATTTTTCTAGATACTTGACACATTTTCAGCCAGCCACCATATTTTTGTCAGCTTTTCTGCTTATGTTATAAATTTCTTCTCTCAGATTTTCTTGAAAATATTTTAAAGGAAACTAATTAGTTCCCTTGCTCTATTTACAGTTCATTCACAGAAGTGTGTGCAAAATTTTTTGGGTCATCAACTTACTAATTTTAATTATACAAATCAAATAGCTATGTTACTGTACTTAAGTCTACATAATTAAAGTTACAGTGACTGGTTTATTAACCGCACAAAATTGTAATAAACTATTTAAACTTCAGGATTCATTTTAATTTTGTCTTTAATGTAAAGTTATTAGAAAGATATTCTGTTCACTATTGTGTTAAAAAAGGTTTCCAAAAGTGGCGAAAAGCAGCTGCTGTGGAATTTGGTCAATAGTATGTCCAGGGCTTGAGACTATTAATTCCACAGCATCAGGCTTGAAGATTGGGAAGGGTGTAACTAAACGTAGAGGTCTGCATTACAGATGTCTGCACCTCCTCTCAGCTGCCTCTGCAGTCACCGCAGATCTGGTCTGTGCAGTCAGGAATCTGGGACATGATTCATCTTGTTTTACAGGAGAAATCAAATTAATCAACCCCGAGAAGCGTCTGTTTCTTCTCCACTGACTATAAAAGGAGCCCGACTAACTCAGTGGTGGATGTTGTTTCTGTAGGCATCTAAAATTAGGTGAGATAGATTCCACATGGAGTATGTGGTGCAAGGAACGGAATGTTTGTGATTAATGCCTAACTAGCAGTGGCTTTTTAAGCACATCTCAAGTAAGAAGGTTGGTATAGTGATAAGGGTGGAGAAATTATACCAGGATGAGAAAATTGCTTGAAGTTGATCCACATTTCAAATGTATCTTGCTTACATCTTTCAAATGTATCTTGATCCAAGTGTTGAAATGAGCCCTTTTATCTTCTAGCAGGTACAAGTTTGTTCCCGAGAGTTTGTTACAATAACTCAATCTCTTTCCAAGTCGCTCTTCCCAATGAGAGTTCCTCCCATGCTGTACGGCCTATAACCTTTCTTCAGAGATGGGACTTCTCATAGGTTCTTTCACTTTAGCAAGCAAGGCAGGTAGCTGCATGTCTCTGTATCTGTGACTTATCATCTGTATGTACCACTTGTGTAATCCTCATCTCATTGACAAAATTTATCAGCAATGATTGATTCTTTCAATAGTAATATGGAAGAGCAAAATGACCTATGATCAGTCCTGTTAAGACATCATGAGAAACAGTATTCTCCATTTATACTTAAATTTTGGAGCTTGTTGATAAAGTGGTTTCTTATCCATTTAATTTATAGTAATGATTTTTTAATTCTTTTAATTCATGTGTTATACCTGAATAAGATTTGCATTTATCAGCTAAATTTGTAACTCCATAAAAATAGCATATTGCTTTCACATATGCCGGTGGTTCTGAATTGTTTCCTTTAGGTTTTTAATTCTGAGTCCTGTAAAATACGGCTTCATTTTTTTTTTCGGAATCAGCGATACCTGACTGGCCTATAATTACCCATGTCCTTCTGTTTTATCCTTCAATACAAGCACAACATCTTCAGTAATGAGCTCTCTAACCAAATTTTTAGATATATGTTATCTGAATGTGCTGGTCTAAGAAAGTCTAGCTTTTAAGAACTCGTAGAAATCCTCAGCTGAAGTGAATCACTTTGTCCTTTTCTGCACAAGAGCTGAAAAATCTGCCATTTCCATTCAGTGCAGAGTCAGTACCACCAATTGGTAAGATTCCTCTGTATTCCTCATGTTCCTTATTTATATGTAAAATATCAAGAAAATATTATTGTATCATTAATGTATTTTTATTCATGTAATATTACAAATAAACCAACTATAAAATTACAATAGCCTTCCTTGGTTTTTTTAATTGCAAAAAAAATAAAGAGCTCGTACAACTTCTGCAATCCTAACCTACCTGTTTTGTTTACTGCAGTGTTGAAGGGACCCTGTTGGGCAAAGCGAGGGTTTGTTCTGCCTTCTGTTCTTATATCTATGCAACCTTTTAAAAAACTTATTAACAGTTATCTAATATTTGCTGCTTTCCTTCTCTCAGATGCCCACATTGCCGTTGAAATGCATGCTGTATTATCTAGAGCATGTCTCATTTTTGCTTTTTTCTGTCTCTTATCTTTCCTTCTGCATTTCAGTGTACACGATTCTGTCTAAGGTGCACTCTGATCGGAATGTATACCCTTCTGCTGGAGTTCTTTTTGTTCATGTTTTGGAGAGAGAATACTTTAAGGGGGAATTTCCTCCTTACCCAAAGCCTGGTATGGGATGCTAAGATCTTCCGTATTATATAAAGTGTAGAAAAAAAGTTTTTAAAACTCCAAGTCTATTTAGCATACCTTATGGTGCAGCATATAACATACAAATGAAATAAAATACGTGGTCCTACAAGTTTATAATGTTCTGATTTGTGACCATCATTTCTGAAAAGACGCATATAACTGTGTATTGTGAAAAATGTACTTACTTTGGGAAGGCATAATAATGCGTTATATATCTGAGATTAGGAAATATACCTTTTCTTCACTTTTTCTTTAAACATGAAAATGTGAAAGTTTAAGTGTCTGTTAAAAATGCCATTTATCTGATCACTGCATCAGACATAGTATGTATATGAAAGAGCACTTTGAAAGCGCATAATAAACTTTAGACATAAGAGAAGATCAAATATGAGACTACATAATGATGTTTCATTAATTTTAAACAAATATTCATTTGGATTCAGCCTTCTTCTTATAATTAGGAACAGTTTAATGTTAGTAAGCAGTTTGTTTTTAGAGAAAGAGCTGTGATTTCCTAAGGTTAAAGCTAAAGGATTGATTGTTGGCAGGTTAGAATATGTATAAGCAGTCTGGGGGGGATTGGAAGAGAAAGAGTATTCTGCCCCACATGCTTATCAACAATGAAAGGGAAAAAAAAAAATATATATATATAAAAAATATTATATATATATACACAGGCAAGAAAAGGAATAAATATATAAATGTATCCTATTAATCTAAGCATAACTATGCTGTTTTCCTATGAAAATGGGGAAAACCTATAATATATGTACAGTGCACACATATTCAAAACCTGTTTCATTAATAAGCTTTCGAATTTGAGAGTACTATTTTCAGAGCTCACGTTAAAGAAAAAAGCTTCTGTTAGCATCAGTTAAATTTTGTCCTGAATAAACCCAAATGTTCTAAAAATTTCCTCTCCTTGAAAAATTGATGTTTTTCCTGATATGTAAACCTGAGTCTTCATTTCATGTAACAGTGACTGGCAGAGTGAAGTTTGTCTCAGTCCCCAGTTTTCTCCTGGTTTTGGCACACAGCTAGAAGGAACCTGGAAATTTTACTGATGATGGATTGTCTTTCAAATCCTTACAGCCCCATCCTGTCTTGACATTCATGTGATTTGAAGGCAGTGTGAATCTGATCTCGCATCCTGCTGAAATTTCTGTATCCATAGACGATCGCGATCATAGAAATTCACTGAAGGCCAGATGTTACCATGGTTCTTTTATTTTTTTCTGCTCTGCTGGATTATTAGCCTGGCCTGCCTTGATGAAGGGCAAACCAGAATGTGCCACAGGTGGCTTTCACAATTTCCCCCAAATCATTTGTGATGCTGGGAATTTTATTCTGAATGCAATAGGTTAGATTACTGGGATGTCCTGAGGGAATCACAGAATCGCAGAATGTCAGGGATTGGAAGGGACCTCGAAAGATCATCCAGTCCAATCCCCCTGCCGGAGCAGGAACACCCAGATGAGGGTACCCAGGAAGGCGTCCAGGCGGGTTTTGAATGTCTCCAGAGGAGACTCCACAACCTCCCTGGGCAGCCTGTTCCAGGGCTCTGTCACCCTCACTGAGAAGAAGTTTCTTCTCAAATTTAAATGGAACCTCCTGTGTTCCAGTTTGCACCCATTGCCCCTTGTCTTAGCATTGGTTGTCACCGAGAAGAGCCTGGCTCCATCCTCGTGACACCCACCTTCTATATAAACAGTAATGAGGTCACCCTCAGTCTCCTCCAAGCTAAAGAGCCCCAGCTCCCTCAGCCTTTCCTCGTAAGGGAGATGCTCCACTCCCTTAATCATCTTCGTGGCTCTTCGTGGAAGTTGCGTTACACCCTGGTGCTGGTTTGGGGTGGTTCTGGTCCCTCTTACCCACAGCCAGATGTGTAAGTGTGGACCTGAAAACTAGTTACCCCTTGGCCACAGGTCTCTGGAGATGACAGCCCTTCTTTATTCACTGGGCTCAGTTTCTGCCTTCTGTGCCAGCCTGCTTGTCATCTTCTCTTGTCACCTGTCCTACGATGGCTGCCGTTGCCCTTTCAGAGAGCAGCTGGAGGAGCGCAGTGCTGTGGTGTCTGCGCAGGCTCAGAGGGATCTGCCCGAGTTCTGTACCTCAGCTACACGGTGCTTATGCCTCGGGGGTGAGGGTCTGGCATTGCTGAGGCACACCTGACTTCACTTAGAAAAGCTAAAATAAACTGAAGTCAAATCCAGACATTTGTAAGAGTAGCAATAAGAATCATGAGAACTGTTGTACTGGTTTGACTTGAGGGACTTTTAGAGGTTGCATCTGGACCATTGCGTTTAGTAGCTATCACTGGGCCAGGAATGTCTGGTCCTTTTTTGAATTAATTTGTTGTCTAAAGGAAAAAACTACTGCCAGCTGTTGGTGCTGAAGACCTGTATGTCTGTCCTGATGCTAACAGAAGCTTTCGGGCATTAATGGTTACACTGCCACTCTTCACAGTAAGCCCTCCCAGGTACATTTGGTTTCTGGAGCCATTATCAAAAACATGAATAAAATAAAGGTTTTGGGGAATTACAGGACTGAGACCTTTGTGCTTTTGTCAGTGAGGAGGTTAGATGCTTCAATTCTAGGTGGAATTAAGCTCTAAAAGTCAGACCTACTAGTTAATGAGCATGAGCCATACCAGTACATTCATCTCTGCAATTGGTTTACACTTTTCAGATATTAATTTCTTAATACTTACAAGTGCTAAGTAAGAGTTCACATATATCTGGCATGGTAAAGGTTAGCAATTTTTGTTTTTCTTTTTGGAAATGTTTTGCAAACATAACTGGAAGTCAGAACAAGACTTTCTAGAGGAAACATCAAAATCAAAGCATATAAAATTTTCTTGTAAATATTCTAATACAGTTTTTCTTATTCAGGTGAAATAAGTAATGATCCTATAACATTTAATACCAATTTAATGGGTTACCCTGACAGACCGGGATGGCTACGCTATATACAAAGGACACCATACAGTGATGGGGTGCTGTATGGCTCACCGACTGTAGAAAATGTGGGCAAACCAACCATCATTGAGGTATTTTCTTTCAAAAGTTTGAAAATATGTGTTTTGTTTTAGAATATAAGATTCAGAACTGTCAACGAGTATTGCCTTTTATTTTTGAAAAGTTAATTACAATAATAATGAAAATATTATAAGATGGGAACTTGTAATATTAATATTTAGTCTTAGGTACCATTATATCCTCTTTTGAGAAAAAGCCAAGTTGTGTGACATTTCATGTTTTAAGGTATAATTAGTAAAAAGGAATAACCACTTAAGCTTAATATTCCTAGATACAATACCTTTTGATTCTTGCCCTTCATTTTTCTAAGAGGCATTTCATTTCAGTAAATTATGAATATATTAAAGTTTTATTCAAAATGCAGGGCAAAAAAAGCTTTGTAAACTACTGTACTGGAAGAAAGATGAATTCTGAACTTTGTTATATTCAACACTAAATATGCGCCAGACTTTTCCCCACTGGAAAATATAGTGTTCAGTCAATAAACCGGTTTTGGTTTTATTTTTCAAATTAAATTGTCTTTCATCAAATATTCCCTGGTTCATTATTCATGTTTATTGATAGATTTTAATTTAATTAACCCTTGCATGTATTTAATTCTGTTCTTATAAGTTTAACAATGACAAAACCCGCTACTTTATCTTTGACAATTAGCTATGCAAATGTTCAAAAGCACTAGTTATTCATTGAGCAGTGATTGAAAGGTAAAAAGGACTGTGTATTCTGCCATGTATGTCACAGACAGCAGACTGAATCGGACACTGTGTGCTCATTCACAGTCTTAAGGAGAAATCTGCTCATTGACTTGCTCCAGCCATTTTGCTGCTTCAGCAGTACATTTGTCTTAAATTCTTGATGAGTTGTTGTTTTTTTTTTTCTAAATTGCATTTGATACAATTTTTCTGCCTCAAGGATGACATCTCTAAATGTTCAGTTATACTGTAGATAATTTCTCCCATGCTTAGTTTTATATACGTGATTCAGTTTTGATTTCAGCAGGACTCATCATATCTGTAAAATTAATAATGTGCAGAAGTATTTGCAGACTCTGCTTAGCTTTCTGTAGAGGAAACCATTATTTAAAATTGCCCTTTTTTAAATGGCACATGCTTTTAGATACTAGGATCTATATCAAGACCTCCATTCCAAGCATGACCCCAAGCCTGTATTGAACTAAATCTTGCCTACAATACAATTTAATTCCTTGCAGTCCCACTCGCAGATGTGGCTTTTGAATTAATTCTATAGTACGTGAGGAGGTCAAATTGCATTTGATCCACTTCCCAGTGCCATCTGAGAGGAGCGGTTGCATATTCTATTAATTTTATAGTGGAATTGTTACATTATGTAAGATGTAATTGTGTCAGGTAAGCTTTTCCCTCTACACTTAAACCTGCAGAAGATATTCCAGGGCAATTTTCCTTTTCATTTAAAGTCCTTAAAAGAAATGCAACATCTGTTTCTTTTGTTTATTTAATAATCAATGTCACAGCGCTTTGTAGCTGGTTGATGAGAAGCAATGTATTTGTCACTATTGCCACTCCTCTGCCTCTCCTTCACCCCTGAAATGAATGAACTGAAGTTTAAAATAAGGAAAAAAGTTTGTATTTTTCAGTTTGTTTCATGAAATATTCTCGCTTTTCAGGGAAAAAAAAAAGTAGCAAAATTTATACATAATTATGCTGATATCCAGCCTCATTCTGTATTTCCTATGAATGAGCACTTAATTGTAGTACAATTTACTAGGTTACAGTCACCTCTGAGGAGCAGCCACTTGTGAGCATTTCAGGCATCCTATACATTTAAACTATACGATTGGTATCCTTAGGTAATTTGATTACGAAGGCATAAGTTTCCAAAAATAAGTCATCAATGTTATATCTACCTACTAGTTTGCAGTTCTCCTACAGTTACAGATTCCAGTTATTTTTTTAGATTACTTGTGTTGGAGCAATGCTTGTGAATCCATTCATAGAGTGTGACTTCACTGGGGCTACCACTAAAACTAAACCCCAGCCCCAAAGATTAGAATCGCTGGGATCCCGACGCTCCTTTAAATATCTCTCTCTTGGTTGGTTCCCTCAGAGCCATCAATGAATGTAGATCTTCCAGTATTGATGGAGTGGGGTTGGAGAGTGGGCAGGCAAATGGAGAAACTGGTCTTTGTGTATGGTGGTTCCTAACTCAAAGACAGCAGGAAACAAAGAATACACATGTATGGCAGAACACTTTTATCTGGGCCAAAATATATTATTTTCACACGTATCCCTTGGATAATTGTATTTGGCTATCGACTGGTCGAGAAAATTCTGGTATCCTGACCTGAAGGTAGCGTACTGCATCAAAGAAATCAACCTTACCTTTCGAACTGTATATTAATGAATGAATGAATGTTCATACTTTTCAAAATAAAGAGGCAAGGCATTTAAAAGGTGAGAAGTATTTCTAAATTATCAATTTTGTTTTCTTTGATGGTTTATTTACCCGATTTTCATATTTGCATTGTTGTTTTGCAATCACGTCTTTTCACTCCAGATCACCGCATACAACAGGCGTACCTTTGAGACAGCAAGGCATAATTTGATCATTAATATAATGTCAGCAGAAGGTATGTACAGAAAAGAGCTTCTTGTGTTTTGAACTGAATAAGCAAAACCATATTATGGGCTCCTGTTCTTTTAAAATCAAAATTTAAAAAAATATGTTAAAATAGTTGTCTGGTGTTCAAGCCAAGTGCAGGGGCACAAAAGGGAAGTAAGAGAATTTTCCCTCTTTTGATGCAATTTGTTATTTTTATCCAGATTGTTTGTATCAGGTAGGACTGTTATTCCTCATTCACAAGAAAAAGTTCTGTTTGCCTTTTTAAAAAAATTAATTTGAATTTTTTTCCCGTCTTTTCAAATGGACCTTACCTGGAGGATTTTACTCTGTTTCTGCATGTTGTTCATTTTTCTTAGTTCTGCGTGTTCTTTATGCAGAGAACAATTGTATAGGTGGATTCCGAAAACAACAGATTATGGCATATATGGATGTTTGTGTCCTTAAAATTAATTCTTTTAATTATATGTATGTATTTACAATCTGGAGTATGGCAGGTTGGAATCCATTGTCACTGTAGATCAGTTTTGACCCCCAAATTAACATGAATGTAATTTTATGTGTTTAATGAAGATTTACCAGCTAAGACTCTCTTACTCCAGTCTGCTTCTTCATCTCCCAGTTGTTTTATAAATAGCCAATGGTTTTCAGCTTAATTATTAATAACAGCTAATGGTACTAACTATTTAATTAAACATAATCACATTAGGTTCAAAATGACCTAGTTCAAATACAAGATTTTTGGAAAGGTGTATCGATCTTAAAGGGGTATTACATTAATCATGACTTCAAATTCTTTGTTATGGAGCCTTTATTTAAGGCAAAACTCTTCCTTTTTCATCACAAATAGATTTTCCTTTACCGTACCAAGCGGAGTTCTTCATAAGGAATATGAATGTAGAGGAAATGTTGGCAAGTGAAGTTCTTGGCGACTTTCTGGGAGCAGTGAAGAATGTGTGGCAGCCAGAACGCTTGAACGCTATCAACATTACTTCAGCCCTCGACCGGGGAGGGAGGGTTCCGCTTCCCATTAATGACATGAAGGAAGGGTAAGCACGTGTGTCACTCGCATGTTTTTGCTTTACTTGTTTTGTTGCTAAAAAGCTTAATATTTTTTCAGGTTTTCTAGAAATTTGCAATTACTCTTTTATATTTTGGAATTAGGTATGAAAAGTTTACTGATGTTCCAAACCCCTGTTATACGATGGGTTTATTGTGCTAGATGCCATTTCAATGGGCAGCAGTTCCTATATATTGATTTTAAAATGCAAGCAATACTAATAAACTCCATTAACTATAAAAGAGTTGGTAGTAAATACGCTGATTTTATAATGCCAATCTTACTTCTGAGCAGTCATTTAGCATGATTTTCAAGTATTTAATAGTTCCCAATTCCAAAACCATGAAATTTTGAAACAAGGTGAGATAGATCATAGGTTACAAAGACACTTGGATTTCCAAGAGCGTTTAACATATAACAGTGTCATCTGTAGCTGTACTCTCACTTAGTGAAATTAGTGAAAGTGATAAGCTGAAGTATCTGGGGAATTTAGGTTATTGAGTGTAGACTGCAGGAATGCACTCTTTCTTTCCAGTTGTGATTCATAACCATAAATTCTGCTCTGAAATATGATACTTCACTTAGAAACTAATAAGGACTTAGTCTTTTCAAAATACAGTTGTGGTAGTGCTTTTCCCTGCCAACAATAAAGACACCTGGTTATTTTTAGATATTTTTAGATATTTTAGGGTTAAATAATATTGAAGAAAGGGCCGAGGGTTCAAAACCTGTGACGTGTGTACAAAATATTGCTGTTTCAGAGCCCTTTTGTGCATCTGGAGTTTCTGAGCACATCTAAAGAATGAAAGTGACTTCTATACTAATCAGAGTAATAACAGAGCCACTTAATACTAAGTGGCCACATTTGAAACGTTTATTTAGCTAATACCTAATATACCAAATATCAACCAGGACCTAATTTCTGTTTCGTGATCCATTGACACATTATTACTTGTTGCAGCTGACTATATTTTCCAGCAGCATTCTACGTATTTGAATATGAAAATGAATAATACATTTAGCTCAGTTGCTCTTCTGTACTGTAATACTAAATGAAGTATTAAGTTTACATTCAGCTTTCAGTATTCTGCAAATGTCATTGGCAGTACACAGCTACAGTATGGAATCTTTAAGAAGCTGGAGGCTTTGGCAGGTTCATGTTAGTATTAGGTTTAGAAATAACTAAGCCTTGTGAATTTCATTTGAAAACATGGGAAGAAACTCTTTAAAAATAATCTTAAAGACTGAAGTTTTACTTAAGATAAAATTACGCTATTGCAATGCGATTTTCAACAGTAGTACTGATTTGCTTACATGAGGAACCTACTCTTGGAGCTCTTCGACTTCATAGCAATTGACAGCTGATGGTAAGCAAACATTTACATTATGCAGCAAACCAGAGTACGTTATAAGAAGTAGCTAGAAAAATAATTTTGAATTCAGTCTGTTATTCATATGCTTAGATAAAGCATATTGTCAAGAAAAATAATTGAAAAAAGTAATTTTAGTCTTTAAAGCACAGCTGAATGTTACCACGAACAATAATAACGTTTGGAGAGTACGTCGCTGTCCCCTGGGGATTTGTGAGAGGTTTCCTGACAGTCTGTCACTGATCTCTTTCTGCAGTGTCTACGTTATGGTTGGAGCAGATGTTCCATTCTCTTCGTGCTTACGAGAAGTGGAAAACCCACAAAATCAGCTGAGATGCAGTCAAGAAATGGAGCCTGTTATAACCTGTGATAAAAAATTTCGGACTCAATTCCATATTGACTGGTGTAAAATCTCTCTGGTGAGTTATTTTATTATTGCATAAAAATGATGTTTATAGGAGTACAATATTTTATGCCAGACATGATTGAGGTAAGAGTTTTGCCAGCCTGGCCAGAGAACTCTGCCAAATTCCACTTTATCATGACTGATTGACATTGTTTTCCATCTAGAAGACACAAATTGTGAAAGGATTTAGCTATGTAGAATAAGCTCTAGTAAATGTGAGCACCAGTGAAACCACCATATTTGACTAGTGGTGATTTATATAAATGGCCAGAGAACTCTAGGATTTACAGAACTAAAAGTAATGAGAGAATTATTTAGGTAGGTGTAGTTCATTAATTCAGTGTGCTAACACTGCTAGTTATACTTCCTTTCCTAAAAAGTATGTGTCTATATATAAATATATGTTTTCTCAAATATTGAGTCTACAGCACTGACCAGTTAAATGCTGTTGCTGTTAAATGCTATGCTGTTAAAAAAATCTTTCTGAAAATTATCTAAAACATATTTCCTGTTAAAAATGAAAAATAAAAGAAAACAGTGTTGACTAATGAAACAAAAATAAATTAGAACATTCTTATCAGTTGAATACAAGAAAAATGATAACCGAATGCTAGACTACTTGCCATAGAAGGAGTGTAATTCCCAAAGAGGCTTTTAAAGGTTATTTTTGTTCAGTTCTGGTAAGGAAAAACTAGAAATGATACAGTATTGGAAGAGAACGTTGCAGATAAATTTGAACAAAGATGGTGAAGGTACATAACATAAACTTAGGTGACTGTTGAGAGGCTTCAGAAATTACCCAAGAGGAAGCAGAAAGGGAGGTATGAAAAGCTTTGGTACAAGGTAAAAAATGTATTGAATATGAGAAAAGGTATTCACAGACAAAATCAATTAGATAACTTCCAACCCTTTCTTTCTATACACTATAAATTAGGAGATCTGTTAGAAAGCTGGAAAATACTTGTTTTCAAAAGAATTTTGAGATTGTTTACTCTTTATTGGCTTTCTGTTGACAAATTGCAAAAGGTACATGTGTACACAGCAATACTTGGCAGCACCTGAAAAACAGCAGAAGTCAGCCTTTGTCAAGAACAAACTATTTCAAGTCTTTTATTTCCTTCTGCAAGAAAGAAGTAAAACAGGTGCTGCAGCAGATGTCATTTATTTTTGGTAAGGTTTTTTGATACTTTCTCATAGGCAAGCTCAGGAACATGGCCTAGGGGAAGCTAGGACCTAGTGGAGAGCTGGTTGGATAGCCATAATCATAGCAGAATTATTAATAATTCCTTGCCATTCTTCATTAATAAGCTGGGTGGTGGAATGTGCTTATTAAATTAAATTTGCAGTCCCCATGAAACTGCAAGTATCTGCAGGTGCATTGAAGGTCAGGATAAAATTCAGAGAGGTCTTGAGAAATTGGAGGAATGGCCTTAGAAAACAGGGTGAATTTCAAAGGGAGCAGCAGAGGAACAGTGCACTAATGTGAAAATAATCAACAGTACCCACATCGAATGAAGAGCAGCTGGTGAGGAGCACTTCTCCAGAAAAAAAAAAAAATAAACGCCTGATAGTGGTTCATCAACTACTGGTGGAGCAGCATCGTGCTGTTCTGAGAAAAGCAGCGACCACCCTGGGATGTGTCACAGGAATGGGCTCCAAGAGAAGTGTTAATTTTCTGCAGCAGCCTATGAGGCAGCCTTCTCAGCGCTTGTTTGGGCAGCACACCACGATAACCGAATTTAAACAGTCTTAGGGGTGTTTGCTGTTGCCAACAGCGTTGCTGCTGCGTGCTGTAGCCTGATGCATCGAAGGGAAAAGGGAGCCCAGCTCCCCCCGGTCTGATCACGGTCTGTGCTTCACCGGGCAAGCGAGGGGCAGGAGCCCCCAGATCCAGGGGCTGGGAGGGAGCTGAGCTCCGTTTCTCTAACCACAGCACAGACCAGGGAGTGGAAATAAAACCATCATCTCCTCTCCCTCCCATGTTTTATGAGGTGACGATGATGGTTAGCATGTGAATGAAAGAGTCAATTTAAGTTTGTGGGTGCCAAATTCTGAAAAGGGGGACAACATAATACGTGCTTCCTCTTAACGCTGCTGATAGCTTGTGTATGGGCTTCTGCCAGTCACATCAATAAGTGCATAAGGATTTTTTGTGCTTTGCTTAGGGTCGGAGAGTCAGCTAAGCAGCCAGATGCAACCTGGTGTACCTGACATAAAAGATACTGTGGAATTAATGAGTGGAGAATACATAAATTAATTTTTATCAAACTATCTTGCACTTACACATATGCATTTGACGCTCAACAAAACATTATTTCTAGCATTCCATGAAAACCTGTTCATCCATTGCGTAAGTTTTAATACACCATTTTATGACTTAAAATATAAATTATAAAGAAATGACCGTCAGTTGCAAGGTTTCTCAAGGAACAGTGTCAGGCAAAAGGTCAAGAATGTAGGCAAATATAATTTTCATTAATGATCTGGAGAGAGTTTTAAAACTAACACTGATAAAATTTAAAAGTACTATCTAACTGAAGATAACAGGAAAATGAAGGCAGAAAATTGAAAAATCATGTGGGAAAGGCAAGTTAAATGCAATATGAAAGTCAGTAGCAAAAAAAAAGTTGAATTTTTAGAAACATTAGATACAGACATTTAAAAAAAAAAATCCTTGTGACCAGGAATGCAGCCTTCTGGAGGTTAGTTGAATTAGGAGGTAGAAGAAACCTTGGAACTCTGTCTCTGATCACCTAAAGGCACATCTCATGTCCAGGGCTTCCTGCGTGGGGTAGGAGGAGGCACGAGAGCTCCATCCCCAGCAGCTCCCTTCATGGCTCCTGCTGCTTCGAGCGCTGGATGCAAAGCTCAATAGGAAGGAGAAAGAAAATCCATAGGTACTCCACTCTTCCTCTACCACCTCTGTACAAGAGAGGGCAGTATTGTTATGTAGGAAGACGAGTAGGAAATGGATTAATTAATCAAAAAGAAATCAGTGTCAAATAATTAGTTTGCAATAAAAATGTTTACTGAATTTTTTGCTGAAATACTATTTGTGTGAGATATCCCTAAAATTAATCTGTAAAAAACATAGTCTCTCTGGTAGGCACATAATAAAGTAATAATGTGGTAATGTGGCAAAGCAGAAGCTTTCAACGAAATGTAAGGTTTTATGAGTTAAAAAATGTATTGGATGAAATTGTATAGAATTTGTCAAATGTGTAATAGGCATTCTTTTATATGCTGTGGCTGGTTACTGCCTAGTTTTTACACACTGTTACTTTGTGATATAATTGTCTTTTTTTTTCTTCTTCTTTTTTTTTTTTCCTGGGTATCAGGTTGACAATACAAAACAAGTTTCCACCTTTCAGGAAGTGATTCGTGGAGAGGGGATATTACCTGACAGTGGAGAATACAAGCCACCTTCTGATACACTGAAAAGCAGAGACTATTACTCGGATTTCCTAATTACACTGGCAGTGCCCTCGGCAATAGCACTGGTGCTTTTTCTAATACTTGCCTACATCATGTGCTGCCGACGGGAAGGAGTGTGAGTACTTTAACACACTAACAAGTAACTGTAGGTTTTGCTAAGGTTATAATGCATAGAAGACTGTTTGTTAGAATTCCATTCAGTTCATTAAAAAACATTTAAAACAGGCCAAAAGATATCTGCTTGAAGTATTGAGCTATTTCGCATCTAAGCACACAGAGTAATTTCCAAGAGAATGGATATAGGGCCTCTAATTGTTCTAGCTGAAAGGGTTAAAAATCTCAACATATGCACAAAACTCCACAAAATCTCCACATACGCACAGCTCGAAAAAATCCCCCAAACAAATAAAATGCTAATAAAGGATCGTCGATTCAGGAAAATATTAAGTAATTTCTAAAATGCTAACTTTTATAAAATAAATCTGGTTGAGGATATGAACTGAATTTAGACACGTTATAAAAGAAAAATACATAAAAGGAAAGCAGCAAGTAATGTAATTTCTGCCATTTCTTACACAAACTACAATTTCATTTTGTCACAGAATTTATTTCAGCCAGAAGCTTGTTCTTTAACTTGCATTTTCATTTCTCTGTGTGTGTCTGTGTGTGTCTGTCATCAGTATCACATCTCTATACGTGCGTTCATCGAGGCCTCATCATAAGCCCAGTTGCAAATGCTGCCAAGTTGCGTTTAGCATTAACCTTGTCAGCATTTCAACATCATGTACTATTTTCATCATCAGATAGATTTAATGTTCCAACTATCAATGCTATTATTTAATTCATAAATTTTGTTTTGTTTTTAGGGAAAAGAGAAACATGCAAACACCAGAGTAAGTGTCTTCTTTCCTGTTATTTTTCTTTTACCATTTAATTTTCATTCTCAGTAGCTTGTCATGCTTCATACATGTGTGTCATAATCTTCTTTCATTCTCTCTAATCCATGGTTTAATTCATAAATATGAAAGCTGCTTTTAAATCAGATTCTTGGCAGGGATAGAAGACTAGAATAAAAAGGGTTTGAAATTAACAACTGTCAATTGAAAATAAAATAGTTCTGTTAGAGTAAATATGTTAACATGTAATTTATACTCCTGGTTATTGGACTTCCCAGCCTCTGTCTTAAGGGCAGGGGACAGGAGAACAAATATCCTGGAAGGTATCCAGTGCTTCTAGTATGGAGGGTTTTAAAATTAATCTATGAGGGGTTTTTTTAATCTAACACAAGAATCAGGAGTTAATCAAAACTTTTAACTGCAGCAAATAAGTGGAAAATTAGACATAAATTGCACAGTCTTTGATCCTATGAAAAATACTTATGCAGACAGCAAAATCTAATGGAATAATTACTGCCTTAAAAATTAAATAAATGCAATATTTATTAAATTAACTATGTAAAGTTTTACTGTAATTGCTGCACAATAGAGTCTGTAGCATGCATCAAAATCCTTGCATTTTTAAGAAAAATAATAACTGTAAAAGTCTATCAATTTTGATAGAGCACTTAAAGCATGCATTTACTGTTTTATTTCCCTTTGACGTAGCATCCAGTTGGTCCACCACAGCGCTATCCAGAAATCAACCAAAGAGCTTCGTGACATGTCTAAAAACAGAGAGATAGCGTGGCCCCTTTCAACGCTTCCCGTGTTTCACCCGGTTACTGGTGAGATCGTGCCGCCCCTTCACACTGACAGCTACGATAACACCAGTATGCCGCTGATGCAGACCCAGCAGTAAATATTTACATTTTCTTTTCTTTTTTAATACTCGCTGTGTTGCACGATTTATCCGTGGGTTCCTGTGCTTGTCATCTGAAATGTGTTTATTATGGAGGTATTGGCAGTCACTCTAGTTCAAGATTGCTCTGATGTTCGCATTTCAAGCAGAAAGAAAGGCCTTCTGTTATAAAATGAAGTGGCTGGGTTTCAGTCTGCAGACTTGGCAAGAAGCTTTGCGTGGAGCAGCTACATTTCTGCATATTTTGGAGAAAAACTACTTTTGACAGAGAATCAATTAAAACTGTTCTATTTTAGACACCCTGCCTCTTAACCCATGGTATAAAGCTACCACCAGGCTGGTGGTGGTTTGATACCAGAAAACCCAGGCTTTGTAAGTAGTTAGTCATGTTCCTGTCACACGTGGTTTGTGGTTGAAATGTTAACGTTGAACAGAAGAGCATATTCTATTTCAGAGATAACAAATACAGACTTGCCAATGAAAACGCTCAGAGCTCTCAGCCGTTTCCATTGTTGCCAGCCTCTCTCCAGGAGAGAAACCAGGAAAATACTTATTTCTGTTTCTTAAGGTTCATTTACCATAACTTAATGAAAACTATCGAGACAGACCCATCTAGTGCTTTGCACGTGTTCTCATTCAGACAAGTCAGTGGTGCTGTAGGGAAATGACGTTCCTAGGAAGGTTTGGCTGAGGAGCCCGTGGTCTTGCGATGCTCACAGAAGCACCTGGTGTTGTTTCCCAGCGCTGTGCGGTGACACTGGCTCCAGTTGGGAGCTCAGTGGCCGGCAGGTCTGCCTGGCCCCACTGATACCCATCCAGTGCCAGCACTAACCTGGCCCTAATTTAGACATGCTTGCCCCGAATTCCCTTCATAATGTAGATACATGCTAGAAGAGTGTTTTCTTCTCCCTGTCCCAAAGCTAAATTCTCTATAAAGTAGAGCTGTGTAAATTAACCCTTGTACAACTGCTGTGAAGTGCTCTACCCTGTCTTTTACAGTTTCTTCTCTATTCAGGATAGCATTTATTTATGACTGGGGTGCCAAAACCTGTACCAAAGGCTTTCTTGAGTTGTACATAGAGTGTGTATCTGCTTCACCTGCGTTCCAATCCCTAATTCCTTTCTCTAAAAACAACCTGATTATCTGGTAGCTGTAAAATAGGCACTTAAGCAGGACACACAAATGTAACTTTGCCTTGATAAGTGAACTGGTCCAATGTGTAAAAACTAGCTGACCATTAATTCATCCCACAGTCAATAATTAAGTTGCCAATACTGTCACCTTTTTTGTATTCATCACTTATAGAAACCAAACACCAGAAACCTGCGGTGACTCTTGTTATCTCTGGCGTTTCACCAAGCCTGAGCCTTTGAACCTAGTTGACAAGTAAAATAATAGTAACTACCCCTTGACACTGATTTTCTTTATTTCATTGACTTGGCTGACCTTTTGACAACTGTATTTGCATAGTGAAAATGGATTATTGCCTCATAAGCAAAAAAAGAAGTTTAAATACTGAACTTTCATGCATAATGTACTTCCGACTTCATATGGAAGCGTTAAAGATATTAATTTTTTTTTTTTTTTGTAGGAACCTGCCACATCAGACTCAGATTCCACAGCAGCAGAGTGCAGGTCAGTAGTGAGAAAATATTGTAACTACTAGGTGACCAGTGCAGAGGAATCACTAGTCAAAACACACACAGTCTATGGACAGTGGAAACCATTTGCAAATCTAGTGAAGTATTGCGGCATTGTAATTCCAGATTTTTTTTTGATACATCAGTGGAAATTTTGGGATGGGATTGATTGAACAAGTAGGAGAAATGCTACACTGGGACTCAGCATGAGACACTGGAATCTGGTACAGCTAAGTTAGAAACTTCCTTATATAAATAATTTTCTATTACAACATGAAGGTACAGCCAGATTCCCAAATGTGGTTACACTGTTCAGATTCTTTAAAACTTGATAGAAAATCAAAATTTCTAGTTCCCTTCAATACTAGTTAAGCTCTGAAGAAGGAGCTGTTTATTGCTGCTACTAAACATGAAGAGTTGATACCGGGGAATCTGGTGAGGGGCACATCCGTGCTGCAGGTTTGCCGTGTCTTAGTCATCCCTTTTACATCGTTTTCACAAATCCTAATGTAGTGCCTGAGGTCGTGAATGATCCCATCAGAGTATTGACTGAGGCTGATTGTTCTCTCTAGTTCGCGTATCAGGTCTGAGAAAAAGCTAGAGCCATAGCCATATGAGAGGGGAAAAGGGTCATACAAGGAAAATGTAGAGGCCAAAGTATAATTTTTGAATATTCACAGAGGTATTTAGGTAAAACTCTAGAGACAGATATGTATTGAACATAATATGGGAACTACAGCTCCAAGAGGAAGACTTGTTTTAACTTAGGAGTTACATAAGCCACTCTTTCTTTTCATTCAAAATCCTTCTTCTTCATTACTGCTTTCGGGGATTAAAGGAGAATTTCGTATGACAACATTTCAGAGATTTGAGGCAAGTATATAATAGACGCTTCTGCCCATGTGGGGGTTTTTTTGTTATCTGGAAATTAAAAACACATTTATAAAAAGGATCCTGACTGCAGTTCTGCTAGCTTTGCTCTTTGTGTGCTTGATTATACATACAGTGGAAATGGCAGATGACCCTGGCAGGCAAAGCCTCAACCCAAAGCCTCCAGCACCGGCTTGGGTTGACATCTAACGTAGCTCTTCACACTCACTACTGCAGGTGTTTAGAAGGTACAATAAAAATGCCACACACTTCAGCTCTTCCATTACCACTGTTCTGTTACAAGAATTCCTCCCAGTCTGTCTTGCAGTAGAAACGATACAAATCACCTGGCAGCACTGTAACTTAACAGCAGTGAGGAATTTTTAAAAAGGTGTGAAATCTAAACAAGCATGGGCCTGTCCCTCGCTAGTCACACTGAACTACTGCCGTAAAAATAGATCTTAAAGATCCTCCTGTGTCTCTGTTTTCTGCCGTACGTTATTTTGGTAGAATACACCTGTCCTTTCAGAGTCATCGCAGATGCTGCCTGTGACAAGCTCTCAGAAACCGGGGGGGAAATAAAATGTATTTGGGACAGACGATGTTTCCTCCTCTTCTCTTAGTTTACACTGACGCCTTCCTTTGTAACGCAGATGTGCAGATGACACTGCAAGCACTTCCATGACATGATGACATGTGCCTCTTGCAGTTTATCTTCTAAAGGATATCCATGGCTCATGTTGTCAGAAGGTTAGGTTTTTAGAATGTTATGATTTAAAACAAAATTCAGGCGCTCTTAAGATTTTTAGTAGCATCAATACAAACTTAGTAATCAATTGTATTGATCCGTTCAGATAAGAAATTTACATAACTCAAGGCCAGAAAAACTATAGAACTAGACATTTGCTGTTTAATCTTCCTTTCCTACAGAAAATTCCCAATAGTATACTCAGGATTATTTAACATGCTATCAGTCACTACCGTGAATACGAAGATATTTCTATTTTAAAGCTTCAGTAGACCATTCTTAGTAGTTTGAAGAGCAGACCATGTCTGAAAACTGCTGTCTTCTTCAGGAACTATCTGAATCCCCAATAAGAAACAATATATTTTTTTAAAACCTTAAATAAAAATGCAGACTTAATCGCTGACATAATGCTTGACTATTTCACCAAGTTAAAACATGACTGGGAAACAATTGTATGAAAGGTGACAACTCACATCTAATGTATAAATCACACTGCTGGAAATCGCTACTGGTCTCCCATATGAAAAGGAATATAAAGTTTTATAATTGTCTCTCTGTTAATTGGCAAAATTCATGAGGACTATTTTAAGGTGCCTAGTTGAAAAGGTTTATAGGATATTGCTATAATGCAAAAGACCAAATGGTACATGTACACTATATACTGCATTTTCCATTTCGAGCCTCACAGTCTCCCCATCAAGTCTGTTAGATCCCAAAGATAAATTCCCAGGTAAACAATCTTTTACCACATCTCTCTCTTCCCAGAAGAAAGCAAGCAAAGCTTTTTCACATATGTCATCTTTTGGTCCAGGTTGTACTTGTGTTTCTCCCATGTGGTTGTTGGTAAAGGACTAATAAATACTATTTATGTGCCGTGCTACCAACTGACAGTTCAGTATTGTTGAAGCATCATCTGCCACTGCTGGATTATAAAAATTCTCATCTATTTGCAGGTAAATGGTATTCCTGAGGAAAGAAAACTAACAGAAGCAATGAATTTGTAATCAGAGAAGGCAGCAAATTGTCTTATTTCCATATTTGTTCTGACTGATGCATGAGTTTTTCTGGTGTATATTGTGTATGCCCACAGTATTAAGATGATTTCAGTGCCAGAGAGTACAATCACTTCCATATAACTAATGTACTGTATCCTTTTGTACTTTGGACATTTTTGACAATTTGTAAACACTGATAACTTTTTATATTTGTTACATTCAGAAAATAATCTTTCAAATATATGTATTAATAAATATCCAACTTGATTCTGTCTTGTGATCTCTCCTGAAAGTTTTAACAGGGAAATCAAAGCTTCAAAATAAGCGGCAGGTTCAAAGGATTTCAGACTCTCTTCTCTGGGATGGTATAATTGCCTCACATTGGCACATGAGAAGCAGTACCATACAAGCATGAACACTTCTGCAATTGGATGAGGCTCAGAAATAGTATTCTAGATTTATTAAGCATTAATTTTGTAGAGATCATAAAAATATCATGAGGAAAGTTATTTTTGGAAGAAAAAAAAAAAAAGCAAACCAAAAAAAACCCCGAACAAAGCCCTAAAATGATTCCTGTTGAAAATTGGATCTCTTCCTTTACCAGATATTTTTTCCTGTATTTGACAACTTGCAAGCAATAAAACATTTAAAATCTGTCCATTCATTCATCTGGTTCTGGTAGAAGAAGCTGTTACAAACTACTCTAGGCAGAAATTAATGTCTGCAAGTAAACAAGGGTAAATTTTGTTATGGTATCCATGGACTAATTTTTAACTCTTTAAAAATAGTCTTCTTTTCTTTTTGTGATATTCCTGATGCCCCAGTGCGTGGTGGTATTTTTGGGGTTTGGGTTGTTTTTGTTATTTTTTCCTTTCTCCCAGCAGCTTGGGTAGTTATCGGTGAAAAGTGAATTAGGAAACTGCACACTCAGATTTATAGTAAATAAAAGATTCACATCTTTTATCCAAGCAGTGAAAAATTTAAGTACAATCAGCATTTGGTTTCTACTAGTTTGTTACTTTCTACTACTGATTTCAAATGCATGAGCTGTCAGTGCTTTGAAACAGAAATGAATGGAATGGATTTTAAATAATGCTATTTTATGCAACCTTAAGACATTGTAAATAGTACTGGATCTGGCTCATAATAATTTCTGATAACTTGAGTATGACGTGACAATCAATTAACTACCAGTTGAGCTGCACCTATCTGATTTGTATTAATTTATAACAGTGCCAATATATTTAAGGAAATTTCTTAAACTGGTATATACATGCATAAAGAATCAGTTTGCACCCACTCTGAAAAGAATCTAATGATGTAGGTGACTTGAATATTAAGCACACTTGAATTATTTTATGATTCAAAGTTTCATTTATTTGAGGCAAGTTTAATAACAAATTATTTATTTTTACTTATTAAAACAATTACTACGGAAGCAAAGATTTCTAAAGCTGGCTAAAGACACTTAATGGCTAAAGAATTAGTTAAAAGTGCTGATGGTTAAAACAGTAAATTTACAGCCTCTTTTGATGTATGATGACGGTATGAACTGATATTGTATTGATTGACAGTTGCAACCAAATGAAATAGAAAGCACTACAGATCTCTTTGTAAATATATGAAATGTAAAATCTAATAAATAGGAAAACATTCAGTAGTGATGTTGCCTGGTTATTTTACATAATGATGCCTGAACAACTTCGCGTTACAGCTGTTAACATCATGGATGGTGATACTGGATGGCAAGTGTCTAAGGATGGAAGTGGCCCCAATTGTACAGGGTTTAAACTGGGGGAGCTGGTGTAACTGGAAAGGATGGAGAGTATTTGCAGTTGCCCACATTAGATATTATCTCCCCAATTAGACCAGGAGCTTTGGGGATAGGAACTACCACTCTGAATCATTTGCTGAAGTTGTCCCTTCTTCTTAAGCAGCTAATTTAAAGTTAAATTCCTGAAACCAAACAAATCTTACAGATGGGTTTCTTCACGTTGCCAGGCTGAAGAAAAGCCAAGCCAGTTCCTCTGCCGCGGCTTCTTGGGGGATAAAGTGGTCGAGACCCCCGCTGTGCCGTTCTGCTGAAGGCCCCCGCGCTCCAGGGGCAGTTTCGGCTGTAACGTCAGACGCGGGACAGCACGATTTACTGCGGAAGAATCGTTCTCCCTGCATTGCATCTGAAATAATTTGTGATAAGAGTGAATATCTGCCCTTCATTTGAAGTAATAGTATCCAGACTATCACTCTGGAGAAACTGCAGTACTAATCTGTAATTTAAGGTAGGTATAATAGTGAACTGTAGTCCAGCTAGAGTCAAGCAATAAAAAGTTTTTACTTAATTGATGCTGCTCCCATTACAAAAATAAGCATCCACAGCACATTTATTTAATATTTAAATTACGTCATATTTTTACATAACCTGAAAAGAAAATATATTTATCCCACGTACAGCAATAGTAAACAAGTGCATTATTTCAAACATTAAAAATAAATCTTTTAACCAAGTCTGTACAACAGATAAATAAAATTATATCTACAATACTTAAGTTGTGAAGAACAAAACAAGAATTATTCCTCAAACCCACAGTTCCCCATTGCTCCAAATACTGGCATAGATGAAGGTTACGCATCCCATCCCCACCTCAGTGTTCACCTACACCGTGTCCTTCAGCCATTCCGAGGTGCTCATCAAGGAGCTTCACTTCCCAAACACTGGAAAGAATGCGTCCAAAGAACAAGTAGCTGAGTGTCTTTCCAATAGCTTCAAAACAGCCGGCAGACTTCGTAAAACTGCTGAATTTGGGGGAAATGAATTATTTATTTTTTA
The DNA here is from genome assembly GCF_036013445.1 of Caloenas nicobarica. NCBI lineage: Eukaryota > Metazoa > Chordata > Aves > Columbiformes > Columbidae > Caloenas > Caloenas nicobarica. Next base: position 26,711,550 of record NC_088246.1, on the reverse strand, counting down.
TTCTTTTTAATGAGGAATGCCTGGTGATTTTTTAAAATGAACTGTTCTTCACAAAAAAGAAAAAAAAAAAAAATAAAAATTGAAGCCATTCTTTTCACATTTTTTTCTTCCACTCATTGATGGCTGCAAGATTGAGTTCAGTTTTTTAACTGGGGTAAGAGCAAACACACGTACGTGACAGTACATATGGTACAAATTAGAAATCATATTGTTTATAATCACACATAATTGCACATATGCTTGGAAAACAATATTGTGCTTGTGATTTTGACTGCTAGCAAGTAATCAGTAGAAGGATAAAATGAAAAAGCAACTAGAGGTCAAACTATCACTTGAACCAAAACCACAAACAACAACGAAATGGCTGTGACTTCACTAAGTGGAACGTAAGTTACAGCTTGTCACTGCCGCACAAAAGGGCTATTTCTTTCAGTTTTACTTTTTACGCTAAAGGGAAGAGTTACTAAGCAAGATGGGTGCTGCTAAAAAGGATGGGGAAAAAGGTTCCTTCAAGCAGCTCCAACCTCATTTCACTTGTAATTCCGAGACTCAACCATCTGGACGCAACAAGGCGACCACTCAATCCCTCCTCCTCATTACACCAACGGATTGACTCTCATCCTTTCAAACAATATTATTACAGGATAGAATATGGCACCAGTTCCCTAACGAGATGTAGTTCAAGGTCACCTACAAACTCCGAGAGAGGTTCAAAGATCACCGTTCCCCTGCTCGCCCATTTCCAGAAGATCCAATGGAGCAGATGTGGTGGGATTTCATCTGACTGGAAAAGGCTGGAGGTCTTCCGAAGATTCTCTATCTTGAACTGCACCTCTGAAATGTATTCATCTGTTTGTTTACTGGGATTGTACAGAGAACTGCACACAGTTAAATGAATTAGTGGAAAATGTACGAAAAAGCAAACAATTTTAGGGAAAAAAAAAAAAAGTTTTCTTTATAAAAAAATTCCACCTCAGAATTCACCATATTTGCTGAAAACGTATTAAATTTCTAAAAGAAGCCCATAAAATATTATGTAAACTTGTATATGATCTCAAATCACTGAATTGGTGATGACTGTTTAGTTCCATGTATAAAGGGTTTCATATAACACATACTATCTCCACCCAAAATACTCATTTCTAAACAAAAAAAATTACCATTTTTTTCAGAAAAATGCCCTGGTTTACCAGTAACTTCATGTTTCACATCAGCTAAAGGTGACCGTTAACGAAGGATCACAAGTTTGCTGTTTTGTTCCTTGATGAGAAAGATGACGGCACGTGTTCCGTGCAGGCGGTGCTCTTGTAACATCCACTCTTCATTCGGCTGACCCAAGGTAAAGTTAATTCCGTGATATGCACATGATATTGCTAAACTGTTTAACTTCACTTCTTCATGTCATGTTTAAACAGATATGTAAACAGAAAACATATATCCAGTAGGAAAGACTCATTTTCACATGCAATGCTGTACAGTGCATTCTTGTTTCTCAGATTCTTTGAGAAGGTGATTTCCACACAAAATATGTACATTCGCACTATATACATTTTCCACACGCTTCATTTAAGTGTCTTCTTGTACCTCCAGTTCAGAATATTTGTTCAGGCAGACACAAAGTAAACCTGAAGAAAGTTTCCAAGAATCTTGTCAAATTAATGCCTTGACTGATCTTGCATTGCTGAGAAGAAAAGTAGTCCAGAAAAAAATCCAGCTATGCATAGCAACCTTTTCAGCAGAGTTGAGTTATCTTTAGGAACCACAATCTGTGCCAGATCATTAGTGATCTGAGAAATTTCATGTGCCACACACACAAATATAAAAGTGCTGACAAGAACATTAAACATTGGATATCCAGGAATGAGCACCAAGATCCCCTTTGTGTCTGCTGCCAGCCAGATGTGGTATTGGCAAATGAAAAGCTGAAAGAAAAAAAAAAAAGAATGTTTTTAATAATACTTACATAAAAGTACTTTTACTTATATAAAAACATATAATTATTACTATTGCATCAACTGACACACTGTACTTCTGCCTAAGTCAGACACATATGATTTAATAACATACTTTGAGAAGCTGTTTTCCACGCGTCTTTGCTGTAAGACAAAACTATTAGTCTTTACAGTGCACAGTAAAATGGGTTTGCTTAGTCCTTAAGCAAGCGTGGCGTCGGGGCACATCATTCACGTTAGGTCAGAACAGAGGAGGAAAACGCCTCCGCTCAGTTACTCTGCCTCTGTTGAGGGACTGAACTAATGTGCCTGCAAATAAAAGATAATGCTTCAACTGCCATTAAATACAAAGGTCCCTGGAGCTGATCAGCACCTTAAAGTTCACCAGGAATCAGGACAATGAAAACGTGATCGTTTATGAAAAATTCAAAATCATGTACCACATATACATTATATGTTTCTCCTATAAGTTTCTCCTATAAGTTCCTTTCCCTTTAACTAACATATTCTAGTAGTACAATAAATTAAACATTTAATATTACTAAACAGCAAATAAAATGGAAAGTAAGATAACTCCTACTGTTTCAAAACATACACTCAGTGGAACAACATAACATTTGCACTAAGAAGGGTTTTGTTTGTGGTTACATTTTCTATTAATGCAGGAAAGCTTTCTAGGGCAAACACATTTATAAGTGTAATACTTGCCAGTATAATTCATGCTGATTCTTCCACTGGTTTAAATGTTTATCTTCCAACTGCATACACACCACATCTTACTCCAGCATTCAATCCCCACTCTGGCAACCCAAAACTCTCGCCCATAACCAGCATAAGAAATAAGTTTGCTACTGTGAGACTGCTATTTCAGCTATGATATTTAATTGTAGATGGAAGCTACAATGCTAAAAGAAGTCAACATGACAGCATAGTAATTTTTTTCACTATTCACGTGTTATACTACAATTTAGACAATAAAACCACCTTATATTTCTAGGTTTCAATTCACTGTACTTCTGATCATCCTACTTACCTCTAAAGAAATTTTGCCAAACCAGGCAAAGAACGAGCTATACACAGATCGGACATATCCAGGAATGTTCCTGATGAGGATGAAAGCTAAAATCTTTTTAAAAAAAAAAATTTTAGAAAGTGACTGTGGATGACAAGCCAATTACACACACACACAAAAGGTTTATTCATTTTCACATCTAAATCTAAGTGCATTATGCATTCAATTTTCTTTAAAATCTAATAAATATAAAAACCAAACAAAAATCCACACAAGTAGGTCTTGAATTTGCAAATCTCTTGCACAACATTCTTATAGCATAGCAAGTCACATTTAAATCTTCAGTAGAATCATGGCCTTGATGTTGATAGATATCGCTATACACTTACTAGGCATGGTCACAAAACATGTTATACCATGCCGGCCTAAGATGAAGGTGGCCACAAATCTGAGTCAACCCTCGCTTTTTAAAGAGAAGGTGTCAAGATGAACAAATCATATAGAAAAAGTTACACATGCTGCCCCTCAGGAGAGCAGGACAAACTATTAAAGAACCTCAAAGGAAACAGAGAGGGAACAGAATCAAACATCTGGGGTATAGAGAGCCATGTGACAGAGTAAGAGGAAAATCTAAGTTTTAGAAAACCAGATGCATGCCCCTGTGGCCCACAGCTTCTCTGCCTAAAAGTGACTACAGGGTCCCATAGGTTGCTTCCTACGTTAATACCTTCCAAACATGCACGTTTCTCTACAGCTTTCTTCTTTTCCACTGCTATGCAATTACTCAAAAGTCGGGTTTGGACTTAGAATGGTGCATAAGAAACCTACACCAAGGACATCAGGGTTAATCAAAAGCAGAATTACAGTATATGATTTTAGTGCTTAAAGGCAATGAAAAACGAGCAATGTAGTTAAACCCTTTTTCACTTTCAGAAGTGAGAATGAAGCTCAATAGTTGACATTCCATGCTAAAGCAAAAATATATTTTAAATCAATTTTTTAAAAGCCCAAATTAAAACAGACTAGAGATTCTATGACTGTAAGGAAAAGGACTATAATTATAATTACCTGCACCACAGAAACAGAAGGATGTAGTTCATTGCACTCTGTCTTGTTTTTACAGCTACTAGCCCAAATAGAGTAGGTCTAAAACATTAAAAAAAAAAAAAAAAAAATCAGTCTGTGTAGCAATTATATGTAACATTTAAAAATGAAACAAGAAGTAACCTATTTTGAAATGCTTCAGCACTAGTTGATTCACTAAGATGTGGGACAGTAATAGAAAAACCTCCATGTGCTTAGTTTTCTCTTTCTTTCAAATTCTTCTCTGCAACTGATGAATACCATACTTGTTAATACTCTAGGATACAGCTATACTGTTGACAATTTTTTCATCACAAATAGAAAAGCAATCAAGAATGGAGATAAGAGCTGTATTATCTACCATATTACTTTCATGTTCCAATTTTCTCGTAACCTTTGAAAAATGAACTGAAAGAGTGATGATGTTTTCATCTACAGTTGACTGAAAGGAAAAATATTTAGTGAGCAGATAGGTAGGGCTGTGCACAAAAGCACACCTGAAATATCTCCAGATCAAGATCTGATTTTTTAAAACAATGTATTTTCTAAACAAGAACTTCAGAAAACTTGTTCTTTAGAGATCTACAAACCTGATTGTACTGGTTATACCAGGTACGTACCGAAAAGGATACGACCGAAATAAATAATAAAACATTTGAAACTCTGTTGGAGAAAAGAGGATCTCCCTTTCCTTCTGATATCATCTGATGTTTCTGCAATGCCAGATAAATAAAAGCAAACAGCATCCCATGAAAAACCACCTGTAAAAGACAAACAGAACGCATTGAATATTTCACGGCTTTACAAATACTTCAGGTACAAACTCTTAACAGAAATGCTACAGGATAAACTATTTGTAATATTGAAGCTTAGGTGTCAAAAGGCCCTTTCCCAGATTTACCGAAGCAAACAAAAATAGGCTTTCTACCCTGGGCTGTCATGAGCTGCATTTTTAACTCAACTAAAAAACTAGAAATAAAACACTCTTACTAATGCTTCACAGAGCATTAGAGACAAGACAATGAAATTTCAAGAAGCTTTCAAGTACCTACTATCCCCTCTGCAATCCATGCCAGCACTGAAAAGGTCTTTCTCTGGGGAAAAACCATGAATCTCTGGCCTTCTCCCAAGCTGGCAAGTGAAAACATTCAAGAAGCACCAGAAATACTTCCCTCTCTCACAGACACAGCTCCTCAACACTCTGTTTTATGACCTTATGCCAAGTTCTCACTAGCTACCAACACGATTTTGTCTCAGGCCGTGACGGTGCTCATCTCCTCTGTTCATTTTGGAATTTCCTCTCCAGCAGCACCACAGAACACACGCTGTTCGCCAGCAACACGGCTCCAAGTTGGGAATGTCCCTCTGCACGGGATCCCGTTCAGGATAAGGTTAGCAGATAAATGCTCCCATCTTAGCAACTCCACTCACCTTATCAAGAAGGCAAAAAAAAAAAGTCTCCCTGTTCTATTCCCCCACATCATAGGGTCAGTAATTGGAAAGAACGCACTTTCCCACTGGAAAACCACTTAAAAATACATGAAAGAATAGTCTGATTTGGGCATCAAGACACTGATTTTAAAAGCGTTTTAAAGGTAAACTTAAAAGAAATATATCCTTAATTGATACAACTGTCAAAAAATATTATTAAGAAAGCCACCACAATAATCTGTCCTGTATTTCAACAGGCTGAAGTGCTACGGGTGTTAAATTTTCACGGTAAAATTATTGAGAAAAGAGAAATCTAGGTCACTTTACAACTTTATTTTTTAAAAGCAAACTAAGTAGGATACAGCAGCAAATGAATCAACATCCATCTTTTAAGCAAGGCTTTGACAGACATTTGCAGAAGTAAGCTGGGTGCAGCTTAGTCTTATATTAAACAATCCACAGGAACAAACTCCTGCTTTTTCTGGAGGAAAGCAAAACAACCTTCCCTTCCCCCAAATTAAAAAATACTCTTGAAAGACCAGTATAAATTTATGCAAATGTTACATACATAGCGATCCAGCTTCCACCTAAACCACCATTCATAGACATTCCCATTCAGTTCAAAACACTTGGACAGTGGCCAAAAAGAAAATATCTTCTCAAAGGCACCCTGTAAAAAATAAACACGGCAAAAGTGTTAACACTGATGTCAACCATATTCACTACATTTAAATCAATATGTTGTCTTTTAGTGTTATCACATCCCTGTTTCACTAGCTACGCAGCATTACCAAAATAACAGGCTTCCCTGAAGACACTTCCCTCAACCAAAGAAAACAAACAAACAAACACCATGACCAAAAATACTTCTTCAGATGAGAAAGGGTTTCAGCTTTGCTTCCCGTGAAGGTATTGAACACCTTCCATTTTGTACTTAAAGGGAGAGATACACCGATGTGTTGGGATAACAAATGTACACTCTACAGAAGACTCAACAGGTGTAAAAATCCCAATGCTGCCCTTACTTCTGGCAGCTATACTCACAGCAGGCAGTGAGTGGCTAATTGAGCATGAGAACCAGGCTTTTGATAAGGTAGCAAAGCCAACTCCAGGACTAAAAGACACAGATCTTCCTATCACCATACGTACCATCATATGCTCACAAAAAACAGTAACCTTAAGCACATCAAAAAAACCCCACTCCAAAACCAAAGCATAGACCTTTGTATTTATTACACTTGTAGTAGTATACTGAAGCCATGCGTAAGATACAGAACTGTGGTTTTTATCAGCATCCACACCAATTCAAATATGAAAAGAAACTGAAAGGCTCCATTTTTCTTCTTCTGTATTTATGATGCAGGAGCAAATATACAAGTTATGCACACATTAATACATAGAGATAGGTAATACACTCTTAGGTCATTAAGGGCAAAAATAGTGAAAATTTACAAACCTGAGAATATGACAAAAAATATACACATGCCAGTAAGCAAATCAGTTTCAGCAGTAAACCAAAGTGCCATAAGCAGTTCCCTGAGGAAGAAATAAACTAATTAGTATAGAGTCATCAATTTTTCAAAAGCAAAACACCCAGGACACATTAAATAATAATTGCCAATTACTTACTGTAGCTATGCATAGTAATAGATACATTTATAAATAACTGTTCAAATATTGCCGGCAATACTTTATAACTATATACATTTAAATATTAAATTTGACTTTAAGCAATTAAAATAAATAGTCACAGCAATTAACAACTTATTAATCCTAAATCAAGCCTCATGTCTAAAACAGGAGCAACATACATACAGAAAGAAGAGAATTTAGATGTTTAAACAGAAACATGATTTTAAAGTCTTTGCTCTCCCAAACGCTCTGCACAGACAGTCCCTATTCTAGGTGAATGCCAATGAATAAATAAAACAAAATGCCCAACAGTTTTGCCATGTGAAATAAGCAGGGCATACGTTATTAAACTTTGAGGTACCAGTTGTACTCCAAAGCTCAACTGCAGGTGATGAAGGACAAGTACCTTGTTAAGACAAGCCTGAAAATCTGCTCCTCAAAGCTGTTGACTGATACTAAGCTCTACTCAAGCCTCACCATTGCAGCAGAGATCATCTCCCTCTCTTGCCACATAAATTGGCGGCTGTAAACAGGGACTTAAACAGGTGGAAGTTGTCACTGAAAGATTTTCTAGTTTCATAGTACACTATCGCCCCGACACACAAAATAGTAATTTCTCTCTATCTGGAGCAGAACTGCCTTTGTAGAAAAAAAAAAAAAAAAAAAAAGTAATATTGGAGCTATTTGCCTTCAAGATATCTTGTAAAACTACTCTCTAGTTATATTTTTGCAGCATCTATTCCTAGGATGCATTTGGTATATTTCATGGTCATATCTGCAGACAATACAATTTGGATATTACTCCATCAATCGGGAAGGAGGATATAAGACTCTTAAGGTTTTAAGGTTTCTAATTTAGGTGAATTAAATAATAGGCATTTACCACATGATGACAGCTCTTCAATGAACTGCAACACATAAAATAAACTGGGATTTCACTTCAGGTTTATTTAAAATATCCATCTCACAAGACATATTTCTGATAATTCACTTAATCTGAGATACTAAGATGACAAAGCCCAAGTTCTCGTTTGGCAGGATACAGCAGAATTTGTGCTCAGGGTGGATGAGACACGTTGGCAATGCAGAACAGGAAAGTCTGAGCGCTCACTGTTCATGCTGTCCCCAGTAGTATAACACAGCAACAACCTTGAGTAGCATCAATAGCGTAACCTATATTTTTAGTTTGCATCCAGTAAAATTACAGCTCTTGATAAAACACATTTCTGATGGTCAAAACCTATTAAAAAGTATTGTAATATGACTGTAATCAGAGATAGACTTTAGTTATCAGCTGTTACATTTTTCAACTGACATGACAATCATCTATGACAAACCAGATGTATGTGAACAGCTGTTTAACATATTTTGACTATGTTAAAAAGAGACTGAGGTGTACTAACTATACCATTCTCTGTATGGTTATCATTTGTAGTAACATGCGAATGTTTTATAGCAGAAGGGGGCAAAAAAATCTTACCATTTGCTTTTTTCTGGACTATCTGAGGCCATATAGCTAAGGTGGCATAAATGATCATAAACCAGACAGTGACTAGTGGCACAAAATAGTAGAACTGGTAAGGTCGGTCCATCACTACGCACAGTACCACGACCAAGAAATTGAGACGAAATAAAACCTGGAAGGAGTCAGAGAAGACAGAGTATATATAAACTGGGAGGCAAGGCTAAGAGAGACGGGGAACATGTTTCTTTAGCACTATATGAAAATATCAATGTATTTCACAGAGAATCATAGAATCATTTTGGTTGGAAGACACCCTCAGGATCATCAAGTCCAACCATTAACCCAACTCTGGCATTAAACTACGGCCCTAAAAACCTCATCTATACGTCTTTTAAACACTCGCATCTCACATGCTGATAGTATTTCAGTTGAAACATGGGTTAAATATCTCAGAGAACATCAATAATGCACTATCAGACTGCAGGCTGATGATGTAGTACTGGACTTGTCCTATGCTGGCCTACTTGGGTGGAGACAGCAAGAAAAGAGGGTAAAGCAGAACTGACTGCAGGCTGGGACGGGGTATTCCAGCTGCTGGATGCTGTCAATGCCTCTCTGCTTTCAGTCCCCCAGGGCCTGGGCCATCACCAGTGCTGTCGTCATTCATTTAATAAGCATGATGAGCTGAGTTATATGACAACGTAACACTTAATAGCAATTAGAGATTCATTTTTGTTGTATTTTTTTAACCTGATACAGCACACACTGCAAAACTTGGGAGGGAAACCTCAAAAATAGGTACGTACTCTAGTGTTGTTAATTTTCTTTATTAACAAATGTAGGCTTCAGTGCACTGTCTTTGGAAAAGAAAACAACCCATAGAATCAACAAAGCTGACTGGAAACTATTTCTTTTGTCCCTATTGTGCATTTTGATCTGAAAACTCAAACCCATAACTGAAAAGCCATTTGGGCCAAGCAAAACACCAATTTTTAAATGAAAAAAAAAAAAACCCAAACCAAAACAAACCCTACACATTTGCTTTTCAAAGGAAGCAGATACATCTGATACGTTCATGAAATTTTCATCTGTTTCTAAAGAAAAATCAGTAGAGGGGTGTGGTGTTTCTGACCATATTCTATTTATCAAATGGTTAAACATACTGTTATGCAGAGCTAACTGTTCCAATAAAAAGTAAAACCAAACAAATTCTCAGTTGAGAATGAAAGAAAAAGCAACGTAAAACATTTGGCGATACTTCGCTATGTCTTGAAAGAGGTAACAATTACTACAGTGATGCCTCTTGTTCATGTATTATTAATCTACTTCAGTGCAAAACAGTTGGATACTTAATAAAGTAGCAATGTGAAGAGTTTCTTTAACAGATCAGAAAGATCACTCATCTGAAGGAAAGAGAGATACCACAAGTGCTTTTGGACACTATTAATTTCCCCAGCTAACCAAGCAAAAAGTTTTTCTTTTCACCAACAAGCGAGGAAAAAATCCAAAATGCACACTAAAATCAAAAGCTTTCACACTTTAAGCAAGTGGAAATCACTTAAATTTTAATCAGAGAAAAGAAAACATTTGTTCCCTCTACATAAAGACTTGTTATGCTGGGAGAAAGCAAACCAATGTGCTGAATGACTTGCTAAATAAATACCTTTATTCACAGAAGAGGACAAAAAAAAAAGACATTCTGTATACAACTGACTCTAGGATTTGCCAAACATTTATCTACTTGTATAAAGAAAACTCTAAGAGAAACATACTAATAATTAAAAAAATACAAACACACACGGGAAAATGTCAACATGGAGCAGACTCATGTTTTAAGAACAAGGTGAGAAACAAAATGAAGTATTTCCAATGGCTAATTTGAGAAAACCATCATGTTTTGTTGTTTTGTTGGTTTTTTTTTTTCAACAGAGGCAAGCAGATGAGAACCTTCACATCACCTATTTATTCTCAATAGTAACTAGAAAAAGGCTGTTCCAGAACGCAATTCAAAACGTCATAGGTATCCACATAAACCTCTTACTCACCAGTGACTACTGAAAAAATCTAGGAAGATTTAGCAAATAAATTTCTCGCCAATGATATCCCTCTTTACTGCCAGCCAGCATGTCATCATTACTTATTTATTGCTATTTATTGTAAATTGCTACTGCAATGAAAACTCCATTGTTATATATCGGAAATTATTTGTCTTGATATTTTAAGGGCTGCATACTTGCATTTTTTACATTGCAAGTATTATTTATATGCTATATGTTTGTATTAGATAAAGGCTACCATTTAAACAGATCAGATTACTTAACCAACGTCTGCACCTTAAAAATGGCTGTTCTTGCCATGTAATCTCATATCACATTATTTAGGGAGTATGGATATATTATGGATGTGGTGTTATCTGAACAAATTTCTTTATAAAAACAGTAAGTGGATATTCTTACCTGACACACTCTGTATACACCAAAGTCCCCTTTTACCCAAAAATACGAGAAGTGTCCATAACCTGTTTGGAACAGATATGCAGCAACCAGGACTCGAATGTGCATGTACACAGGCAAAAACTGTTGAGAAAAATAAAGCACCTTTTATAAATGGCCACGTAAATGCTTTCGATTTTCCTCTCTTCCCCTCATTTTACGCTGTTTCTGCATTGCAGTAAAACAGCTCTAACTAAGAGAAGAAACATTGTGCTGAATTTCCCTGTTTCTTACTAAGCTCTTTTGTTGCCCTAAGCGCTCTGCTGTTAAAATGAGTTGCTGCTATTTATTGCTCTACACTTTCCATATTCTGTAACCAGTTAAGAGAGATTTACGAAACGATCTTTGAAAGCTTACCTTCAGCAGTTTCAAGTTCTGAACATAAAAATGAAGTGTTGTTAGCAATTAAAAATAAAGTAACATAATATTCTACATGGAGGAAACAAATATATTTTTTCATCAACTAAGTAACATATAAAATGCTCTTATCAATGAAATCTACACCTAAATAGAGAGAAAAACTAATTCTGCTAATACAATTTTTAAAACTACAGGAACAATAGCATGAGTTATTAATTCTATTCAACTCTAAATATGCATTCGCACTATCTTTCTTTCACAGTAACATGGCCAAATTGCGTTCCCACTTAAAAAGAAATGAAATTCAAATCACTTACAGTGCTTGCTCCAGAGATATGATAAATCAAAATAACAAGTTGCATCCAGCCCTTCCATTCATCAGTCTGTTCTCTATTTAACACTTTAGTCTAATGCAAAACAAAACAAGAGTGTTGCTATTCCAAAAAGTACAACGAACATCTACAAAATGAGGAGAAAAAGTTCAAAACAATAAACCACTTTATGGGTAAATAGGTCTCAATTGTAAAAGACTACTGTCTAGTGGACACGGGTCTACCACATTTTAAAGTGCTCTACATAGTCTTGTATCTGAGCTGTGCTCACTTCAAATTTCACTGAATGATAAAGGCTAAGAGCACTTATATGCTTTCAAAAAGCTTCTGCATCTAATTCCATGTAATCATTACATTGCTTGTGAATGCATTTTTTGCAGGTGAGTTATACTGACTTTGAAAATTTGACTTAGAATATTTAGCATTTAGTTATCTACACTCAAACGGGGAAACAATGTTATAAGTAGGATGTCAACATGATCATTACCTCTTTGGTATTTTCGGTATAAAATACTCCCAAAACCAAGATATAGACGATTGGTATGAAGAAAGATGAATGCGTATAAAATTTATTTTCCTTCATGAAAAGATTTGCTCTGTCACATAGATAAAAATAGGTCATGATTAGACCAAGTTTGCAGAAGGAGTGTAAGAGCATCTCTAACGTAGAAACATTAGGAGTGCCGATGGCAGGTTTCTTCTCCTCTCCACTTTCCAAATCAGTGCATGATTTGTTCTTCCGAAAATTATTCCGATGAATTAAACTGATAATTAAATATCCAATAATGGACAACGTAAAGAAACAGAACGCTAACTTCTGTATCAGAGTGAGAGGAGGCTGAGGCTGGCAGCAGGAGCCGTCGATGGGCTTCATTATCTTATTGCAGTAGACATTCATAAGAATCATTGCATTCTGTCAAAGAAATAGGCAGGTTTGTCAATTAATCTCTAATTAAAATGTTAGCATTTTCACTGGAAGAAATTTTCTTCTAGAGCATGCATTGACACAAAACATATGCAATTCTCCCTTATCATTACACAGATTAAATTTCCCAGTACACCCGACACTTCGTTGCATTCAACGGTACAGTATAAACCATCTTTTCCAAACAGGAAACCCTTGAGCTTCTTGAGGTAAGCAAAAAGAATTAATCCGAATCCTTACAACAGCAGGGTTCTCTCTACTGGCTGTAAACGGAGCTATAAAGAGCTAAACAGACTATAAACGAAAAACAGCTCACAAACTTGGGTCCTAAAGGGGCACAGTAAGGAAAGTCTCTAAAATATGACAATGAGACTGAAACCTGTGGTGAGATGGTATTTAGTTCATCCGCTAGTTGAAAGCAACTGAAACCTGCAAATGAGTGGAACTAGAGGTGACACGTGGGAGAGCTCCATCACAAGAAAGGCAGACTGACAAAATTCAGGGGGGCTCACTGCATGCATATATATATAATAAGAAATAAAGGCAGTGGCGCTCCTTATACCCAGGAAGGTGTATATTGTGTGTTTTCTTATCCTTTTCATACTCCTTACTAAATAAAATTATATGGGCACGTATGGGAAAATTTAAGACATTTATTAGCACTGCCTTACAGATCCTTATCACTCTAACTCATTCATGCACATGAAGGCACAAAATTTACACTCAGGATCTAAAAGGTCTAGCAGATTAACAGCTATTTTAAAATAGCTACGCACTAATGTGTTTGCTATTATGTTTTTCAAACATCCTATATAACTGACTGCCCTCTCACATATTGAGATCTTCTGAACAAAATTTCCTGAAGAATGTGCAGGCCCTCGTTACATTCATATTATCTGCCATTTCAGAACATTGACTTAAAATCTTGTTTTACTATTATTACTTTTTAATGTTGACCAGCGATAAAAACACTTACTGTATCTCTGCTTGATTCAGGGAGATGCAGGCCATCTGCAGACTTCATGATAGTTTCTTGTGCTATCAATTTTGATACACTGAATACTTTAACTTTAGCTTTCGCATTTCGGGAGCTGCTGTTCAGAATACGAATGGCTGCTTCATTATAAGCATCTATTTTCTCATTAGTGATCATTTTCCGACTTTCACTCAGCATATCTTCATAAACAGGGTCTGAATTTAAAAGGACAGAGAATGGGCACATTAATCTTCTACTTAACAAATACTTAGCTCAAATCGTACAGGCTACTTTCATTTAGGTAGCCACATTTGTTTAATGGTACAGAAAAAATGTACAATGAGGAATGAGTGGCTGTTACAGTAACTAGTGTACTATGGAGAGCTGTTTATGAGGAAATGTTCTTATCGCCATTCCCCCAGTCATGCATAAGTGCTTATAGATTAGAAAGCTTTAGCCAGACATGAACGCCTGTTTGATTTCCCCAAACCCATGAAGAGTGTATAAATGATGGAGTGCAGAGCTGTTTATGCCTTCTCTCAGCACTGGAATCCCCCAAGGAAAGACTCCAAAGCCAAGAGGACCAAAGACAGGCAGCAGAGTAGACACATGAAAAAACAAACAGACAAACAAAACACAAGAGCAAAAGACTCTCAAACCCTCTAACTAGAACCCTCTAATTAGCTGCAGAAGAAACCAGTTTCTCCTTTCTCTAAGTCACAGTGTATAAGCATACCCCACTTGCTCCTGCTGATTCCAGTTTAACTGATGGCAGAATTTAAGTTTTTCAGAAGAATGGAACACAACTTAATTGCCTGCGGGCTTCAGAAATTATGTAGAGCTTAACACGGGGTTCTAGATCAAAAGGTCAGCTGGAGATCAACAAGCTGCTGTGAAAAGCTGATGTTCCTAACTCCTGTGAAATACCTTCTACAGGCTGTAAATTGATTTACTTTTGCTGCCTCAATACCTACTTTTGGACAATCAATATCTAGAAAACTCTGTTTGTATGGACTGCTTTTCCTCGTTTGTTCCATTAAAGAGCTCAGAAGAGACTTAAAAGAACTGCATCTTTATCAACAGAACACTGAGACATGTCTGACAGCTAACTGCTTCTGTTATTGATAAACATGGTTTTGAAAGGAATGCAAGAAGATTAACCTGTTGACTCAGGTTAACCTCTAGACTCATCTTTGATAGGAACTTGGATGTGACAGTACAGCTGGATATAATCCCCTCAGGGCTCAAAATCTGCTGTTGTTTCTAACTCAGGTGATGATCATCTAAAATGCTGTATCCCATAGCAGATAAACCAGGAGCACATTCTACCTCTGATCTTATTGTTCAGAATCAGAGACATATCTTAGTTTTATTGAAGAAAGGCAAAAGAATGTGAAGCTTGGTGACATAGTAAAAATAACACAGATTTATTTTGAACCGTGATTTCTGGCTCCTAATCTTAGTGTATCAGTGCTCAGTGTACGGAAGCAAGTTTCATTCTAGAGACTTAAATTCTCTATAGCATGTCATTTCATTCCAGGCACACACAGAGGACGCACTTGTTGAACCTTTTCTATTACTCATGTAATCTGAAAATTTAATCGAACAGAAACACAGGAATACAGCTGTTTTATGCACTTGTGTTCTTGACTCCTAGGAGGCACATACGGAACACGGCACAAGGAGAACAGACCTAGCATACTGACTCTGACAGTAAGCTAACACATAATTAAGAGTTCAGAAGGCAAAAGACTCTCCTGAGAAAGCTCTAAAATTTCCATCACTAGTAACAGCTAGTTAGGTACCAGCTAGTTAAGGCTGCAGAACTCCAGACTGGAATTCAAACAACACCCTTTCTACTCTGCAAGTAAGCACTATGGACAAAAGCTTCCGTATCCCACAAGATAATGATTCAACAGACAGTGACAGCACAAATTGTTACCTGCTGTTCATTACTTTACCTTGTAAGGCCCAGTAAACATCACTACTTTTTGCTAATTTTTCCAACAGAGGAGCAATTGAAGTGATATTGATTTTATATTGTGTGAGGGCTTCATTGCTGCCATTGTGAATCTTGATAGACCACTGGAGAAATAAAGAAAGAAATTCAGAACCTGTATGTCTGAGGATACTTAATTAACTGATTCCACTGCTCCATTAGTAGCTATTTTCCATTATTTCTATAAAGCTAGATTATTTCTTCGGTCTTCACTTTTAAAGTGCTAAAAAAATTATTTGGACCAAGCAGCCATCTAGACAGATAATTACATTCAAACAGTCTATTTATATTCAACCTAATGTATATTTGATTTTTCATAAATTGATACAAGGTGTTTTAAGTAAAACCCCCTTGACTTCGAACAATGACGAAGTAGCAAAGCCAGCCACATTATATAAAAATTGTAGCCAATTTGGTCAATTTTAGTCTAGGAAAACTGACCACAGCAAGAGATGCGTGCAAGCAAAACTTGATGGTAGTATCAAGTGCCAATATTTCCATCTGTTTTGCAGATATCCACAAAGAAAAAGAAAAAAAAAAAAAAGAGAAGAAAAGATCTATTTTCATTTCTGATTTAATCTTCTATACGAAATGATTGAGAGAAGGCTACAACTACCCAAGAATTTCTCCTAACTTGAAAAGAATCTCCCATACTGTAGGAAAAATAGATTTAGCTTTTTTTTTAAAGTATTACTGTATCTATACCGATTTAGTCAAAATCTGTTAAAAAAAAAAGACACACAAAAAAAATCGGCCTGAAGGTAGTGAACTCTGTAGTTATTTCCATATATCTACATAAAAATTTGGATGTAACCGAATTACACTGATTAATCTACTTCCTGAGAATATTACTGAATAAAAACAAATACTTCATGAAAACAAATAACATGCAGCTGCTCCAAGAACTCAAACTCTGGAAAAAAAAGCAGTTTCTCCCAGTAGCTAAATCTTTACTTATGAAATCCCTGCAGTATTTAAACAGAAAATTTAAGAAGCATACTCTATTCAGCAGGAAACTAAGAAGCAGAGCACTCCAGTGACATTCTGAGACCATCTTCTTTTCCCAGAATAAGCAAGCAACCGAGTTTTGTACTAGCTGGAGCTTCTCCAGCTTATAAGACTTTACTTCCATTTATAAACTGTTACGCAGTTGACATCTTAAGACAGACATGTCCAGACCAAAGTAGCATGACCAAACTGAGAGGTAAATTAAAGATACAAGTAAGTTTCAAAATGCTGACGAGTCCAAGGACACACACCAGTTTAATCTATAACAGCAGCAGGTTACCTCGCTAGTGCCAGCCACAGTAATGTTGCTGATGTGTCAGATTTTTGAAGCACTTTATTTTTCTGCAAGTCCCTTAAAATAGGGGATGTTTATCTTTGGCCAACTCTAGATACCACTATTAATGTTTTGTGTAAATATGTCAGTGTTATAAAGAGCTGAGCATCACATACATATTGTTGGTTTATATCTCCTCCTAATGTAGATATACGAATAAAAGGAATTACTTAGCTAAGAGTCCTGGAGTTTTGCAACTTGACCTTCTGCATGCCAGAACACTATCCATATACAATGGCATTTTCTGTGTGAGAGACAAAGACTCATGCTAGTAAGACATGGTAGATTCTCAGACTAAGCAGAGATATTCTAAGCTTCCTGAGATTCCTAACACTCAAATATTTATGTGGATCCTACAGAGATTTTGGGGGTTTCATCTGTAACGAAACAGAGAATTTCTGATCCCTCAGGAAATGTGTAGGAGTCTGCATACATACATGGACCTTCCCCTAAAACTGGGGGAATTCATCCTAGATTGGCATGCCCAGGAGCTTCCAGATTGGTAGAATGCCTGAACTGTCACTGGACCAAACTGCTTTCAAATAATTTTGCTTAAAATGGAACACATTCTTCCTCCTCTACATTTGACCTGATATGAATTTACAACAGCTAATTCCTTTCAAATTCCATTTCCAAAACATCCAGAAATAAGGGACATTAAATGTGGAATCAATGAGATGAGCAGTTGTTGACTTCCAGTACCAGCCAACTACTGGAACAGACTACTTAGGGGGGGCCGTTGAATTCTGTCCCTGGAAATTTTAAAGAATTGGTTGACTCCTGCCAAGCACGACACAGGTGTAAATGATCCTGCCTTGGGGCAAACCGAATGGTTAGAAGACCTCTCCAGGTCCTTGTCGACCCTGTTTTCTGTGACGCTGCAGCTCATAGCAGTGTTGGAACCTTCCAGTGGAACAAGATTCAGGAAGTGCAATCTCTTTGGTTGTTGAATTACTCTTGTAAAATTGAGGGTTTTCCCCATATAAGTATAAAAGAAATACGTGTGCTCAAAAAGAGCATTCCAAATTGGACCGTGCTCAAAAGCAGTACTTTGAGACTGAAAAGAGTTCATTAAAAATACAATCTCAGTTAGTATGCAACTACTTTTATTTAACTTTTTTAATTAATAATCTGCTTTTAACAAATGAACTACTTTATTAGCTAGGTTCAAGCTAATCAATGCTTATCAACCAGCATTGCTGCCAAAAAGCAAGTACTGTACATCACACAGCTATAATAAAATATATCTGATATTTTAGAACTACTCGTTGTAACAGAAAATTCACTGAGAGTACATTTTTACTATAAATTGGGCTTAATAACTTCATCATGTAACCAACTTGAGAGCATAAAAGTTACCCTACTAGAACTTCCTTCTTTACTAAAATACACCATATAACTTACCGTGGCAGCTCCTACTACAATTATATGAGGTTTTGCCACAGAACCCTAAGACAGAAAGTAAAAAGCAATTAGTTTTAAAATATTCACAAATTTTACTTATTGTTACATTGAGCAGGGTAATTAGGACTCATATCTTAATTAACTGTGACTCATCTTGTCCATCAGTTAGTGGTTGCAAAAGAAAAGACTCTCAATATGTTACAGAGAACATCAATTTCTGAAATACCAGAATTTGTAAAAGTGCAAAACATTCAATAAGCACTTATAATCATTATCAAATTAGCAGCTCTTTAAAGGCTATTTAAACATCTCCTCCTAAGGTCAAGTAAACTGTAGATCACATTATTGAAGTACTTTTTCTCTCAGCATCTCTCAGCATTCTCAAACATTTGTTTGAGCTGTTCTACTGACTGAAGTGACCACAAACCCATTGCAAAAACAGAACGAGGACAAGGGGCAGTTGTTGCCCTTGTTTGAAAGTTACGCCTAGGACAAGGAACAGAACATGTACTCAAACAGAAGAGTACAAGGAAGCAAACAGTGCTGATCAACTCAGTGTGAGTTTTACCTTGGCACATCAAGGGTTTAGCAGCTCTCAATTTTTGGTAGTAATAACAGAAAAAGAAAAACGAATTATAACTTCAGCTATCTTAATGGAAGGTGTTGTGCAAGGACAAATAGCGTAGCAAAGGATCACTGGGGGGCATTGCTAAATAACCCCAGGATTTTTAAAGGACAACAAAGAAAGAAGAAAAATTTAGTTGCCAATCTGTAAATATACTACTCTTTATCAGAATTACATACATAATTTTATGCTGAATAACCTGACTGAAACATAAAATAATAAGTATGTAATTTCAGGGAAATATTGGAAAAAAAAAAATCAAGGCATTCTTGACTTTCCACATTGCCTTTGTCCATCAGGCTGGAAGACTCACATTGACATAAATACAAAATCACAGAATCACAGAATATCTCAAGTTGGAAGGGATGCATAAGTATAAAAAAAAATTGTTCACATAAAAGTGGAGTCATCGCAGACACAGAGGAAGAGAGAAGTTAAATCACAGTAAAATCCTTTCAGCTCTTAATAGGATTAATCAACCTGCTCCTAGGAAGTAGGGTTTTCCTGGTTTGGTTTGGGGCTTGTTTTACCCAAGTGAAGCCAACTTGTGAGACCAGGAGATGCCCAGAAACACACACACCAGTAAACATCCCACTTTCACTATTTTGATATCAAATTTCAGATCTCTGGTACATAACTGACTGAACATACGTGATATGTCGCAGTTGCTGGACAACTAGAAATTATAGTTGTGTCTATATGAAAAAAGAAAGGTAGTACTCCTCAGTCAGTTGCTATATTTTCCTAAAATAAACAGTTTTTAAAGACGAACCTCAGTCCAAGATTTGATACGTTGCCTCATAGAGCCATTAACTTCAGGATACCACAGGAAATCCTGTAAAATAAAGCCAGATGTACTCTGTAAGCTTAAAGACAAGCAACAGACTAATAACAAAAGATTTTAAAAACCCCACTAATTGCCATCAGTTCAACTGTGAAGGAATAACACTTGGCCCAAAGTCAGATTTCCTTTATAGTTAGCATGAAAAGCCCGACATTTCAGTCTACCATGAAAAACAGAAAGAAAGAAAACAAAACCAACAACAATTAAAAAAACCACAAACAAAACAACAACAAAAACCAAACCAACAAAAACACATCACCAAAACAATCTCCACCCAACCAAACAAAAAAACCTTTTGCCCCCATGAAAAAAGAGGAAATTTTCATTTGTAGTTCAGAAATTCAGATTTCACCAAGAAGGTAATTTTTTAGTGTCCGCCAAAGGGGATGTCCTCGAGCCTTCAGTGCAATCAGGGCTAAAACCAAACTCACACCTATAACTTATTTATTACAGCTTGCTTTTTGCTCAATTTCCCAAAGTTTTTACAAACAGTTTTTTGTGGGGTTGTTTGTTTTTTTATTCCAGGACTTTACATAATGCGATTGACAGTTTGAAATCACTATTTTGAAGCAGAAATAAATCCTAACATTTTACATGACCACTTCATATATTATTAGCTGTTTAAACCACATAGTGCTATGGACATTAAATGTACCATCTAGTGACCTTTTTTGAGATGTCAGGAGTAGTGTCCAACCTTCATCTAGAAGGACAGTCTAATGTAATTTATTTATACAGTCCTAAAATTACATTCAGCCCTTTGAAGGCAACCATGAAGCTGATGTGGCCTCCAGTGAAAATGAGTTTGACACCCCTGGTCTATACCTTGGCTAGTGCTATTATGTCTCCCAGGTAAAGCCGGGATTATCTAGCATCTAGTTACTCCTCATGTGCAGAACTACTGAAAGGCTAAAAATACAGGAGAGTTAAATGGTAAGGACTACATATGCAGAAATTATTGTGAGGAAACTTTATAATGCAGAATGCAGAAACACTACCAGCAGAGAAAAAAATCTCTACCTTCCACCTGGCACGTACCTAAAGATTTTGGTAGTTCACTTGAGTACTGTCAACTCAGTCTTTGGCAGGAACCTGTGAGCAATCAGGCAGCCACCTGCAGTGGCTGAAGGATGGAAGGGTCAATATGATGACTAGGAAGGGCAAAATTAAACTCTCCACTTTTTCCCAGTGATCTTCTCTTTTGCTGGTCAAGTATTTTCCACATTTAGATTATTTGGGTTACTGCCACTCTGAAGGTGAAAATTCAGCTACCACGCCAATAATGTCAACAGCAAAGCAAGGAAGCAGCAGACTATTTTCTGAACTACCCAGACATCGCCTAAGAGCCCAAACCTGCCATCTCAAATCTTGGTGGTTAGATAGCTACTAAAGCTTAAGGAGTTTTGAAGATGTAGTTCTGTCTCAGGCTTTGCTTTGTCTCCTCTGTCCTGCCTTGTGTTCTGCCCTCTCTCTTCCATCACTGACATACCTATATGATAAGCCACATCAGACTTGACCAAAACCAAAACATATAAGGTAAGTTTTTGGCTGAATGGACTCCCAAACAAGCCCACCCCACAGTTGTACCAGCACTAGTTACAGCACAAACACAGAAACATACTGTGAAGATCAACCGAGTGGCACAGCATATGCTTAAATTGCCATGGGCTCATACCTTAAAATGCGACTCTGTACCCCAAATCTTAACCATGTTTACAAACAAATACTGAAAACTCACTTGCAGACAACTCAGTAAGTACAGTGCTGCTTTGGTCTTCATGAACAGAGAGTGAGTTGTCTCCAGGGAATAAACAAATACATGACTAGCAGAACCCCAGTGCTGCTGACAGCTGTCATGGGAAGCATCGAAAACAACTGAGGATACAATCGTCATTGCCAGGGCAGAGGAGAACTGAGTCCTTCATAAAACCTACCCTCAAGTACTTTGTTTTCTTTTTATACAATAGCCACATTATAATCAACATTGTGGTTATTTCTCCATGCAAAAACGGTGGAAGGAACACTTGCTGGGATAGCATAGAGCGCTTGATGGCAATTATGACAATTACCACTCCACGTAAGTTAGCCCCAGATACAGATTCTTAGGGCAGTGGAAGACTAAACTTCCTGGCAAAAGCTATTTTTGGGAAGGCCAAATTATAAGATCTGACAAAAAGAAAAATCCAGCTCTCACTGCAATTTGAATTACATTGTATGAAATAATAATATGCATTACTGTGGCTCACAATTCAACGCTAGATAAAAACTTACCACTTTAATCGAAGAAGATTTATCTTCAAAAGGGATATTTCCATGCTGTCAAAAAACCCAAAACAATAAAACCAAAGTAAGACAAACTTTCAGAAGGAAAAAAAAAGCATTCATATGTTAATTTGCTCTCACCCAAAGGTTTATCTTCAGTAGAAAGGATTTTTCTTGTATAAACTTGTAAGTATACTCATGCAAAACGTTTATGTTGCTTGCTAAAACAAGTTACTTGCATAAAGGGTTATCTTTCCTGGAAGAAATCTAGCCAAGAAAGTCTGAAAAGCTTTCTGCTCACTCTGTAACAAAGGTATACATTTTTTGCCTAAATTTAGCCTCCCCAAGTGAGAAAAACTTAGACTATTTTGTTTTTCTTTTCTCATACTTCCTTTCCTCTACCCTCCTTTTCACCTGTCCATCTTCTTTGCACAAAACACCTGAATGGTTTTAATTAAGGAATAAAAGAAAATAGTCTCAGACAGAAATAAACTCTGGAATATATTATAAGTATTTACTAAGTGAGACTGAAAGAAATCAGAGAGGAAGCAGTCAGATACTGCATACACAATCCTCCTTTAAAATATTACTAAGTTCAATATTAGTTTCAATCCTGGTCCAAAAGAACAAGTGTACTTCTCTTCCACAAACTGAGATCCTGATTTCATAAATACTTGACAAAAGATATCTCTTGATTTAAACATCAATTATAGCACTCTATCATCTCACCATCACTTTTGGGCAGCAACTGTGACCCAACCAAAAGACTAAGAAAACGAGAGTTATTCGATCAATCAAATATCTTGTTTTGACAAGTGAAAGTGAGCGCATGCTGCCTGCTGAAAAAACTGCCGGCTTGCACTTCTGAACAACAGAAGTACTAACTAATTGACAAATCTGATCTACAGTTGAAAGTGGAACATCTTCTCCCTCGCTAATGTACACATATCCATAAAGGGATATGCCTAAGAAGCATGATATAGCAAAAGAAATGAATATTCTGTTTAACAAACAACACAGCTAAATCCTTTCTTACTGCTTCCACCCAGCAAGCTGCAGCTTACATTCTTCACCTTATAAAATTCAAACAGCTCTTCAGCAGCAATCAAAAGGAAGGTAAGACCAGAAGCTATTTTTAGTTTCAGGCTTAAGTTAGACCTGGAAATCTGTCATTGCCCCAAGGATTTTTATGAACAGATTAGATCAGCAATTTAACTGACATTTAAAATGACAAATTATAAGTCATGAATTACTACTATTTAAAAACACACAAAGTAGCAATCATTTTCTCATCGAGAAGCCAAATATGAAGCATAAATTGCTATGGGACAAGTGAGCTTCATTAATTTATTCCCAGACTGCCGCAAGCTTTCTCTCGAGCTCCCTAGTTCACTTCTCAGGTTCCCAATCATCTCATTAGCACCCAAAAATTATCTTGGTCTAATCTTGTTCTTCTCCAAAAGACCTTTCTGTGGTTCTTCTTCCCAATGGCTACATCAGCAAACGGTGTAACTTCTTGCTTTTTTGGAGTCCAGAGAAGGGTTATGAGGTAAATGAGGAAGAAACAAACAAAAACATCATCAAAATAAACTATCTCACCTTATTTCCTTCTTCTTTGACTTGAGGATTTATGAGTTTTATAAATGAATAGAACAGCTGTCGAATTCTAGAGTCTCCTATAAACACAATATGTTTGTCTACAAGGCAATTTTTTGCTTCACTGTAAAACAAAACGGCAACATTCATGTTACAGGCAATTTGTATTTTAGGAAAAAGTCTTTAGAAAATCTATGGAGCAACATAATTCTAAGCATTACATCCAGCTCTAAGGAATGGTAAATCTCTTTTAATCATGCTGAACTGATAAAAAGTTTAGTGTAATTTGCACAGAAATGAAAATGAACTCTCCTGCTAATGTGATTATGAAAACAACTAAGTAGGGTTTCCTACTGCATGGTGCTACAAACACAGTGGTAATATACAGTGTAATGCTGAAAAATAAAGTTCTCTTACTAGTAGGTGAAAAAAAGTGATCGGTAATTTTTATTTATTTATGTTTTTACTTGCAGTTCTACACATAAGGTCAGCATTTTCCCTTTCAGCAATCCGAGAGTGCCATATGAAGCTATGCAGTCTTTTGTACTATGTTGTGGCTCTCCATAATACATATCAGTACTACTACCACCAACATTTTTATTTTCATATATGAATGCAACTATGGCAAACACTGTCGACACACAGATAATATACAAGGAAAAGGTTTCCTTCTGATAGATGTTCATCATTTTTTAAAGCCTAGAGAATCAGCTAAAAACTGAAAAACAGATGACACTGCAATTACTACAGCTGCAGTCAAACAATTACTCTTCTTTCTGGCAGATGAACAGAAGACATGAGTTTCCTTACCTATTTTTATACTTATGCATCATACAACTGTGGGGCTGCCATACTTTTTCTCCAAGAAATCTTCCACTGGACAGAAGATACTCACAAGTATCACCACCTTTAAAATGTTATAGTAAGATTAGAATTCAGACACATAGAATTTAAAACATAGCCCCACTCCCGTTATATATATAAAAAAATTACAATATTTGAAACACAGGAATTGATGCAATCAACTGCAGTTAACGAATTTAACTTATTGTAAAAACATCTTGCTCAAGTTTCTGCAAATTGCCTTCTGACTTATTATGCCATATTTCCCTGTAAATCGCTCTTCTATCCACAAAATGTTTGTGACCTCATTTCTGCTGTCAGAAAGACATTGTGACACAGAATGGCATTTCCATCAAAAGATGCCAATCCACTGTGCTATCTACTATCCAGAATACACTAATATGAAATTAAAGAATGACACAACAGTTCAACATAATAATTTTCTACATAGAATCACCATACGCAACATCTTGTATAGAACATGAATCTCAACACGAGATTTGCTAGAAAGTCCGTTACGTCTCTTTGCTTAAGACATAGAAGGCACCTTAGAGCAGGTGAAATGATGTGCTGGGTTAATACGCAAAAAAAACCCCAAACAAACAAACACACAAACAAACAACACCACAAACAAAACGAATCAACATTTACATGGGAATTTGCTGATCATTCTGAACTGCAGCTACCTTATTCCAGCCAAGAAGCTGCACACTAATTAAGAGCATTCACTTTACAGGTTAAGTTCATATAAATAAAATATCTCAGTTACAAAATCAGTGAGGTTTATCTTCCAGCAAACTCCACGTCAGATACTGCTGCCTTACAACTGAACACAACTGAATACCATTCACTGCAAGAAGAGTTGCCCTCCAACATTTTTGTCATACTTGGCATTTCAGGGCACTGACAAACAGCAAAATGGTGGTGAACGAAATGGCACATACTTGTACTAGCTTGTGCAGAAACAATGTATCACAGCCCACACTTAACACCTCCTGTGAAACCTTGCCCTTGTTAAACTCAATGAGAACTGCTTTTCTATTCCACCAATCCTTGCACTAATCCTAAAGAATAGGGCGTCTCCCATTTACTACTTATTTTCAGGGCTGCCGGAAGCCACACATTAAATGAGACAGACTTTCTGCTTCAATTATTACATAGAATCTGAAGTTTTATCTAGAACTGGAAATTGGACGAGGTAAACAGAAAGAGATGCAAGTAGTGTGAGGTCTGAGGTCAGTGAGAATGGGAATTATAAGGCACCACTGATGTCTATGAAGATCCAGGCTCATAGCCCTCAAACATCAGTACTATAGTAAAGCTCTTAAAAAAACAGAGCCATGGTATCACTTCCCTCGTGCTTCCACATGACCACAGTCCAATCACCAAAAAAAATTGTAAAAAAAAGGTATACTGGATAAAGAAAAGCTTTGTGTGTAACATTCTGATAAGAAAAAAAAACACGCTAAATTAAGGTCCTAGAACCACAGTGAAAACTAACTAATTCTCATATGCACTGAATCAACTTTTTTGTTGGTTTTTTTTTTGAGTTGGACACAAGATAATTAGGAAATTACTTATTTCTATAATTTTCCAATAGTGGGAAGAATTACAATAGTATCTATATTGAAATAATTTTTCTATAAACATTTTAAACCTATGGGCAATAAGCTTCAGAAAACATTAATAATTACATGGGTGACAGAAATATATCTGTATTTCAAACAAATACGGAACTAGGATCTTTATAATCCTGTATGACCACAGTTCTTTCCGGAGAACTCTTGCATTAACATTGCCAATGATGTTGCTACTCTAGTTTGTGAGCTGATGCTCAGCTGCCAGCTCCTTCACAATCCACACAGAAAAAACAAACAGGTAAAGTTCTCATCTATGAAGCTGGGAAAATGTTACAAAAACCATAAAGCAAAGCACATGTTTAAAGTATAGCTGACACCCAAAACTCCAGTTCTCTCCTAGTTAGGTTACATGAAGAATACCTCAGATACATAAGCACAGACAGCACATCTCAGGTATGCTGCTTCTTCAAGAATATAAAATTAGCTTGGAGGAAAGAAGTGGCAGCTGAAGACATCTTCTACCCTTACCTTCCTTCCTGAAACCTCTCCTACTCGCTTTTGTGAAAATCAGAAAAAGGCAACATAGAACTGACTGTATTCCGACTGTTACTCCTTGGCTCATTTGTCCAGCCAAACCCAGCAGTGGTAACACAATCAAGTAGTGCTATTTACCATGATAAAGGGCTCTGCAATCCCTCATTTCAAAACACAACTCTAACAATCAGACTTATTTTCTCTCCTGGAACTTCAATAACTTACCACTGCTATTGCATTGTGACTTCTAAAAGAGCTGGAGTAACATGAAGAATTATAACGGTCTTGAAAAAGATCTAGATAAATATCTCAGATTCATGGCTCTGGGTTTGGTTTGGTTCTCTGTGAGAAACCCACACATGACATACTCCTAACACACATGATAAACTGGCTTTACTGTAACTGCTATTCTTTACTCCCTGTCTCTCAGTTTGGGAGCTCTTGGACAGGCAGATTTCAACGTACGGAAGAAAAATGTGTTTAAAATTTGAATAAAAGTTATACATACGGTGATAAACTCCTATTTTTATCATCAATAAGAGTCTATTAATCACCCCAGGATAGTTCAGGAGTTCTGCCAAAGTGACCAGTAACCTCTCAAGCAAATCCTTGAGATACCACAAATCAAACCAACACTTCCTTCCTAATTGCAAAGCACATGCACTATCCATGTCAAACTGATTAATTACTGCACAGCAGCAATGGTACGTGGCAAGTGGCCAGATGCAGAGGGCCACAGGCTTCCAAACATTTAAAGGAGCTCTCATGAAAGTATGCTGAGACCACAGATGTTGATTGAACACAACAGGTTTCCAGAAAGGTTCTCTCTGTAACTCTCCCATCTTTCAACCGGTACAGGTCACTCCAGGTCAGCAATATTGTATCTTTTCACAGTCAGTGCCTGTTTCATTATTCAGTACACTGCTATTTCCGAACAGATTAAAGAAGCAGTTTATCGATGCCTTTCCTCTCCTCTTCCAACTGCTGCTACTTATAAGATAGCTGCAGATCCTGCTGCCAAAACCTTGGCAAAAGTAGCTCAGAACACAGCAGATGACACGAAAAGCTGAATCTTCACCTGTTTTTTAAATATGTTGGCACAGTTCAAATTTGCTGGACAGGCATCTTTGCGGTAAAAATCATAAATTCAAAATGAACAGAGTTTCAGTTTTTCTTAATGGTTTCAAATATAATCCTTTTTCTATGTTTGGCTTTGAAGCAACATAATTTCCTTGATTCTCAAACATATACACTTATGTAAACTATCATTTCTAGTACGTTGCATAAAAATGAAACTGTCAGAAATAATGATTAAAAAAAAATCAAACTCATGTTGCTTGTGATTGGATTATGAGAATAGCTGACTTACAGTTATTACAGCTACTGCTACAATATCCTCCACTTTGGAGATGATAACAATTAGATTTATCAGAGCAACGTAAGATTGAACTGTGTAAAAGAAAGTCCACTACTAATTACATTCCCTCTAAAATCCACTAACTTGCTGAAGAAGATGCATAAGAAAATAAGGACAGTTATTCACAGTCAGACTGATGGTCAGTCTAGCCTGGTATTCTGCCTTCAACAGGGGCCATAAGCCAATGCCCAGGGACGAATAAAGAAGAGGGCAAGTAAACATTATATTCTTGTCTAATATTCTTCCAACTATGTTCAGTCCAGGGACTCCCTGAGCTGGACATGCTCTCTATGTGTTTTGTAGAACCTTCCACAGATTTTTTCCAACAAATGCATGCAGTCTTCTCTCAATTTTTTAGCATCCACATCATCTGACCACAAGAGCTTTCCATATGCACAGCTGCTGGCTGAAGAATCACCGGTCTTTATTTTAAATATGGTTTCTACTAGATCTACTTGGCAGGCCCTAGTTCTTGCATAAAAAGAGACAGTTCACGCTCATGTCTATCATGATTTGTAGACCACTATCAATCCTTCCTCAATCAAGTTTTCAAGACTGAACAATCTTAGTTTACTAAGTCTTCGCAGGAGAGCATGTTCCGTATCTTGAGTTCACGACCCAAGCTTGGTAGCTCTGCACTCCATGGCACTCTCATCATAATTACCCACAAATAAAACAATCCTCCATCCTACAGTATGCTTACTGAAATAATATTCCAAACATCACACCCTGTATACATTTGAAACATAGAAAGAATATTTTAGGCCAAGAAGTTACACCTTCTTTCCCAACTCCAGATACCGAATATCTCCCTATTTCCCTGAGCAATATTAGAAAGCTCCTGGAACTCATTAGGAGCATTACTGATACCTGATGCCTTTCTTTAAAAAGAATAGTAGAAGTTTTGAGGGGAAGGTGAGGGAGGAGAATAAAACAAGACTGAAACTGCAGCCAAGAGAGTAAACTGGAGGTTACAGACAAGACAGCACCTCCAGAAACGCTCACGTCTTACTTAGGAGTTGAAATATACAGCAGCCAAATAACCACTCTCATTTTAATATACCACATCGTCTTCTTAACCAACAATGAGATATTGAAAGATAAAAACAGAAAAAAAGAAATCTCAAACCCTGAGAAAAAGAAATTTGTCATTCTATACCTAAAACACATACACCATTCTTTTTGAGCTCTTCCTTTGTGCTTTGCTTAAATTATCCTTCCAACATATTACCTTTTATTTTCATCAAATGTTGCACTTAGATACACTACAGTATAGTTATACGAAGAGTATAATTTATCTGAATTATATTATGCTCATTATTCTAATTTACCATTACTCAAAGTCATGTTTTTCCCATTGAAATTGTGAAATCTCAAAGTCTCTGTTCAGTGCCAGGACAGATCATGTTTCACAATACTTTCTCTAAAAGGCACACTCTCTATTTCGAAGATACGAAAAATCAATTGTTCTCTATTATTCAAAATAAAAATGTAGTTTTAAGCAGTATCTATCAGTGCTGATTTTAAGAATGAAAATTTTAAACGAAAACTTATTTCCAAGAAGGTTTAAGACTGTGCCTTTGAAATACAATAATAACTGAAAAATACACAGCACTAACTTCACTGGATAGTATATAAACTTTTAGTCCAATTAAGTCTTCACAGAAGCTGTAGGCAAGTTAAAGACAGTCCTTAGCTTCTCTTAATCCACCTCAAGCTTTGTAAAAAAAATGTAGTTGACCCCTAAATATGATAGTCTCCCTGAACACGAATTTGACCTCCACAACCCCAGACCAGCAATTTTTCGTACACGCAACCTTTATACAGGCAAGTTTTACTGGGAAGTGCAGTGGGTTGCTCCTATTTATAATACACATTTGCATGACTGAGGCCAAAATTAGCTGAAACCTTTACGTGTAAAGACAATCAGACAAAACAGCGGAGTTCTAACAAAAGTCTCAGTCACCCAAAAACTCCCAAAGGAAGCCAAGACAAAAACAACTACTTTGTAAAACATATGCATATTCTTAACTTTAATTGATGCCTTGTCAACATTTCAATATTGCAACAGGAGAAGAAAACTATATGGCAATCTGCACAACATGGGGTTCTAAACTGAGCAAGATAAACGAGGCTAACTACCAAAAATTTAAAGTATCCAATTGCCCCTCACTTTAAATCTTATAAGTACAGACACACTGCAAACACAGAATACTTACTTATTAATACTTTCACTCCTACCTAGGGATAGTAAGAAAAAGGAAAAGGTATGAAAGAAGCAGTTTTTATCACTTTTAGAATGTCTTCGTCCCACAGAAAGAAGGATTCACTGACGAACCTTCTTCACATGTAGCATTCTCTGCCTGGTTATATACATAATTTGTGGCTTTTTCCTTCTGGATGAATTGTCCAAGGCAAAAAACTGCATTATGACAGGTTAGAAGTCTCAAGACTGTCAATGTGTTTCTGTGGTAGAAGTTTGATTTTGTAAATAATAGAGGACATGAAATAACAAAGTATTTTGACTTAACACAGAATTTTTCTTCAAAGCCAACTATGGTCTTTGTCAGCCTTTAAACACCCTACAGGACACCTATACACCAGGATCTTGTGTGTATCATCATCATCATTGTATAATGGAGGAAATTAGATTGCAATTAGACATGTCATTCATAGATTTGGACATGCCTAATTGCAATCTAATTTCCTCCATTATTCAGGCAGTTGCTGTTTCAACTAATGCAAACTTATCAGTTTCTTCAGATATCAAATATCCAAGGTGGGGCGGGGGGGGGGAAATGCAGAGAAAAAAAAACAAACCACACCTCCCACAAAACATATTTGACTAGTGTTTGTTCATATGCAGCTCTCTCTCATTTCCTCCATATTTTCCAGACATCTAAGATAGACAGACACATGGGTGGTTAGTTCATTGTCAAATTCCTTGTTTGCCTCCACTGTGGCAGAAGGTATGTTCGCATGAAAGAGCTGGTCTTGCCCGCTCTCCTCTTCCTGACAGCAGCTAATGACAGATGGTCACAGTATAAAAGCTCGAGAAACACCGAGCAACCCCTTCCCTGGCAAGGCCCAGCTTTCATAGCCTGGCGACTTTGAGCTGGAGGGTCTAAGGAGTTCAGCATGTTTGCAGCCCCAGCTCATCCACCCTCTGCAAATCAGGATAACCCTTTTCAGGGTATTTTTGGTATAAAAACTCGGCAACATATTTCAAAATGCCCTGTGTGGAAAAAAACTTGCTTTATTCTGATCATTTTAAAAGTACCATCTGCTAATTTCATTTTTCAGTTGGTCTGTTTTGTGTTATGATACAATCACAATTAATTTACCATCCCAAATAATTCATACTACTTGAAACCATTACCAGGTTATTAATTTTCTGTCCAGGCTACAGAATTTTAATCTATTTCATTACTTCTTGCACAGAAGCTGCTTCATTTTCATCTGCCATTTGTGTTGCTCTTTTGTACATGTTTTCCAAGCTCTATTCTACCACTACTAGGAGGGGGTGACCAGCACCACTGACAATAAGTAAGGTGCTGGCTAACTTTCATTATGCAATATGGCAGTGAAATCTGCTGTTTTGTTTTTCATTAATTGCCAAAAATATCCTAACATTTGCTCAATTTCCAATGATTGAGATCAGTGAAGGGTTGCAGAATGATCTGTCAAGCAACTCTGCTTTTATCTATCCTGAAAACTTTTGTATTGCTATAAGTGCTCCACCTTCCTTTCCTAAGCTATTTCTGTATTTTAATGTTGTTTGTTCAAAGGAGCCCAAGCTTGTAACTCTGTATTCACTCCCACTTTATGCCCTACCTTTTAACCAGTTATTGAAAAGCCTCTCTCTTACCTGTAATAGATAAAAGAAACCAAAAGCCTTAGGCAGAGGAACTTGTTGAAAGCTTGGTGAAAATCCATACAGTCGATACCAACTTACCTAAAGGCCTGCAGATTCTCTACCGCTTTGTGATTTGTGACTCAACCCTCTCATTAACTTTCCCATCATATACTGGTTTTATGCACAGTCCAGCTTCCTTGTAATCTGCTTGATGCATCCGTCTCACAATCCCTCTTCAAAAAAGCATCACATTTGTCACCCTCCATCCATCTGTAATAGTTCTGTGACTGATCAGGGCTTTAAGGAACACAGTTTAATGGGAAAGTTCAATTACTTCGTGCCTGTGCACCTCTATAATTCAGTAAACGCTTCTGTGTCTTCCAACTTACTACTATTCAGTTTATCAGACTTACTGGCATGGCAGAGGGTGAATCTAGGGAGGCTCCCTACCTCCTTTCTCATTTCTACAATAAACTATCTCAAGCCTTGTCTTCCGCAAACACTAGCAGCAAGTGTTAGAACACGACGCTACCAGTTGTCCTACAATAAACAGAGCCGCGGCGATCTCTCTTTGGATCAACTTTTTGATTTACCCACAAAAACATTCTACATTTTTTAGCGTTCATCGGAAACAAGAAAATATTTCCTTTAGCGGTTCCGTTAGTATCTACGGATCATGCCAAGATTCACAGCTTTGAGGCCCAAACAACCCAAAAGAAGAGGAATCAGCAGAGGTCCCAGCACACCCGTACCCACCGTGCACCCCTGCGCACCGCGGTCACGGTCACCAGCAGCAGCTTCCAGGTCTCGGCTACCGGCCTGTCCTCAAACCACTAAAAACATGTGAAACCGAGCTCTTTTATTTCGCTTCGTCCACCAAAGAGGCTGGATTTTGTTATGTTGGAAGCAATGGTTCAAACTGTAAAATAACATATACTGGATCTTACGCCAATTAAGCAGTTGGTCACTAATTGCCGGGTAAAAGTCGTTTAATCACCCTGTAGGGGAACAAGTGACAGGGAAGTCGCCCTCCAGCCCTGCAACTTCACCTGCAGCCGCACAGCTGCTCCACACGCCGCGGGCAAAGCCCCAAGAGCGGGGCTGTGCTCACGGCAAAAACACCGCAGCGCCACCGACCCCGAGCCCCGCACGCCCGAGCCCGCGGCCTCGCCGGGCCGCCGGGAAGCCTGCGGCGACCCCGGGCCCGGGCCCCGCGGCGGGAGCGCCTGCCGGGTCCCGCCGCCGCTGTCCCCGGGCTCGCCTGCCGCAGCTGCCGGCGACCTGCCACACCGCGGGGCCCTCTCCGCCCCTGCCCGCCGGGGCAGGGGTACGCGTGTCGCCCCCCTCGGCCCCGCCACGGCTGCTCCGGGCAGGGGCACCGCCGCTCCCCCCGTCCGGCCGCGGTCCCCGGGCTCTGCCGGGGCTCTGCCGGGGCTCCGCCTCCCGCTGCCCGCCAGCCGCGGCCCCCCGCGGAGCGCCCGCGGCCGCCCCCTCACCTCGGTAGCGGCGGGAGGCGGCGTGGCAGGCGGTGAGGACCAGGACGGCGCCCAGCGCCAGCGCCTTGGCGCTCCTCACGCTGAAGTAGTAGTTGATCTCCCGCTTGCCCAGGGTGTAGGCCAGGGCCGCCATCTTGGCTCCTCCATGACAACCGCGTGCGATGGAGCGGGCGGGCGCAGCGGGGCAGCACTGGGTCCCCGCTGGCGGCGAAGGCAGACCCCGCCGCTGCCGGCTGTCACCGTCCCCTCGGCCGCGGCAGAGCGAAGCCCGACACCCCGCCGCCGGGGCGGAGCCGCCGCCCTCCTCCCAGCGCCGCCGCTTCCCCTCGGCCGCCAGCGGGCGGCCCCAGCGCTCGCCTCCCCGCCCCGCGGCGGGCGGCTCGGCGCAGCGGGCCCTGCGGCGGGCGGGGCAGCCGGCGGAGCCCCCGGCCTTGGTCCGGGGGCGGCGGCGCGGCGGGGAGCGTGCCGGGCCTCGGTGTGTGGCGCCTCGCCGGGGGTCGTTGTGACTGAGCTCCATGGAGGAGCACCTGGGCGAGGCGTGTACCTGAGCCGGGACGTGACAGCTGGCACCGGGCGGCGCCGGCGTTTCTCCAAGTAATGCGATTTTTTAGGCGCTTGTCACTCCCCAAGTGACATGGAGGTGGCCAGCCCGGGCTGGGAGACTTCACTCCCTCTGGACGCGGGTAGCGCTGTACGAGCTGAACCACGTTCACAAATTCACCTGGGTTTACAGAAGAAGAAGAAAAAAAATAAAATAAAAATAAGGCGCGTGTTGCAAGTGAGATGCTGAAATGTTACAAAACGGAAATCCCACCCCGGGAAAGGCTCTGGGCAGCGCTCCTGCCCCCGGCCCGGGCCGGCACCGGCGGCACCGAGCGAGCACCAAAACCCATGAAACTGGGGAAAGAGTGTTCGGTATGCATTCGCATAAATATGGGAAATAAACAGCGAGCAGTTGTCAGCCCTCGGGTTCGTGATGAAGTACTGTGCTTGGCAGATGTTGAAATACTTATCCTCCCTCAGATCCTGCAGGACTCCTTTTCATTAGGATTGGCCAAAGAAACATGAATGGAAAAAGGTTTTCCTAACCGAGCGGGTGAATGATCAGAATGAATCATCTGGATTTTGAACAGAAAAGTGTGGTTGTCATTTCACCATCCTTCCATTTCCCTGCTATCCAAACAACACTATTTTGGAAGTCCTGCAAATCCTTGAATTTGATTATTCATTTAATAACGTGAAAAAAAACCCAAAACAATCGGGGAAAAAAAAATAAGTGAAACATTTTAAACTAAACAGCGAATTCTACACACTGCAAGCAAAGTTTTATTTTCAAATATTGTCTGAAAAAAACAGAAGAATTTGAAGTATTGTGCAAATGTACGTACAAATTTAGAGTTCTGAGTATTCCTCCAGTGTGCACTGTTACTATATAATCAATGTACATCCCATTTCCACCCTATCAATATCTTTACTGTATGCCAATATACAATCTATATTCTTTTGTATTCAGTTCAGTCTGTTAATTCATTCAATTTAACAGCAATGTTTTTAAATACTAAAACCACTATTTTAAAGTGCTCAGGTTTATTCTCTCAGGGAGGGAGGGGGAAAAGGTACCAGATAAGCTCTCAAATATACGGATTTGTAGTTACAGGGTTATTTTTCCTAAAAGATTCCCACCCACCCACCCCCAAACAAACAAACAAACAAACAAAATCAAACAAACCCCCCCCCCCAAACCTGGCCATAGTATGGATTCTTTTACTCTATAAATGAAAAGTTCCCATTCATGTACTGGTTTTGGTCATGCATCACTCAAAAAGCCAAGAATTTTCAAAGCACACTTTACTATTTGTTAAAATATTCCTGTTAGTGCTTAGCTTTCTTTGTCCTTGTTTCACATATGTTCAAGTGACAGCTGCAAGCATTTTACGCTTTAAGAAGCAACGTAGACATTTTTTAACAGCTCGTCTAACTGAAAGTATTCACTGGAATGTTTTTGTAGCTTTCTGCACTATTGCCCATTAATGATTCTTAACAGTCTTATGAAATGTGTCTTTCCTGCAGTCATTGAGGACCACGGATACTCTTCTTTATTTGCTTTTGCAACATTTATTCATGAAAAAGTAAGGCTTTTCATCCAACCACAACATATTTACTTCGGCCTGCCTCATTCTGCAGTATAACCGTGTTTTTAATGTTTGCTGGCTCTGTTGCGAGTCTGCAAAGTGCATTTATGACTGTGAGTGTAGTTCCTCAAAACTTACCCTAGTGAACAGTATGACTACAAGCAGAGCAGATGCAGAAAGCGTGGAGTTGAACTGGAGGAGCTCCCAGAGTGCTGACTCAGCTTCTCAGGATGGCTGCAATGCTTGAGCAGGGGCATTTAAATTTTTCTCTCGTAATTAAAAAATAATTCAGCTCTTTACTGCGAGAGAGTATCTCTGGAGAATTTAACTGATCCTCATTGGAATCAGCTTCTTCCTACGAAGGAACGGCAGAAATTAAAAAGTTATCAAAACAACGATACTTTTGTTTATGGATACCTCAGAAAATGACAACATCCAGAAGCAGCAACTCTGTCCCACAGCCTTGGGAGGGCTGCTGCAGATCTGCCTCCTGCTGCTGGAAGGCCCTGGGCGGTCCTTGTTTGCCCTGAAGTGTTAACACTGGCCTTCAGCAATGCCAGAAAACTCCATGTGTGGATTACATCTCCGTTATTTTAGGACTGTGCAAATGCATACTGATACTGGTGCAGGTTGAATACCCTAATTAAGACAATCCACCTGTGTATATTAAATATTTATGTAGATGTGAGCAAGACATTTACTTTTACTTGATTGTTCCTTGCTTAGGTGTCTGAGAGATCTCCCTCATGTCAGTCAGAAGCTTTTGGCTGAAGTGCCAAGAGCTGGGAAGTGGTTTGCACACGTGCAGTCTTGCTTCTTACAGGTTTTTCACAAGCTATTTGGATTTGGCATCATAACATATACCTAAGTAGTTCACACCTAAACCACTATATAAAAAAAACCTGATATAAAAGGCTAATTAAGGATTGCTATGTACCCGATGAAACTGACTCCAGGTGTGAACTATTATTAGCTAGAAGCAGCTTTGTAAATTGTATACCTACTTTATTTTCCTATCTGCCGATAAGCTTAGTGTGCTGGAAGCAAACCAGTCTGCTAGCTCTTCTGATCAGTCAAAGCTCAGCTTTTGGTTTGCAAATGCTAAAGCTTCACATTGGCTTTCTGCTTGCTCTGCTGGAAGCACCAAAGGCCATCAGTGGGAGGGGAACGCCTGGAGCAACCACAGAGAGAAGACCCAGCAAGCAGGAGTTTCTTTGAGAGGCGGAGATTTCACACTGCTGCATGCATGAGATAATGGCTGTGAACATTAGGAGTGAAAAGTCATAGAAGGGATTTCGCATTTCTATTTTCTACAGATGTAGCCTTGGCTTAACTGAATTCATTATTTTCATAAGAGACTGCAGTGTTTTCTATGGTGATTAATGATAGAAGCTAAAAGTAGTACTGTGGTTTTTGGTTGTGCTTTTCCCCTGTGTGTCAGTATAACAAAGCAATCAGGAAAGATGAGGCTCATCTCGCCTAACTCCACCCACTTATAGTGAACAAATCTATTTTAAAATAATCACCTACCTCCATCTGTAGAAGTGGCGGAAGTAAGGCACTGGTAATTTACTCATAAGTGAAAATAAGGTGGATGACTTACCATTGGGAATGGTGACTCTCACAGAATCACAGAATCACAGAATCACAGAATGTTAGGGATTGGAAGGGACCTCGAAAGATCATCTAGTCCAATCCCCCTGCCAGAGCAGGAACCCCTAGGTGAGGTTACACAGGAAGGCGTCCAGGCGGGTTTTGAATGTCTCCAGAGAAGGAGAATCCACAACCCCCCTGGGCAGCCTGTTCCAGTGTTCTGTCACCCTCACTGAGAAGAAGTTTCTTCTCACATTTAAGTGGAACCTCTTGTGTTCCAGCTTGAACCCATTACCCCTTGTCTTACTGTTGGTTGTCACCGAGAAGAGCCTGGCTCCATCCTCGTGACACCCACCCTTTATATATTTATAAACATTAATGAGGTCACCCCTCAGTCTCCTCTTCTCCAAGCTAAAGAGACCCAGCTCCCTCAGCCTTTCCTCATAAGGGAGATGCTCCACTCCCTTCATCATCTTTGTGGCCCTGCGCTGGACTCTCTCCAGCAGTTCCCTGTCCTTCTTGAACTGACAGGCCCAGAACTGGACACAATATTCCAGATGAGGTCTCACCAGGGCGGAGTAGAGGGGAAGGAGAACCTCTCTGGACCTACTAACCACCCCCCTTCTAATCCACCCCAGGATGCCATTGGCCTTCTTGGCCACAAGGGCACAGTGCTGGCTCATGGTCATCCTGCTGTCCACCAGGACCCCCAGGTCCCTTTCCCCTACACTGCTCTCTAATAGGTCATTCCCCAACCTGTACTGGAACCTGGGGTTGTTCCTGCCCAGATGCAAGAGACTACATTTTCCCTTGTTATATTTCATTAAATTTTTCCCCGCCCAACTCTCCAGCCTGTCCAGATCTCGCTGGATGGCAGCACAGCCTTCTGGCGTGTCAGCCACTCCTCCCAGCTTGGTGTCATCAGCAAACTTACTGATAGTACACTCAATTCCCTCATCCAAGTCATTGATGAATATATTGAACAGTATTGGTCCCAGAACTGACCCTTGAGGCACTCCACTAGATACAGGCCTCCAACCAGACTCCGCCCCATTGATCACAACTCTCTGGCTTCTCTCCTTCAGCCAGTTTGCAGTCCACCTCACTACCCGATCATCCAGTCCACACTTCCTCAGTTTTGCCGTGAGGATGCTGTGGGAGACGGTGTCAAATGCTTTGCTGAAGTCAAGGTAGACCACATCCACTGCTCTGCCATCGTCAATCCACCTTGTTACGTCTTCATAAAAGGCTATGAGGTTGGTCAAACACGACTTCCCCTTGGTGAAGCCATGTTGACTGTCCCTGATGACCCTCTTATCCTTGATATGTCTTAAGATGGCACCAAGGATAAGGTGTTCCATCACTTTCCCAGGGATGGAGGTGAGGCTGACCGGTCTATAGTTGCCCGGGTCCTCCTTCTTGCCCTTTTTGAAGACCGGAGTGACATTTGCTTTCCTCCAGTCCTCAGGCACCTCTCCCGTTTCCCAAGACTTGGCAAAGATGATGGAGAGCGGTCCAGCAATGACTTCAGCCAGCTCCCTCAGCACCCGCGGGTGCATCCCATCTGGACCCATGGATTTATGGATGTCCAGATTGCTTAATTGCTCCCTAACCCAGTCCTCATCAACTGAGGCAGACTCCTCCATTGCCCTGCCTTCCTCTGGGGCCTCAGGGGTACGGGGCTCCTCAGGACAGCCTCCGGCAGAGTAGACAGAGACAAAGAAGGCATTCAGTAATTCTGCCTTCTCTGTATCTTCTGTCACCAGGGCACCCACCCCGTTCATCAGTGGGCCTACATTGCCTCTGGTGTTAGTTTCAACTCTCTGTTGAATTTAGATAATAAGTTTAAGTTGGATAGATGTCGCTTAGACAGGTATAATTTAGGTGAGATAATTCTTCCTTTACTGCTTCCTGACTTAGCTTGACAAGCTCAGTGTGAATGGAAGGAGAACTCTGTGCCATGGGTCACACCTGGCAGGCACATACAAGTTTGCTGATAAGCTCAGTTCCCAGTAGATCTCCTTCTCTTGATTTTCCTGTTTTCAGTATTACAGCCACATGTGGCTTCTGGAGTTTGGTCTGGTGTCCTCAATCAAAGGTACAAGGCAAGCCCAAGGAGTGTAAAAACAGATGACGTGACTACATATTACAGACAGCTGATACTTGAATACTAGTGCATTCCCATGTGATACTTTCCCTTTAGAGGTTTTATGTGCTTATAGGTGTGGAATTAATTTTGCACAAGTGTATGTAGCAAGAAATGTAGGCACCAGAGCTGGAAAAAAAAATATTATTTACTTCTAATCTGTAAGTTTCATGTATCATCCGAGGAACATACTGCTTGTTATATACTAACTAGAAGATGCCTTACATTATCTTACAGGTTAAGTGTTGAATAATTAATTGATAGGATCTGTCATATCCAAAACCATATCGCATCTTAATTTCTGCAATACTGTCAGATTGCTCTGCTCATGTTGTAATTCCAGAGATAAAGCTGTATCTCCAACAGATTTCTGGGGAGACTAGTATATTCAGTACTTCATCTTTTGCTTCGGCACCTTTTGTGTACTTCCAAATCACGACACCGAACATTTTAATTCCTGACTTTTCAGCCTCATAGTGGCAATCATTCTTTCTGTAAGCATCAGGTTTCCATGTGGTGTGTGCAGGTATGGTAGCCATCTATTGCAAATATTTGATTATGTTAATGAAGAGGGAGTACAGAGAGTAAGATGTTTATTTCTCAGTGGACTTGTTCAATCAAACAGTGCACCCTGAATAGTGTCTCAGTCAAATACTGAAGCTGATATGCCACCAGACCTGTAATATCTTGGAAATGCTACCACGGATTACTGCTTTTACAGATTTATAATTTTATAGCAGTTATAAAAATGGTTCCTCAATAGTCTGCACTAAAATCAAGCTGATATAACGAGAAGCAGTTTTGAAATCACATGTACAAAGGCTGGTATTTAGCTTTATCACTAAGAGGGAAATACATCCGTGGTACTATAACATGAGACTTAACTGTGTTTTCGATTCAGATTTCTATGGATCTGACATAGAGGTGGATTGGAGGGATGGGGACAGGGAAGGGAAATAGGCAGATTGCAAATGTTTGTCATCCATCCTCTTCCATTAAGGACAGTCAAGAAGCTGCACTTTTCTGCATCGTGAGGTGTGGTCACCACTGCAGCGTTGCGTCAGGACTAGGACTCTGCATGGCTCATTAATGCAAAGCTATTTTTCTTTCAGCCATATAGATTCTTATCCTCAAAGATTTGTATTCAACGATGTAATGGGTTCAGAATTTTCAATTTAGACTAGCTTCTTGGTATGCGGGTACTATCTTTTTTTCTATTTTCACCTTCTGTTTTCTTGACTCCTCCCTGAGAGAAAGTGGTGGTCACTGTTAGTTCCTTGTCAAACTGAATTATTGTTTTTTCATCAACACCTTCTTTTCACATTGTTCCTCTTTCTGGTTCCCCCTTATCCTCCCAGATGTGTCTCTTTAAAATTCGGAATTCTTTATATTTATGGGGCACCCTTTGGAAGCCTATATAGCCACTGTCCACGCTGTGTCACATTTGTGGAGCATTAGAAGCCTTCTCTCCTGGCTGCCAGCAAGACAGATGCCACCCTTTAAATACCATGTTCTTTTTAAAACAGAGAGAGGGAGAACATAATTTCCACTTCCATCAGTGCAATCTCTAGTAAAAATCATTAACACTAATCATCATTAATGTTCTGTGCAGTACATTAGTAGTCTGCCTGATACTGTTCCATTAAAAAGTACTGAGCCTTGAGTTCAGAAAGTCCTACATCAAAGTCTCAGGCAGCTTGTGCTTAGTGTGCAGCTCTAACATACCCTGCCTCAATGGCCACCTTTCTCGCAGATGTTCGATAGGTGTCCTCTGATAAAAAGACCAGGTATCTGCGTGAGTGAGAGCTGAGTTTCATTTATTGATTACACTGACATGAAGCTGAAAGGCAAGGAAGTTCCAGGAAGAACTTTACAGAAGATACTTATTAGGAAATACAGCAAATGAACTAAAACAGTGTAATAATAGATTGCATAAAAGAAATACACAGGCAGAATAGTTTTTATAAATTTAATGGAGGGGAAAACATCTTCGTACTTATTGTTTCTACATTTTAAAATGTTAAGGAGCATTAACTAAAGAAACGTTTAAAAAATACTAGTAGGTGGTCCAACTGTTAAGGATAAGTCTGGCCCAAGATTCAGATGATGAGCTGTAGAAGATTAAAAATTCAGTGCATCCTGAAGTGCAAACATCTGAATGAGCATGGGATTCATCCCAGAGGAGCAATGCCTGAGGGCACATCCCTTCTGGAGATTAGTATCTAGTAACTAACATAAAGCTGCATTACTACAAATCTAACAGGAAAATAAAACTGACTTTTCATCTTGTCTCTAGGCCAACGGGATACAGTCTTTAGCCTAATTTCTATAGTTTCTGCAGACTGGACCAATCTGGTCTTGTTTTGTGCTCCAATTCCTGCATCTTTTGTTCTCTTTCCCATGATATCATCCTGAAATACTTTAGGCCTAAAGATGTAGTTTCTTAAATGTAATTTATAAGGTCTTAGAAGTCTTATTAAAAGCTCTTTAGAAGTCTGTCGACATGGCTTCTTGTCCTCTAGCGCTCCCTGGCCAGGCTTCACTCTTTCTGCTCTAGGAGGAATCTTTTTGCTCTGTGCTTGCACAACACCTACTCT
The DNA here is from genome assembly GCF_036013445.1 of Caloenas nicobarica. Classification (NCBI taxonomy): domain Eukaryota; kingdom Metazoa; phylum Chordata; class Aves; order Columbiformes; family Columbidae; genus Caloenas; species Caloenas nicobarica. The sequence goes on along the minus strand of NC_088246.1, from coordinate 26,669,624 downwards.
TACAACTTTGCTCATGTCTTGTGCCTGTTGATACTGCTAAAAAGGTTTGCATGTTACAGGACCTTTGGATGCACAGATGGCACGCAGCCTTCTAGAAGTTGAGGAAATGGCACAGGTTGAGGAAAAAATATTTGGTAAGAGAGTGATCAGGCTGCACTTGGTATGAATACTGGTTGAAGGTAAAGCATCTCTCTAAAGCAGTTCTCTTTATTCCCTTTATTTTTAAAGAATCAGTTCAGTTTTCAAAGCCTGAAATCTGTAATGGGGTCAGCAATCAATATAGGGCAAAACACATCAAGGAAAACAGTCAAAAACCCAGAAAATGATCAAAAGAACATAATGAAGAGGCAAGCTGAATTTTCTGACAAAACAATGTTCACAAGAATAAAAGCAGTATAAGGAAGGAGTGACATTTTGAGAGTTGAAGGTAGGTGAAAAGCTGGAACAAGAAGGTGAAGCTTTTCTGTTAGAAAAGAAAGTGAGAAGTGAAGTTGCTATTATTGCCTACAATAATGCTGGAATATTGGGATAGGAAAATATCCCAGTGGGTAAGAAAATACTGGAACGGGAAACTGAATCCTTTGATCCTTGAGCCTGGATAGAGGACAAAGTTTGATGTCACAAAGGACATTTGGCTAAAGAAAAATTAAATACAATGTAATTGTTAATAATGAATGAAGTGGCATCTCCTCCTGATTATGAGAAGCTGGAAGAATGTTCCACCGGGTTTCAGACTCCAAACGTAACCGACCTGTTTTCACTCATGTATGATTGCCACTATTTTTGTGCGATTCAGTGTTTCAGAACCTATCCAAAATAGAAAGTGAAATATTAAATGTATCTATGCTGATCAGCAAATACTTGACTAGGTTGTTTAGTGCTGCTGGAGGCTGCACAGTGTCCTTTGGCTGGGCACTGAGACCATCCCAGCTCCGCAGAGCAGCTTTTAAGCTGTCCTCATTCAGCCGCCTTCCCTTCGTGTCCTCAGCTGAGGCTGCTTATCCTGCAATGTTTCAGGCAGTGAAACTGGGTGGTTGTAAAAGTGACACGTATTTCACTGTGGAACCAGCTATGAATGAGCTATGGAATTTATAATTTAAAAGCAAATAAAAAAAATGGAAGGGTCTGAGTAGTTTATGGGACAAAAGCTGAAATGGAAAAGTCGAAGTATGAGAAGGTTTATTTGTGAATGAAAAACTATAATTGACTGTTATGGACACCAGTGCAAAAATACACTACTTTGAAATTGCGAAATGTCTTGTCAGCTCTGATTTTTCAAAGCAACTTATATTTATACATTTGATTCTGTAATATTCTTTTAGGAGTGAAAACCGAGCTACATTAGAAATGGAAGAAGTCAGTTTTTATAAAGATGTAAGGTCATTTCTTGCTGAACTTTACATAACTCTGAATCTTTAGAGTTATGCTATTTTCCCAAGTTTTTTTAAATGAGTTTGAAATTTGGTGGAACTGAGTATACTTGGCTGATGTCAGGGAGGAGAATATCCCTGTCTGTTGATTTTGATAGTGAGAGATCGAGCCTTTGGAGGAGGGCTCTTTTTTCTCTAGGGAGATCCTGCCAGTCAATATAGTTTCTCCAATAAGAACAATCTTACTTTTCTTCCACTGTAATTTCTCACTGGAATTTGCAGGGTGCTCTTGAGTAGTTTTTGCATTTAAACACTGAATTACGTAGGTCCTATATGAAATAATCTACTAAAATGAAATACTATATTGTAATGGGTTTTTTTCAGCTTGAAAGAGTGTAAGATTTAGTAGAATTTAATGCAGAGTATCTCTGCTACTTGGAATCAGTGTTCTTAGGAAAGTAATTTTATTTTAGGAAGAACAATTATTTTTTTATTCCAGAGAAGTATTGCAAGGCAGTCTCTGTGGCGCAATTGGTTAGCGCGTTCGGCTGTTAACCGAAAGGTTGGTGGTTCGAGCCCACCCAGGGACGGCTTCTCCCCTTTCCTCTGCCCATGGCAGGGGGGTTGGAACTACGTGGCCTTAGGTCCCTTCCAATCCAAACAATTCTATGAAACTTTGGAAAACAAATTCTCTGTTAGCCTCAGGCTCATTAAAACACTAGTGTGCTGAAGTAGCAGCAAGGATTCAATCTTTCCATGGGTCATTATTTAAAGATGAAATTATACAGAAATAGTTTAATTTAAGCAGAATATTACAGAGTGTTCTGTCATATCTGTTTGTCTATATAGGTTGTTGGGCTGCTGTGAGCTCTGATGGGTCTATGTAATTTTATGATGTTGAAATATAAACATATATACATAAAATATCAACACGGGCTACTGTGCACCTCAGGTTTCATGAAAATTTGTTGTTTCAGAACTAGCACATAGCTGAGAAGTTGTGCCATTTCCAGAAAATTTGTGTAAAAGCCTGGTGAGCTGGAATCTGCAGGACAGCTGTTATTGTTTGCTTCTAGCTTTAAACCTCCTGTGCATGGCACACTTTAATAATTGCTCTAGTGACAGGCATATGGATCTATGTCTTTGATGTGATGTTTTTGCTTATGCTTTAAAAACACTTGTACTGGGAGGCTTAACTAACAATATGACTTTTTCTAAAGCCTAAAACCAGGACAAATCCATATGCAGTGGCCACACTGAAGCCTGTATCCTTCAGCAGTTCTCTTTTTGTAATTTCATGCATCAGGGGAAAATGACAGGGCTCTCTCTCCACTGTCCATTGGCCTGTTTTCATGGAATGTGCAAGAATTTAATCTTTTTGAGATGTCTTCCTTCCTATAGTGCTGGAGCATAAGAATCTAAATATTAGGAAAGAGGTAATCAAAATGCTGTTTTCAAGACTGAAGGCAAAACTCTAACATACTATCGGCTTGGGAGCAGGAAGCAGACAAGTAGCTGGTAAAGAGGTGATCCAATAGCCAAGAAAAAATTCTGGCCTTGATCTAGAAGCTAAAGAGCAGCTAATAAAACCAGAAGAAATCTTTGGCCTTGTCTGTTGGCTTTGACAGACTGCTTCCACTCTACAAGTAAGACACAAGCCTTCAAAACGCCTCCTGGTTTTCAGAATATGGCTGTATGCCCTCAAGGTGGCAGAAGAGTGCAAAGCAACTTGAAAATGGAAAAGAAATCACAGTTGTTTCTCAACACACCAGATCCTGATCACATCAGATAACCAGCTTAAAATCGTTATTTTTTAGAAGATCATGCCACCATAAATTTCTGAGATTCAGATAGTAAGAGTCTATGAGTTTAACTGAAATATCTATTAAACTTTGTAACCATGTTAAGAAACAGATGAAGGGCTCAATAGGAATCAATGCAATTCTTCTTCATGTTGTGTTGCCTTCCTCCATCAGTGATGAGAGGGCAACCAAACCTGTTCTCACCTCAAACTGGTCTGCTACCATTTAGGAACATCATGTTAACCCTGTATACATATTTGTGTAAAGCATAATTGCTGATGTCCAAGTCTCACTGTGAAGTCTGGAGGCTAATTTAGTAGGTTGTGAATAGTTTACCCAAGTGTGGGTGCAGTTATTAATGGATTCCACTTATGCCTCAGGACGAGACTGTCTTTGCCTTGCAAAAAATAACTTTTAACCTTTCCAGAAATGCAAGCAGACAACAGGAGGAAAAAATTGAAACCTCGCCCTGGGTTAAGATAAAATTAAATATTCTAGAGTGAGTCTAGTGCAAATGGATTGCTTTTGTCCAAAACACAGAGCATGCTCAAAGGTTGAGGCCCTTACTCTGGGAGCTGAGTAAGCATCTATCAGCTTGTCAGGAATCATAGAATAGTTTGGGTTGGAAGGGACCTTCAAAGGTCATCTAGTCCAACACTCCTGCAATGAGCAGGGCCATCTTCAACTAGATCAGGTTGCTCAGAGCCCCGTCCACCCTGGCCTTGAATGTTTCTGGGCATCTACCACCTCTCTGGGCAACCTGTTCCAGTATTTTAACACCCTCATTCTAAAAAATTTCTTCCTTGTGTCTAGGAAGATAGGGAAGAAGAAAGAGATGCTGTGAGATGCCATCTTGAATTTCCTTTCTGCCACCTGTGTCCTTATAAACCTCCTAGCAGTATAGTGGATCAGAAGGAACCCAACTCTGCAGTTCCTCTGTAAATTAAATTCTTTTTGCTCTGACCTTTTCCAGATCACTGCCAAAAGCACTGTATACATAAAAGGACAGAAGTCCATTTAACAGCAGTATCTTTGCACACAGGTGGTTGCAGGAGACTGACGGGTGAGTTACCGACAGCATGTTAAGCAGCATTTGCGTCATTGCGGAGCTATTATTCAGATGAATTTGCATCTACTGTTTCAGATTCATAGAACCTGACAACTAAAACACTAAATTATTATTGTCTTGAGTCTTTTCTACCCCAAGTGAGACTGCAGTTTGCTGCCAGGAGCTTTTCTGCTTTTGATAGGTGTTCTTCTGATAAGATAATGTGTTTTTAGGATGAGTTGTGATGCTGTTATTTTGCAGAAATACCCCTTGGGATATTCTTGGCCATGGGCAAAAGATTTGGATAATAACCATGACAGTGAATTCAGGAAAAAACCAACCAACCAACCAAAACCCACCCAACACTCTTCAGGGGCTGGTAATTAGTGGAAATGGAAATTAGTGTGGAAATGGTGGAGATCTGCTCTGGCTGTTTCACTAAGGATGTTAAGAATTGACACTTGGGAAAACTTGTTTCATTTCACCCAAATAATCAATTTTGGAAGCTTGAAAGCCATAAGAGAAAATAAAAGATATAAGTGTTTTTGAGAAGATGTTGATAATAATTATTGGAATGGATTACATATATTTCAAAAGCTTGTGTTCAAAATGGCATTCAAATGTTGTATTTGTTTCTTTTGATAATTATACTTGGCTTAACGAGAACCATAATTTCCTGAGTACTTGGAGACTATACTCAAGCATGGAATCACGTTTAGGAAATTTTGCTCGTGTAACACTTATATTCAACCACCTGTTTTCCAGGACAGGACAAATTTACTCCAGCCAAATATTATGGAAATATAGTAATTTCTGTGGAAGATCTTCATTTATGCACCATAGATTGCATTCATTTTGCACCTGGGGTTTATAGGGGAGCAATACAGAAAATTAGTGGTATTTCAATGAGCTCAGAATGAAGCCTGCATAAAGCCAGATGAATTCGAGATTTCTTCTCGTAGCATATCTAAGAATTTCTTCACTTGAACTTGCTATTCTCTCATTGTTTGAAATGAGTATACATTATTCTAATACTGTAAAACACTGCATCAAGTAGGTGGTAGAAAAACAGCTTCTAGGAGATCCTGTCAGAAACCACTAAGCATGACAGCAGAACTCGTCAAGTCATGTCAAAAGCTGCGACCTCTTAATGTTGCTTAGTCCATTACTTGTATTAAGGGAAATTTGTCTATTTGCAGTCTTTGGCACAGTATTCATATTTTAAACTGATGAACAGAGATCTTTATGATGATGATCAGTGGCTTATGATTCTCTTCCCAGTGAAGCAGCCTGCACAGTCACAACTGAACCTTCTGCAACATCTTTCCAGGTTTTGAAGTTTCTTTTTGCTCTGCCTTGCTTGAATTTACCATGTTCACATCACCTCTACTTTTTACCTACTTATGCCATATTCATGCAAAAGCACCTGCTATAGGGAGCCCAACATACTGCCAGCTGAGCCTGTGGGAATGGGAAACAGCATCTGTCAGCCTGACGCTGGGCCCAGGAGAGCAAGTTACGCTCAGGAGGAGAAAGGAAAGGGGAGACGCAATTAATTCATCACCCCCTGGCAACTGCTCTTCTGTTTGATTCCCATTTATCTGGATGATTCCTCTGCATGCTGGGATCACAGGCTGACTGGGAGGGTCTTGTGCTCATAGACATAACATGCTTATAAAAGAGCAAACCAGCCTCAAGAGCTGTTGCCCATCACAACTAGTAAAATTGAGGTGTCAAGAGGATTACATAGGAAGCCCAGTTCATATGCACAGAGGCACTTTAAACACTTCTAAAGACTTTTTAGCAAGCCTCATGCAGCTTCTCCAGAAATTTATCTTTCGCTTAGTTACTCCAGCTATTTTCCTTTCCTTCCAGGTTTCTTTCTTGTTCTGAACGCAAGCTTTAACCTATTTTAACCCTATTGTTTTAGCTAGTTTATGCTAACAGCCTAGTTGCATTACTGCTGATATGTACCCACTTCTAGTTAAATTCTCCAGAGATAATCCTTACAGAGAGACAGACCACTCCCCAAAATGATTAATCTCACTTTACTGGAAGTTAACTCATCATTTTATATTCCTGAAATTTGACAATATGAAGGCTCCCTATGCTGTCTGCAGTTCATCTCACTGATTTTCAGCTATGGTTTTTGAGAGGAAAGACAGTTTCTTCAATATTGTGCATAGCATAAGCAAAATGCTTGATTGGATGGTAAGTTCTGATGAACTCAAAACCTGCGGACCAAACTGAATATCTTCCTGATGCTAACGAGGCTAGAAGTTGAGAGGTAGGCACTATGTATTTTTTCAGCTTTAATTTCCAAATGAATCCACTTCTGTGGTGAAGGTGTGAAAACACAGCAGAATTTGGATGTTACCAATGAGCTGGTAGAAAGGACATGCCTGGCAGGATGTGCCGTGGAACAGATCACAGAGAACAAAGGATAAATCAGAAGATGACAAAAGAGACAGGATTTGCCTTTTGTAGTTTCCTTGTTAAATCTCAAGTGTTAATTTAACTGTGTTGTGTTTTGGGTTTGTTTTGGTTTTTTTTTTCCTTCCCAGGCAGCAAGTCCACCTCCTATTCCTAGCAATAACCTTTGCATATATCCTAGTGGATTACATGGACTGAAGGATGTTATTTTATCTTTTCAGTCCTTGTAGGAACTTCCTGGTGCGTAGGTGATCTATGTAAGAAGAGACACTCTTACCATGTTAAAGCATTTAACTATTTTCTTTTTAGAACAACAATAAAAATTATATTTTGACATACCAAGACAATGACTGAAATACTAACACTTTATGAATCATCATGGTCCAATGAATCAATGCAGGTGTTTACCTCTAGTATGTTTTACTCAAGAAAAAATAGGCCATTATTTTATCACAGCAATTCCCCTTCTGTTAATTCAGCACAGAGCTGTGGATACATAGCAGCTACCTGTTTTGATATTTGCCCATTTTCTCTTAACCAATTAATTGAAAGTTTTTAGTGCTTATTCCTCCTTACACTGTTTGGAGGTGCCTTCAGACTCTCAGCCACTAACCTTTGGAATGGTGCTTTCTCCAGGTGACAGGGATCTTCTCCTGGATATTTTCTTCATGCTTCCCTTTGGGGGTTCCTGCTGAAGAAGTCTCTCTCACCTCTCCCCTTACCTGCTTTTGCTGTTGTCCTCATGGTCCTTTGAGTGTTCTCCCGACTGCCTTCCCTATTCCAGAAACATGGCTGTTGGAATTACAGTTCATTTAGGGTTTTCAGAAAAGCACTGTATGACAGCAGTCTCTTAAAAAGGCCTCAGATATGAAGAGTCTTTGCTTCTTGTAGTGTTTTTTTGTGACAGTGAATTATAACATTAGCAATAGCAGATAGTTCTGTGTCTCACACAGAACTGAATGAATGGTAAGGGCCTAACAAACCTTGATCTTCCTGACAAGAGAACCAAGTTTAGAGGTTCCTTGCATGGACTTCTGCATATCATTTTGAAAGCACACAGCACAACTCTCTTAACACCAAGGAGCCTTCTGTCTTCAAGTATAACATGAAGCCCCATTTTCCTTCTTTTGGCCATTAATCCTGTTTAGCATTTGGAAAAAAGGAAGGAATTATTTCTGCTTTTGAACTTCTCATACTATAAGCACGCAGTTATTGAGTTTCTTGTGGACTTTTCAAAAGGCGGTGTTGAAATGATGAATCAAATAGACAATCATACCTATAAGACAGTTGTAGGCAGACTTCAAATGCTCTAAGAAAATGTTTTACAGCAATGGGCTAAGATAGTTGCAGTAATGCAAACGTATTGTAAATTCTGGGTATGAATATCTGCCAAGGCATCTAAGCAAGCAACTTAACTCATTAAATAGCTTCTTTTGGAACACTGGACATGCTTTATTTCATTTTTTTTTTTCACAATTTATTTAAACATCTCACATATACAAAATACATTTTCTTTCTTTTTTAGAGAAATGCTTTTTTTTTTTTTTACCCATTGTAGAAGATGGAAATGAGATTTGAAAGCAGGAGCACCTGATTTTGGAGGAAGAGAACAAAGATGAGGAAAATTGATCCACATGCTTAAGCTGCGGGTGAGACAGGACATTCTAAGTTTTGAGACAGACTTCAAAGAAACAGAGAAGTGATACTTTAAATGCTACTAGCACCATCAAAGTTCAAGTATTGGAAATATACTCTGTAATAATGCGATTAGCACCACTGTATTTGAGTGGAACTGAAAGTACCTCAGATCATACGGAGAAGTACCTACAAAAGATGTGGATCACACTTGATTTAGTGTATGAGGTAGTTTAAACCTTTGTAAGTCGTGGTTTTAAACTTCCTCTGTGGAAGATATTCAAAGGCCACAAGTGGTGCAAACTTTCATGACTTTTTATTTTGTTTATTTTTTTTTTTTTCTTTACAAAGGTTGACATTTCCCAAAGCAAGGTGTTAAATCCTGAAAGACTTCCAAGTCCTTTTGGGGCTGTATTAAATTTCATTGCACAATGCTCCAATCAATTCTTCTCCTTCTCTTTCGCCCAGAGTTTAAGCAAGTAGATGAACAGAAGAAATGGAAGGAGTCAGCTTTCATTATAAAAAGAAATGACAAGAGAATAATTTGGGAGAGGCTTTAAGTTAATTTTAGTTCATTCATTTGAAACAGACTGGGCCAACGTCCACACCAAATTCTTGGTCAACGCCGCCAATATCCAAAGGTGCAATGTCAAGGATGGGCAAGCGAGATGGCTTATTTGTTCTGTATTCAATAATTGTTTTGCCCCATTTATTGTTCTTTCTCTGCAAGAGAAGATTCATTACAATTGTTATTGCATTGTTCATAGTACTGAGAACTGTTTCACCTGAATGGATAAATTCTAGTTTTGCTGCCATTGTTTGCAAATCGGATACCCGTATCCAATTATTTAGATCTCTGATACAGAGAAAATATTTACTTTAATCTTCTGAAGTCATACGTGTGATGCTCTACATAAACTACCATATTATTCACACTGATGTTAAATCCTCAGAGAACCCTGCCTGAGTTTTTCAGGACTTAAAGATCCTGCCCTTCCTACAGCTTGTGCACAGTTTTCTCATCAGTCTTCAGCTTACACAGGATCTGGGTCTGGTCCCTCTGAAAAGCTTTTCCTTTTTTTTGCCACACTGCACAACAGAAGGTGGCTTTGTTTGTACCCCACTCTTTCCCACTTGTTAAAGATCTGGCATAGTTGGTTTTGTAAGCTATTTATCTTCATTGCATAAAATTTTGCTGGTCTGACTGAGAATCTAATTCTGAAACTCTGTTCCTCATCATGTGCTTAAGCATGGGCAATCACGGTGCGCATGGTTTCTGCGTTACTTACAGAGCAGCCATCCTCGAGAACACTGAAAGTGAATCTGCTGTTGCCTTCAGCTCGTAGCTCAACATCGTTGGATCCCTGCAGTATAACAGCCTTTTTAAGATTGCCGGTTTCCTCATCCATGTAGGCAATGCTGTTCTTGCAGTGGTAGGTGATGTTCTGAGAGGCATGGTTGGCCAGCAGACGCATGAAGGCAAGTTGGGTGGCCATATCCTTTGAGGTGACTCCTTCATCATTGTATTCAAACTGGAAAACAGAAAGGAACCCTATCAGTTGTATTGCTGGGGAAAGGTGGACGTTTGTAATGGAAGTATGTGATATTTTTTCTAGGAACATGAGAAAAAATAATCACATAAGTCTGCACTCACTTGTCTATTGCAACTAAAGAGCATTAAATAAAACTAGTAGCAGGTAGGTTGAAAACCAGACATGAGTGGATGTAGTTAATCAAATTGTAGAACTTGGTTCCAAGATGGGGTGTTAACAGTTTATGTGGATTCTAAGACAAGATCACACAGGTTCAAGGAAATCTATTGTTTCCACAGATAGACAGAAACAATGCCTGTCTCAAGAAAACCCCAAAATCTTTTTCTGGTTTAATAGAATAGTGTCTGTGGACGTTACAAATGTTTACTTCATTCTTATATTCTTTTACAGGATCTGCTTTTAGACACTGTAAAAAAAAGGACCCTAGACTACCCTGGACCCTTGTTCCGAGCCAGTGAGGTCAGTCTTATGTTCTTATACTATAGATCTTGGACACTGTGATTTCATCAAAACATCAACTCAATTTCATTTAAGAATTATGTAATTGCATCTCCTTAGCTGTACAAAAGCTATTTATTTGCAATTTGCTAGTACAGTGTCTAACATGCAAGTACGTTCATTTCTTATTTCTAATTACGCTGGCAATTCTGAACATTACGGTGGCAAACACTCAGGATCTCTGGTGTGTAATATAAATATCTTTCCAGGAACAGTGTCATATGTAAAAAATCTCAGTTAAAACAAGAAGCAAAGATATTTTTCTTACTTTTTCAGACAGTTTCTGGGCTGTCTTTATACTAATATACCATATTACAGTCCAGACTTCCCTTGGCAATAGCCATTAGTCACATGGAATTGATCGTTTGCAGTCACCAAGAAAAAATAGAACAATACTGAGAAATCCTTTTAGCAAATTGTGATCCAAACCAGAACCGGAGCTCTGCTCCCTTGAGATAAAAGGTAGTTCCCTTTTTCATATTTCTCCTCTAGGAGAGTTTATGTGTTTGCTTGCTGAGAGCCTGTGAATTGGGAATTCTTCAGACAGCACTGTAGGAAATAATCAGCCTTCCATAAATCACTTACCTGGCTGCCACCGTTGATAGTTTCACCAAACCACATGTGCTTCTTGTCCTTGGGATTCTTGTTGACATACCAGTTCTTAGTGGGAATATTGTCAGGGTTGGCATGGATGCAAGTCTCACCAGTGGCAAAGTCACAGTATGCTCTAATAGCATCCGCAGAGCAGCCTTGGTTAGGGTCAATCCAGTAGAAGCCTGCGATTGAGGACAGAAATGCGAACAATAGTTCACTCAGCCTAACATTTGCGTTCAGTTTATATTCACTTATTTGATACAGGAACTCAGAGGTCATAAATATCACAACTAGGTACAACACTAAGATGATAACTGGGATATGTATTTTAGATTGTTAATGTATAAGGAATGATATCTGAAAGATGAGTTAAATATTTTTGTATTATTTTGAAAAATTATTGCGATAATTTTGCAAGAATGGCTATAAAGAGCTTTTCAGAATGTCCTTACATCTATTTTCAGTGGAGGCAGAGACAACTTAATTGGTCGTTTAGTATTTTCACTGGGTGGCCAAGGATACCATTCATCAAAGAAAGGGAACTGGTCCCTGAGCCAGAAAGGGCAAACATCTGGCACTAACATACCGCTGCTCCATTCTGGGTGGCTAAGTCTTAGGTCACGGCAGGTGCGAGCTGGGTTCTTTCTGGAGCCTTCTGGGGTCAGCAGGGTCTCAATTTGGTTGTTCAAAGTTTTCAGAGTGGCATCAACTTCATAATCCTTGGGTCTGAGAGAAGGTTGATCAGCCCGGTAGTATTCTGCATCATAGCCAACTTCGTATCCACCACCATTTGGACCAGGGGGACCAGGGGGACCAGGAGGACCAGGAGGACCCTAAAGTTTTTCAAAAGCAAAAGACAAGCAGCCTTCTATTAGAGATATGGTTCTCTCAACTAAAGGCTTCCACATATGCATAGTGCTACTTAACCCCTAGCACCCTGAGCTCTAGTCTGAGGCAGCACATATGGACCCACCCTGTGGTGACTACTATGGGCCTCAAGCAGTAGAAGATGCACAGTGTAGGACTACCACATCTTCTTTGTGTATTTGCTCTCTGGCCATAAGGAATGAACAAGGACTTCAGGTTTAGGCCTGTCAGGGGAATGTTTAATGCTAAATACCAACCGACATTTGGAATGATTTTTTTATTTAATAAATAAATATTTTCCTAAACTGCTAAAGTTTTGAAGTGATTGTCTTGTAACTGTGACATAAATATGTTTATTCAGTCAACAACAATAAGTTATACTCACAGCAGGGCCTTGGCTACCATGAGAGCCACGCGCACCAGCAGGACCAATAGGTCCAGGGAGACCATTGCGACCATCTTTACCAGGAGGACCAGAAGGACCAGGTGGACCCTAAAAGGGAACTCAAACAGTTTAATGACAGTAGAGAACACTACGAATAGAGATCTGTATAAACAGGAGTGTACGTATATATTGCACAAAAGGAATGGGAGAGTTATTTGCATATGCTCTTAAATTCACATACCCTTGGGCCAGCAGGGCCGATATTACCAGGAGGACCTTGATCACCGTGTTGGCCCTGTTGGGAAAGATACGTGCGTAGTCATTAAAAAGACGCAGTGGCACACATTTGTATTAGCATGATTCACGGGGGAGATATTTGGGCTCAGAGAATGAGAATCTAGGGCTAATGACATTTATTAGCAGAGTTGGGGCATAAAATGCTGGTTTTGGGGAGGGAGGAGAGAGAGCGTAAAGAGGCATTTAAGAGGATAACCTATAAAAGTCTCTATATTGTTTCTTCAGATTTTCAGAGAAGACTTTAAAACAAATGTCAGAATTCCTAAAGGGGATACCAGAATTTAAAAAGAAGAAAATCTACACATTACTTCTGTTACTCTTTAACACAAAGCTTTACAATTTATGGCCAAAATAAGAAATAATATTAAAACAAAGGCAGAGCTTTTTGAACTCTGTGCAGGCCAAATGCAGTCGAGTTTCAGGGCAACTAATGCTACTCACAGTTCTAAAGCCAACTATCAATGGCAATATAAAAATTTGTCATTTTGTCTGAAGACAGTTGAGTGTTAAAGAGAATCTCATGGCCTTTGAAAGATGATACAGAACGTAGTAAGTGGTATCAACCTGCTGGGTTGTGCATATGTAGTTGCACACTAGGGTGACCTTATTTCCTTTTTTTGCTCTTTATATTCAAAATACTGAAAACCATTTACTTACAGCAAGACCAGGAAGACCCTGCAATCCATTGTGTCCCTTCAAGCCAGGCAGACCTCTCGGACCCTTATCACCAGGCTGACCTTTCTCACCACGTGGACCTTGTGGGCCCTAGGAAGGGATGTAGGTGTACGAGAAATAAAATAGAAGGCTTCAAGTATGTACCACTGTCAAAGCAAGAATTAAGCATGAGCATTCTATTATGCCATAGGTTGCTCCTCACACCTCATGTTAACGTACCCAGGAAGAGTGTCAATCCCAAAAGCTTCAGGATTGCTCCCATATGAGAGAACACTCATCTTAATTCTAGGTCTATAAATATTTGCAGCTCCTTAAACACTACTTTTTGGGCCCATATCTTGAGCACAGTCACGAGTCCTTATTAATAAAGCATGTTTTCTCTTCTTGCATCAATGTGGTATTGTATTTAGAAATCAGACTTACAGCAAGACCTCTTGGACCAAAAGCACCAGCAGGACCCACAACACCAGCAGGACCCTGAAACAGGAATAGAAAAATGCTTGTCACTGCTGTATATTATACATAAGAAAAGTTCCATGCTCTGCAGAAAGGAAAGTAATTATCCGCATATTGTAGGGATTTGATGTATAATGTGTATATATGATGGACAAATGTTAGTGCTGTGTTAATAAAAAAAATTAAGGTCTTATCAACTTACAGGTTCACCACGGTTTCCAGGCTTTCCAGCAGGACCAACTTGGCCATGAGGACCAGGAGCACCCAGTGCACCACTGGGACCAGGGCTACCAGGAGCTCCACGCTCGCCCTGGGAACAAAGGAGTGGAAAGAGAGAGACAGTGTGTTACTACTGACTTACACATATTGGTATATTTCTTCCATGATTACAAAATAAAAGAATGAGTTACCTTGAAGCCAGGAGCACCATCACGGCCTGGAGGACCATCATTTCCAGGGTTGCCCTGTTAAAATACCATGAAAAAAGCATTAAATTCCATCAACTTGCATCTCATGTGGAACTGTATGTCAGTCTAATTGCTCACAATGAGAATAAGAAGACATTGAGATGGGACAGCATAAATTTTGACAATAAAAAACTCTTCCTTATAGATGCCACTCTCAAATCCCCTAAATATATTAAGTGTTCTCAGAAAAATAAGATGGCCTTTTAGGTCTTCGCAAGTTCAGTACAGAAGAAAATTACTGGATTTTGCTATATTTCTCTAAATGAAAAGGTCAATACAATAGTGGTCTTCATACAGTTGCACTCTTCTAAAAGTGAGACTTACTTGTTAGATGAAAAATGCCAGTGATGAGAAAAGGACTTCCACAGTAGTCAAGCTAAATTACTTTGTTGTGGTACTTCACAAGCTTAAATGACTTCATTTGTGAATGTTTATTTCACTTCCACTGTTTCACTGTGTACACTAGCAAAGCTTTTTTTTTCTCCAGAAAATTCTCGTGGAACAGAAATTTTATTTCTCTTTAAGAGTGCTAAAATAGAATTACTGTTCTCTGATCTCTTTGAAATCCTGTGAGTTTCAGGACTTGCAGGAGTCCTTTATTAACAATACTTCAGGTTATCAAATAAGTTTCCCTGATAAGGTCCAGAGAAAGCTTTATACAGTTATCCTTACAGGAGACAAGATAATATGTTAACACTTTAACTGTTCTTATAGTGTAAGTAATGTATAACCACTGCATGCATAACTTTCTTCAAGGTGATCTACTAACTTGGATGGGTAAGTTTATTTGCTGCTCTGTGAAGAACTGGGAGCAGGAACCTGTCCTCCAAGTAATGACCCATAAGGCAGAGGGAGTAGTTTGTTCCACTCCAGTGTTCCCATATTGCCCCTTCTGCAGAGGACTCAGGTCTTAACCTGCACTGATCTTTGCTGTTCAGCAGAACCTGCCCCACAGGCCTGAGTTTGTTCCACCATGTTTTTAGCCTACAAATATACTTTACATTTTATGATGACCGAATGCACATTGGGAAACATTATCTAGTTCAGCCACAATGTTGAAGTCTATCCATTTTGTTAGAGTTCCAAATAGTGTTGAGTGTTGCATACGTCCAGTAACTGAATTCCAACATTTTGTGTAATGTGCTTCATATGCCTTCTGAGTGGGCCTAAAGTTAAATAACACTTTGTCTCTAATGCCACAAATCATGAGATTCCCTCAAGCAAAAGTGGCTGCAATTTCTATACTTCCCTGAAAGATATGTATATTGCATCTAATATGATGCGTAGGAAAATTTGCTGATAACAAGCTTTCCTCATATATTCTTCTCTATAGCCAAAACCTTATCCCCTGGATGTCCTATTTTCCCAGCTCCAAAAATGAAGTAATCTTTTTCCCACTCTATCTTTCGCAGCAATTAAGTAAAAAGTCAAAAGATTCTGATAATGACTCCAGGATTTATTTCAGACACAACTTGTGCCTTGAAGAATCTGTCACCTATTTGGGAGTGGGAATCCATGTCTGTTAGAATCCTGCTATAATTTTCCCTGAAGACATCAGAAGGTTCAAGCTTCCTAGCAGAATAACCTCCAGTTGCATCTGCCTTTTCTGTCTATTTGTCTTTGGCTCAGAATAAAAGAAAAGCAATCCTGAAGAGGAAATAAGAAATAGCTTACATCACGACCAGCTTCGCCAGGAGCACCATTTGGACCAGGAGAACCCACAGGACCAGAGGGACCACGGGCACCAGGAGGACCAGCAACACCCAGAGGACCAGGTTCACCCTAAATACAGGAACAGTGATAACAAAATGTGACATTATAATACAACACAACCAGTCTTACAGAACTTTTGGCCTATATCTAAGAGAAATGTTTCTCTGCAATCAATTCTGGAAGTGAAACAGATCCAGGACACAAGAAACATATCTAATTATACTTGTTTGTCTGCAGCAAGCAATCATTTCTTCCACTGCTATAAGTGTGTGAGGTCCATATCCTCTGTTTGCAGCAGCAATGGAAACAGCAGATTCCATATCTTATTTTCCTTGGTTTCCCTTAAGAGGAGACCTAAACTTTTTTCTTTACATCTATCTGTTTAAATGAGTTAACTAGTCATGTACTCACTGTCGCTCCAGAGATGCCTGGAAGACCACGTTCTCCCCGAGAGCCGGGCAGTCCAAGGATACCAGGAGCACCAAGAATACCTTGAGGACCTGGGACACCAGGAGGACCCTATGACATGAAGAGAATATTATTTATATCAACAGAGAAAAATCAAATTTTTATGGCATTTCACATTTCTCATTTGATTTGCTCTACAACAGTGTAAACCGCTTTCCAAGGGTCTCAATGTGTGTTAATGCTAGATCCTAGAAATTGCAACCAAGCCATATGACTTTAAACTACAAAGCTAAATAACTGTAAGAATGTAAAGCTGGTTATACTCCCCTCACAACTGTTTTCCAGTGAAAATGCTGGTTAAAAACAACACCATACACATGTTCTTTCCCATCCCATTCAGTAACAGTGGGTGATGCATGAAAATTGGGGTATTCAGTACGGAGAGGATGATTGTGTGAGGGGATTCCACGGCAAAAAGACTGACCATCTGAGACTGATCCTGAGACAGCCTTAGAAGATCTCTTAGGTGGTATCTGACATCTCCAAACAACCCTTAGAGCTCTCTATTGACCACTCGAAAGGTAAACGTTGTCTAGTCAAGTGACTTTTCCATTTCCTTGAAATTTGAGCATACACATGGCGCTAAACTTGGCATAAGTAATCATCCTGACAGATTACCCAAAATCATTATCCTAATTTACGGTCAGGCCTACTAGTTCAATTACGTTTTTCACAATTGAAATTAAATTAGAAAATAAAAATTAGAAACTGTATTGCTTTATACTGGACATTAAAGGGCAAATTTTCAATTGTCACTTTAAAAATTTTAATGTAGATGTCTGACAATGACACTGAAGATTTCATTCTTAGCTGCGACTTCTGCACATCACAGAAGAAATGCGTGTAATTTTTTGAGAAAAACAGAGTATTATTTCACATAAATGCATACTTCCATAAGACAGAAAGGTGTCTGATTTTAAAAATGTCAGTAATTCTGGATGTGCAAGCTTAAAGGCACTCAACATTAATTAATTTATTTCCATAATTCTAAGCCACCCTGGGGCCAGACATCTTTAACCTTGTGATCCCCACAAATTCGTGTTTCTGACACAGAAATGAATAGATTGTTCTAAATGAATGTTCACATGTTCCTTCTTTTTCCATCTGTGATGCTCAATCTCAGAGCAGGAGACTCTGCTTCCCTTTCTCAGACTAAGTAGCAATTTCTTCTGCAGTTAGCCTTTTGCTTTCACGTGGGCTACTTGCAGAGAAAGATGCAATTCACCACAAGCAAAAAAAAAAAAAAAAAAAAAGAAAAACCCGACCCTGAGATCAGGTTCACTTTCTATGGCATGTTTGTCAAACATGTCTATGAACAATTTCTTGAGTCCCAGTGGAGCTTCTACTTCAAAGCTTTGCTAAATCTGAGGATAAAAGAGGAAAGCCCTTCACAAATGCCCAAAGTATCTTAGAAGCCATAACATTTACACGAAGAAAAACAATTTTAATGAGATATCATGCTCAGTACTTACAGCAGCACCAGCCTCTCCAGCTGGACCTTTCTCACCAGCGAAACCAGGTGGGCCAGCAATACCTTGTTCACCAGTACGGCCAACTGGACCAACATCACCACGTAGACCTCTAGCACCATCTTTACCAGCTGGGCCAGGAGGACCAGGGGGACCGCTGATGCCCTAGGATTGAGTATGAATATAATATCATTACAATATAGACCCATTTAGTGGGGAGAGCAGAGATAAGTTTCATTTTATAAACATTACAAAAATCGTGCTTTGCAATAAACAGGTTATCAGCTGTTCTGAAGCAGCAGCTTCTGTTGCTTTTGTTATCAGTAGATAGGTGTAATCAGTAGAACTATTGGACTGAGGTTTTTTTTACTCAGTGCAGGTGAAAGTGGCAAAATTTGGCAGGAAAATATTGATTTAGCTCTGAAGATATTAATATAACTACAAAATCTATCAGAAAAACCTCTTCAAATTCAACAGGACTATTTGGTTTGGATACTGGGATTTAAAATATATTAAAATGTAGGGTACCTAATGAAAGAAGTGCCTTTTAGTAAAGGTCAGAAACACCTTTGAGAAGAAAACTACAAATGTTAATTTGAAATGAGAATTTTTGGCTGAAAAATAAAGATATAAGGATTCACATTCCTAAAAACAAGAGGCTGCCCTACTTGAGACAGGAGCTGAAACTGCAGATACTTTAGAAAGCATGGACAGACCTTAACATTCTTTTTCAAATAGGACATGACTTCCTTATTGCACTCAAAATCAATGACTATGCAGTTACTCGCTGTGAACAAAAGCAAAAGAAACACAGATTTTTACAAATGGTTGGGCACCTCAAGATGCAGAGGGATGCTTGGAGAATTATATAAAAAAATCCCCAACCAAACAAAAACTAAATGCATAACTCCCACTCTGGGAGTTTAAACAGTTCAGAGACTTCTTATCTCATCCAGTCCTCTAAGGATCAAAGGTGATTTCAGTGCAGATTAGTGTCCATGTAACATAAATGAGGATTATCTCTAACCAGTGCAACTTCTGATTTATCTCCCATTAGAACTTCTTCACAAGTTACTTACAGCAGGGCCAGGAGGACCAACTCTTCCAGCAGCACCAGGGAAACCAGTCATGCCCTAAAAATAAAAGTGAAAAAGAAGAGTTGGTTTAAAGGAAACAATGACTTCATGAAAAGCAACAATGTCAGTGCCAAGAGCCTGAAGACTTACAGGAGGACCAGCATCACCACGAGGGCCAGCAGGACCAGCAGCACCAGCAGGACCCTATGTATGAAGGATTGAAAAAGACAGATGAATCAAGCAAACACAGTTTATGTTCCCTATCTAGAATAAGGGCTCCATCTCACTCTCATTGAAATTAAGGGAAATTTGGCTTTTTAAACAGGAGCAGGACTGGGCCCAAAACCACAATTCCTGTCCTGATGCTAGGGTAGTAAATTCTCACAGACATTTAAAATCAGTATTGTAAGGACTGAGAAGAGTTGCATAAGGCATTCATAATTCAAATGAATTTGCCTTGCAACTATTACGTGCATCTAAGAAAATCTGGAAGCCAAAATGTGAAAGAGACAGTAAAGCAAAGAACAGCAAGTCCTCTGTTTGCACTGTATGACTAGTAACAGCCATATAGTGCAAGAATCTGGTGTTGCTCTATTAGAATGATACAGTAGGAACCCCAAGCCATGTTATCTTGCATTACTTTACAGTACTTGAAATACCAGGGCATGACTTTCTATATAATTTCAACCAGTTTCCCAGTAATGCGCTGCATGTGTGTGAAGTAGAATATACCTTTGGGCCAGAAAGGTGTTAGCACATGAAGTGCCTGTGTGCAAGTGGGTGCACAGAAAAATTTGCACATTTGCTTTTGGATGACTGGGTCTGAAAGTGAGACTGTGACAGCACATCCTGTCTTTGAGAGGAAGATACCATCATTCTCAGCTCAGAACTTACCCACAATCACGCCCTGAATAGTCCAAGATATACTGATTTTGCTGATCTTCAGGGCAAGTTGATTTTTTTTTCTCTTCATTTCAGTTCCAGACTTACAATCTGAGCCCACATAAATAGATTGACAAAGTTTATATAATGTGTGAATACCAGTATGGTGACCTTCCTCACAGCCTAGTTTGAAGTTTTGTTTCTTTTTTAAATTATCTTTTCAAAATTCGAGGCCTTCAGGCTAGCATATTGCTTGCATAGCACAGTTAAGAACCAGACATGGTGCACTTACTGGTGGTCCAGAAGCACCAATTGGGCCAATAGCACCTGTTGGTCCACTTTCACCCTTAGGTCCCTTAGGCCCACGCTCGCCTTTAGCACCAGGCTGACCAGCTGCACCCTATGGGCAGAAAAACACACAGAACAAGGAGTTGGAAAAGCATGCAAAGGAAATACAGCAATGGTGTGGCATCCAGAGGAGGACAGCACAAACAATACTCACAGGAGGTCCAGCAAATCCACTAGGACCTACGGGACCAGGCTCACCGCGTTCACCCTAAAGACAGGACAAGGAAGAGAGGACTAGTTGGAATGGGCTTTAAAAGGGCATTTTTCTCAATATCACGTCTTTGACACAGGAACAGTGGTAGGAATTGCTACTTACAGGGATACCACGGGCACCAGCAGGACCAGCGGGACCAGCAGGACCTCCTTCACCCTAAAACAGATTTCCACAACGTTATGACATCACTGCAGTCAGAACAGGGGTGATCTTGTGGTACAGACACATTTGGCAATGCTACTGAAAATGCTTCTGTTTTCACTCACCCTGTATTTATAATTTCTAACGATACTCAGACAGGACAAAGAATCATTCTGAGCTAATGTGTGGTTGTTCATCACCATATCAAAACCTCTTCTCACAGTGTGAGGAGGATTGTGAGATTAGCCTCAAACGGGAAGAATTCAGACAAAGCCTCCATCAGAATCTCCTCCCCATATAACCCACTGCCATGCAGATGTGCATCCCTTTCCTGCCCTTTTAGGAAAAGGTTTGGGCTGCTGTGGAAAACTTCACTGAATAGTTCTACAGTCCCAATAACACTTGCGTCCCTAATCTGAAAAACTTGCAGAACTCGTGCACACTAGAAAGATGGAACTGTTTTTTACAGAACTCTTTGTCTTAAATATTAATGCGTGGGTAAACTGCATAAACAAACATGACACTTTTTCACTCAAAGACTAGACTTACCCGGTCACCAGCACCACCAGCGGGGCCAGGAGCACCAATAGCACCAGGGAGACCCTATAGGTCAAGAGACAGGACGTCATTTCTAGCAAAATGTAACCAGGAGTGACTACTACTAATATTTTTTCTCTTTCCTCCCAGAGACAGATGTGTGACTTTCTTCCAGCTGTTTTCAATATAAAGGACACATGATTTTATAAAACAAAATCTATTCAGCTGTTTTCCTTCCAAAGTATAAAGCCTAGGACCAAACAGCCAAAACCTCAAATTAATGACAATTTTGTGTGGCTTTGCAGGCTGCCTTTAGAATTAGCTGTCTGGGCTGAGCCCATAGAGTTAAACAGGATAATGTCACACTGAATAACTGTCTATAACATACAAGGCTCTCCACTGATGTAGTTTCTCTGCTTATGTGCATGAGAAGTTATCACTTTTCTCTCCCCCCAGATTCAAACATCCCTGGACAAAGGGCAAAAAAATCATATTGATTTGTATCAAAAATGAGCAGGTATAAGAGAAAATGCAATGCAGCGAGAGATATAAGTCCTGGAGATCCTTTTCAGTGTAGCAAGGTGAACTCAAGTAGAACCAAAAGATTAAACTTACACGAGCACCATCTCTTCCCGTTGCACCAGCATCACCTCTCAGACCTGGGGGACCCTAGAATACACACAGGGGAAGAAAAAGGCATTATTTTACATATATATGTATGTATATATCTCTCTCTATATATTCAAACGATGAATGTAAATCCCCCCTCAAAATCCCTGTGCTCTTGGTCAAGAAATAACCACATGTAAAAATTATTTTGGGTATTCATGTTTTACTTTCTATTTGAAACAGGAAAAGAACTATTAAAAACAATTATGTCACAGGAGTGGTCATATAAAACGACATATGTTTTGTATAACAAAAAGTTACATCCAGGCCATCACTAGTGTTAAGAAATCAGACCTGCACTCTACTCCATCTCCTTTTTTAATATATCCTATTCTTCTGCATTAATCTGCATGTCAGTACATAGTGTTTTATAAAAAGTTGCAAACAGTTTTCATCTTAATTTCCTTACAATTCCATTTATGCTAAATGACTATGGACTCTTTTTGGTCAAAACAAATAAAGCAGTTCTAGAAATTTCAGTTTACAGTTTAAATAATGAACAGAAGAGAATATGGAATGAGATGTACATAAAAAGACAAAAATCGATTTATAGATAATTTTATGGATAAAGCAGAGGTAGCAACAGGACTTGCAAACAGACTTCACAGCTTCATGTAAAGGCTTACGCTGGCTAAAATGCTTTCTGGTTTTATAGACAGCTGATTTTTGTAACTGATTTACTTATATCATAGTCACTGCACCTGGAGTAGTCAAGGATTTGATCAGAGACTCAGTGCTTTGTGACCAGTAGGCACATTCCTACTATAAAGCCTGTACTCAAAGACAGCTTTAGTATTTCTGTGGTAAAGACACACTCATTGTTAACCAATCCTGCGAAGCAATAACTGCCACTTAAACTAACTCCAAATATTGAGCAAAGATCAAAATACAACCTTAGAAAATACTGTCAGTCTGTTAGACCAACAAACCCTTGACTTATTGACTACTAATGAGTCATCATGTAATACAGTTTCACAGTAAATAAGTCACATGGAGATAACCTGCGGGCTTTTTAAGTTAATGAAATCCAAACATCTCCCAACCTGTACATGCCATAACAAAGCAGGTTAGACCATCCACCTTACCTTTTCACCCTTGCCTCCTGGAACACCAGCAACACCTCTCTCTCCTGGGATTCCACCAGGGCCAGCAGGACCAGGACCACCAGCAGGGCCAGCATTGCCAGGCTCACCCTACCAGCAACAGCGTGTCATGTAAGACAGGTCGAATCATTCACACAATTTTGAACAAAATTTTGTCATTACTACTTTGCCCATCATTCTGCTTGCTTATAAACAGTGTGAAGTAGCAGCATTTCATCTTAAGATACTTTACTTTTACTTTTTCAGCTAGTGAGGGTGCCAGATGTCAACACTCTGATTCTGTGGGCTCCTGAGCTTTGGGGTGTTCCATATTCTAAACTAAACTTTTGTGGAAAGACTACCCACAAAAAATCTTGAAACCTAAGCCCCATATTCAACTAGCATCGAGCCAACATTATTCTGGTAGATAAAGGCTCATGATTGTGCTAATGTTTTGGGGAAAATACTGCTTACTAGACACAAGAACTTCCTGTGTATAAGGTGGGTCTAAATAGAAGTCAGCATGAATTTTGCCCAAAATCTTGGACCCTATCTTAAACCAGAATAATAGTATATCCAGCTGACAAGTTGTATTCAAAATGATCCCAAACCATAGTTCCCCTCCCGTTGCCTATAGTGCTAAACTAAAACCTTTAATATTGGTGTGGACTAGCCGGGATGGAGCTTTACTATGTGAAGAAATGACCCAGTGGGTATATATGGTGTATAGATAACTACCTGTTACTAGTAATCACTTATGCTCTCAGGAAAGAGGGTTTTGGATTGACTTCATCAGGGATTCCACAGGGAGGCAATGGCAGCTGGAAAAGGCGTACCTTGTTACCATCAGGGCCTGGTGGGCCAGAGGGACCACGGCTTCCAATGGGACCAGCAGGACCAACAGCACCGCTTTCACCAGGAGGACCACGTTCACCCTACAGGAGACAGTCTGATTTGAGTTTTTCCTTGAATTGTTCTGTAGCTTAAAGGCTTAAGAGCACTGACCAGTAGAAATGACAATGCGACACATTTTTAGCTGAACAAACCTTTAAGAACTGTATTAGAATTGTGCAGATATTAACTAAATTTGACATAAGAATTGGCTCTAGCTTTTGTCAAAAATATAGCAAAGTTAAGTACTAAAGTCTTGCATCATCATAACGGCTGACAATTAAAGTACACGGACTTCTTGAACATGGATTTTGGCTACTGTGCTCATTCTGGTAACAGTGTCTTGCATTCTATTGTCAAATGGAGATTCTTATATGAATTTGAGAGCAGATAACAGATTCTAGTGAAATTAGAGGCATGGTAATTGGCAAACAATTATTTTTACAGTGGCAAATGCCTGGTGAATATTGGAGAACAAAGGCTAAAGCCTACTAATGTGACCTGTATGTTATACATGTATAAGGATAAATTCTGAAACAGAGGTCATCTGGCGACGTGGAGGTAGCCAGGAACTGGGCTTAAATGCACAATAGATCTAACAAAGGTAGAAATATCAGTTTTACTAAAGGAATCTCAAATTATCCCAGTGTGATCAAGCTGGACATCAATGAATAATCTGATAAGGCATATTGGAGATTTTTAGTTATGTTGGAGAATCTGGGAGTTTGAATGAGAACTATAATGTTGCCAGAAAACCGACTCAAGGAGAAGTACCATACTGCTGAAACGTGCCAATGATGCAGAATGCTAACTTATGTTGTACAGATGTTCCCCAATTAATATATCTTTTCATTGTTTTTACATATATTTTGTTAATGACAGGACAAGCAGAAAAGGAAGAAAGGTATTTATGAAATATGCAAATACCACAAAGGTGGAAGCTCTTGTCTGTGTAATATGCTGGCATATTACCCAGAAGTGAACAACCTGCTGTCTGCCTATCACAGTAGAAGTGGCACAAAATTCAGGAATGAAAAGTACCAGGCCATTTATTTAGGTACAAAAATGAGTATTTGTGCTGTAAATGGGGGGATTCACCTGGTGAAAATGACAGAAGGGGAAAGGTGATATACAATAGCCAATGATATGATGCAGACATGAAAAAGGCACATGTGATGGGCACAAGCAGTGAGGTATTTTTAGGAAGTGTTGATTTTGTTGTACAAAGAATCAGTAAAACCTAATTTGGAGTACTGAATGAAATACACTCTGGCTGGGTACAAGATGCTTAAGATAAGCCAGAGACAGATAAGCACTACTACAATGATAAAGGGAACTTGACTTGGATAGATTGGCAAAATGAAAGTTTAAAGAGGACATTGTTATTAATGCAGCCTCAGGGGACTAAATATAGGGAGGAAAAGTGCTATTTAAACTGATTGACGTGAGTGAAAAGAGTGAATGGGAATATTTGTCATGACTACATTTAGTCTGGGAATCAGAAGAAAAGATGAAGCACTAGAAGGAGTTTAAATATCAACCTCTTTATCAGGTGATTTGGAAAGCAAATAATTAATCAAGCATTTTATAAACTACTCATTGCTCTGCATGAATGGGACTTCCCTGCCATGCAGGATGGCCTCCCCATAAAGCTCTATACAGGTAAAAGAATAAAGTGAAGTGGGAGGTATAGTTACTATTATTATTGAACACATTATTGAGACAGTCTGTACTGAATTTCAGATGAGTTACTCACTCTTGGGCCAGCAGGACCAGGGACACCAAATTCACCATGAAGACCCTAAAAGAGAGTAGATGTATTGGTAAAGCTTATTTCTAAAGCAAACTCATTAGCTTAAATTGTGCTTTGTTTCTTAGCAGTAAATAGAAGTGCTTCTCAAATTGAAGCAGCATATTGAAAATCTTCAGACTAAAATGCACAATTTCTCAAAGCACACCTGAGATAATAATTTTTCATCTAAAGAAAGAGTTAGCTATTAAATTCCAAGCTCGTTTTTCAGGTACATGCAACGTAAACTCTAGGGACAGAGAGGGATGTAACTATAACTTTAGGGTGTTACGACACATAGGATGCACAATTTGCAGATTATATCACATACTTTAACAGGATAGAACCTAGAGCCTGAATTACCACTGAGCTACCTCAGTTGTATGCCATTGTAAATCAATTGATGCGCAAAAGCATACAGATTGAATAATACAGGTTAGATTGAACCTTGAAGACTTCAAAAGAAATTTGAAGTAAAATATTTTTCATGTACTGACTCGTCTGTTGGAGGGGGTCATATTTTATTGCTGCTCAAGGCCTGAAAAGCTAACGATTGGCTTTGCTCAGTTTCGTACCAAAACTTTGAAAAAAGTAGTATGTTGGAAATTCCAACAAACCTTCTTCGTTTGTGGCTAGCTTTAGCAAAAGGAGCTATTAAACTTTGCATATAACACAGATTGCTTTGCTTTGGCAAATGGACCCAACAGGCTCTTGCTTCACCACATGTGCAATTGTAAACATAATGCTTATGCAATGTTCTGCCCCTACTTGTGGAGTACTGTATCTGTCACTTACCCTTTCGCCTGGTTTACCAGCTTCACCAGCTGGACCCGAGGGACCTGGCAGACCCTAAGCGTAAAGAAACAAGAATACAGATTAAGTTAAGACAGAAGCACTTCCTACTTTGTAAACCATAGATAAGACTGAGCAGAGCACACAGTTACTTACCTGGAAGCCAGGAGGGCCAGCGGGACCTTGTTCACCCTTTCCACCTTGGTTGCCCTGGATGAAATGAAAAACAAGCGATTAACTTGGAAGGAGGAATACAGGACAATGGATTTTAAAATGGGAAGTCCCGTGAATGAAAAGTAAATCACAAATTGGATCTGTGAGGAGGATGTTACTTACAGTGACTCCAGGAGGACCTTGAGCACCGTTGTTTCCCTCCGGACCAGGAGCACCCTAAATGTGTTCAAATAGAAAGCTGTTATCAGTTTTGATTTGTTATGAATAATACTGGTTTTGTTATGAATTTGTTATGAATAAGTGATTCTGTGTCAAAATTAAAGGTCTCCAACTGGGTATTTTGAACTTAACCATTACTTGTAAGAGCTTCACCGTCAAAGGGTACTAAAGATGCTTACAATTTTTAATTCTGGTGACTGTTTTTGTTATTGCAGCACATTCACCCTTAAGGAAAATTCTTTTGGAATTACAGATTATAGGAACCTTGCTGATAGCATTTTTCCCACAATAGACCAATTATTTGGTCCCTTAAATACAAGAAGGACAAACTAGAAAACATGCACTGTCCTAAAAAATTTGCATGGGGTGTGCTATTTTTTCCTCTTCATAGGAAGCTAATACTGCATAATGAATTACCCAATTAATACCCAAGAAGGGTAGTTTTCATTTTTCCCTTAAGTAATAGTCCCCACTAGCATGAAGCTAGGTGAATGCATTCCCAAGTGCTTTTCTATTTCATCATCTATCCATGCTTGCATAAGACAATGCTATCTCCTTACAGAGGTTTTCAAAATTTACTTTTTTCTCTCTAGAGGTTGAAAAAGAAAACATATCCACATACCCGTGGGCCAGCAACACCAACATTGCCTCTTTCACCAGGTTTGCCAGGTTCACCCTGAAGTTGAAAGAAAAAGATATAAAAGTTAACCAAGATTTCATATTAGATTCAGTTTAAACTACTAAACAGAGACCGATTCTCTCCTTGCCAGAAGTTTTATTGTAATATTTCTTTAACCCTAATTAAAACACCCACAAGTGCAATCTGCCATTTTATCCACTTAGAAAGAACAGCTCAAAATAAAATGTCTTTTCAAAACTCAATTCCTTTATTTTTTGAGATCATAATTCATGACACTCTGCATAGTATACTATGCAATACACTATATATATGTCTGCATGGGTCTGTATGTATAGCAACACCACAAATCCAGTAGATGATTCTTGCTATCTGTGGCCTCTGTGTGGCAGGTCAAGAGCCCCACTGAAATCATTGGTAGCTTTTCGTCTAAAGTGAGTGAGCTTTGGATTGTGCTCCATAAATAACAAGACTCTGGAACTGAAACTTAGGCCTGGTAGCCAACCTGTACAGAGCTTTTACTGAAGAGTACATACAGAAATGATAAAATAGACATGAAGAAATTATAATATAGACATATATTATTCTAATCACTTCAATGTCTAAACATGCCTAAACTAACTACATTGTTTTCCATTTTTTTAATCATATTTTAGAGAACTGGAAAATAATTTAAAACAGAACTCTTGAATATAAGTGAATGCCATCCAATAAGCTGTACAGGTCGACACAAGATGCGTTCAATTGTTAGAGTCGGGGACCTACAGATTAGTCTGGAAATACGTTCATAGTAAAGAAAGTTTCTGTACTGTACTTACAGTGGGACCTTTTGGTCCAGGGAATCCAATGTTGCCAGGCTCACCTCTATTGCCAGCTGGACCGATTGGCCCAACCCTACCATCTGCTCCAGGGAAACCCTAGAAAAAGAAACCACATTATTAAATGGCTGGGGTAATTTAATTAGAGTGCAGTTTTAGGAAAAATGTGTACTGACAGGAAGCAAACGCCCTTTAATTTTAATCACTGCTTATACATTGCATGCTCATGCATTCTTCCATATTTCTCCTTTTTGCAGAACTGTGAATTTCTCCTTCCCCTTCCAGCACACAGGCTAGATTTGAGACCCATGGAAATGAATGGAAAGTTTCTCACTTATTTTTTGAGTAATATGGTAGTAAAATCTTGCTGGTTTTACACTGGGTTGTGTTAGAGCTCAGTGCTGAGATCTCTGCTTTTTAAAATCTCAGTCTACGTCTATGTTTCACATGCAATGGGGAAACAAAATGAAAAGCAAGGTACTTACAACAGGACCTTCCTTGCCAGCAGGGCCCGGGCTTCCAGGTTGACCTGGGAGACCCTGAGAAAAAAAGGGTTTCATGTTTTTAGAAGGAAATCAACTCACCCAACAGTTAAACAATTTTTTTTTTTCTACATGTATGCATACACACACACAGAGACACTAATGTATCAATATACACTGTGGAAACAGGACTGTATGTCCTATCAAGTTTACATCTAAAACACACTGAAGTTTAATTTGGTGGTGTGTGCTCCCATGCCAGCTGAAGATCATTACAGGTAAGGACCTGTGTCACTCAGATAAATTAAATTAGGCTCTATATAGCAGAAAATGTGCTTAAATATTTGCAGATGCCTAATAGTTCACATGTGCATTGAAAACTCTTTCACTTCATGGGGTGGGATGGGAAAAGAAGGAGTAGATCAAAGAAGACAAAATACAATTACATGCACATAATCTGGCTGCAGCCAGCACCATGAAAAGTGGATGGCTCTTCTGCAAAATAAAATTGAAATAATTGAGATCAGCAGATCAGCCATCTCACAGGATTTTAGCAGGGTTTGCTTTTATTTTAGTTAGCTATAGAGGATGCACGCATTTCAGCTGTGATCTTAATGATCACATTCTGTAGATAATCACAAGTGGAACCCCCTCTCAGATGTCAGTGCTGAATCCAGTACAAGGGTGCACTGCTCCATGACAAAGCAAACAAATGCTACCACCTACAAAAGAAGCTAGTTTCAATAAACATTTTGATGCTTCTTAGTAGTTTCCTCAAGAATGTTTTTTCGATAGAGTGGTGGAAGTGCCCTAATTATGGTTAGCACAGGCTGAATTTTTGCAGTTGGATTTCTGAATAATTCTTCCCTAAATTTTAAGTAATTTTCTTTTTGCATAGTTCAAACTTACACCACAGAGTTCAAACTTACTCTTGGACCCATAAGACCAGGCTCACCAGGACGGCCAGCATCACCATTAGGACCCTTGGCACCAGCAGGACCAGTAGCACCACGGCTACCAGCAGGTCCCTACCAAAATAAATAAATAAAATTAGGCAGAGATAGCAAAAAGCATCACACATCTGTATATAAAAGAAGATGGTTCAGAAGTAGTGACCCAGACAAGAATCTTACCATTACACCAGCTCTGCCATCAGCTCCAGGGAGACCACGAGATCCAGGCACACCCTGCAAGTGAACACAACACACATCAAGAAAGGGAAAGACATCAATCTGTTCCTGTAAGGTGCATAATGCTTGCTAAATTTCAGCCTTCCAAGCAGGTCTGCTGAATTTGAGGTAAGCGCAGCTCTGAGCACACGTACCTCAGTGTAAAAGTATATTGTGAAAGAAATCTCTCTCACTTCCTTTAGATTTCTTTAAATTCTAATCTGCTTGTATCAGAACATTTTCACTGTTCATTGTAATCTAAAGGTGGCTCTAGCCAGCAGCCAGGATCCCACAGCCTGGACCGCACTGTTTCACTCTTGCTTCTGTGCGGAGTTACTGGCTTCTTTATGACACTGTGTATCCTACCCAAAGCACAATACTGAATCTTTATCTCTACCAAAAAAACCTGGTGGAAACACTGTCTTTTTTCCTATTATTTTCCACTGAAGTCCTGCTCTTGCATGAAGCCACCTGAAATTCACTGAGTTGTTTCCTCACCCAGTGAAAAGGCTTCTAGGCACTCTTGAAGACAATGAACTGAAACCTTTTGCTTCATGCTACACGTGAACCAATTATCTGATTTAAGCAGTTAAACCTCATCACAAAGCTTTAAGAGTAATCAAAGAGAATGCACTAAATATTGCACAATAGATAAATCAAAGCAACCTCTAATTACTTCAGGGATAAGATAGTACACAGCATTAATACAAAGCAAAAATAGATTTGCTCCCAACTAATCAAAAGGCTCAGAATGGCAAATTATCTTTGCTTAGAAGCATTAATGTAAATTTAATTACTCATAATTACTTAATTTGCATTTCTGAGTCCAGCTTTATCTCCTCTTTCCTTTTTGCTTCTACTTCTGGAACATAAAAAGAAAACCTACTCTTAGACCAGCAGGGCCCGGGGGACCAGCAGAGCCAGGTTCACCGTTGCCACCTCTCTTGCCTTCCTCACCACTAGGACCAGGAGGGCCAGGGGGTCCAGCAGCACCCTATTTCGAGCAAACAGACAAAAAGAAGAAATCAGATGCTGTGTTGCAGGTACTATCAGGCTTTATTCATCAAAACAACCTTAACATATTGCCATACTTACAGGCTCACCCTTGTTACCACTTTCTCCCTTGGCACCAGCAGGGCCTGGTTCACCCTAGAGTCCAAAACAAAAAGAGAGCATAGAATTAAGCATCATTCCAAAAATCTCTCTTCTACCTGAAGAACTTTTACATGAATCAAAACGCTCTTTAATCATCCACTGCCATGCATGCCTCTATTTCGAGAAACGGTCAAGTAATATAACTGTATTTTTGGCTTAACGGACATGAAAATAGACATCTTAAAGACACTTAGAAATGGCAGTTATTGAACAACGAAACATCCAGGGCTGATTCCTCTACTGAGGATACCCACTGAGGGCCTGATTGTGAGATTGCTGCCACATCTCTCTTGGTGGTATCAACATGGACAGAGCTTAACAGTCCTTTTACCCAAAGGGTGCAAAGTGAACCTCTTCAGTCTCAGCATCTGAAGCAGGCAGTGAGACACAGAAATGAACCACAGTGTTTAATTATAGTGGAGCAAGACATAATGTCTGCCTTAAAGCCAAAAATACACCAGAGGAAATATTTTACAACTGTGGACACTGTGTCCAATTTTCAAATGAAGACATACAATATAAAAGGTCACTTACAACAAGTCCTCTAGCACCACTAGGACCAGCGGGGCCAGGAGGACCAGGAATACCACGGGGACCGGGCAGACCAGGAGCACCAGCAACACCAGGAAGACCCTGTCCAACAGAGGAAAAAAAAAGTATTATAAGTCCATTATCTTTCCTGTTGCATTAAATGATTTTTTTTTTTTTTTTCCAGAGCAGACAAGTGTGGGTAAGGTTGTACTTACAGCTGCACCTTTAGCCCCTGGAAGACCATTAGCACCAGGGTTGCCCTATTAAGAAAAATAACAATACTGGTTAGGTCGGAGTCTCATGTGCACCTGTCCAACAATAGATAAAGTCTGGCAAGTTACTTACTGGAGGGCCAACCGGACCACTAGAACCGGGAAGTCCAATCTCTCCTCTTGGACCAGCAGGACCAGCAGGACCAACATGACCAGCAGGTCCAATTTCACCCTGTTTGAGAGAAGAATAGAGCCCTCTATCAGCATACACAGTGTCAGGGCAATAGTGGAGCAATCCTATATCAGCCTGACATTAAGAATACTATTTGGTATACATATTCCCACTTCAGAGGCCAAGAAATCAAGGAGCTGAGAGCTTTTATTGAATTTTAAAGGCACTGAAGCTAGGAAGCCTAGCTAGGCCCCATCAAAGCTGATGGCTAGCATGGGAGCCATAGATGCTCAGCATATCTAAGAAGCTAAACTATCACTGAGGATTACACAGAAGGTTGACCTAGAAAATCAGGATCACAATTACAGTCTTATGTGCAGCCATGTGCCTCCGGCACTGGCCTGAAAGGATGCATGGTGTATGAGACCTAATTGACCATTATCTTGTACCTTAAGATGCCATTTGCACTGAAGCAAAATGCAAAATGATGCCTGATCAGAGTGCTGGAGGATAGTGTTCACATTGCAGTAAGTGACAGGAAAAAGCTTCTTGGCTTTACTCTCAGAAGCTTGTAAGTCTACTACCAAAAAATGAATATGACAACTTCTCTTCAGCAATTCTCTGGACTAGTCAGAGTTCACCTTGGACACCTAGGCAGTCTCCTCTTGAAATTACGTGCTATAACCACACTCACACCTGCACCAGAGAAGACTTCATGGTTTCCTAAAGTCTTGCCTTTTGATAAAAATAAACAGAATGGGATCTCAATTTTATCTTGTGTTCGCTGCAGTTAATATTAAGAGGTCTAGCAAATTGTTCTTCTAAAGTTGATCCAGATAAGAATTTTGTTTGTTGTGACCTGGAGTTCATGCATTTGTGTTAAGGACGAAAACCTGTATCACACTACATGTCAGTGTATGCAGCTTTGAGCTTCTTGGCAAATGGCGAGTGCACTATATGGGACACTCTTGTCCAAAATCCTCCGTCCTTCCTTGGACAGAGTAAAATTCAAAATAATGAGAGTCTTACCCAGGTTAAAAAAAGCTAAAATCAGAGTCATAAACTGAATTATTTAAGTTGCAGTCTGCAAGAGCAAAATGGTATTGCTCTAAACCTGAAAAGTTTCTCCATTGTAGTTTCAAGCACTTACACTGGAAGGAGTACAATACTCAGCTGCAGCTTCTTGGCCCTCCACTACTTCTGTAAAGCAATGTAAACTGTTACTCTGGTTATTTATTGTGATCCACGTTACCTTTGTGAGGTGTATACAAATGCACCATGTAAGAAGTAGTAAAAAAATAGAAAGAGGTTATGTGTCTTCCTGAACCTGCCTAGCATCAATCTTCAGCTGGGAAATAACTCCTATATTTCAAATTAGCATCCGTACATGATTTAACTAAATACGACAGGGATTCACCCTCAACCTGATCCTGATAAGAAAGCACTCCCATTTCAGATAAGGTGTTTTTTTTGCTGCCTGGCAATACTAGTTACTATATTTCATCTTCACTATGAAATGTACCACTAGAAGCAGATATTCATACCTTAGCACCAGGAGCACCTGGGAAGCCTGGAGGACCAGCAGCACCAATAGGGCCCTAGGAAATGAAAGGGAAGCAGTTGTGCAAAAGTATTCAATGATGACAACGACAGAAGTATCTTGCTTGCTGAAGTAAACAGATTTTTAAAATGTACATTTACTTAGACACTTCTGCCCATTACCACCTCAGAGTATCAGTTGCCTTTTGCAACTTCAAACTGACAGATTTGGTTCACTACAAACGATTAAGAGCAAGGTCAATGCTGAAAAACATTTGCAGTGCAGCTAACAAAGTGTGAATTAAGCAATGACCGGTAAAACCTTGCCTTGAAGCCAAACACCTGAGAAAAACTAAACAGAGGATGAGTAGAGGCAGGCATCTATCTGCAAAGCAAGATGTCTTGCTCTACAGTCCGACAAGGAATGAATGAAGGGGAGCGCCGCACCCTGCAATGGCAAGCATCAGGTGGCTGTTTCCAACACACGTACTGTGCAGGGTACCTCTGCACGCTTTCACACCAGCAGTCTTTCTGGACTACTGGTGACACACAAGAGCACTGTGTTGATGACAGCATTTGTCCTTCTTCACACGTGGGAAGAGGGCTGGTAAGATCTCTGTACCACTTTACAAGCCAGTGCTTGACACAATTTAGACTGAAGTCAGTAAGAATGTACTAGAAATTGGATTAGGCTTAACAGCAGCTGGGGTCAGGAGTTGATTCTAACATGTGAATGTATTAAAACTCTTGATTCATACCCAGAGTATACTTTTTGAGGCAGGGAACACATGCAGCCCCAGTGCCCTTTCATGAGACTCTTTTCTTATGGCAAAGTCAATGGCATGTCAGCTTGAAGAGGACTTCCACTGATTCTACTGTGTCTAGCTATTGCTGTGGGATTTATAATTGTGATGGGACAAGCATCCTAGCATACAGTACCCAGACACTACAAAGGAAGATATGCTGATGGATTCACAGCCTTTTTTATTCTTTAATGTACGCAAGTACAAATACAGAGTTTTTCTTTAGTTATTAATGAAATATTCAACTCATTCATAACTATTGGGGATTGATATCCACCTTTTTTTTTTTTGTGAGCTAACATCTTTCAGTTATAAAACTGCCTGGCAAACTCAAGGGAATAAAATGGGTCAGCTGGTGTAGCAAAGAGGAATTGGCTTCTGACATTCTATAACCTACTGTGGTTGTTACAAACTGGGTACCTGGAATTCTCAGTGGTTTTGCATAAGAATTAAAAAAAAAAAAGACAAAAAAAGACTAAATGCCCTGTAACATATGTATGAAAATAGAAGCTTTCTGAACTGCCATGACAGTGACTCTTTTATGTTTATATTCCCAATGGCAAGAAGAATATAACAATATTTCTTGTTTAGTTTAAAAAAAAAGAGTGTTAATAAACAGAATGTTTACAGCATCATAACCTAACTATGTGTAAAATAACTTTAGCCTGGTGTAGATGCTGGGACCCAATGCAACTCCCTGCTGCTGCCCATTCAGAGTAGAACCTCTGAAGCCAGCAGCTCCAGAATATTTTTTCTATGGTAACTCATTTGCCTTCAAGGTCGCTAAAATGCTTTGGTTCTACTGTGAAGTATAACATCAGACCTTGGCTATAAGGTCTCTATTTGCCTGCAATTCAAATGCCCAGTCATGTATATTTTTCAAGTATCCAATGTGGGAGAACTGAAATGAAATTTGTACTTCTGCTAAAATTCCACGCTGTTAAAACATGACAGACATTTGCAGTGACAAGTATTAAAATCAACTTTATCAAAATTGACAGAACCAAGTACATCGTCATCATTGACTCAAATTTTGAAGGCAAGAAGGAAGAAATATCCTAGGCTATTCCTCATTTTTTTTTCTTTACAGCTTTTAAACTATACCCTTGTACACACATTTATTTCACTGAAATAAATCAGGTTTACTGAAGTCAGTGGTATGCTATGGCAACAAGAACTCCCTTAAAAAGAGATAAATCTACATTGGATTAGCATTTATTAAAATAGCTATTGTTTACCAATCAGATCAGGACAGTTGGACCTCTCTGGCCTCTCACACTAGCTCACATAACTCAGATATCCACGGTGAATGAAAAAGCTTAACTCCTGTTAGTCAAACAGGACAAAATTGCAGGCACAAAGCTGTGTCCTGGAGCGCATATGGTAGTTTCAGGATGTATATAACTGCAGTCATTTGCAACACACGCCTGGTATAGACCTCTTAAAAGGTATGAAGTCTTTTTAGTTTTGGGATGAGAACCGGTCTGTTAGACTGTTGGAAATGAGGATTCTGTTCATCAGGTGTTTCCCTATGAACTCATCATTGCAAATGAGAGATTATTTGGTTCCTTTGATACAGATGTGTTTAATATAAATCCTCAGGCTCTCAGGATACTGTCTGCAAAGAGCTTATGTTTTAATATTTTTTTTGCGATGGCCTGACAAGCAACAAAGAACTGTGTTAAAAATGTCCACACAAACAACTTCTCAGAAACCCAAGAAATCCTCTATAAACAGAAAGAGGGACACAAGGCCTAATGCAACATTATTGTCAAGGATCAAGACTGGAACTTACAGCAGGTCCAGTGGGGCCAGCGCTGCCATCACTTCCACGAGCACCCTGTGAGGAGAGAACATGATAAACAGAGTTTGAAAAGAGATTCAAAGATCAGGGAAAGCCACAGTAAGTGGCTGATCATGATCACAAACAGACTGATGGAAGCCACTTACAGCTGGTCCAGGGGCACCTACTCTTCCTCTCTCACCAGGGAGACCACGAGCACCCTGAAAGAAAAATCAAAATAACTTATTTATACCTATTCACTGAACAAAGATGTATAGATTTTGGTTTTCTTCTGCTAAGTCTCTATATGAGGTGTGTTGCAGCCAGACAGTTCTGTTCTAAATATTTGCATAATATTACATTAGAGTATCTAGCAAGCTGGAGTGTCAGTGATGATAAAAATTGACCAAAAAGCTGGCTGAGCCATATCTATCAGATTATTATTTTCCACTGCATCAGGAAATACTTACAGGTTGTCCTGGGGTACCATTTTCACCAGGGGCACCAGGTTCTCCCTATGAAAAAGAAAGTTTGCAGGCTTGAATTACTTAAAGGATGCGTTAGACAGATAGCACAACACCATCTAGAGAGATATTCAAGTGCTGAATCCTACTGTCCTTGTCCTGTATCACTTAAACCACAGTGTACAATAACATCAGGTCCTGAGGGTGCAGAGGCTGTGACTGTCCCTGCATACACTGGAACATGGACTATTGGAATCCTTTTAGAAGAGAAGGGCCAGAGCAAGTTACTTCACTTGCCAAACTCAGTTTTCTTTACCCCTTTCTTTATTCTGATATTTAGTCTGTAGCACACACCTAAGAGACAGGGCCTAGATAGTCAACTACTCATTCAGATCTATCAGCCCATGTTTTTTTAGCTAGAGCAGAAGCACAATGATGCTTTCTTTTCCTTAGGTTAAGGTGCCAAAGTTCCTGTCAAATGGCTGGAAATAAGAATCTGCCTCAGGTATTTTTAACTTCAGACCAATAAAGCCGAGATATGAGTGACAGCCATTAAAACATGACTCCTCTCCCTTTAGTGTTTAAGTGTTCTCAATAAGCCTGCAGTTGGTCTAGGCTGGTCTATGGTGACAAGATTTGTCCTAGAGCATTGGTATCCTGAATAGACCTGATGCACGTAGTGTTAAATGCTGCAAACAGCACAAGTTTTTGCATTCATCACTACCTTTAGCATTGCTATGCGTGACCTTGACTTATTATGCTTGTGTTTTCCAGTCTGATTAGCACTCTTACTAATAACTCTACTTAATTGCTTTGTCTGCTTTTAATATCCAAAGACTGGGCAGACTGAGTGCTTGCTATGTCATTACCAAACTTTTTCTGGAGATTAACAACTTGCTGTGATATTGGAGAATGCTATGTTACAGTTAGTAACTCTAAGCAAGTAGTGCCAAGCTCTTAGAAACAAGCAATAGGGAGAATTAGTATTTAAGTTTTTCACTGTTATGTTAAAAGCTCTTGAATGCACATCTCCTGTGAATAAGTCTGCAGAGTTAAAGTTCCTACAACTCAATGCTGCAGTGGTGTTTTTTTAAGAACACTGCTATTAGGCACTAAGGTGGAATGGGAGAAGAAACTAAGAGAGGGAGAGTTAGCTAAATATGTTTCTAGACCATGTTTAAAAACATTGTTTTAAGGATAATGTTCCCAAGGTGCACTAATCTGAGTAAGGTAAAAGGAAAAACACTGTGAAGATCAAATAGCCTTAACTCAGAAGAGCACTGCATCTATCCAAAGTTTGAGCAAAAAGCTTTACACTAGAGCATGTCTCATACAGCAGAAATTTATAGAAAAATGTGATGTTTTCATTTTAGCGTATTTTACAAAAAAACCCCACGAAAACCTAAAGTACAATCCATAGAAAAGCGGAGATATCAAAAATCAGTTTAAGTGCTTCTGGATAACCAATTATAAGGAGCCAAATTCTGCAGCTCTTATTTACTGAAAGTACTAACTTGACTGAGGGCTCAAGAATAAGGCCCCAGGAATAATTTCTCATGTTAAGGTGCACATATTTGTCCTGCATGGATCCACTGACTTCTAGATTATTGCAGCTGGGAAATGTTTAATGACAACACAGAAGACTAATTGGAGAGGACTTCATACGTCTTTCACTAGAAAGATCTACAAATGCATCCTAAATTTTTAGATTTCATCTTTACCTTGGTGCCAGGAGTACCAGGTTGTCCCTTTTGACCATCCAGACCATTGTGTCCCTATATTGAGTAGAAAAATAACATTAAGTATATATTTTCCCACTAATACCTATACACGAACTCTTAGTCTTGTAAGGTAAATCCTTCTTCCCATACAAAATGACTTCGTAATATAATTTTTTAATCACTCTTTCATATCAGGAGATATTAAAAACTTCAAAGAGGTTCATGCACTTAGAATACATATTCTTAACTTTTAGAGGATTTCCAGGGATTTTCAGTACGCTGAAGTGTTGTCAGTCTTAACTATTCAGGGAAAAAGTAGGAATAGACTCACCCTAATTCCCTTAAAGCCGGGCAGACCAGGAGTTCCAGGGAAACCACGAGCACCCTAAAAAGACACAGCACATGAATAATTGTTTCTCATATTATACACTGCAGTTAAAAAGAAATAAAAGCATGCCTTTCAAGAAAATTAACAAGTAGATTTGGGCCATGATCACTGAAGTGAGGAATTCAGTCCATTCCCTAACCTCCCAGGACCAGACTTGTTCCAAGACTAACAGTAATCACCCTGATTTTCCAGTTCTGAATCTCAGAAGTTTCATGCATTAACATGTGATAGCACAGCTGTTTTAGCTTTCTACGCCAAGGTGCCTGCTCACCTGCTCCTGTGTAACTCCTCACTATGTCACTTCTGTTACTGATTACACTAGCTTTACTGAGGGGGGAAAAACACAAAACAAAACGGTAACTATATGATAACCCTGAAGGTAAGAACTGAAATGCATATAGGGAATATTACTAGACTGTTAATTCAGATACAGCATTAGATTTCATTGATAAGAGAACTGTTTTGTAATGTATGCAGTAGACTGCTACATACCTGAGGGCCAGCAACACCTCTCTCACCAGGTCTTCCAGGTTTGCCAGGGTGACCCTAAAAAAATGCAGTAAAAATGCACTGAGAAGGAAAACTCATTTTATACAACAATTATGTAAACCATTAAAAAAAGAAGACATCAGCAAAGTTTCTCTTTTTCAATAAATACAGAGAGCTTGTTAGCTTTCAAGTTTCCCTCTTCCTGTATTCAGAAAGCTAAATAATGTATTTGGAGAGGTTGTGAGGTTATTAATTTTTCTATACATTTCCAACATACAGCATCTCTTGTACTATAAAATAGTTGTTTTAGGAGTTTATTTACTCTATCCAATATTATAGTACAACATAAAAGCTATGGTCAATAGAATGCTTAGCTTAACAACAATCTAATGTTAAGAGTTGAGTCAAAGCCCCAAAAGAGATGAGGAACATTTAATAACAACTTACATCTTCACCAGCCTTTCCTGGAGGACCAGGGGGACCACGAGGACCCTGGGGACCCTGTTAGAAATAAATTGAGAATTACATAAAGCATCATTCTTCAGATAATCCTTTTCACTGGTTTCCGACTTGAGTTGGGGCATAGCTGGAGCCTGAACTGAAGCAAGGTCCTTCCATCCTAATTGACTTTGTACTTTATGATTCCAGTCTGAAGGAGTCTGAATCTCAGTGTTCAGTTCTGTTTCTGTAACAGGATCAAGTAGGAATATGCAATTCAAACATCCAAGGACATGCATATGGACAGGAGAAATGGGCCTAAGAATCAGAAGCCTACTTTGGTGCCCCATTTCTAATGCTAACAGTGTCTATATGTGAAACCTGTACTTACTGTTTGACCAGGTTCACCAGGCTCACCAGGAACACCTTGAAAACCAGGAGGACCCTAGAAGAGGAGGGAGATTTTGTTAGTGTTTGAACAGGCTATTTTGTGATTTTATAGGCATGTTAATGTTAGTCAGTAGGAGAGATGAGACTGTACTTACAGGGGGTCCAGACGCTCCAGGTGGGCCTCTAGGTCCCATTAAACCCTAGGGGAGAAAAATTGCAAAATCTTAAAAAAACCCCACCACCATTACCCAAACTCATCTATAACACCAATTCCTGGTATTACTAAAATATCGGTAAGCATTACAGTTTTCGGTGTGCAATGTCCACAGCAAGTTAGAGGAAGTTAAGAGATCTGCCTGAATTTGCACAGGCAGTCCAAGTGCAAACAGATCTTCTAATGACAATGAACTAGCACAGAACCCAGTGAGATGATTAGGAACATACCATTACAGCTGAAAACCTTGTGATGAGGCTTCTTAATCTATTCTGGCTTGTTAGCAAATCCACTGGTTCATTCTTCTACGTACCCTCTCCCTTACTGTGCATGAACTTCCCGAGTTTAAAGATGAGGCTCATAACAACACATTAAGAAAGATTGTATTTTTGGGCCTGTAAATTTTATCATGATTTTCAGGAAGTGTTGTTGGAGGAAAAGATTATTAAATTGGTGAAGAGGTAAAAAGGAAAATAAAGATATATAAATGGCAGTATTGCCATGAACTGAGAGGTTAACACATAATTTTGGAAAGAAATCAAACAACTCTTATACATATTTTGTCTACATCTATTTCAAATAATTATCTACTTCTACATAAATATTTCATTGTTTTCTGGTTTTGATTGAATTATCTTCATTTTGCCTCCCAAATAAGCTGCTAACATATTCTCCTTGACTGAAGTTAGAAGTTACATATATCTTGAAAAAAAGGGTCAAAAAAAAGGGAAATTTCCATAGATTGCTGGACTTTCTTAACAGTTGTCTTAAGCTTTACTAAGCAAGCAAACAACTTTGAACTGAAATTTAATTAAGGCTTCTATTGTCCAAACAAATTTTAATGAGATGTTTCAAAATAAAACATTATGGTTTTAATTGGTTTTAAATGTTCATGGGAACGCTTTTAAAAAGATTTTCGCATTACACGATAAAAATGACTTACTTTTCAATGGCTTACCTATCTTTCTTGTAAGCAATACTTTTTATCTACATCTACATTTTCTGATTTATTGTCAGACACTAAGGGCAGAACTTGATTAAAGACACTCCTATTTTCCTATATTTAGTATCTAAATGGATGCGAAACTATTTTCAAAAAATTATTTAATACTACATTACTTTCAGGAACAGAAACAAGCATTTCACCTAGAATAATCCTGGGCAACCTTCATCCTTGCTGCTCACGCATCAGATGCATGGCATGTCATGTCAGTGTGTGTGCCGAATTCAACTCCATATTCTGTTATCTATGTACACTGAAAATATCTGCTAACATCAGGAAGGGATAGAAATTCATGTGAAGAGGCAATAGGCTCATTAAATTACATTTGGACACAGTATGCAGTAACCGATAAAGATTCCTCCTCAGAATAGTCTTGTAGTAGCAAGGACTGACATTCAGTTGTTGAGAACCGAAGGTGGTGGCCAGTTTCCTACCAGAGCTGTGCAATACAAGGATATCGAAAGGGTTGTACAGCCATGGGAGAAAAATGGTCACCGACTGGAGCTGGGATACCGAGTTACTTTCTAGACCTATGTCTGCTTTAGAGAGCAGCTTTGCAATCAATCTCATTCTTAAAACACAATCTTCTGTCTCAATATGGCTAAAGTAATACTGTATCAAAGTATGCGTGTTACCTGACACATTTGAGATTCACTGATTCATAAAGGTGTGGTCAGACAGACAGAATTAAAGCACAAGACTCAGTAGTGCTATAT
This sequence comes from Caloenas nicobarica, assembly GCF_036013445.1. NCBI lineage: Eukaryota > Metazoa > Chordata > Aves > Columbiformes > Columbidae > Caloenas > Caloenas nicobarica. The sequence goes on along the minus strand of NC_088246.1, from coordinate 26,627,956 downwards.
TGAAGTTAAATATACAGTCCTAAGACCATATTTCAAGTCCTAAGACTGTATTTCAAACACTTCACGTTGCCTTCCATCATAGGATCAGATTACAGTCTGACTCAATGAATGATCAAAATGCTAATTTTAAAACTATGCTTTGCATTAATACATCTGTATTAGACTCAAAGGAAAATACTAAACACATTATCTGTGCAAGTTATCAAGTGCTAAATCATATACCTACCATAGGTCCTGGGCCAAAATCAGCTGCTTTAGATGGATCATACTGAGCAGCGAAGTTCTGTAGGAGATAAAAAGTTTGAAATTAAAATACCAAAAATTTTACTTTAAAAAGTATTTATGATTAGCATTCTACATCTGTCATCTGACTTGCTATACTTGCTATATGGTATGTTGAAGTAGCATATGTAAAACTTAGTAAATACGGCCCTATTATAAAGACATTTCTATTCCCTTCTTTCCAGAAAGACTTGATTTTACTAGGAAGATCCTTTCACACAATGGCCTCAAATATCTAGTAGTAGTGACAGAGAGGTGTTGCAATAGTGTGAACTGAAAATTAAGAATGTAAACTCAGTCCTCATTTAAAATTGAAAACATTCTGGAAACCCTCAGATAATTCTGCCTATTTTCCAATGCAGGAAGTTATGCATATTTTTTCACCACATCGCTTAAGTAAAATTCATGTACCCGCCCTGGCTGGGTATCAGATGAGGTGGGCCCTGCGGCTTCAAAAATATCTGGGGAGCATGCAGCCTCAGAAACACTGCCCTGGATTTTTGATCTTTTATCAATATAAGTTTGGTACACAAATATACATCTAGTTTTGTAGATTACACTTTCCCTCTTCGCTAGAATGGAAAAAAGCTCTATACAATGCAGTTGAAAACCCTTTTCTTGCTTGGTTTTATTAGCATATTAAAATAATGGAAATTAATTAAAGCAGTTTGGGGTTTGCTAACAGGAAGATAAACTATTGCTATTCATATTGAATGCAAATAGTATTCTTCCATGCAGGAGGATTTACGAAGCTTGATCAATATGACGTCTATGTCTTCATGTTCCACACTGTGCAAGCTAATGTCAAGGAAAGAGTTAAAGCCAGTATTCTGCAGAGAATACTTGATGGACACTTCTGCAGAAAGTGTGCATGCGACACTGTCCACATATGCTCTGCAGCATGAATACAGATAAAAATGAAAAATTCTAAAGGATGATATTCTAAAATTCTAAAGGACTTTTAAGTATGGACTTTTAGCTTAAGGGTAGTCTTCTTCAATTTATTCCAATACAGTTGCTTTCTCCTGAACGCAGCCACAAAGTACCATTTCTTTTCCCCACCTGCTTAACAGCACAGGTTTCATTGAGCTGATTCCTAATTCATACACATTATGGCTGTATAAATTTAATGCTAATTAACAGGGTTGATTTGCTCCTGTGCTCCTGTGCAATATACATCCCAAGGAGAGTTTCATTGCAACTGGGATCAGGAATTTCTTTCTGATCAGAAGAGAATGTTTCCTCTACTCTTCAATGCAACACCAGTGTTTTCCAGCAGATATGCATTTAGTCTTAGCCACAAAGCACAGATTATCGGTTTCAGAAATAGAAAGTTTGGATGCCTTACTCCGCCAAGACCTGGAGGACCAGGAGGGCCTGGAGGACCTGGTAGACCATCTTCACCATCTCTGCCTGGTGGACCTGGTGGACCCTAGAGTCAAAAAAAAGGATTATAAATTGAGAATTACCAGTGGCTAAAGAAATCTCTGAAATGATAAATTCATTAACAACCAGGCACTTGCAGCACACACTACAGCAGTGCTATTTATGCAGTTTCAATAAATGGCTAACTTTAGAAAATAAGCATAGTCTGAATTTTCATTGCCTTGCCACACCCTGTATCAAATACTTAATGTAGTTTCATATTTGAGAAGATTTATGGGGGCAATATTGGATCTATGCTACCCAAAGTGTAACCTCCAAATTGGAAAGTTTCATTTTAAGTGACCAAATTTTGGACCCATGAACCCCGGGTCACCCATGTGGACTCACGCAGCCTGTCAGGCTCTGTTGGTGAGAGCCTAAAATTCGACCAGCTGAACATTGGCAGAGGTCAATCCTACCGGTACAAACTGACATAGATCCAGAGTAACCCAAAGGCCAGTTTTTAACCAGTCTCGACTGTTTGCTGGTCTCACTGCAAATTCGATGACAGTGCTTTCCTACAGATATTTGATACAGTCACTCTGCTGCCACTGCCATAACTTTTTACAACACCTTGAAATTACATGTGTTCAGTCCAGCAATATTTGCCCTTCTATTCTTTCATCCTCAATGCACAAAGCTGGTCAAGTTTTGCCACCGTGGCAATTGAGGTGAGGTATTTCATTTGGACTGTATTTTGGATTCAGTTCAGTGCTGGGTGAAATCCATAATAAAAGTCTTTATGGATTTCTAAAGGAGCAGGATTAGGCTTGCTGCCTTCAGCATAAAGCATGTATTTCATTTCATTAAACAAATCTATTTAGTGGTAGCCTAAAGCAAATATCCAGTTGACCATAAAGATATACTCTTCCTAATAGTTCCCTCTATGTTTGTCAGCATATTATGATCTAAGAAGCCTTCAAGAGCTATCTATCAGTACTATGGCATTTTCATTTTCAGAAGATAAAAATGACATGATTACTACACACCTCCCCAATAAGGATGTGAATTTCAGAATAGCACTTTACAAAAAGCAGCAACCATGCAGAGCAAATCAGAAAAGCAGATGTCAGTGATATGAATGAACATTACAACTAAATTCTTGAACTCTCCTTATTTATGATTACTTTTACAGTAGCCTTTAACAGTACAATATCCACTTTGACTAATAGAAAGTAGGTGACAAATGCCTAGCTGCCAAGAAGAGTGCTTTTTCAAACCATCTTCGGAGGCATAGACAATGAACAATCCTCAAAGCTAGCTCTGTCTATTCGGGCTTGATGTAGAGAGCTTATCCATATACCATGTTGTTCAAAGACTGCATATTTATGTGTCAACTTTCCCTTCTGCATTTTCATGCACTATTTCTACTATGGGCAGTTGGAAAAAAGCTTTTAAAACCATCACTTGGAGTGCGAGGCTGCCGTCTGAACTCAACCACATCTGCTCAGGCACAATGACCATGATTAGGCTGGTGAGGTGTTTCCAGGGTATAATTTGGTACCTAGATAACTTGGTTTCTTTTTAATGAAATCATACATGCAAGCTTCTACAGGAACATTCATATAATCTCACATCAATTTCTAAACTTAGTTTTTTCCTACTGGTTTTCCAACAACTGTTTTCAAAGACAACAAACAAATCAACGTCAATCTAATTCCTTACCCTTTCTCCCTGTGGCCCTTTGTCTCCTCTAGGGCCCTGATGGAAGAAAATAGAATGTAATGAGTTACCACGGAAACTCTCCAGGATGATACAGGAAAACAGATACATTAAAAATAATCAGTGTACATGAAAAAAGGAAAGACGACTGCACATGCAGGTCTAATAGCTGTTTTCCACAGACAGCATATTCTTTTTCCACAATATGCTACTGGAAATAAGGTAGTCACTGTCATTACTGTTAAAAGCGTCACTGCACAGGGCACAGAAGTACTTGCAAAGTTGGTTTTAGTGTCTAATAAATAACTGGCTCTAATTTAACTGTAGTAAGTTTTAGAAGTAAAACAGAAATTACTTAGCCTTTTAGACCTGTATGAGTATTGCTGTACTGTTCAATTCATGTAAGTCTTTCCAAAAGAACTCTGGTTGAACAAGAATGCTACTTTGATGCGCTTAGTTCTTGGTAGCCTTAATTCTGCTCTTGTGTAAAGCACCTTAAATCCAATATTTGAGCTTACCCTGGTGTTAAGATGTTGCACCCATTGTTCCCTCCCTTTTACTTCCTACTTATCTCAGTGCTACTCTCAGGGAATGCTGGAAATAATTACTGTGGTCAGATTTCCTTTCATTCAATATTCAACAAAATATTAATCTGTCTAAGAATATCTGATATAATTTCCATTTCTACACAAGAAAAATAAAAATGCTTACCTTTCGCCCTGCAGATGCCTGGAAAAAATAAAGAAGAGAATTTTTAAAAAGATATAATTTCTCCCAATATTTTAAACTAAAATAATGTACAAATTTAGACTCATCTTCTTACATAACTATAATTTTTCTCAGTACAGCATAATTAAGTATGCCCTATGGTTTTAAATTACTATGAAGGCTAGGAGTTTATTACATAGCAAAGATACATGTAACTACATTAGAACATTCTATTGAAGACTGACAATTTTATACCTATTACAGCCTACAAAACTGGTATAAAAAAGTCACACCTGAGTTCTTTCATAATCCTTCTGTGCAATGAAATTTAGACTGGAAGACTGTCTTTAAAGTGCAGTCATCTCCAATCCAAACTGCCAGGTATAATGTCCAGACACCACTGCTCTGTTACTTTCTCCTCATGGTCTTTACACCTATGAAGGCAGTCTCTTAAAAAGGGCCGTCCCACTTGAGAAATTGGGTGGGTACATTTCCAGGCAGTCTCTTCAGGACTTAATCTGTATCTTTCCATGACCATCTTGGGAATTAATGTTAGTAAATAACACTGCCACAAAAAAGAAGTCTAGCCCCTTAATTGAAATTGTGTTACATATTAGATAAAATATAATTATACTGACCTCACTCACATCTGGAAAAAGAAAGAAAAAAAAAAAAAGAGAAGACAATTAGAGTGTGGATTCAGTTATTTTACAAGTTTTACATTTCAGTGCTTTTACATCAAAACAGAGTTTTGTTAATTTTCTCAATACAAGAAATATTTCCTTAATGTATTTCTTACTTTAAAGGTGATTATCTTAAACTGTAAAGACTCACAGGTGAGATTGCAATGTATTTCAAATTCAAAACAGACTTGCTAATGAGATTAAAACAAGTAATATGGTTGATACAGTAAAAAGGCAAATATCTTCTATAAGCCTGCTATAAATATGCTTAAACATATCTCAATGGAAAAAACAATGCACATATATATTTTCACATATGTGTGCATGCAACAGATAAATAAACCCAGACAGGCTAACCAATGTGAAGATATTAAATTGTAGAAGTAATCTTAAATTTTAATATAAATGGCCCAATCTCACTTTTTATGGGGAATGGTTCTACTCGAACATACTCATTTCCACGATTTCGTGCAAAATATTATAGAGTGTAACAGAGAACAGTTCGAAGCCATGAAACATCAAACAGCAAATAACTTTCTCTCTGTACGTTATTTACTACTAAGTACACTCTTGTTAAGTAGCTGGAGATAATTTTCAAAAATCTGTTTTCTGAATCTCAATAAATTAAAAATCTGTTTTGGCTGAAACTTGCCATGGTAAAAACGTCTCGCATCACACTTTAATGCCAGCAATTTTACATTATTACTAATTAACAGGTTGTTTGGTGTTTTTCCACAACGTGTCACTTTGGCAATGTGTGATTGTACTGAATTCAGATGATTCACACAGACCAGCAAAAAAAAAGTAAAAATAGTGAAGCGCTGAACACCATAAAGCACGGAAATGCCACGGCAGAGCACCGGTTGCCTAGACTAACTCACCCTAAAATTAAAAACGCTACTGCCCCCAGGTGATGGTGACCCTGGCGACTCCGCTGTCTCATTTCGAGAGGGGGGAGCGCTCGGTACGGCGGGATGCCCGCGGGAACCGCTCCGTTCTTCAGCCTTTGCCCAGGCGCTGCTACCGCCGCCCGGCACCGGGTGGGAGATGCCCGCGGTGCCCCGGGACAGAACGGCCTCGCCGCGGGATTCCTCCGGGCCACGGCTCCCCTGTCGCCACGCCAGGCTGCTGCCGGCGGGTGGGGCGCGGGGGGCACCGTCCCGGGGACCCCGAGCGGCCGGAGCGGGCAGGGCAGGGCACGGCTGCTCCCCCCCTGCTCCGCCTAAGAGCGCGGCCAAACCCAGTTCCGAGCCAGCCCTGCAGAGGAATGGCAGCGCGGGGCGAAGGGGGGCGCTTCACAGGGTGCTGCCCAGCAGCTTCTCCCCCAGCCAAGTCCGGGAGGCGCGTTTCTCTCCCACGGCAGTGCGCGGGGAGCTGCGCTTCTCCCGCAGCGACGGGGGAGACTGAATCCTCTTCCCAGCGAGCTGCGGGAAGCCGCGCTGCACCCTCGGGGAGCCCCATTCCCTTTTCGCCAAGGGATGCGCTTTCCCTGCCTCCCTCTTCCTCCCTCGTACGGCCTTTCCAGAGACCCTAGGGAGTGCGGGTTCAGTGCGCGGGGGGCCACTCGGGGAGCAGCGAGCACCGTCCCCGCCGGGCTGGCTCGCAGGGCGCCCAGCAGCACGGAGTGCCGCAGCGTTCGCTTCGCCTCCAGGGGGCGCGGCCGTGCGCAGCGCCGTGGGGCAGCGGGTCCCGCAGCGACCCGACCCGCCCGGCCCGGGGGCGCAACGGGGGAGCCGCCGCTCTCCCGCTCCTGCCGGCCGCCCCGCTCCGCAAAGCGCGCCTGAAGTCTCACAAAGTGCAGCCTGGATTCTTCCGCTCGCCGTAAACACTCTCATCCGAGCCTTTAAGCATCTGCGCTTGAATTAGGGCTTTGCATTTTCCTTTGGATACGAGCCCGTCTTTTTTAATTTTTTGTTTTGTTTTTAGAGGGGGAAGGATCTCTTTGGCCTTTTGCCATCCTTTTCTATTTCTGAGGAAAGAAAAGAAGCTAAATTCTGATTTGGGATGGAGGTGGCAGTTTTATGAGATGGTCTCTATAGCTCGGGAAGCTGCAGCTCCCTCTTCTCTCTCCGTCTGGATAGAGCGCAGAGTAGGACAGCCACCCCCTGACACCACCCATGCCACAAACAAGCTAAAAGCACTTACGTTGGCCTGTCGCTAGGTATGAAGTTACTGCAAGCAGCAACAAAATCCGTGTATCCACAAAGCTGAGCATGTCTAGTTGCAAGACATGCAGACTCCTTGTGGTGCAGAGTCCCTGGTCGGTGGTTAGCTATTACCTATGGGACGCAGGCATACAGTCTTGAGGAGTAACTCCAACCTTAGCAGAAACCTGCTGCCCGGGATGCTAAATTAATCAAGCCCCGGTCCGCCCTATTTATACCGCAGGAGGGTCCCGGGGCTGCGAGTCACCGGCGGCGGCGCAGCCAATGGGCGCGCGGCGGCCGCGGGGCCCGCGCGGCTCCCAGGCCGTCACGTGCCCGTGTCTCCGGCCCGCAGCGGCGGCCTTGGCAGCGGCGGGGCGGGGGGGCGAGGGAGGCGGCGACGTTAAATTGGTTCCATGCTTTGAGGACGTGGACACTTTGAGGCTTTCGGAAGGAAAATCTGACTCGTCGTCTGATTTTTTTTTTTTTTTTTTTTTTTTTCCAGAGGCTCCCCCCGCCCCTCGCCCTGCTTTTCTGGGCTGCGCGGCCGGGAGCGTCGCCGGGCGGCCCGCTGGCAGCGGGCGGGAGGGCGCTCCGAGGGCTTTCAAAGCAGGAGCTGTCCAGGGCCTGCGGAGCCTCCCGCCCCGCTTGGATGCCGGCGGGGAAGCGGCCGGGGAAGCCGCGAGGAGGCAGGATCCTTCGCCTGCCCCGCCGTCCCACCGCAACCGAGGGTAAAAGGCAACGCTGCCCCGCACCAGGGGTCCCGAGGCGCCCAGGCCCTCCAGAACGGCGTGCCCGTACTCGTTCACCCCTGCCCCTCGCACTTCCCCGCGGACAGCCGGCCTGGGTGCTCGGCTCCCCGCGGAGAGCAGGGGGCAGCGACAGCCCCATCAGCCCGCTCGCAGCCGACTGCGGCAGCGCCCGTTCGCATCCCGGCGGTTCGCTCTCCCGAAGGAGGTCTCTCCGGCCAGGGCGCGGGCAGAGAGCCGCGAGTTTCTTCTCCCGGCTTCGCGGCCGCTCGGGCAGTGTGCGCGTGTGAAGGGGGAGCCCGGGGTGTCCCGGCAGCCGGCCGTCCCGAGCACTCCCCGCCTCCCGGCCCGTTAAACCGACCCGTGTAACGGGCACGGAGCCCCGCGGCAGCTCGCGGTGCAGGAAGGAGGGAGGGTGCTCCTAGCAGCTCTCCTTCCCGCCGGCCACCCGCACACCCCGCTGGGGGGAAGGCAGGCGGGGGTTGCTTGCCACGTCTGTCCGGCAGCCGGTTTCTCCCTTCCCCCGGGGGGAAGGAGCGGGGGGGGGCGGGGAGCGGGCGACCGCCGAACTCCCCACGGCGCTCAGAAAGGCCAAGGGAGGTGAACAGGAGCTGCCTCTGAGGGCTGGCAGGGACAAGCCGCCCCTCACGGGGGGCAGCGGACACCCGTCTTCCCTCCCCAGGCGACTCTGCCCCGGGGACTGGGGTCAGGGGGCTGCAGTCACTTGGGGTCGCCCATCTCGGCCCCGCCAGCCTCTGAGAGGAGCTGACGTGGTCCCACCGGCCGAGCCAAGCGGCGGCCGCGGCCAGCCCCCCTCCCCGCCCAGGGGCTCCTCCGAGGCAGGCAGCCGGCCCCCTCCCGGGCCCCCTCTGCTCGCCGAAGGGAGTCCTGGGCAGAGGTAACGGCGGAGGCAAATGAGAGCCCCGCCTCAGAGCGGGCCCCCCCGCGGGGTGGAAAGGACGAGGAGGGCGCCGCGGGTCGCCGTGCTCACTCCCCTTCCCTCCCCCAGCCCCTGGGTGTGGGTCGCCAGGCAGGCGGGTCCTGCTCAGACACACCGGCGAGTCGCCACCAGGCTCCGCGCTGCCGGGGCGAGCCGGAGGGGCGAGCCGGAGGGGCGAGCCGGAGGGGCGAGCCGGAGGGGCGAGCCGGAGGGGCGAGCCGGAGGGGCGAGCCGGAGGGGCGAGCCGGAGGGGCGAGCCGGAGGGGCGAGCCGGAGGGGCAGCCGGCAGCGGGGCCGGCGGGCGCAGCCGCCGCGCCGCCTCCTGCCCACCCCTCAGCGGAGGGAGTCTTCTCTCCCGCAGCCTTTGGGGAGATGCAGGGGGTGTATCCAGCCCTTATTTGTAAGCTGCCCCCGGGGAGACGTGTACAGAAAGCATGGGAAAGACGAGGCGTGGATGTTTGTCTGAGGGGGGACCCCACGGAGGTTGTGTCCAAGAGGCAGCAGCCCGGTGCCGTGGTTCCACGCGTGTCTGGGAGAGCCCGCCGAACCCAGGCTGAACAGCCCGCCCGCAGCCGCCCCCACGTAAGGGACATCCCCTAGCTACCAAGAATGCCGGTGAAATGGATAACGTGCGTGACAATGCACGGAATTAAACTGCATCTGGAATTAAAGCTGTGGTTTGGCTGAAAAAAATATCATCAGCATTGTAAGACGGTTATCTAACAAAATATGACTGACCATAAAATAGGAGCCCAACAGATGACAGATCGAAACATTGTAATAAAAGTAGACGGCAGAAACGATACATAAGTATTCTTTCAGGTTGCGTCTTTCATGTGCGTGGTATCAACTAAACCAAGTAGGATTTAAAATTAACCGGAGCAGCAAAGATAACTACTTCCAAGTTTATACCAGCGTAAACCTACAATAGCTCGGTGAGCTTCAAACAAGTTGAAATAATGATTGAAATTAAGCCTAAAACACTGAGGCTCAAGTCCAAGAATGAGTATTTCCTGACACCTCCACTTCCAGTATTTTTTTTAAACTTGTCCCTTGAAATCAATCATTTGACTCTATAGCCAGTTTTTCTTCATTTTGTCAAGTGAATTTTGACCTGCATCGGCAGAACATTTATTGCCTGCTTATAATAGTAATTAAACTCTTTTGAGTAAAAATCTCTTTTAATTGTTTATACATAATGTCAGACAATTATTGTTTGCCTACTTTTTTGCACGTTTTCAAGCAATGATAGCCCTTTTCTACTAATGGAATACTCTGATGGTGCAAGAATGTGAACACTTGTTTCCTGACCAAACCAATCTAAACCACCATTCCCCTCCATCCTACCCATGAAGTTTTCACACAGGAAACACAAGCCCCCACCCCAAATAAGGGAACAAACCCGAAGACATGGATTTCCAGCTGACACTGCTACCATAAAGCAAATGGCTGAGGGAGAGACGTAGCCAGAAGCTCAGCAACACACAAAACCTGTTAAGGTGATGTGAAACTACAGCTCCTAGGCTTCAAAAGAGGTACATTCTTGGTGTGCTCCAGGCATTACAGGATTGGTGCACGTGGGTAAGGATGCTCTTCCCTAGAAAAAAAAAAGAGGAGATACAGAATAATGATTAATTGGTATGCCTCTTTTCCCATTTCTACAGGTCTCTTTTCAACAAACCACTCTGCTGAAAAACTCATATCTGTAGGTCTCTAGGACCAGCAGCTTTGACATAAGTCTCAGATGTATTCCTGTCCTTTGGAACCTATTGAGCCCTTGGACATTTTCTTCACTAATATTCATTGTAATATTTTCCCATATTTTGAGGAAAGATGAGGAAGGAAAAAGAGGAATCTCTTTCTCTCTCTACTGTCAGCCCTAATTCATGCAGCACCAAATGATTTTAGGGTAAGTGACAAAGGCCTATTAAGTTGATCATCCTGCAAAGTATCTTTGTCATACAGATACTGTCACAGCTTCTGTTTGGAAGGTAGGCTACGGTGCTCATTTAATCTATATAAGTGTGCAAAAGAAATCTTAGAAAGTTTGAGAAAAAAGCCCAATATATTTCCAAAAAAGAGAGTACTCAGTGGATTTAGATCTACAGTGTGAACTCAGAAAATAAATTTTCCTTAAAATACAATTATTACAACTGATTGCTACTATGCAAATATCTTTACTAGAAAGGGCCTCCTAAATTGACAGAAGTAACATGACAGCTTTTGGATTCATTAACATACCAGAAGTGATTTGATCGACCAGCTTTAACAAGAAAACATCTAAGAACTCATTTTCACTTTGGATCATATCTATTTAAAGGAACTATTTCACACTGAAGGCAGTAATGCCTATGGCACAATTTAAACTGAAACTGATGATAAGAAAAAATAACCTCTGAAAAATTTGTTGTTATGGTAAGCTTTTAAAGAGATGAGTTTTCAGGTGTAGTCAAAGCAGATCTATTTCTCATCATTTTGAACAATTCACTAGAATGCAGGTCTAAAATTCTGAAAAATATAACTTTTTTTAATACGTACACCAGGAAACATTTGCCTTGCCTACTCCTTCAAAACTTATCAGCCAACCGTTGAGCCGTTTTCCAGTCAAATGGTTTAATATTGCCTGACCACTGCCGTATTACAAGAAAACACAGAGCAATGACAGAGTTTGCAGAAAGACCTGCATCTTTTTAGGCTGTCTCCAAATTTCATATCCCACAGTGGATAACCGGGTGTGCTGTGCTCTCAGATCCTAGTTCTCCTCAGGCTGATATTAATGGGAAAGCCACAGTATTTGTGGTTGGTACAAATAGTTACTGATTTCTTTACATGTATTCCAACACAAAGCTTCACACATTTCTTCAGATAATGGATGTGTGCCCAACAGTGTAGCAGTAAAGGATGAGCAATGAAGCTGCATAAGGGAAGAGGTTTCCCAGTGGGACTCCTTTGAATACTGGGGCTGGTTAAGTGACATGATCTGGCTTTAGCCTTTCTTTTGTAGGATATGTAGACATATGAGGGTCTATATGATTTAATGCAGCACTAAGCTGAATCCTGTGTAGATTCTACTTAGTGTCTGCTGTGTAGACATATCTGCTTGATCAGGGCTAGCTTTCATGAAACTGCTTGTGATTCTGCACTTCACATCTTAGCTTGCTTATAGTCAGCATATTTTTCTGAATAACAAGGAGACTAGCATGATACTTTGCCTATGGAGAAAATGCAGAAACAGGGCAAAGTATCCCCCTCACTGCAATTAATTGTTTCACATTTGCTGTTTTCTTCCTGGCTGCTTAAATAAACAAACAAACAAACAATCAAACACACATTTGTGCTACACTTTTATAGGAAAATCCTGAGGAGAGACAAGAGACTGCAAGGAGCTTCCATCTGTTCTCTGCACCCTGTGTTGGAGGGCACGTTATGCTAAGCTCCTGTAGTCAGGACATTGTTCCCATATAGGACTAAAGGTATATAGAGATATAAGAGCATGGCACAGGTAAAGAGAGTAATGACTTGGCTTGTGCATGGATGTTCATTTAAAGGGAGTCTGTAGAGTGCCAGTAAATGGTGTGGAAGCAGGAATATTGTTCCTTGTGTGAACAGCTCATAGCCATTGACTGGTAATACTACTTTGATATTTTAAGACAATTCTTTCAGAATCATTTAAAGTGGGTTTTGAGAAGTAGTTCAGCGAATTGACTTTTAATGAGAAACAAACAGGTTCTATGTGAGCAGCTATGGCAGCTGCTTCCTTTAGTTCCTGTTCCCCAGTGGCTGTGTACACTTGAAATAAACCTTCATTCATTATTCTCAGCAGGAGCAATGGTCTTGGTTTCTCAGAAAGGAACAACTGATAGGCAGAGAGCAGCTCAGCAGCCCCTGAGAGAGTGCTGTTGAAGGGATCAGTAGACAAATTTAATGGAAAAATTTCCTTGGTTATACATAAGTAAAGACAAAAAAGAGGATCACTCAAGGCTGTTTCACTGAAACTGAGTTGTCTAGTTATCCTTCTCAAATGTGGCAAACCTCTGCAGTGGCAGTCAGTGAGCTTTCTGGGTGGCATTTACTTTTTAAAAGCATATACTCTTTTTCTTTTTTATTCTGGTTGTTTTTTTTTTTTTTTTTGTCCCTCAAAGTTTACATATTTAGGAATTGAGGAGATCAAAACAGACGTTTAATCCATGTATTGATAGAAGGCTCAGTTGGTCATTACTGGAGCCAAACCAATTTATCAAGCTTAAGTAAATTCAGGACACATAGACTACTTTTAAGATAGTTATCAACTCAATCTATTGGTCTGTGACACTGGAAGTCATCCAATAAGATAATGCTATTATTAATATGCTGGATTACTTTACCTCTGAAAGCTAATTTTAAAACTATTTTTTAAAGACAATTTGGACTTCACCTCCATTCCATTTAATAAAGTGATAAGTCTGCACAGCTGTTATAGACAGCCCTCCACACTGGCTCTGGTTCTGTTCTCACCCAGATAATGGAATGGAAACTACCATTTACTTCAGTAGTAGCAGAGCCAGGCCAGTATTCACTATAGTTGTAAATCTCACAAGCTCTGAAAATCTCACAATTATTTAAGCCAAATCACAGAATTTTGGACTTTTTTCTGCTTTCACCATATTTTTTTTCTTTCCCCCCACCCCCCATTCTATTTGCCAACATTAGAATTTTGGCTTAAGGCACACAAGATTGTCATTCAAAAAAAGAAGGCAAGGTACAATTAAGGCAGGTGGTCCTTTTAATATGATCATCAATCTCAGTAAATTCTAGTAAAAGCAAATTAAAGTAATGCTGATGAGAATACTTTCTCAATATGAACACGAATATTAATGGATGTGTGTAGGCAGACTCTAAATAAGCTGTAAGTTTCTGCTGTGGCAGTGTGTTCTGGCACACCAACTTGTACCGCTGTTAATCAGCATATTGCTGAAATGGAGGTCAAATAACTATTAAAAACATTCCATAGAATCTTCATGGCATAGCACTGTGAAGTGACAGCTACAGACCCTCAGGTCCTGGGGACTTTCAGAATTTTATTTCATTGACAGTGAAAATAAAAATGCAAATGAAATGAACATCACTTGTAGTGGATCTGTATCCATTCCTTCATATTCTCAACAGGCTTGGGAGTGATAAGGTCAAGGACTCAGAAGTACATGAATAAAATAAGCACTGAAAATGTAAAAGAGAGAGATCAGTGGAGTAGTTGAAAATAAGCAAACATGATCGTAGGTTGTATTTGGTTTGTGTGAAAATGTATTTGCACAGAAGGTTGTGGAGTGTATCATATAAAGCGCCAGTTATTACTTGATGCAGTTATTATAGAAATCAAAATCACACAGGCAATTTACAGGATAATGCCAAATAATTGGTACTTTGACTTGAAATTAATGACTGAAAAGTTTGCTGCACAGTTAGAATTAAAAACAAACAAACAAACAAACAAAACCACAAAACAACAAAAGAACCCACAAATGGAAATGTTTATAGCAGGTGGAAAAATAGTCAGTCTTTTTGTTTGTTTCGGGTCTTGAGTTTCAATTAATACAGTGATAAATGGTAGTTTTCCGTATTAGGTGATAATTTCCAGCTGCAACAAAAAGTACATAACCGATGATTTAATGGAAAGAAATCTGTCTCAATGAAAGAAGCACCTTGAACCTGATCCTTCATTATATAGATACCATTTGGTATGCATGCTGACAGTTGAAAATAAGCAGCAGTGCAAGTAAAAGCTTGTTTCAGACCTGCACGTGGCTGATGCTACCTTCTGAAGCAGCTAAACTCTCACAGGCAGTGAGCGTGGTTTTCAAATGCATCTTTGAAAAATGAGGCAGCATGCAGATATCAGTAAGAATCAGAAACAACATTGCCCTGTCAGTCCAGGCTTTTCCATGACTTCAAAACTTTTCGCCCCTTGTCATCCCGCAGAGAAAAAACAACTTTCTGCACAGGCCTGAAAAGCTTTCATCTCCTACAGCAGCTAAGGACAGGTATCTGTTCTGCTTCATGTGTAGTTAAAACCCCTAATTCTGGAGGGAGGATGCAGAGGAAATCATCTGCGTGCTGATTGCTTTCAGATGTTCTTCCCACAACTTTCTGCTCCCCGTGCACTGGAAAGACAAACAAGATCTCCTGTTGCAGATTGAGGAAAAATCTTGGTGCATCTGAGTACCAGGGCTCATGGCATGTGCTCATGTCACACAGAAGCAAATGTGGAACCTTTGCAGATGCAGTCACTCACGTAAGGCCTGAGTGCAGCATCTTGCTGTGTCCCAGAGTTACTTGTACACCACAGTGTTCCCATTTTTAAGTGGTAGAAACAATGAATGGCATGCAGTATGGTGCCGTTTCTCCCTATAAGCATTTTTAAAGCTGGTTGTGCTCTGTTTAAAGCATTAAATAATGATTAATAGGTCATTGTTCATTGTAATAGCATGTAGCTTTGTAAAAAAAAAAAAAAGAGGTTATTCCACGAGTGGTGTAACCAATAGACATTACGGATAGATGTGGGATACGTCCTAAATTCCTCATCTCCTCCCTTCTTCCAGATTACCCTCCCACATCCGCTATATCCACTCCCGCTCAGCAGGCTCGGCCTCTCCTGTACAGTTTTCCACTGGGCAAAAAGCAGCCCACGCCGGGCTGGCCCCAGGCGGGCCAACGTGGTTGTGCCGGGCGGCCCGCTGGCAGGCCAGGCTGGACAGGCTCTGACTCCCACTGCAGCCTTTCCTTCCTGGAGTTGCTGCTTCCAGGTTTTTCCCTCTGCCTACCTGCCAGTTTCACGAAAGTTGCTGAATCTTAGTATCTTTGTGCGTTTTCCATCACTTCCATGGAAGTGGGCTACAAGGTTAGGAGTTACAGGGGATGCAACAGGCAGGCACATAGAGTGCAGGTGTTCTCTTACTGAAGTCTGTCGCACCTTCAGACAAAAAATATGTTTGCTGAATGTTGCTGACGCTCTTCAGCACAAAGTACCTTCTTAGTATTAACTTTTCTTGTTAATAAACATTGCTAATGGATAAAGAACAGTAGCTCTCCATTCTCTCTCCTGCGTTGTTTTCCACTCTTTGAAAATGTTTGCTCATCCTTGACTTGATATATTCCTACATGGGCTTGTGAGATGATGAGCATCCTTGCTGTAACAGCATACGCTACTTTTTTTCACAGGATGATGTTTTCACATATGAAATTTCAGTATTTGAAACATTAGGCAATAAATCAGTGGACTCATTGATGCTCCGGAAAGGACAAATTGAAAAGTGGGAGTTGAGGCTTGTAGTTGCTGCACCATAAGAAGCAATGAGAATACTTAAATAAAATGCTACCTCTCCTAGGGTGGTTTTTTGTTGTTGTTGTTGTTTTTTCGTTTGTTTGTTTGTTTGTTTTTAATGTCTGCTACTGGTCACTGTCAGAGATAAAACAGTGTGTTAGATGTACCTTTGATGTGATCAGATAGAGCAGCTCCTGGGTTCCATAGCACTTGTGAAAGAAAAAAACCCCACGGTATTGAAAGAGAGCTGCATTCTTTAAAAAGGTTGATCATATCAATTTATTTTCTATAACTGTTGTCAGTACTGAGCCTGTGTATTTAAAATAATTTTTATTTCCTATGCAGCTTGCAGATTCAAAGTTTGCTTTATTTCTTCTCAGTCTTCCTTGGGAAAAGTCTGTAGTTTAGAGTATGCCTACCACTGCCATTGAAAAATTAACTGGAAAACTAATGTAGCTGGCAAGTATACCCATGGGACTCTGAGAAAGGTAGGAACATGTCTGCAGAATCTATGTTACTGAGCAGGTGGTACATTAGAATAGTTAAACTGTCTGAGCTTGACCTGATTTTGCTAAACAGACAGGGAAAAATATTTTCATTTGTAAATTGCTTTCTATTTTGTGACATGAAACAAGATGCTTGGTGGTGGGTATGGGTAAGATTTGGACAGAAGACCTCCAGATGAAAAATGCATGCACAAATGTCTGCTGTCTTACAAATTATAAAATATTTCAATAGGACATCTTTTTTATCATATGAAGAATTACAAAAAGAATGGTTAAGAACTGGGATGTCTTGGTGAAATTTCTGTGTGCATGTGGGCCTCAGTCCTAAAACACTGGAAAATCTCAGTGGGTTCACCTCGGGAAGCCCAACACAATGTGTCTCAGGAGTAGCGCTGGGAGCTTAGCATGGTCCTCATTGAGATGGATGCTATGGTGCCCTATAGGAAAGGCAGTGGTGTAGGGTAGGGCTATACCATGAGAGAGCAAGCTGTCCTGCTCTGAGGTGACCGAAGGCAGTGCACAGAAGTGAGTGTCATGGTGCAAGGCTCCAGGGCAGGAGCTGTGTGGATTCTCTACAAAGCCCTCTGGAGTGCAATGACCTCTCATCACAGGATAATTTGGGGCTGCAACCTCAGTAGGCTGGGTAGCCTCGGGAGGTGCTCAGCCTCCTCTGCAGCCATCACAGGACTGAGACCACAGGCTGCAATTACATCAGATTATCGAAATTGAAAACAAAAATGTTTTCTTAAAATATTTGTACTGAAAAAGTCTCACAGAATGCAAAAGGGACAAGCCAACAAAGGGTTAAGGTATTTCCAAAACAAAGCAGACTGGCTCATTAAGTGAGTAATTACAATTTAACAGGTCTTTGGCTTTTGGAAAGGGTACTCTGAAAGGTTTCAAACCACAGAGGGTGGTTTCTCTGTGTTATAAAATCGCTGTAGACACAAAGTGTGGGGGGGCGGCAGGTCATTCCCACTACAGTGCTCTAAAATGCATGAGAGCAAAGCAAGCTAGATTCAAGCCTGATTCAAGCTGCCTTCTATTTGGGTAAACTGCAAATGAGATGAAAAGATCACCATTTATGAGAGAACACACAGCTATATCCATTCTTATGCCATATCCCTAGCAGATTTGGACTGTGGATTATGCAGCCAGCTGAAGCCAAACTCTCTCTTAGCCATCAAATCACATACTATTCTCATGAAGTGATATTTTTGCTGCAAGTGAAATGTGCCTCCCTCCATGAAACCAAAAGACATTCAAATGAAGTCAGCTTTCAGCTTTTCTGAGAGCTGCTGTGTACTACTGGTGATACAGCCTGTGTGTATATCCTCCAGACATGGTTTATAGACTTCATCTCGGTTTAAATGCTCTTAGGAATTATTGCGTGAAGCTATTTACATTCAAATAGAGAATGTGGGAAAGTTATGTGAGGCTTAGTTCATTATTTTCTGTACTAAATACTCATGCTTTTATCTCTAATTTTAAATGTTGAGACAGTTTTTGCTCTTGTTGGTGCTCAAACTCTAGCTCTGCATTGTCAGCATCAGCTGTGTCCAAGTGCCCAAGGCCTCTGCAATCTTTGTACATATACAGGCACATCAGCATAGTCAGTCTTGCAATTTCTAATATTCTAATATTCTAAAATCCTAATTTTAATACTCTAATATTCTGAATCTTGTACTCTTAAGAATTTAATGCTTTTAGCTTGGGTAGATTCAGGCCTCATCATGTTTCTGCCTCCTCAGGTCAGGAGAAGATTTGCTCGTTCATCACATGCAAACTCCAACCTCACTCGACAGATACTTGATCATCAGAGGAGTCTGAGTGGTAACAAAGAGAAAAGCGAACTGCAGCAGAAAATGTGTATCTCAGCTTGTACAAGCGTTCTCTTTTTTCCTTTGCGCTGGGTTCATTTAATTTTCCTTAGCTGCTTCCAAATCCATAACTTACCCTGCAACTTAGTGTTGCCACATTCCAGATGATTTCTGACTGGAGTTGCCCAGCTGAGTTTTTTATTGCTTTGTTTCCACACTCTCACATTTCTCAGCTCTTTCTAAGCTGCTGGAACGTCTGCCCCTGTTGCAGGGAAGAACTCTACTGAATGGGAACACACAAGCTTGCTGTCACTTTTTCATGCACAAAGCTGAGTTTGGGATCAGAGGGATGACATTCTTGATATTTATACAGTATCAACTGTGAAGACTTTTATTGAAGTGAATTTTGACATACAACTCATAGTATCTTAGGACTTCCTGAAACAGCAATAGGGAAGCAGTGGGCTTGCTTCTATTTTAAATCAACAGGAAAACTGTGTGGAAACTGAACCGTTCTGCCTGATTACAAGGGTTAATTTGTTCCTGTGAAATTTTCATGGTTCACAAACTTGACTTAAAAAATTGGACAGTATAAAGACTAGTGTAGTTTCCTCTCATCCACATTATAGGAAATACAGAAGGAAGAGTTCAACAGAAATAGATGACTCACAATTAGAAAACCAAAACGAAAACATAATGAAAAAACCAAAAAATAAACTATTTCTTTAGCTAAAAAAAATATGATTATTTTATCATAAGAACTGGTTTTTGACTGGTGTTTGCTGATGATATCCAGAACAGCACCTCTCATCTGCTACAGGAGATATGCTGAATTATAGAAGGATTTTATGTAATAGGTAACAAATTCATCACACATCAGGTAATGTATTGATTTGTAAGCAAAGTAAAAACATAAACGCATATTTAGTGTCATGGGATAGAGACCACAAAGCCAGCGTGATAGGATTAGATTATAGACATTTATCCAGTGCACTGATTTTGGATAAGGGCACAGAGCTGCATCAATGCAGTTCTGATCTGCTGGTGCATTCATGGGAATTAGGGCTACAAAAGATGAGTTTGAGTTTTCTCTCCCTTGTGAGCCTCTGTTTCTGCAGCCTTGGTGCATTTGATTGACTTTTTTCAACAACAACAACTAGGGAAGTGAGGAGAAAAAAGGAATCAGAAGGGTTTGAGGGCAATGCTTCGGGCTTTTACAAGGAAACAGTGCTCAGTAACTAGCATGGAAGAACTGATATCATGATTTGGTGAGCAGCTAGATTTTCTCATTCTAACCCAAAATACAGGATGAATGCCTGGGAAGTATTAAGATTTTAGGATTTCATTTGGTAAAGGAGAAAACATGTCGTCAATGAATTTCTACACTGTTACACTTCAGTCCTTAAGTTTGCTCTCTTTCTTCCAACTAAGGTTTTTATCAGGAATAGTATCTTAAGAATAAGGGAAAAAGTATACTTTGACCTCAAACATTCCAGGTTCTGATGAGTTCTGTATCAAAAACTTCAAAGCAAACTTCTTATCATTGAAATGTTACCAAAAAGTAGAGCACGTTTCAAGGGATATCCCTTATTCAGTGGATGCAATTCTGTCTTGTAATTGCTGGCCTTTGTTCCTGAACTGACTGATAGGGATATCTCAGACATGGTGAGGTGGGAAACCCTTTCTTCCAGGACTGTCAGTGAAGATGCCAGACAGGCATTAGCCTGCCCATGGAAACTATTAGGACACTGAGAGGAGGTAGCTAGTACCTGTGGTAAAAACAGGAATGTGCGACAAAACCCAACCATCTCCAACTACATCCTAGTCTCATTTCCTTCTCCAGACTGTCGACTGAAAATTATTTTTACTTAGTCATCCTTACCCTTAATATCTTAATTTTTTGCCCACAACTAGCCTCTTTTCCTACACCCACAATCCTGTTTCTACCAACAAGATTTTCTCAGTTCTGCTTTCTCTGTCTTCTAGGTTCTTTGTTTCTATACAGAACTGCATTTGAGAGTTGCAAAGTTGCTCATTAAAAACAAAACCATACAAATTTTTACATGGATTTCAGGTTCTCGATTATTTTTCTAACAAAGTAACAATTGCTCCTAAGCTAAGGTCAGAGCAGGAGCTCAATTATTAGAGATCCAGAACTAAATAATGATTGCGTTCATACCTCGGGAAATTGGGTACAGCACACCAGAGAATTTCACTGGTGCAAGAATCACACTACTAAAAATGACAGCACTTTGGCTCTCATTCTCAGTATTCTTGCCAAAATTAGACTGAGTAAAGCAAAGAATACCTTTACATTTGCTCCTGCAATATCAGTTTCATAGTTTTCTGCTCATGGTTTTTAACTTACTTTGCTGTTTTACCTCCCATGCCTCAGCCTACCAGTTAAATCAAATTTCATTCAGAAATTTGACTAATCAGTTACATGATAAACATGTTTATACACCGATATTCAGATTTGAGGTCATTAATAGAGTCAACGGATGCAAACGGATTACTCAAACAGAGCCCCTATTTGCCAATTTAGCAGAGCTTAGCATCTCATAATTTCAATGGGTCATTTTAGAACATTTACACACAAGGTATACAAAAAGGCAGCATGATGGTATTTGCCATAAGACCAGCAGTCAAGCATTCTTCATCATCTGGAGCCACTGAATTACTAGTTAACCGCTGGCAATTTGCCTCCTGGGTCCTTGTTTCTCTCCCTGCACAATGCCTGTAAGAACCTTCATTTACATGACTTACAGACGTGCTAATGGCTTCATGCTGGCATAGGTCTTTGAAGATAGAAGTTCAACAATGGTGCTAAATATTCTTCCTTCAGTCAGGCCTGCCTTTATTTCAGATGACACAGAAATGTTAATGTTTTGGCGCAAGCGGACCTGTGGCTGAGCTCTGATGCCAGTCTGAACCTTTAGTGCTGAGTCTATTCACTCAGCTCTAGCTACAGAATCACAGAATAGTTGGGGTTGGAAGGGACCTCTGGAGATCATCTAGTCCAACCCACCTGCTAAAGAAGGTCACCCAGAGCAGATCGCACAGGAATGTGTCCAGGCAGGTTTTGAATGTCTCCAGAGAAAGAGACTCCACAACCTCTCTGGGCAGCCTGTTCCAGTGCTCTGGCAAACCTGGACGTTACATCTCTCCAAGTCATTAATACTTCAAGAGCTATCTTTCAGTCATCAGCTGTACACTTCTGTTAGATTGCTTACCGTTGTTGTATATTATCCTTGAATATAATCTTTATACTTCCACCAAGCAGAATGTTAAGTCTTATTTATTACTGAGCTGGCATAATGATGAGTGAGATTGGGAAATGACATTATCAGTACCTGAATTCAATAGTGGACATAATTCAGCTTTTCAGTCTTCTTCATGCTAGGAAGGTGTCTGCAGAGGCTGTCTGGCCATTAAAATGCCACATGGAAGATGCTGTCTTGATGGGCAGCTCTAGGTTAGTCCATTCTAAAGATATTTTGGAGGGAAATTTGTGGCCAGTGGTGGTTCTGAGAGCCTGAGAGCTTTGAACCTCAGCAAGGTGGTGGTGTTCTAGCTATTTTTTTCACTTCTAACATATATTTCTCAATGAGTTGGCCAGAAATGGATTATGTTGTTACTTTACTAGTCAAGTAAAGCTGTAAAGGAACCAGAACAAACAGGAAGCCCTTGTCTTCAAGCCCTAATTTGAACAATATGTTTACATAGATCTAGCTAACACTTTTTTTGCTGTATGATCATGCTGATCAGAGATTTGCGGAAGTCTATTGGGTAGGCAGAATGCAAACACATCATGCAGTGTGTTGTATGGGAAAGACTGTGGTGGGGCATGAGAGGAGCTGTACCAGCAGACAGAGCTGGCTTTGCAGGGAGTGGGTGCAAACATCGTAGTGAAATGGGAACCACTTTCCACTGGATATCTGGATTATTCTCTATGAGCTACCTAACACAACGGGGTCTAAATAGCTGATAACAGAGAGCTGCAGGTCCAGGAACATGAAGTGGGTTGACTTGCTCCAGCCCATACAGAAGATTCTTCACTTTCTTTTCAATAAGCTCTGCTTATTACCACTGCTATGAGGTATTAGAATAGTTTCTTTACCATACTGTGTGCCCTTTGATGACAGATGAGGCAGACACCATTCCTTGGAATAAAATAGTCTGTAGTCACACTGGTTGGCAAAAGAAACACAGAGCCCTATCAGTCTTCACAAGTCTTTGTACACAATGCAACCACAAAGAAAGCTGTGAACTACTGTGTACAGGTGGTTTGACAAAAGATCTGGCACCAGCTGAGCTGCAACCAGTGTCTCTGAGTATGATGAAGAAATCTGTAACAAACCTGAGAAAATGAGATTACCTTATCTCTGTTCCCTTAAGGGATAAGGTAAATTGTATTACCTTGCAGTTTCCATGGTAAGTGTGTGCACATAGACAATAACACAAGCTGTTGGTATGTAAACATCTTAAACCACTGATTTGATTGTGTTGTATGGATTGATACCCGTGTCCATCTAAAACTGTGTAACCATGGAAGCTTGTTGTGCGCTTTATGAGAGGGAGGACCTAAATCTGTACTTCATGAAACTGTTTGGTAAGTAAACACACATTAATCTTAATGAGATGATGGTTTTGTAGTAATATCAATAAGAGAATAACACTCCCTGTTATACCATAAGTTTTCTGTTGGTATTTATATGAAGTGGTCAGCCTTTTTTTTGAACTGGTTGGAGGCTAATTTTTGATGGATTGGTCCCAAAATCTGTATTAAAAAAGGAAAAATTAAAGCTGGAGTGAAAAAGTGGGAATTCTTCATAGCCAATTCTGCATCAACTTGTGTCCCTCTGAGAGTGTAATTAGGAAATCTAGGAAAGAGCCCATGTTCAGTCCTCATGTGCCATACAGGAGCTGTTACCTAAAGTTGTGGCTTTGTTTGGACTGAGCACCCTGTGCTCAACCTTCTTTTTCCTGAGCAGATTAGGTAGAGTGCAACTTTCGACAAGTTGGCTGGTGTTTTAAAGATTTTTAAGCAGCAGCGAAATCATGAGTCAGAATAGACCTAAGGAATGTTTTCCAACCCAAACAGTTTATTTAAGTACAGTACAGTCTGCAGAATGGGGGCAGGGAGGGAGACAGGACTCAGACATTCTTATGATTTCAGCTGAAGTTTTCCGGGTCTTGGGGAGGAGTTGTTTTTCTTAACCCTCTCATTAAAAGTTAAATATCTGAATAGCTACCATCAATGTCAGAGACAATCAATGCATCTTTTTTCTGACTATAACAAGAAGATCTATATTTTCATGGAGGTCAGAAGAGGAGAAAAAAGACACAATAGGAGTAACTGACATCAGTTTTCTGAAAGGTAATGGAAAAGCTTCCCTCATTTACAGTAGTTTTAATATGGCATAACTAGTAAATCAAATTAAATTTCTTTAGAGTGCCACTAGTCTCAAAATAAAAGTTATCTATACCTTTAGATATTCCTTTACATTTGCTGATGTCTATATTAGTAGATTAATACTGTAATTGACTGCTCCATGAATTCCACCATAAAACTCAGCATGTAAATCACAGCAAATGTGTAGCATCTGATGACGTGCACTACTACCAGCTACCTATATATTTACAGTAGCATATACACAGTGGTATATTGGCACAGGGTTTTTTTTTTTGCTTTCTATTCCTTTCTCCTTCCTATCCTCCACTATTAAAAATCCCCCACCCAAAACAGCCTTGTCTGGCTTTTGTTTCCACTGTGCTCCAGGGAGCTGCTGCAAACCATTTCGTGGTTTGCCTTGATGCAGTGCAGCTGTTGGGAAGGACAGCATCTCTCCAGCCCTCCAAACGCTCTTTATAGCTGCAGCCGTTTCCCCTCCTTCCTTTTGCTGAAACTGCTTGCAACTCCTTGATTTCAGTATTCAGGCAGAGAAAGTTCATTCTGAGTATTCTCCTTATTCTGAAGTGTTGGGGGTGGGGGGAGACAAGCAACTATGAACCACTGGCTGCTGTGTAAAAGATAGTCGTTACTGACAGCAAATAATCGTGTTTAAAGCACTTTTTTCTTTCATGCAGCCATTCAGAAGAAGAGAAGAAGCATTAGTCTCAGAGGAAGTCTGAGCAGAAATGGTCAGCACTATGCGTGGGTTTACCTGAGAGGTAAGGGTCTTGAAATAACACAGGGGTGAATTACCCGCTTTGCTAGAACTCACTTTTGACAATATAACCTTTCAGTTTTCCTGCTCCTTTAGTTCTCATCAGTGCTATGCAGCATTTCACAGGCAGTTAACTCATGGCATAGAAACATGGACTCCAAAGTTGAAAGCTCAGAGAAGGGCACACCCTTTGGTCAGCATAATGACCATTTACCTTTTAGTGAAATCCACGTCTCATGGTTTTTAAACCAGACAAATTAAAGAACTAAATATATCTGTAACTCTGAGATATGTACGAAAGGCAGCTGGGAAGGACTGTTTCAACCATAGTCTCTATCGGACCGTGGCATCTAGAAGTCCTCTCTTATTTAAATGAAATGTCCAGAGAAACTCTCATTTTAGACTTCAGTGGCAATTTATTCAGAGTAATTGCATTGCGTGCACTGCACTTCTTGGATGTTTAATCACTTGATTCCAGGACCTGCAACTAAAGGAAAATACAAAATGTTTTTAGAATTGAGTTTAAATTATGGAATTGTATAGTGCCTTGGTGTATGTGCACTGACAGTAATCAGTTTAACTGAAACTCACCGGCAGTTCTTATTACTTCAGATCCTATAGTTTGGGGTAGAGTCACTCCTAGAGAGATTATGATACAAGACTTTAACCCTTTTAACTTCCCTGCCTTGCTGTTCTCGGAAAGATCTAACCTCTCTGTGCCAGCAGAGTACAGCCCGAACTACCTTGTTTGATACCAAACTCTTCTTGAAAAAAGTATATATCCTTCATTTTTTACTGCCCCCCTACATAATCTTGTGCATGTGAAAAAAAACCCCAAATATTTTGACTGTTAAAATATCAGAAATGCTTAATTCTCCAGAAAATTGGGTTCAGCACTTTGATAGGGCTGGACACAGCTTTATTTCAGAAAGGCTGGCTTTTAATACAGATGACGGTTTATTGCTGAGATGCAAATTGTTGGAAATTGCTTGAATGGGCCCCCTCTTTTAGTTGCATTGCATATTAGATCATGTTCTTTCCTTTTCACTTCTTTAGTCTGGAGCATATACTGTTAGATTGTAACTACCACCAGACTGAAAAGCATACCAAGAATGTTTCAATTTCAACATGGTCAGAAACAACTGTCTGCAGCCCGTGGATGTGGTAGTACAGATGGCGAAGGGAAACAAGCCCTGAAAAGATTGTTCTGATTCCTACCAGCATGATCTTGGAGTGCTTTGGAGGCAGCTGCTCAGAAAAGGGATTTGGAAGTATAAAGATGGGAGAGGAAAGACAAGGAAATACTTTTGCAAGAAATCCTACCAATCCTAAAAGGACTGTGGCACAGTTTCCTTGAAATTCTTCTGTCTGAGAACCGGAGCTCTAGTTTGGACAACTTACTGCTGAGCCACGTTTGCTGTGTCTTAAGGAGAGAGCTGGAGAGCGATAGAGTGATTTGTTCCAGCTATGTGGCACTGCTGCTGTTGCTGCAATAGGATTCCTTCATCATTACGTTTCTTCTCTCAGGCTCCATGGGCAGTTCGGCTCTCAGAATCTATGCTTAAAGTTACGAGGTCTCATAAAAAAAAGGAGAAAAGCCTCCTTCTGCCCTTCCCCCCTCCTAGTCTGAACAGAAAATATTTGCAGTAGCCACACAATTCCCATTGAGCAGGCAGGATACTGTTGCATTAAATTAAGCAGAAAGCGGTCCCTGCCTGTCCCCACAATGGGGTGTAAGAGCTGCGATGCTGCGTGTGATACCTAGAAGGCACACGGCCAGCTCTGCACCTGTGCTTGACCTGGGAAGTGAAGTTCCCTCAGGGCCTGGGAAGAATTGGGTTCTGGGGATGGTTCACAGCTCACAACAGGATGAGTGGGGGATTCCTGCTCCGGCTAATGGAGGAAAAGCTGGAGAAAAGCTTGCCTGATTTTGGTTTTTTTCTTTTTTTTTTCCTCTCCCATGTGGTAGCAGGATTCATAGACTGAAATTACATCCTGGACTTAACCTCCTATGTCTGTCTCCTTGGGAATGAGCAGTTGACTTGTCTTTTTTTTTTTTCTGACATGGGAGTTGCTGATGGATGTGCAGATTAACTCTTGCCATTCCTGCCTGTCCCTGGGGCAGTGGTGATGCCTGAGAAGGGCTGACCTATGTTTTATCATGTGTCATACATGTGTACAAGCAGTGCCATGTTTTAATCTGTGTATATTAAAGATGAACTAAACATAAACTATATATCTGTAAAAAACGAATAGTTTCTCTCTATGCTATAGTTTGGTAAAAAGCTTTAAATGAACACATACTGAACTAGCTGTATCATAAATCTACCTGAGCTGATTTTTTTCATATAACAGTGACATACTTGTAGAGCAATCATCTCTTCCTAAGATTTTTTTTCAAAAAGGAGGAAGAAAATATTTTTTTCTCTGCAAATCCTTTTGACAGGCAGGACTGATTTAAAAATACCAATCTATTATTCCTCTCATTCTAGTGAATATTTAAAATTTGCTTCAGTAATAATTGATGGTTCTATGTTTGCTTTGTAATTAGCTGCTTCCACACTACTGTAAGATTCCAAGAAAACACAAAAATACACTACAGAATGTCATTATGCATGACTAAATTAAAAATCATAAGCTATGAAACCAACTAAGATCTAAAGTTTATTCAATCAATTAAAAAAAAAAAAAGTGGTTTTTCCAGTCTGCCTTGTTTGATTTACAGATGATACTAGGAATAACTGACACAACATGTTACTGCTTTCACCTCCATGTGCCCATATAAGCCATCTGAATAAGTGGTATGACTGAGCTTCACTGCTTTTAGTGAGCTAGTCTTTACAGAGTTTCTGTTGTTATGAGGATGGGTGAAACAGTTCAGATAAATTACAATGTTGGGCTAAAAACTGAGTGCCTTACTGTTTCTGCAGTACCTATATATTCTCCTTATGTGATGCTGCTCCTTTTCATGTGGTATCTGTATCTGTGTATTTAAAGTGTGAAGTATGGTAAGTTTAGTGGATTTTAAGGACAAACTATCTGAAGGACCTAGTGCTGTTCCTACTTACAGTATGGTTGCATCCAATGGACTGAGCTTGTCTGACACCTCAACAGCTCCCAAAAAGGTGGTTCCATTCCCATGTGGTTCTGGCTGCGCAGTCCTTCTTTTGCCAGGTTGAGGTCCCATCTAACTTTTTGGTGAACCAGCTCTGTTCACTAAAACAGCTGAACACCTCTGATTTTTGTTTTTGTACTTATTTTCTGGCAGTTTAGAAAGCTGAATTGCCTCACAAAGAAGTCAGACAAACTTTGTTCTGTAAAACTGCCCCTTTCAAGCTCTAAGATCTCAGCTTCAGTCAGTTCACCATGTAAGTCTTCATCCTTGATATGTGGCCTAATTTGCTTTCACAAAAATCAGACTACCAAATTATTAAATCATAGTCTGGGATTTCTTACTGGAATAACTACTTAAAAATGATCCCCATTTCATTTTACATATCCAAAGTCTAATACTGAATGTGTCACGTTCCTATCCCTTTGCTACTTCTGTTATATTAAAATTAACCAAAGTCAACCTGTATTAAGAACTTATCTTTTGAGAAAAAATATGTTTTTGAGAACTTTTCCTTTCCATTCTTTTCAAACATAGTATTTCTCCCCAGTTCTTTCTAGGTCATCTGGAAATTTATCTTGCTCAGTGTTGACTAGTTTTCAGTCCCTCTTTTGACTTCTTCCTAGACATAGAGAAATCCAGTTGCAAACAAAGAAATGAAAGCCAAAGAGAAGATGCTGAATCAGCCAATGAAATACATTATGCTGTGTTTGACTTGTAATGAAATTTGTCTAAGAGTTCCCTAAGCAGGTTGCCCTAGGTCTGATTTTTACTGTTTGCACCTTCAGCTCAGTTGATGGTGAATGCAAGAATGGAAGCACAGAATTAAGACAAAACACCCTTTTGTGCCTGGGCTCCTACTGCTCAAGGACCAGACAGTCCCTGAACTTGTTTGCTGCAGCTGGCTCAGCCATTATTTTCTTCAAAATGTCGTGACTGCCAAACAGCAAAATAACCAGTGCTGGAACAGAGAAATACTGATTGTATTGGAGGCATGAATCCTCATCTGTTATTTTCTCAGTAGTATTATACATCTATCCTACTCTTTGGCCTGTTATTCTTCTATGATTGTACTACAAGATGTACGTGATGCTGGATTAAGCAGGGTTGTTTGCAAATGGATCTAGAAATTCTTCAGACTATGCTGATTAAGTAGAACTCTGTGCATCTACAGTAGAGCTCAACTTTTGTTTCAGAACATCCCTGAACTCCTTATGCAATTAAGTATCTATTTGAATTGCATCATCATAGAACACATACTGTATTAGACAGGACTATACTTTCTATAGTTACATGGGCTCATCCCGCTATGTAAGGCAAGCACTATGTCTGAGCTTCACACTCCCCAGCTTTAGAAAACTGCAACGTACATATCTACATTAGAAGTAGTCTTACAAGCTCCCTTTAGATAGAGAAAATAGGTAATCTAAGGATATATAATAACTCATCTGACATACTTCAGACTCCTACTTTCAGATGAGATGAAAAGTATGAAAGTATGCATTTTTGTTCTTGGCTGTAGATGGAACGCGGTAGGGGGGGTCACTGTGGGCGTGGTGACCTCAGCTACATTAGGTCTTCATGTGCTCAGACAAATCCCGCCCTATTTAGGTTAGAGAAAATGCCCCTTTCACACATTTGTCTAAATTAGCTGCAGAAGCTGGCAGAATTCGGGCAGAAACAATTCCTGTTATATTTTTCTAAATAGTCCCCAATCTGCCTTGATTAGTCATTTAGATAAGAAATATAAGAAGAGGAAGGATTGTCCTATAGTTAGGCAACCAGTGACATGTGGGGTCATACTCCTGCATTGCTACAGTCTTCTTGTCTAGGTGTACAGCCCCAAATACCTCAGCTCCTGTAATCTACACTTATTTCATTGGAATTTCTGGCTGTGGCTTCTGGGAGAAGCTACATCTCTTCTACCTAAGAGCCAGCTGCCACTGGGCTGAGTGGCAGTGTGCTGTCATTTCAGCCCACAGTCTTCCCAAATAGCAAAGGAAGGGCTTAGCTGCAGTTTAGGTGGAGCGAGCTCAGCCATTTGGATGTGAGCTGCCTTGTGGCTCTTGCCCATAGGCCCAGGCAATAGATCTTGCTCATTATATCTACTAGTATGGATGTTACTAGAGGCAACTACTAAGAAACACAGGACACAGGAATATGACCCAAATCTTGCCTCTCTTCTAAAAGTAAGCATATCCCATTCTGCTTTAATTAGGAACCTATGTGAAACTGGGATTTACAGGCCAAAGCTGCTCCCTATATGATAGCACTTTAGTTATCTTTAGTATCGTTTCATCAATCTTGCACGCAAAATATATGAGCAATTGCTGGAGCAGATAGCAGAACCCAGGTTTTGACTGGTGATCCGATATCACAGCTTGAGTTCTGTATTCCTGCATTTCTAAGTGAAGACTGTGACTGCTGTACCTTGAACTGAGCTAATATTAGTTCAAGTTGTGGAGACGGTGATCGTAATGTAACCTCTTTAATTTGGGCCCATCTGGCACTTAGTCACTGGTATGCATGTGTGTGAAATGAAGAATGTGGATACCAAGTCTCTTACATTAGCTGTGTGAGAGGTGCAGTAGCTGTATTTTTGTCTCCTAAATTATTTTTTGTTGGAGAAAACCTGGCATCATAAGGATGCTCATGGGCTTTTTCACCTCAGCTAGTGTTTTCTGTGTCTCTGGGGTACGAGTGCTTGTTTTGAATTTTGAGAGTTTTGGTGGATCTCATATTTCATTTCTCTGTGCTTCAGTTCCTCAAGGATTAATTGCAAGCAGCAGCAGGTCCTTATCCTATAACAGCACTGTGAGAACAAATTAAATAAAACTGTTTTGAAGCACTGAGAGGCTTTGAAAATTTGAGGACATTTTCACTACTAGCAATTACTTTATGGAATTTAGGTAGAAAGCTACATTTTGCATATTTCAGGCTATATAAACCACAGAAATATGCAAAAGTTAATCTATATATTTAGGGTATAAAATAATACTTGTGTTGGCCTTCTTTCCATAAATTCTTACTGTTTGAAAATCCCTTCTCACAGAAAGCCCTAGGACCCTCAAGAAAAGCTTTAAAATAAAAAAAAAATATATATAGTTTAACTCTGAAAAAAATTTTGTGACATGGAGACAATGCACTACTAAAACCCAAAGAATGGGGATGAAAAAGCTACAAAACCACTTCAGTCTTGTGGGATAAAATGTTGAAGCAACCTAAGAGATGAATTTCTCCACTTTTCAGGTTATTAACTCTGTCCCATGAGAAGTTACCCACTTAACTGGAATAGCGTAGTTTGTTCTGGTACGGCAAACTGTTTACTAGGGAATTTTCTGATTACTGAGTTGTTTTTATATTACATGCTTTTCTCACATACATACCATGCACATGTATGTATGTGCAAACACACAAGCATACACACACAGACATCACTCGGTGTCTTCAGTTTATCTAATTATAAATATCTGAATAATCCTCTTAAATGCAAAAAATGAAAGCAATCTGATAGGACCATGAACTGTTTTCCATATATACTAATGTGTAATTTCTCTTTTTTGCATAACAAAGAAGTTCACAGTTACAGGACTGAAGCCTATGGCTAAGGTGTGGATTCTACCTTTCCTGTGCAGAAGAGTTGATTGGACACAGAGGGAGTGAAAGGGAGGAAAACTTTAGAAATACATGACTCTAGAAACGTAGCACCACATTATTAGTTGATTTAGCTGCAGTTCTCTCAGTGGGGCTGCATCCATTTACCCCAGTCAAGTCCCAGACCCAGTCTCACTTCCAGTGCTGCTCTTTGAATCCACGCCAGGGCGAGGTATAACTTAAACCAGAAGCAGATGTGCATAACTGTAGCTGAGCTGCAGAATATATATAGGCTCCATACGTGTTAATTTTCCATGTATTTGTAACAGGGTTGCTGAAATAACTTTAAAATCTCGTAGCTAATGTACCCTGAATGCTGAGAAAGGCTTCTCCTTTGTTTGCTGCAAATTATCTTTTATTTCCGCCTTCCCCATTTAGATTGCGCTACATTTATTTTGAACTGTTTTCAGCCTTTTCTGCTAAGCATCATGGGAGCCCACGCTTAAGTGATTGCAAATGTTTCTGTGGTAATCATTTCCATTAGAGACGCCAGCTGGATCGTTCCCCGTTAACTAGCTAAAACTTCTGTCCTTTGCTTTTCAAAAATAAAAACACAGTGGGGTAAATATTTTTCATTTGTATAAATACGGTCCTGAAAATGTAGAGTGCAGGTATATAACAATGCATAAAGTGAGCATTCCTTGAAGCAGAGACGCACCATAGTAAAAATTCTTTTTCAGTGCACTGTGGTTTTGGAAGGCAGACCAAAAGAAAAATGAGAGGTTTCCAGAAAAAACAGAGTAATGGGCCAAACTAAGCAAAATACTCAAAGCGAGCAAAGCAAGGCAAGAGTCCGTTAACAGTTTGTAGCAAGAGACTGTATTTTCTTTTCCAACCTTCTACCCCAGGAGCTTTGTCTTAACATCAAACAAAAACCACAATAAGAATAAACGGATTGCCGGGGATGCATTAGTTGGGCACAGAATAGGTTACTGCGAAGCTACAATCGTGTCAGTCTTTAGATGCCATTTAATTTTTTATGGATTAACTTACAAATCAAGACTAGATCACTGTACATTGTCTTGCCTTAACTGGGTGACCTGATGAGGTGTTACTATCAGATTTCCTTTTTTTTTTTTTAATGAAAGTACCTTTCTTTAATAAGAAGGGGTGCAGTTGCATTTATCCTTTGAATTGCAGGAGTGAGAAGAATGGTTAGGAAGATTCAGAGGTTCTCATTTTTTTTTTTTCCTGTGATGTTTGTGCAGTCTGAAATGAAGGTGGAGAAAGAGAGTTCAGTTTTGCCACTGCAAGAATTTCCATGTCTGTATTTCCCGCTGAGTAAGTCCTCACAGTCCACAGTGGCTTCTGCAGCTTTAGTACTGGAATGTTGAGGGGCATATCTGTCAACTTGTTCCTTCTTCCTTTTCTCTTCAGCATTATGGAACAGTTCTGCAGGAATGTCACATAGACTAAGCTTGTGACCAAGATTTGCAGTCTCTGAAGTTACTGACTGATCCTAAGTTGAAATCTGCTCCCTGGGCAGGGTACCAGCGCAGGGCCCGTCTTGCCACGTATGTCCCATCTCCGTGTGGATCATAGGAATGTGAAGAAGTTGTGTTGGCTCCCTGTGCCTGTGGGAGTGTAACAATGTCATTGGCGGTTTGCAGACTGGTTTTGCATCAGAAAAAAAGGCATCCGTCTCTCCATCCTTATTGCAAAAGAAAAAGGGAATGCCTCTGAGTTTCAGAAAAATCACCTGAGGAGTGTACCATTCTGCAGAGGTGACATGTAGAGGGTGTGTTGTGGGAAGGCTGAGATATTACTGTATTTCTGATTCTTGTTGGACTGTTCAAAGCAATAGCTAATAAGATAGACTGAATATCTTCCCAACAAAAATGCCCTACTGCACTTCAATAGTAGGAGTGTCTAATTTATCAAAATGCTGAAAGCTATATCAGACAATGGACCTTTGCAGATAAAGTGAGGAGAAGCACTCTATACTGTTGTGCACCTGGAGATGTCTAGAACATGACTTTTAAATGGAAAAAGTAATGAATAATAGCATTCTTCATGCTATGAAGATAAAGAAGGTATTCGTCAGGACTCTGAGGCCACTAATAGGCCTTACTGGTGACCAAGCTCACCCTGGGGCCTTCACCCTGACCCGTGGACCCAGAAGCCCCATTTCAGCTCAGCCTGGGGCCATCAATCCCTCCCTGGGTTAAGCTGCAGGTTTACAGGCTCCAGCCCTGTTTCTGGCCCTTCCTCCTGGATGGACCTGGGCCCTGTGCAGTAGGTGACCTGTGTCTTGCATGGACTTCAGACCAACAGCTGTAGCCTTGTCTCCAGCCTGTCTCCTGTCGCTTATGGCTGGACACCCCAGAAGCACCTGATTCCATTATGCTGAGTCCCTGACCCTTGGTGGATCCTGTTACCAGCACCCGGCTCTGCCTGTTGTGTTGGAGTCATCCACTCCAACCCTTATAGAAACTGTTACTAGACAAGCTTTAAAACATTTCTTATTTATATTTGAATGTGGAAGAAAAAAAGTGGCAGGTTTGTGGGAGGTTCCAGGCTTGAACCCAGGAGAGTTATCATATTGTGATATCTTAAAATATTTTACTTTAGTTGGCTGAGAGAGAGAGGAGATTTCTGTAAGCATAAAAAGTGGTCATAACTTCTTTAGGGAAAAAAAAAAATTCATTTGCTGAGGTACTCATCTCATATGGGATCTAGAAATGAACGCATACATATTAAAGACTCCTGCGGCATCCTGCACTGGAAAGAAACCACCCTTTGTGTCATGGTGAAATTCATCACTGTGCAACTGTATTCCTATTAGTTAAATGGGGCTGTATTTCTGCTCGTTATGGAAGCTGTGTCATCCCGTTACACATATCCCTGTGTTTTGTGCAGTTAACTTCAGTATCCTACTTCAGTGAGAAGTACAGAAAGTCCTAAAGAAACTAAGTACTTTAGAAGAATGTCATTACACGTATTTATCACCCTGCTAATTACTAGGCTATTTTGAAATCACTGGAAAAAATCACAAATGCAAGAAGCTATTTTTTTTTGACAGTGAAAATGGTTACTGATTTGTTTTCTCAGCATGCATTCTGGCTGGTCATCAGTTGTTCTAAAACTGACATGATAAATAAGTTAAAGAAAATGGTGTTTGGGTGAGTTAATCTTCCCTACCAACCTGCAGCTGATCACTGAAGACATCAGTGTGTCTGGAGGACAAGAGGAAATATGTATGAAGTGCTGCTAAACGTGTGCCACTAGAATTGAAGTGACGCGCCCTCAGGCAGTGAAATTCAATGCTGGCAGCTACTCACAGCCCTCTCAGCTGAGCCCTTCAAAACCTCCAAGGCACTCCACCTTCAAAGCAAAAATAAAGACCCGAATGAAGAATCTTCTGCATAGGTGATGGCTCACTCTAGGCAAATCTCCATCCATACAGAAATAAAAGTTCATGATGCTTCACAGTACACTTGGCTCCTCAGTCACTAGCAGCCTCGCCTTATGAATTAAAGGCATTGTACAGCCTCCAGCTGAGAAAAGAAAATATAAATGTGGGACTCCCCTCACCTCCATTTCGTAGCCATAAAAGCAGCAGTCACATGTTGGAACTGGAATCTGTGCAAGGCCTTCCTCGTTAACCTAGAAATTGTAGCCAGCTGAATGCCACAACCTGAGAGATATGCTTCAATGTATAAACAAAACCCTATGGAAAGAATGACCATACTGGAGTCTGCCTTAGTTTAGCTTGCTCTCTCAAAGTGTTTTCTTTAACAATAAAAATATTTCATTCTCTTTTGCAAGTCCTCATGCTGCTGTTATCTTCTCTACCTTAGAGGGAAATAAATAGAAATATTTAAGCTGCTTTTATTGTTGTTATTGCTAGTTTGCACTAGAGGGAAAAATACCAAACTAGAAACTCTAAGAAAAGGTTTTAGGTTGGCAAAATAAGGGTGAACTATGGTATCAGCAGCAGCCAAGTCCAGCCCTCCTTAGACAAACCGTGTCTGCAGGAAAGCAGAGCAAGTGTGACCACTCTGCCACACTCCAAGGGCTCTGAGCATATTTTGTCTCCAGCCTAGGGCTTACTTTTTTGGCAAATGTGAAAATCAGTGGGTCCCAGCCCTGCAGGTCACGCTCCAGTGGTGACCCTGGCACCAGCACTGCAAGAAGAGCGCAGGGACCTCTCCCCTCCGCTGACAGGGCTGTGCCCACAGGAGAAGGTGCTGAGAGGGCACCTGGGATCTTGACCCTATGGCCAGGATTTGGGTCAGATAGGTCTGAATTAATAGGGACTGAAGCAGATTTTGCACTTTAAAAGGCAGGCCTATATTGATGGCTTTTATTCAGTCAGAATAAAATCTTTCAGGGGTTGACCCACTGCGAATTTTTTCTGAAATCTCCCTATGTGTCTTTGCATGAAAAGAAATATTTTTTTATTTTACACAATGCCCGGTCTATAATAGAAATAAAGGGATGAAAATTCTGTGTATATGGTGTAGAAACTTTAATTACAGAATTTAATAATATATAAAATGGACTGCAAAAATCAAGCTGAGGAATTGTATTAAAATTGCACAATCAAAAACTAAAGTGTAACAATAATCCAGATGATGATGGTTACTTGGGAAGCCTGTACAGCACCTGACATATATTCCTTAGAATGAATGCAAACAATTACTTTTTGGATTTGTTAGGCAAATTAAAGAAAAAAAAAAAACACCTACTATACAATGTATTCATATTTCCTCATGAATTAAATAAAATAATTCAAACATATAATTTATGTTTTAACAAAATATTTCTTCCATTAGAGAACAAAATATATTATTTTGATATGCTAAAAACACATATGAGAATGAAGAGATTGATTCACAAACCTGCCAGAGTATGGTGTACACAAGGAATTGGTATCCTTCATCCAGTAGGTTAGTATTCAAAGCATGTGGTTGCAAGGCGGGACACTTAAAGCCTTCCTCTACTTGAGAGTTTTATTCCTCAGAAAACTTCCAGAAGACATGGTTTCCATGTTTATGGTTTATTTGTAGAGGGTCCTTCAGTCTAGACAGTTGTTGTTAATCAGAACCATGATTCAGAAACCAGAAGTCCACCCTTCATTTTCTTTCCCTACTGCAACATCAGAAAGCCACTTGCTGTATGGAAGTGCAGATGGACTTGCAGCCCCATCGGACTGGGAGAGAAAAGCACATGAAGATCCACAGCTGTGCAGGAACATCCTGCAATATAACATCCCGCACACTGCATCTGGAGGCTAACGATCAGTTCCACCAGCCCAACTCATTGCAGGTCTGGGTCTTTTCTCCACCATTTTCAGACTCAAAGACTGCACATGTTTTTTCCATATGGTGGTCCTCAGCAAAAGGAATCCCAGTCCCAGAGGACTGCAGAGATGTGCAGTCATTGCCTTCAGCTGGTACTGGGACATGGCTTGAGTCTAGTCTGTTTTATTCAGCTCAAAAAACTGGGCACCGCACTGTCCCAGTGAAGAAGACAATTTGGGTCCAAAAAGAGATAAACACTCAAAAACATCCCTACACCCAAAGAACTTTCAGTATTTCATATAACAGATCTCAAGCATGCATGGATGTACCCCTTGTCATAAGTTAAACCTGCATCACATTAATTTCCATTACTTTTGTCTTCATTGAAGACACAGATCATTACTGCATTTCTGTTGTGTGTCATGCTGCAAGATATATTCTTCAGAACATCTGAAGCTGTTTTAATGCACTAGTAATTTTTGCGCTCAGTGGAACATATAGCTTTAAACCTAGCTGATGTAATATTTCAAGCAGTCAATCTACATATAAATTGTGCAAAATATGCTGATGAGTTAGTATATTGGTTGAGTAGAAGTTCTGCTGAAGTTGAAAATCAGGAATTATTTTGTATGGAAGTGGAAAGAAACAACTGACAGGGAAAGGTATCAGTGTGTTCTTGTCTGTTGGATACACACCACATCTTAAGTATGGGTGGATGAATATCTTCCATGGTAGTTAATAAACAGTATGGCTTTGCAAGACCGAGTAAAAGAAATGTGTTAGTCGGGATTGCTCTCTGCTAATAGCAGCTGGTTCCTCAAGTGATAAAAAGTTAAGCACCGTAATTAAACGTCAAACCTTAGATTTGGTGACAAGCCACAACTAAAGGAATTTAAACATCTTACAGAGAATTACTCAATGCTATTATTTAGGACTCAAGGTAGTAGAGTTTGCTCCACTGTTCCTCACAAGTGTCTTCAAGGTGTGAACAATTTATGTGAAACCAGTGATATATTTTAACCTTGTCTTTGAAAGATCACTTCAGAGATAAGTTGGCATTTCGATCTCTGTTCAGTTGTGGAGCCTGAGGACTCCGTGGACTCTATTACATGCC
Organism: Caloenas nicobarica; assembly: GCF_036013445.1. Taxonomy (NCBI): domain Eukaryota; kingdom Metazoa; phylum Chordata; class Aves; order Columbiformes; family Columbidae; genus Caloenas; species Caloenas nicobarica. The sequence continues at coordinate 26,590,444 of NC_088246.1, read as the reverse complement.
CACAATAAAACTTCTGGGTTGAAATCCTGAGCCCAACTGAAACCAGTTGTTTACACTGAATATAGCTGCATGCAGCTGAATATGGCCAAATATTGCTGAATATAGCCTCTTCGCCACTTCCACTTTGACTTCCATCTATTAAAACTATATGGGACTGGAGAGTACCTTCCTTGAGCAGCAGCAGAAAGGAGAGAAAAAGGTTTTTCTGCTTATGTAAAAATTTCCCCCTACACTTACATGTTAGGGTACCTAAAAGGTGGACATGGTGCAGAGTGCCTCTTGGACACTAATTCTTTGATCCAATTTCTTATACTAACAAGGCTTAAGCAATTGTAGTGTCTTTCTGTTCCCACACTAGTGATATTTTAACTTTCTAGCCATTTTTAACTACACTCAATAGAGGGTTAAAGGCCTTGGAAATATTACACTCTCACAAGTTTCGTGGAAATTGGATGCTGAGTGCAAGAGACAGACCTGAGTTAGAGCTTCTACAGCCTGCCCTGGGAAAGTGGGACCTGAGAACACAGTCATGTTTTGGACACCACGTAATTCAGCAGAGGCAGAAGGAACGAGACTTCATTTCTTTTGCTCATGGAACTGCTTTTTTTTTTTAATATATATAACTGAACTGCAAGTTAAGCCTGTTCTTACAAAGCCAGGATCTGACAAAGGTTTGAACCAGCTTCATAACTTACTTTTCAGAGGGGTTTTCCATCTGCATGAAATCTCCCAATAGCTGAGTCTTTGAACTTTTTGACCAATTTGACTGGCCTAAATTGAACCAGAGATGGAGCAAAAACCTGGTTCTTCGATCTCTGCTATCTCAGTGTAGTTACTAATGCCATTTGTTTTACTCACTGAGTAGGTAAAAAACTGGAAAGCAGTGAGAAGCTGTGACTTTTTTTGTATGCAAACATTTTAAAATCTCCAGTGAGGAAAATCAGGAGGTTTGAAAAAATGCATTGTTAACAATGGGCTATTGTGAGGGGAGCACTCAAAATGGTCTGAGGCAATATTGCATTAGTGAATCAACATTTCAGTTTTCTGCAGAAAATTACCACCAGTCTAAAACAATCTGAGAGCTGTGTTATGTACCCAAACATACTTCTGATAAGAAAAAGGCATACTTTTTACCAGTTTCTTTGACTCTGAACTTTTTCCAAACAGACAGTTTTAATTCTTCCATTTTTTTTATTTGGGTACTTGCCTCTGTAGCCTTAAAATATTCTTGTAATTTAGCTGTGTAATATGTTTTCTCTTCTTATTAAGGACAAACATATCATAATCTGGATAAACTGTTTCAGAAAGAGTGGTCAGTTGGTAGCTTGCCTGTGCTAAACTTTATGCACACAAACACACCATCCCTTTTTCCGGTCTGAACTGTAGATGCTTTTAAGCACCTACTTCAGGACAGGCTTTAGTGAGGTTATACAGATCCCACAGTATCACTAAGTCCAAGGAAAATAGTTCAGGATGAATGAACCAGTCATTGACATGATGGGCTTTTTTAAGCTAACCGCACAGACCTCTAACCACATAAGAGACTAGAAACCACCAACATAGCCACCTGTGGAGTTCATTAAGGAGCCAGATGTTGTTTCAGAAAAATAAACACTTCCTCCAGCCTGGCACCTAAGCCCTGCAGTTCTTTCAGAGGAGGGGTATTAATGTAACAGGGTAGGAAGGCAAACAGCTGCTCTCTTGCCATGACACTTCAGCCTCTTCATGCCACTTTGGTTAGTACAATAAAATAGACACTAGAGGTGCAAGTGTTAAGTTTGTTTCAGTGTTCAGCACATACACAGGGATGTCTGTACAGAGTGATTAGACATCAAAGGGTCTTGTGTGCACGTTTCATTTCATATTTCACACAATCATTAAATAATGTGTAAACTATTCAATTCTCTCCATTCTGGAAAGTGTGATACTGCCTCTGTTCTCCGTGCTGGGAGCTTTCGTTGAGGTAGTTCAATAAGGCAGCAAGGATAGGCAAGAGACATGACTGAACATCAGTCATCAGCTGAGGAAAGTCCATAATTGCATTTATTGTCTTCACAATTTCCTTGAACTTTCCAAAATATTTGAAAAATATTACTTGGATACCTTAATGTTCACACTTAAACATCCATATCAACTTCATCTTGTCTATGTAAAACATGACTTCTGGGAAAAACTCACTTATCCCTTTCATTCTCTGAATTCTGATATTTGTCTCTCCTTATTGCTCCAACATAAGCTTTTTATGACCACTTTTTACGACCTCTGTTTTTTGTATATGCATATGTATATTGCATATGGATATTTTGACATCTCAGGTCAAGTATGGATCTTAATAATTCTTAATAATCAGCATATGATGCCAGCTCTGATACTTCAGAGGATGGCTCTTACAGCAGGCTCTTCAGCAGGTTTTTCTGTCCTCAGGCCCATCATGTCTGTGATAGAGCCATGGTTGAGTGAACACACACTCTTTCATTTTCTGAGAGCACCTGCAGCAAAATGCTGTATGGGAGCTCAGGACTGGCATGCTGGGCTCTGAGGAACAATTGAACAACATTAACTAAACTCTTCCAGAAATGCTTCTGAGGAAGGCACACAGCTACCCTAATATCAGCCCTAATGGTTGGAATTTAGCCAAACTATGTGCAGTTCAAACCGAGGGTATGTTAGAAGAAAATATTGTAGGGCTTTAACTGTGTACCAAATAATCTAAACCATAGGCGTTTATCACACTATAGTTACCCTACATTAGAGCACTCCACCAATTTAATTCTGCTATACGGTTAAATGGGTGAAAAAAGGCACATGAAAAAAGTTTTTCTCTATTGCTTTGGTACTTTCAGGGACTGAGCGAACCAATTGGGTGCCCGGGTTTGTGCTGTTATCCCTGCAGAGAGAGCATCCATACAGGTAGTCATTGGGTGTGAGCGAACATACTGGCTGGCTTGCTAATGCTCTGATGAATTGTTCCTGGAACAGCTCTTCATAGAACTATAAACAGACATAAATGTTTATTGTTGAAGGGTTTTGGACACACTCTTTTAAAAAACAACCCAATGAGCCCAGACTCAGGTAGGGTATCTCAAAGTCCCTTGCCAAACATCTGGAAAAAAAAAGCTTGCGTTTTCACACATGGTGAGTATTTTAGAATGTAAGCACGGTAGCACCAAAGCCAGTTAAGAATGACATTTATGTCTACAAGGGAGCTGCGAAATCATCCAGACATGCCTGAATTAATTCTAGAACCAGAAGCCATGGGAACTTGAGGCTCCACACGAGGGTAGGAGCAACATTGGGTGACTGCGTCTGTTCGTCTTTGACTCCTGAGTTAGTTCAGGTATTTGCATGTAGAATTGTACTGCATGGTGTTGATATACCGTCAGTCCCTCCACGCCTCAGTTCTTCCCTAATTCACAGAGAAGTGAATTGTGAGGTTTTGGATACAGAGGTAGTAAATTCCTAGTTTCCTAAATGGAATTAGGTGCTTTGTTTTAAACAGCGAGGTTTGAAGCGTGTAATATCATCTACCAAGTTCGACTGAGATGTGAGTGGGCAGAAGGGCAGAAGTTAGCAGGCATTTGGGAAGAGCTTTATGCCTCGAATTACTTCTATGGTGCGTCTTTCACTTCTGCAGTGACTGCAGAGCGCTGTGCTGGGATGTGCTCCTGCTGATGTGGCACCAGAATTTCCAAGTTTGTCCAGTAGAAGGTATTCCTGTTACCTCCGCCTCCTTTTGTGTGCTGCAGCCCTACAGACGTGGCAGCTCCCTGAACCGCTTCCCAATTACACGGTATGCATGCTGTATGTCCCTTGTGACAGGTCAGGACAAGAAGAGAGTCAACAATTCCAAATTAAGAGCCACACAGCACCAAAAAAAAAAAAGGAAAAGCGAGGAGTCTAGGATAAAAGCAAAGATTTAAAGAAAATTTTTATTTCCATAGAAAAGTCTGGCAGTGGAACAGCCTGACACATTGAGACTGAGAATTGCCAGATCCCAGGATATGATTTTTGTTTGTTTTGTTGCAGTTCCTCAGTAACATAAAACAAATTACTGTTATGATTAGACTAGAGCTTGCAAGATTTGCAAGGGAAATCTTCAGCCACTTTTGCCTGCCCCTTCGGAAAGGGGAGAAGCTGGGAGGCAAGACGACTCACTCACTGCCTGGGACTTTTAATTTTAAGTGTCTGGAGCAGCTGCAAGGGAGGCCAGGCTGTGGAACACCCGGAGCCTCGCAGGGTTTTATTACTCCCTTCCACGTCATCCTGCAGTTCTCAAATCCCTGGAAGAAATATTAAGCAGAGCAGGGGGGAAGGGAATCTTTTGCTTTTTGATCTGCAAGTTTTCTTGCACTCCATTAAAATGTTTGCATCATTACCCCATAAGCATACATTTTGACAACATTCATTCCAAGTGCGTTTCTACTTAGCATGGATTTGTTTGGAACACCAAAGAAGTTAACATTTTGCTTTCCTTTCCTGGAAAAGGATGTTTTACTCCTCTCCTCTATGGCTGTGCTTTACCTATTGTGAGTTAAAAGTTGTTCTACGACCTCTGAAACTTTCTGTTCTTACATACAAAGGTACTTGGCTATAAAAAACAGTGCTAGGGTAGTAGCAATATTTCTTGAAAATCACAACTAAGTAACATAAAGCTAGAGAACACTTCTGAGTTCTATACCTTGACTAGCATATAGTTAGTTTGTCACTGAGCTAGCAAAGTAGATCTCTGGCAATTTGCAGCCAAGCATAAAGGTACTTGCATTTCTTTTAGAAAAGCATGCAGACTGTGAGCTGTAGTCTCCTCCACAGCACTGGGAAGAGCAGTTTTAATGAATGGCAAATGTCTAAGCTTCCCTGCTCTCCCCGCCCACCTAAAAAAGTTTCCCTGCTCCTTGCCACAACATAAACCCTGTATGTGGTGTTATTTTTTTAACTCAATCTGAGCTGATTCACACAGCTGTGCAACAAAAGAGGGAAAAAAAAATCTGGAAAACACATGCAGGATACAGGCAGGGCTTCGGACAGTCTGTGCAGAGAAAGATAAAAAGAATCTTATGGAGAAACTCCGTGAGGAGAAGCTGGCTTGTTTCACTTCGTGACGTGTCAGGAAGATACAAATGATAGACCGCATTCCGGCTGAGCACGAAGCCTGGGCAAAATCTGGGAATAGCCTTTGTTAAACTGCCCCCTGGATCCCGACGAGGACATGCACCAGAGCTCAGGATCGTGCAAATTAATGAAGAACCTTCAATGCTTATTAATACAAATGCCTTAAATTAATGTCATATTAGAAAATACGAGATCACAGATGAAAAATGAGAAAATGATAATGTAAAATGAAAATTCAAGAATGCTGGAGATTTTTCTACTTTTTCAAAGTTTGGTAAATACCTATTTTGCGTTCCTTGAAAAGATTCTTGTACTGCTTTTAAATGGTTTCTGATAGTCTTGGTGATCAGAATTTTTACTAAACCCCTCTTTTTAACCTAAAAAGTAAAAAAAGGTTTTTAATAAAAAACTTATTTTTCGTCCTCCCCCCCACCTCTTTTTTACTAAGACCTTTCAGTATTTAGCATGATGCATGGGAGGAGGGTGTTGATAAACAACAATCTTATTTAATTCTTAAATAAAAACATTACTGAAAAGTTTACAAATACCAAATGTTATGGTAGAACTACTGTTTTTCAGGGAAATTTTCTTATTTGAAAGATCTTAATTAAAAAAAAAAGTTTACATGAAAAATTTTGAAAAACTCTTTCCATCAGTAGCAAGTACTCTTTTTAAGGAACTGTGGAAATGTTTGCTAATTGGGATCTTTGGAAGTCAGTTAATTCAAGTTCCTGCTTGAAAGGGCAGAGTTGCAAACACTGCATCAGGTCATCTATGAGTGAAAAGGTAATTCATCTCCTGGGGCTGTTACTTTTTTTGTCTCTGTGAAGAGATTTCTCATTAAGCCTTTCAGAAAGAAAGGGCCAATGAAAAGGGAGCTAAGATGTAAAGAAGAATTTTGCAAGAACGTCTGCAAAAGATAGGGGATCAAATACACTATTCTCCCTCATGACTAACCCATCGGGGTCATTCCCTGTTTCCTGCTGTGTTAGCAGCTCTCCTCTACATTGCACGTCTAGTTTACATTAGAACACTGCACTTAATTCTTATGGTTTTAGGGAGGGGGAAACACTTGTTTATGAGAAATCACTGAAGGAAGAATTCGTATAATGAATGAAGAAACACAGTAGTTGGAGATAAGTTTTAGAAATTAGATTAAGATAAAAATTCTTGCAGTGGGACAGCCTTAGAAAATAGAATCAATCTGATGGCCCATCAAATATCTTTCATTATAAATGTTTAATTCAGGGCACTTCATTACTGTCTGAAGAGCTATATGCAAGTTCTGCTCCACCCAGTATTCTCAGGGCTTATTAAAACAGCACACTGAAATATTTGAGTGTGACAGCACAGTGGGAACAGGGGTGAAAGACTAGGATTAGGATTCAGAATAACCTTGACAAATAGCAGAAAGGGAGCAAACTAGCACAGTGAAGGTCAATAAAAACAAACACAAGGAAAATAAATTTAGGAAGGAAGAGAAATAAGTGCATAAATATACAATGAATAGTTGTTAGGTGGGTAATAACACTTCAGAGAGGGATCTGGGAAATATGGGCAAGGCTAAACTGAGTGCGAGTCAATGGTACAGCCCCTTTGCAACATTGCCTATGTCAGTTGGAAGTATGTTAATAAGAACTTTTTATGCAAGCAATTACTTTGCATTTTTCAACACTGATGAAATCTCAGCTTTTTTTACTCTTGGGATGAATGGAGGACAAGTTGGAGAGACTGAGAGAGACAGCAAGCGAGCAAGGAGTCGTTCAACAAGGTAGATACGAGGTTTAACAAATCAGTTTTGAGGAAATAAGGAGTGAATGGACATCTTATCGGTATTTTTCCAACATATGAAAGGTAGCTTACGCTTCATTTGGGGCAGAACAAGTAATTATTTTATTCCTTAAATGGAAAAAGACTTGGATTAGCTATCAGAGTAAAACTTTCTAGCACCGCTACTTACCTAATGACACTTTTGGGACAGGTGGCAGATATAATTTCCTTAGGAGTTTTAGAAATAGATCAAGTATGTGTCATAATTTGTCTAGAAATATTTACCCTTGCTTAGAGGTACAGAAATAGATTAAGTTGACTTCTTGACTTGACTTCTCGACTTGACTTCTCAGCCCTACATTTCTATTATATTTAATAGACTCAGTTTCTTAGATTTTTAAATGAGCTTGCTGTTAAAAGACTAATTTCGATGTCTACCCAAAGAGCCCAGCCCTGCGAAACCTTGACAGGATCTGGGAACTCTTCCTGACAATAGCAGTGTTGGTGATGAAGGACTAAAAAATCTGTCAAAGAATATTGAATCTCAGAACCAACTCAGAACAAAAGGATTTGTTACTTTTGCACATCAAAAGAGGTGTTATGGATTTTCTGATAATAAACCTCTGATTTTGCCTCAAACCTGTCTGAAACTTTTCTGCCAAATGTTGCTTTGGATGTGAATAAAATTCCCACATCCCTCTTTATGCCTGGGCCAAACTGGCTATGGCTAAAGTGGTAAATTAAACAGTGCCTGGGGACTTTCCTGGGCACTATAAATGATCTATGCCGTCAGAATGGTCCCTGGCCTGATTTTTGCCCATGCCAGATCATAGTCTGCCAAACAAGTTTCTGGTACTGTGCCTATTCCAGGCGTTAGCCCCCAAATCATGTTTGTATGCAGCATAGTGGTGAAAAAGGTTTCCTGGCCAGGTGTGTGCCAGTACATGACAGCTTGCCTCTGTGCACAGAATACTCCTGGCCATGACTGGCAAACGAGTAGTGACACGAGCGCCGTGTCTTCTTTATGGATCTGACAGTGCACCCTTATTTATATTTATATAATAATCAGGGCAAAGAGAACATTTTCACTGCATATACATTAAGACATTCTAAGAGACAATAAAACATATGTTCAAAGTTGAATGATTTAAATATGAGGAAGAGTATTTTCTGCTGGGATTTGAGAATTTTTAAAACACTCCCTTAGGAGAGAACTGTGTCTATCACCTAGATTTATTTTTAAATCTGGATCAGTACTAGCAGTCACAGAGGAAGGAAATGTATTTTTATTCTTACAAATTTCATAAAGTTTTCTCTACCATATTAGATACTCTCATGGCAGTAAAATACAAGTGATTTTAATATTGCTTTTATTAGGAAAGGTTTTATTTAACAAAGAACTGTCATAGATCTCACCTACCTAGTAAAAACTCATTAAGTGACCAAGCAGAAGAGCTAAATCAAAATCACTTTCCTTATAGTCAATTTTATTGTCCTACTGAACGTTATTTGCCTTCCGCTATCACTTTGTCAGTGTGCTGAATAGCGAAAATGGATGAACACACGAGAAAGAAATATGTTCTTTCTTAGTACTTCATACCAGCCAGATCAAACTATTGCATTACAAGTCTTCCAAATTTAACTAAAAATCAGGTTATGGAGTTTCTTAGCTCAGTCTGATTCTGCCCAACACTCTGAAAGTCTTCTAGAGGCAGCTTTCAAAAGCACTCCTCCTCCTGCAAACTTATCAAGATGAACTGGCTGTACTTTTACATAAAATCATTTAATGCAAATTTAAAATCGAAAAGGCCTGGTTCTCCAACATACCTACCTAGCTGTACGTCTGCAGGTGAAGCCTGATGCCTACTTAGTTGAAAACTTCCAGTTGGCCTAAGAAAGCAAAGGGGAGCTGACTGCCTTAGAAACTTTCAGCAAGGCCTGCCTGTTCTTGCATCTGCACTGCCAGATCACACTTGTCTCTCTTTTTTGGCAAGGCAATTGTCTACTTGGAATACCAGGTGACACAGCCATGAATAAAACCTTAAAACCTGTTTATTTTAATGGCCAGAAATATTAGCACTGTAATAGCAAGAAAAAAACATGGCCGTCATTCGCATTTCATTCTTTTTTGGGTTAGAGTGAAGTGAATGACAAAATTATTTTGTGACGTATACTTGAAATCACGCTGGAGGTAACTGTGATCTCATCAAACCTTATGGCTAGAACCATCTCATGTAATTTCAGTGATCTGAGACATAAATGTTTGCATTCGAGGACCCTTTATTTTTCATGCACAGTTTTAGGACACAGTTCATTTTGCCTTAGACTGCAAGTGAGCAGCTTAACTGCAGGAGTCTCCACACCATGACTGACTCACATAGATTTCTCAAGGCTAGGGTAACCCAGATGCTGACAAGCAGCTTGTAAGTACCAAGGTCTCAGCTCCAACTACTCTTTATGACACCCACTAAACAGGGCTTGACACAGCCTCTCCAGTCCCCCAAAGCTACCCCAGCCAGCCTTGTACCCTGTCTCTCATCCATCCACACCAAATATACACTACACCCCATGGCATGACAGTAAAAAACCATCATTGATGGAACACTGTGAAGTAGCAACTTCATGTACATGCTACATGGTTCTTCCTGGTGCTTGGTAGTACCAACTTGTCACCCATAAGCAATATGAAGGGATAGGTGTGGGGCACAAGCTGGGCTGGGGTGAACCAGTGAACAAAGCAAGGAGCTGAAAGCTGCATATAGGTAGGACAAAGGTAGTTTAGCATCTTTACTGATGATATCAGGAACTCTATGGGGCTTTTGGCCAGGTGGTAGCCAATGAACTTCTGCTGGTGCAGAAGTTACCAGCACATGGAAGCCAGACCTCAGAGGCTGTGCAGGACTTGTGGAAGGGTATCTTCTCCACAGGCTGTAACAATGCTCCTTCTCCCCTTGTCCTGCACGGGAGGGCTGGAAGACATGGGAAACATGGAGATGGACATTTTCTTGTGGACATCAATGTTAGGGGAAGAAAGAATGGCTGGGTAGAGGAATGATGGGCTTCCCCCAAAATATACAGAATAAATGCAACCTCAATGTGTCTAAGTTTTATCTTCTAAAAAAGTAGGGCCCATAAGGTATCTAAGGAGAAGGTAGGTCTCAGTGGTTAGCTGGCTTTCAAAAACAGCAGTTCTTAGCACTAATACATTATTATTTTTCAAAAGCGAATAGAGTACCTTGCAAATATTATGACTATACCATGCATGACAGCCTTGCATGGGCATCAAATACACCATTCCAGAGGAGACTGCTGTTCTGCTCTCCAGCTTAGCAAACACATCGTGGCTCTTCTGTCATCCTCTATGCATGTCAGAAGCTGTTTTGAACCTACCTTGCAAAGTGCTTTTCATCTGAAAGTAATAAAATTTTTTTATACTGTGGCTGAACACCTTTGCCTCCATTTCACACAGGGGGAAACTGAGGCATTAAGAGGGAACTTGATTTGCTTTAAATGACTCAAGAGGCCAGTGACACAGACAGCAGCATGAAAATTGTTTTGTGGGGTGGAGTTTTAGGTTTCCAGAGCATATGGGGTTTTGTTTATATTCAACTTTCTGTTATTTCACATAAATGCCAAGACATTTTAGGCAATCTGCTTTCACCTCTTTCCCTACAAGGAATTTAAGTGAATATTTTTCCTTCACTTTATATCAGAAGGTTTCCTGGAGATCGAAGAGAGACAACAACAGACATTTTATTTCTCCAGCTCATCGCACATTTATATAACCAGAGTGAAATCTGGTTTCTGTTAGAAGAGAGAGGAGGGTAAGGTTTTTCTTTTTTTTTTCCATTTCTTTCTTAATGTTAACAGACCCAAAAGTTGTCTGGAAATGGTGCCAAAACAATAGCATAAAAAGAATGCATCTGGAAGTCATTAGGGAAGCTTGGAGTGGGCAGTGATTAAAGCAGGATGGAATTTCCACTTTTTTTTTTTTTCCTTTACAGTTTCTAAGCCAATCAAAACCAACTTTAAAACCAATCAAAACCCCCCCCCCCTTTTTAAGCCTTATGAATATGCAAGCAAGAAAATTCTCCCCCCATTTCCCTCCTGAAGGCAATTCCAGTCATCTCTTCTGTAATATTAATACCTCCCAACACAGTTCCCTGCACCATTTGGGAGAGTTCAAATAGCTTTACTTTTGCTCTGCCTTTTTTTTTTTTTCCCTCTATAGTAGTCGCTGGAAAATTCTAGCTTCTTTCTTACCTTAAAAAATAACAGCTAGAACATTATACTGGCATTATAAGATACGGTGCTATAATTTGGCATTAAAGCCAAATCCCTGTAGAGGATTAGAAGAATCAGATTACTACTCAAGTTCTATCTTTTTGCAACTTCTTCCACTGACAGATCTGTTCATCTGTGGGTTGCCATTTTCCTCCTGCAGCTGTCAGTACTGTGGGCCAGGCTGTTACAGTCTTCTCCCAATAGATACTGCCAAGTTATGCCTTGAACGCAGCGATTACAGCCAGCTAAATAATGTCAGCGTCCTCCTTTCCTAACTACCTCCAAACCCCTCATAGGACCTCCTTCTGCTTAGCATAGCTGATGATGCAGAGGTCTGAAAACTTCATCCTTTATTATTCTTCTGAAGTCCAAATTTTTGGCATTCCATCTTTAACTGTCTGTAGCAGGAAATCTACTGTAGAGTCAGAATCAGCTGCAGTCAAAAATATGAGAACTCACTTTTGTCGATTGATTTTAGAGATAAATGACATCATACAGGAACATCCATTGGTCACATTCCATCACCACAAACAGAGCAACATTTACTGAATAGACACTATTCTGGTGCCTGCAAAGACCATAAAGGAGTGGTGTCTCACTTTATATTTTCATTCACAGTGCTTGTAACTGCATTCCAGTGTTGGGGTTGCTATGCTTGCGAGTCTGCGGTGCTCCATTTTCTTTGTTAGTAAAAAGAGAGGTGATACTAGTGCACTGTTTTCAGTGATGTTGAGTCTAAAAGATGAAAACCAGTGCAAAACTGGAATGACCAGTACATTGACTGGTGTCAGTAGTGGCTGTGTTCTGCCACTGGAGTGCTCTTTGGACTTGGCCAGGTGTTCAGTCCCTCATTCTGCAAGTGGCTGTGGTCAGGCAAGCATCTGGCTAAGCGCAAAGGTATTGTGAGGATTTCTTAATTAGCACTTGGATGAGAAATGAGGTGTTGAAGAAGTGGAAATGTAAGTATTGTAGATATGACAGCTCTATATGTCTAAAGCATTTGCTACTTGGAATGTTTGCAGAACTTTAATCACGAAGAGAAGGCAGAGTCAAGCAGATCATATGCAGATGCCCCATTTCTGCCATTTCACCTGGCAGGAGCCCTAGAGAATGAGGAAGGGAAGGAAACTACGGCCACCAGCCGAGGCAGCAGCCTGCACCTTACCCTGTGCCTACAGCAACCCCTTGGAGCACACAGGGGTGAGCTGGGAGGGTCACCTGAGCACAGGTGACTATTTTCCGTGGCCTGAGTTTCACCCTGTGTCTCCTCAAGGATTATGGGAAAATCATAGAAGTGGATTTTGCCTGGCATTTCTGTTAGAGAAACAAATAGGTTTTCTGCCTTCTACAAGTGTTGCTAACAGGAATCAGCCTATGTATTATTTTGGCCCTGAGATCTCCATATATATTTTTTAGCCTAAGATGTATATCTCACTCAATGCTCTCCTTCATTTAACAGCCTGCAACTTCTTTTGTAATTTGAACTTTGGAACTGCTTATAGTAATGTCTCATTTGTTTCCTCTAATATTTTCGTTTCATTTGGCAATTTTATCCAGAAATGGTGATGGGACCAATAGGTCAGCTGTCACACTATTGCTTCCTGCTGTAAGCACTATCAAAAATCGAGCATCTGGGACTGAAGAGATTTTGCTTGAGGCCAGGTGCAGATGCAGGAGGAAAACACACACAACCTGCAATAGCACTGGGAAAAGGGTTTATAAGAGCCTGTTCTTGTTACATTTCTCCTTATTTGTGAACAAAGAGCACAAAATGAGTGAAAAAACCCAAATGGGAAAAGTTATGAAAGGTACAGCAGTGTGAGAGGCCTGAAAACAGGGGGATGAAACTTCATTAACGCTGACCACATGGGACTGACTCCAGATGTCTTCCTACATGGCAGAGGAAGGGACTCTTTTCTGTCATGAGTAGCTCCACTGAAGTCAGTAAAGCTTCTTACATGAGTAGAACCCCTCAGGCAGATATAAGGGTAATCTATGAACAGTGACAGCATTTAGGGTGCCCAGTCTCTATTCCAGAGAAATGAACATTAGTCAGATCTGCCGCAAATAGAAATGCAAGAAAAAAAACCTTGGTGTGACTCAAAGTGAGGATCATGAATGATGGAGCCCAGAGGCTTCGTGAAAGGGCAAAGCAAGGTGAATTTCTGCATGCCCTGATACAATAGCCAATTGAAAAATTAGAAATAGAAAGAATGCATTCCATACAGACTCCTGAAGTTTCACAATACAGTGACCCCAGAGCAACCAGGAGAGAAATGAGCCTTGCTGTCAGCTCATTGTATGTGTGCTCTGGAGTGCTGGACTTCTGTTTTCACTGCTATACACTTTTGCTTACCCACATGAGACAAAAGACCAAGCTCAGGACTGCAGTTAGAAACTGGTGAACAAGGTAACCCTCCAAAGACAAAGAGAATCACAGATAAACAGACATTAATGATCATTATTCCGATCACAGTAGTTTTCCAAAGAATGATTAGGAATACTTGTTCTCAGTTCTTTGGTAAAATCGCCAAAAGCAGTGGCTATCACCAGCGCTTGAGTACAGTGGATGAAAATACTAAGTTTTCCAGACACTGAAATAAGAGAACTGCAGCCTGAGGTGGGTGTGGAGATGTCAGAACTTCTGGATATTAAGAGAAACCCATAAACCTTTCACATTTTGCTGCTGATGCACTCAGTATGCTATAGAGGTTTTTCAATTTTCAACTTTCTTTTCCAGTCCTTCTTCTCACATAACATCTCTCTTGTTACATATACAGGTAGAAGTCTCTGTGAAATTAATGTATTTCTGTCAGCATACCCAAAGGAGGCAAAGACATAATTAATGTAAATGACAGCCCCAGGAAGCTTGTTAACAGAATGCTCATTTATTCCGTCATTCTTCCTGCTTTGACCTTTCCCAAAGGAAACAGAGTATGCTCTGAGTAAATAAAAATGATCTTGCAAATGGCTTCATGTGAATTACCTTGCTGGTATCATCCCAACCTTTGTAATCAGGCATTGGTAATCATATAATTGCGTGATTACATAGATTCCCGCATTTGAGCAGAGTTATCCATTTCCTCTGGGACAGACAGGTAAACCACAAGTAATAATGTCCATTTGACAACAGAACCAGCAGTAGATTACCATTTTTTTTTCCAGAGGTAAGATTTTAATGTTGAGAATGAGGCACACTGGGTATGGGGGCTGCTTTTCTAGTCATGAAGAACCAGAGGGTTTCAGTCTCCAGGCCTGTCAAACAAGGATGTTTGACAAGTTGAGTTATTATTGTCCTCTTTCAATGTTACTGAAGAACCCTGGAAACTGCCCTGCAAAGTGTTCAGGGCAAAAGGGAAAAAGAAAGGGAAAAAGATGCTACAATGATAGATGTACATTCCAAAATAATTCTGTGGAACTGGACGTTTCCCTGTGATGTGGGATACACAGTCCCAAGTTCTTTCTCAGAGCCAAAACAAAGGCTTAGATGCTGGAATTCAGCACCTCAAATTCTTGTTTTTCTCTGTTAAATTATCCCTTTTCAGAAGGAAGTTGTAGATCTGGGAACAAGCCAGTGATCAGTCATTAGTCTTCCAACCTGTCACAGAGTATAGAGAAAAAAGGAGAAGAAAATCAAGATATTGAGGCAAAGAGATAGAAATTTTCTTTTTCCATGCATGTTTCTATTACACAGAGCCCTCTAAATTTCTGAGCAAACTTGTTTTTACAGAAAGATGCTGGGAGAGATTCTTATAATGTGAGAGAGGATGCCTGATGCACAAGGAAGAGTATTTCATTCTAGATACTGGTAAGAGACTGTGGATAATTAAAACAAAAATTAATTATATAGAAGTTATGCAAAAAGCAGCATTTATCCTGTAAAGAAGGTGGTGAAGGGAAGCAGAATGGGCAAAAGTGAATAGCTGGGCTTCCGTATACTGAATGAACTGGGAAAAAGAAAAAAAAAAACCAACAAAACCAACCCAACCCAAACCCTGAGAGATTTCTGAAGAATGGTGGACTTCAGCACCTAGTCTGTGATCAACACTGCTGAACAGGTAGAAGAAGAGGCTTTGTCTCTGATAATTAGTTTTCCCTATGGCAATATTCTCCCTTTGAAGGTAGCCTTTCATTTAGTTTCAATCAATATCTTCCTGTGTCTATAATAAATGTACTCCGCTCTTTTTGAGAGGACCTGCTGTTGTTCTCACTACACAATATACATACAAGGCGCCTTGGGTAACTCTTGGTGGCCAAAACAGAAGGGATGCCTTATTCCGAGTATTGCAAATGAGCATAGTAGTGTGCTGATTTTGGCTCACTCATTCCCTATTCCACCCTAACATTTGTGAATTCAACTCCTATTTTCAGATTTCCAAAAACTGTTCCAAAGTTTATATGATTCCTTTAATTATGGCTTGAAGGAGAGGCAAATGCATTCCAAGAAACCAACAATTACTTGCAACATGTTATTACAGCGAGACTTACAGAGATCTTCAGCTTTTGTAAAACTCCATGCAACTCCATAACAGAAGAAGAAACTGCTGAAGATGGATCCAACTAGGCTGTGATGAAGAAGTAACAAAATACTGTAGAGTCTTCTTTTAGTACCATAGTTGGTTTTGCAGAATTACAATGGAGATGGAGCTGCCATTTGAAAACCTCACAAGGTGAATAAGGAGTGTTTTTCATCAATGAAAAGATGGAGTAATTAAATTTATTTATTTTTAAGATTATCACTTATATACTTGTCAGCAATATGGCTTTTGACACACTGAAAGATTTTTTTCAGCAAAGATGCTGAAAACAAAAAAACCTAAAAATTCAATAGGACATGCTTTCCTTAGCAGGGTCGTGTAGAGTGGGTGTTCCACCAATATTCCTGAAATAGACGTCTATTACACTATAATTTATGTTTTGGCAAGTGGGCTCATTGAACCTGGTGATCTCTTCCTATCCTGTTTTCCTACATATATTCAGCACATTTGTTGATTTGGAAGTCCCAGGGTAGATTTTCTCTAAAGGTAGAAGTCAACAGCAAAGGTATTTGTATCTGAACTAGGCATTCTGCTGTAATAGTGTAAGGAGATCTAGTCAGTCACCCGGGGTGGTATTTTGACACGGCACCACAGTATGAGATCAGTATGTTATCACTCAGAATCAAAGTATGAACTGTGACAGGACTATACCTGCAGTGGCTTTGAAATCAGTTGCACGTTGGCAAGACTGTAAAGTGAATGTGCTAGCTGACCACAGAAAAATAAAAAATAACGTTTACAGTGCTTCATTCAAGAACCATCAGAGAAGGAATATAGACAGGAGAGCTTTTAAAGTAAAAACTGTAGAGATGGAGAGAAAGAGAGGTACAGGTCTCCATATTAGCTAAGATGGTTGTAGCTTTTTTTTTTGACTTTTTAGCAAAATGGTTTATTTTGTTGTGTCAATGTAAATATAAATATATTTCCAAACTCCAATTGATTTTCAATATTGGCCAAAATAAGACCAACTACATACAGAAGACTAGGTTTCTAAATCTACAGAAACATGAAGAAAGGAATTTCGTTTGGGGACTATTTCCTGAAGGTACTTACTGCAACAGATCTACTGCTGTAGGGCTGTGATGACACAAGTGCTCTTTGCTCTGTAGCTCTTTTGCACTCCCAGACATTTAGGCTCAGGCTATAGGTCCGTGTAGATCACACTTTCCCTCATCACCATGGGCAGATGGGTGTGCTGACCTAGTGGAGTACATTTAAAGGTTGTTAGGTTTGGCACATAGCTGGGAGCTCTCTGCTGCCGGCGTGCAAAACTTCCTCACTAATCCACCTTAGAGAGAAACCCGGATGCTGTTGGATTTTGCCGACAAGCATCCGTGTGTTTTGAATTTGATGGTGAGCATCCTGCTGTGTGGATTGGCTTCCTTCCTTTGTGAGACTGCAGTGAAGAGTCGTGGAGACAAGGCTGTGCCTCTGCTACACCTGAGTGCTCTGTGCCAGTGACAAGTGGAAATATCGCACACACGAAATGTCTTTGATGGCAAACCCATGGCTGAAATGCATGCAGTTCCTTAGAGAGTTATGTACTTTGTCTAGTGCCCAAGATGTCCTAACAGAACAGACAGAAAACTAAGGACGGGAACATCCAGCAGCCAGTGGGAGAATATTTTTCAAAAAACAGGTGCTCTATCTTTGACCTGTCAGTTCTGCTCAATGAAAGGGGCTGATGGGAAGGTTAACAAAAATATCCTTGAAAGGCAAGCTGTAGAACTATACTACCTAACGCTACAGTCTGTCACATTCAAGGACTCAGTAGAGATATTGACTTTGTAGCATATTATAATTTTTGTTATCCTTCACATGTATTTAATTCCTCATTGATCCACAATTATTTGTTCCTTTCCTCTCTCAGTGCTCCATATATTATAGGTAAAAGACTGTGTTAGTTCTTCCCCTGCTAACACCCCTCTTTTTCCATAGGTAGCAGCTATAATACTTTCCTCAAATTGTCTAATTGATTAAGTTGCATTTCTTAGCCTGTATTTATCCTGGCATTTACTGGCTTAATTCAGCTCTGAAACAGGTTTAATACTGCAAAAGATCCCGCAATTTTCTAGCTCTGTTTCCTGGCCTAATAAAAGATATTAACTCCTCTTTAAACCTTGCTTCATGGATGGCTGAATAACAATACTTTCAATACTAAGAAATCACAATAAAGCTGTCAATTTCATTTAAAATTTGGAAGAGTAGAAACACTGAAACAAACAAGGAGAAAGAAATATAAAGAATATCCTGAATTCCCTCCATCCCACCTGATTGTCATGAGATTTTTTAGGAACATTCACATCTTGGGCAAGACCACCTGTAATCCCTCAGGAGACTGACATTTGTTGTCTAACTATGAATCCCGTGAACAATTTGCAAAGCTTTAAGTTTTATCCTGCAGCTTCCTCAATATTATTTAGGCTCATTCTTTTTCCCTTATGCCCCGTTAATGGTCACTGTTTCTAAGAAGAAAAAAATTTCCGAACTTTTCACACCAATAAAGTACATAGTTTTTCATTCATCAGTTGAAATATTAAAAATGAAGAAGAGTGCCCAAGAAGAAGAGAGTGAACTCATTTATACTATCGCTTACATTTTTTTCTGGGGATGAAGAGTAATTGAATAATGGTACACTGCAGTCAGGTGAGACAAAGCCCTTTCCTGCAATGCTGTTATCTTCTGGAGTCACTAGATGGGTCCAGATGGCACTAGGCAACCTTGTTGACTTCATTAAATTTTGCTGTGAAATACAAGTGGTTTTTTTGCGACTCTCAAAAAGGTAGGGTTTACCTTTCCTTTGTAGGACTTCAGCATGCTTTACTACCTTGTTCAGGGAGGCTGACAGCAGCCTGATTCCTTCTTGGTGAAAGGGCATTACATCTCTTCTGCATAGGGAAATTTCTGTCAAAACAATGACACAATTAGTAGCTCCCTTTACTCTTTACTCTCAGTACCTTTTACACTTCAGTACCTTACGCATCTCTTATTTTGGGAACCAGAATGGTAATAACTGTGATGTCTGTTAAAATCCTTGCCACTCCTGAGAAAGTGAAACTCTGAGGTAAAAATATTTTCCTACACTTGCACTGTGAATTCCAATGTTATTGAGAGATATATTGTAAAACACACCTTGGTAATAAATGTAAGGCCTTCTTTGCTCTTGGTGTGTTTGGTAAGCAGCTTCTTTTCTCTTCTGCATTTTTCCTTCCCCAGATTCTGTGACTTCTGTTTTCAGTTATGCTTCTGTACTGCCAGCCTGAAATAAGTCCAGCAGCTGTCTCAGTCCTTTCCGCCCTAAACTCACACTCATTCTCTCTCTTTTAAAAGCAAGGTTGAAAATCCATTTTGAGCGTTGTTTTTAGTGAAGTCTCCAGAGAAAGCTGACGTGTCACTGCAGCCTCCGTATTTAAACCTGAGGATTTTTTCCCTGGCTGCACAAAGTTGAAGGGAGTGTGATCCAGTTTTCTAATGCTGAACATGCACTGTTGAATAAAGGTCTTCTCAGCTCATGTCTGCTTAAGAGGAGAGAAGATGAAGAAGACACAATAGCAAGCGAGGATAAGCAATAGCCTACCCTCAGCATGGGATTTAATGAAACATTTGAAAGCTATTGGAAAAGAATGTTCCATCCATAACCATGTCATTGACACAAAATTCAAAATTTGGGCTATATACTTATTTTTTCAATACTTTTTTCAGCCCAAGATTAAGCCATCATAACATATAGGACAGAGTTCAACTTACCTAACTTGAGATTTTTCAAAGTCAGATATGTACACATGAACTCAACACCTGAAAAAGCCCTGATGCCTGTGGAATATTTCTCTAGCTTTTAGAAATTGAGGTTGATGAGGCCCACTGATAGTTCTTATGGATGATTCATGCTTCTCACAAACATGGAGTGTTTCAATGTTATGTTTCCATTATAGTATCACCATTTACAGTCCAGTCTTGTACATTTTGCTGTTCTATCTCCCTACAGAATGATTAACCTTTTCTTTTTTGTACTACTTCTACACTTTTTTGTGTAATGGACCCCAAGATTCACATCCAGCCACTACTTCCTAAAAGTGCCAAAAGCCTGTCTTGAATATTTTGTTAGCCTTTTACTGATTTAAAGCACTTTGACATCTGTTGATCTTAGTGCTCAGTAACTTCTACTACTTTAGTCACATGTTTTAAGTAAGTTCTCACAGAAACAAGAGATAGTAAGATTATACCCAACCTGATATTTCTTCTGCTTCAAGGAGCGGAAATTTGCCAGGCTTCCTGCAGAATGACCAGGTTGAATTCTAGTATGAACTGCAGTCTTAGCTTAGAGGGCTGATTTAAATCCAGGTAAAATCAATGTTAAGACATTAGCACTTCACTGTTTGTATTGACTCACTACCTTAAATAGTTGTCTCTTGATAAATATAACTCAAGCCACCAAGGAAAATCATATCATTGTGTTCACAGTCTGCTTTAGTTCTACTGAAATTTTAAATGGCAAGGAAGTATGATCTGTCCTATCCTAAATCCACAGGGAAATGCACCTTCATGAGGATTTTCTTCATCAAGTCGCTGTCCTTTAAAGCACTAATACTGCAAATGAAATGGAATTAAACTGCTTCTATTTGCCTTGTTCCCTTCCCTGGAGGTAACGGCATCACTGTGAATCAAGCAGAGGAGAAATGTGGAGACTAATAAAAAGGCAGAGACTCAGCTATAGGACAGACTATGAACACAGATACGGGAAGGCCTATTAGCATTATACAATTAGAGGCTTTTCAGGCCGTCACAGGAACACATCCTCTATGTTAATTTTCCTGTAGATCTCAGACCAGAGGATTCTGTATTACAATACATTGTGCAGTGATCTTCCATTAGTAACTATAATTCACTGAATTATAAAACGCTAAGGACTGTTCTCCTCACAAAATATGGTACTACTGAGGCATATACTTTCACACAGTGAAGATAATACCAGACAAATAGGGAACAAGAAGTAGTCTACAAAAATATGACCTTAACAGAAAGAAGTTGCAAAGAACGTCTCTTGTAGGTAGTAGGACCGCGGCTGTGGAGCTCTGCACAAGCTATTCCACCTTCTGAAGGGAGGGGAAATGAGATGATGCAGCTGGTATTTGGATTAAAGCTGAATGAGCAAGATGCCTCCTCCTAGTGCTCCTTGCACAAGCCTACTGCCAGAGACACTGTGTGAGTGGGGATGCAGTTCGTCCTCGTCACTTTTGAAAACTTCAGCACTTTTTGTCCCAGAGTGACTTCATCTCTTGCAGTATGGGAGGGACCTCTGACTTCACTGTAGATAGACAGAGGAGTTTATTTCCCCAGCTACAATCTTGCATTTTTCAGGCACGTGACAATTTATTTGAACTGGAGAGGGAAAGAAACGAAACCCACAGGCAATCATGCAAATCTCTATGTTTTAAACTTCTCTGCATTTTCTCTATAGCCCAACATCTCTGCATTTAGCTCATTTTGTATGAAACTGATGAAATTCATATGTAGCTTCTCCAGTTAGATATTTCCATAAATGTAACAGTAATTACATTCAGCTATTGGCAGAAATATAGAAAGCGAAATACTGCCAGAATACTTGACTTTGCTATACTGTAAGTTTAGCTTTTCACAAAGGAACGGAGTTTGAAAGTCTGTGCAATATCTTCATATTTCACAGCTTTAAAAGAACTTTAACTATAGCCTGGGAAGATAGTTTGTCTCCTGGTTTATGTGCATTCATTGTGCATATCAGTGCTCCCTATAGCAATTCCAGAACTGGCTGCCTTCAGTGCCAGCCTAGCATAGACTATAGACTGTTTAGTACAGAAGTTACTGCAATGACTGTAAAGCAATGTCAAATGCAAAATCAAACTAACATCTAATTTAGAGAAGTGACTTTTGTCTAATGCAAGCAGACCTACATGGAAAATCTGTCCTCAGTGCTTTACTGAAGCAAAACGATGATCTGTGGGATGAAGATGACAGGGAATTATCTGAAATTAAAAAATGCAAGCTGAGGTAGAAGTGACGTGGCTATCAGTAACAACAGCTGCTTAGGATCGACGAGAGGAGTTCAAGCCTCAGCCTCGGCATGCCAAATAAAGCTCTTCTAAATGACAGAGTGGGAATTTCATATAGACTCTGGCCAGTCTGCTCAGCTCTCACTGGACCGCAGCACAAGACACGGCAATTAGGCTCACCAAAAAAATGGCAGCAGCGGGGAACTCCCTCTTTCTTCTTCCATGTGTGAGTAATGGGCCTGTTTCCATCATTCAACCCATCTTCATGTACATGTTGCTTCACTCATGCAACAGGGTGGGACGATCCATGCATGTGCAGTGCCTGTATCGTAACAGAGTCTCATAGGCAGTTTAGCAGCAGATTTAAGGAGTCCCTACTTTTTAATTCCTCAGCAGGCAATACAGTAGGTACCTCAGGTGAACCCGCTAAGTCCAAGCCAAAGATTTTATTCCTATGTTACCTAACTTCTGCAGTGAGACCAGGGTTTCCTTTCCTGATTTAAAAAAGCAGGTAATTAGTCACAAATAATAGGAAGGAGGGCAGACTCACTTCTTTTATCAACTTTTTTTAAAAGGGTGCTCAGGAAGGCTTTCTTTTGATTTTCTCTATCCATATGTGGAGAATATACATCCAAATATTTTAAAATATGATTTAAACATTCAGGTTTTATGTGAGCTTTAAGAACAACAATAATAGATGGAAAGCAAAAGAGATGGAAAAAAAGCAGGTGAATCTAACTGAAGCAGATGTTAAGAGCAAGGTATTCTCCTCCAGCTTCTCTGGCAGAGAGAAATGAAAACTAGTGGCAATGCAGGAAATGTGAAAAATAGAATAATAGCTCTATTTCATGCTCCTACTTCTGGCTTCTTCTAAGGAGTGGCTACTTCTTAGTTCAATAGTCTGAAACTAAAGTAAGAACTGAACAAATGTGCTCTGATTTTTCCTTCCAGGCACACAAGAATCATGCACTGTGTCCCTTGATTCTGGTTATAAGGATGTGTGACTTTCATGATATCCTTGAATTTTACTTGCAGATTCTGTATGACATTCTCTTGTTATTTTGGCCCATATTCCAACAAGTATGTACTGACAGCCAGAATGACCTTTGTCTGAAGTGCTAAGAAACAACAACTGAGAAATACAATTTTTATGAGAGCATGTCCTAGGTATTTGCAAAGTCCTATAAATACAAGTGTGTCCATACCTATAATCATGTGGGTATATGTCTGCTTTGTACTGGTCCCTACTGAAAAGACTATGGAACAGTCTAATTTCCAGAGGTGACTGTATTTAAAGATGTTAGGAAGAGAAATGCATCTTTGACAGTAAACACAGAACCTTCACAGGAAGATTGGTGAACTGGTTTCTTCTCCATCCAAAATGAATTATCTGGGCAAGAAGCAGGAAGGCCATGCTGTCTAAACAAATCGTTCAAGGCTGAAATAATGACTGTACCAGAAACAGGTCAACTGATGGTCCAGAACATTTCCTGTGCTGGGAGAGTGTCTAGAACCAGAGTAGAATATTAAATTACAAATAATTTTGCTGCTAACTATTGCAGTTTACCACATTTAGAATATGTAGTCAGCCTTTTCCTTCCAAGACTCCCCAAGTGCTGCTTACTTAGCCACTCATATTTTCTCTTCACCATTCCCTAGCAAGAGGCACACAGCAGAGAAAGCTGACGGTGGCTTTGAGGAAAGATACAGCAGCAGATTGCAGAGGGAGCGAGTGCCACATTCCCTTCTTCTGAGCTCCCGCAGACCCTCTGTTGCATGGTTGCCACTGGGAAAAACTTTGCTGAATGCAAAAGCAACAGACCCCTGCAAAATAGATTTGACTTTCATAAGAAAGAAGAGCTTTCAGATGAGGAGGGCAGTAGAGAGAAATCTTGGTTACAGCTACCTTCCCTCCTGAGCCTGGCCAGTTCTACCTTCATGATGTTTACTCCAGTTTTTGTTGTTTTAGGCTCATAGCAGGACAGATTTTAAAAAAATTTCCTCCTTCCTAGACTGCTGGATTTGACATTTATTCAAAAGTTAAGGGCCCACCCAATCAGTCTGCTGGGACCTTTCCCAATGAAAACACCTCTGCTGCAAGCCTGTAATCACTTGCAAGGGAGTACATGGCTAAGGAAGCAGTGGGAGAAAGCAGTTCCTCCTTTTGCAGCTTTTCATTAAACTAAACGTGTGTGTGCTCTGTTTCTTCAAACATTTTTGTTTCATGCAGTAGCAGCAGGCTGGCCATGTGTCTGTGGAAACCCTTTGCCACAACAGCAACAGGCAGTCATTCTTTTTTCCCCTTTTCTTAACAGAAAAATCATTATTCTTTTAATGGTCCTCATCCCAGACAGAAATGTGTATTTCTCCCCTCCTTCCCATCTATCTTGTCTCAGGAGGTGGGACTGCTCAGCAGAGCCCGTGGCCATGCAACTGTGCTGGAGGGAAGTGGGGATCACCACGAGGAGTTAGTCCCGCTTCACACCGTGTTTTCTGGGTGTGTTATAGAACTGTCCTTCGAACAGAGTGAAGAAAAACAATGCGGCCCAGTAAGTGCTTAGTTGTGCTCCTCCCTCTGTCCATACTCCGCTCTCCCCCCCTTTTTTTCTCTTGTGCACAGCCCACTGACTACGTGGACACTACGTGGAGGTGAGCCAGGGCAAGGGACACAGAGAAGCATGTCCTGTGTCAGAGGTTTTCTCCCTTTTCACAAAGCTATCTTGTCTTAAGCGATTCTTCTCACAGCTCCGCTTTTATCAGGCAAAGAGAGAGACTTTAAGGAATAAAGCTTTAAATGAGAATTTATCACGCTGAAGCTGTAGTGATTTCCCACATCTTCAGCCTCAAACAATTTCAGCTTGACCGTGTGGCAAGAACATTTTCTTCGCCCCTAATATCATAGGCAATGTATTTGGGAAACTTAGATTGTATCCCAGTGCTGATAAACCCTGCTGATTAATTGATACATAGCTCGATAAAGTTCAGTTTAGCCGAGGTGAGAGATGCCTTGGGAATCAGCCTGGCCCGTAATCATAAGCACACACACATCTTTGTAAAAGTTTTTGTGTGGAGGTTCTGTTGCACTAAAAGCATTTTTAATTGTTACTGTCTGTTCTTTTGGCTTAGTCTCATCACAAAAAAAATGTATGTGCTGCATGCTGAAGTGAGCAATGCATGTAATGCACATAGGAATCTCAGAGTGCTTGGAAATTTTATTTGGAAAAGCAGAGTGGGAGTGGACTGTGGATGGCTGTGGGGCATGAGTCTGTGCTGAGAATACTATGCCAAGAGTTTGTTAGTGTGGTGTGGAAGCATAACAGAGCCCTCCAGCCTGCTGAAGATTCGTCAGAATGGGGGTTAAAGTCTTCAGGATGTTTGGTGACTATTTAAGAACATGCCAAAAAGGAAGAACTGTGTAGTGATTTGGCAAGTACATGGGGAGAATTGATAATGTGCTATTAGATGCAGGGGCCTTTTGATGCAATCCTGGAAGTATCATCAGGCTGTGGGAAAAAAAAACCCCAACACCTCCCCCCCCCAAAAAAAAACCCCACAAAAACCCACAGACAAACAAAGAAACCAGCAAAAAACCTCCACCAAAAAACCAAACAACAACCACCAACAAAAAGAACCCAAACAAACACAAACAAAAAAACCCCAAACCAACAAAACAGAAAAACATAAAAGTGAATAGTGGCAGAATTTTCTTGGAAATTGTGAGAAAGGGCAAAATCAGGTAGAGGGAAGGAGAGATGTTTCAAAGCATCAAATTGTCTCTGTAGGATATCCCTGCAGCACTGAAAATCAGAAGCACTCAGCCCTCTAGCTACATCTGCTGTGTTTTTTTCTGGGAAGATGAAGCCAACAGGATGTCTTTACCAGGCACCCATGTTGGTCTAAAATAAGCAGAATTTGCTTCTCAGGCTTAAATGAACTTGAGATTTAGAGCGACTCAGTTTTCTTAAAAGATTCCTGCCATGGTTGGTGGAATTATGTGACCTTTCTGCTCCAAAATCCTCCTGCAGCTGTTCCTCCATCCTTACCCCAGGTCACATCTCTTTGCAGCTGGGGTAAACTACCTCAGGAAGCACTCACATACGAAGAGGCTGATGCCTTTTCCACTGGAGAAGTGGGACACCTGTACCAAATGGATCCAGTCCTAGAAGAGGTCCTACACGCCTTAGGCTCCTATGAAGAAAGGAGAAGGAGAGCTGGATGAAATTCCCTGGGCAGTTGATGAATACAGTCTATAACTAAATAAATGCTTGAGGAAAGCAAGAAAGTGAGAGAGCACATAATAGAGATAACAGAACCCAAACTGAGGAGAGTAGGCGGTGGAAGGGAAGAGAAAATCCCAGAAAAATGTGGAGGCCAGTATTGGGGGAAAGCAGCTACATTACAGAGCTGCTTCTGGGAAGTCAGCCAGAGTATCTCTGTAGGAGTCTTCATCTCTCTGACTTTAAAACAGTGCTAAGGCCTCACACAGCATCCAGTTAATGATCTTAACCAGTGGTAATGGGAACACTGACTCAGATACCATGAGATATCATCAAATCAGGTCCCCCAGAATGTGCCAGAAGGGAAGTTACCAGCTGGAGATTCAGAGGCCTCCATCTCCTTCCCTGTAAAGCCTGATGGCTTTCATTAAACCCAAATCATCCCTAGCATTTTTCATTTCTTTTTGTGCTTTGAGAACACCCTAAAAGAACAGCTACTTTCTAAAACTCTTCTTTTTACTTTTCTAATAATATCCCTGCTTCAAATTTTTACATTTATTTTTATAATTTTTGTGAGTTTTGGGAAATCTGAGAGATCATCTAAGTTAACTTATTATTCAGGACTACAGCTGCTATTCTTCCTTAGAAGACGACTCTGCTGACCTGCACTGGAGTTTTACCTGCAAGAGCTGAAGGATGGGAATGAGCAAATAGGCCAAAGAAACCACAGAAGGGCAGCACTGGTGAAATGATCTAGAGTTTGCAAGCATCTAAGTTACACACTGCAAATACAGCTAATAACCTAAAGACCTGTGCTTTATTACTGGTATGAGCCTTGGGGCAAGTGAGGATGCAAAAGCAGTCTGTCAAGTCTAGATTCTAGAAAAGGTCACCAAAATTTCCTGTGCCTAGCATTTCTTCACCTATAAAACCAGGGACATATTCATAAAGCATTTTGATACCTCTAGTATACTGCTACAAAATATAAATATTATCATTCAAATAAGTTTTTAGTTGAGCCTTTGCCACAGAACAGAAAATAATATTTTGCCTTTTATTTATTTTTAACTACAGTGAAACTTTTGCTGATTTTCAACATGGACTGATGAGCTGATTCTTTAAGTAATTTTTTGACTCATTTCTAATTTGGCCAAAATTCATTAATGGAAATGCCACTCAATTATTTTAATACCATGCCATCACGAGGCAGTTCATCTGGTAGGACCAGCGGAATGGTCCTCTCAGATGCTGGATAGCACTCTGCAAATATTACAACCCCTAAGCCTTTCAGCATTCAACAAACTTCTATTGAACATTCGCACATTAATTTCCAGATAAAATACTGACAGCTGATAGAAAGAAAATGCCATTAAAATCACGTGTAAGAAAGTGTATTTGCACCGTAGCATTTCTATGTCCTAAATAGCTGCAGACAGCAGCGCTCTTACACACCAAATGTAGATTTCCTGGATAAAGACTTGATATGAGTATGTGAACACCTGCCAACTATAATAAATACTAATGGTTGTTGTTTGACCTTGTCTGGCTTGCATGCTTTTTCTGAAATGCCGTGCACCACCTGAGCTTCGGTTGTAGTTCATTTTCCTTCCTGTTCTGGATCAGACCTATGTAGTTTATAAATGTTTTCTCCCCAGCCTTCCCAGGCTCCTACTCAACAGGCAGTGGGAACAACTTACAGAGTAACAAAACCATCTCTGACCAGGATGTGCAGGGTGCTGTGCCTTCTAGCTGTTTTCTGGATGATGATGAGAAATCAGAGATGTTTAACACCAGGGCAACCAGGACTAGGGTAAAGCAGACATGAGAAATCAACATGGGGATGGAAAATCAACAAACCTGGAGGGTCAAGAATTGCCCTTAGCAGGGTACGATGGTGGAGGCATGATAAAGAGAAGGAAAGTGTTAAACACACCTCATTAGCAAAGAAGGTCAATGAGCTGATGGAAGGCATGAGCAGTGTGCAGAGAAGTGTTCTGCTGAAGAGAGTTGCAGGCAGCGTGAGAGAAAATAGTCATGGGAAGAGTGATGGCAGAGAAAGAACAGGTCACAGTTTCAGGTTTGCAACATAAAAACCCCTTGTGTAATACGACCAAAATTGTCATCTGAGGATGTAGGTTCGTCTTTGTGACTGCTTTTTGTGACGATGGGTTATTCAAGGGGTGGCATGCATTCTCCGGTTCTCCAGTATGTGGAGGCATAATACAGACCAGAGCAATTTTTCCTTTCCCACATTCGAAGAGAACTTCCTGTTATTTATTAGGAAACCTCAGCTGTCGTTGATACCTATCCTGCTCAAGGTGCCCACCACCTTTGGGTGAGGTGTGCAGTGCAGATATCCAAGCTGGGATCACTGTGCTGACTGTCCGTGAGGCCAGGGATGCCGTGGCGGAACAGTGCAGCTCTTTCCAGGCGAGGCTGGCTGTGACGCTTGCGCCAAGCTCATCCACGTTGGCCACAGCCTGCATCCAGGGAAATGCAAAATTCTGGAGCCAGCTCACACGGCTGGTGCCCAGCCCTCCTCCTTTTCAGGCGGAGGAGCACCAGCGTGTCCATGGTGGCGGGGGGCTGGTTGGGTGCAGGGAGGACACGGGCAGACAGGGAGGCAGGACAGCAGGGGAGGGACAGGCTGCAGGGGCAGTTTTTACTCTGCTCCGAGGTCTTGGCACTCATGACACAAGGAAAGAAAAGTATTTGTCTTCACCCCCTGACTCCCCTCACTCTCAGACAAACTAAGGGCAGAGGTGCACTTTCATAGCAATTTTTTTTTTACTGATAATGTCAGCTGGATCCGTGTAAAAATTACAGCTTCTGGCTCCTTTGCTTCCCCAGTAGCAAAGCAGCAACCTTTCCACCACTCTCCAGACTCCTCCTGCCTGACATTTTTCCTTTAATTTTGATGATGACCGATTTAGCTTTGACAGGACTTACTTTAGCATACCCAGAAAATTTCAGTAAATGTTGACTTAGAACACCCTCACTGACCCTTTAAAGTAATTTAATGCAGCTGAGTTAGAGCATGGATTTGAATGGGAAATGCATCTGATTATTGTAAGGACTATAGCTTTGAAAAACAACCATCTTTTCTAACTTCTCACGTGGTAAAAAACTGACGATAGCAGAAAAAAATATATTCTAAACCTTAAGTGGGACGTCCACAAATAAATCTGACTTGAAAACATGACCCAAAGGCTATTTGCTTAATAAATTAAGCTCAAACGATTGTTTCACAAATTTCAGAGTTTTAATTCTAAAAATAAGATGAGGAACTGCTGCTTTCTTTAATAAGCCCTTACTCTGCAGCACAACCTCTAATTTGTCATCTGAGCGTGGAAAAAAAAGCATCATACCATTATTTTCAAAACCTCTCTACTTTATTTTTACCTCTCTTTTTCATCTTGTCTTTTTCAGTATAACAACCACTCTGTATTACAGGGTGTATCCAAATTCAGAGAAAAACTTCTGGCCACTTGTTTTGAGGAAGTTTCCAAAGGACTGCGCTGCTCCGTTTGGGAGACTGAGAGTGCCACGTCGCTCCCTAGTTTTAAAGGCTGAGAAAACCATCATGATTACTTTTGCAGTTCTTGATGTGGTTCTGGGTGGTAACTTCCGATGGCCAACATTGTTTTTTCCCCCTTGGCGGCAAGGACGTGCCAGAATTGTACTTGCTGCGTCAACGACAGAGTGCTCTAAAGTGTAAAACTGGATCACAGGGACCATCTAGTGTTCCCAGCCTGCACCTGCCATGCAGCAATGCCTTTTGTCTGCCTAGCGAAGTTGCCAGTGTTTTGCAGTCTCCTGGGTTAAACACCTATAATATCTCTACTTCTGTTTCTTGCCTATTTTTTTTTCCCCTTTGTGGCTTAAAAAACATTTCAGAGGGAGAAATCAAACACTGCTTGAATACTATGGGTCACCGTGAGCACTTTTCAGCTGTTCTAATTGACAAAATGGGAGAGGTATTTTTGAGTGTTCTTCTCTAAAGAAAATGAAAGCTGTGTTTTTCGGCTTATTCACGTCAGCACTCTTCGGCGAATATTTTTTTTTAAACAAGGTGGAAAAGATGTTGAGTGTGGCAAGAACAAAAGAATTTGACTTCAGAAGGTCCAAAGTTTCCAGCTTTGATGAATGTATCGTCTCCAGGCCTCTCTGAGGCCACGCAGTGGCTGCTGTTCCCTGGCAGCAGCCCGTGCTCCTCTCTGCGACATCTGGGCAGGAGGAGGATTGGGACACGATGTGCCAGAGGGCTGAGCAGGAGGCCAGCGGGACAGAGATGGGGCTGCTGAGCGATTTAGGAGCAACAAAGCGGAGAATTAGGGTGCTCCCGGGTCAGCTGAGGGATGGAGGAGAGGGAGGATTTCCGACGTGCTGGGAAGGAGATGGAGGGGAGCGTAGCATGGCTGCAAGCTGGGCTCACAAAAGGGAAAATGAGGGTGGAAACAAGAGCTGTGAGGCAGGGTCGGGGATGTCAAGGCTGTGTTTGTTCCACATATCTCATCCCCACCCTCACATCTGTGACAGGAACCCTTGGCCGGGGGATGAGCATATGCTGCTGCTCTTTCTCTCCACCACAGGGCACGGCCTTTCCCCTCCCACTCGCTTTTGGTGGTCAGAAATTTGTCCCGTCAGAGGGTCAGGCTTCTGCAAGGGACTGCAGGTTTGGGGAGAGCTGGTTTTCTAAGAATATAGTCAGCACTTACAGTTTGATCCCAGGTAGAGGTGTAGTACCATCTCTTTCCAAGTTTGGACATATTTTATTATATCTAGAATTCAAAAGGTAAATGGGACAGACAGTTTTAGTAAATTGTGCTAACTTGCCAGAATCCCAGGACTATTTCATCCCACTTGAAAAGAAAAATAAAAGAGGCAGAGGGCCTTAAGGAAACGCAGGGGTTGACTGTATCTCAGTTTGCAGATAAAAGATTCATCAAAAGAATACCTAGAGGCAATGGAGGGAGTGAGAGAGGGACAGAGATATGGAGGGAGAGAGGCAGAAACATACTCCCCACAAGTCTGATTAATGGAGATTCTGCCACACAGCATTTTGTCCGGGTGATTTTTTTTTCTCTGAAATAAGATGCCTTTGCATGATCACAACAGTTTGTGAAATTGTTTCAATCCATCAAACGGTTCAGCTTGCCAAAAAAGAAAGAAAGAACTGGCAAAATCTCTGGAAAAAAAGGGAAAAAAAAAAACTTCAAAAAAAAATATTTCAAACTGTACATCAAAATTTCCTCATTTTAAATGAATTTTTAAAATATCAAAACCAAGAATAAAACATTTATTTCATATCAATCCAAACATTTGTCCAAATTAAGAGGCATTATATATATATATATATTTTTCATCTTATACATCTACCCTTGTACCTCAGCTTCCAAGACTAGATATAAACCCTTCTTATGTGTTGATTCATTGACAGAAGGAAAACCCGGACATGTACTACTGACCCACAGCTGATGGGAAGGAGTAAGGCAGGAAGAAATCTGTAATTTCCTCTGAAAGAATCTCTAATTCGTGGACCAAGACAGCAAGGCATAGCCTTTATCTTGTATGGGATGGGTTGGAATAAACAGTACAAGGAACAGCTTCAAACAATATTTTTCTAAAGGGTTAAAAACTTGCAAGAATATTCAAAAACAGGTGGTTTTTTAATTGTCATTTTTATTTATTTATTTATTTATTAGCTTCGTGAAACTGAACTTTTCTGAACCTTCACCATGGCAGTACATACTCTTGAACTGGGAAACTTACTCTATTTGACTGAGATCAAGAGACGGCTTTCATTCCAAGTCAAAATTCTTGTGTTCTATAATCATCTTCATAGCAGGATAATATATTGTGTTAAACTTAACAGTAAACACATTAAGATATGATATAGTCTTACTGTAGACAATGTCAAAGTCTCCACTATATGCATTTAACAAGCTACAAATGATGTTCTTTGATTTCAGTACAAAATTGCGTGAGATCTCATTAGTGGCATGTGTTAGCAGGAAAACCTGAGAGTTCTTTTAGAAAACGGGTTGTGAAAATTTCAAGACAAAGGAAAAATAAAAGTAAAAATTAGAAGAACTTCAGTAAAATATTTTTCCTTAGAATGAGCAATGAATTTATTGTTCAATTATTGTTCAGTTCTTCAAAATGATTTCTCTGATGGAGTATTCTAATTCAAGTTACTTTCTTCTTAATGTGACTTTATTTCTTAACTTATGGTTTTAGGTTTTTTAAGTATTGTCCCTCCAGATGCTTTTCCTGGTGTTTTCAGCAACTGCCTCTCTGAGGTAGCTGCTGCTCCATCAGATCTGGCTGAGATGATTAGTTACCAGTTCAGAATTTATTTGGGGTAGAGGAAAAAGCAATTGCAGAAGGTCATAGTTTAACAAAAACAGATCTATCATACAGTATTAGTTATGGGTGAGGATAAGCACACTGCAGACATTCGGGTACTCTGCCACCTCATGTTGATGTTTAGATCCCACGATCACTTTTGTCTAGTGTCAATCTGCTCGTTGCCTAAAAGGGAGATCAACTCTCATCTCCTCCTCCCCTCGGCTGCCACCAGTGCTCATGTGGCTCATCTGAACAAGACCACAGAGACGCGAAAGCTGAAAACTACCTATGAGTGTGCTGGGTTAGCTGCCCAAGTGTCTCTAATTAGCCTGAGTTTATCACAAAAGAGCTGTTTGCCCTTGAAGAGCATTGCTTTGCCAGACCAAATGTCTCTAGTTCTTTGGTAACGTGGCACAAGGGGCAGCTTGGGGCACTGACTGACCATGAAGTTCGAGACCCCCGTTCATGTCAGGCCACTATAACAATTTTGTAGAAAAATCTCTGAAGCCTGTGTTGCAGGAGGAAGAAAGGGGGGTGGGTGTGTGTGCTGAAGAGGAGGGAAGCTCTGCTCAGAGGAGGTTGGCTACGGCTCCTTCTGCCTACGTGTAGTTTTGCTGCAATCTTGCCTTACGCACGCTTGCGATGTGCCCCTGAAGGCTGCTGCAGCAGCCCTCTTTAGCCTCTAATGGTGGTTACTACAGACGAGATGAGGCTTTTTGATTAACAGAATAGTAAATACACAGAGATTGGCCCTCCAGAACTGATGCCCCTCTACTTTGCAAAGCAGAAAACTCACGAAGACCAGATTTGAAGCAACTAGACTAGTAGGTACTTACTAGCAGAGATCTTTTCCTCCGAGTGTCATCAGATTTTAATGGAACTGAACCAAACTACTGTGTTTTAAAATACACAACTTTCCTACCAGCTTCGCTGCTTTTGGGATGCATGTACTCTAAGATTGCTTCTTAAAAACAAATGCAAAGGTTTGTAGCTGCGACTGCTTATGGCTTAATGTACCTTCAAAGGCAACCAACCTGTTTGTCTCTCTTTGAGAAGAAAAAACTGTCACACACACATAAAGGCATCGTGTCTATTAATTTTTGGTTTTCTGCTTTTTCTCATAAATTTAGTAATTTTCTTCCTTTTCATCATGTAAAATTATGATAATTTAGAATGAAGCATATTGTTTTCCTTTGTATATGAGGAATATTAAAAAAAAAGAACAAAGCATAAATCTCACAGGTAATGGACTGGTGAAAATGTTAGGGAGTTAAATAAAGAACTTATTATGGCAGAACTAATAGTCTAGAATGTTTTCCTGTTTATGTCCAGGCATGAATAATTTAGTACAAATCACTGGAGCTATTCCAGATTTTAACTCATGTAATTGGAAATCTAGATGTCATCAAGCATCAAGGTAGAAATATATAGTTATAAAAATTAGTAGTAATGAAAAATATAGGTTACAATTTCATTGTAAAAATATGTAGCTTTCCTATGTGTCTGGTGAGAGTTCTTTGCAAAACAAGGGCAGTGCTGCAGTTAAAGCCTTTTATGGATAAATCAGTAGTGATGATTGTTTGTTTAATAAATAAACGAAAACTAATCTATTAAAATTATACAACTCCAAATCAGTCTTTATGCCATATAAATATCACATAAATGAATGGAAAAGGTGTGAAAATGTATGATACACAAAATAGTATTTTTGTGGTAACCACACAATTCATATTTAGTATATTAGGAAAAACAAAGTCATTAGTGAACTAGCTGATGAATGCAGCATCATTCATTGAAAATTAAGAAATCCTACATGGATTTGTGTGTAAGAGACCAGATGCCTGTCACTGTTACAGTTTCTTCATTCTGTAGGAACTGTAAAGTCAGCTGCTTTGGCTAAGGAAGAAAATGATTTAAAGAAATAATATGGATGATACTTCGCCAGTTTTAAAGCTTAAATGTGAGAGAAAAATGCACTTTGTGAAAGGAAGGACTGACTGAGCATCTCTGAAGATGCAGCCATCATTGCAGCCCTTTCACAGACCGAGTAACTTGTGAAACTCAGAGTAACCTCAAATTGTATGAATTTAACCCTCCTGGAAAATACAGTGGTTCCTGCCTTTGACCCTTTTCCCAGTCTTATACCATTGCTGGAAGGATTCCTCTTCCTGACATGCAGAGATGTACTGAAAACATACCTGCACAGCTTCACTAGTTTTAATCCTGCTGTATGGTTTTCCTAACAGCAAGTTGCTGTCATCAGAGACTGTGTAGTTATCAGAAGCACCACATGGTGTCTGCAGTGCAAAAGAAGTCATATCGAATATAACTTCAATTTTTTTAAAAGAAGATTTTCTTGGAAACCTGACCACACTTGCACGGTGGGAAAGAGGGAGGAAGCATAGTGATTACAAGTAATGAAAGTAATAAGACACTTGGTTCTTTCTAAGAGATACATTAAAGGAAGAATTGGGGTGGAGAACTTAGAAGCATGAAAGATAGAGCCGGGAGGGATCTCAGAGGGTCACCAGGTTCTGCAGCTGTCTCTGTGTCATTCTTGACAAGTGTTTGAGAAAAATGCATGAGTGATGAGACAAGAAGACATAGAAAAAATATTTCCCTACCTCTTCAAGGAATCTCTTCCAGGGCTTCACTAGACTTAGCACGTTGTTTTTTTTTTTTAAACTCAGTCTTTCTTGTTCCGTGTCCCTTCACCGTGGACTTAGAGACCCATTTTTTACCTTACTATTTCACCATGCTTCTCTGAATTTTGTCCAGTTGGTCCACATCTAACTCGAAGTACAGCACCCCAGACTGAACTCAACCCTTTGATGGAGTCAGAGACATTGACTTGTGTGCCAATGCTTATATTTTTCATCTTAGGGTGGTATTTTTATGTCCTTAATATTTTAAATTTTTATTCAGCTTTCCACTTTAAAAAAAATCTTGCTTCCCTGGTGATTCTTGTCCAGTTAATTTTTCTGGACCAAATAAAGTACCTTGTTCTTGTCCCTGCACCACGATTCTTCAGAGCTTTATGTCCAGCTTTTAAGGATATGACTGAACTTCAGCATGACTGGAGCTGTTCTCAAAATGGTCATCCAGCTCACTAGTGATGATATTGAGGTTATCTGGATGCAGCTGAGATTCCACAGGACCTCACTCAATGTAGTCTTCCATTCTTACACTTAATCACTTACAGCTACTTGCTGAGAACTGGCTTTCCATTCACCCTCCAGTAGTTTAATCTAGGCTATACTACCTAGTGTGCTGGTGGATTAATTAATGCCGATCATAATTTGTCTCCTTTTAGTTGTATATTTTTTCTGTTTTTTTTCCAGAGAGTTACAAACACCTTGTTGGATTATGACTGTCATTTTTTTTTTAGATTAACTGAATTTAAGGTACTGGGTTTATGATTGCTGAGTTCCTCCTTTCTCGTTTTTTAAAGACAAGCCCCTTGTATGCTGCTCAATATCTCTTTTCTTCCTGAATACCTAAAAATAATTGTTAGCAGTGCTAGGAATTATTATCCAACCCTTTTAAATATCATGGGATGAAATCATCAGACCCAGATGATTCAAACACATTAAATACTCAAAGATTAAGTCTTTCTTTTCTGCCACATATTAATTATGCTACTTCACCTGATAGTGTTCTTTTTAGTGAAGATTATCTTAGTGAAAATTGTTGTGTTAGTTGTCCCTTTAACTATGGATGTGCTTTTATTTTAGATGTCTTGTGTTAATTGCAGCTGATTCTTTTCCTTACCTTTCCAAGCGGTTATGCTATACCTCTTTATTCATCCTTCGTAGCTCAACCTTTCTTTTTGTTTGTCTGATAGGTGAACTCCATGATTGTTAATTATTTTGTGAAAACAATCTTGTATTATGCTTCCTATGCCCCTTCCACAATTGGATAATTAGCTTATGTCCTTAATATTAATTAATTGATATTCTTGCTCCCTTTAAATTTTTCCTTTAGTGCTGACAGAAGATGTTATCAACAAATCCCTTGAGTGTAATGGCATCTGCCTTTCTGAAATACTTAATTCTAGCTTTTCTTTCATTTCTCCTATCCTAATGATCATGAACTTTGCCATTTAATAGTCATTTTAATCTCAGTTTTCTTCTACCTTGCAAGAGACATTTTCTGCTCTCTATCAGAATTGTATGTGGAATATCATCCCTTCTAGATGCTCTCTCAATCTACTGTGTCACAAATTATTACTGGTACATTTCAGAGGTTTGATGGACAGTCTGTACTCCATGTATAGTTGTTGTCTGGGTAATTAAAGTCTCTACTAATCGTAACAGCTATATTAGGGATGTTTCTGTAAGAGCTTACAAAAATCTTAATGCATGTGTTCTTTCTCATGTGTCCATCACCATTATGAATTGTGTCTGTTTTCCCCTTTAATCATCACTGAGAAGCTTTCAACAGAGTGCCCTACCATCTAAATCAAAGCATTGGTATGTATCCTTGACTTAGAGGGCAAAGTCTCCTTCCTTTTTGCCTTGCCTCTACTTTCTGAACAAGCTATACCGTTCTAGAATGATTGCTCACATAAGTTGTTCCACCAAATCTCTGCTATAACAGCAATGTCAAGCCATGGCCATGTGCAAGTAAAGGCACAAGTGACTAAACTCACATGAAAGCAGGAATGGCCAAAACTGCCTGAAGGCCTGTTACAAAATGTATATCTGAATCCCAGGCTAGACTTTGACTCAGTCTCTGTTCCAAGTCCTGGTTTGGCATCCAAAATCTCCTCTACATTGATGGCTTCGGTTGGCACTTTAACCATATTTACACACTTCCACCATTTAACAACGCTCTTAGTATAACTGATCTGCAGGAAGAAATTTATTCCTTGTTTGAAAATACACTTGTGCTTAATGAACAAATTATTTGCATGGATAGCTTGCACATTATTTAAGACCTGTGCAAGTCTATTTGAGATGTGCAATCATTTAAAAAATAAGTAAAGGATAAAAGGGAAGTGGAACCTGATCCTGTCATCCTTAATTCCTGTAAATAGCATGCATATCCTTTCTGATCCATGCTAAGAGATGCAGAGCAAGGTCTGCAGATTTACAGCAGGACTTTTTGGTCCTCACTAAATAATAATAAAATTATTACTTTTCTTAGTGAGCTGGTGGTTGAATAATTTTCTTGCTGATGCTTTAAAGATATACATTTTCTTCTAAATGCTTTTCTGTCTTTTGGGGGTTCCTCTCTGGTATCTGGAACATAAAGTTTCAAGATTTATTATCAAAATCTTGGTGAAAATAGATTATTTAATCAGCCACCCACATCACATTCACAGCTGAAAGCTTGATTTTGGAGTGGTGTGAAGATATTAATGAGAAGAATTTTAAGAAGAGAAGTTGCTGAAGATAAAGCTCAACTAAAAAAATCCACAAAAGTCAAACTACTAAGCTCTTCCTGTCATACCCCATTATGTTTACAGGGAGACTTTTGAAGTATTTTTAAGAGTTGAAAGAAAAGGGAAGACCAGGGTTCTTTACCATGACAAACCCAATGAGTGCCAAGCCACAGGCTGACTGCAGCAGCTGGTGGGGACAGGAGCTGTGTGTGGTAATAACTTCCAGGCTCTGCGGATTTGCAGTGTTGCAATCCCCTGGAGGTGTGTGGAAATGTTGTTACTATCTTTGGAAGATGTTTGCACATCCCATAGCTTTCGATTAGATCAAAGTGTGCAGCGTTTATTACACTTTTACCCATAGGCAAGAGTAACGAATCCCACATCACAGCACAGCAGGGTTTGAGCGAAACAGATTTAAAGACATTCCTTCCCTGCATCTCACAAAAAAATTATCCAGCAAGTCCTGCCAGTTTTGACTTCCTAAATCCAGAATAATCACAGGACCCACACTCATCAAGGGCCACTGAGGCCAGAGAATTGCTTCCTCTGATAGCCACGGTGGCTGTGGATCCCTCCCTCACTCCTCAGAAGGAGCCTAACAAAGGTCCAGCTGCAGCTCTGCCCGCTGATGTCCTCACCATCTCCACCATAAGCCAGTCCTTAACAAACAAGAGGTGAAACATAGAGGTACGGTGTCTGTCTTTTTCCTGCAGTGAACTGCCACAGGGAAAACAGTTGTCCTAGTTCCAGTGATGACATCTAGGAAGCAAAAAACACATTAAAATTGTTTAGTGATAAAAATCTGTCTTCTCTGCCCTTGACAAATTCCTACGGGCCATCAACACACCAGACATGTAACCGGTACCAGCTGCTGGGAATAGATTGTCCTGGCAGCAGCAGGGGGCAAGAAGGAAATTCCTGTAACACTTATGACATGAAATGAATGGGGTCCGACTACTTCAAAATTACTTTCAGATGCTTGTTTATATCTGAACTGAGGCCCTGGAAGACTGAAGGCTCTGTTGAGCAGGCACTATTATTTTATGCCTTTATATATCCTGTAGTGTAGCAGGGCCATTGTCAAAGGTTGTTAGGGCACATTTATGAAATCAAACCATCAACCAACCACAACTCTTAGCGCACGGTGGCCCAGGTCACCTGAATCAAAGTACTTCAAAGCAGCAGCATAAGTATTTTAAACAAAAAAAAAAAAAAAAGGAGGTCAACCTTTTCAGACTGGAATGCCCAAACCCATGTTTTGATGAAGAACTTGAAGTCCCAAATAATAGAAGTGAAAGACCTTGAGTACAGCAGCATCAAGATATTTAAGTATCCATTCCAAATCAGTCATTCAGCTTGGAAATTTTTTGTTTGCACTCAGTTTCCACTCAGTTTCCAGAAGCATAACATACAAAATATAAGTGTATTTCTATTCTATTCTGATATAAATGATAGCAATACATTTAAAAAAACCCACCACAGTGCTCATAAAAAGCAAATGCAGCTGGCTTGCCTCTCTTGATTTTTCAGTGTGTTATGTGTAGTCTGTTTTTTCTTTATGTCAATAGTATCTCTCACTAAATTTTTAAAGCTGTGTTAACCTGCTGTAAAATTTGCAGTTTGGTATATCCTACTCTGCATTAAGAATACATATTTTCCATAAACTCATATGCTTCCACATTGTTGAATTAAATGAAAGTTTCATACAAAACAACACAGTTGCAAAACAATAGCAGGGGACTTTTAATTTTCATATTTTATTCATGTTTCTCTGATATTTCTGCTTGGATGGTGTCACTTTATTTTCTAAAGGCAAATATACAGTGCTGGAGCTTTGCTTGGGACCATCTTCACACAGCTTGAGTGGAAAGAGGGCACACTCTGCTGGCAGAAATCTTCCCTGGGATTTTAAAGTAATTCTGTGAGGAACAAAGTACTTTCAAAATTACTAACTACAAGGTTTCTCAAAATTAATTGCTCACCGGCACCATCATAGTGATTCAAAACTTGTTTATTGCTATTTTTTTTATTTTATAATGAACTAACTTACAGGTACAAAAAATATTTCAAACATGTCAGATATTTAAAATGCATGGCTGAAGTGCATATTTTGCTTATAAACAACATCTCTCAGGATTTTTGGGAAATACAAAGCAGTCAGTAGAAAGACTCCTGTTACTGATACAATGCTCAAATCTGGTTCACTCAAGAAATTCAACTCTAAAGTGAGTGGGGTGTAACTCACGTCTAGTTTTATGAGACTTTTAACATATAACTGCCTTCCTGAGGCTGAGAAGATAAATTTTTATCAGAACTCTAACCTGCCTATACAAGAGGTGTTCTATCTGAATCATGATAAACTAAGAGCCACCAACACTTAAAAATGCCTCAGAGTAAAAGTTGGCTCAACTAAAAAGCAGCCAAGAGCCCAGTAATTTAAACTTTGTGAGCCAAGCTAAAACTGACTGCACTAGGTAGAATTCAAGGTAATCCAGTTAGCATGTTGGGATCATTCAGTCCTGGTGTAACTCGTAAACAATGCAATTTGTTTTAGCTGCATACACGCCATATATTCAGAATCTTTTTCAGTTCCTAGTAAATCTAAACTGTTTCCCCAGAGACTGCTTTCTCAACTGTGCATTGGTCTGTGCTTCATCTTTCTTCTGTCTGATCTTGCACTTGCATGTGGGAGCATTTCAGCAATGCTGTCATGGAAGTGGCGATCCCAGCCCCTACCTAAACGCTCACATTTGGCCTCAAGAACCTCACATCCCTCCCTGTTTCTGTCCTTGCAAACCATATGGCCCCTGACAACCAGCTTTGGCCAAGGTGCTTTGGGAGACATCTCAAGAAGTCCACCAGTTTTATACTGTGCAGTCAAATCCACAGACATGACAAATTTAGCTACGGGTTTCTGAAAAGTCGATCTTTTACCACCACTGGCTGTGTTTTCCTATGATCAATGATCATGGGCCTCAAAAGGGTGTTTTCATTGCAAAAGGGCTCATAAACATGATCATGGGGGTGGAGGAAGTTCCCCCTGCAGCGTTGTTTGCCTACTCTCCATCTCAATTCTTTCTGTCCAGAAGATACTCATTTTCCCCAGACATCTTTGGCGTGAATGAGCTGGGGGTTGAACTGCTCTATGGTACATCTTTGCATCTCCTGATGTCCTCCGTTTCAGCATTTTGGCCATGAGACGGTGATTTGCCCCTCCAGATGAAGAGCTGCCTTCTCCATGTGCCTCTGTGTGTGTGTTACTTCCCAACAAAAACTTTAGCTGCCCATCTGAGATCTGGTGCAGTGAACTGCAAAATCCCACCTTCATAGTGAATTTCAAACTCCATTCTGTTTTACTGGTGAATTTTTTCTATCTCTAGGATGTATCACTTGGAAAACCATTACAGACTAGCTACTGTGTCATACCTCTTTAAACACTCATAACTCCCAAATTATTCCTTTCCTTCAAACTTTTTGTGTTTGTAGAGGAAACTATTGAGCCCAGTTTCCAGAAGTTGCCATGAATGCCAGATATAAAAAACTCCAAACCATAGATATAATCATTAATTGTCATATGTAATATTAAATGACAAAATGTTGCTCTGCTATGAAGTAAATATTCAAAAGAAAGCTCCATGTTTTGAAATTAAAATCGATATTTTGCTCTTGAATTTTTAACCT
Source organism: Caloenas nicobarica (assembly GCF_036013445.1). Classification (NCBI taxonomy): domain Eukaryota; kingdom Metazoa; phylum Chordata; class Aves; order Columbiformes; family Columbidae; genus Caloenas; species Caloenas nicobarica. The sequence continues at coordinate 26,549,082 of NC_088246.1, read as the reverse complement.
TTCCCAAATTTTGCTTATTTTTTTCAGCCTTCTCAGTGCAGCAGCATGAGAACCTTGTCAGACTCTAGGTTGTGCTGCTGCCTTTAAGTTCTTCTGAAGTTTTGGTCTTTTGCCCTAGCCTATCATTGTAAGCTGATGACTTGCCCTTGCCCTAAAAATGTAACAAAACAAAGTCTATTCATAATTAAAATGTTAACTTTTTCTCAAGCCATCTTCAAATTTGGACCTATGTCCCAAGAAATTTCACAGTAGACATATACTATGCAATTAAATGAACCCTTGATGTTGCATAATAGCAATACAAACACATTCATTCTGTTTAATGATGCATAGTTGTTCTTTGAAATATTTGTGGGTTGTTCCTCCCGCCCCTTCCCCCCTCCCCGAATATTATTTATATATTAAATACCCACTAACATATATTGGTTTTTATTAGATAATTGGCACTTGTATTGATGTTAGCTTTTTCTACTGTTCCCACAGAAATCGTTTCTTTCTCAGCACAAGTCCCAGACAAGTTCTGTAAGAAGCAAAGAGGCGTCACTGGCTTGATTTTGTGAGGTGCTGAGTACTTGATTTCAATGAAAATTGCAAACACTTAGCATTCTGAAAGCGGGTGAAAAAAATCAGAATAGTTTTATCTGCCACTAGCTAAAATGCACAAGACATTTTAATATGAAAGAAAGAAATTATTCAGGTTGAGAGAAGCTAGACAATTTAATTGCATCCTTCAGCTTGTAGTATCCATGTAGGTCCTAATTAAGCAAACAACCTTCTTTTTGGAGGTTATGTTGTGGGGGCTGCTCTCACGCGATACTTGCAGTTGACTGCTTAAATAATTTGAAGCCTTTCGTATGAGTGGCTGGAGCTTACCCCATTTTCAACTGCAGATCTCCCCACTAAATATGAGAGCCACTGACGTGCCTGAGGTGACAATAGTTTTCACAATGATCTTCAAATGTGAATATTTAATAAGGCTTTAGGCATACTTAACAAGAATCATAGCAGAAGGAGGGATGTGCTGTCTTTCTTTCCAAGAGACAGCAATCCCATCTAGAAGAGACACCACACAGTGAGTGTGTCTCACCTGTGCGCTCAACTAGCCCTGGAAGGTGGCCTTGTAAAGGATCAGCTTTTCCTGCACACTCTCAGTTGTCCCTTTCCTGATATATTTAAGTAAAATTAATGTGATAAGTCTTTTTGCACTGGAAGTTACTGTTTCTTATTTTTTGTTAGAAATGTAATGGAAGTTGAACATGCTTTATTCAGTTAGCATAGTGTCTGGTGAAGTCTCTTGTGCATAGAGTATTTAATATTTCAGAACATACTGACCTGAGGTTTCTCACACATTGAGGTAACCCAAAAATCACAAATGCCCTATGCTGCTTTTATTTCCAGCAAAGTATATACAGACCGTTCTTGAGGAGTTTTGTTGCCCAGGGTGATTCACTTGGTCTTGTAGGACAAGATGAAACCAAGCTACACTAATTATGCCTGTTACTGAGAAAATTATAGGGCTCGTTAAACTGAAGGATTCAATGCAGGGATCATCAATTTTACCTTCTGATAAGCAATTAGCAAATAAGGGTGATATATTTAATAACATGTTTTATATGTGAAAGAATAAACTAATCACTATGATGACAGTGATTTAAGGCAATGACTTATGTAATGAAATTTCCTTAATTACAGCTAAAAAATAGGTGAGGGCCTTGCTGCCTTTTCTTCCCTTTTCAGTTTTGCTGCTCAAAGAAAACTGATGCTCCACTTCGAACTATCTCCTATGACCTTTCATCCCAATGGATCTGTGTTGCCACACTGAACATTTTGGGTTTGATGTTTTTGGCAAAATTAAGTATTGCTTTGAAGGAAGCATTCAACAGTCTCGCAATCATCTCATCCCCATCCCTTCCATTTAGAGTTCGAGTGGGACTTTCAGGAGTTGTGGGCCCAGATGTTTCACTGAACTTGGACCCTGGGCAGTCTGACAAAGCATCCTGACAAAGTGCTCTCAGAGGTCAGGACTGGAAGCATTTGTGAGGCAGATGACAAGCTATGAGGCTGTGGAGTTTCCATTCATGTCTCAGATGAGTTGAATACATGGAACTTAGCAGGAAGTAGTGCCCCAGCCCTTTGGGCCCTTCAACTATCCCATCCGCTATTTGCCTTGGAGGATTTTATTCTAGATTTGTAAAGCAAGAATTAAAACTTTTCCTGTAGATTCAGGCTAAATTTTGTTTCTTTCAGAAAAGGAACCTTCACATGGCCTTCATTGCTGTTATTGACATCCACATTACACTAATCAACTGGTATTAAAGCTAAAAGGTGAACAATTGAAGCTGGTGGAACAATCTCTTCAGAGCCAATGAATCATCTCAAATGTCTATGATTTTCTCCTCTGTGGTTTCGACTTTTTCTCTAACACAGAGGAACATAAGGTTATTAATTTGTAAAAAAACCCTTATTAATATGCAACATTGCAAATGCAATTTGCCACTCGGGAGAAAACAGAAAAGAAAGGAAAGCAAACCCAGAGAAACACAAAGCTGTGATGGACTTTCTGGGACATTAAAATCAAGCTCTTTGAAACTGTCCACAGAATGTTTTCCTTGATGTCTGTAATTTGCTGCAGAGATAATGGATATATAAGACCCTTTAGTGAGCACCTGTGTACTGATATGGGCTACATAGGAGGATGCTACATCTGTTCTTATCCTGTATTGGCAATAGTCCTGCTTCAAGCAGAAGTTGAAACTAGATAAGACCCTCTCCAGTCAATACTTCTGTGATTCTATATGGACATCCCAACTTGTGCTGTCCTGCCTTGACTGTACCTAGCTGTAATGGTTTTTGAATGCAAAACACTCGGAATATGTGCATGCTTTCACAAGCTGGTCTTTAATATCAGGCTTTCACATCTGTAAATTCTTATTTTTTAATTGCAAAATATATTTTCCAACAAAAGTCTCTTTCTATTTTGTTCTAAATTCAATGCAGGATAAAAAGCGATTTTGAAAAGCTGATATGGAATGGAACAAACACCTTTTGGTCAGTGTTCATCCTCTTGCCTTATTAGTAGCTCTGGAATACTGGATTTCAGCATTTGCTTGTGGTATTAGCGCGAGCGTTTTATTTCTCTTTTTCTTTGCAATATCTTAGTCTGCAAGGTTTTTGTGGTAAACACGGCTGGTTTACAAAGCATGAAGCAAAGTTATGTTGCTATAGAGATGTTTGCTATAATGGTAACACCTTATTATGTATTAAGATAATAGAATATTATACAGCCTGAGAGAAAGACATGTACAAGTCTTGACAAATGCGAAGTGCAGTGTAACATGAATATTTAAACACAGGTGAAAAAAAGGCAAAATATCCAGCAACATCTGCTTCAGAAGAATTTTAGATACATACAGTGAGACAGTCAACATAAAAATCCATATTCTTGTAGGTGTTATTTCAAAATTTATGTATGATGCACATTGTTGTTATGGTGATGGTGGTATGAAAGAAAAAAGTAAGAGAGAAAAAAAGAAAACAGTTAAATAAATTTATCAATAACCAGCATCTGCAGGGAACCTCAAAATTGTAAAGTGTCTCTGTGGTTAGGTGATCACCTCAGGATAGATATTGAAAATCTTGGATTTTCTGAACTGCATGGTTAAGGACAACCAATTAAATGGCAGACAGCTGTATGAAATCAAAGACCTGGAACTGATACAGCAAATCGTAGACAGGGACAGAAAACATCTTCCTTTGATCTAAATCTGCATTGAGACGAGCAGTTCCTCACAGCTGAGGTTGTCCATGGTTTCTCTATGTTCTCATCTATTTTTCTAAAACTCATTCACCTTCAATAGCCAACATGTCTAATGACCTGTTTGAAGATGTATTCTAGAAAGGAGGGCCTGGTGGAAGTGTTAGGAAGCCTTACCCAAGTCATTGCAACAACAGGTCGCACCAGCCCTCCTCTCTGCATTTGCCAGGCTCACCCAAATGTCAGATGAGTAAAAACTTTAGAAGCTGCACACATTTGTGGAACAGATGAGTCTGTTTTTGTTTACTACTCCTCCTTCATTTTCCTGGAGTGAAGCACTCAGAATAAAACTATGTGTTACCACGTGACTATTATGTCTTTTGGGCAATTGCTGCATATGTGAACTTAGGGGAAGATTCTTGTATTTTTGAAAGCTAGTTGTTACACAGTATGAGATGTATTCAAGTGGTCTTGAAATTAACTTTACAGGAGCTGTTCCTTTCCCAAGGAGTAAAACAAAATCATTGATAATATTTTAGGTGCAAAAAGGTATAGATAATTTTAACTACAATTACAAATTTGTGTGGATTGGATTGTCCAAACCACGAAACTATTGGCTTTCTCAGTGACCACGGTCAGGAGCAGTGGTCTTCATGATTTTAACCCCCTCATGGGTCTCGGGGACCTGGATCTTCAGCCTGCCCATTTCTCTGCTAGCTGAGGTGACTCAGACTGGGAAGCACTGGAGCAACACCCCTGGGAAATTGTGCTGCAGCTGGGGGTTAGTAGCCAGAGAGCCTCAGTCCCCAGAGCGTGGCAGTCTCCCTGTTAGCAATGGTTTATTGCCTTCCCTATTCACTAGACCAGTTCCGTTCAGCAGGTCTGTAAAAGGTGTGAAAGGCTATAATTTCTTTATAAAAGTCAAGAAGAATAGTGTTAGACTATAAGCTCTTCAAAGCAAGAGCTTGGTCACACAGTGGAGTAGTGGGTCACATAATTCTAGCTGGGGCCACGGCTCTTACCATAGTACAAATAATGAAGATATAAAATGTACAATGCTGTCCAAATGGAGAGGCTAAGCACAATACAGATGCATTTTCACTTTCCAGGTGAGTGAGCTCTCTGTGCAAGAATCCAAACTGGATGTGAATCCTGCCTTTCTTCTTGAACTTTGGGAGGTCTTCATCATACACATAACCAATGTTATCGCACAGCACCTATCCCTTTCTTCTAGCAGTACCATGTAAAAAACTCTGGTTCATTGTTTAAAATAATGACCAGCTTAGGTCTTCTTCCATATAACTGCACATGAAGCAAATAGCTGAATCACAAATTGGCTCCTGTTCAAAAGATTCCTAGCAACAAAACAGGTAGTGCAGCAAGCAGCAAGTCAGGCTGTATACTGCCAGTATCTGAAATGATGAGCTGTACACAAAAGAGCGCTCTTTATGTAACAGACACTTGTTCTAAGACTGAATGGTGCCTGCAGGACTGCTTTGTAAATTGAAGTCAGGAATACAAAAAGCTATGACCCACAGCACTCTGTTATTGCATTGTTAACCTCTCTAGTCAATGTTTTGTAATTTTTGTAGAAGAAAATAGGGGAAATAAGGAATAGGGAGGGCTAACAGCTGCTTGGTCCTTTGTTAATGTGTTTGCTATGAAGAGAGATATCCGTATTGTTAATGGGGCTGGAAGGACAAACAGGTGTTATGAGTATCTCTTTAAAGTCTAGTCAAATGCCATGCCAAAAAATTACCATTAAATCATGACCACAATTAGTACCCTGTTGTTCTGACTCAAATATTAATAAGATCAGCTTTGCTTTGGAGCTTTGGAGATTTTTTTTTTTTTTTTCAATTGGCAGTACTTTGGGAGCAGGACTATCTATTGGTTTTAGTTTGTATAGCACCAATCCAGCAGGAGCCCTCTGGACTAGGCTTACTGTGCATTTTGGTCACTGAGTTGCCTTGTTGCCTTGGAAGTACAGATCCTAAGAGATCGTCCTAGTCACCTCCTGCCTCCTCCAGGCATTTTTCCCCTGATGCAGGTTGCCTTCCCCTCTGCTGTGTGTAGGTACATGCTTGTACACCTGCCTGGCTCTCTGAAATTCCATGCGTAAGTTTTCCTTTTATGTAAACAGCATTATGTGAAAGTCTGGTTCAGGAAGGTGACCACATAGGGGGCAAGCAGATATGACTGCAGAGGCAGCAAAGGCCCAGGAACAAGTAGCTTCAAATAAAGTAGGGAGGGTCTTACACCTTACACCGGTGATGCTACTGCAAAGTGCAGCAGAGCAGGAGCTGAACTGTCAGGAGCAAGATGCAGGAGCCTGTGAGGGCGCTTTGCCCTTCCCATCTGTCCCTTGTGGTCCCTGTGGCTGTGTCCAGCGGGCCTTGCTCTGCAGCTCCTGAGGCTGGCTGCTGCCCGGGCAGCCTTCTGCATGGTCAGCCCACCCACACCACAGCCCTTTTTGTTAATATTTAGTTTTTAGTTCACTTTGCCAACATCGCTGATGGACAGAAAAACAGACCTGGAGCACTCCTGCCAAGTGGGAAGAGAGTTCCCATGGCTATTTATCACGTTTTCTTACCACCTCATTACTTTGGAGGACTTTGTGATTAACTTTCCAAATTATGCAGCGGCTCTTGCTTTTCCTTGTTTCATGTGTGAGATTACTTTTATATTGAATTTCCCAATATATTATTCACATTCTAAGCCTTAGAGCAGTCATATTTAATTTTGTTAATCTCCATCCAACACTACTCATCACCCTCGAGCCTGGTGTTTTGAGTTTCATAGTGATTCCACTATAAATACATGAGGTCCTTACACTCACACTGAACCCAGGGTTTTTTTCCTGTCACATTTTGTTGTACTTTGACAAAGTAGGTGCATTTTGTACACTCATCTTTCTTGAAGCTTTTTTGTCTTTAGCACTCTCCCTTGAAGATGTTAGGATATGTTTTATGGAGGATGAGACAGATTTGCAAAATATTTTAGCTGCAAGGGAAAAAAAGAAAGTTTCAGAGAATCAGAAAAGCCTCTGTAAGTAGTGGCAGGACTTTCAGTTATTTATAAAGGGAGGGAGATGCTGAGGCAACATCTGCATGGCCTGGCAGGGCTGTGACTCTGCCCTGGGACTTGGTCCGAAGCCTCAGGGAATTGCAGCAACTGAGGTTTTGGGATTTTGTGTGAGTGTTGAATATGCCAAGGAGTTTCTAGCTATTGACTATACAGGACAAGCAGTGACACTAAAGCAACAATCTTTTTGCGCTTAACACTGGGGTCACGTGAATACGTCTCTCCTGGCTGATGAAGGTATTACCTTGACAACCAGGGTGGTGGTGATTCTTAATTGCAGAAATAATTAATGTCATCCGGTCACACTTGAGAAGACAACAGCCTATAGGATGACACATCCCCACGGCGACATGTCTACTGGTGAGACTCCTTGTTCAAAGAAGACTCTATTCTATGACTCTTGGTTTTCCATCTGCAGCCCAGTCCTCCATACTGTTCTCCTTCTTGTAACCAGAGGGGCTTCTCTCACATCAGTCCCATAGAAAGCTGAGTGTTTTTTAATGAGTTTAGAAATAGACAAATGTGTTCAATAACTTGCACTTTCAGATGATGAGTTTGCAGGTGGAATTTGCTTTGGGCTCCAAACATCAGCAAAAATATCAGGGTTTCTAGCTGCAGCAGAAATAGTCCTGCCCAATCAAGGGGAAAAAAAAAAAAAGAACAATCCGAAATGCAACTGCTTCCTAAAAAATAGTATAATGAAGCCACAGCATTAGAGAAAAGTCCTTTCACATCTTAAATCTTTAAATGATACTAAGTGCTGAAATGCCAATTTGTTACTGACAGCGATACTGATTTAGAAATATAAGAACATTGTAAACCAATGGATTTTGACTATGGAATCATAGTCAGCTGTATCTTAATGACATTTTCTCCTTTATTCTTCAAATCAACTAGCATTCACACTTGTGCCCTGAGGAGGCAGAAAGCAATTTCAGACTTCTAAACTTCTGCAGATTTTGCACATGGCTTTTTATTGCAAGAAAAGAGGAGTCATGTTTTAAGCAGTTCATACTGGAAATGTTACATTCAATCCACATGCAGCAGCTAATAGTACAGTTATTAGTTTTGGGAAGGCTCAGGTAACTCACACTGGAGAATGTGGGTCTTGTGAATGGCTCTGATTCTCTGGCAGATTAGTTTATTTTGAATCAATCCACCTTAAAATATTAACAAAATGGCAAAATTCCTACCTCTATATTTTTGGGGGTTAATCCTGCATGTTCAACAAGAATGGTCACAATGAGAGTCTGGCTACTGGGAGACAGAGTCAGACTCTGGAGGGCAAAATAGTCTAGTGGGCACAGTGGATTTTGGGGGAAGATGAGAACGGTTAGGTCAGTCAGTGATCTTTAGGTGTGTTTGCTGTGGTGGACTGAAATCAGGGCACTTTACCCTGACAGACCTATGAGCCTATTGCTCAGTGTTGCAGCTACTACCACCAGTTCTCTTGTTACTACTTTCATCTCCTTCTCAATCTGAAACTTCCCAAAAATGTCTGGGCTACAGGTGCCTGTGGTCCAACTCCATAATCCCCACCAGTGAAAAGCACAAACTACAGCTCCATTTTGCAGCCCAGGGGTGAAAAAACAGCTGGTTCACATGCACATAAGTGTTACTTAGAAAAGAAGCCACAGTTGCATCTTCCAGTGATGCTATAGCTAAAGTTAGAAATACATAAAAGTGTCTGGAAGACCCTAAGTCACTGTGGTCCCTGCTGAGGTCAAATGGGGTGGGGTGGTGGTCATGGGGCATCAAGTCAAGCCGATAAAAATTCAGGAGTGTTCAGTAATCCAAGCACAGGATGGCAATAGCCAGACATGGCAGTCACATGAATGACAACACCAGCCTTGGTGCAACAATGAAATCTTGGTAAAGGATAGCATTAAACACACCAAAGGATACTTGAAGTATAAGGACACATAGTGGCTGTTAAGAAAGATGGTTCCTCATTCAGCAGGGTTTGAGCTTTATCATCCATCGTCAACTGACACAAGAAAATAAAAATCTCTAAGATATTCTTGATAGAAATGTTTTTCAGTTGAATAAAACTGGATTTAAGCCAAATGGTTGATCTGAACATATCAAACGGCCTGGGTCCAATGTTAATGGGTTTTAAATGGTAGCTTTTTAGTATCACAGAATCACAGAATGTTAGGGATTGGAAGGGACCTCAAAAGATCATCTAGTCCAATCCCCCTGCCGGAGCAGGAACACCTAGGTGAGGTTACACAGCAATGTGTCCAGGTGGGTTTTGAACATCTCCAGAGAAGGAGACTCCACAATCTCGCTGGGCAGCCTGGTCCAGTGTTCTGTCACCCTCACTGTGAAGAAGTTTCTTCTCAAATTTAAGTGGAACCTCATGTGTTCCAGTTTGAACCCATTACCCCTCGTCCTATAATTGGTTGTCACTGAGAAGAGCCTGGCTCCATCCTCGTGACACTCACCCTTTACATATTTATAAACATTAATGAGGTCACCCCTCAGTCTCCTCTTCTCCAAGCTAAAGAGCCCCAGCTACCTCAGCCTTTCCTCATAATGGAGATGCTCCACTCCCTTAATCATCTTTGTTGCCCTGTGCTGGACTCTCTCCAGCAGTTGCCTGTCCTTCTTGAACTGAGGAGCCCAGAGCTGGACACAATAATCCAGATGCGGTCTCACCAGGGCAGAGTAGAGGGGAAGGAGAACCTCTCTCGACCTACTAACCACCCCCCTTCTAATACACCCCAGGATGCCATTGGCCTTCTTGGCCACGAGGGCACAGTGCTGGCTCATGGTCATCCTGCTGTCCACCAGGACTCCCAGGTCCCTTTCCCCTACACTGCTCTCTAATAGGTCATTCCCCAACCTATACTGGAACCTGGGGTTGTTCCTGCCCAGATGCAAGACTCTACAGTTGCCCATGTTATATTTCATTAAATTTTTCCCCGCCCAACTCTCTAGCCTGTCCAGATCTCGCTGGATGGCAGCACAGCCCTCTGGCATGTCAGCCACTCCTCCCAGCTTGGTGTCATCAGCAAACTTGCTGATAGTACACTCAATCAGCTGTGCTATGTAAACAAGTCATTCTTAAGTGGAAAACTAATATTTTCCTTTGAGAAAGGGTTAATAGGTTGAATTTTGATATTTGTTCCATTTTGTCAGGTTGCAGAATTCTCTTGAATTTTTTAGGTTTCAGTAAACATACATTTTGCTATGAAAAAAATCATGGTTGAGAAATTGCTGGTCACATCCAGAGACAATTATACAACCACCATATTAAAACACGACAGATTATCATTTTATGTAAGAAATTAAAAGCCAGAGGCAAACAGACAGTTGCAGATTGTCATGCAGGAATATTAACATTAGAAGGCAGCGTGGGACCCTTTTCAGCATGTTGATGAAGATCAGCATATGCTAATCAAATACTAGATCCATAGAGAGAGAATGTGGACCTATATTCAAGGCTGCATAACCTATCAGATGCAAGATTCACTCTTGTTTTAGAAAAGACTTCATGGCTAATTAAATTTAAGCTGCAGTGCAGAGGGTTAGCAGATGAAGAAGACTGGTGAACTGGAAGAAGAGAACATATGAAGTTAAATGTCACAGCTTCCTACCAACCCTGACTGATGGAATCAGATTTACAATTTTGAAAATAGACATCAAGGGTGCAAAGCTGTCAATAAAATGATCATCTGGATATTGTGTAATCTATAATGATGTTTTAATATTTTTTTTTTTCAGGAACTTTGCTCAGGAGCAAATTGCATCCATTTGACAACACACTGTTAGTTCACTTTACTATATACATTTTATATTTTACTATATTTACATTTATGTATTGGAAGATGCATGTGCTTGAAAAGAATACTGACTGCAAAGAAGTCCATGTTTTTGATAGGATTTAAATTATTTCAAAATAAACATATAGTTGAAATGAAAGCCTTAAAACTTATTGTGATGAAAAGACAAGTCCTTCACTTACAAACTAAAATGAATTCTTAAAATTCAAGCTTATTCCTTTTCTAACAATTGCCTTTAACTTTCTTCTGGAAGGATCAAATCTGCAATTTAATTCACTTTGCTGCAGCAATTCAATTCAGTTGCTGTAGCATTTCAGTACCTGGCAACTAAAAACTAAAAATAAGGGTTCAATTTATTAATACAAATTTGACACAAAGCTACCTGGAAAATCAGTGTGTTTGCTTTAAAACTTTTGTTTGCAATGCAGCCTGGTGTGAGCAGCAACCATACATTCCACTTTGTTTCTCTTTTTTATCTTCCTTCTCCTCACTGAAAAAGAAGAAAATGAGGTGAAAGGCAGAAGTAGATGTTTCCCTCCACAATTTCAGAGAATTTCGTGTTTCATTTACTGTTTTTTTTTCTTTATTGCCACTAAAAAATTGGATCTAAAATAAAATTCTCTCCAAGGGTTCTTGGAAAATGCCTTCCTGCTCTTATTGGTTTTAACTGAAAAGTTCCTATCAGAGCACAAAGTTACTTTAGTAGCATCACTTTGTTAATCGGTAATACTTTCTTATGACTTTTCCAATGCATTGATTGCTAATTTATTCACTTAATTTTCTGCCTTCATTCTGCCTTCGTCATTTAACCTCTTCTGGCCTAAGAAAGTGAAAACATAATTGACATTTTGTAAACCGTGCATTTAAGGTGAATGATATTTTTATTAAACACCCCCTTGACCATCTGTTTTCCAGTTCATAGAATACAGCTGTCTCTGAATGTGCACGTAAATACCATTAGCACTTGCAGAAGCTATCATGTACATCAGGGAATAAGACATTCTTTCCTGCATTCTTCTCCTCTGAGCATTAGTGCCATGTGTTCTGTTGTGTTCAAGACATAGGATGTTGTAACACTGAGAGAAGTTTATCCTAGTAGGGGCAAGTAGCTCATCTTCCAACCAATGCTTTGCTATTTCGAATTTCCATATTTCATCATCTAGTTGAGAAATTTTTTAATATTAATGATACATACATATTTGCAGTTGATTTGACACTTCAGAACAAATGTGTTTGTAGTGTTTTCAGGCCCCAATTAGGACAATGAAACCTACACAGCTGGATTACAGCAGAAATCAGTGCCACAGTCAAGTAAGGGATGGTCTCACCAGGACAGAACTCTATGATTGTCATATCATTACATCTTTGGCCCCTAAAGTGATATGTTTAAGAAGAAAAAAAAACTATTAAAAAAAAATCTAAAATGGTAATAGCAATGAATGAACCTGAGGAAGTGACCCACTGAATTATTTGAAGGGTTACTAAGGAAAATGATCTGCTGAGGTAGCCTTGATTTTTTTTTTGTTGGGAATCCCTCATTCTCTGTACTCTTCCAAAAATGCTTGTCTTTTTTACTGATATTCTTCTGCAGTGGCCTCTGGCTCCGCATTTCCTCACTGTTGCCACATAGGCTGGGTGGACCAGATGCTGGAAGCAGTTGAACCCATTTGGCAAGTTCCAGAAAGTGGAGATTATTCACTCCAGAGGATGCATACAGCATGCGTGACCTCCAGAGTCCATGGGATTTAAGAGTCTGTGTTTGCCTCTCAGATATATGCTGCATACAGAAGGAGGTTTTAATAGGAAAGCCCGTGAGGAATGCAAAGTTTGATGCAAGGAACAGCAACAACAGAGTAAAGAGACTGGCAGATTTTCTGGGTCTTCCAAAATCAAGAGAACACATTTAGGATACAGATGGTGAATAAAAGAAACTCTCCCAAGAGATAGAACTCCTGCAGGTTTGTTGAACCTAAATCAAGGCAAATTTGTCTCATTAATTCTTATTAGTGGCCAGTTACAGATGGTATGATTGAACAGGAAGATGTTAATGGTAACAATGGCTGACTTTGCACTAAACATAATTGAAAATTCATACTGCTTATGGAACTGGTTCATGCTCCTAAAATCAAGACTAAAGATCTAGCACTTTTAAATTAGGTGAGATAATTTCTTCTGATATTCCTAAGTTCTTTTGCATCTTAACTGAATAATCCTTATCAAAAGGATATAACTTTCTTTTGTTTTCTCACAGCCCAGAAAGCCAACTGTATCCTGGGCTGCATGAAAAGAAGTGTGACCAGCAGGTTGAGGGAGGTGATTCTCTCCCTCTAACTCTGCTCTTCTGAGACCCCACCTGGAGTCCTCCATCCGGCTCTGGGGCACCCAACATAAGAAGGACATGGACCTGTTGGAGTGAGTCCAGAGGAGGCCACAAAGATGATCAGAGGACTGGAGCACATCTCCCTCGAGGACAGGCTGAGAGAGTTGACGATGTTCAGCCTGAGGAAGAGGAGGCTCCAGGGAGACCTTATAGCAGCCTTCCAGTACCTAAGGGGGACCTACAAGAAAGCTGTAGAGGGACTTTTTATGAGGACATGTAGTGACAGGACAAGGAGTAATGGCTTTAAACTGAAAGAGGGTAGATTTAGTTTAGATGTAAGGAATAAATTATTCTCCATGAGGGTGGTGAGGCACTGGAACAGGTTACTCAGAGAAACTGTGGATGACTCATCCCTGGAAGTGTTCAAGGCCAGGTTGGATGGGGCTTTGAGCAACCTGCTCATGGCAGTGGGGTTGGAACTAGAAGATTTTTGAGGTCTTTTCCAACTCAGATCGTTCTATGAGTCTATGATTCTTCTGATGATAGGAATGAAGGAAAGCATTCCTTGTCTACTGACTGGCTCGAATTTGCATCCTTATTTCCCCTTGGTTAATCTGACTATTCTTTATGTTCTTCTGTTCTTGTATGTCCATTAGTTCCTGCGCATTTTTGGCAGAATCTTTTGAACCTGATGTCCAATTTCAACTAGTTGTGACAGCAGGATTACAGATAATCAGGTTCCTAAAAGTTTTGTGAAAATTGGTAGTGCCTACATTGCAATAGCCCTGTGAGCTCATCAGGCTTATGCTACACTTACCCTGGGACAGGCCTGTTGCCGTGCCGTGCACTGCCGGGTCAGGCAGCAATGCATCACTTGGGACGGGCACTAGTAGGCACCACGACTTGCTGAGTTCAGTAGTGAAGCAACAAGAAGAATCTGAGGTGCTGCGAAGGGCATAGAGAAAGTGGGAAGGGGGAAAGCAAAGGTTGTGGTGTTAGAAAGGTCATGGTGGGAAGGGTGTGACATAGGACAGATACATACAGATAAGAGACTTTGTTCTATTAGATGCACAGCGAATGAAATAATCTGGTTTGCTCTGGACACAGTATTGCAAATGAATTTCGAAATGCAAAATAGCATATATAAGAAAGCATGTCTGAATATCTGCAACAACAGATGCATAACTCAGTTGTTGTTCTTGTCTTCTCTTATTTTCTATTCCGAAACCCTTTTCAGTGTAGATTACTGTCACTGAATTGGGTTAGCCAAAAGAAGAGTGGTATGTGGTAGGAGTATAGCAGCTAGAAGAAAAGACTGAAAGAAGTTGGATTTAGGGGCTTCTTGCTGAAACAACAAAGCTAGTCAGAAACACACAAGGAGACTTCATAGAAATCTGCAATTTCCAGATCATGAGTTGTGTAACTATTATCTGTTTATAAAGCATGTGGTATCATGAGAATAGTAAGTATTTGACCAGAATTTCATGATGTGGTAAATTTAGGGAGCTCAAGTCTGTCTGATTAGGTTGTATGATGGTTGGTGCTAAAATCTCCTCAGCTGCTGAACAAAGAGCATAGAATATATGGATAGTCATCAGCTCTCAAAGACCTCCACCTTGCACAGCTAATTAGAGATCAGAAGTAGAACTAGAGCCCTGGAGTCACAGTTGGATTCAGGGAGTTTCCCCTTGTCCAAAACCTCTTAATTCAAGGCTAATTTCTTGTTTTTTCAAGCTTGAAATGGTGATGGCTGCATCTGGGCCCATTGGAGCACTGCTCATTCCATGGTCTAACTGTATTGCATCTAATTAGTTCCTTCTGAAACAGTTGTTGTCTTAAAAACAGAGTTGAGAGTATGAACTAACTCCTTTTTAATACAGTTAGATGTATCAAGCTGCATCAACAAATTAACTCCAGTGTGCAGGAAAGCTGTAGTTTATGTACTATTGTGGTTTGTTTCCCCTTCTCAGAAGATACAACTGATTAATTTTAAATTGCATGTCATGCTTTATTTTTTGGAATTTTTTTTGCTGTGTTAGTCACATTCTCTTGGTCTGCCAGCAGAGTGTGCTGACTCACAGGAACAGTATTTTTCAAGTAAAAGTAGAGCTGAAAGGACATTTGCAATAGAAAGAAAATTTTAGGATAGTAAAAAGAAAAAAACAACCCCAAACCCTGTCTTTAGGACAGCATATTTTTTCCCACTATTTAACCTCCGGTGGCCTTAGAAATTCTGTTTTTATGAGTCACCCAAACTAACTGGATGATGATAAAAAAGCAGAGTTTATCCTCCTAAC
This sequence comes from Caloenas nicobarica, assembly GCF_036013445.1. NCBI lineage: Eukaryota > Metazoa > Chordata > Aves > Columbiformes > Columbidae > Caloenas > Caloenas nicobarica. Next base: position 26,533,839 of record NC_088246.1, on the reverse strand, counting down.
TTTTAAATCTGAATTTAAATTTCAGGATAAATGGAAAAGAAATAAGCCTTAGATATTTGGAAGTCACTCCAAATATTTCTCAGGTTTTGTTCCCTGGCGTGGCAGATGTACACTGCAACAGCTGGAAGTGTTCTATTCCCTGGAAGTATTTTGTCCTGAAGATTCTAAATTTTGCTCCAGAACTGTTTAGGAATACCGTTTGTTCTTTATTCCACGATGCAATAATATATGAATGCGGTTCAAATATAAACCATTAATGACTTAGTTATTTAATACTAATTGAAATAACTTACTCTCTGCTTTCAGATAACCACCTTTTGACTAAATTTCATTGTAGATCAGTGTGGTAGCCTCACGACTTTTTGTGGCAGGGCAGACCTCTGTAGAGAGCTGTAGGGTGTACCCAAGCACAGCCAGCCTTGCTGTGTACGTGTGAGGTTTGGGAGGTTGGGCAGAGGCTAGTTAGAAAGCTGTTACCAACTGAGTGACAAAGCCTTAGCTAGACAGAATATACATTGACTAGCCAGTGCAGAACTGGATGCAGGGACAACCTCAGGCTGTAACAGCAGCTGGGTAGAAGTAATATCTACCCTGCTCTGAAAGCTAAGGGGTTTTTCTGCTTAATGGTGATCCCTGTAGGACAGCTCAAAATTTGCAAGTGTTTCCTAAATTTGGGGTTGTCTACCTGTGTACATGGAAGCTTCATGTTATTTTCTGGCAGCAATAAATGAGAATAGCACCTGCACTCTGTTATGATATTATGGAGCTGTTCTCTCTCAACTGTTGCTACCTACCTAAGTACTGGAATGTTCTTGATCCTAAGTTAAAAAGTGTAGGCTGTCTTCTCTGGCTAAGCAGCTTCAAGTTTACCCACCAATGCCTTCTCCACTACTGCTTCTAGGCAACAGCTGACTCCAAATAAAAATCAGCACGGTTACAGCCCACACGATGCACTCACCCACACACCAAATAGGAGAGGCTTGCTTGAGGGTTTTCAAAACATGGAAGAGGAAGATAAATGACTTGAGAAAGAATTTGAATTGCATGTTATCTGAGCTTATTGACTGATTTTCTCTTCCTAAAAATCTGAATGCTGACTGGGAATAATAAATTTCAGAATATCATCCCAAGACAAATTTTTAAACTTTATGATATCTGAAGAGATAGTTGAAATATCAAAGACGCTTTTCAAAAGCACCTGTATACCAAAGATTCTCTTTAGGCTCAAGGCTGTCACCGGACCAGTAACCCCAGACATTAACCCTTGACTTCTGCTTACATGGGCCAAGACTTATTCCATCTAACTGAGGAACGGTGGCACTCCAGTTTTTTTATCATGAGGTGTCATAAATCACATTCATAACGTATGCTATGTAGGGGACAAAAGTTAGGGTTTAACTTCTGAAGCAGCTTGCCCTTAACCTGACAGGCCTTAAATCTGAAGCCCTTTGCCTGACCATAGATTGACCTTAGGACAGGCAATGAACCAATACATCTTGTGCTTAGCTGCTTGATACAAACTGACTGCATTAATGTAAGAATGGTCAACCATATTCTCTCTGAAGATTGTTCCTGGAGCATTCTAGACTTCTTTTGCTGGGAGCTTTCCCTGATCCTCCTCTAAACACATTTGTTCTTGGGCAGTTTACAGTCCTGAATGTCACCAGCACACTTTAGAAATTGTTAAATAACTATGGAAGCAGGTAGATGTAAATTAGTAACCAAATGTTCCTTTAAGGTTATGCACAGGGAAAAATGTTAAGGAACACCAAGAAGAGATTGCTTGCTAATTGCAATTCCTTAGCTGCTACTGGTGATATATTCAGAACATTACTGGCTTAGTCTGTGGTCCTCTAGTTCAGAAATCAGTTGGGCAGTGGAAAGAATGCCTAGATGACAGATCTGGTCATCATCCTGACTTACTTATCAGGTATATTGATTGATACATCAGCAATAGTTTTGCTAACTGCCTGAATTTCTCTGTTTGAAAGCTAAGATGTCATACACAAAATGGCAGAATCTACGTGATCTTCTCCCTCCATATGATAAGGAATCACTGGCACTACTGCACGGGGCTTGGCTACAGGGATATGGTCATAACCAACCTCAAACACCACCAAGACTGTAAGTATTGTTCCTGCATGTTTGCATGACTTTTGTCCAATTTTCAGGCTAAAACCAAAAGCAATAACGAGTTTAAGAAGAGCATTTTTAATGATGTGTTACGCACAGTTGATAGTATGAATTATGAGAAATCTCACACATCACAGAATCTGTCAGAACACTGAAGATATCAATAATGGGCTTGATGAGCCTCACCAAAGACATTCACCCACACTCTCTGCTCACTGCACCAGAAGCTCCTTTTAAGTGCACCTAGTGCCCTTAGATTAGGTTATCTAGGGTCCTGTGAATCTAAGTATTTTATATTTCCAGTGAGGGAGATGACGAAGTCCTGACTCACATGGGATCAGCCCTCTGTAATTTCCCTGTTTGCTGTCTGCAACTGGGACTTTCATTTCCTTCACCAAATATATGGGCTGGCTCAAGGTGTGCCTAAGCTTATGGGGAGGAAACCATCAACGTAAGTCATATAACATTTACGTAGTAAAACACTAAAGAAAGCCATCAGGCTGTTGCAGCTGCTCCTATGGCACATGATCCCTGTGAAGTGGTGAGGGGCAAGTTAAATCACAGTTCAATTTTTCCATCCAGGTATTGGGTACAACAAACCCTGATTGAAAAACACTCAATTTTCAGACCTGGGAATGCATCTTAAAACATATTGTCATTGCTGAGGTGACTGAGAAGGTATTTGTATTCATCACATGTTTTGCAATTGTTCTCTTCCTTTTTTTGTTTTTGTTTTGTCTTTTTTTAAATTTTTTTTTTTTATTTTTAAATGAGTACTAACATCACATGGAAAAGCCATCGCTTCCAGCAATAAGCTACACACGATTTGTGTCACATCGTGCTGATTTTATGTGCTTAGCTGAAAAGAGCCGTAATTAGTCAGATCTTACTTTTTGGCACATTTCCTGGTAGACTAGGGTGAAAGCATCCCATTAACATGGTCTGATTCAGAAGGCGTTGCAGAGAGTGATCTTTTAGCATCTTCCTTGTCCATATGACAATCTATACAGCTAACGCCTATTGAGCAGATTAGAAAAGGGAAGGAATTAATATGAGATGACCCTCATTTGCTTTCATTTATAGAATTCTACTTTTATTTTTTTTGCCATAGTTCTTTAGATCCATTTGATAGTCAAACGCAGGTTATTTAAAGACAAACCCTTGTTAACAACAGTAACGTTAATAAGATCTGGTTCGCTACCATCACTGACTGTGAGATGACTCATGAGCCATTTTGTCTCTTCAGATCAAAATATAATAAAATAAAGGTGGTGCCCCCAAATCAGTTTCTATACGCAGCCTGTAAGTGAAACAAATAGAAATACATAAACGGGCAAGAATTCAATTCACCTACTAAATCCTAAATTATATGTCCTAGGAGAGGAATTGGTTCAGTCAGGACCTGTACATTACTGCAACTTCTGTTTCAGAAAGTATGAAATACTATTTTTCCTAGACATTTTCTGGCATAGAAGTCGATTTTAGAGAAGCAGAGTTTCTTCTTGTAGTGAGGTTTGGAAACTAGTCCAAAAATTTGCAACAGCCACAGATGCAAAGGGAAGGGAAAAAAGAAATGCAAGACCTTAAGAAGGAATGAATGACAGCAACCAGTGTTTTCATGTTGACATGAAAGTAGAGAGGATTCACTAGTCAAAAAGGGAATAGTGTAGATAGCAATGCTAAGTGTACAACAGTTCTCAGAAAATGTATTTTGTTGAATGGAGTGTGGCAGCAATGACTGGGAAACTTCACAGCTGGTAACTGAACAAGAGATCAGCTTCTAGATGGGAGGTCTTGGAAATCAATGCAGAGGCCTTAATATGGTATCACCATAAAATATCAGTGAGTGTGAGACTGCAACATAGAGACAGACCCCATGAGTGTGAAATTAGGCAAAGCATGCAGGCTTCCACTGAGAAGCTAATTCTAAGCATGGGTTTTATCAGTATCGAGGAGTTCTTGTCTTCACAAACCTCTGTGAGATTTAGCTGATCTGTCCTCCTGAAGTTGTTAATCAATGAATAATGAGCAACTGTTTAGCTGGACAGCTGGACATGAGATAATTTTTAGAAATGTAAATTTAGTTCTACTCAGTCTATCTCTATTTTTGTGCAAAGTTTTCAGTAATCCTGTCCATTTCCATCCATAGGGAAGAGCTCAGATGAATTCCTCTGTTCAGTCCCTCCCATTTTACCCTTCTTACTCTGTTGGGTCAACTACATTTTTCTGCTCAGTTTTTTCCCTTTTCTGTCCTAAAAGAGTTTTGTTCTCCTCTTCCTTAGCCCCACTAGCCACTTTTTTCTCAGCTTAGTGTTGCTGTGCCCAAGACCTTTCAAACCTCACCCCATTTCCTTGTTTTTTCATGTGCCCATAAAAACCTCTTCTGTTTATACAGCACTTGTATGAGACAAGATTTCCGCAATTCTACTCTGAATCTTTGAAAATATCAAAAGGGTAATACCAAAAATAATCTGTAATTTTAAAAGGATAAGTGAAATATTACCAACCTTCTAACTCTTCTAGTTTGGATGGCTGAAAGATCTGTCGGATTCACCCAAAGTCCTTTGGCAGGAATCCTAAAAAACAGCATCCCAGTCTGAAGTCTTGTGGATTTTGTGGGAAAGAATCAATGAAACCAAAATAGGGATGTTGACATCCGTGCCATAAATTCACAGCAGTAATGTGCACATACTGAACGCTGTGCATGCCAGCCCTTGAGGTCTCGAAGCAGAGCTTGCTAACAGTGCGTTGAGAGGAAATTATGGATGGTTCCTCTTCTACAGCAAAGATAGGGTTAGAAGCATTCCCCTGAGAAATTTGGTCTGTGAGGTTTCTACAATATTTTTAAGGAGTGGCTTATCTTTGGAAAGAACCAGATTCTCTCAGGTGGCAGAGATTAAAAAAAAAAAATTATCCCAGAGAGAGGCTAGCATAAATCTGGCAGGCAGTCAAGCCATGTTTTGCCACACAAAACAGCCTGAGGCTCCTCCTCTGTACGACCTCAGCCAGCACGAGGGCTCCTCACTCAACCTTCATTCTCTAAAGTGGCCCAGTTTCTCTACAAACATTACAACTTTGTGCAAACTTAAAGTGCATTTATGGCTTGGCCAGTAGTGAGTTTGACTGAATGTACATATATGGTGTCCATGGATAAATTTTCTTCAAAATGCTGATACTATGAAGTTCCAAATAATGGCAAGTTGTATTATTAGAATTTATTACCTTTTTAATTCAAAAAATCTCAAAAGTGCTTGCTATGATATATAGAGACAATTTTTTCTGGGTAAAAATAATTTCTTTGGACAAAAGACAAAATTCTAATGGGTATAGAGGGGACAGTCCTGGGAAATAAGAATTATACCCATAAATAAAGCATTAGAGCATTGAGAACAGAATGAGAATGGTGCCTCACTTTGATGAATTCTCTTGTGGCTTTCGTAGGTAATCACTTTTCCTATCCTTCCACCAATTCCCTTTCTTTGAATTCAAAACAGGACTGAAACATTTTCTCTCACAATTTCTCTGCTCAGCAAGCAGTAAAAATACAAGAAGCTGTGCAGGCTGCTGTTGACTTTAATTGCCAGAGAAGTACTAATTCTTTTAGGAGACAGCATACCCAGCATTATCTGTGCCATAGTATGGCTATGTGTATGGATTCTTTCCTCCCTCAGCCTTTCTACTCTTTTAGAAACTGGCATAGTCCTAAAAAAACTGAGGATGGGAATTGCACCACTGATCTGTTAGAGATAAGGATAAACCAGGCAGTCTTTTATCTGTTAATTTATGTCCTGCAGTTTATACCTCAAGACCATTATGGAAGTGATGACCCATTTCTTCTGCAATCTCAGGATGCTAATACTAAGTGTCAGTCCCTTGATATGAAGGGTTTACAACCAGAATAGGTAAGATAGATGGTAGATTAGATAGATAGATAGATAGATAGATAGATAGATAGATAGATAGATAGATAGATGATAGATAGATACTACTATTATCTCAATTTTGCATAAGGAGTTAAAATGTCTCCAGAAATTGGCACCCAGAGCAGTTGCAGCCTATGCTGGGACCAGCTAAGTCTGCATCTGTCCTTCTTCCAGCAGATGCAAGCAACCACCTTGTCCCGGTGGGAGCTGCCAGTTGTGCCACCACAACATGGGAGAACAAAGAAACTTTGTCAGCTGAAATTACAAGAACTTAGATTTTCCTAAAATCAGGTATCTGGCACCAGGATACCAACACTGCAAACAATTCAGAAATGTGTCCAGAATAAATACATTGCACATTTGAAAAATGGAGGCTCTGTTAAATTATCACTTTAAGCTCTGAATGTTCTTAGTGGATTTCTTCCCAAGACAAACTGTCAAGCAGCCAAAACCATAATTGCTTATCAATAAATGGCAACCATTTGCACCATGTATCTTCCTGTTTAAATGTCTCCTTGAGTCCACATGCTTTATCCAGTTTACATAAGCTCTTGCGTAACAATTTACGCATTCTTTCCTTTGTTTTCTTGGTCTGAGCGTTTCCTTATTTTTTCAGAAATCATTGAGACTAAATTATGAGAGCTTTTTTTTGGTTTTTCATATTTATTTATTTATTTATTTTCCTCTTTAATGGCCAGACCTTGTCAATTTATTGTAAAGGAAATGGGAAAATAAACATATTTCTGCCTCCTTCCTAGAAACTTTATTCCAGCTACTCTGTAATAATAAAGTCTCCTGATGAGAAGGTACCAGAAATACTACAAGTTATTAGCGGTAGAAAGACATGACCTTCAGATGACAAATATTTCACAGTATTCTTCCAAATAAAAATAGTGAATGTTGAATGGGAAACGGCAGTGCTCGGATCCCTACCGAAAACTAACGTGACCATTTCCAGACTTATTTTCTGTGCACTGCCAAACAGCTGTCATGTCTGTTGTACTGTATCCTGTCAAATTTGTATTGAAGACAGTAATCAGCAATTTTACATTTGGAATACCTTGGGTATTAGCTGATCTTTAAATTAGATGGCAGCAGCAGGAATATTTAAGGTAACTTTGGAGACACAGCGCAAACTTATTGGGCTGGTGCACTGAGAGTCTTTCCCCAGGATTCCCCCACCAGCCCAGTGCAATCATATGTCAGAGGTCAGTCAATAAGAGCCTTAAGTCTTAACTAAAGGAGTGCAGGTTTTATTTCCCTCACTCTGATATATGTAGACCTTGATGAACTCTCTCGGAGGCATAAACACACTTCTGAGAAAACTCTGCCTTCACCGTGTGAGGGAGGATATTTTGAGACACTGCATTTTGGCCTTCTTAAAGACAGGTGAGAAAAATACAATAGGTGCACTTGTGAGAGCTACATGGCACAATAATTATCCATCTGAAAGTGAGCAGCACATTCTCAGTAGCCGAGAAGAGATTCACTTGATGTGCCCTACTCTAATTCTTATTGGCATACTCTGGGAAAAAATAGTGGATATTACTTGCGTGTAGATGGTAACTTTCTCAAGAGACTTATAGGTGAAAAAAGGTGCAATCACACAGGGAATATACTGCAGCACAGAAGTAAGTTAGATACCAAGTTTGGTACTACTTGTACACCTAAGCTATATTTTGGATTGTGACATAAACCAGATGGAGCTTGACTACTAGTGTTCTATGATGGCAACCCGTCCTTCGAGTCTGTCAGAGAGGCAAATGAGTCCTCAAAACCCTGTTTTTATTAGTACCTAAGATAAAAACAGGCAGAGGAAGTTCTATGCCTCTTACACAGCTGCCTCTGTCTAGCCATTCCTCTGTTTAGTAACTAACACTGCAGTTCTTTTCTCTCCCACTTTTCCTGTTATTGATCACCTCTTGTGAAGCTTTGGGGGTTAAAAATTAGGCTCTGGCAGTGGAACAGATCCTCAACTACTTTGGATTTTCCTACTTGTTCTCAGCAGCTATGAGGGATGGCTCATGGTGAATAGCGCTGACTAATCTGAACCGGTACAGGCTCAGCCTCGGACCATCACCAGCCAACTGTCATGTCTGTAACAGTATTAGCTGTGTGCAGGGGAAGATGAGTAAACATTCCTCAGCCCTTTTAAGAGACACTTGAGAGGATACATGATACAGGTCTAAAAGCCACATATAGTGCGATGGACATGACTAGGGAACAGTTGTTTTTTTTCCATCATAATATGTGAACTAATTCGCCTTGAATCAAAATATCAGACATCAGTCTCAAAACATAGGCTTTTTCACAGAAAATATAAGCTGTGGATCACTTTGTGAATCCCAGACATTGACTGAATTAAAACGAAGACATATTAATGGAGGAACAATCGACCAAGGTCTAATACATTCAAAGATACATAATTTCTACGTTAGGATCTGTAGATACGAGGAGATTATTATCAGTAAGTATCACTGCATGGCTACTCTGTTTTCACTGCCTTCCATGGATGTGAAATTTGGCCACATACCAAGTTTTTATTACTTTTAGCTGTTTTCATTTCTACAAGGAAATGTTTCTAAGAATAAGCTTTAAAGAAATAATTATCAATGCCTTTAACTTTATTACAATTATTAATGAGAATAAAAGTTGCAGAGCACCCTTCAAGTAAGTTCCTTAGTCACCTTTTCTTTCATTATTGGATTTATACAAAGAGTTTGTGAAATAATGAATCTTTTAGATTGAAAAAATTATCAATTATCATGTCAATGGCAATGTTTGTTTTTTAGCTATATTTTTCAATAATCTATGAAATTGTAACACATATTCAATGAATATGAATATGTAACACATATTCAATGAATATAAAAATTACTAACTCCAAATAAAAATTCTTATTATTTCTTTGAATTAAAAAGAGAGTATTTTTTAAATTCTGACTGTGCAGTTATCCCTTTATTAATGATAGTGTCTTGGCTTCTTTGAAGGATGTAACAATAAACAAAGGAGCTTTTTCCTGTAAATGTTCTTATCATTTACCTTGCAACACAAAATCACCTTTTTGATTCTGGTCTGTTATTCATGTTTCACAATTGGGTAGCAGAAGTCAGAAATTACCCTCTATTTTATTATTTTGGTCATGTTACTAAACACAATGCAAAGGTCAAAAGCCAGCTTTTGTTTGATTAAATGATTTAAGAGTGCAAATGTTAAAAGCGGATGTTACCTTTAGTTCAAGATAAAAGGTAAAGGCCTTCGTTTAACATGTTAAGAAAATGTGGACTGAATTAATGTCCTTCTGAAGGGTAGGGGTTTTATTCTCAAGTTATCCTTATGCACTAATTTGAATTAAACTGTACATTTATTATTCTTTAGAAGAATCTACTCTGTAAGCACTTCCAGTAATGGCTGGAATTGCTTGCTCCAAAAGCACCATCTAAAATGGATAAAGATAAAAGGGCTGGATCTTTAATAGAAAGATTTGAATTCTCTGAAGGCAGCTCAGTCTTTCTGTCCTTAATAATGTTTTAGTGGCACTATGTTTTCTAACTGGGTTAGTCTTTATACAAAAGTCATGTCATTAACAAAGTAAAAAAATGCAAGCTGTTTTTCATTAATAGTATTTCCTCAAATACCATTTCTTCATTAGAGCAATGTGATTTGGTATTTTGTTTGCTGAATGCCAATTAATTATACTAACATGTTTTGCAGGTGTTACACATTTCTATAGATCACCTCTCACATTAATGTTCAGAAAACTCATTTGTGAGTGAGCAACTTTGGGATTGTCCATGAATGCTCCCCTCTCTTCCATCACTCTAAAAGTCCTGTCTGAGCTCTACCACAGTCTCCAGTTGCATCTCTGCCTGCTGGTAGATATTGCTTCACTGTAGAAATCACTTCCATTATATTCTACCCAGAGATAACGCCTCCTGCAGCTGCTGCATCCAGTTGTCCTTGTTGTCTCCAGTTTTGGTCTCATTTCTTGTTGCTTTAGGCGCCACCCTTGTCCAATTCTTCTTGCTCCTAGAAACTCTTTTCTCAAAATTCTCTAGAAATGGCTGCTGTACTTATCTTTGTTGCCTCCACCGTCAAGGGGTAAATTTTTTCTCACCATCTGGATATTGGATTGTCTTGAGCATGCTTGGATGGAGGATTATGTATTGTCTGTTCACCAAGTCCTCCTGGCTGAATATTCATTTACGCCCCTTAAATCTAATGTATTAAATCTGATGGTTTTCCTACACTGGCCGCTCTTTTTTCACGCTACCAGCAAATGCTTGATCTACAGTTGACATTATGTTCAGAATGAGCATTTCATTTGCATTAAGCAGAGCAGAAACTGCCATTCCTTTTCCCTTAGCTGCACCAAAACAGCAATGAAATAGCTTTCTTATATCTCTATCAGGGCCTAACTGTGAAAAGACAAAAATGTAGGCATTAATGATATCATTATGTAGAAAAGAAACATGGAAAAGACGTTAGCTAATTTTCAGCATCAAAGTCTATGTTGAGAGGAATGCTTTTTAGTGTTGGATAAGCAAAGCTGTAGTTGGCAGGGTAGGAAATCTGGTAGTCAACCCTAAAAATATTCTTCCTGTTATTTTCCCAATACAAAAAGGTAATTAAAAAGAGGTTAGTCTATGCAGCCATTCCTGTTTATCTTCACTGTCGACTCTTTGTCAATCATGCATGAATTGTATGGCTTTAGCACCAAGTGGCAGAGTAATTTCAAAAGTGTCATCACTGTTATACTTTAGAGACATCATTCTTTTCAAAGAGCTGATCATATTTGAAGAGATAGTTAACGGTGACCAATATATCCGCTATGCTATATGGTGCCTATACAGCTGTGCTGTGACACCCCACTGTATGGAGTGATGAGCTACAGCTTGGTTTCTCGGAGCCAAATAAAAATCACCAAAGCCCAGTGTGCTTGAAGAACTCAAAGCAAGGACCTTCTGGTGTGGATCACCACTCACGAGCTGGCCAATGACCAAAAGTCAGTCTTTTTCTTGTAAGTTTTAAGGACAGAAACCTACTTCCAAACAAAATATTTGTTGCCTTCCTACTACTTCTTGTGAAGGAAAAAAAGGCCAGAGGGAATGGCTGTGGTAAATATCAGAGCATAAAATGAAAATGTTGTTGCTCCAGGCAGTGGGCAAGATTCCCATTGTGCTATTGTGTATGCATTGTGTATGAATCAGAGGGAAGGATGCGTGACAAAGGCTGCAAGCCGCCTTTATATATTCTGTGATTGATGGATATCAGTGGCCCATTTGTCTCTGGAATAATTTAGAGCACTTTGAGAAGAGATTTTAAAAAATATAAGCCTTGGCTGCTGTATTCAGCTGTTTCTTTCTGTATGATGGTACATGAAGCTTGACTGATTATTCCGTGCCTCAGGTGAAACAGCACACTTTTAAAGCTGAAGTAAATGAAATTTAGATGTAAAGGACTGTATTCTACTCTCACATCTATGTAAAACACATAATTCTTACAAAGTCAGAAGAGTAACCCTGGGAAAAACAAAAAAACCCACAAACCACAAGCCAAAACCAGATACTAAAGAAGAAAAGGATTTGTCAAAATACTACCGGGTATATTCGAAAAATTGCCAGAAGGCAATTACCCCGTATGTTATTGGAGTAAGTAGGTAGGTTCGACCCAGAGTAACAATACTTTTGATTGTGATACCTACCTTGGCTGAAAAAAAATGAGCGGTTCTAAGTTTCACATTTTGGTATAGCCTTATTTTTCATTCTTGAAGATTTATGAATTGTGTGAATTTTATCTAACTTCCTTGAATGGATGACTTGCCCTAAGAATATGTTTGAAATTAGATGATTAAAAGAAGAAAAGAGAGCAAAGGCATATTTTAGCTATCAAATACTCACTTTTATTTAGAGCTCCTATTTCTTTTTCATAAGGTGTAAGAGTCTCCAGCATAATTCCAACTTTTGGTTACTCATGAACTTAACAACAAAAGCTCCATGGCCTCAAAGGTGTTGGTGTGTGTTAACTTTCTAAAGAAAAAAACAGCTACAGTTTCTGTCAGTGTAAGAACAGCATATTGTTTGTTGTTTTATAGAGAATTTTTATAATACACAGATGGATTTAAACTGAAGGAATACTGCTGTGGTCCTACTAGTATCTCCAAGAAACTGTGATATGTATTTTTAAGGTGTACTATTCAGATACCTTAAGTATGTGACCACTTTTCCAGTCTTCTTTGTAATACCTTGCTTGATGACTGGAAGTGCATGAAAATAAGAAAAAAATCTTTGAAAGGTTTAATTTTATACATCTGTTGAAACATGCACCGAGCATAATTTTACTTTAATTGTAGGTAGTTTTTTCTCAAAAAAGCAAGATATGTATGTCACAACACGTGTCCTCTGAAGAAAATTGACAAGCCATGTACAGAAATCTGATAAATTCTCATCATTTAGAAAACAAGGGGAGTGATTACATAATAATATCTGTAATTAACACAGTGCCTATCTCAAATTTGAGGCCAGGTTAAAAAGGTGCTTGCTTTTCAAAGTCATGAGCTGTGGTGTTCTCCAAAAACATTAGGTTTCACAGTACAGGTAATAAAAATGTTACTAAGCCACTGGCACAATGACAGTAATAGTAAAGAATCCATTCCTGCTGCCTTTGTTGATTGTTCTTATGTGAGCCATGTATGACTTTCGCTGAACGGCCATTAAAACTGAATATTGCCTGTGGGAGCTGTTTAGCGATGTCATGCATGCTTCCAAATCTCAAGTTTTTTCCCCTCAGTTTATACATATACAAAAAGAACCTTGTTAATTTTCACTTCAGGGCAAGTATTCTGTCAATAAAGTACGGCACACATGGAGTCAAGTCATTTAGTCAGAAGTCAGTGGTAAGGAACTTTTACAATGATATCAAATCTGTATTAAATTAAATTCAGCACCATTTTTGGAAATTGTATGCTATTAAAAGGAAATCTACATTCACACAAACCTCCTTAAAGATGTCGCAGAACACTAAAGATAGAAGAGAATGATTCAGTCCTGTCACAGAGCAGCCCCCTCAGTATGTGAAAATCTGCTGAAGTGTCAAGTGAGGCTCTTCCTGAACCTTACTTTGGTCTTCATCTTCCATCACAATCTCTTACCGCTTCAGAGCTTGGGAGTCTGATACTTTTAACACTTGAACAGTTTTGTTATATATAACAACTAAGTCATGTTTGAGTTGTTTACCAAGGAGAAAAAGGAAAAAAAAAAACCAAACAAAGAACCAAAAAACCAGATGTGTTTATCAACTCTATAGGTTACAGATAAGACTAATTACATACTCTAGTTATATTCACTTATTTTCAGTTAAGGAACAGCAGTATTTTCCTTAATATGTATGCAGTCATAAGCAATGCAAATGTTTTAGAAATTTACCTATGCACTCATCTGTAGAGCCTTCAGACCCTATGCATCCCAGCTAATTCTAAGATGTTCCTGGATAGTTTTACAAAGTCCTACACAAGGGATATATGGGGTAATGGCAATGGTTTCCTAGAGACACATACGGACCTTCCACATTGACTGGGGGTTAAGGGAAGTGTCTGTGCAGCCTCTGCTTGTACAGTGACAAAAGCACGTACCACATGGAGCGGTGTTAACATGTGGGAGGGTAAAGTTGCTGTAGCTTCCTTTCCCAGCATGGGGTTCTCTCTGACATTTTTCCAAGGACAGTGATCGTTATTGGAGCACGCCGGCTGAGCTGCTCTGGCCCCGCTGCGTCAATGATGGGAACGTTCCACACCCCTGCAGAGAGGTTTCCCCGGATCGGCGGAGGGCACAGCGCTGTCTCCCAGCCTTGGAACAGCAAAAGTTGCCCGGTTTTACAGTTCTATTTCTCTAACAGGTAGTGAACTAACAGATGTGGAAAATAACCATCTTTTCTTTAGGTACCTGATAATATTATAGCCATCGGTTTGCATTTTAAAATCACCTTCCAAAGTCTGGTGTCTACATCTATTTTTGGTGCCTAAGAGGCACTTTTGCAGAGGTATTAAGCAAAAAAAATAGTCCCAGTGAATGACTGAGTACAATTATATGAACCTCGTCAATATGGACGTGCCAGTGCTATTCTTTTATCTGCATTAATAAGCAGAATAAAGCAGTCTAATCTTCTTTTACAGACTTAAACACAAATATCTCTTTTTAAACAAACTTCTTCACAATTTGGGAGAGACTGACTATAATGATACTAAATATTTCAAAGCCTAAAATTACGCTGAGGTGGTACTTTGTGTGAGGCAGCAAAATTCAATATTTAAAAAATAAATTGTGAATGTGTTAAGCCATTCCTCCTTCCCAGGGCATGAAAGAGTAAAACGAGTTTGATGTAGATGTTAGTGCTCTGAGTTTTGACCTGCCTTTGGTAAACAAATATCAGATTAGATATAAAAGCACAAATGTCATTAGATTCTCCAGTGCACAGACATATGCTGCACAGATCTGCCTACAGTAAATTCTTTTTAAAATTAACTTTCATTTTAAAATATGGCAAGATATTTCACGTTTTTAGCACATGTTCTGCTCATTACAACTACTTATTGCACGTGGGAATCATTTTCCAAAGGAAATTCTAAACTACAAATGTTCAAAATGTCAAATCAAATTATTCATAATAATTGCTGTTGTCATTTCTCAGTTCACATACCTGTTAATCGGTTGCATATTCTCCCTAATTTTCTTGGTGAGTAGCTAGCCAGACTTTTCTCTGTGATGGATTTGAGACATTACTTATTTCTCAGGATGATATTAATTTGATTCTTTACGTATTAGTGAAGGCTACCTTGATATTATGAGGTGGCAAAAGTGTAAATAAAATTGCTAATTAGTGTACAAATTTTAATCTGATACCAAAGCCTGCCAAAAGCCTGTAGACATGGTGATTGCAAATAGTTAACTGCAGACTAGTCATACTAATATGTATAATTGTTCTGGGCAAATCACTGCTTTAGCAAGATGCATTAAAATGTAACTTGTTAAGTATTTTGTATTCTGAAATCACTGTACATTAACAGCTACAATTGTCCATTCAGTTAGTCATTCATAATTTGCTAATAAGCATGTTCATTCAATTCAATTGGTCTCCTTTATGGTCAGCTCTGTTGGTCTAATTCAGATGTCTTGGGAGCTGTTCCCTGCTTTAGAAATGTCAAGAAATATTTGCTAATTTGTTCTTTAATCTGATACTTGCTAAATTTCTCCATAATGTAACTCTTTCATTGTTTCTATTTAGAAAAACCAAAAGGAGTGATAATAGAAGGGCCAGTCAATTATAACTAAGTGAAACGGTCTATTGCCTCCTGTCTTTCCTCTGCAATGGAATGGAAGAATGGCAGTTCAGCAAGCAGAAAAGCAACCGATTTCACTTATGAGCTCCAGGTAAATTAGAAGAAGCTTGTTAAATATCTGGCTCAGAGATCATAACAATGTGTTTTTTACAAGAATCTAGCTTTACAGTCATATTTTCTTTTTTATACAATGCCATTATTTTTTTCCTTTTTACTTTAAATTTGTACATTAAACCTACTTAAAAAATGTCATAAACATGCGTAGACTATAACCACAGACCACCATTAAGCTCCATCATTTTTTCTGAACTGTTTTTTATGGAACTCATACGCTTACAGCAGAGTTTGTGAGGTGTGCTGGGATGAGTGTGAGTCTTCTCCAGAATGATCTGGCATGCTAATTACTGTGTAGCTCTGCATTACCAGAGCTTCATCATTATGCCAGTGGCAGACAATAACTGGGATATATTGTTGTACATATTCTATTAAAAATATGTTAATGTCTATTATTGTAAATTTCTTTTTATTGCTCTCACTTCACAACTTGTTTACAGGTATCCTCAATATGACATCCTTCAGTGACATCATTTTATTCTCTCTGTACCATTTATGTACAGTCATGTGGGTGTAATTTTTTTCATGAGGCTCTAATGTTTAAATAACTATAACTAGAATCAAAAGAATTTTTGCAAGGGAAGCCCAAGATCTTGCATTTAGTGTGTTTGGATTTAAATAACTTGATGGTGTTTCTTTTCTGATAACCATAAAAATGTATGTGAAGAAAACAAAAAAGATATGAGGGAAAAGAAACTGTTAATGTAACACATAGTTGGGCATAAGGAACTGGAAGAAAAATGCAGGAAGCAGCCAGCTTAACAAAACCACTTTTCCAATAGTGCTGCCAAAGTCATTGAGAACGCTGGGTCTCTGCCTATAGGTTGGCCTCTTAATGCACTTCATTTAAAAAAAAACTCATCTTGTTTGTCTATACCATTCTATCTGTTTTTCTGTTGTAACTTTATGTATAAAGGCCCACTAGGAGGCATTAATCAAACACTTGATGATTTAGAAAGTGTTTTGTGCTACTAGCATCTACTAAAATTCATGTGTGCTTCTCAATTTGTCTGTGTAACTTTTATCCACAACTCCACAGCTAAAGAAAAGCTTGTCGGAAATCACTTGGACATATGAAGAAAAGATAAGTTCTTAGAGCAATCATTAATAAAAGTCTCTGCTGGACAGAACAGGGTGAGAAATTAATGGGTTTGTAATCAGAGTCATTCCTCCATTTTCTTGTTACCTGCCAGAACTGGGAAATTTGGATTTTTGTTGGCTGGGTTTCATCCTGCCTTCCCATAACACAAGTGGTAGAAGGGCACGGTGTCTCCCTCGCTGCTCCCTCTACCCCATCCTTCTCAGCAATATCCCGTAGCTCCAGAGCACGGAGCCATGAAGCCCACACCAAATAGACAGTGACATTTCTGAAGATGGCAGGGGCTAAACTTGTTAACAAATCTTAACAAATCTTATTCCAAAATGAATATTTTGCTCATAAAATGAATGGTTTCATTATTTTTTTTCCACCTTTATTCCTAATATATCTGTTCAATTTTATTGTGTTCCATTGCACTGAGTAGACTGAAAAAGAAGAGGGATGAACAACAACCTGCATGGGAATGGACCTTGAGCACAGACCTGCACAGACCTGTACAGAGACAATGCTCCTTATTTGCTCTGGAGTTCCCCTCACTCCTCATCACCCCCCAGACTGCTGAGTGGAGCCGGCTGGGACATTTGCTTGTGGCAGTTCTCCCGAGAGGCCTCAAAATTTTGGTGGAGGCTCTCTCTTCATGCTTAACCTCTTGAGTGTATAGCACTGGCCCAGCTGTGCCAGGTGAGCTCCTCACCAGCCCAGGCTGGGTTCGTTGACACTGCTCCTCCCTCAGTTACTTTATCTCAGTTTGCTCATTGCTTCAGGAGTGTCAAAACTCCAAGGCACAATCTTTCCAACACATCATTTGTGTAATAAAAGCTACAAAGGGTTTGAAATGTATGAAGCTATTATGTATAAAAGAGAACATTGGACTTTCTGAAATGGGGACAATTAAATCACCTTATTCAGAATTGTAACAAGATTTTACAGTAGTATAATCGCTTGCACTTGTATTTGTGCTCTTTATGGACCTTTTCTCTTTACCATATTTAATGCATTGTAAAATGTAAAAGCTATTTACACACAAATTATGCTACTGACAATATTCAAACCAAACACAACACCATTATAATTACTGAGAGACTGAATGAATATTTGATAATTCAGATGCTTCTGCTGGAATTTAATATCATAAAACTACTTTGTGAATGCCATTAGAAGAAGAATAATTATTATTTGTACAAACGCATGAAAAATTCTGTTTCAGATCTGAACTGGAAATGTTATACTAGATTTAAAGCAGAATGTCTGGATGCTGCTCAGAGTACTCTTGGCTAAAGAAAAAATTGCAAGTGCTAAAATAGGTGATGTTTTAAATATTGGTAGCAAATCTCATTCCTAGGGAGAGAAAATTAGATATATTTTTATTTCATGTCAGAAGAAATTTATAAAGTTAATTTAATAGCAACAAAGTGAAAGGAAGCAAAATAAACTGTAATTACAAAATTGGTTTTGGTTCTCACTGACATTTAGAATGTCAGCTAACAGCACTATTGCATTTGACAGCAGTTTGTCTTTCACTTGATTCCTATCTCAAGGACTGATATTGTCAGGGGCAAATGGCCATATCTTTGTGGCAGGGTGTGTGCAGGGCTAATGTTCGTACCAGTGGGAAGGTTTGGCCTGTTCAAGCTTTTTGGTGGAGCTCTGTGGTGACTGTACAAAGCGACCTTTCCTGTTTTGATTAGACAGCTCTGTTCACACCACACCTGAAAGACACACACAGATATTCTACACTTACAATAAAAACCTTGGGGACAAAAATAAAATCTCAAACAAGTAAGAATACATTTGGGATTTCTTATAGTGGGTACACAATACTGAGAGGACACAGAAAAGTTCTGTCTCTCAACTCACATGTCTCTCAACATGGCCAGTAGCAAGCAACAGGTACTGTCTTTCAGCTACAAGGATCCAGGTTTTTTACATAGCCTAGATAATGCTAGGCATGTCCAACTGTATTCTATTTCCCACTCTGTTTAATCCAGTTTCTATTCTATTTTCTGTTCCCCCTTTTGCCCCAGAAAGACCACACAATTATGATAATTAAGCAGTGGCACCCAGAGGGACCTTGACAGGCTGGAGAAATGGACAGACGGGAACCTCTTGAAGTTCAGCAAAGAGAAATGCAAAGTCCTGCACCTGGGGAGAAACAAGCCCATGCGCCAGTATATGCTAGGAACTGCCTGACTTGAAGGCAGCTTTGCAGAAGAGGATGTAGGGGTCTTGATGAACACCAACAAAGGTCCACAAAGATGATTACGGGACTGAAGCGTCTCTGCTGTGAGGAAAGGCTGAGGGAGCTGGGACTGTTCAGCCTAGAGAAGGCTCAAGGGAATCTTATTAGTGTATATAAATACCTGACGGGAGAGTGCAAAGAAGAAGGAGCCAGGCTCTTTGCAGTGGCGCCCAGTAACAGGACCAGAGGCAACAGGCACAAAGAGAAGCACAGAAGGTTCTGTGTAAACATTAGGAAACACTTTTTCCCTGTGAGGGTGACTGAGCACTGGCACAGGTTGCCCAGAGATGTTGTGTAGAATTCATCCTTGGAGATACTCAAAAAACATCTGGACATGGTCCTGGGCAACCGGTCCTGTTGAGCAGGAGGATTGAACCAGATGACCTCCACAGGTTCCTTCCAATACCAACAAATCTGTGGTTCTGTGGTCTTTCCATTTAAATTACAGGATAATGAGAGAATTTTTCCCTGCCCAAGAGTTCACCATCAGCATGCTAACAGCCTGCGGCAACAACTTCAGAAACTTCCTTTGGTTCGAGTATGTTCATCTCCCGGCTCCTGTGCTGAGGTATGAATCACCATGAAGCACTGTCAAAACGACGTAGTTACATCGCCATGTGGTGTAAACACACTGCACCAAGGTCTGTGCTCAAGATTTACTCCATTTAGCTGTGGAAAACATGCTGCTTATAAGCTGTCTTTAGGCATATGTTCTGTGATTTGAGCCTTGCTACTTTCAGGTGAAGCAGGAATAAAAGTAGACTGCTGTGCTCAGTCACTGTACACCTCCTGGTACTGCTGTGAAATGTAGCTGATTAAGCTGGGAATAAAAATAATTGCAGAAAACATGTGAAAATAACATTGCTATAATTTGTGTTATCCCTGTTTCAATTTCTCTGTTGGTAATGCTTGCCACTCTGCTGTGTGAAAGAGACCTTCAGGCCATTTCTTCCAAATGAGCTGAAACTCAATTCCAGGCACTGGAATGCATTTTAAGGTAATTCTTTTGACTGAATGAAGCTGCATTTTAGAATGGATAGATAATAAACTTCCCTACAACAGTACCTAAAATAAATATATTTATCTAGTCTTACTATCACTATTTTCACTCTAGGTTTCTCTTCTTTTGCCATCTCCTTGTTAAAGTTTTAGCTATCTGCCTTCTGTCTGTTAGAGAAATTTTACCAATGATTAGCACGATTTGAATCTGCAGTCTCTCAGCACTTCAGAACAGGTTTTTTTTTTTCTGTCAGGGACTCCACCCTTCATGCAATAGCCATTTGGCCTAGCCAGAAGAGAGATAAATGCGTCTACACCCTACCTATTAAAGACAGTCTACTTATCGCAGGAACCTCTTGCATTATGAGTGGAATAGTTTGTTACTGATAGCACTGCTAGCTGCTTTTAAGGTCTGTACTTCAAGCTCTACTGAAATACAGCAATTAATAAGTAATATAAGAAATATAAAGAACTGTGCCAAAATACTAGAAAGACCATGTCAATCAGATTCTTCCAGTAAAAGAAAGAAGATACCAGCTCCCTGAAATGGACCTTTCTCTCTGTTGTCCAGCTGTCTATAGACTGCTTACAAATCAGCTGCTGTTAACCATCCATCTTCAACAGACTTTGGCTCTCATTTGTCTGCTGTGGTCCCAAAAAGTCTCTGGGAAAGTCAGGTCTTCAAAGAACCCATCCAGTGCTCCAGGTGCAAAACCTCTGTTTAAGGTAGTTTAGATCCAAACAACCCTGTGTGCAGTGCCATTAAATGCTTTAAGGACAAAAACCATTAAAACAATGAAAACTGTTTCCTTTTCTAAAAGATAAAGCTTTGTGTTTCATGTACTCTGATGAAACAGTCAGTTCAAACTGCATTTTCCTACAGGAAAAGAGGTAATTACTCAAACCAGTAACAAATTGATTTATACAGTATGATCATTACTTATCAAGGATTTGTATTTCTTTCCTCCTAGAGCAGAGGCCAGACAACCGTACTGCTGAAGTAAGACAGATGGTTTCTACTTGATTAGTGATTATATCTCCATGTTAAAATACCAAGAGGCAAATACGCACACATACTCTTCTATACATAATCTGACTGAAAGCTCACTCAGACCAGAAAACTTGTTACTGGTGTCCCTGGCCTTTGTTCCCAGCTTAACAGGAACATTATTTTGTTATATTTTGTGTTTAATCATGGTGAACTAAAATACTTGAGTTAAGCATTTGATTTCATTAATTGCCAAGAAAAAAAATAGTCAATGCATTTATTGTCGCTTGTAAACATTGTACACAATATTTTCTATGAAATTCTGGAGGAAATTTAATGTACATAATGAGACACTTTGTAAGTAATTGATATCACTCACGAGGCAAAAACTCTAGGAATAGAGTAGCTTTCAATTCATTTCAATCTCTGCTGCACTTTTCAATTTTATATAATTAATTTAATTTGGAATTGGTGAAATCAGATACTTCGACCGCTTCTCAAAGTCAATCATGACCAAACAGTCCTTAGCCTCTTCAAACTGGCAATATGTGAGGTAGCAAAAAAGGGTTTTTTTAAGTGAAATAAAGCCACCAGCTCATTTTATGGGTGGCCATTAACTTCTGACTGTGTTAACTTTGACCTCCATTTAAGCTGTGACCTAAAGGACGGTCTCTTCAGCACCATGTATATTCCTGAACTGCTGCTACATGTCTTAAAGAGGATGAACATTTAGTGAATGCTACTACATAATGACCTTCACTCTTCTGCAATCAAAATAGCAAAATCTTCTGCAAATCTCTAGCTGCTAGAGAAAAGGTTCCCACACAAAACTCCTTTGGCTGTTGCTGATAATAACAGGGCTCTGGATACGCTGTTAATATATTTCACAGTGATGGCACTTTGCATACTCTGGTCAGTAGAACCACTTCTAAAATTTCAATTGTTTGTGCATCCTGGTGACTCTCAGCTTTTGTAGTCACAGTGCTACTCAAACTGCTTACACCGAATACGTTTGTACACCATGACCCCAGTGCCCTTTTCATAGCCACCTGTCTCTGCAATTGTAATCTACATTATTTCATTGTAGTGGCATGACTTTGGGTATAACAAAACAAATTTGACAGTGCCTTGTTTACCAAGTGATCCACAGCATTATTTACCACTTTATTCATCTGTACCATCTGCAAACTTTTCCAGCAACAATGTCATAATGTCTTCAAGGTCACTGAGAAAATCTGATTAGCATTTGGCCGGGAAGAAGGTCGCAGTGGCACACTCAGAGCAGTAGCTCATCTGAAAGCTGCCTGCAGGCAGGAAAGCTTTGGTACTCATAGGAAAAGAGAACGGAAGATAAAGACTCTCTAAAACATAGCTGGTGTGGTCTATCAGGAATAAGAATATTTAGAGTCTGAAGAAATGAATATTCACGGTTTGTACATAGTTACACTAAGTGAAGACTGATGTGACTGACATGAGTGCAGAAAACGGCAATACTTGACGAAAATCATCCTCACCAAAGCTCTCCCAGAAACCACTTAAAAATCTGCCAAAGTATTTCCTCCCTCCTGCACCTTTCTGGGTGTAGCGATCAACACTGTCAGCTTCAGAAATTCAGAACTCCAGAACTCAGTGACAACATTCCCTTGTGCCTATGTGCTAATTTCACCCTGTCGGTGTGGTTAGATTAAATGAGGTCATTGCCTTCCTAACACAGGCATCTCTGCCGTGGTATACGTGCATTATTGAAAAGCATGAACATACTATTTCTAGTACTTCAGATACCAGCTCAGGTCTGTCAGCTCAGATATTTATTTCTGCTTTCCATGTTTTATTGCAGACATACCTTCTGAGTGCTGAGAGGATTGCACCTCACAGACACAGTAACAGAACACAGCCTGAGCTTAGCACATAAAGACCTACTTTTGCCATCATTCACTAACATTTTATACACAAATATTTTTTATTTAAAATCACACCCAATTGTATTTTTCTCTTCAGCTGTTGTCTTTGGGCCCCTTTGTTTGTCATTCACCATGGAAACGACATACTTGAAGGAGAAGTGATAGCTTTGCAAGAGATATTGACATTTCAAGTTTGTGACTTTGCAGCCCTTTGCTTACAACACATGAAAAACCTGCAAGGAAGAAACAAAAGATATAGGACGACAAAAAAAGCAAACTTACAGAAACATTTTTTATATATTGGAGTTTTCCTGGAAAAGCAGGAGATTTGAAGTCAAGGATTTTTACTGCACTCTTTAATATAGTCATTTTATCATGGCAAGATTCTAATGTTAGGATCATAAAAGATTAGATATCTATAACAGGTCCAATCTGCAAATTGCTTTTCCAGTTCACAGCAGCTGAAATCAAAAATATTTTGGCTTATCCTGAACTAAGTTTGAATATTTCGATCTCTCACCATACAGGAATGAAATGCAACTGGATTTGGAGTCTAGGATCACAAAATCTGAATACATGGAAAGCTAAGATGCAGTTATTTCTCACTCTTCTTAGGACAATTCTGTGGGGAAGATACTCACCCTCAGTGTAAAATGTGAGAAGCAGGTCCCAAACCATACAAAATACAGCACTCATAAGGCAATATAGCCATAATTCTAAATGGAAATACTTTTTTTTTTCTTCCCAAAATGAAGATATATTTTATTTTTTAATCATTTCTTTGCTGAAACCATTGTTAGGACTGCAGAGCACAAGTACTGTTTCCAAGACCATACAAATTCCAGGGTGCCCTCCTGTCCTTTCTCTAGAGGCAACAAAGCCAGAGCCTGTTTCAGACTTGCCTGAAGTTTGAGAGTAGGGATAACGTGATGCCCAACACCATACTGCTTTCAGCTCTGATGACAGAGCAACCTTCAAGTGTGCCTTTGTCTTCCCATCATGTAAGGCCATTGTCTGCCCATGTATTTCCATAAAAGCTGGTTAATCTTATTCCTACTCAGGGACTGCTACATTTTACATAGACACATGGTTTGCACTCCAGTGTGTTCACATCTCCTAGATACATCACACGTATTTAAGTGGGATTTCCTATAGATAATAAAAGTTCAAGGAGGTTCTCTTAGTTTCTTATATTTTTTCCATCATCTAACTGCAAGACCTTGGTTTCCCATTCACGATATTAGCGGAAAAAATTCTTTTGTTTTATTCCTCAGCCTACTGCCTAATATTTTGTCCCAGTGTTGCAATGTTAGTTCAGGATGTGGAATTTTTCTTGAATACATGCTCATAGCAGCATGAACCTCAGGAGCAGCAATGCTTTTAGAGCTTCAGTGTCCTTTTGGCAATAATTACTGGCTGTTAATATTTGAAATTAAAATACATATGTGTAAAAATCATTTTCTTTTACAATTAGTGATACACCTGCCAAGGAGGCATTTATAAACCGTGAGTAACTGGATTGGCTTTTACCCTCTGCTTGCTCCCCACAGATGTCCAAAGCTGTAGCAACCAAGATGGAATAAGTTATCTTTAGAAAAACCATTGGATTCCACTCCCCACTGATAGTTTTTAATCTCTGTTATAATCCAAGAGACTGTAACATCTACCCAGATCATTTCTCATTAATAGGTGATGAAGTTAAAGCCCAAGGCAAACTACCAATTAGCCTTGTCAATATCTAGAATTTTTATTGAAATTAGTCCTCAAAAAATATTTTTATGTCACATTTTCTGTTATACGCCTCTTGTCAAGGAAACAGCACAGAAGCCATTTCCATGTCCAAACAATTTATTCTGGAGGTGACCTAATTGCTAACAACTTGTCATCATTCTGCATGCTGTCATCTGCTTTTAATGCAATAAATTTCAGAAGCCACCTTTTTATTTCCATAGGGCCAAATACCAGTTTGTACTGTGCATAGCCATAAATGGGAAGCACGTATCCACTCTTCAGCTTTTCAAGGCAAACCAGCTTTGAGGGACAATTGACAAGAAGCTGGTTAAACTGTCCAGGATAAATAAACCTGAGGACTTTTTTAATTTTGGAGAATGTAATGGTTTTCCTATACTTAAAGGTCTCTCTATTTTTACACAGTTCTTTTCATCAGCCTCATTAACTGTAAGCTATTGGGTTCTATGCACAGTCATAGAGTAAGAACGCTCTAAGTAAACCAAAGTACCCTTGCAATCCCAGGGAGATTTGGTGTGGAGACCCCTGTAGTGTACCTGTAGTGGTTCCCTCACACCTGGAATTATCTGATTTCCTAAATAGCTGCTGGCCTGGTCTGTAGGAGCAATAGTGGTGGTTGGCTTAGCTTGACTTTCCCTGCAGGTCATGCAGCCTGGAAGAAGTTTCAAGAGGCTCACAGCAAGCATTAAACAAGTGAATCAGGTATCCTGCCCAAAACACATATTTTAAATAAAAATAACAAATTTCATGGTAAAAACATATGGAAGTATCAGATTATACTTTTAAAATAATTCAATATTTTTGCTTTACACATTTTTTGTAAAGCTTATCTCTGGTCTAATGGGGTGAGGAAGAAAGTTACTTATAGTTGTGACTTTTTGAGTTGGAAACACTTCAATAGCACAGCATAAAAGTTAGAAAAACATTGAGGGAGATACACAAAATAATGGCGGAAAGTCTGATAAGAATGAAACAAGGGTAAGAGATCACTATTCTGAAGTGGTTGTGGAAGAGTTGCCTCTCAAACTGGCATCCACAGCAAAGAGAACTGAAGATGAACATACTGTCACGGACTCACCAGCAAACTCTCAGGTCCATATCTAAAAAGATAATTAGGTCAGGAGCTCCCATTGATTTCCTATTTATATGCCCTAAAAACCTCTGTGTCTAATTTGCTACAAGAAAAGCACAGCATGCTGAGGAGTCTGTAGGAAATCACTCTAATTAGAGTTTTGAAGAAATGTTAGAGCAATGCTGAGATACTGCTTCTATGCAGCAAGCACAACAGTACATTCAAAATAACCATATTTGCTTTGGCAAATATTTCTAAGCAATTAAAACATATCAATGCTAGCATCTTCTTTAAATATATCAGTTGAATTTAAATGTAAACATTGCAGTAACAGGCAAATACTGAATATGAGCAATCATGTAACAAATATAATGGAGAAAAAGTTTTGAAGTTTCTTTGCAGATCTTTTGCATATTTTTTATTATATAGGAGTAGTTTGTATGTGATTTCTAGCAGGAATTGTCTTCCTCATAGAGTTTCACAAATGTGGATTTGGAAACACTTTTCTTTATTCTGATTCAGAAGAAAGCATAATGAATCTGCAATGCTCATAGGTCCCCTGAATCAGTTGTATCAAAAAGGATACTGTATTCAAAGTAGAAACTGCTTTCATTATGTCTATCAAGTTATTCTCCAAGTCTAAGATTTGAAATGTAAAAAATTCTTCCATCATTTTATTATTTTGATTTAAACAAATATTGATATTATTCTTTCATAACTTTAGAATAGAAATTCAAGGAATAATTAAAAAAACTAATAGAATTACTCAGGGTATCTAGCAATTGCCATAAGAAAACAAGGACTGTTTTCTGAAAAATACACTTATTTACACTACTGTTTATCAATTCTAAGTGGCACTTTTTATACTTTATACACTTTAGCTGCCAAAACCCAATGAATTTTATGATAGTTATTTTCATGTCTTAATGACAAAAAGGCAAAAAAGAGGCCTCAAAAAGTCAAATAGCTTTACCAGAATTAATACCTTTACAATACTTCTGCCTTTGAACAGTAAAGACTTGAAAAGCTGCTAACTTTATATGTACATGTACAAATACACATCTGTTTCTGCATCTGGTTTTCCTTTTTAAAGTGAAAACTTCCGAACTTGGATCCTCAATTTTGCTGACTGAATCTGTGTTAAAATACTAGGAAACAGTCCTGAATATTGTTCCTTCCACTATATCCTGTCTAAAAGATCCTTTCAGCCATCTGTTCGGCCATACAAACAATTCAAACCATCTGGAAGGCAGCAGTTTGCAGGCCTTGAGATGGCTTCTAGATCGCATTAACTCGACATGATTCATGAACGCATCTTTTCAGTCCCTTACACCCTGACATGAAATTAACTTATTCTCTGAAGGTGAGAGTGAGCTCACGGGTAGAAAAGTGCACTCACAGCCCCCATGAGTAGCAAAGATTAGGGAAGTGGGGCATAGTGTGCCACAAACAAAGCACATGGGTGTGATGGATATCTAAGTACCCAGAGTCAGGCCTCAAGGGACATGGATCCCTCCTCTTCTGGTCTGCAAAGCATTTCTCCCTCTGAGGAGACTAGCTACAGACAGCAGATGCTAACATTGACTCTTGGATGTTTTACTGAACTCTGAATTTGCTCTCAACTTTTCTGTCTAAACAATCCCACTCAGATCATCTGTTGCATATCCAAATCCCTCATCTGAAGCAAGTTTGTCTCTTGACTTTTTTCATGCACTGAGGGAAAGCATCTTTTTCAGCTGTAGCTCTCCTCCACTACTACATAGATCTCTGTGGCCTCAGCCTTCTGCATCCATATGGTGGGTGCCTCCAAATGCTCCTTCCCTGGGACACTCTTGGACCAGCCTCCAGCAGCTGAGCTCTCAGCTGGCAGTTTTGAATGCAGCATCTCAGCATACTCCAAGGGAAAAGTGTTCACAGGAGGCTGCTCTCTGGCTCTAATGAAGCTGAAGGCTTTGGAAGATAAGTTCTCTGACACAATTCCAAAGAAGACAGGTCATAGTACTTGCCTTATTTCCCAGAAGGAAGAAGCTGAAACAGAGAATAAATCTAATCTTTAGTTTTAATAGTAAAAAAATGCCTAGTATCTGATGTTTTTCCTTTATTTTTTTTTCCCAAATAGTTACAGTGGTTTTATTTTGAACTTTCCACAGCTGAAGGTACAATGCCAACTTAAGACATTCAGACCTTTCCCATATGTTCAGATTGGGTGTATGAAATATGTGAGACTGATACACCACAGCCTAAATCACTGCAAATTTAAAAACTTTATTAAGCTTATATATTTATAAACTTCCAAAATTAATAAACTTTATTAAGTGTTTTTATAGTTTTGTTGTTGGTTTTGGTTTGTTTGGTTTTTAATTTATTTAAATGGAGATTCCCCACATTTATACTTGCACCCTTGACCATGAACCATGGTGAATGCCTTTGAGAAAGACTTCAATTTCACTTAAGACTTTGTAAGGAAGAGCTGCACAATAAAACTGCCTGCAAACCCTGTGTGAATGTGGAGTACAGGAGTAAGAAGTGTTCAACAAACCATCCAAAGGGAAGTCACCCTTCTAGAATTTGTCAAGCTAACTCTCATCAAAAGAGGAAGAAATAAAAACAACAACACAGGGATTAGTCCAGTTTTGATCAATCTCTCATTGCATACAAAGTATATGTGATAGGGAAAACCATTGCACTGAACAGAAAACTACTCAAGGTTTTATTTTTAGAACATGCTAAGTAATGTGAATGTATAAAGATATCTCTAAAATTGCTCTAAGAAATGCGCCTAAAGGGAATGCTTTTTGGTTTAAAATGCACCTACGATCTGTCCTACAAAGAAAAACAGTTAAATCCATGGAAAGATTGCAACATGGAAAATGTGGGAGGAAAGAGCAGAAGTCAGGCTATGTACATTGTTGTAAATGTAGGTTTGGCAGCAGAAAGTTTGTCTTTTATAAATTTACCTCAAAATATGTGTGAACATCTTGTGCTACTTCCAACCTAGCAAGATGTTTTGTTCTGTAATTTATATCAGAATGTTGACAATCCTTAGATTTTCACCTTCAGTTCCTGGTTCATAAATGTTGAGAAGCGGAAATTTAAAAAGAGTTTTCTATTCCTCTCCAGGGCGTAATTTCTTCATTGGAGGACAAAGGATGGTTGTTACATGGAGCACAAGAGATGCTTGTCTATAGGCAGGATTAAGCTGAAGATGTGTATCTCGGCAGAGAACTACATGGCAGAAGCAGCTGTTTGGTCTCACATGGTAACCTTACGCAGAGGAGCTCTTTGGAATGGGACATGTCTCTGTTCCAGCCTCTCACCATCCGCAGAGTTCCAGCCAGTCATGTAAACAGATGCTTTCATGAGAAGTCATTTTAAACATCTTCATTTTGAAATTCGACTTCAAGGAGGAAACTTTAGGTTAGATAGCTCTAAGATTAGATAATGATTATGTCTTGAGAGCTAAGATGCTTCATTTTCTTCCAATTTAGGATGCAATTGACACTGATAAAGTTGACATTTATAAAGAAGTAGGTGGTGATATTTTTAGAATATATCAGTTGATCTAATGATTACTGAATGATTCAACTACAGTTCATACATAAATTGCAGGACCAAGACTAATTGGTTGATCTGTTGGTCTCAAATGGATATTAAATCAGTAATCCAAAATCTTCAGCAACTCCTAATATTGTTACCAGGATCTGCAGACTTTTTCACATACTACTTCTAAGAAGTAAGATAAATTCTCTGCAGAATAACCATACGTTCTCAACCTAAATAGTGGGCAATGGTATACAGAGATGTTTTTTACAGGGCACTGAACAAAACATTCTAGAAAGAAGGATTTTCTGTTGTTTTTACTGCCAGTTCTTGTATTGATTTTTACTGCGTCTATCTCATGAATGCCATTATCACTTTTCTGTCAGAAGACTTAGAGAGGCTCATTTAAATTAGGAATGACAGTTGCAGTTAACCTACCTTTAATACTGAGCAGAGACCTGAGTACCAGGAGTAGCTGCACCCTAAGCTCTTCCCTTGCTGATCTTATCTCTGCTCTCCTACAGCCAAAAACTTCCAGCAGTATTTCCATGGTTGTTCTGCCAGTGGATTCTTTCTGCCTTCATAAATACCTGTTGAAACAACATTTTTGCCCATTTTAGTTTTGTTTTAAATTACTGCACCATATGGCCTGCTTGGCTTTGGTTGAAGTCTTATTTCTTTCTTTTGTTATGTTTTGCTTTTGCTATTCGACTGAGAGACTGGCTTTCTGTGCTTCAGTTTTCCTCTCATCTTTACCCAATATACACACAACAGCTTTCGTTCATGACCACAGTAACATTCTTACCAAAAGCACTAGCATATTCACTGATGTTCAGTAGGATGTTCATAGACTTTTATAATGGAAAACCCTCCCCGTATTACTGAAATTTTAAAATTAATTATTTTCTATAAAAATGTTTATCTGTTTTAAAACTTTTTTCCTGGATTACTTTATTATATTATTTGCTAGCTCCCAAGCTATCCTACCACAAAATCAGAACAAACTGCTTTTTCACTGCGATGGTTTACAAATACTTTTGATAGAACAGTGTTATCAAGTCATAATGTCTGAAAGCAAGACTAACATCACATAAACATTTCAAAATAAATTAACTTTTGCTAAATGACAATCCTGTAAGGAGATAAGAATCTTCCCAGTGTTAAGCACAGAAAATTGAAAAACATTATCTGAGACCGCACACTGTATCTGTGGTAGAGACTCAAAATCTTTTCCCTTTGTGTTCGTACACCAGTTGGCATGACCAACTCCTACTGCTGATTAATTATATTTTAAAAACAGTGGTTAATACTGGAGCAGCCTGCAGAAATAAGAACAAAAATATCTGAGCTAAGTCCCAAAATACTTCTGAGAGCAAGAAGTGGCTAGTTTAGATGTGTAGCAATGAACGAATGTCTATAATTAACTTTTTTTTCCAAATGTTGCAATACAAGCACATATAATGGACTGCTTCCTTTTGCTTGTTGCAATTTACTCAAGGGATTGCAGTCTTTATAGTAATTAACCAACTACAGTAATATTCCCTAGATGTTACCAATGACCTGCCTTCCAAAGCAAAATGGCCCTTGTGAACTACTAGTTGTACCAGCTTGTAAAACTTACCAATTATTTCAGCTTTAAAAATCTTTGGACAAAATTCAAAACTGTCCTGAAAGCACAGATAAAAATCTAAGACTCTCTGTTCTCGCCTTTGTGCTGTAACTAGTGTTAAGGTCCTTACTTATTTCTAGCCTCATTAACTTGTTCTTTAACAGCCATAAAGCAAATCTCCTGTAAAGGTCCCATCTTCAGGTTCTGCTGACTTTATAAGCCCATCTGCACTGCAGAAGCTAGCTGAGGAGGGACACCAGATAACACATAACTGAAGAAAACTCTGGCAGCAGATCTGTATTGGAGATGTGCTGTCAGGAAACAGAAGGAGATGGCAGGGTACCTCAGAGCCAAAGCAAGGAACCAGTCTTTCTTCCACGAGGTTTTTTGTTTACCAGGCTCGTTAGGTGCCTTGGCAGGATTGTAGGTTATGAAGAAAACAGACTGTTGCTTCCTCTGTGTATATGTGGGCATAAATGCTGTCCCTTGCAACAATAACACCAACAGAAGTTTTGTAGGATCCTGGAAAAAATTCAGGATGAAGCTTGTACAGGAAACATGAATAATTGCACGGCCCTCGTGTGAGCTTTTTCTTTTCAGGCAGTGACTGGGCCTTGGCTATTAATCTGTACTGATGCAGAAAACAGATTTCATTGCATATCTGCACACCTCTAACCCATGAGCACAACATTTTAAAGCTGCTGAAAGTATAAATGCCAGTCTTCCATAAAGCACAGAGAGCCCCACTTCATTTGTGTACAACTACCTACGCTCTCTGCAGGATGCAACAGGAATACAAAAGACAAGTAATTTACTTATTTGTTTACTGTATTCAGTGAAAATTCACACAAATCAGTGCGATATTTTGTACTGTCCTGTACTGCAGGGACCACGATAACCAAAGTGCTTAACCAAATGTTTCTGTGAGGAACCTCTTCTTGAGTTAATCATTTGTAGGCTTTACTGCCACAACAATTTTACAAGTTCAGTGTAACCCAGGGTGAGACATCTGTATAAGTAGTGCCTGAGCTATATTTTTATCAGTTGTAATCCATAGTTGTAATGTATTTCCAAGGCCAATGAGGGTTTTCTCCACAGGTGACAGCCATGAGCCTGGTTGCCTCTGCCCCACTGAGGGCCCTGTCCACAGGGCACCGGGCTCTCCCTGGCCTGCCCAGCCTTTGGTCCCGCACAGCTCACAGGGACCTTGTGCCTGGAGACATTTTGGCCCTGCCTCAGATTTGGATTTTGTTTTTAAAGACTGAAGTGTAGAGTGATTTCATAATGATGAAAACAGTCATGTAACATCCCTAGAAGTATATAAAGAGGAGTGAACAGAGGACTTAACGTAACTTGCAATGACAAAAATCTCTAGATCCTGAAAATCTCTAGATCCTCAAATCCTGAAAGGACTCCTTTTTCTGTCAGGATGCTAAAATCCTAAGCACAAACACATTTAATTTTCAACATGTTTAAATCTCCCTTAATGACACATCTAACAGGAAACCTATTTGTTTACAAATAGGAGAAATATCTGTGGTGTGTGGAAAATTAAGGAGTATAACATGCAGTGACAATTGAAATTTAGCTACACATATATGTATATATGTTGTACACTTCTAAAAAAAAATAAAATAACCAGTTACTTTATAAAAAATTATTTATTGGTGCTGGATATTTATTTTGGTGCCAACAGCAAAATGCAAGAAAAATCAGGAGACTTTCTTTAGAACGAACTTTAGGTTGCTGTGTTGTATCATCTTGTGTTCTTCGTGCTCTGCTCTGACACTGAGTCAAATACCAACACAAATGAAAATATTAGAGTCAATGCTGGCCTTTGTGAAGACCATAGGAAAATTATTTGTTATGGGAGGAAGTAAAAAACTTCTCCAAATACCAGTGCTGAAGAACATAATTAGTGTGAAGAAGGAAGACAAATGTTTGAATCATCTTATTACTATTGACACCTAGTGATTCTGTCCTTACCCCCCATAGATATTCCAAAAGCTGTTATTTTGAAGATAGCATCTGTATTTCAATAACATACTGTATTCTAAGATTCTGGCTTATCACAAGCTCAAGATAAAAGTCTGCTGTCTTCTAAACCAGTTCATAGGTTTGACATGAATCAATAAACTGCAGTATTTTCTTCATGTGCTATAACCCTTCACTGTAAAATTGTGTAAAATTCTCCATTGGCTGTAATTCATGTGGCCTCAGGTGCGATCACTATTTCTGTGGAACAGCGATATAATGAGACCAGCTCACAGTATTTTTTCAAGAGATGTTTAAATAATAGGAAGCAGAAATAGGTACTAAAGAGTAATCAACTTGCAAAGGCATTTCTGTACATAGAAAATGAGTCAAAAATTAGACTTTTCCTGCCCCCACTGCTACTGTTTATAGAAATGAACAGGCTGCACCTTTATCACATGTAGAAATAATGTCAATTTTATTTTTGATAAGGAGACTAACCAGAATGTCAACATTCAGCTTAATTAATTTAAGTTAATTACAGCTATATAGTTCTTCATTCAGTAGTATTTGAGCACTCAGGTGACCCCATCGAAACATTCAATGACAGCTTAATATTTCTTTCAATTTGAAGCCTGAGTAGAGGTTCTGAGAAGTAGAGAAAGGCAAAATAATTATGGTTACAGTACAGGGATGTGATATCCAACTTCTGCTGAACGTGATGGCTGTATTTGGTCACCTGAATGTAGGTTGCTATTTCTTACTTTGAGACACACCAAGGAATCTGAAATATGAGCACAGGGCTGGCAGATATGACAGAGGACTTACAGGATGCCTTTGGGGGCAGTAGCTGATGGTCAGGTGGGAGCTTTTCAAACATGTCTAGACCCCTCCCTTTGTGATTCCTATCCTGACTCCTTTCCATTATCTCAAATTCTGCTTGCTGATGCCCACAGAACATGGGGAACTTTGCTTGAGCCTGGAACTGAACTAAATCCAGAACTGCCTCTCCATGAGTTCTTTGGCATTTGGAAAAAACCCTAAAATTTTTTTAAAAAAATGAATCTGTTTTCCTAAGGAAGTGAGGCTTGTACAATCACATGGACTTCCCATCTGTCTGACTCATCAGTTGTCAAATAAGTAAAATTTCTGTGACATCTGAAAAACTTCACTGGGGTCAGTGGCTTTGTAAAGAAGAAGTAATTGGTGCCCTCTCTGAGGGACCAGGAAGAAGAATGCAGTTTTCTCTTCTGTTGGGCACTAACCCGCAGTCACTTACTATATACAAATGGTACAAAAGCACTTCCAGCCTCTCTGCAGAGTTCACTGGCTCTTGGCCAGGCAGCAGGCTAGAAAAGGCAGCTGGAGAACACAAAAGAAGCCAGAGCATCAGAAGATGCTATAGACCAAAGAACTGAGGGAACTGTGGAGAAGCAGAGGTACAGAAGAGACAGATATGGGAAACACTGGGACTGGCATGAAGGGCCTTGATGTGGGAAGAACCACAGTTATTCCAACAAAGTGGAGGGGATATAAGGGCTTTATAAGTTATATTGTTAATAGTGTAACTATTCTTAAAACCTGTCAGTAGTAACAGTACAACCTAATGTGAAATGTCTGTGCTATTTTTTTCCAGCTATGGTGTGGTATTATTCACAGTCTAAAAGACTAAAGTGTTGTGAACTAATGTTACACACATTAAGGCAAATGATACTAAACAGTAGCTACCCACTTGAGTACATCAAAGGTAATTATGCATTTTGGCACAAATATACTTATGGACACACAGCTCATGAGCTAGTGCTTTAAGAGATCTGTGGATATTCACACAGGTGGAGGCATCCACAAGGAAAGGTCAGTGGGCTGACTCCACCTAATTAAGAATATTTTTCTCAACTCAAGGCTGACACAACTGACCTAATGAGTTTTAAACTAAGACAAGAGAAATGTGAAAGACCGATGACTTTTGGGTCCGTTTTTATAATACAGAAAACATCTCCAGTGAAAGGAGATAAAGGAAAAAAAGATAAAAGAACTCTACAAGATGAAAGGATGAGAAAGAAACTACTAGCAGAAGAAATAGTCAGATAAATTATACTTACAGAGAAGAGACTGTACTAAATTTTGGCACAGTCCCTTGTCTGTATCTGGTCAGGAAGCTCGATGAGATCAGTAAGAATCAGCTGAGAAATTCATACATAAATTTGAAGAACATAGATCAAAGCTGGAGGATTGAAGAACATGAAAATGGATATCGTAAAGGATAAAGGAGACATGGAAGAAGAATAACAATGAAAAGAATAGTTATTACAGAGAGCAAACTTCAGAAAATAAAGTTAAAGTTGGATTAGCATTGTATATTACTGCTATGATAGACTGAATTTAGAAAAAAGGTATTACAAAGATAAAACATTTTTTTGTGTGTGTGCAAAAATCAATTTAGGGAAGGGTTATTAAGAAAGGATCTCCTGGGGACATATGAGGAGTCTGATTCTGAATATAGATAGATCCAGCTATAAGGCTAATAGATAACTGCCACTGCAAAATATTTCACTATAGGAAGCTCTAAAATTTCAGAAACAAGTTGGAGAAAAAAGTAGTAATAACAATGCTAAGTTCCAGATACATCCTGAACATTATAGCCAACAGACTTCATTTTCAGTTACTGAGTCAATGTTCAGTGGTATTATTTTAAACTATGTTTTATTTAGTGAGGATGGTAAGAAATATTTATAGAAGTATATGGATAGAGGGAAATCTGCCAGACATCAAGCTTTACCAGGTTTGTGAATGGAATTAGAACAAGTAGCAAGAGGTCCTTTAGCAATCAAGATTAAAATGGAGTGAAAGAAAAGACGAAGTCTTTGCATGTAGGATAGTATAGGATAAACAATAGTCTAAATTAGTGAATGCTTTGCCTCAGTTTCAGTGGGCAGAAGGGCAAAGGATGCAGGTTAGGAGCAAGAAAGGGAATGAGCATTTACAGGATGCCTATGCCAGTGTGACTGGGTGAACTCCAGCCTAGAATTTGGAAGGCTACAGTAAAAACATAGCTTTGACAGCAAAGATTTTAAAGAAATCTACCAAGTCAGAGCTGTAGCACACATCTGGTAAAGAACAAATGCAGTAGCTGTTTTAAAGAAGAGGATAAAGTGATTTAGGAACCTTTATCTAGTTCCAATGTTATATATTACTTTAAAACACAGTTCAGAAGCAAGGTTAATTGAAGACATGGAGTTAAAGTGAAAAAAGCATTAAAATCCAAGATAATGATGTCACTGATATGGTAACTTAAACGATTGATACATATTGGTATCTTATCTGTCTGAGGAATTTTTTGCTAAGGTGTTCAGATGGAACACCTTCTTGGGTAAACTGGAGAAAATAGGTCTTCGTACAAGAAATGGGAGATGGGAAGGAACTGGCTTACTAGGGGCTTTTAGATGGCAAACAGGTTGCATCAGAATGACATTTTTCCCATGGAAATTTCTCTCCATGAAGGACGTTCATGCACTTCTGTAATTAATGGCAGATTTATTGGCAACTTATGGGAGTAGAACTGAATGTTCAAGGCATGATTTTATCCAGGTTGATGAACTGAAAAAGTCAAAACTCAAGAGAGGAATGGCAGCAATAAAAACCAACAAGCTGTTTCCTCTCTGTATTTTTCATATATTTATTTTAACTATATACGTACTTGGTACTTTGTTGAGCTCAACCTGACCAATTGCAGCAGAATACTGTAACGTCATGAGCAAATTAACCTCTATAGAAAGATTGTATTACAGATACAGGAGTTTGGGAATATCTGCTGCAAATGACCATGTCCTGGCTCTGCCTGTGTGCCCACATGCTGAAGAATCAGCCAGACCCAGATCTCAAAGCTAGCTGGACATGTTTGCACAACTACATGAAAGGAGGCTGTAGCATGGAGGGTGTTAGTCTCTTCTCCCAAGTAGCAAGTGATAGGACAAGAGGAAATGGCTTCAAGTTGCAGCAGGGGAGGTTTAGATTGGATATTAGGAAAAAATTCTTCATGGAAGGGGTTGCCAGGCATTGGAACAGGCTGCCCAGGGAAGTGGTGGAGTCACCATCTCTGAAGGTGTTTAAAAGGCATTTAGATGAGGTTCTTAGGAACATGGTTTAGTGCTAGAGTTAGGTTATGGTTGGACTCGATGATCCTGAGGGTCTCTTCCAACTGAAATGAATCTATGATTCTATGATTGTAGCCATGTACTAAAATGTTTCTTTCAGACAGACTTTCTCACACAGGCACAATCTGGCATTTATATGGACACAGAGTTTCCAGACTAAGACTTGCTCATGCCCCATGGCTGACCATTGCCTGAGTATGTGAATAGGCTCAAGACTGGTGACCGAGAACAGGGATATTCCTTTGGCTTCTGCACTGGCTCTGCTGAAAGTTGCAGTTGAGGAAGGCCAGCTTTAAACCCACTGTGGGTATTCAGCACTTCTCCTTCCAATTAATAAAGAAAGGAGCAAGTAAATTGTCATAAGCGGGAGCTTATGCTTTAACTTAGCTGTTATCTTTGTTTATGTTTACACACAAACTTCATTTTTCTGAAGCTGATGAATGATGTGTAGGAAAAGTTTAAGCTTCCCAAACAAGCTCCCACCACCATTTTGGCTGTTTGTAGTCACTAAGTTTGTGACTCATTACCAGAGCCACATGATTTTATTTTATCTCAGGCTGAATAATTTTTCCTCCTCCCCAACCTCCCAAGAACTTTCAAGATAGAGGCATATACACACATGAATATTCATGACTTCTTTGGGAAACATTTATGCAAATAGATATCCACTGGTATGAATGCTTTTGAAAATGAGAACAAAGGGTTCTAAGCATGAAAGCAAATTTGCATTTTGGTTTCAATAAGTAGGTGTGGAATTTTTTTCTGAGTATTCAATCAATTTGACAAACTGGGACAGAGTAGAGCCCTGTTGCCTAAATATTGTGTAGGCAGAGATTTGCATATTCTGGTTCATGGTTTACTGGTAGACCGTCGTGAAGGTAAATGGTGAATTGTGAAATCATTGTGGCATTGTAGTGACTTTGGACAATAGGGCTGAAAAGTGTCATAGAGGTTTGTGAGAAAATAAGGAGGGTTAAAAGCCATCCACTAGTGCAAAATGGTCAGAATTCCCTGGCATGACAGAAACTGGAAAAAGGGAAACCTGCACTGATTGAAAAGAGAAAAAAAAAAAAAAGTTTGGGTGATTGCTTTGCAGTTCCTGAGACCCAAAGAGACTAATGAAGGTCAGACAATGCAGATTTCCTACCTGTCCATCGCAGGTCAGCTCTGCTTTTTGTATAGCAACCTCTATGAAAAACCATTAGACTTTCTCCTTTGAAACTCTTCATATTCAAGCTTCAGTGCAAAGCCCACTCTCAGTGACCCATGTAACCCTTGTCCTCTTCCTGGGCACTTGCCAGGGGATCTTGGCTTCAGCTTCTATATTATCTCCCAGTTTAGATATATGTTGAGGACATCAGCAAGATCCTCTGAAGCCTTCTCCTTTTCAGGCTGAAGGAAGCTAATTCTCTCAGCCTCTTCTCATATGTCATATGCTTCAGCTAATAATCTTGGTGGCCATCCCTTGGACTTATGAAAATACGTCCATGTCTCTCTTGTGTTGAGGAGCCCAAAACTGGACACAGCACTCCAGATAGTTTCTCATCTGTGCTCAACAGATTGGAAAATCAACTCCTTTGACCTGCTTGCTACAGCCTTGCTTATGCAGTACATGCAGTTAATCTTCTGTTACTACTCCAATCTACACTTTAAATCATCATTGGTGTCCCTGGGTATAAAACGTAAACTTTCACAATTACCAAGTATCCCACAAAGCAGACATATGCCTGCTAAATATCTAAGACAGCTCATTAACACAAAACTCATGAAGTATTTGCACAGCAATGGACCTATAATGTCTTTTATTTACAGAGAAAAATCCATGGACTTGCAAGAATCACTGTTTCATCTAATAAAATCTTTACACAGCTGTTTCCTAATTGAAACTATTCCACTCTCCCAAGGAAAAAAAGAAAAACCAAGAAACAAACAAACAACAAAACAAAACCAAACCTCAATACCATAACTTTTTGTTGAAATGCATTTCCATAGGAAAAGAAAAAAATAAAACAACAAAACCCCCACCATTTTTAGGAAAAATTAGGTAAAAAATGTTTCTGTCTCCTTCATGGTGGTGTTTTTGTTTTTCCCATGGTCTGCTTTTTCACACTTTGGAGCACTGAAAAAAGAAGAGTAAAAGTATTTAAAAATCTAAAGAGACCAAAATACATTCATTCAATTTCTAAATGAAAAAAGAAAAAGGGAAAGCATTTTAAATATTAATAATTTTTTAACAACTGCTTCACAGTTCACATAATCAATTTTGTTTGCTACTGTGCCATGAGAACACTGATTAAAATTTTACTTTTCCTTTTTGTTCTATTTTAATTAAAGCTTGCCCACTATATGCATACTTCTTGATTAGTTCTTCCAGCATAAGTATATTCGGGGATAATCAGTCTTCAGAAGCATAACCTCAAAGGTACCTCTGGAAATAGTATTGCTAACTAGTTGGTGGTTTTGCATTGCAGTGGTAAAAAAAAAACCCAAGGCAAATCTTTGTTAAGCAGCAGGCACATATACTATGCTGAGTTTCCTTTTTCTGTCCCTAGGTAGCTGTAGAACACAGGAAAGATTTATGCCAGTTGACTATGCTTTCATTATCTGAAAAAAAAAAGGCAATAGTTAAATTGTGCCCTTCAATTAGTAAAATGTCTTCCATCCATATGCTTTAATGAATTCGATTATTAAAAACTGTTTTAAAATCGCTCATATTAAATATCCATGACTAATAGTTAATATTTAACTTTTGACTCTTCTGCTGTAAATACCACTCTAAAGTCTAGTCTGTCCTGGAAATCTCATTAATTTGAAAGCAGGGGATAAAATTACTGTGAGGATGTCAGATCTTCAAAAATGTGGCGGAACTTAAACAATATTTGTCACTTTATACCTAATAAGAGTCAGCAGAAATACAGACTGTTTGGGAGTGGGTAACACCATACTAGTATGAGAATTACCTTTTTTATTTACAGTGACAAAGGGGACCATATTAGATTCCTCTAATTCACTTACATGAAAATGTAAGTTACTTCAGTCTTATAGAACTGATTTCATATGCCCTGTGAAGCCCACACTTTTCTTTACATTATGCCTAGGAGGTTTTTGATGTCGTGGTTGTGCCATTCTTCATTTTACTCCTCTGCATTTTAGCAATTTAATCTATTTTCTTAGAAAACTGGAATAATGACTATACATCTCTGTATTGGATATAAATGAAAGAAAACCTCAGTGACTTGTTCAGGGGTTTTGTTTGAGTACCCAAGCATGAATTCACTGTGGTTAGGGAGACTGTAGTTCCCTATTAGCATCATCTCATAAAGCAAAAGTAAGAATCAGTGATTCATTCAGTCAGTATATTTTGATTTCACACCTTCCTTTTAAAGTAAGATTGAATAAAATCTTTGTTTTAAATAGAGTCTAAGTTGCATTTGTAGCAGAATGTTCAGGTGTTCTATTTTTGAAGAAATATGTCTTTGTGTGTGAATTTTCAAAAAAGTGGATGAGGCAACAGCTCTTGTCTTCACACAAGGGTGTGAAGACGCATATCTATGCTGCAGAACAGGCCACAGGTACATGACCTAATTTTGGACGTGTTCATGATAGAACCAGAGAACTCTTTCAGGAAAAAATAACTCAGCCATGATGGTTGAACTGCTTTTTATACCGAAGCCAATGTTTGTAGCATCACTAAGCCATAAGATTATAACAGACTGCATAATGCTAATTCAGGAAATGTTGGTACTCTCCATCACAGACCTCAAAAATTTTGCCAGAAGAGGTTCTAGCGTAAGATATGTCATTTTCAAAAAAAGAATACTATTAGATTTACTCTGAATAATTCTACATTTAATGATACTGATTTTATAATGTGGTTAATCTTGATCAACATCTGTGAAAGACAGAAGATCATTGATGATGGTGCTTTATAAATCAAAACACTACATTAATATATTTTACACTAGAATAGGAACAGATTTGCTTCTTCAGTAAGAGTTGTACATACGTTTGAGGCACTTGACCAAATGGACAAATCAATTTCCATCCAGTTTACGTCTGTTGTTTCCTGCAGAAATTTAGCTGATCTGATCTTTGCCATGATGATATTTTATGCTAGGTTACTATAAAAAATATAAGGGGTCTAAACAAAGCTTCTTATTAGAAATAAGTACCAGAAGGCAGGGATATTTTTGTAGCTTTATTTTACCTGTGATACACCACTGACATAATAATCCTTCACAAGGTA
Source organism: Caloenas nicobarica (assembly GCF_036013445.1). Classification (NCBI taxonomy): domain Eukaryota; kingdom Metazoa; phylum Chordata; class Aves; order Columbiformes; family Columbidae; genus Caloenas; species Caloenas nicobarica. The sequence continues at coordinate 26,492,765 of NC_088246.1, read as the reverse complement.
AGAAGCATTAAGCTGCTGAGAGAAACTGTGAAAGAAGGTTTAAAGAGTTATAGGGATATTAAAGTGTCATTTTATATTAAGAATTTGATCCTACTAGTATTATAAATGTAGCATCTGTGAGGTAATTGAATTTATTCATGTGAATGACACTTATTTAAAGATAACAGGATTTAGTTCTAGGTGATTTAAAGCATAAGCAAGTAAACAAAAATACAGTATTAAGCATTTCTACTCAGAAAGATATAATACATTTAAAGAAAATTTACTGAGAGTTCAGAATTTAACCATAAGATTGTGCAGGAAGAATGGGAATTTTGGCAGAAGGCCTGCATAGTTAAGTATGGAATTTTATATGAACTAAAATAAAACCACTCCAATATACACTTAAGGATGAAATCAGGAAAGCCAAAGCCCACTGGAACTAAATAGGGAATAACAAAAAAGAATTCTACAAATTATAAAAATATGCCAGCAGCAAAAAAATTTCAGAAATAATACGTATTTGTGGATGAATGATGGAGATGACATATTGGTGGACAACACAGAAAAGGCTGAAGTACTCAACGCCTTTTTCACCTCAGTTTTCCCAAGGACAGTCCACTTCCAGGCCTCTGTACATAGCAGCATGGCTTAAGAGCAACATCCTAAAGCCTTCAGTAGGGTGCAGCAGGTTTGGGGCTACTTAGAAGTGTTAGATGTGTTTAGATCCATGGGGTGGGGTGGAATATACCCACGGATGCAATGAATTGGCTGATGTGACACTGAGGGAGGTAACATCCTGAAAAAGTCACAGTGACTGAAGAAGGTAGAAGAATAGCAGGAAGGAGACCTGCGTAACTGTAGGCCAGTCCACCTCACCTCAGTCCATGGAAGAACATGGAGCATATCCTCTGTGAATAGATTTTCAAACATATGAAGGACATGTGAAGAGTCAGCATGGGTTTATTATGGGAAAATAGTGCTTTTCTGGCCCGACTGCCTTCTATGCTTACATGACCGGCAAAGCATGCTGGCTCACTAGGGGCAGAAAAACCTCATGCATCAGTGCAGGCTTGAAACAGATGGGCCATGAATTAGCTCTGCTGAAAGGATCTGGAGTTGCAGGGGTGATGGTTATGTAGGTTAAATTGAATACAACCCAACAGTATGTCCATCACATGAATAAGGCAAACTGCATCCTGGTCTACAACAGGAAGAACATAGTGGCATAGATGATAGAGTGTCCAGTTTGGGGCCCCAGTTCATGAAGAATGTGCAGAAACTGCAGGAGGTCCAGGAGAGGTTTACCAAGATGAATAGAGACTTGACTTATGAGAGGAGGTTGAGGAGGTTGATCTCATTTAACCTGACAATGAGGAGGTGAAGGGGTGAGCTAATGGCTACTTACCACTGCCTGAAGGGAAGTTACAAAGATTGTTGGACGCAAACTCTTCTCAGTAGTAGTTGGTGGCATACCAAGGAGAAGTGGACAAAGATTTTGGCTTGCTAGGCTGCCCATAAGGGAATTATTCCTCACTAGGAGCGTAGCACAGCTTCAAAACTGGTTTTCATGAGTAGTTTGTCCTTGGGTGTTTTCTAGACTTAGCTGGACAAAGGCACAGCTGACTTGATGTAGTTTTCAGCAGTTTCTCTTCAAGTGGAAGGTTGGATTATAGACCTCCAGAGATCATTTCTATAATTCGCACTGCTTTTTCACTTTGAATAATCCATGCAATGATTATTCTTGGGGTTTTGCATTGTTAAAGTCTTCACTATCTAATTGTTGACTCATTAAAATGGATGTATATGCATAGGAAGCATTGGTGCATAGGAAGTTTGTCAGACGTTATTTTCAGGACTCCATATTTTCAAGAATATAACAACTACAGAGAGTTTCCTTTCTGATATTATTTCCTTAGATTTAGGACATTTTGAAAATAATCTTGTCAGCCCTGGTCAACCCTTTTTCTATTTCAGTACTACTTGGGAAGAAATGGGCTGTTCTAATGCTCTTGATCCTTCCCAACATCTTTCTTGCTAACTGTAAAAGTTTTAAAAACCTGCATTTTTATAATAAAGAGCAACAGATAAAGTCACAAAAACATGTATTATAAAATTGTTTTAAGCAAGGTGTTGTTTACTACAATACTGCAGTTTTAAGGTCAGTAAATGCTAACTGATGTAGTTTGGTTGCATGGAATAAATCCAGTTTGTCATTAAGACATAAAAAGAAATAGGTGGTCAAGTTGCATTGTATTACTCTGTTTCGGTGATCAGTTATAAACAGGCAAGTAGGACATAGCGCAGAGTTGTGTCCTTAGGTATCTGTTTGCAGCAATATGTTCAGCCTCATTTACCATGCTATTACTTTAGTTTCAGGAAAAGCAAATATCACCAAAATGAGGCTTTAAACAGTCACCATAAATAGTCATACACATGCTAAAGCGGAGTATTCAAACACAGGTGTTGATACACACAGGTAATGAAATAGATTTATTTCCTGATGGTATTGTTGATCTGCTCTGTAGTTTTTGCAGCATTCCTCAAAACCAGAATGGTGTAGCGATCACTTGTGCTTTCAACATAGTGCCTGTTATTTTGTACACAACCTGTCACATTGCCAGTAAGTTCAAAAGGACAATATTTCTTTTTATGTTTACACACTCAACAGTAGCCATATATTTCTTATTAATACGGCTCCTGAACTTGCTCTTAGAGTTCTGCCATGGCAGCTACACAGTTTTTTCCAGCTTCTCCATTTGAAACGCTGCTGTATTGAATGTGGATGATACCTCTCCGTAAAAGCTGCCTATGTTTTAAATGAACCTGTCCAAAGATCAATTGCCTCACCTCATAGAGGGTTTCTGCAAATATTTCGTTTGGATTTATTTCAGAAGGGTTTATTCCTTCCCCTGGAAGGGGAGCCCTATATCAAAATGCTGAGTGGAACTTCAGAGAAAAAAACGTCACTCTGAGGCAACGGCATGTTCTGCAGCTACAGGAAACTACTCCACCTTTTGTGGAAGCTGTCCTCAGCTTAGCTCCAGGGCTTATGTAGACTCAAGAAGCTGCAATCTTTATTGCTATACTTGGTTCTTGCTTGGAAACCACTGCTGCTTTTCTCCTGAGATAGATATTGTAAAGACTTGTTTGAAAAAAATTATAATCGAGACCTCTCAGATTGTCTAGTACCTCTCTAGATGTCTATTTATGTGAAAGCTTCTTACAGATAATTTCTCGACTCTTTTTCTATATAAAAAGCATTTAGAGATCTTTCAGAACTGTACTCCTAACCAAAAAATATTTTCCCTATTCAAAACCTAAGGCCAGCACTTTTTTTTTTCCCAAACAGCTATATCTTGAATTTTGCAGTCCCACAGTCTCATGTGAAAACTTTCAAATTGTTGCTGCAAAAATCAAGCTGATTGCTTGAATCACATGCCTACCTCTTTGATTTCCTGCAGTGGTCTCCTGTTTTCCATTCAGCTCTTGGAGACTTAGTCCCATTTGGCCAGTCATTTCCTAGAAACTGAATAAATCAGCTTCTTTCCAAACCACTTCCAACTTCATTTTGCCAAAGATTTTGAACTTAATTTTCTTGTATTCAAGTTTTACCACAAAAAAAAGTTTTTTTCTGTGTTGTCTCTTCCACAAAATTTTGTGAGCACTGTTCATTTTTTTACCTTTCAATCTCCCTTCAACTCTTCCAAAAAATGCCAAAAAAAAAAAAAATCCCACCTACCGTTGAATAATTATTGTTTGAGTTAGGTTGAGTTAGGAGACTAGTCATACTAGGTTGTCTTTATGTGTCAGTGAAGAGAAATAGTCATCACCACAGAAGGGTATTTGCTTTAACATTGCCATAGGCAACAACAACATGAGCCTAGGGCAATAAATGTGGGTATCTCACTTCGGTTCCTTGATAATTCCAGACTTTGGTAGGCAACTGGCACATGGTGGCTACTCCATATTCATTACCATGACTATTCCACTCCAGCTTGTCCTAACTCCATCTGTCTGAATTGCATTTGGTGACTGTCCTTATTAAACTGGGTCTTGTTTGGGCTTGTCCTTGGGACTCTTCTGCAGAAGGAGCTGGGAGTTGCTCTTGAAGTATTCTGAGTGCCAAAGATCTTCAGCAGAGTTTTGGCTCAGAATGTACATCTTAAACAGCTTTTATTTTCTTGTTTCCAAACAATGCCTTTAGATATGTTGAAAGACTCAGGAAGTTTGAGTCCTTCCCCTGTTATATTAAAAAAAAGCGAAAAGTTAATAAATGCATGTTTTGTAGTCTTGCATAACTCAGAAATTACAACATGTGATATTGAAGGAATTATTTTTCATCTCATGTGGAAATATCAAATTTTTGCTCAATTGTGGAAAGAAAAAGGATATGAAGATAGATCCAAGTCTCCATTATGCTTTCAAGTTTCTATTAGTTCCAGATCTTTTATGCCCTGCACATTTGTATGAGATCTTTGCCTGGAATTTATACTGACTAGACAGAAGGACTAAATTATTATTCCTTTTTGTTTGATGCATTTTATGGAAATGTAGTTAAAACTTTTTTATTTTTCTGCTGAGATATAGAAGAAAAGAATGTGGTTGGTGCCTTAGACGGAGACATTAAATACGTGTTTCTGTGATAATTTTATCATGCTTGGGATGTGGGAAGGAGCATATAGGAATGGGAGAAATGTCATGGAAACACCAAGGGTTACAACTACGTAAATGTGTCACTACACCATCACACTACTGGGAAAAGTTTTTCTGATAGGTTAATTAAATCCTCATGCTCTACACTTATCCACTGTCTTTATTTTTCAATTTGTTACTTTTAGACTAATTCAAGGCACAATTATAATATATAGAAAAGTTAGGGCTGTGTTTTGGCTGTAGGCTTCACTAGCTAGGTTTCTTATTCTGTGTGTTACCTTTTCTCCCCTTTTCAGTCTTTTTAGATGAAATTTGCTTGATAACTAAATATCACAATAACTTTAAGATCAAACCTCAAAATTCCAAAATCATTGCACACTGGGAGGTTTAACACAGATGGTGTTCTGGAGAAGACCATACTTGAATTTTCCACTAACACCAGGTTTTTTGTTTTTTGTTTTTTTTTTTTTTAAATGACCATATGAATCAGTATTTCTCATCAAGTTCATAGTAAAATATTACAGTAGATAACCACTTGTGCTTATGTGGGCATTATCCAGGTCTCTGGTCCAATGACTCCTATCTTTCTAAAAGTGTCTGAGCTCAATCAGCCAAAAGGAAAGTCCAAAACTGGGAAAACAACTTACTTGTTTTTATTAGACAGTCAACAAGTTACATGCATACGGGGATAATGCAGACATCACTTGCTCTTATACCTAAGACTGGCAGTATTTTAATTTTTGGCAACAAGTTTTAAAGCTAGATAATTTACGTAAACATCTTCAAATTCTACCAGTGTCTTTTTCCTCCTGTTTTTGTTTCATGATCTGATGTCTGAGTGAGGTCTCTTTCAGTGAGGCTTTTGCCTGTTTCTTCTGTGTGTTGTTTATGAGGTTGTTGCTGGTGAGATGCATTACTCTAGGGGTTGGCTCCATATTGATGACCACATCCTCCTGTTCTGAGGGTGAGAACAAGGCAAAGAGTGTCTGAACATGCAGGAAAATCATAACATCTCTGTAAGCATAGCAGCCACTATACGTCATGATATGGATGCCAACTTCTCCTGGTCAGCGATAGGAAATGTAAGAAACTGGCTTATCTGCTGTAATTTCAACTATGTAATGCAAGTTGCTTTCATGATAGATCTAAAGTTCTGCAAGGACAGCCATAGCTATGAGTTGTTGTGGTAAGGTACCATTTTATGTAGGTGTATTCTAAGCACATGGCTACGTGGAGAATAAACTTTAAACATGCAAATCAACAACCTGTTCACCAATCTCAAATTAGAAAGGAAGAGACTATGAAAGAGACTTAAGAAGTTGGACTAAAAAAGCCTGACAGCTCACAGTCAAAAAATAATTGATTTATCAGACTGCATTCTTTTCTCCCTGCTGAGGGAAAATCTCCAGGAAATATACTCTTCAGACATCTTCCCTGTTTCTATGTCAGAAAAGTAAGAGAAATAAACTTTCTGGTGCCTTTCTCCCAGTCTCAAACTGTGCAGACAAATCAGACAAATTTATTTAATGATGTCTGCATTCGTTGTTGCCTTTGTAGCTGGAGAAATTCTACTACTGTTGTGGGGTTTTTTGTTTGGTTTTGTTTTGGTTTTTTTTTCACTCTTTTTTAACTGCTCAAAGAGTGCAGTGTCCAGATCCATTTACTATGTGTGAATATGTGCCTTTTTTTTCTTTTTACCTAATCCATTTCCTATATTTCTGAATATATAATGAACTTTTTACACCTTCAGGGTGAAGATGAAAATATTGCAGAAACTTTTAAGTCTTGATATTGCATCCTGTCTTTACCCAAAGAAAACACAGATGATAAGACTCCAAGAAAGATAAGTTTAATTATTTTTGCGTCCTGGAGCCTAATTCACAAGTATGTGACACTGGTGTTCTTATTACTATTATTTTAGACCTCTTGCTTTCCCAATAAACATTTCTCTGCATTTTTTTTTCAGTACATTTATTTCATGGTGCTGGTAATGGTGTTGATCAGACCCCAGAAATGGGTGGGTGAATAGCTGGTCCTGCATCAAATGGTTACAGGCAAGAATACAGCTTCTGTCTACTGAAACATCAGTCTCACTTTCAGGACAAAGGTAGCTTTGTCTTATCCTTCTATTCTTCTCTTTTGAGCCCACTGTAATTTCCATACATTCCAAAACATGGAAAAGGCAATTACAAATAACTAAATTTTGAACTCAGTGAGCTTTGAATAACCAAAGTTCATTAAGCAAACAGGCATAAATCTCAAAGTATTCAGCACTCACTTTGAATGTTTCCAAAATGAAATCCTTTAATTAAAGTAACTTGAATTAGGAAGTTGTGCTGCAGCAATACAATTTCCAAAATGAACACAATTTAGTGGGATTACTTGGTTTAATTAGATGCCACTCTATGGCATTGAATTTATAGCAATGATGTTGGATGGCTTGGTTGAAACAACAGTTTGTTTACATGGAGGACAAGACTTTTATTCCTTTCAGAATGACCTTTTTTCCAGAAAAGTTCCTGAAAGAAATTGCCCGTGCTCCTTTTAATGTATGAAATGACACAGCTCCACTAGGCTTCTCTCTCCTTGAGTTTAGATCCTCCAATGCACCAAAAAATGTTGCGATAACATTTTATTGCATCTTACTGATACAGCATCTAATTTTTAAAATGATAAATACAGATGAAGACAAAGCATGAACAATTTTAAAGGGTGATTAGCAGCATTTACATGCCAGTGAAAAAACACAATATGCCAGAGAAAATGAAGCTTATCTGGCCTTTCCACTTGTCTTACAAATCATCTACAAACTAATAACCACTCACAATTTTTAAGAAATAGTGTCAATCTTCATGATGACTGGCTGCTGTTCAAAAGAAAATGAGGAATGAGGGGATAAAAAGGTTTTATAGGAATTATCTATTCAAAAACAAGCACAGAAGGAAGGGAAAGTGAGACAAAACAATGGAAAACACTTACACCAGCTTTTAGTTAATCAACAAAACTATTATTTAGCTTACAACACCAAAGGCATTTGGTTATGTCAAAATGAAAATCAACACAATAGGTAGTAATTTACCATACAAAATGGGAACAGGTTAATATAAAATATGGTGGGTTTCCTTAACAGGGTCTCTGAATCCCAGAGGTCATAGAAAACCGCTGCAGTTTAAAAGTTTCTGTGAAATCAAATTATGTATTTCCTTCCCATCACTTGCTGTCCAGTGAATATTGAAGCTTTGGGAGCTATCACATGCCCTAAATCTTCAGGTTTACTAGTACTAAGGGCTTTTTGAAGTTTCAGTGTTTATAAATCAAGGTGTTCATTTTTCATCAGTACATCAACAGGTCAACAATTACAATGGGGAAGCAACTTCTGGCATTTGATACAGATTTTAGGAGAGGGCTACTTATATGGAGAACACAGTAATTATCTGAGCGCAGAACTGTTGTCACTTCTACCACATTGACTTCTATATCTTTATCTTTCTGTTCTCATCTACTTATTCCTTTCATTCGGTTTCATTCTAACAGGTCATCGGTACATTTAACAAAATACCTGAGACTACGGGGGACCTTTTCCAGTGCAGTCACCGTTACATTAATGGAGACCTAAAAAAGAGCACACGTTGAAAAGGGAATGCTTGACAACAAACAGATCTTTTGTGTATAATGATTTGTTATGCTAAATTTAGTCACTCCCTCAGAGCATTACTATTTCAAATAGCTCTGTGACAGAACTGTAGCAAGTGTTAAAAATTTGAAATTGAACTGTAGCTATAGATTGCATGTTACTGCAATAAAGACTAGAGTTTCCTAGCAGTTCTAGCCAGCACAGCATGTATGAAAATGTCAATTTAGATATTGCCTAGCAAAATGATACAGTGCCCTTCTTAACAGTGTCTTTATGGTGATGTGTTTCTGTTGGCTTGTAACTTTATGTATAGGAACCATATTTAATTATTCTAAATCATTTTCATTAAAAGCTTGCTTAATTTATAACTAAATATTCTACTGGTTAATCTCAAAAATTCCAATTGAGTTCTAATTCTTTCATGGATAACTGAGGTCTGCCTGGGTAGGATTCACCTTCACCTAGCTTCAAGCATCTATATCTGAACTAGCCACTTTGGAATCCCTTTAAAGCCAACACAGACCAAACTGGTCTCGTTGAAGTCAAGTGTACAGCACCCTTCATGCTAGAGGGCATATCCAGAATAAGTCAGATGAAACAAATCCTCATTACTTTCCTAGTTCAGCCAGAAGCACCCACATGGTGACCCCCTAAAGAAGGTAAAACTGATTCAGGCTCTGAGACCTTCAATTCTTCTTATACATGGTTGAGCTTCTGTGATCCTAATGCTCCCGTAGGTACTGTGCCTATGGAAATACTTGGCACTCAGGAAACACTTCTGTTGATATATAAGAAGTAACAAGTTCTGCTCACTCACCATCATGAGAAGTGACTAAGAAGGAAGTAACTTTGAACTTACTAATGATCACATTTGTTCAGTAACAAATTTGGCATTTACATAATCACTTTTCATGAGACCTTGAACTGAAGGAACAGCAATAGAAAAAAATCGCTGGAAAAAAGATTGTGAGGAATTTTTTTTAACTCTTTGTCTTCCTTTTTTTTTTTTTTTCCTTTGCAGCAATTATCAGGCTGATAAAGTGAATAAGAATTGCCATTCCAACAACTATAGCAAAAAGAAATTAGCACCGGATGAGATTTTTGATTTAGATTCTCACACAGATTCTGTCAAAACTGAAGTAACGAAATATTGGAAGGTTATCTAAACACAGGCTATGAAGTCATTCTTCACAGAGAATGAGCCTGTTACCATCGCTTCCTTCATCTGGAAATATACCAAATGCTGTATACACGTGTGTCCAATACTTCAAGCATCTGACTCTTTTAGCACTGGCCAGCACTTACCCAGTCTGTGTAGCCAGCTGAGTAGGTTACTTGGGCAGAAATTACCTCATTTCACAGGACCAGCATAGATTCATGTGTCTGGTTCTAAGATTTGCTGATTTTCGTTAGCATTTTGTTTCTCAGTGCAGTGCTTTGCATATATCTTTATTGAATTTCATCTAGCTGCTTTTGAGCCACATCTCGTCATGTGAATTTTGAGACTGCTCTCCAAGCCCTTCTCAGGGCTTAGTATCAGCTAAAGTCTTTATAAATCATACTCTGCATTCCATTATCTGAGTTGCTGATGAAAATATCAACCAGTCGTGACTCCATTTTGGACCTTTGTGGAGCCTCACTTGAGACACTCTTCCAGTTTGACACCAGATTCAGCTACAATCTGTTCTCTGTGCATCTGTGTGCTGATTCAGCTGAAATGAGGGTTATTTTCCATGCAGTTAGAATCTTTTCTTCCTAGCAGCTAGCGCAGTCTTTTCTTTTGGTTTTAGTTTGAGAATAACAAGATAGCACTCTGGAATAGAATTAATGTTTTCTTCCAGTAGCTTTCCAAAGTTTGGGATGTGTTATGAAAGAATGTAAAAATTCACTGATGTCTTGGCTGTTGCCAAGTGGATGAAGAATGTTCTTCAGTTTCCCATGTTTTGCAAGTAAGCAGGTGTATGATGCAGGGAGGAGCGGATCCAGGACAGCACCTAGACTGACCTCTAGGTTGATCAATGACGTGCTCCACACCATGAACATCACTCTCCGTATATAAGTGGGAAGTTGCTGGGAAGCACTGTTCTTCTTTGATGGCTGCCATCCATGAGGGGTTCTGCTCTTGCTCCTGCTCCTACTCCTGTGATCTCTGCATTTTACTGCATGCGCCGTGCTCCCACTGTCCACTCTCTGGGGTTCATTGCTGGGAGCATGAGTTCCAGGGGCTAAATATTGCTCTGTATCACTTTTATTACTGCTCTATTAAATCTTTTTTCTATTTCAACCCATGAATCTTTCCTCCTCTTCCTTTCCTTCCCCCCCGTGAAGGAAAGGTGAGAGGCAGTGAGTGGCTGTTTAGTGTTTTAACCACTGCCCAGGGTTAAACAATGACAATCTTTTTTATAAGTGTTTAATTCAGACCCCTGTACTGCATCACCAGCATCTCGTCTTAGGTCCAAATGTATGTCTGTTACTACCACCTTTCCTGCTCAGTTATTTACCCTGTAAAGAAAGAAACTGGTTTGACAGTTTGTTTTTGACAAACACATTTAAGCTCTTGATTTACCCCCTTATTATCCTCTAAGTGCTCGTAACTTGATTGTTTAACAATTCATTTTAATCAGATGACTAGCTGGCAGAGAATATTTTGCTCTCAAAGGTTTTCAAGGTGGCATCTAATTATACCAGCAAAATGCTATCATAAGTACCTCACTGTCTGCATGGCTTGAAACACAAGGGTTCCCCAGGTCATGCTGGAACTAGACCAACAAGCTGCTCTGGCAGCGGCCCCGATACAGAGCCACAGAAGAACACTGCCATTCTGACCTCAGGGCAGCTGCTGATGGCTCTGACGAATGCCCTGCTGCATCATGCAGATATTCCCATTTTCTGGGAGCTAGTTCAAGGATCTCCAACATGGTTGCGATTCAGCTTTCTTAGGTGATGGTAGTATTGACAGCTGATGGTGTACCACACCAGACAGAAACGCCTGAAAATTACTTTGGTTATCTGCTATGGCCTGAAAATAATCTCTTAGGCACCATGACACATTTTCCCAGAAAGGTTAACAAGGGAAATACCCAGGGATGACAGAGTTTCAATGGAAAGCATCTGTCTCTGAATACAGCTAATTTCTGCATCCCAGAGAAAGGACACAAAAGATCTGGGTTTTTTTTTACCCTGCAGACAAAGCAGCCTTACTAGTATTTTATCACAAGACTTCCTTTCCATATGCTAACGTGTGATCTATGTCTTAAAGAGTATTTTCAGTTTTTCTTGCTGCTGAAGAACTTATATGGCTTTGCAGGTTAGCATGCACAGAGTAGAATCTAAGATTTCCTTTTGCCCATACATTTTGCTTGTATTTCAGAGTGCTATTTGCATAAAAAAGGACACGGTTTCATAAGTTTTAGAGGAGAAACACATTTTAAAGGTATTTGTAGAATCCATAAAGTATTGATCGTTGTGTATTGCAGACCTGCATGCTACTATGATTCTCGAGAATGGATCTCATGGGAACCTCTCTGTGTCATTAGGCGGCACCGTAGAGCAATTCTGACAGTTCTACTGACAGTAGAGCAATTCTCCCTGCAGCTCGAAAGGGACCTTTATTCTCTAATCTGCCTTCTTACATACTGTAGGTTGTAGAAATCCAACAAGGAGCTCATGCCTCACTCCAAAACTGTGCTTCAACAAAAGTATATTTTTAGATAAAGGTTTTGACCTCAAGGAAAATGAAAATAAACATATAATACTGCAAATCTCTAATTCCCTTTCTGATAACAAAAACCAGTTTGTGTCCCAGATCTTACTCTCTCTGTTAAATAATTTGAACCATTTAAACATAACTAAGATAAAATACCTGTTTAAATTCAGAGCAAGCAAAAGGATGCACGTTCTTAGCACAGTAGTAAACCAGACCAGTACTGAATTCAGCGTGACAGTGAATTCTCATTATGTGTCTCCTTATGGCAGCACCAGTCTCAGAAAGCAGCATTTGCCTTTTATGAATGCTGGTACTCTGATGGCCCTACATGTCAATTCCATTTAAACCACTTTTACTTTTGGCTGACTTTATCATCTCCAGCCTGTCGTTTCTGTTAAGAGCCTATTTTATGGCTGCATAGCAGCTTGGGCCATGTCAATTTTTTAATTTAATTCCTCCAAGTGTGACTGTACACAATTTCCACTGTTCACAGCAGCATCAGGCAGTGACTTCGTGCTTTCCACTGAGAGCTCTGAAGCTTCATGCTAAAGCGCAGCTACGGTTGTTTATATGCTTTTATCAATTGTTTAGTAACAGGGCTTGGACCGCATTACAAGAGGGAAAGATGCGTGCTAAACACTCTTCAGTTTTGTAATAAATTCAGACCTTTCTGTCCTTACTGGTACTCTCCAACAAACACTTCTTGTGGAATCAGGTTAGAAGTGCTTATGGGTACAGTTATAGCAGGAGACCTGAAGACTTGGTTCCTTGGGTAGAAGATGACAAACCAGTGGGAGAAGACAGGCTCTGAAGCTCAGTAGCAGCCAGAACTACCTCCAGCCCCAACCTCAGGTGACTGCCTGAGCCAGCCTTGGTGTCCAGGCCTCAGAAACACTTCAGAAAACAGCTTTGGGGTGGAATAATGACCAAAAGGCATTTGCTGGGATGAGCAGGCAAAAAAGACTCTACTTTATCAGTTCTTCCCATACACAAGAAAGAGAGATCTATAGATAAACAAGATCAATCAGTGAAATATGATTCTATCATAAATAAATTCTTCCTGAATTGAGATAAGTTGTAAAACCAGTCAAAATGAGTAGTCAATATTTTACAATATATATGTTTTAAAATTTTTTAAAAAGTTGTTTCAAAGTGGAAAGATTAAGATATTCCATTCTGGAATAGTAAAACCCAGAACATTTCAAGAATATCTTTTTATTTTTTCAACAGGAAATTAATTTCGTCAAAACCGACATGTTTCAAAATATAATTAGATTTTTCCATTTTGAATTGCTTTGTTAACTTTCCCACCCACTCTTCTTTTTTTTTTTTTTTTTTGTGCTGAATATTTTAAAGCTTTCAGACTGAGTTAATCAGCTTTTATGACCTTTTCACATACAAAGTGAAAAATTGTCTTTGATGCTCTACCCAGAAGAGATGAGGGGGTTTCTTCCCCCTGGAGATTAGCAAGCAAAATCAAAACACCTTGAGTTAGACTTTCATTTCTTCCTGTGCAACTTCCAGAGCCACAGTCTATTTTTGCATTAAGTCCCTATGGGTATCTGTGAGCTAAGCAGATACACTTTCAGAGCTTGCTTATCATCAGTAATGAAGTAAAGGTCAATCTTTATATGAAGCCAGCACTTGTGACTGTCAGAAAGAAAAAAAGGCTCATATCATTTAGCATCAAAAGCCAGGGATGGCAAATAACCAGATATGCTAGGAACAATGCACTTTCTTTCACTTGAATTAAAAATGCAGAACTTGCAAGAGCCAAATCAAACTCTCTGTTCTGTCTCTGTGATATCTAGCTCTGGTAAAGCACCCCAGCCAAGACTCCAGTACCCTTTGGCCAGTTCCACTCACAAAAATAAAATGCAGCTGGTGGACTGCAGGAAGTAGCTGTCAGTGTTTCTCAAGGAATTAAGGCTGACAGCATAGCAGTAGAAAAATCAAGACTGGCTAAAAAAGAGCTCATCTAGAGCATCCTTGTGATACAGAATCCCAGCACATTTTCTGTTTACATTAATGACCCTGGCCCCATTAGACCTGAGGGAATAAAACCGGCTGGTGACGCAAGGTGGAAGATACTGGGAATATAAATGAATGTCAGAGTATCTTGCTGCAAGAACTAGATGACCCAGAGGGCAAAATATGATAGAAATGAAATGAAATGTAACAATGCTACATCCAATGCCATCAATTTAAGAATAAACATTTTTGCTGTAAGTGGGAGAAGCTCGTTAGCTGAAAACCGAAAACAGCAAACAGAAAGAGATCAAGATATGTGAGTTCATCAGAAGATAATCAACAGTCATAAACACGATGCGGTATGAAAAAAGCAAACATGATATTAGGATGTATCAAGAGAGGGCTTTCTAACAGAGCCAGAGAAGTGATGGCACATATAAATTCAGAAGAATAAGGTTAGATGAGAAAAAAGCTAGTGAAAATGTGAATACTGAAAATCATAAGCTCACAATAAAGAAATCAGGTCTGCAAGGAATATAGAGTCAAAACCTACTGATGTAGATGGGACTCATTCTACTGAGCTCAGTGGAGGATGGGTGGAACTCCAGACTCATGGATATGGCCTGGAATGAAAAAAACTCCATGTCCTGTGTTTTAACCAAAACCACCTCTTTGTGTTGTTTTAATCCAAAGGCCACTTAAGTCATAGTGTTCCAATAGAACATATAGTCTATTTGCTTAATCTTCCTATTAATCTGACTCAAAATGTTTATGAAAATGATATCCTGGAATACGCCATAATATTTATAATGGCTTCTGTTCTTTGTTTTAGCACCTGTAATTCATCAAGCAATAGAAAAGGGTAGAAAAAATATCACTGACACTTCTCTAGAATATAGATTGACCTTTATGCCTACTTTTGCTATTTATATTGGCAGTGAAGTATGCAGAATAAAAGTAGGCAGGAAAAGTTCTGATTTTTAGGAAAACTCTTTTAAAAATTGTGTCACCTCTTACCTTACCTCTTCAACTTAAAATTTACCTGGCAATTTTCCATTTATAAATATAGAAGTTGTTTGGGTTTTGTTGTGTGGGGTTCTTTTCCTACATATTGCTGTATTGGTCAGGTGAACAGTTGCTAGGATGAAATAGAAAATCATTGTCAGTCTTACTTTCCTGGGCCAGAATAGAGCACAGTACATCCTTTTCAAGCAAAGAGCAATGGAGTAATCTATAAAAGTGTAAAGAAATTCATAATCATTATTCCATATTGCTATGCTTTTCTTGCCCTCTACAAAGATATAAAGCAGAAAGTAAAAAAACCAGAAAAATCAGAAAGTCAGAAAGTTCATTATTCCACTCATGCTAATTAATAGCTACTAGTACGACTAAAACTTTTAATTAATTTCTAGGTCACTAAGGCCGTCATGACTTTTATCTGAATAACTTGTGTTTCAGTGTAAGTTTCAGCCAGTGATGCTAAAGAGCAACTGTGGCTTCATTAAAGAGAAATATCAAAGTGAACATCACTGTAAGTTTCATTTCCCTTTTTTCTATTTTAATATGCATTCCATCACTTTTAAGCTTTTGGAAAATGAGTTAGGTGGTACATATATTTTCTTATTTCCGCCTTCTTCCACAGCATATCAGGCTTTTATTTGCAGTGAGCAATTTGAGCACTGCAGTTGGGAAACTGAGCCGCCTTAAATGCTACTGCACTTTGTGACTTTGGCTATATAGACAGTAAAGGAAAAGAGGTGCCTCTGGATTCTGGAGACTGTAATTAAGAGGTGAGTGTCAAGGGCAGACAGGAAAGCAGGTGAGCAGGGCAAAGGCTGACTGAATCACTTTGAGGAACATCTATGGCAATAGTGAGTAATCCGATAGGCTATAAGGATGGATGAGGAGGCGAGGAAGAACAAAAGGAAATGATATCTCTTTACACCTAGCTTTAAGAAATGCCTTAGTCCTCTCTTGAACTTACCTAGCCTTATGTAGAACTGCTGTAGATTTAACAGTAGCGGATAAAGAAAAGGCCTCTACTTTGCCACATGGGAGAGGATGTTATACACCGAAGAGTCAGCTTTAGGCTGTAGCCTATGTGGTATACAAAAGGAGAAACTCTGAAGTAAAACCTGTTGCATTCTCAGCAAGCCAGTCTGTTTTTATTCCTACCAGGTGTTAACATTTAGCCTTGAAATGTGTCTGAGTGGCTCATAGTATTATTGCTGTAACTTGCACATTTAATTCTGAAAGAATTATTCATTGCAAATTTCTCTCTCTCTAGGGCTGTCACTCCTGTCCTTCCATGTAATGAATATAGAGCATTACTATAGCTTCAATTTTCCCTGCACCCAGGAGATTTCAATAGATTATGTAAGTATTTTCGTGTGAATTTCCTTTTGTAAGCAGTTCTAAACTACTCTTTAGATCTGGGTGAATAATACACAGTAAGTCATTTCTTATTAGAATTTAGAATTTAATCTACTTCTATACAAACGGGTAGTAGGCTGCAATTTTCTCAAGCATTCACTTTCAAAAATAGTCATTCAATAGCTGATATGAATGTATATATTCTGGGCCTCTGTCAGATAGTCACAATGCTGGTTTGTGCCTAAGCTATACAAGCCATTCAAGCTTCTATTTTGCTCTGGATGTATGTCAAGTTTCTAGCATGAATGTTTATAGATTTGAAGATCATTTTCCTCATATGTGCTCCAGCCAGACCTTGTCAGCCAAATCCTTAAGTAATATTGCAGACAGGAGGTGATATTGGTAAGCATGGTCGGAAGGAGTGCATAAAAGTAGTTGGAGCACAACAGAAAGCGCAGTCGCTAACCCATCCACTGGCATTCTCACAGCTCCCCCTTTGACCTCTGTTGCTTTGATCAATGACCAAACCACACACTGTGAAAAAGTTTAGAGGTTTAAGGCTTTCATTTTTTTTTCTTTGCTGAATTCTCTAATTTACAGATCTGGAAGTCCAAAAGAATTTCAAAAGTCTCAGCACACTTTTTTCATACCTACATCGGTGTAATACGTAGAAACCAGAGATTCTTGTCTCTATGTGATAAAATTTATGAGCTCACATATGATGAAGGGAACCCCAAAAGCTATTATAACCATTAATAATTATGACTTTGCTTAAAAATAACTTATTCTTTAACATGTCAATGTGCATTGCCACTAAAGCTGAATATTTAGAAAGGATATTTTTTAAAATCAGCATTCAATTCATAGTGGATGTATTATTCAAGATTTTTCTACACGTTGATTTGTTTGTCCTAGTAAGACATTTTTCTTAGGATTCATGTGCTAAGACCACCACCGCTTAGAAATTTACAGTATACTGATTTCATGTGAGATAGCTTATAAGGGAGCTGAAGAGCCTCATTCAAATGCTGAATATCTGATTTCAGGACTCTTTGTCACTTTGAAAGAGGCTATTTCCATCTTGTAGATCTAGGCAGCTAGGGAAAAACAATGTGCATGAAAAAGAAGCACCTAGAAAAAGCCATACTTAAGACTGTATTGTCATGATGTTCAGTGCGTCTGCAGCTCTTTTGTTAATAGAAATATTTTTAATAACCAAATGAATATGTACAACCTGGCAATTTTGTTACCTAGATGAAAAAAACAGAGCTGAAGTCTCTTTTCAGTGGTTCTTGAGATGAAACACTTCAAATTTAACCAGCATTGTTGCCATTCTATGGAAGATTTCCATTCTTGCTCCAGCATCCCAGGTGGAGATGTAAAAAGCCAGCCTAGCTGCCCTGTATCTGTCTAATTCCCTGTATATTGTCATGTCATTGTTTAAGGGCCTGGGCATTTCCTGGCTGACTTAGCGTGGTGTTTACAAGGCAGCTGCATGTCACAGCCCTCTCTCGAGGCCACATCTAAGCTGCCGCAGAGATCCCTCTTCATGATACTATTAAAATAGTGCTTTGCCAACTTTGGTGACAAGAAATGATTGCATGCTATCTCCTTTGCAGTGTACTCATTCAAATTTCTCTGCTGCTGCTCTGAAACTTACTGTCATTCATATTAGGCATCTTAGAGAATTTATATTATTATTTTTCTTGGTTTAAAATGATATTTTTTCTGAGACTCGTCAAAATATATTGATATAGCTAAAAATCAGTACTTTAAATGTAGAGGGAAGGCAGAGGTGTTTTCAGGTTAAGTGACTGCTGCAATTTCTTATACTGAGTCCTCTGTCATCTTGTAACAACACAGATATACCACAGAAATACTTTATAAATTCAGTCTTCTGTATTCTTCCAAAAACATTATTTTGCTACAGCAAACCCAATAATATCTGCCAGAGGACATGGTGTGATTCATGTTGGTTGAACTGAATACTGGGGAGGCTGGTTTTTAGTGATAAACGAGAATGAAATAGAGGCAGCATAAAAACACATTCACTGGTGATACTGTAAGGACTGAATGAGATAGACTGGTTTGGTAGAGATTGTAAAGGACGACAAACTGCTCAAAATCGGAAAGGAGGCATAAATTATCGTTCTCTAACAAATCTGTTCTACAGTATCCAGCTACAGCACTGGAGAAATGCTTCAGCAGCAGGCAGGGCTGGCTCTCTGGGTTTGGCCCCAGCTCCCACGCCCCCTTCCAGCTCACCCTGTGGAGTCCCTGGGCTTCGGGACTCTGCCGAGGGTACTGCCCACCCCGTGAGCATCCTCCATGCTGCAGCCTAGAGACTGGCACCTGGCCTTGCTCTGGGGATACTTTGGCTCATGTCTGCTGCCCTTTCTACCTCTTCTCTTTCCCTCCTAATATTGAGAAGTTACCTATCATAATGTGAGTGTTTAGCCAGCATCCAAATTCTCTCTGACCACTCTATTTTCTGCCCAGTTAAACGCCCTGGACAAGCAGCAGTTATCTCAGTGTGCCATGGCATGGCCCTGCAGGGCCGGAGCAGTGCCCAGGGAGGTGAGCCATGGTCTGAACTCAGGCAATTAATGAAGATGATGGAAGTGGGGATAAAGCCAGGGGAGCACACAGAATATCTTGGGACAAAAGTATCTCCAGTAAGGACAAACTGCACAGCAAAGCTGAAGAAAGTGACCTCTACTATTGCGGTAGTGGAGCAGGGGGTGAGGAAGAGGCAGATGAGCACAGAAGGGAGGATTTCTGGTTGGGATTATTCAGCTGCAGACAGACAGCTAATGTAATTTCTTGTCCTCATCCCCTTGCAAATGTCATCCAATGCTTGGACTGTGAGTGGAGGAAGAATGAGAATGAGAATTAGTTGCACTTTGAAACTTGAACTGATGACTGAGGAAGAGAAGAAAGAGTCAAACAGGACTATATCTTAGCAAACAGGCATGCAGGCCTTGGAAAATGCTACGCTTCGCAGCTGATGCACTGAAGGGCAGTGACGAAGGGTACACATATTTGCATTTTGGCATTTTCCCCAGAAGCTTCTCCAAAATCCTACAGTGGAATGAAAGGATAGACTTCCACAAGGATGGTGATATTCAGCATCTTGGCAGAATATTCTTGTCACTAAAGCGCAGGTGACACGCTGAGCTGTGGGAAAGCTCAGTTTCCCTGAAGCCTCATTTGTTGAGGATCTTTTAGCTGTTTCCCTGTTCCTGGCTGCTGGGCCTTCAACAACCAAGATGCTGGTGAGGTTCCTGGAATCACCTACTTTCCCTCTCCCCCAGCTCACAGCCAGGCATTGCAGCCAAGCTGCTCCCTGCAGGTGTATGTTTTGACTGGTTTAAGGTGTACTGAACCCCAAAGGCCTCATTTATTTACCTATTTTAAACAAGCTAAAGAAGAGATTCCCTCCTGTGCAAGGAGGGATGGGGTGTTGTGTGACAAGTGGGTTAATACTAGCAGCTTTACGCCAGGCCACTGGTCAGAAATGAAACTGAACTACACCAAATGTCACCTGGTGACTTGGTTATGACAGGAAAATGTGGAATGGAAAGTTGTTTTTTTCTCCACACAAACTATAACATGCTTTTTCTTTCTCTGAGCAGTTATTCTACTGGACTTAGATCTTAAGGGGCTGTGACCCAGCAAGGAGGCTATGAGAAAAGGAAAAAATTGAGAAGAAATTAATGTTTGAAGTTCACTCACTTTAGCTTTAGATTTAGAAGCAAAGGGTACTAGAAAAAAATAGAATAAATGGAATAGGGAGAAAGCAATGGAATACAAAGGATTCATAATTTCACAAATGAAAAAGTAAATTTAAAGTCTCCATTTGTACTCCAAATTGAATAAATATGGTGGCAAAGCTGGTTCTTAATAGTAAAAATCATCTGATATGACAAGAAGAGAAATTCTCCACTGCTGAATAAAGCATCTTGTTTACCAGTTGTTATCACAGCCTCCTGAACGAAACACTAAGAAAACATTTGCATTTGAGACCTAATGTTTAAAAGCTACATTAGTGTGCTAATGTTATCAATGAAGAAAAATAAATGTATATTTATTATTTTGTCACTTTCTCCTTCCTGGTCACCCTGTCCACAGTTACAATGCACCCCTCCAAAATCCAGGTCCCTGTGATGCAACCAGGGGTTGTCTGCCCCAGTTCTTGTTCAGCTGCTCTTGATGGATAGGAGCACCAGTCCTAAACTGCTGGCAAAGCGTATATGAATGAAGAATATGAAACTTTTGTCAGATGCTGCATCTCCAGATTGGCTGAGTGTTCCACTATTTCACTAAAACCAACTTGCCTGCATAGCATCGTCCACAGAAAAGGAAGTCTGAGCACATTCTGAGACTCAGCTCTGTGATGTGTTTGGGCTTGAGAAGCTGAGGGCTTAAGGGCAAACCCAGTAAGTGCCATGGCGCAGGGTCTGGGCAGAAGAGGCAAGGACCAAGCTGCAGGCAGAGCAGTGCACCAAGAGGCTGCCTCCTGTGCTGCAAGGAGCCAGCTGAGCAGCGACAGAGGCGTCAGCAGCTTTGCCATCTCTCAGGATTGCTCCTATGCCAGGACTGGCAGGAGCTATGTGGGGAAGGAGACTCTGTTGTTCAGGACAACATATTGCATGGAACATGTGCTCTTGGCCCCAGGCCTGCATTTGGCAAACTCTGTAGCAGGCAGAGCCACAACTGCCACTTATTCATTAACATCTGCCATCCTGGGCACTTTTTAACTGTTGGAGATCATATTGGAGTTTTAAAACCTGTTTCCCTAAAGAGTTTTCCAGTTGTTTATACAGTGCCTGCTAAAAAGAACTGTGGGTGCAACATCTTTCATATCTTGCTGATTTTTGTTGAATGTTCATTTTAAGTTTGCAGTAAAGGTATGCCTACCTGTTGTGCTGAACTGCATGTCATCCCCTAAATGGGCTGTCAGCTTGAGTACTACAGGCATTAAAATCTCCTTAGCTATGTATGTTATCCAAATACTGAGTGCAGCACCACACTCCTTGTAGTACTTAAGGTTTCTCATTAAAAAGCAGATTAGGCACTTCTGCGCTGTTATGCCCCATAGACTGTATGTCAGTGCTAATGAAGCTTTGGAAAGTTTCAAAGAATTTTATCTATGAAATACAGGCACTTCTTATATTTGTCTCTCTTTAGAGGTAACTAGGGCCCACAGCTAACGTTGTGTCATTAAATATAGAGAAAGAAAGGTAGTTATTTTGTCATTCAGAATAATAAAGATGTTCCTCACTGCTGCTCCATAGAAGCCAGGCTGGCTGCACACTCACTGCGCTGTGATGATAGCTGGTTGCAGGTGGTAGGCTGAAACAAATACTAATTGATAATGTAAATGGGAACTGCACTCACCTCTTCTGAAAGTGAAATTAATGAGAGCTGTGAGAATTTTGGCAAAAGACGACAATTCTTTGTAACAAAATCTTTTGTTATAAAAATAGATTTAGTTCACTGACATTTACCTTACAAAGGTTTCTCAGTTCTAGGCTAACGTTTATGATATAAGCCAGGTACCTACACCTAAAAATAGGCAGGATGTTGGGGTTCCTCTGCTCATGACACACACTCTGGCACAAAGGAGCAATGTGAAATGGGGCCTCTTCCAAACGAGCACACTGACTGCTGCTGACTTGGGCAGGCTTGCTCCAATTCTTGCAATTTCTGAAGGATCCAACTTGAAATCTAATGTGAAAAGGCTTTGGGTTTGTGTGTTTTAAAGCTTGATATTTTTCATTTAAAGAAATTTCTTATTCAGACATCATGCATGAAATTTGATATTAAATATTTTTAAAGATTCTTTGAGGTTTCCCTGCCATCAAGGGCTCAGAATTGTGCATGATTGTATAAAATCACCAGAAGATCCTTTTAGGATCTCAGGTTCATTTCAGGAGATTAGATCACGTCTCTAGATGTTAACTATTGTATAAGACTATATTTATTTTCAACAAAAGCATTCCCAGCAACTATTTCTTCAGAACAGCTTTTTTTTTTTTTTTTTTTTTTTTCTCCCTGTGCTTTCATTCCTTCTGGTATCTGACCTTGTGCAGCCTATCTCCAAAAACACAACACTAAAACTCCCAGACTGATTGTTAAGCTCTGGTAATCAGAGATGGTAGATGACAAATTTAATTGTGCTGGAGTATTACTAGCATGTTTTTCTGTGTAAGAGATTGTACATAGTGAAGCACACAAAGGAAGAAGGACGCTAAGCAAAATGAGATGAAGTATTTTATTGTTCAGCACAGCTAAGAGCTAATCTGGCCCCATTGAAATTAATAAATTGTTGCTACAGACTAACAGATTTGAAAAGTCTGTCCTGATCTAAATAAAAGCAAGTAAAATCGTCTTTCCTAAGAGAACTTGAGACTGTCACAGAATTTCTTCCATCCATGCTGGTGATCATATTGACCTTCTCTTTATATACCGACATCCCGTGATTTTTTCTTTTTAGACTAAAAGAAACTGAGATGCATAAACATTCACATTAAGGGGAAAAAAAGCAAAACCAGGTGGTAGCATAATAATAGGAGTCAGAAGACAGCTGGCTTTACTGACATATCAGTGTGTTGAAAGAGCCTGGTCATCATGATGACAGTGACGTTTCTTGGCAAAAGCTTTACTGTTACTTCCCACTGTGTCTTCTCTCTTGTACTTCTTATGTGATTATGCACCAAAGAAAAAACAGCATTTTTAGTACTGTTTGTTGATGTTATTCATACCTGAAGTCTTTGCTGTTCCCAGTCCTTGTACGGAAGGATGGGTGTTCCCTTTCTGACATTGCAGTGTAGCCACAGGCGTCAGCAGCATCGGAGCTCCCAATCCAAACGTGTCTCTTGCTGTGGATGGGCAGCCAGTCCCACCGATGTCTGCAAGACACTTGCCGTGCTGACAACAGGCCTCCGGTCCACTCTCCTCAACAGACAGGGCAAGGCATATGTGCAAATAGTATTTATTTTCACCTCAGATCTGAACATACATTGTCTGCAAGAGCAATCTGTGATGCACAAAGAAAAAGAAGTGAGGTTTTTCATCCCAGATGTTGTGCAAAATGAATTTTAAGGGACCACTAAATCCTAGCTCCTGGAGACATATATGCCTGTATTGATTAAGATATAGCTACCTATCTGTCCAAACCCCAGCATTTATCTAATTATTCAGCGAAAAACTCCTCCTATCACAGGAGGCTATTACTCTTGGTAGCTCTCAGGACTGTATCAGGACTTTTATAATCACATTTTCACTCATTGTTATGGAAGAAATGAACTATTTATTCTCAAAAAGGAGAAGTATGTTTGGGCATGTCTGGTGAAAACTGAAGTTACGTGACCTGTTACAATGCAGAAGTGAAACTGCCTTCAGGTACCAGGGAAACACGGCCAGTAAATTTGCAGCAAGCATGCTGATAAGACTGTCGTGGTCAGGTAAAAGCTGAATAGAGAGTACAGACCAGAATTCTCTCTGTTTTATTTTACTGTAGCCAGGTGAAAGTCAGAGTCTTAATATTCTGCAGTATCTTTAAAAAAAAGACAAATATTTAATTGAGTTTGTTGGCCACTTTTAATCAGAAGGGTAGAGGTCTCAACAATAACTAAGTGCCTACAAAGATTATAAAGGGAGCAGAGGAGAAGTCATTGTGTGAACATTTGCAAATTCACTCCACCGCCTTTTCGGTATAAACACTTATTCTGCTGGCCAGTCTCTACTGACTGCAGCAGCCTTTGCTCGAGGGGAAGATGCCCCAGGAATACAGGGTTCAAAAGAGAGCCTCTGATCAGAGTTCCCAGTGGATTTTACATTAAGGGAGAAGCTATAGCCAGGCTTCATCAGGCTTCTGGTGCTTGCGGAGATAGCTGTTTCCGGATACATTTCTTCTTTCTTCAGAGCTCTAGCAGCAAGAAAGGGCTGTAAGAGAACTTTGACAAAAAGGTCTAGCTGTGGGATAAAGGGTTCCCATAGCTGCTGGCTTTGCCCTCAGTGCCCAACAGAGATCCTTTGGGCTACCTCAAAATGTATTTCATCTGACATGACTACCTTATTTATCCCCAAAGCGTCCTTTCCTAACTACTGCTTTCCATGTCACTATAGATAATTTCCTACTTTGGTAGTATGTTTCTCTTATTAACCAAGTGTTAGTACTTTGTACAGATGTACAACATTTGGTAAACCAATGTTACAAATAACAGGCCACTGTACACTTGCTAAAGGTCTTCTATTTAAAAAAAAATAATTTGGAAGAGTGAAAAAGAGATTTGTAAATTTTCACCATCTTCAAATGAAAATAGAATGTATTTATTATTATTGCATCTATGAAAAGACAGCCATTCCTCAAAGCAGGACAAACTCTCTGACTAGTTTATAATGAGAAGACATTGTGTTATTTTTAAACTTAAATACATATTTTGAATCATTATCCTTGCCTGCTCTCTTCTCTGGTTTAATGTTCCCCCTCCTCCCACTGCCTCCCCATTTCTATAATTCCTCAATTGTTTGGATATTTCTATCATTGAGCAAATAAGGAAGTGCAGCTTGATAAGACAAACTGGTAGCTGCTTGGATTCATAGATGCAAAACAAATGACATTTTTTTGCAGTTATTAAAACTTCAGTATTTCAAGAACACCTGAGGTTTAAGTGTACTCCTCAAAGTTTACTGAATTCATGGAAATAGTTGTGATGTCTTCAGACAATATCCGCAACAGACATAAAAGTTTAATAATGTTCATAAAACTACATAAAAGCAAGGAAGAAAAATCTGATGGCTACACAACAATTTTTTTTTTTTTTTTGGAAAGAGTTTCAGCTGGTCCTAGAATTTACCCTGTCATTCTTTTTCTTCTTGTTTTTTTAAAGGAAAAAAAAAAAGTTGATTTATCAAAGAATAAAGTCTTTCCATGGAAAGACAGATATCAGTTTTGACTATTTAAATATTCAGAATATTCATCTTTGCATAACTAACACAAGAGATTATAAGAAACTGAGCAGGGAAACAACCTACCTCTTCCTTACATTCTAGTTTTAGGATGAAGGAGAAAAGATTTAGTTTTTCAAGGGTCACTGATTTTGCCTTGTAGTATAGTGAAATGCTGTCCATTTATAGGAAAAAATGGCAATAATATCATAGCAGGATGAAGAGATTCTGTAATGTATAGTTATCAGTTGTGACGTCTGAGCAAAATAAAACCCACAGAAAATACGAGCTTGATGAAACACGAACATTCTGCATATTAACATATTTGTCATAATTGATTTTGGTTAGAAATATTTTGTATTTAAGAGTGACCAATGAACTGTATTGCCCTTGCACCATGATTAATACTGTTTGGCATTATCTTACAAGGATACATGATTGATGGACTTCTTTGATGTCTCTCTATACAGTTACAGCTTAATTGTTCTGTCTCACCTACTGAAACATTTTTTGTGTCTTCCTCCTTCTTCCAGCCTGAGCACCCCAGAGGATGCTGAGGAGAAATGGATCCCTGAGAAGAGAAGCAGAATTCTCGGGAACAGGAATTCCCTGTGGAGAACTCGGGGCAGAGTCTGCAGCACTACCACTTGCCTCACAGACAGCTTGGTAGACCTAAAAATGGCAAAACTCATTTGAAGAATGGCTGTAGTCAGCCACCTACAGATAAAAAAGAGTACAAAACCCAGCCAAAACCAAGCCCAAAACTCTATATGTACATAGGTCCTTGACATATTATCTTAATACATTATGTGCCTTTGTATGAAAAATAGACTTGCTTCTTACATTTTAACAAAGAATCAATGAATGTATCATTTTTCCTCGAGGTATTAAAAGCAGGGTCTAATTAGTTATTAGCTATGGATATTTTATATTCTCATTTTTGGTCCCTTTCCCAGTGATGGATAGATCCAGATATTTCCCAACCTGTAAGAGGTCTCTGAATGGTATACACAGTCAATTTAAACCACTGGGTGGCTCTTGCACCTCACTCACCTATTATTTCTGTGAGTTTGGCATAGTTGTTCCTCTGACAGAATTATAAAATTTAATAAGGTGGAGGTTAGCTATTGCCAAAATGGGAATATAAAGGATTTTCTACAGTCTGTTTATGACTTACCAGATAAAAATCCAAAGTTCATCAAATTTCTAGCATAGGGTTTTTTTTAAAAAATCTGAATGTACATGCACATTTTTGCATAAATCATTTGTTCATATGAATACTACAGAAGCAGACTGAGTTTAAGGTATGACTATAACAAAATTTCTCTCTGTTCTGTCTAATCTGCTCTAGAGAACGAAACAAAAAAAAAACCAGTGGGCTCAAGAAGAAACAGAAAGTAACAGTCCTCCATGCTCATGAATCAAAATGTTCAACATAGGTGATGTAAAGGGCTTTCCTAAGGATAAAAGGAGTCTTTACAAGATAATCTGAGAATTCTATAAGGTATCTTATGCATGCTTTTTACCTACTTTTGGGGAACATCATACAATTAGCCTTTTTTTTTTTTTAATTAATCACTGAAATTTTCACCCATGCCTGAAATTTATTTAGTGACAAAGGACAAAAAAACCCCCTTTAGACAATGAATCATCACACAGAGGCAATGATAACCTGTGCAAATAGCACTCTAAGCCTCCCATAATGAGAAGCTGCTGAATGATAACATCATAGAAAAAAGAAACTGGTTGATTGATTCCTTACATTAAGGTAACATCTATGAGCTGTAAAATCACAGCCCCACTATGTTCAGCAAGTAGTAAAGACTGTCTTAGATTGCTTTGTATTACTGAGATCTCACAAAGGCTATGATGTTGTCAATAACTCTAGCTTATGTGACCCCAGATGTGTTGCTGGCAAGGACACCTGCTAAGGAGACTTTTCTCTCCTTCCCAGGCTTGTACCACCATGGGCGTCACTCTCCCCCAGTCTGACCAGCACTGCATCTGGACTCATCTGCAGAGAAGGAAGCTGTATAACCTGTAGACAGCGAGGAGCTATCTGCTGAACGTTGTTTATCTTAGGCTGGACAGACACTCGTCAAATGGAGTGAAAAGAGGATGCCTAGTTGTACCTTGGACTTGATCCAGTGTTAGGAGACAGACTGCCTTAGCTCACTGAATTACTGGGTATACTGCTGCTTGTAGAACTTGGTTAGAAACTGCTTATATAGAATCTGCTTAGCATAAGTAAGTTCACTTAACATAACTTCTGCCAGCTGTGAACCACTGAACTTTCTCCTTTGTTTAAGTAAAAAAGACCTCAGAATCTTCGAGCTAGAAGATAAGGGAAGCTGCAAGTGCAAAATAGCAACTGAAGATCAGGACTTTGATTGACAGCCTGCCTGATGAAAATGAAGAGATTCAAAGAAGAACAGAGAGACCCCAGACTGTGATTTTGTAATTGGCCCAGAGTGACACACTGGGGGCAGGGGGAGTGGACTGTGGGGGTATAATTGTCCAAGGTAGTTTTTTTTGCCGAGGGTCCCTCTTCAAGAGGCATATATCTTGAGCTGCTCTACGCCAGACCTTGTGAATAAATTATGTATTTTAGAAGAATTTCTGGAATCCATACCTGAGTCTCTGCTACAAGAAACCTAGGGAAAAGGAACTTCCCTGACACCCAGTGCAGTGATCATGTACCTTATGGCTGCTTTGTGCCATTGCCAGGGAAGCTTGTGAGCAGGGAAAGGCAAGGGATCTAGTCCCACTGCCCGTTCCCTTTGTTCAGCCCCACAGACTGCCCTGGCACAGCAGAACTGTCCTGGTTCTTCGTGCCCAGCAGCCAGGGTGCACGGAGAGGCACCTTCCTAAAGGTGAGGCCCTCCCTCATTTGGCTGCTCCTGTTCTCTCATCTTTAGCTTTTTCTTTAGCAATCATGGTGAAAGGGTTCAGTAATAGGTATCAGGTATCAATAATGCTCTAGGTATTATCTATATTTACATCACCCACAATAGATGTAAATGATCTGTCATGGGTATTATAGGTATGGCTAACATCCTAAAGAACATGCACGTGATATGCGCCCTCACTCCATCAGTATTTTGCCATTAAAAAGTCAATATAATGGAATGCATAAAATATATGAACATCCTCAAGTATGTAATATCCCTTCCGGATTCTGCCACTGCAGGGAACTGTAGACTTGTGGATTAAAATGGATATCTACAATTGAGCTCTGAAGGGACAGCAAAAGCCCATTAGCTCTGACCCTATGACACTCCACAGGAAACAAAAAACCAAACAAACAAAAAGCAGAGTACCGTGTTAATGAAGAACGGCTCTCAAATTAAACGGTAAATATTGATTCTCAAAATCTCACATAAGAGGCTGTTTCAGCTTGATCTAAACAGAGACCTCACAGCCCAAATGGAGACAAACAGGAAAGGTCCTGGGAAATATAAAATTAACTGGCTTGAGGCAGGCACTAGGGACCAGGTGCTATTTATTATTTGAGGAACAATAAGACATTCAGGATTCCTGTATTAAGAAGTAAAATTACTGACCTGCAAGAGTTAACTACAGTGCCTGAAGTTATTCATGGAGAATTGAGGGAATGAGAAGCAGACAGCTAGAGAGCTGCAGTCACAGCCAGAGCACAAAGCGGCATTCAGATTAAAATCAGATGTCAGAAAAAATAAGGCAAGGAGCACAACTTCAGAACAGAAAGACTTCCTAGAAAAGCTGAAATTGAAAATCCAGTCTGGCATTAAAAGTGTTACTGCAAAATTGCTAAAGTTGAGCTGTCTGCAAGAGGCACTTCACACATTCAAGTGATGCAGTCAGTGTGAAATGTAATGTGTTATGTCACCATTTCTCACCTCTTGGGCTCCATCACAAAGCTAGCAGCCTGATGGAGAAATTGTATAATTTTCAACATAAGGCTTAACTATTAAAGAAAATGAAATAAATTACCTAGAGGGACACTGACATTTTATTTATTTTATTTATTTTTTCCCATAATAAAAAATGAACAGGTAGAGCAGCAGTCACAAAAACATAAATCTGCTACAGATGGGAAAACCCCTATTTAGAGTTCTCACATACTACCAATTCTAGAAGATGAGGCTATTTTGCAGTCATTCAACACAAAGCCAAATCTCAGGCAATCAAGAGAATACTAGTGATAAGCTATTTAAAAATTCCCAGCAGAAGACGAAAGAAACGAGAAGGAAAATGGAAGGGAAAACATATTGGCAAAGGGTGAATTGTAAAGACTAGCAATGAGTGTGGGTTTATTTGAGAAAAGTGTACTCTTTAAGGTGGAATACAAGACCTTTTATTTTCTCTAGAGAAATAGAAGAACAATAAGAAGGAGAGCAATGCCAGTGCTAACAGAGATGGAAATAAATGGAAGAGAAAACCAACAGTTCTTCCCAAGGCAGCCCCAGTTACCCGAACTGTCCATGAGGGAAAGAATTAGATCTCCAGGACAGAGAAAATACTTGTCTTGGACTGCAATATAATCAGCCCAAGCACTGACAGTGACAAATGTATACAAAAAAGTGTGCTATGGGAATTTATAAAGAGAAATTAAACTACATTCAGTTGTGAATGTGACACAATAGGAACCACAAAGCATTTGTCGCTGCAGTCAAACAAACTTGCTTCCAGGCTGCCAAGGCCCTTCATGACTTCCAACTCTTTGATTAAACTGAAAAGTTTCATTATGACTTTTGCCTTCAAAGCAGAGTTTATAGAACTAAAGGTGTGGTTCTCTCCAGCAATCAGAGAGTGAATGGCTGGTAATTTGAGGACACATAGCACATGCTTCCCTGTATATTCTGTTTTTTAATTGGTATCTTTGCAATAAGTCTGCCCACAGTTTTTCTGAACAGAAGTTTTTCTGCCCAGCAAGCACCAACACATACAAAAGAAATTCTGGAAATATGTCCTGCTTTTGAGTGAAGCATACCTTAAAGCCATTGTTATCAATAACCCAGAAACTGTACTCTTTGAAGATGAGAAGCGAGTTAAGCTGCTAATTTGATAAAGAATGGCAAGTACTTCTCTTAGCTAAATGGATGCTTAAAAAATCTCTTGAAACCATTTTTAAAGAGCTGTCATCTGCATATCCTTCAAGTTCTTTGACATAAGGTATCTGCAGTGGCATTGTCTTCCCATCCTTCCTTTATCCTTACAGGGGTTTGCTCTTTCAAGTAATAAAATTTAGCACCTGATAAACAAAAAATATTACTTATTTTACATTCCATATAGGTTATTATGCACTCATAGCAATACGTCTTAATATCCTGAAGTACTTAAATCAACCTATATCAGGTGTTTGACTTTTAATTCTCTTCTCAGAGAGACAAGCATTAATTTTTCTTTTTTCTTCTCAACTATTATAATTATTCATGTTTGTATTTTTGATAGAGAAGGGAATGAAAAGTCTGTAATGGTACTAAGTTGCTTGGGAACACCATTCAATCTTAAACAAGATAAAGTCTGTTAGACATTTTTCCAGCAGATGTGCTAGTATAATGAGGAGTTAATGCTGACTAGTCCTATGACTGATGTTACACAGAAGGTTGCAGTATTCTGCTGTGATCTTATAACAAACCAAAACTTTAAAGTGACATACCAAGATTGCCAGGCAAAATAAAGACCATCATACACCTCATCATGTTCTATTCCAAGTTTTCTTCATTGTCTCATTGAATGTTCGACACTCGTATATTTAAAATGAGAAAAAATTGTCTTCCTAATGAAAAGCAGATGAAGTAGAAGTTCTTATCAGATGCAAGTGATGACAAAGGAACCACAACAATATACCAAGAACAACTATGTAATAAACTAAGGCTTTAATAGGCAGCAAAGTAAAATAACATGGAATTAAACAATAACCAATGTGTGAAAGCTGCCTAAGATGTCTCAGAGAAGGTAGAAGTGTGTTTCAGAGCTTAAACGTTTCAGCCAAAGACACAGAATTACACTTAGAGTATGCACTTGACTGTTGTCAGAGCCTTCATCCTTGGTCGAATGAACCTCCTGACATCCTGTTGATGTGCTCAAAGACCTGCGCATATGTCTCAGAAAGTTGGCAGAGAGCTATTTGTGTGTAGCTCATCAGTCTCGCGGCAAACACCAGGGAGATCCAAACGGTCCCTGTCCTCATCACCTCTCTCACAGCCGGGTAGGTTCTTTTCTGATTCCTGTCCTTGAGACATCAGGTTTTACAGACATAGTCTTACAGGATTAGGGAGTGCACCAGACTGAGGCAGGAGGGTCAGCTGTCTCAATGACTCGCTAATCAGAGCTTTAACTTGGACATGAGGACGGGCCTAACTGCACTTGGTGGCACAAATGAGGCTGTGATTCATCAGACTATATGCATCTAAGCCAAGTAGCCAACAGACTTTGGGAAGCGGAGTACAGAGAGCAGCTTCCTCACTGGAGAGGAAGGCTCAGCATTTCTCGTCTCAGAGCAGATGCCAAAAGAGTTCAGCTGAAACATGTCCTGGTTGTGCCTGACTGTCTTCCTTTACTATAAACTGAGCTTAGCATGGCCAGTTTAGATGGCAAGTGCTATATCTGAATTTAAGCAAGACAAAAGCCACTGCTAGTTTCAGAGTTCAAGGAGTCTGATGACTGATCCTGCACTTAAGACAATATGGTTTGATTCAAGCCCACGTGCCTTCCTCTTCTCTCCAGCCATGCACACTTACATTCTTTACTGAGAGGAGATTCTCAGCTCTACTTGAGCTCTCATAAACTTGTAAACTAACTTCCTGGGAGGTATCCAAACTACTCTGGCTATCTTTCATAATGCAAAACAACCAAAGACAAGAAAGAGTGGAAATTCTGATCGCAGTGGCTCAAGAAGCAGGAGAAAAAACCAACCAACCAACCAACCAACCTTGAAACATTAAAAGCAAAATAGACAAGGAGGCACTTGCAGTTGTAAGAACAAAGCCATGACTTTGCTGTTATGCACATTTCACAAATAAAGTATTAAAGATCCAACAGCCTGATAAAATGATGTCTTCCAAACGCCTAAACTGGATAAACTCTTATTCAAAAAAATTCCCTCCTGAACACTTGTCAGTGAATAAGCTGCAATTTACCTTGTTACATTGTGTAAGTGTCTCTTTGAATAAGCTTCCATTTAAGATGACTGAGAATGTCATTCTGGTAATTTACTACTCCCTCCTCTTACATATCTTGCTCTTTAACAGCCAATCATATTTTTAAAGTTCATTTCACCTTTAAATCATCAATCTAATGCTAATATATTCCTGTAGCAGTGCTGCAGTCATTACTGCAAAGTATATTTTAATAAGAAAACCTGTTCACTAAAGGCATGATGACATACTCCACCACTTTTAAAATGATTTATACTACTAAGCATGCTTTGCCCTTATGATTTATATTATTCACCATGCTTTGCTTCCACTGCAACTTCTTGAACAGTTTCCAGAGCCTTGTGGAGACCTGAAAAAAATGTGTATTCCATATGTCTACTGGTGGAGGACTTCTGACATTTGGTGCCAGGTAATACTCAAAGCAGAAACTTCTGCTAGCATTTCCTTTTCTGTGCCTGATTTTTGGAGAATTGGACTATGAATTTCTCTTACAGTAAAAACAGTATGAAGAGGCTAGAAATTCCTTTGCTCATTCCAAACTCACTCCACGTGGCACTTTTCATCGTGATCCAATTAATCTAACTGCTTAAAATTCAGCATATATTTAAGAATGATTGCTACACTGGGATGACGTTGACTATTGCCTCTATACTTCTGTATCATAATTCCAACACTTGCAAAATCTTATTTTGCAAAGCTTTTCTCAGATACAAGACAGTGAAAGTTTTCCTATGGTGGCATAAAAGTCTTTAAAGAAAAAAACAGCGAAAAAGAGGATTCAGTCACAAACATTTTGGTTCCTAAGTTATGAAAGAATTCAAGAAAATAGGTTGCCTGTTTGAAAGGTTGTTCAGGCAACTTGTTTTTCCAAAAGTAGCATTTAAAAAAAAAAAAATAATTTCCAAGTACTGACTTCAGCTCAGCCATATAGCATGCAATTAATTCATGAGTCTACCTTATCATTTCAGTACAGGTTCTGCTTCCATAGCTAGTTTTAAAAGCAGCAGTTTTCAAAGTAATAATTCTTTCTTATTCTGTATTTATTTTGAATTCATGTCTATAAATAGGGCTTGCTGCTCTCATTCTTCATAATTATTGGAACTGCTCCCAGACACCTGAAAATAGTCAACTATAACTTTGGCTTGCTGTAGGTCTTAAATAAAAGTGTGATGATTAGTATTTTTAAACTGGCACATCAGTGAGATGATGTCGAAAAATAAGAATATAGAGCATAATTAAAGTATGTCCAAGCACACTGGCTTTCAAACGCATGAATGTTCTCTGCTTCTAGTAGAAATGGGTGGGTTTATGGGTCATAGTTACTACTAACGCTGTTAGTTACAGCAGAGTAGCACAACATACTCTGAGAGCTAATGTAAGGCCATGAGTGGCCCTATTGAAGCTGAAGAAAGGAAGGATTACATGATGCCTCTTTAGCGAAGGAGCACAGTATGATTTCATACACTCAGACTCTGGAGTTCTAAAAAAAAGGGGGTTTAGTCATCTATCAGAAAATTAAAAGCCCCCATTCCTACAATAAAGCCCAATAGAAAAGAGTAGGTGGTTTGCTAGTCCAAAGGGAATTCTGTTCAAGGATTATTACTGACTAATCCGTTTATTAAAAGCTTTCTAAGCACATCATGGAAGGGAGGTAGCCTTTTAAAAACGAGAGTGTCAGGGACTGTATTCTTAACAGAAAGCAATGATAAGAGTTGCTGGTCTGTATTGCTGGCTGTATCCTGTGTTATGCAGGAAATTTTGAAAAAGTTGAAGACATCGGCAATGCCTCCACTCCCCTCTGTATGAGGAGAGAAAGAGAGTAGGCTGGAATAAACAAGTCTGAAATTCCAGAAGAAGAAGAAGAAAAAAAAAAGAGAGTCAGAAAGACGGTTGCAGTCTGTCATCATGGAATGAAAATCGTGAAACATTTATTTCAGCCTTTCAAAATGACAGTGATCTCTCTTTTCTGGAGATTCTGCCTTCAGGTTTCCTTCCATGCACCCTTGGCAGTCTTGTTCAAGTCCTTTTGGTCTACCATTTAAAGCTTTCTGCTTTGGAGAAGGGCTGTTTCTTGAATGCCCAAGGTTGCCTCCCTCAAGCCTCACTGGGCTCCTGGGGTGAAATAAGAGGAAATATTGTAATGCTGCAGAGTATACATAATCCTATGGAAAATAATTTCATTGAAACATTTTTAATCAGCTTTAATTACAATGACTCCCTAGCACACATCATAGCAAGATCATAAAGCTGATTTTATGAAACCCTTCGGTATTCCTGGGTGAAATGTGCTATTATAGGCTTATACTAAGTGCAGCTAGGACAAAAGGTCCTGGTACCACTACAGAAACGTACAGAGGAACACGTAATTCTTCTGTACAAGAGAAGTTTTAACCAGACTCTTTCCTAATCCCTTGTTGGCTTTTACTACTGAACCAAACCCACCTGCAAAAGTAGAGGACATTAGGAAACCAGGTTCTCCCCAAAGCACAGGGAGTTCAGCCTACTGAGCAATCTGGCCCAGTAAGAGCAGAGGTTCATATCCTCCCTTAACCTCCAGTCACATCCCCAGTTAGTCTTAACACCTCTGTCACGCTTGTAGAAGCAAAATGCTAATTTATTCACTCTTGATAATTGTTTTGTTCCTGAGGAGCTTCATTTACAGTGATCTCCTTGTCCTGAACATGCCCAGGAGTGAAAACTGAAGACGTACTTTGCTATTCAGGACTCTTTTGTTGCAGGGGGTGTGTGGGGAGGCAGTATCTGTGCAGGCATTTAGTGGAAAGGCTGGGAGGGAAGAGAGACATTTAGGTTCTTAGCTCCTCTGAGCAAAGTTTTTTATCTAGGTTAATGAGGAGCTTCATAAGGAGGCTTTATGAGGTGACTCTGTCTGTCAGTGTCATCTTCCTTCACCCATCGGCCAACTCTCATGGAAAGAAGAGGCCTTGCAACTTTAATTACAGTTCCAGTGAAGGAAAGAAGGCTTATTAACATGCTCCCTGCTTTGTACTTTGAAGGCTGAATCACCCTGGACTACTTCTTGACCAGGAGGTGGAACGAAGCCAATGAATTAGCATCTTCCTTGAGACAACTACGCAGCACATAAAAGTGCATCAGGACATGGCACCAACCCATATCTCCAGTGTTTCTTAAAAGTCAGTAAAAATAAGCAACTAGGAGTTGGCACTGTTCTAAAAAACAAATATTGAAAGAGAGATAAGTGCAAATCTCCACTGCATCACATTCCATCGGTTTTGCTCCTCACGCTGCTTTCCCTTGTCTTCAGCTCAAACCGGTTGCTCTCTGCCCTTTTCATCCTACCTGTAGGCAATCAGCAAGACTTCTTTTGCTGAAGTAGGCATCTTGGGGCTTCTGTGAAAAGTATCCTAGGAAACAGCCTGATAGCCCCCAGGGCACGGGAAGTATGGGAAACGGAGCCGCAGCAATGGTGGTAATCATTGGCAATGATACAATTCCATTTGTGCTGGAGAATGGAAAGAAAACTGATAAATTGAACACTTCTAGTAAGTATTGTTAGGAAACTAACAATTACAGCACATAAATGTGGAAATGAGGCTTAAATGAACACCCACATGCTCTGCAGAGGTGCTCAGTACCATAAATGTCTCCTGCAGATGTTTCAAATACAAATAAGTGTTCAGTTAAAATAATTATTTGAATGCTGTGGAAAAACTGAGCAGGAAGAAATGGTATAAATGAAGGTAAACCAGCAAAAACAGGTACCAAACCAGGTTATTAGCTGTAGAGAGGAAAAGAAACATTTCCTCATATTAAATGGGGTTGGCTTCCTGCTACTAGTTTAGGGACTCACACAGTACTATGGAGAGATGGGGAACTATACAGTCCAAGCAATGCATGTTTTAAGCCTGATTCTTCCAGACCTACCTGAAAACACAGGGGCTGAGAACAGCCCTCTGTATTGATTTTAATTCTTTGGCTGTAGGCTTATTTAGCCTCCGGGGAAACAAAGAGATTTGCATTAAATATAATTGAATAAAGTATAGCAAAGTGAATACTGCAGCAAGGTCCTGATCCACAGCTAATGATAAACTAATAAAATTAAACTAATTAGGCTTGGAAACAATACTCATAATCTGATTATTGCATTTTAAACATGAAAGGGAAGACTGCATCAAGAGGAAAGGAGTATAGCACCAGTACTGAATGCAATGAGATTCAAGGCAAACCCACCATCTAGTTACATTACTTCCAAACCTACCACCTGAGAAGCCATGGTATCTGCTAAATCGCTATATTCCTGATAACCCCGTAAACAACACCCATATTTTCAATAGTATCACGAGGTAATATTTGACAAGACACGCCAAGATCCGAGGGACAGCGTTTGCAGGCAGCCTGAACACATGGAGAAAGCGCATATATGCCATTTTACTAATAAGAGAAAGAAGAAAAAGAGCAGAGCAATCTTCTCCTTGTATTAGCACCATGTATTAGCACGGGCTATCTCCTCTCTGGACTTGATGGCATCTTGGCCTACAGCCCTGAGAATGACAAAGCTGGGATTTTTCCTCACCCTCACTGCTTCTTTGGTGGGATTCTCTGTTTAGCCACTTATTAATAGCTGGAACACGCACATACTGCTGATCTGGTGTGCACTGAGGTGAGTTAGTCCATGTTATTGCCCTTGGCTTTGTGTTTGATTTAGACGTGTTTTGTTTAGTGTTGAAGGAGAGGTGGTGTTTGTGAAGGGAGCAGTTAACCCACTGTGAGATCTATCTGGTGGGGTCTGTTTTTTTCCCTCCATCCTACTCTTCATATGGCTGAATCACTGTTGATTGAGTTTCTGCAAGTATACCCTAGAAACTTTTCTTAAAACATGCATTTATAAGCTATATAAAGGACAACCTGATTGATGTTGTATGATCACATTCAAAGTTGATGGAATCAGGTCTAGCCATTTATTTATTTTGAGTCATAATCTCCTGGGTCAGCAGTCACAGTAAGAAGTTGCTTTCTCTCACTCAGACTAACAGGCAATTCTTTCTACACTCAGAAGACTGAGAGGAGATCTCAGAAAGCCAGGCTGATGGCAAGATGGTGATTCTCTTGCCTGAAAACCAGTAGCAAAACTTATGTTCCTACTTGGGCCCTAGGCTGTGAAAAAAATAAGTGAAGAGCTGGTAATTGCTGTGTACAACATTGCATCACATCTAACAAGGTGTCACCACAGCATGTTGGTATTTATTAACAATTAGGTAATAGATTGGTGTTGTAGCAGCTAGTATTCCAGTTTTCATTACAGAAAGATTTTTGCAACATCATTTGCCCACTTTAACAAAACTCTGAGGTTAAACGGATGACTTAAACACAAAAGCATCATCTGCCAGCTACCAGAAAAGTCAAAATTTTTATATATAAAGACTAGACTAACACAGCTACAGTGCTGTTAACAGTGAGGAAAAATTAGACACTACTTTCAGTTTGCACTGGAATTGTTCTCCTCAGTTAAACCTTAAATAAAAGCTGATGTCACTAGTCACACTTTGCAAAAGCCCAAGTGGGAGGTTATGCTTGCAGTCAAGGTTATCAGTAGTAAAATCCTATTTCAAATGAAACTGAGTACTGGAGGAAAAAAAAAGAGAAGAAAAATCAGAAAACCAGCACAATTATTTACTGTTCATTTTATCACACAGTGCTAGTTTGGACGCTGAGGAAAACAAATAATTAAATTCCCAAATTCATCTGTGTTCAAATTACATCAGTAGCAGATCTATCCCTGACCAAAATATTAGAAGATGGATTTCGGTCTGCCTCCTTCTATTTCTCAGTTAATTCTTTGTTTAATAAAATGAAATGAGGAATGTAGCAAGCTGGAATAAAAAAAATGTTGGGGTGGGGAAGTTGTTACAGGTTTGTTTGGAATGGTTCAACTCAATGAACATCCAAGGAAATCAAGTAAGAGTCAAAGATATGTTTTACTATTGTTATAACAAACTTCTTTTAATGTAGTATTTGGAAATACTTCTCAAACTACCAAACTGATTTTTTTTTTAATCTGCCGATGTGGCGTGTCATTTTTTTTTCCCTGCTGAAACAGTGATAACAGTGGCTAGTGTCTTAAGGCTTTCTCCACGCACAAAAAAATGCTTTTCTTCCTTCCATAAAGGTTAAAAGTGATCCTTAGAATTTTTTGTGCCATTAGCTTCATTTGAGGCTGAATAAACTCCACTGGCAAATGCAAACATCACTTAGGAAACATGTTTAAAATAAGCCACAGTTACAAATCAAGTGCAGCATCTAAAATACGGACAAGTTAAACTGAGATGTTTTTCTCCATTAAATCCATGTTATTTTATCTTCCCAGTTTGTCAGTTTTGTATCTTCGCATTGTACAAAGGCCAACATCTTTGCACTCCCTAGAGCTGCTCAGAGTCTGGCTGGGTAAAGCAGAAGCTATACAGTTCAAAATGACAAACCCATGCTTCCTAAGATGAATAGTATGAGACCTCTGTGGGAACATAAGTATTAGTTTCTCCGAGCTTTATTGTAAGCTGTCAGAGATAGCATCTCAAAGGCAAAGAAAACTTTAACTTACTCTGTCTTTACATAAAGAACTTCTACCAAGATCTAGAAGTAGTTTTCTTATCATTGTAAATGGACAAAAATTGCATTTCAGAGATTCCAGCTTTTTAGAATTGCCAGACAAATTAGGCAAAAGAAGAATCTGTCCCATAAAAGGCAGGCATCTGGAAGTTATTCTGCTTCAGAGCAAAAAGGAGCTCCCTTCAGAGTGTTCCTCCTCTCCCCCATGCAGTGTGACATCAAACATTCCTCAACCTCAGGCCTCCAAAACAACCTTTCATGTACCTCCTACATAGCCCAGAAATTGGCTCACTTACCTAGGATTGATTCAAGTCACCAAGACCCTTCAGATACAGAATTAAACCTGGATCTCCTTCATTCCTATGAATGCCAAGCTGCTGGCTGTCATAGGAAGCAGTTTTTCAATTAAGCCTGTTAGAGCCTAGATAACATCTTATATAAAGGGAAAAAATGATAATTTAATGATTACTACACTCGTTTTGAAACGCGAAGTTAAGAGATGCATCATTAAAATGTAGCTGGCAATTACATTTGCAGGCATTACATAATTAATCACTCAGTGCAGCAGTTCTTTCAGATAAATATTCCTAAAAATATTCCTGAGAACATAAAGATGTAACCGCTCCACTTAAACACGTACAACAATCATACCACCATGATATTTCTCTGGACAGCTAAAATGATAAACGTTGTAAAGTATTCTTTATTCTGAGGCTGCTCACTCTGCTGGTTGGACTATGAAGCACCTGGGAAGATAAAATGTTCCATCAGAACCAAGTGCATGGGCCTTGGTTACCTTCCTTGGAGACGTCTGCTGGAAGGAAACGGTTCCTGCAGTGGGAGCAGCCACCCCCCACTTGGAGAAGCACATTTTTTATCACTCAGACCAGAGAAGCCAGCCTCCAACATCTCATTGTATTAATTAGTTTCCCTCCACATTCAGTTTTCTCAGAACAACACAGTAGGAGGAAGAGGCCAGCCAAGGTCCTGTTTTATACTTCATTGTGTTGCAACACAGCTTCAGGTGCTGGCATTAAGCTACAGTCAACATTCAAATTAAAGAGGATTTCTCTGCAAGACAGAAGAATCCCTTTTATGCAGATGCATTTCCTTCAGTTCAACTTCTACAGAAACATTGCAATCCAAGACAGATGTGGAAACATTAATACTCCAGTATAATTTCTGAAGAAAAGATCTTGCATATACGCTTTACAATGCTGTCTTCCTAGAAGCTATGCTGAGCCACAGGAAGTGTAGCAATACAACTAAAAGGCACATTTGGTTCCACGCCGTCTTAGAAAGCTTACAAGCACAGGATTTAACAAAGACTTCCAAAAATAGCATAGCAAGAAAGTTGCTAATATCATATCACAAAGACGAAGAGAGAGGAGGGAGGAAGAGAGAGATGCTGTACAGATAAAAACCAAGATAGATCACTGAAGAGTCTCAGGACCTTCCTGGCTTCTTTGTGTCAAAATTAGAGCCTTCATTAATTGGCAATAGTTCAAGGTAAGACGCAGTTTTCAAACTAAAGCAGGCTTTCCCCTAAGGATGGAAAAAAGAGTCCACTACCCATTACAGTACAACTACATAAACCCACACTTAATTCTAGTTATTCAATGAAGGTTATGGATTGGCCCATTATGAAAGAAGAGGTTTAAAAGGGTGGAAATTATCACTTACTGCTCGCCATTAAGTGTTCCTTTATTGAACAGCAGAGTGACCCCACTTCTCACTTTTTACCTGGTCTGTATGTGTTACTGCATCTTTGAGGGCTTGTTACTCAATTTTACTGTATTTGAAACTACATGCTGAGAAACATTACAATTAATGTTCTTAATCTAAAGTTTTGTCTTGAAGTGAGAAACCTGCAGTACAGATTACATATGTTGATCTTTTTTCGTGACTAACGGCCTGTGTTTTATTTTCTTTAAGAGATACACTGCATGGACTAGTATTTTCCAGAGCAATGAGGCAGTCCCCATGTAACGTTATGCTAGAGCAAGAGCTCTTCAAGCAAAATAAAATACACGTTGAAGTCTTCGTTGCCCAGGAACAATAGGTAAGCAGGAGAATGGTATTTAATAAAGCGCTAATACAATGTAGATGCAAACCTGGGAGGGTAGCACTGTTGTGAGGGGAGACAGGAGGTCATCACAGAGAGTTCTGACTCCTCAGTGCTTTGAACAACCTGCACCTCTCATTCTTCCTACTCCATTTTCTCTAGTGCCTAATAAAACTGGAAATTAGCCTCTTTAAAAAACTGCTACAGAGTACTAAAAATGAGAATTCATTATCTAATTCATATAATGCTGTTGAAAACCTAGTCTTTCCAGAATAGACAAACTGAATCAAATGGGCAAAAGCTGCAGAGGGCACTGAGCACCCAATGACATTAAATGAATTAACCTTCTCCCATGAGCTGAGAGGAAACAGAGAAAAAGGCCCTAGGCAGAGGTTACACAAATATGTTCCTACACAAAATGTACTTATACATGCAAGATATGTGATTTGCTAGATAAGAGCAAGACATTACCATATATAATTATCACTTGCATGCTTAAGTGCCTATTTGTTTAGGCAGTCACTACATGCATGGAAATCATTTGCTTACATGTAACTGAAATAATGCAATCTCTGCTCTTATTTGTGGAGCATTTCAGTTATTTATTTGCTTAAATTTATGTGAGGAAACTTTAAATAAACAATAGTTATTTTCTAAGAAGCTGAAGATTAAAATACAGATTTTGAGTGGATGATTTCCCTCCAGACACTGAATTTTCTTTTTTGGCTTATAATTTCTAAGGTGGCTCCATTGGTATATGCCATAGAACATCAAACAAGATCACAACAATCCACTATCCTGACACATGTAGCACATAATTGAAGAGCTGAATGAGCAAGACCTTATGATTAATTTATCAGTCAAGAAATAACTTCTCCAGGATGTGACTGAAACAGAGTATATGGGACCTTGGACTACAGCTGTCTATTTAATATATTCTGTCAAGCTTAAATATACGATAGTGCTCCAGTACAAACAAGCTGCTGTACAGAAAAGTCTCAGCACTAAAGGTCACTGTTCACAAAGGAGACAGAGGAATAAAAGAGGTTACTTTATTCGAACAAAGGAAGAGTCCACTGGGAGCGTTGGTGAGTCCACAAGACGGGTTCCCGTGGGGTCTCTCGACACATAGGAGCATCCAAACCCCTTTTATCCAATTTTCGTGGCCACAAGATCCCTCCTCCTTTCTCCATTGGCTGAGGTACTCAGAGGTTACAACTTTCCGACACACCTACCACACAGAACACGCAACATTTTTCATACATTTTATGTTCATTACATCATAGTCTGGGCATCGCAGGGTGGAGAAGTTAATATGTGTAAGGCAATCAAGAATGTGCATTAGGGTAAAAGGTCACTAAAGTTCAAATTGTGGTTTATGCAAAATAGGGGTCTCTCTCCTGATACTTCTCATTAGCTGATTGGTCAATACTTAACTTTCCCCTCTCCTTATCATAAGCCTGCACATTTTTGCAAGCATAAGCTTGCTGCACCACTTGCACCACATTTTTGTAAAGACAGGCGATAGTTGACATATCACTACTTTGCATATTCTTTAAAGTTGGCATCACACCTAGTCTGTTGTTGCATGGTACAGCTAGGAAGAAAGTGGCTGTTAAATTCAAGAAAGAATTGAACGAGTAAAGTAATGTGGGAATTATGCATGTTTTTTAGCTGCTAGGAGAGTGACACTGGATATTGTTCCAGTTTCTGATGAGGTCAAAGCTCCCACACCCCCATGAGAGAACTCACTGCATTTGTATATGGTCCACAGCTCATGCTGCTATTGGTTGCATGACGATGGCAATTGGTGTGTATTTATACCTATAGCAGCTACAGAAAGAGACTGCTCTTTCTAAATGGCATCTGCTAGCCTTGCTTACCTTGCTAACATCCACATAAAGCAGCTGTAGAATTAGAACGAAAAACTGTAATGTGCAGAGACAGGGCCACTATAATATGACTTTTGTGGGTGGTGAAAACATAGAGTTAAAGAACTTGGTGAGGAAACTAAGCACTGCTTTCCTAAACACGGGTCTGCAGTATAAGTCCTCTTTATGGGGTATTTCTCTTGCTGAGTGACTTCACAGATCTTGCCTGTTGCCCATCCCCTTTTCATCCTTTGATTTACTAGTCTTGGAGTTTTTCAAACTCTTCTGAAGATTCAAGTTTTGTGACTACAAAGACCTTCTCTTTGAGTCCCACACTTTGCAACCACAGTAGAACAAATTTACATCTAGTTAATGTTTAGTGAAAAAAAGTAATTTCACTATTAAATGGTGTCTGGTGACTCAAAACGAGCCATTAATTATTCTACACTTTTGATGGGCCTGGCTTGCCAACATGCTGAGCAGCCAGCTCTTGTAGTTATACTTTTGGTGTTATGCATTTAAAAAAAATCAGCCCAGGTGTTTGTACTCTGAATAGACACTAACAGCTTTGTCAGCCAGCAAAGATTCTCAAGAGTACTTTAACCTGATGTTATTGGATTTTTTCCTCAAGTTGAAGACTTTCTGGTGTCTGAAACAGAGACTTGGGCAATTGTTTTGAAAGCTCATTCAAAACAGACGGCCACAAAGGGCTGTTTCCCAGAGACATTCAGATTGTTTATCTAGTAAGGTATGAAGAAAACTATTAACCTCAGTAGCTTTTTTACACTCCTGGCCACAGTGTGGTCATGAACTCTGCAAATAATGGGTTTTAATTGCCTTTCAAAAATATGTTTTGACATTCGAACTGCTTAATTGCTTGAACTTCTCTCTTCTTTATCTCACAGCTGCCAGAATCAACCTGAGAGTGATCTCTGGGAAAGTCTAATTCAGATGAAACAGCTGCTGAGAGCACAATCAACCCAACACTTTTGGTCAAGGATTACATGTATTGCAGAATAGTAGGCACAATGAAAAATCTCTCCTTCATGTAGGTTTTGAGCAAGGCACCTTTAGAAAGCTAGAAAACCCAGATGATGACTTAAAGCAATCCATGCTTCAGAACAGAAGGGGGAAGGGTGGGAAAAAGAAACGGATTACGTGACATCCCATGCTGACAACCAAGCAAGAAGAAATTATTTGCCCAGGTAGAGAGTTATTGCCACTAGAGGTAGTAAAGAATAGACAAGTAGAAACCAATGAAGCTCTGCTCTCATCTGAGCCCATGGGAGGTCTTGAACTAGGATTTGTAGTTTGTTTTTTGACTTGTTCAAATTATGTTCAGAAAAAACCACTATCTTCCATGCCCCCAAAGCACCCCTTCTAGCAGAAAACCAGTGCTGTTATTTCCTCATTGTTTTGAGCTGGTACTGCATCTGAAAGAAGCTCTCCTGCCTGCTCCTGAGCTATCATTTCTAGCCCAGCACAAGTTTTCAGTGTGAGGTAATTTTAAGCAGGCTATTTAAAAGACAAGAGCTTAAATCAAAAGGAAGATGGTTTTAGCTTAGACCCATTTGCCTGCCAGGTTCATTGCACAGGCAACACGAAAGTATATTTTACCACTTAGAAAGCAATAACAGGCTGAGAGTCAGCATGACTGCTCTGAAACGGTGAAGGGGGGGAAGA
Source organism: Caloenas nicobarica (assembly GCF_036013445.1). Lineage (NCBI taxonomy): Eukaryota > Metazoa > Chordata > Aves > Columbiformes > Columbidae > Caloenas > Caloenas nicobarica. The sequence goes on along the minus strand of NC_088246.1, from coordinate 26,448,148 downwards.
AGTAATGATGGCTAAATGGTTACCATGCTCTGCTGTGAAGGCAATTTCATTTAAGTGAAGGTAACACGGACAAATGTGGAAAAGTAGGTGGATCTTTAAAAGAGGCACAGATGAACTCTAGAAACCGTACACCGATCTGAACAAAATTAGACTGGAAAAAATGCACGACTAGCAGCGTCAAAAATATACTGAAATTACTTACGGACATGAAGATTCTCCATTATTTATAGACATTAAATACAAATGGGTTCACTTCCTAGAAGATAGGCTCTAGTTCGAAAAAAAAAAAAGAATTTATAGACTCAAGACATGTATATTCCTGAAGTACGTTCCACCAACTGCACGAGCCCAGGTCACCAAACCAGTCCCGTGTGGGGTGGCTGTGTTGGAGCTTCGCTTGTGAAGAGACATCAGGGCTCCCCCTGCAAGGGCCCTGCATAGACAGTACCTGCTGCAATTACATACACCTTACAGAGCTTCGCAGAAAAAACCACACTGTCTTACCCTTGAAGATAAAGACATTCCTCTTCAGTTTGATTCTAGTGCAAGGAAAACATTTCTTCATACTGAGCAGATTGTATTTGCATTAATATGGCATTGAAATTGATATATAAATATGTTATTATTTATCTGATACTGGCTGGACTGAATGGTAAATTGCAGATATAACTGTCTTAATTGTAAAAGACTTTTCCATTTTTGACAGAACACCAATTATTATGAAAATTAATACCTTTTGCAGCAGGAAGTCTTAAATTATAATTTTCAGTTGATGCCTGCTGAGGAGGAATTACAACAGAAGAAACAGCAAAATCTTTTGCATTTACAATTGAGATAAATACTGCTAAAAACTGACTATGGAGATGCAGAAAATTACTTCTTTTATATGAGCACAGTAGGCTAGTACATACTAATAAAACACACAAATAAAAGCATTCCATTTAGCAGCTCTGCAAGGCCATCAACAGGCCAAACTGTCCAATACTGGCACACAAAACAGGTTGTACCTACACAAATTTTTCAGCAGAGTACATATTAATAAGTCAGCTGATCTAAATGCACGCTGTTTTCAAGTACTGTGATTTGAGTGCTAGCATCTATATACTTGCTCTTGATTTTAAAATAACGTATCTGTATTTTGTTATTATCTTTATAGCAAGAAAAGACACACTACTTCACATGTAGAACATCCTGTGACATATTTAGAGATCTTTAAAACAACTCTACTTATTTCTAATTTTAAGTAATTTTATAGTGGAAAATGTATCATTCAAAGCTGATGCACTTTGCAGCAAGGATTTGATTCCAGTAAAATAACAAAAACATTGAAGAAAAGGTTTTGAGGTCATCAAGCATATAATTTTTGACATTTCCAAACCCAAAAAGTCAGCTCTTTTCTCTTTCAAACAGTTCTTCGTTTAGAAGTCAGACTATAATTACAAGCTAATGGCTACTTAGAAACAAAGTAGAAAGGTCAGGCATTATGTAAGGTAACAGTTGTTCACTCCCAACTCTTTTTTTCTGCCTCTCAGCTCTGGAAAGCCTTATTCATCTCTGGCCCCCACAAATGAGAAAAGGGATAAAAAATGTCCCTCTTGATGATGAAGTCTGTTCTGCTTCCTAGAATGTCACTGTGGGAACATTTACCCTGCTCTGCCCTGTATTCAAGGACAGCTTAAGAACCATTTTCTGCCCAGAGCTGTATTTATGCTCCCACAACCCAGCTTCTCCTCCATCCAGGCTTCCAGTCAAACACGCTTCTACCACACCTGCTGGTCTTCTCCTAGCCCAACATCACATTTGATTTGGTTCCTTCTACCTTGCCAAATTACTCAACACATTATAATATTGCCCTCTGTTTTAACAAGAGTCAGAGCCTGTGCATTCTCTAGCTCATGGCTGGCTGATGGAACAAGCACAGAGCAGGTGTTGAAGACGACAAGAGAGGTCAGTGAAAATCCTGTAGTCCACCAGTGGCACCAAATCAAAGTAAAACTCCATTAATTGCTCTGTCTTGACAAAGGAAATAACTTTCCCCTTGAGTTCTCTCCGGAATAATTAATCAGCTTCTTGCTTTGCTAAATGGGTTATAGATATTACATAAAGCTGAGTCAGCCACAGTCCTACTGCTGATCTTGAAGATTACTCATGGGTTTTGAGATCAGTAACAGAAGCTTCTCTTATGTATTGCTAACTTTTCCTTAACACGTTGAGCAATTAACAGTCACCTAATCAGGCCCCAAACCACAGCAGATTCACAGCTACTGTTGATCAGAGCAAATGAAATCAGATCTCTTCAGCTGTAACGCCTTGCTTGTTGAAGGCATGTCTGACTGCAGGCATGTCTCTGTGTGCTTGAAATTTCATGGGTATATATTTCCACACCACATTTTATTTTTTGTTAATATCTAGTCAAGGATACTAAGGAATATTCTCAGCCAAGTGATAAAAAGAATAGGGGAAGACTATGGGAAAAGATAGGTAATAGAACACTCAGGGTTAATTAACAAGCTTTCAGTTGAACTACTCACTCTATATTTAGTGCTCACCTTTACTGGTTTTACTGAAATCTGAATACATGAAGGCACACACAATTTGCATCTTTCAGTTAATTAAAACTAGCACACGTTAAGCAGTCCAGAAAAAAAACAAAACAAAACAAAAAACAACTGATGAGGGTCCTCTTTCTTCCCTAATCACAGACAATTTAGTGTATTTGATAAAAGATGGGACTTAGTAATTCTGGATTTTATTCTGTTTTTCCCTCTGACATTTTAAATGGGCCTGAACAAATAATTTGAACATTATGTGCCTTAGCTTACTGCACCCATAGAGCACATACCAGATACCACCACTAATATTCCACCAACACACTACTTGGACATACTTTAGACGTTAATCAGGTTATGAGGCCTTAAAGCAACTCTTCATTTCAGGCTACAACAGAGCTTCATGAGCATTAAATACGTGGGTCCAGATTTTGTACAATTTTTATTTACAATGGACTCCAGAGCCAAAACTGACAACAGCTAGTAGTCAGCTGAATCTAGTCCAGGTTGCAAGTTATGAAATCTGGCAATAACTCATTTTTTATACTGTTTTCTGTTAGTATGGAGGGAAGCAGTACTCCCACGGGAAAAAAAAAAAAAAAAAGGCGGGAGGGGGAGGCAGGAGGAAAAAAGATTGTGTATGGCTTTCTCTTCAATCCTGAAAACCCCCACCTACAACCAGCTGTCAGTCCCAGACACTAGGAAATGGTCCGGAGACCGAGCACTTAACTTTGCACATATTCCTCTTGCAAAAGAAATGCAATCATAGCACAGTCACCAGAGAATCACAACGTAACTACCTATGATACATCGCCATTCAGAGCTGTTGAGGAAGCCAGACATAAGTTTGGCAACACAGCAAACTTAGTACTTCCAGCGTCACACAAAATCACTTCTTGGCAGAGCTTTTTTCAAGCCTTGCACCTTTCCCCTGCAGAGCTACTGTTCTAAACAAATGAGGAACCATGTGGCTCTTTACATCTATTTAAGTTACTTGCTGCTAGCTCATAATGACTTGCTAATAGCCCCCACCTTGGAAGTGATTAGCACATTGATTAGAAAGTAAATAAACTCAGTAATCATAAACATGGACCATAATATTCAAAGGGAAAAAGCACAGGCAATTTTACAGCATGCACACATACAAAAATCCCAAACTCCCAGACTATGTTTTAATGGCTTCTCATTGGAATTACATACAAAAACGTGTTTTTCCTTTAAAGATAAAAATCAGGTCCTCTTCCCACCTGGTGCTTCTACATTTTAGATCTACAGGAGGATGTTTCTATAATGGTATCATCCATTTAGAGTCAGTCATCTGACAGAAAACAAAAGCACTATCTCTAAAAGGTTTTCCAATGCCTTTTGTTCTCTGCTTCTGAAACTTAGACATCTGTTTGGAAAACGAAGGCTACCCATATGGTAGCATAAATAGCAGATATTTTTAACATATAGCTACTGTAAATAGCCATGAAGAATGATTTTTAGTAGTTGTTTTTCCTATTTTTTTATTCACAAATGTCATACATTCAGAGCTTCTCTTACCCAGAGATACCAACATTTATGAAAGAAAAAAACCTTGAGCCAGGCTTGATTTAAAATTTATCATCTGTGAAAAAATTTTGGAGGGTGTTCAAGATCACAATATAGAAAACCGTCAAATTTGAAATAAATGATTTGGTTAGAAGGAAGTGGAAAGAACTGGAAAATGGGCAGATTCAGCCAAATTAGTGAAACATTACTCTCCTCCAGTGCCTGACAGAAACATGTATTAATTTTATGGCATACAATATTTCTGACTTTGTAAAAAGACGTGTTGTCCTTGATTTTAATTAGGAATATTTTTTTCTTCAAAACTTTGGGATATCATTATGTATGCACTTCATATCAACCATTTTTTTTTTAGTGAGCTCTTAGGCCCCTAGACATTCAAGACAGAAGCCCTTTTTTTTTTTTTTTTTTTTTTAATCACAGTGAGTTATTTATGGAGGAGTTTGCCTCAGTTGATGAGGACTGGGTTAGGGACCAGTTAAGCAATCTGGACATCCATAAATCCATGGGTCCAGATGGGATGCACCCGCGGGTGCTGAGGGAGCTGGCTGAAGTCATTGCTGGACCGCTCTCCATCATCTTTGCCAAGTCTTGGGAAACAGGAGAGGTGCCTGAGGACTGGAGGAAAGCAAATGTCACTCCGGTCTTCAAAAAGGGCAAGAAGGAGGACCCGGGCAACTATAGACCGGTCAGCCTCACCTCCATTCCTGGGAAAGTGATGGAACACCTTATCCTTGGTGCCATCTTAAGACATATCAAGGATAAGAGGGTCATCAGGGACAGTCAACATGGCTTCACCAAGGGGAAGTCGTGTTTGACCAACCTCATAGCCTTTTATGAAGACGTAACAAGGTGGATTGACGACGGCAGAGCAGTGGATGTGGTCTACCTTGACTTCAGCAAAGCATTTGACACCGTCTCCCACAGCATCCTCACGGCAAAACTGAGGAAGTGTGGACTGGATGATCGGGTAGTGAGGTGGACTGCAAACTGGCTGAAGGAGAGAAGCCAGAGAGTCGTGGTCAATGGGGCGGAGTCTGGTTGGAGGCCTGTATCTAGTGGAGTGCCTCAAGGGTCAGTTCTGGGACCAATACTATTCAATATATTCATCAATGACTTGGATGAAGGAATTGAGTGTACTATCAGCAAGTTTGCTGATGACACCAAGCTGGGAGGATTGGCTGACACGCCAGAGGGCTGTGCTGCCATCCAGCGAGATCTGGACAGGCTGGAGAGTTGGGCGGGGAAAAATTTAATGAAATATAACAAGGGAAAATGTAGAGTCTTGCATCTGGGCAGGAACAACCCCAGGTTCCAGTATAGGTTGGGGAATGACCTATTAGAGAGCAGTGTAGGGGAAAGGGACCTGGGGGTCCTGGTGGACAGCAGGATGACCATGAGCCAGCACTGTGCCCTTGTGGCCAAGAAGGCCAATGGCATCCTGGGGTGTATTAGAAGGGGGGTGGTTAGTAGGTCAAGAGAGGTTCTCCTTCCCCTCTACTCTGCCCTGGTGAGACCTCATCTGGAATATTGTGTCCAGTTCTGGGCCCCTCAGTTCAAGAAGGACAGGGAACTGCTGGAGAGAGTCCAGCGCTGGGCCACAAAGATGATTAAGGGAGTGGAGCATCTCCCTTATGAGGAAAGGCTGAGGGAGCTGGGTCTCTTTAGCTTGGAGAAGAGGAGACTGAGGGGTGACCTCATTAATGTTTATAAATATATAAAGGGTGGGTGTCACGAGGATGGAGCCAGGCTCTTCTCGGTGACAACCAACAGTAAGACAAGGGGTAATGGGTTCAAGCTGGAACACAAGAGGTTCCACTTAAATTTGAGAAGAAACTTCTTCTCAGTGAGGGTGACGGAACACTGGAACAGGCTGCCCAGGGAGGTTGTGGATTCTCCTTCTCTGGAGACATTCAAAACCCGCCTGGACGCCTTCCTGTGTAACCTCACCTAGGTGTTCCTGCTCCGGCAGGGGGATTGGACTAGACGATCTTTCGAGGTCCCTTCCAATCCCTAACATTCTGTGATTCTGTGATTCTGTGATCCCAAAACTGGAATGAGGGCTATATATAGAAAGGGACTTCTACATCTAGGGGACTTTTTCGGTCTGGCTAAGATTTCACTCTTCTAGCAACTGCCTCAGTAACTGATCACTGAAATCCGCTGTCTCCAGCAGATTGCTCCAGAGTTTTTATTCAGTTTATTGAAAGTCAGAATACCAAAAATGATGCCTACAGTCCATGAGCAAAAGCTTTGTACACATTAACAAGAACTGTTTAGAACAAAGTGGTAGGAAGTAATCTTTTCGCAAGCTCCTGAAGCTTGAAAAAGTATCAGAAAACCTATTGATGGGGGCCACAGCAGTGCTGATCGGTCCACAGTGGATATAGAAGCAAGGGTCCAAAACTGCAAAGCCAGGCCAGTGAAATCTGTACCAGACATATAATCCCAGCCATATTTTTCTCTGCTTTTATTTGACAAGAGCTCTCACTTGTTGGATCTTATTGAAAAAAAAAAAAGTGACATTTATAAGAAATAAGCACTAGGGCATTGGTCTACAGCCTTTGTGCACCAAAAGCCTCACATATCTGATCTTAAAACAGAAAGATGCTGAGCAGGTCAGCCTTGTCCAAGTAGAAATGCTTTTGAGTACATGTAGGAGGACTTCAGAGTCTGGAGGACTGACAGGCTTATGAGTTCAGATGTGTGCATTGAGGCAGCATCCGTGGAGATGGGATTTGAAGGCTAAATGTTGCCCAAAGCCGCCTTTCAGAGAAATGCATACTTTTTTTTTTAAATGCCCCTAACTAAATTTGAGGGTTTTTGTTTTCTACCTGCAAAGCAGAGATACCAATATTTCTTGCATCACTCAGATACCATGAATGAAAACATTAAGGATTGCAAGACGATCCCGACACAGCAGCAGCAGAGCGTGTGCAAGTACTGAAGATGAACTGATTCACCTCAGAGCAGCTCCAGCCTTCCAAGCATTTGAAGACTTGGACACTCACTTCATGTGTGATAATATAAAAGCAATCCTAGGTGGAGTAAACTTGATGATCACTCTGAACAGACATTTAGCACTTTATAAAATATTTGAAAAAGGCCTCAAAAGTGGTGAACCCTGGAGAAATGAGATATAATTTACATTTTCCATTGAGAAAGGCAGTGGGCTGTCTGACAAAATAATTCCTGAACCCTTCTTTAGATACTCAAATATATTTGAAATACGTATTTTCTTCTAGATTGTCTCAGGACAGATTAATGGCCCTTGCATGTGGAAGACTAATGCTACAAAGCTCAATGCAATGGTTCTGTTAACTACCGAAGATATTTACAGACTAGCCCTTATATAGAAACAAGTAGTAAACAGCTATAATTCCTGAATCTACTGGACAGACACGAACGGACATTTAAAAGCCAGACAACGGAAATGAACACAGAAAACCAATATTTAGCTGACTCTAATAACGCATCTATTCATATCTCTGATATGTACAATAGTAAGATATTGAATATTAAAATAGAAAATAATATCTTTGCTTTTTGAAAAAGGATCAGTTACAATTTTTTTGTTCAGAGATTAATTTCTTCTTTCCACTGTCTAGGCAATATCTTCCATCTAGGTTTCTAATTACCACTAACGGTAGTTTTTTAGTACTTTTGTAGTTCCACATCCTTTCAGCTGTCCAGTTTGGATTTGTGTCCACACGCAAATATACCTTCTTTGAGGTGTTCATCTTCAAAAGCAAAACTATGATTGCCTTGTTCTATTGGAATACTGTTCTCAAAGAGATTTTTCACAGTTCTTAATAATCTATAAAAATACAACAGAATTTTAGTAATAGCATCTAATTACTACTTATGCAACTACCAATTTGGGTTTTTCCACTTCTTTAAATATAATTGCAAAACTTCATTATATCTATTAGTTTGTTGTGAGCGACCTGACAATAGCCTCAGAAATATTTTCAAATTGCTGGACATGAAGCTATGCACATGCTGGCTTACACACGGCTGAATGCATAGGGCACAGGTATGGGAATACAATCAGTCCCATTATTAACCCTATTATTCTGTGCACAAAAAGTGCTCCCAGAGCCACCTTTGTGGTAGCTGTGAAGTTGTTCTTGTGCTCCCATTGCTGATGCTGGGTCTGGCATTGCTGTCTTCTACCTTCTGTAAGGGAGACTGCAGCACTTAGCAATCAATTCTAATTGTGTGTGATAGTACAGGGGAACCCAGCATTATGCTTGAGCAAAATAAAAGACCTGCGTATTCTTAACTTACTGTGGATGCAGCCCTTATCGAATGCCATTAGGTAGACAGCACCAACACAACCACTGAATACTCCACCTCAACCCTTGGTCCTTGCTTTGGGGTTGTGCAGCAGTTCTGTCAGTTCATTTCATAGGAGGCACATGAAAAAATGTCATTGTTAGCTTTCAGCATGTTTTCACTCCTAACACTTCAACTGATCACATGGGTCTTTGTAGTTGGCAAATGGCCATTAAACCATTGTTTACATGAGGTATAAAAAGACACATCCCTACTAGGATACTATACACAGAGCATAAAAGGTCCAAATATGTAAACTGCAAGAAAAGTGCTCTAATTTTGTGCTCTACAACATATGAACAGCCTAACAGTATGATTTTCCCTATTAATGTGGCATTATTCAATGATAAACTCAACTGACATAGTTCAATAAAAGCACAAACCAGAATTAACTATATACAATAGCATCGTATATTAAGGGTTATTTATTTATTCACTTCAATGAAATCCACTGCCCTAAAATCAGTGTTATTTCCTGATGCTATAAGAAATTCCTGCTAAATAAATTTCCATTTGCAGATTCGTCTGGTGTAATAGATGTGTGCAAGCTTTTTATTTGTCACCACATTGATGCATGTATACTCAGTACTAAGAAAGCTGCTTGGTATCTCCGATTAAGCATTTGTAAAAGGCAGGGAAAGCATCCAGCACAAATCAGGTGATAAGTGGAGTGTTTGAAGCAGTGAGCGCTATCAGCAAACTGTTCTATGTTTGATAAAGAGGCTGGACTGGAAATATAATTTGAGAACTCATAAAAACCGTATAACTGCCTATGAAACTCCTCAGCAGATTTCTCCCAGTGACACAAATGAAACACAGTAGGAGGCAAATATTAAACTTAAGATATAACTAGACCATTCCAGTGTGTTCAGGAAAACACTAATCTCAATTTAGACAGTCAGGTAACAACTGTGTAGTGATCGGTGTAATCATTGTGTATTTCACAGCTCTGAAGTAGTCAAAATTGTCTTGGGGGTTTTCTCAGGAACGCTTAAGCCTGTTTCAGAATATTTTTAAGAAACAAGAAGGGATAAAAGGCAACTGACTCACAATCTCCACCCCTGGAGATATTCTAAATCTGTCTGGACAAGGTCCTGGGCAGCTTGCTGCTGGTGATTCAGCTTGAGCAGGATGCTGGACCAGTTGACTTTCACAGGTCTCTTCCAAACTCAACCCTCCTGTGATTCTGTGAGTAACTTCTATAAGGAACTTAAAAGTTCAGGCTGAACTGACGTGCTTTTATCAGCTCTACAAAACAGTTTGTTTTTTCAAATTCATAGAAGCAAGCACGAAGGGAATTAAATGGTCATCACGCTGTAGCTATTTCATTAAGGTCCTAATTTCTATTTAAACTGTCAGGTAAAGCCATCTAATTCTGATTTTCAAGTCTCAACCAACTTATTACTTAACTAAGTTGTGGTATTGAATGCCCTTTCCACTAACAGTTGTACCTTGTTTGGTTTACGTGGGTATAGCTTCAGTTTCTCATCTTTTATTTGCCAGACCTGCTAAAGACCTACCAATCTCTCAAATATTTACCCAGAAAGTGAATGTAGACCTTGGTCTGAAACAGAGCTTGCACATCCCTTACTACAGTGGAATGATTTCACCACAGTTCTGCATTGATAAATTAGTTGTTTCTGGTGTCCAGCAATATTGAACATGATAGCCAATGCTACTAAGCGTGAAACACAAATGAAAATATTACATTTTCTGCTGTCTCAATTCTGCACAGGATTGTGGCTTGCATACCAACTGAACTTTTTAAACCTTATGTCATTAACTTTGAGTCTTAGACCACTTGGAAAGGCACTCCGATTTTGTGGTGTCAGTAGAAAATAAAATATGATGATCTTCAGAAATTTAACAGATGGTTTTGTACATGAAAACAAAAATCAGAAATATTCCAATATAACGTGGAGATTGAAATAATTCCAGATTCTAAGAACTAAAAGTTAGTAGTTCGGAGATGCCCTGATTTCCAGGGGAATAAAAAATTATCCTGGGAAGGCAGACTAAGTTTGAGCAGAAACTAATAAAGTTAGATGTCAAAGGACAAAAAAAATAAGAAAAGTCTGTTCCTTTCTCCTTTGTTTCCTAAATACCATCTTTCCTCATAGCTGCACACCATACACCATGTCAGCACTTTGCCTCCACCAGTCCCCTTGTCCCGTTGCTCCACTCCGAGCAGCACACTCATCCTTGGCAGCACAGTCTCTTGCGTGGGCCACTTGAGTACAGAATGTGGTGACTGGGAGGGCACAGGACTTTGTGAGCATCCTTGGAAACAGTACCTTTAATTCTGACTAGCCCTGGATATGGAAAACAGCTATTATTACATTTGCGTTATGCTCTGTCAGACTCAGACGTACAAATATTTTCCACTGTTTTATTTTCAGTCTTCTAGTTTAGCTGCTTTGCTGGTTCTTCCTGCTGTTTTATCCTTTTATCCTTGTGTTTTGTTATTTTTTGTTGTTGTCATTGTTTTGTTTTGTGGGTTTTTTTCCCCATTTTTTGTTTGCGTTTGGTTTGGTTTGGTTTTCCTTTTTAACTGCGAGACAAGGCAACAGGATGAAGATTAAAGAAAATAAAATCCCCATGCTTATCACAGTACACGTATTCCTATTATACTATAAATAGCAACTCTGCTTCACAGAGCTGTTAGAAGTCAAGGTTCACATCACTGAGTGGAGCATATCACACTATATCACCCCCAGAAGCCTTAATCTACAAGCCTTGTAAATTAACTGTGAAGTTGATTTCTTCTGTGAAGCTGTCAGTCTTCATTTTTACTTATCAGTGATATGTATTTTAGTTGTACAGATTATCCTTCAAGTCCCTTCACCTGGAGAATTTTTAATCAATTTTTGATCCAAATTTTTGATACTTAGGGAAATTCTAAGATTGCAAATGAATTGTGTTACTTGGTGCAATATCTCACTTTATCTGAGAGCTTTCAAGGTTGAAGACAAAGAATGCATCAAGGTGACATACTGTTACCGGTTGGCCATTGGCGGCAGCTAAAATGTAAGAAGCCACTCTCTCTTGCTTTTCCTTCACCAGGGGGGAGGAAGGGAAAAGAAGAAAGACTTGGGGGTTGAAATAGAAACAGATTTAACAGAACAATAAGAGTGATACAGAGCAACACTTAGCTGCTGGACCACATGCTCCCAGCAATGAAGCCCGGAGGGTGGACACTGGGAGCACAGAGAATCCAGCAAAACATGGAGATCGCAGCAGGTATAGGGGTGCCACAGGTGGGACCCCTCACAGACGGTGGTCATCAAAGAAGAAGGGCCATCTCCAGCAACTTCCCACTTATTTATAGAGCGTGATGTTCATGGTGAGGAATACCTCATTGACCAACCTGGACATCAGTCTAAGGTGCTGTCCTGTCATTCTCCTTCCCAGCTGCTATCTTGCACCTGCAGCTGGACCACTGGAAAGTCCTTCGTCCTCTTGGCAACAGCCAAGGTATCATGAGTTCTTAAATTCTTTTTATACCAAATCCCAAACACTGGAAAGCTACTGGAAGAAAACTTTAACTTCTAAGAAGAAATTTGACTAGTTGCATGGAAAATTACCTCAATTCAGGTAATCCAGCACACATATATTTGTAACAGTGAACCGGCAATTTCATTAAAATGCAGAGAATAAAGTTAGAAGAGAAACATATTTGTACAAATAATAATAGCTTATTAAATCGCACTGACGTTACGTTTTTGGGGGGAAGTCACTGTAATTGCCAACTTCTAAAATCACCATGGTTTGCTATTTTCATGTATCTTGACAGTAACCATAATTCATTTAACAAAAGCTTATCAGTCTTTTTGAATCAATAAATTTAAAAGAATCAGTAAAACTCTCAAGAAAGTACCTAGGACAGGATACCTATTTTTTACAGAAGAAAAATATGGCTGTTAGAATTGACAAAGTTATATTTTTTAATCTATACTATAAGTACACAAGCCCAAACCCAACACCTGAATCTATTTCACATCAGGTAGCTTTCTGGTCCTCTTTCAGAACCTCTTTCAGCTATTCATTCTGATTTCATGATTGAATTTATGCTTTCTTTAAGGTCAATACTGACATTTTCTTTAATACCTCTTGGGTCAGAAATTCCATCTGAGTTGTATGAACACAGCCAAATAAAGGCCCTCCAAGGAGTGGCAACTGCAGATTTTACCGACTAAAACCTGCTAAAGGCATTGAATAATAATGTTTCACATGACAGTATGTGAGACACTAATGATCAATCACTACAGCAAATTCAGAACAAGAACTCATGATGAGTCTTTAATATAATGGATAAAATACCAAATATTAGCAAATATTCAAGGCTTGTGAAGGAAGGAAAAAGATTTCTATTAGTTTTTGTCAGGCTGCCAGCTCTTAAGTAATTCAAAGTGAATGGTTTCAAGGATCCTTATATTTCTTTCCAAGCCTTTTTAAGAGCCATCTCTCAGTAAAGAGTGTGAAACATTAACCTCTTAATTTCAAATCTACTTCCATTTTTAGTAGGGTTTTTCCAGATGGTCAGCATATATTTAAAATAATGCTTCTTTTTACATGAGAGGAAACACTCTGAGAATGAAAAAATACTCTTACAAGCAAAAGGGTTGAGTGAGACAGATGTCTTCCACCTATCCTAGCACTTCTGCAATGTTAGGCACGTCTCCTTCCCCCTCTCTGGTGGAACTCAGCTGATCCTCCAAGTGATGCATTTCCATTCAAGCGGAATCCAATGATGCTTCCCAACACCACTGAGTTAATTCCATTATTTCTCATACTTCTCATCTTGCACACTGTGGTTCAGGTTAATTTGCATAAACCATTTCCATTTTCAGGACAGATTTATAAAGTCATTTACATAGCTGACAACTGCATGTCAGTGAAAGATTTATAGCATGGCTTCTGGTCTCCTGCTAATTGAGGTTAGAAAGGCATTACTGACGTAAAAATAATAATGATATCCTGCAACTCAGTACAAACCTACTAATAATTCAACTCTGGAAAGAAAACAGTCTTTTCATATTACCTTCTTAAATGTCATTTAAAATCCTCATTAGTATTCCATGAAATAAAATCTTATCCATCAGTGTGTTATGGTCTCCCAGGAAGAGTTTCAATTGTTTTGCTGTTCGTTCACAGTACATGTAAACAATTTTATTTGACTTCAAATTTATATTCTCCAGAGTTTTAGGAAAAATAAGCTCTTAAAAGACTGAAGATGAACAGATGGACTAAAGTCTTGGCTAGGATTTATTTCTGTCAAAGTTCACATGAGATATTGCTGAAAATCAGTTCTATACAATACAGTTCACTGACGAACCTCAAAGTTAAGCTCTAAAAGCTCACCTAATTAACCTCTTAGTCAATAGATAGCAAAAGTGACCCACAAAGGATCATATTGTCATTTTCAGGTGCCTGTGATATTCACATCCCCTATACCATGTGAGCATCCAGCAAAGAATCAACATCTTTTGAGAATTCTGCCAGGTAGGGATTGGTTGAATATTTCAGCTCCCTTTTAGGACATCTCCCACACAGCATAACCTCTTTGATTTTGGAATTGTACTGACCATACACAAGGCTTTAGTTATTTCTGCCTCTCCATGTATTTTCTTCCAGCGTAAGCAGGTATCTCTCCCTTTTTTATTTCACTTCTCCAGTAGAGGTGGCTTGTCCAGCTATTGGGAGGATATCTGTCTCCCAGTCAGACTGCCTTCAGTCCCCTGAATCCATCTGAACACAAGCACTAGCTAGTTGCTAAGGAATTTGAGAAGCCTTATTGCCTTAAAGATGTTAAATTCCCACAAGTATTCTGAAAATACGTGACTAGTTAAAAAACCCTTAATAACACACTGGTGGAGGAAAAGCTGTTACGCAAGTTGTTGAGCTTTTTAGGCAACAGAGGAAAAACAGAGGAGAAAGATTTCATTACTTTTATTGCTCACAGTAAAGCCTGGAGCTGCCTACACCCCAGGCAGCTCTGAAGGTCCATTCCCTGCCCCTTCCTTCCCTCCCTCCTCCTGGTTTCTTTTGGGACCAGCATGAAGGCTGCTGTGATTTGGCCAACAGAGCAGACAGTGGGTGTGCTCCTCTTGGGCGCTGTGGTTCAACTTGGGCACCTGAGGAGCAGCAGACATTAATTGTCCAGGAAGATGCTGCAGAAGTTCAGCCCAAGACAGCAGTGAAATGTGCATCTCTTCTCCCTTCAGTTTTCCACCCACAGAAATCCCTGCACCAGCTGGTATTTTGGGGTGCAGGGGTCCTGCTGAGTGTTACCAGCTGCTTCATTTCCCGCTGGAAGTCTAGGCACCCCAGGCCATAATGGAGAGATGAATTTCCTCTTTCTGACAACCACTGTGTTCGGAGGATGCAGGGAAGGATCAGGAGAAAGCTTTGATGAAATCAATTGGTAGAATACAACACAGCGCATCTGCCTATTTTTAACCCAAACTATCCATGTCTAAATTTAAAAAGTTCTTATTACAGATCTGTTAAAGGGTGACAGGTATCGAATATTTCTTAGTAATTCTTAATATGGACTTTTGCTCCATAAATTATGTGATTCCTAGAACAGATTCTTATTACCGGCAGTGTAAGTGCACACAAAGAACCTGTACTTAGTCCATAATAAATCATGACCTTAAACAGCTTCACATGAAAGCACTTTATACATAACTTTTTGGTGATATGGAAGAATGTGATTTTGCAGATTTGTCTGCACATTCTGTGTATTTTTTTAATAAAACTGGAAAATCTAGTGCAGCACTATCAAACATATAGATGCTTTTACCAAGAGGTACATTATTTCTAACAAAAAGTTTTTCTGCTTTATTCTAAAAACTTACATATATTAATGTATTTTATATATCATATTAATACAGTTTTATTAAGTTTGTGCTTTTATTTGTTGCTCCTTCAAATGGTTGTTGCTTATTAAAGTGTGACAGAAAATGTCACGCTCACAATGACTTAATGGATACTAGAACAGCTATAAGTGTTACAAGATACCTGGGAGAGGTATCATGCATTTGCATATAACTTACGAGATCATCCAATTCTATTGTAATGATCATTCCTCTCCCACTGACTCCGAAGGAGGAATCATTTCTTCATATATAATCTACGTGATAGATCAGGTCATTTGATTCTACTGTAATGCAAATAGTGGACATTCTTCTTCCACTGACTTTGAATAATACTTTTCTTTCCTAAGGCATGCTGCACTTCAAGGTGTTAGACCATATTAGTAAAAAGGTGTTAGACCATATTAGTAAAAAAGATCAAATAAGCCTCTTAACATCCTTGGCAAGAAATCCACGTTTTAGTGACAGGGAAACAGGAACCGAGATGTTAAAGATTTGGCTCCATCCCACAATTTATTTTGCAAGTTTAAAATCCAATTATCCTCACTCTCCATCCTGCATATCACTTTCTAGCCACACTTTCTAAGCCAGCATCTGCATTGTGTGCTGCAGGAGATAGGAGGAAATATGGCCTTTTCTCCAGGCAGCAGCATGTGAGCCTACACTGAATCTCTCCTCTCATGCCCATGTTAGGAGGCACAGATCTAGAATTAAGAGCTAGACCTGCTCTCCTGGCAGGTCACCAAGATTTTTCTCTGGGACTTGGCCCAGGATCTTTTGAGTTTCCTATGATTCAGAAAGATCATGCGTCAGATCCAAGAGTGGTAGATCCAGCATCACATGCACAAGCGCATTGAACTTGCACGCACACAGCACGTGCTGGATACGTCAGACTTACATCAGATCAACTGCACACCAGCAGTGGCCCCAGTGCCTCTCCAGTCTCAGCTCTGGCACAGGTTGAGCTGTAAGTGCCAAGCAAACACCAGGCAACAGAGGCAGGTGCCTCAGACCCACCTTGTTTTCTGTCTGGTTTTGCTGTCCTTTCCAGACCTCTTCCTATTATCAATTTCTTAAGAACTAGAAATTCTAGAAAAAGGCTGAAGCAATATACAGTCAATAACACTGTGGTTGTCATTTGTCCAGATAAAGAAAACTGCATTTCCTAAAACAGAAACATGTGGCCAGAATCATCCCTACCTTTACTGTGGTCAGTGCTGATGCATGAAGGAGGAATTTGTTCTCAAGTTTATGCCACTGGCTCTACTGTTGGTCCACACAGTTCCGCAGAAAGTCATCTGAGAAACTCTTGAAACCAGATCCATGACCATGTATCCTGTCTGGAAATAGGGATGCTAAGTGGGTCACTAGGAGTATACTTCGTTTAGTAATTACTAAAGTATAGCCTTTAAATATACATGGAATACAGCACTTAAAAGACAGTCTTATTGAATAATAGGGGGTTTAAAAATTTTTAATAAATGAGGTTATCCTAGTAATCTCATTTAAAGAAAAATTATCTTTATAAATGAAGATTCATTAATATGAAATTCAGATATGCTGAATGTCTATATTTTCCTTCACATCGGTGGGGTATATGGACACTCAGCATTCCTGTAGTAAACTAACATTTGCATTTTAACTTTAGGAGTTTCCAACTAAATTATAATTCATTAGAATTATCATGTAGCTTATGGATTCAACTCAGAAGCATCACTCTGAGTAGAGTTTGCTTGTGTATAATATCCTCTCCATCCTTCCTGCACCCTTCTGGGGAAAGTTACCCTGTAGAAACCATCGACCTGACCCTTTCCCCTCATTCGGGATCTCAGGAAAGAGATTTGGACAAGAGGGCTCAGTTGAACCACTGGATTTCCTGAGTATAAGGACTCAAAAATACCAACATGTCTTTACTTGACTATGTAGAACTGAAGATAGCAATTATCCAAGGGGCTGGTGGCCATCTGAGCAGCAGGGTCTCAAAACGATGTTTCTAGGATGGATAAACTGAACAAGGCCTCCTCAGCAAAGTATAAAAGGAATGGAAAATAAGCTAGATAAGATAGCTGCTTAATTTGTCACAAGTCAAACAGCAGGGCACAGAGTTCTAGCAGGCAAAGGCCAGCACTCAGAGATAAAAGATGGAAGAGCAGTCTGGCAGACTTTGAGCTGTAAACCAGAATAATCCAACCCACAACAGAGGACTAGCTGGTGGACCCTGAACCAAGGAGCAACCCACCACTGGACATGGGCTGGTGGACATCAAGATACGCACAACAGGATGCAGGCTTGGTGGACTTGAACTGTGGTAAGACGGGGTAGAAACCTTTTTATCTTGTAGGTAGGTCTCCAGACCATTTCCCTAACATGATCCCTAAAGGGATATATTATTCTGGTTATTGTCCAATTATGGGGTTACAAATATAGACTGGATGTTGGCATGCAGTGGCATAAATGTGTAGACTGTAACTTAATTTGAATCCATATATCATGCCCATTTTGACTATACAACTGACCATAACTCTTCATGTTATTTTTAAGTAAAGATTACTTCTGTCAGTGAATGCACTATGGGAGCTGAAATCTTCATAGCATACCATAAAACGTAATCTAAGTTCGCTTTTATCTATATTTAGAGAAAACCATGAAAAGAATCTACAGCTTTTAATTCTGAAAAATAATGATCCTTTCCACACTATAATTACTTCAGTCTTTGATCCCATGCCATAAAAACTAATGAAATTTTGTTACTGACTTCATTAAAAGCTAGATAAGGTGCTCAAATTTTCACTAGGTTAAAAGGGCTTTTTCTTAGAAGCACATTGATGCATCTTTATGGAGAACAATGTTGCATACTTTCTTCCTTGTTGCTACACTGCATCTGGCAAATAATACGAATACAGAAATTAAATATATACTCTTGTGGCATAATGTAGTGTCATACAGGAATACACAAGTAAACTCTGAATGAGCCACCACAGTACACAATGCCACATAGTCCCATTAGCACCATGCTCCATCCAGTACAGGTAATTAGCCCTACTCCTGCAGTCCATGCAACAGCCTAAGAAAAGGATCTTTATGAAGGTGCTTTGAATGGGTAATTTATTTGTAATAGTCTTTCTGGAAAACAAGGGACTTGCAAGAGCTTTTGCAGATTTATGTTCAGGCATTAGCTTCTCTAATTAGTCACCAAACAAATTGTTTTGTGCACTATTTGTTGACATAAGAAAAATCAAGAGAATTAAAGAAGTACATGTTTTATTTATTTATTTATTTATTTATTAAAGTAACTCTTCATTGGCCAAGCACAAAGCTAGCACAAAGCTACCTCCGGCACCCAGAAATCTTGATTTACATCCTCAGTTTTACCTTGCTGGACAAGGAAACAAGGATGATGTCTGCCTCATTTGTCTTGAGAAATGTGCTGTAGGAAAATGCTCTGCCTGGATCCAGGTCTGCAAAATAGCTCTCCCCTCCCTGAAATTCATTGTACTTAAAGTCTCTGTTTTTACTGAATTCTCTATTTTTTTTTTTACTGATGAAAACCTTCCCATATGTCTGAAAGGTCAAAATAAACAGAACGCAAATCATCAAATGACTGTTTAATTGCATCTTATAAAGCATTGAAACTGTATGCTCCATTCATCCCATACATTTGTTTTACTGAAATGAAAAATTACTTTGACTTCCACTTTTTATTTTAAATGTATTAGTCCTCCTCTTCATACATTACAGTTATTAATGCTCAGGCTGCAGCAATGGCTCTGAATTCTTATCACTCATTCATCTGATATTATTACCCAGTCAAATCTGACATCAGAAATGATACCTTAATATGAGAGAAAGAAATCATAACTGGAATTATTCATAGATGACACAGCATACACTACTTGGAAGACAAAGAACCAGTGGAGCTAGTTATAGCCTGATCCAAAGTCAATACAAAAATTCTCCATGACTTCAGTAAATTCTGATTCTAGCCCTATGTAATGAGATTTAGGAGAGAGAACAGCAGTTGTATCCATAGCCTGCCTTCTCTATTTTGATGTAATTTAACAGCACTGACAAGAAATCTATAAAAATACAGTAGAGATTTCTGGGTGTGTTCCCAGCAGAAGAAAACAAGAGATGGAGTGGCTTATGCTACTAAAAAGTAACTAAAAGATAGAATAAGCAGAATCATAGTATCTAGGAACAACATTTAAGTAAATAATATTTAAATGATATTATCCATAAAGCTCAATACTTCCCAAACCTAGCTTATATCAAAGTGAGGAGAAAGATGTCTTCGCTGTTAATCAAAAAAACCCAATGTGTTATAAATGTGAAAAAGACTGCATTTTCTTACTTCAAATATCGTCTTCACTTACTAGATACTTTCTGCTGATGCAACCATACACAAGGCTTCTCCTCCCCTCAGCTGGTCCTTCGCTGCTGATGCGCACCTGAGCAGCCAAGCTCCCTGAGGCCTCCCTCAGAATAACCTTCTTCTATGTCTAGAAAAACTGAGAGGATACTGAAATCAAGAAAAAGAAAATAACATAGAATGCATTACAGCCACAAGTGTGTATAAATACACACTGTATATTTTGTTCTGAGCATATTTAGTGAGTTGTAAAATGCTACGAGTTTAGATGGTTTTTCAACCTGCAATCATATACACATGCAAAGCTGTTGGATGGGAAGTTTTTACAGGTACAAAATGTTAATGATCCTTTGAACCTGTGTATGCAAAGGCCTAGGATGACAAAGCAGGGATGAGTACAATTGCATATGTTCATGGAAGCTCCCCTGATTTTCAGCAACACAGTTTTATCAAAGATAACAGGAGCTCCCAGAATCTTGTCTGGGTATCTTCTAAAACCAATAAAAGGTTGTTTTGGCAGATACTCATCAAGAGTTTTATTAAAAGAATGTCATAAAAAAAAAAGGAATGTAGTTTGAAAACACAATGAGATAAGGTGACTCCAAACCAAATCCCAGAAAGAAGTTGCCGTGTATGATGGAAGTGCATTAGGACCAGAAGCGACCATGGTTCTCTTTGGTAGCATTTAATGAAGTTTTGAATCATGGCCATGGATGAAACCGAGAGGTTTGTCGGTACTTGCAGTGATTTGTATACATTCTCATCATTAAAGAACCTGAATAACAACCGCACACACTCTTCCGCTTGTGACTTGCATGACTAATTCTTTGCTTGGCAGTCCAGGTGGAAAGGAGAGGCAACTGTGATTGGCCCCTTCAACCATTTAAAGTCTTACGGAAGGCAGGGTTTTACATGGCATCTTCTGTTTGCCGCAATGGCAGTATTTGGAGAACATAGCCAGGAAGATAAGGTTGGTGATGTTCTAAGTCCAGTATCAGTTTTGTCAGCTTTCAGAGTATGAGAGGAAACACCTGAGTGATTTGACCACATTTGTTTTAACAAGCATTTTGAGGACTCTCATTTGCTAAATAGCATTAGAATAAACCAGGATATTAAGTGGCAAGGATACTGATGAAAGGTGCTAACATTACTCCTTTCAAGACACCAGATACTAATTATAAATATTCTGTGATCTAGCTCTGCTTCTATGTGGTTAATGTAGTAGTTTTATTTAGAAATGTCTTGTCAGCTGTTACTTAATTGCACAATGGATCAAGCTTGAGCTAGCAAACATTTTTTTTACTAATTGAAGCTTACCACTTAACAAAACAGTGATTGAAATATTTGATACTAACATAATATCATGCAATATCAGCTTTTCAACTCTCTAATGATGCCTGTGACTTGTTAGGTTGTTTTCACAGCCTATAATTGTTGAAAGTAGGAAGTTATTAATGATGACTGTGAAAACCTGTTTATCAAACACGTAAGAACACTGACATCCTGGTTACTTATTTATTAATTCAACGATAATCATGTCATTATTATTATTATGTTAATAAGATTCCTGGGCTTTCAGTTGTGTATTGGAAGTTTGTTTATACAGGATCTTTTCAGACAACTTCCTTGGATTTTTTAATTTTTTATTGCTTTTGTGATAGAGTCATGGAGTAATCTACTAATAAAATATATGGGCTGTTTGCTCTATAAAAGTATTCATCTTGTTTAATTTGAGACAGTAAAGAGAACCAAAAAATTGTAGCAGTGGCAGGACAGTTGGTAGGACATGTGGGGCAGCCTTTTTATAAAAGTTGTCTATTTTTTAAGAAAAAAAACCCAAAGTAGTAATTGTTCAATAATATTTTGGGGAAAGGAGACTACACACTGACTAAGCAGAGTCTCTGACAATGACACACCTGGGCTAAAAAGATTATAAAAACATAGTCAAGACAGATAAACTTGCAGATTGCATACTTTTTTTTTTTTTTTTTTTAAATGTCCATCTTCTTCCTATATGTTGTCACTGGCAAACAAAACACTGATGAGCTAGTCATTGAAACCACTTGCTGACTAGTTATTTAGGCTTCCTGGCAGGAAGAACTGCAGATGCTCAGGAACAGCTGCAGCCACACCTGCTGACCCTGCACAGCTGGTTTGCAAAGCCTGGGGTACGGCCTCTGTGCGGGAGAGCTGCCAGGGAACGGGCCACTAAGCCAACAGGAGCACAATTAACCACGCCAACATAAAAATGGGTTTTATTTCACACATTAATTCTGTGAAATGACTAATATGAATAAACTCCATCAATGGAAATATAACATAAACAAAGTGAATATTAACGATACCCAGTTGACCTGTGTGTCCAGCCTGTGTTGTGAAATGGAATCACGATGTCATTACTGTAGTATCAAGAGAACTATAAAATTTACTTTTCTATGAGGCACTTTCAGCATATGAAAAAATACAAATTCAATATGATAAAAATAGATTTGAAACATTAATCATGCCGGTATCATTCCCATGCTTTGCTGTGAAAAACTGTGAAGAATTAAATGTGTTATTTACAAATCGCACATATACTCAATATGTTATTTCAAAACATCATACGTAGGTTATAGACATAAGCACTATAAGTTGCGATCACCTTACGTTTGGCTAATTGGGACTTTATTTTATAGAAAATTTAAGTAAAAATGAAAAATGAGCTGCTTAATAATGAACTATAACTACAATCCTAGAGGGGAGTTGTTTTTTGTGTGATTTTTTTTTGCTCTTGTTGTTGGTTTGGCGGGGGGGGTGTTGTTTTGTTTTTGTTGTTTGTTTGGTTTTTTAACCTAGTTAGGTAGAAATCCATATTTATTTAAGAAAGGGAAGAAGAAAAGAGTCGGTGGTGGGAACAAGGCTGACGCAGAACATGCAAATATTGTAAAGAAAGATCTTTTCATATAGCAATGCCACCAAATGTAATAATTTTCTTGGATGGTGTATGAAGAAAAAAATGTGAATGGTATATAACAATGAGAGACTCAGCCTAGCTGTTACTAAAGGATATTTTCCTAGTGCCTCCTGGAGCCACAATTTCACTCTATGGTTCTGAATTTAGTTAGTGCAAAGACTGTCACTCTAACCCCACTTCGGCAATTGTGTTTGAAAGGGATATTGCTCTTAACAGGGCCCTAGTTCAAACCTGCAGCACTCATGAAGAAGGTTTTCTCAGAATCTGTTCATTTTCTACAAATTTTATAAGACAACATCTCAATTTTGCAGTTTTAAGCAAGAGACCTTTCTCCTGACAAGTTTAAGAAATGGGCCCATCTGTGAGCTTCAGGCAGTTTTAGCATGAACAGCATCTTTAATCTGGTGATAGCAGCTTTCTTTTTCTTTAAACAACTGATTTATTTCCCTGAACTTATGTAAATTAAGTCACAAATCACCACTGATGGCAGCTTGCAAAGTCCTTCAAGAATTGTTCAGTTCCAGACAAAATCCCATGGAGATTCGCCTTACTGAACAGTACGGGTGACAGTTCTGAAGTTGGTTTTCTCTTCCATTTTGTATGTGCAACTAATGCCTTAGTTAAAATTTGGGTAAACGTTACATTATCAAACATTAAATAAATTACATGGCAAATTTCTACATTACATTCATTTTACTCTTTATAATGTTGAGATGTGGGCATTCAGATGTGGCTGAGGAGTAAATAAATGAAAAACAGCTTCTCAGTGCTGCAATTGTCTTTTTTATGCTCTGCAAAAAGATACATGGGCTGTCTTACAAGAGCTACGCAGGGTGTCAGTGGGAGGGCACAGGCATTCTCACTGATAAGCATTATTTTATTCTTCCTTTTACAACTTTACCTGCCCAGATGAAGCCTCCTGTTACACTGCTAGCTCACTGAAGCTTTAGTCTGAGTTTATATAGCTTGTACAACACAAGTGCGTTTTGGTTGAATATTTGGTGTCTTAGGTCCTACCAGAACACACACCCCAAATAAATCAGTGGTATGGTAGCTTCTTGTGATCGGAAAAAGCCCATCTTTACTCCAGTGGATGCTGCACCTGAAGTAGTAAACTCTGAATGGGCTCCGTAACTTTTTTTGCTTTATGCTGGAGTACTGATAAGTCACACTGGTATCATCCCGGGAAATAAATACAATCCACTGGTATACAGGATGAGTCACATCTTTTAATACAAGCAGATAAAACCCACTTCTGATAAAGCATTGCAAGAGGTTAAAGAATGAAAAAAAATTATCTTTATGAATTAAATTTAAATAATTTAGGGAATCAAAGATTCAGCAATAATGAAATCTGCGGATTTCCAGCTCAAGTTGCTGTATGCTGGAGTAGCTTGCCTGTTACTTCTAAATAAACTGTGTGAAAAAAGGTGGTAAAGCTCCACTCAGCACTGAATTTTATTTTTTTGACTGCGTGTTATAACCACTGAGAATCTTCCCTTTCCAAGCAATAAAACAACATATAAATGGCCCTCTGAAATGACGGCAAATTTTTTTTTTTTTTTCCTTTCAGGACCAATTCTTAAAAGTTTAATGCAAGCTGAAGTAGGTAACGTATTAAGTAAATTCAGGACGGGTTAACAGAATTTGCCCTTCTCCTGAAGCCACAGGGAGGTGACCATGGCGGGAGGAGGCTGCTCCGCCAGCGGCCGGGCTCTCAGGGGATGCTCCTGCCGCCTTCATCTGCCCCCCAAACCACTGTCTCACAGTCCAGCCCCCAGAAATGTGCACTTTTAGTAAAGCACGCCATTTTCAGGGCCCGTTGGGCACACGTGGGTCGAATGGCCTGTCACACTGTCCCGACAGACGCCACGCTGGTTCAACGCCTTGGGGCGCTGCGGGGATCCCCTGCAGACACCGCGCCCCAGCCTGGGGTAACCGTGCCGCACGGGGCTGTAGGAGGCGGGCACGGCCCGGCCGGGCCTAGGCCAGCCCGCTCCTCCGCTCGGCGCGGCACTACAGCACCCGCCAGGCCCCGCGCGGCCCCGCCCCGCGCAGGCCGCAGCGCTGTCGTGGCGCTGGCCGGTGCCTGAGCCGGGCGGCCGAGTCGGAGCTGGGCCGCGGCCGCCCCTCCGAGCCGTCCGTCCCTCAGGCGCCGTGGACGCGGGGGCCGCTGCCGTCCTTCTCCCCCTCCCTCGGCAGCTCCGGGCGCAGCCATGCGGCGCGCGGGGCTGGGTAAGCGCGGTGGTTGTCGGCGGCGCCCGGCCCGGCCTGGCGGGGCGTTGGGCGCGGGCAGCGGCTGCGTGGCCTCCCTGGGCTGGTGCTGCGGGTTAACCGGAGGGGGCCGGGGTGTGAGAGGCTCCGGGGGCCGGGACAGCCTGTGCTGTCGGGGGCTCCGCGCTGTGCCCGGGCCTGCGGGAGCCGCTGCCCGAGCCGGCTGGGAAGGGCAGGGGCCCCGGCCCGGCCCCCGGGGCGCTTCGGGGAGGGTCTCTGCGGGAGACGGGCTGTGGGCTTGCGGCAGAGCTCGGGGGCTTTGGCCGGGGAAAGTATCGTGTCCGTCACCCGTGCTTCTGTCTCTCGTGTCTTTCTACCTCGGCTGGATTTACGGAGCAGCACTGGGATTTGTATTTAATTGTATTCGTGAATGGTTCGAATGCAGTGCTAGCTTGAGTCCCGTGTCTGTGGATGGACAGGTGTATCACTCTTCAGTCAAGTCCTTTCCAAATGCTTTTTTTGTGTGTGTGTTTTCCTGCTGAGTGTTTTGAGAAGTTTGGGCCTCACGTTTCAACCAACAGCCACACTGATGACTATAAAGAAACTTTGATCTTCCATGTTGGGTTCTAGAACCATGTAGGTGCAGTGATCTCACTCTAAAGCTTAGGTAGTAAACTTAGAAGTTTATGACTGAGCTCTGGATTTTTTTCCTAGAAAAATGGCTGGTAAATGCCATATGGCTAAACTAGATGTGTCTGTAACACTACTCAAGATTTACTTCTACACTTTTGGTTTGTATTGTGTAATAGGATTTTCACAAGAAGATTAAGTCTTGGATTCGCTTCTTCCTAGATGAAGAGAGGTGTTGGGATGTTTATCGTAAAAATGTGGGCATTTGATAACGTTTACATCTTCAATCCTTTTCTGTGCCAGACTATCAACTTGCTCTTGGGTATGAACTGAGAGTTGTTAGACTGAAGGCTATCCCGCTTATTGTGCTATTTCTGAAAAAGTGAAGTGATGGATGGTTATGGAAGGAGTGCAGGGAAAGAGCATGTGTTTTTTTTAGTATGTCTCTGGAAGACAATGCCTTAAGAAGCATCCTGAAACTACTTCTTAAAAAATCTGCTGGAAGGCCAAGCAGAAGACTTAAATGTCTGTTATGACTGCTGTCAGCTGCAGTAGAATGTGCTGCATTTAACTCAGTCTGGAATTCCTGTTTATTTAGTAGGCTGTAAGTAGAAGCTGGGTACCAGTACTTATGTCGTTGTCACCTGCTATGTGGTACCTCTTTTTTAACCTGTGATTATGTTATGGTCATGTCTGTATTACATGTCCTGTCAATGAACAGTACTGCAAGGCAGCCCATGAATCTGCCTTGCTGAAGTTTCTGTCCTTCCTGTAAAAAGCAGTAGCCAGGCTTCCACAGAAGTGCTTTCTATTACATGTATAGAAGTGACTGTGCCTATTTAAAGGTTTGTGGCAGTTGTTCATATATGTTATGACACAGTCTGTGTAGTAATCATAGTTATGGTATTTTGGCCTGCAGCTATATGGTATATTAACTTTAAATACATTCATAATTGTGCGTCCCTTGGTAGGAAGTACTGCAGTTAGATATGTTTGTAAAACAAGGCAAAGGGGACAACCTTGCATCTCTAAATGATGTCATTTTAGTCAATTTTATATACTCAGCATTTGTACTTTGGCCTGTGAGCGGAACTTCTTGGCTCTTGTAGTGATGAAATGGAAACATACAGTTCACCCAGTCTTGTTGAGAATTAGCTGTTAGCTTAATTTATAGAATAACATTAAAGCAGTTTACAAGTACAAACTGAAGAAATGTCATTACTTAAATAACAGCTTTATGGGTCAATATAAAATTATATCTATTATCAAAATAGCATTGTAATTATATTTTCAAATATTAATATTATGTATGCCAAGCACAGATGGAGCTTTATCTGTGAATGTGGTTGGTGTCTCTTTTCTCTTTCTTTCCCTCAAAAAGAAAAAAGGCACCCCAACACAAAAATCTTTAAAGTGCATTGAAGAGGAATTAAGCAAAGGCATTCAGATAATTTTAATGTGGCATTCTGATGAGCCACATAAATATAGATTAATTTTATAGCTAGATTGCTAGTTGACTTAAACTAGTAGGATCTTTATCACAAGCTTATAATAGTTCTTTTCTGGTTGCCTTTCTCAGTCTTGGTCTCTCTTCTTTGGTATCAGATCTTATATTTGAGGTCTAAGACTGGTTTTTGTCTAGATAGGACATGGCTTTAATTGTCCTGTGCCCATGCTGCTGACCAGCTGCTGTCTGTAGGGGATCTTTATCAGAGGTTGGAGGAAGCAAATGTGTGGAGCTGGGGAGCTTTCATTCCCTTCTGCCCTGCATACTCTGCTGCATCAGTTGTCTGGATAACAGTCCTGAAGCCCTGTCACTCAAAAAGCAAAGGCAGGAGTGGAACAGAATTGCAGAATGGTGACAGAAGTGGCAGTGTTCTGCTCAGAGGCCTGGCTTCTGGTCTGAGGTCTTGTTTGTAGAGAAACGTGTAAGGATCAGAGTGTGGTCTCTCCTTTAAATACGGGCAATCTCTCCTTTATTAGAGAATGATCTCAACTTTCCTATTTTCAGTTAGGTTTACTGCTATGTGTAGTGGTCTCAAATCTTCCTTCACATCTCTGTGTAATGGCTAGGTTGACTTCCATAGACGTAACCTGAAAATGCTTACTGGGGAAAAATTTTGTAGTATTAAACTACAGCCATTCCCCAGTTTTCCTTTTTTGATTTGCATATTGAAAGATAACTTACACGTTTCGATGAGGTTGAATCTCTGTCTCAGAAACATGCGGCACCCCTTCTTGATTGCCAAGGGTGACACTAAGGAAATGCATTTTAAATGGAAAAAGAGCTTTTGTGCATGTGAAGAGCACTTGCTCCGATGGTGTTTTCTGTCTTAACTCCTGGCTGTTTCGTTTATAGGCGATGGAGCACCTGCTGGGAACTATGGCTATGCCAATAGTGGATACAGTGTTTATGAAGAAGAAAATGACAGGTTAACAGAAAGTCTGCGTACGAAAGTCAGTGCCATTAAATCAGTAAGTATTTAATTATAGTGGTATCATCACATTTATTGAGTTAAATTATATGCACCAGTGAAGCAGTAGACATAGTTTAAAACACAAATTTAATACAAGAAAGAATTATTGTCTGCCAAAATATGCAGTCATTCATTTGTATACTGATTCTTCTTTTAATTAGATTTTTTAAGGTAGAGGTGTCCTTTTTTGCTAATTTCAGGAGAGCTATGTTGTTACTTACAGCTTGCTGTCCTACAGAATGAATTAGTGTCTGCAGAAACTAGAAACTTTGAATTTAGGTCAGTAAACTGTCTGTTTCATTTAAGAAAATGGACTACTTTTTGGTGTTATCATTATGGCCCATCAGCTTCTGCTGTATCTGCTGATAAAGCTGTATTGTGGAAACAGCTGTTAGAAATAATATGCCAATATCCTGTGAAAGAGAAGTTTGTTGTTTTAGTGATTCTGATTCCTTCTGGAGATTGAGGACTTCTTTCAAGCAAGTCTAACTGAAAGAGAGCTCTGTGATTAAAACTGTGTGGTGGTTTTTTTTTTTTTTTCTGAACAACTAAAGATTTTTTAAAAATACATTCTTAGCAGTAGGTGGTGTTTCTATATATGTAGTACAAGCCAATGAATTCTTAGGCCTAAACTCATCCAAATTTCTGTTGCTAATACTTCTGCTTAAAAGTAATTTGTTTAGCCTAAAATAGTAACTAAATCCTTAGGTTTAGAATAATAATTTAGGATAAGTTAAGGGGGCAAAAAGAAAAGCTTTGACCTTTGTTCTAGAATTTCATTTATTGTCTCCTTCTCTGTTATATTTCAAAATCGGTGTATGTTGACAGTGCAGTTAGTAGTGCCCCATGGAGTAGCCTGTGTGCTCTTTCTGCAGTTGCATCTTCTAGTGCAATGTAATGAGAAGCCTCATGTAAAATCAGTTTCACTCTTGACTTAATTATAGATTGCATTAAAATGCAGCAGTAAGAAATCATGGGATTTGAGGTTATGCTACAAAAAGCAGGGGTTTTGGCTAATCCAAAGCATGGGAGCCTGGAGCACATTTCCCTCCCTTCCCAACTTCCCAGAGTTGGGCTGGTTGCTCAAGGGCCACGTGCTGGTAAGAACTGTGACAGAGAAAGAGCTGCCAAGAATCCTTGATGGTGGTTCTCCTTATTTCACTTGGGAGCTGCTTGTAAGCCAAGGCTTTCCTGGCTGGCCCCCACCTTTGCGGTGTTGCAGCTGTGTCGGCGCCTGGTCTCATACCTCCCTAATTCCAACCCTCACTTGCAGACTTGACTTTCTGGCTTGACCTTGTACTTGTCTCGTAGTTGTGGATGTGCTGGGTGATCACCAGGCTGTTGCTGACCCTGGTCACTACCTCTGGATGGACTCTCACTTGCATGACTCGATTTGCCACCTTTTCCTGCTGTGCCCTTGCTGTTCCATGACGCAAAGCAGAGAAAGAATACACAAGTTCAGAAAAGAAATTCTCATTTATAGCATAGCAGCAGCTTGTCAAAAGAGATGCTTTACCAGGTTGCAGGTGTCAACTGCAGCAACACGGAGTCAAAATGAGTGCTTGTGGTCCTCTGTGCTGTGTGCCAGTAGTTTTAACAGTTGTTAAAATGGGTAATTGCTACTTAGACTTGACTCGATCTTGAATTTTTGAAAGTCCATGCAATAATTCTAATAAGGAATTCTCTGTTGAAGGAGAAAAGGGGAGGAGAAGCACTGAGTACCTCTGTGACTCTCTAGACTCATCTAGTCAAATGACACATATATACTTTCCTAAGGCTTATTGACAGAATATTGTGTATGTTTTTTTGTTTATTGAAAATACTGGGTACTGTTTTCTCGTTTTACCTGGGGAAATGCTAGTCCCATCACATATTTTAGACTGGTTTCTCTTATCTATGTGTGAATGATTACTCATTTAATGCTTTTTGTTTGTTTTAATAGCTTTCCATTGAAATTGGAACAGAAGTTAAAAACCAAAATAAAATGTTATCAGAAATGGTAAGTGTTTAGTCACTAACTTTCTTTACTAAATCTTTAATCCCACCCCGTATTTAATGTAAAGCATTCCTAATTTAGTGTGAACATTTGTATTAAAATGTTGACAGACTAATTCAGCAGCAATATTTCCGCACAAAAAGGTGTGCAAATGCATTACTTCCAAGGCACAGCCAAGATCTTTCTACTTCAGATGTGGCTATTTATTTTCAATTAGCAATTGTAAAGTATTATTAAAAAGGCAGTTCTATAGTTAATTATATTTAAGAATAGAAGAGGGAAGCAAAAAATAAGGAAGTCAGAAATACATTTCTTGCTTGCATCCATCTGGATAAATTGGCCAGAGTTTTCCTGGTTAATTTTTAGAAACTGCCTCTGAAATAATTTTAGTTTTGGAAAATTTGAAAAAACAGGAAAAACAGCATTTAGCAAGCTTCAGGAGTAGTCTTTTTTTTTTTTTTTTAACCTCCCAGCATAACATGCTTTTTGTTGTTTTGTTTGTTTTTAAATGTAGGATAATGATTTTGACTCTGCGGGTGGACTTCTAGGTGCAACCATGGGCCGACTGAGAACACTCTCCAGAGGAAGCCAGACAAAGTTATTATGCTACATGATGCTCTTTGCATTGTTTGTTTTCTTTGTAATATACTGGATTATTAAACTGAGGTGATGCATGTTACCTTCAGTTTAAATTGTTTAATTTCAACTATAAATCAGTCTTAATTAATGAAGACATTGATCTAAAGTGACATATTCTGTTGGTAAAACACAGTGAAATTGCTGTAAATTGCATTAACTATTAATGCAATGTTATATGTAGTTTTCTTAATGTATCAGAATTTTCCCCATCATCCTCTGTTTTGGGGGGATTATTTGTAAATATGCAGAAACTGCTAGCATAATAGGTTGCTTTTTTAGGGGAAAATAGCTTTTAGACTTGATTTAAAAAATATAGAGAAAAATGGTTGGTTGGATATTAAGCAACTGCAGAATTACAAGGTTTTCTTCTTCTTTCTGCCTTTCATTCTGGGCCATGCTCTAAATTAGAGCTCCAGTTTGAGGCATATAGTAACTTCTAGGTTGCAAAAGCATGAAGAATACTTGGATCTTCCTAAATTGGTTTTATCTGTGGATTTTTAAAAGGCTGGCCTGAAGCTAACAAATGTAATAGTAGTACCCCCCAAATTATTTTTGTGGGTAGGTCTGGTAGCTTATGTGTTTAGGTAGCTTAAACTGTGTTTTGGGGAGAAATTTGTTAAAACTGGATTTTTTTTTTTAAATTTAAATGTGAGAAGTTATGCTTACCCGTCTCTGCCTTTAAGCAAATGCCTTTGATCGTTGAGATCAACCAATATGGACACAGTGCAAATGTATTCTTTATATTTAAAGTATCTAAAACTTAATGATTCCATTGAATCACTTAGAACTTTTACCATTAGTATGTTTACTTTTCAATCTGTGATGATCCCTAAATCTACACTGCATTATGTCTGAAATACAAGGTCAGATATTTTGAATTTTATATTAAAGTATATTGTGATGCACTTGTTGGAGGTGCTGTCATATTAAGGTTTTTTTTTATTTTTACAACTTTGCTTTGGATCACCAAATAGTTTCTGACAGTTGAAGCTGTTATGTTGTTGAGTTTAACATTAAAAAATTAAGTTTCTTAGATAATGAAATTGTAGCTACAATTTTTGAAAAACTTTCCTAGAAATACTGTATAACATGTTGTCATTAATAACTAATTCCAAAATGACAAATAAAGTGTCCTGTAGTATTCTAGCTAGTGTTGGTTTTATACATTCTTTTCTACTGTAGAACACCAGTGTATTTTTTGGAAATGGAGCTGCATTTATGTGGCTATATTGTTGTGGGGAGCACTATTAAAATAAGAAATGGAGGTGTCTGCTACATTTGTTTCATGTTAGATTTCATATATAACAGAAGTATGGCATGTAAATCACATATCTAATATGAAACACACAGTATGTGTAAAAGTAATTAAAACTTAAATATTTCTGGCCAGTTTAGTTTTTATTAAAAGGTCTACAATACTTCTACAAATAACAGAACATCTAAGTACTAACACCAGGATAATGCATTGTCTTTTTATGAGAATAGCTAGCCAGTAGATAGAGTTTGCCATCAAAAATTGTTGCACTTTTATAGTATTAGTGAAACAGTAGAGTGCAAGGTACCTAATGGGATGCTAATTACTGACATATGTTTGACAGCTACACTCTTGTGATAGTTCGTCATCCTCTAGGAGTATATTCCTGGTTCTTAAACACGGTGTATGGACAATTTTTAGGCATTATTTTTTTTAACAATCAATCTGCCATACCAATAAATTGTAATTTTTTTAATTACCTAACAGAAAGTAGAAAAATGGGTGGATACACCTAGTTCTATGACCAATACATTTTCCTGTCTTTGTTCTAAAAAATATGCTAACAGTGTTCCTTAAGTCTTGACAGAGCACATATTGGTAAAAATCTTTTACCAATCCTTCAGATCATGTATAAAAAATGCAGGACTTTTATTTTAAATGCCAAACCAGGTTAAAAGGTACTTATTTTACCCTTGAAACACACTGGCTGTTACATTCAGTATGCATGGTCTTGCTTAATTTTCAAGGAAGAGCAGAGATGCATTGCTTGCTTGGACTTGTTCCCAGTTATCTGCATACGATGACAAGCATGGTTTCATCTGTACCACCTCCTAATCACGTTAATCTCAAGTCTCTGTAGAAATATAGAGTAGATAGAAACATTTGCATGTTATACTGATGGAGCAAGTACAAAACTGTACATAACCCATGTATTCTATGCATTTATTATGGAGCTGCTTTCATTACATTGAAACCCCTGTTTATGGAAGTACGTACATAGTGTGGACAAATGTGTTGCCAGCACCATAGATACCCTTTTCTGTACAGAGGTGTTGCTAGCTCAAAATCAGAAGGCTTAAGATACAGTATGGCACATCCAATTTTCAGATTATTTCAAAAATAACCTTAACTTGATGTAACACTGTATTTTCATCTTGAAATAAGTTAAAACCTCTCCTAGCATACAACTACCCCTGCTTAAGCCTAGCCAGACCTCCCATAGTTGAACTCCATACAGACTTCTGTTTAGGTCTTATCACTTCGGACAGTCATATAAAGCATCACAGGCTCTTCCCAGGGTTTTCTGCTCCAATAACTTACGCGGTACATACTAATGCCAATTGTCTACAGAACACCTCATCCACTGCCTACCCCTGGCGAGATGTTCTGCAATACCTTCTGCCACATCCCACTCTTCCTTTGCCAAAGCTGTAGGTGCCTGCAACTGAATTTTAGGAGGGGAGGGAGCTTCTGGAGGGCCAGCAGCAAAATGGGTTGCAGCACTCAACTTTGCTTAACTGTGTGGTATAGAGAGTGTTAGTCAATCAGTACACGAGGTACTGGAAAATTGTACAGAGAAGGTACATTTTTCATTGAAGTTTTTTTAACCAATGAGCATCCTGTTCTCCTTAATGGCTTTGTGAAATCTAGCACAATCCATATTAGTATTATAGCATAGTATAAGTATTACATGGTACTATAGTATAGTAGTATGTAATATATAAAGCTTTTCTGCTTTCAAAATGAATGGCTGCTCCAAGCTTATTTACCTTTGATTAGATATTTCTAATCAGACTCGTTTAAAAACTGCCGCTTTATATCACTGAGTCATCCCAAACAGTTCCCTGTGCTAGCCAGACTGCTAACACCTGTACCTTAAGCAATTTTCTTCACAGATTTCTTTTTGCCTTTGGGGAGAAGAAGAAAAGAAACAAACAAACAAAACACCAAACCAAACAAACAAAACCAAAAAAACCCAACCAACCAACCCAAACCCAACCCAACCCAACAAACCCAAAAACCAACAAACACACCAAAACATGGAACACCATAGTTCTGCTAAACTACTTCTACTTAATTCAGTAGCCTGAAGATTCCCCACCTTCCTATGTGCCTTGTTGAAGGCAGCAGAGCTGGAACAACTGTAGATCACTTGTTCTTCATGCTGCAGTGCTGTCTGCTATTTCAAGCTGCAGACAGCCCCTGCCAATGCTTAGCATCTTGCATCTTCACAGCACTGTAGCTACAGTAAGTTATTAATCCTCAGAACTCCTTTGCAATGCCAATTTAAGCCCCTCATTTGCAGCAGGAATCCTGGACACATGCGACTTGTTTATATGAAGTTATAAATGGGCAGTGGTAAGATCTGGCTTTGGTGGTGTGACAGACATGTCATAGCCATTATATAAATATATTGTTAAAAAGAAAACAACACCTTTCACATGTGTTTGTATGTCTTTACAAAATTGCTGGTGATAACATTTTTGTCTCTATGAGTGAGATAAGGAATGTTTCCTCCAGCATCTACAGGCAGTTAATATCCAGCTCTTCCCCATGGAGATAGGACGGAAGGTTCCACTTCATTTAAGAGGATCAAGATGACAAAGGACTTGCATGACATTAATCTAGCAGACCTGTTCTGGGAAGAGGCTTGCTTTCAATGTAAGACGACAAAACCATGGGACTCACTATCCTGCCAGGAAGCCTGCGAGGAAGCTGGGTAAGATGCATAATAAAGTAAGCTTGTATATCAGCTATTTTTATACATATATATATATATATATACAGTTTGATGGTTTATATTATATCAATAATGCATTATTAATACAGCATATAAGTATTTTAATATATAAAAATATTAGAATATTATTGTTTCAGGCAGGCTACCCCTGGAATGCTTTTCTTCTGGCATAGCACCACTTTGCTTTCCAGTCCCTCTGTCACCTTGTCACTGCCCCACGACAGAGCAGCACGTCCGGTGCTACCTACAGCCCTGCTGAGGTGAGCACCGACCTGTGGTGGCTTCACCTGGACCAGGAAGGCCTGCAATGCACCAGTTACAGAAAGGTGTCATTTAGAGGGCCCAAACCTCTTGCCACTTGTTGAATGCTGTTTTCCTGCGAGAATGGGAGTTGGCCAGAGGAAAAAGATAAATCCTGACTGTTGTGTTTTGGCACTCCAAAACACTCCCTGCAAAGAGTTTCCACTCATTCAGGAGATCCCATACACCTGAAACCAGTTGTAGATGATAAGACTTACTCTATATCAAGAGATATAAATGTTAAAAAGCAATCCATTTTTGATGGATGGAAAAAAATATATTCATTTGTTGGATGGTGAGTTAAAAAACTGTGCTTATGAGGGAGGGTGAGGAACCCTTCCCACCCACCAAACTCAATCCAGGTTATCGGTAATTTCTAGTCAGGTAGCAAAAGGAACAAAAAAGTCCCTCCACATCATCAAACAAAATTTGCCATCTCTATAGGTACCATATCATATAACTTCCTTCAGAAATGCATCAAACACTGCTCTAGGGAGAAAAACTGAGTTCCTTTTAATCTTGAACTATACTAATTTGAAGGCTGTTACATAATGAAGTTGTTCTAATTATTAGGAACCCTCTAATTTTCAGCCTGAATGTGTTCCTGAGTGGTACAATCCAGTATAGCCTTCCAGTTTAACATTCCTCTTTTGGCTGGTGTTTACCCCTCTGCACCCAGGGCACCATGCAGCCCTTGCTTTGTACAAGCCAAGCCGTGTCCATCAGCCTGCCTGTAAACCTTTTGGTCCCAGTTATCCTGGTCCTTGCTCCAGTTTGAGCTCTCCCTTGCATATG
Source organism: Caloenas nicobarica (assembly GCF_036013445.1). Classification (NCBI taxonomy): domain Eukaryota; kingdom Metazoa; phylum Chordata; class Aves; order Columbiformes; family Columbidae; genus Caloenas; species Caloenas nicobarica. The sequence goes on along the minus strand of NC_088246.1, from coordinate 26,412,461 downwards.
ATATCTCCAGCCATGAAGCCGGGACAGGAACCTCTCTCACGGTATCTCGCAGCACAAGGAAAGCTTTTGACCTCGTAATGTGCTGTATAGACACTATGGCTGCAGCTAGTGGCACACTAAATCTGTCTGTAGCCTCAAGCTGATAAAATGTGATGGTGTTTGCAGTTGTGCATCCTGCAACCATTTGCTACCTGCAGACGGGAAGCTGTGCCTGCTCAGGGAACTGCTCTATGTTACACTTTCTTCTTGAAAGCCACATGGCATTGGGATCTAAAGAACCTTTTCTTTTCACAACCACCCTGAGAGGAGCCCGTTTCACTGTCTATCCTCAATGTAGATATCTCACACACCTTTAAAGTCCTGAGAAAATAAACTAAGTCATTTTCCTTCCCTTTTCCAGCAGTGATCCATGCCCCTCAGATATAGGGAAGAAAGTGACTTTTTGGTGACTCCAGCTCTGGTTTTCCCTAGCAGGCTGGCTTCATGGCAGTGCTCCCTCAGAGATGCTGCTCCCTGCCTCCCTGGTTAGGAGGACATTGGCAAATCCTTTCCAAGGTTTATGTGGCTCAGAGTATCATTGCTTCCCAGAAGGCCATTTACCTGCTTCCTTTCAGGAAGTTGTATTACTGGCAAGATTTTTGTCCACACAATGTACTGATGTACACTCAAGTTTAATATCTAGTGATCTTCAGACTCAACCAGACTGCTTATAGGCCGTCTAAACGAAGCAGCACCTAAAGGAGACTTTAACCCAGAGGGTGAACTTTGAGCTGATACCCCCAGCGCAGCACAGCGCAGCCACCAGCGGCCGCCTGACCATTCCCATGGCCCCACCGGTTCTCCCAAGGAGCATTTTGAAGGGAGAGTGGAACAGGGGTGGTCATCACCTTGGCCTGCTCTGGGGTGGACATCACCTTGGCCTGCTCTGGGGTGGACATCACATCACCTTGGCCTGCTCTGGAGCAAGGCTTCGCTTTAAAGTCATCGCTGCACAGTTACCTACTTTTTGATTTGCCTTATTAGAACTAGATGTCATGTGCTTCATCTCCGAAATTCCTTCTCAAGGTACTCAAAGTCAACCGAAGTGATAGACAGGCATCTGTCTCAAAACCTCTGCAGAAAAAGTCTGAACTACATATTAATTTCCACAGTTCACTGAGGAATCATTATTAAACCTTGTCCCAACAGTTAGCTACTGACTTCAAAGTAAATTGTTTTTGTCAGCAGAATTGATAGGTTATGTTTTGTTTGATATAACCATAAATTGTGATAATGACAAAGACTGACTAAAAAAACCCAATTGTCTACACTCATTCTGTTTTAGACATGCTTGGTAAAGAAAGAAAGAATATAAAAAAAAAAAAAAAGGAAGAAATAATAAAATATTTCAACTGACCTTTTAAACATGTGAGGAATATAGAAAATAATTTAGAAGGAAATGCATTACGAATTAAAAAACCTACTTACAACTATATATAAGTTTGATTTTTAACTATCCTTAATTACAAATAAAACTTCATATTGCAATACCTAGGTGACAGTTGAGGGGAAAAAAAGAAATCCATTTTTCTTCTGCAGCTGTGTGCATTTGAAATGCTATTTGCGCTTTATCTGTTTCACATAAGTAGTCAATATTTTTCACTGTTGCTTTCTTCAGTCTTTCACAATGCAGTAAGTAAACAGCATTCTCTCCGTCACACCCCACAAAAGTAAAACCTGTAAGAACTGGCAGTAGTGTTTAGTACTTAAAAACAATTTCAATTTTAAAAGACTAAAACAAAACCAAAAAAATCCAGCTTTTTCAAGAAGACCAGGCAAGTTCTTCCTATAACAATTGAAATGTACATAATTATTATTAAAATATATACATCACTACTTGAAATCTTTAAAAAAATCACGTTATACAGTCTGAAAAATTGCAATATACTTGCTACTAAAAGTTTTCCTTCCTTTGATCTCTCGCAACCTGGGGTTTTGATATAGATGTGGGCTTGTTCAATAATTGTTTTTTCCTAAGTCATGATGTCTTTGAGGCATGTCATATAGGGAAGAAAAAAATAAACCAAACATAACTACAGTCTGGCACTCTCCTTCTCCAGAATCCTGCTAAGGTGAAGTCTGGAAAGTGCATTCTCATTGTTTTTATACTGGCTTGTATTTTTCTTTGATATTTGGGCTCAAAACTTTTTTTCAAACCCATTCACCTTCTCAGAATCCGTACAACTGGAAAGGAGACATTTTTGCATATAAAATCAGCCCAGTATAGACACCTACATGGTAAAACAGCTATCTTTATGCCTTCTAGAGAATATTGCACTTTAGAAAAGTCACTTGTTCTTCAAAGTTTAAAAGATTAATGATTAAAATGACAGATAGGAAGAAAGTAATCTGGTGGACAGTTTAGTGCTGTGTATGCTTATTATCTCCCCACCAACACCAGCAACTAAAATTCAGACTTTTGTTTTGAGATAATGCACTGACCATGCATTATGCTGTATGTTCTTTGAGGAGTAACAGCCTGACCTGTGTCAGAGACTAAATTTCCTTGGAAACTTGGTGAGGATTATGCTACAAAAATCTTTGTGCATTATGATCAGATGTCATGCTGTGCAGTTACCCCGCTTGCTACTTACAAATGTCACAGTGACGTGAATGGTTACTCAGACAGCTGTACAAAAAAGAACAGCTTTGGGAAAGTTGCTGCTTTGCTTATCGTTACAGATTAACAAGAAATATTCTGACTTGAACCTGTAATTGTTTATTTAGGTAATACTTGACTTCTCCCTTCCTGGAGCTTAAGGTTACTCAATGATGGAGTTTTACTGATTCACAGAAAATTTTCGAGTATAAATATCACGTCACCTTTAGCCGCATTTATAACAGTGTTTGTTTTAGAGGCAGAAAGATATGTTTCTTTAGCCAGCTGACACAGTTTATACCAGTAGGAAATACTCTGGATTTCTTCTCAGGAGAAATGTGACTGTGCTGGTTTACTCTAGAAACCATGCTGGAATTCACACAGAAAAGCCCTTCCCACAGTTGGCAATAATATACTGGGGTAGGGAATCTAAAGACAAATCAAAGCTATATAAAAGTATATACACATTAATCTGTACACATTACTACATTGACAGGTAACTCTTCAAGATAAAGATTAATTTTATTCAGAATGCCTACTGCCGTAGCTTTCAACATCTGTATCACCAGAGACCATTAGCTGCTAATAAAGAGCCTGTGAAAAAAGTAATTAAGAAAACCCATCATATTTAGAGTTGGCTTAAAACCACCACCACACAGCAGTCTGTACCTTCAACAGTAACTTTCAGGAATCCACAAATCAAAAAAGGTTGAAGATATCTTTGACCTAGCACAATGACATTCTGGTTCATGAGTGCTATTAAAAAGAGAAAAAGTAACTCACCTTACTTAAAAGGAACAAGCTTTATAGATTTTTTTTTAAAGTGTTCTGCTCTCTCTTTACACAGATACATTTACCAAAACTTTCAGCTAACTGAGCCACTAAGATGTTTTGCTAATCCTTGATTAGGTATCATATATATAAGGGCTGAAATGAAATTTCTTACTGCAAGAAAATGCAAGTTACATTTTTGGTCCTTCTATAGAATGTAAAACACTGGGGCCAGAATTTTCCTAACAGCTGCCAGGAAACCTGTTTGCTTAGAGAGCATTTTGCTTTAAGGAGATATATGGTAAAATTTCGACGGCCTGTCACAGGACTTAATTTGCAAAAGGGCCTCTGTACTGTTTTAATGATCTAACAACTCACTAGAAGCAGCTGCACCTCTCATACTTCTCACATGATACCTGGTATGACTAAGCAGGTGTAGACTGCTGTCAGAAAGGACTACTGCAGGAGCCTAATGGTGAACTCCAGTTTAAACACATATTTGGGGAAAAAAGATAAAGCTGATTTTCGTTTGTTTCAGAAGAAAGCTTCTGTTTTGTTTTAGTTCTGTTCCTGTAAACAAGATTACAAGCAAACAAAGAGCAAAGAGAAAAAAAAAATCACTTGTTGGTAGGTTTCCCCTTTTTTTACCTTTTTATTGCCTGACACATTGAAGCTAACCTGTGAGTAGTTCAAACTATGCAGTTGTAATGCAAAGCCAAGATTCGGCAAAGGAATAGTCAGCCTACTTCCTGACACTCACACATGTCACCCCAAAGGCAACGGGACTGTGGATGCATCCACAACGTAAATCAGTGACACACCATCAAGTGGAACACTAGCATGAACATTGGCTAGGAGCTGGCACCCTGAAAAGTGAGTGATCTTGTAAAGCTATTTTCTATTTTCGCCACTCACTTGCTTACCTGTAAAACCTGCTCACCAGAACCTCGCTGGTGAATCACATTCATCCCCCAAACTGGAGACAGCTGTCATTTACTTCACAGGCCAGATGACCTGCCTTCAGCTTAGCTATGGAAGCAAATTTTGTCACATTGTTGCCCTCCACATCCAGAGCTAGAGAAAAAAAGGAAAAGAAAAGCAGAGTTACACACACACATCACCGATCACAGCGTGCCTCCTCTCTGGCGATCGCCTCACTGTGTTCCTCTAGCCTGACAATGTTCTTTGTATGAAGAGAGGCACCTCTGGGAAGGCAGATGTGGGAGCTCACCAGCGGCGTGGTACAGCAGCGAGCAAAGGAGGTCCACCTTCGTTGCCAGCGTAGCCAGGCAGAACGTCACAGCTTTGTTGTGCAGGATGGACTGGTCAAACACTTTTCACTGGCGAGCGTAGTCCGTAGTTTCTTGTATTCCAGTTTCCAGCAGCGTGAGGACTTGAAGCAGCAAAGCACAGAATAAGACATCATTTTAGCCAGATTTGTTGTTTTTCTTGTTGAAAAAGGGGTCTTTTTTCACATAGTACAAACAATACATCTGGTTTTCTAAAGTAAATTATTCCATATGCTCAGTTTGGGGTGCAGAGTTTCAGTTCTGGAAAAAGTCTAGAATTTCCTCGTACCTCAAAGACGTCTTTATGCCTGTTTCACCTGAGCCTCAAACTACCAAAACTCAGAGGAGAGTGAAGGGGGATGGAGAGGAGAGAAGGAAAGTCATAGAGACCAGTATGTAATGATGAGGATGTAAACTTTATCCTTAATGCCTCGTTTGGGGCCCTGTCAAAAGCTTGTGGCAACTCTTGCTTTCCATGCTACCTGTGTCCTGAAGGTCTGTTACAATCCCGAAAGTAAATCTGAAGGCAGACAGCATGGTCCCTGAGAAATGCTGCAGAAATGTAAATTCAAGGAAGCTTTCAGGGGAAAGGCAGAAACCTATTTAGGGATCAAGGAACACAGACAGACTGCTTACTACGTCTGCATTCTGTGATCAGATCCCAGTATAGAAAGGAAGGGAAAAACATTAAGATTCATAGCCACTTCTAGTAGATGTTAAACAGTGCTTCTAATGGAAACAGAATCAAATCAGGATACTGCTGGAAGACAGGTGAGAGAGATGGGAGACACTGCTTTAAAGCAAGAGAACTAGTTTGCTGCTACTTTTCGAGCAAACTTAGGGAGACCCTGTATTAAACAAGAAGAAACTGGAAAGGTTTGTTTTCCGAGGCAAACCAGCCTTGAAGTGAAGGGCCAGGATGTCAGCCTCTTGCAGCTTAGCTAAGACGACAGCAGCTGCTGAATCCGTGAAGTTTTTTGAGCAAATATGGACCCATGTCACTATGGCAAGCAACAGGGAGAGGGAAAGAGTTCACAAATCCATCTATATGAAAAGACTCATGTTTTCTCTTTTCAGAATATGCACATCCACATCCATTTACATGTAGAATCGAAACCACAAAACTCTGAATCTGAAATGCAAAACACAACCAAGCCCTGGAGTACTACAAAATCCCTCTTCCAACTTGCCATGGCTCCTCCAGTTACTCACATGACAGTTCCTTACAGGAGCCTGGAGTGCTTCATATTCCTTTTTGCATCACTTTCAAAATCACCTCTATGTAAATTTCATCCCTATACTGCTTTCTTATGCAGACTTTGCATCCCATCAATTGTCCCTTGCACTGATCATTTACCAGCTCTTAGAGCATTTTCACGTTGTCCCCACATTCCACAGGGTAATCAGCTTTTCTTATTCCTAATGCTGTTTTTTTGGACATCTCTTTGGGGACATCTCTTGTACAGAAGGAGCATCTCAGTTCTTCCAAAGGACTGTATACTGTTAACAGCTTTTTCACTTGTATGTCTATGGTCTCCAGTATGAGAGATGGTACAGAAAGAGCAAGAAGCCTCCAGGCCCCTCTTGTCCCTTGTCCCCAAACCAACACCAAGGGAGCATACAGCCGAGTGTGAGCTGCTGGGAGGGAAACTAAACAGTACATGCCAGTGCAAGGAGAACAGGAGAAGGTGGGACGGATAAGGAAAAGGGATCAGTCTAGTGTTGGTCTGTCAGAGCAACATGCTCCAGCATGACTTGTGTAGTCCTCAGCATCCAGCACCAGGGAAAAAAGAAATGGGAAACACCAAAGAAGAGGCAGGAGCAGGACTGGATGGGAAGAAACAGAACAGCACCTATTCAGGTCCTGCTTGCAAAAGGGCTGAAGACCATGAAGGGGTTTCAGCCCATCTCTGCTCAGACTGTCACCACACATCAGGGCTGCCAATGAGGAACCTGAGAGTTGCTCTCACGGTGTCTACATCTCTGCTTCACTGCCTCCTTCCTGCCCTGTGATTCAGCTGATCCATCCTCCTGTCTCCTCAGCTGCCATCATCACACTTCAGCTTACCCCTCAAACTGCCATTTGCTTGCAGGAGTAAACAGAGGAAATCTTCTAAGGACAATCCTGGGCTGCATCAAAAGGAATGTGGCCAGCAGGTTGAGGGAGGCGATTCTCCCTCTCTACTCTGCTCTGGTGAGACCCCAACCTGGAGTCCTGCAATCAGCTTCGGGGCCCTCAGTACAAGAAAGACATGGACCTGTTGGAGAGGGTCCAGAGGAGGCTCACAAAAATGATCAGAGGGTTGGAACACCTCTTGTATGAGGACAGGCTGAAAGAGTTGGGGTTGTTCAACCTGGAGAAGGCTCCAGGGAGACCTTATTGTGGCTTTTCAACATATAAAGTGAGCTTATAAGAAAGATGGAGAGAGGCTTTTTACCAGGGCCGGTGGTGACAGGACAAGGGGCAATGGTTTTAAACTGAAAGCTGGTAGATTTAGATTGACCATAAGGAAGAAATTATTTATGAAGAGGGTGCTGAGGCCCTGGAACAGGTTGCCCAGATAAGTTGTAGATGACCCATCATTGAATGGCTGGACAGGGCTTTGATAAACCTGATCTAGTGAAAGATGTCCCTGCCCATGGCAGGGAGATTGGATATGATGATGTTTAAAGGACTCTTCCAACCCAAACCATTTTGTGATGCTATGACTACGTGAATTTAGAGCTATGAGCATAGCTCTAACATGGCAAAGCTTAGCTGTGCAGCAAACAGAAATGGAACACAGCACACCATGAATTTCATGACTACCAACAGCCTTGTACAACATAACAGCACACAATACTTTGACAGTCATATAAGCACAGAGAAATGCCATTCTTCACAGTGAAGCTCATTTTCTTTCTGAACATTCGTGGGTTGTTTGGGTTTTTTTTTCCCCTTTTGCGTGTGCATATTTGTTTCCTCTTTTGTCATATAATGCTCTCCACATCCCTAGACAAACTTGGCCCCATGGGTTTCAACTGACAGCACTTGCAGGAAATGTGACTCTAGGGCAGCCTCAGGAACGCATGGTCTACCACACAGCTGAGAATTGTGAAAGCACTTGAAGTTGCCAGATGCAGAATAATCTTTTCCTTGTACCTCCATCCAACTTATATTTTTCCACTTGAAACTTCATTGTAAACGCACTTTGCGTTGCTACATCTTCTCTCAAAACAAAAGGAAATTAATACATTTTTCTTAGGCTGTGGCTGATCACTCTCTAGTGAGATGTACAGTGAGCCCCAAGCTGTGCAATCCGTCTCTTAAGGACATGCACTGCCCATGCAAAAGGATCTGTCATCCTGCTTACTGGCCATGACTCAATGGTGCTCATAAAACTGAGACTACAGGAGCAGATAGAATTCATTAGAAAAGTGCCATTCTGCTCTCTCACACACACTGAACTCCCTCTTTGCCTCCAAGTTGAGCAATTCACAAAGAGCTGTTTGCTTTCTTTCCATAGCAACATTCTTTTCCTGTGATCAGTGCAACAGGTCCACAAACGGATGGTGTTTACTGAGTGTCACAACATGGGAGAGATATGTGGCAGCTCTACTCTTTCAATGAAGCAAGAAACACAGTGACTTCTACCAATGCCTATAATAATGTGTCACTTGGAGGAAAAGACCACACCTGTGACCAAATTTTGCAATTCCAGGAAATTAGTTTCCCATTTATATATTAAAACTATTTGACTGGAAATTCATTTTAAAAGGGAAAATAAAAAAGAAGGTGAAGAAGGAAGGAAACTCTCCACACACATTCTGAAATCTGGCTACAAAGAAGGTTATTAATAAACAAAGAGAAGGCTGAAGCACGTGATACTTGATACTAAAAATACACAAAACCAAACCAACCCCCCAAAACAAACAAAACCCAAACAAAACAACAACACCCCCCCCAACCACAACAAAACAACCCCCAAAAAGGGAAGAAAGAAAAGAATGGCAGTCAACTGCATCTTCTGAGTTTTAAGCAGCAGTGAAAAGTGAGGATGCCGAGACTGCTCCCCAAAGTGTTTAAAAGCAGAGTGATGATTTTCAGTGCCACGTGAATAGTCATGAACTGGGAAGGAAAAAAATGCCCTTCTGAGGGCCAAAAGTGAGGAAGAGAACTACACACGCAGACCTAATCACAGAACTACCAAAGGCATGTACATGGTTTTGCACATCTCCACGTTCAGCAAATCACTTGTGGTTGAACATATATAAAACCATTTTCAGGACTAGAGGCTAACAGCTGGATGTTGTGGTGTAACAAACCACAACCATCAAACACCTGGCTCCCTTCTGAATGTTGGTTTCTCCTCTTCCTTGTTTACCACAACTGGTTTCCTCTGAAGATTGTAACTTAGCCCAAACCATGGGTCTTGTCCCTCCTCCCAGTGCTTTTATGCATTTTATACCAGGTGGTGGATAAAAGTAAGACCAGGGGGCCCCGCACAGTATAACACAGCAGTCACCACGCTGCAGGAGGTATCTCCCTCTCCCTTGATGACCTCCAAGGCTGCTCCTCTCTAATGGCCCCTGCCTGGCCATGGAGGGGGGAGTGAAGATGCCCTTCCCTGTTGGCTCATCCAGGGCGAGGGTTTGCCTGCTCCTGCCACATTTTTCTGGGCAAAAAGAAAAATTGAAACCTGGCGTCCTACTTCCTGGCAGAGCACAGTGACTTGCCAGGCAGTTGTGCAAGGTTGGACTCTACCAAGCTGCTGGTGGTTTTAGCAAGAGTGATCTAACCTGCCAGGCTTCGTGTTTTGATGCTGTCAGTGTTTGTCACTTTTGCCTGGGGCATGACTAACACCATGGGCTACTCTGCTGCCTGGAGAGTATCACTGCAGCCCAGAGTTTCTGATTGTTTTGTTTAACTTAGACTTCAAACTGAGCACAAAAATGCACAATGCACATCCTTGCAGTCTGTGCATGCCTCAGTTAAAGCAGGACCAGCAGTAGGACCATGTCTCCTCCTTGCCTGAGCCTGCAGTGGCATCCCTCACAAGTCTAACCTCCTGTTCACCAAAACTGCTCTCACATTTACTATTTATCTCAGGCTGAACCAAGAATTTTGGCCCAAAAGATTTTTTAAAGCATTTGAACTGTAAAATATTTGGTCTGGGATCAACCCACAACAGGAAGTGATTTTTTTATTTGGTCCCTGAATCAGAAAATCACTTCTTAGACTACCCAGTTCCCCAGCCACACACAGACAGTGACAGAGGGGTATGCACAGAAGCATGAATATGGTGAGATTATTTATACAACCCTGAAATGTAAAGAGGAACAATCTTCTTACAGTGAACCACATTATATTTATGTTGAAGAAGCAAACACTGTAGGGTGGGGGTGAAGGCTGAGTGTCTGAAGATGAACAACCCAGACCTGTATCTTGTTTCCTGGAATATCCAGCGTCCATATAACTCAAATATGCAGATTCAAGTACAGCCTAAACTCAGAGTAACAGGAATGCTGGACAACATAACTTCAGAGAAAGGAATTTGGTGCTGTACCATTTTATGCCCAAAGTTTACAGACATAAAACAGCTCTTCAAAACAAAGCTCTTACGTCCTGTAAGAGCCACTTATTTGCACAACCACTGTGTTAATTTTCTAAAATCCAGGATAAACACCATAGCTTACTTTACTACAGGAAAAGTCACCATCCTTCTGTTTCATGTCAGTATTTTGATAGCCTTTGTACTAAAAATGTAGCAGACATAACATGATACCATATTTTCTTATCAGCAGAAAAAGCACTAAGAAAAAGAAACAAGGCAAAACCAGCCTCTGTGATGCCTCACAAAATATTTTCTATTTCAAATTTTCCGATAGAAAGGGAAGGTCATCTGTACCCAGGCTATGACAGATTTCAAAAACAGATTGTAAGAGGTCATTGCAACTTACAATAAAAGGAAAGTGCTGTTAGTCATGCTCAGGGTGACCCCCATGTCCCTGCCCAGCCCCAGAAGCACAAATGATGACTTACCAGTGGCTACTCCTGCAGCTGCTCTTCTTGGAATTGTAACATCTGACATGTAAAACCCTTTCCTTCCTCCCCAATGAGGTTTTTGTCTTCAAAAAAGATCTGAGCTGTATCTGATGACCTCATGCCCAGTTTGTCTATCTTTTTAGCAACATGAATGCCTGAAGAAAAAGGGGTTTTAGAAAGGCGACAAAAATTAGAAGCACTATGTAGGGGTACAGCACTTTAAGAAAGCGAAGTTTGCAGATGTGAAGGTATTTGCCAAGACTACCTTTAGGAAAAACATAACAGTATTCTAGAATTTAAAAGAATACACATCCTATTTTAAAGAGTTTTTCCATTTTCTTTAACTAGCAAATCAGAAACTCCAATTGTAAAGGTTCCACTTTTCCTTGTGTCCCCAAATTATTATTTACTAGTAGCAATAATCTTACTTCATGCACATCCTGAAACAATGCAATATTTATTTGTTTGTGTTTGATTTTTAGTACACGATAATAAAATGCTGGAATTCAATTTAGCAGTGTTTGCTGAGTGCCTACACTGCTGTGAAACAGTAGAAAAATATTTAATAATGACAAAACCAGTTCTATGTTTTAAGCTGCAACTAGAGCATTTGTCCTTCTGGAAATCCTCTTCCTTCCCTCTATTCTACATTTATCCTGCCATTTATAGCCTTTCCTGACTTTTTCTGGTACCTGTAGAACAGAGAATTAATAACCACACCGCACTGCCTTTTCCTAATAATAAACGAATTCATAACTGCTACAGACATCCAACAATTCCATGTCAACTCCAAATTTTGTTAAAACTGTATATTTTATGATGGCCTACAAAATACCATTTAGTTCAAAGTAGTCATAGAAGGGTTCATAATGATCACAATTCACTCCTCTGAGTTTTCCTATGGGCATGCTTGTGAATAGGGTTTGCTTCCCCACAGACCTTCCTACACAGCACTGACTCTTATCCCACACGCAATGTTCTGCTGGAGGTGAACCCAGTTCCTTCAGGTTTGGCCACATAAGACTTCAGGTACCTGGTCACACCAGGTAGGACTCCTTCCCACGGTTTGTTTTTTCCTAGTTGCAAGTTCTTTTTTGCTATCGTTCAGATGCAAGCATGGCTTACCACTGTGCCATGATGGTTTAACAGACATCCACTAATTTTTTGCAGCAATTCTCTTGTCTTCAGTATTTACCTTCTTGTTGCTCCGGGGCTAATGCAAATGTTTGGGATGGAAGTCAAGAATGTTTAAGAGGTAAACTGAGGCCAATAACCAGGTATGAGGACTTGTGCAAAATATGCTGATTGCATCTGCCAAGTCAATATACATAGAAATCAATCCTCCAAATCAGCATATATATCTTTACAGAAAAAACAAACGTTTTACTACCTGCATACATGGTATTCTAACCAATTTTGTGATGATGAGGTATTCTGGTAATATTTTCCTCTTTATTCTATTTTTTTTTCAATCCTCTACTGCTCTTAATGCGGTTTCATAGGAGTTGGTCACTGAATTCTTGTGGTTCCTCCCTGTACTTGTTTGTACCTTGCTCTCCTTCATGGTTTTCAGTGAACACATCTTTCTGAACTAATGCAGACATCTCAACTTCTACTGACAGGAGGCCTTCAACCATGTGAAAATTACTTTGGTTTTACAGGCAGAAGAAGTCAGCAGTCAGTCCCCTCAAATTCACTCTGGCTGCATTGAATAAAGCTATGGAAAGCTTCATCTCTCCAGAGAGATGAAATACTGACACTATTTCCCAGCGCCAAGACTGCTCTTAGAATAAGGTCCACATAGACTTCCACGCCTTCCACTCAAGTTTTTTCTCCACCAGCCAATCTATAAACAGATTATGTGTCAAGAATACTTGCTTTGATATGTGTTCAACACAGGAAGAAAATCAGGACAGCTGTATAAAAATTTTTGACTCTTGGATTGAAAATTATCCAGTAATTTGCACCCAGTCATGCCAAAAAAGCATTTGTGGTTTGTTCCTGTATTAAAATCATAGCTAAAAAAATCACACACTGAACCATTTCCAGGCCTAAATGATTTCTGGAATATCTTTTCCCCTTGGAATATTACTTCTTGGTTTCTTTGAGAGTCTCAGGGTTCACATATTTGATATACTTCCAGCTGGTTTTATGCAACCACTGCTCCTGTTAATGGGTAGTTTACTAAGGACTTTGCTGAAAGAAGTACAACTGCTGCTGATTCTTTATATTGCTGAACCAACACTATTGTGTACTTGCCCAGACCCACATACAACAATAACTATTGAAGAAAACTCTCACAGGTTTGATTAGAGGAGATAAATGTGTTAATGATTTCTGCCCATACTTCTTCCTGATTGGGCCATGTTCAAGCTTCTTGAAACCTACAGCATGCCCTCCTTTGCTGTGCCTCATTGGTTTTCACTTGCTCTTAGATTAATTCATATTTATCATTCAGGATGAGACCACACTGCATCAGCCTCATGTAGAACCCCCTCTGGTACTGGTACATGCTGTAAATTTTCTCTTTTTTGAAGACAATGACACATAATCATCTCTTTGGCTATGACATGGGCATCAAAATCTTTCTTTACTTAGTTTAAGTATTTTCATTCTCTTTGTAAGGGGTACTGTATACTAAAAAATACCAGCAGCAATAGAAATCATCTGCTCAGATGACTCCTGCAGTTTGTTTTGACTAAATCACAAGCCATCCAATAACACACAAATATCAATCTAGCAAGGCCAAGTGCCTGATTTACTAAAATCACTCTAAAAGAGCCATTTATGCTACTTGCGCTAATGTCACTGAGATGGGTTGGTGTACCTCTTACTGGGCAGTTCTTCCCACGCGTGTTTGATTTTTCATTTTCTCCCACTCCTCCAGCCTTCTGACAATGTCTTTTATTTCCTATATTTTATCTTGAGTGAAAGACAGTTTCTTGCTCCTGACACTGTTTAGTGCCATTGCAAATAGAGACACACTTTAAATTGCAACCTGAGAAACATGCTCTTTCCCCTTTCCAGGATGCTCTTCTCTTTATTATCTCATCTCTGCAATCTACTCAAGTGCTAAGGACTCAGAGGACAAACTAGTGCACAAATAGCTAGCAGACTGGGACTGAAAGCCATTTGTCTATATATCTTAAACACAGACATTTTATGACTTTTTAGATTCTGTTTCATCAGATGAGAAATTCAGCTTTTTTTCAAAGATATCCTTAGTATGAGGAGTAGTCACCTAATCTGGATATCTGTTCTGAAGCCACACTGCTGTTATCCAAATTTCCTTTATGAGAAACGTATTCAGTAGTGTGTCAAATCTAGACCATGGTTTGTTTCACTGCAGAATACACACTGTACACATCCAAAATTAGAAGAATCAAATCCTACTTCATAACTCCAATAAACTATGAGTTGTTGAAGTTAACAGTTTGTTTTCAGACTTTGAACTTTTTTTTTTTTTAATCATCACATTATACAAATATGAAACTATTTAGAATTTTTTAAAAAATGCTGGACTAGTCCCTCATGTCCTTCCAGCTGCTCGTCAAGAATAAGTTACACTGTGCCATGGATCCCTTCCTTCCCCTGCCACATAGGCTGGTGAGTGCAGCAGTTAGTCAGAGATAACACACCCGTTCTTGAGCTTTTATACACATACATCTACAGTGCATCATTCAGTGATGTCCTCCAGACACTTCCCATACAGCCTTGGTCTGCTGCCCTTCAAGGAGCATAATCTTTAGCTGACAGACATCCTCAGGACGTATCAAGACAGCTGGAGCTTCCTCCTCACAGCTGTGTCAAATGGCAACCTTTTCATACTTTTCCTCTTTGTCTTCCTGAAATAAAATCTCACTTCTGATATGACACACCCGCTGAGCACAATCAACTGTCTTAATATTTAATTTCAAAAGGTCACCAGTCTTGATACAGTGACCCTTTTGGAGGTCAATATCTGTATCACACAGAAGAATAAAAGCATATACACTTTGAGGAATGCAATTTTTGTTTCTAGGAAGATTTCTACACCTCCACAGGTCAGCTACAGGTGACTCAGGTAATTTTTCTACTCAAAATCTATTCACTGTAGGTAAGAAAGTCTGTGTATAGGCTGTGTGACCTGACAACACATCCCCTGAAACTACAAAGCCTCACATGTCTCTTTGGAATAAGGAAGGTAGCTGAAAACCTCCAAGTTGATTTCTGTGTATTTGATCTGCCTCTAACAGTGCCTTGGCTGCTTTGGTGTTTTTGGAAAGCTGATCTCAGAGGAACAGTATTGTATTTGCACTCTGACCCTTTTTTGAAAAATCATAAAGAGGACTTCATGCAGATGGCTGGTGAGCTCATCTGGAAATTCAGGGAGATTCTGGCTCCAAGTTTACACATTTGTTCATCACTTATTGATAAGGACAAAGCTCAGGTCCATCTCCTGTGAGCTCTCATTTTAAGTCTGTCTTGCATGAACAGAGGTTGGAGAAACTCACAGCACACTCAGAACTTGCTTAGTTCCCAAAGCAACTCACTTACTTGCTTGACTTAGTCCATACTGAAATTCATTTAAAAGATATTCCATTAAGTAGCTCTTGTCACTCTCTTTTGCAACACTGGAGACCCAGGTTTTGTTCTCAGTCTGATCCATTAAGTGAACAAATGCAATCTCACTTGGCTGCCATGGTTGTGTCTCTACCTGTGAAATGCTGATAACGACATATATTTTGTATGTAAAATACTCTAAATTGAATGAACAAAAACGCCACAGGCTTTATTATTTTATATTAATATGTAATATTAATATACATTATTATATATTAAATAGATAATATATATTTGAAATAGGTTTTAAAATATATGCTATATTAAATTAATATATTACATAATTTTTAAATATTAAAATGAGTGAAAACCAGAAAGATTTAAAAACTTTTGAACAGTTGTTAAAACTGCAAAACGTCCCTGCCAACATAAGCTTAACTCTATCCTCTCTGAATGATGTCCTTTATGCATACAGGACACTATTGCTGCAAGATCTGCCAACTGCTCAGGCACAGACACAGTGTGAACTGTACCAGTGAAACTCGTACCTTAGATCAGGATGTATTTCTTCAATGTCTTTACTCAAATTACTAGCCTTCTTCAAAAATAAGTTTCTACTCCCAAGACCTTTGAAGCTTTAATTCCAGCCCACACTTAACTCACAGACTCTTTTTGTAATTTAAACTGATAATGATAGTAGTGCCCTGGCAAAAGTTCCCTTTGCAATGCACAGCCATGAAGCACCCTGGGTATGTCTGCACTTCTCTCCAGAAAGCCCATCAGGTTGGGTGGAGGAGGACAGTTATTGCAGGAAGATCAGGACCATCCACTCAATACAACTACAGCACTGCATTGCATCCTTCTAGAATTCAATACAGCTGGTCAGTAAACCCACCCCAATGGAGTCAGGTGTTGGCATGTGGGATAAGATGGTTTTGGGAGGTATTTCCCAAGTTTGAAATCTCTAAACTCTTTATCCTTTTATTTTCATATGTTTGAGAATCACTTTCTGTATTTTCTGAAGAAAACGGCAAGCTTAAAAATGCTTCTCCATTCATATTCTGTTCACCAGTTTTCATACAAAACAGGGAAGGCTTTAACACTATTTTGGAAAGATAATTTAAGAACATTATACATATAGTTCAGATGTAGCAAAGATCCATGTAAATAGAGTAATATTTATTTTGCAGACTGTTTGCATCTTCTTGCCTTTTGGGGACAGAAAAACAAGATAAGGTTTTTGTAGAACTCCAGAACTAAAAGATGCTGGATGTTATAACTTTCAGAAACAAAACAAATAAAAAAAATGTTGGCTTTTGTTTAAAAAAAATTCTTTGAGGCATTAATTTTGTCCTTTGCGTTGATTTGTCTGCTCATTCTCACAGAAGGGTATGAAATATTCCCATGCAAATGTCTCTGAAAAACTTTTATGTTATTTTTGGTGAAAAAGACTCTGCATATCAAATTATTTTGGAGTTACAAGCTGAAGTCTGCAAAATATTTAACTTCCTTCTCGTTTCCTCTTGTGCCTTTTTCCCACCCCCCACCCCCAGAAGTTTCCAAATGCATTTCAAAACCAACTTTGTATGATGGTGAAACACCTAACTTGGAAGAACATTTATGGGTGCAGTCCTTTCCATCAAACACTTTTCCTTCTTGTATTAAGCATACACAAAAACATCAATTAAACCAAATTAGAAGAGAAAAAGTTCTTTGTTATTACCAAATAGATTCATTGGCAGACAGATGAGAGATTTCTTTCAATGGGGAGATCCTTCACTGGGGTTTGCCAGCTGGGTTCATCCAGTTCACTTGGCACCCAGACACAGTCCACATCTTACCACCACTTATGACATATTAATCGCCTTTTCTCAAAGCTGTTGTCTTGATGTCTATTTCAAAACATAGGAAAAGCAGTGTTATTCTTGCTGGTCCCTGTACGACTGGCAGAGCCACTCCCTTGCTCTCAGACAGACAACATTTGGTCCTCCCTTCATGCCCCCCAAGTCCTCTAACCCTTCCAGGCTGCACGAGGCAGACCCAGCTGGACAACTCTTGGAAGGCAAGCCAGGGAAACCAGACCACTTCTCTCACCCTCCTTTAGGTGGAGTCTCCATCCCAGTGGATGAAAGCAGAAAACTTCCCAAGTAAAACTGGCTGTCAAAAACTCAGGCCAGAAACATTTCGGTTTGAGGTGATCTATTAGGTGTATCTGTTACTATGCATGTTAGTCACTGAGGAGGCCATTAACTTCAACATCCCGACTCAAACAAACGTAAGCCTCAGTATCTGTGTATGCATAAAGATATACATACACGCACTTCCTGCATGTTCTTGGTCAGAATGGTGTAATAAATTCAAAGCTAGTAAACTTTCAAAAGGCCAAGCCTAAGTGCTAGAAATGTCTGTACATTAAGGAGTTCCAAAGACCTGCTATTTATACCCTCTGGCAAAAAAAAGAAAAAAAATATTATTTTCAGCATGAGTGTTCACATCATGCTGCAAGGAGCCCCAGCTGCAACAGACAGCCAGAGTGAATCATTAGTTATTATTTACACTCCAGGAGAATTTCTGAAGGGCTGGCTTCTTTCCCCTGAAACTGAACTTCTTCAACTAAAAGCCCAGCTGAGGAAGACTCTCCAACAGATATCTAGCTATAAGTAGGTGACGGTATAAAAGAACATTACCACACCCTAACAGCACATTTAAATCTAATGAGTCTATAAAGTCCATACAAAGCCACTTACTGAGGGAGGCAGTAGACTCAGAGGATAGGAGTCAGACACCAGGTGGAGCGAGCGGGCCCATTTAGATCAGCTGGTTATACCTTTATACACACTCACCTCAATCTGCACATGAAGCTTCTTCCCAAAGGCTCTAAACATAAAACAAAGCAAAACGAAGTATCTGATCTTAATTTACAAGATAAACTGTAACTGAGGTCCGCATGGCTGGAAAGAAGTCTGGAAAGAAGGAACTGGGGAAAAATGGTTGGAGAAATTGTATAAAGTGTGAGACAACAGATTATCAGATATAGCTTTGGATAAAGGAACTTACAAGAGGATAATGAACAGCAAGAGAAAAAGATAGTACTAATGTGGATAAAAAGAGTAGCCATACAGCTATTCATTCAATGAAAGGACTATGACAAATCTGTCCAAAGGCCTTAATATGATATCTGGATAATAATGAAGGCCAACAAACTGAAAGAATCTAAAGTAGCACTGCTCATAGTGCATGGACATGGACACTGATACACATGGAGACTAAATAAAAGAAGGACACACAAGAGTTGAAATAAGAAATATGGCACTGCACTGAAGTAGCGTGAAAAGGATGGGAGCATACACAACGGTTTACATCACACATCCCTTTGTTGTGGAACAGCTGCTGAAGAGATAAGATTGAGGTTCCATAGAAGGTCTGCAGAGGAACAATGAACACTGTGATGTTATCAAAAATGTAAACAGTTCTTGCAAGCATGGCGTCACAGGGGACTAACCACCCAAATACAGATTAAAGAACAAATGCCTTACTAATACAAATGTTAAGGTATTCCCAAATGTACCGGCTGACAGTTTGCTTCAAATACTTGAGAAATGACTACTTAAAATCAACTTACGAAGAGCTGATTATTTTTAACATTAATTAGAAGAAAGATGACTAAATCAATAAGGAAGTTTTATGTTTAAAACATAGCAGGCTTTGAAAAACTACTCAAGTGGACTCAGTATCAAGGACATGGCTACAAAGATACTTTGGAATATTTGACTGTAATTATTCTCCATGATAGAGCATAGCTCTGGGAAGAGGCTACTTATGTGAGTGCTCCATAACTCATTTTTGGCAGGTCCACACCACTAGACCTGTGGTATCTATAACTCAACAGCTTGTTGACTTCAGCTCTTAAGGTCAATCTTATGATCAAAGACAGGCAACATATATCCTTAAAGTCAAAAATGAAAATATCATATCTTCAATTTACATCATCAGCACGGGAAAAAAAAAAAAACCCAAAACTTAAAAAAACAGGAGATGGCCTACAGGAAAGGAAAGAAATTAATCATCAAAATAAGCTGCAGTTTGAGGGACAGAAGGTAAGAAATGCCACAGGTCAAGTTAAGTTAAATCTTGCAGATGAAACTCAACAAAATCCAAGAAGATTGAGGAGGTAAACAAAAATGTTTCAGTCACAGAAATAAAAGGAGAATGAGAGGAAGTCATGAAACATATAGAGGATGCCTCAAAACTAAAGAAATATTTCACATGAGCTTACAAAAAGATCCATGATATAGTTGACAAATCAAGACACCTACAGGAAGCACTGTATAGAAATTAAAATTAGTGAAAACAGACGTTGTTGGTTTTGGCAATCTGCAGAGACCCGGAATACATTTGGAAAGAAAAGAGAATTCAGTTTATTCATGATATCTTATTTCAAACCAACTCGATTTGTTTATTATGAAAATAGTTTTTCTAGCAAAAAACAGAACAGGAAAAATCCTGTTGGACCCAAGTAAACTGAAGTATGATATTTCTAGGGAACTATGAGTTAAAATTATTGAAAGAATTAGGACAAAAGTGGAAATTAGTGTAAGCAAAGGGGAAATTGTGTCAGGTTGCATTAAAAGAAGAAGTGCTGATGTGCAGGGAGGGTACTATTGGAACTCCTCCTTGGATATCAGCCTTAGATGAAATATATTTGATATTTCCATTAATTACCTTTAGAAGACACATAGGAATACACCAATGAAATCTGCCGGTGACACAAACTTGAGAGACATCACTAACACAGACAACTGAGGTATCACACAGCAAGAAAGGAATGATCTTGAGTTTTCAAATTCAACATGGCAAATATAAGTACTTAAGCACAAATAAATGAGAGTGATTGCTCTATGTTACAATATTTCAATAGCAAACTGCTAATAGAGATGATCTACATAGTTAATGACAAGATTCACAAGCCAGTAGATTGTTGTGTAACAGTATATATCAGAAGATAATATTTCTGTTAGGGTTGGAGAAGTATTTGTGCCATTATATACACCATTTGCAATTTTGTTTTTTTCATGCTCAAAAAAAGATGACCTAAACAAGGAAAAGCAGAAAGATCAAATTCCACTGAGAGGAAATGAAGCAAGGTATCTATGTTGAAGAGGTAGACATGGACGAGGTTGCTTTGTGCAGTTGCCTAGAAGACATAACTCAAAGAGAGCAAGGGCCTTCCATGCTGTGTTCTTACATATCCCCTGGGGGGGATATCAGCAAAACATTATATAAATTGAGGAACAGTAGTGAGATAGAAGAAGAAAAATATCATTAAAACCAACATGAATGTGTATGTTTTGTGGTACCAAGAACCCTGGAATTAAAGACAGACACTTTCTGTTCTGTACTTTTCTGCTTCTAAAGTCGTCTCTGAGCTAGTAGTTTTTTTGTTTGGTTGGTTATTTGCTTTGGTTTTGTGTGGTTTTTTTTTAATGTATGGTCAATACTATGTACAATATACAACTGCATTTGAAAGCAGATAGTTTTTCCTTCAAATTGACTTGAAATTTGTGTTAGACTAAAATACATAGTCCTTTTTGTTCTGTTGAATTTTGAATAAAATAATTCTGGACACCTTTCACTTCTCATGTAGAGAAACCCTCACTTTTTTTTTTTTTTCCTCCTGTGTTCCCATCACATTCAATAATTTTGGAACTGGCAGACGAAAATGCTAGACATATCTTACTTTGTGCATACTTTAGTTTAAAATACACCAGCTCGTACGGCAGAAGGTTCACATGTGAACAGTTGCTAAACTTTGCTACCCCTTCACTTATCTAAGGAAGAAAAATATCCTAATTACATGAGAAAACAAAGGAAGTAAAAATTACAGTTTCATGCAGTTCAATTTACTTTAAAGCCGGGCCACCTGGAGATGAGATGGTCCGCCTGCCTTGTGCAAAACAGTGCTACCAAGAACATAAGATAGAGCTGCTCATGCCTAAGCGATCCGTTTAGTTACCTTTTAGAAGCACTGTAAGCTGGTTTCTGGATTTATAACAGGGATTGGGTCTTCTATGACAAGTGAAAAAGTATTATCTTTTCATCCTGCAGTTTGCTGCGGTCTGGGTCCATCAAATAATCCTCGTTGATTCCAAATTTCTCTTTAACTGTATTAATCCTAGTGTATCACTGCAATTACACTAGATGATAAACACCACGCAGCTAAAAATTATTTCTGTTATTTATTATCTGGAACAGTGCATAAAAAAATAAAATAATATTTAGAAAGTTCTGATAATCCTCTAATTAAACTAAATAGGCATTAATTAAAATAAATGATGGATTTGCTACATTAGCAAATTTCAAATAATGTTAATGAAAAACAAGTCTATAAAAATTATAGATTTTTTCTTATGAACAAAATCAATTAACTAGAAAGGAAAACAGCAATAGATCATGCAGGAAGATTTAGCCCCATTATTTCATTATCCCCATTAACTCTCTTGAAAACTACATTCTGCACTCTTGCTCTAACATTGAATAATTATCTATTTGTTTGAGAAAACAACATAGTTTGATCAAGGAGACAGACATAGGACTCCTCTTTGCTGATCAGAAAACTTCTGTCAGACTCGGTGCTACCGTCTGCAGAAAGACATCACAGTAATTTGTCAGAGCACAATATGTTCAATTTAGCCATCCTGTATCCAACAGCAAAACCTCTAAAAGTAGTTTCTTGTCATTCCCTTTTCCTTGAAGTCCGCAATTCAAAGGCAGATGAGATGTCTTTTACTTTTTCTACAATACTTGTTTTAATTTAATTGTTCAAATTACCTACAGCCTCAGGCACTTCAGAATAATAGTTTCATGGTTTTAAACATATTCTTGCACTGAAAGAAGAAAAATACTTGCATGTAAAGTAGCTAAATTACAAAGCTAGTAGATTTGACAAGGCAAATTCTTCATTTGCTCTAAATAAAACAATCAGCACTTCAGAGACATTTTTGCTGCACAGGAATGATGGAAGAGGCTGAAGTGAAGTAAGAATGAGCGAGAGGAACCCATTGTGAAAGTGTGATGCCATCGTTTTCAGAATGGACTAGCTCTGAAATTTGCCCATGTTCAGTGGAGAGATCTGTTTTAAGGAAGTGCAAGCTTTAGTACAGTTGAAAAGGTCATACCCCCCATCATGTACGTCTTCAGGTTTGCACAACAGATGGTGGCTGTGCAACTGCAGGGGGGACCTTGGACTGAACAGGGGAGGCGGCAGCAGCAGCAGCAGCAGCACAAACTGTAGGAGAAATCCAGGGCCAGAATGACAGCTGCATGTTAATCTGTTGTGCTCAGCCCATACAGGATTAGAGCTATTGACTCACTGACAAATACGTTTAATTTGATTGCTTTTGGATGCATCAGAGGCAAGTGTCACTGCTCCTGCGATATTACTTTTTGCCCTCACCACACCAGAGTTTCCTTTGTGTTTCTTACAAATGATAGTGGCAAAGGGAAGGGTCAGGGAAACCACATTCCTTCCATTAAAATACCAGGCTGTCTAAAATTGGCAATTTGCAAGGTTAACTTACTTGTGACATCTCACCCAGATCCAGCTTCACTGATTCCCAAACAAGCCACAAAATCTCTAGCTAGAGTGGATACAAGGAACTGGGTTTTCAACTCATCCAAACCAAACCTGCAACAATATAATGAAAATGATATTAAAAGCTTTTGAAAGTAAACTTTATCTACAAGTTCCTTACAAATTTTGTTCTAGCCACATAGTGATCAATTTTCCAATGACGAGGTGAAACCTATCCCAGAGCCAACAGATGGAGTAGTTACCCTCCAAAGCTATGATTCAGAATCTCCATCAGAAGTGCAGCCACAATAATTTTAAATAAGGTTTTACAAGTATTCAGGCACCCTACTCCCACAGAAACATGTGGTTTAGATGCACAAAATCTGATCTTTGTGCCTATTGTTTTGAGAGCTATCAGATCCAAATAAACATAGTCCCCGGGGTTTCCCCTCAATGTTCCTGCACCAGTCTGCAGCCAGCCAGGATGGAGGACCTTCTCTCTGCATGTCTTTTGACTTTTGCACCAGCTTTTTGCCAGGCTTTAGTGGTGACTGAAAAATTATTACATGTGATGGCACCCTCTGCAAATATCTGTATTTACATGATTAATATTTCACATCCACATTTAAGTCACACAGTGAAATCCATTAGTGCTTCTTTCAAGTGGTTCTTTTACTCTCCACAAAAATAAAAATGTAAAGAACAAATGGCTGATAGCATTTTAACACAAAAAATTCTCTTGACCATATTTCAATTCAGTTAAAAGGCACTCTTTTTTTCCAGCATTTAGCTGCCTTCATCAATTCAAAATATGGTCCAACTCATTTCCGTGTTGATTTTGTCCTAATTCACATTTGCTGCTTTGGTCTTGCAACATGAATGGTGAGCTCGTGGTCTAGTTCTTGAAACTCACTTGTGCCAGACTGAAAAACACCTTGGGTCATGAGATGCCTCTTCTGTGAGCAGAAATCCATAAAAGTCAGGTTCCTCCTCAGCCTCCTCTCTGGTATGAGGCTTCTCAGGTCCACATCTCCACTCATCTCCTTCAGATCTGTGGCTGCCTAAGCAGGCTGCAGTTAGCTGGGGCCTCCTAAAACACTGTCCTAGCACTTCCAAAGGAGCAATGCCATTTTAGCTAAGACTCTGACACTTACTCTCCACTCCAACCCTGACAAAAAACAGTCAAAGGACATGGGATGGCCAGAGAACACAGTGGGAACTGGCAGACACTTTGTGCACACAGGGAGCAAAATTCCTGGTCCTGTCCCCGCTGATAACAATCACAGCAGCAATCCCAAATAAATACAAGAAGTGAGCTTGGAGTGTTTACTCCTTCGTCCAGCATACTGGGACAAAGTCCCCTGGTGTTACACAGTCTACTTCTTTTTTCTTTTTCCTTGGGACCTGATCGAGTATGGCCAGCTATTCATCAGACAAAAAAAAAAGAGGAAAATCGAACAAAGCAAAACAAACAAAAAAACCAAACACAAAACAAAACAGAAAAGCAAAACATGCCAACAACATGAAAACTCAGATTAGGAGCTAGCAGGGGTTTTTGGCAGTGCTTTCTAATGCTTAAAACTTTGCCAATCCTTAGTTATTTCAACAGAGGATTTCCATGACAGGAACTTCTCTCAGAATAATGTTTTTGGTTTGATATCTTTGTTTGGTTGGTGTAAGTTCCAGAAAATAGTTCAGCTCTTCCCAAAAATGAGGCTACAGAAGAAGTTATTTTGCAATTAAAAAAAAAAGTCCGGCAACATGATCTTCAGAAAATCATGGGTCTCTATGCCTTGCAGGAAGGATTTGCAGCTCAGCAAGCAACTAGCTATTGTGCTAGAAATACGCTGTTTCTGTAAAATTCTATTCATCTTAAACACATCCCAGAAATATCTCAGGTTTGCATAAATGTGACACCCACTTCTTTCCAGTTTAACAGCTCTAGAATTAGAAAACTGTTTGCAATGATCTCATGCTCTGGCTCAAGACAGACCAGACTGTGTCTGCTTTCTGGGCTGGGGCCATACCCCAGAGCATAGTTTCCCATGGGATTAACTGTGCAGCCTTAGCATGACTCCAAAACATACTTTCATGCATGCGTGTATGTATACGCATATGAGTCTACAGTCGATAAACTGGAGCTCCTTGCTGATGCTGGGTAACTCAGGAAGTCCCAAGTGTTGCAGAGAAGTGGTCCATCCTTCCTTGCTCTATACTTTATAGATAACATTGCTGGAATGTCACGAATACAAACACAAAAATGACAATGGTATACAACTGCATAAATTGTAGCTAAGAGGAAAATAAAACCTTAGCAAAATGCAGATATAACAACAATTCCTTGCTTCACATAGTTCTCTTTATGTTCTCTGCCAATTAGAAATTTGAAGTCACTTTTATTCCTCCCAAATATATACAAAAATCTGGTTTCTGACAGGTTAGATTGCTACATTGAGTGAAAAATCACACATCACTATTCTGACTGAACTGGGCTGATAATCATCTTGTTAGAACTGCAGATCTTGCTCACTTTTTTTTTCTTATGCTTCTGGGAAAGAAAAACTGAGCTGAAGTAAATTAATTAAATTAATACGGAAAGTTCTGAGTAGAACTGACAGATACATTAGCATGATACAATATTAAGTGCAAACTGAACAGCTGCAGGCAGTTCTAACATGACTCCCGGCATTTGATCGGCTCAAGCCTTTTTGCACTAGAGCTCATGCATTCAACCGCTCTTCACCACCAAAGCAAAAATAAAGCAAATAAAAAAGAGAAGTCTTCAGAAGTTCTGTATGTCATTCTACAGTATCCCAAAAATGACACAACAGTTTGCTCATGGACTTTCCAGGAATGTAAAGATTTCCTTTAGGCAAAGAAGTGGGTCACTCTGACCTACTGTCACTTTTCTTCCTACATACTAGCAAGAGGTGCATTTCTCCCAATTCCCTTTCTGTTCTGCTCCTCGACTCAAACTATTAATAATGCAGCAGCCACACACCACATTTTTGCTTCAGTGTAGTCCTGCACAGGCATCCTACCATCTGCTGTCCAGTTCCAGCTCAGCAGTACTCCCTGGGTCTTCAAGATACAGGAAAAGCAGGAAGGAAAGCAGTTTAAAGAAAAAAAAAAGCTATTTACAAACATGGAAAGGTGGAAAGGGTTAAGAATGACCTCTTCCTATTTTCACCCATTTCCCAGCTGATTGAGTTGATGATCCTGCTTTTCAAAACTGCTGAACTGCTGTTCTGATTGCCAGGTGCAGCTTTTCGTCTTTATAGCAAACAGGAAAAGAGACAGTAAAACTTTAACTTTTTGACATTAATTCGCATAGATGCTGCTGTTCAGGATGGAGAAAGAATCAGTGATGATGACAAAATAGAAAACACTCTTCCCACCAAATAATCATCTTTGTCCTTACTGTTTTCCTATAAATAACAGGGGAACATAAAAAGAGAAGGGAAGTTCACTGCCTACTGCTGACATAAAAGAGCTCTATACTGATCTGATACACTGTGGATGTGTCATCCTATGTGTTTGTTTATAAGCCCAGGTGAATGTATTTCATTCACTGCCTCAGCTGAGAGCTGCTTTCTTCAGTCTACTTGTAAGCATGAAAGCAAGTGAAGTGTTATATCTGAATGCATTTGAAAGACTGACAGAGTTATGTTCAGAACCAGATACATCGAAGTTCAGACCACTGCTGACAAAACATTTTGCATTTAGTTCTCAAATTTAGAAGTGCTACTGTTTCACTTAAAGGGATCTGGGGAGGAAATGGAACAGTCTGGGCATCTTCAAGTGAAAAAAAACGTCTTTTCTCCTGTATTTTTCAGCACAATAGAAGTGCATAAAAATACAAATCTGCACTGCTGCTTCCAAGTATGACCAATAATATAACTTTCTGAAGGTTGTCAGAAAAAGATCGTAAAGAATGTAGTGAAAAGGTGCAGGAACAGTGAACACGCAAACAGATGTGAGTAACCTTTTCAGAATTACTACGCTCTTCATAGTTTATATGATTAAAACTGTTACTACAATGTACTTCCCATTTAACTGAGTATCTCAATGGATTTCACAAACTAAGCCTCGCAACAGCCTCTCACTGAAGCCAGAAACCCATGGAAGTTGCAGAAACAGCATCAGGAGGTATCCTAATTCTAGATGTTTTAAGACACCATTTTTCCAAAGTATGAAAATGTAAAAAGCTGTGAGGGTGTGTGCACACATATGTGCATCCATCTGTTCAAACTACTGCATTGTCTATATATCTAATTGAGGGAAAATGCTTCATTTATTTTAGCAGAGCATCTTCATGATGTATCACATTCACTGGGTTGGTTTGCAGGTGCGCTCAATACGTGCTTGATGAATGCTGGACAAAGTCCAAAGTTAGGAAAGCCAACAAAGGGCTCCAAGACCTCTTTTGAAAAGGGAATGATGGTTGGTTTCTATATCGCTGTTTACTTTGTACACTGTTGATGCATCATGTGTAATAATGCACAGTTAAGACACAAAATTTGGATTATCTCTTTGAACTTTAGGATCACTACAGTACACAGAAACCATCCAGGTTGTGAATGCAATGTGAATCCATGACCCGGGACAAGCAGTTAGCCCTCTCACTATACTGCACGAAGTAAAGGTGCATCCCTGCAAAATTCCTGTAGCAACCAGCTTTCTCTTTTTGTTACCAAGTTTCCCTTTTACATCTTAAGAGCGGGACATTGTACTATATAACTAGTCAGCAGAATTGACTTAACACTGGAGGAAATGTCCACTAACACAGATGCAAATTCAATTACAGATTTCATCATGTTAACAACATTTTCACATTTACTTTTCAAGAAAATCCACTTTACACTTTCACTAGCACAAATGTACATACATTCACTGCTTTACTACATCAGAATAGAGTAACATAAGGACAAAAAAATGTAATGGAACAAAATCCCATCTTCTTTTACCCACAGATTTTTTTTGAAACCCTGGGAATAAAAGTCTATAATGGGGGCACAGTACTATTCTCTGAAGTGTTCTAAAATACTGGTTTTATTCTCATTTGCACTATAAACTAAGCTACTGTTCCAACAGACATACAGAACTCCATGCTTTCAGCAAGCTTTTTGTTTATTACCCAAAGGGGAAGAAAAGTTTTAGAGATATTTCCCATGGCTGAGACCTCCAAAGTCACACATACCAAACAGAAGGATAAATGGATGCCAAGGGAACAGAGCCTAAATTCCAGGCTCTACAGTGGATTTATGGGCATTTTCATTCATAACGTAAACCTCCCCTCCAAAAAAAACCCCCAAACCCAAACCAACAACAACAAAACAGAAACAAAAAACCCCAAACAAAAACAAACAAAAAACCCCACGCAAAACCCCAAAAAACCCACCAGCAAACAACCCAATCCTAAAATGCTCTTCTGTGCAAACATTCCCCTCTTGTATACAGGTTTTGTGAAGATAAGTTTCTGACTTTACTCTCATTATTTTAATTTAATCCCCACCACCACATTCCAGAATTTTAGGTCTATCCATATTCCAGAGGCAAACTGCTGGACTCGTTAGTCACCACCTTCTAGGTTTGCAAACTGCTGTTTGGATGCAGAATATCTGTGAAACTACTACATGAAGAAGTAGTTGGTAACTGCCACTTTTATTGAGGGGGGTGTGGGAAACAAAATGGATCCAGAAGGTGCAGAAACCTGAGTGATAGCAAGTGACAAAAGGGACACAATGACACAATCAAATGAGAGAAAACAAGATGAGTAATTGCCTGGAATGGGCACAATTAGGAAGAATGATGTGGTACAATTTTAGGACTTACACCAATATTGATCATTATTTCTGAAAAGTCACAGTCAGTGAGGAACACCTAAGAAAAGCAAGAAAAACCAAGTAAATCATAAAATAGAATTAGACTGATCCTAATAATTACAACTAAATACATCCTCAATATGACTGCACTGGGATATCTAGCTAAGAAAAAACACAAACATGAATAGGGGCATTCTGGAATTAAGATTATTTTATTGGTTGGGAAACCAAGGTTCTATGTTTGGAAACACATAACCTACTATTAAACAAGGCCTGTGTTTTAATAGGTAATATTCTAGCATTAAAAACATATGGAATTTCTCCCTTAAACCAAACTGTCTGAGAGAGGAAGAGAGTAGGTTCTTTCCTCAAACGTTACTGAAGAGCAACTGGAAAGAAAATGTGCACAGTAATATTTTTTTTTTTCCTCTGCTCTTAAGCAGGTTGGGTTTTAGGCCTAAACACATGATGATTTGAGTTTTAGGCTAAATCAAACTTTCTGAAAATTACCTTGTAGGAGCAGGAGTAGCCATACCAGCTTGCACTCCAATAGCCATAGGAATACCTCCATAGCAGATATTTCCCAGCTCTTCTGCCACTGCAAGTCCATAACACCATATTCTGCAGAAAAAAACAGATCTAAGACACCGATGTTCTAGACTGGCATAAGTGACAGGGGAAAAAAAAAATTAAAATTGCTACTTCGAGGACTTGCCAACTCCAGTTTCACTGCTAATTTTTAAATATTTGACAATTGTCAGCTTTCTCATCAGAAAAGTGATGCCACAGAGTTCTTCACAAAATCTGAATTTTAAATTACACCTGCTCTAATTACCCATGTGCACATCAGGTCACCTCTGGATATCCTAAGTAGCATCATTACTTTTACTGGAAACAGGAGGAAAAAGTGCTTCTGAAAATGACACCAAAAGGCAAAATTTTTCTTTTTAACAGCAAGGTCATGAGAAAAAAAATCACTACAAGGTAAGAAGTGCTTTATTTTCTCTGTGCTAACCCCGATCACACACTCACGTGGACCTCATCTTCTTCACACCCAGCTGACACGCCAGCACAGAGCAAGACCGTGTGTAGGTTGTGTCCCCATGTTAAGTTACTGCTGTAGCTCACAATCCACATTAGACGCAAGTACAATATCAAATACATGTATTTCATATCCTGGTACCTGGTTGCTGTGGTCATTAAAGCATTTTTCATTAGTGGGAGGCTGATGACCCAGGGATCTGGCCAGGCACGAGCATGGAATGTTCCTCCTCCCCACATTCCAATCTGCAAATCCAATTAAAGACGATATTATTCTTCACCTCCTTCCCATGCCCAGTGCTGATAAACCCACCATGTAGTGAAACACAGAAAAGAGCTACATTGCCATGATGGATGAGGTAATTTCTAGCTGTAATAAATAGCTTACAGTCCAAAGGAAATACACTGAGAAAGAGGAGGTTACTGCTTGACGTCAGTTGACTGAGAAGCTTTGATTAGATAAAGTTTTCCTCTTTTTTTGTTTGTTTTCTATTTTACTCATTTGAAGGCCAACTGAGAACATTTCAAATACATAGATACAATCCCCCACCCCTCACATACAATATGGGGCAGGTGATCCTCTTCTATTTTCACTTGCTGACATCAAACACTATCTGAACTCACCCGTCTACTGACTTGCCTTGAAGTTTTAAAAAAAAAAAATCATTAATTAAAATCAAATCATTACAGCATATACAGACACAGGGGCTCTATGTGCTATCGTCTGTTTCCTAAACCCACAGAAACTATTTTTGTGCATCCTTTTTCTGCAGAAGGAAAGGAAAACACAAATTGAAAAGACTAAGTGTGAAGTTCAGTTTTCAAACAACACTTCTCTTTAGGTCATCCTGAATAGTCTGGGTTACCAGAATTTAAAAAAAAAAAAAAAAGCTGCTTTTCCATACTTTCATCTGAAAGTAAAGAACGTTTTTTAAAATTATACACAAAATTAAAATTCCTAGTGGGAACTTAAGCAGTACAGTGAAACAACAGTAATACAAGGATGTGTTTAGCATAATATATAATTCAATTCTCTTGCCTTAATAAAGGCCCCATCAATAAATAAAACACTCTAAGGAACACTAAGGAATGTATGCACACACAAAGCTAACGTTATTTAAAGGCGTGTGGTATAAGAGAGTTGTTGATAATTTTATATGAAACTATAGCAGAGTTATAATAGATAGCGTCAGTTTTGGCACTGCACAAATGTTTTCCATTTTATTTTATTTTTACACTAATCAATGATTTTATTGCCAAACTACAGTTATTACTAATTTTGTCTTTGGTTTTGTCAACCAAGCAGTTATATTCTTATCTTTCACTTGTTTTCACAAATCAAAACCTTAGTTTCTTGATTTACCCAAAGCAACTTCACAAGAGGAATGTTATGCACGAAGCTGACCCAAAGGAGGACCCTCTTGTGCAAGTGTACGGCTTACGTACATCCTTTGTTCATAACACAATTAATTATAGAATACTATATAACAGACTTGCTTTGCTCTTGCTTGGGATTGGTTTCTAAGTGGTACAGTTTAAAAACAAAATTCTGCAAAATGCCAGCTCTCAAAGTGATGATACTGAAGGAATTTCCTACCAAAGGAGGAAACTGATCAGAATGAAGTCTCAGGAGCTGAGCAGGTGGAGGGGGGAAGCCCTACCAGGCAAAAAGATGATGCATCCTCAGAAGATTTTATAATCTGGGGATAGATAATGCAAGAGACAATGACAGATGCAGACAGGCAGGAAGGGCAGAAACAAATGGTAAAAACATTAATCAGACAATAACTAACTTTTCATCAGTTCTGCTCCAGAAGCCAAAGCAAGAGTTTCACGGAGAAATGTGAATGGTTTGACAGATGATTATAGAGCACCTCTTTCGAGCCTAAAGCACTTGATCGAGACATTCCCTTGTCAGCGCAGTCTGTGCAGCTGTATCCCAAAGTAATTTGGGGAACTTATGCCATGGCTAAGGATAATTGTGTCCTATCTCTTTGGAGAACCAGGTCTCCGCACTGAGGCACACTGCCGGCAGCATCACACACCCGGCACCAATGCAACTTTCTTTTTTCCCCAGCACATGGCAGCAGCCTGGCTTTCACAGCCCTGCTGCCGTGCTCCAGTCAGCTATTTTGAGGCTGCTCCAAGACCATTGCCCTGCATGCTGCAGGACTCAGCTCTTTAACTGAGACAAAACCACCAGGTTATTCTTGTTTCCACCTGCTGCAGCAATGATTGTGAATTTTTTAGGGTATGAATGTTTAACTTTTATTTGGAATCAGACTTACTTTTTCACAATAATTCTTATTTGCAATAAGGAAATGAGCTGGTGGTAGGGGTTCATGTTCGCCAGTCTCATCAACAAACCACCTCCTGGAAGTACCTGTACAATGATGTAATGCTTATAGGTCAATTTAATGTTCATTCAGAAAAACAAACAGCCTGCCTAATATAATTTTTGGTGAAAAATCCATAATGAAAGGAACCCAATAAATGTCATATTTTTTTATTTTTAATAATAGCAAGCTATATGTAAATATTCGCATGTAAGACATTTCTAAGGTAATATTTCATTTAGCTTTAGGATGAGATTAGTGACCTTTAGGGAATTGTTTAGCCATATTTC
The DNA here is from genome assembly GCF_036013445.1 of Caloenas nicobarica. NCBI lineage: Eukaryota > Metazoa > Chordata > Aves > Columbiformes > Columbidae > Caloenas > Caloenas nicobarica. The sequence continues at coordinate 26,380,134 of NC_088246.1, read as the reverse complement.
CATTTTTAATTTGCAAGAAATATTAAAAGAACAAAGCAAAGCAAAACTAGACAGAAAGAGTAATGCACTAATACTTTAATGATTCAAAACGGATAGAAAAATGTAACTGCTACATTCAAATTGTTATTGTTTTGCTAAAATAACACAACTTCCAGCTCTTGAACAGCCTTATTTGATATCTTATCCATTGTTCGATTTCAGGTTCTTTTACAAAGAAATTAAACTATGAAGTCCAAAGCAAGAACACATGAATATGCAAATAATAAAAGATTTTGCACTGCAGACACTGGGCAGGACCCACACTGGAGTAGAGGAAAAGTGTGAAACGGAAGGAGCAGCAGAGAAGACCTGCTAATGACTGACCACAGGCCCTCATCCCCATCCCCCTGCGGGGCCCAGGGTGGGGAGGGAGGTCAATGACTCAGGAATGAAGGTCTGAAGATGAGCCTGGGGCAAAGGGCAAGAGGATGGAAGGAACACATTGTTTTAATTTGCTTTTGTTTCTCACTACACAAATTTATTTTCATTGGCAGAAAATTAAATTAATTTTCCCCAAGCCAAGTCTGCATTGCCCATGACAGTAACTGGTGAGCAGTGTCCCTGACTTTCTCTCGACTGCTGGGCCTTGCCATCAGGTTTTATTCTCTGTCCTGTTGTGGAAGGCAAGTGAGTGAGCAGTTGGGTGGGTGGTTGGCTGCTGGCCAAGGTAAACCCATCACACATAGTCAGTCTATTAAATTATTTTTCTTTTAAATTGGCTCTGTGCTTTTCTACTAGTCACCACCACATTACTTTAACCTGGCAAGAAAAAAAAAATTAAAAACTCCTTATATTTAGAGACCAGCTTATTTCTACATGTTAAGTTTGTGATAATGCAGTGGGGAGTGGAGTGGGAGTCCAAGATGAAACAGCAAGTTTTGAAAACCATTATTTTTGAAAGATGCAGATGTACATTCTACTAAATCTGACAATTTAGAGTATCAGGACTTTTATATATGAATATAAGCAGACAGCAAAGATGACGCCAAAAAAATACAAATAAAATAGTGAGCCTATCTGATCTTCAGCTGCAACTTGTCAAAACACAAACACTGCTGAGAAGATCATCTGGGAAAACAAAGGCAAAGAATGTCTATGAAAAAGAACTATCTGGAATTTCCTTCTGAACCTCATCTAGCAGCTGTCAGTGGGAACAACAACATCTGTGTGAAGAGAGCCTATAAGTGAGTTGAAACAAGGAGAAACACAGGGGCTGCAGAGTGTTTTAAGAATATGAGTGAGTCTGGAAAAAGCAACGTTGAAAACACAATACAGCTGTATGGGTAACTCAATCTTAAATGTTTATATAATTTATCTTGTTTGTTTATATACCTTCCAAAGTTCACATAAAGTGTATCTACACCAAAGGAAATCATGCAGTGTTATTTCTACTGTTGGCATCTAACTCAGTGCAAGAAAAAACAAACATGTGCTCTTATTTCTAGTGACTAGAAAGACAAATAAAACATGAATCAACTCCCATCTTGAAGATAGGTCTGAGAGACTCCCACATCTTACACTAGAATGACAGAGCTAATTGCCAGTTTTCATCATAGCTTATGACTTTAAATCAGCTGGAGTAAAATTTAAGTGCTCAAACCTTACTCATCTGTCATAAATATAGTTCAAGAATTTCAGCTCCAGAGGACTACAAAGAGCTCTCAAGTTACATAATTGCAAATGTCATCAGGTAGGACAGTACAGAAGTCCTACTGTAATTCCTTTCCTCTTCTATACATAAAATAAATTAAAATAATTACCAAAGGTGTAATCTCCATGTTGTGCAATTTCCCACAAACCCATTCTGAAAAGCTGAGTCCAATCAAGCTCAGAAAATACAACCTGCCTTCTTGGTTATTTGCTTCTTGCTGGGTGTAGTGGAAAAAACTCTCATTTCATGCAACAGAAACACTGTGAATCCACTTTAGTCTTGTTGAGATGAACACATATATATGGCTAGGCTATTTCCCCAGGATCAATTCACAAAACAAAACAAACTAACAAAAATCCCAAATAAAACCCTTGTACCAGATGCAAAGTTCTCCTTAACAGATTATGTTAGTTAGATGGATCTAACTCCCTCAGTTTGACTGAATGTTTGTCCCAAACAAGGAAAAATTACAGTGCTCTACAGATACTCACTAGTTCATCCAAAAAATCCAAGGCAGATAAGGGCCTCCTCTGCTAGCCAAAGTTTTACTTGTAATATCACTCTTGTAATCCAGTAGTTTTTGGAAAAGGAAAAATATGGATTGGCTGCTCATTCCTTTTCAAACATATACAGTTAGCAGGACAAGTACAATCCCTGAGCAATTAACAATGCAAATAGTGTGGTCCTGCAGCACTCATTGTTTAGAAGTCACTGTGGTTGCCACTTTAGAAACTAAATTTACCGAGATGAGTAAGGTGGTCGGGTGACAGAGCTACATTGGAAAATACAGAAGCAGCTTCACCCACAGTGAAAGGATTGAAAAGAACAACAACAACACCACCTATAAAATCAACACATAGTACTAAACAGGGACTCAGCAGTGCCTGCAACTGAGCAGATAAGTGCAGCGCACAGCCTTGTATCTAGCTGGGGGCAGCACTGACACATTTAAAGAGGGTTCAGAGCTGTGCAGGACACTACTTCAGAAAGCCAGAGCAGCACAGTCTAGATCGCTGGTTGACAACCGCTGCACTCATTACCCTCCGACTTTCAAAAACCTCACTCACAAATTTGTAAGGTTTCTCTATTTTCTGAATGGCTATGTAGTGCTGCCGGAGTCAGCAATCACATCTGCATAATTCTTTAAACTCAGAAGGGTATCAGACCTCTTAAAACAAAACAAAGAAATGAAATCAACCCCCCCCCCCCCCCAAGTTGTATATAAAGAATGTTGCAGCGAAGGAAAAGCTAAGTTGCACAGTACAATAGAATAAAACAAAAACTCAAGATTGCACACAGTCCCAAGCACCAGCTATTGCATCAGAGCCAACTCAGAGAAAAACTTTATGCAATCACTCGTCACGGATTCCTCAGTCATGTTCTGCTTGCTTTTAAACTGAGATTATTTTTCCCCCTCGGCTCTCACAGAATCACAGAATGTCAGGGATTGGAAGGGACCTCGAAAGATCATCCAGTCCAATCCCCCTGCCGGAGCAGGAACACCCAGATGAGGTTACACAGGAAGGCGTCCAGGCGGGTTTTGAATGTCTCCAGAGAAGGAGAATCCACAACCTCCCTGGGCAGCCTGTTCCAGTGTTCCGTCACCCTCACTAAGAAGAAGTTTCTTCTCAAATTTAAGTGGAACCTCTTGTGTTCTCTCACCCAACATCAATTCCACAGAAGCGTAGTTAAACCGTCTTACTTTTTTTTTAAGGTTAAAAAGTACATATCTCAATTATTGTACATTTGAAAATGTCAGTCAAACTAAATGCCACAGCATGAAGAAAACAAGAAAAAAAACATATGGAAAAATGAAGCCAAGAAGTGTATGGGCTGAATATCACAGCTCCTGAGCTTCAGTGGCAAAACCATGCTACTTGTCATGAAGTTTCTGTTTGGGCAAGCTCGTAAACAAGCCATAGTCTAGGTTTCAAGAATGTCACCTCTGAAACCTCCCTCCTGCTTGAGGTCAGTCAATCAGCAACAACAGTCAACCTCCTTACATACACTGAACATGTACATTCCTACAACCTGTCGCACATTCATCTGGTTTAAGCTTTACTTGTGAATGCTCAGTTTAGTTCTCTGAGTCAAAGCTTGCCCAGCAGGGAATACTTTTTGTCTCCAACTTGAAGGTTGCCACCCTTCTGATGAACAGGCAAAGGTTGCATTAACATCCTTCCCTGTGGTGTGTGTCTACTGCAGCCCTTCCGACACCACTGTGAATCAGCCCTCACAGGCACCAAAATCTGCCTTTGGACTTGATGAGCCATCTGCCAGCCTCATGTAAAATGGGCTGTTCCTCCCAAGAAAACAACTGCACAGCTGCTCAGCTAGCACCTTTTAAACACGTTAATTCATTTCAGACAGGTAATAAATCAATTAATCTCACACCTGGACAAGACTGAAGCAGGCACAGCATCTTTATATGCTGCTGGTGCTCCTACTCAGGAGTCTGCCTCATGTGAACTACCACAAACTACTACAAAAAGATCATGGCAAGTTTTCCTCCAACAGGATCTGAAGTGTGAATACACAAATAAGTATTATAAAGAATCTACAGTAATGTAGAGACATTCAGCACCCCATAGGTAAGCATGTCAAATTAAAATTGGTAATAGGCTTGTTGATACTTAACAGACAGAGAGCCCAAATAACATTCTCCAGTTTAAACACAACAGAGAGAAAGGATGAGTAACAGGACCGAATACAAGGATGTATGTTTGTAAAGACTTTTTAAAAGCTGGATGAAAAGCGGTCAAGATCTCAAATCAGAAGGAATTGTACTTGGTTTTGTAGCAAACCTTATGAGTAAAAAGAAACTATTTCCTTTCATTTCTTGAAGGCACCAGGATATAGAGTGAATATTCGAAAGATCCAGAGCTCATTCTGGCTCTAAAAAAAATACTGTGTGATTCAGGGATTAAACAGACTTGTTACGTTTGCTGCTTATTAAAATTTCTTCACTAAGATTTAATACAAAGGCTGACTATTTATCAGCTGAAAGCTGTGTTTAACTTTCTTTCCTATTATACAAGATCTTTTATTCCATTCCAAGCTGATAAATAGCTTGTTGGAAATCCAGATTTGTCTGATAAGGAAAACTTTAGCCACTTAGCTCAAGATGTCACTCCCAAAGCCATAAATTTTACTTGCAATTGCAAATTTTGCAATCTCCAAAAGTCATTATAAACTGAGAATTAACAGGCATGGGGGAACAAACTTGAGAAATACTCGTTTTGAATAAATTCCAGAAAAAAAGGGTTTGGAATGTGTGCAGTGAATAATTAAATGAACTTCGGACATGCTCTGGAGCTAGCCTGGCCTGCACAGGGGTTTTAGTTCAGCAGCACTGAACTCAGAGCAGACGCACACCGCAGGAGGCTTCCACAGGAACTTCTGATCAGCACAGATTTGCAGGACTAAACGATTTTTCCGGTGGCTGACCCCCTAAGTCCTTGAGAAGCTGGGCCAGATACTGAAAAAGAACATACCGCATCATCCCAAAATACCTGCCACGTTGCAGATCAACATATTCTTAACATGGTGACAGCAACCTAATTACTAGTGACATCTATCAACTAATGCCACAGCTAGAAGCACATCTCTCTGTCATTAGGTAATTTCCTTGTTTATAAGTATTAACAGGCAAAATTCTCCTCAGCTGGCAAGGTCTGCATGCACAGGGGTAACATAGGCATCAGCAAGGGCAGGGCTGGGACCATCGGTGTTACATCTCCTCATCCCCAGCACCTGCCAAGCCCTTGTCCTGCGGCACAGCCTGTCTCCCTGCTGGAGCATTTCTAGATGTCTCTGTTCCCCAGCACAGCAGAGATCAAAGGGGAGCATCTTCAGTATTTGGTGATTGTTTGTGAAATCTGATTGGCTTTGAAATCGCTTTGAGTTAGCAAAAGTAAAGCAATAAAAGACCATCCCTATTTCTGAGCAATATAGTGTGGTTACCTTTTTGAGACAAAACCGAGATTTTCAGGTTTCAAGGAAAGGTCATGAGTTTGATTCCAGACTGGGAAAAAAAAGTCAAATAAAAATGTAGAAAACCCTAATATTTTTATAGCATGGAATTGATTGGGGGTGTGTGTGTGTGTATTTTTTTCTTTTATTTGAGTGTGTGTATTTTTAGTGGGTTTTTTGTTTGTTTTGTAGATGGGTGGTTGTTGTGTGTTCCCTGCCCGCCTCCCCTCCCCAAAAAAAAGAAGACATGCAAAGGAAATGTCACAATAAAACCCCCTTCTGGGATGAAAATAGAATATTTTTCACAGTGTCAAACCAATGCATTTCCCCTTCTTTTCTCCAACAAAATAGATATTTTAGTCAAACTGCTTTCTCTATTCTTGATAATTTTAATGGAAAAAACATTTTATTGAGAACTTTTATTTGGTTTTAAGGAGTGTGGACAAACACTTTAAATACTATTCTAGAGCTGAAAATATCTGGTTTAGGTCTCTTTTTTGCCTATGATTCTGTGTGCATCCTTGCCCTTAAGATATGCATTAGCCGTACTGTATCATAAAACAGATTATCTCTCCCTAGTTGTAAAAGGGGTAACACAACAGGATTCTAATCTGAACTGCAGCCTCCAATGTGAAATACACTACATCACTATTTTTGTTTATGTTGAAATTGGAGGATGTGCCTTATAAGTGGTACTGGCCACAAAGGAAAATATTTTCAGTATATTGAAAAACATCTAGGAAATCAAATTCCCCATTCAAGACTGTCTTCTTCAAAAGAGCCTTCGCTCAAAATATTACATTATTTCTATGAGGATTTCATCATCCCCTGTGCTATGCTTCAAGAAATTATTCTTGATCAGGATTATCTGTTTCTTCTTATCGATTTGGTTCTGAAGTCAGTAACAAATAAGTACTCAAAACTACGAAAAGCAAGTTATTTTGTGAGGGAATGACAGCACCCAGCTGTAGAGCAAAAAAACCAGTAATAGTTTACTACTAAAGAACATATCCAATTGCCTAATACACAATTATCTAACTGACACAATGAGGTCTGTGACATACATAGTCAATAACCTAGGACAAAAAGGAACAATCACATGATTAAAGGTATCCATAGAAGAGTAAGATGAGTTAAGAAAAAAACCCACAAAATCCCCTCAAAAATTCATTCCACCTTCCCCGATTCCCAGTCCTACCTGAACAACAACCTTGACCTGAAGTATTTATGCACCCAGTAGTAGAACTACTCATTTACCATACAGTTTAACTGTAATTTTTTATAACAGAAAGAGAAAAGAGATTTAGCCATAGCAAAGCCAAGTTTATAATAAAAGTGCATTTGCAATACTGAATGTATAAAGACTTGCAGCTTAAGTCAGGCCTCTCCCAATCATGAATACTCTGTTATTTATGGACCATTCAGGAACCTGAGCAGGGACATTCATACATTCAGCTACCACTCAGGAGCTCCAGGAACATCAGAGACTGGCTATTCATCTCAATCATTTGCCTTTTTATAAATAGCTATACAACAAATTACATCCCACATTCTCGTTCTTAAAATATCATACTAGAACTACATAGCAATAAATGTATTATTCAGGAAAAGAATACCTTGAATATGTGTTCACACATTAAATTTGCAAAGGAATTAAATTTTGTTGCATATGCTGAGTAATTCTGAAAGGGAAGGTATATTAAATCAAGATATATATTGCATATATTCATACTTATGGTATGGCTCTGAAACTGAGACTGAAACATTTACATTTGAAAATAAAAGCAGAAAAAAAGTTCATGTATCTGGGGATGAGGGGAGAAATCCTTTTTCCCAGAAATTAGGAAATTATTTCAGGAAATGGTTGAAAAATAGTTTTAGAAGTACTGCTAAATATGTGAGTTATCTTAACGGCTCAGTAATCTCACCAATAACATACCTTCTTTTCAAATCAGAAGAAAAATACCAGTGAGGCTGGAGTCCTCTCCACCTCTCGAGGAGACAAATGTCCCAGAGCCATCCTGCTTCCTCTCTCTCTCCCACACATCTACAAGTAGGCAGAAACTGTGGAGGATGGGGGAAAGAAAGATAGCTTTATCATGAAGGAAAAAGCAGTTGTCAATACTACATATTATTACTATTTTTTAAGTTGGTCTTGTATTGTGCACTTTCCGTTAGATCCATCTAACTGCAAACCATTTTAAAGACATGATAGGCTTGGCAACCATCCATCAGATACCAGGGGTTTATTATAGTGTTGTGTGTACTCTTTCTAAATAAGTAACTGAAACATCTAAACCAAAAAAGAAAATCCCAGTGAATTTATTGGTACACAGGTATACGAATCTCCAGAAACAGAAAACACAATTATAAAATTATGTCAATATAAAGGCTTTGGGCATGTGTTTTGACAGTTACATTCCTTTCCATCTCATAGGAGGCACTATTTTAGAAACACATCCAACAGCCACGAAAATATTTGCCTGATTTTCACATGCCCCCATCCATCCAGTTCTAACACAACAGGCTTCTGTGGCCATGAGACCCTGCCGAGTAGCACAGGGCTGTAACAACGGGAACTGAAGAGGATTTTATTACCATAAGCACCTTTTATCATGGTTAGATGGCTGACTATGTAGCCACTCTACTAAGGTTGCTGATGCACCCTTTGTTTTCCTGTGGTCTCCTGGACACTCTTTCTGTTTAGAGAGAGAAGTATTTTCCACCACCTTCTTGCTACTCTTAAGCTACATCTCCAAAGGGCTGGCTGATCATCTTTCCAGTATTTCAGAGACATCCTGAAGAGGAACTGGGCTGACCTTGTTTGCTCATTCACAGGCAGTGCATGCCACAGGAGGTGGCTGGACATGGAGGGATCATCCCTCCAAACCACAAGAGGAGCCCATCACTGTTGGACTTTTGGAGTTCACCTGCAGCTGAGGTGCTGCGGGCTTTCCGCATCGATCAGCAGGGGCAGCAGACCTGCAGATGTCTGTGCCGGAACGGCTCCGAGCTTCAAGATGGATTTCCAGCACAAAGCTTGTATCTCACACCCATGGAAAGACATAGCCTGTTCAACATACGCTTGGCCCAGTGGAGACACAAATCCCACACCAACTCCAGGCTGTCTTCATAGACTGCCCAAGAGCCAGATCAGTTGTTCAAGTTTGTGTAGCAGGTTTTTCAGCAACGTTAACATGATCAAAGTCCAGAGCCAGACACAGAAGCAGCAAAGTGCTACATAAACAGCCACAGATTTTAATATGATCGTTTCTGATGCTTCTGCAATGTCTCACAGGAAGTTACAGTAAGTGCAAAGCTTCACAATGTTGATCACACTTCATTTCCTTTTGGTGCTGCATTATTATAATGTTCTCTCTCCTTCTTTAAGGACTACAACTGTTTGCTAACTCACTATGCTTAATGAGAAGCCAGTTTATAGCATCTCCCAGCATTAGGTAGTCCCAAATTGAGCTGTTCTGGCAACTCTAAATTAGCAGCATCAAAGCAGCAGTGACTGTGCCTCCTTTCTCCAACTACATCATTATAGTGAAACATGAAGAATGAGAAAGGCCAAACCAAATACATCAATTTATGCTCAACACTTACTCTGTTTAAAATAATTGAGGAAAGAACAAAAACATTGTTCATTGAATACTGAATGGCCTCGAAATTAGCGATAAGGTTTAAGACCATGCTATACTTCACTGAAACTTCCTCAAATGTAAAGCTGAAATTCTCTTGCCATCAGGGAAAAAAAAAAGGGGGGCTCGGGGGGAAGGGGAGGTGGAGGTGGCAAAGTGAGATAGGTTTTTCTATCTGGAAAAGATCACAGCATCTCCTAGGCTACAGTCTCACCAGTTCAAGTCAGGGGACGTAAAAGAATTAATGCTTATCTTCTCCCTCAAAAAAACAAACACACAGACAAAAACCCCATAAACACCAGGGGAAAAAATTGGCTCATTTATTTTGCTCACATTTATCCAAACATGGTAACTGTAATGACCAAGCTACAGATTTTCTGTTTTTCTTACAACACCAAGTGCTGGTGAAGAGTCTTTTCTTGTTTGAAATCCTTTTCACTATGTGACCGTGGCTAACGCCGTTTTCTAAATTTTAGAGTAGCGCTGATAAAGTATGGACTAAACTGACATTGAGTTATTAAAGACAGACATGAAAAATGCACCAAATACAAACTCACCTAAATAGCATGCTAAAACACAGATCTTAGCAGTTATACTTTCAACAAACCAGGTCACCATTATCTGCATTTTAAAAAGGTATACAAAAAAGAATCAGATGCAATTCCTTATTGCACAGATTCTTTTTACGTATTAGAACTATTACCATAAAGAGAAAACAAAACAAATGACATTAAAAAACCACAAACAAACCTCAACTAATTACCATTTTAGGGAAATTGCTGTTTCTGGGAGCTCTGCTGCTGCAGACTGAGGTTACTCTGGCTAATGTTTTACTACTAGAAAGTGTCTCCCACTTGCAATTTAATTGCTATTCACACTGCAAGGTTTGGCTTGCTTCTGTTTTTGTGTTGGAGTGGTTGGTGCTGTTGGAGTCCTGTTTAATCCAGCCCTACAAGTTGAAAAAAATGTGTGCAGCTTTTCATCTTCCAGGAAAAAGAGTCTTAAGCCTAAATAACTTTGAGCAAAATAGAAAAAAAAAAACAACAAACTTTTTTATATTGGAATGAAGAGCTTTTGGAAACTGATTGCTCTTATTTGAAGAAGAGTATGGATAAATTACACAACACATCTTGATTTTTTTTTTTGTTTTTTTCTCAGTGTGTCCTTCCATGCTTGGCTTTTCAGAGCTAGACTGACTCTTCAGACAAATCCTGTCCTCTGGTTTGTATTTCCCATCCAGACCCGGGATTAAACTACTTCCTAATTTCTCTCTTGTTGAAAGGTCATCATCGGTGTAAAGCCAGCTCTGGGCACCATGCATCACCCAGCCCTTATGCTAGTGAAGATTTATCTTCTTTTTCACCACATTCAGGATGTTTTTGGAATATCCTAATGAGATGAATGAGCATTGTTGATCTGATTGTTTTGTCAATTACAAACACAGAAAAGATGGAAAACAAAACAAATTCATGCAGATTTGAGAGCTGGATCAGAAGACCTGTTTGTTTAGCTGCCAGCAATGGAGAACGTGCAACAACAAAGTTATTTAAAAACTAATCGTACTGGAATTTCATTATCCCTAATGTTTCCATGTTGACTCACTTTTTTTTTTTTTCTTTTCAATCTGACCTCTAAGTTTCTCAGCTGCAGCCAACAACAGCCGCAGTACTGAGCTCTGCCAGTTGCTGAGAGAAAAGTGTTCACCTCCCCACATGCCTCGCTGCTGTCCCCATTTCTGGATGGTCAAGTTTCACTCTGGAGATACAGGGCACTGCCTGCTATCAGGTCTTTCTTGCTGAGAAAACATCATATGAAAGAGAAGGGCCAAGCACCCATAATCTCTTATTTACCCACTCATCTACCTTCACTTTCTCATCTGCTTGCATAAGCACAGAAGCATTTTGTATGCCTTTAAAATAAATGACCCATGAGGCAATAAAGGCATGGTATTATACCATAGATTTTCTTTTAAAATGCCTCACTACTTAGTAAAAAGGTGAAAGATTCTTTCCCCTTAATGATGACAGCAGGATCTACAAAACTGCTAAAAGACAGGGAAGAGAATGGTGTGGAAGGACAAAGCAATTTAGAAAAAGATGTGTTGCCTGCAATTTAATATTGTGTTGTTTAAGGTCTCTATGGCAAAATAGATGCTGCAAGATACCTAAAAGAGATGTAATGAGCAAGTCTCTTTATAAACAAATTATGGATTTTTGTCTCAATCTTGAAGAAGTCAAAGGAGAAATAAAAAGGCCTGGAGCTGAGAAAAGTGTAATTAATCAAGGAACACAATAGATGAGTAATTTCAGGGAAGTGCATGGGGAAGGAAGGCAGACAGACAGGGACAGTGATGCTCTCCATCACAAAAAGCAAAGGAGAAGGAAGTTTAAGAACAGAAGTATTTTATTTTAAAACCTAATTCAATGAGGCAAGGTGTGGAAGGAAACACAAATCCTCAAAATGAACTTGTTGTGTCCTCTAAACGGAGATTCCTTTTGGCAAAAGCAAACAGTAAGAAAAGGCTGCTTGAGAGGCAGGTGGAGACCTTAGCGAAACTTAACCCAGTTCCACCGCTCAGAGTAACTCAGAAGCACTTCCCAAACACCAGCAGGGCAAGATGTAAGCCGGAAGCCCCCAGAGCAAACCAGCCCCCAGGTGTAGGGAAGTTGCAGAAGTAGCAGAGCAGATTGGTTTGAATTTTACTACAGTACACTTCAGTGGTTACTCTGTCTTCCTGCACAACATAGTAGGTCCCTACTTTTAATTCTTAGAAGTACACTTTTTTTTTTTTTTAAATGAACTAGTAATCTTTACATGGGCTTTCAAAGAACCTTTGTGGCAAGAAGGTATTCTTCCACTTAAACCCATCCTTTTTCTAATGCTGCAAGCAACACTACGCACTCTTTAATGAGTGTCACTAACCACAACAGAACAACTGTCTGGATAATGCAAAAATCAAACTAGATTTATATGAAAAAAACTCCTGCCCCATATTCAAACTCTCTATAAAGTTTCAGATTTGCTTGTTTAATGAACTACTTGGATCTTTTAGATGACAGAATGGCAAAAGACATGAACAAAATCAGACAAATTTTGGTGGTTTGGTCTATAAAATTTGCTTTTTTTTTTTTTTACTCTCTAAATTCAGTGTGAATTAACAAGGTGTCTAGAGGGAGTAACAAGAAAACTAAAGGCTGATGTTTTTCTTGTTTATCTTTTTCTGTTTACAGCTGAGATTATTTCCCATTCAATAATAAGTGATTTAACATTTTTCACTACTCTCAATAATACCACAAGCCAGGTTTCTTTTACACAGAAACAGAGCAAAACTTAAAAATATACAGGATAATTCACTACTGAGAATTTACACCTGAAGTTACATATGTGCTTGAAATGTTCATAGAAAATAATGTGCAGTCAGAAATGGATGGATTTTCTGACTTATCTCACAGAGAACAGACTTATAAACATGTATTTGAAATTTTTTAATAAACGCTTTGTCCGAACAAATTTATGAAGATTCTGAAGACAAACTGTCTGTTGTCAATACCAACTTGATTCCTTTTTCATTATTCATACTGTGACACTGTTCACTGAAAAAAGACTTATTTATATCTGTATTGTATCTATAAAGAAAGATGCTCTTAATGGTGATTAAACAATAGACTTGAGGACATGAGAAATCAAGCCAAGTAATTCTACAGATATATTAAATATAAATGTAGTCTGTATATAAACAAAATAGTATTCATTTATTGAATTTCTACTTATATATTTCATATATATATATATAAACATTGACCATAGGACTTCCTCTGTTTTTATCTTGATTTACTTCCTATACTGTTACAAAAACTAGATTTGAAATGACTCATTGCACTGTTATTTCACTGTTATTTCAAAGGCAAAATCTTCAAAGCATTTCCTGAGTTTAATGAGGAAAAAAACATATGTAGAGAATTAATTTAAGTCAGTACTTTAAAAAAAAAAATCTGAAAAAAATAATAAGAAACTAGGTAGCATCATAACACAGAAAGTACCATAGATATTCGCACCACTGATGATTAGCAGAAGCCAGGACTCCCCAGTCACTGATATTAGGCCAATGCTTTAGCAGCTGCATCACAGTAAAAATTCAGCCTGGATCAGACATGAGCAGATTTCTGTCACACTAGCCAGAGCACACAGTATGAGATTACCTGCTCTACTCCAGCTCCAAAAATGAAAGATGCTACCGATCTGTCCTGAAATCTGATGGACACGTTACAACCTCAAATATTTGTTGGGAAACTTACATTGCTATGTTACTTTCTGATACCTCCACAGTACTTTTTGGTGTTTCTGCTGTCACTGTGACTCCACAACCAAAGTAATGATTCAGCAGAAGGTAGGTAATACATGATCCAATAGCCAGAAGCTGAAAAATAGCAAAATTGAGTCTCGAAACAAGACACGGATTTTTATATCTGTGAGTATAGCTAACCACTATAAAAATCTCATCAAATATTGTGCTGACCATTCCTCTATAAAAATTAAAGTCTCATGTCTTTTAAAGCATATACAGACATATGCAATATCTTTACTGCTTACTTCCCTTCACACCCCTCTTCAGGGACATAACTTTTTACAGTAAATATTTGAGCCTACCGACAAGAATTTTGCTGTCCTCATTAACTTTTTCCATTCGTCTTGGAAATAATCTATGGGGATCCATAGGCCACAGGCTGAAACCTGCTTCTCTAATCTATACACAAGTACTGGATTTGATCAGTTGATTACTGCATGGAACTTAATTACCCATATTAAGCCTGAAGTCAGCTGGCACACTCAAGCAGTCCCCTGCTTACCACTAAATTAGAATTAAAGAAATTAAAGAATCCTGTGAGTTCCAGAAGAGCAAGTCCCAGCTGCATATCTTCTCCTGCTCATTTAAGGCAACTGCTGTGTCTCCAGCAGTAAGGTTTCTGACTGTTGGTGATAAGTTAAAATCTCAGTTTTATTTGCTGGCAGTTTTTCAGGCTATATTTCTCCTTCCACTGTCCTAAATAGCTCCTTTCCTCATTTATGCCTGACACATACATTGTAATCATACACCTTTAATCACTCCCTAGCTCAACTACAGAGCTCTATAATTGCTCTTACAAATCAATCCTTTGAGCCTTCTTCGTTTCTTCCCTGAACTCATGAGTTTGCCAAAAACTTTCAGGCCAAGACATGCCCAGCTAAGAGCTCCCATTCCAAATCCATCTCAGTGTTGGTAAAATATGCAGTTAATTTTGCGTTTGGACAACGAGCTGTAAAAGAAAATTCCCTGAAACACAAGAAAGGTTGACTCCCTCTTTTTTGAGCTTTCACAAGTAATTACAATGATGACCTTTTCAACATGTGGTCAACAGCTGCAGAAAGCAGCCTTGTAACAAAGAGGGAAAAGAAATCAACTTCTTAAAATAAAGAAGGGATCAAATTTTACTTGCACTTACATAAAGGAAAACTGCAAACTTCAGAACATGGTTTGGTGCCACTTTTTTTTCCTGGCAGAAAAAGTCCAGCACCACAGTAGAGTCATTCCAACAGTCAGACACGAACAGCTTTCAAAAAGGTTCCTTTCGCTGATAGAAAGATGGTTCACAAAAATGTTTGAAATCAAAATCACGGACCAAATAAGACTATTTTATATATATATATATATATATAGTCTGTCTCTGGCAGAATGTAAAAAAAGGTCATTTTTCAATATTTTTATTTGGAAAAAACAAAAGTAGCATAAGAAATTAAGCTGAATTAAAAGATTGAAACCATATCTAAGTTATTTTTATTGCCACTAGACATGGCACAGGCCAGGAAAAGGGCTCTGTTCTTTCTGAGCTCTTAATCAAATAAAACACAGCTTTCGTAGTCAATAATGTATACTGCATAAACTACAGATAATGGACTAAAAGACACCTCACTTAAGAGTATCCTCAATCGCTGCTTAGGATTTGGAGCAGCTGATGCCTGGTGATTCAATAACCAATTCTATTGCAAATAAACAATCTTACCGTTCCTTTTTCTAAATATGAAAGGTGACAAAACTGCAGTCACCTTTCCTACTACAGACTCAAGTTGTTCAGCCTCCAGCTCCTCCAAGAAACATGAAAATAGATACATTTGATCTCCTATGTATTTTAGGAGACAGCTCTGCTGCTTTTATTCCCTCCTGAGATGAAGAAAACATACTGGGAGGTTGGGAGACCAATGTGAAAGCAGCCACAGTTGACGTCTGTGTGAAGAACAACCCCTTTCACACCGAGTTACTGCAATTCACAGTAGCCGAGAGTCTTCAAAATGCAGGGCACCCCTCCAAATAGTAATTCATTTGGAAACATGTTGTTGCCACCACACCAGGAACAGTTGTAAACTCGCAGAAAAAAAAAAAAAAAGTCTTGCCAATATTTTCCCATCACGGTTACTACTGTACTGGTTTTAATCAGGCAGATGGTTGGTTCGTGCTGCCGTTTGAACACAATGATGGACAGAAAAACCTAATCCCTGTATCACTACATGACCAGACCTCACTGCACCGGAGTAGTGTCTCAGAGAGCAGACTCTCTGCTCTGCTACCTATCTATACATTTTGCTGCCTGGCAGGGTTGCAGGTATGTGAGAGAACAGCTAAGCCAGGCGGGATTTGCACAGCAACCGCAGGAACACGTCCCATGCCCGCAAATCCATTGCTAACAAGTCACATCTGAACACTGAGCAAGATGTAAGACCTTGGACTAAAGCTACAAGTGAGAACCAAGTTATCAGCAGAAAAGAAGGACAGCATTGTTTCAGAAAATGTGGGGGGAAAAAAAAAGTGATTGAGAGATCTGACCCTCCACTTCATATCTTTTCTGAAGTGATGAAGAGACTCAGGTAGATGCTCTTTGACACAATTTGAAATTGCTTAAGAAATGCTTAAAAAACCTTCAAGAGTTACAAAGCATAAGGAAGCATCCTCACTTTAATAAAACTGACAAGTTCTCAAATTTCAATATGACACATTTAATGCAAATTTATAGTAATGTCCATCTGGCCAATTGCGAGAATGCAAAACTTCAGAGTTTGTAATGTTTCACTGAAAATTCACTTCCTGATTAACAAATGAACATCTCCAACTAGCAATATGTCTATTAGCCAGAGAATAAGCACACTGATTTTCTAAGAAATAAGGCCTCCTCCACAGACCACCCATACCTGTAAACCCAATCAGGAAAGGGCCTCAGAAAAAAAAAGGTTGTGTTCCACAAGTAGTGCAATTGTTTTGTCCTTTAAAATTCATGACAAACCAAAAATTGTTCATTAATACTTCTTTAAAGCCTGGAAAATATTAATATTTATGTGCATTTGGATGACGCTGTTAGTCATATGGTTTATGTTCAGGTATTCCTGTGAGGAGCAGGGAGCTGGACTCAATGATCCTTATGGGTCCCTTCCAACTTGAGACATTCTATGATGTGTCTTAACATGCATATACATATACACACAAGTATACGTATAATAAGACGTGTATATGAAGTGTGTGCACATAAGCACGCCAGCAACATGTCTTGCCACTATTGCCTCACATTACAGACATGACTGAAGACCACTACATAGGGCTTACTTGGTGGTTCTCCTTGTAAGACAAACGCAGCATCAAGGCTATTATGCCACTCACCTCTTCCCTCTCTGCAGATGACAAAAAGGTGTACAGGGAAAGCTGGAGAGATCTAAGTCTACTAAGC
Source organism: Caloenas nicobarica (assembly GCF_036013445.1). Taxonomy (NCBI): domain Eukaryota; kingdom Metazoa; phylum Chordata; class Aves; order Columbiformes; family Columbidae; genus Caloenas; species Caloenas nicobarica. The sequence continues at coordinate 26,363,080 of NC_088246.1, read as the reverse complement.
CTCACTTGAGCTTCAGTCTTGACCTAGAACCGTACCCAGTGTCTTCACAGAGACCAACTTCTGACCATTCCTACATCTGCAAGTCTGGGTAATTAAGAGACAGTGCATTAGCCCAATTATTTTCAAATTAAATCTTTAAAAATCTCACTGAGAATTAAAGCCATGCTAATTAAATATTGAAGCAATAAGTGGAAATAAGCGTCAAGAGAGGTTTTTCTGTGCCCTGCTCCCAACACACAAAGGATCTAAGGGCATTTACTGAAAACTCATTAGCTGGATCTGTGAGCTTCTAATTGACCCCTAATTTTTCTTTAACATATTAAGACTGTTTAAAATATGTATAAGTGCATGAATATGTAAAGCACAGCTACTGAAAATGGCTTCATAAAAATTTCCTTAGGAAAAAAACCAAATTGGTGAAACTTTTTCTAAAATATCAAAAACGCTTCATTGCTGTGTAACTAATACAGGAAATAAAATACATTTGACAATAGTAACATAACATCTCAAAGCAACAGAGAAACACTCTATTACCAGTGCACATTCCTCCAAAAAAGCACAGTAATTCTTCTCACAATAACCCGAATATATGCAGTACTACAGCATCTCACAAGCATGGAGTAAGGAGTATATATGATGAAAAATGAATCAGGTAATTTGACGATAAGAAGAAAAACAGTGAGGATAAAAAACGTCAGTGAAGGTGGAGGATGGGATGGAATTTTTTCTATAAATATTTATAGCATCAGTGATGATCACTACCCTGCCCGGAGACCCAGCAAACGAAAAGGAATTAGCTTGTGATACCTTTTGCCATTGCATCACGGGAAATCCTGTCTGAAAAGCAGAGCTCCAGGTGCTCTCCTCCCACTGTCCTGTGCTCCTCAGCTGTGCACCTGTGCACCACCAGCTGCCCCCTCCATGCCCATGGCCAGGCAGCGGCCGGGGAGGAGACAGAGTGTGGGGTAAGCGGCTCCAAACGCAGTCACCCAGGCTGGTACCAGGTAAGACAGGGTCAAAGGAAGAGACAACTTCATCTCACAACACCACGTTTCTCTTCTAGGTGGCATTCATTCTTGTATTGCTCCTCTCATTCTTTAATGACTTTCTCAGACATGCAGGAACCAGTTGTCTTTGGGACCTTCAATTAATCTGTCTAAGCTTGGTAATATCAAAAATATTAAAGGAAACTGAGCACTTGAAAACATAAGAGGGTTTTTTTTTTTTGTTTGTTTTGTTTTTGTTTTTTTCAGGAAACCAAGCTAAAACACATCATAGCTCCATAACAACTCTTGCCAGTGCCTCCTTCCATCCCAACGACCACCACTGCAGCCCAGGTAACATCAGCATTATTTCATCACAGGTAAAACTCTGCCCCACCTTTAAAAGCTGTTCTGGACAATAAATGGGATATGGTGACATCTGCCTGTTGCCAGGGCTGCCATGTCCACAGGCGGCTCAGGGGGCTTCCCTTGGTTACAGAGAAGTTGCATGAGAGGTTTCCTGAGCTTTAATCCATGCCTCATTAAAGTCAGTGAGGATGCTGCCATTAAAAAATCACTATGAGCAGCACTCACCACCTGTCTCGTCTTCCCCTTACTCTGCACCGCACCAGCGTAATCCTTCTAGGAGAGATCTACAGCAGTTAATGCTTAGGGCAGACTGGCTGATCGGGTTACACAGTTCAAGACAGCTTGAAGGCATTGTTAGAAACAACAAGGAAAGATGTTCTAAGGAAGTAATCAAAGAGGAAGCATATTTATCACATTGTTTCCTTTTTCTCATCACAAGCTCAATTTTCAAAAAACTAAAATTGCAAATATGTTCCTAACTCTTATTGATGTTCAATAGGAAAAATACAACCAAAACTCAGGACTCTGAAAGTTTATCTTGCACAGAGGTTGTGTAAACAAAGGTGATATTCAGCCCTAAGCTGATAAAAAGGGCCAGACAAGTGACAGGGATTCTATATTCCATTATCTGAGAGTCTCAGCCAGCAGGCTGAGTGTTTAAAGCACTGCTGCAAGAGCAAGATATAACGCTGACATGTGGTCTTCATCGAGTGTTGTCTTGAGTACGAACTTAACTATAATTCCTCGAGTTTGCGTCCTTTGCAGAGCAGGTTGCAACACACATCTCGCACAAAAAATAATGAAGCAATGCTTTGATTCTGCTTTTTATTGCCCATCTTCACAAACATGATGAGTTCAAAGTCTATGTTGAACATGGGTATTTTCATCTGGCTCTGCACCTTAGAATGACTTCATATCATTGAGCTATTTTTCACCCTAAATGATGCTCTGATTGGTTGCAATTTATTACTTATGAGTAAAATTGCAGCTGACCATTAAAAATGCATTTGTGGTAGCCTTCAGATTCTCCAGGGTCAGCTGAAATGAAAACATCCCTGCCAAGTAATTTCATAGCCTGCTGCCAGAGAAGCAAGAAAGTTTTTTAATGGTTGAAAAACATTCCCCATATTTCTGAAATTAACCACTCTCACAACAAAAATAACTTGACTGAAAAACATCACGGACAAAAACGGGGAGGGAGAGGAGAAACTGAGCGAGTACATAAGGAGATGCTGGAGGCAAGCACTTCTCGACATGGTTCATCTGCTGGGGTCTTGCAAACACTGGACCACAGAGATTTACCCAAGATTTTCTGAAAACAATCACAAACCATCCTGATGAGGAATTTCCCATCTCCCGTGTTCATCGTAGCTACCCAGCCTCCTAAAAGTTTGGTCCAGTTTCTGGCTCTGCTCCAGACTGCATTTGCCACCTCTGCATTTTCAGGGGTGCATCTCAGGCCAGTGATGAGCTCCATGTGGGCATCTACAAACTACCCAGCCTCAAACGCCTTGCTTAAGGCCTCCGGACATGAGGAAAAATAATTATGACCATGTGAGAGTTTCCATCCTACTTTCCTAACCCTGCAAGTGCAGCTCTTTTTTTTTTTTTTTTTTTTCCCTTTTAAAATAAGCCAGTATCTCTCTGCCACAAACAGAGATAAAAAGGAATCGTGTAAGGGCTTGTGCAGCTCCGAAGCCAGGGATAATTGCGAAATACAAACCTTACCTCACCAGTGTTTGCTTCACTGCACATTTTGCAACTGTGGCCACAGACAAATTGATGCCTGCTATCTATATTGAGTTTTGATTTCTCTTCTTATTTGCTGTATAAATCTTCCTTTTTTTTTTTTCAAACAATATATCAACTAAATGTCAAACCATTTTTTTTCTGCAAACTTTTATGTTTACATTTGCATGTTCATGGCATTAACTACTTCACAGCTAGTAGATATTTGGGACTCTGAGAAGGGTTAGGATGTTTTTCCCATGTCACCTTTTCTCACTGAGCTATGTTATAACTAAAAATTAGTCATTTCAATTAAGCGCTTAATTATTATTCAGCAGAACTTATATTTAAACTACTTCCTCCTCCCCCCACAACTGTTTGTATGCTTCAATAACTAGCTTTAAGGATATCCCCTTGCTAGAAATTAAACTGTAGAGCTTTGTGGTTATTTCCCAGTGTTGTCAGATCAAACTTAATATTAAATTAAAAGCTGTTTCACAATGTCAAAAAGAATATTCTGTCTAATAATCTGCCTTCTGATGGTAATTTTATATAATTAATGCCACCTTTTCATGCAATCTTTTGTGTTCTGAAGTTTATTCTGTACTCTCACATGGAAAATGAGATCATTCAGCATATGGAGGCACTCACACAATACAGCTCACTACAACTCATTGAATCAATAAAATGCTGAAAGGAAGGGAAAATTATTTTAATGTATCAATTAATTTTTCTCTTCAAGCACTATAAGCATTTTCATTCAAAAAACAGCAAAGGAAATGATGGTAGCTGGTCTTAGAGATCACCACCCTTCACTTGTGCTGCTCCTTCTCCACATCAGGACACTCAAAGTTTCTGCTGGAGGTTTTCTCCATCTTTCACTAAAGAATACGCAGTCTCTATCCAGCTTCTCACTTAATCCATCAGTCGAAGATGATCCACACCGAAGGACAAACGTGAATCTGCCCAAATCCAGGCAAAACATTTTAAAGCCATGCAGGGCAGCCACCTCCACAGGACTCAGCATGAGCCCCAGACAGCTCAGAAGTAGGACAGAAGACCTGATGCTGTCTCCTGATTCCTTGTCACACAGGCACAAGGTACAACCTCACATGTCCTACCCTCTCCACTCTGCCCACTTTCCCTTGCAGAAACCACACTATGCTATAGATCTAGATAATGGTAAAAATCTCCAGTGTTAATAATATCATATTTCTAGTTTTGGAATCTTAGACTGTTTTAAAGTCACTTGCCTTAAACCTGTGAGCAATTAAAACCTGGTAAAGTTTTCGCAAGATCGGAGTTGGAAGATTTTCAAATTCTCTACATCTACATGTTTTATGTATCAGACACATAGTTAAATGGCTTGAAAAATATCCTCAAAGTCCGATTCATCTTTTTCCACTCCAGTTCTCTTGTTTCTAAACAGAAAACTGGTATTTTCCCTCGTTTCCCTAATTTAGCAGGCAGCACCATAGAAACTGTGCAATGGCCAGATTCTGACCTATCATAGACAGGTGCAACTCTAAAATCCCTGGAGTTGCTTTGGGGTTACATAGTGCAGTGAGTCCATGGGCCAAATCAGTTCTTGTGCACATCAGTTTGCATGAGCATTTTCAGTGGGCATCTCCAAAAACTGGGGGTTCCTTTGGTTTTAGAAGTACAACCCAGCAGAATTCATAACACCTTTTTTGTTCCTTAAAGAACTGCCAGTGACTCAAATTTGATGATCAGTAATAGCAGACAAAATTTTCAAAGACAAAAAATTTACATATCTCTCTTCTAGAAGAGAAGAAACTGGATTCTCAGTAGCAAGAACTAAATGCAGAACTCGAATAAAATAAAATTAGCATCTTGAAAATAGTTACAAAGCAAATTTGCTGAAAGGAGCAGAATATTTCCTGTTGAAATGATTCCTACTTAAAGAATTTTCCTCCTGGCATTTGTTTCCTCTTGATTTCTCCTCTCTCCACATCCTTCTCAGTGACTATGGGACTTGATGACATCCAGCTATGTCTTGGGCAGAGACAGAAGATGGGATTCCCAACACTGTGTTTGGAAGAAGAAAAAGAGAAAGAATACGAAACTGCTTTTACTCTTGAGAGAGTCTGGTCTATCCAGACACTTCATTAGCATGGTGACTGGGAGTCCAGGAGAGCCTGTCCAAAGGTAAAAAAATGCATCATACTTTCTTTTACAGGTCCACCAGCACATAAGGTTTTACAAGCACAAACAAGGGTATATGGTTTAAACAACTTTTCCCATGCAGAGGCACATAAAGAGAACAATACAATCTATAGAGGGCTCAGAGGGTGTATCGGTGTATCGTGGCCAGCTCAAATCCCTCACAGAGTGCAAAGTTAACGACATCATCTCCTACCCCTTTGAAATGCAGCACTGCTACAACCATCAGCTGTCAACTACTTTTTAGCAATGCAAAACCTGACACATACGGAATAGGAGTTAGTCTACTACTTCAAGTAGGACAGCATGAAGGTGGCATGGAGAAGAAAGCCAAGAGAGGCTTTCAACTGCTAAAAAAATTTATTATGTTATACATGGTTCCTTTTCATTCTTCCAAACAAATGCAAGCACAGTGACACTGTCCAACTCACAAGGCTATCCTCTCTCCATGGTGTCAAAAGACCTCGTTAAATGCAAAATAAAAAGCAGTTTGAGTCTGATTTTTTTTTTTTTTTTAAATCATGTGCCAAGTATGACGCCAGCCTTGTGCACAGGAAGCATCTGGACACACTGGAAAGAATTTCCTGACTTGCTGCGAGTGACAAGCTCAGCTAACAGCTTCATCACATCAGCTGCAAAAGAGTAAGTTGCTCCTGTGCTGCTTCCCTTAGAAGAAAAAGGAAAAAACCCCTCAGCATTCTACATAAAACAAACAACCCTCCAAAAGCTACTAAAACGGATTCTGAGGGGTTTTTTGTTTTGGTTTGTAAACATGGAGTTCCATGATACAAGGATTTTGTCTGAAGTGCTCAGCTATGAGAAGAGAGACTTGGAAAGCAAATTCCTATTAGAACGCCAAAGGAATAAGATATCCTATTTATCTTCCAAAATAAAACTCCTGAAAAGGTTATTGAGCAAGAACAAACAGAAGAACAGGTAAAAGAAACACAGTATGTTATTAGCTCCAGGAAAAAAATGTGCAATTTAATCTTTAATAAGCTTTCCCCACAAAGCAAAGTCCATCAGTCTAAATTTCTCTTAAATTGCGCTGGCTTTGAAGAATAAATCCAATCAAGTAGATGATAAAAAAGCCTCAATTTTATCAACCTTCAAGACCTTTAAGTCTTTAGTAATGCCAAGAATATCTGATCATAAAAGATGATTTTTACTCCCTTAATCACAGAATTTAATCAGTTTTTCACAAAATATTTTTACTACCCTCAGTCTTTCCAAACTAAGTTAAAAAAAGAAGAAACAGCAAATTGCGCTTATTAGAGAAGTAGCACGAGGATACACTTGAATCCTCTTAAGAGGGGAAAAATACATAAAGAAAGAGATAAGAGGCTCAGTGGGAAAACACAAGTACACAGAGGTGGCTGAAAAGAACTGGTCAAGTTTAGAAAACAAATATAGATAGAAATGACCTGTCAAAAATGTGATCATAACCATTTCAATATACGAAGAAAATGGGAAGTGCAAAAATTAAAAGCTTCCTCTTTTGGGCTGGGGGAGGATCCTGAAAAGCTGAAATATCCATTGTGGTATATATATATTTTTTTAATTACTTGAGCTTTGAATTCCTGGCAAAAATGAGTCTGGAGTGGATCTTTTTCTGCTAGAAGTAGCTCCCCAAGAGATGATTTTCTTTCCATACAAACCCTGGCTCTGCCATGCTCCACCTGAACCCCCGGCAGCTCTGGACCAGCTGGCTGCAGCCTGATGTCACCTTCCCTCTGGTGCTCCACCAGCACGTGGAGAGGGCTCTGAGGGGGCGTCTGTGTGAGCCCAGCCTTGGACAGGTCTCTCCATACAGCTCTCAAGCAGGTAAGAGCACTCAACCCTTTCTATCATAGTCCTGAATCTGTAAAGCTCCCCATGGGTCAACAGGTAGAGAGAAATGTTTCAGTCAAGAAAACTGGACCTTCTTCCAAAGGTCTTCAGGGCCATGTCCTCTCCTCTCTGACTACACAGTGGTACCCCTGCTGTCCAACAGAAGCACCAGGCCTGCAACTTGCATCTCAGTGAAGCACTAAACTCCATTCAGAGGAGCACAAACTCCCTTGAGCAGCATCTGCCATAACCAAAGGCTGAGCTCTGCTCTCAGGCAGGTTGACATGACCAACATCCTAAATCATACCTCAGTCCAGAGGGTTACTAATATCATGAGATAAAGTCCACATTTCAGGCATAAAACTACAACCTCTTGCTGGGACTAAAGCTCTGATCCACCTATCTGCCACTATCCATCCACATGCTACTTTACTTAGACTCCAGCACACAGAGTAGTGCTAGATGTGCTAAGCAAGGGTGTATCAGTGAGACAGTAGAGGCCACAGTGTATAAGAAGCTGCGAAATGGTGTATGCTCCAGCTGAGTAAGTGAGTAGCTGGTGATCAGGAATACAATTACTCTCCCTGAAGTAACTGAGGATAGACCCACCATCTATAAAAGTGTGTAATAGCTTCTGGATTCCTCTTAAACTTTGCCCTTTGTGATTTCTGTGGGCTGAGTTTTACAGGTAATACATAATGTAAAAAGGAAAAACAAAAAAAAAAAGAAAAAGAAGGAAAATAATTCCTTTCAGCAGGCTTATTACTCACTGATCTTCCACTCCACCGAGACCCCAGTTCTTGAATAATAAAGTGAGGGTGAGCATAAAAATCTCATTCATTTCCTCTGACGTACAGAATAGGAAGCAGAAGAAATTCTGACTAAAGTAACCTTCAGAGATCTTTAAACCATTTAATGATGCCATAAAAAACTCAAATACCTGCCCCTGTGATACTCATTCAAGGAAATTTTCCATTAATTCTGCCCTTTGTTTTTCATTCAACTGTACAAGGGGAGCTAATTTTTAAATGCTTGAGGTTCTGGGCAAGTTCACATTTTCTGTCAGCTTCACAGGCTCAAGGAAAATGCACATACACAGATCATAGTGTTTCGAAGGTCCTATGCAGAAAAGGTCCCTGCCCTCCTCCAGAGCTGTGCTGTGTTCCTGGCTCGTGCTTCCCAGCACTGAAGACATTTCCCAGAGCAGACAAGACCACAGAGTGGGTTTGTGGTCTTATGGGAAACAATAGTTACTGCATTAGAGATGACTAAGAAACCAGCTCTTCTAGGCTATCCCAGGAAAGACAGAAAGGGAACAAACAGGCATGTTCTTCAGGAAATACCACTGTCCTGCAAGAAATACATTGTCTGTCCCAAATGGTCTCCCATGCATCTGCTCAAGAAACAAAACAAAGCAAAAAAGAATAACCTAACACTTCAGTCTGGTTTCAAAACTGATTCTGTAGAACAGAGAGATGGTATTAAATTTCAGTGTCTACACAGTTTTGGTGTTTAGAAGAATGCTATACTTACCACACTGTCCTTCACAGTTAGCCAAAACTTCAAATACTTAAACAGATGCTTTGTAACAACTCCCTACATTCAACAAAGGCTTCAAGCTCTTTATGTTACTGAAAAAAACCCTAGAAACTTAAGGTATTTAAAGGGTTTCTTGAGTGGACAGAAGGAAAATAGTAAAAATAACGAGGTTTTAATTCAGCCTTCTATTTAAAAAAAAAAAAAAAAAAAACAAACCACAGAAAAACAACAAACCAAAAGAACCCCCAAACCAAAACAAAACACAAAAAACTGAGAGGCACTTTTCCTGGTTTTTGTTGTATTCTCTTCAAACACGGGGAAGCTGTGTTACTTCCAGATAGTCATGACTTTGAAATGACAGCACAAAACCAACCCCACCTGGAATAAAAGCGTTAAACAAATCTTCACACCATCTTGCAGCTTTTTCCTCATTTCCTCCTGAAACCCATTATGCCATGCCCACTCCCCAACCTCTGCCCCAATAAACTTCTGACATGTCTCCTCCAATGTCTCCCTCAACAAGGTCAGCTGAAGAATAACCAAGACAGCTGCTGAGATTTCACTGGCACCAAAACACAGAGGCAAGACTGCAACAAGCTCTGCCCCGCATACCCAACCCACCCGTCCTGCTCAGTGCTTCTTCCACTCCTAAAGACCAATATCGTTCTAAAGAGCCTTGGAGTTGTGATATTTTTGCATCCTTCAGCTTTACACTGCATTTTGCACCCATCCTCTACAGAGATTGCAGTGACACTCAATTCTGTTTGTCCTGGAAGTCAACGGTGTGCATTTCCATTTAAACATTACCTCTGCATCATTTTTTTTCAAACACATAGGAGACCAGATAAATAAAACCCACTAAGAGTACCACGTTGAACTTCTGGTGTAATGATGCTAGACTGCAGAGAAAGCATCCTACCTAAGCAGGACTTAAAAATCCCCCCAAGCCCCCAAAACACAACCACCACATCTCCCTCTCCCCCCACCCCCCAACCCACACAAAAAACCCAAAAAACCCCCAAAAACAACAACAAAACCCCCACAAACAAAATAAACCAACCAAACCAAAACAAGCCCCTCAGCAGCTTCAAAAAGGCATATGTACTTATATTCTTTTTTGTTCCTGTGAGGTGCACAAAAAAGAAAACCTGAAAAACTTGAACAGAAATCAAATAACTTATTTTCCTTTCATTCAAAATTCCAAGAAAAATAGCTACCAATTCATCATATCTTATCAATGTCCTCTCTCTATTGATTTACAGTTTTCAGGAAACAAAATTTCTGTTGTTCTCTTTGGACATTACAGATTTTTACACTAGTGGAAAAAACAGTTGAAGTGTGAGTGTCTGATATCAAGTGGTAACCAGTTCATGACCATGTCCCTTAGAAGCCAAAGCAATAAGACCAGACATTTAATGCATTTAAGCACATATTTAAATAAAAGGGCTAAAGGCATCTTGTGCTACATGCTCAAAGGTTTGAGGAGTGGCTGACAGGCCAAGGAGCACCAGCTTTCTGGTCAACTCTGTCAACTGCCAGGAATATGCTGTCCATGTGAAAAAAAGTCCAAATATTTATTTTACCATAGATTTTAAAAGACTGGATAAACTTTCATTCTAGATTTAGTTCTTCTTTTAGCAAAGGTAACTCTAAAATCTTATTTCCTTAAAGCACAACATGTAAGCATATATTAAGGCTTTGCTGAGAAGTTGTCTGCTTGGCAGACCATCTATAGTTTCTAGGAACAGGGTGATTAACCTAATTGTAAAACCTCTCTGACGCACGAATAATCCTTATTCATATGAACATAAGACAAAATAATGATTATTCATTTAAGGATGCACAGAAGACTCCAGATTAAATAATTTTATGCATCAGGCAAGAACCCTGAGCACTGGCTGGGGCAGAAAACTTGCAGGTCAGACAGATGGACAACTTCCTTCTGGTAAGACCAATCTCCAGGCACAGCACAGCCTGGTCACCCCCTGGGAGACCGCCAGCCCTGAGGCACAGCCAAACCTCTCAGCTCCTGGGAAATGTCATGGAACTGAGTAACTGCCAAGAAATAGAGCGATGCTGGGGAACAGGACACTGCTTCTCAGAACAGCATCGCAGGAGAAGCAAAGCCCATGCTTCTCCTTTGCTGTACCTATGTGTGCCTGTCAGAGGGTATAGGGAGATGGTATGGATAACAATCACAGTGGTGTGTTTTTAAACGCTAATCTACGGTTCCTTTTTCAACCAACAGAGGCACAGTGTAGCACAATTCCTCTCAAGAGAACGAAAAATGATGAAAAGAATGAGACCAGAAAAAAAAAAAAGTTGATCAGAACTGGTGTTTAATGTGAATAAACAGACCATGCATTCTGGAGCACTTAAAATATTACATTTATCACTTTTGTTTATCCCTACGAATGAAACAGCAGGAGTCCCAAAAGAAGTCTGTTCAGCTGAAGAGTGAAGTGTCCCAGAAGATGACCAGAATGAGCGGTCTGTGACAGCCAAAGCTTTGGGGTGGGATGGTGCACCAGGGCATGGTGCTCCCCAGACTGAGCTTCACAGCTGGGTCACAACCTGACAGCTGTCCTCTGCTCAAAGGTACCACACATCTTGGGCACTAACGCGAACCTCTTACTGACTCCGAATCTGGCTGTGGGTTTCCATATATTCAGACCTTTGAGGCATATTCTTCTGAGCGCCTCAAAGCAGCTTTCCCACCAGCAAAATGTGCAGCAGTGGCAATTATTTCACAGAGAAAGAAGTCTTCACTGTAGAAAGCATGCCTGTTTCAGCAAGTCTCCTGAGTAGTGTTTATGATATCTCAGCATTGGACTACAGCAGTGTTACTTTAAATAGTAAGATTTGAAATACGAACTTTGCACAGAAAGCAGGCACAGGCCTTTGAAATATGTTAAAACCAAACAACTGGACTACATTGGGCTGAACCGACTAGATGGATATTTCTTTCTTTAAAGTTGTATAGAGGTTTAAACCAACAACAATGATAAAAAATTCCTTCTCTATATATAAAAATATATATATAAAATGAAACATACTTTACTGCAGTATATAAATATCAATTCATAATGTATATACAATCATGCTTCTCTCTACAAAGTACTACGTAGGACAGATTATTACTTTTCCATATGGGGTATGCATTATATTTGGACAGAGCAGTTGTGCACACCTGAGCCTCCAGCTCAGTTTGCAATCCCCAGTTGTGAAGCTACATAATCCTCAGAGCTGTGACGCACACAGTAAACAATGCAATTCAGGCTATGATGGCACCAAATACCTGCTCGCCTCCCCAAAAAGGAGCCAGACATCCTGCACTAGTCAGATCATCCAGTCAAAAGAACAAGTTTTGGAGTTTTAAAACATCACCCACTCCTGCCTCCAATGTATCTTCACTTCAAAACAAACTCACATGTTTTTAACATTTACTAATCAACTGAGAAATGGAGGGTACATGGATTGATGGTTTGGACTGATCACAAATCTACAAATGAGTGCATTATTTAAACTAAATCTATAAAACAACGTGGTTGTGCCAACACACCAAAGTGTAGGTTCCAAACATTTCTCAGTCCAGTTTAAAAGATTTTAGAAGTATTTTGGAATAAACCAATTTTTTTCATTTCCTACTTCGCTTGCTAGAGGATACCATGCAGTCTCTGATGTGCATATCAGTATTACATGAGGGAAACAATGAAATGAAAGTAGACCTAAAAGTGGTACAAAGATGGAGTCACATGTCACACAGCTAGATATGGTTAACTTCCAGGTTTGTTATGAAATGGTGATACCTATTCCATACAATACCATATGATTAAAACCACTGCCATTTTGGTTCTCTGCATCTTTACCTCAAAACTCACTTGCCCCAGTCCATCAAATGAGAAAGCCACAAATGGCCAGCTCTAATCTTATCTAAGTATTAAGCCCCAAAGAGCTAAATTCTTTATACCACTGTCCTTCCCTGGCATCTTTTTATTACCATGTAGCATATGAAGTTATTCAACATTGTGTGTATTACTTATCCTGTAAGCAAGTTTCTGGCCACATGTAGATTCACAAATACTGGGTGCATGCCTTTGCCTGTCCTCCTTTCTGGGATAAATGCCAAAAAGGATTAGCACTGTTCCCAGGAGTCCAGCTTACAGCAGGGAAGCACTACAGTTATATTGCAAGGGTAATGATAAGATTCGCAAAGGTGGCTGCAACTTCAGCCATCTGTCAGAAATGGGGAAAGATATTGCCAAGGCCCATTTTTCTCTTGTAGTAAAAGGCACTCCACTGTTATGGGGAACTCTGAACTTCCTTACAGATGCTGGAGTGATGAAGGGCTTATGCAAGATCTCCAGGGATTAGATTATTAATGATGCTTCTGATTTTACATGAACTAGGTCACTAGGGATTAGAAATGTTAGATCAGAATAGGAGAACCAAAACTAAACACACTTGTCGTTTTCTTTCCTCCTCTCTTCGTATTCAGCTACACAAGTTCTGGTTTGTGCAGGCTGGACAGTAGCTTCTTATCTTGCTCAAATGTTGGGGATAGAAACACTTTCCTATGAACAACACAGTCTTACTGCAATCTTGTTAATCCTTTCTTCAAGCCAGATATCATTCAAAGTTTGTGATATGGTTATTGACCTATTGGATCTGCAAGAGTTGACAAGTCAACAGCTCTTCAGAGACTTTCCATGTCAACCTCAGAATGACTAATTCACAATATTTTTCCACATCTCAGCCCCAGGAAAGAAACCAGTTTTCACTACCGACAGTTAATAATGCAAAAGTGGGTGGGTAAAAGTGAATCAAGCCTACGTTTCACAAAGATAATTTTCCCACGCTCTCCACACTTGGTGTACTGACATGTCTTAAAGTGTAAAAGGTGCGTTTATCTCTTTCAGGAAGCTTTCCAATTATGTTATCTGGGTATATGACAGATGTCAAGAATCTAGCATCAAACTTTTTAGACTGGTAAAAGACAGTTATGTGTAAGTTAATGAGATATATAATACCAAGGTTATTTTAGTATAAGCTCATTCATTGGCCCATGTTTTGTCAAGACACAGTCTTGCCATTTGATCCACAGAAGTACAAGGAGAAACTCAGTTCCTTTAATGGAAACTCCCAAATAGTATGTCTTGATAATACCTCAACCTCTATATTCTTTTCAGGTGATATATTTCATGTTTCTTTAATCTATTCAGCTGTTGTCTTTGGTGCATACTCTTTTCTTATTCACAATTATAAGATTAAGAACATCCAATTTTTTTTACCAAATTTTCCTCTTTGAAAACTCCCAAACCCAACAATTTTCTACAGAACTGAAAGAAATTCAAACCAAAAGTTGTATACAGAGGCCTTCAGAAGCAGGGGAACAGGAGGAAAACAAAAACCAAGAACACCCCACGAAAGGATAAAACAAAGAAGTCACAAAGTCAATCGAAGTATTCAACCCAGTCTAAGAGTGTTTAATCCACAGCTTCTGAAACAGCTAAATCTCCAAATAAATGATCACAAGATACTACTGAGTCTTTATTGCTTCTTCCAGTGTTTTAACATGATGTTATGACAAGAAATACCATCTGGCTTTTTAGTGCAGTTCAGTGCCAACGAGTCAAATTAGTTCTCTCACAGGTTAGATCTGGCTCCTGATTCAGCACCTGGACCTCAGAGCAGTATGCTGGTCCTCTTCTCACTTTTTTATAGAAGAAAACTGTTATTGTTGCAACTTCAGCATTAGGGAGAAAACTCTAGCTAGTGATGAAATTCATCTGTCCTGAAGCTTGAGGCATTAGTACATCAAAAAAAAAAGACAGAACCAGTTAGGCAGTAGGTAAGACCACAATTTGAATTCTGGAAACTGAGGTTCTCACTCTGACACCATTTCAGTGTGACTTTCCAACAACATTACAGCTGAATCTTTACTTTTCCTCCCTGGCTTTTCCATCCTTATTTCTGGATTGCATTCCCTCAAAGACACATAATTTACAGTTTCGTGCAACCTTGAAACCTCATTAATGAGTCTCATACAAAGCCCTCGAGTTGGTGTGTGTTCAACCTAAAACCAAGAACAAGAGAGAAGGATGGACTCTCCTGCACCACCTGGAGCACAACTATGCACACCATACAGAATGGGGATGGAACAGGGACAGCTGTTTGTAACTGCCTCTTAGCTACAACTAGAGACTAAGTGCTCCTGGTCAGCTTCAAGACATCACATGGATCTGCCAGTTTCTGCAAGGCTCGGGATACACAAAAGCACATTTGGCATGGCAGCTATGCCATGAGAGAAGCAAACATCAAGAACTCAAGTGCTTAATTGCAAGTGTGTAGCTGAGGATTTGTTTCCAGTTAGACATTTCTAACTTCTTCCAGGAAAGATGCAATTTTAGTTTCTTTCTCAATAACATTTTGACATAACCTGCAACTACCAGTGGTACACGTACCAGATTTCAGAAATTCCTAATCTGCCCCCAAGGTATTGGTATATGCACACTTGGCCTGGATGAGTTACTACTGTGACCTGCTTTACAAGCCACAAGTGTGAGGATTTGCCTTACCTCAAGTACAAAACCAGAATCCCAGGAACTAATCCGATCCCTCTATCAACAACATAGTTAAAGGAAGATTATCTCATCCACAAAGACTTGCTGTCCTTCAGTAAATCTGTTCTCTGCTGGGTGTTCCCGCAAAACTGCTGTTGATTGCTGAACAAGCTCTTCCCAGAGGTGCTGCTGCACTTGCTAACCAGCAAAAAGAACGAAGCACTCATGTTTTCAAGTCATGTGCAGAGTCCAGCAAAAAACAAAGATGAACTCAAGTGCTCATTTCCTTATTTGATCAGAAATATCTGGTGACTTGTGAAGTGCAGCAAACGAACTGTCTCTTCTTTACCATTTTCGATCGCATTTCATCCTGTATTTGCAAGATGCTAGACAGGACTTGAATTGTCAGCATTTCACAAGAGGGGAGGGAAAAATAAGTCTCACCCACACAGAACTTGTGTTTACACATATGAAAACCAGTTTTCCTGAGATTTCAGTCCAATCCACTAAATTAAGAAGGTCGGATAAGCACCTGAAATTTCTTACACTCATCTGATCGAGGTCTCCAAACCACTGCAATCCATCACTAACTTTGTCATCAATTTGATTCAAATAAAGTGACTAATTATTGTCTCTTGGTTTTTAGAGGCTTATCAAGGTTATTTCTTGATTGCAAACCAGGTATATCTCGTAGCCAGTAAACATTCCATAGTGCTGATTTACTGGCTTCTTGATACCTGCAAGTGAGGTACACACTTCTCTCTCAAACTTTTAGAGCCCAACTACCTACTACTGCACTCGTTTGTAAGCAAGAAAGAGATCAAGCTGTTAGTTCAGCTGGCTATGCTTAAATCTATTAAACCAAGCACAAGCATTGCAGCTCATCCACTCCAGCAATATGATTTTGGGCAAGTGAATTATCTTTGGCCAAATATATCCATTTTATCTTCTACCCATAGATATACCTGAAAGTTTGTTTCAGTTACTCTCTTAGAGACCATAAACCCCCATTTCACCAGAACTACTAAGTCACTTTCTAGTGACAGAATTCACTGTTCCTCCCAGGTCCTTCTTTTGCTCATCCCATATAATAGTAAGGCTTCATATTACAGAAAGAAAAAGAAAAAAAGAAAAAGAACCCCCCACACACATTCCAAGTAACTCTTCACTACCAAAAACTCATAAGGTCTCATTTTACCAGAGAAATGTATACTTGTGAGGAAACAACAAAATTAACCTCAACAGGTAGTCTAGATCTATATTCCCACATTCAGCACACAAACACTTGCAATCAACAGGCCTTCTTAAGGAAAGATCATTTTCCAACTGCAGTGCAATCAATCATTTGAGACATTTGTTTTGTTTCATCAGATGCTTATCTGTCCCAGCTGACAAGAACGTACTGTTTATTACTTTCTCCAGTCCCATATCCAGCATATATCCCAGGGTAGGGGAAAGAGACAGTGTAAAACTATACTCTCCCATCCATGTACAAGTCTTACTACATAGTTTCCTGATTTTCCTGATACATTAAGAACATATTCTATGATATTTCTGCAAGTGCACTGCTAAGTGTCTGACAGAAATAAATGGAGGCTATTATTTGGACACAGCTGTCCATTATTTTTACATGCTAATGCATTCTGCTAAATATTCCTACAGGACTGCCAGTGAAAACACTAATGAAATAACCAGAGTGGGCATCGTTATCGCTCATGTCTCACAGTGATGCTATGTGAATATGCAGGACAGCAGATGCTGCCCTCTTATAAACTGTTCTGGCCCCTCCTCTTTGCTTTCCCTGAGCCTTTACAGGAGGGTTCCTGTACAGCTGATAAAAACAGCTTTAAATTATCTGCCTCAGCATATGCAGGCACATAACAGTACATTTTGAGCCTGTGTCTTTGGCAATGCATCCTAAAATTTAGCAACAGCTAAAGCTTCAACTCATAAATCATAAGATCACAAATGACTGCATAGATCTTTTCACCTTTTACTCCAATATCTTACTTCATCTGCACATAAACCACTCCAAAGAATATGTCTCACCCACTTCTCTTAACAAAACAGATAATGGCCAACTACCAAGACTATTTAAAGTATTTTTGTTGCCTACCCTAATATTTTCTTCTCTTAGTTTTGGGACTGTCAGTACCTCAATAGCCCAGAAACTTTATCATTTGACGAGAAACACATAGTAATCATAAACAAAGAATAATAAGTCTATAAAGCAACTAAATACTGCAGGCTGAATTGAGTGATCTTTCTAAAACATATTTTGCATATAGCAAAAAGACACTATGCATAAATAATGTTCACTTTTTCAGCATGTATTTTACCAGAAGGAAGAATTTCCTAATATAACAGAACACCACACATTTTTTCCCAAGGAAGACCAGTGTATGCACTATTTTTGAGTCCTGTAAAGAATACCAGAGGAGATAAATTTATCAAAGAGAAAAATCTTTATCCAGCAGAGAACTGACCAGACAGTGTAGCAAGTTAAGTTCACTTGATCATCTTAAAGATTCTCAAATTATGGGTTCATGGCTGGGCCTTGGACACAGTGTGTACGTGACCCCTCCAATTAACATCCCAAAGTACTATACTGCAGCCAATATTCACTACAATCATAAACAACCGTGAAAAAAAATACAGGAAAAATCTTGACCAGTTTGTAGCCCACAACTACATATGGTGGGAATTGATGGAGCATTTGCAATACAAATAGCGCCCCAAATCAGTTCTCCACACAGAGAAAGTTTCCAGTGATAAGGGACACACATAAGGCACATTCTTTTAAAAACCTGACTCCCATTAAGCAGCTCGTTGTTCATAAAGGGAATGGTGTTTACACAGGAAAAAGTCCAGTTTCCACAAACCCGAGTTCCAACAGATGTTTCCTTCTATCTAAGCAAAACAAGTTTGTGACCTGTTTCTGCCCAATCAGAGAGCTTCAAAATTAATTTTACAGGGAAAAAACCCCTGTACTTGACAGAATGAACTTGGAAAACAATCTCAGAAAAACTTATATTTCTAAATTGCAGCTGCTACTAAAGTGAATTAACTTGAAAAAAAAAAATCAGTCTTCTTTAAAGAGAATGTTTTATGATCTGGGTTTGAAGGAACACAACTTGATAATTATAATTTTGATTTGCTCTGGAAAGAGAAAGTAGGCCAGGTTGTTACTCACACAGGTCTGTGTTGCAATTGCTTTCCTTGAATCAATTTAACATCTCTTCTCCAGACCTCTCCCAACAACCCTCCAAAACTCCTGGCTGCTCTTGGCTTCCTCAAATCTCTTAATACCTCTCTTCCTCTGCACATAGCAGTTAAATAATAGCAGTGGCTGAGGAGAGTATAAAAGATATATCTCTTAAATTTATTTTTAATAAGTACTGCTAATACACACTAATCATACACCAAACATAAGGACTTTGTAGAAGTGCAGAAAATAAAGAATTTCAGGTTTTAACAAAGTCCTGTGTGCTGTCACACACCTGACTGCTTCACTTACCATCACAAGAAAGTTTCGGGACTTTCAGGATGCACCTGATGGTATTATACTATCACAATGCAAAGCTGGACCTGGTGACATTCTGTTGCACAACTGAATGCAGTAAAGGCATCATCTTCCATGCAATTGGTGCATTTTCTGTACCTTGCTCCAGAGGATGAACTGAGATGGACCATGTGTTACTGAGACTTTTATCCATTTTTTTAAAGCTTTTATAAAATACAGCAGCAAAGGCCCAACAAATTAGGCTACCAGCTAGATCCAAGTGTGAAAGCCAAAGCTAAAATATTCTTAATCATGAGTAAGTGCAGTCAGGGCATGCAGCCTTCTGTGCCCATCTTTGCCTCTGCAAGTCCCTTTTTCACCAGATTTCACTCAAGTTATTTCCTGTCCTAGCTATTTTGTGAGCATTATAAAAAGTTCCCACCTCCACAATGTTTTATGTGCAGCACACTCAGCACTGAGGTTCCCTACCCCAGCTGAGGCCTCTGCATGTCCTGAGATGACTATAACAAGACAGAGCTGTAATCCAGCAGCAATGCAATGTCCCATTGTTACAACCAACACAAGTATTAGCAGTGTGAAGGAGACCCCACTGAGACATATTTCAAATCTGTCTATCAAGCAATTATAGCAGAAGGTAGAGGTGGTTTTCTCCCTCCCCCAGCAATCCTATTTATGCTTTAAATAGATCTTAAGTATAATCTCAAACTGTCAGCATTTTTTGTAAAGAAATACCAGCTCAGACCTAATTAGATTTGTCAGACAATCACAGCTAAACGGTTCTGCGAGCTCCAACAGCTGAACAGCTAGAGAAAAAAAACCCTTCCACGTTGGAATGTGTATGAATATGAAAGTTCAAGAGGAAAAACTTCCTCTGAAAGTGGTAATAAGATATAATTTGTTCTACAGTTCAAACCCTGTCCCTTAGCAACATAATGATGTGGTGTGGCATAGCTAAGGTTGTGTGAGCTGCTCCATACGGATGATTATCTGCAGTTAACTGTTCAAACATTGTCACTTCAGGTTGCTCTTAATTCACCACCGTTGCTAGAGGTTTGCCAGTGCAAACTTGCTTTTGTTTTGAACTTTTTAACCAGAAATAAGAAAACAGGGGGAAAAAATCCCAGAGAATTCCGACAGAAACACGTAACACTAGTATTTGAAAACAAAACAAGTATATATTACATTGCATACAAACAAAAAAATAATAATTAATGCAATACGTATTTTAGCTGAAGTGCAGAAATACATCTCATTCCTCTAGACTTTTGACTTTTTTCCTCCCTAATATATGTATGTACACATGAAACCCGCTCTGTCCTTGCTGTGTCTGTCATCAGCTTCTTGTTCTGCATACGCTGCTGTGGGCTGGAACAGTGCATTTTAAAGACAATCTAGGATATAATGGCCTAAAACCCACACAAACCTCATCTTCTGAATGGCAAGACAGAATACACTACAATGATGTAAAGGTTAAAGGTTACAGAAGTATAATAGGCCAAATCTTACAACACATTCAAAGCCTTCAAATTTTGGTTTCTTTAACGAAGATTGAGATTATTGCATATGTGTCCAGGTCCAGAAGAAAAGTCATTATGCAGGTTGCATGTTGAAAATTGAAGTAACATTCATTTCACTGACTTTAAAATAACAGTCACCCAGGTTTTTAACATTTATATTTAGAAGAATATAAACTTGAGCACTCAGCAACATTATTTTCTGTATTTGCACAGTTGGTAACCAGCACACCTGTGACTGAGGAATACAAGCAAACTTTGCATTGAATTCCGAAAGAAGTTTGGACCTCAGGCAAAAGTGATGCGAGATATTGTAATGAGTCTATCACTGTCAGCATCAATACTCAGGAGTTACACAGCCTCCTACCTATTGGCTTATCCACACCAAGAAATCCAGCCTGTTTCAAATACTCTATGTGCTGGGAACTGACCTTCTTTCCCACTTGTCTACAAAAGGATTGATCTCCTTGTTGGTGATCCAGATTTGAAAATAAATTTTTAAAGTTATTAACACAGACATTCTTACGGGAACACCTTTGACTGCTTTTGTCCAAAAAACTCAATTTAAAATGAAAAAAAAAAAAAAGAGCCATACGGGGATAATTTTGAAAGCACAACGATTTTCTTCCCATTGTATGTCCTTATTCTCCTCCTTATTCTCCACCTACTCACAACTATTACAACAGACAAAATGAGGCAAATAATTCTTTCAGCAATTACTACTACAACAGGAGGTCACCAGAGCTGGTTCAAGCCTCTCCAAGACATTGGCTGGTTTAAACCTCTCCAAAATGGTGACTCACCCTCACCATTTGTTACTTTTTTGGGTACAGTTTCTAGAAAGTGACAGGAAGGGAAATCTGGATTAATCTCAGAGGAACCTTGCCAAAGAAGGGTGATGATCTGTTTGTGACAATCTGTTCATGATTAATACACACAGTACCCAGCCCAGGCAATAGGAGAAACTTCATTTCCCCACCCTTTGCCTGAAATACTCTCAAGGACATCAGTGCTGTTCGGGGCACTTGTGCTCAGTCTGCATCTAGACTTCCCTAGGATCTGACAAAACAGGCGCCGGAAAAGTCTGGTCTTCTCCCAGATTTTATAGCATTTCCAAGTCTACTCCCTGGGCAACTCCCACCTGGGCTATTCCTGCATGCTTTCCAAAAGTCAATGTCTGAAGCTGCCTGGCTACTGTCTTCCCTTCCAGCTGTTGTGAGCAAACACATCTGGAATACAGGCACTATATTGAGTAACACTTTCAAGTTTCAGAGCACAAGGCTTGGACAACTCTCTCCACCAAGCCCCAGGTTTCCACGATCATGGGAAGGGAGAAAAATGGGCAACCTGCAGTTTTGCGGCTGAGCTCTAAGCCCAGCAGTAACTCCCGAACAGAGCCAGCTCCGTGCCGAGCAGCCCCACGCCATGGGATGCACCGGGTGTCTGCACTTCCGCCACCTTGTTCTTGTTCCCCATGCCATCAACCTGGTGCAAGGCAGACAGGGTTTCCGGAGCTCTCAAAAGGAGTCAGTCGTATAGTGCCCACCCCGCCTACCTCCACAAGCCAAACCCATGCCCCCAAGTGCATCGTGCACCTGGGTCCAAATGCAACACAGAAAATCCACCCTCCTTGCCTCAAACCAACCTTAGCAAAAACAACCTTACAAACACCGATGCCTAACAGAAAGTTAATGTCTCCAATCCATAACCACAATTTTCCTGGTACGCTGCTTTAAAAAGAAAGAATTTGTTATTTTAAAACTCGGTCCTCTTAGTCCTTTCTCCACACTAAATAAACAAGTCCTGTGGTGCTAACTGTTTCTCAAGCCGGAAATAGACTCCTCTCCCCCCCAAACTGCTGTGCTCATGAGACCCTCAGGAGCCTTCCTCCAAGCTATCTATTTATTGCACATTCTCTGGAAAATTTCAGCCCACATATAGCTGCTTTCTTCTTCCCAGTCAGCCACAGAAATAAGGATATTTCACTGTTGGTGACAGAAAAATCACTTTTTTACTTCTCTCACCAAATTCTAAGAAATGTATATACTAAATGTTTGACTCATTCGGTAATTATCATCTCTTTCCCCCTCTTATACTGAATAACATAACCCTCATGATCTACAGTAACAAAATACTCACCAGAATACACTCTAGGATAGCCCATGTTTAACATCTATAGTGCCATGACCTAGAGGCTCAGATTCAAGGACACTGACCCTTAATGTTGAGTTACTGGTGGTGAAACACCTTTTTGATTGATTGTAATTACATCTGGTAATGGTCATCTAATAACTTTCAGGGAAATGCCTGAAAGAGGTTATGAAGTATGTACAGAAAGTTATCCCAGTGTTTTGATGAATCTTAGCAAAGGTATGAAGTGAACGTACTAGCAGAGTTTTGTGTTTGTTATGGCTGGTACCAGGCCAAGTGTTTCACAGCATACATACAAAGATATCTTTGAAGTTAAACAGAATCAGAAGAATGACTAAGACGTGAGAGAAGTTATTTTACATGATTTCTGCAGATTATAACCTGCTTGCTCCTGTGTCTTCAAGTAAAACTCAAAATTTTTAATGAGCCAAAGTTTAATAATTACTTTGTGGAGTTTGCCATGTTAAGAAAACCAAGATCTACCTTGCATGACACAATTAAAAAAACCCAAAAACCAAAAAAAACCCCAAACCATAACCAAACCAAAACAAAAAAACCCCAAAAAAACCCAAAAAAACCCCCAAACAGTGCATGCCTCTAGGATCAAGAAAAAAAAAATGAATATCACAGTCCAGATGCAGAGATCCACAGTTATTTCTTAGCCATTTGACCATCTACTTTAAAAAGTATTTTTGCAAATAAATTAAATAGGTTCTGTTAAAAGCTTTTATGCTTTAGATGTAAATTGTTTGCAAAAATCACACATGCTATTTACAATCATAAATAAATACTCTAAACAATCTAACTTACTTTTAGGCATGCAATCTCATTCCTTTAAAAGTACATTAAAGTACATCAAAGGCACCTTAACATAAATCACAAGGTATACATGCAGTGTTTCACAAATATACAGATGTGACCTTTCGGAAGTAGGTGAGCAGATGTATTGCTTATTTTTATATGCTTTTTCGTAAGAAATGTGGAAATCATGGGTGACAGCATTTAGACTTGCATCAGTAGGACATTGACTGTAACAAGACCTAAAACTACTCTCAGGAGAGGTATTTTAACACGGCGTACTACAGACACTATCTGACAGGCATTCCCAGCCACAAAGGAGACCTTTTTACCTTACCTAGCTGGCCAAATCTCAATGGCATTTGGAATGTGAAGACAATCTAGGAGTCATATCTTTCCCACCTCCTGATCAAACACCAGTAAACCACAACAGAAACTGTTATTTTCCTGATGGTGAGGGCACAGTAAGTCTCATGTATGGGACTGGTGCTTTTCTCAAGCTGCTTCATCCAAACCACGAAGATGCAAACCTAAAGGACTCAGTGCTGGAGGCAGCCCTGGCTCAACCTGCATCCCAGCAAGAGCTCGGGCTGCACTCCAGGGAGCCTCTGAAAGAATGGCTTCAGGGCTGATACCAGCTGCGAATTATTTCAAAAAATACTGTGGATACTTGCCCAGTCGGAAACTGATCAACCCAAGAAACTCACGTTGTGTTCAGTGATGGCAAGAAAAATAAAAGTGTTTTCATTTAAAATAGTCTTGACAAAGTTTTGTGAAAACAGCACCTGTGGCTTCCTGCCCAGCAACAGGGAAATGCAGTGGCAGGGCTGGAGATGGGATAGAGGCAGAAATTCAGATTATTTTTGTTACAGATTATTCTAATTTCTCTCTAAAACAGAGCAATGAAAGTATCTCCCCAAACCATTGCCAGACAGTTGCACATTTTGATTATTTTCCACTGGAAGTCAGTACCGTATCTAAATGAAAAAAAGAAACAAAACCATATATTTGGGGATTTTCCTTCACATTATGCTTAGTATTTTGTGCTGATACTGTACCAGCACCTACCCAGAAACATTAGCAATTGCCATTTAATTTTCAGTGTATTTTAAAATAAATACACTATGTCTACAACAGTAGAAACTGTAATTGAATTAATTTGGGTACTGAGAGTGTGTACAGATGTCCTTTAAAGCAATTAAAGCTTTCTTTCCATTATTCACTAGCAAGTTTACCTTCTATCAAGTAATTCAAATCAGAAATTAAAAGCCATACCGCTTCTACACACAATACCTCTTATATCTATCTGTTATAATACTGTACAGCGGTAGTATATTTCAGCACACAATTAGCAAGATGATGAATTCTAAAAAGAAAACAATAAACAGAATTCTTACAAAATGACAGCAATTTTTAAGAAATCTTCCTGCAAGTTATGCCTAAACTGATATTAGACTTACTTACTAGAAAGGCAAGAGAAAATGTCTGAGAAAAAGGTATTTTGTATTAAGAAGATTAAATCGATTTAGCGATGCCACATAACTGTACCATATTATGTTATGAGGAGTATTTTTTCCTTCAAATCAAATTACAGTAATTGAACTTAGCTCTATTAATTTAATAATGAAATATGACACAATTAATGGGATCTTTAATGTAACAAAAAAGCAAATAAATAAGCAAAAAGCCACTTATGATGGTTCCTCAGTGGTTGTATCCAGGCATTAGCATAACACTGACTTGAAAGGAAGATGGTAACAGATGAGAGAGCCCTTTGCCTTTGACACCAGCAATAACTAAAGAAAATAATTAACAGCCTGCAAAACATTATTTCTCCTCATAGCTTTGTTCACAATCAGCAGCAGCAACAACTGCACTGCAAGAAAACTTGGCATCGTAGAGATGTCAGTGCTGAGGACGAGGCAGTGCTTCAGCAAGACAGAAGGCAGAGCTGAGGTGGCCAAACCCATGGGCCACCCATGAATGCTACCAAACCTGGCCACCGAAACTCAACCACAGGTGCAAGGCAGCTAGGACCCCACCAGCGAGCTCCTCACCAGCTGCTGTGCCACAGCCTGTGCAGGTCCTCTCAGCTGCCCCTCTGGGGAGCTTCATACATCCAAACAGCAGCTGTTTATTTCCCACACGTTGGTTTCTGCTTGGGTCCCCCCAAGGCACACATCCCAGGCACACCAAAATGTATATTCCCAGGGTACATTCCCTTTGTCTTCTCGCTCTTTTAGCTTGGAGGCCATGGCCCTCCTTGACTCCCTCACAACTTCTCCAAAACCCTAAACAAAGTCTGGTGGCCAACTCTTTCCCAGGAATACTCTTCAGAAAGGCAGGGAAAGGGTGCAGGGAAGGAGACAGAGGGGGAAACACGTTCAGGACAGCATCGTGGTGATCCAGTCAGGTGAGAGGAGGAGGTCAGCTCCCCATAGCTGCTAGAGAGTCTGTGGAGAGACTAACACTTCTACCATGGCACCTCACTGCTGAAGACATCTACCAGCACATGGTGGGCAAAGCAGGGTCCTGCTGTCCCTCCTGGACTCATGAGGTCCCTTCAGTGCTGGCAGCTGCTCCTGTGCTTCCAGTTGCCATGACATGTGCTAGGAGGTCCTGACTGTGGCAGAAGCCAGGAGCTGCCCGAGTGCCCAGATCACCCAACCTGGTGGTGATGAGCCTGGACTTGCAGTGGTCAGCACTCCAATGGAAGAGGCAATCATTCAGCCTCCAGCAACATCATGTGCAGAAGCAGAGGCAGTATGTGCTTTGGAGGACAATAACAGGTTAAAAATAACTCCATTGCACAAATGATTTAACCACACGGCAGGCAGAAGACATTCCCTGCAGTGCTAACCTTGCCTACTCACACAACTTGTTTAGTGCACTTTCTTCTAGCAACCAAAATCCAGTATTACCAGCTTGCTTGAGGTCTGAAGTCTTCTAGAGAGCCAAGCTGCAACCTACTGCTTCCTCTTTCAGGATGCATCACCACCACAGGGTGAACATTTTCAGGAAGTTTTGAAGGACCTATTTCTGGGGATTTTTTTTTCTTTTTTTATAGTACTAACTGAAACAAGGGGGATGGCCCTCACTCCTCCTCTTATAAAAACACACACACTCCTCTTGGTCAGGACTCACCTAGGAGATCTATGTAAAAAATGACTCACCACTATGCAAGGGGTCCTGTCAAGGTAGCAAATGCTGCCAAAACACATCTCCCCTTTCCATGAGGAAGGCAAACCTTCTTCTTGCCCACAATGTGGAAGATTTTACTTTTGGATACAATCTGCACCTCTTACTCTGTAATAATCTTTGACATGTGACACAACACCTGAGTGAATTACTGTCTACAACAGTTGTCACTGACGAATTTGCCCTATTTGACTACAGGATTTGGGACTGGGCCTCAATGATATGGAAACTTCTGTACTCTGAGCTGTCATCAGACTTGCTGGGAACAAGCCAAGAAAACATTTTCCACAATAATACAGGGTTGAACTCAAAAAGTTTGATTTAAGCATAGATATCCATTTCATGACCCTGTGAAAAACATTTGGCAGAAAAAAAGTCCTAAAAGCAAAATATCCAGATAATTAAAATAAAGAACAAAGAATGAACTAGTTTTGACTTAGGCTTTTTAAAGCAGCAAGAATCATTTCATAAACCTCAAACCAACAAATTCTAAAATTATAATCTAGATGGCAGTTCCTTGTAAAGTCTCAATGTTTTCAAGCCATCATCAAGATACTAAATGATAATGTGGGTGCAGCACATAGAATATGGAAGAAACAGCCAGGAGGGAAAAAAAAAAAAAAAAAGTATCCATCTAACTTAAGAGCTAGTAGTGATGAATCCGGACAGTGTTGTTTAAACTTTCACATAAAGTTTGAAATAAAACAGCTTTGATTTCTTTTCATATTTTTCTGTGACTACTACTGGAAATATTTTTTTTCAAAACTTTTTTACTCTACTTAGAATTTTCAATCTTGTTTCCTCCCTGTGAAAACCTAAAATGAATGAGGAATTACCACACATATCCATGTCTTTTTTTAAAAGCTTTTGCTGCATTTTAGGCAAAAAAGTGTCTCTCAAGTTGTATCATTGGTTTACTCTCCATTTATTACATTTTTCCCCATTATAATTGAGGACTAGCAGGTCTAACCTGAAATATGATTGATTTAGCCTGTATAAACAAACTCACTGATCACCCCAAACACATCTCATAGAGGAGAGATGCAAAGACTGAAACTCATGGACTAAAAAGAAATTGCATAGAAGCCCCGGGTAAATAAATGGTATTAAACAGTGAGATGAGCTGTTCTTATCAGCATCTTTGTGAACACTAAACAAACACTTCTGAGCAAGAAATGAGTGGTTGCAGGATTACTTAAACAGGGAAGGTAGGAAAGTTGCTCTCAAAACTTTGTCCTTCATTCACAAACTTTGAAGAACATGCTAGACACTCACCAGCCAGGATGCCTGTGAATGCCCAGTCCTTGAAAAGGTCCAGACCTGGTGAGATCCAAAAGACCATACTCTGCTGTCTTTGTTCTTCAGTTCATTTTGGTCTCCCCAACTTTTCTCACATTTCATGTGCAGAACCCAACTACTCTGCATGGCACCTGCAGGACAAGATACAACCAGCCCAATGAAAAAAAATACCTGGATGAAAAGGACACTTCAAGCCAGCCAGAAGATGTCATTGAGCAGAAAAAAGAAAGCCAAGTCAAATACAACTATATTTTCTCTCTCTCTCTTTTTTTTTTCATTACATACCTAAAAACCTTAAACAGATGTTGAAAAGATAAATGTGGTTCCACCTACTGTATTTAAATGTGTTGCCAGTACCCTTGACTTGGTGGGATTACAAAGAGATGAGATTAAGATCACACCAAAGTACCTGGGCTGAGCATGGGCTCCATGGCAGGCATTTATGCTCACGCCCTCCTTTTCCATGGACTGCACTGCTGATCCTTTATTTTGCTTACAAATGTACTAAGTGCCTGGCAGAATGAAGAAAGAAACACATCAACCACATCAGGTTTGTTACATATAACCCCTCCTGAATCTACTCTGTGTATGTGTATGCATTTCGATGTAAATACAGACAGATTTCAGCTGGTTTAGCTTTCCCTTTTTCCCTCTCCCAATGGATGGTATGTAAGCTTGAGACATTAAGAATTAAAGAAAAAAACCTCATTCCGTCTTAGCACTGTGAAGCTGATTTAAAGGTGCAGATAACACGTCATGGCTAGTGCCTTGTGCATATTCAGGATACTTCTATAATACTTCTCTGTTCGCTGCTGCCAACTGAGAGTGAACAAGACGAGCTCACATTTGGGTTTCTCCACTGCCATTACACATAGCTGTGGCCAGAGCTAAGCTTCCAGAGAAGCTCCCAGCAGATTTAAAACCAATATTCAATACGCTCATCTAAGAGAAAAAACCAGAAAAATGTCCCGAGTGCTGGACAATATATGGCTGAAATGGGAAGATGTATTTAAAATGGATTAATTATAGCACCACAATTCCTTTTTGTACCTTGAATTAAGCTGTGCCACAGGCAACAAAGGAATCGTGCAATCTGCTACAGCGCTGGGTACCAAAGATTGCAGTGATCAGCAAATACAGGAACAAACCGTTACTAAAGGAAATGTTCCCTTTTTCAAAGGGGAAAAAAAGAAACTAGAGGAGAGAAAAACCCTATAACATAATAGCTGGCAGTATCTCTTTACATAATAAAACATATCTGTCCTCATCTCTTTTTACAAAACCTGATTTTCAGGAAAAAAAATAAAGCATGCACTTCAGGAGTATTCTATGATTTTGCCTGGTCTATTCATTTGGCAGTAACTGGACACACTTCTGTTTAAATCATTGTGTTTCTTCCCTTTCACTGTGACACAGTTCCTCACAACATACATAATATATAAAGAAAAGCTGACTACCGGTTCAGAAATTTGAATACTGCGAATCTTTTGGTCCCTTATATCTGGCTACAGTTTTTACTTCAGGAGACAAAAGCCGAAATGAACAAACAAACCCTGAATCAAACACAAAGTTTTTACCAATGCTTACCTAAAACTTAAAAACCTACAAGTCTGCCAGGCAGTGCAAAAGCATGTGCTGCTCCTCCACTCTGTGCAGCTGCTGGCACCTTTGGGAACCCCATCGCTGGAGCAGAGGGCACATATCACCACCATAATAAGAAAATAAAAGGTCCAGTCCAGGGCCTGGGAGTTGAGCCCATCTTAACCTTATCCTGAAGCATGAGATGCTGGAAGACCAGCTCCAGTCAGGGAGGGACTCACACAATCCTAGCTAACCCCTCCTTCCACTCTATGTCCTTCTTCCCAGGACAGCTGCGCAGGCACATCTCTCCTGCATAGACCTGAGTCTATTGGCAATCCCTGCACACTCCCAACCACAACCCCTTCAACTGCCCTGTCCGAGAATATGGCAGAAAAGGGAAGATCCCAAAATTGCTTCCCCCTCCAGACTCCAAGAACTGTAGCTACCATAATATAACCTGTTCTCCAGCAGAGGATAGCAACATATTTGTAAAGGCTTCCAAGATCAGGCAATCAGTTCTGTGTTTAGTTCCACAGAATTTCTTACCTTCTTCCCTTTGAGTACATGCAGATTGTATTTTACTCAAGCTACCTCTCTGTTGGCAGTATCTACTGCATCTTCCATTCAACCACACCATAACAGGCAAAGCAATATGCTGCCAAAAGAGCATTTCTCACTCAATACTCTACACTATGGGTTTTAATCCATGTTTGCCCTTGTGTTCTTCTTGGACAAGAGCCACATGTGCATGTGATATGATTGTAAGGGAAAAAAAAAATCAAAGGAATCCCCTTTTCCACTTGCAGCTGGATGCTGATTGACTGTGTTCAGACTCATTCATAGCAAACACAAATTCTGTTCACATGAAGCATGATTCTTTGTATTTGGTACCAAAGAACCTTTCCAGGTGACCTGTGAAGCTGCCCACAGTACCAGCTCCCAGATCACATGATTTCGTAGTCTTAATCTTATCACTGACCTTCTCCCACACACAAATTATGACACATGGGACTGTCCCAGTCAACCTGACCTTCAACTGGAGGTCTCATTCCAGAAGGAACCAGAAAAAGTACAAATCGCACACTTTTGAAACATAATAGGCAAAGACATTTTTTTCTGGCCTGGCACACAGTGAACCCAGAATTAGTGAGAACAAGTGAATGCTAAGGGCATGGCTATTCCTAGGGTCTGAGAGCAGATGTATTCAAACAAGGGTAGTCCTACAAAAGCGTGCCATGCCAATCTAGGTGCTGATCTCAGACAAGCCTTTAGGAAGGCTGGGAGCTCTGGCTACTTGTGTCTATTTGCAAAAGCGATGCAGAAGTCAGCAAGTGAAGCATTTTTTATTTGTCCCTGCAACTCATACTGTCCAACACAGAGCTGCTGAGCCGAGGTATAGTGTAATGCTCACCAGAGGTTGGGATGTTGGGGTTTGGATCCTGCTTTTGACTCTGGGTAACATCCTTGCAGGAACGAAACAAGTTATCTCACTGTAGCCCATGCCAACCCAGGCCCCCTCTCCACTGCAAGGTTTGAGAACATTGTGGGATTATACAACGTGATCCAGCTTCAAAGGCATGTGCCTCTGGAGTTTATCCATCTTTGCCACCCACACACTGCTCCCCATCAAAGGGCTCAGCACTTAACTACACAGAATTGCAAACTGAAAATTGGGTAACAGTTGGCAAGACTCGCTGTGTTAAGCAATGTTGTATCCAGTACTGCTTGGGTTATACCATTCACCTGGACTGATGGATTTCCTTCATGAAGAGATCCCCATTAGCAGAGCTTCCAAATGTTCATGATGCTTTTTCACCAACCAGAACTAAAAGTGGCAAACAGGGTCCCCTGTTGTACTTCTAGGACCTCCCAGTGCATCAGTGAGCTATGTTCAGACAGGGATACCTGTGCTATCACACCTGTACCCAGAGAAGCAGTCCTGGACATTAAACATGGTTTATGGACTGCATCCAAGAGGTCCCATAATGACTGAATCCTTTAGATAAAACAGAAAATAGCCCTAGGAACTGATCCTAACTCTACTGTTGCCTCACCATTTCTTTCTCTTGTGTCACTAAAAGTGGAACAATATTCTCTAGAGCTCTTCAAAGAGTGGCTCTGCACATACCAAACTGTAGATGGAAACCCACCACAGACCCACAGCTTATGCCATTTTATGTATGTGCCGGCACTTAAACTATGGTCGTCACCTATCAGCCAAGTATCTAATAAGTTTGGGGTATCCTCATGGATTAAAACAACTGACTTGACTGAAGGTCTGCTAATTAATAATACTGAATCATCAGCTAAAGATATGGACTGTTATCTGAACCACAAGAAACTTACAAAGGATCTACTTAGTGTATTGCTCCAGTGCAACATGAAACATTTTTATTCAGCATGTTCTAGTTGGTTCCTTCTATTTCCATTTACCTTTTGTGTGTGTGGCTGGGAGAAAGCTAAGCTGAAATAAAACATTCCACTTTTCTTTCCAAATAAGGTGGGTTTTTTTCCTCCAGGACTTTATCAGTTTCTCCTGTGAAAGGTTTTATTAGGGAAGTGAAGTTGGTTTCTTCTCAAGAATAAGAGAGGAGTTTTTAATTTTCTTTTCTGTCTTTGAAAATGCAGTCGTAACATACACCATTGTGCTTATCCCACCGCACACTTTTAACAGCAATACTTGCGACAGTGCATCTGAGAGGACCCACTCCCAAGAAAGCCTCCCAAATCTGCCTGAAGAGCAGCTCTGCTCTTGAACACCGCAGTGCTTCTCCAACCCAAGCCTCCTGTCCGCAGCAGGTTTGGGGGATGCCAACAAGGGAGAAAGAGGGCTCCTGGAGACAGATAAAATCCTGATGGTTCTGCAGCGATACTGGAGACCAGACACTAGCGGGCATGGCCAAGAGCACATCAGAGCATGCTCCATACTTCAGCCTTTCAGTCCTGCAGCTGTCACAGAGCACACAGTCCCCAAGTGCCCCAGCATGGGCAGGGAGCAGAACATCCACCACCACAGAATAGCTTCAGGTCTGACAATGTGACTACCCCACTACTCCCTTCTCCTCAGGATCTCTGCACCTCACTGTCTCAGACACTTCTGACTCTTCCCAGAAGGCAGCATGCCACCCATACCAGTTCACTCAATCTCAAGTTTAGATGGCATATTTTGAAGGCTGCCATATATAAAATGGCAGATTACAGATATAATGTCACTTCTAGAAATATTTAAAATTGTTTTCCAAGACTTATTCCTATAGAGAAACTAATGCTCTATTTTTTAACGAGAAGTTAAAAACTACTCATTGAAATCTGAGGTTAGGTGGCACATACAGGTCAGGTGGTGCTATGTGACCAAGGATCTTTGGCTCTTAAAACACACTGAAAATATAACCATTGCTGTCTAGATGCACAAGCCTGGATAATTTTAAGCAGCACACCAAGTATCCTGGAGGTTTCCTCATGTAATTTATCAGTGTTCATCTATCAAATTTCATCTTCAAGGGCTGGCTGGGTAGAGGCTTTCACACTCCCCCTGAGCCCGAACAGGGGAAAAAAAAAATCTCCCAGAAAGTCAAAGTCCTTAGCAAGGTGAGCTGAAACACAAACTAGCTTTCAGAGCACCCTGACACTTGTCTGGGACGTGTCACATCCATTAGCACGGGTGCATGGGCAGGGGGGGAGATTTAATTACACATTTCCAAGCAAATGTGACCTAAAAAGATTTAATTAAAGTTATATTTTCTGAAGAGTCATGGCAAAATGTATATAAATCCCAGACCTTTGCTCAGTCATAAACTGCTTATTAAGATGCGATTTTACATGTCAGAAGCACGTAATTGTATTGCCTAACCCCATCTGGTGTGACAAGGATAAAGCAATCTGATAGCTAGACCTGAACCACAAAAACATCCTTTAGGCCCACTTCTCCTACTAGAAGATGCTCATTGAGTGAAGTCAAACTAGATGCAGTGGCAAATTTTTTCTAACATGAATATGGGATAGGAAAAAAAATCCAATGTTTGGACACAATAGCTGCAATCCCAGATGCATGCACTACTCTGACACTGAGTAACAAAAAAGATCACTGCTCATAAATTCGCCTTTACTGCATTTTTGCTACACAATGAAGCATTTGTACGTTAGGTGGTGAAGTTTTTTATTATTATCAGAAAAAGTCTTATACAGACCTTGCTTGACTGTACTGAAGCTCATTTTTTTCCTCTCCTGCTCTCCTAAACGGATTAAAAAGCAACTCTTGCTAGAGTACCAGTAAATGTATTGGATGGTTCCTCTTATTACAGTGGCATATCCCAGCTCCTCCTCCAATAGCAAAAAAAAAAAAAAAAAAAAAAAAAAAAAATCAATTAAATCAATTATAAAAATTTCCTCTCTGTTAAATTACCAGCAAAAAGGACATTGCTGTGTTTATCTACAACAGCAAGAGAACTAGCCCCTAAATGCTTGTATAATGTTTCTGTCAGACACAAAATGACAAAGGCTATTGAAAATACCCCAGAATCTGGGAATAAATTTTGCTTCCCTTAGACAGAAGGGCACTCAGTGCAAAATCTGGGAGTCTTACTAATGTCACATTGTTTAACTGTCTCTGATATGAAAGCGCTTAAATTCTTGTAAAATACTATATTAATAAGCAGAAACTCATGACATACAAGCCAAGAGTGGCAAATAAGGTAGCAGTATCCTTTGGTGGAGACCCACTGTCACAGTGGAAATCTCCTTTATCCTACAGAGATGTAACACAATGTAAATAGACAAGTCACTACGCATTAGATGCAGTTCCAGCAAAATATATGCCAATCCTTTTCAAACCTATTTCCCAAAGCTTCTTACTGCTAATGCCAGAGGAAAATAAAAATGGACAACATGTATATAACCTATATGTATATACATACTGTTACGCATAATACGCACAGAGAGAGTAGGTTGAATCTTTTTTCTTCAAGCCAGTTATACTGTAAATTCACTACTGCACCAAGCTCTAGGATACCACTGCACTGCAAGCATTGTTCAACAAGCTAAGGAAAAGTTAGGTTTTCCATTTCCAAGAGGAAGGGTGGTGACCTAGAAAGTTGTAAAGGAAACTACTCACAAGCCTATTTCAATACTCTTGCTAAAAACAGCCCCCTGGAATTATAAGAGTCTCTTCCTCATCCTGCTCAGAACAATTGGAAAACTACAGACCCTTTAAGATACCTTAATTTAATAGATTAAAAAAAAAAATGAACAAAAAAAAATAACAGTTCTCACTCATGGAATTGCATTGCTCATTTATCCGATTTCTCTGGTAGCTGCATCTGTATTTAGCTAGAGGAAAGAGTACCCCAAATTACATAACAGGTATACATAAAATGTCTTAGGGTGAACAACATCAGACTGGATTTGACGTAAACTGGTGGGCTTTTTTTTCTGCATGATCAGGTAAAATCTAAAATAAATGCTATATGAGCATTTTGTAAAATACAGGGCAATGATAAAATGTGGTTTATGTTGTTTACTGTGATTTCTTCTACAATATATTAATCACAGGGATTTATGTGATAAATGCAGCATCCCGTTCCCTCTTAGCCCATGATGCAATTATCTGCACTAATACCAGCAAGGTAGGGCACACTGTTAGCTCCACTTCAATGGGCATGGGGAAAATAAAAACAAGAGGGGGGGAAAAAAGTTATTTGTAAAAAATTTCATTGTGTCATACAGCATGGTAGTGAACACTGCACTAGCAAACACTAATACAGCCATTTCCCACCCCACCTTTTCATCTGATCCCTCAGTAAATACACAGCTGCAAACATCTGAGATACAAAACAATGTGTGTTTTAACCTATCCCTGACAAAGCCAGACTTTTAAAACCTTCCAGATCGGATTACTGCCTTCACAAGGTCTGGCCTTGTCCTCCGTATTTCAGAAGGATGTTGATTTTTCGCTAATGCAGTCATAGTGCCAAGGCAGGTAATGGGGAGCAGTGTGCCAGGGAAGAAGTTCCTCGGGCAGATGACTCCGCAGATACAGAGAGCAAAGGCTCACTCCAGAGAGGATTAGCACAAATTTGACACTATGGTATTAGTTACAAAATCCTGCACTACTAATCCAGGTGAAAAAAGATAATTCATTTCCAACTTCTGCTGATTCTTTCCCTAGCAGCTTATTTCTGCTTTGCAGAATGTCCAGGAATTTAGACTAATGAAACTCACTTCCTGGGGAACAGACTGGTCATGCATCTCTCTTCCTTATTGCTCAGGTTTCTTTTTTGTAATACGGAAGATGACCGTACAACTTCTAAAGCTCAAGGATAATAGGCCTCATCTTAGTGATAGAAAACCTGATTAATTAAATGGTCTTTGGGACATCTCATTTTAATACTGGAAATATGAAAGCTAATTCCTAAAAAAATAAACCTGAAGGAAAGCAAAAAAGAAGTCATGTGGATCACAAGTAGCTCAACTACTTTTTGCCTACGGTGAACTGGGAAAGGGGTGAAATTTGAAAAAGGTTAGGTTTATCCATGGATATATAACGTTCATGGAGTAATTTTGAGAAGTATCTATGAAAGACAGAACAGCACATAAACTTCACACAAATTCACATACATTAGTTAATATCTAGCAATCCAGTGCATACTTTTTTTAAAAAGCTGCAATGAAGCACTGCAGCCTCAGCTGGGATTTGTAAACTTATCTATAGGTAAAGGAGGGACAAGTCTTTACACTCCATAACACCTACCTCTGAATGCACATCCTGTTTGCTCAGATGTGGCTTCCTCAATAATGCCATTTACTCCCTGCAGCAGGTACCAAACTTTAGCACTTTTCTCACCAGGCCATAATTTAAAAGTGAACTTCTCTCACAACTGGCCCGTACCCCACAGTGTGCTCCACACCAGGGCCTTCTGCCTCCAAACCACCTCATTATCTAACTTCGACAGGTGTGCTTCATTATACCACAGCCTTCTACAGGTAACACTGACCTCACTGTTGGGAGTTCATCAACACCACCGTTACTTGCAGGTTGTCATTTGGCATTCAATTTACACATTACCTTACCAGAAGTGCCTCCTTTCCTCTTGAGTTACAATGCAGTTTTGCAGGAACCTCCCATTACTCCCCTTCTAGAAACAGCGCAGTGACGAACAGGCTCCGTTCTGCCTTTTCTTGCCTCCTGCATCCACAAACAGACCTTAACCTTGCATTTTGCAGCTGCTGGGCGGGAGCTCCGGACTCCGGCCGCCGGGGTCCGGGTTGTGGCACATCGTGCCTGCCCGCCACCGCGCGCCCCCGGTGCTGAGCCTGCCCGCTCGGCCCGAGGCAGCGCACAGCAGGGATTGCATGCAGGGGACAATCATCGCTTCGTTTCTGATACTGGCAGAGGGAAGTTTGTTTATTTAAACGCATCCCGGGCGATTCGGTGGCCTCGTCCCCAGTGCTCTCCCCACACAGGGTTGTGCAGCCGAGTGTCCCACCGTCCCGCCGCCGGGATGCACCGCCGCTCCCCGGTACCTTCCCGAGGGCCACACGCAAGTCACGGTGCTGCAGCCTGCCACCGACGCACCCTCCGTCCCACTGTCCCCCGCTGTCCCCGTACCCCGGGACCGTGCAGTGCCACGGCTGCCCTGCTCCGCAGCCTGGCCCCACGAGCTCTAACGGCGGCGGGACCGGGTCTCCCCAGCGGCCCCCGCCCCATCCCGTCCCTCCTCCATCCTTTCCCCCGCAGCAAGCCACGGCAGGCTCTGGGGTTACAGGCAGGTTTTCTTTAATGCCAACGAACAGCCATGAAGCAACCGACAAACGGGAGGCAAAAGCAGGTGCCGCGAAGCAAAAGGAGCCATTCCCGGTCACGGCGGGGAGCATGAGGCAGCCGTCCCTGCGGAGCGACCGATGCGGGTCTCGGCTGCTTTTGGGTTGGTTTCTTTACTTTCGTAAGAAAAAAAAATAATAAGAAGAAATCCGCTCCTGTGCTCGTTCAACAAGGACCGGCAGCGGTGGGGACACGCTAGTGACTCCCTACAGGTACAAGAATGTCTGCTCCGGTGGCAGGTGCTGGGTTCGTTTTCCTAAGCGATGACACAGCCTCCCTTCTCCTTGAAGGGGTTCTTGTCCTCGGGAACCCCCTTCACCAGCGGGTCCTCACCCGACCGCTCCTCGATGTAGTTCTTGATCTCTTCAGAGCACTTGGACACCTCAAGTGAAAGAACAGAGAAGTGGCTGTGTTATACCAGAAGCTCAGCGTGCACACCAGAACAGCAAAACAGTGAATTCACATCCTTCTTTCTCTTGTTCACCTTTCCATCAAATATATAGAGCCAGAACTAAATATGTGTAGACTCAGCTTCCATCCACTTTTTCACAGCCCGATACTGACAGAACATGTGAGTATCACTGGGAATGTATATGTCACTTGGAACAGCAGTTGCTGCATAGTTGCCTTTTTTTTTTTTTTTTTCTCAATTAGCCAATATAGTTTTATTAAGCTGCAGATCACACTCTACTCGGCATCAGCATGACTTACAATCAGTGGGTTCTGGATCAGTGACTTTCAATTCAGTTTTAAAGTATTTCTGACTGCACATGTTTTTCCCAAACAAAACATTCCATAATGATTTTTTCAGTGGTAATACAAATTCTCACATTGCAGTTCTATAATAGCAACCATGTGTCTTGAATGGGAGTAAAGACCTGACTAGGAAACACAATTTACTTACAGGTTACCTGGGGTTACTTTGAACAATGGGCAGCCTATTGTGTTAAGAGGGAACATAATATGCATGCCACTTTGCATGACATTCATAGCAAACTAGCACCGATGCAGGTAAGCCTGCACAGAACCCACCCGTGAAAAATAAATGGGTTTGGTTTGTGTTCACTGAGACAGCAGCATATGCAGCACAGCCTGAGGGTGCATGAGCAAATCCCACGAGCTCCAGAGGATCCTTGTCCATGCACACCTCTTGCTTCCCTTTCCTGTGTCATCAGAAACTGTCCTTACGTGATCAGATACCTGACATGTCTGAGGACACGCTTCTGGCTCTGTCCCCACCTCCTGCCTTCCTAACCGCAATCTCTGCAGAGGCACAGCAGTGCAGAGTCAGCAGCAGGAACCAGCTGTTGGCCAGGCCACTAGATGACTAGTATTTCTAATTTAAGGCCCTTTGTCTTCTTTGTTAATTATATTTTACTCCATAGGTAAAATTATGACAAGAAACAATGAATGTACTTACTGCATCACAGACTAACAGAGCATGGCCTATGCAAAATTAAGCTTTAAGCCATCAGAAAGAACTCCAAGTTAATTCCCAATTAAACAGTGAGTAAAATATGGTCTAACTACCTCCGTCTGCTTTACAGCAAAGAAGAATTTGGACCTATAAATCCCATTACACATGCCTTGCTCATCTGTGCCTCACAAACCCTGCTTTTTCAAATTGAGGCACCCTATGCTGTAGTAAAGTTGTGCTCCAACATACATGCAGGATCAGGGTTTGTTTTGCTTCAGTCAGCACTATCAGGATCTTTTTCACATATAAGAAAAAAAATGCCTGCTTAAATACACATTCAAACATTCATTCAAAAAAATATTCGAAAAGATATTTCCTCTTGGTGCTATAAAGGTGTAGGAAGGAGTTAAGAAAACTTTGACTAAATGTTTTTACTTTTAGTGACACCAGAAAGGTGGGTTCTGCATTTCCCTGTAACACCTATACAGATACCAGGGGACCGTAACAACTACAACACAGATTTCATTCTCAGACTGAAACTTCTGTTATAATGCACTGGTAAATTTGTGGGTGTTGTCTGTGCTTTACTACAGGTGATTTGAAAATATCAGTTTCCCTAAAGTGATCAGAATCTTGGTTTGTCCCAAACATTTAGGCAAGAATTTGAAGTTATTATTATTATGAAAATCAGAATGTGTACATCGTACAGAGTATATTTCAATTGCTTGGGAACTCTCTGAGGGATGACATAGCTATCTATAGTACTTGGATGTGGAGCTGTCAATATTACTGGAGCTTTAGACCATACCATAACATCTACAATCAATGATACCTAACTGATAGTTAAAACATAACTGTGGCTTTCTTATTTTCTGGGATAAACACCTAGACCTGTAATGTAATCAGTGTGAGTAATGCCACTGATTCCCACACATAGATGTATTTTCAGTCCTAACTAGTAGCGTTTATTTAGTTGTAGTTTGCTTCTGCTGGCATGCAGTATAAAAAAAGAAAAGAAAAAGAATATTAGTTTTATCATGGACCAATATCAGTTCTGCATGTCTTTCATCTATAGAAATTGTGCAAAAATACAAAAATTTCACTACTTCACCTGTGGAAAGGAACAGCCAGTGTAAATGACTAAAAGTACAGTGTTTGTATCGGACAAGACTAGATGGGTCATGGCGCTGCCCCAGCAACCCTTTAGCTCCCGCCCTCTGCCCGGGCACGGCACAGTACCCGAAGCGGGGGAGCGGTACGGGGCAGAGGGCGGCCGTGACCGGGCGGCTCCTCCCGCAGCACCGCCGGGCTCCTCCGCAGCACCGCGGTACAGGACGGGGAGCGGTGCCGCAACGAGGCTTCCCGCCAGCACGCCACCCCCTCATCTGGTACAGAAAGGTCCCAAAGAGTTTTATAGAGGAGGAGAACAGAGCTCGAGGAGGGACGCGCTCCTCCCTCGCCACACGACGCTGCCTTGTGCTGGCACCGGGCTCCAGGGACCCTCAAGGGAGGGGAGCCCAAGGGGTGCCAAGTGCATCGAGAATAGCCTCAGCCAGCGGGCCCCTTCCGACGGCTCGGGGCGCCTTGTCCCGGGGACAGTGCGCCTCTTTTTCGCCCTCGCTCCACAGCCACCCCCCCTAAAGGGTCGTGCTTCTACACGGCGCAAGCGGTGGTACGCATCCAGCGCCGTCCCCGGTCCGTGCCCCAAGAGGGGCGGCAGGACCCGTCGGTGCGAACTGCGTGCGGGGACGGCGATCGGCCGAAAACAGCCGGGGGTCTCCCGGAGAGCGGGTCCCGGAGCGCCGTTCCCGGAGTCCCGCTCCCACGGCCTTCGCCGGGCCCGCCGCGGCGCGACGGGGCGCTCCCGCTCGGCTCTGGACTGCCGCGCCCGGCCTCGCCGCCCACCCGACGTGCCCCGGGCGCCGCATGAGCCCCCACAAGCCCGACCGGCGAGTAACGGCCTTTTCCCCGCTCCGGCCCCGCCGTCCGCCCCGGCGGCCGGGCAGCCTCGGGCCCCTTCTCAGCGGCCACTCACCGGCTGCCTCTCCAGCTTCACTTCTTTCCGGAGCTGCTCCACTTCCATTTTCAGTTTGTCCTTCTCGCTCAAGTCCTCGATGTTGATGGCTGGCATCGTCTACACTGCCAAAGCGCGGAGGGAGGACAAAAGGTTAGCTCTGGGCAGCTAGGGCGCCGGGGCCGGAGCCCCCGGGCGGGCGCGGAGCGGCGGGGCGGCGGGATGGCCGCCCCCGGCCCGCCCCCGGGCTCACTTACACGGTGCCGTCTGGGCTGCCCCGCTGCTCGGCGGCGGCCGCTTCCTCCCCGGCGCGCCTGGCGCCCCTTCCCCGCGCCGCTCCGGCCTTTAAACCGCCACGCTAATCCCCCCTAACCGGATTAAAGACCGCAGCCCCACCCGGCCCTGCTGCCGGGGCACCGGGGCGTTGACACGGGACCTGCCTGCACAGGGAGGGTCCGTCCGCCCCGGTCCGTCCCCCGGGCCGGGACCTCGGCCCAGCCACCGCATCGCCCTGGTCCCCCGTGGAGCAGCCGGCAACGGGAGTCAGGAGCTGCAGCGACCCTCCTATGCTGGCCTCTCCTCTCCTCTCCCGTGTCACCACCGCTGTGGGGCAAATGCGGCGAGGTCAGCTGGGTGTCTTGGCCCAGCAGTGAGGTCCTCCTCCCTTGCCATGGCCTTCTGCTCCTCTTGGCCCTCATGATGATTCTTGTTTGCCCATGCCACCAGCATCCCTGGTCTCTGTGCTCCTCTGCCCAGCAGCTAAGGCAGCAGCAGGTGGTTTGCATGGGCACGTTCCTTGATACTTGCACATTGAAACCAAAAGTGGACTGGATCACAGGTAGAGAGGGGAAGGAACCACTCTCTAGTCAAGTGTGCCAGCAAACAGCAAGGCTGTCAATGGCAGGGACAGGCAACTTTCATTGGCAGGTGTTTCTGCAAAGCAGAGAGTGAGAGGGATGTTGTGCCTTACCTACACAGATCATCTCTGGAGTCATGAAGTTATGATGGGTGTTGAGGATGGGGCACTGTCTGTAAGAGAAATGATGGGTTAAAAGAAGGAACTAGGTCATTCTTCTCCTGTGGTTGCATATAATTTTGAGGTCTGGATTCCAAACAGGGCACATTCCAAACATGGGAACAGGGTGGTCCCTCCGTCCATGTTTGTACAACACCTAGCATCTCTGATCCCAGCATCTGTTTTCCTGCAGAAACAGTGGAGGCAGAATCCACAACCTGTTACATTGAACAAAACTGCAGGCCATTAAAATGGGCCTGTATGTGTCCTTCTGTTATCTGGCACTTAAAGGGCCTTTGTAGGCAGTCGCTTCTCCCTCTTTCCACCTCTGGCTTCTCACCTTTAAGACACTCTTTTCTCCTTCTCTCTGTACTCACCAGATGCAAGCAGCTGCCAGCGGTATGTAAGATTTACATCTTTCTTTTCCAGTGCTTCTCCTGTAGTGCTGTTGAGGTTTGTATTTGTTTTATTTTAGCCAGTTCACTAAAATCATTTCCTCTTCCCCTCCCTTTGGCTATTATCCCCCTCTTCCCAGCTGTTGGAATGCAATTTCTACACCTGCACAATCTACGCTGGCAGCTACATTCCAAAGCCCAGCAAGCTGCTGGTCCCTGGGCCAGTCAAACAGGTGGAAGGAGCTGCCTGGCCAGGGTCCCGGGCGGGGGCCAGGGCTGTTGGTGGGAGCAGAAACACTGCGGCGTGGAGAAGCAGACACTGTGTGGTGTTGGGGTGGCAGGTGTAGGGTGTGGGAGTGATCTAGGGGTGGGCTCTGGCACACGGGTAGCGTGGTTAGGGTGGGAAGAACAGTTGCAGCTTGTTAT
Source organism: Caloenas nicobarica (assembly GCF_036013445.1). NCBI lineage: Eukaryota > Metazoa > Chordata > Aves > Columbiformes > Columbidae > Caloenas > Caloenas nicobarica. Next base: position 26,320,737 of record NC_088246.1, on the reverse strand, counting down.
TGATAGCCCTGTAATGGAAAGCATGCAGTGAGCTGTCTGCTGATGTGACTAACTCTGCAGTTAGTAAAGGACTTTCTACCACTTGCTATGTTAACTTTTGCTCTGGTTCATACATTTTTAAAGATACTTACCTAATCTAAGTGAACTTCTTTGCCATTACACCAAAAGAGCAGCTGAATAAATACTGCACTGTGCTGCAGCATTGTTGGATAAGTGTGTTTAGTTCAAACTTTGATTTGTATGTGTGCATGCACAGAGGAAATGGAAAATATGGAAAATTATATTCCATGACAGCATTCATTTTGCTGCTATTGTTTCAAGTTGTATTTAAATGACTTTCTTTGCAATTCCAACAATATCTAATGAAAACTAAAGGACATCAGTCTAGTCATAGTGAAAATCACTTGAGAGTTTCCTAATACGAGAAAGATGGCCTTTTGATTTTTTCTGGAAATAGAAAATTTTTTGGGGGGGGAGGTTTTTCTGTTTTTTGTTTTTTGTTTTTTCTAACAGAAGGACTTAAGCTTTATTGTAGTTGCTGTGCTTACTAAGCTTAAAAAACCAAAACCAAAAAATAACCAAACAAAAACCCCACAAAACCAAAACCAAACCAAACAAACAAAAAAAGCCTCCAAAAATGTGAAAAGAAGGACACCTATTACTAACAGTTGAACAGTTGTAGCTACAAGATTCCAAAACATGGCAGATGTGTCCCATGTGTCCCCATATCTCAAATTTTATGTTTTGTTTGGTTGGTTGTTTTTTTGTCATGGGTTTTGTTTGTTTGCTTGTTTTTAATCACTAGAGCATGGAAACCAGAGATTCTGAAAAAAAAGAACAGTGATGAGAAAGGAGGGAGAGGGGTGCCATTTGTATCCTTCCAGAAGCCACCTAGGTGGGCTAGGGGTTGAATTTACTCCTCTTTCTTGCCTTTATGAAAAATAAAATAATGTCAGAAAACTAGGTTATAATCCTCAATGAAATAAAACAAGCACAGAATCCACAGAGGGGAAGTGAGTTTTTGAATTAATCAGAGTGCTAATGAAGTTCCTCTTCCTTGCAGACGGTATGGATCGTGGCTTCTTTCCTGTAGGCCACAGAATTCCAGGGCCCCGTATTGCAACCCCATTGAGGGCAGCACCTGCCTGAAGGACTGAGGCCCAACACCGTTGCGTAAAGGGAGTGGAGAAGAAAAGGAGATCAGATTAGCTTATTGTTATCTATAGAAAGCACGCCTAATTTGCAGCCACTCTTATCTCTGTTACTATATTCAATCTGGAGTAAAGACTAATTAATTTAACGGCTCTAATAGATTAGAGAGGGAAAGTATGCTGTTTGCTGCTCACCCTCTCCTTCCCCAGATCACACTGGATTGCCCGGTGGGGCTAAAATCTACAGAATAAGCCAAGTCATGAGAGTTCCTGAAATCTTTCTCTATGAACTAGCCAGAGGTTTCATCCATTCAGCCCCTCGGGCTTTCCAGGAGTCCAAGCCTGCTGGCGGTGCCTCGGTTTTCTCAAGTTAATTGGAGTTATACACAACGGTATTAAACGAGTAACACGGGCTGGTTGGTGTTGTCTCTAGTGGCATTGGCTAAGCGGGCTGTGCGTGACCCGACTGGATCAGGACCTGCCCGAGGCTCCTGTGTTTGATCTTCAGCGTCCTGCCGCCCTCTGCCTGGAGCCTCCACACGGGGAGAGGCCACCACGGGGCGAGGGGAGAGAGGACTTTCGCTAAGTGACCCGTCCCGGATTTCACCGTGATTAACAGGAAACGTTCCTTGAGCATCATGCCGCAATATGCTTGGGGGCGGGGGAAACGGGACGGTACAGCCGCGGACCTCGGCCAGCTCCCCGTAACCCCGCGACGGAGGCTTCTCCGCCGTTGGAGGTGCAGCCCGACAGCGAGCCAGCCCCGGCGGCTCCCCCCACTGGCCCCAGCTGCTCCCCCCGGCCACGGACCCCCCGACGGCGGCGGGGCGGGGGTCGGCCCGCGGCCACCGGCGCAGGGGCTCACGCAGGCGCGCAGCCTGCCGCGCCCTGGTGACGGCCGGGTCAGCGGGGACCTGCTGCCCCGCTGAATCAGACCTTCCCCTCCCACCACATGCGCAAGGAGGGAGGCGGCCCGGGGAAGCCGTCTCGGCGCATATAAAGCGCTGCCGTCGGGCCGGACAGCGCCGCTCGCTCCCGGGACCCCGCTGCCACCCTCCTGCCTGCCCGCCGCCGCCGCGACATGGCCGCCGGCCGTCGCCTCCCGCTGCCCGCGCTGCTGCTGCCGCTGGCCTGCGCGGCCCTGGCCCCGCGCACCCTCACAGGTAGGAGCGGGACCCCGCGGGCGGCCACGCGGGGCCGGGGCCGCCTCCGCCGCCGAGGTGGCTTCAGCCCCGGTCGCTGGTGTCTCCCGCAGAGAAACAGCGCGCCTGCCTGCTGCCCCCCGACGACGGCCCCTGCCGCGCCCTGGTGCCGCGCTGGTACTACGACAGGTACACGCAGACCTGCCAGGAGTTCACCTACGGGGGCTGCCACGGCAACGCCAACAACTTCCTCACCCTCGACGACTGCGAGAAGAGCTGCTGGACCATCAAGAGTGAGTCCGGGGACCGGCCTCGCCGGCCTCTTCAGCCCCTGGGGCCGACACTACGTGGCACAGTTCCCCGGAGTGCGTCTGGGGTGGTCGGGGGCTGGAGGGGGCCTGTGGGAGCACCGGGGAGGCTGCAGTCCTTGCAGCACGCTTCACACCCGCCTCGTCTGTCCCTCCTGCTTGTAGCAGCTGTCTTGCTCATATCAATTTTATGCAGAGAAACTGGAGTGAGATGTCTCAGAGGCGACATGCAGAATTTAACTATTAATATTTTATATGTAATTTAATATTATAACTAGTTGCTAATTAATGCATCAGATTCCTCTTGCAAAGTTTATCCCACTTTATTAAAGAGTGCAAGTAGTGGGAGAAACTGGGACTTGCCTGCGATCAGGGTCATAGTGTTTTGTCTACACTATCATGTTGCTCAGTACAGGGAGCACGAAGGGTTGATTTTACAGAGAATAAAATTATTTTTGTTGCAGAAGTGCCCAAATTATGCCGGATGGAGGCTGATGGAGGACCTTGCAGGAGTCATCTAAAAAGATATGCCTTTAACTTGAGCTCAATGAGGTGTGAGGAGTTCATCTATGGTGGCTGTTACGGAAATGGCAACAACTTCAGAGATTTGCAGTCTTGTGTGGACCACTGTCTGCCAGAGAAAAGTAATGGCTGTCCCAAATTTTTAATAAAATAGATGGTGTGAAAGCAATATGAAGATGATACTTTATTTGATATTTTCCTCTGGATACTCATACAGTGGTATTTTTGAAGACTTCTGGGAAGCAGATGTTTATATTGTCTACAGACTTTCATGTATCATTTGCCTCAGCCGTCTGTTGTTGAAAGAGAACAATGCTGTGTTAGTTTAATATTGAGACCTTAAATATGCCCATATCTACATCCAGCCAATCTCTTAACTTCTAAAGAGCTGTACATGTGTAATCTAAAGGGAAATAAGATTGGAGATCTGTGTTGAGGAAGACATATGAGATGTTTGGCAGTCACATTCAGGGCAGCACTAGTGTAATATAAAGAAGTGCCTTTCTAAAACTTAGACTTGAGAGATGATGTTAGGCAGCTTGGATTTTTGGCACTCATCAGCTCAACTTCTGATAAGTTTTTTGCCTGACATGACTTTTCACTGTCTTTCTGTATGAGCTTTAGAGAGAGGTGGTAATTATGAGCAGGTGACTATAGCTGAGTGTTGTCATAAACACCAGATTAATAGCCAGTGCAAGACAGGATCTTTGAAGAAGAGAAATCTACCAGAATGTATAAAAGTTGTCACTGCCTAAGCTTTATTCGTGATTGATGAGACCATTTTTTTGGCTGATAACAGATTGTCAGTTGTCTTAGGTGAATGCTGAACTATTTTTAATTTCTCTGTTGTACACCCAATAAATTGACAAAAGGTCTCCAGCAAGGAAAGTAGAATTTTGTTGAGGCAAAATGAAACATGATTCTTGCGAGGAAAGTGGTGGGGTTTGTACTTTTTGCTGCAAATGGGCAGGATTTGCTGGCAAAATCAGAGCAAGGATAAACGAAATAGTGCATTTTCCCTCTACAGAGAGAGTTCCACTGGAATTATTGTTCTGTTCCTATATATATAGAATAAGACTTTTGGCCAGACTATGTAAATATTTTGGCTGTTGTATGTGTGGCACCACAAATGGGGAAAGCTGATGAATTTAACTTGTGGGGTAGTAATCCTGTTTTCTGGGACTGTCTGTTGCTTTCTCAAATTCATAACTCATGGGAATAAGATGTAGTAAGTCTCTAATTTCATTGGTGACAGTCATGACACTTCAATGGGAACAAGAGCTGTTTAGCCAAAAACTTTATTGCAGGATAAATTTTAAGAAGCCAGGCACAGAGATTACATTTATGTAATTTGTCTCTGTCTTTTATTACTTCTTTCCAGCTGGTCCCTTGCTATGCTACAGCCCAAAGGATGAAGGGTTGTGTTCTTCTTCTGTGCCTCGCTATTACTATGACAGCAATTCTAAATCATGCAAGGAGTTCAAATATACTGGCTGTGGTGGAAATGCCAATAACTTTGTTACTGAAAAGGACTGCTACAATGTCTGCAGAAAGGGTAAGACTGTTTTGTATTTTGTCAGTCACAAGGAGGTAAAGCAATCCAAATCCTCACCTTGGCTTGTTACAAGTGTATGCTTTTAGCATTTTAGACTCAGTGTTTTCAGAGGCAGGGAAAACTGAGATGCAGCACTAAATCCTTCTGACAACAACAGTGTGGTACAAGGTGGTTACACCATTTCTTTCTGAATGAAATGTAGAGAAGGGCACACAAAAACACTAATTGACTTACTAGAGCCCACAAGGAATCAGTCTTTAGATGGTTCGGTACGAGCATGAACACTCGTTAAGGTCTCATTTTCTTCCAGGTATTTTAAACTAGTAAGTTGTGAAATTTATTTGTGAAATCCTCCTTTGCATTTTCATCACCTTCCCTTGGTTTCCCTGCTGCCTGTTCCCATTTCCCTCTCCCATGACTAAAGATTTCTGCCTCATCAGTTGTGCCAAGTCAACTGTTTCTGTGGCTATGGCAGGAAGGGTTGAGAATAATAATTGATTTTTCTTAATGGTTTTATTAAAATCATCTACTGGCTGTGCTTCTAAGTCAAAACAGTTGTGCTTTTACCTGCAGTCCTACATTCATACCAGCTATTGCAAGTTTTAATAGTGTAGTTTAATTCACTTGATATGTAAATCAGTGAGAGAAAAACAAAATTATGTGTTGATCCCCAGAACACTCTGGAAGGAGACACAGCACAATACTTTAAAAATTGATACTCATGGGAAAAAAAATTAAGGTTGTATCTAGCATATACATTGACTTTGCGGGGTGGGGGATGCTGGAAAGTAGGTCTGCTTTGAACATGAGATATGTACAAGTTCCAAGCACTTCAGTATTTAAGATGTGTAGTCAGAAGGCTTAAGTCAGAAGATGATTCTTCAGTTCTGGGCTGGATATTGAGGGCTGGGGCAAGGATTGCACCCTGCGCAGAATCCTTAGAAGTAAAAATACTGTCTGCAAGTTAGTCATGGCAGTAATATTTCTGTGGGTGACAAGTCTGAGTCTGTATCTGCCATTCTAGTATTGTAAGGGAGTCTTTAATAGCATGCAAAGTCACCGATCTGAGATGCTTGTGATTATCTAATTTGCATCTATTACTACCTGGGAAATGGTAGGGCTGGCTCCAGCCCAGATGTGCAAAGAGAGAGGAGGAAGGAAACTGCCTCTCCAGCATCTCACATCTGTGCCCTGCCCCTGCACATACCCAGCCAGATCCACCTGGAGCTTCTCCCTTCCTCACTCTTTTGGTGGAAAAAAGAAGTGAGGAAACACAATCTGTTTCATAACTAGAGCAACAGATAGCCAAATGTAAAGGTTCGGTTATAAGCTTTTTCACTAACTTGTGGATTTCACAATTCAGTAAGGCTTGGGACAACCAAAGGCCATAGTTAAGAGTATAATAAGGACTAATTAAATTTGTGCTATACATATTAATTTCTGGAGCTTGGGAGTGTACAGCAACATTAATCACATTTTTAAGGCAACTTAAGCTACTCCTTCTCTCATGCTCCCATAATTGCCTCCCCAGAATCTTTCTTGTTACCTTTGGAGTCTCGAGTTGAGTCTGGTTGACCTTCCCTGTGCAAATATGCAAGTGCTGATCGAATTGGTCTATAGCTTTTGAAGTGAAAAGTTTTCTGATTCATTTCATTAAAGAAGTTTAAATTGGAAAGTAGAATAAATACATCGGAGTGACAGCGAAAGGATTGGGAACTGGCCACTGAAGCTCCGTGTGTAGGTAAACAGGTAGCATAAAGACAAAACATTTTCAGTTGGGTTTGCAAAGAATTTGTTTTCTAAACAGCACTTACACATTTCATGCAGCCTTCATCAGCAGTTCTGGAGATACCCCTGACTGTCTCGGGCCACTCTGCAGCTTCTGTGTGAAACCTAGTTCTGTGCAGAAACACAAGTCATTTTACCTTTTCATTTCTCACAAGCACTGGTTATATTTTAGAATTTGCCTCAGTGTTGTTCAGAGAGATGTAGTAATAGGTGGTTTTGTTTGGTTTTGCTTGTTTTGTTTTGTTTTCTCTCAGATAGAACAATGGGTTTACTTCCATTCTGCTGTCACTGCAGGACAGCTAGAAAAGGCTTTAATGCTTGCTCAGGAAAAGAGCAGCAAAGTAGGACTCCAATGCCAAAGGTGAACACATTGGAGACCTTACAGTATTTAAGAATATGAAGTCTAGGACACATTTTTACAGTTTCTGATGTTTTTGTTGTTATTGGATTAACTGCTTAAATATTATAATGTGAAAACAAAACAAAACAAAACAAAACACAAGAAACCCCCCCGAACAATAAAGAGTAGTAACAGTTTTGTCATACTGTTTCCCTTACTGCTTCCTTTGTTTTGTTAGCAGGGACTCAGAAACCAGGAATCAACAAGCCAACGAACGCATTCCGGAGAAAAATGATGAGAAAACTGATTAAGAAACCTCAGACATACAACCCGAAGTCTTAAAGTTGATGTGCACTTCATATGTTTGAAACAACTTGTTTTGATTCCACTTTCTTTTTTGTAAGGTAGTTCCCACACAGTTTTATACACTGACATAGTTCTGTCTTTCAGAACTACTTTTTATTTCCAACTTTTTATAAAGAACTGCATTTAATAGAAGAAGAATGAACCTAAGTTTGGTTCTTCTGCTCTGTTGTCTTTGCAGCAATACATTGGCAAAGCCAGGTATTTAGATTTCCATGTTTTTATGGGGGAATGTTACTACTGCCTTGGGAGAATATTTCAGCTGTTACAAATCAATTAAGATTTGAAAAATCAATTGTCTCTTAGTATAACCAAGGAGAATACAAAGCTATATGTCTACCATGTTTGTTTTTGGCATCCTTTGCTTGCTGAAGAAAAGAGACCTTTCGAAAGAGGTTTCTTGCCCTGCCATTTTACGTATTTTGGCACTATCATTTAAGTAGACTGTCCTTTACAGTTTTGTTCATAGTCAAAGCTTTCAGAAGTCTTCATAACAGTAAAAGAAGTATAAACTTAAATCTAGCTCATGCCATAAAAGAAAGTTTGGAATATGGATACTTTGATAAACACTCTGACAAAGGCAGTTAGTAAGCTACTTGAGTACTAAAATGAAAATGTAACCATTACTTTTTCAAAACATTTGAAATTTCTGCTAAGGTACACTCCAGCTCCTCGTATGGCATAAATCAGCATGCTTTTATTGGTTTGAATGGAGCTACACTGCTTACATCTGCTGAGGTTCTTGATATATGTGTTTATGTGGTGACTGTTAAAGCAGAAAAGCAGAAGCTTCTGCAAAGCTCATGTAATACCTCTTTTGAGGCACTATTGTATTTCTTATGGTAGATTATGCCTAAGGTTATATTATTGCACTTTCTTTTATGTTTTGTATTTGAGCCATGTCTGAATTTCAATTAATTTCACCTACAATATTTCCTAAATATGAATTCATAAGTAATGTTAATAAAATGTTTTTGGGAAAAAAAAAGAGCTTGTCCTGTCTAATGCTTCTGTTAATTATCCTGAATTAGTTGTATACAACAATATGTGTAATGGAACCTATTATTTACTGATTGTGACTCTAGCAGAGTTTAGTTGTCTCTTAAATCACTTCCTTACGCTAAGGTCTTTATTTGAAGAAAGCCAGTAAATTGCATTGATGTCGTTCATCCCCAGCAGTTTTTATGGCTCAGCTGGCTCTCCCTAAAGGGTTGCTCTCAAAGGGGTGCTTAGTTAAGCTGATTGTCTGCTGCTGGGTCTCCTGTTCCAGTATCTGCAGAGCTTGTGTGTGGGTAGTGGGCTATTTGCTTCAAATGATATTGGGTTTCAGTTAGAAAATTTCAGGTGTGTGCTTTATCCTCATTTCAGAGAGGAAACATGATGGGAAAACTAGTCAAAATTTGATTTTCTTACTGATTTTTCTCTCACTGCTGGATTTTCAATTAAAGCAGTTGGCTGTGCTTGCCATAGTCTTTCTATGACTCCATTCGTGGTTCCTGATTTCAAAAAAACTTCTTGTTTTGACTAATTGGTCACTTATTGCAGATGAACGAGCGCACTCTGCAACAGAAAATTGAAGGTTTTGAGTGTTTGTCCCAAATCAAAAATCTACTCCGGTAACCAGCCTTCAAACACAAATGGGGCCAATCCAACCTCCCTGGGGCAGACAGGGAATGTTATCCATGAACGCTGCTCTTGTTCCTTCCCTTGGGCTGTGAATTTTGGCCATACTGCTTAGATCAGTAGCCTGGAGTGTCGCTCTGAATATTTTTTCATACCTGGCACTATCACTTGAGAGACTCCAGCTGCATTTGTTACAGCTTTCTGACCATGACTTAAAAAAACCACAAGCCCATTTCAGAAGTCAAAATTCTATTTAAACACTGTTTTTAATGGTTGAGGATAGCCATATTTTAACAGCATCACTGTGGGGTATAATCTCTGGTAACATCTTTGAGGAATGTTACTCCTTATCTCCCAGGGTCTTTGACTTTTATAGGAGTATCTTGAGGTGGGATACAAAAGTAGACCTGGGATTTGAAGTGAGCCCAAAACCTGAGAGCAGCTCCATCTCAATTCACTTTTTGGACTCCAAATTAGATGCCTGGTCAGAAACCCATGACATGTCCTGGGCAATGTGATACCCAGCTAGTCTCCTGGAAGGGATCCAAGAGTTTGATAATCAGTCTTCTGTTCATGCCCCCTCACGGGCTCAGTGAGACCTTTCTTGATGGACCAGGCTCTATCCAGGACACCGCAGTGGCCACTGCAGCCCTTCATAATGTGGCTGCTCCACATGCTCTTTGTTTTCTTGCATAAAAACATAATTCAAAGTCCAAGGGCTTACTGCTAGGTAGCGAAATATCAGAGGCTTGGGTTTGAATGTGTTATCTGCCTGATATCACAGAAATTTAACCTAAAGCGTTCGTAGTTCTTGCAGGGTCTCCTAGTGAGCAGGCTGTAGAGTATTCTGGAGGACTGAGGGAGGAAGAGGAATGGGGGAGGCCATGGAAGTTTCTTTCAGTGCCTTAATGAAGCTATTCCACTGTGTATAAATTGTACTTTCTTTTCAGGTAAATGCCTTAATCTCTTACTTTTAGCTACAAAGAATTTCAGTTGCCACTGTGCTGCTTTGCTTCATGTTCTTACGTTACATTAATATCCCTCCAGACTCTTGTGGCTGTGACTAATCTAAATAATTCTCTATCATCTACAGCATTTTATATGACTCATGACTGACTTCCTTTTTCAGCTTGTTGATGAAAGAACACTGGCTCAAGGTTGGGTCAACTGTTAGCATTTTGCCACGCTGAAAATTAACATAGCCTATACCATCCTGCAAATTAACTTTTATTATAGTAGCCAGTGTCCATCAGCTGGTATCATGTGTCACAGCACCAATTTCTGCTGCAGAGGAGGGAAACAGTGATTAAAATCAATTGGATTCATCTTATCTTGCACAGGCCACTGAATCTCAGGACTAATGATTTGCATGGGACAGTCATACCTGCTGCTGAGCAGTGGTTGCTGAAACAAGCATATTTGACTAACATCACTGCTCTTTAACTTTCCATTGCAACCCATAATTCCAGTTCTTTTCTTAATGGTGTCTTGTGAAGAACTATATCAAAAACTATAAAAATGAAAATCTTTGCTGATTCTTCATCTTTAGTCTGTGGTAACACTCAGGGAATTGCTTTGTAAAGTATTTTAAGGGTTGGAGAGTAGCTTCATCTTATATTTCAGTGGAATTTTAACTATCAAAAAGAGAAAAGAAAAAAAAATCCACATAGAAACAGATAATTTTTTAAATTGATAATCTAAAGGATGGGAAGCAAAATTTCACCACATCTATTTTAACAGTGACTGGCCCCAATAAACACTTTCTCCCGATTCCATAGTTTAGGACCAAAAATGATGATGAGTTCAGCTCCCTGAAATGGAATTTCTTGACTGCCGGAAGTGTTTCTGCTCCTTTAGTGATTCTTGTCATCTGAGGAGGTGAAAAACATGGAACACTTAATTAAAAAAACCCCAAACATTTATTAGATGCAATAGGCCACATAAAAAACCCAAACGAACAAACAAAAAACCACCTCACTGGTGAAAGATTGTGTCCCCAAGCATGAAGTCAGCTACGCTGCTGAGGGCAGCAGTTCTGGATCCAGGCAGTGACAAGAAATCTGTCCTACTGGATAAACACAGTCCAGCTATGGTTATGTAAATCTGGAAGAACTACATTGCAGATGTGCCAGAATTATTACGCATTTATGGTAGTGTTATTGAAAGCAAAATCTGCCTCATTATCTTTCTAGAAAGCTTTTTATTATGCATAACTATCACTGGTGATAATTAGTGCAGAGATACTTGCTTCTGTTGAAGTGAGCCTAATTTTTCAGTGTATGGTGGTCCTGTACAGTAATGTCTATCATCTGACAAATTACTTAATTGCTGAGGAGGAGTGTTAATCATAGTATATAAAACCTAATGAACAGCAATGATATTAAAAAAAATCTATGTAAACAAGATGCGTAAAAACATGCTGCTTGAGGTATTAGCAACTGATGTGATCATGAGCTGTAGTTTCCAAATAAATGCCAAAGAAATGAGCATTACCAGTTAATGTCTGAGCTAGTCATAAAAGAGAGATAGTTCAGGCAAGTTGAAGACTAGTTTGTGAAATGTAAAAAATTGCCTTTATTATGTGGGAATAAACCAAGTTATTTTTAATGGAGTTTCACTTTGTACTGGCAGCGCTGACTATAATTTCAGATCAATATGGACAAAGTGGACAATCTTCCAGACACAGCTGCTTAGGTGCCTGACTGCTTTTGTATGAAAGGTGTGAAATGCAATTCGAACTCAAAGTACATTGCATCGTCTCCTCTGGTGGGGCCTAACTTCCAGTTGGTGATCATGCAGTATTTTAAGCCTTATTTTTCTCATACTACACCCTCATTAAAGGCCTTAATATATTAACTACAGGTTAAATTATTTCATATACCTGACAGCTGAATTATTATTTTGCTCAATGAGCTTTCTTGGAGGTAAGGTACTATTCACTAAACAAGTATGCAACATCTTTTCTAAGAGGGAAATGCATGATTAAAATATTTAAATGTATGAAATGCAGTAGTAAAATTCATAGTAACTAATAAATGCATGTGAACACTATTCTCTATGGGATATTTTTCTCTATGTGTGGGATGCAAGATAAAGAGGATAGATTATACTAATAAAAGTTATTTAAAGAGTCAAGAGAGTAAACGGTGAAAAATATACCTCATTATCAAACCAGAAAAAAGCTTTCCATCATCACAGTACCTTTCAACAAAGAGAAATCTTGAATTTTACTGATGATGAAAAAGAATACTTTATAAAAATGCCTTCACTAAAAGCAGCAAGACTAGCAAGACTTTTTTCCCCCACTTTGTTTCTCTCTAAAAGTAGGAGGGAAGTCTGCTGAGAAAAACAGTGGTGACAAATGGTTTTTATTGCTCTCTTATGGATCCAGGCTGCTGCATTGGAGCACAAGGTGCTTGTACAGTTCCTGCTGTGCCATGAGTCCAACAAGACCTGGTGCAAGTCCAAAGGCTTCAATAACCTCCTTTAAGTGTGGAAACATGATCTTGCATAGAGCAGCATTTTTCTGCAGCAGTATATGTGTCTGCATTACCTGAAGTCTTCTTCGCTGTCAATTTTCATCAGTGGGTGCAAGCAAACAAACAAAGGCTAAGCAAAAAATTTCTGACCTTTATTTCAACGCCCACACAGTTGCTGGATGTATGATGAGAATGATTGCATACTCTGGTGTGGTAATAGGTTCCTTTGAGGTAGGAAAGGAAACACCAACTCATTTGTTTGCTCCAATATGTCTCCAAATAGGATCAGGACCAAAACTGCTATGAAGTCTATTATATAAAAACACTGGAAAATACCTGTTTCAATATTAAAGGCATTTCCTTGGTTAGGTTTTATCAGGGATTTTTCCTTCCAACCTTTTCAAGACTCTCTTGTTTAAAAATCCAAAGCAATTGATTTCTATTGAAGAAGAAAGCTTTAAAGCTCCTTAGTTTGATTTTAAGTCATTAAATAGCTTGAATATTCTTCCTTCTGATATGCTATGCATTAGTAGACACATACTCTAGGTTTAACTTTTGTACTGGCAATTTAACTGGGTTCCTTAACTGATCTCACAATAGCAATTTTACATTCTTCTAGTGTGAAGCTGTGATAAAACTGTACAGTATGAATCATAATAAATTCTAATTCTCATAAAACTATTTAAGTCTAAAAACATCTGAGAAAAGTAAATGTGTTGCTGAAGTAAACTCTTTTTTTCCCAATTTTGTATTTTCTTTTTAAAACTGAAACTAAAAAAAGATTACAGACTGTACTCTGCAGTTATGCTGGTGGAAAGCTGCTCTTGATCTCCACATATACAATAATGAAGCTCTTTCCAAACCTATTACAATGGAGCTGACAGAGAATTATTCAACTTTTTATTGCCTCGTTTCTGAACAGAAACCTGTAGTTAATGTTTCTATGCCCAACAGAAAGAATCATACTTTTGAATGTTATCGTGAGCACTCAGTAGCATTTAGGATTGAGATTTTCCTTAAAAAGCTCATTTTATTTTATTTTTTCTCAGTTTATCACTGAAGCATCCTAAAGGCTTTCTCATTTCAGCCCAAAAGGTGTTAGGGAGGAATGTGCTGAGTCTTGGCTGCAGAGGGTGAGGCTCTGGACCTGAGAGCCAAAAAATGCCTTCAAACTATTTATTGCTGAAATCTTCAGCCCCGTGAAGAAACCACTGAGAATCAGTTCAGATGGCCCTGAGGAGACAAAAGAGGTTGGACATATCTTAAGCACTTGAGAAAGGTGAAGTGGGGGAAAATAATATAGTCACAGTTCTTGCAGGCTTCCTCCTGGTCATGAGAGATATTTTTTGCAAGTTGTGCAGCAACGCTCATTCCCTGGCTAGGGAATCCTAGGCTGGAAGGAGGAGAGGAGAGTCTTCTCTGACTCACTGCTCTTCCTTCTACTTCACCCTGGTGAGCAGCCTCTGCCCGCACAGCATTTGTGCAACAGCCAGGAGACGCCAGACCCAGCTGTTCTCTTCATGCCCATTACCTGGGGTTGCACCAGATGACCTCCCAGCTCCTTTCAGCCCAAATTTTCCTATAAGGAAAAGTGATTGTCTTAAGCGAAGAGTAATGTAATCTTGGAAATGCAAATAAGTTATCTGAGGACATCACAGAAAAACTAAGGACCTGAATGATTCCATCCTCCTGGGCACCCGGGGCACTTCCCATTGCCATTACCTGGGGAAATCCATATTCCCAGCACAAGCCACAGCCCCTGCTGGGAGCTTCACTTTGATCTGAGGAGGATGTCTGTTCCCATGCTGTGCAGAGCTGTGGGCAGCTCAGTGCTGGGGACACGGGCTGGGAGTTACAGATTGGGAGGAACAGGGTATGGGGAGGGACGCAGGGATGGGTGCATCACTCTGGGGGGAGGTGGCTGTGGGGAGAGGGAGGGGAGGAGTGAGCAGGTGGGCTTCCACCATGCAACCTGGCCTATCAGGGTGCTGAGGCTGGCAACAGAGCCCTCCTTCCCTGCCCCTTCCTGCAAATCCATCCCACCACCTTTTCTGCACACTATATGGTTAAAGCAGTAGATACTATTCTAAGGGACACTGTTGATTTGCATCCTTTGAACACTATGTGATAAGCTTTTTGGCCACATGTCATATTGCAGCACATATTGCAGCATACATCAGCTAATGTACAAAAAGCAAAAGAAATGAAAAATTCAGCTGTCGGTCCTCTCAGGTGGGAGCATACAGCATTAACAGAGCTTTGAAATGCATTACTGTACTCGGCAAAAACCTAAAATTAATATTTTTCTCCTCCAGACATCCAAAAGCATAAAATAATGACTATTTTGTTTTCCAGCTGATGCAATCAACCTCAGCAGCACTGGAGTGAATGCTCCATAAAGCACACCAAAACATGACTAAGAGATTTTTGAAGCTTCTGAGTGACTGTGACAGCTCTTCCTCTATTTTATTGTATTCAAACTAAGCAGATGTGAAGAGAAATTGTGATACGTTTCTAAATACATGCCTAATGGTGTGCATTATTGGTAGCATTCATTCACCATGGTCAAACCTATTCTTATTCTCTTACAGACACTGGTATAGTCAAGCTCTAAAACATGATCAGGACTCGTTCTTTTGGTATGTTTTGTCTGCTAATTTCTGTTTGACTCAGTCAACATTCAAAAAAATTATTATTTTTCTAATCAACATATATAGGAACTCTGCCTCGTCTCAGAGAGACTTTATTTGGTACTTTTGGTCTGTACAATGTCCCCTTTACTAGTAATGCAGATTTCGCAGTCTGTACTTCGGTCTCTGTCATTTCCTCAGTTTTAGTAAAGGAGAATCAAAAGGAGGTTGTCGGGGAAGGAAATGCACATCCTGTATCTTTTCACCAACTGTTTGTACAGCTGAAGGTGAAAACAGAAGGGATCAGGAAACAAAGACCACATTTACAAAAGTGTTTGATTTGTGGGTTTTTAATAAGTATCAGCTGCCTAACTCCTATCAATAGGGTGGAAATCTTCCTGGAACTTTTTAAAAGTGTCTAGGGCACTTTATCACTGTCCCTGGACATTTATCTCTACCTTTACTCACTGAGGTAAATATCTTTCTTTGAAAATCTGGCTCCACGTCTCATTTTCAAAATGATTGAAGACCAAATGGTTCATGGTTCGTGCAAATTGTCCTGCTCAGAATCACACACTTTGGCATTACTTAACATTAAGACACTTCGCCTTCTTGTGTGACAAGTGCCAGGACCCCACCATGTGGTGCTCAGTGGGCTTGGTGACCGAGAAAAGGATAATTTGGCCCATTAGGTGGGCAGCTGTCTAGAACAGGAAAATAAGTGAAAATGCATGAGCACATATAGATACCAAACTTGGTGCAGCTGCTGAATTGATTAGAAATGAGTGTCTTCCTCTGTCCAGAATCCAGGGCCAGATCCCAGTCCATGCTGCCTTCTGCCTTTGAGTCAATAAATTTGTGTCAGTGCATTTTGTGATATTAAGAGTTTCCCAAAATTTAATAATCTGAATAACGAAAAAAATACAATTTTCTTAAACGCTGCAGTAGGAGAGGATATCAGGATGGGAACCACCCCTGGTTTCAGTTTTGCAAACCTGTCTGGCATTTTGCACAATTGAAACCACACCCTTCTCCATTCTGCTCTGATTTATTAACTAGAAAGCTCTGATATCATTCCTTCTTTCCACAGTTGCTGGTACTATCTACAGTTTCAGATAACATAAAAGAAATCTTGCTGTGCCAAAGATGTCAGTGATTATCATTTCAATTTTTTAACGCAGTTATCATTTTCACATTTCTCCTTCCTGTGTTCTTCAATTCTGAAATGAATTATACACATAAAAATTAAAAACCTTAGTATTAAATTGGTCTCAGAAAATTAAGAAAAAACATCTACCACACCCTGTGATTAATCCATTAATCCGTCTTTCAAAACAAGTAATCTAATTAGCTTGCAAACAAGAACATGACGCACACGTAGCTCTTCAAATAGTGTTGACATACTGAATAGTTCAGATTCCTGTGATACCCAGCCTTTCACTTGCTGCTTCCAGTTCCAGTAAGACCCAAGACCAGCATGTTTTTGGTCTCGAAGGTTAGTTGGTGTACAAGAGCTCATTGTCCAAGGTTGGGCTGCAAAGAAGAGATCTCTTTGAAGAAGCTGAAATTTCAAGTACCTTTAACTGGCAGCCCCAGGCACAGTTGACTAAAAACTATGCAGATATTAAAAGACTGGAGAGCTATCATTTGGCCTCTTCGTGACCGCTAAAACTCAATTCAAAGCTCAATAGCTCATGTATTCGTATACATGCAAGAGAATGAGAACTGAGGGAAGCAGTCTGCCTGGTAAAGAATGTTCTTGCTTAAGAGAGCTACGCCATGTCAAGAGGCCACAAAGAAGTGTAAAGTAAGGGTGATAGTTTGGGGGGGTAGGACTGAAGCTGAATTTCATATACGCCTATCATCCAATTGAAAGGCAATTCAGAAAAAGTACTCAATAAAAAAGATTACCATTCTATTCTTAATGATACAATTAGTTTTAAACATTTCAGAAAGGTCAACCAAGATAAACAAGTTGGTTTTAATATGTTATTGTAATATATTTTTCTCCTTAGGAAGGTTTCTTTTCCTTTTTATGTTAGACTCTGCTGTCATGTCACAAAATCTCAGAAATGGGACTGAGGTGAGCATTTGGTTAACTGTCAAGGTTGTTGTCATCACACCCACATTCTCAGGCCTTTCAGCTAAGGGAGGCACTGTTGTACTTAATTAATCTTGTCATCCAACAGGCAGGACTTCATTTTCTGGTACTGGCTTCTTGATTTTTTTTGCTAACATTTTTTGACACAGACTGTTATATAATTGGAAATGATTAGGTTTTTTTTTTTCAAAGTTCAATCCAAAAGAGAATTTAGTTACTAGCTATGTTGTTCATCAACTTCTTTATTTTGGAAATCTCTAGGGACCATAATCACTTTCTAACAATTAAATTATCCAATTGACTGCTGAAACAAGAGAAAATATATAAATGCTACAGTGAAGACAAGGAAGCAGAATGATCTATCAGATTTACACAGGTCTGACAAGACGTCTTCTGTCACACTTAATACTTCGTTGGTGGCTAGGATGGGTGGAGATTAGTATGGGAAAATACACATACGTCTTATGTGTTGTGCAAAGGTCCTTGCATTGGTTCACTGCACGTGAGCTGAATCAGTAAGCTCTTTTGGAGTGGCCTTGTAGCAAATTGTGGGACAGGCCAGAAATCTGGGTTCATGTGGATTCAGTCCTTCTAATAAAACAGTAGGGAGGTTCATTGATGGTTGAGAATGACCAACACAAGAGTAAATAATGAACTGACAGAACTTGTCCTAAAAGCTGCCCAGTATGGAACTTCCTGAACTTCCTAGAACACGGTCTGGAAGCAATCAGAGCACTCAGAATATGTGAAATGCGGGCTTGGTAAGCAGCACTGTTCGTCAAAACCAAAATTCCCATCCTCTGGGTAGTCCTGAATTTCCAAATATTTTCTTTCATTGCTGGGTTGGAAAAAAGAAAAAGAAGAGAATAAAAAAGTAAGTAAAAATATCAGTTTTTTAATGAAATACTGGTTTTGTGAGATTGAATGGCATTTTGGATGTATCATTTTTGCTAAAAGAAGTACAAGAGCAATGAAGTCCAATCAAAATGTATTGAATGTAAGGAAGCAAAATATTTCCCTATGAAGTGTAGGGAGAAGTATGTTCTCACTAAACAGTCAGTCTCACTCTGACTGATATTTCTCAACAGAAAAGTTGTGCCTTTTATAATGGTGGGACAAAGCCTTGCCAGAGATTTCATTTATACCCTGCTTGTCTATATTCATATCAATGAGGAATATTGGAAGACTAGCAGATGAAAATTCAGTATGGTCATTTGACTGAGGGAACCATGAAGGAATGTGGACAAACCCCAGTCCTACATAATTTGAAGATATACAAGGTCTCTGAGTCCTTTCGGGGTGCTTACAAGTCCACCATTAGTGCAATAATTAAGGACGTTTAATCTACAGATGGGTTCTCTTTATCTGGGGTATTGGGGCTGAGGTTGAGTGGATAAGTGAACATAAAGAAACTGCTCCAACTTCTGCAGGCACACAAATTCCTGCAAAGCCAGCTCATCTGTTTCTGCATTGTGCCCCTAGGGCTTTCAGCCTGCAGTCAGCAGTTACCAGCCCAGCCTCATCCTTGCATGAAAGCACCAAGGCTGCTGCTGGCCTGAACCGACTTTCAAAATGTAGTAAAGCTGCATTTGCTTGGCATTGCACATCAGCTAAGAAATCCTACCAACAGGAAAACTGGAGACATCTCCACACCCAGCACATGGCTAAACCTCAGGGTGATGTGTTGTTGATTCTACTTGTGCTCTCCTGTGAATGAGGGAGGTCCATTCACGATCATTTTGCAGAACAGGAGAGATGAACCATCTCCCAAAGGACAGTTAGACATGTAGCTTTCACAAAACTAATGAAAATTATTTACAAGCTAGATCATGGATGAGCTAACTGATTCGTCTAAAACAGCACAGAAAGGCTATGGTAGAAGATAGACTTCACTTTGCATAATTCTGGTATAATACCTAATACCAAGAAAACCAGCCTCTCCAATAGGTTATTTGCTTTAGCACTGATACAGTAAGGTCCAGGTAGATCAAAGCACAAGCAAGGCAAAGTTAGTCTGTCTACAGAAAGCAAGATGGACATACTGTTAGTTTATGTAGCTAAGTATTTTCTATTTGCATCTCCTCTGTTAATGCAATTTTATTTTATATCTAGTGTTCTTACATACTTCTTTTCTGCTCTACATTGAATATTTGGATTATTTTGCTGTAACATGTAGTTTTGGAATTTGGTATCATGGAAAAAGCAGCTACCGCAGCAATATTTGACATAGGCAGACACAGATGGGAGTCTCCTCACATATAGCTGACCCATTCCCATACCTCAGAAGTGTTTCAAAAAATAAAATCCCACCAATTTTCACAAGCTGCAGAAACAGTCATGAAATTTTTCCAAAGTTAAATCTCTTCAGCAGCTCCTCTTTTTGCACAAGACTATCCTTTTTTATTTAGATTAACAACTTATTTGATGTTTTGCAAAAGGCCTGATCCTAAAGGTTCATCATCTGAAAAACAGTTGTATAGAACACAAATTACACTGAGAAATGTATAAGTACAGCAAGTTCACTTTGATTCCTTTTTCTAGTCATAAAAGTGGGCTCAGAAAACTAAATTGGGCAATAGGCTATTTCTGTAAGGTCATAATCTTAGGAGCAAGCATTTATTTTTTAAAACTAAGGGCTATTAATACACTGAAGTGTGAAAGAGGCTATTGTCTCCCACTTAGTTTACTACATAAAATACTGGCTAGTTAGAGTTATTTGGAAGAAACACAGATGGTTCCTTCGCTTCCTACGTCACATTTTCCCCCAAAGTTAAAATAGAAAGATTGGTTTATGGGTTGTTTTCAGTTCACTTTTATTATTCACCTCTGGTTTTATCGCCCTCTATTTTATGATGTTCCATAAAACTAACCCAGAAGCATCCTACCATGTTCTTCTTATTATCCGCAAGTCTAACCCTCCAGCCTTTTTCCAGGCATTTCTCCTGCTGAAATTATTGGGAATTTCAGTTGGGTAAGGACTAACTTCGTACCATAGGATTTGGCTTTAATACCTTCTTAGCTCATTTGACTTTTCCATTTGCTTCAGCAGTTTTAATTTCAAGCATGCCCTACCACAAGCAAATATGATGACAGCATCTTTCAGAAAATCATGCTAGCTTTGCTCCATTAATTTGCTTCCCCTAAATTCTTGCTTTGCACTGTTGTACCTCATGTAACTCAGCTACCACTTTACTGGATTTTACTATTGATAGACACTGCTTAACAACTCTTCCCACATGCCTGGTAAAAAGTGAAAACCAGTTAGCAATGCTTATTAAACCCAGAAATGTTCTTAAAAAAATACCAACCAGTAAAAATGCTAAAATAACTCCTTTGGTATTGTAACAAGGTTTTCTTTGCAACTTCAAAAAGTCCTTTGAATCATCCTGGGGACTGTCCATTTTCTTTTTTTCTTTTGGTTGTTATGATTCAAAAAGATGTAACGTACAGTTTCCAAAATATAACTTTTCCTTCTGTTTCGTGACTATTTTTCAGGAACTCTTTTTACATCTCAGAAGGGGGATAAATTCACTTTTAGAAACAGATTGTGGTCAGATTTCCCAGGTCCTTCTGTCACAGTGCCGTGAAGCTCAGCCCTTGTGGTACCGTTTCCTTTCCGCTGGGGTTTGGCAGCAGACTGGGCTGAGGAAGTGATCATCTTATGTGTTATCAGAAACAAGGT
The DNA here is from genome assembly GCF_036013445.1 of Caloenas nicobarica. Lineage (NCBI taxonomy): Eukaryota > Metazoa > Chordata > Aves > Columbiformes > Columbidae > Caloenas > Caloenas nicobarica. Next base: position 26,300,053 of record NC_088246.1, on the reverse strand, counting down.
TTGGAACATGCTGGGCTGGATTTGGAGAGGCCAGTCACGTGGCACTGAGGGACAAACACACAATCTGAATTTCCACTATGGGAAGACATGAGAGAAATGCTGCTCCTGGTTAATGCCATTTTACCTAGAGTCCTATGAAAATGGCATTTACTTAGAGGTATTAGCTGCATCTCTGTGCATGTTAGTTCAATGTCCTTTTTATCTGTAGCATTTAACCCCAGATCTCATTTTTGTACTGAAGAGATAAATAAACATTTTAAAGGATGTTCTACCCGAACTGATAGAAAACATTATTTCAAGCTGCAAAAAGCCCACATAAAAGCTTAAGACAAACAAGCAAGAAATATTTCTGGCTGAAGGGCCCTATGGCAGGCTGAGATACAGCATCCCATGGGAGGCTTGCCTGTCAGAACCACTGTCACAGTTCTGCTCCCCAGGCAAAAGAATTTGGGAACATTTAAAGGATGATTTAGATAGTTTCTAGAGAGACAACACAAACACATTACAACCACTGGCCAAGCAAGTGATGGAGAGCTCTGAGTGTTGCTGTTTGGGGAGTCTGCATGTGCCAACCTCAGGACTGGTGGGGCAGATACAACAATGTGTGCTTGTCTGGGTGCGAGCAGAAGCTTTGAAGTGTACAGGAAAGATTCAGCTGTGTTCAGAATCCTCTTTTTTAGTTAAAAGATGATTCATCAAACAAAAGAAAAAATAAATTCAGGCATACTTATTCAGCCTCATCACAGTACCCGTAACCTCCAATTATATTCTTAATGCCCCTAAATTGTACATAGGGAAGGTGAACTGCCAGCAGATAGGATTCATGAAAGCTAATATTTAATGTAGTCAGCAAAAAGTGGGCTGCAAGCGGGCCAGTGGGACTCCATTCAGTCTCATCAGAGTACTGGCTTACCATTCCAGGGAAGTCTGTACTAGATAATATTACTCCTACTGTTCCATCCATCAGTTCAATGGTTACAGCCCTTACCTAAATGTGAAGACCCACAGTCAGTTCCTTCCTCTGTTAAGAGATTATGAACCTACACATTCTTCATAAATACTCCAGCCTCCCAATATAGCCTATTTGTAGCTGAGTTTCTCCCCGCCTCTCTTGTTGAAATTACTCCATAAGTCAGTAGCCATTGAAAGAAAAATATGTTATCTGACACAACTACATTCCAATGGAACATACGAAAAAGAGAGACCTGGATTCTAGAAACCTGCTTCAGGGAATATTTCGTATGAAAAACTTCAGTATCTGCCATCTGAATCTCTATCTCTTCAGGAAAAAAACCCTAACCAACCAACCAAAAAACCCCCAAACCAGCTCTACAGTCAGATTCCAGCATCTGGTTCATCTTCCATCTCCCATGAGCCCTGTGTGTACAAGGGTTTTCTCATGTATGTGCTCTAAGAATGCTGAAGTCTAGGTGATTACGAGACACGAAAGAATGACAACTTGGTAAATCTCAGCAGGGTGGTTATGAATGAGATGTTGGTTTACTTCCAACCATGGTTGAAAGACCTTCATTCACTTGAGGTCTGCAGAGAAAAAATATCTAGAGAATTTAGAATCTCCAAGGTTAGCTGGAGATCTGAGGACCTAAATTGTGAATGCAGACATCTGTAGAGCAGCCCCTGACAAACACACAAAGTTTCTTGTATGTGTGCTTTAATCTTGCTCTTAATAACCATTTCCTGGGCTGGTTCTCCACTCTACGACTCCCCTGTAGCTGGTGCTTTTATACTTGCATAGTCTGCTGGTAAGGTCTGTCATATCTGTCTCAGATGTGCTTCTGCAATTAATGCCTTCAGCACCAGTCTCTTTTCAGCACTAGTCTCTTTTTAACACTTTCAGTATTTTATTCTCTATTGCTAGTCAAATAAAATAATCCCTAAAATTGCCTGTGAAACAAAGTGCAGTTACAGACCAAGGGCTAAATTATAGAGATAAATATTGTGCAACACAGAGAAACAGCCAAGGAAGTTGTTCAGCTAATCAGTTCCCAGTGGTAAGGATACCTATGCTAACATGAGGACTCCTCATCGTGCTCTTTAAAGATCTGTTTTCGTGGCGATATGTCCAGACTCATTGCTAGACCAATTCCCTGTCCCGTGGAAAGTAAAGTGTCATCTTGTGTTGTGATTTCAATTACCTTACACTGTCACAATGAACTCCCCCTTAGGCTGTGCCTCTGCCTGCCGAGAGGAGTAGGGCAGATTTAAAAGACAGTGAGGCTAGATGAGTGCAGGTCCCTTTATGGAGGTACTTATTTTAACCGCTGGGCACAATATTTTTGTAAAAAGATTTATTGGTTTTGGGGGTTAAAATAATTTGGTTGCATGGAAAATGGTGCTTTCTCAGTGATTTGTTAAATTATACTTAAGTCCCAGCTGTATTCCTTGGACAAATCATCTTTGAGCTAGGCAAAGAAATTATAAAATACCTAAGAAAAGAATTCTGCCAAACAAAATACTGCCATGATGAGTTCACTACCACAGAATCACAGAATGTTAGGGATTGGAAGGGACCTCGAAAGATCATCTAGTCCAATCCCCCTGCCGGAGCAGGAACACCTAGGTGAGGTTACACAGGAAGGCGTCCAGGCGGGTTTTGAATGTCTCCAGAGAAGGAGAATCCACAACCTCCCTGGGCAGCCTGTTCCAGTGTTCCACCACCCTCACTGAGAAGAAGTTTCTTCTCAAATTTAAGTGGAACCTCTTGTGTTCCAGCTTGAACCCATTACCCCTTGTCTTACTGTTGGTTGTCACCGAGAAGAGCCTGGCTCCATCCTCGTGACACCCACCCTTTATATATTTCTAAACATTAATGAGGTCACCCCTCAGTCTCCTCTTCTCCAAGCTAAAGAGACCCAGCTCCCTCAGCCCTTCCTCATAAGGGAGATGCTCCACTCCCTTAATCATCTTTGTGGCCCTGCGCTGGACTCTCTCGAGCAGTTCCCTGTCCTTCTTGAACTGAGGGGCCCAGAACTGGACACAATATTCCAGATGAGGTCTCACCAGGGCAGAGTAGAGGGGAAGGAGAACCGCTCTCGACCTACTAACCACCCCCCTTCTAATCCACCCCAGGATGCCATTGGCCTTCTTGGCCACAAGGGCACAGTGCTGGCTCATGGTCATCCTGCTGTCCACCAGGACCCCCAGGTCCCTTTCCCCTACACTGCTCTCTAATAGGTCATTCCCCAACCTATACTGGAACCTGGGGTTGTTCCTGCCCAGATGCAAGACTCTACATTTTCCCTTGTTATATTTCATTAAATTTTTCCCCGCCCAACTCTCTAGCCTGCCCAGATCTCGCTAGATGGCAGCAGAGCCTTCTGGCATGTCAGCCACTCCTCCCAGCTTGGTGTCATCAGCAAACTTGCTGATAGTACACTCAATTCCTTCATCCAAGTCGTTGATGAATATATTGAATAGTATTGGTCCCAGAACTGACCCTTGAGGCACTCCACTAGATACAGGCCTCCAACCGGACTCCGCCCCATTGACCACGACTCTCTGGCTTCTCTCCTTCAGCCAGTTTGCAGTCCACCTCACTACCCGATCATCCAGTCCACACTTCCTCAGTTTTGCCGTGAGGATGTTGTGGGAGACGGTGTCAAATGCTTTGCTGAAGCCAAGGTAGACCACATCCACTGCTCTGCCATCGTCAATCCACCTTGTTACGTCTTCATAAAAGGCTACGAGGTTGGTCAAACACGACTTCCCCTTGGTGAAGCCGTGTTGACTGTCCCTGATGACCCTCTTATCCTTGATATGTCTTAAGATGGCACCAAGGATTAGGTGTTCCATCACTTTCCCAGGGATGGAGGTGAGGCTGACCGGTCTGTAGTTGCCCGGGTCTTCCTTCTTGCCCTTTTTGAAGACCGGAGTGACATTTGCTTTCCTCCAGTCCTCAGGCACCTCTCCCGTTTCCCAAGACTTGGCAAAGATGATGGAGAGCGGTCCAGCAATGACTTCAGCCAGCTCCCTCAGCACCCGCGGGTGCATCCCATCTGGACCCATGGATTTATGGATGTCCGGATTGCTTAACTGGTCCCTAACCCAGTCCTCATCAACTAAGACAAACTCCTCCATTGCCCTGCCTTCCTCTGGGGCCTCAGGGATACGGGGCTCCTCAGGACAGCCTCTGGCAGAGTAGACAGAGACAAAGAAGGCATTCAGTAATTCTGCCTTCTCTGTATCTTCTGTCACCAGGGCACCCACCCCATTCATCAGTGGGCCTACATTGCCTCTGGTGTTAGTTTTATCTGCCATGTATTTGAAGAAGCTCTTTCTGTTGTCCTTGACCCCTCTCGCCAGGTTTAGCTCTAAGGAGGCCTTAGCTTTCCTAGTTGCCTCCCTACATCCTCTGACAACAGCCTTATATTCTTCCCAAGTGGCCAGCCCCTCCTTCCATGATTTGTAAACCCTCCTCTTCCACTTGAGTTTGCCCAGCAGTTCCCTGTTTAACCACGCAGGTCTCCTGGCTCCCTTCCTTGACTTCCTGCGCGTCGGGATGCACTGATCTTGAGCTTGGTAGAAGCAGTCCCTGAATGTTAACCAACTATCTTGGGCCCCTTTACCTTCAAGCAGCCTTGCCCATGGGATTTCCTCCAGCAATTGTTTGAACAGGCCAAAGTCGGCCCTGCTGAAGTCCAGGGTTGCAATTCTGCTCGGTATTCTGCTCCCACCACAGGAGATTCTGAACTCCACCATCTCATGGTCACTGCAACCAAGGCAGCCCCCCACCTTTACTGCTTCAACCAGACCCTCTTTGTTAGTGAGGACGAGATCCAGCAGCGCACCTCTCCTAGTCGGCTCCTCCACCATTTGCATCAGAAAGTTATCGTCAATGCACTGGAGGAACCTCCTAGACTGAGGCTGGCTGGCTGAGTAGTCCTTCCAGCAAACATCAGGGTAGTTAAAATCCCCCATAACAACCAGAGCCTGTGACTGTGAGGCCACGCTCAGCTGCCTGTAGAAGGCCTCATCAACTTCCTCACTCTGATCTGGTGGCCTGTAACAGACTCCCACAACAGTGTCACCCCTGCCAGCCTGCCCCTTAATTCTCACCCACAGACTCTCAACTTGCTCCTCAACCGCACCTGGACAGTACTCTATACATTGTAGTTGCTCTCTCAAGTAAAGAGCAACTCCACCACCTCGCCTGGCTGGCCGGTCTTTCCTGAAAAGGACATAGCCATCCATGACCACATTCCAGTCATGTGAGCTGTCCCACCATGTCTCTGTTAACGCCACCAGATCATAATCTCCTGACCGAACGCAGGTTTCTAACTCCTCCTGCTTATTCCCCATGCTGCGCGCATTGGTGTACAGGCACTTCAGGGAGCGAGCCGAGTACACCGATTTCACCCTAGGGGCCTGAGGGGCCTCCCGGTCTTTATTGATTCCAGCATGCTGCCCCACTGATGCAAGCCCAGCTACAATCCCATGCCCCTTCAAATCTAGTTTAAAGCCCTGCAAATGAGCCCTGCTAATTCCTGTCCCAGCATCCTTTTACCCCTGTGGGATAAACCTTTCCCACTATCACTGTCCGGACTGGTGTCTTATAAAACCAGCCGTTATCAAAGAACCCAAAGCCCTGCCTGTAGCACCAGTCCCGAAGCCAATCATTTACGGACTTAATTTTTCTATTCCATCCCACATCATCACCCAAAAATGGAAAGAGGGAAGAGAAGATAACTTGAGCCCCAGACTCTTTCACCATTCGTCCCAAGGCCTTGAAGTCTTTCTTCATTCCCCTCAGACTACGGGATGCCGCTTCCCCCCCATCTGTCTGGAAGATCAGCAGCGGGTAGTAGTCTGTTGGGCGCACCAGGTTGGGGAGGGCCCTGGCGATGTCCCTGATCCGAGCTCCAGGTAGGCTACAAACTTCCCGACGATGAGGGTCAGCTCTGCATATTGGGCCCTCCGTCCCTCTCAGAAGGGAATTGCCTACCACAATTACCCTTCTTTCTTTTTTATCGGAGGCAGTCTTGAGGCGTGGAGTCGATCTCCTCTTCCTATGTAACCTTGTAGGCGGCCCTTGCACCACATCCCCACCTACATCTTCTTCAATATCCAGGGCCTCAAACCTATTACGGAGGGGCACCCGGGGAAGCAAAGCAGGTAGGGAGGGGGGCTGCCTGTGACACCTAACTGGAACTTGCTTCCAACCCTCCTCAGCTGTTTGGCCCCCTACTTCTGCCCGACAGCGACAGGGCAGGGGCTCTCTCAAAACCTCCCTCTCTGCCCGACAGGGCAGGGGGTCCATCACCTTTTGGGGGGTTCCCCCTTGGGGCCTTTCTGCCTGGCACGCCAAGGAGTTACTCCACCAGTCGATCTCCCTTTCACACTCCCTGATGGACCTCAGTGTCTCAATCTCCTCCTTAAGTGTTGCAACCATGCCGAGCAGATCTTGCACCTGCTCGCACCTCACGCAGGCGGAATGCTGCCTCCCTCCCCCGGCAGCCGCAGGCTCTGGCACTCCCTGCAGCCGGACACCTGGCCAGCCACGGTTCGAGGCAGTAGCTCCATCTGAGTCGACACAGTCTTCTTTAGGCAAGCTCTCTTCCTGGAGGAGACCATGGTCGGCAGCAGTCAGGGACACCGGCAGTAGGTAAGAGGATCTAACAAGCGAGGAGTGACAGTCTCTGCGCCCTACCGCACGAGCTACCCCAGCCGCTGCTGCAGCACAGGGTGGGTGGTACTCGCCGCGTCACAGCTGGCTGCCTCACCCAGCGCCTGGCGGACAGCGACGCGTCGCTGCCCTCCCTGGAGCTTTCTCAAGGCGAGGGGCGGGGGTGCGATCGCCGTCCCCGCGGTAACGCCCACGCCACGTCAGCCGCTCTCGCAAGGGCTGCCGGGGGCTGCCGGGGCCCGAAACCCAAACCCACCCCCAGGCTTCTCCTTACCTCGTGGTCGCTCTGACGGCACCGCTTTTAAATCTCCCGCCGTCACCGTGGCACCGTGGCACCGTCACTATGCACTACTCTCATAAAAATAGCACAGATTATGCCCCAGTTAAATGTTTTCTCAAATGACTTTTTAAATAAAGGTTAGTAAAGTAATTAATGCATTTATTGCTACAGAAATAAGGTCATGGATGAAATGTTGTTCCTATTGAAATCAGTGGATATATAAAATCTACGCAGTCTGGATCTAGTGTTTCACCTTATTTCTTCATGCTTCCAGGAAAGCTGACCACCTCATCTGCCCAAATGGGCTTCAGATATCTTCTTCTAAAATAAATCAGTTTTCATATTCAAATGATTAACTAAACACGAGTAAGATCCCTGTGACGACTGATCTACATTAAAATAATGATTGATTCCTGTGTTTAGTTTAAAAAGCAGATGATCATGAATGTATGTTAAATGGTTGTGAATTTGATAGACAAAAGGTGGTTCAGTGGTTATCTCAGAAGCTAAGGAGTGTCAGAAATTGAAATAATCTTGCTAATCACAGGCATAGTGACTTTTTTGCACCTCCAAATCCTCCTCTGTTTTGCTCCATACCTTAAGCACTGCAAGTTACCTGAAACAGAGAGTATACAGGACTCTCAATAAAACCCTGCTATTGCTGTGTACATTATGATGGACTACCCTAGAGGGGTGAAGGAAATCTTGTTTTTCCCTTCTTGTTTTATACACATTTACGCTATTTTGGTTTTAGTCCAGTTAGGGCATCTGTCAAAGATTGAGGAGGCAGAAACGGAAGAGGAAATGGCTTTCTAACTCTAGATTTCTGTCTGCCAACTGGACAGGCTTAAACGTCTAATGTGAGTTAACATGTGGATACAAACCTTTTGTGAAGTTTGCTCCTTGAAGAAAACTTGCACTCAGTGACTAATAGACTTGTGTATATAGAAAAACTTTCTCAACTTTTTCACAGGAAAAAGCTAAGGACAGTGGAGTATCCTCACTTATACAACTAGGGCAAAGAAAACCCAGAGGGAAAAAAAAGCTAAGAAAGGTGATGTTTCTACTGAAAACTTCCTCTGACTCTAAATGAAGAGGAACTTCTCTCCTTTGCTGGACAAGCAAGCTTTTAATACCCACTTCTAGCTCTGGGTCTCAAGGAAATAAGTAGCAATCCACACCAAACCAGACCAAGCTGCTTAAATACTTAACATTGTACCTTACCTGCAACCCCTAATATTGATCGCGAAATGTGATGTTCATTTCCCATCATTATTACAGCTGGGTGGATAGGAAACCACAGCCTCCATCAGTCATAGCTGCTAGCCAGAGTATCATATATGTCTTGTAAGGAATCTGCTCTCACAATGCCCATGTCCACATCTAAGCAGATATTTTTTATTGTCACGCTTATGTTCGTTTCCATAGCAGTGCTGCCCTTCTATCCCACTCATGTTCTTGCAGATTTATTTTGTAATGTCATCTTGATAGCATTTGCAAAAACACAAACACAAATTGTTGGATTTCACAGTTAAGGCTGGACTATGAGGAGCCAGATATTTTGTCTAATGAGTTCATGCGCAGTACTGTAAGATACTATGCCTCTCTGGTGTGGGGCCCTTGTATCGGCTTGTCTTTTATTTTGATGAAATCAGACAAAACAATGACTGTTGTTACTCCAGCAATTGTATCTATGCAGCTTGCCAGTGGTTTATTGTGTAACTTGGCTTTTGGAGTGTTGTTTTTTTCTTTGCCCTTTGCTTGTATGGTGTCTCCCACAGCAATGCCCTGCTCTAGCAAGAGCTCCCAGGCACTCCAGAGTCTTGACAGACAAAACCAGTCGCAGTCATGTTGAATACTGAATTAATTCCCATTTGGTAGTAAATGGTGATGCATCCTTAGGCAATTCTTTCTTACACTAACTAGATCTGGGATAATTTTTCTTCTTCAGTTTTATAGGTGTCCTGAAAGAAATTCTTCCAGCAAACTGACTTAAATGTGGAGTATGTAGAATGTGTTGTTTGATGATGTCTTAACAGTTTAAGGAATGAATAAGAAGAGAATAGTGATATGAAATTGAAGCACTTTGCAAAAGAAAAACAATGAAATCATGAATATCAACAGAGTAGGTGTAAAAAACCTATTTCCTTCTGTTTTATAAAACTGAATAAATTTCATGGCCACTATAGAAGCAGTAGGGAATGAGTTAAAATTTTACAGACTGGTTGGATATTATTATAGCAATGCAGAGCACAGGAAGGAGAGTACAGAAAAGAGCTTTAGTGCCAGCCCAGTTGTTTTGCAGAAGCATGTTTATCAGTCAAATCACCTGGAGAGCACCCAAAGAAGCCAAAAGAGCAACATGGTTCGCTAAGGTCAGCAAGAATTATTATTTGGAGAGCACACGCGGTACAAGGAGCCAGTAATCAGGGGAGTAATGAGGAGGAATGACGTATTTAGATGTGAGGGACGGCTAGCAGAGATAAGAGAAATATCTGTTCTGTTCTGTTCTGTTCTGTTGAGGAACCCAAGAGGGGGAGTTAAAAAGTTGGCAAAGGAAGAAGAGAGGGAGTGGGAGCTGCTACTGCAAAGCTGACCCAGAGGATACTGACTTTATTCACAACAAGGTTAAGAGTGAAGATTATCATATTTTAATGCATTTTATCAGAGGAAATATCAGAATTTTGTTTTTATTTTTCCCTTTCATTCTGCAAATATCAAAATGTTTTCTGATATGTCAAACAAACTTTATTGCATAGTTTCATTTTAACTTTTATTCTATGCTTATTTCAGTATCACATTTACATCATATATCTAAACAGTTAACACTGAGTTATGTAGGATGTTTGAAAGTTAAAAAAAAGGGAAGTTTATCTTTCAAAAATGGCATTATATCTGTCATAAGGGCATTTCACTGGGAATTCCCTTCACATTCTGTAAAAAGATTCAAACTGATACAAGTAAAATAAAACTCAAACTGGGAATTTTATACAAAGATCAGCCAGTTGAGTCTCTATTACCACTGTCAGGTTATACAGACTGTGAATTATATTGAACAGAGAGAAATGATATTCAGCATTAAATGAGATTAAATGAGCAAAAGTAAACCTTCAGGCAACCTCTGAAAATAAGTGAGAGGAGAAGGGGAGCTGTAGAACTCAGACGGGAAGCTGTCGGTGTATCTGCACCTGCCAGCAATGCCTTGGCAGTGATTTCTCCTCTGGGCAGCACTTACCTTCCTGATCTACACTCCACTTCCATAACCCAAGAGCAGGGAAAGCTACTTCCCTGCTTTAACCCCATAAAATCGAGGAGAATTTCACCAAGTGATCAAAGATATAGGTGGTGGAAGTCTGTGATCAGCTTACTCTTTAAGAGGAAAAAAAAAAAAAGAAACAAAAAGCTCTAAAACTTTGAACTTGCAGGTTATTGTCACTAGTCCTGATCACTATTTCACCCTTTTGGGATGCTGATACACTGTTCATGCTCTCTGCAAGTAGAGGATGTGATGTTGACCTACTGCATGTGTTACCGTCAAACTGCTGGGTAGGTCAGCCTCTCCTCTTCTGGAGCAGAGGACATTGTGTTACAGGCCTTGGAAGAGACCAAGATCCCACCTGTGTGAGCAGGACCTGCGGTACTGCTCTTGAACTCATTTACAAGGGTTACTTGCTGACCAAGATCTGGGTATTCCACTTCAGTGCTGTTTCCTTGGATTTGCTAGGGGAAGGTTGTAAGCAAGCACCAGTGGTGCAGACAAACAGACCCTACAGTCAAGAACCACTAACAGAGCAACTTCAGGTGTTAAACCCCTTACAATAAAGGGATTGTATCCCAGAATGCAGACTTTGCAGATATTCTGGAAGGCTGAGAAAAATACCACAAATGCAATTATAATCAAAGAAAGGAAAAGTCTGGGAAGAAACACACTCTAAGACTTTTGAGTAAGAAAAAGTAGGACATTGTAAAAGCACCTGATTTCTGGAAAATTCTGAATTCCAGCAGACTGAGCAAAAGCAGAATTTATTAAGCAACTTCTCTTTTTCTACATAGTTATAGGGGAAATACTTATCTTTGCAGCTCACTAAATGTTTCATCAAGTTAAAATGGGGTTTATCAGTGATTATTTAAATTTGTTCTTGAAATGACAGACTAGAGATTAAAAGATTGCTTCCCATTGCAAAAATGCAACTCTTAACAGCCTCCTGCTGGAAAATGGTAGGTCAATGATAGGCTGAGAAGCCTTAGTAGTTTCAAAATGAAACAAAAATGAGTTCATGAAGCAAGTGGTATGAAACAGTTGGCTGGAACATCTGGGATCCAGAACATGGGCTATATTCTTAGCTTGAGTTTTGACTGTCAGACGTAATGGTGTTGTCACTGCTCCTCTCTTGGCAACATTTTAGGTTTTCAGAGAAGGGATCACAGTTAGAAGAGACTCACCATTTAAACCATTTTTATGTCAATAAGTGGAGTGTCATCTTCAAGAATGAAAAAGTCAGTGTCGAGGGAAAATGCTGCTGCTACAAAATATGGCTGTCCCGGTAGCCGTCAGTGCTGAACTCTCTCCTTCTGTGTGGGAAAGCAGGCAAGGAGAGAAGGAAATTGTAGCATTATTATGATGATTCATTATTTCTCCAGCTCTGATGCTTCTCAGGGTATCTTCTGGTGATTCTTCTTCGTCCCATGGTTGTTCCCACGCAAGACCTTCTGAAATATCACTTCTAACAGTTTATAGCACCAACACCAACGCAGTTGTGTTTTGCAGCTGTTCAGAGTCTTCTGCATTAGCTGGCACCTATAAGGAACAACCAGTTCATATTTAGTTAGAGAGAGAACTGGACTGCATGAGCATTTTACACTGTCAGCTTGAACTGCATCATCAGTCCCACTAGTTATTCAGGAAAGGTTCTTCTAACGAGCTAAGCTGTCTGGATTTGTTCTGGCTGTTGAAATTCTCTCATAGGTACAGAAGAAAAGATTCATGAGTGGGGAGTGACAGGGTCCCTGGCAAAACCACTCAAAAGAAAAATAACCTTTTGACCTTAAAGAAAATGGGGCAATTCCTTCATCTAACAAAAAATCCATGACAAGGCTAGGGCTCAAGGGCTGATCAGGAAGATTCCTTCACCTGCTAGTATAGTAGATCTGTTGAAGAATAAGCCTGGATGATAAATAGAGGAAACAAAATAACATAATTCAATTCTCTTACATGATGACGTGTGTTAAAAAAACCCAACAAAACCCAAACCTCTAATGAAGAAAAAGTATTTGGACCAAACCAGTGTCATGTCCTGGTATTTACTAGCTGTGCCAATGGCTGCTGATGCTGGCCGGGTGGATCACGCTTTGGCGGAGCTTCCGCACATCATGGTCAGTCAGTGCCCTGTGAGGTGCTGCCGTTGCCTGAAGAGATTGAGAAGAAGGGATTGACTGATATGGTGGGCGGCAATCACAAATTTGATGGCTGGGAGGAAACACGGAGCTGGCAATCTCACAAGGATGTTTTAGACTCTCTTCTCTGTGCCTATGATGTTTATGCACTTAAGCTTAGCAGTTATCAGTCAGCACCTGAGAATGCATAAATAAAATGTAACTTGTTCTTCGTCCCCACCTCAAAACTTTTTTCTTTCTATGCAGAATATTATCCATGCCTACAGGTCTGTGGGTCTTCCTCTGCTTAGCAGATGACTGACAGCACTTTTTTCCTCTACACATACATTTTTTGTGCCATTTCAGCTATAGAAAAGTCACTTTCTGCTACAAACAGAGGATTATACTTTTAACTTGAAAGATTGTCCTAGATAGTTTTTCATCTGTACAACAATGGAATAAAATGTTTTCAATAATCCAATCAAGCCATAGCAGAAGACCAGGTTTAAATATTGTCTAAAAGGAGATCAAACATTTTATTTAACTTATAGCAGGAACAGAAAGGAAATGAGAAATTCAGAGCTGTTCTACTGGGCATATGATATTCACGTGAGCAAGGTTTCATTATATTAGTGATTTCAGCTGAAGACAGGGAGGGTATAGAAGTAACTTTTCAGTTTGCTATGAAGGGAAAATAATTTTACTTAACCATGCCTACACTGTGCTCGTTAAAAAAAAAGCGTCAAGGACTCTGAGACAAATCTGCTTCATTCAAGCACAGCAATGCATTTAAACTGTGCCCACACATTTGGTGAGGCGACTGTGTGGTCCAGCATCCCTGATTGTCCCAGCTGGAGGCTGCCTGGGGTGCGCCATGACTCCCCGCTACACAGTAAAGTTCATGTTTCATGAAAACAGAGGATGGAGAAGGAAAGAGGGTGAAGGTCAAGATGCAGCGAGCTTGTGTACCCAGAACCAGGAGACAGGAAGTTGTCTGGGAACCTATGGTTTGCATGTAGTATAAACTCACAGTATTAGTCACATCCTCACCAATGCTGGGACCCATATAAAGCCAAAAGTCTTGGTTTCTGATGCTGGAGGTAGTGCTACAAGTCTCAAAAGAGATTAATTTTTTTGTTTTTCTGCAGTGAGAGGTCTGGCCTCAGTTTCTTCATCCTTTAGGAAAGCCTCAGTGCCAACAAAGCTCATTACAGAAGGCAGTTTCCATCCTTACTGGAATTTGCTATGTGGGATGTGCTGTTATCAGACACACAAAAATACAGGAAAGACATCTACTCATCGCATCCCAAATAAAGTCTAGAGAAATCACCTCTGATTCCTGCTAGGGACTGAACCTCTGCAGTTTGAGTTAAATCCTATTGCTGAGAACCTTTTGTGGATGAGGAAGATCACACTGAAAAGTGATTTATGATTAACCTGGTCTACCCTTCAGATGAGAAAAGATCTCACTTCTATGCCCTTCTTTCTAGGCCCAGTTATTATCATAGAATAGCTTGAGTTGGAAGGGACCTTTAAGGGTCATCTAGTTCAAACCTCCCTGCAATGAGGAGGTTGCTCTGAGCCTTGTTCAACCTGACCTTGAATGTTTCCAGGGATGGAGCATCTATCACTCCTCTGGGCAACGTGTTCCAAATTCTTCCTTATGTCCAATCTGAATCTACTCTCTTTTAGTTTAAGACTGTTACCCCTTGTCATATTACAACAGACCTTAGTAAAAAGTCTGTCCTCATCTTGCTTTTAAGCCCCCTTTAAGTACTGAAAGGCTGCAATAAGGTCTCCATGGAGCCTTTTCTTATCCAGGCTGAACAACTTCTCGGCCTGTCCTCATAGGAGAGGTGTTCCAGCCCTCTGACCACTTTTGTGACCCTCCTCCGGACCCTCTCTAATGGGTCCATGTCTTTCCTGTACTGAGAGCTCCAGAGCTGGATGCAGGACTCCAGGTGGGGTCTCACCAGAGTGGAGTAGAGGGACAGAATCACCTTCCTTGACCTCCTGGGCACCCTTCTTTAAAAACGATTCATTCTGGTTTGCTTTTCTGAGGCATTTGTGTGGGTCTTACTGTTCACAGCTAACACTAATTGAATGTTAGAAATGTAGTGTCATCACCTACTTGGTGATACTGAACTGCTCTGGGGCAAAGCCTGGGAATACAACTGTTCTTGGACCACAGAACTTGGCCACTGTCTCAAATATGCAAATAAGGATCAAACAGTTAACCCAGTGTGCATTTGCATTTCACACTGCCACTGGCTTAAAGGAGCAGAATCTGAAAATATTAAAGCCACTCACACTGTTATCTGTGCTGGCACCACTGTAAAAGTCGCTAGAAATAATCTATAGATAAGAATGTATTCTATGTTGAACGTGGAGACTCAGACTGAGTACAGCATTAAGCCACTGTTGGCTGTGTCTACAGTGCTCTGAGAGTCTGAGAATGATCAAAGCATGCAGTGCACAAGAATATGCACTTCAGCAGTCCGTTGCCTGCAAAACATGCAGTTCCTGGCAGGAGGTGATGCCAGACAAGTTGAGGAAGAAGCTTGACTTAGTTACCTTGCAGAGTTTTTACCTGAACGTCTTTATTTGTTAAATGATGGAATGATCAGGATCCAGTGCTCAGCCAGCATCCGACCTGAGGGGCTGAAGTCCAGCTCAGGCTGTATTTGCAACCAGACAAAGTAGGTCTATGGCTGAAATACAAATGAGTACTTGCATTGACCCATCAAGAAATTATCCGAATATCTAAGTACTTCCTTGGAATATTATGGCACTTAGCTGTGGCAGCTCATTCTTCAACCACCAGCCTACAAACTGCATCACAGAAATTGTTTCGCTGATAGATTATCTTGGAGGCATTACTAGATGTTATGACGATGGTAGGTCAACCCAGTTCTCTCCTCTGCTTTTTTAGTTTCCCAAGTGATTGTGTTAAAAATAAACTGCTCCAAACCTCCACTTAAAGATATATTTCCTGGTGAAATAAGTTCTGTAGAAATGGACATGTATTATTTCATGAGAAATGGTAAATAAAGAAAAAAAATGCTGTATTTTGTACTTTCTCATTACAGGTACATGAATATCTTGGCAATTTTAACTAAGTTTCATGTACAAATTACTTCAGAATTATTGTATTCCCCTCTCATTCACAAGCAACTGGAAGCACACAAAAAGGGTAAGAACAAGCAGTAAGGAAACAGAATTTGAGCTTCCTGACTTGCCATCCTGTATCTGGATGACTTGTGGTCCTGGTGTTCAGCCCCTGGAGATGACTTGAATGCATTCTGCCTGTCACTGGAGTCATGCAGGTTCAGTGTGTCACAGTTCTAAAAATGGTTTGAGAAATGAGCCAAAGATGGTTGCACAAACCTTATCACATTTCATGCAGACAGCTGCCAGTCTCTGCACTGTTTGTTATTGTTTGTCGTTTGTGTCTTCTGTCACCTAGATAAGACATCACCGAAAACAAATAGCCAAATCCATAGAACAGAAAAAAATGTGATTAGTCTGCAAAGCTTGCCGTGTTTTGGTTTTTTTGCTTTTTTTTTTTTTTGTCTGCAAAGCTTGCTGCATTTTTTCTCCATGTATATATATTGTGTTACTATTTCCCTAAACTCAAAAGGAAAAGAACAAAAACAGAGACATACTCTCGTTTAAAACAGCCTGTTAGAAAAATATTATTAGGTAGTCTTAGTTCAAATACACACAGTCATTTTATTGAGTTAAAGGTTAAGTTTTGGTTTGGAGAGATGTTTGAAAAATCTGGGCTCTGTAACATTTATCCTGTGCCTTTTGAATAATATTTTCACAGCATCAGCAATGGTCTTAGATCTATAGGGCAATGTGTTTAGAGAAATCAGGCTGCCCTATGTGGGGTTCACTGTTAAGGAAAAGTACTCTGGTTTTCTCAGACATCAACTACATTCAGTTCTCTCTGAAGAAGTGAAAGCTCTGTCTCTGAGCCTGTATTTATGCAGGTATCTATATCTAGATTTAGGAATGCATTTTCAGTAACCAACTGTGAACATTTTGGAAATGTAAAAATTGCTGCTGTCAAGTGGTAAATACGTGGAAAAAATCTGAGTTTCCTCAGAGTCATCAGTGAGATGTAATTGACAGACCGACCTTATTATTTTGTGGAAAATAATGTAGAGAGGAACTTATTCTGCCTACATCTTGTAGTGAGGCAGATAGTGTGAGACAGAAAAGCCCTATCCACAAGATAAGGCCAAGGGTCATGCGAATGCAGCATTTCTTCCTTGCTGATTTCTCCATGGGTGTTATCTGTCCATGAGGGAAAATGAAGCAGAGTTAGAGGCAGGACAGAACTGCATTTTTTTCCTCTGTTCTAATTTGTCTTTGTCAATATGGTTTCCAGTCATTGACAGGGAACCATGCTGTGTCTTTCTCAAGAATTACAGAGTTACTTCTCTGAATGTGCTTATTGGATCATTTTCCTGCCAACACATCCTCTGCTGGATTTCAGCCACAGCACAGGGACCGCTGCTGGCTCCCCTTGTCCCAGTGTCTAAAGGAAACCCAGAATAACCATGGCCCAAATTCAGTCTTAATTTGTAAATTTACTTCATAATATCCTCCAGGAAGGACTGAATGACTCCAGAAGTAACATCATCATTCTACTGCTTATCAGGGCTCTTAAACTCAGTGACATGGCTGCATCAGTCCTATTTTGTCAAGCCAGCTCCTTCAAGCATTAGCATAGCTCTGAAAGCATGATGTATGTTTGCCGTCCTTAGACAAAGAGCAAAACTAAGCCTGAGGTGGGTTGTGGCTTCTCCCTGGCCATGATAATTGAATGACAATATTGGCACAAGAACAAACGGAATGAACAAATAGCAGCCAGTTTAGGACAGAAATTCAAAAGTGGTGTGGATCATGAGAGCAGTGAGGTTTTGGAACAGTTGCCCAGGAAAAGAAGAGAGCAAAAAGTCCTTATTAGTTTTAAGAGGGACTTTAGCCTTTTTTTATAAAAGAGATTTTAAGATTTGTTTTTCTGAGCAGGCACAGGCTTGGTCCCTTCCACTCATAAGTGCTGTGTTGGGCGATCTCCCATCCCTCCCAATCCCCACATTTATGTGGCCATCTTCCAGATGCAAGTTTGCCTAGTGCTCTGATAAAGCCTGTGTTTACATGCACAAATGACAAATTCTCCAAACAACCAAGGCTGGCATGGGCCCGATCACTATATATATGTGTCATGCTGCTGCTCACCTCTTGCCCAGCTTCAGTAATCCTTGGAGGAGCTCTACTGTTTAATTTAATGTAAATCTGCAGTCAAGGCTTAGCTATTATTTTGTACTTGCATGTCTATTACTTCTTTTATCTGGGTTAAAGTAAACCCATTAGCTTGTATATTCTGTACATGGTAGGAATATTTACCTAACAGAAAATGCACCTCTTTAACGTTTTTTAAATGATATACGGATTTGCCTAACCTTGGGGTCAGTCTCACTTCTAGCCATGTAGGCGAACCCTGCAACACTTCTTGTATACTTTGATAGTAGTGTTTCAGGACCAAAAAAGAGATGCTCCGTTGTGCAAAAACTGTCCTTGGGACTTTCCCTCTGTTCAAGACCTGCACAGCAGTGATGTATGTGTGTCAGGCTGTACTACCCTTCTGATGCAAGACAGGCAAGGGCTACTTCTCTGGACCAAATCAGGAACCCTCACAGGCTCATCTCTGTCTAGACCATTCCCAATGGGAATTTGTACAACTCCCAGTCTTGCCATCTCAAATCTAAGAGCAATTATCTACAAGACTTCTATTCCCATTTCATAGGTGAGTGACCACAGGCAGAGGCAACCCATTGAAGCTGGCCTTGCACAGGCAGCCTGTGGGGACTTGCTCATATGGCAAAGTTCACCACTGGGAGGTGTGGAAATAAACTTTATGTAGGAAGAGGCAGCTGGTTTTCTTCTTCAGGGACTTGGCAACTGCAGGTTCTACCATCTGTTTTGCAAATTATACTATTTAGACATATTTATCATTTGCAAGTTTGTCCTAAAATCTAAAAGGTGTCTGCTTCTATTCAAACTGATTTTTTGTCTTTCTCTATCCCCACAGGCTGCCTGGAAAACCACTCCAAACTCTTTTCATATTTTTCAATTACATCCTTATTTAGATGTCTCATTTCTATAGCAAATTAATCTAATTTTCTTATTTTTTAGGTTTGTATTTTCTAAATTTCAAATAATTTCTGCTGTTCTTTGAATGCAATTTCTTCTAGTCTTTCTGGGTACCAAAACTAACCTGCCTGAGCTGTAATTCTCTAGATCATGGTTTCTTCCACTTTTAAAGAAAAAATTCTCTTTATAATATTTGTCCTTCTCCAGTCTTCTGAGACTTCACTATTTTTTATAAATGCATTTTTTGTTAGACATCATGATTATTCAAGTACATACAGTTTGACCAGTTCCATAAGGAATCAAGTGTATGTTTGTCTTGTGGTTTCAGTCTGAATATATCCTCCTCACCTAAACTGTCTTTAATCTACTCTTTCCTGATATAGACTTTCCTCCTCAATATTCAGTAGCTGTTTAAACGACAGTCACCATTAATACTTTTGTAAAAGCTACATCAAATAGGTCCTAAACAGTTTAATCCTTTTCCTGATGATTATTTTCTCCTGCTTTCTCATAAGAGATACAGAGGTGAAAATGTAGTGTATTACTTAACTTCTTATGCATTTAGCCAACATTGAGTTTAGTTGTAATTTTCGCTCCTTTCTCTTTGAAATGAATTTTGCCCCTCTGCTTGTGGCAATCAAGTATAGATACCTATAGTTACTAGCACTTTTTAAACTTTTTATTTATCTCTGATTTTCTGATTCTCCAGGTATGCCTCATACAGCCTGATTAGCCACTATGGCATTTCTCTATTTTTATTCTACAGGAGGACAGAATGGTATTGTGTACTTTATATTGTTTCGTATAGGAATTGCCATGTCTCCTGAACTATTTTTTCCCCTTGGAACTCTTCTCCATGGGCTCCTTTCCTCCCTGTCTGAAGGCTCTTTTGTTGGCCCTTTCCAAGCACATTGTAAGCAGTCATTTTCTGCTCAGATTCATTCCTCCATTTTTGATCCATCAACTCTATTGGGACAAAATAATTTTCACTCAGATTGCTTTTTGTAGATTTGTTTAAAAGTCCTAGTCAAACACAGTAAAACCCAAGCCAACCAGGGACACTTAGAGACTCTGAGATCTAGGACAGAGACTGTTGTGCCTTAAGCAGTCCAAGGTATCATGGTACTGTCTGAGCAGTGCCATACTGCTTTTTCTGTTAATATCAGGAAAAGGAAATATGCCAAGAAAGCAACAATAGATGCTCAGTTCTTTGCAGATGTAGGTGCCACAAAGGGAGCACAAAGCATATATGCAGGCTATATAGAGGAATATATCTAACATGAGTCCCAATCTCAGAAGGACTAAGAAATGCAGGACATTTGTGCTGATGAAGGGATGTGGTGGGACAATGGTTTTAGCAGCAGCTTTATAGGCAACACCATCTCTCTTGTGTGTGAAACCCCAGCTCTCCATGGAAAAGTCAGGCAATTTTTCCACTGAATGGTGTTCAGGAGAGTTTGTTTTCCTCTTCTTCCACTGGTCTCCTTCTCTGTCCCTTGACACTCTTCATGTAAGGGGATGCTTATATCTCTGCTGTCCTTAAAAACACAGGGTGTTGGCAGTCCAGCTTGTCCACCGTGGAAGTCCAAGAGACTAAATCTTCATTGAATGGATTTTTTTTCCTCTGGTAAGTGCTCAGCTGTTCCTGAAAGAACTGTCCTTCATTGCACTAAATTGAGTGACCATGCATCAGCAATTGCAAACACATAAGTAAAAACTACATTCAGGAAACAAACAGCAAATAGATTAATTGGAATAAACAGTACCAACTATTTTGCACCTTTCTTCTTCCTCAGATATTATCTCCTTTCTATTCCTCTTCCTCCACTTCCACCACCATATCTTGGTCCCTGAAGTGTTTCATGCCCCCAGGTAGCAGGGCAGTTAATTGATAACATGGCGTGAACTCTCTCCTGTTCAAGTTTGTATGTAGCTGTAATCGTGTGGCATCTGAGTATAGCCAACAAAATTGAACAAGAATGCTGGCAACGCTGAAAGTTATATATAGGGCATTTTCTAAAAAATGTAACAGGTGAAGAAGTCTAGAAATTGGATAGATTTTTTTTTTTTTCTGTTTTGAGTTGTAAAAACTGTCTCAGAAAAAAACTATTCTCAGAGGATCCCTATGCAGGGGTGCACAAGCAGGCCCTTAGCACCCATTGCTGGGAACAAGATGCCAGCAGGTGTCCTCTGTTTGAATTACGGGCTGTTTGCAGAAATTTCAAATGTCTCTTCTCTAGGACTGGCAGGAGTGCCAGCTACAGCCAATCAGAAAGTTTAATGAAAACTGCTGAAAACCTTGTGTGAATTTTCCTTGTGGTGAGGGCTGGCAGGCAAAAGTACAAGGTTGCTAGCGCCGAGGCAGACCCCTCCTATCTGCCCGCAGTCTGAAGTGCTTGAAAGCCCTGCATTTATCTCTGTTCTTTTTACTCACGAGTGATATGGGATAATTTTAAATTCTTAACACAGCTATAGAAACCTACAACTTAGCTCTTTTAAAGCTTTTTCTGGAAAGAAAACAAGTGGATGGAGGCCTGCTTTGCCTTGCCAAGGCGGGGTTGTACCCACATATATCCTCTCAGATTTTATTTTTATAGCTGTGTGAGATAAGCAGACTGTCCCAGTGAAACCTGCTACTGCCATGGTGTTTCTCAACGTGAATACAACCTGGGTATTTTTATTTGGTCAAATAAATAATTTGTATAAGCATGCATGTGTGTATGCCTATGATGTATTTACTGAAGTGGTTGCTGCTGGTGTTTGTTCAGCTAAATACTATTTATGCTTTGGCATAACAAATCATTTTGTGCTCATTACAATCTCCAGCTCCAAATCTATTAGAATAAGCATTCTGACATTTAGAAGAAGAATAAGCATGTCTGTGAATACAGTATCATCATAGACCTTAGAGACAGCTGAAAATATTTAAAAGGAAGATGAACAGCTGCTTTAAACTGGAAAGCTGTGAATTAGTTCTTTTTTACATGATCTTTTTTACACAGTGGTTTCTGACTTTGTGTCTGCATTGTCTCTTCACTGGACTATAGATCTTAACACTCTGCGTTAGATCCCAGCTGGGTCTTAAGCATTGCTTGTAATTCTTATGTACAGAATAGTTTTACAACTTGAAATGAATGTTTTTGCATCTGTAAACTTCTTGCTTTAGATGTGTCTCTCTTATTCTCTATTTCTTCCTAATAAGTGAAAGCATCAGCAGAAGCACAAACACAGTGTCCTGAGAGCTCCAGAAAAAAATGCTTCAAACTGTTGCAGCAAACACCCTGAAATGAAGACTACAGTGTCCCAGTCTTTGGCTCAGCACTGGTAAGTACTATAGCCATGTGAGCACTGGATATATTTGGGAAAAATCTGCACTATTCCAAGTGCAGTGATGCACAGTAAGAACCCAACTGTAATTCCTTTTTTTTCCCCCTTCAGCAATGCCTTTCACGTGCATAATTTTTTTCTTTTCACATCATCTACTGAGTACTTTTGATCCAGTCTGTTTTACAAATGCAAATTCTTGGCAATGATATTAGTTGACACCTGAAAGTATCTTTTCCTTTGACTATAAAACATCCGTTGAACCTTGAGGGGAAAAAAAGCAAATAATCTTATATCTTTAGCTGTCTACGTTAATTTGTGCAAAGCACAGATAGCAAGGTTATTTATACACGCATTTGCCAGGACAAAAGATTCCTATTTTTGAAACATGGGAGAGATGGGAAAACATGCTACTTCCTTCATTTTATGGACTACGTACCGGTAACACGTTGTTTGCCACTTCCTCCCCACAACTCTGCACAGAGTCCAGCCCTGCAAAGCCCAAAGAATTGACTCAGGGTGCCTCATTTCTGCAGGTTACAGCTGAGCCTTTGGTCTCAGGAGAGTGACTCAGTCATGTTGGGAGAGAGAAAAGCCAACACAGAAAGCAACTACTATTACTTCGTGTCAAAAAATGAAAAGCCTGATGCATTATTGTATGCAAAGTAGACTGAGATGGGACACCCAGTCTTCAGCACAAGTCCTTCATTCACTTGTGTGACAACCTGTAAAAGGAGAAAGTTGACATCAGAGGTATTCAGCCCATAGACTTGAGACCAGGTGTCAAAAAAAGCTTCTTTACTTGATATGCAGCAGAGTCTAGACTCCACATTTGGGATTTTTTTTTATCTTTTCATGTCTAGCTGATGACTGAAGTAACTTGCATGCTTTACCAGATAAATGACCCCTGAGAGCTACATCTATTTATAAGCTGTTACCTTAAAAGACATTATTCCTTTTATTGATTATTCATTTTTTAATCTGCTTGGAGTGGATCATAGAATATGTGCTGGTTTTTTTCTTCCCAACATTACACATGTAAGTAAGGAAGTTCTTTGTTTCTTTTAAATAGAAGAATAAACACTGAGAAATCCATCCACTTTTATAACAAACACCCAGTTTTATAACAAATCTGGCATTTTGCCCAATTACTCTGCAAATTTTCCCCAGTCTGCAGAGTTCTTAAATATACTCACAGCAAAATTGAGAAGTTCAGCTAGTTACCTATCCAATAACCTGCACCTTGGACACAAACACTTTTTTTGTGGCGTCCTTTTACTTCAGGAAGAGGTAGTACAGGCAGACCTGGTTTGCTTGTTTTACAGTGTATTGTTTGGCTGGGCTATTGGAGATGTCTGTGGCTCTGTGGTAACTCCCATCATCTTCTGCACACCATTTATAGCTGCCAAAGCAGTCCTCACACCCTCGAGCTAGCCCCTTTTCCCTCCCTACCTATTTTTTTCTCATACCCATAGCCTGACCCAACCTCTGTGTTTTCACAGGTCTTTTAATTACCAGCCTGAGGCAAACTGGAAGAAGCAGAGGGAGTAGATCAAGCAGCCACTAAGCCAATTTCCCGTTTACCAGATGAGCAGAGTCCCGTAAATTTTGCAGCTTCTCTGAAGCCAGTTTGAGGTGAGGAAGACTGAGATGTGAAAGTCTCCCATAGCCTTCTGTAGGTCACTCAGCAATTCATGCCTTATTGCAGCTTCCAGACAGTGTCCAATGCTGATTTTTTGCTAACAGGGGCATGTCTCAAGCTGCTGGTTTTCAGCTGTGGACTATGTGCATAGCAGAAGAGAAAGGCACAGCATGGTCCCAGCCTGAGGTCCACTGGGCTCTGCTATCTTCCCTTCAAGTGATCTACGTCTGGCAGAATGTCGGGGTCCCTGTAACCCCACATGCCTGTTAAAAGCCTGATGTGTACCACAGCACATATCCATCTGCTCGGGGCACCATGAAGTTAATTGAGTTGTGATCTATGAGTTGACTTAAACGGCCATTCCTGTTTCCACATTGTCCTGCATGATTTAGCGGAGGAGAGTGCCTCCATTAGAAAGACTTCTTCCCCTATGTAATTCAATTTTTTCTTTCCTAGCTGTATTAACTTGTATTTACCGTAGCTTTCTTATTTTTGAACTTGTGATTCCTTTTTCTTCTTTAATTAGACCTTGTTCTTGAGCAGGCCATATACATACTAGATTATCATCTGATAACATGAACAAATTGCCTCTTTAAAAAGAAGATTATCCCCAGGACAAGGGAAACAAAAAGCTAATGAAAGTGATCTGCAAACGTGATAAAGGCAGGCTGATATCTACTGCCTCGTTCCAGTAATATTATGAGAGATAGGCTTATAAAAAATTAATTCTCCTATGTAAAGTCAGCTGTCAATCTCTAGCAATGTTTCTTTAAACAATGTGGTAGGTTTTGTTTGTTTGGTTGGTTGGTTGGGTTTTTTGTGGGTTTTTTTGTTGTTTGGTTTTGGTTTTGGTTTTGGTTTTGGTTTTTTTAGGAAAAGGAAGCTAAAAGGAACATCCTCTCACTTTAAAATAAAATGCTTCCATTTCGGTTTGGAATTCATGCAGAATTTGAGAGTTGAATCTATTTCATAAGTAGATTTAATTTATTTTAGAAAGAAATTTTTTTCTGGACTTAAGCTAGATTTGCACTATTTTTGCAGTGACCATGAAAATAACAGAGCAAATATATTACTCCTCAAGTTAATTTTTGCCATGTTTTGAATTTTGCATTTCATAGGTGAAAACAACAAGATTTTTGAGGGAAATTGATACCAACTGTCAAAATTGAAATAGGATTTATTGTTCAGGATGGACGCAAAGGAGCTCTGTGGAAGTCCTAGGCAGACGAAGAGTTGCTCAGCAGTTTAATCTCACACAATTTATGTATATATGTATATACTCACATTTGTATGATTCATCCCCATTTCCTAGAAAGATGAAATGGCATAGTAGATCCACATTGCTGGATGAAAGGTTATACTTTTCATGAGCTGTAGTACAACCTCATAGGCAATTATCACCATTAACAGAAAGTCATTCTAAGAAAATCTATATAAAATACTGTTTTTCTTGGGCAAACAGAAATTATTCATCACTAGAAGCTCTGGAATTCTTCCTGGGAAAAAAAAAGGTCACCTTATTCCCTCATCCTGAGCAAGACTTGTTAAAACTAAACCAAAATGTCTTTCCTAGTCTCTCCTCCATGTCCAAAATATTTGACTGTGGGTTATATATTCTCTGGAATTCAGCAGTTCATTCATTATATAGGCAACTCCAGGCTCTTGCATTCCTGAAAGCAAAGCTAGTTACTCTCTGTCAATCCATGCGCAAACCCCATAGTTTCCTTTTCAACTTTTGCACCTGGTGGCAAAGTCAGTTTAAGAAGTTCTTCTCTTCCTTGGGTGCTCCCATTTCTTCTCTGGTGCTTCATTCCTGCTGCTGCACCACACTGCCCCTTCATCTGTGCTGATACTGCTGCTGGAGGGATGTGTGCTGGGAACCCAGGCAGATATTCAAACTAGTTTTAGAAAAATAAAAATATTTAGACATTTTAACCCACATCAGTCCCTGATCAATTTCTGAGCAGGGCCCCTGGCAAAAAAGCAACATTATAAATGTCATATCCTACAACACAAAGGCAGGAATGAGGGGATAATGTGGAAAGAAATCTTGAAAGTGGATGAAAAGCTGAATGCCTAAGTGCTGGGTTGTCCCTGACAGAAGGTGGAAGGTCTCATCAGGAATGAAGACAAAAGACAGTTCCATTTTTTAAAAGTGGGGTCCCAGAGTCATACTTAATGAACTACATTTGTTAAATGAAATAATTTCTTTGCTGTGCTTCGTTTTTAATGGACTGCGGGTACTATTTTTGACACCGGACTTGTTAAAAGAATACGCTCATTAAAGAGGAAGGTGACAAAGTGCAGCGTTCCTAAAATAATAGCATGACGCCATAGGGCTACAAATTATGGCTGAATTTCCATGGTAATCTTTGCAGCCAAACTTACTTGTAATGTTCACGTTCTGGCTAAAAGGGAAATATTTTCCTCCCATCCCCTGGGTAGAAGGATGATCATTCACTGTATAACAAGTTTCAGAGCTTTATAACAATTTAACTATGTAAATTGACTTTACTTGCTAGTCTGCTCAGCTGTATCCATTTGGGAGATGGCTCAGGAGATGTCTTGAATTTGATTCAGGAGGTGCAGCAAAATACATTGGCTGAACATACTGACTCACTTTAGGAAGGTGAAAGAGACTGTGAAGAGAAGGAGCTAAATTAAACTTTATATGTATTACAGTAAATGCTCAGCACACGCAATGGACTAGACGAGAGAAATATTCCAAGTACAGCTTTTTGTGAGTCATTGTATTTTACCAGGTGACTGATCAGCACATCCCCAAGGCTTTTCTGTGCCATGTCCTACTTGTGATCAGATATAACATCATTCAAATAGAGAATGATTGGGTTCTTATTTTCTTCCCTCTTACATCCACACACACCAGGAGCCAGTGGAGTCAGAATGGTGTAAGGGTATTGCTCTAATTCCCAGACTTTCATATGAGTAGCTTGTTATTGAACCTTTACAGCAAAATAGATTATCTTCAAGTTTTATCACCAGGATTATTTCCTCAGCTGCTCTCTTATCTCTCGGAGAAATAGCAGTACCCATCATAGGTTCAAACAGGAAAGGGTAGGCTTAAGCAGCCACCTGATGCTCTCTGAAGAGAGCATTGTCTGGATAGATATAGAAAATCCATTGTTTTTTTCAAACAGCAGTCAACAAGTTTTTGCATTGAAGATGGATCTCCAGGAGCTACTGATGAGTGTAGTAAAACTGGATGTGGTTAGTCTGCTCATGAGTAGGAGTCAAAGGCTAATAACTTTCTTCATGCTGTGAAAGACTTTCTGCTGCAGGAGTAGACTGAGCTCTGCCTGAAGACCATGTTTTGTTTCAAAACCTATGAGTGGTCCTGTTCCTCTTGTTCCACTTCACTTCTGTCGGGTGTGTCAAGTCACACAGCTGCCAGGATGAATAAGTTTGTAAAAAATCTCCTCCTGGAGGCTTTGAAAAAACACCCAAGTAATAGCCTCATAGGGAGGAAAAGAGTGAGCAAGAGCAAGAGCTTTGAAAGGAAAAGCAGTTGGAGAAGTATTCACAGTGATTTGTGAGGAAGGAAATTATTGCAGCACATGCTGAGATGCACGGGAAGATGTAGGTATCTGGAGCTTAGGCACAGCGGGGCTGGTCCTGGGGCAGAGAAGGGACATTCATCCCTCTCCAAATGGGCCCAGGAATCTGCACTGAGCACTGGTGACCATGCTCAACAGGCAAAGGTGTCTCATCCAAGGAAGTATCCACATTCCCCCGAGACCCCTGCATCAGGGTGACAGCATTCACTGCCATGGGCAGCAGTTCTGGTCTGACACCATTCTTGGTGCAAGAGGGACGAGTTCACCTCTAGAGCATTTGGCTTTCACAGGGGAGTGACTCGCTGGGTTTCAGCCAATGTGCTGCTCAGTTGACTGAGCAAAATGAACCCATGTGCCAGGGCCAAACCCGGCACTTTTATGCAGGAGATGCTGGCTGAGCTGCAAGAGATTTTCTTGATAGAGAGGGAACCCACATCCCATCCCTGCTTCTGCCCAAGGGGGACCTGAACTCTTTTTTTCTGAGGAGATTTGAGAAAACATCTCAAAACCCAGAGAAGAGTGACATGACAGATTTAATTCTTCTGCCTGAGCTTTCTTCATGGACAACTTCAGGTCCGGTCCTCAGCAGCATCAGCCTCACAGAGAGCTCCAGAACTCTGCATGGCACTCTGGGGCTGCTGGCCATACACGGCTTTCAGCTCAGCAGCTTGTTTACTGTTATTCGAGACATTGCTGCTCGAGTGACAGGCCAAATATTCTTCTTGCACTTAGATTTACTCAACAGGAGATTCAATATCTGCACATACAGAGCCCTATCTCATCTGTTTCAGTGATCCACACAGATATAAAGGGAATTATAAAGCCTTCTTTTCTGGCCTAGGTTTACCTGACTCATCTACAGCTGGGGTACATTAAAACACAGATTCTTTGAGGAAAGAGAAGTATTTGCAACTGATTCAATAGGAATTTTCCATCTGTAGCGTTTCCCTGTCTGAGTGAACCCTGAGGGCACATCTCAGATGTGTTCTTCACACTGAGAATCTCCTAAGCTTCTGGGGACACCAGGTTTATCCTCCAGGACACAGGGACAGCTCTCAAGTGGGCTCATCATTTCACTACTGATGTCAGAGAAACTGGTAGCAGCTGAGAAGTGCATTTATTATCTCAGCTCGTGAAATGCAAATATAGAGGTGTGAGCCCACAAAAAGGCCTAACCAGCACTGCTTTGGAGTCACCAATCTGATAAAAATGTTCTCTTCATGCCAAAGGAAGTCTCCCTGAATCACACTTCATTCTCAGTTTTAATAACTTTAGTAACTTATATGTATTGTGATATTAGCCTCACAACGAAACACTAAATCAGTGTATAGAAGATTAGGAGATTTTCTTTATACAAAAAATATCCATTCTGGTTATCTGAATAACGTCTAGGGGATTATTTTTTAAAATGATCTTGTGTATTTTTCTCTCAGCTTTTGTTACATTGTGTTAATGTGTTCAGAGTTATTTCTAGAATTCAAAAAGGCCGGAAAAATCTATCGTTTTCTTATAAAAGCAGACTTTTTCTCAACCATTACCAGTAACTAAGTGTCAATAGAAACAATGACACTGTAGGCTTCCTGATAACACTAGCAAAACAAACTGAATTTTGTGTACTTACAGATTCACGAAGAACACACGTAAGTTTACATATGTGTGTATATATATATACATAGATCATATATGTTTTAAAACAGAAAATTATTTGAAATATACAGTCAAGATTGTTGCTGCTATTGATAATACGTCGAAATTTACAGAGAGGCCAAGATTCACACTCTTGTACCAGCAGTTTTATGAAGGGCACAGTGGCACAGCACTTGAAGGAGTCTCTTCACAGGCACATGATGCTGAAAGAGGCAGAGCACAGGAAAGAAAGAGTTGGATGCACGGAGTTTATGTTTAAAACTTTCTGTTGTAATAAGAATGAAAAAAGAGGATAAGCAGAGAACTATTATTGTAAACAATTTGCTGAATGATTAAATGACCACTTAGTAAAGGACCAGTGCAAAACATACAAAAATGTTTGCCATATCAAGTGAATGAAAAATAGTCAAAAGTCTCCAGTATTTGCTCTAATAAAAGTTTTAAATTTGATTCTGGACACAACACTCTCAACGGGTTAAAAGCTTGAGCCTTTGGATGTCCTACCCCCACGAGATTTGTCTAGACAAGCCAACCACTTCCTTTCCTAAAGGATGTTCACACCACAACAGGAAAAGCCACAAGGCCTTGGTCATCTCCTCTCATGTAAAATCCCACAGCAGGAGAGGAGTTGGGGGGCAGGGGGGAGCCCCTGCAGTTTTCCCCACCACCAGGTAAATGCTGACACTAGAGGTTGCCTCTGTAGATCCAGCTATGGATCCCACTCTTGCAATCAGCCGAGCTATCAGCCATGGTCTTTTCAATATACCATGTCAGAAAAATCCATGAGATACATTATAGCAACATTTGCTATAGAATAGGCCCCAGGGAAATCTTAATAAAGCTCCAGTTTTTGTAATGTTTTCTTCTTAAAAGGCAAGGATGGGGTTTATGGTTCCTTTCACCCTTTCCAGCTCCTCTTTCTCTTTACACTATGCATTATCTGTTCCTTTAGGTGAAGAGACGTGGCCTAAATTTTAATACTCTTCTGCATTCTTCCTCTCTCTCTTTTTCCATGTCCTGTTAAGGTTAAGGCATTTTTTAATATCTAAGATTTAATACTCATAGTTTTGCATGTTGCTACTACCCTCTAACAGCTATGTCACTTTATAGTCAATGGGGACCTATACCTGAGCTGCAGAAGTAGATAAATTGTAAAAGATACAAAGTACAACATGTAGCAAGGGTTGAGTGTGACAGTGAATAAGCAAGCACCTCTTGCGTGAAAAGCAATGTCATGAAAAAGCGGTGCTGTTATGAGTGTCATTATGAGTATTTTTGCACTCATTGCCTCTCAGAGAAAAACCTTTTCCTCACTGGTACACAATAAAATCTCATTTGACACTCAGTGCCTTTGTAGAGGCTCTCAGCACTGCAGGGACCAAGGTGAACTCTCTCCACCACTGCAGCACAACCTCCAAGGCTGCAAAGGCTGCAAAGCTTGTTACTGTTCTGGTTGCTCATCTGCCTCTTCTCAGCTGTAGCATCCCTCATATCCACAAAAATCACTGATGGAGGAAAGGCACTGAGGTATAAATAGGAGAGAAAGAATTAGTTGGAAACCACTGGGAAGCACAGATGCAATTGAGATTATAATGGAGCTTGGTGATTCCTAATGACCAGGAAACACATTGCTGAATGGAATAAAGACAGAACATCAGAGTCTCAGGTAATCTGCCAAAATAACCTAAACAGGAAACAAAAGACAGCACTTTCATTGGCATGACCCAAATAGGACTGGTCTGCCTTCAAACAAGATTTCTACTTACACATTCTTCTCTAAGCAGTACATTGTCTCCACCTTCAACCAATTTGAAGTAACTGCAGTCTCACCATATCTAAGGTATCAGCTCTACTCTGCTTGGTGCTTCCTCAACACTTTCAGACCAAAGGCTCTGCTTCCCTGTTCCCTTCCTCTGCCACACTGACTCTTATTAGACTGCTAAACAATCCACATTTATTTAAAATTAAAGCAACAAGGAAAACCAAGAATTAAAATTCCATGATGATGCTTCCTGATGATGCTTTAGGTGCACAACACTACAAAATTCTGCTGTCACTTAAAGGATAAAAAGTTTTACATGCCAGGAAAATCATTAGGTAACAAATCCAAATAAATAGGCTCCCCTATCATGAACAAGTTACCTGGCTCACCAGACAGACAGCTTCGCTGTTCGTTCTGATTAACTTTCATTCCTGTGCCAAGGTTGAGTTGCTAGTTACTCTGTACACTTGTTTTGTGAACAGATGTAAGAGCCAATGAGAGAAAGTTCAAGGACAGTCAAGCTATTGCATGAAAATAGACATCTCTGAGCATGGCACAGACCTCAGGACAACACATCTCATGAGTCTCTCCTTCCAAAATATTCAGTAAGCATAGAGCTGGTTGCTGCAGCTTTCAGAAATGTAGACATGAATGTAAAACCACCTTTCTGAGCGTGGCAGGTCCTGCTGGTCACCCAGCAAGAGAGGAAACTTTTTGCATCAGTCCTGAGTTGTCTTAATGGTTACAAAGGGGTTTCTTACTGATGTTGTACTGGTCGCCTTCAATGAACAGCTCTTTTGAGCTTGTCATTTAGCTGAACACTGTAATTCATAGCCAGTTTTGTGGCTGACTGAAGCCTTTGGAGTCATTGAAGAAAGGGACTTTTATCAGCTTTTGGGCAGCTTCTCCAGTGTCAGTAAGCTGAGTAAACACTAGCAGTTGATGTCTGCCTTGGAGTAACGGGTGGGAGGAAAGCCTTTTGTGGAGTCTAGATGAACATGCTTTTCAGACTCATGGACAGGGGTGAACAGGTATGATTTGCTGCCTTTTCTTCTTGTAACTGCTTATAATCAGAACTTCTTATGTAGAGAATAAATATTATGATTATATTTTCTTCTGTTAATTAAAAGTGAGAAACAGCAGTGAGTCATCTTCAGTCACAGGGAATAAAAATGAATCAATTGTTATTAAAACCAAAACCACTCTTTGTCACACTAACACCATTTGCATTTATCTCCCGCATTCTTTCCAAAACACTTTGGTGCTTTTCTTGAAGACTTCCTTGCAGCTAATGAGGATTTCACATTTGCAGAATTATGACTTCATTGGAAGCCAAGGAAACAGCAAGAACTGATGAACCTCTAAGCATAAAAGATGATGTTTCCATGAAAGAAGCCAAAGAAACAAAGTATCTTGTGGGTCTGGAGATGTAAATGTTGGCTGGTCACCAAGTGAGCCGGGTTCACACTGAGCACACAGGTACTGCCAGCTCTAAACCTGAGTTGCTCTCCTTGGCTAAGAGCCAGAGATTCGCTGAATGTAAAGGTATGTTGGGAGAGGCAGCACGGGCCCACCCTGTCTTTCGCCTGAGCACCAGACTGCTGCTCTGTATCCCATCAGTGCTTCTGGTGACAGTGCATCGCCAACATCAAGCAAAGAACATCACCTACCAATGGTCAACTGAGTCTTCGAGGCAGCCAGAGCTTAAGCCACACAGAGCTACAGATGTCCCATCACCCGTACTTCTATATCTGGCAGTAGCTCAGAGATGGCAAAGGAAAGAGCATCTGGGGAACTACAGACCTGTCAGTCTAACCTTGGTGCTGGGGAAGGTCACAGAGCAGGTAATCCTGAGTGACATCACACAGCACATACAAGAAAACCATGCGATCAGGCCCGGTCAACATGGATTTATGAAAGGCAGGTCCTGTTTGACCAACCTGATCTCCTTCTATTGCAAGGTGACCCACCTAGTAGATGAGTGAAAGGCTGTGGATGTTGTGTACTTAGATTTCAGTAAAGCCTTTGACACCGTATCCCACAGCATCCTCCTGGAGAAGCTGGCAGCTCATGGCCTGGATGGGTGTACTCTGCGATGGATAAAGAACCGGCTGGAGGACCGGGCCCAAAGAGTTGTGGTGAACGGAACCAAATCCAGTTGGAGGGCGGTCACTAGTGGTGTTCCCCAGGGCTCAGTATTGGGGCCAGTTCTGTTTAATCTCTTTGTCAATGATCTAGATGAGGGGACTGAGCGCACCCTTAGTAAGTTTGCAGATGACACCAAGTTGGGTGGGAATGTTGATCTGCTGGAGGGTAGGATGGCCATACAGAGGGATCTGGACTGGCTGGATCATTGGGCTGAGGCCAATTGTATGAGGTTTAACAATGCCAAGTGCCGGGTCCTGCACTTGGATCACAACAACCCCAGGCAGTGCTATAAGCTCAGGGAAGAGTGGCTGGAAAGCTGCCTGGCAGAGAGGGATCCGGGGGTGTTGATTGACAGCCGGCTGAATATGAGCCAGCAGTGTGCCCAGGAGGCCAAAAAAGCCAAGAGCATCCTGGCTTATATCAGGAATAGGGTGGCCAGGAGGACTAGAAAGTGATTGTGCCACTGTTCTCGGCACTGATGAGGCCACACCTTGAATCCTCTGTTCAGTTTTGGGGCCCTCATCATAAGAAAGACACTGAGGTACTAGAGAGAGTACAGAGGAGGCAATGGAGCTGTTGAGGGGTCTGGAGCACAAGTCTGATGAGGAGTGGTTGAGGGAACTGGGGCTGTTCAGCCTGGAGAAAAGGAGGCTGAGGGGAGACCTTATCGCTCTCTACAACTACCTGAAAGGAGGTTGTAGCATGGAGGGTGTTGGTCTCTTCTCCCAAGTAGCAAGTGAAAGGACAAGAGGAAATGGCCTCAAGTTGCACCAGGGGAGGTTTAGATTGGATATTAGGAAAAACTTCACAAAAAGGGTTGTCAGGCATTGGAACAAGCTGCCCAGGGAGGTGGTGGAGTCACCATCCCTGGACGTGTTTAAAAGGCATTTAGATGAGGCTCTTAGGGCCATGGTTTAGTGCTAGAGTTAGGTTATGGTTGGACTCAATGAACCTGCGTGTCCCTTCCAACCAAAATGAATTCTGTGATTCTATAAAGGACTGGTTGTCTCCTGCCTTGTTCAACACCAGAGAAAGGGACCATTTAAGCAAGGTAGAATATATAAGATTCACACGTATGGAAATGGACTTAATGCTTTTTAAACCACTAACACTCATTATTGCAAGGTATTAGCAAAGAAAAGAACTAAATATAATTCAAATTGGGACTAAAAATCTAGAAGCCATTGGATTTTTTCGTTACATTAAGCCTTGGAAACTTTGGAAATGCTGTAAATTTCATGCTGTATCTCTGAGCAGGAGAGTGTAGGAGAAGGTAGAGGAGCTGGGAAAAACATCTGTGGGCAGATGATTTGGTAATTATTAACAGGAGGGTTCTTGTGCTTCCCCTCAGAAAGGAGTTAATCTTATGCAGAAACAATTTATGAACATACAGTGAATACAAAATTGTTATAGTAGGTCAATTTTCTTTCTCCGAAGAATCACCAATAATATAAAGGAAAGAATAATACCAAAATTGTAATCTAGCCACAAAAATTTTCCTCAGATCTTCTCAGTTTTCCACTTGGGTTTTTAATGCCTCTTTAATGCCTAAAATTGCCCCAAGAAGTAGATTGGAAAAATAGTTTGCTGGCTGCTGTATCACCAGTTTTTCATATTAGGACAAAGCAGTTTATAAGAAAAGTGCTTACGTCCCTACCTGTCAGTTGGTCTTTTCCTTTTTAATTTTCCTTTTATTTTTGTTCTTCTTGTTGGTTTGTTTGGTTGGTTTTGTGTCTTGTGGTTTTTGTTTGTTTGTTTGTTTTAAAGCATGCTGGCTTCTTTAAGTATTGTGCTCCATCCACAGCAATAAAAATTCTTAGGGTGAGTTTTGACTTCAGAGATATTTCTACAAATTAATTACTCTCATGAGCATCTGGACACCTCCATAGTCTCCTCAACAGACTCAGCAGCAGTCTGCCCTAAACAGCAAGAAGCAATAAGCACCTCTAGTTCTCACTGGTTTCCACTGTCCATTTCTTGCACACCAGTGACTGCATTTTCTCTTTGAACTGACAGTCTCCATAATCTGCTTTAGTTTTAATGACATGAACTAGAACGCCCATGTTATGTGACTGGAATTCAGACTGGCTGTTACTAAGTGTATGTGTCAGCCATGAGGTATTGTGATTATTTTTTTTTAAATTTCTCCTTAGAGTAACAGTATGAAACATGAACTACCATGTCGTATCATTTTGTATGTTGACATTTGGATAGGCTGGATGGCCAGTCATCAAAGCAGAGTGGACTAGGAAGGTCGCATTTTAACAGAAGGTTGCATTTTAACAGTATCTTAATCAGTCTACAAGGTGACATCACCAGCAAATGGTGAGATAACAAAACAAAGTGATGGGGTTCTGTACTGTAATTAATAATAGTAATACTAATAATAACTATACTACCAATAATATCTGGCTGTATATTCTGTTTTTCCCCATCAGTCTCGAAGTACTTCTGCAAAGGCAGCCGAGATGTTTCAATTCCAGTAAAGAGCAGAGAGAAGGAAATGTATAATGGGCAAACATTTTGTTTTGATATCTGTTGTTTTTCTCCAGTTCCACAACAGGTGTTGCATTAAAAAATAAATAGGAGCTAGGGACGCTTTATCAAATTTGCAGCTGCTTAAACCACAAAGTCATGGGAGGAAATACCTTTCAGCAGAGCTGAGCCATCTTAACCATTTTCCAATTATAATGTTGAGAGTGCAAAAGAGCTAAGGGATGCTAGGTGTGCATATTATATGCAAAGGCAGAATCAGTACTGGAGACATTTGTCCTATCTCATCTCATTAGGATTTAATAGTTGGTTTGTGTAACACGCTCTGGTCTTACAAGGTCACCACTCCGCTCTTGCTGACACTGCTAAGGAGAAAAACTCACAGCTGATGGAAATAACCTTTCTTTTTTTTTTTTTCCCCTCAAATAGTGAGTTCAAGTGAACATGCCAGTTTCAGAGAAATGGAAATACGTGTGAGGAGAGGCCATATTTTGGGTAAAATTCCTGATAAACTAATCTAAAATGGGCATATATGTGCCGTGCTTCTGTTTAGTTAAAACATTAATGACCTGAAACATGGGCTGTAAGTCCTGGGGCAGACAGACCCTCTGCTTGTCCCAGTACAGGTAAGGGAAGCTGGTCACACTGGTGGGATATGGCATGGGTTAGACACCAGCCCTGCAGAGTCAGAGCCACAGTCAATCAAAACCATCACTTTTCTGTCCATCTCTTTCAGAGGAGCCACAGACACCAAGGAGAGTCCTTGTACTTATTTAGTATCTGGAAAAACAGTTATAGCGACACTTATTATTATTTGGCTTATAGCAGCACCTAGAGACCATCCTGGGATGGGGAATCCTTTGCCTTGGCAATAAGCAAAGAGGGGATCAAGGAGGGTCCCCACAGCAAAGAGGTTACAGTCGAAATGGTAAAGAGATAAAAGCTGGAAGGAGGCGAGGTGCAAAACAGAGGGTTTGTAGCCACCAGCAGATAGCCTGGGCTACTCTTGGATTTAGTGTCACCTAAACACAACAGGACTCACAACCTCCTGGTGAGCTGGCTGTGCTGATATGCAGTGGCTTAGACTGGAGTTTCATACATGGGATTACATGCATTTAGGCTTAACTTTTCAGGAAAGGCATTATTAGAATTTGCCACTTCTCAGAAGTATTGTTACAAGTGGGGAAACCCTTAATGTTACTATGAATTGTTTAATTTCTATGCACCAAAACAAACAAGTTTCTTCTTCATTGAGATAATTTAATTACTAAAAGAACTGCAGATGAGGTTTTAAGGAAAACAAACATTAAGATACCAGTGTTTATCAAAATCAGCTGGACTTCCTGAGTGTTGTTACAGTGAGCTGGAAACATGCCATTCTGGATTTTATCCAAACTACTGTAAAAATGAATCACTTTTTCTTCTTGTTGCCTGCAATGAACAAACATTCATAAGAATATTTCTTTTTTGTTTAATTCAGGAAATGAACAGAAAATGTAAACAATGTTAATTTTCTAATACTGAGGTATTTTGATTCATGGTAAAGACATAGACTGTGTTTTGTTTAATGTTTTTTCTATGTTAGGATCCTAAAATTTAACGTATGGAAAACTAAACAAATTAGAAGCTTAATTACAAACATCCATGAAAACATTTTTCTTATTTCCCTTCTGATGTTGTAATATATTCTTCAAGAATCAGCATTTCTACAGAAAATATTTTTTAAAAGATTTGGACCTTTTTTATTTGTAATTAATGCTGCTTTAAGGAAAGTGTTTACTTTTTAGTGCCTGTGCATGAATAGGATTGATGAACAGCAAAATATGAACCTTATTAAAAAGAAATAAATCCAGGGATGCTTCTGTGTTTATTTTCCTTTGGCTTCCCCAAAGTATTGTAAAATTAGGTGAATGTATAGTCTTCTCTGATACTATGGAGTGAAGGATATCCTCTGCTCTGGGTGAGGATATTCTCTGCTCCAGCACTTAACTTCTTTGGTCAGTTCTTTAAAATAGCTATATTAGCACAAATGCTCAAAATCTGGTTCCCATTTTTATATTATTTCACTTGGAAAGGAAAAAAAGAATAATATTTTGTAATTTTTCATCTCGTTAACACCAACTTTCCAATCCTCAACCTGAAGCATCCTCCTTGAAGCATGCTAGCATAAGATAACTGTGTAGTTTAATCACACTAACAATTCCCCAACCAAACAGCATTCCCAGGATGTCACATCTGCTAAACCTAATGCTCAAATTAGTGAGAAAAGTCCTCTACAAAGAAATGGGCTCAAATGGCCCACGAATGTTTTTTGAGAAAGTACATCCCTCTTCCAAGCACTCTTTCTGCTGAGTCACTTGAGCTGGTTCTAGTTAGAAAAATAAGAAGTGCCTTCCAGGGGGAAATAAGTGCTGTTCTGAAGTTTTGCTGGGCTTTTTTCTCCATGCAATATTCTTCGTGTTGGACACAACTGTGATGGTAGCTTTGTCATCTGGAAGAGCCGGTGGCCACCACCAGATGTCAGCACAGAAGAAAGCGCTGAGGGCCTGGCTTCACTGCTCTTTGCTCAGCTGAAAGCTCAGCTGAAGATGGTTTGGATATTTCAAAGATCCTGCAGCCAAACCATGTCAATGATTCCCAAAGCAAGCTTGGAAAACTTGTGTGTCTCCCAGGATTTGGTGTATGATGCTTTAATACATGAGCAGACGCATTTGGTAGGTTTTGCAAGTGGTGCCTCATTCTGTGCTGTTCTTGGGCCAAAAATGTGTCTGGCTTTCGGTCTTTTTTTGCTGAATAGATTTCAAATGTAAGCTTTTTCTTAT
This sequence comes from Caloenas nicobarica, assembly GCF_036013445.1. Taxonomy (NCBI): domain Eukaryota; kingdom Metazoa; phylum Chordata; class Aves; order Columbiformes; family Columbidae; genus Caloenas; species Caloenas nicobarica. Next base: position 26,262,179 of record NC_088246.1, on the reverse strand, counting down.
TATTTTTTTTAATTTGTTAGTTATTTACTTTGCACATTTGGAGAGCTGTTCAGAAGAGCTCTCAGAGACACATGCAGCCTCTATTCCTGTGGCATCCCACTGTCAGGAGACAAAGTGAGGCAGGTGATACAACATGCCTGTCTTTCTGCAGTGCTGGTAGAACTTGTGGAGGAACCAATGGGACCACTCACAGTTATCAAAGACCACATGCCCACAGGTACACACATCACTGACTCCCCTCTGCCACGGTCCACTGAAGTCCCTTTCCTTGGGACGCTTCCACTGAAGCCCCACACTGTTCAAGTGTGCAGGATACTTGCTTAGATCATCAGTCTATTAGTGTTAAACCAAATTGTTAATAAACTTAGTATGGATACTTCCAGTAATTTCAAGACATCTAAGCTCTAGGTTCAGCTTCCTAGATGGGCACAGTTCTTTTAGTCAATGTACATTGGTCATGGAGGTACCTTGTACTCTTTACACTGTCTGACTTTAAATACAGTCCCCAGTGATGAAATTTCAATTAAATTTTGTTTTCCCAAATTTAATAAATGTGAGATTTTCTTATTATTTGCTTTAAATTTGCTTACCCTCTTTCAGTTGTCTTAGTTGTTTTCCTATTTACTGTTTGCTGTTTTGTGTATGTTTAGAATTTTAATACTTTAATACTTTAATTTTAATACTTTAATAAATTTTAATACTACTTTACAGAGTGAATTAGTTTTTCAGCTAGTAAATAGTGCAAAGCACTGTGCAAAAGCATGTGCTAGCCTATGTTTGATATAGTCCTTAGACTTTTGGTTACCAATACCTATTATCTATTCTTTGTGTCGCAGCAGCTATGCCCAAAATTAGCCAGGTCAGACATGTAGAAGAATAATAATTAGTCTAAGAACTCATCCCTGCAAACTAGCTGTTGTGCACATTGTTGGTCCCTTCACCAGTAAAAACTGAAATTGGAAAAAAAGAAAAGCTTCAGAGATCCACATTACCTTTTGTACTGAATAACCTGATCTGTGGAAATAACACTGGGGAATGGGAACATCTAACATTTTGACTCTACATGAAACAGGAACCACTTAACTGTTTGGTTATCACAGTCATGAAATAAATAAGAGGAAACAAATCTCGAAGTTGGGAGTTTGGCACTATTTTGGAATGGAGTAGTTGTGGAGCATTAAATGGGACCTGGCTCACTGGTGATACTACGCTGGTAACAGCAACTGGGTTTTCAGTCCTCTGCGCACTCCTGTCTGTGGTTTAAAGGGAGGTATTAGCAAAAGACTTTTCTTGCTCTGATGAACCTCATTGACGATAAAATAGAAGATAGGTTATCTAAAGAACTAAAAATAAAATTATTTCAGTTGCCCATATTTTCCTGGATAATTGATATCTTGAGGAGGGGAAAGAAAATGCATGGGGTCCAGATGAGAGCATTAAAGACAGAATAAATAGAACTCAGATGCCACTTGCCCAGTTCGAAGATGAGATTGTGAAGGTCACCTTGTTTGCTCATGCAAACATTCAAAAACATGTGTCAGTACCTCAAAATAGTTTGGTATCAATCAGATTGCACAATGTACTGCTTTGTTAAAGATGTAGAAGTGACACCCAGGACAGTGGAAAGCAGAGGGGAGCTGGCTGGAGGTAAGCTCTCTGTAGTGTAAGAAAACGATTTGCTACAACCAAGAACTGAGCAAAATAAAATAAAGCAGATGAGACACAGATACAATACAGAATCTTTGGAGAATCCAGAATATGGACAGGAATATTGCTCAATAGTTAAAAGTGCTTGGAGTCTTCAAAGGATTTTGTGATGTTTGTGAGAAAATTGATACCAGGTGGGACACCTGCAGAGATATGGTAAAGAAAGCCTTAGAACAGATTGTAGGAATAAGCCTGAAAATAACAGAAAAAGAACGGTTTGATAAAGATTGCAGGAAAGCAACTGAGATTGACATATAACAAGGCTGTAGCCTTCAGAATCAGAATTGAACTCTGGATGAGAAACACTCTAAAGCCAGAGGGAAAGTCATGAGGTCAGCAGTATAAGGAGAAAGGCAATACTTCCCTGGCTTGGGGAAAAAGATGAAACAGGATAGCAAGATTAGTAAAATAAACACATTTTATAAGGGTATTGATGCATGGAAGAGAGGATATTAACCACATCTATGTCTGATAAAGAACAAATAAGGAAACCTTTTCATTATAAAAAAGTCAATTGCAGAAGAGCAAGCCGTAGTACTTTTATGTGTCCACTACAGGGAGACGGTTAATAGTGAATAAAAACCTGTTTCCCAGACACATGAGCTATTTGTGGAAGAATTAAGTTTTGAAGTGATTCAAGAGGCAATCAGGAGTTCAGGAACAACAAAACACCAGGTGCTGATAATGTTGCCACTGAGATATTAGAAATGGGAAAGAATATGACAATTCTTTTTCATGATTTAGAGCTTTGAAAAATAATTCCAAGAGAATGAAAGCAGGCAGTCAGATTGCTGTTTGGAAAAAGGGAACAAATCAGAAAGAACACCACCCTCATTTTCTCACTTCTTATGGTCAATAGTATCCTGTTGATGGTATTTCTTCATCATCACATTCATTTTACTGAGGATATGTACGAAATATATGTTCCAGAAAAGGATATCTTTTATGAATCAGCTGTTTTCATTTTGTCATTACTGGAATAGAAAAAATGTTAAGATGATTAGAATGCCTGTATTATTTTCTTATAAAGATGGTGCCTGAGCTGAAATTGAAGCATGTGGAAAACCTGGTGCAATTATCGGAATGGTATAACTGTGTGTTTAAAGTGCAAAATATAGTTTTGAAAATATGGAATTGCATCTGTCCCATTTTGAAGACTTATGGCAATATACTAACACTGCTACTGGTTTATGTCTCTCTGGAAGGGGTAGTACAGTTATATCACAACTCCTTAAATACCCAGTTTTTGCAAACATAGGTGCTGCTTCGGTAATCCTGTGAAGAGGAAGTGAAGACTTGAAGAACATGATGAAAAAATTGGGGCTGAATTGCGATGAAGATAAAATCAAATGCACAGTTGCATTTGGTTCAAACAAATAGAACAGGGAGAAATATACCTTTAATCGAAAAGAAAGTACAAAATTTGTGGGAGATGCGAAGAATCCTTTCAGCCATTAATACCATGATTTTATGGTAGAAGTTTTGTAAATTTAAGTCATGATACAACTTTAAATCATGCCATTCACTGGATGGAATAGTAGAACATGTGTATATACCTTTTGAGAATGAGTGGAATGCACCTCACTCAAGAGAAGTAGCAGTATGTTTTACTGAGGTAGAATAATAATTTGACAGAGTTCAATAAATTCAATGGAATTTAACAAAATTTAACAGTGCTTTACCAAGTTTCAATAAGTTTGATGGCAAGGTTCACCTTATTAATTACTGCATGGAAGGAACATACAAAGGAAAATTGAGTTAGAGTCCAGTTAAAATGATTCACACAGAGACTGGAGACACAAAGGGGTGAGGACGACCCTCCCATTGTGTCACAAAGTTCAGAGTAGACTCCCTTGCTTTCTAAACTGCTTATGGAGCCTAGGTGTGGCTAGGTCCAAACTTAGTCTTGGACTTGGACAACAGTTTATGTCTAATGGAATTATCTATACAAAGTTTGTAATAATTAATATTGAGTAGCTACATGGACCAATAATGTTTCATTAGTATTAATTCAGCATGCTATCAGCAACTTACCAAAGAACTACTGTTGCTAAAAGGTCTCTCTGCCTTGAGGAGCAACATCAAGAGGCATCCCAGTTCAAAGGGAGAACACTGCCATGCAGCCACGCTGCCTAGCAGGGAGAACTCAAAGAAGGCTCACCTAGGCTGTCATATTTATGGAATAAAGTGTTTGGCTTGTAGTCAAATTACACGCGATGGAAAAGGTATGCATGAGGCTCCTTGTACCCACGGCTTTCTTCATTCCTTGATAAATGAGTCTCGGAAAAGCCACCTGCTCTTCATGGGTTAATCACATGATCGGTGTTTCAAGCTCGTATGCATCAATGCTTCCTGTGTCTCTCTGTTCCTTTGTGGGTTTTCAGAGAACAAATTGAATTAGAGGACTTCTTGGTCTGGCTGTGGGTCAGGCCTTTACATCCTTTGAACCCTGTACTAAACTACTGCTAGTTTGGTTAAGGGGTTGAGCGCATCTGCCACAATACCAAAATAAGGTTTCTTCAGAAATAATTTCATTTAACCTTATTAAAATTCTGTAAACCATCTATTTGTATGGAATTACCCTATATTTCTGACCATGTGTTATACCAAGAATAAGCAACTTTTCAACCATTACTCCTTAGCCATTCAGTTTTAAGTCAATGCAGAAATGTCCTTTTATAATGTTCAAGTAGCATCAGAAAGTGTCAGTTATTTAAAAGTCACTCTGCAACCAGCCTTATAGCTAGCTTTAAGGATGTGAAGTTTCCCTTTTCTACTCATATTCCTGATAGTAGTCCAGAGTCCAAGTGTAATGCTGCAGTATGAAATTGGCAGCTCTGGCTTAACAGAATAGTGAAGTCACTATTTTGAGAAGCACGAATACATTTATTTTTCCAGTCTATAGGACTGATCCCACAAACTGCACTGAAGATTATCATCCTGTCTTTTTTATGTAACTACAGTACATACGGCATAAAACTATTGGCAAACACTGTGCACTGGAGCACCAAGCTCACACCTACACCTATGAAAAGGATGATCATTTGGATGTATTTTATATCCCCAGCTTGGCTGAGAGTTCAGAGCAGCTTTCCATTAGAGAAAACAAGGGAAGACAACAACAGTCACAGAGGAGACTCTTTGATGAACAACTAGAAAACAAGGCCCAGAAAGATGGAAAATATTGTGGGTATCTAATTTTTCTAAATTTTTCTAAAAAAATACAACTCAATTTCTCAAAAGTCTGTGAAACTGGTTATCATATGCCTTCCACCTTCTCAAGGAAGCAGCTGCTTTATTCTCACAACACACGCCCAGATGTATGGGGAGGCACTTTGGTTTCCAAGACAAACCCTGTACCTCTGCAGGACCCGGTTCTGCCTGCTGCTGACCTGGCAAAGAAGGGACAAGCAACCACTAGCCTCAAACATCCCCTGCAATGCCATCTCCTGCTCTCTGGCAGCCTAAATGCACTGTCGAGATCTCCTACTTTTTTTCTTCCTTATATCCTTCCTGGCATCAGCTAAAACAGCAGCTGGGTGGGCAGGAAGTGAAAATGGGAAGGAACAATAATGACCAGTGAAAGTCACCCAGCACAGGTTGCAGAACAGAGCTTAAATGACATGGAACATTTTGAGGCTGGAGTGAATTTATATTACAAGCCTCCAGAGAAATTGTTCCTGTGGAGGGACCAAACCTGTTTAAGGATCTCTCCTAGAACTGATGTAGGCATGAATTGCACCAAAAGGAAAGCCTAGACAAAGCACATAATCTGCCCTTGCTGTGCCAGAGAGGGAAAGTTAATTTCCAGGGTCTGACTTGGTGTTCACGCTGGGTAGTTCCTGCAGGACCTTTCTTTCCATCAAAGGGCTGTTTGTCAGTGTATTTTTCTTGTGCCATATTTGCAGGATTCTTCATTAAAACACTGGGGTTTTATTTATTTTTTAATCCTCTCTAGAATGCTGTATCAGAGGCAGTGTGGGGTTTGTTGACTCCCATTTTCACCATTGCATTTCTGCCAATTCCAGGCTGAGATCAAAGAGGCATCTTGTGTAAACCAAGGCTGCTAGCACAGGCAGTAGGACCTTAGACTTTTGGGGCAGAGGAGTTGGGAACCACTTAGTTGGAATGTGCCAGAGGAGGATCCCAGGGTTGCATTTAAGGCTGGAAGGATTCATCTAGTCTGTCCTTTTCCCTGAATCAGGTTTGCACATGTATTTCACACACTGTGTAGGAGCAACATTTCTGCTCTATTGTTGTTAGATTTTATATTTCAGTCCAATTTCCTATGTGGAAAAATGAAAGCTCTTGCTGTGTTTCTCCCTTGGCTGTGTGGTTAGGGGCTTGCTGCTGCTTGGAGCCCTTTGTGGTGAGAGAGGGAGATAAAAGTTTATGAAGGCATTAGGAGGTGTGGGTAGGAAAGCAGAGCTATCAAAGGATGTGTCACAGGGCAGTGATGAAGTGGGAGCAAGGGAAAGGTAAGAAAAAATGCATTAAGTATGGAAAAAGCAGCTGAAATATTTCTAAAGTATGGAAGACCTCCCCAGTACGGCTGATCTCCCCATAGCTCTGTTGTTGAAGACCAAAACCACTGCAGCACTTTCAGAGTGCTCTAAGCCTTGATAACACATGTACAAGGGCCTGACCAGCAGCATCTCTACACCTTGCTGTCCATGATGGAAATCCACTTCGCTTTGTGGATAAAGGACTTCAAGCCACCTGGATCTCCTGATAGTAAAAATTTTAATTTTGCTTATACATACCTTGAAAAGCAAAACAAACATACAAACAAACAATCAAACAAAAACAGTTAAGAAAAAACCCAGAAATTTGGATTCTAGGCATATTTTTTACTGAAAACAAAAATATATGAGTTTTTCTTTTTGGGAATAAAGAAATCAAAATTGCCTGCAGAACATGGGCAGTGCTTAAAAAATACTGTTTTGCTGAAAACCTAATTTAACATCAAAATCACTTTTGAGGAAAAGCTTTTGATAAGCCACAGTACTTTCCCGGCTGTTGGATACCCAAGTTAGGTCCTGTAGTGTCATTGTTACTACTCCTGCTTGAGAGTCATTTGCCAATTACTCTTCCCTAACTTTCCTCCATATTTCGTCAAATAACCCACAGAGCTGCAGATCAATGTCCATACTGTAGAGAACAGGGCTGCCTTCGGACTATTTACTAGCAGGGGATGGAATTTGGGGATGTTCCCAAAAGTTATATCTTTTAAGACAGCTGTGAATAAATTATATTCTTAATCCTCCCCTGCCTGAGGATTGCAGATGGTTGGGCATCTCATGTTCCTTAATATCTCTCAACCATTTTTACAGCTGAATATTAATGAATATTATGAATATTAATGAATATAATGAATATTAATGTTCAGGCACCAACAGAAACCACATTGAGTGTCAGCTGTTCAGTGCTTATCACCGAGCACTGGGAGGAATCAGTCCTGGAGCTTGTCTTCTCCATCGTTCAGTCATTTCATTCTATTTTGGTCTTCCAGCATCTACATCCTGTAGACAAAGGTCTGTACAACAGTTTAAGAGCTGCTTTAGGTATGTGTGAAATGATTAAGCAATATATCTTAGACTGGAAAAGTGATGGAACATGACATGGGATAGTCATGCCATACAACCCTAATGGTAATGGAAGGTTTGCTGGCAGGTAAGGTGGCTCACATTATTATGTGACTGATAGACACAGCAGAGGAGATAGTTGGGCAAAGTCAGGTCTGTTCCTCTGTCCATGTCTAACTTCACCTTTCTCATCTCCCTGTTGGCACAGAGATTTTACTACAGGATCACCAGCAGGCATTTATTCACCCTGATGTGAGAAAGATAGAAGAGAAACCAAAAGAAAAACCCCAAAGGCACAAATAAAAGCCCAGGTCCATTTTTTCCTTTCAGCAAGAATGAACTCTCTGCAGCCATATACAGTACAGAACAAAAGTCTCCAAGATTTATTATCTATACATTGGCTTGAAAAACCCTTCACAGCATTCTCCATGGAAAATGTTATGTCAGAGTTTCTCAGACATTACCTCTGAATAATAGATCTGTCTGTGTCCTTCACCAGCCAGTCAGGATGTTCAGGGTTTCCGAGGGGGCTTGTTTATCTGAAACCCTCTGCTTTCTTTCCAGTTCTCAGTGTTGGACAGCAATCACTTCTGGGTGGTTCTACAGCTGAGAGAAAGGATTGCTTTGGTCATGATGCAATGACTTTTGAGTAAACAACCACCAAAACAAATCAGACCACTGCAGAATGTTCCTTGGGCTCAGCTCCATGAACAAGGAAGATTTCACTCTGCTCTTCAATGATAGTTTGTGGTTTGACAAGTGTGGTGCAGAATTGCTTCACAAATGTGGGACTGTACCTTGGCAGAGTAATAAATGTTTTGGTGACGACCCAATGATTTCCAAAAACTGACCTCTGAGACCATCTTTATCAAGAACTAACATAAAAATACTATTTTCAAGTTGCTTTTAAAGTTAGAAATTGCAGTGTACATGGAAAATACAGAGTACAGACTGCAGGATGTTGAAAGAAAGGCAAACCTTAAAAAAATTATTATCAGATGGTTAATAGAATATATAAGAGCTTCTGTAATTTCCTTTTCCCTTGACCTTTCTCACACTGCTACACCATCCAATTGTGCACTTATTGCATTGAGTTATTGAAGAGGATCAGTTCTGAAGTATTCTTCCTGATGTGCAAGTACCAGAAACTCCCTGTTTCTTTCACAACAATAAAAAACCCTGTTGGGGCTCAGCTATAATAAGGGGATGAAACGTAGCATGGAAAATGCCCAAGTGAAACCACAGTCAGATGCACCTGCATTTTAGCCAGCAGTTCGAGAGTATATTCTTGGGAGTACATTGGAAAGTCGGTTGTCAGCTCACTTCAGAGAAAAACAGAAACAAATTAATCATTAAAGTGGGAAGGAAATGCTGACTATTTAGAAGAATCAGAGACCGCTTAAACTCCTCTGCTTTATTGGTTTACTGCTATACCATGTACTTCAACTAGAAAAAAATAATGGCTAAGCTGCTTTGTGAGGAGGGATTGGGAACTCCTTCCAGACTCAGTTATTTCTCAGAGCAATTAGTGCTTTATTAGAGCATAGGTTGGTTGTGCCAGATGGCTTCTCTACCTACTCTAAAGTCAAAAAAAAAAAAAAAAAGTCTGATCAACAAAATTGGCAGTTCTGTTGGTAGTGCAGATTAACAGTGTTGAAGAACAAATTAATTTTGAGATTCTGATCTGAGATTCCCAAAACAAATGATACCCAGGCACATCAAAAATTTAAAAATGTTGCCAATTGAGAAGTAGAACCCAAGACTATATCAAAGAGCCCAGGATCTCATCTGAGGGTCTCTGTAGTCAGGTGACTCCCTCTTGACCACCACTCCACACCTCTGCCCCTTTGACAGCACCCATACTTCAGGCAGCTGAAGGTTTCTGCCCACTTACCTCCTGCTACAGGACTGACTTTGTGCACTGTAACAGTACTACTGAGCTCAAGAAATATAGAATCATAGAACCATATAATCGTTTAGATTGGAAGAGATATTTAAAATCATTATGCTAAGGTAAATATATATTTTTATTTCATAAAAAGCACTGAATTAGCTTCTCCTACCATTGTTATTCGTAACAGTTACTCAAGCTTTGTATAACATTATGGAAATTTTAGCACAGATTCATCTGCCTGCTGGCAACTGTGAGTGAATGGCCATGCTGAGTGCTCGATAAAGGGCCATGAAATAGAAGGATTGCCTTCTGAGGACTGACCTGTGCTGCTTGACCATCCCCGTTAATTCATTTGTGGCAATGAATGAAAAAAGTAATCCCCAAAATTGAAAAAAAAAAAAAAGTAAAAACCACCCATAAACCTATGCACCCATAGACCAGTGGCATACTAAAAGATTGATTTACTAGCTTGTGTACCTGTTTCTGAATAAGATCTACATTTAAGAATAAGACTCTTGGTTTCTGTGTATTTATCCAAGCTTGTGAAGCCTTCCAGACATGGATCTTTCTGATGCTGTGTATATAGAAACATGCAACAAGCCTCTACTCCTGGAGAGTTTGAATTTTTAATCTTTTCCTAAATGAGGATCAAATAAGCTACATTACTAGTGATGTGACTGTTGATTTTTTTAATTCATAAATCTGTATATACAATCTAAAACAAGTTTCCGTGGCTGGCCTTTGTAACCTACTCATCATGAGGCCTGCAAAGCTTAAAATTAATACTAAAACCAGATTCGATGGGTGTTTTGCAGTGAGCAAAGCCATATTTGAGCCTGGGATGGTCTGGTGTTTTTGGTACGTCTTAGCTGTTTTATGGTAGGAGCCATGATGTGCACACACATACCACAATAGAATGACTCTTAAAAGCCTATTCTATCTTGTTCCTTGTTCCCCACTGCCTTTACTCCCACTCCAATTTTTTTCACAGAAAGCATAACCTTGATACATTTTCTTGACAGACAGGGAGGATTTTCCCTGTAGGAATCCAGCTGTAATACAAAATTCAGGCAGGCAGTGCAGGGAGCATCATGCTGTGTGTTCAGTTTGAGGGCAGTGAGGGGCCACACAGCAACTATTGCTGGCTTGAAAGTGGTGTTTTAAGAGAGGTTGGAGGTTCCAAGGGAAGATTTTTGCACATTTCTAAAACAGATGGGAAAAGTTAGAGGAATGGAGTTTGAAAACTTCTGCTTGTGATGATGCTCTGCAAATACACACACTGCTGTGAGCTGAGCTAGGGAGTTAGAGTCACTAGATAATGTCAGACATTGCTGTAATGGCATTTTTCAGCTAATTTTACTATTACGTCTGCTCAGAATTCATCTACATTTTTTAGAGAAGAGTATAGAGAAGGTGAAAGATAAATGTTTCTCAAAGTGCTCCTCATAAAGAATTCAAATATTTGCCTTCGCTCTAGACAGGCAAATGTCCTTTAGCGATTGATAGCATTATCAATCTTCACTGCACAAATATAGCTAGAATGAACCATGAGATCTATGTGTGTATTGGGTTTGTGTGGCAAGGTTTTGTCAGCAAGGGGGGCTACAGGGGTGGCTTCTCTAAGAAACTTTTAGAAGCTTGCCCCATGTCTGACAAAGCCAATGCCAGACGTCTCCAAGATTCTGCTGGCCAAGACTGAGTCCATCAGTGACAGTGGTAGGACCTCTGGGATAACATATTTAAGAAGGGGAAAAAACTGCTGTGCAACGGCAGCTGGGAGAGATGAGTAAGAATATGTGAAAAGAACAGCTCTGTAGACACCAGGGTAACTGAAGAAGGAGGAGATAAAGTGCTCCAGGTGCAGGAGCAGAGACTCCCCTGCAGCCTGTGGTGCAGACCATGGTGAGGTCAACTGTCCCCTGCAGCCCAGGGAAGTCCCTGGTGGAGCAGGAATCCACCTGCAGCCCATAGAGGACTCCACAGTGGAGCAAGTGGGTGCACCCGAAGGAGGCTGTGACCCAGCGGAGAGCCTGCACTGGAGCAGGCTCTGGCAGGACCTGTGGTCACATGGAGAGAGTAGCGCACACTAGCATAGGTTTGCTGGCAGGACTTGTGAACTCATCGGGGATCCATGCTAGAGGAGTCTGCTCCTGCAGGACTGCACTCCATGGAAAGGACCCATGCTGGAGTAGTTTGTGAAGAACTGCAGCCTGTAAGAAGGACCCAGACTAAGAAGTTCATGGAGGACTTTCTCCCATGGGAGGGACTCCATGCTGGAGCAAGGAGAGAGTGTGAGGAGTCCTCCCCATGAGGAGGAAGGAACAGTAGAGACGATGTGTGATGAACTGACCACAACCTCCATTCCTCGTTCCCCTGCACCACTGGCAGTGAGAAGGTAGAGAAAATTGAGAGTGAAGTTGAGCCTGGAAAGAAGGGAGGGGTGGGGAGAAGGTGTTTTAAGATTTAGTTTTATTTCTCATTATCCTACTCTGATTTGATTGGTAATAAATTAATTTCTTCAAGTTGAGTCTGTTTTGCCTATGATGGTAGTTGTTGAGTGATCTCTCCTTGTCCTTATCTCAATTCACGAGCCTTTCTTTATATTTTATCTCCCCTGTCCAACTGAGGAGGGGAGTGATAGGGCAGCTTTGGTGGGCACCTGGAACACAGCCAGAGTCAACCCACCACAATGTGTAACAGAAGAGGCAAACAGGCATAAAATATAACCGTTTTTATTTTTTTTGCAATTAATCTCTTAATAATATATATGTGCTGGGGAAGGAGGGAGTGGGACTGTACTTAAAAGTACAAAGATGATATAATTCCACTCATTTAAAAAAACTTCTGACTTTAAGAAGGAATAAGATGTTATACCTGCACATTATGTCTGTAAATTTACCCCTGACTTTGAGTCTCATCCCTTCTACTTGTACAGCAGTATTGTGTGCTCATTCACTTATTTCTTGGGCGGGTCTGTCAAGATGAATGAAGAAACCAGTGTGATAAAACGGTATTCAGCTTGAGTAAGGATAGCCAAATGTGGTCAATAGTCTTTTCCTCGTATCGGTCACTTTCGATGAAGGGTGAGATTAGGCTGAATGAGTAAATCAAAACTGCTTCCATTCCACACAAAAAGTTCATATTTGTATTTTAAAAATACGATACTGCTGTTGGATATAGCTGAACTCACCAAGCCTGGTGGGCAGCTCTTTCATGCCAAATATGCTGCTGCCTAATTCTTACTGCTGTCTTTAACTGTTTCTGAAGCTTGGACAATTCTTGACAGACTAATGGCCCTATCGGATGTGCTGGTTATGTGTCTTGCTGTAGGCATGATATGAAAATGAGGTTAGGACAGAGAATGGAGATACATACTTCAAGCAATTACTAGAAGTAGATGTATTCTTCTCATAGTCCCATGTGCCAGAAATATGTTCCAAATTAGATTTTGTGGAATCCTGAGACAAATGAGACAGATGGAAATGTAACTGCATTGTTCTGTATTATCTTGGGTACACTTAAGCCTAACTGGCAACTATCAAGTTTACTAGCTTGGAACATATACAACACATCTTGAAGTTTTTCTGGTTTGTATTTATAAACCTTCTCACCACTCTGTTAGTGATTTTTTTTTCTAAATACACTGATATTTCATTTGAGTGAGGCCCATACCTGTCTAGCAGAAATTTGCCAGTTTGAAATACTGTATGAGGAAGTAATATGGCACAAATCTAGTTCTCTGTTTGAAGAGAAATTAACCTTTCATTATAAGGTGTAATTCCTGCTGAGAATTCACTGCATACTTAAAAGGATTTTCTTATATGAAACTATCATTTTCGTTGACCTGACAGATGAAGATCTTTGTGCAAAACCAGCAGAGGTTATGACTGATCAGCAGTTTAAGTACTCTCATTTATTAAAGGACAGTGGAAAATATCCAAGAACTGCTTCAGTTGAAGTACCAAATTCCCCTGCTAACAATACTGTTTCAGTGAAATTACACTCGTTAAACTGTGTTGCTTTTATGTTACAGAAAAATAGGCTGTGGTGATACCTTCAGGAGCTTCAAACTGTATGCAAAAAGGAAGAGTGGCATCCCAGAGAAGGGTGAGGAGGAGAGCAAGGCGACTTGGAGACTCTGCCCCCATCCCAGGTGAACACTGCTTGGGGCTCCCAAAGCACCTGGACATTTCTTTCTTTCCCTTTGGAGAAAACATCCTGAGGCTGCTGAGGCCCTTCGGTGCTCACCTGAATACACCTCTGGGACTGTGTGTCATGACTAAACTGAGTAACACACATAAGCATGACAGCTACATCTAAACCTTTCAAGAAATTGTAATTATGGACTGATTTTCAACTAAAAGTATACCCATTCACCTCCTCTCTTCTGAAGTTTGGTGCTCAATAAATGAACAACTCTAGCAGTATCATCACTGCTCTGGCAGGGGTGCATCAGAAAAGACTCAGAAATCACTCAGAATTGCAGGGCTGCTAGCTCAAACACCAAGATATTGTGTAAGCTGAGCTGTGTCCAGTGGGATCCTCATTCAGAGTGTCCTGGGAAGCTGAGAACATCCTTAATCAGCAAAAGAGTGCTGAAGAAATTAGGAATACCTGTTGGCTGCCAGGATGACTGTACATAGCTCTTTACTGTAGCTTGCAAAACCATCATGAACAGCTAGCAGCCTTCAGAACCAGCATGCAAGTGAAGATAATAGGAAAAATAAAAGCCATCTATACCATTTTACTTGTCCATTAGTAGAAGTTATGCAAATAAGGTGAATAGCATGTTACGTGGTTCATTCACAACTTCTTAGTAGTGATATGATTTTCAGTAGTAGATCTTTGAATCTAGATTTTCCAATGGAGTCAAATGGATTTGATTGAAAGTAGAAAGTATGAAGCAAGCTGCAAATTATGCATTAACTCCACTTAACACGATGCTATATGTCTGTGATAATTAGTGACAAGTTCTGTGCCCAACCACATGGAAAATTAGAAAAATTATAGCATTAATCATAACATGGTGATGTCAGTTTTCTGGAGAGTTTAAACTCAGATATGTGACAGATTTTCAAATTATACAGTGTAATTCAATTAATTGCTTTGCTAAATGTGTATTGAATTAATCTTTATTAGTATTTTATAAAAAGACATTAAAGTAGATCTGAGGATAACAATAGCATTATTTCATCTCCTCATAGAGAAGAAAAAGAAAAATATGATATAAACTGACACCGTGACATGAAGAGCCATAAACAAAAGTATATAAAAACTCCCCTACCAGCATCAAATAAAAGGTCGTTTTACTGAACTTTTATGTCTCCACCAGTGAGCAGCAGTGGTTTCTTACAGACAATATGTATAGAGGTATGTCCAGCCAGGGGATTAGAAGTTTTTAAGCTAGAAGTATAATGTGAGCTATTGTGTTTGGTGTCAAAGGACCCACATATTAATAATTTCTGCCACTGAAATATCCTGCAAAAATGAGTCCCATAATTCGGTTGCACATTTTACAGGAAAGCAATTCCTTCTCTTAGTTTTAAATCTGCTGTTAACAACACTGACTACCAAACTAATTCTCATATTGCAGGAAATAATGGATAAGCATTGCTTAATGACCGTCACTTTACTATTTACTATTCCTGTAATTATAGCTCAGTATTGTAACTTTCACTGCCTTCCCTTTTCCAAGCTGAGTAATTGCAATCTATTTAATCTTTACTGCAAAACCAAAAGAAAAAGAAAGAGACAAAATGAGTACTCCAGAAAGTCTTTGGATTTATCTCTGGTTAAAACACTTCAGAAGATGTCAGCTGGAGTAAGAAACTTAACGACCTAATCCAATAAATCATTCCAAATTTTTGTTTGTAGCATTTTTAATTGCTAACAGAGCTTATGAATACTCTCAGGACAGCAAAAGCATATTAAGCATTTTACAAGGTTTCCAGGGATGCCTTTCCTTCTGACTTTGAGGAGCTTGTCAGAATTTATTCACCATCACATTGCTGTCAAGGTCATGAGATCTCTAACAACATTAGGGATTAGAGATAGATGCCAAAGGGGACCCTTGCCAGCTCAGCATCCAGATGACAACCAAGACCAGTTGTATAACACTTCCTTATGAACATCAATAGATACTAAAACTGAAAGTGATTGCCTGAACCAACCAACTAAGCCATTACTAAACTTTGTCAATAATACTGACGTGACTTTAAAATACACTGACGGATGAGAAAGGAAAATGAGGAAAAAAGAATACTCTGAGATGTTTGTCTCAATTTTGTGCCAGGTATGTCTCTCTGGGGGAAGACGAGGCTTTGGAGATTAGTAGCTGTAGCCCTCCCATGCACAAGAATCGAAACGATCTTTACAAGACAGTGACTTGACCTAGAGGGATAATGTTGCTTTAGTAGATACTGTAGAGTACCATATGATTGCACTTGTGCGGCCTGTTTAGGTTATAGATTGCATTAGGAGACAATTAAAGCTTTTTTTTTTTAAAGACATGAAATATTGTTTCATGCTTCAAGAAAGAAACATTATTTTGCTGTTCTTCAAAGTTAAAATTAATCCTAGAAAGCTGAATGGCTTTTGCTATTCCTAATTGGAATCCTTTATTTTAAATAAATGAATTTAATTTTCAGCTGAACTGAAAAGTTATTTTAAAGACAAGTCATCTCCTTTTGCAGAAAATATTGCATTTGCTTGTTATTTTTCCTCCTTTTGAAAGTGCTGTTCAAATATAAAGACGAAGATGAAGCTACGGGCTTTGCTCTTAGAAAGTGCTGCTCCGTCACCATTTTTTGATGCACAAACATGATAAAACCCTTTGATGTAGACTTGATGACTTCCAAATGTTCTTGGACCCATGCAAGCAAAATGGATATAGCTTCAAAGCAGAAATTCTTCCAACTCATTTTGTCTGTAACAGATGAGCACCACTTAGAAATAAAACAGCAGAATTTATACTTGAAAAAAAGCATGGGGTTAGAAGACATATTTCATTGTATTTACTAGTGTGCAAAGCAAGTCCTACAATGATCTATTTGTAAGAAATAAAACTCTTCCAGTGGTATTTTGTTGCAAGGATATATAGTTACGAATCTTATGTACATTTAAAAAATCGAATATATTTTTTTACTGCTTCATGAAAGTCCCCAGTTGGGGAGCACACTTCTGTCTTTGCAGGAAGAGAAACAACCAGTAGTTTGAACAAGAAATTGCTAATCAGGATCTGCAGCTATATCATCTGCTATGATTTACTCTTGACCTATTTTGTAAATGAGTTCACACTTGTAAATACACACATCAAGAAAATGTGCGGCTGGACTTTCAATCTGTATTAAACCCCAACAAGGCTATTGACATCTACAGACAGTGGACAACCTCAGATAACATACTGTTATTAAAACACATCCCTCAGAATGAAGTAGTTGTGATTTTTAGCTTATTTCTACAGCTGAAGTATTCCAATCTGCCATATAACTTCTGAAGCCCCCAAAGAGCAAGGATTCTGGCATTACAACTTATATGGAAAAAAGGAACAAAAAGAAGATTTATTTTGCTTGATAAGTCACTTGAATACATCTGAAGAAAATCTGTTTGACAAACCTCAAGACAGAACAGATTTTAAATGAATGGCTAATATGAAACAATCTGCTATATGCAATGAGATGTTTAATAAGGAACATCCTTCAGTTAAGACAATGTAATCAGTGTAGGAGAAAGTCCTCTCAACCTTTCATTACTTGTCTCACCTGTAACTATTCATTATATTGAAATCACGTATTATTCACTATAATGAAATCAACAGCAGATTATGCTATGAATTAAACTTATCACTTTTGCTTCCTCTACTCACTGGCTAAAATGTAGCACTTGGAAGAAATTGTACCTGCATTAAACTGACGTATCTCTGGACAGTTTTGGTTGGCGAGTGAAGAGCTGGATGGGTGCTTTAGAGATGGTCCTTGTCAAGCGGGAAAGAGACCAATAACAGACGGAAATTTTTCAGTGGACATTTTTTCCTCCAGCTCACACCGATTTGGTGAAAACTAAACAATTTTTCTGGAGAAACAATGTGTTCAACAAAAGTTTCTACAAAAAGACCTGAAAGAGCATAGAACATTTTGAAATGGTGTGCTCCATTCTTTCTTGATTGGAGTATTATTTAGTTTTCCATTGCCCTTTCAATGTTTGACCAAAAAGTAGGAAAACCACAAATTTCTTTTACACTAACCCATCACTGTTTGGTACAACAGTACTTGGAAATATCTTAATTGATTCAAAGTCTTGTTTGTTCTCCAAGGCTTCTTTCTATGGAATGAAATAAAATTTGAAATGAAATAGTTTACCTTGAAAGAAAAAAAAATGGAGCTGGGCTGAGGTTTCACTAGAAAGACGGTGTTCTGAAATGCTCAGTTTTTCTGGCAGCTGGGGAGGGATAAAACATTAAGTTATTATCAAGACCATCAATATAGCATCCTTGAGTGACCTGTAACCAGCTCAGGTATTAGGAATTTTCTACACAGTACCAGATCAGTGTCCTCCCACTTCCACGAAGCAGTCAGTGCTGCTATCTCTCTCTGCATATTGGGCTGGAGGCTCCCAGAGAAAGGATTCATGGGATTTTGTGCTGTCTAGACATGGTGTTCTTGTCTTGTCTTACTATACAAAACACACAGCCCAGGAAAGAAGGGGAAAATCTGAATCGTTCTGACAAAGTCATGGTATTGAGGACAAAACAAGTCAATGTTGAGCTAGATCTTTTTGCTAACACAGCCAGTAGCTACCATCTTCAGAGGCACAAAGCAAAATTACTATGTAACACACTAAGAGGAAAAGGAAAGTTAGGGCAGTGGAAAATATTGCCAACAGATTAATGACTCAGAAGAATATCCTCACAGCAAGGCAATGCAGAACTCCTTGTCAACAGCCATTGAGATGACCTCTGGAGCCCAGCAGCGTGCCAAATCCATTACCCACGCTAAAAGCATGCAATAATATTCAGTCCTGTAAGAACTTTCTTCAAATGGAAATGATCCACATATTTCAGTTTCTGCTAAGGACTGCTGGGATCATCCTCCATGCTGAAAAAATAATATTGTAAAGAGGGGCCTGCTAGTGTCCTGCTAAAACTAAGACAACTCAGTAGATTTGCCTGAGGTTTATAGAGAAGTTCTAACTTGTTTTCAGTTGGGGATATACGGCCAGTTTTAGATGATGGAAATGAAAGTTGCAAATGAAGAGAAAAAAAAAGAGTTTGCATAAGCCACGAGAAAGTGAATTATTTTGTCTTATACAACTGTCATGAGCCGGAGACAAATGTTTTTCTTTCTTAAATATGACAGTAAATCCAGGATACTGGAAGCTGATTTGCAATTCACCTGTCATTGTCATGGCTGTGATTCAGAGAAGGAATTTTGGGTTCACCCTCAAAGCTGTACATGGTGCTCCAGAGCTGGCTAATCTTGCAAGTTTTCTGCCTATCTGTGGACACTTGGTACATTACTCTCAGCCCACAGCTGCTGAAGAGCAGAGCTCTGCTTGGAGCCATAAAAAGTAAGAGAATCTTTCCTCCTGCAAGGGTAAAAAAGATGCTTGAAAAGGTGCTAGTAGGCTACAACCTGGAAAAAATCAGATCCCTTTTCTGTCCTGATTTTTAGGAAAAATAGTTTAATGTCATCTTAAAATATGCAATTTTTTTCAGACCTTTTTTTTGCTCTTCTGTGTAGATGACAGTCTCATCCTCGCCTGGTGAATTTTCTCTGTTGATCTAGAAAGAGCTGTAGGAGAAGGCTGCTGATTGCCTGGTTTGAAATAGAGGAAGGTTGTTCTGGCTAATCCCACCAGAAGCATCATTGTACATATTATTATCTGGTTTTTATTCATACCTGACAAAGAAAGCCAGAGGCTGATAAATGAGTATTCTCTTACCTGCTAGCTACGTCTGAATGAATAAGTTGCAAGCAGATGTCAGAACAGCCTTAAAAAAAAGCACTCTTACTCAGCACTAAAGATTTTTTCAAATAACATAGTAAAAATGTGTGAATATCTTTTCACTCAGCATCACACTGGAGAACTGCCATAGTTCTCCATACCCCAGCAGCCATGGCAATTTTTGCAATTTAGTGGAGAACTGAAACTAGTTGAAGTCTTTCAGCCAAGTTGGTGTCTGATTATTGTTCTCTCTTGTACAGGGTTCCTCTGTGCCTTTTTGGACTGGGAACATATGAGCTTAGTAGTTTGTCACTGCTGTCCTAGAAAAATTAGGTATTGTAGTACTTCCTGCCTGCAGAGCTTTGCTTCTGGGTTCAGCATCTGCAGGCAGTGGCCAAAGGCTATTATTATTATTTCCTGTATTGTTATACGATCTAAAAATTTGAGGCAAGAATCAGGCCTGATTGCAATGCAAGTTGAATAGAAACAGCTGGAGAGTCCTGCTCTGGAGGATTTATGGACCCTTGTAGCAGTAATCCTGATTATAATCATTTACAGACTCTACATTAGCAAAGCCTGTGGCAAAGTAGCCTGTGAAACATATAAGCATGGTGTGAAGCAACTAAAGAAAGGGATATTCACGTGAATTACTTAATTCATGTGCCAAGGTTTAAGAGACTAATCTCGCTTTATAGCTACCAAATGGTGGGGAGGATCCAAGAAGTAATTCAGAGCACTTAAATTAGGCTGCTGTGCTGAATAACAACCTGAAAAAGCTCTTTCCCCATCTCTCCTAAAAGAAAGAGCACTTCCAAGTTGGACACAAATGGTATGTTCCATCTTAGGCAGTTTTAGCACCTCCACAAACACAGTTTCTCAAAAGGTGAACCCTGACAAGTAGTCTGATCCAAAGCATATGAACACTAAATCACTCTGACAAAATGTGTAGTATCATCAAAATTTAAATGTGGAGTGGAAGTAAGTTGGTTGTAATGAAAGGGCTTGAAATGAAAGTTGGAAATGTTCATTTCTACTTCATCATCTTGATCCATTTTTATAAAAAAATAATTCTGTATTTAATACCGATTTTAACTTTATACCTAATGTTATAGGCATACAACCTAATGCATTTGAATGTGAGTCCAAGCAAAATTAATTGAAGCTCCTTGAAAATAAGAAAATAAAATGTTTCTGTGTTGCTACAGGATTTTTAGGAATTATTATTATTCACCTGCATGGATTCTTTTCCCCTATGAACGAGAACCTATATATGACATATAGAGAGATTTATATTAAAAAAAAAAAAAAAGATTTCTCTCTATAAGAGAGCTCATACTTGAGCTTGTTGGAAGTTTTGCATTGTCAGCCTTTTCACCACAATTTGGAATTAATAGAAGGAAGATAAGAATGAAGGTCCATAGTAGATCAGACTGAAGGTCCTGACAGCTTGATATCCTCTTTCTGATTGCATCCCAGAGAAAGTGACTGAAGGAAAACATAGACATACACAGAATCACAGAATCACAAAATGTTAGGGATTGGAAGGGACCTCAAAAGATCATCTAGTCCAATCCCCCTGCCAGAGCAGGAACACCTAGATGAGGTTACACAGGAAGGCGTCCAGTTGGGTTTTGAATGTCTCCAGAGAAGGAGAATCCACAACCTCCCTGGGCAGCCTATTCCAGTGTTCTGTCACCCTCACTGAGAAGAGGTTTCTTCTCATATTTAAGTGGAACCTCTTGTGTTCCAGCTTGAACCCATTACCCCTGGTCCTATCATTGGTTGTCACCGAGAAGAGCCTGGCTCCATCCTTGTGACACTCACCCTTTACATATTTATAAACATAAATGAGGTCACCCCTCAGTCTCCTCTTCTCCAAGCTAAAGAGCCCCAGCTCCCTCAGCCTTTCCTCATAAGGGAGACGCTCCACTCCCTTAATCATCTTCGTGGCCCTGCACTGGACTCTCTCCAGCAGTTCCCTGTCCTTCTTGAACTGGCAGGCCCAGAACTGGACACAATATTCCAGATGAGGTCTCACCAGGGCAGAGTAGAGGGGAAGGAGAACCTCCCTCCACCTACTAACCACCCCCCTTCTCATACACCCCAGGATGCCACTGGCCTTCCTGGCCACAAGGGCACAGTGCTGGCTCATGGTCATTCTGCTGCCCACCAGGACCCCCAGGTCCCTTTCCCCTACACTGCTCTCTAATAGGTCATTCCCCAACCTATACTGGAACCTGGGGTTGTTCCTGTCCAGGATTAAAATAATGTATTTCTAATACACATAGGTGAGCATGTGCATGAGTATGCCTAGCACAGTCATGGGTCTCAGGACTTACAAGTCTGGCGTGGTTTCTGTGTACTCAGTAACCCTTAATAAATTGCTTTTTCCTAGACTTGTCCAGTCTTCTGAGAGTCCACGTAAACTGGCATCACAGCACTTTGCAGTCAGACCAGCCACGTCCCAAGCTTTTGTAAGTGTGGTTTAGATCTGTCTTCATTTGGTTTCCTTTGATGCCTCCTGTTATTTTACTGGGAGAGACAGAAAAGAACAGTTCCTTATTCACTTTCTCACTGTGCCATTCATGATTTTACAGATCTTGCAATTTTTGGAACACTGGAATTCTATTATACAGAAATTTCTGTGGAGCAGACTTCTGGCTCTCAATCATTTAAACAGAAGATTCTAGTTAACAATGAAGCCAACCCCTTTAGCAGATCATCCTTTAGTGGCTTTGGACACAGTTTTACAGGTAGCATAATATGACATTTTTTCTATGTATCAGGTTTTTATAATTAAATTTTGCTTATTGAACTGCAGGAACACGAACACACACACATACACAGACTGTTACTTGAATTGTTTGTTAAAAGCAGAGGAAAATCCAATGCTTCCCAGTTTCACACTGTTCACATGGTTTCTACACGTGATGGAGAGCTGTGAAAATTCCTACTAACTGCAGGCAAAAAAGTCTTCTGTTTGATTTGTATTTATCAGACTACATCGCACTGTGGAAGACAGAGGATTTGCAACTTTTGATTATATTTTGGAGTCCAGACACATAGTGTTATAAAAAACAGAGTAAGGGCTTTCTAGGGTAAAAACCTCTACTTTTAGCTGGAGAAGGTGATGTATGTTCTAATAGTGCACCGGCCATCTTTCAGCAAAATACCTTTCAATCATCTCACATGGTTTGCTACTATGAATCTCACAAAGTCTGAATGTACTTTGAAAATATTTTCAAACATTATTCTCCAAATCTCCAAAAATGATGGCAACTCCAAAGGCTTGCTGATATTTTTGAAGCTACTGTGACTAACACCAGATTGTCCTGCTGGGTAAAGCAGGTGGAATGACTGAAGACAGAAATGTTTGTTTGTCTGTTGCCACTCAGAAATTCAATGCAGAAATTGAAGGCATTATGAAAAAGCACAGGGCAGGACAATTTGGGAAAATTTTGTAACTTATAGAGTGCACAATCACTACTCAAAATCCAGTCTTTCATACTCCTTAGAGATACCATTTCTTATTGGCAAGGCTTCAAATAACTACTGTGTTATTATTTGCTGCTGTACCAACTTTGTGTGCATCAGCTATCATGATTTTGCACTTCCTTTTATTTTAATCAACAAATTTGGAATAATATGAATAGGCAGAAAAATTCTGCCAAAGAGTGTTGGAAGATCTTCACTATATAAAGATGCTCAGGTTTTGTATAACCTGTCAGGTACAACATCTGGGTTGCTGCTGGCTGTGGTTGGAGGCAGAGGGCAGGGCATGGACCTGGAGCTGCAGTGTTCAATACAAGAGGTGCGGCTGGCTTTCTTTGGCTCCCAAGAAGCCACATACTGCTCTGTCACAGCCCCAAGAGAGCAAAAAATGTGGGAAGTTTTAGCTGAAATGGCTTTGCCTCATTCATTCAGAAGTCCATGGTGTACTATATTATTATTATAACTGTTATTGTTATTGTTATTGTTATCGTTATTGTTATTGTTATCGTTATTGTTATCGTTATCGTTATCGTTGTTATTATTTTATGAATGTATGCTGCATCTAGCACACTTATTATGCTTATTATTAATGGTGGATGCTGCAAGATAACACTAATGCAAAAGGAGAAGTAAAACAACAAGTTAAACAACTGTGAAAATGTTCATTGCTTCTTCAATACCCCATTAATCCCAAAGCAGTTATAAAACTCACTGCTGGGTATTGGCTGTGAAACAATGTGACAGATGGTGAATAAAAAGAAGGGTCTTTTAAAAACCACCCACAGCAATGTATTTCACTTTTACGTTTTAGGCCTGCATCTCTGCTACTAGCCATAAAGCAACATAGTATAAATATTTATGTCTTTGAATAACTGTAATGAAAGTAGGTCCAGACTAGGCTAGGCTAGGCTAGGCTAGGTTAGGCTAGGCTAGGCTAGGCTAGGCTAGGCTAGGCTAGGCTGGACTAGGCTAGGCTAGACTAGACTAGACTAGACTAGACTAGAATAGAATAGAATGATTGGAAATTGCTTAGAAATAAGTAACCTAATTTTGCAATTTATTTTCTAAAGCATTATGGAATTTATGTGACCTGATATGACTATACAATATTTAATTAATTGTGTAAAGAAAATTCAAATGGAAATAAAGAATTCCTGTTGAGAGACTGATCTCGATGTGACCCAAAAAGTCATAACCTTCTTACAGAAGATGTAGTGCAAAGGAATTTCATTATAAGGTTTGCATAAATGCATCAATGGGCATCGAAGCTTAATTCTTCCACCCTGCACTCGCTCTTCACTACCATACTTGTTCTACAGTCCTTGTGTTACTGATGCTTCTACTGCCAAACCTACTATTGAGGTAAGAGTGCACTGAATTATTCTTCCTGCGATTTTCAACATTTTCTAATTTTGTGGCATTACAAAATGTTCTACAGTTGAGGTGTGGATACCTTTAGAATTTTCACACACTTCAGTGTTTTAAAAATGATAAAATTAAAATCATCATTCTAGCTTCACTTAAAACTATTCAGGAATCCAAAGACAATAAAGTTAATTATTTTTTTAATAAAAGCAAACTTATTTCAAAACACTTTAAAAAAATGGTTCATATTTCCATTTCTAAACAAGGTTTTTCACATTTCTAGGCTACATAAAGAAGTTGCCCCATGTCATGTTGGCAGGCGGAGGCAACAAAAAAGTACCTATGCGAAAAATTCCTTCTCTCTGATGAAACAGCCACTGACTGATTTACATCTAGTTTACTCCTTTCCATTTTGTTATTTATCTCTGTGATATCTGATACCTTTGCTTTTAATTACTGAACTCCTTTAAGCACGTCAGTTATCTACTTCTCAGAGCATTTGTCTCTTACCTAATATGCCATTTATGGTTCCTATTTCTATATCTTTAGGTTAAACAGGCAATACAAGTGCAGTGAAAAAACTTTTGCTGGAAAAATGATGGGTCTGGATTCCACCAGGATGAAAAATGATAGATGCAGGATTCCACCATGTCTCTCAGTTTACAACCATTTGGGCAGAAAGCAAATAACCAGTAACAGCTCTTCAGATGGATTACATGAAATATATGTTCAGAAAATGTGCCATTACAACCTGAATGATGTCAGACAAAAGCCAGAAAGAAGCTGGTTCCAGGTGGCTGTCCTAGCTGCAGAGCCTTGGCTGGCCCTGGAGATGACCCGTCAAGCACAGTGCAGGGCTGGGCCAGGTCTAAGCTGCTCTTGCACGTGCCACACACGTTGGGTAGATGAAGAAAAGCACAGGGGCAGAATAGGGATGCCAGCCCTGAACAGTTTAAAAGTGCCAACACCACATGGAGAACTACAAAAGGTCAAATCAAGATCTTTGGTCTTTTTTTTTTTCTTTCTCTCTTTTTTTTTTTTTTTTTTTTTTAATGTAATGCTAGATACACCAACAAGATAAAATTCTGATGTCAGAATTGATTGGCTGAGTATAGTTACTGGTTCGTAGCCCATGCAGTCCTGCCAGTCTAAGCTTTAGACTCAGCTTTGTCCATTGCTTCTGGTGCTGTTGCAGGAGTTTTTCTAACGGATATTGTACTGCTAATGGGTTATTTTATGGGTTGTATTTCTTTGTTGCTGTTTTTTGGTTGGTTGATGGTTGTTTTTCGTTTGTTTTTTTCTACACAACTTTCTTAGCATTACTCCTAAAAGAATAAGCTAGTAGCTGCATAGCAGTGCCAATTAATCTTCTAGCATCCAGAGCATCCACAGTTAGAGATCATTATTCCAGCTTGCTTTACAAGATAATGCCTTTTTAAAAATCCTACTACAAGTTAAGCACCAAAATGTTAATTAAAAACCAATTAAACGTCTTTACATGTTTAAAAGCTGTAAGAACTTCATATTGTGCCTGAACTGTCAACGATAACCTTTTATTAGCAGCTCTGTGCACTGTAAAACTGCCACTCACATTGGAAAAGGAGCAGACGCAGTACATCTCAAGCATATGGAAAACAGTATCACAAATGATAAAAGCAGAAAATCTGAATATACTTTCATTAAATGTTTTGATAGTCATGAACTGATTGTATACAAAGCATCAAACATAAGGACAAAACCTATAACCCATTAAATATCCACAACACAATTTGTTCCAAGTAGGTGTGTGAAACAAGGACCACATTACGGTGTTGAAGACTGTACTTTTAAAAAAATTGCAGCACGAAATAGATATTTCACTAACAGAAACCAAAGATGGTCCCAGTCCAGAACAGTGAATCCAAGTATGATATCTGGTGCAAAAGTTAACCTCAATACCCTGATTATTTACAGTGGGCAACATAAGCAAAGCTGAGTGAAATTTCTGCATCCTTCGCAGATTTTGAAAATCTGCACATTCTTTACTTCTGTGACCTTTTAAGTGCACCCATCTGACTACTTAGACCAAATTCATCACACCTGAGGATGAATGGCTCTAACCTGCATCACTGCAATTATTTCTTGGGAAAACAAGATGCCATAGGAGAATGGCCTGCTACAGCTGATGTCTTCTACTTCTCTGCATCTATCTATGCCAGAAAAGAACTTGGTATAAATCACCACCTGGAAGACACAAGGCGGCAGCCCACTCACCCTATCTCCTTCTGCCTTATGAAATCCTCCTCCTGCAGGTCTGCAGTTATTCATACCAGCAGGTTACGCCAGCATGTGCTCCCACTGCAGTACATGCAAGCCCTTGAGAAGATACCCAGCACTGCCACTGGGGCTTGGTGCAACAAAGGCCATAATGAGGTGCAGGGGCCAGGGCATCAGAACCCCACTGGACACCTGGAGAACAAGGAGTAAGCAACTGAAACATAACCATCCATATTGCATGCAATGACAATTTTTTCTGCGCTTAAGGGCCCTTAACAAAAGAAACTCTTCTGTGCCAAAACAGACATAAAATGAACACAATCAGATAGACAATGTGAGCAGCTTGGGATTAAGACTCAAGTACAAAATCAGAGGCATGTCAATATGGACATACGAGTACACCTGCATGTCTCTGATTTGTAAAACACCATTTAATTATTTTACCAGAGCATTATGATCCCCTTATCACAAACAATTGTATATCAGAGGGATGTCAAACCTAAGGTAAATCTGAATCTTTTCTGGATTGTGTAGTTCAGGTCAAAATAGAACTCAGTTACCAAGTAAACCTGATCTTGCAAAACTGAGCTTTTGTTTATTACAGAGTTAGGACAAAAAAGTAGCCTTTTGGCCAGACAAAATCATTCAACCTTCAACAACACAGCTAAAATTATCCTAGGTCTGCATCATTATTATTTGGGGTTTGCAAAAAGCCTACAAGGCTTTGCGAAGTCATTGTGGAGATAAACCTAACACACAGAGTCAACCATTCTGCTTCAGAGGAAGGAAAATCTATCTTTTATGTTCCTGATACTGCAGCCTGTAACGAAACAGAGCATATGCTTTTCTCCCTTTTGCTTTCAGCTATGTCTCTAATTCTTTCTTCTCCTAGTGGTTGGCAACAAAAGAATTTCTTTTGCGCCTTTGTGCTGACGGAAGTGATGTGGTCCCTTGCTTCCTTGCCCTCAACACTGCTTGAACACTACTGTATATTGGCAGAGTGTAAGACATTAGGTACTAACTGAACTTCACAGAGCGAATCAGTGGCTCTTTTACAAAGTACAGGTATGGGAAGAATGAAGATGAATCATATACTCCCTGAACTGCAAGTAGCCTAAAGCAAAGAGCCATCATGAAACAAAGCAGGCAACTTCTGTAAAACTTTAATCCTCTTTACTAGGTTCAGCTTTCTGAAGACAAATGTTGCTTATCAGGTGGCTGTTACCCAAATGTCTGTTCTGTTGATTAACCAGTGATTTTGAACTCCAGTG
The DNA here is from genome assembly GCF_036013445.1 of Caloenas nicobarica. NCBI lineage: Eukaryota > Metazoa > Chordata > Aves > Columbiformes > Columbidae > Caloenas > Caloenas nicobarica. Next base: position 26,234,667 of record NC_088246.1, on the reverse strand, counting down.
TAGTCGATAAAGTATTTCAAACCCATCTTTATAAAGTATGCTCATTAAGCAATGTCAACATACAATCTTTCTCTTCCAAAACAGATACAGTCTTTCTCTAGAGCTTTTTTTCTGTCCCTTGTTTTATTCAGAAAATAATTAGATGCTCAGAGTGAAGTGCCATGCAGCTTTGGTAAGGACAGCAGAATGACGCCTTTTCTTCTTCATTATGTGACTATTGTGGCAGCACATGGGTTCATAACAGAAAGTAATGAAACGAGACATTACACCAAGTGCTCTCTATAGGCAGCTTTAAAAGCCTTGTCCTTGCACCATTGCAGCTATCTTCAGCTAGATCATTCAGAATCAAATGTTTGATTAAAAGAATATATCCAACATGAACCCATTGAGCCATGTCAGTAAACAAGAATTCGGAAAGCTGAGAAAGAAATTTCCCTTCTCTGAACCCAGGTCTACTAAGTCAATAGATTTGCATTAATTTCAACAGACTCAAGTGGTCACATCGAGAACCTGCCAGAAGAATCACCTTACCGCCTGAAGAATTGACCTTTTCTTCAGTTTCTCCGAATTCCTACCCTGGATAACAACTGCAATCTTATCTTTTAGACAGGGAGGACCAGGAGTTCCTTTGCATGTGAAACATATGTCTTACATTTTACAGATGCAATTTGATCCCTGTTCTCACATCAGGGTAATTCCTTTCCTTCTGTGTGTGTGTTGGCAGGGAGGATACACACAGATGCTATTATTCCCAATATAAAAAGGGAGAATTTAGGCACAGAGAGATTATAGATAAATATTTATTAATTTTAATGTCCTGTTTGAAGCTGTAGGATCTGAATTTCCAGAGAGCTTTGTGTTACTTAGAAATGTATGTGTTTAATACAAATTGCAAAGACTCCAGCTGCAGCTGTGATTTCTCTGTGCTTTTATAAACCAGAGCTCCTAAGTCAGACAGCTTGGAGATAGGTAATACAGATACTGTCTGTGAAAACATTGGTTTACCTAATCTATCCAGGGCCACAAAAGACCTCAGTGAGGAAATTAAAAATAGGCTCCAGTTTCTGGGGCAGTGTTCACTGTCATATGGTAACACCTCTCATTTAGTACCCTGCCTGATCCTTTGTTCAATATTCATGTTCTAGAACAAATTGAGCAGAATTCATTCAAACAGATCCTGATTAATTCCCAAACTAGCTCCACACCAGGCAGCACATGAGGCAGGAGTCCTGAGGTTAAAAACCACAATGACCATGCACAATGCAACTTCTAAAATTGTCCTTTTATCCACATTTGTCTATACTTTTAAAAAATGTTTTCTCTCTATTAAAAAAAGAAAACATACAGAGTAGCTCTTTAATATAAAAGAGCTACAGGATGTGGGCATGTCATATTTTGCTTGTTTGTTGCAACAAACTGAAGAAAATCCCAAAATTTCATCATATTGATGAATACCAGTCCCAGCAGGAACTTTCCGATTCACTGCTGCTTGAGCTAATGAACCCTCAGTAACACACTGTCATTCTCCCTGAAAACCAGCCCTAGAGAGGGAAAGAGATATTCTGTGAAGACAGGAGTTTGCTAGCAGGAAGAAATGATGAGCCTGGGAAACTCCAGGTTTTCTCCCAAGAAAAGGGGAACTTCCTGGCACTATAGAGCCATATTTTTCCACTCTACCCATCACTTCCCAATGTCGGCTCTTTCCCCCTCTTTATTAGGCAGCTCTGCCCTAGTTGAACTTTGGCTGCTGGGATTAATAGGATAACAAGGGTGGAAATGCCTCTCTTAATTCTGCATCTAAGCAAAGTGCAGCTGGCAGTGTGCTACCGTGGGGAATGTCCTGCTTAGCTTAATTTACTTATTTAGTTTTCTTTGGGGAAATCTATCTGGCAAACTTTAGTAAGTATTCAATCCATACAAAATACGTGAGCAGTGATAAAAAAGGTATACCCCCAGTGTCTCCTTTTCCATGGTTCAATAATTTGCTGCAAAACAAACAAAAACCTAAACCACAATGCCAACACTTTTTAGGTAATCAGGATAGTGCAATTTACACCAACCTGCATCTTAAAAAAATGGGTAGAGTATCTTGTCAGAAATTAAATTAAAATATTCAGTCTTTGGTAGATGCTTAAAAAGAGAATTTCAGTTAAAGTGCTTAAATTCTAGAAAAGTTATGTGACTGAAAAAAAGGGATGAGTAGTGAGAAATATTGAGTAGTTTTAAAATAAAGCTGGATCTGGAAGTAAAAATTGTATTCAACTACTTTTTTTTTTTCCCAAAAGTAATACACACACAGGTTTATGGAAAAGTTTTGTAAATTCATGCTATATTTTGATTTTTGTCACATGAAAAATAGTTTACAAAGAAATTTGGGAGCATTCTTAAACACTTTAAATGAAATGTTATTTTTTCTCGTGATATGATGTTTTGACAAGCAATTTGCCTAACTTTGAAAGTTAAAAAAAAGAGGCAAAAATATGTAGGAGAAAGTTTGCCTTTGAATTTCAGGAATGTAAGTTCAGAAGTTTATTTTCAGGTCAGATCTTCAGGAATTATTGTTTTGCCTGGTTACCAAATCAGAAAAGACTCTGTCATACACGTCTAAATAAGTGTCATGCTTAATCATTCCCTCAGTTCTCCACTTTCATTTAAAAGTGGAAGTGAACAGATTCACTCTTTGGCCCTAATCCAATGGCTACTTAAACATATGTATAGTTACACCTTTATTCACAAAGTACCTACATGGTTTTGTCACATGAGTAGGTCCTCTTGGCATTTGAAACTAAGTGTTGATAAGGCAGATAAAGTGCCCCAGAATGTTTCCTCAAAGCAGTGACCTCCCATTTTACCCTAAAAATCAAACCACTTCTTAAGACAGAAAATCAGAGGCAGGTTTTATTTTTAGGATGGCTGATGAATCTGTGACAATTTATTATGGCACTGATTCCACCCCTGTTAAATAAAAAAATAATAATAAAAAATTTTTTTTAAAAGGCTGAGCCCATGGTGTAATTTGGCAGATGTTTCTACACTGAAGGAAGAGCTGCTCTTGGAAAGGTTTCTGTCCCTCTGGAGCCTGACTGATGGGAGTGGCTTCATGTCATATTCTACTGGAGAGGGAATGATGCTCAATAAAAAATAAAAATGCACTTTTTAAATAAGTGAATTTTGTACTGTTTGAAGGCTTTTGCCACAGGCTAGAGATCAGCCATGGAAATGTTTGACTGACTACCACTGGCCCCATTTGGTCAATGGGATGAAATAATCAAAATGATACCATGAAATCACACCAAAATCTTACCTTTCGCCAAAATTCTGATTCCCTCAGCAGCAAACTACTCGAGTGAATTAGAACAGCAATATCGGGGGTTAATAATATGCAGGGAGTTGCCCGTATTCTTAACATACATAGTCTAGGCTGTGTTAGAGGAAGAAGGTACAAAACCCCACCTGAGAAGAAGCAATTGACCTGTTGTGTCAATGTATTCATTAGACCGACAGTCCCTGAAAAAACTTCTTCCTCAAAGCACTGGCTTCAGCTGCTGCTTGCTGCTTCAGGGAATGCTGGCAGCCTACTTTGTTTTTGTCGGTTAGTAATTAATTAGCAGTTCCTTACAGAAAACATCTGATAAACAAACATAAAATAAGCTCATACAGAACTCTCTGAAGATGACCTCCTCTTCAAAATGCACTTTGAAAGAAAAGCTAGCATAGGAAATTTTTTTAAAAAAGACGAAACCAAAGAAAACACTCTATAGTTTCAAGTGATTTATGCAGAGTAGAAGATAGATGGTCTTTGCACCTCTGTCAGTTGTTGGTTTATACTTGACAAATACATGGACCTTTGAAAAGACAAAAGCATCACTAGAATGGACCGTGTTCCCTCCTTGCAGAAGTTTGCAAAAACCCTTTCGAAAAACAGGGACAACTGTACATTCAGAAGTGGAAGGCTGGACTGCCACCCTTGTGGCTTCAAGGTCATATTCTGGAAAGTGTCTCAGAAGTCCTTTGTTCCATGAGGGGTGTACATCGTCATGTAGCCTTTGTCTGTATATAGCAGCCATTGCCCTTGTGAATGCAGACTGACTTTTACAAGTCACTGTTGACACTAATGTGTGCTGGTGGCCTTGTGCAAATTCAGCTGTTTCTTGGTGGTGTGAGCTTATCGGTTCCTGCAGACTCAACAGCCTCAGAAGCTTAGCACTCTGCGGAGATTTTCACACACCACTTTCTCAGCCTGCACTTTTCCCCTCTTTGGCCTGCTGTTTTCAGGTGGCTCTTCTTGCACCCAGACTTACAGTCACACACAGAAAAAGGCACTTCTAGGACATTCCTTTCTAGTAGTGTGTGTTTGCTGGAGATGGCTTTAGCCTTCCCCAGTGTTTGCTTCTCTATAAACACAAGAGTACAACATCCGCAGGACTTAATGATGCTGTTTGAGGACAGCATGGTGTGCTGCACGTGTGCTCTCACACAGCTGGGAATAAATCCCAGCAAAGGACTGGGCTGCTGCTGGAGGCAGAGGGAGTTTCTGGCAAAGATAATGACAATCATTCACAGAGAGAAGAGGCCAGGATCCTGCCAGTCGTAGAGGAACATCTCCTGTCTGTGTATATGTCGATGTTCCTGAATTGTTCCTTTTACTAAAAGCTGAGTGTCCCAGCTTAAGCAGTAATGCTGGCCTGTAGCTAGAAGAACAAGCCAAAACCCACAACAATTAGAAATCTCATGCAGCCAAGCCATCAGGCTTTATACCATGAATCATAAATCAACTGCTCCTTCAAAGAATTATTTTGGACTACATTATGCCTGTGCGTTCTATCAGCTTAAGCTAGTGTTGCTGAATTCATCATTTATTCCTTTTTGAAGGAACGACTGTTAAAAGGCAGGACAGCTGTGAGTGATCTGGAGGACCTCGCCATGCCGAGAGCGGAATTTCAGAATAGCAGCTTTAAAATCCTCCTGCCACAGCAGAACAAGGAATGATCCAATTTACCCAGGTGGATGATCAGGCTGTACATACAAAAGTCATTATCTGCATTGCAGGTGTCTGGGGAGATTAGTAATTCACCTAAGTGTGTCTCCGGTGGCTGAAGAGCACATCTGAATCCTGTGCTATGTCTTATGACTGCACAGTTGGGAATGCAATCAAAAAATTTAAGCAAAAGCTTCTGAATGATAGTGGCAGGCATTTGTCAGTCTCAGCTTTCATGATGTGATGCTGAAACCTTAAGACACACAAGTCTCGGGTTTAGATTCCACACTAGTGCCAGAACAGGGCACAAGGGGAATTTAAGGCACCTGAAAAATAAATTGTCATCCAAAACAGATATCATGCAGTTAACTCCCTGGATACCTTCCTAAGGCTCTCCAGGTGCTTAGATCTACTTTTCACGTACCCCAAACATCCCCAGTCAGACTGTCTTGCAGCCTACCCCTAAGCACAGCTAATGGCTCACCACCTAAGCACCTGTGGGATCAGATCTAGAAGATACTGCCAGATTGCTGCTCGCACACAACCATCAGATCAAGCTCCACTGAATCTGTAGTAATGTATTTGCTGCAAGTGTGGCTGAACAGCAGATAGCTCTGTTGTCCAGAGGGGAAATGGAAATCATCTCAAAACAGCTAATATTATATAGGCACCTGTCTTAAAATGTTTTCTTTTTAATGCAGTGCTCTTACTTCACTGTCTCAGGCTGAAGTATAATTGGATGCCCATCATCCATACAGTGGCTAGCTATTGTACAACAGAGGTAGCAGTGGTATAAGACTCATCCTTAATATTTATGACTGGTTCATTCAATGGAGGATGGATGCTCTACTCCCATCCTAAGACATCAGTCTTTTTCTGTGTTTTTTTCCAGGAGTCTGTATTTCATCTAAATCCTCCTGTGACTCTTGCCTATGCTTGTTTGTTTGTCTGCAAAGAACAACCATGGCCCTGAAACACACTGAGTGAAATGGTGGATAAAGACCATAATTTGAAAAGGTCATCCTGTTAGTAAAATTGCACTCTATGAACAAAGGATTCCTGAAGACAAACTGATCTTCAGTCACTTTCTAGTGACGAGAAGTACAAGTTAGCTGGGCTTTTTGATAGCGGTAGCTGAATTTGGCTTTATATGACAACAATTCTGAGAATGGTGATCTCCTTTGCCAGTTGAGGAACAGCATGCCTCCTCAAGGCCAACACTGGTGTCAAAATACATCAATATTTTCAAGATTCAAGCTTTAATTTCACAACCACTTCATCAGAAAGAAAGCTCAGTCAATACCTATCTCATACAGGAAGCCCTGGCAGCAGTTATATAGTTTATGATCTCTCTTGGATTCGGAAAACCTGCTCCATGCAATGAGATGATATTGTAAAGAAATAAAAAGCAAGCTCCCTTAATAGCTGCTCTCACTTCCTTGTCTAAGTGAATGCTTCTAGCACACCTGGAGCCTTTGAGTTTACCTGATAATTATATGATGTTCTTAAAACTTTGATAGTTGACTGTTCTAACTACTAGAAATGCACTTTTAGGGAAGAAGTTCCACAGTTAAACAGACCTTGAATGAGATGTTGTCCTCCCAAGCTCCAGTCTTAGCAATTGAAGTAGTGATCATGCTACTATCACCACGTTGGTTGTTGAGATTAATATACAGTTGTACCACAGTTCTCCTCTCCTCTCTGGACTCCATCCTGCCACAAGTTCTGTGTGAACTGATGCTTTCAGCTCTGCTCAGTCTTGCTGAAATCATGATGGTGGCTGAGGATGAAAGATGATCAAACTTTGTCATTTGAATATTTTATTCATAAAATTGTTATTGGATATAAATGACTTTTAATACCCATCAGTGAATAGTAATGAATAGGGGAATATTTTTTTTTTCAACTAGGGCTATTAAATTTTTTCAGACTTTTAAATTTATTTTAGCAGGAAGGGAAAGAAGACAATCTATGAGAATGTATTTTCCACTTCAAAATGTGTCCAGAGGTATACAGAAAGTTTAGCATTAAAAAGAGCAGCTTCCTTTTGTTTTGGTTACTTTACAAGCAAATCCTCAAATCTGTACTCACAAAATGGTGACTGTTTTCACAAATCCCTTTGCAGAATAAGCTCCTGTGAAAAAGATATGCAATACAATTAAATATCTGAACATGTATACATATATACATAACACATATTTACTTGTCTTTTCCTAATTTAAATATGAGCAATCAAAATGGTCCCAAGGGTTCTTAGCTCCACTGTATTTTAGGCTGGATTTATAAATAAATGATATTCGCTAAAGAATTCCGAATACATTCATTATTAATTTTTTCCGATGTATAACTAACTGTATGTGGATCTCAGTTTCCATTTTATTTGTTATGGGAAAATCAATTTCTTTTTTCCCCTTTTGCTATTACTTCAGGGAAATTATTATTTTAAAATACAATATTCTTGACCAGTTCCCATAATGAAAGTAACAAAGAAATACATATCATACACTGTTCTCTGGAAATTGCAGATTTGTCTTTCCTTTAATTGAGGACGTATTTAGATTTGTTATGGTTTTCAGGAGAGCCAGTGCATCAGCTTGTTTAACAGACCATCTCACTGCCATTTCGAGTCTTTCTGGAAGATTTCTTTCATCTAGGGGATGGACAAGTTTTGAAGTTGGCTAACAATTGTGTACGCAGGAAAGCTATTTACAGTAATGTAGAACAGTTATCTATTAATTACCCTCTTGGTTTTTGTTGTTTGTTGTTCTCCCACCAGAAAGCTATCGATTTCTTCATAAAGTAGAAAGACTTCCCCAAGTTACAGATAAACAGATCAAAAAAGTAGTACTGGTAGCGTCTCAAGAACCTTTATATATTCCTAAAAACTCCGACACATAATCAAAAATATACGATTTAAGTTGGTTAGAGAATGTGATTTTTTTCCCTGTAAGTTTTTGTCAAAACTCTGAAACCCAAATATGTTTTTATTTTCATTAACTCTGCAGAGAGTGTTCAGTGTGCTTGTGACCTGAACAGAGATCAGCAAGATGCAAATAGCTGCATATGATGGAGACTGTGACCTTATCAGAAACTGTCAGCTAGAGATGATCAAGGAGGGTGACTTGTAATGAAAAAGCAGATTAGCCCTTATAAAACCTGATAAAAGCATAAAAAGTACTGTAGACTTGATCTGAATAAACTTTACATTTTGATTAATGAAACTATCCATTTATTGATGTCTTGGGACAGCTCAGCTGTAGACCCCCAAGACACATTGGTACTAGTGTTAATGGGTTGTTGCCAAAACACTTACCAGCTTTGTATTTTCAATATGCGTTTTTCACTGGGAATTATCTATGTTAAGTGATCAAAAGCATAGCTAGTTTACACACTAGCCTATATGTGCAGAATTTGGGCACTGATATTTGAAAACTAAGCCTGTATCCTGCTCACGCCGGGAAATGGATTCTATATATTTATATACATGCTGTTGAAAAGGCTCTACTTGTTACAGCTAAGGAAAGAATGTCTGTCAGTAACAGCGTAAAAGGCCAGCTACAATAAACCATTTTCAGCGGGCTTCAGTGTTTAAGTCCCAAATCGAATGTCCAAAGCTTGTAGTGATTTGAATCTGTTCCCATAGTGTAGGATACAAGAAATTGACTGGAGTCTTTCAACTACAGTCCTTGTCAAAGTATTGTTCAATATTCTGCCAGTCTTGCAGCTAGCAACTCATTAAATGACCAGATAAAAAAAGAAAAGCCATTGATTTTCTTTGCATACGTTTAAATAGAGCAGGGACTTTCCATGCTTCCTGTATGAAGGAGAAGATATGCCATGCTTTTACCTTTCCGAGTAGTTTCTTAGAACCTGGCTAAGACTTGGTCAGTGACTCTTAACACTCTCATCAGAAATAGTAAGAGATGATAGCGGGCTTCTTTGATAAATGTGAGTAATTTTTATGGTAAATCTGTAAAGAGCCTTTGGTTGCCAAACCTAATGAAAGCTCTAAAGGAAAAATATTTCTTCCAGCTGTAGGCAACCAGCCATAAAAGTCTGAGATGAAGATGAAACATGTCCAGATAAAAAGTGGTTTATGTATTTCCAGGGAGCTCTGTCTCAGCTTGACCATTGCTAATCAAATTTTTACTCAGAAATACAACTTCTGACCTTATAAGTAGGTACAGCACAAGGTCAACCAATTAATACAAGCCTGAATTTCACTTCTTAGTCCAAAGTCATAAAGCATATAGATTTTCTTTTCCAGATTTATCTTCCATATTTTCAGTCACATTCTAGACACTGAATATGAAGCTCTTGACTATAAATGAAGCAAGCAATGAGCAGCAAGAAAATGCCCAATGAAAGTTAAGGATCTCTGAAAGACAAACTGATAGTAGGTAAATTCTAATAACAATCTGAAGTGGGTTGTTAAATCATGGGAAATCAAAATACACTTACATGCTCCTAGATGTCTACCAATGCCTTTATATATTACAATAAACGACAGATATGGTTATATAATATCATGTGTTAAAATACAAGGATTGGGAAACCCAAACTGAGTTCCCTGCCAACAGATTCTACAGCGAGAAGAATATGAGTGACACTTGGAAAAGAGCTTGTAGCTCAAAAGAAGGCATATAGCTTTCAGATGCTGAAGCTGGAACCAAAAGTCTTAAAAGTTTGTCCTTGCTAGTAACCTTCTGCACAGATGATGGTCTTGCTCAGGGTATTCTTTAATTCAGATAGATATGAAATGGATTACAAAGCACAAAGTGAGATCTGCTAAACTGCTCAAGCTGAATTAAGCCCTTTGCTATAAAGATTTCTATAGTAAGCCTGGAAATGGTAAGCAGAGGTATGAGGCCTTATCAAAATGGAATAATTCTCTAACTCCATTTTGGGACCAAGGTTAATCTAACAAAAAATATTGTATAAACTTATTAACTGTAAAAAAAGCATTTGACTCTCTAGATGCTCACCCAGAGAAATAACTCTCTCATCAACTATTTACAGTTTGCAAACAGAAGTGGGCAGACATGCTTATCTGTAATCTTTTTTTTATTGAATTTCCATATTGACTGTAATGTATATATACTTCCCCATAACTCACTGAAATGAAGGTTCAGACCTCATGACTTACTTTAACCACAACACAATCAGCAAGTGACTCAGAGGACCACACAAGAGAATGACAAACTAGAACACAAAAAATGACAATCAACATTCAAATACTTCTTCTCACAAACAAAATTCTTTAGGATTGCCTCAGAGACTAACTAACTTTTCCAGACACACTCAATTTACAAAAGAAATTTGCAGCTGACTTGCATTTTTTACATCTGCTGTAGAAGTATGAGACCTGAACACCTGCTGAGATATCAAAATCCTCAGCATCTAACAAAAGTTCATGCCTGATATAGTTACTTATTATACAAAAGTGCAAAGATTTTAGAAAGCTCATTCCAGCTCAGCCTATCACAAAGTACACAAAGCAGAAGCAAGGCTGCATGATGTTAAAATAAGAACTACAGCAGAGAACAAAAATATAAATCACAGCATCCTATTCTGCATTGCAAATACAACTTATTTGATTCAAAGGCACAGAACCATTCCTCCTTAACTAAGATATAGAGCTATTGCAGAATAGAAACTTGAGACGTGTAGGAAATATAGAGATCATTCAGAAATATACGGTTAAAAATATATATATTTCCAGAATTTCTTAATATTTTCATTACTTTCCTATCCCAATCCACCATGAATCTCTAGATCATTTATTTGAATGCAGATAGCTACTGCCAGAACAAATTCAATCAGCACAGGAAAACATAAACTTCCACTCCTCTCTTTTTTCTTACTTTCTGTGCCTTTTCTTCACACCTGGGTAGTTACCATTGTGACACTGTCGAGACAGCTCTGGGTATGAAATACACTATCTTGCTTCACATAAGCTAAGAAGTTCAGGCCTCCCACATTTAAAAAAACTTCTTTCCTTGTGGCAATTCGAACAGATTTATTCTCTCATTAGTTGGAACTAGAGGTTGCATTTCTGCCATACACATTTCCTCCTACAGGAGTTGTTTGCAAGATCGCATTGACAAGGGAGACACTTCTGACTCTGACAGAGACATTGTCTTGCAGTTTGCAAGAGCTACACAGCAAATCTTTCTGTAACATGCATTTCCCCAATAACTTCAGTGACTTTATCTTTATTTTCCATCTCACTCAATTTCTTTTAACTTTGCAAACCATAGTACAACTGACCCTAGTAATACTGACACATTAATAGTAGTATTGACACTAGGTAGCCTGTCATCAGTGTTTTTTTAAGTTGACATTTTTAAAAATTCATAGTTGTTTGTGGAAGATGCTGGCTCTGTAACTTCAGAGGCTATCTTTGATTTTTTCATTTAATGCATGCACTGTAATAAATAGATGAATAACATAGTGATAATACTACATATTTGTATATAGCCTGAGATACCTTAATATCAGTTATGTACCCAGATACCCTAGTTTTTCTGCACTTACAGGATATACATGCACATAATAAATCTATATAATTGTGCATGTGCAACTGCATGCCTGTCCCTTTTGAAAGATGATCTATAGTTTGACAATAAAATGCCCCAGAAGTTAAATATATAGGCACCCTGTCTTTTGCTATGGAATTCAGGCAGTGGTTTTTGAAAGTCTAGAGGAAAATGTGAACAAAATCCATCCCACCTGGACCCTAAGTAAAAACCAAATACTACAAAATTATTCTCAAACTTCTTAAAAGTGGGTACAAATGCAGCCAGCACCAATGGTACTGAATCTAATTCAACATAGAAATACTTCGTATCTTGCTATACCTGATTTATGTTTCTTGCTCTACTTCCTCAATGGTAACAATGTCTTAAAATTGCAGTATGAATGGAGCAGCCGCTGTGTTACATCAGATCCTTCTTTGTAGCATTTTTAATAGTACATATAACATTTCTCACAGAAATTGCCTCTGCTGCTCTAAGATCTACTGGATGTTTCGCAGAGTATCTTGATTATACAAGTATAGTCTAAGTACACTTATATTTCTGTGGATCTGATCTCCATGTGTCTAATCATAGCTGGTACTCCTTGCATTCTTGATTGGTAATCAACTTCATTAAAGCAAAATTTGAGAAATTAAAGGAAGCCTTGTTGTCGGATCACGGAGAAGAGATACAAAACCACTGTGAATACCTGATGAATGGAAAAGCCTGTGGGACAAGACAGACACACAAAGAAATAATTCACACTCCACAGGAAATCATGAGGAGGAAAGAAATTGTGTCAAGTCCAGAAATGAGATCAAGAAACCAGAAAGAAAAATACTTCGTAAAATATAAAATAGGAGTTAAAATATCTGTGGTTCGTTAATAAGTTTGGAGCATAATACTCTTTGAAAGGTAAACCAACAACTTTGATTAAAATGTCTAATTACTGCGGAGTCTTTGGAGGCAAAGACCTTACATTAGTCTGTGTTATATGATCCTTAATACAGATGGTCTATAATCTCATCCTTGTCAAGTCTGAGCAGCAATAATCATGTTAGATAATAATAACAATGCTATAGACAATATCAATTTAAGGGCAATTTTTTCTATGCTAAAGAGAGGCCAAGACACAATGAGTCTGTCTTTTTGAAGACTGCAAACACTGTGGCAGGTAAAATGCTAATGTTTTATTAGGAGCAATGTGTATCTAGATGAGCTGTGATGAAAAACACCAATTTTGAAAGTATCCCACAGCCTTACCATAAATTATGCATTTCATCTTAACAACTAGAGGAAAAGAAAAAGCAAATTAAATTACTCATCACCCCATGGAAAGAGAAGCAGCAAATTCATCCATACTAAACACACCTAAAGTATGTCTGGGACTTATAAAATAAGCAAGCACTGCTCCTGCAGCATTGCCGGTGGATTTATGGTGCAGGCAGACACCATCCATCCACCCTGCAGCCCCCCAGGCTCAACCTGCCTCCCCTCAGCAGCAGGTCAGAAAGGCTCTAGAGGAGACCCTGAGCTTCCAGAGCTTTGAGAGGTTCCCACTTCTCAGCTGTTAGTGTCAGCCTGCAGCATCTGAAAACTCCTTCCATGGAAATGCAGTCAAAAGCTGAGCAAGAGACACCGTGACATTCTGCTCCAGTAATATCGTGATCCACTGGTTTGCATGGATTTCCCTGTGACAATGTCAGTGGTCACCAAGCAGAATTTTAGAGCTATGGAGAGATCAAATCAGAACCAAGCCAGACTGAGTTTTTAAGTGGTCATTTTAAAAAGAATGCATTACAGAGTGACATTCTTCTGTGTATAACAGCCAGCGAGTCACAGCCTTTATTTTCACCTTGTTTTATTGATTTTTCCAAAGATAGACCAGAGCAATTTGATATAATGTGAAAATTGCTCCACTGTATCTTTTCTATGAAAACAAAGCAAATAGCCCTGGGATATAAAATCAATTAAAAATTAATAAAGCAACACGTAAGGACCAAACAGGTAATAAAATATTTGTTCTTAGCTAATACTTAAAGTCATGAATCAATAAAATCAAATAATAAAATCCCTCTGACCCTTGAAATAAAATACTTCCTCCTCTGCAATTAATGTTCAGGCATTTGCATGTCATTAAACAAGTAGCTTAGAAAACTGCAAAGAGAACAGGCAGCAAGAAAAACACAGTCTGGATACAACTGTACCAGTTAATCCGCTGTCAGATAATATTGCTATCCAACCAAATAACTGTTATTTGGAGACATGGCAGCAACAAAACCTGTTAAGTAAAAAGCAAAAAATCACTGTTTGCACCAGTTCGGGGCTGATATTCTTTTTAATTTCTATAATTTGAGATTCGTTCCTTTATGATCAATGTTACTGTTTCTGTTAGGGAGCAAGATTTGTCCTTTCATTGATTGAAGTATGTGAAGGGAATAAGCAGAAGGAAGTAGCCCTGAAAGGTTGTGTTATTATTTATGATTTAAACAGAAGCTTGAGAAATCAATCTTTTTTCCATTGTAGTTGATGAGGCTGTTCAGATTTACAGCTCTTTGATGATCTGATCCTGAAAGCTAAAAGGAAATAGTTGAATGCTGAGAAGCAGAAGAATGCAAGCAAAATCTGTGGTGCCTTGCAGCACAGTTACGTGCATATCAACCTATTGATTAAATGTGACCAGATTTGCAGAAACAGAATCTGCATGTGGTCCTTCAGTCAACGCCGTCAAATCTGCACTTAGTTAATAGGGTCAGCTGGCAGTGGGATGACTACACAAGAGAAGGGCCACACTGTAACTGGATATGGCAAATGGAAGCTGAAAATGTTTGATTTAAAATCAATGTAACATGAGAAATAAGTTTGCATACTTGCAAAAACACATTAGAATGAATACATTTAATATGTGATGACATGCATCAACAATGGGTATTATAAGGTAAATCCTCATCACCTGTGATTAGAAACACAAATTACTAACTGTCCAGTCATTTTAAATTCTATAAACATGTAGTGAAAATGGCTTTTAGAAAAGCTGATTTTGAAGCAAAAATTTATAGAAGTTATTAAAATGCTTAAATAGACTACCCTTGCAAGGCAACTTTTGTAAACTGTATTTCATAGTAGACCAGACAATACAGATAGAAGAAGGAATGTTTTTCTACATTCTAAGAAAATCATGTGCCTTCTATAACAGAAGCAACACATTTTGAGCAAAGCACAAATTGTTCTGGGTTGAAGGAATGATGCTAATCAAATTAAGACAGCTTGAGAGAGGATAACCAGCATTTGTGGAGATGGAGTAGATATTGTTTACAGAAAAAACACAACAACAACCACCAAACAAATAAAACAATACAAACCCAAAACAAACAAAAAACCAAACCAAAACAAAAAACCCCAAACAGAATGGCAGACATAATTTGTAGATTTCACAGAGTAAACTGGGTGGGACCACAGGATGTAGTAATTTATATATGATATTTATGCAGACCTGAACTCCCAAATGGTACATTTCACAGACAAAGCTCCTTCTGCATAATTCTGTTATGGTACTTTCCATAAAGGTACATTATAATGATAGTTATTATATCACAAGAGAATAAGCTCATTGAGCAAGATTATATGACCTCACTTATGTGAAGTCTGTGAAGTCAGCTTTATCTTGAAGTAAAAACGAAGTGGGCTTCCCATCTAATGTTTTAATTTGGGGGCATCATTCACAAACTACTTGTTGAAAAGCAATTATAGAATCTAGTTTCATTGAGTTATAAACCTGCGACAGATTAGATAAACTCACTTCGCAAAAACTATGCTGCAAATTATCAAATCCCTTTCCATTCTGCTCTATGTATTTAAAAAATATGGGTGGACAGAAAGAGTTTCCAGTCTTTTGAGAGTGTATCCTGCTGTATACATTTCAGACTGCCCAGAGCAGACCATCTCATGACACATTTGTTACAAAACTGAATACTTCATACCATAAAATTTTACAAATCTGCTTAACCCATGTAGCAGCATAGGATTAGATTCCACATTAAGATTCAGATGGGTAGAATCCAGTGCCACTAGCTGATTGACTTCTAGGTCTCATTCTCAAAGGTATTTAAGTAGCCACAGAGAATGTTACTTAGAGTTACCACAATAAACACAGTAGTAACAACAATAAAAATAAAGACAGCATTACGTTTACTGTATTTCTCCTTTAAAGGATTTCACCTTTGAAGTATTTCTCCTTAAATGTTCCAGGGATGTACAATCTAAAATTCAACACCAGTTTTCCACAGGCAGTGGTAGCAACAGATCCCAGCTCCTACTGATTCCATGTCCGGGTCTCCTGCGCACCTCTACCCACACACAATACGGCTGAATCTTTTCTGTGTCCTGTCTCCCAGGCTGCCTCCAGCTCCATCCCGGGCTCCACACTGGCTGGACTAAGTGGCAGCAGAGGTAGGACTAGTTCAAACCAAGAGCTGCTCAATGCTCTGCTGCTCCTCTTCGGGGTGTATATGGGCCAGAACTAAACCAACTTCTTCTTCAGTAGTATGACCAATTTGGATCTTGCCTGTCTACCCAGTCACTGATCTTCATTATAATGTTTAGAATTTAACATTTTGGCATATCTTATCCATGATGAATTTTGGTTGAAATTAACTAATTACTTTAAATGCTACATAAGGCAGATAAACAGGATAACAAAGGGAGAGTACAATCACTGAAGTCTTGTTCTATTAGGCAACCAGGCAGAGAAGTTATACAAAATATGCAAGGGCACCTCGCACTCTTTCCTGTTACAATTCACTTCCTCTGATTATAACTGCAGCTCGCCACCAGCACAAAAGACCTCTAACAAGCAAGAAGCATCCTTTGGTGTCCACGTGACTGGCTTATGCATCATCAGTTTCCATATCTTTATGCCATATACAATACTTAGCTTTTGAAGTAATTTTTGGTTGCTAAGGTAAAGGCAAAGGCTGAGAGCTGGGTAGCATTACTTGTTATTTATACATTGCTGATCTGGCAAAGCACTTCAGTACTGGCTGAATCTGTAAGATGCGTGGTAAATCTCAAAGTTGGCTGAGGGCCAAACTCTTTAAACACTTTCTAGGATCAAGGATCAGACGTACAAGATGATTTACTGACACAGCAAAGATGGCTTCTGGCCTTTCAGGGCACTTTGTAATGGAGATAATGAAGAGAGGGCATGAGCAGGAACTAAAATTTCCAAAACAAAACACAGTGACATTTACAGATTTCTATAGGGTTTTTTTCCTTAATATTTTCTTGATTATGCTTCTTTTTTTCCTATTAATCTGAGATAGTAGCATGTCCTGAACATAAAAATATAAGTGACAAATAGGATTTGATAACAGTATTTTAAAGGATGGAATAGAAACTGTAATGGCAGAGGGTTCATTAGAGGACAATAGTATGGAGAAAAGGTCAGAAGTACTTATGGGAAAAGGAAAGATGACATGCATGAAATGAAATTATGAGGAACAGACCAAAGGTGACTGAAAGTAGCTAGATAGAGCCAGGGCTATGAAAAGATCTCTGATCACAAATCTATGTGCTCTGAACGTCTCCTTTAGTATCACAAGTATCAATGGGTCAGCCAGCGTCCTTTGTGCTACTGGTGATAGTAAGGAGTAATAGGATTTCTATGTAGGATATCAACACCAGATGGGTATTTAACTGCTTAACTTCAGGTACAAATTCCTATTATGCACTAAAGAGAATCGGTTTTGTTAGGAGAAGAGGACTTTTGCTGCCAGACCAGTCACACTCCTATTGATACATCTAAGCATTTTAGTGAAAAGCCAGAGTCTGTAAAAGCGTGACTCTGGGCCATGTTGTGCAATTCTACAGATGCCTCCAGGATCCTGCCACAGCTCAAGCACTGCTTCTTCCTTACTGAAGTCACACGAAGCTGAAATCAATCAAAATCTTTTAGTTAAGCCTTTTATTCTGCTGGTCAGGCTGGAGATGCTCAGAGGTGAATCAGTGCACGAAGCTGAGGAGAGAACACATACAGCAAAGCCGGGAATGCTGAGCAACAGCTCAAAGTCTTAAATCAGCCCTGAAAAAAAGACCATAAACCTGAATGAGTCTGTTGTCAAAGGGGCTCTACAGTTCAGCAAATTTTATGCGAAGAGCACTGACTACCTGCTTCTCAGTTAATCACAGTGGGCCCTGTTTATCGTTAATCAAGAGCTTGTCAGGGGACTCTTGTGAGCAACTTATTTCATTGGGAAGTAGGTCTAAAATGGGTCAGATCATAGCTTTAAAGTATATTTATTTCCCTTCATAAATTGTAAGAGAAATTATACTAATTTTCTAGGATGCTTGTTAGGAGCAAGCATTTAAAATCAGGGGAGAGGTGTCCTGTCCATGATGTTTTGACTTAGACAATCACTGTCAAATCAATTTATTTGGTAAAATGCCTTATATAGTTTCATATATTACAATCTGACAGGTCTGACTCATGCAACTCTTACAAGAAATGAGTTTCAGTCATGTTGAATTAACTTGAGTAATACCCAAAATAATCAATGTAATCCCTGGTTTTATCCTCAGTTTGGTTGTGTTGAGGGTTCGAAATATAAAACCTGCAGAAATGCTACCTCCACACATCCCCTGCATACTATTCTCCCTCTCCATCCAGGTGCAAGCATTTCCCAGAACAGCTCTAGAGCACAATTCTGCTGCAAAGGGGGAGCAGCCCTCAGAAAAGCTATGCAGGAGCCTCTGCAGCCCTTACAGAGACACACTCACAGACATACCCTGAACAGCACTCAGGACACACGAGGGAAGATGTGCTCATTACAGTCGTCTTCTCATTAATATCTTATCTACCTTTTGTGGAGCGCAAAGGTTGTGGCCCAATTGCCTGGAAGTCTCTGAGGCAAACAGTCACTTCATGTCCTGGCTATAAACTAAGGGGAGAGGATTCTGTCCATAAACCAAAATCTCTTTATTTAGTTTCTCTCCGAAGTATAGAAATGTTACCCTGAAAAGGATATTTTTCACTGTTTGTAGGATACACCTGCATTTTCACCACTTCAAAGAGTATAAGGCTTGTTTGCACTTAGTCTTGGTACACTTTTAAAAGTTAGGTTCAATCTGTGTATGATCATGAAAACAATTCGAAGAAATGTAAAATATAGATATGTAGCAGCCTTTGAAAAAATATATTGTTGTAGTTTACAAGACAGGCAAAGGTAAGATCTGGATTTAGACTTACCAGTTCCTCATATCACCAGTGCTGTGCCTGCAATTTAGAGATTATCGCACATGAACTATAAAAAATACACCTGGGAAGTGTTAATTTAACCTTGAAATCTTTCATGGCACACAGGATGTCACAATGGATTGAGCCATAGACTAGGACAATGCTCAAAATGCTGGGAGTGTCAGAGCTATGTTTGTTAGAACAAAAAAAAAAAAAATCAACCACCTGATTTCTGTTGGGAACTGACAACCTGATTCTGCCATTCTTAATACAAGTATTTTATTTGGTAGAATGGTACTACTGAATTTAAGCATGCAGCTGGGGGCCCTGAAAAGATGAGACTAGATCTTCTGCAAAAACAACGCCGTTTCAGTAACTACAGACAAGTAAAAATATTTCAACCATAGTTGCTAACAGTAGAAATGAGACTTGGAAGTAGAGATGACATACATATATCTGATGAATATAAATCTTGGTGTTTAAAGAAGACGCACACTTCATATACTCTCTTGATTTATTCACAGTGTTATTTTCTGTTCAACACCATTTCTGTATTGTTTAAAAAGGCATTTTGACATATGTGCTGCTGATGAGACTGGAGACCACAGAGCTGATGGTATGTGCCTGTTACTGAGAGCAAAGGAACAAATTAAATTTCAAATAGTATGATATAAATAAAAGACATTCTTACAGAGAAAGAGGTTGATCAGCATTAGTTTTAAAAGAAACAAGAAAATTAATAAGAAAGTATACAATGGATTCAAAATTAGCTGAAAGATTGGTTAGTGCTCCTGGGCGCATAACTGAATTACATACTATGATACCATTTCATGCAACGGCAAAAACAAAAATGAGGACAAGATCGAAGATTCAGATCCTATGTGGACTTTTGGTGGTGGTGGTGGAGAGGTTTTGGCTTGTTTATTTGTTTTTTGGTGGTTTTTGGTGGTGGTGTTTTTTTAATGTTGTTGTTGCATTGTTTTGTTTTGTTTTGTTTTGTTTTCAGAAGCGCATACTTTTTGGGTTCATCCTAAATATCCAGAACTAAAAATCTTCAGGCAATATAATGATGGATTTGGGGTAATTAACTTCCTAGACTATCCGTAAATCAGGTATTTGATGTATATTCTTACTTCTCTTACAAAGAGAGGGATTGGGAACTACAGCCATGAAAAAATTTCATATATTCTGCAGCCATATTTTTTTATCATTGACACTGGAAAACTTTAATACAGGGGCTACCAAAGGTGTTTGAAATATATACCCATTATTGAGCAAGGAATAGGCTGCTAACCCCTGCTTTGGATCATGCAATGTTATGATTTGAAATGTTTAACTATTTCCATTTCCTTCAACTCAGCTATAAGAAATACGGTGTATTCAGTCTCACCTTCTGGCTGCTAGGCATTGTCATAGCATTGTAATGTAAGGGTTGCAAATACTTCAAGTTGATTTAGTCCAGTCAAAAAATACAGTTGCTTTGAAAATTTTTTCATCTATGTGGGAAGCACTGCAATAGATTGTCTGGAGAGACAGTGGAATCTCCATCACAAGAAATCTTTAAAAACAGACCAGACAAATACCACAGAATCATAGGACTGTGGAATAATTTAATTTGGTAGGAGCATCATCTAGGTCAAGCCCCTGTTCAGAGGAGGTGTATTTTCCACTTTAGACCCAATTGTGTGGGGTCTTGACTTGTTGAGTTTTGAAGATCTCCAGGGTTGGAGACTTTGCACCTTCTTTGGGCAATATATTGTGGCGTTTAATCACTTCCACCATGAAAAATTCTTCCTTACAGCCAGTGAGAATTTCTCTTATTGCAGCTCGTGACTGTTGCCTCTTGTCTTCTTGCTGTGCCAATCTGAGAAAAGCCTAGTTTTGTCTTCTCTGCAATTCACCTTTAGGTAGTTGAAGACAGATATTAGGTCCCTGCATATTCTTTTCTTCTCCAGGCTAAGCAACACAAGCTCCCTCAGGTTGTCCTCATAAATCACATGTTCCACCTCCTAGACCATTTTAGAGATCTTCTGCTGGACTCTCCAATTTGTCATTTCCTTTCTTGTCAGCCCCACCTCACAAGAGGCAGATACCCAGACACAGCACTTCCAAAGTGGCCTCAGAAGTACCTCCCAGAAATCAGCCCATTTTTTGACCCGTTGGTTATGATCTTGTTAATGCAACTCAGTAGGTGGTTTCATTGCATGCAAGGGCACACAATTGACTGGTGGTAAACTTGCTGTCCACCAAAGCACCCATGCCTGGCTGCTTTCTGTCGAGTTTGTACCCAGCTGCGTTATTCTGTCTAGCATGGAATAGTCTGTTTATCTGTCTATCTATCTATCTACCTATCTAATTTATTTTTTTATTTATATATTATGGAATAGTCTTTGTATTTATCTTTATATATACACAATCACTGATTTTGACCAAGTCCTTTTTTTCTGGAGCTTTTTTATCACTTGACTTGGTTGATATTCTTGCTTTACTTTTTCATGTAATACCAAATACAAAAGCAGATTGTCATGGTTTGACCCCAACCCCTCTCCTGCTTTGCATACAGAAGTGGGTAAACCTTTTATAGCCTCAAGTGAATAAATTCTTTACACCTGTTTTTATCCTTGAGTGCTGTTGTGCTTTACAGTATAAGATTAAAAATGGGCCCTTTATCATGTATATGGACCTGAATATCCTTAATTATTATTAATTGATATTTAAAATAATGTTTTATTAATTGAATCTATTAATTCATTTAATTAATTTATAATTTTATTAATTTAAATAAATAATTATTATTTTAAAATTTATTAAACTTTATTTGAAACCCACTTTTTCCAGTAATAGATGCCCTTCTTAGCATTCACTCCTTAACAGTTCTCAGACCTTTGGAACACCTCAGAGGGTTTCAAATTCAGTAATCAACAGTAAGTAGCAAAATGACTTGCTCTCACGCAAAGCATAGCTGAGTCACAGCAAATTTTTATCAGGGGCAGCTCTCTCTATGTTGAAGGTCTTTAAAGTCATCAGCTTTTCTAAACTGTGCTGCCAGACTATTTTTTTTCTTTTGTCTAACATGCAGTGCACTATACTCTGGGAGCTGTTTTTAAAAGGATAGCTGGGGAATGAGAAAATTATTCTGAGTCTTCTGAGTGTTTCTTCAGTGCCTCATCTTTAACCTATGGAGTGGTTTTGGAGAGGTCTCCAACCGCAGATACTGATACTAGTTCTGAAGATAGCATTTTATTGCTGTGGCACAAGTTTTTCAATTTAGATTCCAAAGAATTTGCTAGGCTTGGAGAGAACTCTTGAAGTAAGGAAGACAATGAAGGAGAAAGTCCTTGGAGACGTTTCCAAGGGCTGTAGGAGACTGAGGCCATTGCTGAAGTATCTGAATATCTTATATATTTGCCTCTTGAAGCTGGTGGACAGGCATGAGTTTGCCAAGGGGAAGAAAGGGAGCAGAGAGGAAAAGGGTTAAGTAGCTCAGTGCATATCTTCCCATCACCACTGGAACTGTCAAAATGAATTCATTTCACACTTGAGGGGCAGAATTGTAACAGAAGAATGTGAATTGGTTTTTAATGTGTGTCTTCTTACTCAGGCAAACACCTGCAAAAGTTCACAGAGTTAGCTGCTTTCTGTTCCTCTCACAGCATCCCCAAGGCTGTCACAGCCTCACATAATATATTGCCTTCTGGACTGATGGGTCAGAATAATGTGTGTACCTGTGGCATCAGGTCTCTAATCCTACAACAGACAGTAAGTTGTCACCTCCACACAGTTCCATTATGGGGTACAAATGTTGTGCTGGGGCATGGGGTTTTCCACTCTTAGTCTGTAAGAGTGTGACTAGATGACCAACCAGTTTGTCTGCCAGCTTAAACCTGCCTCTGATTTTCTGCAAGAGATCACAAAAAAATAAGACTGAAAGGAATCTGAAGAGAGGTCAGCCAGCTCATGTCTCTGCCTAATTCGTGATAGTAGCTGTCAAATAGCTGCAATTCGCGATGAAAATTCACAGTCGTACCCCTCATACCAGCCGGAGCAGGGACCTGCTGGAAGTCATTTTATTTCCTTTGTGGCCTACACGCTTTGTTTTACTTTGCCAGGAAAACAGGGCAGGGAAAAGGAAGGAGATGATGATTATTCTGTTCTGACACAGGGCACAGCAAGATCTCACCCAGACATAGGAGCTCAATGTCCTGTATCACAAAACCTTTTGGGCTGTATAACCAATTCTTCAGATCTTCCAGTGAGAAAGATGTGACACTTCCACAGGTAATGTATTCCTCTGCTTCACCCTGCCTACCATCAAAAAATACTTCCTGATATCCAGCCCTAAATCTTGGTTACTTAAAGTTAAGGCTACGACATCTGACTTCTTACTTGCAGCAAGCACGTGATCATGACCTGCTTTCCTTTTTGATGATCTCTTAGGTCTTCTCAGAGTATCTTTTCAACTGAACAAATTTCCTTAAATCTTCTTAAGCCATGCTTGCTTGGCTGCTGATCAGTCTCTCAGCTCTTTGTTGGTCCTTTTGTATCCAGCTGCTGTTTGATGGTTAAATACAATTCTTCAAAAAGAAGCAGCTGTCTCATTAAAAGCCACAGCCATGGTCCTGCTAGTTTTCTGTATGGGTATGACATTTGAAAGCTAAATGAGCATGGAAACAAGATAATTCTCTGCTACAGTTAGTTTCCTAAAAAGGGCTATGCAGTCTCTCCTTGTTGCAGAAAGGTTTGAATAATTTTTTTCTTGATGAAACTTGCTGTAAGTTTAAACAAAAATCACAAATGTTAGGGGTCTCATTCAAAAGCTCCATACCCCCACCTAAATCCATTCACCAAGAAAGAATCCCTACATATATGTAGAAAGAATCCCTACATATATGAAACATAGTTAACAACCAAATCTGTAAGTCAGGAAATCCTTTGATTTATTTTCACTAAAACAAAAAATGGCTATATGCATCTGAATATTCGAATGGAAAATTTTAAAAATCCAGGAAATTCCTAGCCACAAAAATTAGCTCTTAAACAAATCTCAGATTTCATTCTTTAAAACATCCAATACACACATTTATAGAAGAATATTGTATAATTTTAAAGACTTATGATGTGAATTATGCATGATTTTTTGTATTTTGGAAAATAATTTTCTTCGTAGCACATTGCACCCTATGAAAAACCCTATTGCCTCCAAATCTCTCATAGTTTTCCACTGAATCAGAACAGATATTTAGAAACAACGTTTTCCCACTCACTTACATAGCCATTAGTTAACCAGATCTCTCTTCAGCCGTCAGCTCTAGACATCAGCTGGGGTACAACACCATTACTGTACATTTGAGATACTGTGTGTTCCTGTTTTCCTCCTGTTCACAAAAAGCTTTTCCTGTGAAGGTTGCTCCTCTAGCTAGCTACCCTTTAAGTGTATTCTTCCCCATTTTTTGTATTACCTGGATGCCTTAGGTTTTTCTTGGTTTAAATAAGGGTGGCCATTTTAACTTACTATATTTGGTGTTCAAAATTCCAGAGTAAGTGGAAACCCTTCTTTTCCAGGAGCAAGGTGCATGACAGAGAGATACGAGCTGCTGCCAGGCTGCTGGCTGCGGGCCAGGACCTGCTGCCTTTCCTCAGGGCAGGACCGAGAGCATCCCGCTGGGGCGAGAGGAAGCAATCCAAACCCAGCAGCTCCACAGCAACCGCAGGAAGCACCTGATTGCCTCTGTCTTGTGCCTGAGAGGCAGAAGCTCCTGCTGAGTTCCTGCTGGCATTCTGAATGCAGTCACTTTCTCCTCCTCCAGAGTGGGAAAATAGGTCTAAATTCACATAGAAAAGGGTGCTATAATGTGCCACCTTATTCTGCCTGTCTGCATGTGGCTCATGCTAGCAAGAAAGTGTTATCCTGTACTGAATCAGTGAGAGAACCTATCTTCTCACTATACTGATGCAAATTAGATGAAATCGCTTTGAAGTCATGACACCTATGTAAAGCAGCAGTATGAAGCAGGCTGACTAACCCCAGTGAAGTAGCTCCTGAAACCCATCTGCAAAAGCTGGGTCAGCCAGGCACCCACCAGCATCGAGGAAGGAATAAACTTGGCAGAGGTGCTTTTCCAGCTGACGCATTCTGAGATGCTACGAGGAGCGGAGCAAGACCGTTATACAAATGTCTGTGGAGAATCTATTTTTCTGCAGACAAGTGCCACAAAGACAGTTCAGATTAACTCAGTTTTGCGTACACTTTGCTCAGAAACATGTTTATGGAGTACATCAATTAAATGTTCATTTCCAGTCACGAGATTTACCCGTTAGGACACAAACTGCCTGCATTACCCAGTATTTTCCCCAAAAACAGCTCCTAAAAGTGTAACAGCAAATCTCCTTGTATGAGCTGTATTAAGGTCAGCCGACAGATTACGGTAACATTAGATGGTGATAAGAAAAGATTGTACTTGTGACCCATAAAACACAAATGCTACAGAGCTGATTTTGAGGGCCAGGACATCAGAGGAGGGAGAGGAAAGGAGAGGCAACATGACATGCTAAAGCCAGCTGGCAGAGGTGCCCAATGCGTATGTTTGGGTTTTGAAAAGTAAGAAGAGTTGGGAGACCTCTAGAGGAAAATGTATGCTGATTGAAGCATCCGTTAGGTTGTTCTCAATTTAGGTGTGCACTCACTGGTTGCTTCCACACTAAATTTGCCCATAGCAGGACAACAGCATAGTTGTGGGTGAGGAAACACAAATCACGTAGGGAAAAAAGATGTGGGCCATGAACAAATAAGCTTCTCTGAATTCCTAACTTTCCCAAGAGCTCTTCCTACATTGCTAGCAACTGTTTCTTTCTATCTCAAGCAGCTCCAAAAGTCATCAGGGAAAGCGTATAAAGATGCTTAAAACAAAAAGAAATTCAAATACAATGACAAAGAGATGCTAGAGGCATCCTATACAAAAAGGAAAGGGGATAGGTGTTCAATCTATGAGTACCAAATTGAAAACAAATAAAATTTTATTTTAAAACCTCACCAATATCTACAAAACAGGTGCTGAAAGTAGAATCAGTACAGAACATTTAGGGTCCTGGAGCAGGCTTCATCCAAGATCCCTTATTGCATGCCCAGATTAGGAACATCAGAATGGTGAACCAAAGCAGATAAGATAAACAGGGAGCCACCATGTTCACTCTCTTCACTGTGAAACAGCCTTTAACTGGCTAGTGAGGAAATACAGAAGATAGGGATGATTTCTAAACCATTGCCTGTCAGGAATCTTTTCAAGAGTTGCGGGAAAATGTGCCCACATACTCATATTCTACACCCGAATTTTCTGCTCAAGGGAGGGTATTGCCTTTGCTTCCAAGAGCATGAAACATAGGTTAGGTTCATACATCTCCCCAAGAACTTTAAAACTCATATCTGGCATCACTTTTGTTGTCTGCTCAATCATTGAATCATGAAGCAATCAAATTCCTAGAACACCAGGCAGTGGATGGGAAAATCTGCCTGTTCAACAATGCTCTAAGGAAAAAATAGTATTTTAAAATGCAGCAGTTGTTTACCCAGTTTCCAAGCAATAACGAATAGAGGAAACAGAACCCAGAAAGAACCTGATTTTTCAAGCAATTTGCTTTTTAGAGCTTTTGATGCATTCACCATCCAGCTATAGGCTGCTGTAACTGCAGATACCACTGCAATTAATGCTCAGACTTTGTGCTATTCAGACCCCAGATGTTTCATGAAAACATGGAACAGACCATTAGTGGTCGATGTGAAAAATGCTGTTTAGATAGATTGCTAAGTATTATCTAGAAACTTCCTGAAAGCAACAAGGAGAATATGTCATTCTCCAGAGGCAGCAGAAAACATCTCTAAAAGCGATTTACATGCTGCAGAAATTTGGCAGCATGGAGCGAAAGAGACTGGTTTTATAAACAGAAAAAGGATGTTCTCCCAAATTCAGCAACAAACGAGGTAAAGGGAAAGGTGGGGGGGAAAAAATGGAAAAAAAAGATAGTTGCAAGAAATTAATTTCTTTGTAAAAAGTACATCCAGTCGTCTAAAGCTTAAATTGTGCAGAGAACTATAGGCATTTCAAAACTTTGTTCATACATGACCATGTGCAATAATGTAATAACATTTGACTCCAATTTGCCATATAAATACTCTACATCTTATGTCCCGCACATACGAGTAACAACGAGGAGAAGCAAGGAAGACTTACAGTTATTCTGAGTCCAGCATAACCCCCTGGAGAGCAGAGGAGTCCCCAGAAGTGACTGAGCAGGCTGAGCTTGGGCAGCCTTCTGAGCTGAGGCAAAGGGGGAGTAGGAAAGATTGGAAGCAGAAGGCCTGTGGCAAGTTTGCGCAAAGGTGCCAAAGAGACACAAAGAAAGAGATTTCCTCTGGGCTCAGAAAGGTCTGAGTGCAGTTTGCTGAACCTGTCAACTATGAAGAAGGACTGGAAGAAAAGACTCATGCTTGAGGACACAACTGTCAGTGAGAACATTAATTTTTAACCTTTCTGTTTAATGTCTCACCCTGCACATCAGTATTTGCCCTGCCTGAAGAGGAAGCTCTCCCTGCTTATTCTACTCAAGTCTTCTGTAGTGGCCAAAAGCCTGTGGGATCACTTGAGCATCTGTAATGCAAGAAGAAGGTGGGCAGTTTTATCCCAAGGTGCTGGAAGATCATGTCCTGCCACGCCCTGAAACACAGGAGTCCAAGATATAGCTGAAAGTCATCGCATTCTCTTGAAAAATCAAGACAGTGAATGAGAAACAGCATTACCTGGAACTTTACAGAACTGCTGGATAAGAAAATATTAAGCAACATGGGAGGCAGACTTTCTGTTCTTGATTTCAGCATCACTACGGCCATAAGCATGGATAGACAAAGGGCGAGGAAGCAGCCTGAAAAAGGGAGAGCAGAGAAAGTTTATGTACATCCAGGATGGAGCACACACATGTTAACATGTCCTGTTTGGTCAGCACATATGCAGGGAGGGTAGGTAGTATACACTTGCTTCAGATGATCTCTCCAATGAATTTATTGCTAACTTATCAAAGTCCTCTCTGTAGCATGAGATAAGGAGGTTTCCGTTTCTCTATGGAGGTTTACAGTGTATTTCAAATTGATTCTTCTTTCAAAAGCATAAGTATATCTCTGACATCTGTGCAAACCATATACTAAATTTCAACTCATATCTCAAAATCCTAAAGACAAGAGTTTGCATCAGTGGAAGACTCATCATAGCTGAACACTACTGAATTGATGTGCTCTTACCAGACACAAAATTTTAACTAAAATTCTTTCAGAGCTTCCTGGAAAACTCAACCTAAGGCACAATTGAATAAGTACTTACCCAGCAAGGAAAGTTTCAACACAAATATTTAAGGAAGAGCAAAGGAGTTGTATTCTGAAAACATGGTTTGGATACAGAAAGAGCTATTAGCTCTATCAACAAAACCCTTAATGTGAAAAGTAAAATTGCACTCTTACTTAGGAGAGTACTAGTACAATATGAAATTGGATAAATTGGCTTTTAAAACTCTATCAAGTAACTTGGCTTGCAGGAAGAATGTGCTAAAAGAATGCCAGGATTATTGCTCACAATTTGACCCTCCTGTTCAAGAGGGAATTTAGAAGTATAACATCTGCCATCAAAGAGGAGAAAAGGAGGAAGAAAATAAGACCCAACAGAAGGGGCAAAAGGCTGTAAATAAGCAAAGGATAACAATCCATAGCTAGAGATCCTACTATGAAAAACAAGGTGAAAACCCAAGCATATTCTGAAGCTGCTCTAACTTGAACAGCTTTCATACAAGCATAGATGGCAGTAATAGAATAGAAATGACGTGCCCCGTCACCAAGCCAACAGGATGCCTACAAAGAGAAACTAGTAGAAAGGATGCTAAGGCAAAAATTTACCAAGCAATCACTCCTCCAAGATAGTTTCTTAGTGACACTGTCAACATGCGCAGAGAATGCCTTTGTGCCGGGTAACCTATCATGCTTTGAAAATGGAGAGAACTGTCCTGCCTTTTGCATGGTCTTGGAGGTAATCGCTGTGTCTAAAGAAAAGAATATCCAGCACAATAGCTACTTCAGATGGACTTCTCTGCATGACAGGTCTAAACAGTCAAATTGCAGGCAGCATCAGGGAAATCAGGACTGAAGAGACTGGCTGTGTGACCTTTAGTTTGAGATCTAGTAGTAAGTTACAGGAATCATCACTAAGACAATTCCCAGTTCTATCAATTTAATTAAAAAAAAAGTATAATTTAGTTCAATTACATGAATTTTCATCCTGCACTAGCTCTATATCAAACTTCAAAAATGTTCATTCATTTTGGAATATACACTTCTAAAGCAATGTTTTATTGTAAAATCTCTTGGAAATCTTTGAATAATGTTAAAGTTGGCTGCCTGAGGCACTGGGAACTGTGCTTTCCTTGTATTTTGGGGCTGGGATTTTGTTGGTTTCTTGGTTTGGATTTTTTTTTCCACAAATACATACATCTGAAATATTCAATAAGTTCCAAAAACTTTAAAAGAAAACAAGTCCTACTGGACTTTCCACTAGGCAACAATACCTACAAAATTACTAAATTTCATCAACCTAGAATGTTGGGCAGCATGAAGAGAACAAAATTTCTCTTCTCCCAAGTCTTCCTTCTCAATGTGTTATTTTTTCCAGTTCCTTATCTGCTGTTCATACTCCTCACAAATTATGAAATTTGCAACTTCAGTACTTGTTTGCTACAACTCTTCTTTCAGTTACGTAGCTAACTAGCGAATTAGCTAATAAAGTACGTATGCAGTTAGTCTGAACGCTTGGCAACAAGCTGGCAAAATAAGTCCGGTTTCATGTAAAAAACTTCAACCAACTTTATTTGTCATCTGTTTCCTAGAAATAGCAACATCAGTATTCAAAAGTAAAGCAAACTTCTCCTCAGCATTTCTGTATCCTTTTCTTCATTCTGCTGTACAGACAGAACTGCAGAAGTTATGTTCTTGACAAAACATCCTCAGTAGGCTACTCAAATTCATTTTTAGGCAACTATAAAAGTGCCCTGTTTTTCAGGGGTTATGTAGCCTTGATGTCAGTGAAGGTTTCACTGTCATCTTTTACTAAGGTATCCCAGTTAGATGTTTTTCATTTTGGTTCACTGGGCTGATGACTATATCCTTCTGGGGTACTTAGTATTTGAAGAACACCCCTTCTTGTAAAGGTTGCTGGATCAAAAGATAATCTCCTGCCCTGAATGTTGTGAACTCAGAGGAAAAAATTCTTTCCACAGACTGTAGACATGGTCCCACTATGCGAACCTCCAATATTCGGATTTCTTTATTGTCTGAACTAAACACATTCATACAGTAAGAGAATTCATCTTGATATAAGGGCCTTCCTCTGGGCCTAAATATCTCTAGCAGCTTCATAATAGCTACAAAAAAGAAAAAGGTAAATCAAACAAAATCTGTAGTTCCCTCTCCTAAACATTTCTTCATTCTCAATCTTGACCTGAAAAAAATCAAAACATAAAACAACAGCAGCAAACAGAACAGAGTCCTTCACCTTACAGGAAAAAGCTTTCTTGAATGTTGAACAGCTGAAAGAATATCTCATGAACAATTAATAGGCTGTACTGGAAAGTAAAATGAACTTACAGACCACTGAACATCATGTGCATATTTTTATTAAATGACATACACGATACTAGTGATGTATGACTGAAGTTGTTTTGGGAAGAAGGGAATTATATCCTGTCTGACTTTCCTTAGAATGGATTGGAAACACATTTAAATTCATTTGTTAGACCTTTAATAAGAATTGTGTCACCTGAAACATATTTCATACCACACACCATCTGACACTCTTGCAGGGCACTGTAAATAGCAACACAGAAAGAATGAAAATCGTAAATGCTTCCGTTTTCGTTGCGATTTAATAAATATGGAATAATATTACTGTTAGACACTTTATTTGGGTATTAGAAGCTACTGAGCATGGGTTTCCAACTCAGATTCTAAGGGCCAGATCTTGTAGAAGCATTCGGTGATCCAGTTTCCATGCCTCAAAAAATTCATTAATCATCGCTCAATACTGAAATCTGGATGAGTAAATCACTAAGAAAAATAATCTCCAAGCATGCAACCAGGTACAAGCAAAGTGAGTTCAGTGATGCTACATTCAGATAGATGATGTCAACCTGCACAAAGGATCAGGATTTTCATAGGATTGACACGCATTCAAACTGGTCCCACCACATCCCAAATGTTGTCCTTGCAATTCACCCTCTTTAGTTTACAAATCATGGAAGGAGGGGCTGGCCACTTGGGAAGAATATAAGGCTGTTGTCAGAGGATGTAGGGAGGCAACTAGGAAAGCTAAGGCCTCCTTAGAGCTAAACCTGGCGAGAGGGGTCAAGGACAACAGAAAGAGCTTCTTCAAATACATGGCAGATAAAACTAACACCAGAGGCAATGTAGGCCCACTGATGAATGGGGTGGGTGCCCTGGTGACAGAAGATACAGAGAAGGCAGAATTACTGAATGCCTTCTTTGTCTCTGTCTACTCTGCCGGAGGCTGTCCTGAGGAGCCCCGTACCCCTGAGGCCCCAGAGGAAGGCAGGGCAATGGAGGAGTTTGCCTTAGTTGATGAGGACTGGGTTAGGGACCAATTAAGCAATCTGGACATCCATAAATCCATGGGTCCAGATGGGATGTACATGTTGGTGCTGAGGGAGCTGGCTAAAGTCGTTGCTGGACCACACTCCATCATTTTTGCCAAGTCTTGGGAAACGGGAGAGGTGCCTGAGGACTGGAGGAAAGCAAATGTCACTCCAGTCTTCAAAAAGGGCAAGAAGGAGGACCCGGGCAACTATAGACCGGTCAGCCTCACCTCCATCCCTGGGAAAGTGATGGAACACCTTATCCTTGGTGCCATCTTAAGACATATCAAGGATAAGAGGGTCATCGGGGCAGTCAACACAGCTTCACCAAGGGGAAGTCATGCTTGACCAACCTCATAGCCTTTTATGAAGACGTAACAAGGTGGATTGACGATGGCAGAGCAGTGGATGTGGTCTACCTTGACTTCAGTAAAGCATTTGGCACCGTCTCCCACAGCATTCTCACGGCAAAACTGAGGAAGTGTGGACTGGATGATCGGGTAGTGAGGTGGACTGCAAACTGGCTGAAGGAGAGAAGCCAGAGAGTTGTGGTCAATGGGGCGGAGTCTGGTTGGAGGCCTGTATCTAGTGGAGTGCCTCAAGGGTCAGTTCTGGGACCAATACTATTCAATATATTCATCAACGACTTGGATGAGGGAATTGAGTGTACTATCAGCAAGTTTGCTGGTGACACCAAGCTGGGAGGAGTGGCTGACACTCCAGAAGGCTGTGCTGCCATCCAGCGAGATCTGGACAGGCTAGAGAGTTGGGCGGGGAAAAATTTAATGAAATATAACAAGGGAAAATGTAGAGTCTTGCATCTGGGCAGGAACAACCCCAGGTTCCAGTATAGGTTGGGGAATGACCTATTAGAGAGCAGTGTAGGGGAAAGGGACCTGGGGGTCCTGGTGGGCCATGGTTGACCATGAGCCAGCACTGTGCCCTTGTGGCCAAGGCCAATGGCATCCTGGGGTGTATTAGAAGGGGGGTGGTTAGTAGGTCAAGAGAGGTTCTCCTTCCCCTCTACTCTGCCCTGGTGAGACCTCATCTGGAATATTTTGTCCAGTTCTGGGCCCCTCAGTTCAAGAAGGACAGGGAACTGCTGGAGAGAGTCCAGCGCAGGGCCACAAAGATGATGAAGGGAGTGGAGCATCTCCCTTATGAGGAAAGGCTGAGGGAGCTGGGTCTCTTTAGCTTGGAGGAGACTGAGGGGTGACCTCATCAATGTTTATAAATATATAAAGGGTGGGTGTCACGAGGATGGAGCCAGGCTCTTCTCGGTGACAACCAACAGTAAGACAAGGGGTAATGGGTTCAAGCTGGAACACAAGAGGTTCCACTTAAATTTGAGAAGAAACTTCTTCTCAGTGAGGGTGGTGGAACACTGGAACAGGCTGCCCAGGGAGGATGTGGATTCTCCTTCTCTGGAGACATTCAAAACCCTCCTGGACGCCTTCCTGTGTAACCTCATCTAGGTGTTCCTGCCCTGGCAGGGGGATTGGACTAGATGATCTTTCGAGGTCCCTTCCAATCCCTAACATTCTGTGATTCTGTGAAAGAGTACATGGAAATTATAACTATGGAATTAATACCATGTGCTCAAACTGGGACCAGAAATTTTAAGTGCATCTCTCTCAAATTTTCTTCTGTGATTTACAGCCTCTTTTGAGTATCCAGTTATCACTGATCACATTTATCTTGTGTTCACAGTTCAGTTGGTGAGATTTAACTGAACAACAGATGGATCAATAATATTACTAAAATAAAGATGCAGTTGTGTACATGTGTATACTTGAGCGGTGTAGAGAGAGGTGACAGTCCCTGATATACTTGAATGATTTTCACACTCCTTTGTAAAACTGCAAGTTAGGTCATGGAAATCAGACTATGAAATATTTGAAAAGGTGGACCTTGTTAAACCCTTATGAGGTGAAGCACAACTCAGAACATAACAGTAATAAAAACCATGCCATATTTTTATTTTTAGTACATGGCAGCAAAAAGTAACACTTTAAAATAGATTACAGTTTGAAAAATATGCATTAAAATGCATTCACACAGGAAGTTATGGCAGAAGTTCTATTTTCCAATCACAATTTATTGGCTGAGGCATTTGTTATTTATGTAAAAATTTCATATTTTTCACTTATTGGTATTAAAAAACAAAACAAAACAAAACAACCTAGAATCTTTTCCCAAATTTATTCTACAGCCAAGGTCCAGAACTCAAACAGAAAAGCTGTTGTCAACCAAGACTGAAATGCAGTGGCAGCCTTCTGATTGAAAGTTTCCAATACTCTTGCTTCTCAATATATGGCAATAGCTAAAATGACTGGTTTGGACTTACAAGGGTGACAGCCCCTGCATCTCATTCCTCTCCAATTCATTTTTTTCCTTTGAAATAACAGTGTGTTCAAAAACAGAACACAGAGTAGTATTTTAGACATGACTACCTGCAAAGACTTTATGATCATAAGAAGAACTAAGGAGAGGGTTGTGCCTCAAAGCCATAAAATATATGTAGACAGGGAACAGAAAAAGTGCTAGAGAAAATGAGCTTTCTCTGGGAGATCTTCTTAGATTTTAATGTCTGGAAGACCTAGAGCCAGATGTCTTTCTGCAATGTGTCTCCATATCTGTTGTAACTGTCTGAAGAAGGACCAGTCTTATAGTGCTTTTTCAGAAATACGGGACCGATGCAGGAGCTCTGCATGTGATTTCAGTTATGTATCAGGAGAAAAGGAGATGCAGGTAGGGTAGACCTCAGAGGCACAGCTAAGACTGTCATACAAAGTGAAATACAAACTGAATCATTAGGTTCAGATGAAAATAAGCAAGAATTTTTTGCTCAGACATTTCCCTCAATACTTGTGTTCTGTGATTTGCAGCTCTCTGGGCATCTGACCTTCAGTGACTTTGTTTAGTTTCTGTTAACAGTTTAGCTGGTGAGATTTAAATGGGCAGCTGCTACAGGGAAACCAGTGTCAAAGACAGTCAATCAATAACATTGCTGGAATAAATGTGTACTTGCACTTGTGTGCATATGCCAAGAGAAATGAGAGGAGAATAACAGTGGAAACGAGGAGGTGAAAGTTTAAGTCATGTGAATCAACGTGCTAAGCACACATCTTGTCTTGGTAGTACCTTCCTGCTAGTTCTCTTTTCCAGGCTGGTGCTTGTCCACAATCCACACAATCCCCTACTTGTTCTGTCATCAGAACCTAAACTTAAGCCCTTTGAGGTGCAAACATCCTCATTCTACTGTCTTTAATATGTGCTATATATTTACAGATCTACTCATAATTATGCTCAACATTCCTTACAGAAAGGTTAAGTATAATATAAAGGTAGTAACTGATCTTCTCATGCTAATCAAACTCTCTAAACTAACATGAGTTATAATTATGATGCTGGATGAAATGCTGAAAATTAGTCCGTACTTCACAGATTCCACAGGGTCCTTACAGACTGCAGAGTCAAGAAGCAAAGACTACAAGGGAATATAGATTTATCTGCTCAAAATCATCTGAACCTTTTCCTCTTCAATTCAGCTGCACTGTCTCAATACTGAATAAAGGTGGTTACCAATTTGAAATTAATTCTGCCTATTTCATCCTTACTAAAAAAGCTAAGAAAAAATCCAGAAGATTTCTTCTCTAGTGTGTCTTTGCGATACTGATAATCAACCACAAAGGCAGATGAAACATTTTTCAGCTTTCTTAAATTATATGATATTATGAAAAACTATGCATTAGGCATCTACCTTCACATTGCTCAAGTATGTGCATGATATATAGTCCTAAAACTCTGGCATGCATTTTATTGATCAGAGACAGTACTGTTTCCTTGAAAAGATAATGATTAATGCCTCCATCCTGTAACATTTCTGCACCTGAGCAACTCTATATCAGTCACTCCTCTGCTGCTGCAGGAGAACTTTCACATCCAACATAAGGAGATTCCTATGTACCATTTGTTTGGAGGGGGAGGAGTTTATTTTGCACATATCAGACTGAGTGACAAACTAATGAGGATAATGAAAATGATTAAGATTACACTTACTGTCAAGAGCTGGGCTTTAGTCAGTTATGTGCCCACTACAGTTACATTTTCCAGGCAATGTGGCTTTTAAAACTAATGTGCTGCTCAGACCTATAAAAAAAAATTCTGCCCAGCAGAATAAAGATTTGAGGTAAAATCCACCTTTGTTCACAGAACAACTATGAGCTTATAGCACTACTTTAGTTTTACTTAAAACATATTTTGAGGGGATAAGTAAAGCCTGAATGATACACAGGCCCCTGGCCATTCTTACAAAGATATGAAATTTTATCATTATATAATGAAAGTACATAGATGAGTCTTGAGTATTAATATAGATTCTTGCATTACCTGTAACTCCAAATAATGTGAAAATTCTCATATCAAAAATATATTACTGAATCAATTAATGTAAAAGTTATGCTGATAGGACCTTCCAAGTATGTTTGATTTATGAAATATGCCTGCTGGGGGTTTGTAGAAATTTCACAGGGCTCTAGGAATAGTTTCCAGAGAAGATTTGTACAATCTACAATATTTTATGATTTACATACAATACATAGACCAGGGAAGACATTTCTAGCAGCTGTTGGTTCATTTTGTTTTGAAAAGTTCTACTTTTTGATGAATAGCTGAGGTTTTCTCCAGAGTCATGTACAGCTACACACTGGCTTAGCGAGGACCAGCGTATCAGCTTCTGAGTGAAGCTGGAAAATACTTGCTGACTCTGAGTGAATCAGGTGCTCACTCTTTGGAAACTTTGCCACTGCCTAGATTTTCATTATCCTGTTTTCTTTCCCTTTCCTTCCTCTGTACAGGACAAGCAAAGCCCACTGTGTTTCTGCCATCTACGTGTATAATTACTGAGTGCTCTATTAATGAAATCATGTATTGCTAACTTCTAAATTAAAAGTCTCTTCTACATAGAAAACTGAATACAGTATAAATACTAATAACTGAATTTTCTATATTAGGGAATCTATTAATTTTTTCCTTGTTCTTTGAAAACATTCATACAACTAATGATCCTGTATTTCTCATTTCCTATTTTTTTGGTGTGTTTCCTATTTACTGATTGAAGGATTTTGTCTTTAGAAAAGTCTTCCCCTTTTAGAGGCATATGTCTCATTTTCTCTCATTCCAAAATGTTTTGGAGATTATCTAAGAATGTCCTGAGTTGCAAACTAAAGAATCAATACTTGGATAGATTAAATAACATAAATTAAAACCAGAAATTTAAGCAAGGAGGCAAATGTAATTACTCGTTTTATTGTACATTAAGAAACCAATTGAAATTATTGTACATTAAGCAACTGATTGAAATAAATCTGTTGTGACATTCAGACAATTTGTACATCATTCTAATGAGATGCGTGATGGTGGATAAATAAATAAGTCTTGATTTTCAGGTTTCTAAAAACAAAGCTAACATAAAGTAAAACATAATCCATTAATTTTGAAAAGGGCTATCTTTAAAAACCAACAGTTTCTTCTTGGATGACTTGATAGTTTCTGGGATTAGAAATAAAACACACACAGAATTCCCATCACTCAGTTGTTTGTGATCCAGATATGGTCTCCTCCTGACACTTCCACCAGGTCGTTTCCCAATCATGTCATTTATTCTCTCAGACTCTTGTGTGTCCAAAGCATTAGAGGAATTGTCCAGACATGCATTCTTTTCCACTTCTCTCTCATCCGTTCTTTAAACTTTCTCTTTGGTCTCTGTAACATGTATGAATCCTATCACATCTCCAAAAATGCTGTTCCTGAAAACTTTCTCCATCCTTAACTTACTTGGGAGAATTAGAGCTTCAGATTGGAGGTGGTTTCACAGAGGCTCCAATGGCAGCAGAAATAACATTTACATTGTATCTTAATCCAAATTAATACTTAGCCAAGCACAGCTGTTCTGGTATTTCAAGTAAGGACACGTGTCAACATGACACTGAAAGGCATATGAGAAATTTGCAGTATTTTGCCTGGTGGGAAGTTGCTTCACCTATTACAGGATTTTAAATATGAGTTAGACCAATGATATTGCTGTATTTTATATTCTCTGTATTTGCTGAGAAAAGGAAAACATGGGGAAGATGTCTTGTATTGTGTTATGCAGTAGGTCTTTTCACACCATTAACTAACCCGCTGCAGTACATCAGAGCCTGAGTTTACTGAATAACTCACACATTGTGCCTCATTTTGAATACGTCAGTTCTGCTCTTCTGGTTTTACACCTCCGCATTGATCAAATGTACTCACACACCTTCCTGTAACAACTTTCCTAATTTACATTTGTCTCTCATGGCACAGAACTGTTCTGTTCCCCCAGTAATCCTAGTCTAAATTGTTTATATGCCTTCCAGCCACTTGAGCATTTCTATACTTCTCCTGATGTTGCTTTTCATGTTTGGAATGGGCTTCTTCAACTGGCAGCAGCTTCATAAAGCTGTTTACTTGTCATTCCTCAAATCCCTTACTCCAGAAGGACCTGTTTTTCTGAAAATTAAAATAAGTTATCCGATTAGGGATGCATGGCCAGTACAGCAGCTATACCCACTCCATGAACTTCCTTCTCACAGAGCTGACATGTTTACAGGCAGGCAGGGTTAGGAAGCCTGCATTGCTGCCAATAGTGCTGCAACCATCCTCATACTTTTCAATCAAGTCACTTCTAGGGGTGTGAAGTCATAATTACAAAGTTGTCTGCAAAAGAATTAAACATTCCCATGGAAGTCTTAATAAGGCTAATCTAACTTGTGCTGAATCTAATGGAAAATTCCCATTCTTTTCACCCTGAACTGGATTCGGCCATGTTTATTGCCATTTTTGTTTAAATGTTGTATTTTACTCCTTCCGTTTTTTCATCTAATATAGAATGTAGCCCTTACTCACATGCATTATTTATAATCTGTTTATCAAAAGGTACAGCAAGCCTGCACAGTCTTCTGGAGACAGCTCGGTGCTCACTCTTCCTATGCTTCAAACAAACTAAATGTGAACAAACCCTTATCTGACTGTGCTCCAGGTAGTCCCTATGGGGTGTACCATGCCACATAGTGAAGATGTACAAATTATGACAGGAAATAGTTCACCTTCAAACAGCTCACGATGCAGGCATCCGCAAAAGATTGTGGAAATATTGCTGCCCAGTTCATGGAAAGCTTACAGGTCCAACTGGAAAGTTCTTTTTTTTTTTTTCAAATTTTGCACCTAAGAAACAAAATTAGGACAGCGCCTGTTTCACAAGTGGCACCCCTACTTGTAGTACCACTAAAAGTAGACAAAATAGGGAAAAAAAAAAAAGATGGAGTAAAGGAGATAAACTACAGAAATGCACAACTTTCCATACTACATAGAAAAATGTTTTCCTTCATAACAGAATGACATAATAGAAATCTTGGAA
Organism: Caloenas nicobarica; assembly: GCF_036013445.1. Lineage (NCBI taxonomy): Eukaryota > Metazoa > Chordata > Aves > Columbiformes > Columbidae > Caloenas > Caloenas nicobarica. The sequence continues at coordinate 26,195,821 of NC_088246.1, read as the reverse complement.
TCAGGTTTTGACTTTCTTAACTTCTCACATATGAAGCAACACTATAATTTCACAACATAAAATAGTAGCTCAGCCATCTCTTTTGTGTAGAAGTCAGAATGCTGTAATGACTCCTGTGCACAAACAGAAATAAAACCTTCAAGGTACAGCTAATAATAATTTTCCAGTAGTTATTTATGGGCCTGACCAGTATTTTACATGCCTGCCAAATAGTAACTACTCATACTTGCAGTCCCATGGGGCAAAATGGAATTGCTTATAGCAGAACAAATCAGAAAGTGGTGCTTCTGTAAGCAAGGCAACGGTTAACAAAATGGGAGTTTATTAAGAAAAAAAAAACACACCCAAACCTTAGAAAAGCTATTTCCGGATTATGGGATGACAGATTTATACTTCAGCAGATGAACACTACTCAGTAAGAAAACAGAGCAACATCAAATCTGTTTAGAAATAAGTATAAAAACAGTCATTGAGAATGTGATGCTTTCCAATCATAGAACAAACAGTATTAGCCAGACAACATGCAAAAAACCTAAACGGGTGGACTATGGAACAAATTGGTGATAGCGCACCACCTGCCTTCACATAGTTCAGCTGCTTTATCTTTTAAAGCAATCTGTACTTATTTGGTGACTCACTCATCCCCCTCTAAAACCTCTGGAAAATATTCCAGGCTATCAGATATTAAAAAAGCTTTCCTTTTTTTCCTCTTTGAACTTACTGCTGCAATGACAGAAAGGGGGATTCTCCTACACTCCCTAGGCTTCACCTTAGGGTTTTGCTTCTCAGCAGTTCCTCGTCCACAAACATCTCAGGTACTTAGAAACATGATTCATCCAAGTCCACCAAAGAGCAGAGAAAGTATGAGAGGGACATGGTCTGTTGGGGTGATGCTCCGTGTCTCCAGACCTAGTGCAGCTAATGAAAATCTTCCCTAACTTCGCTGTTCCTGCCAGAAAAAGCTATGAAGTAATTGTGGCATTATGAGAGCTCATAAAAGCAGCTCCCACTGATTCTCTTTGCTGTCTCCACAAGAGTAAAGAGAGAAACCTACGGTGAAAGTTTAAATCTTAAAGGGATTATGATTTACATGAGCATTCCTTGAGAGTCTCATCTTTCATTATAAGTTTGCCCCTGTCCCCTGCCCCCCATTCCAATATATCCTAAGAAGGACAAATTTATTTTATGGTACTATCTAGAAGCACCCTTTCAAACAGCTGCTGGAAGAGGTGACAGGAGGTTACTTTTTCTTCGAAATTGGTGCGCACCCAGCCCAGCGCTTCCTTATCAGCACTAAGGTCCCGTGCTTCTCTCTCTCGTCAGCACAGCCCAAGCTGTGTGGAAGCAGGCAGAAAGGCCTGCAGCTGGGTTTGCATGGAGGTTTCTGTGAGAAGGGCAAGCTGAAAAATTTGACTGTAGTCTGTAAAAGAAAGCAGCATTCGGAAGAAAAACTGGAAAACCACTTCAATAGGAGCTAACTTTCCATTCGAAAGTGAGCCAGACGACTTAAAAGCCAGTATCAAAGTTCCTTTTATTTGATGGCAGAAACGCCCTTCGTGAAGAGAGACGAAAGAAGAAAGCCACTCTTAGCCGGGTGGTGGTACCTTTCGAGCAAGTTTGTTTGCCTCCTGACTCCATCTGCTGGGAAGACACCCTACTACCTGCTGTCCTCGCTGCCACGTTTGGCAGGAGCGCAGAGGTGAATCACCGTGCGTTCGCTCACTCTCCCAGCCTTACTGGGGCTCTCTGGATATTTAAATATTGGGCAGCTTGGAGCAGTCATAGCAAAGAAGTAGTCCTCTCCTGCAATACTTCATGCACAATCACCCGACACTCTCCCGCAACGTGGGGGGGTGTTGGCTCAGTTGCCTCTGGATGCCCCTGTAGCAGGGGGCTGCTCTTCTGAGACCAGAGGCGCTCGGAACAGAGTCTTCCTCGGCCTCTCCTTATATAACTTCTGGAGCAGAAACAGGAATTTAGATGACTGCCGTCCGGTGAGCGCTGCGGCCACCCCTTGTTGGTCCTCGCCGGCTCGGTGGACGGTAGGTAAATGGTTCACGCAAGCTGGAAGAGCAGCGGAGGGCACGGGGCAGACGGGAGGACGCGGAGCAGCATCCCCGGCACGGGCTGGGCCACCCGGCCGCCCAGACCTTGCTGTCTCACGCTCCGCGCCCTCCTTTCCCCCCGCTTTCCTCTTCCGAAAGGTGCCCGCAACAGGACCGAAACGCTGGCTCCGGCCAGAGAAACTTCTCCGGGAGGGGGAGAAGGGTGATGTGGGCTCCGGCCGGGCCCCTGGGCGCGCAGAGTCCGCGCTGCTGCGGGGTGCCGGCCCTCAGAGGAGCGGGGAGCCCGGAGGCGACGCACCCCCAAGGCGGGCAGGGCCCGGCCGCGCACGGGAGGGACAACAGAGAGAAAGAGCTTTCGGCCGCGGGCAGTCGCGCTGCTGCCCCCACCTCCTCCGCGGGGCCGAGCGGCAGGAAGCGTCTCTGGACCACGGGGCGGGTGTCACCTCCCCTCCGCGAAGCAGACCCCCCTCCGCCGGTGCGGCGGGAGCGATGCGCGACCCCCTCGCCTCGCCGCCCCCGCCCCGCCCGCCGGCGCAGCGCCGGCTCCTGCGCGGCGGCCCCGCCGGCAGCAGGCGGCCGGGAGCCGCGGGGAGGCGGGCGCGGGGGAGGCGCTGCCGCCGCCGCCGCCGGGCGCTCTCCGTCCGCCCCGCACCGACGTCGGCGCGAAGCCCCGCCGGCGCCCGGGGGGGAGTGGAGGCTGGACGCGTCGCGGGCGAGGCGGGCGAGAGGAGGCAGATGCTTCCCGAGGCACAACCCCGCTGGTGGGGCTCGGCCGTGGCCAGTGCCTGTCCGTGCACCGGCTGAAGTGTTCGGCCCGCCCGCCCCCTCCGGGACGCGGGCACCCACCGGGCGAGTGTCGGGGAGCGGACGGCGCCATGCGCCCCTCCGAGAAGTGAAAGGCCGTCCGGGCTGCGCCGGTGCGGGCGCCGAACCGCCGCGGAGGTGGCCCGAGGTGACGGGGAGGCCGGGAGAGGTGCCGCGCCAGCGCCGGGAGCGCTGCCACCGTAAGTCCCGGTAACTTCGCCGCCTGCCCTTCCCCACCCGCCGCCACCGGGAGCCCGGCCGCCGGGCAGGCGGGGAGGGAGAGCCGCGGGGAGTCCAGCGAGCGGCGGGGAGGGAGCTACCCGAGACGGGGGGTAGACTCTGGCTGGTATTTCAGCCAAAGATAGGGGTGAAAAGGGGAAAAAAGAGGGAGGGGATTGCTGAAGCTCAGACCCGCATCAGCGGCGTGTGCGGTGCCATCCCGGAGGTGGGGGCGCGGGGGGGCGGCAGGCGCCGGGGCCGCTTCCCGGCGTCGGTCAGGGCGCGGGGGTGAGCGCAGCCTCCGCGGGGTAACGGGGAACGGTCAGTCCCGGAGTTTCCGCTGCGGCTTTTGCACTGGCGAGCAGGTCGCTGCCGATCCGGTGTAGATTACAGAGAGCAGCCGCTCTCCACCCTGGAAGTACAGGGCATTTAAATGACACCTGAGTCACCAGTCCATGCTGCTCATTCATGTCAGATATTATTTCCGTGATATTTTTTATCTGCTGCACCGATATCTGTACTTTCTTTGTCATTTCACACTGCCAATGTAAAACCAACACTAGTAGGTTTCAGAGTATTGCCATGACGGTAGATTGATGTATGAGACTATTTACTGGATGTGTCCAAGTACAATATAAATGCCTGCCAATTTTGTCTTTAAATTGCAACATTGATTTCATCCTTGTGGACTTTTTGACAAGGGTAAAGTAGTTGACAATTTGTAAAGAAAAGAGGAAAACTTCTGTTTTATTGTAGTTACAGAATGTAAATTGTAACCAAAATGATGAATGAAAAAAATCATTCATAAAAACGTAAATAGAAAGATGCATATCCAGAGACCTCTTGAAGTCAATATTGTCAATATCTAACAGATGCCTTCCTGCCACGCTTTTACATACACTGGCTACCACTTGAACTTAAGGGTAAGACAGCATGAGATGTTCTTCCCAGGACCGTGCACTTTTCCTTTTACAATAAAGCTAAGTAGTCTGGCTAAAGGGAGTTTAGAATGAATTAATCACACCATTGCATTAAAATGCTGTTGGTTTTTTGTAGGCACTGAATGAAAAAAAAGCCCTTGTTCTGCTTCTTTTGCCCTGCAGTGTTTGTAGGATGGTATTCAGGTGAGGAACCCTTGCGTTTGGTCAGTGAAAGAGTCCCTACACTGCTCTAGGGCTGAAAGTATCAGAGCTGACCAGGGTAACATTTCTCTGCTACTAACAGCTCAAACTGCAGGTGGTGTCAAGCTGAAGAGGGAATTTAATTCACCACTCAGAATCCTAAGCATAATTGTCAAGTAGGTAAATTTAATTCAGGAGAGCTAATATTTCTTTTTAATTTCTTCAGACATCTGACAACATTTACCAGTAGGTAACCTTTGCTATCTTACCTTTCTGGTGCTTAATATAGCTGTCGTCTGTGGGCTGACAGGAAATTATTCTGAAGTAAAACATTGTGTTTCAGTACCTACCAGCCTGTAGTAAAGTATAGTAGCTTTATAAATCTTGAGTAAATGTTGGCCCTGTTAAGGCCAATGAAAAAATCCCAATTAACCCCTCCAAATAGTAGGCTTCACTGTAGGTCTTCATTATCATTTAGAGTGAGTGGCAGCCAACTTTGGTTAGAAATTCAAGTGGCAATGTTTAAATCTGACTAGTGATGGCATTTCTAACAACTCTCCATAGTAATGCTTTAGAATCATGGGTAAGAGCCACACAGGTCTTAAGATTTTTTTTTAAACCTACATATAATAAACTGTATTGTGCTTTCAAGAGGAGTAGGCAGTTCAAATTTGCCTTATACTCTTTTACAGGCAGTTTCATCAGAATGGATCATAAACAAGTTGGATTGCAGTTTGCATATATACCATATTTTAACAAAGGTATTCAGATAGTATGGGGGGAATATTGCCAGATTATGTTTCGTATGATGAAGAAGTTCACAAATAAACTGCTAAATATTTGACTTACTATAAAAATGTCAGCAAACAATTGAGTTATGTTACAGTTCTCTCTAGCTCATAAGCTTTAGCGAGAGATGAGGGAACAGAAGCATCTTTTCTAAAAACCTTGTTGAATATTATTGAATAATATAGTCACAAGGATTAGCTTAATAAACTGACTGAATCCAGTTTAGCAAACTCCTTTTTCTTCACGTCTAAAGCAGAATGGTTTTGAAAACGATCTGAAAAAGTTGAAAATTTTCAGCGGAGATGAAAACAACATTCTACAAAGTATTTGCTGAATTATTTTTCTTCCAACTCCCTTCCAGATCAAAGTAGAATAGAACAATGCTTAAAAGCTAGCCAGTTAGTATTATATGTTAGTTTCAAATCTGTAACTGTGGACCTATAAGAAGCTAAATGGGCACTTGCAAGTCCTGTTGTATAATAATACTGGCATGACCAACATAGCTGCCAATAATTTTCACTAATTTTGTATAAGTGAAAAGGGAAGGAGAAAGAACATGTAATGACTTAGAGTTCCTGAAAATCATTATCTAGAAAAAAAAGACTCTTCTATATTTATTTCTAAAATTATGCATGCAAATACAGTTTTGGGGAAAATGAGCAACTAAATAATTGATCTACACTTGACTGAAAATTGTGTTAGCAAGTATCCTGAAATTTAGTTCTGAAAATGCCCATTGCTTCTGTATATTAGCAAGCTGCATAGCTCACTTTTATTTCTTTTAATTGATGTTTGGGTTCTATCTGTTGCCATTAAGTCACTATTGAAACTCATATTAATGCTAGCACAGATCATACCTGGGCCATTCTGGGGTGATCCTGTTATGTGCTGAGCACTTCCAGCTGCTGTTTGTGTTAGAGTGGCATCAAGTCAGGTCCCTGCCTTGAGCTACAAGCACAGAGTAATATTCACTGTCTCGAAAAATTTGCAATGCAAATAGTCAAGAGAGACTGAGACATCTTGTGGAAGGCCATGTAGGAGGCCAACAGATGATCTAGGTCTGAACATGAGTACTCCATACTTAACAAGGGTACGCTGAGCACCTTTTAACAAGTTTGAATGTTAATTGATTGTTTGATAGAGGTGTGCAGAAATGAATGACCAGTGCCTTAAGGTTGTATATTATTTCCCTCTAATCTTGTTTGCTTCAGTTTTACCCTCAATGTTTACTAGCATGCCAAAGAAAAGCACATAATTACAAGTTGTTTGTTCTGTGCTGGTTTTTGGTCTTACACCCACTTTGCATTTGACATCGCTTTTAGTCACTTCCCTCCTTAGGAAGGAGGGGGTCTGGCTGCTAGAAGCCTCTGGTACACAAGTGCAACGCAAGTGCCAGCGGCAAGACATTCCTTGTGGCCCAGTCCTGAGAAGCAAGCCACTGGTCTCTGGATGGCCGCTGTGCCTAAGTGACAGAGCCCCTTCAGGTACTGTGTTACAGAGGTGGTGTTTTGTCTGAGGACTTGCTACAATACAGATGTTGTAATGAGTGTTTCTGATGCAGAGAAAGCCTAGATGTAAATTTCGTAAAAGATAATTCTCATTCTTCTGAAGAAGGAGAAGCAACTGTGAAAGACCACACAGCTAAATAGCACCGTGAATTAAAAAAAAGTAGTTTTACCTGAAGTTGGACACATATACCCTAGATATTTTGTGCTGAAGCTTTTTGTTATTTTTGTTACAGTTATGCTTCTATGCATAGCTTTTCATGGTGGGATTTGGCAGATGGAAAGAATGGAGAATCTGCTTGCAAGACTGGTTTTAAAATAGTCCCTTGTATTGGATAAAACTTGAGCTGATTTTGCCTATGAAATGGAAAGACACACTGAGTTGCTTATATGGAGAACTAGCTAAAACAAGATGACAATGGCAGAGATATTTGCCACATCTCAGTCAATATGCAGCACTGCTAAAAATGCTGAGCTTGGTGTTCACCCAAAAGTTACAACTGGAAAATCCATACCTCTTTCTAATGGTTGTATTTATGGGCATGTTTCAGCTGGACACCTTTTTAATCAAGGTGGTATCCACAGGTGTTGGAAGAGTCTTACTTCAGGTGATCTGCTGAACAAACCAAGGACATGATTTTGCCACACCAGTGAGCCCGTGAGCCATTTAGTTGGCTCCATGCTTCTGACGTGACCCTTAGTTAAGGACAAGGGTCCCCAGAGTGGGGAGAACCTGGAGGTGGTAGTTACCCTTTGGTAGTGATCTCCATTTGAGTGCCTGTGCTGCCTTGTATGATGTATGCAGAGACTTACCACTAAACCAAGGAATCACAGAATCACAGAATGTTGGGAAGGGACCTCGAAAGATCATCTAGTCCAATCCCCCCGCTGGAGCAGGAACACCCAGATGAGGTTACACGGGAAGGCATCCAGGTGGGTTTTGCATGTCTCCAGAGAAGGAGACTCCACAACCTCCCTGGGCAGCCTGTTCCAGTGTTCTGTTACCCTCACTGAGAAGAAGTTTCTTCTCATATTTAAGTTGAACCTCCTGTGTTCCAGTTTGTACCCATTGCCCCTGGTCCTATCATTGGTTGTCACCTGGCTCCATCCTTGTGACACTCACCCTTTACATATTTATAAACATAAATGAGGTCACCCCTCAGTCTCCTCTTCTCCAAGCTAAAGAGACCCAGCTCCCTCAGCCTTTCCTCATAAGGGAGATGCTCCACTCCCTTAATCATCTTTGTGGCTCTGGAAGAGGAAGGAAGAACAAGAAGTTTTGGTGTTCAGACATAAGGAGAAAGTGGAGCTATTGAACATAGTTGATAGGAAACAGCATTGGGAATAGGAGCAGATACAAACCACATCAGAGCCGTGCTGCTGTGGATTTTTCCATGGTTCCCCAAATGCCTTCTGAAGTAGGATCATATTGTTGACAGGCAAGGTAGTAACGCTTTTAGCACATAGCATACTGGAGTGCTGTAGCCCCAAAAGGTGGTTTATTGCAAGGATCAGCTTAAGCTGTGAACCAGAAACCCAGGGAATCTGCCAGGAGGAGCTCTCCTGGGTCCAGGAGGGGATGGACTGGTGGTGCAGTACTAGTGCTCTTACCTGTACAAACCATACACAAAACAAACTGAAACATGCTGTTGATGCAAGTACATCTTATCTACTGCAGCTCGACATGATTGCAGTACTCCTGCTTTTTTTCACAATAATCCTGTGTGGTTGGTGGTGTGGTTTCACAATAATCCTGTGGAAGGTGACATGGAATGACATCTATTTTAAAATAAGCTTCTGGACCTTGACTTTTTTGTCGTTTACTTCAGTTATACTTAATAAAAGACCTGGCACAGATTGGGCAGAATTTTCTGTTCACACCACACTTTTATTAGTATTTTTGGAAATAAGCATGCATTTCAGTTTCATGTGTCACCTTTCAGTGCTAGAGTTTCATGTGACATTGTTTAGCAAATAATTTCCTGCTTGGTCATATCCAGCAGTGTATATAAGAACCATATCACTCTTTGTCTGTGGCTTTTGATGAATAGTTTTAGCTATTGCCAAGAGTTAAAGTAATAACACATTTTATAAAATTTGCAGTCTTTTTGAATCTATGGTTTCACTATATTTTATTCATGGTAGCTTGTTAGTGGCTTTGACTTGTTAACTTTAGTTGGTGATGTCATCATTAGCATGGGCTAAAGCTCAGGTTAGAAAATTGCTATTATTCAAAAGCAGGTGTTTAAAATTACTTTCTCCTCTTGAATGTGCTGCAAAGTGCTGAACTACCCCTCCGCAATTAGAAAATCAGATTTTTATTCTGTTGTTTCATCCTAGAAACTGGACACTTCTGCAGGCAATGCCAGCCGAGTTCACAGACATATTTGGAGGCTGCTTGAGTGAAAACGAATTACATCTTGTTTTCAGAGTTGTCTTCTCAGAACTAAGTTGACAATTAAAAATATCTCTTTTAAATAATGTGAAATGCTTCTGAAAATAGTGTTGCTATTGCAAAGATGTCAGGGATCCATGGTTAAGATTGTGCTGAGGTATACTTAGAAAAGAAAAAGAAACTAAACTTCTATTTTACTTTTTTATTAGTGACTAGAATGAGACTCCACATTTGGCACAGTGTCCCTTCAAAGGTCAGCTGAATTTTCTGTATATAGTTTTTTATGATGAAATATATACTTAGTTTTCAGTGCTCACATAAAATTGCTGTAATCTATGGCACTGCTTAGAGCTTGATGGAAGAGTGAAGGTGGTAATCAAAGACTGAATAAATTTATAGAGTGAATTAGGCACTTCTGTTTCTCTCAGGCAGCACTGAGGCATGTTCTAACACAACAAAGCTCATGTGACTGTAGCATTTCAGCTGTGATGTATGCAGATGGAATACTCCATTTCATTTAGTTTTGATTTCCCTCCAGCTGATATCAGTAGTGAGTGTGAACTGCTTAGAAAAATCACAGGTAGCTCTGTAGTTGTATTCCATCGATATTGTTTGTATCTGGATCTTCCGTGAGGGTTGTGTGTGCCAGAGCACTTATCTGCAACAAATCAAACTGTCTTGATTTAAGTGATCTGTGAAGTAGTGATGTGACTCCCACAAGTGATTTTCCCTCTTAAATTAACCCCCATTATAAGGCAGTACCAAACTGGTGATACCCCCACACTGCCTTCAGTACAGAACCTGTTTGTGTCACACTTTCTGTTTCCTAAACTACATTCTTTTGTGCAAATCTGTCACCATGTGATTTGCTCTGGCTTGCTTCCTCTGTGTTTGTCTCCACTCATGTAGTCTTAGTTACCCCTAGCTGTGCAGGTGCTTCACCCCTAGGCCTTTCTCTTACATTTTGCTCCCTTTTCATCATTGAAACGTGATGATGTAATTTGCTGTATGTCAGCTGACAAGCAGATGGTAAGCATCTTTGGGTGGACAAGTATGATTCCTCACAGAAGAGGAATGAATGCTGTTCCATAAAGTTACAGCTTTATGGGCTGTCATCTCTCATCCATTAGAGTACAATAAACACCAAAAGATACTTGAAGATCTTTAGATTGTCTTTAAAGTCCATCTCCAAACCATACTCACAGCCTGAAACACTCTGTGGGTGTGAGCATTTCATACTCTTAACATGCTGCGTGTAGTCTCTGCCAGCCTTAAATATTGGAGGACAGGAGAGGGAGGTTGCTTACACCTTTTGATACGTACACCTTTGATTGCTTAGAGAAACTTCTTAATTTTTTCTTGGCTTTGGTAGAGAAGGGTATCTAAGACTGCTGAGTTTCCTCATGCAACTGAAAGTGGGATCTCTCTTTATAAGAACTCCTTCTGTTCTTACAAGTGAGTCCAGCTCCCAATGGGATCCTCATTTTCTTTTTTCTCCAAATGTGGGAACGGCAGGATGTGCGGCTCCAGTTAAAGGGCCTTGGGCAGGTTGTACAGAATTGTGTTTTTTATGAGTGTAAGGAGTGATAGCCCAGGCGATTGAGAATGATATCTCGGGTTGGAAAACCACCTCCATATGTATGATGTGTGAATGTTGGGCCTGGGCATGTGAATGAGTGGGTCGGAATGCCGCCCACAAGATATGCATGGGAATGTGACTGAAAATAGACACAACGTAAGTGTGGTGTGTTTGGAATAAAGATTATTGAAAAAACATCCTGTCTAACCTCTTGGTCCAGGCCCATATCTGTAAACCTATAAACTGAGAACTGTTAATAAAAGTGAGCTCAGCCTGGCTCAGCTCTGACTGGCTCTGCTCTCGCTGCTAACAAGAACTCTGTGTCTGTGCATCTCTGTCTGCGTCTGTATGTGTCGTTCCTCATCGCCACATCCAAATTCCTACTCTCCAAACAATATGGAAGGTGAAAGGGTGGGTTCGCTGCTGTTACCCTCAGCTGTGCTGTTGCTGCTAGGTGGAAACACTATGAAGACTGAAGGATATGGGATGCAGAAATGACATCAAATAACAAAAAAAATTAGAGAAGGAAGTGTTTTGAAGAACTCAGGAGAAGGAGGTACTTCGAATGGTACATGCACCTGCGCATTTCGTGGTAGAGATGACCTTCTGGAAAGTTATGTTACAAAACTCCTAATTAACTAATAGACAGCACTATCTTAGATTTACAATTATTCTAGCAGGGGAAATTGCATTTACACTGCAATAAATTTTAAATTTTGCACATGCAATGTATTGCAGACAAGATCAATGGTACTGGTTTAGTTGCTTATACAGGTGTCTGAGTGGATTATTTTATCTTAACGTTTTATACTGCAGCTTTTCCAGGAATTCTAAATCTAGCAAAGGAAAATGGCAAACACGGTTAATGTGAGGCTGATTCAAAGGGTAGTTTAGTCTGACCAATTTAGAGCATCTCTGGTAAGTCTTTGGCTTTGCTTCAGGCTGTTTAAGAACATTCATTGAGAAAGTGAAAGAGTAACACATAGACAGCTGATCATCTGCTCCTGACTGTGCAGAGATGTAGAACTTGGAGTTTAGCAAATCCTTCCACCTCTGGGCCACTTCCCCTACTACTGGTTGCTCAGGGACTCGTCTCGTTTAAGCCCTTGAGCTATTTGCATTACAATACAATATTTTCCTTTGTGTTCAAATGTTGCCAAGTACATTTGGAGTTGAAGCAGGATCAAGCAATAAATAATAACCATTGTTACCATATGTTCTCACAGATAAAGCAGACCCAGTATGTTCTACGCTGCTGGTTTTTATAGTATTTTTTGTTTTTATTATCTCATTGCATTTGATAGCGTGTGTTTCTTAAAGACCAGAGTAATTTCAGCGCTGAAAAAAACCCATGTATGTTTGGATTTATGTGCTTAAATGCCAGATGACTTTATTGGCAATCAGATCTGCAGTGTTTTGAAGGAAACATGTTCATCCTATGAAATGCCTAATATAATCGAAGGTTATCAGTGGAAAAAACTGTAGGTAGTCACCGTATAACTCTCTCACTTCTTCTGTTTCACCCACTGTCCAAAGTAATTTGTGTCCGCGATCTAAATGCAAACTAAAAATCCAAGCCCACTCCAGCATTGCCACTGCCGTAGCTGTTTGAGTTGTCTGTGCAGTGATAGCAATGACACAAATCTTTGTATTTAAACTAGTCCATGGTGAAAAATGTAGCAGCCTACACTTTAATGAGAGGAAAAGAAGTGTGACTTAATGGCCTATAGAGCATGAGAAATTAGTACAATTAAGGCAGAAAGAGGTATGCTTGCACTGTACACAGAAAAGGTCCTGTGGAATCTCGGCTGTTAACTGAAGATGTCTTCATACCCTCACAAAATATTGAGACAGTGTTTTATTAGTGTCAAAGCTTATAATTTCTCTATTTACATAAATAACTTGCAACATATGATCAGTATATTATTTACTATAATGCAGGTCATCAAATATGTTACAGCCAGGTCACACACCACATTAAAGAATATGTTTGATAAGAGATTTCTTGAAGTGATGAATTGCGGTTTTCAACTCCTATGTAATTCCACATGGAGAAATCACATGCATAAACATTTAAAGGTAGTTATGCCAATTGCTTCACTGTAGAATTTTATAAAATGTATCTCAGAACTAATTTTACTGTTGAAAATGGTCCATTTTTTTCAATGAAAAAGGAAACATATTAATGAATTGCAGGATTCTTTAAATGAAATCTAGATTTTTACTATCATTATAAAATGCTTTTGCAGATGAGTGGAATTTCAATTATGTAAAAAAGTATTTTATTCATATTAAAATAATATTTTAATTCAAACAACTGCACCATAATAAATGGCTTGTACTCTGCAATGGGAATGGTTTGGATGGACAAGGATGTGACAGCCTGGAGGAGATACTGCGAGATAATACAACCCTAATCACAGTGCACTCATGAAAAAAAGCAAAGTTAACTGTCTCAGTCTTCAATCTGTTGAATTTATGTGGAAAATCTTAGCCAGATAATTTTCATAGTCTCTGAAAGTCTCCTCTAGTGCAGGATATATTGTTCTGTTTATGTTTGCAAATTCTGGTCACTCTTTTTATCTGAGAAATTTTTGTGCTACCGTGTGGTGAAAAATGGACTTGGCAGTAGACGGTTTCTGAGACAGGACTGAACCTTCTACCACTTGTGTAGGAACACACCCACACATGTGCAGCCCTGATCCTTCCTAGAGCTTTGCTCTGCAACCAGTTTTGAGGTAATGTAAGCCAGCTTCTGCTGCCTGAGAGCAGACAGAACAAGACTAAAACACAAAGGAGGAGCAGGAAGATACAAAAATAGTGTGGATTGTGGGAAAATGAGAATGGTTTCAGATACGGAAGAGGGATACTGAAACGGGGATTAGGAATTAGTATTGAGTGCCAGTGGAGTCAGAGACAGGAAGCATTTGAGAAGGACAAGTTTGTTTGACAGGTTAGATGCTGAAGGACAAACTGATGTCTGAAAACCGCTGACGTTCCCAGGAAGAGGCATTTTGGTGCAAGCAGGGGTGGGAGCTGGCAGGACACCAGGGCAATAGGAGGAACATGCATCGAAAGAGAGAGAATTCCCTCCCGTCTCTTCACTACTAAATAAATATACTGGAGTCATGAAGCCAAGAAAGCAAGATAGTTAAGAAGGGTAGGAACTGAAGGCCAGGGAAGGAGTGTACTGCAGTGGCAGAAAGCTTGGAAGGATCTAGGTCTGACTGGGAATTGTGAATGGCACTGAAAGAATGGAGAGTGGAAATAAGTGAGAAGAAGCAGCTGAGGTCTCGGAGGAGACAGCAGCGGAAGAGAAGAAAGTTCGTAATGGAGGAGCTCAAGATGAGAGAGGCAATACCCTTGACAATGTGCCAGTCATACATGACCTGGAGTCTCACCAGTCTTCTGCTGTCAGCAGGTATTCTGTGAAGATTTCTGTTGACATTTTCTTTTTTTTTTTTTTTTCCTTCAGGACTTCAATGTACAGGATGTCAGTCTACCACTGCTGTGATCAATTGAGCACCACTGATGTAAACTTTTGCAGTGGACTTTGAAGTTTCTACTTCATTTCATGAGCCATTTTCACCATGCGTAGTTAAAACACTGGTGTACTGATCTTAAGACAATGGTATTTGTTCTTTATGGGTTTATTGTGCTGAGCTTCAGAGGGTATCATGTAAACACAGACAGAATCTGGAGAAAATTTTATGTTCCTTAGACAGAGAAAGGCAAGAAATGTACACCTCCTGAACTTCCAGAAGGCTTCATCTAATGTACAGATTTAGTTGATGGAATCAGTTTTGGTTTTGGTTTTGGTTTTGTTCTCTGGGATGCAGGCAAAGAAAGAGAAGGATTCTCTGTTTCTCATGTTATTTTGTACACACAGATGAAAACATTTATAGATATCTATAAGGGAAAACTTCTGAAGCTAACAGAAGAAATGTGGAAGGACAGCTGGAGCGATTTGAAGTATATGGTTTCAGAGAGAGGAGATCTTTGTTCGGGGAAGAAATCTTAGGAAAGTTGACAACATATTGAGGCCTTTGTTTTGAGTGAATCAGCCAGCCGTAACTGTTTATAAAGATTGTTTTTGTAGAGGAGAGTGGGTTTCAAGAAACTTCTAATACGATGAGGTGAAAAAGAAATAAAAGTATGTATGTTAATGGAAGACACTTGAACATCCTAAAATACCATTGGGATGGCTAGAGCATCAGAAATACAGAGCAGATGAGAGAACACCTCAGTAATGGTGATGACATGTAGATGATAAAGTGTGGCAGGTCAGTAGTCACTCATAGGCACAGTACAAGAGAGAAGCATCAACCAGAGTTCACAGTAGAAGTATACTGCGGAAGCACAAATGTAGCAAATTGCCAGTGAGTGTGAAAGTATCATGCAATGAAAAATGAAAAGCAGGTGTTTGAGAAGATGTATGTTAAATACTGCAAAGCAAACTAAGGAGATCAAAGCCTTCAACATGTGCAGCTGAGGAATGTCTCTGGGGAAAGCAGCCAGCAGCAAAGCTGCTGTTAAAGAAAGGAAGGAGATTTATAGTCATGAGACATGGAACTTTTAAAATAAATTAAGAAGAAATAGCCATAAAATTAGCGTCAGTATTGGGATGCAATTTTTGGGACTGACTACAGGAGAAATTGAACTGTGGCACAAAACAAGGCTAAGTAGAATACAAGAACATTGGATAAAAGTCCAAAGATATAAGTAAGTGTCCGTATATCTCTATAGTAGACGGTACTGCAGAATTAATTTTAGATGTAAACTTTGGCTATTCATTAAATTTGATAAATACATTAAGAACAGTGAAAACTGGAAAAGGATGTAGCCTGGTAGGCCTGTGTAATAGTAAGTTTCCATGTGTGTTTGAAGACAGAGGATGTCGAATGCTTGCCGCAAAACCTAGCTATAGGGCAGTGCCAGAAGTCCATACTGCACTGTGATAACTATTATTTCCACTTTGAGTCTCATGGCAATAAAGACATTAATTAGAAAAGTGAAGAAGCCACAGGAAAGGGTACACTTAATGATGGCAGTAGAGAAGAAAAATGATAGGGTATTTCACATATGCATAGGTATTAAAGATCTTCAAGGCAATGAATCAGGAACAAATCAACACAAGAACAATCATGCAATGATACAGGAACAAAACAACCCACTCACGCTAAATGACATCACTTCCAAGCCCTCTCTAACGAGCATATTCATTATGTTAGATGCACAATTTGGTACTGGAAAGTCAGATAGGATAGAGAGGGCAGCTAATTAATACCTTCAAACACTTTATTCTGAAGGCAGCATTTCAAAAATGCCTGCTGATAAATCATCTGTGCAAGATCTATTGAAGAAGAGAGGTCTTGAAATAGCAGAAATTCTCACCCTCTTACCAGACTGAATGCCACTTAAAACCGCTAGTGTTAATCACGTGATACTGAGGACATTTCTAAATTACAGATACAAATCATTAGCAAGCAGATGAATGAGAACAGTTGAGCTTTGGAATAGATTGCCCAGAAAGGCTGTGGATTTTCTATCCTTCCAGAAAACCAAAATTAGCCTGTATATGACCCTGAAATACCTGATCTAACTTTGAAGGTAGCCCTGCTTTGAGCATGAGGATTACTAAGTTATCTCTAGAAGTCCATTCCAGACTAGTTTTTCCATGACTCAGGTAATTACTGTGGTCTGGAAAGGAGGAATCCAAGCATATCCAAAAATGGGAGGAAGGCAAAAGGGCTGAGGGCGCCAATTGCCCCAAAGGAAATGAAACTCAGGGTAAGGGTAGCAACTTACCTGCTAAGTAGCAGAAATAACAGCACCTCTGTAAGAACTTGAAGGGAGAAGCAATTCTATTGTATGGTCCAAGAATGGCTCAAGAATTTTATAAAATATGGACACAGTTTACCTTGAAATAAAATGAAACATTCCATGGGGAAATACCTCTACAGGATGTGCTGCATGAGCTGGGGGCATTCCGCTAGTGGTGTACACAGCAACATTTATGAAAACACAACAGTACATTGTCAGCTGTCTAAAACATTATTCCTTCCATGCCTTAGATCTTTCTTCACCCTTCGTACAAAGGAAAATACCATTTGTTGTTGTTTATAAGATCTTTTAACATCATTGAAAACAGAGTTTTTTCTAAAAATTGAATCCCTTAGTAAAATCAAAGGTGGAAAGTAACAGCAATGCAGAAATTTAAGAGCCTTAGGCTGCAAACAAAAATTTCAGAAAGCTAAAACTGATATACTTAGGATACCATTGAGACCTAATATTAAAGTGGTCATGATGCCATTGAAAAGTTAAAGCTCATCAGTCTTAAAGAAGGTGGCAGTGTGACAGCCAGTCTGTTAACTTTCATGTTTAATGCTAGTCCATGAAAACCTCATTTTCTCTGTGGATCAGTGGCATTAGCCTGTTACAAGAGTTACACCTCTGTTCTTCTTCATCTGCTTCCTTTTAAGGTATATTTCTTAAGACCCGGTTGCACACACTGCAAGAGAAAAGAAGTAGTGCTTGCATAGGACTTAGCATCTGTAACTGGAAGTGCTGCCATCCTGCCAGTGAGCCTGAAGCACGTCAAAGTAACTAATACAAAATGTGATCTGCTATTCAGAGTAGTTTGAATACAGGATACTGTAAAATAGCAAAAATACTTAACTGCTTTACCATACTTAAGACCCCTCTAGCATTACTCATACATTTTCATACCTGCTGCAAAATGTGCATAACAGGAAGAGAGAAGTATCATTCTGGTGAAATCCTCTTTGGTACACGGACTTCCTCAGATTCTGCTGAATACCAGTGCAATACAATTATGGATGACAGAACTCCCAGTTAACAGTAAAAAAAAGATAGGGATAGACTTTTGGAGAGGGAGGAAACCACTTCAGGTATTCACATGTCCATTTGAGAGAGAGATCTAGTGGAAAACTGTCTTTCCTCTTTCTCCTTCTTGTTTAACTTGTACACTGTTATTCCTGACAGTTTTTTCTTTCTTAATTCTGTTTGACATTTCAGCAAGGTGTTACCTTGAATCCCTGGGTATGTTCCAAGCATGAGGGTGGAAAGGGTGAGAAGGCAGCTTTGGCGTTCTTAGAAGTTGGCGAATTACATGGGTTTTGTTACTGTATTAAAGCAGCATTTCCCAAACTATTTTCAATGATGTCCTCATCCTAAGTGAACTTAGCTTTTTAGACAACCATAGAAAGTAAGAAGCACACCCACACAGACAGGAGGAATGTAGTACTTCTCCAAGTACTCAACAAGTTAACTAGTGCCATACAACTTTTCCCAAGAGGAGGAAAACCAAAATCTGTCTGCCACACGCAGGTAGGTAGAATTAGTTTTTTCTGTAGCTAGGAGATAGAAAGTAAGATCTATGTGCATGATGCAAATTCCTGTCACTCTGAAACAAGGTCCCCGTCCCATCTGCTTACAGATCTTGTTTTGCCATCCTACTTTGAGCCAATCTAGTTGGCTAGTAATAAAAAAAATCCCTCTCTTTTGCATTTTTCTTACCATAATTACTGCCTGCCACCCTTGGGCAGAACTCTCATCTTCAGGGTCTGGGAAAGAGTGTATAATGGTGATTTCCATAAACAAGTCAAAATCACTTAAATCACTGACCTGAATTTGTACATTTAAATCAGTGGTTATGCGGAGCATCTGTTCTTTCATGCCTGGAAGCAGAATAGTAAAATACGATAAAATTGCATGATACAGAATTAATCTCCTCAGTATCTAAAGGGGAGACCTGGCTGATCTCAGGTGTTCCCAGCACATGGTGGCCTCAGAAACTCGTCCAGGGAAACTCGATGCCAGCAGCACTTTCTGCTTTTTCTGGCCAGGCGCACACATGGGACAGGGATGTGGCTGTTGCAGTGGTGCTGCTCCGAGCCATGCCAGCTCGCTCTGGTGCTGCTGGGGGCCCAAAGTGATGTTGCCAGGCTGAGGTGGCACCAAACACATGAGACTGCATCCTGCTCTCCACTCGCTGCTGCAGGCTGCCTCGGTGTCGCTCTCAGACAGGCGCACATTTCCCCACTCTCAAGTCTGGCACAAAGGTGGCTGCTTGTCCCTCCAGTGTGCAGGGGGACTCTGAGGGGTTTGTAACAGAATTGTCTCTTTTGAGAGTCACAGGCATGAAAGCTCTGTGGTCATGGATTTAAAGAGCGGGCTTGACTTGCTGACACCCAGGTGCTGGCTGAGCACAAACTGTTGTGCTGTGCTACTAGAAGTAGAATGGTAAAATCCAGCAGTTCCCACGAAGTGGGTAGGTAGAACAATGTGAGTGGGCTCATCCTGATGTAGGTGAGAGGAAGAAGCTATGCGGCTGGATAAAATGTATGTCTGTGCTGTTACCACATCAGTGGCAACGCCAAATATTTTTCCAGTTACAAAAGAAAAGGATACCCTTAGTAGGCATAGTGATGCTGATTTTAAAACTACCTAAACCAGCCTTATGACCCACTGTACCTCACACTTACTGTATTAAAACCTTAATTCTTACTTGCAAATGATTGACTCATATAAAGTCCCCTTTATACTAGCAATGCAGTGAAGAGTGACCATAGTGAAAATGAGAATAGGACCTAATGCAAATAATTACTGTTTGCTTATATAATTAAGGTCCCTTTGCATTAATCTGTTAGTGAAAATGAGTCTAGAGACAGTAGGTATAAATGTAAACCCTCTTTGTTTCAAAGTCTTTTAACTCTGCTGGAATAGTATAATTGGTCCCAATGGTAAATGCAAACATCGCCCTCTGTTTTGTTAGTCCCCTGACTAACAAACTGCACAAGAACTACACACTTTTCTGAAGGTTTCTCTTTTATCTTGAAGACTTTATAAACTCTTCCCAATTCTGTAGGTTTTTTTCTGATATTTTGCACTCCACAGTTGCAAAGGACATTAGATATAACAAAAGTAGTTTCCTGTGTGCCTGACAGTTTCCTACTAAAAACCCAATATTTTAAATAAAAAGCAAAAACAGTAGTTGAAGCAGAACGTAGTGGCAGCACAATTAGGTAAGAGGGCTGAGATAATCTCAGAAAACCAGGAAATACAAATTCAAAGCTGAAGCCTCATTTTTAACTTTTCTTTTTGACCACATATCAAGGAGAGCCTAAAGCAAACTTTGATTTTCCCCTAAAGCATATTAATTCCATCATGTTTGGCTGTGTGTATGTCTGCATGTGTGTATATATTGCATCTTTTAATTGTTTTCAGTGGGAAGCCTGGACAGTGCCTGTAAGCCTAAGGAAGGAGAACAGAAAAAACTGCTGAACAGATTGTTAAGACGCAACCTTCTCAGTAGGAAAATATAGGCACCAGAAGGAGAACAGTTAAGAGGAGAATATGAAGAATAAGTGCTCGTGAAACATGGCTATTGCTGCTGCTACTACTACAAAAGTAAAAAGGACGCATGAGAAAGCTGGCAGAAGAGAAAGAAAACCACAGGCTTTTGGGAAACCTAGAGCTTAAGGAGCACGGAGAGCTTTTTTAATTTTTTTTTTTTTTTTTTTTTTTTCCATTTTAAGGAGCTTTCCTGCATCGTAGGCTTTTTTAGTTTTTTTCAGACCTACTTATTTACCTCTCCGTGTCTTTCACCGGAGCATGATGAGATGCCCGGTAGGTGGCATCCTTTTAACACAGTGCTAGTAGCTCTTCATATTTTTTTTCTTAAAAGCATTTTTCTGCAGAATTTAAATTGAATCTGCACGTGCAGAAGTTCTATTGTTAGAAGGACCTTATGTCAAAACTCTCAAATTTGGAATGTTCAACCTTAGAAAAAAATCTGTATTTCAGAATCTAAAGGGAAGAGAAAGAGGGAGAACGCGTTTTCCCTCATTGGTTCAGAGCAAGTTGCTGAGGGAGTTTAGCTTCGCTGAAATCTACTGAAACCACTTATGTGGTTTCTAACTTAATAACTCTGGTCTAACTTAAGGACTCATTTTTGGAATGCAATGATTAGGATGTCATACCTCAATAGAGGTTGTGACATCTTACTGTCTGCATTTAATTTACCTCTATTACATCTTGTTTATTTTTGAAATATGTTCAGGTTTTTCTTGCTAAGAAATAGTTCTGATGATAGCTGGGGAAGTGGGTGTTGTTACAAACCCATCTCTGCTTATGTGTTTGCACGTGATTCTACACAGGAACAATGTTATTGGATGTAGTTTGAATAGGCAGATGCTTCAAGCTGTTAGCGTTTGGCACAGGACATCAGTATCAGGTACCAGCTGTCCATTCAGTTAAAACAGGTCGTTGTCTGAAAGCACATAGATAATTCACAGACTGACCGCAGGTGGAAAACGAATATGCTTAAAGTGTTTGGGAATGTGTAGTGGATCAAGATACTGAGCAGCCAGGGATGTCTTGAGAAAGCTTTTCAGACATCTGTTCCTCAAATTGAACAGCCACCTCCTGATCTCTCTGCAGGTTCACTTTCCTTAGAGGAGAAAAGTGGCAGAAGTCTGCTCCAATTCATAATGAAACAACCTCAGAAAAATCCCAGCCACTGTCTAATAATACAGGATCTGAAATAAACATACTTGGTAGCTGAGCACGTCTCACTAGTTCTAAAGTCCTCTTTTCACAGAATAGGATTGACAGATCTCCATCAAATGGAACACAGACTGTGATTTTTCGAAGCATTTTTCTCTGATTGACTGCTCTGAAGTTTGTGAATTACCATGGGATTAAAGACTCCATATTTAATTTGCTTATCTGCAATGGATCAAATCATATCACAAATCCTACTACTGTAACAAGTCAGTTATCCAGCTAATTTGCATCAATTTGTCAGGTTATTCTGAGAAGTAAAGTTAAAAAAAGTGAGGTTGAGATATTGACCTATTTTCATTCCTTCTGTTGTTTAAGTGAAAATTTATTCTGACTGTATATTTCATCTCAAATAGTGTTGGGGATGTTGTTTTAAGGGGCATACAGCTCTTTTAATATTCTCTTCACATTCTTGCTCAGTTTTGTGCTTCTCACATATAGACTGATCAAAGAGTCCATCTCTATAACTTCTTCCATCCCTTTCACGGCAAGAATATGGGGAATTTTTTCCTGGTGGATGTGCTAAAAAGCAGTAACACATTAAATAAATGTCTCTGAGGATTTCAATGATAATCTTCTACCCAAGTGTGAACTGCCAAGTCATCTTCCTGAGTCTGCAGAAACACCATCTCAGTTTATCTGCTGCCAAGCATAACTTTCCCAAGTTGTACCAGTCTGAAATTCATATGATAGCTTCATACTCACCCTTCAGAGTCTGAGTGACAATATATGAATTGTGCCGATTTATGAAACTTCAGCTGCTGTTTTGAAAACTCAGAGTAGCTGTATTACTAGGGTCAGGGGAAAGACTCCAATAAACAAAGTTTCAGACTTGGATGGACTGATAAAATTTTCTAAAATAAGCATGATGTTGGAGGAAAGTGAAAGGGCAAAATTCCTTCTCCTTCTCAGTTTACGGCAGGTATGGAGTTTCAATATTTGAGATACACATTACATAGAGAGAGAGAGATAATAAAACAAAGAAGACCCCGGGGCAGTGCTCTCTCAGATGTCACAGCATACACCACCACAGCAGACAGATGTATTTGTCTCACCACTTGCTCACTGATGCTCTGAAGCTGCTTTAATGACTCATCTTCATTGTTGATGTTAAAGCAGTAGGTGTCTGGTAACACGGGCTGCCCATAAGCATAACTCAAGCTCTGTGGCAATTGCTTGACACACCAACAGCCCAGTCAGTGCATCTGTCACAGGTTAATGTGCAAGCACATAGCACTGTGCTGGCACATGGACCCCCAAGGTTCCCCAAGGATGTTTCAAGTCTTTGTGTGTTGGAGCTTGATTTTAGGTTTAGCTGAGAGGTGTGCAGAACCAAACACCTGCCAGCAGGTACCTGAGAAGGGGCATGTAAGGGAAGTTTCTTTTCTTTCCAATAAAAGGTACTCTGTATTGCTGTGCTAATAAGTGGTGTGTAGGACTGACACACACATTTTTAGGCAAACCAAGGTCCAGTTCAAAGAATGGAACAATTTTTGAAGCATCTCAGTGCATTATTAATTATGTCAATTCCATAGGAAACTTTTATCCCTGTGTATTATTACAGTCTCTGTAAATTATGCTATTGTCAGTCTCAGAGCAGTTGGAGACTGCTCTTCAGGATGCTTCAAACACCAAACAAAAACACTGTTCCTGTGTCCCAGAAGGTTTACCAGCTGATCCAAGAGAAAGATGTAGTTAATGTTGGTAGAAATAGAGCTAGTTAGGATGATAGGCAGTAGTTAATAGCAACCTACTCAGTAATAATACAAGTTTATTTGGAGTGCTTCTTTCCTGCCAGATGTTTCAGAAAATGTGACAAAATTTAATTATATAGTTACAGAGGTAATTAAGAAATTATAGCAGGCACTGAGTGAAATTAGGAACTGTAATCAGGAAGGAAAAGGCTTTTTATAAATCAACTTTGAAAACAGAAGCATGTGTAAAGCTAAGAGACAAAAGAAGAAAAGAGATAGCAGGATGAACTAAGCATGCTTTTGACACAGCATCAGCTAATATAAATAGAGAAGATATGGCAGAGGTCCGGTACTAGGTTCTCGTGAACATAAGTGCAAAAGAAATCCCAATATTAAAAGAGAAAATACAGAAGAGATCCAGAAGATAGACTGGAGCAAATACATGGGGAGTTTGAAGCAAGTTTGAAGCAAGAAAAATAATTTTGAAAAGGATCCAAAAATAATTATGAGTCATCGAAGTTAAGGGAGGATGGGGTAAATAGGTATGGGTGTTTAAGTAAAAAATCTCTCTAGACAGCTAATTTCTGGAGAATGAGTCTTGAAAAAAAATAGCTGCACTGGATAAACTGTCAGAAAAAGAGAACTGTGGAGGCAGTAGTGACTTGTGGCTGCAATCCAGTATTTTTTTTCTCGCTTGATGGTTTTTCCTTTTATCCTTTCTGCTTGACTGTAATATTTCTTTAGAAACATCTGCATTTGGTGGTTCCGTAGATAGGTTTGTGGTTATTAGACTGTTGGATTAGTGTTTGGTTACACAGCAGCTTATTGCTTTTATTTCTACTGTGCTTGTTTGTAAATGTCCCCCAGATTTGTCTCCTGCATTTTATATCTTTTAGAATACAAACCTTGTAAAAGAAAGCAAACTTCATGAGTGTAGTAACATCTGATTTATAATCAATATTTGATCCTTTATTTTGATTTTGAACCTGGTAACTTGAAGCACCTTTCAGTTGCTTTATCTCATTACAGAGGAGAGCTGTTGACAGTACACTTACAAAACAGTGCAGGGTTTGGAGATGCAAATATTTACCTGAGTTAGTACATGTTTGTTTTCATAATATAAAGCAGTCAGGGTATTTAATAATTATTACTGGATAGACCAAATTAGGTATGTCATGATCTTTGTTTTTCTGGTTCCTGCTTACACACCTTGATATTTGGTCACACCTTCAGGATCTAATTGTCCTTCAGCACTAAGACCAACACAGTTAGAGTAGATCAGGCAAGTCCTTAATAACTCCTTACCACACCCAGTGTGGTTAATTCTGAGAAGAAACAATTGATTTCATTGTTGATGTGTTGATCAGGAATTACACATTGTGTAAGTCAACTAAATAACTGAGCAGTTCAGAACGTATCCTGCTGTACTTTGTGCCATTTATCTATTAATTACATTTTCTACAACTATCTCTGCCTACCAGATTGGCAACACATATGCAAAACCCACTTAGAATTATTTCACCACAGACAGACAGAGGTAATGAGCTCATTTCTATGGAAATCTTTCCAATATTGTTATTGTTGCCTGCCTACCAACTGATTCATAAAAATATTTGGCCAAATTTAGTAGCTTCCCATTTGTCAAGAAATGATGAAAAAATAATAGCATAAAAAACACATAGCAGTTAATTGATTCACAAATAAGATTGGCTTTCTGTGAGAAAATTGATCTGACCCTAATTCAGAAGAAAAAAATATTAAATCAGTGCTATTAGGCAGAACATGTAAGAGAGAGAAGTATCAACTGTAAGACCAATAATTATCTGTCTTGTGTATTGCAATATTTCATCAATGCAAATCCATTAATCCTTCTGAAGGTGATCCTGCTCCCTTTTGATAATGTAATGCAAAATACATTTGTCTTGAATATGATGATCCATAGGAAGGACTTACGTTGGAAAAGTTAATGGAGGACTGTATCCCGTGGGAGGGACTCCACACTGGAGCAGGGGGAGAGTGTGAGGAGTCCTCTCCATGAGGAGGAAGGAGCAGTAGAGACAATGTGTGATGAACTGACCACAACTCCCATTCCCTGTCCCTCTGCGCCGCTGGCAGGGAGGAGGTAGATAAAATTGGGAGTGAAGTTGAGCCTGGAAAGAAGGGAGGGGTGGGGAGAAGGTGTTTTGAGATTTAGTTTTGTTTCTCATTATCCTACTCTGATTTGATTGGTAATAAACTAAACTAATTTTCCCAAGTTGAGTCTGTTTTGCCAGTGACTGTAGTTGCTGAGTGATCTCTCCCTGTCCTTATCTCAACCCACAAGCCTTTCTTTATATTTTCTCTCCCCTGTTCAGCTGAGGAGGGGAGTGATAGAGCAGCTTTGGTGGGCACCTGGAGTCCAGCCAGGGTCAACCCACTACTGTTTAAGTGCTCTCAGTTGAAGCATGTACAAAAACTATTTGCAAGAGTGGTCCTTAAGCTATGATGTGGTACTGCTGGGAAGTGTTGAAAGCTTACCACGATGCATCTCAGAAACAGTAGATAGAAATTAAGGTGACTTGGTATTTAAAGGTGTAATTTGTGAAGTACCTTATAACCCTTTGGAATTAAAAGTGCCGTACGAACTGGTATTATATCTCACACAAGCAACTGAGGAAGAAACTTCCTTTACAGAACTGCCAGAATGCTTGCTACATTTTGTCATGTGTGTTCATAATACAGTGCTAGTTTCAATACAACAGAATTAGAATATCAATTGCCTTTTTTATTAGAGAACATTAAAGTGTTTAACTAAAGTGAAATTGATTGCATTGAATTGCAAATTTCAAATGGGGAAAAGCAGTTTAAAATAAAATTATGATCACTAGAGAGAAGTTAGCATGCACTTTAGCTTCACTGTGCAATAATACAAGCTTAAAATATGAATGCATTTTCTGCTAAAATTGGGTTGTATGGTTAGCTTTGTGTATTCAGCTTTACATAGTTTTTTAGTTTTTTTCCTGAAATTTCTCTGGATTTTATTGTCACCAGAATTAGCCCATGAATGTCTGTCAGAGAACAGAAACAGTTCATAATGCCAATCCTTCCCTAATCTGAGGTTTTAGTTTAGTTAAATGGAAGCTAAATCACACAAAGTTCACTGATGAACTTCAATATATTGCTAGTATAAACATGAACAAGTATAAGGAGGCAGCACATTTTATTTTAAGCTGATGTTCTCCTCAAACATCACCAAAACACGGCACTCCTTGCGCTTATGAGTTTCTGCAGCTCAGCTGTACAGTGCTTTGCACTCTTGTGATATCGAAGGTACGTACCCCAGCCAACTGAGGGAACTGAGTCTGCTTATGTGATGGAAAGACAAATCTTGCAGAAGATGTTGGCCTGATGCAGATATTTCTCCAGGGTGTGGAAAGAGAGCATTGGCTTGCTCTGACCTGTATTAGAAAGAAAATGAATCATTTCAAAATAGTAATCAACCAGAATGACTTTTCTGTTGTGCTCATTTGTAGCAGTCAGCAAGGAGTTTTAAACTTATACTGGTAATAAAAATGAACGGCGGGGAAATAACAGATAGTAAGCGTCAACATTTTTAAGGCTCTGAACTGAAGAACTTGCTACTTTCAAACTATGACTAATGTGAGAATTTTTCTAAATGTTTGAAATAAAGAAAATATTAGACACACCAAAGAAGCAGAAACTTCCTAGCCACTTGTTTTATGATGCCTTGCTTTTTGTACTTCTCAGCTTGGCATCCTGAGTCATCTACGAAGACATCTCTTGAACAGTGTAGCTAGATTGACTAGTTAGCAGTAGTTTACATGTTGTATATTGCTATAGGACACTGCAAAAGTCATTATGTGTGCTTAAAACTGGTTTTGTGTTTGCTGAATTAATTGAGGCCTACAGCTTACTGTTTCTCAGACTTGGGTCACTTGTTCTCTGTGAGACTATAGAGGTGATGTTGTGTGAAACAATGGCAGCTAAAACCAACCAACCAACCAAAACCAACCAACCAAACAAAACCCAACAAAACCCAACCCTATACTGGAGTCCCATACATGTAAAGGAAAGCAACTCAGGAAAATGCACGAACATGCAAAATTTCAGCTGTTTTTCACAGGAAAAGTGAAAAGGAGTTTCTCAAGATGACCTACAGGTATTTTTTCAAAAGAGTAAGGTGGTCCTTTGTTTAAGATAAGTTGAGAAATGCTGCTATAAACCCCAGGACAGAAGAAAAGAAAAATCTTAATTGTTTCTCAGGTTAAGTGGAAAGGAGCTTAGAGTTTGGAGACTTAAAAAATTATCATTAAGACAACTGCACAGTGAAAATATGTGTTTTTTATTGCAAACATTTGTGAACAGATTATTTTTTTCTTTTTTTCTCTTTAGAAAATAATTAAATGCATGACTCCTGTTTCATTTTCTTGTTTCCTGCATCTCCTTGTGTCACCATGGCTAGATGGCCTGCAGTACATCCCACTGCTTCTGCTGGCTGGGGGTGGCTTCCTTGCTGATGTGGGAGCTCCTTGCTGACAGCTGAATGCAAGGGAGCTGTCACAACTGAAACTACATGGCATGGGGAGCCTGATTTGAGCTCTGGAGATGGCAGAAGTTCCTGGAGAGCGTGTCTGGCTGGAGAAAGTTATTTGAAGTTGTACTGATACTTTCCTAACTGATGTCCGTGATGGAGTGCTAGGTGGCATTCTCTTGAAACAAGCTGTCCTTGTTTCCAGCTGCTAAGTTACATTAAACTTGGCTAAAAATACATTAGTTTCCTGGTATTAGTTCTTTCCATGTGAGCAACCGATGTGGGGTAAAACAGGAATCTGAGCAGGAACAGAACAGTTTTTTGAGATTGCAACCAGTGTAGCATTGTGGATCTCAGATTTCAGAAATGAAGGAAAATGCGGTCTGTGAAGTCCTGAAGGGGAAGGAAGTTCGTATTTCAGATCATGCATGGAGAGGGAAGATCTGTACAAATTCTCTTTTCATTAAAATTTGTTCAGGGCAAAAAAAATATTTGGGCTTAGTAGCCTGAAATCAAAAGTGTCTCTTCAATTTTCACACTGAAAGAAAGGCTACGTTCAACCTCCAAGCAGTTGCTGTTGTAGCTGCACTGGGGGAAGGGAAGTGGTTCCCCTGCTCTGCTTCAGTTTTGAGTTAAGTCAAGACACCTCCGCCTTTACCACCATTTTACTGCATGTAGTTCTTGATCATTCAATCACTGCAGCAGTAGAAGCCAGTCTGGTTCCTGATCAGAAGAGAAGTTCTGGTATATTTCTGGCATCTGTTTTGGGCATTGGGCTGTAATTGTGTGTTAATTAATAACAAGCTGTTCACATCAAAACTTCAATTAGAAACAACATGGGCATTACTAGATCACTTTGCAGTTGTGTTCACATGATCTGCAGCTGTACAAAAAGTACTTTTTGAGTTTCATGTTAGTAAAACTTGTAGAAATTATAACTAGCCTCTTGAAGTCAGCCTTTCGGAAATCTGTCAGTATAAGTTCAGAGCTCCCTGCATACATACAAGGAGCTAAATTTTCTTCTCTGCCAGAGGAAAATGTTCTCTCTCTTGTTATAAAGGTGTCCTCAAATTGGTGTGGCTTTAAAGTCTTGAACCCTAACCATCCTTTGCTGGCCAAGACAGCAAACCAGTTCAGGTCTTACACCAAACCATCTTGACTATAGAGCTAGCATAACTCTAACACAACTAGCTTTCTTTGATTTAGAAAATACTTTATTATTCGGAAATGAAGAGTTGTATGTGAACAGGTTGCCTTCCATATGACCAAATGGTCCCTAATTTGAGTGTCTATCTGTGTAACAGTACCTGAGCAACCTGATCTAGTTGAAGATGTCCCTGCTCATTGCAGGGGGGTTGGACTAGATGTCTTTTAAAGGTCCCTTCCAAGCCAAACTAATCTATGATTCAATGATTCTACCTCTTTCTAGTCTGTCATGCTTACCTATATGTTATATGCATGTATATGCCTATCTGAATTGTTCCTCTTCATTCCGTGCACTCTTAATCTCCATGAGTAGTTTCTATTTTCTTGATTCCAGTGTCTTTCCCTTTATTCTCTTATTTGTTAGCTCCATTATAAAGCATTGTGTTGCATCTATACTGCATTATACTCTTCTGCTACAAATCTTGATAAACTCACATTTGTTCGTTACCATGATCTAATTACAGATCAAATTCACATTAAGGTCTTAAGATCAGTTTTAATCAAAATAACAAAAAAGTACTTAGAATGTTTCAGTGTTTTTTGTAACCTATGCCCTCACACTTGCAAAGACATAACTTTGATGATCATTCTTACCACAAAAAACCCATCTTAGAAAATAATGTTTTTACAACTGTTGTCACATTTGGATTTTGAGTGAACTCTTTTCTGGAAATGTTACTACAAATTTACTTCATTAATCATGTTTCTATACTACTTAAAAGGTGGCACCATTGACCTTGACAAATATGACTTTGTTTATTAACACAAGCTGGGAAATGGAAGCTTGACCATATCCCAGCTTAGAATCAGTAAAATGAGAATGAAAACATTTCCTATTACCCATAGCTTCCTTTTGGTTTTGTATCAAAACTCAGTCTTAAAACTATTTATTAACTTCCTAATGGATTAATATTATGTGATAGAATAATTAAGGGATGAGTATTTTAGTATTTGAAGTGAGGACTATGTAAACATGTTTAATGTTGGGATATAATATTGGTTATTAGTGTAATGGCTATTTAGAAAAAATTAGTATGGCATTTTTGCCCGATAT
Source organism: Caloenas nicobarica (assembly GCF_036013445.1). NCBI lineage: Eukaryota > Metazoa > Chordata > Aves > Columbiformes > Columbidae > Caloenas > Caloenas nicobarica. The sequence continues at coordinate 26,166,271 of NC_088246.1, read as the reverse complement.
TGATGACTTATAGAGGAGCAATGGTCTAGGCTAAGCAGTTCTGTATACGACCATCTGTAGAAACAATTATAATATTTCAGATTATAGATTTACTTGCTGTTAGTTTGACTGAATTCTTCATTTTTACTTTGATGATATGAACTACTTTTCCCTCTCACCAAACTCTGCAGGTTAAATTTATTTTGATTATGACAGAGATTTCTCTGTATTAGCATTTACATTCAGGTTGGACTGGATGATTTATTACAAACTAATTTTTTGAAATGGCATTAACAAAATGTGGCAATAGTTTCCTAAAATCCAATTGTAGGGGGGAACTGATGAAAAGAAAAATGTATAAGGACAAGGTAAAAACCAGAAAGGCAAAATTAATAGATGCAGAATGGCTAACTCAGCCCAGTTTTAAGAAGATTCTCAAGGGAGCGCATTACACGATCTTTGATATTTTGTACTGAGTGTAATATTATTGGGGTAAAAAGAGGTCTTATGGCTCAGATTTCTCTAATGAGTGTTACTAGTACAAAGCTTCTGTCTCTCATCATAGTCGTGGTTTTTATTATGCAATTATATATGTTGCTCTGACAAGCATACAAAAAGAGTCTGAAGGCATGGCAAAAGATTTGCATTGTACATAGTGGTATCAGTGAAATGAACACATCTTAATTACAAAAAATACAACTCGATGAATTTACCATGGTGATTTTTCTTTCCACCTTTTCATATATGGATTGTGGACAGCATAGACAAAAAGGCTTCTGTGCAGGTTCGTGCCTGTTTCCTTGTAAAACTGCATAGAAAAAAAAGACTGATGAATTGAGTATGTTGTAGGGTCCAATAAAAACCTAAAAGTTGTCGTTAGTGACCAGCTAAATGTGCAGAATTGGTTAATTTGTCTTCCATACGATCTTTGTGTGCTTACATAGACATAAGTGAATATACTGGTTGCTAGTATATCTGATTGGGATTAAGAGTAACATGACTTAGATTGTTTTCTTGACTCACTTTATGACTTTACACCAATGATTTCATTACATCAAGCCTGTCAGTTATTTCTTGTGGTGAAATGAGACTTGTGACCATGTACTGAAAAGACTATTGGAAGTTCTGTGAGTAAAATTTGATCAGTTTTGTCCGTTCTGATGCCTTTTTGTCTGTCCTCCTAATGATCTGTGCATTATAGGGGAAAATTTTGCAGAAGATTCTCTACTAATTATGGGTGATAGAATTTAATATTGGTATTGACATTATCAAAAGAGAAAAATTACTTGTGCCAAAACCATGAACCATATAATTGACTTTTCTGAAGTGTTATAGGTGTAATAGAAATAATAATTTTAAACAATGTACAGTGACATAATAATTTTGAGAAGCCTTGATTTCTTTTTTTCATTTCATCAGGGAGGTAAGAATAAATAGGTCAGAAAGATGTTCAACAATCAATTTCTATAGTGGAATATTTTGTTAATTTACAATATAACCAGAAGATAATAGGGAACAAAAAGTTAAAAGGATCCCAAATAAGAAATGTTAACAGTGGGCAGGTGCAAAGCATTTTGATATTTCCAAATAAAATTTTTCAACGGTTTGTTGAATTATATTAGCTCATAGAGGAAAATACGGACAGGGGGAATGTGAACTCAGCTCACATGAGGCTATAGTAGCTCAGGCAGCTGCAGAAAATTGTAAAAGGAATCAGACAATAAGTGTGTCATTTTTGTTTAACAGCATAAATAATATGATACTTCTTTTCCCCCATGTCTCCCCACGAAAAAGGTACTTAGATTTTTCTAATGGAATCATGACATTTCCCAATGGAAAATCAAAACACTGGTGAAATAATGATTTTCCCTTGGAAAAAACTTGAAGACAAATTCATGACCTGCTGTCATTCTAACACGCATCTAGTATTTCATGGGTAATTGCCCTTAGGGTGCAGAAGAATCCTGAAAGACTGAAACTAAGGCTTCTAGTCAGCATGTTGTACTTAAACAAGGCTTTCATTTGGCTCATGCTCATTAGTAAGCCGCCTAGATTATACATACTACACTACAGTGGCTTTCTGATATGATAAAAACATTGCATACTTGATTCATGTTTACACTGTTCTGACTATTAAGTAACTCAGAACTTTTAAGGCTTTTTAAGTGTGGCTACATCTCGGACTACACTCCTGAGCACTGCAGCATCATCATACTTCAAAACTATTGGAATAGCTTGTGGCTCACTCTTGGCCTTAGGCAATTTAGACTTCTCCCAAGGATTGCTGGGTGCAGTTTGGGAACTAGCATGGACCAACGATGTGCATAGTAGGTGGCCGGGATGTGGATACCCTATTTTCAAAGAGAAGACAGTTTAATAGCGTGTATGCTGGTTATTGCATACCTTAGTGCCAGGGAACTGTTTTGCACATGTTCAGATTAGTAGTATAGATGCAATCTCGGTGTCTTGTATGTGCTACATTTTACATTGTGCTCATTCAGAAGTTTCATTAATAATTTGCTATTTCTATAGACTGTACTTTAGAAAAGAACAATTGTAGTGTTGATTTACAAGGCGTGTATGTAAATTTATCTTTTTAAGTGCATCTTGCTAATATTAATCCAAACTCACTTTTAAAAGTCCCATGAAATATAGCAGTCTACAATTCCAAATCGAGGACTGCACTGATAGGATTTCTGTCATTAACTTATTAAAGACAGATTTTTTAATGCTGGAATAAATTATACCCTGGAATCCTGCACAGAAAATCCATTGCCTTCAGTGGAAGTCTATTTCACTGCTAAGGCAACAATAAAGAGGAGGATCTATATCTCTTCTCCATGTCCATATATCTGCCTTCAGGGAAAGTGAGACTGATGAGACAAAAAGGGTAAAAGTTAGAGAGATTTTGCAAGAGGTCTGCCTGCCACTATCGTTTCTCTTATTTTGTAGGAGTGACCTGTGCATGCCAGGCCTGAGAACTAGTGCTTTTTTGCTGAATCAAAAATGTTTCTCTGCAAACACTTAAATAAACTTTCAGTCAGATGCACTGGATTGCCTGACCCAGCAGTGGTGGACTGGGGATCTCCGAGAGCTGAGCCCTAAGAAAGCCACAAGCCTCGGGTCTCCCCGTCTTTCTCCTCTAAAGCCAAAAGGCTTGACAGGCCCAGTTGCATACCTGTGTGAATGGGGCATTTGGGGCCAGCTGCTATGCCAAGGGGAGCTGGGGCTTGTGTGCTGGGGCAGGAGCAGGGAGGTAAGCCCCAGGCTGGTGAGTGGGTCCCCCGGCACACGAGGTGGGTCCCCGGCAGAAGAGGCAGGGCACAAGCAGGCCAGCTGTGCGGGGCTGCTGTGCAGCTGGGAGCCCCGGCAGCTGCCAGCGAAACCCAGGTGGGCGATTAACAAGCGTGAAAGTACCGAGAATGTTGATTTCACCAAGCAGCTGCTGGGTGTAGTGAGGTTATTTTCTGCGGGAAGTTTCACGTGCTGGGCTTGTAGGAATAAAATATTCCCTTGCTTTCCAGTTCGTGGGAAATTAAAGAATAGTTTTGGTCTGATTCAGAGTAAAACCAAATAACCCTCCTTGCTTCTCCCTAAACCTTTTTCGCAAATCAGAAATCGTATTGTTCAGCCAGCTTCACTCAACAAACAGACCAGATTCTTCTGAGAGAATACACATTATTCATGCTTGGACTGAGATCTGATTTTGCAGGCCAATGCAAGGTTGAAAATGGAAATCTAATCTTAGACAATTTACCTATTGTAATATTGACCTTCTAAATCAGCTGGTAATTTCTACATTTGAACATGTCTTTCATCTTCACATACAGTATTAAAACTCAGCTCAGAAGCTAACACAGAAATGCTGATCAGAATTCATCCTGATGCTCTTCAGAAAACCAAATTAACATTTGGCTTAGAGAGCCGGATGCCTATTCCCTGAATGTTTGGAATATTAAAACACAACTCAACACTGTAAATGTTAAATGTCAGTACTAAGAATAATATCTAAATCACATGAAACCCAAGCAAAGGAGACATCCAGATAGTGGAGGCCTGATTTCATGTTGTCGCAGAAAGCACAATAATGTTTTTCAGGGAGAAATTGCAGATGTGAAACAAGCTTCCTTAATCTATATTGCATCTAAGTAGGAACATCTTTAGAGTTTCTTAAAAGCCTTTCTGGGAAGCGTGTTTGTAGAGGTCACTCTGTGCCAGGGGGTAATTTTTACACCTCTTACTACTCAGGATTTATTTTTAAACTTGTATTAATATTCTTGGCCTTGACCATCTCTCGTTCAATGCCTGATGTGTTGGACAAGAAAACAGTCATTCCCATCAGTGGGGGCTCGTCTGGGATTCATCAGTGTGCCATAGATGCTTTGGACAAGGGGCTTTTTTGATGGGAAGATGTGTCACCATCTGCTGAATTTGTGGTCTAGTTTACAGAGACCGTGAATCATTACAGTCCCCTGTAGTAGATTTTGTATCTGGTTCCTGACGTCTCAGCTCAGTCCTGTGTTACAGCCAGGACAGTATCTTCACACTTGCAAGACAAGCAGCTCTGGGCAACTGGCATTTACTGGTTGCAGTGGACTGCACAATTTTACATTAGTGTGGAGAATTTAGCCAGCAAAGCTCTTTTGCTGTCAGGAACTGGATGGTAAATAAAGTTAAGCTCAGTGAATCTTCAGCTGCAGTGAGATAGCAAGCTCACCGCTGGAGTTCCTAATTAATTCTGAGTAAGGATTGGGAGATCTCAGCATACGTAGGAAAAATGAATTCTGGTGTCCTCAGTGCTGTGATTCACTCTGCCTCTACTCTTTGGTGACATGGTTGGAGTCTGGGGAGCTGTGGTTAATGTAGGCACCCCAGGCTGAGCTTACAGAACTCGTGGTTTTCCTAGCCCCCCTGAGCACTTACTGAGCAGTGTCCCTTTGTGCAAATGCCACTGGCTTCATACAGAAGATGATGCTACTAATTTAACATGGAAGACTAGTAAAATCTGGCTTGAAGTAGTTACTTTAGCCACTATTTACATCTTGATAATCTGTTTTATTTGGACATAGTCTTTGATCTGTTAGGAGAAAGAGCATAAAAATACATCCCTTTCTTCCACACATAAAGAGTGGAAAAGTGAGGTGGAAAGCTGCCTGGTGGAAAAGGACCTGGGGGTGCTGGTCAACGTCTGGCTGAATATGAGCCAGCAGGGTGCCCGGGTGGCCAAGAAGACAAATAACATCCTGGCATGTATAAGAAATAATATGGCCAGCAGGACTGGGGAAGTGATTTTCCCCCATACTCAGCACTGGTGAGGCCCCACCTCAAATCCTGCATTCAGTTTTGGCTCCTAAATACAGGAAAGACATTGAGGTGCTGGAGAGAGTTCAGAGAAGGGCAACGAAGCTGGTGAAGGGTCTGGAGCACAAGTCTGATGAGGAGCAGCTGCAGGAACTGGGGTTGTTTAGCCTGAAGAAAAGGAGGCTGAGGGGAGACCGTGTCACTCTCTACAACTACCTGAAAGGAGGTTGTAGCATGGAGGGTGTTGGTCTGTTTTCCCAGGTAACAAGTTACAGGACAAGAGGAAATGGCCTCAAGTTGTGCCAGGGGAGGTTTAGATTTGATCTGAGGAAAAGCTTCTTGACTGAAAGGGTTGTCAGGCATTGGAACAGGCTGCCCAGGGACGTGGTTGAGTCACCGTCTCTGGAGGTGTTTAAAAGACACGTAAATGAGGTTCTTAGGGACATGGTTTAGAGGTGGACTTGGCAGTGTTAGGTTGATGGCTGGCCTCAGTGGTCTTAAAGGTCTTTTCCAACCAAAGTGATTCTATGATTCTATAAAGAGATAAAAGATTTTCCTGTGTATGCATCACTTCCTGCAAGGTGGCGTTCAATCAGTACCATCCAGAGGGATACAGTAAAGGATTATTACATATCTTCCTAGAGCAGGCTGAAGTTATGCTGCTCCAAAAAGGAGGACAGTAACATAATGAAACCAAGTCCTTCATGGAATCATCTTTGCAGTTTTCTGATATATTCCAGAGGGTTTTCCAGATCGTATTTTTGATGTGATATCAGATTATTTTTGTCACAGAATATAAGAATATATCTTTTAAATACGCTATTGGATTTGAGACTGTAATGTCATCATAAAATGATTACCTTAGCAGTGGTTGCACAGCCATGTACTACTGTGTGATATACGAGTGTTTCTGCAGAAATGAACAATAGTAATTGTGTTTTTTTGAAAACAATGGAGAAATACTTGGCTACGTAATGAACACCAGGAATAATGTCCATTCTTCATAGAAGCTTCTAGAAGATGCTTAATTTTGCATAAAATATTGACAGTTCAGGAAACAAGTATTTTCCGGCTTCAGGTGCCCTCCCACTTCAGCTCAGCAGGGAGATACCTCTGTTTCCTGTTTTTATTTTCAAGGTCACTATTGAAATAATTGCTTTTTGTAGAGAATTAGCAGATACGCCATCTTTTCCTAAAACTCCTTGAGATGCCTTTATGAAATGTTAGTGCAAACCCTGTTTCTCTCCCTGAAGTATCCTATAAAAGCTGAAATCTCTTAAACATTTGAAATGCAAACCAAGGTTGTGTTCAGTCATCAGGGGTCATTCTTAGTCTACTGAACCTCAGCTCTCACAGGACTGAGGCTGCATGGCTGATTCAACACCCGCTGATGCCAATGGAGAAAAGTCCATTCAAATCCTTACATAGCAACCTAATGACATCAGATGATGGCAGGTGCTATAACTCATGTGCAGATTTAATACAACAGCTGGTTCAAAAATGAAGATGTACTAATATCTGATAAACTGCTTTTTAAAATTGTTCTCAAATTGGAGCATTAAAAGTGCAGCCACTTTAGTTTGGGAGCTTTTTCATCAAAAATACTTTCCAAATTGCTTTAAAAAGCAATATAGAATTATCATAGCAAAATGGTTCTAAAACATGTTCATTTTTGAGAGACTTGCTTCTTGATAAATAAGTCTATAAAGAAGAGAATCTTGAAAGGCCATCACCTTGATGAAAGAAAAAGGGAAGAAAGAAAAAGTCACAAAATATTTCATTGCAAGCACAAAACTGGAAGGTTTTATAATCATATTGTTGGAAAAAATAGCATTTATTCATTTGGTATAGAAAAAACAAATAGCTTTATTTAATAATGGGAAGCAATCAATTAAGAAAACACCCAAAAACTGCATTGGTGTGACTGTGAATCCCTTCCTAGACCATGAAAAGCAGTCAGCTTCTTAATCTTGATCATGAGAGTTCATCGAGAAATCACAAGAAAAACATTGAGAGGAATGAGTATTATGGAGATAACTGAATTGCGTCTGCATAGGGTATCCGCAGTTGTTTTGATGGAGAAGACTAGCACTGTACTGCCAGTGAAATACTGAATTCATGGAAAGACATAAAACTCTTGAGATAACTCCGTGTACACATTACTCAGAAATTCTGCTGTAGTTCTTAGCAAAAGGTATTTTTAGGATTATAGCTCTGAAGTGTTTGTAATTGCAGTCCTAAGAGTGGCTCAAAACCTAGCACTAGTTATACCTTCTAAGTCTTAAGGGCAGATCCTTCAATGCTTATTGAGGAAAATTGCTCATTGGTTTCAGTGGGAATTTAGCCTCATCAGTAAGCACTGCAAAGTCAGGCCCATAGAGAGTGCCACTTCATAAATCAATTATAATTAATTCATCAAACAAAAAAACCCCTAATTCTGATGCAGTTTAGAACACCCAATCTAATTTCAAATCATTAGTTACCTAATCGTGAAGAAAATTAAAATATTGTTAGAATTAATCATGTTTGACTCAGCAGTCCAAAAGACCTTCAGCTAACAGATCGGGTTAAAACTTTCCACTGATGCAATATGCTAAACAAATATGACTGGGGATTTTCACAGAATCACAGAATCACAGAGTGTTAGGGATTGGAAGGGACCTCGAAAGATCATCTAGTCCAATCCCCCTGCCAGGGCAGGAACACCTAGGTGAGGTTACACAGGAAGGCGTCCAGGCGGGTTTTGAATGTCTCCAGAGAAGGAGAATCCACAACCGCCCTGGGCAGCCTGTTCCAGTGTTCCGTCACCCTCACTGAGAAGAAGTTTCTTCTCAAATTTAAGTGGAACCTCCTGTATTCCAGCTTGAACCCATTACCCCTTGTCTTACTGTTGGTTGTCACTGAGAAGAGCCTGGCTCCATCCTCGTGACACCCACCCTTTATATATTTATAAACATTGATGAGGTCACCCCTCAGTCTCCTCCAAGCTAAAGAGACCCAGCTCCCTCAGCCTTTCCTCATAAGGGAGATGCTCCACTCCCTTCATCATCTTTGTGGCCCTGCGCTGGACTCTCTCCAGCAGTTCCCTGTCCTTCTTGAACTGAGGGGCCCAGAACTGGACACAATATTCCAGATGAGGTCTCACCAGGGCAGAGTAGAGGGGAAGGAGAACCTCTCTCGACCTACTAACCACCCCCCTTCTAATACACCCCAGGATGCCATTGGCCTTCTTGGCCACAAGGGCACAGTGCTGGCTCATGGTCATCCTGCTGCCCACCAGGACCCCCAGGTCCCTTTCCCTTACACTGCTCTCTAATAGGTCATTCCCCAACCTATACTGGAACCTGGGGTTGTTCCTGCCCAGATGTAAGACTCTACATTTTCCCTTGTTATATTTCATTAAATTTTTCCCCGCCCAACTCTCTAGCCTGTCCAGATCTCGCTGGATGGCAGCACAGCCTTCTGGCATGTCAGCCACTCCTCCCAGCTTGGTGTCACCAGCAAACTTGCTGATAGTACACTCAGTTCCTTCATCCAAGTCGTTGATGAATATATTGAATAGTATTGGTCCCAGAACTGACCCTTGAGGCACTCCACTAGATACAGGCCTCCAACCAGACTCCGCCCCATTGACCACAACTCTCTGGCTTCTCTCCTTCAGCCAGTGTGCAGTCCACCTCACTACCCGATCATCCAGTCCACACTTCCTCAGTTTTGCCGTGAGAATGCTGTGGGAGACGGTGCCAAATGCTTTACTGAAGTCAAGGTAGACCACATCCACTGCTCTGCCATCGTCAATCCACCTTGTTACGTCTTCATAAAAGGCTATGAGGTTGGTCAAACACGACTTCCCCTTGGTGAAGCCATGTTGACTGCCCCGATGACCCTCTTATCCTTGATATGTCTTAAGATGGCACCAAGGATAAGGTGTTCCATCACTTTCCCAGGGATGGAGGTGAGGCTGACCGGTCTATAGTTGCCCGGGTCCTCCTTCTTGCCCTTTTTGAAGACCAGAGTGACATTTGCTTTCCTCCAGTCCTCAGGCACCTCTCCCGTTTCCCAAGACTTGGCAAAGATGATGGAGAGCGGTCCAGCAATGACTTCAGCCAGCTCCTTCAGCACCCGCATGTGCATCCCATCTGGACCCATGGATTTATGGATGTCCAGATTGCTTAACTGGTCCCTAACCCAGTCCTCATCAACTAAGGCAAACTCCTCCATTGCCCTGCCTTCCTCTGGGGCCTCAGGGGTACAGGGCTCCTCAGGACAGCCTCCGGCAGAGTAGACAGAGACAAAGAAGGCATTCAGTAATTCTGCCTTCTCTGTATCTTCTGTCACCAGGGCACCCACCCCATTCATCAGTGGGCCTACATTGCCTCTGGTGTTAGTTTTATCTGCCATGTATTTGAAGAAGCTCTTTCTGTTGTCCTTGACCCCTCTCGCCAGGTTTAGCTCTAAGGAGGCCTTAGCTTTCCTAGTTGCCTCCCTACATCCTCTGACAACAGCCTTATATTCTTCCCAAGTGGCCAGCCCCTCCTTCCATGATTTGTAAACTCTCCTCTTCCACTTGAGTTTGCCCAGCAGTTCCCTGTTTAACCACGCAGGTCTCCTGGCTCCCTTCCTTGACTTCCTGCGTGTCGGGATGCACTGATCTTGAGCTTGGTAGAAGCAGTCCCTGAATGTTAACCAACTATCTTGGGCCCCTTTACCTTCAAGCAGCCTTGCCCACGGGATTTCCTCCAGCAATTGTTTGAACAGGCCAAAGTCGGCCCTGCTGAAGTCCAGGGTTGCAATTCTGCTCGGTATTCTGCTCCCACCACAGGAGATTCTGAACTCCACCATCTCATGGTCACTGCAACCAAGGCAGCCCTCCACCTTTACTGCTTCAACCAGACCCTCCTTGTTAGCGAGGACGAGATCCAGCAGCGCACCTCTCCTAGTCGGCTCCTCCACCATTTGCATCAGAAAGTTATCGTCAATGCACTGGAGGAACCTCCTAGACTGAGGCTGGCTGGCTGAGTAGTCCTTCCAGCAAACATCAGGGTAGTTAAAATCCCCCATGACAACCAGAGCCTGTGACTGTGAGGCCACGCTCAGCTGCCCGTAGAAGGCCTCATCAACATCCTCACTCTGATCTGGTGGCCTGTAATAGACTCCCACAACAGTGTCACCCCTGCCAGCCTGCCCCTTAATTCTCACCCACAGACTCTCAACTTGCCCCTCAACCGCCCCTGGACAGTACTCTGTACATTGTAGTTGCTCTCTCAAGTAAAGAGCAACTCCACCACCTCGCCTGGCTGGCCTGTCTTTCCTGAAAAGGGCATAGCCATCCATGACCACATTCCAGTCATGTGAGCTGTCCCACCATGTCTCTGTTAACGCCACCAGATCATAATCTCCTGACCAAACGCAGGTTTCTAACTCCTCCTGCTTATTCCCCATGCTGCGCGCATTGGTGTACAGGCACTTCAGGGAGCGAGCCGAGTACACCGATTTCACCCTAGGGGCCTGGGGGGCCTCCCGGTCTTTATTGATTCCAGCATGCTGCCCCACTGATGCAAGCCCAGCTACAACCCCATCCCCATCCCCGTTCAAATCTAGTTTAAAGCCCTCCAAATGAGCCCTGCTAATTCCTGTCCCAGCAGGACAGGATTTTGTTAGATCAGATCATCATTTGTGCATAAGCTGTTGTGAGGCAAGTCTAATGTAATATTATTGATAATGCATGGTGAAGAGAAAGCATTTCTGATAAAGAATATGGTTATCTGAGGAAAACAGATGCTACTTGAGTTTAAAATACTGCTTTTCCACTTGGGAGCTGTGTTGGCAACAGAAGTAATGACAGCAGTATCCGTCATACCAGCATTATAAAAGTGATATAGAAGCAGCCTCTTCTTTGCAAATGAACTTTTTTTATTAAAAAAAAATGTACTAGATGATATTTAACCCAGGAGTTACATTAATGGAGTGGGGACCAATCACACTGCTTTGGGACTGGTCATATTACTTTGGGACTATGAAGCAGTGGTTGGTGCAGCCATGCTCAGATAGGAACCTGTTGGGCTTCTTGTCCCTAAAAAGCTTTGTCCCCTTTCCAGAGAAACTAGACAAAAGTAGTAGTTTGTGGTCCTATCTGTAAACATGGCAAGAAGTCAAACACATGGGAACATGTATCTGCTTTTCTTTTTTTTTTTTTTTCCCTGTACAATAATTCTCCATGAACTTTCAGAAAGTCAGAATCAACCTGTTTATAAAACAAATCACAGCTGTGTAAATAAAATATCTTCCTCCAGCAATTATATAGGCATCAGGACAAAATGAAATGCTGCTGAATTCTGATTGTACTGCTGCACAAACTCTGTTTACAGCCTAACTAATGTTATGCTGTAAGTTCGACTGTAAACAACAAAATAAAATACCCGATGGGCAACGGGGCTGAACAAGCTTTGGAATGGTAAGTTTTGCATTTCCTGTCTATTCCTGTTTCAAGTATGCAGCCATTCTGCTTCATTGGGATATATTCTTGTGTCTAATTAATTGCATTTTTTTTTAATGAATGAATTCAGCAGGGAATACTTCAGTTACATTTTGATATTCACATCTCACTGAAGAGAATAGGGTTTGTTCTTTCCTTTTATACTGATGCTGAACTGGATAGTTTTATATAAAAGAGAAGCAAGAATGCAACATCATGCCTAAACCCAAGTTTACTGCATGGCAGTTTGTATATTCAAACATAATGAGAAACAAATGTGCCTTGAATTTGTAATTACTAAAACTGCTGCACTCATGGGTTGCTCTGTTTTCTTTTGCTGCTTATGGAATGACGACGTTGTGGTTAGAGTTCCTTTGAATACACATAATTAATTTTCTAGGACAAATAAGATGATAAAGCCTTCCTATGAGTGTATGCTTTCTTAATTAATTACAATTGCTTTGACTAGTTGGCTTTAGTTTCTTTGGTATCAGTAACAGCAGAACCTCAGAAACCATCCATGCAATCGAGGTGCCATGGATTTCCATTTGTCCATTATTAATGCAGTTTAATGGGTAATATCAGAAGCCTCTGATATTTTTCTTTTGAAAATAAAGTGTCGGATATAGCAAACACTAATGAACAATGTGCCAAGAAGAATCCCATTCTTCAGTATTTCTGTCTGTGCTTAGAAAGTTAGCTGAGCCCTTCATGAAGATGTTTTGAAAGTATGTTCAATAGATACTCTGCACAATATCTCAATTATTAGTCGTGCCCTATATTTTAGCAAAGAGGTCTCATTTCAGGTCTTCATGGCAATGAATTGCTTGCTTTGCCATCAGAAGCAGCTTAACTCTGAATCTGAAGCAGCTATGCTTGGAAGACACAACAACAGCTGCTGTCTGTACATGCAAATATAAGGGACATGAGACAAACACTTTCATTAGAGTTTTCATCCCAAAATTTTGTTCCTGGAAAACAGGTCATATATTATTGCCTGTATTATTATATTGAGAGGTAATCTTTTTTCAACTCAGAAATTCTGTATTCTGTATCAAATGCAGGATATTCTTAGGGACATGGTTTAGTGACAGTGTTAAGTTAATGGTTGGACTCAATGCTCTTGAGGGTATTTTCTGAACAAAATGATTCTGTGATTCTATATACACTGCCTAGAATCACATCTTTCTCTCCTGGGGTGAGAGTGGACCTATAAATCACTGCACCTTTATCCTACTTTTGGACAGTATTAGTTGGACTCCAGAGCCTTATGCTGCAAAAACTGCTTGAGCTACTTGGCACAGATCAGAACAAATTGGAAAGCAATGCAGAACATGGGATGAACAGACTCCCCTACTCTTCTTTTTGGAAATAGCAGAGAAGGATCTTCTACTGTCTCCTCACGTAGAAAATAAACTTAATTAGTGAAAGACTGGATTGTTGTACCACAGTGGAACAGTACACATTCCTTCTCCGATTATGCCTTACAGGATATTTGGCAACTGAGAAACCAAATAGCCAGATATAGTTCTATTTCTGGGGAGCTGTTATTTTGCCGGTTTCTGTGGAAGAAAAAGGAACATGACCTGCCCTCCCCCACTGCTGAGGAGAACAGGAACTTGAATTCCTTTGTGCTTCTCTTTTCATTTTCTGAATTTATGGTTCTGAGATTGTGCTTTTCCTTGTACCTTTCTTTCATTTTAATGTAAGGTACTTTAAGAAAAATAGTTTTGAGATAATAAGACTCTACAAATTTTAAGGATGTAACTGACTGAATGGCACATACAGGTCTGATTGAAGACTTGAGCAATCCAGCTTTCCACCATACCTGGGAGATGCCAATCAGATAAAGTCTCTTTCTGACAGCTGTGGTGGCTTTTATTAGCAGAAGTTGATCTCTGTCCAGAGCTGTGGGCTTTGTCCCACAATTGCTGAAGTCAACAAGAGTTTTCTCATGGGTTTTGGGGGCTGATTGGTACCATTATTCCCACAGAAATATTGGCTGGTCTGAATCTGTCCTATGAGTAATCTGGAAGCTACTAAGTTAGAGAAAAGTTTCCTGTTGATGTCAATGGGCTTCAAATCAAGTTTGAGCACTTCCAGCATAAAGCCAAATAACAACTTTCACTTATGTCAGAAAACTGCTTACAAAGTATAAAAACTCGTTTGACAATAGTTAAAATAGTATTTAATAAAGACCCTGTTGTAGTGAACCTTCATTGTTGATGAGTTGGAAGGACATATTCTAATACTACGTCAAATACTGATTGCAAGCTATGTGTTTAGTTTAAAAGGACACTTTTCCTGAATCATAAATTAATCATGAACTGTTTCAGTCACTGAAACAAGCTATTTGTCCATTACGACTTTAGTGAAAAGTAGCAAATTTGCCCCCAAAAACTACGTGCTTGGAAAAATAGATTGATTCTCCACCACAACTTGTTTTCAGAAAGATTTATCATGCAACTTGAATTCCTCTAATACGTGTGTTACACTCCAGTGAATGCCATGGGCCTTCTTGTGTGAGCAGATATTATTTCTGTGAGTAATGGCTGCAAAGACTGAGCCATCTGGCAGCAAGTGACTTCTTTTTACTTCTTACTGCTTCAGTTGCCTTATTGTGGTAGCTAAATGAGATATTATAATAAGGGACTCACCGATGCTGTATTCATTTTTAGAGGTCAAGTTCTGAATACACTTTTCTGACAAATCCCCCAGTACTGTCTGTGGGAATGTTATTTATGTCAGGATTAAGGCCCATATTTGACTGTTAATTTCATGGCACTGTTGCCCAGCCTGATAATGGGGAAGCTCATAAAATAGAGATGCACTTAGCTCTGTGACTAAACTCTGAAATGCATGTGAAAATTGTTTTTTCCTTTTATAATTACAGCTGGCATTTCAGTGTTTTCTGCCAGCCCTCACTTCCCTTTATCCATACACCCTTTATTTCTCATTGATGTTGGCACAAAAATTGATTTGATTTCTTCCCAACATGTTTGTACAAAAGATATTCCATAATGTATAGCTGGTCCTGACAGGATTGCTGAAACTAGACAACTGATGTATATCCATATAACTGCATTGACTTTCATTCTGATTTATGTTTGCAGAGAATACAGGTGTAGATCTGTGTTTTCTTTCTGTCTAAACAGATAAGGATAGTCTCTTTTTAATGCGTTATGAAGAACAGCAGTTACAGCTGTTTTTCTGACCAGCTACATTTTGCAGCTATAGGAATTATTAAATTTATCTGAAAAACCCCCATTTTTATCTTTGCATCTGACACATAGCAAACTGATCCCTCCATTTCCTACATCCACTGCAGCAAGAGACCTGTCAGTTCTTGTACTGCTATCTGGGGCTGTCTTGGCAAGTAATTTGGTACAACAGGAATAAATCAATAGATCAAAGCAGGTGGTGCTTATGTTTCTCACATCTGCATCATGCACATTTGGGGATTTTACTCCAGCCCAGGGTTATTCTGGTCCCTTGACCAAAACTGACCCCTGCGCCTCTACACCTGAGCATCAAGACTGATGGCAAGTGGGGAGCAGCAGGCTGGGGAGTTGATGTTAAGTGGTGAGAGTGGAAGGAGTCTCCTAGAGGGATGTTGTTCCCTCACATTGATTTTTAGCATGCACTGAATGGAGAGTGGGCCAGAGCTTTTTGCTGCTTCAGGAGCAGATGAGGCCTCACTTTTTTTTCATTTTGCCTGCACAGTCATTAGTGCTATCCTTTTCCCAACTATTTTTCTAGTCTCCCAGTATCCTTGTCTGCTCTTCTTGGGACACTAGCTCTTTCTTCTCCTTGTCATCGATCTTCTGTTTCTTCCTTTTTCTTATCTTTGTTTTCTGGAGCAACAAAACCATTCTGGAAGTTTTTATTATTCTTTATTTCTTCCTCAGTGCCTGTCTTTTCTTCCTCATGATGGTGTTCAGCCATGCTCCTCAGGTACTGTTCTTTGCCAAACCATCTTCCTCCCTTCATCCTGTCCTCAGATCTTGCCTGAATTCCATCCTGATTTCCAGCTGCATCTCTAGCACTCAGGCACTTTTTTATCCTGTGGGTTCTCTCAGGCAACACTTCATACATAAATAGCTCCTATCAAGTACCCACTTGATGGTAAAGTACATCCTGCAGCTTTTGCTTTCAACCATCTGAAATTATTTGGTCTCATCTGCTGCTACCTTAGCTGACATTATCTTTTCTTCCCTGTCTCTCCCTTTTAAAGAATAAAGGTCAAACATGTCTCTTTACTGCCCTCTGCTTAACGGGTTCCTATGTTCAATGTCTTTTTGCTACTTTAAACATATTGTGTAGGACAGCGTGGCTCACTCATTTACACCTGTAATTAACTGCTTGCTTGCTGTTTTCAAACAGTGTGTTTTCTTAAAAAAAAATCTTTTACCTGTAAGGTCTTGTTTCAGCTTGCAACACAAAACTCTCCAGAGCATCCACCCTGCAGTCTGCAGCTGAACAAGCCATGAGGACAGCTCTCTTTTCACCACAGACAAATCCCATGAACACACTCCTGTTGACACTTGCATTTGATATTTTTATTGGACACTTGTGTGGTTGTAATACTGGTTGAATGAGCTGCAAAGCTGTGGAAAAGCTGTTCTGTATTGCTGGACCTGCTTCTTTTCTCATACATAAATAAGTAACACCACAGTTAAGAAAGTGATAACATTGGACACAATTCTGTTCAAGTGGCCAAAAATGAATGTTTTCATCTTGAATTCAGTAACAAAAAACTTAGAAAAAAAATATTGCTTAGATGTCATGATGTTTATGAGATTTGCATTGGAAAAAGACGTGTCTTTTTATTCCCCAGATGTTGATTTTTAGGTGACACACATTGCCTACATAAATACATCTGCTAATATTAGCAGGTTTCATTGCATTAGAAATATCCCAAAATTCCTAAGAACACGTTCTTAAGTTCTTTCAAACCACTCTTTAAGTATTTAAGTTTGATAAATTGGGTTAGTGGTTTAAAATTCATGTTCTGTGATATGGGAATACAGCTCATTTTCTTCAGGAAAATGAGAAAATTAAGTCTTCTCTTTGGAGACTTCCTTAGTGTTCTGAGTTATAACATGGGTGTGATGATATTCACCCCTTAATAATGCATATAATTTATTTCAACATGACTGTGATGGCTGAGATACCCAAACTGACAATTCATAATGCATCAACTTAATTAGCACTTCCAGTCCTCTTTGTGAAAATGAACCATTCAGGTGAGTATCGGAACAATAAGATGATTCTAATTCAAACTGCATGACCCCAAAGAAACCAGAAGAATGCTGTATTATTTCAGTAAAGCCCACAGAATTATATTGTAAAACTTTAGCTTTAAAGCCATCAGGAGTCATAGAACCACAGAATCACAGCCTAGTTGAGGTTGGCTACCTCAGGAGGTCTACAGTCCAATGTCTTACTTAAATTAACATCAGCTAGGAGATGAAATCAGTTTGCTAATGGTTTTATTCAGCTGAGTCTTGAAAATCTGAAAGGATGGAGACCGTACAACCTCTCTGGGCAACCTGCTGTAATGTTTGACTGTCCTTGTGGTGAAAAAGTTTTTCTTATATCCTGTCAGAAACCCTTGTTTCAATTTCTGTTCAGTGTCTCTTGTCCTCCAACCATCTTTGTGGCTCTCTGCTGAACTCCCTTCAGTT
This sequence comes from Caloenas nicobarica, assembly GCF_036013445.1. NCBI lineage: Eukaryota > Metazoa > Chordata > Aves > Columbiformes > Columbidae > Caloenas > Caloenas nicobarica. The sequence goes on along the minus strand of NC_088246.1, from coordinate 26,148,829 downwards.
CATTAGCACCTTTTTTTTTGCTGGGAACCTAAAACTGCATGCAGTATTCCAGATGTGATCTAACGAGTGCCAAGTAAAGAGTGATAGTCACTTCCTTGGATCTTCTGTGTGTGCTTAGTACAGCACGGGATACTGTTGGCCATCTTGGCTACCAGAGCATGCTGCTGGTCCACGTTCAGCTTTCTGTCTGCCAAGACATCCAGGTGCGGGACTTTGCATAAATTATTGTGAAATTTCATAGTGTTCCTGTCAGCCTGTTTCTCCAGCCTGTCTAGGTCTCTCTGAATGACAGACATGCCCTCAAATATATTCCTCCCAGTTTGGTATCATCTGCAACTTTGTTGGGAGTGTACTCCATCACCTCCTCCAGGTCATTGATAAAGATGTTGAACAGGACAGGTCCCTGTACAGAGCCATGTGGCAGTGTGCTTGTTACAGGCATCCAGGTAGGATGTGACTCAATAACTGCTAACCTCTGAGCCTCACCATCCAAGCAGTTTTTGGCCCATCTACCTGTCTTCCCACCCAGGCCATAAAGTTCTAATGTGGATAACAGGGACAGTGTGGAAAACCTTGATAAAGAAAAGTTATGCTTAAAACAGCATTGTGGGATGAACTGTCAGCCTTCTCACCACTCTACCTTAGGGATGGATTCAGTCAGCAACAGAGGATGTGCAGTCAGGCACTGCTTCCCAGTTGGGATGCTTTCTTTATATGTAGGTGTCTGCTGACTCTTCTTTTCCCCTCCGCCATCCAAGAGCTGATCAGGGCTAACACCCTTTAAAATGTTCAGAATTTCTTTATTTATGTATGATTACCACATTGTAAAGGATCCAGGCTTTTTACTGACTTGTTCTTGTGAAGGCTCATCACTGCAGTATCGCAATATCATATCACTCATTTGGTAAGCGCTATGGTGACGGTGATGAAGATGTACTCTTGGTCTGAGGTTGAGGCTGGGCTACTGTGCAGAGAAGAACACAAGCATCAAGGGTGAGCCTTCTTGCATCCAACTTGGGGGCAGTAAAACTGAGTCCTGGAGTTTAGTTTGTGCACCTTTTCTGTTTTATTCATTTGGGCAGTCCATGTAAACTGTGGGAATTATCAAGGATTCTGGAGTAGCCAAATAGATGACCTCACTACTGGAATCTTCACAGTTGTAGGTATTTCACCATGAGGTTGGGATTCAAACACTTTCAACCCTTAGGAACTGGCACAAAATCATTGAATATCATGACACAGGTGTCATTGGAAATTTTAAACCAAATTTATTTCAGATACGTTAAAGAGGCAGTCCTGTAAATTGGCAATAAACCTGACACATTTGCATGTACTAGGTTATCTGAAGTACAACAGAGTTGGTTGATTGCATTCCATTTAATGATTTTGAGAGTTGGAAACTTGATATTTCGGTAGACTTTACTGTCATTTATAAGCTGCTACTGCTGCTAAGGGACAGTCTCACAGTGTTGTATTCATCTGTCATTCATCAAGGGACAACAAAGGTAAACAAAAAGTGATGTCATGTCTGTGCATTCAGCCATCACAAAGCTGCTCTGCTACAGTTGTCATCACAATGTGGGACAGAAAGAAAATGTACACCACTGCTTGTAGGCTGACAGGCTCCTGACAGGGCCTTGCACAGCAGTGCAGTCTCCTCCTGCAACATGTAAGATGGAGCTGACCATGATGCCGATCAGCAAAGCCAGGGCCTCATCAGGCATCTGAGCCACCTGTCCCTAGGGACCCACAATTTTATGGGACACTCCATAACCATAGTGATACATACACATCCTCTTACTATTTACCTTCTTCTTAGTAAACTTTTAGAGCTGATACTTAAAAGTTCCAAGTTCATTTCTTTGCAGGAGTGGTCAACGTTATCTCAATACATTATTGTAAGGATATATTTTTTCACTGTCAGACCCTTTGTATAGCAGAACGAATATTTCAGTAATTTTGTGAGATGTTTTCTAATGTAGTTGCTTATTCTTCTCTTGATGCCTTTGTCACTTATCAGGTTTTGGGATCTACTTTTCATTAAGCAAGAAGTCTCTCCATGTTTTAAGATAAGTGTATGCTGGTGTCTCATCTCCTTTTGTACTGAGCCAGTCACCACATAAAGGTTATTTTCACGTAATACCAGAACTGCTTGCCAAAGTAGTGAAAATATGTAGTGTATGAAACTGATTGTAAAACTACAATGAAAACAGAAGTTGTGAACAGAATCACATTAAATTTTCAGGGAATGCAGAGTAAGAGTTACTCAGCCATTTCATCTGGCTCCTTTCCCTGTCTGAATTGAAAATGCTGAAGGGGGAGGGCTGCTGTGTTGTTCCATTAGCTTCGCTCCTGTTTTCCAGGTGTAATTCTGCATCTGGCTATAATATTTCAGTGACCTCTCCTATCATGTCTTAGTGAAGAGACACAAATGGCAATTTGTTCTTTAGGAAGGTGGTGCAACTGGTATTGTAAACAAAAAGTCAAAAGCAAATGACTTCCAGCACTCAACCACAACGATGACAGTGTTGGAATGGAAGATATGAAGTGTTCCTCTGACATGCAGGTACAAGGCAACAGCGTGATTAAACAGAACCAGCAGACAGATTCGCATTCATTGGCATTATGTGTGTGGCTTTGGCACCGTTTTTGCCTATAAGGTTTCACCTGAAATACAGTATTGCAGGGTATATGTAAAACCTGAAATGGCCATTCTACCTGTGATTCAAATCCACTACCCAGCAGAAGATACTGTAAGACCTAAATGGCTGACTTGTATAACGTCTCCAATGCGTTCTCATTTCCATTTTTTATGAATAGGTCTTCCACCATCTTCAGGGACATCACCCCTGCCCCTGTATCCTTCTGGGAGTTCAGCCTCCCCAGGCTCACAGTGTTTTTTCCTTCACTTTTGGGGCTCTTCTAGCCTGCACTGTTCTAATGATCAGAGAGACTGACACTCTTCTCTCTCAGACATTATCAGTTAGTCAGCTTCTCTTTCTGGTTCTAGGTAACCCTGGTGTATTTGAACAATACACCAACAACTCATTAAGTGCTGGGAAAAACCCTTCATTCTGTTTCCTGGACTGTCTCTTCTCCTTCGGGGTAGCCCCTGGTGAATATCCACTTTGCTGTTCCCTTACAAATCCACCTTTTCTGTATTTTTTTAATTGACCTTGCGAGTGGTCAGACTGTTGAGACCGCTGGCCATTACACTGGAGATCTTTCTTTTTCTTCATGGTCCCTCTGCATTGAACTGTTTCTCTTGTTGCACACTTGTTTGCTTGCATGGACATATTTTCTTTTGCCTGTTTTTACTTTGTTAAACACAAGAGGTTACTGGTCTGTGACAAGGTCTCCCATATATTGTAATAATACAAATAATGGTTAATAATAGAGTAGGAGTTGAGCAATCAGTCTACAACTTAAAAACAAAATATGATTATGGTAACTTCCTTGGTATATTAAGTCTCATAGTTTCATAGTAAAAGAAAGAACAAAACAAATAAAATGTTAATTCAAAACAGAAGATATTGTTTAATTACTTCAGTGTGTGTTGAAAATACACTCCTAACGATAATACATCTCTCTTTCTTGAAAAAAAAAGAGTTTAAGTTCTTTTAAATTCTTTTAGATTCCAATGACACCTAGTTAATATGGATAAGTCAGACTGTTCTCCTAGAAAAAGACTTTACATCTGTAATTCAGTTAAATCAGTTAGGACATGACATTTCAAAGCTTCTATATAATTTTAAAAATCAGTTTCTGGTAATACTAAAATATCTCACTAAAATATACTAATTTAGTAATATTACTGGAAAAAAAACATTTTCTAATCCTTTGTCCCTCCTCTGGCGTTTTATTTGATCTCATTCCCTATCTGTACATTTGCTTTCTAGAATTATTGTGACAGTCATTAAACACTCCTAAAATATATCAATCACTCTAGACATTCTTCCAGTGTTTTTATGGAAGTTCTTACTGCTAGAAACACAAACTTTTCCATCCCATGCTAAACGTTACATATGGCATAAAAATACTGCGCTCTACCATCCTAAGTAAAATAGTTCTCACTTTTGTAAAAAAACACAAATCCATATCCCCAGAAAAAGGGAAAATAAATTATAGTTCTGTATGTTTTAAAGTGTTGCAAACAGCAGAATACCATATTAATAAGATGTGTTTCCAACACAGCTATGTCGGTCAGCTAAGGAATGAAGTTTCATTTACTGTTGCAGATTACTTGAAATTCATTTATTTTGAGTTAAAAGCAAAGCAAACCGAACTGATCCTCTGATGGTAGCTTGAAAATTTTCTGTTCTGCTGTGGAACAGTGCTGTGGAACTCTTTCTTCAGTGTCCCTTCTGCTATTTTTCAAATCTAATCATTCTGATGAAGCACTTTGCTGTTAAGAAAATTTTCCTTCATCAAGATCAAAATATGTTTTCTCTTGATAGACTTAACTGGGAATTGTCAAACCTGCCTGAGGTTTCAGTCATTCTCCTTCTATAAATTTGCATGAGTGAGTAGACAACAGCTGATTTGGATCGACCAATCCACAACAAATTTCTTGATTATCTTTTATGAAATATGACCTCCCTGTGTATCGAAATTGCAAAGAATTTTATTTGTGTAATTAAAAAAATACTCAACTGAAAATATCCTTGAACAGTTGAATTTACTGCACCTCTCAGTGATTTAGATTTCAAAAGTAAACATATTCCGGAAGTTTTTGCTTTGCTTGTTTTGTTTTCATCTGAGAAATATGTTCTTTTTTCCTGGGAATACAGAAGCACGGATTAGCATTTTAAAATTGCTATGTGTAGAGCAACTACAAATAACATGCCGATTTGCTTCAGAATGAAAGTGGCATTGTCGACAATCGATTTGAATGCACTCTCATGGCAGTACTAAGAAGGCTTCTTTCAATCTCCACAACAAATTAAAGAGGAAGAAAATAAGAGTGCCTGTGACTCAGTAGTGGTGGGAAATTTTCAAAATTACTTAAGGCAGTTTATTGCTGGTTTTAGGACAGTGCTTTAGTCAGGACTTCCATTTTCAATCAAACATGTGTTTCTGAGTTCTACATACAAGACTGATATTATTCAGCTCCTTTCATTTGTTGTCCAAAGATTGACTCACTCCAAATCAGAAGTGACTTTTTAAAAACTCCAATCTGAGTTTTTGTTCTTTGCATGGAAAGAGTCTGGGATTTTCACTTCTGCTTTCCCTGGGGCTGCTTGCCAGAAGATGGCACTTCTCATTCCTGGTCAGTGCTCCATGGAAGACATCAAGAATGGCTGAAATGAGTCATTCACCAGTGTGACTACCAGAAACAGCAGTGAAAAATTAACAGTTCTGGATATACTTGCATTCCTGTTGTGCCATATTTAGACTGTTAGCTCCTCTGGCCAACTGTAGATTTTCTGGTGAAATGCTAGTCTAGCATGATTCTCAATTTGTATTGTCTTTCCAGCAGAGGTATTGAAATATGGGATTTCAGAAAGTTCCATGGCATGTGCTGAAGTGGAAGCCACACTTCTGAAGGATGGACCTTTTGTTAAAAGTAAAGACTGGAAATGTGGAAAGAGTTTCTGCTGTAAGAGGCCAGACAGAGTTAATGGAAACTGAGTTTTGATTGTGTCTCCCTTAGTAAACCGTTCTTTTCAATCTATCTTCTGAGATGGACTATCAGCAGTGATGAAACTCTGAGGAAATGAGCACCACATCCCCAGGTGAGCTGGAAAGGGCACCGACACAGGATTCAAAGGTAGATCTTCATCCAGGCTCTTTCTATTCCCTGTTATAGAGGGATGAGATCTGGGGTCCAGGTTGCAGAACACTTCAACTAGACAGTGATATCTAGTATCCTTCCCCATGCCCTGAAATACAGGCCAGTCATTATAAGATTCTTTCCTTTTGTCAGTGTCTTAAAAATCTGTGTTACATGCAGCCATATGTGATTTTATCCTAAATGTTGGAACACAAAAAGATTATGTACTTCACACTCCTTAGAAAATAAGGCTTAAAAAATGCTGATGTTGACCTGAGAATGAAGAATAAACTGTCATGAAAGCACTAACCCATTGTTGCAGAATGATGAAAGCATTTTTTTTCTGTTTGTGTTTTGTTGGTTGGCATGGGGTTTTTGTTTTGTTTTGTTATGGGTTTGTTTTGTTTTGGTTTGTTTGTTTGTTTGTTTTCAGGTTTGGGTGGTTTTGTTTGTTTGTTTCATGGAGGAAGGCGTGGCTTATTATCATTATCTTTAAGCAAATGGTGACAGAAAGGTACCATTTTAAAACAAAAGATAAAAGTCTTGCACTAGCTCACTTTTTTTTCACTTCAGATTAGACAACATTGTTAAGCCAGTTTTGCATGTAGTATCAGTGAACCAAAAATCCTATTTCTAGTGAATTTGTGCTGAATTTTGTGCAATATTAATAAACTTGATTTCAGATAAAATTGACTTTCTTTTCTCCACCTATGTCCCTTCGTCAGCAAAACTCCATAATTATCACAACAGAAGTCAGTCACAGTACTTTTCTGCTCATAGTTAAAGAAGAAATTCCAAATCAATGCTCCATTTCAGAAAGGTAAAAATTCATAATATTTTGTTTTAGCAGTGTCTTGAACCAGTCCACTCAGCAGCATTCCTCTGTTTTTGCAAAAGTCACACTGTTGAACACCATTCTAGTCTCAGCTTACCAGGCTAAAATGAAAAGTTTAAAATTCTCTTTAATTTTTTCCATGCTCTTCTATTGAGAACAGGAAACATATTTTGGAAGTCCATTGGATTGCTTGGAAAACAATTACAAGGTCTTAGTGTCTCCAGTAACCTAATTCCAACATGGTCATCTTCTTCCTAAGAAGCAGGAAAATTTATAAGAATTATACAATTTTAATAGGAAGGTATCACTGAATACATAAAAAGCATGTGTATGGGGCAAGTTTGTTCTTCTCTTTGATTCTATGAGCAACGGCAGACTGCCCATTGCTGGAGCTATCATGCAGCCCTGTGTGCCACAGCTGGCCCAGTTCCACATGGACATTCCTCCCCACCCCAGGACTGTAGGTGAACTGACTCCTGTGGAGATGCAGATCTTACAAGCATTGCATGTCAATTAAGCAGCCTGAGAAGGTCATTTGGCTAAAAAAAGAGTTAGGAGCAGGCAGTGGGGTAATCATCTGATTCTCCACATGATGAAAATTACATATTTTCCCTTGAGAATTTAGTCACCCTTCCAATTTACAAGGTGACAACAAGTAGAAGATAATAAATCCATTTCCTTCACCTTTGTCCCTTCTTCCATGTGGACTCTCACTAATGTCATTTGGTATCAATATTTGCTTCAGATGAAGTCAGTATGAAGTTTTTAGTGGACTTCATAGCTCTCCTTGCAGTTTGAGTGCTCTCAGCTACAACAGAATCATGCAAATTGGTGTAAGCGCTTTGTCAACAACCATTCATTCAGCTTCCTGAAATGTTTTAGCCATTTCTAAATTTATCATTTATTACAGCCCCGTGGACACTCAGTATATACAACTTTTAAGAAAACTAGTATCTGGAATCTAGTTAAAAGGCAGTTTTCTTCATCAGTTATCTTTAGCACTAATAAAAGGAAATATTTTTTTCTGGGTATATCCAAGCTAAAGAGACCTGAAATCTGTCTGTCACCCTTCTAATATATATTCCTTTGCACAGAAATATGTATTTGCAAATACAAATCCCTCAGGCCTCTGTGCACAACTTTACCATTTGGCAATAGAAATAAAAAGAGAGCACTATGAAAACAGAAAAAAAAATATCCTGTATCATATGACATTCACTAAACATTTTTCCTAACTCGCTGCCTGTCTCAGTAATCAACTCACCATCAAATCTTGAGGAAACACCTAAGCTGAAATAGTGTATGTTATAGAAGACCAAAATATTGCCTTTAGCAGGCTGATTATAGGAATAAATCTGAAATGGGTGTGTTATTTTCTTGGAAGGAGGAGGACTAGACACTAACATATAATTCAATTGCTTTACAAACTGAAACCCAGATCTTACTTCTCCATAATATGGGGATACAAAAAAACTGGGTTGAGATTTACGCTTGCATCCTGTGCCTAGAGCTTAAAAAATAAAGTAAAATAAAATAAATTATCACATTTTGAAAATGCCTACATGTATTTTGAGACTTAACATATTATTTACACTTGAAAGGAGGTTAGAGCTTGAGTGACTTGGTTTTAATTTCAACGGAAACCATAGAGTACCAAATTCTGACTTTTTATTAATGCTCGTATGGTAGTTTTTGAAAATAATTCTATTTGTCTGTGGTCATTTGGCTATTTTCCACAAACATAATGTTGTAAACTGTTTGTAAGGACTAGAGAGAGGCATTTTGAGAACTGTTCTCTGCCTAAGTGCACCTGCATTCCCAAAGCTCCAGTTAGCATCTTCACAGACTAACAATCGCTTTGTGCACAAAGTGCTTTTACCCAGCAAATGTGGTGATGTGAAACTGTGGAAACAAAGCGGTTGCCATTATTCTTCTGAGGAAGTGATTAAGGATCAATATGAAAGGACTGTCTTGAAGCTGCGCTTGCTGCCACTTCTTAATATTCATCGATCTTGAATTACTACCTAACATGGAGAAATCCTCCCTTGAATTGCAAAGCTCTGACAGGGATTCAGGACTCTATGAAAGACAGTGCAGAAATCTGATTCATCATTAGCATCCTGAGTTGCCACTAGATTAAAAGATTACTTAGGTTAAACAAATTTGAAGAATATGCATGTCTCCCTGTTAACACAAGCAGGTGTACATAACTACGAGACTTAGCACGCATGCAGAAAGCAGTGATGAAGAGCGACAGCTGAAGAAAACCTGAGTGCTTTCTGTATGTGGATGTTAAATATTTCCTATTTCTAAATTAAGCCATCTGTCATTTCCTCTACTTATCTATTAATTGGTGCTTACAAGCCCTCATGCTGTACGTTCAAGGAAAGATCTCCAGAGTAAATGTAATGAGATAAGAACCTGAAGTGCACAGCAGGCAGTGCTGAGTTCAGTAATATAGAGTAATGGCCCAATCCATGGTCAATGGTCCTATTAAATTCTGTTTCTGTTGGTTTCAATTTAGAGAAGCATGAAAATGTAGACCTAAATCTGTCTACCTTAAATTATCTCTGGCTTTGCTGATTGCAATGAGACTTCAATGGATGCTTAGATTTACATATGCATGTATATCCTATTCTGAATAAGATTTCCCTGAAAGGGACTATTAGTCTCAGACTATACAGAAACAGCTTTTGTGATACCAGAATCCATAATCCTGATCCATCTTCCTTTACTACAAATTATGCTGATTTACAAAAGACTTAATCCTAGAGTAAGGGATGTGTGTGCATGAGTTTCTTTGTAGCCAGTGAACTGTGAACTGTTAAGATTAAGAAGACTTGAGCTCTTCTTTTGCCTGTGAGGGTAGTTCGGCTGCTGGAACGTGCAAGTGATGCTTTTATGAATAGATCTGCTTTTACATTAATCAGTGTTTAGTCAACAAGGGGCTATATATCTACTCCTGGCTGTTGTCACACTGTGAAGACATGTCTGCTTCCCCAAATTAGTATTCCATCTGTGGCACAGCTACTTTGAATCAGTTATGCATGGGTAGATGCTATTCTCAAAAAGAGTATTGTTACTGAACATGAAACCTGGGGCCTGCTGCCACTAATCACAGGTTTTCATTGACTTCGCTGAATATTGGAAAATAACCATACATGCAAAAAGGCGAAGCTCGAGGACTTCAGAACAGTCTGTCATTTTGGATCCTTCATAGTTTCTCCTTCTGATAAATAAAGGTGAATGGATTGGTGATGCATGGTTTCTTCTGCTCCACTCAGAATGAAGATCAGTGGGGCTGTACCTACACTGCTGATTTCATCTGAACAGTAAGGCAGTTTTAAAGCAACTCCTGCCCCTCACTGCTCGTGCCCTGTTGTCCTCTCTGCTTTGGTTCTGAGACAGAGTTTTGGTGTGCATGAACAATGCATCCTACACACTCGAGCTGTGCTCCAGTGCTTGAGGGAACATTAGGGCCTGAGCTCACGAGCCTGTACACCCACAAGATCCCCAAGGGCATACCTAATGTGTTTGTGTCCACAAACCATTCTTAACTATCAACAGCTCCCAAGACATCCTGACACACTTTTTGTCCTCCATAAGAGGATAAAGAACATGTACACCTTCCTGTTAGTCCTTGACATCAAGCCCTCAGTCCTTTGAGATTCTGCTGCTCCAGACTCCTCCATCCATCCTTCTGGTTTGAAATCCTCACCCTTTACCTTCTATGCTGAAACACATGGTGAACTCCTTATTTCCTTTACCACCTTCTAAAATTATCCCTCTTTCCCTACTTCTCTTTCTTGCACTGGTGACATCCATGGCGTCTCCAGTATCTCAGAAAACTAATACAGTGTATCTTGGATCTTCAGCGAAATAAATTCACATAAATTTATGCAGTGAGAGAGACAGAAGTTTCTCCAGAAAACAGTATAACTCTGTGGTAGTATCAGGACGTTGCTTCTCTTGAGCACCAGTAGATAAAATAAGACTGGTGAGCAGTGCACCATTACAGTCAAGAAAATGAAGGCTGCATTCTTGAAGATGCAACCTTGCACCATTCTTTTTGGCTAAAACAGCAGACATGCCTGTTATGGGGAGATTGAAGATGATAGCTTTGGGTGGGAGCACAGCACAAAGCCTCCCACTCATCTGTATGCCGGGGCACCAGGACCACCATGCAGGGCAGCCTGGAGGAGAGAATGCTCTCCAGTGTGTCTTCTCTTCCTGGCTCTGTCTCAGTACTGCTACAGGGCACATCTAGGGATACCTCTTTGGCTGGCTGCCACCATAGCTGCCTTCAACAGTCCCATGAACCAGAGTCCAAACCAGGTAAATGAATTACCGTTTTATGCAGATCTTTGGGTTTGAAGGACAGGCAGTGCACGAGGCTTCTAGTGGAGTCTGAGTTTGAGCTCAGAGCTGTGGTGAAAAAACTGTTTATAATTTGCCTGCTCAAAAGGGTTGCTGTGCTTTTTCACAGCACAAAAGTACGCATTTAGAACCATGAAATTCCCCCAGGGCTGTGAGCTGTGAAAGAAATCTTGGTGTATCTATATTAGGAACTGCCTGCTTTTGATATCTGCCCAGCTCAACCCTGGCGCCTGCGATATTTCATGACAATATAACTCCCTCACCTTTCCAGATAAACATCTTGTCTTGTGGCTCCTTCCCTCTCCTAGCGCAGCAGGTTAAGGGCTGATGACATGACACCACATACAGTAAAACTGGGGACACCCATCCTGTCCCACAAATACCCAGAGAAATTAGCAGTTTTGGAGGGTTTCTCCTGTTTCAAACTGCTGAGCAGATAGAGGGACACAAACAGCACTCTGTTGTGGTGATGTCCTTTCCCCTCCCCACAAGCACATACCATCAGAAAGCCCCAGGGTCACCTGTCTTTAGTCTGTGGATGACTGTGGGCAGAAATCGTGCAGTCTGTCTCCTGAGGCTTCCTCACCCATTCCTGTGCCTCCATGGATCTTGCCTGGAACTGAAAAGTCATGGTAGTGGGGCTAAAAGAGAAGAGGAGGGAAGGGGAGGGAAGGGGAGACGAGTGGAGAGTGGGAGGACAGGGAAGCTGTGGTTTAGAGGCACCCAAACACACCTGGCAGCAGTCCTCAGTCTATCTCTATCCAAGGTGGCAGAGCCTAAGGAGCAGCAGGATCTTCAGAGAAGGCAGAAATGGAAACTTTCAGTGGATGGCCCTTTAGCCTTGGTGTTGGGACAACAGTGAGAGGTATTAAAGAGAAAGAAGCTTGGCTCATTGCTGAGGGAAACTGCAGGAAGCTTTGGTGGTGGCTCTGTGAGCCCATGCCAAGATCTTGCCTATCCTCTCAGGTCAGTGCAGGACAGCAGAGGACAGATAGTGGCTTTGGGGCCTCAGTTGCTCGCTGCAGATCTTCAGGTGGTATGGCTGCTCCATTAGTTAGGCCACGTTGGTCAGATCATTTTGATGTCAGTCTCCAGTGTGTCCTGTTTGTAGTTTGGCTACATTACTTCCCACAACTCTTTCCCCTGGACTTCTTCCCTAGTTCTTTTCCCCTTATGATTTTAATATCCCTAACACTTGTTTCTTCCAGTTCATAAGTTATGGGCATGTTCCCTTCCCCTTCCAGGCAATTTCGCCCCTTTAATAAAGTTTTCCGATTGGCTTCAAGATTTTTGCGGTAAACATCTGCAGTTGGAGTCACAGACTGTCAGCTCCAATGCTGCTAGAAGTCCAAGTCCTGTGCAATGCGGGACTGGGGTTCTGGTCCCTGCAGAACCTGTCAGTCTCTGGTGCAGCCTCGCTGGTGCCACACAATCTGCTCACCAGCTCCTTTCTCTGGCAGCTCAGCAGCTGAAGTAGGGCTCAGAGAGGCCTTGGGCTCTCCTGTAGCTGGAGATGTGGATGTGTCCATCTGCTTTGAGTAGCTGCATCCTGCTATAGGACTGTGCCTTGCCAGAGGTGTCACTTCTGCTGCTTCCAGCTCTTTAAATGGTAATCAGTTCATAACTTCTGATTACACTATGTCAGCAATGTGTGTGTAACTGCTGGAAAAAAGTTTTCCAGAGGGTAATATGCCTTATTATTCTTTGGATTTGTATATATTAAATACCTCTCTCATTCCTAGATTTATTGCTTTCGTATTTAGTACTAAAATTACTTACTAAGTACTAGAGCAATGTATTTTTACAACATTCAAAAATAACAGGGTACCAGACTTACAAGATATCGATCTAAATGCAATATATTCCAGTGATTCAGTTCTTTAAATGTGCTTATCATAATAGGACTGAATTCAGGCTGTGATGGGCTTAGGGAAAGGATGGAAGTTATATCAGTGTATAGTCAAAAGTCTTGTAGCTGAGGAGTTGATTTGGCCTGTGAAGATGAAGATATATTTCCTTGCTGTGCTAGAGGTTACAAGTGTGAACTGAGACAAATCAATGTAAAATACCATTGACTTGAGTGGCCTAAGTTAGGAGGGCTAGTTCTGGAAAAAGGACTTCAGCATTTTAAGCATGAGCAGCCAGATACATTGCTCCAATTTCACCTATTTGTAGCTATTCTGAGGGCTCTCATCCATCCCTTTTCCCTTGAAATCTCATCTTAACCTGCTGCTGAGACACTTTCTCTTCCTTTTTGCAGGAGTGTTTAGATGCTGGGAAAAAGGCCTTAATAAGCAGGATGTTTTCAAAATAGAAACCTTAGTGCTGAACTCCATGGCACAGATCAATAGCTGTTGGAAACTCAGCTTGCTGCCATATTTTGCTAATATTAGCCCTCTCCACAGGTTTTCACAAAGTTCCCAAAAGTGACAAAAGGAGGATAATGTACTAAGCAAATCTCATTTTATTTCTCTTACCTCATTCCCCTGTCTTTTCCAATGCTCTTCTAGGGAGTAGGCTAAGTGATATTATCCTGGACTTTTTTGGAAACCAGCCTCAGAGAAAAAGATTGCAGGTCTGGCACAAGGAAATGTTTGTAATGCTGTTAGTGATTATTTCTTGTGAGACTGTTCCCCGAAACAGGTGACTCAGACCTTACGTTGGCTGTAGTTTTGGGACAAGACATGAATTCTAATTTATTTGGAGGTAATCTGAATTCATGAACATGAGAAGGCTCTGTCTGTCAAGGCAACACACACACACTCACAGTCACACTCAGGTTCTGGTCTTCCAGATATCAACAAGTCTCTTTAACTCTCTTCACTCAGGCTTTGTGCCCCACACACATCAGGGAGGGCTTCCTCCCTCTGTAAAACATTCTGCCTTTCTCTGAGGTTTTGGAGAGAGGTACTCATTCTATGTTGGATGCAGTGAAGGTGTATCAGCTAAGTAAACATATTTTGATGCTGTGTCTCAGTATGAAGTCCTCTTGGAAGGCTGTGGTTTCTTTTTCAAAGTGAAATCTGCCATACCTTCCTTTTCTGTGCATCTTTTGATTGCAAATTAGGGAAAGTTCAGCAAAATACTCCAAGCAACTTTGGCAATTTTGTAGCTTGAGGGGACTCTGTACACATCCAGACAGCTAAAAGTTTTAATTAGACATTTAATTTAATTCCATATAGCCTGTCCATCCCTCCAGCCTCCTCAGGCAGCACGGTAAATACAAAGGCACTGTGGATAACACGGTTTGTTTCAAGCAGCTGTGAAATGAGTCCACTGTGTATAACACTAAACAATGCAAATGACCAGAACTGAGTATTACTGTTAAATGAGTTGTGTGGTTCCAAGCATCCTGTGAGCTGTAGTGGTTTTATCACACTCTTTTCTTCCTTTATTTTTTCCACTTGTCTGTTACTGTGTAACCTGAGTCCTGTGTGCGGTTTGGCACTCTCTAGAACAGGGTGCTGTACCAGTTTGCATCGTAGTTATCATGGTAGTGCTGGAGTCCTAATTTTGAGACCCCATGTCATTACAGCAGTGAAAATTAGTAGCCCAGTAACACTTTTATCCTGCTCCTGCTCCCATTGCTTTCCTCCCTAAAGCAGAAGCATTCATGAGCTAAATGTCTTTATCATTTGGACAAACAACAAATTGGCAATTTAATAGAATGACAAGCTATTTCCAGAAATAACGCAATTAATTTAATTTATGCTCTTTGATTTTTTTTTTTTTTAGGTGTATGAGCACATGGGGCTGGTGAAATCAGAAAGTGATGCTGGAGTGTGGAGTCTGTCTTTGGGGATAAGACAGACTCTGTTTCATTTTGGTTTATTTTCAAATATTTAGAGGTTCTCTGGGGATTCCTAGTTCATATTTTTATTGTGCCTCCCTCTGAGTGTAATGAGAGCAATGAGAGCATTGGTGAAGCAAAGTGAGCCTTAGAGGCAGCTAAATAATTGAATGCCTCCTTCCCTTCACTGATCTGCCTTACCCTGATGGGCAAGTCCCTCTGCCCAGCTCTTCCCCAGGGAGGAACCACCCCACAGCCCCTGGTAAAGCCTGGGGGCACGAATGAGGATGCAGACGGTCCTGCTGGTCATAGGCTAGCAGACAAAGAGTGAGGCAAACAGATGTTTGACTGGAGAAGAGTTCATACAAAATGACCTTCCCACATAATTGGATATAAATATTTCACTAGCTGGTTTTATCCCTCTGGGCTATACCTCTAGGAATTAAACAACTCAATTTTTCAAGGATGGGTATACATGTGGACACATCATGCACAAGTCCAATATTTTCCTAATTTGATGATTAGTAGCCAAGAATGCATGCAACACGGAGTTGATGTGTGTGTGATGCTGTGCTTTATGCACAAAAATATAGTATCAGTTTTTCTGGAAATATTTAGGCTTTTTCTTCCTTTTTCACATTTTGTGAGATTGCTAGTACTCATCAGTCTCACATGATTAGCCCAACGACAGGCTATTTATTACTGCCAAAACAAAACAAAAATATTACATTGGTATTCTTACAGGTATTCTGGGCATCGATGTGCAAAAGCTTGTACTTCTTTGGGACTCCTTATTTCTCATTGTCCTGGTTCTGGCTGAGATAGAGTTCATTTTCTTTCTAGTAGCTGTGCTTTGGATTTAGTATAAGAATGTTGATCATACACTGCTGTTTTCATTGTTGCCAGGTAGTTAAGGACTTTTCATCTCCCCATGCTCTATCAGGTGCACAGAAAGTTGTGAGGGAGCAAAGCCAGGACAACCGACCCAAGCTGGCCAAAGGGGTATTCCTTACCATATCATGTCACGCTCAGTATATAAACTGGAGTTGGCCAGGGGTCAGATACTGCTGCTTGGGAACAAATGGGTAATCACTGCCGTGGGTGGCGAGCAATTGCATTGTGCATCACTTGTTTTGTATATTCTATTATTATTATCATCATCATCTTCATCGTCATTATAATCTCTACCTTTGCTGTCCTATTAAGCTGTTCTTATCTCTACTCATGAGTTTGTTGGTTTTGCTTTTTGCTTCTTTTTTTTTTTTTTTTCTGATTGTCTCCTTCATCCCACCTGTGGTGGGGCAGGGAGTGAACGAGCAACTGGGTGGCCCTAGTTGCCGGCTGGGGTTAAACCACAACACTCAAGTTTTCCATGTTTAGATTTTGCTTATGGATATGATTATTGAAATTGGCTCCAAAGAGCTAGCAGGAGATTAGCTTAATATATGAATGGCTTTGTTCAAAGAAAATTAATTTACTAATTTTTTAATTAATTTTCTTTAGTGCTTCCAACCAATTGGAGAGAGTCCCTTACCACACTGATTTAATCAGAGTACTATATTACAAATGCCATATTTAATTAACAAAGAAGCATTAGTATTGATATCTGGCAAACTGTTACAATACTTCATTATAGTTATAAATCTACATATAGTTCTAAAAAAAATAAGAAGTCAGTAATCAGTATGATGGTGCAGCAATCTGCGTTGTGTATCTGCTCTTATAAATATGTAATTCAGTTAAATGATAATTTGAATTAATTTATGGTTTCAAGTTCTCAGATGGCATAGATTAATGAGAAACTGCAGCAGTTGGCAGCAACAGAAAAATTGCTGATGATATGTCGACGATGAATATAATTCTGTATTGAAAATACTGCGAAAAGAGAAATGCAAACATGCTTCTTTTAAATTAAGTTCATCAACAGTAATTAAAAATGACCATATCATAGTGACACAGATTTAAACTAAACAGTATTATTAACCATAGTTCAGAAATAATTGATACTTGTATTAGAAAATACATTATATATAGTAAATAAAAAAGAAAGAATACTTGCTGTGGCTTTTGGTCAGATGAAAGCCAACTGGTTCTTTCACAAAGGAAAAAAATGGAAGTCCAAGTTGTGATAAATGCCTGCTGCAGGACTATTCTGCTTCAGTATCCCTGAAATCACTAGCATTGTCTCTTGCAGAGAAATATAAATTAATTTTGCTAAATTGTTTTGTTTGTTTGTTTGTTTTTCTGGGAACTACATGAGGAATCGAGATGAGTCAGAAAACACAGTTCAAATACTATGATGTTAGTAAGAATAAAATTAATTTCTAAATATAGGCCATATTTAACCACTTAGATGAACTTTTAAAAATGTGTAGGATCTGAGATATGCTTTAGGAATAATATGCAGAATATTTTTTTCTACTGTGCAGAACATTAGACTTTTGAAATTATTTCGGTCCTTCTGTAACCAAGAAAAAGTCACCTTTCTGAATACTATCTGTAAAAAAGGAACATATTCCATGTATTGTGTTAGAAAAATAACCAAAGAAAGCCTTTTATCTGCTTCTGGCTTGTTCTGAATTCTCATAATCACACTCAGCAGCATTCCGTTTTTCTCTCCTCTTAGCAGCTGAGGGCTTTTTCAGTTAAAACAGGCAAGTTAAATTTATAAGCAAGGAAAAAAGTAAAAAAGAAAAAAAAAAAACACAACCAAAGAAACACTCCAACTAACTTTTGCAATCTCCACGACTGTCCGTGTCCATAAAATTAAATAGACAGAAAAGTGCTTGCAGATTTGAGGCCTAAAAATGCACTTGGCTAAACTCTATTCATCCTTTCCAGATTTCACTGAACTCCTGCTGAGATTTGCTTCAGTACTGAGTAAAGACTTTAGGATTTGGCCCTTGTCATGCAATCTTTTTTTGTCAGAATACAAAGTGCATTGTGAATAACTACTCACAAATAATCAGAATGCGAAAGCCAGAATAGGAGTTCATTATAGCATTTGTTTTCTTAAAAGAAGCAGCTGAGCATATTCCTACAGAACTGATAAAACTGAAGGTTTTACCTTCCAGGCTCTCAGTTCAGGCACAGGTTAGTCTGTGATCTCAAGGACTCAGACATAGTGTTAATGGATGAAACTCATATTGGCCTTATCAACAAGAAATTCATTATGTAACATTCTTGCAAGTGTATTTCTTGGGACTTTTTCTTGTTCAGTCAAATCATAATAAAAATATCTTAATTTTATTTCTGTTTTCTCATTTTTTCCTGGTAACAGAAGAAAGACCTGATGCCAGGCGTTCTTGGTCTAAGCCGAGCATGCTGCGCTTGTAAGTTCAAGGCAGGCTGGTCTTGCAGCATCCCAAACAAGAGAGTGCAGGCTCGGCACCACAACTCAGTCCCATGTCCAAGTCCACGTAAAGTACAAGAGTTTTCTATTACAGTCTGTTCAAACAGAAAGTACTGCTCTTTAGTATCATAACATATGTTCTCTTGTTTACTTCAAAATAAATATACCCAAAGCTTGACTGAACCAGGGGCTCCTAGGAGAATACTTGACTGATTCATGAAATGCAGCAGCTGATTCCAGAATGGATGTTGCTGTTCTCTGGAGTACAGCTGTCACTTAGTAGTGTTTGCCTTTCACTCTTCATAACTTCTTGACATAAAGTAAATTTCTGACAGGCAGAGGTTGGACTTGAAGAGAAAAAAAAAAAAAGACTGAGAAAGATGAAAGAACATTAGAAGTGGCTTACTAATTCTTGGTATGGTAGCTCAGCTTTATGCACGCTTATTAGCAAGCAAGAAAAGAATTGCTTTATCTCATTGGGGTCCTGTAATTCTCCTGAGATGGAGCCAATTACAGATGAAACTGTATTGCTGAGTTTATATGCTAAAGGAGTCTAATCCGATGTTTCACCTAATTAAATTCTAGCAGTATAAAAGAACAGCACTGCTCCCTAGAGATAAGGGTGGCTGTATATTTCTAATATCCGTGTATACTATGCACCACTGACTTTAAGACAAGGCTTGAAGTAACTGGGTAGAATTTCTGATAAAGCTGTCTTCTATCCTGATATTCAAAAAACCTTTCCTATCTCTTTCATCAAATAATTGTCTCACCTCTCTTGTCATAACCCTCACCATTCCACTCTCAGTAAAGGAGAAAGACAGGTTCTGATTGACAGAATTATAATAGATAATTCTTTGAAATTAGGTCAATAACCTATATAGGGCAAATGTCCCCACAAATATTCTCCAGATGACACAAATCAAATGGACAAGAGAGGCATCAAATGTAATCCAGGCTTTGGGCAGTCTTTCTTGAGACATCTCGTGGGAGATTTACAGCTGATCCCCTAAAGTTGTCCTTTCTCATGCACGGCTCTCCATGCACCTGTGGGGAGAACTGGGAATGCTGAACCAGATTTCACTGAAGGATACCTGGATCAGTTACATGTATTAGGATGAAATGGCAAGCATCGGAGCCTAGCTCTGTGGTAAAGGAGGAACTAACGCTTTTGACAGCTCCAGAGTCAGAGTCTTGAATGCTCCCCTTCTAGCAGGGCCTCACGTCAGTTCTGTCTTGCAAAATCCTGCACTTTCAAGCCTTGCACTGACTGCAGTGTGTTCATACACAGATGCCTTTGGATAACAGGCAATGCTTCCACTGGGATTATGACTAATATCTATAAGATGTCATCCTTGGAATTGTACTGAAGTTAGAGCAACCCAAACCTCTGTTCATATGTTTGAAAGTGAGGACAAGCATCAGTTCTAAATACATAAACCTGGAATGTGAGGTTTGCCATGTGTTTGTGGTAGTTTGTGTCATAATGCTTATCTGTATATTCATATATTCATATATGTATAGAGTCCTAGCTGTGACTTACATTTTATAGGTACATAACTATAGAGATAAGCAGTGTGCCACAAAATCATACAAATATGTGGGACACAACGCCTAGATACTACAGTTTTATTCTGGTGTTGTTTTTCCACAAATTAGCAGCACAATCTTTACCTCTGCTATTGATGTGATCTGACAGAGTGAGAAGAGCTGTTCACGAACCATTCAGATATTCACAGATAATGTCTCACAAGTGTACTTGAAGGAATGTGCAATCCTCAACACTATGTACTTGCACCTGTCAGCCATGAGATGAAAGCAAACCTGAAGGCTGCCAGTATCTTTATGTACAACTATTTGCCCAGCCACTGTGATATGTTGTTCTGCTGTCTTGTATCTTCTTCATCTGCAGCAAATACATCTTGAAACCAATATTTTCACAAAAACAGAGCATCCAGAAAAGGTTGCCTACTCATGCAGGCTGACTGAAGCATGAGTTTGTTTGCCACAGTTTATTGTGGAACACAGAGAGGGACCACTTGAATCTCAAGTAAAAATAGCAGTATTAAAAGGTGATTTATGTCTTAGAATCTTTTTCCTTGATGTTCTGGTTTCTGAACTTCATGAAATATAAACAGAAATAACTTGCTGCTTTTTATGGTTCATCAAGTGAGATCTCAGTTGACTGACTGGGGTGAAGTTGGAGGTGATGCCAATTTATTTGTTCAGGTGTTTTCAGCCAGTATGTTTAAGTTCAGTGTTATTGCTGTGTTTTTCAAAGGATCCATTCTGACGAGGCACCACTTGTTCAAGGAAGGAATGATAGCAAGAAAGTTTCATTAGAAAGGATTTTTTTTTTTAATTTTAAGAGAATTCTGCCTGTCAAACTTGGCTTTTCAGTCCTTGAAAATCCAGATATCAGTGTATTTCTAGTGTTTGAGTACAACATTCCAGAAATAGAATCACATCCAAAGCCCATACTTCCATAACTGAAGCCCTCTGTAATAAATTGTTCCTTCAAAAATTGCTAGCAAACCTTTCCAAACTATAGCTGTCCCAATAAAGAGTGTTATGAGAAGGATGTGAGTATATGAGAACCAAACATGAGTCCTGGAGTCAGTCTTGCCAGCAATTCTGTCTTGGACTCGATGCCAGTTTAGTACATAATGTTGCTCTTTTGTTGGACCTCATCTTCCACACCTGAAAAATGAATGTAGTAAGTCTTGCTGCATTTTCCATAGTGTTTCATGAGATCAATGAACTAAAATGTGAACCATGCCTGGAGAGGTGGGACTGGGACTAAACTTTCTTGCTGGAGTTATGGTGCACATCTTGGTCTCATGTCAAGGTAGCAGCTTCTGTGTGCTGTGGCAAAGCTGGTGCCGTGGGGCCCCTGCTGGAACTCCTGGTGCCACTTCCACTCTAGGAATGACTGAAGAGACATAAATCCAGGCAATAGGTCCCAGAAGTTCACAGAATCACAGAATCACAGAATCACAGAATGTTAGGGATTGGAAGGGACCTCAAAAGATCATCTAGTCCAATCCCCCTGCCAGAGCAGGAAAACTTAGGTGAGGTTACACAGGAAGGCGTCCAGGCGGGTTTTGAATGTCTCCAGAGAAGGAGAATCCACAACCCCCCTGGGCAGCCTGTTCCAGTGTTCTGTCACCCTCACTGAGAAGAAGTTTCTTCTCACATTTAAGTGGAACCTCTTGTGTTCCAGCTTGGACCCATTACCCCTTGTCTTACTGTTGGTTGTCACCGAGAAGAGCCTAGCTCCATCCTCGTGACACCCACCCTTTATATATTTATAAACATTATATATATTATATTATTTATATATTTATAAACAAGTTCCTCATAAATGGAGATGTGCAAATTATTCCCTGTACCAATGCAATATTCAACTGTATTTATCTCAGAGAAATGCAGAGAGTCTCCCGTCTTCTTCACTCCTTGGCACATTTTTGCCTTCCTGAGAAAATGCCACCATTGCCACTGTGCCCTAGTTTTCAGTATTGCATATTCCACTGTGCCCACTAATGCATTGTAGCTGAAAATAGATATACCTGTGAAACAGAAGAATAAATTCTGTCACAAAGCATACAATATATAATTGCAATGCAAGGACTATATCACCATGAAAATGGCAAAGAATAAATACACACCTTACCAAGTCACACATTTCTTTGTATTATTTGAATGATGTGTAAAGTATTGAAATAACAAACCTTGTGAAGTAATACTGAGAAATTTGGACTGCTGTTTGTTTATTAGAGCTTCTTTCCTGCAACACTTCTAAAAATTTAATTGTAATGGAAATCTTTTCCACAAGGATCAGAATAGGCCAGGTGAAAGGAATTAATAAAAGTTCAGTTCAAAAGAGCTTGAAAGGGTATTGGAAATCTTTGATAGAAATCCAGCTTCTGTGGTGTAGATTCTTTTTAAAAAATGAAATGGGAATTTTTACTGTAACCAATGAACAAATTATTGTTTGACCCTTTGACAATAGAGTTTGGCAACACAATACAATATTTTATTTCATGTGTGATCTACAGGTCACATTTGAGCGATTTAATCTCATAAAGCTGCATTGTAGTAAATTGTTATAATTTATTTTGTGTGTCCTAAATAACTGTGTATACATGAGAACGTAAATATATTTCTAGTCTGAATCACACATAACTAATAATCAGCCATTTTGTGTTCTCTGATATTGCTTGGATTGTTTGTCTCAAAATGTTTTTTCTGCCTGGTTATTTTGGTGGACAATGCCAATTTGTTGAAATAAAAAACCTGCAGGAATATATACATTTCAATAATTTTCTTACATAGGAAAGTGTATCAGGTTCAGGATGGACCATTTGCGAACAAACAGAAAAGGGTAGCAAGACTGCATGTCTTTGCGAAGACTGGAATACGCAAGATTGTAAGGGTCTAATCTGAGTCAGGGCAGAATGGAAATAAATCACCTACATTTTATTGAACATGTGCTAAACGCATAGATCTTAGCCAGTCATAGCTAGTCCTCATTGCTGAAGCTCTCACTGTTCATATGAGTTATAAAATATTAATTGAACCAACTGAGAGAAATCAATTCTCATGATTGTAGGAAGTAATGTTGCAACACTGTAGCGTAGCAAAGCCAAATATGAGACCTGAAGTGAGAGAAAGGTGGTTTTATTTAAAAAAAAATCGGTTTTACTCAGTCACACTCTTGTTCCACATATTCACAAGCTGCAAGATATGTATGCCCGGGTCATCTGTTCAGCACGCAGTCACCACATTGTACCCAGGGTCCTGTCCAGGTTTTTTTGAAGTTGCTTGGAGGACAAGGAATGGAACCTGTTGAATGTTGCCCTTGTCCTGGGCACTTCCTAGCTTGGAAACCCTTGCCAATACTGGGTTGCTCTGTTTGACCTTTTAGAAGTGGACAGTATTTTTTCCTGTCTCTCCTGTCCAAGCTCTGTGAATCATCAGGATTTGTACAGTGCTTTTTGTCTGCTTGTGTGGGTCTCTTGTGGCTCCTACTCTGTCCTCTGTCTTCCCACCATCATCTCTAAATACACTGAGTCTTTGCTTTAGTCTGCCTGTGGGCTGCCTTTATTTTAGGATGGCACTTCTTTCAGTCTGTCCTTTGTTGCCTTGGTGCTGGGTGCCCTGAGACGACGCACAAAAGTGAGTTGGCATCTTGGTGACCTGCTAATATACTTGCCATCAACACATGTGATTCCCATGACCGTTCTCCTGGGAGTTGTTCCTTCCAGTGCTTCCACCAGATATTCCCAATCATTCTCCATTCAAGTGATCTAAATGTTTCTATGACACATGATCCTTCTATCCAGCATGAAAGGTGCTCAGGCCGCACTGCTATGTGGTGGAGGGCAATGGGCTGTAGCCAGGCTACTCACTCTGGAGCTCAAACTCAATGTAGCTATCAGCTGTGGCATTCAAATTCGGAAGAACAATAAGTGATTCAGATTAAGAGAAAGAAAAATACAGTATTCATATGCCCTGCCTTCCCCAGTTGCCTGTCTTAAGGATTTCCTCATTCTGATCCAACCAATGGTATCAACAGTCCAGGGAGTTAGCAATTTTGGATAGCAGGTAGCAGGAATTAAACACCACTGGGGTGATGTGCTAAACTGGTCTTTTTTGCCCTGGAATGGTATACAACCTCACGACTGTATCTCTAACCATACAGCTGACATAGTTTTTTCGGCGATTGTCCTGAGTTACGTCTTTGACTTGGACGAACTCTAGTCTGATGTCATCAGGATTATTTGGTTGTAGATATTGGTTTGGAATGTAGTAAAGCAAGGGCAGTGCTTGCAGTGCTTGTTCCTGTTATTCCCCGGTAGATACTCTTTTGCAGTTTCATCATAACCATGGGATGGCGTTCATGTGACCAATGGAGAAATTCACAGATTATGTAGAAACAAACATTTTAAAGCACTAATTTGTATCAATCCTAAAATAAACATTTAAACCAGAATGTGAATGAATCATGTCCTACAGGTGCCTGTTTGTCTCAACTGAGTATGAAAGGAAAGGTGGATGTATAACTCAGATATAGCCATCTCCATGGGAGCTGACTCTCACCTGCAAGTGGTAGTGTTTCTAATATTCCCCTTTTAAAAATAACATTAACGTGAAAAGACCAGATTTTACAAGTATCATTCAGAGAGGGACATTTAATATTCCTGGGTCCATCTTTTACTCTCAGGCATCCTTTGAGAGTGTCTTTGCAGAGAGACAGGAAGGGAAGATGCTAAGGGGGACAGAACATGCTCTTATAAATATAACATTCGTAAGATATCAGGCACAAACTTATTAGCATAATCATTTGAGCACACTTGCTTCATGCTCTAAACATAAAATTTCTCAGAAGTGTTATGTACCAGAAAATAACAGCTACAAAAAGAGAAGCATTGTTTCTTTTTCATATGATATTCTACTTTTCCTCAGAGAGAAATGGACATTCTCCCACCTGCATTTTTGGTAAAATATAAAGCAACAACTTACTTTATTTAATTACTACTGTAATTTGTATCACTAGTGATGTCAGGCCGGTTCTGGGAAGGGGTTTTGTTGAAGGGAACTGTGCTCGTTCTAATATCTGATTACTCTGGATGTGTCTGAAGTACCATAAGAAAAGAAGCTCTGGCCAGATCCCACTACTTTTGCTCATGCTGAGGTGATCCCTTGAATGGTGACATTGAAATACATGTGTCTGCTTTGGAAGTAAAAGGCTCTTTGGCATGAGTCACAGTTTCACAATTCAGACTGAGGATTTGGTTTGTTTTGTTGATTAATCACCTTCCCTAAGCATTAAATTAAACCTGCACACTTATATCTGGGTAAGGACACCATCATAGTTGTCTCACAATAGAACCTTTGGGATGCAACAGTGATTCAGACTAAGGCTACCTGCCATCCTCTTTTGTTTGCTCTTGAGAAGGAATTTGTTGCAAACCTGCATTTGAGTATGTTTTTCTTTTCCCCATCTTGGTTAGTACACTTCTGCTAGTCCACTGAAGTGCTGAAGCCAAGTCTCCAAGTTCCATATTCACCTCCTTTAAGAAGGAAAGATTTTGGATGTATCTTCTCTGCTTGTGTCTGAGCAATGATGTACCAGCACTACCAGCATTACAAAAGGTAGAGGTGTAGGATTTCAGAGGTAGCATTAAAAACCAAAGCAAATGAAAATACATTTAGAAAAGCAAGGGGTATAAAGTCCTAGTAGTATTAGACTCTCATATTTCTGCAAAAATCAATTCCTGCCACAGAGGTTTTCCTACCACTGAGATAATGGAGCCTGCTGTGATAGCCAACTTTTGACACTAATTTGCATTTCATTGCTGTTATACATTGCTAAGCTATTCCATTTGCCATGATTTTGCTTGCTATGAAACCAATGCACTGACTTCCTGCGCCAATTACATCTCTGTCTCCTGTGCAACATAGCAATAAGGGATGGATAATGTAAAGTCACCATTATTTTATGAGTAGGTGAATTCCCAGGCATCTGGCATGAAAAGGATTTAGGACAGGACACATACTGTAGCTATGATACAGTAACCAAGATGATAAACTAGCATAGTTTACATCTTTATTCTGGAAAAAAAACTTACTTAAGCCATTTCCTTTCCTTAGCTAGGAAAATCCTCCAGTGTATAATGAATGGATTACAACATGCTTAACATTTCAGGGGGAATGCAGAAATTAGGCTGTGAATCAATAGTCTCCATGTAGAGATTCATTTCAGAGTTTGTAATTAAACCCCAAGGAAGATTTTTGATGACTGCTCATCATACTTTCATCAATCTGGACATGCATATTCTTAGATACAGTTAAGGTTTAATTAAGGAACCAAGCACTCTATAGAAAGTGTGCATTGGCCTAGCTGGTTTTCTCTTGAGATTAAAAAGTAGATCTCTATATACAATGCTAGTGCTGCCATGTATGGGATTAACTCCCACTTACCTGTGATAAAGGTTATGTTTCAAATTGTTCATCTCTTATGTTTCCGAGGCAAAGATTCTGTGTGGGACTGCAGGACTGGTACTTTATTATTAGCTCTGATCTGTTTAAAAAGGCTTTGACATTGAACCGTGATAGCTTCCGAACAGTGCGATTTGGTTGGACAGATATACTGGCAGGAAATTGAATAAAGCACATCAGTGTATTTCATAAAGCCACTGAAGCAAGATTTCTGTGCTGGTGATTCACTTTAGCCTCGATGTACAGAAAATATAGTTATCCAATTTATAGTTGTATAACTAAATTCATAAACAAACTGATCTTGAGGGCTCTGACAGCTGAATTAGGAAGAAAGTGTAAATTTGTTTAACAACTTAATAAGAAATGAATGCTTTGAGGAACTCTCTTCAGCTGTCTTTGATCTGCTGCCAGAAAGAATTCCTCCTTCTTGCTCTTTCCAGGCTTTCCATGGCACTGTAGCTGCTGTGGTACCACTCCATGTGGTGAGCAGTCCAGGGTCACCTCACTGTTCGCATTCACTTCCATGGCCTGGGCAATGGACCTTTACTCTCCTTATACAGTTCTTTCCTGGGACTGCTTGGTATGGAAAGAAGCACTGATCAGCTGCTTCTGTATAGGCACGAACTTATATATACACAGGCACACAGTCCTGAGATGCTGGCCCTGGCCTTCTCCACGTCAGGATGCAGGAAGAAACCAGATCAGGAAGCAAATTTTCTAGATGAGGAAAAGGAGAACTTAGTCAGTTGGTTCCCAAAAGAACTGGATTATCCTCTTGTCGTTGAGGCCCCTCATGTTGTTCAACGCATCCTCCTCCATGTGTAAAGTGAAGTAGATGATCTGGACTGTTGTTTCTCTTGCCAGCATTAGGAATGACTGCACATTAGAAATTAAGTCATTCTCAAAAGGTCCACCCAAAGGAGACAAAACAATTTGTAGTCAAGATTAGGAATTCAGACTTTGCTATGCTAGCTCAGATCCATATTTCCTCTAGTCTGGGGGCTTGTCTGCAGTTTTTCCCAGCAGTAGATGTTTCAGAGGAAGCAATGGTTGCCATCCTCCAGGAAAACAGCTAAATGTGGACCAGAGGCATAAGGAAAAACTTGTGCTGGTTTTGTTCATATTGTGTCCAAAAGGGCAGGAGTCTTGCTAACATCCATGCCTTGCCCTGCAACTTGTACCACAACTTCTGCATGCAGAATGCAAACTGGATCCTTTCCTCTCAGATTAGCCCCAAACCAGTCTCTTTTTATAGCCTTTCCCTGTGCCTTTTCCAGCCTCATCAAACAAAAATAAGGTTTTGCAGAGTGCGAGAACATTAAATCAAATGAGACCAGGAGATTCACCACTCACCTAACTAAAACCCATCTGCATCATTCGAGTAGCACAACAGGAAGAAGTTTTAATTTGCCTCCTAACAGTGTCCCTGTTACTTGCAAGCACATTTGTGAATGTACCGGGATACATCTTTTGGTTCCACATTACATACAAAGGGCCGTCTAAAAACATGGATAGCTGTATGTGTAACACTGTGAACATCTAGTAGTTTGCAGATAGAAGTATAATAACTTTTGACTGTATTTTTATAAGTCAATTGAAAATTTAATCCAAAAATTAAAAAGGAATATCTATACAAAATGAGAATAATTCATAGGGAAAGCAATATTTTATTTCTTGTGAACTAAGGCTATTCTGATGGTGCTGCCTGGGTGTACATGTATGAACCTTCCTGTACTCTGTTAATAACTTTTAAATCTGTTTGTCCATTTCTCCCAAACTGAGTGTGACTCAAGGATCAATAGATTTCCTTACAGATAGGTAGACAAGTAGATGATGGAAACCCAGTATGAGTGTCCTGTGAGTCTCTTGACTGAGAAGAAAACTGCCAGTGTGAGTTCTTTGTTAGATAACAGACTGTCTGAATAGGGCATAATAAATGTCTCTGCATCCAAAATATCTGTGTTCACACTTTGAGATCAGTCTTAGGACATGGAGTCCTTAAGAAAGAAAACCTAATTAATTCTGGCTCTTCAAGAACATATGTTTGCAGTTTTCTCCTTCTGGGTGTACTTTCAAGGGGCAGTATAAGGATAGTTTTTTCTATGGCATTTAAACTGCTTTTACTATTTTGGCTAAATTAGCTAAATAAAAAATTGCGTGTCAGCTGCACTACAAGAAATCACTACATTTGACTGTTAAAAAATGTTGGTTTGTTCCACTTGGAGAAAACAAAGTGAGACTTTTTTGTCTTTCACTTAGTTTATGCTTATTTGACCACTTTTTTTCTCTCAACCGTCTTCCTTGTGCATTTGTTAGAGAAAGAAATTACTTGTAAAGAGCATGCTGGAATATTTTTCCAAGGAGGGATAGAAACCAGATTTTACAAGAACTTCTTACACTGAATAAAACATAGCAATGCTATTTGTATTAGATGTTTAGTTAAGTAAAAGCTGATTATTTAATGATAATTTAAACATACTTTGGTCTTAGTTTTATGTTTGTGGTTAAAATTCACAACTCTTTGTATCCTGCCCTCTATTTTTTCCACTTTGAACAGGTGTCTTTGTAAATGTACAAAAAATGGATCAGAAGAATACCACCTTTCCCATCATCCTTCCTTCCTCAGTCAGAACCTCTAGATAGCACCATGCCCCAGTATCACTCCTGTCCTGAAATAGCCTGTTGCTTTCCTTGTGTAGAGAGAACTGTGAAAAGTTTAAGGCTGTTGGAATATGAAGGTAACACATAATTTGCATCCTCAGTCCCAACCCTACAAATTTCTCTTTTCTTTCCTTGTGGCTCCCAGTAATGAAGTCAATAATCTTGTTTTTATACGAAAAAATGTATTAACACCACTCCACAGATTACAGAAAACTGCAGATCAGGTCTTCAGCTTTCAAACTTTTGCCTTGCTTCAGTTCCCTGCACAGTTAAAAGAGGGATTGCACTTGTCTTGACATTAATTTCTAAATCTGTAGATGTCCAAGACACTGTAGGCCTGAACCGTTTCTCCTCACTCTGACATAAAACGAATGGAAATTAAATGTTTGACTGGTAATCCTATGGCAGTGCCAGTGAAGGACGTTTGCTGTGCTTAAAGAGGCATAAAGTCGTCCCTCATAGCTCTGTCCTGAGTACAGAAAACCATACACCCAACTTGACTCTGGTCCCCTCTTCATATCTTTTGTGTCTCTAACTGCATCAAAGATGGTAGGATATACAGATTTTATATGACCCTTACAGACAACGGGAAATGTGGGAAAACAGTATAGAGTAATATGAAATTGAAAAGGAAGTTTGCAGATCCCATTATGATGTCTATTTTAACTGTTTGCCCTCCTTGGATGTACCTGTTTGTGACACCAGTATGGCATGCTGCTGGAGTAGCCTATTTAAAAACCTGAAAAAACCAAAAATGTGTGGCTTGATCTGTGTGGAAAGACAGAATGGTATATTCTTTGTGTGGAATATCTGTCACGTAGGTGGAGAAGGCATTCTCCTCTCAGCATTCGTAACTTCAAAGAACATATCATGTACTTGAGTCCCACGTATTTTCTGCAAGAACGCATTTTTGATAATAATTACACAAGCTGCCTGATGTATTTTCTCATGCATCCCAAAGCAAATGTTTCTCTCTGAAGTCCGTAAATAGTATTATAATGTTGCTAATTCCAGTGATCTAATTCCTCAAATTACTTTAGTGACCAGAATCGCTGGGCAGGCTGCTGTACCTGAGCAAGATATATATGTCTGTCGGACCATCTTTGCCACGCAGTTTTTTTAAAAGTGCAGTTGTACCAATACGAAAATAATCCTTTTATTTTCAAGGCAAAGTAAGAATATTGCATAGTTTCATTAAAAAACAAGCCTGAAGGCAGGAAGGACAGTCTGTACATACAAAATTAGAAAGCAGTTATCTAAGCTCAGATGAATTTAACTATCAGTACTGATAGAGTGTGTTTAACGTTGTTATCTGATGGAACTGTATCAGTAGAGAATTGCATTAGTTTTCATAGTCCTACCTCATTCCCATTTTGTTTTTTTTTTTTTTTCTACTGCAAGGCTGATTGGGAAGTTTTTCCGTTGTATTTTACTAACTTATCTTGAAGTGAGGTGCAATGTCCTGTTCAAGTCATAAATAGTAAAGTGAAAGCAAAAAAGAAACAGCTTATCTTCTGTGTTGGCATTAGAAATCATAACTGTTCTTTCTGATATTACACTATCACAATCCACAGGGTTTTTCATCCTGTCTGTTCAGAATAAAAAAGGTTATTTCCAAGTCCAACAGCAAACTTTGGTGAGCTGCCAATACACGAGTTTGGCTTCTGAAACAAAATTTCAAGAAGCAGCCCAATACAAGGATTCACATAGATAGATCTGACTGTATGATTTTAGCAAACAGCAGGAACTAAACTCTGTTTTGGTTTTGGAGCCTCCGTTGGGCTTTGTTGGAACTTCATCTTGTGTAACCTGTGGAAGGGAGTAGAAGGAGTTCAGAGGGGGAAAAAAAACTTCCAACAGAGTGTGATGGTAACAACTCTGTACGGACATTTTGTTAAGTCTGTAAGACTTTTAATTAAACCCGGTATTTAGCTTTCTCCCAAGTCCTCTTTATTAAATTTGATTCAAGGAAGGCACGGTTGTTTGTGTGGACAGTGTTGTGTGCCCCAGCTCAGAATCACAATTATCAGGGAGGATGTTTTAGTAAGAAATCCGTGATGAGTAAAATGTTTGTCTTTTTGTCAGCTTTGCTCACTGAGGGAGCCTGCCCTTCTCTTTGCAACAGCATTCTTTTTCTCTCTCTGCTACAAACTTCTTTTCATTGAAATCAATACCAAACGTCAACTTTGTTTGAGTAGCACCATTGGCCCAAAGTGAGTCCAAAGTTAAATCAGAATAAATATTTCTTACAGCTTCCAAATTTATAGCAATTAAACAGTTATTACATTTCATTTACAATGTATGGGCCAGATGCTTATTCCTATTTAGTTAGCAGAATGTAATATTATTAATGACTGAGACCTGGAATTAAGTCCTGAAACAGCCTGCAGAAATTAATCTACTTCAAAATATTTTTCACTTAAAAATTAGTTTAATTAAGTGCATATGTTGATTTGTATGAAAGTAAATAGACCGATAATTTCTTTCAGAAAATTGCCCATATTTTGGGCATTTTACATGTCTGACAGTCTTTATTCTGCCTTCACAAATTTAGAGTCAGAAGTTCAGCAGCCAGTGGTACTGTACATGTTATGAGTGCTGCCGTGCAATGTTCAAAATCCCAAACTCAGATCAACTTGAAGAACCTGATGTTGAAATGAAGTTGCCAAACGATCTTGCCCAAAACCGTTACTTCTATAATTAGAATGTCACATGAGATGTTTATTTAGCTATAAAAGTCTACTTGAGCCACTGACCTCTATCCTGGCACAAGAACTCCCAGTGAGACCCAGTTGTACGTGCTACTGACAGTATCACTTATCTTGCAATGGGGATAACTCCTGTTCAAACAGAAAGATACAGACTCGCAGCCTGAAAGGTGACATTCCTGCTCTTCCAAAAAATAAACCTTACCATATAAGCATTTTTTCCAAAGAGTTGTCACTGCAGCTATCTGAAAACGGACTCAGTGTTTAACAAAGGTGTAGCACTGGGAAGTTCTGCGAAGAAGGAGCTCTGCTTTACTGAGTATCCAGCATCCAATGCAGCTCTAAAACAAGATCATCACTTCATTGTCTTTCCTTTGAAAATAAAAGCTGAAATGGAAATACATCATAATGAGAGTTAAAATTACAGCACTCAATATACATCGTAGATTGTCAACACATACAAGCAGAAGTTTCTTAGAAAAATGTCAAGGTCCCTTAATAGGCAAATGTTTTTTAGTTGCTTTTGTGTATCTGCTGGTAACTTCTTAAGTATCTCATGAGAGCAGAGAAATTTGGTGGTTTTCTGATCAACAGCTATGGAAAGAAAGTAAGATGCACCTTTTAGAAAGATACAATAAGCAGACCCTTTAAGTAACTGTATTCACAACAGAAAGGAAAAGACTGATCTAATATACATCTTAAAATAGCTAAGGTCAATAGAGATTAGCATCTACTACTAACTTGTTTCTAAGTTACTGTGTTTAATAGTCTATTATGTTACTAAGATATCAAAATACAATGAGATTGCTGTTTGGAAAATAACACCTTTAGAATGATTTTTTTAATCTGGAAATACTACAAAAGTCAGGTCTCGTAACTGCAGGCGCTGCAGGGCTGCAGGAGTTAGAGCTCTCAGCTGACCAGCACAACAGGGTGCAAACATGGTAAATGTGCCACAAGGTAACACCAGTTCATGCGCAGAGCCCCAGTCTCATACCTTTAATGTCATTAATTTCAGAGGAATTACCCTAAATGGAGAAGGAAATATATGAAGTCGAAATATAACTAGTAATATTTAACTGAAGCATTTGGTGTTTGCTTGGATCAATACAAACATTTAAATGAGCTGATTTATGAAATATCTTGCTCTCATTGTCTCTGCTCAAGGGTATAATGCAGGACTGCTTGACCACATCTAGGGTAATACTATATGCAATCATAACTACCTGACTAAAAGAATAAGCCTTGGTTATGCAGGAATACTATTCCATAAGGTATAAGACCTGAACTTACCAAAATCAAACAATGTATTCCTCTGATTTCAAAGGGATAAAAATCAGCTACTTTAATCTGAAAAATAAATAGGTTCATTCATGTATTATTTAAAAATCATTGAACATTGTACAAGTTACAGTACAGATACAAGACAAAAATTTAAAAGCTAATCTTTAATGGAAGCCTTTAGCTATCTTAGCTGAACTCAGTTGTTTGTCTTCCTCTGTACTTCACAGAAAATAAAATTTAAAAAAGGTATCATTACTTTGTTTCAAAAGAGTTGTGAAAAAGTCTTAATCTTCCAAACTGAATCTTTTTGTCTAAGCTTTGCTTTGTGTCTTTTGTTTTAATCAACAGCATTTTATTGCATAGAAACAAACATTTTGTAGTCATCTAGATAGGAGGTATTAGTCAAGATGTACTTGGTATGTATGATATTTTTAGCTTAAATGATAGCCTAAATGGTATAAAATTAAAAAGGAAATGTAAAACTAGTTACTTTTTTAATAAAATCAAACAGTTAATTTTGTTATGATATGTGGTTATGGATGAATACTCTCCTCACAAACTCTTTGGGGACTAAAACATGATTGCATACAGTTAACATGAAGATGATTAAAAGACTGGAGTATCTCTCATATGAGGAGAGGATGAGAAAGCTGGAACTTTTTTCAGCTTGTATAAATACTTGATGGACAGAGTAAAGAAGATGGAGCCAGGGTCTTCTCAGTGGTGCACAGTGAAACAATGAGCATAAAATGGAACATGGGAAATTCTATCTTTTACCTCAACTTGGGGATATTTTGATTTGTTGTGAAAGCTTACAGAGCTTGTTCTAGATGAAACGACACATGCTTTTTATCTGATTCAATGAAAATTCCAATAGGGACATACCTTCCAGTTTTCCAGAGTGCTCAAATTTCACCCCTCATTTCTACCAAAGGAACTATGGAAGACTTTCATTCCATTTAACAGAGCTAATCCTGATTTCTATCAGAAAATGGAGCAGACATGGTTCACTGATCTCTGAAGAAATATTGCCTAAAGATAGATTGCAAGTTTGAGCCACTGCAGTAGCTATTTGTGTCATATTGATATGTGTAATTATATATTACATTGATAAAATTTTATTATTTGATAGTTGTGTGTTCTGTACATACCTATTGACTTGAAAACCCAGGAAAACCTAATAGTTACATTGTTACATAATCACTAGTCAAGAATAATGACCATTTGGTTCCTGCAAAAAATTCATCTCCTCATTCCTCCCCTCCTCCAGATCTGACCAGCTAGCAGCTGCTTCGGCTGGGAGGCAAAATATATCATTGGTTAACAAAAGATATCTTGAAATCTTGAGGCTGCCTATCTCTTGGGCACCTTGTTTGGTTCCTCAGTACCTGGCAGGACAGAACTTGATTCTGGATGAGGAACTGAATGAGGGGCTCCTGAGGCATATGAGAGAAACGTGACATTTTTTCATCTTCCACTCAGACCTCTTTTGGTATATAACCAAGAGCTCTAGTACAGTGTAATTCTGGCTTGCAGACCACTCAGTAAACCCTGCCAGATCATAAGTGAACTTTTTGAGCTTTTTTTTAAACAATCGATTTTTAATCTACTTACAAATTCAGTAACTTAAGATAGTTCTTCAAAAATTGTGCATAAGGTCCCATGGCATACAAATTTCACCCTTACTTCACCAAGGCAGAAATTGACTGGGCAGTTTTGCTGGGACTTGATAAAACTGAAGGAAACTGGACTCTCTCCTCCTTCTGCAAAAAGTTACACAATTGCTAATCAAATGTAAGACTAGAGTCATTGCGGTTTGCCTGAAGTCTTCCAGGCATTTGCCCAGTGAGATCACCAAAGTTCCCAGCTGGAAGCAATCTCGTTCTGCAGTGCATCCTTTTAAACAGAGTCTATCAGACACACCTGTACTGCTACTTGTGTGGTCAAAGCACAGCCTCCAATGAATAAGCTCATTGCATCATCTGAATGACTTCAACTGTTGGACACCAGAGCCCCGTTTCAGCAAAGCAGTTAAATAACATTTTTAAATGGTATGTGAAGCTAGGCTTGCACTTAGATGCTGTGCTAAACAGGGATTGAGTGTAGCGCATGTCAAAGAGAAGTGTTTTAGGCCTCTGTTGAATCATGTTCAAAGCACAGACTGTTAGTGTAGACTCTCTCTTGTGGAATTACAAAAATGTCCCGCAGACATTTTCAGCAGTATTTCTGCTCTGTTTTGATGTCGATGAGGGAGTGTTGCTTGAAGGGAAAGCAACTTTGCTCAGGTAAAATCCAGTGAGACAAAGGGAGAGTGTTTCCTGCAAACAAGACCTGAGTCCAGCACAAGGGAGAAAAATGTGTGTTATTACTACCCGGAAGCTATATTGGTGGAAAACAATCTCAAATACCTCAAGCAGAGATATTCTAGGACACAGTGAGACCTTTTTTTTCCTCCTGTGGCATGAAATAAATAAAAGGGCTCTGTCAAATCTTTTCACTGTGGTGGCCTTCTCTTGTGCAATGATATTGTGCTCATTGTCCTGAATGGAAGCTAATGACCTAATCTAAATATGTTGTAGGCACTTCATTTTTATAGTTGTCATTAGCTGCGTTTGAAAGTAGGTCACAACAGACAAGTGTCACAGTGGACAATCTGTCCTTTTCCATGTATTTTTTACTGAATACCAATCCCCTAAAATGTGTGCTATTACTATAAACTGTATTAACGGAAGAAGTGTATTGTCTTAAGGTGTTTTATGCTGCCTTTAATGTTAAAGGTAATGTTTGTAGTTTACTTCATGTACAGATTTTGTTTTCCCATGTATCTTCTACTTTTCTTGGCAGAACTCATTAAAATAAAGCCAGGTGTGTGCTGCTAATGATTAAAGATCAAGTTAATGATCCAGTCATAGGTGTCAAAACTTTTGAGACAACATCTG
This sequence comes from Caloenas nicobarica, assembly GCF_036013445.1. NCBI lineage: Eukaryota > Metazoa > Chordata > Aves > Columbiformes > Columbidae > Caloenas > Caloenas nicobarica. The sequence goes on along the minus strand of NC_088246.1, from coordinate 26,113,106 downwards.
GTTTCTGTTGGGCAAAGTAACACTGAGAAAAGAACAGGATTTGAGATCTGTCCATTAGCTAGAGTGCCATTGGCAGTGCTGTACCAAAAGATGGTTTTACTGGACATAGATCAGACCACCTAAGAAGGAAGTGATATGAAATTATATTATGCCAGTAGGAAATTTAGTTCATTTGTTGATTTTTGACCATTATTTTAACTCAAATTTAAAATAGGCAAACCAATCTAATAGAATGGCTGGGCAAGAGTTCTGCTTAAAAATTCAAGGAGCAACTGTTGTTGCATCATAGGAGCAGTGTGATTTTTCAGGTACTCTTCCATTACTATCAGGATGGTAACAGCAGATTGATGAAGTAATGATTCACATAGTTGAAACACTCCAAAACAGCAAAATTCACAAATTTGACCAACTGTCTTTGAGCACTGCCCATATTGTAATGACATTGGAATAAAAGTGGCATTTCAGACATTCAGGACTGGCCAGGAACCAACAAAAGCGAAAGATTGTTATCTTATGCCGGTTGTGATAAATTAAAAAATACATAAAGATATTCAGCAGCGTGTACCATTCCCATGTCCAGCAGCTGTTCTTTCTATATCACAATTTGTAATTGCATGTTTGATGATACAGTGGGTGTCTGAAAGCAGCCTACTGAGAAGGGCATTTCTGAAGGAGTTGTACCTAAACCAGACTGCCCAAGAAGGACGCGTGGACTTAGTCATTCCTTGCATAGCAGCTGTTAGAACTGTACAATGTGCATTAATTTAATCCTTTTTTTTAGTGATTCTTTCAGAAGAGTTGGAGAGTTGTTCCTTTGCTTAGTTGTTTTTTGGTTTGGGGGTTTTTTTGCTATTGGTGTTTTTGGTATTTGTTTTTAAATGCTTTCAAACAATTGTGGGATTCCTTATTGATTGCAGCTGAACCTGGATTGCTGACCCCATTCATGAAGAGAAGAAGTCAAGTTGAATGATTTAGACATGATGTGATCCCTGGAGTAGAAATGTATAACCAGAGCTCAATAAGTCTAGCCTAGCTCTATAGCAAAGGGCTCGGGATTTTGCAGATATAGTATAGCCAGCTAGGTATGCTGTAAACTTTTAAGACAAATTCCACATGGGTGTTTTATTGAATCAACAAGAAAAGCAATTAGCACAATATTAACTGACAGTAAACTAAGTTAATGTTGCACTAGTTTTTCCATTCTCATATGCTGTGGAGCTCTGTGCTGTCAATATAGAACTGCATTATGAATATAATTAAAGAAGATAGGAATACTATCTTCTGGGAAAAATGCGGTAGGAAAAGGAGATGAAGGATAGCAGGAAAGTGCTAAGTATAGGGAAGAGAACTATGACTACAAGGTCTGGAAGAAGAGGTTTTAGGACATGGAGGCATGGAAAAGCAAGTTCTGCTACTCATGTCTTTCCTGTAAGCTGTACACTTAAATAGAGATAGTCAAGATGTTTTTCCACAGCTGAAATATCAGCTTGTTCGGCAAGACTTATTCTACAGAAAGGTTGATTTTGTAGAACCTGCAGTTCCGTCTGTCTCAAGACTATCTGTTCACTGTAAGATCCAGGCTATGGAGCTATGCAAACATACAACTTTGTTTTCCAGTGCCAGTCCTGCTCCTGAGCTCATTTGTTGCTTTATGGTGATGTCTTCCTCTATTAAAGCAGTGCTTTTCCTTATAGCTCTGTGAAACACCTACTCAAATGGGATCAATGAATGAGGCTACAAAAATAGTATTATCTTGCATATACTAATATGAAATGGGTTAATAAAAAACCTCAAGAATTAAAATATGAAGGATAGTTTCTCATAATAAAGAAAAAAACATCCAGATGCTGTTTGCAGTCCACACAAAAAAAAAAACCAAAACAAACAAACAAAGAAAAAAACCCCACGAAAACAAACAAAAAACCCAAACAAACAAAAAAACCCACCAACACCGCACTCTTGTGGCTTTTACATTGCATTTTTGCTTGTGTATGTGCAATGCGTGAGCTATATGATATGCAAAACTAGATCTTACTTCAAGAAACCAGAGTTGTACCTCTCACTACCTTGGTGAAGGTGGATATCTAAGTACAGAGCAGAAGATTCAAAATGCAGCAATAATCAGAACTATTTAGATTGTTTGAGAAAAATATTCTTTAGCTGCTATTTAATTTGGTGGTGCCTGAAAAACATACTTCATGGAAAGACCAGGTACTTCATCAGGATGAATATTTGGCAAGATTTAGAGCTTATAAGCAAATAAAAACCTGAACTCTGCATCACCAGAAAGCCCAATCAACACCAGAAGAAGGGAAAAAGCCTCAAGACACAACCTCTACAGACCACATAAGAGCTAGGCTGTGTTAAATTCCCTACATATTGAGATTTTATATAGCTCTGCAGAAGCTTACACACACACACACACGCACGGACACATGCTTGGATTTAGCGAGACAGGATGCCAAGCAAGGTCAGCCTTAGCTGCTGTTGAATAGACTGTGCTGACTTCTTTCCAAAGCCATTAGAAATCTTTTCTGAATCTCAGCGCTCATCCAAATAGGCTTCCCTTTTGCCCTCTATCTGCTATATAAAGTAGTTTCCATATGAAGGCACTTTGTCTGGCAATGTAATTTATGGAAGAGACCATCTATTATTTTTCCACATGAAGCTTTTGATCATGGGTGGATATTTGAAGTTATTAACAGCACAGAGAGGCTAAAGTTTCAGGTCTTTTTACTCATTGCCATTGAAATAAATACTGAAGTTGGCAACCCATAGTGTAACAGGAAAAGTCTTGTTGAGAATTACAGACTACTTCCAGGTTTTTACTTTGAAAAGCCTTACAAACAGGCTGCTATATTGGAGACATTTCTTTTCCTATTTAACTTTTATCATTTGTGGTCCAGATTATCCTTTGCCTCTGCATCTGGATTTGGTAGGAAGACTTGGGGCAACCCAAAGCCTGGCTGTTACATAAGTGTCCAAGTTGTAGCTCTATAGGATAAACTGGAGAACAGCCCCATGGCACCTGCACGGCTCTGGGCCATGCTCAGAAAAGCAAAACTAACTCTATATTTTCAGCTGACTCAAAACTAGGAGGCTGGTCCTCATTAGTGACTTCAGCTGTCATTTTGGGGTTGGTTCTGAATTCCTTGGGTAGTGGAGCCAGTAACTCAGTTCAGCAGCGCCAGTGAAATCAAATCCTCCTAAAGGTAGGCTTTGGCCAATGTGTATCAAGATTTTCCTGAAAGCAAATCTTGGCATAAGGAGGCATTCAGAGTTAGTTTTGGCAGCCTTAAGAAATCCATTATGTTATAAGTGATCATAAATTGGCTTTGACTGACTTGCTTGAGAATTGCAATGGCCCCAGAGGCTCTCAGTCCTAACAATAGAGCAGGTGAGAGCCAGGACACATGATGCTTTACCCACAGTGTGTCTCACTGGCCCTGACTAACACAATGCTTCAGAGCAGGCTCTGTTCCCCACTAGTGCCCCGTCCAGCACAAAATTAGGATACGCATTCTCTGACTAGAATCTCACATATAAAATGCATGGAAGGAGAGAAAAACCAGATACATGAATTTGAAATAGTCACAGTAATAGCAAATGAGACGGTGACAATGCCAAGTGGCCAATAAAAAGATCTGTATTGCATTTAACGGATTCTAGGGACCTCACATTGATGACAAGAAACCATTCCCAAGCTACACCATTTTCCTTTCCAAAGTGTAGAGGTTAGCTTTCCAGTACTGTCTCAGAGCTCCTCCTAACATGTATAATGGAAGAAGGAAAACCCAGGGCTTACAGAAGGGCAGTTTGCTGCTCTGTGTCTATGTTGCAGCATCTGCTGAAGGCAGCGAGAACCTTAGTGCTTTGGAGGATCAAGCACTGATATTACCTTCAGCATAGTGGGCAGCAAGAGCAACACGTCAGTCAGCAATCTGTGAGAGACAGCCCAAATTCTCATTGTTGTTCTCATGTTGCAGGATAGGAAGAGATCTTCAATAAATGCAGCTTAATACAAGCAGAGCTTCCCTAACTCCTCAAGAACTTACTAACAGTAGCTCATCTCAGCAGAATGATGCAAAGACCTACAGATCCAAAGTCTGTGCTCTGCTCTTCCTGTCTGGCAAGGTTGTGGAGAAAGGGCTTGTTTCTCTGTTGTACTGGGTTGATCGTGCTCATGATTTTTCTTTTTTTTGGAGGGAACATTACATCCACCTCTGATCTACCAGAAAATAAAGCCTTCTTCCATGGACCCGGGTACTTGGGTGCAAATAAAACTTCTGTGATAGGTGGTTGACCATTGATAGTCATGGGTATTTAGCATCTATGAGAGGTCTTTGTTGAGACTCTGAACAACACAAGTGGTTACAATAATTCTGCATATTTATGAGCAGAGGAAGAGGCCACCAGAGCTGCTGTTTACATGGTATGGAGGCTGGCAGCTGATTTCCCTGAAAGGTCAAATCTAATCTTGGTAGCAAGTAATGACAGACCTTTCAATTCACAAGACACATGCACGCATTTCAGCCACCAGATTTAACCATCTCCTGGGCTTGTTTTCTTGCAAATACCTTGTGTCTCACTTGGACCCCGCTATTCCTCTGGGACACCTAGATGAACCCTGGACTCCAGACTGCAAGATTGGAAGGATGTTTGGGACGAAAAACTAAGCTTTTTATAAAGTTTTCTAGGAACGAGTGAGCGAGTTACACCAGTAATGGTTTGTCTCACTGTTCAAGTAATTTCCATTCCCTCATCTGTATCTCTTGTTAAACCACTCAAATTTACAGAAGAAAACAGGAACCATAAAGAAAATACCAACAATCTCTCTGCAAGTCTCTGCAAAGACCCATTCCCTCCTTTACTCTAACCTAAGCACGTGTGTCCACTATGAACCTCACCTGCTGAGTTACCGCTAAAAGTAAATCTCTTTATGTGTGTTAGTCTGGAAGTCTTCCAGAGAATTTTAATCTAAGTGGCTCTTTGTAAAATGTTGGTTGCTAGTAATCTACCATGTGTAAATTGCCCTGTTGAATTTTTATAATAAATGTGTAATGCCATAGTGAGCAATGTGTGGATTTTGCCCTATTGAAAGTGGAAATTTAGACTGTTACTTTCAATCTAACCCTTTACAGTGTGGTAATTCCTGACAGGGATAACACTGTATCCAAGCACTACAGCTGTGATAATTAATCTGTAATAACTGATGAAGCTAATCTTGTTTTTACTGAGCTGCCTGTTTCCTTGTATCTGCATCATTCATTAGATCATTACATCTTCACATCTTCATTCACCATTACATCAGTGGTAAAAATGATCTAAAATGCAATGACACCTTCTGGTCACTTTTCTATTTATTGTAGTGTAGGTGTGGTAACAGAAATATCAGTGTTGCAGTAGATAAAATAAAGTACACAGGTAAAGCAAAATTTACCAGCAGAGGTAATAACTCTAAGTAGGCCAACCAGTGTATCTGTAGAAGTTAGCCAAGACCTCAGACACACAAAGCTTTCTTGAGAGACTGTCACAAGAGGAATTGTATGCCCCAAAGACTGCCTCTCTCTTTAGGGAATTTAACATATTAGATATTAGATACAAACATATTAACATGTTAGATACAAACCTTCCAGATCAACAGTGACATATTCTGACTTCAAATCCTAATCAGAATTTCTATGTGTTATTAGCAGACCTGCTATAAAATTAGAACCAGACTCAAGAAAAAAGTATTATCATTTCAACACAGGCTCCTTTTTGTCAGGGAAGAAATTAAACCTACATCCAGCTGTAGCATGGGCTATTCTGCTGCCAAATGGGAACAAAATGCTTTAAATATGTGTCATGTCCATTTGATTTATAACAATCCACTCATAGGATTTTTCACACTTTATATGATTTATATAAAAACAGTTACATAATAAGAAAGTATAATATTTTTCTTGTTTCTTTGCCCACCCCATAAAATATTCACTTGCTTCAAATAATCTATAGGAATGTATGGTTACAAAAAAAGGACCAGTGGGAGTTTGCCCAGGGAAGGATCAAATGGAAAACTGAGAGAGAATTGGCCACAAATAAATATTAAATAACTGTTTTTCTTTCCAGTATATGTTGCAGCTATAAGAAAAGAAAAATAACAAAAATCTCAATATATAGAATCAAAAAAGTATTGATCCAAAAAAGTATTGATCCAAGAGGGAAGAATGTGACATATGAGGTTGCATTCATCCACTTAGATGACGATTCTTCCAATATGAAAAAGAAAAAATTTGGTAACTGGAATAAGGAATGCCATTACTTTCAACCTGTGTCCTGCATTTTTCTTGCTTCTCCCTAATCCTTCATGAGTGCTTCCAAAGTCTATCCAGATCTGCCTTGTCATTATATTCCTGTTCCACTGAACTCAGATACTTGTTAGAATATTTTTGAATGTATTGGTGTACATAAGGCCTAAGCTGTATGTATAGTGCAGTCATGATGCCGGTCCAGTTAAAGTCATAAGGCAACCATTGAGGTGGCTTTTTCCTTAACTCCCAGAATTTTGACTGAAGCTGTGTAATATATTTTAGTTTGCTTAGCAATGTTTATTTAGCTTTACCTCTCACGATTCTCACTGTAAATTATATTGTTATTAATGACAGCCATGAAGGTTATTTTGCAGGTGGTTAGGACTGTGAAGACTTTTTTCTCTGAAAAAAAGATTAAGAGAATTATACATACAGAGTCATTCAAAATATCTGCTTTAATTTTGCAGGCTATGCAAAAGATTACAATCTGACATAAATGTATGCAATCCCTTTGAAGTCTTTACCCTACAGCAGTGTAGTGTTCATCCCAAGCTTCTGGATGTGTTCAAGCTGCAGTGTCACCAAGATTAGATAATTGCATACTTACTCATTTTACAAGCACTTCTGCGAAGCCCTCTAAAAATTACAAACACTTTTGAAAAGACCTTTCACAGCTGTGCCTAAAAGGCTAAAATTATACGTGCTACTATGTGAGATGCTAAATCATAGCTTCACAGCATAGTAAAATGGCAAGGAAGTGTTCTGCTTTGCGGAATGTTCGGTGATGAACTTGACTTTCCTGGAGTGTGGATCTTTCATCTGTCACTTGCTAGACCACAAGCCAAAGCTGTTTCATTTAATCCCATTATTCAGGTACTCTTAGAATAGCAGGAATGCTCTGCTATAGATTTTACTCCTCTGCTTTGTTACTTGGTAACATTTACTGACATTCACTAAGCTTTTTTTTAAAAATATTGCTGGTTTTATCTTGCTATCCATTATTGAAAGCAGAGCTAGTAAAATCATGTGTGAAACTTCAGAAATGTAAGGTTTTTATTTAACATTAGCCATAGAAATCTGATTGTAAAAACGAACAAAAATAACCTCTTCAGCATCTGATATGGACAATATGATATGCCAGTCATATCCTGAGCTGCATAAAGAGAAGTATGGCCAGCAGTTCGAGGGAGGTGATTCTGTTCCTCTACTCCGCTCTGGTGAGACCCCACCTGGAGTCCTGCATCCAGCTCTGGAGCCCTCACTACAGGAAAGACATGGACCTGTTGGAAACGGTCCAGAGGAGGCCACAAAAATGATCAGAGGGCTAGAACACTTCTCCTATGAGGACAGGCTGAAAGAGTTGGGGCTGTTCACCCTGGAGAAGAGAAGGCTCCATGGAGACCTTACTGCAGCCTTTCAATACTTTAAGGGGGCTTATAAGAAATGGAGAGAGCCTTTTTTACCAGAGTCTGCAGTGACAGGATAAGAAGCAATGGTTTTAAACTGAGAGTAAATTTAGATTGAATATAAGAAATCATTTATGATGAGGGAGGTGAGACCCTGGAACAGGTTCATCAGAAATTGTGGGTGCCCCATCACTGGAAGTGTTTAAGGTCAGGTTGGATGGGGCTTTGAGCAACCTGTTCTAGTGAAAGATGCCCCTGCCCATGGCAAAGGTTGAACGTGGTGATCTTTAAAGGACCCTTCCAATCCAAACCATTCTATGATTCTTTGAAGGGTGCTAAGAGCCTGACTTAATTCTTATGTGAACCATTATTGTTTTGTTACAGTGAGATTATTTTAAGAGTGTATCCTTTGAATAGTGCTTGAAGAGGACAAACTCATTTTCCAGAGGTGCAGTGTGATCCACTCTCTGTACTGCATTATGGCTCGAGTACAAGTGTAATTGCATGTGTTGTTGCTTCTTTCACTGCAAAAGCACCCAAGTCAATTTTCTTTTAATTTCAATTCCACAACAGCTTAAACTGATCTGTATCAGGGCAGATGTGCTGCTGTTACTCACCATCTCCTCTGAACTAAGTATTTCTACCTCCTTCTTTTTACCACAGTTTATATCATCAGAGTCTGCAGTAAGTTCAGAGAATTGCAGAGGCAAAAAACCTTGTCACTCATGCACTACAGGGCTCAGTTTCTGTCTGGGCCACGTCTTCACAAGAAGAGCACAGGGGAGGGCTAGAAACATGCAGCTGCAGCACAGTACACCAAAAAGCAATAGGCATGTTATTTATTGCAGCAATAAATGCTTATTACTTATTTTTAAAGATGAATTTTACAATATTATTTTTTTTTCTTTCTCTTTTTTTTTTTTTTAAACATAGATGGTTCTTTCTGGGATAACTTCATGTCCAGCTTAAACCAGATGCACATTCCTAAGATTACGAAATACCGTCATATACATTGTTCAGACAACTATTCTTGGGTAAAACAGAACAATTTTACCAATTTCAAAGAAGTGCAACGAGATACAAGGAGTCCTGTAGAGACTAAACTCCAGAAGTGTTTGGAATGCCTCTTTTCAGATACTTCTGTTAATATTTTGAGCTAAAATACTTCAAGTTTTACACCTTCCTAGAGTACATTTGAAAAAGATAAAAACTAAAGCTTGTGAAAGAAATTACAGAATCCAGTCTTTGTAAGTATTTCAAACTTTGGCTACCAGCAAATGCCCTGAAATACTTTGCTAGTCCCTTCCTGAAGTTTTCTTCGCTTTTACTTGTTTTAAAACATCATAAAGCCCCTTGGCCACCAGGAGGGGGATTAGGGATGGTTGGATAAGTACTGAAAAGGTAGTAATTTTCTTGGTTACTAATACATGGTAGGAATCAACTGCCAATAATAGCCATTAGAGGATGCAGATATACCGTACTCAGATCTACATATAACACAAATGGGATTAATTTAACTTCAGGGACCTAAAAGTTAGGTGCCAGCAATCAGCTGGCTGCCTCAGCTTCCCGTCTAGGTAATAGAAACCTCCCAAGAGCCATTCATCCCAGGTGCCCCTGGCAAGTGGAAGGAATCAGCTCCTCTAACTCCTTAAAAACTTTACCGTCTTTTATTTCATAAAAAGTTTAGCCTTTTCTGAAAACCTTCTGGATAATTTGGCTTGTATATTATTAGAGTCCTAGGTAAATAATTTTCATTCAAAGCACATTTTCTTGTATTTTTTGTTCTTTAAAAGTATATTTATCACTGTCATATTACCCAGTCTAACAATAACCATCTTCAGTTTTGCCTGTAGTGTGTATGATCACATTGGCTGCTCGAATATGTAGTGGGGGGGCTTTTCAAAGCTTTGTGATTACCTTAAAAGTAAGCACAGACAAGTTTGTAGCTAGTTTCTGTTTCTTTCTATTTTTGTCCAGTTTCTTGGCAAGGATTTGGTTAATGGGAAGCCTAGGGTACAATATCCCTTTCTTGTTGACTGGTTTCCGATGGGAAAATGAAGCATCAAATATTGCAGCTCCCGTGTAATCCAAATGAATCGATAAAGTAGATTTATTTGATCACTGGGTCTGTGTAGGTCTGAAATTGCCTATTTCCAAAGGGTAATAGTTTCAATCTATTAACAAGGCACACACTTATCTCTAAAAGACACAGTTCACATCTCCACCAGGCAAGCTAATGGAAATTAATGGTGATCTGCTTGTGTAACAACAGACTAGTCATCACACAACTGAGCATTCAGCTCCCTGATAGTGGAATTATCTCCAAGACTACCAAAAGGAATGAGATAAGATGCACCAAGTGACCTAGGTGCCCACAATTTTCATGTAGCAATACCTTTAGGTACCTGACACCTGCATTTGAAAGTCTGGATCCTGTTCAGGAGATTTTCATATGAAAACTTGAGGAGGGTTAGACAAAAGGTCAAGGATCTGTGTAAAGGTAACCAGTAGGGAATACAGCAATGCAAGACACTAGACATGCCTTCTGCCTCACCTCATCTTCCTGGACACTTGACTAGAGGCTGTAGGGAGGCATGTCTCTCCACCTGGGATTGACAGTCATCAGCTTTCTGGCATGTTAGGAAGAACAGAGCAGAGTTTACCATTTCCCTTGGTTGCCCAAAGATCCTCGTGCCAGCTAAACCATTTACAGACCACTGCAGGCTAATGCCTAGAGCATGTGCTTGGGAAATAGGAGAGACTGGCTCTGTTCCCTTCTCATGCATGGGGATCACACCCATGGCATTTCCGCTGCCTGAAGGGACAAGAGCTACAATGCTGGTCTGTGCAGGTCCTGGAATTATAGAAGTGTGATGTACAGCTCACTCCTGGCCCAAAGCAGTAGCCCAAATTAGGAACCTAGGGGTAAAATGTCCAGCTGAAATAAGGGCACGATTATAATACTTTCTGGCAGACTATCTGTGCATTTGGCAAAGGAAACGGACCTGCAACCTCCTTCTTGGATCCAAATTCCCTAAACACTCAGCAGGGAGGTCTGCTGGCTTGCTTCTGTCTTGCCCTGTTGTCTCTGCCCTGTGTTTCCCCCTCCAGTGTTAACATGGGCAGAGCGGGTTGGTGCCCTTCTGTGATGAGTGGCAAGGTACTCCCTAGGAGGGTCTGCAGGCCTCTCTGCTAGTTCGGAAATCCTAGAGACCTTGGGATTGGAGGTGGGTACACAGCTATTTGCCCTGGAAAAGCTTAATGAGGTAGAAAGAAAGCTAAGGAACTCGCAGCCAAGCAAGGAGGTGGCAAGTGAATTTTTAAAGTTTCTGTGGGTAATACACCAACTAAGAAAGAGACATTTTTGCATCGCACTTCTGTACTTAGTCACAAACCTCACAAGTCCTGCTTTGTGCCATTAAAACCACTTCTTCCTTCAAAGGTATGTCAGCACTATTGTGAAAGATGACATTGCAGAATTATCAGAGCAGAATAATTAAATGAGAAGTCTTTTCCAGTTCTTCCTCCAAAAAAGCCTTTCTTTCATTCTTATAGTTTCTTCAGACCTCAGCAAAGAAATGTTGCTCTACTGCCCTCTTTTGATTCTTCCCTCTTATACCCTCCTTTCTGACTAAATCTGATTCCCCTTGTTGGCCTTGAGCAAATGACCATGCAGGGAGGGTTGTCCCATCTTCTGGGTAACTCAATGGTAATTGTTATTGAAGCCCTGTTCACCTTAGTACTACAGCTGTAGAAATCGGGACAGAGACAAAAGAGATGTCGTTACTAATAAAACGTTGTGCTTATCTTCAGATGAGCTTCAGGACTAATCCCAAGGTGTCAATAGTATTACTAGAATAGCTAAAGCAGGAGGAATATTTTAGCACATAATGAGCTATGCTGCATTTAGGAAGAAAGAAAGAACAGTATTACAGTTTAAAAAACAGATGGGGATTTCATATGTAGTTATTATAAGCAACAGAGGGTGAAGAATTAATACAAAAAAAACTACTGGGCTTTAGCAATGTGCTTATGATTAATCACTAAATATGGATATTCTAACACTGAAATGCATGAAGCACATTGTCTTATCATCGAGTAAGGACATTGTTTTACTTACAGAAAAAGAATGAATAGTATAGAAACATGACTCAGGACAGCACCTAAAGCATGCTTGAGAACTTCAGTAAATGAAACAAATTTTGGGGTTATTGTAAACTGTATTAAATCTCTGTAATAATCATTCTTATATTAGCTCCAGTGATCTGAGGACCTCTCAGTACATTATCTATAATTTCTGGGGTTTTTTTGTAATAAGCATAATCTCAGGAAAACCTCACACATACCTTGAAACATCTGCAATGAAGAGCCATCTAAAATACCTATGCATAAAACAGCTTGAAAGACTAGAATTTATTGTTCATCCATCTGTAACGGCAGAAAGCATGTATTCTATTCTAAAAGTGTGTAGCTGAAAACCAATTTCCTGACCTGCTTCATTGTGTGGCCCTATAGTTTGGCTGTGGGGGTAGCACAAGTCAGGTGGTAATAAGCAGCCAGAAGGAGACAAGGAGAAACACCTTTCATGAGCACTGTCATGAAAACCAACGTGTGATTGAGTCATGGTGTGAGTATGTGCCAGTATGTGCTCATTTCTGATTTCTCCCCACCTTCCTGGTACTACACACTCCATGAGGCTGCTCTGGGCTGTCCAACCTCCCTTGAGCTGCAAGCAGGCTGTCCAGGGCAGTAGTAGTGTCAATTGGTGTGAAAAAGTGATAGTTCTAGCACAGAAGACCCAAAAGCCAGGGCACTTTACTGCTTTGCACATCCCAGCATGCCTGTCATGTCACACCTGGACCTGGATCACTGGAGATGGGGGAAGAGCTATGGAGTTGCTGCTCTGTTCCTCCATCTGGAGGCTGACAGGTTCCATCTCTTGGGGCTCCCCTTAATGCTAGTCTTTCTGCCTTCCTTTTGTTTCTGTCGTGCCCATTGACCAACACATTTTACCTGTATGTACCTTTTCATTTCAATGAAATCATCATCCTTGATCCAATACTGATGTCAATTCAAGTGTGCTGTAGTCCATCTCTAAGCCATTGTGCTTAGAGAAAAAACACTTCTTGGTTAGGGGCTTTATACCAAGATTGTAAAAATATTGTTGTTTAACAATTATTTAAAGTTTTGTAACTGGAAAATACTCCTTTTGAAGAAGAAGGAAGAAGAGGTACTGGATTTTGTGCAGCATGTCAGCCATTCCTGTGGTTAGAGCTGGCTAAAAAAAGACTACATAAAATTTAGTGAGGGAAATAATTCTTACCCATTTACTCATATGTAGTATCATATGGCACAGTCATCACAGTTAATATAGGGGGAAATCAAGTGTTAAATATTTTACAAATGACTTTTTTTTTCAGTTGAGACAGGAACAAGAGACATTTCAATAGCTCTTTCACTACATAATAAAAAATGCTTACCAAATCTCACAAGGATAAGATTTACCTGCAGCTACAGCTATAACCCAACATGGTTCTGCAAGCACTCCCAGCACAAAGTACAGGAAAAGTAGGTATATCACAAGTAACTTCAATTGCTATTTATTTTGCCAGTGCTTTCTAGGTCAAAATATCTCTGTGCCATTTGTGGAAAATGATGTGTATTTTAAAATTGTTGACAGTTTGTAAGGCCTGCTTTTTACCAAATCCCTGTGTGATGGAAGTAATGAGGCTAGCAAGAAGAGCAGAGGCACCTACCAGACTGGTTTTACACCACACTACAGAATGCTTTACATTACAGTACATAACAACACGTGTATTCGTGCTTGTATGTCTGCGCATTGCATAGCTGACCAAGCCCAGTTGTTTATTTGTCCATGAATCTTTTTGGCAGTTTTGACCCAATACACACTGCAGTGAATAGTCTGAAGGAAGATGTAGACAGTTCCAGGCATTTTCCTTTGATCTAGCTGTCCAATTTTTGCTTCAATTGAGTTGTCTGTCATCGCTGATCAAATACAAATATGTGGCTGACAGCATAATTACATATTATTTCTGTGTCATTTGCCTGTCTCATTACCTCTAGCACACCAGAATGGTTCTGGCAAGGCTCAGATAACAATAAGGGTACTTCTTATTAGAGGTAAATCCTCTGAATCCTCTTTTCCATCACTTTGTGTTTTATGTAATCTCAGTGACACATGATGACAACACTCCTGTGTGGATCTGGTAAGAGATTACATCTACATGTGCTACGATGGTGCACAGCAGGATGACCATGAGCCAGCACTGTGCCCTCGTGGCCAAGAAGGACAATGGCATCCTGGGGTGTATTAGAAGGGGGGTGGTTAGTAGGTTGAGAGAGGTTCTCCTCCCCCTCGACTCTGCCCTGGTGAGACCGCATCTGGAATATTGTGTCCAGTCCTGGGCCCCTCAGTTCAAGAAGGACAGGGAACTGCTGGAGAGAGTCCAGCGCAGGGCCACAAAGATGATTAAGGGAGTGGAGCATCTCCCTTATGAGGAAAGGCTGAGGGAGCTGGGGCTCTTTAGTTTGGAGAAGAGGAGACTGAGGGGCGACCTCATCAATGTTTATAAATATGTAAAGGGTGAGTGTCACGAGGATGGAGCCAGGCTCTTCTCAGTGACAACCAATGATAGGACAAGGGACAATGGGTACAAACTGGAACACAGGAGGTTCCACTTAAATTTGAGAAGAAACTTCTTCTCAGTGAGGGTGACAAAACACTGGAACAGGCTGCCCAGGGAGGTTATGGAGTCTCCTTCTCTGGAGACATTCAAAACCCGCCTGGACGCCTTCCTGTGTAACCTCATCTGGGTGTTCCTGCTCCAGCGGGGGGATTGGACTGGATGATCTTTTGAGGTCCCTTCCAATCCCTAACATTCTGTGATTCTGTGATGAAGTGCCACACTGTTGAGATTACATATTTCTCCTTTAGATCAGGACAGCTACGTTGAGCTCATGTTTTTCTTCCCCTCTGAATACCGGTGACTTTCCAGACCATTTCAAGATGAGAAAAGCGTTACAGTGCTGTTGCAGAGAGAGATGTTACACAAGTGATTTTGTGTCTCACTACATGTAGACTAAGCATTGAAGTCCATGTGCCATTTTCCCATTAAATTCCTAGGTTTCAGATATGTAGAGTGCTCATGGGATTTTTGCCCAGGTAGAAAACACCTCCCTCTTAGTTTTTAAGCTGTCTGAAAAATAAAGATATGTGAGTGCTTACTGGCTTACTGTGGCTGAAGGTGATCCATAGGCATGTTACTCAGCCTGTGGCATCTGTAACCACTAGTGGTCCATGAGACATCTGAAGGCAAAGAGTTTTGCTTGCTTGAGCTCCCACAACTGCAAAGAAATATGATGATAGAAGATGACCTCTGGATATTTTTCCCAGAAAGGCCAGATGGGTATTGATACGGAAAAAAAAACCAAAACCCCAAATCTGCTGATCCATTTCCCTCCAGGTCTGTGGAGTCATGGCCATCCTCTACTCCTCCAGTACTTTGTGTGGCTGAAGTGGTCATTCTCAACAGCCTGAGGGTTACTCTGCCATCTGTCTATTCACAGTCCAGCAGAGCAAGCGGCATTAGGGAGCATGAAATCAGATGGTGTTGTTCCCACTTTCTTTCTCTTTTCCTGCCACACTTGCTTGTCGACCTAGCTAGATATTATCCAACCTCTGGCTTTTTCTAGCCCCACAAATATGCCTTTTGAGCTACGATTAAGCCTGTCTGCAAACTAAATCTTTCTGGGTTTTTTAGATAATTTTTAAAATATCCAGATTCTTTATAGGTCTGCAGCTATATGTGTAGATTAGAAGCAGATGGATCAGGACAATCGAGGCAGCCTCAACAGGAAAAGACACAGAGCTTAACCCAGATCTGATGATGATGATGATATAGTATCATGGAGCTGTACTCCATATCAGCCGAATTTAGCAATAGAGATCCATGGAGGAGACCAAATTAAAAGCATATCCATCACCAGTAAAATCAAACACAAGGCTGGGGGCACACACACATACGCAGAGTCCACTTTAAGTCTAAAACAATGCTTTTACACAAAGAAAAGGAATTTATCTTAACAAATAAAGTCTAATACTGCTTTTGTTCTTGTTTAATTCCCAGAAGGGTCAGATACAACGTCTCTCTCCAGGAAGACTCCACAATGAAAAAAATAACCCACAGTTGTTTCTTACTGATCATGCTTCTAATTGTAAGTACAAGAAAACTGAACTGCTCATGACACCTGCCAAGTTTATACTTGTGGTGATATCCAGAAAAATGAGTACTGAGTCATATTTGGTTTACTGCACAGGTGAAGGAATGAGTTCCCTTACTGATAAATTTCAAAGTAAGGTTAATAAAGTTTCTAAATAAAATATCTCATAAAAGTTTGAACTTAAAACCATTTTTTCTTGATGAGACAGAGCTGCAAGTCTGAAGAAGGTAATGCATGTGATTTTTCATTTCTGTGTTTTACAGGCTACAATGTATCAGTGACACAGAAACTTATGTGTTTGAAAACTTCCTTAACATTGTGTGTGAGACATAGACTGACTTAAGTAATCATGGATTTTCACTGTTTATAGTTACTCTGCTATTAGGAAAGCAACTGAAATGGAAAATAACAGTATCAAGTGTAGTTATTCAGTTAATATGCTATTTTCAACTGTTTAATACCAATATTAAAGTTATTTAAATGTATGGAACATGGCTGAGTAACTGTTGTTCTAAATATGTAGTAAATGAATTGCTAACTGACTAAATACCTCTCATGTAAGTTGAATGCTTTCTCTGATCTCTACTTGTGAAACCTCAAATTGTTAGCAATTATAATAAAATCATAGACATAACAGGCAGTCAGAAATGAGATTACTGCCCAGAGCCTCAGTTACAGAACAGTCAGAGTATGCCTGAATGATGCCACTGGCAACAAGCACCTCTCTACGTTGATGTGGTATGAGTAACTTGCGTGCCAGATCCCACCTTATTGCACAACTAACTATTTATCTCTGTGTTCCTGAAGAAAGCTTTGATTCTTATTCTTCTTATATTTTGTTGTTTAGCTCCTCATGCCTCTCTGTTTCTCATCTTATCTTCCACCACCCTGATGTGGAACATTTGAGCAGGTCTCCCCATCAACTCACATATTTTCTGGCTCTAAGCTGTAGAAACAGGGCTAGAAGACATGTTGGGGAACAGTAGAGACTGCTCTCCCGGGTTTGTTTGTTGGTCTGTGTCCCTCCTCTTCTTTCAGCCTGCCATAACTTGCCCACAGTACTGTTTGCCACTTGATGTGGATAAAAATGAGAGAAGGAAAGTAGAGAACAGTAAACAAATGATGAATAGAAGGAGGTAAAAATAAAACAGTTAAATGAGATCAGAGAGGAAAACATCAAAGAACGCCTGATTTTGGTAAAATACTGAATTCATGGTTCAGGATTAGAACCCTCAACCAAAGAAGATCTGGACAGCAGGAGAAAGAATGGAGGAGAGATAATACATTTCTGCTAACTTGGTCTCAAAAGAATTTGTCTAGAATTAGTTAATGACTTGAAGAATCATCCCTGTACTTGGCAGAGGTCTTCTACCTTGAGGTATATTGGAGTATTCTGATATTTGTGAGCTTTTGTGGCTGTTACACATAGCCCCGCAAGGGATGCACATAGCAATGCACTGTCTGGGACATCAGCTGTGGTCAGAGATCTCTTCAACAAAATGACCTGACAGACACCAGCTTCCTTGGTCTTGGTCCTTGAATCCCAGCTGACCTGCATAGCCTGACAGGGACTTTGGCAAAAAAACGGTGAGTCTTCCTAGAATAAGCCAATGCTGACTGAAGGAACAGCTCCAGATTATTTTTCTTCCCCATTCAAGTAACAGGACTGTAAATATTCTGATAACTAAAATTGTTAACAGCATTTCTTAGTGTCTGAGGTGCTCTGACCTAGCAGCATGGATTTGTACGTCAGCCCTGAAGGACTGGGGTGATCCTTGCCATTTTGTTTACAAATCTTTTAAATATCTCACCCATGACAGCGTGTGTTCAACATTAGTTCTGTGCTCATTCCTGCAGTACTCCAGGGCCAGGATTTCTTTAAGAAACTCTGCAGTGAGATATGCATCCCCTTCCTTTTAGGTGTGTTTGCACCACAGGACTTTCCAACTTCTGATCTCCATGGTTAACTTAAGCACGAATTTCCTTACGTTTTCACTGTTCCAATCTCTACAATTCCTTCCTTCCCTGCTGCAGTGGCCAGGCTGTGATCTACTTAGGCACCTCCTAGACTAATTTATCTTTCAGTAAGTGAGAAGCAACAGTCATAGAAGTAGACCATGAACAAGCTCTGTTTCCTTGATGACACTTGCCAGAACACTGCTAGATCAAATATGAAAAATATTTGGCATCAGTCATTTTTACAAAAATTTCCCCACCAGTAGCTGGTAGAAAACGTTCATTTTTTTACATTTTGTTTGTGATCTGTAACAAGGAAAGTATGTCTTTCTTTCTTTTCCAAAAAGACTGTTCCTGCTCTGTTCATTCTTCTAATCACTCCTCTGTTCCCAGAGCCATGAGCCCCTGGGACTTACATGTCAGCTACTGTCTGAGGTTCAGGAAGATACAGTCATTAAAGTGGCTTGTGACACAAGGGTGATCTCCCATTCTTGTTCTTTACTCACTCCACAAACCATCTTCTAGATCTTTTTTCTTTGATGGCTTTGATCGTTTACTGTCATCCTCTTGTCTGTGTCCTGCACTCCCAGCTGGTAACTGCAAGTGACTGCGAAGCAACACAACCTTTTGAGGTCCTTGCTTTACCCTCTGGGCTCCAGGCTCTCTGTTTATGCCATTTGTCCCACTCTTGGTGCCTGATTCATCTCATATCTCTTGAATGTTTTGTCCTTAGACCCTAGTTTTAGTGTATCCATAGACCACCCCTCCCCACAGTCTCCAGCCTTTAGACCTGTCACCAAGGCGTTTTGGTACCTTGTGATAGAATCCAGGTCTCTTGCACGTATCATTCTTTGCGAGAATAAAGAGCACTCTTCTGTGTACAAGTCCATAGTAACTCACCTTTGCCAAAAAAACACTAGAATACCAGTTACTCCAAAACTTAATTTAGAAATAAAAGTAATTCCTTGTTGTCTTCTTCTTTAATGGCTTCCCTTGCTTTTGGATACACAATAATGACAATGCTTGCAGCATCACCAGATAGTCCTCTACAATTCAAGGTGGATTCCATTGGAAAATTTAACCCTTCATTATTTCTTAGTTCACTTTATTCCTGATACTCTCAAGTGGTTTGTAATTATTGAGAGTCACAGAATGTGACTGAGAATTATTTCCTCAAATACGTGAGCCCCTGTACACCAGAGCAATTAGTTTATCTCCTCAGTGCACATTTCTCTCTGCAAGAGAGCTGGAGCGTCAGCACAGTGTGCCCAGGGGCATCAAACTGCAGAGAATGAGGAGGAGGAAACAAGCTTGGGTGTCTTTCCCCTCTGACCGATCATTTTTGCAGGACATTGAAAAAAGATAATTCTGTTCTCTGCATGATTTTCTCAAGTAAGAATTGTCATCTAGTGCTTACAAATGGTACTTTGGTCTTATCCTGTAAATGAGGATTGATGGAGTAGTTTTTCTCACATATTCCAATTTTGTTGTCCTAAGCCAACTACAAAGTGCTCAGTAAGGACAAAATGGATGCTGCAGCTGGAGCCCACAGTATTATTCAATTAGGTCCATTAGGCCAATATTGTATTTTAAAATAAACTTGTTTTGAGTAAAAACCCAATTGTACAAGTTCATTACATCCAAATCTGTCAAATTGTTACCAAGCCTCAGTCATTAACCTATGCACAGTCTGGTATGTTACCTCTGCTCCTGAAAGACTTGTGTATAATTCCCATTCACAACACATGGAAAATCAGTTACATGAGAGCCTAAATGTATTTTTTGGTAACTGCGCAAAGTAGCGTGTTTTGGAACACAGTTGCAGTAGGTTCAAGTCTCCAGAAGCCAATTAGTAGGATGTTTTGAAGGCACTGCTCATGGTGTACCCACTAGATCCTCGCGGCTGGGAGTGCAACATGCCCGGTGAGGGGGTGCAGCCAGGAGTCCCCCTGGCCTCTGCCATCTGCCCACCTCAGCAGCTCTCACCACGGGTCTCTAAAACCCCTGTCTGTGCAGGCACCATAAGCACAAGCCTTTTCCTGCTTAGACAGTGGCCCTTCCAGCATCTGGTCCAGAGCTGGCCCCAGCCTTCGGTGAGCCAGAAGAGCTGCTGAAGATCTGTGGCAGATTCCCTTGTCATGCTTTGTCATGCTGGCTGTCTGGGACTGCGGGGAGCGCAGGGGCTTCCCCAGCCACTCGGGATGTACTCCTTGGACTGTGGGGCTGGTCAGTGGAGCTGCATCAACCACGTGCATCAGACCATTGGCTCCGTGTGCCTGTGGGTGACACCGGTGCTCATGGCCTCCATGCTCTCTCAGATTGGCAGAGATGGTTTCACCACCTGAGCCCATGCCTTTGAAAGCTGTTGTTCTGAAGTGTGCATTTCCCTTTATAACTGTGGGTTGCTTCAAGCTGTAAGGAATTGGACTTGTAAGTTCTGGACCTCTTCTCACACAAGGAAAACTCAGGAAAGCAAGCTCCTGGTGATTTAAGGTGGGGAGAATTAGTGTGAGAATTTGAGACTCAAGCTGCTCGTGGTTTCCCAAGAGGGAGAGGAATGGCATATTGTGTTCTGTTCACCTCAGTTTCAGGGGTGATCAGGACTTCTTGTCTCCATCTTTGCTTTTTAAAAATACAAGAATGTTGCTATGCAGCTGATTGCTCTAAAGAGGCCTCTCGCAAGATGATAATCAGAGCTACAAGCAAAAATCCATGAAGTATTCTGCAGCCTTCCTTTAAGCCCACAGTTTGCATCAGGCTACTCTGGGACTAAAGCTTCCTCACAAATCCTGCAGCAATGGAAAAGAACTGTAAGATTCGTGAGTTGCTTTTCATTACAAGTGCCTTATCTTCATCTGCTGCGGCTGATAATCTCGAGCTTGTTTAAACAGCTGCCAAAATCTGTGATCTAAGTCATATGAGATCTCACTGTGAGATAATTTCCATCCTACTTCAACAGCAATTGAGTTTGGGAAAATTTTAACATTCAGTGGTTAAGTAAAACACATCATGTCGAGGTATTTCATCAAAGAAATTGTCTGCTGTTTCCTAGCAGATTTGTGATGGATAAGTTGTTATGTTTACAGAGTACCATGCACTAATGACCTTCCTGAGGTATTACAGTTGTTTTCTCATCTGTCCTAACACTAGCAGCTGTGAAGAGTAGTTCAAATGTAATTGAGGTATGAGAGGGGCTCTGCAACCTGTCTAAATCATGCTGAGCTCTCACTCAAAGTTGTGATGTATTGAAGTACAGGAGTTAGGTGACCCACAAAATCGTGACTACACATAGCAGTTTTAAAATAAATGTACCAAATGAATGTTTGAGTTATTGAAATCACTACCAAACAGTTGGAGCATCCAGAATTTGAAATATATTTTGACTGAGCTCAAGACTAAATGTTGCAAAAGTTCTGTATTTAGTAGAAGGAGGGAAAAAAATAACAGCAAAGAAAAATACAAATTCCTTAGGAAAATAAAAGTCAATATTTAGTATACTTCAAGCTCCTTGATGGTGGAAGAAAAATATTTGGGGAAAGGAGTATTATGTTTGCTTTATCTGGATTCTCTCTTGCAGAAATGTGCACAGTCTTGCGCAGGTTAATAGCAGGTATCTCTTTTACAGAAACTGGGACACTATTTGTTCATTTCTATGCAGTTTAATAATGAAGCCAAATTGATTTATCTAGATTCCTTTATTAATTCTAGGTATACAGCGAACTTCATCATTCCCAGCATCCTGTTTTCTCTTTGTAATGATAATTCATTTTCTTATAACAGTCATTTGTCACGTGGTGGCTTGGTGGTCGTATGTATGACGTCATTTACTTGGACTTTTAGGAGTGACATCATATGTACGGCTGCTAAACTGCTGCATGGGACATCATTTAAACAGTTTTCTTCTGAAGAAATCATACCAACCATTTTCAGGCTTTGAACACATCCTGATTATTAAGTTGTGAATTATTTCTTTCTCTTTAATAAAGAATATTTATAAACAAATGAGGCATTCCTTTATTGTATCAACATCGTTTGTATTTCCATCTGAAGTAACTGATGGATGGGAAAAGTTTTAAACCTGCAGGACTCTGAACATTCAAAATTTGTTTAATACTGTAGATAGTAAACACATGAAAATTATTTAATCTTGGCTTTTTTATGGTGAGAACATGTTTTAAAACTTAGTTCCTAAGATATCTAGGTACAATCATGAAAACATGGTAGCAGAGGTGATTCCTAATCATTAATTCCATGAGAGCACAAACGCACACACACAGACTCGTGGGGCATTCCCAGCCTCTCCCATGCTACACACTAAGCTTTCCCCCACGTAGCCATGCCAAAGCTTCTGCTTCTCTAGTAAGAGAATAATGACCCAGTGATTTCTTCCTGCCCCATTTACCCTTTCCTGACCCCTAACGTAAGGAGTGTGAGAAGAATGAAACAAGAGTATCTGACATCACAAACTGTACCAAGATTTTTGTCTGACTGAGCCCCAAGAATTCAAGGCTGGATCATCAGCCCACTGAACTGACCTTGGGGAGATTGGGCTTTAGGCTCCAAGTCCCAGAGTGGTGGTGGATGTGTGATTCTCCTAGGCACGGTAGAAAACACCAGCATTGCAAATAGAGATGTGACTGCTCAACATGAGCAATCCAACAAATTTATTTTTCATTAGCCTGCTGAAATGATCATCTGATGTTAAGGTAGAAGAAAATTTTGTTCAAACTTCCATGGCCAGATTTTCAAATCTAGGCAAATAAAAACGAATAATAGCAGTCAAAGGGAAGAGTACTTTTAAGGGGCATATCACAGATGAACAATACCAGTAACGCACCTGCGTATAGCCCCATAATTGGATTTCATGCACAAGCTATTCAATTACATTGAAAGTGCTTGCGCCTTTGTGTTTGGTAATAAGGAAAAAAAAAAAAAAGAAAAGATAATTTAAAAGACAGCTGTCATCTAATATTATTATGCCAGTCTTTATCCAAGCTTGCTTTAGATTTACTGTAGACCATTAAGTGATTTCTACTGATGAAGTAATTTCCACTGAGCTTTACTGACGCAGTCTCATCTATATTTTTAATCTCTCTGAGTGAATTCTAGTCCCAAATGTGGGCAATAGACATTTTGCTGGGAATTTCAGCTGGGCCCTGTTTGCCTTGCTCAGAGGCAATAGAATGGGCAACCCACCTGGTTACATTGTTGAGCACTCTAAGTAATTTTGTGCACAGTCCAAGTTGTTTATGCTACCCAGCACTACATAAGCTCTCCAAATATTACTCATATTAACCTGTACAAAACAAGAGCCGACTTCTCCAGGAATTGAATTAATCCCTTACACACAGCAAGATACGAAACTGACCTTTGGTTTCCAAATTGTATCTTACCCCTCAAAATCATCATTTCTGGTTAAAAACTGTTACATCTCCAGCAGTTAAAAGATGCAAATAGAGCATTCCTTTTATAGACAGATTGTACTTTTTATTTCAGCTTATATGTTTCTGTAGTGTGCAATCTTCTGAGGATGGTCTGTCCTTTTAAAAATGGTCAATAAAAGAGGATTAAATGTTAGAAGGGCGAAAAGATATTCTGAAGCACTGAACAGTTTCTACGTTTTCTATCTGTGCAACCAGCATTTGCCAATTGTGTCACATCTGTGTTGTGCTTTATTCTGTACAGATAAAGCAAATGAAACGGCAACTATTTATGGCCAGCGACACCAGTCTTTCTGCTCTCTATAAGTGTGAAATGATTTTGATCTTGTTTGGTCAAACAAATCTGAAGAACAGATCATCTCCTTCCCAAAAGAAAACAAAAATAAAATAAAAACATTGTGGCAGGGGAAGGAAATTTGGTGATATTTTCCAAGCATAATCAGATGGTTATGCTTTCAAAACATGAGTTTGTTGCCAAATTGGCCGAGAATAACAGAGGAATCATCAAGAATGGAGGTGATGCCATGGAAGCCTTCCTAGCTTTCTTTGACAGTACCATTATTCCTCTCTTGAAGGCAAACAGCTTGGAGCTGAGGTATTATTCAAAATAAAAAAGAAAAAAATAATCATGGAGTGACTATGAATCACTTCAGAAAAGTACGGAAGCCTGTGGTGATACATGGACACGAAGGGCTAAGAGAGACCTGAGAGCATCCCAAGAGCCTTTCCTGCATTTTCCTATGCTATACGCTGGATTTAGGATATTGCTTGACTGGTTTTTAAATGATCCTCATAGACTCCAGCTACTCCTTTTAATCTTTTCACAAGTGAGGGTTCTGTGATAAGATTGGCTTTGCTTCTGTATTTCATGTTCTGGCTTTCTAGTTGCTTCATTTTTCACTTGGATGGCCAGACGAAATGTTCCAAATGGCTTCACGGTCCAAGTAAATCTGTGTGTGTGTGTGTACACACGCACATAAAATTTATATAAAATCGTATCTACCAGAAAATGTCTTCCTTCTTATTCCTCCCATTTTATTTCAAGCACCTTTTTAAGTGCAATGAGATAAACTGCCTTCACTGTTCTCCAGCCTTCAGACAGCATCTGTATGCAGTTCAAAATGAAAATGTTAGTATCGAAAGATATTAGATTGAATGAGGAAAAATAATTTGGTATATGAGCATTAAAAAAATTAAACTGAGATGATCTGCCACAGAAATATTAAGATAAAGTAATGCGTTTATTTTTTTCACCTCACTCAAGCCTACTGTGGTTTTGCTGTGTATTTACCAAGGTATTCTAGTTGTGCAAATTGAACAGAAAGTGATATATTAATAAGAAGTAATTACTTGTGATGTTCAATAGGAAAAAAAAAAGGAAACAACAATTAAAGAAGTAAGATGATATTAGAATTTTCAAACCTGTCATGTTTTCAATTTGGACTACAAATGCTTTCTTAAAGATCTGCGTGTTAGTATTTCGTGCTAAAAATGCCAAGTCTTTGTGCTTATGAGACTTGTAAGTTTTGAAGCAGCCTGTAAATGACTCGGTGGGTGTTTCTGATGGTTTTAGTACAGTTTAGTATAGGAAAAAAGCAGAGGGTCATACAATGAAGGCAGCATTGCTTTCACTTGGCGAAGCAGAGGAACTAATCCTTTCCTATCACCTTCATGCAGAGAAGTGTCCTGATAGAGGATTAAAGTAAAACAGAATTAGCTAAAGTGCCACACTTTCATTTCCACCCTGGCTCACAGACCTGGGCTGTGCAACAGATGGATGGATGGATGGATGGGTGGGTGGGTGGGTGGATGGATGGAAAAAAGGATATCTGGCCTCTCTACCTGAGATTTTTGCTTTCCAGGGGCAATGATCCTTCCCCTTTGCCATGCAGGCAGCTCAGAGTAGAAAGTCAGAAGACACCACTTGATCAAAGAGGACGTTGTTATTCAGACTTAAATTTAGGGACAGTTTGCTTTGGTACTTAACTAGGAGCTAAGGCCAGGTAGAAAGGTTTAAACTCTCTGCCCTGTGTTTCTACAATTTTAACAGTCGAAGGAGCTCAAAGCAGGTGGTATAAAACATGAAATAATCAGTTTTTGACTGTGGCACTGAGGTATTTTTTCTGAGCAATCTAGAGAGAAGTCAGCACAAGTGAGTGGAAATACATGGGTGTAACTTTGGGAAGATACAAAATTTTTTTGCAGATCACTAAGCTAAATGAAAAGATTTTAAAGACTTTATCAAGTTTTTAATGGTCCTCTGTTTTGCCCAGAAAAAGGACTTGATTGGAATCCTAAGTTTATCATGAGGTAAACTAGTAAAAATTCAGTATTTATTTTGCAAGCCGTATAAGGCTTATCATAATGCTAAACACGTGCAAATAAAAGGCCTTTGAAGAATTCATAGTATAAATTTCTGATCCTCACTTTTTTATTTTATTCTCCTGGTTTATTCACTTCTACTAACAGTTTTTCCTTTCTGCACAGAGAATGGTTCCAAGTCTTTCTTCTACTGTAAATTATACTGATCCTACATTAGAGCCTGTAGTAACTGAAAATTCAGTCATACGACAGAAGATAATAGATTCACAGTTCAAATGCTATGAGAGGATGAACAGAGCTCCTCCATATAAGAAAAAAGGTAAAAAAGATTTTAAAATATTTCTTTGTATATTGCTATACTTACTTATATGGCTATAAAGAAACATTTTCTTCTGTATACTAACCCATAGTCTTCCTTGGGGTGCAGTAGTCAAATTCACACTTACTTAGAATCCTCTTAAGTGCAAAGAAAGAAAAAAGCCTAGAATGAGCCCAGGGAATGATCAGCTCTTCCTTCCTCCCCATGCAGATGGTACCTCTGTCATCTATATTTCTGGCTCAGTGCTTTGCTGCTTGAATATCTCTTGTTCTTGCTTAGGGAATGGCATTCTCCAGAACCTTTCAGCAAGCTCACACAAAGACCTGCTTGTGAATGGTGATCTCTTAAATATAAATATCGTTCTGTTTGTTTCACTCACTGTTTTGTTTTCCTGTCATTCGTGTATTGACTGATAGCTGTCATGCTCTGTAGCAACACAGATGTGCCAGGTGTCTGTGTTCGGCAGTAACAGTGGCAAAAAGAGGTTTTTAAAACACTGGGGGACACATCTTTACTGAACGCAAGGCACATATTAAGATTAACAAAAGGGAAATGACAAATAATAGTGGTGTTACAATGGCACCAATGAATAAGAAGCATTCCCGATTGGGATTTAGTGTTCTGGTAACTATTTCTCACAGAAAATATGGAAGTTATGAGGAGGCTAGAGAAAAAATGTTGGAGGCACTGTGGGGATTTATGCAATTAAAAACAGAGATACTGAGGCCACAATTTAAAAAGAAAATGTATTAAAAATAATTTTAAAATCATTACTTAAAACCCAAACTAATAAATGGGGTGGAGATAATGTGGGATTTTTGTAATACAAGGCTGAGGGATGAAAAAAACCTTGCTGTCTGCTCAGATTACTCTTTTAGTCTCCAGCTCTATAAACATGTAATTTTTGGATGCATCGATAGTTCTGCTGGATTTACTTTCTTTTGCACCTTCAGCCCTTGCAAAGGGCTGAAATGTTTTCCTAGCATGAGCAGGAAATTCGTATGTCTCATGAAATGAATTCCTGGTAATGTTCTCAAGGGCAGCATTGTCCCAGGAGGACAGTGGTGGCAGACCCGCAGCCATCGGAAACCGCACAGCAGTTCCTGCGTTCCTTCGACTGGCAGCTAGATTTGCCATTCGGGACTGTTATGATCATAGCAACACACACTTAATTCACTTAAAATCCAGACTGAAGATAATGGGTGACTAAGGAATTATGCCGATACAACCAAAGTTGCATTTTCAACTGAATTACAGGATCCTCACTGGCCATCCAACATTTAAATTTCAAAAAGGGCTAGAAGGGAACAAGGGTCTAAGTCTCTTGGCTGCAAATTTGAAAGTGAGGATGGGATCAAACAGGAAATTCCTTTAATGTGAAGGACAACCACAGGAGTGTCTTCTGAGAGGAAAAGCCCAACACATGAGCCGAAGGAGTATAATGGATATTCATTTTCAGCACAGACAGTTGTGGAGTTCCCAGGAAAACCCAGTGTCTGGTACAACTTTACAGAGCCAGCCAAGATGTGTTTAATTTTTCCCTGGCATCTCTGCATTCCCTGATGTCTCTCATTTATAGACCGGTGCAAAGGTGGTTTAGATCCTTTGTAATCCTGGGTCTCAAAGCTGGTGGCAGTGAACTGCAGAGAACTGCACAGTATCTCACACTCAGAAGCCAGAGAGGTGATATAATAGAGGTGAGCTGTGGCAGCATTACAAACGGCCATGTGTCAGCAGGGCCGAAGTAACAGACTGTGTACACACACTTATCTTGCCCATTTCATTATATAATTGATTACCTTAAATCCCAAAGAAATAGCAAAATGTGGTGCTCAGTCACATGGGAACACCTGACCATCCCGACAGGATGGCGCAGTGCTCCCACACTCCCTGTCCATCCAAAAATGTAATCTTTTTAGCTGGTGATAAAAGGGTTCAGTGTTCAGTTCTTCTGTTTTATTACTTATACTGTTTTTTTCCTGGAGCACTTAAAACCATATATGTATTTCTATGTATATATATGTGTGTGTGTAAATATATGTATTTATGGATGCATGTGTGCATATAAATCCTGTTACTTACCTTGAATGACACATTCTACAATGTATAGATCAACATCAGTGATTTTTTTCCTTTATTGGGCAAGGCAAAGGATTTAAAGCTAGAAATTCCTGACAAATGCATTCTTCAGTGTTTCAGATGCAAGCTTAAGTTGCAAAATTGCAAACATTTTCTACTTTTCTGTTTCTTTGATATTACAAAATGATTCCTAAAAGTCTTTCAGATATATCTCAAAGCTAGAGAGGAACGTGAGAATGCCTGAAGGAAAGATAGCAAACCGCTGATATGATGGTTGGTTAATTAAGTGAACAAGTAGCATTAGCACATTTAACTTGACAATGGAAAAATATAGCTGCATAAAATCTTAGCTAATGAAAAAAACAGTGTTCATAAAAATATCTTTTTTGCTTTACATATCTGGAAAAAAATTGGAAGTTTTATGCTTTCAATTTTTAATCCATAAATATTTTGACTTGAAACTACTTATTGGTGCAAATTTGAACAATTCAGACATCTTTTTACAGATGGATAAATTATCTGTGGATAATTTAAAAAGCACTAGAAGCAATTAACTGCCCGTATTTTATTAACCTTCAACAGTTATAAGGCCCCTTCCATATGATTCTTTCAAAAACAACCTTCATGGTCATAGTAGCAATTTTGAAACTTTCCCAGAACCAGAGCAAAAAAAGCAAGACGTATCTTCTCCCTGTATTTCATTTTAACCTGATGGTCATGATAATAAATACTCTTCCTCAACACAAACTGATTTTAAATGGAAAATAACTAAGTATAGGGGTGTTGTTTCTTTCTCTTTTTTTTCACTTGAATAAATCCACAATCAGTCAGAAAATTGTGTTATAGCTAGCAGTCTTATAGCATGATTTCTGTGGACTGTAGTATGTAACATCTCTGTAACACAAATCAAGAATGAGCTGTGTTCTGCCTCCCTAGTAAGACCATTGTTTCTGGGGCTGGTAATGGTCCTTGTAGGGGACACAGCCTCGACAGTGCCACCTTCCCAGGGCAGGTGTGATGAGGACAGGATCACAGCATGCCTGCTCAGTCAACATCAGCAGGCAGAGTTTGCCTGTTACAGATTGGTCTTGCACCTCACTTCACTGCACCTCTAGTTATCTGACTGATCTCTAGTGCTGAGCAATGCAACAACCTCACAGGGACCTGTCTCTGCAAACGTTGCCTTTTGCAAAGATGTCCCTGAAAGCCCTTTCTACCTTTACATGTCACAGACTTGATTTTCAGACCTGCTGAACAGCAGAAGGTGAAATGAAAGTTGGGTGTCTGTAAAGTCTTTGGATAACTGAGGCCCCCCTTGCCACTAGTGTTCAAATTTACAGCTAAGGATGGAAGGAGGATCAGGAAGATCAGACTCTACATTCAAAATTCAGTTCAACAGGCTTAAAAGTATTCACTTTCCAGTAAAATTAACACCACTAACATCAGGTCAGCAAAAACAAGTACCTTGCAGCACCTGAATGCCACACAAAGTGTGGCAATAACAAGGGGGTTTATTGCAAAAAGAAGATTGTCTGAAGACAGCAATATTCCTTGGGAGGCTAGAACAGAGCGGGTTCAGGAGTGACTGTGTGTGAATTAACTACTGCATTCCTTTTCAATGTCCAGGTCTGTTCTGCAACAGAACATGGGATGGGTGGTTGTGCTGGGATGACACACCTGCTGGAAGGATCACTGCTCAGAATTGTCCAGATTATTTTCCAGACTTTGATCCAACTGGTACAGTATTACTTTTTGTCATCTTGTCTTCTGAAGGGAATCTCCAAAACATTTGTGCCATTGAGTGGAAGCATGTTTCCAGTGACATTTCTGCAGCATTGTGAAATCTCAGAGTTTGGCTGAAATTAAAATCTAACAAACTTTTGGGTTGCCTAATTTATATATTTTCAGTTTTAAAATATTTAGTATGTATTTACATTTTTGTAAATATAACCCATGGATTTATGAAACCTAGTTTATGAAAATATGAACTATTTAGTTATGGTATCAAAACATTTATAACACCTCATTCTAAGTTTTTATAATGTAGAGAAAATGCTAACGCACATGAAATATATATCAGCATGTTCTTTGTTCATTTTTTATTGGAAAATACCCTTTTATGGAAGAAGATGAGCAGAAATAATGTTCTTTTGGTCTCCAAGTTTCGGTTGTTCATTGAATTCTTCTTACAAATATTAGCAGCCATACAAACTAACAGAAACAATTCAAAAAAGTTTAGAAGGATGAATGAAAGGTAAAATCAAGGACAGAAATATTGCTAGATAGATACGAGGAAATATTGGACACAAGTATAACTCCACAAAGAGCATTGTTTGAAGAAAGACACAGTTGTGTGTTCCACACTCAAGACATATTGCTTATAGGTGGTGCTTGATGCTACCAGTTGCAATTAAAACTCATGAAACTAAATATTTGGAAAGGAGGGTATATGAATCTAAAAATTTAAGTTTAAACCAAACAAGTTTAAACCAAAATGTATGTGCCCAACTGAAAAGTAAGGAAACAGACCTATTGCATGAATGTGAATTAATTACCCAGTACAACAGCTAAAACTGTTGAATTTTTTGTGCTTGTTGCATACTTAGAAACAGAAGAGATTCCAGGTTGGATCAGACCCAGTATGCAGTTTGCTGAATCCCATTTGCAGTAGCAGTCAGACTGATCAATATTTCTGTTCATTATAATCAATATTTCTGTTCATTATAAATCAAGCTATCCATGGTTAGAGAATTCACCCAGCAAGTGGGAAACTTCCAGTGTCAACCCCAGTCAGAGGGGATTCAAACCTGCATCCCAACTTTGATGGAGGAACCTCCCACTTTCCGGTGGAAGCAGGCATTGGACAGGATGGACTGAAGGATTTGTGCTCCTGGAAAGTGGGCTCGTGTGATGGTGTGACTGTCCACCTCTTGTGGGAATACCCTGAGACCTACCCCACAAATCTTACAGCAGTTTACATCCCTGAGACACACAACAGGCAACGAATCACAGTCTTGTCTTTTGTGACTTCTTTTTGCTTTCTGACACAGTCTTGAGCTCTTTTCTGTACAGTGTCTTAGTTTTCAAGGAGGAGTCTGGCAGCAGGGTCATGCTCACGACTAATCATTGGAGCACCAGAGGGGAAATGGGCTGAGGAGCTGAGACCCTCAACTGGAGGAGTGCCTTTGACCTAGGTCTCCCTTTCTATGGACAAGTGCTTCAACCATTAGGCTATTTGGACAGAAGATGTCAGAAGGGCATTTTAAAAGAGTTGGCCAAACTTGGTTCAGTTCCCAGAAAGAAGTGCTCATGTTCAGGAGAGACCTTGAGTCTCTAGATCCTGAGGTTGCATGAGCCTATTCCTACATGCATGTTAGAGGTGCCTCTTGGACAGGGTCTGTACCTTCTTCTTCAGCCCCCAATTTGTTCATGATATCGTCCCCATGTGGCAACAGCCCCTCTGATGAATAGCACAATTTACTACAGGGCTTCTGGTTTTGCTGCTTCCGTGGTTTCCATAGAAAAAAATGGGGCACTAACAGTCCTGTATACTTCATGTGCTGTTCAGCTAATACCTGCAAAAGTGGGTGTTGGGCAGCTCTGTGATCACAGAAGTCTCCCCATGACTCACAGTCCTCATCCCTCAGTGTGTGGGGGTGATGACAGAGCCACTCTCTTGCTCACTCCCAACCCACCTATTTCCAGCTTTTCCACTTGCGCACTTGTCTCCAGTGACTTGTTCTGAACTAATTGCTCCACTACAACAGCACTCTTCAAAGTAATAGTTCAACCCATCCATGGAGAAGCTCCTCACTTCACTTGTTAATGCTTCTTAACACCAAGGTCTGTGGCTTGTACAGCTGATTGCAAATCACCCTTTAATGTGCAGATGGACGCAGCAGAGTCCGGTCCACAGTGTGTGAGTACCGTGGTTACTCTTTCTGCCATGCCTTAAAACTTGCAGATTTGGGAATTTTGTAGTATTCCTGTTCTCTTTACACAGCCATGGGGGGGGAAAGCCTCCTTCCATAATTGATTTCCTGCTGTTCTCTCTGCTGTCATGTTTAGAAACAAAACCTATGGTCTCCTGGACTCAGTATTTTCCTCTGGCACATCTCTCTTGTTAGCACCTCTGTCAGCCTCTTTGCCTGCATTCTGGTCATTTGACACTGTTTCACTAGCTCAGTGGCAGCTCAGCATCTCCTGGTTGAGCCAGAGCCACTTTCCTAAAATAGCTGTTGGGTTCCCCAGCGTGTATTACAGCTGCAGCATCAAACCAGCAGGTAGGCAGACTTTGCTTTGCAGGTCGCTGATTGTCACACTGGGACTTAATAAAGTAGGAGGGAGACAAGAAATCGTGGGGGCGACTAGAAGTCTTTCAGCTGCTGATGGAAGTGGCTGTCACTTACAGGTGGCCAAAAGCACAGGTTCAGCTGTCTTGAGAATTCTGTCAGGTTTTGTGTCACAAGTCATTATTTCCTTTGGTAACTTCTGCCTGTTAAACAAAATACAGATAGATTTTCTGCTGAGAAACAGAAAATTCATCCTAAAGAACAATGATTTGACAAGATGAAAACTGCAATGCCTGTCAGATTTCTTTCCCATTAAGCCTCCATGACGTCAAACCACCTCGGCATGTATTTTAGGCATGCAAGTAGCCCCGTGGACTTTTGAAATTAGTATTTCACACTGTGTTGCTTTGGGCTGCACTGAGATCTGAGATCTGAGATCATCTTGTATCAGTTCACTGGTAGCTAAGTCAGTTTTGTTTGAGGTCATCTATAGCTTGGAGTCCTGCAATAAAGTTGGGTCATACAGCTTTGTTTTTGTGCTTTGATACTTTTCATTTGTAACTGGAAAATTGGAGTGTCATCTGGCAGCACAGGATCAGATCCTCCTCCCATATCCACATGTGGGTGCTTTATACCAGCTCTATATCTGAACCCCCAACAAGATTCAGCATCGATGCCAAGAAGAAATTGCTAGAGTGTGTTAGAAAGTAAATAAGATGAAATAATATTCTGGAGAAAAGGGCCCAGAAGCAAAATGATGGAGAACACACTCACTACTCCATTCATTTTGTGTCAGACAACTTCAGAACTACTAGATGTAGTCCTGTTTATTTTACTGAACCTACATGAGTTCATACTACATAGAAATCTGTGTTCTGAAAGCAGGAAGGACCATCTAGTCTGTTCAGTTAGTCAGGGCTTCCCACGCTGCTTTTCCCACCCGAGGAAGCTCTACTTTGTGAAAGGAAATGAAGATCTTAAAGCTAAGAGACAAACAGAAACCCCTCTCTACAAGCTTTGACAACTTTGTCCTTTTCAACAAACAACTGTTGCCTCTTGTAGCAATCTCTTTCTCATAATGATGATCATGCGCAGTGTGATAATGCATAAAAACAAATCAATTTGTCTGGAAAACATACCAAGACCTACTGCTTTAGCTCCAGTGACAGCAGGAAATTCATTGTCTCATCCAGTCCTGACTGTGAAGCACTGAGCAGAGCTGAGTTTTATACTCCTCTGTTCAGGCAACATGCCTGGTTTCTCTTGAATTGTACTTTATATTCACATTTTATCTAGATTAATCTTTGGTGTAATCCCTTTGAAATGGTTCCAGGTCATGCTGAAATTGCTAGGAATTGAATTTGATAGGAATGTAGTATGTAATTCATGTGGGTAATATTCTTTCTAATAAAGAAGGGGAAATATATTGTGGTTGTAATGGCCTTCTAGCAAGGCCGATTTACTGGGGGCAGCAGAAGGAGCAGAAAGTTCCCCTGTGCTGTCCATAGGCTGTTGGGTTTCTGGCAGGCGAGTGTTACGTTATCCACCTTACTCTCCCTGCATGGTTCATTTGATCAAGATTAATTTGGTTCAGTCACATACAGAAATGGAACTGAAAGTGCAAGCTGCTCTGTGGCAGCCTTACTTTTTTGTTTCACTTTCACTCCCTTTCCTCTTTGGCAAAGAGCAGTGGTTAAGAGCAGTAACCCCTCCAGCAGGGAGCAAGCCCAGCCTGCCTTTGTGATCCAACGCTGCATTTAGCAAAACTGCACTCAGTTCTCCACTTTGGTTTCTGTCTTTGGTTCCATTTTGTAAACCAGTTATTTATAACTCTTCATGTGGCTCCAAGAGCAAAGCTTCTAGAAGTGCAATTTGCAGACAGATCCGCGTGTATCCATAGGCAATTACTTCAGAGGATGATTAATATGTTGCTACCTCTCACGACTGAGGAACATGGAAGCCTTGCCCTCCTGCTCTGACAGTGACTACAGGGAGTGATGTCCACTTGCTCTGGAGCGTGGATCACGGCAGGGGAGGCAGCAAATGCACCGTGGTATTTGTGTTCTCTGCAGCTCTCTTCTTGTGGCATATTGCAGTCTCTGAATTGCTTTATCTTTCTTACAAAATATCTTTAAAGAAATAAGGATAAATGCTCCATGCAGAGGAGGAGGAACAGATTGAATGGTTCTTGCAGATCTTTTTGGATTTACCAGCTGTGATGCTTATGACCACAAGTGACTGCATTTGAGGGATACAAGCACACCCTTCTCACAGCTGGCAAGATGCACAAAGCATTCAGCAGAGTATGTTGTCAAGCTGACAGGAGCAGTTATTGCAGATGAGAAATTGTGGCCTTCCACAAACCAGAGAGAGAGAGACCTTCTGGGTCACAGCAGCAGCTGCAGCTCCTTCCACCTCTCCTGGAAGGCAGGGAGATCACTTCCTCAAGCATCCCCTAACTCAAGCACCTTCCCAACTGTGGTACCCATTCCTGCATACCCAGGCCATCATGTGCTCCTTCCCACCCAGCCCGGTGCCTTGGCAGGGTGACGTGCCTGCACTCGCTGCGGGCTGCAGGCAGGAGCAGCATCCTTGGTGGGCAGGAGCCCCAGGGACTTGCTGGAGCACCCTGAGCAGCTAGTCCTGGCAGAGCCCTTCTCTTGCTGCCACAAAATGCAAATTTTCTGACTCTGGCTAAAAAAAAACAGCTCTGGATTTCTGCTGGTCCTATTTTCCTGTCTTGAAATGACATCATTTAGATAGTGATATATAAAACAAATCTGAACTCTTTGTCCAACTGCTTCTTTTCCCTCTACATTTCTGTGTATTTCTGTCCTGCTTCTTAGCAAACTTGGCAGCTGTATTTTAAAAATAAATTCTTACTCCTACAGTGCACAATATGACTCTATTATACACATTGCTGTTCTGATGACTGAGGGACTCTGATGATAGTGATAATTCTTCACTATTAGGACACTGGAACTGAAGATTTCTAGGGTCTCCATTGTATTGTATCAGATGTTCTTTTCATTTTTGAAAAATTTTCTTCTAGAATATTTTTACTGAAGATGTAAGTCATGTGCTACATGAGCTATTTCCTCATCTGCAAAACTAAACACTGCACAGGTCTGTCCAAAAAATCCAATGTCTAGTATGTGCTGAGCATGCACCGCAAGAGAGGAAAACTTCTATTTCTAGTTTATAACTCAACCATAAATGAAAAACTGATGCTGACTCTTTTAACACATACTAGCTATAGAGTTGGTCTAATTGTAAAAACCTGGTTGAAAGAGCTAGCATATTTGTTCCAGAGTTATTGGGTTAAGATATTTGTTATATACAAATGACTGAGTTGTTTTTGTGAAAATACAAGCACTATTGGTAGCACAATCAATACCACATGCAAAACTATTACTACTGGTTAATCTTTTTAGACACTTCACTACTCCCATGAAACTGCCCTTGTGGATGAGTTTTCTCTCATCCATTTTTCCCAGACAGCTCTTGAAGAGTCTGTCTTTCTAAGGTAGCTACAGAGAGCCTGCACAATTGCCTATGAATTGCATAACTTCAAGGTTGCTGAAGTCAGGTAGACAAAGCCAAGGCAATGTCACCGTTTCTCTACTTTTAATAATGTGATGCCAAAGTGGTGCCCTATCCAAGATAATAGGGTACAGACAGGGCCTAAAATTAGTGTTTACATAGTATCTGGATAGTTTTAAAGCCTACCCTTGCATTTTGCCTTGCTAGTGTTGCCTTACCCATCCTTACACATTGTGTATTTCTTTAGAGCTTACTAGATTCTTCTGGTTGGCATAAAAACCAACACGTGCCCAGGTTCATAATCCTGCACCTGCTACTGGGCCACTGTAGAGTGACTTGCAGTAGAACAGTGGTTGGGTTACAGACTCACAGCTTTCTTTCTGTATAAATCATAGATTTAGAAAAGGTGTTTGACCTGTCTGAGTCACTGGGGTGGACAGCAGGGAGATTTATCCCCCAGTCACATCTTCTGACAACATCACAGCAAGAAATCAGTGGGCCATGGCCGCGTCCAAGCTAGGATCAGTTGTGTTTGTCTGGCTTCAAAGAAAAGTACAGAGGCCACGTTAAACTTCGGCAGAGTGCCTACCTAGGCACTAAAGCATAGACATGATAGATGATATTAGCATTAAATCCTATAGCATGTTAAGAAAAGCCGTGTACTTTGCAGAGTGCATAGGATAGTAGGTACAGTATTTGTACACTGTGTTCCATGGCAGCATAATCATTAATCTTTTATCTATGACTGGAAACTTTTTTCCAGCTTTAGATAATATCTGGCAATGAGTACAACAGGAACATTGCTACACAGGCAGTCTGAGTTTATCTACAAGCTGCAGCGATGGAAGGATAACGTGTACTGTCCCTCTTGCTGTTGTTGATGCATGAATTGATTTTCAGCAGCTCCCCCAAATCTATTATTTGAAACTCACAGTAATTTTGAAAGTATAATGTGTTCTGGAGGATTGTGGGGTTTTTTTTTCTTTTTCTTTTTTTTTGTAACAGCCCTATATAAAGTGTATTTCTAGTCAGAGGAAGATAGCTCAGTCTATACAATCCTTACCTTGCCATATGATTGATTGCTTTCCTTAGGGTATATGGAGGGAATATGAATTTTCCAAATTAATAGAATCGTTAACCATCAGAGCTGATTAAGAAAAATAAATGCAAATGTTGAACAGAACAGATGAAGTTATGTTCAAATGATAATTTGCTCTGCAAAAGTGTATTAACTGGAAATGTTGATAATCTATGTATAAATGAAATAAAATTATAAAGCTAGAACAGGTAAAAGGAAGTCAATATAGACTTCTTAGACTACATAAAAATCAGCCTTGAAATATTGTGATTTTCATAAATAAACAGCTGTGTCACTGCCTAAGAAAACATCAGATAATTTAAGTTTCTGATCTTCTCCTGCCTTTTGTTACTCGAGCAAAATTTCCCTTGACTCCCATGTGGCTAATGCTTGAGGGAAGGCCAAAAAAACTAAT
The DNA here is from genome assembly GCF_036013445.1 of Caloenas nicobarica. Lineage (NCBI taxonomy): Eukaryota > Metazoa > Chordata > Aves > Columbiformes > Columbidae > Caloenas > Caloenas nicobarica. The sequence goes on along the minus strand of NC_088246.1, from coordinate 26,075,718 downwards.
CCAAAACTCGACAGGTGATTAGGAGTGACTGCCTGTACCTCAGCATCCAGGTTTTCCCAGGCAGAAACGTGAGCGTGGCTGGGAGGACACAGGCACAGCACACATCTGCAGTTCCAGCCATCGCTCAGTGCTGTATGATGCTGAGACCCCAACCGTCCCCCTGCAACAGCAACAGGACACATGCGAGGGAGCATGAGCCTGCAGAGCCACGGGTGCAGCAGGGCTTTTGGGAAGGACATCAGAGCCTCCTGTGGCGCAGGAACCAGCACCAGAGAGACACGAGGAGAAGCCAAGCACACATCCAAACATTTAAACAGAGTACTCCGCAGCCAGCTTAAATTAAACTGGACACTTGGGACATGTGCCGAAATGTTTGTGAGGCTGCTCCTCGCAGCGCCCACGTGCTTTGCAGCCTCCGGGGAAGGCGAGCAGAGAGGCTGGGCAGGACCCTTCTCCCTCTGCGCAAGGGCAGCGCTGGCGCTGGGGCTGTCACCATCTCCAGCACCCAGGCTCCTGTTTGTACTCTGCTTGCTGCCCTTTCCCTGCACAATATTTTTAACTAATTGTTTCTCTTGATGCCTGAAACTCTGCTGCAAGATTCAGTCCGCTAGCATCTGTGTGTGGATACCAACATGTGTCTGGTTTGAAAACAAAACGTTAGATTTGCATGGTAGCCTGTGGGCCCATCCATTTTCTAATATCAATATTGCAAGTTGGGACAAGAACTAACAATATGCAGACACCACTGTGTTTGCCTGCCTGTGCACACTTCCATCAGGTTTGGTGTCAGGGCCTAACATTACTTTCTCTTCCATAAACAACTTTCAACATCCTCTTTAAAATAATTATTATTAATTTATTCAATAAATAACTGCATCTGAATGAAGGCTAGGTGTATACAATTTACTGCATTCATTCAAGAAAAAAGGAGACAGATAAATGACAAGTATACCATCAGATAAACCTCCAAGAAAAACAAAACAAATCAAACCAGACAACTGTATGTTAATTGCACAAGTTGAAAATCGTTTTAATTTTGTTACACAGGGATTTTATTTCCAAACATAGAAATACTTTTTTGTATGGATTTTTAAATGTGTAATATGCATATGCTAAAATAACTCTTATTGCAATTTTTCATCAGAGAGGGCTTCAAAATACTGTGATGAAACTGGAAACTGGTTCCGGCATCCTGAGAGCAACCGAACATGGTCCAACTATACCCTGTGCAACTCTTTCACCTCTGAAAAATTGAAGGTATGTTACAGTTAAAAAGGCAGCGTTTGCTTGGGAATGGTTTTAGGCTGAACTAGCAGTAAAACACATGTAAGAGAGGTTCAGAATAGTCCTCACCTGTTAGCTTTATTTGTTGCACAAGAATTTAATAACTTTGTCCTCTTGATTTTAGTTTATTAAAATTATTTATGAGTGCTCAAAACTAAATATAGGTTTGTTATGGGGTAGATAATTTAGTAGCAATTCATGCAACAAGTTTCGCACTATTTTTCAAATGCATTTTTTAATACATATGATTTTCCCTGATTGTCCAGCAGTTATAAAATGATCCTTTTAGAATTTCAATTTTGCTCTCTGCAACAAGTATCTTCCAAGCTGTTGATGGCTTCAGGGCTAGAAATATTAACATAAGTCAAAATTATTTTTCTTAAGCAAAGAATATCACTCATTTTCTTCAAAAAGAAATATATAGGAAGGTACCATTAATCCAGAAAATCCTACAAGCCTGAACACATTTAACTTTAACAGTTTGACTAGGTTATTGAGACTATTTACAATAATGAATTAAGCATTTACCTCAGTATTTCCAAAATCAGGTTGCTAAGCTGAAAGAGAACTAAATGACCAAGCACCAAAAGAAACAAATAGAAAGAAATCTGAGAAAAGCTTAAAAAAAAAAAAGAGAAATTCATGAAAATAAACATTTTTCAGATGTGAGTAGAGCTCCAGGAAAATCTGATTACAGATTTGTGACAGAATAATTTGTGACTATTTGGAATTGTGGAAGGAAAAGAGTCAAAAACTTATTTGATTTGAGGTTTGTGTTGGAGGATCTTTTTTTATGTAGCCAAAAAGCAGTATGTGGTTATATTAAGTAATGATCCAGCCCAATGGGCCTTGGAAAAGTCTACTGGACTAGGCAGGAGGTGAATTCTAAAAGTTTTTGCAGCATGAGGAGCCGTCATGGTAAAATAGGGCTCACCTATGTGACAAAGAGACAATAATAGTAACAATCTGAGCTCACAGAGGCATTAAATGAAAGCACCATAAAATATAATCTTTCCAGTTGTTGGCCCATGTATGGAGGCAAAAAATGTAGTTCTGTTACCTATTATCTGTGCCTTCCAGAAGAACAATTTTTAACATCATTCACGCAAAGTGCAGATAGAACACAAAGGAAAATTACACGTACATTGAGATTCTTCTGAAACAAAAAATAATGGAAAATACAGAAAGAATCTTTATTTACAGAAATGCCAAGTTAGATTCTGATCTTGAATCCAAGTATTCAAAAATAGGAGTATGTTTCATTTGTAGACTGTTTGCATGTACCTATGGATAATATATTAAAAGAGAAGGAGGTATTCCTATTAGAGAATTTTCTTTCCTCAAGGCAAGAATTCTAGGAGGACAAGAAAAAAATTTTAAGTGTTTCTTTTAGAAGTATTCTAGGCCCAGGATGAAAAAAACTGTATAGGCTAAAACTTTGGTGAGTCAGCATGTTAGAAGTCTTATCTGTCAGAAGGAACATGACAAATTACTATTTCATGCAGTGAACAAATTAATAAAATAGTTCATTATTTGTTTGAAGTTAACTGGAAATGCCAATATGCTATACTTCTGAGACAGATAACTTTAAAAAAAATAGCATTGCAGCCAGTTCTTAAAAATACAGTGATGGATCATATGCTTTGTTAGCTGACGGTTCATTCTGGTCTGTCTTTGTTGTTATATTTGGAAAGCTTTTTTGAGCGGTTACGATAGTAAGTTTACATGGAGTAATCAAAAATGCTGTTTCCAAGTCCCAGATATACAGTTAAACTGATTTAACAGTTTTAAGCTGAAAGGTAGATAACTTGAATAACCGAGAGTCCTCTGAGGTGCCCATAGATTTGCATGTACCTATCTGGAAGACTTTCTTACTTCTACCTATTTCAGGGTAAGGGCTGTCTACAGGATATGCAGCAAAATAACATATTTCTGAACAATTCATCTGCAAATTAAACTCAGGCTTAAAAATTATATCAATCTCATACTATGAAAAAACATAACCACTGAGTATGGAGTGGAAGAAGTGTTACATGCACAGAGTTCAAAACCTCTCCCACTACTCTGTATTCAAAAAGTTGTCTCACCTTCTCTGCACTCTGGTTTTCCCTCTCTGGGGTTTCTTGTACTCTCAGGACAAATTGTCAAGTATTTGCACTCGCTAGCAATGCTGTGGTTAGTCCTTGTGAAAAAAAACTAGGAGAGCTAGGATATTTACAGTTAATATGCATAGTGTTCTATAACTTGGTGAATGATCTTTACACTCAGAACATGTCTGTTCTACATGGTCAAGATGGTGTAAATACGACTTTGGTTTAAATCTGAATCAGACCACCACCACTTAATGAAAGCAGGAGCTGATTCCAAAGTGAACAAACCAAATACAAAGATGTGCACCTTTGCTAAGAGGAACAGTTTTGTTTTCTGGATTTTATTCATATTTGTTTTCAAATGAAAGTTTACAATTACTTGGAAACACCAAAAAAAAAAAGTGAGTGGCAAAACTTGGGGCTACAGAAGGCAATTCATCTAATCATTGAAAAAAAGAAAATTGCTCCTGTATAACAAAAGAAAAATTAATGAAGTGGAGCTAAAAAGAAAATAAATGCAGCAGAGGAGCTAAGGCATGCTATCTAGTCTTTTTTTCAGGCTGATACTATTGTTTGTGCTTTCAGAAAAACAAGCAATGGTGGAGCCTGGCATGCCATTCAGCTTCCTACAATTTTCTGACAGCTGGGTGATGCCTAAGAGCTTGGCTGAGACCAAAGTGTGACGTTTAATATTGCAGCATTCTACAGCCCAGGTGCTGATGTGTGATTTTATTTCACTATTGGCATACAAAATATGGATAGGCCTATCTCAGATTTCACTGATATTATAATAGTCAAAGTGAAAGTCCAATTTTCTCTTCATGCATACTGGTTTCACAGCACTATAAGACCATCTAGTTGCCCAATAGCAAGGTTCACACCAGTGTGAACCAGAATTTGTTTCAGGGTGTGCTGTTCTAGTGTGGTAGGGGTTGAGGATAATTTTTATCTTATCTGCTACTTTCCTGACTTTGTAGGCCTTAATCATAAGACCCCTCTGACTTATCTTCAAAGGGCAGAATCCCAGCATTTGTACCTACTTGTCATAACACAGCTACTCTTAGTTGCCTTCTTTGCACCTTTCCTAGCTCTGCCATGTCCATAAGGTGTGCACATGAGAAACACCTGTGCATTTAACATGTGCGATGTAAATTTTAAACAGAGGCACAAGATTGTTCTACCCTCAGTGCATCTCCTGATGATATCCAACATTTTGGTGACTTTTTGGATGTTATTACGCACTAAGTCAATGATTCAGAGAACTGGCCAGGAGGACTCCAAAATCTCCTTCCTGAGTTTGGTTTCCAGTTCTGAGTTGAGCATTGTGTAGGCAGAGTTTAGATTGTTTGTCCCTAGGTGTATCACCCCACTTTTTTCTTTATGAAAGCTCGTATGGCATCTTCTTGTCTCCTCAGTTATGTGAGGCCCTTCTGGAGTCCCTCACTATTAACTGCAAGACCTTAGTATCACCTGGAAACTTCGAGATTTCTCTACATCAGGTCACTGGTGAAGAGGGTGAACAAAAAGCCAGCCCTAATACCAGTCCCAAGGCCACCTAACCACTGACTCATCTCCAAAAGTGACCATTAAGCTTTTGCTCTCTATTATTTAAGCTGCTTTCCAACCATAAAAGCTTTATATCAATCCTGCAGCAACCTATTTGAAAATCCAAATGTGTTACGTCTGCTGTGCTGTCCCAGAGCTCAGGAAAGTTAGTGACGCATAGTGTGAGCCAGTTACTTCAGTGCTGCAGAAACAGATTAACTCATGTAAGAAACACTTATCTCACATTTAGACCATGAGTCATGCTATTTAGTAGATTGCTGATATTAAAAGCATATTAAAAAGAAACTTTGAAAGAAAAGAAGTACAAAATAGGAGGTTGATTTTGTAGATTCTTCATCAATAAGAAAAAAAAAAGAACTATTGCCTGAAAATTGTTCATGTTTGCTTTTTCTTTTTGTTAAATTGCAGATGGCGTTCATACTTTATTATATGGCGATTGTTGGCCATGCTTTGTCTATAACATCCCTGTTAATTTCCTTGGCAATTTTCTTCTATTTCAAGTAAGTGCTTCTTATGGACACACTGTCTCTTCTTTCCCTGAGGGATTTCAAATGGCAACCAAAGAAAAGCTCAAAAGGGGACATGGCAGGGAGAAACAGCTCTTCTAAGATCCTTTTTATATAATCCTGGTAAAAAAGTCTCAGCACAGGGTCTTCTTACAAATGCAACATCTCCCAGTGGTGCGTAGCCAAGATCATGCTCTTACATTTATCAAGAGTGGTGTAAAAGTGCAGCCCATAGGGAAATGGTGTATCTGGGGGTGCAGTAAGGCCCTTCATTTACCAGTTGCCTGTTGTTCCTTGAGGGGCATGTCCAGCCCCTGGCAGGTGCAGTGACTGCACAGGCAGTAGCTTGGGGCCCCCACTCCTGTAGAACAGGAAAACCTTCATCTGATCACAGAATCACAGAATCACAGAATGTTAGGGATTGGAAGGGACCTCAAAAGATCATCGAGTCCAATCCAACTGCTAGAGCAGGAACACCCAGATGAGGTTACACAGGAAGGCGTCCAGGTGGGTTTTGAATGTCTCCAGAGAAGGAGAATCCACAACCTCCCTGGGCAGCCTGTTCCAGTGTTCCGTCACCCTCACTGAGAAGAAGTTTCTTCTCAAATTTAAGTGGAACCTCTTGTGTTCCAGCTTGAACCCATTACCCCTTGTCCTATCATTGGTTGTCACCGAGAAGAGCCTGGCTCCATCCTCGTGACACCCACCCTTTATATATTTATAAACATTAATGAGGTCACCGCTCAGTCTCCTCTTCTCCAAGCTAAAGAGCCCCAGCTCCCTCAGCCTTTCCTCATAAGGGAGATGCTCCACTCCCTTCATCATCTTTGTGGCCCAGCGCTGGGCTCTCTCCAGCAGTTCCCTGTCCTTCTTGAACTGAGGGGCCCAGAACTGGACACAATATTCCAGATGCGGTCTCACCAGGGCAGAGTAGAGGGGAAGGAGAACCTCTCTCGACCTACTAACCACCCCCCTTCTAATACACCCCAGGATGCCATTGGCCTTCTTGGCCACAAGGGCACAGTGCTGGCTCATGGTCATCCTGCTGTCCACCAGGACCCCCAGGTCCCTTTCCCCTACACTGCTCTCTAATAGGTCATTCCCCAACCTATACTGGAACCTGGGGTTGTTCCTGCCCAGATGCAAGACTCTACATTTTCCCTTATTATATTTCATTAAATTTTTCCCTGCCCAACTCTCCAGCCTGTCCAGATCTCGCTGGATGGCAGCACAGCCTTCTGGCGTGTCAGCCACTCCTCCCAGCTTGGTGTCATCAGCAAACTTGCTGATAGTACACTCAATTCCCTCATCCAAGTCGTCGATGAATATATTGAATAATACTGGTCCCTTCATCTGATGCTGAAGTGCTGAGCTATTGACTTTAGTAGGTGCTTATGGCACTCAGCCCTAAGTGTGAATCTGACACTAGTATGTAGCCTGTCATCATCATTAAAAGGAAAAACAGTGATGGGCTGTGACAGTACTTTAAAGGAAACTAAACTGATAATCATAGAAAGCATTGTAGCTACTGTATGGCAACTTAACTGGAGGATTAAAATCTTGTCCCTTAGTGAACCTGCCTGCACACTATTTATTATAATGTGTCTGCAGTGAAGGAGCAGAGTGAGCTCAGATTTGCTGTCAAAGATGTATGTGCAGCTTCAGTCGCAATCAGTAGTGAAGGGCTGTCTGTGAACAGTCTTCGGTTTTCAGCTCAGGGAAACGGTAAGCACTGGAAGACATCAAAGGCAATGGGGAAAATCTTCAAGAATAAACATCCAGAGCTGTAATGATTTGCCTAAGCTAGCTCTTAAGCAATATTTTTAAGGTATTTCACTTTCATAATATTACTACAAACGACAAACTTCCCAGACTGATAGCACACTCAGAAATCAGAGTCGCAATGTCTGTTCACAGATACTTTGAAACAGAATGATACATCCAGTATAATGACCCAAATGGGTGGCATCTTATTGATTTCAGCAAAGGTGCATCAGTTACTTGCAATCAGATAGCCAGAACATCAGTTCATAAACAGAGATAGGGAAATGCTCACCATCAGTATAGTACATACAGAGATAACTGGATTGCGAGATGCTGGTTTGTGGGATATCATCATCTTCATTATCTGAATTTCTGAGATGTGTTTTTTTGGTCACAAATACACACATGAAGATTTGTAGAATCCATCAGTACACAGCAAACACAAAATTCCAGCCTACACATGCACAGTAATTACATAAATTTGGGGATATGGAGAACCCCTTGCTGAACATCAATCTCTAGTGCACAAGGGATGTTTACCTTGCTTCAGAAATCTGTAGTGAAAGGTGCTCCACAAAACCCCAGATACCTCGTGCCAGTGCTTAAATCAGTTCTAACCTCAGAGTCCCTATATTATTTAATCTAAATCTTACATGAGGCACCTCAGCCTATTTCTGGTCCCAGTTTTGATCTGTATGTACTACATCTCTATGGATAAGTTCAGGTTGTGTACCTTCTCATAGTAATATTCTTAGTAACATTATGCAAAGCTTCTCCTTGGTTACTTCATCTGCTGCTGGTCCCTGGAAAGGTACACGATGAATGAAGGTGTCCATATAGGCTGGACAAGGGTATATTTAGTAAATTGAGAGGCCAGAAGAAGGTGGCATAAATCTTAGGGTTATACAGTTAGATGTCTGTGCCTCAACTGTCAGACAGTAAGGGTAGTAAAAGAAGAAGTCCCCAACACCACCACCACCAAGAGTGAGTCTAGCAAACATAAGAAAATGAAAAGGTTGGACTTTGCAGAGACTATGAGTGTCTGTAAGATTACAAGCTTAGAATAGGTGAATCCAAAATACAGGTTGTGAATTCTGCTGATTTCCAGAGAGGCAGTTTGATGAGTGACTGTGATAACATGCAATAATCAGATACAGAGACAACTAGAAACAGATGTGTTCTCTTCTCATCTAGGTAAAGATAAAGAGCACAAAACCACAGACACAGTAATGCTTTGATAAAACTGGGAAGAGCACAATTTAATCTGATTTGGAATCCTATACTCAGGCTTCAGAGTTCTTTGGAATAGTAAAGACAGGATCTGGTTAAACTGGCTGCCCAAAATGAACCAAGAAGGTGATACCTTGCAGCAAGCAAGGCAGGATGAGGCTGTCTGACTCACTCCTATCTCTGACTCACAGATAACGCGCGATTCTGACCGGTCCCAGGACGCGCTGGAACACTCATCTTTGCAGCAGCCTTCCAGACAGTAATATATCTCCTCCTCTCTTTCCTTCTCTGCTTTCCCTTCATGACTAATCCATGACACAAAGGTTACAGGAAGAAGTAGAGAAAGGAATTAAAATGAAGTGCTGCAAAATGAGGACAAAGTGGAAACCAAACCACGATCATAAGAAAGTGAGAATAAAGCTGTATGGGAGCAGCGTTCATGTTGCCTTCAGTTGTTTTCTATCATCTGACTATGACAGTGATAGATTATTTGACCTTCAATAGAAGGCAAGCTGTCAATCAGACAGTCAATCAGACAGTCAATCAGACAGCAAAAGATGGTTTCAGGGCCATATAATAGCCTTTGACTATAGAGGTGGCAACAAATAGCTTGCAGAGGTTCCTGTTTCTCACATATAGGTCTTTCCTGGCAGAGATTCATTTTCCTTTCAATTCTGGGTATCAGGGTTCATAATGATCACAAATGATGCAGTACTTTTGGAAGGGAATACTGAATCAGTAGTGACAAGCATTGCTAAGCAATACTAACTCATAACAGCAGACAGAGTATTCGTAAAATAGGGTCTCTAACAGTTACATGTATCATCGCATTACTGCAATATTTTTATAATTGCAAACTGAGACCCCATTATCTTATATGATAAAACACAAAAGAAAAAATGGGGACTTCTAGCTCCAAATCACTTCCAATTGAATTATTAAAACAAAGACATTTGTATAAACAGATAGGGAGTACAATACATCTAGATTTGCCAGAATAATAGAAGTTGTGAATGCACCTGCAGTCTAATTGTTTCCAAGGCTTTTAAAAGGAGTTGAAGAAGGGCAATGGGTGGAAGGATAAATGTTGGAAGTTTGTTGGGGGCTTTCCCCATGGGTAAGGGAGAGCATGGTAGAAAGCATGAAAATAATGTGAAAACTAAACAAGTGGGTAGGACATGGAAATAGCTGTCTGAGGGTGAAAATCTGTGTTCTCGATATTCATGAATGAGAAGAAAAGATGTATTGAAAGTGTAGATCCGTGAAGAAAATAATGCTAAAACCTCCTTGGAAGTCAAAATATCCTAGATGCAATAGAGAAGTAGAGATAGGAACTCAAAAGGAACGGCGACTCTATGAGTAGATAGGAGGACTTATCGCTGTCAAAGGAAATGTAGAAGACATAGGATAAACGTGAAGCACAAAGGGACCATGAGAAACACAGGAGACTGAAACTCTGAGACATAACTGATAAAGGCATAGTGACTCAAAAACCTCACAAGTTTTAAACCCTGATAACTGTCTTAGTGATGCCTTCTTCCATATTGATTAATAAAGTAGATTAGGAAGCATAAAGAAAGATGGGCGGTGTGTGAAAAGAAGCCTTCAAAAACACTACAAAGAAATAATTAGGAAATCAGGAGGAGCGCCAGGAAGAGAGCTAAGAGAGGTTGGAGAAGGAAAAGATTACACAAAGAGGATGAATCAAGTAAGGAGTTTGGTTTTACTAGAATGTTCTCCTCTTGGTGTCAACTGAGTCAAGAGGTGCTAATGTCATTTTGATGGCAAATACTGAAGGTCAAATTAAAAAGCGAGGAGTAAAACTAAGAGAGGAAGGCAGGTAGGGAAAGGAGCTTGGACAGCAGATGAAGACAACGTGCAGTGAAGGACAGTCCAATTTAATAGAGGAGTAAGACTGGCAAAAGTCAAGTGGAGGAGTGTAGAAGGACAGGAGTGGGAGTGAAGCCACATGTACCTGGCAGAGATTATCACAAAAGACTGTCTCTCTGTACTGGTAGCCATGTAGAGAGGCAGCTGGAGAGACAAGGGTCTGCATCTCTGTGGCCAGAAGCTGAAGAGACTGCTCTAAGTAACAGGGAAAATTTTATTTCTTGAGAACAAGAATTGGCATCACACCAATCCTGTTCCCAGGACTGCAAGAGAAAGACAGAGACAGATGGGCACATGACAGTGTCCCAAGAAAAGTGGGGTCAGTAGCATAGGCAAAGTACAGTGATGGAGAATGAGGAGGAAGGAAGAATGAGGTCTGGATAAATACCACCAGAGCTTAGGAGCAGAAAAGGAAAGTTAGCCTGGATTTGTGATGGTGGCGAATATAGATGGAATAACCACAAGAACACAGTGTAGGAAAAATAGCTCCAAAGCATGGTCCGTTTTGCCCGATAACCTTTCCCACAGTGGATCACACTGAAAGTGTGCCTAGCCCCATATCTGGTACTCAACAGTTGCCAATAGCTGATGCTAAAGTAAGAATACAAAATCAGGGCAAATGTAAAGATATATTCTCATTCCTAGACCCGGGAACCTGCATCTCATGGACATCCTGAACCAAAGAAGGTGTCTTGGGAAATAAGGAGGTCAACAAAAGTGATGAGCATTGCAGGATGCTGATGACCATAACCAGAAACAACCACCTCAAGCTGAAGGAAGAGTTCCATCTAATGACTCAGAAAATAGATGTATGGAGAGCTAGGAATAAGTGGCAGGTGACCAAGGAGCTAAACAATGAAAAAATAAATAAACAAACAAGCAAAATAATCACAAAATAGTTCAGTTGGTTAAATTAGCTCTCTGTTTTTAGAGAACGTGCATTCTGTGTTAGCCTCCATATGCAAAGCATCAGAAAGTCACAGTCTGTTCTCCATTCCAGACTGAAAAAGACTCCTAGTGTGGAGGGGGAGGCTTGCCTCGCTGAGACAATGATACTTGCTCTTGGCTGTTTTTTACCTACTGGTTTTGCCTGCTTGCTCTCAGTGATCACTGGATACAAACATCACAGCATTACCTAACACCACCATGATTGCCTTTCTGCAATCACCTCGTGTCAGCCCCAGGCTGTGCTCTAGGGCTTGGAGTGCTGTGCAGGTGTTGTTCTCTGCGTCCGGGGTAGCTGAGGAGGTGGCATGAGGATTTGGGCATTAATTAGAAAGGGGAGATGGTTCAAGTCTGAAACTGCAGTCATGATTTGGTTGCACAAGAATCCTGTGAACTTCTCTTGGGAAATTCTGCTACTCACAATAGCAGATATCCTACCCTCCCCAGAATCAGCCATTCCGAAAACATTAGTGCCCCTTCTGAGCAGGAAAACAACTTCTTCTGGTTTGAGATCTCAGCTGGAGTTAGAAACATGCAGGATGACAACTCAATCCCCCTGTAATTTAGGGAGACTCATACCCAAAGTTCCCATCCTGTCTCACCACTAATTTGCGAAGTAGCAAGTAATTTTAATGTGAATATCTGAGAAGCCGAGTCTCCAGGGAAGAGTTACTTATAAAGCACTATTCCTGGTGTTGATTATTTGTATCATGTGCAGCTTAATTCTCAGAGTTCTGCTTCAATACTTAATATCTCAATTACCATGAAATAAAAAAAGGCATCGAGAGCTGAGAAAGTAACTGGATGGCTCTTTACACCATGGTCTAAAAAGCATGTGGTACTAAACAGGTGTAAAAACAAACCCAAAAATTTGTCAGAGGTTATGGCTGCAATGCAAGGCATGTATTTTCTGATTACGCCTTGCCAAAAGGCATTTTTGAGAGAATGTTGCCAGAAAGAGCTTGTTAAAGTGACATCAGAAGAGAAATACTAATTTACGATGTGTGCTACATATTTTTCAGGAGCCTCAGCTGTCAAAGGATAACACTGCATAAGAATTTGTTTTTTTCTTATGTGCTGAACTCCGTGTTTACAATCGCCCACCTCATTGCTGTTGTGCCTAACCCAGACCTGGTAAAAAGGGATCCTGTAAGTACTGCATGACTCCTCTCCATCTCAACACCCAAGTAAAATTACTATGGCCACTCCAAAACCAGATGTTCCCATTCGCCAGTTAATGATAGCTGTCTGGTAAAACATGTACAGAGGCTGCAGATTCTGCGAATTTCACTCAACTTTGTTCAGATCTTTCCCCAGGCAATAAAAATATTTGAATTTGATACAAGTGAGAGAAGCCCCAGACTTGCTTCAGCCAGCCCATCCATACAAATGTGTCAGATTTGCACTGCTCTTGTGTCAGATCCCCATCGCTCTCAGCACTAACTTCCTGACGTTTCCCAACAAAGCCCCTGAAAGAACAAATGCTCTTGGTGGTCACCTGTCCTTTCTCACAAGCACACACATTGCGGGGGGGCAGGGGGCAAGAATGGAGAGAGATATGACTATTTTCAAAACACATCCCCAAAATATCTTTTTGCTGCATTATTTTTCTTGGGAGGTGGTAAATCAGGGAAATAGCTTGCTTCACTGTTCTTAGATAGTGATAAAAATTGTATCAGCCCCTCAGCTGATAAATATGTATGGCAGACCTCAGTTACCCAGCTCTGATCTTGCTTTCTAACAGAGCCATCACATTGTGTTTGCCGTTGTTAACAGCAGCCCTGGCTGATGTGAAATTAAAGCAAGCCTGGGAATCTCTCAAGTTATGTCACAACACTGATCAGCTTGTCTTCTAATAAAATTGTTCAATTACAGTTCAACCATTTATCTGCTTCTAATTTTATGAAAGCAATTAAACATTAGCACCCAAGATTATCTGATCAGGTGTGTGTCTCTCAAATGTGGCTGGTTAAGTAAGCTAATTAAAGCTTACCTGTTAAGTAAGCTAATTAAAGCGGGAAATATATAAACTAAAAAAAAATCACCAGTTCCAAGGACCATCTGGAGAATAAAAAATAGAAGAGCAGAAGAATAATTAAAAAATCACACATTTTGTTTTTCCTTACTGCATAAGCACCATACAGACGTAGCCTGCGCAAGAGTTGCAATGAAAATACACTTGGTATTTGAAGATAGAAAGCTGGCACATGATATCAGGCACCTAAATTGAAGTAAGATCATTACCTCGGGGTTAAGAATGATGCTTCCTGACAGCACAAGTAAATTATTAGAAGTGCTTTAAACTAAAAGTTGAAGCCGCAGCAAGGACTCTTGTGCTCTAAGATTTCATTAAAAAGCTGTACCTAGTGCCTTTGGGCTGGATCTTTATTTTGAGTGAAATCTTGACCCCAGTGAAGCCAGTGACAAAACTCTCAGAGGCTTTGGTAAAGCCACGTAGCTGCAGGACGGCTACCAGTATGCTGAGCATCACTCGATGAAAACCCCAACCTACGTTGCTAAGGCAACAGACACTATAGAAATGGCATAAATGGTTACCTTTGAAGACTGGGGAGCTCCAGAGCAGCAGAGAGGTTCATGAATGCAGTCATCTTTCAGGTCCCAGGCCAGGCTATGAAGAGGACCCTTAGTGCTGAGTACAGTCATGGAAATCGCCCAGGCTGGTGCCCTTCCACTGATGTTACTGAATATGGCCATGTTGGCAAACCTGGCCTCAGCTACTTAGCTAAGCACACGCTTGGATGAACAAAGCCCTTGTTCCGCACTTTCTTCTTCAGAACAGAATTTGCATGTCTTTGACTTAGCAGTGAACTGCTGTCTAGAGGCAAGGTACAAAGCTTGGGGCCAGAAGACCTCAGGCCTCCCGTTTTTGTTCTGCTGTCAAGTATGGGATGAGGGTACACTCACTGCTTGATCTTGCCTCACTTTCTAGATTTGCTTTCCTTAAAAAAAAAAATCAGAAAAAAAAGAGGTGAGGTGACCTGTTAATATGTTCAAAGTGTCTCAATATTACTAGAAAGTGTATTCTGTTATTTTAGTAACATAATAGACCTGTAGTACACGATTGAGAAAAGAAGATGAACTGCCAGGGACAGGCTTTTAACACATGATGAAAATACACAGGGGTTCCGTATGAGTATATGACAACTTAGAGGATTTATGTTAAAACTTTACTTATTCCATCAGGTAAATTCCCATAATATTTTTATTTTAATGCTGACTAGGAGAGCAAATGAAGGCTTTATGGCTTGTTTTGTTTTGGTTTGGTTTTTTTCTGTCTCTACTACACCCTCTGTTTTATTAAGTCCATTTTAAGATGACTACTTCTACCTTCCTTCCTATAGTTTTCTGCATTTATCCACTTTCCTTCTGTGCACCTACTGAGCTTTACAGGCTCATGTATGTGTGTGGCTCCTACCTGTGATCTATACGGAAACACTGAAGTGTGTAGAAGGAATTTTAAATAGTCACAGATACCCTGTATGTAATGACCATATACAGAGATGCACTTGGTGGCATTTATTCTGCAAAATAATAAATGTGTTTCAACTCCAATAGATCCTGCACTTTTTTTTCCTGCCTAAAGTTTTGCAATAGATTTTAAACATGCCACACCATGGGAAAAATACTTACAGTGAATACATATTTATGAAGATATCAACAAATCCATGTAATTTTGAAACAAGAGAGAATGTTCTGTTAAATAACAAAGAGAAAAGACAGGAGGATCAAGAGAGGAAATTCATCCCTAACACCAAGACAAACACATTCTCCCTGTATCCAGATAAAAAAGATCTGAGACAATCCAAAGCATCATTTACATGAGGAGAGGTCGTACTGCATCCTTACTTGTGTATAGTTTGCTGCACAGAGATAAACCCTTTGATCATCATTCTGGCCATGTAAAATGGTAAGTCAAGCCACTTTATCAATAGATCTTAATTTTCTTTTTTTACCTCATTTTTTTCCTGCTTCCTGGTTGTATAATTTTCTCTCTCTTTTTCTTTCTGATTTGTCTGGATCTCAAATGATGGAAGTGAAAGATATGAGCTCATGACCATACAAGAACAAAAGAAGCAATGAAAAAGGTTCAGGATCACTTGAACAAAATAAACAGGACACATGTATGAACACTTATTTACATACACTGAAAAATGTAATGTGAGCTAATTTTTTGAATGTTGTATCTAAAGTAGAAACTGCATTAATTACGCTGTTACTGGAACAGATTTTATAGGAAGGCGTATCTTCTGTCACCTTATTAAATGAGACTGACCCACAGAAGAAGGGTAATCTGTGAACAGCACATTATGTTCTCCATTAAAAACTCTGGAAATATGAATAAAACCTTTGCTGCCTGATATTTTAATACAGTCTCTCACATCAGATCTGTATTTCTCATTTTTCTTATTCCACAAGACTAGTAATTTTAAGAGTAAATAGTGATGGGAGTAAAGGAAGATACAGCTAATGACTGGAGGGATAGTTCTACTAATGAGAAACTGAATAATTGATCAGCTCCATGGCCACTAATATAAATACGTTTATAGATGAGACTATTTGGTCACAAATCAGTAGTGGCTCAGTAATTGGAAACTCATCCAGAAAAGCTTTAAGAGATCTTACTGCATTTTTATCACTTTCCTGTTCTGGTGGAGATATCTGTTCTCTTCTTTCTCCAGGCTGTTCTGTAGCATCCTCACTTTTCATGTAGAAGATTCACCCTTGCTTCTGGCATTATGTGGAGCAAAAGTTTAGATTCCAATTGCAGTTTTATAGAGTCCACAGCAAGGGCCAGTGCTCTGCTGGGAGCCCTGGGGACCCCTGTGTGGGCTCTCATGCTTAGCCATGGTATATCAGAGAATAAGGACCCAGCATCTCTTCAGGCATGCTCCAATCTCACTGTCAAGCCCCAGCTTTCTGCCACACAGCTTATTTATGCCTAAATGTGTAAATAATCTGTTCCCCCTCTTGCATGGGTACAGCAGCAGAGCCAGTAAGGGACAACCCAAAGCAACCCATGTTTTATTACAAGCACAGCAATTTCATTTTCTCAGCAAGGAGGGATTGAGTGTGGGCTAGGCTGAGCCTGGAACAGTCCTTTCCACTAGCAGTATCTGTAACTCATCTCTTGTTGAGGTGGAAAGTACCTTGGACATGGGGCGTGATATGCTGAAGACTGTTCTGGCCTCCTTGTATAGATGTAGATATTCTTTAAAGATCCTGAGCTAGTTTACCACTCTAGCTGATGGTGCAGCAGGCATCCTCTGTCTCTAACAGGACAGGCAGCACATAGTGCCTTCCTCTTCCCAAGCATTTTGCTGAAGTTGCTATCACTGTGAGCATGAGGTGGGATGACAAAATGCTCTCAGTTTATCTCTACTGCCCAAAGCCTACCTCCTGGCAGGCAGCAAGCCTGCAGGAGAAACCACTAAGCTGCTTCCTACTCAGCATTATTAGTGAGACCAAAAGAAAGTGAGAAGGAAAGCACAAAAGCTGGCGTCTACTAGAATTACAGTCAATACCATGAGTTACAGCAACACCATGATAGTAGTGATATTAAAAAAAATTCCTGTCCTCATAGACACTAGAACACTACAAATAATCTCACCATTGACTAATTTAAGTGAAAACCATGCCTGCCCAAGCATATTAGGTGTTCCTCCCTATCAGAGGAAAACAGTAGAAATAAAACGTTGAGTTGTGTGGAAAGATGAGAAGTGTATAAAGGGTAGTTACTGTGATTTATGGGATTAAGATACTGGTGAGTTCCCCTGTTCTCAAAGGAATAAACAGGGAATGAGAGCCTGGAAAACAAAGGAGGTTCACAACATTTCAAGAACAGTGTTAATTTTAGGTCTTTTTACCATATAATTGTTACCTTCCTCGTCTCTTGTTTTTAGTTCCTTCTGATGTATCCTGGCAGAGACTGGTGGGGATTAAAACATATTTTTCTCAAATGAGAGGCCAATAGCTGATAACAGTGAAGATAAATGGCAAAAACGCTGCCCCACGTGACTTGTGTTTGCCTCAGCAGTCCCAGCGGTTCCCACAGTGCTGCCTCCGCTGGAAGCAGCAAAGGTGGAGCTCCACAAAGAAGTGCGCTTTGATCGTCTGAATTGTTTCATGTGTTATGCTTGGGATAGAGCTTCAGGAGCCTCCATTCTTGTTAAATTAATCAGATTCTTTGTTAACGTAGCTATTTCCAGAGCTTTCCTATCACTCTCAAAGCATCTCCAAAGTCTTTCATCTTAGTACATCTGTTCCCCCATCCTGTTTCCACTGCCTTACTTACAAGGGCCTCCACAGCCAGTTTAGCCACAACGAGATGACACAAATCTATTCTAGAGTTTTGTCTAGATGCAAAAGTAATCAAAGACAAAACTTCTAATAGGGAATTACTTGCCAATGCCTAGCAGTCGTGTCTCCTGAGTGTATCTCCTATCCTAGAAGAAGGTTGATGTTCTTCTGAAAGTTGTCATCATCTTGCTTAGGAGCCCTTAGTCTAATCAGGACTCCAACTGAATGTTTAAAACATTGAACTTCTGCTGCCTCAGGTGTAGGAATGAGGCTTGGTGAGACTGGGTCTAGTGTGCAACTGTGAATTTACAAATTGTGTAATTTTGTGCTTTTGCAGATTATATTTGTACATTGACTTCACTAGTACAAACTGACTCAGCAAAGTTGACCTGAGAGAGTAAAATGTAATACTTGCTTTTGTGTAAGTCAAAGAGGGCCAAAGTCAGCCTCCAGTTGCACCCATGCCAAGCTCTATTGAAGTCAAAGGTTTGCCATTAGTTTTGTGTCTCACCACACCGCATTGAGTGATGAAGTTGTGACCTTTTTTTGTTCACCTCCAGAGTAAAACATGGAGTAAAAGTTCTTGGTTTGGGTGAGTGAACTGAACCTTTTAATTAATCATTTACAAGTGATGGACTGAGGCTGTGCTTTATATTTTGCAGGTGCCCCAGAATACTTTTTGCTATCTACAAATAAATACCCAGATCCCATTAGTTTTCCTTTGCCTGAGCAAGTTCATGAAGACAAGCTCGCATCTCCCACCCCTCCCATTTCCCCTGTGACAGCTACTTGTCTTGTAAATAGTTATCACCAGTAAAGCAGAGAAGGGTGGATGTCTGAGTGGCACAAGTTCTTTCCTGACATAGCAAATGGTATACCGGGATAGGAGAGTCACAATCTTTTGAAACAGGAATGAGTGGTCACTAACATTCTTCTAAGATCCATTTAATTTGGGGGTTTTTTTAAACACAAAAAGAACATCACTGGTAATTGGGAAATCAATAAAAAAAGAGGGAGAACAGTAAGGTTTGGCTCTAATGCTCAGGTTTGGAGAGAAGCTGTCCCAGCTAAGGAGCGTTTCTGAACTGGACTACAAAGCACCATATGCCATTTTCTGAGGTTCATAGGTGCAATGGCAGAGCCTGAGATGTGCAAGTAAGCACAGGGTGCTCACCTCAGGGAGATGTCAGGGAAAGGAAATTTCTTCTCTGTCTGCCTCTGAACTGACACATGGAGAGAACAGTCACTCCTCCTGCCATTGCATTTCTCTAGTATCAGCAGAATTGCACTTCTGAGGGTATAATTCTTTGCTTCCTAACAGCATTTGCTATCCAGACTTGCTAAGCGGCAGGGACAAGGAAAATGGAGCAGTAATGTGCAGGATACACAGGGACGGGATCTCCTGATTGATGGCTCTGGCACCCAGACACAGCCAGCACAGGATCATTGACAGTGTCCTGTGCCTGGAAGCAAATCCAGGTTTCCCTCCAGGGGAGTGTGACCCTCCTTGGCTGTGACTTTGGTTCAGGAGCATGTGTTCACTTTCAAGAGGATGAGGGTTTTTTATGCTTTATGCTGGTGAATCATTTATGAATGAAGTTTCTGACAGCAGTAAGCTCATGGGCAGTGCCAGAACTATGCTGCACCAGCTTCACCCTCATTGAAATCACTGGGTTGCACTGGTATAACACTGCAGTAATGCAGATGTAAATCAGAATCTCTCCTTGCATCCTAGGAAATACCAAGTCTTCCCCCTCCCATGAGGTTCCATGAGATTAATGCAGACTAAGGGACATCGTGAATTCAGAACCAGCCAATATTCAAAGAATTCTCCCAAATTTTCAGTCTTGAATAATATCTGCATTCATTTAAAGACACATCTGTCAGAGTATTCCATCATTTTTCCCAATGTCTTTATATTCTTGTTTATATTCTCAAAAATCTCAGAGTAATGAGGGAAAAAAGCACCATATAAACCTGGTGGTGTCAGATGCACTGATCTGATGTGGCATGCCATGCTCAGGATATGAAGTATGGATGATTAAAGGACATTCTCAGCATCCATAAAGGACACTTCTGTGAAGAGTGTTTATGGTTTATGTGGAACAACTGAATCTAGGCTGCAAAGAAGTCAGTCAGTCATCACCTCTGAGAAAGATCTGTGCTTTCTCAACAATGTTATTATGGTTGCTTTCTCAATGGGAAGGCACCATCCAATTAACAGTTGTGATCAGGAGGTGAAAAAAGACATTTAAGAGTCTCAGAATAAGTATTTATTTTGGGACAGACTCCCTCATCTTACTTTCCTCAGGAATTATTATTCTGTCTACATTTCAGCTGCTTGCTCTTCTTTTAAAGCAGTATCTATTAGCAGGCTCAGGTTTCTCAAAACTGTTGCAGCATCACAAAGGGAGGGATGGTAGCTTTTGTGTAGCCCAGTCCCAAGGTATTCCATGTCGAAATAACCCAGGCTCTATTGCATCCTGTGGATGGTACTTCAGTAGTGTAATCCTTATACGCTGCCTCTTATTTAGAAGGCCATTTTCTTCAGAAATGTGATTCCAGAAAGGACCTCAGACTGCCAAATGCATTTTGGTCCTGAAGCCAACAGTATCAGGCCCTGGGGCTTGTTCCCAGGTTTTCAGGCTGCATTTTTTCTGCTCAGGTGAGCATCATACCTGCACTATCCGCCACAGCAAGGATGGAGGTACACAGCACACAGGCCAAACTGCAGTCCCTGTGAAAAGTCTGATTTAAGCTGTCAGGCTGCTTAATCATTGCGCACCTGCACCATCTCTGGGCCCTGAAGCTCTGCCATTGTGGCAGTGAGAAGTGAGCACCCGTGGGACAGTTGTTTTCAAAATCAGCAAACCCTCAGCTTCCCTGGTCTTGCTGTCATCGACTGCAGTTCTCCTGTCTGGCCACAGAGGCCATTTGCAGCCGCTGGGGCTTTTATATGAGGTTGTCTTAGCAAAGCACGCGCTGTCTCTGTGTGCAAAATGAGTGAATCCTGATTTGCTAAAATTCATGACATGCCTTCAGAACTGCTGCTCAAGAAAGGTGTACTGCTGCAGCAGTCCCTGAAAGACTGTTAGTCATTTATGGTGTGGAGTGGTGCTTGACTGAGTCCTGACACTAATTCAATTCTCCATGCTTTACTGAGGCTTTTTATAATTTTTCCCATTGCTTTTCCTCAAGAGATGGGACAGATTTGTAATTACAAAGTGAAGATGACCTAAAAATGTAGGGTGGGACCCAGGCGACCATAAATTTCTGTCAATTGCACTGTCTCCTATGCATCTGAGAGACTGAAAGGTGAATAGGTGATACATCATATAGATCCTAAAAATGCAGGCACGGAAATATATCAAGTAACGTCATCTTCTTAAATGTCAGATCAACAAGTACAAATGCTAACCTTTGCCTTTTTGGTGGATTCTCTGCAACACTGGATGGACATGGCGTCCCCTAGTAAACTGCTCCAGTACTTTCCACACAAGGCCTTGCACATGAACAGTACATTTAAAGCAGCTTAGGTTTTGATATTTTTCAGGTAATGTAAAGCAATTATGTTTAGAAACTTTGCTGCTCTAGATACAACTACCAGTTCAGGATAATTCAAATTAAACTTGAGGTTCCTCTCCAAGTTTTCTTTAGCTTGTCTTTAAAAGGATCTGCCTAAAATGTGAGAAATTTCAGAGTGAATCACCTGGAAAGTAGATTTTTCAAAATCCCTCAAAAGATGTACATTTCCAAAAAGAATTCCCCTCAGAAGGGCAGTACCATAACATTTCCAAAACATAATATTGTCCCTAATACCATGCTGCTATAGCTATTTTCTTCGCTGGGATTTTTCTGACTAAATGGCAGTGCCGCCAGTGCAGGCAGCTGTGTCTGAATAGAAGAGGCCATTCCCCTTGATCTAATGCAGGTAGGTAAAACAGGCCAGGTAAATAAAATGCAGTGCTCATTCCTCTCCAGGGACTGCTTTAGTCTATGCATCTATACCATGAAGTCAGACATCCAGGTTAGGTGAGGTGAATGCCATCTGTGCTATTTCATTGCCCTTTGGTAACTGCTGTGCAGACCTGTATTATTGCCTATTTTCAGTCATGACCCAGCCACTCTGCTTCTCTTGAAGGTATTTAAGACCAAACAGAAGTAGCCTTGAACAGAAGAGAAATAAATGAATGGGCATCAAAGTGTCTTTACAGATGACAGCCAAGCACATGGGGTAAAAGTACAGAAGAAGAAACAGTAATGACTTTGAGCAGAAGAAAAAGGCAAGAGGCTAGGGCTGGTTATGTACGTAGCCTTTAGCTTTAGTTGGCACAATGAGCTATCAACCAATAATAGATCAATTATCTGGATGATTAAGCTCCTTTTCTTATCATTTCACCTCTGAACAGCCTATGGTTGCATACACCCAACTGACTGTTTTCCGAATTTCCTGGTGCCCTCTTGCCCCAGCACCCCTCAAAATGCTGGGCACTCCCCCTGGCAGCAGGTCACACCAGAAAAGGCACTGGAGAAGTCTGAGTGCATCTAGAGAGTTAAAACACCCATGAGCATTTGAGATCAGGTATGTCTTACATTTGGACACCTGTATTGTACATACACACAGCTGAACTAGTCACCCCACACAACTTTTATAGCGAAAGACAGACAAAGGCACATTCAAGGCACAATCCGTCTGACTTATTTTAGATATCTCATTTAGGATGAGGTAATTTTTGCTGTAATCTCCATCACCTATATTGACTCATTATCTTTTGACTACAGCAGAAACAGCTCAGGTGACTATATTTAGTCTCACAAATCCCAGTCGTATCATTAGAAAATCCATGGAGCATTTAACTGAATTATGAAGTAGTCATATCCATGCCATCAGTTATGTGTGTATCTAGTCCCTAGGAAAAACTTTTGCAGGTCTAGATCTTACACCTGAAACCTAAGCATAAGTACAGTCAGCTGTTAGATATACTCCATGGCGTCTTAAACTAGCCTGGCTCAGTGTGCAACAATAACATGCCCAGAGCTCAGGTATGACTGCAAAATCAGCCAAGGCACCGCATGAATATCTGATTAACCTCTGCCTTGTTTTATCCTCCTGTGCCCAGTGACTCTTGCTCAGTTGTGATGAAGGAAGAGAGGTGCCTGAACTAACTCGAACCCAAGGGAATGGCAGGAAGATATGATCTGAGAGAATGGCAGTAAGATGTGCCAGGGGAGGTTTAGGTTGAACATTAGGAAAAAGTTCTCCATGCAGGGGGTGGTGGAGCACTGGAACAGTCTCCCTAGGGAGGTAATCATGGGCCCAAGCCTGGCAGTATTCAAGAAGCGGTTAGACAATGCCCTCAGACACATGGTGCGAATTTTGGGGTTATCCTATGCAGGGACAGGAGTTGGACTTGATGATCCTTCTGGGTCCTTTCCAACTCAGGACATTCTATGATTCTGTGAATGGGAGCTCTTACCGTTTTCATTAGGGATTACCTCCCATCACCAGGAGAAGATGGCAGCAGACCTTGTGAGCGCTCTGACTCCAGGTCAAGTAGTTCCTGGACTATTTTTTTGGGCTACACTGGCTGCCCCAGTTTTCTTCTTCTTGGGGCCCTTCTCTGACAGCCTCTTTGTCCTCATCCATCACTCAGGCTCATATTTAAAATGCCTTTCTGAACAGCTGCCTCCCTCCAGCAACCCCAGCTCAGAAACCAAGCTAATAAGCCCCATTGGGGGCAGCGAGGCTGAGTTCATATGCACCCCGCCGGTGCTGGCAATGGTGGATGTGCCGTGGGAAACCCACGGGAGCCCAGCCCATCACGGTGCCCTGCGGAGAGCAAAGCTACAGCCCCGGGAGAGCCATCACTGCAGCAGCTGGGACTCAGGGACGTGCGGATGTAGCTGGATTAATTTCTGTCCAGAATGCCTAATTCTGGGCTGGCTGCTTTTCTATAGGGTAGATATAGACACAGATGCTGTTCTAAAAATATCCTCCGTTGTTTAATTTCATATTTTGCTTTCTTGTAACAAAAAACTTAGGATCCCTCTGAGCAACTGTGTACATTTTGTTCTGTAAATGGTTTAAAAATATATTAAAACATTAATCTTAGCCCAGGCCCCTGTGTGCCAGGTTTCTGACTGGAACACAATTTAATGGATGACTCAGAGTAGATATATTGTATAATGGTATGACGTTCTGATAGCCAGTGATTTACAGCTACAATAGTTAGCACTGTCTTGCTTTGGAAAGTCGTTTTATTGCTTATTTGTGTAATATATGGATTCTTGGAATTTAATAATTTTTTCATAGAATAGTGTTCAACTAACCAGAAAAAAATCCCAACTAACCAACCAAATAAGCATGTAAGGCAGATCAGTAATCAAACTTCAAGCTACTCCTTTAAAATGCTAAGTTACGAATATCTGAGTATACATTTTATTGCCTTCAAACTGAATTTGAATAAACTACATCTGACCTCTGTGGAAAGCAGTGCAAACTCTCCTTGAGGAGAATCCTTTGCCGCTGTGCACAGAAGAGATTCAGAGAGGTGAAGTGGAACCATACTGATTGATCCTCGGTAAGGTCAGATGTGTTTATTTCCCTTTAAACAAATAAATGCACAGCTGTAGTGCTGGCCCATGTAGCTGGCTTGCTTTGAAATCAATAACCTTGGTTGGCCTATTCTTAATGATTTATTTCTTTGAAATGTCATTTGGCAGCATTTCAATGGACAGCGAGCATTTGCAAAGCGAGGTTTCACCATACAAACCGATGGGCTATCCTGCCCTCGTTTTCCACAGGGCAGGTCTCCAGAGCTGGCAAGGACTGGTGTAAAACACGGACCTCCTTACTTGCCAGCCTGGGTTCCTTCACCCAGGAAAGCATCAAAGGAATGAGGACACACAGGAATCTGGACAACTTTCCTGTGCCAAAACTGAGTCAGTGCTTTTGCTCTGACTGAATTACTATGAAGACCTGCTCACAAAGCAGTTTATTTCACGTTATCTTTTGTTACTATTGTTGAAGATAGTATTCTGGGTTTTATGTAGTCTGAGTGTTTTGGTTTGATTTGCCCTAATGGGTAGTGATGGTAACTAATGCTGCAGCTTTCTATCCAAAAGCTATTAACCAATAACCAAGGAGAGCCTTAACAGAGAAATGACAAGTAAATGTGATGAGGGGCTGCTGGATTAGCCAAAGAGAGTGGCATGACAATTACATTCAATTGCAGGGTCCTGCGCAGGCAGACAGACCTTTGGGACTCCTTTGACAGAGTTGAAACATTATCGGCATTTATAATACACCAATATATCCCGCCAAACATCATAGACACCAGTTCTAACTCCTTCTTGTAAAAGAAGTATAAATTATTTTATTTCTTCTCTGTGAAATGGTTCCAGCATCCTTTTGAAGTACCTTCGTTACATGTCGCAGCTGAGTTACGCAAGAGTTACATGACTCTTAGGAAGATTTTCAAGAGAGGAGAATAACTGACTGTATTCCTATTCACCTTTTTTGCCCCTGAGCAGTTAGCCAGAATTTAAGGCCATTGCAGGTTGCTTTCACGAGGAAGGAAAATTAACAATAAAAGAGATTTATTCTCAAGCACTGTCCTGCAAATCTATAAAGAATTTTTCTTGAGCTTTTATGTTCATCAATGCAGTGAGAACAAGTAGCAGGAGGCAGGCTCCTTGCTTGCAGACTGAGTTTCTTGCCAGTCTGTATTTTGCCAAAAAATGGTTTACTCTTGGCCGTCCTCCCGGAGGCACAAAGGAGCTGCTTTCTTAGGTGGTTACCTGACTTTGCAGGCTCTCCTGATAATTGTATCACACTTTGCTACATAGTCACCAACCTCTGCAGTGCAATGCTGTCTCCAGGCTCTAGAAAAGAGGAGCATCTGCTTATTCCTTTGTTTAGGACACAAGCACATAAAGCAAGAGAGTTACTGGGCTGCACTAGAAAGGACCAGCTGTTTCCTCTCAGCCCACTCTGCTCACAAATTAAAACCCAATAGCTAAGTTACCTACACACCTATAGACTGAAAGCTCATGACAGCTTACTCTCCTTCATAGTGTGAAAGTGCTGTGATAATCCTTTGAGTCCTGGATTTGACTGTGCTGCATATTGTATAACAAGGTCAGAGCTGCTGCCTCAAAGAACTTGCAACAAAACACATTTGACTTCAGCAGAAGACAAAACCCCTACACATGTTTCTTTTATCTCAAAGTTAAAAATCAGCTATCAAGCATGGAAGTCGTGGAAGATTTGCTTCTGTATCATCTTGCAATTTTACTTGTTTCTATGAGAATAAACACTTCATAAAACTTACTGGTTCTGCAGTTTTCCCAGCTAATGTACACCGAGATGCTGGTTACCTTTATCATGTTTTATTTGTACCATGCATTAATCCAGTTCTCATCAGAAACAGGTTCTTCTCTTTTACCTGCTCTGACTTGAGAAAAACACTCTCTTTTTAGTGTAGGAGAATATTTGCACTGCATCACTTAGCCACAGATGAAATATACTGCATTTGTTACCTCATTTAAAAAAAAAAAAAAAAAAAAAAGCTGTAGTTTGATTAATCTAAATGTAACATAATTCATCTCAATGCATTGTTGTGCTTAAGCTCTTCATGCTAACTTTTTCAGATTCATTCTCATATTAATGTGATGTGGATCCAAGTACTAATCACACTCATCCTTCATGCCTTGCCAATGGTATTCTTCTTTAACTTACTGCATAGAAAATGATAAAATTCCTCAAAAGTTATGAGCTGTCTCCATGGCCATTACTCTAAAAGACAGGTATATATTTTCCTTTTAAAAGCCACAAGTACTAGTTCACTTGGAGAGTACAGGGAAGAAAGAAATGCTGAGAAAATGAAGTGAATGAAGTTTAGATCTGTAGTTCTCAGGCTGCTTTCTATGGGTGTATTTGAGCTAGAGATGAAAGTTCTAGCAAAGAGGGATTTAGTTCAAATGAAAGTTATGTTCAGTCAGTCTCTGCTCAGAGCAGCAGTGAACAGTACAAACAGCTGGCAGAGAGAGGCAAGGGTACTCCATAGTCATCTCCCTTTCAGTTCAGCAATGTGAAATGCTGAAGGCATTAAGTTAAAATGATAAGTTTGAGAACATACCATGGATTTTGTTGCAGAACTCACCAGCCATTCTCTGCTCCCCTCCAGCTGCCAGACTGCAGCACGAGACAGTTCCTAGAGCCCCGCTGGCTGGATGGAAATCTAGGGATGCTTTGGCACCAGCAGGAGAAGGACCAGCCTGTGTGCAATGTGCAGACACCCCGAGTCCCTCCTGCTACAGCCATCGGGGAAATAACCCCCTGACCTGCGACTTCTCCAAGGAGATCCCCACAGGGGAGCTGGGGCTGGCCCAGGCCAAATCTGGGACACAGCAGATTTGATCAAGCCTGTCTGGAAAATTGCTGTGATGGTTCAGAAAGTTTGCTGAATTTTTAGAGGCTGGGTTAACTGGCTGATGTCAGGAAGGGTTACACCTGAACATGTGTTCAGCCTTTGAGAAGCACCTGTCAGTCGAGGCAGCCCTTGTAGGGATGGGCGATACATAGGGGAAAGCCGCCAGCTGGGAGGCTGTATCAGGCACAGGCACAGGAACAAGGCAAGAAATATATTGACCCAGACTGTGAAAAACAGTCCAAGGATGATTTAAGAACCTTAATGAACACATTTGCCAACAGAAAATGGAGCAAATACTTCTTCTTATGTTTGGGTTTGGTTTTTTTGTTGTTGTTGTTTTTTGGGTTTTTTTGTAAAACCTTTTCAAACCACTATACAACCCTTTTTCACAGAATCACAGAATCACAGAATGTTAGGGATTGGAAGGGACCTCGAAAGATCATCTAGTCCAATCCCCCTGCCAGGGCAGGAACACCCAGATGAGGTTACACAAGAAGGCGTCCAGGCGGGTTTTGAATGTCTCCAGAGAAGGAGACTCCACAACCTCCCTGGGCAGCCTGTTCCAGTGTTCCGTCACCCTCACTGAGAAGAAGTTTCTTCTCAAATTTAAGTGGAACCTCTTGTGTTCCAGCTTGAACCCATTACCCCTTGTCTTACTGTTGGTTGTCACCGAGAAGAGCCTGGCTCCATCCTCGTGACACCCACCCTTTATATATTTATAAACATTGATGAGGTCACCCCTCAGTCTCCTCTTCTCCAAGCTAAAGAGACCCAGCTCCCTCAGCCTTTCCTCATAAGGGAGATGCTCCACTCCCTTCATCATCTTTGTGGCCCTGCGCTGGACTCTCTCCAGCAGTTCCCTGTCCTTCTTGAACTGAGAGGCCCAGAACTGGACACAATATTCCAGATGAGGTCTCACCAGGGCAGAGTAGAGGGGAAGGAGAACCTCTCTCGACCTACTAACCACCCCCCTTCTAATACACCCCAGGATGCCATTGGCCTTCCTGGCCACAAGGGCCCAGTGCTGGCTCATGGTCATCCTGCTGTCCACCAGGACACCCAGGTCCCTTTCCCCTACACTGCTCTCTAATAGGTCATTCCCCAACCTATACTGGAACCTGGGGTTGTTCCTGCCCAGATGCAAGACTCTACATTTTCCCTTGTTACATTTCATTAAATTTTTCCCTGCCCAACTCTCTAGCCTGTCCGGATCTCGCTGGATGGCAGCACAGCCCTCTGGCATGTCAGCCACTCCTCCCAGCTTGGTGTCATCAGCAAACTTGCTGATAGTACACTCAATTCCCTCATCCAAGTCGTTGATGAATATATTGGATAGTATTGGTCCCAGAACTGACCCTTGAGGCACTCCACTAGATACAGGCCTCCAACCAGACTCCACCCCATTGACCACGACTCTCTGGCTTCTCTCCTTCAGCCAGTTTGCAGTCCACCTCACTACTCGATCATCCAGTCCACACTTCCTCAGTTTTGCCGTGAGGATGCTGTGGGAGACGGTGTCAAATGCTTTGCTGAAGTCAAGGTAGACCACATCCACTGCTCTGCCATCGTCGATCCACCTTGTTACTTCTTCATAAAAGGCTATGAGGTTGGTCAAACACGTCTTCCCCTTGGTGAAGCCGTGTTGACTGTCCCTGATGACCCTCTTATCCTTGATATGTCTTAAGATGGCACCAAGGATAAGGTGTTCCATCACTTTCCCAGGGATGGAGGTGAGGCTGACCGGTCTATAGTTGCCCGGGTCCTCCTTCTTGCCCTTTTTGAAGACCGGAGTGACATTTGCTTTCCTCCTCCTTTTTGGGCATACTTCGTAAGAACTGTTCAGATACGGTGTGGAAAAAAGATGTGACTGTCTGCTCTGCCCTGTGTGGTGAGCAGAGAAAATGAATCACCCAAAATAAAAATCAGTCCTTCAAGTCAATCCTGTCAGAATCCTTTATCCTAACCTATCAATAATCCTATGTTTTCATGAGCACCAAGCTGCACTGCAAATATTGAAAGATAAATAAATGCACATGTTTCAGCAGTTGCTTTGGGAATGTTTCTCAGCAAGAGAAGGTGGTGCACTGGATGGCTAACAAGCTTTTCTGGTCTGGAGTATCAGTCTGAGTCCCTCAGGTGGACACAGAACATGCAGTCCTCTACCTGCTGAACTGCCAAAATGCCTGCTTAAAAAGACAAGTAAATCTTAAAAACATCTCTTACAGCCCAGGTAATCAGCTTGGAAAACTTTTGCAGAAGTTAAGAGGAAGGAGTATATTCTTGTGGCCACAGATGATGACTGTCACTTTGCCATCATTTGTGTGACTTCGGATTTCCGAGGAGCACATGGTGCTCCCCAAGGAGCAGCGTGTCTCTGCTGGCACAGCCATGCCCCCCCACTCCTCCTGACCCTCCAGGGTGCTGGTGACGTGGAGGCCATGTGGAGGACCCCATTGCCTTCCCTGAGGAAGCAGATGGACATGAGATCCTCTCAGAAAAGGAACAGCATTGTCCCACATCAGCTGGCTCTCTGGTAGCGGACACGTTGCACTTCCCTCCACCGTCTGCCCACCACTTCCCAGCATCTTGAAGCCACAGTCTCTTGCCAAGGTGTATGTCTGCAACCCCATCTGAACCGCAGGTGGGAACTACATCTCAGCTTCACCAGCTGTTTAGCTCCACATGTTGCTTTGTTATTTGGAGAAAATAAAGTTACACTGTCTTCTCGCAGAGGAGTGAAGCCAGTGTCCCTGACACCCTACCAAAACAATCTCCACTGCCAACAGCACTTGCCATTCCCGAAGAATTGAATTCAGAGCTGAGTGCAGTTTATTGAGTGAGTGACTCTGGCTCCGATGGGCAAGCTGACAAACCTTGGAAGAGTTTGATTAAAAGTAAAACAATTCACCCAGACTGGAGCTCTAAGTTACTGTCTTCTTCACAGCCTTTCTTGTACATCTAGAACAAGTTGCTTGTTTCAATTCTAAAAATAGTCAGATTAGCAAATTTTGAAGGAGGTTTTCTTTATGTGGTACTTTTTGGAGTGCTGTTATAATATTTTTTCTCCTTTCGTCAGGGCTGTTTGTTCCATTAATCTCCTTTATAAAAGTTTAAAATCCCTACCACTGACAGGTGCTGAAGAAACCCAGCAAGAGCTGGGGATTTTTGTTCCACTGTGCTTTCATACAGCCTAGCAGTAACATTTATCTTTGCCTACTTAAATGCAAAATGCTGATCAGTTGTGTGACATTATCTCATTTGTCTAACAGGTAAGCTGCAAAGTGCTGCAGTTCTTTCACCAGTACATGTTGGGCTGCAACTACTTCTGGATGCTCTGCGAAGGCATTTATCTTCACACGTTGATTGTGGTGGCAGTGTTTGCTGAAGAGCAGCGTTTGCACTGGTATTACCTCTTGGGCTGGGGTATGTATGTAATAATTTGTAGCAATATGGTAAAATCTTTCAGAGGTTTGAATTCTTCTGGCACTTGTACACCTGAATTGCTGCATTTATGCCAATAGATCATGTCTTAAGATTGAGTTCTTGGGCCCTAAATTTGAATGCATTTATCTGGATGCACCTAGAGACTTAAAAAATTCAGCAAGGGTCAGTATCCATTATTTGCTGCATCTTGGTATTTGCTGAAAGGAATGCTTAAGTTTTGTTAAGCAAATTGTTGGGAGAGAAATAGATTTCTATTTTTTATCCAAGCACATCTCTCATCTGAACAAAACCTGCCTATTTTCATCACTTATAAGCAAAAACATTAATCTGTGACAGTACCTATAAAGATATATTTAGTCTGTAATGAAAAGGAGGAAAGTATCTATGTGTCCCAAAGTGAAAAAACACAGGACGTAGAAAGAGGAACCAGAATTTCCATGGA
This sequence comes from Caloenas nicobarica, assembly GCF_036013445.1. Taxonomy (NCBI): domain Eukaryota; kingdom Metazoa; phylum Chordata; class Aves; order Columbiformes; family Columbidae; genus Caloenas; species Caloenas nicobarica. The sequence goes on along the minus strand of NC_088246.1, from coordinate 26,044,805 downwards.
ACTAAATGCAGTATCAGATATACTTTGGCAGATGTAGTTTTAAAGGAGAAGATACAATTTTACCTACACAGGAGTAGATAATGCTCTGCTCTCAGAGCTGAGATAAATAACCAATGCGTTACAGTGGAGTGCAGTTTCTTTCACAGTTAAATCCCTATTGTAAATCCAGTCCACATCAATGTTGGCAGAAAATAATTATCAAGAGCTTTTTCCCATTTTGGGAACCATAAATCTCTGGCCTCATTCCTGTTTCTGGTGAGCTGCTCCCCATATTTTGAAACCACTGGTGCAGCTAAGCAGCAGACTATGGACCTTTATCTGCACTTAAGGATGTTTGCTTGCATTCATATCTTGCAGTTCCAGTCTGAAGCAGATAGAGTTTATCTTCTCCTTCTTTGGAGATGTTATACTTGTTCAACTTTATTTCATTTACAGCATGAAAATAAATAAATATTCCTACTTCTTAAAAAATTAGGAAATAACTAGATCCGAGAAAAATGAGCCAGTTCTGAATGCTCTGAGAAACTTTAAAATTCTGACTTCAACCACTAGTTAGACATCCAATATCAGATTCTAAATAGGCAGTAACCTCAAAGTGGAAAGTTGTTCTTCCCCTATTTATATTTTCATCTAAGATCCTAGTAACTTACTTTATTCTTATGGTATACAACTTAGTGCTCTTTGGATACCTACATTAGATACCTCGAAAACTAGCATGTCTTTCTAGTTTATATGGATTATTATGCCAGGTAACTGTTTCGAGGCATGTAAGAACTCTTTTTTTTTTTTTTTTTTTTTTGAGAATGCCATCATGCACTCTTTTTTCTTATGAGAATGGCATCTTTTCTGAGAAGACAGGGACCTGTCATGATCTTGGAATTAAAGTATGTGCAACATATCAGCTCTTAAATGAAGACAACATTGCTGAAGAACCCTAAATAGAGTCAAGGTTTCTGGACTGTCTGTCAATCCAAATAGCTGAGCCCTCTTGGAGCAAGAAACTATGTTATCACAAAGTTTTCATAATTCAGAATATTTGAATATACACAGTGTGATAGGGCTCGCTTTTGAAATGGCAGCCCTATGTGAAGAGTCATTGTAAATGTTTCCTTGCCATTTTCATGTCTTGCAGCATACCAAAATAGTGTAATTCCGTATCCAATTATGCGGAAGAAAAATGGTCATAAACATATTTTTTCAGGTGGCATTCAATTAATGCAGTGAAATTTAATGCAACTGGGACAGGTAGCCTGCAGTGAAAGCTTATGAGCTAGCTGTAATATTGCTGAGAACAGCAGTAGCATCACGGTGGGTAATTCAGTGAAGTTATCTGATAAGATACTCATCGGTATCTGCAGCACTGCCCAAAAAATAAACAGGGTGGTGGCTGTGGTAATAGGGTGATGATATCTTGAGAAGGAAAAGATTAATAAAAATAGACACAACTCTTTGACTATGAAGTCCACAGCCTTTTTAATGAAACTAGATGAATACTTCCGCAGAAAAAGTAATCATTAGCATCTCCTAACTAAGGCAGAAATCATTAATAGCAAAATGATCTGATTAGGACTATCTGGCCACCCTTAAGTTTGCATAAATCAATGTAATTCCAGTGATTCCAGAAGCAGTAGTCACACAGTCTAACTTTAAACATCCAGCTCTGTTCATCAATGAAGAGTGATACATTTCTCCAAAGGGCAATGCAGAGCAACCAGAGCAGGTTGCGCTCTGAATTACAATTCAGAATATCAAGGTAAATGTACAACACAAAATGAATATACTCATTATTCATTGTTATAACTAATCCCTATTCAAGAAGAGCTAGATTACTTTATTTGGAAAAATCACTAATGACATTTGTAAAATAGCTTTATAAGAAAAATAAAAATCTGACCAGATATAAAACACTTCTGTAAAAGGTTTGAGATGATGGAATGGAATCTGACATGGATGGATGTATTTCAAGGCTGATGCCTTCAGGTGACCCCTACTCTGGGAACTGCTGCTGAGAATGTCATTTTTAATTTGTTATTGTTTCACTGGGTCAGGAAATCACCCTTATGCAGGGCAAGAAAACAGTATCAAATCTGTGTATCCAGCTACAGTCCACTCTGACTGCTTCAGGCAGCTCCATCCACATAAAAGTGAAAAGTGAATCATTATTCAGACAGTGCTGAAACAGATTGCCTTCCAAATTGAACTGGAAATACAATTCAGCATAATTGTCAGTTTGTGCCATAAAGGACTTGGCATGACCTAAAGGTCATACCTTCTCCTGGGATGGCTGGGGTGAGACCTTTTCTACGTTGCTCAGTGCTGACCACATATAGATGATACTCCTGGAGTGACACATGTTGTGCCACCGAGACCTAACAGGCCTTCTTGGTGCTCTACTTCCCATCATCTCTCTGCTTTTTGGCCCTTTACAAGGGAGGAGTGACATCTAGCCCTGTGGACCAGCCTGCAGCTGGAAATTTGAGCCATAGACAGTCATGAGCTTCGTACCCTGTAATGAAATCTTTCCATCACATTCTCAAGATTTGCTTGTGAGTTTGTTGAGCCAACTATTCTAGGCTAATGCATTCAACAGAAGAAAAGGTCCCTTGGCATCGTGTGGAGCACTCTACTTGCAATACTCCAGGCCAGAGCTTTCAGATTAAGACTTCTTGCTATTACAGAAAGGCCCCTTAAAAATTACACTTCAATCTATTTGTCAACAAAATTGGCCCAGACTTGCTCCATTTCCAAATAAAAAGGATTTTTTTCAAGCTGTCAATCCCATAAGCTCATCCTGAGGTTGGGAACTCTTTTCTTGCTTTTCTGAGCTTTTTGTTGTTCTACTATAAGTCGTCACCTTAAAAAAGGCATTCTGAAGCCAGAGACCAAGTAATCATTTTCTAACAATTTATAAAGGAAAACGCAATCCATTTTGTTCTCCCACAGCTGCATTGTCCTTCCAGTGTACACTGCAATAAGAACTTTTTTTGGCAGTAGAGTAAATAGCTGTTGTTTAAAGATACGTGGTGACAGCAGTGTCCTATTTACATACTTTTTTGACCTTGTTCTCACTCCAACCTTGACTGGCCTGTGCTCTGACATAAGGTTTCCTGAGAATTTGGCTAAGGGTTCTGTCTTTTCTAAAAGTGTCCATGAATTCACTAGCACCCAAAGAAACCAGGAGCCACATTTATCTCTCTGTGACTAATCATAGTATCAGTAGGAGATTTTCACACATTTTTATTTATAATTATAGAACATTCGAAGCTCAAAAGAAATGTGCACAGTTTATAGGGAACAGGCAGCAGTAACACTAAAGGTGTCCACAAAGCTCTCCGCACAGGAGAGACAAGGCAGTAGATCATGTCCCCACTGGCCAGCTGTCTGTATGTGCAAGGTTGTACAAACTGGGGTCAGTATTATAGTGTGGATTCCCCAATTCCAGGTTTCTAGCCTACTGGAGAGAGACAGAGCATATAAACAAGTTGAAGGAAGATGGACGGGAGTGGACCAGATTGTCACTTCTAGTGTCAGGCCGGAAATAAGAATTTGAGGCTTCCAGTTTGTTAAGCATGACATGTTTCCAAGTTTTTGGCCCGGTGCAAATTTCTGCCTGGAATCTCCCTGTCAGAGCAGTGGTCTCCCCTGAGACTTCATGAATAAGTGAGGAGATGTGGATTTGTGGTATCCACAGCTCCACTACTTGCTGAGATAAAGCTGCATGGGGTGGGCTTGGCTGCACAGAGGCTGGGAATGTGCAGAGGACATCCCAAATCCCCATCCCCAAAAATCCTTGCTCCTAGCATTTTCTCTTGCCATAGGCTCCAAAAGAGCAACTCCTCTCTTGTTTGTTGCTCCATAATCTGTCACACAAGTTAATGTGCCTCTCTCTTGCTCAGCAGTGATTTACATGGTTTTAACAAGTGTCTCTGGTTTCCTGAGGGAATACTCCACTGAGAACCAACTGATTCCTGCCTCCTTCCCACGCTGCCTGCTCACACCCTTCCCTGCACAAGCCGCAGCAGCGCAGGGGAGCCTGGTAGCAGCCCCAGGAGAGCATGGCCCATGGTCTTTGCTTGTCCTTTCGGCCTGCCTTGAGCATTATTCCCTTTTGCATCTCACCATTGAGGTAATGCTAGGGCCTTGAGCGAAATGGGATTGCAGTTCTTTCCCGAAATCTGTGATTTCAAATACATGTGTTTATGGACAAGAGATCTTATAATTGTGTGTGAGACACATGAAATTCAAGCTAAAAAAATACCAACTGATATATCTATTTAATTGTTTCAGGGTTCCCTTTAGTGCCAGCATCTATTCATGCCGTTGCAAGAGCCAAGTACTTCAATGACAAGTGAGTAGTATACCTGTTTTTGAAGGACCTTAGCATTATTTAACTGTGTAACATATAATAATACATTTTAATGGTGTATTTCTCCTTCAGTTGCTGGATGAGTGTTGACACACACTTACTCTATATTGTTCATGGACCTGTAATGGCAGCTTTATTGGTAAGAATATTATATGCTATCAACAGTTTAATAATTATTTTAGAAATGCTGCTAGCCTGTATAGAGTAGAAGTTTCTGTACTTTAAGTATTCTGGTCAAAACTCAGAAGGAGTTAGAGGTTTTCAGTGCTAAGATTACAGATTCACAATACTTTTCAAAAACACATCCTGAAAAAGAATAAGATTTTGAGGCAAACAGAATCACCCACTGCTTTTGAGAATCTTCCCCCAATGTAACTTTTTTGACACAAAAGCACTGCATTTATGTGACATCGATGAGATATTTGTTTATGCCCTAGCTGGGGTGTGCTGAGTGCAGGCTGGTCATTCAGCACAAGTTCTACTGGTCACTGAGCTGGTATGGTCCAAAGGTAGGGAGATGATAAACTAGTCCAGGGCAGGGACTGGACTGTCTGAGTAGGACGACAAGATTCAAAGTGCACCTTGGCAATGTGTATACATATAGCATGTTATATGCCAGTGGTGCTATTTGGCACAGTAAAGCTGATCTTCCTGAAAGGTGCAGAAAGGGCTTTATTCAACACAAGCCCCAAGCTCACCTCAGTGTGTCACCCAAAATGCACTTTTATCTTTTGAGCTGTCTCTTGCTTGCAAACATCTGCATAGAGGTATCTACACTAGTTACCTTGGAAATTAAACAGTAGAGCAGTGAACAATGGGAACACCTTTGAATAAAGAAACAACCTTCCATCTAATAGCTAAAAAATCTGGAAATTTTTCTACCCTTTCTTGAGAAGCAGTCTTGCACATCAACAATGTGAAGAAGCCCATTCCTCCATGCCATAGAATCCCATCATAAAATCACATCTATGTGGGTTTACTGGTTCAAGCTTGATTGTTTCTGCTCTTGTAATGCCAAATAAATTCTAGGAAAGGCCATTCAACCTTTATTTTTATCACTATGCTCTTAAGTCTGTACATCTTAGCTACAAAGGAAAAAGGAGGGACTGGTTTTTTTAGTGGAAAAAGAGCGATCTTCAGCTGTTTTCAGAAAAAGGCATTATAATTTTTGCCTTGCACTTATGCCATTTCCAGTCTTATTTTTCTTGTGAAGATGTGTGTCTACAGAATGTCCTGCATGATTCGCTACAAAAATCTCACAGTGACTGACAGGCTCAGAAGAGCTGAGGATTTTTACATTTGTAAAGTCTTTTTTCCACTTTTCATAGTTACTTCCAGAAATTCTAAGTGAAGATTAAGCAGAGTGAATGAAGTCAGAGGAGGATGGAGAATAAGGTTTAGATTTAATGCTGAATGGGATCTCAGAAATCATTTATTATTCCCTTTTTCCAGTAGAGCACAAATGTAAAACAGTTGGAAGGTCTCTCAGTAGTTAAGAAGTGATGAAATGTTTTACTAAAGCTTACTGATTCATATTTTGTTGTTCTGAAAGCTTCCACTGAAATTTCTCATATATGTATTGAATTTAGGCTATTAAAATATCTGTGTAAGTTATGCAACTTACATACTTATTTAACAAAAATCATCTGAAAAAAAAAAGTCTGTTGAAGTCCAGAAGCATAGGTGCCTGATATTACTGTAACGGAGTGGGAAAGAGTGATCTGGGTACACTGAAGAGAGCGGAGGTCTGTGATACCTAGAGTGTCCACAGGGTACACTCTGGGCTCATTATCAGCCTGGGTCTGCCCTCCCTATTCCTTCACTGGATCTCAGCACATCCCACCTGAAGCTCTCTGTGAATCAAGAGCAGGTTTCCATATGCTAAGTACCCACAGATGGAATCAGATTTCCAGAAATGACTGAGATGAGATGCTGAGCTGCTTAACATAGCTGACCATAATGGGTAGCGGCAAAACTTTCTGAAGTGTCTGGCATTCTTGCCCTGAGCCAGTACATGGTAACTTTTACTTGTGGGTAATATACCACAGGGTCTCTGCAGTTGGATGGAGGCAAGCGATTGTCTAGGTTTTTCTCCGGAGCAGCCTTGTCTCCCTGCTCATACACAAGCCTGAAGTATTGGCCCATGTAAGCTGGAGTATGTTCCTCAGAGAAATCAGTTGCCCCATAGGTCCCATATGCCAGGACACACTGGGGTTTCTCTCACCTGGCTGCAAATATCTTCAGTGCGGACTGAAGCAAAATACTTAGGTGACCTTCAAACTCAGAAGAGGGACATTGTTACTCTTAAGGGACAATTCATCCATCCTGTTTGAACTTTAGACATAAAAATGAGATTAATTGTTCCCTGGAAATATTAAATTTGCTCACATCAGTATCAAAATAGCGAGTGCTTCCTGGAACTGATCCCTGCCTGCCTGAAACACCCATGAAGGCTTCCTAAGGGAAGCATGTAGAGCAGCTTAACATCTCTTCTCTGAAGACATTCAAGGTACTTTCCAAAGCCTGACTACCAAGGAGTTGCCTGTTATCATCGAATCATAGAATCATTTAGGTCAGAAAAGACTTTCAAGATCCTCAAGTCCAACCATTAACATAGCACTGCTATGAGCTGCAATAAAGCTAGAAAGTTACATTTTACTGCCGTTTATATGTTTTATGTATTTTTATTCTGAATGGCTGTTTAATTTGAATGCTTTCACATATAATGGCTTTGCTTTTGCAGGTCAATTTTTTCTTTTTGCTTAACATTGTCCGAGTTTTGGTGACAAAGCTAAGAGATACCCACCGTGCTGAGTCCAACATGTATATGAAAGCTGTCAGAGCCACTTTAATCCTGGTGCCCTTACTAGGAATTCAGTTTGTGATTATTCCCTGGAGACCAGAAAACAGACTTGCTGGAGAAATATATGATTACATCATGCATATACTAATGCATTACCAGGTATGTTATATAGTAGCAACTTCGGCTTAGGTGAGGTGCTTGCTGTTAATTTAGCAAAAGATGCTGTTTTCAGTTGTTTTGCCCTGAAACCGAGCACAACTGTAGTTTTGCAGTTCTTTCCCAAGTACTTTCACATTATTGGATTATCTGCCTTGGCACGAGTAGCCTCTCTGCATAAAGAACAAGAAGATAGGGGAAACAATAAAAAATGTAGCAAAAATTATCAGATAGCACTATCGCTAAACTAAGCAGAAATATATCCTGTCCTATATTGTCTAGGAATGGCAGGTTTCTATTGCATTTGTGAGTAGCAGTCAACATGGATGAGTACAGTGACACACTTCTTGTTTCATTTCATACAGAAGCTAAATGCAGAACTTGTTTTAATGTTGTAGTATGAAAACAGCTAAAAAACAAACAAAAAAAACCAAAACAAACAAAAAAACAAACAAAAAAACAAACTGTGGTGCTTTGTTCCTTAAATGAAGTGATAAAGTTATCAAAATCTATGCATCCTGTCATCTTAGTTTATATTTTCTGCTTATCACCTTTGCCCCTTCAAAACTGTGGAGGTGCATGCTACTGTGTGCATAGAATAACTGAAGTTATAGGTCTTTTTCTTCTATTGTTACCTGTGTTGTGACTTCTTCAGTCTCAAGAGCTATAAAGGAGCATCTTTTCAGTGGTGGTGGTGTTTTGGTCACAAGTTGCTTGAATTTTAGCAAGTTAGGATAAGATAGTGTTACAATAGTCATTTTACTCTTAAAACTTCTTCCAAATCCTATGAGGTTGTTGGAGAATTAAAAAAAAATAATTAAGTTAATTAACAGTCCTCATTATGATCATTATGCAATAGAAAGTCACCAAACTTGGGTTAAAAGGGAACTGGAAACAAACCCAAAGCATAGAGAAACTGTTGTACCGATGGATGGGATTAGATGAGGGAGGGATCCAAGGAGGCAAAGTTTCATCTCCAGTGGGTGCTTTCTGCTGTTGTCTCCATGATCAGGAATGGGTGTCTCTTCATGGCTTGTTGACCCTGATCACCCCCTGCCAATAAATTTTGTCCCGTTTCAGCAGTGGGGACAATGCTGAGAACACCAGCATGGGTACATGGTGGAGGCTGCCTGTCTCCCACTGCCGCTGTGTCCAGAGAAGGCCACCGGGCATGTCAGGGTGTGACAGGCCACCCAGAGTTGTCCCCCAGCCAGAGCAGCAATCCAGACCTCACAGAAGAGCTCTTGCACTTCTGCAATATAATCTCAGTGTGCGTCCCACCGGCACAGAAAATTTGTTCTTTTGGGAGGGCTAAGCAGTTGTCCTGCTAACTGCAGCTGACTGTGATGCTCCCTTTTCTACTTAGGGTGGATTTAACTGTATTCTAAAATAAACTTTCTTTACCATTTGCCAGACATTCCTTGTACCCATATTTAAGAAAAACAGCTATATAATTACTCCTCCTGTGCCATTTTCTTCTAGGACTGATTATGTAATTATCAGATACTGTATTAGCTTGTGTAATGGCTATATTTCACCGGTACCTATTGCTCTCTATAAACCACAGTGCAGCCTGCCTCTCCATAAACTAGCAGCAGTCTATTAGTTTTCACATCCCATGGCATATCGATCATATACAAGCAGGCACCATAGGTGCAATTATGATTTTTTTTAGTGGTAGATACAATACATTTTCCATTTCTGCACTGGTTAAGTAATTTTTATGCCTTTTCTAGAACAGAAAGAGAGACAGTTTTTCAGCAGCGCATCACTGCTTTAAGTGAGCACACTGGTTTGGTATATTAGTTACATTGTCTACGTACACAAAAATAGTGCAAACAAGCACTGCAGTCTATTGTAAAAATCAGAGGATTGAAGATGATGAATATGAAAGATTTTGTTCCCACAAGAAAATGTGTGATGGTATTTGTTTCAGAGAATGGTTTTCCCAGTTGAAAAATAACGCGTCGAGAGGTCACATGCTAGGTTTCCTCTGCTGAAGGCACTTTTGAACTACAGAAGCCAGTCTGGTTTTCAACTGACCTGCTCTTTTTGAAGTACTGTCATCAATGCTCACCATTTTAAGCAGAAGCTTTTTTTCAAATATGACTATATGAGCAATTTGTAAATACTGTATATCAACAATTCACAAAAACACTGTATGTCTGTCTCCCCCATATCAGCTTGTGTCTGTTTCACTATATAGACCAGATTCTTCTGAACAGATCTGTAAAGCAAATGTATAAATGATAAGAAAATGAAGATTGGCTTTTGTGCTGCAAATATGAATGCTTATATTTTCCTAGCACAGCCAGCCAACTTCCCACGGATCCTGTAAAAGTAAAGATTAGTATCAAACCTCACCATCACCAATATCAGTTCTTCAGTCTCCAGACTCTGCTGAAATGAAGACCGCACCAAGCCAAAAGAAGATATTTCAGCCCTTAAGTGGAGCAACTTATGCAGAGAGTGGGGTGCTGTAGGTGCATTGCTGAACACACAGCTTATTAAACAGAGGTCCTGAAGTAGGAACCACAAAGCAAACATTTGGACTCCAGAAGAGCCAGTGAGATGCAGATTTTCCTAGAGGACCTGACTTGCAAAAGCCTGTTAGATGATGCTGGCAGCACATGAAAGATGTAGTCTTCCTCAGGGTGGAAAACATTATGGTGCAGGATGCACTGGCTCCTTGCACACCTCTGCTGTGAAAACTGTCACATCGTGCTGCCCAGCAAAGATGAAATGGTTACACCTGGGCAAAGAGGGTGCCTTCTGCAAAGGAGTGAAGCAGCAGCAGCCCTGTGTCCTGCCTGTAACCGCACTCAGGTCTCTGCAGCAAGAGAGGGCAGGAGGGATGTGGCTCATGCCTCACAACACGCCAGGGCTGCCTGCATCTCCGCTGGCCTTGGGGCTGCTGCTGCCAGTTCCCCCACCCCGAGAACCACTGAGCATCTTTTGAGGAGTCCCAGGCTGCAAAGAGATCAGAGTGCTGAGCTCCTGTCAGAGGGTCTGCTACCAGTGAGTACCTCCCGTTATACCAGCTTCTGATCCCTGATGTTGGTCCATAGCAGAGGCCTCACAAGAAAAAAAGGAGAGTGGAAAAATGTAATCGCTCCATGATACATCAGTTAGTCCCACATATAGACGCCCCTCTGCCCCCTTCCTGCACCAGATGCTCTCAAACAAGCACAGCAATTAACACACTCCTGCTTGAAAGCTTCTTTCACCAGCTGTCCCCTCTCACGGAATTCTCTCTCCAGCGTCTTGTATCTGGGTTTGTAGAGGCCATCACGTTACCTGACGTGGCACTGTCACTATGCCAGAGAAGATTTAGCCATGGAGGTCCCCTTGGTGCGGTGGAGAAATAGCCCCTGAATCAACAGCAATATGCAAGCACTTTAAATTACTCTTCTTCTTAATACCTTGCTGACTGTGGCCCTAAATATGCAAGTCTGCCTCTAATGATAAATCAAAATGTTATTCAGTATAAGGGCCTTGGTTCTTATTGGCAAATAAGGGGTGGGTTTTTTTAATTAAATGGAGAACAATCAGTTTTATTTCTCCCCAAGTAAGATTACTTCTGTTCCAGTCAGCAGCTTCCAAGCAGCACCCTCAGGCCTGCAACATCCACCCTGCCAGGCAGGATGATACAGATCCTAGGGACTACCTTGGTGTAGAGGTTATTTTGTATTTTTTAGGCATGGGTTTGGGTCACATATATATCCACCCTGCCTCCAAGTTGTAAATTTAACTTTCTATGCAGCTTTATGCAGAATAAAATTAAAAATTTAAAAGTAACGTCTTAAAAGCTGTAAGATATTTCAATGCATTTTAGAAGGTATTCATTCCATCTGTTTCTCCATTTCAAGGGAAATAAATATCCCCTGTGATGCTAAACTACACAGAAACATTTTCTCCTTCTGTACAAAGTTAAGGTCATCGGACTGCTTTTGGCAACATAAGTGATTTTTCTATTTCCTGTTCCTTTTTTTTTCTTTGCATTATTAGTGATTTCAAAACTTTCTAATATTTTGAACCATTAAAAGTTGGAGAAAATGGGTTTTTTGAAAGCTGGATATTATAAAGTGCCATTTTTGTATGAAAAAATCATGTACAAAATTACAGTAATGAAACCTCCAGCAGAGAAAGGGAGAAGAAGCAAAGCATGAGCTTTGGCTGATGGGATGTCTCATTTTGCAGCAAGTCGGCTGCTGTCTTCAGCCTTCTTGTGACAACCTCTTGCCTCAGTAGCAGCAGAAACCACACAGACACATTCTTTGCTTTGCTTATTTTTTTAACCTAATATAAATGAACACTTGATAACACAGTCATTTACCTCAGGGCTGCTGTATGAATGTGCTGTAAATGAAGATGATGAGGAACATAGTATTTTTTTTCTCAAAGTTCTTTATCTTTGCTGAAAGGAAAGAGATGGGAATGGCAATCACTTGAATGAAGGACTTGGACCTTCAGATCCAGAAGTGAGAAGTGAATGGATGTGGACCAAAACCCACACAGAAAAATCAGAAACCAATTGTTTATGTTATGGCCATCTGTACAATTACATGTGCCATCATCTTCTACCATCGACAATGAATATATCACTCCACCAAAGCCTAAATGGCAACACAGTGTGTAATTACGGCAGAGAGTAAGGCCAGGGACATGGTCATGAACAACAGAAATAAGCATCTCTATATATGCTCTGTTTGTTTTATGGAGACATAAGCTAGAAGAAAAACAACTGAGGTATCAGAAACATGTAAATTTGCAGTATCTGCACAGGTATTTTTTTTTGTTTCTTTTTAACCTAAGCAAATTATTGGAACTTCTCTTGAGGACACTTATGTCCTCTTACAGAGTGAGATACAGATTAAATACCTGCCAGGCAAAGAATGTCCTTGAACCAGTATAGGCACATAAACACAGGGAAAAACTCACTACAGCATCAATAAGGTACAAGAAGATCTGAGAGCTGCTGACTCTGGGTAGTCCCTAAGGCATGATTCAGTTGAAATTCTCATTCACCTAGTCTTCACATGGTCCAGAAATAAAGAATTTCAGAAGCAGTCGTTAGAGGCCTTAATCTCAAAATAAATGTATCTTTACCTTCAATACCACAGCCAATTTGATCCTGTTGGCAGCAGACAATATATCACGGGTCAGTTTTACAACTCCACACAGTGGCAGAAAGATAAAATTGACCTAGAGATATCATCCTCAACAAGAATTGCACTCTGAGCAAAAACCAGCACCTGTTAGAGAAGCTATGGAAGACATATGTCAAAGAGATATGAGAAATAAGCTGTGGGCCTTACATGAAATTATTAACTTACATCCAGTCTGTCATATTTTTTAATAGGTTCACAATAAAATTATCAAAATCCCAAGACCTCCTGGCTCTGAAGAGACAAAGCTGGTGTCCACTACTGATATCTCTGTAGCTTTACAGCTGAAGATAACAATAGTACCCTGAACTATGGGAAGAACTTTATGTATAAATGGAAGAATGAAATAGAAATAAAAAAAATAGAAATAGAAAAAATAGAAATAGAAATAGAGATGGCAGAGTCCAGAGAGCTGTTGCTGATAGAAGAAGAGCAATGAGACTTATATGGGACAAACTAGAGAAAATATTTTCTTCAGCCAGAGGTACAGCATCCATGGTCTCAAAATAACAAGAAGCCAGATCTGCTCTCAGCTCACTCTGGACCAGAAAGGCAACTGAAGGTATATGAGGCATCACCACAGCTTCCTCTTGAGCTTTTCTGTCAGAAGTTGTCTGGAGAAAACACCAGTTAAGGGAACTACACTCTCCAACAGAAGAAAAGTAGAGAAATTGCAAGATGTAACAGAGGAATCTGAATACTATACAGGAACTGAAATGGAAAATGGCTTCACTTCAACAGTTCAGGTTCAATTTCTGCCTTTAAGTGAACTACAATTCCAAGATTACCCATAAACACTCTTGCTGAAGAACAGACTTAGAAAAATTTCTCTGCTTCTTTCTCTTCTCCTCTGTCTTTCATCCTTGCTGTGCATCACGCGGAATGTCCATTGAGCATCTGTACTCTCTGAGGAGATCAAGATCCATCTCACTTCCCTGACTGCTGTTGATAAAAACACACTTTAGCACAATAGCAAGACCTGTGCTGCAACCACGTACCATGCAGTTCAATATCAGATGCTTTGCAGGGGTATGCAAATTAATGTGAGGCACACAGCGCAGGACAAAATCAATATAGGCCACCAGGAAGTGACACATTTGCTCCCCTTGCATAAATTTTCAATTTAGGAATCTGTGGTCTGGCAAAGTCTTGCTTTAGAGGTATAAAGTTTTGGTTGACTTTGCGGTGTTTCTCAGACCAGAGCTTATGGACAAACTACTGTGCATTGCCTATCATATACTGGGATTTTATTTTTTTGAGAATACTCACTGTTTTTCCAAAACATGAAAAGAAACTTTCCTTTTCTCACTATGTCTACCCTTCCTCCTCCTCACACATGCTTTTCTGCATTCATATTTGAAGTCATATCAAACTACATATTGTGCATTAGAGAAAACTTATTGGAGTAAAATAGTTGCGAAAATTCAGGTGGTCAGCACCTTTTCAAACCAACCTGTGTGTCCTTAATACATAAGTATTTTGTTAAAACAGTTATTGCTTACCCTACATTTGTGGTCCAAAGTATACACTTGAGAGTCCAAGACATTTTACAAAATGTTAGCTACAATTTAACTGGTAATCAGTTAAATGAGGGTTTATAAAAAAGATACAGCTGTAAAGCTTTTCAAAGCATCTCTTGGGAACACAAACTATTGTACTGCCATTTTCCCCTCAATTTCACAAACTGCCACACGTTTAGTTTATAATAACTGATTTAAGTAATTTAAAATGAAGGCATTTGGCTCCCAGTGATGCTATGTAATGCTATTTTAATAAGAGCGGGTGCAATTTAGAACATGGACCAGTGTAACTACATGACTCTGAATGGCAGGTTCTGTGTGTGAGAGTTTTCTCTCATTAATGTCACACTTTCTCTCCTCATATTCCTGCCTTGGCCCTGTTTAATCTTGTAGCAGTAGTGAAATATGGTCTGAGCATCTGTGGTAATAATTAACTTTAAGCCATTTAGGACCAAGGTATGGTCTGCAATTGCTCTTAATTTTTTTATGCCCCCCTACTTTCTAATTCACCTGTTGTGTCTGGGGTTTTTTTCCTTCTTTTTCTGACCACTTATACTTCTTTTCACGTACTCTCCATCCATTGTGATTCCCCACATACAAGTTCACTTATCCTGGCACACAGTTCAATTTGAAACCTTCCTGGGTTAGCTGGATTCTCCTTGGCCAACACTTTAAAATGAGTGGCAGCATGTAGGACACAATTCCTCTGCCATCTCTTCAGCAAAGTCAGTAACAGTGTGATACTCCACTGTAAGCATTTAATTTTCCTTCTCTAGGCCCCTTGTAGAAAAATAACTTAACAGGCAAAATAGATAATCTATAAATGCTAGTAGTATAGAAGAAAATGGTAAAACATGTTGAAAAGACAAAAATCAGTGTAATAACATAACTGTGAAATGGCAGGGAAGTTACGTGAAGAGTCTGTGGTGCAGAGGAAGTGGACTTGAGTTTTTATCTTGTATCCATCAAGCCCGAATTTCCGAACAACAACAACAAAATTATATATTCTGATCTTTAACTATTTTCTTTTCCTTTCTCTTAGGGCTTACTTGTGGCAACTATATTCTGCTTCTTCAATGGTGAGGTAAGCTTGTAAAATACAGCAAATGAAAAGAACTTGAAAAATAGTCACTTCGTTGGTCATTGATGCAGCAATGAAGCAGGTCATGGTACAGAATTTGAAACCACACAGAGTCACTCTTTACTGTCTGTATATAAGCAGGAGTGTGCATTTTTGGAAGTTCTGTGCAGAGCGTGACTTCAATATCTCTGAGCAGATGAATTAGGAGTGTTACCATTACAAAGCAGAGGGCACCAAATGAGGTACAGGCATGAGCCTCTCCCCATACCTTCTGCGATTTTGAGACAGACGTCTAAGTAGAGTAGACAAATGTTCTCCCTCCCTTCCTTCTCCGGAATAGCAGGAAGGACCACAGTCCCCCATAAAAAGCAGTGGCCGTCCTGGGGGGTCTGTCCTGGAGACAGAGCTGTGGCAGATGCCATCCCCGGTAGCGCTGCCAGAGCACAGGAGCCTGGAGGAGTGTGGTTACTTGAACTTCTTTGAGGATTGGTGCTGGCCTTTCTAAGGTCAGTGTTTCTCACGTAGTAACTGAGAAAAAAAAAACCCTTGAGTCAAAGATGTCTTCCATTGTCTTAGAGCTGGATCAATATTTTATAAACCTACAGCTGATTTTAGGTCCACTTCACTACATTTTTTTTTTACAAAAAAATAGCAGGTTAAAATATGTCAAGAATCATTTAAATTCCTTCAGCAAGCCATTTTCCAAAAATTGTTAGCAGAAAAATGCTATTTCAGTACATCAGGAGCATTCAACTGTAGCAACATAAAACACTACATCTTAGAAAAGCTAGAAAGTCTGTTTAAAGGTTATTTTTGAATCCAGCACAGATGAATTAGATACAGAGGAAGCTTTGTGATGCTAACATTCAGTATGTTGCCCTAAAGAGATATTCGTGCTTCTGTTTATCCCTGTATATTATTAGAAAGTAGTAAATTCCCAGTAATGATATGACCATGCTGAAGTTTTGATAGTGACTTGCTTCAAGTTATGTTATTGATAAGGTGCTACTGGCTGGTTTACTAACTTTTGGGATAGAAGAGCATATTAAATTCTGCTACCACTTGTCAACATCTCTATTAATTTGCTTCTGGTTAGCCTGCTGCATAAATGTACAGAGAAATGAAACAGCAGAAAAGATGAGAGGCCTCCCACTGTAATTCCGCAGTGTGACTTCTCAGCAGAATAAAAGAGAAAGGCAAAATGTGGGCAGTTAATGACACCAGAACCTAATGTGAAACGACAGCTGTAAAAATCAACGCTACAGAAGTTCATGCTTTTGTGGGTCCAACTAAACGAAGTTGGAGAGATGTACAACACTTTTTCCTATCACATTTCTGTCCCCAGCATCTGCAGGCTACTACCGCATTTCTCCTTCTCCCTTAGTGTCATCGCTTCCTGGCACAGTCCAGTCTCCATGCCCTGGAAACACAGAAAGACTTCTGATTCTCTCTGGTAGGGAGGACCTGGTGTGGAGAAAGAAGAGACCAGCCATGCAATTTTTGAACTCACATAGCAATGACTGCATAGCTATGTACAGGCAGAGCTCCAATGTCTTTCACTTGCCTCCAAACAGTGTGTTACCCGCAAAATCCTGGTCTTGAACATTGCCTTCTTCATTCTCCCCAGGGTCAGCTTCAATTTTTTCAGATTAGATTTTGCAAAACATATTTGCTCAACATTTTATAGCTTTAGGGCAAAAGGTCAATTACTCTGTAATTCTCCAGCTCTAATGAGAACATGTGGATTTGTGCTGTAGCAATGCTAAAAACGAGGAAAGGTGGCAAGAAAATGCACTGAAAGTGTGAAGTATCTTAAAGGCTGTTTTTCCTTAGATGTGTTTCATCAGATAGCTCTAATTCCAAAGCACTTTTGGCAATGCCATGATGTCAGAAAAGTATATCCATCTTTACAAGTCCAGTAATACAATTTGCAAGTTACCAAATAATTAATATATCCGGAGCTTCTGCTTGCCAATGACATGGCAGACCATATAATTTAATTCAAAATTAGATTGCAGGGTATGAATGGGTTTACCTGTCATGTGAACTAACCTACGGTGTGCAAGGCAGAATACTAAAAGCCACATTCCAGAAATGAAAATTAGTTTAAAATAAATGCACATCTATTTTTGTTGTTGTTGTTCATTAAGTATATATTACATTTAGAATCCAGAATAAATATAATTGGACTAAGAAAATATACCACGTTCCTACATGATATTCAGATGTCCAACCTCAGAGACCTTGCGGACTTCTGCGCTGGTTGAGCTGCTGTTAGGAAGCAGCAATAGCAGCCGGTCATTCCTTACATGGACTGGAGATGCGTGGTCTAGATCCAGATCTTGAATAACAGCAATAGTGACCAAGCCCCTAGTCGACTTGGAAAACCACCTCTTCCTTGTGAAAGGCTTTCACCTGGATATCTACTTTTGATACTTGAATTGTCAGCAAGCCATCACTGAGGGTACACATCTAGAAAGGATGATGTCCAAAACGAGACAAAAATGAATCAGATATTGAAATGTGGTTTCCATTTTTTTACTCTGTTGTTCCCATAAGTAATCACATGGATGGCTTAACTACCTCTGGGTGGCTCCAGACTGCATGTAGGATTAATGACCCCTCAGTGGAGTGGCTGATCAGAAACCTTCATCAGTGTCAGGCAGCAAGAACTAACAACCATGGGGATTTAGGTTTTTTAGACAGGCTGAGTGTGATTTTTGTTGGTGCTTGGGTAACTTTATAACATGACACCCATTTTAAAAATCATATCTACTGCAGACTTGCAGACTGCCTAATGTGCACAATGGCTGGGATGCTGAGAAATCCTCTCATTATTTTCTCATACGAAATTTTATTTACCAAACAATAAGAGAAGTTTTTTTTAGAATTTCCCATTAAGGTGGGCAGAGAGCCAAGGATGACACCTCTCATATAGACTCAAGACAGTTCGGTGCTACTCACGTCAGCACATTACCAAGAAACATCAAGCAAGTTTATGTACTAGAGTAGTTGTGCTGGACTGTGCCAGAAAATAAGATGAAAGGATTATGATCCCTTTCCTCCAAATCCCATTTATTCCGGCAGTTACACAAGGTGCAGCTATATGATACAAAATATATAGAGGAGCAGCAACAGACTGATGTCAAGATGGCATTAAGTCCTTTCAAAGGAAGCACTGGTCTGAGTTTGGCTGCCCAAGAGAATTAGGTTGAGATAATCTCCCCTAGTCTTTCGCTGTGTGTAGTAGGACATAGAACAAAGCCACAGTTTGGTCTTCAGTCATGGTAGGAGATTGTTTCCAAGCTGCTGTGTACCTCTGCTGCCATAGAGCTCAAACTTATTTCTTGTGAGAAAATTCAGTGTGGGGCGAGGAAATTAATTTTAGTACCATAGGAGCCTGGATGCTCTAGGATTTACTTTTTCCTACTGGAATATTTAACTTCAAGGCTGAAATACATGACATTTAGCCAGGACAAATAATGCTAAACTCAGTACCTCCTGACTGTTTTATATTGCGTTCATCGCCTACTACCTCACCAACCTCACTTTAGTATCATGAGCCCATCTACAGAAATAAATGTAAAAATAGTAATAAGAAACTGTAGCACTGCCTGCATTCATGTGGAAGAACACATAAACAACGGATTTGGTTTGGACTTTCAAAATGACAGATCTAGTGCATTTTCATATAAAATCTCAGTGTCCAGCAGCAATGTAGTTTTTCTGTCCAACAACAGCAGTGTTGTACAGATGATACAAGGTCTCTGCAATAGTCTGCTCACCAGACCATATTTCCAGGCCTGAAATTGCTTCTAGACTGCAAGGCTGGCCAACAAAATGGAAAGTCTGCTAGGAAGAAAACCAGCCATATATCTTGTGTGCCAGAAAGGCGTGAATGAATAACAGAGAACAGAAAAGCTTTTAAGTCCTGAAGAGCAGAGTAAATAAACTCAAGCTCTTCATTTCTTTAAACTTTCTTTCATCTGCTATCACAGAGGAAAATGTGGCAGGTATTGCCCTGACCCTCCCTGTCCCCAGGAGCCTCCTTGGTCATTAATATGTTATGGCTGTGCATGTGATTTTCAGTAATGTTGCTTACACATTTAAACCCCATGCATGAAGAGTTTTAGTTGGCACTGAATTATCATCATCTGAGATCCTTGGAATCATGGCAAAAATCTAGATTAACGCATCGTTTTACTCGAGTGCAGCAGCTTGTACTATCCATCATCTATTTGTGGCCGGATTCTTGTACTGGCCAGCAGTTCAGTGGAGAATAAAAACACAGCTGCTTTGACCTCGTGCTCTCACTGCTCTGTGAAGCATTTTAAACCTGGCTATACCTGGCACTTCTAATCGTGGGCTGAACTGGAAGGGATGTGCCTGTTCTCTCCCTGACCGTATATAAAATATAAGTGTCACTCCCTTCTGAGAAAAAGCCCGTAAGCTCCTCACAGCAGGCTTTATATGACTCAGTGACACTGTTCTTCCCTGTTCAGTTAACTGCGTTATTTCCAGACCCGCAGTTGCCCTGGTGGCACGTAAGTTTACAATTCAACCAAGGGCAGTTTGAGAGCTCAGCAGGAGCTCATCACCTTCACAGTGACTCTTCTCCCCGTGCAAAAGTGATCAAAGTCCTGGTGTCTCTGCAGGGGACAGGGGTCTAGGAAGGGAACAGTAAGGCTGTAAGAGCATGTTCTTGCTACTTTCACTAAATACACTGAGATTATTCTGAATGGATGAACTGATGTGAAGTGCAAACGCACTCAATACTTAGGGGCAGAGGTGATGGCCAGAGGTGCACAGTGGCTACGGTTGCTAATGACCACGGTGGCAGTGTTGGAGACACGGCTGCAGGCACACACAGCTGCTGTGCCCACCCAAGGTTTCTGCATTGTCCTGTTGTGCCTGGCCATAGGTCACAGGAACTGCTGCTCCAGAGTGACACTGGGGAAAGTCACTGACTTAATCCTTCTGAAGATTTCTTCTTCCAATCCCTCCTATAGTTTCTAGGGTTGCTAAGCTAAAATATTCATACTGTAACATCAAAAGGCAATTTTAAAGTGACTAAAATCTTTACAGGGTTTACCTCGTGTAATATTTCTGTATCATGTGCTACAAATGCATTGTTCTTTCATGCAGTAATTCTTTCTCACTAGCAAACTTTGGTGATGGTGTGATATGAAACATCCTTCCATACAGCCATTTCACTTTAAATCTCAATATTAGCATAGTAAGATTTGCTTACAGACCCAGTAATTAAAGTTCCATTGTAACCATATGCCTTTTCTGTGCTCGATACCTAATTATCATACACTCGGCCATTTGTTTTCTTTATGTCTTAGGAGAAGGTGAACAGGAATACATTTCACCAGATGAAAAGACTACTTTCTCTTAAGCTAAACAATAGCAAAAAAGAGTTAGTATTGGAAACTGGGCATGGATATAGTTTTCAGTTAGTTTTAAAGGACTAGTCCAGCAAATGTTTATTTACTCAAGAAAGTAGTCAGACCAAAGTCAATGCAACTACTGAGTACTCATGTACTGCAACTACATGAGTAAGAATTTATAGCATCAATCCTCATACCTTGGATTGCATCTTGGATTAAAAATAAAAAGCCAAAGCAATTGGAATATTCACTCTTGGCCTGCTGCAGTCACACTGTACACTCAGTAAGCATCTCAGGTTCACAGCAATTCCTTATGAAGCCTTGTCCTTATGTGACATGAAACAGCTTTCTTCCAGGCAGCTGTGGGTGGTGAGTAGATAACTTTTTACTATATACATATTAATAGAGTGATTAGATTTCTGGAGACTTGGGAAATATTAAAGTCAGTCAGATTCATCTATGTGAATCAAAGATATTGTTCTGCAGAGAATGGCTTCGGACTGCTCCCTGAGCAAAAAGGACATACAATGCCCACCTCAGCAGGAGCACAGAAATTCCGGGACACTCCAGTGGTCGCAGTGCCTCACCTGCACCTGCCGTCCTCTGGAAGGGTGGTCATTAACAGCAGATTATTACAGGAAACTGCTCCAGTTCTCACATTTTGCTGGCTGGAATAGGTGAGCTCAAGGATCGGAGCCAGGGTTTGCCCACACCCTGCATTGGGAAGGAGCTAGAGAGTGCCAGCATGCCTGAACATGCAGCTGGAGAAGGGCTTCTTATTCTCTGGCAGGACTCAATAGCTTAAAGGCGCATCCTAGAGCCATATATAAGATCACTCTTAATGTAAATGCTGAATAAAATATTTTATTCCTAGAAGATGAATGTTGAAAGGTTGAAATTCTCTAGTACACAGAGGGCTATGTCCCGTGCTGTGTTTTTTTTGCCAGCACAGAACCTCTTCTTAAATTACCAGAACAAAATCTCTGTTTTGCTGTACTAATCCTCTACAAATTTAGGCCTGGCAAGCTCTTGAAGTGTACTCACACTTTGCCATTCATGGACAGTTTTCCTCAAGATTAAGTTTCTTCAGGGATCACAATGCACTAGCCATTCCAGGGGCAACGATCCAGCTGTAGCATCAGATGGGTTTTAAACCCCATCCCTCTTCTTTCTTTTACCACAGCACCCTACTGTGTTCCTGTGCAGCAATCTGTTCCACATTTACCTCTTACGGGAACAGCTAACCCATACCTGCTCTTCATAAGCAAAAACAACTGCAGAAACTCTGATTGCTGCCATAGTGTAGGCAGGGACGTAGTTAAGGCCAAGAGATGAGCAACTGCTTCTGCTTCTGGAACTGGAAGCAGAGGGGAGCGGTGAGGCAGACTGAACCTGATGGAACTAGACCTGGAGCTTTCTCTTTCTCTCTCTCTTTCTCTTTTTCTCTTTTTTTTTCTTTTTCTTTTCCCTTTTCTTTTTCTTTTTCTTTTTTTCCTTCTTCTTTTTCTTTTTCTTTTATTTTTATTTTTATTTTTATTTTTATTTTTCTTCTTTATCTTTTTCCTTTTCTTTTTCCTTTTCTTTATTTCTTTTTCATTTTCTTTTTCTTTATTTGTTTTCCTTTATTTCTTTTTCTTTCTCTTTTTATTTCTCTTTTTCTTTCTCATTTTCTTCTCCTTTTTCATTTTCTTCTTCTTTTTCTTCTTCTTTTTCATTTTCTTCTTCTTTTTCATTTTCTTCTTTTTCTTCTTTTCCTTCTTTTTCTTCTTTTCCTTCTTTTTCTTTTTCTTCTTTTTCTTCTTTTTTCTTTTTCTTCTTTTTCTTCTTTTTTTTCTCTTTCTTTTTCTTTTTTCTTTTTTTTTTTAATTTCCTGTAGCAAATTTTTAAATTGCTACAATTATAGGGGTTTAGATTATGCTTCACCCTAACCATGTGTTTCTTTAACAGATACAAGGAGCTTTGAAGAGGCAATGGACACAGTACAAAACCCAGTGGGGCCAAAGGCGCCGAGAGCACTGTTCCACACGATCTACCTCCTACACTGCAACATCAATCACAGAGGTCCCCGTTTACCTGTACCATCATGATTCCAATAATGAACAGTTAAATGGAAGATACTTAGAGGACTCTGAACTCGTTGCATTAAAATCTGGAGAGACATCTGCCTAGCTCAGCAGCAGCCATTGCAAACTCATCATTTACATTCTGCTTGTGAACAAAGTGGGGAAAAGAGTGGGAGTGTGGAAATCCAGGTCACAATGAGAGGGCGAGACCAGGTGAAAGGACACATCATATTCAAACCACATCAGCTTCTGACAGTGATGGGATAGAGTGAGTCTGACACAGACCTGGGAACAGTGTTTCTTCCTGTGTGCTGCAGCAGGGAGTGAGCATGGACCTGCCTACCAGGCTCTGTCATCTCCGCCTCTCCTGATACCAGCTGTATGAAGTGACCATGCAACAGTAGTAACAGTCCCAGGTAGTCCATAGCAAATAGGAAAGAAAGAACCAGTACGTGGCAATTGGAAACTTTCAGCACTTTTTGCTTTCAGAACTTTTCTTTAACTCTAGCTTTTGAACTTTCAACATTTGAAAGATTTAACTGGCTTGGAGTCTTTTGTTTTCCCCTTTTAATGAGCTCGATGACTGCTTAAAAGATTTTGCACATTGCAAGAAAAAACAAATAGAACAGAAAAAGAGTCATTCCAAAGTATTCCAATTCAGATGATCTCCAAAGGATATTATCAACCCATTAGCAGGAGCATAAAGCAAATGAAGGTGAAATAGTAATTGCATACCAAGATCTCAAACACCCTCAAAGAAACAGATCAGTTTTGTAAGCTGCATCACACAAGTCCTGAAGGCATCTCAAAATAGTTTTTGCTTAACAATGCTAGTAGTAAAAGAATATTTATTTATAGGGAGAAACGTCACCCTATTACTTTGCCCAGAAACTGATCATGAAGGCGCAATTCTTTCACTCTGAATAAACTGTGCAGTTTGTTTGGAAATGATGATTTTCTTTAATAGCTATTCTGCGATGAACACTAGATGAATGCTTGTCTGTGCTATAAAAGTATGATCATGGCAGTAAAGGATTCCAGGTAAGAAATAAGAAACTAATGTCTTAGCACAGGAAGCATCTATTTTTAGAATCTGGTTGCTGCTCTGAGTCCCTAATTGTTGAAAGTGATGGTTTCATATGTGAGTCTGTCATCAGGATAACATGACGAATATACAGTTTTGTGAGTAACAAGGACGTCTTATCACACATTCAAATCAGCATTAGAGTCTCTGTTTGATTAATGAGGCAGAAATCAGGTCAGGGAGAAGCTGATTTGCAGTTACAAGTTACAGTACTGTAATTGCAAAAGTTCTGCAAACCACGAAAGAAATAAAATAGATTAATTTCCCACATGAACAGTACATTCTACATTCTAACAGTAAAGAATCTGCAAGCAGCAAGACTGGCGCCAAGGAATTTTTGCGGGCCTGTGACTCTTAACGGAGTTTTATGCATAAAATGTCTAATGAATATAATGTAATTCCTTCTTGCGTATCTCTGAAGAAGTGTCCTACATGTTTTCCACTCCTTTGCCTTCAGTCGAGATGTTCATGGAGTATTGCAAATGCTAACAACTTCAAGGTACTCATCACAGTCTTTAACTTTGAAGGAAGCTGGAAAGGTACCGGTTCCCTTTTTTTTCCCTGCTAAATACACTTGCATTTGATGCCTCAACTCCAGCCCAAGCAGGAAGACATGGCCAGAGGGGGAGGCAGCTGCAAGTGCCAGTGGTGACGCTTGCTCAACTCGAATGTCTGAATACCTGTCCTGGGAGCTGTAAAAATACTGCCCTGCATGGCAGGTGAATGGGGAGAGGCAGCATACCATCTTCTATACTGCAGTTGCATTCATCTGAGAGTTCTGCTGGTGTAAAATTTCTTCCTTTCCTTTATTTGCTTGCTGCAGTTCCATCCATAGTGATTTTTTTCCTTAGCACTGCAAAAGGTACTTAAAACATCATGGGTTAGAATAGTCTTAAATCTAGATCTTGTCAGGTGGTAAAGGAGAAGAGAAAAATGGAAATAAGACACTTGAGCTAAATGTCAGGTTTTTTGAGGTGGCTTTGGACGTTACAGACAGAGGATCTAATCCTGTGAAACTGTGGAAGAAGTGCTGCAGGACAGTCTGTATACCACAGAGTAAACACACTTTAGAGAGTCCCATAGAAAGAGATGATAAGCTAGTCCTGCCATAAACCTTGATAAACTATTTCAGATTCTATTGAAATTAGCAGAAAAATCCCTGTTGACTTAGATGAGTAGTGAACAACTCTCTTCAGTATTCATGAATGACTTATGCAATATAGTTCAGTGTAGACCTTGAAAACCGAAGACAATTTTGTCCTTAGCAATTTGAAACCATTTTTACTTTTGTGTTCAGTCAGGCGCAGCTTTTCCTTCGCTGACTCAGCTAGACCCAAAGCTTTACCCTTCACTTGTAAATTTTTAATGGAGGTCCCTTGTATGTGTCTACCTACATGAGTAACCATCTCACTGGAAAAGTCCCTTCCAGGAATGAGCTCATGAGGTGTACAACCAGCGCTACGAGAGGAGACCAAATTCCCAATGTTGCCTTGCAGGGAAGGAGTTTGCTCCATTTGTGTCACCGGCACACGCATAGAGCCACTGTGCTCCACCAAATCTTTGTCCCCATTGAGAGGAGTGAGCTGCTGGGGCTGCCACCGTAGAACAAGAGAGGAGCCAGGGAACAAGAACTAACTGTCCACCATGATGCAGTTCATTGCTTGATTAATCCAGTGGAACACTTACAAGAAAATATGATCCTGTGCGTTCCTTCAAGCCACATACCTGTTTTTCAGACTTCAAGAAATACAAAGGCACTTATTTTTTCAGACAACAGTGTTTCATGTATCCTTATTTCTACTTTTACCAGTGAAAAATGGGAAGTGGAGGATTTATTATAGTCATTAAAGACAATAACGTGGCTCTGCTATGAATTCTGTATTTCTGAATAGCTTTGGTACACACCACACTTTCCTGGAGAGCTCCAGAAGGCATTCTTAGTTTCTAAAGACACAAATGAGCTGATTGTAAAAGAAGTGTACATAATACAGGGAGTTTAATAATGAACATGTTGGTTTTAGCAATGTACATGTTTACAACATGTAAGTACAAGTTGTTTTACAGTCTATTCTGTTCATGTGGATGTACAAAAAGGAAATGCTTTGCCATCGTAGTGGTTGTTTTCGTTCTTCACTAATGGTATTTTCTTGCTCTGTTCAGTAGAATGCTTTTCTGAAGAGCCAAATTCAGGATCTGGGGTTTAGGATCTTGGTTTGAGCTTCAGGTGGTGGAAACACTGTGTGGTTATGTCAGTCCTTGTGGCAGCTGTGGTTTCAGTGGAGTGATGATGATTTAGAGCCACTA
Source organism: Caloenas nicobarica (assembly GCF_036013445.1). Taxonomy (NCBI): domain Eukaryota; kingdom Metazoa; phylum Chordata; class Aves; order Columbiformes; family Columbidae; genus Caloenas; species Caloenas nicobarica. The sequence continues at coordinate 26,018,867 of NC_088246.1, read as the reverse complement.
AAAATTTGATTGAACATATATACTGAGTCTAGGATTGGCATCGCCCTTGGGCTTTGCAGGAAATGCTGCTTCTTAGAGCCTTGGTACTTTCTGCTCAAAATATTTTCGAATGGAAAATACTATTTTTCTTCATCTCAAGATGGTTTGAAATGTTGTCATTGCACACATAAGATGAATTTCACTTCTCTGCTTTATAAACAGCACCATACACTAGTGACAGCAATATTGGAAACTCTAATGTGACCTCAATAATTACAATGTCTTGGCAGTAGGGTGTTTTGTCTCTAATACATTTCACAGGAACAGAAGAAATGCACAATTAATGTATCAGTGTATAAAAAAATAGGAAAGGAGGTGAAAGGAGGTGACAGTTGAATCAGTGCATTCAAGGTATTTTAAGAGGAAACCAACCTTGCATTAATCAACTCTGCAGTACCGATTTCCTCTCATACACTACACCTGACAAATGAAAACCCAGTTCAGTGAACATTCGCTCTGGCAGATGGGTTTGTGCAGTTGCTTTGTTTGAGCAACTATTTCAGGAAGATGCTGGTGTTTGTCCTTTACTAGGTACAGAAACACAGCACAAATTAAAAGACTCGTTGTGGCATGGGATGCCAAAAGTAAGACTTGTTTTTAATTTAATTTACTCAATAAATATGTTACAGCTGAAATAGAACAGTAACAAATGTAGAACAGACAATTTTCTCTGTATCAAAATTCTTAGCAATAATGCTACCTTAATTAGATGTCTGCCAGTATTGCCATTAAAAAGTATTCATGCATTTATAATGTAGCAACATAACTTTGTTTTGGGATAAACCAACCATGCAAATGTGGTCAATTTTTGTCCCCTTTTCCTGAATCATCCTCCATCTTTTGCCAACCTTAATAAATAAAATCTGAGCCATTTTTCAAAGATGCAAATCCTAAACACTAACAATGTGAAGATATCTGCATTTCCAGTGCTTGGAATTTTAAAACTCAGATGTGTCTTCGTGAAGCTAAATATATATGGTTATTTGATTACTGCTCAAAAATATGAGCATTTGTAACCTAAAAGTCATTTGCATCGAAATACGAGTTGATCCCAAGTCAATGAGACTCTGCAGTGTGTGAGTATGCCCTCTTTGCCCTCTGGCAGCATAGAAAGGCTAAGCCCAACCACTTGCAACTTGGACTCAGTGCTAGACATGTGGAGGAAAAGAAAAAAAAAAAAAAAAAAGGGAGAGACTTTGTAGCTAATGTTGATGCCAAACCAGGAATGTTGAGTTCCTGGGGCAGCTGGATCATTGCGGTGTACCATTGTCCTTGCTTCAGGAATACCTGTTTCCGAGGGACTTGGCTAAAGGAAGGTGTGAATCCTACACAAAAAATGTCATCAGCCAACAGTGAGGGAAAGTCAGACCTCCAGCTTGAAATAACACCAGGGAGGAAGAACAGGATCAGCTCCTTAGTCAACTCTCTAGTGAAGTTCAAGTCCCTGGCCAGCCCTGGGATTTTGGATGGTGCCAGTTATGCTGCTTTGACACTCGTAGTTCTGTGGCAGCTGTAGTAATTAAGGTACCTGTAAAGTTTCATTTCAAAGTATCCTTTTTATGACCTGCAGATTTTTCTGTGCAGCACAAAATTTTGCAGGTACTTCCGGATGAATCACAAATCTATATTTAAGCACTCCTTTACTGAGTTCTCAGACCATATCAAGAAAATAAAAGAAAGTATTTCTCAGAATCTCGATTATAGATCAGTATATTTCTCTCAGCCTAATAAAGGGCAACTGTTTTAATCAGTAAAATTAAGTGGCGAGAAGGTTATCATTACTGAGCATGTGATACTACTGCAGAAAAAGAAAGCATAGTGGTAAGACTAACCAGGGTGTTGTATCTGAGTGTTATAAAACACAAATAGGCACAGACAGTGTTAGGGATGATTTGGACCTTGTTCATCTGCCTTGGCAGAGGGACCATTTAGATGACCTGTCAAACTCTCACCAAGATGTATTTTCTATAATTTTATAGCAGCAGAGATGGGCACTGTGTTCTGCTGGGCCAGGAAGGTACTTAACTCTCATTGTATGCCATTTGAGATTTTCTTCATAGCCCAATTTCAGACTCTCACAAGCAATTTTTAAAGGACATCATATGTCTACACTGATTTTAAGAATCTGGTTCCTTTTCTGTCACTGTGAGCAAATGCAACTTTGAAAAGTGACTCCAGGAGGTTGCTTTCCATAATATCTGATGTGCAGCAGTGTGACTAGATGCGACTCCTTCACTCCCAACTGCGGGTGAAGTTAGTTTACCTAAATATGGTCAAGGGGATACAGCTCCTTCCCTCATCTGCCCTGCATTTCTCCCCACCAGCACAAGAAGTATTTACTCCCCTGTCTGTGCATCCTATATGTTTTCAGGAGGAACGTTTCACTGTTACAGTTTGCACCTTGTGTGACTTGCTGTTGATCCAGGATGTAATCACAGAAAGTCAGTCTGGAAAGTATGCATTTTATTCCAAACCAGTTCATGGAATTCAGGTGTTTGGCCAACATCCTTTTTTAAAAAATACAGCACTGAAATTATGAAATGGTAGGTGCAGATTTAGAACTAAATTAGGGATTAAAGTCTGAGCACAAAGATCAAGTATCTTTAGAAGCAGAATAACACTACCTTTCTCATTTTGACAGAATGTAATCCTGGCATCTAAAAAAAAAACACATCTAAAAGCTCTTGAGAAGTTGAATTCTGCATAAAAGGCACAAAAAAGAAAACATCTGGAAATTCGAGGTAGCATACATACATACATTATATATAAATTATATATATGAATATATATACACTGAAATTTTGTAAGAACTCTGTTCAGGTAGAGAGTGGCCCACAGTCCCCACAAAATGCACAAGGCAGAAGTCGTAAGTGGGAGAAACTGTGGGGCGGAGAAAATATGTAGCCTCTTTTATCTACCTTAATGTTTTCTGGGGACTCCATATGGAGCACAGGCAACCAGGTCCACTCATCTGCCCACTTCCACACCAGATGGGTTCATGGTGGGAACCACTGGGCCAAGAGATGTGCTACATTGTGTTTCTCATCTTGCTAAAACAATGCTGAGCTGAGAAAAGGGGCCGATTGGGAGATGAGCAGAAATAACCTCTTTGCCAGCTGCATGGCTGCTCTCCAATAGGTAACCTCATTCATGTCACCAGCATAAGACCCACTGTTGTGGAGAAGACTGACCTGAGACCAGAGACCTCCTTGGTGTGGATAACCTCTTATTTCACTGTACTCTGTGTAACACAGTAATTCTCACTGACTTCAGCAGTGTGGCTAAGGGCAGGATTTCTCCCTCTCTGACTTTAGAGGTTAGCTAAATATCTAGCAAACATTGAAAACGCTTGGTGAAATACAGGCTCACGTTCAATTTAACATGAAAGAGCCCAATTAATCTCTACTATGCTACCTATAGACTGATATTTCTTTAGTTTTGAACAAGCAAGGCCAATGTATCTCAATGCAGATGGTGGCACAAGGCTGATCATGAGTACGTTGCAAGGATAGGTGCTTCTGGGAGGCAACTGGAATGCAAGGAGATGTATGGCTTTTCCCAATAACCATTGCAAGGGATTAACTTCTCCCAGTGCATATGCATGTGTGCATATTCATGCACATTTTTAATGAATAAACACTTCATGGATAAATACCATCATGATTAACATCCCTTCTGAGAAGGATCTGGGAGGGAGTACTGTGTGATTTAAACAACATAAGTTCCATGAAGAAAGAGGCCATATCTCTGGTTTAGAGACATCATGACCAGTATTGGCCTCCACAGGGAGGCAAGTTAGATAGAATAGCTGCCTATAATGAGTGTTGCTCTACAAATGGTCAGAGCTCATATTCTGCCTGCTGCAGATTGCATGGGCAGGTTTATCAAGTTCAAGCCCACAGCAAATGAACAGAAAATAGCTGAAGAAAAGGTTTTGCTTATTGAAGTGTATTGTACTATGGGCTTTTTTATTTCTACAAGCACTTGTATTGTCTTAGGGTGTACAGCAACTATTTAACTCCCAAGGAGTTAGCCCTCATGCTTGCAATTGCTATCCAGCAACCGAAGGGAGATGCCCCTCTGGCAGAGGCTGTAGCTTTGAAATGGCTTCAGAAGAATTAGAGTATGAGCTTGTCCAGCACTAAGTAGATACAATCCATTCTGCAGCCTTCATTTTTAAAAGGAGAGAGTGCAAGGATTTTTCCTTTTATTCCTCTGCTGTAGAATTTCTCCTTGATGAGAAACTCCTTGGGAAGTCAGAGTTAGTAAGGATGTGGAAGAACAACAGGTCACTCTAGATGTACCATCACCTACACAGGTACTGCCACATACGTGATGGGCAGTTTGCCATGACTTATCAAATTTGTGAAAATGCCAAAAAAGAGTCAGAGCATGTTTCTCCATTCTAGCTATGGTCCATGTTGGAATAACTTGGTAACAATTTTTCTTGTAGATCAGGATATTGTGAACAAAGGTCTCTGCTTTTCAGTCATTCGTATTACATTACACGAGTGCTAAAACTCCTGAGTGCAGAAGGGTGTATCAGTTACCAATGATGCACTTCAGCAAAAGAAATTAATGCAATCAGGACACAGAAACATAATAAAATAAATACATGTTATGCTTGGCATATACAATCTTTGTAAATTATCAATAGAACTTCAGGAATCAAAACATATACAATAACATCTGGATATATTTTGAATGATTGTGTATATAAAAAGTTTCCCTTTTTTAATTAATCTCTAGATAAAATATTACTGTATGTTGATGACAGAAAATTTTTATACAATCATTTTTTGTTGCATTATACTTGAAAGGCATGGTTCACAAAATTGAAAAGTCTTGAAAACATAGCAAGGCTTCCCATGTTGGCAAATCTGAGGGACAGTCTATAAGCCACAAATTCATTGTTTATGGCTGATATGAATGAAAACACAGTTCTAACTGAATTATCCCTTTGGTTTTTTATAAGCTGGGAAATTGTCTACTTTAGCATTTACTGCATAATGTGTTTTTATGCCATAAAAATATCCTAATGATTTTCTACACCAGGTGATGTATATTTCTGATTGTAAACCAATTATTCTCTTGCATTGTGTGCTGTACATAAGCTAAACTTTGCTGTAAATAAGTGGTCTTGTAGAAAACCTTCTTAGAAGAAAATACTGACTGATGTAAGTGAAATCTTGAGCTTACTAAAATCAAAAATGTCAGCTGCTTGAGGTCTGTGGAAACCAGGATTTCACCCTTTACAGCTCCCATAATACGAACTTTAATGGCTACGGATGGATCAGAGGGGGGATGCTTGGTACTGCCCCACAACACACACATTCCTCACAGGGGCTGCAAACATGTGGGGGCTGCTGTCTTCTCTGCAGGTCATTCCCCCAAAGAACCGGGGAGATTGCTCAGAGACCAGTGATGGAGGCAACAACACGGAAGTTAAACCTCACTCTGACATTTCCTATCACAGCAGATACAGCAGGACGGAGCCCAAAAGAGGGGTTTCAGATATCCTGGAACACCTGCTCTGTTCCAGCCCTTGGATCAGGTGATGCCTGATGGGGCCCATGCTGAGCTGGTTGCCAGTCAATTGCCCCTTCCTTAGTTTATCTTTTGCACGGGTGAGTTTTACATTCAATTTCTTTGGTGTGGAACTGAGCATTCAGGAAATTTTGGCTTTGTGAGAGGCTTCTATTTTTGCAATTAAAGAAAAGTCAGACTCATTTTTAAAATGTTGGAATGTCTTCTTCTCTTAAGTTAATCAGGTATAAATTAATACAAACCAACTATTTCTTAAACCCTCACCCCATCAAGAACTTTCTTAAAGTCTCTAAAGAAAACAGCTATGAGCTAGTAGCACAATAGCATTAAAAGTCACAGAAATACCTATTAAAATCAAGCAAAAACCTGTGGTTAAGACACTGGACTTCATGGACTCAGCAGAGCTACTTTTGGGTCGTTTCCCTGCCACAAACTTACTGTCTGGTCCTGAGATAAATGATCACAAACAAAGTGCTAGCCTCACTGAATCCATTTAAGCTACCACTGCCAGATTTAGGGTCCTACACTCAAAATTTAGGCTTTTCCTCCAAGCATGTTTTCATTGGTAGAAACTCGCAACCTGTCAGATCATTGTATTCTAGACACATCTAAAACTGCCTTCAAGTCCTGATCAAAGTTCTCACAGAAACCAATGTGGAAAAGCTGTCCCTTTCTCCTCTCGAACCACCTATTCCTGAATGATTACCTGCCTTTCTGCTTTCTGATCAGAATGTCGTACCAAAATCTCTTTCTTCACACTAGTGCGTAGCCATGAGTTAACCAATTTCTTACCCCTAGTTAGTGAATTTTTCAAAATATTTAAAACATTCTGAAGTATTAGAAATAAAAATATTCAACAGTTTTTTCTGAGAGAGCTGTGTCTTAGGGAGCCCTCTAGCGTGCTGTGATTCAGACACTACGCACATGCATATATTTAAACATGCACCTATAATACAAAATACCTACATAGACTCTACACTTATAGTCCCAATTGTCTGACTAGGGTGCAAGTGATGTGATTTCAGGCAGTGTTTGTCAGGGAGGGGATTCAGCTCTTGCACTCTATGTAGCACTCCAGCAACTAGTTTGCTTAAAGGTTGGGCTGAGGAGGAGTTGGGGTGCAGAAGGCCTGACTAAATTGCTCGTATTTTTTAGATGTCTCATGTAGTTGAGCCCTTGTCCATTAATTAGGCCCATCTATATATAAGTATATATTAAAAAAAAAAAAAGGATGAGCATATCAAATGCATACAATACACACAGTACTGTTTGTATGTCTTGCTAGCAACCTTTTGGTATTCATTTTCTCAACTTCTGCTATAAAACTGCTTCTTTCTGGGCAAAAAGACAACACTGAAAAACACCGTAGGTACTACCAGTGACAAAGTCAGCAAGAAAGTTAAAGTCTCCTTCACATCACAATGACGCCTCTGTTGGCACAAAGGCAAAACAGACTTAGGCAAAGCATCCCCACACTGTCTGTGAACGTCAGCAGTCCTCAGAAAGATAAGACCCAAAAGCCCTTTCCCAAACTGGTTCTATAACATTCAAAACCACCAGCTCTTCAGCAGAGTTCATTTTGGCAGAGGTGTTGTCAACCTGCCAAGAGAGACCTGCTTCTGAAGCAATGCAGATGAGCTGCAGCAGCCAGCTAGCACAGGAAGACAGTGGAAGACAAAAATGTCCTGGCCTAGAACAATGTATATTATTAGATGAAACATTACCAGTGAGCAATATACACAAATAACATTAGGCAATTAGACAAGCATGAGGCACGGTGGTGGTCAAACATATCCTAAGAATATATTCATTCATCCAACAGATGAAATCTTTCAGTGGCACCTCCTAAATATGGTTGCATTTGCTATTCTGCTCGGTTAATTATAAAGCTGCTCAGGAGATGCTGGAGCATCACTACCCATCATGGTCCTTGGGATGGCAAATGTAACTCTGAAATAGATGATTTTTTGGCATCAAGTATGTCTTGCTCTCATTTAATGAAGCCTTCTGCACCTAAACAGTATCTGCAAAGAAAAAGGGGGAAAAACCTTTTTTCATATTATTTGGATAAATTACAAGTCTAATGGGTTTCAATTAGCAGTTACACATTATCTGTCTTAGAATTAGAAAGTCCTTCCTCATCTGGGGGACAGATGGCCCCAGGAGGTCCTGAGTGTCTGTCTTGGGAGATATTTTAAGGATATTAGACAAACTCAGAACTGACAGAGATGGACCTAACTGTTGTGTTTGATAATCATAGAATCATAGAATAGTTTTGGTTGGAAGGGATCTTCAAAGGCCCTCTAGTTCAATCCCTCTGGCAATGACCAGGGACATCTTTGACTAGAACAGGTTGCTCAGAGTCCCATCCAACCTGACCTTGAATGTTTCCAGGGATGGGGCATCTACCGCCTCTCTGGGCAACCTGTTCCAGTGTTTCACCACCCTCATTGTAAAAAATTTCTTCCTTATAGCTGGTCTAAATATACCCTCTTTTAGTTTAAAACTGTTGAACCAAGTCCCAAGTCCTTCTGTGCAGAGCTGCTCTCAGTGCCTTCATCATACAGTCTGTGCCCCGACCCAGGTGCAGGACCTTGCACTTGGCCTTGTTGAACCCCGTGGTGTTTGCATGGGCCCACTTCTCAAGCTCATCCAGGTCCCTCTGGATGGCATCCTGTCCCTCAGGCGTGTCAACTGCACCACTCAGCTTGGTGTCATCTGCAAACTTGCTGAGGGTGCGCTCGATTCCACCGTCTATGTCATTGATGAGGATATTGAACAGTACTGGTCTCAGTACAGACCTCTGAGGGACACCACTTGTCACCAGCCTCCATCTGGACATTGAGCTGTTGACCACTACCCTCTGAATGTGACCATCCAACCAATTGCTTATTCACCGAACAGTTGACCCACCAAATCCATATCTCTCCAATTCAGATAGAAGGATGTGGTGGTGGACTATGTCAAAGGCCTTACAGAAGTACAGATAGATGACATCCATAGCTCTTCCTTTGTCCACTGATGTAGTCACTCCACAGAATATTATGTGATAACAAATAACTGCTGGTTTGCAATATCTCATTTTCAATGGGGGAACTCCCCTACAAGCCTCAAATGTTTACCTGACTTTTGGAGAGTTGCTTTTTATTTCTCCTGATAGCAAAGCGTTCATGATATTGCTCATCAAAATAGACTTCATCCCTACCAATATTTTTCCATCATATTGCTAGTAGTTCTGATTTGAAATACAGAATAATTGTATACCTGGCTGCAGTTTAAAAGCAACAGCCAAACATGATCACTCCATTTCAACACTGAAAACCACTCTGCTTCACAGAGAATTTTGTACGTTTCTCTACTGTCTTCAGGTATTGCTCTGAGGTTCTTCTCTACTGTGAGACATTACTGACTTTCACAAATGGCTCTTGAGTGCAAATGAATTTTATAATACCAAAACAAACAAACAAAACAAAATCAAACATTTTTGCCCATATGGATTTCAAGATCATGGGTAAGGGGTGGTTAGCATTCAGACTGTGTGGCAGAGACATGTAGAATGGACATGAAATCTTTTACATGTTACAAGAGTAGGGAAAGCCTAGCTCTTCAAATGTATTTAGTACCACGAATTCCCCAAATACATTTGAGGATGGGGTCAAGCTTAGAAAATAGTCCTACTGGCTCTGGTAGCTCAAATATCTGTATCATTCATCCTGAAAAATATCTCACATTTTCATGATGCCACGTGGCACAGCATGAAAGATGTTATCAACATTATGTCAGAGTAATAATCTCCAATGCAAGACTCTGATCCTTAATGGCGTAGGAGCAAGGCAGTGAATACTTCCACAAGTCTAAGCTTAAAATAACATGCCAAATAATCTGCTATAGCAGGATGGATTCATAACAGATCTGTGCCCCTATTGTGACTATAGCCCTTGCCTGCTCCCACCAAATAGCCACTTTATTCTCCTAAAAGGCCAAACTCTTCCCTCTGGTGAAAGCCTTGAAAAATTCCCACTGCTTCATGCTGCAAAGCCTCCATCCTTTTGCCTTTCTCAGGCTGATTTCACTGAGGACATTCTACTTCACATTAAAAGTGTTGTTTTGTCCTTCACTGTCAAGAGCTACAGCAGTAAAAGTCCTCGCTAATCTCCATCAGCTTTCTTTAGGTTTGGAATCCATCTCCACCATTGTTGTGTTAGCTGTGAGTGATACAGGATAGACAAGAATCAAGAGCAATTTTCCTGCACATTTCAATTTTCTCAAAACCAAGCTGTGTTGATTATAGTAACTTGGAAAAAAATATCTGAAATCAACAGAGGTTTGCTATTTTTATTGCACTTTAAAAAACACAGATCATTGGATTCCTTGGGAAATATATCTGAGTAAATACTAAAGCCAAGTTTCAGTGTGGTCAAATCAGAAGCAGCTGAAATATTAAACACTAATTTCCAAGATGGAAACTACAATATGCAAAATACAGTGTTACAACTGGTACTAAGAAAGTGGGATTAACCAGGAGCCGTGGCGGACTATGGCAGTAGAATATAGGTGTTGTAGTTGCATTTTTGCACAGAACTCAAAATGCAAAATTTAAACCAGACTCAGATTTTGGACATCTTTTCTTACTGCACATTTTTTAATTCCTTCACCTCTATATTTCAGAAAACTCTCATTGTCTACCTAATTCTCTGCTACAACTGACTCAGTCAAAATGTGGTTTGAGAGTGTTAGAATGTCATGAGACCATGCACATCAGTAGGGTCACTTGGCTTCTTGAGCTTCTTGTGCTTCTTGTCAATAGCATGTTGGGTTTTTTTTAGGGGTTTTTTTTAGGTTTTTTAGGGGTTTTGTTTGGTTGGTTTTTGTTGGGGAGTTTTTTTGGTTTTTTGGTTTTTTGGGTTTTTTTTAGTTTTCGAAGATCTCTCACTTCCTAATTAATTCCTCTGTCATTTTTTCACAGTGCCTAAGTCAGGGGAGTATAGTCTTTTATGAATGAAATAGTGCCATATTTTTGTCTTGGGGGTCCAAGTATATAGGCTATTTAATTCTGATGTGCATTTATCTATTCTTACCTTCTCTTAGGCCAGATTCCTTATCCAGGAAGAACAGCAGTTGTTACTAACCAGACTAATGCTCATTTATGGAAGTACCTTAAGTGTTTCCACTCCTCCCTCTCTGAGATCAAGAGCCATTTCTACATGACCAGGCTGAATTTTGATTATTTTCTCTTAAAAAAAAATACGCACTCCAAAACCATTCTGTTTTTTTCTTTTTTTTCTACACCTATCTCAAACATTTCATAGATTTTGTTGAGGAAAGTGCAGTGAGGAGATGGTAAACTGCCATGCAGGAAAAGAGGGGGAAAAGGAAGATCCTGGCATTGGCTTGGCTTCCAGAGAAAATGCAGTATGAAAACACTTCTTGTGTTGAATTTCCTTCATCCTCAAGGTTGAACAGGTGGACATTCCTCTTCAGTTATGATCTGGAAGAGAAAAACACACTTCACAGCAGTAGAGCTGAGGGACATGGCAGAAGACAAGAGCTGATGTCACCTGTGAAATAGAAGATGAGCTGGCAGAAGATGAACACGGAGAAACGTGCAAAAAAAGGAAACCTCTACTCCTCTTGAGGTGTTTTGTTTGTTCTTTAATACTCTAATGCTGAAGCTCAGCTTTTGAAGGTATTTTACACCATGATTATATGGGTTGCACAGAGAAGAAAGTTTTCATAGGCTCTCAGCCCTGAAAAACCATATAGCAAAGAGCAAGAGAACACCTGTTATGCGTTTATCTGGAAGACAGGTAGAAATATAACAGGAAGGATTTGGAAACACATTTTTCTCCCTGAAAATCAAATGTGACCTTCCTGTCACTTCTCAAATCCTCTTTTTTTTTTTTTTTTTGTCCAGTTGAAGACCTCAAAAAAAAGTCATTTTCCATTTTCCCCTAAAATAACGTCTGGAAATTATCTGGGCTTACTTCTAGCATAAACGTTCTACAGTTTATTGTGAAAGACCTCAGTCTCCAGAAATCCATTAGGACATGGAAACTTTAGCAATTGTTCTAATTACAAATCTTTTGGTTATGTTTTCAGATCTATGGTTCCAAACTATCATGACTGCCAGTCTCCACAAAATAAGACTCACAAATGAAAATCTATTGGTTTCTCCAACACTCATGCACTGGAATTTTACATCACTGCAGCTGATGATCAAAACAATGAGCTGAGAATGGCTGAGGCTCGGTCTGATGGACTGGCCCTCTTAATTATCTATTTCATTAATTGGTTGTCGGTAGTTTTCTACTGTCTCCATTTTCATGAGTTTTGGTATTAAATTCTAGGCAGATCCAAATCCCACTTTAAGGCTGACTGAAATGTGTCTCCCTGTAACAGCCATATTATAAATTCACTGAAGATTCAGAACAGGCTGATAGGACCAAAATTAGTTCAGCCTCCAAGCACTGAAACCAAGGAGATTGATGGAAAGGCTCTAAAAGAAAATTATTATTCCTGTGTTTCCTACCCCTCATTCTGCCAGATGTTACAGCCTTCACAGCTGATACAGAAATATATCATTTTTCTGGTCAGAATGAAGTCAAATCTCTGTCAATTTCAGGTCTTAGACTGAGCTGCAAGCACTTTTGTTGCCTCTGATTTAGGGAAAGCACCCTTGAGACCCCCAAATCACTATCAGTGTTTTAACTGATAGTGAGTATTCTATGAATTCTCTGTCAAATTAGGTTCAAGGAAGCTGAAGCTATGTACACTTGCCCTTTTCCTTGAGTCATTTTGCCAGATGTGCCAATGACATAGAACAAAATAAGTAATTTTAGAAGCAAAAGTCATTACACTTTGCTATAAAATTGCATTAAAACGGTTAAGAGAAAAACATATTCTATCAACATATTTTTGATCAGTTTACCAGACTGGAAAACTCCAAACCCAATGTCAGAAGGCTAATACAACAATTATTTTGGTTATAGCTTCCAAATATCTATAATTGCAATGGAAAAAAAGAATCTCATCGTTTCATGAAAATAAACAGTAGCAACTACTTTTATTCAGAAATCTTGCAAAGGAAGCCAATAAACAGTATTTTATCTCTGGTTGCAAAACACACAATATCCACCACGAAAATGTGCTTAGCATGAAAATGTAAAAAAAAAAAAAAAAAAGTATGATTGTTTTGTGTGAATAAAGAAAAAAAATATTTGTCTAGGTCTTTGAAAGGAAAGTACAGCAGGTTTGGGGCTTTTTCCCAGAAGTTATTAGCAACTTTGTGTTACTGTGATTAGGATTTCCAGACTTGGATTCACCTTAAAGGAACTATGGTTTTCACAGGTCACATACTCAACAGAGTCTGCATTGGAGACATGTGCTCTGAAGGGTGTCCCAGGGATGACATAATATATAATATAAATACATTTTTTTGTATTATATCATATTGCTATGGTATGTATTTATATATTATATATTGATATTTTATTATATTATTATATAACAATATTAGATTTCTATATAATATATATTTCTTTTTGGTGGTTGAACCCTGCCTTATGTAAGGCTGCCTTATGTAAGGCTTCTGGCTGCCATCAGGGAAAAGCACCAGTGGTACAAAAGAGATGAGGGAAGAAAAAAACCTGTATTGCAGTTTTTGTAAGGAAATAAAAACACACATAAAAATTACAGTATTTTATTTCATGGGCACAGCCTCAAAGCAGCAAGTTGGCAGAACAGGATGCAGATGTGTTGTAAAACGATCTGGAATAAACTGCTCGTAGGAAAGAAATACACTCCAAACACACGGAATGTTGCATCCAAGCCACTTTCCCTTTGTTCATACCCACTTGGGGTTTGGAGATGAATTTCCTTGCCTGGACTCCTGTTCCAAACAAGCCAACCAAGGACATGGTAAGCACATATTCTGCATGCCGGAGATGGCTACATGAGGATCTGAACTCTACAGCTGTACTGCAATGTGTTGAGTACTGCTGGAGGGGAAAAAAAAAAGAGGCTTGGATAGCAGCATTGCACCTGAGGTGAAGGTCGAGTCTCACAGTTACTCAAAGCTTCATTAAAATGAAGCGGAGTGAGCAGATTGCAAGCTCATTCGAACATACGTTAGAGCAGGGAGCACCATGATCCGGACGATGCCTGGACTGATGCACATGGCCCAATGCAGTGCAGCCCAGACAGTGGGAGGAGCTGGAGCAGAGGGGAACACATCCTGACGACGCATCAGAACTGCTTTCTAGTCACACAGGTAACTCACATCAGCTCAAAGAGAGTTAAGGTTGTGATTCACTGACAAGACCACTTGTCTTTGTATGACAAAAGTTGTTCCCATCCCCACTGACCCATACTTGGGTGTATAGTGTCAGCTAGTCCTGAGGCAAAACTCTAAGGATCAGTGGGGCAGACAGGAAGGGGCAGGAAAAGCAAGGTGAGTTATCTTTGCTCAGACTCAGAGCCCTGATTCCTGTGATGGAGCCGCACTGTGCCACACAGGCACGTAAAACAGCCGGAGGTGGCCTCCAGCCCTTGGCTCCATCACCCGCAGTCTACAGCGGTTTGGTGGGAGCTGCTGAGAGGGGCAGTGAGGCAGAGCCTGGCACCGTCACCCTCCGCCCTGATAGCTGCTGCTTCAGACAGGCCTGACCGGACTGGAGGAAATGGTTTGGTATTTTACCCTGTGGGCGGTAAAGTGGTCTGTAGCGAGGAGATCCCCGCCAGGGAGTTTGTAAAGTCTAGAAGACAGTCGTACCACCTGAGCAAAGGTGCTTAAATCTAAGGCTTCAAGAAGTAATAAAAGTAGTAGGTTCTCTGATTTAGCTAAACAACATTTAGTGCTTCAATCTCATCCTGCTGTTGCAGCTTTGTTTAAGACAAGAAATACATACCATCTGCTGTCTGATAGCAGATAAGAGGCATCTGTGAGGTGTCACATCCCCATAGGATCCCAGCAATTTTATCTGAAATCTCCACAGCTCTCTTGGATACACCTTGGACTAGTATCTACTCATAAACCTGACAGGGTTTTTGGAGCCAGCAACACAGGCGGCTTTTGATGGAGCAGTGCAAGGAGAAAACCAGATGGACGGGATGATCAAATTGTCAGCACAGGTTTGTTTCAGACACGGCAAGAACATTCACGTGTGGGTGCTGCAGCAGAGTATACACTACCCTGTCTTCAGTAGAACAGGTTTAAAACTGCTTTTATAATAATCTCATTTTCTTTTAGCAAAGAGAACCAGCACCTCCGCACCAGTAAAAAATCTTATGAGGCTATTTAACATTACTTTAAGAGCTCAATTTTTAAGAAAATTTTGTCAATTTTTCCCCTGCCTTTAAGACAAATGAACAAGTAACCCCACAAGACAGAAAGAATAAAGTCAGATGGCTAGGCAAAGAGAAATACACACTTTTGGAGGTTTCACTTGGCCAAACACTGAGAGGGCTTGTGATGCAAACACAGGTGTCTTACGAAGTAAAATTACCCCTTTCCTTGCAACACCTTTTACTTAAAAAAAAACATTTGGTTCAGCACTAGCTGTTAGCATTAGAAAAAAATACTAATAATGAGGGTTCTTGAACTCGCATGTGGAAGCTCTTGCTTCCCATTTCATCCCCCGAGTAGTGGCTGTAACTAAAACACCAGAGACCCCAAGGCTCACAAGAGTGGTGTGGTCCCTGGTCCAGCTGCTTCTGTGGTAGCATCCCCTGCCATTTTCTTCTGGCCTGTGATCTGCCTGCAGAGAGTAGGGCTACTTTCAGCCTCAGCTATAGTCAGGACCACAGGTCTACCTATAAGTGAAGGGGTGCAGGATCAGGGGCACCAGGATGGGGAGGGCTAAGGGACCAAGTGGGGAGGACCCCAGCGGAAGGGAATAAAATTCCTTTTTACTTCAGTTTCATATTCAATGGCCCATTTCTTTCCTATTCTCTTCTAGCTTACACCAGAGGATAACATATCTTCTGGTGCCTGTGCAAGAAGAACACTGCACCAGGACAAACAGCCTTAATAACTATTCTGTAACCAATAGGATAAACGAAAACAGAAGGGCATTTTAAGGACAAGTTATGGTTTTCTCTGAAGTTTTGCACATTTGATACGCTTCACAAAAGTTACCGAGAATAGAGAAAGTTTACCGTCTTTGGATCATTTATAGATAAACTCGATGACAAGGTGTAGGAAAAATGTTTTGGTTTTCTGACTCTGCAGTCGGCCAAGTGGACAGACCCTCAGGACTGCGAGTGCAGAACTACATTGCTTTTGGAACTAATACGTCCTTAGGCAAAAGTCATCTCTCTGTTTTTCCACTGCCTTCAAAGGACATATTGACAGACAGAATGTGGCAATTTTAATTAATGGGGCGAAGAGAAAAAGCTGTCGATTTTGTCTCCGAGAAATTTTCCCAAATGGCTCTTTTACTCAATCAGTGAGGAATATTATCTCAGACAGTGGTACAAAAGCCTGATGTGTTTGCCAGCTCTGATCAAGATTGATGGCTCTAGCGACAAACAGCACAAGTGGATACCTTCCAGCTTCCCCAACTGTTTAAACCCTGTGAAGGCCCTTCCCTTGGTGTAGCAAGACTCTTTCTGACTGTAAGGAAAAATGATACAGCTACAATCTTTAAGCTAAATAAGACAATTTTTTTAGGTAAACAAAAGGTAGTTGATGAAAAAGACTCGAATAACCTCAATTCCTCTTTCGAACACCCACCCTATTCATTTCTTCATTCATTATGCCTGAAGTCACAAGCTTGAAAACTGATCTCACCATAGAAAGAAGGTGCTCATTTAAAATGAATGAAAATAAAATAGTTTTGTTCAGATGAACAATGTAGTAGCCATAAAACACTTTCCTATTCAAAGTTTAGCTAAGTACTTTCTCAAGTGTTTCACTGAAGTGAGGCCCTAATTATTATTTTTCAAAATCCAGTGGTTGTGCTGTAAAACGTGCTTTCCCTACCTAGAGCCAAATGAAAGAAATTGAACTTGTTCATGTCCTGAAGTCTTTACTGAGTTCAAGGAGTTACTAAGTTCTCTCTGACTTCAGCGGTGACATTAAATGGAGGACACAAGTAGCAGGATTTTTAGGGTTTGACCTGTTGCAAGACTTTTGTGGCCTTTGGTTCGGGGGCTGCAGTGCTTATGGTTCACATAAAATATTCCCTAAAGTTAACAGAAAAATAACTTAATGAACAGGCAAAGGAAAGACCTCTAGAATTGTCCAAAGACTTCTCTGAGAAATCTTGAGGGACTCTGCTAAAAATATGGAGCTTTTTTCTAGGGATCTCAATCCTGTGAAATATTCTTTTTTTTCATCATCCTATTGTCACAAGCTATTTGGTGAAATGAGAGACAATTTTACTTCATCTATCCAACACCTGCAGAGCAGAAATGCTATGTAACAAAAAGGAAAAATAAATCATGCAACAATCTTCCAGAACTGCTTACTCTAGCAAATATTTTTCTTATAAAAAAAGGTTGAAAGTTTGAAATTTGATGTAAAAAGCAATATTTACTAATTTCATTTTCTCACCATCTTTTGAAAGGCTTGGGAGGAATAATTTATTTTAAAATGTAGGGGGAAGAAATCTCAGGTGGTTCTAATTTGTTAGAAGAAGTTTTTCACTGTTCCTTCTATCTCGGGGTCAAATAATGCATTTTTAAATTTTCTATTAGATCTGCCTTCCTTTCATGAGTTCCATCACATAAACTGGGAACATCTTAAAGATGGCAATTATTTCTTATAGCCCTTTCCTCCTGAAGGTTGCCATTTGACAGGAGACCCACTCTGGGTTGGACTTCTCTAATGCAGCAAGCTCATTCCTGTTCTTTCACCCGGACAGAGGAAAGCAAGAAGTTTCCTACGTTATTTCCTGCCCATCAGGACTGATACAGGACACCCTTCCCACACGTTTGCCTCAACTATGACATTAAATTTTGTGCCTTTGTTCACAACAAGCCATGCCCAGCTCAGCAGCAGTCCCATTTGTGAAGGCCCCAAGAGCTTTGGACCGAGATGTCCCTCACCCTGGTCACTCAGGTTCTGCATCCTCCCTGCCAACATCCCCCCCGACCCTGGCATATTTGGCCACCTACCTGTGTTGTCAAGCAGCACATCCCAGGGCACAGGTCGTCACGTTACTGAGCAGGTAACTGTAAGACCTGGCAAATGCAATGCACTGTCTTGCAGGAAATAAATTGTACTGGTTGTGGGTCACTCTTCTGTGTGCAAAAGTGGCTGTTACAGTCTCACAGTAATTATGGCCTTGCATGCGGCCACGTGACTGGGAATTTTATCAGTATTTTAATGTGTATGCAAATAAAAATCCTGGCTTGAAAATCCTAAAAAGCCAGTCCATGCTTCCACCAATATGTGACCCAGGAAAGACTTTCATGGCAGCAAAAGTGACAGTCGGGGCTCATGACCCATCCTGCCCAATCTGTACCCCACAGCTCCCAGGTGAGCACAATGCTCACTTTTTGTTTCTGCGTTTTCCACATTCATTCCAGAGCATCATAGACAGCATACAGAGAGCAGCAAGTCATTGCCTAATTTTGTCCTTGTCATTTTGTGGCATATATAGTCCAGTGTCCACCAACTCTTCAAAATTTATTTCCCGAAGGATATTTTCACAAATGTTAAAGACAGCCTGCCAGTTTACCATCGTTACTAATTTTTTCCTAATGCTTGCCTCTCACAAACCAAACAAAGTGTGGCAATGCAGAACAGACAGTGACTAGGTTGATGGATTTCTTTATATTTACATCACAAAAACAACAGTGAAACTCGGAAAAAAAAAATCCAAAGTAACGGTCCTTTACACAGAACAATAATCCATCAGTCCTTGCCGAAGTGAATGAAGCTCCTCCATTCAGAGGATCTTACCAATTTATATCATCCTTCTAGATATGCAAGAGGTACATCTGAGATTTATTTTCACCTCACTTTAGCTCCCTGTTCACTTTATTTTGTATCTAGTCTGTTAAATAGCTAAATTTCATTCACAGTCAGTGAAGAGGGAGAGTGAAGTGACATTTCTAGACATTACTGATGAACTCTGACTTCACATGGGTAAAGTTAGAGGACATCAACCTCACTGTTATATTTAAATTTTTATTTTCTAAAATTATGGGGAGATCAGCATTCATTCCCTCACTCTCTTTAGAAACAGCCTGCCTCAGTTTGTAACCTGTGGCTTATAAATTTCTATTCAGTTTCATTACAGTCCACAGCTGTTTAGTTTATCAAACAACTTTAACTTCTTTTAATAAAGCAAACTTACTATGTACCTACCTCTCTTTCCACGGACACAGCAAGGCAGACCCTTTGCTCCTAATTCCATGCCTCCTTCAGCCACATCTAATCCCCAAAAATTAGTCACTCACTCTGTCTTTCATCTGCTTCCAGGTTGCCATCATTGCATCTGCTCTGAATTTCTTCTTGAGTTTCTCACCCTTTCTCTGCCACTTCTGCCACTTCTGTACACACACTGATACACTCAGAGTAAAAGAAACCAAAATACAAATTACCTTTATATTAAATGTCAGGTCCCTAAAGAAATCTGTTCAATCAGCTGTCTGAACCTGTGCTTAAACCCGTGTGAAGCTAAGCTTCCCACTTTTACAGTTATTGCTAAGCAAGGAAGCATTTAATTGTCCCGGCATTTGTCAGGGAAGTAATTTGTCACATCCAGCATCTTCAGTGAAGTGACTTAAATGATTATCCTACAGTAAAACAGTACTTTTTTTTAAAAGTTTCTGAACAAAATGGAAGATATCAAGGGATATAGAAAGTGATAGTGAGTATACACTGCTTTTTAAGTGGCCATACAAACATAGGATGCCATGTTCAGTATATTTATTTTGTTCAGTCAAAAATCACCACATCCTGAAACTGCATTTTAATAGTTGGCACATGAAAACTGCACTCATCAAAGACGACAATAATTGATGGATACTAGTGGATTAAATACCTCATTGTCAAAGTAATTTCACAGAAAGACCTGTATTTTTTCTAAAACCTCCAGTTTCCTTAAAGCCCAAAACTGAGGTCTAGAAAAAGAAAGCAAGTCTATTGTTCATTGCACAAGTCATATCTAGCACTATGTTAGATGCCCTGGTATACCGTGGCCAGGTGGTGCCCCTCCAGAAAGGTACAGATTTTCTGTAGATCCCATGTCCTCCCTGCCAGTCCCAGTCTGATATCTCAGACACTTCGGGCCTCTAGAGTAACACGAATTCCTCTGATGAGACATCTGATTCATGGCTTTTCAGTCATACACCTTTTTTCTTTTCTTTTCTACGTGAATTTCCATTTTATAATACACCTTGACCTTAGCCTTCTACTGTACTTCTTGACATGAAGCACCTCTGTTTCGTCCCTACACCCTGCACCCACGCTGAAGGGACCATAGGGCACAGTTCTGCTCGTGATGCAGAGGTGGGCTTGTAGCAGTGTCTGCTTACAAAAATACTTGCACACGGTGCTCAATTGTGAGTTCTGTACTCAGAAATCATGACTAGGTAGTAGCAAGAGGACTGCATACAAAGAGTCAACTTAGTCAACAAGTCTCCCAACGCTCCTAAGAACCTACCTTCCCCCAGAAAAGTCTGGGAGGTGCCAGTTCTCCCATCAGAGCACATACCTGTAATCTGTGCATCATACAGTCATCCTTTCATAAATATTCCTTTTATGTTTCTCCTCCGCTCTGTGCTGTCCACTTGCTACTGAATCAAGCCAAACGGCTAAGCTTTTCAATTTTTTTCCCTCAACTTCATTAATACACGCTTTTATTTTAACTGTTTGTCCATTATTTTATAAGAGAGGTTGTTATCGTTTCTGTGTTATGCTGTTGTGTGGGTGTCACTCTCATCATTGTTCTCAGCACTATAGAGAGACAAGTACAGACAGCCAGGGAGTTCAGGAAACCAGGGAGATAATGCTGGTCACCATGACAGATGCTAGTATTGGAACTATGAAGTTCCTTAGGTTTTAAAAATATCAAAGGAAAGGAAAGAATTTGAAGGAGTGATTTGCAGAAGAGCAGTAGAGTCAGTGGGAGGGTGTTATTGGTAAGTCATTTTTCCCCAGACACAAGGCACAGAACAGGAGAAAGCACAAATATAGTCATTTGGAAATTGGTCAATATGGGGAGAAGAGCTGTCATTGTGGGCAGGGTAGAGACCATGGTGAGCTTCTTGGACTCAAAGTGAAGACAGGCAATTCAGATTTGGTGTTACAGAGGACGGAGGAGCAGCAAAGGACATAGACCTTCCATGCAGCCCGTGGCATGTATAACTGTTGTTACCAAAGCTATTGTCCAGGAGAGAGACGTGGGTTTCATTTTACACGTATCTGGTCCTGATTCCCCTAGCTCTGCTGACTGAAGTCTGCAGCAAGGACACAGCTTTCAGAACAGACAAGGCAGGCAGCTTCCTGGAGAACTCTGTTGAAAGGATAAACAGATCTCATGAAAAAAACCACTGCTGACGTGGTTTGACACAGGTTAGCACGGTTACAAACCGCACTGGCAGCCCAGTTGTAGGCTGCATGTTGTGATAAGTATTCTCTTGAGCATACCTACATGCACGAGTTTTCACACTAGGTTAGTGCTCACTGCTGAGAAGCTTTACTGTCAGAGAAACATAGCAGTAACCTATAGAAATACTGCGAAATGGGAGTAAATCCAACACTTTAGTGGGTTCAGTGGGAGCCATGAGCTAACAGAGCGCCTGAGAGCCAGCAACTCTTGCCAGCTCTCATACCACAGTGATTTATGTAGAAGTTTTCTGAAAGTATTTTTCCCTGGTATTTAATTATAAGGTAGCCCTGAGGTTTCAAAAGCATTCAAAACTCTTGGAAAAAGGTACTTCCCCTCTTTGGATATTTTCACTTAGAGTAGCTAAATACTTACCTATCAAACTGTTTATAATCTAACACCTCAAGGGCAGTTTTGTGAGAGCTGTGTATAATTGGTAGTTCTTAATGCTACTCATAAGCTTACTTTAACATACAATGCCCTGGATATTCTTCAGCTCATGGTGTGGCTTAACAGTTAACTATAATGTCTAGTCACTTCTGCTCTCATCAATTTATACCAATAAAACCTACAAATAAGTTTGAACTAGAAATTATTCCGGGAGTGATTCACTTTCAACCCAGACAGTCCCTTACTAGCCTTACTTTTTAGCATGTGGTCCTGTAAGTTGAGAGAAAAACATCTTAAAATATCAAAATCACAAATATTAGACCTTCCTCTGAAGTCACAAGGCCTTCATCTGATGCTTCCTTGGGGCATGCCCTTGTAAAATGGTTTTAATACTGATTAGAGAGATAGAAGTAAGCAGAAGACGTTGGCTGAGCTTTTCTTGGAAGAAAAAAAATTACTAGGTAGGCAACAGATTCTGTAAGCCACCATACAAACCAAGCTGAAACCAGTTAGATGAATACCCCAGAATATCACTATAGAAAAATTTAGTAGCTGCTTTTCAGGGATGCAAGATATATATGGTTTGTGGACTGAATGTGAGTGTTTGAAGTATATTTACAAAATACAACCAAATACAACCTAATACAACCAGAAAATCAATTTTAGAGTCAAGGGTGTTACTATGATTTTTTAAAATAAGGCAACACAGACCATAGAATTATATTCAATTTTTGCTTCATCAGGACAACCACCTCTGAGACAGAGCTAAAAAAATGTTTTTGGAAAGGCAACCAATCTTGCTGTAGAGCCTTCCAGTGAGAAAACGTGGCACATCTGTTAATGTTCTGACAGCTCACACGCTCAGAGGTCTTGTACTTCTCTGTCAACAACTAGGCATACAAATTCTGTTAAAAAAGAGACATAAATTGTGACAAACAGTATTTTAAAGGGAAATTGGGACAGCTAAAATAGATTTTGCAGAGAAAACTACAGCAAGTATGAACACTGGAGAAATGATGCAAATCTGCTGGATGCAGAATGATGGAAGAATCTGTTGGTCTGTGTGGTAATGAGGGGGTTTCAGGGAATACTTTTGAGAGTGCAGATGATATTCTATCAGAGATGTATTACCACTGGGCCTGCTCCTCTTCTTCCCTGTATACCTCAGAGGGATTAGTACATTGCCAAGAACTCTGAAGGAGCCAAAGTATTCAGGAGAGGCTTAAAATACCACTAAACGTAGGTATCAATCAGTCTTAAAGGAACACACGTGGTGCTTACAAAGTGATTCAAAGTGTGGGTAACTCCAGCAGAGAAAGGAGGAGTCTCTAAAAGGACATACAGGAAAGTAACATTGGGTACTTGGCAGTGCTTGTAACAGTCCTGTCTGAGCAACAAGGCTTTCCAGACACTTCATCCCTTTCACCATGCAACACTGCCCAACTGGGACTTCTTCTGAAGGTAGACCCGACCTGAGAAGGCTGGCTGTCCTGAAGCTGAGCCTGGCTTTGCCTTTTGCAAGAAATACCCTAAAGACCTGAGCTTTCTTACTCCAGCCTTACTGGAACTGAGAGAATAAGAATTAATTTCACCTTCTGAGAAAGATAGATAGTCTGGAAATGCTTGTTTCGGAAAGGGAATCACTAAAAAGATGTCTGATGAAAATATTTAAGATGTCAAGCAACAGGAAAATCTAATCAGGACTTCCATTCTTCTTGTCTGAAGATGCAAGAGCATCAAAAGGGAGCATATCCAAACCCATTTAAAATAATAGTTTTTCATATTTGTTTAAGACAAACTTTGGGATCTCTTGCCATTCTGAGGCCAAAAATTAGCAAAAAATAATTGTGCATTTACAGAGATAATACAATATTGCAGTTTCAGTTGTTAATGTTAAGCAATTTTCAAAGAAAAACTAAATCTGTGAACGTTATTTCACATTCACGTAGGGAAACCTCTCTTCCTCCATGTGAGGATGTGAGACTCACTCACTCCTCTCAGAAACAGAGTATGTGTGAATTATAGCATATGAGTCTGTATGAATGCCCTTCATTGTGTATCAGGAAAGCAATACCTATTTTTCCATTTCACTTTAGGCACCGTGACATTTTTTGCTCATCTGAGGACATTTTTCCTTTTAACAACTCCTGGACATGGAAAGCAACTGCAAAGTTTCTCTGGAAGTGTTCCAGAAAGCAGCAAATACACGTTTGGTTGGCTTATCCAGAGGCCTCCTTCATTTTCTCCGTCCTTCTCATCTCCACAGTGAGGAAGATCCGTCTCTGCCAGTGCTTTGAGTCAACATTTGGCTGCATTATCAAGATGTTCCTTCTTCCAGCCCTCACTGGTTCGTGTTTCATAGTCATGGCACAAGACAGTCTTCAAAGAACCAGAAATCTGCAAACTCAACCCAAATCTCCATGCAGGTTTCATCGCAAGGCAAGCGCCAGCTCCAACAGCACAAGCCCTTAGATTTCTAATTTTGTTAATCCATTGCTAATGGCTTCGGGTCTGAACCAAAATAATTTATGTCCACAGAGAATGGCCCCACAATGACAGTAGTAGTGTGTGGAGCAGCAGTGCTGCAATATTGCTAACACTTGAAAAAGCACGCCAGACAAAAACCTGTGGATCTGTAGAAGACTGAGTTTATAGTGGATACACAAACTAAGTCTGGTGTAAGTTACGACTTTTATCTCTCATGCAGTTTCTTCACTCAGTTTTTTCATTAACATTTACAGCAACTATGAAAGTGATGATTCATAAAAACCTGTCAATTTTTTTTATTGCAGTAGGTGTAGAATGTAATAGCTTTGATACAGTGACAGAAGTATTTCTATTTAAAGTATGAGTCTCAGTATGTGCAAAACTGTGAGCAATGTAGTGTTCTAAGTAAACATATCTTGTAATTCTTTAAATGACAATACAATTGCATTTCTTCAGACATAATAAAATATGAGATAAGTGAAGAATATTAATATTATTACTATGAGTAAGAAAAGAAAAATAAAGCATCAAATACAAAACATGCTACAGTTCATTGAGTTCCACTTTAATCACCTGTGTTCAAAATGCAGATCTGAAAACCCATCTGGTCCTGAAGATACGTCATGACTCTGGTACATTTTTGGTAGTAAGTGACTTAAAGAGCTTAAATTTCTTCAAGTAGTTATGTGCACAGTAACCCAGTAGCTAGAACAGCAAACTTTCCTCGTGCTTCAGGCCTGTGAATTACACAGAGCAGGACTTCTAAAAGTTAAAGGCTGTGGTCATGACCTTACATCCTCATCTGGATATTTTATTCCAACTGAAATGACATGAGTTTTGTGTTTAATTTTGAAATAGGACCTCTGCCACCAGTTTCTGTGTCACTGACATCAGTAGAGTTTCTGATGCTGATTTTAGCAGGGACAGAAGCAAACCAAGAATTCTGGACTCAAAGCCCATCAAAACCAAAGGAAAAACTCCTGTTGACTTATTCAAGATTTGGACCTGGTCCTTATTCATTTGCCTCCACTAATTCCTGAACACGGGTTGTGCACTGTGTCTGACTGTTTTGGACAAATTTGCTTTGCTTTTGTGCTGAGTCTATAGTTAGCACTTTAGAACTAAATGTTTTTTACTATGTGTAGATTGTTCAGAGTGATGTCATTAGCCTTCAGTTTATCAGGTTATTCAGGTTATCACTTTTATGTTAAATGTAGTTAAAGTCCCTTTGTTTCCTCTGTGTTAGAGAAGTTCCTTCTCCTAGGTTTCCCATAGCAGACACTCAGGCATGGATTCCAGAAATTATTCTAAAATAAATAATTTCTTCACAAAGTACAGTGTAGAGCAGCTCAAGCTGTGTGTGTCCTGAAGAGGCACCCTCAGGGGAAAAACAACAACAACAACAAAAACACCAACACAAAAACAGACCACAAAAACAACCAAAAAACCCCCAAACTTGGACACTTATACCCTCACAATCTACTCCTCCCCCCACCCACAGCCCCCCAATGTTTCACGCTGAGACAACTGCAAAATCAGAGTTTGGGGTCTCTCTGTTCCTCACTGGATCTCTTCATTTACTTCAGGCAGGCTGTCAGTCAAAGTCCTGATCTTCAGTTATTATTTTGCACCTGCAGCTGGAGAAAATAAGTTCTTGGTAACAGTCGAAATATTCTTCTGTTTTGTTAGGCGCCATTCTGTTCTTTTGTTTGTCTCCAGGGATGCAGCTCCCCTTATCTTCTAGCTTGAAGACTCTGTGGCCTTTTTTACTTAACAAAGCAAAAAGTTCAAAGATTCACAGCTTGCACAAGTTTGCACAGCTTGCACAGCTTACTTATGCTAAGCGGATTCTGTATGAGCAGTTTTTAAACAAGTTCTGTACAAAGCAGTATGCCCAATAATTTAATAAGTTAAGACAGTCTTCCCTACCAGTCTGTAATTTGACAGCTGCTATTTCAGCAAAACTGAGTTAAAAATGTTCAGCGTGGTATTAGAGACACCTACAAATCAGCACTCCAAAATCTCATTGAAAATAAAGAGATGCAATGCACCATGCAGCACACCAAACTCCAGTTAAACAATAGTAGGTTCATTATTGAAATTACAGTCCAAGCTGCTGCAGAAAAGCAGCACATGTTTACAGAAGGGACATGCAGGTGTTTCATTTCCTGGACTAATCTCACCCATAATTACAATCCGTGGTCCGAGGGCCTCATTCTTCTTGTTGACTGAGCAAATAGATGAGGAAAGTTTTAAGACAGCTTCAACTTCCAGATGTGAAATGAAAAGCTTTTAACAGTGTCCGTGAACATCAGACTGCGAATGACAATGAGCAACATAAGGGGAAGGACGCACTGAATATGCGGGATGAGATGAAAAATGGCCATGTTATGCAGAAATTATCTCGCTTACTTCCAGCTAAATTGAAAAAGGTTACATTTCTGTATCTGGGAAATGACCTTGAAAAATTTTAATCAAAATGCAGCATATGATTCCTTTCCCCATGGCGAGCACTTGAATGGAAGCTGCTATTAGAGGACTCAATGCTAGTTGCTCTTGTGGCATCATAGGATCTATTTACACCCAGTTTTTACCCACAATGACTTCAGCCAGGTCTTTCCCCGTGTTCTACCTCCTGCTGCTGCATTAGGAGCCCTGCGCGACAGGCGGGTGCCAGCAGCAGCACATGCATCTTCAAGTCCTTGGTTTGAAGCAGGTTAAACTGGGACTAGCTCTCACCTGGCCGGGGAGCTGTTCTCTGTGCTGCAGGTGTGGTCTCTGATAAATGACTGTATGCTTCTGTATAAAATGCATACTCCAATACATGTGAAATATTCTTCCATTTGTCCTTCACGAATGGGAAAACTGGGATTAGGTACATAACTCCAGGCGAGGTCCACAGTAGTATGAAGCAGAGGTCAGCACAGGCTGGCCTCAGGGCCTGCCATCTGACTCCAGCCCTTTTCCAGGACATTTCACTCCTGACTGGCTTTGCCCTGTGGGGCTCTTTGCGGTCCTATATGTGCTATGTGGCATTATACAGATAAAATCCATAATATGGGACTAGGGAAGCCACTCTGCCCAGTAGTGCCTAAGGTCTGGGTCACTGCCTCTTGCTCGGTTTTGCCTCCTGACTCATGCTAGTTCACTGGTTTATCTGTATTTAAATACAGGAGTCTAATACTGCCAATATATTTTCCAGTGAAGATTTCTGAATATCAATCACTAGATAACATTTTCTCACTTAAACTATACTCTGATTCAGCAAAGTGCCTAATAAAACGTCTGAAGTTACTTGTTTGAATGGTCCCATTTCTTTCAGCACAAAGTCGAACGATGTAAAGCATACACTTCAGCTTTTTGTGCTTATGTGCAAACGAATTTCACAAGTGCTGCTTCTCTGCTGATGGATGTCAGAGCTACTCCTTTTCACATCCAACACCTTTTTCATAAGATTGAAACAGAGGGAAAATATACTCCTGCAATAATCTAATGAGGGAAAGAGCAGGATATGAAACATTCAAATTTTATCCAAACCTATGTACTGGGAGCACATTTGCACAATGCATAAAAAAACTGTTTGGAAATATTTAAAACTTTTGAATATTTGTCTTATGAGGAACCATATTTTTATTTGAGAAATACACAGTATGAAGCTATGTTAGACTTTAATATAAGGAGGGTTTCCAGGGGCATTATGTTCCCACAAATCTGCTGCTTTTGGTTTTTTTCATTTGATGCCTCTGCCACATCTGAGCTCCCAGGGTTGGTTTCTCCCTCCAGGGCTCCATGGCAGGTTCCAGTCTGAAACCCAACAAGAGCCACATCGCTAGTAAAAGCATAAGCCATCCTACGATCTATATGCTCCCAACTTGTTTATTCTCAGTCAACATACACAAACCACCCAAACAACTTATCAGGGAAACGGAACCAAAGGGTAAGCATCTCATTACATGCAGAAAATGAATCAATCTATCTGCTTCACAGCAGCGATCGGGATGGCAGAGAGGGAAATATGAATCAGTTGTAAGGCAGCAGTATTCACAAGAGCTTGATCTAGGCCTGTTGCTCTTGTGTTGTACAGACTCTGTGTTACTCCCCTTAGTGAAACAGTGAGCAGAACCCAGCTTCTACAAAGACTTTGAGGATTTAAGGATTTAAGATTTGATGTTGATCTCTCCATTGACTCAATGTATTTTGGATCAAGCACTTAGCAATGGGCACAAAGAATTAATCATATGAGGTACTCACAGGATTGGAGCTGTTTAAATACCAAACATTCAGCTTACACACATAATAATCTTTGAAAGAAATGCAGCAGTAGTATAATGCAATCTACTATACACATACACATTTACCCTCAAATTCCAGATCAACTTGGAATTAAATTACAAGAGGCTGGTTACTATCAACCTGTGCCTGAAAGAGGAAAAAATTCTGCATGTGAAATGAGCAAAAATCACCTTGGTGCAGAGGTCACACTCTACTGAACATCACTCCTCGAAAATTGCTTCATACCAACCTACTCCAAACCTGAATGGTCCCTGCTGAAGGTCAAATGGAAACCTGATGAACTTGCCATGGCAATGTCTGAATTCCCAGTGGCACTGGCAACAACTTCTTGCATCAACAGATTTTCTCCTCTGAATTCCCAACAATGCTGAGAAATCAACCAAGATGTGAAAGCTGAGGTAATTTGAGACTCCTTTCTTCAACCAGCCATAGTCACTCCAAAATTCAGAGCCCTTTCTTTATTAAAACCTGATATTGATCTGAAAAGCATGGCCTAAATACAAAAAAATTGTTATTTCTCTCAGAAAGCATTGGGGATGGTAAACATATATAATGCACATCATTCATCTAGATGATGGTAAAAGCTAGCAAAAATGCAACACCATTTTTACAGTCTATTTTGAAAGTAAAAAGCAAAATTGCAAGCATTTGGAATTCATGTGTCTGGAACTGAATGTGTTTCTCTGCTAAAAAGGACTGCTTGACATGTCTGATGTGAGTATGGAGGTGGTGGCACAGAGACATCTGACAACTAATTATGCTTCAATGCATCATGCACAGTTAAAAAAACCTTGACATCTGTAAAAACTAGTCAGCCTATTTATTGTGGTCCGCCTGAAGGTCACAGTTGGATCTGTCTAACCCTTTCAACATAGCTTCCAACAAAGCCAAGGTCCTACACTAAGACTGAACAAAAGAGTCCAGATAATATAGGCCAGTAAATGTGATTTTTGCCATTATTAATTACAGGGTTTATAGTGGCCTGAAACTGCGTAATCTGAGGTGCTGCCTTGGCCGGAGCTGATTTTAGATTTTAACTGTCTAACATCTGGTACCTATTGCCTCAGCTTGTTTTGGTTGAGCTGTAGTTTATCATTAAATGAGTAGCTGTAACGTGTGGACCAAAGTGCCTATGAACTGCCTGGAATGAAATTGGTGTGGAAGATGGCAGATGCAGGATGACACCAGAGCTTACAGATTTTAAAAAAAAAATGATACTGATCAAGTCATCCATCCCTACAGGAGTGTAAATGTGCATTGCCCTGGTAAAACCAGCTCTAGCGGTAACAAAGAGAGTAGAAAAACTTAATAACTGGGAATAGACCATAGAAATAAATTGTGCTAAAAAAACCAACCAAACAAGTGGATCCCAAGACAGTAGAGTAAGAAAACTTAGCACTACATATCTCCTGGCAAAGAGCGGGGAGACAGAACACATTTCTCTTCCTAGTGAATGCTGCGGGGCACTGGCAGCTCCTCATCACCCCTTCACAGGTGAATACGCTGAAATTGTAGTCCTGGCGTCCAGAGGAGCATTGCAAGGATGAGCATAAGAAATATATATAGGAAGGAGATTTTAATTAATAACATTTTTAACTCTATTATCAAAGATTTCCAGTATTAATTTGAATTAAATATATGGAATATGAATATACAGTATTGTAACTGGACTAATAATCTATATTATTATTATAATCTACAAACTTCTCCTTAGGCAAACAACAGACTCCTGTGTTCACATAAAAAGTTGTATTTTCCCATTTGCCCATAAAAAGAGTTTGAGTGTAAGAGTAAAGTTCTCCTAAATGCTTCCCTCCTGGCCACCCACCAGCTTACCCGGTTGGTCTCCCATCCAGATCAATTATACAGTATCTCTTCTGAATAGTTACTCTGTTATTAGATTGGGTCAATTTTGTATTGTCTCAGGCTCTGGGACACCACTGTATTGCAGTAAATGATTCATTGTCTTGCGTAGCAAATGTCTCAGGAAGGCCAAAGGTGCTCATTGGCAGTCACAGCACAAGTGGAGCTTTTAACACATTGGAATAAATTCAGAGTTAAGAATTAGTCATTATGCATATAAGACCTGAGCACAATAGAAAGGCCTGGAAATTTCAGGAGGTTTTTTTTTTTCCTGGTGAAGAAAGCGGCAGAGAGTGAGGGAGAAAGAGCAGAGGAGCAGGAGCCTGCAAGAAAATTCCAGAAAAGGGCAGAGGATAAAGCAAAACAGAGAAGCAAACTCAAGAAGCCTGAAGAATTTCCCTGGATAGCAGATTTTGTGTAGACACTAGTACAACCAACTCATGCTTTTGTTGTATATTCTCCTGCATTCTTTATGGATATGGTGAGCACAAGCCTGTCAACAGTTACCAAGCAACTGTAAATTTAAGAATATGAATTAATATTAATAAAAATGCAATTAACATAGAAGTTAGGGGTTTGAATTATAAAAAGGAATTACAGATATAAGCATAAATGGGGTTTTTTGTGGTCGTTTGGATTTCGGGTTTGGGAATCTGTTTTTTTGGTTTTGTTTTGTCTTAAATACAATTTATTTCAAAGAATTAACAGACTAATTTTATTCAGGACTATCCTAATAGTTTTTGACAGACACAACATGCTGCAGCTCTTCGTGTATGTTTCAAATTATACAAGCTGTATTTCCATGGAATATTGCAAGTAGAAGTCCTTCCTGTCCCAGGTACAGAGACAGTACTGGTTCTGAGAAAGATATGTTTCTGAGAAACGACATTGCAAGCTCCTAAATCAAATGGCAGATCCGTTCCACATGTTCTTTGAACTAGCATAAATCAATTTAGGAACATCTTCACATTCTTGGTCATCCAGAAGTTTCACTGATGGTTTCAGAAAATATGTGTGCAAGGATGACTGGTCTTAGCCAGCCTGCTTTCACAGTCATGGGAGATTTGTTGAAGTTGAACATGTAGTTTAACTCACAGCGAGTCTTTTGATTTACACAGGGTTCTCTGTGAACCCATGCAGACGTGTATGTATGAGAAATCTCGTGCATGCAAAGTCCAGCACCTTCAAGAAACCTGAAACCTCCAACTCAACGGCTGGTGTAGTCACTTTACAAGTAGAAACAACACAGGCAACTTGCTAGATTGCTGGCGTGGTCACTGACTTCTGCTGGACACCTCCTTACCCGCTCCTCTGGCAGGGCAGGAGACCTCAGCGTGCCCACTGCAGCCAGACACCTCCCTGCAGCTCGTGGTCTCCACCAGGAGCCCAGAGCAGGGGACTGTTAGGAGCCAGGAACCAAAATGAAGCAGGTATCACAATTCACTGACTTGCAACATCCTCGCTGGAAAATAAATACTGTGTCTGTTTGTGCTGCGTGTAGCCTGAGGGACAGATGATGAATAGATGCACCTGGTCAATTTATGTCTGGATGCCTCTTCTGCAGAGTGTCGCTGTCACACTTCAACAAGTCACTGGTCCTGTTTGGTTTGGGAAAAAGCACCACGGATTCTTTTTTTTTTACTCTGTCAAAACATTTAATCACTTTAACTTCCACCTACTGAGATATAGTATGTTTTGATTCCCATAACATTGTTTGATGAAATGAGATGTAATTTCCTTAATGATTTATACCCCTACATTGCATGAGGGTAAAATTTCAGAACTAAATTGTGGAATTTATCTCTTTCAGGGGGGTACTTTGGGTTTTTGGTTTTCTCACTATTTTTGGTGTGGTTAATTTTTAAGATTTAAACACTTGGGCTTTTTAAATAGCTGATAAGAAAAGCAGAGAAAAAAATTAATAGCTGATAAGAAAAGCAGAGGGATCCATTCCAGGGCAGGTCCTAGGTCATCAGAGTCTATGTTCGACTGTCCTCAGGAGCTGCCTAGTGAAGCTCCTTGTGGTGTAAGTTATGAGCAGCTAGCAAGCCACTGGAGTGGTCTCCTAAAGGTAATAAATAGAGTTTCCTTCCTAATTACACAAAAGAATTGTGTAATTTCCCACAATACTCAGCAATGCCTATAGGACTATTAAAAGTACTGTTAAGTATGGCTTAAAAAAGGCAGAACAGTTAAGTCAGCCCCGTGCAGACCCCCTGGAACAAATTTAGCATTGGCCAAATATTCCAGGCATTCCCCACTAGGTCAGAAAATCTGGTTATGTCAGAACAAGGAGGTGCTGAAGAGTGATTCCTGTTCCACTCTGCACTAATAATTCCTGAAATATTTAACTCAGAGATGGTCACTGAGCTGATCATTCTCAGTGTAGCCCCCATTAAATCAAACCCTAAGAGGAGCTAAATGTTGTATAACCAAGTGTATGTAGATCAGGAGACACTACCAAGGCTCTAAGAAACTTGAAGCAGAGGATCTCTTAGCACATAATAAAACCCCCAAAATATCCTATTCTTTAAACATTGAGTTAAAATAAAAAAACTCTGAAAGCAAAAATGAAATATTAGACTTTAAAATATGGAACATTTCTTTAAAATCATTAAAATTAAATTAAAATAAAATAATAAAACTAAATAAATAGAATTGGGAAATTTTTTTTATAGACCCTGAAGTCTTGCTCCTTTTCCCTCTGTGGAAAAAAAAAAATAGACCCACATTCTCAACCAAGACAAGACTTATCCTGCCTCCCCCCTCCTCCCTGTAAAACATCTCAGCTGAGGAAGTAGAGGATGGAGACTAAAACTAAAGGCGCAGTAGTGTCTTCAGCAGCTCAAGGCCAAGCATAATGGTAATCTGAACCCTGATACTGGTGAATAAAGAAAAGATTTATTGAAGGCTAAGGATGGAAGCAACATTGGGGTTTTTGTTTTTGTTTTTTCTCCCTACAGGCCATTAATCAAATTAAAGAAGAGAAAAAGCAAAGAAAAAATAAAGAAATATGATAGCGCATTTAAAATTAATAATCTGAGGTTAACTGGTACTTCACTGAATGAATTTGCAAGTGGATTAGGATGGAGAAACAATGTCTGACAGAGTTCACATATATCACTGGCCCTGAATGCATGTGTATCTCTATGGAGTAAGAAGTATATTTGACTTTCTATGGAGGAAAACATTTCCTTCTCATCTTACTAATGGTTTTTGTCTCAAAAACTTAAATTTCAGAATCTTTTGTATGTAATGGGGATTCAGTCACCAGATTTACTTTTTCAGGCCATATTTTGATGAAAGGTTGGATGTCAATATTTTGCCCAGGTTTTCTTCTCCAAATCTTTCCCTGCAAAGTCAGTTTCCTCACTGCCTTTGTGTCAGCTGAAGCTGGGCTTTGCCACCTTCCAACTCCTTCTGTGCTCCATCGGTCTTTTTGAGAAAGAGTTCTGGACTTAAACTACTTCAGTTCTCTTTATCTCAGTTGTGATGGTCTCCTCTGTGTTTTGGGATTTATTCATACCTTCAAAGTCAACTTGGAGAAACTCTGAAAGTTTCAGTCATATTCCTTTCTGACCCAAACCTGGACAGTGACACTGAAGCTACGTTACATCAGGGCAGATAGTTAAGGTTACAAGAAAACTCTTTAAGAAACCTCAATGACCTTGTTCGCAAGATTGGAGGAAACAAGGACCCTCACCCTTTCCTTCGGTCTCCTCCACATTTGTGGGTTGTCCTATCCCTTACAATGGGAATTTATCTTCCAAGACAGCTTTAGCTCCTGGCCAGCATCGTGCATTTCTGCACCGGACTAAATGCCTCAATGTGTTCAGAAAAATGTCCTGTTTCTAGACCTTTTAGACCCTGCTTAGGTTTCTTCTTTGCTTCCTCCAGTTAAGGGCACAATATCGAATCATGAGGGGACATTGACAATGGCCTGATTGCTGCTGGTTGGAAGGGCAATGGCACTGGTCCGATCCCACCTCTCCTGCACACACAGAACATTTACATTTCATGGAGAAAACATAGACTGTGGTGCTGTAGTAAACCTTGAGGCACACAGCTGTGTCCACTTACACAGACAGCAGGATGTATACGAGTACAATCGAATTGCCATTTCACTCAAGTTAAGGTTGGAGGAGGGTGGCTGAGTCAGAGGAGAGAATTATCTGGCACAGTGCATCGAAAAAAACAATCCGTCTTTTGTCCGTGAGTTATTGTAGGAAGGAAAATAAAGGTGATTTGTCAAAGTAGTCTCTTTCCTTTTCAGGCTACCTTGCTCTTAGAGACTGCAATGGGAGTAATGAAATCTTAAGTCTTCTTTCTGATCAAATTCAGCCTTTTCACAGCACTTTGTAGCATCTACCTACTCCCTCCCTGTTACACCCAATTGTTTGGACTAGCATCATCTTCACGAAAATAGGCACTTTAAACAACAGACAATACATGTACACCCATTCTGCAAATGATTTTTCACTGATACCCAGGCAGATATATAATGCATAGTAAAGAATGACTGCTTGTATAAACACAATGTTTTCTGTGCCTTCCAGGAGAAACTATTCAACACACCCTTCATTTCCATTTATATAGGTTTGAATACAAAATAATGAGTCAAGATGAATACCAAAAACCAGGTATTAGGCTGACTAGGAGTGGAGAAGAGGAATCAGCAGGGTGATTGTTCCTTCTCC
This sequence comes from Caloenas nicobarica, assembly GCF_036013445.1. Lineage (NCBI taxonomy): Eukaryota > Metazoa > Chordata > Aves > Columbiformes > Columbidae > Caloenas > Caloenas nicobarica. Next base: position 25,983,991 of record NC_088246.1, on the reverse strand, counting down.
ATGGCGGGTGAGAGAGAGGCCACTTTGCTTAGTTGGCCTCCTCCTGTGTTATATTGGGGTAGATCATGGAAGACCCTATCAAACACACAAACCATTTTCCCTTTCTTTCCTGTAACCTCCTTGGAGAATTTTGTTTGAACCAAGATTAGATGAATCAGATTGGATTAATTTTTTGCTTTGATTATGCTTGCATCCTCTCACCTGTCAGTAGCAAATGGTGGCTGGCATTTCAGAGTGATGGCCTAATTTAAACCTTGCTAATGCAAAATCCAGGCAGCAGAGCCTGGCTGGTGATTTCATTAGGAAGGATGATGTCCCCTCAGGACATGGTGGCAGAAAGCTTGTGACTCTGGGAGAGAGCAGCAGCCCCTTGTGTGGTCCCTCAGGCTGCTCCTGGGCTTCAACAGCATGGGAAAGGAAGTAAAAGGAAACAGAAGATGGCTTTCTCTTGGCAGACAGGTCTTCTCTGCTCACAAGCTCCTTGGTCCTTTTCATTCAGCCTGCTTTTTCAGCTGGTGCCCTCCAATCCTCCCCTGGCCAGCTGCCCTGGCATCTTCCATCCCTCTCCTTGGAAGTCCTCTGCAACCACAGCTCTGCTCCCACCAGTGTGATGGGTAAGAGAAGGTGACAGTCTGATTCCCCAACCACCACGAGGTCTGGGAGGAAAGCTGGAAGCTCGGTGCCTTCCTCAGCAGAGAAAAGACGTGCCAGCAGCATGCCCTGCACTCCCCAGTCCTGTTCTCCTCAGCCTGGGTGGCTGCCTTTGCTCTCATTGGAAGACATTAGACTTAATGATGGGCCCTCCTTCCTCTTCAGGGTATACTAATTTGATTTTTTAACGGTCACACAATGCAGAAGGTCGAAAAAGATCCCATAGAGGCACAGCTCATCACCCTGGCAGTCGCGGGGCTGGATTCTGCTCTTGGCTCCAGGAGCAGATGCCTCCACCCTCACTGCCACCAAAGCTAGGCCTGAGTGTCTTGGCAGAAGGTGCTCACGCCGGGCAGCGCAGGCTCGGAGGCTGCTCTTCAGACTCATGCAGGGAACACGGAGAGAGGCTGCTCCACCGGCCGACTCAGCACCCCAAAGTCAGGCTCCTGAATTGAGCCAGAAAGGGAGGCAGGAGGGGAGGAATGAGGGGAATGGAGATCAGCCAAACATGGCCCTCCACCTACGTTATTCTTAGATTTAGACTCTATTGAAGCAACATAAACCATTTATTCCATATTTTTTACTGAAAGCCCAGCATGGCAATGATGTTTTCCATGACTGGAGCACCCCAGTGCTGTTACAATGCTCATAAACTGGAACACCAATAACTAGTGTTACACTCACAAGCTGCCTCTGACCATTAATATCTTCTTTTACGCAGGGCACTGTAGAATACAAAAGAAAGAAAATGCCAAAAAATAACCTGCCAGCTTTATTTGAAAGCTGACAATGCTTTAATCTGTCTTCTGCTGCTTCTACTCCACACTGTAGAAGTAAAGCAAGGTGAATTTATTAATAAAATATTTAAAGAATCCCACAGTCTTCTTCATTTTTTTTAAATTTATTTTTCCTTAAACAATAATGTTTGTAAACAGAGCAAGTATGAACACTAGCCCATTTTCAAGAAAGAATACAAGGATGTAAAGCAAAAGAGTTCAGACTCCAAGTCCTTCACTGACCTTAAGAAACAGTGAGACCAGAAAGATTTATCATGAAGTACCAGATGACCCCAGATAAGATTGTGTTCGTTTTACTTTCAGGTTGTGAACCTGGCACATACTGATCTCCAGCAAATTTCACTTAATTTCAAGCATCCTAACTTCCCACACACATCATTCAGTCCAATTCCCAGCCTTACTGACCATTCATTAGATGTTAATATATGGGTTTTAATTATTCATACAATTCACTCATTTCAAATACAGCACACTGAAATTTAGTAGAAAAATTAGTCTCAACCTAAAGGCATGAAATAAGAGCACATAAACTCATGGGAAATAATCACCCAGAATCTTAAACAGAGCCTACCAGCTTAGAGTCTGAACATTCACCCAGGCAACTGAAGCTAATCAAACAATTTAGTGCCTATAAAAAAAAAATTCTAGAGATATTATCCCATCATTTCTCATTGTTCAATAGACAGATTTGAAAAAGTATGAACAGGCATTGGACAGAACTCTTTCCTGATCTCTTTACCTGAATACTTTATTTGGAACTGTCTGAGATTTGGACTTCACAAAAGAAAACAAATGCTCAAGAGGGTTGTTTTGCCTTTTTTTTTTTTCTGAATTCTGTGAACAAATAAGATCTTAAATCTTTTCTGCACTGTTCTTGCCCCTCCTGGTCTAGCTCCTTTGTGTATTGATTCTGGCATTTAGGTCATAACTCAGTGCCTTAAAAAAAATAAACTATCCTTCAAGGAAAAGAAAATCAAGGTGGTCCCTGGTGTTTCCTGTGCTTCCTTCAGTGAGGTAAGAGGTTCCGCAGGCAGAAGAGCAGATGTTTGGTTCATCAAGCCAGCAGATACCTCTGACTGGCCTGAGATGTCCCACATGGAGCCTGATGCCTTTGTGGCAGCCTTGGCCCCTCTCCCAGGAACAGTTTTGCCAGCAGCGCTGCTGTGGACTCCTCCAGGCAGACTTTCCCCAAGTCAGCCTACTCTGGACAGGGTCCCTGCCCGAATCCAGGTGTGCAGATGTGTATAGAAGAAACTACAGGCCACGGGTACAAATGAATGGAAAAGGAGAATGCAGTGAAGCTTTGCTATGTAGAAGAGGAGGATGAAGGCTTGAACCCTAAATGAAAAATGCCTTGATTAGCTCCCCAAAATACGTTTTCCTTTACCTAGAAGTCACGTTGAACATCGCAATAAAGATGAGATGTTATTTGCAAGTGTCTTGCCTTCTTACACCTTGTGTGTCTTTGGAAGTCTCTCCCAGTACAGTATCTCTCAGTCTGCATCTTTATGGTATCTCTAGGGTACTTACCTTCTTATTGTCTAACTATTCCCATGATTCACGCAGAGCATGAGAGCTTTTTATTGATGGTGTACAGGACAGCCATCAGGATACACGTGTGTATGTACATATTTTTAGTATCCTTTCATACTTTAATTTATAAAAAGATAAATCCCACTTTAATTTTGTCCAATCTTGCCAGTCTGATGTGTCTGGTTATTATTTCTGGTGGGAGCAGACTATTGTAATGCATAGACACATCTTAGAAGAGTCCAGGCCATAGCTCAGTCTGTTTTCTGGTCCATAGGAGTGTCCCCAGCTACACAGCCAACAGAACTGCCAGTGCTGTTTGAAGCCTAGCGTCAAAAGAAGGAACATACGTGAGATTACTGGCTTCTCGCCTGTGGGAAAGGAAACAGCACCTAAAATCCCTGAGCCACAGGGAAGGCGGCTTCCTTATGTGTTTTCTTCTCCATGAAGATTTGATGTTTCAGCTTCCCTGGGGTTAAGTCACTGACTCTCTCTAGAAAGTACAGCTCATGCCTACACAACCATGGCCTGATAGCACTTTATAAAACATGGCAGGTAACATCACTCCTTTTATAGCTAGGAGAGAAAGTACAGGAAAATAAACCAGCATTCCCTACACCAGGCACCAAGACAGAGTGCATCGCCCAGAGCCCTGCATCCTACCGCAGAAATTTCGAGGAACAGAAAGCTGCAGTAAACATCTTAGCAAAAACAGATCTCTCCTTCCCTGCACAAAGGCTCTGCACGCTCTCAGAAGGAATGCCCTGTCGAGCGGCAGAGACACCAGCACAACACCAGGCTGTGTGTGCCAGGGCAGAAGGAAGGGCTAATGGGGTTACAGCTTTGAGGCCTTACTATTCATGGCAACAACTTTTTCTGGTTGAAATGCAGTATGTGATAAACTGCTCAGCTGGTTGGAGCATTTGGCTGCTTAAATATTCTAACTGCTGTGGAGGAGACAGATGTCCGCAGCTCAGGGCCAGGAAGGAGCCCCTGGTCAAATTCATTTACATTGATGACATCTTCAAGAAATAAATGGTCCTGAAAACTCACAGGTGCTTAGTACTGTGCTAATGACTACATCAGGCAATGAGAATTCCCACGTTTATTGAGGTTTCAGGTTTAAAGAGAACAGAGAGCTGTCCTGGAATGAGCTGAATGTTCCCCACGCTGACATATTATACTTTCACCTTTCAGCCCAATCCTGCCCATCCTCCAACCCCGAGCTTCATGACTTTGGAGCAAGTATCCCCCCAGGCAGCCAGGACCGCAAGGATGATCTTTTGAGGTCTCTTCCAATCCCTAACATTCTGTGATTCTGTGTGTGATTCTATCCACAGTCTATTATCCACAGTCTAGTATCCACAGCTATCCACAGTCTCCGCTCAGGTGCAGAAGCATCACGCTCCACCAGCAGTGTCCAACCTGCTGCTTACAGTGTTTTGGGCTGGGCTGGAGCTCCTCTTCAGCAGGCTCCGCACAATGCTTCCTACACAGCACACATCAGTGGCAGTGGGAGCAGTACAGTAACTCAGATGTACTCAAAGCTCTGAATTCAGACCTAGACTATGACCCTGTCCACAGTGGACACCAGTTACTCTCAAAAGGAAACATCTCTGCCCTGCCTACCTGGTCTTCAGGTTCAGCTATTAATATTAATGTAAGTGATAGCAGAGAAACCAATAATGTGTTGCTTGTTGTTGAATTTTGCTATTCTTTTTCGTGATCCCCAGTGTTGAATAAAGCTCTGTGTGCCTGTTTGTATTTACACTATAATATAGGAATTTCAAAAGGAACAGTTCTATGGTGCATATTCTACATGAAATCCCTGAGCTCACAGACAGCAGCCACAGCATAATCCTGACAATATCTGTCCTGTACAAAGATCCATTTTATTTTAAGGCTGAGGTGACATTTCTATTTTGTTCTTTACCAAAATACAATGAATGGATTGACTTTTTATTCATGAATAGTGGTACTTATGAATAAAAACTACTAGAGATATAGGGCAGGAAAAACACACAAGTATGAACCTTGGATTTACTTGTTAAAAAATCTTCAGAAATGCCTTCAGTCCTTTTGCACATTCATTAATTTTGTGCTTAGTGAAAAGAGGCACTTCACTGCATCTCTTCTACATCTTCAGCTTCCTCATTTATTTTGTTTTTCAAAGATCAACAAATATTTAGACCTGTCTTTGCCAGTTTTAAATCTGACAATATTGAATTATATGCAAGGTAATCTACAAATATAACACATAGATCTATATATCTCCGCTTTGAAAGTTGTTTTCCTTTTACGCACATATCCAGAACGAAAGCTTCAGACCAATCCAGCAGAGCTGAGGGGTACTGGGGGGACTTTCTTCAACAGGACAGCCAAGTAGATTCATGTTTAGGTCACGTCCAACTAGTTTTAGTTTAGTTTATACATGTAAATCCTCTGGCACTGGACAGAATATCCCACCAAATAAAATTTATCAATGGATCCACCACACAAAAAAAGAGGTTACTCATCTCTTCATTAGCTTCTCAGGCATGGATTTTATCATATGGCATATTATTGAGTTAATGCTGTAAGAGACAATGGCGCTCAGCATACGGTTTGAGTGTGTGTGAAAGATGGTGGTCCTTAACGCATGGCATAAGTGTGGAAGGCTGAGATATTGTGAACTATTTGTCTCAAAGCTCGCTTGCTAAAATAATACGCTTAAGGCCTGCTTGTTACATAAAAATGCTTGCTTATGCTGCTTGCTTAATTGGGCCTGCTGTAAAGGCCTAAATACAGTGAATTAAAGTGCAAAATGCATGATCACTGTGAACTGCTAAAACTCAAAAACGCTTGAAGCTTATGTAAGCTCAAGTGAAGCTCCAGCGATATCAGCCCCCAACATCTGCGACCAGGCCTGCAGAGTGCTCGGGCAGCGCCCGCCACCCACTGCTAAAAAATGACCAAGTTACGACTTGCGAGTGCGGCCATCGACCGGCAGGACCAAGACCTGTCACCTGCGACCGGCGGACCTGAGACCTGAGCGCTGCCAGCACCTACCGGGACCTGGACTGATACCGGCACGGCCCCGAGACCTGCAAACTGCCAGCGCTACCGAGGCCTGAAACCCGAGAGCTGCCCACAGGAGATGTTTGGATGCCTGGCGGTGACCATCTCTTGCTTATCTCTTGCTTATCTTCTCACGTGCTTGCTTAACTTTCCTCCTAATTTCTCCCCCCGCCCCCCTTTTTCTTTGTTGCTCTAGCTTTAGGTGTGAAAATGAAATAGATTTACTCTGTCTTTAGGCGTAAAAACAAAATAAGATTGCTTAGCGGCATCTGACCGTGTTTGTGTCTTACTCTCACTCTTGAAATAATTTTTGAACCTTCCTGAGTCCGAAATTGGACCGGGACCCCACAAATGCCTATTTAAAAAAGAAAAAAACAAACAAACAAACAAAAACCACATAGATTTATGAAGTCTTTAGTATAGTTTAAAGATGATGCTCCACAGCACACTTCAGGATCTCACAGAAAAACAGGAGATCTTTAAAAAACAAGGCCCCACTGTGATGAAAAATAGCTCCGGCACTGCAAACACAACATTCACAGATATCCTTAAATAGCCAACAAGCATGGAAACTTTGCTGTTTGCAAACTGCATTATTCCCATACTTGTACCATAATCCTAGTGTCTGGCGCAGTGTTTAGTCTTTATGCTATGCTGTTTCAAGCAGTGGTTATAAATAAAATAGACACCATCACCCACGTGCAATAAATCAGCATTTTTTATCCATCTCTGTTTGCATCCTTTATGATATAGTAGGTGCCTGCTAACATTTGGCCTTTTGAGGATTTTGTTAAGAGACAGCACTATTTATCAATTCGATCATGGTGGAGAGTTTTTTTGTGTGTGTCGTTTTGCTTTGTTGTTTTGTTTGTTTGTTTAAACACTGGCTTTATTCAAAGTTCAAGCCACAGAAGTGCAGCTTGCAATACGGAAATTTCATAAACATTAACCATAAACAAGGTCTCAAAGGGTAAAGACTCCACATATATCACTCAGACAGGAAGAACAGGAGGATCTATAATTTTGTGTGTTCCGTGGTAGGAGGACAAGTCAAGAGCACAACCCACATCCACAGCTTTGCACGAAATAAGCTCCATCATCGGTATCACGAGACGTGCCTTTGCCACTCACATCTGTGAAAATTAAAAGGGGATGCAAACCTTTCACAGATAGCTTTGAGACAGCCACTGATCACTTGTGCCTTTTTCTCCCCTTAGGGGACAGGGACGACAGAAGGAAGACTGTTCCTTCAGCAGTGCTCACAAGCTGTAATCTACACCGCACATTCAGGGTTTGCTAGGCAGGTCTGGCCAAGGACTAGTTTTTCCCCTTGCAGATCAGAAGCAAACCAAGCTTTTGTTTTACACATAGAAAGCCTCTCACAGGGGAACAAGGACCCCAGAATAGTGAGATACCTGGATATTCAGCTACTCCTGTGAAATCATGGAGCATTCAAGTCCCTACCCAGATCAGGCACTCGAATTTACACCTCTGGGTCCTGCTCTGTGCATTATCCCACCAGCTGAAGCCCTGCTGATCCGAGATACTCTTCCCCATCAATGCCGTTCTGCTTTGCATAATTAAACCTGTGCTGAAGCAAGGCCTCGAATCTTACATCAGGGTCACGGCAACCGATCAGTTGGATTGCCCCTATTTTCATCCCAGCAGCTACTTCTTTTGGAGAACAGCATCACCATTAGACACAACCTGACTGCAGAAAAGCCAGTTGGACCTGGTCAGGGCAGGAAGAGCCTTTGCCTACCCAGAGTCTTGAAAGCCGGTCATCTGTGCTCCAGCCGAGTTTGGCAAATATTGGATTACTCATTGTCTGGGGAACAGGATTTAAATTCTTCATTAGGCTGAAGGACTGACAGATGCATTGCCCAGCCTGTATTTGTGCTTGGGATTGTCTCAACAAGCATAAGATGAATGAAGATCAAACAGTTGCTCCACAGGTTTAACACTGCCTCTTACACATTCTTTTATTTGGGGGCTTACTCATAAATAACAAGTCAAACTATAGATATGCTACAAAAAAATCACTCCTGACTATGATTCATGCAGTTGCTCACCTCCTTCCTTGAGCCTACATTCCAATCAGTGCATATTCTCCTACCTTTTTGTAGGCAATCACATTACAGTGACCTAAACAGGTCAGGAGAAATTAACCATGTATTCATCTCACTAAAGCTCTGGTAAAGATATTTACATTTCTTATTTCACCCATGAGAAGAAAAGTGAAACAGATTTTACACTAATTGTCTCTGATACATTTCTATTTCTTCCGAGGTGACTTCAGGGCAGATAAACTGAGGCAGAAGTCCACGCTTCCAAAATGAACTACACTTTCCTTTTTTTGCACCACCTTTGCAGTGAGGGCAAAAGTGATTCAGCTTCAACATACACATTGACACACTGCTAAACAAGTTTTAAGTAGAACTCAGCACGACAGCATGGCCAATAAAGGAGTTAAATTTTGTTTTAAATATTATTTCCTTTAAAATACAGATAACAAGGGAGCTGAATACTACACAGTCAATATTTAAAACGTAAATTCTGTCATTCTTCTAAAACTGTATACCAGCTTTTACTGAACTCACCCAATGATGCTCAGTCCACTTCTGAAGAGGAAATTAAACTATAAATAAGAGCAATTATAATGATTCCATAGAGTAATTTTCTGTCACTAGGTACCGCTGTCATTCAGTAAGTCCTGATTCTCTCATGTTGGAATTAAAAGTACAATGGCAAGTGTGAATCCAAAACTGAGAATGTACCATGGTGTATATATAGCGGATTGTAGCTCATGTAAATTATTTCACCTATTAGCTCAATGCTAGCATATTCCCTTTGAAAAGGTTTAAGAGCATTGCAAAAAGTTTATTATGTAATAAAAAAAATATCTAAAACTTTACATACTAAAAACCAAAGTCAAACCGGAAAACAGTGGTGTCAGTGATAATCTGACAAATTGATTTCTACGACAAATACTAAGCCAAGCAATTTTTTTTTTCCTCAGGATCACTCAGGGTGTCTACAGCAGAGCAGGAAATAGTACGATTATCTTAGTATCAATCCAAAACTTCGCCCCCAAAAAACCATTATTTCTATGCACAGGCATTATTGCTTCGGAACAGGGAAGACTGGCAAAGAGAAAAAAGGGAAATGATATGAAAGGAGCAGTACTAATTTCTATTGTAAATAACATTTTGCATTGTTGAATTAGGAAAATAAAGTATCACAAAGAAATCATATCAGTATTCAGTATTTATTACCTTCTATTAATCTGAAGTCAATCATTTTGATATGACAATTAATTCTCAAATAAACAGACATTTTTAAATACATATGAAGATGAGAGGCTTTAACATGAGAGTATTTAATTGATCTGCACTCTTAATCCACATGCAAGATACATCGATCGAATATTGTACATTTCCTTTCATTTTACACTGGTCCATAATAAAGCACAAATTCTGAGAGTGAAAGCAGGGAGGAAAGAAATAATATTTTCAAGTAGCCCTTTTATTAAAAAAGGGCATCAACTATATATTAAGCCAATGTGTTTCTCTGATTTTGATTTTACTCACAGTATACAGTTTTGCAAAATACACAGCTCACCAATGATACACAAACAGTGGCCCTTTACCAAGGGCAAGTAACAAAAAAAAAAAAACAAGAAGAAATACCACAGAAAATAATTTTACAGATTAGAAAAGTCATATTTTGGAACATTATGCCACTTCAGAGTGTCTCCAATGCTGGTAAGAAAGGTCATGCACAATGTTTTTTAAGAGAATGTTGTCATTAGTCCATGACAGGTTTGTCTGCATGCTTCACATGAACAGAAAATGTACAAGTCACATGGAAAGCAGGTTTCTCCAGTTATCTTTTAGGCCTGTCTATGTCGTCAATAGCAGCCAGCAGCTTCTGTCTTGCCTTTTTATTGATGTGGGAGCCCAGACAAACATTCACCAGGTTGGTCAACTGCTTAGTGGAATATTCCTGGCAAATAAAAGCAGATCATGTTATGGAAGAATAAAACACTGGACAAAGACAGAAAATTACAAAATGCAGACATACACACTGTGGACTTTTCAACTGATAGAAGCAGTCAGTACACAAGGGAGATTTAAAGTGGTAGTTAAGTCAGGTCTGGACAGTTTACATAGTTGAGGCAGAGGACAAAACGGTATTTTGCTACATGGCAGATTATAATGGAAAATGCTTACAACTTTAGTCATGTTGGACTGAGTTCACAGAAAGTAATACTGTGAATACATATAGATCTAAATCAATTTTTAATCTATTTTCCATTCTTTGTGAGGTGTGGTAGAAATATATATGTAAACGGGATAAGCTTTTAATGCAAAATGTTTTTCTAAATAAACTGTGACAAAAGTTGATCTTTTTTTATTTTGACTTCTCACTTCCGATAAGTTTCTACTTCTGTCTAACAGGTCTCCAAACAATATTAATTTCAGTACATGATAAAGGAGGAAAAAATGGAAAAAATGTTAAGACAAGAACTCTTAACACCTGTCAAAACACCACATTTGCCAGTACTACCTTTATGCTTAACACAACCCAAAATACTGTTTCCACCACTAGGTTTAAACAAGAGTTTTTCCACGTAGGTCACCGAACAACAGCTCACAATCTCTCTTGTGGCTCCAGGTATAACAAGGAAAACAGCATTAAAGATATATTTCTTTCATCCATTTCTAGTGAGCTTTAAAGTAATCCCCAAAGCAGGATTTCAAAATGCTCCATTTCAAAAGACCGTTCGCTTTAACAATGGGCAGCGCCAACAGTATGTGATTATTACTTACATAGTCCTGTTATAATAGTTAGGTTATGCTGACATGAAAGCTTGCTAAATGCTTTCCAAACACAAATGAAGACTTAGAGAGAAATGTTGTTCCCGACCCAGTATTATAAAATGATGGAAGAAAAAGCAATGGCTCTTATCCATTGTGCCTAAGAACTAAGTTTAAGCAACCTACTCCTAAAGATAAAGTAAAACTTCATGGGGTGATTTCAAACTCTATTTCTTGATGATCAAGTTGTGCACTTCGGCATATACTGAAAAGCACACAAACTTTACCTTGCTCTAGTTCTCCACACTTTTTGACACGGTAGGTAAATGTGACTGGCTTATTCATTCTTCCCAGTCATCAGATGTTGAATTGGTACAAACACATACAGAGTTCACATGATATGTGAATATAATGAACATGATATATTAATATAATGAACATACACATGCACACACACATTTATATTAATGCTGCTTCCTGTACAGATTTTATTATAATAAATTAATATACACATATATATGCATATATTCATTTCTAAAACACACCGAAGCATTGATCACTTAGAGTTATTAACATGATTCTGTCATCATGGTGAATTTTCCCAATAGACAGTAAAAGAATGGAAATTTAACTCTTACCCTATGTTCTTTTATCCAGCATTCCATGTCATTTTCTGTTAGGTAGTACGCTTTAATGTAGGTCTCCACAAATTCTTTATCTGGAATAGGCCTAATGTCTGTTAACTTTTCTAGTTTCATTAAGAATTGTTGAAAGTCCAGTTGCATCAAGGCACGTCCTTCATTGCTGCACTTCTTTACGTTGGCATAACTGAAAAGAGAAACATGGTGGAAAGTGAAAATTAGAAGGAAAGAAAAATGAATATAATTATGGTTTTAAGTTAAAAGTAGACAAGAACTCCTCTTAGGATATCTGATGCAGAGTTTTATTTGCATTAGTATAATACATTTTAGCCCCACTCACAGAGCAGAATGTCACTGTACCTAGTGCTACTTAAAAAACCACAACACCCTCCCCATAAAAGCCACTAAAAGCCCTACATTGAACAACTTACTAGAAGTGGGTTAAAGGAAATTAAATCAATGCCATCAGCACGCTAGGCAGTGGCTTTAGGCGAGTGATCATGACCGCTGAAATCTGCAAGGTAACACGGCAGCTTTAGAAATGGTCCCTGGGAGCTTGGAGAACCAGTGGTGGCAGCGTCAGAGAACGGCACAGAGCGGCTTGTTCTAAACCACCCACAGTAACCAGAGGATAAGGGGTGGCAGCACCAGCTAACCTCTGTGAGAGGTTAATGTTTTAACGAGAGTAGATTGACAGAAAACTGGTGATAGGTTTAAGGTCAAAGAAGAAGAGACAGTAGATGATCTCAGGGCAGGGTATTATCAGGAAGGATTACAGTGGGGTGATAGGCAACAAATGAAGATAACGACCTTTGCAGTTCTTCAAATGGGTAAGAAATTGCATTTGTCAAAATCAAAGGAAATGACATCGGGATGCCCTTAACAGTGACAATTTTAGCTGTGTACAGGGAATAAAAAAGTTTTGCTCTCAGGTACTTCACAGATCTAACCCAGCCCACCCACAGGCTGCTACCACAAACAACAGTCCGGTCCCACCATTTCCACTCTTCCTTCCTACCAAATTTCAAGCAAGCTTAGTCTTCCATCGGTTCATGAAGTTGATGCAACTGTTACACAGTCCCTAAATTATTAAGCCTGATGCAAAGGAGGCAGCAGAAAAATGCAGCTGGAAAATGGATACACAGCAAGATCAAGAAGAAATTGCAGTTGGTATGCAGAAAGAATTTGCAGAATGCAGAAATAAGAGAGGCAAAAAGAGAAGGGGAGCGAGGCACAAGCCTTCTGGAGCTCTGAAGAGGATTGGATGATGATTCTCAACAGGACATAGTGAAGCACTTCAAGAAGCCAGATGGGAAATAGGAGAGAACATAGAACTAGGATATAGGGCAGAGTAAAATTCAAAGAAGGATATGGCTGACCATACTGGAGATACAGCTCAGCAAAGAGCCTGATGAGAGCAATTTCAAAGCTGTCTGGCTGACCGGAGGAGAAACGTCTCCTTTATGGCTTTTAATTCCATACCTTCATGGAATTCTGAGCTGAAAGAAGTTATGAAGTTATGATTCAGAGAATCAGCTGTTCAGAATATCTTCATTCCCTTTCCCCAATGGCAAAAAAAACTACAAGACAGGTGAGGAAAAAAAAAGGAACAGAGCAAGAAGGAAATTACAGGCAGATATTTGTGAGCACATATCAATAAGTGCTCTTTATACTCTAAGAAAGGGCATAGGACAAATCATATCAGTAAGGTATTCGTATGCCACTTTTACCAGTCAGTGAAATGCTTAGACGAAAGTACAGGTGAAAGTTTCATGGTAAGTCCCAAGTGTGAACTAAAACTGCAGCATGGAACAAGACATATGAGTGATGATCTTCACAGCTAAGAATTAAGTGGTTTGTGAACACTGAAGTCACAAAAGATGAGTACGATTGTGAAGTAAGGGAAAGAAACAAGCCCAAAACAGGCACAAGGGCTGAGGCAGAGAAGTGTGGTAGCGATTGACAGTTTTATCCACTTGAAAGGAAAGGGAGAGGGGGAGAGGACAAGACAGATGCTTTTGTTCCATTTCTTGCCTTCTTTTAATTTGAGGCATGATAAGTGGAAATCAAATTTCGAAAAGTAAAGATAATTGTATAGATCTGGATTATGGCTGGATTTAGTCTCCCTGAAGATGAAACAGATCTCTCAAGAGACTGCAAAAGGATGGAAGGATGGCATGTAAAGAAACAGGCGTGAGTTTAAAAATGATGGCTCAATGGAAGCAGTGGAAGCTGATGATCCTTGTCAGACAGCTAACACTTGGAAAAGAAGAATGCTGTTGAGGTCCTAAATTAGAGCAGACAGCAGGAGAGTGGAATGGAAAGAAGTAAAATAGGTACTAGGGAGCGTACAGGGTAAAGGCATCCAAGAAGGAAATAGGGAAAAATATGCAGAAAGAGTGAGAGATGGTATATATTCTATGATGCAGAAGGTGTGATCAGAGCCCAGACATATGTAGCAAGGGGACAAGAACACAAAAATAAATGCAGTAGATGAAAACACTACAATACTCAGGCTACAACATTAACTCTGAAAAGACTGGACACCGATTAGGAGGGAGGGATGCACAAGGCGGAGCAGTTCCTGGCTAAGGTGCTTGAGCCTCTATTTACCAAGCCAACTAAGACACCTCTCTGTTCCTGATAAATGTGGAAAAATCCTGCTCCATCACTATTCTAAGGCAACTGCTAGCATTGACAACTCCATCTTTCTTCCTGGAAAAGACAAATGGCATCACCATAGAGATGCTGACAATTACACTTTATCTTTCTTCTTTGCTCTGTCAGGAAACAATAACTTTCAGATCGAAGTTTCTTTAAAAGAGAACAATGTTGTTTTAAATGCTTCAATAAAACACTCAGATAGTGTTATTCTTCAGCAGCATCTAGATACAAGGCCATCCCCTCTAGGCTTAATGCTGTACCATACTCTGTGAAACGCCTACTAAGGACTATGGTAAGCCTTGATAATTTTTAGGCTTCCCAAAAATGCAAGGGCTTACCAGTGCACTACAAAATTGGAAATTTTAATTCCAGGATATAGACATTATCATTATAGACATATTTACTGAAAAGCAAGACTTTTCATGAACTACTTACCCCTCCACAAGAGTTCTATTGGCCAAGCGTATGCAGTGCTCCCAAAGGATGTTGGAGACTGGCAGTGGAATACGGACTCGCTTAGACACCTCGTTCAACCTTCTGTTAAATTCTTCAAATTCCTGATGAAACATGAAAGATCATTATTACTTTAGCATGAAAGGGATCACATGCTATACATCCCTAGTAACAACAAAAAGAATCAGAAATGCATGTGAAAAAGAATACTGAAAATAAGAGCAAATCAGAGAAGCTCAAAAAGGCAGAGACTCTAGACACAAGGTTACTGTGTAAAGTAGAAAGCATACAACTTCTAGTACATTATTTACAACATTACCTCAGTATTTTTTTAAAAAGGAAATACTGTTCTGTTTCCCAGAGATGCAGTTCTCTGTGAAACTGACACCTCTGAAAATTAACCCCTTAGCTAATCCTTCAAATGCCATTTTCATTGTCTCTCTCCCCAAACTAGTCACTAACTTTTTAAAATATAGAGCTACTGAAGAAAATCCAGTGATGATCTCTTTATCCCTCTAAATACTTGCCCCATCAGCTTTCAAAGAGAAGCTCAGAAATATTGTAACCACTTTTCATTCTTCAACCTTTCACATTAGATAGCTCCCCAGTGCTTTAAAGGGAGCTGAGAGCACCCACTGAAAAGAGCCCAAATCTAACAGTTTAGGAGCACACTGCAAAACTGGGTAATAATTCAGGTTGAGGGAAGGCATCTAGTTCCACCTGAAACACCAATGGCCGAACGTAATTACTGTTACCATGATTTTATAATTTACATAAAGTGAAGTAGAAATCTGCCACCAGTGACTAATGCCTCTATCATTTAAAAAAGAGTATGACATGACTTAAATATAAAGCAGACAGATAATGAACTGTTCTGTGTAACCAGCAAAACCAGTTTGTACTGCAGCCTATTAAGACCATATTTGTCAACAAAGTGCTTTCATTCCAAGGCTGTTAATCTAGGTGGGTTTTTTCCTCCTTTTTTTTTTCTCCCCATCAAAAATTCACTAAGTGAAAAAAATCAGAAGGGAATCTCAATAACCAATTTAATCTAGTACCTGACCAAGTAACTGGTGTTTAACACAAATTTTCTTAAAGAGGAATTTGGCAAGAGGAAGCAGGGTACCACAACATCATGCTCTGACCGGCATACAATTCACTCTTCTGAAGATGAAGACGCCAAACACTTCGTGTTAATGAATTTCTTGAACAATCCTCTTCCCCCACATTATCTGCTTCCATACATACTATGACCAAGTAAAGAATTTTGCACGTGTGCACGCAGCTAAAATAATTGGTTTTAACATTAAAGACTGGGCTTACATCTGACACTCCTGGAGTCCCAGGGTACACAGCACATCACTAATTGCTTATCAGTAACTTAAAAGCTTCTGTAGCAACTACTATTAGCTATATAATGTAGAGGCCAGAAGTGGCTTTAAATGGTATTAGCCCTAATTGTCCTGAAGCAAATTCATTAGCAGTTTTACATTCACAACAGGAAAAAGTTCTACTTCAGAGATGAAATGCTGTGGGTACAAACTGATTTCAAAAAGCCATGGCAGAATAAAGAAGGGAAATCACAAAGATTCAGTGAAATTCAGTCCAATAGCATCTACTAGATTCTCCCTTCTTTGCCTTTTTTTTTTTTTGTTTAAGCAGAGAACAGCTACAAAGTACAAAGACATAATCAAAACTGTTACTCAATACAGGTGAATAACTTTTTCTGTGATACATACTTCACATATCTTTAAAATAAAATTTTCACTTTCTCTGCAAGAATTAGTATAATTCTACCACTGCCAGAACTTCTAAAGACCTTTATAAACATCCTTTAGGCATATATAAAATGAGGGAGGGATTCTCCCTAGAACTGGGTTTTTATGCCACAAGACACAGCAATTGTATAACCACTTCTACTGAATGCAATCGAGAAGTTGGGTGAATAACTGAGGGCTGGGTGAATAACTTTCCTTCTACCTTCCTTTTCGCATGCTAACTTCTAAATACAGCAACCTCAATTAGATAGTTCATGATCATTACTGGTGCTGGTTTGACCTACAGACCCTATGATACATCTCAAAGACAACAGCTAAAATTATGCAGAACAGCAAATAGGCTTTGTTAAAAAAAAAAACACTATCTAAGGCCACTGGATTTTCCCCAATATTACTCTGTTTACTACACATTTATCTACCATTCAAGACAGACACGAAACTCATTAAACTTTTGTGGTCACTTTCACCCACTATGTAGTAAAAAATCATCACTAAAAACAGTCTGCTGGCAGCAAGAAAAATGAAAATTCTGGACAGACCTCCTTATAATAACTTACTATTTGTCAGGATGCTGTATTGTTCAAACAATGCTACTTTAACCGTTTTAGTGAAGTATTACAGTAATTTAATGTTTATATAAACTCTAGCACACCATTTCCCACAAAAGTATTCACCTTTAAAAGAGCATCTACATATATATTGTGTTGTGACATGATTTCCTTCACATCCCATTTCACGTTAGCCATGAGAAGCAGCATTTGTTCATAATCAATGGCTTTAGCAGCAACAATCCAATAAACTGGTTTACGTAGTTCACTGGCAGTTGACACTGTCTGAAACAGAATATAAATAAAATTAAATTCAGTAAATTTCTGGCTAATAAGAGCAATATATAACTATGATGTACAACTACTTGTGCCATATTGTACAAGTTTCAAATATTTCGTTTAAAAATCAGCTGTGAATTACACTATTCTGACCTGAGAATAGAATTGCTGAAGAAAAGGCTTCTTGGCAGCTGGCATCACTGCATCAAGATGAGGCTGAAGAAACTCAAACTGCTCAGCCAGAAATACCCTTTGAAAGCAAAGAAAATTTACTGTGAGCTAAACGCATGATTTGGCTTGTCTCTGTACAACATTTACTCTACAGTTGACATATTTGGCAATAACAATATGTAACCCTGGAAAATTCAGTTCTGAGAAGAACCATATCAGTTTCATACCAGCATATCAGCAAGTATTCTCAATTCTGACAATTCTAAAATATGATTGCAAACAAGAAAATGCTTGAACAGAGAGACTAAGGCTTGAATATCAACAATTCATACTTCTGTTTTACTCAGGATACGCTGCAAAAGTCTGATCCAACGTCTAGTAAAGTCAGTGGACAAGTGTCCCATAATTTCCGTACTGCAGTCCACATTAATATTAATAAATGCAAGTCAGAATTCCAAAATAACATTCCTAATTACTGATATACTGGTGCATCTTTAAAAGATAAAATATGAGATAAAATTCTTTCTCAGGGTAAGATTTACTAATAATAAAGAAATACATTTCTAAACAAGCATAAATGAATGCAAAATAAAATAAGCTTGTTTGAAAATATGTTTTTAATTTGTTTTAAAATGAACTTCTAATCTTTAAGTGCCACCTTGTTTGGGGGAAAAAATAATTCCTATCTGACTCCTACTATTATTCTGACCAAATAAAAGCTACTTTGTCAATTTTGTGTTAATTGCTTGTTATAATCTCTTCTTCACTGGTAAACTTCCACCCATTGCCAACAACATTGCCATACAAGCCAAACCAATATGAACTAAGCAGTTTTGAGCCTCAGCCATCACCATTTCAGTACTTAATATAAGGTTTAAATGAAGCACACAGATTAAATACTTGCATTAGCCTCTTTAAACTTTTTTCCTGTTAGATTTGGCCTTGTACTGTCACAAATTACTGGACCAGCTGCAGCAAAATTTCATTGCATGTGCTTGCAGGTGGTTAGACCAGATGGTTAAGTCCTGCATTTTAAGTCCTAAGTCCTGCAAATTAAGAAATTACTTCTATCACTCATTTAAAATCATATTGAGAAGTAAGAATTTTTGAACTCTCAAGGAGGTTTTGGCTTGTAATCACAATCTCTTAAACACTCCATAGCTCTCAGTGACCACAAAACGCAGTGTACAGTAAATAACCTACAAGGATTCCGTGGCCACCACTCTCTCTGCCAAACCGTAGAGCAAATTGCCAGATGTCAAAACTACAAGATGACTGAGATGTGGGCTTGGCACCTTCTCCTTTCTCTCTTCAGCAGCTGTGAGAGTTCCTGCAGGATCAGTAGAGACCTCCTAAAACAAAGAATTAAACAACTGAAAAACCATGAAAACAGCAAGAATGGCTCCAGCTGAGCAGTTTCAGTTGACAGATAAGATGAAGGAATGCTTCTAATTCTAAGGTGCAACTTAAATCAAGCCTGAATCAAAAGACAACCATAGAGGGGAAAAGGGAGGGGAAACAAGAGTGGGAAAGGGTGTGAGAAAGGGAGAGGGAGACCCCCCACCTCTACATTTGAGGAATGTAAGTACAAGTTACAGCTAGAAGCGGAATCACAGAAGGAAGAAATTCCCAGAGCTCTCGTATTGGCCTAAACCAGTATATAAAGGGACACCCTCTGAGGCTTAGCTATTTGCCAAAACCATATCAGGACACAAAAACATAAGTGTATTTCTGGCTTTAGATTAATTACTCATACCACACTTACTACTTAGACACAGCCTACAAAAATATGAGAAATGTTACAAATAGTCTTCTGTGACCTGGGATAGAATCTCTGTGGCCAGACAGGTGCTACAATAAACCAACCTGTTTGTATGGAATGAAAATAAATGTGAGCAATAACACCGTGACAAAGTACTGGTACAAATAATTTCTTCACAAGCAAGATCAGGTGCACAACATGTCTGCTGTAAAGCAATGTATGAACACGCAGCCCATATGACAACGACACTTAAATGTGACATTTGAAGTTGGACTCAAAAACTAGCATAATTCTCGGATTGCTGGAAAACTGGACAAAGATGAAGGCAAAACCATGATAATAAATAAAGCAACTTTGCAGTTTTGTTTGTTTTGTTTTTCCCAACTGGAGACAGAAACAAACTGAGAGGAAATTGCAGCGAACTAACTAAAGAATCAGAAGCAGAAGGAAGAAAAATAGACTCAAGCTGACCACAATAGTCACCAGGAGTTTCTTCTAGGCTTCACAGCAGAGAACAATTGTGATTAGTGACACCAAATAGAATAATGGCTATGTACAGACTTTTCAGACAGTTTTGGCTAAGAAGAAAAGGAGAGCAGTGAGCACTAGAAACACTGATGGAACTAGGCGGTGGTCTAACTCATTCTAAATATCAAGATTGTGGCAAGAAGGTTATGCATTGTAGAAAAACCAACAGAAAAGGTACTGCACAGATGATCAGGTGAAAAAGGGAAAAAAACACATGGAGATTGTTCTGGGAGCAAAATATCTGTCAGACCTGTAGTGGTTATACTGCAGCAATTAGAGGCACGATAGCCAAAAATTGATTATGTCAAAATGTGTAAAAATTTGGTGAGAATTCAAGCGATATACAACGAGCAGAAAGACGAAAACCTTGCTGCTATAGGCAAAGCAACACCAGAATGTGTTTACTGCTCAGATGAAAGCCAAACCAAGAGTGACATTAAGAATATTAGACAACCAGGAAGATAATCATGTCCCAGCTGTTAAAATGGTTTGAGGCGTGGAGGAATAAAAAGATCACAAATTCCACTTCAACCATCCTGGATTTTAGTTGATAGTTGCCTCCAGGATGTGACAGCCCAAGGCAACAGGGAGCTGGATTTGCTAAATGAGAAATGTTCTTCCAGTTCTCCCAAAGACATCAAACACAGACATAAAAATGGGCTACAGCAGTTGGAACAAAGTGCAGACTGGGTCACCATCAAGGGTGAGGAAAATATCTTCAGACTTGTAAAAAAAACTGTAAGAGGTTACAGTAGCAGCAAGTGGATAAAGCAGGGAGCCTTGAAGGATCCCCACAGAAATTCTGACATTAAAACTGAAAACTGCTGACTTAGCAATACCATCAACACATCATTTGTAGCACTAAAAGATCTCATAGAAATGGATCAATGAGCAGAAGATAACACTTCTAAAGGAAGCTTATGATAAATGCTATCAGATACAGTTGCATCAAGCATGGAAACATTCATAAAGGCTAGCCACATTGCTATGTTATTTGAAAAATGAATTTACTTTGATCTGATGCGTGTTCACAAGCAGCTTGATAAATTTGCAATTAAACTGGCCAGCCATTTCACAATATCATGAAGTTTGCATTTTGCTGAGTCTGTCAGAATGGATAAGCAAGCCAAAAGGCCTAGATATTTGCTAAAACTCACGTAACCTCTTTCAGGCAGCTCTGGCGATGCCTACCTAGCACATCCACGAGTACAGCGCACACAGGCAATAACATCAAATCACACAGGCATACAGCAAATTCTTTAAAAAATATTGACTAAGCCAAAGACACCATTGATTAATTATCAAAATCCACTCTTCATTTACCTTCTCTTTTTCTTTTTCACCGCATGTCATTCTCAAAAAAGCCACAACAACAACAACAACAACGAGAAGCTTTGAAATGTTTACACATGATAATACACCCAAACCCACAGCCCACCAACCAATTCTTTATTCTTAGGAGAGACAGTGAACCACAGAGCTGGGGAAGAGTATCAGTGGTAAAGATTTAAGCATCTATTTCTGTGAAAGACTAATTACAAATTATATAAAAAACCCCAAATACTACAAATACTTCATATTGTATTTATCTCACTTGAAAGTTGCCTGTCTCTTTGGTATTATGATACATTTTAAACACTTTTTTTTTGTACCTGCCTTCTTCCCATGAAAGTAAATACCTTGTGAATCTTTTAAATGCAGAAAATGTGTTGCACCTGAAGACACAAAATGTACATAAGACAATTGTCTAAATGAAAGACATGCTTGGATTCAACCAGGAGGTCGGACTCTGGTTCAAATATACTGGCCAAACACACTACGAGCGTTTCATTCTCTTGCCTTTTCTAAAAAGCAGGGATTGCAGAAGCACGTTGAGAGCAAAAAGGAAGCCCAAGGGAACCGCCGGTGTGCCGATCTCCAAGAAAAGCACAAGACCATTCTGAAAGGGCTTCAGTGATGCATGTGGTTTTTCCTCCATCCTTCATTAACAGAAATGATCAAATGATTGAAAGCAGAAATAAAGGGGAAAAACATTCAGGCTGGAACAGGAAAAAAGGCTACAGACTATTTAAAGAAATCACATGTTTTGCAATTAACCGGACTTGTTAAAGTTAACCCTTCCAGTGATTTGAGAAAAACTGCAAGACAATTTCTGTTGTCAGAGGTTGCCTTTGAGTACTCATGAACAGGTAAGGTCATGTAAAACTGAAAATAGGGAATACGATGCCACTCTCAAGAGGAAGAAGAGGAGGATGAGGAGGAGGAGAGCAGAAGCCAGGAAATTAAAAGCAGCCAGCCCAACTTTAATGACAAGAAATGGCAAGTTACACTGAGAACATACTGTAGCACCCAGCATCAAGCATGCAGACAGCAGCAGCAAAGCAGAACAAACTTGCTCAGCTTCTTCTCTGCACGAGTGGCAGGTCTTGCTGACAGAGCAGAAATATGACATATCTAAGACACATTACAGACTGCACAATGTCCTTGTAAGCAAACTGGGAAAAAATACAGATTTGATAAAATAATTTAAAGGTACACATGGAACTGATGCAAACTACATGATATGTTTCTCCTTCCTTGCCAAACAAGAAATAAGCCACAGTGATCTCACTGTTTTTTGTGCTTTGGTTGGTTTGTTGGTTGGTTGGTTTGTTTGGTGTTTTGTTTTGCTTTGGTTTCTTTTTGTTTGTTTGTTTGGATTTTTGTTTATCTTGGTTTTGGTTTTGTTTAATTTCATCAAAAGCAGCACACTTATCTGAATAATAACCACAATAACCACTGCCAGTACTCTTCAATGTCTTCAAAAATGACTTGGACACGGGACTTGAGGGAATACTAAGTAAGTTTGCCAATGACACAAAACTGGGAGGTGCTGTCAACACTCTCGAGGGCAGAGAGGCCCTGCAGAGGGACCTGGACAAGTTGGAGAACTGGGCAACCACCAACCACATGAAGTTCAACAAGGGCAAGTGTCAGATTTTGCACCTGGGACATGGTAACCCTGGCTGTACATACAGACTGAGGGACAAGATGCTGGAAAGCAGCTCTGCAGAGAGCGATCTGGGGGTTCTGGTTGATGGCAAGTTGAACATGAGCCAATAGTGTCCCCTGGCAGCCAAGAGGGCCAACCATGTCCTGGGTGCATCCAGCACAGCATCGCCAGCCGGGCGAGGGAGGTGATTGTCCCGCTCTGCTCTGCACTGGTGCGGCCTCACCTGGAGCACTGTGTGCAGTTCTGGGAGCCACAGGATAAAAAAGACGTAAAGATGCTAGAGAGTGTCCAGAAGAGGGCTAGGAAGTTGGTGAAGGGTTTGGAGAGGAAGCCGCATGAGGAGCGGCTAAAGTAACTCGGTTTGTTCAGCCTGAAGAAGAGGAGACTAAGAGGAGACCTCATCATGGTCTTCAGCTTCCTCACAAGGGGAGAAGGAGGGACAGGTGCCGGTCTCTTCTTTCTGGTGACCAATGACAGTACAGGACTGGCAGAAAGCTGTGCCAGGGGAGGTTTAGGTTGGACATTAGGAAAAGGTTCTTCACCCAGAGGGTGGTGGACACTGGAACATGCTCCCCAGGGAGGTGTCAGAGCCCCAAGCCTGACAGTGTTCAAGAAGAGACTGGACAACGCCCTCAGACACACAGTGTGAACTGTGGGGTTGTCATAAGCAGCGACAGGAGTTGGACTCGATGATCCTTGTGGGTCCTCTCCAACTCAGGACATTCTATGAGACTGATATTGTTTGATTCATTGTTGGACATTTTACTTTAGCATTTAATCCTTTAGTCCCAAGAAAAAAAAATTTAGTGACCAGGAAGAAAAAAATAAATAAATCTGTCTGTGTAAGGAATAAACCTCTCCTTCAAACTCTTCCTTCAAAAAACATCTTCTTCTGTAACAACAGAAACTTTTCATTTCAATAGTTTGGCTGAACCCAGTGGCAAATCTCTGCTAAGCCTTCCATCTTAGTGGGAAGAAGAGATTAGAAACTAATTACCTAAATCAGAGGTAAAAGCTACCTAAGCTAATTATCTAAGTCAGAAGTTTGCCACGCAATTTGCAAGAGAGACATTTTTAAGGGGCCTGATCTCATTGTGAGCTCAGGAGCACGTATTTATTTCAGTTATCCAACAGAACCTATGACCAAAATAGCTGATCATCTGCCATCTCTGGGGGAAATAAGTTGACAGTTAATTATAATCACCTCCTTCCACTGACTTCAAACAAAAAACAGTAAACCCCACAACCTGTTCCCAGCACACAAATGCTCTGCAGATCACACTAATAACCAATAATCTTTCAAAACTGAGCTTCTCCTGACCTAGTACCTTTCGTGTAAGACTTTAGCTTCAGAACCATTTAGAATTAATATACATACACAATAGGTACAATTTTAATTTTAATTCTGCTATAACCAAAAGGTGACACCTGTAAACAGTACTGAAGAAATCCTGATCTTAAAAGAATAAATGGTGTTTCAAAGGTATGGGAAAATATGAGACTATCTGAAAAGGTTCTGGCATTCAAACAGTCGACACCAGCTCTGATGTACCAACACTGTCACCAAGAACTTGATGTGTGCTGATGGGGAAGGAAAAGCAGACTGACCCCAGATATTTACCTAAGACAGGAGAGCTCTATCATTTCTGTTTATGTAACAGTAATTGATAGTTCCTGTAATATCATGAGCATAGGGTACAAGAAAATAAACACTGATCAAAGAAAGTATAACCCCTTATTGTATTCAAAGGTTGTCTGAAAACAGTTCAACTAACTCCAAGTAGTTACTTCATATACAAGAATTTTTTATTAGAAGAGACGTGCTGAAAGCAACGAGTCAGGGTTTTTCCCTCCCCCTTAAACTTACACATCCCTAATGGTTCTTGAAACTCGATACTGAAAATGACAGGTAAAGCCAACTGTACAATCACGTTGCATTCAAGGGTAATGGTGTTTTTCGAATATGATGTGAATGCCTTAAGGCTTAAAAATGGTAAATGGTACTTTTCAATACCCCTACTATGTTTTAAGTGGAAAAATTAGTATTTTATTGCTGAGGGGCACAAAGCTTACAAAACAGGTAATCTTGACTCAGCCCTTAGGAAACTAAATCAAATATAAACAGTGTCAGCTACTACAACAATCACCACTCAACACACTTGAAGAGGGCAGATCATTACAAGCCAAGCAACAAACCATCTTGAGGAATGATGCTATTAATTTTCTATTTATTTACAATCCTTTGCAGGCAAGTGATACCTTGACAGCGTTACGAAGTGCCATGCAAGGGATTCTCAACGTGCCAACGTTTCCACTGCATGCACTCCACCCCAGCCCCAGTGCTGAGTTATCGCCACTGCCCTGCGGTAGGCGGGAGGGTGCCCATTTCAAGAGTGTGGATCCTCCATGCTCTTTGTCACAAAACAAGTATGTCCCAAACCTCAGTTAAGTTGACTTCAGTAACAGACTTCAACCAAGTCTGCATAGAAACTTCTGGGATCTTTCCACTTCATTTGTTTCTTAGTGTTCAAAGTTAAATGGCAGACTTTTTGCATTAAAAAAAACTCACCAAAATTTTATCTACTACCTTGTTTAACCTAACACAACAAGGCCTCTATCAGGAATCTCTGTGTGCTGATAGACAACTGAGAACATGACTCATTAACTATGCTTTAAAAAACAAATATCAAATGAGCCTCTGCAGACAAGCACTGTCACACACACCCTTGGGAACCTGAACCACCACCTTACAAAAACACGTAAGCCAATCTGCTTCGGTCACATGTATTTTTACTGTCGCATTTTTCTTATCCAAACAAAGATTTTGAGGAGGAGTTGCTGCTGGATCCCAGGTGCTCAGCTGCTACTCTGCAAACACCAGCACTCCTCTGGGACCGGGAATCAGCCCAAGTTTTGGGTGCCCAGCAAGAAGAGTCTGAAGTGACTAAAATGAGATAGCTCAGTGACTGCCCAAAGAGAGACAAAGCAATTGCCAAAACCCAGAAGAAAAGAAATAAGCTAGAAAACTTCAGTAAATCATTCCAGTCTACTTGGGTAACATGGTCAAACAAACAAAGAAAAAGTTGTAGAAGAGCTCTAAATGAATAATGTGAGGCAGCAAACCACCTGCACAAGTCCTCATATATTTTCAAAGTGCTTGTCAGGTTAGAACTTTCTTTTGTATACACAGAGTTCTCTTCTCTTGACAAGCAAGTCACACAACACTTTAAACATTGTTATTACATATGTTGTACAAATCTTTTCAAAGAGAGGAAGGAAAGAACCCCACAAATTGTCTTTTTGGCTTTATTCTTTTTCTTTGAAGGAGCAGGAGACTAAGTAAGGATTGTAAAAGTTGCAGAAATTATCTTCAGAGCTTAGCTGTGTCTTCAAGGAGCAGCATCCTGTGCTTAGGCACTGCTGTGTCAGGTAACAAATTCCACAGCCTGGACTCTCCTGAGCTTGCCCTTGGTGTGCCAAACCAGGACATAACAGGGAACATGTCAACAATAACTAATTTAGGACTGTGCTGTGACATTAAGAAAAACTGAATTGTTTCTTCCCAGAACTGGGACTAGAACTGAACCGTACCATTCCACAGCATCGAAGGGTCAAAGCCAAAATGGGCTGGAAAGTCAGGCATGAAGAAAAAAATTGTTCTTCCCATTATTCCTTATCTTATTTGTACAGCTGAAAAATCTACATTTTCCATCTCTGCACCACCAATCTCTAACCTACTGTCTCTGCCAAAAGATATATACTTTATGGGGCAAGAGCCCAAAAGCTAAAGACAAGACAGAATCTAAAATACATTAACCAATACTTCTTTATACCAGTAATTTCTTCCATCTAGTCTTCTATATATGGCATTACAATGCTTATATACTTTACTGCAGTGGTTTGTTTTCTACTGTGGTAAGGCACAGTAACTCTAACAAACTCCATTCTAAATCCCAGTTTTTCTTGAGCAAGCCAGTTTCCAATGAAATACGTATGAGTATTCCATGGTTATTTGCTGCCGAAATCTCAGTGTTGGAAGCAGCGGTATCACTCAGAGCAGCTATCCGCATACACAGGACGGTCCGAAACAACATCTTGGAAATGGCTGTACTATGACTAAGTTACATTTTGTGAAGATAAGGAAGTTGCTTAGAGACAGATAAAGCAAGGAATCAGAAACAGAAATTTCCCTTCTGAATCACCAGTTATTATTGATCACATTAATCCGATTGGTGCCTTGTATCTATTTGGGGGCCTAGTGGTTTCAGTGGACTAACATGAACACCATTACTGTTGTAAAAACGCATTCCTGTTAGAAATGACGAACACAAGGACCCAATGTGTGTGGGTATCTCTGCACATCCCACTCAGAGGAACTGTCAGTGAGGAGATGTAGGCAGCTCAGAACTTAGGCGTCTGTTTCAATGTGTTTGGTCTAATCAAATCCACACTTTAACATTATAAGTGAGTGCTTCTTCCTCCCCTTTTCACTCTTCTCTTTCCCTGTTTCCCAATTATTAGCTCTGAAGCTGCTGCAAGGCAGAAATCTGTGCTGAAGCTATTTTGTACTAGCTGTGGAAAGGTCTGAATATGAAGTTCAGATACAAGTTCAGTACAACGTAACCAAACAGATTTTTGAAAGTCATATTGTTCTCTTATGTCTCAGAAATGAAGCTTCACCCTAATCTACCTTAAAACAAATACTCAAAGTGCTTGTATCTTTTATACTTTTGGGTTAGCCTGCAAGTATTTCCTTAAGGCAAAGACAAGTAGCTTAGACACTGAAAACTGGTTACTTTATCACTGTAAGCTCCCAGTACACTTCCACATAACTTACTATAAGAAAGCAAATACAGGCAGTTTTGCTAATTGGTAGGCTCCTTTTATGTATTTTTTTTAACTAGACCTATTTCGAGTATATATCAAAAGAAATTTCAGACTATCCTTAAACCAGTATCAATATTAGCAGTGCAGAGATTAACAGAAGCCATAGCAGGACAAAACCTCATTGTTAGTATATTTATAACAGTTTTAAATAGGAAACATATTTAAAGCAGTAATGCCTAAAGAACATGCTTGCTCTATCTTGTAAAGAGTTAGGTCCCTCCATCATTGTCATCATAAACTCCCTTCATTGTTGTCATTCTGAATATATCGTACAAAACATCCAATTAAAAAAAAAACCATCCAAATTACCAACATGTTTTTGTATCATAAATACAAGGAGGAGGGGAACTTTTACTTCCAAAAGAAGTGGTTAGGTTTGGTTGTTTGGGGTTTTTTGTTTACTGTAATGTTTATTATTATATCACTGTAGGAGCAGCATAAGGACAGTGAATAATCACAGCTGAGGTATCACATTATTGCCCTGTGGTGAAGTTAACATGTCTGAACACATGTTCATAATTCAGCTATTTCCTGTTCACAGCCTAAAACATTAATGTAAACTGCAGGTGGACTTGCAGCAGTTTATAAAGCATTTTAGTAAGAAGGTTGTGAAACAGTGGAGGAGTGATTCAGCTGTCATTGAGCACTGTTTAGAGGGGACAAGGACCCTCCAGCAGCAGCACAGGCTGTATGGTGCCTGAGGAAGGGTGCAGGAAAGAGCACTGGAAGCACCTTAACTTCTGCAGCCTTTTTGCTCAGTCGCCCTGAGTCAGAAGCCCAGCTCTCTGTCTCGTGATGGTCCAGCTGAAAATCAGGATAGTACTTATTTCTCAAGTACGGCTTGTCTACGGTAAGTACCATATACATTAAAAGGACAGACACTTCTTGCACCGTAACAACAGAGAAGCATAAACTTAGAATAGAGCAGCTCCATAAGGAGCTACAGGGAATGGCTCCAATCAACCTCTGTACTCTTCATACTGAAGATGCTACAAAGACACAAGAAAGAACAGTAAGTGCAGCTTGGCTTTACCTTGCCAGAAGTGGAATCCCCCTTCCACTTTGCTTTTTGCTTCACAAAGGAAGCTCAAAATGCAACTGAATAATAATAAAAGTAGTATCCTAAAAAGGCATCTGATATAGACTAGATCACATTAATTCAATCCCGAACAGAAACGACAGAAAGACTACAAAAAGCTGGGGGAGATGGTCTCTAAACCTTCCAATTATTCCTCTAACCTGACAATACATATCGAGTAAATAACTCAATAAAGTTACCATGAATAGAAAACAAGGCGAATAAAACAAAATTCCCAACAGGACATTAGACTGACCACCACAACACAGACATGAATATTTTCAGAAAGCAATTTATAATAAACTGAGAGAGGAGAATCTTGAGAGTGGTCCAGAACAGTCCATACAATAATGAGAAATACCCATTTCATGACACAGTAAAGATTAAGCTTGACTTCCACAAATCTTAAAAATAAGCAAACAATAGAAATACACAGAAGACTTTCTTCCTCATGAATCAAAAAGTGAAAAATTTCCATTTATAGCATAAGATCAGCATAAGTACATAAGATATTAATAAACCTCATGGAATGCCTTTAAGTTAATAGCAGTTAGCTAAGATTTCTTCCTCCTTTCACATCTTTCCTGGAACGTAGCTATTGATTTCAATTTACGCTAACATTATGTGTAACAGCACTGTTAAATGACTGAGGTAGAAAAAGAAGTGCTGATATTTTCCAGTTTACTCCTATATTTTTTAAAAATTATTTTGACTGATTAAAAAAATTCAAGGCTGTAAAGCACTGTCAGAAATTGTGACTATAGATCAAGTTTAAAAAATTAATTCCATGACTTGCCATTTTTCCATAATCTTTAACTGATCTGTTTGCAAGATCTTCCTAGAACAGACTTCTGAATACACTGCTGTTGAGATGAATATCGATATGACGAGCCTTTTTCTGTTTTATAAAGGCCTGGTGTTATTAGTTATCTTATGCTCCCTCTACTGACTCTATAAGAAATATCCCAAAAACCCTGTAAGAAGCTTCTCTGAATTAACATTTTAGGATTCAATATAATACTTCAAAGAATTTAAAAGGCATAAAGCACAATGCTGTGGAGTGCCAAATCCTTGTGAAAGTCAGAGAAGTCTTCTACTTCTTTGTAAGGCAGAAGCCTTAGAAAATAAATCCTTCCTGCAGCATCCATGATATTAATTCCTATGCAAGCTATTTATAATACTCTTAGGAAATTTCTTCATAATGTTTCAAGGGTTTTACATTTAGGTGGAAAAGAAGAACTAAAAATTTCCATTTTTGTATAGCTCTTAGCAATATTTCTTTACAACTCTGCTGCTTGGTTGAATCCACAAAATCTACCTAAAGTCTCCTGTTTACCCTTTGTAATGTGATGTGAAGGACAGCAATTTACTACTAGTGTGACACAAGCAACATATTTATTTTTCACATTTTGAAAATAACTCATGGTCAACAGGATATAATCTATAAAATATGTTAGCGAAACTTCCCCACAATTCAGAAATAACTTAACAAAGGACTTAGTATATTACTTCTATTATCTTATAAGGTGAATGATCTTCAGGACGGCTTACTCCTTTGCTATTCTTTTACTGAAGAAAAGTGATCCACCTATTGTGGTTTTGTGTTTTTTTGTTTTTATAAAAAGTCGCATTTAATAAGGATATTACTGGAATGTCTATATTACATGAACCATAATATATTATAAGATTTAAATACATAATTTTGTTGTTACATATAGCAAAAGCTATTAAACTAGTTTTGCTGCACATTAGAAACAAGTGCCTTCATACAATAATATCTACTTCATGATATGCCATGAAACTAAACCTTTGTAATTACAGACACTGGATATGAAGAGAGATGAAAATCAGAAAGTCACGATGAAATACAATTCCTACATTTCCTACACAGACCACTATTCCACTGAGCATCAAAATAATCCAGGTACTCACCAGATCAATCAGACTCTCCTGGATTCTGCTCAGTGTGGTGCGCAATCTGCTGCTGCTGAGTCCCGTTGATTCATACTGGAACAAATAAATTCTAGTTAAGTTGGCAAAGGAAAACCCATTGCTTTAAACTTTACAGCAATACAGCAAAACTTCAGTTTGTAAACACCACCTACAGCGTACTTACATTGAAGTCTTAGCACAGAATCAGAACCACAGAAATTGAAAAGAAAATCAGAGGTCAGAGCACTCAACACTGCACTGATGCAAAGAATGACCTGAGTACCTTTCGTGAAGATGACAGCTTACCATTCATACCAATAAACGACCAGTATTCTTTATTGCTATAATACTGTATTTGGGTGCAGGGCTCTAGATTTCCTCATTTGGACGATGAGCCCAGAATGGTGCACCACCATGTCCCCACTGAGACCTGCATGAATGGTCTTGACTTCTCTCTCAAGCTATAAAATTTCTTGTAATTCCTTATTAAATTTCTAACTTGCTATGTAAAATTATATCCATTGATCTCATAAAGCAGTCATTATTATTAATGGTTATAAAGATCTACCTGGGAAACGTGCCATCTTCATGTTCACGTCTCGGAAGTATTATGGGGCAGATTTGGGAAAAATCAATACAGCTACACTGATTTCCTGGTAAATGCAAGGAATTATACCAGCTAAGGGTCCGATTCAACGTGTGCAATTAATGTAGCTATTTATCTTCTAGTCCCAATTAAAAAGCCAAAGAACAAACTAACACAACAACAAAAGTAGAAATGGGACGGCTAAGAAATTCACATTTACATCAAGTATCTGGAAGTATTTTAATTCCATTCTGGTATATGATTCACACCAAAAGGCGATTTACTGAACAAAATTTGGAGCACTGTGGTACACTGTATTATTAGACTTCCTTTCAATGTGCTAAATAAGGGAAGAAAGTTCATGTCATCCCATCCACTCCTCCAGAAAATACAAAAAGGTATAATTTAGGTCCCCATTTACTGCATCTAATGTTTCAGACTTATGATGTCCATTTGCCCCAATCCTCATGTATATTCAATGAAAATTTACTTCTGAGCTGAATTCCCACTGGAAGTACACTCTGCTGAAATCTAGGACCTGATCTAAGAGATACAAATCACTATCCTAATGTCCATGTTTGATAAAAATAAGTGTTCACACCTTTGTTTTTCCACACATGAAGCTTTTTGTTACAAAAATAATTTGGTTTTGTCTTCACATTTTTACTGTAGAAATATCAGTTCTGAACTGACTTTGATTTTGCAGGTATATGGGTGAAAAACAATGTAACTTTTTTCCCTTTAAGAAACACACCCTTAATTCTCCTTTTTTTTTTTTCCCTCCTTAACACCACACAGTAGTTTTTCAAGACATGGCCGTAAGGACTACAAATTCAAGACTGGCTATTCTCCCTGTTAAGGTAAGAACAAACAGAAAAAATACCCTGCTTAAAGGACAAAGTATATGTATATATTAAAAAATGTATTTGCAAGTTTAAGCCATTGAATTTCATTTTAAGAAATGTGCACCTGCACCACCAAGACTACACATCACACAATGTGCCACTAATTTTTTCTCTTTCTGCCTTTTAATTACTAACTTTCAATAGCTATCAGTAACTTTCACTTACTTATTCTATAATGGCGTATTTTTTCTAAAATATGGCAATTTCACATTTGAAACGTATCTGAATGAAAAGGAACATAAAAACAAACTTAAATTTCTGTAAAACATTAGATAACAAGAACTCCAGATTTATCAGGCAATTTACAGAATAATTTTACTCCTCACCAATTCTACACAACCCGTTATGATTAAAAGATAAAATAAAGTGTTTTCCATTAGAATGGCCAGTGGTTTACAAATCACTATCTTGTCAAAAAAAATTATAACTTGCCTCAAATTTATTCTGCTAAAGACTATTCTGTGGCATGTTCACGAATGTCTTACGCTTTAGTGAATAGATATTAAATATAGGCAATTCCAGTTAATTTCATGTTAGGTTGCTCCATAATTTGAGAAAAGAAGGAAAGGAAGCCTTAACTTGCATCCCATAAATTAAGAAGGTTTTGAAAGAGCAATTCTGGTTACAATGGTGTGCAACTTTTGGCAGTGAAGAATGCCAAATGCTGACTACATAGGATAATCATTCCGAAGAGGTCTGGAAAGAGCAAGGACTTAGCATTGTGACTGGACATAGAACTCAACGCATATATTTTAAATCCTTTGTTTTCACTGAACTGGCAAGGAACTCTATACAATTAATCACTCTCCTTATGTGTGTACTAACACACACACACAACATAAGCACAATATTCACAAATAATTTCAACCACTTACAGACGTTAAATTACCAGCATACTTTTAAGAATCCCATTTGATGTTATTTTGTAAATAAAAATAAAACAGGAACACTCTCAGTGGTCTAAATCACATACCATCACTCATCTCTACTTCCTAAAGGTTTATAAACACTGTGGGGAGCGAGGACATTTAAGCAGCATTACAAGAGGGTTTATTATATTCATAGACCCTTTGTAAGCATAATGTTTCCCATGGAAAATCATCGGTCAAAACAAGAATTAGGCACACTACAAGAACATCACAATTTTACCACCCGTCTGCTATAATGTTTACCTGCCTAGCACTGTGCTGTTCTCTGTCACAAGTACAGAGTGAGGAACTCAGTGTGAGCTTTAGAAACAAAAAATGGGAGGATCAAAAAAATTAAAATAAGTGCAACACAATGTGAATACCAGAGCAGCTGACTAAGCTAATGGAAATCAATTATCTTAACATAAAACAAAACAAAAAACACCCACCCATCTTCTAAACACAAACAAATTGCAAATGCATTTGTTCTGCCAAATAGAACAGCTCAAAACCATTTAGAGGTATACATTGAGCCTGAAAATCTATTACAATTTGCCAACAGATGATGATGAATTTGGAACCCCACAATATTATTACTAGTGAAGTAATTTAGGGGCCAAGAGAGGGGAAAATTGTTTTTACACATAGATTTTCATAAATGCTTTAAAACAATTCTGTTGAAAGTCAATCTATGTTATGCACAGGCATTGCCAACAAGCATTTATTTCAAGTACCTGATCACTCAGAGAAAACCTGTTTTCATTAATGCAATTAGTTTGACAGAAGAATGTTAGATAGGAAAATGTGTATTTCAAACCTCTTAAGCCTGAGTTACTACTTAACTTTCATGGCCCCCTTGTCCTCTTCCTTTTGCTATTCTTATTTAAGTTAGATAAATACATATAGGAAAATGAAATCAACTCCTACCCTCTAGGCTCCAAACCACCACCCTCCTTCCGCAGATTGCTCCTTCGCTCCTCACTTTCTCCTACTACTTCTAGGTATTTTATGTTGACTTTCCTCCCTTTCACACTACTGCTGGAACAAAAGTACAGAATCTATTCAAAACATAACAGGATTCATGCCCCAGTGATAATGATGCTCCCAGTGCTTATTCCCCTTGGTGCTGATCTAATCAGCCTTTTCTTACTCCTGCATTGAAATCCACTCTGTTGCCACTAATTTTTTCTGGGGATTATATATTAGGTAGTATTTTAAGTAAAGAGAACTGCTCTGCATTCTCATTCTGTGTGTACAGTGATACTTGGAAATGAATAATGTTTCTACCTACCATGTCATTTCGGCCAAAGAACGTATAGACTGCATACAGATAGTAATCGAAGAGCTGGGACATGAAGTGGATCACATCAAATGCAATTGGTTTCAGAATATTCATCATCTGCATGTATTTCCCTTAAAAATTAAACACAGAAGATCAGTTTCCTCAGCGTGTTACAAAGACAGTGCTGAGTTTGACAAACCCAAAACCAGCTTTACAAAGTTGATTAGTTAGCCCCGAATATTGATTAAGTACAACTAAGTAATATTTTAGAGATTGGGATGTTTAAAAACAAAGCTAAACATAATGATGAAGACACCTGAAATGCCTCAAGACTTCTCCAAATATGGATGTTAATTCATATCAAAATGTCTTGAATGATTCTTGGCCTTTTGGTATCAAATTCAAATGTTATCTAGAACCACTGAAGATTTTATGCATTAGTGTGCATTTATATGTGCACATATGGATATTTTTCAAGCAACAGAAAAGCACAGTGTAAAAATTATAAGCCCAAGAACGGATTTCATCCAACAACACTAGGAATAATGTGTTTCACATCAGCAACATAGCACTTCCTGCTCTTCTTCCTTTTTATCTTTGGATAAGAAAACCAAATAGTTTTAAGATGTATGTTTGAAATGTTTCTAGAGGGACAGACTGACAGAAAAATTGGATGCCGGGACCCTGGCACATCCAGGGAGAAGAATAATTCCTTCTCTTCCTTCTTGTTCTCTGATGTTGCACATGCAGCTTGATTAAATTTTTTTTTTTTTTTTTAATATTTCAGGACCTTTATCTATGTGTTAGTTAAGTCAAACCAATCATAGGATTTGGACGCAGAATGAAATTTTTCCCTAATAGGGCCTATAGTTTTTAGTTATTTTGTTTTTCGGCACAGGGCATGGCCCTTTTCATCGAGTCATACAAAAACTGCACTTAATGAAAACCTCAATATAGCAGCTACCGCATGTTTCCTGCTGACTAGCTCAAAAATGATGCTTGCCCTATAAGCATCTTAAAAACATAAAGAATATATAATAAGTTTTGGGTTATTATAGTGACATCAATTTTTGAACCAAAATGTAAATGCAGTCCGCCCAGCAGATCATTTAACAAATTGTCACATTCCGGACATGTTTTGATGTGACAGGTTGGAAAAAAATTATAATTACTAAAATAATTTCTTTTTCCTGTAGTCAGCAACACTGTTTTGCAAGTTAATGCTGTGCCCAGCAAACTAACTTAGTCATCAATACAGAAAATACTGGTTTATGCAGAGAAACTGAGTAACAGAAGAGAGTAAAAAGAGACAAAATTAGTTGTTTGTATGAGGCGGAGTTATGTGAATTTTTTTAAGCAACTACTTATGTAGGTTAGTAAAGATAACATTAAATTGATAAATACATGATACACGTACATACATGGTAAAATGACACAGCAGCATGGTAAGAATCAAGCAATAACCTGACATCGCTACTTTCCAGGTTTCCATCAAGCATAGACTCCCTGCCTGAATACCATGCACCTGTGTCTCAGCTTGCTAACACACAAGCATATATTATGTTATTTTCGGAGATTTGACAGAGATTGCAATACTTAATATTTGGCAGTTTAGTCCAATCATTAATTCTATGTGTAATTATCAGTGTTTTGATCTACAGCAATATGAACAAATTGTTGACTTAAAAAAAAATTCTACTTGTCTTCCAAAAGGGAAACCCAAATGCAGCTAATTCTAGCACAGCCAATATAGAAATTTTCAGTTGTTTGGGAAAGGATGGTACCCCACTCAAAGCAACTGTCACCTCCATATGTGCTATGTGAATATTCTGTATTGCCACAGCCTGATTTTTCCCACTTACTCTGTGATAAACACATATTTAAATTTGCCTGCAACCGTACACCATATAAGGGCAATGTATCACATTCTGGACAGTTAGATTTCCAAATATCTGTGCTGTTGGCATGAATATTTAAGGTAATCTCTGAGGCAGTATCTTATGCTTTTCCAAAGGGCTACATATTGCACACCGCTCAAGTGCTGTCCCTACAAAAATCTTCTGAAGCCAAGAACATTTCTCTATTACTACATCACTCAGCATCTTGACACAAGTGTTCCAAGAACATTTCCTCCTAGTTGCTCTAACAGGACGCCAACTTTTAACTCCTGTATATTGTTACCATTGCACTGAAGTTCGTATTTTGAGTGAGAAGGGGTATATGAGAACATTTCCAAACAGCATTAACAGCCCAAACTCACGCCATGCTGGAAACCTCCAGAAATACATGAAAACAGCACTTGGAGTTTCAACAACTCAAAGCAGCTTGACTTTCTAGAGGCTCTTCGATGGTAGCTAAAACTGCTGAAGATTTGCCAGGTTTCTTTTGAAGTATTATCTCCAACCCTTCTTTTGTCCTTAAAGACAGTAGATAGAGAGTGTTGCCTATCAGACTAATCTATATAAAAATTATCAGTAAAACCAAAAAGGTAAATAAAAACACAATCTCCTGAAAAATACATATTTGAGTTTTAGTATATCTGTGGTCATTAGTAAAATAATTTTCCAGGGAGTCTCACAGTTCCAAACATGCAGCTTACAATGACATACATTAGGAGCTAAAATGGCACTTTGAAGGAAAAAGTAAAAGCCCATTCTATTTATATGATTTTGAAAGACTGTATGATTTGGGGGTTTTTAAGCCATATGAGATTCTACACTATGTGACCAATCACTTCCTTCAGCTGCAAGACTTCTGCTGTGAGATTTGTCATCAGCACTATTATTTTCTTAAAAGTTAATGGGTGTTAAAGCAAGCAAAATCTAAGAGTTTCTTCCCAAGAAATGCTCACAACAAAAGCAAAAATGAGGCAAAAAGGTATTGAAAAAAAACAACCTAAGAAATAGTTTAATGGGTATTTCTTAAGTCAGACTGATGTTAATTAAAATAAGAAATCACCCAATCAATATATAAAGAGGCATGGCCATTAATTATTCTTGTGGATGTATAGAACTTAGATCAAAATATTCAATACATATTTAATACAGGTTCATTCTTCCTTCACATTTTAAGTCAATACACGATGGCTTGATAGAAAAAAATTAACCTTATAAATGAATCTCATAGTTACTTTATGGCAAAAAATAAATAATTACCTGGTTTGTTAACTTTAGGGAAAACCAGATCAATTGAACTGTTCACTTGAAATTCAAATTAAACAAAGTTATAGCAGCTCCCACTTCAGTTATACATAGCAACTCATTTTGGTAGTTTATAAATATTAAGCTACACTTTGTTTTATTCATCTAGCCTCCATACACAGCATACAACATACAGAAATAGTTCAAAATGGGTTATGAGCACTGTTACACTCATTCAGTGAGTACTACTACTTGCATAACATCCCTTCCTAAAAAGTGAGGCAACAATTTCTGTTGCTTTATTGGGCAATTTAAATCCACATCTTCATCTCACTCCAGATTTCCCTTTTTAAGCCTAGTTTCCTTTATGATTTGTTTTTAACTAAGATCAGTGAGTTGATCTAGATCTACCAAACATCATGCTGATGCAACATACAGGAGGTAGGGACGTCAGTGATGACATGCAGCAGGGACAAAAAACAGCTTAAGTACTCACATCCCTGCCACCAGAACAAATGTCTCTTAAAATAGAGCCATATTTTCAAGGAACAGAACTTCAAGAGAGTACAGGCTTTCTGTAGAGAGGACATACCTATAGTATGCCCTGTACTGTGCTAGGCCCCTGCTTATTTTTTGAGGCACCATATCGCTGGTCTTGCATATGCAATTCACTTAGTCCAACTTTATTGGAAAAACTAGACCCTTAGGCCACACTGGCAGCCTAGATCTCCTGTGCAGAGGGCAAGCAGCTCCAGAAAACAAGCGCTAAGGTATTTTTGCAATGACACACAGGCAAAGTAGCCAACAAACTATCATCTTCTGGAATTACCTGCCGTTCTGCATTGATAATGAAGGCAAGCGTCCCAGTTATACTCCTTGAAATTAGCATTAAGTACCATGGCACTTCCCCAGCCAAAAATCTGAGACAGTGTGAAACAAACTGGTGCCTTCCACAGCATCAGCAGAGACTGGCGCTAAACGAAGGGCACGTTCCACGGCAGTCCTGTCTGCTGGGGGAAAATCCAGAAGACTGGATCATACCTGGATGTCCTACAACCTGACTAGGACAAAGTCAAAGGGAAAAAACAGACCTATTCACTCAGGAAATTACATTAAGAGTTAGAAGTACCAAAAGTCTTGCCAAAACTAAACTTTCCAAAGATGGTAAAAATCAGAAGTTGTCCAATTACAGAAGACTACCAAAAGTGAACCAAACTGGGGGGACACGACAGGACAGAAATTGTAGACAAACAAGACAGCCCAAAGGCAAGAATAAATACTTTGCCTTGGTTTTAATTGGGAACAATGATACTGACAACAAGAAAAGTGAGGAGAACAGGGTGACTAATAGAACTGAACTGGCCACTTTCAGCCAGACAGAGAATGAGCTGGAAAAGACTTCAAAAACAGTCAAGCTACAGGACCAAAGGAATCAAGTCATAATAAAAAATGGCTGTGAAATCACCAGTCTGGCAATCAGTGTAATAACCTATATCTGCAATAAGCAGTGATGGCATGGGTTGTACCGCTACAATCGAAAAAACTGCAAATTCAAGAAGAACAATAGTCATCCAACAACTATTGATCCAGTGCATTATTTGCAGGAACCAGGACTTCAGATCAAGTTTTGAAGAAAGTATGGAACTGACAGAAGCAGAAAGATGGAAGCAAAATTAAGATTTTTTCAAAGTATTAAGATTTATTCAAAGTATTAATTTAACAATGTTGCACAGGAAACAAGCGAAGCTAGCGTTTTTTAAATAAAAAAGGGTTTAATGAAAGAGAAGTCAGAATGGAGTGTGTTGAAAAGGGAGGTATCTGGAAAAGCTACTAGTGGAGTTCCCAGCAACTGGCCTCTTCG
The DNA here is from genome assembly GCF_036013445.1 of Caloenas nicobarica. NCBI lineage: Eukaryota > Metazoa > Chordata > Aves > Columbiformes > Columbidae > Caloenas > Caloenas nicobarica. Next base: position 25,944,741 of record NC_088246.1, on the reverse strand, counting down.
TTATTGTTTTCATTAATGACTCTGGCACAAAACTAAAAGCATGATAATGGAAAAAAATAAGGAGGCACCATTACAACCGAAAAGCATCGACATAATGCACAGGAGGAACAGGAAGACCTTGATGACTCCTGTAATAGAAACTGGACGAAATTCAATAGTACAAAATGTAAAAGTCATGCACTTGGGGACCAATTAATTAAAAATATGCATCTTTCTAATATAAACTAGCAGCTCATCCCTTGGAAGAAACTGGGAAAGTGAAGGACCTGGCTGTACATACTCATTACAGATGGACTGAACTGCCAGTACAAGGAAGCTGTGAGGAACCCAAAGAGGTGCAAAACAGAGGCAACTGCTGACCAGGATGCTGCAATACAACAGGGGCCCAAAGCAGTGAGACCTCATCCAAAGTGTTGCACATGATTTTGGCAAGACTATAACAGAAGCAGAAAAAAATTGGTAAGAAAGTAGGGGATTATAAGCTTCTGGTGGGTAAATGCATAGGATATAAAAAAGCTTGGTACATTTAGTTTAGTAAATCAAAGACTGAGAAGAAACAGGATTGATTTCTGTAAGAACAGCGGGGCAGTATGCATCAAAGAACAAGATGATCTGTTAAACCTAAAAGTTTATTTTGGCATAAAATCAAGTGGGCAGAAAATAGGTGGATAATTTTTTTTTTTTTTTAACCACGAAGTTGATAAGGCTTCTCAAATAGAACTCCTATTAGATAGTGGTGGGAACAAAACAGAAGTATTCTCTAAGCTGGAGCTCAAAACAAGCATATTTACAGGCAGTACTAAATGACATGTTTTCCAGTAGCAGGGGCTGCAGGAGGTCCCTTTCCAACTCCATGTTCCAAATACCGCTATTATCAGTCATTACAGAAACAATATAAAACACTGCCAATAGCAGAAATATTGAAAATTAAATGTCATTCCAAAAGGGGGAAAAAGCATATGTATGAGATTTGCAAATAACGTTTAAGTTTGGGGTTATGGCCAGAATCCACAAATAAAGTAACTCTTTATGTAAAATCGGAAAACTAGGACTACAGCTCCAGCTGCTCTCACCCTGTGTTAGGGCAGGGGGGCAGGAGCAGCGGCTGAGGGAAGACCGAGTGGTTTGCCTGAAAGTGCCATGTGTGATTTCTAATTTCAATCCTAACTTTACTTAGAGCAAAACCTTATCTTAGAAGGTAGCAAACAAATCTCTCTAACCTAACTCACAGATCAACACCAGAAAAGTTACAACAGAATAATCTCAATTCTTATTTCAGGTTTGTATTGTAGATGCTCCAAGAGCAAAAGAAAAAAAAAAAAAAAAGGGCAAAAAAAGGTTTAAAAAAATCAATTTCTGATTCATATGCTGCCTTTTAAGACAGCAAAAGGTACTAACCAGATGTTGGAGTAGTCACTTTTAAAAACAGCTTACTCTGAAGTACCACAATCTTTCCAAGCACATAAATAAACATTGAAAACAAACTTTATTAATATAACATGTACAGAATTCTTCCCTCTTCTGCCTAACCTGGTAAATTTAGGTAGTCGCTTCTCCTTCTCTATAAATATAGGTCAAGTCAGTAGCAGAAAATTGCTTTTGTACAATTATCTAGATAAACAAATGGAAATCGCGATCACAAAAAAATCAATCCCATTACACCTAGAACTGGAGGGGAAGGTTTTCATAGAAAACTTTTGGCCAGAAAGGACCTCCAGAGGTCACCCAGTGCAACCTCCTGCTCAGAGCAGGTCTAAGAAAATGAGGTTTCTCAGGGGCTTGTCCAGTAGCGTCTTGATCACTTCTCCACTGTTTTGACATATTCAATATATTAGAGAAATAATCAACTGTTATTGGTTAAAATCAATATATGCATGCAGAATTATTTTCAAAGTAAAAATAACTCACAAGATATAACCAAATTTGTTCATTTAATTAAAAAATATTTTAGTCTAGTGCTTTATTTCTATTTTATAAAGATTTTCAAAGAGTGCAAATAGAGCCCAACTAGGTATGTTTTTAAAATCCTTAAAATTAATTTAACATATTTTATATAATCCATAGGTTTGCATTAAAATAAAAAACACGTATAAAATACTTCAATTGTTCTACGTACCAACAAGCCTTATTACATTCAGCGTAGTGTTTGTTAGGATAGGTGCATTCACTTTATTGAGGTTATAATCTGATCTCTTTCTGCTCCTCAGAGTTTCTCGAGAAACACTTTAAAGAAAACAAAATACACCAAATATGACTGCTTTTATATTCAAGGACATACACATAAAATTTAGCAGAAAATAAATCCTTCCTCCCCTCTTCTTTCACATAACAGTATGCCTTCCAGTATTTTATTTATGTCAAAGCATAACTGGTTTAAGATTTTAACATTTAAAGAGAGGAGTTTGGCCTAATTTACATAACATTGTGCTAGAGAAAGGAGTTTCTGAGTTGTAGTCCAAGGTTGGAGTTCTGCAGGCCTCTGTCTGGCCTCAGATATCATTTTAACTCAAGTTCATAGTTTATGGGGTAAAGAAAAAAAGAACAACAAAACAGGGGCAGACTCGTAAGCTACAGCTGAAAATGACTATCTGGAAATGGAAACAATTTTCGAGAACATGAAACTAAGATAACATTAAATTTTTCATAAATTGCAGTCCTGCGAGAATCAGGGAGTTTGACTTGTTGATCCTAATGGATACTTTCCAACTCGAGATATTCTATGATTCTCTAAGAGAAACCTTCTGCCAGCTGCCATACCTCAAAACGATATTCTTCCAAAAATTCAGAAAGCTTCAATTTCACAACACAAAGCTATGGACAGTGACTGTGGTTTGTTCCAATTAAGTAATTTTTATCAATATCTCCACCACTTCTTTGAAATGAAGTAGCTTATGTGACATATCTTATGAAACCATGCTAACAATATTTTATCCTTATGACTTATTTTGTGAAAAAAAAAAAATATTCCTCTGCTTTGACCCAAGTGATGGCTTCCTAGTTCTCCTGCAATCCTCTACATACATATAGTGCTAGCCTGCTTCACAAAGCCTGAACGGACATCCAAGCAGCACAGTGTCCTAGACAGAAATTTGTATTTCAGATTCTTTTAAAGGTTACAGAGTTGGATTTTGTTTATATGAACATAAATAAAGTATTTATACATATTTTTTCATCAAAATATAACATGCATATTCATGTGTGTATATTTATCTGTAGGTGTGTGTATACATATTTTTAAAGAAAGAGAGAATGTAAAATTCCAAATTACCACCTTCAAGTTACGGAAGAATTTATTTTTTTTTTAAATCTGGAAAAGTTTACTTTTGCTCTGCAAAAGCAGAAGCCCAACCTCAAGCCATTTGTCTGCAAACAACTGCTTTTGACACAACAGAAATTTATGTATGCACAACAGCAGTTGTAGAAGAACCTGCAGTTAACAACTAATGCTCAATAATCAGTTTTCCACTACCTGCTTCAGAGAGCCTTTATCCTCCTTCAAAATCTTGCTTTCCAAAGTTTCTTTCTGCAATAATGATGAGCAGTCTAATGGTCCTCCCCCTTCCGAAGATCTAAGTGCTGAGCCTTTCTAACTGTGCAGGTAGCATAAAGATTATTTGATTATTATTCCACTGTTGTAGTGTATAGATTAAACAGAAAATGAACTAATTAGAGTACTGAGATAAAAAGCCTGTAAATGAGACCAAGGACTGACACAGTCTACTTACCTTTTCGCAGGGGCATCTCCTGTCTGTTCATCCACATAATCTCTTTTCAACTCTTCAGGAACATCACTGTCGCTATCATACTCTTGATATGCACTTTTTTCTTGTTCATCTGATTCATACTGTCAAAAAAAAAGTCATTATTTTCCTTACAATATTGTCACTCGTTTAATGTACTATTTTGGTCACTTATTGGCTTTTACCTTGATCAGGATACAAAAAACTTTGCTGACTGAAAGGCTGCTGACAATGTTCACTAAAATGCAGCAGGCAAATTATACAAAGCCATTTGTGAGTACATTCCTAAACAAACTTCTTTTCTCAGATGTTGATTAAGAGTAAATATTCTCATCATCCAATTTCTTCCAGCTACTGATAACTTTTTTTTTTCCTTTCTTGTTGGTGTATCAAGCACCCACATATCTGAGCTTATCATTTGTTTTACAATCTGACAGAACTGTAATACAGCCTCAAAATGTATCCATATAGTGACAATAAACCGAAAAAACCTGGCACCACAAAATCCTGAATTATTAATGCAAGAGGACTAAACTATTGCTTCACAAAAATGCTTATTTATATCATACACATACACAAAACCAAAACCAAACAAACAAAAAACACAAAATAAAAAAGCCACTACCAACTTCCAATTGTTTGTAAAATTCATTTTAATACACTCCAAAGACATTTCTACCAGACAGTCTTTCAACCGCTGTCCTGGTTTTGGCTGGGACAGAGTTGATTTTCTTCCTAACAGCTGGTATAGTGCTGTGTTTTGGATTTGGTATGAGAAGAATGTTGGTAATACACTGATGTTTTGGTTGTTGCCAAGCAATGTTTATACCAAGTCAAGGACTTTCCAGGGAGGAGGCTGGAGATGCACAAGAAGCTGGGAGGGGACACAGCTGGGACAGCTGACCCGGACTGGCCAAAGGGATATTCCATACCATATGATGTCAAGCTCAGTATATAAACTCGGGGAAGCTGGCTGGGGTGGTGATCCCTGCTCGGGGACAGGCTGAGCAACAGTTGGAGGGTGGCAAGCAATTGCATTGTGCATCACTTGTTTTGTATGTTCTTTTTATTATTATTACTATTATTATTATTTTCCTTTCTGTCCTATTAAACTGTCCTTATCTTAACCCACGAGTTTCACTTTTTTTTCCAATTCTCTTCCCCATCCCACTTGGCAGGGTGTGAGTGAATGGCTGCATGGTGTTTAGCTGCCTGCCGGGTTAAACAACAACAACCACAAAAATATTTCTCATGACTACTATTACCGTGTAATTTTTTTTTTCTCACTGATTTTTCTGCACTTATTTTCTTCAACTGTATGCTGTTCTATCTACATCAACAGCAAGAAGAGTAACTTTGTATATATCTGTATGTTCTATAAACATAAACTTTGGAAATGGAACAAACAGAAACTGCAGAGCAAGCAAGGAACAGGATTCTGCAATGCGAATTAGATACTTTTCCTCATAGAGGAAAATAAAAACTACAACACAACCCAAAAAACATACTGCACTATATTATTCTAAGAAACATTCTAAAGATAAAACTCAGCTGTATCAGTGGAATAAATCAGTGGGGGCTACATAAAAAGTATTTTATTTTTCTTTTTTTGTTTGTTTGTTTCCCTTGCTTTCTCAGAAAACTTCATTACATGTCTAGGGCATGCTTGGATTTATCTGTGTGTGCTGGTTCTTGGTTTTGCTTTGAAACATGCAGCTTCCTTTATCTAGTTAAAGACACAAAATCCAGATATTTGAAATATTTATCTAATTATCAGCGAAACAATTCCTCTTTGATGGAAGAAAGCCTCAAGCACCATTTGTTTCATTTGTCACAAATGCCACAAATTGTTCCAGAATAATGCTATGAAAAATATGAATGTATAGATAAATTAACCATGTACACCTGCCTTGAGACATGCCTTTTTATACTGAGGAACAACATTTGATCTTAATTGCATCTTTTGAAAAATAAGAAGCTTAAGCAGTTATAGACAACTACTGACTCCAAACACCCAGCTGATTTTTTAATTTTCTGAAACAGTTTCACTCTGTTCAATTGTTGAATTGCATTTCAAAGATCGTAAGAGAATTATTTTCAATTCAAGGATGGAAGATTTGAGCTTAACAAGTGATGTCTGGAAAAAATGAGCAACACAGACCACAACATATATAATACCATATAGGATTTCCATGGTAGACATGCATCATTATTGCTAGACTGTGAGTTACGTGGAGAAATACTATTCACAAACACAGATAATACAGGGGGTTCTTTATAATTATGAAGCCATATATACATATTAAAAGTGTACAGTTGGGATTTTTAATTAACAAAAAAACCCCCCACACCTGAAATTTGCAATCTTTTTCTAGTCCAATTAAATGCAGCATTTAATGTCAATCTCTTTTTCAAGTGTTTGAGGTTGCCCTGTAATATAGGTACTTTTTCACAGTGTAAATTTCTTAACCCAGAAAAGATTAAAATAAATACTTGATGCTCTGCAACATAACCCTTTTTCCTGAATACCTACACAACTATTACAGCATTAAGTATATCCATCAGGCTCCAGAATGCACTTGCACTTGAAGAGAGACCACAATACTTTTCCTTTTAACTTTCCCTTGACGTGTACGCTGCTCTGAAGTCATTTTATCCAAGGAGTCAACAATGACACATACAACAAAGACAGTCTGGTTCCAGGATCCTTGAGAAATGGCAAGGATTTAAAGGATACAACCGCTCTCCAGAGGGGAAAACCAAGAAAGACAGACTAAGGCAATGCCAGTCTCTCGATCATCCCAAATTAACTAAGAAATACATTTTTTCAGTCATGCATGGCAATGCCTGGCCCCAGCCTCAAGCTGTGGAGGCTTTTAAAGCCTCACACTACAAAAGCTGTATATTATCATAGTGGGAAGCCCACAGTACAGACAAATTCAAAGCAAACAGAAAAGCTCAGATAGAAAAAAAAAGAATGTAGTATGAGACACAGACTAAAAAGAAATGTTCTGATCATTAGTATTCACAGGTAAAATTTCTGCCTCGTGAACATTTCAGACAAAGGAAAGCTATAATGAAAGCAGCTCAGTTTATTTCAAAAATGAGCCGAGTTCAGGCTTGATTAAGGACAAACAGAGTCATAGTTTAACAAACTTGGCTGGAACACTAGCATGGAGAATTACCACCAGTTATTAAGCATTAATATATAATAAATGACATGCTGATTCAATTAAAATCCAGTGATAGTAAAATGATAAACTGACTACAAATTGTTAACTACAATTCATATTGATATATGAATCTGACAGTTGACATCTTAACTGTCTTAACATCATAGATTAAGATAATTTTGAGAATTCTTTTTTTCTTTTTTTACATGGAAGAATACTTTATTAAGTCTCCTCAACCTAATGCTATTAATGAGCTGGAAAAGTTATTTAATGAGACAAAAATATCTGCATTTTAAATTATGAAGTAATTCTCAACTGTTAAACAGTGGCCTCAACCTGAAGAGACGTTATAAATCCATTTTGAATATGCAGTCTCCAGTAAAACTTTCAAGTGCTAAAAGGAATCCAGATCTCTTGTAGCAACCATCAGTTCACACGTGCTTAGGCAATCAGCCCAAAGGAATCCACAGAACAGTGATCAGATATACTGAAGTTGAAGAGTGTTACAAACCTGTAAGTTAACTGTATCGCAACAAAAATATTTTAGGGAGCTACAGAAAAGGGGCATAAGGCTTTTCAGTGAAGCTCAAGACAGAGAGCTGAGGTGTCTGGATCCAGAAGCCCCATTTCAGTTGTCCAGAACTGCAACAGCTACGCTGTTGAAAAGACTTTAAATTCTCAAAAGAAATCCTGACACTTCTTAGCATCCTACAGATCATTCGACAAGTAAATCAATTGCTTGTGTCCTTGTCATTCAATCTCTTGAAATGTTCTGGGAACATGTCTGCATTGTCTGGAAACAAAATTTTGCAACCTCCATCTGAAATAATTTGAATTTTAAGTGCTAAAACGTGCCTCCGCCTTAACTGGTCAGTCAAGAAACAGAAAACCTTTGTAGAAATTTTATCCCACAGTACCTAAGCAAGTTATTTCTGTTTCTATGTAAAAGATTATCAAATAGGTGTAACTTTTATTTAAAAATAAAAAAGAAAAAAAAATGGAGAAGGAAGATGAAAAATGTGAAAAAGGAATGTAGGATGGTCACCTGGAGAGTATACTCACTGGGGTCACAAGAAACCTTGGTTCTAATACTAGTCAGGTTACACATCCTGTACAACTACTGACAAGTTAATTAACCTATTCTGTGCCTCAGTTCTCTTGGTAAATGTGCATAATACTTCCCTGGCTCACAAAGCTTTTGGAAAGGATTTTATCCTTCCAGTGACTGAGTTAACAGCCAAATACACTGATGGAAACCAAGTGGCTTCTTAGCATTGTGGGACACCCTTGTCTGCACTCTCAGTATGATTCTTTAGATTTACTTCTCATCTTTAAATACTAAAAACAGTTAGTTCCCATTTTCCAATTGATTAAACTCAAGTTACCACACAGAACAAACTTGTTTATATACAGCGTTGCTAGAAACATGTCAAACAAAAGAAATATTCACCACAACTGATTTCCACAAGGAGGGAAGAAAAATCATAAGCATCTTCCTCCATAAGCAATTTACATGGAACAAACTGAAACTTAAAATCACATTTCAGTTTAAAAAAAAGTTCTATACACTATTCATAAGTTCTCTAAATACCACTATATTTAAGGTTAAAAAATATATATTTTGGATGACTGTAAATCTAACCTATATTTCACAAGAAAAATGCATAAGTCATCATATCATTGGTCTTTCAGTTTTTCCACATAGAACATTCTGCCCCTCTGGCACCAAAAGAAAGTCAAAATTCATTATAGCTCTTCAATAGGCACAAAAACAGATTTTATCAATTTAAAATATACTAAAGTTTCACTATTATAATAAAGAACACTAAATTGGCAGACAGCTTTGAAAAAGGAGGACAGTGCAGCCAGTCTTGAAAGCTTCTGACAATGCATGAGCCTACCAAATGGGACACTGTTCAAAATTAAAGATGAGGAAATCGCAACATGGACTTTGCTACTGGTGTAACACATCAGCTTACTGGTAATTCATGGGATCACGATGCCCTGTAGCCCGTTCCAAGACTGAACTGCCAAGGCAGTCGCTCTCAGCCCCACCAGAGATGGCAACATGGCATCCTGACAGTGATCTACCAGACCCCCATCTCCGCCATGGCGCTTTCAGCGACAGCAGCACCTACATGCAAAGCAGGAGGCAAACCCTTTACTAACGAACTAACGCTTACTAATGCTTCAGCTCTGTCTGGGATGGAGCCTCACACACCTTCAAAAAATCAGACACCACTGAAGAGCCAGTATGAACACAGTAACCTTTACATACAGATTCTTTTTCCAATGGCCAGACACAGAATAAAAAGACATTTTTACCTAGGATGATGAGATGGTCGATTTCATTGGCTCCCTGTGGTAATAAGGCAACAAAGATAACAGGTAACCTCCTGGATAATGATATTACTCCATTACAGTAAAGAATGTGGTTCTGGGGTGGGGGTGGCTTCTTTGCTTTTTTCTCAAGAGAATTCTGGAACAAATAGAGGAAAACCATCCTGCACATTTACATTTTGTAACCCATGCAGGTCACAAAGTGTCCCAGTAAGACTTGCAAGACTGATTACCTCTCACGAGCCCACAGCGCCTGTGTTAATCATTACCAGAAGTGGGATGCTATAAGTGAACCACCATTGGTCTCACATAATATGACAATTCCTGTGGAACTATTACTGTATTATTCAAGTACAGAGTTTGTACTTGAAACACTACATTTGTACAGAGAGCTAAAGCCTTTTTTTTTGCTTTTAAGCTCTATTATTTCTCCAAATAGGTTCATCACTGGAGAAAAGGGGAAACAAATAATATATGACTAAAGACAGAAGAGGGTATTACTGACAGCAGTCCGCTTGGCTGCTGTATGATGCTTCAAGCTGGCAAACGTCAACAAAACAGTATGTCCCACATGGTTATCAGCATTTGCTACCTCATTTTTAGTCAAATGATTTCACGATCATAGAAGCAAAAGCTTAGTGCACAGGAAACTGATATCACTTAAATTTTACTTAAGCTAGGTGAAGCAGATTCCGAAGGGCAAAATATTAATTCTGGAAAGAATGAAGCAGGTCCGCTCTAACTTGTGGGGAAAGTTTTCATATCTCATACAAGTGTGCAAACAAAAAGAACAATTCCTCAACATATCCACAGTCAAGAAATGAAGACAATTGTAGCCTTCTACAACTCTAAGTATTCTGCTTAAAAGTCACTACACAAAACTATGGGGACAGCATATGCACTCATTTGCTAGCAGTGACCTGCAAGGAACCAGAGTAGATTGAAATCATGTTCCAACAATTATTCTTTTTTGTTATTGAGATGTTATCCAGTCTCAGTAGCTACAGTTAATATCATCTTTGGAAAATAATTTCACACCTTCCTTATTATTCTACATGCAAAAGGTGGCAAAAAATATCCTGCAATATTTGAGATGTATTTGTGCACTCACAGTGCAGATCATGATGGCTCTATACACCTTCAGAAGAAAGCTGTCTTTGGGGAAAAAAAAAAAAAGAGAAAATTAATTTTCTAGTCCTTTTTTTTCCGAAAAACCTTTTAAAAACTAAAACTACTCACAAACATACAGAAAAGTCTGAAATGATCTCTTCAGTAAAGAGAGTTTTCATTTTGAAAACCTCAAAAGTACTCTTGGTATCATCATTAATCCTTATTTCACTATGGATTATTTTAGCAAGTATCTACCAAATGGTTGCCCAGATTCCCCAGAAGCTTTGTTTCAGAGTGGGTTTCTACAAAGTCTCATGGAATTCTGCAGTTTTCAGCATGCCCTGCAGCGCATTCATCTTTGCATAACATGCTCCTTTGCAGTCTACGTATCGTTGATAACCATGCAACCCTTCTCAGTTGCCTGATATGAAAAGACAGGACAGATGTTCTGCTGTATTACTTGACAAGGGAAGAAGTATCACCAGGAAACTGGATCTCCAGCAGCTTCCTTTAAGCATAATGCAGCAATACTTTTTGCCAATAAACTGTATTTTCTCTACAAATGACCCAGCACAAGAGACTGCAGCATCGGCCATAGAAGGAAAGACACTGCAGCATCACACTCAGGGCATGAGATACAGATCAAGCTGCTTTGCAACTGAAGTTCCACAGGGAAAGCACGAAAGATGAAGCTGAAAATCAACAAGCTATTAGTGTAATGGCTGGATTAACTAACTTTAAACAAAAAAAAAACCCACAACACTAAACTCAATCTTATCATGAAAAAAAAAGCCCAAAAACCACAGTATTCATAAACAAAAGCAAAAGCTTTAATAAAAATATGCTAATGTAGCATTTAAGAGAATGGTGCAAAGTTTCACCTTAAAACATATTTGACCACTGTTAGATTTTGTCAAAATTCTGAATAAAAAATAGAGAAAGTGATTGTTCAGTGTTATAGTAGATCCCACTGTAAAGCCAGATCCTGAGCATTTAGATTACAACTAAAAAGTGCCTAACAAACATCAGATAATCCACAGCAAATCGCATAGGTGTGAGCAAACACAACAGATGGAGCAATCCACAATGACTCTTTCCTAAGAAGCCAGAAAGCCAGTCCTAAAATAACAAAATTACTTCCACAAAGAAAGCTAACTTAAACCCCTGGAAAAATACTAATTTAGGTGGAACACGTCTTGCTAGCCTACAGGAACGCTTGGCTTCAGCAGAAAAAGATATTGATCCAATGCAAAACAAATTGAACTTCAAAAGAGGATGCCTGTCTGTCTGGCACTGTTAAAAGCAAAGCAACCTGCCTAATCAAAGGACTAAAGTGGCTGCAGTTAACTGATCCTTGTACTAAGATATTTTTCCATCATTGCTACACAAAATAAAACATCATTTACTGACAGCTAAACTTGCTTTTCTTTTTTTTTTTTTTTTTATTCTGAAAGACTTCATACCCCATTGGAAGCTAATACATCTTCTGTCTCGTCATCTTTGTTGTCAGCCTGAATTTCAAAAGGGTTTCCACCATTACAGTACTGCTCGAATAATGTTACTGTTGTTGAAATTGCTGAAGCAGGCTGCTTACTAGGTGACACAGATGGGGAACGTGACTGCTCCATGAACTTAAATTCCTATTAATAGAAATAAAGTACAATTTTAATCACCAACAAGACAGTTTCAGTATTGTTACAACTCCAGTTCCATAAAAATAGAGCATAACAACAAACTTGTGGACAATTAACCTGATATGCAAACTTTTAGCCAAAGCTTGCTGCTTATTTAAACATGTTTTTCATGCTGGCTCAAGTTAACCTTGAAATTGTCAATCTTATATGGCTCGTCTTTCTAATTTTAGCAGGTTTTGGCCATGACATGTTATACATCTGCATTCTGAAAGTATCCACTGTCTAAAACTAGGTGAAAACTAAGTGGGGTTTTTATTTTACAGCAATTATGAGATAAAACAAGACCTAAATTCTACCAAAAAATGTAGTTTTCTTTACACAAATTACCTGGTAATTTATTAAAGGCGAAATTTTTTTAAAATATTTTATTTTTAAAAAGTTCTTTTCAAAATATACTACTTTTAATCACACATAAAGTTTCTGATGACTGGGTGAGTGCACAGACTTTTGCAAACATATGGGTTAAGTAGGGTACATAAGATTATTTTAGACATTCTTTTCTTAAAATCTTTAACATTGACTTATCTCAGTTGACATATCATTTTTATCTATTAAACTTTAGCTATTCATCTTCACTAAAGGCAAAATGTACATTACCATTTATCTAAAGGTTTAAAGATCAAAACGAATACAGCTAAAAGGACTGCAATGTTAGATTTCTGTTTAAATGAATATGTTACTTTCTGCCATTTTCTGCTGCTCCAGTCCCTTGAGCAGTATATATAGATTTATAATCCCATTTCTCTATTAAAAGTATTATTTATTTCACTATTGGATGCTACTGAGGGTCCTTCTTCCTTTTCCTTCCATGCTATTACTGCCCCACTAGCCTCTTGCTTATTTTTAGGTAACACTACAGAAGCTGCAAAATTATCTTTTTCTTGAGATTGCTCAGCTATATCCATTTTTGCACCGGAGTGACAGTTTTAATCATAGATACCCATATTTCACTTGTGAAAAGAGGTGAAATTCAGCCACTGCATGCTAAACATCACAAAAATCACTCACAGCAGGTGAGCACACGAAATTACTTGCTTTCAGGTGGAGTTCACCACAGAAGAATTAACTTTTGCCTTTCCAAATAAGCCAGTCTGACCTATGCTTCCAGAAACAGATGCCAAAATTGGCACAAGCAAGGGAGCACCTATGTGACTACTTTTAGGCCCTCATCTTTTGGCATTCTACTCTCAGATAAATAATTTAGAAGTGGAAAATTGACATATTAACAGCACCTTAAAATACGAAAAATAAAGGATAACATTATGCTTACAATTCTAGCATCTTCTGTAAACCTCTATCCGCCTGAAGTACTGCTCTAAAACCATTTGAATCTTAAGTTTCCAATATCATGAAGTGAAATTTAGAGGGGTTTAGCAGCCATTAAAAACATTTGCAGAGTAATTCAGGGATGTAACTACTTCTCAAAAAACCAGGACTCTTAGCTACTGAAATATTAATACATTTGTATGTGTTATTCATAGAGCATACATGAAGCTGCAGAATACTGAAGCTGGATTTAACAGGACAAAGTTCCCAGGTCTCATTCTCCAAAAACATTCTTAATTCTTCAAGACGGGTTCTGAAATACAACGAATGAATACACTTAATTGGCAGTAAGAGTAAATCAGGAAGTAGACAATTATTTAACTTATGCAGTGAACAACACCTTCAAAAACTGTATAAAAAATGCACTTTAAAATAGATATTGAAATTATTCTTTCAACTGACAGACCACCTAAAAGCTGTGGCTACTAACACAAGTGTATGTTTTATGACACCTCTGGAGAAATTCTCAAAGAATGTCAACCAGCAAAATTTGGAAACAAATTTTTTTGTCAAAACTATTAGAAAGTATAGAGGAACATCTATGATTATGCAGTAATACTGGACCTTTTTTCCTCCATGGAAAGTGTAGAAAGAAATATAACATATACTAATACTCAGCAGTACAACAGCTTCTGTGAGCTCAGACAAGACAGATGCTTCTTCCAAACACACTGAAGCTGACAGGTAGCAAAGGGAAGTGGAAAGAACTGATGTTCTACAGACACCTCAGCTTTTCAGAGGAGAAAACATTTAAATGGCTATTAATCTCCTAAGCTGTACTTTTCTGCATAGCAGAACTTTACCTTGGTACTAATATAGAAAATCTATTAGGGAAACATAATCAAGCCATTATATCTCTGCATTGTTTCTCATATGTTTTTAATCATTAGAAAAGCCTCTGTTCAGCCGTAAGCAGAAAAACCTTTATTACAGAAAATCTTTTTGTCACATAATCAGGAACTCATCTAGGAAAAGACAGCAATAAGTGCTTATTGAGGTCACATTGCTGTATCTTCTTAATATATGGTACATCGTTTTGTTTAACAAGTAGCAGTTGGTAAATTATGCACTGGGTTTCTAATTAGGAAGGAAAATATTCGAGAAATACCACTATTTCAATAACAAACTATAATCACCACTACAATTAAAATTTTCTTGTCTCAACAAAATGGGCAATATGTTGAATTATGGCTACAGTTTGCTGTATCTATTTAAATTCACCAGTAAAATGCAAATAGACTTCAAGTGCTATTTTTGAGGCATTGAGTACCCGTAGCTTGCAAATCTTCTCACAGTAAAGCCAATAGCAAAAACAGACAGAGATGCTGTAAAAAAAATCAGTGTTACAGATTAAAATTCTTTGAGAGGAAAACTAAGAGGAAAAAGCCATACAAAAGCAAACATTTAAAAGCCACACAGCACCAGTTTTTGTATCATTTCAGAGCTGAAATCAAGGTACTGACAAAGTCCTTGAACAAATGTTCTTCATTTTCATCAGTTTACAAGTCTAGAAAGTGGCACACATGGAAGGTCTGATGCATTCGTTGCCTGAAAAGCTCCAGTGATCACACACACCTTTTTACAAACTCATAAAAATAAAAAGTAAATCTCACTCCAAAAGTCACTTTACTGATGTTCTCTGCCAAAAGCTCATTCTAATTTTTCAAAATAATAAAATTTTACCCAAAAAAGGCTTCATGTATGCTCTAGTATTACATTGCTCTTCTAGGTTTTCTGAATGACATGACCAGTCCCTTTGCTACTTTCTCTGTGTTGGCAGTTCTCTATAACACCACACCGCTCAGGAGGCCACATATGTCAAATTACAATCAAAGAACTGATTACTCCTGGACTCTGAGCATTTCAGCTCTGCGTAGCTTTTATGTACTAATGAATCCTTAAAAGCACTAGCCTGCCTTTTTTTTTTTTTCCCTCCAATTAAATACACAAGAGGAGTGAAAGCCACATTAGCTAGATCTGAAAAGGCAAGATGCTTAAAGCTTTTATATAAATCAATTTGAGGGATGTAGCTGGGAGAGAAGCCTTTACGTATTTTTCCTTCTGAGCATGCAAACAGCCAATTAATCTTCACATTACCCACACAGCATAAAATAATGTAAAAAGTATTGAAAGGTTCACACAATTTGAGTCATATTAATATGTATTCCCTTTTATTTTCACAAGAATTACAAGAAACCTTACCTTAAAAAAAAAAAAAGAGTTATTTCAAAAAAATATCATTTCTATACCTGTTCCATCAATGTTCCTTAACTTTTATTTTACTCAAAGATAATTCAGAAAATTAGTCTCTGATTCCCTAAGCTCTTAAATAGGTCCTTTAAACATAAGCAAATCATAATGGTCAAAATTATATTTACTTAACCAAATAAGGTACTATGTGGTAAGTCAGTGTAGTAAAAGACAGGTACACCAAAATAGCTCTTATAAACCTAGAGCTTCAAGCTCAGTTTCCAAATTACTTCATGAAATTCAGTTCAAGGTTCAGAAATGCTTTCAAGAAATAAAGATAGATGGCATGGCATCTTAATCAACTCGTCTCCTGACAAGACATAATGTGCATCTGATTAAGGCTCAAGCTTTTCAGACAACTGCAACCAACCTGTCATCATTTACATACTTCATGGATTTTAGGCAGAAAGTCTCAGAGCAAATGGGTTTGGATGTATTACTTGTATGACAGCTCTCATACAACAGAGGACAAACAGACCAGGACGGAGAAAGTTCCTTAGAGCAAGGCAGGCTGTATTTCTTCTCATATCTTCCTAGCTTTTTACACTCAGAAAGAAGATAAATGCTAGATAACTAGAATGAAAGACTTGTCAAACATCCAAACCAAAACATTTGGGAAATCCAGAAATCAAAACAGACAAACAGACAAGTCTTGAAGTTGTCATAGCCATGTATCATATCCGAGGCCAGAGACTGCCTGCACACGACAGCACATACAACTGGCCCCAGATATGATTAGTAGAGTTGACAGAAACATAATTAGATACTGCCAACAAATAAACTATGAAAACATGACTCAGTTCGAAACATCTTATTTGATATAAGACAAAACTGCATATTGAAAAAATTATTTAAGAGCCACACCTCATCAGCTCTTTTTATGTAATGGCATAGACAAAGAAGTAACAATTTTGCTAGGAAGCATGGATTTCAGAGGCATTCATCCTCAGGATCCCAGGAGACAGCTTAAGAGGCAGCCTGAAAAACTACTGAAATTCTACATAAAAAGTTTTCCATCTTTATCTGGCTTGCCTGCTGCAGAACTAGACTTTTCCACAACTTTCTCCACCCTCTCCACTTCTCCAGGGTTCAGAGCTCTATTCACTTCATGAGACATAATCCACTATCTGTCAACCTCAGTTCAGGAACTCATTGGAAACCTTTGGAAAGCATTAAAAGTTAAACTCAACGAAGATGAATGCCATAAGATTCACCCACTGTACGTATAGTAAGCTCACCTGTGGTATGTTTTGAAATAGTTAACACTTTGTTTTCTGATAGATTCTTGTAAAACTTCAGACTTACTGCCACAAAATTCTTCTCCAACTTGCATCAGTCTATAAGAATAAAGCAAAGTTTAGAAATATGTATTGATTAATTAATACTGCTGTTCCATCCTCAATTACAAGCCTCAACCATTATCATGAGCGTCCATGTATCTCAATACAAGCAGAACATGAATGTTAAGTTGCAAACACTTCACTGGTTCAACAAAGGTCCATGTCTCATTTCCCTCCAAATCCTATCATAAAGTCCCATAAGCATAGCGACAAAGAGCCATAAGCAAAACAAATGACTTTTTGAGATCCTATTATGTAGGGCAAACTGTACAGCTCACAGTCCGAGTCCATCATTTTTGTACCAAAACAGAAGGATATAATACTGTACCCATTAGCAGTACAACAGTATTTTACTGCTCTTGACTGAGAGTCCCTTTAAAAGTTTTTAGAGACATCAAAATCATCAGATCTGCACATCTGAAATCTTGAAGGTGGACAATATCAAAATCATATCACACTTATGCACTACTTGAGCAGCGAAACAATCTATACTACTTCTCCCAAATACATCCTCATAAACTCCCACATAAAGAAGTGCTCTTCAAACTATCGGTAGATATGAACAAAATTGGCATCAGAATGCAAATATCAGCCTTAATTAACTGTGCTGCCTTACCAGAATTCAAGTTTGTGTACATGTATTAAGTGGTCTTATGACCACATGGGTGTACCTGCTGGTGACATCAAGTACAAATATGAAGTCATCATATTTGAAGTTAGACAGATCTGTTCCCAGAAGATATGTTTTCACTTTCAGTTGAACATCCTAGAAAATACAAACAAGTTTTTGCATACTTACTACATTACAGACAAAAAGGTGAAGGCTCAAGTGCCCCGTGCATTGGCCCTTTTGGTTTGTTTGCACTTATCCTTATTTTTGAGATTTAGAGTAGAACTCAATTTTTTGTAACACGAATTATTTCTCATTGACTTTCTAAATATTATTATAACCAGTTTCTTGAACATTCTATAACACCAGGTCAATCGTAGATGCTTTATTGTCACCACAAAAAAACAAAAAAAACCCGAACACCCAAATTACAATTCAGCCAGATAAAATTTTACAGCTTTGTCACCATACACTTGGGGTCTCACTGCACATCAAACTGATCCAGCAGTCAGACCAGGAATACTGTGATACCAGGCAGGTTCACAAGACTTCTGGCTCTCCACAGTTATGGTTTTATCAGAAACATAAAGCAGTATGACTGCACATGAGAAGAAAACAGATTGTGGGGCAGCACACAGGTCAGGAGAAGTGGAATCAGGCTGAAAGTCATGTTACTATGTTTTGGGATCTTGACTGAGTTTGTAATCATAGCAACCAATACTGACTGAGTCACAGAAATTATATTTCCATGGTTTTCACATATTTAGCGCAAAAGAAATCACTTAAAAAAAAAATCCCTGGAGATACTTTTTTTAACAAGATCAGTATAAATTTAACTGTAATTACTACTAGGGGGAGGGTGGTGCACTGGCTGAGAGATAAATATTTAGGGGAAAAAAAAAAAAAAAAAAAAAAACCCAAAAAACATACCTGCCATATTCGTGAAAGCCCATGTTCCAATTTCTTTTTTACATAGCTGCGGTCAAAACTGTTCTCTTCTGTTCCAATCACATTGCTGCCATCTGCAACTGAAGATAAAAGATATTGTAGATATTTCCAGAAGCCTTGAAATGCATTCTAGTTGTCTAGCCATAATGAAACTTTTGCCTAGGCCATTATCATATTATCCACTATGCAAACTTCAGGAGAGCTCCATTGCTCTAAACTTTTGAAAGGAAACGAATAAAGCACATATAAATATTATATACTAATGCAGACTGGGAGAGCTTCTGATTGCTTTTATGTAAGCAAGATATCCCATTCAATAAAAATCAAAAAAAGATAAAGAGTAACAGATACTGATATTTTAAATACAAAAGATAAAGTTGAATGCTGCAGTGAGCACTGCTTATCATCTACAACATTCTCTAAGATATTCTACCTTTGTAGACAAGAATCATGAAAGTAAAAATCTCAGAAGCAAGATTTTTTAACTTTCTGCCCCAGTAAACTCTGTCTGCAACTCTGAGGAAAAATACTGAAACTTTTTCCATTAACTATGAGAATAACGTAGCATGTTCTTTTCTTTTTTTCCTCTCTAGTACTAATCTGTGCTTACGCATGAAGTAACGTCGATCATATAATCTGGTGTCTTTCATTCTTCCAAATTATTTTATCTAAATCTAAAACCTTCACTCCCACAGCATTGGTCACTTTTCAAAAAAACACTGTAATGCACAGTAATCTTCTCCTGTATGTGGTCCTCTCTTCTCCCGATGGAGGAAATATATATTAGTGATCTGACATGAAAGAAAAATTCACATAAAATATGACACTGGAATATTACAAAGCACACAGTCTTCCTCCCACACTATCATTCAAGAGGTTGCAAGCACAGAAAAATTATTCTAATAAGACTGCCTGTAGTACCCCAACATTGCTGTGCAGTTCCGACCTGTCTTTCCATCTCTTGTGCAACCTCCAGCTAGTTTTCAGTACTTGAGAAGACTATTCACTCCCCTGTTCCTGGCCCAGCTGGTCTCATCTCTACCTCCACACACAGGTTCCCAACTCAAAGATATTTCTTTCCCTTACTCCCAGTCTGAGCATTTCTTCTCAAAAACCACTCCCGAGGCCCAAGTCATCATTTTGCACACACATCAGAAGTCTCCTCCCTGCTGCCCACGAGTCACTGGAACAGGCAGCACAAAGCGCAGATCCTACAGGAGCCCAGAGAGGGACCTGGAGAAAACTAACTAAATAAATAAATTAAAGAAGTCGCTTAAGATATCGTGGGAAACACAGTCCGTATCTATCATTTGGGCCTACCTGGAAAGAAAAAGGACATGTCTAACAGACATGTGTAATGTTCTTGCCTTAGATTACATTCTTGAAAGATGGACTCTTTTTAAACCTGCTGTACTTCATGACCAAGTAGATATATCAATGCTGCAGTGCAGACAGGAAGGTAAAGAGTAGAACGTTTCACCACTCCTCAATGACTGGCAGCAGCCTCTTGGCCAGCCCTAACTTGTGGAACACATTATTCAGATGAAAAAAAAAGAAAAAATTCGTCCTAGCATCAACAAGGAATTCTGAAGTGATGAAGGCCATGGACCAAACTGCCTCATGAGCCCTGTAAGGAACGGGAGGCTGGATACAAGACCTTAACCAACCTTCTCAGATGTGTGCAGAACAGACCTGCAGTACTTTCAGTCGAGTAACTCCTCCTCACAATTAAAAGCATAATAAAATATATTCTGGAATTTGGGTTTATATTAGGGATAGCTATTAATTTCTTCCAAGGCCACAAAGCTGTGTTCAGCTCCTTCCTGTTTTAAGTCATTAAGACTGCATTTGCAGGTAGACTAAGAATTTACCCTAATTACTCAAAACGAGAAGATAAAACGCTGTTTGATGTAAAAAAAAAGACTCAAACATACTATATCTACTGTTGCAGGGCACTTAAAGAAAATTTTCCTTATGAAAGAAAAATAATAAAATAAATATTAGCCACTGTAGACGTAAATTACAATTTAGTAGCTGTACCTAAATATGTTCCTCTTCCCCTGAAAGCAATCATTCTGACATGCATTTTCTAAAGTGATTTATCATGGAAGATTAAACAAAATATAAACAGAAAGAATGACACAACTAGAGAAACACTTATGCTTTCTCTGGCTATATGAGTAAACACAACCAGCTACCGTAGCCACAGCACACTCTTTAGAAGTTTCTGGAAGCTTCTGGCTTCTATACTTCCACAGAGTGATGCCAAGTCTCTTCTCAAGATTAAGACCATAGTCCTTGTCCTCACGAGCTGACATTTATGAAGGGATGGTTGGAGAGAATCATACAGATGCTACTGTTCAATAAAAATCCACACAATATTCTCTCTGGCATTCTCCCGGTGCTCCTGGATTATGGCCAGTCATGCTAAGAGGTCTTGTTTCCAGTCTTTTAATGAACTGTACTGCAGCTAATTTAACACATGAATTTAGGATAATTTTCTTGAAAACCAAGGACTGGACAAAGATCCTCAAGAATTTACACTTCTTTGAAGAATTTGGAACAGGTAGCAGAATACATACACGTTCATAATTTCGCATAAAAATAAGAATCAGAAGCATCCAGAAGTTTTTGTTCTAGATGCCTGATATAAATACAGTAATTTTTCGGGTTTCTCAGTATTTCTCCAAAATTTGTAAAGGCAGCCTTCAGTCATAACAAACGGGTTTTGTTTAATCATTGCTAGTCAGAGGAAAAAGAAAAAATATAAATCAATCGAATCATTGCCCTCTAGCTTCATTCTTTGAATACCAAGCAGGTCTTGCACAAAATTTGTGCAGTATTATAAACGGAATGTTTTGGAAATCAAAAGAGTTGAAATTAAATTTATATCTTGCATCATTTTCTTCTTACTTTTCATTGGATCTCTTATAGTAGTTAGCAAATTTACCACTAGGTATGCACTTGTGAAATCAGGAGTTTAAATGCTGTAGTGATCATTTTACTGCTCAGTTTCAGTTCTTCTGCTAAATTAGTGTCTCAGGAACACATGTGAATTACATCAACGTCACAGTAAATTTTACCATATGTGAAAATTCAACTGAACCAGACAGGGCCTCGCACAAACCAGTGCGACATTGAAGTTCACTTTGCTTTCAGCAGGGAAGACAAAATGACCTGCCCAGATCCTTTTAAAATTCATTTTTTCTTTGATTCTATACTACAAACACAAACAATGCTTCAACCATGACCAATGTGCAATGGAATATTTTCCAGTAAGCAGTTTGTTTTCAGGGATAAAAACTGTATCACAGCAGTTTGCTGTTTACTATATGAATAACAAAATCAAATAATAAATAGCAGTTCATTAAATGTGACATAGAACTCATTTCATGCTATGGAGTTGATACTTTTAATTCACTAATTTTATCTTCAGTATGATTAAACAAGCCCTACATACGAACACTTAATTCTATCTTTCCTAGAGCATATTAGAGCAATTAGTTAAGTGTTGTTATTTGATGATCCATAGAACTATCAATACCATACATTTCACTATGACTTGCTGCTACTCTGTTACAACACTTCAGCAAACTAAATCTCATTACTATGTCCTATTTCGTGAAAGATACTAAATATGTCTCATGCCTTAAAAAATTTTAGGATTGCCTTTGTATCTAGAGATAATTATCTGTTTCCATTTAGTTTCTTCCAAGTAAAGGGTTTTTTAATTGACCTTAAAAAAAAGTAATGCCCAAAGACCAGCCCACACTATAACTGAAAGAACTGCAAATTCTGAATTCCATTCTAGGGAAAAAAGTAAAAATCCTCAGTCTCAAGGACTCCCTCCTGTAAACATCGCAAACAAAACAAATCCTGTTGTAAAAGTTACTATTCCATTTTGCTCTTCAGTCTCAACCTAGACTAATTTTCAGAACACAAATAAACCGAACATTTAATAATATAAAGCAGACACAACTCTTTCCTCAGAGATGCAGAAGGGCAATTATTTACAAGTTATGCAAATTACATTTTAACATCTGTAACAGGCATTAATAATCACAAATATGTGACACACGACCTAGATGAAGTGCAACCTCCTTTCCATAATCCATGCAGGAGTTCTTTTGGATAAGCTTCACTATTAAAATATGTAATTCGTGCCTTCTAAGTCCAACTTCTCACTTCTACAGCTGGTTTGTGCCCTAAGAGCAAGAGTCCCTTGACCCCTTTAAGGTACTTTGTAAGACTGCTAACATTAAGTGGGACAACAAGAGAATAATACTGGGACAACTTTTTGAGTTCTTAACATTATAAAAGCCAGATCAACATACAGCAGTTAAGGCTGCTCCTTCTATTGGTTCAGTCTATGGCGTTAAATTGAGGGAACAATTTTAGCATAATTTCCAGAACTGTCTTCATGGTTCCTTCCGACATACCCGCCTTCTCTACAGGAATGATACTCTTTGGCTGTAGCACATATCGCAGCAATTAAATCAATAAATATGGAATGAGACTTATATGTACAGGTTTAATAATTACTACAGCATGAGCAATGACTTTGAGAAAAAACAGACATTTGGAAGATATTTATAGTCCCTCTGAAATTAAATTATACTTGTGAAATTCCCTTTTGTGTGCTTTATCATTGCTGAGGTATTTGGAAAAGTGATTTAGTAGCTCAAATATATTCTAGTTGTACATTACAGTTAAGCCACAACATCTCCAGAAACTTGAAAAATGAGTGACAGAAGATTTAGGGAATTAGTAGTAAACATACCAATATACTCTGGTACACCTTTGAAAAGCAATACATTTAGAATTATCCATGTGACTGAATATGCCACTTTATTCAGCTTAATGGTTCCTTTAAAAGGTTTTGCAGTACAAATGGTTTTCTTTCTTCAGGGTATCACAAGCAACCACACTAAGAGGAACTATTTTTAAAACTACATATGGAGCTCAGTAAGTAGTCTACTGTGATAATGCTTCCATGCAACAAACTCTTTATGATATCTGCTTTATTTTACACATGCAAAGACCACAATAAAATGAAAACAAGAGAAGGAAATGTAATCATATGAAGTTATTTTAAATTTAAAAGTAAATACTATTGAGAATGGGCAATTCACTCAAAACTTCAGGATCTTTCTTCACTTGGTTCATGTCAAAATTTATATTCTAACTCTTAATTTTAATTGATATATTTATAAAAATGTCATCTGAAATAATAATTTCAACAAATCCACATACTACGAGCAATAATGCTAAAGGCACTGAGTCAAGACCACAAAGGTATCGATACACAAATTAACAACCTGAGCATAAGAGAAGTTATTTCCAAATATCAGAAGTTTTGTTTCCAGAACAGTTTCTTACCAGAAGACACAGCTGCTGCCTCATCTTGGTCGTGATTCTCATGCCACTGCATCGTTCGGTAGTAACTCAGCATGACTTCCCAGAGAGCTTTGCAGAGATCAGCAAGGCATGGAATGTAGCTATCTGATGTAATATGCTACAGAAAAACAAAATAATATTGTGAAACTTAACAACTGTGTTCACTTTTTTCAGAGGCAAAACCATACAAAAACCTCCATATTCATACAGCTGAAGTGTTTGATGTACATCAGTTTCCTTTTCAAAAGTTGTTGAGAGCCGATGAATGCCTCATTTTAGTCAACAAATCAAATGCTGTCTAAATGTGCAAAGTTTATTTGTTAGCTCCTTTTTTTTAAATTTTCTTCAGTTGGCCAATAAATTAACCACCTCTTATATTTATGGAACACCAAGGTAGATACAGAAGTCACACAGTCTAATGGTCGGCACCTCTCACCATCAGAGAGGGATGCAGCCACCCCTGTGACATGCGGACCTTGCATCAGTTCAATGACACAGGTACTTGTACTTCAGCAGTACAGAAGCCATCCTGGCTGGTGCCCCATTGGATTGAATGCTGTATAAAAAAGACATTTAAAAACAAAACCAAATGTAGATGGCAGCTGTCCTACCTCCCTGATCCACCCTGCTCCATCCAGCCAACTGTGTTTTAAGATGTTCATTAGGTGAAGAGTATCAGAGAAATAGATACACAGTAGAAATATCTAAGAGGAGATTGTCAGGTCAAGGGATGAATTTGAGAAGGGGTCTTGCTGAGTAAAGAAAAGACTGTAAAATATATTGCTTATTTGGGCGACAATGGTATGTGACCCTCATCTCACCTGCTGTGAACCAGCACAGTCTCACAGCTTATAAACAAGGGCAAAGTCCAGCTGCACAAATGTGATTTCAATTCCATTATTGTTTAAAGGTTCTCAGAGAAGTGTGGAAATCAGCGCTTCAAACTAACACTGTTGCAGAAAACAGTTCATACTTTCCCATTGCTACTTCAGTGTCCACAGTTGACCTCCTACATGGCGAGTTCACTTTTATCATGCGGGTACTACAGGCCAACCCAAAAATGTACATCCTAGGTGATCGAAAAGCTTTGGTGTTACACCTACAGCAAAACTCTTCAAAATCAGCAACAGCTTCTGCAATAGTGATGTCAATGTAACCACGAAAATAATCAACCATGGATTCTATAGAGAGCAGAACCTTAATCAAAGTAATCAATTCCCTCTGAATTGCATCCTCATCCACTGACGTAACTGTGGCTTTCAGAACACTCAGTGTCCTCCCTGAGACATGAATTGCAACAAAACCTTGATAACCTTGTATATTACGTTTGTTGGATAATAAACAATAGACTAGACAGATTTCTTAGCAAATGCGTCACTTATGGCTCTCCTATTTTTCAGCTTTCAGGTGAAAAAAAATTCATGTTCTCTTAGTTTCGAAGCTTAAATAATGCTTCTGGCAGCAGCACATACCACCCAAGCCATATTCTCTTACACTCTGCTTATGAATAAGGACTCACAAAAACTGTTTGTTAGCATTAATAGATGACATTAGCAAAAGTACGTGGAGGCCTCATATTAATCATTACGTCTTTTCCATCTGCTTGAGATTTTTTAAACAAATTATTATTCTGGTTCCGTTCCCTATCAAACCAGAGCTGCCTCGAGGATATAAATTAGGCATTCTGGACATACCAACAATAAAAGAAAAAGTCAAGTTCTTGGTGCATAAAAAAGTAACAATTGAGAACACGACTTTTTATTCTAAAACACCCTTTAACTGGAGAGTTTATATACATTACTGGCCGCATTATTGAGACACTTTAATCATAAATAGTATAGACCTCGGCTAATAACGAAAAAAAACAGGGTATTAAGTTTATCATTTAAATAATAAGTTGCCCTGCCATTTCAATAAGTGTTTCAGCAATTTTCTCTGCCAGCTCATCAGGAAATATTACTTTTACTGTATTTCAGGGCTTTTAGTAGCTGTAAAATATAAACTTTGGTTGCACAGATCACTACACTTGAAGAGATAATGGCTTCCAGGTAGCCAAGAAGAAAGGGTCACTTACCAAATACCAAGACAATTCCATTTAAACTAAGGAAATAAACTGAATTTCTTTGAACTTATGCTATAATTAAGAAAATCAAAACTTGAAGACGAAGCAGCCAAACTGTACCCTGTTCCAGTAGTATTCAAAAGGAGAAAGTATGTAAAAGTTAGAGCATGGCATATCACTAGGAAAAGAAATGCTCACCAAGGAAATAGTGACTCAGAATGCACAGGCACGTAACTTACATGAATGGCTAAGAATTACTGAAAACACTATTCTTTTAAAAAAACACCCATTGTTATAAAATCCAGTATCTGACTTCCAGAAAAGAAAAAAACAAACAAACAAAAAAATTAAAACCAAGAAAAAAACCCACTGTAGTCTCCCACTACCCATATAAAATGGAAATGAGCTAAATGAGTTCACTTAAAAAGATTTTTAGAAACACACAACAGGACATCTTCCCAAAAAGGAAGACTTTCATTTTGTATGACTTCCATTGTTTAATTAGAGTAAGCATGCCATAACCACTTACACGCTAAGAGCATCCTGGCTTAATAGTGTAGACAGCTTGAAGAGGGTTCTCACTGGAACCCGACACAGAGAAAGAAGGCTCATATTTTACCTTTAAACAATTTATTCCCTGACAACTGAACGCAAGAGATGAAAAACTGCTGGTATTTTTTCTACAGGTAGTTAGGAATGGAACTGCTATGGTAGTCCAGCTTACTCAGCACTCTGATTTTCACAAATGCACTGCAACAGGTAACAACCAACACTGAACAACATGACTTGTAACAGACACCAAACTTTCCCATGTGCAGCCTGCCCCTAAATACTTAATTGTTACCAAGAGAGTAATGAAAAATTAGAAATTAAATAAATAAATTTCAAGGAAGTTACTGCAGTATTCAGAGTACATTATAGTCCTAACATTTGGGTACCTACAGATTGACAGATTTCAGCTATTGCAGGCTCACATAACTAAGGAAGCATCTCATGAGGATTCCACAGAAGGAAAACCAAATAGAAATAATGAGAAATAATTTTGTAACCACACAGTAAAAAACACAGATCCTTCTGCACTGTAAAGGGTAAGGATTAACAGCAGCACTCAATCTGTATTTTAGAAGATGCCAGGAGGAGCTCAGTAGGGCTGTTTGTAAATGGAAATAATTGGGCTTAGTATCATAAATATTAGCAAAGAATAATACTGAAGGGCATATAGAAGTGTAAAGCAAAAAACTCAGAAGAAAACTGCATTAGAATCTAAGAAATGAAAACAAAAACACCCTCTGAAGGCAAACAGAAATATGAAAGGGCTGCCATCTAGAGAACAGAGCTCAAGGTTTGCTGGCTTTCTTCAATTAGGTTTCACCTCGGTGAAGTGCAAATACAACCTAGCTGGAACCTTACTCATTCTGTTCATTAATACTTATGTCAATTACTCCCGACAAATTAATTTTTCATAATCTACTTTCACTCATATGAAGGCTGTTAGATTATGTAAGCTTTAGAAGTCAAAGGGGCATCTCTTCACAATGAAATGGTTGTCAATGCAGATGTGCTGTTTACTAGTTGAATCTACACAGCCCCTGGGGATTTGCAGAGTCAAAGAGTAGAAAGTGTATAAGAATATGAACTTTAGTCTCCTTGTGACTGCACTTTGATTTAATACATTGCAATTGATGGGGTGGGTCCTTGAGCAGATGAAGTATGATGAGGGTTCAGTCTGTGACTGAAACAAATGATTGAAGTACATTGAAGATGGAAACATAATTTCAAGTTTTAAATGGACCACTTAAAATATCTCATACTCACTCTCCCCACCACCAAAGTTTAAGAAAATTTCTCAGGGTGTAACAGTAAGATAACAAGCGAAAGAATTAAAGAGTGAAGTACAAATACTACTCAAAATACAGTAATTCATTTAATAACATTAAAAAAAATATACATATGCAAGAAACTGCATCTAAAATCTATACTAGAGGAAAATACACAGTTATGCCCAGTCCATGATTTGCCTGTCATCAGGTTTTTGCATCTTAGTATTACGGCTGTCCCTTATCTTGATAAATAAAGTGCAGCAAATCTGATGCAAATTCAGGAGCAATGGGAAGACTCCAGTTAAGTTCATATCTTTACAATAATCCATACTGAAATGCAGTATTACAGAAATTGTCAATATAGCCTAGACGCACTGAATAAACTTCAAAGCTAATGGTGCTTTCAGTAACTAGCGTATAACATTGAAGACATGGGAGTTTTGAAATCTTGATCTTCTCTTTGTATCCTACG
Source organism: Caloenas nicobarica (assembly GCF_036013445.1). Taxonomy (NCBI): domain Eukaryota; kingdom Metazoa; phylum Chordata; class Aves; order Columbiformes; family Columbidae; genus Caloenas; species Caloenas nicobarica. Next base: position 25,916,459 of record NC_088246.1, on the reverse strand, counting down.
ATGTACTACTTCCTTTAGATGTGTGCACACTAACTACAAAGTGCTAAGATTTAGTGCAATCAAAATCAGCATTAAGTTGTGAATAACCAATCTCTCAATTAGCCTATGAGTTGTATTAAGAAACTATAGTAACTGCAGGGTTATTTTAATAACTGAGTCCCTACTTACATAAGGTACACTTAAAACAGTGGAAAAATTCAGATTAAAACGTATACATATTTGCAAGAATTACATACTGTACAGAGGTCTTTGTACTGTAACTTCTGAAACTTGGTGTCTGTGTTTCCTGCACACAGCTCCACGTATCCAAGGACTACTTGAAACACAGTGTTGTGAATGGCTTGGGTGAAGTGCATATGTAACTGGTCCATTGCTGTCTGAAAGAAAAGGAATAACATAAAACCAAACGGTAAAATTCAATTTGTCATATGCCACAGTCCTTTAATGCAAGTCTTTTCCAAAACTAAATGCCTAAAGATTGTAAGCACAGCCTCCAATCTTTGTTTCAAAAACACCCGACAGAGAACTTGATAATATTACAATATGGTAACATAAAAGAGTTTGGGTATTATCAGTAAAATCAGTTTCCCCTGCCATTCTCCCTTTATAACTCACCAGTTATTTCACATTATCACTAGTAAATATAAATTTTATACATATATATATATTTAATCATAGAATTTACTCATTCATTCATTTACTTTCCTAATCATTGATGAATGTGTCAAAAAGAAATGAGTTGAAATCAGTGCTATTTTTTCCCCACTGGAAACACTTCCAACTAAAATAAAAATATTTCCTTTGCAATTAATAAAACCAAAACCACAATTACAAAGTCTGCAATCCATTCACTTCCCAAACAGAGTTGTTCCTTGAGGAATATAAAGTAGGATTAAGTGTTACAGAAAGGCATGCACATCACATCAATAAATTTCTTAAAGAAAACCTCTTTGCAATAAAAACAAAATATGGCATTTGTTTAACAAAACTTACTTTTTCCAGAAAAAAAAAATCAGTACATGTACTAAACATTGAAGACTATATAACATATAGGTTTTGCTACAATCACGCCTGAGTTTCAGGTGAGGCTGTTTCCCTGATCCTTTGTTAATAAACTGTACATAACATTAGTCCATTTCAGACACTGACTTTTCTCACTGCTTCAAGATATACTAATAATTGGTATATATGGTACATAAGAATTGATTTTTTAAATTATTTGATATGCCGGAATGAAATTATCAGGTCCTGCAGATTTGAAAATGCTCAGTTTCACTCCCTGCTATTTAACATTCTTTGCTACTGACAGGAGCTGAAAACTCAATTACCCCTGTAAGAACTGAGCAAGAAATTCTGCTTCAATCCTATTGCAAATAACCAATCTTCTGCAGCTAGTCCTAACTTGAATTAGGCAAAGAAAACAGAATGACAAACGAAGACATGAAAAGTACTGAAGACACTGAGGGTTCTTGTCATTTTGTTTAATGAGGACAGGTCAAAATGAGAGATATTTAAATAACGACACAACTAAATTCTTTTCAGGACAAGTTCAAAATACATACTTTAATAGTAATAAAAAAACGTCAAAAACAAGTCACTCTATCATGAAAGCGTAGCAGGCAAAACCATGCAGTAACAAATACTACTTTTGTTCAGAAACTTCATTCCTCTCCAAAAAGTCTGCTTTTCTCAACATATCATGCACTAGACTTCAGAGCAGTGAAAGCATTATCTCTACTTTTGTTCAGGAAATAAAGGAATTGCCTACAATGCACTAACAAAGGAAAAGTCTAATTAATCTTCTCCTCTGATTTTAAGTTGCAGCCTTTGGGCACTCAAATAACTCTGCACATTGTCAAAGTATGAGAAAAGAAATCTGTTTCTGTCCTACTGCAGAACTATGCTGTTATCACACTTAAGCCATGGAAAAAGAACCCATTTTGCTAGAAAGGTTCTGATTAGAAAGAAAGAAAAAACAAAAAAAAAATAATTGGGAACAAATAAAAATAAGGCATTCTAATGTCAGCCATCCTTCTGAATACTGGGAAAAAAACATTTAAAAAAAAGCCAAGCATAATAAAGAACAAATGGAGTTCTTGTCCTGTCATCATCAGGTGACAGGCACTTTGATGTGATCTCTAGGAACTAAAGCTCCCTGGAGGAATCTCTTCTCTAAGTAAAACATCATTGCTGCACTGGCAGCACCATGTTTAGCCACACTATGTTATGAGCACTGATCACTGACAGAAGATGCCTCCGGGACTTTCTCCTCTCTTTACCTGCCTTCACTTCCCAGGAGCTTGGTTTTGGCTCCCACTCTTCATATCTGCTTCCAAAGGAAACAGGTTCGCTGCCTTCCCACAGAAACCACCCTCAGCCTCGAGGCCAAGAAGAGAACTACATCCTATCGAGGAGTTTAGACCTACATATAAAAGGCTCTAGGCACACAGAGATGCAACTTTTAGGACATGTCCACGGTATAGGTTTGACATGCCTTGTGCCACATTTTGTTGCCAAAAAAGTATCTCCTCACATCTTCATTCCTGTCGCATTTGAGTACAATATAAAACCGGAATGCACACGTGCAAGGTACAGGTTGTGCACAACTCAGTAACAGCCACCTAGCTATGAAAAGTAGTACTCACATGCCCAAACACAATTAATAATGCAAACAGCATCGTAAATAGAGCTGAATTATGGAACTGTTAGAGTAATACCATGTCCAAAAAGCTACATGTTACCATAATATACGGTTTACCTTCAATAATTACTGTTAAAATTACCTGAGCATTATAAAAGTCTTTGTATACTCAACAGGATTCATAAGCATTAGGAAAATAAATTTCCGTCACAGCACTCAAAGCTTCATGCTGCTACACCGCCCTCAGAAGACGAGCACTAACCTGTGTTTTTCCAAGCAGCCTGTAAGCCTGCTGAACCTTTGTATAATGACTGATATCAAAGTTCTTGCATATTTTGGAGAGCGCTACGTCCAATTGTTCCTATATAAACGAAGGAAAAAACATATTAAACACTTAATAGAAACGGGCCAAGTAATACATTACTTAAGCAATAGCAAGTGAGGAAAAGATGCTTATTTAAATGATCTAATAATTATGCTTGTACAATAGCCGAGACTGTACCTTTTGCAGACTGCAGTACTTCAGTCTGAGACTTCTGTCAGCCAAACAGTTCCCCCATTTCCAAGAACAAGCATAGTTAAAAGTTCAGTACTTTGTTGAAGTCAAATTCAAAGTGATGTTTACTTTGAGCAGGTCTAGCACCACAATATGGGAGAGCTGGGATTTCTAACTTGGCCTGCTCACACTCACAAAAAACCCCCAGATCTGGGGAAAAAAATTAAAATGTTCCACAGGTGTTTCAGCTCAAGCAATTCACATGTAGACTTTTTAACCTGACCACTATCTATTAAATGGAATTAACAATATCTGACTTAAAAGTCCATTGTGAAATAAGTCATCTATGGAGTACGATGCCAGGACAATATTTGGTACCACATGAGAAGAAAAGAAAGCACGCGTGCACGCAAGTACTAGTTCTGCCATCATGGCTATATCTTAGCACACTGCAACAGCTCTGCTATAAATGAAGTTCATCTTTATGTGCACTGAATTAAAAAAAAAAATAGGATCATGTACTTAATGACTAACTAATAAGGCTTCCACAAATTCAACCATGTAGCTTAATAATGTAATTCTAATGTCAGTGCTGTAATATATTCAGAGAAACACAGCCTAACTCTAGTTATTTTCAATTAACAATGCAAGAAAACAGGAATCAATAACATGATAATACACACAGCTAGCAGGTATCTTCTCTCCTTGCTACTCACTAAAGCCATTTCAATTCTTATTATTTAAGGATCTTGCAATGTAGTCTTGCTCTTGCAAATAGAAACCACAGGAGATGGTTGCTTAGTGTCCCTATGTACTTTTACTCACTCCAATAGAAAATTCTCATGAATTATTCTATTTGTCACAAAATATTGATGAATTTTAATCACAAAGATTTGGTAGGGGGTTTTTGTTACTGTTGGGCTTGGGAGAGTGTGTGTTTTATTTTGTTGGGGTTTTTTAAGCAGATCAATATTTGCTTTAAGCACAAAATAGGAGAATAGAATACAATAAAATACTGCATTTTTTTCCAAAGCAAAATGGTAAAAGGACAAGTAACCTAAAGATTCAGAACTTCTTTAAAGGGTTACTCAGCAATTTGAATTTCAGCCATTTGGTTTCTTATTTCATGCAGAACATCTGTACAAGCAGAGAAATAAGGATATCCAACTGTCCATCAACAGAGTTCTTAAACACAGAGCATGTTAATCTTTTCAGCTACATTTTTCAATGGTTCTTTCCACGATGGCCACCTTGCATTTTATTTGTAACACAGTATAAAAGTAAGGTCAATGTTAAAACCTAAATTAAAGACAGAAAAAAGAAAAAATGAATGGACATAAGCAGAGGCACTCAACTATTGAGAAGACTCATTATCAAACATTAATTAGTACAATATGATCCTATATTAACTAGAGTATGTATTTCACAGGAACACTCTATGAAGCCCAGGATCACTTACATTCTCCCAACATATAGCCATAATTCCAGTAAAAAATAAGATGCTTTCACAAGAGGGGAAATAAGGTATTTCTATAAATTCACAATTAATAAATAAAAATCTTGAATACAATTATTTGGCCAGCTGTGAATTGCTATCACCAACCAACATAGCACATTTTAACAGATTTTAGTACAAGCAGAATTTGCTTTTGCAAAGCTGTTACTGGAAGTAAAGATGCACATCTCCTTTTAAGCAACTTTGATGTTTTCTCACAAGGAATAAATGGCACATAAATTAAAGCAATAGGAGTGAAAGCTGAGTGATCTTAAAAAAAAAAGTTTAATGACTGGCCTATGTGAGAGTGAGAAGAAAAGTAATTTCATTAGCTCCTTTGAACAAGTCATGCTCTGAATAGAGCATATATCAGTAAAAGAGTAAAAGAACAAAGAAAAGCTTTGCAAGAAAGCTAAAGTACAAATGTGTGAATGAAGGAAATTTAACAAAGTTCTAACTGTACAGGGAATTAAATAACAGGGTACAATAATACATGCACTAATCTGACTTTCTAAAGAGCATGTGACCAAAGAGAGGCTGGGACAGCTAATTCAGTTTCTGGCTGTGCATTACAAGTGTAGGCACTACATGCACTACATATACATTATACATATCTACATCACTAGAATTCTTACGAAATGCTTGCCATGTTTCAGCTCAAAATTACCCAGTAATGGAGTTAAAAGAATTCCTGTTGTTCATGAACATTTTCTTGCCACCAATTTCCAGCAAGACACTATTTTATATTCATTTGCTTTTGCGATACTATTTACTAACTTAAACTAATCTTCTGTCTTAGTCGCAATCTTTTCCAGCTATTCAAATCTTACTTCCTCTGGCTTAGCACTGGCTCATCCAGCAGTTGTCTTTTTGCTGATCTCTAAAATTTCCAGTGAAACTGTCATCTTGTATGTAGCTTATACAAACCCATCGGCATGCTGCTAATTTACTTTTCACAACTATTTAGGAGTAGCAGTTCATGGACTGAAAACCACTGTGCACCTTCGCTATACAGGGAGCACGCCTTTGCTCCAGTACTTCAAATTTCATGTGCCTATTTGATGGCTTTATCACTTAAAGTGGGCACAATTAGTGAGCCTGATTCATTTGATAACATATTCTAGAGCATTTAATTTGACTGCAGCACAAAAGGCTACATGAATAGCAATGACTATAGTATTCCAAATAAGGTATTCGAAAGAAATGCGCATGTTCTGTAATTGTTAGTAACATTGCATTACAACGCTCTAGTACCTAGAGGTTAAATACTAACATACTAAACACCAATATTCAAATTCTTACCTCTATTTGTTCCAAGGTGTCTTGCAGTTTTGAATTTAACTCACTATTAATGAAAGAAAAAGAGTTTAAAATCAAGCTACTGATCATATTAACATTTCACACCAAGTTTCTTGTTTCCAAAAAACATATTTGCCTGCTACCAAGCCACAATATATTAATTTATCATAAATCATTAACCTGCTGTTTCTCTGTCAGACTAGCATCTCCACACTAATATTACTACTGAAAGGTACTTGCTGCAGGAATTTATAGTATTCCTAACACTTCAAATTAAAGTACCTGTTGCAGCAGCACATTATCCTAGGTTTACAATGCAATAGTGTTAAGAGGGCCCAGACAAGACCCCATTTAGCCAAGTATTCGAAGACATTCCCAACCCCTAAGAAACTCTTGCTCTAACTGTTTTGATTTGGCACTCTGGCAGAACATAACCAGACAGATCAGGGCTATCAACTCTTTGCAAAGTATGATACGGTAAGTTTTACTTGTTGCTCAGGAACCTCTTACAGAAAAAGGAACTTAAGCTTACACAATCCAGAAAATCTTTTTAAGACCATAACTTCAATTCTCTGAGCCATATTTGGTATAGAAAGGTTAACAAGAATAGCTACCATAAGATAAAATATTTAGGACAAGAAAGGCACAACCGCTCCACAACTTTCCAACGATCAGCTTTAAAAATTTCAGAACACCAGACAGAAAAATAAGACACAAAATATGAATACTGTGTTTTTGTTTGGAAGGATCAAAGCAGCCAAGAAATAGGCAGGATATTCTTTTCAGTATGGAAAGCACAGAGGTTTCATGGGATAATCACTGTACCTGATTTTAGACAACTTACTTCTGAGCTCTGAAACTTCCCCTAAGGGGCCCACATTAACTATCCAAAGACACATTCTAGGTTCCCTACCTAATTCTCTCCACTTAAATGATATGCCCATCACCCCTCCTTTTTCAGTTCTGCTAGATAACCAGGATACAATACTCTTCAAAGAAAGCTTTAAATAGAAAAAACTGTATCAGAAAGAGCTGGCATTCATCACTAAATAGAGTAACCAACATTTCTTTGTTGTTTCTCCACATGCGAAAGCCTGCAACAGAAAAGCCTCCACAACTATTTCATGTTACTACATCTCCTGCTGGAGTTTATGAGCGTTTCCTGTTCCTCAGTTCTTTTAGCCAACAAGAAGACATTAGAGCAAGAGTAAGAACCTTGCTCTGAGCACAGAATTGCTCCTTCTTTCCACCTTTAGAACTAGGTACAGGATACAGCACAGACCATCACCCCCTGTGAGTAAACATGGAGTTGGTTTACATGTTGAAATTAACTGGTCTAAAATACAGAAGTTGCTGCACAGGTCACCTCTGCACAGACTGAACAAATGAAGCAGTTCTACTGCTCTAAATCCTATGAAAGTTCACAAAGCCCCTAATGGCAGCAAGTACCACATAAACACCAGACTATGATTCCTTTCAAACAAATGGCTGAAAAACTTCCTGGGCTCCAGAAACCATTTCTTGATGACTGCAGATGATCACATTTGACTAATTTCATGCCTATACCAGCACAAAAACTAGTTCTTCATTTCCACTATTCTTGGGCGGCTCAGGGATCTGAGCCCTCTTGTCACAATTCCCAGCAAATGCCCCAAGATCAAAGCCATTCTGCAAAGCATACGTTTTGTTCCTCTGGGGAGAGGGGGATGGGGAGGAATTCAAAAGATCTTTTTTCACATGAAACACAAGCAAGGTAAAACTGCCACGTGTTTCTCATCCATACTATTTAGTGCATGTCCTTTTTCAGCACTGTCTTCCCATTCAAGCGATGGCTCAATCACCAATTTTAAATACTCACATTCATAAGTTATTTATTCAACCAAGCTATGATACATGGAGGTGCTTGCAAGAGTACAGCCAACACTTATACTAACTTAGGAAAAGAAGATGGAATCACAGAATTTTGTAAGAAAAGTAATTTTCATCAAGCATTGAAGTTAAAACGTAGAAATGCAGCATCCAGTTAAATCTGTATTTTCTAAGCCAGAATTACAAAGGTAGTGCTTGGACATAATAGCTACATGATTATTAGAAAGCCCATTTACCATAATTGAGAATTTAATTCAAGGCATTCATTCCATTCATTAAAAACCTATTAGAAGTCTTCTTTTTGCATCCCCATCCATACAAATCTAAATTAGTGCATTTTTAGAAGGCACATTATTGGAATACAACGGATGTAACATTTCAACCCAAATGCCACAGAGTCATCCTATTATCTGACACTACATTTTCCTACAGTTTTTTCAAGGGAGTCTACTCACATCAGAACTGATCAACAAGCAGAAGACAAAAGCCTTTGATTTATATTTTTAAACAAAAATCACATAATGCAAGCATTCCCTAGGAAGAAGACAACAGAAAACAAAAATCAATAGACATCCAGCCTATTCTTTCAAAGGAAGATGAGCAGCCACTCTTAAAACCACAGAAGTCTTAGCAGGGAGGTGAAGTGCTTCTCTCTTCAGATTATGCAAACACTAAAATAAAAAAAAACAAAACATACACTTCATAGAAAGGTTTAAATCCCCTGGGGTTTAAGAGCTACACCCAATTCCTACCACCATCGAGCAAGAAAAATGTGAAGAATGATTGTACAAAGGAAGGCACTGATTCTTGTATGTGGACAGAGGACAATCTAAGGAATGCTGTGAAAATTCCTTGGTAAGATACAGAGGAGATGCCTCATATAAGTATGTTATAAATGCTACCACGTCTCTTTTCTTGCCTGGCTGTTTTTTACTGCAGTTCTAAACAGAAAGGCAAAAGATCCATTTATTCATTTAGCCCAATCCAGGGCTAGTGAGACATTATTCCATACGATACATATTCTCTCAGACTTCTGAAAGTAAAACAGTGCACAGAGACTGAAATGTGTGCACTGGGGCTGGGATTTACAGCTAAAATGTTCTTCTGCTCTCACAATGCAAACAAAATTAAGCTCAAAAAACTCTCAGAATAAAGAAGCAATGCTGATTTTTTCTGTCATCATCCTTCCTTTCAAGAAACTGTCTTTTTTAATGCAAGTATATCCTTTTGAGTGCAATAACAAAGTAAATCCTCGCAGCTATTTGTCACGTATCTTGTCAGTATGCTATCAGATTTAAAACAGCATGACTTTTGCAGTTAAATATTCCAAATGGCAAAAATGTGAACTGTTTAAATTTTGTTATACTGGACATAGTGTAGTGGAGATAAACTTTGAAGCTGTAATAAAGTAATATTAAACATAAACTAACATTAAACAGAAACATTCATATCATGTACAAAAAAACAGAATTTAACTTGTAGAACTGTGTAATTTAACCTAAATCTCAAAAGAGCAAGATCTTCCAGATGAGCAGTGTAAGATTCTAAGAAATTGAGCTGCCTTTTCAAGATGAATAGATGTTGCTGATTTCTCCAAAAGAAAAAAATGCAGATGTGCAGAATTGATCGGATTAACATTTGGAGCCACAGAGCATCTGAAAGAGCAATAAATACCAAGGAGACCTTACTGAACAGTATAGACGAGACACAGGTATGGAAAACTGCAAGGCCCATCTGTCTACAGAAGGGAGAGTCAAGCAGAGCAAAAGTTGTTCAGGAATAATGTTCCTTCTCAACAACTGAATTGTCAAGGACTGGGTGAAACCACATTTTTCCTCATCCAATTAAGCAAAGAATAGTTTTCATTCACTACATATAAGGAAAGGATTCGAAATGTTAATACATGTAGGCAAATGTTGGCTGCACAGTCAATTTATATCCATCCACAAGTTTTATGGAACTAAAAAGAGACCAAAAAACAGCTTTGAAATCTGACTTCAGAATAGAGAGGGGCTTATTTCCAGGTACAATTTCTAACTTCATACACTTTTTTGGTGTGTCTTCAGATCCTGGAACAACTATACCTCAGAAGTAGATCCTAAACTGAAAGCAAGGATTATGGGTAATTACTCTGAAATTGCAACAAAGCAGACATTTAGAGGACAGAGGAAAGCAAAGCATGTGTTTTCATAGATTTTTGGTCCTTCAAAGTCAGACAGCAGTCTGACAGGAGACCAAACAATGTCAGAATTTTACCCATAAATTTAAAATTATAATTAAAAATATCGGAAAAAGAAAATCTAATTAATCTTATCATCTTTGTGGATGAAACATCTAAATTCACTTCATTTTACTCCTTTATTGTCATATCTATTATGACTTTGAACTTAATGTTTACGCAATTCTTTATTTTTTTTTTCTTTCTAAAAAGCAACAGAATCATCAAGTCTTTCTAAGTTAGGAACTGCAGATATTCAAATTATTTCAGGTTCTGAAAGCAATTTCTCCATGACAGCATGAAGCTCTGCACTTGCTAATTTCATTGCTAAGAATCAGGGTATGTTACCATCCACAATCCATCTTGCTGTAGGTAAATTAATTCCAGAATGTAAACTTGCTTATTAAAAAATTAGCTCTGGTATCTCCAGGCTGCAGGTTGTAGTAGTTATAATTCAGTCTTAGTTGAAACTTTACCTGTCAACATACTTCAACAGTTTCAAAACAACGACATAGTCCAAATATACATTACATAGTGTTACGATTGTGAAGACCAGTTAGTAGTGGTACAGGGAGGGGGGAACCAGTGAGGATGCTTATGCTTTTATAAATGCCTCAATTTTACTTTTTTAAGCAGAAAACTAAATTTCAATTGAATCTGCTTCAGAAAATGAGAATTACAAATAAATCACAAAGGAGCTGAAATCTGCACAATGTCATCTCACCTTATACAACTGTAGTGTTTGAAAGTGCTGGCAGCTTTCTGGCATTCCAAGCACAGCTGAATAGCTCCTGGATAGTCCTCTTCCTTAGGATAAAACACAACAGAAAGCTAATTTGGCTTTTGAAACAAACACTGCAGTACCCATTTTTGCTGACATGCTTATGCATAAACATTAAGAAAAAATATTTTGCCTCAGGTCTATATAGTAAAGGAAATGAGTGAGGGTCTGTTGCACAACTTAATGCGCACACAGTTCAGAATTAGAAACAGACGACACTTTAGCAACATCTGGAAACATTATGTATTACATTACCTTATGCATAATAATTGCTGTTTTGTTTACTTATGCATTCATACAGAACATATAAAAAAGTCTTTATTACAAAACAACTAACAGTCTCCCAGTTAACTTTCAAACCTTTTTTTAATACAATGTGATCAATTCATGAGAAAGGAAAGAAGTTCAGGCACTGGCAGGCTATTGCCATAGTTTACAAAACCTAAAAAGGGACAAGGGAGACACTCCAACATTATGCCCAAATAAACACTATTTAATTTGACACATTGTCTAGCTAATTAGAAATTAATTTAAAGACAACTGGCACACACAAGGCCCCAGGACAAAAAGAACATACTTAGAAAAAAATAAAGAAATATTTTCCTAAATTATAAGAAGAATATCCAATAGGTAGACAGATAAGTCAGGAAGTACTTGAAGATGCCAGGACAAAACCAAAACAAAAATATACACACAAAAATGTAGAACCCCCAGATCTTGCCAACAGAACATGTGCAGCACCTTGGGTATAACTACTGGTTTTGTATTCTATCAAATATGAGACCAGAAAGGCTCTTGGAGGAAGGAAAACCCTCTTTAATAGCTAATAGCTTCCCTTTTTTGTCCTAATTACATCAGTTATATTACATGCTTCAGAGAGCTCAAATGCAAAGCTGTTACTGGAATTTCAAAGTCATCGACTGAAGAGTAAAAACACAAGGGCAATTTATGTTGAGCTATTATCAGAAAGGAGTTTCTGAAATTAAAGTGGTTTTAACAGCAGAATTCTAATGCAGATCAAGTTTAGCTAAAATCACAAAAAAACAACCCACGTATTACCCATTAGATGAAAACAGAACAGTACATTGGTCTAAAATGATTGCTGCCTTTACAGCTCTTTGCATCTTTCTCCATTGGAAACCTGATACTTGCTTCACTAAATACCGGGGAGTACTGGGGAGGTCCCAGTTGACTGGAAGTTGGCTAACATGATGCCCATCTACAAGAAGGGCCAGAAGGAGGATCCAGGGAGCTACAGACCTGTTAGTCTAACCTCAGTGCCAGGGAAGGTAATGGAGCAAATGATCTTGAACAACATCATATGGCACATACAAGGGAACCATATGATGAGGCCTGGTCAACATGGATTTATGAAAGGCAGGTCCTGTTTGACCAACCTGATCTCCTTCTACGACAAAGTGACCCACCTAGTAGATAAGGGAAAGGCTGTGGATGTTGTGTACTTAGACTTCAGCAAAGCCTTTGACACCGTATCCCACAGCATTCTCCTGGAGAAGCTGGCAGCTCATGGCCTGGATGGGTGTACTCTGCGTTGGATAAAGAACCGGCTGGAGGACCGGGCCCAAAGAGTTGTGGTGAACAGAACCAAATCCAGTTGGCAGCTGGTCACAAGTGGTGTTCCCCAGGGCTCAGTGTTGGGGCCAGTTCTGTTTAATCTCTTTATCAATGATCTGGATGAGGGGATTGAAAGCACCCTTAGTAAGTTTGCAGACAACACCAAGTTGGGTGGGAATGTTGATCTGCTGGAGGGTAGGATGGCCATACAGATGGATCTGGACTGGCTGGATCATTGGGCTGAGGCCAATTGTATGAGGTTTAACAAGGCCAAGTGCCGGGTCCTGCACTTGGATCACAACAACCCCAGGCAGCGCTACAGGCTCAGGGAAGAGTGGCTGGAAAGCTGCCTGGCAGAGAGGGATCTGGGGGTGTTGATTGACAGCTGGCTGAACATGAGCCATCAGTGTGCCCAGGTGGCCAAAAAGGCCAACAGCATCCTGGCTTGTATCAGGAATAGGGTGGCCAGCAGGACTAGAGAAGTGATTGTGGCACTGTACTCAGCACTGGTGAGGCCACACCTTGAATCCTGTGTTCAGTTTTGGGCCCCTCATCATAAGAAAGACATTGAGGTATGAGAGAGAGTGCAGAGAAGGGCAATGAAGCTGGTGAGGGGTCTGGAGCAGAAGTCTGATGAGGAGCAGCTGAGGGAACTGAGACTGTTCAGCCTGGAGAAAAGGAGGCTGAGGGGAGACCTTATCACTCTCTACAACTACCTGAAAGGAGGTTGTAGCATGGAGGGTGTTGGTCTCTTCTCCCAAGTAGCAAGTGAAAGGACAAGAGGAAATGGCCTCAAGTTGCACCAGGGGAGGTTTAGATTGGATATTAGAAAAAAATTCTTCACGGAAAGGGTTGTCAGGCATTGGAACAGGCTGCCCAGGGAACTGGTAGAGTCGCCATCCCTGGAGGTGTTTAAAAGGTGTTTAGATGAGGCTCTTAGGGGCATGGTTTAGTGCTAGAGTTAGGTTATGGTTGGACTCGATGATCCTGAGGGTCTTTTCCAACTGAAATGATTCTAAGTCTAACAGAACTCAAATCAGTAATATATCACAGAATCACAGAATGTTAGGGATTGGAAGGGACCTCAAAAGATCATCTAGTCCAATCCCCCTGCCGGAGCAGGAACACCTAGATGAGGTTACACAGGAAGGCGTCCAGGCGGGTTTTGAATGTCTCCCGAGAAGGAGACTCCACAACCTCCCTGGGCAGCCTGTTCCAGTGCTCTGTCACCCTCACCATGAAGAAGTTTCTTCTCATATTTAAGTGGAACCTCCTGTGTTCCAGTTTGCAACCATTGCCCCTTGTCTTATCATTGGCTGTCACTTAGAAGAGCCTGGCTCCATCCTCCTGACACTCACCCTTTACATATTTATAAACATTAATGAGGTCACTCCTCAGTCTCCTCTTCTCCAAGCTAAAGAGACATAGCTTCCTCCCTTGTTACACAAGCAGGCTTTCCAACATATTCTACATACAGCTCATCCCTGGAAGTTATTATAGCTTTGTGTCTGGTCCTTTTTTTAATTGGGAATCCTATCTAAAAGTGCCCCTGTGAATGGCTACTAAGAGCTCTCATGCATATTCCAAGCTATTAACTCCTTCTTGGAACAAAGACAGTAAATTGGCCAATCTCGCGGATACCTTATTGGAAGTAGACAACGAGCACAGCTCTAAAACTGCACTTAGCCAGAAAGGGCAGTTCCAGTCCTTAACGCTTAAAAATCACTGGCAACTTATGACAATCAGACATCAGGGTCTGTGTGTGGATGCAACACCCACACTTCTGCCTCAAAACAACTCCCACCAGTAGACAGTGAAGAGCTAATTTCCTGTGTAACACAATACAGCACAGAAACAAAAAGCTGATCATTGTACAGAGCTTCCCATGCAGAAGGCAATGTTTATGCAGCCTGTAAATTAATACATTCTTGCATGGTAAAGAATAGGAAAGTGTGCTGAGACAAGGTATATTACCCAAGATGGAAATAAACTCAAAGAATCTCAAGAGTTACAATTATTAAGACTCAGTTTCCAAATTTAGTAACTAGGGATTATCATAATGACATTCCATCCAGTATAGCTGTAAATATTTGGCAAACTAGCAAGTCAAAATTGTTACACTACATCATTAAAACGTGGTTGTCAACAAAATCCTGAAGCTGTCTTTCATACAATTTAATCAGCTTAAGACAAGAACTATCTACTGCATCTTTAGTCAGTAAATACATATATACTGTATCAGTAGAATTTTCAGTGTCGTGGCCTGCATGCCGCAATGTTTTCTCAACTGGCTGTTAAAAAAACAACACAATTAATAATGAGAGAAGATACCATACTTGCAAATAAAATAGTAAGGAGCCCATACATAAATTTGTACAGTACCATACCAGTAGAAGTACTTTATCCAGACTGAGCATATCAATAATCAGCTAGATCTCATCTTTTATTTTCTTCCAAATATCAAGCTAACACCAGAGGAGCAGCACAAGTTGAGGGTAGGGAAGACAGTGAAGGCTCCACAGCATTCTTACCATTATAATTTGGTCTTTGACAGAAAATACTTCCCCCACCCTGGAACAAGGGCTATCTAACATGAAGTATTCCTCAGAACATTTTAAAAAAGAATAAAAATATAATATCACCATACATACACACTCATAGCCTTTTCGCAAGAGGAAGGAAAGAAGGAACAAAATTAAGATGACTGACAAAAGTAGACTTAGAATAGCTTCAAATTATAATAGTCTGGCAGGGACTTACCTCCAGCATCTCACTCAAACGCACATCAGTTCTTTGCTAAAAATTAAAAAAAAAAAAAACAAACCTGTGATAACTACGCAGAAATGAAGAAAACTATTTTGCCATCGAACAAAAACAACTGTACATACCAGTGTCTTTATTGTTCTCAGAGACTTTAGCAGTCCAATAAGCAACTGTCGTTTCCTCTGATTTGCAAGAAGCCCCAAACTAGTTTGTGTGAAGCCTTCCTTTGCTATATTCAGGTGTCTGCCAAAGATAAAAATGAATATAATCTTCGATGATATGTAAAATAAAACTTATTTCTAATAAATTCTAATGTTTCCATCAAAATACATGCTAGAAAATACATTGCCAGTATTTTTAGGGAAACCCAGAAATTGAGATGATACCAACAGACTACTAAGAAGGTATGTATTCCCTTCTGCAGAACTTGTCTGTGGATCAATAGTGTGTAGCAAAAGGTTCATAGTTTGAAGAGAACTCCCAGCTGAAAAAGTGAGAGCTGCAAGAGAGAGAGCATCTGGTATTTGTTTCAGTATATTTAACTACTATTGCTAATTCCATTCAGCACATAAATAGGAAATATCATCAGCAAACAAAATTCCTGTGTTTACAGATTTCTTCTTAAACACTTTTTCCCCTCTTTCAATCTCTGTCCTTATTTAAGCAAGATACCTTCTTCCATTCGTGCAAATAACCGCTGCTAACTGAAGGCCAGTCTGCAATGATGTAATACGTTCAAGTTCCTACAGAGAGACAACAGGTTAAATAAATACACAAGTTGAAGTTGTGCTACATACCAGCAAAGACTAGTCATTAGTAGGTTTCTCTTGAGATGTTACAGTGACCTTGCAGACTTACTTTAAATATTATTTGTTTTATCATTTTATTTATTCTAAGCACTGGAATGTAACATTAATATAAGCTAACTTTTAAAATACAATTCTGTTTTGAAGAAAGGTACTTGCAATCCATTTTCATTGCAGTGGGACGCTCTACATTTTTATACAGTACATTTAGCCTAAGAATCCCTATACCACTAATGCCCCACAGCAGAATGATAAAAGCTTCAGATACAGAAGCACAGTGTTTAATTTGCGTTAATATGCCAGAGAGCAGCAAAACCGAAAACCACCTCATGTTTCACACAGCATTTTCTGGTTTAGAAGCACCTGTGTTCTACCAAATTAATAGATGTCACTTCATAATGAACGTTAATTGTATCCTGTTGAATTTCAGCTGAAAACTCTTCAGCACAGGTGACCTGAATTTAGCTTGATTTTGACTTAGTGAAGTGCCTAACATAATCTCAACTCCTTTAAAAAGAAAAAACTTTTAATATACCTATTAGGATTTCTTTTGTTAGGAACAGAACTGCAGAAAAGTGAATGCTCTTCCCATGCTAAAGAAAAAACCTTTTTTTAAAAAAAAAATACTGCTTCTCATTTCAAAAGAGCTTTCCATGAAGAGAATAGAGACTTTCACTTTGAAAACTAACCTAATTCTAAAGACATGATAAGCAAAAACAAGTTTAAAGTTTAGTTCAGTTTAAGATAAGCTCCTGGTCATTCTCCAAAGATACAAGTAATTCTGACAAATCACTGAACTGCATCTTTCACCAAAACCAGTTCCTCCTTTATGTTAACAATGTTGCTTTTGCAAAAATGACAGCTTAGTTGCTGATATGCATAATATCTTAAGAAATCAAATTCAAGGATGACTTTCCTCAGTACCTACTTCTCACTAAAAACATACTTTGCAAATGTCAGAGCTAGTGAAAAGGTCAATATTTCCTTTTCCATGAGGAAATGTATACAATAAGGAGCAACTCCAAGCCAGCTTTGCCTCTTGCAAAGATTATCTAAAGTATGTCCTTTGAACGTGCCCAGGTGGAG
This sequence comes from Caloenas nicobarica, assembly GCF_036013445.1. Taxonomy (NCBI): domain Eukaryota; kingdom Metazoa; phylum Chordata; class Aves; order Columbiformes; family Columbidae; genus Caloenas; species Caloenas nicobarica. The sequence continues at coordinate 25,899,430 of NC_088246.1, read as the reverse complement.
ATGCAGTGGGGAGAGAGCACAGCCTAATGGTCCCCAGAGATGGAGTATTCCCTCCAGCATTTAGGGCTGAATACATTTTTCTTTTCTTATTCTTCCACCCATTGGTTGTTCCTAAAGCATGCCTTTCCTTCCAAGGAGAAGGGAAAATTATAAATCCCTTGCCTTGTGCCTGCGCCATGTCTTTCTCAGCCCACAGTAGTGCCTGTTAGACCAGTACTTCATACTAGAAATGGGGTGCAAATCACGACTTCCCCACACTCTCACAGCCTGAATTCATAGGAGAGGTGCTCCAGCCCTCTGATCATCTTCGTGGCCTCCTCTGGACTTGATCCAACAGTTCCATGTCCTTCCTGTGTTGGGAACCCCAGAGGTGGGCACGGGACTCCAGGCAGGGTCTCACAAGAGCACAGGGGGACAATCATCTCTCTAGGCCTGCTGGTGGTCGTGCTTCTTTTGATGCAGCCCCATGTACAGCTGGCTTTCTGGGCTGTAAGCACACATTGCTGGGTCATCAACCAACACCCCCAAGACTTTCATCTGAGGGTTGCACTCAATCCATTCTCCACCCAGCCTGTGTTTGCACTTGGGATTGTCCTGACCCATGCGCAGGACCTTGCACTTGCCCTTGTTGAACTTCATGAGGTTCGCATGGGCTCACCTCTCAATCCTGTCAAGGTCCCTGTGGATGCCATCCCTTCCCTCCAGCGTGTCAACCACACCACACAGCTTGGTGTCACCGGCAAACTTGCTGAGGGCGCACTCAGTCCCACTGTCCATGTCACCAACAAAGATGTTAAACAGCAATGGTCCCAATACTGATCTGAAACCATTCCTAAACACAGGCACTAAAGAATCTCCTGTTCGAGTCCACTACAGGTCAAGCCTGTGAATTCATGTTTTCAGAAAGCCTTCTTAAAATGGTCATATGCCAAAGCCTTTATCATCCTAAGGGCCTCCAGCACAATACGCCCTTGGTTCTTTTCACTCCACGGGTAAGAGGTTTAGCATACAGAGACCGCTGGTTCTAAGCAGGCACTAGCATCTCTACTAACAAATGACTATTAATATATTTAATCCCCAATGAAACAAGAGTAGCATTATAACAGCAAATAATTGAGTGGTTTGCTCTTAAAAAGTGACTGTTAGTTGTCTTACCTGAACATATGCAGGCTGTTTTTCAAGAATCAACTCTGCAACTTTCTTAGATACCTTAAAAAGAAGTATATTACAGGTGATACGTAGCAACCTCAATTAAGTAGGCCATTCCTGTACTGAAGTTCTACAAGTTTGTGATTCTGTATCATTCAGCTCTGTAGTATTCAAATTTATTCATTAATATGCCACAAGGTAAAAAACGACAACCAGTAAGACATGAAAAATATTTACGGTTCTATCTAGGAATCAGTGGGCATTTCTAAATTAATCCCTTCTCTGCTTGTTAAGGAACACACTGGAATAGCAAGTAGAAATAATATAGGACACTATAACTGCTTACATTCTGCTTGTGGTACTGCTAGAGTACAAATTTAAGTTAACCATCTACCATGGAGATCTAAGAAAGCTATAAGGACATCTACCTTTCAAACCAATATTGTATTAAACAAAACTCCTATAAAAATTAATATTCATCTTGTGCATGTTATACCCTTTCTTTAGCACACAGAACATCAGTATTTTAAGATTTTCACCATTGTTCTGAACTAACTGTAAGTGGAATGCTGCTGAGAGCTGCAGTCTGTACTGAATTTAAAAATGGGCATTGTCACCTAGATCAGTCTCCTGTGTGCAAACACACAAGCTTAAAAAAAAAAAATCCAACTGTACTAGTCATATAAACACAGGCTTGAGAATAGTGTGTTTTGTTTTGTTTTGTTTTTTTCAGGAGGGATCACAAACAGTTCAAACATGAAAAAGAAATCATTGGTTCTGTTCTATATTCTTCTTTGGGAACAATACTCCCAGAAATGAAAAAGGAGAAAAGGAGAAAAGGAGAAAAGGAGAAAAGGAGAAAAGGAGAAAAGGAGAAAAGGAGAAAAGGAGAAAAGGAGAAAAGGAGAAAAGGAGAAAAGGAGAAAAGGAGAAAAGGAGAAAAGGAGAAAAGGAGAAAAGGAGAAAAGGAGAAAAGGAGAAAAGGAGAAAAGGAGAAAAGGAGAAAAGGAGAAAAGGAGAAAAGGAGAAAAGGAGAAAAGGAGAAAAGGAGAAAAGGAGAAAAGGCAAACTAGCTATGACAGTCAGTCAGCCCACAATGAACTACTGGGAAAGAGAGATGAGGAAGATTTTATGTATTTGACTGCTTCTTCAAACATAGCAAAGTTGGGATCTTCAGTCAGCATTCCTGTAACAAACTGACAGTGGCTCCACCGGGCCAGTTCCCATCCTCTGGAAAAGCGCCTGCACACCAATGGTGTTCAAAGTACCCCAGTATCATCAGGTAGCAATCTGGACACAGGACATGTATCTAGCTATGCCTTCCTCCTTCCACATTAAAAAACGTCCACAATCATCAAATGATTTTAAAACCTCTTAGCTCTTCTATAAATAATAAAGGTTTCTTCTGCAGGACAGCAAAAGAACCACTCCAGAGCAGGGTGGGGCAGGAAAGGATGTTATCAGTCCAAAAGCTACACAAGCCTACATGACCCCGGGCCTCTAAAGAAGGTTTGTTCTCTGCACAGTCTCTATCCTTTGGAATTTTCACTTCCGTTTTCCAATCTGTTCTTGCCACAAGCCTTGTACCTGTCAAAACTTTAGGACAGGGATACACCTGCTAGTCATGCATTCCCCTATAGTATCTAACAGTTCAATTCTTCACTGTTAAAGGGATTCATGAAGCAGTATGCATTAATATAAGACGTGTCTCATTTTCAGTTTTTAAACTGCTTTTTTTCATTTTCAAGTTTGCAGTTACACTTGACTAATAACAACCTCAATACTAACAAGCATCTGTGACTGCCACACCATCTTTTTTTATTTCCCTGAACTTAGTGATATTACTTTTCTGAGCTTCCAAGTGATTCTCTTTCCTTCATTTTGGATAAGCAACATTATCGCAGGTTATTCATTTTGAAATTGTCCCGCTCCTTTCAGCATCTTCCATGTAATTTTGTTGGAGTTAGTTTTGTTTTGGTTTAATTCTTAACTTTTGGAATGTAGCATTGCAACCGCTAGCAATGAATGTGGCTGCAGTTATCAATGCAGGCAAACAACAATGTTCTTTGAGGGGACCAAACAATTTTATCCAAAACAATTTTCTCTTTCTTATCACATCAGGAAAAAATATTTCATTTCCTGAAGAAAGAAAAAAAATACAGCTGAGGATATCAGTCTACTAAATAAAATGAAGACAGACATAAAACTAAAAAGCCTCCTAATTCATACTGTCTGTACCAAGAGAATTAGACAAATTAAAGCTGTCACGATACACATATTAAAGAAGTCTTAAGTGAGTTGGAATCCATCCAATGGAATGGAAACCTGGAATGGAAAATCTAGTGAAAATTCAGAGACTATAGTGACCTCAAAAACAAAGGCATGACCAAGATCAGCTGCACAAAAGCAGATGGCAGCAGTCAGTGGGAAGTGGAAGGTCAGAGCTCTATTACCTATAATTCACACTCGTTTGAGTAATTTGTGTTTCAGAAATTTAGAAGTTGGAATTCTCTCTAAATGACTATTGTAAAATCCTACATCAGCTATAGCTACAGGCACTGAAATGAAAAATGCAGTATTTATTCTTTTTCAAAAGCAGAGGTATTGTGTGATCTGCCAACAGACATCATGAGTCCTCCATCTAATAATCTATTCAGAATCAGCATCAAGATATTTTTAGGACTGAACTAATAACATACAACATTCTGCAGTACTGTCTTCCATGAAGGGCTCAAATGTCCTTTAAGAGAGACAGTCATCTAAATGACATATCACAAAATAAACAGACAATAATTGAGACAGCAGAAGAAAACATGCAACAGTCTCTCACACTGCCCCTGGAAATATAATACAAGGACATGATATGCAGCATACAATAAATTTTAGCAACTTGGAACATGCCCAAGGAGGAAAACAAATCCAAGCAACAATTCCTTCCCACAGAGTCACATTTTTACTAGATTCAGGAAGACACAAGAAAACCCTAATCCTGCCTCGGGGGATGCTGGGGGAAGAACTGGACACATGCTTCTCTTCAAAAGTTTTGGCTTTGAAAGATTTTGTTTGTTTGTTTTCTGAAAGAAAGACATGTCTGAGACATATTTCCTGGAAACCTCGTGCTCAGTTCTCACCCCTATTATTCATGAGCTGCATGCATCTTCCAGTTCACATGTTTCAGCAGCAGCTATGCACTGAAACCAACTCCCCCAGCTACAGACGGTTCCCACCATGCAGGTAGAATGGCCAAAATATTGATAACAGATATTAAGATTATCCTGCACAGCTCAATGAAGTTGTCTCTCAGCCTTAAAAAAAAAAAAAACAACAACACAACGCACACACAGAACCCAAACCCACCACCCACTTTCAACTTCTTTCCTTATACCTCTTGATGAGAAACATGGCATATTCATTTGCTCAACTTCTCCCTAACACTTTACAAAATTTCATAGATTTATTCCAGGGAAAGCAGTCTTAGGCAGAAGGAATTTGTTCCCTATATATTGTTAACGAACTAACATTCTCCTTCTGTACATTTCATTCATTTAAAGACATGATTTAGGATTACTACTGTTATTTTGCTTGCAGATACTCTCCAAATGCCACAGTTAATACATTAGTTCCCTGTACCATATTATTAATCTTTAAAAGAGCAATGAATCCATAATTTTAAAAGCCTGAAATGTAACAAGTAGTTTTCAGAAGCTGCAACTCTGATTTCCCCTGTAAATTACAGTTATTGCTCACCATTACATTTCATTTGTTTTATTATATAACAACTCTGTACAAGTATTCAGTAGAAACCTTCATGGATGATTAACAAATTGGTAAATGAAAAATAAGAGAAAATACCAGCTCTAAGGAGTTTTAAAAATATTTCATGTTTTACACAGCCATAAATCCCTCAAAAAAGATACTAAAACACGACTCAGTGCTCTGCTGCATATTACTTTTCTTGCAATATATAGGAAAAGCTAAACACTCAGAAAATTGAGTTTCTAAAGAAATAGTTAGCACATTTTCTCCTTGTTACAACACATCACCAAGGTTTACTTCCATGGTTTTATATTATTATATGATTTACTGACAAAATTTTTCACTATAAAAGCACGCAACATAATATTAAAAGAAAAAACACTTCATATCTAATATGTTTAAAAAGATCAAAACTTTTTCAGTTACATTTCTGGCTATACTTGTAGACAATACAACAAATTGCCTGAGGTCACAGAGGAAACAACTTTACTTACAGCAGCTTGCTGTTGTTTTAATTTGTCTCTGTACTCTTCCAGTTCTTGAAGACTAAGTACTGGAGGAAGCCTCTGCAAGTACACAGAAAATGCAATTAAGTGAGAAATTAAAGGATGCTAAATACACATGTAGTATTAACTAACCAATCAATTCCACTAAAGAAACCTTCTTATTGCTTCTGCAACCTAACCTGCAGAATTAATCCATTATTTCAAACGATGGATACTGAAACGTATCAGTGCTAAGATAAACAATATAATAATTACATTATATGATATCATAATTACTTCAAAGTTACCTTGTTCTAAGCCATATATGTACACATACAACCCCCTAATCATTGCAATTATTATGTCCCAGTCTATTAACTGTTTGCTAAAAAAATACTTCAAGTATAGAACAGACTTTTTTTCCCCCATTCAAATATTTTGTCTTTTTCACAATAGTTTAAATTACGAAGTGGCTGTTAGCACACATTAAAAGAAGAGACTCCATATCAATACTATATGCTAGAAGCTCCACACAACCCCAAGATGAGTTGGGAGGGTACAGTTTTGCACTAATGCAAGATCTAAGAAACAAACCAAAAAAATAGCTCATTGAAACAAGCATACTCTTTTGACCCTCCTTTTTTGTTATATGACTGTCTTTTCTTTTAAGAAGACAACTTACCTCTAACTCATACTTCACAATATCAAAGGAATCATTGGAAAAATATACTTCTTCAATGCTATTAATTATTTCTTGCTGAGCTTGAGGATCAGTTGGTTCTTCACATAGCTCTCTGAGCTCCTCCTTCACAAAACAAAAAAGGGTTTCCATGATATAATATTGCGTCCTAACAAGAACAATGTTTTACCAAAACAAGCATTTTTCAAAACCCATTTACAGTATTAGTACAAGAAGCAATAGCAAAGAACAAAAAGATCAGTACACTGCGACTTGTTCTTCCCATTACAAAAAGCAAGATATTTAAAACTTTTCAAAGAACAAAGTGCAGACTTTGATGTTGTAGATCAGTTAAACACTTATTCATCAACACATTTATAGCACGACTGCATGTAAAGTCCACAGTTTTTTCCTTCTAAAGTTTAGAAATTCTAATAATAAACTAAAAATATATTGGCAGGCTGAATAAAAAAAGAAAAAAAATCACAAAAATGGAACAAATAAAAAACCTGGGTTTTTTTTAAACCAGAAAAAAAATCTTTGTAAACATAAGGTAGCCAGTGTCACTACAAACATATAACTTTTCAATTCAGTCCTCAGAATTCACTGTAATAAAAGTCATGCCATTAAACACTTGAATTTTTTACAAGCAAAACCAGAACAGATCTGCCTTCTTTGCACAAAACTGGCAGATTTCAGATTTTTCTCTGACTAGTGGGGTGGTCTAAGTAGAGATGTGCTGTTAGCCTTTCTGAAAGCTAATATTCAAGAGGTGAGCAACCCCCTTCTTGCCATCACGATCCCTCCTGGAAGGTCTTCTCAACAACCCAGCTGCTTCCACTGGTCGCAACAAACAAAGGAACGAGCCTGAGCCTCTTCTTCACCTTCTATATCAGACATTTCAACTAAGACCAGCCCTCTCCTGGATGCTGCTCCCACTGAAGTAATGAAAATTCTTTATCAGAGACTCAAAACGGAGAAGTGCCAGGACATTCTTACACCAGAAATCAAGATAAAACGGATCAAATTGCTCAACAATTGCCCTGGCAAAGCGATGCAGCGGACTCAAGTGTCCCATAAAGACCCCACACCTCACAACAATGTCGGGTTGTTACAGGGGGACAAGGTGCCAGTGTTTCATTACCGAGAGCTCAAGGGCTTATTTCACCAGCTACAGACATCAGATTTTAGACTAATTTACCAAACAACCACTAACTTGCTTATTTTGTACATCAGTTGAAATAAGGTCAATGCCTACGTGACATGAAGTAAACCAACACTTTAAACAGAAAGGAATGTGCTGTTCCTCTATGCAACGAGAGGCAGCCAAGGGATGGCAAGTGAACAGTTTGGAAGAGCACCGGATGGAGCCAGTGCTCCTCTAAAATATCGCAGGGAAAAAAGAAAAAATAAAACAATAAAAGGAGCTTCGACACAGAGAAAAGCGGATTTCGCGCCCCCGAGCGGCGGGAACCCCTCGGTGACACGAGCGGGCACAACGGAAGCCAAAGAGCGGGCGGGGGGGACACCTGCCGCGGCAGGAGGGGCGCCCCGGCCCCGCCCCGGCCCCGCCCCGCCCCGGCCCCGCCGGGCAGTGCTCGGGCTCCACCCGCTGGAGCGCGGGCGGAACCGCAGCTGGCAGGTGGCTTCGAGCCGAGACGGAGCAGTAGCAACCGGAGAAAAGCCACCGCCTTCCACCCCTCCCGTCAGGCGCCCAGCGCCTCAGATCTCCAAAGAGGGAGAGTGTGAAAACGCCCGGCTCAGTCCCGCCAGCAGCGCTGCCCGGCGGGCTGACCTGCAGCGAGACGGAGAAACCTGCCCGGCACCACGGGGCGAAGGCAGCGACCCCCCTCCAACCACATGGGCACCCGGCAGGAGGCTGTGCAAGGGAAGGCAGGGGCGAAGGGAGCGCACCCACAGACGTGAGGGAAAGAAGGCAATAATACACATAACGATATAATGACAACACATAACAATAACAAAGCAAAATGATGCTATTCTTTAGACAAACCCTTAAAAACGGGTTTGAGCACGGTCCCGCTCTCGGCAAGCACCTGTCCACAACGCCACCAGCCACACCACCACCTTGCTCAGAGGAAGGCAAAGGCTGGGTTGGCTACAGGGCACTGCCAGAAGACGGTACCAGTTTGCAGGAGTCAGGAGGGAAGAGCCTGTGGCACCACACGGGCACCGAGCGGCCAGGCAGGACTCCAGGCTGGCAGACCCGTCCCTTCAGCTCCAGCCACACCACTCACCGTTCCACCTCACATCTCGCCTTTACTACAGGCATGAGAAACAGAGGAGGGCAGGTTATGAGGAATGAAAAGGTTCTTTAAAAATAGTCCCCTTAGAGTCTTTTTCAACTTTTTAATCTATGATTTTGAAGTTTCCATCACATGAGAGTGCACGGATTGGCAGAGGACACACACATTAAGATTCAATGGCATACTGCTCTTGCAATAATTTAACTTATAAAGCAATGAATCTATTATCTAACCGTATGTATTCCTGTCCTTTAAAACAAACAAACAAAAAGTTATTTCCCTCTGCATTCCCTAACAAATGACATCGCTCTATAAATTAGCTTAGCATCTTACAGTACACTGAGTTTTAGCTATATGAAATTAAAATTAAAAGTTACCCAAGACAGGCAACAGGGTCAGCTTAATTTGCCCACTGAACCATTGCAAATGAAATAATCAAATTTGTCATCTGATGTTTGGCTACAAGTTCCCCCATGGTTGTTTGTTAAAAGAAAAAAAAGAAGAAAAACTAAACCCAAGAAGAAAACTTTAGGACCATTTGAATTTCTAGACTATTGATATCTTGTCATATTGGTGAAAAGATATGTCAATGCCATAGGTAATTGATATCCCCTAAAGATGTATTAAGAAAGCCATCGTGGACACATATTCTGGATTTAGAGCCACATGATAATATATTGGGAGGGTTGGTTTTAATATTAGCATTCCAATGAAATCTAATCAAGGATATTTTTGCCTTTGTAGAAGACCACAGTTTTCAGCACAAAAATAAATCTGATGTTGATGTGGCTAGGAAAATTACTAATAAACCATTTTATCCTGTCTCAGAAAGACCCTTCGTCTCAGTTTTTCTTGCCAAAACACTACCTAGGAAAATATTTATTAAATGGGCTGGGTCGGTTGTTTGGTTGTTTTTTTAATCTTGTTCGTTCTTTCCAGAAAGGCAGTCTACTGAGAACAACTCTCCAGAATAAACTTAAGTTCCCACATAAATTACACTATCTGCCACCAGACTTTATGCCATGATAAACCGCAGCTTCCAGTCCATCATGCTCCACTAGTTTCAAGTAACTAACATGCTCAAGGCCAATCTATTCACTCACCACTGAAGGAAGCAAGTATCCTTAGCAAAAGTTTATTTGCTGTTATTCAATTTTTGTCATATCTTCAGTTAGAGATACAAAACAATTTTATTACATACAAATGAAGTCCATAGTTTCAGGGGCTTCAGGTAAGGTCAGACTTAGCACCCTTTTGAGAGGTAGGCAGAGAAATTCTATTAAATCTCTCAGTGTACTTTTCTACCTCAAAATTTTTCTAGCTATTAAAAAAAAAGTCAATATTAAAACACACTTGTTCGTAAATTTTATGGAAAATGTACATAAATTCAGAAATTCCAAGTGCTATTCTGAATAGAAAAACCTATAAAAAATGGAATACACAGGAGATCAGGAAGAGTAGCAGATTGGCAGGGCAGACCCCATAGTATTAATTTCAATCCACCTGCCCAGGTTACTACACAGGTTCAGCAGTAGGAACACTCCGAGCAATAATGGGCCAGCACAGCCATCTACGTTTCCAAAGTTTTGCTCAGCAAGACATTTCACCTCCTATATAAAACTTGCATCATTTGTGGTGCTGAATGTGCAACTTTTTTTTTTTTTTTTCCAGTACGTTGGATCATACCTTCATGGAAAGACAATTTAACCTGTCAAACATATTTCCTTTCAGGTTATGGTTAGTGCAACCCAGAACAGGAGGTGTCTCTTTCATCATGCCACCTAAATACATCTGTGAAAGACAGTTTCTGGGGAGATAAAGAACAAAAAAAAAAAAAATACCCTATCTGTCTGACAGCTTTGCACACTTGAAGAAACCATTGCTAAGTAAAAAACAGTGGTTAGTGTTTGCATCCACACCTCGCATCATTTTGCCTTCCTGTTCTATGGAAATAGAAGTTTACAGGTCCAGAAGCCTGTGGCAATTCCTGGAAATACACTTCAGAAGAGTCATTTCATTGCAGAACCCTCTGAAATGAGTTCAGCAAGTTTTAGATGACTTACCCAGCTATTTCCCAGCACATCAGACTCCCACCCTTCTTGTATTCTTCACCGCCTGTAACACCAAAATCAATATTGCTCTGCTGAATGAAGCATTACTGGTGGAGAGTTGAAGCAAACACTTTCTGCATTCCAGTCACGATCAACCAACAGACTTGGGAAGCAACGACATTGAAAAAAGTTAACTGGTCCTACTCAGAGGAAAAAAAAAAATTAAAGAGCTTCCAGCATAATTAGAAGCTGAAGGTCAGCAATAGCCTATGCACCTCTACACAGAGAGTGCCAGGGGCCAAGTCTGCACGGTACTTGTTTGGACACAGCCTCATGCGCCAGAACACACCAATGAACACGCTGACCATTTATAACCCTCCATTCTGAACATGGATTAACACCTATGTCAAAAGCTAATCCTAAATACCAGGGTGAGGGCCCTCCTCAACAGATTTAATCAGCTGGTACATTGCAACACCCTACCACCTTGAAATAAATAAAAGTAATTTTATATATAGATACATACAATCTTTTAATTTTATCTATGTAAAAAGATATATTTATATATTGTATATGTCTCATAATATATGTATAACTGTACCTATAAACTCACCTCAAAACTTCTTTCTTTCCCCCGCCACAGCTAATGCCCAGCTAGGGAAGGCAATCCCACAGCCAACTTTGTGATGTTCCCTTATCTGCCACAGGAAATGCCCAGAACCTTCTTTTGATCTTTCCTTCTTCAGTATGTATACAGAGTACTCATTAAAAAGCCCTCACTCTACCAAAACAAACATTACACTGTGAAAACAATTCTCCCGGTGGAGAGAACAACAAAGCCTGATCCATAGAAGAGATATTAGTCACACCACCACTTAATGCACTCCTGAAAAGCACTTAGCTACTGTTGGGGAAACAGAAACCCACACAGACCAAAAAAGCCACACTTCTATAGCTATAAGAAAAGCATAAAAAAAAAACCCCAAACTTTCAGTGTTGTTTACCACTCAAAGCCACAAAGTCAACTGAGATTTGTATTTTCATGTGAGCTGATTATCTTCAAGATAAACATAACCTAATTCAAAGTCAAGTCATTGTTAATCCCACGCACTTGAACTCAAGTGTACCAAATACCTATCTCACCTTTTTGTGACAGCATCTACTGAACGAAACTGTTACCAGCATGGGAAACAACAAAGCTGGCAATAACAGAATGGTTAAAAAATAAGTGCTTTTGCCAAGAAAGGTTGTACCAGATGACCCTTGAGGTCCCTTCCAACCTGGAATTCTATGATTCTATGAATTACAGCTCCCCAGGGTGACTAGGGCACACAGATGAAGGTATCTCAATCAAAAAAGATACGAAACCCCTCTGCAGACAGCTTTCCCTACCAGAAATCCTGCCTTGCAGTACAGAATTGCCTTATCTACAGACAATATCATAAACTATTATGCACTTATTTCTCTGTATGACCAAGTCAGCAGTATAAGTCTGTATTACAACAGAAACTAAACCAGGTTTGCTGGTAATTTGCCTTCATATGACAGAAGCAAATTGAAATTTTTGAGGATATTTGCAGAACTTGTTGGAGTACTGGTTAACGTGAGTCCATGCACATAGAAGTATTCCATAAAATACCCAGGTACCAAATCATTTCATTGTTTAAAAATAAAAAATTGAGGAGCACAGTCATCACTTCAACATGATTGCCAGCAAGCCACCAGCCAGCAAACCAACAACTTTCAGATATCAAGACCCAAAATAATTTTACTGGTCCTCCCCTCATGCAATTCAACGTCAACATATTCTTCTTCCCGACCTCTATAGTTCCCATTTGACCACCAAACTAGTGTGACAGTCCTCCATTTCAAAAATAAGGTTTTGTTCCTGGAGTTAGCATTATCTATCAATGGCTTGTGAGCTTTCCAGTAATTCAAGCTGGCTCTGCAGCCTTGCATTCTGTATCTCCCTATAGCTTTAACTCAGCTTTTGAAACTTTCAGTAACACTTGCCCTAGATCAATCTAGAGATACCACTTTGAATGTGGAAGTGTGATGATGAAAGTGTAGCATCATAACCACTCTATCATCAATACAGTATTTGCCTGGTGAGCTTGAGACTTTTATTATTCAACATATAAAGAAAAACAGTTTCTAAAATGTGGCAGCAGAGAGCAACCTACGCTTCTAAATAGTGGCCTGCAACAGTATGAAGTTGTGCTTTTACTCATTGCCTTTAAAAATCTGCACCTTTACTGTAGCCTACTTTTGCATTCAAAAGTGAATTCCCTTTACCATACTTGCCCATTATTATAAAATAATTATTGAGGGGCATTAGCTTATATCCAGCTAAGCTGCTTGACCCTGTGATTATAACATAATTCTGATTTGTGACATCAGTATGCTGCCATGGTATTGAGTATAGCTTCAGCTCAGAACAAATACCAATATCCAAAAGCTCAACGACTTTCAACTTCCTTGCAGTGCTTAAACCTAATCTCCGTGACAGTTACTCATACCACAAACACAGACAATATCTCCCCCTCTCTACCTCAAAAAACTCCTGTTTTCAAGAACAGGTATCTGAATCTATGCTCACAGTGACAGACATATTACAGGGCCTCATCTGATGTCTCATCATTAGAAAAGTAAAATCCTACAATTAAGATTTCAGCAAAGTTAAGGAAGCATGGCGATACAAAACCCTTCTCCAAAAGAAAAGGATTGGAAGTAAAGTTACTGTGGCAAATGGCTTGGGACCATAGCCAGCAGTTAAACTGATCAAAACACAGTAATTTTACCCAAGATTCTTGTGATCTAATGCTTTCATTTAATCACATAGTCTAGTCATGCAACTTTATAAGAATTTCACTCAATACAACTTGCTGAGAAGGAAAACGTTAATCTAAGCAACTCAGAATTTTGAGAACTACTCACCTAAAACATTTTGGAAGGAAAAAAAACATATTAGAAGACTGAAAAATATAAAACTCTTATTCTGTGGCACAGAAGAGAACAATAATCTAATTTTATGAGCTTCTAAAAAAATAATCAGCTGACAAGATCTAATGTTGATGCAAGCTTGCCTTTTCAGGCACAGAATTCATAACTACAATGAGATTCTGTTTGCAGAACAGTTACACATAATGTTTTCACATTGCAAATGTTTGACATAAACGTATGAAAAAATTACAAGTTGTTGATGGGCATTTGTTTTCCCATTGTTACTGATACAAGGTATAGGCTTACCAGACACATAACATCTAACTATTAAAGAATAGAAATCCAGCTAAGATATCCTACATCAACTTTTACTTGACAAAAAAGACAGTTTGAAACTGGATGCTCAGTGGGTGGCAGGAATCTGCAATTTTGAAATCTAAGATGTGGAGATGAGATGATTCTTTCAACATCACTGCAACTGAATACTTCCACTCTTCGAAATCAATATATTGGCCACTGTTTAACAGCATTATGTAGCAATTCAGAGATTGTTACTTGATTTTTCAAACATACAGTAATGCTGATTTTCTGGTCTGCCTCAGCACAAGCAACATATTACAAAGGAACATAAGGATTTTTTTGTTTTAGTTTTGTTTTAACTATTGTAAAATAAGGCATCCAATTTAAGTCAGGAACTTATATATCTCATTGGTTAACAGCAAAATCCAAATTAGGATTAAATAATAGACAACATCCACAGCAAGTCTTGTGAATCATCCATTCAGATCAACAGGGTAGAAGCAGCAGTGAAATATTGTGACAAATGTTCCCTCACACCCAAATTATTCTTGTGAGACAAGAGTGAGCCGGCACTAAGTAGTGAGACACAAGAAAACCAAAAAACCTATTACTATTGCGAAGCTGTAACATTTAAAGGAGAACATGAAGTTAATGATATATGCTGAAGAGTAAAACCATGAAACTACAAAATATACTTACAGCACCAAGATTATTAAGAGACTAAATATGAAGACTAGAACTATACAGGCTACCCATATAGCATCTACTTTCCAAAGTAAAAAAAAAAAAAAAGCCACTTTTCTTTTTCCTTCTTTTTTGTTTTTTCTTCATTCCTGCAGGAAACTTAGATAATATTACAATATTATGATCAGCATCCAGTGACAACTCAGAAGTTCCAAGAAAGAAATTTTAATGCAAGTTCATTCTGAGTCAGTGAACTGTTTTGCTTCACAGCTCTTAATTCTTTCATAAAACTATTTTAAAAGATTTTCAGCAAGAAATAAAACTGTCAAAAAGAACAACAGCAAACCTGGTGTAATAAAATAAAAATTTTTTTAAAATCACACAAAACACCAACCTAAGTGTCATCTAACCAGAATATATAAACTTTAAATGAAGAGGGTGAGAGTAGGGAGTGTGTATCATACCTTACTAGGAATCCGAAAGCTTTCAATAGGACTGAGGTCATGAACGCTCTCCTGAGGACTTCTCAGACCCTTTAAAAGAATTTTAATAGTCAGTTAAGATTGATTACTTTATGTATCTTGCAATTAAACTGCACAAGTCTCACCTGGTGTTGAATATATATCTACAAGTCCTTTAATAAATTATACCAATATGAGGCTGGAAGGCTAAAACTTTATTCCATAAACTTTTAAGCAAGACAATTGGTGTACAAATTATGCTCCTCAAACACCTCAGCATTTCCAACTTTATGCTGCAATACGAACCTGCTCACTACAGCTCACTAACAATCCCTTCATAAAGTTCACTTATACCCTCCTCTCTACTTCCAAGTGTTATTTTAAGTTTAAAAATGCATGTGTCCAAAAAACATAACACACTTTGCTTCACTCACTTAATGGTTTAATGGAACCAAATAATTTAATTCAAGTTAAGTGCTACCTACTCTGTAGCAAAATTGTATTATTTTTGCTTTATGGCGTATTTGTCTGTTTACCACATAGCATCATTAGAGCTGTTTTTCCTTATGTATAACTAAATTGAGAAAGATGCATAATCCACATTAGCTGCTTTATAGATAGTAATTCTTACTCTTCAAAACATACAGCCACATAAACAGAATATGCTCTAGTTGACTGAAGCTTTGTACAGGAAGCATCAATTAACCGGCTGAGTACGTGTTTGCTGAATATCCAGCACATTCACAATTTGGTGAAGCAATACCACAGAACATGCTGCTTAGCACATTTTCCACCAGCTCCCTAGGCAGAGGTGAATCTAAACATTCAAGTTTCAGATATAGTTCAGACTCCAGCTTCCCTTGAGACTTCAGGGTGTTCACATGAGTGGCGAGTTTCAGGCAGACTTCCCTCCTCCTCTTGCGGTTGATGCTAACAGCACTGTTTCCAAGCCCCTTTCGGGCCCTGGTACAAACAGGCAAAGAATCTCTGCAATTACTACATGATTTTATGAAAAAAAAAGTTTGTGTGTATCCTCTGAAACTACTAAAGTGTTTTACGAGTACATCACTTTTGTGGTTAACTACTACATTTTACAATTGTTTCACCTTCCTACGATGCAAAACCTCTTCATTTCGGTTTTGATTCTCAGACTTCCATGTGCATCACCTCAAAACATCCGCCCTTTCCAGTTACCACCCCCACAGGTGACTCACCTCTATGCAACGGAAATTCAAGGTAAGAAACAACCAAAGCAACTGCTCCAGCTTGTCATACCACACGTGAAATCTTCCACGTGTCCTCTCAAAAATCTGCAGTACTAGCAGCTTATCTTCAGAAGCAGCAAGAAGTTTCACTTTTTAACTAATCAAATGCTAAACGGAACTTAATCCTTCCCAAAGGCTGAAAATTGCATAAGTCACGTCATTTTCAGACCACAGCATTCCCACACTGGGCAGGCTTCCCGCAGCTCCTCTGAGTCAAGCTGAAAACTTATCATTTACCCCTATAATGAAAGGGAGCAGAACCTTATTTCGGAAATCCAGTTTTCATGCCGGTGCCCATTTTTGAGCCCTGTCTCCCATGTAAGCATCACAACTCTGAGGACACAGTTTAGGAAAAAAAAAAAAAAAAGAAAAAGTTCAATTTCTGACTTTCCCATCATTGCCTGTAACTATCTAGAATATCTGATGTGGTGGGTGACTCAAGTGATTTTTTTAAGTTCTCAAATTTAGACACGTGGGCAAACAGGCTTCATTTTAGAGGTATTTTATATATGTGAATGACCTGAATACTCTAATACACTCCTTAAAAAAGGCTCTGAACCTTGGAAATACTAGTCCAAACATGCACTAGATCAGATCTACCTAACCCCAGAGACACCTGGCACAAGGAAGCGGGCTGACAGAAACACATGAAGTACTCTAGCACACAGTCAGTAGGTGCCCACCCAAACCCTTCCCCGGCTTTGCCTCCCTTTCGATCCAGAGCGTTTGCCACCAGACAAAGCCACGTCCAGAGCCACGGCCCAGCGCTCGGAACTGCGCCTGACGCACACCGGTCGTGCCATCTGTAACGCCAATTTGTCTGTCACCGCACACGTACGTGCTGGCACCTGTGCACGCTTCCATTTCTTGATAGAAAGAGGAAAATAAAGCTGGACGCGTGCATACCAAGAGCTCACGCACAGCAGGACGCCCTTCTCCACACCGGCAGGACTGAGGGCGACGCCCGCGCCCCGAAGGCCCATGGGGGTACCCGGGCACGGCCGCACACGCCTGTCCCGGCGCCCCCGGGGACAGAGAGCCCGCGGCCCCCCGCGGCGGCACCCCGCTGCCCCCCCGACCCGAGCCGCTCACCTGACGGGTCATCAGCGACTTGATCTTCTGCATGATGGCACCGGCGCCGGTACCGCCGCCGCCCCGAGAGCGCTCAGCAGCGCCGCGCGGCCGCGGGCTCCAGCGAGCACGGGGAAGCCATGTTGGACGCCACCTGACAGAGCCCGCGCGCTGCTCCCTGGGACCGGTAGTCCAGGGGAGGCCGCGCCCAACTACAACCCCCGTCAGCGCGGCCGGGAGGGCGGGCACCCGGGCAGGGAGCGGGCCGGGCCGGCTCCTGCCGCCGCGGCGGGCGGGGCTGGGGCTTCGGCGAGCGGGGTGGCCGGGTCGGGGTGCCGTGAGGGGGAGCGGGGCGCGGGCCGGGGATGTCGTGCCGGGGCGCGGGGCGGCAGCCGCCGCCGTGGCTGCGGGAGGCGGAACTGGGCCGCGGCCGAGGAAAGGCCGCAGCCAGAGGGACGGCGGCTCTGGCACCTCACCGGGGCGGCT
This sequence comes from Caloenas nicobarica, assembly GCF_036013445.1. Lineage (NCBI taxonomy): Eukaryota > Metazoa > Chordata > Aves > Columbiformes > Columbidae > Caloenas > Caloenas nicobarica. Next base: position 25,881,836 of record NC_088246.1, on the reverse strand, counting down.
CTGGCCCTTCTCCGAAGCGGTGGAAGGAGCCGGGAGTTGTGCAGGCCGCTGTCCGGCAGCGCTGCTGAACTCACGGCACCGACGCCCGTGCGCGGCCTCGGCCTCTTGGTGAGCGCCTCGACTGGCAGCGGTGGCCCAGCAGGCCGAGGGTTTCTCCGTGGTTCGGGGGTTACAGAGCGTTTAGACATTGAGTGTTCAGACTTTGAAAGCAATTATCGGAGAAGACAAAAAGAGGCATTGTCTAAAGAGGTGGAATATCTAGAAAATACACGTGGACATTGACCATTTTCTTTCTCTGGTTTTTTTTGAGGCATTATGCACAAGGGTGCCAGGTCTGTTCACAGATGATGCAGACGATGCAGTTTTGCATCACTGAAACAGGCTCGTGTACCTCTGTACTTTAGCTGTATATATCTCAACTAAAAGCTGCTGGCTTTTTGAACCTATTTTATATCAATACAAGTAAAGGGAGGATTTATCCTGTAATCTTTGCTTAACTGTGGAGATGACATCTGGTAATAAGGCCACCAATATCTACACTGCAGCATAGTAACACCTGCAGAAAAGATTGGTTTTCCTTTTGAGTTACTGTAGTCACACATAGGTCAGCTGAGCTTGTGTTTCCCAATCCTGTTATTATTTAGCCCCCAGAGCTGGCTGGTAGATTGTTGCAGGGTAGCTCAGGTAAAAGCGGACGCCCAGCTCTCTGAACTGACATAGTGACAAGGTGAACATCAGGACTGGTGGACCCTTTCCTGCATTCTTCAGCAAGACTTCATTACTTTTGCCTAACATTGGGAATATTATCTGTAATTATTTCTATGGGAAACCTCTAACAAGTTTAGTACATAACAAAGATACTTTTCCTTAATAAAATAACTAAAATTTGCAGAAATACTCAAAAATGTTCAGAATGTGCTGCAAATAAAGTTGCTCTAATGCAGTTGCTTTTATTAAAAAGGAAGTTTTGAGTTGCATTGTCTAAATGCCATTTAACAACCACTACAAGCTAGAATTCTATAGTAAAAATAATACACATCTTTAGCATCTACTTCATTTGTGTGAGTTATTCAGTGGCAAAACTTGCATCAAATCAATGACATCAGGAGAGTATCCAAATGCTGGATGTAAGGGGACACACTTACTTGAGAAAAATAATGATGCTAATTGGTTGGTTGATTTTAGTTTTCTTTGCCCATATACAGCAGTTAAAGTGCCAACACAGGCTCTATCCCAATATGAACCCTTCCACCATTTCAGTTAGAAATTAATCGGAACCTGTGACCAATATTTTACTATACGTTAAAACCAAGTAGATAGTTTCTAACTCAGTTTTTACAAAACGTGACAATTTGATATATCTATCCTACAATTAAGTGTTTTAAGCAGGTTGTAAACAACAGCGTTCAGAAGGGGCAGGACAGTGGAGCTGGGAAGCCTTTGGGAATATGCAAAATGTCCCTCTTTATCTACTGGCTCATGTCAGATGGTGACATTATTTCTGGTGGGACCACTGTACTTACATTTTTGTTAACCTGAAATAACCCTCATGTTTCTTACTTTAGGTTATACAGAGCAGCTAAGAATTCTGGAAGGATCTGAGTCACCTCCCTTTAACTTAAGTAAAAATGGAGTGTTCAGCCCTTCTGGGGGGGCTTAGCACCTTGCAGGACCCTTGCAGTGAGAGGGAGGCAATTCCTTGCTACCAGTCTCACCAGCACAAGGCAGGATACAGTCTAGCCTAATATTTGTTAATCCATAATGGTCTGCCTAAGGGCTGTATAGCAAAAACTTAGTGTGTTTTTCTATGGATAAACCATCCCTGTCGATGCAAATATTTGCCGTTGCAAACTGTTACTGCACATGCAACTGTGGGAGGTTGCCTGGTTTGCTGCTGATTAGATTTGTACAGTGAGTCGCAGCCTTGGACAAAATCCAAATCTTACATTAATATTAATTAAACCAATGTAAGTTAATGCAGAATAAACAGTAATGAGCAGCTAACTCCACAACTGTAGAAAGCTGTCCACTCTAGCCACAGGATTCATTGTTAGGAGATGCCTGGTAGATACTTCACATTACATGTTGTTTAGGAAAAGGAAATAAAATAATCACCAAGTTATGCTTATGTTAAGGAAAAAATAAAGAAAAACACAGAAAAGTTACAAGCTAGGAAAGTACTTGAAAAAAAATTAAGCAAGGCTCTTTAATAGCTGTTGAATATTTTTTATAATAGAAAAGGAGAAGCTGTCAAAGGAAAAGATCTGATAAAATCTTCTGAATATGACTTTGAAATAAGCAGAACCATGTAACAGCACTGTATTTTTAATGAAACTGTAACCGAAGAATGTTCATACCTAAATATCCTGTACATTGGGTGCTTTCACTTTTTAATTCAATGTACTTTGTATTCTGTGCCTCATTTGTTATATTCTGTGTCATGTTTGCTGTGACTGCCGGGGAAGGGTTACCATAAAGTCAGAGGCAATGAAGATGGGTGCTCATCTAACAGGTGCTCCACTCCCTTTGTTCTTTGTATACACATATTCAAATCACATAAGGCAGGGGACAGGACAGGGCCTGTTCACTCACTGCTGATTTCCCTGGCAAATAAACCAGCAGCTGCAGGTCCAAGCCCTGGCTTAGCACTGAGAAGAAGGTGGGATTTGCATGGGACAGGATGCTTTCATGGAGCCCTTTAGCCAACTTCTTTTGGGACTTACAGTGCAAAATATATTTTCTGCTTGTAGGTAAGAAACTATGAATTATATTTGATAGTCACTGTTGAAATGTGGGTTGGTTTTATACTCCTACATTTCAAGATATTTCTCTTCTATTGTCAGATGTTTTTATTTCAAGAAAGCAACCTAAAAGCTTTTAATCAGATAGTGTCGCCTTGTTTTATGAGTGGAGCTATAAACTTTTAGCAACTGACAAAAATTAGTGCTAATCAAAATCTGTATATAAAATGTGGGCATTGATGACCTATATATTGGCATATTACTATATACATTACGCATTCTTTTTAACAAGTAAGCCTGGACAGGTTCTCAACCAAAGTTTATACAGAAGCTGTTACACATTTCTTTTAAAATGCATTATGTTGAGACACTGCTGATGCATTATTTTTCAGTTCATTACAGTTAATAGGGAAAATTTGTAAGTAAAATTTAAAAGTACATGGTATTAAAACTAAATCAAGCTTTCAATCAACTGAAGAATGTCTTCCCATTAATAGTACATTTGTTTGGTATCTGGTTGCAGTTTTCGTAAGTATATATTTGTTACGCATGCAGTTGATAAAAAATAGAGGTTCTATGCACTTTGACAGGAATATCCTGTAATCAAATGTTAGATAAACTTACATTTCTACAAATTCTAGTAGTTCACTTTTTCTGTTTTTAATTGTTTTTGTAAATATCAACATAGGGAATATATGGTATTACAGAGGTAGTGCTTCCTCATTCATGTGTAAGGATAATTTTTCTTTTATCTGCTTTGTGAACTTCCTATATGGTCACCTAGTTTCCTTGATTTTGAGCTAAATACTTTGTCAAGAGTTTTGGCTTCATAACCATTGCAGTTTTATATGAAGTTTATTGGATTTCTTCTTTAAAAATGAAAACCCTGGTTGAGAAAAAACACAGTGAATATGCACTTTATCTACATTACAACTTTACTGGATGCTTTTTACGAAAATCCTACAAGAGATATTGGTGTGGTAGCAGAGTGCTTTGGAGTATGTGTTTGTTCCCCAGGAAGTCTCATTGTATACCCTTACTCAGATACACACATTTCTTACCATGGGAAGTGTGCATCTTATACTTTTTATCATGACAGGTGTCAGGTGCATTGGAGGCATGACACAAAGCCCATGGAAGACATTGACCTCAGAAACTAAAATGATGTCCAATAACAAAGTTCGATGGAACTTAGGCAAAAATCCCAAACTAGGGAAAAACATGCCTGAGTCTCCCGTGACATAAATGGAGGTGTAGGGATTGCAGATTCCATGGTCTGTTGTATCTGGTTTGTTTCAGAAAGGAACCTATTTGCAACACTCTTGTGAAAGGCAGTTGAGAATCCAAACTCACTTTGACAAGGAGATGTGCATGTTAAATTCAGAGAATGATAAAACCTCGCTAAGCAGGTTTCAGTTTATGCCATAAACTCGAAAATTATGTCATAGTTTTTTATTTAAACTAAAGCTGCAGCCCTTGTTTTATGTCAACAACGATTCTGTTGTGCTTGCTAATACTGGTGATAGCAAAGTGAGATGGAAGCAAAGCACAGATCACTGAGCTCCAAATGGAGGTCGTTTTGGTACAACCCTTACAGTCATTATACAAAAACTAGTTTTCAGAATTCTATTGTCTTGGAAAAATGTGCATTATATTTAGAAAGCTATAGAGATAGGCTCAAATTATATAGAATTTGTGCCCGATGACGATGAAGTAAGAATTTGCACATTGGCTTGATTTCACTGTTAACAATTCAAGGATTAGTTGTAACACTCTTCAGTTTTAATTAAAAAATCAAAATTAGTCTAACAGAATAGAACCATTGAAGCATTTAAGTTGGAAAAGACCCTTAAGTTCATAGAGTCCAACTCTTAACGTAACTGCCAAGTCCACCACTAAAACAAGTCCCTAAGTGCCACATGTACACCTCTTTTAAACACCTCCAGGAATGGTGACTAAACTACTTCCCTGGGCAGCCTGTTCCAATGCTTGATAATCCTTATGGTGAAGAAAAAGCCCTTTCGGTGAAGAATATTCCAGACTGCAAAAGGTTTGATCTCTGCTAAAGCCAGAAGTCTCCCAGCATTGCTCCTATAAGACCCTTGCCTTCAGCAGAGCACCATTATCTAACACCTTTGAGCCTCCTGCCTTGGCCTGGCCCTGCTGGCCACCGAGGAGCTCCTGAGTGCTGAGATGAGCACGATTTCATGCCACAAAATCACCCAGCAGACCCGGAGGGAGTAGCAAAAACTGCAGTCGCCCAAAGTCACTCCTGAACAGATTCCAGGGGAAAACAGGGTTTTGCCCTCACCACCTCTGATCTTTGCTAAAAGAATTTCCTGAACTGCAGATTCAAAATGTCTTTCCAAGCTATCACATGGAGCTGCTTTTCCCTGTGAATCAAGTGGAACAAAGTTGATGTATAGTTTCTATTCCCACATTTTTTAAACTGAGAAGAAATTAAGTTTTCCAGCCACAATTCTCTTAATCTTACTGTATGGTGGTACCTTCTGCACTGGTGGTCCCAGTTATCCTAATGCTCACTAGACCTGCTTGGTTTTTGCTAATCTTGTGCACAACCAGGTCTGTGAGAAATATTATTTGGTATACATATTTTATGATTTCACTGCAGCTGTTACTGGCTTCTTGTCCTGTAGCACAATTGCTTACTGACAGCTAAACAAACTCAAAAATTGAACAATGTCATGCCTAAAGAATGAGGAAGGATGTAGACAGATCTTTTAATTGATCATTTACAGATCTCCCAGTATTTGACAGATGTTCTTTACTTTATTCAAGGAAACTTAAAAATTAATTGGTATTTGAAGGGTTATGTGAAATACATTTCCAACATTAAATATTTTGTGAAGGATTTTACTGAGGAATTGTGCTCTTTTTTTCAAATGGACAACAGCAGTTTAAACCGGATCTGTATTTTAAGCTTCAGAGGGAGGAAATTCACCTCTGAGAAATGTTACGACAACCAGCAAAACTAATCTCCCATTAAGCAGAGCCTAGGGAGTTCCTAGGAGTTGTGCAGTGTTAGAAAACTGTTCAAGACGAACAGGCCACAAGTATTATGAAAAAGGGGTTGAGGAGGAGGCTCCAATTTGATGTGCTTCAGCCGTTTCAGGTTTTTTGTTCTCAAAAAAGCTAAACATGTACATTTCTCTGTCCTGCGTATGCTCCACTTAAGCCTCTTCATATTTTTTCTACACTCTTCCTCCTTTTTTGTCCCATTCTCCTCCTGTCTCAGCTGACCCCAACTGTCCTCTCCACCTCAGTGTCCATGCAACCTGAAATCCTCTGCCTGTGTCCTCTTTAGCCCCTGATAAGGTGGGTTTGCCAGGCTTGCTGTCAAATTATTTTCATGTCTTTATACACATCACCCCTCTGGTGTTCTGCCACGGTTCCCCTAGCTTTCCCTGCCGCACCTGCAGAAGCACTGCCAGATGTCTTCTCTAGTTGAGGATACCTTGCTCTGCTTTATGAAAAGTGAAGCCAGCCAGTTACTTTTTTGGGGTAGACTTTGTAGCTGGTTTTGTATTCACTATAAAACTCACTAGTTCCTGAATGGATAGAATATGACCAGAGAATCCTTAGCAATAGAGAGTTCTCTTGAAATACAGCTAGTATCTCACTGACGATTTTCACCTTCAGCGGCATGGACGAGATTGCTGGCAACCCACCAGCCGGTCACCTCCCACACCACCTCCGCTCTGCTACTTTTCATGCCCTTCTAGAGTACCTCTAACATTAATTACTGGCTCTACAGATTGCCATGACGCATCTCTTACCCTCACCCCCTTTTTGTGCCCCTATCCTGATCCCCAGCGACAGTTTTCTTTGCGATTAGCTCAAGTGGCAAATAGCTCTGCAGTGAAACTTGAAGATTCTAACCCAAAAGATATATACAGATACCATTTTGTGCTACTCAATTGATATTTTTATCTTTTCCTGCTATATAACCTAGGAAATGAGACACAAATGAAGCTTTAACAATTTATTTGTGTCATAAAGACAAATGCTATGAAGGTGGGAAATTTAAGAAACAAAGTTATCTCTGCCTTGTGTTAATCTTTAATAGCACAGTCACATATTTTTCACACACAGCTCCCTTTGTGACCCCTTTCTAGGTAGAGGGTATATATACTTCAACTGGAGAGTTACTTTTTTGTTACAGGTGTTGGGAAGTGTGTCAAGAATCATAGAATAATAGTATACCAGGTTGGAAGGGACCTCACGGATCATCTGGTCCAACAAAAGATGTTCCGTGGCAGGGACAGAACAGATGGTGCATGGTGGAAGCATTGCAGGCTGCCCTGGGCAGTGCACCCTCTCTCTGTTTCCAGTGTGCTCTTATGCAGTGGTAGACAGTTTACTTAAATCACGGGTTTTACATATCCTTACTAATAAGAGGTTGCTTTTTTCCTTGGGTTTTAGCTTAGCACTCACAAAGTGGTTTTTAGCAATACTGAGCACTCTAAGCTAAGCAATCAAACCTGCAACTGAAGTCAATAAGAGTTGCATCTTGAACATACTAAAATCTGTTTATGTGTATTTTGAAAAATCCAGCCCTTAATATTTCAAGTTGATCATCCGAAATGAGCGAGTATTTTTGCTGTTCATTTTCTCTGGGCTTAAATTCCTCATCTGTAAAGTTGTATCAATTGTAATGGTGCTATGAAACCAATTCATTAATGTCAGTGCTTTACACCATTGCTGTTCTTGTTTGTGCTGTGGAAAAGTTCACATGGAAATTGATCGTCCAATCCGAAGAGTAAAGTCTTTATAATGTTCTAGAAATCTATCTCAGGCCAACACAATGAAAAATGATTCAAAAATAATACATGGGAAAGCTGATGATTAACTAAGGAGTAGTCTTTTTGCACCCTAACGGAGGCAGGATTCTTGGAGAACACGATTAATCATGTGGCTGAAAATTTTGCTTTTGTGCACATCAACAGCAAACCTTATTTCTGTTCTTTCCTAAAACTGGAATGCTCGACTTTTGTCAAGTTTAGTAATGCTTCTTGAATTTAGTCTTACATGTATGATGCAGGCAGCAATAATAACTATATATAATTTTAAACAGACAAATTCACGGAAGTGCTGCTTGTTAGATTTTCTGTCAGTTTCTCAGCATAACTGGCAAAAGAAATTTGTCCCTAGCTAAACCTATGCAGAAAAAAAAATCCTAAAAATTGAGTTTGCAATCCAAGGCTGTTAGACAGTATAAGACATGGAAATTTGGAATATTTAAAAGGAAAAATATTTTAAACATTAAGGTAAATACACATTTTCTCATTTTTGTCAAACTTTCAACAGTAAATGATCCTCTGCCCAGAAATCGCAAAAGTCCTTCCTTTGGCTTTTCATATATTTTAAAGCTGGAGCTCTGTAGCTATATCCACTTTCACTGAGGTCAGTGAGTATTTGCCCCTTTCTTACTTGAAATATGAGTTATAACCATACAAAAAAGTGTAAGCTTTAACCTTGTGAGTTTTTTATCTGTGAGAATTTCTCATTTGAGTTTTCCTGGGTTTCCATGTGTGGTTCGTATTTATTTGTTTGTTCTTTCTTTTTTATACAGGTATTTGTTCTGCCTTAAAGTTGACAGTACCGTCTCATACCATCCATGGCATTGAGGGGCAACCACTCCATCTTACTGTTGACTACAATTTCAATGCTACAGCTTCTGAAATCCAGATAATTTGGCTTTTCGAGAGGCCCCAAAGTAATCCAAAATACTTGCTTGGCTCTGTAAATCAAACAGTAGTTCCAGACTTGGAATACCAGCACAAGTTTACCCTTATACCACCAAATGCATCTTTGATGATCAATCCATTGCACATCAGTGATGAGGGCAATTATATTGTAAAAATCAATGTCCGTGGAAATGGGACAATAGCTGCCAGTCAAAAGATTCAAGTAGCTGTTGATGGTAAGTTAATAAAATATAGAGTCTTCATTGTGTAAATAAAATTGCAATGGTTTTGAAGTACTGGTTCTTAGTATCCAATTACAATAGTGCATAATTTAATGCAACCATACATGAATAAATACCAACAATTAAGTTGTATTGTTTTCTGCTGCTGCAGGAGGGAATGCTAAAATATGTCATCTTTAAACAAAATGAATATATTTACTAATGTTTCTGCATCATAAGTAAAAAATCGGAGAGGTATAGTAACCAATAATTATATGAAATTAGACAAACTTCTAAAAGATAATGTTTCATAAGGCTCTGCTGTGCTATCATTCTTTCAGATAGTCTTTTCCATGCACAACTTTGCCTTTACCTTCTGTAATTATTGAAGAGGAGTCACTGATTTTGCCAGTGATCATGTCTGTAAAAGAAGCCCAGATCTGCAGTCCTGAAATACTGAAGTTCCCTCTTTGTACTCTGCTCCTTGTAGTGGGGATAGGAAAAAAAAAATTGAAATAGAAAGAATGATCTGAAAGAATGATCTAACAGAGTGATAAAAGGCTACTATAATTTCTAGATTATACAGAGGAAGCCTGGTAACTGTTGGGCTGGGAATAATGAAATGAATAACATCCTGATGTGACAAAGTTGTAGCTGCCATTTAAGTCCCGTACCCATCCCCGTTTGCAGCCATCCTCACGACCGGATTGGCAGTGTGTTTCAGCGGTGCCCAGTGCCAGCCAAGCTGAGGCAACCACACGCTGTGGGCAATGTTGTGCTTTGCAGTCTCGTCGATTCGATGGCCGCAGGGATCTGCTTGTGAGGCAGGAGCTGGAGCCCATGATGAACCTGACTAAAGCCTTTGTCCTATTACCAGTAATATAAACAGTCTAGTTTCATTTAAGTACTAGAACAATTCTTACAGTCACCAGCTGAGAATATGGCATTATTTTTCAACCTTTAACCACATTTAATAGATAAAATTTGAAATCTGAGTACTTTCCATAGAGGATGATGACTGCTATTTGTTTCATCTTGACAATGAAGACTGTAATATACTGGCTCATCACTTTTACAACTCTTCATATCTCTTTATTTTACAGTTCCTGTCACAAAGCCAACTGTACATACTGAACCATCTTCAGGGGTAGTGGAGTATGTAGGGAATATTACCCTAAAATGTACTGTGGGTAAAGGTACAAGGCTAGTTTACCAATGGATGAAAAATGGGAAGCCTCTCCATGCCAGCCCTAATTACACCTTTTCATCAAACAATGCCACACTTCTAATGGTTCCTGTTGTAAAAGAAGACATTGGGAATTACAGCTGTCTGGTGTCTAACCCTGTCAGTGCAATGGAAAGTGAGATAATTGCACCAACCATATATTGTGAGTATATTAAATATTCATAATTACCTTTGTATAAATGATCTGGTTGGAAAGAGTGCCCCTAACTATGGAAACAGGCAGAAAGCAGTTGAGTCAACATTATATGTGAGCTTGCATTCAAAACGAGCTGGTTTGTAACAGCTTTAGCTTACGACAGTTTAAGAAAACGTTACTTAGTGTTATGTAGTTGTGAAGATAAGTCTGAACAGCAGAATTAAAATAGGAACTTCAAGAATTGCACAGTACAGACATCTTCAGATCTGGAGGAAACAGAACTGAAAGGAAAAAAAAATCAGATGAGTATACATGAAAATATTGCTAAAAATCAAGACAGCAAACACTATGAAAAAGCTAAGTACAGAAAGTACCAGGCTGAAGGACTGGTAGTAGTGGTTTTCCTCAAGATCATTTCGAGTCCAGTCCTGTTTAATAATTTAATTAACAACATCAGCTTAAAGACTGGGAGTATCTCAATGAATTTCACCTGTGACATTAAACTAAGAGGACTGAAAGACTTTGACAGACTAATAGAACTGGTATGAAATTCGCTAGTAAAATGGAAATGGAATGCACTTTTAGAGAATAAAAAACATGAACTTCTGCTGATAAGATGGAGACTGGGTGGGAAATAACGTAAGTAAAGTATTTCCAACAAGGAAGTAAGAGGAATATAATACTAATGGCACACAGAAAATGAGACCACACGTAGAATACCATATGCTGTTCCTGCACATATCAGACCAATGATCTCAAAATGGAAGAAAAAGAACAGAAAAGAGTGGAGAAGAGACCTGAGTCTGATTTAGCAAAATCAGAGCTGCAAGAAGTGTTTGCTTTCCACATCAAGTGGGAAACATGAGGGAGCAAGAAGAGTTGCGTAAAGACCAACACTGGCAGAAGATCAGACCATAAGCTAGCCAGATATTTTGACTGGAAACAACAGCAGAGAGGAACAACCAGTGAATTAGTTGAGTTCATGAACTAAAGGAGTTGGAGGTAACAGAAGATTGGTTTAATCAACATTCAACAACTCTACTTTAAATCTTAGGGCACTCTCATTTTGTTCCTTTTTCCTCCTGTAATATCAACTCTCAGTGCCTCTGAGATCTGCAAGTAGTACATACTACCTGTGTGGCCTTGCCAGGCTCTAACCCTCACGTCTCTGGGGGCTGAAGTGCCCTTTTCAGACGAGAGCTGAAATCAGACAGGTCAGGGTCTACTTCGCCACCAGCCCTGTTCAGATATGACCAGTTTACCCAGTGGCACAGTGTGGGTGGCACAGTGCAAGGTGTGGAACTGGATTTCTGTCCAGCCAAGGGCTGGTGCTCGCTCCTGCTTTTGCCAGGCTCTGGCAGCTTGCAGACAGCCCGTGCCCTAGGCTTGTCCTGACTGCACTACTAGCATATGCAGCAGCTACACCTCTTACTACATCATATTTTCCTCTTCCTCCTTTCATCTCTGATTATCCTGTCTGCTACTTATTTATTTTTAATTATAGTTTGGAAGAATCAGATGAGGGGGTGTCTTGCATCTAAGACACCCCCCTGATACTGTCTAAATTAGCAAAGACTAACGAGGACATTCTTAGATGAGAGCTGGTCCCTTAGGTGCTGCTTATAAAATTGACAGCAATGCAGGCATGAAGGAGCTGCTGCAAAAAGTTCTATACAGGGCAGATGAGACTTAAGCTTCCATTCATATTAGACAGAGGAATCATGATAAAATGCTCTACAAGAAAATAACTTGCACTGATGGAGTTTTACCTTATCCCTACCATAATTAAAAAAATAAATTATTTCCTCGAGGTAGCACAGTTTTAAATGCCTGCTTTTGTACTGTCACAATCACAGCTCACTTAAGTGCTTGAAGTGCTAAGAACGGGAGCTGTGTGTGTATGAATGCCCTGCCTCTACTGCTTTTCTCACTTTCATGAGCTATGAGTGGGCTTTTAACACTTCTCCCTTCAAAGAATACCTACAAAAAGCTTGGGGACACTGCATACACCACAATCTGACAGCCGCATTACAATTCAATAAGATCAGGTCAGGCTAGAAAAATATCTGGCACTGTTGCTACCTGTTGGACTGTTCTGTTGGTTTGTGGCACAGCCCCTTCGGCATTGGCATTTCTGACCCATTGCACACAGAATTGGCTCCAGAGCATTTCTGACTCTGATGGGTGGCTGAGACACTTGAACTGTCAAGGTGTGTGTCCTTTAGTCTCAGTTCTGGTACTGCTTCCTCCCTTCTCCTTCATTCAGCTACATGTATTTTCCAGCAAATTTGAAAAATCTTTCCAAGTTCTGAACTGAAAACCTGGGTTTGACCCGTTATTTAGCAGAACTTTAAAATCTCAGTTACTTCAGTGTCCACGTTTCTGGAACCTTTTGCTGTTTGATTTTGACGTACAGCTCAAAAGACCTGTATGGCAACAAATTTGAGATTCAATTTTTCTCCACATGCGGAAATACTGTTGTAAGTATTTGCATTTTCAGAATGTATTTTTTATTTCATGAGAACTGAGATTTTGCTTTGCACATAATTTAAAATCTGAAAAGAAATATTAAGAGCAAACAACGCAATGATGAAGGGCCACAACACTTACGCTACTATTCGTATCCAAGTTAGTGATGGGAGTTGGGGTTTTCCTTCCTCAGCTACACTAAGTCACATATTTTGGTCCAGCCTCTGCCTGCAGAGGTAGTTTGTCTCCCAGCTCCCACTTGTCAATACCAATCTAGAACAGGGCCCGGGATCTCTATGTGCCATATGTCATTGCTGCGGGGGAGTTACTGGGGGCGATAAAAAAGAAAGTCACTCACAGTAAATACCTGCCATCTGCTTGGAAACTGCAATGGTCTCGTGGTGATAGGAGTGGTTGGAAATATTCCCACAGAGAAATAAATTGTTACTCAGAACAGGTGATTTATTATTTTACAAGTCATTTAGTTAACTGGCTTTACTGAGACAAGAGGCAGATTTCGGTTGAGAACAATACTGGAAAGGAGAAGCATAGCTGAGGGACCCATGAAGGCTGTCACCGTGTTTTTTCACTGAGAATCAAAAGTGGTTTCTTCTTCATTTCTCATTAATATTATTCTGTTTCTCCATTAGCTATGATGATAATGCACCCCAGAACATGCCTATTGCAGTAGTGTGACCCAGAAGCAATTTATTTCAAGACTGGAAGAAGCTGCTGTCACAGAGGCTGCAGCAGAAACTGCTGTACTGTGCTGATGGAGTTGAATTTAATAGACCAAGTGGGATTTTCTCCCTTGGGACCTCCCAAAGCTATAATGTATTTCGTCCTAGAGAGGAAAAAGTTAATTACCTGCTTTTCTGAATCATCCTGTAAGCCGTGCATATCCCTGTGTGTGTACCCAGTGTTTAGGGATCTCGGTGATGCACACAATGCCCAGGAGAGGCAAAAGGCTGATCCAGGTGAAGCAGAAGAGTTACCTGACGCTTGTGTTGACTTCATCGAGAAATGCCACTTCTCAGACCTTGCGAATATTTGACTATTATTTCTTAAGAAAAGCTTTTTTTTTTTTTCCCCAAACATACTTCCCCATTCAGTGTGTGTCAGTGTTTTTATAACGTGCGGGGTTTTTTTATTCGCGGTTTCCATACAAGAGTGTAGTTATGTTGTTAGTGTTATCTGTCTATGCCGCACTGTTATGATACTGATAGAAAAAGCAGAACTCAATTCTGATTCTTTTGCAGACTGTGGCAAATCTCCCACTAGAGTGAGGGGGCACAGAGACCAGTCAGCTGTTCTTACCATTAATCTCTGTTGCCATGTATCAAAGTTTATATTATCAGTGAAAATAAAAGCTAATTATTCTAAGAAAGAAGAACTGGGTAAGAGGAACCACGGAATTGCTCTATAAAGTAAAAAAGTGTGTTCCTGCCTATAAATGGTGTGTGAGGGGGTTTACTTTCATTTCTGAAAAAGTCAAGTTCGGTACATCCCTCTCCTTTCCCATCTGAAAAAAAAGGAAGTAAACACATACAACAGGCGACGCCCTGTGAGACGCTGGTGTTCTGGGAGGGCTCCCGGACCACAGAAATGTGCAGCCCAAGTGAGGTCAGCCAGGCCAAAGCGGTGGTGATAAGCCTGTAGTTCCCAGAAATGCTCCTCACAAGGTCAGCTGGCTCTTGGGTGCAGTAAAGCAACAGACTCGGGAACTGCAGAGCCTGTGAAGAAGCAGCTCAACATCTACAGTTAAAAAAAAAAGCCTCGATTCTTCACAGTGGCCCCTGCCATGTAAATGGGAGCAGCACTAATTCATGCTGAAGTGAAACTGTGTTGCATTTCCCAAGTAAATATTGTGTGTGATGTTGGGCCTTCCTTAAAATGAGGCTGCAAAAATCTTATTGCTAAGAAGTAGAGAAAATAACGAGTTTGACAAGTTTGCATTGTGAAATATGGACATTCGGTTAAAAGCTGACTAAACTGAGGTCATGGTGTGATAGTCTACATTCTCTCATCTGAGCCTTCACAAATAGAGAAGAAAAAACCCGGAGGCACAAACAAAATGGCCTGTTTCATGCTGCATGCTGTTTGCCTGTGTGTTCTTGAAGAATAAATTAGCCTCATAAAAAAGGCAGACAATAAATAGAAGTGTGCCTGTTAGAGGAAGGTCTAACGTCAGCCTGAACTTCCTGATGAGAACTAGAGCCCGAGTGTGCCAGTGTGCCACTGCACGCAGCAGGGAATTGCACATCCAAACCGAGCTACATCATCTTAATGCTTTCAGACGACCACAAGAAGGTGGAAATATTACGTGATTGCACTGTCTACAATGGGCATAATATTGACTTATCTTTCTTTTTGATAATGCCATTCCATGTGAGGCACTTGTAAGCAGCTTTACTGAGCTTTGGGGATCCTACCAAAAAGATGTGTCCTGCTCATTCTGCATATTTTCTTCTTTTGGCTTCTGTCAATATTAGGTCTCTCCATTTTTTATTATGCATGTAAGCCCTTAGAGAATTAGCAACATTAAAATGATTAGTGCTTTTGACTGGAAAAAGTAATTTAATAGGGCATATTTTGATTATTATAATCCCTACATTAATTTCTATACTTAGATCCCTGTAAAAATGGATTTTAACATGTGAAGATATAAAAACCCCATGATCTGAAATGATCTATTAAAAATAGCATGGGAAATATTCTTATAATATTTAAATATGTTGGTTTGCTTCTCAATTTCCTATGGAGATTACCCTAAAAATACTTAGCTGCTCACTTTTCTGAGTAACGAACACATGACTATTGGATAATATATGCCTCTTATAATCATATTCAGAAACACCGCTTTCTTTCAGCCCAAGGGATTATAAAGAAACATAAATGTTGAAATAGTAGTAGCCTATAAAGTGGAGGGAAGGTTAAAGTTTATTTTAGCAGTCATTTATGGAAAATGTTTTCTGAAGTTATCTAAGGCACACCCCTCTCTTTATTATACCTGTAGGATAGTTCCCCAAATAACTATTATACTGCAAATATTACAGTGAATGTTTGTATATTTCAAGGGTAATTTGTTTACTTTTAAATGTGCAGAGAAATTACTTATGCCAGTAAGTTTGGCACTTAAGTAGAAAGGGTCAAATATGCTCCTGAAGAAGACTTTACTTCACAGCTTTTCCAACTGTTTTCCGTTTTTGTTCTTTTTCTCATCCTGAGCAATGCACAGACCTGCACTTTTTCCCCTAAGCAGTGATTAGATCAGTATTAAGTGGGTATAGTGTGAGATAAATCTAGTACGATCAAGTTATGGAACTGAAAGCCTTTTAATTGAAATTATTGAATCCAATGCCAACCATTCAAAAGGCTAGTCTAAATTAAAAATTCTAAGTTTAGCTTCTATTTAAAGTTTAATCATGTACTTCGATTTTAATTTTTCCACTGTGGTGTCTTTTTTTTTTTCTTTTCAATGCAGATGGACCTTATGGACTTAGAGTTAAATCAGATAAAGGTCTAAATGTAGGGGCGGTGTTTACAGTTGACATGGGGGAAGTTATACTCTTTGACTGCTCAGCAGATTCAAATCCACCAAATACTTATTCATGGATTCAAAGCGCTGACAATACCACTCAGGTAATCAAATACGGACCCCATCTGGAAGTTGTACCTGATAAAGTGGCCCAGAAGACAATAGATTACATGTGCCGCGCTTTCAATAACGTGACTGGAAAACGAGACGAAACTCACTTCACAGTCATTGTTACTTCTGTAGGTAAGAACATTTATTCATTGCTGTAACTCTAACATGTGAGCAGAGTGTCAACCCTAGAAAAAGGAAATAGTTCTTAGAGAGAGAATATATATCAGAAGTGAGGTCTCGCTGACAATGCAGTAAAGGGATTTTTGCCATTCAGTGGGATCTGGGTTTTACTCACCATGTGATGCAGCCTGGGACAAGACACACTAAGATGCTGAAGTTTTGTAGGAGTTTTACACTAAAATATATTTGACCATTTGAAACTTCATCCCTTGAGTAGAGAAACTTCCTATGTAGGCAAACCCCATCATGACCAAGTAACCTGGCGCAGTTATATGTGTTTTACTGTGTTTCTTACTTTTTGCCTTTAAAACTGATAAAGATGGATGGAGAGAATGATGCAGAAATCTGCTGAATGCCAAGATAGACCTTTCCTCCCAAGGGCAGATTTTGTCCAAGGCTCACTGTCCCACAGCTTTCAGGAGCAGTGAGCCCTGGGGCCGCCAGGTGACCTAGTACGTGGGACAGTTTCAAGCATACATTACTGACTAAAATAACCAGGCACAGACTCAAAGCAATGAAGGTCTTTAATATTTTTCCATGTGGGTAGGTATTGTAAGAACCTTAGTTTACTGGACTACATAATAATAATGTAAGATGTGATGATAGATGGTTTTATCAGAACCTGTTCACAAAATATATTTCACTGTCATATTTGTGAATCTATGGATTGACTGCTAGGTTCTGCTGAATGCACACCTTTATTTCTCACTACCTTATAACCTCAATTCCTGTATCAGATTGCATTAAACAACAACAAAGCAGTTTTTCAGAAAATCTTCAGAAGCATACAGCAAAGAACAAGATATTGAGGAAGTCTTATATCTCTTATTAATACAGATCGATACAAGTGTTTTGAGATAAGGAATGTATGCTATAATGTTCAACAAGATAGAATGGCCTTTTAGAAAATCTAACAAAGCAATTCCACTTGTGCAGTACAAAGAGCTCAGCCATTTGTTAGTCAGATAAACAAGGAGAGCAGATGTATATCTCTCAGGCTGACTTATGGATTCATCACAAATCCATGGCTTCGAGCTGGAATGAAGATGGATTGTAATTTTAAATGGAGAATACTGCACTTTATAAACATTGTGGTTACTGGTGAAAGAAAATACAATCAGAGCTATGAGTCAGTAGAAATAAACATGACATTTCTCCAGGAAGTTCATATAAGATATGATATATATGTGAATATTCATCAGTAGGTGTTAAGAACTTCAGCTGAGATTTCCTTTCAAAGGCCAAAAAGAAGAGAAAACTCCACAGCTTTATGTGTAGTCACACTTAAAAACATACATGTCCTAACTACAGATATTTTGCCTAAAATAAAGCTTTGTAAAACATTTTATCCTGTGTATTTAAAAAATTTAAAATATCCATTTCCCCCTCTGTAGCCATTTTCTTCTTGATGAGTATTCATTTAGATAGCACTAATTCCAGATGTCAAGCCAACACTTTGCGATGCAGCACTGACTGTCAGACATATGAATTCGCACATGAGGCTAAAGCTCTGAGATCCTGCTCAGGCTAAATTCTGGTTGCAACAGATTAAACATACTAAGCAACGACTATTAATATTATCCCATGTCCCTTCTCCCTGTCCCCATAGTCCTAGATATGGAGCCTGGACTGTGCCTTTCAAAATACTAAAACCCCATTTTCAGCAGCGACAGGAACTGTGATGTTTCAGAAGACCTTACATGACTTACGCACCTGAGGGACTGAAACTTACCTGTATGGTGCTATAAACAGCTACTTAATTAATACTAAAAATCATCAAGAAAACCATTGTATCATAAGTTATAATTATATCAATAATTGCACTAAGCTGCTACCCAGTTTTAGCCAAGACTAGTTAGATTTTAAAATAAGAGGATGTATCTCATTATGTACACAAATCATTGCTCAGTTCATTGCTCGAGTTGACTCGAGTCAACGAGTATGTTAAACGCACACAGAGCATATCTTTGTTTTCCGCACTGATATGCCCATGTAAAATAGATTTAGTGAGTCGAAATTTGAAATTATTGCTTTTAAAGAACACTTTTAAGGACTCAGCTGATTCTGCAGCATTTGGGTTTGTGTTGTGTTTTTTTTGTTTGGTTGTTTTTTTTCCAAGGAAAGCAGTACATTGAAGGAGTATGAAAGAACTTTTGTGAAACAGCAGTGATTTATTTTCCCATATCTTTGGGATGCATCTCATTCAAAATTCATATATTCGGGATGCATCTGGTTTGAAATCCACGTATTTAATCTTTGTGACAACCACTGCACATGCAACCAGCACAATGCCAGTGAATTATATGGAGGTGTAAGTAGATGTAAGAAATGCCAGCTCTCTGCACAGGAATTCATCAAAGTACTGGAAGTACATCCAGCTAAATAATACACACTTGAATTGTATCAATAAAGTTGGCACTGACAAATATGAAGCATTAATTTACCTGCATGGGTTGTGACATGGCCTTTAATTACATGAATTCTGCATGATTCAGAGCAAAAGGAGGAAACTAAGGGTGCACAAGCAACTATGTCTGGCATTCCCTAACTTTAACATCCTTGTCTTTGCAAATTCTACACCAACGTTTTCCATGTGCTTTTGCGTATGTGATTATATACATATTGTGTTTGTGTTGTATCAGTAAATCCTGGTGGAAAACTGCTGCTAATGCACATCTCAGCAAAAGACCCAAGCAAAGGAAAGAAATACTTTGGATATATTTAGACATTAATACAAACAAACATAATTTATTGGCTTTTGATAAACAATCAGACTGTCAGTGATCTGAAAAATTCAGAAAAAATACAATAGTTCATTTATTCCCTCCTACTGTACAGCTCCTGCAGCTAGGACGGTTTCCCTCCCATCTAGCACAAACTGCTCACCTAATTGTCACCTAGTTTCTTAGTAATTTGGTGTCTCTACACCTAAAATTAGAATATTCATCTACTTCTTTGTGATGCTCTGATTTATGGATTATGTTTATTGTAGAGAACAAGAGAATAAATACAGTACTCATCTTCTTTGTCACAGGATTGGAAAAGCTGGCCCAGGAAGGAAAATCTTTGTCATCTCTTGCAGTAATAACAGGAATTTCAATATTTTTGATCCTAGCTATGACTTTTTTGTTCATATGGAAAAGATATCAGCCACATAAAGGTATGTAAAAGTTAAGCATGCTCCAGCTCTTCTGTTGGAGTATCAGAGCAAAAAGAATTATTTTTCTTTTTTTTTCTTCTTTTCAGTGATACAACGGAAGCTGCAGAGCAGGTACAAAAATAAATCATTTTCAGGTCTTGAAGTCCTTTCCATCAAGAGAATTACATTCTATCGTATTAAGTTTCTTTCCTTGGCTTATAACATCAAACTGAAAAACATCTTTATGTTTCCTAGGCCAGAAGCTGATTACAGAAAGGCACAGACATTTTCAGGTAATGCTAATAAAACAAATATGAACAGAAAGTCAAAATCCATTCCTCAAAAAAATTAGCATCTCCACATACAAAAAGAAAGAAGGAAAGGAAGGGAAATGTGGTTTTAAATTTGAGTTGCACACCTACCTCTGTGTTAGCTTACTTAAGATAAAACCAAAATGACAACAGGTCAGTGTGGCTTTAGCTCATGCGTGGAGTTCACAGCAGTATGTACCCTGTTGTCTTGAATTCTAGCTGTTAATCACCTGTATTCTGCTGTGCTCACCAATGTGAAATAAATTAGTGTTATGGGATAGCAATGAGAGGTGATATGCCATAGGAGGATCGCACTTCTAAATGTTCATGGCACCAATCAATGCCAAAATCATGAGATGCTAACATGACATTACAGTATATATATTCTAGCCTCTACCACACTCTGTGCTACCTTTCTTCATGTCATGAGGACCTAGTGTATTTTTGTTGCTGACTCTTATCCCTCGACAACCCTTCCCATATTGTCCTGAGCAGGAGAGACTGGAGACCAGCTATCCTTTGGAAGGGTAGCTCTTTTTTTCCCATCTATTTCTGCCAAAGCATCAGAGCAGGCCGTAAGCTGTGACATGCGAGAGGGCAGGGAAGGTAAGAAAAAGTCACTTGAGCACAGAGGGTCCTTCACCCAGGCGAGTGGTGCTGGAGGAGAGAATCTCAGCACTGCTTTTAGTGCTGCAGTCTTTGCTATGGAGTGATGCCCAATAGACAATCAAGAGTCTCAGACCTCCTGGACAGTGGAAGGGTAGAGAGAGAGACTCCCACCCTAACTACAATTTGTATCTGAAGTCCTAGATATAATTCGTCAACTGGTTTAATAATGCAGCACCTATTAGTGTTGTGTTCCATTATTTTATTCTCAGCATCATAAAAGATTCAGGTGGTGCTGCCTCACTACAGTGTAGATGTGCTCAGCTTACGGACTGGATCTCTTTTCTATGGGAAATGGAAGTAAATCAGTCTGTTTAGCCTTTTAGCTAAGAGAGCCCCAATTATTCTACCAAAACCATTGCTGAGGTTAGCAAGAGACTCCTCATTTGCTCCAAGGTGCTGGAGGCAGCCAAGCCCTGGGTGCATGGCTGTGCAGCTGCCCTGCTGCGCTCCAAGCCAGCTTGGGAGCTGGGCAGGGAAGTGGTTTACAGCAGATCAAACAACCGATATTCTGACGTTTTAAAAATTAGGCAAAATTGCTTTGCCAGTCATTATTTTCCACGTTCATATTACATCTCGATACCTTTTTTCATGTTTGTTTGTTCTAACTTTAGGACATCAAAGTGCTTTGGATGATTTCGAGATATATGAATTTGTCGCTATTCCTGATCTTGCCAGTGGTTCTAGGGTATGTGACTTTACGTCATAAACGCATGGTTTCTTTTCTATTTCTCAAGGTGTGCTAAATATCTGTACCAGAATCCTTCTGTCAGTTTGCTTCTGTTGCTTTTTACAGATGTTTACATGTCACCATATTCATGGCTATTGTTTACCCAGTACTTGCTCTTTCTTTGCTGTGTTACTAGTTCAGTACTTGTACCAACATGGTGCAGTAAGGAGCAAACCAAGCTCTAAAGACAAAAATCTCAGTTCAGCTGCCCTGTATTAAAAGAATATTAATAGGGTTGGGTAGATGGGTAGCACTCGACCACTTGCATCACACGAACAAATTAAGTATTTTGGTGTCATTTTGTCCCTTGGCCCTAATATTGCTGCTCGTGCAACGTACAACTTTTAAAATACAGAAAAACCTCAGGCAGTATTTAAAGTTTTCATTGTAAAAATATGCAAACTAAATCTCAGCTATATTTCACAAGAATTATTTGGTTAGCTTCATGTATAGTGGGGTAGAACTTAAGCACAGGGATTTTGCTAGCAGAAGAAATCCTACTACATATGCTACTTCTCTGCATTGAGGCTTTGCTATCATTACTGTATAGCAGCTGGAGATCATTCTGATGTGGTGTGAAAGCACAAAAAAAAAGAGAAATAGGACCACAAAATTTAGGGACAATGGACTGAAACTGGGAGGAAGGAGAAGCAGCACTTCCTCTTTGCTAGGGAAAGTTTCTGGGAATATAATCTACCTTTGAGGAGCATCAATATGGTCAGGTAAGGGAGAGCTCTTAAGACGTGATCACAACAGTCACACCTATTGTTACTATGATTAGTTCTCATAATACATGATGTATTAGAAAAAAACCCAGTCATATATTAAAAAATCCTTTTCTCTGCTGGGGTTAGATGATTGAAATAAACATTTCTAGTTCTAGAGGGCTCTCGTAAAGGTTAGTGGAAAGGATAGACTCTTAAAGCAGCAGAGATAAAAGGCTTTTAGAAAACAGAGGAGCTGAACTGTATCTGTGGAAGTTAATGACCATAGGAGGCTTATTAAATATGGAGATTGGGCCCTAAATCGTCACAGTCTTAGGCACACTGCACTATCCCTTAGGCTGATCATATCACCAAATCACATTCTTGCAGAGCTGGGGCCTCAGTAGGTCAGAAGGGAGAGAGAGGTGACAAGGACACGAGGATGGATATACAAGCAATGAAATCAATTCTAATTTCCAGTACAATTTGAAGAAAAGGGAGAAACTCCACTGGTTTATATTCAGTTACTGAGTTTTATAGAATTGCAGATAAAGTCAGCATTTGATCCACTGATTCATTTTAGTTAGTTAGCAAAAAAAGGGAAAAATAAGAAACTGGAGATAATTAAGAACTTGCAGTTGGGTATAGGCAGAAAGACTGAGAAACCCTTATAGATGGGGAGTGTAGGTGCTGGGTTGACAAAAGAGCTGATTTGTATACTTAACATACTGAAAAATTTAGTTATTACTTCATTTATGGAAATTCATTGCAGTTCCCTCTCTTTCCTGTGCTGGGAGGAATTTTAAGCTGAACCCTTTCCCTGAATATTTTCTCCTTTTTAAATATCTATATCCTGCTTCTCTCTTTACTAAATTTTCCTTCCTTCACTTGTAGTACACTCATATAAAACACTTGCTATATTAAATGCAAGTGCTGCATCCTAAATCTTCTAAGATCTTCACTGAATTTAAAGCTATTACTTGCGTTACTATAAATGTGATGACAACTTACTCAAAATGAAATGTGAACTAATGGAGATGAACTGTTAAATCCACACACAAACCATTTTTAGGGAAAAGTTAAAAAATGAGAGATTACATTATCAGTTTAATTTCTGTTGAAACTTTTCCCACTTGCACTCACAGTAGGAATACTCTTTGCTACTTTTAGGTTTCAAGTCAATCTGTTCCTGGCTCTGACTTTGTCCCAGGCCAGGACATGCTTAGTACGGTTTATGAAGTTATTCAGCATATTCCTGAGCAGCCGCAACAAGACCATCAACAGTAAGTTAAAGCCTTTGCAGGCTCATGTTGTAGCTCAAAGACAAATAATTTTGCTTCCAGAAAAACTTACATTTTGGTAGCTGGTGTTTGATTCCAGCAAGAGGGGTAAGGAAGGAAAACAGGTATAAGCTACATCAGTTCCTCCACCGTTTCCTATCCTCACTTTTCCTCAAGGTGCCAGTCTGTTGTCTCATCATGCCAGTCTTGTCTAAGTGTGAAAACCAGAAGTTAAGATCTTCAAATACTATTTCAAATGAAAACTCCCAGATGTTTTAAGAGGGTCACTGTAGTTTCACAGCACTGAGACATCAACATTTCCCACTGAGCAGGTTAAATCTTCAATCAAAGCAGTTTAATTGGCAGCACAGCTTCCAGGCTGCCAGCCGTGTGTCAAGTAGAGTTAGGGGTTGGTTTGTTGGATTTTTTTTTCCAATGTTGAAACTGGTCAGCTGATCAGTGACCATTGGTTGTTAAAATGGTCACTGAAATGTTAACAGACAATGCTTAGTTACCTGAGTTAGCAATGTCTTAATTTGTATCTTAACTAATTATTTAGAGCAAAAGAATTCTTGTTCTGCAGTGCCCTGGCTAGGAACTCCACAGAAACACTTTTGCTGAGTCGAGTGCCAGAAGGAGCACAGCACATTGTGCTTATGCAGTTACTGTCTGGTAGTCCTGGTTTTGTTCAAATCACCTACTTCGTAGCACTTCTTGGCATAAGAAGAGTGAATACACTGTAAAGTTTCTGTAATTGCGGTATAGATGCCATAAATCTGTTCTGAATATCGATGGTCTTTCTTACAAATTAAGAACAGCACACAAGACTTTATTTGGTAACAAGCCCATTATATCACATTTTCCATGTTTTTATGATGTGTTTTGTTTCTTTTATGGTTGAAAAGGAAAACATGCACTCTTAGCAATATACTGATCAGCTGGCTGAGTAATCACAGTGTTTAAGTGACTGCATTAGCGTTCACTACTTACACTATAAAAAATTTTGTTCAGGTTACATCTTCGACTGTGTGTCCAAATCATGTATGCAAGCACACAGCCATGCTTGTAAAAGCAAGATGATCAGTGAGAAAGCAATAATGAATTACTAATGACATTTTTGTTCTGCTTGGAGTTACTCACTTTGAACCTTAAGATGTTTTTTTAAACCAGATGTGGAAAACAGCATTCATAAAGTACATCTCATTCTTCCTCGTACATGTCTTCCTTCTTAAATTTCTCACTGATACATGACCCTTTTAAAAAAAGAATAAATTCAAACTAAAAGTAACTCAAATTTTGTTACAGTTCAGATTTCAATTCAAACTTCACAAAACATATTCTGTATTTGTAAAGGACTCATTTGCATAAACGCATTTTGCTGCTCTTGTCATAGGTCAAGATTTTTAAAAATAAATATAAAACCAAATTTTTCACTAATAAAATCTGGTAAACATGATAATGGGTAAGCTACGCAGGTTAGAAAGACCATTTTTGTGAATTTTCCAATTCCTGACCTGCCATGAAGGAGCACTCTGAGTGGTAAGTGAATAAGGACAACTCAGTTGATACTGGTCGTCGCAGCAGGATGCTTCAACATTCGGTATAAGGAAGAAAACAAGCCACCACAGAACAGGCAATGTAGCTGGGAAAGTAATTCCATACTCCTGTAGTGCAAAGTAATGATCACTTGTGGGTGGATCCCACAGACTTGGTATGCAGCCATCTGTACAGTAATCAGCAATGTTCATGGGAAAAATGGTACAGAACTTGCCTGCGTTCTGTTTATGGCAGGAATTTCTCTTTGTGCAGAACAAAGTAACAGATGCTCTGGGAGCCAAACAGGTTTGTTGGTCAAGTGATTGTTTTAGTCTTGTTCCCAGTGGTTCTTACTGGAACTGCTGTAATTTCATAAAGTTATTAGAATTAACATGCAAAGAAAAATAAGTCAAAACCACTGTTTCCTTCTCAGATTTACAGTCTGAGAATCTTTCAAATCCTCTTTTTGAATATAACTTCTACAGTGTTAGCTGATGTTCTCTCTCTTGCTATTAGAAATCCCAGTGATAGTAGCAGCCAATTTGTGGACTAGCCAATGTTTAACACCCTGGGAATAGCATTTTCCTTCCACTTTTCCTTATGCTTTCATCACCCTTTTTATCCATTCATCCACATATGCACATATCCATCTGGTGCTCTAAATAATTACAGAATTTTAGATGTGCCCTAGCTCTTAAAAAGTGAGAATACTGCTGGAAACTAATTAAGCTCTTATGTAACGTAACGTAACATAACGTAACGTAACATAACGTAGCATAACACATAGCATAGCATAGTATAGCATAGCATAGCATAGCATAACATAATGTAACATAACATATAACATAACAACTGCAGTCAAAAAATGAGCTGAGCTGATGGCTGGCATCCCAGTTTTGCATTCACATGGTGATATTAGTCACTGTTCACAACAGTCTTTTGCAGATTTGTCTCCTCTGCTCCTCCAAAGAATCCAAAGGCAAACAAGAAATCAATTTTTGAGGAAACTGTTCTACTCCATCACTGGGCTTCACAGTCACATGATGTTACATGATTATCACATACTCAACTATTTCATTAAACACACTATTTTAAACCTTTTTGTTTGTTTGTTTGAGTTGGTTTTTTTTAATGATCCTCGCACAGTTTAAAACTAAATATAAATCCTGTGACAAACTGGACAACAGGTTCTTCCACATATGAAAGAAATCCCAAAATATTTGCACAAGCTAATGAGCAAGAAGTTAATCAGCTTTTATACACAAGCACTGACAGCTCACAGCTTTTCTGAGAGCAGAACTGTTTGTAACTTAAGCTTCGTTTTTAGTCCAAATGAAGATAAATTTTCATCATCTCCTTCTCCTCTCATACACACGGTTTCTCTCAGATCAAGCACTAACCATTTCACAAATTTCTGCTCCACCAGCTGCTGTAGAGCAATGAGGATGCAAACCCTCACCCGGCATTTCAGCACAGGGTTTGTGCTGCAGAATACACCAGCTCAGCCTTCCCTTACCGCTACCCTATAGCAGGTGCTCCCGTACATTATCGTTGTTAATATATAAGCAACTTGAAATATCTGTACTGAAAAAGCAGCAACACATCATGCTATATTAGCCATCGTATTCTTTATGGCTCAGACCTGTCTTATATATTTAAAACTAGAGATCTTACGCATATAAAAGTGTTACAAATATGCCCCCAGAGCTGTCATTCAGGCTGAAGAACTATTTTACTTTTGTATTTAGAACTGCTGGGGTTTTTATATGTTTGCAACGGTGTTCATTAAATAAAAGAAAAGCAGCATTGTGGACAACTGCTATACATATATCTATATATATATATATGTTCTTTCCTAGATGTATATGAAGACACAGGAACAGGAGATCAAAGCATCTGAAAATACCAACGTGATTTGTTTATTATATACTGAAAGGAAAAGCCAACAACTCCAAGAATGGCAAAGGCTTATGCCAGCTTTTCTTGAAACAGCAATTTCTCTTCAGACTGACAATCCTTTTCCTTTGGGTGCTACAACTTGCCCATTTTTTTTCTTCTTTTTATTAACAGTTTCTTGAAAAATAATGGCGGGTTTTCCATCCCTTACATTTTTTTACGTATTTGTGAATACAAAAGACAAAGGGATAGCTTAAACATTGCCGTATAAAATGGGTGGGAGGCACAGGGAATAATCAGGCCCTAGATGCCTCCCACACTTGTTTTATTTAAAAAATGGCAAAAAAAAAGTTTATGGGAATTTTTCACTTGGGTCAACTTTTACAAGAGAAGGTCTCCATTTAGGCATGAAAAGTAATAAATACAGTATGACAGATTGCAAAATAAATGCGGGGTTTAAAATAAAGTCATTCTTTTAACTCTTTCAATGTAATATCCTTTGATTTACAAACTAGAAACCGATCTGTCAGGCAGTTAACAGTTTAAAAATGTACATATGTGTATTATTCAAAATAATGTGTTCTTATTAAATTTTGTTTCCTTTGTATTTGAACTGGTTTTTCATTTGCTGCCAAAGAGCCTGTTTCTCATTGACTAGAAGAGCAACTAATATTCAAGTAATTTCTGCAAGCTGAAGAATGTTAAGGCTATTTATACATTAAAATTATAATTGTCCAGTGCAAATGAAGCCAATCTTACCCTGTTAAAACAGACAATGTGCTACAAGCCCCTTCGCAAATAGAAGAATCCTCTTCCAGAAGCTCCTGTTAGCAGGTGTCTCGATCTTGCAGGAAAATTCACTATTATTACCACAGGGTCAGCTATTAGATGGCATCAGTTAGCTGCAGCCAGGGGATAAAAAGGGGAATTATGAGTTGAACGAGAACTAGGATAAAGAAAAGAAAAAAAAAAGAAATAAGGATACTAATTGTGTGGAAAATCATTAGGGTGAGTAATGAGAAAGCATATAGTGTATCCACCCTTTAAGACAGTCTGTCTGGGATTATTTAAAGCACTCTGTATTATGAAAAATAATTTGCCTTTATTTAAAATACCTCCCTGATCTGTTTACTAAACATTCTTCCCACCTCCTTCTTTCAAAGACAAGGAAAAATAACATGGTTTTCTGTGAATATTCTGATCTTGTGATGCTGGAAAAAAAAGGAGAAGGACAACTTCACTGTTGTGTGTGAGAAAAGGACTTGGTACTTCACAGAGGCAGTTGGTGCTGCCCAGATTTGGTGTAAGTACTGAGGTGATCTCAAAAATAATGCAGTCACCAGATTTTCTCCTAATAAATAACCCTCTGAAATAAATGCGTCAGGCAGGGGCTGTAAGTAGAAACATTTAGGCAGAACTCTGAAGTACTGAAGTTGTCCTGGTGGATTGAGAAGCTCAGGAACCATCCCCACAAATTCATTCGAAGCCAACTTCACTTGTGTGTTTCAAATTGGAACAGCCCTTTGAGATGTGCAAAGTCTGATTTTTGCCTTCTTTCCTCTTCCTCTTCTTGGCCGGATTGGATATTTTAATTGCTCCATAATCAGCATGCAGATTTCTGAAATGCTTTACACCGTTTCATCCTACCACATTTGATGTCACTGCAGAGCCACAGGGCAAAAAATGCAGATGAATTTACAGAAATAATTGTTTCTCCACATCTGGAGCCTCTGTGTTTAAAACTGCCAGTAGTATACATTGTTCTAAGTATTTTCATGATGAACTAAAATAAATCAGTTCAGTATCGGTTCCTTTCTTTGTTCTTTTATGCTCACTGTAGGCACATTTTGCCTGTGCCTAAGTGCATCATAAGGTTGCTGAAACATTTTGTTTCAGAATCTGTACTCATGTCTTGAAAATAGATCAGCAAGCCATTTCAAATGAAGCCATCTGTCAATAATGTGAGATGACTTTAGCAATCTAAGACAAAAGTCCACCCTAACAGTCTTTTAAACTTCTGCAAAATACCTGTACAATGTTTTAATTAAAAAATCTTGTTTATGCAGCATGTAATGTCTAATAGTTATTTGGGTCCAGGTACGGCTGTGCATTTTTACTGGAAAGGATGGATATGATTAGATTTATAAATAAGCAAAATATCTGCCCATTGCTCTGGGAAGGTGAAGTAAAAGGTCCCCTGGATGCCCCCTCCGCTCCCCAGCGCCATCGCCGCCCTGGGCTTCCTCTCTGCATCCGGCTACAACCCCTCCGTAAAATGCAGATGTGTATGCAGGTCATGGCAGCCACATTCCTCCTCCCCACTTACAAGCGAAACTTACTGAAAAAACTCAGCTGACAGGGAAAATTATTTTGCTATAGGAAGCAGAAAAGCTCATTGTCTGGCTTAAATAATTATTCCAGCTAGAACAGCACAACTGGCTCTGCAAATAGAAATGTTATTGCAAGGGACAGAGATCAAACACAGGCAAGTTGCCTTCTGCTTGTATGATGTTGTTCTCATTTATTTTTGTTTCACCACATCTTGTGTATTACTGACTGTTAAACAAAAACACACTAGTGGTTTAAATTCCTATTCAAACTATGCTCATTCTTTACTGTTTTTCCAAAATTTACACAGTGCATTTAGCTACTTTTGGTGCATAAATCTGTTTCGTGGTGGTAGAAAAACAATAAACTGTGGTGAAAAAACAGCTCTGAAACATCAGAGAATTTTAATAGGTGAAAAAGAAAACGTTTTCATATTGGATTCTTGGCCTTTTCTCACTTGTACTATGACATTCAAAAGAGATTGCTAAGCTTTTATCTATTGATGTAAGATCTATTCCAAATCTTACCAAAACCAATGGAAAGCTTATCCATTAAATTAGATGATATATACCTCGGGCTGTTCAAATGTGAGATGGGGATAATGAGAATGTAGCATCTCTTCAAAACTTGAAATAGAGGGAGGAAAACAGAAAAACTTCTGTCACATTTTCTTCTCATTCCCTTTTGTGGAGGCTTTTGCCACTTCATTTGTCCACCGATGAGGGTGAGGAATGGCTTTCTTTGATGAATTGAGGCTGTGGACTTGAGATCAAAAGTAAGGAAGATGAACTGTAACTGGAAGCAGAGTGTAGGAACAGCAACAGCGGTCTGAGCAACTCCGGGCACTTGTACCAAATCACAAGGTGATGCGTACTACTTGGTCTTTTCTTACTATGTAGCTTAAAGGGAATTCGTAAGAATACTGAAGAATGTCACTTTGGGCATTCACCACTCCTTATATGAGAATACTCCATCTTACACCTTGCTGTGGCTTTGAAACATTAACCCCTTCTTTCAGGGCAACAGGCTAATATTCCACAATCCTATTAAGACTACAGCAAGATCAAGAAGGCCTATCGTATCCTGGGTGGCATTAGGAGAAGCGTTGTCAGCAGGTCGAGGCAGGTGACCCCTCCCTGCTACTCAGCACTGGTGAGACACGTCTGGGGTGCTGTGTCCAGTGCTGGGCTCCCCAGTACAAGACATGGACACACTGGAGTGAATCCAGCAAGGGCCCACGAAGATGATGAAGGATCATCTGACATACCAGGGTGAACTGAGAGAGCTGGGACTGTTCAGCCTGAAGAAGCCAAGACTCAGGGGGATCTTAATGTTTATAAATACATGAAAAGGGGGTGCAAAGAAGACAGAGTAAGGCTCTTTTCAGTGGTGCCCAGTGACAGGACAAGAGACAATGGGCACAAACCGAAACAGAAAAAATTCTATATAAATATAAGAAAAAGCTTTTTTACTGTCAAGGTGGTCACACACTGGAACTGGCTGTCCAGAGAGGCTGTGGAGTCTCCATTCTTGGAGATATTGTAAACCATACTGGACACAGTCCTGGGCAACCGTCTGTAGCTGACCCTTGTTAAGAAAATTGGCAACTGGCCTGTGCTGACTAAAGGGAAAGGCTAGGATGCAAAGCTTAGAATTATAAGACTAATTCTTTTATTTGTGCACAAAAAGTGTCCCATTCAAATTAGGGCACCCCAAATGCAGTTTTACAAGTGTTTCAAGCATTCAGGTGCAACATGATTTGATTAACTGCTACTGAACAAACACATGCTACCATGTACAAATCATAGTAAAACTTCGCAAAGCAACTGTATTTCTATGGTGTCATTATCCACCTGGTTCTCTATTGATCAGATGGCCCTGGAGTCAGTCTTGCTATAATTACTCATCTGTGACGACAGACAGTGCTGGGAGGGTTTCAAAGATGTCTCACAGGGGCTAGGATGCTGGTCTTATCTTGGTTGTCCAGGCCTATCTTTTATCCTTCATGGACAGCTTTTAATATTCTGAGAAGCAAAGTCATTATCTCGGGGGCTAGCCTGTCTTTCCCTTTATGATAAGCTGGGGTCTTTTAGTTTGCTTGCTTAGGCATGGCTACTCAGTATACAATGTAAAATACATATATTTTTTAAAGAAAGTTAATACAAGTTTATACTATAAAGATTAACTGCTATAATAGTTAGGGAAAGACATTTTTCTAACACCCTGCTTTCAGCAGGATTTGGACTAGATGATGTCCAGAGACACTTTCCAGCCTCAGTCATGCTGTGATTCTGTGAACAGAGGAAGGGAGATGATTAGTAGGTAGTTCTCAGCAAAAATGACACTAGCAGTTATAATACAATGAGTTCATGTTAATGTAAAGAGAATGTATGCTTCCATTAACCACTCCCTTGAAACATGTATGGCCAACTAAACTAGATATGAAGACAAAATCAATCACAGCACTGTGCATGTACCTTCATGCTTTACCTGTAGAAAGCTGAATCTTGAAATGGAAAGAGCTCATTGTTTAATAATCTCAGGTTAAAAAACCTCTTTGCTGTAAGTACTTTAATTATTTTTTTGTTTCTTTTTGCCCCAGATAAAATACAATCACATTTTTTCTATGGGCTTTCTTTGGTGTTAGCATAACTCCTTTGGAAATCGGTCACCACACGGCTATCAATGCATCTGTATCATACATCTTTCTGGGAGCTAGAGGGCAATGGCTTCCCACAGGAGATGGCAGGAGATTCTGCGGCACTATCCTTGGGACAGGGAAAAGGAGAAGAGGAAAGGAGCTAATGCTAACAAACAGTAATTTTTTCTGACAGACATGTGAATCGAGTATGTCCCAAATGACTTGTACATTTGAAGGGGGACTGGTTCCTCAATCCCGCCTCCTATAAGAGGCTTCCTCATGTATAACAGCTGCTTTCTAGGTAGCTAAATGGCTGCATTGACAATATTTTTGCAGCAACTATAGATTTTTTTAAATGCCATTGTATTAGAATGCCATTGAACAGTAAAACATACTGTATTTTGAATGTATTGTCTCCTCACACATGAAAAACTGCATAATGCTGTTCATAACCATCTCTTAAATGTATCAAAGTGCAGGATCCAATCTTCATCACTGGCTGAGAATTTAACAGTACATACAGAAATGTTTGCTCAACAAGTAGTTCTTCGTAAAGACTCCTAAGTGTATAAAATGAGCCTGGCTCCTATGGAGTAGAAGCCCTGCTCCATTACTGCATTTCTGTGGAAGCCATAAGGCTTTTCTAGAGAGCAACAGCATTGCAGCAAAAGTTTCCAAACACTTCACAGGCAAATATAAAGGGATGACATTGCAAGCAACACGATTGATGCAGCCTTGAGAGGCAAAGTGACAGTCGTGCTGTGTCATCAAAATAATGAGGAAAAAAGCAAAGGATCATTTCTTCATTAGAATCTGTGGTAAATAAACAATAGGCAAAGAGCATAGAAGACAAATAAAAGATTAGGTATCTAAGGAGTCTGTTCAAGTATAAATTTGCATCACAGTTCAGTCAAACATGCAATGCAAATACCAGTGTGTTGGAAATCCTGCTCCACCTAAAAAGATAACATGTATGTATCTCTTCAGGCTATGTGCTGCATTCCAGGGCAAAGTACAAAGCTGCTGGTCACAGTGGATCTCATAACTCAGATAGAATTTAGTGTAGAAATATCAGGGCAGGGTTTCAGAATGAGAACCCCTCTATACAGTTGCATATTCTGACCAAAAATGAGTACATGTTCTTATTTAGAAAAGAACTAATGTCATCACTGAGGTTTTCATCAAGGTACATATTTTATATTTCCTGTAGTTCTAAAAGGCAGCTTCTATATAACTTTTTTTTCCATTTTAATAGTAAATGAATACGGTTGTTTTGCTAAGTCGAAACAGAATCTTACCTGGGAGAAAACCAAAATTGTGTTGGACACCATTCATGTGTTTTCCTTAGAGCTACACTTTCCTCTTCAACTTGCTGATTTTTTTATATTTATCAAAACATATTCAATTCAAAACAGAAAATTCCAAATACATTCAAACATTCCAGATCATTATTCTAAACAGGAGGATAGGACAGTTAGAAAACTGTGTTCCATCTGAAATTCCTTTCAAATGTGTCTGAAAGATACAGCCAAAAGAGGGAACCCTTTGAGAAGCAACATAAATGAGAAAAGGGGTTTAGAAAAGGCCTAAAAAGTGTTTTATGTTGGTGGGAAACGATATCAAGAAAGATGAAATAAGTCTTCTAGTATGTAGAAAAAGAGACTGTGATCACTTTTCCTCCATTTCTAAGAGCACAAGGAAAATGAAAGACCTACTTAATATAAATAGGAGGGCAACAAAGCTGGTGAAAGGGCTGGAAGGAAAGTCCCGTAAGGAGCAGCTGAGAACTCTGAGCTTGTCTAGTTTTGAGAAAAGGAGGCTGAGGGATGACTTCATTGCTCTCTGCAGCTTCCTGAGGATGGGATGTGGGAAGGGAGGTGCTGAGCTCTACTCCTGGTATCCAGTGACAGGACTTGTGGCAATGGTTCAAAGCTGCACCAGGAGAGGTTTAGACTGGATATTAGGAAGCATTTCTTTACCAAGAGGGTGATCAAACACTGGAACAGGCTTCCTAGAGCCTGTCAATGCCCCAAGCCTGTCAGTGTTTAAGAGGCATTTCGGACAATGCCCTTAATAACATGCTTTAGCTTTTGGTCAGCCTTGAATTGGTCAGGCAGTTGGACTAGGTGATCGTTGTAGGTCCCTTCCAGCTGAAATTATTCTATTCTATTCTATTCTATTCTATTCTATTCTATTCTATTCTATTCTATTCTATTCTATTCTCTTCTACTCTATTCTATTCTATTCTATTCTAATCAAATAGCTTGGGTCCTGCCTCTGAGAGGTTTGTTTCCTTGAGACACCTGGTAGCCTGGCTTCCTCCAATCCTCTGACTCCCCAAGTGCCTCAGACATGGATGTTCAGTGCTGGCCACACAGATCAGGGGTAGTCTGAGTAACACACTGTCCTGGGGATGGGGTTAATTTTCTTCCTGGTAGCTACTATAGTGCTTTGTTTTGGATTTAGTATGACGTTAATGTTGATAACACACTGATATTTTAGTTGTTGCTAAGTAGTGCTTATTCTAAGTCAAAGACTTTTCAGCCTCCTGTGCTCTGCCAGAACGGAGGTGCACAAGATGCTTGGAGGGAGCAAAGTCAGGACAGCTGACCCAAGCTGGCCTAAGGGATATTCTATACCATATGATGTCTTGCTTGGTATATAAACTGAGGGGAGTTGGCCAGGGGGCTGGGATCACTGCTTGGGAAAGGGCTGAGCATCAGTCAATGGGCAGTGAGCAATTGCACTGTGCAATACTTGTTTTGTATGTTCTATTCTATGTTTATGATTATCTCTTCATTTTATGTCCTATTAAACTATCCTTATCTTAATCCACTAATTTTACTTTTTTTAATTCTCCTCCACATCCCACTGGGGCAGGAGGGAGTGAGCAAGCAGCAGTTTGGTGCTTGGTCACCACCTGGGGTTAAATCATGACAGTTCTTTTTGGCACCCTATGTGGGGCTTGAAGGGCTTGAGATTGTATCAGATAAACTAGAGCATATAATGGGATTTATATCTGTCAACAGTTGTGGGTCACAATATTTACTCATCTGTTCTTGATATTAGTTTATCTGATCAGCACCATGCTCTTGCTTTTGTTGTACATGTTAAAGATTGGTGTTGGCTTTTGCAGTTTAGTGTGCTCTGCAATGATTAATGATGTTTTACCTGGGACATCTGTTACTATAACACTGACATTGAGCTTAATCTGGTATTTGAGCTTTGTACCAAAGCCATTACTGTACTTCAGGTACCATCTCATGGAGACAATTAGCAATTATACTTCTTCCTCTGAGATATTTTTTTATGGAGGAAATACAGAAGGATACCTTCACTACCTTCTTCTGCAATGTTTCCTATGTCATTACAATAACTTTTTAGTATCATAAATATCCTTTGGTAGTTAAAATACTTCTATTGGTATTTCTTGGGAATATTTTTTTGGTTTTGTCTATAGTTAGCAAGCAATTTAAGAATATAATCCAGAGATCTGCCCTGAGGCTGGATAGTATGAGTGACAGGTTGTGTGCTGGAAGAAGAAGGGGGAGAAAACCTCAGCGGGAGGGTTCCTCCTCTTCCTCAGAATGGCAGGAGGGCTCCTCCTCTTCCTCGGAGGGAGAGGAAGAACTGATAAACAAGGTGGTAACCATCTGATCTCTGTCCCTGAGAGAGCTACAAGATATGCAAAAGGATTTCAGCCATTGTCCAAGTGAACACATTGTCACCTGGCTGCTCTGATGCTGAGGTGACAGGGCCAGTAGCCTGGAATCAGAGGGTAGGGAAGCCAAGCAGCTGGGATCCCTTTCCAGGGAAGGGGACACTGACAAAGCCATTGGAAAATGGGCACAAGTCCTCAGCCTCTGGAAGCAACTCCTGTCAGATGTGAAGGAAAGGTACCCCTTCAAGGAAGATGTTACATGTCACCCAGGAAAGTGGAGCACCATGGAGAGAGGTATCCAGTACCTGAGGGAGTTAGCCATGCTGGAGGTGATTTATGATGACCTGAACAATGAGCAATTATCCAAAGATCCAGATGAAGTCAAGTGCACATGGCCCACGTGGCAGAAGTTTGTATGGTGCACATCATCGTCGTATGCAAACTCATTGGCAGTAACGACCTGGAAAGACAGAGAGGAAAAAATGGTGGATGGCCTGATGGTTGGCTGGCCAACTCTGGCAACACAAGGAAGTCTCCCTCCCTACAGGCCTGTGTCTCAGCTGTGGAGAAACTGTCTCAGGAGGTCCAGCAACTCAAAGAGGATATGTCCAGCTCCCTGCCTGTACAGACCAGTATCTCAGCAATTAGGAGTGAGTGTTCCCTGGCTCAAGAGAGAGGATATAGTGAGTACACACCACGGGCACTCTGTGGTGTTACCTTTGTGACCATGCAGAGTGCATGAGGAAGTGGGATGGAAAACATACGTCAACCATAGAGGAACAGGTATGCAAATTGCAAGAAAAAGCAATTACCAAAGGGGGTTCTTCCAGGACCTGGGTGTTCTTGGTGGGTAATGCAGACGATTGGGGAAGTCAAATGTATACCTCAAGAGGATTTGATTTGGGGTGAGAATAGCCAGTTAATTAAATTGTATGATGTTGATTGCTGTATAACCCTCCCACTGTATATCATCACTACTATAGTTGCTATATGCCATATCAATGGTATTACAATAACAATCACCCAGATTAATGAAGAATGAACTTTCATGAAACCGAGCAAAGTGTAGTGGTGATGGAATCAGAACTGGCTTCAGCAATTGGCACCCAGCGACTTGCCTTCAACATCTTCAATCCACAGGCCAGGGGCATGGGCTGCACCAGATACACCAGCTACAAGCTCCGGGTGCAGTATGAAACAATCCAGTATCACACACCATCTCCTATCCTGAAAGACCATCATGACAGAAGGAGGTCAAAGTCATAGACTAAATGAAGTCAACAGACATTTTAAAGGGATGACTCATAGACGAAGGGAATGATATCTGTGTGTATATATGAAAAGACAGGAAAAGTGGTGGTGATTAATTGGAATGTATTAGAAGGTGAAAGACCCAGGCATGATGTAGATCGTATAGAATAAGGGGTGGATACTGTCCTGGTGTTGGCTGGGATAGGGTTAATTTTCTTCCTAGTAGCTACTATAGTGCTGTGGTTTGGATTTAGTATGACAATAATGTGGATAACACACTGATATTTTAGTTGTTGCTAAGTACTACTTATTCTAAGTCAAGGACTTTCCACCCTCCCAAGTTCTGCCAGCAGTGAGGTGTACAAGAAGCTGAGCGGGAGCAAAGCCAGGACAGGTGACCCAAGCTGGCCAAAAGGATATTGCATACCATATGATGTCACGCTCAGTATATAAACTGGGGCGAGTTGGCCAGGGGGCTGGGATTGCTTCTCAGGGATGGGCTACTCATTGGTCAATGCTTGGTGAGCAATTGCACTGTGCATCACTTTGGTTTTTTTTTTTTTTTGGTATTAATTATTTTCTCTTCCTTTGCTGTCCTATTAAACTATCTTCATCTCAACCATGAGTTTTACTTTTTTTCAATTCTCCTCCCTATCCCACTGGTGGCTGGGGAGGAATAAGCAAGCAGCTGTATGGTGTTTAGTTGCCAGGTGAGGTTAAATCACAATGCATAGGTTGGGGTCCAGCTCCCCAAGAGTGCTTGCTGCCTGTCTGCACTGCTGCCAGCACTCAAGCTGGCAAATTCAGCTAGGTTTGCACAACTCGCAGTCATGGCAGCATGTATCTCCACAAAAATACTACTGAGCTTAAGCACACATCTCCATCTTCCTGCCAGCACAGCCAGAGCACACAAAGTGCTGGTTGCCAATTATGCCTATTTAGGAAACTAGGATAAAAGAGAGTACTCAAGAAATGGTTTTGCTCTAATTTCATCAGTCAAGGATATTCTCTACTTAAGAGTTCCACCACAAGGAATATGAATAAAGGCTGTGATGTATCATTTTATAACAGAAAACATAAACAAAGAGGGAAATTGTGAGGGTTGGAAGGAAGCTGTGTATTTTTTAGAGCGGCAGCTAACCAGGTAAGAGCAGTGTTTCAGATAATGAGGCCCAGGCCTTTTAAGCAGGCAGTTACCTTGCGAAAGGTAACAGCAAAGAACAAGGCAAGTCAGGAGCAATCGGAGCCATTTCTCAACTACTTGTTAGAGACTTCCCAGACTGTGACTGACATTGCAGAACACAAAAGAATACACATACCAGTTTCAGCTGTTATTTGTGTAGATTTTGGTAGCCTGAAAATGCACATGTCCATACAAGTACGTGGTTTTACAGCACATTCCACTTTGCTGGCTGTTATGGTTTGGCCCATGCTAGTAAGGAGCTCAAGCAACCTCACAGAAAGCCGACCAGATCTGATCTGTCCACAGACTAAGCTGACAAATAACACAGTGCTTCGGTTCCTTGGACCAGCTCGCCACACAATCATACAGTGCAAGAAAAGAGGTCAGACCTGGGAGAAGGATGATACTGCTCCAAACCCCACTGAGATCCCAAGCTGCTGGTTAAACAGGTTAAAAGCCACCTGTTGAACATTGGTGCAGGGAAAGAATGGTTGTCACATCAGCCCATACAACACAGCTCAGGGAAACACAGTACTACACCATACAATCAGCAAACAGCCAGCAGTTTAAGGAAATGAAACCGAAACCCGCAGAGTGGCTCGACAGATAACTGGCCTGCAAAAATCTACGAGTACAGCTGCTCTGCATTAAGATTATGTAGATACAGGCTTATGCCTCTGGAGATTCCTTCAGGCTGTGAGCTCATCAGATCACACAATCAAGCAAGGCTGGTGTGAGTTTTGTAAAAGATCATGAAAATGTTTTTTTCACTAATAAGAAGAGCTCAAGGAGCTGATTGGATTATTTCAGGTGTTGGTACACGATGTGATGGAAGGAATTATGAAGGTAAAAGAAATACAGTGAGGTAATAATCATGGAATATAGGTGCCAAAAGATAAAGGTTGAAATGGCAGAATAATATTGTATGCATAGTGATTTGACAAATATAAAGAAATTAGAGGAAATAGTAGGAATCTAGATAATTCTAGAAACTCTCATAACTGGAACTTGAGAACAGCTAGCAGTCTGATCTACAGATCACACTAGATACGAACAGTGATTTCTAAGTTCAATAGGCAAGGAAAAGGCAGAAGGAATGGTATCATTATGGGAATTTCTAATATACATTAGAGAACAAATCCTATGAGTTGCAGCAGGGGACAGGATTCAGGATTCGGTGGTGAGTTTCCACACCAATCACTGAGAAACAAGGTAGTATTTTTGACTCAGTTTTGCTGAATAATGAGACTACCGGGAAAGACTTGATGTATAATAAAAACTTTTATTTTAATAAATAATGAAGTCATCCTAGAAGAGTCAATATTATACTGGAGAACCCCATCAACATACTTCATGCTTAAATGTCTGCATCTGAAGGGAAAGAACTTGTGAGAAAGCGATGCTGCTGATGGCCAAATAGGCCAAATAGGTAAGACATACTATACCAAAACAGTTAATGGAAACAGCTAACACCAAAAAAAACACCCACCAACAACTAAAACCTTGTGAAAACAATGGATGAACAACTTAGTCAAAGCACAGAGAGTAGAGCAGCTAAGGAGAAATCTGCCTCACAAGACTGGTAGGACTGAAGCTGACTAGTTATAATGACAGATGAGGAAACACAGCTAGCCAGGTGTACCAACAATGGTCTGGTTAATAGAAAGATATATTATCTGCACAGCCTCCCAGGCAGCAGCCTCAAACATGGAATAGGTAACCTAGAACACCAGGCAAGTTCCCCTAGCTGGCAGTAGAGCTGTGACCCTATAAGCTGGGATGAAGCCAGGAAAACTCCACAGCCCCTCTGGGGCAACAGCTCAATTTGGCATTGCTTAGATTCCTACAGATAAGGAGTAACCAGCTGCCTCAGCCAGCATGCACAGCTACAGGGAGAAAACTGCAGTGTTCTCCAGGGAAGCAGGCGATGCCTCTATAAACAAAGGCACCTGCCAGGGAAAGCAGTCATGATCCCCAGGCAAAAGGATTCCACAGAGGTTCACGTCCACAGTGCTCAGGGTCAGTGGCATCTAAAGAAGATGCTGCACTTCATGGCACTTGGCCTACTCCAAGTCCCACATGCTGAGTCAAAACCAGTATTATTATTTCTTATAATGTTTCATACCAGAATGCGTAAAATAATGTCAGACTTGCACCATAGCCTGGAAAGGTGATGTTTTTATTACATCACATCAAGCATTAGTTCTTATCCCTTTACCTTGACATGAGAATATATGGGAGTGTTTCACATATAGCCATACTATTCTGTCTGCTGAGGATGCATTACTGAAAGTGCAGCAATTAGGGATTCAACAGGTAGTAACATATTTTTGCAATAGCAGATAGTTGTATGCCGGGACATAAGAAATACACAGAGCTAAAGTACACAGGGAAGCATATAATGATAGAAAGCCATGCAGGATCAGCATCAACAACTAGAAGAGATGCTGGCTTTTCCATAGCTGGCTTTGTGGCATCTGGAGATGCTGTTTATCTCTAAAACTTGCAGTACCCTGGTGACATCACCCAGTTGTTCTCAGAACAGATATCATTCTGAAGCATTGTGGTGGGTTGATCTTTGTTTAGCTGCCAGGTGCCCTCCCAGCCACCCTCTCACTCCCCCTCCTCAGCAGGATAGGGAAGAAAATAAGATGCTAAAGCTCCTGTGTCAAGAAAAAGACAGGGAGACAACTTACCAGTTACCATTATGGGCAAAACAGACTTGACGTGGGAAAAAATTATTTAATTCATTGCCAATTAAAATAGAGTTGGATGGTGGGAAACACGGAAAAAACCTGCAGCTTCCCCCCACCCTACTCTGTTTTCCCAGGCTCAACTTCAGTCCTTCTTTCCCAACTCTTTCACTTCCTCTCTCTACCACCTAAAGTGGTGCAGGGGGCTGAGGAATGGGGGACCGTCATCAGTTCATAATAGTTTGGTCAGTCCATAGCTGTTCCTCTCTGCTGCTCCTTCCCTCTCACACTTTTCCCCTGTCCCAGCTTGAGTCCTTCCCACAGGCTGCAGTCCTTCATGAACAGCTCCAGTGTGGGTCCTTACACCCAATACAAGGATCTTCAACCTCTTCATCTGTGGGACTGGACATACAACTGCTAGTGCGACCACTCTTGCTGCCACCCTTCTAAACAAATGTGTTTTAATGGTCATCATTATCTTCCTCAGGTGCCTGCTGCTTATCATGGTCAAGACAGTCAAGGGCAAAGGATGAAAGACCAGGGTAATGGCAATGGTCAGTGAAGTAGGGTATGGTAAGATCAGTGTCAGTACTGTGAAACACTGGAAGCAGAAGCAGTCAATAGCAGGGTATTACAACATAAAGCTTGTTCCCTGCATGCTGGAGGATGGTACAGTGCAAGATGAGCACACTGCCTGAGGAAAAACATTTCTGGAGTAAACTATGCACAGAGCTATACCTAAGCTACACTGCAAACCAAACTAGCTGGTTCCTGCAAAGAAGGAGACCAAGAATAAACTAACATACTTGCAGTGTGGGAAATCAAGCAACCATGAGGAGAAAGTCAGTAAGCCTGACTACTCAAAAGTGCATACGTTGAATAATATTCACACTTTCTCAAAAGCGTGTCCTGTACTATTTCCCTTTTTTTCCCCCTCATTCCAGAAAAGTTCTGACAGTTTAAGACCATATGTCTAATTAATTGCATTTTATTAGCTGAGTATTGCTCAGGTGATGCTTCCTATTTGCTCAAGCTTCTGGATAGCAGCTCAAGACAGTGCTGTGAAAGTGTTTTAGTAAAGGTATCCTAGAACAGAATTCTTTCATTAATTTCCTAAGAGAAAAATGGTTTCCCAGGCAGAGAGTTAGGAAGAGGCAAACCAGAAGCAACCGTGATTGGTTAAAGAGACAGCGAAAGGGGAGGAGAGCAATAGAACCTCCCAAACACCCTGCAAGTATTTCCTCCTATTTCTCTGCAACACCCAGGTTCTGAATTGCCCTGTCTACAGCATTTAGACATGGTTTTGGAAGGGTCAGTTAGAAGCATGCAAGAAAGAGGTAAGGAATAATAAATATTCTCTAACAGGCACTGTTGTTTCTCTCCTCTAGTGATGTGTATTCACCACTGCGAAAAACTAATCATATATCTATGGATGCTCTTTCCTTCCTACTATTTCTGACTCCAGACTTCTGCTAGAAGTTTATAAACTCATTTTAGTTTTGTTGTTTTTTCCCTCACCATACTTTAGAAGAACAGTTCAGCTGAATTTTAGCTGTTGGGTTTCCTGCTTGAACAAAATACATGTGTTGAGCAACTACAGGAAAAAACCTACAGAACAATTACAGTAAGTACCTGTATATTTACTTCTAGGGTGGAATATTTTATGAAGACATGATGGCTTAGTCTCATACCTTTTTTTTTCCTTTGAGACATTAATTCAAATCTGTTAAATGTCCATACATGAAAAGTGGTTGTTATAAGTTTACAGTGAAATAATCTGGAAGAATATGGCCTCAAATTATTCTGCAGAAATAATACAGCAGAGTTGTTTAATGTTGGAAAAGGATGTCTTTGAATATTTCAGTCAGCCAGAAGCATTAACTCGCCAGTAAGATGAAACGGGGAAACACTGTGTCAAGCCTAGGAAACGAAAGTATCCCATTCTGAAGCTTTATCTCATTATGGGGGGTTCTAAACACTAAAACGTGGACTAAATATTTTAAGGACATAAACATGTTTGTCTTTGCATTAGGAGTAAGTTGTGCATCTATTAAAAAGTATAAGTTTGGTGGCAATTAAAACTGTACTTTTGCATTACTGGGTTGAACATTGCCTTTGAGCAAAGTGCTTTAGTTTCAGTTTCTTTTCCCAGCTTTTAGGTAACCTGGGCGGAGTTACTGGTGAATACGATAGCTACTTCTACCACAGAATAAAAACATTGAGCTTATTTCACCCTGCACTCCCATTTTTTCACAATATGTGCTTACCACAGTGGCATTTTAAAAAACTAGAAGGGAGGGTCTGTGAAGAGAAAATGCAACTGCAGGCTCCCACAGCCTGCAGCTCCACTTTTTTCTCTGCTCTCATGGTTCCTTAGTTAAGTCAGGAGGCAGCCTGGTCAAAGGTTTTCCTGCGTTAGCTGTAAGAGATCTTTACTGTTGCTTCTCATTACAGTTTACAGTTTAGAAAATAAAATAACAGATCGAGTAAAGCTTAGATAACCAAGTGTTCCTTCAGAAAGCAAAATTTCCCTGAAAAAAAATCTAAGTTATTTTGTCTCGGGAACACCTGCTCTGAATAAGAAAAGGTGTATGGAGGAGACTGTTACCACTAAAGCAACAACTGTAGCTGGGTGCAATTCCATAAAGTAAAAATTTCAGATGAATTAATGTAATTCTCTCAAAGGGAGTGAGAAGATAAAGTAAATTAGACACTATTAAGGAGAATTGTTTTGTTGTATTTCTTTCTTTAAAGTTTTTGCAAAAAGTCCACATTTACTAAGACCAAGTGGATTGTAAGATGCTCTTCTTCCTGTCACTCATCTCCACAAATGCTGCTGAACTACTTGTTTTTGTTTAATTTGGAAACCTTAGTGAGCATACTGAAAAAGTAATATGGAAAAAAAATTCCTTTCATTTCCAATAGCAACAGCTAAGTAATCACAGCAGTATCTTTCCACCCCAACATCTCTTTGCAGTGTTACTCTAGCAAATTCTGTACCTAACTGCATCTAAGGGTAAAAAAAAGACTGGATTTCTATGTGCAGCTGTTTTTGTTTCTTCAAACTGGAAGCTTAATGAGAAGCATTTGTGACGTGTACACAACAGAATGGCTGAAAAATTGGCTGAAAGATTGGACTTAAAGCATTGTTGTAAATTGTAGAATCATAGAATTGTTTTGGTTGGAAAAGACCTTTAATATCATCAAGTCCAACTGATAACCTAACACTGCCAAGTCCGCCTTTAAACCATGTCCCTAAGAACCTTGTCTAAACGCCTTTTAAACACCTCCAGGGATGGTGACTCCACCACTTCCTTGGGCAGCCTGTTCCAATGCCTGACAACCCTTTCCGGAAAGAAATTTTTCCTAATATCCAATCTAAACCTCCTCTAGTGCATCTTGAGGCCATTTCCTCTTGTCCTATCACTTGCTACTTGGGAGAAGAGACCAACCCGCTCCATGCTACAACCTCCTTTCAGGTAGTTGTAGACAGCGATCAGGTCTCTCCCTCAGACAGTCCCAGTTCCCTCAGCCGCTCCTCATCAGACTTGTGCTCCAGACCCCTCACCAGCTTCGTTGCCCTTCTCTGAACTCTCTCCAGCACATCAAGGTCTTTCTTGTAGTGAGGGGCCCAAAACTGAACACAGGATTCAAGGTGCAGCCTCACCAGGGCCAAGTACAGGGGGCTGGTCACTTCTCCAGTCCTGCTGGTCACCCTGTTCCTGATACAAGCCAGGATGCTGTTGGCCCTTTTGGCCACCTGGGCACACTACTGGGTCTTGTTCAGCCGGCTGTCAATCAACACCCTCAGGTCCCTTTCTGCCAGGCAGCTTTCCACTGAGTAATATCTGGC
The DNA here is from genome assembly GCF_036013445.1 of Caloenas nicobarica. Lineage (NCBI taxonomy): Eukaryota > Metazoa > Chordata > Aves > Columbiformes > Columbidae > Caloenas > Caloenas nicobarica. The sequence continues at coordinate 25,837,614 of NC_088246.1, read as the reverse complement.
TGGTGGTCAGTCACTAGTGGTGTTCTCCAGGGCTCAGTTTTAGGGCTAGTTCCCTTCAGTGTTTTCATCAATGACCTGGACACAGGAGCTGGGTGCATACTAAGCAAGTTTTCCAATAATACTAAATTAGGAGGAGCCACTGATTGAGAAGCTTTACAGAGAGATCTTGATAGAGTGCTGTGCAGTCACCAACTATATGAAATTTAATGAGGACAAATGTCAGATTCTGCACCTGGGATGGTGTAATCCTGGATGTACATATAGATTGGAGGACAAGAGGCTGGAGTGCAGCTCTGCAGAATGGGATCTGGGGGTTTTGGTTGATGATAAACGCAATAAGAGTCAACACTGTGCCAAAAAGGCTGACCATATCCTTGAGTGTATCAGGCACAGTATAGCAAACTGGCCAAAAGAAGTGATTGTCCCACTGTAGTCAACAGTGGTGTGGCCTCACCTCAAGTACCATGTGCAGTTTTGGGCTCCACAATATGAAAATATGAAATATAAAAATATTAAAATGTGTCCAAAGGAGGGGGAAAAAGATGGCGAAAGGACTAGAGGGCTTGACTTAAGAGGAGCATCTGAGGATACTAGGTTTGTTGAGCTTAGAAAAGGGGAGAATGAGAGGTGACCTTGTTACTGGCTGCAAACTGCTCATGAGAGGGTGCAGAGAGGGAGGTGCTGATCTCTTCTGTCTAGTGTCCAGTGATAGGATACGAGGGAATGGCTTAAAGCTGCATCAGGGGAAGTTCAGATTGAATATTAGGAAAAAGTTCTTCACTGAGAGGGTGGTCAAGTGCTGGAACAAGCTCCCCAGGAAAGCGGTCATGGCTCCAAGCCTGACAGTGTCCAAGAAGTGTTTGGACAATGCTCTTAAATATATGATTTAACTTTTAGGTTGTCCTGTGTAGAGTCCAGAGTTGGACTTGATGATCCTCGTGTGTCCCCTGCAACTCAAGATCTTCTATGATTCTATGACTATTTTTTTAATCATTGGATGGCCCATACAACCACAAATAGGTGTCCAAAAGACCACGAATAGGTATCAGTCACAATTTTCATGTAGTGTCCGCTACAGAAGTGGTTTTAAACCAAAGAAAATCTTTCTGTAACAAATCTGTCTCTTGTAAGTTGCTAATGCCTTATACATGATCTTACTTCACATTCCCATGATGTCCCCTAATTGAACTGTTGTATTTCATGTGACAGATTACACTACTGAATAAATAAATGGTTAGTAATAGCAAGGAAATACTTGTTAATAGGCTATTATAAATCACTTGTTTAGTAATTGTTTTATTTTTTCCTTAAAGAATGGAAAATACAAACACTGAAAAAAATGAGAAATCACATTCATATCAACCTATTGAACAGTGGACAAAAGAGGAAGTCAAACACTGGGCAACTGAAGTTGTTAAGGTTGACCAGAAATATGCAGAAATCCTGTTTAACCAAGAAGTGACCGGTTTTACTTTGAAACTGATGAGTAAAGCAGCTTTTGTGGATATGGGCATACCTCATGGGCCTGCTCTTCAAATAATGCATTTCCGGGAAAAGCATGACATTGTAGCTAAAGGTTCAAACCAGGCTGTGGAACAAGAAGGCACTGAACAGAGTCTGGATGGAGAAGGAGAAGATGGAGATATTGCAAAGACGGAGTGCAAGAAGAAACATGACTCATTTAATTCCAGTATACTGCAGGATTCTAAGACAGAGCCCACAGAAGACAAAAAAGCAGTGGAGTCACCTGACAAAGAGAATGGATCAGACATGCCACTGTCAAGCAGCCAGCACCCAGCTGGAAAGACGTGTATGCCATATCCTTTTGATAATTTCAGCAATGGTACTCGATACACACAGCATGATATTCTTAATGTCCCTGAAACTGGGCCACTTAATCTCATTGATCCAGCACATGAATTCAAATTATTTACCAACACAGACAAGGCAAAAGAAGAGGATATCATGATGAAATTTAGCAATGAAGTCTTTAAATTTGCTGCAGCCTGCATGAACTCCCGCACAAATGGCACTATTCATTTTGGAGTACGTGACAATCCACATGGGGAAGTTGAAGGAGTAGAAGTTACCAAGAAAGAAGCATATATTGACCATTTTAAAAAATCCATCGAAAAGTACTTTTCTGAGCCATACACCAGCATCGCAAAAGCTTGCATTAGAGAACCTAGATTTGTGGAAGTATTATTACAAGATGGAAGTCCATCACATAGGTTTGTCATTGAAATAGATGTGGTTCCCAAACACTGCACTTGTGATACAAAATATTTCTGTACGAACACATATGAATATACGAGTAAGAGTTGGAAAAAAGCTGTCTTCATCCGGGATGGAGCTAGTTCCAAAAATATTCTAAATACAAAATATTTTGAAACTTTTAAAGGTAACCTGACGTCTTTAGCAGTTACTCGTGAAAGAGCAGAGGAAGACTATAAATTAAAGCAAAAGAAGCCAAAGAATGAAGGTCTAAAGCTAGCTAGTCTGCTCACGGGTAACAGGGACTCACTAGACATGTCTTATTATGACTACTACATTCTGGTAACAAACAAGTGCCACCCAAGTCAAACTTCACACTTAGACTTTTTACATGAAATAAAATGGTTTGCTGTGCTTGACTTTGATTTTGAATCAGAAATGAATGGTGTGTTCAAGACTTACAAAGAAAATCGAAATGCCAAACTTTACTTCCCAGATCATTATGACAACAAGGTGGGTTCAGTTTCTGAACACGCTGAGAAGCTGAAACTTCATCAGGAAACCAACTGGATTTTCTGCAATGGTGGATCAGACTTCCAAGGCAATAATGAACCACCATTAGATCCCACTTTATGGCAACGAGACAGAGCTGCTGGTGTCAGAAAAATGATTTCATTTCTTTTACACAAAGATGTCAAGCAGAGTGGAAAGTTTTTAATAATGTTTCTTTTGCTTTCCCCAGTGGAAAATCCAGGGGATCCCCTTACTGAGACTTTTGTGACATTTTACCAAGAGTTAAAGGGACTAGAATACATAGTCAGCATTTGCATTGGTGCAGGTACATATCAGCGATGGAAAGATATTCTGCATGCTAGAAGCATTAGTGAGGAAGAAATTTCAAACAAATGTGTTTCTAATTTAACCCTGGAAATGGTAAATGGTACCATTACAAAACTAAAATCAGTGACACAGTCTTCTAAAAGACTTCTGCCCTCCGTTGGTCATTCTACTGTTCTTTTAAAGAAGCAAGAGGACTCGATGGCAGCATTGGAAATACTTTGTGAAAATGAATGCAAAGACACAGGAATAGAGAAGGACGAAGACAAATTTAGAAATTTCCTGAAAAAGCGGGAAGAAGATTTTTATCGAGGTGGTAGAGTATCGTGGTGGAATTTCTATTTTTCTTCTGAAAATTATACTTCAGATTTTATCAGAAGGGACAGTTATGAAAAGCTTGAGAACCTAATTGTGTCTTCATCTAACAGTCCTCATCAATCACCTGTAAAAATTATCAACCTTTACCACCACCCAGGCTGTGGTGGGACAACATTAGCTATGCATATCCTTTGGGATCTCCGGAAGCGATTCAGATGTGCTGTTCTGAAAAACAAGTCAAGTGATTTTGGAACACAGCTGACAACCTTACTCACTTGTGGAGCAGACAACAACACAGGATATTTACCAGTGTTACTTCTTGTGGATGATTTCGAAGAGCAAGAAAATGTCTATTTTCTGCAGAAAGAAATTCAGGCAGTTATAACAGAAAAATGCATCTACTATGTAACTCCTTTAGTGATCATTCTAAACTGTATGAGATCTCAGAATCCTGATGAAAGTTCAACAATCAATTCCTTGAATAGTATTTCCTTAAAACAGATGCTTTCTGAAAAAGAGCAAAGGGCCTTTGATCAGAAACTAAAATATATTGAAGAGGAGCATCCAAATCCTGACAATTTTTATTCATTTATGATTATGAAGAGAAACTTTGATCCACAGTACATAGAAAAAGTGGTAAAAAATACCTTGCGTAACTTGAATACCACCTCTAAACCAGCACAACTTTTTTGCTTTCTAACTCTGTTGAATTCATATGTGGGAACATCTACAGTTTCAGTATCATTGTGTGAAGAATTCTTAGGAATTAATTCTCAAGAGATTGGCTGCAGTGAAGATAAATTGATAGAAAATATGGGAATTTGTTCCAATATTCTAATATATGATCAGGTACATGAATACAGGAGTTACAAAAGTCTTCGTATCATTCACCCATTGATAGCATCTCACTGCCTAACAGAACTGAAACTAACCTATGACTTGCCTAAAAGCGAAATTACATTGCAGTTACTGAAAGAAGATTTATTTTATAAGACTTCATCAAGCAAACTTATTCGTGATATACGAACCCTGCTGATTACTAGGCAGCACAAGGAACATGGCGATGAGTCAGACACATTGTTTTCCCCCTTAATTGAAGCCATTCATAGGGAAGAGAAGCGTGGTAAAGTGGAATATGTGTTAAAACAAGCATCTGCCAGATTTGAGCAAGACGGCTACATTTGCCAAGCCTTAGCAAGATACTTGTACATTAAAGAAAGGAATTTTGACTCTGCATTATACTGGGCCAAAGCAGCCAAACAGAAAGCACAACACAATTCATTCATATCAGATACACTTGGTCAGGTCTTCAAAAATAAGCTAAGATACCACATAGAGCACAAAGCAAAGACTGCAGACCTGACAGCTGAGCAACTGAAATTCTTGCTAGAGCTTGCTGAGAATGCTGCACAGGCTTTCAGAGAATCTCAGCAGCAAGCTGAAAATGCAGAAAATGAGCAATATTTGCAGCATCAAAGGTTTAAAAGAAAGTTTCAAACATACAATACTGCTGGTTATTGGGGAGAGATAGAAACTGGTCTTCATGTTATTGATGTCCTTTGGCGTGTTCCATTTTTCAGCAAAAAGGACTTATGCTGTAGAAAAAATATGACAAAGTATCTATCAGGAAATAGTGTTTTGAATGTAAATAACCTTAACACAGAGAGTGAAATGTTCAAGGCTCTTAAATGTTATTCTGGCTTTTTATGTAGTTTACGATCACGGTTAAAAAGGGCATTTGACTTTTTCGAAGACTATTTTGTGTTTTTCAAAACACAGATGAGTGAAAAAGAAGTTGTAGAAGCAAAATTGTATGAGAAGGTTCAAGAACGTTTTACCAAATATACAGAAATGTTTTGTGATTTCAGTTTTGAGCAGCTGAAAAGTAAACAAGTCTCGAACTGGCCGATGTCTCAGCATATAGAAGCATACAGAGACACTTTGGAGGCTTCCAAAGCAGGCTCATTTTCTGGCATTCTGGAATACCTTCACAGAAATCCTGGAAATTCTGGCAGAGAAATAGAAGACATAGTAGAGGCGTATACTTTTGTGTGTGAGGAGAATGCACAAGCAACTCTGAAAGACAAACAGAATTTGATTTTGGCAAATGTTGTTCTGAGCTGCATTAAACCTAAATCCACTCATTTACGTCATTCTAAGGAGCTGAGAAGTCTGCTTCTAAGCATTTTAAAAGAACTGAAACCAACTTCACAGTGTGTAGAGCCTTTCTTCCTAGCCTCTCTGTTGTTTTGGCCCCCAAATATAAAACAACTAAATGAAGATTCCAGGAAAATGGAAACCTTTATTAGACGCTTACGTGAGTCTTCCAAAGAGCTCTATGGAACCCTCCATCGTTCCAGGCAGCCTCTGGGTCTTTTCTATCTGGCAAGAGGTAGTGGCCTGGACAGATTTGTTCACAAAGGAAAAATAGATCAGCTTTTTAGTTCACTTTCGGAACAGGAATTGAATTCCCTCTGGCAGAATGGAAAGATCTGGAAGGAACAGGCTGTTCAAGATCTTTTACTTCCTTTGCATGGAACAGCTGAGGGTAAGGTTATCTACATAGACTATGGCAGCAATGAAACCTTTAGGATACCGGTGCAGCCTGACTCCTCATGCCTATTGAAAAATGGCACAAACATAGAAAGAGTGTCTTTTTACCTTGCATTTTCCATTGCTGGTCTCCTGGCATACAACATACAAAGTCTGTCATTAAAACAATAGGTATTGCAGTTTCTCAGCTATGAGGCTTTTTTTGGTTTGGTGTTGGGGGCTTTTTGGTCAACAATTGCAAATGACAACCTGAGGCCATTCATTTTATTTCCTTCCTCACTATGTTAGTCTTTCAGTCCCATGCGGAGTTGTCTCTCTACTGTCATAACAATTGTTTGGACAGTCAGGCAAACTGAAATGTTGGTGTAGTTAGTCCTGTACACTGGTCTCTACTACTCAGAGTTCCTTAGTTGATAACAACAAGAGAATTTTTTAAAAAAATTATTAAGAAAAAAAGAGATATAACTATAAAAAGAATATTTTGAAAATGTTATCTTTAAACGCCATCACTTTTAACAACCCTACTATCTTGCTTGCTCTTTTGCCATTGCTTATAGCGATGAATGTCGCACCACAATTTTCCTACTCTTGTATAAGTAATGCATGAACTAGGATTGTATGTTAGAAAACATGTATTATGTAATGTTTCCTGATGCTCCATTGTATCTGGTGTCATCTTGGCACAAGGGTAACGTGAAAGGCCATTCAGTTACAAAGCAGCATTTTTTCTCTGTTATATTGTACATGCCTGAATAATATAATGCATTTGTATATGGGCCTGTATTAACAGCCAAGCTGTACACCCTGTGGGAGGACAGAAGCATTGGTCTTTCACCTTCCCAGGGCATTTCTAATATGTGATTATTAAAGATACCACTATTTTCTGCTGTACTGTAAAAGCACACACCAGTTGATATTTTATGTCCATATTAAATAGATTTTATTATTTTGTGGTGGGCCTGCTTCTGCTTTACGTAAAATTGATCCAGTTTGGTCATTCCTTTCCTTATAAATTCCATTAGTTTCTTTCAGTGATAGATTTCTTGTCAACTTTTTTCCTCACAAAAATAGGCGATTTAAATTCTTCAGGTGGTCATTCATTGCATTAGCTTGCTCATGTGTACAAAACTGGTATGTTCAGACACAATTAATATTCCAAAAATGGAAAATATATTGGTGCAAAGCACCAGAAACGAGAGGTTACTACTGTCCAAAGGGTGCAAAGTGTTGCACTTTGCACTATGTGCATATGATTTATGAAAACCAGGGGAGTTTCAGGCAATTAACTGCCTGAAAGTCGTCTGCAGGATAGCTCATCACCCCACAAGTCCCGTTTGCTCTTTGCGTCAGGCAAGGAGGCAGGCAAAAATAGCTGACATTTCAACAGATTAGTTTAAAAAAATTGACAAAAAGAAAAAGAAAAAGCAGCAGACCATTCTGCTCTAGTGCAGCTCTTCTTTTAGTTGTAAATACAGACAAGGAGTTTTATTATATAATCTGGACTGCTTTTTAACTGTAGCCAAAATATATTTCTCTTGGAAAGAATGCACACTTCATTTTAACCTGTATCCATTTGTTTCTAACAGTATGCTTTTATTTCAGATAGGGTGCTGTAGGATCAATTTTCATGATAATTCATTATTTGTTCTGGTTAGTCCTCAGGATATCACCATACAATTTATCGATGACTAAAGCACCTACCTTTCCGAAAAATTGTTTACAGCAAATAACTTGCCGTGTCTTTACCGCAATTGAAGCCTTCAGTCTTCATCTCAGTCAGTCACATCTAAGAATGGCAAGTATTTTAATGTGCCCGAACTCAGCAGAGCTGTATGGGGTGCTGCATTGGGCAGAGGGGCAGGGTGCGGTGGCGGGGGCTGCGGTGTGCCCCGTGGCAGGAGGGCAGGAGCCGCCCTGCGCTGGTCGCAGCCAGTTCCAGCACCCCATCACCTGCCAAACCGCCACCATTCAGGGGAGCCCATGGCAATCAGACAAGTTTAACAAAGAGCAGCAGCTGTGAGGGGCAGGAGAAATGGTGGAGGAGATGTGGTTGGAGACACGTGGAAGGGGACATTGTTAGTGCTTGGCACTTCTGGCAAGGGGAAACCCACACCAGGGCAGGGACAGCCATGGACAACCCATAGCAAGGCAGAGGAAACAAGAAGGAATGAGCAGCAGAGAAGCAGAATCATAGAATCATTTTGGTTGGAAGAGACCCTCAGGATCATCGAGTCCAACCATAACCTAACTCTGGCACTAAAGCATGTCCTAAGAACCTTGTCTAAACGCCTTTTAAACACCTTCAGGGATGGTGACTCCACCACTTCCCTGGGCAGCCTGTTCCAATGCCCGACAAACCTTTCCGGGAATAATTTTTTCCAAATATCCAGTCTAAACCTTTCCTGGCACAACTTGAGGCCATTTCCTCTCGTCCTTTCACTTGCTACTTGGGAGAAGAGACCAACACCCTCCATGCTACAACCTCCTTTCAGGTAGTTGTAGACAGCAATAAGGTCTCCCCTCAGCCTCCTTTTCTCCAGGATAAACAGCCCCAATTCCCTCAGTTGCTCCTCATCAGACTTGTGCTGCAGGCCCCTCCCCAGCTTTGTCACCCTCCTCTGCACTCTCTGTAGTACCTCAATGGAATCAGAAGCAAGGAGCGACAAAAATATACCACTCCACACTGAGATTGACCTGCTCTGCTGCAGTCCTGTTGCCTTGGCAGGGGGATTGGCAAGGACTGAGAATTGGTGAAAACAAGGTGAGATGTTGGACTGAAGCTAAGCATGGGGAAAGGAGAAGAAAGGCATTTCCCTAAGTGTTTGCTTAGTTGTTTGTCTTCTGATTTTCTCAATATCCCAATCAGTAACTAAACATTTATGTTCATTGGGAATAAATTAAGGAAAACTCCCCAAGTTGAGACTGTTTTGTGCACAACATGTGTACGTGTACTAATAACCCTTGGGATGTGGCACAGTATATTACACACTAGACACTGCACAACATGCCTATGTGAATTTATAGAAACACAGATTTTAGTATTTGTATATATCAGGCTGTTTGTTATAAAACTGGTTTTTTTATCAGCAGTAACTCAGATTGTTGATAACATCCTTAATGGTGCAGTGTGGAACTGTATTTGATGTTATATATCACACACAAAGGCTGACAGAATCGCTTCTTACAAGAATTTCCTATTTTATCTTACTTTGTAAAACCATTTTTTCATGGCTCATAACTTCATTAATCTTTGTATTTTGAAAATTAAGCTCTCCCATGCCAAATATCTACCTCAGATGTATTTTGTGCTATTTAAAGCCAAAGGGCTCAATAGCTTCCAAGTGTGATGTCAAGAAAAAAAGATGTCTTATAGCCTATGTTAAACAACTCTACCAGCTTTTTTCCAGCATGCTCGGGAATTCTTTGGAGTGGTGTTTAAAAAAAGGCTTACTCTGGTAGGAGAAAAAAGGTAGATGTGAGGGGACATTTTTCTGCAGAAGCCTAATTTTATCAAGTCTCAAGGCCTGAAAAGACTGCCATTTATATATGGGCATATGCGAACTTATGTTTTAACAGCAGAGTCTATACATAGATGACAGCACCAGATGTTGCAGGTTTGGGCTGCAATGGGCCAAGTCAAAGCTAAGAGCTCAGCCCTGCACTGTCCCTGGAAACCTGGAGGAGACAACCTGATACAACTTGGTTGTACAGGACCCAAAGCTGGGTCTGCAGGAAGGAGCAGAGGTGAGGAGGCCCAGGAGGCCGTTTGACTTTCACAAACCCTCGTGATGCTATCTCAGCAGCTGATGGAGCAACCAGGGTCCCCGCTGCGCCCAAGCAGCAATTGTGGACTGTGAATTCCTGTGTAGGAACAGGAGCTGAGAAACCCTCAACTGGAGGAATGCAAGGCTTGCAAAAATCAATTTAGGGGTTGGAAGTTAGCAGTAGTGAGGATCCTTCTCTGCCTAAAATCAGAACTAGAAGTACAGAACATGGAGGGGGCTTCACAACTGGTAACAGAAAGGAAAATTTCCGCTAAGAAGACCTTAGGAGAAACAGAGTGGAGCACGGCTGCTAAGACTTAGGGTAGGAACAGTGGCAGGGTCTAGACTAGGCAAGAGGGAACAAGAACTGAGAAACAGATATCAGAAGGTGAGAGACAAGAGGCAGATATGGAGAGCCATGATGCTCAAGGGAAAGAAGCTCAATAGAATAAAAAACACACAAGGGGTCAGGGTGGGGCAGGGCAGAGAAGAACAAGGTCAGCTGCTGACATGCAGATTAGCAATCATGCCAGCTGATTGAGCCACAGTAATGATGTACAAAGTCCCTCAGCTCTGTGTCTGAAGGGGATTGCACTTCCTACAGGAAAACCTCCTGGGCTGAAGACTCTCAGGATGTGCCACCAGCACAGGGACTGTAGGACAGAACAAAGAGATTGTCTGGAAAAGTGAACATGGAGGAGGACGTGCTGTCTCCTAATAGACAAAAGGCTGCTGCAAAGAAGCTGATAAAAAGGAAGATAGTAAATTTTTCTCTGGGCCCGAGGTGGGCACAAAGTGAGGGTGAAAACATACCATAGGAAGGATTCAAGCGAAAAAAGATACTGAGCCATAGGGAGCAGTTTAACTGTATTTATATAATGCTGCAACCAAATCTTTTCCAAAGGAACTTTCCAACTTGGGACCAGCCCCACATGACCATATCCATGACCAAAGATGCAACCAAGTGGAGTGACCATACCCTCCACACACACACACGAGACGTGACATTGCTCCTGCATTATGGACAAATACAGAGGAATCATGCTCATTTGAGGGATTATGGCATGGAGGAGGTAGTTTGGTCTGGAAACCACACAGACTGTACCAAAGCTGCTCAGCAAGGACTGCCTTCACCTCCTGTCCCTTACTCTTCTCGTCTTGGCTTTCTTCTGTTGCATCTCTGACTGCGAAATAACCAGATGCTTTCTTCCCACTCATTCCTCCAAAATCTCGGATCTGTGCAAACCTCCTGCCTGGATGCCACTCACAGCTGACCCAGTATAGAGGAGAAGGAGAGCTGGCAAACCTAGTGTGTCAAATCATGTGCCAGGTTGCAGCCATGGAGGTCCCCTGACAGTAATAACCGTGCTCAGCTTGTCACAGAGCTTCCTGGATCCTGGACCCAGGGCTAAGACAACTTTAGCATCATGCCATCCCAAATGTGTTCCTGGGGAAAGCAATCACAGAGGACATCTCCTAGATACTCAACATCAGATGAGATTCCAGCCACTTCTTAGAGACAGAGATGAAGATCATCTTGGTGGTTCTGTCTTCTCTGCAGTTCTGCCATCTCCTGCTGATGCCATAGTCCCATCCCTAGATATTCAAAGACAAAGATTAATTAGCTTTATTGCCACACTCCTCTCCTTTGCCTATGCAAAGAATGTGTCTATCAAAATGAAAGGTTCTCCTCTTCTCACTGTACACAATCTGTAAGTAATTCAGTGTCGAAGTATGTGGCAAGAGCATGTCTTTCTTCTTTAGAGGCCATTGTGACTACAGACCATGCCAGTCTTGTCATCAGCACCTCTTTAACTTCAGCTATCCACTTTGAGATTTGAGCATATCTCTGTAAGAGTATATGATACGTGTAAAAAAATATGCTTCGCACTCTTTTCATTGATATTTATTTATAATTAATATCTACTCAACAGGAAAAAAAACCCTGTTTTCATAAATTTGAGGCAGGCAGCCACATGTACCACATGTGTTATCTGGTAATGTCTGAACTGAAATCTCGAGTCTGTTGTTTATTCGCCATATGTGACATAAGGTAAGCAAATTTTTGCCAATATTTCTATTTGTAAAATGGAATATATTAACATGTACTCAGAGTAATGACGTAAGAATAACTTCATATTTGTGTGTTAAAATTTAACACACTCTTGCTGTCCAGTCCTCCTCCCGCCTCTGTTGGATGGAAGGAGCAGCGTCTCCATCACTCACACCTCACACTCTTATTTCAAACTGGACCCGTGTGGCCCAGGGCTTTCTACAGGACAAATACACTTCTGTTTATTTCCGTGTTGTTGGGATTTTTTTTCCTCACACAAATATGTGCAAGACTTAAAAGCCTCAGGGCTGAAATAAACTCAAGTATCTGTGGAATGGCAAAATAAGGCAGGCGGAATTCATCACAAATGGGAGCTGGGCGTCTCTGCGCGGCCGATGGTGCAGGTGGTGATGCCGCACGCTTCACCCTGCGGGTGCTGGACGAGAGGTGGACATGGGGGCTTGTGGGACGTGCGGCGACCCGTGTTTCCACCGAACACAAACAAACAAAGCAAGCCAGGGATATTTAATTCTTGGCCGCGGGAGGGAAAACGGGTCAGACACCGGCCCGTGCGGGCTCCGGACACGAAGCGGCGGGGGGGGGAGGCAGCTGCTGCCCGCCGCGGACAGCAGGCGGCGCTGTTGCCTCGCGCGCGCGCGCGCGGCGCCACCGCCCTCCCCCCCGCGCGGGCTCCGCGTGCGCCGCGCTCCGCCGCCACGGGCACGCGCACCGCCAGCGGCCAGGCGGGAGGAGCGAGGGAGCGGGAGCGCTGCGGTCTCCGCAGCAAGAAGCCGCCCGTCCTGCGTGAGGGGGATGAGGAAAGTGCCGCCCACTCGTGGCGGGGGTGGGGGGGGGGCACCTCGGAGGAAGTCACACAGCTCTATGGGGGAATTTCTTTAGAAGCTGCACAAGGAAAACCCACCTGAAGTGAGACAGTGCCTTCCCCTTCCGCAACACCTCGCTCCCGCCTCACAACCCCCACGAGGGGAACCACGGGCGCTCTGGTGAGGGGACTGAGCGTGGGCCTGTCCCAGGGTGTCCCCCCTGCCCGGGCAGTGCCAGCCCCTCTCCATCGCTGCCGCAGTTTGGGCAGGTGCTGAGCAGAAGGACCAGAGACGGAAGGGGCTGCAATGAGTGGCTTGGACTATGTCTGACCGCAAAACACCCAAGCCAGGATGCTCCACGCAAGGTCCGACCCAGGCGGCTGTGTGTCAGGAACAAGTGCGTCCTGAGTGAAAAAGATGGGAGGAGGGTGTCTGGGCTCAGCTGGAGGGACTTAACCTTGCTCAAGGGGAGCGAGGAGAGCCAGAACCACAGGGGGTTTCTTACTTTGGGTTGATCTCAGCTTGAAGCACAACCCTCCCTCCAGTGAGGGGAGTGTTGGGTGGGACAAATCCGTATTGCTTTGAGGACATTTTGCTGCTGAAAGTTTTTTCTAGTTTCCCTTTGCCTATTGGAACCACAAACCTTCAGTTTATGTAACCTGTCACAAGACAACTTCTGACTTCCTCTTCGTAGGCACTTGCTTGTTCCTGGATGTTGCTTAAAAGCTCAGAATGAAAAATTTGCTCTTTCCTACTCAGCATCTATGTTCCCTGACAGGAGCTTACAGGTCCATCACTCCTTGCTGAGCCAGTGCTTTAGATGCTGTGTCTAAACAGAGACTGAGCCAAACTGTAGCACCAGCTTCAGTGCAGCGATGGCTGTGTTGGGAGACTTCACAGCAGATGTGGGACTGAAGGACAAAGTTGCAATAGCAGAGAATACAATAACAGTTATGAATTACTAATGAAAGTAATGAGAAGGAGTGAAAAAGAAGAGAAGAAAATGACCTGTCCTTGTGCTACCTTCCTGCCTTCTTCAATGATAAATCCTCTGTGTTAAGTCTTGTAACTCAGGGAAATAAGGAAAGAGCACAAACTGACTTTTTTACTTCAAGCAGTCAAGATGGATCCAGCTTATGCATATGACGGGATGTGTATGCTCCAATGAAACTAAACATAGGAAGAGTTACAAAAAATGCCTCAGACATGCTCAATACTATGAATGCAGTGTTGCATGAGTTACCACCTCATGATAGACTGACCAGTGGACTGCACAGCAGAGGAATGTAAGAAACAACAGCTCAGATCCTTTGTAAAACTCCCATTGGCATCAGCACATAGGAGATTTCAAGATCATAGAATCATAGATGGATAACAATGATCAGTGTGGCCACAGGAATCATTTGGGAGTTACATGTGGTGTATGGATGTGGTCTCCCAAAAGGCCAAATAGAAGGCAAATATAGAGCAGGAATAAGAGTCCTGTTAAAAGGAGAAACAAAATGGCTTTTTAAGGTCCTGCCTGATTAAGCTGTTTGTAACAATCCTGCAAGTAGGGTTTCTACAGAAGAACAAGATAATTCAACTCATCTTTATGGTTAAACTTCTTCAGCATGAAGTTGCCATGAAAAGGCAAGTATCAAAAGAAACAAAATCAGCGTAATAGCACAGAATAATCGTATTTCTTGAGAATGACAAGGATTCTTATTCTTGAGAAGGATTTAGGGTCTACAGTGTGCTGATAAGACACATCGATGTGTGAACTTTCCCTCCCAGAGCCATCCATCTCTATTATCACTGCCAGGAGATGGTCCTGTGTCAACTTTGCATCTGCATCAGTAACTCGTTCTGTTCAGCCATCTGTTCCACAGACATCAAACTGTTAAGAAGCCCCAGTACAGCACAATCTGGTCCAGTAACATAGAAACAGAAAAGAAAAGAACTCATTACCATTTGAATTCACAAGCTCTCCTGTGATACACATACAATATTTTTTATATTGACATGAACATGGTAATTTGGTGAGTAAATTCTTGGTTATAACAAAGGGATTAAAATCAAACACTTCAGATGCAACAGCTATGTTCAGAGGCAAATATATTATTGAGTTAAACCAGGATGTAAAGTTACTAACTTTGCACTCTTTAACTGAGTTAAGAAAACATTCCTGTTAACTGGGATGACTATTACATCTTGCCATTTTAACTGCTGAAGAGTTCACCACTAATTTATAGTCTGTGATAGGCATTTAAAAGCCAAGCTCTCAGAAGAAAATTATGAGAGCAGATTGTTGACAGGTTTCTGGTGCAATTTGAGGTTTCTTGTTTTGTTTTTATTTATTCAAGTCCATATATGATAGAAACTTAGGTTTTTTTATTTCAGTTGGCCATGTGTCTTTCTCAATTAATATGTCCCAAGAGCTTATAAAGTTATATCCGCGTAAATCCAGTAGCTTTTGATTTTTTTTCCTAGGTTTTGCAGCACTATAGAGCTAGGATAATTAATGGCCAGAGAACTGGATTCCATTCTGGCCTGTAAATCTTCAGCAGAACTGGTGCTGAAGTTTCAATAACAAAATCATTATTGTGAATGATTACTGAGCCAGAGAAAACCATTGATTGACATTCAGATTCTTAACTGAATCTGCAGATGCTGCAAAGGAAGAAGATTTGGTGGGAGGTCTGCAAGAGGCATTGAGATGGGATCTTTCCAACACATTTTTAGAGAGCTCTCCTTCAGAGAAACAGTGCACCCCAGCATTGCTTTTGGGCTTGAGAAGACAGGGGCTGCAGAATCACGCAGGAGCAACATGCTCAAGCTTCGTTCAAAGGAAAGCAAATGCTGTGTTTAAAACAAAAATCCCTTTGGCTAATTAACATGGGATCTGATTGGTAAATTACACTGTATGAAGTTTTTGCTAGCACAGCTCAAGTATTTTCAGTACCTAAGGGCTTTTATTTTTTAAAAGTAACTCTCCCGAGGGGGAGGCAAAGATTCTGCTTACACATTGACCTCATACACTCTTCACACATTATTAAATGTAATAATCTGTTGTGACATAATCTCCAGTGAAGAGAGCTGGATACACAGCCTGATGCAGTTTGCGACTGCGTAGCATGCATCCCGTTAGATATATCATACTCTAAGCCATGTATTCAATTCTATTATGTTCTAAAGGTTCAATAAAACCTTTCTGTTTTTACGTGATGCTCTGATCTGCTCATACATTAGTAGTACACAAAGCCTGTCTTTGGAGCTGAGTCTTGTTCAGCCTTGTTGCATGTCTTTCATTTTACCACTATCTTTGTTTTATATAACTCTCTCCACACTGTCTCTTGGAAAGATATACACCAGACTTGTGTCCCCCAACAGAGCTGTGGTCTCTAAGGAAACTCGTGCATTAATTAAGGAATAGTATAATTGGTATGGTTTTGTTTTGTTAACCAGTGCCCCAAAGAGCATCGTTTGACTTATATAAGCATTTTACTCCTCCCTCCACCAGTAAATATCAGCATATTTCTGTTAACTGTCATGTGGGTATGTTCAAAACAATACTTATGAGATAAAATTTTGTCTTTTGAAATAGCAAGCTAATTGGCACATGAATGTAATTTCTGTAGTAACTTGGCGCTGTCTTCTCTGGTTACTGGTTGTTGGCCTCCCCCTCAAAATGTTCTAGTATTGAAGCCAACACCCATGGCCACACACTGGGTGTGCTTGGCAGCTGCAGGGCCCAGATGCCAACCACTGGAATGCATTTCATGTACCAGTGTCTCTGCCTGTGGCTTGGCTTCCTGGCCAGCCTTTAGCAAAGTCTCTTCTCTGGACTCATCTGGCTCCAGCGGTTGCTGTTCTTGCAGCTGTGGAACTGAAGCAAAAGCAATTTACAGATGAGCTGTCTCACTGTTCCAGGAACTGCTTGCCTGCACCAGCTCCTAGCAAGATACATACACTGAGTCCTTTCAGCATGTGAAAAAGTGATCTTCCACTTGCCTGGATTTGTTGTGGAGGACTGAGTGCGTGGACTGACAGGAGTCTGAAATGGCAGAGCACCCTGAGAAACCTGACAGTTGCCACTGAAAGGTACTTCTAGACGTCAGACATGGAAACCACTGTCCACTGAAGTCCCAAGAGAGGAAAACCTGCAAGAGACTCCAGTTGGTCTGTCAAGTGTCTATTTCAAGTTCCTTTCAGCTAAGGCCCCTGAAAAGAACAATATTGGCTCAGCACCAGATATTTTGCATATATGGACTTGTACCAGTCTCTTCAGTAATTAGAGTGATGATGTAGGCATGGATTTATATTTACTATTCTACAAGATTTAAAAAAAAAAAAAAAAAAAAAAAGGAGGAAAAAAAAAAAAAAGACACCTGGCAAGGAAGCTGTCTCATTGTGTGGATATATTTAACAAGTATGAGAGAAGAGTATATTTACACAGAAGATCAGTTAGTGTAGCATGCAAAAATACAGCTTATAGCCATGTTATTTACTGGGTAGCTGTTTGTAGTACAATTATTAATGCTTTATATTTTGCAGTGCTTCTGATCTTAATCCTTTCATTGTAACATTCCACTGTGGTTTCTCTGCTACGGTATCCTCCAGACTCTTACATTTGCATGGAAAGCTGGCAGCTCACTAAAGAGATGCCAAGCAGAACACTGGAGGTGTGTTTTGCTACATGCCTACAATACAGTAATTGACATAGCTGCAGTTACATGCATCTAACTCCACTAGAGAACCATACCCAGCTTCTGTTAAGAAGCTACAGTAAGAAAATGTTGATCTATCAGATACTGAAACACTCACCAAGCTGAGACTGAATTGCACCCATTGCCTGAAATACTTTCCAATGTCCACAACACTGCAGGGATTAATTTTACAGCGTTTACTTGTACTTGCTTTGGTGTGCAGAAGGGTAAATCCATTGCAGGGTAATCTCTCAGCTTCCCAGGTTGTAAGAATGGCTGTAACCTGAGAAAGTGCACAGTTAGATAACCATCTCAGCTTCTGAACTGTATTTAAGAACAATTATGTTGACAATAGAAAACAACACATCCAGCACATACACTTTTGGACAACATATACACACGGGAATGAAAAAGTGTACGATATATTACTACATGCTCATCTGGAAGGTGTCCTTTAGGAAAAAAAATAATAATTTATGTTATATTCTTTGAATAATAGTATGGAAAGGTATAACCAAAGATTATGGAACTTATTCTTTTCTGCCTTAGCACTGATACAGCTATGTCTAGTAACAATATTTACTTCAGTGCTGGCATTGGTGCCACTGGGAGTACCATTATCTACCAGCATTCTAAGTAATCTTTGTGCAGATTTCTCAGTGCACTTTTTTTTGGTGAGAGTTCCTCTCCTGATGTTTAACCTGGGGGAAAAAAAAAAAAAAAAAAGTCTTACAGATCAGTACAAGTGTTGATAGAAGATTGATAGAAGAGGGAAAAGGTGTAGCAAACTGGCAAGAGGTTAGTGGAAATCTTCAAGAGTAGATAACAAAATGTGGAAACATGATGACATATAGAATTCAGTGTAGATAAATCAAGGAAATCAAACTACTTGTGCATGTTGATGTGCTATAAATCAGCTGGGAAAACCTATGCATCATTATAAACTAAAAAATCCAGTCCATTTATAGCACTCATTGAAAAGCAAGCAAGAAATTAAGTCACTCTTAGAAAAACATTGAGAATAATAGTGTAAACATTTCAATGCCGTGCAGGAACAGTTTTACCTCTCTAACCTGAGTGTTAAGATCACACAAGCTCAAAAAACAATATGATGTTATTTTTACTCTCTCATTAATACTTAGTAGGGCAGAGAAAGATTTCAACACAAAGGCAGACTAAAACTTTTGAGGTAATTTAGTTTAGGGAGAAAGGATATGAGAAGACAAGGTGAAGTGTAGAAAATTATGGTGTAGAGAAAGCCATCTAGGCATCTGTATTTTGCTTCTGATATCCCAAAGAGTATATCCAGTGAAATTAGTAATAAGGAATGAGTATCAGTGAGTGATTTTTTCTACATTATCAATGTCTGAAGCATGCTATTGGAATATCCACCAAGACAGAAAGCTTTGCAGTATTTTTTTACAAAATTATTCAGATATTTGTTTGCATCATGTTTTCTGTAACGTTAAGCAAGACAAATTCTGTCAGAAATATCCGCCTTCAGTTCATAACGATGACATAAGCTTGCTATGGCATACATTCATCTGAAAGGCCTGTTGCAACACAGCTCTCAATGATGAGTGTTCCCTTTCTGTAGTTTTTGATTTTCACTATATTTAAGTATATGGCTATCATTCTGAACCTGTTTATCACAGTTTACATCACATTTTCTCTTCATTCATTTAAATGCCTGAAAAGAAAAAGGTTGGTCTACATTAATATAAGTTTCTTTCCCCCAAGTAAAAGTGAACTCAATATAAAGGTACTCATGAAGGCATTACGTCTGCTTTTAACTTGTGCAAATTGATTACTCAATCATTTCCATTTTGTCAGGAAGGATAAAATAAATAGAAAGCCCAACAAAACTTTGAACAGTCTCAGGGAACTTTGTTGAATGATCTCCCAGAGACAGAGAAGTCAAACCTTTCATTATATAATGTTGCTGTGGTTCGACAAGCACAGGATCCTTCTCAATTTGATATTTGATCTATTCTTTGAGCTGAATTGCACCTTGACATGCATAAAGGCAATTGCCACGTGGGTCCAGTACTTTAAGCAGCAGGTGGGAAATGAAGTGGAGAAATTATGAAAATGTTACAGATGTTATGGAGAAAGGGTGGGATTAAATAACAGGCATATTCTCTTGGCTTCTGATGTTAAGAGAGCTCATCTCATAAGCAGGCCTACTTAATATTTTAAATATAAACCTCTGAGGAGCTGATATTCATGTCCGAGTGAGTGGCAACCTGACATCATGCCGTGAGTGAGTTGGAAAACAGTTTCTTTGCTGATGAGAGACACTGCAGTGTTCACTGTGACATTTTCTGACTGGCATATAAAATGGAGGTCTAGACTTCTGTAGCAATCCTAGCAACACAGTGGTTCAACCAGTTCAAAAGGGCTGATCTCCAGTTCCAGTTGTATCTTAACACTTCCTTACTTACAGTCTTGTTTAATTTCAGTAAAATGAAGTAGTCCTTCTATTCACACATTTGAAAGAATAGAACAAAGCCCTACCAGTATGAAACGGTAGAATGGAGACTCCGGGGTTTTCTTGCACTAGTTTTACCTCTGTGTATTTGCATTAGTTCAGTGGAAGCAATCCTGGATTCATGCTAGTTATTCTAATCTGAACTAGTAAGATCAGAAAAAACAGGCAGCACAGTTCAAAGGTATACAGCTGTTTTTCAAGTATGAAGAAACAGTCCTCTTTATGTGCCATATACAGTAAAACTCAAAGTAGGTAAATCTCTTTTTCATATCTATTTTTCATATTAATTATGGGAACATACACCACTGGTCAATTTTGAAGGTGGAAAGCTCACTCTGTTTATTCTGAATGGACATGAAGATCCCAGGTCACCTTCTATTAAAGTAAAATTTGCTCAAAATCCCTGACTAAATTCTCCTTCCCTATTAAACACCACAGCTATCCCTTAGCAGTTGTATATATATGCAATGTAGATGTGTATGTTCATGGATATTGTGTATGTGATGTACCTACATATACGATTTTACACTGTGTGGATAGATACTGTGTGTATGTACAGTGTCATCTTCATAGATGTGTGTACAATATCTTGGTGCTATTAGTAAGGACAAAACATATTCTGTAAGTTGTGTAATGAAGGGATGGTATTGCATGGCGAATATGAAATCTGTCGGACTTCCAGCAAAGCCAGTTGCAGCAGGACAGCTTGCATCCATCTCCTGTTTCTCAGAGACAGCAACAACGGTGCAAGAAAATCTTCTAACAAGTCTCAATAGACAAAGATTCTGTTCCCGTTCTTCCTGCCTCATCCCCACAGATTTTTCTTCACACTACTTAGACAAATTATTATAATACTTTTTCCTTTACATTGTCACTTCATCCAGTCCAGCCCTGAACCTTTACTGGTTTTGCATCTTCTCTAACATTCTAAACCCTGGAACTTTCTGCTGAGTGTGCATGTGTACGCATATGTCTGCACATGTGCAACCATTGGAAATGTTCCTTTATATTTTTTATGTTATTGAACCTTTGAGATAAAACGAAGGTTAAAAAGAAGGGGTCTCATCTGCATGCAGTCTTTCAGAGGCCAGCATGGGTTTTATAGCTCACACAAACATGCAGTCTGCCTGTATTTTTCTTCTTTCGTGGGAGAACATCGCATAGCAATTGGTGTTTGTGTTTACTGGAGTTCTCATTTCAGGAAGCAGTTCAAAACAAAATGCAAAGGAAACTAATGTGTTACCAGAGAGAAGAATACAGAGAAATTAAATAGTTAATTTTTAGTAGGCACAAATCACATTTCCATCAAGTGCAAGCAGTCAGCTGTTATTGTAGGTCACTAAGATACAATGAATTATTTTCTGCAGTTCGTGGAAAACATTAGGCAGCTGTAATAAAGTCAATGGTATTTCCTTCCTTACTGAAACATTACTTCAGCAAATCCCCCTGTTTTGTTAAAACACCATTTCACGCTTGATAAAATTTCATTGATTTCTTCTTTTTATATTTTATTTCTTTTATTGATTGCTGCAGATAGAGAAAACACTGAGGGAGAAATATCAGAAGTGGCTTCTCATGTTCAGATGGATGATGATTGATCTAAACTTAAAAGGCTATAAACGGAAGGGGGAAGGGAGAACTTCAGTGGCCTTTATATAACATAGATATTCAGTCCAGGAAACATACCACAACATAAATGTCTTTTTAAGACATTAAAACTCAGCTTAAACAAAAGCTAGATTATTATTTTAGAACATAGTTCATCACTTTTATTTTTCCTTATGTATTTATCCATAGTTACCTGTAGTGACATACCAAGTGACTGTTTTCAAAGTTTATCTTACATTATAAACATCTATTTAAATCCTGCATAAAGTATCTTTAATAAATCCCTTTAGGTGAGACAGTAATACCTCTTTTACTCTTGTTTTCTTTTAAGATCTGATGAGCATGAAGAATTGAAACGTGCCTGGGAATTCTGAGTGAGATGGTAAGTTTTCTTTTGGGACACGAATCAGTGGTGAATCTCTCGGAATGCTGTGAAATGAAGGACAATAGACCTTGACTGTACATATGCAAAAACTGTTTAGCCAACTGGTTGTGCATTATCAGGGAAGCACTTTTACTTTCTAGAGGGAAACAGCAGCCTCAGTGTTTCAAAAATATTCACAGTCCTATGGATTGGCTCACAAACAGTAGCAGCTGGACCTCAAGTTAGGTACCCACACTTTAGTAAACAAACTGACATTACAGCAAGGAATGAGAAAAATGTAGAAATTAGTAAGGGTTAGAGGGGCATGTTTGGATGGGAGGTTACAGCATTTTCACTAGCTGGACAGGGATACAGCTTGGATAAAACCTGCAAAGGCTTTCATAAATGCTGCATTAACAGTTGGTGTGCTCACTTTTTTTTAACATTGTTAGCACTGTATTAATAAGATGGAGTTTCCTTCCCCTCCTCCCTTTCAAACTACTGTAGCTACTTCACATGTATGTTCAACTGAATATGAGTTGGAAATGCCAGATCCTGGAGAGCATCCTGGTGTGAATAAAGAGTAGTGTGGCCGGCAGGACTAGGGAAGTGATCGTCCCCCTGTGCTCAGCACTGGTGAAGCCCCACCTTGAATCCTGTGTTCAGTTTTGGGCCCTTCATTACAGGAAAGACATCGAGGTGCTGGAGAGAGTGCAGAGAAAGGCAATGAAGCTGGTGAAGGGTCTGGAGCACAAGTCTGGTGAGGAGCAGCTGAGGGAACTGGGGCTGTTTAGCCTGGAGAAAATGAGGCTGAGGGGAGACCTTATCGCTCTCTACAACTACCTGGAAGGAGGTTGTAGTATGGAGGGTGTTGGTCTCTTCTCCCAAGTAACAAGTGATAGGATGAGAGGAACTGTCCTCAAGTTGTGCCAGGGAAGGTTTAGATTGGATATTAGGAAAAATTTCTTTCTGGAAAGGTTTGTCGGACATTGGAGCAGGCTGCCCAAGGCAGTGGTGGAGTCACCATCCCAGCGGGGGTTTAAAAGACATGGAGATGAGGTTCTTAGGGACACAGTTTAGTGCCAGAGTTAGGTTATGGTTGGACTCGATGATCTTGAGGGTCTCTTCCAACCAAAATGATTCTATGATTCTGGAAGTTGTGCCAGAGGAGGTTTAGATTGGATATTCGGAAAAAATTCTGCCTGGAAAGAGTTGTCAAGCATTGGAACAGGCTGCTCAGGGAAGCAGTTGAGTCACCATCTCTAGAGGTGTTTAGAAAACATGTAGATGTGTCGCTTAGGGACATGGTTTAGTGGTGGACTTGGCAGTATTAGGTTAACGGTGGGATTCGTTGATCTTAAAGGACTTTTTCAACCTAAATGATTTTATGATTCTGTTCTATAACAGGGATTATTAACATCTCTCTCTAGAAAAATGGGTTGTGTTTGTGCCTAGGAAATAAACTGCCTAGCCTAGAACCTGGGTCTTTGCCACCTATTTACACCATCACAGCATGGTGGCTTTCAGGAGAGGGTTTCCCTGACAGGGAGGAGCTCATGTTTTGAGGAGTGAATTCATTTGGCATTATGCTTATTTCTGGTTTATAATGTGTGGCTGTTAATGCTCTGTCATTCCCAAACTAGTGGGACAAGGCAACTGGTGAAAATTGTAGAAACCATGAGGAATCCACCTTCTCATTCTGCTACCTCAGAGACTTCTTGGGTTTCTGCTAACCTGAAGCTGTGGATCTGCAACTGGCAGATGACGAACTCAGATTCTAGTGTAATCAGCAAGATATAAGTGCCTAGTCAGCTACAGCATTTTTTAAAGTCTTACTACAAATCTACTTGACACCTGAAGTATTTCGAATATCAGCCCTCAACTTCTTCCCTCATCCTAGTGAAGCAAGACCTTCCACCTCACATCCCACCTTTAGTCCATTTCAGCTATATTGTCTATTGCCAGCTCTTTGAAGGAGAGCTTCTCTCTTTTAGTGTATCTACACAGTGTACAACATCCACCCTGGCTAGTGAGCTCTTTTACGTCCATTATCAGGTCTCCATTTGGCAACTGCTTATCATCAGGAATGCTGAGTAGAGCCATAGTTGTTCATACGCAAGAAAAACTCTAAGTGGCATAACTGCAGAGAAGGACTAGCATGGCATGAAGGGGAACAGAATGAAGCAAAGAGGGTGGTTTACTTAAGCTAGCAAAACAGTGGTTGACACTTACTCCATATACAAAAATGAAGAGGACAAGACTGAGGGCTGGGAAAAAATCATGGAAGCTGAAGACAGTGCAACTTGCTTTTGGAGACTTGTGTTTTCTGACTAGGTCTTTCATTTTCATTCAACTTTATATTTTAGAGTGGGATTGATTAATTTAGAAATTAAAAAATGTGAATTGTGCCGTGAATTCTGGACTAGATATGTATCAGGAACAGCAGTGAATTAAGGGCAAAGCAGTGTATACATCACATTCAGATATGTTTTCTTCTGCTCTTTGTACTCACTGCTGAAATGTTTGTTCCCTATTACCAGAGTTCTGTTTATGTTTCTAGGAAGTGGCAGTAGCAAGTGACTAAATTTATGTCGATGCTACTTTGTGTGCAGGTCCTAATCTGTTGTCTATTTTACAGGGCCCTGCATGTAAGTGTAATGAAGTTAAAAAAGGCAAACATACTACTGCAAAACTATTCTGCTCTTTTTTTCCTATCTACCACAACTTTTCTTACTATCTTATTGAGTGTTGTGAACACTGCTTGCTGCAGTCTCTTAGAAAGAGCTGATCCTTAGGAGTTTCATCTACCAGTAAAACAACCAACTGAACTGAATTGCCCCATTTTACAGTTGGTGAACTAACAGGAACAGACTTCAGCCCAATATGGAGCTCTGTAAGGACATGCACATACTGTCCTGAACCATAAGGCAAGCCTCAGGAGGTAGAGCAGCAGCAATCTAGGTGCACTTGACAGAGCTGTGCCTTGGTAATATATTATTTGATGCATTAACAACACAGAACACTACTTATCTTTAGCCAAACATTTCCATAATATGGGCAAGGAATTACTAGTTATAACTATTTGACAGACCAACATGGGAGTTATGAGCCTTTTATTATCACTAGTCTTCCACCTGCATTCTAAAAAACTCTCTTAACATTTTTTATTCTGTTTGGTCCCTAACATAAAACCCTGTTTGTGCCATAGCTTTAGCACCACGCAGACCCACAAAAAGCTGTGAAATTTGACTCTATGGAAAAAGCCAAATGGTGTTAACTAACATGTAATAAACTTTCAATCACATTTTAAAAGTCACGAATTTGCAGCTTGTCTTGACTATTTGCCGATAAGCATGCCTCCATTCTTATACTGAGAACATTTCTACATCAGAACCTTATCTTTCCTGCAGTAAAACTGAGCAACTCATTGTCTCGTCAACGTTAAGATCACAAGAGATCATTAGATCATCCAGTCTAATCAGTACACCATGGGCCATCTCTTCTCACTGATTCACTGCTGTATTCTACTTTGTCTTCAGCTAAACCATGCAGTCTAAGAAGATATCCTGTTGTTCTTCAGACAAGAGGTTTCTCGTTTCCTTGTGGTAGTTTGCTCCCTGTTTAGCTACCACCAATTAATACTTTTGTTATTCTGTTTCCTCTTTATTCTAAGCAAGTCATTTTTCATTCTTCTGATAACATAAACAATTGTGGAATCTTCTTCTAAGTGATTCTGAGGCAACCTGGAATAACTTTGTATGCTCTTCAGTTTCATTTCCATTAACTACGAAAGCCATCTAGAGATTAACACATGCAGAAGTTGATGCTGTGAGTGCGTGTGACTAAGTGAGACAAATTCCACCACAGGACTGTCCGTAGTATCATAATATTGGCCATATCAACACAATTCACAGAGATGCCATCATCCCTCTTGTCCTGCTTAATACTACAAATAAATGTATCCAAGGATGTATGTATCACACTAGGTGTTCATGTGAGACATTATCTCCAGCATGACCTGTAACTTCTGAGAGCTTCTGCTTGAATAGACGTTGTAGCTTTGCAGTCCTGATTTAGTTAAGGATATGAGCAAGATAAGAAACAAGGACAAGTATTGTCTTTATATTAGGACAGCTGAACTAACCTTTTCCATAACAAATTTTCTTTGCTGTTCCCCAGTCAGAAGGTGGTGGGATCATTCCTTCTTCTTCCATGTATGTCCTCTATTTAGCTATATTAAAATATGTTTTGCTGGGATGGGATCGTCTTATTACTTAATCTGGTTCCTCTGCATTATTTCAGCAACCATTTCTTTGTCTGCTATCCTTAGCACAAGTGGTTTCATATTTACCTCCCAATCACTTGCAAAACTGCTGAACAGCATGAGGCATAATAATGACAAAATGAATATCCAGAGGAAAATGGTTCTGATTTGTCAGTTACTTTTTAAAACTCTTGTTAAACTTGTCTATAAACTGTTTTAACATGTGATGCACTGAACAGCAGCAATCCCCAGCAGAGTGCCAGGTAAGACTTAAACATCCTATGAATTACACTGTTCAAACTGTCCAGTTACCTTTACCAAGCAAACTTGGAATTTTGTTTAAAAATGGCAATGGTTTAAAATCCTTAATTTAAAGAACATAGAGCTTTACTGAAAAGCATGTATTCCATTCACTCTATTCACTGAATTGCATGCCCTACTTCCTATTCTTCTGTTTGGGTCTGATGTTACAGCAGCATATTTACTCAGGTCTTCCTTTATGTCCTTTTTAATATTAGACCAATGTTACCTCATTTCCATTCTTCTAGACCTTTATCACTATTCCAGGATTTATTAAAAACAGCATTGTCATACTGGATGTTTCTTCATCCAACTCTTTAAGGGAATATTGTGTGCTAGTTATCTAGCTTGCTGATTTAACATCCTCCATAGTTACTAATAGGCTGCAAACTACTCAGTCATCAATGCATGAGAAATGTGTAATCTTGCTTCTTTCCAGATACAGGACAGAAATTTTTGTTGAGTATTTCTGCATTTCACACTATGTGCATCAATAATTTTGCTTGGCTTTTAGAACTGAATTGTAGAATTAAACTGCTCAAAGAGTTCTGAATTTCCAACAGCTTCTTATTGCCACTTTTCTTAACATAGCATTTCTTTGTGTATGTTTATAAATGTCTATATGTGGTGTAACTGAGCTCTCTAAACTGACAGCTACAAACAGCATGCATTCTTTTAGTAGCTATCTATAGTGGTATTCACATCAAATATCTTAGAACCTATCCTTATGTGTGGTCTTGGGTTCAGGTGTAAGCAAATGGTGAAAGTAAATTTGGACCATATTTTAAAATAGTCTATATCAAATACTGTGTTCAGAGTCATAAATGTGAAACTAGCCTTCGTATAGATATGTTAGATATCTAATTTTATATCTTCCCTTGGGAAAAAAAGAAAACACACGTCCACAAACACACACGCTGCCTTGTGCTCCCATGCAAAATGCTCCATCACTGTTTCTTCATAGCAGTCAGCCTGGAGTGGTTTCTTCAGTGTCTATGTCTACAGGAAGAGCTACATCACTATAGTGCTGTTTTAGTAATAGGTAAGCAGTGATAGCTCTAACTGCACAAAACACCCTTAAAATGGTTTTTATATAAAACTTAATCACATAAGATCACCATACACCGTAACAAATAACAGTAATTTTTCAGGAGTTCACCCACAGAAGTCAGCAGACAGCATGGAGGCCCCAGTACTTCACCTCACACATGATGGGGAGGTTGGATTTTAAATTCTTCAGTGTCAGTGGTTTGGGTACCTGGCTGGTCTCCCAGGACATCCTAGTCAATAATGAAGAGACACAGGCTCCCTCAGAGGAGAAGTCAAAGCATATATTTCAGTCAGTGGCCTGTTGTGATCAGCTTCTAAATCCTCTCCTCTCATCTAGTTCTTGCTTATGACAAGGAAAACATGGATCTGTGGTGAGAAGAAGCCTGAGCACTGGCTATGACAAGGTTGTCATTGTCCTGCAGGTGAATCAGTCACAGCTCCACTCTGTCACATCAACGCAGGTCTGGTACTCGTGTAGCTGGAAATGGACTGACCTCTGGAAAGCTCCAGAAATAGACAATGACAAATATCAGGGTTGGTATTTGTGGTCAGTACTGCTTCGGGAGGTTTGTTATCAGCAGTATAAGGTCATTTAGTCTAACGGGTTCTTTTGGCGATTATTTAAATGAAAGAAAATAGCACATCCCTGGTTAGGCACAGACCATGTAAACAATGTGTTTTGTTAGAATCCATGCACACTTGCACACACACACATAACCCTGCAGTCAACTCTACGGGTATCAGAAGGCCTGTCAGCCAGGATAAATGCGTCCAGCAAATCTAAACAGAAGGTGACTATCCTCCAAAAGCAATAACAAGGACCTAAAAACCTCTGGAGAGCCAGAAAGCCTTTATTATTTCAGAATGACTTGTTCCTAGAACAGGGTGTTGACTGTTCAACAAAAGGATGAGATATATTTTTTTTCCAAATAAACAAGGTTAAAATTATGCCTGGTTAAGAAGCAGAATTTTTTTAATAGTTCTAAAACTGAACAGTTTACTGTGGCAATCTTTGAGAGGTATGTAGTAGCCCAGATGTGTAAATGTTAGTCAGGCTGCATCAGAAGGACCTGTTTGTACCTGAAAAGAAGCTAACACAGATTTGCATGTTCTTTGACAGTTCCATCTTCTGTGCAAACATTTTTTCCCACCATTTTTCCTTTTTTTAAAAAAGTTTCTTTCAGGACATGCAATATAGAGGGAAAATAGTCTCAGATGCCTGCAGGTAGAACAAGTACTTCAGTATAACAAACCATGCTGATCTCATTAGTCCTAAGAGGGCTCAGGTTAAAAAAGGAAATGTTCACAAAGAGCATAAGAAAAAACATATACCACATTAATATTTTTGTGTCCTAAAACTAAGTATCAGTCGTGCCTCTTGGCTGACAGATCGAGTGCTTAATCTTGAGTATAGGCCCCAGCAGATGGTTTAACTTTTGGATGCTCTCCTTTTGAGAGAGAGAGAAAGGCAGATTTAGACTGTAGTTACATGAGATCCTCCACAAACACAAGGAGTTCTTTTCTTTTGCACTGGAATCTTACAGGCTCACTTACACAGCTTGCACACAGCGTCCACTTAATGGCTGTAGGAAATATTGGATCATTTGATACAATTTTACAGTTGATGTTTGTAGAAAGCAAGGCCATTCTTTTCACACGAAGGCAAATTTAAATTAGTTTAATTATAAGGTGGTCTTGTAACTCATTTCTATTTGAGTGTCACACTCTCTGGCATGTTTCACCAGTGAATGTGCAAAGGGGCAAGATGAGCCTTTGTCCACCAAAGGAGTGTTTGTCAAAGGGAATTCTACCTGCAAAATGCTTATCAAGTCATATTC
This sequence comes from Caloenas nicobarica, assembly GCF_036013445.1. Classification (NCBI taxonomy): domain Eukaryota; kingdom Metazoa; phylum Chordata; class Aves; order Columbiformes; family Columbidae; genus Caloenas; species Caloenas nicobarica. Next base: position 25,808,448 of record NC_088246.1, on the reverse strand, counting down.
ACAAGACTTTTGCCTTTCAGTTTGTTTTTGTATGAAGAATAACAAATCCCAGACAGTGCTGATTAGCTCAATGGCAAAACCATGTTTTGAGTGGTTCCTTTTTCTTCTGTGCCAGTGTGATTGCCCTGAAAACAGTATGTATCAAAAGGCTGTGTGCTTCTGAATGATGTGAAGCATACATCCAAACAATGTTGAGATAAAAGGTGCCATAGTGTAGTGTTTAGGGAATGGGATTTTTAAGGAACCGGTAAAGAATCGCTTTGGGAACCTAGGTTCATATAATCAGATTGGCTTTGTCCAGATGTCATTCTAGCATCTGGATCCTACACGATTGAAGGCATTGAAAACCTTACCCTTGATGGTGCAAGGCGCAGGATCAAGCCCTTACCTTGCAGACTCACTTTAGAGGTACTACCCTGCAATACATGAAGTCATCTACAACTGTGCATAGTAATGACCAGTGCCAACTCTACACCATGAGCTTTACACCCATTTGCAAATAGTAGGTGGCTGGATAGCATGAAATCAGTCTCAAGGTTACATTTTCTTTACAGATCTTTTTATATTGACTTAAGAGAGAGAGCAGTGTAGGGGAAAGGGACCTGGGGGTCCTGGTGGACAGCAGGATGACCATGAGCCAGCACTTGTGGCCAGGAAGACCAAGGGCATCCTGGGGTGGATTAGAAGGGGGGTGGTTAGTAGGTTGAGAGAGGTTCTCCTCCCCCTCTACTCTGCTCTGGTGAGACCGCACCTGGAATATTGTGTCCAGTTCTGAGCCGCTCAGTTCAAGAAAAACAGGGAACTGCTTGAGAGAGTCCAGTGCAGAGCAACGAAGATGATTAAGGGAGTGGAGCATCTCCTGTATGAGGAAAGGCTGAGGGAGCTGGGTCTCTTTAGCTTGGAGAAGAGGAGACTGAGGGGTGACCTCACTGATGTTTATAAATATGTACAGGGTGAGTGTCACGAGGATGGAGCCAGGCTCTTCTCGGTGACAACCCATGATAGGACCAGGGGCAATGGATACAAACTGGAACACAGGAGGTTCAACTTAAATGTGAGAAGAAACTTCTTCACAGTGAGGGTGACAAAACACTGGAACAGGCTGCCCAGGGAGGTTGTGGAGTTTCCTTCTCTGGAGACATTCAAAACCCGCCTGGACGCCTTCCTGTGTAACCTCATCTAGGTGTTCCTGCTCTGGCAGGGGGATTGGACTAGATGATCTTTTGAGGTCCCTTCCAATCCCTAACATTTTGTGATTCTGTGATTCTGTGAATACATTTTTAGTCAACTGAAGAAACATACCATTTTATCACACTTAGCAAGGCTCCCGCCCACTCCATATTTTTCCAAGCTCTAGGGATTTTTAGGTTACCTTAACCCACTCTCCAAAGAAAATTTTTAAAAAAGCATTTGAAACTTGAAACAAACATCTGCAGAACATATCTGCCTAGAGGAATACAGACAACTGCATGGTCTCTTCCCCTGAGCTCTGAACTGCCTGAGGGAAAGGCAGCTCTGATCCAGAGGCCTTGTAATTATATTTCACAAGCTTTGAATCAGACCTCATTTAATGGGAACTCAGTACCACAGCAATTGTTATGGGATCAGAGCTGCTTCGTGTTTGGCTGACCTAGAGCAACTGCCGAGTTATCTGCTGCTAGCTGAATAGCTAATGAATTGACTGCAACATGGAACTAGTAGATAAAAAAAGTTTACACATACCTCACAGGAACACGATTCTCGGATGTTAAGTTTCCTCAGCCAGGGTCCATCATTTTGTGCTGTGTCTGTATAACAGCATATACTTGTCCACCATTGGCTCCCAGGTGTTACCTTGATATATGGAAACAAATCCATGTAAGTTATACTCTAAATGTAAAAGTACCTTCACCATCCGCTTTCCTAAGTGTGTAGCAGATATTTTCAGTGATATTTTCTCAAGTAGCTTATAAGATATTTTAAGATCTAACTTTCTGAGGTGTTGTGCATCCATAACTAGTGCTCACTTTAGGAAAAGCTGACCTAAGCACTTTGCAATATCTGGCCCTGAGCACAGGCAATTCCAGGGGGCAGCCTGACCACCTTTGTGGTCAGTATGTTGCACAGGGATTTCTGTTTGGGGGATTTGCCTGTTTTAATAAATTGGCAGGTTAAACTGTCTTTATAGTCAACAGTGACTTACAGAGTAATTCAAAGCAGGCCCCTTAGGAGAGTATCTTCACTGATCAGCCATAGAAGGCCCACTCTTTTTTTTCCTCTCACTTAAGGACTATGTTTGTCGGAACCAAAGAAGATATTGACCCTAAAGTGAATTCTGTTTTATTCTGTTTCTTAGGTTCCCCTCATTGTTCCAGATGCCTTTCAGATGTACAAGAAACATCTCAGCTAGTTTTTGGCACATATGAGCAAGTGAAGGTCAAAAACAGGACTTATCTGAGATGATAATACTAAGACAAAATATTGATATTTAAAATACTTGAAACTCTCCAGTCATACTGGTACTTTGATTTTAGCTTGATTGAATTTGTCCCCTTCCCAGTATTAGCAATTTCTGGATTGTTTCCATCAAGCTTCTTTATTTCCCCAATTGTGGTTTTTTAAAAATGCAGTATTAAAAGATGAAGAGAACAGGAAATAGATCTTTTCATATAAAGTGCTGGGTGCTTTTTTGACAACTGTAATCAGGGAAAAAGATGCTTTTGGAAGGTCTGTTACCTCTCTATTCTTTGTTCACAAATTCTACTTCACTTTGTTCAGAAAATTTTTTTCAGATTGCAGATTGGTTTTATAACGACGCACTTCTCTCCACAGTGTTTCTACATCTGGCGATTATTTAATCAGTAAGCTGCTTTATTTAAGATCTTTGCATAGATGTCAATTTCTACAAGATTTTAGTATCCTCGGGAACATACAATGATAGAATGAGTTTATGTTCAAAGAAGAAGGACAAGCAGCTAATTTATATCAGTTCACTTTCAGTCACACTTTTTAAGTGATATGTACTTTGTGCATGTTACAGATGCTGTGTTTTTTCTCCTAATGAACTTAACGCTTTCAGCAGAAGAAAATGCTATGTCTGGCTTCTCTCACTAGCTGAACTGCCTTCATGATGCTCTTTCTGCTCCTGTAGAACTGGAATGGGATAACATTAGTTTATGTCACTGGATTTGCATCTGGGATCCAAGGATTGTGGGTGTTGCATGTACACAACAATAGCACAACTAAGCTTGAAATAAATCTTGGATTTAAATGCAATTTTAAATTACATAAATGCTATATTAGATTCTATTCTGTTCCTTTCTCCTCTCTTCCCTTTTCTCAGTATCCCCTTCCTTATTTTCTGACTAATTTTTTCTGAAGCTGTTTTCTTTCTCCTTTTATTGCTGTATCTTCGATTCCTTTTATTCTTCTCTTAGTTATTTTCCTTCTTTTCTCTCTTTTTTGTCACTTTTTATTTCCCTTTCTCTGCTACTAGTTTTATGTCGATTGAAGGATCAAAACATTTTGCCAGAAAAAACTTACCTTTGCCCAGATCAGAGCAGCAGCAGCGGTACCATACATAGGTCTGATTTTCAGCTGTTACAGGTTGTGTAGAGACCTGGCCACTACCAACTTGCACTCACCCTGTACTTCTGGCACAATTTTCTCCTTTTGCGGAGGATATTCAGTGACAAAGTTACTGTTTTTTTCTTCATACATATATCTAAGAGGTCCAAAGTGGTGTGACCAGGAATGGTAAGGAAAGAGCACCTGGAAAAGGTTGTTGTAAATGTGTAGCGTTAGCTACTGTGCTGTTCTACACTGATACACAGTGCTGCCAAAGTCCTTCCACTAGTGCATGCTAGAAGAACAGAAGTAGCAAGCCAAATCCTCTGTTAACAAGCTAAACTTCCCTCTTCTTCTGCCAGTAGATGCTTGTTACTGGAATCATTTCTCTGCAGCAGTCCTAAACCTTGCTCAAAGTGAAAACCATAAACTTATTTCAGCTCTCTTGTGGCTGCAGCAACATACTGCCTTGTTTTGCCTCTGCCTCATAACTTCTACACAAACCTAATTATCACTATTATTCTGACTTTTCATGAAATATATGTTGTATGGCATGTGGATGGACTCATAACACAGATGTGTCTTTCATTCTTAGACTGTAGGTGATGTGATGACTTTCATTCTGTTCAGTTGTATAAACTGTGAGTCGCTACAGTACAGTACTGTGCATCACTACAAGCCTGAAAAGGAGCACCAAAAAAGATAATCCTGCACCACAGTGAAATCAAAAGGGAAAAATACATTATCCCATTTATATCCTAGCTGAGATTTCAAAGTTTGGAAGATGTTGTGTACCTAGACAATGAAACAGAAAGCTGTCTTTCTGTTCCAGTGTCGCATGGGGACTTCAGCATTATTGATAGTTTATTTTAGGCGTTTTCAACCTTATTCTTACTGAAACTTCAACAGTTCCTTAAAACTTCCTTCTTTAGATATTATTGGAAGAGCACAACACACGGTACTTCTAAGGGTTGCAATTCACCATCAAATGCTATACACTTCAGCATTTCCAATTCTTTTAAATTTTTTGAAGCCTTCATGCCTTCTTCTCTTTCCATGCATCTTCAAGCAGTTCCATCTGGACAGTCAAAGTCAAGGCAAAAGTTTTCATATAAAACTGCAGCACATAATTGAAAAATTCTAGTTTTATGATGTCTTACATCTGTATATGGTTCACTACTACTATAATGATTAGAAAACATACACAGAGGTTGTATAATATTTTGGTGTGGCTTTCCATTACAGGTGTAATACCAGCACTTCTACAAGAGTAGCAATGCACCATTTTATCTGTACGTGAGCAGTGTATATGAAACAAGATTAAAACAAGGAATCAGTAGAATGGGTGCAGTAAAAGGAGACAGGTATATGTGGGGCAGACTATAACACAGAGGTAAAGAGAAAAAAAAGTCTGTTAAACTGGAATGTAGAACTGAGCTGCCAGATACCTCTTTGTGACTCCCACATATCCCACTAGGACAGCTAGCCTTGTACTCTGCTCACCAACCCAGACCTCATCATGAGATCAGAATATAGTTTTTGTCTTCTGTGTCAGAAGAAATGTACTGGTTTTATTTAATAATAATTTCACCTCTTGCAATTCAGTAACGGCTGCCTAAGTTAGTGCTTCATAAGAGGGAAGAAGCACTGGGGATTTGTGAGGGGGAGTCACAGCTCTGCTACTAAAGAGAACAGATTTGGGATTGTTCTCTTGTTCTGATGCACCTTTAAGCCACAAGGTTAAATGTGCATCATTTAAGCAAACAGAGTTAGCTATGTGTTCATGCATCTTATTTCTCTTTCATCCAGCACAGGGTGGGTATATCTGAACTGTCTACTACAGACAGTCACTGTTACAGTGAATCACAGTGCATATCAAATGCCTTTCCTGGGTACTGGCTGGGGAGTTGCTGACTGGCACAAACCAAAACCATGCCAGTGCAACAGTATGGAAAATTGGGGATCCTGCCTCTGCTTAGATTAGTAGTATAGGCAGAGCTAAAAGTACCAATAACAGACTGTATGGAGACAGAACCAAGCAGCACTATTTCTGAAGACAAAAGTGTTGAGGCTATGAACCACTGGAGCAGGCTGTCTGGAGAGGCTGCAAAATCTTCAACCTTGGAAATACACAAAACTTATCTTAAAAAACCCTACACGACCTGATTGCACTTTGATATTCGCCTTGCTCAAGCAGAGACTGCCCAGGACAACAGTGGTCGCTTTGGATTGGTCCTTTACTGCAAGGGATTCACCAGCCCATAAAGTCAGGAGGGGAGATAGGGAAGCAGTCACACTATGCCTGGTGGATATCTTGGATATCACAGTATGTTACTGAAAGAACAGACTATTCTGTGGCTTGCCATTATGAATCAAAACCGGTCAGGCATGGGTATGCTACAGATCTAAAACTGCACTTCACTGTAAACATTATAATTACTGCTTCCAACATTTGGCCTTCATTAAAGACAGAAAAGTCTTTTAAAACTGTTTTTATAGGACAAATACTGGTAACCCGGCTCTTGAAATAGTCTTTTTTTTTTTTTTTCAACTCTATTAACTTTTTGGCTAGAGTTTTTCTGGGGTTTTGTTTGTTTGTTTTTTAAAAGTGTCAGGACAGTCTTTTTGCCTGTCCGTTTCTAAAGCTCTAAACCAGTGCCTGGATTTGGCAGGAAAGGATCACAGAAGCACAGAAGAATTTAGGTTGGAAGGGACATCTGAATCACACCTTGTAGATTTAAATGCCCTCCAGTGCTCAAACACTTAGGTCAGGTTGCTTAGACCTTGTCTAATTGAGTTTTGAGTATCTTGAATGCTGGAGATTCCACAGCCCCTCTGGATACCTGTTCCAGTATTTAACCACTGTCATAAGATTTTTTTTCCTCCCCTTACATCTTGTCAGAGTTTCCATGTTCCAGCTGATTTCTGTTGCCTCCTAGTCCTGTCACTACTCCTGCATTTTCTCTAAGTCTGTCCATTGGGTAGGTGAACATGACAATAAGGTCCCCCTTAGATTTCTATTCTTAATGTGAAAATAAAACAGTTCTCTCAGCTTTCTGTTGAAATCATGTGTTTCAGCCTCCAAACAGCTTCATGACCCACCACCAGATCCATGTTAGTACATCACTGACTTTCTTGCACTGGGGAACCCCCAAGCTGAACATGGTTCTACAAATGTGGTCTCACATGCTGAACAGAAGAGAACAACTTCCCTCAACTTGCCAGCTGCACTCCTGCACAGCCCAGTGGGCAGGTGACTTTCCTCACCAGAAGATCAACTCAAGTGTTCACGCTCAGCTTGTGCACTAGGATTTCCAAGGCATCAATGCTTTCTGCAGAGCTGCTTTCCAGCCGGTTGTCACTCATCCTGTCCTGCTGTGTGACTGACTCCACTGAAGGTGCAGGACTCTGCCCTTAAGCATGAGATTCCTGTCAGTGCATTTCTCCAGATGCTCTAAATAGCACACCTGCCTTTCACTGTATCTCACTTCACTTCCCTCAGTCTATGGATCACAGAATCACAGGATGGCTGGGGTTGGAATGGACCTCTGGAGATCATCTAGTCCAACCTACCTGCTAAAGCAGGTACACCTAGAGTAGATAGCACAGGAATGTGTCCAGGCAGGTCTTGAATGTCTCCAGAGAAGAAGACTCCACAACCTCTCTGGGCAGCCTGTTCTAGTGCTCTGGCACCCTCAAAGTAAAGACGTTTCTCTTCATATTCAGATGGAACCTTCTGTGCTTCAGTCTGTGCCCAATGAAGCACCTAGAGGTGCATTGCATCCCAACATGCAGGTCTTTATTAGACACTAAATAATATTGCCTTCAGTATCAGATTGATCTCTGAAGATTATCACTAGTAACCAACCACTGGTTGAACTTTGATCACAATACTTTGAGCCTAGCAATCTAACCAGTGTTACAAATATCTTTTGTCCACCTAACCAAACAATATCTCACTGATTTGATTTTAGGAGGCCACATTGAAAGCCTTGCTGAAGTCAAGGTAAACATCATCCACTACTGTCCCTCTGTCCACAAAGCCAGTCATCTCATCATAGAAAGCAATCAGATTGGTCAGACTTATTTTGCCTCTGCTGGCTGTTTCCAGTCACCCTCTTGTCTTTCATGTGCCCAGAAACGGCCTCCAGGAGAATTTGTTTCGTAGTCTTTCTGGTATCAGAGGGGAAGCTGACTGGCCTATAAATCATCTTTTTGTCAGTCTTTAGAAATACCTATATTGCTTATTACCATCATGTTTGAAATACAGCAGTAAAGCCACTATGTTGTGTTGACATAAACCAGCTTGTCAGGTTGATACAGTATCAAGATCCTCAGGAGAAAAACAGTAAAACTATAAAATATGCTGATTGGTAGTGAGCTCAAGTATTTCCTCTTTTTCTTACTTAATATATGGATAATACTTCAGGCCTGTCTTGCCTTTTATCTGTCATTCTCTGCATGTCGTCTTTTTTTTTTTTTTTTTAGCTTCTCTAATAACAGGTTGAAATATTGAGCAGGACATTTGTAAAAGTGGAAGACTGGAGCATCAGCTGATGATGAAAGTGAACCAATGTAGCATGAACACCAGTGCTCAACACTATTCATATATTTACAGTTTCTAAGACTGGACACTTGAGAACACCTTGAGAATGGTTCGAGCTTATGAGGCACTGAGGGCAAGGAGGAAGAGTGGAAAACTGAGAAACTTGTTGGGAACAAAGTTAAGCAAAATTGATACTAATTTAGGGATACACAGCTTAAAAAAACATACTCCTTCTTGCTCAAATGGTCTCACTGTTTTGTTCAGCTGATATAAGTAGTTCATGTATTTATTTCTGAAGTACAATTCACAAGGGTAACATTACGCTAACAAATCTGTCTGGGGGGAAATCTGTATCCTCATTACTCATCTGAGTCAGGCCAAAGAAATGTCTTTAACTGGTCTTTTCACTTTTGATATTAGCTTGAGGTTTTGAATACAATGTGTTTGTTAGTTGGGGGAAGTCCAACAAACTGAAGACAAATTTAAATGTACTACGCAAGAGCCAACTAGAGCTGAAACAATTCTATACCTAATAGTTGGAAATGAGACAAGCATAATAAACTGGCACAAGTAGGACTGGAGCCTCACACCATGGCCAGGACACTCTGCCATATAGTCCTGGCATGAATGGATTACTGTGGAAAAATCAGTCCACTCAAAGTCTTTATGTGGCAGCAGGGTAAAAGAAGCTATGAAGGAGGAGAGATATTCATTTAAAATACCTGCTAGTAAAGTGAATTTAGATTTTTTCACTGAAACAATTTTGGGTTAAAAGCATCAGATGACACTTCAGGAAAAACAGGTAACCAATGTTTTTGTCAGATCCAAAGATCAGTTTGCCTGTGTTCCCTGGAAAGTAAAATGTCTGAACAAATGCATACCCATGTGCTCACAGCAGTGACTAAAGTTTTGTAACCCAGCTGGTAAAACAAAATATATCCTCAATCTGACAAGCCTTGAATAACTTGCACACAGTAAAAGAATACCAAATATGTCTCTGCTGTTGAGGAGAAAGACATATTTCCTGGTCCTCCTTGGATGTGAGAATTGGATAGTTTCCCATGTATATTTGTCATCAGTATTCTGAATGGACAACAGGGCAAGATAACACACACTGCACTCAGACATCACCCTCACTTTAATAAAAGAAGCTTGCGCTCTGCTGGCCACTGAAGACTCTTTTTCCTTACTGGTTTTTTTGCATTTTCGATATTTTTCTGCTAGATGTGATCACATGTATGATCAGCAGTGATCCCAAGTTGGTGAACGGGTAAGTTAATTGTATTTTTATCCTACTGATAGCCATTCTGCCTACACCCTTCTGCTGGAGAAAGATTTGGTGTTCAAAGTGCAGTTGCATTTTCCCCTTTACCACAGAGCTACCCCAAACACATGCCAGTATTTGGGGAGCAGAGAAACAACTCTTGCATTAAAAGAGTGAGGATCCCACGATTGCAGCATTGACTTGGTGCAAGGAGATGGACTGTCCATAGCTAAGAGTGTGCACTGAAAAGTGCTTCTCCCAGCTGCAGCCTGGCACTACAACTCTTGAACAAACTACGAAAACTACCTCCCTTCTGGTCTGTACTGAGGTACGCTGCATGAATTCTCACACTTTTGTGTCTTACTTGTGCCTGTAAAGAGAAATCGATACCTAAGTTGTACTCATGCAACTTGGATAACTCACCAGCCACTGTCTCAGATGGGGTGTTCAAAAATCACCCAGAACTGCGGAGTTTGCCAAAATCTATGCTTGCATTCCTTATGGTCAGTCCCAAACAACAAAAGTCTCCACCCAACTCACCTGTGCCTTCCAGTTTACTCCTACAGAAACCAGTTAAGCATTCAGATTCTCAGATAAGATGTTATTAGAGCTGTAAACGTAAAATGCAAAAGCTTAAACTGAAGTTCTGCAGAGGTGGGTTACCACAGCTGGTACCTTCTGTGGACTGGATTAAAAGTTTTTTATTTTGGATTTGCAGAAGTATTTAAGCAACAAGAAATAAAGGGCTTTTGCATGGGCTTTTGCATAATTGTGTACATTACTGAGATCTTAGTTATGTGTGGGGAAATATCAGATTCTTAGAAAATTTAATGAAAAACTGAGAACTTGTAACTGTATGGAGATCACTGCTTCCTTATTCCAATGAGAGAACATTTTGTACCATCTGGTAAAAAATATACGCTAATCAGGGTATCTTATGTTCAATGCTGACACCAAGCAGTGATTCCTTTAACAGACTGACCGTGTTCTTTTACCATGGCAATTTTAAAACTTCCTCATAAATATTTATCATCCTTCCAATCTGAATTTCTGAAATAACTGCTGCAAACAAACTTGTTGGCCTTGCCTGTCAAGTCCACAGTATTTGGACTATTTTGCCTCTTTTCATGTCACCTCATCACTCCATATGGTGCATCAAAGATGCCAGCCTTCGTTTTCCATTTATCTGCCTTGCTCAAATCTGTTTTGCATGCTTTCCTCCCTGGTGTTTCCTATGCGTAATCTTCATAAGCTTTGTCCTCAGCTGGGTCACAGGACTTTTATTTTTTGCACTGCAACTTCTCAAGACCTGTTTTCAGAAAAAAAATCTATATCTGCAATAAACTAAATGATTGAAAACAGCAAACCTGAGGGATAGTTTTGAAGTCACTTTTCTTTTAGTTTTAGAAAAACATTCTCAAAATTGACGTTGTATTTGGTTACTATATGGCAACTTATACTTTTTTTTTCTCCTTCCATCTACCCGGGCAGTCTTTACAATAGGACAAATTCTCTGGTGTTTGTATAGTATCCGTGAAAACAAATGATGACTTGTTTTAGTAAATAGCTATGATAAATGGAGAAATACTCAACTGTAATAACCCTAGAAAAATGCAAGCTCAGTCATTTATATGGAAGTCATAGAAAGAATAGTAATTCAAAACATTCAATTCCAAATGTGGTTTTACAGACTTCCTGTATTACAATTTGTTCTGGAAGAGCCCTGAGCACCACACTGGGTCTGAATTTTACTTGAAATCAATGTGACAAATTTATCTCTGGCCAATTTTGTGAGTGGAGTTAGGCCAGATACACAGTTGGCTCTGTGTCTGCAGTCCTAGCCTGCCTGCAACAAAAGTTAGACACCATAACAATTTCTGTTTAAAGGTCTTGGATTTGTCTTAGACGTGTTCAAAAGCATCAAGAGGCAGTTATTTATCTGAAATAAAAAATAACTGAAATCACTGTTAACATTTATTCCTTCCAAATATAGGCACAGTGTAAGGATTTTGTGGATTTTATGCCTGTTAATTCAGTTGAATTCTATAAATGACATGATTTAAAAAATCATTACATTAACTATTACAGTGAAGTTATACTAAACACTCCCATCATACCAAAATTTCTTTGAGATACTCCGTAAGTTATTTGTTGCCAATTGTTGACATTTTTAGCAGCAAATTTGAATATTTTTGCATATAATTGCATTTGAAAATGTGCACTTTTTCTGTCTTTCTCCATACCCCCTAAAGAGCTTTCATTTGCTGTCATAGAATCAATACTTTGTCTAAGAGATGTAATGCTAGTTTTTCATAATGGATTTTTTAACATAAAAATTAGCTACAGTTAAAAAAAAAAAAAAAGTATCTTACATTGCAGTTTAGGAAAGAAGCTGAGAAATATGGCTGTAGCCAGCTCTCTCCAACAGTGTTGTTATTTTATTTGACAATGCAAATGCAGCTGAGAAAACTGTCCTTAAAAATTCCATGCCATGACAGTTAGCAGCTGAATTTAAGGAACCATCCTTTGACTGACTCTGGTGAAACCCATTTCTCTAAAGTTCTGTGGACATCATTCTTCTAGTCATAGACAAATAAATGAAAATATTCTCTATTTTATTCTCATGTGAATATTGATCTGAAAGTGAATAAATGTCTTTTGTGGTTGCTGTGAAATTGTACACATTAGAATTGCATTGGGATTATTTTTTAGTTGTTTATTTGTGTTCATTCACAAGAACTTCATTTTTCAATGTGCAGTTCAGAAGCAGATAACTTTGACTTTTCCAGGTAGGGTTATATGGCTTCAAATACAGAGTGAGCTACATTAATTTCTTCTATGTTAGCCAGTTTCTTTAAAACGTAGCATTCTAATTTGTTTTTGAACAAACATTCAGCCAACATGTCTGTTAACACAAGAATCTCCTAGCCAAGCATTTAGCAGTAGAAACTCAGCACAGATACGGCATCATGTTTAGGGACCATTCAGTTTAGCAGCACTTTGAACTTAGTACCCTGATACAGGTTTCTCAGTCTGCACATGCTGCACAGGTATTTGCACCTTTTTCAGGCAATTTTTAGATAGCACTGGTCCATATTATGGTAAACTGAACTTGAAGCACATTGTCAAAGAGTGAGCTGAACCACAGAAGCTGTGATACAACCTTTTGTCACATTTTTGGCTTCAAATGTCAGCATGATTATATAGGATGAAGAAGCACGTGATCAAAACCTGATCACACAGATGAGTATTTTAAACAACCATTCACAGATCAACCATTGAGACATTAAGCATGTCCATCCTACTTCTGTGGATGATCTTCAGGGTCACTCATTCACAGTCATCACTGACAATAGCCACTACCTGGTACTGTTACAGAAGTGCTATGTGTCTTTAGGTTTTGTTCTGTACAATTGGTTGTAAACCCAAATTATTTAAAAAAACAAACATCACTCAGCTCTGCATAACCTTGTACCACTTCTCTCATACACAAAATCACACTGGTCCTCCACAAATCACCATCCCTGCCCCCTTTCCATTTGATGTATCCTCTGTGTTCCATCTGCATCACTTTCTCTAGTCTGTCTTAAATCAATCAGGTCAGGTAAAGCAGAAAAACCAGAAAAGGCAGGCTGACTGCCACCTGCTAGTTTATCAACAGAAAGCTCTCACATGATGAAAAACACCAGAGCATTCTCAAAATGGGTCCCTATTTCCCTGCAGAAGAAAAAGTCAAATTATATTCTCCAATCTATACATTCAGAGTAACTCAAGGGGGTCATATTCAGGATTTGCCTCAGGATGGCCAATGTCAGAATCAGGTTTTTGCTGCCATCTTCGTAGTAATTCTTGTCCTAGAATGGCGGGCAGTTTCCGGCAGGAAGATGGCTGCTTCTCCAAAACCAGTTCCTCCTGCAGCAACCCGCCCAGCTGTGGAGGGAGATCTGCCAGACAAAGTTCACAGATTTTACTCATATGTGACACAGAGGAATTCTGAGCCCAGTTGTGTGATTGGCCCTGTGCTTTAAAATTAGTAATAAGCAAGTAATAGGACGCGAATCAGTTACCACTGAGATAGGGACTGGAGAGAAAAAAAACACTGAATGATAGCATTGTAATATAACGCCAAACCACAAAATGGAGAGATGACACCTTTCTTCTCTTCCATAGAGTCCAACATCTGGTTTTCAGATTCTGGCCTCCAAACCTTCTGGGTCTGATTCTTTGATTTGATTTAATAGCAGGCAAAGCGAAAGTATACAAGTTCATAGATACAATTTAATTTATGGTTGAATGCACGTTTATTATTTGTGTCTAGATTTTGAACCAAAAAGCCCAAATGAACATGTATTGCTACCATCCTGGTCACTGGATTCTTCTTAAATCATGGAGAGGAAAAATAAGTGGTTATTGTTGGATTGTCTGCAGTACAATGTGTCCAAAACTGCACTGAGATGATGTCAGAAAATACTACATTTTTTCCCAATGATGAAACGAATTATGGAGTGCTAGCTCACCACAGCCAGAATTGTTAAAACAGCTATTTTGGCTGATACACTGTTGTCCAGCCAGAAAACACAGGTGCTTTGTTTTTGAGGTGGGTGGTTTTTTGGTTTGGTTTGGTTTTTTTCAAATGCTGTGTTTCAAGGTTACATTGACCATGTCTTTCTCACTCTCTCCAGAATTTAAACAGTAAAAGTCCCATATGTTGAAAAATATCTGAAGAATTCAATCTTCTTTTATTTTCTCTTCTGAAAACAGATAAAAGGAAAAGCTACAATGCTCAAGTAAGTAATAATATCCATGATGGCCAGGGCGAATTTCTGTCTGACTTGTTTAGAAGAGAGTATGGTGTTATTTAATAATTTTTTACCTATTCAGCTTTTTAGTGGGAGATATGAGGTGTATTTCCTCCAGTTTGACTCATCAGCTCATTAAATGTGTGACCTTTGTTTGTCTAACCACCCTCAGCTGTATTCAGGCCACTGTAATTCCAGAGAATAAGAGCTCGAGTTATGTTAGAGATGAACTCTGAACTAAGTGCTCATTCAGATGGTTTCAGATCAGCAAATTCAACTGGTTTCCTAAAAAATGTTGTGCATATTTATTAAGTAAATTCAAATCTTCAGAATTTCTTGTTCATTTTTTGTTGTTGTTTAAGGGTTTTTTTAAATGCCATTTTCATTTTTCATTAGCTTTAAATCATCCTTAAATGAGACAGCTGGGTTAGACTGATCCATTTTAGGAATTTGGTTATCTCATTCAGCTATGTCATCCTGAATGACATGCTAGTAGAATATTCAGGGAATTAAATTATTTTGTTTTCAACAGGGAGGCAAGTATCTCATGGTATCTCCATTGATAAGGAGCACTGGGCCAAGTCATCTGCTGCTGTGAATCAGCTCTGCTCTGTAGTACCTTCTCCTTTCTTATCATTATCAATCATGCCAAATATCAGAAGAACAACACAGACGGGGAGTTATCTCTACTAGCCGGTGGTGACTGCCTAGAATGTAGGCTACAGTCTGAGATGCCATTCTTCTGCCTCACAGGGAATGAGACACTTTAATGCCTACAGATGCAATAAAGGAAAGACAAAACCTCCAGTTTCAACACTCTTCTACCCTCTATTTATTCTCTATTTATGAAATGTGAAAATGCCTTCAGAAAAAATTTCTATGACCCCTAATTGCTCCTCCAAAGAAAATCCTGTCCTTGCTGAACAATGCATAGGATTAAGTTCCACTGCACCTGGAAAGGAGACAGTGTCCTGGTCAATTAAGAGATACTGGGCTGAGGTGAGGCTGGTTTTTGGTTGTTATCTTCTACAGCCTTGCTTTAAAAAATGGTGAATTGTCTGATAAGTTTTTAGCCTTGTTTTCATTTTATTTCTCATCTTCCAGTGACTCCAACTGGGCTGTATATTTTCCTGAAACTGTGTCATTAATAGGAATAACATGTAAAACTTATGGTCATCTTCTCTCCATCTGCCCAGATCTTCCCGATTCCCATTTTACTCTATGTAAGTGGCAACCCCCACTATATTTGCTCCAACTCTTCCATTCCATTACAGTGAGAAACATGTGGAGTCCAGCACCAGCCATGTAGCCAACAAAAAATATGTGTGGAGAGGAGAGAGCTTCTTATCTAAATTGCACACTAACAATGAAATACTGATCTTAATAACATCTGTGAGAACTGAGAGCCTGAAGTTTGGGGTGTAAAGCTGGGAATTTGCACAAGCAATGAACACATTTGATCTCTACTTGTAGATACATGCAGGATATGTTTTCTTGTCTGCCTCAAACAGAAAACGAGCATGGTCTGCTTTTAAAACAGAGACCTAGGTATCTGAATCCTACCTCCTTGTGTTTTCCCTATTCTGAACAGGCTGTTGTGTTCTAACCAACTAATACCGCAGTCAGTTGTGGAATAAACTAAAATCTGAGATTTTTCAGATCCCTCCCTGAAAAGATAATGGCTGAAATAGTCATTGGCAGTGTTCCTCAAGGGGGCATTCTAATACGTAATTTATATTGTTCACATAGGATAAGAGAAAGCCATCAGGAGAATGGTTCAAAACTCTGGTTTAAATTCAGAGTAATGTCTTTTTCTATCAATAGTGTAAATTAGTGGAAGGAAAAAAATATTAATGGAAAAACATGAACTTTCAATAAAATACATCTGAGTCTGTACAAACCGTACAATCAAAGCCCAAATATTGTAATTGAGTTAGCAGAATTGGACTCTTCTCAGATTTTGTCAAAAAGAAAAAGTATGCGAGTTACTGGAATATAGATGCATCCCTAATAAGACTGAGTTGATCATGTATAAGAACAAAATATTTAATTTAAAAAATATCTAAGACATTATCTGTGGAGGCTACAGAAGAACATTGCTAAAGTGCAGAAGATTACAGTTTATTTATTTTAATTTGGTAGAATGATCATGTCTAAAAGGAAATAAAAATACATTTTGAACTAGAACATAGCAGAAAAAAAAAGGGATAGAATTAAATCCAAGAAAACTTCAGACTATATGAGATCTCAGAAAAACTTTTATCAGGTTTACAAATTGGTGCTAATGGCTGTTGTTAGACAAATAAGCAAATCAGTCTTGGATAATGCATCTTTATGAGTTCAATAAGAAAGAACTTCTTAAAATAATTCTAAATACCGGAGATATATGAGAGATATTTGCTTAAGAAAATATCCAGTGCCATTAATAAATGCAGACTCTGACCTATTGACAGATAATCTCACAGTTTTGAAATGGTCTGCAGGAACTTTGTTCATCTCAACCAAGCAGAATTAGATGATAGTAGATTATTCTGTAGTACTGTGAAACAGATGTAAAAAATTTTTTTTTAAAAAAAGGCATAACCCATAACCGATGTCTCTTGATCCTGAAGAGGCATTTGAATTAGTCAGCTTAAACTTTGTCTTCTACATTTTACAGTGAATCCAGCATTTTATGGCGACTAGTTTCTCACAAGAGCTTCTTTCACAGGACTGGACTTCTCTATAACAAGCATATTCATGTGTATCTGCGAAGGGGATAACACTGAACCCTTCAGTCCATATAGAGGAACATGCCAAAAAGATGACTTCCTCATTATCTTATTTCATATAGCCATCTTTTACATATACATAAAATTATTGACTACAGGAAATTAGCAATACACTTATGGCTTTGATATAAGAAAGTAAATGTTAATATAAAGGGTGAACACAGGCTAACAACACTTAAGAAAGTAGAACAAATATTTCCCACAGCACTCACTGGTTACAAATTAATTGGGCTGTATTAGACATTTTAGCAGTCTCCAGTACTTAAAAGATATGGATTTCAGCTCAGCTTGAAGCAGTTTAAAGTATCTGCTTTATCAAAAATGATTAAATATTTTCTAAACTAAGTTATTTTTAGGGGATTGCAATAAAAATAATGGTATCTGTTAAGGCAAAAGGTATCATGAGTTAAATACTTCTTATAGAGGTGAATTCTGTTTCCTTTTTATGGGACTGAGTCCATTTTTCACTAAATCCATGCCTGGCTAATTTATATTATCCTGAATAAGCTGAAATCTAATCTTCTTTCACACCTCTTTACAAGTTCTGCAGAATTATATGGGGAAGGTTCCTCTGGAGAAAAATTAACTAAGCATTGAATGTGGCAGGTCCTCTATACGTAGGGTGATTATAAAAGGATCGCACACTAATTTTACAGTAGTTCTGTGCTTGCAAATGGTTAGGAAATGAAGGTGAACAATCAGTGCCTTTTATATGTTTACTTCAAGGGTTCCTAGGAAATAACTTCACAGAAACTAGCAATACTTCCAGAAAGTCTTCTGGCAACTCAGGAGTCCTTAAATTATCTTTAGATGAACAGACTTTTTTTTTTTCTACTAAAATTTCTAATGATTTGGAAAAAGATGAGCCAGATGTCAATTGGATGTCCTGCACTACAAATTCCCAGCCATTCTTGAATTAGCAATCAGGTTTGGGGAGGACTCGTCTTTGAGGAACACCAAGACCAGAGCAGAACCAGCCTTAGAATTAAGCAGCTGCAAATGAACATAGCACTTGTACTTGTAGCTTTGATGTAATACACCAGACAAGAAGCCTGAAACTGCCATTGGTTAGAGAAAAACAAAATCCACTTTCAAAAAAAGAAAGTCCACTCTTTGGCGAGATTTATGATGTGGTGCAGTTATTTTCTGATAGCCTTCTGTTGTGATTTCAGAAGAAATACTTAATAACTGACAGAAGTGGACTTTTTTCAGCAAACACAATCAGTATAACAGAGGTTTAAGATCATTACATTCTTCTGAGAAAGCAGCACTCCTGAAATCTAGAACTCCGTTGCATCAGAAAAACTACTAGCCAGGTTCAGTCATGATTTGCTTCCTAGAATGCCACAATTAGTGCAGTTAAGCAGTATCAACACAGTTTCATATATAAAGATAGAAATTGAATACAAGGAGCCTTTTCTTTCCAACTGGCCTTCACACATAAACACTTTACATAGAGTTACGATCTTTTTTTAAATCACGGACTTTGCTAATTTTAAATACCACTGTCCTTTTGCACAGTGTTTCATCTTAATCCTTGATGAAACACATCAGGCATGATAGGATGGTAGCTGCTTTTGATTAATGCGTGGACGAAGAACTCTTTCTTCTCTGATGCGTTTTAGACACACTCAGAAAATTGCATATCTACTATACAGCGTAATGTTACCCAGGAATAAGGAATAAAAAGGATCACATGATTGGGAGCCATATAAAACTCTGGTGACTAGGCCACAGATTCCTCACCCTTGCTTCAATCCAAGAGACACACATTTACCTGGCTGGTGAGTAAAGATTTCCACGGACTGCGTTTGGAGCCTGCTGTGGCAGGTAACATGTAGTACGGTTTTAGAGAGTCATCATCAGTGAGACTAGATGGAGAAAGTAGTATACAACTGCCAAAGAGTCTTTTTGGGTGCTTTCAGAACACAGTGTGAAATACAACTACAGATTCTTGCAAGAGAGAACTTCACTGTCTTCACTAGAGTAACAATTTTCTTGGTCTAAAACAGGGGCATCAAACTCATTTTCACTGAGGGCCACATCAGCCTTGCGGTTTCCTTCAAAGGGCCGGATGTAATTTTAGGACTGTATAAATGTAGGAGTAGTAAGAGTAGTTACATTTATAAATTACGTGGATTTTGCTCTAAATCTGTGAGCTGGAACTAAAAACATTTGTATACAACTAGCAATTAGGAAGACAGAAGTTGTATTACTCTTTCTGGGCCTTATCGTATGATACAATTAGCTTAGTGTCAGATCTTCAAAATCAATGGCAACGAAGGTAGCTTGTCATAATTACAAGAGAGCAAATAATACCTGTCACATCTGGCTAGCCACCTCTTCATTTCAAAAGTGAGGCCATGGTCAAACTGCAGAGATCCAGTGGTGTAAGATTCTCCGGCTTAGTTCTGCGTGGAAAATGTGTCTTGTCCTAAAAACATAATAACTACATTCAGCAGAGCTTGCAAGACGAGTGATGAAGGAGATATAGCATTTAATGAGAGGAGAAAAGAGTGAGATGCATTTTAATAGAAGGTATGGAAATATTTGTTGGCTGTGTGGTTTTGACAGCTCTGCAGAAGTGGCTACCACTTCAAAATTCACATTGGTAAATTTGCTATTGAGCTCCATGTAGAAACCACAGCATGATGTAACATTGCATGACTTGACTGGTAGCTGAACACAATGGGCTAATTGCTAAAAGCTTGTGAGACAAAGTCCAAAACTAGGAGACCAGCTACAGACATTTGACTTGAAATGTTTGATACCTTTGCTTTATGTTTCTTTAACAAATATGTGGTTCCCTTATGACAAAACTTTTTTCAGGAAGAATAACCTAGAACTGATAAGACAGAGGGAAATTCAGAATCAGGGGTTTTTTAAGCTAAAACATTGGACAACTGATGTAGTAACAAGACCCAAAGACCTCATAGCTACATGTACAGACTAGCTCATTTACACCTGTCAAGGGCTCAGACTGCTGAGGTGAAAAGTGTAGCAGTGTTTGCTCTACTTGCAGAAAGTTGAAATAACAATGAGAGAAGCCTCTATCTGGTATATCTCTGTCTAAGGTACTCCAGCTTTTGCAATTCTTATAGAATGAATCAAAGAAGTCCATCTCCCTGCCTGTGCTGAGGAAATTGTTGTGAAGAGTGAAAGAACGAAAAGAGGGGTGGAAAGAAATAAAGTCTGATGGAAAGGGAAGAGCTGACTGCAGTCTCATGGGATTTTTTTGGCTTGCCCCTGAATCTATCACCATAGATTATCTGGTTTAGGAACCTGATCAGAGCAAACTGACACTTCCCTCCTACCCACATGTTAGTTTCCTTTGCCTAGAAAGGACAGACTGGTGCCTGTCTACACCTTGTTCTAATACAGATTTTGTGCACAATTACATCAGACACCCAAACTGAACAATACAGAAGTGCTATAAGAGCCACTGTTGGACATAACCATCATACTATTTTTCGTTTGGAGAAGTGGAAAAGTTTGTCGGAAACAAGAAAATTTTCCTTTTTTCTTTTTTTTTTTTAATAATGTCCCTGAGCATGCAATTTAGGCAAACGTTCATTTTATTTAATATTAACCAAAGTAAAAATTCATCCAAACTAGTTATCAGGTATGATTGTTCCCACATGCTTGAGACATCCTACTGAGCTGGAAGGAATTTCCTTCTGTAGGCTGTCACTCCTCTCCAGGGAGTCAAAGGGTGCTTTGAAGGCTCTCTTAAAATAGGTACCTCAGTTCAGATAGTCAAAATCAGGTTAAATAAAACCTACTTATGACAGTTGAGACACAAACCAGTGAATCCAATAGAAAGATTCATGAAAACTAATAAAGTCAGCAGGATTGCTTAAATTTAACCATCTGACATAAGTTTTCACGGTTAATTTTAAAGGCAAGGCTGTTCAGCATCTTGCAGAACCGTTACTTGTTTTACACCTAAATCATACATAAAATGTAAGTACATGAATATTTATGTGCTGAAGAAAGATCAGGTCATAAAGACTTACAAGAAGTGCTGGAGCCCAGCTGTCAGAAACTCCTGCCGAGCTAACCATCTGTCTATAATCACACATCTATCAGTTTTCTGTCTATAATTACATATGTCTGTCAATGGCCTCCTCATCCGAAATGCGGACTTCAAAGAATTCAAGTTTTTTCCTGAAAAATCAGATCTTTCCTCTGCTTCCTCCTTCTCCCCTTTTCCCCTCCTCATGTAGGTGTCTATGTACCTTGATTAGTCCTGCAATTTTCAGGGGGGCAGGTGGAGAGTGATTACACTGACATCATACAAATGGAGAATCTGTATTTATTCTAGGGAAAAAGGAGTCTTTTGAAGATGCCAAGAAAGCATTTATTAGTAAGTTGAGATTTTCATGGACCAAATCGGACTTGCCTTCTGCTTACAAATAAACTGCTATGAAAGCAATTGCCTGTACACTGAATGTCAGATTTCAAGCACTTCTGTAGGATTCTGTTACATTTTACTATTGCTTTATGGGGTCTCAGATTCAACTAGACGGAAATGTGAAGGTATTAAGTTAGTGCAACATAAAGGCGATCTAGGATGTGTACAGTTGTTAGTAATTCATGTAATATATACCATTCTAGTGCTGACAGGGGTTATACCTTATATGATTAGTATTAAGGGAAAGCATGGAAAGTAATAAAATAAAATCCAACACACACTGATTTATTGTTACTTAAAATACACACTGTTTGGAGACAGGACCTTCCAGAGCCTTTTCCTTTTCCACCTGGTAATCCCCACCTTGCTCAGTCAGAGCAGGCTGCATGTCTCTCCAGTACATCATTAACAGAGCTGCCAGGGCCACAGAGAAGAGCTGAGCTTCCAGCATCTACCATGTTTTCTCATTCTCTTGCCCAGTAGCAAGGAAGTGAGCTCAGGACCCAGTTTCAGGTCTCCCATAAGACTCCTGCTGGCTTGTGCAACATCTCCTGGCTCTTTAAAAGAAACTGAAATAAACTCTGTTTCCTAATGGTTTGTATTGGATTCATGCTGAGAAATCCCAGTTCTGTGCCTGCTACTTGGATGGGTTGCACTCTCCAAGAAACATAAAAAACATCCTTCTTTTCTCTGGTCTAGGTCCACACTTTTCATTAGCTTCAGCCCTCTTTTTTAATGACCTCCATTAGCCCATGCATGAAATGGCTACAAAAGTTTTTCTATCTTCTTCAAAGATTATCTTCAGCTTCGGTTCCTCCTTCCCTCTTTCCCATTAGGGCCCCCTACCACTTGTTTGTGAAAGAAGAGAATCTGGCACTGAAGCATAAGAAGCCAAATGAAAACTAGAATCGTATTTTGTTTAGAATAAAATCTGGAGGAAGTACAGATCAGAGCTTTAAAGTGTGGCAGTGTGCTAAAAAATAATTATCTTTAAAGGTTATAGAGTGTTCATTCACTCTTGGAACTGTACAACTCTACAGTCCTCCCTAGGAGACATGGGATACAAGTTTATGTTGTGTACAATTGAAAAGATTCCTGTCCTTCTACTCATTTATTCTAGGGAGAGAAATCGAAGAGATTATTCCATTCTCTATTTGGAGCTTCTATTCAGCAATTTGAACAGGGAGGTGCAAATGATTGTTCCAAGTGACTTCTATGTTTACCCCACTCATATGTTAAAAAGAAGCTTTTTAGAGCTAATCACTGAAAATCCAGTCTGTGGATTGAAAATCTTTTAGCCTCATGCAGGAGGGACCCTATACCCTCCACAGCTGAATAACAATTCAATTTTTTCATGATGAAGCTACAAAATCTGTCCCTGATATTGATGCAAAATAGAGAAGGAAAGGCTGGTAAAACACTGTATATGAGTAACAGCACATCTCTAGCAGGACCTTTTGGTTCCTGGAGTACCTCTTCATCCTCCCAGTATCCCTCCCTCTTGTAGGATCTGAGGATTACACAGTAACGTTACAGAAAATGATAGAGACAAGTCTCAGCTCTAAGAAGAACATTTTTTTGGAAGAAGACAATGGATCATATCCTGATGATCCTACATATTAAAGCTCTCGGACACTGGGATTGTTTGGCATATTGATTTAGATAAAGAAGGCATCCTTTTGTGTGTGCATGTGGTCATGAATCACCAAACAACAAACTTGCTGTCACTCACCACAAAACAGGGGATAATAGTAGCCCTATTTATGAATTGTCCTTATTGACTGTTTGTCAAACTACCAAATGATCACAACAGCCCCAGATAACTGGTTTAGATTTGGTTTGCCTCAAACTTTTTTAATCAGAAGGATAGTAACTAGAATGATCTTGTTTGAGTATGTTTGTCTGGGTGGTTAGGATTCATCACATCTACATTTAGCGTCTAGTCTAAGCTCATCCTCAACACTTTCTCTACAGTTAGTGGAGGGAAAAAAGAACTCTAAGACCCCTGGAGGTGTTTAAAAGACATTTAGACAAGGTTCTTAGGGACATGGTTTATTGCTAGAGTTAGGTTATGGTTGGACTCAATGATCCTGAGGATCTTTTCCAACTGAAATGATTCTATTATTCTGAGATAGTTGTGTAAGGTAGGTAGGACGAACCACATTCTGGAGTTAGCCATGTTTTTGCATTAACTGTGGAAGGACTCTAGATGCCTGGCTACAGTCATGCACAACTCCGCAATGGCTGAAGTGAGGCATGAAAACTTTCATCAGTCTCTGCATGAGAGTTCAAATTCATGACTGCTGCTCAGTGGGAGGAGGCTCACCTCATGTTTTGCAATTTTATCTTATGACAGTTAGCCATTTTGACCCTACTCCTCCTACCCAGAAGAGAAACAAACAGACAAAACCCTCAAAAGTTCCTGCATAGCAGTATGAATAAAGAGGTATTCAGAATGTAAAGGGCTCTGCACAAAAACTCCTTGCAGTATTCACTTGGCTCCGCTGATGTCTATGTATATACAAACTGACTTCATGAACCAGTAAACTTTTCCATATTATGTTGTTCACATCCCTCAAGCCTGAAAGGTGGGGCTATCTCTGAGGAGTAAAACCAGCTAAATTTCCATGCCTGTTTCTTGGTTTTTGACACAGAGAGGATTGCCAGCAAATGTGTGGTGGTTGCGGTTTTTATGATGTGGATGCTTGGACTGACACACGTATTTCATTTTGCCGTTATACGCTCCTTAGATAGCGATAACTTTCCATTGGTGTGACACTGTTCTGTGACACAAATCTGTGACCTGGACCAGGAAGTCTTCACAGTCTTCATTGACTGCTGGAGTGTTGCTGTCTTCCAGTCCATGATCACTTGTCATAAAAAGGGTTGATCTGGGCACAGAATGGATCTTAAGAAAAATAAACTAAAAAACTGCATGTGCTTATTTGCAAAACTAGGTGTTTTCATTTAATTGTATTACTACTGCTTTGGCATCAAATCAAATTACTAATCTTTGCCTAGCCAACCATCTGTATTTTTTGTCAGAAATGGATGGAAAATGCAAACCACATAAAAATGAGACTCTGACAGCTTTAATCTCCATTTCCAGATTAACCAGAAGAAATGTGCTTTGTCATTTACAAAATACACTGTAGTTCAGTTTGGGTTGGTGGAGAAACTTGTTTTCCAAAAGAGTGAAGGAAGATGACCAAGGCCCAAAAAGCATGACATTGTTATTAATTGGAGACTTTCTTAAAACAGTTTTTCTCAACCTTGATTGTCCCAGATCTGTTTTGCATTTCACCTCATTCCTTGCCTTCTCTATCCATGGAAAAACCTCAAAAGTTTTAAATTAGTCGGTTCGAATACTCTACATTCAGACAGTTGGGTGGAGAAGAATGAGCTGTTCTGAAGTGCTCTCTGAGCTTTGCTCTTCTTGGAACAGCTGCTAACGAACAGAAAACCGGTCTCCTTTGTAACTTCATTTTACTGTATGTCAAACCTCAACTGCAAGTATTTTTTTTTTTAAATAATCAAGTGCAATCTGATATGCCTGAACAGCAGCACTTTATTGCCATTTTATCAGCCAGAGTTCCTTTGACGGGATGCTGGTGACCAAGAAAATTTGCCAGATCAAAATGGTTATAATTGTGCACTTATTCAATCAAGTACTAAAACAATGCATGTAATTGTACTGCCAGTGATATATTATTAACAAAACATTTTGTTGCTATGCAGTTCTTCCTTATTGATGGTTCTTTTCTATCTCAGATTAGCAATAAGCCATACAAGCAAATCTTACTTGCATGGATCAACAAATTTAAAAGCATAAGTTGCCTATTTGCTTTATTAGACATAGTAAATGTACTCGACAGAGACATCTTCCTTGCTTTTATGTGTTTCTTGTTGACAGCCTTTTCCAGTGTAGGTCTCTCAGAGCCACTGTATCATATTACAGGTAGGTCATAATGGGCTTTTGCAAAAGGTTCCAGGCAGCAGTGGACATTCTGTTTTCGCTTCCCTCTGTGATTTGACTTGTCATATTGCAGCGTTTCTATTGTAAGCATGACAAGGGTAAAAGTGTGGGGTTTTTCCTCTAAAATTTGGAACTGTTGGAATATCTGAAAGAAAAATCCAACCAGCCTGAGAGCAGTCAGAAACCCCCAAAGCACAGGTCGTGCAGCTTCCCCTCCAGCACAGCTATCTAGGCTGCTTCTCTGCAGTTTCAAGTCACATTTCCCAGCACTTCAGAGAAGGGAGAAGGAGCCCATCACAATATAAATGAAATATGTATTTTTCATTAGTCCTGTCACTGGAAAGTGCCAACAGTAACCGAGGGATTTACAGAGAAGAAAATCAGGTCCTTGTCCAGAGCGGCCAGCAGTCTCAAGTAGGTGTTTGTATATACTGGAGATTACAGGCAAGCAAGTTACGTGAACATTGAATCACCAAAAGAGGGAGAATTAAATGGCACAGCTCATTAATTCTGCAGGCTTTACTTTGTTACAGTTAACTGTTAGTTTTGTCTCACTAATTGTTAACAAGTCTGTCTGGAGAACATGCAGGCTGGCATGGGGAAGACCTCTGCTAGGGTTAAGTTTTGAGAAAGGTTCAAGCATGGAGAATGTGGCTTTATAGAAGGATGTCTATAGACAAAAATGAAAAAGAGTGATTAAATAATAGTTTTCAGACAGAGATCTGGAAAAAAAATCTGACTTAAGGGAATTGAAAAAATCTAACTTAAGGGAAGTTAAAAAAATCTGAATTTATGGAAGCACCAGTGTAGATCATCCTGGAAAGCGTGAAATCACTGTTGTGGAAGGAAATAACAGGTTAGAAAACATCTGGTAGTGATGAGACAAGTCTATCTGATACTGCTTTGAGGAATGATTCTTTTTATGATTCTTCGATAAATACTTCACAATGACAAAGGGGTCAGGATGTGGGAGTGGTTTTAGTCTGGATCCATCTCAGTCCTGTCTTTATAATGGAAGAAGTCAGTAAAAGTTTTTGTTGTATTTCATGTAAAAATATTTCTTACCCTAGAGCTGTCTAGGTTTGATTTTAAGAGTTCATACATAAATAAGATCATTTTGGAGATTCACAAATGCAGATAATCCAAGAGGCTGCCCACCCTTAAGCAAAAATTTGTGCTGTATCCAAACAGTTGCCCATATCCACCTCTGAACCTGCTCTGACCTACCTTCATACTGCTTTGGGAGAGACATGGCAGAAAGCAGGCAGAATATTTTTCTGACTCTTTTTTGGTATTACTTTGTTTTTACACTACCTAGAACTCTGTTCAGTGTTGGGAAAATGGGAAGAATTGGTTCACTGTTCAGATTCATTCTGAAAGTTCATTCTGTGTGTTCAACTGTGCATGTTCATGACTGTCCAAAATCTGCGTGTGATTTCAACCCACTGCTTCTGAGTGGTGCTCATTGCTGAATTTTGAAGCCTGTACAAAGACAACAGAGTAGGCTGTCAATTCTTATTACGATTCATGCCATTCTAACTGATTAATTTAGTGAAACATGGCATAATCACACTAGGCTAGACATATGTCAGCAAAAAAACATTTGTGAAAAACACAGGACAGCCTCAGCATTAGCGTTTTTTGGAGACTTTGTTTTTGAAGGAGGCTGAGGGAGCTTTCCTACCTTCACTAGTTTCCTAGTCCTCTGTCCCCAAAATAGGAAGAAAATTAGATTCTCTCCATAGTGATGAGTTTAATGAAAAATAATAGTTTCTTGCATACAGCAAATTTGCTTTTAGATGTCTTCACCTTCTTCTCAAGGCAGATACAGGGCATTCCTTTTCTTAAAGTAAACATTGAACAGGGAGAAAAGCAAAGAGATCTCAGCAGCTTGATAGAATCTTCTTCCACATTCACCTTTCCTTCTTGTGCAAAGCTCACCCAGGGAAGATGTCAAAAGCGACAGCTACTGAAATTTTGTAATTAAATGTTCATAAGAAAGTACCATTTCTTTCACTTCCAAGCTAGAAAATGACCATTTTGTCCCAAAATTCAGGATTCAAAAGGTAATGGTGGTTGTTTTTTTTTTTTATGGTGCAAAGGAAAGTATTTATTTTTTGACACATGGGTTTTATTATGAGCTGTGTCCTGTTGGCCTCTGTCTATGGTAGACACCCAGCACAACTAAACACAAGGGCTGAGCATTTGTTTCTGAGAGAAAAGATGACTAAAGTGCAGACTTTACTCATAAGAAGAATATCAAGTCATCAGGAGTTACTCTGAATCTTTCTCCTACGCCCTTAGACGTATTTCTCTATTTTTTAAAGAGAAAAAAAGTTGGTATGTTAAGACTAATGGTAAGCATTTAGAAAAAGAGAGACAAGGGAGAAACTTATGAATATATGAGGCAAAAAAAAAAAAAAAAAGGTGTGCTTGAGGTTATTTGAAGTAACATAAAAGGCAGACTACTGACCTAGTTCTTAATGAAATAACACAATGAAGCTTCAGACATTTTTTATCTTCAGTAGAATAAAAGAGAAAAATGGGTAGATTTTTTGTTCCATATCTTCATTGGTTGAATCACACTTAAAATAAAGAACTATCTTGGACATAGAAAAAAATTGTTATAAATCTTAAAAGTATCCATTGGCTATAAAATTAGAATGAGGATTTAGAGTATGAAATCCTTTCAAAATCTCAGCTAAATCTTCTTGCCATGATATTTTGAAAGGCATGAATCTCAAAGCTGAGAAGTCATTACTCTACTGTTCTTTAGTCTTCCTAAAGACTAAAATTCCTATTCAGTATTATGGCAACAAGTCTTTCAGTACTTCTCATGGTCAGCTTCTCACGTGGCCTAGGTAGGCTGAAACAAATATATCTATTACATCTTGCCGTTGTCTCTTTATAAAATGTGTGCAGTAATGTACATGGGGTGCAGAGGAATGGGAGCGAAAATGGAAAATGGAAATGCTATCATAAAAAAAAAAAAACAAGAGGAATACTTGTTGACCTCAGGCTAGGCTATCAACCACACCTTTCAAGATAAAACTATCCCATGGTCTAACAATGCAGTGCATTAAGCGTGCCCAGGATGCTTGAACAATTGTGAAAGAAAAGTTGTCTGATTTCTAGAAGCAGTAAGAACTTCAGCAGTTTCTAGTCATGGGATGGAGAGAAAGTCTCTGGTCCAGGCCCTTTATTTCCTACCCAGGAGATGCAACAGCACTCATAAGTGAGAACATACGAGGCTGGGCTTTGTCGCTTCCAAAGGGCATTCAGCTGGCAGAGGAAGGGTTGTGCACTGTGAGGGGCCAGGACCCTGTCAAAGGGCTCTCTCTTCTTAACACAAGCCAGGTGGATGGACATTTATTTAGCCCATATTCAAACTATCCAACTTTTGACACATAACTGAAACAACTGAACTACAAGCTTAATTATTGTTGTTTAATCTTGGTTCTCACTTCTGGAGGCAATTCTGTTCATCGAACATCTAAATTGCCCTCTAGAGATTTCTAAGTCTTTCTGGGACAAGGAGTTTTGTCTCTTCTCTTAGCTTAATTCTAAGGTTAGGTCTGGAAAGTCCAGTCAGAACCCACAGAGATTCAATTTTACCCATGGAAAATAATGCAGAAATTACAGGTCATTTGCTGTTGTACTCTAATACTAAGAGCTATAGAAACAATGTTTGTTCTCCTTTTTCTCTCCTTTTGTTTCTCTCCTTTTAAACTTAGTTTTAAAATGTGACCTTTTTTTTACTCATAGTGCTTGCTTTGTTAAGTAAGAACTTTAAAAAATTTGACAGTCATTTGTCCTGTGTATACCACAAAGGGCAGACAAACTGTGCTGTGTGGCAGTTAACATACTCAAGGCACTTAGGATATGAAACACCACAATGAATCCTGAACAATTCCTGCTTATCTTTCTGGTACGTAAACTAAAGCCATGCTTTCTTCTTTTGGAGTTTTGTTTTAGCAGGTGTATGTTCCTTATTTGAGCAAAGAACATTTTTCCAATCATTTTTATGATTGCTTCTTTGAAGGTAACTTCCTGGAGATAGACCCAATGGCAAAAACCATTCACGGAGTCCTTGTCAGTCACTAAAGATTGAAGTTACTGATAGAAAACTGATGTGGTCAGAAGATGAAAGAGCTGTTCCTTCATTTTCCTGGGATCTCCAGATCCTTTGCTTTTCCTGAGCCCCTGGATCCTTTTATTCCTGCTTCCATCTCAGGATTATAAACCTGAGAACAGATTGTTACTTTTTCAGAGACAATCTTATTTAAGCAAAAAATACCCCTGGGCAACATTTTCAAAAGCATGTCGGTCACTTTGGAGCCTAAAACCAAGGATGTCAAAGGCTCACAAAATGTGGTAAATAATTCCCATTGACTTTCAGTGGTCAACAGGTACATAACTTACATTTGCGCCTTCAAAAATATTATATTAATCCCATCTTTAATAGTGCAAGGGGCAAAGGCAAAAGCCTGCTGGAACATTATGTATGCATATTCACCTACGCAGTGTTCCCGGTTCATGGTTGCAAGTATTTTCAGTTTAAACTTCCTGAGACACTCTAGGTAAACTTGTACTAACAGTTTAGCTACTCAGAATCTAGAAGTTTGCAGCTAAACCTTTCAGTGACCTCTGCTTTCAAAATTTTAATCTCTGAGTTAGGAAATTGCTTAGACTAAAATAAATTTTTGAGTTCAACAAATTTTAAAACCTACAAAACTAAATTTTAATTCTGCATCTTAGCCACTCTTCAGAAACATTTATATTTTAACCTTTATTTTCAGGGAAAGATTGTAGGCTCCATGTTGGGTCAGATTTTGACTTATGTTAAATTTGTACAATTTATCTTTGTGAAAGAAAAAATTGCATAGTTTGAACTCTAGTCTCTTAGGTTTTAGTAGATTTTGAAGCCTAGCAGTTGAACATCATAGACGAAAAGAAATCCACAGATTTCGAATACAGGTCTTAACTTATTTCAAACCTTATAATATCTGGAAAGCAACTCATGCTTCCTGCTGAGGTGCTGGGCATTGTGGCAGTAGATCTGTTTCACCATCAATGCAACTAGGTGAAAAAACAAAAAAAAAGCTAAGTTTCGGTGCATGATGGTGAATGTAATAAAGGAAAGAAGGGATTGATTTATGAGGGAAAATTTTTGGAGCAGGAAGGATGAACTTCTGGTAAACCGAAACTGAATCAAACTGCTGACACTAAAAATAGAAAAGGTCAAATGGAATTTTTTTAAGTTTGAAGGAAATCTGGCAAGTGAGAAAGACTTTGGGATGCTGCATCCTCTAGATATGAAGTTATAAAACCCTGTATCCTTGAATAAAAGAGAGAACATAAGTTTATACGACTGAAGAAGGAAACAGTGAAGAACAGGTTCAAGTAAAGTCTTGTTTAATCAGACAAAAAACAGACAAGCAGGCTGACAAGAAACTTATATGTATTTCAACATATATGATACTAGTCCAAAAGTAGCTTGATGAAGTGGAATACTAGATGATAAATGAAGATATTAAAAGTAGGCAGACAGTGGTGAAAGCAATGAGACAGTGAAATATTGAGAGTGTAACATCAGGGCTATCCCACCAGCCACCCAGCTCGAAGACAGGCCAAGGGAGACAAGAGACCCAACTGGGCAAAAAATACAACAATAACTGGAGAGTTTGTTTATGCCCATGTAAACTGAACAAATATCTTGAAAGGTTACAGTGCAGAGACCAAATTTTTACTGCCCTCCTAGACCAACTAGTTAGCAAATTGTAAGAGAAAAGGCAACTCTAGATATAGTCCTAAGCAGTGCAAGGGGCACTGATGAAGAAGCCACAGGGTAGGAGAGACAACAACGTCTTTAGTTCAGGATCCTTGCAACAGCAAGAGTCAAAGTTTGCTACCCTGTTCAGTAACATTTCATATCATTAAACTGAGAGCAGTTTTAAAAATAAAACTAAAACTTAATCTAAAAGGGTAAAAGGTTTGTGTGTGGGATGGAGATTGTTTACTGGCATCACGTTATAATCTCGGGATGAATGAATACCAATCCAAAGAGATATTTAGACAGTAACACAAAAAAGCGTGATCAACCCTTCCCCAAAAATTCAACATATTTAAACAGTACAGGAGACTATTAGAAATTTAAAGAGGGTAGTTGGTCCTTCATAAAGTAGAAGTTGCGTTTAGGTAAGGAAAATCTTAGAGTATATAAGATTCAGCAAGTTAGCTGTAAAGCCATAATAAAACAGGCCTGATAATATTCCGAGGAATAACTAGCAGAGAGGATAATAACTACTAATAAAAACTTTTTCAAATGTATCAGAAGCAGGAAGGCAGTCAGACTCTTCTAAATAGGTGATCGCAATTTAAAAGAAGCTCTTGAGAAAGATATAGCCATAACGAAGTTGCTAAATGCGTTATTGTATTGGTATTCATCACAAAAAGCCCGAGGGAGAATCACACAGCCTTTCTTCAGAAGGGAAGAGTTTGAGACACTGTATCAAATTGACATGTCAGCAGAAGAGGTTTCAAACAAATCTATCCAATAAGCAGAAACAAATCACTAGAACCAGATGTTCTCGAGGAACTCAGATTTAAAGTTGCTGAACTATGAGATGTGCTATTTAGCAATGTCATCATTTAAGTTCAACCCATATCAAACTAAATTAAAGGAACTAAAGCTGCTCAATATACTTCAAGTTTTAAAGGGGTTTCAATAAAGATTTGAAGAGCTGTTCCTTCTGTACTAGAAAAATGCTATAAAAATATAAAAATGTTGAATTAGAAGATATTAGAAGAGAGTAGAAGAGGCTTTAACACACCTTTTGCAGAAAAAACCACACCTCTCTAGGCCATTGAAGATTTTTGCAAGACTCCATTTTAGAAAAGCACTGATGGTTTGTACTGCTTCAATGGATTTCCAAAAATACTTTGACAATTCTCCTCAACAGAAATTATACCAATGCCATTGGAGGATGGTAATGCCATGAATCAAAAAGTAGTTAACGGTCAGGGACAAAGGTATGAGGAAAAAGTTGGTCTTCACAAACTGCAGAGTCTCTGGGGATTTGTACTGCAAAGAGGAAAAAGGAAGGCTTTCATGATACCACTTTATAAAGTAAATGCGCACTAAAAATGGCACTGAAAAGAGAAATCTTGGGCCCATTTTGGTTACTTCCTGGAAGACATTGGTTCCATGCCTAAGACTGCTCAAAAAAAGAGAATACATATTGGGAAAGAAAGCAAGAATAAAGTGGGAAAACAACTTTACGTGACTGTATTATCATCTTCTGCCAAGAAAACTGAGCATTGTTTACCGTTCTGGGAAGGCTTTTCTAAACATTTATGAAAGAATTAGAAGAGGCACAGGGATACAATATTGATAATGAGCAGTAGAGAAAGACTTCTATACATAGAGAGATGGCACAGGTTAGGACTTTTAGATCTAGAGAAGAGCAATTTATGGAGGAAAGAATAGAAATTCAAAGGGTGGCGAAGGAAGAGAATGACTAGAAAGAGTAATTTGCTCATTTATACCTATCTCAAGAATAAGCAATGATCAGATAAAATTCTCAGACAGCAGATTTAAGACAAACAAGAGGAATATAAAGCACACCATTTCATCACACAGCTCATGTCCAAGGACAATTTAAGTACCAAAAGTATAAATGCCTTCAAAAAGCATTTACAGACAGTCTGATGAAAAGGTACCATGTGGCTCAGGAATTCCCCAAAGCACAGATTTCCAAAAGCCATACTCCCAGGAACAGTATCTTCCCATATTCACCTCCTGTTCTATTATTTTCCACAGTCATTTACCTTTGACCATGGCTTTAGTGAGACCATTGATTAACTCAGTGTCCTTATGATTTTTCTGAGGGATCTCCACACACCAGAGCCAAGGTATATATATTCTTCATTGTCTTATGTCTTTCAGGTGACACTTTCTCACTAGTGACACTCTATGCAGCCTATAAATCCTCAAGTGGGTTTACATGTTATCTTGGTGGAAGACAAGAAAAAGTCTCCAAAGCTGCTGGCTGCATTTTCCAAAAGGAAATAAATGCTTCCGTTATAAGTTGGTCATATAAGATCTTTGGAGCAATGGTCACTTTCTGCTGCTTTCTGTTTCTTTCTTGTAGGGGACCTAATCTTGAGAAATGAGAAGGCATCAGCATAATTTCTCAAGGTTCAGAGGGAGATGTCTCTGATCCTCCAGCTCCCAAATAGCTCTGCAGTTATGAGTACAGATGTCCAGGCCTTAGATCAGAACTGTCTGTCTTCCTGTGCCGTGGCCATACTGCTCAGTGACTCCAGATGTTGTTGCAGATTCAGAAATACGTAGCGACAAATCTAAAATCAAACACTGTTGAGCATTAGGTTTTGTAAATTCGACATGAACTTTTCTTCTTTTAACCAATCTAATCTGCCTCCAAGGGAGTATATTATTCTGTTTTACTTTTGGCCTTCTTTCGCTGGCTGACCTCCCCCTAATTAAGCCAACCCATTGGAGGGCCAGCATCTCACAGCTTCTAAGACATGCACGGCCAGAAAGTCATGTGTCTTTTCTGCTTGATCTGACCCTAAAATGAGAAGAAAAGGATTAAAAACAAGCAAATGACTCTCCTAAGAGAGAAGGGAGAAAATCCAGCTGCTGGCAGGCACGGAGCAGCAGCAGAGCAGGAGCGCTCTCCCCCTCGCCCTCGTCCTGGGCCCCTGAGTGAACACTCAGGGTGGTCCCTGGGGAACTTACATGGACACCACGGTCCACCCGGCACGAGTTCACTGTTCGTCTCACAGGACTGACTGCAGACACACAGCAACAGCCTTATGATGTTACGTGAATAACTGTTACGTTACGTGATCGTGATTTTTATGACTGTCAAGAAAACCCAGAGAGAAATAGTTCAAATAATTTAATTAAGCCATGCAGCACTGAGAACAGCTGAAATTACAGGACACCAGGTTTCATATTGGCACTTCTGCCAGCATGTGTTAAAGAGAAAGCATTTCTAGCTACCTCCATATGAAGAAATCTCCAAATATAGCCACAGTACTTTTGACTTAAATGTGTTGTCTTTGATTGTTTTGTTTAAGTTGAGGAAGTGATATTTAATCTGCAAGCCAAAGTACCATTTTTACTAGAAGATTTTGCCAGTGTCATGGTCTGGGTATATCCACATTTCAGTGAGGATCCAGCCTGAATTTTTTTCTGTCAAATAGGCCTTTGATACTGTACCTTTAATCAGTTCTTCCAGAAAAGACAGACACAGAAAAAAGCCTTATTTCATGTAGATGCACCTACTTGAATGAATGATGACTTTGTTCCATTATTTTATCTCTGCACTTATCTTTATTGCAACAAAGAAAAAATTCTTGCAGAACAAAGTAAATTATTAAATGACTATGTACTTACAGTACGTAAAACCACTCAGAAATTTACCTACTGATTACCCCAAGCACATACTTCAATACTTCTCTAAATACAACAGGCTAAGATAGAATATAGCTTTTACTTGAAATAAGACATCCAATGTTTCAGGCTGTTTCAAAACTATATTTCTTCTCCAGCAACAACGTGCTTTTGTGCCAACTCCTAAATAACCATAAATTTCTTTTTTATAAACCTTAATGAATACTTGGACAAGATGCTGTAACTATTGGCTTGTACCTTTAAGCAGAAATGGAAAAAAGTGTACACTGAGTAAAATGGAAAAAAGATCACAGCAAGCCCAATGTTGCATTTTGCGTTTAACGTGAAGGAAGCCTTGTTTTCATGGTGTTGCAGTTTTCAGTGTTTTTAATCTTAGAGTGGCTGATCAATTTAAGGTAAGTGGCAGACATTTGGCCTAGTTCCCAGGGTCTGCTTTCCTCCGAGAAAAGAAAGGATTCAGTCAGACACACAGACAAGGGGCATCATCGGTGGCTCTAACATTCCAAGCATTTTAGCACAGATTAAGTTGGAATGGTTTTACTGTTTACTGAAATCTCCTAGGTGTTGCATTTTATCCCCCTCTGGCTGTGGTTATCCAGGTTGAGCGTCTCAGGTCAGGACCTCCATAAGAAAAATGGCTTGTAGAGCCTTGAAGGGAAATACACAGCACAGATCAAGACTCCTTATTAAAATGCAATTTCGGCAGCTTATTGCAAAATATAAGTCCCCAGACAACAGGTAATTTAGTAGTGAACTTTTTCCTAAAGCTTGCAGCAAAGCAAGAGCTGTTTTACATGCATTCCAGAGGAAAAAGCGAAGATAATCTTCTTAACAAGGACAAAACCTCAGCACTTTGTGTGTCTGGAAATAACCAGCAGATAATTAAGTGTTATTTTTAGCCTTTTTGTTTTCCTTTTAGGTGCAATAAAGTATAGATTTCAGTCTCTAATAACAAATTTATATTTGGCTTTATTATGTACTTGTGAAAATTTAATAGGTCCTTCTACAAGTTTGTGTCTTCAAGCAATAATTTTTTATAAATACAAGTTATATGTTTCAATACTGTCACCCATTTTGCCGACACTCAGGGCCAGATTTTTGGAGATTTTAGGGTGAGAGATTAGCTCAGGCTTCCTGGAATTGCCCATGCACCAAGGACACTGTATGGGGGAGTTTGCACTATTCACGTTCATGGGAGTTATGAGATGTGAGACTGTTTGCCATATTGGGATCAGACGGATGAGTGTGAAGTTATGACAGTTGTTGGCTGTTTTCTTACTGATAGCTTTATAGCCAAAAAAAAAAAAAAAAAGATCCTTTCCTACTCTTGATTCAGTTAGTTATGCCTTTAAAACTAAATTGATCACCAGATTGAAATGCCCAGCATTTTCTGCCCAAAAGTGAACTGGTGGCTTTGAACATTTAAGCAGAATCAGAGCATGATAAAATAGGGGTGGGGCACTTTTTTTTAAAAGTGAAGACATTTCTCAGATATATAGTCTAGCAAATTTATAAACACTTTCCTTTGAAAATGTCAGTCTTTCCACAGCTTGTTTTTTAATGACCCCTAATAACACATTTGAAGATATTCTGTTCCTTGAATGATATATTGAAGAATAACGTCCCAAATGTATACATGAGCATGCATATGCATGTCAGTGATTTGACTGAACTGAGCTGACCCTGTCGGGTACCTCTGGAGTCCCAGACTTCCAGAAACTTTCTGGGAGGTATCAACACATTGCAACCAGGTGCCAGCACCTTTCTGGAAAGCATCATTATATAGTCAAAGCCTCTGTCATCAATGCCCTTTTTCCCCAGTTCAGCCTTTAAAAAGCAAGGAGTACATTCAATAGGAAAAGGTGCTTGTTTAACAGAGTGAGTTAAATTGTGAGGGCATACGCTTGTAGTCTTTAGCTATGAGATGGTGAAGTGGTGGTGCAGTGGGAGGCTGTGCAGGCTCAGGTAGCCATCACAAGCAGGTAAGGCTGAGGAGCAGGAGGAGATGAGCAGAGTCCAGGCAGCCCAAGGCAGAGCAGGAGTTAACTGCAGCCTGAGGAGGGGCAGGAAGCTGACCAGCTGTGTGCAATTGCAGCTGCTGCTATAAAAAAAGCTTTGCCTTAGAGGGTAGGGAGTCACACTAGAAGGAAAGGAAATTATTCTTGAGAACTTAGTTCAGTTTTGAAGCAGAAGGAAGTGGGTTCCTGATGGTTGGGTCTGGGGTCTCTGAAATTCAGAAGATTTTGCAAGTATCTGGTGGTTAGAGTGAATTTGTTCATTTAGTCAATGGCTTTTGTTTACTATTAAGGTTGTCTAGTCAATGTGTGTCTTAAGCTTTCTTCTCTGTTCCTGTTTAGCAGAAAATTGTTGAATATTGTATTGAGCACTGTATCTCAGACTGATTTTACTGCTGTGCAGATGCCCAGTGCTGATCCTTCTGCAAGGGGACATTGTTTTTTTTATGAGACTGTTTTCATGAGGTCTGTGAAAGAGAACTGGGTCTAGGTAGGTCAGGAAGGGGTGTAAGATGCTGACTGGGTAAACTTGTAGCAACACTCTCCCAGAACAAGGCTACTCTTGATAGCGGGTTCAGCTGTAAAGGGAAGGAAGCATCTTCCTGACAATTCTTGAGGAA
Organism: Caloenas nicobarica; assembly: GCF_036013445.1. Classification (NCBI taxonomy): domain Eukaryota; kingdom Metazoa; phylum Chordata; class Aves; order Columbiformes; family Columbidae; genus Caloenas; species Caloenas nicobarica. The sequence continues at coordinate 25,771,052 of NC_088246.1, read as the reverse complement.
ATGACTTAACCCTTAAGGGGAAGAGAACAGAGGAAAAGGGCTGCTTTATATAGCCTGACAAATACTCTCATGCATACAGAAATGTTTTTTAAAAAATAGGGATTTGATTTAACATTGATTTATTCCACATGTTGCTGTCCTCTTCCTCCTCCCAAAAATACTTCTGTGAGGGACAAAATCAGCTGAACATGTCCTAGTAGTAAAATTAGTTTCTCTTTTTTCTACCCCAATAAAATATATTGGTGTGTTATCAGAAAGTATAGGTGGGATTCTTCCATCTCTGTTTTTAATTAGAAGGTATATATGCAGGTCAAGCAAACAGAAGATCTGCAGGTAAATAAAAATCATTTCTAACCATGATGACACATTTCAGTTGCTGGAAGGCTGCAGGTATAGCACATGGCACACAAAGCCCTTCGCCATTCTTGGACACCAACTTTGCTGGCTCTACAGGCTGGCTGGCTCTTACTTTCCTTTGGCTAGTCTGTGGAAAACAGAGAAGGTTTTATTAACCAAGATTACACTGCTCAGGAATGGTTTGTAGCTTGCCAAACTAATCACAGCAAAGTGTCGCAACATTAGATTTGTCCTGGCTGACTAACCAAGACTCCTGTGAGACAGAAGGAAAAAAGTAGCAGAAAAGGAGTAGGACAAATAAGATCTAAATAGGAACTAGGGCTAGTTGTGCTGCAGGGTGCAAAAGAAATAGTGAGGCTGATTCCCATTTGTATTTGAGATCTTCTGATACCAGTAGAGTATATAGGATTTCAGCACAAATGAGATGCTGATGTTTGCTGCTCAAATTGCTTGCGCTGTGAGTGGTCATGTCAGACATAGCTTTCTCAAAGAGAGCTAAAGAAGCCTGAGCTCCTTTCTCTTCTACTACATGTGACTGACCAGCAGGTAATTGTACCTCTAGAGTTGCATGAAATTGCCATGGCTGAACCTGCTTGTACCAAGGCATAGTATAATGGTAAAACCAACTCCAGCCTCACAGTGTGTAAGGGAAATCCCAATTTTACAGGCACCATGAATGGCATGTCTCATAGTGGCCATTATTTAAGGAGATGGAAGTCAGCAGCTGACTGACAGTCTTAGTTCCTTTGTTTTTCTAGCCCAGATCTTCAGATAGGATCCATTCAAAAGAGGTTTTTGAAGAAGGCTTCTCTTAGTTTGCTCAGGGCTTTTTTTACACAGAGCTCTGCTGTGCCTAAATCACTGTGTGATGACCCTTGTGTAGTAGAATCATGTAACTAAGATATCATGGATATGGAGGTATTACTAATCAGTTAAACTGCTACACAACCCACATGAATATTCTTTACCTATCCCATATATAGAGTAAAATATGACTTAATATATTTTCTTAATTTTATTGTGTTCAATCATAAGTTTAATTATGGGCATACAAAGAGTTGTTCTAGTTAAACTTATTTCTGTTCAAATGGCAAGAATATGAGGAAAAATAATTTTGTCCTTAATTCACATCCTACTTTCATCCATAGTAACATTCAACTGTGGACAACCTTGAGAACATTTGCCTAATGTTCTTATACTATGGAATAATTGCACTTAATAAAAGAGGTAGGAGGAGAGGCCTAAACTCTCTTAAAATGGTTTATTTATGTTGTTGGGGTTTTTTAACTTACCCAAGCAGGCTATACTGAGGCATCAGGCTGTCTCATATAGACCACATCTGAAGTTATAGGCTCGGTGAATGATGTCGACAAAACAAACATTAGGTCAGATAGATGCTTTAATGGTTTGGTTGACAGAATAGCAGAAGAATAGCAGCCAAAAGACCTTCATTTAATCCCCAGTTAGGTCATTTATTGTTATTTATTTCTTAAAAGAACATCATGATTAAAGAGGAGACTCATCATTTGGATTATACAGTTCAGTCACTCATTCGAAGAAAGCCAAAAAATAGGATTGTTGATTGCTAATAACTGAGCTAATCTCCCAAGCTGTTGACATGACAGATAGTATTCTTTCTACTTCAGCCCAAATGTTCAACAGGGAAATCCTATGAAAGTTCTTTTTCTTCTGAGACCTTGGTAGGAGCAATGCTCTGCAGACATCTGGATTGCAATCGTTAAATCGGAAGGTCACTTACATCTTTACCAAGCTCCTATATTATTTCAAATTAGTGTGTGGCATCCCCTTCAAAGGTATGATGGAATATAATATACTGTGTTTGAAATCTATACCCATGTACTTGTTTAATAACTTAAAACAATATTTTAACTATTGCATTCACTCTCAAAAAGTCTGCGATTGGTCACAAATAATTATATCCATATTTAAACCTACATTTTGGAACATAGGTGCCTCTTGCAGGCAGTTTTCCATTAAGTTTGTTTTAAGTCTGTAAAGCCTGACATTTTTCATGCTTCAGGTCACAATGCACACTTTCATAGGAATCTATAAAATGTATGAATAAGATTGCTTTTAGAAACATCTGTTGACTTTCTGAGTATATAATGGTTATGTTTTTTCTTAAAACAAAAAAAATAGTATCCTACTAGAAGGATCTTTGGGTGAATAGCAGGAAGTGCTTTAAATGCTCAGATGTTTGAAAGTAAATCAAATAGGCCAGGACATTTGTTAATTAACTTCCCCATCAAAAACCTGGAAGAGTAACTGTGGAATTCAGATGTTAGCTTTGCTTTACTGTAACCATACCACACATCGCATCAACTTTTCCAGACAAAATTTAGAAGCCAAATTTTAAGACTCATACAGTTAGCTAAATCATCCAATGGAGAATTTCCAAGTAAATTTTTAATCTACAAAAAACCAGAAAATTTCCCCAGAGTGGATCCCACCTCTGTTTGTACGTCCTCTATTATTTTTTTCTTTCTTTTTTTTTCTGTTTATTTCTTCCAAATGAGTTTTTATAGTTTTCAGGCCTCTAGCCTAAAACTTAATGGGGAGAGTGGGGAAGAGAGAAAGAGAAAAATAAAGGAAGGAAAAAAAGAAAAGTACTGTGGCATGCAATTGCTAAGGTATCTGATATGGTAAACCCCACTTTTTCAACAATTTTATTCAATGGGTCCAGTTCATCCTTTATCTAGTTCAATTGACATTAGCTAGGAAATTCACAAAGCATTAAGTTATTATTGATTGAGTGCCATAAAATGACCTTGCTGAAGTTCTTTTACAGACCAGTTTAATAGTATTTCCTTACTGTTTATGCAGCAAACATAATGTTATCTTTATCTTCAAAGTTCTTGGAAGAAGGCAGCTAGCTTCTCGTTTGTTCCCACATCTATCTGCAATAAATTACAGATGCAGCCGATGTCATCTGGGTACCTATCTGACTCAATGGTAGGTGCCTGAATCTAGAAATTAGAGAGTTACTGCTTCCTGCCTTCCTGCCTCCCTTCTTCCCTTCCTTCCTTCCTTCCCTCCTTCCTTCCCTCCTTCCCTCCTTTCCCTGCTTCTCTCCCTTTCCATTCCTTCATTTTGGCCCTCCTATAATAATAGCAAAATTCAGAAAGCATTGGCAAATGTTTTTAATTTTTCATGAGTCAGTTGATTTTTTAAAAATTTAAAAATAGTTTATTCATATTTTTTCCTACCCTAACATATTGCAGATTTGTACAAAGTACTCTGTAGCCTGCTGATGAACAAACTGAATCATAAATGAAAGCTTCAGAATTGTCATGTGTTGTTTTTTCTGTAAGTGACATTTTACTGATTTTTTTTAAGTGGATCACCATTTGTTGTGCAGTGTTGGGATTTATCTAGCTGGTTGATCTTAGTCAGACAGTCTTGAAAGGAAATGGAAGAAATAAAAAAAAAAGGTCAAGAAGTGATGCACAACATAAATGAGTAAAATCTTCAGTTCATGAATGCAGGTAGAAAGCTTTAGGATAGCCTGTTAGCTTAATGACTTCATGGCACTGTCTGTGAGATCATGGGTTAACCTTGTACAAAAGAAATAACTGATGTATCAAAATAAAGATTAGAAGTTTTAATGAAAGTTACCATACCGTCAAACACAAGATATTAAGTTTGGCACAGTCTGAGTGACACAGACTGCGATGAAGGTAGTGAGAGTAAAAATATATGACTTGTGCTATATCAGAGGTCAAACAAAATTGCTCTGTCTCCTCCAGTCCTTAAAATTTGTCTGGAAACAGAGAACAGTCAGAATATAGGACAGTGGTCCCAGTCAGAGCTTGGCTAAAAAAATCAGGTTGTTGTAACCCTATTTTTACAAGATGTCATAGGATTAATGGGCAAGATATCTACTTACCTCATTCAAAAGATGTAGCATGTTTCCCTCAGTATTATCCCAAACATTCACCAAGAGAGTAGAGAAACCTCCCACTGAAATATCTGTCCTTCAGCACCATCGCTTGCAGTCTCTCATCCCAGCGTTATCCTAGCTTAACTCTAGACCTAGAACATGTCAGCAGATATAAATTAACCAAACTGGTAAGTCAGTTAAAATATTTTGTATGAATATCAGAGCAGAAACTTCTAGAATAGTACTATTGCAAAAACACATAGAATAATAATCTGAGTACATTTCATCCTGGAAGATATTCTGAAGCAACCTAAATTTAGGTGATATTACTCAATGGGGCGGGCAAGCATTGGAAATCTTAAGAACTGAAGTTGTGAGAAAGCTGAGATTTTAACAGTATAAATTATATACTCTTCAGAGTAGAAGTCATATTTAGAATCCGAAAAGCTGCTGTGTTACTGTTATTGTATCAGTATGCATGTTAAAAAAATTATCTAACAAGGATTTTGGAACAACAGGGCTACTTGGCCTCCTCACAGTCCTATGGAAACTGCAAAGTGCAAGTAAACATGATATAACCTGACAAGATTTGGTTAGGTTATAAATCTGTAGATAAAAACAACCTGGGAGATGTAATTTACATGGATTTCAAAAAGTTTTGATAAGAAATTAATAAGGAAGTCAAATAATCATGGATCGTTGGACAAACAGCTTGTCTGGATTAAAAATTTGTTAAATGATAAAATCAAAGCAGTAATGAACAGGTGCTCTTCAGAGTGATAAAAAATAAGAGCAAAATATGCCGGTCGCTGCTATGGGTGATGGTGTTATTTGATACACTTAGAACTCATACCATGGAAGAGGAAGTAAATTTTCATTTTTAAAAGGTATTACAATCGAAGTTAAACAACGGCTGGAGGAATGGGAGATATAATTGGCTATTTTGGAAACCTATTGGCTCTGAAAAGGATTTGATAAAACCTGAAAAATGAAATAAAATAAGCTGGGTTTTCCAAGATATTTTTTCATTAGAACAAGATAAAAAGGGGTATTATGGGGAGTAGCAAAGAAAAGGAAATATTTTTTCAGCAGCGTTCAGTCAGACTGGAATTCAACACTGCAGCAAGACTGCTGCAGTTGGATTTTTATGGAAGGATTGTGCTTTAGTTGTTTGTTCGTTAACATTTGCAGCTACACAAGCCAACCCTGTGATAAGTGTGCAAACTTCCCACCTGAGGGCATAGGAAATCAAGACTAAACCCCCCTGCATACAAAGGCAAGCAGCACCTAGTTGGAAAGATTCTTAAACTACTAAATTTAGTGGCAGCTTGCAAATCTGATACTTTACCACCTTTTAACCTGCTCTTGAGGGCAGACCACCTGTGTGAATTGTTGCAGCAGCAGTTCTCAGGGTTCCCTGAGCTGGACTCACTGTGAGTCTGACATGAGCCGTGGACACAGTCAGCTTAAAGTTCAGTTCTCAGAGCAATACCAAAGAGAAGGGAATGTCTCTGTGAATGGATATTCAGTGGAGGTGGGAGCGGAAGAGCTAATAATCAAACAGTGTGATGTCTGCTAGGGTTGCTATCAGCCGCTTCAACATTCAAAGGCTCCTAAAATCACCATAATATATTTTTACCTTTTCTCTCTCTTTCAATCGTCTAATTTGAGCTGTTCCTCCAGGTTCTAACTATTGTCCTCATTCCCATGGTAAAACACATCTCCTCTTTCCACTTTCTAAACCTTCCACCCATGCCTTTGATGCACGAAACCGGTGCTCTTTTTCATCAGTTATCAACTCCCTATTTCCTGTGCTTTGTTTCCTGTTCACATCCTCTTCATTCCCCACGCAAGCTCTCTTCAGGCTATTTTCTTCATGATCTTAAACATCACCATCAAAGGACTTTTCCCACTTTCTCTGTTCAGCTTGCCTCCTTCCTGGGCATGAAAAAAGTGTATACCTGGTGTGGGAAATTACACCGAAGACCTAGTTATCTAGAGTACCTCTTACACTCCATCATCTTGTAATAGCTCAGAAAAAGATGTACCACTTGGTTTATTGCCTAGACAAGAAGTTGTCCAGGCATCTTTTTGCCTTTTAATCAGTTCTACATCTATAGGTTTACACTTCCTACCATGAACTTAATTGCATTCGTTTTGATACTGCGCCTATTGGGAGTAATTCAAGGAGTGTTGCTCGAGATCAGTATTCACCTGTTATATTCTTCTAGCTCCTCCTCATTTCCAACCTTTAAATCATGTTAAAATGCATGGAAGACATAAACCGGGTTTGGATTTTTTATTTCCTGTGAACAACACTGAGTGTTGAGCACAGGGCAAAGCATCCATATGTTAATCCCTCACTTTAGAGATGCCCATACTAATAAAGCCAACACCCCCATCCAGAAAAAAAGAGTTTGTGGCTCAGAAAAGCAGCTGAGAAGAACCAAGTGAAACTGGATCACACTGGGCAGCCCCAGCCACATTCAAATCTCTGATGAGTCACAAAATATTGATATCAGCTTAGAGCCTTCTGTAAGAACTGAACCGCTTTGCAATTTTTCTGCATAATAATTTACCTCTGTGTACCTTGTACATTTTAAGCCTTTCATAGCAGGATCTGTGTTAACTTATGGCATTCCATAAATGATTATGTCCCCAATAACATCTGGTGATGTACATGAACAGAGATGTACTAGGGACAAAGCCGGCAGAGCAGAGTAGCTCATGCCCAGGTAAAAGTTGTCTCTAGGGTCTGTACTCTTTAATGCCCTCGAGCTTGCATGAAACTGTAAGTTTGAGGAAGAGATTTTGTGGCAGAGTTGTATGTAAACAAAGCCAATATTCTTAATAGTTTGTGTTCTGTGTGATTTCACGAGTCTGGAAGTGCATAATATCACAGTTGCACCAAAAAATGTGAAAATACTACATTGCATGCACATTCTGCTTGCATCTAAGTGAAGGCACAACAAACAATAGCAGAATGAAGCCAAAATTTCTTGCTCCTGCTTAGTGGATATATTTTATTTGTTGAAATAATTTACTATAATGCTATATTCACAGAAATGTCTATGCATTTCTCTGAGACACATTGTGGAATTTAGGTGAGTAGCTCAGATATACCCTTACAGAATAAACTCTGCTGTTGAATACAGTTGTACTGGATCATCCTGGAGGTGTTTCCGGCAACAGCACTGTGCTGTGGGCTGCACCACAGCTTCAAGAGGGAGAAGAAAATAATCACCATATACTCAATTTAAACAAAGTGCAGTTAAACATAGCGCTGGCATGTTTTAGCAAGGTGATTGTTGGCTGACAGGAGCTCTGTCCCTTACACAAACCACAGCAGGCTTTATCTGTAGGAGCACCTAGGTATGCCAGTACACGTTTCTCAGATTTGTTGAGACGCTGCAGCAAAGTCTCAAGATGGTATTGGCAATCCAAAGGAATGAGAATCCTTTTGCAAGTTCTCCAGTCCTAGGTTAACAAGCCATCGTCATGAAAGTACAGTGAGAATTCATTCAGTACAGTGAAAAAAAGATCCAGAATGAATGGTGCCTTGGATCCCTTTGATGAGGAAAGGAGAAGGAGAAGAAGGAAGGAGAAGGATCTGTTTAGCATGTCCCATCTTGAGTATTTGTTCCGGGTGCTAAGACAGCAAGGCTAAGAGGTTGGCCAAGTGCACATTCAGCATTACCAGATCTCAGGGAACTCTGGTGCAGAGCCAAAACCAAGCTGTGCCATCTGAAAGACAGAAAAGGTCAGAATTTTTGACATCTTACAATTTGCCTAGTTTTGAACAGATCTACATAGTTCCCACAAAAAGCATTTTCTTGACTCAAGACTATACCACTGCCAAATTTCAAAACCTGTTTGAAAACCATGGAGATATGGAAACTTTTAAAACAAAATTAATGATATTTTAATGCAGCTGAAAGCATTAGGCATCCTACAGATAAGGGAAACTCACACTGCCTCTGTGATGTAGTTTAACCATTTATAAAACAACACAGCAGAGATCCTTAGAGAGCAAAGTTAGCCTTCCTCTTCATAGGCATTGTATAGCTTTTTTTTTCAGAGCTGCTGTAATCCAGAAATAAAAAAATTACTGTTACATCCCTGTTATATGTTATGACAGACATGTTCATATATAGCTGCGTGGAGCAGTGGAAAGTACAGTTTGAAGGGACAGGTAAAAGGACAGATACTGTTTAAAGCCCAGGGATGAAACTCATTTAAGTCAAGAACACTTCACTCTCAGATAGTTAATAGCAAGCAAATCAGGCAATGCAAAGGGAATTTGCAGTGAAAAGGATCCCTTTCAGTCTATATTTCATGGTTCTCTTTAAGGAGGGGTACCCTCTTTTCTTTCATTTTTAAATCAATGTCTTTTACAGCAGTCATTGTGCTCCCTGTCCCCCCACACTGCAATGACAGGATGGGTTTCAGTTCATCCCAGTGGGAGCCCAGCAGCCTGGAAGCCAAGTGGTGGGATATCTTTGTAACTGCTTGGCAATTCCGATCAGGGCAAAAGTTCTCCAGCAGGTAAGAAGATGGATTCGACAACTATGGGACCAAAACAAACTGATAAACATTGGCCAAATTAAGCCCTTGGTATAAGCTATTTCTAGTGCTTTAGTGTGATAAAAACAAGAATGAATCTGGTACCTGATGTCTGGCAATTCTGCATCAAAAGAATTCTGACCTGATTTTCAGAGGTGCCCACATCTCCTGCTGACTCCTGCGGAAGAAGTAATCATCCAGCCCTCCCAAAAACCTGGCCAGTGATTAGCTGTATTTTTCCCCACAGTATAAGATGACTTCTAAAATGCTTTCTAAGGCACTTTTTGGAATCCTTTAGGATGTATCAAATCTGGAAAGGACTTTTGGGGGGAGGGGGAACTGCATGCTTGTTAATTAGTTGTTGTGTTAACTGGAAAAAGTAAACAGAAAAACAAAACAGTATACTATTACTGAAGTCTCTAGCTCTTTCTGTACATGTATCAAGTACTTTTATGGGGGGAAAAAAAGCACCACACCCAAAACTTAAACTTAATTTTTCCTCAAGCAACTGCCTGTTTTCTGTTTTTTATGGCCAAAGAAGAGAATGTATTGGCATGCCCTTAGCTAAACATGCAGCTGTGCTCTGCTGCAGCTCTGTGCCATTCCCTCATTGATATGATTACGTCTTTAGTTGGGATTATGTTTGTCAAGGAAAATACATTTATTCCTGAACTAAAAGAGCAGATTTACATCTTCTAGGCTTCAAGACAGTTTGTTATGGTCTACTGAAGCCACTGTGGGAAAAGCTGTATTTAAGCTACAGAAATATTTCAGTCCCAATACAACTGTTATTGACAAATGAGTCACAGAAGCTGCAGAGGGGTATTGGTTTATTCATTTACTGGATCTAATGCATTACAACTAAAACATTCATCATATCTAACATACAGCATATTGTACATTTACTAATAACTAGTAGAGTACTGTTGTGCTTTTTAAGTTCCTTTTGTGACCGTACCTTAAAAATGCTGAACTTTTCAGGGGATACCGATTCAGGTCTTCCCTTGGACAAGAGTGGAGTCTCTCCTGTTTCCCCAATATTTCCTCTTTATTTCTTTGTGCACTGAAGCCATCATTCAGTTAACAGAAATTAATATGGTTCCAGGAGCAGTACTAATTTGAAAACTCTAGTCCAGAGCCAGAAGAGGGAGCCTAGAGAGCAAAACATTGTTATGATTTGTTTGCCAACAACTTCAAGGTCGCGGTTTTTTCGTTGTTGTTTTTTTCTAATAATTGTTCCACAGTAGATCTGCATTGGGGCATATCAATGAGAATAATAAGAATTGTCCTCCTCAAGTTTCACTGTTATGCAAAATACCATTCAAGACTAGAATGCATTGACCTTTGATCATCAGATTTGGAGAAGACGTACAAATACCACAGGGCAAAGCTCAGCCTTCTATTTTGGATCTCAACCACTCCACTCCTCATACTCCCACCTTCTTTTGTAGATGTTGGCAGGGAATAAAAAGAATTTCTATCCATAATCTTCATTTTCCCCAGTCTCACCTTCAAATTCTTATTGGAGTGTGTTTGGTTTGGTTTGGTTTGGTTTTTTCCTCCTTCATTGTCCTTTTCCTTATTTTGGTCACTTAAATAAATGAGGAAGGGTCCTTCCTGGTGTCACGTTTGCTCAGATCTTCCTGTCCTGTTTTATATGGGTCACAGGACTCACTCTTGTAACAAGCACAGTTCTCCTGTAGTCCCCAGCCACAGAGATTAATTTCCCCAGCTCCTCTAGATTCCATCAGAGCCACACACAATGCCCTGAAGCTGTATTTGTGGCTCCAGAGCCACAGACTTATCATTATTTTATGTGATGGGAGCCAATGGTCCCTCTTTAGAAACAAATATCATTAGACTAGATGTGAAGTTCACTAAAACCATTTTTTCCTGTGTCTTGGAACCATTAGGTCATCAATATCAATCAAGCATGAAGAAGAAGTAGAGGGAAAGAAGCAGCTGATGAAATCCATCCTGAATCCCTGATTCACAAAAGTGAGATGTACTTTTGTAAGTCTTGGCAGAAACCAAGAACAATGTTTTTCTTTTTGTTCATTTCCTTTCATTAGCAAATGCTACAGGTTGCCTGAAGAGGTTGTGGAGTTTCCATCCTTGGAGATATTCACAAGTCATCTGGACATGGTCCTGGGCAACTAGTTCTAGGTGACCCTGCTTGAGCAGGGGGGTTGAAACAGATGACCTCCAAAGGTACCTTCCAACCTCAACCATTCTGTGATTATGTGGATATAATAAGAACCAACTTCAGTTTGTAGATACAATTTAAATTTACTTGAAAGCGAAAGGCAATTCTTGATATTCTCAACTTATGTTGGTTTATGGTTTTTACTACCTTGAAAAATATGTTCAACCTTCTCTTGCCTTTTGTTTAGTTTTAGCTTCTCTGCTTCTTAATTTCCTTAGATATCAGATCTCAAAATGCCACAGGAACAATTCTCTGATGGTATTTCTGACCCAACTGAAAATGTAGAACATCTAGAAATCTATTTTTTTTTTCCACATTGCAGGGGGATTTCTAGATCAAAGGGGTTAAGAAGGAGTCTGACCAAACTATATAGCAAGACTCACCTTGAAAATAGCTTCTTTCCCAAGCTAATCACAGGATGTGATACCAACTTCAACAGCAATTCAGATGCTTGAAGAAACTGTCCACATGGTTTAATACAATTTTTTTTACATTTCCTAAGCTGCGTGTTTTAAATTATTACAGTAGTTTGCAATATCATCAAATTTTGCAAGACTGTCTCTCATGACCAACCATAACCCTGTGACCAACCACTGAAAAAAGAAAAACCAAAAACCTGATTGAAAGAATCATGTTTATGAAAGTCTGGTTTCTACACAGCTGACAAAAGGCTTGAACTGTAGGGTCCTGTTGTTTAAAGGCTAAATTATGCTAAACCTAATTGACATAGGTTATTGTAATTCACAGTTTTCATGGAAATAGGTATAAATCACAAGAGGTTCCCTTCTAATATTAAATGGAGCCAATTTTTGAGTTATACTCATTCCACCTCTTATTGCAGCCGGTGGGTCTACCTAAAATGTAGTCAGTAAAGATTTTTGCCCATAGGGTGCTAGTATTCAGCTACCTTTTTTGGCACGCTTTGAGGCAAAGTATTTTTTCCCATTTTCTAACATCAATCTCTCACCCTTGGACAAACCAAACCAAATTCAAGAAGATTGGAGAGTCCTGGCATCCATTGCAAAAGGTAGTTAGTGGAACTAGGAGCTAAAAGCAAGCCTTTGATAAGAAACAAACCATGCTGATTTAAAAGAATGATTAATATAACAGTATATTTCCCAGCATTCATAATCCCTACTTCCTTGAGTCTAAAGTACTCCTTTACCTTTTATAATTCTCATTCTCCCTTCTGGGGTTCATGAAAGAAGATATCTTGTATCATTATTTCCCTTTAATTAAAATCAGAAACAGCCCAGAATTGAGAGACACCTGAAAGGGCAAGGGAACAGAACTCTACGGAAAGCTGTGGGCACAGGTTCCCAGAGGGTACTCTGAATAACTTAATTTTAGGCATTTCAAAAAATCTATTTGTTTTTTAGAGTTATGATTAGGCACCATTATTTCAAGCAACTGAAAGACTTTCCGACTGAAGCCATTAGTAACTTTCTGCTTGCATTGGAATAAGGATAAGTCTCTTTTAATTTTTTGATCTTTAAATATTCCCAGAGGTTCAATTTTCCCCTAAAGCTCCTAAGCACACTCTTATTACTGATGCCTCAGCTATTAGAGCTTTAGAGTCCAGCATCTGAGGGTAAGTTTCTAAAGCTGAACTGCTCAGGTTAGTTTCCCCATCTTAAATGCTAGTTTACTTACCCCTCCAAAAAATGACCAATCGATTTTCATCCCCCTGACTTGGAGGGCACAGAGCACTTCTTGTATTTTCTGGGTTGGTGCAGTTCCCTTAAGGAAAGGCACATTTCCCTACAACAAAGAGGGCATTCATCTCACCTGCATGTGGTGATCTAAAAGATAGGTGTTCAGTTTAGAAAGACATAGATACTCCTGTCACGAGTCATCTTGCCTTAAAATAGATAGTGAACAGCAGTAGCATGAATAATTCTCTGGAAGTGCCCAGACTCTGGTAACTATGGAGGGAAACTAGCTAGTTTGTTTAGAGTAGCTGCCTGAATTTTAGATAGCTAGAATTTGGGAAAATGGACCTCACCATCATATCTGACTATTGAATGCTTTTCAGAATAGCTACATAAGCAGACAACTCCTATCAGGAAAAGGTCTGCAGCTACAGGAATGACACTTTGAAGGTGCTTCTTCCTGATGAAAATGGTCTTTGCTAGCGTGGCAGGGAATGACCAGCTCCTGAGCATGGAGCTGGCACCTTTGCAGAACCATGGCAAATTCCTTGTTAACTTGTGTATCTGCTGTGCTAGAATACATCATAGAGATCTGGTTTTACTCCTTTAAATGTCAAAATGCTTATTTATTTAATAATAATGTTTACTTATATTGCGTTTTCAGTCCAGGGATCTTAAAACACAAATGGGGAAACTGAGATTTAATGAAAATAAGTTCACACTTTTTCCTCAATTTCAATTATTTTTATGCACTCCCAAAACCTATTTCAATTAATTAGGACTGCCATATATTTCTGAGGCAACAAGAAAGGTCTAGCTTTTGACTTTAGTGGACTCCAACAGACCTGTTAACCTTGTGGGACCCTGGCTATCCAGATCCATTTTTTTTCTCATATATTTACCCATGGGGTCAGCTCTGGCAGTTACAGGCTTTTAAATAGTACGATACAGATCTCCAATGATGTTGTTTCCAATTGGAAGTCAGATAATAATTAACTTCTATATTCTGGATGCCTGAACAGGTATGGATATACTGCAGGTGTCTTTTTTAAGCTTCTTCAGCTGCCAAGTCAAATGCTGAATTCAGAGTAACTTTGTTCATTTACTTTAAAATTATAATTTTACAGACATATGGCAATGTGTAAACTTAGCAACAACTCACACGAACTCCATCTTTTTCCAGAACAATATATATTTCCCTTTCTGCTAAAGGATTGAACAACTAAGTAAAAATCAGTTTCCAAATACCTGAAGTCCAGTGCATGGGAAGACAGAGGCACTTCACATCAGTAATCTTTGTTGATCTTTTAGTACCATGATGGGCATTCAGAATAACCACTTTGTAGTTTCACTTTAAGTTTGTACATTGGTTATTACCCTGCAATAAAAGGCAGTTGTATGATTAATCCAATGTGCGCAGCACAGACAGCTTACTTTGCTGAGTCAAATTTCTTGTGTAGCTGATAAGAGATAACCACAGTTACTGGTTTCATTCCTATGTTTTTCTGTGCTGAATCATTAAGAGTTGATATAACATTGCTGAACAATGAGTCTGCTGCAGCAGTCTTAAATTTGTTCTTCTGGATGATGAGCATCAAAAATTTAATTGATGGATAAGTGAAATTAGTCCATAATCTTTACCCTCAGACCTCTTTCTTTTGGTGCATGAATGAGTCCTCAACCCATTATGGAGATATAAAACATGACTTTGGAAGCAGGAGCCTCAAGTTAGACATCTAAATAATAGACCTGGTTTTTTTAAACCTTTAGAGTCCTTGAAGGCGTCTGAGTTCCCAGCAGCTCCCCTGGAAGCTCATGCAAGCTGCTGGATGGACTTTTGAAAACCAGACATCCCATTTGCATGCTTTTCTCCCTCAAACTTTAAATAGTTTTTTTTAGAGGAGCTGTCACGTCCAATACAAAAAGCTGTCGCTTTTGATGCATCCCAGTGTCTGTAGATTTCTAGCTAGCTCTGTGCCTTCTTCCCTTGTTATGGTGGTTCCTACTTTAAAAAAAAAAAAAAAAAATATATATATATATATATAAAGATTTTAAAACTCATAACTATAAATGCAAATTGCCCCATTAACTGTTGGTTCGGTCCTGAAGGGCACTGAGCCTCTTTTGGAGGCGCAAGAGCCTTAAACTTTCTTTGCTTTCAATGAATGGGAGCTCAGCTACTCCTTGCAGTCTGAGACTCCCCTGAGCACAATTTTGTGGCAGCCTGAACCCAAACTCTTCAAGAATGATTCCTTTTACTCTAGTGCATCAATGCTGGTCACTGTGTAAGGTGAAAGAGGCTTTGAAACACACAAGTACCCTTTCCCTTTCTCTCCATCACTCAGAAAGCAGCTCTACTTGTCATTATACTGTAGTTTCTGATACTTAGGGATAATTTGTGGTTTGGGGGATTAGAACATGCCTCATGTCTTGGAAAGCATGTATGCATGTAGCTAGAGAAATGCTAAAACAGTAGCAAGAGATCACTAAGACAATAAGGAAGGAAGGTATGGCTGTTTCAATAAATACTTTGATTCAAGGAGCCAAGTGTACAGCAAAATGGGAAAATGGGGGGGACAAGGCGAGAAAGGGTGCACGAAAATGTCTGTCCTCCCGCTGCCTGCTTTGCTTGTGCCAGAAGACGGGGACAACCACTGGCAGGAAGGGGTGCAATGACTGGTAGCCGTGCTGGGCAAGCTGGTCCCCAAGCCCTGAAGGTCTCTCCCTCCCACCCCACAGCAGCAGCTGGATCCAGCTCAGCTCTGCAGGCTCCTGCCCCAGCCCGTCCCTCAGCCCTGCCGCTCACAGCTCGCTCACAGATCAAGGTGGCAAAATTCAATTTTCCTCCGCTGTCTCCGCCTTGCACTAGTCTTTCTTTACTCCATTTTCCTATCCATTAATTTCATGCATTATCTTTACTGAGTTTTGCAGTTTTGCAGGGCTTCACAGTGTCTTTATAGAGTACACTGAGGTTAGGTATGAATGATTGTTGCCCGGCCCTCAAAACTCACTGCATCTCTACCTAAAACCCCAACTTAACAGTTTTCAGGTGTTTACCAGTTTTCTCTAGTTCAGGGGTCTATCTCAATTTTTTTATTAACACTGCAGTGGAACATTGATCTCCTACTGTTTTCTCCAGTGAAGTATGGCCAAAAGAAGAGGCCAGGGGATGCATTCTTTGGTGATGCAAAGCACAGTAAGAAAAACACCTGTCATGCGATCCAAACTTTTCACACTGTTTTTAGAACAGCAAAGAAAAAAAATCACATTTTCCTAAGGAGACTGAAGCTGATAGAAGGAACCTTGACAGAAGCAGTATTTTCTGTGATGCCACATTACTTTTTTTTCATTTAGGCATGGTTTCAAGAGAAAAGGCAGACCTATGTAGTGTGTTTGTATTTTAGCCACCGTATGTTCATGCAATAAAAAAGTGAAAACTGCAATAAGATTCTTATCTTGCAATAAAATCCTTTGGATAATTAGTCTCTAAAAAAAACAGTGATTTAAGTATGACAAAGTACTCTACCTAAACAATAAATGTGAGAACACCTTCAGTTTTTAACTGCAACAATCTGGTTTTCTCTGAATGGCAGGTGTTACGGCAAAGCTGTTACTCGTAACCGTTGAGAGCTTTCAAGGACTGTGGAAACAATATGTAAACGTATACTTGGAAAGAAACCAGTCGAACTTCTGACTTCAGATAGACTTATGAGAAGCCTATTGTTCTTCGTAGTTTTTTAAAATTACAGTCTTAATGGGTTTTGTACTACGTTACTCTTGGACATTCTGGAAATAGCTGTATCCTCAAATGCAGAAACATGAGTTACTGAATTGGGTGGACTTCAGCTTAGGAGAGTGGGAGTTTTTGGGACTGATTATAAATCTGCATATCCAAATTCCTTGCAAGTTACATTTCGATGCATTAGTCTTTCCTGGAATCGAGCCGTATATAGGAATAAACTGAAACATTCAGACATAGAATTAGTATGGAGAGGTTCACTTCTGAACTGTGCCAAAGGAGAGATCTGGTTGATGTTTTCAGTTGTGACATAAAAACAGATCAGGGAAGTTTAATCATTGAAGCAGAGAGACTTAGAAAGATTCCAGTAAGAGCTTTTCTTACACAAATAATGGACAGGCTGGATGAAGCCGACTGTATACACCTATCTCCTTTATTGGTTTCTGTTCTTCCTTCTGGTTTGTTTTGTTGGTGGTGGTTTTTTTTGGTTGGTTGGTTGGGTTTTTGGGGGGTTTGGGTCTTTTTTTTTTTGTTTGGTTTTGGAGGGAGTTGGCTGTTGTTTTGTTTTGGTTTGGGTTTTATGCAAGTACTTAGAAAATATGCGCAGTAAATTTTGAACATGGCAAAGCTTTTAGGAAATAAAAAAGTAATATAATAGCTATGTTAGTCAGGTGTTAGAGATCTCAGAAGTACATTTAAGCTGATCTGCGGTGAGGAAATGCAGTAAGTCCCTGGTTCTTTTTCTCCATCCTAGTGGGAAGGTGTCGCAGGTCCTGTCCAGCCCAGAAATTTGGGTTTACTTTCTGTGGAAAGTGGGGCATAGAGAATGGGGAAAGGGGGAGGAAGAGGGAGTTGTGCACACCCTGGTCTTGCCCTGACATGAAGTACTGCAGCACTACCAGGTCTCACAGCTTAGAAGGAGCTCGAGTATTCAATAAAATTTTGTTTGTAACTTTGTTATTTATTAAATCTGATTTCGACATATTTATGTTATCACAAAATATGCAATTATACAGTTTAACCCTCAGGTAATTATTTTGCTATTTGATGTCATCTCTTGTTAATACCTGGTGAGGTTTTTGTAGCAATGTTATATCTTGTTCAGTGCAAAATATTTGAGCTGTGTGTGTACATGCATGTGTGGCTATGTACACCCACGCTTAAAGGTGATGCAATTTTCCATTAAAGTTTGGGATATTCTTTGCTAGGAAGAGATAAATTATGGTTTTGCTTCACTGTCATAAATAATGACAGTGCTCCCTTATGTAGGACCCTTCACAGTCTTCACCCTGTGAAACAGGGGTAAGGGAATCGCATTAGCAATGGCTGGGCTGGTGCACACACTATTTCTTATTTGCTCAGCTTTATGTACTAATAGCAGAGGCAAGGCTAGGAACCTGAAATTCAGGGTTTTAATCCCTAGTTCTAGGTATCAGACAATTTCCTTTATCTTCAAAAAGTAATAGTAGAGCAGGGAATCAATAGTACTACACTTTAACTCTTCTCCTAGGTGTACGTTATTAAGCTCTGTCAGAGACTGCACTACAGACATCTTTGTTCTGACTCACTGCAGCTGTTCATATATATTTTTTTAATTGGCTGTTGCTATTATCTGGTACCTGAAATCAAATGTTTACCTCCTCTGCTTGGTATAGAAATTAGAAATGTGACATCCTGACCTCAATATTGGCTTTTAATAACTACTACACATTGCTTGCATCAGGCATGAAAACAATAAATTAATTTTCTAAAGCAGCTTAAGGAGAGTATCTCTTGATGAAGGCCAGACTGCATACTCAGAACTGACCATCCTATAATAGTGGTTGTACAAGTGGGGAATATTGGCAGGCATCCCTTGTACATAACCTACTGCATAGTTATATTTCAGAGAAGCTTTCTGGTATGTGTGGATAGTAACCAGGTCGTGTATTTATGAATCTGGAATGTTCCTAAAATGAGTTAGTACATGCTCTACATCAGTTTCCCAAGCCTTCTTCATACTCTAGTATTACGTTACATTTACAAACAGATTAAGCTAGATTGCAGCCTTAAGGGATATATTATTCCTGCGGACAAGCAAGGGCATTTATGCAAGTAACATTGATTGATTTTAATAGACGTTATGCATGTAAATCTGTGTGCAATGAGATCACATTATATTCTACAGAATACAGACAGAAATGCTTTAACCTGAAAACATACCTGCCCACTATTTGCAAGGTCTCATTTTCTTTTAAAACAGTGGACAGCAATGTTTTATAGCCACTGTTATCTACATTACTCCAGCATACAATGCATTTTGTGCCTGCTGCAGAAATATTGAATTCTACACAAATGTGTAGTGTAATAAAATCAATAACAGTGACAATTTGGATTCAATAGCACTGTATTTCTAAGCCTATGTCACGGGCAATGTTAAAGAATTGTTTACCAGAAGCCATCAGTCCCTACCCTATGGCACTAGGGTGAAATGAAGAATCCACAACAGCCTCCACATCACTCAAAAAGGCTACTATTCCTTCAACATTACATGGGTATAACTTCATAGAGATAAGAATAATATAGCCAATTTTGTAGGCAGTGTAATATATATAACATATAAATGTATCTCTTTAATAGAATTTCTAAATTAAATTGCATGGGTATTTTAGATGATGTGATAGGTAAGTTTATTGACATCACTTACCAAGATTTGCAGCATTGTGCTTGTCATTTATAACAGTTTACACGTAAGCGGCATCACTGAATGCCAAATACAGATCAATTATACTGGCTGCTATAGTTTGTTGTCATTACTACTAATTTGGGTTGCTCTTAAAGTTTGCCTTCCTTCTTATCCCAGCTTTCTAATCCATGGAATTGCGTAAGGCAGACCAAGTTTTCCCCTTTCCAAATCATTGCTACGTATTTACCAGCTAACTGGGAAGAAACAGATGGGTGCACTGATGTGACACTGTAGACAGAGTCATCAGTATCAAACACTTGCTATTAAATGCTAGAGAGCAGTTAGCTACAGGGTTTCCATATTCCCACTGCCTCTCCATAATATATGAAAGGACTTTCTTATCCAAAATGTTATGCATTCTGTGACAGCTGTTGTTGATCCTTATACACCGTTACTGTCTTTGTAGTCAGGAATGGTACGTAATCAGAAATGCATATGGCTGGATGGGAGATGATCTCAGAATGACCGAGTCTATCCCAGTTCTTTGGAGCAGAATTAGATCATTCCCAAAAGATGTTTGCCTTTTGTGGCTGCCTGACCCTGTGCTTGAATACTTGTACTTAACTATACACTTGTCTTCAGAAAATGTTTTTAATGCCTAACATAGATCTGTGCTGTAAATTAAGCCAATCGTTTCTTGCTATAGATCAGTAAACAGCATAGATCTGATAGACCCATATAAATTAATTGATGATACAACGTAACTGAGTTATTTCTACATAACAAAACATAGCTCCCTATTGCAGCTGCTGAATGTCAGCCATTCCTTATCCCCTCCATCACTTGACTGATATGGCGCAATGCTTCTTTGGTGCTTTGCAGCAGCAGTTTCTTACCAGCTCTCAGCAGTTTTACATGATTCATTTTTTTTCTGTAGTCAAATGCTGCATAATTTCAACTTAATTTTCGTTACATTTATTTTTACTGAACCACACCAGAGACTGTATGTGGTCCTATTTCTATGTAATATATTGGCTAAATGTTCATTAACTTACAGTGATATCATACTTTGGGTATGTTCCTATCTTGTACACCAGTTTTTCTAGCATGCAATGACAAACGTTACTGCATTTGTCATTAAGCAGGAACAAATACACAATTTCTCTCCAAAATGTGACTATACATATGGCATGCTGGGGTTCTGGGTGAACTGGCAATTTCCTGATCAAATTTACTTAGATCTCAAGTGCAGTATAAAAAAAGGCTTACTGGCCACCCACCAGATAAGTGCTGTGTGGGCTCTGGGATAAGGTAGGTTCTTTCTGCATTACAGAAGGAAACCCACAACTGGAACATGTTTAAGAACTTGGTCCATGCATTACCTACGTTCAAAGTCTGCTCCCTTTCTGTGAACCACTAACAGAAGAAAAATTTATAAAATCTTGTATTAGTCACTGTTACCAACAAATAAGTCTATGTTTTCTTGGGTTCAGATCAGCTAAGTCCTGTTTCCTGTGGTAAATTTTCCTGATCGCAGCTACACTCTAAAATAAGTCATATTGTGAGTCATTTTTTAAGACCTGACTGACACAAAATTTTAGGATTATGGTGTACAAACTAAACAGCGTTTTCTTTGAAAGCTTCCACAAACAACACCAGTTTTCACAGCTAAAGATCTGTCTCCACTTCTCTCCTACACTGAATGGAAAACAGAGATAAAGAAGAATAAGTGTTTTACAAAAGATGTGAAGAAAAAAAAAGATACAGCCATGCACTGAATATATATGCACAGATGTAAATACACTTATCTGAAGCAGATGTAAAAGCCACTGAAACAAATAAAGAGAGCAGAAAGGAAGAGGGAAGAATGTTACTCATGTTAAATATTGCTAAAAGAAGTGTAGAATATAACACCAACATGCAATTACAACAAATTAGGGAGAACACTTGGAAGAAAACAAAACAGAGGTCCCTTCTCTACTGTGTCCCTCAATCACTGGCTATTGCCAACTTCAGGGTGGCAGATATTTCTGCCCCTATGAGCCCCATTCAAAAAAATTCTTAATCTTGAGGCCAAGACGGATACCCCTGGGCTCAGCACTGAGCTGAGAGGGAGAGTGCCAGCAAGAGACCACAGATGGGAGATGGCACCAGCTCCTCAGGAGCCCCACTCGTGCTGCATGCCGCGGGGCATCGGGATGAGCTGGCAGTGCCTGTCTGCAGCAGGTGTGCCGCAGTTCATCTACCCCTCTGCTAGATCGTAGGATCAGAGCTCCAGAAATTTCCATCTTCTCGTTCTAGTTTTTCCCTACTGATCTGCGGTGTGATTTTCAGCAAATCTTTCCCCTTCTATGTTTTTCCATTTCCCTGGCTCTGGCTGCAAGCAATTTGGTGCAAACTGCTGTTCAGTGAGATGCCGCATGGCATGGAGTGCAAGAGCAGACCTGGTTCCTCACTAAAGCTTTGAAGGAAAGATGCAAATACAAACAGCGAGCTGTTTTCTTGACAGCAGGTACACATTTTGTCCTTGATCTTCCATTGCATAATAATCCCGAGAAGTCAACTTTCTGAAGAAAGCCACTGAAGTTTGCTGGCTCTTGCCTTAAGAGCTGGGTAAGAAAATAGGGCTGGTGGATTCAATCAGGTGTGTTCCTTGGAGTGCCCAAAGACTGCTGGAGCAGACAAGCTTGCCTTGGGTGCAGGCACGCTTCTCACATGGCACGGTTCTTGGCCACTCCTGCGACTGGTAATTACTAAAGCATACACAAACAAATATGGGGAAAAATGTGTATGCTTAAATGCCTAACATTATGTTATGGTTCTTTGTACTAGGGAACAACAGCCCCACAGTATAGTTTATTACTGTAATAACAGAAAGGTGCAACTTGTAAAACAAAATTATCTGATATAAACAAAGGCTCTGATTGAAAGAAAAATAAACCAAACAATCATACTATAATTGGTTTAGATGCCTTAAACACTGCCAGTTATGCAGTGGCTGCATATATTTTACATGGATTAGACAGTATTTTCTCTCACTTGAATTAATTAAAATATTATGTGAATGTTAATGAATTATTTTGCTCTAAATATGATTTAGATTTCTTTTGTATTCTTGCTCCGCTACCAAGAAGGTACATGTGGAAAATATTTTAATAAGTCACATTGGAATCAATTCTTAGTGTTCAGCTATATCACATTTCTCATAATACCCATGCTTCATTAAAAGCAGCTTTAAAATATTTGGTATATATTTATAGTCCATTTTCACACACATAAAACACAGCTAATGACAGGTGAAAATAATTATTTCCCAAGTTTGGTGTGAGATGTAGTATCTGAAATATGTTTTCAGGAATAATTTTCTAGGCAGTATAAATATTAATTGTTTTGTTTATAAAACCTCTCTTGGCTTGCTAAAAGGAACTTCTAAAAAGCCATGATTTATGCTACCATTTTAAAACAAATTCTGACTGCTGCAGGTTCTAAATATTCATATTCATGATAGTTGACTGATGTCTCTCTACTACAACAACAATTGGTCTCTGAGCAGTGCAGGTGTTTTCTTGAGGATAAGTCCCCAGAAAAATTGGTTAAAACCATATTAACTGAGACCGAAGATGCAAGTTCACAAAGAAAGCCTGGCAATAACACCCTAATCAAAGCAAATTATTTTCCAAAAGCTTTATGAAAATCTGTACTTTGAAAAGGAAGTTTCATGCTGTTTAGCAGAACACTTCTTGTAAGATCAAACTGTGAATCCCCAGCAGAACCTCAGCTGTTCCTAAAACACAGATAAAATACACAAAGCAAAACAATACTCTGTGTCTCATCCTTTCTGAAAGTATTGGTCTGTTCATCACATTTCTTGGTACTGCCCACCACTACCAGCTTATTTTAATCAACTGCTTTATACTCATTCTGGTAACTGCTTGTTATCCATTTCCATACCACTGGCTTATTCATTATTTCCAGCAAAACGTTACAGACCTCGTTTTATGAAAATGATTTATATACAGCATATAACATAATTTCTTTTTAGTTTCAAGTGAGTTTGATTGCAATTTAATTCCAATTCAAATAATACATTAGAATTTTCCCTTTTAAATGCATTTCAGTATAAGCTGTTTCACTTTTTCACTGTGGTTAAAAAAAATACTAGTATTAAAAATACTGGAGTCAAAAAATATTGAAAACCATATTTTCACAAAGAGAAGTTGATGGAAAATCAGAAAAAAAAGCAATGTAGAAAGAAGTTTCTTTTCTTCATATTTCAATATATATCCCCAAATGTTTGTTTTGAACAAAAAATATTTTAGAATTAAGTAAGTTTAGAATTAGCAACCGATAGTATTCAGAATTCATTTCATAACAATATTTAATAAGCTTCTTAAAATACTCATTTCTCAAAATAGCTGTAAATTTCTAAAAAGTAAGATATTTTTGATTTTAAAATAAATAAGTGATTTATTAACTTCTCTGTGGAGAAACCTCCATTGACAAAAAATAGATGTATACTTGCCTATTCTAAATCAGAAATGTTAAAAGTACCATTTTGCTTTCACGAAAACAAAAGATTAAATGTTTTAAAGGTTGCTATAAAAAGAAAAAAATGTTCTTTAAAGTGTATTTTTGATGATTTATAACTATCTTTAAATGTATATTATCTGAAATATCTTCTGATTTTGAACTTTAAAACAAATGTAGTAGATCATATTTCCAAATAACTCTGACAATTCAGGTAACTAATTTCAGCCTCTACAACAAATTATTTATAATATCACCCATTTTAGCTGATGTTTATATTTAATCATGTGTGGAAATTTCTTCCTGAAATCACTTAACTTTTACATAAAGAAAATCGAGAAAATTGGTTTAGGTCATTTTAGAGGTTTGTACAGCTTATTTGAACTCTGTACTTTGGGAGATAAAGTAGTTTGATTACCTGATCTTCAGGTGGAGAGAAAGAAAAAAATAGTCACATCATTTTTTTGAAAAAGTCCCCGAAAAAAATCTGAGGATCATATAAAGCCATATTAACTATGTGGCACTTCTATGGTTTAAATTCATTGTTTGATAGCATGAGCATTATAATCTCCCATGGCAAACTCTACTGACATCACCACACAGAAAGGCAGATAAAATGCTTCTAAAGGACAGAACCACTACATCTATTCCCTTCCAAATATTGGAAAAATATGGGACAAAAGGGTGAGGTTGTGTTGAAGACTGCTTATTAGTAGAATGATAAATCAGCACATTTGAGCACAGAGGTAAATGTCAGGGGACTGTGGGAATCTCCCTTCCACGTTCATCCTGAACGTGAAGCTGCACATTTATCTGGCCAAAGGACGCGGTGCCCCTCTGTCCCTTCTTGCAAACAGAGCCCGACTGGAATTAAAAGATCCAGAAATTTTCAGGGGGAGACAGCAAAAAGTGAAGACTTTTGCATGTCAAGTGAGACACATAATGATTCTGGAACCTGAGAAAGGTTTTCTGTACCAAGATTGATACAGCTGCCTAAATTTTAGGTTAGAAAAGAAAGCAAGAAGGAAAGTGGGAAAGCAGGAAGGAAAGTGGGAAAGCAGGAAGGAAAGCAGGAAAGCAGGAAAGAAAGCAGGAAAGAGAGAGAGAAAGAGGGAAGGAAGGAGGGAAGGAAGGAGGGAAAGAGGAAGGGAAGGAGGGAAGGAGGGAAGGAGGGAAGGAGGGGAGGAAGGAAGGAAGGAAGAAAGGAAGGAAGGAAGGAAGGAAGGAAGGAAGGAAGGAAGGAAGGAAGGAAGGAAGGAAGGAAGGAAGGAAGGAAGGAAGGAAGGAAGGAAGGAAGGAAGGAAGGAAGGGAAAGAAAGAAAGAACACATTTAAGAAAACCAAAAATGTTACACAAACAGAAGGAGGTAGTGTATGTACATGTGAAACTTATAACGTGATTTTTCACATTCTTCTTTTTTTTTAGATCTGTATATTTGAATCTTTGATGCTTTCACATTTAGAGGTTTATGGGGTTTGCCATTCACTTCAGCATCTTTTTTTCTGATAAATTGTGGGCTTCAGACGTTGTTGAGGAATTTGTGTGATTTAAACTAAAGTGTATTATGAGCATAAATTAAGTTCTTACAAAGTATGCATGGTCTTCTGCAAGCACTCACATGCCAGCGGCCTTTTCCTTGAAGGTGTGAATAGTACCAGCTCCCTTTTCTCCAAGAGAAATCAGAGGTCTCCCTCTGCTCTCAGCCACTGTCCAATCACCAGCCCCCCCCCGGGTGAAGGGTATGCGGAATTGCTGGGGTCGGTTTTGAAGCAAGGAAAACAAATTTTAATTAAGCTATAGGATTTCATCTATGCTTGCTAGCACTGCGAGTCCAGGTAAAGTATTTACATTATACCCTGCTTTCTGATGTGAATTCTTTTAATTTGTACAGTATTATAACCTTTTTTTTAGTTATTCTAAACCAGCGTATGATGCCAAGTCCTTGACACACACTTTTTGAGTTATAAATCCACTTAGTTATATTACACTTCCCATTGTAAGAGGGCATCTGGGTCCACTCTGACAGTTAAACCACCGTAAGAGCTGGTTCTGGAACTGGACAGTAATCACCCTCGAGGTCCTGAAAAGCATGTGCTGGAGGGTACCAGCTGGGAGAACTGGGAATTAGGCACTCCAGGTGTGTTTTCCCCCATGGACGCGGAGCAAATTGACAACTGGTTTGTGATTTTTTTTTTCTTTTCTTTTCTGCGGTGAATTTGAGTATTTGTAGGAATCGGGTCCGTACAAAATGTTCTCCACGCCACAGAACGGGCTGACGACGTGCCCGGCTCCCCCGCACACCCTGCCCTCCTCGCCCCCCGGGCCCGGGCACCTCCAGCTGCAAGCCTGTCGGGGCAAAGACTTCGCTGGGGAGCCGGGGCGGGGGGGGTGTTTCTTCAGCAACAAAGTTTCTTGAGGCTTCCCGAAAGCATTCATGGGCGCTTACTTCCTGCCGGAGCTCTGCGCCCTGTGAATGGAAAGTTGCAAAAAAAAAAAAGGCACAGAAGAATACGTGTTTTCTTGGAGAAAAAAAAAAAAAATTATTTCCCACGAAGGGGGAAAGACAAAAAAAAATCACACCAGCAACCCCCTTCCCCCGGACTCTCCCCCCCAACCAAAACAAAAAAAAAAAAAAAAAAGAGGGGGTTATTTCCCAGCGCCGTGCACACTAAGCCCTAGGAATGAGTCAGGCTTCTCAGTGCTGCCGCAGCCGGCTGAGCCCGCGGCCGTGCAGCGCCGAGCAGGGCGGCGGGGCCGGGGCCGGGGCCGGGCCCTGCCGGGACCCCCCGGGGCGCCTCGCCCCGGGCCGTGCCTGGCCGCGGCGCTCGCGGCGACCCTTGCGGTATGCGGCTGCCTTTGGCAGAGGCACATGAAGGATTTCATTGAGTGTGAAGACAGAGAGCAGAGACAGAAAGCAGAAGGAGGCGGCTGCAGCCTTTGTAGTCGGGGAGGAATGCGGAAATGTTGAAGCACTATGTCAAACTTTTTTGAAACGGGGTCAAGTCACATTCAGCCAGCGTGGGAAAGCAAGGGGAAAAAAAAAAGTTGAGGAGAGGGAAAAAAAAAAAAAAGGCAGCAAGCTGCTGCTGCTCCCAGGCTGAACAGAGGCCGAGGGAGAGAGCGAGGAGAGGCAGCGCAGCGCCGGGGGCGGCGGCGGAGCAGCGGCAGCGCCGAGGGCCGGTGCCCGAGCCCCGCACCGGCAGGCTGCAGCCGGCGGGGCTGCGGTCGCGGCGCTGCTGCTCCCCAGGGGCCGCCGGCTGCGATTTTTATTTCGCGTTTTCATTTTCCCCGGACAGGGTGGGGGCGGGAGGAACAGGCTGGGAGACGAGTGCGAGCTGCCTTCTGCGCCAAGGTGCAGCCCGGCGGCGGCAGGAGGATGCGAGCCGAGAGCGGCCGAGCCGCGGAGCAGCTACCTGTGTGGCCCGGGCGGCCGCTGCCGGGACCTGCCGGAGACATCGCCATGTGAAGGGGCAGACCCCGGGCCGGCTCTCCACCCCGCCTTGCTCAATGGGAGGTTTGTTTTAGGGAGGACTCACCCCCTCCTTTCCCACACCCCCCCCCACCCCCTCGGGGCTGAGGATTATTTGGGGATCTGGTGGCAGTGGAGGCGGCTGTGGCGCACACCAGGTAACGCGGGGCGCCCATGTGCTCCGCGCACCCGGCCCAGCGGCGTGGCCCATACGCCGCCCCCCGCCCGGCCCGGGGAGCCCACGCCGCGCACCCCCCGGAGGACGGCACCTTCGGCGGCCGGGGCCGGGAGCAGCTCGCCCCGCGGTGCCGCCGCACGCCGCTCGGGGTCGGCGTGGGGGCGCCCCCCGTGCCGGTGGCCGTGGGGAGGGGGCTGCCCTCCCGGGAAACCGCCGCGGGGGTCCCCTCAGCGCCTTGCCCGAGCAGCCGAGCCGGGTCCCCCTCCTCCGTCCCCTGAAGGGGAAGCGGGGGAACGCGGTTCCCCGCGTGCCCCCCGCCGCCACCCTACGCCGCGTGTGAGGTGCCCGCGGAGGGGATGTCGGTGCCGAGGCGGGGGGTGGGGGCCGGGGATGGCCTCCGCTATCCTGCCGTGCCTGGGGCGGGCGAGCGGTAACTTTCCGCCCGGCGCAGCTGCCGCGCCGAGCCAGGCCCGCCGCCCCCGCGGCCACGCACAGCCGCCTCGCCGCTGCCCGCCGCCGGGGGGCGCCCTCCGCAGCGGCGCGGGGCGGGGCGGCGCGGGGCGGCGCGGGGCGGCCGGGGGCTCCGGGGCAGGTGCCCCCGCGGCGGCGGGCGAGGCGCGGCCGCCCGGTGATGCTGCGGGCGCGGCGGGGGGCGAGGGGTCTCCCGCTGGACGGGGCGGGGCGGCGGCAGCTCTGGTGGTGGCAGCTGAAGGCGGTGGCGCAGGGTGGTGCCTCCGGCTGAAGCCGGGGAAAAGTGATGAGCAGCGGGCACAGGTTTCCTTCAGACTGCTTTTCATCTGCAGCTGAAGTTAAGATCAGCATGAATGTAAAGAACTACCTCTGGCTTTATGCGTGGGTTCGAGTTGGGGGACCCCCGACTGAGCTATCTGGGGCACTTTAATCTTAGCATGGTTAAAATATGGTGTGGAAGAGGGTTACAGCTCTGGAGATCACAATATCATTACAGTAAAAAGGGGCAGGGGGAAAGGAGAGGATTGATGTGCAGTTTTGTGAAGGGAGGGGTTTTATCCACAGTCAGAACGAAGCACTTTTGCCCTCCAGCCTCATGCACTACACAGCAGAGCATGTTGTTCCTTGAAGACCAGCTTTCCTCATGCAGCTCTGCAAGGAACTGCCAGTCACACATCCAGTGGTAGCAGTGCCCGCAGCCAAAAACCCGTCCATATTCATAAGTTTGCTAAAGTCCGCATTTCTGAATCTACCTCTAGCACACAATGCTCGGTAACACTATTGTCATTTAAAGATGTACATATTTCTCCTCCCCACAGACGCTTTGAGGCAGGATCTTGTCTCTTGCAATGCCTTCATGCAGGACTTAGTACAGGGGAGAGCAGATCAAGGCTGAAATCTCCAAATGCTGTCATTTGCAAATAAGTAACAGTAGTAAAGCATGGGACACATTTCCAAGACAAACTTTGAGTCCTGCAGTTCTGACATAAGCTCCTGGACATAACTTCCTCTCACACATGCATAGTTAGCTCTGCCACCCCCAACATCTCACAGGGCTGTCGTATTCAGCCCCTTGCTCGGTAAAATCCCACAGCACGCGGTTGCCCTGTAGGTGTGTATTGTAGCCTTCTGTGCAGACCGTGATAACTACATAGTGTTGTATCAGCCATGCAGGGTCGTTGATACATCTATCACCCTGGTCATTCACGTCTTCCATTGCACCAAGTTTTTGCTTTGCATGTAACTCTCTACTATATAAGCCTAATTTTCTCAGTTTTTGAATGATGCACAGTAAACTAAACTCACTTTTCTTGCTTGGTTTGTCCTCCAGATCTAATTGGCTTTATACAGACAATGCTCCCAAAGACTGTATGATAATTCCTGGTGGCCGAAAGAGGAGGCACATTGGGGCCCATACAGAAGAGGAACGGGAACAGGAGGGCAAGAGCTTCCTACTGCCCCTCTGGCAGAGGTGCCAACTGTGTGGCATATCTGCAACGCGAGCAAACTACTAGTATTCAGAAAGCGAGCAAGACTGAGAGCTGCCCTGAGGCACTTGGAGTAAGAGGAGTGGTGCCAGCATGGATAAGGACAGCACAAACCTGGCTGACCAGCAGTATGAATGTGTGGCTGAGATTGGGGAAGGAGCCTATGGGAAGGTGTTCAAAGCCCGAGACTTGAAGAACGGAGGTCGCTTTGTTGCGCTGAAGCGGGTGCGGGTGCAGACCAGCGAGGAGGGCATGCCGCTGTCCACCATCCGAGAGGTGGCAGTTTTGAGGCACCTGGAGACGTTCGAGCACCCCAACGTGGTCAGGTGAGGAAGTGGGGCAGGCGTTCCGATCAGCGGGGTCCTGGTTTTAGTGCATGAATTGGGCTAGCAAGAGTTTGGGAACAGAAATGGACTGGACACCAGTCTGGGTTTGTGGATGAAGTGAGCACTAAACTGTGTACATGAAGTGTGGTTTGAGGTTTCAGCAGGCCATGGTGCTGCCTGCCAGACCTCACCTCATCCCTGTGCATTGCCTCCCACACACACAAACACCCATCTCCAGAGGCATAGGTGTGTGATTTAAGTGTTTGAGTGGATGGGCAAGGAGCCATATATACACTTTCCTCAGGCATAAGAGAGAATGAAAAAAAACTAACAACTCCCTGGTTTTGTCTCTGGTATTAGTTCTACCAGCTGCAGCTGATTTTTAGCAGCTCTATTCATTATCAGAATGGCGAAGATTATGAAAGCAGTAGTGGAATGTGCGATCTACCTTTTTATGTGCTTTTCTAGATAGTTATAAATTATTGTGTTAAAGAGAGGTAACAGCTTATGACTTCAAGCTTTGCAGGCGGCCTCATGAATACTGTTTGACTGGTACTAACTTCTCCGCATGCTGATAGTTCTGCTGCCAAGAGTGCAACAGTACAGACATCAGGCCTTGCTTGCAAAATGCTGGAAGTGGCCGCAGGATGTCCTTTCTGTCATGTCAGCAGCGTAAACCCTGGATAAATGACCTGTGTTCTTGAACATTCTCTCAATGGTAAGGCTGGCCCTACTGTGACCTCTTACATTTTTCTGTATCTGGAAACCTCCAGCAGCCTGTGAGTGTCTTTTATTAATATCATGAACTTTAAGAAGTAAGCTTCACTTTGCAGACACCCAGGTACGCAACAATTTGAAACGGGTCACCATCTTGCTGATGGTGCTGTATTAACTAGAATATTTCCTGTTATTTGTGTTCTTGTACACACATATTGCATAGCAAAAAGAAAATATTTAATACTTCGCTAACACCAAGCCCCATTCAGTCTTTGAGAAATAGACACTCTGAAGGCAGAGGTGACCTTCAGAATGGCTTGTAGCTGCGATCCTCCTGTTTTAGGGTCTGAGATGAGGGGTGTATAGCAGGTGCAAGAGGAAAGCTGAGACAGAGAACAATGTTTAAAATACAAAAGTGAATAGCTAGAGATAAATTCATTTTTCTTCATCTCAAGGCAGTGTAATACAACAGTGTCATTTCTGCCTCAACTGAACAGGCAAAGCATGTGTATTCTGTAATACTGATAATGGAGTCCACGTTGGTAGAATGTCATCAGTCTCTTTGCAGTCAGCAATGGGGTGCACACTGCAGCTCACAGTTTTCCATTGCAGATCAAGCAAATCCACAATTTGGTTAAAACCATTATTTTGACTGGCACCTAGTAGTGCCAGAGGTTTAGTCTATAAGTTTAAAAAGTGGGGCATCTTAGCGTGGACAACATCTCAATTTGATCACTGAATTAAGTGCCTTGGTTTACAGAGGATCACACACAAGATTCTTCTTTGTCAGTAGAGATAACTGCGAGTTTTCAAAATCTCTGAAATCCAGCCCAATAATTTATGACAGTAAATAAGGATTTAGGTGTCCGGGTTTAGACATTTATGTATTTGAGAATTGTGATACTTGTTTGTGAATAATTCAGCATAACGATACTTACGATTTTTTCTGCCATTTAGATCTTTCCATATGAAGTAAAAGATTTGTTTAAGAGCTTTCTAATCCTGAATTCAGCAGAATCATGAAAAACAAAATTCTTGTTTTCCGAAGAGCTATTTGATGATCTGACTATGTAGCTGCAGGCTTGTTTTGCTTGGTTTTAAGTGCAGTACAATCTTGACATAGCGTTGCATAAATATATTGAAGCTTAAAATATTTTTATAAGTTTGAATGAAAATTCATTGTCTGCAAGCAGTAAGTATGTTAACCAGCAATATGAGAATGTAGTTTCAACACAAAAATATCTGAAAGTGTGTTCCAGGTCCTCACAGTGGCGTTGTGAAGCCTGTACCTTTTGCCATAGGCAGCATTTCAGATGTGAGGGATTGGGCTGTGATCTCTCAGGATGCTCAGGACCGCAGCTGCACATCTTTCTCCACAAGCAGGCAGGGGAATATAAAACCAATTTCAAACGTTGTATTTTCTGAAACGAGAGGAATAATATTTCAAAGCTCAGCTCTGTTTTGCATGTTTTTAATCTGTAGAGCAGATGAAGTTATAAGTAGCACTTTGGAGTGACTGAAATCATATCCTTATAATGAAAGATTACTTGAAAATATTTAAATGCCCCAGTTCCGTTACAAAATACCGTAGAAGAGCTTGTAATTTATTGAAATTGAAGGTCTATTTTTGCGTTATGTAAATATACTCAGAAAAGGAAATACTATAACAGAAGATCTGCAATTTTAAGCAACTGATGTAGCTGTACTTCATTATTGAACATATGATGCTCACTAAAATGTTCATTGTTTGGGCATGCATTCTGGAAACTGGTATTATGGCCAGGCTAGTGAATAAAAATAATGGCAAATGCAGTCTACATACCAGATTGAAATGTACATCATTTTGAGAGCACTGTGATAAGAACACAAATATTTGAAATCAATGTGTTTTTATTTTGAGGGGACATCTAGCTTTTTCTGTGAATAAAACAGGCAACTACCCTGAGAGAAATAATGAGAACCGCAGATATAATGCTGAATCTGTTACCTCTGAGTAATGGCATGTGTGATCCATGAGTTGCTCAATGCAAACCGACAGTCAGTCTTTGAGTCAAAATTTAGACAGACTTCAGAGAGATGAGCGGCGCACGCCCTGCACTCGGCTGTGGCACCCTCACGTCAGCTGGCAGCAGGAGCAGAAGTCACAGGCCACACCTCATCATGTTGGACACAAATGGTGGATCTGGGCCTCTCCAGAGGATGCAGTAAGGAGCTCAGCAGGCCAGGGCTTCTCTGTCTCCTAGAAGTGGTGCTGAACACAGGAATCATAGAATCACAGAATGTTAGGGATTGGAAGGGACCTCAAAAGGTCACCTAGTCCAATCCCCCTGCCGGAGCAGGAACACACAGTTGGGTAAGGAAAAGACCCAGTACTTGCTAGGTAGGTAGAGCTCCATGGCTTTGTTGGCCATGGAGCCATGGTGCAGGACCAGCATTGCTCCTGCAGCCCAGGGGTGTCGGAGCGGTTGTAGATTCCCTTCCTCTCAAATCCTGAGAAACACTTAAAGCCAAAACTGGTTGCCAGTGCTGGAAGATAATTTTCTCCGTAAGATAGAAATGTCTAAATAGCATAGAGTAATTTTAAACAAAATATTTATCATATTTTTCCATGCTACTGCCTCCTAGTTGTGAGAGCTTTGTTTCCCATTTCCTCTCTCCGAGTCTATCGGTTCCATATTCGTACAATGAAGGGATGCATTTTTCACAGCACAGTTGCTTCTACAATGATAGATAATGAAGTTAGATAAGACTTCGCTGCAGGATAAAGCAAACTGAGGTGCAAGATAAGAAGTAAAAGGAAGTCTAATCTTCATCAGAAAAGTGGTAGAAGTGGAAGTCTCTGGACTATTGATTATAATGGACATAAGGCCTGTAGGACTGATGTAAAATTTCATAAGGCTGTCAAAAGTAGTATACAGAAAGGGATGGAAAAAATACAGTTTAAAGGATGATTGCTATGTCCTTAAAATATTATCCTGTTCACATTTGCCCTTATATAGTGTTTCTCTCCATCAGGACACCTTACTCTATTCTACTTATCTTCACAAAATAAAGTGAAAAGTAGAATCTTCAAGAGTAAGTCTTACTATGAATTGCTCTAAAATGAGCTACGTCGTAGGCTTTGAAATGTCTTTTGTAGCTGGTCGTGTGATCAAGGTGCTCCTGTAGCTCACTTTTCAGACACTAAGATGTAGTGATTTACTAGAGCTTTACTATATACAGTAGTTAAATTTGGCAAAGTTGGTCCAGCACTTATGTGGCTTAGTGCTGTTCTGTTTGGGAAAAATAAAATATATGTAGACAAAAGACAGACTTTGCCAGGAATAAATGAAATATTAGATTCAGGAAATTCCTGTGTGTAAAACTGGGAGTATTCCGTGCTGCAATATATCTGTAAAAATTCTTCTTATGATTATAATGCTAAATTCAGTAATGTATTGCATTAATTTTATCTCTCTCCTGCTGGTAATCAGATTAATAATTTTCCCCTAATGTTAATCATCCATCAAACCGTGAATTTGCTCTCGGGGAAGGTGATATACAAGACAGAATACTGTAGTTCTTTCTGTGCTTTCTTTCTAACATATATATTTAACAGTTTTAATAGTGTTAAACCTTAAGCAAAAAGATCAAACCTGCAAAGCTGGATGTTTTTGCTTCCTGACCTGTAGTTTTTGATAGATACAGCTTTTTCAGTATTTTCATGGGTTAGCAAGTCTTCAACTTTAAAATAACCAAAATTATATTGAATATAATCTATTACAATATAACCTAGTCTGGGTTATTTTTCCAAAGATAAGTGTCAGAAATCTTGCTTTTCAAGGTCATCGTTACTATATCGTAAGGAATTCAAAATCTTAGTTCTCTCCTTCCTGTTCGGTTGCAGAATAGGTGCGTCAGCTGATTGACTGAGGTTCAACAGAACAATCCACGTAGCTGGAAGTGTCACTCTGTGCCTCAGTCTTTTTAGTGTATGGATCAGTGCAGGGCCAACCCAGTAATTATGAGTATTTGCACAATTATGCCATGTTCAAGGGTTTATTTTATTTTATATCCATTGAAATATAAATGATGCTGTAAACTGTCCTCTGTGGTACAGCAGTACTGTCATGTTGCTTTTTCACTGCTTTTGCAGTCCAGTGGTCTCTTGTCTCGTGGTTTGCACTTGAGAACTTGATGGAGCCCATCAACTGGTTCCCTTGGCACGGCCACTTGCATGTTGGGGAAGTGACTCCCCCATTCCCTTGTGCCCTGACATAATGACCAGCACTTGACTCTGCTCAAAGGTCCCAGAACTGTATAATGGCTTGGTGCTTAAAATTGCCTTATACTAAGATAGAAGACGTCTTTTTATAAGTGCCTTAAAATTCCCTCTTTAACCTGGTAGAGAGCACTCAGGCCGTATGTGTAGCAGCTGGTCAATACACAGCTAACCTTTTGCAAGGCAATTTGAACTTGAGGTTGTTTCACTTTGTTCTGTTTGATGAATTGAAATGATATGGTAACATACAGAGGGAAAAAAATTTCAAAATGCAGTAGCTAATTTTGCTTCTCTTTACAGTTTGTGGTGATGCTGGTGGCTTTATGGCTGCACTGTTAATAAGTTTAAAGGATAATCTTCTCTAAAGCACTGAAATGTTCCATCCCGTCAAGTGAAACATTTCTATTTTAGGGGGTGTTTTTCTCCAGTGAATTCTGCTTCCTTTCTCACTTCCCTTTTCTGCCAAGCTCATGTTAAACTTCTAGTGTGTGACATTATCCTTACAGATCAGCAGTGTCCTGTATTGTGCGATACAATTTATTTTTGTTTAGCCCCGCTCACGTCTGTCAGGCCCCTGGAGAGAAAGAAATGGTTACCTCTGCTTTGCCAGGTACAGGGACTGTCTCATATGCGGAAAGAGTAAAACCAGATGCAGGGATGGAGTGAAGCAGAAGAAACTGAACTTGAAACTTGCCAAGGTTTAAAGGGATTCATGTGGCAGATGGGTCTCAGCTGAGGCAGAAGAGGTGGATGAGTAATGGGAAGGAAAAACTGAATGAACTTCAGAGTTGGTTTGAGTCTAACACAAACAGGATGGTCTTCAAGGCAGATGTGAAGACGGGAAGTGCCTTGGCGGCAGAGGCATTTCCAGGCTGGGGAGTGGTGGTGGTTGGAGAGGAAGGGAGATGGTCCCTGCTCTGACCAGCCACCGCGAGGAGGTCTTGGGAAGGGAGAGAGAGACTGCCTACCTGGATTATGGCTTCTCTGATGGCAAGAGGACAAAGGAGGATGACGTGGCTGAACAGGGTTTGGCAGTAGGTAGGATTTGGAGAAGTTTGTTAGGTTTGCAGAGGACATTGTGGAGTGACTGCACATGAACTTCTGGCCTGTCGTCATCTGCTTGCAATCCTACAGTACACAGGAGAAGCACATACAGGGAAAATAAGTGATATTCTTCTTGTTCTTATGAGTGTGTATTAGTAATGGATGTGATGATTTAGTTTGAATACATGGTTTGCCAGAAACAGGACAAGATAAGAACATGTCAGGAAGGAAAGGTTGAATATGGAGTAGCCTTCTGAGCTTTAGGAAATTCAGTTTCTTCAGTGAGTACCAGCTTTCTTCAAAAAGTATTTTATCTTATTATGAATCTAAGCTTTTTACCAAAAAAAAAAAAAAAAGTGTTTCCAGTCTTTGTGTGCATAGATGTTAGTCATCTTAGATTATGTCCAGTGCTCCCTTCCTTCTTTAAGTGTGTGGGTGGTTGTCTCTGTGCTGTTCTTGGAGAGATCTAGTCTTGCTGGGTCCTGCCTACAATGGAAAACCAACTCATTTTGCCACAACCATTGTTGGTGACAGCCTGTGACTGCCAGGCAAAGTGTCAGCAGCTCCTGGGTTAAGGGACTGGCGTCCAGGATTCAGAACTGAGCCTTGGATGCTCCACCCCAGCAAACAGGGGCCAGGGCAGATTCTTTGGGACTTTCCAGTTTGCTTCATGGTACCTACTGCCATCCGAAGTGTGGAGCAAAGCAGGAGAAGCAAAGTTGTGACTTCCCAAGTGTTTGGAAGAGAGCAGGCTGGAGGTTGTGACTTAGCAAAGCCCCGAGTGAGTCCCTCAGGTACACTCGGTGGGATTTAAGTCGTTGTTTGAAGTTCAGCACAGGTATAAATGCATTATCAAATATAAATAGCTATGATATTAAGCGTGCACTGCATTTTAAAATGCTTTTCTGAATAGAGTTCAGGGACAATATACCTACGAATACGAATCACAGATATTGATTCTTATTCCTGTATCGCATTAACTGAAGCCTTATTTCTAGAGACTTTTTCTATTAAAAGTTTAAATAAGTCATGCAGAATAAATAATATCACTACCCTGATATAGCAGTAACGTCAGTTCAGCATGAAGAGTGGTTATTTGTCTTTGTAGTAATTCTTAGTTGACTTTATTTAGTTCTGAAGTTTTAAAAGTATTTTATAAATTTTCATGACGCTAAATAAAATAGAAGTTGCCATTCATTCTAAAACTTTGCAGCTGTATATAGAGCATTTGGTTTTTACTCTGTATGAAATCTGGTTGTTTTCCAGTTTTGCTGAACAGGTTGATTCTTGATTATCTAAAGAATTAGCAAAAGATAACTGTGCCTATATACATATATAACTAAGCTGTGTTTTTTCATTCAAAAGAGAGGAAATTTCTCCTCCTATATCAGTTCTTCATATATTTTTCCTGTATCCCCCCAAATATTTTAAATTACGCATGCACGATTATTTAACAGCTGTACCTTTAAACTATAAAGTGTTTGCATTTAATAAACAAACTACTTTAGAATTTTCCAAGGAGTGTCTTTTTCCATCGTGTACTTTGACATTTTCCATTTGGGAAACCTCTATTTGGGAAGCTTTTGATGAGATGATCATCAAAGAGTGGAAACGTGATGATTTCCAAACTGTTTTAAAATACCTCATTACGTCCAAATTGTTGCATTGATTTTCCTATTTATTTATTTACCCTTAGTCTTGGAAAATGCGTCCCATCCCTAGAAAATGTTCACAAGGAAATTTTCTGCTAAATAATAAATTTAAAATCAGGCCTTAAAATTCTAATAACACAATTGTGTTTTCTTTAGGCAGAACAAATAATGTTTTATATGAGTAATAGGAAACTCCTCGATATGATGCTTTAGGCGTCTTTCTGGGATTTTAGAAGAAGGTGGGTCTCTAGCCTAAGAAGCATCCCACATGATTTGGACCACGTGTTGATTTCAGATACCTAAACAGGGAGTGTACTGGCCTGTGCCAATTTGCTGATATTGGTAGAGTTGCCCTGGGGTAGATTTCCCATGACATACCCAGCAAACAATTTACAAACTTAGCAAAAAGTTGCATAATGTTTTAAAGCATTCATAAAAACACTGGCTGGTTATCAGTGTGGATTATCATTAACAGGTATCTGATCTTAGTAAAAGAAAATAAAAAAAATAGCTCGCATATGAATTCATCTTTGCAGGAATTTCCCATATTTAATGACTGAAAAGTCAATTCTGGTGCAGATGAATCATACAGAGTTTAGATGAAACCTGTTGAGTTTGGACTTTTGCAGCATTAGTCAGTGCAAAATGTTAGGTGTTTCGATAGAAACACAGAAAGGAAGTGAGAAATAGAATGGAAAAGCCTATGTGATTTTTTTCTCTCTTTTATGTGAAGCTTTGGCTAGTCTTTTAATATCTATTTGAAATACGGTCACTATAATAAATAACTTAAGGTGTCTGTTTCTGTTTAACGATGTCAGAGAATTCCCTTCTCCATTAAATAAATTAATTATAAACTGGAAATTCCAGTACTTTGTTCACTGTTCCTTAAGTTAGCATATTTCTAGGAGCTTTCTGTGAATGTAATTCCTGCTGCACTGGTGCTTTTGTTTCTCTTCATCTGTGGAGCTGGGGCTCTACTGTAAGGATAGAATTCTATCAGTATTTTTTTTTTTCTTTTTTCACATTTGATGTGGTATTTTGCATACAGCTGCAGAGTAGACAGTTACCTTTGAAAAGAACATTTGGCTGGTTTAATTTGATTAGAGCAAACCACCTCAATCATTTCTGAACTAAGACCGTTTTCATTTTAACTTGGCAGTCGGAGTCGGGAATGTCCTGACTGTGCTTAGATGTTTGGGGGAGGACTCGTTGGGACACAGAGCTACCGCCAAAGTGAAACAACCTTAGAGGACTTTGCCCACTCTGCTCCTTCCCCATAAAGAGAGAGGGCTGCGAAGCCATTGAATGTCACATTTAACCTTCGCTCATTATGACAAGGAATTGGCCTCCTTGGGAGTGTTTCTACAAAAAATTGGAAACTTTTAATGCATAGAAATACATAATCATACATTTAAAAAAACCCCTCATGATATTAAAAACAGGCAGAGGAAATGACAGTCTTTTATTTATAACAAACTAAACATCCCTAGCAACAGCCATTTTGAATAAAGTTATAATAAAATCCAGCATATAAATAGAAATATGGTGAGTTTCTCATGGATATATTGTATCAATGTTTAAATTGTATCCCTTTTAGTAAGTCTCAGTGAGATTGTCATTCTCCCATCTTTGACTTTCTACCTCTTTCCTCATTCTATAAATATCTTGTGATGGTGTTTTATGTTGCATATTAAAGATGGAATTAGATTCTTCAGATTTACAGTACTATGTATTATACGTGATTTTTGCTTTTCAGTTGCCCTCACTGGTGATCAAATAATTTTCCTAGAAAAAGTCTTGTGGTTGTCTAGAATATCAATGTGTCTCTTAATAAATGACAGCCCTTCAGTAAATTATAGCTGGATGGCTCCGGAAAAGATGGTTCTGATCTTCAAGTGCTCTGACTTTGCAGTAGTGGGTCATCACATATACAGTATTTTAACCAGAAGATTGCAGTTGAAGGAAGATCTTCTGGTTATTCTTGTATTATGTTCTGGAAAACAATATGCACAGTTATTTGTTCATCTATGTGAGCAGCCTAACATTTGCTACTAATTTGGGAATTGCATCCACGTCTGCCAGCTAATCCAGGAATGCAATTGTAAATTTAAGGCTTTAGTTTCTGCTGGTGAAGTTAAAGTCTGTAGAGCTACACTAATCAAACAGCTCTGGTTGTTCAACTAATAAATTCCTAACGTTAAGATGAACAAAAATGCATTAGGTCAGGCGGTCTGTGCAGAGGTGTCCCATCGAGCCTGCTCATTTGAGACTTTTCCATTCAGATTTTAGATGCCATGACTGTTGAGTTTATCAAACTGGGGTATAAATATAGCTCTTTCATTTGGAGGTTTTTCACTGATAATGAACTCAGAGCTTCTGTTGACCTGTTTCACTCCTCCCGATTACATTCCCTTTTAGCACCACAAATAATTCTTCTCTGTCTTAGTATATACCATCTGAACTATTTACTGTCTACCTCTGTGTTGTCACCTGGTCAATTTATACAGTGCTGTGCTTACCCCCAAACTCCAGGTTGGATCACAGGCACAGTCGTTTCAGTCCAATGTACAGCTCCCTACTTCAAGAGAAAATGCTTCTGTAGCTACAAGTAGAGACTTTCTGATTGCTGTACAGTATTGAAAGTTTATGTCTAACTTGTTATTCACTAGCACAGCACTAGAACCTGTGTTATTGATTTCTAGGTTTCTCCTGAACAGTGAAAGTTGATGACCTGCATTATTTTTCTCTGCTAGGAAGTAGGTTATAAGGTGAATCTGGTTTTGCTAATTTTATCTAACAGCATACTTTGTTTGTATTTGTGATCTTTATGACATAGAGATTGAGCAGCATCTGCACTTTTAATTAGTGTGCTGTTTATCCTTAGATAACCTTCTAGATTGTTAATGGAGATAGGCCTACCCACTGATTTTTGTGGTTTTGCTGCAGACATCTCTAATCAATTTGCTGCCTTAATGTTAATCTCTGCTTTTTATAAAATGCTGAGCAACAAGTTTTGATCAAAGCAATACCTGTATCTAGACAAGCTTGAATCAAAAACTAGAGTCTGAAAATCGGAATTAAATGTCTCATTAAACTTAAAAGATTTGGCAGCCTGTATCTTTTCATTGCACAGAATCCTGTTTATCACATTGCCTTTACATTTGTAACATCATCTAAAAAAAAAAAAAAAAAAAAGGAGAGTTACTTGGCATTACTTAATTCTATGCTGCTTATTATTAATCTTGTCTCTCTTCTTAAGAAATCAGTAAGGTTTTATTACTTTTTGATTTTATTTGGTTAGATTAAAACCCACCATTTGGAGGTGTCAGTTATTTCAAAAGTAAATCTTTATGCAGTAGTGAAAAAATACAAACAGAAATGAGACTGGAACTGAAGACCATGGCAATACTACAGCAAAAGTAGTTAGGAGTTGCACATAAGAGTCGAGTAACCCATTTGACTAAAAATGAAAGGTATTTGTGGCTATAGATAAAACCCAGATAGGTGAATAACGCTGATGAGGGAGTCTTTTTAGAAGACATTTAAAGTATATTGGAATGTCCCAAATCAATAGGATATTGCGATGTCTGTAAGAAAATACATTTCAAAGCCTGCTTGTTTTCCAGTAACCCAAAGCTGAGAGTGGACAAGACCATTCTGCAGAAACAAAGTGGAAGTCATAAAAAGCAGATTTAAATCTTCTGCCATCCCCTAGATCAGAGAAAGGATATTGAGCCCATAATTCTGGAAGAAGCTATAAAGTCAGCTAAGTTTACTAAAATGGTAATAAAGGACAATTTAAGCCACTGTTCATAATGAAGTGGACAAATGAAACAAGGTTTAAAGACAAAACTTATAGACACCGTCAATGAAGCAGCTATTCCTGGAGCACAAGGAAAGGATATCACCCTCTGCATGGCCTGAGGTAACTTGCCATAGTTTAAGAAATTCTTACAGTCAAGACACACAGTCATAGTGGCCACAATAATTAAATCTGATATTTTTGGGAAAGGAGTGGTTCCCAAACTTGATGTAGTAACAATAGGCTTTAGAAAAGAAAGATTAAGAAACAGGAGGTGATAAAAAATTCAACAGTCAAGAGGAAGGATGGGAAAAGGCTTAGATTTAACATCGCAAGTACTTAAATAGAGATTTGCAGCAGCATATTTTGTCACTTGGGCCATACACCTTTCCCTGGTGTGATGCTCTGTCTGGTCACTGGAAGTCCTGGCTGTGCTTTGGATCTGTAGCCTCTTCCTGGGTGCTGTTTATAGCAGGACAATTTACGTGCTGGTTCCCCAGACTCTCCGGAGGGATGGGGAATGTCAAAGGGAGACACCAAACTTTATCTACCCCTGTTATGGCTCTGCTCCAGTATATCATGATGGATGCACAGAAGGTACACATAGCCGTGGATAAAAAAAATAAAACAGGAATGTAAGCTAATTGTGAGCAGACACCTAACTGTAACCAACTGAATGTTAAAAGTATACTCCATCTTAGTCATTTAGAGTCTCCAGATAGTAAGTGCAGAGAGAGGATGCGCTTTCTGAGAATAATTCAACCCACACGCCCTCCTTACCCACCCTGGAGCAGAAGGAGTTGTCCTCTGGAAGCTCCTGCCTCTTTCTTGTTGGCTGCAGAGAGAGCCCAGGTGGCTGACACAGAGTGGACACGCAGCTGGAGCCTCCTGCAGCTGCAGGAGCTGAATGCCCATCGCTCTGCTTCAAGCTTCAAGGCACAAAGTGGAAACACTAGTAGGGAGATCATACAGCAAATAAGAGAAATTACAAAAGCAAATAGGAGATT
This sequence comes from Caloenas nicobarica, assembly GCF_036013445.1. Taxonomy (NCBI): domain Eukaryota; kingdom Metazoa; phylum Chordata; class Aves; order Columbiformes; family Columbidae; genus Caloenas; species Caloenas nicobarica. Next base: position 25,729,028 of record NC_088246.1, on the reverse strand, counting down.
GTTTTGAGGGTGGGGAAACAAAAAGCTAGTCTTGAAATCAGGGGGCACTTGAACTATGAGAAACTAGAGGAGGTTTTCAAATAAGAAATTAGTATTATAGGGGAACTTTTTTTTTTTACAAAATCTGTAGTATATGGGTTGTTGGAAAGGGCTTATACAAGGCACTTTTTTTCATCATCTACCAAAAATGATGTATTTTTCCTAGTATCACAGAATCACAGAATCACACACAATAACCTGTGGGTTTCTGTGAAATGTACTGACTTCAGACAATCTGCTCCTAGTTTGCACTTGGCATTGAAATGCTAAGGGAACAGGATGTAGCTGGACTGGTGCGCACTGGCTGGTTACCCTCTACCCAATTTTAAGAAGGCATTTGATCAAAACTTGTTAATCCTTTACAAGAGGAAGAGTAGCTGAAGACGTGTTGGAGATGGCCAGTCATGCAGCCTACCAGTGGTTTGAGGCATCTTTCAAAGCTTTCTCAGATGTAGTGTCTCTTGCTTATTTTTCTCATTTCCCTTCATTCTGCCATCCTGGTCTCATACAGGATTTATCACTAAGTTGAATACTTGTCTCATTATTGATAAAATCCTGATGCTACACATAGTTTCATTGCCTCGAATTCCTTTTGAGCAAATTACGTGATTGCACAATTGCAAGTAGTTGGAAAATTCCGGTGTCTAACTTGTATTCACTCTAAATTATCTGAGTTCTTGCAAGACAGTGGTACTGTACCTTTATCTCTTGGAATATATATTTTTTTAAATTTCAAGTTTTGTTTTTCTGTAATCTCAAAACATGTCAGCCCACATTGCTCAGTAATAGCCTGCAAAATTAAAATCAGTCAATAACGCTAACAGATTCTGCTCCATCACCTTTTATGTTGAGTGTATGTTTGAGTTAGTTTTTTTATAGCTTGATTTACAGCTTGAAAACAGCTTTTTTATTATGGAACCACTAAGACAATATAATTGTAGTAAAACGAATGATCTGCTCTATTGAGCTGTTTGGATATGCATATTACACGTGCGTGTATATGTGGAAAAGCATGAAAATTTCAAAATTTGACTGCTTTTATACCAGGAAGTTCAGAGTTATTATTTTGTAACATGAATGAAGATTGTTAGACATGTAGGACTGTAATTAGTTTAAAGTCTGTGCCTTAAAAATGTTCGAACAGGTTTCTTTTTTAAAGTTAAAAGAAAAAATTGAAAGGGAATGAGGGCAAGCTGGGGTGGGGGGGTGGGAGGGGAAGCCGATTGTTTTTAAAGGGTTACATGACATTGAAAATTGGAAGTTGGAACTGAAATACTGCCTCACTCCTAAGTATAATAAAATAGTAAGTTTTATTAAATGTATTCTGGAAAGAGTAAATTAAAATTCTAAAGCCTGATGTGAGTGGCAAAGAGCCCAGGCAATATCCAAAAGAGTAAACTTCTAACGGCTTAACCTAACTGAGGCACAGTCCACTGGAGCAGGCAATTGGACAGGGGATGTCAATGTTTAAAAGTACCAGAACTAATTTTTGAAACACATGGCTTTTTTTCCTCCTGTGTGGAGTAGAAATACATATTTTTAAAAGGCTTTAGGAAATATTTAGATGATGGGATTATGTGTCACCTTTTAATATCGGCCCTTTTTTAATGTTGACCCTTTTTAAAATTTTTCAAATCTTGTAAATTTAAAGTCACTTTCAATTCTTTTCCTTCAAGCACGAAATTACCGTCTTTAAACTGCATTATTCATTCAGTTCCAGAACTCTTTCATCCCAGAGCACATCCTTTATACAAAAATATCACCATATCCTCTTTTCAGCTTTTAAATGGAGTCTTAAAAAGACTGTTGAGTTCTTCAAATAATTTATCTAAAATTTTCTGAATGGACAGGGTTATCATGGCATTTCTAATATATTGATTGCTGTCATTTTCACAAGCCCGAAAAGGTATTCTTGTGCTTTGGAAAATCTAAATCCGTGTCACTTCTCTGCCTTCTGGAGTGAAATCACGTGGACTGTACTGCACTTAGATCAATAGTCCTATACTGTAGGGGACTTGCATACGGAGGCTTTCATGGAAATGAAGACGACTGTGTCTTCCTGGTTTTAGGAAAAAAAAAAAAAAAAGCTCTACTGTGCCTGTTTCTTCCAAATGGACTTGAGACAGTTGTTTCTCAGTCAAATATTTTCTTAATCCAGACACAGACTCGTATTTCAGAACATATAGATGCCAATTGTGATGTTGAAAACCAAGACATGCCTGCATGAAAAGTAGGTAAGGGAAATCACCAGAATATTCGACTTTTTCTTCACCGAAAGTCACTTCAATTCAGGGATAACTCAGAAAGCAGCTGAATGGACCTTTATAAAACATATGAACTAAGTCACTTCTAAGTGGAGACAGCTGGGGTCTATTTAATATCCTGTGTAAAATGGTAGAGGTCAGCTTCCTGGAATAACTTTGGAATTTTATTTCACGAATATCCTACTGCTGCAGGGACCTGGGGTGATGAGGAGGCTCTGAAACTAAAATGGGCCATAAGGGAAAGCTCCAGGGCTGTAGCTCTCATTGTAGCTCTGCCTTTGGTGCGGGATGGTAGGAAGCATCTTGTGGCCTGAGCTATCTGCACATCCTCCTAAATGTCTGTTGTGTGGGTGCTTATTAATGCAGGCAACTGGTCTCATTTTTTTCTTCTGATCCTATATTCTTATGATTTGGAAATCACAGCGAAGTGACACTTTGGACAACAAGCGATTCTCAAATGTACTGATGATCCTAAATACCTACATTATTTTGTAATCACTTATCTTGACAGTTTTATGGTGTCTTTTTTCCCCTTGCAATTAATGCAGCCATATCTTTACTGTCTAAGGTCATACATTTCCTTAATGTGTTCCCTGTATCTGTTCAATTTAATTACTCTTGGCTCCTTGAGTTTGGAATCTTATTTAATTTCTAACTCCTGTTGTTCCATTATGTATTGGCCATGTGGTGAAAAAAAATATATTTGTAGGCCAGTGCCACTGGTAAGTGTTCGCACATGCATGCAAAAGTTACACAACATAGCAATTTATATAATTGGTAGTCCAGTGACAGCTTAATTAAAGGCCTGTGGTGCAATAAGCATGAAAATTCATATAAAATTGTACATAAATAAAGATGTCCAGTATCATTAGATACATTTCACAGTGTGAAAATTTGGCTTTTCCTTGAGTATGTATTTAAATAAAAGACAAATGGAAGCTCTAAAGAAGAACTAAAAGGGGTAATTGTTTCTGTTAGATGGAAAAAAGGTGGAAACAAAACAAACAAACAAACAAACAAAAATTTAGTAGTGTGCCAGTGGAATAGGCAAGCCAACCACTGCTAGAAAAGGCTTTGTTAGACTGCAGATTCTGTGAGCCCTGCATGGTGTGTAGTGTTGCCTGTTTAGTCAATTGTACAAATGCTAGAGACCATCAGCTGTGGTATAAGTTTCTGTGCTGTTTCTCTGAACAGAGGTAAATAGGATGATTGTAGGGGTTGGGGATGGATTAGAGAAAATAATGAGCAGCAGCTCCTTCAGCCCTCAGTGTCTCCTGACTTATTCTTGAAATAAAAATAATTACATTAATAAAACAATTCATGTATGGCTTAGAAAGGGTTAGAACATTTTCCATCTCACCCAGGGTTTTTCTGAAGCAAAAAAAGAGCAGATAGCTTAGGGAGTGGTGTAAGAGCAGGACAGACCTGAAGTGGCAAATTAAGACCGGACGGTTTTGATGCTGACTTACTCTGTGATCTTAATTAATCTGTATCGGCTGCCTTGAAAGTCCGTGCAGCATTTGCAGGCAGATGTGCGCCAGCCCAGCCGCATCCCCAGGGAGATCCCCCCTCGCTGGGCTGCTGCTCCGATCCGGCTGATGGTGTCAGCTCTGCTGAGGCTCCGCCGTCCCCTCCGCTGGCCACGCGTCTCCCCACGCTCAGCCTGAGCCGACACCAGCTGCGGGGACGGCGCAGAGCACGCTCGTCTGCGCTTCCAAAGCTTGGGTAGATGTACTTTGGTTTCATTTGCCTGGATGTAAACAAGTTTTAGCGCTCCAGGAGCCAGGCCTTGTTTTGCAAGATTTGTTGTAGTTTGCTCCTTTCTTTCAGAAATGTGAAAGACGTTGTCACAAAACAAGCAAAATACAGTTTTGTCATGTATTTACATCTGGCATACACTATCATTTACAAAATACTGAATTTATTTCTAAACTATCCATGCATTAAAATGTAAACCCTAATCTCACGCTGCTAAAAGACGCCCCAAAAGAAATAGTTGCCTTTGCTCTGAAGCAATAAAACAGTCGAATAAAATTTATTGCCAGCTCAAAATGCTACTAACACCTCATTTTCATTGCCAAACTCTGCAAATAATCTTTAATTTGTTTTCTTTTACATATGTGTGCAAGAGCTTAAAGGAAATACTTAAGGAGCTGTACAGCCGGTAGAATACTTCACTCTGTGTGCATTAATCTTTAAATGGCTGGCTTGTAGTGCAGTGTAAACGGGCTGGAAAAGGAGGCAACGTGTATTAGACATCTACCTGAAGAACTGGAGGATGAAAGCACCCGAGAATCTTGCAGAAATAGACATTTTTGGTTTTCTTTACATGTGCCATGAATTAATTAAAAAAAAAGACAGCTTAGTAGAAGAAATGACATGACAGCCAAGGAGCTTGTATGGCCACATGCGAATGACTGTGAACTGGAAACAGAGCAGCCATGAAGTCCACATTTTTAAAAACTTGTAAGATGTAATGCCTTAAATTCTGATGAAATGTGTAAGGAATTTGCATACTAATGGAAACGAGGATCCCTTTTTATGTATTGAGTGTTTAAGGGCAATTGCCCCCTGGCTGAATTTATTAAGCCAGAAAAATCTTGTAAATTTCTGTTGAAGATTTATTAGTCCCATTTGTTTCTGTTCTGTACAACATGAATATTAAACTCAATCCTGCAAGTTTGTCACAGGTGAAACTCACTTTCAAATTAAAGGAAATTCTGGACCTGAGCCAAAGCCAGTTAAATACATGTACTGACTTTGTGAGGCTTAGGTAAAGACTTCTGTGTGCAGAGCTTTTTAGGACTGATCCTGGTCTGTGGGGGTTAAGTGAATAGGGCAGACGTGTTTTCGATGTCTTCTTTTTTTCTTTCAACTTCTCTCTCATTTTGTTTAAAGTTCCTTATGAGAAGAAATATTTTAAAATATCTTCAAGAATCAATTGAACATAATCTGGAATCCCACCAAGTAAAATTACTCAATTTTAGTCTTCCTGGGAAAGAGTCATCATTCCTAAATTCAGTTAAATCCAAGCATCTTCCATAGCAAGCAGGGAGAGACAGCCCCTGTCCCCAGAGTGATTCAACTAACCTACTTCTTTCCCTTGAATATATGGAGACCTACCTGGCACGTTCAGACCAAACACAAAACCCCCGAGCGTCTCTGTTACCTGAGTGATATCTCTTCCACGGCAGCTGAGAGAACTTGGCGCTCCACAAGCTCTGCCAGGCAGTTGTGTAGATGGATGGCATTTCATCTCTCTGATGGTGGATGGCCAAAGACAGCTACGTCCAATGGAGTTGGCATTTTTCTTGCAAGCCTTAAATCTGCCTTCTGTATGTGCTGAATTTAAGTGTTACCTTAACTTTGTATTCCCTTGGGGTTTATGCTTTGGTTTTAGAACAAATATCCCCTCACTGCGTTTTCTTCAATTTATAAGTTATATATTAGTCTCTGCCACTCAGTTTTTCTTTTAGAATGCAATTTCTGAAGAGGAATGCAATGCTGAGATGCATAAATCTGGCCGCTTCCCAGAACCTGGCCAAATCCTGTTTATTTTTCTTACCCATGTGAACAATTGCCTTTGCCTTTTGATTTTTGGAAATCACAGGGTGCTATTTACTTTTGGGCAGATGGGATGTGACTCGTAGCACTTCAAGTGATGGTGGTAGGACATGGCACAGCGCTCCTGGAAGGCTGGTTGAGTTCACTGTGTTCCCTTCCAGGTTTTGCTGAAGTGAATGGAGGAATTCCTTTTGTGTTCAGTTAACGATGCCCCTGGCATCACGGCTCATGCGCTTCTTGGGACTACATCTGGCATCCAAGCCTGATCAAGGTCATTCCCCAAATCAAGTGTAGCCAAAAAGCACTGTGAACCGTGTCTCTATTTTTATGTCTTTTAACCTCATGCAGGACAAGCATGTGTGGAAATCACACAAAATGTGGTAGACTTTTTGGATTTTCACTTGGTCTGTTGCTGAATGTGGCAACTGCGTTCGCCACCCAACCACTGTGCTTGCGTTGGAAATGGGTGGACATGTCTGGTCCATTTTCAGGAAATTTTGAGCAGTTCCAGTGAATCAATAAACAGATTCTTTCAACAGACTGAGACACTTTTAAAAGTTGTTTTCATGTGGTTTAAATATCCAGTGTTAAACTGCTGTTTCCATTTGTAAGATAACAAGAACTGCTCATATCCAGTGCTGTTTTCTAGGCCCTCAGGTAACGACCAGGAAAGCAACAGTTCACAGTTTTGTTCATTTCAGAATTTAAGGAGAAAAAATATTGCGATGAACTCCTCTTTGGAATAAATTGTGAACATTGTTTTCAGAGCTGTGTGACCATGTTAAAGAATTAATTTGAGTCCGACAGGTAATTGAAAAGTTAGGAAGGAGAGACTGTGATACAGGTGAGGGCACTTGAGGGGAGCTCACAACCGGGTCCGAAGTTGCAAAGTTGTCACTGGGTGGGTAAGAGAAGCCAGACCAGGAACCACAAACAGCATCTGTCATAGTAGATACGGGTTTACATAGCATACAGGGAGTTACATTGCTCTGCCCAGGTAATGACTGGCTGACTATAAGGAAAACAAAAATTACCTTTTTTGGCCTTTTGTTTTTCATCCCATGTGCACAGACAATGAATTCTTTTTTTTTTTTTCTTCTCTTCTTTTCTTTCTCAAAGAGAGCAGACATATATCAGGGACAAAGTTTTAGATGATGTCTGTTTCCTTAGAAGTCGCTTAGGTTACCTGCATGCTGGAAGTTAAGCTCAGCCATAAGTTCTTTGTTAGTTCAGGACTAATGGCTCATGCAAGATAGAGATCTATGACAGGTACTCTTCCTTTTCTCTGCACACTACTGCCCTAGCTCCAAAACTGCTCAAAGCTTGTATTATGTCAACTGACCGTGCTGTCCTAGCAATAAACAAACAGATTCTGTAAGAAGTTTGCACCTGATTTCCCAGCGTGGTGCTTGTTTTATTCTCTTACCAAGGATTTTCTTTTCTATAGTGTCATATAGAGAGCCAAGAACATTGTATTTAAGAAATTATACATAACGATAAAACCAAATATAAAAAAATAGGCATGCCAGTGAACCATGCAATGTTTTACTGTGTTTTACTCCTATGTATACTAATTGCTTTCTGTTTAATGCATGGATATGCAGCATGTTGCATTAAAAAGCCTACAGATTTCCTTAATAATTCCTTGAATACATTAGAACAACACAATTCAAAGGACTAAAAAGAACTAATTTGGGTTTCAAATTAACAGCTGTCTTTACTAATATATATGCAATTTATTTATTTTGTGTGTATCAGTATTGTCAACTTTAGCCAATTTAGCCTCTTATTTTTCTTTAGATTGTTTTTTCTCCTGTTTTCCTATTTTTCTTTTGCTTTTGCTGTGGAGTTCACAGTATTGTTGAACCATGGAAGTTTTCCCTTTTCAAAAGTCAGGTCTTGATCCTTCTTTGAGAAATACAGACCATTTGGTCCCTTCTCTTCCTATTAAGCATTGCAGAAATGTATTTTCTTACAAGGCTTTAATGTGCCAATGTCTCACAAATCACTGCGACAATACTTTTTCTGAGGGTCTTAATCAAAGCTGTTGCTAATGCCAGTAAAAGTACCACAGCAAGACAAATTGCACCTGCTGCTATCTTTACTCCCCTCATCACTGTAAGTAGCTTTGGGTTCCTTTCAGCTGCTGCCAGCACTGGCCCTTCTTCCTACAAAGTGGCTGCAGCATCCTCAGGGCTGGCGTGTTTTTGCACCATTTAGCAAGCTCCCTTACCTTGCTTGATCAGCGGCTCTGACCACTAGATTTGCTCCTCAGAAGTGCTGTCAGTCAGGCTGTGGTTACTTGTGTTCCTGGGGGCTTAGTGTATGCTGGAAGGTTTATTCAGATTCAAACAGAACCCGTGTTTTGCGTACAGCCGCCATCCTCTGGTATAATTGTGGCTCAGTTGATGGTAAGCATCAAAACAGTAGGCCTCTTCTGTCATCTTCTGTAATACCTGCTTCTTGGTTTTTTAGGTTTCCTCATGTGTCTCTAAAAAGCAAGAGCTTGGAATCAAATTTGCATTGGAAATACCACTTAAAAATGCTGAATTAAACACCTCGGGAACTGCTGTGATATTGCAAGGATTTTAAAAACTATATGAGATGATACAGAGTATCAAACAGGCCATTTGATATTTTGCTGTGAATACTTTTCATATGGAGTGGAGGATTGTTATTTCCTTCGTTATTTTTGATATTTTTGCATCATTAAGTCTCAAGTGTAGATAGATTAGATTATTAGGCTGCTAAAGAATGAAGAACAATTTATAGTGTTGTAAAATCTTCTGAAGATGAGTTGTTAATTTTATTTAAATCTAGGAAAATGATCATCGAGTTACATTTAGATCCTGTAGGTTTGGCACAATCATGAATTCCAACCGGAACTGAAATGTGGAGTCTGTACCAATCAGTTTGACTGTGAGCTACACATGAATAAAGACTGGATTTTGTTTGTCCCATCTTGCACCAGGTACAGCTGGGAGTCCAGAATAACTTCTGTGCTCCTTTCATTTGCATTAAACAAAATCAATAATCAGACATAAGCTTTAGTTGCATGTTGAGCAATTTAGGGAATGTAAAAAGAAATGCAGCTTTTCCTGAGGTAGGTGTTCTACAGAAAATCTGAAACACTTAACGAAGGATGCACATCCCCTGCCAATGAATCAGAACATCTTGAATTTGTACTCTGAACTGGAATCTTGTGGGAGCTTACTGGGAGCTCTCGGTACTGTACAACAGCAGTGTAGGTGACTCTGAAAGGCAGTGTACATTTGCTTGCTCAAGTATCACATGAGAGCACTATGAATAGGTCAGACAGCTATTGCTGATCCTAAACAATCTGTCAGCGACTGTCTTCGTAACAGGCCATGTTATTTTTCTGGTTTGGGGGTGACCTGGCCTGTCCCTTGCAGGGAGAATCTGACAGTCTGTTTGGTACAGCAGCACACAGGAGTAAGTGTAGGCGCCAACAGGCTGGTATTTTCCCCTCAATAATGGCAATTGCTCAGTGTGTGGCCAGTTTGGATTTATAATCAATTGCAACAAGCTGTTAATAGACTGGTGAGGAGTTAAGTATTTCAAAAACCGGTGAACTCTAGGACAAGTCCTGAAAGTGAAGTTTTGCAAGGAAGGATGTTGTTTGAATTACTGAGCCTTACCAGATCCATTTCTGGTCCTTGCCTATTAAAAATAATCTCCCTTCACAAAGAAGGTGAACAAGAAATGGTAGCATGAGGGCTAAAAAAGACAGCATGCTGCTATAAACAAAGAGAGGTGCAGAAAATGTCTTGTGAAGTGTATTTTTCCTTGAAGTAAAACTCTTTAACAACTGCATCTTTTAGTGACTTGGGTGGCACAGGGAGTAAATGTGCTTGGTCTTTTCATCTTTTAGGCATGAATCTTGGCTTCTGTTGAAAACAAAAATTACTTTTGGTGGTTTCATCAGAGCAGACATTTGTCTGCATCACAAAACCATTCAGTCTGGCACCAGGGCCCGGCGTTGCTCAAGTGGGGCCCAGCGCAGGAGAGCCGGGGTGTTGCAGGTCAGGGCTGCAGGCAGTGCTGAGCGTTGAAAGCTTGCCCAGTCAGCCCACACTATCGGACTTTAGCCAGTGCTATTTACTTCACTTTCAAGAGCATCTATTTCTCTCTGTCACTTTCTCTGTCTCTCTTCCTCACAAACACTTAAAGAACAAAAACATCTTTTATAGAGCTAAGCATTTTAAATAATTTTTCCAAGTCAGAAAGGGAGAGAGACTGGAAAAAATTACAGCACAAAGCTCAGCTTGCAGATGAACGATTGCCTTGTCATCCTAATATCCCCCTTCCTTCCCTTAAACCTCACTGGTGAGTGGGCTCTAAGTGAGAATATTGGCTGGGCTCTGCTGGAGCAGGTCTCCAGGACAGGACTTTCTGCTGCCTTGCTTTCACCATGCAATTGCTTCTTCACGGTAGCTCTTTCTGCACTGTGCGCAGCAGATAATGAATGAGTGGCCGCAGAGTTGAAAACATCTATCTGCATAACATCTGCCTGTCCTAGATAAATTCATTTATTTTATGCGAGGTTATGTTCTGCCCTTTTCTGCTATTTGCCTGAAAGAGGTTTCTTCTGAAGGCAAGAAAAGATCCTGTTACTCTTTCCTGGGAGGGTAGCAGGGCAAGGAAAATATTCAGACTCCAAGAACCCAGTAGAAACTTAGACAATAAAGATTTGATGCATAAAGTTACCATCAGCAGCGCAGAGGTATGGAAGTTTATTTTAATTAATTGAGTTGGACTCGGCATTTGACTGCCAGTGGATGAAGCTCCCAGTGGGCTAGTTTGCGGTGCTGTGGGCAGAGCTGTGCTGTAGGGATTCAGTCCCGAGGTGGGTCAGTTGAGTGTGGGCTACGTGTCTTTGCGTTGTGTTGCAGTCTGCCGTGGAGGCATATCTGAAGTATTGATGCACATCGATGCAGCTGCAGCTGGTGTGAGAAGCACATTGGGAAGCTCCTGAAGATCCATATGCTTTTGAAAATGGAACTTAAGTCTTGCATTGCTACGTGCTTTTACAAATGTTATCCCAGAAAAAAAATGCACTTAAAATATGAGATCATTTGAATTTAGAGGCCTGTTCATCTGCACATGCTCTTTTTTAATCTAAAAGTACTTCACTGAAGCTCCTTCCAGCGAGAAGAATCTATGTCTGAAATACCAGCTTTCAGAGGCGTGGAGGAGTAGGTGATTGCTGATCAAGATGAGACAAAGCAGCATGTCCTGAACAAAGGGGAAGAGCTCTGTCATACGTTTCAGAGTGTGAAGCTCCATTTCCTGTTTTGCTACGTGGGACATGATCCTCCTCACATACATGTTCCGTTCCACTTGCCCAGCTATTGTCGTCTTCTTCTGAAATATGACCCCTTCGTTAGAATACATTGGGTATATGTGATGCCAAGTAGAGATTGGTTTCTGTTAGCAGAGACTTTTTTCTCCTCAAAAGCAAGAAAGGAGAAGGTATCTAATATAAAAAGTATGGGGAAAACTGTTTTTTCGAAGGAGTGCATAGTTCAAGAAGTTGGGGCGAACGAAGTGCTTGCTGCCGAGTGGCTTCCAGAGAACAGAAAAGTCTAGGACTGCTACTGAAATTTGGACTCAAAGGATGCCTGACTACCATTCTTCAATGCTTTTAGCTATGAGACGCTGAATTTTCTGTGCACTTAAAAATTATGGACTCATAGGATTAACAGGAGCCAAAGGCAGTGAAAGCAGAAGCTATTCAGGCTCCCCGTCACATATTTGTCAATAAAGCTCAATCATGACATGTAACAGTCTTGGTATCCTAATCTTGTGGTGTTTGCATAAACACTGTCAATCATAGATAAATTCTGTGCTGGTTTTCTGTCATGTGGATAAACACCTTTCAGAGTTAGAGTTGAGACTGCCAAACTCTTTCCATCTGAGTCTTTGTCCAGACTTATGAAACCTTAAAACTGTAGCCACATTACTGTGCCACTGGCTACCACACCAAAGTCTTCCTGAACATTTCTCCTACTCATAAATCAACGGCTCCAGTTCTCTTTCTCTGCCATGCATAAGCTAGGAAGTAACTCTTCCTAGGACAACACTTCCCAAAAAGTTAAAGTAAGTTCATGTTCTTGAAAAAGTTCTGAGGACAGGGACTTTTTGTTTAGTGATATGAGTGACCAGCAAAGTAAATGAATCTGTGTTCATCTTGGATTAGTCCTACTGCAATAAAAATAACAGTAAGTCTTTGGATGCTTTGGCAACAAGTATCTAATTCTTTGATCTTCCCTTTGACTATGCTTTGGGTAATTTTCCAGTTGTACTTACTCATCTGTTTGACAGTAGCCAAGAGAATGCATGTCCTACAGTTTTTCAGGTCTTACAGTCAGGTCTGGTTTTTGGTATTTCTTGCAGGTGGCTTGGGCTGGTGGGTTTGATCTCCATTGCTGTTGTCTCAGTTTGCTCAGGAAAAAATGTTTATTCCACTTGAAAATGGGTAACTTTGTAGCAGTTCTCAGAGCATCTCGAAAACAAGTCCAGTAACATTTAACGACTTTCTAGAAGCAGTTACCAAATTAGTACCAGTCAGTAGATGCAATAGTTTTCAAATTAATTGGCATAACCGTGCCTTTTCTTATAAAAGCATTAAGCATTCAGACTGTATATAGTAAAACGAAGACGAACTGATGTGCGTTTGTCAGACTACATGTTGTAAGAAACTATGGACACTTCAAGAAGCATCATCTCGTTTTCTGCATTCAGAAAACCTTAGGTATTTTTGTAGGAAGGCAGGTATTCTGCTAGGTTATAGTAAGATCCACTTGGCAGTAGACTCATAAAATAAAACAGAGATATAGATTTGTAGCTGATAAGCTTTTTTTTTTCTTTTTTAAGTACAATTAACTTGAAAAAATGTCTGCATTATAACACAGGTACTCCATAAGTGTCTGTTCAACAACGTTCCGGTTCAGATCAACACGTCAGGCGGTGTATGACTCCGAGCCAAACATCTTGTTAAATACTTGCAGGATTTCCCATAGCGGATCTTACTTTAATCAAATAATTCAAACGTTTCTTTTTAAAGTACAATAGAAGGGCAGGGCTTGTGTTTACAAAGTATTCAGTATGGAAATCCTGTATTAATTGAGATACGTGTCCACATAGTAACTCTTTAAATAAAAGGCCTTTTACCGTTGCCTATTCCAGAGAGGCAACCACAGGCTGAACTACTCCGTCATGTACAGAAGATCATGAGAAAAGTGCAGTGCAGACAGCAGAGATGTTCCTTTCGAAGGCAGACAACTCAATGGATGATTTTTTCACAGTGGATGTAAAATAATGTAATTCAGAAAAAGTAGTTTTATCCCTATCGAAACTATCAAGTAACAAAGCTGTGTCTTTCTCAGTCTGTTTCCAAAATGATTAGAACAGGCAGTGCCAGATGTTGTCTTTTCGTAATATTGTGGATTCATATAAGCTGTGCTTTAAATTATTATCTTTCTAAGGCAGCAGCTATATTTTCTGTGAGTAAACACAATGTGCTTCCACCCAGCCTGATGCAGGATCTGGAGTTTTTATTATTAAGGGTAAAGCATTTACAGTTTCACATAAGGGGTGTATAAAAGGGAAAGATAATATTATTACATGGTGATAATATTATTACGTGGCAATAGGTGACTAGAATTGCGTTGCTCTGAATTCTTTATTTTGCTGTGCCAGAAAATGCCCAAATCAAAACAAGCCACATGCGGAAAACTTAAAATCTGCATTTCCCTCCACGGTGAGCTGGAAATTATGTGTTGCTTCTATATTCTATACACTGAAATATTTTTTCTTTTTTTTTTTCTTGAATTATAACTCTGCTATAATTGAAAAGATAATTTTGCCAGTGTATTAAATACCTGGCAAAAAAAGGTGTTTTAAAACATTTTTAGGTAAATGTAGGTCAACACAAAGGAATCATACAGTTGGAAATATTTTCCAGTGTTTACGTTCAGATGTTCAGACCTGTCTGGCTCCTCTCTATTTGCATGTGTTGGGGTTATAGGCAGTCCGGCTACATTCCACATTGATTTATATAAATATATTGCAGATTATTAACCTCCAGCCAAATACCAGCAAATTTTACTTTTCCAGGAGGTTTGCAACTTTTCATAAAACTGATTTACTCTGTAGAGGGTGTCTATCTTCCATGTGCACCCCATTAATGGAATCATAAAGACAGTGGTATTTGTCTTTATGAGAAACGTGCTGAGACGTTTGCTGCTACAGTCACTGTGTTCCCATAATCATTTAATTAAGATTTGTTCATATCACAATTACAGATTAAGTACAGATTACATTCTTTTAGAAGATGTAGAGTGACTTTGTCCATATTCTGTAACTCTGGTTCCTGAATTATTACTCACTGCAAAGCTTCTTTAAGTTAAAAGAAATGTGCATGTATTCATTTTCAAAACATGGTGGCTAATAAGCAATTTTTAGGTGTCCGGCCAAAGATTATTTAGGAATGCTTTTAAAGTGGGACCAGACCCTTAACATGTTAAGTCTGTATCATTTCAAGTGAAGAATAATGCTCTCTTAAGCCTGGATTACAGTCTTCACAGATAGTTGTGCCAATTCTTATCTTCCTTTCTCTTGTGAAATATTCTGAGTTTTAAGGTAAAAAGTAAAAACTCAGTACAAAGTGTTTTCCAATTCTGTTTGTCAAGTGGCTTCTTTGAAAAGCAATGACCCCCAAGGCTTTGTGCATGACCTGTTGTCTACAGATCCAGCATATAAAGCCTTTAGTCCTAGGACAAAGAACGAAAATATTGCTTGATAATGTTGTCAGAAATCCTGCACTTCCATAAAGTGAGGAACCAGTTTTTCGAAGCGAATAAATGGTACACGTAGTAAAACCATATAACTGCTGTGATGTTGACCAAATAAGCAGTAGCATCAACGCTACTTTTGGTTTATTGATGATAGGTTCTTCACTTTATAGAATTTTTCTCAATAATTGTATTCATACATTTTTTTAAATCTACTATCAACTAACAAAAGTCTTGCTTCAGAGAGAAAGACAATCTGACATGTAAAATTTAAAACTAAATGAATGAACACATTAGTGAAGTATATGAGCAGGGAACAAGCATCCTTCCATCTGTAAGATGGTTTCCTATTGTGATTTTGTAGAAGTGGGACTGGAGAAACGATAGTGAAAGTCACTGATATGAGCAGAGATGTGAAGCATTGAAGGATGGGAAGACGTTTGTGAAAATCCTAATTAAAAAGATAAAGAAATAGAGTAATCAGATAGGAATGTGACAGTAAGAAGAGCTTTGCAAATTAGTTTGAATTTGATGTTGTGCAACAAGGTGAAACAATAAAGAAATTTAAGTAAAAGAATGACAGAAAGTGATGAGAGAAGCAGGTTTTCTTAATTGCGGCATCTTGTGCGCGAAGTTTTTTTCCAGACTGTGTCCTGACAATGAAGGTATTCCTTGCATTCAGGAACTTGCAAGAGTAATCAGCACAAGAGTTCTGCTTCTGCTGAAGGAGATTTAATTCTAAAGCCATGTGATGGTGAACATGGGAGTTATATAGGTACACACCAAAGGTGCATGCGAACACCTGGTATTTTTTTTCTCAAAAATGTTACTTTTTTTTTTTTTTTAATGGTTACAGTAGATGCAGCATAGAATGTGGATAAATATCATTTCCTGTATTAAGTCTAGTTGTTCTGTCCAAAAAATATTTTCTTTCCATGTAATTATTTTACTTTGAACAGCAGATGGATTCTTAATACTTCATCCTATTTCAGAATGCACACATGACATAGAGATATGATATTATTGACGTATCAGTAGTTATCTGATGAATCAAGAGCTCAAAGATTGCTCTGCCTTTGGAAAGCTCTTTTTTCCATTCTATATACTGTAAGAAATTTAAATAGACATGTATGAGCTGCAAGGTACGTATGTCTGTAGTGGTTCCTGTATACTTACCTCCTCTTTTCTTTTCCTCCTCTCAGATTGTTTGATGTGTGCACCGTGTCACGAACAGACAGAGAGACCAAGTTAACATTAGTGTTTGAACATGTGGATCAAGACTTGACTACTTACTTGGATAAAGTTCCAGAGCCTGGAGTGCCTACTGAAACTATAAAGGTATTTAAGAAGATTTTGGGTATTATTTCAGGAAATATTATATACAAAGGGCAAAGAGATAAATCACAAAGACAAACTGCATTTTGATTCCGTGGAATTTTGTCATATCCAAATTGAGTAATGCCCAGGCTGGGACATGAACTGCAGCACAAAGATCTGTATTCACTGACAGATGTATTCTCTTTGTGGAAATGTTGCCTTTGGTTTTTTCTCTTTTAGGTTTATAAATCCTCTGAATCTCTACTGTTTTACCAAAAGTAACATTACAAATCATTAAGAAAGACCTTCTCTTGCATCTGTAGTGAGATTATTCCAGTATTGTTTAATTGAAGACTACTTGAACCTTCCCTAGAAGGCATCTGGCAGAGTGCTGGTTATTGTTAGAATGGATAAGATAAATCCTGTGCTCCTATCCCCTTCCCTTTGCCTTTTGTTTCCCCAAAAGACTCCTTTCATTTCCCATCCCTCTTGCCAGAAAGGTTTCTGCCTGTCCCAAGAGCAGGAAACATTCACCGTGGACCTGTGGTGAGCTCTGTAGAGGATGGGCTCAGGGAAGGGGGTAGCCATGACCAGTTGTTGTACAAGCTGGGAAGGGTCTTCTCTCAGTAACTGGAATGATGATCACAAAGTTTTCCCGTCATGTTATTTCATATTCTGCATCTGTAAGGGAGGACCTCTTCCCAGAATAGGGCATGCTTGCATTATTGGTACTAAAATATGTACACCAACTCCTTCTCTCCTGGGAATTTCACAGCAAAGTGCTACATTGAGGATCGTAGCATCAAATACCTGACAAAATATTTAGTCTCGGAAAGAGACGCAGAGGGATTGATGTTCTAACATTTTGACTGTGTCTGTTTAACATTTCTTTTGATTTTTCTTATTCTCATGAGAATAAATAATTTATGCTTTCAGAGACGGATTATGTTACATTTGTATAAGTACTTTCTGGAAGTACTATTGCATCTTAGTCTGGCAAAAGTCCTGAGGGAGGAAACAAAAACATGAAACCTATCTGAAATTCAGTTGGTTTAATATTTTTTTTGTTAACAGCTTCAAACTTACGAGTTGTTTGATCTTTCAGTATAAAATTAGACATAAAACTGATAAAGACCTTTTCACTTGTATCAAAGTCACAAATGTGTAACATCAGTGTGTTCCAACAACTATGTTTTTTAAGCCAACTTAGTGAATAAAATATATATTTTTTTAAAATGGATACAGCTTTTATTCAGTCCCAGCAGAAGCCTGGAATGTACCTCTTGCATTTGAAGGACATTTATGATAAGGCTTCCAGGATTCTACTTCCTTTTAGGGCTTTGAAGCCACCTAATAAAATATGAAAATGTATGTGAAAATAACATACAAGGGGACTGATGTATTATCAAACTATATATATTGAAATGGATGGGAACTGAATGACCAAACCTCTGAAATCTCAGTTTGAGATATCTTTTGAGCTATGTTTCATTTAAAGCAAGTAGAAGAGGTGAGCACTGGACTGAAATGTCTGTGATTTTTTCTAAAAGCCTGTTCTAATGTTTGCACTAGTAGCTTGTACTATGTATGTGTGAACATACATTTCATGGAGCTTATATACTGATGAAGGAAATGATTGCATTTACTTTTGAAAAGCATTATTCTGTATACAAGGTTTACTAGTTCAACCCTGTTGACATATCTGATAATTTGCTACAATAAAAGAGAAAAAACTAGCTGCACAGAAAGAAGGAGGAGCAATTCCGGTCTTTTATATACAGCACAAGTTCCATTGCAGCCAGTGAAATTAGTGATTGTAAAATTCAGCTTGTGGTACATACAGCTCTTTTTAAATGGGTGAGGAAAAACATAAAATTGCTGTTTACTTGGTCGCCACTGTTATTTCAACATTTGCACAGTAGCTGATGTCTTATTTCTTGAATTCCATTTGGCACAGGAAAAAAGAGAGATTTGATTGACTTGAGTTGCGTCCTGTTACTTCACTATTTGTGTGAAAACATCCAGTTTATGGAGGTACTTTTGCTGATAGTCAAGGTTGATCACATGAGGAAGAGTCTCAAGACTCATTCCTAATGCGTCTTGATACCTTTCTAATGATACAGTCTTTCTGGGTATTTCTGGAAGAAATCAAAGCAAAGCATAGTTCTCCTGGCTGCAGGGAAATACTGCCATTTTGCAGCAACTGAACATTTAACCCAGAGCGCATACATAATTAAATGACTAATCTGACTTTTTATAGTTTGGCTTTTGAGGTTAATATGGATTCATAGTTCATTTATTTTCCAGAATTGCAGACAATTTGTGTAGAGTATTTCCCCTCACTGCTAGCTAGGTACAAAACAACTGCCAGTATTGTAAGACCATCTGTTGAAGTTCTGCATGTGTCAGCAACACAGAGGTGCCAAATGAGCCAAGTAAGCTCTGGATAGCTTGAAGTTGAAGGATCTAATACACCTCTTTGGCACCATGGTGTAAACTCAACAGTTGTTAGTGGAAGTTGAATGACAAAATCACTATGGGACAAGTATCCGCCCCAAAAGATCTTTTCTGTGTGAATTAGCTGCCATCATTACACACCATTTGGGGGAGGGAGATTCAGCTTTTGCTGGTTTGGGGCATGCTGGGGTTTTTAGTTACCAGCTGTCAAGGAATATAAGTAACACCAGTACCATTTTAAGAATTTCCTTTGTGTTTAGCAGACAGTAGTCAGACTGTAGCAGTTCAGAGAAGCTAACTGTACCGATCATTTAAACACAACTAAAGCTTTTGTCTTAATGCTGCTCAGCAATGTCCTTCTGATGCCTAAAGCCCTGCAGCATGACTCGCCCCAGAGGGTGTTTTAAGAACATATCCACAGGTGCCCATAAAATGATCAGAGAGAGACAGTTTCCCTTTGAAGCTTTGCCTGGTCGTGGCAATAGTTGCAGAGGATATAGGGCAGACATGCTTACTTCCCCTCCCTGTACCAGGAGCTGGAATGCTGTAGCCCATTTCTGTGGCTACCAAATTCGAGGTTATTCTGGACAGAGGCATTTTAAATCTTCTCTCTTGAAGCAGTTCTATTATTTTTTAATGGAGTGTACTTTGGGCTAGAGGGATGGAGAACATGATTACAAATACTCATCGACATGGCATTCACCTTTAATGAGAACTACATTCAAGCCGTTAATCTAATTAGTCTGTCTTTATAACTACCGGATTATGGTCCTGCTCACCCTTCCTGGCTTCCTCTGTCAGACCCAGTTATATATTTGTTCCATACAGGATGAGCCAGAATCAGCAATGACAACATCTTCCTTCTTTCCTCTCTACCCATCATCTCCTCCCTTCTTTTCTTCCTGGGGTACTCTTTTAACTTCAGGGCAGTTTATTTGGAAATGAACGGTATGAGTTCAGTTTCCTTAGGACACAGCTGTTAGTCATGCACAAGTCTTTGGTAATGTTAATGGTGTTAGTAGTTGAGCCTCCCAGAGACTTGGCTCATTAGGAACTTTTGTTAGTTGACATAAGGGTAATGGAAATGGGAGTGACGCGTCTCTGCCACAGAATGATTTTTCAAAAACAAAAAGGTTAACGAGCCACTAAAGCATTTTGACGTGTTAGTCTTTGGGGCTGAAGCACGTTTAAGCTGGGTAGTCACATTTTGATATGATACTTGTGAGACCTGCACGCTGTTTGATCCTAAAGCATTTGGATATGGATATCATTGTTATAACACTAATTACATTTTTAATATGGAAATCATGTGCATGAAAACAAGTTGATGCTTATGGATTTAAGCTTGGTATACCTAAGCTATTGCGGCATATATAACAATATTTAATATATGCGTGTAATGGCTTGGTATATAGAGCTCTAAATGACGTGGTTTGGGAATGACTCTTTGGAGTTCCCTCCAGTCATCTTGTTTTGCCAGGCCAAGGATTCTGTAGGAATGAGAGGGGATAATAAACTGTTACTGAAGTTCTTAAATTTTAGTAATGAACAAAATTAATTTTGCGAAGTAAAAGTAAACTTGCGGCTTCTTGCAGTGTTTTTCTTGCAACTGATCAGAACTTCACCCACACAAGCTACATGTGCTAGCTGGGCTGTGCCTGTTTCAGTCTGACAGTCAACAGAGGAGGGAACAGAACAAAGGGCTTCGGTATAGCAGGTGCATATGTTATCTATCATGGGATGTCAGAAGAGCTGGGAATGACCTTCTACCCACGTCTGTGATCTGTAAATCTTCATGGTATTCCCCACAGCCTGGAACAGGGCAGCCAAATCACAGCAAGAGCAGGGTTTAAGGTATCTCCTTTTCTCTGGTGTTTCCTGATTCCTCACCCCAGTGAATGACTTCCGTGGATATTATTCCTTTTTCTCTTTTACACAGGAAGCCTAGATCTCTGAT
Organism: Caloenas nicobarica; assembly: GCF_036013445.1. Taxonomy (NCBI): domain Eukaryota; kingdom Metazoa; phylum Chordata; class Aves; order Columbiformes; family Columbidae; genus Caloenas; species Caloenas nicobarica. Next base: position 25,708,614 of record NC_088246.1, on the reverse strand, counting down.
TCAGGGATCCGGATTTTGCTCTTTAGATGCCTAAAATTTAGACAGTACAGCAGCGAACCTGATTTCCTTTTGTGGATTTATCTGATAGCAGACCATAAATTGAATTTTAAAATATTACCTCCAGTCCTAGAATAAATGTTGCTGTTGCATCTCTGTGCATTTCCTGTAACTTACATTACCTGCTAGCAACCCAGGCAGACTACCCACATCTTTGCAAGACTCTTAGAAAATTAATATGAAGATGTTGCTTCTCAGAAAGCAAACCAGTGTTCAGTGTTGTGAGGTGAGTCATCAGCCATCTGCTACGCTTGTACCTACTCAGTTGATCACGTATGAGATGTGGAGCAGATGTCACACAATCACACAGTTCTGAAAACAACGCAAGATATTCCAGGAAAACAGATTCGCCAGTACTGAGAGTTTTCAGAGTGTGGCCATATTTAACAACATCAAAGTTAAAAGTCACTAAAAAAATGAGCCTACTCAAATTAATAAGAAAGATGCTAGGAGATGAGCTGTTACTAACATTTTCTTGTTAGTACATTTGTGGTAAAGAAAGAAGCAAAACTTAGTGAGGAATTTAGAGTCCGCAAATAATGGATCAGATCCCCATCTGATACTAAGAAGTGTAAATCCATTAGCTTCAGTAAAATGATGCCTGTTTACAGCTGCTAAGAGTCTTGTTCTTTGTGGAGCATTTTGTGATAAATTTTGTTCTGAATCCATATTACGAATGAAAGAAGAGTTGCCACTGTAAATAAATGTGAAACAAAAGGACTGAACTGACATATTTTTGTGAGATAAATCTTTTATTTTTTTCTCTGTTACCCTGCTACTGGGGGTTGGGCTGCTGCATGGAAGGGCAGTGGGAGAGAGAGCAGGTGCCCCACATATGTGACAGCTCTGAAGGAACTACGCTTTAAAAAGAGGATATTCTCCAAAGAGGAGTGGTTCCTTTTGTTGCAGGTGGTGTCATTTCTTTCCCATACTGTGCTGCATGTAGAGACAGCCGCATCTCCTTCGGTGCGGTGGTGCAGGTCATGATGTACAGTCTGAGCAAGGGGCTAGGAGGAGTCAGGATTTGAATGGAGACACTGTTGAGCACAGGATGCCACAAAATATGTTGTATACATACAGTTACTTCTCTATCTTGGACCTTTTTACAGTCAATGTTCAGCCACTGATTTTAATTATGGTGGCATTAAATAGCTCCAAATCCCTACCATTTCCAAATTCAAATGTAAACATTTTCAAACTGATGATACTATGGGTCCAGAGGAGGCCACAAAAATGATCAGAGGGCTGGAACACCTCTCCTATGAGGACAGGCTGAGAGAGTTGGGGTTGTTCAGCCTGGAGAAGGGAAGGTTTAAGGGAGACCTTATTGTGGCCTTTCAGTACTTAAAAGTGGCCTATAAGAAGGATGGGGACAGACTTTTTAGCTGGGCCTGTTATGATAGGACAAGGGGTAGTGGTTTTAAATTAAAGGAGGAGAAATTCAGGCTAGACATGAGGAAGAAATTTTTTACAATGAGGTTGCCCAGAGAGGTGGTAGATGCCCCATCCCTGGAGACATTCAAGATCAGGCTGGACGGGGCTCTGAGCAACCTGATCTGGTTGAAGATGTCCCTGCTCATGGCAGGGGGGTTGGACTGGATGAGCTTTGAAGGTCCCTTCCAGCACAAACTATTCTATGATTCTATGATTCTATAACCTATAGTTGGGGTTTTTTGAAGTGCTGTAGCCCAGGACTGCCCAGATGGCCATTGCTTGCAAACTGAGAGCTCATAAAAATGTGAGGCACTCCAGTAATTTTAAATCACTCTGTCCTGACTAGAGTGATTTAAAATCATTGGAGCGCTTCACATTTTTTCAGTTGTTCCAGTTTGGAAAGCAGTCAAGCAACATTGTAGCATAATGCATGAAAGCAACCTGCCTGAAATAATAATTTTAGTCTTTCAAAACAATGACACTGAATTAGAAATGTCACTGTGAAAAGATGTCCATCAAGGACTCTCTAAATAGACATCTCAACCTATTTTTCTTTTATGGCCCAAACTCTCAAGTCAGCAGCACAGTCCAGTAGGGCCCTACGGGACATGTCCTTTTTGAAGTCAGAAAGAGGCTATTGTTTTCAATAGATGGAGAGCCAGAAATCATCTTTATTCAGAAAGTCAAAGGGAATTAAGAAACTGAAGAGATTCTGAATTGTGGGCAGGGATGGAGATTGAGCCTTTGGTAGAAGAGAATTTATGACTGAGTCATTGCAAAATTGCAGTGTTACAAACACTGGAAGCGAAATGTTGCTATCAGCTCATTTCATTTCCATTAATTCAGCAGAACTGGACATTGATGTGATGCAAAAGAAAACTTATGGATCCTACTGCTCCAGATTCCCTTGAGATGCTCCCGGATTATTAGTGACACCAGGTTTTTGCTATTTGCTATCAATGTGGTAGCAATTGCTATGTGAAATGCTTTGATGCCACTGAAAGAAAGGGAGCACGTGGTAGGAATAATGCTCAAGGAGATGTAAAAGTGGGGCTGGACTGCCAGGCAGCATGTCAGAAACAGCGCTGGACTGTTCCGCAGTGAGCCAGTGGCAGTTCCTCGGCATGGAGAGTATTTTTGAGATGCTTTCCTTTGTCTCGTGGTGGTGGTGGTGTATAGTCGCAACTTGCTCTGCAAGTAAATCCTGCCTCAGTGATCAGCAGAAGCATCACTCATGTTTTCAGAGTCTTTCTCTTCATCAAAGATGAAATGCCCTAGTTAAAGCAACTAAGAGAAAGCTGTTGCAGCTCATGGTGCACATAAAGCAGGGGCAGAACAATAGATTGAAATATTTGGATTTTCCTGTGTTCCAAATTTTGCTTACAAGCTATATGCTACTTTTGACAAGTAATTTGAAGTTCAGACTGCAGCAGATGTGAGATAAAGAGGAGACATTCAAAGAGCCATTCTTGATTTTTATGGGGACTGTCATGGTTTAATCCCAGCCGACAGCTAGAACCACACAGCCGCTCGCTCACTCCCTCCCTCCCCCACTTCCCCAAGAGGTATAGGGGAGGGAATCGAAAAGGAAAAAAATACTCATGGGTTGAGAGAAGAACAGTTTAATAGGACAGCAAAGGAAGAGATAATAATAACAACAATAATAATAATAATAGTAATAATAGAATATACAAAACAAGTGATGCACAATGCAATTGCTCACCACCCGCAGCACTGATAGCCCATGCATTGCCGAACAGTGATATTTGCCCTCCTGACGAACTCCAGTTTATATACTGAACATGATGGAATATCCCCTTGGCCAGCTTGGGTCAGCTGTCCTGGCTTTGCTCCCTCTCAGCTTCTTGTGCACCTGATAGAACATGGGAAGCCAAAAAGTCCTTGACTACCCGGCAACAACCAAAACAGCAGTGTATTATCAACATTCTGCTCATACTAAATCCAAAACACAGCTACTAGAAAGAAAATTAACTCTATCCCAGCCAAAACCAGGACAGGGCAGGTAGGAATCGCTTAATAGTAGTTTCTACACTGGAAGGAAATCAGGCCCCTATGCCTCTGCATACCCACAAAGCTATATGTTACCCCAAAAGAAGCACACAGAGTTGGGGAAGAGGTGACAGAATGACACAAATTGTGACAAGGTAGATACTTGGTAAACCTGGCCGGCATATCTTTTCTTGTTGAACTCCAGATTCTAAGGATTGAACTCAGCTGATCTGGGACAAGAAGCACTGTGGCAGGATACTTTCCCATCTCAGCCAACCCAAGTTATTGCAGCTCAGATTATCTATACTAGAATATTCACAAAGTGTCCATATTTATTCATGGCAAAATACAACTCTAGTGTAATATAATTCAAAAGTTGGCCACAGACAACTCATAGCTAATAGAAGATGACAGTAATCAAATAAGTTATTTTTTTATAAAATCGCCTTCTCTCTTCCACCCTAAGAGAAAAATAATGCTCTTGCACTAGCTATATGCACTGCTTTTATGCCAGTGAATAAGCAGGTTATTGTATTCCACAGTAAAAATTAATTTGAAGCATGTTAGTTTAGTGGCACACTGATTTAATCAAGATATGTTGTGTTTGGTTTTTTTCCTCTGTAACAGATGCATTTACCTTATGCCAGAGAACAAATTCCTATAAAAATGGATAGGGATGGATTTTTTTTGTATTGCATGTTTTCATATGTAGAACTTAAAATTAGCTTTAAGAATTTTTACATTATTTATATATTTATAGACACATAAACACACATACATGTAATTATTGTGAAAGTTCTCTGACATATTTGCAGAAAAAAAATGTTGCTATTTGAGCAAGTGGGAGAAAGGGAAAGGGAAACTCGATGATGATCATCCTACTATCTGTGAAGTTCATGATCTCAAAGTAGCTGTGAGCCAGAAGAGGCCAGAACTGGCAACTCAGAGAAGAGTCAAAGGTACAAGAATACAGAAGGGGTAGCACCAGTTCTCCTCCTGTGAACGTGTATTCATGTGAAAGCATACTACGCATACATCTACACGTGTATGTGTATATATATATATATACATTTATATCTGCTGATTCAAAGAGTCCATCCCGTAGGCTTATGTTTCAGCTCATCATCAGATAAAGCTGGGCTGGAATGAGGGCTGGCACAGTCATAGGGAAGGAATAAAATGGGACCCAGCCAAGTCTGCTCCTCTCCTTCCTACTCAGTGTGTTGGATCAGAGGCACATGGAGAGCTCCTGTCCCATCAGCCAAAACTTCTGAGACTCAGGGAGCTTCCGGTGACTTCAACTCAACGTTCTCTGCCACTGTCAAGGCCATTTTTTCCAGCCCTTTCTTCCTTCCATCCTTCCCTGCCACCTTCATTTTTTTCTCTTGCCTTTCAATCTGTATTTACAGTATATGGCACTCTTCTGTTCTTTCCCTCCCTCCAGAACTTTTCTCTCCATCTCTTTTCTTTCCATTTTGCTTATCCCCTTCTAATTGACTCTACTACCACAAAAAGGTAATATCATGGAACTGTCACACCGTTTCTCCACCTGGGGTCTGTCTTGTCCATTTTATTTGTGAGCTTTTAATGGAAGAGGCTGTGTGAAACCCCTTGACTGTATAGTGCCCACTATAATGGGTCCTGCTTTTTGGCTGGCCTTTACACAATACCTTGTCAAGCATGGGTCACAATAATCAGATCCTACAACAGCATTATTTGTCTAAAATAGTGTTTCTCCTCTGCTCTGCTGTTTCCTCAGCACAGCCACTTCACACATTTACACAACTGCTTCCTTTGTATATCAGTGCTCTGTAATCAGCGTATGGTTCATGTTACAGGTTTCTCAGGTTTCAAAGTGAAATAAAATGAGCTTTCTTCCATTTTGAGACTATCCTTCTGTTTAAGAAGTCCAAGCAAAGACACACATTATTAGTAAGTTCGCAAGCAACTGCCAGAAGACAGAAAATTTTGGAATGGAAACACAAGTGAAATAAGAGAAACACTGTTTGTTGCTTTTTCTTGGTGCAACAGCAAGACAAAATATTTAGAAATTAAAATTCTTAATTTCTTTCTAGTTTTAATAAAGTAGATGTGGTTTTGTAATATTTGCCAATGTTGGTACTCCAGAGAACAACTGTGGGTCAAATCCTTCTGCGATGTTACTGTTGGCTTCTTAGGGTTCCTGCAGGGGTGAGTGTGGTGCAATGCTATTGGCATCAGTTAGCAAGCAGTCTTTCATTTGTTTTCATGCAAAACCTGAACAGTTTGCAATTAAGAAAGAGCAAATTACAAAGGCTCATGCTCCTAGATCAAATCTGTCCTTAATTTAGGGGCTGGAAGCCTTATCCAAAGACTCATAAATATCAGTATTTTAGGTTCTTCTTACTTCTCTGTTATCGTTACAGCTATATCGTACTACCATTTATGTCAGTACACATGAAATATTTAAACTCATGCTGGAATATATACCCGAACCTTCTAGTTCAACTTCAGACTTTAAAGGAGAAACCCCAAAGGGAACAGAGGCTCTGCTCCAGCAAAGTGCTTAAGCTTTTGCTCAATTTTATGTAAACAGGTCACTCCAGCTTTAGAAGCAGAGAGATTGAAAGACTGTGAATTAGAGGAGCTGACAGAGAAGAGTCAGTTGTTATCCTGTACTACTGACCTGATGAATTCCAAGGTTAGAGCAAAGAAGAACTGAAACCATTGTTTCCGTAGTCTCAGCTTAGTCATAAACATGCGTTTTGCTTGTGTTTAAACGCTTGGTCAGAGAGAGGAAGTAGTCTTCCCTCAATACTTATGTGTAAGCGATGTCTGTGCCTTTGGAACCAGACTCCTGGCGATTCACAAAAGTGTGTCATAGTTGGTCATCACAGCAAACTGACTCAGTAATAGAAAAGGGTTCCAGAGGGTCACAGGTTTGACAGACTCATTTGTTTGTTTCTTTTTTTTCATTAATATCATAACTGTTCTGGCCACAGAATTTATCCCATCTGCCCTTGAAAATCATGGTCCTTGAGAATACCCATTTAAAAGAAGAAGCTGTTTTTTACCATCGTGACCAACTCATTAGAAGCCAGTACATTATGTCTTTATTAATGTTGAGCAGTGCCTTATACCATAAAGGGCCCATAGAAGTGAGTGGCTTAATTGCAAAGAAGGTTACTGCTCAACAGTTTTCACTGTTGCTAAATATGTGACTTTACAAACAGCCCCATAAAAAATCTAAGTATTTCTAAAATGTCCCACTTCTTTGGTCCATGCAATAGGAAGCATTGCACTGTAACTTTAAAATGCCAAAAATAATCAAGAAGACATGTTAGCCATCTCTTAAGAGTGTTTCATTTCCAAGCCAATAAATTCAGCTGCTGAGTTTTTGTCCTTTGTTTTAAGATGTGACAGTTCTGTTGCATAACTACAATTAAGGAATCTCAGAAGGCTCCGAAATGTTACAATATTCTGTGGATGCAAACGCAGAGTCGTTTTTTGTTTAGTTTTACAGCAGGGAAGGGGCACTGGAATGGCAGCATGTTGCCTTTTTTTAACATCTAGCTTATGATTCATTCTAAAATATTCTTTCATTTGGAATTAACTTCAGATATTCCTGTTCGGACAAGCAGAGTAAATATTTTAGCAAGGACTTTTTAGAGAGAAATTTTGACAGTAACATACTCCTCCCTTAGTGTTACAAAGGAAATACTTGCTATCCAAACTCAGAGTCGGCATTTTAATGGAAATGGTTCCAAAAGCATACATAGGATGTTACAAATGTAAAATGCATTTAATGAAAGAGTATACAGATGTCTTTCATGCATTTTAAATAAAAATGTCTAATCTGAGACTTGAGAAAGTCAACAGCGATCTCTGAGCCATATGCTTGTTTTTACAATAGTATGTTGTGTATAACTGTCATTCAGTGAGAAGCAACACAGACCAAAAAGGAAAAGACATATAAAAACATGAAGTTAAAGGAGGAGAGACCATCTTACAGAGCATTTTTCATTATGTTTTGCCATGATTAGAAGGCTTTTCCTTTGCTCACATAATTTCTGCTGATGTCTATAGGGCTTATTGAAGACATAGGAAAAGGAGAATAGAGGCCAAGCTGTGTGGGCTATAGTGAACCAAAACTGCAAAGAGATGCATACTTGACAGAGAGTTTAAAATAAAAATAAACCACAGTTTCTTTGCTTGGTTTCTGGAGCAGAAAGTCGCAAAACAAGCAGAAAACTTTTGGTTCTTGATGAAATGCTTAGTTTAGCTTCCTTACCTCAACTGCTCTGAGTATTTCAGACTTTAACCTTCATTTCAATGAAAAGAATTTAGACCTAATTCAACTTAGGTTTATGTTTGTGAAACTGGGGCCTTGGAAAATATTTCAGAAGTAGCTTTAGCCTTATGTTTGCATCTCGTTCTTTTGGAAATGTGGTGGAGGTAACCTCGATTTGCTAGTTAGTGGAGTCACGCTTTATTGTGACAGAAAACTAAGAACAGTCCTTCAATGAAAATAACAAAGACCTACCCCATGGTGATTGATGAGAACGTTGTACAAGTGAAATGAGCTGGAAAGTCATCATCTTGTCTTTTCCTTTGCCACAGGAAAAGCATAACAGAGAGATTTCTTTTATTCTGGTCCTGATAAGGAATCTAACGAAGCATAAGGAGAGGTTACACAGCATGGAAATGCGTTACACCCAGCTGCTCACTAGCTTCCAAAGCTGCAGTAAATAATACAGTTGCTATTTAATAAACAAAAGAAAACAGAAGTCCTTTGATAGTGATCCTTGGCCTCTCTCATTTGCCCTTCTGAAGATGCAGTTTGTTTCTACTTAATTGACTGTCATTTTGGAATAACATAGAGTTTGATATTGTATTGCATGATTTGTAATGTTTGGGTTCTTTTTTTTTTTAGGGAAAACAAAAGACTTGTCTTTCTAGGGCCTGATTCAGCAAAGCACAGATGTATGTGCTCCAGGTTGTCTAGATTGTGGCTGCTTTTAGTCTCATAGGTTTTCCATGAATGGTTACAGTGAAGATACACAAGAAGACATGTAGTTTTATTTTCCAAATTGGCTTACATGATCAATACCATACTTTTTTGCTTGTCACAAGTTACCCTTTTGAGAAGCAACAATACATTTGTCACAAGCTATATTTGTCACGTGCATCATTTGTGACACTTTCAAAAGCTACGTTTTCATGGAAGTAGTTTGCTCCATTGATTGGCTCTTTTTACAAGTTAACTTTTAACATACCTTTGGCTTTTTATTAAAAATCTCTGAAGAGTTTGTTTTGTTTAGCATATGGGGAGGTGGGGAAAGAGAGAGAATATTGTGCCTGTGAACTATTGGAGGCAATCTTCTCCCCTCCCAAGAAGACTACTGACTCTCATGTTGCACCTTTCCCCCCATCCCCAAGCCTCACCCTCATGCCCAGAGCAGAGCCGATATTTCTCTATTGTGCTAACATTAAGAAACAAGTAGGCTCATCACTCATTGTGTCACCACGACTTGAAGATGCCTTTTTTTTTAAGAACCAGTCAAGTGTTCAAAAGAAAACAAGGCAAGGTTTACACTAATTTACACTAATGTAAATCAGTGTCATTTTTCTCGGAACTGGAGGGGCTATGGCCCACGGCACTTCAGAGAGACTCGGCAGATGTGTGGGACCATATCCCACCACTGCAGCCACAGCAAACATCTCAGGCACATCACTACCTGTTAGAGTTTGTTATATCTGAAATCCAGAGATGAGCTCCCGAGGCATGTCAATAGCTGGCATCTTCTGCTGATCTACCTTGCTCAGTAATCACCTGGCCTGTGGGAGGAAGCAACCTGTAGAGATGGGCCACACAGGGCTTGAGAGTGAATGTGGTGGGAAATACCTGAGTGGGATGGGGTGCAGTGAAGGCTTGAAGAGAATGGTCAGAACTGGGGATGGGGCAGGAAAGGGCAACAGGGCACATGAAGGGAGGAAAGAAGTAAAGGCAAAGGTAGGAAATCAGAAGAGAAAGGAGAAGTGATAGACCGTGTAAGTGGAAGGGAATGGGCAGCCATTCTCCCCTAGTCTGGTGCTATCAGCAAACTTCTCATGCTTTCAGTGAAAATAAAAGACTTTGTGCAGTTGCTTGACTCCTCTTGCAAAATCTTTTCTCTGCGCCTTGTCTGTAGGATTAAGTGTTTGCCTGTTCACCTTGTAAAGCTATTGGTTCAAGAGCTATTAATTTTGAGAATAAATCAATCTGCTGAGTGCTTCCAAGAAACAATTCCTTTTTTTCCCCTAATTTTGATTTGGGTGTGCTAAGGCATCAGAAAGTTTCTCATCCCGAAGACCATTTTGACAGTTCATACAAAGCTATAATAGTGTTGCAAGGCTATATGTACAGTTCTTGGGCTGGGGGTCCTGGCCAAGCTGATTCCAGTAGGCCACTGTCCCCTCTCAACTCCTCCTTGAAGCCTGTTCCTATCCATAACTTATATGCAAGAAATCTTTCCTCTTGTATATATCCTTGTTTTTCTTGAATGCTTTTGTGTCTGTCTAACTGAAAGCATATTCTAAATCTTTGGAGTACTTAATAAACATTAACCAGTTAATCTTTGCAACACTCATGAGGCAGTTAACTGGTATTGCTGAATTTATAATACAGAGCAAGAGAAGCAGCAAAGTTAAATGAACTCCTGTGACTGGAGCTCAGGTTTTAATCGACCTCAATGTTGAGCCATTGTACAGCACGGATGAACATCATGATACTTCTGTCATGCAAGTACATTACAGGCAAAACGATTATTGAAAAGTGGCTTTTAAAAAGTGCACAACTGAGCTTTATTCATTATGTATTCTCTGGAGAGGCTAGGAAGGGATTGTATTCTTACTATCCTCTGTGTTCACATCTTTAATAAAAACTCTTAACTATTTACTACAAGAGTGTCTAGCTCTAGAGAATATCTATATTTCGATGCCTGGTGTTGTGCTGTCACTTTTGTCTCAGAGAAGGCTGGCTACCTCTCTCTGAAGGTCCTGCTGGTTCCAGCGACTGTGGGAGGAGGATGGAAACATTAAAAAGTGGTGGGACCAGCTCAGGTCTTCAAAAATTGATGGATAGAGCCCTAGTGACTTCATTGGGCTTTGGTTGTGCCTAATATGAAGCCATCTTCTTCCTCAGCATGCAAGTGCTCTTCATGACTATGCTGAATTCCTAGACATTTTCATGATGGAAGCAATCAAAATTAATTAGGCCTAAAGTCCAAACTCTACATTAACCCCAGTTTCTAATTCATAAAAGTGACTCCCCTATCCTGCTGGCCTCCTTTACAGTGGCTTGAGCTCTAATGTATCTCTATATGTCACGAAATATATTTCCTTATCTATCAGGAAATGGAGCAGACCTGTGTTATAATAACTTTAAACAAGTTTTCTATTAAACAAAAATTTCTGGACTGAGTTCATACCTTTGAAGGAGCCATAGGAATTATGTGCCCAAGTCCTATTGATTTTAAATTATGTTTGGGTTTCTAACCTGTTGGATTCTATTGACTGCTTTTTTCTCAGTTTTAAAAAAGCATAACTTATTTTCTTATTGCCATGCAGGTGTTTCACAAAAACCCTATGCATTTTTAGTGGATACTGTTTAAAAAAACAGCTGAGAAATTAAAGGAACAGTTGTCTTGCGCCCTTCGTGTCTAGCCAAGGATTTTCAAAAAAGTCTTGGCTGAAATGTTCAAAGCTTCCTTGGGTGTAGGAGATCTGGTCATCCAAATCCCCTGGGATACTTCTAAAATCTCACTCTTTGTTGTTATGTATCAACATATAAACAAATCTCAGCCTTCTTGATGGCACACTGCAGACAAATCCAATGAGAATTTCTGCAGAAATGTCAATAATGTTTCCAAGGTGGTGATAGACTTTTAGGAAAAGCAGTCTGTCATAAATCTCGACGTATTTACATAATTTAAATGCTCCTCTGGACCAGAATCCATGTGGTCTAAGCTGTTTGCACATGATTTTGAGCATGTTGTTAGTCTTTGTTCTGAGGTAAGCCCTTCTTGTGCTCAGGTGACAATGCAGGACAGTCATCTTCCAGGGCCTTCCACACTATCCTGAATGTTAGCTTAAGTAAGCAGTCCCCAGCAGATAAATCTACAGATTTACTCTCCGAGAAGACTTTACCTCCTAAGCCTGAAGCCGATTGTAAAGCATTTTTCTTGATGTATGTGCACAGCTTTGTTTGAGCTTTCTAATCACTGACCAGCTGGCTTGTTAGCGAATAGAGCTGCGGGCCCCTTGCCACGTTTCATGTGAGGTCTTGGCTGGGTGGCCAAGCAGGCAGCCTGCAGCTAGTGTCAAAGCAATTCAAGAGGTATTGGCACAGCAGTGTCCCCATTAATTTCTGCTTGTCACATGCTGTCATGCAAGTTACACCAGAGAGGAAATGACCGTTAAAAAAAAAAAAAGTATGCTTGTGACACTTGGTCCCCTCCAGACGTTATCCCCGAGGTTAAACGAGTGGATACAATTAGCTGCTATCCACAGACAGCTGCAGGGAAGGAGAAGCCGAGATCTGGGCCCCACAGCAACATGTCTTTCCTGTTAGCGAGGAGTGTCGCTGTCAACATATGCCATATTTTTAACCCTTCACCGAATCTGAGTAAATTTAAAAGAGCTATTGTGACCAGCGGTGTCACAAAGGTGCTGGTAAACACCTGTAACGCTGATAGAGCAGCGTTCTCCTCTAGGGAAGGGGTTTTGTTTGTTGGTACCATGTCTTGTAAGGACCAGCGTAAGCAGTGCTGGAGGAAAATCAGCTCGTCAGTCGCTGATAATTTACTTTGTAGATTGTAGATTTTGTAGTTCGTAGATTCTGGCAAGGAGTGAGAAAGTGATTTCTGTGAACTCCTCTCAGGAGCATGCTGAAGTAGTTAAAGGGAGGCACATCCAGCTTTGTGGATTTTCTGTGTGGACTAATTTCTCTGATTACATCAGGAGAGCTTCCACAAGGATTACAATAAGTGATGATACGCTTAGGATGTCCCAAAATGCAGCTTGGGAATGTAGAAGCAAAGTTTATGAAGAGGAAATGGCAATGATGTCCCACAACAAGAGAAGGAAATATATTAGAAACAATCAAAAATCTTATTTAAAAACTGAAAGCACTAAGCTCTACTGAGAGGTGATAGAGATAGGGGAGTATACACAGTGCTCCAGAACAGATTGACTTAGTCAAGTGAAAGTCTGGGTTTTACCCCAGAAGGAAGAGGCTCACAGGATCAGTTGAAAGAAGGATGATTTGCCTTGTTTAGGAACATGACCGTTAAAGGAGCTGGAATTACATGAAAGTGTACTCCAGAATTCAAACTGCAACTCTGCCCCAGCCATTCAGCTTGACCTGATGTGATGCTGAGATGCCAAATTTTGACTGGTGCCAGCCCCCAGACGTGTGCCAGAAGGGGCTTCAGAGCAAATGTGTGCAAATCACAGATGCTATTTCAAGTCATCTGCATGGGGCTTACCAACCAGGTGAGCCAGTAAAGGTTTGGGGGATTTCTTGGTTCATTTTAGTCCTCACCTCTTTTTCAGATGGTCTGAGGAATAAAAGAACAGAGTGGGTAGCAACTGTCAAACCAGGATGTGCTGTGACTACTGTCTCCAATAGAGTTTTACGAAAAACTTGTAATAAAAGAAAATAAGTTTCCCAGAAAGTATTTGGGGATGTACAAAACTGTGATGATATCATCCAGAGATACAGGAAAAATCTGTTTGTTAGCTTATCTAGGCTCAGATCTATCAGAGCTGTGCCTTCTATTGTTTTTTCTGCTGGACACAAAGAGTGGAAAGGTTTGAGCAGTGAAAAAGATTGTTAATCATAAAGTTACACTTATCTGCTGTAAAAATTTCACAGTCAGGAGAGGTCTTGGTAACAGTGCTACATTTGACAATTTTTGTCAAATTGTTAAAACAAAATTCCCCTCTGTTCTCATTTAATTTGCATGTATTTTCTCTTAAAAAATACCAGTAGCCAGGTAGAAAATGTTATGTGTTTCATTTGCATGTCTGGTAGTTCCAATTTGATAGGTATTTTTGGTACAATGAATCACTGAAAATAAGTAAGTAGGAGAATAATTGTGTAGGTTTCCTTTCAGTCATGCAAATTCTTATCATCAAATATGAAAAACAGCAGCTGATAAAGCAAAACTTGAAAGATCTGTATTGCGAACTGACTTGACAGATGTTGAGATATAAAATGAGAAATTGATGTGGAAAGACCTATAAACAAATTAATATTGATCTGCCCAAAATTAATGCATCCACGTATGCCGATACATGTGTATGTACATATGTATCCCACAGATGTTAAGTACACATTTCACATACTGAGTGTGGTCTTTGGTTCAGAACTACTGACACTGGTATGAAAATCTGGTAGTATCAAGATACTGGTAATACAGACACGTGCTAAGACTGAAACTTTTAAAGACCTCTAAAATATTAATCCAGGTCTCTGTTTTATGGAGGGCAGACAGAAGGTTACTCAGAAGAGTTGCTTGAACACAATCAGGTGCATCTGTTTGTCTTAATCGAGTCTTATTTATGTCACCTTTGCTGCTGGTGAGCATTGGTGTTTGGGGAGTTTGGAGCACTCCAAAATGTGCTTGGTCAGGATCTCCTGCAGGAATACAAATTCAGTGGTTCCTTTCTAACTTGGGACAGTTGGTGAGTTTAAGCAAAGGGACTAGAACATGTTAAACCTGCTGTGCTGGCTGTGAATTGAATACAGTCTACAGAGAGGAGCAAGACAATAAAAGGAAAATAATGCCTCAGTATAGTGAAAGCTATTATATACATATGTAAAATTCAATCATAAACTTAAGGCAATGTAATAGCGTTGTCAAACCTGAGACGTTTTCAAAGACTGCCATGGACCTTTATAATTCAGTTAAAATTTTGCATTTTTCCTGAATCTTATGCACAGTTGCTCTACTTTTGATTGAGACTGACATATAATGTCCATGATATACAGGCAGGTCCATGCATAATAGTGACATTTGCATGTTTTACTAGATACCAGACTATTAACTGATTGACTAATTATTGTATTCCACTTTCTAATCTTGATTACCTTACTGCTTCCAAGAGCAACAAAAACAGTCTTCAAAATAGTGTTTTAGAGACTCCAGTCCTTCAGGTATTGTATCTTTGAAGTTGCTATACAGACAATTATAGCCATTAAAAACAAAAACAAAACAAACCACGGAAAAACCAACCAACCAACCAACCAACAACAAACAAAACAAACAAACAAAACAAAACAAAACAAACCCAGTTATATTCATTTCAGCGTTTATACTTTTGTAGTGGATTAATATGGATAACATTACCTTCAACAAGATTATTCAAAACACTAAAATGGATGTATACATTTGTGAGTGTACATCTGTAGAGTTCTTCATCCTAACAACTGGATAATCCAGACTCATCTGTCTGGGATGTGCTTTCTTTCTTATAAAAGTAGTTTAAAATAGATTAGAAACTGTTGATCAGAATATATTTTCAAATATCCATTGATCTACTCGAAGTGTATTGAAGTATCTTTGATATGATCATAATAATTTTACAATTGAAAAAGAATTACAGAGATATTTTACTTCCTATTTAAGTATATATAAGGTTAATTAAGTTTCAAAAAATTGTTTACCTTTGGGGCAGCAACATACAAAACACGAACAATTATTAGACCAATTCCTTGCATAAGCTTGGCATGTATTAGTTTCCTTCTGCTAATAATACACTAAAAGAATTTGCTGTATTTTTCTCTCTGCACAGCATTTTATTCCACAAACAGAAAATTAACATTTTGTCTTGTACAGTAAGGTTGATTAATACGACTAAGTGAACGGGTCATTTGGATTTATTGTTCTCTTATCGAAACAGTGAACTTATTTAAATTGAACCTGCTGTGAAGTTCACGTTCTCTTGGTACCCTCTAGTTAATTCACAGGAATACCACAGCAGCCTTCTCTTCTGAGGGACGGCCCTTACCCTCTGAATACTTTCCTGGAAAGCAACGGGACTACTCTGAGATAAACTGTTACCCAATATAAGGAACAGTTAGAGCTCTCTGTCCTGGGTGTATGTGGGGTTGGATCATGGATGACTCCTGAGAGGCAAAGAGCGCAGCCTCCTCCTCCCTTTTCTGAATGTCCTGCAGGGAGATGGGTCAGAATAGCTTTCTCTTGAGAGAAGAAGGAAAAGGGCACAGGGGCAGGGATGTATCTGCCTCTCACTGTGCCCCAAATGCTGCACCCAGCAGCTGCGTGGAGATCATCCTGCAGCTCCACAGGCTGGGGGCAAATTGGTTCTCTGCCCCCACCATCACAGTCATGGCATTCTAGATAGACTGATGTGATGGGTTCCCAGCCCAGTGTGAGGACAAGATTTAAAAAAAAAAAAGGAGGCACTGCATTTAACAAGGAGTCACTACATTATTACTAATGCCTTTGGGATTCAGTGTAACAACATTAATCATGTCTTTTGCTATTCATGTATCTGTACTGTGTAATTCCTCAGGAATGCCATTGTTTTTTTGGCATTAATTAATGTTGACTGTTTGTTACAAAGTATAACCATAGAAGTGCTGTAATGATTCTCCTTCAAAAATAGGCCCTAGAGAATGTGAAAACTCTTTAAACTTTCATTCCAGCATGTTTAAAAAACACTCTTTAAAATGAAAGCCATTTGATGAGTTCTGTAAAATCCTGTAGGATACGAAGGAAGCTTCATCCTTCTCTTTTGCTCAGAGAGGGTCCTGCTGTTCAGTGAGAGGCAGCGAGCCTTTTCATCAAACTAGCTCGACTGATTCATTACATGTTGCTGTCTAAAATTCATCCCCTTTGTTTACACTTGTGGTTGTCTCTTACGCAAACACTCCTACAGGAAATGTTCAGGATGAGTATCCCAACACCTGCCGTCCAAAATAGGGACATTCCATTCTGCTTGGCAAAAAGAGGAGTTACAAATAAATAGAAACTCTGGGTGAAGGATGCAGGTTGTTGTACAGGTGTGTGAGATGCTACACAGAGGAGCAGCAGAAATGTTAGGAGATTCCAAAGGATTGTTGGGTTTTACCAAATGTTAGCACAGAAATTGAGCAGGAAGAGGCAGGTAATTAAAAAAAAAAAAGCCATAAAAACACTGTGCATTAGTACAAATGTAGGGTCTGTTGTAGCTGACAAGAGTCTGTATTGTGTCGCTTTTATTTGGTGATACGACAGTATATTTGTGGGCTTCCACAGACTCATTTTCTCTGCTATTAGGAACTCCTGTCACCATGACCAACCCTGTCACCATAACCAAGGGGCACCTGGTTAAAGGTTTTTCTTTCTTTACATACTAGTCAAAGAAGGAAATATGTGAACTTCACATGATGAGTAGCCATTCATATGTATCTGTTACTGCTGAGTGCCCGTGTTCTCTGAAGACATATTATTCATAGTGTTTTCCTTCAGGTTGCATCACACTGTGCCCCCCTTTACAAAGACAAAATCTGGCATCTATACCTTTATCAGGGTGATGGGTTAGCCTAGCCCAACAGCCAGACTCCCACTCAGCTGCTCACTCACTTCCCCCACCTCAGCAGGATGGCTACAGAAAATAAAAGAGAAGAAGAAAGAAGAAAGATTGTAGCCTGAGATAAGACAGGGAGGTTGCTTACCATTTACCATCACGGGCAAAATAGACTTACCTTGGGGAAAATTAACTTAGCTTAATGCGAATTAAGATAGATATTTAATTAGTAATTCAAGGGGGACAGGCAGGACGGGAAAGGCGAACATTCACAGAACTCCTTCCCTTGCCTTTTTCCAGGCTCCACATCACTCCTGACTCTCCCCACCCTGAGCAGCACAGGGACACGGGATGCAGGAGGCTCCGGTCTGTCCATGGCAGCTTCTCTCTGCCACTCCTTCCACCTCACACTTTCTGCCTGCTCCAGCGTGGCTCCTCTTGACAGATACCTGAATTATTTGGTCGACAGCCATGCCATCCTCTTTTGGGTTAGGCAGGCAGAGTACCCCAGAGAATCCGGCTGGTCTTAAATGGCGAGGAAGTTACTGAAGACAATTGACAGACATTCTAGCTGCAAGTCAAGATGATGGGCGACTTGTAAAGGAACAGAGTGGTATTTTGAAAACCAATGGCTTGGAAGAGATTTATAGATCAGAAGCTGGAGGAACGTTAAGAGGGGTCAGTGAAGCGCAGGGTCAAGAGGGGACAGGATGAGGAGGAGATAAAGGTCTGTAGGAGATCAAGGCTTTCAGTTCCTGCTGCCCCTCCGTTGGGAAGCGGGAGCCTCAAAGCCGACCTGCGGCAGAGGCAGCAACAGCAGCTCCTCAGCCAAACCTAAGCCTGTCCCCATCCTTGCTGACACGAAAGGCAGACTATGCAGTACATATTTCTGTATGTTACTGAGACTCATGACATAATATGGTATTGCTTGAAAAGTTCATGGTAATTTGGTCCTCACATTCAGTGCTGATAAACTCAATAAATACCAGACTGAGCAATGCCATCAGCGGTACCATAGATGGTGGAACATGCAAAAGATGGGGCATTTCCATAAAAAATTTTGCTCCTGTTTCCATTATGAGACTTTTATAAAACTAAAGGTACATATTTGCCTCTAAGGAACGTGTATTTGTTCATTGCATCCCAAAATAGCTCAGTTTTCTATTGAGTTATGGATAAATATTATAGATTTGTGCATAGACCGTATTGAAAATGTAGCCTGAAAAGGGAAAACATTGTAAAGCCACGATTAACTGAAAGTAATCACACAGGAAAAATGTATATATCTTTAATTCAGGCAAAAACCGTCATAGGTTTTGTGATATTAGAAGCATGGCAGAAATCTCTAATCTGGAGTTTGTTCCTCAAATCTGCTAAGGCATGAATCTTCTTGTTGTTGAGTAGAGTTGATAATTTTTCAATTAACTTTTGAAATATGCTGTTAACTGTAATTCCAAAGTATGGCATGCCTAGCTAGCACGGAGGATTTTTCAGGGAAAGGCAGACATGGAACAAACTAATCCTTCAAACACATGAAGACTCTTCTGCAGTTATTTCTAGATCTTGGTAATTGAGATAATACTGTGTAATAATCACTAATAAAAATGGATGCACTTCTGTCAGATGAGTGGAGTTATCTCAATTTAATTAGCTAGTGATCTGACTTATGCATGTTTACAGCCCTTATCCAATTTACGAGCAAAGGTTAGTGTCTTCTGGTATTAGTTATGGTATCAAAGAGAACACGCAGCCAAGACTGATTCTGATGTTGCTTGCAAGTGGCTGACTAAGAGTATGAAGTAATTTTCCAAAAGTGAGGCCTAATTGTTTTTGACTAGACTTATGTACAGCATGAAATTAATCATTCATTATGGATAAAAAATAATTTAAATGTTCTCTGCTTTGATATTGAAAATCTGTTTGTGCAAACAAATATCAAATTCTGAGCTGCACAATTTGATATTCGGTATTTAAAGTGCATAATAATAAGCCTATGTAATGGGATTCTGGTTTCTGCCCTTTTTCTAACTGGCTGAGAATTTAAAAACAGGACAATAATGAATCACAAGTAACAAATGGTCTTTTTACATCAAAGTGCCCTTCTTTAAATACACAAATCTTTGGGCTGTTTTTCCAAGATAATTTTGAACTGAAATCTGTTCACACATGTAATAGTAAGTAATAAGGGATAGCAAAAGAGCATAATCAACAGTCCAAAATGAGTACTAGAGAATAGCCTATGTGGGCTAACTCTGAATTTCCTGGAAGAGGAAATATAACACTTTTTTCCCCAGTCTTCCTTCTTCTTTCGAATACCTTTGAAATTTACACTTTCCTGGTATACTTTTTTGCTCCGTATCTCATTTTTTTGTGTGTGAAGAGAACTTCAGTAAATGATATTAATCTTTTGAGCCCTGTGCGGGGAGGGAGAGATATACCAGTTTCCCTTTTCAAATGGTTTCTTTTTTACCCATGCCTGGAAGAATACTCTGAATTTAGAAACTGAAAACATTGCTTGCAACTTGCAGCTGGCAGAGCAGGATTGCATTTGCTGAGCTTGAGGAAGAAAGTCGGAACAAAACCAGCATCAGTTGTAGGAAAAAAATACTCTCGATATGTTTGGTAACTGCAGGAATGAGTTTACATACTTGACAAATGAGTAGGATGCAGAAATGTCACCAGAAAGGGACTCACCAGGGTCTACTGACTAATCCTTAAGTTCTTTAAATTGTTTTCTTATTTTCTCTGATAGTACGTCTACCTGGAATTAAAAAAAAAAAAAAAAAAAAAGAGGCATGCTCTTAAATGTTCTTGGTGTGTTCTTTACATTTGAAAGACTGATCTAAAAACTGTTGGGATTTGATGGCACCAAGTGAGAAGATAGGATGTGTGTTAATTCTACTGATGACCGAAACCTGCAGAGCTGCAGTCCTAGCTCTTCCACATGTTTCTGAACTGCAAAGGGAAATTATATAAATACAAGAGGATTCGATACACTTTGTATATTTGTTTTAAGGAGCAAACCGTATTATACTAGTTATTGAAATTATCAGATCTTAGTTTTTCCTGGGAAAGCAAAGGGAATAAAAGTCATCAGCTAGCAGGGAATGGGGTTCTTGGTTTACCACTGTTCTTCAGAGATGATAATAATTAAATGCTCTCACAGCATCCATAGTTCCATGATAATATCTCCATCATCAGGGTCTTCAAATAAAAAGTGATTACTTTGTGAGCTATTTTTAAACCCATTTTCAGATACCATTCCTTTTAATATTGTGCCTTGAATATTTAGTTGAAAAATGCCTAAGTCCATAGAGACAACAAAAGCAACCAATTTCAATTTGTCCTTTTTCCCTATTCTCATATTTCATGCCATCCACCTCTTCAAAATAATTTTGATTGCTAATGACAGGACTGGTGGACACTGTGCTGCGTGGCTTATGGAAAGGGCATATGTCACCAGCAAACACAGAGCTGGACATGCATGAGCTCAAGTCAAGTGCATACAGAAAATAAACTTTTTCTTTATTTCTTTTATTTCTTACTTGTTGCAGCACCTTCTCGTAACTGCCTGTTTTGCAAATATAATTTTCAAGTTGACAGTATCCTTCTAAATTGGAATTCAGGGGATTTCTAGTATTTAGTTTTGAGTCTGTTGGTTCATTCCTTTCGCATTACTAAGATTAATGTGAAAACATGTGTACAGATGAAATAGTTTCTTCAGCTGTGGAAATGTCATAGAAGATTGCATCACTATAACAAAACAGAAAGCAAAATGAGAACTGTTAGTTATGGTTATTACACTGATGTAGTGCTAAACTTTGTTCTAAAGGTAGTTTCTGTCCTATTCAGTAAAATGTATACAACAGGTTTTGCCAGCTAAACGTTTTCCCTCTATAACATTAAATTCTGACAAAGTTGTCATTTAAAGAGCTTTTCTGATTGAAACAGATCCTTGTGCCTGTTGAATTGAATGCCCACTGGGGCAGGACAAAGCATAAACTTGTAAGATGCAAAGTGGTATGTGGTTTAAAGTTAAGAGCAAAGAGCTGATATGTATTTCCCTTAATTAGAAAGCATTCTTTTGAAGTTGTCTGGGATTTACAGACATACTTTTGCTATTTCTTTTAAATATGTTGACCACTCTTTATACTTCTATCCATGACCCTCAAATAATTCAACTAGAACCAATACATCAACTTGATAAGTACACCTGTTTAAGTCAGCTGGTTCTAGCAACATTCTGCCCCTTTTATATTCATAGGTGTTTCTATCTCCTGTGCACATATTTAAGTCAATATTTATTAAATTAGTTTTGCAGATTATGACAGGGAGCTTACTTGTTTGCCACTTTGTCTTGATAATTGCATATTGATTTCTTTTTTATATTTAGGATATGATGCTTCAGCTGTTTCGGGGACTGGATTTTCTGCATTCACATCGTGTAGTGCATCGGGACCTGAAACCCCAAAATATCCTTGTAACCAGCAGCGGGCAGATAAAGTTAGCTGACTTTGGCCTTGCACGGATCTACAGTTTTCAGATGGCTCTTACCTCAGTGGTAAGTTTCTGGAGGTTTTTGTTTTTCTTTCAGTGCAGCATTTCAATGTGCTTTGGTCTTGATGTTCCTGGGTTTTTATCCCATATTATAACACTGTTTCTAAAACCATTTCTGCAATTGAAGTTACTTGCGTCACCAAAAACAATTGCATTCCAGCTAGGATTGAAGTTGTGGTTACTTCATAAAAGTAATCAATTAGAGATTACTAGTTTTAAATTAAATAATGTCTGACTACTGAAGGATAGGTATGTGCTAGTTTTCTGAAACTCCATCAGTCCAGCTTCTGTTGCGATAATGACTTGTTTTGTACGTGAAGCCAGACAGGTAGGGTGAAAGTTTCTGAAGTACTTATTTAAAGATAAAACTCTTGCTGATCGCCAGGCTCTTGCCTGAAAAAATACACAGATACTTGTGGAAATGCCACACTGTCATGCCTCTGATTTGCCATCTCTCTGAATATGGGCTCATGTTTGCTCCCATGTTACTGAATGATTTCAAATAGGGCTGTGCTGGAAGCAGCTCAGGTGGACGTGGCAGGCAAAATCACAGCCACTTCCCAAGCCAACTGTTAAAGAGCACCTCCAGTATCTCTAGGTCCCCTGCCGTTGTTGCCCCTCTCCCAGGAGCTCTCCTGGTTGTCCTTGGTTCAGACACGAGCTCATTCCCAGAAAGTCTGGCCCTCTCCTGCGTTAATGGTGGTAGGGAAGCCCTGCCAGCTCCTCTCTTTTTGACTCTATTTCCACGCTTACTGGCCCTGCCCTCAGAATCAGCTGCTGTTGGCTTGGAACAGCATCTCTGAAGTGCACTCAAGACTAACCATGCTGCATGCATGGTGGGTGTCATTTGGTTTTGTTGCCTGCACATGAGCTTTTTTGTTTCCATTTTCTATTCTGAATATCACAACTGCCATGGCAGTGTCACTTACGCTAAAGAGAGGAGAGGGAGAACTGCTGAGAAAAGAAACTGAAAGGAGTCCACTTTGCGTTTTACACTGTACTATAGAAATTAGCCTGGCTCACATTGATAAAAAGCAATCTTTTGTTATTATTAGTTACTGTAAGAGTCTTACCATTGTTGTATGATGTAACTATGACATCCTGAGTTCTGACTTCAGTGTGAATGAAGGCAGGAAGCAACGGAAAATGATATCATCTTGCTAAACACAGGAAAGTATCATCATCGCATAAAGCATATGTAAACTTGTGTTTTGGGGCTGGCTTTTTTCATTGTCTGTAAGATGTAGCCTGAATCCAAAGCTGAAAGGATCTCCCTGCTGAGGTCAGTGAGGACTGATCATGTTGTAACTCAAAACAGAGCTTTGAAGAGAAGGAGAGAAAGGTTGTTCCTGAACTGCTGTGATTTTTCATTTCCCAATAATCAGTCAGTAGCAGCTTCAATGAGTATTTCTATGATCCATAAAGCTAAAATTGCAGAGCGTTGTAAAGCTTCCAACAGGGCATTTTTTAAAAATTCTGTGTAAAAATAGGAAAAAATAACTAAAGAACTGAGCAGGAATTTGTCTGTGATCATGTAGCCTGTATAGGAAGGAAGGTCAAAAGACCCAGAAATAGAGTGCATCTACTGAGGCAAAAACATAGCAAGACCTGCTTGTAAGAGAGAACATTGCCAGAACTGCGATGTGAAGGATGTACATATGCTCAAGTATCTAATACCTGTGTGCTAGAAATTGTGTTTCAAGGCCCATTAGCCAGTACCCTTAGCACTGCTGTGAACAAGAGTTGTTCAGACTAAGGCTTGTCCACATGCAGGTTAGTACTGTGTTCACACAGGTATTCAATTCTCGTTGCAGCTATGCTAAAGAGTATTAAAATAATTGAATTATTCAGTGACCGATGACAAATAAAATATATGGGTATGGGGTGCATAACGGCTTTCACAACTAGAGCTTGCTGTATCATTATTTTCTTACTTTAAAAAAAGCTATGAACATGAGTGTTTTAAGTTAAAAATTGCTTGGTTTTAAAAAAGCTTGTGTTTACCACCTTCAAAATCAACTTTTGTCTGGGTATATAGAAACCTAAATGGGAGTGTTGCTCACAATGTGATAATGTGGTATGGTTTTAAATGTCAGTCTTCATTGCTCCTACAGACTGACTGCTGGTTAGAAGCTGTACTAGCTGACACGGGCCATCAGTTTTCCTTTTCTGAATGTAACTTTTATCTTTGACTAGCTGCTTTGGTGTGCAGATTCTTTTTTTTTTTCCTCCATTAAAACTCAGTACAGGAAACAAAACTTTTTTAAAAAAAAAAACCTTCTGGTTTTTAAACGTGCAGATATTCTTGACTTTACTGTTCCCAAAATAGTCTAAATTGCAGTTCTTCAGCAGGCAGTGAGTAAACTTTCATTGATTTCAGCAGGACCAGCTTTGTTTTGAAGTGTTTGCAGAAAAAATGTTGCACTATAAAAGACAACATGTATCTACACATATGTCAATTAATAAAAGCCCTAGCTTGTGAGGATTTCCTTTGGACTTATATTAAAAAGTGATAGTGCACACAGCCCAGTGATAAAAGGCACATTGCGTGCACTATCATTCTGATCGATACAAGGGCTTTGCAGCATTTCCTTCAAAAGAGAAGCTTGCTGCAAGATATACTACAAGAATCATCTTTTGAAGTATCAGATCATTCCTAAGATGCATCTTCATTCATTGCCTACAAAGAAACTCTTCAGATGGGATAAAAAAAGCTTGCCATGAGAATAATCCAGTAAAAACCGGTCCACCCCAAGTACTCTGGGTGCTGCAAATGGTAACTTCAAAGCAATCTCTCTCTGATAGCCGGTTATTTCCACAATATTAAAGAGTCCTTCTGGCAGATCAGTCGCCTGGGCATATTGCTGTCATTTAAAGAAACCTCTTGATATTTCCGTCAGTGAATGAATAAAAGATTCAAAGTAATGTTACGCAGGCTTGGGGGGGCAGGGTGGAGATCACTACTCCCAGCTGTGATCAGACTGAGAACTGATACAGGTCTGAAATAACAGGACCAGAAAGAATGAGGTCGGGCAGGGGATCTCAGATGGTGGGTAACAGGGCACGCTTTTGGTTTCATACAAAGTTAGACTCTTTTTCAAGTGTTGGTCTTGGCCCTTGGGGAAATTTTGAATAGGCTTTGTGATAACAGAGAAGCTCTGTAGGGCAGAGGATGTAGACTGATGTGACTGTAATTTTAGAGTTTGATAGCAAAAGCTATTGAACTGCCACTTTTTTTCCTGGTGTGGAAAAAAGGGCATGCGGTTCTAACTTTCTCTGAGCAAAGGAGCAAGTGGCTGTCTCAATGATCTGAAGTTATATTATGAAAAAGAAATAAAGCATTTATCTATTTTTGTTGAGTTCTAACTGCCTTGAGGAAAGGAAATGAAGCTCAATCATGGCACACGAGAATGCTGAGATAAGCGCACGCAGTTGTGATCACAGCATCTAGGTGGAGCTGAGACTGTCCGGCTTTTAAAACCTGACCTGCATCAGGATCTCTGTGAAACTGGCAAAATATGTTTGCAACACACTCATAATGCTTTCTTTGAAAACATGTGTGCTTTACCTTAGATGGCAGCACTACTGATGGGGTTTTTTTCCCATGAAATGCAAATAAAATTGTTTTATGTCTTCCTTTTAAAACAAACAAACAAACAAACACAACTCGTTTTCAGATTTATTGAACATCAGAAGGGAAAACATATCACTTTCTCTGCTGATGCTTTAAGTTGTTGAATATTAGACTCAGCTAAACTGATGATTAAAAAGAGAAGACACAAAAAATCCTGCAGTTACTGTCAGTGAATAATTTTAGCTTATACTAGCATTTTATTTTGGTGTTTCTTTGGGATAAAAACTTTCCATCCATTTCTGGCAGTCATTTCAGCACAAATGGTTTACATGTCACATCATGCAGGAACTTGGATTTCATTTTGTTGGTATAGTAGCAGGCGAGCATAAAATAATTTTCACTAACTGGGTTTACTTTGTAAAAATAAATATATAAATTAGTTACAGCAACAAAAACAACAACAAAAGTTAGAAAAACCCTCTTCCAAAGAGGAATGAGTACTTTCCTCTTTTCTGCACACTGTTGCATTGTAATTTTCTAATAAATGCCAGCTGATAGTAAATAATGTGAATGTAAATTCTTGTCTGAGCTAATACAATAGTTGAGAGCACAGTCAAAGAACTTTGTTTTGCTTTGCCTTGTTTGGGGTTTTTTTTGCCCCTTTTTTTTCTATGGCCACCTCTTCCTGATACTATACTTCCCCAAATCCCCATATTTATTTGTGTGTAATATACCCTGCAGAGTCCATTCCTATGTTGGGTGTGTTCCAGCAGACCTGGAGCCTGTTGCAGTTCAGCTTTAACCTGAGGGGCTTTGGGTAACCCTAAATGGGCCTGATTCAGTGATTGATTTAAAGCTTGCAGTTAATGTCAAACCTAAGAGCAGACCTATGGAGATTAATCAAACACACACCTCTGGTGAATCAAACTCAACATCTGGGCTGTGTTAAAGAGTGGCCTAAGGGAATCAGTACAGTGACACTAGATTTTGTCTCTTACATAATTTGGTAAGAGCATAAATCTTCCTCCCTCTGAAGTAACATTGTGTCAGTATGCACTGAGCCTTCAGTGTTGTGAAGAAGCTCATCACCTTAGATCTGAGCCCCAGTCTCCAGTTCTTTATTCACGGTGCATTTCTCCAGTCCACCCAATGTCCCTGAAAAGGAAAATGAGTCACCGACAGACATCCAGAGGATCAAAGTATGTGTTGTTGAGCTTGTCAGTGCTGCTGCTGAAAGGCTATTTAGGAATGAAGTATGATTAAATTGGTTGGCTTATTTAAGGAAAATCTGTCTTCTTTACTAACCCAGAGTTCTGCGTAAAAAGTCCATGTATCTGGCTTTGTGAAGAAACAAATGAATTTCTCTGATATTTTAACATCTGGAAAGCTGAAGGAATCTTTATTGCATCCTCCCAAACGCTCTATAGGAAAGTTATTTCCATCGCATAAAATGAGTCATTTATCTCCAGAGCCATCGTAAGAGCAAGTGTCATTGTCAGCACGTAGACAGTAAAGTCTGCAGCTGACTAAAAACATTTCAATGTATGTTTATGTTGACTTCACTCAGATCAGATCTTCACGAAGAAGGCTCAGATTTATATGAAAATAACAACGAAAAAAACATATTGCTTATTGTCACAATAGTATCCAAGGGCAATACAGAAATACCTGTGGGCAAAGTTAGGAAATTAGAATATAAGTTGATTTTATTCATTTGCATGATGATCATAGAAGATCGTTTTCAAAACTGACTGTTAATTTTTATTGCCTATCATAAGAAACTTCAACGTTTTTAAGACTTGTCTGGAAGGGCAGTACTAGCTGCTCTCATAGAAAGACAGAGGATTTATGACAAGGTTGTTATTTTTAGAAGCACATCCTAGAGGTAATACTCTAAGGGTGCTGTTTCACGGTCAGCATAAGTAGATGTGACTTTTCCGCTGCTGCCAAAAGGATGGTCCTGCTTTCGACTGCACGCTCCCATCGCTTCCCTTGCCTCGGCATTAGTGGTCACGCCCTTGCAGTCCACCTGAAAATGAGGCCCATAAAAAGTAGTTATTCATTCTCAGGTGGATTAGCAGATGCAAATCACTGCACGGCCATGTGAGTGAAAGCACGGGCACACGGGGGGGTGTGAGAAGAAAGATGGGGTCATCCACTCCCTAGGCACCACAGTCTTAGATTTGTTGGAGTCAGTTATGAAACCACATCTGAAGTCTTCAGCTGAGGACTCAAATAACTAAACTAACTCAAAGATGGAAATGTTTTTCAAAACCTCGCAACTCATGCTGACTTGCGCTGTTTTGAAGACGTTAGATGAACCAGTTACTGGTTCATTTAAGGCTGTTACTGTATCCAACTTTAAGGAAACTTCTAAGGGTATCTGTATCAATGTTTGAAGTATTTTTTACCCCTCAATGCCAAGGCCTGGGTTCAGGGTTCTGTGCTGCTCCTCTGCAGCTGATGCCACAACTCACCCTTGAGACCTGTCAGGAATGCAGGGAATGCAACCCTCTGCTCTGATTCAGGCCCAGGTTTATCATGAACCATAAAAAGCCTATCTTTTAATCTTTCAAAGAAAGTAAATTATTTCACAGTAAACAAGCAAATTGGCTCCACATGAGAATGTTTTCTCTGCCAGAAAACTCCTTTTCAGAGCTGCAAACATTAGAATATATATCATATGAATTACAGAATTTGTCCACATGAGCTGAGCATGTTTTGCAGCCCTGCAGCTGCACCAGTGCAACCTTGAAGAATAAATTTACCTTGTGCTGGTGGAAAAAGGGAAAAAAGGTGCAACCCCAAGCAGAGTTCATAGAAGAACAATGGATTTTTCTGCTGGGCTGGACCAAAGTTTGACTGTGCTCACTGTCAAAGGATAATGTCCAAGAGAGGATGCTTAGGAAGGAGAATAAGAACCAACTTCCAGCAATCAGAAATTTAGCAAATTCCAATGCTGGAGATTGCATCTGGATCATTGTCTATAACAATTACTGAAGTGCCCATCCTCCATAATTCAATCTACTTACTTTTTGAACCATTTGTACTTTGGGTTGCAGTTAACTTCCTTACTGTAAGTAAAGCTCTTTATTTTGTTTTAAATCTGACACCTGATAATTTTACTTAGTTTCCTCTTAATTCTGCTTTTGCGAGGCATTCCCCTCTCACCTCTGGGTGAAATTTGTTATTATTTTGCAGCAGTACAGTTCCATTGGTGCAGGAAAAATGTACTCAGTGCAAATAGGCCTTCACGTGTTGACATGAAGAAAAAATGAAAAGTTCTTTTTTCTCTTCTCTTCTCTTCTCTTCTCTTCTCTTCTCTTCTCTTCTCTTCTCTTCTCTTCTCTTCTCTTCTCTTCTCTTCTCTTCTCTTCTCTTCTCTTCTTTCTCTTCTCTTCCCTTCTCTTCTCTTCCTTCTCTTTCACTTAAGAAGATACAGTAAATATTAGCAATGGTACAGTACTGACTTACAGTTTTCATACAAATATCTGGTGAAGGGATTTTAGGATGTAGAAGGACTGAATTTATATGGAACAAGCTGTAGTTAATATGTTAAAAAATGGTGTGGGGGGATGTAAACAGGGGAAGGACAGAAAATCACTACTGTGTATTTTATCTATACTATAAAAGAGCATCCTGCTATTGTGTGACCTTCTATCTTCTGTTTTCAGATATAAAAATATGTAGTGCCTTTCCCCCACCCAGTGATTTACATCTTCTTTGTACTATTTTTCTGTTGATTTAAGCGGGTCTGTTTTTACATCTACTCCCAGAGATAATTGAGTGGGTTGGATTGTAAAAACAATTTGATTGTTTGACAAGGTCTCTCCCTGTATTTACAAAACTGTTCCCACATAATTTCAAACCATCCTGAAACACTGAAACACGACCTCAGGTTATACTCTTATCGGAGCACACAGGGTAGGCAGGCATGGGCCTGTTCGGTACTTGAATGTGAGATAGGGAAAGGAAGAAGAGCTGAGAAAATAGCCTTCCTCCGTGGAGCTCGTGCTATTCCAGAGTGAAGACAGGCGTCTGTACGCTCCTGACGGAAATGCTCTTAGGGCTTAATATATAATAAAAATGAGTTGCTGACACATTTTTACAGTGGCAGGGAAGTATCTTGAAATTTTCTCAGTGCACTGGCCCAAGTCCTGCTGTAGAAGGTATTTCTAACTGAAAATTGCCTCATACAGGTACACCTGAGGGAATTTCTCTTAGCCTAACAATATTTAATACTTGTTCAGTGTTGCTGGCATGAAATTCTAGAACTCAAAAGCAGAAGAGACATGAAATCATCCAGTCATTTACCGAATCAGGCAGGATTGTTCTATGTTATGTCATTTCTAATGTTTTGCTGATGTTAACTTTAAATGTGCCAAGAAAGAGGGATTCCATCGCTTCCCTTGGGAGCCTGTTCCAAAACCTCTATATAATCACTCTCAGAAAGTTTCCTTGATGTCCAGCCTTCAATTTCCCATTCTTAATTTAACTCCATTATATTCTTTGTTATTATATGCTGAATGGTAGCAGATGGCCAAGGCCCTGTAGCTGGCTTCCTGCATTAGAGAAATCAGTTAAATCTTGCTGTATACATTCACCTCTGCAAAACATGAAAAGATCATTAATTCGATCAACAGTGGAAGTGTAGTAGTCCTAGATTATCCAGATTTCAGTAAATTATAGGGCACCAATGAATTAAACTGATTTCTCTAGACTTGCCGTCTTCTAGAATTAAGTGGATAAATCCAGAGGAAAATGTATTATGCTAAAAGAATTACTGAGCTATAAGGTGAATTCCTCAGTTTTGGGGATCTTACAAATAGCCTGGTAAAAAGCTGCAAAGATCACAGGCAGGCTATGAGTCACTCTTTAGATGCGTGAAAAGAGCAAATGGAGCTGTTCTGCTTCTGTGTGGTTGAGAGAGAATTTCGGGCAGGAACAGGCACAAGAGAGGCCAAAATTCTGTTTAATAATCAGGGAAGGGGGACACTATTTTCTGCAAAGCAAGAAGAACCTGACATAATTTAACAAATTGAATCATGACAGTAGATACAGTTGATGTCTAAAAAACATCAGGAAGAAGCCGGAGAGGGAGAAAGTGAGATAAAAAAACAGTGGTGGCATGAGAACTAGTTAGTTTAAACTGAGCTTAAATAACTTTAGACAGGAAGTTAGAAAACAAGTAGTGAGATTCTGAAGTAGCGTACAGTAGGGCTAATTCAGGCAAGAAATATAAATGATTTTGGGACAGAGCTTGATGAATGTCTGTGATGCAGTTGACAAATCCCAATGACTGAGGCAGTCCATTCCAGTTCTATATCTCTGTATTTGCCCCTTCAAGATTTCGTGTGCATTATATAGTCAACTTTGATAAAGAGATGCACTTCATGAGCTCTAGCCTGAAAGGAAACAGCTTCGGCAGGTCGGAAGGATTGGCATAAATGTAAGAGCAAAATTCCAAAGAAAGAAATGGTGAGCTACTTAGCTTTATTAAGATGAGATGAAGCAAATAGTGGAGATGGTCTCATAAACCAAAGGATCCTGAAGTTAAAATAAAGGCTAGCATGAGAGCGCGAAGAATTAAAATGAGATATAAAACAGAGAGACACTTCACTAAAGAAGCTAAAAGACAACCTGGAAGTTTCCCAAATAGGGGTGAAGGATGATGTGAAGGCAAAAATTGAATCTTTGTTGGGACAGCAAGTTGAAAAAGTCCAGATGGAGTGGGAAGTCTGATTGCAACGTTCCCCATCTGGAAATGGGATTAATCTAGCAAGTCACATTAGTGAACAACAACCATCTTGACTGCTGAAAACCCAATCAGGAAGCTTTCCATGAAACAGGGGACGCCAGAAAAGTTTGGATAAATTTGGAACTGGCTAACAGAAATAACCTGCAACAAGCACTTGTGCTGAAAAATCAGCATGTGAAAGTATGCAGAAACATAGGCTACTGTGGAAGTAAAGTGAACGCCTGGATGTAAAAATGAACCTGTCGGGAGACTGGTTTTTTTGGTTGGTTTTTTTTCACTTAGTGTGCGTCCTGCAGACTTACATTTTCCCAGCTCGAGTAACAGAAACACTTACTGAAAATCCCAGGGCAGCTGACTTCAGCATTGTACCCTAGATGAATGGCGAGGAAAAGGAGCAGAAAGGAGCACTTCTAGTCACCTTTCTAGGTAGCCCAGCTCTGATGGTGCTTCAGAATTTGTACTCAGAGTCAGCTGTTCAGATCTGCTATAAGGCCATGGTATATATGTGGAGGACAGCCATCCATGTGAGTGGGCTTGGATACTACAAAAAGCTAGATAGGGGAAGAGAGGCACGCCTGAGGACACTTGCATTCGTACAACATGGAGATGCCACAGAGCCTGACAAGACACGTTAGCGGTGATTGGGTTTGGTAGTCAAAGTAAAGCAAGCAAGCCAAAGGCATTCTGGGGATCTGTAAGACTTGCTGTGGAAGTTGAATATTTTATTACTGAAAGGAATCAGATGATAGAGCTACCACAGAATCTGCTTGTCTGAAACTCTAGGAAAACAGTTCTATGTTTAATGGACAGTGGAAAAGGAGATTCTGATCTGGTAACTTGCATTTGTAGGTAAGTAGAAAAAATATTATATTTGGTTTATAAAACAAGAACAAATTGACATCAGTGCCAAAATTAAAAGACAATTCAGTTAAATATAACTGTCATGAATGATGACTGCAGATTGGTTTTCAAAAATACAAAACCAGACAGGATGTATTAATATATATCAAAAACTCCCGATATAGTTTATGAAGTTCCTCCAGACTGAAAGTCAGACTTTGGAGGTACAAGCAGTGGTTTGAGTTTTTATTTTGGTGAGACGAATGAGTAGCAGTAGTCAAAACTGGTTTATTAAAATGTATAACTGTCTCTATGAAATGTGCAGAAAGGTCATAAATTAGTTACTGGATGAAACATGCTAAAAAAACTTAAGCAGGAGCTTTGGAAATAGAACTTCTAATTGTTCTGAAATGCACACAGATGTTGTCTGTTGCAAAACTGGAAAAAAATAATTTGAAAATGGAGTCTGTAGAATTCAAGTGCAAATCAGAACAGCTAAAGTAGCAGATAAACTAATGATTGCCTTGGATTTTGCTATCTCTGTAATGAATGCAAGGCAAAATTGTTTTACAGACACAGTCTATGAAAACACCCTTCAAACTTGTGATTAACATGGAAGAACTGATTTGTAGGCAATTGGTTTGCAGACAGCAAGTTCTTCTCTCCAGGGCAACTATCATAATGCCGTAGACATCTTGTAGCAGCTTTACAGTAAAGAACAAAAAAAGAGGAATGACTGCATACTATTTGAAGACTCTGTACGTTTTTGCTTTTAAAGTTCAGATTTATTTGAAACAGGGTCAGATTTTTGATCATTTGCTGAGCCTAAGTGACAAAAAGCAGATGATAAAAAAGAAAAGAAAAGAAAAGAAAACAAAACAAAAACAACCCTCCCATTACAAAACATGAGCAATGAATCTAGTAAGCATAGATACAGAAGAAAATTCTGATGCAAAAAAGGAGGGAAAAAAATACCTGCAAGTTCATGCCGATTTTATTCTAAGGTCATATTGTAGATTTATAGGAGGAATAACAATAGTAGGGACTTTCTTCTTGTGATAGAATCATAGAATAGTTTGGGTTGGAAGGGACCTTCAAAGCTCATCTAGTCCAGCCCCCTGCAATGAGCAGGGACATCTTCAACCAGATCAGGTTCTGCTTCTTAGAAAGCAGGAGATATTCTTTTTTATAATTTAGCAGAGATATAAGTTGTATAATACCATGTGGGCCCCATGCAAGATTGTAAGCACAGAAACCTGCCATCTAAATAGCCAGTTCATTGCTGAGCAGCAGGAAAGAAGAAGTAAATTTTGAAGAAATATGTAGAGACAGAGATGTGCCTTCAGCTAGTTCTTGGGCTTTACCCTTAGCTATGATGCAGAAGAAAATGACAGCACCATATTTTGTATGGCTATTAACATCCAAATTCAATACCTTTAACTTAAAAAGAATTATTGTTTGTTGCAACGAATAAATAGTACCCTTAATGCTGTAGTACTTGTTTTTCACCTTGACTGTTGATAGTATCAAGTGGGTCCGCAGGGTGGGGGAAAGTATACTAACTATCTGAAAAACTTTGGAGGCAATTCAGAGCAAGAGGTCTTTGGCTGGGACAAGTTGAGTAGCTAGCAGAAAAGGCAGTCCACAGTATTTCTTTTTCCTATTCTGCAGAGATTCATCT
This sequence comes from Caloenas nicobarica, assembly GCF_036013445.1. Taxonomy (NCBI): domain Eukaryota; kingdom Metazoa; phylum Chordata; class Aves; order Columbiformes; family Columbidae; genus Caloenas; species Caloenas nicobarica. Next base: position 25,675,146 of record NC_088246.1, on the reverse strand, counting down.
GCTGTACTTAAGGTAAATGACCTGGTTTTGGAAGAAACTCAGCATTTTTAACAGCCTTATTCCTAGCACAAATCATCTGAAAATACATATATTCTGTTCTGCAGAACAGGAGGAAGAATGCCTAGTGGATCGTGAGATGCTTCCAAAAGAGGTCTTTTACCTTGCGCACACAATCTGTGAATGGCAGAGTTTCCACTAAAGACAAGAAACTTGCCGCTGTACAGAACTGTCAACTCAACAGCCACCCAACTGTGTTCCTAATACAGAAAGTCTATGCACTGGAACAGGCTGCCCAGAGAAGTTGTCGATGCCCCATCCCTGGAAGTGTTCAAGGCCAAGCTGGATGGGGCTTTGAGCAACCTGGTCTAGTGGAAAATGTCCCTGCCCACAGCAGCAGTGTTGGAACTAGATGATCTTTAAGGCCCATTCCAACCCAAACCATTCTATGATTCTATGATTGACCAACATCACAAAATCATTTCAGGTGAAAAGCTGTACAAGTGGAAAAAGACTTTTTAATTTTTGATTTTCAGTGTTGGAAATGGTTGTTACAAGTTCTTCTCCCTTCACCTATCACTTTTCAAAACCCTTTCAAAACCCTTTTTGGCTCATACTGGGCACAAATTCTAGAGCTTATGGTTCCATGCCAATATTGACGCCACAGATTTAGATTATGATCTCAGTAGTATGGAAAGAACTTACACCACTCAACAAAACCCAAACATTTAGAGATGCTTAAATATCTACAGTATCTTCACTGTCATTTATATAAGAGAAAGTTTGAGGATAGGACAGGTTGAGTGCCTTGGTGAAGTTCTGATTGCAAGCTCAGCCCTAAGTGGAACTGTGAAGAATATGTTGGCAAACAAAAATGCATCATCAAAAGATTTTTATTTTCTCCTTTCATGTAGTTTACAGAAGGACAAATGTTTATGGCTTATCCACTGAGACAGCTGGAATGATCTGTTCAGTTAAAAGCTTCCCGGACAAGAGCGTCGTGATATGTGAATTGAAAAGTTGTTCAGCAGGTAGAATTTAGTGTCACCTTTGGATAACACAATGCTGGTAGCAGATAGTAGTAGCCTGAAAGTTAAAGATGAGACACACGATCAACAAGGAGTGGGGAGAAACAGCAGGTGATTAACTACAGGTATCAGCGAAAGAAAGATTCAGCTGTGCCTGTTAAACTGTTGCACATTTTGGGATTGGGAAACCCCTGCTCAAACTGAAGGAAGAATTTTACTCAGCATTGAAAAAATGGAAAACAAGTGAGGATATGCCATGGTTGTATGGCAAAGAAGTTTCTTCCTAGGAGAAAGATGGATCCAGTTTGCTGTAGTATCACTGAGAGTAGCAATGAAGCACAGGGCTGCTGATGCATTTGGACATCAGCATGGAGGAGAAGCTTATCAGTCAATATTAGCTGCTAGCAGTTGGCCATTTTTTGAGATGGCTGAGGATAAACAAAACAAGGAAGCAAGAGGCTTGACAGTAGCAGACATTGTAATGAATTCTTCACTAGGTGCAAGATCCCATGCAAATTGCACAGAAACATGAGGGAAAAATTCTGTCAGGAATCTGCAATTTTGAAACTTTTCAGTCAAAGCTGGGGTCTAGCTATGTACCTTTGTAGAACAGCATAAAAGGCACTGCAATCAGCATATAATATTCATTCTGATAGCATACAGAAGTCATTAAAGCTCTAATGTGCCTCAGCATTCATTCAGTCCAGGTATGAGCCAATGATCTACATTTATGTCATGCACAGTGCATGGATCTGCATGGGCCATGATTCTTCTGACAGGAATTGAAGAGATTTAGACCACTTGGTTGATGCAGTAACTCTCCTGATTTGAGGAGCTCACATCTTTCTGAGGAAAAACTCATGATAATCTCTCATAAGTCAAAAATGCTCAATGGCTTAAAACATGGGCAGAAGCTTTTAAGGGGCGGGAGGGGGAGGGAGGAGGGAGTGTGATACTGTCCCAGAGGGTTAGGAGAAATTAGGGAGTAAAAAATGATGCTGAAGAAATTCAGAAAGTACTTCTGTCCAGTGGTGACCTGAAGAAATGGATTGGTGAACAAGGAAGCCAATGGATAGAAAGTTGAAAGGAAATTGGACAAAGAAGGAAAAACCGTAAGAGGAGTTCGAAAGTTGTTTGAATATCTCCTGACATAGAAACACTGTAAGTGGGTTTTATCTGACCAAGTGCAGACATCTAACTCTAAGCTAGTCCATTGAGTAAGTAGCCTAGTAGTAATCAGAGGAAATCTCCTAATCAGTATCTTCAGTAAAGTGAAGATTGAGTTATCTCAGCTTAGAGAGGACAGTTAACATAGGTCAGATGAATCAGATCCTGAAAGAACCTACTTCTTTCCACTGACTGTCAAGGGTGACAGGTTCAGATGTGAACATCTACGTGGTATTCAGATGTGAAGTCAACTGAGATGAATCCAGCCCAATCCAGTCCTGGTACCATTGGTGTTTGGGCTCTTGGTGAGTCATAAAGAACATCACTATCAAGGATTCCGTCAAGGATTCTGTCAATATATGGGCAGAGAGGAGATAGCTCCCAGTGAAATGAAGCCTAATTGAAGCATAAAAGCAGTGGTATGTTTCGGATAAATCTGTAAAAGCAATTAAGCACTTTTTTCTGGAATATAGAGCTGAAATAATAAGAACCACCATGCAAAATACACAACATATGCAAGGCCAGTTAGGAATCTAAGCTATGTGGGCAAGCAGGTTTGACTGAAATCTGAATGGAATTGCGGAAGAGCCAGTGGTGTTTGAGGAGATATCTGTGAGAGAAGCGATGGGGAGCAGCGCACAAATACTTACAGACACACAAGTCACACACAAACATCAACAGGAACATACACGGCAAAATACTGAGAAAGCCAACAGTTTCTGGTGGAGTATTTGGAATAAGTCCTAGAGGAAAACTATATCCTGTTTGATTTGTTCAGGGAAATGGGATTTTCTACACTTTTTTATGAAGCAAAATAAAGAAATACATGACTTCCAGCATCACTTCATGTCTTCTTGCCCCTCCTCACCTAGCCTATAAAAATTAATACAAGTACCCTATTATTAAATTTTTGGGCAGAAGTCACTATAAACTAGTACATCCTGAGAATGTCATGTCTTTGAAAAACATGGGATGTTTTTCTTCTACATATACATTGTTAGATACATAGCAGAAAGATTTTGGGTGTAATAAAATGCAAGGCCTAAGTCTGTGAGTATCTTACTACCCCTAAAAGCAAGGGATGAGCTTGAAAGTGAAAGCTGTCAGGAAATGCCAGTGTATAATATCTTTGGGAGTACGATAAATCAGTTGAGGCTTTCCAGAGTGGTATGAACATCTCATAATACTGTTTAGTGTTCAGATAATAATTAAGAAATATTTTTTAATCCACTTGGAATATCGATAACTGAGATAGATGCAAACTAGGTGCTAGTTTGTGCTAGTACGACTTCTACCGACTGGCTCCATGGAACAGGCGAACTAGCCATTTAGTTCACTCTGGCATAAAGCCTGGTACTTCTTAGGTGATGGTGAACAAAAATTTTAGCTCTTTTACAGGGTTCACTAAAAAGTGTGGAAAAGACATGCTTTTTCACAAAATCTTAAGACCTTTGATGGAAGCCCAGTTGTTTCTGGGTTTTTTTGGAGTGCTTTCTATTGAACAATGTAACTGCATTGTTCATGTGTGAGAAAGGAGCATGGCATGGATTTCATGTTAGAGTACATAGAGTCATGTTGAAGGCTTTGAAATTCCAGTAAAAAAACACAAGGACCTTTGAATATGTGTTAATTTGGAGGCAGGGGGATACTTTTTCAGGTGTTCTGTTTGAATCAAAGTATAATCAAACAAAATTTTCCTGACTATTCTTTATTTTTGACCAACTTCAATGTGAGTACTTGCGTAAATTTCATCTAATATTAACTAAGAGTAATAGATATTTCTCATGTTCATTAGAGGCAGTACATTTTTGGCTACCTTGCAAATATATTATTGATCACTTCAAAGAATATGCTTCCATAACTGGTATTGTAATTTCAATGACAGTGTATCTCAGAAAAAAAAAAAAGATTAGCTGATGCTTTTTAACTCTGCTTTATTTGGCTATACATTTTTCACATGACTCTTACATGTTCTTCTTCATGCTGCATTTGCAAGGACAGAATCAATCAAGTCATTTTTTAAATGCAGAAGATGATTGCTGGAAAATTTTAAAAACTTGGTGTGCAGTTTAATGTGTTGGGTTGATCTGGGTGCCATGTTACATTAAGAAAAAAAATATCTCAAAACATGCTCAGGATAACATCTAAACAGAGAGGATCAGAGATATATAAGTATCTTCTTAAGGTAATGGTGTTTTCCTTAATTTTGTTTACATATTTATATTATGGCTCCATCAAATGAAAGCCATCTTGGAAACATAGCTTAAAAATTGGAAGTGCTTTACTGGTTTACATTTTCTTACAGCTATTGCAGTAGGTCATAATAGCTACATACTTCAGCTGGTAAAAATCAGCATGTCTTCATCAAACTAAGCCAATTTATAAGGCAAATAAGAGGATCTACCTTTAAATCAAAAGTTAATATTTTGCATTTGGTGTATTTGTATTTTATATTTAAATTTTTTACTTAATTGCTTTTTTGTTTCTCTTTCGCTGTCTGATGCTGCTCAGACGCTATTGCTTTGAAATGAATGGGGCTATTTAAGTTAATAAAGACACAGCTGCCTCTGTATAGATTCAGTGCTAGTAAGCTATGGATAGATTTAGGTGATTTGTGACACTAAGGACATCCTGCACCTTATGTAATTTAAACACCAGAAGAATTAAATAAGGAGGGGCCTGTGCATGGTATCAGTTCTTGTGGGAAAATATGCTTCAGTGACTTACTGGCACTGGTTTTGGAATGTGGCATTTAAAAGTACCTTTTTACAGTGGGAAAGAATTTGGTCAAGAATAAACAGTCTGACCTTGTTAAATGGACCAATGTCTGCATATAACCTAGTTCCAGAAAACCAGTTTTCACCAGCCTGTGAAAAAAAAAAAAAACAGTTTATAAAAAATACAATTAGATTTTGTAGAGAAAAAAAAAATTATGTAGATGGAACAGAGTGAAAAACAAATTCTTATAGCTGGCTATGAGCTTTAAACATGTTTTGAACCGTAACTTCAGGGGACATTAAAAGCAGACAGTGTCATACACTGTAGCCAGATGAATTCAAGTCATATATGGGATGAGTAATTTTTCAACAGAAATCAAAGCCATTTGTATTACCATCAATATCCAAAAATGTAAAAACCATGAGCTTACAGTAAAACTGCATGTATATTATGATCTGAGTTTTAAGCACGAAGCTTGGCATCTCCAGACATAGTCATTTGAGTAGCAAAGATCTTTTGATACAAAGAAAACAAATGCAGAACAAGGAAATCGCTCCATTTGGGGTTTAGCTTCAAATTTTGCTGAAGGTGAACTGGCACACTATTAGTGAATCTCTGTGGTATAAAATGCTAACTTCAATACAGTCAATGGAAAACATCCTTTTAACTTTATTGTGGCCAGGATCTTATTCCAGGTTTTCATATTCTAATTGAAAAATACAGACACTTTCTCTGAAAGCTGCTTTGGAGGAGTGAAGTATACAGAGAGCAGCAGTGACCCTCTGAAAAGGTATCGATGTAAATGCCTGTCCAGTTCACGGGCTTTGGTCACAGAATTCCCACAGGTACTTTATAGAATACAGCCTCTTTTTTTTAATTATTTTTTTTTTAATTTTTGTGTCCCTACTGTTAATGTAACGGTGTCAAAATAACATACTAAGCTTCTCAAGGCCTTGCAGGTGATCCGTTTTTTAATGCGAGAATGAATAAAAAATCTTACGATGGTTCAGGAATATGAAGTAATATTCAAAGACATTGTTGAACAATACTTTGAGAACATAATTTAAAAACTGCAGTAGCCAGCTAAGATCCAGTAACGCAACAATCTTTGCTGCATAAAAATGAAAATGTATCCGTAACTGCAGTTATCAGCGAAACTACTGAAATAGTAACATTTCCATGTTATAAAATTAAATTTGAGGTAGGCAATAGTAGATGCAGCTGTTTAAAAAGCAGCGTTAGAAAACACAAGTGAATCAAAGAACAAAACTATGTTTGCATCAAGTTCAGATTAAAAATTAGAAAGTGTGTACATTAGGTTTTGAGAAGTTTGGCTAAAGAATCTATATTAAGCCAGGAAAGATGAAAGCCTCTCTCAATGTAAATACTGTTTTCGGATTTTTACAGTCAATGTAAACATCTTCTGAATGTAGCCTGAGTTTCCTGAATTCTGTCTGGCTCTACTTTGTGTTTACAACATCAGCTATATATTTACCCTGCAGAGATTTCTTGAGGCCCTAAAAGGGGGTGGAGTTCCCATCCTGCTGAGAGACGGCTCTGTGCATATTCTATGTATAGTCACATTTGACACATTGACTCCTGCCCTGCTCCAGTATCAAGTCATCAGGTTCTCAAAATGGGAGGACAAAAACTACATCTGTTCCTAGAATTTACAAGCAATAATACTTTTTTCCCCAAAATTTGATTTTTCTTTTTTTCTTTTTTTTACTTTACGTGTACATGTTCTCATTTCCCTTCTGAGTGATGCTGTTTGTCATTCAGATCTGGCTGATAGCTCCAGCCCTCACCTTTTTAAAGGAATTTTATTACCAAGAACGCATTCACTGGGAAGGGATTGAGGACCTGTTATTTACCGTTTTCTACATTATTAGTGTGCAGGATAGTGTGCAAACACCAGGTTGTCTGATGGGGGAACTGCTGTGCTTATGCAGAACCTACTTTTCCTGCAGCTGATGCACCACAAATGTAACCTGACCCTCGCACTCTTAGCAAGTAAAATGCATAAATCTTTCAAAAACTCTTCGATTCATACTGAACCGAGGAAACTGTTAGACTGACTGGAAATAAAGATGTTCATTATAAGTGGACACTAATTCTTATTCATATTGAGTATTTGGTATCGCTGCCTGTATTGTGTCACTCTACCTCCTGGGTATTCCACGAGTAAGTTTTTCTTATTATTGTTCACATGAAGGGGTTAAAAAAAAAAGAGTAAGAGAACTATGAACGTCTTCCCTATTATAGGCGCATACAATCAAAAATACTCAAAATATCTGAAGCTTTTTAAGTCATTAAAAATCAAAGAATTTTTTTTCCTCCATACCTTCAATAACATCACAAGCAGTAGTAGTAGGCTACAGAACACAGATAACTAGTATGAAAAAATAGAAGGCATTTTATCCTTTATCCTGAAGAACAGCTGAAGGTGAAGGAAACCGTGTATTTTGTATTTAATAGGCGTTGAAGTAGGCTCTCTGTTCACTTGCTGCTTTCTATGAAATTGAAGTGAGTTAAGATTTTAATACAGTTGATATCCTGGTTTTCATTTTCTTTTGCAGTATTGCTAGTCAAATCATCATGACAGAGAATTTTTCACCTTGTACCTTGAAAAGGTGTTCATATTAGATTTACATTAGATTAATAACCTGAATAACTCAATAGACTGTAGCTGTAGTTAAGCCCAGAAGTCTGAAAGGACAACATGAGTATTGAACAGACAATTGTATCTGTTGGATCTAATATTTTCTTCTGGGTATTCCCTACATGTCCTTTAGGCTCTGGAAATGATTCAGAGATACGAACACAAACCTCTCAAAAATTCCTGGTGAGGTGCATGCTAAAATGGAGAAGAGAAGCCCCTTAATCTTGATTGAACATTCATTTCAGGACTGAAACATCCTGCTCTGAACACTACTTTGGGTATTTCCAGGAATTAATATGTCTATATAAACACCTTGTCCAAGTGCGGAGCTCAACAGAACTCTTTCCATGTGCTTCCACCACAATCCACAGGAAATCTCCAATTGCATGACATGTGTATGTATACGTACATGTATGTGCATGTGTATGTGTGTATGGATATGAATATGGATGTGGATATGGATATGGATATGGATATGGATGGCATTGGGACAGTATTTACACTGTAAAGGACTCCAGATTTGGTCAGTGGAACTGAGGATGATGGGCTGTAAAATGAGGGAAGTTATAGGACTGTCCTGTCAGGCGAAACTCATTCAGGAAACTCTGGATTTATGTTCTGACATCAGGAAAGAACTTGTCTACAGTTAAGCCTTTGCTGTCGTAATTTCCTCAGCAGAAACGATTCCTTTTGAGACGTTTTCATCATAGAACAGAGCATCTTTGTGTTAAGAGCTGTAGAAATTTGAATCAAGATCTAGTTTTTTTTCATAGCCTTTTTGAAGACATTTTATCATATTATATATTTATGGCCAAGCATTAATTTTTTTTGCTGTAATAAACTCCTAGTTAATATATTAATTATTTCTATTAGTCAAAATAATTATTTTAATCAGGAATTTTAACAATATCTCATATTCTGCAGAGGAATTTCTTTATGTGAGTGTACTACTCTGCTTTGATATTGATAAGCATCCATGTGTAGTTATGCATATTGCTCTTCATTTTCAGGGTTTTATCCTCAGGAATGTATTTAAATTCATGTAAATTAAATTATTGAGTTTTCACATTAGTATTCAAGCTTATTTGATCAAAAAGTGAAATGGGAAAGAAGTTTGGGATTGTAGGAGGAGCTTGACTTCTGTTACATCTTTAGTGACTTGTCATAAGTATACTCTAATAATAGTTAAAATTGTAGTGTTCTGGCTAGAATACAGCCCATCCCACCTCTTTCTTTGAATTCTGCTTAACACAATTCCTAACATCTTTGTTTCCTGCAAATACTGTATATTTGATGGCACATCCCTAGCATTCTGCATAGAGTAAATACAGGGAGCTGGGAGAAAAGAGGGCAAAAAGAAAGTGAGGCGGCATAAAAAGACTGGGAGAGTCATTGCATTGACAGGGAAAATGAGGCCATACTAAATACAATGACAAAGGCTTTTTTTGTTGGTTTGTGTTTGGCTGAGGTTTTTTTAATTTCTTGTTGCTTTAGGCCAAGGAGTGTTTGAATTCACTTTTATTTCCAGTTGCTGCTCTGCCTTCTGGACAGAAGATGCTACTTTTTTATAAGCAAGCAGTTTAATTTGCCACATAGCTGAAATTCTTTCCAAGTGAATATTTGAAATATTATACCCTGAATTTGCAATTAATCTGACAAATGACATAGGTTTTGTTCTATTTCCTGCTAAAGGTGCTTCACAGACAGAATCATTCCAACTCAATTAACTGCTATTTTAAAACTAAGTAAAGGATATTCCAGAAACTGTTTAAGTCTTGCCCTCATCTAAAAACATCCTGACTTGTTACATTATCTTTGTGCCCATGTCACCACAACAGAAAATCTCTTGTGCTACTTTCCATTCCTGTGATGGGTTGGTGCATGAACTAATCAAAACCACTAACGTGTGTTGATCACTTGCAGACTTAACATGAGAGTACACCTATTTAATAAAAGAGTAAGGTTCAGTAACATTTCCTCAGTTGCTATAGAAACCATCTTATATAGGATACTTGACTGCTTTCGGAACCCCATCCTTTGATATACCAAGTGGCTTTCTTTGCGTCCTTAATGTCCTCATCATCAGTTGAAACTGCAATCAAAATCAGGCAACACGAACTTAAATGCTGCGTCTTGAAGACAGGCAATTTCTATCCTGGCTTCATCTACTTGAATTACAACCTACTACAACTGGATTCCTTTGAACATTCTGCAGCCACGAAGAGGTAAACTGCCCACACGGAAATCAGGGCCCCAGTTCAGTGGGCTGAAATTAGCTCAGATGGTGGGACCTTACAGCACCAGGTGCTTTCCCTGGCAATCAAATGCATTTTCTGAGTTGTGGGCAGCTAACTTTTGCATCACGATAGCAGGTTCAGCATTGGTCTAACCCCAGCTGAAAAAAACGGCACCGTTTTCCAGAAAAGCAGAACTGACAAAGCACTGCCTATGCACCTAAGCCTGCACAGCCAAAATCCCAGCTGACACAGTATTTTGCGTCATATGCTGACCTTAGTGTGAAAGGGAACTTCAATTAGATGTCTATTGTGTTTTCAAATATAGAAGAATGGCTTTGTGTTCAATGGATTACCCCACTGAATAAGACAAGGAAGCAGATGCTGCAAGGGCACATAGAAGGAAAGGATTTAATTTCTCCCATTTTATTATAGTTCAGAATCTATTCCACGTATCAGAGCAATTAATACATAAAGTAAAAGCCCGCAAACATGTTAAGACCATGAGACTTTCCTGACAGAAGTACTGGTACCTATGTATAATGAAACACCCAGCACCTTCCATGTCCCAAAAAGAAAGGATGGGGGAGGGAGGAGAATCATGAAGGGAAGTCTTTTTATTTTCTTCTTTTCATGTGAAGGTTTATAATTAAAGGGGAAAGTAAATTAATTACATGAATATTAAAAGGTTACTCTTCTATTCTAACATTTGGTCACAAGTTGTCTAATGAAAAGGAATGCAGGCTGGAGGGCTGCCATGCCTTTGCTTCTTTCTGCAGAGGGCCACAGGCTGTAGCAGTGATTGTGCGTGACAGATTCTGGGAACAATGAGCCTGCGCACAGATCATCCAGATGGAGCATGCTTTTCTAAATTACACCAACAACAGGGTGGCCCACAGGCAAACAAAATAGTTAAACAATACATAATAAAGTTTTTATTTGGTATTTCCTGTGAGCCTCTGCCAGTTGCCAGGGAGTGTACTGTATTTTTCTTTTTCTGTATTAATTGTTGACCACAACTGGCAAAGACCCAAACTAGCAGGGACAGATAAGGGGGGGAAAATGGCATCTGGACACTAAAGCCTCAAGTGTACTGGGAAAAAAAAAGCACAAAAAATTACAGCATATATCTGGAATTTTCCAACTAACGATGTGCGGATGTGGTAGCGCTAGGGAAAAAGAGCCAAACTGAGCCTGCTTTGTTCACTAAGAGAGGCCCCCCTGTAACATTCCTTTTAGCTGTGCATATTTTGGCTTCAGTTGTGCAGTTTTAACTATATACTGTGTATGGAGCAGTTCAGTTGTTGCTGCATGAATCTAATGATTTTGTTACAAGAAATAAAATTGTGTGAATGCACATGCATTTTTGTTGTTGTGAGATGTTTAAACAGAGGCTGTGTTTTAAATGTTAAATTATAGGTGTTAAGTTTTCAGAGGGAAGAGGGAGAAAATTTCATTAAGTACAGCCCATCACAGCAACAGCTGCAAGGAGGAGACCCTCAGTAGCAGTGAATGCTGCCTTTTTAAAGTCATCAATGAAATCAGTCCTTACAGTTATCTGGTTTAGGGAAAAGCCCACAATATAGCATTTACACTTGGATAAAAACAGGAGGCTGCATAAACATGCTAGTTTGATACTGTTTTACTCTTTTTCTGTATAAACAGTTACAGTATTAGCATCTTTTTAAAGTTTTATACTCCTGATTTGCTATACGCAATGTAGTAAGTGATTTGGCTACTACCAGTACACAGCAAAGAAGAGAATAAACTAGAACAGGTTGCTGTTATTTTCTTCTACAGTTAAAAAAGCCTTGCAGATAGTAGGCAGCCTCTCCAAAGAAGATGGAAGATGGAAGACTATCAATATGTAGAGAACCAAGTGAACTAGACAGTGACAGGGTTTGCAGCTACAGCAGGTCTGTAGTTCAATTGATGGGGAAGAAATTATTGTTATGAGCTTAAATTGTCATATATTTCTATGGCATTTTGGGATGTACTTGGACTGTCTTCCAGTGACCAGTGCCCTTGTTGCCACAGGCTTGTTTTCATTTCCCAACTCACTTGCTCTTTCTGGTGTTAAGTACTTCGTTTTTTTTCTTTGTTTGTGTTTTTGGTTTTAGGGCAGATTTTTTTGTGATTGGTTTTAGCTGCAAAATATGGAAGTCATCTATTCCGTTATTTCTTTGTACATGTGCAGTTTTCTTCTGTAAGAAAAGCAAAGTATACGAAAAAAACGGAACTTCTTCACTTGGAATTATATTCATATGCACGCTGGTTATCGGCAGGACTGAACCTATGGATCAGTCACATAGATTTCTTCAGCTTGAGCTAGCAGAATATCTGGCTGTACCAGATGTCTGTCATAAATAGCTGATTAAACTAGGAGAAAGCAGGATGTGCTTGCAGTGGATTTCCCAGATTCCCATTGATCTACCAACACACAACTACTACTGTTCCTTCCTCTCAGACCTGTATTCCTACCTCTTCTCCAGCCCAGACTCTCTACTAAATCTAGCTCCTGCCCCAATTCCTCTGGGAAGTCTGGCCTCCCACTGGGCTCCAGACGTGCTGCTCACCAACCCCACAGTCTCCACTGCTTTCAGCTTCAGGCCTTCCTCAGCAGTACCCATCTCTTCTACAAGTTTTTGTCTGATCCCAGTCTCACACACCTTACTGGTCATTTTTCCGTCTTCTTCCCTCCATAGTTCATAGTCTTCTTTCTCAGCCAGTGTCGGTTACCCCAGCTCTCCACAGACACTCTCACTCCCCGTTGTTCTTCATCCCAACAAGGGGATGTCTTAATCCCTTCTCTTAATCCGGCTTTCGTACTCTCTTCTCCCAGTGCGTCCATGTATTTTCGTCTCTGCGGCTGAATCTGACAGATTCCTCTGCAAACATGGGATAAACCATTTATAGAGTAGCAGGTTTTCTACACTCAGTCAAAAGTCTGAGATGCCATGACGTCCCGCTGAGCCCCCCGGAGCTGGCCTGAAGCTTGCTCGTTGAAAACAAAACCTTCCAAAGTTCAATGACTATACACTAGTATAAATCCTTACTGAGCATGTGCTGGTTTTCAGATTTATGACATGGCCAAATTTAGAGCCAAGTTTTACAAGGACGGCAAGAGGCACCTCCTTGACATAGAGGCCAAGTTCTACAGACCTTCTTCCAAAACATGAGGGCACCAGAGCTTCTCAAAAAGAAGGTCACCAGAATTTAAGATAGGCAAAGCATATGTTTTTCCCTAACCTCACTCATGGAAACCCCTGAATGGCTTCAGCAGTAACCTATTCCAGTAAAACTGAGTATATTCCAGAGACATCCAGCATGGAAAATGTTATTGTAATCAGTGATATTTTGGTGAAGTTAAAAACTGCTGAAAACAGGGTCTTACACAGATAACTTCAGTAACAGGCCATGCTAGAAGCTTGAATATATTATATATGTGCTGCTCCTGATGGTCGTCCCCTACCAGGAGGAATCTGCAGAGTTCTGAGAGACTCTCAAAGGATTCTTTCTGTTTCCCTCAGTAAAAGCCAAGGTGCAAAATCACTCAGTTTTTACTAATATATGTGCTGTTTCCTATGCATGGATCCCTTCCTCATGCTCTTATAACCAACCATCGTGTAGCCTACCACGTATGGAAACTGATTCTTATTCACTTTAAAGACCTTCTACACATTTCCCGTCCCTCATGGCATCTATAAATGTAGTTTATTCACAATTAGGGACATCAGTAGGAAACAAGCTGTCAAAGTGGTATAAAAACATTAGATGAAGAAAAGGGTCAGATCTCTGGAAGAGATGAGTATGGCAAGCTACTGATCACTGACAGGCATGAGACTTCTTAAGTCCCGCTGAAGTCAGTGAAGTTCAAGAGCAGGTCTGTGCTTAGCAACATAAATGTCCTAATACCAAAATTACTTTCCAAATTACAGATTCAACTTTTTCTGTCATGAAAATGAAAAATCATATATTTGCAACCTAGCGAGCAACTATTCATTATAAAATATGTAAAACTTCACTGGAAGTCAGATTAATTAAAATAGGCTTCATTTCCCATAAGAACACTAGTTCCTTCTCCAATCAAGAACAAGGCAAGTCTTTTAAACTTTGAATAAGAAGCTAATCTATAAATCACCTGTTATGGGAGTGGAAAGTAATCTACTTTGCACTTGACTAAGACATAATTGATTAAAATTGCATTTGTGACTCGTGTGAGCTACAATACATGGCATTCTTGTGTACAGCATTTCCCGGTCAACTGTCATTCATCCCAGGTCCTAGAGACAGGAATGGCAGGGTAGTTAAGAGAGGTCGTCTGCAGTACCTGAATTATTTGTCAGCCTCAAGATTATACCCCAGGATTGTTTTAAGAAATACTGTGAGTCTCCACATAATTGATTGCAAGGTGTGTTGCCAGACTAACACTTCAATTATTCAAAAGAAGCACTAGAGGCCTCTTTTATTGTTGCTGATAACACCTTTTCAGTAACTGGAGAGGTTTAAAATCCCTTCTGGTTTTTACTTTAGTTGTGCTGTTCCCTTCTGTTTTCTTTCTGCTGGATTATGCTAATAGGTTATTTTAGTCTAGTTCCTACTTTTTTTCAAACAAGTTTCATTTTCAGATTTTTTTGCGGTAGCCCAAAATAAAACGAAGTCTGTCTGGTGTTCAAAGATGCTTTGTAAACAAAAAAGCTTAAGAAGGGGTAATTTAGACCCATGTTTTGTAAAAGCTTCATATTACAAAAACTGACTTGGTCTAAATTCAGGCTGAGAGTATCCTTCTAAAAACAATCCTACTGTTAGCTCTTGAAAACACTTAGTTTTTGATCCCGGAGTCATTCATTATTTTAAACAGCAGTAACATAACCTCATGATATTAACAAAAAAGAAAAATAATGTAATCTAAATATGTTATTTGTTTGCTATCATTAAAAAATTCCTTTTCCTTGCAGACTGCCACTTTCCTAGAAAAAATAAAAATAGCTTGTATTTATTAGATGGAATTGTATACTCTCTAGAAAACATAGGTTATTTCTAATTTCTTCTTTCTAAAACTACTTGTTAAAATACTAACAACTGAAAACAAGGGTTGATCTTAATATAAATGATTCCACGGTCTTCCTCTAACCATCCAGAGCTTCCACTGAAATTTGTAGGAATTACATGCATATTTGGAGTTAGGCTGGAACTTTTTATGAGGTGTCCAGTTGGCCTTTTTAACACAAATTAATAACATTAGCCTTTTCTTGCATGGCATTTTTTCCTCAGAAGAACAGATGAGGCCTCATCAGCTTTTTCTTTACCTTCTCCACCTTTAGGTTTAAACCCTTGGACCATGTAGCAGCTTTAGGGACCGGTGATCTGTGTCTGTCCCAGAGCTGTTGGCACTTGGGCTCGACTTCTCTGCAGAAGCTCTAGCTTCTAGCACTGCTTCTCTCTTCCCTCCTCAGCAACCCCGGAGCCTCGCATAGAAGGATTTCCTGACTGCATGAGGATGTTATTTACGGGACTTCCTCTGAAAGTTCATGAAGGGGGGTAGGATGTTGCTCTCCCTATGTGGCTGTAAGAGCTGTGAAAGTTTTCTGGGGGTGACAGGCGTTCCCTTGCAGGGAGGGTTTAGGGGGATTTTTACATGGAATGTAAATGTTCTTCTGAGAACAGATCTTTGTGGGGAAAAGGCATGGACGAGCATCATGATGATATATGGAACATGAAACTGATTATTCCAAGGTCAACTGGTAGTAAGGTTGATGTTACCACAAGAGCTCTTGGTTCCCTCTCTGAGACCATTAGAACATTTATACTAGTTCTTGAATATTAGTTCCCATTCGAATTGTTCTCCCTTTTCCAGCGTGGATTACATATTGTGATAAACACTTTAGAAGGCCTTTTTTGTATGTCCATTTTTATAAGGACTCTTCCTGAACAGTTAGGAGCCATGAGTGACTCACAGAGCAGCAAAAGGGGTGTGACACAAGAGGAGACCTTCTGAATATTGTATTTTTCATTGTCAGGCAGGAGAGGGGAAAAACTTTTTCCACACTGGGTGCTCCTTTGTGGTGTATCTCCATTGTGCCAACCGCAGTTAGGCCGACCTTCTATTTTAAGTGTCATTCCTCTCCCAGGGAGAGGAGGTATTGCCACTAGCAACCAGCTACTGGTTGGCCAGAGAGAACTAAAATGTATCTCTGTAAATTGGATGGTTCCTTCTCTCCTGGAGGCTTGGTACCTTGGGGTTTCAGAACCCCGGTGCCTGTAAACTGGTGTCCCTTGCCTGAACCTGAGAACATTAACTTTGTAACACACAGAAAACAGCTAAACCCAGCTCTGAACTGTTAAAAATACATCTCAGAGCAACAGCTCTGACAGCAAATGTGGAGTATATATACTAGTCCACTCTCCCTTAACTGCTGCTGAAATCGGCATCTGTCAAACAGGTGCCTGGAAATGGATTTAGACTCTCAGATAAAGTGTTTCGTCTCTAAGGCCTCTATGCACGCAGTGTGCAAGGGGTTAACAAGGGAGCTCCTTTGAAAACAGAGGCAGAAGGTCATTGGCGGCAACAGCAAAGACTCCTACAGCCTGCCATGGAGAGTCTTTCACCCGGCATTTCCCACCCAGGGGATTGTAAACATTGGCTCGAAGCCATGGAGTCCTACAGAACTTCTCTTTGCTTGGAGCATATACATTTATACGTGTTAATGGAAACTGAAGCACAGCAAGTTATTCCTGCATGTCCAGAAGGAGAGAGGGAGCTTCTGTTGAAGTTTATGAGATGAGGGAAAGAGCCATTACTCACGCTGGAATTTGAAAACATAGAGATATGCTTGTTTAGTGGTACTCCACATGTAACATAGCTGCTGTTCTCAGGCAAACTTTCTCAACTCACAGGAATGTGTAGAATGCTGTCACTTAATCAGAATCCAGAAGAGCTCTTTTATCTGCTATTTGTTAGTAACTATCAATATTGTTCTTATCTCGTTGTCCTTTAGCCTGAGGCAGTGCCCTCAGACATGAGAACTTGTAACATGAAAGCACTCATTACCTTGAACATTCCTGTTTGTATTGTCTTAAGCTATTATCTCTTTAGCTTAATTAAGATGCTTTGTATCAATTTTGAGAGAGATGAGTTCACCTGTAGAAATCTCTTCTACAACATCATTTTCACAAATAAAAGATTTTATATTTTTATAAGTCTATAACTACTCTGGAGTAGAGTCTTCAGTGATCTAGACTAATTCAGATCTTTTTCATCCAAGTAATGCAATAGGTTGTCTGTTATTAATTTCCCTTGGAAATTGGCTGCTTGAAAATAACATAAATTAGTCATACAAGCTTTAAAGTTAAAATTTGGATATAAAGCCTACCAAGGTCTAGTATTGGAGCAATTGTCACATTGTTTTTCTGCTAAATCTTCAGATACTTTGTATCAGCTTAGAAAATCCCATGGCATTTATAAGTGGAGGAAATTTTCTTTCGGGTTCTTTAAAACTCTTGGGCTTCACTTTGTACTGTGAATCCTAAGTTTTAGTTAGTGAGTAGTGTAGCGGGGAGACGTTGCTTCTTTCTCCACAGAATAAAACAGAGTGCCATCTTCTAGAGTTTTTATGAGTCCCATCCATTAGAGTGAGAGAGATGGAATACAAGCTGCCTAGATCCAAAGTAGAATCCAGCCTGGTTAATGTAATTAATGCCTGCTTTTATTTTTATCCAGTGATGGTAATGTAAAATGCATACACATTCCGGAGAGCGGTATCCAGAAACTCGGCTCCTTGCCCCTTCCAGCTGATTGTTCTTAAGCACTCAGCTACTTTCAGACACAGTCTTGCCCCATGACTCATATACTCCTGGCAGAATAGTGACTTGGCTTCAGCAAAGGCAAGGAAAGAGCAGTTACCCAAAAAAACCCCAGTCTAGTGGTCAAAGTATTTGCTTGGATGTAAGAGGTGCCAATTAAGTCCCCTTCAGGCTGAGTTTCCACTTTGAGATTAATGTAATAACATCTGTACAAGATGTTAATGTGGATGCAAACACATACTGCTTCCACCACCACTCTTAGTTACAGGTTTCACCAGGTGGGACTCCATATGGACTTCTGTTGAGAACATCCAGGTATCCAGGGTATCTGTCTGCCTAAACACGCATCACATGCGGTAGAGCTTCAGCTGAAATGCAGATGCTTGTTTCTCCAGCACAGGCCTTGCTAATGTGTGTGACCATCTACCCTTAAGACACACAGACACTTTCAGACTAAGAAGAAGAATTGATGAGTAAAGGTGCCTACAAAGCTCATAGTCAGTGGATAGCGCCTGGCATTTTGTTGGTCTTAAGCTTACAAAGCTACTTACTTAAATGTGAGACTCAGCCTGAAGACTCCCCTTAATCTTTTTGTCCTTTCTATCCAGTCCTTGGTTTTGCCATGAAATTACATGTCTATAGCAGGTCCTTGTCCTGCTGATATTTACTTTGAAACTCATCTCATTTCTAATGACCTGTGGTATGTTTAACTATGTATAAATACATACGACTGTCCACATATTGCATCTGTATATAGGATGTTCATATTTTTCTTCTTTTTTTCCTGGAAACCTGTATATTTCCAAACCTTTTTTCTCATTTGATTTTAGAAATAAAGATGTTTCATGAGGATTATGTTTCCCAAATGCAATTTTAAGGAGCCCTTGAAAAGTGTTTCATAGGAGTTTCATCTCTATGGTAATATTGAGTCTTGAAGCATGACTGAAGAATGGCTACTTTTTTAAAAAGCCTGTCACTCTTAGTGTTGTCGAGTATCTCTGTTGGTAAATACATCGCAATATCAGCACAGGCCTCATTGCATGCAAAGCTGACCACCTCTGTAAAGAACTAAGCTGTCCCATATTCCACAGAAGGCTACTCTGCAGCTCAGAGATTAGGGCTTCAGGGTTTTGATTTCGATGCATAACAAACCCTGGCAAGTCTTTCTTTGACTTTCATGGGCTCTGGATCAGGTACAGCAGTGATGCTGATGTTATTTTTGCTTCTTTCTCGTCGTATACAGATAAAACACTTTTCAAGTGAAGTTTCAGGTAGTCTCTCAGAAATGTTCTCTGTGTGGTATCAACAGAGAATCCTGTGAAGTAGTCTGCTTAATGGAAACGTATTTCCTTGTATTAGTTTTGAGGTATGTTCTGAATTATCACTGATGGTTACAAATATTACCTCATCTTAAAAGCCAGTTTTCCTTTCTAGTAGCTGTTGCACACAGCTGCTTAGTGCACAGAGACTTTTGAGGTAAAAACCACTGAATGTAGGTAAAGTATCTTCCGCTAGTGTTTATATGCACACGCATGATGTGCAAACACATACACACATGCGCTCCTACTGACAACGGATGTACCTAGAAATATTCTTCGTCAGCACCATCACACTGGGTTATGTGGTTCTTCCTAGAAACAAAAGAAGCAAAATTCCGATTAGTTTTGTGTGTCTAAACCATCAAAGAAATGAATGGCTTCTTTATTTATCAAGTTATCTTACAGTAGATGCTAAATCTTGCTTTCTTCAAAGCACAAATGTTTTAGCATCAAAAAGAGGAGATTGCTTTCTAAAATAACACCTTCATAGTGGGTGGTACTTGTGATCAGGATTTGTATCTTCTATAAATAGATAATTTTTTACTTGATGATTTAACTGATGAGATCATAACAACAACCTTTTCACTTTTCACAAAGCAGTTAATAAGGATTGTGCCTGAAACAGAGACAAATGTGAGTAAAGAGATAAAATTGCTATTACCCTGTGCACTTCATGAGACCCATAGCACTTGAAAGGATGTAATTTTTATGTATCTTAAACCTTTTGTCAAGAAATAAAGTGCTTTCTAAAAGACACTGAGGTAGTTTGGTTCACTTTTTCTTCAAAAGAGAAACTATTTTAATGTTTCTATAAACAGACAAAATCTAATCATCTTTCTCTACGAAAGAAAGGTTCTCTCCAGCCATACCTATCTCTGCGATGGAACCAACAACAGTTGCGTAATCATGGAAGAACCACTGCTCAAAAAAAGAAATGAAACAAATGTAATTATTCAGGCTGATATTATCCCTGGAAACTAAAGTACATTGTATAATGTAGTGATTATTACCTTCTCCATCACAGTTAGAAATAATACTAGGTCTTGAGAGACAGATTAAAAAAAGTCCTAGGCTTGCCTTATAAACGCAGAATGCTCAGTGAATTATTAATGGTAGTGACTGGAAAATACAGTAAGACAGTCCCAAGCAAGTAAAGCAAACACACTCCTCTTCCAAACCAGGGATGAAAAATATGTTGAAGTCATTGTACAGAGCTAAAAACCCTATGCTACCATCACCTACCTTGGCCTTATTATACTTTTTGGAAGAGCTGGAGGTTGCTATGCAAGGTGTTGCAGGGTGGCATGAGGCATCATCTCTCTCTCCCTTCCTTACCTCCTCTGTCCTTGCTGCCCGCTTCCAGCACACCCCAGACTACCCTTTCCCTTGTGTCCTGGGACTCACACACAAAGTTTGCCTATATGGCATAGGTGTGCTCTGCTCCCACAGGTCTTTGGGGTGTCCCTGGGGCATGGAGGTGGAAGGGAAGGTGGGGAACATCTGCACTGGGCAAGCGGAGCAGCTGTGGGCTTCAGGAGAGGGCAGGAGGCAGCTGCAGGTCTGTCTGCACGGCGCGGAGCAGGGCCGTCTCGGCTGGCCCGGGGAGGCTCAGAGCAGCATGCAGGGCAAGCGTCAGAGCCCGTGATCCTGCAGAAATGCCATCGCCTTGTAACTTAGTGTCACTGCCTTTTGAGTGGCCTCTTGTGCCCTGCTCAACCCTGGCTGTCCGTCAGTATTCCAAACTGCAGGTGATGAAACATGACAAAGTCTTTTCCTAAGCGATTTTTTAATATTACATTGACTTCATTTGAAGTAATGCTACACTGTCAGACCAGTGAACCATTTTTAAGCATATTCCTTTAAGAAATTACATTTCTTCTTTTCAGACTCTGTGGAGATTCAGTGCAGTGGTTCCAGCAAGTGGCAGGGAAGTGTGTTAGTGAGAGAGAGTCTCTTCACAGTGGAGACTGAAGCCAGGCTTTGATCAATACACAAGCCTGGATTTTTAACCATCTGTAATCGTCCTTTCCAACTAGTCTGTGGTGAATGTGTCAAGTTTTGTCATACAGCTGAGGAGAAATTTTCTACAAAGTTTGAAGAAAATCGTGCAAGTCATTTTAGAGTCCCAGACCTGAAGAAGCAGCCATGCAGTAGCAGCTGCACAATGAAGTTGGAAAGATTCCACTTCAAATCCTCCCAAAGAGTTTGAAGCAATAGATTTTTTGTGAAGTTGGGAGACCACAAAGAAACACTAAATATCTATATTCTACATACTGCACCATATATTCTATAGCTATATTCCCTCATTTTTACTCAAAAAAAAAATAGTCAAAAGGATGCCCCAAAGGCAATGTGAAATCCCTGCTAGTGAGAACTCTACAAAATACCTGAGCTTAAGAACCATGTTAGGGAAGTTAAAAAAAATCATCTTTCATGAGGCTGAAATGTTTTAAGCAATTAAATGAGCCAGTGTCTAATGGCAAATATAATTAATAAAATCAGCACCAAAAAGTGTACAGTAGAAACCACAATCACAAAACCAAAAGATTTCAAAGAAAAATTTTATTTCGATTCAAGGACTTTGTATGAATTTAAGCATCTTGCTAATTGCTTTTGTGGCATGATTTTTATGAAAGCTAATGTTTTAAAGGGTTTATAGGCCTCTTCAAAGTTCCCTCAGAACTAATTAGAATGAAATTAATCTCCTTCAGCTTTAGATGGCTAAAAGGAAAATGTCCACATGTGGGCCGGTCAGTTCAATCCTCCTCACAGATACTAAGCACGTGCAGCATGTGTTCATCTGACCTGTAGCACACGCTTATGATAAAATAAGATCAGTTGTGGGTGAGATGAGGAATAGGCCATGCCTCCCCCACCCCATCACCCTCCTGTAGCCCCCTCGAATCAGCAGAGATGAGGGAAGCACAGCAAAATGCCTTCTCTCCGGAGTGAAAAGAAGACCCAGGGCCACAGCGTGACTCACTGGCTGGTAGATTAAAGAGTGCCAGGAAACATTCATGGGTACTGCAGCTCAATTGTCTATACTGTTAAATTATTAGAATGGTTCCTGGCATGGTTTTGAGTTATGACAACCAACCTTTCCCCAGACAGTTCCTAGGCACAGTTAAGCATGGATCAAAGACCATTCCCAATGAGCAGTTTGCATGTGGTCACCTTTTTGGGGAGGCTGAGAATTTAATAATATGGACATAGGCCACTCTGTTCCTGTTGGTCTCGGTGCCAAAGGAACATTTCCTGTCCCATTTAATTTCCTAGCACAGACGTAGCCACTGTGTTACAGTCTGATCCCTGCTTTGTTCCTGTAGCTGTGCAACTGGGCATTAGTCTGTACTTAAAGTCTGTGGCAAACCGAAATGTAGTCTTTTGTGTCTGCGTTACTCAACCCCATCCTTAAACCTCTGTTTGTCTTTGTCCTTTTTGAACTGTATGCTATTCAGACAGCAACTATATTTGGAAAGGGCTGTGTATTATGCCGTTCCATTTAAATTAAGCAGTTACCCAGAAGTGAAAATCTGCTCTGTAAAGTAAATGGAAATTAAATGAGACTGACACAATGCCTAGACATTGTGTTCGCATTGCTAGTAAGCAGATACTTAGCACTAATTGGATTTTTCGTCAGAAACAGGTACCATGAAGTGCAAGATTGAAACTCCTGGGGCTAGATAGTCCCAGATGGCAACATCTGTCAGGTATAATAAGGCAGAAAGCTTTATTTCAGAACAAAGTTATCTTTCTTCTTCTGACTCTAAATGCAGCTCTTCCCTTCCTTCTCACTGAGCACATTTCCTTCTTTAGGGGGTCAGACACAGCCTCAGTAGACTTTTGCAGATGTTCTTTTATTTTCTAATGCCTCTCAGATGACACACATTTCATGTATTTTCTTCCCGAAGTGCTGCCTAAATCTATTGACATTTGAATTGTTAGAAGCAGTGATCTACTGATATCATTCTTATGTGATATCATCCCATCTTATCTGGGTAGTGGAAACATAAAACATGCACTGGACAAGGAGCATAGTTATTCCTTTCAGTATGTACTCCTTCCAGTGTATGAATTATTCTTGATCTTTCTTATGTAGCTCAATCTATGAAATACAGATGTCATAAGGTATCCTCAGGACAGGCAGAGTGGGCTGAGAAGCTAAAGGGGGAAAAGGAGCTAATTTGGCCTAGGAGTATTTGGAGGCAGCTGGAAGAAGAGAGGACAGAGTGTGAAATTCGAGGGAGTTTGGGGGTACGAGGGAGCAGACGGGGAACGTGAGGGGAGGCAGAGCACACAGGACACGGCAAGGCAGCAGGCCGTGTCCACCTGGGAGGCAGCGGGGAGGTAGGGACATTCAGTGACGTTGTCAGGAGGCCATTGGCATGTGGCAGAGAGTCACAGGCAGGGGAGCGGAGCCTGGAGGTTGAGGGACAGCTGGGAGGAACTTGGCTGCTGTAAGAGAAGGGCTGGAGAGGCCAGGCAGGGTGAGGGAAAGCAACGAGGAGGCAAAGGAGGGAAGTTTTTTAGATGAGAGGGCTAAAATGCAACATGGTCACTAAAGCCTACAGCCTCCAAAGTATTTAGGAGTCTTGCGCTGAATTTAGTATCTCTGTCAGCGTGTGACTGCGAACACCTTTTCCTACAGAGCAATCACCATGTCCCACATTACGTGCGTGTCAGATTTTCAGGACAGGTAGAATTTAAGCAAAATACGCTGATGCAGTTGCTTGCTTTTTTCATCCTACAAATGGGACCTCATCAAGCAGCTCTTTATCAAGTGCTCTATCTCTCAGGGAGAGCCTGTCTCACTGGTGGTGTGGCTTACCTAAGCAAAGCATTTTTTCATTCTAAGTCAGAACCGTGCTAAAGAGGAAGCGGTGATCTAGTTGTTCAGCCTCACCATATCCTGTGTTCAGAATAATTTTCATTTCTACTTATCTGCAAATGTTAATGGAATGTCCACAAATATTTTCTTGGTTTCTATGGTAAGAGAAAGAGAGTGTGAAACTCAGTGTCAAAACCACTGCTTCATCTGCATCATCCCGTGCTTTTCAGGAGAAGACCCTGACCACTAGAGGAGTCATCTGTGGCATTACTTGTGTGCAAAGTGACATTTAGTACATTTTGATCCCTTTCAGGTTCACGTTTTGAAACACAGACTTGCATATTGCAAACCATAAAGGTTACGTGGTCACTTTTATAATTGCACAGTAACAACAGAGTATATCGAAAGAGCTCAACATAGATTACTTCCTCTCTGACTATAAAACAATCAGGCATTGTCTGGAATTTAACTGTAAGACTTCGGAAATCATTTTTTTAAAGGTTTAAGCTTCCAAATTACTTAGAAGTAACATCTCCCAGTCCTCTGTGTACGCATGCATGGAGCGTAGCAGGGTGCGAATGCCTGGGGAACTGTGCCAGTAAGTGGTCACGTGGGAGAAGCAGCTAACGTGGTGCACGAAGCTTCCGCAGGCTCTGAACGCAGCGCTGTGCCCCTGAGCGAGCACCCAGGGACCAGCCGTGTGCTGCGACACTGCTCTCAGGAGAGGAGCAGCTGTCCCGTGCCACATTTCCCTGGAAAAGGGACTTTAGTTTGGGGCACACGTTGTCAGAAGTGTTCAAACTGTCTCACAGCCATGAATCGCCCAGTCCTTTGCCTGTGAGAGTTCAGAGCCTTAATGTGGCAGGGCTGGCAGGGCTGGGGAGGATAAAGCCCCTTTCACTCTGCGTGAGAAGAGCTGTGTGGATCTCAAACCGGGAATCGGGGAGTTTGGTGGTATTCCCACAGGTCAGAGATCACAGAGCTCTTGCTCCTGACACTGCACCCAGCCATTGACAAAAAATAATGGGTTGAAATTGTTATATCTTATTTTTCCAAGCAATATTTTTTCGATAAGCTTTTCCACAAATGTCCTGAGAGAAAAAAATGTGCGGATCAGTTCAAGAAGTATTTCTGCATCAGGAAAAATATGTATGTGTTTTAGGAGGAATTCTGTCTCATTCAGATAGGGCAGTTCCAGTAAAAATCCCTGACCTCCAGTTACATTTGTCTTCTTTCCCTGGAGTGGATCTCTGAAGACATTTTTCTGGTTTCTATAGAGAGAAATATTTTGGAAAAGCATCACTAGTATGGTACCAGATCAGCAACAAGACAAATGGAGTTAAATAATGCCCAAATTCCGCACAGGAACCTGTTTCTGAGGACAGGTATCTGGAAGTCTAGCTTGCCAGTGCAGAACTTTGCACTGTGTTATTGAACTGTTTCAAAGACAAATTTTATGAATAGAGATCAAAGTGTTTAAGAGGACTGTTAGCAAATATGACCACTTGTGCAAATATCCGTGAACCTCCCTTCAATAGCCTTTCGGTAGTTCCAAAAGCTGTCAGGGCATGTAATGATTGTAATAAATGTTGTATTTGCTTTTGTTTCAACTGGCTTTCACCAGAAAATTCAGCTGATAACTTCCAATGTTATTTTTGCTTAGAAGATAATTATGTTGTTATCATTAAAAAAACCACTCTTCTTACACATTTCCTTGTACTGGTCTTGAAATTCAGAACTCACTATCCTATTTAACAATTTTTAAAGTTTTCATTCTTATCTTTGCACTTGTTCCTTGTCAGTGTTTTTACTTTTTTTCATGCTCCTCCTGAATGTTTGTTGAAGGAACAAACAAACCAATAATTGCTGAGACCCTCCCTGCTCCCAGATTAATAGTCAGAGGTTTAAATTATAGCACACACTAAGAACATTTTGGTATTTAGCTGATGATCATGTGTTGTTATGGCTGGATTATAACTGCATTCAGGAGCAGGATCCTCCCCTGGCTCTAAGATTATATTCTAGCAATGTAAGAGCTCACGCAGGACTCTGAAGAAGCTCCTTGTGTTCTTCTGTAAATATACTGAAGATACAGTCAGCCTCATCGCTATTTGGTCTACTTGTGGGAAACGAAAGGATAAATATAAACTGTCCCATCTCTGTTGTGGGTCCAATGTGCAGGACTCATCAAAGCACATCGGCGAAGCAGTGCCAGTAAAATTCCCCCTGGGTCTCTACAACATGTTGTGACATGACCACTAGGACAAGAGCAGCCTAAAAGCAGATGCTTTACGTGGCATGTCCCTGGGAAAGGGTGTATCATATGGAAATAAATTGTGAGAGAAGTTAGTGCTGGTCCAACCAACAGCACATGGGCAGAGACAGTCACACAGCTAGAACGGTCATGAAAACTGACAGTATAAGGTACCTCTGTGTGTGAGGAAACCATAGTGGACAGTACTGAATGCCTTTGTAAGGGACATCTTTGGGGAGGTTTTGACTTAATCTGTATCCAGCTGATAGGGAAATATATATATATAAAGATAGATATATATATATATAATTTCTTCCTGTCTCATCATCACTGCAGCTATCCATACTGAGATTTTCCATACAGGACCCTTTTCTATGCACTGACCAAACCAGTTTGTCCTAATCTGTGAGATTTTACAATTTGGATTAAATTAAATGGGATCTGTATACACAACACTTACGAGGTTGTAATTCTGTAGCTAAACATGCTCTCTCTTATATTCCTTTTTGTTTTACAGGTTGTTACTTTGTGGTATAGAGCTCCTGAAGTTTTGCTTCAGTCCAGCTATGCAACACCAGTTGATCTCTGGAGTGTTGGCTGCATATTTGCAGAAATGTTCCGTCGAAAGTAAGAAATACAGTTTTATTTTCTTCATGATTTTCAAATGAAATTTGAAAAAATGTGCAGTAATGTCTGGTACAATACACTGGGTCACATTTATATTGGAAAGGCCTGATAGGGTGTTTTATTTGCAGTGAAAGATGTAAATACCTATTGTGAATTCATACTTGTTGCCATCTTGGAGTCTTTATTTTTTGAGGGGAGTATGCCTCAGCTCTTGGTAAAGCCTGTATGAGTGTCATCGTATTTTTGTTACACACATCCAAATGCAGATTAAAGTAGTCTAGAGAGAGTGTTGATCAATTTGAGTAAAGCTGCGTTCTAGAAAGGATTTACCATGAGGAAGACAGAGCATGGTGGTCAGCAGAGTCTTCTTGCTCTGGAGTTTGTGCATTGGAGCATCAGATGTTTGCTTGTAGCCCCTCTTGACATATTTGAGATCTCAGAAGTCACTGATTTCTAGAGGTAGGAAACAGAGGCAGGATTTTTTTAAGAGTAAGCGGTTTAGCCTGAGCGTAGAGAGATAGTTAAATGTAGTCCAAAACCAAAACCCAGATAAAATACTTTTTTGGGGGGCCGATTCGATTAAATTGGCTATCAGAACTGTCTTGCTACAAAATATTACAGATGGATGCAGATGAGTTGTGAATGCAAGAGGAACACTTGTGTACTGGTCTTTCCCCATGGAAGGATACTAATATGGAGGTTGTACCATGTAGGGTATGAGGAGGAACAAATCCCCAAGAACCTTAACAAGGTAAACGTGTCTCAATATTAACCCAATCACCTGCATTTTGCTTGAGCTTACTGCAAAAAGTGCGTGTTGTCATCACTGGGGAGATCTCCATGTAGAAACTGTATAGCATTTTGTAACACCTACTGTGAAATCAAATGGTACACACAAAGAAAACGTGAAAGAAAATTATACGTTGAGTGGCTTAAAAACCAAAATCAGTGTCATTTACAAGGAGAAGCTGTACTGCAAGGGCCACAAGAAATAACTAATTTAGACAATGTGAAGTTCAAAATAATAATTGAAGTCTTGCAAAATAACGTTTGGATTCTACTATTTATTAGTGTTAGTATATGGAAAAATCATTTTTCTTGGGCGTCTTGCCTGGCCACATGGCCTGGGTAGAATTATTATACCCCACCCTCTCTGTTTCTGACTCAGAAATGAGATCAGAAAATGACCAAAAAAAGCATGTTGGTTTTAAGAGTATCAATTAAACCCTCCATTGCAAACTTCTAAAGATTTAATCTTACCCCATATACAGCCAGGTTCACGATAGCATTAAGCTGTTGATATTTTTTCTGATTTAAATAGCAGAGTCAACAACTTCATTTCAGCAATTGCAATAAGAGTGATACAGGACAAAAAACTTTATTTCATGCTCAAAACTCTCATTTTTTTCTCATTTAATATGCAGTATTCTGACAGAGGAGAAATATTGCCATACACAAGCACTACCTATTTAATTTTATTTTTCCTTTTATAATGTGCAAGCCTCACTGACTCTCCAAATCCAACACAGTAAATTAAATTAGAGACAGTTAAATTTTCTACTTGTTTACAAATGCAAATATTACATTAATATTACAAAATCAGAGATAGCTTTTTAAATGGAAACGAGATCTGGCTTGAAGCAGAGTTTGATAAAACCAGGACTTCTATTATTCTTGCCAAATGCAGGGTCAGTCTGACATTCTCAGTCCTAAATTTGGGAGACTGTCAAAAACTGTAGAGGTCAGGAATCTGCCAAGTCTGTATGTACTATGTTGTTTCATTGGAAACAGTATGACTTTCACATACTTCAGCACACAAGCGTGATTTGGAAGACTAATCTAAAGCCTCATTGCCATAATGCTCCAATGAACAGCAGCGAATGCTCTCTCCATGGACTGTTGTATTGGGTTAATGTTGCAATACGCTCTGCATGATATATGTTTTCTGATTCTCCTGATGGATTGCAAAAGAAAACCCATGTTACTGTGACCTCGGTAGCAATAAACTGTAAAATTTTGCAAACCCCATGGATTATTTCCAAAAGATTGAATAAATACAACAGCTATTTCTGCTGGAAAATGGTAGCACCCTTGGGTAATCACCCATCTGCATTTCCACTGGTGTCGATAGGGTAAGAGTACAAAAGTGCAGCTAAAGCTTAGGGGTAGATGTTGGTTTGACATTAAGACCACCTTTTCTTTTTACTGTCTTACTGGGTATGCCTTCTTTCCTTACACTCTTTTTATTTCACTTTGAAAGAGTTTAAAGCTCTGTCATTTTTAGGAAATATACTGAGACTCCCCTGGGCTTTTTTATATCACTAGAATGGGTTTGGAAATAAAACCCTGCACAGCATCACAAAACATATCAGAATCTGTTTATGCCAAGAAGACATTTGACAATTTGAGTTTGCTAAAATAGTTTTGTAGTCTGTTACAAATACAGTCAGGGTGCTGCAGGTTTGGACAAGTATAGGAGAGAAATGAGCTCTGTATGAATGGTCCAGTCCCTACATTATGGATTGCTGTGTCTCTAAGTGGAAGGCACCTCATTTAGTTTGAATTACCTTTATTCCAAAGCAGTTTAAGACAAATGCAAACAAAGTATTTGTTTAAGAAATAGGTTCAAAATACATAAAAGTGTATAAAAGAATTCACAGACACACACGCACAAAAAAATATATCTAGATACGCCGAGAGTAAATTTGAACATTTCGCTCATCTTGGCTGATTCAGGTAAACAAATGACATTTCTCAGCTGAGGGCTATCGTCCTGTGACGTGAGGTTTGTATAATGTCATAGCTATATTTAAAACATGCACTTTTTAATTATGATGCATATTTGTGGGCTTCTGCACACATGAATGCACAAAGGTTGTATCCTGAAGCCCCTCATGCAGGTTGCCATGGATCCTGCTGATCTACTTACAGATCAGCAATAAATTGCTCAGTCGTCAGGTGTATGTGTTATGCATGCAGAAACTATTTGGCTTTGTGCATCTTTTTTCTGTTCATGTGCACTGCGGATGAGAGCACCCCCAAATAAAGCATTACTTGAAAATTTCCTTATATGTTAGTTTCAGTTTTTAAATTTCCTGCCTACTTAAGTATGTCACAGTGACTTCTAGACACATTTGGATGGACTGTCTTTATCTAACGAAAGCGTAAACGTATTTGTCACAGTTACTGTTTTCTTCGTGATTTAAAAGCTATGGTGCATTGATAATAATAACCATTACGGTAAATTGTAAACTATGCTATGACTTGCTATATCACCGAATATCTGTGATATGACTGCACATCACAGAATTCTGCAGAGATACAGCTGGCAGGACTGACGGAGGCCAAATAGCGTGGGGGCCATCCTTTGGCACAGCAAGCAGATGAGCATTTTTTGTTATGTTTAGGTAAAAAAAGGATTACTTGTAAAAAGGGTTTCACTCTAAGGCTGAGCATTTTCCTGGCCAGTAGGAAAGGGCCTTGTACCTCCTACTCAGTGAACAACTCATTAAAGAGAAAGGCAAAGAGGGGAGTAGAATCCATGTCTGTGGATACATGAAAATCTTCCAGCTGGCTCACGGCTGCGGGCGGCTCCGAAGCAGGAAGCCATGACCAGTCCTTTGGGGGAAGAAAGGAACATCTCTCTTCTTACTTGAATTAGGTAATACTTAATCAGGTGAATGAGTGTGAGAGGGAAAGAACACTGGAATCTGAGTCTGGGTGAAATGATCTACAAAAGAAAGCAGGGATCACCAGTCTTAGACTCTCTTCCAAGCAGGCAGTCTTGAGAAAAAATGTGGAAATATTTCAATGCTTCATCGTTAGTGCATCTATACATGCCTGGTCTTCAAAAACCACAACCCTGTATGATTTAAATCCTGCACAGGCTAGGGTGTCAGTAGGTGTGTATGTGGGTCTAATGAGTCAGATATCTATACAATAATTTGAGCCAGGCAAATTTAACCATAGTACTGAACAAGCAATTGAGTTTCTCTTTCTTTGTAGTAAATATCAGGCTAAAAATCATCAGAAGAGACCATCAGTATTTGTAGTCTGTGTTATATTCGTAGCCCAGTCAAGCTAAAGGAGTCATATGGTTGAGAGTGGCCAGAGTTGTGACTGCATGTGCAATCTTCATAAACATTACCAAGTCAAACCCAAAACTTGAAAGTCTCAAAAACCTTTTCCACCTCCCCAGACCAAAAGTAAAACAGTATTCTCTCAGTTCCCTAAGATTCATCCAGCCAAGAGGGAAATTAATTCCATGTACATGGGCTTCTTATTGAAACCTTTCATGTGCCAGTTCCATGGTGTTTTAGTCAGCCCGCTGTTGGTAAGATCATCAGTCTCAGAATTTCATAAGCTTCAAGATTGTCACAAATACCACAAGGATATTAGTTCTTAATTTTTAAACATGAAATCATGCTTCTAACGGTTGTCTCATTTTTCAGCTTACACTACCAGCCCCTAATACAGGAGACAGTTATTGTGTTACCAACCATACTTGAAAACTGTAGCAACAGAAAAGAGACATGCGACTCTACTAAAATACCTGTGATGGAACCGGTTCCCTGGTAGACACAAATAACAGACATAGGGAAACAAGCTATAGGCATATACATCATCTTTCAGTGGTATAATTTGTCCAGTTAGAGGATACATCATCATGTGTGGAAAAGCCATGAGTCCAGGACTTTGTTGCTCTACTAATGTATGCAGATGTGATAAAATCAAAGTTTAGAGCTTGATCTGGTGATCAGGCTGTGATGTGAGCACTGGATTTGGGACCTACAGGCTGCCTTTAATCATAAAACACGTAACACGTTTAAAAAAACTAGCAATACACCCATGTTCATTCTTAGATACGTCTTACAGTATAGATTAATTGTGTAGCATCTTTCACACTAAAACATAGTAAATCTTTATTATCCTTTCCAAACAAGCCATAGGTCATTAGAAGAGTTTGAAATGCAGCCATCGGATCCATTGAATGTACTTTTTCTGTGCCAGCTCCAGAACCAGGTGGTAGGACAGGTCTGTGGAAGGAGATGGGCCATCCACCTGCCCCTGGATTCCACCTCTACTTGTGAGCAAGGGAAGAGCAGTTGGCTCTACGGCTTAAGTTTCAGTTAATGCTTTGTGGGATAAATATGGTCAAGTGATTGCAGAATAAAATAGCCAAGTGTAACAGGAACACCTGGTTTTAAGGTGTCTCTAAAAACTGAAGCTGGATGGGAAAGTCTGAACTTCTGAGTGAAAAGAATAACTCTTTTTAGATGGGTCATGTGGTAAAGTCTTTGCTTCACTGAAATCATTGTTGAAATGAACCCTGACTTCAAAGGGGATTGTAACCTTGCTAGAAACAATTCAGTGCGACAGAGTGGCACAAAGAGCGGTGGAGTTAATCTCTGTTAATGTGCGCAGTGCAGCCCTTGGAGTGATCTCTGTGAAAGGCAGTGTTGCAAACTGGCAAGGTGGAGAGGGTATTGCATAGCGTTGTCCCAGCTTCTGTTCCTTGTGGTTCTTTCAGTGATCCTGTGCAAGCTTTGCGTTGTCTTATCTATGAAATAAAGCTCAACAGGTAACTCCCTGGGATGGTGAAACTTTCATTCAAAATAAGGGTTGGAATGTATGTGAGAGATAGGAAGAACGGTCAGTTGAAGAGCTGAGGCTGGAATTCACAATGTCTCTCTTCTATTCTTCATGAGACTGCACAGCACAAGCAAAAGAGTGTGTTCAAGCTAAATTTGCAAGAGTTTAAGCTACTCTGCTGGTATGATTGTTGTTATTTGTCTGCCTAAGTATCACACACATGCAAAAAAAAAAGTAGTTTCAAAGGAAATCAGACCATGAGTGTGTAAGCTACTGTGTGCATGTCCTTATCCAGAGAAGGAGGTACATACTCCCATTTGTTACCGGTAGGCAACTAAGTGATAACTCGTAACAGAGCCTACAGGTCCTCCGGTGCTTTGAATGGGACAGGCAGCTTTTATCTCGGAAGAGATCTGTAGTCCAGTTCATCCTTGAGTCTGTTCTTGTGTAACCAGCATCAGCTTCATCATGTGCTCATTTGGTCTGAATTAGCTGTTCCTATAGGTGCTAACCTCTCACAGATGTAGTCTTTTAAAAAAAATTTGAAAAAATTAGGTATACATCTGGCAACATATGTTCAACAGCAGAACCACAGGTTCTCAACTGCCTAAGCGTGTTCTTCATCTGGAGAATGGAGAGGACAGTGGTTTTTGGGGAAAGTGATTAAGAGAAATTCTGCTATGACAGAGAATTGCTTGGAAATTGGAAGTACTGTGTCCTCTACTCCAGACGTATCCTGAGTTACTCATTCCTTGTGATGAGTTGCTTTGCTGTTGAATGGTCTTAAGGAACAGACAATGAATCCGTAACTTTGCAAATGCATACCTGACGGGAGGATTTATGTGTAATGAGTGACCCTCATTTCAAATTAAGCAACAGTATGTCATCACTTTAAAATGTTTTCCATTAATATTGTTCAATTATCCAAAGCATTGGAGGGAGCAGAAACATTGGTTTGAAGCCTGTAATCAACAGTAAATATCATATACTGGAACATCAGCAGCAAAATACTGTGCAACTTAATACGCAGCTTGTTTTTCTAAGTACCATACATATTGTTGCCATAGCCTAAGTGCCTCAGCGCAGGCAAAGACGTGACTGAAGATATTTTTGTTTGGATAAGACCAGAGGAGAGAGGCCACATATTCATATAATACACCATAAACAAAACTCTTTCTCAATTTGAAATCAATGGATAAACTTAGCATGATTTATGTAGGGTAGGAAATCATGGGAAAATCACCAGGATTTCTGTAGGGAAGTATATTCTTTGTCTTTTTAAAATTATATTTATTAAGAGTTGTTTTGCACACTGTTATGAATTGTTACCAAACTGGGTTTTTAACTTCTTGCTATGTGTATGGATATTACAGATGAAATCCTGGTCATACAGAACATAAGAGAAAGGCATGCAACTCTGACTGATAGAAGTAAAGACTTCAGTTTTGGTTTACCCTCCTGCACATACAATAGTACCATGAACAGTGTCTGAAAAGAGACTCTAAAGATAATAAAGAGAATCTAAAACATGAATTGTGCCATGCAAGGAATTGTGAGGCATACTTCTGTGACACAGCTTTGCCTCATTTCAGATGTGTTTTGTCAGTTATTTTCCTGTGCTTCAGCGTATCTGGTCGTTTAGTCCTCACTGTTTTAAGTGGGCACTGTGGCTATGCAGCAGTAGGAATATTTTGCTTTGCTTACTAGATCCTTTATTTCTCCATACAGTGCAGTTTCTACCTTTTTTCAGCTTTTAGCTTAACCCTCCCTTTTCATGCTCCATTCTCTTATTTTCAACACATTTCTGAAATGCCTTTCAAAAGGGAGAAAGAAGAGAGCTGTCATATATTTTCAGATCTTCTTTATGTTGGAAAGATGAGAGAAATAGAGGGAGCAAAAGAGGAATTAATGAAAGAGAAAACCAATATGTATAACTGGATATTGGGAGAGAAGGTAATAAAACCAAGACGGTAGAGACATCTAGGCAAAAAGCAACTGAGTTAATATAGCCATAAATGCTGCTTATAACTTGGGTTTTCTGTATAAACTGGCAAGTATCTTAAATGTGGTTTAAGAGAGAACTGTTCTCTTTATCATGCAGCAATTTCAAACACAGACTTTGCAATCATATTATCTGGTGTTTTCCAGTGAACCTTAAAACAACATATCTAGTGGACCAAGAGCTCAAAACTATAATCATTCACATGTCTTCTTGCTCATGGTTATATTTTGGTAGCAGGAAAATTAAAACAACAACTTTTTTTTTCCTTTTCTGTTTTGTTTTTGTTTTAACAAGCGAAGGTAAATGTTGCAGCTTAGAACGGTAAAAGCTACACAGCCTGATTTGCAACTTTTGAGCCAACGTACTGTACAGTTCTGGCCTAAGTTTGTTTTTGCCATTTTTAGAAATTATCTTGTTTTGTTACAAGAGTGATTTAAGTTGCAAGTGCCATAAAAGTTCACCACGGTCCAGACCAACTGTACTGGGAAAAGGTTTGTTCCTTGGAAAGATCTTGTCAGCATTCAAAATTCTGTGCTTTGCACTTTTCCTCCTTTATTCTTCTGCCATTCATGTGCATATGGGTGTGTGGGAGGCTGATGATTTTTCCAAACCAGACCTAATAAAATAAATTTTTTTCTTCCTCCCCAGATAGGTGGCCAACCTATTACAAAGATTTTTTTCAAGCATTTTTAAGTTGAATGGACCCAAGCCACAATTTAGCTTAGTGACCTTAGTGATCTGATGGAAAAACAATGACGTTTTGCTCCAGACTTAACTCATAAAGGAAGGCAGAAGACTGCACTTGTTCATGTTATTCCAGTTTTTGGAGAAGCAGGGTTGTTTCCTGTTTAATCTGATCTCGGAGGTGGAACTCCCATTGACTTTGAGCAGAGGACCAATGCACATTAATGGAGACAAGGGCAAACAGTCGGAGTAACACCACCAATTATTGAGTACAAAATAAATGTGAGTTTCCCAGACAGCATCATACCATTAAAAGTAGAATACCTTGTTGTTTTTCAGCTCACATATTCCCTCAAGCCTTTTCTAGCTGATATCTTTCTAGGTGTCTACAGTTGGTCTGATTGATAGCCGTTAGTCAAATCCAGCAACTGTATCAGTCTGTGGTTGGAGATGAGTGGTGAGTGAGTGCCAGGCCATTCACTTGTGGTTTTCCTTCTAGTTTCCAGCTGTGCCAGACGTTCAGTCAGAGGAATAGATCTGTTGGTAAGGGAAACCGTTGATAAACCATAGAAACCAAAAACTGTCACTACCCGTGACAAAAAAACAGAAGGGAACTTTGAGGCAGGGGTAAGAAGACCCGCAGAAATGGTGTTAGCTGACCAAGTTTCATTTGACTGTTAAATTAAGGTGTGGGGTCATGTCAGGCCAGGCAGGGGCCAGGGGCCGGGCTGGGTGGCTCTGGGCTGGCAGTTGTGCACGGCTGTGCACGGCTCCAGCCCAGCAGCAGCTCAGGAGAGAGCTCCCCTCCTGGAAAGCTTCCCGTAGCTTCAGCGTGTGCAGGTGGCACAGCACTGGTCTGAAATCCCCCGGAGCACATCATCCTTAGAAAAATATACATTCCTTAGAAGGGCGATACCGCAGTCCGTGACAATCTGAATTAGCCTGGCCAGAGGTCAGAGGAAAAGGCCTTGTGGCTAGGAGAAAGACCGCAACATGTCAGTCATGATGTAGATATTTGTAAGTCCTTGGAATTACCGTTGTAGCATTTGTAATGGATATTCGGAAAGGCAGCTGGCAGCGGCAAGGTCTGGCTCCCTCACGCTGAGTTGTGCTCGGCACAGCTGTCAGCCGGTCGATGCGAAGGTGCCACCACCTTTGTGTCTTCTGGAGCGTCTCAGAGACAAGTTCATTCCTGGGATAAGCCAGAGCAGCCTGAGGGCTCCTTGGATGGTATCCCCAGCTGCAGGTGGCTTTCAGCAGTCACTCCAGCAGCCAGAGAACAGGAGAGAAGCAGAGCAATGTTACCCGTGCCCCTTCCTCTCTGGCCCGCAGACTTTCCTTTTGAAAGGGTCTCCTGGCTCTTGCACACAGCTTCCCTCTTCAGGAACTTGGCTGAGAGAGGCTTTGCTTTTCACCTAGAGCTTGGCCAGGGGAAGCTCTGTGTACTTTTGTTTGACTGCTAATAGAACTGAACGTTGTTTTTATTTACTTTTCTCTTTCATAAGAAAATGGCTACTAAAAAGTATTTAAACTCCGAGTAGCGTACAGGATCCTTTCCTGGACACTGGTGCACTCCAGAGAGCGGGGGGCAAGACTAGATTTTAACTGTCGCTCATGTTGCTGAGCTCCCAACTGTGGGCTTTTTTCCAAACTGGGTGTGTAGTCAGAAATTTTGATCTGAACAGCTTTAATGAGTTTTCTGTATGTGATTGTCCAGAAAAGAATTATAATAATTAGCTACCATTGATCAGTTGTGAAAACAGTATGTAATAGTTCAGAAGTATATAGGACAAATCTGTCTCACATTTGTGTCTTTCCTTTCTAACAGCTTCTAGCACTTCTCCGTATGTAGGTGGTCACCAAAGCTGTTAGATGTCCTTTATGTCTAAAAAAAAAAAAAAATCATAAAGCTGCGTGAGAGAAGTGGAAAGTGCACCTGAAGGGACAACAGCAAGACTTTAAACATAGCTAGGGATAAGACAGCAAAACATTACAGCTTTCTGAAACGTTGTAGTACTTTGTACCAAGTAAATAACTGGCTGTGAGAGGAGAGCTCAAAATGTCAAAGTGAAAGCAAGAGGAAGTTTGATATTTAGATTTCTGGAAAACCATTTCTGCGAGAGAACCGCAGTGCCCAGAGGCAGCTCCCCGGTGCCTTTGCGGAAAAGCTTACCTACACCGTGGGGTTCAGACTGCTGCAGAGAGCTTGCCTGCTGATCTGGGAGCCTGTGCTGTGGCTGAAGTTGCAGATGTCAAAGACCCGATAGAGTCCTAATTTGGGGAGGAAGGGAGGTGGCCACAGCCTCTCCTGCATGTGCGTGACGCTCAGAGAGCAGCACGCATGGTACCCACACGTAGCTGGAGCCACCTTTGCCGTCAGTCCTCAGGGCCCTGGTGTTGGCTGGGTACTAAAAAACAGAGAAGAGGCACGGCAGGATACAGCTCACACTAGTTCCTGTCCCTTCTTCCTTTGAAGCCACAGTTCGCCTTGTGATATGAATACATGTGTTGTTGCCTTGCTTCTAGTTTTTGTTTGCACAGCGCCTGTGGCCCTGACATCACATTCGCTTGTGTGCTCTGCCTGACCTGCCAGCACGCCGGCCCTGTACAAATGAGTCCATGCGAGACACAGCCACCATGGTACACTGACTCTGCTAGAGACAGAGCCAGGATTTGACAAGTCGAGAGCTCTGGATGTCAACATGTGACATGCCTGGCTGCCCTCTGAAGTGGCGTGCTTCATTTTGCAGTCTTTGAGGAAATGGCGGTCTGGCTATGCATGGTCAAACCATATGACTTCTTCCAGAAACTCATGCATAATGTGCTCTGCTTCACCTTTATAGATGCACTGAACACACATCATCCAGAAGAAACTTTAAGACAATCTCTGATGCAGTATTTCTTATTTTATTTAAATTTTATCCATATTCATAACTTCTCTCTTAATGGATCCAGGTTTGTCAGTAATAAGTGCTTTTGCAACATAGACATTTGTCAAATAAGAATTTCATCCAAGGGATTACTTCATTTCCACTCATTTATTCTACTGAGCTGGAATAAATTGGCATGAAGATTCAGTTACTATTGATTTTGACTGTGTCTGAATCAGTTACCTAAAGATAAATGGCTCAGCCACCTATATCATGCAGAATTTGACCAACTATAGTGAATGATCAGATCATTTTTTATTAGATTATGTCCATGAAACAGGTTTTATTATTATGATGGTACAGCATACACAGCATTCTATACAATTCAATAATGTTTAAGTGCACTTTATGTCCAAATAATTAGAGTGCAAGCTTTCAGCATCTAAAGAAGTATAAGTAGCAAGAGATTTTTTCAGTAATGCTCCTATCTGTAGCTGTTAAATTAAGCCTGTTTCGCACTGATGAATCATATTCTGTCACTGTAAGAATGAAGATACACAGTTACAACTAGATCTCACTCCAGAAGAAGATTCTGGTTTTTTAGTTCTGAGCAAATCAGATTTTTTTTCAGAAATGGCAGCCAACTCCATCTGGATCTCAGGGAACTCCTTGTAGTGGACATGAAGGTGGTAAACAACATGGTCATCTGGGGACTGTAAAGTTCAAGATGTGGGGTGGTTCAAGGAGTTACAGGTGCTGAGTACTTCAGAGACTGAGAAAACATTCATTCTGCAAAGGCAGACTTGTATGCTATTGCCATTGAAATAATGTCAAAAGCCAACAGAGTTGTGCCATGGACAACACAGAAGCAGGGCTATGGCTCAGTAATGGCAAAGCAGAGATAACAGCATAAAAGTTGTCCTGAAATTAATTTGGGAAGCTTTGAAATACACAAATCTACAGCATAAAGTGTGTTAATGCTGCAGTTGCATAGGGGAGGGTGGCATCTGAGCAGTGTCATCACCTGGAAGTTCTTTTTTGTTTTTTCTCTTTAAGATAAGAAATTAATTTACCCTTTTTTTTTGGTCAGGATTCAAGTGGGGAAAATCAGATTTTGTGTGAAATCACTAATAGCTGAACAGGATACGTAACCAGAGAGCTCCCAATAGATGAACTCCAATTACTATGCACAGTCATGGGCCAGTGAATGTACATTTTGCAGCTTCTCCGGGCTGAGTAAGAGAGTGTGTTGTGTGGGACAAAGTAGCGCTTAGGACAAAATTATATCTAGTTTAAGTGGCCTTTGAAAACTATCAGTTTTCCGTGCATAGTTGTTATACATACTTTCTACCTTATATGCTTGTCTCAGGTTTTTCTGCAGGTGTTTATTGATTCACTGTAAGCTGGCACAGCTGCTATAAATTAAAGTATTTTCTTCATACCATCCTTCTAATCCACTTTCATGTCTTTTGACACTCAGACTCGGCAGCTGGAGAAAAAGTTTGAAGTTGAAATTTCACCTCTGCTCACATAACAGTTTAGTGTTTAGTACTGAAATGTTTTCCCTGCCTTTCTTGTCTGAAGGGTTGTAATCCCCTTTCAGAGATTTTTTTTTTTCTGACCAAGAGTGTTTTATTACAGCTGAAGGTGATGAGACATATGGGGCGGGGGGGCAGTTCTGATGTTTCAGGTTTATCTGATAATTTAGAGAGGCTTATGGCAACAGGTGCCATTAACACCCAATATGGGGGCAACAGAAGGGATCATAGATCAAAACATTTACTCAGTACCACATAGGAGCAGCTCAAGCTCAGTCAGAGAGAGAAAACCCAAGCATTCTCTCTCTTCACTTACAATGTTCTCCCAGAGGAAAAAAAAAATATCCCTTTTTCTTATATTTTATTCTGTATTGAGAATTGTATGTTCTAGATTGTATAGAACATTTTTAATTCTATGTTTACCTTCAAATATGGAAATTTTACATCTATTGGAGCTCTCTTGGCTGAGTGTGCCGATATGCAGCCTGTGTTACCTCATTATCACTCTGTCACTGTACTACTGCAGATGACAGAAAATATTTTGTCTTTCAGAATTTTTTCTGATGCTTTTATAATTGGATATTTGCTTTTCTGCCTTACTCTTCCTAGCTCTACAACTTAAAAAAAAAAAAAAAAAAAGAAAAAAAGAAGAGAAAAAGTTAGACAAGTAATTTGGTCAAATAGATTTACCATTTTACATGTAAATAATAATGATGAAACTGAAGCATCATTTATAACACTGTCCTTTATCGTGATTTTATGTTACGTATTTAGAGTATAAGCTCTTTTATCTATAGAGTATACTTTAGTCTGTGAAGTTCCTTGCTCAGCATTATTGGGAAAGAAATAAAACCTTAGAAAACCTGGGAACATACACCTGGATGTTAATTTGTCAAGGATCTTTGGTCAGATTGAATGAACCAGTATGTGTAGTATGTGTCTTCCTTTTACATTAACTTTCTTCTGCTTTGCTATAGAAGAATCAGAAGCAGGTAAGAGTTTTCTTCAAGCAATAATTATGTGTGCATAGACTTTCAGCTGATACAAGAATGGCAACACTGTTACACATTTGTTTAAAAAGTTTGTTCCGAGAGAAATCAACCTAAAGGCACAAAATGTTTTAGTTTAAAAGCTTTACTGGGAAAGCAATCTGATTGAAAATATATTTCGTTTGTGAGACATGAATTGGATTTTAATTAGAAGGCCTCAGACTTGAAAACCTATTACATATCCGCTTGAGTAAAGCCTGTTCCAGAATTAGAGGCACTGTCAAAGCAAAGTCCATTTTAAAAGTGTTTTTAGACCAGTAAATATGGAAAATGTCAGCTGATGAGCTTTCTCAGACTCATCTTGATATTGCAAGAAAAGTTGTGGAGCTATAAAAAAATAATTCTGTATCTCTGAAAACAGTGTTTTGAATAGATTTTTGCAATGAAATTTCATACAGGATAAAGGACTAGATACTTCATGTGGAAGATTACTTTCATTTCATTTGCATAAATGATAAAGACAAGGAAGAGACTTAAACTATTGCTTACCTTGAAGGTAGGTCCTTTGCTGTGATATAGATGTTTTAGAACCACTTCTTTAAAATACAGCATCAAAGAGCAGCTTCACACTCTGACTAAAACGTGTCGTTTTGGAGTGCTGTCTGCTAGATTTTTAAGTGAGGAGTAAATTGTGAGCTAAATGAAAGGAGAGGTGAAAAACAGCTCTGGCATGCTCTGGAAGGAGGATTTTAGATCTTTTCAAGGAAAATATGGGCAAACTTGTTCACGGGCACAAACACCTGGAGGTGAGGATTTCCCTGAGCTCTGCACAGACACATGCTGTCTGCACACAGCATCCTGCACACTGACCTGCACCATTGCTCATGTGAGTGAGCTGGAGAGGATGGAGCCCGCTTGGCTCCTATCTGTCCACATAGGACAGCTTTTATCTAATCCATAGTTCAACTACTGCCTTCAAACCCTAAAACTGAATTGCACAGGGAGAACAAAGCATGGCAGTTTTAGAGAGCGGAAGTTTGGAAAGGGGATGTGAAATAGATTCACTAGAGAGAAGAGAATAGAGAAAAGTAAATCACTGATCATGGGAAGAGCATGACCGTATTGTATTTGTCATACCACTGTTTAGTTCAGGATGCTATAAAAATGCAGAAGCCTGAAGTTCAGTAATATAATCAAACTTCAAACTGCTGACTGACAAGATAGATGTAATTTAACTGTGTGCAGTGATGGAGTGGGTGTTTAACACACAAATGGTTAAATCATATTGCTGGTAGAACTGTCACAAGAAACAAGAGGAATACTTCTTTTTCCACGCTGAGCAGAGACCATACTTTTTTTTTTTTTTCTTTCCCTCTTTCCAAGGTCAGTACACACAACTGTGTGTGTATTTCCAGAACTTTCTTCAAATGTTGAGACGGTTGTCAAAATGCCACTGTAATATCATGCTCCCGGAGCGGAGATAACGGCTCTTAAAGCCCTGGTGAAATAAACCTACAAATCTTCTGGAGAAGCAAATGTCCACAGATAACAGAACTGTGACGTGCGTGCTGAGGGAATAAGTGAAGGACATTCAACCTATCAAGGATTTCCATTTCAAAAAGTAGTATTGCATGATGAATGGTGAAGCAGTTCTGCCCAGGAATCGATGAGATCTGTCCACATTAGAGCATATTCTGGTCAAAGATGATATCTGCGCTTATGTTACTTTTTTAGTTTGACACATATATATGTGTGTCCTTCTGTTGAAGCACCTTTTTTCTTGTAAGAGGTTGTGAAACCAGATCTCACTTGGCTTGATCCTGCGGTCATTGATGTCCATTACAAGGCTTCCTTTTCTGTCAGTGGTGGGGGACAAGGCCCATCATTCTGCTCCAAGGCCACCTGGGACCTTGAAACATAATGCTTACATGAAAAGTGTCAAGAAAATGTTAAGCATCTAGGAAAAGATCTTCCTTTGCCCAGTTCCTAAGAGAGCTTTGAAGATGCTTATATTTTCTCTCATTTATGCTCTTTCTCTTGCTTTTTCCTGTATTTTCAATCAAGAACTGAATCTGCACAGTAGGCTGGCCCTGCTTTGGCTGTAAAGCTGTGCGCAGGGTCTCTGGCTTCCATTTGACTAACATTTCCCTTAGAGTTAAGCATGCAAAGGGGACATGCACATCCATCTGCAAATTTCTTGTGACTGGTCCACTTTACAGCTCTGGCTCTTCCCAGGCTGCCAACCTGTGTGTTAAAAACCCTCGGAAAGTCCAGCAACTCCATGTAATACAATCATTTGCAGCAAAGCAGTGCAAACTTTTAGTGATTAAAACCCACACCTGGAAACATTCTTCTGATGAGCAATCTGAACCAAAATTGATGCCTAATCATTTTTAGTGTGTTCTCCCTCACTGTTAATATTCTTTTCTATTTTACTTTTTACCTTCTCTTGCACACCAGTGGCCTGCAGCTTCCAGCTACGTTTCTAGCAGCTTTGGACCTGCATATGAACAGTCTCCTGGAAGCTCACTGTACCAGCTGAGTCTTTCCCTTGCTGGCTTGTACCTACACACAGCTCAGAAACAATCGTGCTTTCTCAGTTCAGGCAGGAATCTCGTGTGTTTCTTAGGAAATAGACTGTATGTGCATTTGGGGGTCAGAATATTATCTTTCATTTTAGAATTCATTTACTTCATTTTAAATAGCGATCAGGAGCAAATTCAACACACTATAGCACTGGAAGATTGCAGTAGTTTTTCAGAAACTGCCTGTTTTCCTTTGTCTGCTTCTGTCTACTGGGTGACATGAGAAACTCCAGAGAAAATCATAATTATTGCAATTATTTTGGTTCATTAGATCTGATTCTAAGAGTGGTTTAATACTGACATAGTCCCAATGATCTTAGAGATGTTATTCATGATTGTGGTACTATCCTACTTGAAGAATGATAGATTTTGAGTAAAAAAAATACAGCTGTTAAAGACTAAAATGGGCAACTCAAGATGGCTGATCTGTTTTCTGTCAGATTTTTGCCAAAGAGTATTTCCTTAGTCGTGATGTTTATCTATGTCATCTTTCTTCTTATACTTAGGAAAAGTTTCTTAAAAGTTTTGAGCAGTTTGTGATCAAGTATAATAAGCTGTACATGAAGTAACTTCTTCCTATGCTGTGTCTGGCACCCACCCACACAAAGATATTATTAAAGGGAAAGGAGAGGGAGAAGTACAAAAAATGTTACGTTTAAAATGAGAACTCTGAATTGCACAACAGCTGAGGCAAGTCACTTGTGACTGGAAGTGGGTAACTGTCCAGAGCATGCAATGTTGTCAGCTGTGGCCTGTTTTCAGAGTAGTTTTATACTGTATCATATTCATTTTACCTATCAGAGATGCCAATGGCCTTCATCTTTAAACAGTGATACAGGTTTTTTCCTTTTATCTTGCCTTAGTTTCTCTTTTCATGCCTGCAGTACAAACTTGTTCAGGAGATCTGTCAAAGAGAAGCAGTGGTGGGAACAAGAGTGAGAAATCAGCTCAGAAATAATCCGTCTGAATAAAGGTTTCCACAGAGTCCAGATCATGTTCTTTCTAGTTTTAGGTCTCATTTGTTTTTAATCTCAAAATGAAAATATTTTCCTCATAACAAGTAACTAAGAATCTGACAAAATTATTTGCCAGCTATTCACATTTTGTAATATAAAAAAAAAAAAAAAGACAACACCAAACATTTAAATATATCTCTGAGTCACAGACTATGTAGCTTGGCAGGTTTCCTATGGCACGATGCAAGATTCCTTGGCAAATGTTTCTTGGCTTTAGCTTTTTTAGTTTCTTCACCATCACCTTATTGCTTTTATACACACAGACATAGAAACTCCTAGACTTCACTACTACAACCTTACCAACTTCTAAAATTCCTTGTACCACTTCCATGAACTGCTGCTGTATTCTTCCCTTTACATTTTTCTCTCAACTATGTCAAATTATCATGGACTTTCTCTTTCAACACCTCTCCCATCTTGTGTAATGCCTTCAAAGCAGCAGCTACTTTTTCTGAAACTGCTGCTCTTCTTCCCAACACTTCTCCTTGCCATCTCTTCAACCAGACTGTCTAAGCCCTACTTCCTCACAAAGCAAGTTGTACCTTTCCCACCTATGATGCTTTTTTCCTTTTAGGGAATTTTTGTATGACTTCACTGAGTACATGTGGATTGCCAACATACAGACTTTTCACTGAGAATGTTATATATATTCAAGTCAGTAATCGAGGGGTTATCCTTACTGTTTTTCTGTGATAATAAGGAAGGGGATAGGATTTCCAACCGCTGATGTCACCATGCTGAGCAAATGGACTAGCAGAAAGAATCCAGAGAGTTATTTTGGAAGGTTTTTTTACATAATTGGAAAGATAGAAGGCTTGTGTAGCATTGGAGGCAATTGTATTCACAACTCTCAAATTGTCATGATGGCTCCATAATATGTTTTGGTTCGAAAGATAATTTCTTGACTTTTTTTCCCTCTTCAATGCTGTTTTTCTTTACATAACCTTTCTACCATGTATCCATTTTACCTGTAGTTTAATAACCCAGGGTCAGAAATTGAAATATAATTTCCAATCAGAATGTCACTAATTGTTTCAAAATGTCAGCTGCTATCAAGAAACC
Organism: Caloenas nicobarica; assembly: GCF_036013445.1. Lineage (NCBI taxonomy): Eukaryota > Metazoa > Chordata > Aves > Columbiformes > Columbidae > Caloenas > Caloenas nicobarica. The sequence goes on along the minus strand of NC_088246.1, from coordinate 25,630,171 downwards.
TGTGGAAATCTTTTCCTCTGCCTCAAGGCATGTGATTTTATTAGACTATTTTCCTTGTGTCTGCACTGCAGCGTAGCCTAGAGCAGTGTTTATCAATATCTTGAATTCCAATTTTTATGGAAATTCTAACTTTTATTGTGAAAAGTTACAGATCCTCTTCGCTTTGTAGACTAAAGGCTGAAAGTAATGTCTAGAAGTAATGTGGCCAGTTTACAGTTAAACTTCATTTATCTCTTGAGTGTCATTGCATTGTCATTGTATACAATACTTTTAGAGTTGCTTTGGCATGTCTGTGGGGTTGCACCAGGGAAAATTTTTTCATGGAGACTTGCTTAGGAAATGTTTATATCTCAGATTTTACTGAGTAGCACAGACATGAAACACCGTGTCTATAAAAGAACGTACTCAACCTTTCAGACACCAATGTCCAGTTCAGATTGACAGACTATTCAGTGAAGGTGAAACTCAGCATGAAACAACAACATGAGCTCCTTTGGACAGGAGGAAAAAGCCTGAAGTTGATGAATGGCGAAATCTGATGTTCAGCTATGTATAAGCATGAGAGCCTTTTGGCCAGAAGATTAATGGTGCAAGTCCTTCTAAATTACAAGCAGATGGTAACTTTTTCAGGATTTGTGAGATTTGACATTGCAAACATTGCAACCTTATGTTATGATCTGTATTTTTATTTCTGTATTATCGCAGAATCACAGAATGGTTGAGGTTGGAAGGGACCTCTGGAGGTCTTCTAGTCCAAGCCCCCTGCTCAAGCAGGGCCACCTAGAACTGGTTGCTCAGGACCATGTCCAGATGGCTTTTGAATTTCTCCAAGGTGGGAGACTCCACAGCCTCTTTGGGCAACCTGTGCCAGTGCTTTGTCACTCTCAAAGTTTAAAAAAAAGAAAAAAAGTGTTTCCTTATGTTCAGAGGGAACTTCCTATGCTTCTATTTGTGCCCATTGCCTCTTGTCACTGGGCACCAGTGAAAAGAGTCCAGCTACATCTTCTTTGCACTTCAGGTATTTATATACATTAATAAGATCCACCAGAGCTCTTTCCTTTCCTTTCCTTTCCTTTCCTTTCCTTTCCTTTCCTTTCCTTTCCTTCCCTTTCCTTTCCTTTCCTTCCCTTTCCTTCCCTTCCCTTCCCTTCCCTTCCCCTCTCTTCTCCTCTCTTCTCCTCTCTTCTCCTCTCCTCTCTTCTCCTCTCTTCTCTTCTCTTCTCCTCTCTTCTCCTCTCTTCTCCTCTCCTCTCTTCTCCTCTCTTCTCCTCTCTTCTCCTCTCTTCTCTTCTCTTATCTCTTCTCTTATCTCTTCTCTACTCTCTCTTCTCTACTGTCTCCTCTCTCTTGGATAAACAGTCCCAGCTCTCTCTCAGCCTTTCCTCATATATCACATGCTCCAGTGCCAGCAGTCCAGGTGTGGCCTCCCCAGTGCTGAGTGGAGAGGAAGGATCACCTCCCTCGACTCTGTTGCTCAAGCAGCCCAGGAGTTTTATGTGTCTTTGTGTTGGACTGCCATACAGAAAGGTAGATAGATTTATCCTGTGAAAATAGTCACAGTGCAGACTCATAGCTAATATCTTTTTAATTGTGCAGCTGCACATTTTGTACCTCAGGAACTAAGGTACATGCTTATTGCCCCAGTAGGAGTTTATTTTAGCAGGACTGGGTAGTAATATGGTGCCTCCATCTCATCTTCATATTTGTAGGCTAAGGGCATTCTGGTCCTGCATTAGATGTGAAAGGGTTTTTCCTCCATTCAGTGGGCACCATTCCAGAGGCAGTAGATAAAGGTCTAGCTCCAAGGCCTGAAGAAGGAGTGATCAAATAAGATAGACACCTCCAGATTCCCTGTAACATTTCCTTTCTCCCCTCTCCCTAAAAAATCAAGGAAGCAACAAACAGCAAAAATAGGACATTAGGGGGGCACAACAACATCTGAGACTTCTTGAGCAAAAGGGAAACTAAATGTCTTAGGTGCACTGTAATTCTCTGTGTTCCATCTTCTTTCCTGCTCAAGTATACACTTTGTAACAGCAATGGTGTTGGAGCCCTCAGAGCATGATTTTGTAGCAAGCGAAGTCAGGGAAGGTGGAGAGGATCAAGAAACCACACAAAAGGCAAGTGTATCCCCATAGATAGCCCTTTCCTCCATTGGAATATCCCTCTTTCCTGACACACCCATACACACAGATTTTAGGAGTTCTTTGAAGCCAGAGGACAGACTCTGATCTTCTGCCACAGGAGACAAACCCAGCTCCATGCCTTTCCCAAGGAAAAAGGAAGTTATTCTACAAAATCAGCCTCAGAGTTTAACCAGTCTTACACAGATTATCATCACAGAGAGGAGAACAAATCCCCAAGTAAGGACTTCTGGATTCAGCTTGCATAAATAAACCTCAGGGAGTGAATGGGTGAATGAGTCAAGTGTAAGATACCAAGAACAAAGGTGAAATGTTACGGTTCTGTGGCTGCTGAGTATGCCCCCAGTTCAGTGGTATTGGGAGAACTGATGTCCATCTTTATGAATAGAATTTAAAAAACAATCGGCTTGAGGTAAAGGTTTTTATGTGTATGGGACTTGCAGCCCTGGCAAGTAATGAGTGCCAAAATGTGAGACGAGATCGTTATATCGCTGCCGATTAAGTGGATCTATTTCTCCAATCATCTGTCCAATATTCCAGTTGAACCTCCAGCCAAAACTCATGAGGCAAATTTCATTACATTAGTGGTGTCTAGCCTGGAATTGGCATTCTGTTGTAGTCATGATGGTGGGATGATAGGAGGCTGAAAGATGAATTAATAATGCTTCATTTTGATGAAATATCAAAGTATGTTAGAAGGTCACCTTGTGTTGTATAATTATATATTCAAAAGAATTTAAATTCTTGCTTCAGCCCTTAGTGAATCTGAGACAGCAGCAGCGATGGGAAAAACCTCCCTTAAAAATCCCAAGAGTCATACTTGTTTTGGCATGATACTGCCTAAGGTGATTTGCGAACAAGGCTGACTTTGCCAGGCTTTCACATTAAAGCAAGGTTCAGCATAGATTTTAAAACATTAAATCAGCCTCCCATTTGCATAGATAGGATTATTTAATTGTGTAGATTTTGTTAGCTTAAAGGGTCCAAATATTCTAATGCTGGAGCCAAAATTAAATAACTCAAAGTAACCGTATGCTAATAATTTTAAGAAGTCATTAAAAAGAATGTTTAAGGTTGTCATATTATCTGACTTCGGAAGATATGGAGTGTGTCTGCTGCCACAAACAGTAGTAGGATGGCAGGTCCTAATCATTTTGAAAATCAGGCTCAAAATTTACAGCAGAAGTAGATGCTCCTGACTGAATGGAGTTAAGTATTGATTTTTTGTAGAAGTTGGTATTGCTGGATACCTTAAAGCCTAAAAAAACACAGAACCCCCTGAGTTGAAACAGTCTTGTCAAAGAGGCTGCAGTTAGTAAATATCTGGGAAGTAGCCCGTACTGTTATTTATGATTTATTGAGTCAAAATAAATGAAGCCCTTTATGGATAAGAAACAGGCCACCACGTTTTACCCCATCTGTTTCAAGCTGCTGTCATATGGTTTCAAATCAGACTTGATTAAATTGTTCTCTCAATGTCCCTGCACAAAGCAGTTTGCAGTGTGAGTTGATATGACATGACCTGAATGGCAGCAAAGATGAAGGAGGCAAAATGCATGTTTAGTTCATCAGAGATGGTTAGTATGTCTTCTAGTTGTTGTTCTGCTCTTCTTCTTGGTGGCACGGATTTCTGCAGAGATTATTATGTCTAACCGCTCTGGGTCTAGTTACTCTATTTGGTGTGGACCTGCAAGACAGGGAGTGACATGGAGCTCTATTGCCTATGTGAGTGTCAAGATGTAAAGCACCATTTTTCAGAATTAACTCATGGTTAGCAAAAGGAGTCCCAGATCCCAAACCTGCTCCTGCATATGGGCAGTGAGAGGAGAAGGACTATAGCTGAGTCCTCCTTGTTCTCCCAGTATAGATGGGAGAGGCCTTCTATGAAGAGCAACAGTGAAGTCTTTGGCTGTCACTGTGGTTAAGGACCTCTGTCAGACCAAAGAAAAAGAAATGACATTTCTCCATAACCAAAGGCTGCCAGTGAAAATATGGGAATATGCGTTGTTTGTCAAGTCACCAGGTCTCAGTTGAACAATTCTGGAAACTGTAACCTAAGTTCATAGCATGCAGTGTACTCCAATAGCTGTGCTCCAAAAGAGAGGGGCAGCCTGGCTATCAGTTGACGCAAGTTAGTATCGCAGTTTGCAGTGTGTCTGAATTGCATTTATTGGAGTAATCTACCATTTGTTGAATAAAAATGATATGCAACATCTGGGCCCTGCTCTTCACAGATGCCCGCCATTCTTGGCTGGATCCTTAATCATCCATCAATAATCTACTGGAATCTCTTGGAGGTTCAAATATAAATTGCACTGTTGATTACCGCTTACCAAATTCAACACAACGATGGCAATAGAGCCATACAGATCTGAATTTCATATTTTACTTAGGCGCTCTGGGGTGATAGTATTTTATAAATGATGAGTGAAAATATTTTAAATTGCACTTTGAAAGGAAAAAGTGTGTACCACTCTCTGAAAGTATTTTTAGTCACTGTGTTTTCTGAAACCCTTTGGACATTCAGCCTATTAATTCATTTCTTTCCTGAACATATCTTTATTTATGCAGCAGAAGTATTCCTCTCCTTCAAGGTAAATTCTGTACCGTTTCACACCCCATTCTTTACAGACCTTCATAAATCCATTGTCATTTATTTGATCCCTTAAACTTAGGAGCACATTTCCAATATACAAGAAATTTAATTTTCAATTTATATCCATAGTAAGTATTTTCTCATTTTGTTATGTTTTAATGGATTGCATGACACTCACTGGATTTTTATCTCTCTAAACGGCTATTTAAGTATATTCTTTATAATGAAAATTATTTTGTTAATGATATAATTTGTATAATAATATTAGTTGAGATAGAGAAGGTTATTTCATTAAAGAATGCAATTAAATTTTCAAAAGTAGTATATTCAAAAATATGTCTCATCTGTCCCCTTTTTTATCAGTTTTAGTAGAAATTTGACTCACAGACTGGATAAAATGTGGAGGCAGAAGAAGTGGCGTCTCAAAAAAAATAACGTTTTCACTCTATGTTGGCAGCTGTCAATGACAAATATAAATTCACATTAATTAAAGCAAGTCACATCCTAAAAATATTTCTTTATTCTTTCAGACCACTCTTCCGTGGAAATTCAGATGTTGATCAGCTAGGAAAAATCTTTGAGTAAGTAATAACTAGTTGCATTATGTCAATATCTGTTTAACATTTAAATACTGTGAGGTTTCTTTGCCATGTTTTTAATGCAATAATGTGACTAGAACAAAGTATTCCTAGAACATATTTCCTATTGCTACTGTGTGCAACATGATATTTCCGTGTATTCTGTGTCAGAGTGGGAGGAGGAAGCAACATGGAATATAGTTCTGCAGAACTAACAGCCATCATCAGGAAGTTACGAGAGGCTTCTGTTTCGGGCCTTTTAAATCTCTTAAACATATTGTGCATTTACCATTCATGCGTATGCCTAAACAGTTAGATCCAAGACATTCTCTTCACATAAACAAATGCAGAGGTTTTCTTTTTCAGTAATTTCTTTATGTATTTCAGAAAACAACATTAGAATACTTTAAAATTGCTATTAAACTGAAATCTCTAAGATGATTACCAACAACTTCTTCGCAGAAAATACTTCTGTACATAAGAAAATATTTTAGCTTTTAAAATATACTGTGTAGCCTGGTAAAATGATTAACAGTACATATTTTGGTTGGGAAGGTAAATGTGGGAGCAGAAGAAATATCAGCATTTTAACATGTGCTTTGTCAACAATTACCTACTTGGCTTTATTTTATAACCATTTTACAATTCTAGGAGTTTGTGTTTTGTTTCTTCAGATATACCAAATACATTGAGGATATGGGGAGGCTCAAAACTCCCTGAGATAGAATAGTTCTCTTCTGAAAGAAGTTCTTAGTTTAAAAAAAAAAAAAAGGGCAGAAAATAAAGTTATTGATATTGTCAATATGGTAATTAAGTAGGATTATATCACTTTTTCTTGTAAAAGCTCTTCAGAGCAAGGAATGTTTCTGAATTTATAAGAACCGTGTAAAATTAAGATCTGATGCACATACCATGTAATTAGGCAATCAAAGCCACATAGGGCTGGTCCCACTCCAGACAGTGAATGCCCATTTGCCCCTGCACCTCTGTCTTCCCTTTTCAAACGGAGGGGCTGCAGGGATCCAGGGATCTGGATGAAATAATAAATAGATAGACAAAGAGAGAGAGAGAGAGCAAGGCTGAAATACTATCCTCTTGAAGGTATTCCAAAGAGAAGATAGTAACATTTCTAGGGAGAAGAGCTTAAACAGAACAAATAATGACTTTCTCTGTTTAACCATTTTTCAAGTTCTGAAATCATAACAGATCTGTTTCTAAGCATTTTCATTATTTAATACAAGGTTCCTAAATTGCAGGTCTTGATTTCACACAGTTGACTTCCCTTTCCTGCATACCATACCAGTGTATGTGACTCACTTGCATGGTTAATTTGTCATGTGCTGAATAGCTCTTCCTGCCCAATCCAGAAAATCAGTCCTTAAAGTTTACTTTTTCTTCTTCTGCCAAAGATACTCCTTTAGTACTACAATATTCTGCTTTATTAAATGAAGGCAGTTTTGATACATACAAGATATTTTATAATTGAAGAAGACATAGCTGTGATTTTTTTTAAGGATTTTGATTAGTTTATGACATTTAAGGGGAAAAATCAAAATGAACTGGGCTAGGATTAAATGCATGGCTGGGAGCAGCAGCCTCCGACGGGGATCTTTCCATCTCTAGAGGCTGAGATCACCTGTGCAGAAAATAGTTCATCAAGAAGAGAAAATGCCGTGCTAATTTTGGAAGAAATTCCTTGTTATACATCAAGTTAAAGAGAAAGTTTAGTTTTGTTTCTTTTGTGCCGTTCTCCTTAAATAGTTCAAAAGTTTATTTCTTGGGTTCTGGGGGGGGTTATGCTAAATAGTGTTTATTTTGTGTTTTCACAGCTGGACAAGCCCTTACAGTTAGGCATAGTTCTTCTTGTAGGAGGATTGATTCTTCCTACAGTAGTGACTCATTCTCCAGACTAATTTGGACAGGAAGTACTTTCAGGATATTCGTTCAATCTGGAGTGATGCATTCTTTCAGATAATGGGGCTGTGGTCTACCTTTGCTTTACATGTGCCTTCTGATTTGCGTCAGGTAAAATTCCACCACGTTTGAGGGTAAATCCCTGAGAGGTGGCCCAAAACAATTTCCTGCTTTTCCAGGACAACATCAGCATGTGGGATATCCTCATAGATTTCAGGCTAAACACTGCAACAGTTTGAGCAGACTTGTCTCCCATTGTGATCAATGGGAGTGGGAAGTACTCGGCGTTTCTCAAGACCAGGCCCGAACCTTTGGCAGGAGGTGAAACTCATCCAAGATACTCCCAAACTTAGTCAATGAAGTGATAGTGCTACCAGACCAAAGTGAGGGCATCTCCTCAGACATTCATTATTTAGAGTTTTGAGTACTACGTGAGTGCGTCACTAAAAATATCTCTCCTTTCCACTCTTGCAAGGTCTTGTCCACCCTACCTGTCTGCCAGGCTGCCTCCTTGTTTCTTTCTGTTAGCTTTGCCTGTGCCTGTGCTTATTCTGCCTTGTTCATGCTCTCTCACGCAAATGTTAAAAAAACTGGGACTAACCAAACACATTTGAATGGCAGGTTAAACTTTGTTTTTATTTAAAATATTTAACTCCCACATCTTCCTACAGTGCTGTTTGTATTATATGTAATACAGGTCCAGATCCCCAAATGGCTAATCACATGGCTTTAACCACTGTAGCCAAGGGAGTTGCCTCGTAGCCCCACCATACCTGTGGTAATAAAAGTAAAATTAAATTTTTCACACAGATTTAAGTCACGATTTCCCAAGAGCTGTGATGTCTTCAGATGTAGTAAGATGAAATTGTCCTGAGATTTTAATTGCTTTGCCCATCTAGACATGCTGTGGTTATGAGGACGTATTAATTTTTGGACATATTTTAGGTGAGCCAAATTACAATCTAAAATCCACATAGGTAGATGTGGAGTAATTCCACTAACTTCAATGAGGTAACCTATGATTTAGATCAAAGTGGTTGACCCATGACCTCACCCATGTCTTACTACCAACCTTAGTAAGAAAGTCAATGCTGCTCCCTAGTGGCACTTGGCTTAGTGCAGGCCCAAGTATTCAGTGACTTTTTTTTATGTTCCTTCTTGTCTTCCCCTGTCAGCGTTTCCATTTAAAATCTCGATTTTACAGATTGTAAAAATTGATTTTCCCTGAAACCTGCAAGTGATGTATGGTCTTTTCCAGAATTTCCATCAGAAACTGACGTTTCAACCCTACAAGTATTAGTATCAGAGTAAACCACAAAATGTATTAGACATGATCCAACATTGGAGGCTTACCTTCATTTATTTGGGTTTTAAACTTCAGCATTATTATTTAATAAGTTTAACTATCTTCTAGAATTTAAATAATAAAGAAATAAATTCTAAAAATAAGTTAAGATATTGTATTAAAGGGTAAAGAAATACCAAAGTACAATTGAAAGTGAAAACATAAGGACACTCAAGTCCTATGCCACTGCTGAACTGAGACTTTAAAACTTGTATTGTGAAGCAAATAAATTGTTTAAATTTGGGCAACAATTACTGCACATAGCTTTGAAGCATTATGAAACATCCCGTTTATTGCCTTACCCTCGTCTTGACCCACACTCTTCTCTCAGTCCCTATTCTTGTGAATAAAGATCCTTGCATGCAATTCCCCTTTGAAACTTACTGCTTTTAATCATCCTGGTGTGACATATGTTGCACCATCCAGTCAAGAACTGAGCATCTTTCTTCCAAAGCACTCAGCCCTTTTTCAACAAAAAGGCTCAGAAAATGGAGACCTAGGCCAGAAAATTGTGCTGGCCACAGAATTTCTACCAAGCACACTGAGGACCTACAATCATCTCTTCAGAGAGATCAATGCACTACTGTGCAATTAATCTCATTTAAACAAAAAGACTTTACTCATAAAGCAAACTGCCACTTAGCACAATCAACACAAAGGGGAGACTGCATAAATGTTCAGACCTAACGTTATGTTTTTCCTCTCACAGTGTAATTGGACTCCCAGAAGAAGAGGACTGGCCTAATGATGTTGCCCTTCCAAGAAATGCTTTCACTTCCAGACCCGCACAACCTATTGAAAAATTTGTACCAGATATTGATGAACTGGGCAAAGACTTGCTTCTTGTGAGTTTCTATTTATTGTTCTCCAAGCTGCATGATTGATAGTTCCCACTGTGTATGCAACATGCCAAGAAACATTTATGTTTCTATTTAATGGAGTTATGCTCAAAAGTAGGTAGACAAATCGATTTAAATCTGTGAAACATCAACACAAAGACATCACCTTTGGCTCAACAGGTGTAAGAACTGAGACTATTTAGAGACTAGGAAACTGTGTCAGGGAAGTACTTTTGACCAGTCTTTAGACCTTGTTATTGATCACTGTTGTGCCACTGAGTCAGCCATTCTTATAGTATAAGCCTGATGTGAGTGCAAAAAAATGATCTACTACTTTTCATGGTATAGTGGACCCAGTATAAAGCAAGAAATAGGTTGCAGAGGCAGATTGCATCTGCATGTCTTCTTTTGAATGCTGAAAACTTGAGATAGGGAATTCACCAGTTGTTGCCTCTTACAAATGTCAGAATTGAACAGAAGCAAACACAAATTGTGCTGGTACAACTGGTAACACTGAATTCAATTTAATGATTTCCATCATTTTTATAGATACGTTATAAACCCCAGCCCTGAAGTTCAGTCTTGGAACAGAATATAGGGAAAAGCCTTGCCTCAGTTTGCCTTTTGCCATGTGTGTTGAAATCTAGCTAAATTTGTTCACTGAAAGCCTTTAGAAGATCTTTGATCACGTGAGCTTAATAGAGTGGGCTCAGCACAACTCTTGAAAGACTTGCTGCATTCCTTCAGGAACTGCTATCTCCAACCAAAGTTATCTCTACGAAACTGCAGATCATCCTCCATTGTCCTTATGACTGCAGCTCCCAGCCGTGGTAAGCTGGGCTACATCTGGACACTTGAAATGATAGGGGAGAAACACATCTGTTGTGCTTGCAGGCAGCCTGGAAATGGAACCTAGACATGGGACAAGAATTAGATTCTGGGAACAAGAAGGAATAAAATATGGCAGAGAGCTCAGTGAGTGTGAGGCGTGATGGGAGGGAGGAAGAAGACAAATATCTATACCTAGAAGGTAAGGTGGGAAGGGAAGCTGTTCCTGTCAAAGAGATGAGAACTGGGAGCCACAGATGAAAGGGAAAAGTAGGACTAGAAGTCACTGAATTTAATTTCAAGAGTTAAATTATAGAAATTCTGATAACAAGCAAAAACAGTAGGAGTAGAAAGTGGTTAAACAAGGATAGTAAAGAAGAGATAGTAGAGAAGAATACTATTTGAAGGCGAGTGAAAGAAAAGAGGAGAACAGGGTATAAAACACAAGGCTATGGGAGATATTTCAGCGATGGCTGGAATAAGGATCTGGAAAGAAGGCAAGCTGGGAAGAAGAGGGAGAAACTGGACACAAAACATTAGCATATGAAGGCTATAAAGTGAAAGGCCCAACACCTATAGAAATACTGAGCCTAGGAATGAACGTATACCTTATGATGCTGTCCACGTTTGTATAACCACAAAAGAACAGTGCATTGCACATTGAGGGGATTCAAAAGTTGTTCATGAATAGTTGCTCCCTGCAGTCTGTGAGACAGATGTCCTGTTCATGTGAGTTCAAGAAAACCTGAACTCTGAGATTTCTAAACTATGAAAACTTGAATTTTCTAACTTCTTTTTTATTTGCTTTGGGGATGCCATATTCATATACTATGACCCCACTGCTTGTTTTAATATGGATGGTCATCTTATTGTGCACCACCTACTGAGATCCAGTTGTGTCTCATACTGATTATAAATTGAAGGTAGAGTGCATTTATGTATATATGCAATGTTAGCCCTGTTAACTGTACATTTTAGTTACAAAAAACTTCTTTTCATACTTACAGAAATGCTTAGCGTTCAATCCAGCCAAGAGAATATCTGCTTATGTTGCCCTCTCTCACCCATATTTCCATGATCTGGAGAAATGCAAGGAGAATCTGGACTCTCACATGTCATCCAGCCAAAACTCCAGTGAGGTGAATGCATCATAATGCTGACTGAAGATGAACCATAAATGAACAAGATGTGTAGCTGACAAGGCCACTGTACCATACAAACCACATAGCTGTTCTAGCGAAGATCATTATTTGGAGGTTTTACGCACTTATCTTTTATTTTGAGATTGTCATATGCTTATCTAAGGAAATCAATCTAGTTTACTTTCATCAGATCATCCCAAGGGCCAAGGCTTTGACCTGCTCCCGTTGCAGCTTTATGTTTGCTTTGGTTTTGTTTATCTACCTGGGAAAACTCCAGACGAAGAGAAGCTGCTGACCAGTTTTCCTGCCATTTTATCCTTTTAATATTGAATGCTGCCAGTGTGGAGCAGAATGATCGAGTCACTGCCAAAACATGATGCAATCTCTCTCTCTAGCTGCTGAAGCATGATTTGGTACTTTTATTATTATTATTATTATTATGTGATTTCTTACAGTGATATTTAAACAACGGCATTGAAATATCAGATCTCTGCAACCTGCAGTTAACTGGTATATGCATTAATACATCCAGCTACTGTTCATTCATAGCATATATGCAGGTGCTTCTCCACTTGAAGACTTGGATGGATTATTTTATCATTTTATTGCTCTATAAAAATAACAGTGGTGATGATGGTCATAATAAGTGTCTCAAATTTTAGTTTTTTTCATACACGAACAAGTTATCTAGCTATGTTTGTGTGGATGTCGTGAAAAACAAATCTCTTTAAAAAGTTCTGAAGCCCTATTCTTAAAGACTCTTTCAGTTTCCTATTGGTCAGTTTGTGTTGAAATCCAGGCACATTCTAGCCCATCATGTAACCCATCATTCCTCTCTGGGAACAGCTGCATGCACATTTTCTTTTATCTCATTCCAAATTTCCTGATATGCAGCTCAAAGACATGAGCAGAGCCAATGAAAATCAATACAGATTTTTGCCTTCAACCTGTTCTGATTATCAGCCAAAAAGGACAATAGAAAAAAATCTTTCCTCTTCTGAAGCAGAGAATCCTATACCTGTAATAAGCACAGATATGTATTTGTGCTGAAGTGTATGCTGTACACTGCGCTGCCTTACCTGCACCACACTGCCATGCATCACAAGTGCATGAACATTACTGTCACAAAATCCCTCAGATGTCATTTATTAAGCAGACTTGTTGTCTATGCAGAAATGCATGAGCTTCTCTCCTAAACCACCATGTGGGTATACTGGCACATGCTTCTCCACTAGGGTTAATGTGCCGTTATTGAATGTCAAAATAACCAAGCAGTTCACATGCCTTTATAGCACAGTTATTTTAAATATTACATTAAATTTTTATATTTAGTATTTTTACCTTAACTAAAATATGTTTTCAGTATTTTTAAAAAGAAGCTTTTATTTTTTTAATACTGTACTGGTAAAAAAAAAAGTAATATTTTAAATCCATAAAAGCTGTTCCCTAGCGTGATTTTAGTGCATTTACCTGGATATGACTTGGGGGAAAATATTGGTCCAACGAGTTAGCCCTTACTGTAAAACCATAAATATACACTATTGCAGTATATCTGATGATAAGTGAGGCAGCTAGCTTTGCTTACCTCTGTAATAGTCCCTTTGGCTTCTCTCTTCCACATTTCTATTTCATCTTGTCTAGCTCGTGAGCCAGCTCTATATCCTCATTCACAGCATGCTTGGCAGAAGCAGGTCCTTAACAGTGAGTTGAGCAATATAATTTTTCCAGCTGTGGCACGGAAACTTGTAGCCGTCTCCCTGGCAGGTTTCTCAGTCCTGTGATAGACCGGCTGCTGTGGCGAACTTCACGTTCACTCTCTTCCAGGTATCTGCACTGTCTGGGACATGGCCCGTTGCTAGGATAGTGAGTGGGTCTTATCTCTCTCTTGGATAAAGCTTTTTGTTACTGTTAGACACATAGCTCTGCTATAGATGGTTACATTTCATCTGGTTTAAATAAGCCAGATTTTAAAAGGATGACTTGCATGCATGCATGCAGCAGCCTGTGCTTTTCTCCATGCCCAGAATGATGTCTATGCAAAACCTACCAGCATGAACAGGCAAGTTGCAAATTAGGCCTGGCAAGAGCATGCATGAGGCACCCGCACACAGAGATACTACAGATGCATAACACAAGAATTTTGGAAGCTCTATGAGCAGCAAGCTGAAGGCCAGGGAGCAGCCACAGCAGCTAACCCTCTAATCTTGGCCTTGCCTCTGTCATTCTCGCTGTTCCAACATCCAGGAGGAACTGCGAACCCACCGCGCTGGTGTTGTCCCAGCCCTATTCCTCCATGGGTCAATAGACCTGAGTGTGAACAGGTTTTAATATTCATAGAAAAGGATAGGCCAAAGTAAAATTTTTGCTAACTGTTTTTAAACACTAATTAGAACAACAGAGCCAAAATTCAGAAGAATCTTGTGACAGTAACAAATAGAAAAGTTTTCTACACAGTTTAGCACTTCTAAAAACGTTCCACATTTTACCTAGCGCCCAGCTATCATACGTACGTTATCAGGGTGTTCAGCTGGTGTGGTTTCCAGCAGCTGTCGGGGAACTGTCCCAGAGTTCTCCAGCAACTATCATAGGTGAAAATGTAGGGGAGGAGAGGGTACTTTCAAATTAGGCTCAAAACTCTCAGATAGAGATGTGCATCTGTTCCATGTTAGAAGAGCTCGTTGTATTAAGCTTAGCAAAGCAAAGGCTAGAGAGAATATTATTGCTGAATGTAGGTACATTATTAGGGTAAAACAAAAAGGAGGAAAGAGAACACTTTAAGCGAAAGGTTAGTGTTGGCCCCAAAACTAATGAGAATATGAAAATTACAAGGAAGGTGACTATTGGAGCAGTATTTCCCAATCTGTAGTATCAGAAGAAGAGCTCAGAGAGCATCAGGGAAAAGCAGAGGTTGGCTTAAGGAGTCAGAAGCAGAGCTTCTGCAACATGGTGCTGTATGTTGCCTAATATAGGATCAGGTTATAAATGAGGGTATTCAGGAGAACAGCTTGAGAAGGGCTACATTAATGGTTATGTTCTGGAACATCCTTCCAGTGGCACTGGCAGGAACAAAACAAGAAATCTATGTTCTGTCTTGGCAGGGTAAGGGAAAAGATTTATCTAATGGGGGGTCCTTGTGGTAGGAATGGCCTAGATTCAAACAATCAATGACTTTTCAAATTACCTCCTTTTCAAAGTCCCTTTAGGAAGAAATTCCATTTGACATGGCATAGGCTTACTCTTGTTCTAGTCTTCCCTGCCAAACCATGGGGCTTCACTTACACTAGTGAACTGGGAAAGCCTGTTCCCTGGCTGGGCAAGGTACTGGTGCTGGCTAAAATCATGCCAGGAATCATGCTTATTGTTAGACAGTACAGACAGCTGTGGGACTGTGCTCAAGCCCATGCCCTTGCTCTTTTTCTTTTACTGGTATAGCTCTAATATTTGAGTACCTTTACTCATTACTGCTGTATACGTAGGCCGTAGGAACTGTGCATATGAAAAGCAGGTGCTCCTTAAAACACATGTTCCAGACTGTGATGAAAATTCTTTGTACACCCTTTAAATAAGACTTCAGAGTGCAATTCTTCTTAGCAATAACTATGCCTGTATGTATTCTACAGGAGCGGTTCAACAGCAGCTAAAAACCACTGAATAACAAAAAATATATTAAAAATAAGTATAGATGCTTAGCTCCTAGAGCACCCACAACCAGGCACTGGGCTCTTCTCAGCAGAGAACACAGTGTTCTAAGTAATGGAAGGAGCATTTTCTATCTCCCACCAATCTTTTTTTTTTTTTTTATCACTACTACATAATTCTGCAGGAGAACCAGATAGCCAAGGAAAAAAATCACCAAAGCCAGCTAGTGAAGTGCAAAGAGCTGAACAATAGCGATACATCTGCAGCAGCCCTTCTCTCTCTTCACCCTATCTCCACACTCACTCTAGCTCTCCAGTTCTTCTTCAGCTCCCTTATGGAAACAGGTTTCAGAGACACTCACAGGTGCTATTTCCAACAAGATTCTTCCCATTTTTCAATAGCTACACAGTGTCAGTGTCCCCTACATCCCTACTACCAAATGGTGCTTCTTTTAGTCCAGCAGCCCAGAACCGATGATTTGGGCACCTCCTTGCTTACCCTTAGTTTTGCATACACCTATATTGCCTTCTGTGTGCCAAATAAAATTCTAAAAATAGGGTTTGTGGATATTTCTGTGTAGGCTATGCCCACACTCCAGGTTTTTTGCAGCCTATTAATCCACAGTGGTAAAGGTCAAAGTACCTTTCTGTCAGAGTACCTTTGTTTCTGTTCTAAAATACGCCAAAAAATGAGGAAATCATGTTCGCAAAATATTGACATTTGGTGCTATATGTACAGAGCCTTTTACATGAAAGGTATCAGTAAGTTGTAGCATTTGAGCATCTTCTGCGTGGGGGATGGTATCCAGTGTCGTAACTCTTATGTGGTTTTTACACTTGATGGTTCTTTTGGTCAATAAGAAGAAAATACTGTGCCATGCTACTTTTCACAGGTTCACTCGCTGTCTTTGAGAAGCATGTTTTTATACATAAAATTCTCTCTGCTGTTAGGTATTAGGCCAACTTTAATATGGAAAATAGAGAGAAAACATGCTGTTCTGGTCTTTTAGCCAACAAACTTAGAGCACTTATCTGACTCACAACTGAAAACACATCAGTTGTCAAATATGTATATGAATCATAAACCACACAGTTTGGTTTAAAAGGCTACATAAATTAATTATGTTCCATGTATAAGACACAGTTGAATAATGAGAATGTTTATTCTAAGAACTCTTTTTTATAGAACCACTTGCGTAGTATTTTTCATATACAGTAGTTTCAGGAATAGATTGATTTTATATATAATGTGAATTAGAAGATACTAGGTTATTAGAGTGATTTTGTTGTGTTATGCTTGAAGCTTGAATTGATCACAAGCTTAGGAACCTAACATATTTATTTTATCGCTACAAAACTGCCTCTAAATACCAAGATCTTTTTTTGATGTTAACAGGATTTCACAGTTCTCTTAATGTGTAAATTATTTTCTTGAAATTCATATAATAGAAAAAGCATTTTTCCAAACTGCAGTTGTGCAGGAAAATTTAAGAAATATATTTTTCTTTCACAGAGAATAATAACATGTTATATGCTGAAATCTTCAGTAACTGACTGCTAATAAGCTATCACTTTTACTTCTTTTTGATTACTAAGTATTGGAGTATACAGATTACTTTCTATGAAGAAAATATTCAGAAACAATCTCTAGAAAAGTAAATGGGATTTTATGTGTTCAACCTCCCAAGTTATATTTTCATAGCCCTTTTTTTTGTGCAAGTACAGTTCAGGTGTGCAAAAACCCAAGTACTATTTTAACAGTCTAACAGGCTGTACAACTCAAATAGGAGTTTTATTTGTGATCTATTTATTTTATTATATACCTTTGCTTTGCAAATTGTTAGGTAATGGCTGTAATATAATTCTAGTTTCTGAACCAAACTCTGTAACCATCAAATCCCAGTAATTTATGTAAAAAATTAGAAGCTTTCTCATCAATTTAAGTGAACTAGGCCTTTAAAAGAAGAAAGATGTGGACCTATGAATTGACAAACATACTTTTGCTTAGTGCTATTTCTTCCCTTTAGTTTGAAGCTTAGCAAGTATTGTATATGAATATGCAATATATACACAAAATAAGAACCATAAAAACCACTTAGGAGTAGTGTGCACAGATAATACAAAAAAATAGCTCATTAGATTCTTGCAGAAACCATCTAAAAATCATTATTTAAGGTGTAACATTCAACATTTTGAACTGATATATTTTCCCATTTTAAAAAAATCCTGAAAAATTATGTGTATGTTTTTAATTCAGACAGTGAAAGGCACCCAAACAGAACTGAATCAAGTAGGAACGTGTTCTCAAAATTGATTCTGCAAGGCCAAGTAGGTACCATCAGTTCTGTATGTGTGCAGTGGAAGATGAAATTAGCCAGCACCTTGCTTAGATGAGCCTGTTGATTTCTGGGCAGAAAAGCCCAAGGTTGCTGTGAGCAAGTTAGTGGAAAGTTTCCTTTGACTTAAGTAAAGTCCTTTGAGAGCTTCTGCAATATTCGAATTTCCAGTGTTTGTTGAAAGACTGTGAAAAACAGCTAAGACAAACCAAAACGCCCTAACCATATGGCATTTTTTCCTTCAGATTAAATGTTTTATCTGCGTTAGAATATATTGATGGGCTTCATCCAGCCCAATGTCCATGAGACTTGTGCATGGCTAGAGAAAGTAAGAAGATTCTGCTATGGATATTTTTTTACTGGGAGATTGTGGTAGAATAGATTTTTTGTTTCAAAAAAAAATCAGACAAAAGATATTGCCTTCTTTTAAAACAAACAACTGACATTTAGTAAAGATTAAAAATGAGATTTTAAGGAACTATTGGGAAAATATTGTTGGGATAATGGAAAAGGAGCGTATTTATAATGTGAAAAATGTAAATACAAGCAATGTGTATTAAATATGCATTGAAATGGACACTCTTTCACTGACCTTGAAAAGTTTATAGGGTTTTATGGAAGAAAGGAATCCACGTATTGGACTTATTCTAACTACCATTTTAATGTTCATTTGCACTAAAGCAACCAATACTAGTTGATTGAAAGGAGGAGGGAAAGCAGGTAATATTTGACTTGTGATTGACTTTGCTGATGCCTACATGGATATGCCGTAGAGCTCTCAAGCTCGCTGTCCAATTTTGAGTGAGCTAAACTTGCATCCACACTATTTAGCTATCTGCACCTTAAACCCATCTACATGCCAGAAAAAAACACATTTCCTAGTGTTTACATGGATACTTGCTCCTATTGACATGCTCATGTTAAACGCAGGCAGAGAGCACTGTGTCTGCCACTTAACGGAAAATGAATTTTCACAGACTGCCAGCTTCCTTCGTGCAATTACTCCTAAAGACTTTGTAGTTAATGTTCAACGATATGCAACCTTTCCTCTTATTCCATGTTTCATATGTATGTCATGTTATGCAAATCCTCAGCCTCAAAAAAAAACAAAACAAAAACAACACCAAAAGAAAACCAAACCAAACAAACCCCACAAAAACATCGTTCTTGAGTTTTAGGATCAATTTTTGAGTAGCTAGATGAGGGAGGAAAACTGTGAAGTGCTGCAAAGATAGCAAGAATGGGCAGAGATGATGACAGTTCGGACAATTTTGGTGAGTGAATTTGAATATGTGGAAAAGTTATGTATAAACATAGGGGGAAGAGTTTTTTTCCACGTGTTTTGCTTTCTCTTGTCATTCACTTCCATAAGCATGAGATGATAAAGCAAGACTCATGCATGAGACTTTAGTTCCAGATACTTATGCCAACTCAAATCATGAGTTTCAGTGCAGTTTTTTAACATAGCAACAGCTCTATTTTCAAATCAGAGTTTGCAGAAGCTAGAGTTTTTTCTGTGCAGATATTAAAAAAAAAAAGCCTTATGAGACAGCTTGAGAGCAGATTAAGTTGGCCACACAGACACTGCCTGTCGCTTGGTTGCAGACATGAGGAACGTATAGCTCTAATGCAGGAGAGCCACTAACGGTGTCCATTAGTGTGCCTTGTCATTGTGCAGTGCAAGCCGACTCGTGCCGCAAATTGAAAATCCTTTGCCAATCCAGAATGGCATGGTTTTGAGCACTTGGATTTTGATAGGATTATCCGCATGCAGGTTTTGCTGGATCAGTCCAGGTGGTTCATCATTTCAGAGGAGCAAGTCTGAGAGCCTAGCAAATCTGTCCAACACCCAGTGTAAGTAATACTGCAGAACCATCTGCCATGGAAAAAAAAAAAAAAAAAGCTTATTGTAGGTTGCACAGCAGAAACTGAGCTTTCTGAGCTGCTGTGCCAACTCGAGAGCCACTGTTGTTATGCCATCTCCAAAAATACAGAATATTAGGCCTAAGTAGCATTTTGTTGTGTTTAGTCCGTATGTGGGGGTGGCTGCGTAAGTGTCGGGACAGAGCAGCTAATTTTGGTCCTTGCATTAAGTGAGCTTGGCACAGAGACAAATTTCACTGTTCCAGGGGTGGGAAACCTCTAATTCTATATACATAATGTGATAGGTCACCTGGCCACTCACGCTGTCTGTTCCTAATCCCAGATCATCCTACTGTGACACTGAAAGAAGCCCTGGGGAGTCTCCTCCTCAACAGTCTTGCAACACCCTGCTTCCTCTCACTGCAGTGACACCTAATTACCTGTTGCTTGTATCTGACTTGTTTCTCTATACAACAGTACAATATGGCAAAGCGTGTGCTACTTTTATGCCCTTTGGTTCAAGCAGAGATGAGCTAGAATAGAATAGATTGAACATAATGTGTTTGATCAGCCGTAACAATTTGTGATTCAGAAGATTATTTACTAAGTACAGAAGATCCCTGGACAACTGTCTTTGATGTACATGTTTACAAGAGCAGCCATTGAAGCTTCTGTTATACAGAAGTTTTTGGCAGATATGGACAAGACTAGCAGTGCCAGCCTCCTACTGCTCACCTCCTTCCCTTCCCCTTCCCTGAGATCACTATTTCCAGGGAAAGGTTTCCTCCCAGCATGAAGCAGAGCAACTATGAAACAGTTCTTTCTGATACGAAGGTCCCCAACTCTCAAGATTACTTGGGCGCATGGAGACAATCAAGCTCGACCCTTTGCTTTTTGCTTTGGCAGTTTTGAGTCCAGAGCCCTGCCACAACTATTAGGCGCAGACGGACCTTAACACCCAACATATTCTCATGAGTAAAAGTCTTTCCAGGATCTAGAGGGGATGGTATGCTTACTGTTTCTATGACAGTTGACTTTGTTGCATTTTAAAGAGCAGTGTTGTAAGAACTCCCCTAAGAAACCTCTCTCACTACACAAAAAGGATGACTGTGAATTCTGGACATGCTGTGGGAAAAGACAAAGTGTTTTCCAGGTGGATGATGATGTATCACAATCATCCTTCATTGGAGATAGAAGAAAAGAAAGAAAAAAAAAAAAAAAGGATTAAAAATATAGCCTGGGTCTACAGCGTGCTTAAATAAGAAGAGCTTCTCAGTCTTTCTCCAGCAAGACCCAAAATCCATCACGATGTCTTGCAGGAAGTTTATCTTGGAGTCCCTTGTAAAAAGGTGATTGTAATCATGGGTTGCAACTACAACAGAAAGTACATCAGAAATGGGATGCTGACAAGAAGTTCGTGGATGCGAGGCTCTGCAAGGTGGTTTCTATGAGTTCAGTGGGTATGTGCTCGTCTGAAAGTATGGATTGCCATGCGCATTTTGAACTGAAGTTACCTATCATGACAGAACTGCAGTGTCATGAGATTAGAGGCTGAAAGGACTACAAAGATTGATCCATCATTTCCTTTTTCTCCCTAGATGTCTGGCAACCCAGTGGTTTTCCATCTTTGTTTTCATTTTATTTCACCTCCACGACCACCATTCTCCTTCCTACTGTGCATAATAAATTGAGTAGAAAAGCTTAGCTCTAGTTTACCAGCTTAAAACCAGAGCAGGCCAGCACTGACTAAAAATTTTGATTGCCCTCTGGTGGTCAGTATTAGGTGAATCAGTTGTCTCTGTTTAGAGTCCAATAGAATTCAATATCCATGACAGCTTCCTTGCATTCAGCACTGTTAAACCACCTTACTGTCCTTCTCTGCAAGGCTCAAAATCTCTTTTCCTGGAGACTGAATTCCCCTCTTCATCGCACCTAGAGTCACAGCAATGTGGGCAAAGACATTTCCATTATGGTGGTGCTTTTCAGTAAGGAATGAGAGATGGTTCCAATTGAAATGAGGCCTGGAAGATTCTCGAGGACTCTTAGCCAGGCACCTTTCACAGGCAAGGCAGTCACTCTGTTAGAGTGAGAAACACATTTTAAAATACTTAAGATAGAGAAAATATGATGTTTTTTTCTGAAAGAATCTGTTTTCTACACAAAGCTGTATGATTTTGGCACTGAAACCAAGCCCACAGGCACCCGTTTATTCTTTCCTTTTAGTCTTTAATTTCTTTGTAAATTCTTTTCAAGCATTCAGATTAATGTATTTATGGTCTATTTTATTACAATTCATTTAAGTAGCCATTGACTCTCCTATGGGTTGTATTTTTAATGTAATATTTAGCTGGACTTTGAACAGCTTTAGAAGTGTAATGTCTTTGGATGCTCTAGTTAAAGAAAAATTATACCCTCAAAACAATGTCTTAGAAGTTGAACTGTCTACTTTGGAAATGATGTCTATATTATAATTCCCCAAAGCATCACAGGGTGCTTTCGTCTGTCTTCTACTTTCTGTGTAACAGTGTGTATTTGTATTTCCTCACTAGCTTGAAACTCTTCAGTCCGAAGGCCCAAGTATGCAAACCCATGAACACTGTACCTCACCTGAGCAGCCCCACCGAGCTCAGAGGGGTTACTCATGTGAGTATAGTTGCTCACAAAAAGTATTTGCAGAAAAAGGCTTTCCTTTAGTAATTGACTATAGTTGTGAGGACACATGGTTAATAACAGCACCAAGACACCAGTAAATGGGGTCAGTGTTTATTAAGATGTGGACACATTTATCTGCAAGTTATTTGACGTTAACCTAAATTATTGCTATTCTAATTCAGTATGTTATTTCTTATGAAAACACACTAGTCCTGTGAAAGGTTAGTTGCTGAAAAATGTGTCGAGTCTTGCTGCTTTATTGTATATTTGCATTTAGTATACATTTTGGTTGTTGAAGTGAAGCTAGTTTCATAGAGAGGCAGAAAGCTAGATCAGACGAAAAAAATAAGCTTCATACTGTACATTGAGTTTTGCAACTAGACTAGTATGTGTGTTCAGACGTAGTATTTTTTATGCTTGAGAGTATTTTTTGTTTAATATGTAAAGGAATAAGCAGATT
The DNA here is from genome assembly GCF_036013445.1 of Caloenas nicobarica. Classification (NCBI taxonomy): domain Eukaryota; kingdom Metazoa; phylum Chordata; class Aves; order Columbiformes; family Columbidae; genus Caloenas; species Caloenas nicobarica. The sequence goes on along the minus strand of NC_088246.1, from coordinate 25,607,836 downwards.
ACTTTGAAATGCTATTGTAGAGCTAATTTTACACATAGTGGAGGAATGTTGTCTGAAAAATTAATATTAGAAAACATTACATAGGCTGCCTTTGGCTTTGTGTTGTTTGTAGCAGGTCCAGCAGGTATCTCTTGATTCCAGATGCTTAAGCCAGCGGCCAAGTTTGTGTGGCATCTTGTAACCGAAGAAGGTTTTTTCTAGTGATAAAGTTGTCCGTCTGGACTTTAAGTAAGATTGTTGGCCAAACAAAAGCATAAAGGCAGCAAATTTAGGTATTTTTTTGTGCATGCACAATTGCATGAAATAGGATTGGAGTTTCAAAGTATTTTAAATCATTTAGCATAATTTATTTTTGTTGCAACTCCACTGAATACAGTTAAATTAAACCAAGAATTTGACCTGTAAGTCTACAAATTTCAGTGTCAGGCAGCTCAGGTCTATATAAAGATACTCAAGCTTAGTGAATCAGCAAGAATACTATATAAATGGTAATGTGTGATAAAAAACATTAACTCTAGTAACATTATTTCTCTCAAAATTTCTATTCATTATTCATACTTTTTTTATACAAAAGTTCAGAAGAGCACTTCTTAGTGGCATTGGGATATATGGAGAAAAGCGTGATGCTGGTACAGAAACGTATCAGAAATAAGATTCAGTTCTTACTGCTCCAGACACTCCATGTGTGCCTACCTTACACGTTACAAATCCCACAGAAGTCAACAGAAGACATGGAGAAAGTTAAGCCTGTTTGTAACTCTCATGGATTACTGGTTTCAGAATCTGCAAGATAAGTTATGTTCTCAAAAGGCATTATGGAAACTTGTGTTTTCAGGTTTACAGAATACTATGAACTGTAAGGACAGCTTCCAAGACACATCCAGAGTAACTTTATTAATTGATATATGAGAGCAACATCCATTAGCAAATCAAAATCTGTCTCAGTACTTTTGTTTCTCAGCATGATTTTACAAAAAACTAACATGAAAAAGTTAAAACAGCCTCTAATGCTGTTTGACTTTTTCTCTTTTTTGTAATAAAATATCATTTGCTCTGGAGGTGTCTAGGATTGATAATTCCAGGAAAACATGCAAAGCCGTTTTGATTTTTTTTTTTTTATTCACCTTAGGGCATATGCTTACTCAGCTGGTGAAAATCAGCATAGTCTGTTGACTTCTGCAGCATTATATCAGCTTATAGTAGTGAAAGAGCTGGCATGTCGAGTTTCAGCATTTCAAGTCACTTTACCTACATATGCAGTAGGATTTTCTTTTGCAAGGTGGAAAGTTACCTATGGTGCAAACTGTACTACCTAGACTACCATTGATACCTGCTCACAGGACATGATTTCACTGTATCACTTCATACTTGAAATTCAAGATGTTCTTTTAATCAGGGTACAAACATGAAAAGGTGCATGTGTTACTGTTTCTTTTAAAGGTGCGTCATTTTTTTTTTAATTCTGTTGTGCTTAATAGTTACTATTCAGTGTTCTTTACATTCTTTGCATTCAGCATTAAAATCACCTATTAGGGAAACACAGTATCACCTACAGAGGTACAGAAAAATGTAACGGTGATCTCCTGAATTGTTACTCAAGTATACTGGTTTACCTTTTAGTCATCAGTACGACATCAAGGGGCTACAACATGCAAACTGTGGTATATAAAAGTATTGCACCATTGCTGTATGCGAAATCTTGCAGCCTCTCGCCTCTTCTTGCACAGCTGCTGATTACCATATGCGCATTGGAAAAAAATTGCGTTTCTGCTGTACAGAATGGCTGGGCAATAATGCAGACGCTTCAGAAACTCTAGAGCTGCTTTTGCAAGCTTTCAAACCAAGCCCCTTGGCCTGACCGCGTGCCTGCTCCCCAGCCCAAATCTCACTCTGCGGGGCTTCCCACTTAAGAACACCCTCCGCTGGGGCTGCTTTACATTGACTGCATTGAAGTTCATCGGAGCATGCACCTTACCATATAGCATATCTTTTAGCTTTTACAAGTCTGTAAAGATGGTTGACTGCAAAAATAATCATGTGTCAATACAGCAAATGAAATTAAGGCACACAGAAGGTGATCAATATTGTATTATATCAGAATTACAGTCCTTTGGAACTGAACGTTTTGCTGCTGGCAGTGCAAGAAAAGCAAAGTTGTGTATTTATTGTTGGGTGCTGAGGGCTCAGTATGAAAATCGATATAATAAAAATTTTCATGGTGTCAAGTTCTTTTTAGTTGTTCCCAAATATTTGGAAAGTAAAAAGGCAAAAAAATAGTTTTGTATTTAAAACTTCTTTCCTGAGGTTTACTTCACCTTTCTAGCTATATTTTTCTCTTATCTAAAAATGTAAAATGAATACAAATGCAGTAAGTATTGTATATTAAATACAGAAAAATAGCAAAATTGTTTTCTAGTTTTTATATTTGCAAGTGTTTGTCTCAACACCCTGGGTATTCCAGAAAATCAACAAATATACACATGAAATGTAAGCACATGCACACCCTTTCAAGCACCTTACCATATACCTTTAGTTTTATAAAAATCTAACCTCTTTTGTCCTGGTTTCTCATATCTAAACTACCTTATTGCTTACCTAGGATGAACTTCATTTAAAAAATAAAAATTTGAGGGACCGCTTTTTCTCTCAAAGACATAAGATGGTTGCAATTGCTATGAATCCTATATAGTTCAGCACTAGTTTGTCTTTACTGAAATCTTCATTTTGTTTTAGGCAAATTGTGATTTAATTCAGCTATAATGGCTGGCAGTCATTCATGAAATGTATTTTCCTCAAATGTTACTTGATCCAACTGTTGCACTAATGTGCATGGTACCTGTGTGTTCCTAAAGATTCTGCTGCTTTCGTCTTCCAAGAAGCTGAGCACACTTTATTGATTGACTGTTTTTTCTTAATTGGCTATAAATATGTCCAGTAACATTTCTGGGTACATAGAAATGGTAAAAGTGCATGTTTTGAGTCAAACACAAAATGACACAACATCAGACTCTAAAACCAGATGCATATTTTCTGTCTTTACTCCTAATCGACTAAAAAATTCTCATCAAAACAACTCAAATAAAGCTTAAGCTTATTGTAAAGATCATTAAGTGCTCTTTAGAGCAGGATACCAGCAGTTTTTACTAACAAGATCTTCAATGAGCCACCAGACATAGGAATCTAAAAATTGTAAGCTTGAGCATCCAAACAGATTGCAGCTTCTGGATGAAAGCTCTAGACAGACATGACTGCAAAGCCAACCAGACGCCAAAGCCACAAAGGATTTTATAACTTACAACTAAAACTTTGTGCTGCCTCTAGAAATTTTAAGGAACTATGAAAATCCTTTACAAAACATAGTTGCAGATGTGATGCAGCATTCGATAAAAACAGCAGCTACTCTTACATTATGTGACATTCCAAGTTAATCTTGAAGCACATTATGAGATTATGAGCAGCAGTCCAGCCAGGGATGGACACAAAATCAACTGCAATGAGGCCTGTGGCTGAGCAGAACACGCTGCGTCAGAAATAATACCCATATTAGCCATAGCTAATGCATTGTGAAAAAGGGGAAAAATCATGAAAATATTGAACAGATTAAATAAGAGCTACCATACAGATCTGGATATTGTCTGGTGTTTTACCTCTGACAGTGCTCAGGGCAAGATACCACAGAAGAAAATCTAACAGTCTGAAAACAATTATAGAACAAATTCTTCACATGGGAATTTTCTTCCTAGTCCTTATCTGTGAGAAGATGACTTATGCTTTGCATGAAGTTCATAAAACCCAATTATGGAAGAGAAAATTATATTTTTTTAAAAATCCATTAAGCAGAATACAAAGAGCCTTGGAGAATAAGCACAAATGTTACTCTTCTCATTATTCACATAAATGTTCTCATCCTCTTCACCTCAAAATTATCTAATGACACTAGATGTCACATGCTTATTATCACCATAGAAACAAATATTCATTTTAAAATATTTAAATGCATTCTCTTTGTCTATCATTTGCCTGCCGTTTACTGATACAAGGAAAGCGAGGTTTATAGTGTCCATATCGTTCCTCATTTTACACCCATCAGTTGTGTTGCTTTTTTTTCCCTCCCCCAATAAATGAGGTCATCTTTGAGTCTCGTGTCACACAGAAGTCCTTTCTCTAAGTATTTTCATCCATTTTTAGACATCTGATTTAGCTGGCTGAATTTTCTGGCTGGACTCCCAAGCCTCATTCACAGCCAGGGAAGAAAAGCTAATGGGAGTCTAAGTAAAACACTGGGGGTGCCCAGCGCAGGACTCCTCCCTCCCACTGCCTGCACAGGGACAGAGGGACCCCAGGACCCCGCAGCCCCAGCTTCTTGCAGCATCACATCTCCGCATTTCCAGGCAGCAGACACCAGCTCAAAGCCACAGAGTGCGAAGCGCTGGGTGAATAAACTCTCGTGGTTCCAATGTGGTCAAAACGTTTCTGAATCCTGCCCCGGCAGACTCGACACAGCGTAGTTATTGTCTACACTGCTGCAGCTGAGCTGAAGCCCATGGAGACCTGCAGCGCTACCACCACGTAAGCGCAGGGACAGACAGACAGCCGTGCTCCCGTACGCCGAGGGCCGCTGGGGACAGCCTGCGCGGGAGCAGCGCGGGGGCCTCGGTCACCTAAAACTGGATTAAGGCGGGTGTACTCCAAAATGGTCCAAATCTGAAAACGTGTCCAGGGGGAGGAGATCACCATGCTTCACAAAAGGGGTATCATCATGCAATCAGTAATACTCCTAATCTTATTTTAATCTATTTTAATACAGTTTGTTTCTTCTGCCTTCAATGTACTTCTCCAGCATCACCGGCAGCTCAGAGACAACTTCAGCCTGATGTGTTTCCAAAGTAGCCATCCTCGGATTAGAACACACCAACTATTTTCTGAGGAACTAGTTATCCCTTTCCTTATGCACTAGCTCGCAATTTTCAACAGTAAATTTTATTTTCAATTAAGCAAATTTTACTTTCAGTTCTGGTGTGGTCATCTTCTTGGTTTTCTTCTAGCTCCTCACAGCCTGCTCTCGGCTTCACTAAATAGCTTGGTATCACAAATTCCCATGGACTCACCAGTTTTTCCAGCTATTGCTAAACATGCTGAACATGGCAATGCTGTTTCAGAAACAAAACTCACTTGTGCTTTGTATGACTAAAGCATTAATATGTAACTACTCTTCTTCATATATAGAAAGATAAAAACTGATGTGGGGTAATTTTTAACAGTAATATTTTAAGAAAAGGAAGGCTGAAATCACCAGTTTGTTGATCCAGGTAACTCACAGGCTTCTTTCAGCATTTGCATTAGCCTAACCCAATATTAACCTGGTCAATATCACAGGGTTCCTTATTTTGCAGTGCAGACAGCTAGTGAGTGACAAATAAGAACCCTTTTTTTTTTTTTTTTCCTAAATAGAACCCCATTTCACTGAATTCTATGCCAGGGTAGGCTGTGACTGCCCTTAGACTCTGTATCCACTGAAGGAGAAAGGAAGCACCGCAGTTCCACCCGCAGCCGCCCACCGGACACATCACGAGATCAAAACCCTCATTACGAACGACATCTGTCCTCTCCCGGGACGTCTATTCCAAACGGGCGCCCCGGGCCCTGCGGCCCAGGATCCAACTGCCTTTACTTTTTATTTTTCCGCTCGGAACCACCCTCCGCTCCCCAGCTCTCCTCACGCAGGCCGGCCCAGAGTCACCGTCCCGCTGCCGCCGACCGGGGCCTGCCCGCCGCCCCCGGCTCCCCGCCGCTGCCCCCACCCCAACCCACGCCCTGCGTTACAGCGCCCCCGCTGCCAACAGCCCTGCCCGCCCTTCCGCTGCCGACCCCTCCGTCCCCGGCCCTTCCCGGCGGGGCCGGGCAGCGGAGCTGCGGCGGGGCGGGGCGGGGCGGAGCTGAGGCGGGGCGGGGCGGAGCTGAGGCGGGGCGGGGCTGCGGCGGGGCGGGGCTGCAGCGGGGCGGGCCGGAGCTTCGGCGGGGCGGGGCGGAGCTGCGGCGGGGCGGAGCTGCGGCGGGGCGGGGCGGAGCTGCGGCGGGGCGGGGCGGAGCTGCGGCGGGGCGGGGCGGAGCTGAGGCGGGGCGGGGCGGAGCTGCAGCGGGGCGGGGCGGAGCTGAGGCGGGGCGGGGCGGAGCTGCGGCGGGGCGGGGCTGCGGCGGGGCGGGGCTGCGGCGCGCGCTGACGGCCGCCCCCCGCCGACCGGCAGGCGCCGCTCCGGCCGTGGTGGCGCGGCGGCCCCGGCAGGCGGCGCTGTGAGCCCGTCGCCATCGCCGCTCCCGCAGCTCGGCGGCTGCTGCTGCTGGGGGCCGAGCAGGGCCCGGGCGCCGGCGGCGCGGCTTCCCGGGCGCCGGGAAAGGGCCCTGGGCTGGGCCAGGGTGACGGCAGACGGCGGCGCAGCGTCTCAGCGGCGCCATGGGGAAGCGGGACAACCGGGTGGTGAGTAACGTGGGCAGCTCGGCGGGGAGGCGGTGGCCAGGCCGGGATCCGCCACAACCGCGGCGGCACCTCCGGGCGGGCCCCGGCGGGGAAGCTGTGGGGAGCTGGGCGGCCTATGCGGGCCTGTCCGGCCCGCTCCCGTGCTGCGGCCGCCGGGGCGGGGAGAAGGGGCCGCCGCCCCTCGGCGGGGGAGCGGCGGGGCGCCGAGCGGCCGGGCCTGCGCCGCGGCGGGCGGGAGGCACTGGAGCGCGGCCGGCGGGTTCCGCGGCGGCCCATCTGCGGGACCGGCCGACCTCCAGGCCCCGCGCCGCCGGAGAACAAAGGCGGCCGAGCCCTGCGGAGCCGGCGGTCGCCCGGGGAGCGGGGCCGGGGCTGCTGGCGGCCCCGTGCGGGGCGTCCGTGCGCGGGCGGGCACCTGCCCCCGGTTCTCCCGAACAGCCCCTGATTGTCTTGTCAAGTCTGTCAGCCGTCGTGACTGACGCCTGCTTTGTGATCCGCTCAGTGCCGATGATTAAGATGCGGGCCTGGTCCTGACGAAAACACCATGTACCCAGTGGGAGTTGCAGCATTTGCTGAAGCAGCTCGGTTTGTCGCTAAGCCGTATTTCCTTAAACTTGGCGTTCAGCTGTACCGAGCTTTATGCAGCGCTCGGCTAACCTCGGGAACGGGGGTTAGAGGCCAAAAACGTGCTTTTAACCACCTGACTGTGGAGCCTAATTTTGTACTGTTACCGCGTTCATCTCTCCTTATATTTTTCTTTAAACTTTTTCATACCAGTCAGCCATTCACCTTATGCTCATGTTTCATTTAGGCATTGTAAATTTACAATTCCTGAGTTTTATGATTAAAAACAAGTCATAAGACTTTTACCTTTTTTTTTTCCCCTTTCTTACTTTCTGGTATATGCTAAGAGTTTGTATTCAGATCCATTCCAGGAAATGTCTTTGTTTACCTTGGTGAAATAATATGTAATAGACATGGTGGACATACACATTACACAAACAGATGGCTAAGTGCCCTTGTTTACTTTTTGAGGCATACTGAGCAAGAGCTGGTGGTGTTGAACTGCAAGACCCAGCCTATGCATGAAATGTGTTGCCCTTTTGTAATGTTTTTGTGTGTACTTGAGTGTCTATTTATTCTTAATTTTCTTCTGATAGGACAGTGAGGAGCATGCACCTACCAATGCCCACAAATCTTTATATTCCTATATAAGGTTCATTATGCCATGACGGCTGTTAGTAAAGACAAATTACAATTGCTTGTCCTCTATGATTGTAGAACTTTCCACCTGTTACTTCTTTCCCATGTCCTTTCTTAAATACATCGTCGTTTTAACTATTTGGAGATGGAAAATATTTTTTTTTTCCACGTCTGCAGGATACTTGCAAAGCAGTAACTGCATTGCTTGCCCAGAGAACCCCAGCTGACTGAATTCGTGCTTTTCATGAGCATGAAAGCCATACAATGAATACCTTTCAATAACTGCTTGAGCAACTGCCAAAAGAAGAAAACAAATGTGCAGACAAGCGCTTCCTTTATTGAGAGTGCATTTCTGTGCTCTCTCTGGCTAGCAACATGCATTTTGGCAAAGTAGTGTAAATACTTCTAAGAAATGTTTATTGACAAATTAATTCTTCATAAATAAATGTGTTTGAATTTATAAGAACGTGTTTTAAGACATAAATTTCCTAATTGTGGAATATGGAGCAATATTATGTGCTTGCTGCCAGGAAGTTAAAGCCACTGAATGGAGGAAGCTTCTTAACTAGTTATCTGGGTTCTGTGTGAGGAAGTAGAAAATTAACATTTAACAGTTGTAGCCTCTTCTGCAGGTTAGAGAGTTTTGTTGGGGAGCAGCGGGGTGTTCATTTCAGGTTAGCTCAGGTTAAAAAGTAACTAATTTTTATTTAAGAGCAGCAAGAAACCTTGGTTTTGGGAATAATAATTATGTAAGAAGCTTGAGCTTTCATATATAAATTCTTGAATGGTAACCAAAAAGAATTGACTCACTTTGCTCACTGGAGTAAGCCAAGTCATGAAATATATTCCTGTTGTCTTCTCTAGTGGATCTAGTACATTGAAACTAACTGTGTTTAATTAAAACTGTTCAAATACTGCCATCCTGCATTGCTGAAGGAACTTCTCTTCCACTCAAAGCTGAATTCAAATGCAAAATTTTTGCTCATTTGTAGATTTGTAATACAATAAAATGCTAGAATTAATAATGTGAATATGTATCTTTAAGTGCTATAACTACTTGAGCATATGCGTCCACCTGGCTACAAAAGAAGGTGCCAAGCTGAGATTAAACTAGTTAAATTGTCATACCACAGCATTTATTTGCCTGTGTCAGTTAGCCTTTTTGTGTGAATTAAAGCAGCAAAACAAAGCCCCAAGAAATGGCAGCAAATGTCACCCTTAGAGTTGCAAAGTCAGCTTGAGGCAAAGTGGTCCACCTGAAAGAGTCCTCCGATTGCTTCAGTGTGGTCCACCTGATGGACCGTGGGGTGTGCTTCCCTCCGGACCGCTGATCCTTCCCAGGCAGAGCTCGCAGTCCCTCTTCGGGACTAAATGTAGCTTGAGGGCTGGAGGCCACCAGCCTGCCCACAGCCCAGCCCAAAAACCCAGCGGTGCTGCAGCCACTGCTGCTGTGGTGGTAGGGATGGAGGGAGGGCAGCACCTGCTGCTCTTGGCCTGATAATAAGCAGCCTTGGAGATGTAAGAGCTACTCATATGATCAAATCTTTACTTTGAATCTATGAAATCTTGTATCTCAGATTGGGCAACCAAAACCCAAGAATGGTGCATGTTATGTTATACAAGTTATGCAAAAGTAAATTGTGAAGTGTTGGGATGACATAGTGATAAAAGCCCATGAGGTACGGGGGTACATGTACCTCGCTTTCGGATGAGCCAAATGTTATTGGCGCTTAAAAAAATTGAGGAATTGTTTGCTAGTTTAGAGTTTTTCCATTAAGTGCTATTACATATTTAAAGTGAATATGAAGAGGATGCGTGGGTTTGAAAGATGGAATACTTCATAACATTGGGGCTTAGAGGGTTTTGTAGGTTTTTTTCCTCCTTAAAATAGCTTGAAGTCACAGAATTTTAATACATGCATAATTGTAGCTGAGCACCACTGCTTGCTTGTTTTGGTGTTACAGCAAGAAACTTCATGCAGAATTTGTTGAATCTGCTATCATCAATTTTGAGCAGAACTTAAAAGGCATAGGATCAGTTGTCCCAGAGAGTAAGAGCTGAAATTTAATTAGGTTTTCCTTATCCCAAGGAAAAATATTTCAGCAATTGTGATACTGTACTCAGTTTGCAAAGCTGAGGGGAATCATTGTAAGGAACCTGGTCTCCTTGTGGATGAGTTCTTTCTGCCACAGTATAACTCAGATTGAAAGCAACTCACCTGAGTCTTTCTGCCAGACTGAATAAACTTGGTTTAGTTAAATATTTTCTATTTTTAGAAATAAGTCAGAATTATTTTTCAGTGAGTGAGAAAAAGCTTCTGTGAAGAACAAAAAGGACAGATTTTGGTATCATAGTTCAGCTGATTAATTTTATATTTCTTGTTTCATATTCAAGGCTTATATGAATCCCATAGCTATGGCCAGGGCACGAGGTCCTGCCCAAACTTCGGGACCAACAATACAAGACTACTTGAACAGGCCAAGACCAACATGGTAAGTGGCAATATTTGCCTGCCCTTGTGACTTTTTGAGTGAAAGATTTGTTTCCTTTTACTAAAATGACACTGGTACTTACCTCCTCCCCAGAATACCCAGTAATACACTTTGAAAGATTCCTTGTCTCTGGCCAAGGTATTCTCTTCTATATATGTATTCAGTCTCCTCTTTTAAAAGCAATAGTATTTCATTTTGAAATGCATATTTGTCATTTGTCTTTAAATATTTTGGTAACAGTTTCTCAGAAGAGGAAAACGTTGGTCATTTTAGCTATCTCACAAATCCTAATACCTGAAGCCTGCAGATATATGCGATTTTTAAACAAAGTAATCTCTGGAAAAATATTTTGCTAGTATATTCTTAGAACACAGTTTACCCTACTGAAGAAAATAATCACTTTGAGATATTATCAACAACTTACCTTACATTCAGTGCATTTTGCCTCCTCTTCTAAGATGTTAGAGAACGATTTATCTCATTGCAAAGGTAGCTTTAGATCTTTCAGAGGGATTTAGCTACTGTACTTAAGTTATTAGGGTTAGGTTACCATATGGATAACATCTAAGATGCTTTCATTCTTCCTTCTGTTGGAAGTTCAGCCAAAGCTAAACCTCAAAAAACCCTACAAAAAGTTAGACGCTGAAGAAAGCATTTTTAATTGTGATCTATCATCCTTTTTATGTAGGGAAGAAGTGAAAGAGCAACTAGAAAAGAAAAAGAAAGGATCCAAGGCTTTGGCTGAGTTTGAAGAAAAGATGAACGAGGTTGGTAATGTTATTAGTATGTTAATACTTGATTCTTCTTCTCTTATATGCTACTTTTCCACCATTATCTTTAACGGCACTAGGTACCCATAATAGTTCACCCAAGCTTTTAATGAGTAAATGTTTTGTTTCATTTATATCGGAAGTTAAGGCTACCACCTTAACCAATGAAGAGCTACTCTCTGTTCAGAGAAACACTATATAAAAAGTTTTGAAAATTGCTGCTGAATTAAACTTGAACTTTTCATAAATGTCAATATAGTTATACAAATGCTTATTTTTATGTTAATAAATGGAACTTGTGCATTTGCCGGTATGATAAATCAAAGTCTGTTGTGCTAATTGTGACTTGTTTAAGGTCACACAATCCAAATATATTGAAAAGAGGTGTATTACTGGAAACAGATGTCTTTGGCAAGGAATGTACATGTAACATTAATGCAAGAGAAGGCACAAAGAATGGCCTTCAATATACGGATAGGAAATACAGATAGGAGAACACTTCTTTCTCATCCTAAGCTGATTACATTCCATGCTGGTTCCCTGGTAGAAGTGCAGCTGTTCTGATGCTTGTGTGCAGTGCCGACGGGAGATCAGCACAATATAAGAAAGTTTCACATATAACTCCTGTTGTATACATGAAAGAAATTAGTATACAACGAATTTCGCTGTTCCTGTTCCTTCTTGCGTTCTGGTATCTTGGGATAAGCTTCAAGCAGTAGTCTTCATTATTGTGTGTGAGTTTCTGGTTGAAGTAGATTATGTTCCTCTTCTACTATTGGAAGGACACAGCACCTCTGCTTTTGCTGTACCTCTTGCCTAAGAAGTTATACCAGTATTTGGAGGGTCATGGGGTGCTGTTCTGAGAGGATCAGTTGTTCTGTGCTCTGTGGGGTTTAGCTTGGTGGTTTTGGTTTAGTATTTTATCCTATTCTTTTCCTGCTTTTATCTTTGCTTTATTGTGAAATAATTGAAACTGGCATGAATAGAAGATAACGGCCTTTCATTATGGCAGAAGGGTAGGAAGGGATGCAGGGCATCATGAAACGGCTATGCATTCTTCCTAAAGCTCCTAAGAACAAATCTCAGAGTGGTTGAAAAGATTTTAAGTCTCTGAATGACATGCCATCTCTCCTGTTTTACTGATCTTGTGCTTTTTTGTTTGAAGTGTAACACTAGCACAATCTTAAAGCAATTTAAAGAGAACACCTGCCTAATAAAGCACAGGCTGTTGTTAGAGACCCCTCAGGTAGCTCTGGGTAGCTGATACGTCAGAGTGTACAACCCACCGCAATACTGTGTAGATACTGTAATGCCTTGGTCCATGGAAGCACATGACGCCCAGTGCTGTGGCCTGGCTAACCTGCCATGTCTCTCGGGGCACTGTTGAGCTGATTCACAGTATGCTGACTCAGGGATCTGTGTATCACATTGCATTGCACTGCACAGGTGTAATCTTGCTTAATTCCTGGTATTTCTGTCCCTTCCGCACAATATGTGGATTATCGTTGGTTTCCAGTGCAATACCAGTACAGCTTCGTTGTGAGGAAAGGGAGAATCAGAATAATAATAATAAAGAGAGGAGCACATGATGTGCCTGACATGGGAAGCAGGAATAGCACAGGATGAAGCTAGCAGCCTTTCAGTGTAATGGAGACACCTTGGACATTACAGAGCTCTTGAAAGGGGGATTTTAGGTAGACCTAGAGACCTTGTGAGGGGTTGAAATGGAGGAATAAGAGGAGACTTCTATCCATGCAGTGTGCTTGATCTAACAAAAATAATAGCATTTCTATGAAGATGTTTATAATAATTTAATATTCTAATAATTGTTGACACTGGCAAGGCCCAAAACAGACACTGGAGACATGCAAACATTAAGAAGGGCCAGGAGAATTTGTCTTGAGGTTTTGTTTCAGGTGATTTTAAAACTAAGACAAAATAGCAAATTTTCTGGTAGGGTGCCTTGGCTTGCTAAAGTGCTCAAGCAAGAACACTGTGATACAAAACCAAAAATACCATAATTGATGACTTTCAAGATAAATGACAATCTCTTAAATGCAAATAACTTGAACACTAAAGTGTGAACTAACATGGTATTTCAATGAATATTAATCGTCTGTGAAAACAAATGCATTGTAGCATTGGTTAATATTATATGTTGTTTATTTTCTGTGGGTTTTGTGAAAACTATAATGTCAGGTAGAGGACAGCAAAAAAGCTGTTTGGAAATGACACTCACGTCACTGTTTTTGTTTGGTTTTGTTTTCAGAATTGGAGGAAAGAACTGGAAAAACACAGGGAGAAATTACTCAGTGGAAATGAGAGTTCCTCCAAAAAGAAAGAGGTAAGTTATTTTCAATTTCATACAATCCGTGTTTGGAACTGGATTTATTATCGATGCTACCAGTACAAAATATTGTAAATATGTTTTAAAAGCCAGCATCAAAGTGCATAAACCTAAATGCATGAGGAAAGAACATGATGCCAAAGTAACGTTTGTTTTATTCTATTTTTAAGAAAAAGAAAAAGGAAAAGAAGAAATCTAATAGGGTGAGCAAAATTTTCATTTTTCTGAGCTTTTTTGCTCTGAGGTTATTCTTATGTGTCATTTAAGTTTGCTTAGAAAGAGAAAGTATAACTAATTTTGAATTTAGCTATTAAACTGACTGGGTTTTTTTTAGTTGAGAGAGGCGGCTTACATGCTACGCAAGGAGAATTTTACTTGTGCTTCAAGTGGGGTAAAGAGCATAAAATATATATTATTAAATGAAAAATGTTGGAAGTCACTTTTTACAGTTTTAATTAAGAAAAACTATGTAAGACCAGCTTCTTGGAAGTAAAATTTCATTGATAATATTTTGTAAATGAAGAGAGTGTTTGGATGGACTTTTGACTATTTGCCAGACAAAATGCTGCATCTCACAAGCTTCACTTTTTGTTGTGTTTGGTCAAGTTGTCTTCATCTTCCTCTTCTTCATCAAGCTCTGATTCTTCCAGCAGTTCTTCTGACTCAGAAGATGAGGTAAGAACTAACTTACTAGAATCTAACGTGTTTTGTTCATGAGGCTTAGTTAACATAGATTTTGGTAACACATTTTGGAATATCGTTTGAGGGCTGGGTTTGCATAAAACTATTTAATTGTTAGTTATTTGGTACATATAACAAAGTTGTGAATTTTGGGTATATATGTGTCCAAGAATTTCTTTATGAATGCTATTAATTTTGGCCGACTGGCTTGTAAACTGGATCCATTTCTGTTTTAACATTGAATTGTATGCTTTTTCAATAGAATCCCTCATCTAATCATAAAAATGCAAAAATACCATATTTACTTTTTAGCAAAAGTCTTTGCTGCAGATAATCAGATTCTACAGCGCACATCTAAATAATAAAGAGAATCTTGACGACCTGGATTTTTACTGCTTTATGTTTTTTTAATGCAGAAGAGTTACGAAGGTCTTCCACTAAAAAAATCAATTGTAGTATACTTGATTCCTCAAGAGAACATGATAACATGTAGGAATTTGGTGTTCCCTATTATTTACATTCAATGTAGGTCTTTAATCGTAGTGAGAATAAATTCAGGGTTGTGTTTTTCCTTTTTCCTACAATATTTGTGGATAGGATAAAAAACAAGGGAAGAAAAGAAAGAAAAAGAAGTATCGGTCCTCACGGAAATCTTCAGCAAGCTCAACTTCTGAATCTGAGTCAGACAGCAAGGTAAATACGCGCTACCCTTGGCAAGTTTTCTTCATCTGTGTTATAAAGACAAAAGCGTTTCTGACTTTGGTATATCAATATTCCTTAATCTTCCAAATTTAAAGCCATGCATTCTTATTGTAGCTGACCTGCACTTGTATGTTCCAGATTTAATTAGGAATCTACCTCCACTGGCCACAATGCCTCGCAGAAATAATGTGATGTTTAGAAAATGAACATGCTTTCTTGCAGCAGTTGTTAGCTATTTTTCTGAATTCAGACACATGGAGCTTTTGTGCTGCTCAAAAGTTTAGTTTAAATACTACATTAACACTTAAAAAAATAAAACATTATGTGAAATTCTTGTGATTATGCTATTTAATTGAACACCCTCTGTGAAAATACAGATATTGCAGGATATCAGTGGCCAGAATATTGCCCTTCTAAATATCCGTGGACAGAGTAGTTTCCTGTTGGAGAATGGAGCCTTTCCCAAATGCATATTAAATAGAGGGTGTCTTTTTACTTTACATTGCTCTATTTTCAGAGCATACACAGGTTTACTCAATGAACAAAAACGTGGAGATATATGAGCCAATTTGTTCTTTTGTGTTAGCGTTTATCCTGTGTTACAGTGGATAGTAACTGTACTTCTTGCCTGAATATTAATAATACAGTGAGTTGTTAAGAATCTGTGTGTAGATTTTATTACAGGCTTTCACTGAAATACCTAATTCAGTGTGGTATAAACAGTGATGAATCACTGTCTGCACACACCTATGAATTTGTGCTAGTAAGAGTTTGAAAACTTTTGCTACATGAACGAACACAGAGATACCCTTAACTGCTGAAACTGGAAGGCAGAAAACTCCATGGAAATATCTGCTTAACCCCACTGCCTGATCAGCAGAGATGGGCGTGGGGAGAAAATAAAGACTCCAGACTGTTACATGTCAGACATATATTCTATGTCTAGTGATAGCTGATATCCTTTCCAGAGGATCTCTACATGTACTGCAAATGTGCCATTGCCTGATTCCATCCAGACCTCTTCACACTACTGGTTCAGAACATTAGTAGCCTCATCCAAATTATGGCTTTTTCATATTTTTTCCTGCAAGATAGAAAGAACAACTTTGAAGAATGACCTTCAATAGACAGAAAGAGACAATGAGTCAGACTGCTTTGGGGATTTCTGCTTTTTTCCTGAGATGATTTTGTCATAGTTTATGTTTTTCTTTCTATTTAGGACAGCACAAAAAAGAAAAGGTCAAAGGAAGATTATGAAAAAGAGAAGGTATTTTAACTCTTGAAATACTTAAATGAGAACTGCATTTTACATACATAATGGAGTTTGTGGGTTTTTTTTAATATCGTATACCTTAATTTAGACCTATGGAAATTTTCCGTCCAAAACTACACAGTCAAAAGGTATTCAGTACCCCCAATTTGAGGTTGACTTTTAGTTGGGTTCAGCTCCTGTTTTAGTAGTTGTTGTTAGTGGAAATTGCTGGATCTGTTTTTGTAGTGAAGGTAAATGACGAAAGTTATCTAATGGACTGTAGCAGATCAGCTCAATTCTAATTATTTTGGGTTTTATCTTGAGCAGTCATATTGAGCTAAAAATACATGCGGTATGCCTGATAGGATACTGCCTTGTTGCTGTAAATTGAGGAAGATCAAGCAGAGGATATATTTATCTAAGCGTAGTTATAATTATAGATATTGTACTTAGGACAGCTTTGAAAAATTCCAGAGAAAAATGTATTCGTTTAGGAAAAACTACCCTATTCTGTCTTTGCTTTGAGTATGAAAACCCTCTCTCCTTCCCATCACCTCACCATTTTGTACACATCTGAGGACTTTCTTCCTTCTGTTATGTTAAATGCAAATAATCTTAATTATTTCTACCCTGTGTGTAAACTAACAGTGCTTTCAGAGTCCACCCTAGTCTTTCTCTCCAGTTACCTCTCTCACCAGATCAGCCTCTACTACTCCAGTAAACAGTATTGACTTTGATGTACAAATTCTCTATGCATAAGGCAAATACGTTGATTTTTTTATATATATATTTTTATATATATATATATTTTATATATTTTTTTTAATATATAATATATATTTTTTTTTTTTCTTTTTCCTCCTTGGTCCTGCTTCCATTTCACAGTTTCCATTTCCTACCAACTCCTTTTAACTTTGAGTAGCTCCTCTTCAATGACAAGTGCCTACTATAGCCCCTTACTCTTGATCAGGCTGTAATGCTACTTTCACACATCTTCCAAAAGCAAAGGGCATTTGGGGACTGGAGGTCTTCCCCTACCTGTCTCTCCAATGGGTTGCATCATGTGTACTTCTCATGAGTACTTCTGGGAAAGGATTGAGTTACCTGTGATAGACTAAATAGCACAGCTGAGATGTGTGATCCCACCTTGCAAAAACATGATTAGCAAGAATTTTTTCAGTTTTCTGCCTTAGAAATTTAATGGAAGAAAGTAGCTTCAGTCTTAGGAACACCTTGCCTGATCCAGAGTAAAGCGGGAAGTGGGGTGGGGGAAAGGAGCTCATCAAAAAGATCTTGTACAACATCAATATTTAAAAAATAATTTTTAAAAGAGACTGTCCTTTTAAATATACTGAGATTCTGTATAAAGTGTTGAAGTGCAGCTGGCAGGTGCAGCTTGTCCTGGTTGGACACAAATACAGAGGGAGCTTTTTCTTTTAATTTCACCAACACAGCAAGAGTCTGAAGCTGCAGTGTTTAAATGTGTATATTGAGACATCTCCATTTACTCAGTAGTATTTAAAAGTGGTGAAACATTTTATTTTTTTATTCCTTCATGTGTTATTATTTACATTCAAATGAGACTACATTGTAGTATTATTCCTCCCACTTTCAGAAGGCTGCTGTATCTTGGTAACAAGAGAAAGGAATATACAGAAAAATATTTCCACTAAAAGCATTTTAACAATTGGTGGGGTAATTTGTTGATGATGAATAATTAGTTTAATGTCAACAATATTTAAAAATATTTCACAACTT
This sequence comes from Caloenas nicobarica, assembly GCF_036013445.1. Lineage (NCBI taxonomy): Eukaryota > Metazoa > Chordata > Aves > Columbiformes > Columbidae > Caloenas > Caloenas nicobarica. The sequence continues at coordinate 25,590,156 of NC_088246.1, read as the reverse complement.
TAAAATAATATTTTAATCTAAGTTTTAAACAGGAGTTTTGTAAAGTTTGAAAAGTCTTACTTTACTCACAAGTATATTACTTTGTGCAGGAAGGCAAAAATCACCACAGGAAAAGGAAGAAAGCCGATCGTGGTGATGGACCTTTATCATCAGAATCCTTATCGGAATCGGATCAGACAGAGGAGGTCTGTGTGAAACCTCAGTTTCAGGTGTTATAATGTTTTTTACCTTACTGATTTGTGTGAGTGAATGAACAAACTAGCTTAGATTGAATACATTGTTGAAACTGTTCTGCTGTGTAGAGTTGAATTTAAAGGGTGTAGCATACTCAAAGTTGTTTGTATCTTTCTCTTTAATAAAAAAATTTAATAAGAATTGGTTAGTATAGCTCCTATCTCCTACAAATAATTTTGAATTCATGAAAATTTTCAACTTTTTGTGGATATTTTAGAGCTCAATGAAATGAAGGTAAGTGACTGGTGTGGTGTCCTTCACAAGATTTCTCTCTGATGTTTGTGAATAGATAGGAGGCAGATCTCAAGATGACTAAAATTTTTTGGCTCCCTTTTCCAGTCAATTAAAAAAATTTGGATGTAATAATTTTACTCTTGTATAAATCTGCTTTGAGGATTTGTATTCTTGGAGGATTACAAAGTTTGGGAAGGTTCCAAAGCATTGTATTTTTTCATTAAGAATTTTTACCACATTATTAGCTTAGTAATTTTGTATCTCTGCTGTTTCTTGTTTTGCTGTGTATTAAAAGCAGAGTGTGTTCTCAAATCAGATGTTTATAGGATGATGCGTATTCTAGAATATAACACAGATAACCAGTGCTTCTTCCTGCGTTATTGTTCAGTATGTTCTGCTGCTGTTGTGCCATTCATTTATACGCAACAAAAGCTCAAACTTTTGTCTGAAACAGCATTTCAAATGCTGCTCTCCCATTTCATTTGATTTAACTATTTTTTTCTAGGTGCAAGCAAAAAAGAAGAAAAACAATGAGGAAAAAGAGAAAACAGCAAGTATCCTTTTTACTTATACTGTAGTTTTAAGATATGAATATTATGTACTTGGTTAGTTTCCAATTTCACATTTTTCAGTAATACAAATGTTTTATAGCAAGTCTACTGTCGCGTGAATCCAAATTAACAATTTCTCTATCTGCTGAAGTCACTTTTTCAGTTTCAGGAAGAATTTGTCACTGTAGATTTTTGTCGCTATATAGATTTATATGATTTGAGATTTGTGTAAGTTTAATACTTATTGTAGCATATATTTTACTCTGTGTCAACGCACTAGAACTACTGATACCTATACAGTAGCGGGTAAGGTGACAGTTTGGCAGACAGACATCATCAGTGCTGTTCCTTTGTTAGTGTTGTGAATAATTCTTCCTCGGTAAGGCCCCTCTACCACACCATGAAAAGAGCCTTAGGACATCATCGCTGCAACATGTGCACTAATATAATTCTTCCCTCAACCACGTCAAAAGCTGTCAGCAATCTGTTACTTTTCTCAATTTTGTTGATTGGCTTCTGTTGGTAAAAGTGAGAGGAAGGTTCAGCAGTGATTGATACAGAGCTCAGATTCATCAGGTGTACCTGAGGCGCCTCAGTTAGGAGCACAGTGATCAGAGATCCTAAATGCCCACTCGAAGATGCCTGTGTATCTTCTTCCTCCCCTGTCAGCAGCAGTGTTCCTAATTAGACATCTGAGTTGTCTAGATGAGTTAGGGTGAAGGGAAGGCTCATATTAGTCACCTAAAAATGCCAGGATGGGAATATCAGTGATACTCAGTACTCATTTTCCATGGACTTTGTTTTTTCACAATCCTATAAGCTGTTTGCCATAACATTTCTAGTGACTGTGCGGTTTTTTTCTTAGAAGAATTGTGTGTATGAGTAATACGTATAAACAAAGCTTTTATACCAGGACTGTTTTGTTTACGTAATGTCACACCTATTCAAGAATTCCATACAAAATTCTGCTTGCAAAAAGGCAAGATTTTACCTCTCAGCATCTGTATTACAATAATGAGGTTAAAAATTTCAGGACTGAATCCAATAGGGTTACTCGAGTGTGTTCATATTTACAATTGAAATAATAATTGTTTTTTTGAAAAAACAAAGTGCAAGTGCTGGAGAATCTAGCCAAGTGTAGTTGAACTACTTAATTTTGCACAGTAAAAACAAGCATTTACTTTTAAATATGTAAACACCCTAGTTACTCTCAAATACATAAGATGTCACTGCTTGTCAAAGGACTTCCTTATTGCTTTCTCAGAAATCTGTAAAGCACTGAAAATCATTTAAAATATTAGAAAATGTACTAGTGACAGTAGTGAGAGGTGTGAAATAGGCAGACCATGATGGAGATAAATTGAATGCTACTCATAATAATGCAAACTACTGTGTAAAATATGAATTCTCTTTTTGTGATTTCTCAATAAGCTTTTATAGAAATCTCTTTGAAATGTCTTTGTAAAAGATATCCTTTCTGTGCTCTCATTTGGCATTAGCAGAATTTAATAGGTGGCAATTTTATCATACAATAACTTCCATTTAATTTTATTATTTTTTTTAGGATAAAACAAAAAAGAGAAAGAAGCACAAGAAACATGGTAAAAAGAAGAAAAAGAAGATCGCTGGCTCAAATTCGGATTCGGAATGATATTTAAAAAAACCACAAGACTATCAACAGAAGTGCAATGACTAAAGGAAACTTAAACTGTGAAATGACAGCAAACTTGTACCAAACTGCATGAGTTTTCCTGTGTTTTAGAAATACTCCTAATCTTTCAGTAGCCAGCCAGATGCAGCTGTGCTGGAGAAGACCATTGTTATTGCCTGCTGCTTAATACATGGGGTACAACTTTTGTAAAATTCCAGTAAGCAGTGTTAGATGTTTGAAACAGTATGAGATGGTAGTCCAGCTGAGGTGTAAAATACTGGAAAATGAGAGTTAAAACTTTTTAGATAGTAAAAGTAGTCTTTTAAGGCATTAGTAATAGTCTTTATTTGTAAATCAGGACAAATAAAATCCCGAGTTCATCCTGCAGCTTAATATTATACATAAACTATTACAAGCTGGTGTCTGCTAATGGCTTTTACAAAATGGGAAATTACTGATAACATTTAAAATGCTGCCTTTGTAGAAATGTTTATCACCTGCCCGATTACTGTCTCCATGCTTATGAGAAAGGGAATGCTACCATTTTGGCTGGCTGAATAGGGTGCCTTTGCCTTTGATTCTTGCAAATCTCTGCTGGTTTGAATCCACGTAGCCTCTCTCATTCTGGGGAAGCCAGAGCTATTGTCAACAGACGTTTTCTGAATAAGCAGTTCAGGGCTTCTCAGCATGTGCTTCTGCATTAAGCAAGAGCAATGACATTTTACAGTATAACTGACACTCAAAACCTGACGATTTTACCTCCGCTTCTTTGCGATAGTGATAGATCTTTGCTAGTAAATATGCATATTTCATTTAATGTAATTCTGGTTTAGTTGAACACTTCTTACAAACACTGGTAGCTTTCTTTGCATTATCTTTAAAATTGTTTTGCATGACTTGTACCATTTTTAAATTAACAAAATGCAGGTAATAATTTGTTGTAACCAGTTCTATGAAATATGATCCACATGCAGAGTTTCATGTATGTATTTAGTTACTCTAATAGTTAAGTTCATTGCTGTGTTTAAGTGCACACTTGCTGAAGATATTTAGCATGTAAAAAGCAGGGTTTTGATACCTTAACAGCTTCATATTGAAGCTGATTTTACTCTAAGCAAGTTCAGTGGCAGATCTGTTATGTGATGTGTCTTGTTAGATTAAAAAACCTACTGCCAGAATCTCATTAAAGATACTGTTTAAACAGTTTGTATTTATATTTTTGTACTTGAGGGCTACAGAATGTTGACCTAAATCATAATGCTGTTTTACTTTACATTAGTTGCTTTAGAAATGGAACAAAGCTTTTATAAATTAAATGTGCACACAAGAAAACACAAGCAACCATTCAATGTTAGTTTTCTGTGAAATTCTCATTATCACATTATCATCTTCCATTGAAGTTCGCATTGCTGTGCCTCCTTATTAGCCTTTAACAGCTGCCTGTCCACCCCGCTGGTCCACTCTAGATTGTACTCTTGAGCTGCCCCTTTTTTTGTTGCACAGGTGCCAGCTTCTAACTAACCTCTGTTGCATACAGATACTTCAGACATCCCAATGCCAGGAATTTCAAGACCTTTGTTGAGACCTTGATTATTAGTCTGCAAACCGTAACTAAAATCTGGGAGAGAAGTATTGCCATTCTACTGAGTTTTTCAAATGAAGTTCTTGGGAAAGTAAAACCATTGTCTTGCAGCAATGTCCCTCTAAACCCTAGTAAGAATATTTTGATCAAATATTTTTTACCGTTGGGCTTGATGTTAGTAATTCTACAAACAGTTTTGTCAATGAGGTTAAAATAAAGGCAAGATGCAGTGAACAGTAGGGGTTTGGGGTTTGTGTTTGGTTTTGTTGGGATTGTTTTTAAGTTGTGGTGTTGCAGTTTTGGTAAAAAAACTTGTAATGAACTGTAGCATAAATGATCTGTCCTGTGTGATACCTTATTTGACTTTTACACAACTACCTGCAACAGAAAGAAATAAAAATGGAAACGAGAGCCCCAGTCTTCCAAATACGTAAGCTGGTATGTTGTTTTAATTGTCTGAATATAACTCTTTTTTTCTGCTCAGCTGTGTGACTCCAGCGCTGCTGTCGTGCTTTGGAAGTGCTGCAGCTGCCCAAGGGGCTTACGGGCTTCGCCAGTTCACACAAAGCTGTTTCAGCACTGACAGTGAAATGTTCCTTTTTCCAGTATGTTAACAAATATCTTGCGGCTCTTCTGGCATCCCCTTTTTCCTGAAGGAAAAGTCTGGTCACAACCCTTTGGCTTTCCCGGTTTGTGCACGGCGAGTACGTGAAAAGGTGACACGGGTTTCGGGTGGTAGCAGGTAACCTCCAGGCATGTTCCAGGGCTGGGCGGTCGACGAAGTAGCAAACGAGCCATGTGGGAGCGGGAGTATTCTCATAGATTTGTCTTCTGACAGCAGATGAACAAATAGTATTGTGTGTAGTAGTTAATTTTTAGCTATTCTTTCCGCGAACATTTGTAGAAGTTTGACGTTTCTTTTCTGCAATTGCTATTTTTTAATGTATGATAACAAATCCCTTTGCGCCTATAGACACACGTGTGTTGCTGCACGACCCGGCCGTGTCCCCCGGCGGCGCCGCCCGCGTTGCCGGGGCAGCAGCGGCGGAGCGGAGCGGCCGCCATGAGCAGGAAGCGGCTGCAGCAGCTGACGGAGTCGCTGGGCCGCTCCGCCAGGCACTGTGAGTGTCCCCCGGGGCCGGGCCCCCCGAGGGGCCCCCGCTGCTGCCCCCCGGGCTCGTTCCGTGGCCCCTGCGGGGTCGGGGCGGAGGGCGGCGGGTGAGTGGTAGCACTGGGTGCTGTACGTGCCCTGTGCCCGCTGTCTGGTGTTACCAAGTTAAGTTATAAAATATGTTCGTTCGAACATATTTTGAAGGAGCTGGGTCTCTTTAGCTTGGAGGAGACTGAGGGTGACCTCATTAGTGTTTATATAGAAGGTGGGTGTTACGAGGATGGAGCCAGGCTCTTCTCGGTGACAACCAATGCTAAGACAAGGGGCGATGGGTACAAACTGGAACACAGGAGGTTCCATTTAAATTTGAGAAGAAACAACTTCTCAGTGAGGGTGACAGAGCCCTGGAACAGGCTGCCCAGCGGGGTTGTGGAGTCTCCTCTGGAGACATTCAAAACCCACCTGGACGCATTCCTGGGTACCCTCATCTGGGTGTTCCTGCTCCGGCAGGGGGATTGGACTGGATGATCTTTCGAGGTCCCTTCCAATCCCTGACATTCTGTGATTCTGTGTTTCGATTGCGCAGTTAACAAAAGCGAGGTGGAATGTCTAATCAAGCTCTTCGACTCGCTGGTGGCCAAGTCCAGCTCCAGCAGCCGCCTTGCTGTGGCTGGCTTAGACCGTAACATGTTCCGAGACACCCTGCACAGCGCCTTCGGCATGACGGATGACATGATGATGGACAGAGGTGAGGCTGACGGGTCTGAAAACAATGTAAGATTTTAGTTGTGCGTTGTTGACCCCGTGGGCAGGGCTGGACAAAGCAGTGCCCTCTCACCCCTTTGAGGACAGCAGAGGAAGATTCCGCTCAGGAGCTACTGCTGAGAAAAGGTCACTCTTTTCCATTTCTCCTTCGCACGGAATAGTTTTCTCTTAGTTCAGAACAGCTCATGCTCTTGTACGAGGGAGAGCAGCCAGAATCGGCTGTTCCTTACGCAGTCACTGGCGTGTCATGACAGAAGCGGGCTGCACGCTGTCACCTCTCTCTGCTCTGGTGGTTCCAGCTGCAGCCGCTGCTGTCCCAGAAACGTGTCTGGTACAGCAGGTAACTCCTGCGGTAGAGGTGCTGTGAGCAGCACTGAAAGGACCAGGCGGGCAGTGCTGGGAGGTGAGAGTAATGAGCCAAATAACCCCTTGAAAAGACAGTGACTTCACGGATTCCTAACGTGATGGGCATATTTGCAGGTGCTGTGAAAGTCCCGTGTATGACCTCTGATGCACAGGGCTCTGGAGGAGGATGTGGAGGAGGCCTGAGTCTGCCACTCTTTTCAGTCTCAGGCTGCCAAGAGGCACCAACTTCCTCCTCTGCTCTAGCAGGATTGGTATTTAAATGCCATAAAATAAAAACTTGTTGCCACTTTATGCAACAAGTCAAGTGTTGCTTGGAAAATACCTTACATGGACACATTCTTAAAAATTATTTTAATGCTTACGTACAGGGGGGCTGATTTCCATTTGCAAAAGCAAACCTGTTGTTTTCCAATTCCAAAATGCTTGGCTCTGAGTGTAGAGCCACTCCTGTAGCAAACTTAGACATTAGCATTCTGAAATATGAATTATTCTAGGTGTTAGTTGATGCTTTGAATTATATCTTGGTTTTGAAGTATTCTATTACAGGCTGTATGAATAGTGAAGCTGCGAAACTGAAAGTTTCTTACTTCAGGGAAGGGAGAAGAAAAAAAAATATTTTGATACATGAAAGGCAGGAGAAGGTTATTTTTCTTCGTATGCATTGTTTCCAGGATTACTTTCTCCAAGATTTTCTGAGATAAAACCTAGTAATTAAAATCCTCTTCTAGATGTAAATATGCCTTAGTGTAAGGAATATTGGTTTATTTGATTTACATCTGCATGGAAGCATACTTCCTGGAGTTGTTTAAGTCAAGAGAGCAACAAATCAAACAAAAGGTTGTGTCCCAGCAGGATCCTGGAGTAGAAGATCAGTAAACTGAGGGGCAAAATACCCTTAGTTGTTTTGACTTAGAATGATTTGACAAGGGTAATCATACTTCCAAGAAAGCGAAGAAACATCTTTAGTAAAAATATGAGTTTAAATTTTCATTGAATTTAAGCAAATATTCTGTTGGTCATGTTTCCCTATTATATACATTTTAAATGTATCTAATACACTTCCCAGTCTTCCGCATATTTGATACAGCCTACGATAGCTACATCAGTGTGGTGGAATGGGTGGAAGGCTTGTCAATATTTCTTCGGGGGACATTGGACGAAAGGACTAAATGTAAGGTTTATCTGTATGGTAGCATTTAGTAATAATAATTGAATTTATGACCATTAAATTACACATCGCTTTTGTTATAATTCAGTAGTTACTCTTGTAAAGTATTTGGTAATTTAAGAGTTTTCTTCTGTACAGTTTAATCCAATGAAACTGAGTTCTGAAATGGCTTCTCTGAGACAGAGGTTTTTCTGCGTAAGATGCCGTTATCACAGCTGCCACCTTATTTTGTTGCTGACAAAAACCAGCATTTGAACTGAAGCTTGTTCTACAGCACACAGTTTTGACGGCATACGTGTTTTTGTATTCACACACAAAATAAGAAAGAAGCTGATGTAGCTCAAGCAGCAGGGGACAGAGCAGCAGTTGCGTTAATTTTAGCAGTTCTTCAGCTTGGAAGATGGAAAAACTGAGTCTGTCTGTAAGATGGTCACAAGAACCTCCACAGTAATGATGGAGAAAGATAGATGAGAAAAAATAGCAAGAACTCTAGAATTTTAAGAAGCAGGGGAAAAAAATGGATGTAGGGAAAAGTGTAGCAGAAAAAGAAGAATGACAGCATGCAGCTTCCATAGTTCCCAGGCTGCAGCATCAGCCATCCGTAATGCACTCTATAATAAATTCATGTGGAAGGTGGCCTGGGATGTCACAGCACTCGGTTGTGTGCCCAGGATGCAGTTCAGTATGTCAGTGCAACTACAAGCAGTAAATATGCAGCCCTGCTGTAAGCACTACAGAATATACCAGTGTGTGGTGACACACAGTCTTGTTTGGCCAAAGTGTGTGCCAGTTGTTTTTCACTGTAGGCTTTGCTTTGTCAAGAAAAAACAAACAAACAAACAAAACCTCTTGTGTTCCAAAACTGAAGAGTTTTATTTGTTTGTTTAAGTAAGTTTTGTGAAGGATAATAAAGTTTATTATGGTCATAGATTTCTGATTCCAGAGAAATAGAAACAATTAGAAGATAAATTAGGCAGATATTCAAAATATTCTGTTACAGAGATTTCCTCTTTGCATTAAGGGATACTTCAGTTCTCTTTTCTGTGCTAGTACAGCTTATTCTTCTTTTTCCTTTACTTTTCTAACCCAGCTTCTGAAATAACTGGGATGTGTTTTGTAGGTGCAAAGCCCTTTGATAAAGACAGGTAGTCCCTGCCATGGGAGACTGGGCTTCTAAGCCAGAACCTCATTTATATTCTAAATTGACTCTTTTAGAGAAGTTAAGATCTCTAAGTTACCTCGGTTTCTGTGAACTGAAGATAATTTATTTCATCAGAAGTAGATTTTAACTATGAAGGGTAAACAGCCAATAATCGACTTGTCTATATATAAAAATGTGACATATATTTCATATATAAGTAGTATATATGGTAAATGTGGCTCAATAGCTATGCTATACAACATAAAATTCACATTTTCTGTCTATAGGTGACAGCTTTAATGGTGTGTGATATAGTTTGTATGAACTTTAAATTGTTTTATCTTTCAAAAAGTCTGTTTTGAGGTTTATGACCTGAATGGTGATGGATACATTTCAAGAGAGGAAATGTTTCAGATGCTGAAAAACAGCCTTCTCAAGCAACCATCCGAAGAAGATCCTGATGAGGGAATTAAGGACTTGGTAGACATAGCACTGAAGAAAATGGCAAGTACTTACTCATTGTGATACTTGAGCATCTTTCAAATATTCATTAACTGAACCTCAGAACATTCCAGAGGTAACTAAATACCGTGACTGCTTTACAGTGGGATTCTGAGCCATGGGGTTAGTTACACACTTGAGATAAACGAGTCACCTACAGAAAGCCAGAAATATAATCTAGATCTAATGAGTCCCAGTCCAGTATCCTCTCATAAAACTGTTAATTTATTTTGTGAATGCGTTATAAACTTTATGTATAAACTAGCATGCGTAGGTATGCATACACACATATGCATGCCCAGTCAAAAATGGAAAATTCAAAAGCATAATTTGTATTTATTCCAGTGTTAGGCATCTGCAGTAGCTTTATTATTAAGTACATTTGAGTTTTATCAATTGATCATGAAATGTCTTAGTTGAATTTATATATTCTATTAGACTAGTAACCTCAGGGTTATCAACATAAAATTTGTGTTGCCGTGATTGATCTGGCATATCCAGATCAGCCAGGGACTGTCTCTCAACATTTTCATTGAATCAAGAAATATAACCTCCCCTCCTATGGTGGCGTTCACAAATCTCACTTAAAACAAGGTCTTGAATTCCAGCTCCTTTTATTTAACCATGTGTTTTCTGTTTCTCAAACCCACCCATTTTGCACACCCTCAGCTGAAAGGTCCCTCTTACCCTTGACAGTGCTGAGCCTAGTCTCACACAGAAAGCAAGCTCCGGCTCAGCAACTTGTTAATCTTTGGAGCATGTACACACTCAGCTCTCCTGCAGGTTGCAGCCAAAATGAATACCCTCATGTCTGGCCAGCTGGTAAGTGGGCTGTGCTAGTCCACGCACAAGCATAACGAAATCTTCATATATGCAAGAACATATGTAAGCTAATCATGTGTATAATCCTGTTACATAAAAAGAAAGCTCTTACACTCGTTTGAAGAATGTCCAGACCCAATTTGGTGGCTGGGCAGTTGTCTGAGTAGGATATTTCTGATTGCTGTCCATATCAAATAACTAAACAACTAATGATTTGATATTCAAAAATGCATTTGTGGAGTGCATCACTCAAAGGAGAAAAAAAATACTTTTTGAGCAATTGCCTGTAGGTACAACTACATCGTGACGAAGCGTACATCCAGTCCCATGATAACCATTTTCATACTTAAAAATATTGGTAATGAACATGCTCCTGCCTTCCTTTGTGCTGAGGAGTGTCCCTCTCAAGCACCCAACAGCCGGTGTTCCTGTTCAGAAATCTCTGCACAGCTCCTCGCCCCGGCTTTTCTGGCCGTTAGAACCTGCGCTCCCTGCGTGTGCACCAGCTGCACTGGTTCCATGGCTTTCATCTTCACCCTCTGCCTTGAACACTAGTCATATCCACCCATGTATCTTTACTTAAAGCCTTTATTTGATATAGTTTAAAAAAGTGCTTACGCTCACTAGAACCCTTTTTGGTGTTTTTTAAGCTGTCACGTGAGTAGAAATAGGAGGTTTTTAAATTGCCAAAGTACTAAAAACACGAGAATGAAAACCACAAGGGTAAAGTATGTCCAGTCTCATGAATAGGGTGTAGATGCACTCATGATATAAGTACATATACAGAATATATCCTAACATCATCACCTACTTTTAAGTCTCCTACTTTTAATCTATTTCTGTGCTTGAGATTTGTCCATGCACTTCTCAGCTCAGCCTCTTTCCATATTAAAGTTTGCCTTCTCTGGAATTCTGTTAGCAAAGCCATGAGAGATGATAGTTGAGCTTGCTCCACCTTTTATGCTTTTTGTAGAAGCAGATGATACAGATATTGCCTGAGCAGAGACTAATGGCCCAAAGAAAATGATTTCTGCATACGTCAAACTAAAAATAGAATCCATGCCAATAAAACACCTGTTAAACAAAAATACAATTAGTACAAGTAATCATCCTTTGCTGAAGAGTTCTCTTCCTTTTGTAGGACCATGATGAAGATGGCAAGCTTTCTTTTGCAGACTTTGAAAAAGCAGTCAGAGATGAAAATCTTCTCTTGGAAGCCTTTGGACCATGTTTGCCAGACATAAAGGTACATCAGCCTTGAGTTTTTTAAAAAATGTGCAATACTTTCTGTGCTATTGGTGAGGAGATATATGTATTACGGTATTAACTGTCATTACATGGGGCCTGCTGAAGTCAACTGATAATTGCTTCGGTTGTGAGATACGCATATGCTGAGTTCATATCTGCCTCTCACAGTGCTGATGTTCCCTGGTACAAACACTGGTACCAGGGTAGAACATACCTCAGGCAGCAATGTAATGAACGGTCCTCAGTGAGCACCCTCTCAGAATAAGAAAATGAGACCATTCTTTGAATTGTTTATCCAAAAGCTCTTTAGGAATTCAACTTTTTCTTTCTTCAGTGCCACTGGCACCACTGCCATCACCTCACTTTTAGCCTCTTTTGGGAGAGGCTGGTGACTTTCCAAAAAAAACCACCTTGAGAGTGTTCTTCATCTCAGAGTGCGGCACTGCTCGTTTTTTAATTACATCTAACTGGGCTTTATTTATTAGCAATACATCTACAATAATTAAAATTGGAATTTTTTTTAAGATGGTAAATTAGAACAACCTCATTTCCTCAGTGTTAAGTTCAACTGTGAAGAGCAGTCCTGCTCTTATAATTTTTTTCCTAATCCAATAATCATTATTCTATTTGAACTGCATGTCATTTTAAAATACTGAAAGTCATGCCTTCATAGAGATGAAAACCACAAAATTCTGAAATACATGCAGTGATTCCTACAAACAGAAAACATGTGTAAGACTGCCGAGAACACAGCAAGTTTTCATTTGCTGGAAACCTCCAGTTCCTGCCAGCTCAGCTGCCCGATGTGCTGAGGACAGGAAGAAGGAGCCTTGTAGCCACGATTGCAGGCTGTATCATATCATGTCAGCTGCTTTGCAGCTGTTTCCAAAATGCCAGACTTCTCCTGGCAGGCTGTCAAAAGACTTTGGGAAAACCCAGGTAAGCACTCTAGTTCTTACACCAGTGAAAAGGTTTTAAAACACTTCTGAACAAAATTATGTTCACTGATCAGCACAGAAAAGTGACTTGTTTTCTTTGTGTTGGTGATAAAGCAGGTACACGGTTCAGGCTAATCCTGGCAAGAGGGGGGAAAACTCAGCTTGTTTCTTGCTTGTATTGGTGCCTTCTGTTCTGTACCCTGCCCAACTGTTGCCTTTTTACTAGGTCTCCAGTTTCACTGGTGAAAGAGAACTCTGTTTATATATCCTTTCAAGCCCTAAAAGCAATACATACATTTCAGCTATGAGCTTTACATGAAGCAAACCCCTAATTTACTAGATCTCCCAGTGGGGTCATGTTGGGCAACTTTAATGTTACCCCTTGACACAAATTAAACACTCATTTGTACTTAAAATATATTTTTTAAAAACTGATGGGAGTCCTACCACCATAAGCAGTTCTACAAGGAGTCTGCAAAGATGCGCCACGAGCCAATTCCTTGTGCCTGCTTGCACCAGAACCCATCCCGTGAGCGTCGGTGTGGGGCACCTCAGCCCAGCCCTGGATCGTCCCCCCAGCACCAGCTCCGCTGCCCAGAGGTGGCCCCTGAGTGCTCCCACTCTACACAACGCTGCGGATATTTCTCTCATCACGAGGGGAAATTTCTCTCTTGCACGTTAAGTCATCCCAGTCTCTGCCATTCCTGCTTCCAGCCAGTTTAACTCCTGCAGCTGGGCCGCCCTGCCCCCCGTGCTGGCTCATTCCTTGCTCAGACATTACCACTGCTGAGCAGTTACAACTGAATTTCCCCTTCAGTTATAACTTTGAATGTTCTGACTGGTCTCTCAGTGATGACATTCATACTATGGAATTTACATTTTCTAAGCTAAAAAGCAAGAGGACTGTCACTGCTTACAGATTTCAGTTTAGCATCTTTTTCAGTTGCATTTAAATCTTTTGGTTAATTTATTTTTTCCTTTTTTTTTTTAATTAAACAGAGCAGTATGGCATTTGAACAGAAAACTTTCTGCAAAATTCGTAAACTGTAACTCGAAGTGGAACACTAGTGTAAGAGGTTTTTTCTTCACCATTCTTCATGGTACAATAAAAACCAGAGCAACTTGAAGCTATAAGTTTCCGTATTCCTTTACTGTAAAAGCTACTAAATAAATAGAATTTACTTCTATTACTCTACCTATAGTTCTTCAATGAGTTATGAAATATAGCATGAGGTACGCAGGATAGATTGTGAGAATAATCTATTATGCTGGTTTGTTCATTTCAAGAAACAAATTGATTCAATTTTTAACAAGGAACTGTTTACAGTATAAAATTATCTTTTACATTAAAAAAATTTTAAACTATATCCTTTATAAAAGGAGTGTTGGAAGATGCTGCCAGCAGTATCTATATTCTTCTTCTCTGCTTTACAAGTGGTTTGGCTGAGCCACTCTCTGGCTTTTCCACAGACGTTCTTGAAACAGAATCTGCTACCTAAAACAGGAAAAAAAATCTTAATAAACTGTAAGCACTTTTTTTTAATGCTAGTTTTAAAGTAAGGCCATGTCTCCAACATCTGAGTAGTGGGAGGGATATATTACTATAATCCCATTTGGTTTGTATTTTCCTGCAGAAAAAGGGAAAAAAAATAACACCAACGGAAGCATTAAACACAACAGAGGTGAAACTTAGGAAATAGCAGTACCATTTTTGTATTTTAACCCCACAAACTGATTTCAGATACTCAGCAACAGAGTGTTACATATCACACCTCTCCCTACCAGAGGCATTTTAAAGGTTTAGTATCCTTTTTAAACTCAGGTACTTCAGCAAGGGAAAGCAAAAATGTGTGCTTTGACACATATTTTGGAAATGTACTTAATATAAGGGGTGCTTATTTCTAAATTTGACTGAAGAACAGCTCTTTCAAAACAGACCAGTTAGTCATAGTCAAGGGAGCATTTTCATATCTTAATTTAAATGGAAAGTTATCTCAGGAGTGTTTCACCTGCTGATTGATTAATATCCTCCATAAAAGGACATGCTTCTCAGCATAGAATTTGTGGTTCTGTACATGTCTTAATGCCATAAGAAGTGTTGGAGCAAAATTTAATTGAACCCTGACTTTATTATTACTGCCAAAGTTATCATGCCTCCCCAGATGGAAAAAAGTGCAGTTTACTAAAAATCAGTTAGGACCATGCAGTGACATTTATACTTTCTGAAGGGTGGCGTAAGAGGCATGGAGTAGAACCGCCTGCAATATTCTGCATTATGGAAGAGTTAAGTAGTAAGAAAGCTAGCTTTAAGTGGCAAATAAACTGATAATACTGAATAAATGTTGAATTATCTTAGGGTCTCTGTGGATAACAAGCACATAATATGTATGTTTGAAATGAAAACATCAGAATTTTCAGAATCCATACCTCTTTCAGTTTACTTCGAATTAACGTAGCTGAAGTATTCAATGAGTCGTCATCCATGTCCACTTTAGGTATTTCTGGTAGCTGTGGACCAATAATGACCTCAGTATTGTCTGCGTTTGTTCCAATGAGGGAAAATTTGTTACCTTCTTCCCTCTTCCTCTTACGTTCTTGCAGGTGAGTTGTACGAGGCATAAACCTCTCGATTCCGTTATCAATCTGAACTGTTCTTTGCTGCATTAAAGGAGTCGGTGGAGTACGTCCCCCTGGATGTACGCTTCCAGTTAGGGATGTGTTTTGACCAAAGTACCCAGAAGTTTCAGCACAACCATTATCATCCTGGGGAAGTGTGAACAGGCTCTGATGCTGATTCCCAGATGGGTGCCCTGTGTTGTGGGACACCCCGTGAGAAATTGTAAAGCAGGATGGACCCCAGTTACCAGTTGCCTGTGATCCTGACATACTGCACGGACAGCCACCCTCAGAGTTCTTTGAGATTGTCTTCTTAGGCCCCTCTGCTTTCTTTAACACAAAGCAATCTTTAAAAGAAGAAAAAAGTAGCATTACTATTTTATGTCATAAAAATAAGAAAAAACATGTAATACAATTAGAGAAGCAATACCAGTGATATTTCATTCCCAACCACCTTTCTGTGATTCTTTTTTCCTAAGTGGCACCTTTCAAACTAAAGTTTTCCAGCCTAGCCCCTCTGCTGGTTTGAGAGGAATGCCTGAGCAGAAGAACTTCAGCAGCTCTGAGAACACAAAGAGAAGATTTCCAATATTGCAAATCAATGATTTTTAATTCCAGTTATGATTTCAAGGATAGGCTGTCTTGCAAAATTGAAAAATCAGGTGTTTTGATGTTAAAAAAAAAAATCAATTATTTTACTCCCTTTAAATATCCTCATGCAACGGGTAATGATACCGAAGTACAAAAGCACAAAAAGGAGTAGCCTGTGCTTGGCCATTTGTTTATTTCTCAGCTTGCTCAGCCTTCAGTGCTGCCCGGAACCCTGCAGTACAGCAGCCTTCGTGAACCCCAGGCATTCTCAGCATTCCTCCAGTGCCAACAGATATGCTGGGGGAATTTTTTTGTTGAAAGTTCTGGTATAGTCACCTTCCTTACAAACTGTCCCTTTGGGCAAGCCTGAATAAGCTAGAACAAGGGTGAAAAGATGATCCTAGAATTCCTGTCAGTGCTTGACATTTCTGATAACATTTTGAAAAGAAAACAAAAAGGAAATAGTTCACTTTAACTAAAACCCCGCCCACCCCTGAAGTGAGATGTTCAGATTCTATAGGAAATTTAATTACAAACCTCTCTGATTTGTTGCTTTTGCTATATACTTTCTTCTGTCTTGCAACTTCTCCCTAGTTTCTTGGACTGTTTCAAATTCTGGAGCATAGCACACATGCAGCAAACTACCAAAGAAACTTCGTTCGTCCATTTTTTTCTTGGCCACCCTGAAGAGAATTAAATTGTATTGGCAAAACTGAGGATTTTACTTCAACTTTCTAGTATTTTAACAGATTGTAAATAAAAGATTAAGACAGCAAGAGGCAGATATTGCCCTGTCCAATACCTTGCGCATTGCAGTTTCTGGAATTTTATAAGATAAACCTCAGTAAATTGTTCTGCTGGATATTCATCTAGAGCATGATACTCTTCAATGGCACCATATAATGCAAATTGTTCAACTAATTCCTTCATAACACCTAATGCAGGAACTCCTTGTATTAGTAAATAACGAGATTCCAGGTTGATAGTATAAACCTGAAAAAAGAAAAGAACCAGTGAGAATAGTGTTGTTTACACTCTTGCTTTACTGCAAAAGTAAGGAATGTTCTTTGCATTTTCAGTTGTTCCTCAAATCCTCTCAAGGCGCTGAGAATCCCTCAGTGCTCTGTTTTGACTTTGGACTCTTGCATGTGCACTAAGTGCACAGTTATCTGGGACTTTGTCATCACTGAGCGGGAACTGAACTCAAGTTTCTATTCAAACTAGAATACAAATCAGAGTTGACTTTTCTCCACCAGGTCAGAGCACTGCCACTTGCTGAGCAAAAGCTATAAGTCTCTGGCAAATTTCCTTGCAAGACTGACTAGGAACCAGTTAATAGGAGGCACTATCAAAATAAAGAAAAAAAACACTGTAAAAGCTGGCTTGTTCACAGGCAGAGGGAAAACAGAGGGAGGAAAAAAAAAAGTACCACGATTTCTTGGGGCAGATCATGTGTGTACAAAGCTGCCTCCTCACTACATTGATCAAACAGCATGTGTTTTTAAGACAGACAGATACAAGTAAGATGCTGAGAGAAACGAGGTCTTTCCCCAGCAGGTTAAAAACTCAAACTACTCTTTTCTGCTTTGTGTAATGACTGATGCACAACACAGACTCTAAGGAAAGTTCTGTGACAGCTCACAACATACCCTAGGCAACTAAACCATAAAATCAAAGGCAATTCATTCTGATTTTGTTAAAATAAATAAAAAATATAGATTGCATGTGCTACACAGCCTTCTCAAAAAAACAGCAAATGCAGAACAGAGAGGGAAACCAGCTGTCAAATTGCCGTTGTAAAAGATACTCTCTGCAAACAGGTTACATAAATCGTTCTGATAGCAGCTTGCTACTTTTCTCAAGTCAGCCTTAGAAGGTGCCCTTACAACACACCGTACGCTAATGGCACACACAAAAACCAAATCCAGCACTTCTGCTGCTGTAAAAAGCCGTTCCTGCGACGCAGCAGGCAAGGCCCACGATGCGTGTCCTTCCCCTGCTGCCCCAGCGGCTGCTGGACACCGGAGCATCCGCGCAGCAGCGGCCTGTGCACGCTGGCCCTGCCCGGTTCAGCAGCACTGCGTACCCGCCGGCTCCTGACAGCAACGTTCAGCTCCTCAGCCTTCCTCGCACCGCTACTCATCTTTGGGTTTATATTTTGCACACAACTAGGCTGCTTGCGCCACGCGCGTTTCTTACAAAACACAGTGTGGGAGTTACTAGATTTACCAGACTCAAGCCCAACTCTTCCTTCCAGTATCTACGATCTGCTTTTTTGCATTAACAGGCTCACATTTCAAGGTTTCAAACCCCTGGGGCAGGGCCCCATGGCACCGCACAGCTGCGGGCCCGGGCACAACAGAGCCCTGCCCCAACACCACAACCCGCAGGGAGGTTAGCTACATGAAATGCCTCAATAATAAAGAAATAAACTCCTCCAAGGAATAAAACCAAGTTTCTGCGGTGATTTTGCGATCCCAATTCCTCCCCACGGGCGGGCTGACTTTTGGAATAAAGATCCCTAGGACGGGACAGTTTCGCGCAGTAAAGGCCGCGCCCCGGCCGCAAGGAGGGAACCGGGAAACACCCCTAACGGGGACAAGTGCCGGCACCGGAGAGCAAACGGCGCCGCTGCTGCGCCTGGGGGTGCCGGGAGCTCGGCGGGGCAGCTCCGGGACACCGCAGCCAACAGCCGCGAGGCCCGCAGCCCGCCCGGGCCCCGCTGAGGGGGGACAGGGGACCGGGGGACACGGGGACCGGGGGACACGGGGACCGGGGGACACGGGGACCGGGGGACAGCCTCGCGCCGCCGCCCCCGCCGCAGAAGCGGCCCCCGCGCGTGCCGCGGCGCGCGGGAGGCCCCGGCCGGCCCCACCTTCACGGCGCGCGGCCGCCGCCCCTCCCGGTACTTGGCGCGCGACTCGCAGACGCCCAGCTGCGCGTGGTGCCGGCACGCATCGCCCGGGCCGCCGCCGCCGCCGCCGCTGCTGCTGCTGCTGGCCGCCATCTTCCCATCGCCCACCGCGCCCCGCGCAGGCCGCTCTAGCTGCTCGCCGAGAGAACAGCCAATCAGGCAACGGACAGAACTCTCATTGGCTCCCACTGAGGCGGAAATCGACGGTGTCGATCAGTCAGACAAAAAGAGCCGAAGCCCTCGATAGAGAAGCCAATCGGAGGCAGGGAATGGGTACACGCCGCGCCCGCATTGGCCGGCAGTGGGTCATACCATTGTCCAGGGGGGGGAAGGGGGAATCTCGGGAAGGCCAGGCCCGCTCGCCCGCCTCCGAGCCGGCAGCTCCCTGCGGGAGCGGAGCGGGCGCGCAGTGGCGCCAGGCTGCGAGGCCCGGCCCGGCCGGCGGAATGTGGGGCAGCGGCAATCCCGGCGGAGGGGGAGCTGGAGCCGCCGCGGTGTCGGTCGTCCTGAGCGGGACCCGGGACTGCTTCCTGCACCTGCCTCCCGTGCTGGCCTCTCAGCTCCGCCTGCAGCAGGTACCGGGCCGGCTCCACTCGGGGCCTGGGCGGAGGGGCGCCTCGCTTAGAGAGGATCATGGGAGGGCGCCGTCTCCCCCCCACCCGCATCCCGTTGCCATGGTGACACGAAGCGCCCCTCCCGCGTCAGCCGCTCCCGCCGGCGGCGCTGCGGTGACAGCGCGCGAGCCTGTCCTGCGGCCGGGCGCCCGCACTCACGAGCGCAGCCGCTCGGTGGCCATGGCAACGGGGAGCCCCGCGCGCCCCCGCGGGCCGGCGCCTCCGAGCGGGACCGTGCGCGGCCCCGCGGCCCGGGCCGGGGGTTCTTATCAGTGGAATGCGGGACAGGCTGGAGTTGAGCTCCTAGCGCAGCCCCGCGCTGCTGGCAGCCGCCTCTCTGTCATGCGGTGTGTTTCATACCAGACTCCACGGTCACGCACCAGCGTTAACCGGGTAATGTGTGAGTTAGTCGGCCGGGTAGGAAGTAAGGTGGTAAATCCAAGCAGAATCACCACTCTCCGTGCACATTAATCTTTCATTATATATTCCCTTACAGAAAGGGACTCCTGTCGGGCAAGGTCGTATCAAGTACACGGATCAGTTGCGGGAAGCGCACCTTAGATTTTAAATAAAATCTCACACGTGATGCCTGCGTGCATCCCTGGTGTGATGAACACAGGAATTAAGGATGTGCTGGCAGAATCGCTCGGAGGAAAAATGGCAAGAACGAGCGGGTGAAGAGGAGGAGGGGGCTGGTGGCCGCAGTCCTGGCAGAACCCTTTGCAGCCGGGCTGCCGTCGTCATCCCAAAACCAGGGCTCTGTCCCAAAACCAGGGCTCTGTCCCAAAACCAGGGCTCTTCACCCAGTGCGCATGCCAATGAGCCCAGTTTAGCGCACAGAGATGAGACACTGTTTATTACAGAGTTGCGCAAGTCTGGGTGCTGGAATAAAGCCAGCACGCCAGCAAGAAAAGTAACTGGCGTTATATACGAAATATTATCACTACGAAATCTTATCACTATGTGCACACCCTTAAGAGCCAATTGGTTACACATTTATGTGTTGCATTACATAATCCTTTTGATGTATAATGGGCAGCATTCAGCTAAAGGGCCCTTTATCCAACAATCTTGAGATACGTGTTAAAGCAAGACTCAGCTAATTGTGCAGACTTCAAAATGCCTAAAGCTGCAAGGTCGGTAGTGTCTGTAGTCCTGATTAGGTGTTTTGCAAGTCACTCTTATCTTTGTTATATGAGCAGACTGACCTAAAACTGAGAGGATTTACATATCTTTAGGTTAGCAATTGCAGATAGGATTCATTCTTTTAAGTGATAACAACAGCATCACCCAGCGTGCACAACCTGTGATGCCATGCTACCTTCCCATGGCCAGAAAGGAGATTTTGCTTTTGCAAAATCATCTAGACTTATAAAAACTTGTTCTTTTTCCTTTGGAGTGGTAGAAGAGAGGTTGGTGAAGTTGCAAGAAATCTAAGTGTTAGCTTTGTTTCTGCTACAGTTTTTGGATGTTTTACAAATTTTCTGGCAAGAGAGGAAAAAGGAGTGTAATTGCCTTGAAGTCTGGTAGTGTCATTCTGTACATAACTGGTTATGGTGGGCTCCTGCTTTTACTTAACATGATCTGCAAAATGAAAATGCGTGATCTCAAAAATCTTGGTGGAAACAGCATACTAAATGCCAACTCCTCAATAAAAATGTTAAAAGTGGGATAAATAATTGTGTTAACAGATTGCACTGAGTAAATCATAAACTTAAATTGAATCAAAAGCTAGATCTAATTGCAGAAGTGGGTGATAAAATGGTCTATGAAACGTAATGTGTGAAGGTTAAGACACTCAGGGAAAGGCTTTATCTGTGTGAATACAGGGAATAGCTGTACATTAAGTATTACATTGGGTAAAACGATCATGGAACCATTGTAGATATTATCTGAAAATGTTTTCAGAGTTTACGAGAAGTCATATAATATTTGAAATTATTAGGATACAGTTGAGACCAAAACAGAAAACATTACTATGTTAACAAGTAAATCTGTGGTGTATCCACAGTATATTTTGTCTTGATCACTTGATTTTTATAAAAATAGTCATTTTTGCAAAAATACAGAAAATGTCAGTTGAGTGATACAATGTAGCGTAGAGTCTTTTTATATGGAAACTGACAGATCATATTAAAATTCTTCAGTCTGGAATCAAAACAGTTGAGTGGTTCTGGAACAGACTGATAAAATCATTTTGTCTGAGTTTCTGCGATTTCTGACTGACTTAAATATTCCCCAGCTCATGGAAGCACTCTTGGAGTCTGTGCGAATGTTACAATGCATGCAAAGTTTAAGCATATGCTTAAAGTTTTTTTCCGCAGTTGGGAAACAGAAATGTGTAGTTATACATTTCTGTATGATATTTGTTTGATAAGCTATAATACCAAAGAAGGTCTTTCTTAAAAATAGTCCATAAAAATTAAAAGCCATTTAATAATTGAAACCAACACACGCTTCTTTGTTGAGAGCTGTGCAAATAGGTAACGTGGAGAAGAATTTTAAGGAA
This sequence comes from Caloenas nicobarica, assembly GCF_036013445.1. Classification (NCBI taxonomy): domain Eukaryota; kingdom Metazoa; phylum Chordata; class Aves; order Columbiformes; family Columbidae; genus Caloenas; species Caloenas nicobarica. Next base: position 25,568,600 of record NC_088246.1, on the reverse strand, counting down.
GGTTTTGATTATTAAGAAGTTGGCCGGTCTGCTGTCATTGCTAATAGAAACACCCTTTACTAACATGTAAATCTTGCTAGTTATTGTTAGAGAATATTAATTAAAATAAGGCATGTAAAATCCAGAAAATATTTTTAATTCCTTTGATATCTCTAATTAAATACAGTTTAGGTTGACGAATAGTAATATTTTTTAGCTTGTTTGATGTTAATTTATTTTCTTTCTTTGAAACTCATAGGGCCAAGCTGTGAAAGTATCCTGTGGTCATCAGCCTATATTTTTGAGCTGGATGGAAATCAGGCATCGAGGTCACCAGGGTGAAAATATTGCAGAGATTAACAGACAGTTAGCAGAGAAGCTTGGCATTACAGACGGAGAGCAGGTTTGAAATGGAATCTTTTTTTCTTCTTCAAATAAAGAATATATTGCAAGGGACCTGAAAAAGTAATAATTTACAAGTTAGCTATGAACTTCTTGTTTCATGTGTTTTAACAGTTACTTCATTTATATCTGCTCATAAGAAAAGTTAACTATTATGAAGCATCTCAAACATGAAAAGATTAAATCATTAACAATTCCCTAAATAGTGTTAGGATCGGCTTGTGGGTAGATCTTTGCAGTTTGGAGCCTCTATCTATCTGCAGTGCCGTTAATGTTAGGAAAATGCACTTTTACAGAATCACAGAATGGTTGGGGTTGGAAGGGACCTCTGGAGATCAACTAGCCCAACCCACCTGCTAAAGCAGGTCACCCAGAGCAGATCACACAGGAATGTGTCCAGGCGGGTTTTGAATGTCTCCAGAGAAGGAGACTCCACAACCTCTCTGGGCAGCCTGTTCTATCAAAATAAAGAAGTTTCTCTTCATATTCAGATGGAACCTCCTGTGCTTCAGTCTGTGCCCATTGCCCCTCATCCTGTCACTGGGCACAGGCTGAAAGGAGTCTGGTCCCATCCTCTTGACACCCACCCTTGAGATATTTATAAACATTGATAAGATCCCCTCTCAGCCTTCTCTTCTCCAGGCTGAACAGACCCAGCTCTCAGTCTCTCCTCATAAGAAAGATGCTCCAGACCTCTAATCATCTTTGTAGCTCTCCGCTGGACTCCCTCCAGTTATTCCTTGCCCTTCTTAAACTGGGGAGTCCAGAACTGGATGCAGTACTCCAGTTGTGGCCTCACCAGGACAGAGTAGAGGAGGAGGATAATCTGCCTTGACCTGCTGGTCACTCTTTTCCTAATGCATCCCAGGATACTGTTGGCCTTCTTGGCCGTGAGGGCACATTGTTGGCTCATGGTCAACCTGTTGTCAACCAGAACTCCCAGGTCCTTCTCTGCAGAGCTGCTTTTCAGCAGGTCAGCCCCTCCCCTGTACTGGTACCTGGGGTTAGTCCTCCCCAGGTGCAGGACCCTACACTTGCCCTTGTTGAACTTTAGGCAATTAAACGATTTGGGAATTACCTGATGAGAATATTTTCTCTGGCATTCCTGTTATTTTAAAGTAATTATTGACTTACTGCATATTTCTTCTTGTTTGGCTTATTTAGGGTTTACATTTTCATCCTTTTTTTCCCCCCTTCACCATGTGTCCACCTGTGTCCTCTCTCTTTGAACATGTATTTAAATTGGCCTCTTCCTCTTGGACACTGTGTTAAACTTGTAAACGATTCTTTAATTGGACAGAAGTTGAAGAGAGGACCAAGACGCAGAGAGAGCTTTCTGACATAGGACTATTAAAATCTCAAAGTCCAAGGGGTTTTTTATATTAATAGGTAGAGATTTAAACAAACAAGACTGAAAAAGTATTACTCTACACAAAAGTCAGTTTTCTAGTTGAATTAAAGATGGAGCTTTTGTGTGTTCAAAAATAAAAAGTTAACTATTTTGAAGTGGTGTTACTTTTTGCCAGGTATTTCTTGAACCCTGTTCCCATGTCTCCTCCTGTCAGCAAGTAGAAGTGGAACCACTCTCAGCAGATGATTGGGAAATTCTGGTAAGACAACCTTTTCCAATGTTCCTGTCCTTTTCTTGCAGATAAGAGATTTTGACACAAGCAGTTTTTTGCACAATGCCTCGTTTTTTTCAGCTCCTAAGGAAATACTAGATGTGGTGGGGTTTAATTGTATCTTATGTTTCAAATGGTGTATTGGAAAGAGATGCAGAGTTTTTATCTTCAAACAAAAGTTAAAAATGTATGCAGTATTTAATTTATAATGATATCACATTTTCCCAGGAACTGCATGCTTCCTCTCTTGAAAAACACCTTCTTGACCAGATTCGAATAGTATTTCCAAAAGCCGTCTTTCCTGTATGGGTGGAACAGCACACTCACATTTACGTCAAAATTGGTAAGCAACAGTGCAGCCTCTTGTGTCACCTTGAGTAAGCTGTTTTGCAAGAGCGGATGCGTTCATTTACCTGCTTTGTTCATACTCAGGTACACTTATGCCAGCAGCCCCCTATGGGAGATTAGAACCATGCACGGAGCTTCTGATATGTCCCAAAACACGTGAACCTGAGGAAAACATCACCAGCACACCTCCCACAGAATGTGACATCTTGCTCAAAAGTTTTCTGAAAAATAGCATGGAGCAAGAAGAAACAGTAAAGGATCCTTTTGCCAAACAACCTTACTTAAAGCCAGGAGTCCTTGAACAGAGTAAGGCTGATGCAAACGTGACATTTGGCTCAAATGTTCTGCCAAATATATGGAATTTCATAGGGAGCGTTTTCTCTCATACATCTGACCAGAAACAAAAGACTCTGTGTGATAAAGATGAGATGAGCACCTTCAAAGACAAGCAGCTGAACTTAATTCACATGGATTCCATTTTTAGAGTATGTCAGTCTCAGCCTCCCAGCGTGCAGAATGCATCCACCACTCATGCATTTCTGAAATGCAACGCAATTCACATTTTTCCGTGGAATTTAGAATTTATTGATTTGGATCCAAACCCTGTAGTATCTTACGGGAAAATTAATGAGCTGCTTTCCCCAAGACAGCGTCATCAAGAAGCAAAGCAAAATCTGCCACTTGAAAATCAAAAGCAGTTGACTAGTACGCAAGACAAAAATCATTCTAATTCTCATAGCAGTCAAGCATCCAGTGAGGGATCTGTTGTTCAGATCGTTTGGAACGGATTTGAAGACCTAAAGAGTGTCATAGAGTATGGCCGCAGTGGGGAAGCCCTGCATGTTGGAAGAGTTTGGGTCAGTTTGAGCACACTATCTTTTGGGCTTTTTATTGGATAATATTTTCTATTGGGTAATTGTGGAACTGGCTATTTAACATGCAGTTTTGGGGTCTAGACTTTGTGTTAAATTCTCAAGTAGCATACACTAGAATCAAATAATATTTACTAGAGCTGTGCTTTGCTAAAGTGTCTCATTCTGGACTATGTTACTTATCATCGTCCTCCAAGATGTATGGTGTACTCTGGGTTTCTGCACCCTTAGCATTTTTGCACCAAATGGGGGAAATTCCTCAGCGTTTCTGGAGGGAATGCATGTTTTCTTCAAAATCCATTGGTAGTCACTGTATTCATGAGAACGTGAAAGTACCTACTTACATACATTCAGTACTGCTTGATGAGATTCTTTTCGTCAGTTATCACTTTAAAATATGCTTTGGACTCCAGGTGTCATCAAACTGTAAAGTGATGGGATCACATATCTTAGTGCTACATGATGTTTGCAAGTGTTTTTTATATACTCTTTAATAACTAGCTTTTATGTAGTTTAAATTATTTTAGTTTTTATATACTATTTGGTAAGGTGACACAAGTCCCAGTGTGCAGACACTGACATTTCAGCTTGTTCTGATAGAACTGCAGCCTACTTGTGTTCCTTCTTTCCTGGAAGCACATGTGGAATCAACAAAAATAGATAAAATGCACTCCAAATCACATTTGACTATTTTGATATAATATATTTCTCACCATTCACTCATTTTTTTGTTGTTGGGAATGAGACCAAGAGCCCCCAGTGGTCTTAACCACTAAATCTTTTGAGAGACATGACAATTTTCCAAATGCCAGCAAGCATAAGTCTTTCAGACTTAATAAACATTTGTGAGATGTTTTCAATTCGGATATACTTTCAAAATAACACAGAATATTTGAAAAGTAGTTTCCTTTTTTTAAAAGGGCAAACTGGCTTGTATATTTTAGGGAAAGGGGGTTTTCTCTGTCTGTGTTGCAGATGTGCTTAGTTCTGATCTGTATAATGGCCTATTTACCTGCCTGTGTAAAATTAATTTTAATCAAGAAGTGAAAGTAGAGTTGTTGTTTTTCTCTGGTACAAAAAGCATTCTTACAACATTCTAAGAATTCCTCCTAATTCTTCTTTTTCAACCTTTTGGTTTTTATTTAAAGAAGCTAGTAGGCAGTCAGCTATAGTGAGCACTTTCACAAAGAGAATAAAACTGTGCATGAGAGAACAAGATTTGGATACCACCATCAATTTTACGGTTTCCTTCTTAATTCTCTTGTAGATTACAACTTATAAACAGATTGATGATCAAATATAAAGGCTCTGTTAGTGACGAAGAAATGGATGTTGTACTGTACATGCAATGTTGTAACTGTTTTACTTTCTGATATTTCTTTTTTCTTTGCTTTCATTTTAAATTTTTCAGATTCCAGATTGCCTGAGGAAAAAACTACATATCAACATACATTCAACAGTCAGAATTCAGTCACTTGAATCTATTCCTAAAATTCCTGTGTCTCTTAGACTGCAACCCAAACAGAACTTAGTGAGTTGATATTCTTGGTCACAGACTTTTTTGTATCTTGGAAAACTGATGATGTTGCACTAGTCAGGGTGCGGGTGGTGGGTGTTATTTGTTTTCATTTGTTAGATGATAGTCTGGAAGTTGTCTATTGTAGAATCATGGAATCATTTTGGTTGGGAAAGACTTTTAAGATCATCTAGTCCAACCATTAACCTAATACTGCTAAGTTTGTAGTCTGATGTATGGCATCATTCCAAAGGAATTTCTTTTTTTAATAGTTCTTTGTTTTTCTTTTTACTATATAAATAATTTAAATTAAGAAGATGCTATGATCTGCTTAAACAAGCCTTATCTAGTAATAGTATTTTGGATTTTGATCAATGATACTCTGTAAATATCAAGCCATTGAATATTGTTTTGCATTTGTTTTCAAATAGTTTGGCACTTTATCTGTAACAATTTCCTATTTAAAGGAACTGGCAGATGTCACAGAGGGTGGAGGAAATAGAGCTTCTGAATTTTGACTCCTAGTTTCCTGAAACTGTTAGAGGAATGCTGTATTGTACCTTTTAACTCATAGGGTCTTCTGCTGTTCTCAAATTGTGAAAATTTCTGATGTCTTTCTTACTAAAAAGGATGTTGACGTCATGAAAGAAAAACGCAATGGGTAGGGAAAATATGCATTTTCTGTTTAATTAGATCTCAAACATAAACAACTGTTGTCAAAATAGCAACAACAGTCGATAATAATTTTGCATCAGACCCTCATCTGCAGTGTATTGATACTGGTTCCAACATAGTATATTTTAAGTGTATACATTTAAGCCTGTAAAAACAAAACCAAAAACAAATCATAAAGAGGAAATAATCTGTTTTAAGTCTTCTGAGAGATGACATGATTATACTCTTAAATACTGTAGTGTCCAGTAGATTTCCTAACATAATTGCAGTAAAATTATTATAATTTTTAATGTGCTAGTTAGTTTTTTACTTCCTTTTAATGCTGATTTTTTTCCCCTCCCTCATGCTGAAGATCTAATTTTCTGGTTATATCGTTGAATCCCTCTGTTTTCCTGTGAGACATATTCAGCCTTCTGAGTGGGCATCTGTGACAGTAAGAACATACGTGGTACTAGTTCTGTCAGATATAGCTCTGGAATTATGTATTTCTTTATAATGTACCATATGCTCGGTTCTATGTGACACTGGACTGATTATTTCCCATGTTAGCTGCCCCCAAAACTTTAAATACAGCACTTCCCATCCTAGTAGGGCTTACGCAAGCTTGTTCCATATTCCCAGTATTCTGATTTGGTTTCTTACCTACAGAAGAATGGTTGAACTGCATTGGTTTTTCCTATATTACAGTTAAAAGAAGTATTCTGGCAGTAATCTGCTAAAATCCTAAAAAGTAGTTATGTGTTATATGTTTTAAATACAGATTTCTCCTTTCCTTTGTCATTCAGTTGAAGTTGGTTTTTTTTTTTTAGTTCTTGGAGAAAAGTAGACATGCAGAAAGAAATATGACGGTAACTCATTTTCCTTTCTGAACACTGCTTTTGTGATCTCAGTTGATTCTCCCTTTTTTAGGCAGGAATTATGCTTCTCTGATTAGGAACTCTGCCAAGACATATGTGATCTAGACTCAGTTTCTTTTCCTATTCCATTTGTCTAGGTGATCTGTGGTAAGTTGTTTGGTCTCTTTGCCTGCCTGTTGAAGTTTGTTGGTGGCGCCCCTGAGCTGGATGAGCCCAGGGTTCTTTGAATGGGAATCAGGGTATACAGGGAAGAGAGGGTGTAGTGAGCACCCAAAATAAGTCACATTGGTGCATATCTTGGATGCTCTTTCAAACCCAGGAGCTGAGTAGTGCTCTTGGATCTGGCAATACAGATAAGCAAAACAGGAATAAAAGCTTTGCCTTGCCCTCCCATCAGTGTTCCAAAGACAAAATCTTTAGAGGTTCTGAAAGATTCAACAGTTGCCGTAGCAAGGGCTAAACAGATGCTTTCCACAGAGCAATTGATAGAAATTGTGTTTATTGACAAAATGGTGTTTTCTAAATAAATAAAACTCTTGTATATTTTTCTGTCACTCTGCTACCACAAGAGAAACAAATGCCTCATGCATAGGAAGAAAACAATTTTATGTACTAACACCTTTGTTTTGTTTTATTTCCCTCTTTCTTTTTTCCTATTTAGCATAAAGATATACATGAGGATGATGTTAAATCTGCTTTCAGTTCTTGGCTGCAGGAGTTCACTACTGATGATCACCCGTGGATAATGACAAGCACTGACTCTATACATCTGTCTGTTAAAGAGGGTAAGGATAATACTGTCCTGTGCTGTAGCTGTCTTAACTGTCCATTGTGGAATTTACTTAGGCAATATGCCATTTAATCTCTCTATACACCATTCAACATAACGGCTATCTCTTTACACCCAAACTGTAAGCATGAATTAGGTTTTAATAATGATTAAAGTTTTTTATTCTTTCATTTGGATTATATTATAGTAATTCAAAATACACTAATCTGTTTCATGTTGTGAGGAATAAAAACAGAATTTATTTGGGATTTTAATAGTTGTTCCTTGGGTTTTTACAGGAATGGAGGAGTTCGTCCTTAGTGTAGTGCATCCTACGCACGTTGAAGAAAATAAGTCTGAGAATATTTTTATACTGAGTCCCAGTTTGCTGCAAAAGACTAATATGCAAGTAAATATCGCATAGTATCAGGTATCAAGTAGTTTAAATTGTTATATTTGGCTAAAAATATATTACATTTTTAATATAACATATATTTGTTTCCCTTTTTTAAATAAGTAATATCAATGTGTTCATTAAATTATATCTGCATTCTTTATATGTTATTTTATAGCCTCAGCATTGGTGAGATTCCAGGCACACCATGCTAGTTACCGAATTTCATTGTTTGTATTAAACTCTCAGAAAAATCAATTAGAACAGGGGAAAGTCAGTACTGTTCAAGTTTGAACATACCATCTTTATACTTAGTTGTTCTTTCCTAAACCACTATAAAATCACTTCACAGTGTGTCTGGCAGTAATAGTAGCTTGTTCTGACAAAGACGAGACATATTCCCCTTTCAAACCTACCAAGCTCACACTGCCTTTTCTTTTAAATAGATTCTGTGCCTTCTGTTTCTTCAGTCTTTTCTTTCACAGAATAAATATTTCTATTTAATATTAGGATTATTGTTTCTATTAATAATTCTAGTTGAGACAGTGCTCGTAACTCCAGGTTTATGGTTATAGGAGTGGGATAACATTTTTTCATTTTTAAACTGATACAGTTAAATTCTAGCAGAGAATTAAGGTGTCCTGTTTCACCTGCTTAGAATAGAGTTTTTCTGCAAAATTTAGGATTCCTGTTCCAAAAAAAGTAAAACAAGAGCTTTATTTCTATTGGTAGTAGAGAAGTACAAGAAGGCTTCTACAAATTTTGCTAGTGACTGGTACTAAGACGAATGGGTGAAGTGCCTTTCTTAGTAGTAGTGTCAGCATCTAGACACGAAGAAGACATTTTTTACAATGAGGTGGTAAAACACTGGCCCAGGTTGCCCAGAGAGGTGGTAGATGCTGCATCCCTGGAGACATTCAAGATCAGGCTGGATGGGGCTCTGAGCAACCTGATCTAGTTGAAGATGTCCCTGCTCATTGCAGGGGAGTTGGACTGGATGAGATTTGAAGGTCCCTTCCAACCCAAACTATTCTGTGATTCATCTCCTACCAGCCTGTTCTTACCTGTGAACCTCTCTGTTAGCCCTCTTGGCGTGCCCAGCTTTCCATAGTAGCTCCCCGGTGAAGTAGACCGAAAAATTCATGTGGGTGAAAAAAGCCGGGTGTTTTGTCAGGTTACTTTTCACCCAGGTCAGACTCCTGATCTGATTCACTCTCTTGCCTCATGAGTACTGGTGCCAGCACAACAGGGTAGAGCACAGGAGAAGGAACAGGTAGTTTACCGGTAGGGAAGGAGATGATGAGCTGCATCATCTAGTATAAACAGCACATGGCCTAACATCTAATCGCGGGTTGCTACATTGCTGTAAACACTGGATTGTATTTTGGAAGTAGTTGTATTGATGCCGTTTTACCAATGCATGTTTCTTTCAAGTGCAGTAAGCTTCAGCAGAGCATACATGCAATATTTTCATTACACAATTCCAAAAATGGCTAGTCACTTCTATACCCTTCTTCTATAGGTATATTGAATGTAAAGTACTCACTCTTTCCTTTGTTGTAGGTTCTTTTACATCCTATAACTGGAAAGGCTGATGGTGACAGCCAGCCACCTATGTGTGATGCAGACAGGAACTTTCATTACCACAAACTAAAAGATTTAGGGTGAGACATTTTCATAGTAGAAAATATGGGAGGGATGGAAATTTTTAAAAAAGTATTGGTGGAAATGCAGATTTTTTGAAAACTAAGCCAGACTAAAAAAATCTCTGAACCTTTTGGCTTGTGTCAGGCTCAGACCTTATCCTAGTGTATGTACATGGTTAATTTTGTCCTATGGATAGTCTTACTGAAGCAAATAGGAAACTTCATGTGACTGAAGGTACTCGTGGGGAGAAGTTCACCATGTCTGACAGTAGGATGTGGGAGATCTCAGAACTGCATGAGTTGCAGAAGAAATACTGATAGTTGAGTGACTCTCGTGGTGCTGCTCAGTGGTACGAAACAGCTCTCTGTGTAGCAGTAAGGGCTACCGGGGTTGTTGGAGGGTGCTCTTAGCTGGGGTTTCCAAATGAAGTAAAACTTACGATATGTTGCAGTCTGTCTGTGAGTCTTCTTCCTACAGTAAGTTAGACCTGTTTACTTTTTTAACTAAATTTAATAGTATGGATCTCAAAGAAATTTATTTCCTATCCTTAGTTCTATCAGAATTGTAAGCTGAGGAGAAAAATTCAGAATTTTGCCTCCACTGGTATAAAGTGCAGTGTGAGCTGAACAGCTACGTGATTAACCAGCTCAGTGGCCAGTGGCAGAGGTGTAAGCTGGAACTAGCCATAGGATGTAGGTTCTGCAAGCCATTGCTATTTACGTTGTGTGTATTGGTGCTGTCCTGAGCTATTTAATGTTTTATTTGCTCTGCAGCGGAGTGGACAAATTAGGAACATCTTCCTTTGAACACATAAGCCACAGTCTTCTGGGGCGTCCTTTATCTCAAAAGCTGGCTGCTGTTGCCGTGGGACTGCGAAGTGGAGGGGTCCTTCTCACAGGAGGAAAGGTACATGCTTTACTACTCTCTAGTTGTAAGCGCTCCCAGACTGTTTTCTATAGATACAAAACTGTTTTCATTAGTTTTCTTTGATACCATGTGAATTCCAAAGAATCAAAGAACAAGCTGAAAAAAGAGCAGTTAACTGAACAGAGTTAATTTAGTAAAACATTATATTAATATTATATATGTGTATACACATTATATGCACACTTCATCGATATATATTCTTATTTCATGTATATATTATGTATATATAATGTATGTTTTAAAGATTGCCACCAATGCAATTTCTATTTGTTCCCTTAGGGGATTAATCTACTTTGTGTTTATAGTATAATAAACACTTTATGTCTCTGAAATATTTGAATGAAAATAAGAATATAGTATTTTCTCCTGTGTTATAACATAAAATGGCAGTGGAGTTGATACTCTTTATTTTCCTGTTGTCTGTTATGGTGATCCATTTAATACCATATTCCATTGAAGCCAACAGATGTCTTAACACTGAACCCCATGGACTCAGAACACTATCTATAGTGGGTGTATCCACTCTGAATTTGTTTATACTTGCTTCACTCCAGGGCTTTGGTCTCTACCAAGTGATATAAAGACAGAATATGTATATATTTTTGGTGAGGAATAAAATCAGTGTGCATACAGCTTTGCCAGCTTGTTAACTGGTGTATACTGTGACAAAAACTCCACAGAAACAGAAGGAAATAGTTCTGCCAATGTACATTAGCTCATGTTTATTTTTGTAGGGAAGTGGAAAGTCGACATTAGCAAAGGCCATCTGCAAAGAAGCATTCGATAGGCTGGATGCTCATGTAGAAGTAATTGATTGTAAAGCTTTAAAAGGTATGATTTTTTTTAATCTCAAATGTTTGCTGTATAATGATACATCACAATTATGAAGTTATTATATTTAGTCTGAATAATTTTTCTAGTATTACTGCTTTTTCAAGGATATTTGGTGCCCCACAATGAGCATCTTTAACAGTCTAATGAAAATACAGTTGCTATAAGCTTATTTCAGACTTTTATCAGTTTCTGTCCCACGTACCACCACCAAATTCAAACCACGCTTGCCATGCGTATTTCTGATTGTTACAAAATAAGAAGTTGCAAGTTGTGTTTTTTCAGCTGTGCTAGCTTGAACAAATGTTACGTTAACAAATCGTGTTATAGGATACCCGGATTACTCAGTGAAAGGATGACAGAAGCACAAAGACAGACAAAACAGCCAGCTGGAACCTGATTTATGGTGGCATATTTACTAACCTAGTGTATGTTGGCAATAGTCATCTAACATTTGTAATTATAGATGATGATGAGGTGAATCCTTAGGTTTTGTAAGCTCAAATAAGGATTTTACGCCAAAAACGAAAGAGAGCAAAAAAGGCTTTTTTTACTCTTTCATTCACTGGCTTTCCAAAATAGTTTTGGTGTTACAGAGGCAGAGAATACGCAACTGTTTTCTTACAGAGCCCTTATACTGCATGGCTATACTCTTACTTAAGTCCCTACTAAGCTCGTTGCTCCAAAGGAAAAGGGAAAGATTGATAAAGAGTTAGGTCCTTTGCTCTGAAAAATTCTTCCAATTGCAGGACTCTTTGTAGCTAATTTAGAGTGCTGCTGATACTGCTCTGCTTTTAGCTGTCTAGAAATTAGACCTGTAGGCTTCTATAGTGGTTAGTGAAAGATGATTAATCTCATTTTAGGACAGGTGGATCCTTCTAGTACTTTTTTGATAGAAGATGTGGACTCTTCACTCACTGTTGACCCTGGTTTAATCTTGGTACCTGGATTTAGAGGAGTAAAGTTAAGCTACACAAATCAAAACATTATAGTATTACATGAACAAGATGTAGTCAATCTGATTTTTTTCCTGATATGTTTTGTCTTCAAAATTGTATTTTTGTTTTAGGAAAAAGATTAGGAAACATAAGGAAAAATGTGGAAGAAGCTTTTTTAGAGGCAGCATGGAGACAACCATCCATTGTTTTGATGGATGATCTTGATCACATTGTTGGAGTACCTTCCACACCAGAGCATGAGAACAGCCCTGAAACCATCCAAAGCGATAGACTTGCTTATGGTAATACTGTGCTACCTGTGTCTGGATAAAAATATAATGCAGTTTAGAATTTCTTGCACCTGAATTGGACTGTCCTGCCTGGACAATTCAGTCTGTATCACTATTGCCTCTGGACCATGTGGTGTTTCACGGCAGGGATTCACAAATTATGTTATGTAGGCCATTGGTAGACCACGACCTGAATCGAAATAGTCCACTCAGGAGTTTGGAGCAGTCATTGCCAGTCGTACAGACACCACCGCTGCTGGTGGCAACACCTGTTGTCAGTGCCAGTGGCAGAGGCTTCTCAGTTCCTTTTTACGTTGTTCAAGCACTCAAGTACATTGCAATTGCTTACAAATTACAGATGAGTCTTTAACTGATAATTATTGATAAGATCAACATTATAATTGACATATCATTAAAATTTATACTTTTTCCATAATTACTATTTACAGAGATACATAAATTTGATACTTATTGTTGTTTAGAACCAACTTCTTTTAGCCTAGTGTTAACTTCTTTATCATCCTGCTTGGTATACTTTGTAGAACTTCTATTTTATTTTACAATCTAACACTCCACAGATTTTAAAAATAAATTATCAGTTGTAGTTTGAAATCCTGTATATGGTTCCTTTTTACACCCTTAAATCTAGGCAGTGATAAGTTGCAAAATTAAATTATCAAGATTAATATCTTTATTTTTTTAACTGTATTCAACTCTGTTCATGTAAAATTCAAGACACAGCAAAAAAAATCTTCCGTTTCTTAGCTCAGTTGGAGGGAGTTAGCATAATTTTTTATTAAATTACTTTTGAAGTTCAGAAAATCTATTTTTATAGCTTTCCCTTTTTTGTTTGCATAGAAGGAATAATATTTCTAAAACAGGGATCATAGCACACACAAAAAAATCACATTTAGTATCCTGTGGGTAGACATCATCAGTGATGTTAGAAATTTAGCTTTTAAAGAACACTTCTCATGGCATTTTATTAATGGAATGTACTGTCCTAGAAAAAAATAACTATACATCTTTTATTTTTTTAATTTTTAAAAAGCCTGTAAACATGGGAATAAAACAAGTCTATAATAAGATGTTACATTTTGTGTGCCCTAATACTGCTCTTCGGTACAGTAGAAACATCTGTTATGAATGCAGAATCTTCTGTTATTTTGCAATTCATGGAGCAATGTCTTATGTGTTTAGTTTTGAAAGATCTGATAAAAGAAGTTATTTCCATGGGGAGTATGATTGCATTAATTGCCACAAGTCAGTCTGAACATTCCCTACATCCTTCCCTGGTTGCAGCTCAAGGAACACACATATTTCAGTGCTTCAAATGTATCCAATCTCCAGATCAGGTAAATTCAGGTATTTTTTTCATTTGGTTAATTAAACTGTTGTTTGCCTTCTCTGCATCCTCAAATACAATACTGGAACAGCTGCAAAAATAGTAGGTTACACCCAAAGATGAGAAAAAATCTGGAAAGAAGTTCTTTCATGATGCTTAAATACCTGAGAACTTATATCTGTCATTGTAAAGCTTTAAAAAAATAAAAGTAATCCAGTGAAAACTCCCAGTTTGCCCCAGTTTCCTTATTTTCAGTGGTGAGAGAAGGGTGCGTTCAGAGGATGTTTCAGTTCAACGTAAAACAAGTCAGGTTGTCTAACATAGGTGAGATATTCATGTCTCCTTGTTACCTGCAAGGGGATTCTAGAGGAGCAGCTTTGAAAAAACATGTAAGTCACTACAGTTAGGTAAATGAGATTAAATCTAAGTGCATTTTTTCACTGCTCAGAGCAGTAAGTATGTCCCTGGAATGTTTATTTTTAAAATGTTATTAAAACTAAACGTTAATTTTATGGGAAGGTTTTGGCTTGGTTTTCTACATAAATTACACCCCTCTACTTTTGAATATAGTCTGTTTTGAAAAGTAAAAAGGATAGAGGGAAGAAAAAATAGTATAACTTCATTGCAGGAGCAATCAGCACTTTGTGTAACACCTGCCTGTCCTTGCCCTAAGGGCAGGACACAGACGTGGCAACTGGAGTTATTCCTGCCTGCTCCTCTTCTGTCACAAGCCAGCAATCAAAGGCCACTGAGGAGGGGATTCTGCTTTAGGTACAATGGAGCTTTCTCCCACTTCCTACAGGTCTGCCTTTATCATTTTTAATACTAAGACCTGAATAAGGATGAGACATCACTGGAAAAGTCAGGATTTCAAAAGTGACCAAATTATCTGATATATTTTTATTTAATGGAATATTTTTCATCTCAAATACATTCTACTCATACCGGCAAAATTGAAGATGTTACTTTTCTTGTGAAACTGAAAAAATGGGTGTAAGACAGTAGGATGGGGGGGGAGGGGTTTTTAATTATTGTTGGATATAAGATAGCTGTGTTGAGGTAAACACTGAAAGTTGTAAAACTGATGAATTCATTGAATTTCTCCTGAAGAACTGAACTTTTGTTTATATTCATGCCTGCTCAGATTTTGTTATTTGAAGGTTTGGTAACATGTAAGTATATAAGCAAATTTCAGTAACTCATATGTATTTACTTTCTGAATTTCTTAAATCCATGTCAATAGTAAACTTAATATACACTTGTTGCACAATTCTGTCTTTCAGAAACAAAGATGTGAAATGCTGTATTCCATAATAAAAAATAAGCTGAATTCTGATATAAAGGAGTTCTCTGATCTTGACCTCCAATGTATTGCAAAGGAAACGGAAGGTTTTGTTGCTAGAGATTTTACTATGCTGGTTAATCGTGCCATTCATTCCTGTGTTTCCAACCAGAATGCACTTCAAAATGGTGGTATGTTGACAACAAAATCTCTTATTTCATAGTCTTACTTCTCTTAGCCAGAACCTGTGGAGTAATACAGAAATAAAAAGCCAGTTTTTATGTTTTATGTTTAAAATGCATTTAATTGTTGCATATTGTGAGGAATTTGTTACTGGTAGGCTGTGTGTTCTTTTTTTGTTCAGGATTTTTTTTTTTTTAAGCAGAATTGAATCTGTCAACTATGGATTTTCAGAAAGCTCTAAAAGATTTTACTCCATTAGCTCTGAGAAATGTTAACCTTCATAAACCTAAGGATGTTGGCTGGGACAGGATTGGTGGCTTAAAAGATGTGAAACAAATACTCATGGATACCATCATGTTACCTGCAAAGGTACTCAGTTCTTTTAAATTAGTTGCCTGAATTTTGTACATAGTGTTAGTAGCGAAATAATTATTTTTAAGGCGTGACACAGTATTTGACAGAAATAAGACAGGTATGATTTTAAGCTACTTTCGTAGCTTCCCAGTCTTCAACTGTCTTCAGCTACTGGAAAACTCTTTCTCTTTCCCCCTCCCTCTTCCAAATACAAAAGGCAACAGCTTGTGCTTTTCTGCAGATCAAGTGTTGCTCTAGAATATTGCAGTATTGCTGACGTCATCTTTGGTACACTCGCTGTTGCAGGGTTTATGATTAAGCTCTGTAAAGATAACATTTCCAACTGTCTTCTGCAGCACTTTGACTAAAGCAGTACTCTCTTTTGGATGAATGCAAATCCATCAGTTCCCCTTTATTTTACTTTGGCCTTTCTGCCTTGCTTGAAACTTCCATCATTGAGACGAGCCATCCATTTCAGTCTTCAGAGAAATGATTAAACAGTCTTGCGTATAATGGACAGAATCTTTTACTGTATATTGATATGATTTAAGCATATCAGTCAGTGATTAAAATAGGAATTTAGAAGTGCCAGTATGGACATTATAAAGCTTTAGTGCATCCCTATTCCGCCCTGTTTCCTCTTGGTAGAAAATGCCTCTTGTGTGTAATTTAAGTTACCTATGAAGCCTAGGAACCTCCTTCAGCTCCAAGTAAACTAACAAGTCCAGTTGAGCTCTTGTGATAATAATGTGGATAAAAGAAATTAGACACATTCTGTTTAGACAGAAATAAACAGTAATCACTGATGTTACAGGACACTGCAGAATAATTACGTATTTCAGAATATGTCTTGTTGAAACTCTTTTCCAGTATCCAGAATTATTTGCAAACCTGCCCATACGACAGAGATCAGGAGTCTTGCTGTATGGAGCACCTGGAACAGGAAAAACATTGTTAGCAGGAGTAATTGCTCGAGAGAGTGGGATGAATTTCATCAGCGTCAAGGTATCAAGATCTTGAAGATTAATTGATTATTTTTATTTACTGAATGAAATAGCTTAACATAATATCTGTGAGTATGTGCTTGCGAAGGCAAAACACTGAAGTGAGAAACTCGCATTTAAAATATGGTATGTCTCTGGATATCCCACCATTTGACTTTTGGATCTTCACAGGTTAATTACTGAGATTTTTTGTTAGGCAGAATGGTAAAATTTAATTAGATATTCTTAGTTTCCATTTTTTATAAAAAGAGCCTGGATTTTGGTTCCACTCCACTGGACAATGAAGTTGAGCGATGTGTTTTAAAAATTTTCAAAATACAGTGTAAGCCATTGCCTTGTGATACTGTAACACATGTTCTGTTATAGTAGAAAAATGAAAATTATTACTTAAAAATAAGTTGGAATGCTTTAAACATTCTTTGGCTTATCTAGACCCCTTGGCTCTTCAGTTCAGTGATGTCACTCTTTTGGTTAAAATAAAATTCACTCTAGTGTATGAAATCTATGCTGATGTTGAATTACACATTAAAACTAAGAAACATATTCTGAATGTTCTGATTTTTTTTTTCTTTAGGGACCAGAGCTGCTCAGCAAATACATTGGAGCAAGTGAGCAAGCAGTTCGAGATATCTTTAACAGGTTGGCTTTGTAAACATATGTGATGTCATCAATGAATTTTAGTGGTTGAAGCTCCAAGAAATAATCTTGTTGTCCAAGGACAGACATGGCATCAGATCACAAAAGCATCTGAAATAATTAGTTGTGCCAAACCAGATGTTCAGATCTTGGCAAGTTCAACTTGACTGTCATTATTTAAGAACTGAGCATTTCAGCTCAGATCAGGAGTGCACTTTTGAAGCCGAATTCCCAGTTCTCTCCATTTACAGTGCGTTGGTTCACATCACAGAACTGTCTTGGAACACACATGCTGAACTCCTTTCAGATGATTCCAGGAGACAGTTGAGTGTGCTCCAACTAGTACTGAACACTCAGTACATAGGATCATACTAGACTTGGTACTGAGGTCCTCGGTGCCAGTTGTTTTGTTTTTACAAACCTGCCTTCACGGACCTTCAATGCTCACTGATGTAAACATACCCTTCATAGCTTTTGTTTCTCATGTAGCTTACCATGAAGACGGTCTTTGTGTTAGGTGTACATAAGCCAAGACCACATCTGCAGTGACTGGATTTTAGAGCTCTCATATATATTGACACGAAAGTTGAGTACTTCAGAAATTATAAAGAGGGTGCAAGGTATGTCATAAAAATGCGCAGCGATTCCATTGCAATCCAGTTCTTCAGAACCTCTTAATTTCTGCAGAAAACAGGTTTTCTCTTCTCTCATTAAAGATAACTCTTCTCTGAAGCAAAAAGCAGTTACCTTTAATATTTCTAAGCAGTTTTACCTGTGACCCAAACTTAAACAGGATTTAAGTATTGCCTTTATTTTTTTTCTTTTAGAGCTCAGGCAGCTAAGCCTTGTATAGTTTTTTTTGATGAGTTTGATTCTATTGCTCCTCGCCGAGGGCACGACAACACTGGAGTTACAGACCGAGTGGTTAACCAACTCTTGACTCAGTTAGATGGTGTGGAAGGCTTACAAGGTAATAATTCATCTGTGTGCTCCTTTTTATCAAAAGTTTAACAGAATTTAATGGTATTTTTCTGTACTTTTCTAAGGAGTTTATGTGCTAGCAGCTACTAGTCGCCCAGATTTGATTGACCCTGCTTTGTTAAGGCCAGGTCGACTGGATAAGTGCCTGTACTGTCCACCTCCTGATCAGGTGAGGAAACAAAACCTTTTACATTAGAGGCAAGGAAAAAAAAATCAAACTAATGGGATTTATTCTCCTTTTCTTTATATATAGTAGCATTTCAAACCTGGACAGAGTAGACTTGATTGCCCAGCTCCAGTTATACAACAGTATAAATTCACTGATGTCAATATGTTCACATAAAATTGGGGAAAGACAAGGCTTTTTAAGAGAGTCTTCAGGATCAAATCACATTCCTGTGGATGTGGCAGATTAAAAAAAAAAATTAAAAGGAAGGTTGTCTGCAGAAAGAAATTGGATGCAGGGTAGCGTTCATCATTTTCTATGCCTTCCTTTGAATTATGAGGCCAGTGGATCAGCTGTTTGCTTCAATTGATGAACCATAGCCATTCCCAACCCAACTCTTGAATTACCTGTAGTTTGCAGAGCAGTTTTATTCCAAATCCAGTTGATCCCACTCTTCTTTACCCACATTTGATTTGGAGTACTCAAGCTCTTTTTAAGTCAGATGTGTCAGTAGTTAGGAAAGGAAAGATCCCCATTGATTTTGGTGGTGTTTCGATCAGGCCTTTGAGGCTGTACTATGTGTGTCTTTGATTCCCCGTTTTGTGAGAAAAAAATAGTGCTGTTCATTTTCAGATTAGTTGGCACATTTAACAAATACCACATAATTTCATTCTGAAATACACATGAAGAAGATGATCCTGTGCATTAGGAACACTGATATACTCTTTTTTTTTTTTTCTTTTGTAAACTTCTGATTTAGAATATGACCATTCAAGTAAACAGAAGGTTTTCACTTTTGTCATGTGTCTCTTTGTAAAAGAACATATGAGTAGCAGAATTCACCTTCAAGTGTTTATATATTTCATGTATAAAAATCCGAAATATTAACTGAATATTTAGATAAATATATTTCTTTGTGTACTGCATTTGGTACAGTTTCTCTTACAATCTTCAAGAAAATGTAACAAAATATATGTGTATATTTTAAGGCTTGATTACTGCACAGTATGTCCTATAACACTATTATTAGGGTAGTGTCTTTTTTTAAAAAAAGATCCTTCTTCTCTCAGATAGGAAGTTGCTTGTGACAGGGCTAAAGCACTATATAGCAATCAGGATAAGGAAAATAACAGGTCACTTTACTGTCATTTTTCTTTGTCTGTCTTTACAGAATTCACGCTATGAAATCTTAAAAGCTCTCAGTCATTCTCTGTCCTTGGCAAACGATGTGGACTTTCAGGATTTGGCAGCAAAAACAGAATGGTTCACAGGGGCTGACCTAAAAGCTTTATTGTACAATGCCCAATTAGAGGCAATCCATACTAATTTAGGTTCAGGTTTAACACAGGTAAATAAAACTGATAAAAAAGAAGTCTCTCCTCTTTTTATTTTGATGTTGATACGTTTGAAAGGGTTAATTTTACATATTGTTAGCAAAATTATGTTTAATGTGATTTAGTTTTCCTATATTTATATACAGGGGATTAAAACCTTAATATGTTTGCAGAAAAATGCAAGAATAATGTTACAAATTAGTTTTTATTTTAGTACTTTAATACTTTATATAAGTACATAAATTTGCATATATTTGGTGGAGTGTGCTCACAATTTTTTACTGGTGGGGTGTACAATCAAAAAGGTTTGTAGACACCAGTGTAAAGCAACAATTGTGATTTCCAGATGAGCACTTAAAGTGTGTTGACTGTGACTAAAGATGAGTACAGCAATTAGGCACTGTAAAAGTAGACTCACCACAGTCTCCTAGAACACTTACACAAAATACTAAATTACCTGGAAGGAATGGTTGAGATGGAAGTGATACAGTTCTACGACAGAAAATGTACATGAGGTTTCCCAACACTTGCTGTTACCGAGTGAGACAATTCAAAGCAAGCAAATAAAACCTTAAGATTATCTCCTCAAATTATTTTCTAACATGAAGACAGAAAGTTCTGTTTAAAGGCATTAGATTTTCTCAGCAAAATGTTTGGAATATACTCCCAGAGAAAGATTACTAAAACCAAATGTAAATTATACTTTCATTTGCACTGTATATGAATTTTTTTGATGTATTTCAGACTGCAGTTACTTGAGTTAACACTTTTAATGTTCTGTTCTTTGTTACAGGAATTTGGTTCTAGTTCTGATAGTGACTTCAGTCTCTCTTCCATGGTTTTTCTAAACCACAGCAGTGGCTCAGATGATTCAGCAATAGATGGAGAAGCAGGACTAGAGCAATCTCTCATTTCTTTAGACATGTCTGACTTGCTCCCGGAAGATTCAAGGTCCAACATGTATCGTCTTTATTTTGGAAGCTCTTACGAATCAGAGCTGGGAAATGGAACTCCTTCAGAACTGGTGAATTACTCACTTAATATTTTGAATTTTCTAACTATTATCAGTTGTGAAGCAGAAAAATGGAACTAGGCAAATCATATGGTTTTATAAATGCAATTACGTCTACTTTGTCCTTCAAATTGTCTTCAGCCTATACCTTGTGATCCATGGTGGGTAAGAAGATGGAAGGATGTGATCTGACAAAATACAATACAAACTTCTTTGCAACTTTGCAGGACTTTAAAATCAAAATCCTAAAATACTGCTTAATACCTTATAGTCAAGCAAACTGCATTCATACTAGATTTTACAGTCTGGTCTAATGACTTATTGTCTTCTTAAGTTTAATACTAAAACAGTTTTTCACTGGTGTTTGGTTTTGGTTATTTGGGTTTTTTTGTGTTGTTTTTGTTGTGGGGTTTTTTGTTTGCCTTTTTTTTTTAGTTTAGTTTTATTACTAAGCAATGATGATCCAGCTTTCAAGAATTCAGCCATAATCTTAGGAATCAACAAACAGTATTCAGTTTCCAGTAGAGTGTGCATTAATGGAATAATCTGCACGTGGGATTGTGTAAACAACAGAAGCAGACCTTAGCTTCCATCACTGCTCTTAAGCGGCAGAATTCCACTTGTTGTAGCATCCCACTGCACAGAAAGCAGCACATTCTCTGGCCAGCTTGCAGGTAGGGATGTGCTGGTTTGCTGCCCAGCACCTGCGTAGTGATCTCCTGGCCAGCTTGTCTCACTTGGCTGCCAGGTAAGCAAGAGAGAATATGCTGCCTCTGAGCTCCTTATGGTGAACAGATAACTTTGGAGTTGGCATGTGGTCCATGGGATGTTCATTTTCAAGATCTGTTGTAGAATTGCTGTTACAGGTTAGTTACCAACATTGTTAGACTCTTGTTTTCAAAACTGTCTTGCATTGATTCTTAAAGCCAAACAGAACTTACTTTGACATCAGAGAACTAATTACTGACTTCTAAGGTGCTTTTGTATGTTTTATCTTGCATTATAGGTGATAGTGTTCCATTAATGTATCTTTAGAGACTTTGTTTTTCCTCTGTGTAAGTTTTTTAGCCAGACTACGAGGACCTTGATCTCCTAAAGTTCTTGAACTTGAAAGTTCGCGCTTATCAAGTGCACAGAGAATTTAGAAGTGATGAATGCTCCAAAGCTAACTACATGAATTTGCCCAGATTTCAGAACCACTGATTTGCATATGTAAATAAAACAAGGGATTTAGTAGACCTTTATTCTTTTTGAGATAGGCCATTGCAAAAATATTTAGACCTTTTCTGAAGATGAAATGCTTTATTTTCAAATTTGTACTTTTCCCCAAACACCATGGCAATTAACCTCAACATTCTTTTCAAAAAGTGATGCGTGTGATACAGTTTTAAGAGAAAGTACTGTTTTTGTCGGTGGGAGCAAGCTTATACTGAATTACATTTGTAAGTTAAATATTAAAGGTGGAGTTGCCCTTTTGGATCCATAATGAGTTAATGTATTTCTCCTTGTGGTCAATTTAGAGCTCTTTGTGTTTGTCTGGACCAAACTCCATAACTCACGATTTTACCAGCATGACTCAGAGAGACACAGCATCATCACAACCTGCAATGCCTAGAACATCTTCTCAAGAAGACTCCCTGGAAAATAACCAGGAGCAGCAAACAGAGCACCCAAGGACAGAAATCAATGCTATCAAAGCCAATTACAGGAGCAAGAATGGAGTATGGCAGTTTTTTCAGTTATTTAGTCTTAACACTTTTCTATTGTTTTCCCACACTTCTTGGTATTTCAATAAGTAATTTATGTAATAATATTAAATATAATGTAACAAAAATAGCAAAGATAAGTGATACCTAGTTTGAGGAGAAGTAGGCCAGATGTTAACATTCATATATCGAAATAGTTATTGCTGTGTTATTAATACTAGAGGGTGGTGGGGAGTTGTATTTCTATTTATAATACATTTGTCTGTACATGTAATGAGGAAGTTCCAGAGTTACTGATATTCATGGCACTACGCCTTTGTAGTAATTTTTCTTTGTCTGTTCATGGCTCTTTTCAAGGAGGACAGCACCCTTAATCAGTCAGTGCTTGCCAAAAACACTTTCATTATTACCCAGTCTCATCTGATGAAGGCACTTGAGGGTATAAGACCATCCATTAGCCAAGATGACTGGAAGAATTTTACTGAACTGTAAGTTTGTTTGTTTGTAATTTTGTACTCAGTGAAGATTTGGTCTTTTCACATTTCTTATTCATCAGAAACACAATAGTTATTTAATGTGGGGAATGGCAGAGTTGAATAGATTCTCACAGCATTTTTTTCAGAAATATTAAATTACGTACCAAAAAAAATGTACCAATGCATTGTCTTTTATTGTTTTCATGAATGTAGGACCTAGAAATTCTAATCACAGACCAGAAACCCCTTGCATTATGTTCAGAGCTATACCAGTACAAAGAGGAACCAGTTTTTTGAGACTTAGAGCCAGATCCTTCCAGCTCCCAGTGAGATGTAGCCTCTTCTCTTTTCAAATAGTTGGGCTTTGACTCTCCACATAGTGGTTTTCATAGTTGTAGTGTTTGGGAAAAGGCAATAATCTACAAAAAAGGAGAATGTGTTTCCTTAGACTTGGAAAAGACTGGAATGAAAAAGCTGGAAACTGGCATTGGGATGTTCTGTGATCTCACCAGTGGGTTCTTCTGACATGAAGATTGTTAGGAGTTGTCTTCCTCAGCTAACACAGATGAGCATGTCTGACAGAGGGGAAAGAGAGAAGGCAGGGACAGGAAAGGAGGAGAATGAGAGGTGCTTCCCAGGAATTTATACTACCCTGCCCACTTCTGTTCCTTGTTCTACCTTTTCCCTCCAGCCCCTAAAATAAAATAGAATCAAATGAAATAATAAAATAAAATATGGAAGTAGAGCAGAGAGCTCTCTGAGTTAGGTTTGTGGATGAAAAGTCCTCCAGGTCCCCATGTCTGAGGAGACATGCACTCTTCATTTCCATAAAAACAGACATAAACATCTGTAGTTCTGTATTGCATTAATGTGTTTATGAAGAGGCATACGCAAACAATGGCATTTCATAAGAATTTGCTAATATCTCTTTTCTGTTTCCAGGTATGATAATTTTCAGAATCCCAAGAAGAGGAAAGGACAAGTTGGCTCAACATTCAGACCAGGACAAAAAATGACTCTAGCTTAGTAGCTTGTATTTGCTTGTAATTGCTAAACCATTACTGGAAATTACAAATGTGATTAAATCAGATTATTTATATTCATATGGATTTATTAATGTAGCAGTTGAAGATAAGTTTCTTTTAAACTTATATGCTGTAAAATTATGTCACATTTTATTTTGAAGAAAATTGTCTTCCTTCAGATTGATATTAAATTTTTGAGAGAATATTGTTTATGTTCTGTCCAGTTGTTTATTACATAAAACTTTAAATTTTGCTTTTTGTCAATATATTTGACAAAACGTAACAATGACTTCCTATCCATTTATTTCCTCACAACAGATAGATTCTGTTTGAATTAACTGTAAGATCTAATGGTGGAAATGCTTTTAAAAAATTCTATAAAGCCATTTTCTAGTGGTCTTTGGACAGATGTTAGAGAAGGGTGGCACTTCATATGTTTATTGGTAGGCAGCTAGTCTAATACTTCCAGAACAACTATAGCAAAACTAAAATTAAGACAAACCAAGATAAAATTCTCTTGTTTTCTGCTACTGTTTATTATTCAGAAGAATATCAAGTTGCATTTCACAAGGACCGTATCCTCTTATCCCAGTATTTTTGTCTTGGAAACTGTTTAAAATCATCTCTCATGTTTGGAAGCTTGCTAATGTTACATCCTGAAATTATTCACTAGCACTGTCTCACATGAAGATTGTTCAAGAGTTGTTGTGCTTGGCTGGTGCAGAGATAAGCAAGTCTTAACAGAAGGGGGAAGAAGGAAGGGGCGGGAAGGGAAAAAGTCCAGAGATGTTTCCCATGAGTCTGTGCCACCCTTTCACAACATTTTGCCAATACTGGGGGGTTTTGCTTGGTTAGTTTTTCACTAATCCTTCTTCCCTACTATTGACCTTTCTGAGGTAATTAAAAAACACTGATGATTTTTTTTTTTTTTTTTTTTTTTTTGTGATCTTTCATAGCCATTTCATGCCTTTTGACACCTGTATTGCTTTGGGCCATTGGGCATTATTACCTTTTCTGTGGTCAGATAATACGTCCAGGCTTCCTCTGATCACTTGTTCAGGCACATCAGTAGCAGCCACCTTCCTCAGGCTGCTCCTAAATGTTTGATTATACAGTCCCACTACATGCTCCAGTGTGTTCCTTCATTATTGAAATGTATCATGCTATATCAGTAATTAGACGAACACACCATATAGACTGTATGATGATATTGTTTACTGCTGCCTATTTTTAGTTCCTATTCCCAGTGCCAGCAAATAACCCAAAGAATATATGATTTGTTTGTTTGTTCTTGCAGCCTGGTACAGGTGAAGCCTGTGTATGCTACGAGCCTTGAGACACTACAGGTCTTAGCTTGCAGCAGTTAATACCCCTGATTTTCTCATTTATGCTGAACTATTGTTTTTTACTTAACGCTTAACTCTGGCTTCAGTAGGTTTTGAAACTGAAAATCTTGATTGCATTGCTACAAAGCTCTACTATTGTGCATACTACTATGTCATTAACATCATACTAATTTTTTAAAAGTGGATGTATGCTTAGCATTAGAGCCATAGCCTAGCTTACCTCTAACCCTGAGTTCATTTTTCTTATATAGTATTGTCATTTATTTCCTTGTTCACCTTGTTTTAAATGGCTGTCAAGGCGAATACGAATAGGGCTTGAACAGATAAACAATTGGCTGCACAGAAGCAAGTCATTCCCTGTCAGATGCTTCAAGGTGACTCACATTTATACCATGGTAAACGTAAGGTATTTTGGAGAAATTTATCTTTTAATGGAAGAGGGGCAAAAAACATGGATATTGCTAATGAAGTGCAGAGCTGGCAAGCTGTAACTAGTTATTCTGCTTGGTTTTTGTGTCAAAACTCAAAAACTTCATGGGTTTTTTAAGATTTCCTTTTCCAGGTCCAGTAATTCATTTTTGGCATTTTTGGCCTTCAGGGTGTAGTTTATTTGTTTATCAGTTTCTTGTCATCTTTTTTCCAGTTTATTATTCATCCATTGACATTTTGAGCTCATTGAAAATACTTTTCTCTTCCTTGAGCTTCAAACTCCAAACAGTTTTCATCTCTAGCCTAAGGAAATTATTCATTTTCTTATATTCAAATACTTGTATTTGGAATTTGAGCCCAGTTTATTTTGTTGGTTAGTTCCTATAGTTTCTCAGCTCTGGGAGCTTTTCACTTGTTCTTCCACCTACTAACTTAATGATTTTTCAGTCAAAGGTTCTTTTCTACAACTAGCACTTCTGTAAGAAGGTGGTCTTCTAGCTCTTTCCTTGCCAAAATTGTTTAAAGTACATTGCAGTTGATGACATCTTTTCTGTTTGGTAAAGAAATCTTCAACTATTACAAAAACATCTAGATAAGCCCAAGTTAGTAGTAGCATCTGTTCTTTAACTTATGTCTAGATAATGGGGCTACCAGATTCATTAAAGATGGAAATGATTTAACCTTTCTAGTAATGATAATCTCATAACACATTGATATTTACATGTGAAAAGACCAGTCAGAGGCAAAGACAGTACAATAATCTGTGCAATTATCTTCATGCTTGGTATAATTCAATTAGGATACTATACTTCAATGCCAAGTATTATACTGTAAAGTTAAAGAGGAAAGCATGCTTGCATTAGGCTGTATGTTGAGGTCCTATCAGTCCTCAACCAAAATTAGATAATATGTTTTTTATGGTAAATGTTCTTAAAAACCAGGAAGCCAGGGTTCCAAATCTGCTTTCCAAATCTGTGCTTTCCATTTCTACATGCAAGGGATTTCACCAGTGTGCGGAACTAACACACACACACCCCCCCGCCCCGTACAGGTAACTGTTGCTGTGAGTAATATAATTTGATCCGAGAAAGTAGATCACTAGTAATAACCAGTTGCTGTTAGATGATCTTCAGTTACATTCTTATTTATAATAACATATAATCTTGAAAGATTACTAGTAGAGTATCTCAGTGAAGCCTGACTGAGACCTGTTACACAGGCACGGAAGTCCAATGTACAGGGAGCATAAAGCCTATAGCTACATGGAGGATAATCCCTTCTATATATGCATTGTGCAAGAAGCCTTAGCTGGACTGGGGAGGCTCTTTCACAAGACCTGGTATTAAGAAATGTGCCGAGAGTGAAAAGGGCCAAATAACAAAGGTTGTTTCACATTCTGTAAGGCAGCGAGGATATAGTGGCTTGTGAAGAGACCACAGGCAGCCCAATGATGAGTGTTGTCTTTGAGCCTTTTGACCCGGAAAGCTGCTGGCCACCTCGTACCTCTGCGCAGTGCGTTTGGCCAGGTGGGCTTGCAAAGACCCCTGGATATTGCAAGTGCAGTGAAGGCAAATGAGAAGTGAGTGGGTGCTCCCCCCCTGCACTGGTGTCACTTAACAACTGTCCTCTCCTCCGGGGCATCCAGAATTTGGGCTCAAGTGGGAACAAGCTTTGCTTTGATGTAATAGAGCAGAGAGTAAGTGGTGCTGTCTTCTGACTAACTGGGATTTAATCACCAGTTCATCTCTGACAAGTTTAAAAGTGTCTGGTTGACAATTCAGCATAGGAAAACTAATGTATGGGGTAGGATACGGACAGTGCTGTGATAAACAGCTTTCATAAGGAAGCACAATTTATATGTTTATATGTACTGCTCCAATTACACACTCAGAAAAAATCTGCTAAGTAATATTTACACTGAAAACTTGCCTCTGCTTGAAACACCAGAGTAGTTTTGGTTTTGCTTACATTTCATTCATGTTTGATTGAACGTGGACTCCAAACAGAACTGATACAAGAGCCTGTTCCTGTTTCAGCAGAAAATACTGCTTTGGAGTAGTAGCTTTCAGAAAAAAGTGTATTTTTGGAGTGGAAAATCATGGCCTGATAAAACGCTCACTTGTCTGATAGCAAAGCCAAAACTTTGGCTGGAAATGCTCCATACATGAAATTCAGACCGAGCGAAAATTAAAGCTGCAACCAAATGTTGTTTTGCTGTGCACTGCAGTAAGATCCAGTCTCTGAAACACAAGTATGGGAAAATTGCAGGTTCTTTAAAGGAGGTATTCTCCCCAGGTTTGTTAATTCTAGCTCACCTGCTGGAAAGCATGGTGTTAAAACAAAGGTCTAGTTGCCCGGCCAGCTTCTGCAGCTTGCACATTACCTCCTGCTTCTCCTTCCTCCTTCCATGAGGTAAGGAATTAGCACTAGTGCAACAGCTAGTGCACTTGCAATGCTTGTGACAGAGAGGTGGGCATAAACTCAGTGTACAGATTGGTGAGCTGGCAGTGCTGGCAACGGGAGGGGGATTTTTTTCTTACTAACAAACCAAAATCCATGCCACAATGAATACAGGACTGAGCCAGTTTGAAGGGGGGACGCCTCTTTTGAGAGAAAAAACGAACCAAACCAAACCACTCTGTTCTACAGTGTCTCTCTTTCATGTCACTAGCTCACAAGACCTGATGGGAATTATGTGGAGCCTGATATTTTCCAGTATTCTGATACGCAAGATACTAGAAGGTGAGAAGTTCGTTTTCACATGTATCTCATTGCTCATGGTCAGTGCCAGTCATGGCTGGTGTGAAGCTGGGTGCGGTGTCATTCCTCTGGTAAACCCAAAGGATGGGTGTTACTGATCCTGCACACTGGCAGCCTGCTGGGCTCCCGTTCAGAAGTTCTCTGGATTTCTGTTCTGGTTTTCTTCCCGCCTTTACTGTGCCACAAAGACCCAGAGTGCCAAACAGCAAAGATCCAGAGGCTTGTTGTCGAGCAAGAGAGCATGTATTGATGTTTCCTCCAGAGCTACGGTGAATCGCTTCAGGAATGATTCATTCTGGTCTGTGAAGGATAAACTGAAACTCTGAGGGCTGCGAAGAACAGAGGTGAAACTGGCTCCCTGGAGATCGATAGGAACCCCATCATCATCTTCACTTGGGTTGAAAGCCTGTCTTCATCTAAAGAATCATCATTAATTCAGGTTTCACTGTTTCTGGTACCAAATTCTTGTCCTTTCTCCAAAGCCAGATCCCACTCAGGCTCAAAGATCCTTTATTTTCCTGTTTTTCTAGTGTACAGCAAGAATAGTTGAGTCACAGTCACTGTTACTCAAGGTAGCAGATGGCTTCTGTGTGCTTCTGTCTCACAAAATGTAGCACACTGGGTATCTGAAACACATGATCGCATAGTGACTTTAATTCTGTGTTTTAGCTTCAGAGAAGAAATTGCCAAATTTCTAACTGACTGTGCCAGGGCTGCAAAAGCATTGAATCGAGAACATGTAAGACAAGTGCTTTCTGTTTGCATCTTATTTTTCTTAAACTGATACAGATGAGTAGATCTGAGCACAAATGTCAGCAAGACAAAACAGGAGGGATATATGCAAGATTTGCAGAAGTCTTAGTGGGGTTGATTTTCAAGGACTAGTGTTACAGGTGCAGGTAGTGTGGCTTTTTCACTCTGTTTTTTGGAATGCAAACTAGTGCTGATATCTCTGAATTTATGGATTTAAACAAGTTCTGGTATTTCTGCTAAATCTTTCATTGCTAAAAGAAAGTTTGTACTACTTTTTTTCAGATCACTGTTATGAATGTCTGTTGTGCTGGTTTTGCTACTCTGTCAACTCTATTATGTGATCCTGGTGGTGAGTAAAAATTTGATTATTTTACTTAAAAATGTTTCTTAGCAGTGAATACAATAGTATTGTGACTTCTGACAGCGTGTTGTTACTCTAGCTGCCTGAATGAAGAAAGACATGGTATTTCTTAGTCACTGGCAGAGTGTTTTTGAAAAAACATCTCTGTTTCTAGAATGGTGGAAAATGTTTGAGCCCACTCACTTTCTGGAATGCAGTCTGTAGTTTTTAAAGAGTGTTACAGGAAGAGGAGAAGGGTATCAAGAATGCAGTGTATTTTGAAAAATTACGAGAAAAAGAGGTGGGAACCATGGTGGAAGCTGGAGGGAGAGGGCACCCAGGGAGGGAGGCGGACTGGGTTGAAATCAGGGATGAAGAGAAAACTTGGATAACTGGGTAAGGAAAACACGCAGAAGGAATCTGGGACAGGGGAACGGAGCTGCAGCAAAAGAGGGATTCCTGGTCAAACAAAGGTGGTGGTGAGGAGGAGACAGCGGTGGGAAAGCAAAGCAGGAGTGGGGTCCTGGGAAACAACCTGCTCACAGTGGCGGTGGTCAGCAGGAGGAGAGCCCAGCCAGGGAAGCGAGTCTCCTCGCTGGCTTGGAACGAGGAAAGCAGCAGAGAATGGGGACATCCACCAAGACCTGCTGGGGAAGGGAGGTGAGGAAGATGACTTACATGTCCTCCCATGCAGGAGGCTGTGCCGCCCGCATAGCACCCGGTACCAGCACCAAAACCCTTGGGAGCAGGGTGGAGTGATGTAGAGTAATGTGGTGCCATGACTTCAGCATTTTGGTGGCAAAAGCGCTGGGAAACCAATGAGTTTTGTTTAGCTTTAAGTGGCAGTGTTTACTGGAGGCTACTTGTATCTGTGTCTATTTTAGTGTGTTCAGATTTCATTGTATTTGCACAGTTGTAGCAGGAACTCTTCCCCTTCAACACTGACAAGCTCCCTTTTACCCCCTGGTTAATGCAGGAAGCCCCCTCTGTCCCGTCCAAAACCCTACCTTGCAGGGCTTTTGCACTATCTGTGGGAGAACACCAACCTGGGGCTGCTTCACAGCAAAAAAAATGAGAAGGGAAACAAGTTCCATGGTGCTGTAGGGTCCCTGGCTGCAAGGCAGCACTTTGGCAGCCAGAAAGAAGCAGTCGGGGTTTGCAGCAATTCCTGATGAAAACACGATGGTAACAGAGCATTAGCAAAAGGTCGCGAGCAAGATCGTCATTTGTCATTATTCTTAAAATAAGTAAAACAACTAGTTGACCAGGTCCATTTCCTTTTACTGAAATTTTATAAGGATATTGAATCTGTTATTGCAAATGTTAAGGAAGAAAATTGGGAGGGAATTCGGGTTGATTGGTGTAAGCTAAATTTTCAGTTTTGTTTAAATGTTGGTTTAGGTTATAGTGAAGGTTTTTGAGAGTAAGTCAGATGCCAAATTCTTAGATTGTCAGTTTAGTCTATTAGACTATAATGAAATAATTACTCATGAGAACTGTTCCTTTCTTTTTTTAAAATGTTTTTAGATGAATATCTTATTCCAGCTCCATACTATGGTGTTATAAATTCCAAAATATGGCTACATGGCAGAGTGAGCCTGTTCACGTGCCCTCGTTCAATGAGGTAAAGCTTTAGTTATTCACATACTCTGACAGACATTTCACAAGGAACAATCAAAAAAAACCTGAAAATGCAAACTGAGTCCAAATGAAGAGATGGGGCCAGTCTGGCACTTTTAGAGACCACCTGACTTTTTCTGTGACTGCAGCGTGACAGGAGGCTGCTGCCATCAGATGTGTAGGATTATGTTCGTTCTGTGCAGACGCTGTTCTGCACTGACATGCTGAATTATAACTTGTCAGCTCTAAGTCTGTCACTCCTACCATGAGGAAATTTGGTTTGCAAATTTTTCCCTTTAAGCACTGAAAGATCTACGGTGTA
Source organism: Caloenas nicobarica (assembly GCF_036013445.1). Classification (NCBI taxonomy): domain Eukaryota; kingdom Metazoa; phylum Chordata; class Aves; order Columbiformes; family Columbidae; genus Caloenas; species Caloenas nicobarica. The sequence continues at coordinate 25,537,459 of NC_088246.1, read as the reverse complement.
ACATTGGTTCCCACTTTGAAAGCTCAGTAATCTGTGAGGCAAGTCAAAGCGGGGGTAGCACCAAATCATACAATCAGAGGGGGAAAAAAAAGTAATCTTTAAAGTGCACAGGTTCTGCTGTGAGTTGCTGATAGTGTAGTCTTGGGCAAGGGCAACACTTAAGAAAATAATTGAGTTATATAGAAAAGACTGATCTTAGTGTCAGATTCTGTTATTTTAAAATCTCCAGTAGCAATTTTATTTTCACTAGGTGGGAGTGTTTCTTCATGGTCGTCTTTTCTTTTTTTTGATATCTTTATTATATTTTTATTCTTTTTTGTTGTTGCTGTTCTGTAGATGACTGATGAAGAAAGTCACTCTTTCCAGTCAACAGCTGAAAAATTGGAAGGTGCATTACAGAGAGCTAAAAAGCAGGTGGCAATAACATTGATTTCTGATTTTCATGTTTTCCTAGTTATTTTGTAAAGCGGCGTGTTCTCAGCATTGAAGCATTTGTACAGTTTCATCTGTGCATATTTTCAGTCTTGTGACTGAGGTGGGTCCAACTCTAGCAACAGAAGTCAAATTGATCTTATAATCTGAGCACTGTGATGAAATGCAGAGAAACTCTCTGACTCTATTTTATGAAGAACAGATCTCGTGTTTCAAGACCAAGTTTCTTTCTCTGTAGATTTCAATGGAAGTTGAAGTGTTGTGAACACGCTATTGTTCTGACCTTTGGAAGAGAGAATTTGTTACTGTAACGACCCACTCACCTGAAGAAACATGTCTAAAGTGATTCTGAAGAGAGTTCTTCAGAGTTCCAGCTGACAAGGAATTGCTAGCAAACAGAAAATTACAAATGTAGTTTTTCCAGAGTTTAGGAAACTTCATTAATTCAAAGTACGTAGCATGCTCAGTGATTTTATTCTGATCAGCGTTGCATAAATGAGGATATTATTGCTTATCATAGACAGTTTTAATTTTGTTTCACATTGCTCTCTGTCTTTGGAACTGCTTTTCTTCCCTGTGGAAAGATTGGTTTTGTGAGTGTCCACAAAATAGTGCTTACCAGTATTTCAGGCTAAAATGTTTCCTATTCTTATTGTCTTGATATTCATGACCCACTCACTTCATGGAAAATTATAAATGCACTTGAACTTAACTGTTCGTGCTCGTCCTTGAAAAGATCCAGTGGAGGAAGCACAGACTGAAGTAAAACATTTTACCAAAGATGTGGTGGTGATGGCAGTGATGTTTCAAAACATCAAGTGAGATGGAATTCCTGTGTCCTCCTCCAGGACGGAAAATGAGGTTTAACAATAGATAAAGCATATAGTTCCAGGGAAGGTCACTCACAGAGGTCAGTTATAAGTAAGGCCACATATAAAAAGTGAGTACTTTGGGTGCATGGCAAATGCATGCATAACATTTTTTATAGATATGTTGATGTTGTCCTTGTTAGCTCATTGCTTAATCAGCATGGTGCCTGTGTTTAGACGCCGTCTGTAAGTCTGTGCTGTCTGTCCGTGCCTTTGCCAGCCTCTCCGGGGCTGCCGGCAGCGGGAGGCAGCTGGTGTCCTCGCTCCTTACTGGGGTGAACTGGCTGGGCAAAGCGCTGGGTCACAGACCCCATTAACTCCTTAGAGCTCTGCATGTGTTTGTCATCCTCTACAGCTGAAACTGTTCTCACCAATGAGACTGGAAACATCTGCTTCAGATACATATAACGTAATAAATATCCGGAGGAGCTAGACTAGAAGAGCAGCTGAGAAACTGCTGTCCCACAGCAGCTGCTCCTGTGTGCGACGATGCCTCACGCAGCAGCTTCTGCCTGATGCACCTCGGCTGTCAAACACAATATGCTCTTATGCAAGGAGTGCTTGTGCAACAGCTGCTTGTGCTTCGTATTTGCATCTTGTTCTGTTTCCTGGGGCTGGAATCGAAGGCAATACACTGAAAGTTCCTTTTGTGTGAAGTTCTTGCTCGCAGCACCCGTTCAAAGAAATTGCACGTGGCAAGGAAAGCAAATATCAGGGCTTCTTCATCACGGAACTTGATGTTCTGGAGTTTCTGGGGTGTTGGTCTTTGCAAACAATCTCCTTTGGAGGAGGCTTGGGTGGAGTGAGAAATTGCAGTGGGTGAGGTTTTCTGAAAATCAAAAATGCAGAAACAAAAAATACTAGTTTAATTTCAAGTTTATCCCAAACATGAAGTAATAAAGCAACTCCTCATGTTGATATGTTTAAAGTCTTGAAAGTTCCAGCCGTAGGCATTGCACTGTTTGATTGTGTTAAATAAAAATATATTTGCTGCACGTATCTTACGTTAATATACATTAAGGATTTCTCTAACAAATAGAAAATAGATGATTTTCTGAAAAATACCCATAGAGTTTAAAAGACTGGTTATCTTTGTAATCTAATCTTTGATCATGCGGGACTCTTCCTGTTGCGCAGCGGAATATTTACAATCCCTTAGAGTAGTTGAATAAAATTTGTAGCTTCTGTGGAGAGAATTTTGGCAACAGAAATTCTGCAGTGTTGATAAATTTAATTAAAAATATTTTTTCTTCTTTTAGTACTTAATAAATTTACTTAGTAAATTTGCAGATGTTTGAAGCTGAACTTGAATTATGGCAGAAGCTTCTTGATACAAAACTCTTGATTAGTTCTTGAAAAGCTTTTTATCGTTAGGAATCTGGATGGTTTGGACTGGTTTTCTCCAATTCTGTAGATAAGATTTACTTGTGTAGGTGGGTTTTACTTCTAATATGGCATGTAGTAGCACACAAGTCTTAAGAAACGTTAACATTATAAATAATGAGTTCAAATCTAATTATTCTCTCTCAGTTTATGAGGGGCATTTTTGGAATTTGTATGAATTGAAAAAATGTTAGATGGGCCCAGAGCATAGGTTACAAAGCACCTATATTGGATTATGTTAAACCTCTAAAGCTTTCAGAATTTAATTTTGAAATTTATTTTTACTTTATCAGAAGGAACCAAATTTTATGTGAAAGGATTTTTACCCTGTCAAATTATGCTTTATAATGTGGTAATTCCCCACCATCCCTAATTTTTACGTGTCTTATGTTGGATATGAAAAATGTATTCATCTCTTATGCTATAAAATACTTAACCTTGAATGAATGCTTGATATTGTTGGCAAAGTGGATGCTGGTGAAGCACATAGAGCATATAGAGTTAGAGAAAAATGTAGATTGAAAAGGAATTCTTGGGTCATCTCATACAACTTCCTGCTCAAGGCAGGGCCAGGTTCTATTGTAAGTCAGGGACCAGGTTGCTCAGGGCCTTGTTCAGTCAAGTTTTGAGACTGTCTAAAGATGGAGATTATGCAACCTGCCTGAGGAACCCGTTTCAGTGTTTAATCACTCTCATGGTGAATTTCTTTTCCACATGTTCAGTCAGTATTTACATCTGTATCTCCTTTCTACAGGTATTCAGAGACCTGAGCAAATGTTGCACAAATATGCTGCTGAATCAGTCACAAACAATGCATCTTCTACTGCAGATACCTTCTGCAATCCGGAAAAAGATTCGTCAGGCAAACCTTCAAATACACCAGGAAATGATGTCTCCCAGCTAAAATACATACTTGTTTATTAAAATCATACATGCATTTAATGACTTAGTAAACATAAGCATGCTAAATTATATTAAGGGTGTGTGTGACTTCAGTGTTTTTGGCTGTAACCTTGCATAACACACTCACTTTGCTGTGACCTGGTATTAGTAATCTTGCAAGTGGACTTGCTAAAGTTGAATTTTAAGGCAAGTGGACCTCCTGGATGTTGTGAAATTAGCCCCTGTTAAGCACAGAACTTGGTTTTACTCCATTTCAAGTGTGCTATGTGTCAGTAAAAGCAGTGAGTCTTACATACTTGCACGGTTGTTGAATTATGAAACTTTGAAAACATTGATTAAATGGTTGTGCATATTACTATATATTATGGACTGTATATTTTTATCAGAATACTGGAAGTTCTGAATTAGGTGTGTCATGGTTTAACCCCAGCCAGCAACTAACCACTGCGCAGCCGCTCGTACATTCCTGCTGGCTGAGAATCAGAAGAATAAAAGTAAGAAAACTCATGGGCTGAGATAAAGACAGTTTAATAGGTGAAGGAAAAGCCACACACACAAGCAAAGCAAAACAAGGGATTCATTCACTAATTCCCATCAGCAGGCAGGTGTTCAGCCATCTCCAGGAGAGCTGGGCTCCATCACGTGTCATGGTTACTTAGGAAGGCAAATGCCATTGCTCTAAATGTCCCCCGCTTTCCTTCTTCTTCCCCCAAAATATATACTGGGCATGATGTCATATGGTATGGAATGTCTCTTTTGTATGGAATGTCTCTTTTGTATATGCATGCTAAGTGAGTACTTTTGGAGAAAGCATTTAGATTTCTTGCTTCTGGGCTCACTTTCAGATTATTTCTGTATGCCTGTATTCATTGGATAGTGTTTTCATATGTTAACTATAAAAAACCCTTGAAGGTCCGTAATGTGTACTCATTTGACAGAATTGTATGGGGACTTTTTTTTTGCTTAGTGGTGTTTTGTTTTTTTTTTTTAGTATTTGCAGAATTAATTCACCATTTGCTCCGTTATTTAAGTTTGATGAGAGAAAACTAGAACTGCAAAATTATCCGACTGCTGTTGTAGAGGCTCAGTAGGAGGACTGTCTCACTGTGGATCCCTAATAAACTTGGAATTTGTGCTTCTGAATATTAACACGGCCTTTGACCTGTTTTTTGTGGTGTTTAAACTTGGCAATGTTATGCTGTTCAGCCTGATAACATGAACATAAATAATCTACCATGCAGCAATTTTTAAAGCTCGTAGAACCATGGAATAATTGAGGCTGGAAGGCAACTATGGAGATCTTACAGTCTGGAGATTGTACAGTCCCTGTGTGGAGCAGGGTCAGCCAAGAGCAGGTTAACCTGGACTGGGTCTGGTTGGGTTTTGAGTGTCACCAAGGATGGACACTCCACAGCCTATCTCAGCAGCTTGTTCCAGAGTTCAATCACTCTTTCTTACTAAAAAGCTTTTTCTTATAATTAAACAGAATTTCCTTTTCTCATTTTGTGCCCATTGCTTCTTGTCCTGTCACTGGATACCCAGAAGAGCCTGTCTCTATCTTCCTTAGGCCCTCTTGTCCAATATTTATACACAGATAAGATTTCCCACAAGCCTTCTCTATTCCAGGCTGAATAGTCCCAGCTCTCACCCTCTCCTTGTATTTCAGATGCTCCCGTTCCTTTATCATCATTGAGGCCCTTTGCTGGACTTATTCCAGTATGTCCATGACTTTCTCGTACTGGAGAGCCCAGAATACTGGGCGCCAGCACTCCAGTTGTGTCCCACTAGTGCTATGTAGAGAGGTCTGTGGCGTTTAACACACTCACCTGGTCTCGGCAGGGACTGAAGAGTGAAACCACCAACAGAAAAAAAAAAAACCAACCTACCGAGTAAGCTTTTCAGACCCGTAAAGCCAAAGGTTCGTAATAAAACGCTACAGAAGACCTTCAGAAAACTTGCTGACTGCTTTTGGCAGTTAAAATTTACTGTAGGGAAAAGCAAAGGAAAAGCAATTTGAAAGAGTGTAACGATCATAACTCTGCAGTGATGATCCCCCATGAAACACCAGCTTGTTAAGAGGAATTCAAATGTTGGACATTATTAGACAAGAAATAGAAAATACTTTAGAAAGCATTTTGCCATTATAAAAAAATCCAGTGCTCCCGCACGTGTGCCGTTGAAGGTGATGTGCTGTTTAGATCCCCTTGTATCAAAAAGGACACGGAACAGGGAAAGTCAGTTCAGTCTGCTGAGGACTCCTAAACAGGCACCTCTGAACTGCGAGAGGGTTTTGGGAACTAATACGGTGATTGCCTGGGTCTTAATACCCTTCCCTGAGGCCTTATGCAGAGTTCGGGTTTGCCCCAATGCATCCGTTCTCACGTTAATTTGAAACTCTGCTCCTGAGCGTTGGTGAAAGACAGAATGTAGAGATTTGCCACAGAGCAGCGGGGTTGCTGTGGCGGGCAGGGTGTGTGCCAGCACCAGAACCAGCACAGGAGCGAAAGGCCCAGGCTGCGCTGACAGTGACGGACGCTGCCCCCTGTCAGCCAGGCCACGGCGTGGGGCAAGGCCAGCTGGTGACACCCTGGCAAGGCCAGCTGGTGACACCCCGGCAACACCGCGGCACACGTGTCTCCTCAACAGAGGGCCCTGCGCTCTACAAGAGGATGGCAACAGGCCAGCATATCACACGTCTATGGTGTTCATGTCAGTGTGTAAAACCAATTTGTTAAGAGATTTGTTAAATAGATTTTCCCCAGGTCTTCCACTGGGCCTTGTTACCTAATTTCCTACAAGAGACATTGTTACTTGTTTCTACCTTGAAGTACTGTGATGAGTTGGTCCAAGATATTGTTGGTCACTAGAAGCTGAGGTGACCTTCTCGTTTCCTTTTCTGAAGGTCTCAACTTCTTTGAGGTGAGCTGCAAGGCATTACAAACAGGTTATACTAAACTTGAGGAAATATATTGCAATATGCATTCCTGTAATTATCCCACAGTATTTTTTTCTATTTATAGCTTTGCATTCATCTGTTAAGTTTCAACACATCACTTCCACTTATGTCACCAAGGGAGCAGTTAAGCCACAGTCAGACTCTGCAGGTAAGAAGCAGTTACTTTTGGTTTTGTTTTGGCCAAGAATAAATGCAGCATCTACTTCCATTTCCTGCACAGTTTGTGATCAGCTTCTCATGAAGAAGGGGACAAATCTTTTCTCTTGCCTAGCAGCAGTCTGTTACTAAGCAGCTTAGAAACAAAGATCTAAGAAAGCAGGAAGAGTGAAATAGAAGTTATTAGGACCAGCACCATGAAAACCTGTTGATCCTCCTGACCTAAAAGCCTTGCTTTCTCACACAGCGCACGACCATCCCACTTCTGGTTGTATGCAAAAGATGAACACAGGTAAGTTTTTCAATAAGCTTTGCTACCTGATATTTATTTATAATCCTTGCTGGTGTTCTGACGAATATGTATTTAATTTTTAAACACTTATGCCATGACTACTTTGTGCAGTCAGACTTTACAGCTGGCTTACACATCCAGCACTGAACCGATGGGTGCACAGAGATCACCAAAGCCTTGTTTCTTGAGAAATAGTGACAAAGCTTTCCCTTGGCTATTCATTATGCTGTCTTTAGTCAATTCTCATTTTGAAGTTAATAGTCACTAATTTTTTGTAACATTTTGTAAGGCAAAAAATATGTGGAAAAAACAGCCCGTCGCAGCACGTCAATCAGTCTGATGGACGGGTATCAGTCAGCAAGATCCAGGCAGACAGAGCACTGCACCAAGAAACCACAGAGGGAAGACCTCCTGGGACTCTACCTTCGTATGCAGGATGCAAAAAAAAGAGGTTCTTCTGTAAACAAGCAAAATGACATTTTCACTCTTCCATGTCCTGACTCCTTGAGGAGAGGTAACTGGAAAATCGCATATGTGGATTCCTGTAATTTGGGAAATAGATACTCTTGAGAAAGGCAGGCTGATGAACAGGACAGGGTATCTTTGCTTTAATTCTTAGTGGCCTACCAAAATCTATAATAGGCTTGGAAGAGAAGAGATTCCCAAATTCTGCTTACATATTTCAGATTCGTTGCCACAAGCAGCCTTATGGTGTGCTTTTAACCAAGTATGACCTTATCAGCAAGAAAGGGATCATTGATTGTGTAGGATACTGCATACATTGAAAAGGATTATCAGAGTTTGATTTTCTGAAGATGAAAATAAATGTTTCTACTGATGTCCCCTAGAGAAAGATTTGTGTTAAGAAAAAAAATTGTGTGTGTGTTTTGAACCTGGATCTGTTAACAGAGGCGGTTTACAGCAAGGCACATTTACATTGACAAAGGCAGAGAGGCAACGATCTCCTGGAAAGAAGTGGACACAAGGACCATGATCGCAGATTGCGTAGGTGGGCAGTAGGAACTTCTGAAAGTAGCTTTACCCCTAAAGGAAATCTAAACTGCTTCCTGAGAAAAGAGGAACACTCCTGCTCTGTTCTCCCTAAATGAAAGAGTTCAGAAGATTTCGAAGGAGCCCAAATTGCCATATGTAAGGAAGCAGATGCCTGGGTTTACTGTTCTGAGTCAGCTAGAGGAGAAATGTCCAGCATAGTATAATTTTGATGTTTTCAGGTAAACACAACCTTTATATCCACAGCTAGATTCCAATTATACTTCTGTTTCATTAAACAGACATTGAAGTACTTCGGCGCTACATCAAGATGCATGAACCACCTGGAGATGTTGTCCATGAAGAAATTGTTATTGTCACTGAAGAGACTGAACTTATCAAAAAGAAGTAACCAAAGAAAAATAACCTCACTGAAGCTGTAAGCCAAATGCAAGAATAAAGAAGCCAGTCAGCAAGCAGATGCTCCCCAAGAGCCAGTGTTAGAATCACCAACTAGAAGGGATAAAAAAATAAATTCATGTAAGCTTCCTGAGGGTAAGAGTGACTTCGTGGGTGAAAGAGAGACTCACAAAATACAAGATTCTGTTGTCAATGGTTGCAAGATTCTGTGGCAGGAAGCATGCAAAAATAACTATTAACTATTATAAAAATATTTCTGCCTGAAACATCATGTTTATCTTTCATAATTTTGGAGACATACTCTGTTAGCTAAGAAATGTACGAATTCTATCTGTGTGAAAACAGATTAGAACTATAATTTATTTGTCTGATCTTTCTAATTCAATAACTGTAAAGAGCACTCAAAACTACAGTACTACATCTATTATTTTTTTTCTCAGTTCTGTAAGGCCATTAAGGCCTTTATTAATCATAATATACGATATATGACCAGCCACAATAAGTGTGATTTTTGCTTCTTGTATAATATTAATTGCAAAGTTGAAGACTGCATTACCTGGCATGGAAGGCAGCATTACCTCAAAGCAAGCTGGGACTGGATACCTACAGCTAAGTCCAAACTCTAGGTGCCAGCTCCTGGATTTTGTCTGCATCTAGACTTTGCCAGGATGAATGATTCTTATGTGGCGTGGCACAGCAGCCAGAGCCCGATTTTAGAAGGAGCCCAAGGAGCCACACACTCATTTATCAGTTGTGTTTGCTTAATAGTCACTTTTCCCCAGACGAGGGTAACATTGCCCTCCCAATAAAGCTACTGCCCAAATGCAACCCATTTTCCAGCACATGTTGTTCAGGTGGTTGTAAGGGCTACTCCTCCCACAAATTTCCCACCCAGGTTACTCAAGCCTGATTCTGAGGGGTTTTTATTATGAATGGTGATCCCTTTGGTGTATAGATTTATCCATGTATTACCCAACCCCATATACACTACCCCCCAGCCCCGCCTGTAAAAATTGTGCATTTGTCCATGTCCCGTTTCCCAGCTGTTTTACTGGCAAATCCCCTTCGTACATCCTTCCCAGAACACAGTCCATGTATCACTAAAAACCCATCTGGATTTTATGTCACATGGCAAGTTGTGACCCCATATTCCTGGTGGCCACGAATATAGAGTGAGGTCTTGTATAACACGTGAAAGATGTTCATTAAGGTCTGATTGTGCCTGTGTACATGTAGCATCCCATGTTACATCATCTGTGCTCACACAGACAGACTGCATGAATTCTTCTGTAACTTTGAGTCAATTCCCAGAGTTGCCAACAACATGCCTGTGGATTTCAGCAACTGTCCAGAGGCTAATTCTCCTTTTGTTAACAGCCCCACTGCTGCTTGGAGGTGATTTGCATGTGCAGATGCATCTGCTATATTTTTCACGTTCCACACAACAAAATCTGTATCCCCAGCATCCCATAAAGAGCCACATGTTCAGTTAGCTCTCATTGCTACACTTGGTGAGGTGCTGAGTGTACAACAAAGAAAACCCAACAGCTTGGGGCTCTTGGGCAAGGAGAGGAGGGGAAGGAAAAGAGAAGTTGCTCTTTCTAAGGCAGGATCTATTAACTGGGTCCCAAGTCTGGCTTCTACTGCTTAGTGACCTCAGATCCTGCTCATCCAAGGGGGTCCATACTGGTCCAGGTGGCTCTGCTCATCATGTTCACGTGTTGGAAGGAGATGCAGAGACACAGAAAAAGCATCCAAGGAAAAAACCCCTTTTTTAGAATGTAAAACCCACAGGTATGCCAATATGCTGCTTATCAAAAAGCTCCTAACTGTGAATTAAAATCTGGAACCTTAAATAAATTCAGTTCTAGGAAAACAGGGCCTTGTCTTTTTCCCCTTGATCCAGACTTCTAATACAAATCTCTCAAAATCTTCAATGATACTCACTACAATGAGTTAGAGGTTAAAAATCATTTAATATATACCCAAAGTGAGTATTGGATGTACCTACAAATACATGACAAATACCTGAGGAAAAATAGTGTTTCTATATTTATATGACTTACAAGTATATATATAAAATGACTCATTTCTCCATTTTAACCAGTATGGCTTTGTGTAACTAAGACTCCATTCTTGAATAAATAATTGAATATTTAGTAGACAGTCTTTACACATATGACATCTGAATGTTTTGCTTTCAGCAATTAAAGCTGTTACTTGTTATTTGCTATATTTATTTGAGCCATCAGTGACTAAAAATATTTTGTTTACTTTCCCCCCCTTTTTTTTTTTTACTCAGATGAGTACTGCTATTATCATTGTGTGTAAAATTGCTAGCCAAATCACTTAAATGAGTGCCTCTTATACCATAATAGAAGTAACTATATCGCTGGAGTCCATGATTTTTAATTTTCAAGCTCTTTTATTTCTCCTACATAGATACAGAAGTGAAAATTCTCCTCAGTCAAAAAATAGTTTTAAAAAACAATGTCTGTATTATTTCTGTCGTGAAAACTTTTTCCTGTTTGGCAAGGCAAATGTTCTTGGCTAGTATTGATTTCCTACAATAAAAAAATGAGTATTTTTCTTCCTGTGGGCAGATGGAACTGTGATGTATATGCGTCAGGGCACACTCTGCATGTTCTATGCATAACTCAGTATGTTATATATACTCTGTGTATTTTAACTCTTAGCTACATGTTCCACCTTTAGAACTAAAATTGCTTAATGAAAACATCTGTTGGCTGGTCACAGAGCTTTGAAGCTTAACCCAATGCCATAAATTCAGCAGTAGTGTATCCACTCACAGTCCAGTGATGCAGGAATGAAATCTACCTACATTTTGGCACGGAGGATTCTGAATGAGAGAGGATAACAGGTGAACTCCGCTCCTTCATTTGCAGGGCATCCAAGTCTGTCTCCGTGGGATCCTGTGTTCTGTCCATTTTGTGTCTCTTCCTTTTGCCCTTCATTAACCTATTTTCTACTAGTTCTGTTTGCATCTCCAAAACTAGCAATGCTCACAGTTTAAAAAAAAAAAAAATCAAGCACCTTGCGCTGGAAACTGTTAAACTACCAGGACTGATCCTGTTCTCCCACAAATCTCCATCCCAGCTTCATTCTTCTGCACACAGGTTTGCTATACTAAGGGTGAGATAAGTCAACACATGTAAGTGGAATGTACTGTATTCAAAAATGGGGTTTTCTCAGGAACATATTACCATTTATCTGTTCCTTTCTTAGAGTGTCTTGGAAATGGTGATGAGTATCAATAGGAAGGCAGCAGCAGCTGGAAGTCAGCTTAAGAAATTAATAGAAACATAATTAGAAACCAATATTTTTATGGCATTATCCAGCTTATTAGTAGATGAGAGAAAGGAGCAAAAGCTGAAGTCATCTGCAGTAATTTCAGGATTTATCTTTATGCATGTCACTGATGTTAGTTTGTTAATCACCATCCCTAACAACATGCAATTTTGGGGGGTTCAAAATGTGTCGGCCAACTGCAGCTGAAGAGTCTCACTGGGCTTGGCATCCTCAGGAAACCCTGACGAGCATCACTGTGTCAACCATCTCCAGCTTTCTGATGATTAGGAGGGCAACTGTCTGTATCCTTACAGATTCATACGTAAGTGGTTTATTTTACGTGTACTTATTAGATATGCTGACATGAGTTGCCCTGTACTGCACAGCACCTGTAATCACTCTGTCTGTCAGGGGTGGTATCAGTATCTTCGTATCACACTGCAGCCAACAAAACAAAAATGTTTAAATGCAGAGCTCCTTTTCTGCATCAAGAAGTCTGGCAAAACATTTTAGAAGACAAGTTTTATATTTAGTCAGCTGACAGGTAGATTTTTGTATGTGATTTTTCTCCTATTTCATTGCTTAATGAATGGCAAGACCAGACCGCTAAAAAGGTATTTAAAGTTCCTGTGGGTTGTCTCCTAAGAAAAGCCGATGAGTCTTGGATCTTCCCAAACCAAATAATGATCTATCACAGTTAGGTAAGTAACAGAACTGAAGCACATTTGTTTTAGATTACCTACTATGTCACTTGATAGTTTTGTTTTTATCCTGCAGTTATTTTTGCAGGGCTTTTGTCAATCTAATCTCATTTAACTTCCTTAAATTTAGTGCTGCTGGTGATTCAAAAGCAGTGAGGGATGACATTTTTACTTGATTCTGGCTTTCACTTCAGTGGCAACGCTCACAGTTCTTTGCTTTTTCTTACAGAAGTTTCAGGTTCCATATCCCCTACCTGGAGCTCTGTTCTTTGCTACTGTAAGTAGAACATTTATACGGCATACTTTTCTTTCACAAGAGCAAGATATTATCTTGCTCCAAACTCTTTTTATTTTGCTTAAGCTTTCAAACTACGTGTCTAACGCAAGCCTGCCAGCAGTGCCCTCTCTCAGTATGACCTGCTGTTTGACGTAGGCAGATACAGAGACACGTTATCAGCAGGTCAGTCTGTGAAACAAACTTCAAACCGTAAACCATCCATTGTCCCTTTTATATTACAATTTATTAACAAGTAAGGCAAATGGCAAGCAAAAACTTTTTCATTTGGTGTAAATTGTAGAAACTCAAAAAGGGAAACTGAATGTAAGCATTGTTTTCTTCCCTCTTCCTACAAGGATTTGACAAGGAAAGCAGCTGAGCTCAAAACTCAGCCCAGTTACTTAAGTTACTTAACACTGAATTAACAGTATACCGCTAACTTCTGACCATTCTGAACTACTGCCAATATCCCTTACGTTTAGCACCTTCTCCCTTAAGCTTGACTGTTCTTCCTTGTATTTGAAGGGGGCAGAACTGAGGCTGCAGACTGAAATATATCTGGTTTATGATGTCGCGGGTCCCACTGTATTAAAAGTTGTCAATACCTGCAACTTTCAAAATATATTTCAAAGCTTTTCATTAAGTTAACACTTAACGAGAAAATCTAGTGCAACTTTTATAGACTTTCACACAACATACTAAAGTTGATTTGGGGATTTTGGGTGCTATGGTCACGTGTCCAAAAAAAAGCTGAAAAGATCTGTAAGTGTACATTTAAGGCCACTTACAGCTCTTCTTCTTCATAGGCAGCAGGAACCAGTAATCCCAGGAAATTCAGCCCATACAGGCACATCTCACAGTGTTCGGAGCCGACAGGCTTGTAAAAGGTTTAGTGCAGGGAACTTCAACATTGGTATTTTAGTATGTAGCATTTTTCCCATTCTATTTAAATATTTTAATTTGTATACTGAGACTGTCAATATATAAAATCAGTCTTTACATCCCCTAGCAAATGTTTTTTTCATTTGAATTGGCTGAGGTTTTTTCTTACCATCATTAATTGCAAAGACTGAGAAAAACACTTTGAAATCAGTTTTGAGACCAAGGTAACACATGCACAAATAGTAACGATGTGAAACTCGAATTACGCATCAGTGTTGGCTTGCTCAGGAAATGAAGATACATTTCTGTCATGAGGATGCCAGGATGGCAAAGCCAAATAACATTAATTTTTAAATCTGCATTCAGCTTTCCAATAAACTTATCCCCTTACATGAGCAAAGTTCAGCAGGAAGCTACATACATAGGCCCACATTTTAGATTCAGCTGAATAAAAGTCCTTTAAAAGGTGACTGTTTTAAACAGGTACAGCCTTGCAGATGACAGGTTTTAGTCTGAAGATAAGAAACTTAAGTAGATCACTCTTCTCCAGTGTAACAGAAAACTGTTAACTGCATCACTAACCAAGTTCAGTGTTCATTTGAAGCTAGTCTTAAATTACTTAAGAAGTAAACAAAAACTGCAGTTACAGTTAACTCCTTTTCTGGAAAATAAGAAAATAAAAATGCTAAAGGTGACTTTCAGAAGTCAATTATTTGCTCACCAAAGTTGAAGATGGCATGAAACTTGTGCATTTGTCCCAAAATGGGCAATAATGTCTGAAGAGGAGAACACGGAAATGACGCAGCAAATGGAAAGAAAACTTCCACTTTAAAGATCTGATATAATTTAAAATAAATAAATACCATAATCCATAAAGTAAAATCAACATTTTATAATTTTTTTAAACTTCTTGTATGGGCTTCACAGACCTGAGCATATACCCAAAATAACTCATCCAAAATACTCCTTTAAAAAATTATAAATTATTGGTAACAGTTTCTTTAATGGAGATTGCAGGAGTTGGTCCCACATGAGTCCATATATAGCCCTTCTCTGGTCTTGTAGGAACTGTAGGGAAGGGAGATGATCGAGATTTGAAATATTCTGAAGGTGCATGACAAACAAATTCTAAATACTCCATTTTCCTTGGGAGGTCTTCTTCTGGTCCTAGGGAAAAAACCAAAACCAAAACCAAACACTCTTAAAAGACAAAATCTACAGGCATAAAATTGAAGTATGCAGAACTTAAAAATATGCAACAACAGCCAATATCCCTTAAGAGAATGTGCCTTTTCAATCAATGACCCTCTTGGCTAAGCAGCCTCAAACACTAGACAAGAAACCTCTACCTTTATTTTTGCTGGGCTGATTTTTTTTTTTCCTATTTGAAGCATGTGTTTATTATTTGAGTGAAGTACTTCAGTTAATATATTTTAAATAGATGCTATTTGTGGCCTGCCTGTCAAAAGGACTTTTCTGAGTTACTAATAATTTTATAATCAGTAGCAGAACACTCTCTATGCCAGTGCTTGCACGCTATGTATTTTAAGCACCCAAGATAAAGATCAGCTAATTTGGGTCACTTTAAAAAGAAATAGCTTGGGCTGGTACATAAGGTTTATACTGTAATAACTTTGATTCTATCTATGGAGTAATAATTTGATCCTTAAAGTTGCAAGACTATAATCGTGCCCGTGAGCACAAATATTCAAATCACACCACAGCAGTGCTAATCCATATTACATATGTAAGAGAAATGACAAAGGTTATTCAAGTAAATGAGATGCATACAAGATTAGGGTCTAAAATGCGGAAATTGCATAAATGATCTTGGCAAAATAAAAAGTCCATTTGAAAAATACAAGTCCGCATCAGTCAAAGCACATATAAGTAGTTGTATAAAATGAAGGCTTAGAGTTTACCTATGATGTAGGATGCCGGGTCAAAACAATCCTTGGGGCTGGCTTGCGTAGGAATGAGCCAGGTTAGCGCAGCGCTCTTTTCACAGTATTGGTCCTGAATAAACCCACGGATCTGAGCGTAGTATGTTTTTCCATCCTGCTCATCAATCACTGAAACAACATCTCCAATTTGATAGTATACGCCCTAAAAGACATACAAATGATAATTAAATCAAACAATCTGGTTTTAGAAGCTTTACTCTGTGATTCTGATTCATTTCTTAAGTATCAGTAGTTTAAATTATCTCAAATTACCCCAGTCTCGAAAGACAGCCTTAATTCAGCCACATGCAAAAGGACGGCGGCATAAGATAGAGTGCTGTCTCACCTACACAGTCATCAGCGCTGCTTGTGCGCAATCACCCAGTGTCTAGGAGTCTGAGTTCAGTCCCAAAATTGCTTATGAGACCAGACAGGCAATTCCGCATGGTTTCTGTCTGCCTAATCTCTCAGAAGCAACGTGGCCTTATCCATCTTCAAAAAACAGTGCTCTCAGCTGCCCTACATCCCCCGCTCCCAGGAGCGCTACACCTCCTGCCTGCAGAGCGGTGACGGTTTCATTCTGTCAGAAGCAGGAGAGTGCAACACCACCTTCTAGAAAAGGTAACTGTAGTAGTTTCCCTGTGTATGCAAGGAAAGCAGCTTTCTGTGCATGAAGAATTTTGCTCATTTGAATGCAGAGGAGTCCCAAAAGACAGATTCACGTCTTGCCACCTCCCATGTCTCTCTGCAATGTGAGGCTGCCCAGCAAAGGCAACTCATGTCATGTCGTAACAGCGTCGCACAGCACAATGCAGCACCTGTGCTATCAATATTGGAGTTTGCCAAGCATCACCCAGGAGGGTTCTGTTTATAAAACAGATTTAAAAGACCTCAAAAACCCCAAACAATCCCCTTCTCAACAACACAGCAAAGTATCAAAAGAAAAACATTTTGCATAAAGAGACCAGGTTAAATAAAAGTTTTGACATAATTCTTATGAATTTCTGAAAAATCCAAACACACATGAGAAAAGGCATCAATGCTCTTCCAAACTAGTCAACACGAGAGATCCACTTGGGACACGAGACGCAAAGCATCAAGTCTCTAGACAGCATACGGAAGCTCAGTCTACCACTTCTCCGGCTATGCTGTCTCCCAGTGGCTGTCCTGACCTTTTCTTTGGGGGAAAAGACATCTCCAATGGCTTGCTTGTACTACTGGGAAACAAAAGCAAATTTCAGAACTTCAAAATACTAACGCCTTGGCATGCTGGTAAGAACGCTTTCAAGCACGGCTGCAAGAAGGGCTAGCTTCTGCTTGCATTGCAATAGTCCACATATCTCATTCCAGGGTGTTCCAGACTGCTTGCACCCAGCTCTGAAACCAGAGGCAGTTTAGACTTTAGGGCAGCACGACCCATCCCCTCTACAGGCAATATTCTCTGCGCCTAAGGTAGGAAACATCACACAAATTCCGACAGTCAGCTATAGTTGCTTTTGCTTGACCTCTGCACAGTGAAAGTTAAAAGTTTGAAAAGTCTGATTGCAGTAATTACTAGGGAAACCAGATGCATCTTTTTCTTGGATGAAAAAATGGCACAACTATGTAAACTACTGTGGTAAACTACCTTGCAAGACTTAACAGCAATGACAATACGGCAGAGCAAAATCCTACAGAGTGGCTAGGCAAGGAAGAACAGTTTCTGTGAACACATCCCTAGCGCTTGCACTACCTGCGGTAAGTTTTGAGGCTGGAAACGGAAACAGAAACAGCAAGACCCTTTTCACAAAAAAACTTGCGTAAACCATACCTTGTAAAAGATGGATTCTGCTGTAATTATAGTGGATACAGACTCAGGAGCCTTGATGGGCTAAGGAAAGAACACAGAAATGGAAAATCAAGAGTGCTAAACCAAACCCACCACGTAATAATTCCATCGGGTTTTTTTGTTTGTTTTAGACAACGAGCTGATGCACTATCTTCTTAGAAAAATCAGTAAACACAAGAACCCGGGTGCAAATATTTACAACACCTGCACTTTAGAACTGAAAACGACAACGCTAACATTTTCATTCCCAGGATCTTCAGTGGAGAAGCAGGAACTAAATCCACGTGGCCCGTTTCTATTTACACGAAGCTCCTTCCCTCGGGCACGGAGCCCGCCCGGCACGGGCCCAGCACCCCCCGGCCAGGCTCGGGCTGGTTTTGCGGCGGGAGCTGCAGGACCCCGCGCTGGGCCCCACGGCAGCGGCGAGGAAGCGCCGGCGGGGCCCGGCCCTTCCCGGGGTCCGAGCGAGCGCTCCGGCCCGGCGCTCCCCGTCCCCCCCGCGAGGCCCGCACACCGCCTTACGTTTTTCAGCTTGAAGATGTGCCTCCGCCCCTTGCCCTTCGTGGAAACCTTCTTCTCCGCGGCGGGCGCTGACTTGTACTTGGTGTTCCTCAGCCGCGCAGAGCGCCGGTGGATCTCCTGCTTACTCTGCGGGGGGAATTACCGGGTAAGTGCACGGCAAGGGCGCTGCCCGGCCGGGCGGGGGGGCGGCCCGTCCCAGGCGGTGTGGCCGGGCGCTGGGCCCCGGCGCGCTCACCTGCTTCCCGCCGCCGCCGCCGTTGCTGTGCTGGGCGGCGGCCGAGGTGGTGGCGAAGGCGGCGGGCCCGGGCGGCGCGGAGCGGGCCGTGCAGTTGTTACACAGGATCTCGCCCTGCCCGCCCTTCTTCCACATGGAGGAGGACGTGCTGCGGCACACGCTGCAGGTGGGTTTCAGCCCCAGCGGCATCCTGCGGCCGGCGGCGGGGCCCGCGGCCCCCGGCTGCGAGACGCGGGGAGCGGGGCTGCAACACCGGCCGCGGCGCCGGCCCCTTCCCGCCGGCGGCGGATGTGGCGGCGGATGTGGCGGCGGCGGGCGGGGCGGGGCGGCCGGCCCTGCCCTCTGCTGGCTGCGGGCCGCCCGCTGCCGGAGGGGCCGCCGTGCTCAGCCCCGCGGGGCAGCGCTCCCGCCGCGCTGCGGCCCGGCAGAGGCGGGCGGCTGCGGCCTGGCCCAGGCAGGGCGGCGCGGTGGGGGGCCTCGGCTTGCCGGGGGCGTCTGGGGGCAGAGCCGCGCTCTGGGGGTCCGTGTGCTGGCGGGGTCAGGGCTGTTTCTGTCAGAAATGGCAGGCAGCACGTGTTGGTTCTCGGTCTCCAAAGAGACGGGGTCCCTGTCCCAGCAGGGCATATTTATTGCCTCAAGGGGGGCTGGAGCATCTTTCTTATGAGGAGAGACTGAGAGCTGGGTCTGTTCGGCCTGGAGAAGAGAAGGCTGAGAGGGGATTTACCAATGCTTACAAATATCTCGAGGGTGAGTGTCAAGAGGATGGGACCAGACTCCTTTCAGTGGTGCCCAGCGATAGGATGAGGGGCAATGGGCACAGACTGAAGCACAGGAGGTTCCATCTAAACATGAGGAGAAAGTTCTTCACGGTGAGGGTGCCAGAGCACTGGCACAGGCTGCCCAGAGAGGCTGTGGAGTCTCCTTTGGAGACATTCAGAACCCGCCTGGACACATTCTTGTGTGATCTGCTCTGGGTGATGAACCTGCTTTAGCAGGTGGGGTGGACTAGGTGGTCTTGAGGTCCCTTCCAACCCCAACTATTCTGTGATTCTGTGAAAACAATGATGGAGAGAGCAGTGTCCCTCCATACTGGTGAGACCCAGAGGCAGCCCAGGAGGAGACCCAGTACCCGCAGCCAAGCACAGAAGCTGCCGCCGGTACCTGCCCCATTCCCGTTTGCGGGGGGACACTTGGCTCCATCGCATGAAGATGTACAGCTGTCATCCTTCCTACTCATGGGAAAATTGGGACAAGAGATGAACTTAAGTCGTTCTGATTCAGGAGAATGGTGACGTTGAATCTTACCCTCAGTATAGGCCAGCTTTGGTCTTCATTAAGCCAACAGTCCCTCTTGCATAGACCCTCAGTCACATATCAAATAATTTCAATGGCTGGGGAATTAACACATCTTGGTGAAGCTTTGCCAGCTGAATGCAGGAACCATAGATCAGACAGTGGTTCCTCACCCTGATGCAACTTACATAGCCCTAAATCATCCCTTATAGATGTTCCTGTAGTCTGATGTTAAGAAATAAATGCCTATTCACACATAAGGATCTGCAGCCTATTCGTTTCCATATTTAGCCTTCATCCTTTTGTTTCATTTAAACCTTTGGTGCAAATTAAGTCGATTTACTTTTGTTCTCAGTGGACACAAAGAACAAATCATCTTCTTCCTTGATATTTTTTACATTGAGGAAAACGATCCTGCTAAAATCAAATTGTGTAAAAGGAGGCTATGTCATTCAATGGTATTATGGTAATAATTGCAAAATGAGTAGACAGAGTTTGCAGGGATCTGCTCACAGATGCTCACCAGCATGCAGCGTGCCCTGGCTGGAGGGTGCACTTCCCAGTTGTTACTGCCCCTGCAGCTTTGCCTGTTTCGGTTTGGACTCATGGGCAGCTACGCTTAACCTCATGCACTCCTCTCTTTCACACCAGCTTTGACTTTCTTGTCTCAGGTGCCAAACATTTCCTTGTTTTGATTTAAATTCTGTTTTACCTTTGTCTCCTTTCAAGCTGTTCATAGTTCTTGGGCTGTTATTTTTTTTCTCTGCTTCTTTAATCCATCCCTCTGTAGTTGTATGTGATTATCTTGCAGATCAGTGATCTCACAGAGACCTTTAAACTCTTCCCACTGTCCTTCCCAAGCACCCACCTCAGAAGTCCTCCACTGCCGGGGCCCTCTCAGTGCCGTGACATTGACATAGCATCACTAGTCTGTGTAGAAATGGGGTAGAAATGAGTCATGTCCATTTCCGCACAGATAGGTACCTAGTACTCTGTGAATTTCATAAGATATAGTGTTAATGGATAACAAGTAAATTTGGAAATAGTTGGTTTTTTTGACTCCAGTTTTGCTGTAGCCTTTCAACCATCTTCCCCATCCTGCTTCTTCCCCTTTGGTCTTTCCAAAATGAGGCTGCAGAGTCATTTCCTCTTCTGCCACAAATGCAGAATGTATGTATTTTACTTATACCTGTATATTCTGAATTAAATATACTACCGTATATTGTTCTGATAACTTACCTACTGTGATTTTTCTTCTTTTAAATAATAACATGCATAAAGAAAAGAACAAAACCAAACCAAACCAAAACCAACCAAACAAAACCCCACAAAACCTCAAGCTTTAAGAAGCCTAATCTGAGGTGATAATTTAAGATAATCCAATGGGTTTTAGCCAAACATATTTACGTAATGTCGACAGAAAAGAATTTTAAGTCAGTATTTCTTGACAAGTCAAAGTGCGGCTTCGTTAATGACTGTTGCTTCAATGGAACCTTGGTAAAATGACACCTTGATATTAGGGTGCACTTAGTATGATAATTCTGTCGGCCTTGTGAAAGGCCCTTAGAGCTCCTGTGATGGAGAGGCCGGCTTGCTCTGAGTGCTGTTTGATCAGTCCCTGCCTAGCCTGATGGGTAATGGAAAGAGCAGTGGTTAGGATATTTTGTCAAAACCTGAGAACAGCATGTCTTTTATTTTGGTTACAACCAATTCAACTAACATGGCTTAGATCTTTTTGTTGCTTGATACTTAACAGTTTATGTAGTCAATAACTGAAATATTCTGATTTGAGAGCTGCTGAGCACCTGGTAGCTATGGGTAGCAGGGGATGGAGGCTCAGGACTTCTTAGATGTACCCCTCTCGAGGTTCCTCTCTAGAGGATCCTGAGTTTGACAATGATGATCCTAAATTTTGAGCATCCTCTATAGTTTCCTGATTCTCTTTGAACTAAACTCTCTTTGAAGCTGAAGGAAGTTGAAAGGCGACTGCTAGACTGTGGCCTGATTGGAACTGGAAAGCCTGATTTAGCTGAGAGATTTTGCACAGTGTAAGCTCAGCTAAAGCTGGTCAGTAAATCTATTTTCTTCCAATTAATGCATATTTCCACTTTATTTTTGCCTCAATAAAAGAAAGGAGTGCTCTTGACTAAGCTCTTTGGAGTCACCAGAACACTTCCCTGCTCTGAGAGACCTCAGATGTAAACAGGCGGGACAGAGAAGTGGAGAAAACAAAAGGATGGCTCCACCTGGGCAGCGGGAGTGTGAACGTTAGTGACACACCGTCCGTCTGTGCTGAATTGTTTCTTCTGGGGAGCTTCTAGGGAGGGTTTGTTGGGAGTGATTCACTCACACAGACTGCATCTCCTGCTTAGGGACTTGAATTGTTCTGCAGTGGATTTAACTGCACTGCTTCCTCTTAGCTTCCTACTGCTCTCCCATAGTTTGGTGGCTCACATCTGAAGAATCCTTTATTCTAATGCTCTGTGTGTCCCTGTTCCACAGTCAGCTGCAGAGGATGCACCTGGAGTGCTGCTCCAGAAATATTTGTGTTGTAAGTGCATGTAATTTGGTATGAATCTGAGCGACTGCTGCACTTTGCCTTTCCACATGGTCCTGTACTAAGGTATTACTTGCATAAGTAGCATGCATCTATCTTTGCAACTTTTGGGTCTTAATTACTCATTTAAGTGTGTGGTAGAGCCAAGAAGTAACCGCAGATTTTGTGAGGTCTTTGGTTTCTGGCCCCATGGTACCTGGCTATGTCAAGCAATGGCAGAGACCGCAAGTATTTGTTCTTTTAAAGCATGTTCAAGCTGGCTCTCAGACTACTTCAATTGTACTCTAAAATACTTCTGTGATACAAGAACAGCAAAAACACACCTTTTAACAAAAGTTAGTATTTCTGCACTTATGTTCTGTCAGTTCAAGCTCTCAGGACTTATTTGCGTAATGGTTGACAGTGTTTTTCTATAGTATCTTCTTGCAAATGGGGATTCTATGAGACAGGCTTTCTGCTTAACAGGTTACTTTGCAGCTTACTGTTTCTGCTTCATTTGAGAGAGTTCTTAAGGATCTACCGCTTGGAGCAGTTTTAACCTAAGTCTTTGAACAGAATTTGAATTAGTGGTCCCAGCTAAACTACATGCCACTAAAAACGCCTGAGGCTTGGTTTTTATCCTTTACAATTACGATGCAGTATGATGCCCAAGGGGCACAACCTCACTTGTGACTTAGAGATTATGTCTCGTGGCACTAGTGACGAAAATAGGTACTGCTGTGGACTGACTAAGGAAGTTTGTTTTCTTTATGTATGTTTTATTGTCTCCACTATAAGCCAGTGTGACAGATGGAAGTGAGCTCTGATTCCTGAAGGCACACATGCACATTCCCACTGTGCATGTAAGCTAACTTGTTAATCACATAGACTTTGTCTTTATTTAATTAGTAAAAATATATAAAGGAGATCTGCCAGTTGTATAAGATGTGCAAACCAACTAGAGTTTTTTTACCATTGCCAGTTTATTACTGTTTTACACTTAGATTTCAAAAACATGTCAGAATTTGTTCTTTTCAGTCAGCTGTATTTAACAGGTTACTTGGGATTGTCATAGTAGTATTTTTTTATTAACTTTTCCTCTGGGGTAGGCAGCTCCCCACCCCCTGCTTCTGATGCAGCCTCCCATGGATTTTTTTAAAGCGGCGCTCAAGTCCTTCCGTGGCCATAGTTCTGTATATGGCATGGGGAGTCCCTGTTGCTGAGGAACTGTGTAGTTAGAGCCTCTCCAAACTCCTGAAAGGTGGAGGGCTCATGGTATAATTTTTGTGTCTTTTTGTCTCGTCATACACTAGTCAAAGGACCTGCGGTAGCAGGCAATAAACTGAGCCTGTTTCATTGATTTTCTCCAGTGGAACTTCACTGTAGTACCTGAAACATTCCTGGTTCTCATCTCCTGGTTCTGATCTTAGTACCTGTGGCCTTTGGCATTCTTTGTGACACTCTTCAATGTCAAGTATACTTGCAAGTACACGAGACAATTGCGAGTATGCCTCATTTTCCTTGAAGCTCTGCGGCACGTTGATGTATTTGCTGGATTCTGCAACCAGTTCAAACTTGCCTAGGATATTTTTCCATGGTTTAGTCCGGGGAGCTTTGCTTACAGTTCCTGTTTTATTCCTTGTCTGGCTCTGTCAGTGAACTTCAGCCTTTCTCTACTTGGTTATTACAATGGAAGGTAGAATTACACTCATCCTTATTTGAGTTAATTGAAATTTCTTCAAAGATGAGACTGGACTGCTGTGCTGTGTTGATACAGCAGAAGCCCTGGACTCAAGCAAAACGTAGAAGGGCTGACAGACATGAAAATAGCAATGTAATAGGAAATTGTAAGCAGATATATTTTCTTTACATAACAAACTGCTGTTATGTTTCAGTGTAAAGATTTCCAATGAGATTCTACAGAGCAGAGTAAGATAAAAGACAAAACATTTTTCATAATTTTTTTTTTTAACAGTAGCTACAAATAGGTTACGTCATATTGGAGTCTTTAGTATAGTATTTTGATAGTCTATTCAAAGTGTATCCCTTGTGTTATGACACCCACTTACCTAGTTTAAATCTCTAACTATTTTGGAGAAGACCGGGAACAGAAAATGCAAAAATCCATCAAGACTGGCTGTGTATCAAGGGGAAGTTACCTTATCTAGAGCTTTTACATATCTCCTTGTATAATAAATAAACATTATATACAGCATGAAGGTCTACATCCTAATGTTGCTTTCTGTGCCATGTATACTGTGTTCACTTTGTATAAAGAGCGTAAATGTGTTTTTTACTTAGACCATCGAAGACCCTACCAATTTCTTCTGCCTTCCAGGACAGAATGATTATCAAATAACGGGGAATGGAGTTGGATGGCTAAATTATAGCCAAGCAGAATTTGGACTGTTGTGCTCAATAACACTGTCTGTATACTCTCCAGGAAGCAGAACTGGAAATTTAAGTGGGTGCTTGCTGCTGAATTATACGTAAAGACATCATGGTCAGAAGGAGGGCCTCACACTCCAGATGCCTGAACAGAAAATAAACATGATCAATTTCAAAATAAGATTTTTTTTTTAATTGCAGAATGTGAAGATTTCTCCTGTAACATGTATAAATTCTAGTAGTCTTTGCAATTGCATTAGAGAGGCTAATTAATGATGTTGCTGTTTGTTTGCATCCCTAAAGATTATGATGATGTTGATTACATGGACTTCCATGCTAAAAAATGTGGACAGCAAGACTGACTGTGGCATTTGCAGAGTAAAAATGCTAGCATCTGAGCAAGACCTTTTTTTTTGGAATAGGTTATCATAAATAAAATTGATCTGATAATTAGAGCAGAAGGTGCAGTGGCCAAAACAGAACTGATGAATAATTTGAATACTTACGTTCACTGTCACTCAAGGAAAATCATCTGGGTTCATGAACTGATAAATACTCCTTAAAACCACTTGGGTAAAGGTAAATCATCCTTATGCAGTGAACAATTCTTACGTAAAACCCCCAAGGCAAAACCCCCTGTATTTTTTGCCAGTATCTTGTGATGGATATGACACATATACTTGGATGAAAATTGCACTATAATCTGAATCCTGAAGATTATATATTTGCAGGACTGAATATCTATCTGGATATACTAAATATTTTCTTGCTTATATTCCATTTATCTGGATATTCATGCAAATATCCACCTTCTCAAATTCGTATTTCACTGCAGAAGGGACTTCTTTAAAGATCAAGACCTGCATATATTTAAAATAACAGCATCCTGCTAACAATTTTAACATTTTGTTGGTGAGATCAAACCGTAAGTATCCATGAAGAGCTGAGGAAAAAAGGGCTTTGCAGTTAAGTTAGGAAACATTTTTATTTACCTCATTATTCTATTTTTAGTAATTTTTCATGAACTACTTAAATTGTTTTATCTGGTTATGTATTTGGAGAATAGTATAAATTCTAAACTTGCCTATTTTTGAAGTAGAATGAAAGCATATCGCTGCAGGATATCAAGCCTTCTTTCCTTCCTTTGCTGTCATACAAAGACAGACAGCAAACACAGCTTTATGCTGTATGACAGGGGATCCATCTCCTTTGGATGCACATCTTGTGCTTTACTCTTTAGTTAAAAGGAGGAGATGGGAAAGGTGACACCCGGTTTTGCATCATCACTGGCTTCTCTACATCTTTCAAGTTCCCTTATCTGGCTGATCTTCAGAAGAGTAATAAGGACAATAATCAGTATATTGTGTAGTTCTGAGGAGGCGGTCAAGAATTTTTAGTGAAGAAACCAGCTATTATAGCTGTGTTTGGCTTCCATTGCCACCAGCCTCTGTGCCTTGTGTGTGCTGGGAGGGGGAAGAGGAGGAAGACAAGGCAATAGTGAAATTGGCCTTGATAAATGGATCTCTGAAAGTGGGCTGTGGGGGTGTCTGCTTTTGAAGCATATTGTTGTGATTTTAAACACCTCAGAAAGTATGTTTTAAATTTGTGTATCTATTAGTATGTTCTAGGTGCCATAAAACCAAAAATCCCTCTTGTGATACTCACCATCTTAGTAGAACTCGGTAGTTGCTGACTGCAGCGTGTGCAGTGACACCACAGCAGCAGGTGATGGGAAGTGCCTTGCAGTGAGTGACTAATCCAACTTTGTCCATTAGATTTTAGAAGCTCTCCAGCATCTTGGCGTGTTTGTTGGAGGAAGCTAATTAAATTACTGTTAACAATGAACAGAATAGTTCATGTAACAGAGGCAGGCTGGAATTTCCTGGTAACAATGGAGCCTGGATATTAAGTGTCACTTAAGTAACTAATTAACAAGATCTTCCTCAAAAATTAGTCCCCCCACTCTCTTTAGCACCACTATTTGTAATGACAAGGCTTTACTCTTTACGAAAAACAAGTGCACAATATGGCTGTAGCAATTAGTGGAGAGAGTTCAGAGAAGGACAATGAAGCTGGTGAGGGGTCTGGAGCAAGTCTGATGAGGAGCGGCTGCGGGAACTGGGGCTGTTTATCCTGGAGAAAAGGAGGCTGAGGGGAGACCTTATCGCTCTCTACAACTACCTGAAAGGAGGTTGTAGCATGGAGGGTGTTGGTCTCTTCTCCCAAGTAGCAAGAGACAGGACAAGAGGAAATGGCCTGAAGTTGTGCCAGGGGAGGTTTAGACTGGATATCGGGAAAAACTTCTTCACAGAAAGGGTTGTCAGGCATTTGAACAGGCTGCCCAGGAAAGTGGTGGAGTCACCATCCCTGGAGGTGTTTAAAAGACTTATAGATGAGGTTCTTAGGGACGTGGTTTAGGGGTGGACTCAGCAGCATTACGTTAATGGTTGGACTAAATGATCTTAAAAGTCTTTTCCAACAAAAACGATTCTATGAATTAAGACGATATTGTCTGGTTTAGATTTTGTTTTCCAAGCAAACAAATACAGGTACCTTACATTTACAAATCAAAACATTCAACTTATTATATGGTCCCATCTAATCTGGCATGGGACTGAACATATCCTAAAAATGTCTGTCATCAGTCTTAAGAAGCTACTACAATAAGTCTAAGATGGAATGAGACAGAACGGAATTAGTTTAAGTAATAAATGTTTAATCAAAGAATTTTACATATTATTAACAGCATTCATTTGGCCAAACATCTACATGGTTGTAGTATCCTACTTGTATATAAAGTGGGAATGTATCAAGTATAGACTATGAAAGTGCAAATAACAATTCAAGGTTAGAGTAATTTTTTTACATTATAAAATTAACAGGTTTACAAAATAGTCTTGCCAAACTTTATTTTTGAATTGTAAAGTCAATGACTATGGTGTTAAAATAAGTACCAAGAAAATACAAATTTAATAGGCTAATTTCATGCTTATAAGAGTAACACGGAAACAATGGATATACTGCACAACCTAACCAAATTACAAAGAACCAGAACCCACAAACTTCACTATCTTCACAGAGAGCACTCTTACATATCTTACTGTAACTTTGCAAGACATCTCAATGCAAAACACAATCTTTTTGTGAGAATCTTTCTCTTCAGAAATTACGGTTCCAGGGAGCTATGTGAGTTAAACAACTTTCAGACCAATTCATTATGATGGTTCATGAAGAACTGTTTTAGTTGAAGGATCTTATACCATGGAACAATTTAAAATCGGTGTTTTTCAAAGATGTCCAAAGCTTCACAATTATGTCAGGAGTAGGGCAGCTAAAGCTGGAAAATGATTTGTGACACTTCTATTCCATTCTCTCTGAAAGATGCTTGCAAAATGACCAAGGTTCTTATGGGGTAAGGGTAAAATATTCTTATTTCAAATTTTACTAATATTAACCTTGTGACTGTAAGGTTCAAAAGCTGGATTTGCATGAGTTAGTTACCAAAACACTCACTTGAACTCACAGTAATCAATACATAAACTTTGCTATCATGACACTTGCCTATGCACACTCAGTAGTAATAAACTTTTATATCATATCAACAAATCTCCGGTAACAGTTAAGCAAAACTTAAAATGGAGTGTATGTAATTTGCTTGTGTTATGACAAGTTTTGACTATATGTCATTAAAACAGCCATTTCAACAACTTACTCTAGTTGTAATTACATACTGTACCATTGTATCTCACTAACTGTAGATTGATGCTTTTAAGCAAATCTAAAACCAGTATTTTTTTTCACGGTACAACAACTAGGAAAAGGTTTTTTTGTGGTTTTCTTTTTTACTTTTTTTTTTTTTTACACTAAACAGTAATCACACAGCAAATGAATATTGTGCAATTGAACAAATACCTAGCAGTGTTTTGTTTATGCAAAAACACTGACTTAACATTTAGTTATTTACTGTAAAGGCAAGGCCATGGGTGGTTTTATGGAGGTCTTTGCAATTAATAACATAGTTACTCCAGAGCAGACACTGAATTTGAATTACTTGTTTAACTGTGGCAACTATCCAGTTGGGTTAGGCAAAGGCACCGTAACATGTTGAGCAGAATGTATTATCTGAACTTTAATTGTGGGACTGGCTAATATATGAAAATCCTGTACTCCTATATTTTTATAAAATGTTATCATTAAAAGTAATTGCACTATTAGTGCATAGAATGCTTTGTAGAATTATGAAAACAAAGAAGTATGATTGCACTTCCATTAAAGTGTCTCTTAAAATACAGCATAGCTGTTGCTGACTCACTGTATTTTAATATTTAAAATAACTGTTTAACAGCAGCATTAGGTTTTATTAACTTAAGATACAGGCTACATTTAATTAAATGCAGTCGCCATGGCAACACATGCCAGTTAAATTTAGAGAAGCAATGCTACCCAGTGGTTTCTTTCACTGCTAAGAATTGTGGGATTAGTTTGACAGGTAACACTGCACTGTTTCGTTAGGCTACCGCCAGCTAACTATTCACAGTTTGGCACATTTGGACTGTAAATAGACATGAAAAAATCTTTGATTTTAAAGGGAAAGAATATCCCCTAAAACTGGTTCCTGGAGCAGTACTAGAAAGAAGCATTGAATACCTCCATTCACACTGCCAACAAAAATGAAAAGTGAGTAAGGAAAAGTTATGGAAAACAAAAACAAAATGCAAATGAATTGCTAAATGTTATTTTGGTGAAAGAATGAGTTCTAAAAAATGGAATAAACTATTTCTTAGGAAAACCAACCAAAGTAATCAGTGTAAGCCTTTAATCCGTATGTTCAAGTTAAAGATCATCAACCTAAGGCTAAACAGATGCTGCATTGTATTAGGAATGTGGAATACAACCTACTTATTCCTTTTTCTTGAGCACAAAAAGGCAAGTACTACCTAATTAAATGCAAAGGATGTTCCTTGAAAGGTTCGCATTATTACAAAGAACTACAATTCAAGAGAACTCCTCAATATCCGTTGTTATGTCAGTGGTTACAACTGAGCTGCAATTATGTGGATCAAAGCCTCCATAATGCTTACTCCACATACTGTACCATCTGTCACCACCACTCATTTACTGCAGATTTAGGTTTTATTCATACCAGATGCACGTGTTCAATCCATTCACTTGAGGTCTGAGGAGTCTGACTTGAAGTATCTCCTGAAGCGTCCAGGGTGCTCATTACCTCCCTGTTACTATCACCACTTTGTGATACTGTTTCACCTGGAATAATGTTTTCTTCAGAAGTGCCCTCCTCTGTTTGGGTTCCTCTGCCTTCATTTTTGAGTGCATCCTCAAATAGTGCATGTTCTTCCTGAGGCTCCAGCCCTGTGTCTGTGAGATTTGGTTGCCCTGCTGACCCGTCTTCAGTACTGGGTTGCTGTGAATCCTCATCCGTTTCCGTAGTTGTTGAGGGGATCAGAGCAATACTCTGTGGGTTCATGTCATGAAACCAGGCCATTATATTTCCAAGTAGATTTTCACTGGCATTGGGATCTTGGCTGCTGGAGTCAGCGTCACTAGATGTTGAGTATAATCCACTTCTTGTATCGCTGCGGGGGTGTGAATGAAGACGATCAGCTGAAAAGGGATCATCGCCTGTACCAAGTCTCATCAGACTGTCACCAAGTTCTAACAGCTCAGAGCTGCTCAAGGCGCCTCTTGGATTATTTATACTTATGGGAACAGAGTCCAATCTTGTAGGCAAAGAGGTACCTATTGCTCCTAAAGATGCCTCATTATTTAGAAAGTCTCTAGTTTCTTCATCTATGGCCAAGCCAGATTCTTGTAATGATAACTGAATAGCTAGCAGGATGTTTGGGTCATCTTCATCCAAAGAGCTCAGAGCCTGTCGAAATACATAAGGTTGCTTTCAGAATCGAACTTTCAACTTCTTACATATTTTGGATCAAAAGTAGTTTGGGCTCAAATCTAAAATTCATTCATTATTCCTACATGTCATTTATCAGAGCAAGTTTTTACTGACACAGTTGACAACACAATTTAAAGGTGACTACTGTTACATTAGTGATTGTTTAGCAATTCTTACCAATGTGAATGCATAATTTGTTGTCCCAGATTCTCCCTCTCTCATCGAAGAATTAAGAAAATTTGCAGAGAGACAAAATGACACAGAAAAGCAGAGCAGAGGAAGGCAGGCAAAGCAGAGAGAATGGAAAAGGGCTTAGGGGGAGATACCTGAAGAGAATCCTGGTTTTCAGAGCGACTGACAGAGGTATAGTCATGAAGCGAAGAGCTGTGCAGAATACCCATAGAAGCTGAACTCACCATGGAGGTGCCATGTCTTCTACTACTGCCACCTTCCTGAGTGTCTGTTTGGGCAATTGAAACAAAAACGGTTGAAGAACCAGTGAGAAAGCCTTCTCCACTGTTATTTACTGATCAAATCTCTTCCTTCCTTTTGGATTCCAGCTGTGACATTTTACTCCTTTGTTCACTCTGAACTAAATAATCCCAAACACTCCTTCCACATCAGCTCTTACACAGTGGTGAAACACCAGTCCCACTGTTTCAGGAGAGACTGCCTGGGTCATTTGTGCCTTTCTGCTCTCAATACCCTTCCTCTCCTCTTTTAAAGGACAGGGTTTGCCATTGGACCACAAGCCTGTTGGCGGGAGGCGCAAACTGCTTCTAATGATTTATGGAAAGTCCTGAAAAATACTGCACACGGGCACAATACAGGATGCATTTACAGGGGGACTACAACCGAAGTTTGCCCATTTCTCTGTTCTTTCAGAGACAACAACTCAGCTGTAATGTTAACATTATATTAATTTTTACCATAACATTGCAGCGCAATTAAGAGTAGGGTTATTAGTGTATACCTCAGCAATCACTGAGGTTGCTGTTTTCTTAAAACAACCAAAAAAAATTTGAAGTAAAATGCTTTTTCCAGAAAAATTGCTCTGTAATAAAAATAAATGTAACTCTTTTGACTTTGGAAAATGGAATTTTCCACTTCAAAACTCAAAATGAAATAAGGTGAGACAAACTAATTCTCTCTTGCATGCTTTAACAGTATGCACTGGTCATCACTACAATATCCGAGCGTTCTGTCCAATTCTAATCTTCAACCTAACAAGATGGTTTTGCATTTTACTTGTAATAGGGAAGGACCAAAGCTCACCAAAATTCTCTTTGCTGTTTCTAAAATAACGATTCCTTTTTTTTTTAAATTTCTGCTCAGTAAAGGATTTCTCCTTTTGTTTTTAAAGGACAAGCTATGGATAGGACTTAAGTTTAGGAGACACAGCGATGTGAGTCTGCAGTGTGGCTGGAGACCGAGTGCACAACCGGCAGCTCTGACAAGACAGCGTCATCACAGGATGATCTGGATTCGTGGTATTTTTGTACCTTTGCAAAATCTCCTGGCAGAACAGAGACAGCCAAGTCAGAGTGACCTTAAGGGACTGCGCTACCAGCCGTAGCGCTGCTTTTGGAAGAGCAGCGTGCTGGAAGCTGCAGCCCACACCAACTTGTTTCCTGGCTGTCTTTGCCAGCAGAGGAGTTTCTGAGCAGGGTTTTGGAATACAGCCTTAGGACTGTCTTCCAGCAGGCCTGTAGCAGGGCAACCCTCTTGTACACTCTTTATGCACAACCAGTCCTTCTAATTTGGCATAAAGGGCTGGTATGTAGATAAGACTGCCATACGAAGCATGTGCCCTTCAATATTTCTTCAGAAAAGCAAACCTGCTCTGAATAGCTGAGGAGTTGTTAGTGGGAAGATCAACACATTTCTCTTCAAAAAGAGATGCAGACTCAGTGAAGTCACAAATGCTTCTAAGATTGCATAAAGAACCACAAAAGTAAGCCTTTCTGTTGTATCCTGGAAAATACAGCAATGTATTTGAAAATTCTTCAAAGTGCCTCCACAGAAGAACAAACACTGTGGTCACTACTGGCAATTTCTGAAGTACAAAGAGAAAAAAACCAGCCCCAGGCAGGCACATACCTAATGTACTCTCACTGGGGTCATCAGGGTCTGGAGTATTACTCAGCAGACTGTGCATGTCCCCACGTCGACGCTGTCTGTGCCTCCTCCGATACTGAAATTCAGCATATTCCTGCATAAACCAAAGGTTACAAAATACAGGGCAGCATGCAGTAATATTTTTCTGATGTAACAAGCACCACATTTTTATTAAAAATGTGTGATTTTATACATTTATTATAAAATCACCTGTTTTCAGAAAAATAAATTGCAAGTTATACCATGCAATGCTTAACATAAATAATAAAAAAAATCCAAGGTAATCCTAAATCTATAAAATAAAGAATTAGCAAAGAAAAATACTTGACATATTACTGAAATTTCAATACTTGCAATCTCCCTTTTTAAAGAATTCCAAGTACACATTTTTTTGTTTAAAAGCTTTGATGCCAAACTTTATATACACACACATCGACACACTTTTTAATAAATATATACCTAGTGATTTTAGAACATAAAAATGATCAATCTGAATTATACCGATAGATTTTGTTGGAGTCCCTGTTGCCAGCAATTGCCAGTAGAAAATAACCTTTGGAAGACTATAGAAAGCTGGCAGACAGACACCAGGACTTCTTGTACTTTTCCCAGCCCCCAGGACACTCTGGCTCAGGAACTTCTTAAACCACAGCTGACCCTCTTCTACTGAACAGTCTTTGATGGATTTTTGTTCCATGAATTACAAATCTCCTCTATTTTTGCCTAACTTGAGCTGCTAATGAGCCATACCATACCAATTTGAACTCCTGCAGCCTGTGATTTCTCATGTTGTGTGTATTTATACAAGAGAGTTTATCTAGCATTTATGGAAAAGACTCATTTTTGACTACATCAAGCTAACATCCCAAGGGTCAATTATCTTAATTCTTGGAAAGAAATGTTTTGATTTCCACACTTATCCTAATATTAAGAGACTAATTTTATGCTTGAAGGCAAATTTCCGGATATGTTTTTTGGTTAGTACAACTGACACTGAACCTGACTGTGTAGGTAAGATCTTTCATTAATTTAATTTATTCCTTTACATGAGGCAATAAAAATACACACACAGGTCCTAGCTCTTCTCTTCAGAAAAGAATACTGCTATTTACTTCCCTGAGAGCCAGCTTGGGAAATCCGTATTCCAAAGGCTTCATTTGGCCAAATGAATTGCGAAGGATAACATTACCATTAGCTCTCCTTTCTTACATTAACTCCTGATCCCAGGATATCTCAACATCTAAAGTATCTAACACTTAAATCCAGAAGTGTCATTTCTCTTACATAATGACACTATTAATTTTGATGGTATTGTGATGGTATGTTGTCTTTCCATGAAGTGTTTCAGACCAAGTTCTTATTCATAATGACATACGCAAGCCAAAAAGGATGGTCACAAAATGAACAGTGTAGGCAGACTTTTGTCTCTGTAAGAAGATCCATGAATACTGTAAGAACATAAAAATGGCTTTACTGGACCAGACAAAAGGTCCATTTAGCCCAATATTATGTCTTCAACAGTGGTTAGTAGTGGATGCTTGTTAGCCTATGGAACAGCATAAAAAAGAGGGCAAACATGAAGTAATGAAATATTCTTCCAGCTCCTGGGGAGCTCAGGGATTTCCTAAATAGAAGGTGGTACCCCAAACAACAGCAAATCAAATCTTGATATGGAACAATATAACTGAATTGTTTTAAAAATATGCAATTATATCACTTTGAATCAGACATGGAATAATGATAAATGATCACTGAACACTAAGATTTATTAATCAGATCTTGTATCTCATCTGTTTGTAATAGAATCATAGATTTTACCGATAGCCATTTAACTTTTTAGTCACTTTCTAGCGGTTAGAAAGATATCTTGATTACTACTGAGAAAATTCTGTTTCTGATTACTTGGAACAATTTTATACACGTGAACAAAAGGAGTTTTAATTTTATTAGGTAGGAACATCATAGTTTCACAGAATGATTTACAATAAGCAGCATTCTTTGCTAAAACCAGTAAGATTTTGTTTTCCGTAACGAACTGGTATACACAGAAATTGTACTACATGGCAGTAAAACTACAGCTCTATGTAAAAAAATTTGTAGTGAAATTCATGAAAATAAACAAAGATGACCATTATTAATTCTACAAAATTCCTTTAGCATAGGTGGTTGCAAGTATCCTTGAGATCTACACAACAAAGGAACCGACTCGCATGGTACAGTGCCACATTTAGGCAAATCAAAGAACTCATAAGCAATCACCTAAGCATGACTGCAAAGGCACCTACTGCTGAACAGCTTATCAACATATTTCCTGTCAGCTTTTTCTCGTAACCAGTTCCACTGACGATATAGCAACACCGCAAAGAGCTTGATATTATCCAATGTGGAATTATTTCCAAAGAAAGGACAAGAGGAACTAGACAGGAGAAGCAAGCTGATCTTTTGTAGAGAAGCAAGCTATTTTCTCACCAGCATGATGCTCACCAACCACAATAGCAAAGGAAATATATAGAAAAAGTATATGGAGTTTTCCAGGGTGCTTTAAAATGATTAGCTAGAAAGAAAGTAGCACCAAGGAAATGTTGAAATGAAGTTTCCTAACTGAATGCTTTAATGTTCTCAAAACATTAAATAAAAATTAAGATGATAAAGGAAAGCTTTATAGGAAGCTTCACATGTTTTAGTGTAGTCTTGAAAATTATTTACTCTTTCCCATAAATTGATAGTGGAATATCCACATTTAAAATAATAATTTTCATTCTTGGTTAAGTAGCAGAAGTTCATCTCATTTGGGTATGCAATTTCCATCCTGCTTCAATACATTAAAATAAAAAGAAATGTTTCAAATGGTTAATAACATTTAGGTGTGTGCCTGTATGTTTTTGTTGGATTGTTACAGAAGGATGGAAATTTCTTAGGCTTTTTGTCAAATTCTGCTGAACTGAGGTTGTACTCAAAAGTAATCTACACAATTTCATATATTTATTACTTGAAGGCTCCCCAGCACATAGATACCAGTTTATATACAATATTAAAACTGGTTATGTACTTGGAAAATGATGACTACAACATGGCTTGTCTAATGCCACTTAAATAACTATAGTCATGTTAGAGGCATTGTTTGGAGTCATTGCACAATTAGCTATGCATATATTTCCTTCTGTTGTGAAATAAATAAAATGGTAAGCTTAAACCAACTTGAAATGCTTTGAATTAAAATAAGGAAGCTCTTCATGCAGGTTGCAACCATACCTGTATTGCTAGTATATGCAGAACTATGTTTAAAAAAAAGAAAAACAAATACTTTACCTCAGGGGATGCAAATCCTAAATATTCCCAATCCCATGTTCCACCAGCAAAGCTATAAAATGAAGAGATGTACCATAAAGTTTAGAAGGAGAACAAAGGATGAACAACTTCCAGAGCTTCAAAACCCATCAACATCTAAAACCTAGTGCAATTGTAGCTCTCGAAACTTAACAAGTAGTCTGCTTTAATTCTTACCTGAAAATTCATTTAGAAAACCATACAATTAAATTGTTGACTATTGAAGAACTGCTTGATGTTTTTAGCAAATACTTCTAGATTTTTGGAGTGTACCAGGTATTTAGTGATGCTCTTGAAGGAAAAAAGTGAAATGGAAGCCTCGACATCTAACCATTAGTGTATTGCAAATGGGGAGGCAATTTGCACTCAACATACAGAGCAGTGATCCTTGAACACATTTTTCCTCAGTGAAAAGCTGTAATTCCACAAGGATCAAATGTCCAAGAAAACGTCACTACGTGGTGGTTTACAACCACCAGGCTTTTCAGCTCTACTTTACCTCAATGGCAAAGAGTGACAGTGGATTCACCCACTTTGGCAGCTATCAAATGAACTTTTTGGACTTGTGTGGTGTTGTGTTGGGGTTACCTGCGCCTGGGTGCTTCTGGCGAGTCTGCAGGAGCAACGCCCCGAGCCACGGAGGCCAGGAACTCTTGCCGCTTCTGCTGCACAAGGCAAGCTGCACGGATGATTTTATGGCGAGGAGTCCGAAGGTAAGGCCTGTTCACTTTCTGTGCAAGGTCTTCAGTGACCATTTCTAGGTCTGTCTGCAATAGTTAATAAATACAGAATAAAATAATTTCACAGCGAAATGAAAATTGGGCAGAGTTTTACACCATAAATAGTGAGCAGAATGATATCCATTTTCCTGGAAATACCATTTGAAATACCAAAATACCCCAAAATGTCTGTCCATCTAGCCTACCCTGTTACTGAGCTAAATGCTGTCCCCCAGCTTGGCGCAGGGCTCCCCTGCACTCACAGGGACAGAACAGCTTCAGGGGCCCTAAAGGAAAGGAGGCGGCAGCCCCTGCCCCTGATGCCACTGCCACCCCAGGTACTCCCCCAATTTTGCCCCCACGCACTTGTCAGACACATTAGTAGGGAAAGAGGAGCTAAAGAAGGACATGAAGACTGAAGCTAAAATGTTATCTTCAGAGAAGCAGGTTAACAGTAAATATTTTTTTTCCTTTCACCTGTCCTTATCCCTTCCCTTCTGCAGCAAAGTGTTGGTTTTCATTCATTCTAAAATCGAACTAAAAGCTACTGTGTCACAGAGAAGTAAAAATGCATTGATTTTCTAAACTTGGTTACTAATACAAAGCAGGTTTATCAGTTTTACACTAAGAAAACGGCAAAAAGGCGCTGATAACTAATATTACCAGAAAGTAACATTAGAAAAGTAAAATATATGAATGTCTTACCTGCATAAGTTCAAATATTTCTTTCTTTGTGCTTTTAGGCTCCAAAAAGAATCCGTAGGGATAAGAACACTTAAGAATGCGGCGAGTTTTTAGAAGCTCTTGTACTGCATCTTCAATGAATGTGGTATCAGGACAGCCTCCCTCAGCTGTAGGATGAAACAAACATTGTGAAAATACTTTCCTGCTGATGTCAGCATTTATTTTAGCATAAGTTTTCTTCTAAAATGTAATTTATGTGCATGTTAGTTAAATATTTTGCAAGTAAATAGCAGCAGGTTCTCAATGACTACACAGTGTTCTTACTAAAAGAAGTAAGCACCAAATATTAGCTTCTCCCTTACTAATCCTGCTTTCTCCTCGAGTCTTTGGAATAGATAAGATTTACTGTACATTTAGCTTTCATCTATTGCGTATGAATTCTAGTACTGGAGGGATCGCATCACACAGCAGACTGATGTGAGCTCTATCCAAAGAAAAAAAAGGGTGTAGTCATAACAGAGTCGATTTGATTTCAGATCAAATTCATAGACCACAGCAAATACCTACTTCCACTGAGAGCTCTGCTCAACTGCTCCATCTTTTCTTTGGCTGTTTTTAGAAGGCGCTGTTCTAACTAGAAAAAGAAAATAAATAAAAGACAATAAGATAATTTTTGGGGATTAATAAAATAGAAAGAAAAATCAGTAAAAACAGCTTGACCCACACCTGGTAGCTAAGTTCATGGTTCTTAAATCTTGTGTAATAGTGCATAAACCTATCAAGCTCTTGAAATCTTCTATGCTTCTTTTCAGCCTGGAAAATAATGGGGAAACAAAAAAACCATGATAAATCTTATGAGTTAATTTAGCAATCAGCATTAAATACAATTACATAACCAACTGCTTCTATTCCCACTATGTGTATTGTACACAATGCTGATGAGTGCCAGGTGAGTAAAGAGACAAATGTAGCTTTTGAAATTCACGAGTCTTCAAATACCGCAACAAAAGGGTTGATACACTGCGTGTGCATGTTATTTAAGCAGACTTTCCAAATGCCAAAATTAAGGCATGTCTTCTATAGTGCACAGCAGCTAATTACAGTGCCAGCACGCCCATTTCTACAAAAGGAAACCACGGCACAGAGAAGTAAAATGACTTTAGTGAAGTCAATCGGTGGTTGTTACCAAAGCCAAAAGCAGAACCAAATGTTATGTTTCTATCCACAAATAAGCAGTGTTTTCTTTCTGCCTCTTTGGTATATTTAAGGTGGTATTTTTCCATTTAAAACTCGCGTTTGGAAGCATTTTGCTTAAACGTATTCTAAATAGAAAATTGCAGCCTTAGCACTATTTTTGAAACACACACATTCGTTACCTCTACTGTCATCTCCTTGGACTGCTCCTCTACATGTTGAATAACCTCATAGCGAGTGCATCTGTAATAACCTCCAGTGGAAGAGCTGTGCTTCTTCCATTCTTCTAAGCATATCCAGCAAAAGTCATATTTGCACTTCAGAAGAAAAAGGAATAGGGGAGAAAAAAAAAAGTTGATACATTGTAGACTTGCAGTTATGCATCACTATTCCTCCATTAACAGCCAAGTTAACATCATTTTGAGTGTGTTTATGGTCAAAACAATTTCTGAGGAACCTCCTTCCTATTTATTTTACCTACTACAGAAGATCTGGGTTATCAAATCATGTCAGGCATAATTTTTTTTCTCTGGATCACAAGACTGTGTTGGATCTACAAGTTAAGTTTTAAGTGGATGAAAATAAATCAAATGATAAATATAGCTGATCAGGCCTGGTTTTTTGGTTTTGTTTTAAAAAAAGTCTCATTTTTTTTAAGCGACACAGCAACTGTCCATGAGAAAAGGTGATTTTTTTTTCCTAAAAACATGATTACTGGTATTTTTGTCACGTGGTGTTCCTGATGCAAAATATTAATAACGATTACTAAAGCAAGAGACAAAAAACAGGAGAGAAAAAAACCTGATCATAAACTTTGAATATTGATTACTTCAAGGTGGGCATTGTCTGCATCAACTCAGCAGGGAGCTTTCAAAGCAGGTAACACCTTACAAGGAGATCTGACTTATCCAGGATTCTCTGCACCAGAGAAGATAAAACTGTGTTAAATATTTTCAACTCAGCACTGAGTTCTCAGCTAGTTTATTTCAAAACAGTTGGAAGCTATTTATGGATGGTCAGGCAAGACTTTGACTTGGTGAATTCTGTTTATTTTATATGTTTTACAGATGAGGAAAGAAAAAATCTTGAAAAAATGAAGCAAAAATTTACATTAATAAATATGAAGCTGTTATTATTGGAATTTGGTAAATTAAGTTGCATTTCTTCTCTCTTTGATAAGATTAACCTTTCCAGGAATACCTAGTCCACACCAAATGAGTTTAGCAGTAGTTTTATACAATCAATTAGATATATTACAGGAAGAAATGAAATCTAATTCTTGCATTGTAGTTTTGCTAACTTTGTCTCACCAGTGGTACTGATTTTCTTCTAAAAAGCAATGCACAGTGGAGTATTTCTTCCTGTTATTGTGCTGCACCTCCTTTGTTCTTAAACAGTTTTTTGAAGCTGCTTACTTATACAAAATGGTAAGATGAGTGCTGAGAATGAAGTAGGAGAATAATTGTGTATAAGAGTTAAGTGTGTATCACTGCATCATTTGCCTGTAATTCAAACCCACTCATATTCATTATAAGAAAAAAATAATTACAACATATTAAACAAAAGGTATGAAACAAGTTGTTTCACAAACAACAGAACTAATAATGCTTGACTTCCTATTAATTTATGCATATATGCTCCTACTGCAATTATAATCTCTCACCTCTCTCACATTATCTCCTTCCATGACCACTCCACCATATGTATCTTCTAATCTCTCACATCTCCAAAAGCCTCCTCAAAAACCCCAAGATTCATTCAGTGTTCCCAGACACTCCTCCAATACCTCAGTCTTATTAAACATTCCAAACCACGTAGAAACATAGAATAGTTTGGGTTGGAAGGGACCTTTAAAGGTCATCTAGTCCAATCCCTCCTGCAATGAGCAGGGGCATCTTCAACTAGATCAGACCATCTGTTTCTACACATCTCCCAAAGCCCTGAGCTCTGTTTATGTGTCTTTATGACCACCCAGCCATGCAGCAGCACTGCCCAGGCTTCACAAACCACATCTGCTGCCTGGCTACCGCCTGAGCCAAGCAGAAGAGGTAACTGCTGAGTAGGTATTTCAGCCTCTCTCCTGGTGTCAGTACAAATTAAGTCTCTGCACCACAGAGCTACCAAGTTTCATGAAACTTGCAGTAATTGAATATCTGTGAACCCCCTACTGTTCCTTCACGTCTGGTTCAAAGCATCCAGAAGGTAAAAAAAACCCATACTACAGGTGGGAGAGTGAGAGAGCGGGACTGCCTAAGCCTTGTGTCCTTAGAAACTGGGCTCATAAACCAGTACGATGCCTGCCTAAATACAGAAATGTGATTTTAGGAGTAACGACTGTCCTCTTCTACAGCAAGGCACGTGCTCGCTGCTAAGAGGCAGCCGTAGCTCATCACATCGTGGACTTCAGCAAAGGCAGCAAAGGCAGAAGCTCTGTCACAGACCCTTTGGTGGAGGAGGAGACAAGTGAGATGTTGACTCTGCCTTGTGTGTGAGCCCTGCACTGGGCCTGAGGACACCCTTCCCAGCCTTCCTCACTGGGCTGAGGGGAGACAGCTTCTGTTGGCAGGGATTTCTCCACCAGAAAAGGAATCTGGCCCTTTTAAGGACACTTTAAGCTGTTTATAAGGTACAGCATCAAAGAAGAAAGGAGAACTGTGGTTGTCAGCCAGTGCCTTTCAAGGGTACTGTGTGAAATTATGTATATTTAACAGTGTTTAATGGCCAAAGTCATCTCCAGCCTGAATCCATACTTTTGTTCGATTGAGATGATCTCAGTGGCAAATGCTGCAACAAACACACCTTTTACAGTTTTTAGTGCTATGGAATTTAGGAGCTCTTTTAAAAAATCATTTAAGAAAAAAACCCAAAAACCCCAAACCAGTAAATTTGGCATAAACAAAGCGGAGGAGAATCTGTTCTCTGCTTCCACAGACAGAAACAACACCAAAAAAAGACTCAACCTTCAATTCATATCACAGAAAGAGAATATGTGATGGTAACATAAAGAAAATGGGATCTGCATAGTAATGGAGAGAGATTAACGCATTTCCAGAAAAACAGATAATTACTTTCTGAATCTCTTAGCTTTTTATTGGAGGCCAACTATGTCAAGTCTGTGCTACTTCCTTATTTTTAAAGGTGCTCCTCAAAGAGGTATTATCTGTAGTTATATAAGATATTTCTGACATAAACGGTATTCTAAATATGGTGCTTTTAATTAATTTGAGAGAAAAAGCATTCTCAAATGATACTGAACTCACAGCAAAAAGTATTATTTCTATTTCCATAGCATAGTGCAAACTCATGACTAATTTTTTGGCTGCTGTCACCAATAAGTTTCTTTTGGAATTATTCTTTGCTGTCTTTTCATTCCTACTGATTAATTCCTGTTTACAGCCTTCCATTTGAACTTCTCTGTTTTGTTGCTATGTTAGAGAAATAATGCAAAAGAAAAATGCAGTAAAGCAAAACCTTCATTAGAGCTTACCACTCCTTAAATGTTTCATCTTCTGCCTACTAAAAATGCTCTTTCTCTTCTACATTATTAAGGATGATTAAACTATCAATTATTTCTGTTTTCTTAAGTTTCATACTGTATTGCCAGTAATTCTTAGGTGTTTATGAAATTTTAATCATTATAGTGTTCACCTGCCAGCCAAACAGATTTCACTAAATACGAAACATTTTCTAAATACATGTAACCCACCATCTGTCATTATCTAATTCTTGCAACAGGTTCCATTAGATCTCAGGTATGACATTCAGAGGTTTTGGAAGTCTGTGCTCCTAACACGTACATGTGACATACACAACCTGAATGATGGTTTCACAACAAATTATATGAAGGGTCCTTCTCACCTTTGCACATTGCATGTGGTTGCAGCCCTCGTTCTTCTGAATTGGAGATTTGCAGTTGGCGCATGGTTTGGAGTTTGTTAGTAACCACAGGCAGTTGGCAGCATCTTCATACGCCTCACTCACTCCCACAACTTTTTGAGGGTGACAGGAGGATGCGGAGCATGCAAAAACAGAGAAGTTGAAATTGTACCTGTGTAATCTTTTGTGAAAATCATATTAGGAAAGATATATGTTTACTTATTTCTTGACAGAGTACAATAATTCTTCATGATATGTATTACTCACATATAAATATATAATATCATCACACATTATTTACGTATATTTCTACACATATATTTCTATACAAATTTTTATATAGATGACATTTATAATATATGATAAAATACACAGATGAGAAAAATCGGTATAGTTTGACAAAGTATGGTCTATTTTGCCTCTTTGTATATTTTTCTATGGTTTCCAGGATATTTGTAACATAATATGGGAAGCTCTGAACTGTAGTAACCAAGTTAAGTTAGTATTTATTCATATTACCATTTATCTTTATTTGTTTCTGTTGACCGAGGAAATGTCTGTCCTGCCTAAACCCAACCTTTATTAGTTGTTTCAGTAAAAGTTATTTAACATTCAGGAATAAATCAATAAATTACTGTAAGAAATCTATAAAAGGAAGGGTTTTATAGGTTCTGACTGAACCGCATGTGGATTTATGGAGAGGAATGATTTAAGGAGGACAGTCTGCCATAAGTGCTGCCAAACATGCAGTTGAAGTATGAAGCCTCTCATTCAGGGATTTAATTTTCCTCCTCTCTTTTACCCTGTTTTCCAAGCAATGTAGAGTTTTTATTCAATGGAACTAAAAAACCCCTCTAAAAACAAAACACCTTTTTTTTTTTTTTTTCCCTTTTTTAAAAAAAAAAAAAACAAAACCAAACAACCCTGCCCCCGGCATGACTCTTACGTTCTTCTGGTTTCATTTCAGATATTTTCTGTAGCCAGTCCTTCCAGGTTTGACAGTCACAAGGTTCATGCGCTTCACCAAGACATTCCCTGAAAATTAAGATGTATACACAATAACTCATCATTTAGATATTTAAAGTTAAAATTGGGTCACGCTAAAAAACATGGACATTGAGCAAGACATGCTCAAACTTTAAGTCAGGAAGATAAAAAGCCATGTAATTAACATTAATTTAAAATACTCTCCAAGTAGTTGCTCAAAAGCATCATTAAGATTCATAAAGAATCTAAATGAGATAGGAAAGGAAAAGGGCTTTTCAAAATTACAATCTGAAATAAATCAGATGGTTTGTAGTTTGTTTGGTACTATTCTAGTGTCACAAAAAGTGCTAGTATAGTTTATGTGATAAACGTAAACCAGAATCATGAGATTATGCAAAACGAGGTAGATTGCTATAGCTGAAATGCATTTTACGTAGAATTACTTGCATCTATTCAGTTGTAATAATTAATCTTTAGGTAAATTCAAGCTTTCAATCTAGAACAAGATCCAAGCCCTTCAACACCAGAATTAAGTATTTATGGATGTTCACTCTCTCCACCAGAGTTTCTTCAATGGGGTCTTTAATTTAGTTACATGGCCATAGTGGAGAATTGAGTCCCTCGAGCTGCTCTTGAAGCGACTGCTAACTTTAAGGATGGCAATCACTACTATGCAGTGGCAGATACGTGGCTTCCAAATGGTGCTTGGGTGTAGACATGTCAATACGGACTCCAGACTTGCAATGACTCCTTTTTTTACTGGAATGGCAGCAAATAGCCCCAGACATCTGTCACATCGAACAAAACAATTCAGAGGAAGTGTATTTCAGATGGGCAACAGCTGCATCAGAGCACATGCAAGTTTTCTGCAGATGCAATGGTGAGCTGCTCTCTGCAGGGCAGATGCAGAAGCTACATCAATACTCTTCTGATTGCTCTTGTCCACATCTTCAGCAGGAATGCAGGAACAAAGAAAAGGCTGCGGCACCAGTTTTCCGCTTTTTTCCTCACTAGCTACTCTGCTATCAAACAAGCTTAAAATCACTACACAAGGATCTCTGGTTTGGAGATACTTAAGATCTGCAGCTGGGAAAGATTTTGCTGGAATGAATAACTAGTCTGTAATAAGGCAATCTCAGCCCTGGTTGAAAATTGAGACCTTTCACTTCTGTGGGACAGCAGTGCCCACTCAAATCATTGACTGCACAGAGCCAAGAGCTCTCACACAGTAT
The DNA here is from genome assembly GCF_036013445.1 of Caloenas nicobarica. Taxonomy (NCBI): domain Eukaryota; kingdom Metazoa; phylum Chordata; class Aves; order Columbiformes; family Columbidae; genus Caloenas; species Caloenas nicobarica. Next base: position 25,493,093 of record NC_088246.1, on the reverse strand, counting down.
TTGTTCTCAGAAAGGACTGAAATTAGCAAAAGTTAACTTAAACAAACGCAGTTTTAAGTTAAAAGCTGATTAGTCAATCTGTTACTGGTGGGGAAAGGTTGTGTCTTTGATGCTTTCAAATTTGTAAACTTCTGGATTTTAAAAGTGCAATCATATATATGTCATGTATCTGTATCTATATCTATATTATAGTCACAACAGTGTTAAAGAACAACTTCTCATGGAAGTTCTTTCCTCAGCCCACTCCAGAACAAGGGGTTTTATACTGGGATGCCATCTTACTAGAGTAGGAGTGTTGAGCCTATCGCTCATAAACCTTTCTATGAAATGAAGTTGTATTTTGGATAGACTCCCTGACAGCACTGAACGAAGGGAACTAATGTCAAAGGGCTGTGACAATTAAGAGCGTTAGCCTCCCCACACTGCCTTCCTCAACACTCAGCAGGATGATTTATTTGAAGGTGCGGTACATACTCAATAAAATTGCAGCAAGTTTCAACAAGTTAAAACTCATGCAAGGGCTAAAAGCATTGTCCAAGAAGAACGCAGTTCAGGATTTTTTTTTCCCTTCATGATAACATTTGCATCATATATTGAACTTTGAATCAAAACAGCAAAGCACCGTTGCAACTTACAACTGGCTTCCCAAGTGCACCGGTAGAGATGTCTCTCCTACAGGAGACTCTGCTCCTCGTCTCCATCTAGGATGAAAGGAGCGAGGAGGGATGGTGCAAAACTCAGTGTGTACCAGTTTTGCAGAAGTGTCTGCTTGCCTCAATTCCCTGTGCTTCTGAGACAGCATGAAGGGGTTCTAATAGGTTGAGTGTGTCTTATAATACACAGATGTAGGATTTGTGCAGAGTTTTCATTTGTACTACATTTAAATATCTCAGAATGCTTTTTCTGAAAGGGAATAGAACTTTGTGTTTGTAACAACAGATTACATTTTGTGGAAGGCGCTGTTAGTGGTGGGTAACGAGAAATGAGTACATTCTAAGGAACTCTGTACTTAACAGGAACACTCCCACATAAAATAAAAAAAAGGAAATTGCTCAATAGAGAATTTTCTTGCTTTCATGAGCAGGAAGGCTATAGATCCAATAAAATCAAGTGATTATCTAGGGGCTGATCAGGGTTTTCTAGTACATAAAATTCCAAAGAATCTCTTACTAAATGCAGGATCAATTGCTGTTGCGATGTCTAACCTGTGGATTACCTGGGCAAAACTTGCAGAACTGCCAGATGTGTTGATTGATTTTTAAGATATAAAGAAAACTCCCTTTAAGCATACAGTCATGATGAAAACCCTTTGAACTGAGAATACACTTTATTTTTCTCCAGAGGAACCCATTCTTGCACAGGGTTTTGGTACTGTAAGACTAACATGGCTGTCCCCAGCAAATGGTTCTGATTCATAGCATTGCAGGATGCTTTGGTTGCTAGCAGAACTTTCTTGCCATTGCTGAAACTCTTCACTCAGTTTTGTAGGGATGAAAAAAGGTCTTGGAAAGGCCTTCTGGGACATTTTGCTGTTAAAATGAGGTATTTTTCAAGACCTTAACTGTATTTGCTTGTGCAATATCTCAAAGCATTAACATAAAAAGAACATTCAGAAATATTACCAGGCACCATAAAAAAGACATTTCTTACAAAAATTAGGCACTGAGAGGACATTTTCACTCTCAGAGGACATTCTGAGGAGCTCGTACATTCAGCCCATGCAAAGGAGGCAGAAGCTGCCAATGTCTGAAGGACCATGTCAATATTACACTTGAAGTGGTCTCAAGCTCTGTCTCTTCAGGGTAACAGAAAAATTTATTCTCTGTCTGTAATCAGAAGCAAGGATGAAAGGATTCCACATTCTTGTGGAATAGTACCGAGGTTTGTTATATGTTCACTGGTAAAAAACATTTTCTGTTTTGTTTCAACAGGATTTGTCGTTTTCCAAGTTCTCCACCCATTGTGAACAGCCTCTTCCCAAGAAGTTCTCTTTTCTGGCTTTTGCGGTTGTTTCATTATGTCTGCTTTCCTCTCGCTCCTGCTTCCTTTCCATTCATATGTGGAAAGAAGTAAAATCAGAAGCTTCTTTCATTAAGAGTCTTACGATACTATGATCATGCAGATTATTCAGGATCTCTTCTTCTTGCTTCATGTTTCAATTGAAAAATGGAAAGAAGGATTACTCAGCTTGTCTGGATGTCTGTACTTTGGTTGAGCCTTTTTGATTTTCCAGCAGCGAAAAGGACGTCCCACTACAATAGTCATAAATTGACAGTCTGATAATCTCAAAAAACTAGGAGAGGGGGTTTGCTCTGTACTTCAGAAAAATATCCCACTATTTTTTGGTTTTGGTGGATATATTTTATTGTCCTTTCTTGGAAGTGCTGAAGACAGGCAATCTGAGGGATGTTTTTTAAATGACTTATGGCTTTTTACTCCTTCTCAACCTCGTATTCATCTTAAAACTCATCAGAACAAAACATAAAGTGCTGATCCTAAAGTGAAACAATGATTGGAGAGATCTGGCAAACAGAACAGCTATGTATGAAGCAAAAGGTCATTCACAGTCCTGTTTAAACTCAAGCTTCCTTGATGCGATTCTACCAAAATTCAGCAAGAGCTAAAAATTGCTGACTTTCTGTGCTACTCTTCAAAATGTGCCATGTTTCAATTATACTACCGCTATCCAGAGCAGACACAAAAATCCCTTCACCAATATCCCACTTCTCTGTCCCCTCAGAACAGATCACAGCACTCCATGCCGCTGTTTTGTACCAGACAGGCCCAATAATGAGTAAGACAGCACTATAAACCTTTGCTGTGCGCCAAAATACTGAAATATTTATGGACATGAAGTTATCTAGTCCATGGATACAAGATAGTACAGTCATATACCATCCCACACAAATTTTTGTTGCATGCATGGTGCTAAGTGGGACTTTTTAATTAACCCCTGGAACAGCAGTGACTGTGAGTTTATGTAGATAAGTTTCTAGTACTAACCAGCAGAAAAGGTGTCCTTTGCCACAATCTACAGCAGGGGCTTTTAGCATGGGGAAGCTAAGTGTATCTGATCCTGTTGAATTTGATCCTTGTCTTGTTAGCCTTACTGCTCTTTCGCAGCCAGGTATAGGACACCATTTAATAGCAGGATTATTTTCAACAAAGGCCTGAGGAATAAAAGGAAAAAAGGAAAAGATTTTACCACATAAGACCAGATTTTGTCATTGATATAAAACCATCTGTATTCATAATCTTCCTTTGATGGAACAAAAAGCATAAGGACAATCTTGTAGCTACTTTGATAGGCTTTTAAAAATAGTTATAATAGGGGAACAATTTCATCTCCACCTTTTTTTTTTTTTAATTGAAATAACAACAGTACTCCAGACTTATGCTAAGATGCAAATGACTTATATCCCAAACAAAATGTTGAATGTGTGCAAGTCAGTTCCTTTGTGATATGGCTTACTGGAAACTTCTACTATATATGTACTTGCAATACACTCATTAACAGAACTGACTCTTGTAGTTGAAAATAATTAAAACCTTATTGATTAAAACAAAAATCCCACAACATATCCCTCCTGCAATAAACCTGAAATCAGAACTACACTAACTCAGGAATTTACCTCCAGTCTTTTCTGTTTAATGTATCGGGTCTTCTTTTGTAAAACTTACATCTAGTAAATGAGGAGGAAAAGGAATTTTCACTACTTCACTTCAAACCTATGCTGATCACCAGGCCACTTGAAATACGAAGATTTATAAGATTAATCAGATTTGGTAGTTTAATTTGCATCTTACCATGTATGACACTGTTACTGTGTATTAAAGAGACTTGTCACACAAAGTATTATAAACTAAAATGTATTTCTCTACTTTCTTTTGCCCTGCCACCACTCATAAAGTAGCACATTATGTCAAAGAATTGTTCATTACTACACTAGCATAAAAGAAAAAAAAGTGAATTAAAATTTGCTTTTACAACCAAGTTGCAATGATGGAAACAAACATTAAAAAAATCAAACAGGAAAACCAACTCAAGGTTTTCCTACTTCTCTTCCTATATATAGCGATTATATCAAGCATTAAGTAATTAAGTAATTCACTTCTGAAATAAATTTTTTAAAGGGAAACGTACTATTTCTCAATGTAAACAGTCTGTTGGTAATGAAAATAATCCAAAAATTCTTAAAAATGAAAAGCTTCATATTACCTGTTTGACCATTGGTTTGATCAAATAATTTTATTCATACTGCATTAAATTACACATTATGGAATTATTGCATTTGTGCTTAAGGGATAAATACAATGTTCTTTCTTCTTCCTCAGTGGTATATCAAACACTGATATTATGGCATATAAGATAAACAGTAATTCAGTGTACATATTGATTTATGAATTTCCACTTGGAAAGTTACAAATATACTGCAGCATTTCACATAGAAATTGTATTTCTTATAAAATGAAATACAGTTCAAGAGTACAAGAACAGTTTGATAGTTTACCTTAATGTCAAATTGAAGGTATCTTTTGTCCATCTCCTTGGAAACCACACTTTCTATGATGTCTACAGGCACAAGCTGGAAACAATCATATGCTGGGCAAAAAATGTTGTGAGCTTCACCCTCCTGAATTTTCAGATTCAAAAATCTGCCAGAATTTTGTCAGTCAGTATTTGTGTATAAAAAGTAAAAATTAAAAGGCTCCTGAATACTTTATACTAGGTTCACAGATATTCACATTAATCAATTTTTAAACAAAGAACAGGAAGTACCCCTTTCTGCTCAAAAGGGATACAGATTTGATGAACATCATAATGGAAAAAAAAAAAAAGAACACGGTCATGGTTCAAAAACGAGCCCCATCAGCTACGCTCAGCCCTATGTGTTTGTGGTTCCCATCCTTGCCATTTATCAGACACAGCTCTGCAATTTTTAATTAAGCTGAGCATTACTTCCAACTTAAACCAGAAACGGAACATGTAAGTGTAATTAATCTAGGAAATCATTAATTTGATACGCAATTAATTTTTACAACTCTGCTAGTCAAAATAGGTCTGTTCTTGGAAACAAATTTCTAAACTGAGATCTTTGTAGTCCCTAAGTACCAGAATGCGAGGTGGAACGAGCTCAGAAACCTGCTGAAAGCCAGACTTTAACTGACAGTGCACAAGGTTGCTTAGTTTAAAAGCTGTAATTTATTAATCTGACATCAAGGATGTCATCTAACTTTAATAATCCAAAGGACAGGCAGCTATTCTAAGTTAGCCGCCTGGGATCCTTTAATAGTTCAGGTAGAGAGACTTGTCAATTCATCCCATCTTAGATTCATATCTTAGAATGGGACAACTCAGTCCTGGCTGTGCTCTGAGTAACTTTGAAATGACTGGCTTGGAAAGACACATCCCACCCTAGAGGTGCCACCGCCAGCACTTGCTTGACATTGAGCCAGAGCTCCGAGTGCACGTGCAAATCGCAGCACACACAGTCCAGCACTCAAATTAGAAGCGCCGTGTCAAGCCACTGATCTCTCAGTAACTTCTGCATCGCTGCATAACAGTTTGCAAGACAACAGCAGCAAGACTATTAATTTGCTTACCACTGAAAGCAACTGCCTTATAAAAGCCCGTATGGAAGAGAAAGTGCTCTTCCTTAGCATAGGAGGAATGGGCTCATGGGAGTTGGGCTGATGTGCAGCAGAACTGTCTGTGCTGGTGTGACGCTGTGACAAGACACTACAGTGGTACAGATCAAGAGGTACAATCTCCTGACTGAGGACAAAGATGAATATAACCACTGCATACAGATATAATTGATCCTGGGAAGCATGATTAATATTTATACTAGCATAATTGTCCATGTCCAAGTCTTTACTAGCAAAAAATTATGTAGTAACAAAAGCATTACACTAATAGAATGTTTAAGTTAACTCTACTCCTCAGTTACTAACTCTCAATGTAAGAAAGCATTTTAATTGCTTCTCTGACTGGAAATGGATTTATGATGCCTAAGTTTTGTGTGCTAAACTCAGAGATGGAATTAGGCATGTGCTTAATTTAGAAAGTGTAAACCCCAACGCTGCCAACACCACACGCACACTGAGCAAATCAAGAGTAGGCTCATCTATTTACACACAGGCTTGAAACATTTGCTTAGGAGTTTTGTTGAATCAGGACCAAAAGGATTTTTGTTGAATTTTGGTGAATCAGGACCAATTATGTAAGCCTACGACAGCTGATAGCCATTGGGTATGGCAACTTAAATATTCAATAGGGTCAAACCAGCAACTCTTTGAAAGCCAAACAGTACTTTAACATTAGCTGTTTGTGGTCTCTGTGCTTTCCTCTTCAAAATGACAACAACAAAAGTTTCTCAAAAGATAGAAAAGCACATTTACTCACGCCTCCCAGCATGCTCTGCAGAAGTCATGTCCACAAGGCATATCCACTGGGTCTTCAAACACAGAAATATTACACATACAAATGTCACACTGTAGATGAAGAAAATACTTCTGATTAAGAAATACCCTAAAGCCTTGTATGTTGTTAGCAGGACGCATTATGTTGGAAAAATCTCAGCAAAAATTTAAAGAAGTGCTCAGTAGGGGAAAAAATTTAACTGTAACCAGAAAGGAAGTTATTTAAGCTATAGAAACAGAAATGGGAAGGATGAGATATCTCTGTTTCCTATCCAAACAGCACATTTTGGGGTGTCTTCCGTCATGTTCTCCAGCTCAGCAAGTGCTTCAACCTGCAGAGTGCTAGCACCTCAGAATTAAGAGTTTTAGGGACAAAAGGCACCTGAATTTTTCATTAGCTTCACAGGCAGCCAGAAATGGAGTTTGGAGATGACAAAGGCTACAGGAAATGTTCAGCATCTCACACAATCAGGTCCAAATCAAGGCGGAGCAATTCAGTTGTGCAACAGCAGCAACTATTTAAAGTAATAATCTACACAAATACTGCTTTTAAAAAAATACTTTGAGACTCTTGATCAAAATAAAGAATAAGTTAAGCTAAAAGTATTCCAACAGAAGATACCACTGCTGAATTTTATACAACTAGGTACTATAGAAAAAATAACATTGAATACTGAGACCCTAACTCTGAAAACATTTAAAGCATAGGGATGAAAGTACTGGTAGCTTGTGGTTAGGTGTGAAAATAAATATTCATGGTCTTCAAGGAGTACAAGCAGATTTTTCTTTCCATTGGAGACAAGATTCCATGGAAATTTACTTGAGCTTTCAATACTTTAGATATTAAACACACAGAGAACATTTTCAAAAAGTTATCCTATGGTATGCTACTTTTTAAAAGCACTTGTGTTACAGCCAAAACCAAACCAAACAAGCGGGCCTTTTAAGTGCAAGACTTGATGAAGGCATTTATTGTTGTTTCACTCATTTCAGCCAAAATAAAATTTTTAGAAGCTGACAATGCTTCACAAATGTTTGCTATTAAATTTATGAGAGTCTTAATTTTTGTTTAAAAAGTAACTTTAAAATAAGGAATTTCATTAAGCCCCAAGTTCAAAATATCAATTACAGAACATTTACTGGAACAGTTTTAATTATAAGATAGGATGTAAATACAAAATCTGAAAAGAAGCTTTACAGCTTGTGGTTTTATTTTATCTATTGCTTTTATTTTATCTAACTGCCAAAATGAGAATATGTATTATTTCATAAACAACATTTTGAAAATATTATTTTGATAGCTCTTTATAAGATTTTTAAACAAACAGGAATACTAAATGTGTAATTCTGGATTCGGATTTAGATACTCTAGATGTAGCATGGCGATCATTATCCAAACTTGCACTCCGGCCTTATGGATCATCGATTGAAAACAAAGCACACAATGTAAAACTGAAGACATGTAATCTTTCATTACACATTTTAATTAGGAAATATTCCCAGACAATATTTAAGTGCTAATGTAAATAACTGTACGATAACATTATTCCTTCTATATAGCTTCTTTTTCAGCATTTTACAATTAAAGAAATAAAAGATTTCTATGCAGGAATGCAAGATCTTTATTTGAATATGAGACCTAGGGATGATCCACTTGCAACACTGCATATAATGTTCTAGAAAAATGCTTAGGTCATGGAGCAAAAGTTTTATAATGCTGCAGCTGTGGATTATTAAAAAGAGAACTCTGTCTTCCAAAAGAACCACACTGATTTTAATGAAAGACGCTTTCATATTTCAAATTTGCGATAGCCTTGTAAACTGCTTGAAGCAGCCCACACATAGTAAAAGTAATTATAAGCTTACAGTACACTAGTGGGCTGACATTTCAAAATGCAGACAAAGAGAATTTTGTTTTCTAAAGAAAAAATTTTCAAAAGGCAGGGTTCACAGCATTGAGTACATTCAGGGACATGGATACAATGAAAGTGAACATCTTGATAAGTATGAAATGAGAAGAGAAGCTCAAAAGAGCCAAATGCACTGATGTGATTGTAGCTGGATAAAATGCTACTTTGTGAGTGACAGCCAAGGTGAAAACAGAGTGCTTTCTATTAGCCAGATGTTCAATTGTGTTATTATATAGAATGTTTAAGACGTCAACCTCTCTGCTCACTGCTTTTGGCAAAAGAAACACTTCCCATCTTCACAAACTTATTTTCAGAATGAGATGACAACGCAGCTCCCGTGTCCACGTAGGTGCGCTATGTTTAGAAATGAGCTCTTCTGCCCTGCTAACAATTCCAGATCTATTTACAAACTCACCACAGCTGTCTCAAGGTCTCCTGGTGAGGGGCTGGTTTCGTCGGGGGAGGTCACAGAGGAGCGAGTGGTGCGCGGGGTGCGGGGAGAAGGGAGAGTGTCCCAGGCGTTGTATCCGCTCGGAGGGGGAGTTGGCATCTGCACCCCCGACCGCTGGCAGCAGTTCTCTGGGTTCGACATCCACGCTTCAAGTAACTTCTCCCTGTCCCAGTCTGCAATAAGGGCACAGACACAGCAAATTACACAGCTGACAATGTTCTGAATATATTTTGTAACTGTGCCCTCAAAAGAATATATAAATGCCAAGCTAAAAAAATTGGAAAGAAATAAATCTGGTAAGTGGAAGTGAATGGAACTTCAGACATTGAATTTTACAGAACACATTCCAAGATAATACATAATGCAATGTTTTTATGTAAATAACTGCATTGCAAGCATCTCCTTTCCCTGCAGTATCAGTCTTAAATATAATTATTTGTACTATTTATTTACAGCAATTAGTAGCTAGGAGATTCAGAAACCAGAATTTCAGTGACTTGCAAAGACAGAACAAAATATAACAGCCCTTGCATGACAGAATCTTCGATATTTTCCCTTTTTTCGAAAAAAGTTGTTCAATATGGATTGACTTCTATCTACTGTGTTTTTTTAAAGAAAATGAAGCCAACTGCTACAAATGAAGGAAGAAGACTAAGATAAAATCAGATTACAAAAAGATTTGTGAACTAATGAGTTACCAGTCTTCATACATGCATATGACAGTTATGTATTTCTGGGGAACAAAAAGAATAAAACCCCACCTGATTGCTCAAAGTATTTCACATATTCTTACTACATTTTTCTTCTATAATTGTGTTACTGAATGCTTTACTTTTATTCATAATTAACATTGCCCATTTATATACAAAAAAAAGAAAAACCGAAACAAAATTTATTATGCACGAAATCCTAAAACTGAATAAAATATTTCTTAGCCATTGTTTGAAATGCTGTTTCTGATACCTAAGAGTAATACTAAATGCATCTGAAGAATAGTGAATTTTTCTATTAAAAAATTCCTGTATTGATTTGAATCTTAAAGTATTCACACTATGCACAGATGAGATGAACCAGAATTTCAGAAGGAAAGAGAAATTTTCCAATTTTTTCCTATCACTTTAAATATCTATTTTGAAGATTTTTTTTTTTTTAATACTAGGTACTCTCACTGGAAACTCAATGTTATTAATCAAAAGATCTGGGTTATTTTTATTGAATTTTACATTTTATAGGAAAAAGACAAATAGTATTCCTATACTGTATTAATGCTGGAAAAAAAATGCGTGTTCTAAGCACTGAACTTAATAAAATATTGCCGCTGTCAAATAGTGATTGCTGTCGTAATAAAATCTGCTCCCTCCTAATATGAAAAAAAGCCTTTGAGCTGGAAATGATTTACTGATCAGGTGTTACTCATCTACACTAAAACATATCATGGGTTATAGTTTACTTTCAATAGCTTAAAGACATGGACCCTGAACATATTTACACTGCAAAACATGTGACTTTTATTACCATTTTTCAAATTACCCTGAGCTGATAATCTTTCAGAGGGGAGCTGATTGATGCTAAGATACAGATAAAATTTGCTAAAAGTTTTCTTGAGCTCCTTTGTTTGTACTGTATCTTTAAAATGACCCAGAGTTAGGACATGCTACTAAATGGATTCTACTGTGTTTTCTTTACTAATGTGTGAGTTTTAGTAAAATATGTGGTAGTTATCTTTGCTGAATTGTCTCTCTTTTATACTGAAATGAACTGGAACAATTTTGAAAAAACACTAGTAGAAAAACGGTGAAGTTATTTATTTTCATGACTGCCCTAATAATTTTTTTATCTTGGTCTAACTCTAAATACTTCTGTCTCTTAATGAAAAAAAACCAAACCAAACCAAACTCAACTCTTACAGCTTGTGTCAGTAGATTGATGTAGTTGTATGATCAAAGAAAGCAAAGTCTGTTGGATTTAATATTACATATCTGTAAACCATTAAAAATTAGTACATAAGAATGATCTTTCCAAGAATTTAAGACATGTTTTTCTTACGTTAAATGTGAATTAAGTGAAGATTTCACAGTATTCTTTTATGAATTTCAAGATGAAATGCAAAAACATTACAGTTTGGCATTTGATGTTTCCCAATTGTCTAAGCCTTTTGTAAATAGCTCAGTTACTCCCTTTATGAGGCCGAACCAATTCTACGTCTTCATTTCAAATAAAACAAATTATGTTTGAAAAATTTCCAGTGTATGACTACAGCTACAGGCAAAATAGTTGACTTTCTCATGACTTGCAAATTGTCTGTGTTTCTTTCTCTTCACCAGCCAATTGCATTAAGTTACCGCGACATCACTACGGCAACATCAGTAAAATGACCTTTGAAACACAGACTCATTTCTTCTCAACTTTCAATTCCGGCTCGCTAGATGCTGGCAGACATTTCTGCAGAGTTTACATCAACCTCATTGCTCTTGGACTTATGGACCGTGCTGCGAGTTTGAATGGTATTGCCATAATTTTCTTCTTCAAAATATCTGCACAGGTTACAGAAACTACCTACCCATTTAGTAAAATGTTTAGCCTTAATGAGAGTATTTTGAGAATCCAAAACAGTATTCAAAGATTGCACATATTATAAATACATTATAAGTACTAAACAAATAATCAACATTAAAAAACCTACACGCAAAGACTGTGCCTTAAATATCATCAGACAGGCACAAGTTCAAGTTGACTTAATTCAATGTCAAAAGGACCATAAATAATAACTATTAAAAATAATGTAAAAGATGAGTTTCAGGTAGCATACCTCCTCATGAAAGTGTGCCAAAAGTTGCGGGTTTAAAATAACATTTTTCTATTTCACTTTTCCCTCTCCCTTTTATTTTCACAAGGAGCCCACAAAAATAATAGGGTATGAAAGCTTAATCCAGCAACTGCCTGAGTAGTTCTTTGGCACACAGTAACAAGGCAGATGCTTCAGTAAGCACAAGTTTTGAATGACTGAATCAAAGCCTAAAGCTTCCACTGAGTTTCAGAGAGATACTTTTGTCTGGATTCTGTATATCTGTTCTGCACTCAGTGTATCCTCATTCTGACAACCACAGTTTAAACTACATGACAAGTACAAAGACTGATTTCAGTGAAATTAAACTAGTTAGAGATATACAAACAGAAAAGTCTGCCTTATACTAAAAGAGTTAACTATAAAAATCCTTCAAATGACAAACACTCATATGCTTTAACTGCCAAGGCAGTTTTGAACCATTTATTACAATGGTTAGACTGCTTTTATTGCAACAGTAAGTAAATGAATAAATAAAATTGGATCCAGTTTTATACGCAAATATATAGTGGCAGAAAACCATAGGTCTGTCAAAAACAGGTACAATGATTTTGACTTTTTTTAGTATATAAAACCATGGAAGTTCTACTTCTGTATCTCTCACTAAAATAGGAAAACTCTGTTTCTCCATACTACTTAAGTTAAAATGTCTGTCATTATAATTCCTAGTTTGAATCACTTTCCTTTCAGCTTCCCTGTCTGCCTCAATGCTTTTTGACATACTGCAGCTGTATTTCTTTCTAAAGTACTGTATGAACTGTTTCCTGGTATTTGATTAACAGTTACTTCTCTTTTACTTGGAAATAAAAAGGAAACCTACAACTGCAATTTTGATTTTGCTGAAAAGTTTGTTAGTCTTTAAGATTCTGGATTACCATGTGCGCGCAGTAGAGCTTCTGCAGTGAAGAGCGGGGCTTGGAGCATGTCAGCAGATTCCACGATCAGCATGTCCTTCAGCCTTCGCAGGTCCTGAAGTCTTAGCCCCTCATATGGCTTTGAGAAGAAGAAGAAAGACAATTTATGTCTAGCACTATTTTCCAGTTAGACGTCTAATTCCATATCAAAGCACTGTTATCGATTGTAATCTCAACTGTGAGGTAAGATGTGACGAAATTTACTCATTGTGCAGACCAATGACCATGCAAAGCTACACAGAAATGCTGTCATTTTGCAATATTTATAGTAAGATCTTTGTACATTTCAAAATCTAAAAGACAATATTTCTAGAGTTCTCCATTGTAGTTGGAGGCTGTGTTCAAATGATGAGCTATTCTAACATTGATGCGCTCTCTCTGAAAAAAAAGCTAGATTTTCACAGAATCCAACTGAATTTTGAAGTGATTAAACCGCAAGTATTGTGGCATGGGTATGAAAATGCATGACTAGATTTGAACTAAGGATTTCAGGGGAGAGTGAGAGAAAGGACAGGTTAACATAGACTGCATATAGATCCACTGACACTAACTTCATACATGAATTGAGACCTAGTAGATTTGAATTGATCTAGAGGAGGATACATTGAGACATGAGGTAGCAAGAGGGGACATGTTTGTGAACAGAATCAGGTACAGGTCTTTTGAGGCAATATCCACCCTCACAGAAATGGAAAAGTCAATCATGAATAGATGAGACATATAGTTAGAAGTTCACAGAAACACAGAATGGTTGAGGTTGGAAGGGACCTGTTGGTCAAACCGCCCTGCTCAAGCAGGGTCACCTACAGCCAGCTGCCCAGGGCTGTGTCCAGACAACTTTTGACTGTCTCCAAGGTTGGGGATTCATTGTACATGAAGAGGTCAAAACCCTCTTTGAGAAACACTGGCCAACTCTGATAGCCCTACACACTCAGAGCAGATCATCCAGCGGCATTCCTGCTCTGGAGCTCCATCCCCTTATTAGAGCATGAAAAAAGGTCAAATTAGAAAAACAAAAAGGCAATAATGTTAGGGTTCTGAATTAGCTCCAACCAAGATACTAGAGATGCATACACGTTTTGCAGGCTCCTTTTTAAAACTAAGAAAGGAAGAACATGACAGCAAATATATTTGTTAGTGTCGCACAGGGAAAATGCCCAAAAGGTAGAAAGAGAAAAACAAGTGGAAGGAAATGTACAAACAATGGATACAGAAAGTACGTAAAAAAAATATTCGTACATGCATTGGTTTATTTATATAAAGGATAGCTAACAAAAGATTTAAAGCATCTGACATAAAACTGATCTGTGCTCAGGACTAATTAGGAATCTGGTAACCAAGTGGCAATTGTCTTCACCAATTTGGAGAAGAAAGGACACAGAGCAGCAGTGACGACAGATAACCACAGTTAAGATCACACACTATTACTATTTACTATCTATATTTTGGTTTTATGTAGAGCATAGTCCAGGACTCTCCAGTGCTAGATAAATACGCACACACATGCAAGCACACATACATAGACAGGAAGGAAAAGACTGGTTCTGTCCTCAGAAGTTTACCTTTTAAGTAAAACTCTACTGTGCACATAACCCTTTGAGGATACCAAGCAGAAGGCAGAAGAGACGGAGAGAATGGATACCCTGGGCTTCTAAATGATTTTATCATTTTGAGACATCTACTCTAAAAATGTAACATGCTTCCTACATTCTAGATATCATAATAAACTCATAAAATGCATCTAAAACCATAACTGACTCCCAAAAGGACCTCTTCTGCTATCTACTCAGTAAAATAAACAGGAACTTCTCCATATTAGAAACTTTGTGATTGGCAAGAGTAATGGTGCCACGACTCCACATGGGGTCTTTGTCCTTTTTGAGAAAACAAGAAAACCAGAAGAGAAATGGACTGTGTCTCGACCTTTATCTTGATTGCCCAAGTTCAGGGAGTTTCTCTATGTCCTTCTATTGCTGATCATCCATGACTCAGTAAAGGACAACCTGAATGTTAATGGCTTGCACTGATATAAATCTGGGCCGCTTGATTCATAGCATGCTGGAATTTGACTGACCTACTTAATTTCTTACAAAAGAGATCATTTATAAAAACATGTCAGGGAGACAGGCAGATAAACAGCTGGGTGACTGAATGATTATAATTGTGCAAATATACTGCAAAAAATGGAAGCAAAGAGTAAATCGTCTTGACTGAATCTGCACTGCATTTTGAATTGCAATTGTAAAACACGTAGCTTTGCCAGCACAACAGTACTCAATTGTTGAACACCACATATATCACAAAAAGAAATATTTTTTTCTGTTAAACCTGCCACACATGCACATATTTCAGGATGTAGTATTTTATCCTGAAATGCAAATATGCTCAAAGTTATATTTAACTGTTTGGTTCTAGGTCAAACACTGGCAATCATCTGTCTTGAGTAAAAGACTATTATATTATCTCAGCTGGAGCATTCCACACAACCAGCAGGGATTTTTTGATCCTGTGGTTTTTAAGAATCCTAATTTTATCTTTTTAAGTAATGAGGGAAATATTTCTTAAGAATGTGTTTGAAACTTCGGACATTTGTTTCTTAAAATAATATACGAGTTCACAGAAGAAGGAAATTTTAGACTGGTACTATTAAGTAGCTCAAGCTGGAAATTCCAGAGTGAAGGTTTTATACAATGAGAACCTTTAAAAATGTTAATGTGTACAAGACAGAGTTTTGTCAAGACTTGTGAAGACACAGTCTTTAGTGATAAGGATGTATATCCTTTATGTAATATAGAGGTTTATCTTTAACTGCTTCAAATATCATTGATCTCTGCACTGCCATATACTGTGAAGGATTTTGATTGCAGCTTATGATGCTCACGAATCTCCTTTAATACTCATTTATGGAGGAGCTCTATATTGATATTTCATGTGAAAAAGCTGTTTTTGAATATTAGCATCATTTCACTATATAATGATTTTGGAATACACTATTTGAGTTACTACTTTAACGCATTGATGAGCTTCTCACTACAGATTTCAACACTTTTGTATTCTCAAGGGCCCTACTTTTTACCTATTTTATTCTCAGTTTTTTACCGCTAATATTTAGGTATCATAAATGATATAAGTATTTTTCACCTGAAAGTACTTTTAATGTGTAAGCTGATCATTTTAACAGTTCATTTCAAACTAATATTATTTTCAATTTTAAAGTACTATTACAACAGACAAGGGCAAAGTAAGTCTTTGGTACAGTGATGACTATATAATTAAATGGTGTCAAATATACTTAATGTAAATATCCTCCTTTATGGGTGGATGGAGTTCTATAGTTAATGGAGTCATATATTTGAAAAATTATCTATACTCCATTTAACTCATTTAAGTATATGCACTATATGTATATAA
Source organism: Caloenas nicobarica (assembly GCF_036013445.1). Lineage (NCBI taxonomy): Eukaryota > Metazoa > Chordata > Aves > Columbiformes > Columbidae > Caloenas > Caloenas nicobarica. The sequence goes on along the minus strand of NC_088246.1, from coordinate 25,477,139 downwards.
ACGTATATATATCTTAACTACCTGTAGTCCCTTTCTCTCCTTCACTTAAAAACCCATTCTCTATCTGTAGAAATAAAGTACATTTAAATCATTTTATATAAGTCGTTGTATTTATGCTATTTACATTATATGTATATTTATATAACATCTATTCTGGAACTGAAGAAAACTATTCCAATTACTCTACACTCAATAAATCTGTGATACACCCACAAGCGGGGTATTACTACAGTGTTCGGTGGCACATATGTAAAATGAACTAAGGAATTATATATTTTGCTATTGCACAATGTATTTCTCTGACTGAGAGCCAAAACTGCTCCGGATGATCTGAAGCACTGCTCATTCCCAGGCATTTCCTATGTAAATTTAAAACATTCCATGATTTGATTGAAATGAAGGTTTCTGTTATCTTCCAGGGACACATCGCCAAGACAAATAAGCTCTCATGCTAGAATAAACAGCAAATGAAAAGACTGTACAAATAAAACAACCAAAATCTATAGAAGTAGTTAAAAAAGAATCAGTTACAGTCATACTATTTAGTGTAACTTCAATTACATTTAAATGATAAATATAAACCTAAATTTTATGTAATATATTTTTTTTGAGATTGTTCATCAACGAAGTAAAAGTATCAAGACAAAGAAGTTAATCCAAAATACTCTGCTGGCTTGTTACCTTTCCATTGCCCACAAATCACAGACGGATCTTCTTTCACTACAACTAACTACAGTGTTAAGAGAGCCACAGTTTATACTCTATTCTCAAAAAAATTAGCATTTCCATGTTATGTAGATTCTATGTGTGTTGGCACATCGCTTTCCTTTTCCTTCAGCACTCACATAATTCCTTGGTAATATTTCAATGTGAAGAACAAGTTGGTTCTCAACATCAGAAACAAAGCTTTGTTATTACTCTGAGTATACACGCTTAATTCAATGACACTGCACAAAGCACTACAAAAAATCTTCTGCTTTGTATGAAAAAGAGGATTATTTTATTCTGTAAACATGGCAGGTCTGGAAGAGGAGGTATTGGGTACTATCATGCCAGATACTAATGTGCATATCATAAACATCAGAGTTAAGCCCGTTTGGCTGTGTTGCCTGGAAAGAAATCCTATTTGTGGTTTTCAAATGTTTTCTCTTTTCCTCTAAACTTCATTCAAGAGACAAAATGACTTTGAAAATGCATTTCTTGGTGTTCCGAAGTTTTTTAATTCTTCTTTGTGTTTTGGAAAGATGTTACAGGGCACCACCAAACAATTACAATCTAAGTATGACGTTGAACAAGAATTTTGCACACTCGCTTCCCTCAGTGTTTAATAGTTTAAAAAAAATGAAATTTAGAAAAAAAAAAAAAAGTAGAAGGCCATCTTTGAGGGGCAATTTTGCTGAAGGATATGTGTTCTGGGGAAGGCTTTTGGATCACTTCTCACGCCCCATTGAGATAACAGCTGGAGGCATCACCATAGGCAGTGGTAAGTGCGGCTTTCACTGCCCACCCAGACATTTGTCCACAGACCCGGAGGATGAGGACATGGAGCGATCTGGATCGCAGTCCAGTGCCAGTCTTTCTAAGACTGTTTTTTTCCAACTGTTTTTGGCCACTCTGACGGCTAAGATTGAAAAATGAACTTCCCCTGGCTATGTGCTCTTGGCATCACTTGTGCTGTTACAGTTACACAAGAAATTAGAGAGCTTATCCCACTGAAAAGTCATAAAGAAAGCGGGGGGAAAAAAAACCCAGAAGGGAGCATGTGAAGGCAGAATTGCTCCTTGTGAAGCCCCAAGACCACCAACCAATGTACCAAATTCCAGGCTGACATTTTTCGGCTTGAGAATCTTCAGAACACGTGGGAAAGCTGCCCTGGTGTGTCAGATGGATCCAGGTCTGCAGGGCTGCCTGCATTTCAGTTCTCATGCTCAACAAGTCAAACGAGGAACAGAACTGGATCTTTTGACGGCCTCAGTGAAGTGACCCCAAATCAACATAATCACCCTTTACATGAGTCCTTCGTAACTATCAAGTCTTTAAGCTGATTTTGCTCTGAGCATCCACCTTAAACAGTCACGAGACGCTATTTGCTCTTGCTGAAAAGCCTGTTCAAGTGGTTCTTGATTTCCGCACCCGCACTTCTAAGTTCACTATTCTCTTAGCTGTGCTGGTGCATATGCCAGCAAATCCATGGTATAAATATAAACACAAAAATTATTCAGGATAAATAAAACAATCACATGTTACCACTCTTTAAAACTTTTTCTTCTTTCAAGCCAAATCATTTCTATGATCCAGTTGACAGCATAATCATCCAAATAGTTCTACTCATACAACCAAAGGAGTAGGAAACTGCAGGAAACTGCAGCAGTCTTTTAAAGTGGTTTTGCCAACAGAGAAAATATAATTTCAGACTATACTCCTACGACAATTTGAGTGTCTCTATATGGGAATATTCAGAGAAACTAAAATGAGTTAATGACATTTGTTATTTCAATGTATATTAAAGCTCATCTCAAAACCTCTCATCTAGGAATAAACAATCTAACTAAGCTTGTTTATATTTGAATTTATTCAAGAAAATTAGTCAGAAAATGAATTGAACAGTACAAAGACTTTCTTACTTTCAAATAAAAGTGACCATGCATGGCATTTTTCAGGGAAACAGTTGATGTGATCCAGGCCTACTCATACCTAAATCTGAATGAATTTTCTTTTAAGTGTAATTAGGTTATAAGTGACCTAAGCTAGTAAAAGGTAAGGCCATGCTACTTTTGAACGGAGTAGCCATAGAGAAATCTATTGTCCTTCAGTTCACACAGAATTACTTCATAATATCTACTGAATCATATTATTTGTCTATGTATTCTTATTTAGAAATTTAGTTAATTAAAATCCAACAATGGATGGGGGAGGGAGCTTCTGCTTAGAATATTTTTGGTCAAATTGTCCTTTTCAAATCAGAGTCTTCTGTGAGGCATACGAGAATTCAAGCAAATTTGTGTCAGTGAATTGTCTCTCTTTTTCAAAAACTGACTTCACAATAACAACACCTGTTATCACCTGTTCTTCATACAAGTTCTGGTATGCAGTAGCTTCAGGCATCATTATAAAACAAGAAAGTAAATGTGCTGTTTTGAAATCCTGCACTACTCAGCTGTTTTTTGGTGACATGCAACCCAGTCGCAGTCTATGAAGATCCACCAGAACATTTTCCTTATTCTATCCCACAGATTTTCGCCTTTTCAGAATTTCTCCTGTCATTTTTAGACAAAAAGGCATCTTAAGAAATAAAAATATGTAAAAAATGTTTGGTTTAGAGCAACTGTTTCCCAGCTTACGGGCTTGGTCTCACTGTATTGCCTCCAGCCTCACAGCTTGCAACACTTTCAAGACAGCCCACATAAGTAAGTATATGGATAAAACTTCTCTTCAGTTCTTACAACAGATTTGTTATGTTGTCTGAGCTTAACTTGAAAGATTATAAAGAGCTGTGTTAAAATCAAATGGTTTACAAATACACAGTACAAAGTACGGTACCTACTGAAATCCTTTGCAGAATTTAGTCACAATGTAACTGCTACAAATATGAATGTGTAAAATACCCCAAACTTAAAGTAACTTCTAACCTCTTTTTTGTCTAAAGCAGCATATTCAGCTTCAATGCTTTCAGCTTCAGGATCACGCGAAAATACCATTCGAGATTCCAGATTAAGAGCCAGCTCTTTGTGGTGTTGTTTCTCTGCACAGTCACATGGGGTATCTTTATTTTCATTTTCTGCAAACAAATCTCCACCATGTTTTACTAGAAGCTGAAAAGTAAAATGGGAAAATAAACAGTTATTAATTACCAACTCTAATAGTACCCTGAAGAAAAGACAGTTAAGAAAATAATAATAATAATAATAATAATAATAATAATAATAATAATAATGATGATGAAGAACTAACAAGGAAAATAGAAAGAAGAGACAATAGCAATGCTCTTTGCGAAACAAAGATTCTCTGTTTTATTAAATAAATTACTGCTATAATTATTCTTACACCCACCTTAATTCCATGGAACCTCAAAATCTCAGAAATACTTTACAAGGTAATGCTGTACAATATGTCTCTGTTAGGTTTTAAACACTAAAATTCTGCTCTACTGATATGGTCAGTGGCCCATAGAAAATGAGGGGCCTGAGGTTATCAAGCAGCTGGCAAGATGGAGCTGGATACTTCTTTAATTATTGTTTATATATGGGTGAAACTCCATCACTCTTCCCAGCACTGGTACACAGGTGGTGACAGAAAATGGGAGAATCTTTGGGTAGGAAGGAAGATGAGGTACCAATTCGGAGAGAGCACATAGTACTACTGGGAGCTCTACCTTATTTCTGAGGACACGAGAAAAGCGAAACAGTTCTAATTCTAATAACTCTAATACAGTCTAGCATTGTGCCATTTCAGCAATCTTGTCTCTTGCCAGTAACCACTCAGAAATGGAGTCTCTAGCTAATAAACACTAATTGTGCTGCTCCCATGACCTCACCAACCCTGTCTCCTGCTAGAAACTGATCTAAGCAAGAGCAACAAATGCCACACATTTTAAAGGCCGACAGTGGACCATTTTTATAACTTATTATGGTATCTTTATAACACATTCTAAACTTCTAATGATGGAGCACCCAGGACAGTCATTCACTACTAAAATGATTTATCATATTTCTAAATAAAACTTAATCTATAAACATTATCTTGCCTTCAGATCACGATGGCTCTGCCAACACTATCCTGTATTTTTAGCCAGGATATTTCAAAACTCAGCTTTTCATTTTTATACTTCTAAGAAAAATAAAATTTCCCCAAAATGTTCTGTTCTCCACATAAACCTTTCAGATCATGATCAGCCACTTCTTAATTTTCTCTTCAGCAGAGAGTATTTCCTTCACTTGTCACTGTAAACCTGGAATAATTCTTGTAGATTCTTTGGAAACTTTTCACACATTCTCCAAAATAAAAAGAAATGCAAACCCAAAAATACCACAAACCAGTGTAACAACAAGATTTAGTTGAGAAGCTATTAATGTCATTAAGTATGACACCATATTTTATCTTCATAGCAGATCATCAGATAGAAATAAAGGTAATACCAGGATAAATACCAAGATACCCAGCCTACAGTTACCTTGTTCTATCTACACTTCTTAACATTGGACAAACTTTGTTAACTTGAGTTTTCACATTCTGTCTGTACATTTTAAACTCTAATAAAAATTTAACTGAGGCAACTAAGACAACTTCTGAGGTAGAAAAATAATAAATATAATTGAAAGAACACTCCAGAGATCTATGCAGCTCAAAATCTAGTACACAAGATGAGGAATATGCAAATTAACAAGTTTTTAATAATAATGCCATCTTTCTCTAGTAGCACTGTTAAAAAGCCTTCTGTCTCTTAACCAACTAAAAGGAGATTAATAATTTAAATAATCACATTAGTAATTTAAACAAAAAATGCCATTTAGTATGCCAAACATACTGTGAGAGAGTGGAATATATCTGCATAAAATCAAATCTATTCAGCATGAAAGTTAAGCCTTTTTTCTGCTCAGTATTTGAAGTAAACACATTAACTTTGCCCAAACTATCTTTAGCAATGGGTTCCACACAGCTGTTCTGCTCAGAAGTTTAACACATGTGAATGGAGTAGTATCAAGACAGCATATTTGACTATCAACTCTTGAACAAATCAACTAGTTGACGGTTCACCCACAAGGGACTATTTTTTTTTTCCTTATATAGCTGTGGTGGGGATGGGAGAAGACACAAGGCTGGGATTTTCCTGAAAAGTTATGGAAAAAGAAGGAGACGATTAAAGTGAGAAGCTCTGAAGTGAGAGTAACCACCACAAAACTGGGCAGGCAGTGGAGAAGAAAAGCTAAAGGTGCTCCTGGGGTTCTAAGTAACCTTCCGTTTACCAGAGAGAAGGAAGATGACTTGATGATTTGGCAATTCAGTTTCTTCTCTCTTTTTGTTTTGGTAAGAGTTTTAATCCTCAAATACTTCCAGGAAAAAAAGAGAACATTGTTAAATTCCTTTACTAAGCTCTATTTCAGGCTTTTCATAATGTAGTGTTCCTGTTCATAATCCTTTTCTTGTTGAAGGAGTTAGAAAGACCACAGGCTACACTGGAGGGCTTAAAATATCACAGATACAAATCTTAGGGTCCGAGGTTCTTTGCTCTGTGGTCAGGCACATAACAGAGTTTGAACTTGGGGGTGTACTCTATGTTTCTAATGTGGAAACCATGACTAGTTAGACTACATAACTGTGTCTAAACTCGGGCAAAGGGTAATCCATGGGGATCAGACTGTAAATTCTTCTTCAAAGACAAACTGAAGGCAAATCAGAGTCAGAAATGGTTTAGTCAATTGAACAGTACATATTGTCATGATAACATAACCCAGTTTATATAATTGTGGAACTAGCAGTCGTACTTGGATTCATCTAATGAATCATATCACAAACAGTAAGAAATAGAAAAATACATGTGAAGAAACACAAACCATGAACTTTCATGATGAGTTTAAAGCCAACTGATTTTACAGTCTGCAATTAAAAGCTGCAGCCAAGGTCCAAAACCACAATTTAGTCTCCAGCGACCACGATTCTTTCTGACATTGTAGTCTGCCTGGATCTTACTATGTGAGCCCATTTGCTTCATGCCCTTGAAACTGAAAATATTGAACAATTGTGTGTATTCCTAATACCACTGCATAGCCTCATGTGGCACGAAGACAGATGACTGAGGCAGAAAACTCCTGGCTCAAATCCCTTGTAAATCTGAAGTTTAAGTCACCTGAGGATCTCAAGTATAGAGAGACAGACAGAAGATGAAGAAATAAGAGCTTCTGTGGATAATGTAATTTTTTTTTCAGTACATATTGATATGGGTCAAAATATAAGCACTTTAGAGATCAGTGTAAAAGATATAATATTTCACAAATGTGAGTAAGCAATAGAACTAAAAAGTTAATACAATATGCTATCAGATTTTTTTCCCCCTGAAACAGCTTTGTGAAACACTGTGCATGTCATTTATTAATAGCAGCATACAGACTTGTGATTATGTATCAACTTTTACCTCGACACAGGCTTTCATCCCTGAGGCAGCAGCATAGTGCAAAGGTGTATTTTTTTTGTTATCAACAGCATCAATGGCTGCTCGTTCATATTGTCCTTCATCCAGCTTTGCTCCCTTCCACTTCAGGATCATCTGCAGACAATCTGCTCTTCTGCAGTCGTCCTCCGAGGGTCGTGTCAGGCGAGGATGAAGAGCTCCTTCCGAGATCATGATCTGAGGTCCCATACACAGCAAGTGCATAGATGTCTCGTTGTGCACATTCCGTTTATTCGGGTTACCGTCTCTAACAAAAAGGAAAGTTCTGCAACATGGAAAAAAAAAAAAATTAGCACACAATTCCACTCATTTCCCTGAAGTGGGAAGGGTCTATTATGACACCTCTCTTAATTTCTTGCCAAGATTTTGATGAGCCATGTGAGTGATAAACATTCTTAATCAATAATTACTGCGGGACGTCTCTCCTCCGTTTCTCTTAGGAGTCAAAAGCCAAGATCTGAATGAATTGCTGAAATATCATTAAGTACCACATATAATTACTTTGTCAGCATCTGACATAATTTTCCTTGGCAAAGTTTATTCTACAGTTCTGTGTTGTATTGCAATAAATGTTATTAAGTCACAAGATTGATTGAAATAGATACTTTCTTTTTTATAGTCTCTGTCCTGAACAGCAGCGCATTTGGTAGTTTGCAAATAGCTAATGCTAGAGCAATTTCTTAAAAATCCATTCTCCTTTCCCATATCTTTAGTCAGATATCAAGGTAGTACTTACTACTTCTTGAAAATATATTAAATACTTTTCCTGCTAGACTCTATTTGCTGTCTCACTCTAGAATATATGGAAGCGCATAATGCGAAACCCTCGCCTATGAAGATGACAGTGGCTGGCAAGAGTTAAAAGTCTTCTCTTGAATGCTTTATGGGCAGTTCAAAGTGAACAATAAACTACACTGGCAGAAGGATCAGCTTGGGAATGAAAGGAAAACAACAGACTGATTCCTGGAATCACAACTCTTGATTCCCGACAGCTCCTGAGACAACACAGCTCTCTGCTGCTTCTTGCCAGCAAGGAATTACAGAAGTCACAATCCAGTTCTGAAATGGAAGAACTGAGACATATCATACGAGCCAAACTTGCTTTAGCCTTTTGAGGTACACTAAAATAATATATTTTTTTTTCTTAATGGAGAGAAATGGCAGGGAAGAAAGACCATCTCTTTGTAGGACTGGGATCAGAGAGACAGCAAAGGTGAAAGAGCCCCATGTGAAGGTAGGAAGTATGGTTTCCAGGCAAGATGAGAAGCATGGGGGACACGTTCAAGAAGTCACTGCAGAAACACTTGCACTGTTCTTATGAGCCCCTTCACATGCAAACCAAGCAGAAGTCACTGTTCATCCTCTCTCCAGGCTGTTCTCTGACTCCGAAGACTTTGCAGGTATGAAAAAAATTTATTCTGGAATCCTCATCAAGTCAATACAGGGGATCGGCTTCCACCCTCCCTGCCCTCATCCCCAAGTCTAATTAAAAACAATTCCAATCACTTCCAGTTAAAAACGCAGCTCAGCCACCTGAAGGCAGAAACTGCCTAAATATAAAATGAGACCATATTGCTCTGCCTGAACAGAGGAGAGCAGAAGAACTTGGTAAGCAAACGACAAAATAATATGTTATTTATCTCAATTATTGCCCATGCTATGGTTACAAGTCTAAATGCTAGCTCCCCTTTCCCTTGTCCCCGAGAGATCCTACCAGGTGCTACATGGTAGGCCTTTCTCTTGGGGTTCTCCTAATCTTTGCTCAGGACAAAGAATAAACCTCAAAGTATTTTATTAATAAAGGAAGAGGCTATATAGGGTGGGTGTGGAATTTCCCTGTCAAAAATTATTGGAAACAGACTGGACAAGTATTTCAGTAGAAAAATTTAGGCTCTGCTGATCTGGTCCTGCAGTGGAAGGGTATCTTGATGATAGCCATTTAGTCAGCTGGATTTTTGTCCTTTCTTCCCTCTGAAAACCTCTGAACAGTTTGAGTTCAAAATTAAACTTTTTACTAAAATACTGTTCTTTTAAATAAGTGGTAACAAAGTATTTAAAGAAAAAAACAAAAGAGTCTCCTCTATGTTGCCCTATCTTGGCAGCAAAAATGTTCCTTAAAGAAATCTCTTTTCATTTTATGATAGCTGACATGATAGATGCATTTGTTAGGAAATATGAATATGCCAGACTTGAGATTAAAGATGCTGCCAAAAAAGTGATAGCACATTTTGTTTGCTTCGGGTTTTGCTGTTGTTGTTTTCAGAGGAAAGGGATTTAGCTTTACATAGTATGAAACCAGAGAGGGAAGAGAAAAAGATAATTCACTGGGGGGTGAATTCTATAGATATGAGCATGCTAGATGTCTTAGACAGGAGGTTTTGCAGGTACCCACTGCAAAACCTGGATATAGAAAATACAAGGCCAAAACTAAGCCATCTTGTTCTCTGTGAGATGTAACTTTGGAGACTCACTAAAATCTGAGATTCTCTACTTTTTCAATAGAATCTGTTTTATAGTACACCAGTTTCTTTTCTTCTGTAAAGTCCCTTTCACAATTTAATTTGTTATATTTTTACTTCAAGTAATGATCACTCCCAACTTAGCCTTTGATGCATTTGCAAACTGCAGGATGAACAGAAAAATGTGAAGTTGTTCATTTCTCAATTCAGAGTCCTTAAGTCAAGAATAAACAAAAGTTTTAAAAAAATTTTATTTTTCCTTCCTCCTCCTGCCCATGGCATTTACTATCCATGTGTCTCCTAATGTTCCATCCCAAAACTCTTGCATCTTCCCTAAGAAAAAAAAAAGAGAGATCACAGAACTGGGAAGAAAGAGGCAGCAGCTAAAGACTGAAAAGATTTTATGTGTGGTTCCTTTTTCAGTAGTTTTTAAAACTAGGTAACACTGATGTTCAAGTCAGTAGGCCTACTTATTTTTACCTGAGGTCTGTAAGACAAAGTTGGTAAAGGTATCAGACGTCTGTTACCTTCAGATTCGCTGTGGAATGAGCAGAGAAGAAAGTGTGACAAAGAAAGGGCCAGATCCCTTCTGCAATCGCTACAGTGCACTGCGGTGCGGTAGCAAAAGTACCAGTTTTTCAAACACAGCGGCATTGAGCAGGAATCCCTCAGGCCACACAGCTGAGGAAGTATCGAGATTAAAGGCTTAAACCAGGACAAAGGCGTCACACCAAGCCCGCGGTACGAAGCTGACAGGGACAGTTCAATACTGCAAAGAGGCTGGACTTTTGTCTCTCACATCAAGTGCCCGAACTCTATTTCAAAGTTCGCACTTTGACTGTATAACATGCTGCACGGCTGCACTAATTAGATCTGTGTATTCTGAATGTCAGGAGAGTCCTTTATATATTCGTTAACCACATCTTTTCCTCCCACTTCTAGTTGCTTTATAGTCAATGTATTGATTCCTGCTACTTCTCTTATTCGAAGTAAAATGTTACTTTAGAATTCAGCGAAGAACTAACCGTGGTTTCTGTATGACACTGAACCAGGGCCTGAGTATTTTTAACTGCGAGAAGACCTCTATTGTCTCCTCCAAAACCAGACAAAGTTCCCCTGGTATCTCTAGCTATATAATCATTACCTTCCAGGCTTGATAATAATATAATGTATATTTCTGTTTTCAATATTAAGCTCTTTATCATCAGTGGAATTCCATGCTGTGGTATTTTAAAGCATGTGATTCACTCCTGAATCAGGTTACAGGGCATCTGATTTCAGAAGAGCACAGCATGATTTACACACAAACAAAAATATTCATAGCGTCTGCTAACATAATAGCAAGGTTAACTGAATCATATCAATTAAAGAGACCATCCTGCCTATATTAATCTCCCTCTATTTTTAAAAAAAACTTACTATATTTTTCCAACAACGCTGCTGAAAATCTCTTTAATAATCCCAAAATATGGGGATTTCATCCCTATTTTGATGGACTATATGTTGTAACCTATTAGTTTTCCATTACTAAGATTTATGTAGGTTTATAGAAGAACCTCTGTAGAAGATGCAAACACTGAATGGATACAAATACTCTCCCATAGCTCGAGGTAGATATTTCACTTTATCCTCAACAGTTCAGTGATGAGATGCTTCTGCCACAGCCTGAAACTCTGTGCATAAAAGTAGAATTTGAAGGCTGTCAAACCAGTAGCCCTTTTTGAATCCAAAATTTCTCTCTAAAGGGTTAAACAATATTTTAGAAATTTAGTAGTGAGCTTTAGTAGTGAGCAACTTTTAGTATAATTTTTTTTCCACCATAAAAATATCTCTTGGGAAAAAACAACAAAACTCTTGTTTTAAGAAGTTATGTATATCCCAGTCTAAACCAAGAATGCTTACATCCTGCCTGCTTGCAGATTCTCTGTTCTTAAGCAAATAGAAAGGCACTTTTCTCTATTAACCAAATTATGAAAAGCTCTAGGATGGATTTAAATCTTTTAAAGTGTAATTGTACTGTCTTACTATCGCTTCATTGCACAAAGAATATCTCTACTCAAATAAGTCTATCAGCAAAGTAGATTTTCAGCCCCTGCGGCAAGAAGTATCAGCAAATTATTTTTTTTCCAAGAGACAAATCCAAAAAACCTCCCTAGAAGGCTATTCCCTTGCCTAAGCTCAACATTTTCCCATCTGTCAAAGTTATCTGCTACAAAATTGCCCAACCATCTCTAAATAATGTCGATAACTTCAGTAAGAACCATATTCAAATTGAGAACAATTTGTGGCATTTGTAAACAACACTGTTGGGCCTGGGAAAACACTAGTTTTGATTACTTGTTCTCCTTGCTTGTCGCTCAACTTCTGTGCCTCATAAATGGGTATGACGAACACCAGAGCTGCCAAAGGCAACCAGCATCTCACTTTGGACACGTAATTGCGCTTTAAAGTGCCACAGTATTCCCCCTTTTTCTCTCCTTCATCTCTTCCAAAAGTCAAAGGGTCAGGTCTTCAGTCTTAAGGGTAAGTCAAGCCAATGCTGGAAAGCTCAGCTGAATCCATGACTTAGAGTTCAGAGAAGACGACTAATGTCCAAGAATGGGTAAATAAATACATTGTACATGCACAAATTCATTATTCGTCACGGCTCTATTTTTACCAGTGGTATTTGGTGCGTAAGACTTTCACAGAGCAGCGCTCTAGACCCCTGCCATTTGGCTCACAACTTCAGACATATAAAAAGCTAAGTTTCACCTGGAAATGTACTGATACAGTGAAAATACGCATTGCCTATGGGAAATACCACTTAACCACAAGGCAGCTGGACTTTACTCTTGTTGCAGTTCCCAGAATTTGCTTCAAGTTCTAGATCTTTGCAGAATCCAAACTTGAGGTGGCAAAAGTATGACAAAAGTGTTGAAAAATGTGACAAAAAAGAAAGGGCTGTAACATTCACACCTACTACTACCCATATTTGCAGAAAAGCAGCAAGAGACTCAAGATCACAAGCCTGTGAACTTGAATAATAAACAACTGGCACATTCCCTCACTCTGGGAAACTAACATCAACACAACCATTTCTTCAGGTTTTAATAAAATCCTTCACATTTGGGGCATAAAAATGACCATATTTACAGTCTCTTTGTCTCTCTAAATAAATGCTATATATTTATAGTGATATATATATACACACATGTATATATATGTATGCACATAAAAACATAAGAAGATGTATCTATGTACAGAAAACTAAAACCAAAATAAAAACTAGTGCAAAATGAAGTTATAAAAGCCGTTCTGACAGCAGGACACTAAAGCAAGTCATGCTACATAAACTATACAGCAAATTACACTGTTGTTTTAAGCAAGACAAGTAAGGTACCAGAAAAAGGTGAGCTGCAGCAACAAGATAAACTGATCTGTACAGGGTTCCCTTGCACAACATCCTCTCTAGTCTTCGGGTTAGATAGCATGTGCAAATCCAGCTTGCTACTAAAACAGTCACACTGCAAACTCCAGTGCGGGCATGAACCTAAAGCCCATAGCTTTCTGAGTACTGAGAGAAGTGTGGGTAAGCCAGAAGTTACAACAACACAAGCACCAGGCAGCCACTTGCTCACTCTCCCCGGTGGGATGGGGGAGAGAACTGGAAGGCTAAAAGTGAGAAAACTCATGGGGTGAAATAAAGACAGTTTAATAGGTAAAGCAAAAGCTGCACATCCAAGCAAAGCAAAACACTAACACTACCAGAATTCCCATAAACACGAACAATACCCTGCTGTAGTAAGAAGCAGGGTTATACCAGTGGCTACTTGGGTTAACAGCAAAGGAAGCATCCGAGAGACTGTCAGTGATACCATCTCCACTGCTGATGGAAGTCTGAAAAACTAATTCTTCCTTCCAAAATCCAAAGTTTTCACAGACATTTCAAGCTCCCTTACATCAAGTATTCTACTCCGGCCTTCAATTCTGTATTTTTTCTAAACAGAAATGCCTTCCATTTGACTCCTACCAAGCACGGTACATCTGGCAAAACAGGTTAAATCAATTTCCTGAATACTCAAGCAATTTCTGCAGATTTTCAGAGAAAGCCACCAATTAGAGAACCAAGTGCAGGCTATGGCACATATGAATCATGCCTTTTACTTAGAGCAATCTAAGGTTCAAATGGAAATCTTTGACTCTGCCAACATACACTCTTCTGGGCCTATTTCACTTATGCCCTTAATGTAATGTTCAGTAGAAAAATACTGCCTAGAACTCAAGGACTGTCTTCACTCTTTCCTAAAATGGCCCTAAGAAGCCTTACAATCTTTTCCACTGTATTGCTGTCATTTCACCAATGGTTTCCTCAAATAGCTTTTTTCCAAAAGACTATCAAAGTGATTAAAGGTAGGTCAGCACCTGAGTCTGAGTTGCACCTCTGGACTGACTCATGTTAACGTAGTAACCCATCACCTAAAGACACCTAACAAAGGTCTCATACAAACATGCACTATTAAGAGCTTGCTATTCTCTTCACTAAAAAGATGCAAACAGGTGGAAAAGTTTATTTGGTTCAGTGGTTTTGTGTCAGCTAATACGATTAAGTAGATAGATAGTAATCTTTGGTTTGGTACAACACAAAAAATACAAGAGAGACGATATGTAAGAGTGGCAAAGGGATGCAATTGAATTGTGGAGCACAGACCCTAAGATAGTGCACACTGAAAGTGAGGAACACAAAACTTGGTTAATCCTTACATTTGTTATACTGTGGGCCAAGAAAATCATGCTTTATACATTCCTATGCCTGTTAGGAGGAACAGCAGCATCAAAAGACAGAATTAAACCATTCCTGATGCAAAAAGGTAACAACAACATCCTTAAGTTATCCTTAACCAGAAAACTGTTTTATTCATTTATTTATGAACGACTTGAGTTTCACCTTCCCTTGGACAGTCAGGAATATGGTTTCCGTGATCCCAAGCCACTTCCAGCTTTTATTTCTATACTCTGAGTGAGATTTCAAAAGAAAGAGAGCTGAGTGCCAAATCAGAAGCAGCTTCCACTGAAGCTGGCTGTTCACCAGCAGCTTTTGTGACTAAATGTGTTCTGTAATGCAAAATCTGTTTGATTTTCATCTCTGTCTCTGGCCCTTTCTTCTATACATTTCTTCACAGCTAGAATCAATTCTTGAACTTGGGTGTCATCCTTCCAGCCTTCTCTCCAAATCCCTCCTTTGAACACTGTTTTTTCTGAAAAGACTATCCACACTGAATTCTCTTCTCAGATAACTGTAAGGCTATTATTTTTAGACTGGCTTCAAACAAAAGTCAGATGAAATAATAAGCATGAAACTACCAACGAGTGTGTTCATCTTCACTCTTTAAACACACAGCTTTGTCCTTCTGCGCAGGGACCGTTACCTACATATCAGCTTGTAAATTACCTAGCAGTGTATGACATCTAGTGTTGATACTATTTCCATAGCAATAATGATGAAATTACACAGCAAATACTAACAGGCTTTGCATCATTTCTATTTTTTCTATTTCTTAAAAACTGTTAATTTATGACAGAGGTTGTCTCATCTTCCTCTGTCTCTCCCTCCAGAAAAATGCTTTCAGTCCTTATGCTGCTTGATCTTTAATGACGCTGATTTTTATTTTCCTTACATTGGATAATTTTATTAAATTGAAAAAAATTTCAAATTAAAAAAAAATGAAATCATCCACAGTCTATATTTTGGACAAAAGGAAAACTGGGTTTATATACCATGTCAGTGAATATTTTAGCTGGCTATTGCATTTAGCTACAAAAATTATTTCTGATAAATTTACTTCTGTTTACGAGAAACTGCAAGTCTCTCGGTCATTATTCCAGTAACTGTTGAGCCAACAGATCTCTCTGGTGAGGAAGCCACGTGTGCCTCAAACCCAGGGCAAAGCTCAGCCATTGGACACAATGACTTGGCATTTACCAATCAACTCGACAGAGTCACAAACTCTACCTGGTAACAAAATCAGTTGAAATAAAGATTCAGTCATTCAGGCTGGCAAGGACCAAAGCGGTACTCCTCTGCAACTCAAATATAATTCTACTTTGCCTGTGGTAAAACGTTCATAAGGGTTCTACTAAGGAGACAGACAACATAGAATAAGAAATCTCTAATAGTATACCATATTAAATTTCTTATTTCACCAGTCACTAATGAAGTGATCTTATTCTGCAGTATCTGATGTCCAAGGAAAGAAAAGTAAGAACAAAGTGGAGAACAGATGATCATTTCAGTAAGAGCATTTAAACAGCGTCTGAACACATGCAGGGAAGAGCACTGCAACCTAAGGTTCCCGCTTTCCTAAGGATGCAGAAGAACCTGGTAGCAAGAACCAGCAACAACTCAACACGCTCAACAGCCGCACCTGTAACTGGAGAGCAAGGCCGTGTTGTGACCAGTGAACTCCGGAGGCATCACATCTGTTCAGCCTACTATGGTTAAAATAGTCAGAAATGAAGTACAAAAAGGTCCATTTTAAGAGCTGAAAACATCGCAGCTGACAGGCATTTGAACTTTGCTTGTAGGTCAAACTGCTATTAAGACAAAGCCCACCCACTGTTGTGTATTTTGTGAGGAAGTCACGAGGAGCACCAGGGAAGCCACCTTGGGAGGCAACACATCTAGTTAGCGAGAGCTGCTTTTAAACGAGATTTTGAGCTTCAGAGAAAAAAAAGACATGGCAGTAAGCCAGATAAGGGTTTGAGTTTTCCAACCTGCCTCAGCTGTGCTTTAGGAGACAGTGCCCAACTGGGTGAGAGCCTCAGAGAGATCTAGCGAACATTACTGCTGCTACTCCATGTCTGTAGCTGCTCCTCTAAGTGTCCCTACTGCCCTTGGCAGTTTACTTAAGTGAGAACTCACCCACAGTAAGAACTTGCTCAATTTTAAAGGCTTCCTAATTTTATCATTCCTCCATTCTCTTGACTGCTCTTGAGGCTGGGTATCATGAAAATGACCTTATAAACGACTATTTTCTACCATCCACACACTCTGCTACTAAAGTAATGGGCATTTCAATTCTCTTGGTCCTCTTCCTTCTTTACAAACACTTCCACAAATCCCGGTCAGATCATGTTCTTCATATATAACTCTCCTACCTCAGATCAAAACCACCCTTCATTATTTCATATTCCAAAGCATTTATTAGGTGACCAAGCCTCATAACCATACAAAAATAACTCAAGGATCATTCATAGCAGACCACAAAACATTTAATGCTATACCGCAGGCATTATTTCCCACAAGTAGCATTCATGTCTGATATTGTAAAATTGTGAAAGCAGCTTCGCAGGTGCTTACTATGTGATTCTAAATGATTTGGCATATTCTAGGATGAGATTCATCTTCTCAGCTCTGGATATCTTCAATGCAGACAATCCAGTTGATCCAGTTCTCTTACATTCCCTTTAAAATCAATGTGAAGAAACAGGCACTTCTGGCACACAATTAATGTAAAATATTTTAGAGTCAACTTCACAATAAAATTAATTGCATTGTCACCTTCACTAATTATTCTGACTAGATCTATTATCTAGGTCTACACTGACTATAAAAGAAGTCTAGCATGAATAATTCCAATGCAGACATACTTACTTTTATGAATAAAATTAATCTTAAATAAAATTATATTCTAAATATTCAATTTACCTGTGTAATCATTGATAATTAAAAAGAACCTTGCTTTTTCTTGTTCAAAAGTGAATAATCTAGACAATGGCACTCTAAGAAATTATTCAGATGAAGTATTATAATATATTGTAATATTTTAAGGTATTAAAACAGGACAGAATTATTTTGCTGTGGTGGAAAAAGGGAAAGTAGGTGAATGTCATTTATACTAATATCAGAAGTAAATATTTATAAAATTACTTTTAGGAAACAACTATACACAACTGTTATACCTTCATAATATTTTGCCAAATGACCTGTAAAATTGCCCAGAAAACACCAAACAAATGTGATCATTCAAAGCGTTACCATGAAGAACAACAACAACAAAAAGAACAACAACAAAAGACTACTCCAGCATTTCTGAACAACCTGCTGAAAATGTCCATACATTCAACACAAATTTCTTTACACTGTCACCCTGTTGTTTTAGTTAATAACTCCATGTTTTTCCCATTTGCCCTTATTAGACAAAGAGCTGCTATTAACCTTTTTTTTTTTCCTTCCCCTTCCCCCTCACATTTATATTGGAAGTATCGTTAGGAGAGTAATTTAAAAAGGAACACCAGTCTTATTGGCAAAGCATTGAACAGATTTTCAGAAATTTGGTAAAGAAATAATACATTTTGTAGCACCTTTCTGAACATTTTAGCATGAATGATTTAGGTCAATTTGGATCTCAAAGTTTACAGAACTTCTATCTCAATCAAAACAGTAGAGAGTGAAGTAGCCTCTTTTTTATTTGCATCTCCAGAAAAAAAAAAACCAAACAAACCAACCAACCTGAAATTCAGAGCAGCTTCAACCTTATCAGAAAATAATCAACTACAGAACTCTCTAAAGCCAGATGATCTGCAAGGAAGTTAACAGGGTTTTCTCTAATACTTCTCCTTGACATATATTTTTGCAGCACAAAAATCTCCTAATATCCTCTTAATTTGAGAGAAGTCGTGTCCTGAAAAACAGTCGGCACTGCATCTCCCTCCAGCACCCCCAAACCTAATTTTCAACTTGACTACAAAAGGAATAAAACCCAACAAAACCAGACATGGGAAGAGAGTCACAAACGTGTTGTGACCAATGCAACATTCCCTCTGACGTCAACAAATTTTCTGTCAAATTCATCCTACACAACATATTGGTAATCTTAATACACTTTCTTTGATTGCGTTACAATTGCTTAGACTAGCCCTACTGAAACGTCTTAAACAGCCATAAAAACTAGATTAGATAAGACAAGACCGTAGCCTACATCGACCTGAAATTCAAACCACCCCTACTTTGATCTTCTGTCATACTACTGCAGTGAAAAATACTTCCAAAATTATAGCAATGAAACAAGATTTATTTCCTATACCCAGACCCTGGGCACATTTCCCAATGTTTCTCTCCGGCTAGCTTAGCTATGCCTTCAATCGCAGAGTTCCTTTACTATTATTACTGAGAGGCAGGCATCAAGATTTTTTTTTTCCCCAGTTTCAGCATTCACCTCAATTTCCAGAATATTCTGTAACTGGAAGCCTTTGTTTTTTCTGTTCTAGAAAAAAGTATCAGCTTCCCAAACCCATCCTGCCTCCCCACAGCCCCATGTTTCTATCACATCCTCCTCCTTTTCCATCTTCAGCCCAGGACCAGCAGCAGCTGCTACAAATGAGCCACTTTGGCTTGAGAACTCACAAAGTGCTCAGAGCAGCAGTATGAAGTGAGGAAAATCTGTCATTGATCCAAAAAGCTTCCCAGCAAAGCTACAACACTGAAAGTCATGTCACAACATATCTTGCAGAATGACAAGTCATCTAAGACTTCTTTTTTTTTTCCCTTTCAACCACAAGTAGTGTGTCCTCGTGATTTCCAGACACTGCATCTCGCTCAGCCTCTGGAAAAGCTTATTGCATTCTATTTCAGGTGCAGTTCACCAACAGCCAGACCTTACTGAATAACTTTCCACATTGATACCAGTTCTTTCAAACTGGGCAGTCTGATGGTCTCAAATGTAGTTTAGGATTAAGCGAAAAAATCCTGAAGGCATTGGTGCTTGATCATCTGAACACTGCATTTCCTAAAGAAAACCAATTTCTTGCATGTTCTTTCTCTGTAATATGTTTATACCCATTTACTGAATGAAATTTAAACGATCTCCTTAAATAGGACTCTTCTGTCAAGACCTTCATTCATAGGGAATCATGATAAATGCGTGTAGTGGAATAAGACCAATGGGTATGTTGTACAAAGATCTCAAAATCCATCTGTGAGTGCTATGTTGGTTTTATTATTTTTCTGATGTTTCTGAATGCTATGTAACTTTTTTCTCTTACCTCCAGAAGACTTACCTATCACCTATTAGAGACTACCTGTTTATCAGCATGCAGTGACCACGGTCTGAACAGTGACATCAAGGCAGTTTTGTAACACGGAGATGACATTTCTGAACTAGAGCTGTTCACAACCAAGGCAAACTTCTCTGAGTGTTAGTGCTGAATCTAAGCACCGCCAGCAGATGTCTAGACACTGTAGCAGAAAATCACTGAATAAATCACACTCAAATTGCTCCTGCGGTATTTCCAATATAGTCCAATAAAGAAAACTTGAAATGTTTAGTTCTTTGCTTCCAAAATTGAAAGTAACCTTCTCATGTTTTCTGGAAAGATTTCAAGGCGTATATTTTATCTTTGTACCTTCCTATTTTTAGCAAAAGGCCTGAGAGTGTCAGGGGTTGGCAGACCGTAGTCCATGGGAGGCAAGGCTGCACGGCTCCATGTCTCCAGGTCCAGCCAGTGCAGAGGCTGGGTTGCATTCCCAATAGACACACACGCAAATATACATATGCAATACACATATACATATTGGTCCACACAGATGTATGTGGACAGAAACACTCAGCACTCGCATGACCACAAACAACACCGGTGGCCTCATTCTGTTCCCTTCCCTAGGCAAGCAAGATGAAGGTCTGCTAGTGGGAAAAATACAGATATAAACAATGTTGATTCCGTCAGTAACTGGCCTTGGATGCTGTTTATCCTGTAACTGGCACCTTCCAGTTACCTCCCCCACACACATACTGCAGATCCCCAGTAACCGGCCTTAGACACTACCAGCACCTGGCCCTGGATCCTCTCATCTACAGTTGCCTCAAACTGGCCTCCTGGCTGACCTGTGGATTTATGGCTGCTTTGAAACACAGCTCCTAGGCTGTTTATCCTACTCGCTGGCTACTCCAGCTTGTTATTCAGCTGCCATTACACACTGACACATGTACTGACATGTGCATGCACTTTGCTCTCCAGCTGCTGGCACCCCAGGCTCAACGGTCCCTCTGTCATGAGGTCCCCACTTCAGTTGCTGGTACTTAGACCTCCATACACAAACATGCACACAGCAGAGTCCCACCACCCAGGAAAATAATTAGCAATAGAGTTTAATGAGAAGATAGGACAGACTGTGGTGATCAAGCATGGTCAGACAAACATCATAGCCTAAGAAACCATCCATTTCCATGTCACTGGGCCCTTTTAGCCCCTGCTCTACTGTCCCAAACAAATTCCTCCCCAAACCACCTTGATCTTTGTGGTCGGTTGACACTGGCTGGCTGCCAGGTGCCCACCCAGCCACTCTCTTGCTTCCCTTCTTTCGCAGGACAGGGGGGAAAAAATAAAACAAAAAAGCTTGTGGGTTGAGATAAGGATAAGGAGGTAACTCACCAATTACTGTTACGGGCAAAACAGACACAACCTGGGGAAATTAATTTAATTTATTGCCAATTAATAACAGAGTAGGATAGTGAGAAAAACAAAACTGAAAACACTTTTCCCCAATCCCCCCTCCTGCCTGGGCTCAACTGCTCTCCTGACTCTTCTACCTCCTTCCCCATGGAGCAGCAGTGGATGGGGAATTGGGGTGGTGGTCTGTTCATAATGCTCCATCTCTGCTGCTCCTGCCACCGGTCCCCTGCCTCAGTGTGGGGTCCCACCCACGGGATAGTCTTTCCAGAACTGCTCCAGCGTGGGTCCTTTCCACAGGGCGCAGTCCTTCAGGAATGGACTGCTCCAGCGCGTCCCCCTGCCAGGGTCACAGGTTTGGCCAGAGATCCTGCTCCTGCATGGGCTCCTCTCCACAGGCTGCAGCTCCTGCCAGGAGCTTGCTCCAGCGTGGGCTTCCCACAGGCTGCAGCCTCCTTCGGGCATCCACCTGCTCCAGCATGGGGTCCTCCACGGGCTGCAGGGGGATCTCTGCTCCACCATGGACCCCCATGGGCTGCAGCGAGACAACCTGCCCCACCATGCCTGCACCATGGGCTGCAGAGGAGGCTTTGCCTCAGTGCCTGGAGCACATCCTCTCTCTCCTTCTTCTCTGGCCTTGGCAGGGCTGTCTCTCTCACATTCTTTTCACTCCTCTCTCACAGTTGCTGTGCAGTGTTTTTCACTCTTTCGTAAACGTTATCAGGGAGGTGCCACCAGCATCACTGATAGGCTCAGCTTTGACCTGTGGTGGGGCTGTTTGGGAGCTGATTTGAGCCAGTTGTGTCCACCATGGAGCAGCTCCTGATGTCTTCTTGCAGAAGCCACCCCTGCCACCAAAACCCTACCACATAAACCCAGTATGATCCTCTTCTGTAGACTCCTCCTGACGCGTGTCACCGCTGGGGCATGGGGTGGACAGCTCTCCTGTGACAGCCCTGAAGCAGCAGCAGCTCTTCCCTCTGATGAGCCTACCAGGATCCCCTCTGCCCTGGGGATGAGCCCTCCATCCCACAACCTCACCCAGACTCTATTATACATAGCCCTACTAACCGGACAGAGAAAACGAGATACATAGCTGTCAGTTAATGTGGAACTGCTGAGTGCTGTGTAACAACTCCTGGCAACTTTAAGTAGTGCTTTGAAAATTCTTCTTTGTGCTAATTAGCTGTGACCAGCAATTTTTGGTTTTTAAACATTAAATGCTCTGTTAAAGAAAACTGATCTGTCAGGTAAACATTATTTAGGGTTGCAGACCAAACAAAAGTTATATATTAGCTGAATGTCTGTTTTCCATTTTTTAATTCAACATTTCTAATATACCAAAGCTTTCTATGATACCTATGAAAAATTATCATAGAAACAATCCTTGTATTTTAACACACTCTTACTGGATTTTCTGAAGAGAAAAGAAATTAACAGCAAATTTTCGAATTTTTACAGCTCGATTATATACCGAATCCAGTTTCTGGGCTGTAAATGCTGGATGAAAGGCACAGCAGCCAGATGACTCAGACACCTGTTGTACAACTGTGCAGTTCAAAATCATGGAGAAAGTTTTGTCAAGTTACTGTCAGTAGGCTTCATGCTGGATTATGCAAAGTTTGTCCAGGTCAGGAGTTTTGCTTCGTGACCCTTGCACCTCTTCTCCAGTTTCTTGTTTCCTCATTTCTGAGACTGCTGTACCAGAACGTCCCCAACTCCCTTTCACTGCAAACTTCAGTGCCTGCGCTTTCACCGTGTCTTTGGACGGTCACCACCAGCCACACATCTGGTAACAGAGATTGTCCCTTTGCCTCGGAATGTGGTAACAGCATCGCCAGATAGGTTATTTCTGAACATCCCAGAATATCACTTTCAAATACACTCTGTTATGCAAAAGGTGTACCGACAGCTGCATCGCACTACTCTATTTTGAGAAAATTTCACAGTGAATCGTAAAACACACGTCAGTTCATATCCACCTACAATAACACAAATCGCAGCCTATAAAGAAGAATTGAATCATATCGGATACGTATACAGAGTGTTTCAAAAAGATGGACCCAATTCAGCGAGACCGAATCCGTCATTGCGGTGTGCGTGCATTTCAACGGCATTTTGGCATTGATCTGCCAATGCCAAAGAGCGCTTGAAGGACAACTTGAGGAAACGTGTTGCCATCATGAAATATACTGCTCTGAAATTGAGTCCATATTTTTTGAAACACTCTGTAAGTAACATCTAGAGTTTGAACTACAAGTTAGTGTAGCTACAGATTCCCAAATGTTTAAAATGTTTAATGAAGAGATAAATACAACTTATTATAGTATTATGGACATCTCACAATTGTAAACCTTTCTCAGAATACAAACAAAATTAATTTATTTTTAGGTACTGTACTTCATGAGTAATTAGAAGCATTCATTTTAATATTAAATTTATTTAATCTCTGCCATATCCAGGACTTTCTGTATCTAAAGGAAGAGGCTTAACTGGAAATCACTTGTGCCCTTTCTACTATCGACTTTGCAAGCAGGCACCACCGTAAGTCTGGTATTTATTCACTCTTACTATTTTGTTTAGATAAAAAGGCTACATTTTTGTGCAGCATGTCTTAGAGTGGAGTTCTGAACAAAGACCTTAGAAAGACAGCAGAAAAGTGAATAGTAAAAAAGCTTCAGCAAATTACTCCTAGCAACAGCGACAATTCTAGCAGTCCAGGTTTTCAGAAGCAGACTCTAGCAAATAATAGCACCTTCACTATGTCCACTGGCAAAAATGTATTGCAAACCTTGGACTCATACTAGAAAAAAGAATTATTCTTTTGATCATTTTTTTGCAACGTGTGCAAAATAAAACTGAGTTGTCCTGTGAAACTTAGATGCTAAATGTCCCATGCAGCAAGTAGTAAAATGTAATTTCTAAATTATCTTTCTTTTCAACACAAAGCAATTATTCAAGATCTCATCATAATGGTGCAATATGAATTAACTAATGGACTGCTCAGAAGTCAGCAATTATGACTCAATTTCTTTCCATATGTGCAAACACTTTCATGTGTGCTTGTTGTTTCAATGAGGCTATATTTTCTTAAGAGATATTTTCTTTAGAGAAATAACCTGAAAACCTCAGAGAAAAAAAAATAAACACACAGAAAATGTAAATGGATGCTATTTTAAAATAAATTTTGTTATTTTTTTCCTATAATTCAAGAATCGGGAATGGGGGAAAGTTTGGGGATGTTAAGAAACAAACAAACAAAAAGATTCAGCGGTGAAATGAAAACAAAAATATAAATGTAGAACACATGAAGGAGAAGAGAAAAATATTTAGCAAAACTCAAGATAAATGAGAAGTTATAACATATAAAAACCTGTTAGGTGAATCTAAAACACTGAGGAAAAAATAACGGTGGGAGGCCAGATGGCTAGTAGAGTTACAGCATGAGGGACAAAATAAACCTTATGAATACCACAGGTCCATCAGTATATATAAACACAGAAATGAGAAGAATATTAACAATAATACAGTTCAGTATACACTTCCATTCTGTTTCCTAATATAAGCAAGAGGATATTTATGAAATTCTCTCTAACTTACTAACTACTGAAGAAGAGGTTTAGCAATATCCACTCAGTACTAAGCGCACGAAATACGAGACCAGAACAGCTTGTACCTTTGATGTCTGGACGTGGATAAGATGTTAATCTTTAATTGAACTTAGAGCACTGACAAAAATACAAAAGAATGGAAGTAGATAACATTAGGGATTGCTGTACATGTTGACTGCGGCAATAATAAACTTATTCATCATCAAGGTATTAATGTTTGCTATTACTACCCTAAATGAAAAATAAAAGCTGCCTGAATAACACAAGAATAAACATATATTGTGCCATCTGGAAGCTGATACAATCAGTATGGTATCCATTAGGTACAGCTTTACAAACAGATTTTTTTGAGACAGGAAAACACATCAAGAACAGTGGAACAGTCACTATTTTCAAAGAATTGTGGCATAGAAGTCTTCAGGAAGAAAGCTAAAACCGTCCAAGACTAAAGTTGCAAGGAAGGAACACGGATACTAAAAATAAAACTTAAAAATGTTTTACCAGTCTGCGATTACAGATTAATTTGCATGTTTTGTATTACTACTTGAACATGTTACAAATTCTGTGACTGCAACACACACATACATATGCACGTATATGTGTGCATAATGTGCACACACATAAGGTATTTATGACCTAGCTGACACTCTTGCATTTCTTAGGTCAATTATTCACACCCAAGCAAAACTTCAAATCATACTCACCCTAGTATACGGTTCATTCCATGCCTAGCAGCATAATGGAGCGGAGTATTGTGCTGGTACGTTTCTCCATAAGAAGTATTTGGGTCAAGAGTTTCTTTCAGTTGGGGGTTGCTTTCGTAGATTTGGCAGGCCAGGTTTTCATCTCCATTCATAAGAGCTTTGCGGAACTTGGTGGTTGTATTTCCCATGTTGCTGTTGCCTTCATCCACTTGTACGGTTCTGTAGCATGCTTCACAGCCTAAGATGACAAACAATACTTCAGTTATTCTGTAAAACACTCTTTCCTAGATGAATTCACCCAAAGCTACAGCACTGTAAGCAGGCATGTGAAGAAGCACATAGGACCTGTAAACTCTACTCATTAATTTCTGAAATCCTTCTAGGTAAATACACACATATTCCCAATTCTTCACAGATTATTTCCCTGATAAAGTATGCCATCTCCCTGTGCAAGTATTTTTACTACCTATCCTCTTTCAACATATGGAAAAGAAAAAAAAACGGCCAATATCTGCCTGTATTAGAAGACAGGGATGAATACTGGATTTGCATATATGTGAATTAGAAATTAGAAGTGATTTCAGAACACAGGAAAACCAAAACAAAATTCTTTAACAAGAAGGCAAAGTTCTTCAAAAGCATGCAAGAAAGCAGACATCGGTTTAAATTTTACTTAAGAAGATCATGTAAAACTGTGCTTGAAGCACCTGTGCTTGTGTAGGTGGGTGTAAATGGCACCTTTCTGTGCCAGCAAGCTGAATGCATGTGAACACTGGAGTTACCATGGCCCCATCTTAACAGTTTTGCTAAGCATACTGTTTAAAACACCTAACCCCGTTTTTAAAATGACTCTGAGAGATCCACAACGAAAGGGTCCATCCAATGCCAGGCACTGTACTGGCACAAACCAACTGCACCTTACAAGTACTTCAAAGTCCTTGTGAACTGCAATGCTCCCCGGCCTCTCACCTGTATCTGATGGAGGGAACCAGCAGATCAAGTTGCATAAAGCCAGGGCAGACAGAGCATCTCTGCTCATGAGATGGGACAAGAGAAGCTCATCAGGTTGTGCAGTCGGAAAGAGCACGTTGGTCTACGTCAGAGAGGGGACTCAGCACTAGGCTGCAGCTGGTAGCACAGGGAAGCTTCCAGGTCTCTTTTGTACGAGTCATCCCATCCAGGCCGCTCCATGCCAGACCTTTCACCCCATAAAGCACACACTGGGATCCAAATATGCCAGGCACAGCAGGTTGGGAAATTGAGATTGACTATGTTGGGTACATACAATCAGGCAGTGCAGGAGTTGCTTCATGCCCAGTACCTTATATTCAACTTTTTGGGACTATCTCAAAACTTCTATTTCTACATTGGCTTTCCAGCAGTCACTGGTGCCCAGACTGCCTTAAAGACAGATGAAATAGAGCAATCCAAGGGGTCTAGAGCTGCAGAAAATGCAAGGGAATCGGGATATGGATTTGACTGATGTCAAAAGGATTTGAGGAAACCTCAGGAAGAGCTGCAATGAGATATTTTTGTTCCCCCGAAGTAGTCCTCTCACAAGCTGCTTTCAGCTTCTGTTGTGAAGTTATGTGTCACGCTGCATCCCAGCCTTGCTACAGCTTTGCCCAGATCCCATTCCGCACAAGATCTGACCAGCAGGAGTCTTGCACTGTCTCCTCTCTGCAGTTCCTCTGAGAGGTCATTTTGTGAAGGGGAGGGAAAAGTCCGCTTTGACCATAATCTTACCAGCACTGGCAGGGCTGTTTGAGAAGAAGAGCGGTGGCCTCGGTGGCCTCTATTTTCATCCCCTTTTCCCCCTCACCAAGTCTTGGTGAGGCAACCCTTGTTTTGGCGTTGTTGTGTTCTATCTTTTGATGTCACTGTGTGAGACAACAATGGCACTGCCAAATCAGCTGACTTGACATGCTAAACATGCTGCCCATGTTCTCCTCTGTGACCATAGCTACCTAACAAGCAACTGTGTTAAGCAAATGAAAGTTTCTCCTAATAATAATAAAGTAGGCACTCATTTAAAAGCAGACGCACATCCTTCATATATTTAGTGATTTACACAAACCAAAGCCCAAATCCTTCAATCACACTATGGATTCTGTAGCATTTTGTATCCTTCCATCACTCCTATATTTTAAAATCTGAACATGTAGATACTATGCAGATACGACATTTATATTATTCAAGAAAGCCACTGCATGCTCATATTACCATGTCACAGCTCTCAGTGCTGCAGATTAATGTGTTTTTAGATGCAGAAACAGCTGCATTACTCTAAATACTGCATAGTGTCAGGCTTTAATGAAAGACTGTACAAACCCAAGAAAAACTCTATACACTCTTTTCAATCAACCAGCAGTTCATATTGCCTTCTATAGCTAGGATTCCAAAAATACTTGAAAGAATGATTTTCAGTAAAGTTTGTTAATGAGATTAGTTAACGGAATTATATTATCTGTCAGTCCCTGTCCACCACCAATAGCTCTCAAGACTAGAAACTAAATGAGACAAGAGTAAGTGCCTGAAAGATATCACGTTCCTAGAATCTTCATGAAAATCAATAATGAAGATCCCACCGGCACCCACAATGAGCAGAAGAACACAAGACCTTCTTCCATAATTTGAAATTAGAATGTAACAGCACCAATTGCCAAGCACTTATTTCTGGAAATTAGCAGGTGGATAGCTTGCATCAGCTGCAGAACATGCTGCCTCTTGCCCCAAACTGGAACATTAAGCAAACCTGGGTAGGGATGAGAGAGGGTGTTGAGAGTGTCAGGAGATAAGATGGTGTCCTCAGGCAGCCTGAGAGGAGGCTGAGTAGGGGTAGTACTGTTGAGATGGTCAAGAGGAGAACTGAATGGATTTAGGCAGGGGTCTGGAAATGCATGGGAGAACTGAGGACTTGTGTAGGGTGGCTCGACAGAACTGAAAAGCTCGAGTTATTGCAGTGCAGAAAAAGCAAAAATGGTAAATTTATTTAATTCCATCACACAGCAAACAAACTATTTTTGATGGAGTATGGATATACTAGATGTCTTCAACAACTAATAGTAAAAAACATGTAGGCACATTGCTTGAACTATTGTGTATATTGTCATAACATCTGGGAATTTTTGGAATATGCAGCATGTACTGCTTCTTAAGTCACCGAACAGAACAGTGACATCTGCTTCCATAAAAAATGTACACAATAAAAGGTTATATATGATATAAACATGATATAGAAAGGTGAATGAAATAAAACAGTAAAATACTTGTCTGCATAACAGGACCACTCTCCAAATGAAAAGATTCTCAGTCAAAGGAAAGAGATAATTTGAAGGATTATAAAACAGAGCAATGATGTGGCTTTGAACCGACACAAGTGAAACTCCTCACAAAACCAAGAATCAGCATAGAAGTAGTGAAAATTTAGCAAATGGCTAATGTAACTATAATCACCTTATTGTCAAAATAAAATGAAAGATGACAGAATGGGGATCATCCATGAAAGCCCTTCAGCTGAAGGCAAACAGCTTATATTTGATGTGATAGCAAGAAACCAGCCTCTGGAAGAATGGAAGGAGAGAAGTGACAGGGTCAAAACTAACCCAGAGAACAATTCCCTATTTAAAAAACACATGATATGATACTAATGCCTTTCACCTTCATACAGTATCCACAAGGTCTTTAAACACTATGACAGGCATTAGCCTTTTATGCTTTGGAAATTCGGTGGCCCACGCTGTAGTTTTCTTTTCAGAATTGGCCATTAAACATGCCAGCAGAAACACAGGAGGACAGGGAGAAGCTACCTCTGTATGCTGGCAGTCACACTTGGCTCCCAGCATGTTTGGAAGTCCAGAAGAAACCAAGACGTGACAGCTGCTGCCTCTCTCAAGCTGCCGTGGCTCCTGAGTGCCCTGCTGTAAAATATTCAAGATCTGCCCATTTGCAGTGTTCATCTTTCAGCCAACAGATCAACTACATCTGCCACCAAAGCAGCTTCTACTTCAACTGAAGGAGAAAAGGGATAACTAAGAGCTCATGCAACAGACTTCTGGATGTGAAAATGGCTGAAAGGGGCCCAGTCTGCCTTCTTTTTGCGTTGCTTTTCCTTTAAGCGCTTCCAACCCGTTAGGCACTCTCAGAGGCCAGTAGGCTAACAAGGCCAATGCTGGAACCAGGCAGTGGTCCACAGACAAACTTGGTTTGCTCTTTCAGCCCCTCATGTTTTTGAAGGTGAAAGGCATGAAACATGTGCCTCTGCAAAGGGGGGATGCGGGGGGCAGGGAAGGGGCCTGGAAGGTCCAGCCCGTCCACAACCAGGAGAGCTCCCGTGGGCTGGGTACAGGGGTTGCTAAAGCCGTTCCCAGAGCTCCCAGGCTGGCATGGCTGGTGGGCAGTGTCACTGTCACTGGTTGCGCTTTGATGTTTGTGTAAACCCAGCGTTTAAAATCCTTAGGCTATTTTTTAATGTGCCGTGTTACAAAAACATCACAGTGGAGCAAAAATGACAACATGAAAATGACGATTTTCAAATATTTTATCTTAATAAAATGAGACAAATAGAATTTTACAGGACAAAGACAAGATACTTGTCTTTCAGTCTCTGTTCACTAAATTTTCAAGTTCTGTGATAACAAAAGGACTATATCATAGCCTGTTTTATAACCTCATAACATCTATCATAACCACAAATATCATAACCTTTTACACCAAAGAATACAAGAAACCTAAATGCAATGTTTGCTAATTATATCCCATATTATTTCAGAATTCCAAACATCAACCATCTCATTCAAAATTAGAAACTCTATTTACTGCCCTATTATTGCCAAATAGAAGTTCCAGCTTAAACAGAAAAACCAAGTACTGGTTACACAACTCACCTTAAAGTCTAAGGAAAGATTCTAATAAACCCAGTCAGGGGCATCACACTTCTCTGCTTTGGCAATGAACTGCAAAACTTCTATGGTCTTATTAGCGACACATCTAAAAGCAGCACTTCGATATAATAGCTCTATAAATATTTAACAAGGAGACGGCTTGAAGACTGACTACAAGATGAAAAAAGGGTGGATACAGAAAGACGTGGGTAGAGCAAAGTACCAATAGGACTTTGAGAGCAGTTGCACCAGCTGCCTGCTTACTATTGATTTTTCCATGGGCATCATTATCGAAGTGAGTTTGAAGAAGGACAATTGTAATGGCTTAATAGGACTTTAGAAGGAGTTCCTCCTTTGAAATACTGCCACAGCGCTTGCTAAAAATTCATAATGAATAAAAAAGTATTGTACAAGTGGGATCAGATGAGTATTTTTGAAACATCCTATTTCTAACACCCATTTAGAAACCACATATTGAACACACAAGTCTTTCATGAGATGACATATCTCTCTCCATTTACATTTGAATTGCTTTAATACTGAAGCAGATTTTCTCTCTGAATGTAGCACTAGCAGCTGTTCTTCATCTTGGAGGATGAAGAAAAGGAAGGGAGACATACTACATGTACTACACCATACTGCATAGGAAATCTATCAAAATTAGTAAAAAAATACTCAGGTTTAACTATGAGAAAAAATGCTGTATATTTCCTGCACCAAAAAAATCGCTTATCTATATAATAAGCAAAGATCAGCAATGGATCTAATCATCATTTGCCACCATTATTTTACAATGCAACACTGTGTAATTCAGCAGTTTAACCCTAAAAAGTTTGAATACAACTTGCAGCTTAAAAAAAGCGTACTTCTTATTTGACAAAAGTAGTTTTTCATGTGAACTGTAAGAACATCATCGTGGAATAGCTAAGTGAGCCAAGCTCAAATAAGTAAGACTCTACACAGGCCCTCATGATTAAATCTTATTATTATTAAAATAAAATACATTTTCGACTAAAATTAGTGTACGTTACATGGCTTCTACACCCTTGGAAAGACAAGTGATAATGAACTGCTTACACAAAAGGGATGAAGCAAAAAGATATCAAAACTACTTGTTTTTCTAAAGCACCTTGCTTTTGCTAAAGTATGAAATACTATATTTCATTCTAAAAGCATCTTCTGTTTCAAGTACAGTTAGCTCAACAGGTAACTATTTTATTTGCTTTGGATACTGCAGTGAAACAGCTCATTTTTTAAAGCTGAGTTTCTAAAATATTTACTGCAGAGTCTGTCCTGCATTAAAAATCATAATTTATTGCAGAAGCAAACAATGAACAGCTCTGTGTTTTAGGAGAAAGCCTAGTAACCTGGTATACGTAGGAGGAGTATCACATCGTGATGTTGGTATTTTTGATCCTTGCTATTGGGACAGACTCGCACAAATGAAGCAAGTCAAAAGTTATGGTCAAGAACTCTGAGGATACCACACCCTCTCCCAAATACATCAGAAAATGCCATGGTTAGTGCTCCTCTTCCTCCCCTGTCCCCTCCTCTGTCCGCAAAGTAGAGAGCGCCACAGAGCCAAAAAATGTTTACCAAGAGGACAAAAGTAAAAATGAAACATTTAAATGTGCATGTCTACTTTATGTATGGCTGGCAGAGGTGTCTATAATTAACATGCAGCAGAAAAAGGCTAAAGCTAATTTTTACATGTTTACAGTAAAGATTTAAGACTTGCCAAACTTTAATTAATGGCCAAAAATTGCTCTTGCTGGATACCTGCGTATGGAGGAACACTTCTGCAAAGTTTTAAGTAACAAATGCACTCCAGGGCTTGAGAATTGAGTTAAGAACGTGGTGCAGGGGCTTGTTAGGTTTTGTTTGGTCTTGGTGTTTTTGTTTTGTGGTGGTTTTTTTGTTTGTTTGTTCGGTTGGTTGTTTTTTTTGTTTGTTTTTTGGTTTTTTCCCCCACACTTAAATATTCTAAGGTTTGTGCCAAAAGTTCTGAAGTCACCAACAGGAAATGAAGAAAGCATCTCTTCTACTTTAAACCTCTGTGAATGGAGCTCAACATTATCAAATTCAGTGTTATATTTTACCTGTCAAAGCATAAACCAAAAAAATAACTGATATGCCTACATCTCACCCTTTGAAGAATGATCATCAATACAATGTTCTCTGTGTTTTAAATGCCAAGGTTGAAAAGTGGCAATAATGTTGAGAGTTGACTTGAATAAAACATAGTGTAGGGCAGTGAGAGAATTAATTATTTCCTCATTTATATGTTTGTGGGATAGAGAGTCTAGGACCTTATGTTACAGTCTTCTTATACTGGCATATGTACCTCCAAGTAGAAGGCTTAAAGGTATTGCTCAATTTAGTCATTTGAGGCTTTGGCTTACTGACTCAGGCACAAAGACTCTCATCCAGGTGGAGTATTTTCTTTCAGACACACTTCTTTCACAGCTCCACTTTGTGGAGAAAAAAAGGACTTTAAGTATGGGTTTGGTTTTCTTTCCGTTAGTACACACAGGGATGTGACGGGGGCAGCTGCAGCAGAGACTAGAAGCAGTTATCACTTTAAGGAAAAAATTCTGCATAGATGTAGCTAAAGCAATTGCTACATTAATTTTGATGGTGTTGTCTACAGTACTTGCATTCATCAGCTAAATTAAATATGATAAACCACTGTGGGGTAGGTACATACACACATGGTAGGAGAGACAAGATACTGTGCAGCCAAATCAAAGGTACATTGTGATAGATGAAGACAGCATCCCTGCAGATAGTCACGGGAAAAAAACATCCAGCAGCACAAGATAAAAGGAGCATCTTTTTTGGTGAATCTTATTTTTTTTTTTTCCCATCTTATTTTAGGGAGAAGTGATTCAGTAAGATGGAACAAAAGAGTTATTCTATAATTATGCAGTGGAATATCCAATAGTCTCACCTGTAATTGCAAATAATTTCATATTCATTCCAGGGCACTACGTCTTTAGAAAATTATTTTTAAAATAACAACAAAACCCTCAAAATTCTCTGAAGTCCAGATAAGTATTTGGAATTGTTCCCAATGCAGCTGTCAAAGCCTTATAAATGTGATTTAATTTGTGGTAGCTTAGTTGCTGATACAAGAGAGATATTCTTCTTAATGGTCTTTTGGGGTTCCAGTCATACAGCAGAACTCTTCTAGGGCTAGCTCTTCACTCCTCAGGTTAGGCAGACTAACCAAGCCTAAAATATCACAAAATATCTGTACCTAGTGTAATACAAACACTACCACCCTAAGACCTCCTCTATCTAGATCAGAAGGTGAAGAAGCACAAAAAGAAGTGTTTCACGTTTTATTACATTCGGTCAAGCTAAAGACAGACATGCTTGATAGTTCTGGCATTTCAATCTCAAGCACACTTTGGGTTAGTATAAAAAGCTCATTATAGACTGTTCCACTGACTAAAGTAACTCAACACACTTTTGATACATAAACACTGTTAGTTTGATAAATGTCTATAAAAGTGACTTCTCTACCACAGGTCAATGCTGACAGCACCACTTTTTCACCAAGCAAAACATAAACCATATCATTCAGCCTCTATATAAAGAAGTACCAGCAGCTGACGACTCACGGGACAGTTGGCATCAGTGATAAATTAAAGAATTGAGCCAGAGACTGGTTCTTAACCAGTGCAATGCCTCTCATGCTGGCAGCACGAGAACCCCGTCCAGGCAGTGTAATCCTCTCCAGCTGGTCTCTCCTCACCCTCACACACACGTTGTGCCCAATGTTTCGGTTGGGACGGGAGCCTCTTTGCAAAAAAGACTCAAACACACTTTAAGATAAGCAACAACCCAGCTCAGTTCAGTTCAAGACAAATGTGTGTTCCCTCCAAAATCACTTTCAATAGACAAAAAGAACACAGTGAAAACACCAAGCGTTACAAGGCAACGGTTTACAGAGTAATGGACAGATGGTATAAACAGACTGACACTGTATGGAGCAAAAAGTCCGAAGAAATAAATGTGTGTGTTCCTGTCAGATTGATCTGCTTAGAAAACCAGAGTAATGACAACCAGTACTGGAGAGCACTGCTGGGACATGAAGCAGGAATGAAGACGGGAACACGCACAGGGAGCTTGCCTGGCCAGTCTATAGAGGGTGCAATGCGGCCTGACCCCGGCCTTCACTGAATCCCGGATGTGTTTTTCAAGTATGTTTGCTCAGCTTAAGACAGTTTAAAAGTCATGTTAAGATTCAGGTAAACAAGTTTGAAACTGCACTGCAGCCCAAAGCCAGCCCTCTGGAGAGCCTCTGCTAGAATCCGGACAGCCAAAAGCTTTAATGTCAACCTCATTTTCAGTGGCGTTAAACTGATACAATTGAAGACAAAAATTTTTGGCTACCAAGGCATACCCACAGAAAGCAAAAATAAAGAGGATGGCAACACAGGGCTGCTCACAAGCACATTCCTCCACAGTAAAATCTGAAAATCCCTTATACATTTAGAAACCTTAGCATGTTTCTGAAGCAGAAGTCTCTCAGTTTGAGGAAGCTTTTTCATAGGAAAGAGTATCAGATGATTAGGGTCACGCTGTCACTGGATCTTGTAAATATGTATGAGGCCTACATGGTGGATCTTAAGCAGTAAGGACAGCTAAGTACACAAGGTCAGCCAACTGCAACCAGACTGTACATGGTGAGCATCGTTCCACCACCTTCTAAAAGCATACAGCTGCATTTAGAAATTATGACTATCTGAAGTCAGTGCATTTCATCACAAAAACTTACTGGTTTTATAAACAGCAATGTATTTTTAATAAAGTAAAAATAAAAAGGTGAGCAAACAAATCTGTATTTTTCAATGCAGAATCTCCCAAAATATCATGCTATATTTCAAATTGCCAGAGGAAAGCAACAATCGCTGTATCCTACCACTGACTCGTGATTCATAACCAGACTATTGAGAGGACCAGTGCTCTATCTGTAGACTGCTGACAGTCTGCAGGATGCGTGTTCCGAATAAACTGAGCAACACTTACCGTAATTTATTATTATCCAAATAACTGAAAGCACCGAAAATAGTATTACACACCATTTCAAGGAACATGCAATGCATGCAGAGTTCCCTATTTTCACTTAAGCAAGCTACGCTTTGAAGAGTGACAGAGTACATCTCTGCTTGGTGCATTATAATTATTTCATAAATATCTATGGGATGAAACTTTGTAAAATACACTCTGCTTACATTAAAGAAGTATCTGTGCCTATGCTATTCAAGTGGGAGGTGAGGAAAGCACATTCAACTGTTGGAGAAAGATGACGAACAATGTTCACAAATGTACTGGACTAGAAACAAACACGCATATACTTTTATTGTTTCCTGGAAGCATTCTTACGTGCTGGTTTTGTTCTCCGTAAAGCTAAAAGACAATGTGACCCCACTGATCTTTCAAAGAGATCTTGATTTTTTTCAGATGAATGAACAAATCAATTTCCTTTTAACAAAGAGGTAATTTAACTGGTCAGCACTCCTTCAAAGCAGCACATTCATTTAAGGTCTAAACACAGAACCCAGGAGATTACTGTGTGCCTAAAATGAGACGGATTCCCACAGCAAAATATGTTTTCTACACAATATTTCACAAGCATTTGATGACATTTCTGAGACACAACTTTAGGAACTGTTTAACTCTTTCTAGTCCAAGGGATCCTGCTTGTCATGGTGCTGAGTTCCCAGAATCTGAAGAGTCATCATTGCCAAGAACGAGCAGTGACAAGGATCATCACTTGCACCTTATGTATGCCAGAAAATTAGCAGAACTGCAACTCCTGCACTTCCAATAAAACATTTAATATACCCACTGGCAAAATTCTGACTCTGGCAGGGAAATGTGAAAAGATATATTGAATCTAATCTAACATTAATTTACACGAACACATAACTTGAAGAAATATTTTTCACTTTCGCCAGAACACCTCTGCTGAAATATTGGGCTGTTTTTCCCACTGTGTACAAACTGTTTAATCACTTGCATAAAGGCTGTGGATAACAAAATTTAATTATAGTATGTCACTTACAGTTTGTATTTATGAAGATTATTCTTGACGCTAGTGTAATTACAATGAAACACAACCTTGTTGGCTGGTAAGGACTTTTGGCTTCAAGATAAATATCAAGCCAAAGAAAACAGAGAGAGAAAAAGAGAATAAAGCTTATTTAAAAAAATAAAAATCCAAAACAACCTGAGTTTGAATCATAGAATCACAGAACAGTTTGGGTTGGAAGGGACCTTTAAAGATCATCATGTCCAACCCTGCTACCATGGGCAAGCACATTGTTCAGCAGATGAGGCTGCTCAAAGCCCTGTCCAACCTGACCTTGACCACTTCCCAAGATGGTGCATCCACAACTTCTCTGGGCAGCTTCTTGCCGTGTCTTACCACCCTCATCAAAAAAACTTCTTACTCATGTTCAATTCAAATCTACCCTTTTTCAGTTTAAAAGCATTGCCCCCGGTCTTGTCAATACAGGCCTTGGAAAAAAGTCTCTTTCTTGTAAAGCCCCCTTCAAATACTGAAACATTGCAACGAGGTCTCCCTGGAACCTTCTCTAGTCCAGGCTGAACAACCCCAACTTTCTCAGCCTTTTTTTCATAAGAGAGGTGCTGCAGCACTCTGAACATTTTTGTAGCCCTTCTCTGGACCCTCTTCAACATGTCCATGTCTATCTTGCACTGGGGACCCCAGACCTGGACACAGTGCTCCAGGTGGGGTCTCACAGGAGGGGAGGAGGGGAGAGGGAGGGGAGAGGGAGGGGAGAGGGAGGGGAGAGGGAGGGGAGAGGGAGGGGAGAGGGAGGGGAGAGGGAGGGGAGAGGGAGGGGAGAGGGAGGGGAGAGGGAGGGGAGAGGGAGGGGAGAGGGAGGGGAGAGGGAGGGGAGAGGGAGGGGAGAGGGAGGGGAGAGGGAGGGGAGAGGGAGGGGAGAGGGAGGGGAGAGGGAGGGGAGAGGGAGGGGAGAGGGAGGGGAGAGGGAGGGGAGAGGGAGGGGAGAGGGAGGGGAGAGGGAGGGGAGAGGGAGGGGAGAGGGGACAGAATCACGTTCCTCAACCTGCTGGTCACACAGTTCTATTAGTTCTTCTATCAGTTCTCCTATTAACATAATCAACATACCTAGTGACTGATGTAGACACCAGTACCATACAAACGACTGCTGTTCCTTGTAGAACATTATTACTGACCTTTCCTATGTAAGGCAAGGAATGGAGTAAAGAGAAATGCAGGTTACCAGAGTCCCCTATTTTGCAAAATTTGACCCATGTGGTGTCAAAATTGCATGAAACAGAACAGCATATAGAGGCTTAATGTTACAAAGATTTGCAAGAACCTGTCCAAAAAAAGTATTTTGTTTTATCCAAGTAAGAAAATCTTTATGACTTTAATTGAGAAGATCTTCAGCTATTTACTTGACGTTTCCACCAGAAGTAACTGTACGGACACTGGGATAATAAAATAGCTAATGGTGCTTGATGGTTAGTGGAACTTTCTCTGTGATCACATCGAGGGTCACGCTGGAGCCAGACAGAGAAGACAGGAACAGCAGTGATGCCATTTATCCTACGCTCTCACTATTCCTGCTGACAACGAGATAAGGTGGTGGGAAAACAGCAGCAGGAGTAACAAGCCCGGCTGGATTGCCAGGAGCAAGAAAAATGCAGGAAACAAGGGAAAACAGTTTGCAGTAGTCAGTGGGTAGAAAGTGAAAACAGAAAGGAGAAAGTACACTACAAAACCTTCATCATCCATGGGCCATTGTCATGCAAGCTAAATAAGGGAGAACTGGTAGGTGTTCACTTAAACAAAAGGACATGTTAATAAAGGGCCTACTCAAGTAGGTGAATTGTGGTTGTCCTGAACAAATATTCCTTATTTTGGCATTTTTTATTTTTAGGAAACGACCCATATAAGCCTCTTACAATGATTTTTCTTCTGTTGAGACTTTCTCAAGTAGTGTGTACCTATGCTGCTTGTCAATACAATGCGCCAGTCAAGACAATGAAGCTTCCTTCAGAAACAAAGAGAAGCATAAACAAACACCTAATATTACTACCCTTCCTGACATCCAAGCTTAAGAAAAATGCATGTTACAATGTGCTTTAAAGTTAGTATCTATATTAAAAATACAGCCATAAGTAAAGAAAGACATTCTATGATAGAAATAAAATTATTTTTAATTTCACTCTTTCTACGTTCTTTTCACAGTCAATATTGCTGAGAAGTTTAGGAGTATCAACCAGGGAGTTTTCTGCTCACTTCTGCCTGGCATACACTTCAGCTCACATGCCCAAAGAATATCAGTGAACACAGACCTACTTTTTTTTTTTTTTTAATTGTTCTTTTAAAAGTCCTGTTACATTTGTCTGTTGTGGTCTTTCTTAAACAGCAAAACTTCAATACCAAACACGTTCTTTATATTCTAAACCACGACATTCAAATCACCAAGTTCTTATACGTTGTGTCTCCTGGAACATTTCACTATTGCATCCACTGTTTTCAATTTCTTATTATGCCTGAAACCAAAATACTTGTGTTCATGCAGAAATGTGTCATAACAATAAAACAGCATCTGTGCTTCAACAAATCCATTGGCATTTGTACTGATTAAGGCTAACCAGTTTGCAGTAGGTTTTCATTTTAAATTATTGCAAAACTGTTGTAGAAAGCCAGGAATGCTTTTGTTTTATTGGTTTGGCCCACAGGCTGCATCATACCACACTTCACCAATCAGTCTATATAATCAAATTACTCTTCTTCCTTCATACAAAGTCCTTTAACAATTTTCTTCAACCTCAAATCAGTAATTTAACAGGAACAGTATGGATTAAAAAACATCAAGACATCTCTTTGGACATCACCCTACAGTTGTGCCAACAGCTAAGAGAAGGCAGACAAGGAGGCTGTTCAAGGGTATCTGGGGCAAGATACAACCTCAGCTACATTTAATGATCTGAAACTATTGTATCAAAGAAACGTCTGACCTAGAAAATGACCACCTGATACAGCAGAGGATAAAGATGTAGAGCAACAGTTCCTGGATGAAAACTACTGCCCCAATTCATGAAAGAATCCATGATTTTTCACAGAATACAGAGAGCATGCTTTCGGGCACTGAGAAATGAGGGATCCGTGATGACGGTGAGGGCTCCTGTCCCTGCGCTTGCCAAGATCAAGACTTAGGTAATCGGAAAGGATCAGGATAGTCCCGAACTTCTGGAAGAATCTCAGATCATCTTCTCCAGGGGAATTCTGTAGATGAAACACCAGAATGAGTTTAAAAGATGTTGGAGATCTACAGGAGTTGCACTCCAAAGTTTTATTTATCTTTTACTGCATGCTACAGATAAACTGTTTTTCTGGATTGCAACCTCAGAAATTGATGCAATCCATTATCTTTCCTGCTAGCAGTCAGTCTCATATATATTACAGAAAGAGCTGTAAAACGCTTAATTAGACAATGAAATCTGCTAAGGGAAGTAATTTCTTTAGTCCAGCAACTAAGTGACTGACCATATCCTGAAATCAGAATTATTCATCATTTGTATTTACTCATGAGTGTTCCTATTGCTTGCATTCACAGTGTCCAATACTCTAAAAATTATAATAGATTCTTGGAGCCAATGTGCTCTTGAGCTAATGGGTTGCATTGATATTCAATTTGGAAACCTGAAAAATTACCCAGCTTCTACAGCAGACTAAGAAAGTAAAAACTTCAATGAGTTTTTTGTAGCTACATTACTAAGCTAAAAAAAGACAAATTACAAAAATATCAGGCAAGCCTTTAAAAAAAATGTAAAAGCAAAACCCACGGGGTTCTTTTAAGGTCTGTAGATTTGGAAGGGTTATGGTATAAATTAAAAATGACTGTAGGTCTGACAAAGACTGGTTAAGAGTCCTTTGCTGTTTTGGAAGTTATTTCAGACTGACTGGAGAAAAAAAAAAAGTGTTGATCTTCAAAAAGAAAGGTGAACTTTGCTTAGGAATAAATATCCAAAAATCTAAATGGGAGAAAAACTAGTTTATTCCTACCTTGAAAGAATTCTGTCCCTAACAGCAATTCTATTGCAAGACATTAGCTGAAAGCAAGCTGAAGATGATTTTCATAATATATACTCAGATGCTATTAATGACAACTACATTACTTCTTCAGTTCTAACAACCTCATTTACTACTTCTGTTTATATGTCAATATTTTATTGATTAATACGATTTATTGTGTGCTTTCATGAAACAGTATTTTATCTGGTTTGCAGCAAAATTTCCACTGGTTTTAGACTTCGAAAATATGAAACCAAACCAATTATTATAACTTTATTTAAAGTTTGCGTTTACCAATATAGCATTTTTCTTTTCCATTTTGTTTCCAAAGACTATAAACATAGTTGCATTAATGGCCATAGTGGATCAGATACTTCTCATCTAATAACTTGTTCAGAGAGAGTTGCCAGCAGAATATACTAATGAAAAGCACAACGACTGGGCAAGCTGAAACTTTACAACAATACTCTCCCAGTCTTCAGCAATTCACCACTTGATACATTCTTGAACCAGACGTGCTATTTTTATATTAATAACCTGTAATGCATTTTTGTTTCATTAATTTGTTCAAAACCTCCCTGAATCTATAGAAAATTTTAACAGACACAGCATCCTGAAATTTCACAGCTTAACTATTCATTGTGAAGAAACATCTGTTTTCAACCTGCCACTTGTTAAATTTCATTTTCACCGTCTACAAGAACTGAGAGGTAGACAGCAAAAAACTTTGCCTATTTACTCTCTCCATTCAACTTGTGAATTTAGAGATTTCTATCATATCACCTTTTACAGGTGATTACCCTTTGTCACACCAATCTTTTGCTCTTTTACAGATTGATTATCCTAATTCTCAAAGAATAGATTCCGTGCAGCTTTTGGGACCCTTTCTGCTTCTTCTGATCTGTTTCCAATGCCACTGACATCTTTTTAAGTTGGGAGACAAGGAGCTGTGTACAACATGCGGAATGCATGGATTTACATGGGGGTGGCATGGTCTCTACTCTTTCAAAATTTGATTTACTTTTTGGATTGGTACTAAAGACTAAGTTGATTTTCTTCATAGTTTTTATTGTAACCTAGAGATCTTGTTCCTGAGTGGTAATAATTAAGAGAATAATATTCTATATAAATTTAGGACTCTTTCTCCCCCTCCCCCCAACCACGTGAATCTTTCACCTTTAACTATATTGAGTTTCATATGCTATTTACCATTGTTTCTCATGAAATTCTTTTGCAGTTGACACTGTTTGTAGTATTGTCTAGAGACTATCATCTCACTAACCATCTTTTCCAGATCATTTCTCCGCACATTAAACAGCAGAGGTCCTAGCACTGATCTATCTGGGACTCTGTCAGTAACCTTCAGCCACTGTAAAAACTGTCTCTTTATTCCTACTCATCTCCTATCTTTTAACAAGTGACTTCTGCCTGCAACAGACCTCCGTCTTTCCCAAAGCTGTTTGGATTCTTAAAGACTTCTAAGCAAGGGATCGTGTTAAATGCCCTTTGAAAATCCAAGCAGACTATATCAAATGCATTTTCCCTGCTAGCTTCTTGAAAGAAAATCAGTAAGTTTGTGAAACCAGACTTTCCCTTACGATACTACGCTGACCATTCCTCAAGACATCATATTTATCCACGTGTCTGCTAATTTGGTCTGTTCTTATGTCATTTCTACTAATATTTTAGGAACAGGCATCAGGCTTACACATCTGCTGTTCCACAAGCCTGTCTTGGAATCTTTTAAACATTGCGTCATGTTAACTCACCTCCAGTAATCTGGCACCAGGTTAGTTCTTAAAAGAGAGGTTACACATGACAAAATACAGGGGGGGTTGCAGAGTTTTAATTATTAAAAAAGTATATGAAACAAAACGATATTTGCACGGAGAAAACCTGAAACAGAGTCTCCACAGCTTTTCCACAAGATTCAACACAGATTGACAACTCTGAGATTACACCTACAAAATCAGACCCTGGCTCTCATCACCAAGCAAGTACATCTCTCACTTTGGCAAATGATACCTGACAAAGGGATGATGTCTGCGCTGATCTCCTTTTACCTTGCTTGCTTCAGCCAGAATGCAAGAAATCTGTAAAGCATACCTAGAATATACTTGAGGCCTATTTTTTACATTAAGATGGAAAAGTGATATTCTGTCATTTAAGAATGTTGAATTATTTTAGATTTCCCTCCCCATTTTCACATGAAAGACTATTCTCACTGAGAGATGTTGAATTATCAAGGAAAGACTGTACTTAGATGCCACAAAAGAGGAAAGCATAAGCAGTCTTGGGGGGGTTTTCTCTTACTCTGATAATGTTTATGGTATCACATATGCAGACCTTGCTTCTCCTTACTCCTCCACTTCACAGTAGAAACAAATAAAAGGGAACTTGCAAAAAAAATTGCCCCTCTCCCAACAATTTTGCTGTTCCCATGCTCTCCTGTAGTCAGTAAATCTTGTTACTCTTTATTACCATTCTTTTCCACTTTACATTTGCTGGGGAAGAACGAGGAGACACCTCTGCACAGAAAAAACTGGGATGGCCAAAGCATACCTGAAAAATGTCAGTGGAGCCTTCCCAATATGAAGGAAAGAATTCCTCTATGTGGAAACAGATTTAAGCATTCAACACTACTTATACAGTCTAATATACCAGTCAGGAAATACTTTACTTTTTAGGCTTTAAACCAGAACAGTGCAGTCTAAAACAGGGTATCATTATAAAAATACTTAAGATTGCAATTTGACAGCTATGCTGGATCTCCGTATAACCAGATGATCTGAGGTACCAGATTTAAGCCAGATCAATACCAGGTTGCTAATGGTCATACAATAACGCTTCCCCCCGCCCCAGCAAAAGCCTTTGGCTTGCCATGCAGTAGCCAAGATCATCTCATGCCTTGTCCACTAACTCACCTTTGTGTACTGCACAAGGTTTTGTTTGTAATTTTCTTTTTTTTTTTTTTTTTTTGATGGAAACCTGCTGCCTTACCTCTGTCTACAGCCAGTTACTGTGCCAGCAGATACGTGTTCTGAAAAGCATTTACTAGGCTTACACATCCTTTGTTTCCACAAGTTGATCTAG
Source organism: Caloenas nicobarica (assembly GCF_036013445.1). Lineage (NCBI taxonomy): Eukaryota > Metazoa > Chordata > Aves > Columbiformes > Columbidae > Caloenas > Caloenas nicobarica. The sequence continues at coordinate 25,433,707 of NC_088246.1, read as the reverse complement.
TATCAAGATATATAACGTGGAGATAACGCAGCCTGGGCTGTGTTCACTACTGACTCTGTTTCTTCCACGTCTACTTCATATGCTTCCCGGGGTCATAAGAAAAGAATGACTGACCGTGCTGCAAGCATAGCTAGCTCACCAATGGAGCTGGTACTTCTGGTTAGGTAAGGTGACTTTTAGGACCTCTGTGTCCCTTATTTGCTGCTACATTAGACAGAGAGGTCCTGCAGAACAGAAAGATCCAGGTCACCCTCCTGACTCTGGAGGTGATAGTGATACCACACAGGAGGTTCTTAGCCAGAGCTATTTCTGAACCTGCTCACAAAGTCACAGAGGACATCCGCACATGGGCTTTCCCCGCCAGGATGGTGCTGCTGGGACTGGGACATGCGTTTCCCTGCTGCTCCCTCCATAGCCAGGCATGCCTTCTCACATCAGAAAACGCTTTTACTTTGGTGTCTACCAAACCTGGCTGCAAAGCAGCGACAGCAGACACCCAGCCAGAGTGTGGCCACCTGAGACTATGCAATCCAGCCTGCTTACACTAAAGAGCAGGCTTTCCGTCATCTGTTGAGTCACCGTGTCTCTCCTTCAGCTTGACAAGCCCATTCACCTTCCTCTACCATGACTGGTAAAGCTGTTCTTAAGCAGCCGGGCCCACCACTAGGAGAAGTTCAGTTATCAATCCAGCATTTGCTAGGTACTGGTAGATCTTGTATTTACCTGCCTGAAAGTGAGACAGAAGTCCAGGAATAGAGTTTGTTAGAAGAAAAATCCCACTGCCAGTGGTATTTCCAGATCTGTGGGAGCAAAAGCGAGCAGTGGTAGATGAGACATAAGCCCTGGGAACCAGCTGTATTAGTTTCAGCAGCTCGCAGATTTGTGATGCTCAGGAATCCCTAGTGCTTTACGAAAAACCTGTCCCAGTGCCATTGTAACACACAGGCACTTATTTAAAAATAGTTCTTCCTGCTTGTAAAGTAAATGACACTGCAACAGAATCCCCCCCTCAAAAACAACCAACCAACCAACAAAACAAAAAAAACAAGCGCATTTCTTTTTCCCCTGCACCTCTTGTTCCTGTCTTGCGTTGTTCTCCTCCCGCAGGTCCAGTTCCCTGTTATCACTGCCTAGATCAGTGTGTGATCTCTGCCAGACTTCCCTGAAAGCTTTAAAAATTATAAAGTAATTTTTATAGTTACTATGAATCATGCACTTAGCAAGCTGGAAATCTGCCTCCATTATCTTTTTATGATGCTAATGTTGTTTGAGAAACTTAGGCTGTAGTTTCTAAGGCGGTTTGAATTGACACCAGAGCTGATCCTGCCTGATAAGCTGATCAGCTGATCCAGCTGATCCTGTTTCTGATCCACCCTCCTGCTCATCCATATTCCCGCACTTTCCCTTGTTTTGCACTGGCACGTGCCTTTGCGAATGCACAGAGAAGCTGAATACCTATAACTCAGATCTGGTCCCTCTTTTGCATTTTTTTTCTGGGATGCTGATGGTCCAAACAGCCAGAGCATGGCAGCAGTAACAGGGAGGCAGGATTATTTGTACCAGCGCATACTGTAAAGAGCGGAAATACTTTCATAACCGTGCTTGTTCAAACTGAAGTGCAGGCAGAAGGAGAAACACCAGCAATGTGCGAACTGTGCAAAGCACACAGTTGTTTGTGTGCAAGGCAGGAGTACACCAGCACCACTCCACTAGTTAAGTCAGAACAGCTTTCAGGAAATTTCTCCCGTAGCCCAGCATTATATTATCAGCCCCAACTCTGAGAGTGGCAGTGCATTCAGGACGGGGTGGTGGATGGAACACTGACTGAAGGATGCAGGTGGATGGAGTGGATGACTGCAGATACAGAGCAGGCAGCACAGCACCAGAGCAGCACTGGCTGCTGTTGTCTGCACCCAAACTTGCAAGTACTCATGGTGTACAAGGAAGCATCAAACTCCACCAGGATGCAAACTCCCAACTCCAGCCTACCCCTTTCCGAAAATGCCAGCACAGCTGGCACTTGTGTCTGAGTCCAGTTTTAATCTCATTATGCTAAAAAACAGATGATTGTTAATAGCAGCAGCAACTATTCCAGTGCCTGATACAAGGCAAGCAAGGCCTAGGTGGAAAGACAAGTAAAAACTCTGTCCAACAGGCAGTGAACACACACAGCTGGGCTTGCATTTACTAGAGGGCAAAGACGTCCAAGCTCTGATACACCAAGAGTCAGAAAGCAGGAGTGGGGCAAGAAGATACTGGTAAAAGGTGTTTGGCTTAGCTGCAGGAGGCTCGGCAGGACTCTGGTGAGAACAAACTCTACTAACTTGGCACAAGCCTTTTGAACAAACAGTCTTAAAGCAGGGGAGGGAAAAAAAAAAAAGATGCCTGATGTAGTACCTATCCATTTGCACTTTGGGAAAGGGTGATGTCTAACAACAGTCATCGCTTCCTTCCCTCCTTTATTGCATATCCTATTGCATCATATTTTCTAATAGACTTAAAACTTGTTGGGGAACCATCCATGGATATGTAGAAACAACAATACTTTATCAATAGGGTTGTGGTATTCATTAGAGGATTTAAGTCTTATGGTCTTCTGTAAATTTCAAAAGGCACAAATAGCTTTAAAAATCTACCCTGGTGTCACCCTATGTACTTGTATAACATTCTGCATAGCAAGAAGTATGTTCTAATTGCTTTAAACTACTCCCTAGAAGATTTTAAAAGGGGAAAATCAGCAACAGACAAGAAATGAGAGAAATGGAACAATATTTGTATTACAGTAAAAGAAGCATCTCTGAAGCAAGCACCCAACAGTTTTAAAAACAGCCATGACTAACAATATACAATAACAAAAAAATATACTTCTATAAAGAGATGTAATAAATATAAAAGGCCCCCTTTTCAAATGGTGGTTTGTATGAAAACATATCATACGGCAGCAGAATTGCACGAGGCTGGAATGTTCTGGGAATCAAGGATGCTGGAACTGCCTACTCTAAAAGGCACATCCACCTATTCAATAGCTTGCTCATTTTCAGGATGCGATCAAGTGCCTGCATAACATGGAAATCTTATTCCCTTAATCAATTAAAACAGCAAAGTGTATTAAAAAACAAAACAAAACTGCATTTTACAGCTCCATGTCCCATTGAATCAGTTTTGAAAACAGAATACTGTTCTCAGGTTTTCATTTCTATGTGGACAAATTTTAAAGTATCTTCTATTTTTAAGAATGCAACACATTTAAATATAAAGAGAAAAAGATTCTTTCTTAGAAGCATCCTCAGTTGTAGGGAAATGGGGCCACAAAATACAATTACTGCATCAGAACATTTCTTGGGTGCACTCAGTTACAGCTGTTTGGATCCATCAGCTGGGTGGGCAGTTTGGAAAGGACAACAGGAATCAAACAGAATACGCAGACCCAGGCAGTACTGGGGAAAACAAAGTATACAATAGCTAAAGCAAAGCATGATTAGGGTGGACTATCTGCCTTTAGGAATGTGAAAGGATTTATTCTCACAGTAAGCCATGGGTAGACTGGTTTGGGAATATTTTTTTGTTCAAAGTTTATACTGAGGTTTTAAGTTTCAAAAAGAAACTTTTTTGAACAACTCCATTTAGCACTAAGCCAGTCTGCTTTGATCTGCATGTCGTCATTACTTTGAAGAAGCTAAAACATGCTGTAGACACACAGAAAATACTGTCTGGTTTTACTAGAAATTGTATAATCTGTACAGAAGTTATTCCCAGGAAATACACGATTTTGGGGTTTAGGATTTCTTTGCTCACACTCATCACCAGATGTCAAGATTGAGAACCTTTGTATATTTGCAAAATAACAAGCGACACTGATCACTTTCTTAAAGATTGATTTTAAAAATCAATCCATACTGATTCCTCACTCATTGTAGATATAATAGGAATAACATGCAGGAAGAAAAAAAAAAAAAAAAAAAACCACAAAACAGGATTTCTGAATTTAGCTGAGACTGAACTTAAAAGGTATTTCTATGAAATAAAGACCAAATCAATAGCCAATTTACATTGCCTTTACAGTAAAATTATGTGACTCTGTTATTCAGGTTTGCTTATTGTAATACCATCCAGGGTAACAAAGAGACCAAAACCTCCAAATTATCTTTTTAGTTAAACATTACAACAAAGTATTTTATACCAGAACATGCTGCCTGTCTAACTCCCATTCCAGACAAATGAATTTAACTTTCTATTCCTTTATTAGGTAAATAAGTATAAACCTCAGGCAACTTGCTTATGAGAAAGTCTGGATTTATAAATTTGAAAACAAAGCAAAACAACAAGAGTCAAACAAAAACAACACAAAACCCAAAACCTCAGCCTCAACAAATGAAAACAGAACAAACCTGTATTCCAATTACAGTTAGACATTTATTTCATTGCTTCAAAGGATGCACAAGAAATCAGGCTACTTCTGAATAGCAGGAAATTTTTTAAAGTGATATTACAGAAAAAAACTACTCAAAATTATTTAAAATACAAATCTCTAGAAAAAGACACCTCGTTCAGGATTAGTCTATTTCATTACAGACACATGATATTCAAAGCACTAATCACTTCAAATCTTTGACTACGCAGAAGTCAGGCTAAAAAACAGCGTTTGAGCTATATAGTAGAATCTACATAAGATAATCATATTGTTCCCTCCTAGGAAGCTCCATAGCCCTCTGAGCCACATGCTTCAGTTGGGACAGACCACCTGTATGCAGAGGAGGGAGAAAATGTTTGGTTGTGCAACCACATCACCTGATGGGGAACAAGCGCTTACTTACATTGGAAGGAACTTCTGGAAGTCAGCTGCTTCAGTCCCCTCCACAGGGCAATTTTAAAAGCTTCAAAGGCTGCGCAAGGCTGTTCCAAATTAAGTTCAGAGTATCTCCAAGGATGGAGGTCTCACAGCCTCTCTGGGCAACTTGTCCCAGCATTTGACCACCTTCACAGTGTAAATCTTTTCCTAACGTCTAGTTGAAACATCCCTTGCTGGAACTTTCTCCATTGCCTCTAGCCAGGTCACCCAGCTCCTCCAAGAACAGTCTGGTTCTGTCTTTTCTGTACCCACCCATTAATTGAAAACAAGATCCCGCCCCTAGTCTTCTCCAAACAGAGGACAGGCAGCTCTTCCAGCTTCTCTTTTCACATGATGTGCTCCTGACCTCTAATTATTTTTACAGTCTTCCTCTAGACATGCTCCATTGTGTTAGCAACTCTCCTATATGGGGGAGTGCAAAGCCAGACACTGTCTCAGATGCAGTCCCACAAGCGTCAAGCAGACAGAAATAATCACTTGTCTCAGCTACTGGCTTCATTCTCGCTAAGCAAAGGCACATTGCTGACTCACTTTCAACTTGGTGTCCACCAGGAAAGAGACGTCATTTGCAACGTGCAAACGTGCAACGTGGCTCTCCAGCCATTAGTTCCCAGCCTCTACCACTATGTAGGGTTATTCTGTTTCAGTTCCCAGACTCTTTGTTGAACATCATGAAGTTCTTGCCAGCCCATGTCTCCAGTCTGTCAAAGTCCCTCAGAAGCGCAGCCCTGCCCTCCAGCACACACAACTTGGTGTCAGCCACCAGCCTGCTGACGGTGCATTCCTTTGCCTCATCCAGGGAATTAATGGAGATTATAAATGCAAAACTGCACTACTTAATCTTACAGAATACTAGTTATCACATCCTGAAAAGGATAAAGGACTTCCATGTAGTTTAACTAATTAACAGGTTGGTAAATGCGATGTTACAGAGAACTTGTATTTCAATACACACACTATCAAATAAAGCCTCTTCGTGGTGGCGTGTTTTGTTGTTGTTTGTTTTGTTTTTTTTAAATGGGCAGTTTGCACTTGGGTGACTCATTGAAATAGCTCCAATGAAAGACTTCTCTCCAATACATCCTTCTAAATGCGGAGAGCTAAATACATAAAGTATCTGTGTCAGTGACTCTCAAGAAGTCAGGGGAAGGGCCTAAATTAAGAGCCATTGTACATCTGCACTGCACTAAACCACAGAGGACTGTTAGTAACGCCTCAGGACTGTGTACCTCATACACAAGCTTTCAGGCAATGCAAGTAATCCGAGTACTTTCATAAAGAACAAATGCTTTATCTTAGAATTGTATATAACTCACAATGCTGCATAGGCCTAGATTACTTGGTATCACACTTTTGTGGCAGAAATATTTCTACAGAGTAAATGCATTGCATCATTGCTGAAAAAAACGTTTTGCTATAATGAAGTCTGCTATATAGCTTTGTCTCAAGATCTGAGCTTTAAAATATCAAAATCCTCACCTTACAGGTACAGAGATAATTTCAACTGTTTAGCAAATGTGAATGAAACAGCATCAGTCAAAAAATTCTTTAAAATCTTAAAGAAGTATAACCTGCATTACTAGCACAGCCGGAACTTTGGTCTTCGCAGTTTAGTAGCTACACGCTCTTGCAGTTTCTTCAAGACACTGATGACATTCACCATTTTGATAGATTCACAAGAAATTTTCTGGGCTCTGCTCTATCAGGACATTTCTACATGTCTATCTGTAGTCTTTCAACAGAACAGTGTTAACTGGAGATTAATACATTTGCTTGTTCCCCAGCTGCATAGAGCTCTAAAACACAGTAGAGCCACCTGGATTTAAAAAAAGAAAACTAAAAAAGTAACAATTCTGTAAGTAATTTATGCAGGCAAGGTAATAAGAAAAATAATGTTTCAGTGGAAAATTCTATCGCAACAGCATTTACAGGTTGATACTGCTGAAAATTGGTCCTGATGTGCATCCAGCCTTGCTTATATTATTTTTATATCTCACATACATAGTAGCTAATAAAAATACAAAGAAAAACACACAACTGCATACCACAGCAATATAGTAACAATCAAACCATTAGTACAGAGAAGAGTTTATTAGTACATTACAACAGCTCTAAAATTCCTATTCTTAAGTCTATCATAAATTTTAATAGAATCAGTATTCAATACAACAGTAGTGCAGAAAACCAGACAAGTATACGTCATGATCTTTTAGCATATTTTTTCAGCTATTTCTCCAAAGTCTGCTTCATAACAGGAAAAATTTCAACTATCATTATCATCAGTGCTTCACCTGTGCAACCTAAAAAATAAACTCTTCCTTTTTGATACAATAAGATTTTGAGTTTCTACACAACAGCTTTGATAGAAATATACCATTTTTAACTTTGCCTTCAAAATTCCTATTAGGAATCCAACTGAAATAAAAGGGGCAGGAGATTGCTACCCCAGTTAACATTTGTGAAAGTTCCTTGAAGAGGAGATCTTAAGTGGACTGTAAACACAGCTCAAACTAATAAATATAACAAATCTGATTTTATCCATTAAGTTATTCATTTGTAGTAATTTACAATCAGGACCAAAATTAGCTGCATGCAAACAGGACATGATGTTCCTACAGTCCCTTAAAGTATCTGTTATAAGAACAAGCAAGACCCGTTTGTAAAGTAGAATTATATTTATTAACCAGGAAAATCTAATTCTTTTCTATGCTAAATTCCAAGAAGAGTGATCATGAAGTGAAGTACTTGGGGCAGAGAATCAGTTTCCAACTTACATTTACATTTAACTGCAAATGCATACAGAGTACATAAAACGGTCAAGAAATATGCCATTGGTATATACATAATTAGCATTATATATGTTAACTTTAAGTGTACTTTCCCAGAAATAGCTTTGAAACTTCCGAAGCTGTATCTTTCCTTCTGTCATCTTTCATTTAAAAAAAATTACAAAACCAAAACAAGTAAAACAAAAAAAACCCCACAACAAACAAAAAAGGAGGGAGTAGGAAGAGAGAGATCACCAACACTCCCATAGCATATTTTACAAAAGTCAGTATTTTAACTGTGTAAGACAATTACCACAGAATTAAACTGCATAAGAATTTTCACAATTAGCCACAGTCATCCTTTTATTAATATTGCTTTTCAAATAAGTTCTCTCACAGGTTACCTCTAGCTGACATCACCTAGTGAATTACAGGTAAATCTTAATTCAGGTTGGCATGCACACAAAAACTTGCCAACTTGACTTAGTTTTCCCTTAGTTTATCTTACTTCTTGCTAGGGCTTCGCTTCACAGCCTATGCAAGACTATATGTCTCTCTTTACATTTTCATCTGCCAAGAACTGTTTAGAATTTCTGCTTGCAATGAAGTGCTAAATCATTGATGGTGGCCAAAAACAAACAAACAAACAAACGCCACCAAACAACACACCGCACCACAGTGTGTCTAAAAAGGTGTCACCCACCCAATTAACTTCATGAGACAGAAGTGTCAGGTAAGTATAACACAGCATACCAGCCATTATTGCAGCAGATGCTACTGAAGACAATCCTGACTCCATAAAAATGTTCTGCAAGAGCAGATGGAAGCTACAAGCCATTCATGTTGTCAACAGAAGAAATAAACCTTTGCTTCCAGAGGTACAACAATGAAACACAAAACAATAATCAGAAAAATAAGGGGGAAAGGATAGAAAGAAGAAAGCAAGAAAAATAAGAACAAATATTCAGAAGCTAGAACGCCATATAAATAAGTACAGAGGAAACACCAACACGACAGTAAGATAGAACAGCTACTACAAGGTATAGCAGAGATACTGTACAGAAAAGAAATAACACAAACCTCAATAGCAGCAGCCATCTTGGTTCAAGGATATAAATAAACCTCTTATTGGTTACGTTATACTTTCATTAACTTGCATAAACAGAAAAGGATTTAAATGCATCAGATTTAAATACACTACATGAAGAAGAAAAAAAATCTGCCTCCATGAAATGTATTTTAGTACCTTAAATTAACCCAGAATTTGAGAACAAGCAATGGACCTTTTCTTTAATAAGCATTTATTATCTTCCTACCTCTAAGGACTCCTGAAAAAACACTCCACACTTAAATATAAGAACTTACTCCACTTTACAGAAAAATGGCCCAATATTACAAGCATTTCTTAAAGTTACATGTAGGAGGTATACAAGTGGTGATTTACTTCCGTGCTTAGTAGAGAGAACAACCTACAAGCAATTGGTGCCTTCAATAGCAAAACAACCCTCTTTAGGCTCTTTTGGTTTTCAAAGCCTATTGACCAGTCACTAGAAGGTTTTTTTTAAGGTGGCCCAGAAATCGACCATTCTTGATCTTTTCCTCTAAGCTGTGTTTTGTTTCAGGACAGTAAAGTGAGAGAAGGCTATGCCTATGCCTTACAGACTGCCAACTGCAATTATAAATGGAATAGTTCAGATCATTCCAGCAAACTTAAGGACTCACTCGAAATACCACAGTGAGTTGGAAATGCCTAGACTGTATTTTTGACCACAGCCTTTATTATAAAGCAAGGACTAAGTGTTCACAGCAGTTTAAAAATACTCCTTTAAAATGAATATACACTATTTGGCTAGCACATGACAGTCCTCTTCCATGCGAATTGGTGACTGCAATATTTCCAAAAGCTTCTTCTGTTTGTTCATTTACTTGTATGCTTTTGGGGTGCTATTTTCACAATAAAAGCATATGTCAAAACTGAATATGTATTTTTGTTGTTATTTTTGTTGGAGAGGAAAGGAAAACCTAAATGCAGCAATGAGATATAGAGATGTAGCAGCCAATAACGAAGTTGCTGCGTCCTGGAATGCTATATAGCACAGCAGACTACACCACAGAAGTCAGGACCATAGAATCATTTAGGTTGCAAAAGACCCTTAGGATCATCAGGTCCAACTGTCAGCCTAGCACTGCCAAGTCCACCTCTAAATCACGTCCCTAAGAACCTCATCTATGTGTCTTTTAAACTCCTCCAGGGATAGTGACTCAACCACTTCCCTGGGCAGCCTGTTCCAATGCCTGATAAACCTTTCAGTGAAGAAGTTTCTTCTGATATCCAATCTAAACCTTCCCTGGCACAACTTGAGGCCATTTCCTCACCCTATTGTTTGTTAGTTGGGAAAACAGACTAACACCCTCCATGCTACAACCTCCTTTCAGGTAGTTGTAGAGAGCGACAAGGTCTCCCCTCAGCCTCCTTTTCTCCAGGATAAACAGCCCTAGTTCCCTCAGCTGCTCCTCATCAGACTTGTGCTCCAGACCCCTCACCAGCTTCACTGCCCTTCTCTGCACTCTCTCCAGTACCTCAACGTCTTTCTTGTAATGAGGGGCCCAAAACTGAACACAGGATTCAAGGTGGGGCCTCACCAGCATCGAGTACAGGGGGCAGTCATTTCCCTAGTCCTGCTGGCCACACTATTCCTGATACAAGCCAGGATGCTGTTGGCCTTCTTGGCCACCTGGGCACACTGCTGGCTCGTGTTCAGCCGGCTGTCAATCAACACCCCCAAGTCCTTTTCTGCTGGACAGCTTTCCAGCCACTCTTCCCCGAGCCTGTAGCGCTGCCTGGGGTTGTTGTGACCCAAGTGCAGGACCCGGCACTTGGCCTTGTTGAATCTCATGCAACTGGCCCATTGATCCAGCTGGTCCAGATTCCTCTGTAGACCCTACCTACCCTCAAGAAGACCAGCAGTCCCACCCAACTTGGTGTTGTCTACAAACTTAGCAAAGGTGCACTCGACTTCCTTCTTGAAGAACGTCCAGCTTCCCTAGACTCCTTTGCCCTTCAGAGCTGCCTCCCAAGGGACTCTGTCAACCTGGCTCCTAAACAAAGTCTGCCCTCTGGAAGTCCAAGGCAGCAGTTCTGCTGACGCTGCTCCTTACTTCTCCAAGAATTGAAAACTCTTCTCACTTTGTGATCACTATGCCCAAGGTGACCTCCAACTATCACATCCCACAAGTCATTCTCTATTTTCAAACAACAGGTCCAGTGGGGCACCTTCCCTAGTTGGCTCGCTGACCTGCTGCGTCAGGCAGTTGTCCTCCATACACTCCAGGAACCTCCTAGACTGTTTCCTCTCCACTGTATTGTATTTGCAGCAGACATCTGGTAAGTTGGGCTCCCACACAAGAACATGGGCTAGAGATCATGAGACTTCTCCCAGCTGCTTATAAAATATTTTGTCTGCCTCTTCATCCTGGTTGTGTGGTCTGTAACAGACTCCCACCAGGATATCTGCCTTGTTGGCCTTCCCCAATTCTTACCCATAAACACTTCACTCTGTCATCATCATTAAGCTCCAGACAGTCAGAACACTCCCTAACACACAGAGCTACCCCACCACTTCTCCTTCCTTGCCTATCCCTCCTGAAGAGTTTATAGCCATCTATTGCAGAACTCCAGTTGTGAGAGTTATCCCACCATGTTTCCGTGATGGCAACTATATAATAGTTTTCCTGCTTGATGATGGCTTCCAGCTCCTCCTGTTTGTTGCCCATACTGCGTGCATTGGTGTAGATGTACCAGCTGGGCTACTGATCCCACCACCTTTTTGGGGGAAGAAGCCCTAATTCCTACATGACCACTCTCAGGTGCATCCGTGGTTTTTAACACATTAATAATCCTTGTGTCTTTGCTGCTGCATGGATCTCCAGCACCTACCTCCATTGAGATAGCAGATCAAACAACCTCGCTAGCACGTCATCCCTCAAATGCTGGCATGCTGCCCCCAGGCTTATCTCCAGCAAGCCTGGTTTTACCCTTTTCCCCCCAATCTAGTTTAAAGCTCTTTCAGTGAGCCCTGGTAACTCCTGTGCAAAGATCCTTTTTCCCCTTTGAGACAGGTGTGCTTCCACTGTCACCAGCAGGCCTGGTGTCACCTGACAGTGACACCAGGCTCAGAACCAGGTATTGAGCTGCTGGCTCTTCCTGTTTCTTCCCTCATCATTCCCTGCAACTGGAAGGATAGAGAAGAACATTACTTGTGCTCCTGATCCCTTAAACAGCCATTCCAAGGCCCTGAAATCTCTCAGTTGCCCTCAGACCTCTTGTTGCAACTTCGTCGCTGCCTACCAGAAAAAAAAAAAAAAAAAAAAAAAAATCAATAATGGATAATAATTTGGGGGCTGTACTAGGGTAGGAAGCTTTCTCTTCACATCTTTAACCCAGGCCTCAGGGAGGCAGCGGACTTCCCTAAGAAGTGGGTCCAGTCTGCATATTTGGTCTTTTGTTCCCTTCAGAAGGGAGTCTCCTATGACTACAATCTGTATTTTTTTCTTCATGGGAGCACTTTAGACACAGGGTGTAGGCTGACTTAACCTTGGCAACACATCCAAGCTAGATGAACCACCATCCTCATTACTGTTCAGTTCTACTTGCCGAGCCTCATATCTATTCTGCAAGGGCACCTGGGAAGGTGGGGTGGTCATGGAGGAGATGCACCTGCTGTGACAGGCAGAAACTTGTCACTATTCCCTCCTATCCCTTAAGTCACTGTGTTCAGCCAGGCCGAGAGAGGATAGGAAATTCTCTGTATCATGCGTGCTGTAAGTTCTTCACATACGTCAAAATGGTAACCACAAGCCACCACTCGGAAACTCCCTTAGGTAGGGAAAACCCCCAAGAGATTTAATAAGTTTTCTCCAACATAGAAGCCTGCACATAAGAACTATTTTACACGTAATTAATAACACACTGCCTCAGTTGTCATGATGTAATATTTAAACTACACTAGTTCCTTGTCAAAGAATAACATTACTGTACTGCAGGCTATGTACAAACACTGATTCCCAGGTGCAAGTTTATGCACCAACATAAAACTTACATTTAGAAAATTCATTTTGGCGCCTTGTCTTCCTTGTGAGTGCAGGAATGAACAAGAAAAGTTACACAAGGAACTCTACAGACAACGCTGTCATGCAGCTGCTCTATAAAGCCGCCCAGGCCAGGGAGGATACCAGGCATTCGGCAGAGTCTCTTCTCTTTCCCTGCAGTAATCCATTTACGGCCTGCTACCGTATTTTTACCGCAATTATCATTCACAGTCAGACTTCAGAATTTACATACTTCAAAATATAAATCAAAGCAAAACCACTAAATGAAAACATCTCTTAAGCAACTCCAACAAAACCCCTTGAAGAAAATTCAAGGATACTAGTAGTACTACAAATTAGCTTAGGTCAAAAAAAGTGTTTGTCTTATCTAAAAACATGATCATTCTCTTGTTTGGAAAACAGGAGAGTTAAGGATGCACATAAATGTGAATTTGAAATGTTTATATGATATATGAGATGTTCGCAACTTCTGAAAAGTACTTTCAATTACTAAAAGCAAGAATACAGGAAGAAAATTGGAGAAATAGCGAGGACTCCCTCAGACCACCTCTGCACACCAGTAAGAGAAAACCCTGGCTGATTTAACAGACAATTTATTTTTTATAGTACTTTTTTTTTATAGTACTTTATTTTTTATAGTACTATTTAAGGTATGCGAGAGTAAAAACGAAGCGGGAAGTAAGGACTGTACTGAACAAAGCACAGAGAGTAAAGGAAATTCAGAAAACATCAAAAAAAAAAAAAGGACACAAAGCCATTGATTAGTATCTGTCTTTCTCCAAAGTGATTTTTGGACTAAGAAACTGAAGATATTCTGCTATTGCTATACTTAGCATCACATCCAACCCTCCTACCATGGGCAAGCACATCTTTCAGTAGATCAGGTTGCTCAAAGCCTTGTCCAAACTGACCTTGAACTTCTAATCATGAGGCATCCACAACTCCTCTGGGCAATCTGTTCCAGTGTTTCACCACCATCATCATAAAAAAAATTCTTCCTTATTTCCAATCTAAATCTACCCTCTTTCAGTTTAAAAGCTCTGATCCTGGTCCTGTCACTAGAGGCCCTGGTAAAAAGTTTCTTTGTCCTTCTTGTAAGCCCCCTTTGTATATTGAAAGGCTTCAACAGTGTCTCCCTGGAGCCTTCTCTTCTCCAGTCTGAACAACCCCAAGTCTCTTGTTCTTTCTTCACAGAAGAAGTGTTCCAGCTCCCTGATAATTTTTGTGGCCCTCCTCTGGACCTGCTCCAACAGGTCCATGCCCTTTTTATAGTAGGGGCCCCAGAGCTGGATGCGGGACTCCAGGTGGGGCCTCACCAGAGCGGAGTAGAGGAGCAGAATCACCTCCCTTGACCTGCTAGCAGCCCAATCTCCTTTCTATGCAGCCCAGCATATGGTTGGCCTTCTGGGCTGTAAGAGCACATTGACAGTTCATGTCCAATTTTTTGTCCAGCAGTATCCTCAAGTCCTTCTCCGCAGGGCTGCCCTCCATCCATTCAGCCTCCAGCCTGTATTGGTATCAGGGACTGTCCCAGCCCATGTGCAGGACCTTGTGCTTGGCCTTCCACAATGGCAAACAAAGACTATTTTTACTGGTTCCACTTTAAATCTGGAAGATATTTAGTGGTTCTGAAGAAAACTAGCAGGTTTTAGACATTAGGTACACTTCTCCAGCTTGCACTTTTAATGTCATGTAATCTTGCATGAAATATCATTTGTCCCTAAAATTTACAAGCATGGGTGATTTCAATAATGCTCCACGGATGTATTTTGTACATGATGTATTTTGGGAGGGTAAGCAGTAAGTCTTGTTTGATGATGATGGTGTTGAAAACCCAACTTTCCCTGTCATTTTAAACATTTCAGAATTTCCACAGGGCTGCTCTTCAAGCAAAACAGATCTTTGTTTGCTGTGTATCATTACTAATTATGCAAATAAAATAATGTGATTAGAAACTTAACTGTTTCAGCACACGGATTTGTAACCTCCAGCTTCCCAATTTTCGTTCTTACTGGCATGAGTCACCTTAGCAAAGGCAACAAAACTTCATCAGTGACAGCTGCACACAGCAGCTTCAAGTTTTCAGATTCCAAGGTGAAGCTAACTAGTCAGGTAATAGCAGCTACATGACGCCTAAACAGTAAAGCTAAAACAAACCAACCAAAAAAATCTGCAAACCACACACAGACCAAAAAAACCCAAACAAACAAAACTCAACAATAAAAACATAAAATACAGACAAAAGAAAAAAAAAAAACTAAGCAGCCCCCACCCCACTTAAAAAAAATCACCACAAACCGTGCTAACCAAACTAGTTAACAATTAATAAACAAAGCTCTATTACTGAAACAAAAAGCAATGTAATGCTAATCAATCATAGCAGAGGTGTCACAGACCAGTGGGTGAGAAACTGCTCAGGACAGATTAAATCAGCCATAGTGTTCACAAGGTCTTACACAGTGAACAAAGACATAATGACATTTTCACAATCCATTTCTTTATAGTTGTTCCATTGAACAAAACCTGACAGCTGTAGAAGGCATTCCCTTTTAAATTTACATGCTTAGTATCCTCCAGTTTTCCTGACAGGAACATCTAACAGATACACGTAAACTTACATAAAATATATAGCTATGTCTAGGAAGCTCCATGTTTTTTAACAAGCCTAATCAAGTACTTGCATACATATATACCTAGTCCTATCTAGATGTGTATGGCACAAGTAAAAATTAGAGGGACTGCATAAAACTCGCTTAATTTTTGTCTTTTGGCTACAGATACTACTATTATTACAATAGTGCTGCTGTTGTTCTTTTTTTGTTTTTCTCCCTTTGAAAATTAATTTTCACTCATAATATTCAGCTGATGCATATATATATATATATATATATGAAGACAGGGCATGACCAACATTGTTTTGCTTTTTAGTAGATTTCTAGTAATATTTTTATTCAGGAATAATATATTGAACTATTAAAATATTTTATTATTTTGTTTAAGGACTAATCTAAATTTTGTTAAAGAAGGAATTGCTTGATTACAGGACCACAGAAAATCTTGGAATTAACATTTCCAGAAGCCTCTTCTGTAATTTGGTCTCTTGCTTGTAAGGACAGCCATTTTTCACATCCAGAAAAAAAAAAGTTGCTGTAAATTCTACCATTTCACTGCTGTGTAGACACCTCAACTAAGTAAGCCACATGTTCTTAGAAGTTGAAAAATACTGTTGCTTTGATATAACTAAAGCCTTCTTTTTATCCAAGGAATAAAAGTATTTCTCCCCTGTAGCCAAGAAAGGTTAAAGAGAAATTAATCCACCACACTTCGTATTGAAAATCAAAGAGATGAAAGTAACAATAAAACACCCGTATGTGTAAGGAAGACACAGTCTCATTGCTAACCTCTACAGCTAATAATTCTCTCTAAAGTGGTCTCTCTCTTTAGAGAATGCACTTAAATTACAATACCCCTACTGATGTTATGTCTACAACTAAAACTCCATTTTTGGAACTGGTAAGCACCGAAACGCACTCAAAGAAGAAAGTGCAATCAACGATGGTTAGTAATGATGCAGGGGTCCATGCAAACAATTTAATCTGTGGTATTACTCTGCGGAGTGTGTTTTTGCAACTCCACATTTCCTCTGTATACTAGTTGAACTGTAAAGAAAAGACAGACTGAGCAGTCATGAATTATCAAGGTTCTCCTTCGTTTCTAAAAGTTGCCAAATTTCCAGTAAGCGTTTGGACATGCGTGGGAAAGCGACACTGCTACTTACATAAAACGGTCACAGTATCAAGACTATATTTTTTTCCCCCCTCGGGAAAAACAAACAAAAGTCCCCAAAACATACACCCACCCCCCACGAGACCGTGAGCATTCAATTTAATTCGAGAGCGGCTGCTGAGGACGGTGTCCCCCAGCCTGGCAGCAAGGTTACGCTGTCACGGCTCACCCAGCAGCAAACGCTCCCCGCTCGGGCCACTCACACTTTTTCCCTTTCGCCTTCCAGACAGGATTTCCAGGCTACGAACAAGCCGGACATGAGCTCAACAGCTGCAGCCGGGCCACCGGGCAGCTCCAAACTTTCCCGGCCATCCCGGCCGAGACAGCCCCGCCGCCCCGGGGCCGCTGCTGCTGCCGAGCCCCCCCACCCGGCCGGTTTCGGGGCGAGACCGCCCACCCCCCGCCGCGGCGGCGCCCGGCGAGACCCCGGCCCGGCGGCGGCCTCTCTCCCCTCCAGCACCGCCCCGCCTGCCGGCCCGCCGCCTCCCGCTTCCCCACAGCCCCCTGCCCGCCGGGGCCCGCGCCCACAGCGCCAGCGCCGCCGCGCCCGGGGCCGGCCAGCCTCCACCATCTGCGCCGTGTTTACCCCCGCACGCCGGCGCTGCCCTCTGCTCTTGCCTCTGCTGCTCCGCTGGCCTCACCCGCCGGCGGCGCCGAGGAGCTGAGGCTCCCTCGGAGCCACCTCCCGGGGAGCCTCCCGGCCTCTCTCACCCGCGATGCGACGGGGCTGCCGACGCCCAGGTGTGCGAAGTCTCCTGGCTGCGCCCGCGGCCGGACTCGCCTCGCCCTCCCGCAGCCCCGCCCGAGCCTCCCCGGGCCGCGCCGGGATCGCCGCCAGCGCCGCGGGGCACTCACCGGCTCCTCACAGCGGCTCTGCCCGGCCCTTCCCGGCGCCTCCGCGCCCGCCACCCAGCGCCTCCATTTGGTCAGCGGCCGCTCCTCTCTCCCTCTCCCCCGTTCCGCTCCAGATACGGCGCCCTCTGGAATGCCCGCTCCGCCGGGGCTCGGGCCCGCCGGCAGCCGAGGCCGTCACTCGGTGGCCGAAGCGGCGAGGCTCTCTCCCGCGCAGGGCGGTGCGGCTGCCGCCGTCTCGCTGCCCCTTTGTTCGGCGGCGGCTCGTGGCGGCGCTGACAGCTGCCGGCGGCGCTCGCCGGGCCCGGGCGGCCGCTTCACCTCAGCGCCGCCGTGCCCGCCAGCAGCGCCCCGTGCTCCCGGCCCCGCCCCGCCGCCCGCGCTCGCTCCCTCTCTCCGCCCGCGGTCAACAACCGGCGGCGGCAGCAGCAGCAGCAGCAGTTCAGGCCGCCGACCCGGAAACTCATCGGCAGCCCAGGCCCGCGGGGCTCCGACGGGAAGCGGATCCGCCGAGCCGGGGGAGGGAGCGGGGCGGGGACGGGGCGGAGCGGGACGCGGCTCGGGCGCGGGGCCTGGGCGCCGAGCGCGGCCCGAGGATGCGGCGGGGGAGGCGGCCGCCGGGACCACCGAGGAAGGCAAGGGAGGGAGCGAGCGGGGCCGGCGCGCTGCCCTTCACCCCGGTGGGGCGGTCTCGGGGACGTGGGAGCCGCTTCCGCTCCATGGGCCGCGGCGTGAGCACCCGTCGTGGGGCCGGCGCCTGGCCGGCTCCTGAGCGCGACCGGGAAGGCTCCGGGGGCGTTTCCCGGCCGTGAGGCGCGGAGCGGCGGGGTGGCCGCCGCCGGGCCGGGAGGTGCCGGCGCTGCGGGGCCGCTTCCCGCCCGTCGTGCTGCTGTGTCGGCGGCCCTGTGCAGGGCCTGCGCTCGGCCGAGCGGGCGGGGAGTGGCCGTGTGACCCCCGGGCCGGCCGGAGCCTCCTCCTGCCTCGTCCCGCCTCGTCCCGCGGGCCCTGGGCTGCCCGGCGGGGAGCGCCGGGGGCCGTGGAAAGAGCCCGGCCGGGGCGTGTTCCCTGCACCTGCGTTGGGATGGGGACGCGGGGTTGGCGCCTGGGCTTGGGCAGGATCAGTTCAGTGGCGGTGACTTCTGAAGCTGGTTATCTTTATTGTCACACCCTCGCAACCCCGCCCTTCTTCATCCGCTCTTTTTTGGTTTCGTTCTGTTTTTCTGGAGCCATACCCAGGGAGCGTGCCTTTCCCACCTGCCTAGAAGGAATGGGTGTTTCTCGTTCCTTTCAAAACTCTTAATATCCCAAAGTAGAAGCTCCCAGAAGTCAGCACGTTGCTTATTTAATGTTTCTAGATGCTACTGAAAAGCAAATCAATGGATGTTTCTATTTGGATATTGCTGGTCAAGTATCACCATTAAATATTCTAACTAATGTATTTCTTTTAACTGAAGGTGTAAATGTGCATGTTGGGCTTTTTTTAATATGTTTTCAGGTAGTCTGATCCCAGTAAAAACACTGGACTGAGGGCATGGGAATCTGAAGACCCCTGTTTCTCCTAGAAGAGGTGAAGAAACTAGAAACAGTAACCTTAAAAATCTTTGTGCAGGGATTAGTCTGCAAAAAGCATGTGCTCAGTGATGATATGGGATGAAAGGGCGTTCATTTGCAGATGAAGAAAATGTTCAGATGGAACATGGTAATAGCCAGACATGGCCCTCTTTCTCAAATCTGATATGTGAAGTGATTTAGCCTTAGGTGGCTTTCCCTGTCACTTTCATAAAATTTTATGGTTACAAGAATTGTCAGTTTGTGTTAAACGGAAGAGTAAGCAAAGTTTTATCTTAAATCTAAAAACCTCTGCTCGCTTTTTGGAAAAACTGAAGATGTGTTCCTTTCAGAAGCTCTGTGTTTGAATGAACTGTACACCAGTTTGCAGCCCCACTAAAGTAAAACTAAGTAAATGAATCCATATAATAGTTTATCAGCTTTGTTACTTGGGCTGTAGGCAAGACTGTGACTACTTCTGGAGCGGGTGGAGGAAATCAGGTATTGTCTTTAAATCCCTGTGGAACTCGTAGAAATGCAGTACTTTGTCATAGCACATTTTATAAATTATAGTGCTTGTTGCTTTAGAATGGTTTCCTTTTTCAATTTCATATATTTTTCAGAGTCCTGAAATTCTTCGGCCTTTTCTCTGGCTTGCAAAATGGGGTAGATGGTTACAAAGTGGGAAAATACATACATTATTTTAAAAGTGGGTTAGAGAACAAGATGATTTATGTTAAATCTGTGTGATGTAGGATTTTGCCCTTTCATGAAAAAGAAGAATTATATCAGCCATTGGTATTTCTCTAGCTAAAGAACAATAAATGATAATGCGAAGAATCAGTGGATATAATTACTACATCCTGAAGTTTAGTGTGCTGTTGGATTTTTTTAAAACTTTTTTCAACTGAACCTTTTCTTTCTGTTTATTCATTGCTTCCAGTGATAAAATAAGGAGAGATGGGAAACCCAGAACACATTGGAGATGCGTATGTTGCTGTGATTCGTCCAAAAAATACCGCCAGCTTGAATTCTCGGGAATATCGAGCGAAATCCTATGAAGTAAAACTATTTAAATGTTTTTATTTATTAAATAAAAAAAAATAATAAGTTATAGTAAATATATAATCATATAGCAGAAGAGAAAATCTGACAGTAAGATTGCTTAAATAATGTCTATGTGTGTCATATACCTACTATCCATTGCCCCATTCTTACTGTATTTGAACACTTTATGGTTTTGTAATATTCTTGTATTTCATTTCAGTTCAGGGCCTTTTGCCTTGCAGGCGGCTCAGTACAAGGGTGCAACTTTGTCTTTTTAACCTTGCTGTTGTGGAGGTCATTCTGAGTTCACCATCCTGCTCCTCCACATTCAATACTTTATGAATTTTGTTACTGCTTTTAAAGAGGTACAATAAATGCAAAAAGAAAAAAAGAAAGTTCTGTGCTTGTTTCAGTTGTGCTTAAACTCCTTTGGTTTCATTATTTTTTGAAAGATTTTGTTGCTTGAAGTTCCCATTGAAGGCCAAAAGAAAAAAAGGAAGAAAGTTTTGCTGGAAACTAAACTACAGGGAGGCACTGAGATAACTCAGAGCATCTTGGATTATGTATTAGAAGCCACCAAACCAATTTCACCAGCCAATCAGGGTATTAAAGGTAAAACTATTTTAATGTGATCTATTGTTGATAGCACTATAAAAATATTTTAAAAATTAAATGGCCACAGAAAGGTTGTGCAAAAGCATGAAATGGGTTTAAAAAAAGAAAGTATGTTTTGATGTTCATCAAAAAATTCCAAGCTAACTATACAGCTGAAACCTTTAATTTACCTTTGTTTCCCTTTGCGTTCCGTCTCTATAAAATGCTTACTAAAAGATTTTTATTAAGTGAAACTTTGCCTTTCTGTATTACTTCACCTCAAATTGAGAATTATTGCTAAACTTGGGTAAAACAGATTGAAGTGGCTTTTTTATTCTTAATTTCAGCTAAAACTTGACTTGAACTAGTGAATCGATTGCTTCTAAAGTCTGGTCGAAAGCCAGCATTGTTCAGTAGACAGTTATCTACATGAAAATATTTCTGGCATAACTGTATCACTTACAGATAAAATTTAATTAATACATTTTCATTGTTGATGCATAGCTGGTCTAGCAAGCAACCTCACACTTGTGCTGCCAAAAATTATTTTGGCCAGCATATTTCGTTTCCAGATAGGTATAAACTATACTGACTAAAGCACTTTTTTTGCTGTGTACCTCATCTCTGCCTTGTAAGAAAGATTGTACTGGGAAGGTCGTCAGTGTGGATGAGATGATGCAGTGCTAACAGTTTAGAAAAGGAACAGCTGGTTGCACGGTAAAATGTTGCATGTGGCAATAACTGGAGTTGGATGGACTTAGCAAAAGCTAGTTGAGCAGCAAACATGAAATAATATAATGGCATTAATGCACATTGAGGAGTGCCTAGTAAAAGCAAACCCCTTCTGTTACTTGCGCAGTTTAGAGAGTTTTAAATTGACTCATATAGACGGCCCGAGTATTAATATACACAGTTTAGTGTGGCGTCTGCTAAAATATGCAGCTGTGGTCAGAAAAGCAAACAAAATGCTGAATTCTGTAAGGGCGGAAGGGAGGATAACGTGGAAAATCCTGTCATACCACTACCTGAAAAAAGCATTCACCCTAACGTGGAATATAGCGTGCAGCTGTGCTTTACCATTTCAAAAAGAATCCTGTTTAACTTAAAGACACGTGGTTTTGGAGGGTGAATGCTATGAAAAATCAGGGGTGTAGAAAAGTTGCTATGAAAAAGGGGTACAGTCATGTCATTTTACATGTTAATGGGTATATGCATATTTATGTTCTTTGTTTTTCCATATGTATTTAGATTTTCTTAGCTTGCTTTAGATCTAGCTCATAATAATCATCATATTTTCTTCCTAGGAATTAGGAAGATTGAGTCTGATAAGCTTTTAGATAGCCAACTCTAGATTGGTTTTGTTGGTTAATTAATTTTTTTTAATACCATGCTAGGAAAGCGTGTAGTGTTGATGAAGAAGTTTCCTCTTGATGGAGAAAAGGCAGGCCAGGAGGCATCACTTTACATTGTTCCAACTGTTGTGAAAGGTAACGTTGAGCATAATTTCCGAAGTTGCACCCATTTTAGCAGAAGTTCAGTTGAGGGTTTCTTAAGAATTTTTATGAATATGCTATACGTATGGCTTTTTCTGTATTTACACATTAAAAGTTGCATTCAGGTGGAAACCTCTCTCTGAATACTTCAAAACTTGAAAAAGTTACTTTAAATTAAAGAAAAAACCTTATTTTGAATGTGTTGCCTTGTTTCTGTAGTGATAGCACACTTCTGTTTTAAGCCATATTTGTTCACATGATCATATTTCAAAACATATGCATTAGCTTGTATAGAATTTACTGCATGCAGGTGTAAGGAAGACATCCTATTCAGTTCAGTGTTCTTTACTCAGAGAAGAATGCTTACCGAAGTATGTAAACAGTGGTTTGAATAAGGAATGGTGAATAAAATCTTTAGAAGGCAAAGTAAATTGCTTGTCAGGAAAGTACTTTTCAAAAAAGCCTGAAATAAATATCTGTCTGCTTTTGGGGAAGTTCCTTCATTTTTGCCTTACTGACAGGCCTGAAGGATAAAAACTATGAAATAAATACCACTGTAGAGTTACCAGTAGTGATAAATACCTCTTCTAGTCCTGAGTCCTTTTTTTGTGACGACAGTATACATTTAATATTAATTGTTCACATGAAGCTGATCACACCAATGGAATAGTATCTGAAGACTTTAAGGTTTTTAAGGCTACCCTTTTGAGTTGTGAATTGTTACACGAGGATCGTATGTAATTTCTATAAATTAGCATTTGGAAAATATAAGTTACTCTAGTATGAAGTTAGAACATACTCTCAATTAGTTAGGAACATGTAACTACAAACGATGCAGAAGGAGAAAAGATTCTTCTCATTGATGTGTCTTCTGAGTATGTTTTCATTTTAGATAACACGAAATATGCATACAGCCCTGGATGCCCTGTCTTCTACTGTTTACAAGACATCATGAGAGTCTGCAGTGAATCCAGCACTCATTTTGCTACGCTTACTGCAAGAATGTTAATTGCCTTGGATAAGTAAGAAATACCATCAGTAAAAATACATTAAAATAGAAGTCAAACAAGTCAACTTGTAGATGTAGCACATAGTTTTTATAGCATTCTTGTGAGTAAGAAGGAAACCATTGTGATATCATGTTATTTTCTTCATGTTTATCGGAAACTGAAACCTTGAAACAGATTTCTAAATCTTTCTAAAAATCTTTTCCCAAACTCTAGAATGGTGTGCTTATCTAAATCAAGTCGCTTTTTGAAAGTTCTTGCTCACGGTGAATGTTTTGTAAAATCATATAAAACACTAACAATTAATCTTCTATAAGTGATGTAATTGTCATCTTTAAGAGTATTTGCCAGTGAAGTAAAAATACCCTGTTAATTGTATACCATTAGTATTTGCATTTAAACTAAACCTCCCTTTAGAAAGGGACTGCATCTTCCTTGGCCCTGCAAATTTATTTGCAGTAGGGAATTAACTTTCAGGAAGGTAAGTAGTTGTTTAGCCAGATTTATAGTAGTTTGAAAATTGAATATGCGAGCAATATTTTTGTCTTTTTAATGTACCTTTAACAAAGAAATAACAGATGTGTATGATCTTATTTGCATTAATAAAGTTAGCTGAAACTTTTGGCTAACATGAAAGTTACAGTTACAGGCTATTACCTAAAAAGGTTCTGTTTATAGGGTTTTATAGTTTATTAGTAGAGTTGTAATATTTCCATGTATACCATTGTGCCAGTTTTATTTATTTGCTGCGTAACTAATGCCTTCAGAAGCTCAGCTTAAAATATGTTACAAGTGTTACAGTTGTGCGAGAAGCCTTGAAAGTGTAATAGAAAATAGTTTATATTGATTATTCTCTATGTACATAATCTGTCAAAGATGCAAACTAGCCTAAGTAATTTATCTACCAGCTGTTTAGAGAAAATCCCTGAAAATACCCCAGAGAGGGAAGAGGGTGTTTATAGCACAATGGCCACAATTTTATGGTCCTTCTTCCCAGCAGAACTGTGGCTCAGTGAAGGGGATATGGCTTTTGCGGTACATGATAGCTTGGATCTGTGATTTAAAAACCCAAGCCTAGGCATCTGCATTTTTCTGCCATCCTTACATGTGGTTCCGGAATGGACAGGATCCAAGTGGTCTGTTGGTGGATCTATCTTTTTTCAAAGCATGTACTTCTCTTTCTTCTATATTTCCGGGCTAAATCAGCAAAGTACACGTTTATCTCAGGCTTGTGAGAAAGTACGTGCAGAAACCTTTGGATCCTTAGTTAAAATGTGCCCTGTTCCACAAAACATGAAAATGGGTTAGCAATTCGGTGAAAATGTATTTATCCAAAAATTGAGATAAATAACTTGTCCTGAGCCCTGTGTTGTATTGCAGATGTGGCAGGAAAAAATGCAGCAGGTGCACAGTGCTGACGTTCCCCAGTAGCTCTGAGTACGAGGCCTGTGAAGCCCATCTGCACGGTCAGTAGGAGTGAACTTAGAAGAGAAGAACCTGCAGCAGAGCTTTGTGAAGAGGCAGGTGGTAGCCTATGTGAAAGAGACTTAGCAGTTTGGAAACTGGACCTTCTGATTTTTTTGCCTTTCCCCATCTCTCCCTAATGAAACAGATGGCTTAGAAGGCTGAAGTCAGCAAAGATATTGAAACTTCATCTCGCCCTTAGAAAAAAAGTGCTTTAAGTTTCAAAATGTGTCCGTTGAGACTAGTAATACTGATAAACTGAAAGTAAACAAAACGTGACATATCGGTGCGGTTTTTTGGCTATAACCAATGTTTCTCTTACCTTTGCTTATAATTTCCTTTTATTAGAGAGTTTGCATCCGCAGGAAATGTGTTTGAACAAATACATTTGCTTAACTATATTTGGTTAAAAAAAATTCAAGTTTGGGGGTGAATTTAATGCTATAAAATTGGCTGTGCACATTATAGTTGTTTTTTTAAATGAAAATGTGTGATTATCATACATGCAACCCTTAATCAAACAAAATAATGGATAGGCATGTCCAAAAAAGTCCTTTTCTACCTGAAAATGAATTATTTGCCAATTGTCTCCTGCAGGTGGTTGGATGAACGGCACACCCAGTCTCACTCCATCCCAGCTTTATTCAGGCCATCTCCTCTTGAGAGAATTAAAACAAATGTAATAAACCCTGCCTATGCTATAGAACCTGGTCAAACAGAGAGCTCATTACACATGGGTTATACTGCCTTGGAAATAAAGAGTAAAATGTTAGCACTGGAGAAAGCAGATATGTGTATCTATAATCCTTTGTTTGGATCGGACCTTCAGTATACCAATAGGGTAAGAACTATATTTTCATTTTATATTTGTGAAACATACATACATTTTCATTTTGCAATTAATTTATTTGATACAAGTGTGTACTTTATGTTTAAAATAATCAGATTTCTTTATTGCACACTTACTGCTAAATGGTTTGTAAAATCCTCACATTTGAACATAATTCTCTTTAATTATAAAATGTTACTATCATAACTTTGGTTTCAAGAGAATACCTGGCCTGGATGGGGGATTCTGTAGCCAAATCTCAGTAGGATATGTTTTCAGTTGTGTTTAAATTATGTCTTCACAGGTTGACAAAGTGGTGATAAATCCATACTTTGGTCTTGGAGCCCCAGATTATTCAAAGATTCAGATTCCTAAAAGAGAAAAGTGGCAACGCAGCATGAGCAGTGTCACAGAGGACAAGTATTATGTTACATTGCTTTTTCATTAACAGATAATTTTGTTTTGTTATATTGCAGTAGTACTTGGTAGACTTGGTCAGAATGAGATTCCTATTACTTTAGGGCTTTACTGTATAAATACACTTTTAAAAAAAATCTGTTTGAAGTCTAAGTACTGAAACGCAACAATTAAAGAATGGACCAAGAGAGGTTTAAATTATAAACATTAGGGAAGCATTTCTTAGCATAATGAATACAGCTGTGGCTTGATTGGTGTATGACAAATACTAGTTGTATGACTACTGGCGTATTTTAGCTGCGTGAGCATTTTTATTCTTCATATAGATCTACAGTTAGTGCTGTGTTTTTAATTTTTAAAATGTTGATGTTCTCAACTACAGAAATATTTCTGAACTGTGTTTTCCTCCCGTTTCCCTTTTCAATTCATAGGGAACACCAGTGGGTAGATGATTTCCCTCTTCACCGCAGTGCATGCGAAGGCGACTCTGATTTACTAAGCCACCTCCTGGATAAAAAGTTTTCTGTTAATCAGTTAGATAGTGACCACTGGGCACCTATCCATTATGCGTGCTGGTGAGTCGAATAATATAGTTCTGCCAATCAAATGCATTCTTGCTGTCATGATTCTTAAGCGCTGATCATTTATGTAATTTATCATAAAGACTCAAAAATGAGAAGTCAAAAAAACTCCAGACTTTTTACACTTTGACTCTTAATATATGTTAGTGTTAACCTTCTGAAGAGAAAGATTGCTTCAGGTTTTGAGATAATTTCAATGGGAATGGAGACCAAGTGTGGAGGTTGTATCATCAAACACTTATATCTTGCCTCATATCTGTCCTGAAGCATCTATTCTAATTCGTGTTGGAGGCACTGGGTTTAGCTTAGTGTGTTAACTTCTATAGTCTTTGTTGCTTAAAGGCTGTGAGCAGTTTTACAGCACAGCAATAGCTGAGCTGAGCACATTCTGGTGATGGTCAGGCTTTGAGTGGGAAGCTGGACTAGGTGAACTACAGAGGTCAACTTGCCTGACTGTACCTGATGATTTAATCTGTAAGTGCTTTCCTCAGTTGTAAAAATGCTTTTGTTTTATCTTTATGTGAGTTAGTCTTCTGTACTTGTAGTAGCATCTGATGATATGAAAAACATGAAAATCATACTTTTTTATTAAAAAAGAACCTCATTTGCTTTTTAGTGTTTGTCAGAAAGTTGGCATAAGCATGATACACAAGATTTACCAGTTATCAGCGTGAGGCTTAAGAGTCCTCAGGATCCATCTGCATGACAACCAAAAGTTTTA
This sequence comes from Caloenas nicobarica, assembly GCF_036013445.1. Lineage (NCBI taxonomy): Eukaryota > Metazoa > Chordata > Aves > Columbiformes > Columbidae > Caloenas > Caloenas nicobarica. The sequence goes on along the minus strand of NC_088246.1, from coordinate 25,406,642 downwards.
CTCTGATTCTCAGACAGATTTTTTTTTTTTTTTTCAGGCAAGGCTGAACTCAGTTTTGCCATGACTGAATTGCTACAACTACCCAAACTTAGCTAGTGTAAAGGAAAGTTTGGTTTGTCTTTCATGAACCCAACAAATGGTTACTAGACCAGTGGTTACCAAAGAAGTGCAGAACTGATACTAATTTCTACAAACTTACTGATATTCCATTGTCTTTGATGTTATTTCAACACTAAAAACTCTTGAGCATGGAAATACACTTTTCCATATTTAGGACCATCTGAAAAAAGATTTTATTTTACATTTGCTGCGTCTCTTGTGCTTTAATTCTATCTGCAGGTATGGAAAGGTTGAAGCCACTCGAATGCTGTTGGAGAAAGGGAAATGCAATCCAAATCTTTTGAACGGACAGCTTAGCTCTCCTCTTCATTTTGCTGCTGGAGGTGGGCATGCTGAAATAGTACAAATTCTACTAAATCACCCAGAAATTGACAGAGTAAGTTCTGTTTGTGTATAGAAATAGCAGTTTTAGCAACCTTTTCTAGCTTGTGTATGTGAAATATTTGGTGTCCAGATCACAATGTGTAAACACAACGATCCTGTTGAGAGATTACAAAAAAATAAGTATTTTTCATTACTTTTCCCATTTTATATCAGTTATAAAGTATTTTATTATCTAAAAACAATTGTATATGTTTACCTATCTCCAGTGAAAGCAATGTATTATCAGTGTTTCTGTTTATGTTTGTAGCACATTACTGATCAACAAGGAAGGTCTCCACTGAATGTCTGTGAAGAGAACAAACAAAATGAGTGGGAAGAAGCTGCAAAACTGCTGAAGGAAGCCATAAATAAACCTGTATGAGTTTATTTTCTAAATAGTTTAAAGTTTATATTTAATTTACACATAAACTTGTAGAAGAGCTAGGCTCACTTATGGCTGTTATTGGAAATGTGCAGTATGCTGATATTGTTAGTGTAAATATTGACAAATGGACACTTTGTCTCCTTAAATGTTTCAGTCTTATTCAAGAAATACATGTAAGACTTTAAACATGATGTTTTGATTTACTTGCAGGAGAATCACGTCAGCTACCGATTTTATGTCTACTTATGATCATACAACCATCAGCTTTCTTTATGCATTGTCATCTTAAATGTTGATAAACAGGAGCAGTCAGCTGACTAAACGTTGGCTTCTACAGAGTAGGCTTTACATCCATTAGTCCGTGTAGGTTTCCTTGGCACTCAGTGGAGATCTAGCCAGGACAGTAAACAGAAATTACGATGCAATTCCTCTCATCCTGCAGTAGATTTAAAATTAGCCAAATAATATAAACCCACTTGTTTCTTTTCTTTGACTTCAGATGCAACTTGTATCTCTGTAGGTAGGTGGCAGTAAACCTGTCAATTTTTCGAGATGTTTTAAATTATCTTCATTTCACTCTAGATGAATGAATCTTCCAAAATAATTCATGAACGAGTTGACCTCCTTTATTTTAGGGATCTTATTATGCAGCTGATCAAATGGCAGATGTGTGTCTAATGACTCTAAAAGGCTAATGCACACAGTTTAAGCAGATTGCATGGCATAATAGGTGATATTAAGTTGTCACTTAGTATTGAATTAATACATTAAAATAAAAAAAAATAGAAATTACTGCAATAGGAGTCACAGTGACTACTGCAGCAAAAAATAGACTGATGTTTTACGTTCCAGCCTCATTTTCAGTCGTCATTTTCCAAATCATTCATCTTTTTTTTTCCAGAAGTTTTTAGGAACTCAGTTCATGACAACTAAGTAGATTTGAAGAAAGGAAATAACAAATTCCTGCAACTTTTTTTATTCAAGCAGCTGAAACATTTAGCCTGTTAGAGAGTTGAAAACAAGAAGTTTCATTGATTTATGGCTCATGTGTATGCGCTTTAAGCACCTGATTTATGCTAAAGTACGTCTTGCAGGAGACGTACTCTGGGCCCACGTGCAATTCAGTGAAAGCTATGGGAGTTCTGAAGGGGAAAATTATTTTGTTGTAGCAATATTATAGAAGTGCTAAAAGATGTTAGTGAGATTTTATTCCTATTGTACTGGAGTCTGTGTAAAGGCTGGTGCTTCCATCTGAAAATGCGTCTTTTTAGTGTAGACTAATGAGGGGAATCATTCATAACCTGCCAGTCATAGTGAGGTGGACATTTTGGGATGTGCATATGCAGTTCAGCCCAGATCCCTCAGGGAATTTTTGAACGTGTACTTGCCTTTGAGTTCAACAGAAGTGAAGTCCTCAAAATATCAGTAAGATCTTTCTTGGAGTTATTGTGGCAAAAAGCACAGTATAAGAACTTGCACAGGACACAAAACAAGCAGTTTTGATAAACAGTAAATATGCAGGAATTGTGCAGTGTTCTTTTTCTCAGCAGTATGGGTGTTGCTGAATTATGATAAAATAGCTTTCCTCTCCAGAAGCACCGCAGAAAGGATTTTAACAGGTTCATTGTTTAATGTGTTTAAATTTTTATGTAGTATGAAAAGGCACGAATTTATCGTATGGATGGGTCATATCGCTCCGTTGAGTTGAAACATGGAAACAATACCACTGTCCAGCAAATCATGGAGGGGATGCGTTTGTCTCAAGAAACTCAGCAGTACTTCACTATCTGGATCTGTTCTGAGAACCTCAGTAAGTATCAAGGAAGTTCGTGATACTTGAGGGTTTGTCATAGCTTTTTTATTTCTGTTTGCCTTTAGAAAAAAATAGTATTTTCTTAGGAAAACAGGAAACATGCTCTCTAACAGTTGTGTATTAACCTCTTTCTCTTAGCTTTTAAAAGCCATCCTTTAGGAGTTAATTTCTGTCTAGACTGCCTGTTAATAGACTTTACCCTCCTGCCAGAGATTCTCTAATCCCTGTAGGTCTCTTTCTTTATATCTTTTGTGTAGAGAGTGAAACCAATTTTTCTGTTCCCTCTGTTTAAGCTTTCCAATAGTAGATCAACTCCCAGCCTTTGCAGCCTGATGTCTCTGAACTGTGCTTTCAGAGCTATAGAGAGCTGCTCCATTTTTGCCGTCATTTTGGGTACCCCCAATAGGTCTGACCCTGTACCACTGCATCATCTAGGATGTATTTCATCCAGGCAGATGAGGCGAGTCCAGATTGCCTTTCTGGTATAGGGCACCTTTGTGGTCATAGTCCTTACTGCTTACTTACCCTGATTTTAGTGGTATTTTTCTTCCCAGAGTTTTTGAAATTGGATGCATGTAGTTGATTTTACCCATGTGTAATCTATTTAAAACTAGTAATTAAAGCCGATTAATGTTTTTTTATTAGGTCCTTTAATCATATGAATTTTCATGTGTTTTGCAGCAAGACGATTTTCGATAAACAAGTTTTCAGATATATTCGGTGAGAGGGAATTCTGATGGAAAATGTCATTATTATATTTGCTGTATTTTTTGGTATTTCTGATCTAAATAGTATATTATAGTTGTAGTTTGAGTTATGTAGCAAAAGATAAACACAACCACAAAAGAGTCAGTGATTGTGACTGTGTTTTGTCAGAAATAGTGGTAAAGAGTACTGCTGCAACAAGATAGCTATGGGACACATTATAATGGATTTGCAAAGTGCAGTTCAGGTCTGGCATGATAATGTGACAATACCGTTAACACAGAAGCCTTGCATTTAAAATTTTATTTACTGTTGTCAATCTTCCACTACAGTGGCATTGCTACTTCTTTTCTAATCTATAAGTATTGCAGGAAGTTTTTTCTTCGTTCTTTTTGAATGTTTTTCTCCCAGTGTCATGCCATTTGCCTTTTTACTTTGCCATATGACTAATGTAACCCTCAGTTAAACATAATGTCTAGAAGAAAAGGAAGCATTTGACTGTTAAAATCTTGCTGCTTGTGCCTTTTCTAAATATGTATGTCAAGTTTTACTCAAATAATTGAAGTATTACCCTTGCATTTGAAGGGAAGAACTCACTGATACATTTTTTGTTTAAAAATGAGTAATTCTCTAGATCTAGAATCACAGAATAGTTTGGGTTGGAAGGGACTTTCAAAGCTCATCTAGTCCAACCCCCCTGCCATGGGCAGGGACATCTTCAACTAGACCACTATGTTGCTCAGAGCCTTGTCCAGCCTGGCCTGAAATATTTACCTGAAGTTTGAAAATGGGTCACCTTCTGATTTACAGCTTCAAACAACCAATGGACAAGTTTAATTATAAAATGTATTTCTCGCAGTTTGTGTACAACTGTAAAGACTGTAGTTTTTTTGTTTGTAGGATGGATAATGTTTTTCTGTGTTTGAATGGAAGGTGGATAAGTTGAGCGAACGGATTATTCTCAGTGAAAAGATGTTGCTCTGTAACGTGTCCGTTGAAGTTTTTCATATAATGTGAAATGTCACAATGTCAAAGCCAGAGCAGTGAGGGTGAGGCACATATGACCTATTAATAGTTCTTCGCTACTAGAACACAGGCGAGCAGTCATCACAAGGACAGTCAGGGTGAGGGAATGAGCATGATGGAAGGTATGGACTCTAGTAGTAGGACTGTAGTCTCAGCTCTTGTATACACTAGAGAACATGGAACATTGAATGACTGTAGCCTGTTAAGAATCAAGATGTTTCACAGATTAAAAAAAAGAATGTCTGTTCTGAAAAGTTTATGGTTTATATATATCCAAAAATGGCAAATACATTTCTAAGATAAGCTATATATTTTTTTGTCAGAAATAAGATTATTGGACTTTATCTTTCTCTCATAATATTTGTGACAACAGTCTCTAATGTGCTATTATTATGTTTTAAGGTCTGTCTTGGTATTACATTAATTTTTTAAATACCACTTCACTCTTGAGAAGCTGAAAATAACCAAGGTTCATCACTAGTGCATTTATTGAAATGATGCTGAGAGTTTTGTCAATAAATCCATATTTTCAAAACCTTTTTTGTATAGCAGTTTAGAAAACGTAGGGGAAAATGTTTGTTAATGAGTCCTCAGTTTTAGCTACTCTGGTTTTGGTGCAGCATTTAATCATATATATGTGTGTGTGTGTGCTGGGTTATTCTGTTTATTTATAAACAAAACCTGTTATTTTCAGGCCTCCAACTGAAGCCATATCACAAGCCTTTGCAGCATATTCGAGACTGGCCTGAAATATTCACTGAACTGACAAACTTGGATCCTCAAAGGGAAACTTCACAGCTTTTCCTGAGAAGAGATGTGAGACTTCCACTGGAAATAGAAAAAAAGGTCTGCACATGGAAGTGGTGACATGAAATCATGGTCAGAGTCAGGACACTTTGACCATCAACTCTCAGTGTGTTTAATGACTATAGTAATTCCCAAACTTACTTAAACTGAACCTCTCCTTTTCTGTAACAGTTTGAGTATTCAGGTTCTTCTCTCCCTCTTGCCTTCTCACCCCCTTTCTCTTTTCTCTCACTCACCTTCCCAACTGTTTAGTTTTTGTAAGTCTATGTGCCTTAGGCTTTATCTGTCATACAGCTAAAAGCAATCTGCCCAATTTTCTTTCTCTTCCTTGTGCTGTGATTTTCAGATATTTAATTGGTGAATTTCAATGGCTTATTCAAACATATTATTCAAAATGAATTTGTGGGGGGAAGAAACCACAGATATCAGTATTTCTGTGAACCTTTTGATTTGGCATTGTATGCTAGTCACCTTTAATTTGTATCTTAGATCAGTGAAGTGTTGAATTAAGTCAAAATATGTCAATTTTTCTATTACAAAGCATTACCCCAATGTACACTTCAGCCAGGATCACACCCTTGTCTTCTGTCTGTGAATCAGTGAGAAATTGTATTTATAGTTTCTGAGCTTATTTCCTTTTACAAAGGAATCATATTATTTAAATCTTTTTAACAGATTGAGGATCCATTGGCTATTCTTATCCTTTTTGATGAAGCCAGATATAATTTACTGAAAGGTTTCTATACGTCACCTGATGCCAAGCTGATCACACTGGCAAGTCTGCTTCTACAAATAGTCTATGGAAATTATGAGAGCAAGAAACATAAACAGGGCTTTCTAAAGTAAGTATATGTGTTTAAAACTTAAAATTATGGTTTTAGATTAAGTATTTTTGGATAGCACTTATTATGGAACTCTGAAATTTTAGGTATGGTATATTTATTATTTTTCTCCATCACTGAGCTCTAGTTCACAGTAATCATATAACCCTCATGGCGTTAATAGAAACTGGACATGAGGTCTGAAAAACGTATTGATCTAATTATTGCAGTCTCAAGCAGAGGGATAGAGGTTCTGTATTCTGTAAGTCTATACTGAGATAAAATAATATCAACATGACTAACAGTATTCATGTGAATGGAGGGTTTTGACAGGACTGAGACTTTGGACAATGCTGAAGAAACCTCTTACCATGTCCAGTTAGACCAACTTCTGGGATTTGCTTTCCTCCCTCTTTGAGGAGGACAGACGACGCAGAGATATTATTTCTGTTCTCTCATTTGTATGTGAACTGCTATACTAAATTGGTACGAAACACAGCACCAGTAGGGCTCTACCAGATGGTGCTTTTCTCTCTCTCTCTCTGCTTGCCAGCACAGCAGCAGCTGAGCTGTTCTGGGATGTGGCTTGTTCCTCCCACATTCATTTCTGCGGCAGCGTCTGAGCACACCAGGATGCCAGTTGTCCACTGTGCGCACCTTCACTCCACCCACTACCATCTCCACCTCCATTCATGCATCAGCAGCTGTGCTATTCTGGAATGCTGCTATACTTCTCAGCTCCTCTCATTCACAGCATCAGCTGAGCTGTCTTGGCTTTTTTTTTTTGGTGGTATTCTCCACCATCAGTAAATCCGGGTGCTTCTTCTGCTACAGTTACTCTGATGGAAGCGTGGGCTGCCTCTGGAAGGGCTGGCTGTGCCGCCTGCACTTGTTCATTCCTTTCTCTTCCTTCTGGTAGGCGTAGAATCTGTACCACTACAGAGTAAGCTGGATGAATGACCTCACTGACTGGAAAACTTCTGGGTGGGCTTGTTCAGCTGTTGACCCATCTTGTCCTGCAGTTACTCGGTGGTTTGAGCATAAGGAGAGCTGGGTGTAACTAGGAGTGCCCGCCTGCAGGAGTGTGCAGTTAAACACAGCTGGGTTTAATACAGAGCTACTCCCTGTGGAATCCCAGCAGCTGCAGGGCGGTGTTCCTGTCCACACTGAGGCAAATCAGCAATGTGGTTCCGAGGTGATCCTGCTCAATGGAAGTGTTTGACTCGATAGACAGGACTAGCTGGGAAGAGTTTGGGCCAGACAGAGAGCTTTGTGGGTGTTTTGGCATGCTTTCCATCCATAGTCAAATGAAGATGTTGGAAAATACCTAGACTTGTTCTCATGCAGACAGATGAAGAGATTTATATTCTGATTTTTTTTGGTAGTTGACAAGTGTTTATTTAGAGACTGGTCATTTCAAAAATATATCCAGGCTGTTGTCAGTATGAGAGTATTCTCAAAGCCTTAAAGATCTGGATGCATTGTCCTGTGCCGGGGTTTTGCTTGGTAGATCATATGTGCAGTTACTAACAAATGTAGTTTAAAAATGACTGAATAGTTTGCACCACTAGGTTTTTGAGACTATCTTAATTGTGCGTAAAGCAAACTAGTAAAGGCTTCCTTTTAGTGTTTTTAATTTGCTGTGGGTTTTGGTTTTGTTTGTGGGTTTTTTTGTTTTGGTTTGGTTTTTTAAATGCAAGCTATATAAACAGCTTCAGTTTCATGTCATGTAATATGTGACTTTCATGTGGAAATTGACTAGGCCAAATCCTTGGTGGTGCTGAATACAGCATTGAAATGAAGAGTATAAGCTGTCATCTTTTCTGAGTATGTGATATCCTGGTGTAAATGGCTACTTGTGTATAATTTTGGCTTTCAAACTGGAAATCACCAAACTGGTCTGTAATCAAGAGTCACATGTTCTGCTGCTGGCATTGCTCTCCCTGCTGTGTCTGTGATGTATAACATAAAGCTGGATCTCCATTAACTCAGAATTACGCTGTATCTTAGGAATCCTTAGCTTACATTTCAGGAAAGCTTCTCACCTGATGAGGCAAGATAGAGTAGGAGCTGACTGTCTAACTCAGTATATGACTTGAAGATACAAATTGGCAGACATTGTTCTTTCTCCCTACTTTGTTTAGTGAAGAAAAACTTTTTTTCTGCTTTGTTTTTTCTCTTAGTGAAGAAAATCTGAAATCTATAGTACCAATCACTAAACTAAAAAGTAAAGCTCCTCATTGGACAAACAGGATACTTCATGAATATAAGGTGAGGTAAATAATCAAATAGTAGTAAATCCTGTCTTAAACATTTTTGACTGTTTGGTTGCCGGTTAATGAACAAAAATACTGGTATATAAAGCTAGAAATGTGTATGTTCTCAATTTTTGGGATGGGTTGTTGGAATGCTGTTTTTCTTGTGCAGTTACAGTTGATCTGTTTGTTAGAAGTAAATATAATTTCATCTGTGCATTTATCTTCAGTGCTAACCATGTATTGGGAGTACATGTAAAAAAACGCACTCTGACTTGTATTTCACATCTGCTTGTAGTGATGGATCCACAAAGTCCTTTTTTCCAGTGTAACTTGTATCTTCTGATAGCGCTGCTGATGCGTGTGTGCAGGCACACACAAACTCCTTTGACTAAAGCAGTTAATTGAGCAAAATTATTAAATGTGGACTTGGGCTGCTTCTGCAAAAGAAGACATCTAACTGAGGGCTGTGGATTCCAAGTGGGGTCAAGGCACCCAAAGACAAAATTTGTCAACTTCATAAAAAATTGTGGATAAAGGGAAGTGTGTCAGGGGGAGACCTGTACCGGCTGGCTTGCAGCACTCAATGTCGCTGCCAGGAAATGCTGCAGAGGCACCCAGGGAATGTTTTCAGGCCTTGCCCCTCTCTTGAGATGTGGTTACTTAGTCATCAGCTTTCTCTTGGTGCCTACACCTTTATTTTGGTCAGAAACCAGCAGATCATTCCTGTTCTTTCCAATACAGGTGAAGGAGGGGATGATGATGGTCTTTCTAAGACAATAGTATAGCAGAATAGTCTCTTTCTTGTACCAGATAATATGTAAGAATGAGCATAGCTTGCTTCTGCTTTTAGGCCATTATTTGGAGGTGTGAAGTATGGGGGAAGGGGAAAGGAATTACAGTCTTTTGTTCCAAAGATATTAATATATTTTACATTTTTAAAATGGCTGTGTAGAATTCAGGTAAGCCGTGATGCAGGGTGTGAATCCAAAGAGGATGGTCCCATCCACCACACTCACAGTCATGGCCTCCTAACTGTTGACAACTTGTGTTCTCTCTTGTGCCTGTGCCTTCTCATCTCATGTATGGCCCAGCCAGGTTTTTTATTTATTAGGATGCTTTACATCAGTCTATTTTGAGGCAGGAGCACTCTAGCAACCCTTTGTTGTGACTGTTTGATTCTACTGAAGACGAAGAAACAAAAGCCCATCTCATTCTGAATGAAGGCTGTACTAAAGAAATCTTCACATCTGTTTTGCTTACAAAAGAAAAAAAAAAATCCATGTTTTTTGAGAGGGGTACTTGCTCATCTTATCATTCCTCACTGAATTGTATGTGTTAAAGGAGGAAGAATGTTCAGTTTTAAGGATTGTGATGCGTTTAGTGTTGGATGGGTGCATGGCTGCTTATCCATGATGAGTCCAACGTACTTCTGAGAGAGACAAAATTGTGGGTCTCTGCAGAGGTTCAGGGTCTGTGGTTCAGATTTCCGAGGCTCGTACAGGTTATCTGCTTTCTGCCTCACTCTCTTTTGGTATTTGAGCCTTTCTGTGGCCCTAGCATTTAACTTGAATGTAGGAAGAGGGTTGCTGTGAAAGCATTTTGGGGAATACTCATTTAGTGGGAATTCCCACTAAATAATGGATTTTCTTCAAATAACCACAACTGTTTGGGAATACTTGTTGATTGCCATTGTTCTTTTATTTCTAGAACCTCAGCACCAGTGAAGGTGTAAGTAAGGAGATGCATCACCTTCAGCGCATGTTCTTGCAGAATTGCTGGGAAATTCCTACTTACGGAGCCGCGTTTTTCACAGGACAGATATTCACCAAAGCAAGTTCAAGCAGCCATAAAGTCATCAAAGTGTATGTAGGAGTAAATGTAAAAGGGCTGCACCTCCTCAACATGGAAACAAAGGTCAGCTGAAGTGAACTGCCAATGATAACTGTTAAGATTCATTCTGTCCTCTTAAATTCTTTGTGCTAATAGTCATTTCACATTCAGCTGTTTTGTTAAACTTGGCTGTGAAGACTTCCAAGATTTTAAGATCTTTATAAGGCACTACTAATAGGAAGCCTTGTATTTTTCCACTTCACTACTTTATAAGCTACAATTAGATTGTGGAACATACTGTTCTGAGTCAGAATCCTGTCTAATTGAATGAAGAAAAGTTCTGTTTGTAAGTATGGAGAATATTTTCTGAGTGACAGTTTCCTACATTTCACTGTAGGCTTTACTCCTCAGCCTAAAGTATGGTTGCTTTATGTGGCAGTTGGGAGATGGAGATACATGTTTTCAAATCCACAGTCTGGAAAACAAAATGAGCTTTATTGTGCATACCAAACAGGTAAGCATTGTCATTTTTTATCCTTTATGTTGTATTTTGATGTTGATTTTTTTTTCCTAAACTAGATACATGCCTCTTATCTCTTGAGATTGACCACCCTTATAGACTAAAAAAGAAGCCCAAGCCAACCACCCCCCCCAAATGATCTTAAAATTTTCTTTTTAATATTTCAGAATGTTTGCTTGTTTTCGTAACCTGTGAAGCCTTTAGGGTTCAAAATACAGAAAATACATCTGTAATCATTAGGGTAATTTTTTTTTAATTGAAACCGTTGCATGTGCCCAATCCCTCAGACTCTAAGGATAATTCCAAATATTATGAGAATCACAGAGTTAGAGCTGGTAACTTCGCTATCAAAACTAGCAGAGTTTGATATTGGATAAAACTGAGGATCTGTGAAGGCAGGGTTACAAAGCAACTTCATCGCAATTGTTACCAGCAGCTTCTGCTAGTGGTTGTGGATGTCTCATGGAAAATGCTTGTTTTATCCACAGTCTGCATCAGTGGTAATATGCTGTGTTAGCAAGTGTTGTGACAAAATTACAGCTCTGTCTTGCATACTTTCACAGTAGTTGCTTTTGATTCTTAAAGTGGTTAAAGGGGAAATGACTGAATATTTTGAAAAACACTTTTTGACAGCTGAGAAAAATCTAGGTTGTATTTTTCTTATCTCTAAAATGATGCAACTTCTAACCTATTATTTTTATCTATTTGCATTTGTCATATGCTTGATTGCATGAATGTGTTGCATCTAAAATACTGATAGAATTTAATTGTATACCTTTATATAGGCAGGTCTCGTCGTAAAACTTCTGATGAAATTAAATGGCCAGTTAATGCCAAGTGAAAGAAATGAATGATGGAAATGAACAATAGTTAGGAAACAGCATCTGATGGCTAAGCAAAAAACCAACATATTTCTCATTATAACAGAAGACTTCCATGTACAGGAATTTTATACAATGGAAAAGTCAATTTGTACAGTTTTTTAACTTTGTACAGAAACTGCATGGTTTATTTTTTTAAAAAACTATACAATGTATCTATTATTTTTATAAATATTTTTGTGTTTCATATATAAGCTATTGTAGGGCTTCAGCTTAACCAGTAAAGCTAATGAAATGTAAATGGTTTACTGAGTTGGATGAGCATGAATCCAGGAAGGCTTTTGTTCCCAGAGAACTGTGGGACTGCCAGTGCCATTGACCAAGTCTCAGTTAACCTGTTTGTCTTTCATGTCATTCTGTGGAACATCAAGGAGGTTGTATACGTGACAGTATTTTTTAGACTTTATTTTTAAGATAATGTTGATAAGTAGGCTTAAAAGACCAGTTAGACCTTTGAGCAATGACTTTTGATAAACTCTTGTTTTTAATTTGGTTTCTGACAAACCTTGTAGCTGGCTTTATTTTTACTGTTAACTTTCTCATACTTCTTATTTGTATTTATTCTAAAATATTGCATGAGGATGTCAAAAGGGAAATACTTTAAGTCATTCAGAAGCCATATTAAATGTTTAGCATGCTTGGTTTTTTTAAAGAAATGGATTTTTACATTTGCCGTGCAATATAAAATGTGTATATGGAGGAGGAGAAGATACAGATTTACAAATTGATCTTACTCAGAGGACTTCAGAAAGCTTAATACATCTTACCCTGGATTGCAACACACATGAGTAATGAAAACTCGTATAGGAGGTACTAAGTTATTTCTGTTAAACTCATTTTTCCTACTGATTGATTACCTCATTTTCTTGAGGCTACAAGCAGTGCAGGATGCAGGAATGAATATTTATTTTGCAGGGAACTCAAGATACAGTTTGCAAGCATTCTGCCCACTCTTTGCAGTCAGGATTGGGTCTCAACAAGTTGGATCCCAAGTGCAGTCTGAAACATATCCTTGTGTGTTAAAATAGTATCCATAACAAAAATCTTTAAAACTTCTGGTTGTATTTCAGGGTTTTAAGTGCACTTGACTATTTCTTCCATGTAAACTGCATGCTAAACCGGTGTGCAATATTTTGTAAAAAAAGTTTTTTAAAAAATAAAAATTAGCGCTTGCTTCTAAGCTTTCAAATAAAAGTTAAAATGAATGTTACCAAATGTGCTGTTGTGTAGAAACTTTACTCATACCTTACTACTAGTAAGTGCAGTTTAAGAAATTAAAGTAGTAAGCAATTAAAAAAAGTGAACAGGAGACATTTTGTAATCTTCTTAGCACGCCATACTTTTCTACTTAAAATTCACTGGCATAACTAACAGTAGATCTTCATGGATTGTTAAATTTTATTTAAGGTAAAAAATGCAACAGTGAGGTCCTTCATAGTGCATCCTTGCTATCACTTGGCACTGGTATCAGAAATATACTTCTCTACATAGCACCTTGTTAGAAAACTGGAGGAAAAAATATTAACAATACTATTGATATGCCTTATTGCTGTATAGTCCTTTCTGCTAAATTCTTATTTATTACTACCTAATAAATCGTTTGCAACAAGCCACGTTTGTTGTTCTTATTATTGCAGCCAGCACCAAAGTGCCATCAAATGTCTTCCCAAGGAGGTGTTATTACCAAAGAGCAGTACTGTGTAACAGGCTCAGCTTTGCAAGGTACGTGGGAAGATCAGAGAGGATCATAGGGAGGGTCCCCTGGTGATGGCAAATTAAGGCTGTGTACCTCACAACCCACTTGGGAAATAATCCGGGGTCATTAACAGCGAGGGCCCAGTGTCGCAGCCCGAGCAGCGTCCTGGCACCTGGGGATGGGGGAGCTGCCACCAGCTGCTGTGACAGGGAACGCGAGGACAGTCCTTTCATCTGAGCGTGGGGAACCCAAACATTGGAACGGGCAAATCCAGCATGCTAGAGACAGGCCACTAGTAACAATCCTCCAACCAACCAAAAAAAAAAAAAAAGAGCTACGAGAATGGCAAGTTTGAAAGTTACGCCATTGCGAGCAAGAGGTAACTTGCTCAACTCCTACAGCTTAGCTAACAAGCACTTTTTAAAAAGGCAAGTAACTGTATAGCTGAAGAAGCAGAGGTTTGACAGTAGAACGCTCCAGCCAGGGACAGTAAAGCAAAATAATAGCTGAAAACTTAAAAACTGTGAGAAACAGGCACAATTGTATCGAGTGGGATGATTGAGCGTCAGGCTCGGGTGCTGACCTGAGCACTGCTCACCTCTCTGAGCGGGGGCCTCGCTTCGGGGTTGGTGCCCTTCGCCGCGGTGAAGCGAACCTGCGTGAACTGAGGTTCGTGACAGGCCGAACGGCGGCAAAACTCAAATTACCGGCAAATCGGGCTCCGGCCTTGAACTTACCGGCTGAGGCGGCGCCAGCTCCGCGCCCTCGGCCCGCGCCCGGGGCGGGGCGAGCGGCGGCCACGCCTCCCTCAGCGCCCCGCCCCCTGCGGCACGGGGGCGGGAGGCGCCGTTGGTTGCCACGGTAACCGGCGGACGCCCGGAGGGGAGCGGCGGCGCTGCGGAGGCCGCGCCGTGTCGCCGGCGCCACGGCTCGGTGTGGCGGCGGCTGAGGTGCGGAGCCAGCCTCCTTTCCCCTCTCCGGGAGCTGTGTGAGGCCAGCGGTGCTTCTGGCAGCGGCACGGGGAAGGGAGCGGTTTGTCCGAGAGGGAGGCGCATGCAGCACGGATGTCCTCCTGCTGCTTGGGTCAGAGCAAAAAGTCACTCCAGAAAAGCAGGAGGTTCCCTGCCATTGGTAGCTCTCAGCTAGAAATGCTGCAGAAAATAGGCTGTTACTGACAAAAAAACCCCCACAGGTACAGCCTCAAGAGAAAGAATGTACACAGTTTGCAAAGGTTCATTTTGACCTTTGACTTTTTTTTATTAGTATGGGCTAAGGATATTATAATGATTTGGTACAACTTTACACCATCAGCTTGTATTAAAGGAACTAGGATAAAACGTAGGCCTGTACAAGGGACTCATGTTTGAAGACCTGCAACATGGGATAAATCTTCCTGTAAGGGGAGAGAAGAGCACCCGGTACCTTTGGTTTGTCAGCCGGCAGCCAAGTGAACCTGGGAAAATACTGTTTATGATGATACATCACTAGTAGAAAGAGAACAAAAGTCTAAGAGAGTAAATTAACGTTTATAGCAGAACATGCAAAAAAAGCTCTGGAGAAGTTTCTCTCCGAGAGCATTTACTCCACTCAAGTTGACATACACACGTGTTTCTCCCATGGGTGTTCACCCCACACAAGTTCATACCCGTGTGTATCTTTCCACAGCTGAGTTCATATCCACGTGTTATGAACGTGTTATGAAACCCCCACTCGTGTTTATTACTATGCCAGTTTAACCTATGCAATCCCACACCCACGTGTGTTTAGACCCCGTGAGTGCATGCCCACACTTTGTTCATCCACGCGAGTTTATCCCACACGAGCACGTGCCGCTGCCCTAGAGCTGGGGCAGCGCTGGGCCCGGGCAAGGCCACACGGAGGAGCCTCGAGAGCGGGAGCTCTGGCTGTGCCTCCCGCTCTGGCGCGGCCTCGGGCGCAGCCCGTCCGGCAAGCAGCCCCTCCAGTGCGGGAACTGCCGTGGGGGGAATCACAGCATCACAGAATGTCAGGGATTGAAAGGGACCTCAAAAGATCATCCAGTCCAATCCCCCAGCTGGAGCAGGAACACCCAGATGAGGTTACACAGCAACGTGTCCAGGCCGGTTTGAATGTCTCCAGAGAAGGAGACTCCACAACCTCCCTGGGCAGCCTGTTCCAGTGTTCTGTCACCCTCACTGAGAAGAAGTTTCTTCTCATATTTAAGTGGAACCTCCTGTGTTCCAGTTTGTACCCATTGCTCCTTGTCCTATCATTGGTTGTCACTGAGAAGAGCCTGGCTCCATCCTCGTGACACTCACCCTTTACATATTTATAAACATTAATGAGGTCACCCCTCAGTCTCCTCTTCTCCAAGCTAAAGAGACCCAGCTCCCTCAGCCTTTCCTCATAAGGGAGATGCTCCACTCCCTTCATCATCGTTGTGGCCCTGCGCTGGACTCTCTCCAGCAGTTCCCTGTCCTTCTTGAACTGAGGGGCCCAGAACTGGACACAATATTCCAGATGAGGTCTCACCAGGGCAGAGTAGAGGGGCAGGAGAACCTCCTACTAACCACCCCCCTTCTAATACACCTCAGGATGCCATTGGCCTTCCTGGCCACAAGGGCACAGTGCTGGCTCAAGAACAGCAGCAGATAAGGCAGGCGGAGCCCCGCTCCCCGCTCAGAGGCGGCGCTGGGCGGGCGGGGCTCGGGGCCGCGGCCCGCGGCGGTGCCGGTGCCGCCCTGGCTGGCCGGCGGCCCCAGGGCGGTCCCAGGGCGGTCCCAGGGCGGTCCCAGGGCGGTCCCAGGGCGGCCCCAGGACGGCCCCAGGGCGGCCCCAGGGCGGTCCCAGGGCGGTCCCAGGGCGGCCCCGCAGCCACCGCCCCCGCGGGGACGCGCGAGGCTCCGGCCGGCCGCCAACCCCCGCCCCCGGCCGGCGCCCCGCCCCCCGCCCTCCCGGCCAATGGCGCGCCTCGCAGCCCGGCAGATGCCGTCACCCCGCGGCGCGCGGCCGCCGGTTGGCTCAGGCACCGGCAATCGTCACATGGGCAGAGATCAGCCCAGAGCGGGGGGGGCGTGGCGGCCGCCGGCCCCGCCCCGCAGCGCGCGGCCCGGGCTGTCGCGCGGGTCCCGTCAGGCGGCGGGTGGCGGCGGGCGCTGAGGAGATGCTGAACCTGATGGAGGTCGGCGGGTCGCTGCTGGAGCGGGTGGCCGTCGGCAACGCACTGTCCCTCGTCCTGGCCGCCTCCGCCTTCGCGCTGAGCCTCGGCTACCTGTTGCAGCTGGGTTACCGGCGGCACGTCGGGTCCGACCAGAGGGTAGGCGCCGGGGGACGCGCGGTGCCTCAGGCCGCCCGCGGCGGGGCCGGGGAGAGGCGATGGGCCGGGGCGGGGGGCTCGGAGCTGTCGCCGCCCTCCCACTGGGCGGTGGTCGCCGCGGGGAGAGGCGGAGGGCCGGGGGAGCCGGGCGGCCTCCCCGCAGGTGCGGTCGGGCGGGCGGGGAGCGGCGGGGCCGCACCTGGGCAGCCCTTGTGGGGAGCGCAGAGGAACGGGCGGTAAAACCCCGGAGTGCGGGAGCGCTCCCAGCAGCTTCCCCGTCTGGCGGGGACATTGCACCGGCTCGTCCCTTCGCCCAGCTGGTTGGTGCCACAGGAAGCTGAGGTGCTTGGGTTTTGTGAAGGCAAAGGTTGTGTCCGGGAGCGTTTCGTCAGTGCAGATTAAAAGAAGGTTACCGCGTATGTATTGACCTCGTTGCTAAACTGAGGTTGATGATTTGGGGGACTGTTTAACAAATCGCCAGCGCTGTTTTGTTCCTGTCTGCCTTCTTTCCAATTGCAGCATCTTTGCACTTTGCTTTCAGAGGCACGTTAGCAAGAATCTCAATCATATTCATTTCATTTTAACCTTGCCACTTTTAAATATAGATTAGCCTTACTCTATTTAAAAAAAAATCAGTCGTCTGAAGTTGGCCTTTTCACACAAAAAGTTTAATCAAAAGCCTCCTCTGTGTTTAGTTTTTATGTAAATGGACATGATTTTTTTACTCTTAGAAGAAAATATTTACTTTTCTCTTTCATCAGAAATACCCACCTTATATTTCATCAAGCATCCCTTTCCTTGGACATGCAATTGCATTTGGAAAAAGTCCCATTGAATTTTTGGAAAATGCTTATGACAAGGTATGTTTTCCCACATGACTAGCTGGGCATATGCTGACGTATTTTTGTGTATCTATTAAGTTCTCTATCTGAAGTCTGGTTTAAATCAGTTCATTCTCATTTATCATCTCAAATATGGAATGGAGTGTGCACAGTAGTCTCCGGTTTCTTCAGATCTCTGTATGTACATTGTTAGAGAAACAGTGTTTTCTGAGATCTCTCTTGTGATTCAGATTTAAAAAATATGCCTGTGTATTTGGGTAATGCCTGCAGCTGAATCACAAGTTAATTAAAAAGCCATTTTCATGACATTGATTCTTGCCTTAGTTGGAAATTTTTAATCTCTTTACTAATCTGTGACCAAGCTGGAATGTAGGTGACCACCTCTGTAGGCAATTTGGTGAACTTTAAGGCTGTTTCCAACATTAAAAAAAGCTAGTGTATAAAACCTCTGTAGGTTTTATACTGTAACAGCCCAAAAGAAATGGACTAAGGCAGTAGGGCCTTAATTCCAATGCAATAAGATTTATTGATCTGTTTCACATTGTCTAAAACTTTCTAGAGTCGTAAGCTTAAATCTTAGCCAAATTTAGTATGTGAAGATCTGCTGGAGATGACCTGTGAAATACTATTTGCTTGTAATTACCTATGCATAACTCCAAATACAGA
Organism: Caloenas nicobarica; assembly: GCF_036013445.1. Lineage (NCBI taxonomy): Eukaryota > Metazoa > Chordata > Aves > Columbiformes > Columbidae > Caloenas > Caloenas nicobarica. The sequence continues at coordinate 25,388,614 of NC_088246.1, read as the reverse complement.
GTTTTTTGAGACAATTACTGGAGTAATCGTGTATGTCCTGTAGTATTCCTGCTAGTTTTTGTAGTGTAATTGATCTTTTATGTACATTTTTTAAACTAAGTGGGTTTAAAATGTGTGAGATCAGATGTGTTCATTATGATGTTAGATATCACTAGTGAGTATATTGAGAACAGAATTTATATGTGGTTTAAAATATTTATATCCTTATTAAATCCCTGGACAATTCTTAAGAGAGTGACTTGTGGAGTTCTGTACATGAAGAGATACTGATTTCATGGTAAGTATTATTTAAAATAAACTAGTATCTCTTTTCTCTCTTAGTATGGACCTGTGTTTAGTTTCACCATGGTTGGCAAGACATTCACATACTTACTGGGTAGTGACGCTGCTGCTCTGCTCTTCAATAGTAAAAATGAAGACTTGAATGCAGAGGATGTATACTCTCGGTTAACTACACCTGTGTTTGGCAAGGGAGTTGCTTATGATGTCCCTAATATGGTATGTATTTAAAATATGAGTAGAAAAGTAACATGATTTAAATTCTGAGTAGGCAGCCCTGAGTTCTTGGTTCTGTCTGATGGAGTTGCATGTTCATAATAAATTCTGGCAGGAAGGCATAATGCAATTGGTAAATTGTCTCTGTTGGATGATCAAAACTGAATATGTTTAGGTTGCTTTATTTACTGCCTGGCCATTTGTCAGTCTGGATCCAATTTTTTGTTATTGAAATCATCTAATTCCACCATAGAGGAAAAACTAGTAAATGAGTCATTTTCCTTCCCTTCTAATGTGCCATTGACTGTAGTTTACTTTTCCCTTACAAGCAACTTTAGGTCTTCCTTCTGAGAGAGATTTAAGAGTGTTGATTTTTCATTTATGCCACGCCAAATCCAGATACAGGAGTATTAATTGGACAGTTTGCACCACAAAGTTTGTCTTGCTCAGACACAAACAAGTCTGTATATGTTTGCAGAACACAGTCTGCTTGGGTCTGGAAGCAGAGCAGCTGTGTCATGTGGCCTTGTTTCTGAGCTAAGCATCTGCTGCTTTCTTGTTTGTGTGTGTTCTGTCTGTTGACAGAGTCCTAAACTGCAGAAGCCAACTTTTCCATGGGCAGACTTGCTCCACTGGGACTCTATATTCAGTGTACGTTGACATCGATAGCCCATTGTACAACAAAGGAGTCTGGCAGCAGAAACAGCATTGCGATATACTTTATTTTTGGATTTTCAGTTTTGGCTTCATTTTGTTTGTATAAATGACTATCATTCGATCAGTAGTACTTTCTGCAGCCATCAAGACTTTTCCTCCTTAGCATGCCTCTTCATTCTCCCCTGCCAAAGGTACTAACAGTGATCGTTGCCCTCTTTTGTGGCTTAGGGACAGTAATCACTAGTCCCTTTAGCTCCACACTGGCATTTTGCAGTGACCCACAAAGTACATATGTTGTTCTTACCCCATTCTCTTGGAAATCTCATATACAACTGACTACCAGCAACTTGCCCCTTGGTAAATAAGTAAAGGCAAAGTTAGTTGTCTCCTGCTCTGTCAGGAAGTGTTAAATTGTGGATAGACAGTGTCACGAGGTTTGGGGGCAGGATTGTTTGGTTGTTTGGGTGGTGGGTTTTTTGCACTGTCTGAATTTACCTAGTTCCTCCCATCCCTTTGTGAATTAAACCAGCAGGACCACAGCCTGGATAACAAGTAGGAGGTAGTTTCTTGCACCCTAGGAGACCACTTCCACAAGCAGAGCCATTCTAACAGACTTGTTTCTACCAGTTTCAGCAGTTGGGAGTCTTCCTCAAAATGTCAGGGATAGAGTTGTGGATTCCTTTTGGAGCTGCTAGAGTGGACATGGTACACAGTTCTCTGCAATACATCTTTCATGTTTGTCTCTGATATATACTAGTTTCAGAAAAGTGTCTATGAATCAGACATAGACTGCTAAATTGGCCAGATTTTCACTCTGTTGTGCTTTTTCTTTGGATTCTGACTGTCATGGGATATCTGCTTGAAACTGAAAGGTGCTGGTTTGTCTCTTCTATGAATGTTCATCTACTTGCTGTTACAGCTGTTTTGACTTCTGCTTTCACATGGATGGATTCGAAGGTCTGTCTTCATTCGAGGGCAAGTTCTTTGATGGGATTTAATCTCATCCTTCAGAAGTTTTAAAGAACTTTCTATAAGCTCCTTGGAAACGGGCATTTCTTACAACTGTGTTTTTCGGGCATATAGGGATGATAAAGGCCTACCACAATGGTCCACCATATACTGGATTTTTTTCTGAAATAAGGTCTTTTTCTAGAGTTACCCTAGTACGTTCCCTGGAGTGTGTTTGAGATCTGCTTCAGTCAAGAGAGTCATCTTTTCATATTACTCAGTAAGCCTTGGGTGTCTGTGAATAAGTCTACTTCATTCATACCTTTGATACTAGAAGGGCTTCTTCCTTTTTATCTCTGCAGATTCATGTTTCTCAGAAAATCATCTGGGCCACCTTTTTCCACAGCTAGGAGATGCAAAGACTTTGCTGTTGGCATGCACTGATTGTTTCTAGTTGTGTGTTTCCCTGTGTGAAGCTAGATAGATACTGTGTCTGGCTGTGACCAAAATGTATTCTGCTCGAGGCGAGCTGGTGTTTTGCACAGTGCTACCACCACAATTTCATTTAGAGAGCTGTTCAAACTTTCATTGGCATTCTACTGTTGATGGATCACCCAGAACTTTCTCTTGAGACCCTCTTCTCTCTGCTCAAGCTGCTAAGTCGCTACCTCTTCAGTCTGACAGTGACTTTCAGTCATGTGTTTAGAAGAACCACCTCTTGCCCTTTAACAGGAAAAAGTTACTTATTTACCAGTAATTACGGTATTTGTTTGTTAATATGGATAGTCTATATATCAGCTTATATGCACTCTGTCTCCTCCCTCCAAGCCTCTTGCAGATAGATCTGCATTGAGAGGAGGAGCTGAAACAGCAGACGATGTATTCACTCCTGTGTGCCATTCCTGTCTCCACCAAGCTGGAGATGAGATGGGCTGGCATCTTGCAAGGGAAGATGTGCTTCTCTCTTTGCTCTGTGGCACACGTACCCTTTGATAGTCTACTGGAGTCCCCACCGCAGTCTGCAAACAGAAGTTTCTAGGAAGTAACCTTTCTTTTTTGCGCCTTTAATTTTATTGTACTTGCAGAGCACTTGGTGGGGAGACAATATTTGGTGTACTACTTGTGGTACAGTGCAGATCTACAGGACAGATACCCTAATTCATAATTAAGGCTTAAAAATTAATTTAACTTTCTGAGTCAATGACCTGTCAACCCATTGAATGGTCTCATCTAATAATGGACTTTTTACTAGTAGGCTTGTTAGCTCTGAGTCTATACAAAGAAAAAGAGGAAGAGGTAAGAAGGATGGGAAGCTCATAATTTTCCAAGGCAGCGCTTTGCTTCCTGGTTCTGTGCCTGACATCCTGGGCAGTGAGGTCAGAGGGCCTTGTAAAGACAGGTGCATCTCTAGCCCAGAGGGAGGGTATTGCTGCGTGAGAGAATTCAGACACTCTGGGCGAGAGAAAGCGAGGAGACCACCTAACAAGGAGCATGGACTGCATCCAGACTGGGCAAAGATAGGTCTGAGTACATATGTGATTAGGTATCTAAAGCGTATTCCATATTTCAGTCTCAAAAGGCTTCTTGTGTCTTCAGGGATAAAGTTTAACAAAGATACTAAAATTATTTTTTTGTTTTAGTACTGCAAAAGAGAGAACCCTAGCTCCCTTGAGCTAGTATTTTGCTTGGATGTTACTAAACTTTTGCTTGAAAAACAAAGGTGAATATTATTATTATTTAAATTTGAGTATCTGTTGTGCCCTGCAGTCCTAATCATAATCTCCTTTTACTTCTGTATGTTCTTATAGTACAAACGATAAGTTTTTAATTGCGTTAATATGGTGATCCTCATACTGATTGCTTTTTCTATCTTGTTCCTCTAGGTATTTTTGGAGCAGAAGAAGATGCTAAAAACTGGGCTGAATATTGCCCAGTTTAAACAGCATGTATCTGTGATTGAAAAAGAAACAAAGGAGTACTTCAAAGCATGGGGAGAGAGTGGAGAAAAAAGTAAGCAAGATCAGATGCATTTTTCCTCCGATTTTCTGGGAAGGAATTAATGCCAATGCAGTATGTTTTTGCAAATTTACTGCCATATTAAAGAAATTAGAAATGACATGGGTAAAACTGTACTGAACATCAGAAGAAATGTGCAAAATACAGATTTTGTTTAATCAAATTTAAGGCTATTGCAGAATAAAGTTGCTCAGAAAATAATTGAAAGGAGTGAAGGACTATCTTATTTTTGCTTTCTTAGTCAGCTTAGAGAGAGTGTACCTGTTGCCTGGCTGAATCGTGCTCATTTTGCGTGATATGAATCAGCTCAGCGTGACCACCTCTCAGTCCCTGGGAAAAGAGGCTGCTCTGACTCGTAGAGCCGGTGTCAGAGATCTTAGCGCAGGGATCTTCTGCACTGAAGAACTGCATCCTTGAAGCTGATACAGTTAGGTTAGCGTTCTGAGTGGAATTCTTATTTTATTTATTTCCCACCCAACTAGCCCGCTAGCTGTAGCCCATCACTGTTGCTGCAAGCCCGCAGAGGCACAGCACTGTCAGAAATATTATTTATTTAAGCATATATATTTATATTTAAGTATATAATATTTTGCTAATGCATGATACTTACACATGTAACATAATTGTTTATTTTGTAAATATATATAATAGACAATATAGTTAATAATATGATGATATAATATTTTAATTTTAAATGTGTAAATGTTATTATATAAAAATAATTCAGTCACTGGCAAAACTAACTGGTTTCCCATGGATTTGGATTTCAAGGTTAAGATTTTGTATGACGACTTTTATATGTATTAAGGATTGAGATTGTGCTGCATGGCTTACATTAGAAGGATTACTAGCTCTCTCCTAGAAAAATTTCTAGAAAGAAATACATTAGAAAAAAGTCACTGAAATCAGCAATCTAATTAAAAAGTTATTTGAGGAGAGACCTGGTAGACGCTTTGTTCTCTTAGTAAAAGTATCTTAAAACTCTCTTTAAAATTATTTATTTGTATCCAGTTAATCATTTTTCTCTTCTACAAAAGAAAAATAAAGAATAATCTGTAAAACACAGCATCTCTCCTGTAATGCATCTTCAGTGATGTTTTTCAAATCTTTCCTCAGACCTGTTTGAAGCCCTTTCGGAACTTATCATTTTGACAGCAAGTCATTGCTTACATGGGAAAGAAATACGGAGATTGCTGAACGAGAAGGTGGCTCAGCTCTATGCGGATTTGGATGGGGGTTTCACTCATGCCGCCTGGCTCCTGCCGGGCTGGCTCCCTCTGCCCAGCTTCAGGTACCAGAAATAACAAATCAAGCAACTTCAGCATTTTCTCTAAACCTTTTTGTTGTTTGCATCCCCCCCATTTCTTGTTTGTAAGCTATTCTAGATGTCCCAATAAATCCTTATAAGCATTTTATGTGTTAATTTATACCAAGTTGCTAATAAAAGTGTTTTCAATTGCAGACGGCGAGATCGAGCACACAAAGAAATAAAGAATATTTTCTACAAGGTTATCCAGAAACGTCGAAATTCTGAGGACAAGGAAGATGACATGCTCCAAACTCTACTCGATGCTTCCTACAAGTAAGCAAAGGGTTTGAAAACTTCTCATTTATGGATATTTTACTTTAGCTTTGAGCTCTTCAGTTAAAACTATACCAAAAGATTAATATTCCCTTATGTTCTGAATTGTTTTTGTTGTCAGCAATTGGTCCTAGCTCTATTCTTAAAAACAGCTTAAAAACTTTGCTTGTAAATGGTTATTTATTTTTCTGAGCTTTTTGTCAGTGGTCACAAGGTTGCTTCTTTTCGCTGGCTGTTCAGTAATGATTTTCTTTAAGGCTCCAGGAGTCTCTCTCTCCCTCTGTCCTCCCTTCTCCCTGCCCCTCGATCTTTTGCTGCTCCATCTAGAGTAGGCAGCAAAAGAGCAGAAGGAGAAAGAAGTGCATGAGAAGAATCTGTCAGTACTACCATTAGCTGGAAACCTGACCAAAGGAGGCTCTAACAGAACACCCTTCACCCTAGGGACGGCCGTCCGCTGACAGATGACGAAATCGCTGGGATGCTCATTGGGCTGCTGCTGGCAGGGCAGCACACATCCTCCACCACCAGCGCCTGGCTCGGCTTCTTCATAGCCAGGGACAAAGCCGTGCAGGAGCGGTGCTTTGCAGAACAAAAAGCCGTTTGTGGAGATGACTTGCCACCGTTAACTTATGACCAGGTTTGTATGTTACGTTATTCCTGCTGGGTATTTTTAGTCTTTTAGATGCATTATTAAAGAAGTAGTTAAGTATAGTAATATACTTTGTATAAGAATCATAATCTGGCCCAATCACTCTGTGGTGACTTTGTCAATACATCTCCTCTGTCTCCTCCTCAAGTAAATTTTTAGCTTGGTACTATTTTTTTAAATCAGTGTTGATTTAAGGAAATTACAGTTCCTACAGTTTCTATTTAAGAAACTATAGTTCTGTAGAGGAGGAAGATCCTCAGGTTCCCACTGTGGGAGGGGTGCAGTGTGACCTTGTTCTTCAGTTAGGCATCAGAAAACACTCGTGAGACAGACTAGTGAGAAACTAGTTGTAATTGATTGCAGTGGTCAGAGATCTTTTACTTGAATCAAATGGAAAAAAAGAGAAATTAGCAGGGTACCTCAAGAAGTACATGTAAATATGAACTACTTTTTGATTTTTTTATTTTTAGTTTTTTTTTAAATGGGGTAAAATATTGTTTTGCTTGTGTTGAATAAACTTGGCTATATTTTGATATAGAATTTTTCTCTATTTTCAGCTCAAGGATCTCAATTTGTTGGATCGCTGTCTGAAAGAAACTTTAAGGCTTAGACCTCCTATAATGACCATGATGAGAATGGCCAGAACTCCTCAGGTGAGGACCCGTGTTGGAGCTGCCTTCACTTCAGCAGAAAAGGGCTGGAAAAGGGCGGGTGTCCCGGTCAGCAAAAGGAAAAACAGGAGTGAGCAGTGTTTGCTGGCAGGAACTGAAGCTGATGGCAGCCTGGGTTGTATTAGTGGGAGTGTAGCCGGTGTTGATTGAGGAAAGCAATTAATACCTTGACCTTGGTAGTTGTTACCTTAATCTGGAATTATTTCTGTCAAGTTTTGCACCCCTCTGGCCCCCAACAATCAAGATGTTGATGGAGTAAAGCGAGCAGGAGGCCACCAAGGTGGTGTGGGGGTGAGGAGAGGCTGTGAGGGAACAGGGTTTGTTCAGCGTGGGGAAGGGACGGCTCTGAGGGGACCTAGTAACAGCCACCTGCAGTCTTAGTCAACGGAAATAACCCTTTATTTAGCTGTCAGTCTTGTTGAGTTCTTAGTGTGGTGCTACCATTTAAAGATATCGTTTGTTTGCCAGGGATTTTTAATAGCTGTCTTGGAAAAACTTGGCTTGCACTTAAAACAATACAAGCTAGGAAACTGAAAGAAAACTTGTTGTTTGTACAAATAAGAAAGCCAGATAAGTCAAATATTTTTTTAAAAGAATGTCCCTCCCATGACAAATTCTTTCAAGAAATTTTAAGTTCATTTTTTAAAAAAATTCTCCCTGTAGAATTGCCAGCTTTGTTAAAGCATCTGAATGGCTCCTGCAACTACTTGAACAGTGTTTCCTGTACAAGTAAAACAGTTATTAGGCTGCATTAACTTTAAATGAGCTTAGCCAAAATCTTTTGAAATTCAAGCATCACGATATAGCACTTCAGGTAACACTTCAAAAAGAAAAATGGAGAAATTTTGTGATGTGTGGGGTCTCGTCTCTTCTCTTGTAGACCGTTGCTGGATATAATATTCCCCCTGGCCATCAGGTCTGTGTGTCTCCCACTGTTAACCACAGACTCCGGGACTCCTGGAACAACGCTCTGGACTTCAAGCCTGACCGGTATCTCCAAGATAACCCAGCAGCCAGAGAGAAATTTGCGTATGTTCCCTTTGGCGCTGGTGAGTAATAAAACACAGCGATTGTGTGCTGAGGTGGCGCATACTGACAGCTCAAACAGCACCGCCCCTGCTGTATTGTCTGCAGATTTTTTTGTTTCAATTCCCGCCTGAAAGTTTTCATAGTGCAAAAGTGCTGTTAAAAGAACAAAGTCGATAGTTTTGCAATAGCAGTAGCTGGATATGTGGCTCAGAGTAGCAATCAGACCAAATCTGTAGGTTAGCATGTACGATATTTGACTCGAGGCTCTTCAAGTCAAGGTAAAAACCTGGTAAAACAAAGTCAGTTTAAGGCAGAGCAAAAATCTGCATCAGGAGTCAGAACCGCCAAAACAGTTTGCAGGTATCACCACAACAGGGTTAGAGTTGATATTGTTTCTCAGGGTTGCAAATGCTTCTTTGGTGATACATAAATTAACGCTTTCTGGTGAGGCCAGAACAACACAATCTCATCCAAATTCCTGGGTCTGTTTTATGCGGTGACAACTTACAAAAACATGACTTTCATGGAGGTGCACAGTGCTGTACATGCAGGATCAGAGTGTGGCATTGTTTAGAAAGGAAAGCAGCAGTTACTATCTGCATAAATTTTTTTAAAGGTAGCTTGTTGTCAGAGGTGCATTAATAACTAAGTATTCTGACTGCTTTTCGTGGCTTTCCTTCTAGGCCGTCATCGCTGCATTGGAGAAAACTTTGCTTATGTGCAGATTAAGACTATTTGGTCTACTTTGCTTCGTTTGTATGAATTTGACCTCGTCAATGGCTATTTTCCAACTATAAATTATACAACGATGATACACACACCTAATAACCCCATTATCAGATACAAGAGGAGGTCACTGTAAGTTCTGGAGCTAAAACCTTAGCTATTAAAGTTGTGTAAACTAACAGACTTTTGAATAAAATTGTGACAAAATGAGGGGCAAATAGAAACCGTTGCATCTACTGTTATGAAAGCAACAGTACTTACCAGATGCAACATCTTTGCATTTATTTTGTTTAATTCTGATGTGTATAATTGCTTGTTCTACAAATTTCTCATTGAATTTTTAAAGAATAAGTGTCTTTTCTATTGGCGTAACACTTTTAAGATGCATGCCAACTCTTCAAGGTGATGAAATAAGTAATTTCTACAACCTGAACTCTTTGCTTTTGAAAAATAACTGAAAATGACTCTTCCCTGGGTAATAAGGGGTGAGACTGCGTACCCTGATTCCGTATCCAACTGCAGGAAATCTGTCAGGGAACAAGCACCGAGGGGGAATGTACTTGGTGGTGCCTGACTTCTGGTGTTTGTAGTACAGTCCTGGCTGATTATTTTAAAAACGTTACTGTACAGCTGAGTGGTGGGCAGCCCATAAAATGTTCACAGAAGAGTCTTTTGAGGAAAAAACAACTTAAATGTCTAACTTGAAGCAGCTGTAAATGCTTTGGTTCAGAAAGCAACAAGTAGCTTTCTAAAAATTTCTGAAAGTACTGGGGCTGAAAGCCTGATATGTGAAAGTAACAATATGATGATACAAACATTAATTCTGTAAATAACATGTTTGTGTTTAAAGTGGTCACAAATTAAGTGAAATAGCTGAGTGGTGTCCCCCTTTGTACTGACTCATGCAGGATTGTTAAATGGTGTTTGGTTTGAGTGGTGGTGATAAACGGTAATGAGCTCTGGCTCACAAGAACTTTGAATTAAATTTATAAGCAAACCTCTTGTGGAAGCTTTCTGTGCTCAACCCAGTCAATTCTGAAAAGCTTTTCTAAGGAACTTTGTAATATTTCTTGTAAGTACAAAGTTGGTCATGCAGGGAGCTCTCCCCTCTCATCATTGCTCTCTGCAGCAAGGGCTTTACCCCCTCTTTCCTGTTCCAAACTTGGGTGTAACTGTTACAAAACCTTGTGTTTGTATCAGTCACAGCAACTGTGGGAGTACAGCATCTTCTTGCCCCTTCAGGTGTGACCAGGGTCTGCAGAAACCAGGCTTGGTCCTGTCCTCTCTGTAGCAGAAGCATTTGGAATCTGTAAAAAGTTGCAGCCACCACGAGTAGGAGGAGCACAGGAAGGAGGAACCTCTTCAGTGTGAATAAGGGGGAGGTTCTTGAACACCAGTTAAAAGCATGAAGTCGTCTTTATTTCAATACTTTGACAAAATACCCATAAAATTCAAAACTTCTACCATTACAAAAATAGGTCTCTACAAGTGATATTCTGTCTGCACTGCCAGTAGCAAATATTGCGAGAATCATGGAACTTCAGTAGCCTTGCCAGAAAAAGTGCAAGTAAACTTCACCAATTGTAGCTCAATTTCATTATTACACAAGTTTCATCTTCGCACCCTTTTGATAAATACACACTTCATAAGTTAATTATTTAAATTAGCATTCCACAAATATACATGTAATTTAATGGTGGGGAGGGTTGTTGGGTTTTTTTTTCCCCTCTTTTTTTTCTCCATGAACACGAAGTGCCTATATACATAAATCCCAGTCTGCATGGGTGTGCCAGGATGGAACTGTATACAATCGTCTGTGTTCTTATTGGTCCCACAATATACACATTATACAAAAGCACAGGAAGAGCAGAGATTTACAGAAGGCAATCCATTAGCATCACTGCCTGTGATGGAGCTGTTGAAAGGGAATTTTTATCTTCTCATACCCACGTGCAACTGAGTGTATGACGTTGAACCTGCAAGAGGGAGAAAGATTTTCATCAAGATTACGTGGAATAAGTTGATGAGGATTAAATAATGGCGCGTTATTTTAGATGAATAAGCATGAAAGATTTTACATGGGAAATCTTTTAAGAACGAAACTTCCTCAAATGATGGATTTTATGCTACAGTAAGACTTTAACACAGTAACTGCAGAAATCAAGTTTGATAAATTGCATCCCATTGATTTGACAATTTTCTTGATGTATTCCTTTTGCACCACAAAAAATACTATCACCTAAGGGACAAAAAGGTTGTAACTTCTGTAATCAAAGTGGTAGGAGAAGAAATTACCCTTGTACTCCCATACCCCAGTCTTTTGGGTACATTTTTCTCCATCTAGCTTAAAGTCTTAATAAGATGCCAACTAGATCCCTGCTGCACATTTATTACAGATCAGGGAAAGTTGAAATGTTACCAACAAGCCCAAAATCTGGAATTAAAGCACACTTGTATGTCTCCCTTTACACAATTTTACAATTTTCTTTTCAATGAGCTCAGGATAGACCCTTGTTTGAGGCTGAATATTTGTTACGTATCCCAGAGAAGCAGCACACGCTTTCCAACAGGGAACTGTGCTTTGTGCTGCCCAGGAGCCGAGAGACCTTCCCCGCCCTCACCTGACTGCACGCTGCCCAGTCGCCTCTGCAGTGCCTCCAGCCGGTGGATGTAATCTGTTAAAGCTCTTTCAGGATCGTAGTTCTGCAGTTGAGGACAGGCGAAAGAGACTGGGTTTAAATCAGTCGGCATACTGTGAAACCTAGGGGCAGAAAAACACACGTTTTAAAAAAGCGAAATTTCAAATAGAAGTGTCAGCAGACACAGCAAAATACTGTAAGCAGGGATACCTTCCTGACTGCACGTCCCTTACGTCACCCTTGGGGTAGCCAGCGCACCACACCCATTCAGCCTCCCTGCCATTTATTGCCCAAGCCATCATGCTACCTCCTCCAGTGAAACCACTTTGCCCAAGTTGCCTTTTCTTTCTACTGCACCTGATTTGTCACTGCAGTTCTTTGGGATGAAGACCGACCAGCACATTGCTACTGAGACTGCAGTAGAAGCTGTGGTAGATTCAAGTTTGCTTTTCATAGAATCACAGAATCATTTTGGTTGGAAAAGACCCTTAAGATCATCAAGTCCAACCATAACTCCAGCACTAAATATGTCCCTAAGAGCCTCATCTACATGTCTTTTAAACACCTCCACCACTTCCCTGGGCAGCCTGTTCAAATGCCTGACAACCCTTTCCCTGAAGACATTTTTCCTAATTTTTCTACTAAGAAGCTTGTGTGAACAAGGACACGGCCATCTTTACAGCATTCTGTCTCTCTTTGTTACTCTCTGTAAGTAGATTAAACATTTTTTCCACATGAACTGTTAAGTTTGCCACAAGCTAAGATTACAAATGTTGAGGTGGTTTATATAAAAATGAAGAACCAAAATGGCTACACTGATGTTCCGTAAAGATCCGAGCTCACAACTCCACCTAAACTCAAAGGTAGACGGTGTTCATAAAAATGTTGCCTGGTTTCACTGGTGTCTGATTCACTGGTACCTCTGGTATCACACCTTAGTACAGCCAACCAGAAGGGTTTAATCAAGACCAAGCAGTGGAGCTACCAAGCAGCTTCCACCCATGTTCTCCTGGCCACAAGACTGCGGTCATTCCTCCCAGCCCACGGTAACCGAAGGACATTCCCCAACCATGGTGAGTGTCCCTGCTTGTTCCTGGCCTTGCTTCCCCCTTCCTTTGTCTGAGGGCACCTGAGGCAGCCCCTCCCGGCACCACGACCTGCTGCCAACCAGAAAGGTGGACAGGCAGCGGTGGTTTGCTTGGGCGCAAAGCCTGGACTCTGTGGAGTTGGATAACCGTGGATCTACCACCAGCTCCAAGAACGTGACACAAATCAACAGCAGAAGTCTGCAAAGCTTTGGCCTTGATCAGGCGACGAGTAAATGCACACTGAAGGCCTGAGATGTATTTTGTTACATATCCTTACAAAAAAAGCTTTAAAAAATCTTATGACATCAAAGATTACAAACCTCACCAGTAAGCCCTGATGCATTCATTTAGTTAAGCAGTGTTCTGACTGAGAATAACAATCTAAAATAAAACATCCATATGTTGAAAGTTTACAGGAGATCTAGGGGACTCTATGTCTGACCTGGATCTATAGGAATGCCTTTGTTCTCCATAAAGATCCACGCCACCGGAAGATGAATCAGGGCGTAGTTCATTGCCTAGAAACATAAAAAGCAATGTCTTGAAAACTGAAAAAAGTAACACCTTTTGCACTTTGCTGGGAATCTCAAATGTGAGTTTTCTGTTTGCATATCACAAAAACGACGTTTCACAAATGTAGACCACTTTCAGGCTGATAATCCAGGAATTAATATAAAAGGTTCTGATTCTCCTTAGGCTCCCACCAGAAAGCAAACAGAAAACCAGATTTCCCAAACTTTAAGCTATAATGAAAGGATGACAGGCTTTTGTTCTGAGGAAAAGGCCAGGGAGGGCTCTGTCACTGCTGTAGGGGACCTGTAGTTGCTACGATTCCTCTGTCCATCCCTGTCCTCAGCATCCCGTCTCAGAGCTGGGTGTGCAGACCTCTTATTAGAAACAGTGACATATCTAAAATTGTTTTTACAAACATTCCACAGGGAAAGGTGCCGTATTTTTTAAAATGCCACTCACAATGGAGCAAAACAAGCAAATAGATTAGGGTTTGTGCTGAGCACGGCAACTATCGGAAACCTGAGAAATAAGATTAATTCAAGCTATTATAGCAAAAAGAAGGGGGAATGGCACCCCATTCATTACATGTGAGGAAAATACAAATTAAAAAAACATCTCCATTAAGCAATGGCGTGACTTGCAAATACTTTTTTTTCAGTCATTACTGGACTATGATTTACCTGTGTTCTGGCTAAAGACATTGACACTTAGTATACCAGAACCTGTAACTCTCTGCCATCGGCGAACCAGGAACTTCATTCTGCATTTCAAATAAGAAAAAAAAAAAAAACAACTTCAGGATAAATGAAATAGTCTGCTAAAAATGATCTGTTTGTTGTATTCTAGAAGGCCTAAGAATTTCTTGGACACTAAGCAAAATTAATGGATGGGCATCTAAAACCTGAAGATCAAGTAGAAAAGATCCTTACATTACACATCCCTAAGAAAAACATCTCTTGTCCAAATCTGCTTTCAGCTTCACCTCTGCAATTCCAGTGATTCCAGAGGTGCCGGATAAGTCCAAGTGGACAGCAAATGGCTCAAGTGCATAAGCAACAGGGCATCAGCATTTTTAAATCATACTAAATATACTTTTTGCTGTGTCACATCCCCAAAATTGTAACTGCAGAGCGCTATAAGTAAAAGCCTCACTTAAAACAGGTTCCTTGAATTTATACTGCGCACGAGGCTCAGAGCAGTAGCAAAGCAGAAGTGCTTGGGGCTTCAAACATTTGTGAAGAAGATCTGCCAGCAACATGGCAGAACTATACAGGAATAACCTTCACTTGTTCTTCCTCATCTATTCCTCTTCATCCTCAGTTTGAGACCTAAAGTCTTGTCAATTCAAAGGACTACCCAGATGGATAAAATTAGTTCATAAATCTGTATTACACTTACATGTAAGAAAAAAGTTGCAGAAAACACCTTTGTAAATAAGTGCAACCCTAGAATTGCTAGTCACTTTTTTTTCTAACATTACGACCTTATCCAACACACTCCTTTGATTGCTTATCAATGACAGACCCATTTTCAACTACAATCAGACTGCCTATTCCTAATACAGATTTTACCAATGCTCTCCTCAACTTGTCACACAGTTTCTACTACACAGTATCCACCATATTCGTGACTACCAAAAATACATAAATTAAAAAGGACTGGAGCATGAAAAGTTCTAGATTCCACTAGAGAGCTAGAAAAGTATATATTAAACTGCACAGTTGTATCTGTTCACAATCCAGCTGCCCCCAGTTTACCTTGAAATTGCGATGGACACTCTGACTGCAGAGCGAAATCTTGTAAAGCCCTTGGAGTGATGGGTGATGATCTCGAGGTCTGTGTAGGAAGGCTGTCCACCCATTCGTGCAATGAGGGCCAGCGTGGCCTCTTCACACTCCTGGAATCCGCCCAGTAACAGCAGCAAGTATTTTTTCTGATATATGAGAGCTTTCCGAAAGCTCTCTGCTCGTAGGTATTTGCCATAAATTCTCTATAACAAGAAAAAAGAAGTGAGGGAGACAATAAGCTCCAAGAATGATTACAGTTCTAAGACTTTTGATATAATTACTCCTACAGCATTTCTGTGATTATTCATTTCTTGCTGTCACGAAGGAGACTGCACTATTGCTCACACACGTTCAATGTAGCTTCATAACTTGAGGATCACCTGAGCAGCAAGAAATACAGCACGCACAAAAGAACAATATAGGTGCCTGCGTATCATGCTTGGGGAGGGAAAATTCAAGTCATGCATCTGAGGATAAGAATTTAAAAACTGAATGACTGTCTGTTTACTTAGAATAAACAGAGTGAATGCAACACAAAACAGGCCCAAATAAAAATGATAAAAGCTGTGGTTAGTAAGACAAAGTCTTCCTACCCTTAAAACAGCATTTTCAGAATCTGATCCCAGTTCTCTGAGGAAAGCTTCGCTCCTGAGCTCTGCTCTCAGCTTGGAGATCTCCGCATTCGCTTGCTTCAAAGCCTTCTGAAGTGACAGCTTTTCTCTGCTCCAAATTTCCTTCTCAGAGGCAACAAGAGTATCGATATTAACTCCAACATCTGATGAGTGTCTAGAAGACTGAAAAGGAAAGAAACTGAATTTGAACCATGCAGTTTGGAAGAGCCCGAGCGGTGCCATTCTAGTCGTTGGTTTGGTACAGAGCTCATAAAATTACTGGGAGGAAAACCACCCTCTGAATGGATCTGAGGCCACCCTTGCATCCTAACACATAAACACAGTTAAGGAGCCTGATCAACGTCCTAGAAAAACAGAGTTTCTCAAAAATAGAATCCCCCTCATCGGATCATACTAGCTTGATGATCTTGAAGCTACCTGGATCTATTTGCTACTCATCAGAGTGATGAGATGCAGATCAAGAAGAGACACACATGGAATTTAAAAGAAAAGAACAGTTAACAAAAGGAAACCGGATAAAATCACAAAGTTTAAAGAAAACAGAGTGAGTCGAGATATATTGACCACAGGACAAGAATAACTCACAACCATTTACTTTACAGAGGGAACCCGAGAAAGACAGCATGGTTACGCCCAGTGAGGTGACTAGGACAAAGAATGATGCTTTTACGCCTATATATACGTAGTTATATCAGCACCCCTAAAGACATACGTAGTCTCCAGAAAGTTGTCTGTGCCGGTATCTTCTCAGTTCCTCCTCCAGTTTCATAACAGCATTCCTCAAATTGTTCTTCTCCTCGCTCAGCCTGCTGACGAAGCCGGTCAGCTCAGCGTTCTGCCGCAGCAGCCGCTCGGTCAGTGAGCTCGATGGGGTCCCTGGGGGCAGCACCAGCTTCAGCTACAAGGAGAGAAGAAAACCAAACACAAAACTGAAAAACTTCTGTAGAGAATGACATTAACTCCACAGTAACTTATATAAAGAAAACATAAATGTACATATAAACTGTAATGTGCCTTTCTCTTCTATGCTTATCCTGTATAACACAGCAGAATATTTTCATTTAAGCTCAATTGTACCAGCTATAACAATGTCCAAAGGTTTTCTACTATGCTTTGATTTAGCTAACTCAGAGAAAATAAAAGCCCTGAAGCTTTTTTCGAGTCATGTTGAAAACATTTGCTTAAAATGCAGGTGAGGCCCTAGCCAGGCTCAGTTAATATCAAATATTACTGAAGGCTTTGTCACAGTTTACCTCATTTTATTTTTTACACAGGTGTACACTATTCAGTCTTCAACTGCCTTTCCTTTGGTAAATACACGGCAGTTTAAGTAAATGTGTTGTATCAACACAATATAGTAAATATTAAATGTTGACTTACTGAAAGTAGTGAGCAAAGTTTCTCACTTACAGAAATACTGCTGAAAGGAAAATATATTTTCTTCAAGAAAAAACCATGAGATTAAAAAATTTATAAATAAACTGGAAAAGTTTTAATTTGAAAGTTGCAAATTCACTTTTAAGTTAATTCAAATTGAAAAGATAAAAGGAAAGGGTTTTTTATACTTCACTAACTCCAAATCAGCACACTCCCTGGAGCAGATTTTCCTCTGTGAAGTACAGACCCGGATAAGCACAGACTAACAACTCCTTGCCCGTTTCCACTCACAGCTCATCATCCAAAATCTCCCACCAAAGTTACAACATCACACTCTCACCTCTTCCAGACAGGACAATCCGGGCAGTTTCTGCAGCTCTGAAATTACTTCCTCAATAGCATTTTGTATTGCAATGAAGTCTTGATCATCTGCTGCTTCAAACTGTAGCCTGAAACAGAAGGGACAGGTTGAGCAGCAGGTGCAGCCTGACAGCACGAGCCAGACCCAAGACTTTACATTCATCCTGTTCTCCATGAAGCAGATTTTAAAGTGTGGTTCTGCTTCCCACAAATTTATTGAATCTGTGTGAGCAAAAGCTTAGGTTATTTTCAAGATACAATGCATTATATGCTTTGCCCAAACGTTTCAGAATAAAACTTGAATATTAAAGCACTGTCACAGCAAAATAAAAACAGATTCAAACCTCCCATGGACCTGGTACCATGCTATTGTTTTTTTTTTTCCTCAAGGAGATAGTAACCTGAGAAAATAAGAATCAAGATCAGTTTTGCTTGACCGCAAAATATTATTTTTTTTCTGGGGGGAGCAAGCGGGGTGATCCATAACAATAATTCCTATACTTGTCCCCTTATACAGTGAATTATTTCATTACTAAATTGCTTTAAAATGATCTACCTGCACCATACGCAAATAAACCTTATCACTTTTCAGAGAAAAACAAAACAGTTTTGCTGTAACTTATAAAGGAACGTACTAAACATGTAAGAGTTAGAGGAGGACTTGACACTCTGTGATCCCGTCTTACATCAGCATATCTCAAGCAATGGCAAATACTATAAAACTAGAACAATCTCAAAATCAGTTAGGCCTGCAGTCTGGGAATTAGGATTAAACCCCAATATATTTGCTTGCTGCTTTCTATTAACAAAACCAAGTAGCCAAAGACTGGTCTAACCTGCTGGCAGCTTTCTGAGCCAACCGCTTCAGCTTTGGAGATGCATTTTGCAGCTTTTTTCTGACATTTTCCAGAATTTCAGTAGCAGCAGAGAGATCTCCTCCTCCTGTCAGCGTTGGGTAGGTTGATTCATTCATCTCGGCTCCTTCCATTTTTTGCTGGAGAACCCAATTTCTTGTTCTCTCACTGGGTGTGTCCCAGGTAGTCTGTATATAAATAAGTATTTATATATATATAATGCATGTTTTAAAAAGGAAACATTTGATTGTGAAACACACTCAGAAACTGAAGAACATAATTCTGCCACAGAAAGGAGTATAGTGTGACTACATTACTGTTGCACTAAACTTTGTGAACGGTATAGTGCGATGCCTCTCTCCACTAAGATCTGGCCACCATACAGCTGCAGTGTGAATCCACTCAATCAACGCAGCTGCCAGGAACCTACTCAGCCTTGCTGTTCCTTCTGCCAGCAGCTCCTTCACCAGCTGTCTGTGGAATTTGGGCAGCCGTGCTCACGTGTTTCGGTGACCAGTTCACAGTCAGAGGAGCAGGACTGGAAAAGTGCACGCACCATGGTCCTGGCGCTCAGTCCCCAGTTCACAGCATCACAGAATGCCAGGGATTGGAAGGGACCTCAAAAGATCATCTAATCTAATCCCCCTGCCGGAGCAGGAACACCCAGATGAGGTTACACAGGAATGTGTCCAGGCGGGTTTTGAATGTCTCCAGAGAAGGAGAATCCACAACCTCCCTGGGCAGCCTGTTCCAGTGTTCCGTCACCCTCACTGAGAAGAAGTTTCTTCTCAAATTTAAGAGGAACCTCTTGTGTTCCAGCTTGAACCCATTACCCCTTGTCTTACTGTTGGTTGTCACCAAGAAGAGCCTGGCTCCATCCTCGTAACACCCACCCTTAAACAACGCTACTGACGCTGCCACAAGTCAAGTAAAGTCCACTGAGCAGCTGTTCCTCAGCCTCTAACCCGACACTGGCCGGGGAGAACCGCCAGCCCCCCCAAGAAAACCCGAGTCTGCAGCTGGGCCTTTGGATATTTGACCACAGGGTGGTACCAAGGAAACAAAGCAGGGTGTTGCACATGTCATGGGAAGCAGCAGAGGATTCACTATTTGAAACTCCAGGCAGATCCTGGAAAGCAGAACATACTGTTTGCTGCTGGGAAGGAGAAAAAGCCCCAACAGCCACAGCCAGCCTGACCCAAGGGAAGACCCTTCTGCCCGCGGCACTGGCAGCCACCTCCGAGCAGAAGAGCCAGGTGCTCCAATGGAGCGTGGCAGGAGGCTGATGCTGTCACAGTTATCGATCCCCAAACATCCTCCCTCCAGATGGGAGTAGCTTCCAGTGCTTCAGAAGATTAATAACCAGTAGCCAAAACAGATGAAGAGAAAAATTTCCTTCCTGGCTCCACAGTCAGCCACCTGTCACAAAGCACAGAACGATGGCGCGATGGGCAAAGGCATCGTCAGCAAAGAGCAAAGTCTCCTGTGAACCCTCTCTGGGGCTGTCCACGCATCACCCACTCAGCACCAGTTATCTCTTACAGGGAAGTTTCTAAAGAGGTTAAAAAGTAATTTAAAAATAAATTTTAGAATTTCCAAACCTTTTATGAGACAGAAAAAATTATAGGCAGTGGTTCCAACTTTTGTTCATCTAAAAATTAGGCTGAATTCTAAAACTATTTTTTTACATTGATTTCCTCCTTGTATTTTGTTTGCTAGCAGATACATATTCATGCATATGTTTGTTTGATTACTTACTCATTTAATTATCGAAGTTGTTGGGAGATGACTTTTAAATGTTCCAAAGACCACTTGTGATTTATAAACTAAAGAGCACTGACCTAGAGCATTCCTGAGTAGGAACAGATCGTTCCTGTGACTGGGTGCAGGGAATATTCTTCTGTACCAAGACACAAAGTATGTGTATACATTCAGATGCACTTCTCCTGCTCACGCTCCTCCTTACGCATCTCTACAGCTTAATTCTCAGGGGATGTGTGTGAATAGTTTTAGGTAGCAAAACTGGAATGCGTTCCCTTTCTCTTTCCCTGATGCCTGTATTTTGTAATCTGCAGGCTACTTTATAGACTGAGTAAAGGAACAGTGACACACAACACTGAACAAAAGACTTAAAAGCTAAATCGCACAGTTCAGTATTACACATTGCTCTCAGTCTCACTGTACCTCATTTGGATTGTGGCTTGGTGTCCTTTCGGCTTCCTTTCTTCCTTCATTCTCCTGCTCTCTTTTCTGTAATTCTTGGATTATTTCCTGCAACTTCTTTGTTTCATTCCCCAATTTATGAACTTCTTGCTTCTTTTCTCCAAGTTGCCACTGCAGGTCTTCTACTTTAGACTCCAGTTCATGGAGCTGCTTCTGTGCTATTATGTTAGCATCTTGTTCTGCTTGTAATGCTTTCCTCTGGATCTGCCTTTCTTTTTCCATTTGCTGTCTCACTTGCACAGACTCCAGTTTATACTTCTCCATTTCACTTACTAAGTCCACTATACGGTCATGCTTTTCATCCATTTGTTTCTGTAGCTCTTTAAGTAATTCCTCAGATGGCTTAGGTGTTCCAGCTTGCCCCTTATCTTCAGCACTTTGAAGCTGAGCACACAGCTCTTTTTCCCTTTCTAGGGCACTGCTTATTTCGAGAGCTCGAACCTTCTCTGATTCAAGAAGCACCTGCAACTCAGAACTACGGCCTCGTTCACGTGACAGCTGGGCAGCACTGAGTGCTTCCTGGGATTCGATTTTCTGTTGCAGATCAGTTGACAGCTGTTTCTCTTGCTCCAGAAGTTTAGTTAACTGCAAGTTCTTTTGTTTTTGATCTTCAAGTGAAAATTTTAAATCCTTCCATAAGAAAACAGATGAAAAGAATTGATTAAATTAAATTGTTTTGTGTATACTTTCCATTATCTTCTGCAAATTGCAAATATGCTACTTCTACACACGTTGCTTTTAACAGGTTTTGCTATTCACAATTAATGTCACAATACTCCGAATGCCACAGTCACATCCGATATTAAAATATATTACAAGTGTCTTTCTTCTAAAATCAGATAATCTCATAAAAGAAGAATATTTGCAACACATACGTTTTAATGAGAATCAAACAGCTGTAATTCTGAAGTTTAAGATAACTACCTGCTTTGACTTTCTAAAACTGTGAAAGTGATTTTGCAAGTTAAGATTACAAAGTGTAAATAAATCTATGCTGTTAAAGTGATGGCTTTTCTGTCTTAATACTTGCACTAGGATACCTGCTCTCTTCCTCACTATTTCAGACACTGCAGAGGTACCAAGGAAGCTACTTTTCCTCCTAAAGTTAAAAGTTAACTCCCCAGTTTGGTTTTCATGAGGTGAAACTGCTGACTTTAAAAAAGGAGACAAACAACGTAACTCTTTAAATAATATTCTTAAATCCTATCTTTTATGAGTTAGGTTGTGGTGGGGGCTAGGTGTAGCCATGTTAGCAGTGTCCTGTCCCCTTGAATATCTACAAAGTAGAATCTATTCATCTTGGACTGACAAGCCCAGCTGTAAAATTCCTATTGATTTAAATGGAATTTGCATCAGGCCTTTTTCTTTCTTTGCCACACAGCTTCTATACATCTTTCTTCAGCTCTAGATGATACAGTACCCCTGCTGAAGACAGGAAATGGAGCACACTTTGGACAAAAATGTAAGCTGAGATGAAGCGTTAACCAAAAGAATATTCGTGTGCTCCTTGATGTTCCGGGCCATTTGGCATTACGGAATACCTCAAGCTCTTCTCTTCGTCTTTCCTCATTGCGTTCCATTTTAGATTTTTCCTTTTCCAAGGCCCACTGTAGCTCTCTTGATTTTTTTTGTTCACTGGCCATTGTATCCTTGAGAATATCTAGCTCAGCTGCTTTTTCTTTAACTTCGGTCCTAAAAGAGAAATGGGCAAACTTCAGATTAGACAATGGCTCTAATCCTACCACACTAACATCAGTTACTCGATATTTCTTCCATCTTGGGCACTGAAAACACTGTTTGTGTAGTAGAGTAACAGTGAAAAGCCCATTTAGAAAAACAAGCCTAACTCAAAAATAAGAAAGTAGCATAGCTCAAAATTGACAGAAAGTGTGGACATCCTGCTAACTTTGTAGCTGCCATTTTTCATTACTCGGTGGCTCAGAGACAGCTGGTGTTCAGCTTAATCCAGTCACTGGCCAAGATCTGAAAGAATACAGGGGAAATGTATCTTGCTGCCACGTGTCTCAAAGGGAAGAAAAAATTTTTTAAAATTCTATCTTCTGTGTTGGAGGGGAATAAAAAAAATAATTTATGCCCTGAATTTTCTTTTATTTTTAATCAATTTTCCATGAATTTGCAAAACAATCTTGCTCCTGATAGTCTATAAAGGCTATAAAGTAATCTATAAAATACCAATTTAAACTGTCTTAATTTGTTACCTCTGAGCTGGACATTAAGATACCATACGTAGGCACATTCGTCTGCTAAAGGCATAAATGATAATGGCTTTCTTGAGTGCCAAATATTTGGCCTGGTACCTCTGCTGTTGACCGTATCAAAGTAACACTTAGAAATTATAGAATCTCATGTGGAAGTACTTGCAAAGTCATCTTAACTCTGCAGATTTTTTCTCCATGTCTAGTTTTAGAAGGAGAAAAACCCTCGATAAATATGGCATACTTATTAACTTGTATACAGTAGTCTAATGTGTCAAAATTTTAAAAGAAACTTGATATTAATAAATCATTAAACTATGAATCAGGTCTTCTCAATCTATAGAACTACATTTTTGTCAAGCAGAACAGAAGTCTATTTTTTTCAGATATGTTTTCCAGAAGTCTGAGAAGTATTTACATTCCATGCAATCGACCTCCTTAATCAAATCAGTATTATGGTTTAAGACAACATAGAAAATATCATCTTCACTGTCAACACAAAAAGTCCGGCACTGAAAGCCGCACCTGATGGTTTCCAGGTCCTTGAAGTGCTTGTGCTGGGCCTTTAGGGTTGTTTCAAGCTCTAGTTTGGCTTGTGCAAGTTCATTCTTCAGCTCAGCACCCATCATTCTCTCTGAATTCAGCTGCTCCTGAAGCTCAGCTGCTCTGTCCTTCACAGCCCGGAGCTCCACTTGCATCTCCAGTATCTGCGACTGCTTCTGCTGCATATTATACTCCAGCATTTCTAATGAGAGTACCATTAATATGGAAATTACTTAGTAAACAGACAACACTGTCTATTTGGGAAAAGTTTCCCCTAGAACAGACAATAAGGCTCTCGCTAAGAGTGATATTTTAAAATCTATTATTTCAATAGTGGAGTGAAAGCAAAACCATGCCTTTTATACTGGAATAACTTTCATGCTTTCCAAGAAATCACTTCCACTCTTAAACTTCTTTAAAAGGTTATGGGCACAACCATATCAATATTTATCATTTGGATTATGACTTACTTGTAACCAAATTTTTGTGACTGAACACTGTGAGCATTTACTTGAAGTATATCTGTTCTTTGAACTTTGTTGTTCTTTGTAATTGCTTCTTAGTTTACTCATTATGACTGACTATCCAATGGGAATAATTTCAAAGCTGTTGAACCTAAACACTGAAGCACATACATGGAAACTAACCTTAAAATACAAGCCCGATTCTTATAGCAAATGAGATAACATTATATCACTTTCAATTCGATACAAATAATAAGAACACAGACTACATTTTAATTTTTGCAAAATTAGCCCAGTAAGACTGAAAAAGATGAAAAGTATGCATGCTCAGAACATGAGTACAAAAAACAGAGAGCAAAGAAAGTCAGTATTTTTTCACCTACAAAGCTATGAGCAGAGTCACGAAAGCATTTGGAAATAGACATATATTACCACAGAAGTCACCTTGGCTTTTTGAATCAATCTCTTGTTCTCTCTTTGGATTATTTTTCTTACTGTTCATCTGAGCATGTAATACTTGAATCTCCATCAGCAAACTTCTTCTGTCGGCATTCTGAAGACAGTCCATTGCTGCTCTCTGGTTAGTAACCTATTAACAGGAGAAACATTTAAAAGTGAAATCCAGAATATCTATGGTATGGAAATTATACTTACTTTGATATTCATAGCGCATATATATTAAAACGTTTTTCAATTAAGTCATATTAAGTCAATATTATAATATTGGGAAGAACTGCTTGTTGTTTTTGTATTTCTCTACTAGACATCAAATTGTAGAATCAAAAGAGCTACCAGTTTTATGGCAAATTTTAATTTTCCTCACTAATCCTTCCATGTTCCAGAGGAGATAACCGACCTCTCTCTGTCCCATAGCAGCCTTATGACTTCCTCTTCTTACAACTTGCTTCATATATACAAGCTAGAATACCTTTTCTCTTAGACAGTGTAACATAATTCTAATTAATGTAATGAAATCAAGCTCAGGACAACTGTGTTTAACTAAAATTGAACTCTGAAGGCTGTATTTTTTCTATAGCTTGTACATTCAAAAATCTCTTTCCCACACCACATCCATTTTTCTTTTGAAAGACATTTCTTCCTCCTCCAAGTCTTACTTTGTTTTCACCCTTAGACTGTCAAAACATATTATACATTAATACATATATTTTTCAATGCATTTATACATTCAAAATTAAAATCTAACACAAACACACTTTGACTAAAGTATATTTTCTGTTACCTGCTCTTGTAGTCTGTGCTCTAACTGATTAATCAACATCACTGCATCTCTTGTGCCCAGTTCTGCAAGTTCAGTTTGAAACACAGCAAGAAGAACATTTTGTTCTCTCACAAACAGCTGCTGAACAGCATGCAGAAGTTCTCCTCGCCAGTCTGAGATGCCTTCGGATTCAGTACTTGCATAAATCTACAGTGGTATAAAAAAAAATTAAACAGCAGAATTCAAAGATCACATCAAGAATGGTCATTATCATTTTATGTAAAGGGTGTATTTTCAGTGGAATATTGAGCTTTTCTTACTCAATAGCTACGTAATATTCATTCAAACAAATGGGTGTATTTATTGTACATGGTATGATTTCTTCTGGATGCACAAATGCTAAACTTTTATCTGTGTTTTAGATGGAATCAGTTTAGCTTTTTATAACTGAAAACATAGCCCCGTGTAGTTATTATTTATGTTACTGTGTCACGCTGTCCTCTTAACTTTTGTGATGTTACGTGTATGTCCCTAGACTCTCACAGAGCTCCGTGGTAGGGTGCAGATACTGTGTATGAAAAAGATTTTATTTTATAATGATATAAAGTAAATTCCTCCACTTTGCATGCCGAAGGAAATGCAGCAGTAAAAGAAACTACCTACATATATCCAAAAGTCTAACTGGGGTAATTAGACAGGCAAGTCCTAGTAAATGTTAAGAGATTAGTGATTAGTATTGTGTTACACTTTAAACAATTTTTCCCCTCTGTTCTCTCACTACAGTATCTTTTTAATAGTGTCCAAGTTCTACTACACCAGTAACAACAGCAAAAAATGTACTACTGGAAACATGCCTTCAAAATAATTATTTTTAAAAGGTAATTCTATACAGTCAAAAGCTATAAATGCAGAGAAGAACAAATGCAAGGTCTAATTTAAGATATGTTTTATTACCAGAAAGTGTGACACACAGTTTTACTGCATATTTTTCAAACCTTTTGCCTTGTAGCACTTTATTTAGAGCATTTAAACCTGAATTGTAAATGTGTCTCATAAAATTACATCAGTTATTAAAAATTTAGATAGAATCTTATGACATTATTTATACCTCAGCTTCTCTATGAAGTTGCATTTTTGCAATTAGGTCTTTCAAAGATGAAATAGTGCTTAGAAAAGCTTTCCTCTCCTCAAGCCGAGATTCTGGCTCTTGCTTAAGAGGTGGCATCTCTCTTTCCCCATATGGAAACTCAGTCAGAGACAGCACCTGTACGCCTTCATGATGGACTGCTCTCAGCAAACCCTGCAATAAATACAAAAAGAAAACTGTAATGCCAGTCCTAATAATAATAATAATAACAACAACAATAATAATCTTATTTCATACATATGGAGCACAAGTCTGATGAGGAGCGGCTGTGGGAACTGGGGCTGTTCAGCCTGGAGAGAAGGAGGCTGAGGGGAGACCTTATTGCTCTCTACAACTACCTGAAAGGAGGTTGTAGCATGGAGGGTGTTGGTCTCTTCTCCCAAGTAGCAAGAGACAGGACAAGAGGAAATGGGCTCAGGTTGTGCCAGAGGATGTTTAGATCAGGTATTAGGAAAAACTTCTTCACAGAAAGGGTTGTCGGGCATTGGAACAGGCTGACCAGGGAAGTGGTGGAGTCACCATCCCTGGAGGTGTTTAAAAGACGTGTAGACGAGGTTCTTAGGGACATGGTTTAGCGCCAGAGTTAGGTTATGGTTGGACTCGATGATCCTGAGGGTCTTTTCCAACCTAAATGTCTCTATGATTCTACATTGGAATACTGGTACTTCTAAATCGATAAGTATAAGGAAACTGTGCTTCCTCCTGTCAAAGACAGAAGTATCACCCAGTTCTATATATCTGCCAAACAGTAGAACTTATTTACTAGTTGTATTTTTCCACAGAGTCAAATGCAAATTCCGAAAGTTCATCTTTCAAATCAATACTTGAATTTTAAAATGGTTGCTGATGGAAACTGACATTTTAAAAACAAAGTCCTGGGAATCTCCCAAGTGAGCTTTACGATTCACTTTTTGAAATCACTACTAAGCTAGGGCTTTGTTGGAAAAGAATTGCCTTTTTTTTTTTTTAATGTAATTAAAAGCATGATATCCTTGCTGTTTATAATAAATACATTTGTTTACTTTCATAATATAAATATTATTCTACTCCTATCGCAGAATCTATAAAATTGTGTAATATATGACATTATCATTAATACACAGTAACCAGAATAAATTATAATTAACAGCAGATATGTTTCTCATAATCATAATTGAGAACAAGCCTACAGATACAAAACTTATATTTAACCTAACTTAACACACAAAAACGCACATCATTTATCAGAAGTACTTTTAAACGTATTAAAATAGTTAACACTTTAAAACTTATCTAAATGGTTCTCTTTTCGCTAATAAAGCAGCAGCCAATCTAAGCTTTTGCTAGTATCACTCTTGTTCCATAATAAAAATGATCATTTCTATTTTACCTTAATTTTTTTTGGAAGCAAATCTGTTGAAGATTCACCTTCATCTATTCCTTCAGATATTGTGTCAGATTCCTGGGTCTGAGCAAGATACATTCCTTGACTCCAGTCTGAACTGGAGTCTAAAATAAAAGGACAGAAAAACATGAAAGCTGGATTACTGTGAAACTTTGAAGAACAGGCATCAAAAAGTATTTTTGTCTGTTGTCGTAACAGGTGGTCGCATGTCACCAGAGTCGATTCTAAGCCTGGTGACTACCTGTTTTATAGTTTTTCAATTTCAAAGTAGTAACAGCAAAACAAAACTAAAAAACAAAACCAAAACCAAACCCGAAAAACCAAAACACATTAAAAAAATTCCTAGTTTTGTTCTAAAAGATAAACAACTACTTGCACAAACACTTCTGCCAAATGACGTCCCCCTAATATCCTTAGCCTTTGTCGATGAAAAGCATCATATTAATAATTTTTCTTGCTTTTGGAGAAGTCAGTACCTGTCACCATCTCCACTGCTAGAGAGCTGTAGCTTTAAATTCTATCAAGACATGATGAAGCTACGCTCAAGAGATAACGTAAAATGTAAGAATATAGGAACTCCAGTGGGAAGAAAAATAATTAGCATCTGATGCCTCAACTCAACCCATCTCCACTCTAGTAATTTTCCTTCCATAGCACATTAATAGACATGGCATGCTTAGCACCTTAGCGACAGGCTTCTGCTTTGATCTGGGGAGTAGTTGTTTTTATTTCTTAGAACACAAACTGTCTCACAGTAAACTTAATACTAAAAAAGCAAATTTAATTTATAAAGCTGAAATCTATAAAGACAAGTTTCTTACCACTAGAACCTCCATCTCTAGCTTG
The DNA here is from genome assembly GCF_036013445.1 of Caloenas nicobarica. Lineage (NCBI taxonomy): Eukaryota > Metazoa > Chordata > Aves > Columbiformes > Columbidae > Caloenas > Caloenas nicobarica. The sequence goes on along the minus strand of NC_088246.1, from coordinate 25,360,549 downwards.
ATAAGGTGGAGAACGTGCTAATCCAGAAACTGGGATTCCCTGTATTTAGAAAAGAGAACAATCAAATCTTTAATTCCCCACTCACAATAAGGAATCTAATTCTAAGGAGCAGGAAACAATACGAGCCTCTTTGTTCAGTTTCCCCTGCAATCAAAATAAGCAAAATGGAGCCAAGAAAGATGGCATTCAACAGGGTGACCCACACCTGTCCCCATGTCACAGAGCAGGACAGGTCCAAGGCAGGAGCACGAGTAAGTGTCTGATAATCGAGCACACTACCAAACTTAAACTGCTGAGGAAGGGGAGCACAATCTCTCCCTATGCCGTGCAAAAAGCTTTTTATGGAACGTGTGGTGGTTCATGCTTAACAGACTTCAAATAGGAGTTTCTGTAGCAGGAGCAAGAGCACAAAAATGAAGTAGTTCGATGACTATAAACCAGGACACACACCTCTTTAGCTCGTAGAGTTTCTATGACTTCTTTCAAAGTATTACATTCGTCAGTCAGTACCTGCACTGCAACAAACTTCTCTCTCTTTAATGCTTCAGATTCAGAGATATGCCTTGTCTCCATGTCCATGATTTCAGCCGCGTGGAGTTCTTGCATTTGGTCAATTTTTTCCGTAAATTCTCTTATGATCTCTGCAATCTCTTCTGCGGAACATCCATTTTGCAAATCAATTTGGATTTCTGCATTTTCAACAGGCACTGGTGAAGTCTGGATACAGCTGTTGACTTCCACAGACTTGTCTGTTTGCGATGATGAGCTTTTTCTAATTAGAGCAGACTCATCGGTTGACAAATCGCACAATATTTCTGCATCCTTTTTGCTTTCAGTTTTTGCCATTTCCTTGTCCTTTCTCACATAGCTTGCAAGCCTCTCTTCTGCTTCAACTAAGTTCTCTTTGACTTTGCACAGGTCTTCCTGAAGATGTATCAGACTTGTTTCTTTTACCTGTAAATATAGAGAATCTGAATTGCAGTCCCCCCAAATATAAAAAAAAAAAATATCTAAAACCCAAACAATTCTCTCTACCATTAAAGCTCGGTTTAGTCCTATTTTGAAGCAGTTATGACACAGGGTAACAAATACTATCTCCTAAGAAATATGGCTCTACATCCACTGTTGGACTACAGTGGACTGTAAAACTATGTACTTTGGCAACAAGTGAGGATTTGTCTCCAGCATCAGCTCTGTTCCACTGACAGTAGGTACCGAGTGACCATTTTTCTGAGTGGCATTCTCAGTATAAGATTAAAAAACCCCTATAGCACGCATATTTGCACAATAAGTCCTGTAAAACCATTTGCTTTAGATACAATACGGAAAAATCTGGTTCTTACTGCTAGTTCTTGCTGAAGCTTTTCTGCTTTTTCTCTGTAACTGCTCAGTTCTTCCTTAGCAGCAGCTGCCTCTTCTTTAACTTTCTCTAGTTCATTAATAAGTGGATTTTCTTTTTGACTTTCCATGAGTTGTGCTCCTACCTACATGGCAACACAAGATATGGAAAATGGTGAAGAATCTTACGAAGAATCAAGTATTAACACCACTGACACCTGTCACACCAACTTACAAAAGCCACAAACGAAAAGACCACAAGGGAAAACAAATGTTATCTGGATTAACATAGCCTCAAAAACTTGAAATGGAAAGACCATTTTCTTAAATTAATTCCCACAAACTGGGTAAGTGTGGGAGGAAATACTGTCTGCTTACAGTTTACTGAGCTGCAAGCGGAAATTGGCTACACCATGTAGAAAGCAGAGGGAGGAAGGTCAACAGAGTAGGAAATGAAGTCTGATAACATTATTACATTTATAAGACATCGATGATATTCATTCAATCTGCATTTAGATGAAAGGTCTTAGAACCTTTTCCGGTCCAGCACTGGGTTTCATAATGTCTCTGAAGAGTTTCAGCAACCAAGCCCATGTTTGGGCTATCAAGCACAGTCAACCGTGACTGAAGGTTTTAAAATCAGAGGCAACACCACCAGTGGTGGATGGAAATCAGGACAAATATAGACTGGTAAAAACCACTGAATGGGAAATATCTTTGGAATCAAGACAGGAAAGAAAGAAAATGTAAACCAGAATCAAAGCATACATAAACAAAAAAGCCCTGTCCTCCCCCTCAACCTGTACAGACAAATTGCCATCACTCCCTTATCATTCTGAACCCTCTCTTAGATAATTTTTATCATTTTAATTTTTCTCTCTCTACCTCCATGCCACGTAAAAGTGCGATTCACTCCATTCTGTGTCAGTTCAAAGTAAGAAAGTATATGTTCAAAATTAATGAAAAGGCAAGGTGTTTTTCATGCAAAATGGAAATTGATAGTGGAGTTCACCTAAAATAACATCCTTCTCTTCTTCGTAACTCCAGGAATAATGTAGAAATGAAGACCCACCCCACATGGTAGAATATTCCTACCACCAGTCTCATAAAGACGTGTTTCATTCATTATAGTTTACATAAAATAAGTGATTTTAGTGAAAACAAGCCAAAAGAAAATGGCATCTAATTACCTGATACGTCTGCATTTCTTCTTGCTTAAGGTATTTCTGAATCTCTCCTCTGTGTTTTTCTCCCATCTCTTCTAGTAATTGCTGAAGTTCTAAGAGTCTCTCTTCTTTTGCTTTGGCTTCCTTTTGCACAATTTTTACATTTTCTTTTTCTAGCTCCAAGTTATGATTTACCGTTGCCAGTTGGTCCTCCATCTCACTAAGCCTCTGTGTTAGGAGTGACAATTTTGATTCCATCTCATTTTCAGTTTCATCACTCAAACCCTCCATTTGGGCATTCTTGCTTGCTTCCTCCACACATCTGGGAGCTTCCTGAATTTCCTGCATGAATTTCCTTTGCTCTTGAACTGCATTTAGCTGAACCTGACTCACAAGAGCAGCAGCAACTTTCTCCACTAGCATCTTTTCCAGTTCTAATATCTTCTTGTTAAGTGTTTCTCTTTCAGCTTTGCCTTGCTTTTTCAAGTCTTTTATTTCATTGTAGGCCTGGCACAGTTCTGAATCTTTTTCCTCAATGCATGCCTGAAGCTGCTGCTGTTGTATCTCCATCTTGCTAATGGCGACTCTCATATTTTCATCTGAAGACAAAAGCTGTGTTTGATCTAGCAACTCTATCTTCTCACATGAGTTTTCTTCCACTTTTTCAGTTTTCCCATTGCTCCTCTCTTCTGTTTTTTCCCTATCACCTTTCATCAGTGCAAACTTACGCTCCTCTGTTATTCTTTTGTGCTCTTTTTTTAACATACTCATTTCTTGCATTAGCTGGTTCATTTTTAAGTTAGTTTCCTCAAGCTCATTCTTTGTTTGAGATGCCTCTACATTCATGTTTTCTACTTGCTTCTCCAAAGCTGCTTTTTCCGCCAGAACTGTTTCAAGTGTATGTTTCAGACTGTCAGCATCTTCTTGAACAGCAGCAATGTCTGCAGGTACTTGTTCGATATTTGCCAGTTCCTGCTGAAGCTTATCAATTACATCATTCAGCTGCTCTACTTCCTCATCATTTTTTTTCTTCACACGTTCTTGATCACTTTTCAGACATTCTATCTGGGCTTCCAGCTCCTGTATATGCTCATTTTGCTCTTCAATAACCTGGGAAAAAACAAACAAACAAACAAACACCAAAAGAACTTCACAATGGGCAACTATTAAACCCTCAGATAATTCTTTTCCTGGACTTCACAGCAACAGTTTAATCACACATTGAAACATCTTGTATTGTAAAAGAAAGTATGTTCTCAGTGAACTTTTGAGGAATCTCAAAAATGCTATAGAAAATGTGAACAAGCCATTGGTTTTCAGAAGAAAAGCAAAGCAATGCTGGTGATTGCTATCAAGTCAGCATAACAGCTTCTGTTCTTCATAACATAGTGAGGTAAAGGACCACAAAAGGCACATACAGCAATTAAAAGAAAAGCACTTAGTGGGATGAAGATGTCAATGGGATTAGGAAAGGGATTAACCTAAAAACAATCTATTCATATTTAATACCGATCTCAAAATCAGGCAAACAGAGTAATTATTTAACTTCCTCAAAAATATAACTGAGTAAGACGATGAAATTAAGAAAATGAAACTTCATATAACAAGAAAAGAACCAATCATTAAAATTAATTATACCTGAATCTTGGGTATTGTTTTCAAAGCAAGTAATGTAATCCTGTTTCTGTGGTCATTGTATAAAGTAGAACTGTACTGGATTCTTGAAGTATGATCTTTCCTAAATCCAATTTCCTAAATCCAATTCCAAGTTCTGTCATTATTCACTGAGGTTCATTATAACCAAATATCTCACATAAAAACTCAGTGAAATTATCCAGCTCAGTCAGAGCTCTGTTTCAGGGAATTCAATATGTCCCAGCAGAATGTTACCCTAAATGTTCAACCATTTACTGAGGGGTAACAGAACTTCTAGTCTTATCGTAATTAATAATATTTGTTTTCAGGACAAAGCTTTAGACTAATTAATTTCCATCTTTAAAATGTTCAGAATGCAAAATTCATCCACTGAAAAGATCTGACCCGCAGCTTGTTTCTTCTGGCACTTATATCAATGCAAAATAAGGAGTATTTCTGTTTAAATCAAATGTGTTATACCTGTATAAAATGGATGTAAACCAGAAGATGAAGCTCATTATCATAAACACAACATAATAGAAAAATAACAGACAGCTACAGGTATAAAATCTCAGTAAAGAAGAGGAAGATGAATCTGCTGCTTTCTTTCTTGCTCTACATTTCTAATAAACACAGCATTTCGTTTGCACATCCACCATGCTTCAAACTGGATTAAAGACGTTGCCAAAGTATTTACACAAGCTCATGAAGCACAGAAGTTCAATTGCTAAAAAACCCTATAAAATCCAACATGACCCAGCAGGTGTCACTGAAACTTAACACTCAAATCATTGTATGAAGATGGTAGAATGCATGTTGAGATTGAATTCAACTACTTGCATACTACTAAATGTACAGAAGTATTAGAAGAGTAAGGAATGAAGAAGACCTTAAGACAAAAATTCAAGCAGAAGGCAGAATAATAAAAAACAAAGGCAAGCAAGAAGTACTCTTCATTTAAAAAAAAAGAGGCAAAAGAGGAAAAACAGATTAGGGTTAAAGCGTTGCTTGAAACTGAAGCATTTCCATTTTTAAATTAAGGCAGCAATAGAAGATGATGTAACTGGTGGAGGGATGGAGTATTTTTTTTTTCTTTAAACAGCTAACAACACAAAGTAGGACTGAAAAATATTTCAAAATTATGTACTTTGTTGTCTGTTGTGACTTCGAGTTGCTGCTGCAGTTTTGCAATTTGTTCATGTAGATGATCTATTTCCTGCTCCTTTTCTTGCATGATGTAAGCGAGCCTCCCAGCCACTAAGTGATGGTCCTTTATGGTGGCATCTTCAGATTTCTGGATAGCTAGTCCCAGTATTTCCATTTCATCCTACCAAAAAAAAAAAAAAACCAAACCATGTTACAGTTGTACATAATGTTTTCTGCATATTCTTGTATGAGTATTTAAGGCATAGGAATTAAAATACACAGATTGCATGGAACGACAAGTAATTATATGAACTTTTTAGTACTGTGCAATTTGAAGTGTGGAGAAATAATTTGGCACCTTGGCTTTTTCCAATAATTTATTTCTGGGGAGGAGGAAAAATAAAGATCTCTGTTACACAACTACCTTAAATAATTTGTTCTCTTGTTCAAGTTCTTGCAAGCATGTAGTGAACTCCTTTCGCTGAATTTCCAGTTGCATGTGCAATTGCTGAACTTCTTCATTTTTATTTTCTAGCTCCTCTCGAAACTGCTCCAGTTGCTCCTCAAGGTTCGTGACCTGTGTTTCCAAAACAAATGGTGGAAAAGGAGTAGACAGCCATACAAAAAATTAAATGTCATAATTTTCAAGTGCAATGTCTGCACCAAACTAGTTTGGTATGCACAAAAGAATGTGCACCCAGTGACATTCTGAGTCCTTAAACTTAATGGAATTTTAAAATTCATTAAAAATCAGCTGATATCACTATAAAGTTTTTCCTAATTGGGCTGAATTTTGATACCAGAAATGCTGTTGCAAGTCATAAGCATTAACATAGACAATAACAGCAATTATCATGGTTTGCAAGAGAATTTCAAAGGCATTTGTACTGCTGTCTCTCTGATCTGTTGAAAAAATTTCATCGGTATAGTTCATGAAACCAAACAGAAAGCAAAAACGAACAAACCAAAATATCAGCAGGAACATGGAACATTTCACAGGTATTTTACCTCCTTTTCTTTTCTGTCCACAGCTTCTCGTTCAGCTTGCAGTTGTGCTTCAAGAGGTAATTCTCCCTTTACTATGATGGTGCCAAACTGCTTCCTTTCCTCCACCTTTAAATATACATTATAAATTAGTAACTTTATTTGCTTAATAACAAACAAATATACCGTTTTGTTCTCAAGAAAATAAGAAAGCAGTAAATACAAGACCAAGCAATACCTTTTGCAAGTTGTCTGCACTGATGAGTAAGGCTTGTTCCAGTTCTCTTATCCTGCATTCTAGTTTCTCAATTTCTTCATTTCGTTCTTGTATATCTCTCTGAAGTTGCTCCTTAGAGAGCAAAAGCTCACTGCATTTGTCTGTTTTTTCTTTTAGATGATTTGTTAACTGTTCAACCTGGTGAAATAAGGCAAAAAGATGAAGATATTGTACTAGATCAGAAGGGTTTGCTAAGAATAGCAACAGCAGTCATTTGTGACAGGGAAAAAATACCACTCTTTTTTTCTTATAACAAAACTCCTACTCTTTCGGTGAAACAGAATGTAAAGTTAGGATATTGTAGTGCTACACCCAGCAAATACAAACAGCATTTTTGAAGAAGTGACATGTTCTGTGCTGTATCACCTACTCTGCAGAACTGACCTTGTCCTTCTGAAGCCTTCAGACTCTCTCGTCAGTTAAAATCAAGTACCACAGCATCCCTATGCAGCCCACTAAAAAGAACTCTTTAACATCTACGGATGGAATGCCCTGACCCAAAGGTCAAGATGCTATGTGCATCTTTGAGGAACATCATAGTTCCAAAAATCTGTGACAACGTTATTCAAAATAAGGAGTGAGTTAGTGACATAGAAACATCCCCTAAAACTCACTGGGTCTTTAACATGGAAGGGAATTGCTGTACTTCAATCCCGAGGAACAGGAATCTTTGTTTTCTTGCTGGGTTTGTTAAATGGGACGAAACAGAAGTGATGTATGATATAATTTCACTTTCTACAGGGGACAAATCATCCAAATAAAGCATTCTGAATCTCACTAGTTCAGATGTTTGCGGCTCAGAAACAACATGTTTAAAGAGTTATTGAAGTAGCAGAGATAGGAACGATCCCAGTTCTAGTAGTATTTCAGAAATGATTTAACCAAAATTACAGATAAGAAAGACATGTGACAAATCCATGACATTAGGTCTGATGCACAGAGTTAAGACCTGAGCTAAACTAAGCAATCGAGCAAGAGACAGGAAACTAATGTTTGTCCCACTCAAGAAACTTATTTCAGTATTTACAATTAGGAAGTTACGATGTAGCCAAAAGGTAGAAGACTCAAAGCATTTCAATAGACAGGAGAGGAGAGGACCAGAACATAAAGCTGACAGGATGGTATTGATGTTATCCATCCATGAGTAACAGCAAAGTCTGTAGTGACCACAGAAAAGTCCTGAGAGAGAAATGGAAAAAGAAAAATCAAGTCTCGAGCAGACTCTTTATGACAACCCTCCCTGGAATAAGTTGACGGAGTAAGCTGAAACAACAGTAAAAAAGAAATTAAGTTACCAACAGAAAATGCTCACAGCATTCACGCAAAGCAGAAGAGCATTTCAAAAAACATGCAACTACAAAAAAGTAAAGCAGGCGACTCAGAAAAGCCTGAGAAATAATGATGAAATGTATATCTGTAAAATATTCCAAGTAACATTGCGACATCAAAATAAACTACATAGTAAGATTATGTGCATCGTTTGATAAAAATTAAATCTAATACACTACTGAAAATTCTATATTCTTCTAACATGTCACATTCAATACCACCCAGCTCTAAAATGGCAGCTACACCTGTGGTGCTTGCAGATATTATCTTAATGTCTGTATTTCTACCTACTAAAAAATTCTAATTTAAAAGCATCTAATACAAATTTCAAAATTTTAATCACAGTTACAGCTGTCTGTCATTTTAAAGCATGCTTTAAATTTCAATTGTAGCATATCTGCTAACTTATGGAAAACATATATATGTATATGTGCATATAAATCAGAACAATTTTACATATAGATTCTGTATAGAAAAATAGAGCATTTTTTTATTATGCCATCACTTTTTTTTTTCTTGGGAGAATATTTTTTTTCATGTGAGAATTTTTACCAGGAATTCACATGCTACCCACACCCCAAATTATAACCAAACACATAATGAAATGAACTCAAAATGAATATCCTCGACTAAGGAAAACTAATTGTGCTAAAAAGTCTCTCCCATCTGTGGAAGGTGCCAACAGGAGAGGAGCGTGCACGCACTTTGGAATAGAAAGAAATAGATACAGAATTGCTCCACGTGTGTTGGTTAACACGCACCCAGATAATTCCACAAGGTTCATTGTTCACAGAGGCTGACGACAGCCACGTCACATAGTACTGACTGAATATTCTGACTGTGAGATTTCTTACAACCTTTGCATTAATATATATATATATATAAACATATATATAAAACCCCCATTAAATACTCTCTAAATGTGAGAATAATAAGTAAATATTTTGACAACTTACATCTCACATGTATCAATTTATGTTCTATTACTGTCCGAGGTCCCAAACGATATATAAAATAGAATACTAAATATTGCTAATATTTAAGAATTAAATTACAGCAACTGAACTACTTCAGCAAGAACTTTGATTTGAAAATCGCAGTGCAACCTAATAAGAGGCATTTTAACACCAAAATCAGGCAAGAAAATAAGGCAAGAATATCAGCCTTGCTCAAAAAGCAGGACACAAGAAAACCCACAAAAAATAAAATGTCATTTAATTGACTAACAGATGATCAAATAAAACATGCAGAAGCTTTATAATATACAGCATTTGAACTTTTCTTGATTTTGCTACATCTAAGAGTTTTCTATGACTCCCCTGAGCTGCTGTTCAACAGTTACTAAATTTGTTTTGGTGGAGACAGACTTCCACTGGGGAGGTTCAAGTGCACCCAGAGAGTGTTCCTGAGTCACAGGTGCTAAACTTTGGTAACTCAGTTCCTTCAGCTGTGTACCTGTGCTATGGACTAAACAACACAAGAACACGCGAAACTGCTAACGTAGCTCTGAATGTTTCCACAGGCTTTTGAAAACAGTGGATTTTCTAAATTAAGTTATAAGAAAAAGACTTTTTGGAAGTTATGAAGTCTCTGTATATCTACTACTAAACCCAAAGAACCAACCAGCCAAAAAACACCCCAAGACACCGTTTCACCATGTTCCCCAACACCTTACCCTTCATCTAAGGCAACTGATTTTCCTGGCTTGGAAATGGATGCAGGTCAGGTACACCATAAAACAGCTTCATTACAATAGCTAAACAGCTGTCAACTGGTCATTTATATTTATATTCATTAAGTACAAGGAATAAAATGCGTCACCTCTCTGGTTTGGTGTTCATTGACAGGTTGACTCCTTTGCGGAACCTTCAGCTGTTGTTCCAGCTTCTGTATCTCTTGCTGGAATACGTCTCTCTCATGCTCTCGGTCAATTGCTTGCTCCTGAAAGTTAAGAAATTACGTGGATGCACCATTTGATTTAAAACTGGTTTAAATTAAGTATATTACTACTTCTTATTTCTGTTAATGCGAGGGTGGTAACACTATTTTTAAGGTAGCAGAACCTCTTGCAACTACCATTAAAAAACTTCTTTCACCATTTGGGGCACACATTTTTTTTCACATTTTTTAATCAAAATTTAGGACAGCATAGGCACATCCAGTATTACCTCACAAAAAATCAGTTTTGTTTCTTCTGTTCCAGGTACACCACACAAATGGTGTTAAGCCAATAGTTTATTATTTTCTTTCCTAATGTTTGTCTTTGATATATGCAGCACAAATAGAAATTAAGAATAGAAATTGACGCTATGTTAATATTGATGAGGAGTCAACAGCAAAAAAAAAAAAAGTTTCGAGTTTTGCATTTCAGTTTTACTTTTGACCAGTTCCAGTTGCTATATCTCAGTCTGACACTTGGGAAATACATCTTTATATAGGAAATAATGTGGCACTGGTATCATCTAGTGAAGCATCACCTTTAAATGCCACTTTGTAAAACAGATAAACCATATCAGGTGCGTTAAAACAAACTAGTTGAAGTATCTGATACGAAGAGGAAAGTTTCTGCCTAGCAACAACATATTTTGCTAAAATTCAGGAAACTGGAATAAAACCTCAGTCTTCACAAGTTTCAGATTTTAAAGCTCATCTGCTGTTTCAAGGAAACAGTTGAATTCTAGTGCTGCTATTGCAAACAGCAACTCATCTCAGTAGCCTGTAACTATTCAGTTCATGCTATTGATAATCCCAAACCAGAATGCATCTATGACTATGGGACTTATGACAGGAATTTTTACTTCTGAACTTTGTCTTATCATGACAATCTAGTTTCAGTGAGAAAAATAATCTTGTAACTGCAGAAAACAAAATAAAGCAAATCCATTTGTTCTAAGAACTAACTGGAAAGATCTCTCCTTTACTACTGCTTAGTAATAGATTATGCAGAGAAGGAGCCACGGGGTGTTATATTATGCAAAAAATTATTCTACCCTACTGCTGTTAGCTAAAGAGTTAACTGAGAATGTACAGAAATCATAGTTTTCTCCCAACAGCAGCATAGGACCCTTAATAGGAATAACATGGGAAAAGGAGGCAGGGAAGACGGTGTTTGCTGAAAACAGGGTAGGGTCCGAAATAAAATTGCAGAGACAGCCTGAGGCAGAAAGAAGTTGGCTACAACAGAGGCAGCTGCCACACTTGCAATTTACAAGTACAAAAAAGGTGACTACTTAATTCCAACAGACCTTACTGAAAAACACGGAGATTCCGCAAACTGTTAAAATAAATGTCACAAAAATTTATGTATTCTCATTAACTTTAGAAGTTTCCAATTATTTTAAACATTTAGGAAGCATACTGTTAAAAATACAGAGCAGACCAAAGCAAGCATCTCAAATGAATTTTCAACTTTTAAAACATTAATTAAATTATTGTGCTGGAACCTATCACACTGTTACTATCGTGTCCTTCTTTATGTTTGCTCAAAAACTGGAAAAACTAGCATTTCCCGCTGAACCAAACCTCAGTACAGGTGTCCCCCTCACCACTTCATCAAACTAGCCTTTTACCATACTTACATCCAGAAATTTCCTTGTTTTCTCCAGTTGCTTCTCCAAAGCCTGGTTTTGCTGCCTTAAATCCATTAGTTCTGCATTTTTTTCTTGCTCTAGCTCTATGAAACGATTGACCTGTTCTTCCAAGTCTATTTCCAAGACTTTCACTTGCTTGTGAAGGTCATCGTATTCTTTTTCAGCTTGACGCTGTACTTCAATTTTTTCTTTCATTAGCTTTTCTGTTTCTTCCAGCAATTCTAGTTATAATAAAATCATCACACACTACTTTCAGATATGAATAGTTAGTAATGTTACAAAGCAAAACCACTCCCCAAGGTATCCATGCTGTACTCTGCAGAAGGATGTGAACTGGTTTGGGTTTTTACTAATTCTCTTTTTTAGAAAATGTATTTTCTTCTGAAAAATAATACGCATTAAAATTACTGTCCTTTAGTTAGTCTTCAGAGGACAGTTAGTGAAGTTGTATCACATCACTTCCATGTTTAAGTTTCATATAAATTAAAAAGTCTCTGTACAATTGGAAAGAAAAGAAAATGTACAGGTTCAAACTACAGCTAGAGTCAGCGCAGGGATTAACAGTGAAGTACAGAAAACCCAACCCTCTTCTCATCCGCAGCGTCAGTAAAATCAATCCACTCCCAGTCGTCATCTTTTAACGTGATACATATAAGTAATTTGAAGGAAATATTGAAAGACTTAGCGACATTGCTGGGCAGACAGAGAGGGAAATTACTGACCTGTAACTGGAGCTTTGCGAAATCAGTGACTGCATGGATGCCCACTTTTGAGTACTCGTGTACAAGCTGGCAAGCATATATAGTAAAGCCCCAAACCACTCTACTAAGACTCTTAAGCCACAGCCCATTGAAGTACATATTAACTAACTGTACAAATCCCTTGAGGTAAAATCCAAACTGTGAAGTGCAATTACATTTGGAGAATCTTTAAAACATGATTGATATTTAGACAGAAACAATACAATTTCACTAGAGAAGAAAGACCCTTTAAGCACCATCATCTTACATCATATTTAACCAATTCTCATTTCTAGGTAACCATTATATATCAATATAATACAGTATTTAGTTATCATAATGAATGACTAAACTGTATTTGGAAATAAAAAGAAAAAAAAAGGCTACCAAAACATCCCTCCAATGCCATCTAAGTATCTGTAATTCATAGGTGAATAAGATGATGGTTATTCATGAATTTGCTCATTATGCTTAGAAATTGTAAGAAATGTTGTTAGCGAAATGTAAAAACTGAGTATGAAATACAACATCAAAGCTGCAGGCCAGTAAGAAGTACAAGTAATGTCAGTAAGCCAAAAGCCCAATAATCCTGATTAACAACGTCAGTACGTATGAGTCTTGCACCCAGTTACAGCTTGGCCATGCAACATACAGACACACCTGCTTGGGAAGCTGCATCGACTGCAGCATCTACTAGGCCTAGGAGAACAGAGAGAGAGAAAACAAAAAAAAGAAGCAAAGTAATTCACATGCCAGCTATAGTTTTCTTGTGGTGCAACAATGTAAGAGAAAATGAAGCCAAAGATAGATGTGGCATCTAATGACAAAGTTGTTGAGATAACTTAGGCAATGTGGTAAGTTATTCTGGTATGCATGATATAAGTACCTACACATACTAGTGGAGCTGTTTATCCTTACAGTTGTTATTCATGAACATGAAAATATTTAGAAACCTAAACCATATAACAAATAACTAAACTGGAGTCACAGACAAGTATCTTCTTTACTATGAAGCAGGAAGCAACAGGTTGTTCTTAAACTTCATTGTTACACAAAGTGGATGCAGGAAATTGCAAACACACCCCAAGAGGTGCGATTTATAAAAGCAGCAACATTATAAATTGCTATAAATTTTTAGAAATTGAATAAAATGGTAGTTTCATCCTGCTATCTACAATGTAAGCACTGCAATCCTTGAAAGATCAGTACTTCTTAAAAACCACTCTTCTGATTTCCTTCCCCTCACAAACAAAAAATATTAATTTATTAGTTTAAGGAAAAAAATAAGGAAAAATTACATGTTTACTTTATGAGGGTAAATGCTTTTTTTTTTGAGTAAGCAGTTAGTCAGATTACATTGACATGGTATTTATCTGGAATTTTCACTATCAGTGCTGAACATTTTCATTACTGGTAGATAATGGTATTTCGTTACCACGCAACTTTTGTGCCATTCTGCCCCAAAAGAGGAATTTCTTAGAAAAGTATATCTTCTGTGTTTAATACAAGCATGGTCATCATGTGTAGTTTAATCATGTTCTGGTAGGTATGCTCCCTAGTCCCTCTAAAACTCTGTTTGGAAAGTATTTAGACCAGTATTTTTATCCATAGGTGCTATTACTACTACTATTATTATTATTAATACTTCAAGATTTTCCTTCTTCAGTGATAATAAAAATAAAAGCAGATTTTCAGAAGTATCAAGCTTTTGCTGGCTTAAAGAACAATTGTGATTGCTTGACACTTCTGAAAATTCAGTCATTTTCTGTTTCAATATCAAGAAAAATTATCACGCTAACATTAGACATGGGGTATGAAAATATATTTTGAAAATATCACATTCTTACTGATTACAAAAAGGGGGGAAAAAAGCCTTAACCAAGATTACTTATTATTTTATTTGAAAGTATAAGAAAACCTCATAGAAAGACTGTGAAGAATACATACGCTGCTCTATTGGCCCCGCATCTGCTCTCATGGCATCCTTCTGTCTGGAGAGTAATTCCTTTTCTTCCTGGATCTGCTGCTGCTCAGCCTCTAACTCCTGCAATTTGTTACCTGTGCACAGTAGTTCTTGCTCAAGATGGTCAATTACATCTATTTTTTCCTGGAGCTGTTTTTCCAGAAATGCTTTTTCATCTGCATAACCATCAATGAGACCTGTAGAACATCAATTTGGAGGCAGATTTAATAGACAACAAAGAATAATTTCGATTTTTTGCATGGTGAAGTCACGATAGTGTTCTCACATGAATGCACATGCACGTTAGATCCTTAACACCTGACAACTTTGGTCCTTGCTGTTCTTCCATGATGAACAAATTACAGGAAGCATAGCATAAGACCAAATACAGGTCTTAATTTTTTCTCAGCACAAGACCTGTGTGGTGCACAGGAGACATAAGTAATAAACACAGGAGAAATAAAAAATTTCAAATAAATTCAGGTTCCAGGTGCCATTTTAGCTGCCTCAAGACATTTGTCTGACCTCAAACCACAGTTTCTGTAAGAACTTGGGTGTCGTGTAGGTCAGGAATAATACAGATGCCTCCAACATCATGAGGCACCAAAACAGACCATAGGTATCCGTACCCATGTTTAGCACCTGAATCACTCCCAGAAGCCCTTAACAGCTGACAACTAAGAAACAATTTATTTTTTTTACTATTCATGTGCAATTTTTAAAGTAGCACAGAACAATTAATTATCTTTTTAACAGAGAATTTGGGATGCTAGCTTAAGAAAATGTCTTGTATGCTTTTAAAAATTGTTTCATAGTGAAGTAGTTCATATAGAAATCCAAGGGGGAGTCCTATTTTAGCTTTATGAATGATATGACAGCTGTAAGTAATAGCATCATTTTGGAACGATGCAGAAGTGAGCACAAAGGTAAAGACTTAGGAAAAAAACAGTGAATTTCCTTGAGGGCTATACAAACTATACTGAGATCCTGTAATGGTATTGGCTTCAGAAGATTCACATCAGTCCTTCCAGAAACATCTTAACTACACAACACAAGACGTTTTTACAGAAGGTACTAAATAGGTATCCCAGACTTCCATGGCAAGGTGAGTTCTGTCATGTCTCATACCAATGGTTCCAAAAGACAGCCAGGACGTCAGTCATATGATGTCTAAATTTTCTCAGCTGGACACACACACCTATCTCACAGGTTTCTTCTTACTAAGCCCACAGAATCTAAGTAGCATTTTCTCAATATCAGAATATTTTCAATATGAAAGTACTTTATCAGTATAAATCTATAGCCTTAAGCCAGTATTAAAATGGATTTTACCCTGGCTGAGATTATATGAAAACTAAAGATGCTTCGATTTGTTATCAATGCAAAGTAGAACCTCTGTGAACACATAGTTCCGTATCAGCGGAAAGGTCTCAAGAAGGAAATTAAGTAGCAGTGGGTTTTTCATACACAGTCTGAGAAACACAGGTCTAGTCCTCAAGCACATCAAAATCACACATTGCTGACCAATCTTTTTTTCCAGACTTGAGTTCACAGAGAACACAGCTGTATAGAGGGACTGGCTGTTGAAACAAAAAAAAAATCCTGAGCTAGAAACATCATTAACAGCATTTCAAAAATTCGAGACAATACAAATTCTGGTAGTTACTCCCACCATATCAGATGCTGTTGACAATGAGTACTTAACAGACTGGAAGTGGAGAGGGCGTTCCCAGGTTAAATGGAGTGCACACCCCCACCAAAAAGTTATCAGCAATGAAGAAGTCATCTGCTAAGATCACGTGTTGCAGTATTTACTCCTCCCTTTTTCTTTTTCTTTTTTTTATTTTTTCAAGAGATGTAATGAAAGTTGTCAGAGTTCAGTGAGCAATTTGGCATTAGCTTTTTTATCACGTTAGATAAGTCGTATCTGACAGCACTAAAAGACTAGAGGTTTGAAAATGTCTCAGACACAGCAGTTTTTGTGATAAGAAAGAAATGATCAAAAATGACACGTTTTATCTCAACAGAAGACAGAGTACCATCAGATGTATAATGAACTAAGACATTGTTCTACGTACCTATCTAAGGAATTTGATAAGAGAATGTAGTTTGGCTTTGTCAGAGTATGCTCACAACTCAGTTCAATGAGCAGAAGAAATTCAACAAGAACAGCTCTACGGCGTTTTTGTTTTGTGTTATCAACATCAAAAAAAAAAGGTGCTAGTTATTAGGAGCGCACTAATTTCAGAAGTTCACAGGAAAAAAAAGATGAAAAAAACCAATTAATTCAGGAGTTATAAAGCACCAAAGCTATGAGGGACAAATTAGCTGAATTCCTGCAGAAGACTGAACGGAATTACATCTCTATCTGTGACACAAATTGGCACTTAACTTAAAAGCTCAACTGTGCAATAGGTGCAATATCTCTATCAAGGGCTAAACATCAAATTCTGTCTCTTATATTCCAGAACTGTTCATGAACCAAATCAACACATTCAGTCTGTCAAGTCTTATAAACTGACATTGCTGTTGCTCTGATCAAAATTAAATTCCAGTTAAAAATTTTTGAAGACTGTTTCCACTTTATATGCTTCCAAGTTGGCTTTTTTCCCCCCTCAAATAAAACATTGTCAGATAAAATCCAGAGAGCACAAAACATAATCTCTTAGCTCTCACTAGATTTTTACTTAATACTTTGCTTAATACTTTCTTTGCTAGCAAAAAATCCATTCTTCTCTCATCTGTTGTATCTCCAAACCAGGCTCTGATGGAATATTTTAATCATTAATAAAATTTTACAGGTAAATGTTGCCTTCATTTAGATATGGGCAATCCCATTATCTACAAACTGGCATCTAACAAGAGTTTGCAGTTTCTTCGCTGCTATTAGTTTGTTTGCACATGCAAACTTTATAGCAGAAGTGTATTGCTCAAGAGAAGAACCTAGGTAATTTTAGATTTTTTGCTTGTCTGGTGGTAATAGGACAAAAATTTTTTTTAAAAAAAGGATAATAAGCAAATCTTGCTCTGTGCGATGTCATCTTCAAGCACAATTATGCATGCACTCTTTGTAATAGAGTCCTGCAAAAATGGAAATGTATTTACTGTAAATGAAAAGGTAAGGTCATAGTTCTTAGTGGAGAATCTGACCAAGCCAAAAAATACCCAGAAGGCAATGCAACCGAGCTAAGTTCATAATTAAAACTGTTTTTTTAATAAATAAAATTAGTCTGTAGTATTATTTTTAAATGCTACTTGTAGGATTAAACCTATGCAGACAGCTCTGACATTATGACAGATTTCTACCTTTAAATAAAACTTTAATCTCTCTCTTTTGTCCTAACATATTATTCTATTTTACTTTATTATTGAAAATTTGTGAATAAAAATTCTATCGACTAAAAAGATTATCCTCCAAGGAAAGCAGCAACAGATATAAAAGCTTCCTATGTCCTGAAATTCATCAATACTAAACAGTTTTGTAACTCAACCTGTGCGAGAATATTAACCCTCAGGTCATCTATAATTTGGTGGAAGATTTCATCTTTTTTGCACATTGTGTTCCATATGAGATTTTTTTCACCCTTAATATTAAAAAAAAAAAGAAGTAGTAATAATGCCTCTTTCAGATTTGAATCTATTCCCTCTGAAGTCTATTATCTTCCTTTCTGTTTTTGCAAAGCCGTCGAAATGCTGCCGCTAGCGCTGGTACTGATGACACGTGAGGTTCACGCTGTGTGAACTGACAGGCCACCAACTGTCCCCTCCACCACATTTCAGACACACGGCTTCGAAACCTGCCCTTTTTTCAGGTTATGTGTGTCATAGCTATTAATAGCGTGCGAACTCATGTAAAAGAGGAAGAAGGCTGGCAGGGTAGCATCCTCCAGGAATAACACTTGGCTATGAAACTAAGTCCGTGCTCCCACTTTGAAACAGAGAAGTCTCCTAAGCTTCAGAACTAACCAAAGTATCTTTCTGCTTACTACTACAGAGATTCTACCCAGATGCTAATTACAAACAGATAACGATAGAAATGCTGGGCGAAAAAAACCCCTAACATTCAGCTATTAAAACAATAAAGCTACTTCTAAAGAACAAATTAAGCATCAGTCAGATTTGAATATATTTTCCTTATGTCAAAAACGATTATTAGATTTCCCCTGTTGCAATGCCTGACCATTTTTAATTGCTTCCTTAATGCAGTTGCAAATACACTCAAAAAGATCACTTCAAACAGCGCAAACTGAAACATATCACCACCATATCATCAAATTCAGAGTGAAGGTTTTTATCCATGTTTGTGTGGAACTAAGTCAAGGTCCAGAGGAAGCAGGGACAACCTGAAATATGGGAAACTGCATTTCAACATAAGAAAAAACAAAATGTTTCTTTTTTTCTTTCCCCTCTTTGATGGACATTGCAAACTTGGCTGGACAAAGTCCTGGACAAGCTGCTCTACCTGACCCCGCTTCGAGCAGGGAGTTGGAATAGATGATCTCCAGAGGTGCCTTCTAGCCTCAACTGCTTATGATTCTGTGATTCTAAGTTGTTAATATTTAAGCTTGTCTGCACAGACAGATACGTTATGATGAAATAAACTAATTTTGAGGATAATAACACATATCCAACCTATTATTCTTAATAAGTCAGATAATAATATGTAAGACAAAGTTAGGAAACAGAATCACAGAGTGCTTGATGTTGGAAGGGACCTCTGGAGGTCATCTTGTCCATAACTACACAGAAGGCTGATAATGTTCTAAAATTTGCAAAAGAATGGATCTAATTCGCATTTTCTTACCCAATTAATAGGTTCAACAAGCCATCGAAGCTACTCACCTTCAGCTTTACTAAGCTCCAAAGCCAACTGCTCTCTGGCTTTGGCTTCTTCATTAAGACGTTCTTGTAGTTCTTCCTGATATTTGATAAATTCTGTGGCCTCTTGTTGTTTTTTGAAGGACTCTCGAATGAGCTCTGTCTGAGTAATTTTAGCATGTTCAAGCTACCACAGGAAAAAATTACAGAAGTTAGGTAAACCAAAGGTTTTCCAATAAATAACTATTCTATTATTCTTGTTTAATTAACAGTTGCTTTCCAGTGTGACGGGAAGTCTCACGTAACTTCACTGGACGTTCGGTAAGTTCTTTACTGAACACACACTCACAGATCACAATAGGAAGACCGACTCAGTACACAAGTCTAAGCAAACAGGCCTTGTCATTACAGTGAACTCAATGAGCCACCTGGCTAAATCCGTGTCTTTGTTCCGGGAAATTCCTGGTTAATGAGTTTACATTAGATTCACCTTTATTTACATTAGAGTCTTGTACTAAATAGGAGTAAGCCATCACCCACCACATACTTAGAATTGCTAAAAACCATTGCATAGAACTGGCAAAAGTTTTGATATAAATGGACACAAGTGGTCTTTCATCTCTTTTTCTTCTGAAGAAAAAAGTGACTTTTGAATATACCGCACTTTTCAACCAACAAGGCAGTAAGGCAATGCTTCTTCCAGCTCTGTCCACCTAACAGAATTATTAAGGATTTTTTAATTCTTCTCTGCTTGTCTGATGGGTAAATATTGAACGCGTACTACTGCAGATGTAGCATAATCTCACTGTGTCACTAGCCTAAACTACTGCAAAGGCAACACTGAAATGCATAAAATTGTGTACTTACTGCCTAGTTTAGACATAACCAAAGTAGATAATTTCAAAAAGAATTAAAATTAGAATTACAAAAGTAAAATAGTAAAGAAAGAACATTAATAAGTTTTGATTACACAAAATGTTCATCTAAGGTAACAGCAAACTGGAGGCAATTGCCAAGAAGATCTCTGTTTCTCAGCTGTTAACATTTACAACCTCTTTGAGGGACACAAATATAAATCGTCAGAGCTGAACCACACATCAGTTCTTAGTGTGGCTTGTCTTCAAAATAAGACAACTTGTTTTGAATAAGAACAACTTCAGAAAATGAAATAACATATTTCCTGCTCCCCTCCACTTTGCCTTTCTTTTCCTCTTTAATATTGTGGATATTGGCATATATTTGTAAGATAGAAACTGTAGCAAAGCCACAGATGTTACTATAAACATATTCTCTCTCTCAATTTCTTCAAATAAAAGCTTTCTCACTATATCCAGCTAAGTTCATGAGTATGATTGGCTTGCTTTAAAATCTCAGAAAAATGGGTTAGGAACATTTCATAGAACATTGAACACAAAATTGCCCACTTATAAATAAAATTACACTTTGAAAAGAATGTCTGAATAATTGATACATTCTCTTTTATAATACACTGAATTATTTAAAGACTTGATTTCTTTTCTACAGCATCTCTTTCTAGATGGACATGATTCCTGTGAACTATTTATTCTGACAGGAGTTAGAGAAAGATATAAATGCTGAACTGGTTTGAGATATTTTAAAAAATCACAGAGCATTCTTACTTCATTATTGCATTTTGAAGTGGTTAATGAAAGACCCATCCCAGATGAAAGGGAAACACATGCTAGGTTTACTGTACATAGACAACCACAAAAATGGCTTGCTCAAGCGCATCAAATACTCCAACTAAAACTCAGAATATAAATTATTCTCCAGTTCTTTTCAGTAATAACAACTCAAGGTATTATTAAAAATATTGGAAGGCAAAACTAAAAAGAAGCAGAAACATGAACAGGATTTTTCAAGAACAGAAACTTCTCCATGGGATCACTGGAAGCCATTGGGAAGCTTCTGCTACTTAACATTACCAGTCGGTGCACAAAAGCTATAAAGAAACAAATTTAACTGACTGCAGCCCTCCCCAACAAACATCATTTACAGTGAGAAAAATGCCATGTAGTGCTTTAAAAAGAGAACTCAAATATCTGTAATTCAATATATTTCTGCCTGCCAAATTTCTTTTGTTAGAAATGAACAGAGACAATTTTATAATCAAAGCTCTTCCAGTGTCCATTAATAATTGCCTAGGAAAAAAGCTTGTCAGCAATGCATAACAACTTTAATGATACAGACAAGTTTATATCACTTCTCACAGCATTCTCTTCTATTTAAGCTGGTTTAAAATACAATTTCTTTTAAAATGTTTATACTTACTGAATAGGGAGGTGTAGGCAAGGAGATTTTAGAGACAACTTTTAAAATGTGCCCCTTTTTCTTTTGGCTGAAGTGAAAAATGGAAGTGTTTACAACTACAGAATTATTCTCATCCAAGTGTTCAGGGAAAGGAAAAGGACACGGTAAAGGCACACGAGATTCAACCTCGTATGTATCTTCTTCTTGACCTTCAGTCCACAGACCATTAAAGAGATTAGATGCCCAGTAGGTGTGGTAAGAATCCATTCCAGAAAGTACCGCTGCTGCTGTCTTCTCGACTGTCACATCGGTATTGTGCACTAGCTAGGCTGGTTTTAGAAATCCCTAAAGAGGCATTTGCAACAGAGCACGTACATTTAACAGTCTGAAGACACAGATCAGCACTGTCAGTGACAAACCCACTCAGAATCAGCAGGAAGCCGCAGATCACGTTCTCAAGCAGAGTAATTCAGGAGCGGAGTAATCCAAAATAGAGACAGGTGCAAGAAAACTTTGTATGCTCACTCCTAAAAGTCCTTTGCAAAGAACTTTCACACGAAAAAGCAACAGAAATCTTCCAATAGCAGCTCAGAGGTAATTTCCAAGGCAAGGAAGCATAATTTTTTTTCTACCTGCACAGGTACGCTGCAGCAGACAAGCAAGCTAGCAGAACACAAACTAAAAATGATTTTCCATCTCCACTACAGCAAATGAAAGAGAAATACAGACATGTCATTATTTGCCTTCATTCTTATTGTTGGAGTTAACTCAGCAGGAAGAACTTTCTCAAACTCTGCTAGTTTAAAGCCTTCCTGTTCATATCTCCCAATCGAAAGAGTTCAGGGGAGTGGCCTGATTTATTTACCTATACATAACATCAGCAGGTGGAATTTGAATTAATACACCCCCTACACGCCTCGCCTGGAAAGATTCAAACTGAACTTCACATCTGAAAGTTTGTGTTCAGACAGGTCTCGGATAGTTACTTTGAAGATTTTGCCAGGTTTTTCTCACTCTTTTAAGTCTATTTCATGAGATGGGTACGTGTTTGTATGCACAACACAAGTGATTAAGAGGAAAGGTTAAAAATCTTTTCTGCCTGCAATTAGTTTTAGATTATTTTCCTACTCTGTAGTATTTTATAAAGTATTCAGTTTCTGACTATTTAAAAATAATTGTCAGGTCATCTACAAACCCTTGGTACATACAGTCACTGTATATAATCCAGTAAGCAAACAACAGACATTACAAAGCAGACAAGCTTGAATGCTTGCAAAGGACCTCTACAGAACAGCCAGAAAAGATGTCAATATTTATACTTAATACAGCCGGCGGGGGGGGCGAGGGGGAGGAACATGTGAAAAGATTAACATGTTAGTAACTTCAAAAAAACCCAGATATTATCATCAGGGATAAATCCATATTTCTGTAATTCACATTTGTGAAAAAAATGTGTGGGTATGTGTTTGAGCCAAACCATAACAGTCACTGGTATTGGCAAAGTCTCAGCTACAAAGCTAAGAAGTGAAAGTAAAGTTTCCTGATCAATTGCCTACAATATACTGTTTACTTTCATTGGTATAATGAAAAAACTGTAGAAACACCAGTCACAAAAATAAAATAATTTTGGGCTATGTATAAAACTACTGCATTTAAAGATCAGCAGCAAAATGTTCAGAAAAAAGCAGCACCAAGTGGAATAAATAATTGACAATACTTTTATAATTGCAGCATGAATTCTTAATTACTGTAAAACTTTGAAATAGTTTTTCCTTCTCTGTATCATCTGCCCTTTAAATGCAAGATTTCCTACAAATGCCCTACTATATAAGAACTCCATATATTGGAGTATACGTGTATCCTTTTTTGTTATTATGCAATGCTAGGTCTAAAGCTGAAAAAAAGGCCTCAAAAATCCAAATAACTATTTTTAATTTAACTCATGCTCAAACAGAAGAAAGCTGTTGCAAATAAATGCAACACAGAAAGTAATTCACAAGATCCACCAGACTACTTGCTTTAGTAAACCAGAGGGGGGTTTGCTGAAATTGTATTTAAATTACTTTCAACTTTACTAAGTACAAATTAGTCTTTTTTTTTTTTAAGAAGAAAGGAATATCAACTTCATTTTTGAAGTATTTCCAAATCAACAAATACTTAAAGCTTTTAAACTATTAGACAACTGAACTTTCATATTACTTTCATCATCACAGCTTTTTTCTCCTTCATTTCCAGTAGTTACGATTTACGCATCTTACACCCAGAGACAAGAAAGCAATGAATTAAGTAATATCATTACTAGGTTCACTAATAGATGGGTCTGTAGCATGAAACAGGCTGCATCCCTGGAGTTTTAGTCTCAGATTAAAGAGCTGATTCTAAAGACCGAGTTATTCAAGGGAGACCGGCTTAAAAAATTACAGTGAGACACAGAGTATTTACTTATATACCTTCAAATTGTGATGTGCATCATCTAAAAGTAAAGCACATGTTAGAAGCAGAGTGATTTGAACTGAGACAAGTACACAGCTCCCATTTCATAAACAAGGAAGCACGCCAGAGAGCAACCAACATCCCACCACGCAAAGTACCCAAGAGCAAGTAGAAAAGAGCCCCATACACCCCTTTTTTTTTTTTTGAGACTATTCATCAATCTCATAGTAAGGTGGCTGCGTGCTCATCCTGCCGTGTTTAAACCCTAGCCGGAGGAGAGCTCCACCTTTTTGGCCAGTCAATTGACTAAAATGTTCATCAGGAGCACAGTTGCCCTTAATCCTCGCTCTTCACAAGGGCCGGCTCAATCTGCCCTGACACCTCCTGTCTCCTCCCTGGAGAGCAGCAGAATGCACATGACCCGTACGAGCAATGAAAGAGTGCCCTAGTTTGAGAAACACACCCCAATTCAGTCTTCCTCTGCAGTCCAAAGTAGATTTCTAACATGGATCTAAATTCATCAGTTAAGCCATGCTGGAGCAGATTTTTTTGGGGGGGAGGCACCTGAAATATTGCTTCAGCTTTCGAAATGAGCTTACAGGTTTTATGCTTATAAAAACACACTCATGAGAAAACTAAAGAAAAAAAATAATCAAAACACAAAATTCAAAATGCTTCACTATTAGATCAACCTACCTGATTTGAAGTTTCATTGATAGCTTCAAGAAGCTTTTCAACAGCTGCTTGTAGTCGAGAACTAATGTTCAGAATGAGTTCTTCATTTTCAGGATCTATTTCCACTCCACTTTCTGCGAGGTGTTGGCTCAGTAGTCCTTCATCTGTTGCTCCTGACCACATGTTAATATCATCATCTCCCATACTACCACCACGATATGAGGAACAGGACTCTGGAAGAACAACAGTTACCTTTTCACACACACTCTTAGCACTTCAAAACATGAAGACCTGTACATCTGAGTTATGATTGGAAAGACAAGTCATAAGATGATTAAAATATTTGTATTGGTCACAAAGACAGAAAGGGAAATACAGTATACTAAAACTTAGGCAAACAAGGTACACAATGTGTTAACTAAAAACAAGCAGAAGGGAGAGAGAAAAGGAGATACTAACAGAATATTTTAGACGTCCTTTCAGTATGCTTTTGGGCTCTGAGGCTCAGCTTCAAACCTTAGTTAGTATCAGTAACCCTTCCTATTTTGATTAACACTCAATAATGACTTGCATGATTGTCTTTAAAATACAACCAGGTAAAAAACCCCAGCCTGTCAATCACTGTTTCCCCAATGCCCAGCTACGTTAGCGTGCATTAGCACTAAATCGTTCCGTTAGTGATTCAAAAGCACGGACTCAAGCGAGTAAAGGGAAAGACATGCACGTAATTCAGAGACGCCTCCTCAGGACGAACAGACTAGAATACGAAACATCCAAATTCAGCGTTATTATTAGTGAACTGAAAATTAATTAAAATGGGCAGCTGAACAAATCAAGTGAGGTGCAGGGTGGGTGTCACTGTCCCTCCTGACGGGCCACCCGGCACCTGCCCAATTCACCTGACCGAGGGCCGAGGCAGCTTAAGGGCATCGACCCCTCTGGCCAAAAAGCAGGAGACACAAAGTTTGCGGGTGGTATTAAACTGGCAGCAATTCATCGAGAAAAGAGTACATTCGCCATATTTAGAACTCAGGGCTGTATTTAAGTGAGACAAGTGAAAGGGAACTCCTGAGATGTTTTACAATCACACTTTCAGTATGAAATAATACAGTAGTAGGTCATGATAGTAGATTTCTATTGTTTCTATTGTGTTTTAGAAATGAAGATGTGTTATGTCATTAGTCTCCCAGATTTGAAGTGTCAGAAATAAATGCCATCATGGAAAATTTTTTAAAATGACAGTTTCTTTTAATGAAATCTATTTCTGAAATACATTTAAAATAAAATAAATGTTTTAGTGTGTTTCTTTAAAGAAAAAAAAATTAGATGTCACTTTTGCTTAAGGTTTTCTCAAAAAACCCCCACCCTTATTTTGTGGAAACAGCAGTATGACTAAATGAGGAAAGAATAGTCAATGGCTCTTTAGCAATAAAGTTGCCATACTGGGTTATCTTTGAATTTGAGTTCCTGGTTACTCCATGAATTGAGACTGCTGAACTGGAACAGTTTGTTTAGTTACAGAAACTGAAATGAAATTATAACAGGTCAATTTTACAAATTGCCTTTAAAAATGTAGTTAGTATTCCTGTTGGATACAACTTCCTTATACTTGCTCTTGCCACTTAACCAGACATCCAAATAACATTGGAAATATGAGTCCTCCTGTTGATGTTGTTTGAACCTAGCTAGAAAGTCAGATTGTAGTTTTCAGGTTTGTTTTTATTTTTAACAAGTTGCAACATGATTAACCACCTGGTTTACTTACTATACTTTTATAACTGCAAACATTCTGATAATTATATTTACGCATTTACTTCATTATGGATGCAGCTGCATATATGACCTGTATACAACAAACTAATCCACAGCAATTTTAAATTAGAAAGGTTTGTTTTGTTTACTTTTATCTTATAATTGCTAAGATTTTTTAAATGCAGATGTATTTAGTAATTTTTTTTCTTGTACTTACACCATTATTGTTTCATATCTCCTTTAGATATGTGGGATATAATGTTACAAACTCTTTTCACACTCCAAAGGGAAAAAACAGAAGCACACTATATGCACGAATGGAATGAATAACCAGATGAATAGACTATACATTCACATGGCGCCTTTCATCTACACAGGATTTCAAAGCACTTCCGAGTACCGTACTTTGGAACCTCAGTCACAAACTACTGCAGTGGAGTCACCCTGGCAGTGGCTGGCTGTCATTTTCTGCCAGCACACTCAATGTTTGCCATAGGTTTGTATAATATAAAGGCTTTCCCATAATGTCCTAATATTCCACCCCTGTGCAGTATTAGGAAGAGGCTGTAAAATGAACAATTTCATGGTTTTTATTCAATAACTTTCTGATTTCTCATCACCCAAATTTAGGTTGGATCTGGGTGTCTCAAAATATCAATAGTGATGTAGAAGCTTTAATATCCTCAGAGTAGAAAGGACTTTCATTTAGGATGGACATCCAGCAGCATTATTATTTCCAAATGCTGTGCCAAAGTACTGCTTAAAGACTGGGTTGAAGGAAAACATATTCCCTGCTGAGCCACCGACACACTTACTGCAGCACCTGATGCTCTTTGGAGGCCACTCATCTTAAGTACTGACCAGGTAAGACCCTGC
Organism: Caloenas nicobarica; assembly: GCF_036013445.1. NCBI lineage: Eukaryota > Metazoa > Chordata > Aves > Columbiformes > Columbidae > Caloenas > Caloenas nicobarica. The sequence goes on along the minus strand of NC_088246.1, from coordinate 25,333,556 downwards.
TTAGCTTCAGAGATCTCACAAAATAAAAGCCCAAAATACAGTAGCACAGCTATAAACAAGATAAAACAGTGACATATTAGTTACTGCATAATCTAATTAATTCTTGATGGAGTACAGATTATCTCTGTAATGTTCTGTTTTCCTTCTCAGGGTTAACCCATAATTCATTTCCTATAACCCTCACATTTTAGTAAATTATTTGCTTGAGAGGTACAGTTGAACTCTGCAATAATGAATGTATGTCAAATACAAAAATAAACATTTGCAGTTTGTTGCAAAATCATCTGAACTTCCGGTTGTCTGGAAACTTTTAGAGAAAACTTAAAAACATTGATGCCTCCTCGGAATGTAATCTTTTAAAAGCCAGGTCCAGAACGTGTCTCTTACATTAATACTATTGCTAATATTATTACTACTTCTTGCCAGTGACCAGAGCAGTACAATTTGGCCTTTGAGAACCAATGACAAGATTTTAAACTCCTGTTTTGCTTATGTCAGTTCTTTTGTACTTTGTTTCCATTTCTTCTGGATAAATACAAAATAAAGCAATGTTAAACTATAATTCTGTTACATGAAAAATCTCAGAACAAAACATCATAATTTACCTGAAATATAACTATAAGAATGAGTGAAGAAAAAGAGAGTGTCATCTAAAGTATAACTTGGCACATGGAAACTTTACTACTCTCAAAGACAAAAAAACAGGAAAAGTATCAAATGCGCACAAAACCTATAATAATTCTTTTCGTACTACAGGGTTGGCAACTCAGATAGAAAAATCAATAGCAAATGATCAATGCTTACACCCATATTAAAATATCTACAAAGTTGCACTTGAAAACAGTAGCTCACGTTAAATGCCTTCCTAACTGCAAAGTGGAAGTCTCCATATTTTTTTTCCCTGAAAATGGTCTTAGTACACAGCATATTACTACGGTATCTTTCCAGAAGATTTTCCATGGTGGAAGCAAGAAATAGAAATGTTGTCAAGTCTTATTAACTACCTCGTCACTTGAATGCCTAATGCACATTTTACTAATCCTTACAATGCTGTTCAATCTCCCATCTCAACAGAACTAAGATGAAATTCTCGATTCCCCATTTTTTTTTTTTAGCTGACAAAAAATAATAAATAGAATATATCTGGCCCAAGTGAAAATGTCTTCTCCCTGTGTAAAGTCTATCCTTGTAACAAAAAAAAAAACCCAACCAACCAACCAACACACCAAACCACACAACAAAAAAACAACAAAGGTTCATATTGTTTCCTTTGCCACGAAGCTTGCAGCTCAGCACGTCAGATGTCATGGTCCACTAAATCTTTAAAAAGTGCTTAATTAGACAGTGCTTACTCAGAAGTTATGAGGTGCCAACTGACATTTATGAAGCAAAACAAATTTTGCATCATGTAGAGCTAGTATCTCAGTTTACTCCTGGGACTACATTGAGGAATTCAGGTTAGTGGTTACAAGCTGAAAACAGAAAAAAATCAGTTTTCCGGCAGTTCAGCATATAAAGCTATTTACTATCTTGTTCCTGGTACACTGTTTGGAAACAAGGATCTCAGAAAGCAGGTAAGAGGGTTAAATGTTCAAGGAATGCCATAACCCCACAGGCTCCCCCAGAGCATCATGCATCACTGCGGGGCCTCTGCTCAAGGTCCAACACCTGAGGGAGGGAACAGCAAAGCCTGAGGGCTCCCTCACGATGATTCCTGCCCCAAATCTCCAGATGTAATTAACTCACCAGATTACTGAGCATAAATGCTGTTCACTTCCAATGATATGTTTTACAACTGAAATTTGAACTTTACACACCCTGCTAGAAATAAAATTCTGCGTTAGCCAATAATGTAGGCAAGGTCCCAGATAAACTTCTATACGCTTTAATAAATCAGGTTGTGGTTATAAGTACGTGACCTAATGATTCAGCTTTTTGAAATGCTGAAACTCAGCAAAAACAGTAAGCTGAGTTTTGCTGGTCAATAAATATGGATTACATTCAGAAGGTCAGAAAGAATTAATTTCATTAAACACATTATTTTTTCTATTTTATTATTAGATTTTTATTAGTACGAATTTCGTAAGTAATTAAAAAGGAATATCTGTTTGGCTAGATATTAGAAGATACAACAACATGCACAGGTTAAAATACAGAAGCAGTGTGTACCTATTTCTTACTTCCAGAAAACAATGGGGAAAAAAATTTAAAAGCTTATGTCCTCTCAGGCCATTCAGAGGAAGTATAGGAAATGAGTAACAACAGTCCTGTTGCTGAAAACACTAACAGAATTTGTGATCTAGTTCCATTTGAAGAAGGATCAAACACTTCAGCTGATGAAAAAGTACAACTGCTGCTGTGCCTGTCTGACCCCAGTGGCGAACTACGGACACAGCAAGGATGCTGTTGCATCATTTTGAAAGGGAAAAAAGAGAACTGTGAATACAACCTCAGAGATACACTACAAACTATACATTCACCCATTGTAGCCACTGCAAGCTCGGGTCTTCTTAAATCCCCACTCTTTTATTTGGTTTCTCCCCTTGTCATAATTATTTCTGAATGTAAGGACACATGCACAAAAGAATCCTGGAATAAACGACTGGTATGTGGGCAGCTTGAATGACGCTCTGTGCCGAGGGTCATTCCAGTAACAGACACACTGCTTTGTTACAGAATAGTGACACCTTACATGCTGCTTCAAAGTACACTAATAGCAAACACAAGAGTTAAAACAGTCAACCTTCAGCATTAGCAGAATGGAATAGAATTCTCTATTTAGGAGAGCACTTTCTCATCAGGACACCTCACAAAAAACTAACAATAAATCCCAACTACAGGGCCTGGTGTGCATGTACACAGTTGTATTATAAAAGCAAGGCGTAAGTCTATATTGTACCCACCCAAAATACCAAATAAAGGTACTTTTTAAGCTGTGTTTTTCTACGTATATGTAATGCAAGCAATACATGTTAAGAACTGTTAATGCCAAGAACTAGTGATAAATACAAGTATACACATTGCTGTGCAGGAGCAAATAGTGAATGCATGTACTGTGCATTGTACATGCCCGCGCAGAACAAGCACATCTGAGAGTAGAGAAGGGTAACAAACACGTATGAGCACTTGGCACATATAGTTATGTATTTGTTATCTGAGAAAAGGGAGTGATATTCTCACCAAATGAGAATGAGGGAGAAAAGCAACAGCGCCTGTTCTCTGAACAACTCAGAACTGACAACCTGTGAGCACTGCCTTCATATAGGTATTTCTTTGGGCAATGTATGTTGTGAAAATCCCAATGGTTTTTACACACCTCAGAATATACAATGAGAACACAAACAATATTTATAAATTGATGGTTTTAATATAGAAATACAGTTTATATAGAATTTAAGACTACCTCAGAACACAAGAGGAGGTGGTGGCAAACTTTGAGCCTGGTCATTGCTCCTTTTACTATATGGCTAGAAGACTGTGTGGAAAATAGTTGCCAGTGGCTGAAGATACTTTTATCTGCTTTAATATAAGCAAACTCTGTTCATTTCCCATCCCAAAGTAAAATGCAAGAATACTTAACTTTGAAAGAAGTGATTCCTTCAATTACAGTCTTTAGGGTCTCCTGAGCAAGTATCAAAAACGAAGGCCAGAAGCTTTCAAAACATAATTTGCCTCACAATTAAATACAATGAAACGTGCAGAAAGCAAAAGTTACGAGGTTTTTTAATGAAATAGCAGTACTAGCACGAGAGTGCTGTTAACTTGCAAAATTCAAGAACTCTTAGACTGCAGTTGTACACATTTCACCACATATAACCTTTTGAGTAATCAACTAAGATGTCACTGTGCTACGAAGTCATACATAATGTCTTAACTTGCCCCAAGGCTAAGTGTGACCTATATTAGAAGCCAGAAGGAATCAATAATATTTAATAATCTGTATTTTGAATGAAAGAGGTAAAGTTCATCTTCATTCACCATTTGTATTACTACTTTGTAGTAAATGCTTTCTTAAAACTGAAATGTAGTATTTGACTTCCATTTTTTTTCCTCATTCACAGTAGTTATAATTCCAGCCAAATGCAGATGTGTTGCAGGCTGAACTGATGTGTTGTACATTGCCACCCAAAAGATGCAGGAAAAATGTACGCAACCTAAATGGTACCTAAATGGCAATGTGACAGAGTGCCTCTTTTTGCCCAAAAGAGAAACGGACAGACACTATCCCAGTACAATCACAAGAAATTAATCAGAGTCTTTGAGAGTTCTTAGACACTGGTAAGCAATGAACTACAATGTTAAAACACTCCTTTAAGCTTGTGCCAAGCAGCACTCCTCCAAACAGCTGATGGGCAAGTCTTGGCAGTGAGAAAGTTCCTGGAACTGTTTGCAAAAGGCAATCACTCTCTCTAGGAGGCTAAAGAAGCCCACAGGCATATATATATATATATATATATACTGGCTGTCCCACGGCAGCTGGCCTCAGTGACCAGCAACAGCCCTACGTATGTTAAGTGCACTAGTGCCTTTGACACTAGTTCCCATTCCCCAGACATACAGAGGAAGGTGTAAAGTCGCTGGAAGATGCCATGAAGCTATGTTTCATTCTCTTTCTCTTTGCCTCCTTCAATGGGAACATATTTATTTTTGTATTTCTTAATCATTTTCCCATTCTCTTGCAGGCTTTCCAACAGGACCCTAGATCTGAGTTGTAACTGGCTTGCAACGTGACTCAGACAACTCCTGAAATGTTGTCTCTTAAGCAGATATATGCATTCAAATGACAAGTAGTTTTAAAAGAAAAAGGTTTATTTTTAACTAAAAATTTCAAAACTAAAGTTATTTCAATATATAATAAAAGCCCGCAAATGCTACCTGTTATGAAATAGAAAACCATGCAAGCAGTACCTTTTTCATACCCCACACGGATAGAGGGTTTTACTAACTCTTCTGTTTCTGTGTCCCATCCAGCTGGTTTGGAAGGTTGGACTTTCCCAGTCTGATCCAGCAACCTGAGAACGTGGCGACCAATTGTCTCCTCCATGGCCACGGTCGTCTTCACAACTTCTAAAAGTATCTTCATGAGCTTCTCATTAGCCTTCTGAAAAATATCCCTGCAGGACAGAAACCTATCAGTCCTTTGATCTTCCCCTGCTTTCAAAGTGTTTTTTACCCCTTATATACCCTTGCAACCAGGAAAGACTTGCAGTTGAAACAGTAAAATTAAGATTTATTTTTGAAGACTGAAACCCACAGCATATACATAAATAGTAAAAGCACATTTGTGTTAAAAGTCATTCTTTTTACAAAATATGTAACAAGCCAAACTATTTATCAATATTTGTACTGTTATCTTGATATTTTATCTAGTTATAATTTTAAAACGGAGGTCTACATTTGCCTGGTATTCAATACGAACTTACTCTTTTCTCAAAGTGAGAAGATCTGCACAGATCAAAAAAGTTACTAAATAGTCAAAAGGTATTATCAAATACAACAACTATATTCATATAAACTTATTTCATATATGTACCTACAATGTGTATCAAAATAAATGTGTATAAATAATGTATACGATTCTTTATGTGTGCAATATGAAAGATATAGTAAAAATAGCCTAAGATTTGTCTCATCCTCTATGCCATTACATTGTTAGGCTTTAAAAAAATAAGACATTGTTTCATCCAAAGTATGTAAACTTAGAAATATGGTTACCTAGAATTAAAAATGCCATTATCATCTGTCAGAATAAAGCTTATAAATATTAATTTAACAACACTAACATGATTCTCAAATTTTTTTTTTTAAATAATGTTTTCTTAACAGTTCTAAGCACCTTTCTTTAGAAAGAAGAGCTGAAGATGTTTCATCAGGCTTTCTTCCTCCATCTTCATCCTCAAAGATCTGCTCTCTAACATCGTTTTTGTTTTCATTTTCATTCTGAGTAAGTTTTTGCAGAGGGAGAGAAGACAGAAAGGACAGAAATCCTGTCATGCCAGAATCAACATATTCTTCTTACACGCAGTAGAATACAAAATTTAAAAGCTAAAATACCTGTGTTTTCTTAATAGAACTGCACCAAATTACAAATCAAGAAATACTCTTCCTATGTGGAAAAATTAACTAAAACAAAAACAAAACAGGAAATCCAAGGCGGGGCCTATGAGAAAGAACTTTGTAATGATGATTAAACAGTCCTCGTACTTTCTGTTGAGTGTTGCTGTAGCAATATGAAAATGTGAGTTCACCTGAGCAAATAGCTACAGTAATAACCCCAACCTTCAAGCTGTTTAACTAGCTTCTGCTTACCTGAAGTAAAAAAACATGTCTACCAGTACCACCTCTTAATTCTTAAACCTGCCCTGTTCAAGCAATATCCAACATTTTTTAGGGAAATATATTACATAAAGAGTGACAGCGTAAAGGAATCTTGCTGGATTTACATGCCACAGCTGCCAAGAAAGTCAAAGTCCATATTTACCTCTGTCTGTGTGCTGTTGTTTCGTAGCTCACATAACAGCCTCTCTTTTCCGGGTACAGAATGTTGTTTTAAGGATTCCAGTTCTTCTAAAAGCATTCTCTCTCTCTCTGCAACCAGGCTGTCATTCTCCATCGAGACACGCTAAGAAAGAAGTGTTATAGAGGCACACACAATTTTTTAAGCTTCTGAGAATTAGTCAGTCCTGTCGCTTCTAATTTTTTACATATTTTGCACAATGAAATTTCAGTTCACTTTAAATGGTTACAGAGACATTGAAAGCTTTCTAGAATGGAATACAGCTAATAAATACTTTTGGTATCTTACACCTTTAAGATTTTCATACAATTTGTGTACTCTTTATGAAACGCAGTGGTCACTATGGAAACTGGAAGGTTAATTTCTAAACGTTACATGCTACAGTATGTGTTTTGAACAAGAAAAAAATGAAAATAAGTTATTTTTATTAAAAAAAGCCTACACACACTCTCTTTTAGAAGAGCTAGAAGTGTTCACAGCTTAAACGCAATGCATACATTCCTGTGTGGTTCTTATGGATAAACCATCCTTGGCATTAAAAACTGGAAAATAGCCAGCAGCATAAGTCGTACTTAAGTTTTCCATCACTTTCAGGAATTCGCAACACCTGATGAAAGATGCAGTTGAATATTGACAAAGAGGCAAAAGAAGAAAGGATGTATATATATTGAAAGGAAAGATTATCAGGATAAATGACAGAAAGACACCTACTAAGCAGCCAGGAGAAACAAACACCTCATGTTGCTGGAAATGTCACCTACGATACAAGTGACGGGCTCTTTAGATTCTCTGGCTCCTTGAGCTCAGACTTAAACAGAACGGAACCAGGTCTGAATAAGCTCTGAAGGAACCTAAAGCTCCACTCCATAGTGAACGAAAAGAACTTTAGAATTCACTGATTACTCTTTCCATGTGCACTTCTGTAATGTCACATTGTTGAAATTAAATCAGAGCAAGACAAATTCTTCTGGATTCTGTTCACTTTGTCTTTCAAGGGAAGGAATCCTTGAAGACGAGTCTATAAATAACATTTTTAATAAATTAATGAGTTTCATTAGCATACCTGCTACGGGCTTTGAATAGATGCAGAGTGACAGCAAATTAAGTTTAAAAACGCAAAGAAACACTGGTGTTTTCCAGCAAACCCCACATTGTAGGAAGCCACCGATACAGTTCAAGTTTGGACCAAGTGGGGATGAGGGAAAATTAAGAATTCTACAGCATTTCTAGCCATGGCTGGTGGCTTCATTGATGTAAATGGATGGCAGCCTGCATCCTGCACAGGGCCATGTATCTGGAAGGCGTCAGGGTTACAATGCATCTGCACTCACTCACTCACTCTCTCTTCTGGCTGCTGTGCAGCACTGCAGCTTTCTCCAGGTTTGCAGAAGTCTAAATGCGTCCATCACTGACTGAGATTTGATTAAAGAAATATGACTTTTATACATATATGCATACATGTATTTGTATATATACACACAAATAGATATGTGTGTGTGTGCATGCATACAGTAAATACATGCGTGTGTCAATCTATAGAGATACACAAGTATAATAATCTATATACACAAGTATAAATAAATTTAAATCTGCCTGGTGATGTGCCTTTGTTAACTCATGTTAACTTGTTAAGTTAAACTCCATATTACCTCAGCTAGTTGCACTTTAAGATTCTCAAGCTCTGCTAAGAGTTGATCCTGATTTTCTTTTTGACGTTCCATTTGCTGCATGTGGCCTTGTCTCAATAATTCGGTTGCCTGCTGGTGTTCCTGATATTGCCGTACCAGCTCTTGTCGCATGTCTTCCAAACGTTCCTCATATAACAACAGCTGACTTGATGTTTCTGTGTCTGATGCCGTCATCTCACTGTAGTGCTAAAATATTGGAAATATTTTAGCATTTTATGTTCAATGACAGTTTCTAGTAAATATTTAAATAACTTTTAGAAAATACTTTCACAAATTAAAGTATCTGTCATGAAAGCATTATCTTGTTGCCTGCTTCTTGGAAGGTCCAGACTTCGAATTATTCTCTATTTAAAAGACAAGATTTTCAAAAAGCCTGTTAACAGTGTAAACCCTTATTCTTTTTAGCTGGTGGGGATCTCAACAGAAAATACAGTGGCACACATACATGCATGTGAGTGTGTGTGTGAACAATATCAGCGGTTTGAGAGAGCAGTATCATACACAAGAGAAATATTAGTTTATTCACTATCAAGATAATACAAGATCAGAATATTTAACTGTTACACAAATTTGAAAGTGTAACTTTGCTCCAACTAGTGCCAAATTTAATTAAAAAAATAAACCTAGGATGAAATTGTGGAGTAAAGATTTGTGATTGCTTTCCACTATATTTATTCCACGCTTCACCCCTCACCTCATGTTTGTGCAATGCTAAATATGTATTTTATGTATTACTTTTATAACTTTTGTCTTCAGCTGATATCCTTTACCCCAAGGGACTCAAACTCTCTTTAAATACTATTTTTCATTTGTTCCTTGAATAAACACTACAACATAACCTCACTTACAAAGAGTCTTTATACAATTTATTGCTTGCAATACAGTTTCATCCACAAAATGAAATAATCTATTTTCATGTAATTGGTGTCATATTCCTTTCTTCATAGTGTAGGATGATGCTATGACAGTGAGGTAGAACATAGGAAGGAGGGATAAATAATTTAGGTCTAGAGTTGTCACCCCTTTGAAAGGAAAAGGGAAATATTTAAACTGATTTTTCATCTTGTCACTGTTTACTGGTGAACAAAACCAGGACACAATTTATGTCGTTATAGTTTTCTCACTGAAATGAACTGTACATCCATTGGAAAGCTTATTCACACTGCCGATTTTTTTTACACTTACCGGTGTTTCTTCCACCATCAGCCCTTTGACATGAGAAAAACTCTCTTCAGAAATCACTGATTCATGTGTGGTCTGTCCTACTATGCAACCAGGCTTGCTATCACATTGAAGCTGTTCCCCAAGTGAGTTGCTCTCACCAGACTCTTCACTGAGTTCCTTGCAAAGTGATTTCAATTCTTCTTCATGCTTACTGCCTTTTGCTGTTGCTTTTCTACAAGGGCCGTCCACCTCTTCTTCACCACATTGCTTTTTAATTTCACAATGGATTCCCCGTTGATGTACAACCTGTGTTTGTGAGGCTTCTTCCTTCTGCCTAGCAATTCGTGACAATTCAGTCTGTTTGGCAAACGCTATGCTCATGGACACAATTACCTGAATAAATAAGAAAAATCTGTATTAGTTTATGCTTCACAGCGTCTCCTGTTGCTGAAGAAATCTCATTGCTGCCCATCAACAATATAAACAAAAGTACTGAAAGTTCTGAATATGATTTAATTTTTTTTAAGAAGAAAGGCAAAAGAACATAGATACCTTGCCAGTCTCGTCAACAATCATGTCTTAAAATACAGGCATGCTGTATTAAAGGCAGTTTAATAAACTATGATGCTATTTTCAATTAAAATATATTATTTAGCACAGAATTTTCTAGTTCTTTTCAGGAAAGATTCTAGAAGGTGACTTTAAAAAGTCCTGGCATACTGACATAAGTGCAGCTGTGCTAAGCTTCCTCTGTCTAACCAAGCATCCTTTGTAAATGTTTGACTGACATGAAATTTTGGGCTGTATAAAGACAGCAGTGCCATGTGCTTGAATTTTAATTGACCACAGGAATTTTACTTGAACCAGAAAGGAACTTCTGCTGGCATTAAATAGCTGCAGTTGTAGTTACAACAGGCTGGTAACTTTTGTATTGCTAAGTATTTCTTTCTAATACAAATAAACCCATTTTCCAACCATGTGAGAAGCTCTTTCCTAGAATACAGTCCTTTATAGTATAAGTGCAAAATCTTTTCAACTCATCAGCTGTTAAGTCTTAAGTAGCAAGAAATTCACTCTCTAGGCAACTGGATTTTCTAAAGAAAAAAAATCTACTGTCAAGTACGGTTGCATGTGTTCTATTTTCTTTGAAGTTTTAAAGTAAAACACTATCACCACCACCCACATGAACAGAAATTATGAGCTAGGAATAGGACAGACAACTAAGAAAATCCAAAATGTTTCCAAATTTTTTTTAAGACTTTCTTGTTCAGAAATTGAATGAAACAATACCTTGTGAATAAATAAAACAAAAGTTAGCATATGGTATGGCAACTGTCTGAATTGTCAGAAATGGCAAATGAAAATGACAGTATTTTTTAAACATATTTTAGGTAACAAAACAAAAATAATACCTTTGCTATTTCTTCTTCTAGTCTGTCTTGGTACTGTTTTTCTAGCAATTGAACAACATCGAGATCACTCTGCATGTCAACTTCTCTAGCAAGCTGTAAGAAAATGAAATCTCAGATCATGTATTTGTGCTTTTATTTCATTAATTTTAAAAAGTTTCAATCTGACAGAGATTTTTTTCCTCGATTAAATTATCTTCATTTCATGCAAATCACATGATTTTGTGATACAACATAAAAGAACTTGGCAAAAGACTTTGCCTTGTTTCTGCTTCAAAATTAATTTTAAAAGTTGAGTTTGCAACAACTCTTCTTCCAGCACTATTTGAATTGTCAAATGCAGGGAAAACAGGTGAGAAAGCACAGCATCACTATTTTTCAAAACGCGGAATTTTAGAGCCAGGTTCCCAGCAGTGCTAGGAGAGGAATGCATGGAGTCTTTTCCATTTGCGTTTGGTTTCTAAGCTCTTTGAGATTACTTTTTCAAAATTTCTCCTAAACTGTGCAGTCTATACTTCAAAAGTACTAGAATTTCACTTAAATCACTCTTTTTTTCCTAAATAGTGTTTAAAGTAAAGTCACAATATTTTAAAGACTCCTGAAGAAATTCCAGAATTTGAACACTATTTTTTTCCACTTTAATACGAAGCAGCCCAACCAAAAAGAAATAAAAAAACCCAAACACAAAAATTAACCTCGGGACCAAAAAACCAAGTTTTATGGCTCATAATTTCAAGAAATGCTTGTCAGCAAAATTTAAATCTTTTTCTTCTAACATGGACTGTCTAACAGTATGGCACAGTACCAAGCTGATAATTACTTTAATACTACCAAATATTAGTCCATATTTCAATTGCATCTTAGAAGGCAAAGCATCTAAATTATGTTGACCATATATATATTAGCTGTCAACTGAGCTATACGATACCTCCAGTGCCTCATCTGTTCTTTGCTGATGAAGATTTTCAGGGCGCTTCACTTTCCTGAAGACTTCTTTCAGCTTTATTTGTGAATCTGTGGACACACTAAAAAGGTAAAAGAAGCAGAGGGTAGAAATTAAAAAAACAAACAAACCAACCAATATTTCGATATACATTATTTTTCCTCTATTCAAATACGCATTCTATAAATATACGTTATATATATTCAAAGACCAATAACTACAAATATTTTCTTCAGAATACACCTTTTCCCACGCCGTTAATGTAATGAACTTGACTTTATAATTCACCTGCTTTCTAAACACTAGCTCTTCCTCTCAATGCAACATACCTTAAAACCTCAACCTTTTGCCAAGGACCTCACAAAAAATTACTTTTAAAGCCAGCTGAGAATATTTTGTGCTCAATAACTACAGATAATAAGATGAAAACAAAAGTGTGTGTTTGAATCATAAGGATATGAAAGAAACCAGATTGGCTATGTGTATGAAGCCATAAAAACACATAGGAATTTTTTTTTTTTTTAATTCTTTCAAATTGAAGCTCATCAATAGATGCACTGCTTTCTTTCTTGTGTTATATAGATGAGGCATACACATGAAAATAGCAAGAAGTCCAATATGATTAATTTTATATTTAGATAGCAACATACTGAAATATATTCAGAGACTTTTCCAACAGAACAGGTCTATATATTCAGAGAGCTATAAGTCAGTAAAAATCAAAATAACACTACACACCACCAAAACTCTAGCTCTGTTTCACCACACGTTGAAAAAGACTTAACAGAAATACACTGCTTAAAGGATAAGATACGGTATCAAAATACCTAAAAAAACCCACCCTCCTCTAGGATTTGTGATCTGCTACCACAAACACATGAAAACCTTGCTAAAAGCCAGGGTACAAAATAATTTAGAAGGTAAGTTTATTGCCCATGAGACTTACAATCTTAACTGCACTGGGGTTTACTGAGACCATGAAGCTTTTCTTTTGCTCAAATCTGAGAGCTGGTGTAGATAAAGTGGAATCCAGAACAGTAATTTTATAAAACTTGTGACATTTTTAGCTACAAAATGTAATGCATTATTTTTAGCATTCATGTTTAACTCGATGAATGAACAGCAGCAATTAATTTTCCTTTTTTTTTTTGTTTTTCCCTTTTCTGATGTTGCAATAGGGTATATAACCAGATAAAAATGTCCTGAGAAAATTCCCAGGCTTGGCCACAGCCTTACTCCTACTTAGATCTTAGTCTAAAAGATGCAGCAACAAACCAGGTATGGAGACTGAGTAGGTAACAGATCACTCCACAGGTTACTGAATACATCTTTAAAATACACTCCTCTTCAGGCTTGAGACGTGATGAGACCTCCATACTACACTGTTAGAAACCAATTTATATACTGATCTGGGAACTTTTCCTGTAAAACTCCAGCTTCATTTTAGTGTTTAAATTTGAACTTCAGGTATGAAAGCTACGAAAATGCAACTCTTCACGAGAAATTTTTTTCTCTACTGTGTTAACTCACAAATACTGATAATCACTCTAAATGCTTGTTAAATGTATGTAAAATGAGTTCTGAGTATTTTAGGTTACTAGTATCATGGATGAAATCAGAACACTAACTACCCACCTAAAAATAATTTGGAAATCTCATATGAATATTTATAACTTGTCCTGGCCAACACACACAAAAAAGTACACAGTTCCACAAAATACGTTTTGGAAATGCTCATAGCTGTTTTTTTTTTTTTTAAGGATTAAAAAGTAATTGATTTAGAAGTCATACAGTCTCTTAAAACTGTGTTCAGGCTAACAAATGTGTACTGAATCTGCCAGGCAGATAGTAGAAAACAATTATATAAAACTACAGCCTTGATCTAACAGATGCATAAATATTTGCAGAACTTGGACCTTATTCACCCCAAAACAACTATACAAGTATTAATTCATATGAGGAAAAAAATTGGTTATTTTACTTGCCACTTCCAAGACTAGAAACACTTTTTAAGGAATTAAAGGAAAACTGTTTAAAAGCTAAAAAAACCCACAGATGGCTAAGACTGGGATCAAACAAGGGAAAAACAGTCGTTTGGGTTCTGATGGAACATGGTTGAAAGAAATTACTTTTGTCTTCATTTCTGTCAGCTTCTAAGGATTTATCCTACCACAGTCCTCTTGCTTTTTAAGAGAGTCCTGTGGTAAGTATATAAAATATTTAACAATTTCTAGAAACATATAGACAATTTTCTCCCCTTCTTAGTAGCATCTCCTATTGCTACTGTGTTTCACCATTTCTCTTTTGCAGTTGGTCACTGGTCTAACGAACTCTCATAGTTTCTCTCACAGAACAGAGATTCAGACAAAAGGAAAACGCAGAGAAACTGAGTGGATTTGTAGTATAGTAAATGAAACAAAGGAATACGAGGGTAAGTAAAACATGTAGCTTTACACAAATGGTTATTTGAAACACCTCTTTTTTGTATACACTGCAAAGTTATAAGCTCTGAACAACAAATTAATACCTTGTATGGCCAGAGGATAGGCCAGAACTCTGAAGCTTATCCTGCAGATGGAAAATCTCTGTGGCGTACCGCTCTTCACTTTCTTTCAGCTGCTGTTTGAAATAGGACCGGAGGTGTTCCAGTTCTTGAGCATGCTGTTCTTCAAGTTGTGTTTTAAGGTTTCCTATCTCCTTCAAACAGTATTCTTGAATCTTAGGATCTACATGTAGGTTATTTGAAGGGGGGTGGGAATAAATTGCATTAGTATAAATTAACTCTCTACCAAGTAATCAGCAGTGATGGACTGAATAACTACTGTAGATAAAAATTTCTTCTGATATCATATCAATTACTTTTCCCTAACAAATAATTATAACTTCATATTCCATTTTGCAAAAACTGTATTTAATATGGGTAATAGAACTTTAACTGTGGAAAACTGAAAAATACTAAACTGCAACTGTTTCACAGAATATAATTCCAAAATATTTTAGAGATTTAAGAAAACTAGAGTTATCATACTGGAAAATCTGCAAAAATCTCTTATGTGCTTAAACTGGTAGTAAGCTATAAATCAGTTAAAATTTGAAGTAAATGTCTTTTCTCTCTCTCTGAATATACCTACATTAACAATAGCATATGCATCTTTTTACCCATAAGACCCTGTGCGGGGCTCTGCAGACATTCAATGCTTGTTTCCAAATGTCCAGGTTCCTCTTCTTTCCTCCCTTCTGAAGAAGATAGCCATGGTTCTTCGACCTAAAAAAAAATCAAGTAAATACAAATGACAGCAATTAATCTAGCAGTAATACAAAAATATTAACTGTAATTATCAATATAAACATATAAGAAAGGTTGGTGGCCAATGCATAAGAGAGTGTAATCGGTGTAACAAATTCTTTCATTTTACAGTCTGAATGACCAAGTCTACATTTATAGTGAGTTAATCATCCTGTGCACAATGTCCACTGCAAATCTCAGACTTCTCTGTCTGGATGTAAACTGTTAAGTTATGATTCCTCTGACTCCAAGAAGGAGAGGAAGACACTAACACCCTCAGGCCCAAGATGCAGTTTTTACATACAAATATTTTTTATATATGTATATCCATCAGTACACATGAACTGCAACCACGTCTAGATCTAACTAGTTATAGTACTCTGTTGAATACACGCAAGTACCTAACTCCAAATTTACAGACAAAATTTGTCTTTAGGAATCCAAGGTTCTTAAGACAAGCGTAAAAGTTTGGAGCAAGGAAGACAACCCTGGTGGAGGAGGATCAGGTTACGTAACAAACTGGACATAAACAATTTGGTGGTGCCTGATGGGATAAACCAACGCGTGCTGAGGGAGCTCATTGCTGTTAGTGAGAGGCCATTCTCAATTATCTTTCAAAGGTCATGGTGACTGAGGGAGGCTTCTGAGGACTAGATAAAAGCACTTCTACCTTCAAGAAGAAAAAGGAGGAAGGTTTGAAGAACTACAGGCAAGTAAACATCACTTGGAAACTATTTCCAAACACATGAAGCCAAGAAGATACCCCATTTAGGAGCAGTCAGTATGGATTTCTGAAGGGGAAAATCATACCTGATCAACCTTTCAACACCACATCCCATTACATGTCCATAGACAAACTGATGAAGAATGGAGATGGTGAGGCCAACTGAAAACTGGCTGAACTGCTGGGCTCAAAAGGTTGTGATGTGTGACACAAAGTCCAGCTGGAAGCCAATAACTAGTGGTGTACCTAATGGGTCAATATCGGAGCCAATACTGTTTAACCTTTTCATTAATGTCCTGGATGATGGGACAAGAGTGCACCCTCGGCAGGTTTGTAGAGCATACAAAACTGGGAGGAGTGGTTGATACACCAGATGTTTGGGCTGCTGTTTCAAGAGACCTCAAGAGGCCAGATAAAGGGGCTGAGAGGAGCCTCATGTAGTTCAACAAAGGCAAATGCCAAGTCCTGCAACCTAGAGAGGAATAGCCCTGTGCAGCAGTACATGCAGAGGACTGACCATCTGGAAAGCAGCTTTGCAGAAACAGACCTTGGTGGGCACCACGTTGAACAGGAACCAGTAATGTGCCATCATGACAGAAGTCCAACAGCCTCTTGGTCTGCATTAGGAAGAGTGTTTGCATTCAGGCCGAGGGAGGTGATCCTTCCTCTCTACTCAGCACTGGTGAGACACAGCTGGAGTGCTGGGTCCAGTGCAAGGGAGAAATGGATACACAGGCGTGAGTCCAGCAGAGGGTGACAAAGGAGATGAGGAGCTTGGAGCATTTGTCTTACAAGGAGAAGGTGAGAGGGCTGGGAGTCTGTAGCCCGAAGAAGATAAGGTTTCCCACCAGGCTTGTGGAGCTCCATCCTTGGAGATATTCAAAATTTGGCTGGACATAGTCCTGGAAATCTCTAGCTGACCCTGCTTTGTGCAAGGGTTGGATTACACAAACTCTAGATGCCTTTGTGCCTTTTAACCTCAACTATTCCACAATTCTGTGACATGGGTAGCAGCTTTCCTCATTTTATCAAATCATTGCCTTGTTCTGCCACTCAACCAGGATGCATAAACACAATTTCAAACACATTCTTTGCTCATCTAGAGGGAATTCATGCAACAGAAAAAAATCAAATGCTCATATACTCATATGCTATAACAAGTTTACCTGTTTACAATCCTTCATCAGCTGTGTCTGAAGTGCTTTCAGCCTACTGTATTCTTCCATTATCTTGTGTAGAAGTGCATCCATACGTTCTTGCACAGCTAAATTAAACAGATAACCAGAGACTTTAAGAAAAAATGAAATCAAACTTTTTGCCATAGATTTTAATCCAGTGAATTGTGCACAAGTTCTCCACTAAAGAATTATCTGATAAACATTACATATTATTGAAACAAATGAGGCCCCTCCCAAATTTTGGACGCATTTTATATAGTATTGATATATATGAATTTTTTGGTAGAGCTGTTAGCTTCTTCTACAAAAGCAAGAAGAAAAAACCCCACGTTTTTCACTATAATGAAAACAGCACAACAAAATACTCATAATAAAAAGCAAAAGTGGTTCAGAACAGTTAGGAAATCTCTAAAGTGGCTAATTAGGCACATTAATTAGCACCTGAACAACTAATGGCATAAATGTCAGTCTGAAATACTTGAAATCAGGATTTTTTTTTAACCAGTGTAATAGTACAATGCCATTACCTTGAGCTTGACCTCTGTATGTCGGTAATTCTACACTCGGTTTCTCTCTCACAGCAGCAGGTCTGTGGAAAATATCCTGCTCCCTACGACCAACTTCTACAGCAGCTGAAGAATGTTCATTCTGATTGTCACACAAAACCTGCACAACAAATGAAACAAAGGAAAAAAAGAAGAATGGTTTATTAATTTATCAAGTACAGTTCACAAAGAAAACAAGAAAAATGGTGGCAGGAAAGTGCTATTTTGTGAGTATTATCTTTTGTGGAAATGAAGGCATAGATGTTTTGCTGAGTCATAAGAACATGGACTATCTTTAAAACTCTTAATAAAGAAACAAGTATTGAAAGACTTTTCAGCTTAAACATAAATACATATTTTTTGGGAATGGCTATTTAATTTGGAACTGCCCAGTATCAACGTCTTTCATTTAAAGGCCTTTATTAATGCTAAAAGCAAATTTACATTGTAAATGTCTCATTCTCCTAAACTGCAATTTTACTTGGAAGGATTCCCTAATGCAGAAATTTGTATCTTTTTAGAGATTACAATTCATCGTGTTCTTAAGTATTGAACAAACAGGATAAAAGGGGATGGCAGAAGAAAACTCAAGCAAATCATAAACAGAATGCCTCATGTTTGTTAGTGCTGTGTGGCCAGCAGAATACTTGCCAAACTTACGATGAGTAGGCAAACAGAAGATTTATCCATATGATTTCTGAAGATAAATGATACTTGAAAAGAAACTTGGCTTGCCCAGAGCATACAGTGGGATTCTTTACTTAAAGATTTTGGACTCAACAAATACCAAATTCAACTTACAAAAGTAAAATAATAATTTCTCCAAAAGCTCAACTGGAATCACAGAGATCGGCAGCGTTCTTCCCAGCTCTGACACCACTAATGCCAAAGACTCATTCAGCTGCTGCTTTCTATGAGCCGTCATGGAGTTCTGCTTCATCTCTCCTACGCTGGCTCTCCAGTACTAAAGTTCTGCTATCCACTTTCCCAAAAAGGTGTTGAGAAAAGTCCAGCAAAGAAGGAAAAAAACCCACCACCACCAAAAACCCACCACACCAAACCCAACCATTTGAAGGTATTTAAGACTGGAAAACCATGGCTTATAATGAATGACAAAAGTAGCTTCTTTTATCCAAAAAGAAGTTCAATAA
Organism: Caloenas nicobarica; assembly: GCF_036013445.1. Classification (NCBI taxonomy): domain Eukaryota; kingdom Metazoa; phylum Chordata; class Aves; order Columbiformes; family Columbidae; genus Caloenas; species Caloenas nicobarica. Next base: position 25,314,951 of record NC_088246.1, on the reverse strand, counting down.
GTAATTTGACTGCTTGACAAAAAGTACCTGTAAGGGCCATTGATTACTAGTACTCTACAAACACAGATATAGCAAAATAATATTATTGGTGGCTCATACTAGAATTAAGGCTAAAAATAAGCTTCAATTTCTGACTACAATAAGCAGTTAATGAAAACAACACAGACAGCAATTTTGGTAGATTCGTAGACACTTTCAAGTCTTTGAAAGATATAGTGCAGCCAAGATGGAAATTACTATCTAGTTGCAGATACGAGAGAACGATGCCCTGTGTTTCAATACACGCATGATATCAGACTGCTGTTAAATCGACAACTTATAGCCACACACATACAGAAAGGAAGAAAATACTTCCAAACTAGTAGATACAAGACAAACATTACATAGAAGATCAAGACTACGTATAAGCCAGAAAAATTGTCTGGAGAAGGACATAAAAGAGTTTAGGAAAAAAAATTACAGAACTCCTTGCAACATTATTTTGGAAGAACAGGTTTAGCAGTCTGTATTTTGAGATCAATGCAAAGAGAAAAGCTGCAAAGAAAACTTCTCAAAAATATGTAGAAAAATATGATGACTCACCATACACATAATTTTTCATTTTAAAAATTTCCATTTTAAAAACGACTCTTTGTTAAGTCTTACCTGAGCAAACCTAGAACATTCTTCAGTTACAGCTTCATTCAACTTTTCTATAAGTCTTTGTGTAGATTTGACTTCATCATCTACGAATACAAATTATTCATATTATTTTTACACACTATGTGCACAACAACTTTTCAAAGGCCTAATCTCCTGCCTCAGTGAGGTCTTCAGCTTTTAGAAAGGCATCGGTTTTTGTTCCTCTATTTCTTGTTCCATCACACAGACAGATTCAGTTATTATGGTAGAACTGCATGTTCAAGAGGGGTAAGTGATAAGAAAAGGCTTTGTGTGTTAGAGAGCTCTAGAAAGATCAAACTTCACAGAAACATATTGGAGGGCAAAGAAATCATGCCACAAATTTACACAAGGGTAAATAATAGGATGACACATAAAGTAGGGATAGAAAACCAGCATGATAACATAAAAGCTCACCGAGGCGAAAAGTAGTAGGCAAAGAAACTTACTTAATGTGGGCAGGGAACCAGTGCAGGAATTCGAAGAACAGAGAATGAAACAAGCCCAAAAATACTTTGCTGATGCATTTGCTTATTATTTCAGTGAAGAATACAAGCTTATAGGTGAACCCATTATACAGTTCCTTACAATTAATTGACCTAATACAAATAGCATAACATGAATTGTAATACTGCCTATCCTTCTTTTTTTATACCATTACTTTTTTTTTTTTAAGTACCTTGAGTAACGGACTACTTCTAACAAGTAAATAATTTGGTACAAAACCACTTCAAAATGTTCTACAAAAACAACTTATTGGACAGCTACATGCCTGTGCTTGTTTTCTTTTAAAGACACTGGTATTCATACCAAGAGCTTCACTTCCATAATTCTGGTCACGTTACCTGCTTGTTGAATTTTCAAGGTCTGGAGCTCCAGCTGGTGCATTTTTTTAAGATCATTCATCTCTTGCAGATGACTGCGTACAAGCTCCTCTTTAAGACTGCAAAGTGCACTCTCTTTTTCTGCTTTCAGGTACTCACGAACCTGGTCTACGTGAGCTGAATAAACCAGGGATAGGCAAATGCGCTGTGCTTCCATCTGTAGCTGTAAATCAGTCTTTGAATAAAAAAATACATTTTACAAAGAGTGAGAAACAAAAAAAGAAAAAAATACAGTCTTTACTAATTTGTGAAATTAATAATGTGTTGAATGGAATGCTGCATATATGGTATGCATTAGGTAAATGTAAATATACACAGTTTGAAAAATTGAACTGTAACGAAATAGTATGACACTTCTTCAACTTAAAATAAAAATCAAATTAAATCAACAAAACCATATGCTTCAACTCCTATTTTGCAGCAATAAAAACACAGTGAATTTTACTCCAATCAAGTGAGAGCAATATCACTACAAGCAGAGTAATTTAAGAAAGTTCACTGCAAATACAGAAAAAAGACTGTAATAGCAGACTAGCAGACCTCAAAAACATTGATTTCCAAGGCTTTTAGTTCTAGTCTGCCCTTTTGGGGATGTCATTGCTAAAAACCTGTTTAAGATATGCCAATAATGAATTATTTAGAGTCCAAGTTTGAAAAGGTTTTTAGACACCTCTGGACCATAATGATTTTTTAGTTCTATGGCAGGAAATTGCAAGACCCCTACCACATCCTCATTAAAAAAATCAAATACATTATACACCTGTAGCTCTTTTCTATAATCTCAAAACTGTTTGCAGTGTGGTTTTGCTTATTATTTTACTTCTTAGGAAATGAAGGAACTGCAACACAACATAAAATTAGGCAGTGGTGGTATTAGTTCGCTGTTAGATGGATTTTTAGAACATGAAAACAAACAACCAACCAAACAACAACAAAAAAAATAGTAGAAGACTGTTTAACATCTATGTCCACAGAAAACTTAGTTGCATACTTCTTGCAGCATGTTATTCCACTGCATCACTGTATATAAATTTAAAGCCGGATTTACGATTCTAACACCTAATTAAATACTGGTAATTCAATATAACAATCTTTTCCATACTACCTGCAATTCATTTATAATACCAAAAAGTACAAGCAAAATTTCTCCAACAAAACATAAAGACTTATTAGACTCACACGATGTCTTCACACATTTCTCACACTCACATTGATACATTTCTTAAGTCATAACTGCATATTCAGAAAAATTCTTATAAAGGAAGATAAGTATTTCACAAATTTTATAAAAGACGACTGAAGAAGTCAAGAGTTTCATTATCTCTTTGTATTGTTTGAATGAGTATTTAGAGAACTGCAAAGTTAATCACAGAATAAAAAATTATGTCCTGAGTAATTTTTCACCTCAAGTCATATGCTATATCAAAGTGTGAAGCGCTCTAGACATCTTCTCTGTAGCTTTTTTTGTTGTTGATCTAATTGCATGTAAGGGAAGGATATTTCTTTCACTGGAAAATAGCGTTCTCATACACATCGACTACAGTTTTCATTCTGGCCATTCATGTAACCACTTTGAACCACCGGCCACACACACGACTACAGACCTGTACTTCACAGTGGCTAATACAAAAAATATGATGCAAATTTCCAAGTGCAAGCTCCTACAAATTTTCATAGGTAAATTATTTTTTATACTGCTTTATATAACATACCTGTTCTAATTTTAAGACATCCACTTGCTGCTGAAGATTATTATTTTCACTCTGTGCCACGGCAATTAATGATGTTTCACCTGTCAGCCTGTCTGTCATCCCATGCAAATGTTCTCCAAGACACTGCTGTTCTGGTTTCAATATCTGCTGAACTTCCTCTCTTTTTGTTACCTGATGACTGATATCTTTACCCAAACCTGGATTTCCTCTTACATTTATTCCTTCATCAACTTTACTCCTTGGACCAGGGGTTTTATTCCTACTTTCAGATGCTGGAGCACCAGTCTTTGGAGCTTTTCCTTTAGAGCATTTTGTCTTAGGGTCATTACTACTACTATTTCCTCTCTGAGCATGGCTAATTATGACTTCTAGTTCTTTACATTTTGCTAGAACTTGTTCTTTCTCATCTTTTAAGGATTTAACTTTTTCATTTAAATGACAAATTTCACTATGCTTTGACTTCAACTGTTCAGAGAGATCAGAAAGTCTCTGGGATAATTCCAGTTTCTCACGCTGGGTAACCTCAAGCTTTTCCATAAGTTCTGTCACATCTTTCTCAACAACTTCTCCAGCTTCAAGAGTGTCTGCCCTGGACACCTCGATTTCTTTACTCCCTTCAAAACCAGAAGTTTTAGTTTTAAATAAAACTGGTCTATTGCTTTGTAAGTGGTGAAGTTTTTCATTCAAAGCTTTGAGTTTGCTTTTATATTCAGCTTCCTGCTTATTCTTGTTCTCTTCTAACTCAGCTTTTGCCTTCAGAAGACTTGCACATTCTTTCTGCAGCTCTTTATAATTAGCTTCAAGTTTTTTCTCAGTAGACGAAAAGGCACTCTTCTGCCTTTCAGTATCCTCTTGGAGTAGACCATTTTGGTTTTTAAGTTGCTCATTTTCAGTAATCAGCTTTTCTAGTCTTTTTTGCAAGTCCAAAATTTCTGAGTTAGAGCTAAAACTCTCATTAAAAATGATATTTTCTTCAGAGCTTACCACCATACTTTTTAATTTCTCTTCCAGAGTTTTGTTTTCCCCCTTAAGAAGGTTATTATGTGTTTCCAGTTCTGAACATTTTTTTTGAAGGCTATCTTCTCTCTCCCTCATTTGTTCCTGCATCAACTCAGTTTTAAGCTGCAGCTCTTGAATTTCTTGTTCCAAGGTACCTTTTTCTTTTTCCTCTTGCCTAAGCATTTCAATCTCCTTCTGCAGCGCATGGATTTGAAGTGTCATTTCTTCAGATTTAGAATTTACAATAGACTGATGTAAATCTTTTAGGTTTGAAATCTCTAATATCAACTGATTTTGCTTTGTGATTAAATTGTCTTTTTCACATTGCATGGCTTCTATCTTTTGACTCATTTCATTTTGTACCTCACCTAACTGCTGTTTATGGTGCATATTCAAGTTTTCTTTAAGGCTTTCCATGTTCACCATGTGCTCTTTTTCTAAGTCTTCTTTAAGTCTGGAAAGTTCCTCTTCATGACTAAACAGCAGCTTTGTTCTCAGTCTCTCTAATTCTGCTTCTTGAGATTCTGCCATCCTGTCCAAAACTGCATCCTTCTCCCTTTCTAGCATTTCAAGTTTTATTTTGTAATTTGTGACTTCTGCCTCATGTTTTAATTCCAATTCCTTCCTAAATTCAGAGGCAGAAGCCAGCTGAGTTTTTAAATCTTCAATCACAAAATGGTATTTTTCAGATTCATTTAATCTACATTCCATATCTGCTATAGTTTGTTTGGCTCTTTGAACCTGCTCTCTTGAAAAATTCAGTTCTTGGTAAAGATCTTCAATTTTAGTTTGTTGAAGACACTTCTCTGCTGAAATGACTTCCATCTGTTGTGACAATTCTTGCTTTATTTTTTCCCTTTCATTATTAGCATCTTGCAATTTCACATTCAATTCACTAATTTTAATATTCATTAAATGCATTTGATCTTTATCAACATTCTCATTCAAACATAGACTTGAAGTTTTCTCCAATTCTACTTTTTGTTGTAAAAGACGTTCTTCTATTTCCATTGCATGTTGCTTAATTAATTCTTGCTTCATTTGTACAATCTGCTGGCCGTGCACTTCATCTAATTCAGCCTGAAGTTGTGCCAGTCTCCTTTGTGTTTCTAATTCCATTCTTTGCACAATGTCAGCTTCAGACTGGCTGTCTTTATGACACCGTTTCTGCAGTTCTTCCACAGTTCCCATTAATTGTTTTATTTCATCAGAACATTGTCTGTCTTTCTGTTTGTAGGTGGTAAGTTCAACCCTCATATTACTTATCTCCTGGTTCTTTAGTGAAATCTGTTCTTTCAATTCTTCTAGTAATTTACTGACATCTGATAATTTTTCCTTAAGCTGAAAAGAATTTTTTTCTTCTTCCCCAAGTTTTGCTTCCAGCTCTTCAACTAACGCTTCTTTTTCTTGTAGTTTACTCAAATCTTCTTCCTCATTTTTGTGTTTTTCCTTTAAAAAATGAGCAAAACCATGTGCTTACTTTTAGTTTATCTGAACATAAAAGAACGTTTATAGACTTAGATATTTAAATACAACGCCTTTCTTTAGAAGGCTAGTGATCATTTATAAAAACTAAATATAAATTATTTGTTTACCTCATTTGGAGATTTTCTGTACTTTTGGAATAAGTGACAAACCCTGTTCCGATCGCATTTCCCCTCCCCTATGTCCAAAAAATCAATTCAATTTTTTCCAGTTGTGTTCTGATGCTTAAAAAAAATTTGTGGTACAATCTACTGAAAACTTTGTCTCTTGTCACTTTTAATGACATTTAATTTTTTTAGGGACTTCTAAGATATTTTCCATTAGGGATAATTTTTTAAATGTACACGAAGAAAAGAATTCATTCTTTCCCTCAGACAGAAACGATTGTTCAAGCAGGATATTTTATTTTTTTTCCTGACAAAGTAATGTCATTTAATGAAGTCATTCTAATACAGAGTATAGCTTCATCATTTGTTGTAAATATTTGTGCAATTTTTTAAAACACAGTACATCATACTGGCACAAAATTTCCAGTTTTAAGTTATACAAATATTATGTATTAGTTAACAGAAGCAGTCTTAAAAATCTAAAATCTTTGTATGTATTATATACAGCACACTTATAATCTGTGCTTTGACCCTTAAATTTCCACAAGAACTACAAAATCCTGAAAAGAAAGAAGCTATTAGGAAAACGGATCTTTCTAGTAAGGAACGTACCATTTCATATGTTGTGATTTTGTCCTGAAGACATGTAATTTGCATTTCAAATTCTTCATTCTTTTTTTGATAATTCTTCAGCAGACACTCTTGTTCTTCTAGCTGTTGCTGATGTGAAAGTATCTGTTGCTTGGCTTGCAATAAATCGGCAGCTGTGCAACTATGGCTGGTGTTTCTTAGTGCTTCACTTGCCTGCAACTTGAATGTTAAAAAAAATAAAACCTTTTTCAGAAACAGCTTGCACTACAGAAAGAGGATCTTTACTTTCTTTTTCCACATCACGAGCCCAAAGACTACAGCAAAATTTTACAAGTTTTTTAAGGAAGAACCAAAATATCCTTATTCTTTCGGGATGGCCAACCAATTAAAAGTATTTGATATTAATTTGCTTTATGATGAGCTTGCATAGGACAGCAGTACCTCAGAAACATTTCTAAGCAGCAAAATTAATTACATGTAATTACTGTCCCCAAAATCAGATTTTTACTAATGAAAACTCAGGCCTCAGAATATTATGCACTTGAAGCTCAAAAAAGCTACATAAAGTACTTAAACACCACAAAATGCTACAATATTCAACTACAACACTGCCAACTGTAGTCACGCAGATGCAGATTAACAGCGTCTATGGCACCTCAATCACCAGTGCTTTTCAGAACAAACGCTCCTCTGAAACTTTGTTATTTAAATTACCTTCTAATAACATCACAAGAGGCAGGTTTTACCCAAAAACATAGGAAGGACTGGAGCATGAAATGGTGCCCCACTAAAGCTGAGGACTGGCTGTTCTGAACAGGCTGGATTTCAGCCCAAAGCTCTGAGAACTAATTACACAAGTGCTTTTCACTAAGACAACTGCCATCATCCACTACTTACAAGAAGCTAGCACCACATACTAGGAAGAAAATAAACTAATCTTTTACTATTTTATAGTGAGTCAGTACAATAAACCAGGTACTATAATGATAACTGTAGGACCAGTAAAGTGACTGCTGATCAATTCTTCAAAAATGCACACAAATTTCTGTGTTTCTGCAGGAAGTAGCCATTCATGGATCCTCAGAAGTGACACCAATTTTCAAACCCAAATAAATATTGGTAGCACTGTAACTTACATGCTGAAACTGAATTTGCAGTTTTTGACTTTGTTCAGTGAGCTCTAAGAACTCCCTCATAGTTTCATCCTTTTCTTTCCGTGCCTGCTGTAGGTTAGCAGTGAGCTGAGTGATAATGTCATCTCTTTTTTTGATAGCAGCTTCAAATTCTTGCAGCTATGAAAGATAAAATTTAAACTATCAGCGCACATCAAAGCCACAGACAAAAAAAATACTAGCTTATTGTAGTTACTAACCTCTCCATCTAAAAGATGTCACAAAGACCTACTCGAGCATTTATGTTTTCACAAACTCTGTTTGTAAACACTTCACAAACAGATTTCTTCCCCACATTTAACAACACATGACCTCTCCATAAAATACATTTATCAAAGAACAAAATCTGAACCTTTAAGAAAGTTAATTAGTTAAATATATAAACTGCTTTTAAACCAAAAAGTGTGGCCACATAAACAAACCATCATAAAGAAAGCCAGAGTATCTTTCAAAGTTCTTTTCAGAGCACTGCAGTGAACTCCTACTTTAAAAGCATGGATCTAGTGGAAATACTAGATATTTGTTGTAACGGGGAATATTACGAACAGATCAGACATTAAGTGTGTCATATCTTTCCTTTTGCACCTGCTCAATGAAATTGAATAACTAAATTTATCTGTTTGTTATATGATAATTTTCAACTTTTTAATGCAATCTTTCTCTTTAATAAACAGGCAGAACAAAAGCACAGAACATATCTTTCACATTCCCCTTTTAAAATCCTTCTGTTTCTTCTGAAAAACAAACCACATGTATTTCTCAACTGAGACATTATGCACTGTACCACTATCACCACCATCAAATGAAAACCTGCTGCAACTCTGAAAATACTATTGTACCACAGCCCATTTTGTTCTAATTTATTTTTAATTTATTTTAAAAACAGTAATCACAGTCATTTAAAAAATGCAAACATCTTCACTTTCACCTTTTTCAGGAAAAAACTAACAGTAGTCACAATTGTGAGAAACTAAAATTGTGCTTATGTTCTTTATTATGCTATAATTATGACTGTTATGTTTAGCACAACAGATACAAGACACAGTAAGTAGAAGCTAAGTTTGACTTAAAATGCAACACCAGAGATTCACCATCAGACAAAGGAATGATAAACCACCTCCTCTAGGGCAACCACTTAAAGATTACTCTAGCATGGTGAAAAACAGGACATCCATTTTCATGAGTAAAATACAAATGAAAGCAGAAAAAAATATAATTGTGCAGTAATAATGAGAGTGAAAATGACTGAACATTAGAACCATCTTGGTATTCTATAGTACATTGCAAAAACTAGAAAAACACAACGATGTGACCTGAATCCAAATTAAAAGAGATAAAGTAAGACGAAGCATGACAAAGCACTGACTTGAGTGCACAGTACCGCTTGATTTAACTGGAAAAATAAGTATTTAATATTCTTTACTTCAAAACCTAACTTTCAATTCCAGTGGTATTTCTGAAGTAAGAAATACTTCCCTGTAATCCCAAGTTATTAGATGTCTATTAAAACATTCTGCCACAGTTGCCATGTATTTCAGACTGTGAAGTCAAGGATCAACCGAGTTATTCCTTAGGAAGTAAAACCTGTGGTTTTTTTGATCTTGGAGGAAGACGAAGGTATTAAAAAATGCAGTTTGCACAACTAGAGAAGAATTAGGACTTTTCTTGAAGTAAATTGTCTTTGCATTCCTGATTTGAAGAAAATCACTGTGAAGAAGACTGAATTTTAGACACAAAATACAGAGAAAAAGGACAGACAATGCAAATGCCCTTCAAAGAAACAGAACACATGGTATGTGATTGAAAGAAATTATGTGTAATTCTATAGCACACACTGACTGCATTCTGAAGAACTGCCATAAGCGTGAGCTCTTTCAGGTGATGCTCTTGCATTTTGCGTGTACCCGAGTAGCAAGTAGAAAGCAACATAAGGTAATTATACCTGTTGCAATCCTTCTGTACCATATGCTGCCCTCATTTCTTCTAGCTCTCTGTTTAGCTCTTCGATCTCTTGCTGTTTCCCAGCCAATTCATTCTCCATCACCTCTAGCTGCTTGGGAGAGTGCTGAATTCCATGCTCAGAACAAATCTCTCCAACTCCAAATTCTTCTTCCTAAATCAATCCAAGTTCCTTAACATGCCAGTTTTTATGCTTTATCACAGTAAGTATACTCAAACATAAAATTCTGTATCAAATGCCATCTTAGTACATTAACATACAATACAGCATTGAAGATCTTATTGCCATGGTAACCTCCTTTGTTAGTATAATTCACATCTCAGAAGCACTGACCCAATATGTTTCTGCAAGTTCTGCTTTATAATCTTAGCCTCAATAGAAATAGTAAATTGTTTTGTGTTTCAATTTTAATGATAAACTATATTAATATATCACAAACAACGCAGATGCAGAGCACAGCATGCAAAATAAGAGTATTAGTCAGCAACATAGTTTTTGTTCACAGCAAATTGTTTGTGGTTTTTAGTATTCACCATTAGTATTATGATTCAATTTGCAATACTGTACCCTGATTAAGTCTGCAGGTATTGCTGTTCTTGTCACAAAACTGCAACCATTTACCTGTATAAAGACAATTTCTAAATATGTTATTATTTGAAATAAAGCTTAATTTCTATTTTCCATTCATTTGAATCTTATGTGATGATTCCTGCAGACCCATGGTAATTTTTATGCTACAAAAATTTACTTCATTTGAAATACACAATAGCATTATGTATAGTAAATTGCATCAAAGTAAGCATAGGTAACAGGTAAAATACCTAAAATTGCAAAAATAGATACTACTGTCTAAAAACAAAAAGCATATTATGAATTTGAACATCTAGAGAAAACAAAGGAATTCAGTTTTAAAGGTCAATGCAAAGCTTTATACTTTAAATGTTTAAAATACAGTAGTATTGCATTTAAAATTAATGTTTAATATGTCTATATATTACTAAGGGTAGTTACGCTTTCTAAAAGACATCTATGCATCCCAAGATTTGCTATTTCTGAAAGTCACCATTCAATAGTGGATGAAAGGCAGTATCATAGACTCTCACCCTCAATTTGAAGGTATTTCTTAGAGATTGCAAAAGAGTAGATATTATACATTTAACATAGAACATTTGAAAAAAATCCTCTTTCACTCACCTAACACCGCAATCCCTTTCAGCTTCTATGACAATATTGATCCTACAGACTGTGCAAACCAATAATGACGAATCTCCAAAAGGCAAACACAAGCCAAAGGAGCAGTCATACGTTAAAAAAAAATTCCAAATGAAAAGAATATGCAGTGTCCTCGTGAGTAACCATAACAGATAGGCAGGCTTTTAAAACAGCAGACCCATGTTTTAAAATGAGAAAGCAAGAACAGCTGTATTTCCCCTTAAAGCTGTTTATTACATCAGAGCCTGAAACAAAAATAATGGTAGTAGAGATGGAAAAGCATCATAGCATTTCAGACCCAAATACTACGTTTACATCAGACATCTGCCACAGCCTCGATCAGGGGCTATTTGCAAAGGACTGTCATGCCTGAATAAATCAATAAGTTACCCAACATGAAAGTACACTGTTATAAATGGGATCAATATAGTCATCGAGCCTGTATTAAGAGAATGAATATACCTGCGTTAGACGAGAATTTGCAGAGCTGACACGGTGCCCTTTCAGTCCCTGACTTCCACAGTAAAAAGGAAGACATCACGAGAGATTACTACCTTATTTTAGAAAGAATAAAGAAAATTGCAGCAAACAGCAGTCCAGGCAATTCCCAGAAGCACTGTACATCGCTTGGGTATTGCCAGATGTTCGCTGTACATTCAAACATTCAAGTGTCTATACAGTGCCTGGCACCAATGTCTTTATTCAGATTTTGGCACATGTCCCAGATTAATAATACTAATACTTTAATATAAACTCTATTATGAAATACTTATTTTCCTTTTTTTTAACTCCCATTTTATTTAGGCTTAATTGATAAAGATATAGTGTATGATTCCTGTAATCTACCACAGTGGACATGCTTCTCTTCCTGTGAATCATTTCTGTGTGCAACAAAGACTCTCAGATTCTTTATAGCAAGGGCTACTAGGAAAGACATAAAAGACTTATCTCATTAAATGTTCCAGACTCCTTAGGAGCTGAAATTTCTACAAAAGACCCTTTACTTATACAAGGGATTTTGCTACACACATTCAAAACAACTGTCTGGAACTGCAGAAATCCCCCCTCATTTCATGGGAGCTCAGCTCTTAAACATCACAGGAGTGAACCACAACAACACGGTAGCCCATGCTGTTTCTCATCTGGTATCTTTTCCTTACAAATGTCTCATGCTTTCTTGTAAAGTGCAAGTTGAAGCACAACAAGACAACAAACCGGACTGTAATCTGTGGGAAAAGCCGCCAGACCCCCGCAGCAGGGCGCGGGGTGACGGGAGCCTCGCCAACAGCCTGGCGACTTCTGGCGCGACAGCAACGCTGCTGTGTCAGAGCAGACAGACGTCTGGGCCTGAGTTATTAGCTTCAAAACATCTTAATTTAAAATTAATTTTTCACTCGTCTGCAATACATGAATATTGTAGTCCAGATACTAACCTCAGTGTTAACAGATGTCTGCACAAGGCCTATTGAGGAGCGGCTGGGGGAGCTGGGGCTGTTCAGCCTGGAGAAAAGGAGGCTGAGGGGAGACCTGATCGCTCTCTACAACTACCTGAAAGGAGGTTGTAGCATGGAGGGTGTTGGTCTCTTCTCCCAAGTAGCAAGAGAGAGGACAAGAGGAAATGGGCTCAAGTTGCACCAGAGGAGGTTTAGACTGGATATTAGGAAAAACTTCTTCACAGAAAGGGTTGTCAGACATTGGAACAGGCTGCCCAGGGAAGTGGTGGAGTCGCCATCCTTGGAGGTGTTTAAAAGACGTGTAGATGTGCTTAGGGACACGGTTTAGACGTGGACTTGGCAGTGCTGGGTTGACAGTTGGACTCAATGATCCTAAAGGTCTCTTCCAACCAAAACAATTTCTGATTCTTATTGGACTTCTGTGCTTTGTTTCATGGCCCCAGTGGCTTACCCATATAGAGATCTTCTGCAAGCCCATAAATAGTATTGCTATAGACTCTTATAATTTCCTCTTTTAAAGCTTTGCACTCCACCTTTAATGCTGAAATGTCTTTATGCCTTAATGCCTTATGATGCTCTTGGTTACATACCCTAGCAAACAACCAAACATTTAAAGTAACAATCAAACCTCATCACATTTTCAGATAATGGAAGCAAGGAGTAACAAGAGCTCTGGGTATAATTGCATAAACAAATAACCACAAATTAAGAAAAAAATTTTACAACATGACTGTTTTGGTGAACAAAAGACACGAAAAAAGTGAAGGTTATGGAAATCCCTCAAAAGATGTTCCGTTTGATTTTGCTTCCTTGCTGTATTTTCAAAATAATTCACAGAAACAGTATCTACTGATATAAAGGATAATTTTTAGGCTATTGGCGAAAAATAAAGGTATCGTTTGTATTGCATCAGCAAATACATACACTTAAGACAAATGAGAGGAATCTCCTTCCGGAGAAACACACGGAAAACCAAAGTCCACCACTGAAATAAGGCAGCAATTCATGACAATTGCCATTAGAGGTCAGGATTTAATTTATGAAAGCAGTGTACCCCTTTTAATGTTCCGTAGACCTTGGAAGACCTGATGGTGTACTTCAGAAATAACAGTAATAATATGTAACTACTTGTAATTTTAATGCCAGTACTACAGAGATTTCCCTTCATAAATAGCAAATTCACGCTCAGTATAACTCAATACATGTTGTTCAATCACTGAAAAAAGTAGAAAATACCTTAATGCATGAAAATAATATAACCTATTGCAGACTGGCAAGCAGACTTCTGATATAAAAAGTGCTCTGATTTGGTAGTAGAGACACACAGAAGCATCTGGAATGGATTAGCAATTTTACCTCATGTTTTCATTTCCCCCTCGCCCTTTTCTTTCACATTTTGGCCATCTGATTCCTTCACAAAAATTAATACTTAGACTTCCAACACTGCTTGTTAATGTTCTTAGCCTCTCCTTAATTTTCTAGTTATGTCACAACTGACTATATGAAACTTAGCTAAAATTAGCAACTAGAGTAACTTGGGAAAATTAATTTCAGGTTTTTGTTTGTTTGTCTGTTTGTTGTTTGGTTTGGGGTTTGTTTTGTTGTGTTTTTTGGTTTTTTTCCTAATACTCTATAAATGAAAAGCATTTTTAGTTTGTGATTAAAATAATCCTTTTCAGAATGCTAAGAAGGTCATGGATCTGAAAAAAAGGTAAGCTCAAGATTTAATACAACTTCATAAATATGCTATTACAGACAAAATTTAACTTATTCTCATCTTCCTCAACTGAAAAGGCTTTAGATCGCTTTATTAACAGGGTAACCATGAACGTAAGTAGACCCTTTAATAATAAAAGTAACATTGCAGCTGACATGAAACATATTGACAATTCAGTTCCTACAAGACATGCATTCCTAAACATATTGTTTCCTCCTTGCAGATACTAACCAATTGTCATTAACTGGAATTTAAAAGTGCTTATTAAGACAGCAACTCTCACCACTTGAGTCTGTTCTTCACTAGATCCAGTATCATGTTTTTATTCACAACTTTTGCATTGCCTACTTATGTCTTAGAAAATAACTCTCAAGGAAGCAAAAGGTCTTTTTCCAGGAATTAGAATAAGAAGTGCTAGAAACCCATCTGTTGTTGCATTTTTGAGGAAGCCTGCAATTTTGAGGAAATCTGCAATTTTTAAAAAGCACATTCAGAAGGCAGTCTGGCTGCAATTCTATTGTCTTTAGTATCTGAAAAATTGCTCCCTAGTATACTCTGTAGGCACCCACAGAAATCTTTGAAGAATGAAGATGGGTAAAGGTACCTGTTTCATTTTAAAAACAATTTTCACATATAGAGCTTTGAATTCAACTGATGCTAACAGTGAAACACTAAAAATCAGAACATATTCACAATTACCATAAGGCATCATGCTAGATCTTTCTGTATTCTGCTTCCTTATGCAAAGATTGTATTTTTCTTGGGTTTTTGCAGTTTCCTACACTGCTTCCTACAACCTCAGAAGTTATCAAAATTTCTTAGCCATATTTCATTATATATGTAATACCTCTCACTTGTAAAAAAACCTGGAACATCAATGCCATTGTCAACTGTTTTCTAATGGTTTGTTCTTCACATACTGCATATTCCATTTAATAGTAATCACATACCATGGTGACGCATATTCTAAAAAGGTGCAGGAAGGTCATAGCAGTTGTTCAAACATGTATTTGCTACACTCTCAATGGCAAACCGTGTGCACATACTGCCCTATCATCTTACCATACATAAAGCAAACTCAGATTCTTTTTGTTCTTGACTACTTTAATTCCTGGGACAAAATAAAACACATTTTATCTATGAAAAATACTTAATCTTTAAACAGATTTTTGTCCCCAGATAGTGTTTGCTTCAACCCCTTGCACCTATCCCTCCACAAAAATCTTCTTTCTTGCTTGCCTGCTTGCTTTCTTGCTTTCTTTCACAGTACTCCCCAGCAGCTGGACTGGAATCTTCGATTCCAAAAGTGCTGGTCTCGGATTTTTTTTTTTTTTTTTTTTTAAATTTGCGTCACAAAAAACATGCCATAAGAATGATCGCAACTGACCAGATCATGGGTCCATATGGTTCAGTAATTTGTATTTGAAAGTAGCCCATAATGAATATGTGGGAACATTTTCCCTGTAATCCCAAGTGCCTACTCCCAACACACCAGAAGAAAGTGAGGGTGCTTATAAACAAGGTCAGGAGGAAGATGTGGGAGAGAAAGAATCAAACTGAGGAAGAGAGGGATGGGAAGAGAATTCAGCTAAAAAGGCTGAGACCAGATCTATGGAGGAAGCTGTAACTGGGATTGATGAAAGAGATTGCAAAGAAAAACTATGGCTTTCGTCTAGGACAAGTTGAGCTGAACATTAGGAGGACCCCAACATAAGATGAGGGAATAAAGGAGAAGGGGCTTTCAAGGCAGAGAGAAAAAAATAATAAAATAACAAAGAAGGAAAAACAATGCTTGGGTGAAGGTGGAAAGGCTGGGAAAGAAACTGGGCTTCAGAATGACTGAAGAAAGAAAAATTAGAGAAATAGGCTGAAAAGCCTGTAACAGAGGTGACAAACTCATTTTCACCAGGGGACACATGAGCCTCGCGGTTGCCTTTAAAGGGCCGAATGTAATTTTAAATTTAAATTACATAAAATTCTAAAATTACATTCGGCCCTTTGAAGGCAACCGCGAGGCTCATGTGGCCCCAGGTGAAAATGAGTTTGACACCCCTGGCCTATAAGATCGAGCTAAGAAACCAAGCAAGAGGAAAAGGGCATGGGCAAGAGAAGGTGTAAAATTCACAGGAGCTATTACAAAGAAGGGAAGAATTTACAGAAAAACAGGGTGCAGAAAACAGACACAAAATTGGTCAAAGGGAACAAGCTGGGAGAAGGAACAAGTGAAGACAGAGCATTTAAGCTGGGCAATAAAGTCCTTCCAGTTTTCAGGGCATGTCCAGACTGCCCACTGTGGTCAGTATTTTACTTTTGCACCGTGCAGTGCAGGCCAGGGACACACTGTCTGGTGTGTATATTCCCTGAGGCTTCACAGTGAGCAGCTGTAATACTAGTATGGAACAAACAGTTATTCCAAGGTGTAGTCACCTCCTCTTACAAAAGGCTAAATCAAGAGATGAACAAAGTATTCTACACTAAATTTACTTGGGTAATGGAGACTCATTCCATTACTTCATCCCTTTTACTTGTTGCCAAGCTTAAGATTCTGGGGTGTGTTTTGCAGAAGTGTTTAGTACAGAGATCTGCAAAACAAAACTCAGACTGTCACTACAAAATGCGATTGTTTGAGACATGAAAAGTTAATTTTTTAAACTAGAAACAATAGTTACTGTACTGCGATATTCCATGGCTATCTCTTCCAGGCATATTCTCGACCCACAGTTATGCATGAGGTAGTTTACTCCTTACAAACATAACAAACTGTTTTATTTGGCAATACCAAAGTTCCACATATGTGGATATGATATAGAGATAGCTTAATAAGTGAAAGAAAACAAAACAACCCCCCCTAACAACAAGCGATACAAAGGCAATTGCTCACCAGCTCCCAGCAGCAGACTAATGCCAGCCAGTCGCTGAGCAACAGCTGCTTTGGAACTCATTAAAACCCTAATCAACTTGTTAAATACTTTCCCACAGAAAATTAATAGAAATTGTGCACAGCCACAATTCCAATGGCAACACGAAGCATTAATACAAGCGTAATGATGACATTGTTACAACAGTTCATAGATCTACTGCATTATTGATTATAGTAGCTATCTCATTATGTAGTTGACACAATGCTTGTTTAATGGCACATTAATCATACCAGTAATGACATGCAACAGCTTTCTCTATAATATCACGTCTGCTCTTTCTTTCCTTTTCTTCTTGAAAAACAATGCACATCATTGCAGTAAACATGTAAAAGAAAAAGTTGAAAGAAAGGTTAGGAAAAGTTTTACTTCAATCTTACCTCAGAACTGTAATCTTCTACTGTGGTGGAAATTTCGCTTTCCGGCTAAAATAAAATATTAAAATGTTTACAATTATGGCACTCTAAAAATATTAAACAAGACATTTTCCATCTGTTTCTGAGAATGTAGACAGTATTCCAAAATATTAAGGCATAGATGAATTTGACTAGAATATACAGAAAGCGAAGGCCACCTTCACCTCCTTGAAATCCCAGCTTCGAAAAAGAAAAAGCTATCTTGCTGTTCAATTATCATAATGGAAACATAATAATTACATGAAAAAGTCTTCTAATGAAAATACAACCTACAGGTACAAAATAATATTTTGGAAATGTAACTTTTTTCTTTAAAGAAATAAGCAGTACCAAAAAGATCCTGGCATAAGTTCAAACATAGTAAGTAATCACAGAAAAGGGCAAAAAACTTTTACATTGAAGCTTAGGCTAGAGTGAGAAAATATGAATTCTCAAAGGAAGGTGACTACTGAAAATAATTCTCTATTTTTTTTATGGTGATTTGGCCAGATACGGGATTTTTAAAACATTAATATATTGTTGGTCCTTTCTGAATACCAATCTCAAGCAAAAAAAGACCAAACAACAAAAACCCACAAACAAACCAAAACAAACTAAAATAAAAAATAGCAAAAACCATACGGTGCTCCATCAGTTTAGAGGTACAATATTTGTTAGCAGCATAAATAATATTTCTAAAATACCTCCTTCAACTCTGCATCTAAATAGTTTTTTTGGCTGTTAAGACTAAGTATTTTTGCCAAGGGATTTATTGAAAACAAGTACAGAAAGATGGCCAAATGAACTGAGTTCAATGGATCTGTCTTCTGTGCTAAGGTGTTCATCCAAACCCTGATAAAAATACGTTAAAAAGACTTAAATCCTATGAGCTCACACAGTAGATTCCAATGCTGGAAGACTTAATGCTATTCTTTTGCTGTCAGAATCAATAACATTACAAGCAGTCAACATTCTCCAGGCCCTCATCTTGCCCTCCAAGCAGCTCTGTTCCGTGCCTGAGACGCAACCAACCTTATTTCAAAATCTAGCTCCTTCCATGATTAAGCCACACACTCTCTATGCTTCCATTCTTCTTCGGTCAACAGAAGGAAGTAGGTTTTACACAGCTCATCTGTCTGAACCACAGGGGTCCAGTTTAAAAGGAAAAACTTCAGAAAATTCATTGATACACACACAACATGCTTGTAAAGGATAATGGCAACGAAGCTATTTTTAAGTCCTCTCAATACTTTATGGAATTTGAAATAGGTTTCTGTTACACACTGACTTCAGGCTGTTAGTTTACACATATTCTACCAATTACGCCTCACTGCATTTCCTTGCTACAAACAGCTATTCTCTTCTGGCAAGATGCTTTAATTCTTTATGTAATGTTTTCTTCACTGACAAGGTGGTTGATAGTTGCCTATGAAGAGTCTTTGAGATGTCTGTTCAGTGTATTTTAACTATCTCCATCAACTTTGCAGGTAGTACCTTTAATGATAGCACTTAAATATTCAGAAAATTAAAAACACTTTCATCTGTATACTTTCTTCAGAGGAAACGAGAATAATCAGCCTGTGGAACACAGGAGGTCCATTTCAGAGGAACTGTTTTCTGTGTGCAGTTAAACATTACTCATAAGTCACATTTTCTGGCACTGGATGCCCAATATTGTCACAGGATTCACAAAAGAACACATATGTGGAATTGGCCATGAGAACTGAAAAGTGATTTTTATGTTTCTTTAGAAAGCATTCACAGGTGACAATAAAATGTTTTCCAGGAATGAAAATCCAGTGCTAAACTATTCCAATTGCAATGGATGAGAATATTAAAAGGTGAGAACCAAGACTGAGAATTCGTGGAACCGAATTCTACCTGAAGTTAATAGACTTTTTTATGACCTCGGTGTAAACTGTTACAAAAATGTGACTCCAAAATTCTGGATTCATTCTTGAATGTGTATTAGCCAGTGGTAGAAGAGAAAACTATTTTATTTTAGCTTCGCTGGTTTCATATGGGTCACTAAGTGCTCTATAGATGATCACAGCCTGACTAAGACTAATTAAGAGGACCATGAGTAGGAAGGGAGGCAAAGAGAATGTAAACTGAAAATCCCAGTCATGAAACTCTCTCTGTAGGTCCATCCTGAACTTTATGGGTCCTTAGTATTTGTAGAACATTCTGGATACAAAGTACTATTCTTATATATTGCCGTGTCACGTCTTTCTTAGTTCCTAATCCGAAACCCATTCAATTAAAAGGAATACATTCCCTGGTAATTTATAATCCAAACCAATTGACTACCATCAGATTTAAATAGAGTACATCATAGTGGAGATAAACCACTCTCAAATCTGAATATAATCTGCAGTGAAGTAAACCAGTCCTGAATGTATAAATTTCTTGTCTCAGAAAACATCACCAACAGGGAAGTAAACTAAGAATTTATTTAGGTTTCTATTCTTTGGTAATGTGACATTAGAAATGTTTATTCTAAAATGAAATACTCTGTAAATGTGCATGTGGGTAATTTCCACATCTCTAAATCTATTACAGATCACCATTTACAGACAGAAAGGAAGGCATCATACCAGAGGGTTTCTTATGCATCCAAGAAAACTGGCAAGATATCCTGGCAATCTTTTGGCCAGACAGTAAATGGAAAGATGACTGGCTTCAGTCAGAACCATATGCTACTGAGAATCTATTGTCTTTTCTTGTGGCACTGACTTCACTATCGAACAGACCATTTCCAAACATTTATCTTCATTCTTCAAGTTCAAAACATTTTTCAAGGGATTCTTGATTATCTAAAGTGACTGGGCTAATTTTTACTACATTTTATTTATCCATCCTTTTTTTCAATTCCTCCACCTTACTGTACATTCCAGAATATACCTCTTCTCTAGTCAAAGCCTTTGGTTGCTCTTTGCTTTCATGCTTCTATGAGTGCAACGCCTTACCCACATTCAACACCTATGTCTTTGTTCACTGAGGCGTTTCTGTTTCTCCAAACTGCTTATGTTTCCATATTTCTGTCACTTTTCTCCCTTAGTTCTTCTCAAGAATCCTACCCAGTGTCTCCTCCTTACTCTGTTTCTGTTCCTTGCCTGTCAAGTCTCAGGCACTATCAACTGGAGTGAGTTATGGAAGTCAAACAACAACATGGAGCTCTGAACTTTATCACCTACTTGAGTAAACAGTTAAGCTATTCTAAAACTATTACCAAATGGATTTGTCCTGTGAAAAACAAAAGACGAGTTACTAATCCAACCTCAGACAATTAGCAGGTATTCTTCATCACAGAACTTTGTACTTTTCTTTTCTAAGAAGCTTTGTGTAATAGCTTTTACTACCCAGGTGACTCAAGGACAATATTACTGTGCCACAGGTTAATTTCTTTTGCTTTCCTGGCATTAGTACATTCTTGCAAAGCAGTCTGCTCTGATGCATCGTTTCAAGACTTCTCAGAGAAGGTAATCTCAGCAATTATTTACCGTGAAACTGGCTTTTGCTTTCTTCCATTTTTAATTCCAGGAAGTCACAAAAAGAAGCAAAAAGTTTTATTGATCCAATTTATATCCTGGGCTCTGCCTTCTAGATTATTTTTAGATTTATATGGAAAAGGACACTATGGATGTCAAGATCAATAGATATCATGGTGCAACAGAATAAAGACAGAAACCAAAGACAATCAGAAACTCAATATATTATTCTCTCTGTGAGACGAAGACAAAAAACATTTAACATGACACAAATTAAGACCCAGAGGCATTAACCAAGAAACGCCAACTGATATTTCTCTAATAAATCTTGTAAATAGACTGCTCATCTGACAGAGGATTGAAAACCTTGTAGAAATTACAAGTAAGTTCAGCTAGAAGGTTAAATGGAATGGATAAGGACAGTACAAAACAATGACAGCTCTTCCAGATTTCTTCCAACTAGTTTCTGTAGCCTGAGGGATTACTGGGGGATGGAGGAACCCACCCTTAGGAAAAGAAAGGAAATAAAAGCCAAAGAGATGACTGTAAAAAATAACTTTGAATTCTCTAAACAGACTTTTGCCCTCCCTGAAAAAGAACTCCTCTAACTTCAGATGGGGAATAAGCTCCCAGAGGAGTACCTCTATTTCACTTTCTGTTATTCGTATTGAGTAAGAGAACCCTTTGTTATTTGTATTTGGACATGCTAATTCTGCTGGGGACTCAAAAATCATACTAGAAAAACTGCAGGGAGATAAACCTCTATCCACAAAACTACCACAAAGAGCTCAGTCAGGAGTTTTAGTTAGTAAAGTTAGATGTTCTGAGTCTATTTTGTGGTACAGAAAGAACAATTCTAGATATGAATTGCAGTAAAATATGAAAAAAGTGTAATCAAAATTTAGCTAGAAGTGTCCTGCATAATGCCTCCAGTAATCTTGCCTTACTCTCCTGACACAGCAGCCTATAAAGATTTAATGTTGGGTGAAAAAGCAAACAGCTCAAGAAAGCTGTCTGTAATTCTCCATTGCAGGGATTAGCCTGAAACTGCCTATTACATTGGCTGCCATTTCAACTCAGCAAGCTCTAATCCAATTACTGTAATACAGGCTTTCTGTCCAAATCATTGCACTTATAAGACTAAAAACAGTAAATTATGTCTGCCCCTCCATCAGGGTAACCTGTTTTTTTTTTTAAACACAAAAGCAAGAGATTTTCAATAAGTGTCATTTCTCTACTACTTCTCAGCTGCTGGAAATGAGATAATGGAGCCAAAATAGTTTCGAATGCTCTATCCTAGCACAGGACTGACAAGTCAAAATGCGGAGCATCCATCTGTACCACATCTCCCAGAAAAGTCTGCATTTACGTGCACAGAGCTGGGAATCTGTCTTGAGTTGCTTGCTCAGAATGTCACTCGCATCCCTTCAGAGGCACTACTTTCAAGAATGGAATAAGCTATTCTGTAAATAACATCAGCATCTCTTGACCCTAGATACATATCTGGAACAACATATCACATCATATGAATTCACCTCCACTTAGAACTGAACTGGACTGCCACGGGACACCCTGCAACCTTCCCAGAGCATCTACCTTCAGCCACTAGCAATCGGGATTATATTTCATTAAGTAGTAAAAGTAGACCATCTGTTTATCTAAATTCATTCCTCCTCCCCGTTAACCAGAAAGACTCAAATTACAGGAAAGGTGTGTAGCTTTGCATTTTGCTGTAGCCATAGCTGCAGTGATCAAAAATCCACTGTAATTTGTAAACTTCTAATAAAAGAAAAAGCACAAAATGAAGCAAGAAAACAATACCAATTTTTGCCCATTTAGGGAATACAGCAGAGCCAAACTTTCCATAATCTACAGTACACTGACTACCACGGAAAACATGATGCCAGCAAATGGGTAGAAAGTGCCTTCTCTGGACATAGAAAGGACAGACAGGGGAGGCAATGAATTAATATCCAAAATCTCTTATAATTCCTTCTGTCCCACTCTCAAAATTAACAGACTACTTTGCTCCCCCCAACCCCCTTCCCCCAGTAACTGTTTGCAGCCTGACACAAACTCACCTCAATGCTGTAAGTCTGATTGTGTTTGATAATTTCTCCACTATGCAAAGTCCTGACAACAGCAAAGTCAGCAGCAGCTGCTCCCCTTCGGCTGCTGCACGTGGATGCTTCATCACCTTGAGATCGATCGGTATCAATCCCATCCTGTATTGATTCTTCATCTTTGACATTTGCTGTTTTCTTCTTCTTTTTCTGCTTCTTTGATCCATTGTGACCATCAGTTTGTGCCTTCCGCTGCCTAAATTGGGCAAGCTGTGAAGACAAAAATCTTGTTAAAGGTGAAAGTTTTCCTCTTTATTACTAATGACATCCTCTATAAATGCTTACCAGCTGCTCTACATAAAGCTTCAAACTAATCACTACTCAAAACAAGTTGGAAGTTAATGCTGCATATCTGAGGCACATTCAGATTATTATTCCCTTTACACAGTTTGCTTTAACAAATTTATTAAATGTTAACCAACAATCTATTAATTCCTTTTCAGTTTCATACTAGCAAGTTACTGTTCCACAGACTGCCACCTAGAAATCAAAACATTCAAAGGTAAAGGTACAAATGTCATTGTAAAGGACAAATACAATAAAATAACTCCTGATCTCATTTTTCAATTTTATAGTAACAAATACATCAAAACCAGAAACAGATAAAAGCAAACCTTTATTCCAGCAAGTAGCAGAAAGATTTTTAAAAACTCCATGTTAGAACTCAAAAAGCAGATCAAGTTACTGAAGACATCACAAAGAAACAGCAAAATACATAATGATGGAATAGCCTAAAAACAGCGAGCAAATTACAAGACACGCTACCTTGTAGCAAAACATGCTGATGAACAAAAAGTCACAGGTGAGTCAGACGCCCAGTTGAAAAACCAATTAGTATGTAAGCTATTCAAATACTGTAAGACACTGCCTTTTGAAGAGCTTATCACTTTTAATCACTTTATAGTGGTTTACACAAGAAAATCCATTTAAAATATTTTTTTCTTGACAAGAACAGAATTTCTGTTCAAATAAGAAAAACAAGCATGGCAGGTTTTACCAATTAAATTTAAAAATTAAGCAGATCTTACCCATAAAATCTGGAAAGAAAAGTAATTATTTTCCAGTTGAAGACTCCAACATTAACTAAAGTGCTACAATATGTCTTATAAATGTAGCTCCAATGTAAATATAAATCATGCAAATAAAGACCCTGAAGCTTCAATGCTTTTTAAGTCAACTAATACCCAAATATAATTTTTTTATAAATCTGCTGCAATTTTAAGAAAAAAGCTACAGAAAAGATAGCATATTTGCTCACGATATTCACCAATCGAGACAGCCAGGCATCCATCCAACCTCTTCAGCAAGACCCAAATCGAGCAGGACACCTGGACCCCCCTTCCCGCTCACTGCCCGGTGACTGTGCGACCTGTCACCCGCAGCGCTTGCTGGTTCTCATCTGGCCCCAGGACAGCTGAGAAGCCCCAATCTAAATAAACGCATCACTGACAGATCAGTTCTGACTTCTGCCTAGTTTATGCTTATGACCCTTTATTTGCATTTCTTCGTGGGTCTCTTCAGCCTCCTCTCCGTTTTTGGGATGTCTGACAGCTTGGCATATGGCGCCTGCTCTCTTTACAGGAGGAAGACTTGAAGATTTGCTGAGCCAAATATGCTCATCTGTATATTTAATACTTCTTCCCTACTACATCCCTAATTAGTTCCACTTCATGATTTTTTTTCTGTTTTTTAACTACGCAACATTGATTGTTTCACCAAAAATCTATTAAAGGTTATAAACTCCACAAATTCTGAACCAGAAAAGAAATGATAGTCTCTTCTTGGCTTCAAAGTTTAAGGGGCGGGGGGGGAAGCAGCACAGATTTAGCTTCTCAAAAATGAGAAGGATGAAGGTTTCTAGTTGTCTCCTCGCAACATCACTACATTCTCCTAAAACTGTAAATTTACCTCAACTAAAGTTTTCAATTTATCCAAAAGAAGAGCAGAATTTGCCCAAATGCCACAATGACATAAAACAGACAACCTGACTTCAATTGTAACTACTGAGAGATTTTGCTTTTTTTTTCTACTTTTTATGTTTCAATCATGAGAGACATGTAGCACCACTGGTCAAGAACTCTCCTCCCCAACTTGATTGAAACCTTCTCTAATGGAAAGTTAAGTTGGCTTTTTTAAAGCAGCTTTACAGCCTTTATTTGTCTACAAAATTAGACGTGCAGCTCAAGGACAAGTGAATTACTCTGTGTCTCTCCTCAAGTATTTTGCATATTTCAGCCGAGGTATCTGGGTATGCCAGATTTCTCTCCTTTCAAAATTAAGTTGTTGACTTTCACTTCTTCAGAATTAATAGATGAAATTCTATCATGGCAGTTATAGGCAGACTTTATTTTTTCTGTTTAAACATTGCTGAAGCTGGGCACATATGAAAGCTAAATGCATATGCAAACTAAACTTTTATATTTTTGTATTACACAAATTCTCAACTGAAAATTTCTGTATGAGCATTTAATATTTTGGAAATAACTACACTACTAGTGACAGATACATGCACAAATCATTGCACTTTTTACTCTGCACATTCAAGTATACACAGACTTGTCAGATTTTTAATCAAATTTAAAAAACTAGAAATGAGAGAAGCAGCATAACAAAAAGGTATTGCTGAACGAATACAATCTGTGATGTTCACATCAAGGCAGGGAAGTCTCAGACACCTAATTCCTTCAAAAATGGGACTCAGGAACTAGAGTTGAGGATCTATCTACATTTAAATAACAAGCACGAAAAAGTCCACCAACAGTCACGGGAACTAAGGAAAATAATTTTTGTAGAATTAAAACCTTAATTAATATAGAAAAATACTTCCAGACTTTGTGTGTCTAGAAAAATCATTTTTCTAGTTCAAACAAAATGTGAAACAAATACAAACTGATACAACTATAGATTCCTTTACCCCGTCTTCCAGGCACATGAGCCTGATAATGCCAAAACTAAGTCTGTGGAGAACTTAACACTGCTTCTGTCAGTTCTGAATCTGCAGTTTGGAGACAATTCAATGCCATGTCTCTGTCAAGTTACAAAAGTTGCAAGCAAGAGCAAAAGATGTAAACACGGGAGCTACTCAAGGAGGAGGAAGGATACAAACCCAGAAGCTGAAGAACACTCAGAACAGGGTCCCTGCACTGATCCGCCTCCGAGGAACAGCAGAGAATCACAGAATCACAGAATGTCAGGGATTGGAAGGGACCTCAAAAGATCATCTAGTCCAATCCCCCTGCCAGAGCAGGAACACCCAAATGAGGTTACACAGGAAGGTGTCCAGGGGGGTTTTGAATGTCTGCAGAGAAGGAGAATCCACAACCTCCCTGGGCAGCCTGTTCCAGTGTTCCATCACCCCCACTGAGAAGAAGTTTCTTCTCAAATTTAAGTGGAACCTCTTGTGTTCCAGCTTGAACCCATTACCCCTTGTCTTACTGTTGGTTGTCACCAAGAAGAGCCTGGCTCCATCCTCATGACACTCACCCTTTATGTATTTATAAACATTGATGAGGTCACCCCTCAGTCTCCTCTTCTCCAAGCTAAAGAGCCCCAGCTCCCTCAGCCTTTTGAGCACCTTACGCCGGGAAGGCATCAGGAACAGTCAGCTCCGATGCAACTTACCACAGGTTTCAGCACATCTGAAAACCGATCTAGAGCACGTCTTCTCTCACTACCCATTTATCTGCCAGTACATTGCTTCCCGCTTTTCCCATCATGCTGGTAAGACCTTGGATCCTCCAAGCAGTACTGGATCCTGTTAAAAATTCCATCAATAATGAGTAACAGCCGATTTTGCTCCTTATCCTTGCCTCTCACCTTTTGCATCTAAAATGACTAACAACTTGCAATTACCAGCTCATAGGATGTACAAGTCCTGCTTCTAGGCAAAAAAAGCAACCCTCTTGGAAACAGACATGTCCACTTTATAGCAATTTTTAAAATTATACTATGGAGTCCATGTTTATCATCTGAATTATTTCTATCAAATATCCAGTGTACAATTAAATGCTCAATTGTAATAAATAAATCGAAATTTTAAGCTGAACTCCGAGAATGACACTATGTTTCTTTCCTTTTAATGCACGACAATCTACAATAAAATTGTCCAGGAAAAATTACGCGTTTATTTTCAGATTTCCAGAAGTGCCATTTACAACAGCTCTCAGCTTTCCATTAGTTTGAAAAATGGGAAGCAATTGGATGTTAGCACTATATTCTGTGGACGAACAAGACATGTTGCCTGTTATAAAGAGACCCTACACAATCCTGTGTTTGATAGCAATAATAATATGTATTAGTTGAGAATCCGGTCTCACAATACAGATGAAAAAGGCTCGTTGACCCTAACAAACAACTCCTTGCTTTATTGCTTTGATGTAAATGTTGCATTTAACAGCAGGAAGCATAGCTTAAACTTTCAGTCTAGCAGACTGAAACTCTCCACAGGAGCAGTATCTGTAACTAAGCACACAGAAGGTAGGCAAAAGGGAAACACTATTGCTTGTCAGGTGTTGCTTGGGACTTGCCACCAACACAAGAGCCTCAAATTTGTCCAAGAAAGGGGTATTTATTCTGTGTATGGAGTGAATGACAAAGAGTTTCTCTAAGTTGCATCTGAATGTGTAACATGCATTGTGGCAAACTGTACTGTACAAGTGGTAACTACGGTATGTCCCAGAATCAGACAGACTCTCCCTGAAAGTGCAAGATGCCACTCGGGTGCATCATGAGACTCACGGAAGATCATCAACAGTCCTGTGACAGAAAGGCTCAGGCCTTTCCAATTATAATGCTCTGAATTCTCATCCCCAAATGATAACTCAGACTGAAATATTTAGAATAAGACTGACTGATATCTTGTCTTAAAAGGTGAAGGATTAATTTAAGATTCACCTGTCCTAGTAATGACAGGTCACTACTCACTCCCCTTGACCACCGTTAAGCAATTATTGTGACAAAGTCTTTCAGTAAGACAGAAAGGACAAAAAGCATGGCCCTGGGGTGGGATTAGTTTTGATCACCTATAAAGCACAGAAATGTCCCATTTAGTCTTGATTTAGGTGTCTTGCAAGCCAGTAATAGCAAACCAAAAAGGCCAATCTGAATTTGAATTTTGGACATCATTCAGAAGCTGGAGATCTGCTCTGGTTTAAGTCTCAGGTTATCTATTCCGCCTTACTCTGGACAACTGAAACAAACAAACAAACAAAGAAAACCAAGAAACAACAACCCAAACCTACTGTAAAATCTCTCTCACCTGTGAACTGATTTTGTGACTCCAATGTACAGTAACATTTTTATGTTCCATGGCAGCAGATCAGAGGCCCTCAAAAGGGATAAGGAAGAGAGTCTGGGAGACAGCAACACTGAGATTTAGGTCACAGAGACTCCCCTAGGCTGTTAGAAACTCACTTGTTGTTTGGCCATCGAGCTTTGTAAAAGCTTGTTACCAATTACCAGTAGTAAAAGACTGACAGTTTGCCCCCAAAAGAGATGCTGAACAGGCTAACTGGTAACTGTATTAGAGAAAAAAAGTGGCACTTTGTCACTCTATGTCATATTCTCAAAAGGTCTAAGCACTAACTCCTGAAGGGTAGGCAGATTTACAGAGCTGCCTGCATCTTCTAGGTTCCTGATGCCTATCCTAATAAAAGGATAACTGAGAGTGAAATGAATGGAAAATTATCAAATATAGAGGATAAAAAACCTTCTTTCTAGTAAAGTCTACTGATTTTATTCTATTATTCTATTCTGCTAATCAACAAATAGGAGAGTATCATTACTCTTTCCAAATCCTGAGATAAAAACCTACAGGAAGAAGATAACTGAGCAAGCAACCTGCAAATATGTTCAACATATTATATCACGCAGCTGAAAATCTGAACTGTAAGTAAGGAATTAATGTTCTTTGGAATTTTAAATCTGCTTATCTGTTGAGGCAAATGGAGCTTTAATTTATTGGTTCCATTCAACAGATGTTGAATTTAGTAAAAGGGAAACATTAGGCTGAATGAACAAGAAAACAATCACCCAGGAATGAGGTATTTCCAATCTACTTATTTGTTCGTTGCATTCCTAGTCAGATTTTCCCAAATAACATGAGCATGACCTTAGAATGTCTCCTCTTATGGAGACTTAAGGGGTTCAGGAGTATTAGAGGATGGCAATAAGGCTATGAAAATTTCCAAAGAAGAAATGCTATATTCTCTACCTATATACAAACTTGAGGGTCTTTCAGCTTCAAAGACAGCCGTTCCTCTGCAGTACTCTGAAGAAAACCAATGGGATCACCACAATTTACATTTATAGCTGAAGTACCATGAAGGACAACACAGGATAGCAAGAGGAACAGCACATAGGGCAATTCTTTTTAGCAATCTGTATCAAGTTAGAGTACTGTTGGTGCTAATAACCAAGGGCACTGAACTTGAATGAACCCCTCCAGATGGCACTGTGAGCTTGAAAGCCTCAGAATTAGCATGGTTCTGATCTGGTCTGCTCTGCCATGTCCCAAGAATTTAAATACGGACAGACCTACGAACAGCTAAGTTCATTACAGCTGAGTTATTTTCTGGACAAGGAACAGAAGTTAAGTGTATGAAAATACTCTCAAGTCAGGTTACAATGACAGACACAAATAAACCAAGTGCATTTCAGCGTTGGACTGCTTCAGAAAAAGCCATACCTCAAACTAACGACTAAAAAAACTAGCCGATCGGTCTCTTAGCTAACCTACTTGTACATACATTATTTATATATTGCTCCTATCTACTTTTTAACTTTATCCTTCTCATACTGAATGCTGAACAACTGCCTCTGGTGATACAGAGTGAAAAAAGCATCTGACCTGCATTGGTACTGTATTTCCCAAAGTGAAGAGGAAATAAGTGGATTGGCCCAGGCTGTCAGTGACAAAAAAAGAAAGGGCAACAGAAAGCCTGTTTCATGCTGCTCTATAAAAAAGCACATATCATCTATGCTTGAAGCCTGAAACATTAGGAAGTCTTTGTCACATCAAGGCCAAGCGTGCTGACACAAAACAGAACCTTTTCTACTCGGTGCTAAGCGAGGGAGATCACCAGCGCGGTGCTGTCTCCAAAGGCACAGTGCCTCCCTTGCTTTTGCCTTGAGTTTCAAAGGCTTGGTAATAATGGGAAGGCAAAAGAGTCACACACTGACAGAAATAGACTCCTGTTTCACCAGGTCTATGTGTAACAGCAACTTTAAAAACTGGATCCTGAAGCCTTCTGTAGCTGGGCTGAAAAAACCCCAATGGCACAAAGTCGGGCTTCAATGTCCTACAACCCTTCGAAACAGTTTTTGGAGGGGAGGTGGAGAAGGACGAGGAATTATCACAGTGTTAATGAATGGATTAATGAATGTGTTTAAGAAAATCTTTCAGCCCCTAGTAAGGAAAAGTGTTTCCCCTCTCCTCCCCTAGCCTTTCTAAAATCATCCAGCCTGCCAAAGCCAGAAAACTCCAGAGCTAAAATTTGGTCAAATAAATGTTAACAAAGTAGACAAAAATGTTTCAGTTACATTTTAACCTTATAAAAGAATGAGGAGGGGAAAAAAAGAGAGCTTTACTATAATACTTACTTTGCTAAACTGCTAGTCTCTAATCAGTCATACAATTTTCTTAATTAACTTGGAACTAGAAAACTTCACCGCTTTTCCATGCCATTCCTCACATCTCGTGAACGCGTTTTGAAAATTTGCACCCAGCAAATGGGTTTGTATATTGATCCACTATTGAAGATGAATCCTAATACAAAGATTTAGATACTCTGAAAGCATTAGTTGCTTTCCATACAGTTACAGTACTGTTCATTGGACTGTATGAATTTGTTATCTCACAGCCCTTTAGAAACAAAAATATCAATATTTATCCTCAAGCACTAAGCAACCAACCATCATAATCTTCAAAAGAGTCATAAAATTCAGCCACTAGGCTATAACATTGGAAAGACTTTCTACATGCCACCATGTTTATGTCTACATGCAAATCCACTAGACTTCAGCAATTTAATAACATGAACTAACTGCTACTCCCCAACCCAGCTCTCCGGGGTGTTTTGGTATCCGCGTAAGGCAACGAGTAACTTCAGCTCTGGCATCCATGTACAGAGAGCAAGTTCACTAAAGTGCAGGACCCTAAATAAGATGTAAATGTATTAATAGATGAGGTTCTATTAACTAAAATAGTTGCCGTTTTAGAAATGTGTGTGAGAGCCTACAATATGATTTTAGCATCACTCTCCTACCGACTGAAAACGCATGATGTGATATACTTTGCTGACACAATCAAATGACAGACTCCAGGAAGTGTACAAGTTGATCTTAAATGAAGATATAAAATGATTATACCTCAGTAACACTTAGCAGCTCATGAGTAAGCAGTAGAGGCTACAACAGACGAAAGAATCAATAAAATTTCTGAGCTCCAAAAGGTGACACAATCTTTCCTATCATGGTCTTAGATGTAATAATGAGACGATACCTCTCATGTTAATGAAAAGTTGTAAAAGTTCAAACACAGTATCGGACAACTTAAAAATAACTAATGAAACTAAGCCACTGATGGCATGTAGTAGTCTAAATGAGGTAGGCTACACATGACACCAACTGAATGGAAAGTAGATGGCTGGGTAGGCCCTGCTGGCCTAGGGGATGGATGCACAGCAATCAAGACAAAGCTTGTGTTCATTAAATTCAATCACAGGAAGATAAAGGTAAAATAAACAAAAAAAAAGGCCTGGACTTGCAAGAGGTACCACACCTTAAAGCCCCTGGGACAGATTAAAGAAAGGCCTACAAAATACACTTGGCAGAAACATCATTAGACTGAAAGCCGTAGTTAGTACAGTATTTCACAAAGGCGAACTCTTCAGCAAGGTTCAGCCCTGACATTTTTTGTAAGGTTATACAATTACAAATTTTGTTAAGTACTTTTTCCCACTCAACTCTTGATGAAATCAGCATTTTGAAAGAAGTTCTCTTCGGAAGTAAAAGGCAGATACAGCCCTCCTGAACAGAAGGCAAAATGAGAGAGTCCCCATGCTACTTAAGCACTAAAATTATGTACTATCTTCCAATTTGATATCCACTTTTCCTTTCAATATTGTGTTTGATTCAACAAAATTATCGTGTTAGGCTTTACATTTACTGCAGTTGATATCTATAAACAGTCAAGTGAATTACAAGGATCAGTTTTACTCATTCTTACCTACAGAACCATACACCACAAGAAAGAGAAATGAAGTAATGGACATTCACAGATAAAAAAGCTTCACCTGGGCTTCAAAAGAAAACTTGTTTTATGGCATAGTAGCAACTTAGTTGGTCAAATACAGGCATAAAAACATTCATCTATTCAGAACCTGAATTTTAGGAAAGCAGCAGAGTCATCAGACACGTCTCATTAAGTAGGTTGCCTTCTGTATCACTAAAAAATTTACTAACAATCTGAGTGTTGCTTAGGTCATTACTTCACTTTATTTCTTCTTAAAGCAAATGGTTTAGCGCCTGTTCTTTAACAAGCATATAGTTGTATCCGCTATTTAACTACATATAGTTAAATCAACAGGTGGAGACTCAATTCCTTGGAGTTCTTTCAGGATAACAATTTATTTCCAGAAAACAACTGTAATACAGTAACAAAGTTAAGCATTAAGCATGTTTATTCCACTGTATTTAGGTCATAAAAAATATTAAAGTCAAAAGAAATGTCTTTCAGAACAGGAACGGCCTAAAACCAATGAGACCATGTCATTAACTACTACATGCACACAAAAAGTTAGTAAATCTCCTTCTTGTTCAGTAATTTTCTTCATATGCTGACCTTCTTGCCTCCCAAAAAACCCTTAGGAACACACTCCTAGGACCACAAGGCAGCAAAAAAGTTAATTGATATTTTCCATGAGCCCAAAGTAAGGCTAAACCCCAACCTAAATTTCTGTAATAAGAGATGGAAAGAGCAAAATTCCTTTTGGTAAAAGAAAAACTTATTTTATGTATAGTATTCAGTAATTTTTCTCCTTATTAACTACATATGATTGCAATTTATCCCTGAGTAAACTAGTTTCATTTAAAAAAGCCGGACATATGTTTTTATTTTACAGGACCCTTAAAGTCACAATGTGTTGAATAATTTACTTCAGAGAGAACCAGTAAACTGACTTTATATAAATGAGCTAAATATACTACTACAAAAATTCCTATAGAGTATCTTCAGATTCTTATTGTCATTCAATTCTCCCAGCACCTCCATAAGCTTCTAGAAGATTATCAAGAATAGACAGCAATAAAAGCATAAGAATTCACATCACACTAAACTGAGTTTAGTGAGTCCTCATTTTTGCTAGGATTCTGAGTAAAAAAAAAAAAAATACATGTTATATACTACACTGAACTTCCCAGAATGGGCAGAATAAGCCTGATCCTTCAAACCAAAGCTCACAGGGTTTCTCTAAAATCCTTTAAACTTTGGGTTAGAGCAGTCCCAAATGCTTTGTGAAGTACCACTGAAACCACCAATTCTGCCTTTGAAGTAGAACATTCTTCATTATCAGCAATGGAAAGGCCTGGTACTGTTGAATCTGATTAATTCTTTCAGGAAAAAAAAATTAAAAGTTGCTACTACCACAAAATAACATTGATTACTTAATGAGAAGTTACTTGAGAACAAATCTTCCAATTATTCAAAAGCTGGGCACAGAAACTTTTCATAAATTAACAAAATATCAACATAGTTGGTTCTAAAAATCCCATACTATAACTTAGCAATTAAAATCAAAACCCATGTAGAGTAGCCAACATGTGATGTTTAGACAATGCAATTTAAAATAACATAAAAATGTTTTCTCTAATTCGGAAACATACAAAAATCAAAATCTATGGCCATCTGTGCTTGCCAGTTAGAAGCCAACTACAAAAATACAAAAGTATGCAAAAGCAACAGTTGCCAGTATCTCCACACAGTGCTTGTCGATCAAATTACTGGCAAACTGCAAGTTTATATTTGTAACACAGACATTTTCTTCCGCTTATTAATTGTCTTACATGTTTAAAAGCTAAGGTTGACATTTTACATTTTTATAAAGATCGAGCTTTTAACATAAAACTATAAAATCAGAATATATGAAACTTCAAGAAGGAAAGTAATGATTCTCATGTTTCTAATAACAGGATGCTAAATACAGATCACTTGCACTAGGTTTGATTTTGAATGTTACCAGACTGACTTATACTCTGGTTTAGATGCATGTTTGCATGAAATAACTAGAAGCAGAACACTATTATGTTTATGTTTTCAACTGGGGAAAAATCACTAGAATAAGCTTACTTTCACCAGTTTTATAGCATTCTGTACATTAATTTGAGTGGGTCCCTAATAAAAAACTTAAAATCTGTTTTCCCCACACAGATACAGCTACATGGACATCACAGCCCAAATCAGAAAGGTGTTCTTTCCCACTCCCAATAGATGAAGACAATACCCAAAAAACACAGACTTACTTTGGAGAGCATGGAGAGAGCGAAGCACTATCAGAAATTATCTTAATTGCTTGTCATCTTACTGCATCACATCAAAAACCCGCAGTTTTTATATAATCCTTTTGTTGCACAGAGCAGACCAACTCCTTAGGATGTAGTACAGTACCGAATTATTGATTATATGCTTATGTATTTGTATTTTCTTAAATTAGCTTTATGTTGTGTCTAACCTGATACTGTGAAATCAAGTCTTTGAAAGTGATTCTCCCAACAAAAGAGTATCTTATTTCAGATGTTTGAAAATAATGAATTGGTACCTAGCTATTTTCAGAGTTAAAAAAGAATTGATATGAAATGTTAAAATCTGAACTTTCTTTGGAATAAAGATGAAACCAGAGTATTTGCTAGATATGAGTAAGTGAATCTAAAAGCTTGTTCAGAACATCAGCAAATAAATATAGAGGACATTCCCTCCCCACCACAATATATGCGGGAATGAAAAAATTACATGGGGAGGAGCAGAAAAGAGGTGAAAAAGAGCTGTGTTGGCTTCCAGCTCCCCTTAATTTCTCAATAACCAGTATTTGACCACATCAGCCCATTATCACCCAGCTAGCAAGCTACCAGATAATGTAATTCTGAACCTCAAATTATTATCTTGTTTCAAATAAAACCCAAGAATATTAACTACCCAAGCTGACCACATTAGGAAAGCACAGTCCAGCATAATTTAAAGAACCATGAAAAAAATATTGCAAAATTGGGCTTGTAGGTAGAAATCAATTTTGCCCTGATGCAGCATACGCATGCGTTATGGCACAGTTTTAATATTTTTTTTCCCCATAGGATTGTCCTCAATCAGTGCCCAGACTGTACTGGGACAGTGGAATTTGTAGGATTACCTTCTCATTCACTGTAAATCAGAAGGTGTGTAGAAAATAAGACAGGGTGCTGCAGGAATACAAATGAGGATCTTATGCTGAAGAAAGGAAGAAAAATACCGCATACAAAAACTCTGTGCTTTTGATATCTCTATCAGTCTCCCTGCCAATCATCAGAGATCATCCAAACCAAAATTTTTATGATGTTCCTCAGCTGTCTGTTCTTCATTTATAGTTGCATATCCTAGAAGAGGAGGAGGACCCCTAAACCACAGCGCTGACCACTACTGAGTTCAAATTAGATCACATAATCACATGTTTTTTTTAATCATTGGAGAATCCTATAGACCACTATTACATCTGAATAATGAAATGGAAACTTGAAATTTCCCCTTTCTGCCATTGGGAAAGCATGTGAGCTTTTCTCTACCATCTTTTTTCATGCTGCTATGGCTTGATGAGTTTTCTGTCACACCATTTCTCCAGACTGTCAAGGTCTCTCTGAAAATAAGCCCCACGCTTCAATTCATTCAATAACCGTTCTCAGTATCATCCATGAGCTTGCTGAAGGCACATCCCCACTCCTACTCTGTAGGTCATTCATAAAACCATCAAACAGTATCAGCCACAGTTTCAACATCTGAGGAACGTTACTGTCCACCAGTTGGAATTTGTACCAGCACTCTGAGCAGAGCAGTCCAGATAATTTTCTACCCACCTTGCAGTCCACCTGTCCAAACCACCTATCTCCATCTTGGACCAAATAAAATGCCTTCCTAAAGTCAAGGTAAACAACACCCACCATTCTCTCCTCATCTACTGAGCCACTCGGCTCATCACAGAGGACAATTAATTTGCTGTTGATAAATTCCAATCATGTTCTTGCCCTTCGGGTGCCTGAACATGGCTTCTAGAAGGATCTGCTTCATAATCTTCCCAGAGCTCACAGCCAGGCCACCTTCCTATAGAACCCCAGATCCTCCTTCTCACCCTTCTTGAAGGTGTGTCTGATGTTCGTTTTTTTCCCTGCTCATTTGGAATCTCCTAGTCGCAATAACTTTCCGAAGGTGGGCAAGGGAATAGCCTTGTAATGATAGCAGCCAGCTTCTGCAGGATGCTTGGATACATCACGCTCAGTCCCATAAATTTGCGTACATCAGATTTGCTTAAGTGGTCCCCACCTCGACCTTCTGTACTGTAGATAATGCTTCACTCCTTCCAATTCTGCCATTACACTCAGGGCCCTGGGAAGCCCAAGGACAGCCCTTATCATTAAAGAGGCAAAGAAAGCCTTGAGTATTGCTCCCAAGTCCTTTTGTACCTGATCATTCGCCAAGATCATTTTGAATTCTAAGCCTCTTTGCCGTGTTTTCCATCCACTTCAGTGTAGCACTGTCTACATAAAACCATGCATTCTTTCCACTGCTAATAATGAAAATACTGAGTGACATGGGCCCCTGAAAGACCACCTACTTCGAGAGCAAGCCATTAAAACAAAAATAATGCTAAGAACAATTTTTTTGTTCAG
This sequence comes from Caloenas nicobarica, assembly GCF_036013445.1. Lineage (NCBI taxonomy): Eukaryota > Metazoa > Chordata > Aves > Columbiformes > Columbidae > Caloenas > Caloenas nicobarica. The sequence goes on along the minus strand of NC_088246.1, from coordinate 25,278,166 downwards.
TTGTAACCACCGAATGATTGTACTTAGACCAAGTCTTTAGTTTGCTTATAAGACCACATCTAACAGTGTCAAAAATCTTAACAGCACACTGACTTTCAGCAAGAAATTCTGTCTCAATCTGTTACCTAAAGGCACTCTCATATTAACAGTTGTGCAGATCCCCAAGGACCTTAAAGTTGACAATCCATTTATACAAGTCTGTTTTCTTTAGAGAGCAATCTTTGCCAGTCTTTTGAGACTCCCCAATAAGCAGAGTCTTAGTGATGACCGCAGCCTTGGTTATGGTGTATTATCAAGCATCAATGTAGCTTCCAGGGGGCCAGGGGTAGGCAGCTCTTTCTCAAAAATCATGAATACTGATTAGAATCCTACAAGAAAAATCCTAACATGTCTAAAGAAAACTGTAGTCAGGCAATTGCTGCTTCCTGTGGGATCCTAATCAATACTCCATTCCAGCTCAAATAGTTCATTCTTCCACAACACACTGCAAATAGCCAACTGCAAATTCCAATTAATTAACTTAAAAGACTACCATACCTAAAGTATAGGGCTTTAAAGATGCAGCAATACTGAGACACCCAATGAAATGCACAGAGAGAATCTCTATTCAAAAAGGCTTTGTCCAGCCTTCTCTGTGTAGCTAATGCAGGAAAACTTAAATCACAGAAGCATTTGCCATTTCTGGTTTGTGTTGATGCTGTGAGAAAGGGGTTGTAGCCCACTGTGTGTTTCTCCTGATCAGCAGGACTCCTACACTTCACAACAATGCATATTTTTCTTTCCTCCTGCAACATTTAGGCTATATACTAAATGAGGAAGAAGAGTTTATTAGAATTTGCTGAAAAGGGCTGAAGAGGGTATTTTGTGGATTCTTGAAAAAGCATCAACTATGGATTTACTTTGAGTCTCTATGTACTACTTATATTTACCCTCATTCATGTAAATGTAACTTCTTCCTCATAAGAGAAAAAAGAAATGATTTATAATAGCAAAAAGCTTTATTCCGCTGTAAACCATTTCAGTTGTATTTATGTAGAATACATCTAGGTTTTTTCCCCTCCCTTTACACTCTTTTATAAAAACGTATCTATGTTAGAGACATTTGAAGATCAAAAATTTAGAAAAAAAGGAGAAGAAACTTTAAAAAGTAGAAAGAATATGTAAAGGAGTGGAATGAAGCACAGTAAGATCTGAAGACTTTTGCTCACACTTAATTTCTCATTACTAAGAAGTCTGAAAGAAAAAGGCACCTTTAGAATAAACAGATTATGTCTAAATATGACTTTATTAACAACTAACACAAGATTATCAGGCTTTTCAAGTTGACAAGTGCCACGGAATTGATACAGAATTTAAGACGTTACACCTTTGGCAACAAGACAATCAGTTTTTCAGATACAGATCAACAGTTTAAATTCTGTTCAAGCTAAGCAGGAACTAATAGTCATTCCTTGTTAATAAATACATGTGATGACTTTCGTCAAAAGCAATCTTTTCACAAGCATTAACACTGAGATTTTTCAAAGCAGTCTGGACAGCTGAGATACATTTTTAGGAGATTATTCGTAGGCATTCTGGCTACCTCCATGCTCCAACTCTCTGTGGAAACTGAACAAAACTTTAAATTTTCATTTTAAAAAATGGTTTTGATTAGTTTTTAATGAACTGTAAAATACTTTAAAGCAAGTCAGACTCAGTTGCACTTCATCATTTTCCCATCTTATTTATATTATTTTTACATGAATTCATACCGCGCGGCATGTCTGGCAGTGAATGGACAGACGGAGAATGAAGCTGTGACAGCTCTGCGAGAGGCAGAGCAGACAGAAGGAAAGAACCAACTGCATGAATTTCACGCTCAGTGTGCAAGACTTGACAGGCGTGTATTATTCTGACAGGCTTCTTTTTTAATTTTTTTTTTTTTTAACACACTGCTGAATCATGAGAGAAAAGCGAGCTCACAAAGACTCTGCTATTGCTCGCGAAATTCCAGACTTGACTGTGGACATTGCTCTTTGATCTAATTGCTGGAATATATTCCTAATAGTGAACATCTAGGAAACACATCCCCCTTTGAGGAGTCTTACATTGAGATTTCCATTTTCTCTTTAAACCTGGCAACTCTGCCAGCTAGCACAACATACTCCTGAACATACCAAGACTGGGTTTTCTTATCATTGTTGTGGAGCATTACCTGTAATAGTAATATTTCTCCTGTATACCTTTTAATTGAAAATATATATTATCAATGTATGGTATTACACCCATGTTAAATCAGCTACCTCAGGACAGTATAAATGGATTTAGGAACATTTAAATATTTCCCCCTTGTTTTGTGGTTGGACACAGGAGGTTCCTTCACAGAGAAGTAAGAGTTTAATGACAAGTAAAAACTTCGGAAAACAAAACCAGGATTAAGGGATAACCACTTCTGTTAAATCACAGCTTACCAATGAAGTCAGATTTGAGTAAGCTCTTATACAACTTACTCTACTTATTCCCTGGAACACCTATTTTATCAATATTTGCACAGAAACATAGTCCCAGAATCCTATCTACTCCACCTCTTCAACTCCACCGGTCTTCTTGGCTGTTCAGCTCAGGATCATAATTTTAGAGATAGGCTGTAATTCTACCATGGCAGTAGAGTCGTCATCAAATTTATGCTTTCCCCTTCAACTATCATCAAAATGGTATACGGTCTCCTTAAAATTATCTTCAATTGTGGAGAGTCTCACGATTTCTTGGCATTTTGAGATTTAGAAGCATGGTCCAAGAGACCACCTCTTCTTTGTTTTGTGATGATGCTACAAAACTTAGGGTCATTACAACTGCAATTTGGTCACTCTCCCACTTTCCTAAGCTTAGTAGTTGGTTTCCAGAGTCTCGTATCCTTTTGGCTAGCTGGCAACTATTGAATTTATTCGATCTGGAAGCTTGTAGGGGTCCCTTTTCAGAAGAGGGGCGAAGGAGGAAGACGAACTCCATACTTCTAAGAAACAAAGAATTCTAAGAAATCTTTACATTTTTATTCATTCTTTCGTCTTTTCTTCACTGGTTGTAGGAAACGTAGCTTATAATAAAAAATACTGGCTTCTCAAGAAATCACGTGAAAATGTAGATTAGGGTTTCTTTCAAGAAACAGGAACACCAGAACCATCAACACAATATGGCATGCCAACACTTCGCAGTCAACGTACAAGCACCTCATCATCATAAATGTCAAGATCTATTTACTTTATGTTTCAACATAGAAGTCAAAAGACTGCAATTATCAAATGCGTTTCATTGAACTGAGGCACATTTATCAATGTGTCTTTGCAAATTCAAAGTTTCATGGTAGCTGGTACCAGTAATGAATTGATTTTGAAACAAATTCACAGCAATACATTGAAATCTCTAGCTATGGGGCAGATATTTAAGACAGAGCTTTCAGACCCTAAATTAGGATTCCCAACAACTGTGTTATTAGTCTATAACTTGTATTGCAATATAAGGTAGGACAAAATTGGACCTACTTCAGCCTTCTGTCTTCTGTCCTCATTTTCATCAGATTTTTCACTATTCCAAACACTAAGTTACTACAATAACCATATATTATTCTGCAGTTAATATCTCTGTACACCAATATTTTAAAGCACCTGCTTGTTTGGCTATTTCCTGTGGGAAACAATACAGGGTTTTCTGGGAACACTCTATTTCAAAAGGTCCAATTGACCTTCCTTGGAGTATCTGATGCATTTTCCTTGAAGTACTTTAGAATTCGTGGTGGTGGTGATCATGCTTATTTCCAAACCAGTATAAACAAACTTGTCTAGATACTGTTGCAACTGTGGGAAACAAATGTTGCAGTCACCTCTGTTTTGCTATTGCAACACCCAGACTAAGAAAATAAGTAGTTGGAAAGCAGACCCTAGAAACGAGGGAGAGATTAGTGCCAAGATGAAGAAAGTCTTGAATGTGGGCAAAAAGCAACTGTAATTCCTTCTCTTTAAACGTGGAGCAGCAAGAAAACATTTTTTTATGTTTTTACAATGCAATTCCTTGCTTTAATAGTGCTACTAGTAATCCTGTGTTGTCTTATTTATCTATTTTTGTGAAATTCGCTGGGCATCTTGGATTAAAGATGAATTTTCTCTAAATTGGCTACAAAATAAAGGTTATTTTGAAGTGATATTTATCTGCATCCTCAGAAGAAAGCAAGTGTTAGTTTAAGCTCAGTCTTCCTTACATCACTATTGTAAGCTAGACAGCTACCACAGAGCTTTTTACTAAAGAGGTATATTGACAATAACACTTAAAACACCCTGCATCAAAAGCAAGAATAGATCTCTGTAATGAGGGAAATGGAGATCAAAACCAGAAAACAGAAGAAAAATGGAAAGCACACTTAGAAATAGGAAAAGTTCTAGTAGTGCCAATTGAAAATAGTTGAAATACTAGATTTCAAGTGAAGTACTATTTTCTTTTTACAAGGACTCAATAAATTCCAGAAGAAACTTGAACACAACAGGAAAAAATTAAACTTTCTTTTCCTTTTTTTTTTTTTTTTTAAAGGAAAAAAGAACACTGGGAAAACTGTAAGGAGTGGGCAGTTCTATTCTCCACAAGAGAACAATTAAATTATATTAAAAAACTAAAAAACTCAATATTTAAGCTAGTCATCCCAATTTTTCTACTACTAGAAACAGGATGTCTTGAAAATGGTTTCACAAATTACCCTTCTGTTCAATCTCTCATCTAAGCTTATATATCGCCCCAGTAGCAATCAATTATATAGATAAAATATATTTAAATCTCAAATGTATATAAATCTTTTTGTCATGATAAAATGCAGACATCCACTGTTTTGAGCAAAAATAAAAGCGTGCACTGCAAGGTGAACACCTCACTTTGTTTCTCTCTCAGCTCTACTCAATTTCTGCCCTATCTGCTCTTACTGAGAGTTTTAAAACCACATGATTTCTCTCTAGGGTAACACTCAGTCCTTGTATCTGTGATGTTCTCTGCAAGGCAAAAATCAACTCTTAAGCTTACTCATGCTCATAATCAAAATACACACAGGCAATTCCACATACCTCCTACTATTTGCATTTAGAACTGACAGAGATGCAAAGGAGAGAGAGTAGGTTGAAGCCTGTAAAAGAAGAGGGGGCAAACCCCACAAGTTTAGAAGGACCTGGGGGAACAAGTAGCAACACAAGAGAGGAACACCTAGGAATTAGGTATAGGTTTGTGAGGATCATCACGTTCAAAAAAAAGGGCTCCCTCAAATAAACAGCCTCAAAGCCCAGTTCTTCATTATAGCATTTTTTCATAGTCTCAGTGCTCTCTCCTGGTTTGTTACACACAGGGCAGGCAGTTTCCATTCCCACCTGTCACACCAAAGCTCAGCCCGCACCTTTCCAGGAGACTCTGGAGAGGCAGCCTGGTGTCCCCTCCAGCTGCTCCCCACCTTGTCCATTAACACACACACAGCATCTTCAGACACAGACACAGCCCAGCACCACTCTCATCCTGTGAACCTTCAGCCCAGAAAGCTGCTCTCCTCCACATGTGATAAAGAGTGACAGCAATGACTAGAGCTTCATGACGAAATCAGCACTTTGTGACACGGCTGAATACGACTTTTATTTTTAAGAGAAAAGCAGAATAAGAAAAAGCAGACTAAAAGGAAATCCTTGCTTCCAGGATTCTGTTTAATTGTTTTTGTTCAAGTTACTTGAGGCGGACAGAGCATAAACAAAATGAACAGCCTACACCTGAAAGCAAATGAAGATGTGTTAATAGGCCAGTTCTTTAATGAAATGTTAGGTTCAAATGTATTTAATTTGTCTTCTATGAAGAAAAAAATCTTAACCACTGAAATACTGGGGTTTTTTTCCTCTTCAGGTAAATTACAGGAAATTTAAAAGGACTATGTTTTACAAACACAACCTATATGTTGAATTCTCCTAGGGGTTTTAGATTAGAGCTTTAATCACTGTGGCACATAACTATTCCATGCTTCACTTGAGTCTCTTTTATTTAAAAAAAAAAAATCTCTATCAACAGCTTTCCTTGAGAAATCCGAAATTTCTCAGTCAGAACAGGCCAGAGATGAAGAAGTAAAATCTTTTTCTCCCCCCAAAAGAGTAAGACACAAGAATGCAAATGGCAAACATTCTCAGACTCTTAGACAATGCTATGTTAATAATACATATCATTTTCATCTTCAGTCATCTGAAATATTTCCATGTGGGACCAGAAGACAAAACATGCAATTATTTCTTTTTACTATTCCATTTGTGAAGATAACCTGTCAAATTAGTTATACAACCTGTAATACTTGTCCACTGAGTGCCATTTGAGCTTCCAAAACCAACTTCACTGTTTAGTCTTCTCAGCAACTCTCTGGTATAGATCAAAAGCAGTAACACTGCTTATTCTGTGCTCAAGTGTTTAACAAAACCAGACAGTTCCCTAATTTCCTAAGGTTCTTCAACAATTACATGATTTCTTCAAACACTGTAAGAAAAATGTATTACAAACATGCACAGAACCTTTGAAAATCAGGATATTAAATGATGTATTTCTAACATTAGACCTAAAGTCCTAGACCAACTTGAGAGAATTTACAAATTAAGTGACTGTCTTTCCCTCACTCACTCCTCCCACACCAAAATGAGCATATAGCTATAGGGTGGGCCCTTTCCTCAACACAAACTTAAACTGGAGCAACATACTTATTTGAATTCTTTGCAAAATTTCAGTAGTATAAAACGGACCATTCTATAAAACCTGCTATTCATAGTTTCATATGTCTTCATTTTAACAGTTGTAATAGCTGTGTGTTTCATCTTTGTGTATAAATTTATTATTCTTTTTTTTTAAATTTCAAAAAGCTTTACCAAAACACTCTCAGCCATTTTCTCACAAGGGAATCCGAGTCCCCAGTGCTTTTATTCTGAAGCTAGCAAACTACTGTGTATAGTTTTGAAAGCTGATCAAAATAGCGCAACATCCTGATAAGAAAAGCCAGCTACTAAGCTGCTACATAAATACATAAAATTAAAATACACAACTACCACAAATAGTACCCACTTGAATGTTAGGTGAGATTTCCAAGCAAACTGATGCACACAAGCATGCACATTTAGTATGTGTGCACATAAATATCACAATAAGATCTTCAACCACCATCTTCTGTAGTCTTTTGTAAGACCATCTCAGGCCATCAAAAATCTTCAAGAATCTCTTAAGCATATCTGATTGATTTCTAAGTTCACTGTGTTTTGGAGCACTGATCAACTTAACAGCATGCATTTGCACTTTTGTTGCTGGCAAACATCTTCTTCCTTCCACCTTCCATGAGTCAACCCTGTTTTGTTTTACTAGCCTTTCTGATCTAAGACTAAGAAATTGCTTGCCTAGGAAGAACAGAATTCTAAAAGGCCATTTTAATAGTTAAGGGAGACAGACATTCATAGAGGCTGGGTTAATACCGAGCACATTTCCTTGCGGCAAAGCAAAATGAATGACTACGGGTCCAGAAAAAGGAGCATGTAATTTACTGGGTTTAACTTTGTGCCTCCCTTGTCTTTGTGGGTTTGTAACAGAACAGAAAATATGGTGCAACTGCTTCATCATAAAGGCTTAGTACAGTATCCAAAAGTCTGCAGGTACACATGAGTGTCAGTGAGACTATCAAGAGCTTTTCACTCCATTTTCCAAATGATGTACTGGCGAAGGCTGCGTGTTCACACCGAGACCCAGCCCACCAGGCCTGAGCGCACTCAGCGGCTTCCAGTCAACACCAGATTCACAATGCAGCTTCTCATTTACAGTAATAATAAAGGAGGGCTCAAAAGAAAATTCTGCTGCAGAAAAGCCATTTGCAATACACTTCTCTGTTAAAAAAAAACACACAACAAACAAACTATGTGGGGAGAGAGTATCTTAAGACAACATCAACAATAAAAAAAACCAAAGTTCCATTGCAGATAAATTCACACAAAACCAAACCTCACAGCTTGCCTACTCAACATTATGATCAGAAAAAAAACCCAAACGATTGCTTTACAGAACGTTCATATTGCTTAAAATGCACATACTGAGATTTGGCAGCAGTTAGCTACCAACTTTTTGAGAAAAAACAAAAGCAAAATGAACAAAAACCCCACACAAACAAAAATAAACACAAACAAGAATCAAAGTCCCAATTTCACATAATAACTCCACTGTTAGCAGTTACCAGCCATCTCCATGGCACCTACTAGACTCCTTTACCAGACTCCCAATTACCTACATTCATCCTGCAGTTCATGTAATGACTTATTTGTACTGAAAATTCATAACTTCAAGTATATGAATCAAGGTACCTGCAGTATAGCAATACCTGAGCTTTCAGCACAGTTACAACACATACTTTAATACAGTTTTCCAGCTATTTTATTTAAACCACATTCAGTGGTTTGGCTCAAAAGTTTTTTGGATGCTTATTGCTGTGGTTCACAGCAAATATTCACTGAAGCCAAGCAACTTTAGGAGACATACTGATCATGCTACTGTGAATGTGTTTGTATCCTTGAAGAAGAGAAAGGCAGCTGCAGGAGAAACTCTGGCTTCCATTCTCTGCTAACACAATTTCTCCTTTTCTGCCTTTATCAATGACACTTGTCCCTGGAAGACTGTGACCCAGTCTCCTCAGTTCAATACACTTAATTACATTATTCACATGTAAAAAAAAGGGGTAAACTGTACAGAGAACACGAATGAAAAATCTGAAAAACTAACACAGCTTTTACAGTCCCTTCCCATGTAAATCACATATAGCTTTAAAGAGTTATAATGACTTAAACCACAAGGGATGTTTAAAAGCACAGGATATTAAAGTCTTCAGGTGAATACTTACAAGAACATCATTAGGTTTTAGTTAGAAAAGACTAGAAGAAGGGTGAAAGTTATGACAGTGATCCTAAAAGGCAAAATATATTAGTAAAGTGTGTACAAGTCTTTTCTCAAAGAAGGAATCCATTGAATTCCTACTAGCATCCTGGCTTTCAGTTCACTTTTCGTTAATTGTCGTTAATTTTTTGTGTTAATCTCTTGCCAGCATGGACAGAAAAATATAAATTCTCTTCATAAATTCTTCCTTGTGGTTTATAATACTGGCAAATTTACTTCAACCATTTTATTTGCAAACTACTTTCTAATTTTCTGCAAAAGAATTCGCCAACCTGGGTGTGACAGAGTGTACTGCTGCCAGTACCTGATCTGTCCCAGTGCCTTTAATAACAGTACTGCGTAACGTCGTGTGAACACCACCCTTGCTCTAAGCACTGAAGAACAGGTTTTCCTATATAAACATACAGCTCCATCCAGGAGAGTTTCTTAATGTACATTTTGAACGCTCAAAAGAAACAGAAACACATGAAGTCACAATGTTTTTGTCTAATACAGCAAAATACTTATTCAATACTTCACAGACAAACTACATTCTCTTCTCCACAGACCACATAACCAAGACGGTGGTGATGTTTCGTAGTTTCATCTCTGTGTTCTTGCTGTCTGTACTATCGCTCCTGCGAAGTTACATGCGTATCTTTAGCATGACTGACTGACTTACAAACTTCTAAACTGTTATCATGTAGCAATGACTGCTGGAAGGAACCAGACATACCTAACGTCAAAACACTAATTCTATCTGATTTTCCTACGAGTCCCATTCATTATCTTACTAACCACCGCAAAGCTTTCTCTGAACTAAGAAGTCCTTCTCCGGTGTGGTAACTCCGGTCTGCTGCCCCGAAGGCGAAGCGCTTCGCAGCCGGTAGGAACTGAGCCGTGCTTAAAGAGTGAAATGACAAGCTCCCCGATGAACGCCCGGGCCGGCCCGCGGGGCAGCGGCTGGGCCGCCCGAGCGGCGGGGCGGCGGCGGGAGGCGGCACCGCGGGAGGCGGCACCGCGGGCCGCGCACCGACAGCTCCCGCAGGCGAGCCGCGCACTGCCCGGCGTTCCCAGGCACCTGGTAAGCCCGCCGCACCGCGGCACTGCGGACAGCTTTAATCCTCTGCCTCCTGAGGCTCTCTCGCGGTATTAGTGCCACACTGAGGGACAGCTGTCGGGTTTACACGCTTCCTTAAAGGTTTACGGGGAGTTTCCCAGGCTTTAGAGGCAAACGGGATCCGTGCCTCGGGTGCGAAGCGGTAAGCAGGTTAGCTCTGCTCCTCCTCGGCTCTCCCGCCGCCGCCAGCGCAGCGGGCACCGCCCGGGCTGCCACCGCCCGGCCCCGCCGGGGGCACCTGCGGCGCGCACCGGGCGGGGCCCGCTGCCACCGGCCCCCGCAGCCCGGCCCGGGAACGCGGCTCGGCCCCGCGCCGCCCCAGGCCAGCGGGGGGAGCCCGGGCGCGCAGGCAGGGCGGCACAAAGCGCCTCCGCCCGCGGCTTTGTTCGCGGCGGGGCCCCGAGCCGAGCGCCCTGCCGCAGCCGCGCTCCGCCGCCCGGCCCGGCCCCAGTGACAACCCGCCCCCGGCCTCCCCGCGCCCCCCTCGGCCTCCCCGCCGCCTCCTACCTTGGCTTTCCCAGCCTCCAGCTTCTTCAGCCGCTCCTCGTCCTCCATGGCGTCTGTGCGGGAGCGCAGAGCGTTACCGGCGGCGGGAGGCGGAGCGCAGCCCGCCCCCTGCCCTCAGCCGGGCGCACACGCTCCCGTCCTGCCCTGCCCTGTCCCGTCCCGCCTCACAGCGACAACAGCTGCCGTGGCGGGGCCCCCGGCGCCGCCATCTTCATCTCCACGTAAACACGCGGCCGGGGAAAGTGACGTTCGGCCGCCCGCTCCTCCTCCTGCCGCCGGCCCCTCCTCCCCGCCGAGCCCCCGCCGCGCCGAGCGCCTCTGGCCGCCGGCGACGCCCGCCCGGCGGCGGGTCCCGGCGGAGCCGCCCGCGGAACCGCGCGTTTGCAGCCCCCGGGCCGAGCGGGGCGCAGGCACCAGCGACAGCCGGCGGCGGGCACGGCCGCAGCCGCCGCGGGGGAGGCCGGCGGGCACACCCCCCTCCACACCCCTCCGCAGCCCTTCCCGCAGCCAGCGGGGCGGGGGGGTTCTCTTCCCACAAAAGAACTGCAGCGGCGAGACGCCGTGATTTGCTGTTGCTTCGATACCGAGGTCTGAACAGGCAGTGCCTGAGCTTTGCAGGACTGCTGCCTTCTGCCGTCTCGCAAATCCACCTTCTCGGTCTACAATGCTGATTTTGACAGGTTTTGATTTTCTAAGTGTTTTCTCGCTCCTGCGTGCGGCTCACTGAATCGCAAGCTTCCTATAGCTTGGAAATAAATGAACAACCTTTTTGAGCGTGTGTCGCCCACTATGTAGGGATGACGACAAAGGATGTGTAGCCCCCCTCTTTAAATGACACAATACGCGCCCATCATGCTGCAGGGGTTCAAATAGGTGTGCTAAAATCACAATGGGGAATATGACACGTGGCAATTAAATGCTAATACCATTTCTATACATCAGCATTCGAGACAAAGCAATATTCTGGAACTGCTTAATATTGTCTACTAAATGTGTGCCTTGCAAGGCTAATAGCAAATTTGTCTGACATGTTCACGATGTGCTTTTTCTTTCAGTTACCCCTGAAGTCGGTCCTGTTTGCGGTGGTGCGGTGAATGGCAAAGGCTTACACATTCCTGGCAAGCCTTTTTGCATTGGTGTGTTAACAGCTGCATGTGAACAAGCAGATTCCTTGTACTGCATTTGGAACCATTCTGCTTTATTACATGCAAAATCTAAAATATTTCTGAATTAACTTAGGTCTCGGCCTTGCTGATCTTTTAAACATAATTCTTTAGTATACATTCTTTCCTCTCTTGAATTTTCCAGCAAAGACCAGATACACCCACAGAGAAAAAATGCCAAAAGAAAACATTATTTGTACAGTATTACTGACCAGGACAAAAATGAAAAATATCAGGACTCCTAGCAGCAGATTTCCATACCCATATTACTGCCAAAACCAAACTAAACCTACAATCTGAAATTTTTACGGATTTTTCACTCCTTCTAAAGACATTACATTTCATAGAAAAGTCTCAAATCATCTATTGATCAGTGCATGTATTGTGCATTCCTGTATTTGCAAAACAATGTCTCCAACCTTCAGTCGAAAAGGAAATGAATACCGTTTGTGTCAAAAGAAGAAAACACCATCCATAGTAGAAATGACAAATGCCTACATTATACTTTGTTTGAAGCAACCATGTGTTTCAGTTAAAATTCTCAGACTTTGGAGGAAAAACATGTTATAGAGAAAAACAACAAATGAAAACAAAATTAAGAAATTATTAAAGAGAAAATACTTTTATAGAAATACTAATTTGAGTTCATCCCTTAAAAATGTGTTCTCAAGTTAGCAAAAGACTGTACAAATTGAAGTTTTTCCCAACAATTACAAAGGCCTGGAAGCCCCTGAGGGAAAACTAAATCACCTTTTCCGTGCCAATGACATTCCTCTGGGCTGAGGGAGGCCACTGTCACAGAACTAGCTGTTAGGTGTCAGTAAAATTTCACACATGCATAACACTAGGATAGTAATTTCTTAATCAACAAATATCCCATTTAGAAGATAATTACAAACATCCCAAATTGCTTCATTAAATGAGTTCTTGAGTTAGTGCTAAGAATTGATGGGCCTAATTTTCCTCTCACTTAAAGACTTATATCCATGTAATTCTAATGGATTTTAGTTAAACACCTAATCCATGACAATGAAGTCATGCAAACCAGATTGACAAACTATAATAGAGTACTCTGGAAATTACCACTGGATAAAATATCCCAGAGAATAACATTTCCATATTCTCTCAACATTAGAAGAAGAATAGAACTTTCATTCCTAGGGAAAAAAAAAATCCATACAGTATGATTTCCCACTTCAGCTATTTAAATTCCTATTTTATCGTTTATGCAAGGTGAGCTGACTGGAATTCACAACTTGGTTAGCCAGCTAAACTTTCAGTTACAGAAAGGCATTAATCTTGTTTGCTTAATTCTCAGAACTGACCAATAATGTTCACTTCCTAGGAATGTAAGATAGTGCCCAACATTCGGGCTAATAACTGCTATAAAATTTGATTAACTTTCTAGCACTCATCAAATTCACATAAGTTAAACATGTGTAAACTGCCTTCAACAGCAGCATACATGAAGTGAACCAGATTAACAAGGTAAAAAAAATAGATCAGGCATTCACCAAAATAGGGATGACTGGTGTTTTGGCCCAGGCTTATTGTTACATACAAATGTATTGATTATTAGAAATTTTATTAAAAACTGCACAGAACCAGCTTTGCGTATCTGACCTAATTTTCAGTGGTGTTTGTCTGTAAACAAGGACAAAGGCCTCTTCACCTATAGCATTTTCTCTAACAATGAGCCTCTACCTTCTTCCTACCCTTTCTGGTTCCGTCATTCACTGTTCCGTGAAGATATGCCTGGTGACTCCCATTGTGGCACTTCAGTGCACTGCGAAGCCAAAAGATGAAGCCTAAAGACCACATGTGATAAAGTCACAAAGTTCTAGTTGGGAAATTCAAATTCCGTCATATTCCACTGAGGCAAGAATCAGAGGGCTGTCAGATCATAACATGCTGCTGGTAAATCATATGTGCAAACATGATGCAAAAAGTACAAAATATCACAGGCCTAAACTGTGTTTTCAGGTGTCATAAGTATCAGCAATACCGCTTAATAATGGGACAATCCAATTCTAATTTATTTCCTTTGAGAAAAAATACGTATTGGAATGGAAGGCTCCTACATCAACCATCTAAGATTCCCTGAATGAGCTTGTAAAAACAAAATGTGATTTGACTCGTGTCTTCCTACCACTAACACGATAACCATGCTACTTTATGTTTCTTAAGAGAGCTACAAAGGCTTTTAGTTGTAAGTATCTGTATTTGGTCAACGTAATGTGGTAAAGGATTAGTCCTCCTGCTAATGGATGTGCAACCTCCGATACATGTGTCCAGACGTTCTGCTGGGACACTAGATCTGCTGTACAAAACCTACCTGATGGGATTACTCAATTATAGTGAACATTAAGCAGATCAAGTGTGAAATATAAGATGCCTCCATCTGAAAGGTAATCATGCAGAACGTACAGTCTGATCAGGACATGCACCTGCTCTCACTGAACCTAGTGGGAGTTCCCGGGCTGATTGTACTGATAGCAGGGCAGGGCCTCAGCATGTACCTGCCACAGCGCTTGTGAACCACCTCAGCGTCACAAAGAATATGAGGCTGGCTTAATGACTAGCTTGCCTTTGCCTTTGCCGCAGTCTGCTGTGCCAGCTCTGTCCCCGCCACCTGCCCTGCAGCTGCGCTGAGCGTCGCTGTGCGCCGTGGTTTCCCAGAGCGCTGCTCTGCTGGCATGGTTGCAGCAGGCAGCTGGTTTAGGTAAAAAGTGTAAAGTTCGTAATTTCGGAGACCCCTTGTAGGCACTGCTGAGTGAGGATTACAAAATCATATTCATTTGCAGTTAGCAAGTGCAAGTCAACTCAAATTTCAAGTAGGACTTGGCCTATTGTGTTTAGATAGTCTGACTACATGTTATAAAAACATTTTTAAAGACCGCAGTCACTTTCACCTCAGGGATTTTTGAGGTATGATATTTATGTTAGGACTGCCTTGAACAGTCTCTTAGAAACAGACAAATATTCTCTCCTTCGAAGCAGGGCACAACAAATGCAATTACTGAATAAATAGTGAGACTAGGTGGTTAACAGGTAGGGGAGCTAGAGATGTATGGAAAACATCGTCTGATTTAAAGTTTGGTCTTTGTTGTTGTTTTGTGGGTTTGTTTGGTTTTTGTTTGTTTTGTTTTTTCCTTTTGAGAATCACTGGAGAAGCATGGTTGTATGAAAACTTATTAAATGGGGCAACTGATGAATATATATAGAATCAAGGTCCCATGTAACAGCTAAAATTTCTATTCTCTTGCATGTATTTTTTAATGAAAAAAAACTACCAAAGCCTATGAAACAGCATGAGCACTGAGGATGAAAATAAAATTTTCCAACATAAGGAGAAAATGTTACCAAAAAAATGAAATCTTTAACCCGTATCTACAGCTGTGAAGTTAGACAAATTTATATTAAACATTGCAACCAGTGTCCCACAGGTCCCAGTGTCACTCCTAAATTGAAGTAAGTTTATTGCGTTTTGTTATAACAGGTGACAGAAGAAATCAGACATTAAAACCTTCCACACACACATATGTGATCCAGGCATTCACTTAATACATTAAAAACGTGGGCTTGCTAACATGCTTCAGTCACACACAGTCAAGTCTAACAATCAAAAGTATTTTTCTTGTTTCCAAAACTAAACATTTTTCTTCTGCTGAAAAGACAGTAAAATAACTCATACAAACATTGTAAAGCACAGACCTTTTGTGATATTACTGTAACACATACCTCCTGGAGATGTGTGTCTTTGTTTTCTGAAGCCTGGAGTTGTACAGCTTATAGTTTGACAAATTGTAAGCGCCACATACCTTTTTTTAGGCATATTTGGGTCTATTACTTATCACTTAATTAAGACAAATACTGTGGTATTCGATTGCTGTTTTGATGTAAATACTGTAGCTAGGAAGAGGCAAGACTTTAGCTAAGAAGTTTTGTGAGATGAATAATTTATTCTGCAGGCATAATATATCAAGGTAGGTAATTTAAGTAAGCTTGCAATTGATACAGCTAATTAATTAAGTGACCCAGAAGCATCCAATTGACATTTGATACTCGAGGTATGAACAAAAGATTAATTTCTACCACAAATCAGTTATTTATATCAGATATATGTAGAACTATTATAGTACGCATTTCTTTATAACCAGTCACAACTGTCCAAGTTTACATAATGGTTCAGAATATAATTCTATGCCTATTGCATATGGAGGTGTAAAAGATAGCTATTTTCCTACTGTTCTGGTATTTTATATGGTCAAGCATTATTCATGAAACTCCATTTAAAATATGGAAGAATTTACAAATTTAACAGATAGCCACATTTCAGCATAATAACAATTTATCGGTGTGAATACATTTCCTTTCAATTTTATCCAAACTATTCACCTGACAGATCAGCATTCTCTGTTTGTTTTTTTTTTAAGAAATTCCAGAATTTCCAATGGTATCTGAGATGAAGTGCTCCAGGCAACAGAACTGGCAGCACAATTACAAAATTTAAATAAGCTGTAGCTTCCTAAAACTCTAACTATTTTAATGTATTTATATTTGGGTGCTAAAATAGAGAAGACTTGTGTTATTTGTATTTTAACAAGTCTCAAAATACATTAAAAATACAGTTACTTTCATAATGAGAATTACTCCTAAATTGTTGTATCGCACTGAGACCCATGCCTTTTTTTAGCATTATTTATGGGGAAAAAGGAGCTGCCATGCTGGGGAATCCCATAAGAACTAGTAAGTACGATGAATTTCCTGAGGCTTAACTTCAATACTTATGGTGACATCTTCTGCCACCTCAAGTAAATGGTGTTGTGGACGTAGCAGACCTGGGAAAAAAAAGTGAGTAGGACTTCCAAAGACAGTGTACCTCAGTAACACGCTGGCAAAAGGATTTCACAGAACCATAGAATGTCCTGAGCCGGAAGGGACCCACAAGGATCATCGAGTCCAACTCCTGTCGCTGCGTATGACAACCCCACAGTTCACACCATGTGTCTGAGGGCGTTGTCCAGTCTCTTCTTGAACACTGTCAGTCTTGGGGCCGTGACACCTCCCTGGGGAGCCTGTTCCAGTGTCCACCACCCTCTGGGTGAAGCACCTTTTCCTAATGTCCAACCTAAACCTCCCCTGGCACGTCTTTCTGCCAGTCCCTCGGGTTTTGTCATTGGTCTCCAGAAAGGTGCCTGTCCCTCCTCTTCCGCTTGTGAGGAAGCTGTAGACCTCAATGAGGTCTCCTTTTAGTCTCCTCTTCTCCAGGCTGAACACGCCAAGTGAGTTTAGCGGCTCCTCATTCCGAACTGCCAAGAAAAGATGCTGGTGCGCTGCAAACACGGACACGAGTTCCTGCTTTACCCTCACAAACGCTGTGCATCAGAGCCTGGCTGGACAACGCAGCTGTAACTGTGGTGACTTTACAGCAGATCTGATTGTTTACCTGTTGAAAGAGATTTATATGTAAATTTTTTTCTTATTTGCACTTCTGAGAAGGCAGGGCTGGCTGCTGCCTGGCCAAAGCACCAAGCGCTGGCTGGCCTGTGCTCCTGGCTGGCACTCCCTTGATGCAACTGCAGCTTTTCTTGTCACCAAACTTGAACGTGTTCTTTAAACAAATTGTTTTCTACTTGCTGCAGTTAACCTCGCGGTTTAAATACTACATAAGTTAGTCACCGGGGGGCTGTAGAAGGCTTCCCAGGGGCCCCGTATGGCCATCCGGGGGGACATGGCTTTTCTGAGTAACAGCCGGGATCAAAATTCAGGGATATTTTTCATCTTACGCTGCCATCTCCTGGCAAATGGCTTAATTACAAATAAAATGGTGAGTAAAAGGGCTCTGCAAGGCGGCAGCACTGGGAACACAGCTGGCCTCGCTAATGGAGGCGTCTGCCTGTCACCCTCCCCGCTGTCACCCAGGGTGGCAACCATGGGGAGGGCAGGTGTCCCCAGCTGCCTTGTCGCTCCAGCAGCCCCGTTACATTTTCAATTTAGAGGCTGTAAAGAGCAAGGTGAAAACCCAGCGCCGTGATTTTTGGCCAGTGTACGTCGCTTGTAGTCAGGGAGGTGAACTTAGGTCCTTGGTGGGCTTTGACCCAGGCTCACGTAAAAGTGTGGGATGTTTCTGCAGGACAGTTTAACCTGGCAAAGTGATTACAAATGGGGGCCATCTTCTGCGCTGGCACGAGGTAAAAGGAGAAACTAGAAGATTCTTTATTGTTGCCTCTGTAACGAGGATGGCAGTGAGCCCAAGTGCCTTCCTGGTGCCTGCCTGCAGCCACAGCACATGGAGGAGGTGTTACAAAAAGTCCCTTCCATTACTCTTTTATCCATCAGTCTTTATAGTACGAAAGTGTACTAACATTACTTCATGTTATGCACTGTGATGTAATGAGGTAGTGGAATTTTACAGGACACTTTAGTATTGTTCGTGCTTAAGTAAAACTAAAGGGCAGCCCAGCCCAGCCCTGGAAATAAGGACTTTGCTTCTTGGAAGCTTAGAGGTGTCCATGAAGGATAAAGGATAGCCCTGGGCAACCAAGATAAGGCCAGTATCCTAGCCCCTCTGATGTGTCTTTGAAACCCTCCCAGCATTGTCTGGCATCATAGATAAGTAATACAGCAAGAATGACTCCAGGGACATCTGGATCAAAAGACAAACAGCAAGAACGCTGCAAAAAATATAGTTGCTTTGCAAAGTTTTACTATGATTAGAAATCAGTACTGTGGGTGTTAGTGATTAGTCAATTTGTATTGTACCTGAATGTTTGAAAGGTATGAGAGTGTGTTAACCTACATGTGGAGTACCCCAATTTGTCTGAGATAGCTCATGTGCATGAATAAATATTTACCCTTGTAATTCAAAACTTTTTGAGTCCTAGCTTCTCTCCTCAGTTGATGTGGGCCACATGCAAATTTTTGTTACAAACGTGAAGAGGACTGTGACCTGGCTGCTGTGTCCCTCTGTCTGAGTGGCGCTGGAAATGTCTGCTCTGTGATTGTCCAGGGCCAATCTGTATAATTTTTCCTGATATTTGGCACATAGCTCAGTGTAAGTAAGGTAAAGCACTTAGTAGACGACTGTCACGGTAAAAGGTAAAGCCTGGGAAGCTTGCTTTAGGGTAGGAGAAAGGTATCTAGTCATTCGGGACACTGCTTCTTTCACTGGCTTCAGTGAAAGGACCTTGAGCGCTTTTCCACTCATTAATTAAAATGATGTTTGGAGGCTGCGACAGTTTTGTGGAAGGAAGGAAGGATGATATTTATCTGGGTTGTCATGAACAGGGATTGTACCTCTGATGCACAGACAGAAAAAAGGGTTCCTGATGTAGAGAACTAAGCAATATTGATAACTAGTAAACTTGTGTGCAGGACTGTAGGGGTGAAGGGAAAGAACAAAACAGTGCCAGAACTTGAATTATATTTGCTGAAGGAGTAGCCTCAATCATATTGATCCATGATATTGCGTGACCTTGTGTTCTTTGTTGTATGTTTCAGGAAACGTCAACATTTAAGGTCTGCTATGGTCCCCACAGACTCTTCAGTTCATAGAATCATAGGATATTTTGGCTTGGAAGACACTTTAAAGATCATCTAGTTCCAACACCCTGCCATGGGCAGGGATACCTTCCTTCCAGACTGATCAAAGCCCCATCCAACCTGGTCTTGAACAGTTCCTGGGATGGGGCATCCACAGCATCTCTGGGCAGCCTGTTCCAGTACCTCACCACCCTCATGGTGAAGAATCATAGAATGTCCTGAGGCAATGTCCCTGGAAGGGACCCACAAGGATCATCGAGTCCGACTCCTGTCCCTGCACATGACAACCCCACAGTTCACACCGTGTGTCTGAGGGTGTTGTCCAGTCTCTTCTTGAACACTGTCAGGCTTGGGGCTGTGACACCTCCCTGGGGAGCCTGTTCCAGTGTCCAGCACCCTCTGGGTGAAGACATTGTGTGGAGATGGAAATGGTGTGTGGTAATTTGTGTTCATGCAACATTGCCTGTTTAGGTCTGTAAATGCTGACATAGGAGTGCTGGGGAACTTCACTGGAACATGCTGAGAGCTTACAAACGTGAGTAGACCTGACATTGAACTCATTGTTGATTAAAAAGTTTTGGTGACTTTCAGCAGTGACCTATGTAGTGTGCTCTGGATGTTGTGAATTAATTGTTTTTATCTTTAGTAGCGAATAGACGAAGATTGATGCATGTGTGAGTCTGTTACCTGAAGAAAACTAAAAGGTTGTTTCCGTGCACTTGAAGGGTTATCACTGGGCTGTTAAAGCTTTTTAATCTGAATTCACTTACCTGTCTTAACAATGTGAAGATTTAGGGCAATGAGCATTATTTATAGCTGTTCAAATTGAACCTGACTTAAAAAGACTTGTGGGAGAAACGGAAGAACTCTTTTTTTTTTTTTTTTTTTACAGTCAGTCTGCCCATCTCATGCTACAAGAATTACTCTCAATACAGTGAACAGAGACTGGAGAGTGAATCAATTTACACTGAAATGAACACCTACTGTCTAGTCACCTGGATTGGACCCTAATTTTCATCTCCATTAGCTATAATCATAGATACATAGCTATATGTAGATTACTCTACTGAGGTGTACTGATCTTGAGCTAGTCCTTCCTAAATTATTGATATGACACTTGTGGAAAGAAGTGGTCTCTCAGTGTTTCTATTGGTGTCACTTACTGCAGTGCCTATTTTGCTGCTCAGAATCTGCATGTTTGCTGTTAATTATTTAAACAAAAAACCAAAAGATCAGATTTAAAATAGTGGGGCTTTTTAAAGAAAAAATAAACTACTTTTTAAAATGCAAGAATGTTGCCAGCATTTTATCCTGAGAGGTCTGAATCCCATTCTATTCTGAAACCTATTTTGTCACTTTTGAGATTTTTATCTTCTGAAGCTTACCTTGTGAGCATATTCAGCAGCTAGGTTTTGTGGAGTTCTTAGAAACGCATGAAAAATCCCAGTTTCAGTGAAAAGGACAAAGGTTTCATTCACTCGAGCAGGCTGCTTGCGTCACTGGCTGAGAGAGTGTGCTGAGATTTAGGACTTAGAACCTGTTTTTTGGCACTAGGAGAGTGACATCGTTTCCTGAGTTGTGTGGCCGTGCTGGAAAATTCAGAAAACTGGAATTTTTAAACAACCAACTTTAAAAGCCCAAGAAATGACACATTGCGCTGAAACTCAAATAGTAAACTCTACATTAAAAAATACCTCAAACCAGTGAAGAGGAACTCTGAAAAGGTGTGCTTTATACAGCTCAGGAAATTTTAAACTTTTTGCCATAACAACATTTTGTAAAATAGTTAATCTTTACAAAATAAAACGTATCATTTCTTTGTAACCATGAAACAAAGGTGTTGTAAACCAGAATCAGGTGTTGTAATATCCCATTATTACTGACAAAAACTTCTTTGGAATGAGATTGCTGTGGAAAAACAGCTAGATAAGTCTTGAACTCTTATTTATAAAGTATATATAAGACATAGCTGGGGAGTGTTGGAGGGAAAACATTTATGGGAAATTCTAGATGGCATTTCAGTTGCCATGATTTATACTGGTTCTCAGTACTGTCCGTGTGAAGCTGAGTATTCTGAAGCTCTAAGTTCATCCAGAACTGGGAAAGTTTAGCACAAGATTCAATTCATATTAGCTATTCCTTCTTCAAGAGCTGGCAATTCTATTTTACATTTCTTAGAAATGATGCTCTGAAATTTTAATGTAACAATTTGGCTCCATGACAAGATCAAACATCCACATATTGTACTTTTGAGTTTGAAGTACAAATTAACTTTTAGCAGTTTGAGTTGCTACTAACTTGTAGGATCATTTTGAGGCATTGGTTTTAAATAATTGCTTGCATTTTCTTATTTTGGTTGGAGTTTATTTCTCTTTTTAATCTGTAGCGAATGTAAAAAAAAGCCTCAGTATATACTTGTTTTCCATTCAACTTGGTTGTGTTGTATGTTTTTAATTTTTCATCACCTCCAGATGAAGAACCATGCAAGAAGAACATGATGAGGGTATATACAGCTTCTGGTCCGCATGTCAATCACCTGATTGAGAAATGTGAAAAACACATCACTCCCCTAACATGAATGATTTCTAGCTATCAGACTTTCAGTGGGGACTATATTCAGACTGATGCCTTCTCTGGCTTCGGAAAGAAGAGTATAGAGTAGTGGGGGTACAGAACCATATGAAGAGCAAGCTGGTATGCGTTAGAGTCAGACAAGAGCCATTGGGTGTTCTCAGGAGACTGATAACAAGCAGGGTCTGAAGCAATTCCTGAAGACCAAAGGAAATATTTTCAAGCAGAGTAGAACTGGTAGATGACATAACTTCTTCATGAGGTCACCTGTGCACAGTGAAACCAAATGGCTTTTTAAAGAAGAACATTTCTAGAAATGTCTTAGTCCTTCTATGGAGCAGAAGGTGACAGCTAGAATTGAGTTTCTTTAGATATTTTTCAGAGAACAACTGAGAACTGTTGGCTTTTCTCCCTGGTTGTGTGGCTGATATTTTAAACATAGCTAATGAGCACATTGAAAGAAATCTTAGAGGTAGCAAGGAGAAACAGCCTGCTCTTGATAGTATTGAAAGAGATGTAGATAGGCTTATTCTTGACTATTTGCACATTATTTTTCTTTCATTCAGAAACTTCAGTGATAAAATATCTCATACAGTCAGAAATCTACATTAGACATGAAACAATTATATTCTGTGTACAAGTGCATTAAGCAAAGTGGAACTCTTGATTATAGCTGAAATTTACAGAAATGGCAACCTTGCTCTAATTACAAGGAGACTTGAAGCTAAACTGGAAACATTATATATTGATTGATCAATACAACTATTACTTTCAAGTAGAGAACCTATTGTGTGAGAATTCCTTGACCAGATTTTGTAATTATTATTATTTTTTTTAAAGAAGGCTTTTCTATATTACTTTGAAAAAGCTTTGAATTATTTTTCCCCCTTAAATAAACAGCTGTAAGCAAATGTTCTGACATTAGCACTGGAATTCTCTGCAGTGGCCATGAGAATGTTCTGATGCTTGACCTGTCAAATGTGAAGGCAGCGGACCTCTAGAGAAGTACTGGTGTGCTTCTGTGAGGATTGGAATGGAATTGGTGATGGCACAGACTGAGTGTAACAAATGACTGAAAGAGGCGTAAGGAAAGTCGGTCTGTTGCCCCAGTGTCTTGGGGGCAGTTTCATTAAATGCTACAGAAGTCTTTGTGGGAGATAAGACTAGATTGTTAAATACTGTAAGAAGGTCCCTGTCACAAACAAAAAAGTAACGTGATGCCTCCAAGTATGAAAAAGGGTAATTTTGTTTTTCAGATGCATTTTTTTCCTACAGCTAAATTACAAGATCTTCAAATACATACATATATGCACTTATATTCTGATCACACAACTGATCTTTTTGCTTAGTCTTCATAAAAGTAAGTTTCTATTTCTTTGTTTCCTCTTCCTTTTTAAGCTACAGTGTGTGGTCTAAAACCATCTATCTTTGGTCAGAAATCTGGGCAAAATCTAGTCCAGTAATTTATGTGTATGCAGGTTTTTCAATTTACCTTTGTTATTGAATATTTAGTCTTTATAGATGTAATTTTAATTTCTGGTTAACAAGAAAGGCATTGTTCTTTGTTAGGTTTCTTCCACAGTTGTGTTTTTCTTACTATTTCCTCTTGTTGGAATGCCTGGTGGAGAGAGGGTGCCAGGAAGGCTTGATCCTGACTCCTGTAAAGGAAAAACATTGAGGCAGGTTGTACTTGTCTTTTAGCAAGAACTTTAGCTTCATTTTTGTCTTAACTTTTGTTCAAAGAAGAAGAAGGTTGTCTTTTCTTTACAGTAGGAAATCAGAGTGTAAAAATAGGATTTTTTAAATTGTCTAGCTGTTACTATTTGAAGAGGTGAGATAAGAGAAAATGGATTCAGATCCCTCAGGAATGAGTAGAATTATGTGTTTTTAAAATCTGAGGTAGTCTATATGTGCAGTTGGTGCATAATTAAGTTAAGAAGGCCGTACAGTAAAGACTGGTTTTATTTCTCTTAGTGTTATTTTCCAGTAACTAAAAAAGTGGAGATCCTAGAGACCTGCAGTGACTGCGTGAAGACTTTTTGTCTATTTCAACATTTATTTTTATTGCAGTGCCATTTTTTTCTTTATGGTGAACACATGAAAGTTACCAAGAAAGGTTAGCATAAGCTGCGCTTTTAAGACAGTGTAAAATAGTAAGAGCAATATCTCTAATAACTACTGTAGATCAATGCTTGAAAACAGATACTCCAAAATGTCAAGCTTCATATGTATTCCTTGGCTCTGAGAGAAATTGTGGTAAATGTTGCTTTTAGAGAGAGTTTCTCTGACTGCCAATGGAAGAACTAGAACACATTTATAGGGAGTAAAAATTGGAATGAAACATGCCCGAGTAAAACAGCAATTACTTCCTTTTTGCTAAGGGGAGAGAATTAATTTAATAAATCATTAGGACAATAATTGGGGATATGTTTGAAAGATGGCTTAGCTATTAGAAGTTATAATTTAATTAAATGATAGATTACAAATAATGACAAATTTGTATATAATTCACCCCAACCCCAAATTTCCATTAGGGAATATGTGTTTTCTTCCTGTTTAAGTAATAAAGAAGATAAAACAAAGAATCATAACTTTTTTTTTATTAGCGTGTATGTGAAAGGACGGATTTTATGAAGGCAAAATACAGCAATAGTAGCTCTTAAATGGAAAAAATGACTGACTGTTACTGGAAAGGGTAAAGCTCATTATATTTAAAAGTTAGAAGTAGATCATATATCCTGCCTCATTTTGTCATCTGAATGCTGCCACCCTGGTAATATGACTGTGTTTTGAGACTGTCTGTGAATGAGGTTGACACATTGATAAAACCGAGAGTTCATTGTAAGACCACAGAGACATTCAGGGGGCTGGAGCACCCGACAAATGAGGAGACATTAAGGGAACTGCATTTGTTTAGCCTGGAGAAGGAAAGGCAGAATGGTGGGGAACCCAACTAATAGCAGTCTTCTACTCCCTGAATAGGCGTCCCAGGAAGATGAAGCCAGACTTTTCCTCTCAGGCAAACAGAGAAAGAACAGAAGCCAGTAAGAGAATTTCTCATTAGATATGAAGAATGAGGATGGGCGAGCACTGGAACAGACTGCCCAGAGAGTCTGTGGTATTGTCACCTTTGCAGATTTTCACTGTCTGACAAGGCAGGGCCCCAATCCAACTGTGAAATCAGCGTGCTGTAAGCAAGAGATTGAATCAGATGGTCTCTAAAGATCCGTACCAAACAAAATTACTCTTTGATTGTAGTGTCTTTTAGTTGAACTTTGTAAGATATAGAAAAATGTGTGTCTTGTCAGCGTGACCACTAATGTCAGCTTAATAGGGAATATAAAACATTTTGCAATTGTATGTGGAATAAACATAAGGAACATTGGTTGTTTTGTCATTGTGCAGTCTATAAAAAATGCTTTCTGGATAAGGTATGTGTCTTAAAGTATTTTCAGAAAAGCAGAATTATGTTTTCAGTGTTCTTATTCCTGATTCGTATCTTTCCCCGCAAAACTGATAGTTTTGCTAGTAAAGCTTTTTAGTTCTTCTTTCTAGTAAAGTTTTCTTAGTTTCTGTCAGAGGTAGTAAACGGCGGGTCCTAGCTCCCAGATAGTTTCTCTTCTTCTACTATATTTTACCACAGAACGTTCTCAGTGGAAAAAAGCTACTCCCCTTGAAGAATAAAAATTACTCTGAAAAGCAAGTATCTTTCCTTACTCTCCTTTATACCCTATGTGATTACAGAAAGCAGAGATATAAACTCTTCAATATTACTAGGATGACAGCTGGTTTAAGGACTGGAACAAAGAATGCCAGTATGTTGCCGGCACACCTGAGGAAAAAATTCTGTGATATGGGGGAAAGTGATGACAGAGTAGGAATTGTATGGTTAAAGAAGCCACAACACAACTCATGAGAAGGATCTATATAGGCCTAGACTACTAAGCCCATTTTGTCTCAGAATTGTGGAGAAGGATTAAAAAAGCAACAAAAATCCTCTTCTTTTATTGCCAAACACTCTGCCCATATTACAGCCAGGAAGGCCCAAACCAGCCAGGCAGAACTGGTAAGAGGCAGTGTTTCTTTTCTACTGAGAATAACTTTCAAGAGGGAAATAATTTTCTATCATGGTTTCTGAAGCAAAGCAACTTGAAGAAAACATCTAGACTCTGAGGTAATTCAGAGCAAAAGCCTACACATGATGGGAAAGTCCTATGTTTCATCTATGTGTTATATAATTTTTAAAATAATTCCTTTCTTATAGAAAACAGCTTGAAAAAGGGTTGGGTATAGTACTGATTTTGTCTGGAGTTGTGAAGGAAGTTCATCAGCCAAATTTTTGTCAGCTCCACGTACTATTTGACAGAGGTATCTCTTACTGTGAAAGGTAAGTAACCAAATACTCTCTAGGGAGAACTGTGGCACAATTTGCTCACAAGACAGAAATTCTTACTAGACTGTAAGAGTTGCCAAACTACTTGATATGTTCTAGACCTTTACTAGCAGAGATGTTCAAAGGTTCTTCTATATAAAATCTCTACAGGAGTTGTTAATAAAGATAGAGTTCTTCCCAGCCTATCAAGCCAAAAACTAAAAAGTACAGGAGATGTTTTTTTTTGCATCTGTGTTTGACTGAATACTGATGAGGGGGTTCTGTGAACTTTCTTATTTATCTTCATGTTTTGTGTGCATATATGCCATTCTAAATGAAGAAAAACAATTGTTAGTTATTAGTAAAAGATGGTGTTGCAGAAAATTTATCTCCAGGTCTTAGACAACAGATAAGATAAAGAAAATTACCTGAGTGACATAAAATACAAGTTGCCTAGTGGATGGGGTTTTCAAGAATTATGTTGAAATATGAAGAACTACATAGTTTCTGGAAAAAGATGTAACATATAAGGTACCCATTTGGTTTAGATCAGCTATTGTGTCTTTCACTGGAAAAACTTTTGGAGCTGGAATTGAAAGAAAGATAAGAGTTGGCGCAGAGCTCCCAAAGTTGTAATTGCATTAGGATTTGTACTCTGTATGGACTTCTAGAAGTTTCCTTACAAAGCAATTTCTCTAAACAAATATGAGAATCATGCTCTTTCCTCTATGGCAGAATATTGAAACTATAAACATGTTGAGAAATTTAGACATGAGGGTGACCTCAGTATCCTACCAGAGTTTTATGTGTTTTGTGGGAGGCTATTGAAGGCAGTAATACTTATTATAGTTTGGTTGCTTCTGTTAATTAGGTGTCCTAGCTTTCAGTATACTTAAGACATTGACCTGGGCTTGTCTTGGGACTTATTCCAATTTGTAGATGTTTCAGTACTTACTACACTTCTTACATTCCTGAAGCTCTGAGAGCCCAATAACAGAGGTGATTAAAAAATTGATCTATCTTATGACAATGTCGATGACTTGGCTTCATTACACTGCAGAGTGGGAGGTCATGTCTGAGCCAATCACAAATAGGTACTATACAATTGTTTTAAGGCAACAGAGACTGCCAGTAGACAGCACGTTCTTGATAGTAAGTGGTTTTCTTAATGGATGGTGCCGGTAGGCAGCATGCTAGATGCTAGAGGCACTGTCCACAGGTGAATATGATTAGTAAAACTATGCAACACCAGACAAAGCTGTTAGTTGAAAGTCTGCTCTTGATGAACATAGAGACAAAGTACTGAACAGGCCCTATTTTAGCCAGCACTGTACTGACATTTTCAGACTGACTGAAACAAGGAAGTTTCATGAGGGATAGAGGGAAATATACCATCAAATAAGGAAGTTTGATGAGCAGAATAATCCAGTCCCTGTGTCTGTTCAGGCCTTCAGTGTTGTATTCATATGCAGGAAGGGTGAGCTGTAGAAGGACAAATCCCCTCTGCTACCAGAAGATCCTGGATACAGGTTTAACTATTCAGAAAGATCCAATTTACTGTAGAGAGAGGCATGAGTAGTGCTTAAATTCTTCCCACAGAAGGGAAAATAAAATTTCATTTAATTTTTCTTCCCTGTCCCCACATTAGAAAAAGTAATAATAAGATAAATAAAAACCAGTATGGTAGACTGTCAGGAAACAACACATCTCCATTTCACCAAATAGTATTTGCTGAGCACATAGCCATTGCTATAAGGTGTCGAGAGTAGAATCCTTGTAAAAAGCAATGTCGTGGATTTCCAGTCAAATAAATGCACACTCAGCTTCTCTCTGACACAGTCTGAAATAACAAAAAGAAAAACTAAGAAGAGACCCAAATATAGTATGCCAGCTGAAAACTTATTACTTGCAAATAAGTCTTAGAAAAGCATAACAGGCTAGTTTAAGACAGGACAGAACTTCCTTATCTGAGAGAGATCCTTAAAAAAGTAGTTGCAACAGCAGGAGAGAGCCAGATCTCACTTAGATAAGGAGCCTGCCTGCAAATTGCTGTCCAAAGGAATGGGTTAAAAACTTTCTAGATTAGCTGAGATACTGGCAGCCAGGGCAAAAAAGCAAAAGGCTCTATTAAGTGGCTCCTGCCACAGATGCCTAAAAGTCTGAGAGCAAAAGGAATTCCAAATGTTTCGTGTTAATAGAGCTGAAACATTGGCACACAAATCCTATGTTTATGGTATTTTTTGAAAGACTTTTAATTATTAATGCAATTTTTTTGAGATGAAGGGCAACAGAGAAAGTGCTTCTAAAAGCCTCACAATGGTTCTTTTGTGTGCAAAGCCAAAAAGAAATTTTAAAACTTTCTTTGGCAGTCAAAATAAAAATTGCTTTAGGCTTTTGATGCCCTAGACATTTATTTTTGTATATGCCATAAGTTCCTTTAAAATTATTTGTTTTAAAAATGTTGTTTCACTTGGAAGAAACCTGGAACAGGAGGCAAATTGCCACCAGATGGAATTCAATTATAGCTGTACAAGAAGCTGCGAACTATTATTTTCCCTTCTTGCAGCTCACTGCTGACAAATTTGATCAAGTTGTGTAGGTCTACATGACTTCCTAGGGAGGACGACACCTTTAGCAGAGAGGACTGGGTGTGCGCTTTGTTGGATAGCTTCGTGCTGATTCTAATTTTTAATATAGGTTCCTAAAACAGGACAGGTATTTCACAAAAATGGGATAACTGTTCCAAAGAATTTACAACCTGAGTTGACTCAGTATGACTCAGTATGTTATGGAAACAATCAATAGGGAGAGAATGGGATGAGGAACTGTTATTAATAATAAAATATATGGTTCCTCTTGAGCTTCATTTTCCTGTTAAGCTTCTGAAATCCACATTTAAAAGAGAAGATACAGGGTGCACTATTGCTAAGTTTAGCACAGGGCTTGTAGAAGAAGGAATTTTCAGGACTGGTTTGAAGCAGAAATCGCCAGTGTTGAGAGAGCAAGGTCTGGCGAGATTTTCACACAGGAGAGGCCATGAGGCAGTTACAGACCCTGCTTGTCAGCAACAGCACAAATTCGCTCCACATATAGGTTGGAGCAACTTGGTTGACTTTCATGGCAAAGTACGCATAAGAAAGCCAATGTGACTCAGTATTGTAATTACCATTATTAACAAAGAAACTAATTGCAGATTAAAAAAAAAAAAGAATAATGGAATTATGAGTTTTTTCATCTCCTTATCGGTGAAATATTCCCAAAGCTATGAGAACAGCAGTGGGTGTTTTATTCACTCTGTAGGCTCTGTATAGAACTCATTGCAGGTTGCTGGTTTATAGTCTTAATCTTTTTGCCTGATTTCCTGCTTCTCTGCTCTCCCTCACTTGCACAGACCACCAAACTACACCCACTATCACATTTAAGGGAATTTCTTGAGATGTGGTTTCTACAGTTTGTGTCTGCTTTTTCTCGCTGTCAGCAAGCTCTTTTTTCTGCCATCGAGTTTCTAAATGAATTCCCTAAATGCAGCTTCCTTCCTGATTGATTGTTTTCTTGAAAATATGATGGCATGATAGCTCCTGATTAACTACTGGGTGCATCTTAAATTTAGGCCCCTCTTTAATTTACAAGAAAAAGGGTTTTTTAAAATTTCAGTGGTTTCTGATTGCATCAGCCCATTAAGATACCTCTGTTCTTTCACAAAGAGAAACTTTTAACTACAAAAAACCAACACTTTTAGTATTATTGGTTGTTATTTAATCAATTGTGATTTGAAATTATGTATTTACAGTTTCTTTACTGAAATTCTTCTGTACCAACCAGGTCTTTGGAATTTCTGCGAATTTGAATGACACTGATGTGACAAGCTGGTGACAAACTAGTTGCTTTATTTAAGTTGTCTTAGGCTGAGGACTAAACAGCGAGAGACAGACTTTAGAATTGTAATGATTTAAAAGGTTATTGAAGCAGATTCTTTAGACTTCCCTTGTGGATCATCAAGAAGGTTTCCACTGTCATGACATAAGATGGATTGATAAGGTGAAGGAACGAAAAGGCCCCTTTTTCGCTTTACTATATTTTAATTTCTGTATGTGATGTGCACAGCTTAGTGAAGCTCTGGGTTCTGGTTCCAATATGTAACTGTGCAACGGAACTTGGATTTCCATCGAATTTAAGAGTGTGTATTTTGCTGTAATACAGCCAGCCCAAATCCTGGCTTTGGCAATAACTAGTACCGTGTATGATTGCATTTGACAGTTAGGAAAGAACTTGGTCAAAGCCGGTTGCAAACTTTGTAATTTGCTCAATAGATGGTCAAATTATTATTGATTAACTTATGCCATTTATGACTGTCTGGGATAATTTCTAAACTATTAATTCCGTCTAGTGTTACTGGGACATCTTATGTTCCTCTCACAGTTTTAAATAAACAAGAGAATATCTCTGCTAGAGAAATGTCAACACACTTGCATGGGCCTTTTTCCCCCCCCTAGTATTTTGTTTCGCTGTGGATGATTTATTCTTTATACCATGCACAAATGACCAAATGTGCTACAAAAGTAGAGCAAACTTTTTAATGACCTTTTACTAGGCAGAAGTAAATATATAACCAGTTTGTACCCCAGCTTGCTGCCAGCGTACCCATTACTCCCGAGGCCCCTGGATGTGTCAAGACCTGTTCCTGCTGGTGTCCTGACCATGCTCATTCTCAAGTCTTCTGCTGTGCTCTCTGTTCCTTTCTCCCCTGCTCTGTATTAATTCATTCCCTTTGCATGGCAGTGAGAACAAACGGGAGAAGGGAAAGGGCAGCTCTGGTGAATTCTTTCTTAGCAAGAAGCATTTTCTTGAAACAAAAGCCTTACTAAAATGGGCAGAGGAACCTGCCTCTGTGTGCTAGGGGCAAGGACTAGGTGGTTCTCAAGGAGGCCGAGATAGACAGAGGACATGAGGAGTGCTGCAAGAACTGAGATGAACAGATTGTTAATCTGTATTTGGTTTGTTTTTCCATAGGGGAAGATAGTGTATGATTGCACTGATAAGTTTGAAACAGTGCATGCATACTGAAGGGATGAATTGAATTCCCTAGAGAATTTTAGTTTCTACGTTTCTCAACTTCTCAGTGTTTGACTGTGGACCTTTAAGAATGCTTTTCTGACATAGCTTTTTCTGTAAAGTGCAGAAGTGCCACAACCGTATTAGTGAAATACAACAGAATATAATTTCAGTGGGTTATTAAACGATACTGAAAGATTGTAACTCAAAATGTCTCAAACTTTATTTATGTAAAAAATAAAATTCTACCTTTTAGTTAAATCGGGTTTGCGTTCCTTTTCATAAGCACAGTTGTGTCTTTGTCTAGCTGGCCTTTTTGCTGTTTGCAGCTAGATGGAGTGAGTGCAACATTAAAATTCAGTCTGAACACTAGTGCTGCATTACAAAATACACTGAGTAGCTAATTTAAAAGTCCAAAAGTATATTTAATATGTGGCTACACAGAAATCTTGTTTAGGTAAAAGTATGTTATACTGTAATTTCTGGCAATTCAGTAAACAATATGCAACTTAAATTTTGTTTTTCTGACTATTAAATGTTTTTATGACTTCACTGCAACCTTCATATTCATCATGGCTTATACCTAAACTATCAGTTTGTGTTTCTTAGGCATTGTCTGCACCTATGTAATTGAATTGGAGGGTAATATATGGAATTTGAAATGGACAGGAACAAGGGAGCATTGTTATTTCATAAAACAAATTAATCAATTGAAGGAAAAGAGAATATTTTTTTCTTTTTCCGTAATATTTATCATTCAAGACCACTACATGGAAGTAGCCACTAGATAATCATCAGTCTTGCTGTTTTTCTGCCCAATCATTAAGAAGTTTTTAACTGCATTTGTCTTTGTTCTTAAACCATGGTCAGCTGAGCACTTATTTATCTTCTGTGTCATGTAGTTCATAAAAACATGGCAATGAAAACATGGCAAGGCTTTGAGAATAAAAAGTTTTCTAATCACAAAACCTTGGCAGCTAAGGGAAAGAAAAAGTTGGATGCTTAAAAAAATGTTAAATAGATCCAGCTGAAATTTTTAACTTTGCAAAATTGAACAGATGCATAGACATTACATCTAGAACATATAGAACCATAGATTTTATATCACTTATGCCCTGATAATCGTATACAATCTACAATACTTACTGCAGAACTTTATCCAGTGAGTCCTTTGTCAATCCCAGCAACTTTGCTGCTGAACTAGCTACATATGGGGAGCTGGGGAATGGAAAGAGCACTTGACTGGCCCGAGGTCCTATGGGAATCTGTGGTAGAACTGGCAGCTGAATGCAGATCTCCTGAATCACGGGCCAATTTTGTACAAAACAATCCATTTTCTCTAGTTAGCACAATAAAGCACTGTCTTTTGTCAGAGAACATTTTATCTGCATAAAGAATGTTGTCAAACTGTGGTAAGCATCTATAGTATTTCGCTAGGGTCCATTTCAGAAAAGCTGTGGAGTTACAGAGTGCCATAGAACTGGTTCATCGTGTTGTCTACACTGAGCTGGGCTTTGGAAGACTCCTGTGGTACTGCCCCTGTGGAAGACACCTGGCGCAGTTTTACTCCATGTTTTTGTTCTTACTATATAACCAAGCAGTAAACCATTAACGTTTTATAAATGTTTATATGCCAAATCAGTGCTGCAGTTGCACCACCGTAATGGATGAAAGTATTATAGCGTATTGTTTTACTTTTGGGGAGAATGAGGCATGAAAAGGTTAAGTAATTGGATTGTAGGAACTGTGGCCTAGTGACTTAGGCATGGATCTGGGTGGCAAGAGACTTGTATTTTAGTCAGAGCTCTGCCTGGCTCATTAAATTGTATTAATGAGTAATCACTTGCCCTGTGCTTTTTTATTCCTAGGAGCAAAAGACTTATGTGTGATGGTGCATAGTGCTTTGTCCTGTCATCAATCCAATACATCACACTTCTAAATACCTTGCAAAGTAGGTTATATTCAAACAAAAGCTACACTGCTTTCTCAAGCAAGATAAAAGGGTTGCTATACTGAATTCTACACATACTGTTTTGCCAAGGGCAGTATATATATGAAGAAAATGAACCATTTATGGACCTCTGAATTTCTGAACAACTGTGTCCTGGCTTTGGTGGGGTTTCATGCAGTAGTTAAATGTCAGTCTGAGTTTGCTACAGTGCAGAATATCCTGATCATATATTTCTCTTCTTGTTCTGATGAATCTGCAGAGTAGACAATGATAAAGGGCACGCTAATCCAGGAGAAAACTGACGATAGAAGAGCTAGGACTGTTGACTTGACTCAAGCTCATACTTCCTTCACAATAATGTGGTTCTCTCCTGACTGCATTGACCTACTCTCAGTCTTGTGCTTTCTAAAAAAGCTAAAGGGTGGTGCTTCCAGGGAGATGTGGTCTGTTGTTATGCTTTGTGTTTGAACACAAGGTGTATTCTGTTTTGGTGTTTCCAGATGTTTGGATGAGACATCTGGATTAATTAACAAAGCACAGCTCTTTCTCCTCTACATGCTGATGAAGCAAGAAACTGATTTCACTGAAAACTGGCAAAGGCAGCTTTCCTGTCACAAAGATGAGCTGATATTGCCTTAGCCTGTTGTATAGGCAGTGCTGGAGGGGGTGCCAGGCAGAGCTCAGTGACTGCCGTCTGCACACCCTCCGTGTTACACAAGCCATGGTATCTTAGTCATAAATAAGGTACAATAAACACTACTTACATCTCTTTTTGGCATGAAAGGTGTTTTCTCACTCCTCTTGGATCTGAACAGTGAAAGATTATTCAAGCCTCCAATTAACAAGAAGTAGCAAAGATTTAACAACTGTTACTTGAAAAAAGCCTAAATCTGGCACCTACTGTATCTCATTTGCCGCTCAGTAGGCTGGGCAAGTGGCTTCCTACATTTGAAGAGGAGTCCTTGCAGAGAGGGAGGATCGCTTATGCCAGTAGCTCTCTCTGATGAAAAATGGAAAGCAATTATTATCTTCAAAAGTCCATGAAGTTTCAGTTAAGGTAAAATATGAGACATATGATCAAAGGACTAAAAAGTACACAGATCCCAAGTGAAGGTCTGATTCCATGACAAATACTCTGTTCAGCCTTTACCAAGAGACATAAGGGCACCAGAGAAACCATCCAGGATGATTGAGGATACCCATCCGGTAGTTCACTTTGGGAGGATTAAGAGCACATCTGCTTCCTTTTGTCAAGGCACATATTTCCCAGGCTGTTGATGGATTAGGTTAGCACCAGTAAGATGCAGACTGCATGACATATATCTTTTCATCATCCTGAACCTTTTTTTATGTTTTTTTCTTGAAGAGTGGGAAAAACCATGAAATGAAAAAAGTTGAACAAAGTATTTTCCCCAAAAAAGTTCCATTTTTTCCCAGGAAAATTCAAGAAAGGCTTACTATCCATTTGCTTTAAACATTTTTTTCAGTCTATTTTACAGTATTGACGGTGAACTGGAAAGTTGATCATTGCTGAATTTCAATGATTTTTACCTCCTAATTTGTAGTCCAAGGACCTGTACCCTTATCTGGTAGAGATTCCCATTAGAGTTCTAAGCTTAAATGAAGCTCTGAAGTACCTCTGTCTGGATGAGGAATAAGGGGTTTCAGACAGAACTAGGAGCCAGGAAATCTTGAACTTTCTCTGGTTTTAATTCTGTATATTTTTCATTAAGTCCCATGTGCTTCCATGTAGGAAAAAAATGAGGCTATTTTCTATCATTCTTCTTCCAACCATTTGTTTTAGGACAGCCACAGGGCTGCTTTAAACTTAACTGCTTCCTAATTATCCTTAAAAGGCAATTTCACTTGTGGTGATGAAGATAATGGATGAAACAGAGGGAGATAAAAGAGTAACTGAAGTTCACTGTGCTTTGACCCCCTACCCTGTCTCCCAGCCCCCACTCTTCCCAGACCTGGCAAAACAGAGGCAGAATCTGGCTCTTAACCTTTTTGTAGCCTGGAGCAAGACAAATCCTTTGCCTTTTTTTTTCCATTTGTAGAAAATAATCTCAAACTAGCAAGTCTCTCTGCAAGAATGGAAATGAAAAGTATGACTGTAACTAGAGACTACTATGATTAGCTAATTTCGTTTGCCTAAAAAGCAATATTTTGTTTAGTAATTTAATCAACAATGGGATATTCACTAATCACACAGATATTGCAAAAACTTTTCAGAAAGCTGCAATGTTTTTTTATGCATCATTATAAGTACTGAAAAATTTCCTGTATACATTTATGTAACATACTGGGCTAGTTCTTCTCAGAACCTTTTGGTTTTCATTTGCCTCTCATTTTTGGCCTGGGTGTGACTGCTGGCCTAGAAAAAAGAAATGTGTTAACCGCTTAGCAGTGTTCAGTGTATAGTTTTCTTTTCTTTTTAAGAGGAAAATACATTTCACAGAGACTATCCACTGAATTTATAATGCATTGCCATGGTGATCACCATGGAAAACTCAACAACTATGGCCTATAATGTTCCACAGAATGTTAAGAAAATGCAAAATTTCTTACTTTGGAGACACCTTGCCTGTCACCCTGTGGTTCTGTTTAGCAAACGTTTCATTCTAGTGAGAATCATTGAAGTAATTTCCTTTGAATATTTTTACCATCGAGGTTTAGAGCTCAGATTTGCTCTGCTTTGAGAGGGACCATGGGGCTTGGGACCACCTTGGGAAGAGGTGGTGGTGTGAGGCTGCGGCTGGGGAGCTGTGCCTACCTGTGGGACTCGGAGGGTGGGATCCCCCTCCACTGCCCCTGCTCCCGGCTGCAGAGCGGGCTCCAGCCTCCCTCCCTCCCCAGCCAGGAACCCATCTGCCAAACACAATTTGTCGGCAGCCCAAACACACGTATCTGATGTTGGATCCCGGAGCTGGAGGGAAGCTGAGGAGCTGTTGTGTGGTCGCCTGAGACTGAAGCACCACACTGAGGAGAGCGAGATGGGGCCAGATGAATGTCTGGTGTGTGAAGGATGAGGCTTGACAAGTCTGGCATTGCGCACTCCGATACTGCTTTTGGCTGGGTTGGTTTTAGATCTGAGTTATGCCAGGAGAAATCTATGTAACTCTACTGAAGTTTACTTCACAAAATTAAGTACCAGAGTTTATTTTAGTAGAGTTACTCTGCATTTTACCGGATGCAATTAAGATTAAAATCCTGTCTGAGTTATATTGTTGTCTTTAATTTTGAACAATTGAAATGTAAACAATGAATTCAGCAAACTTATGGAATGATGAAAAGACAAATTCTCTTCTTACTTTTATCTATGGAAAATGACTGTTTAGTATTTGACACTGTTCCGTCAAGGCAGACTGTGGCACTGGATGTGTATTTTAAAAAAACTTAAACTGTGGTTGGGTGAAGCTCACCTCAAATAAAAGATTAACAAAATATTTTCCTCTCTTGTAATAATTTCTTTCCTTCTCCTATAGCTGTCTACTTTTTTCCACAGTAATGATTAATTGCTTATGTTCCTGCTTTCTTACTAAAATGCTGAGTCTTCCACCTACTGTTTCCTTCTGTTTTATTCCTTTATAGTTGTTCCAGCTAAGGACCATCTATATGCAAAGCATCTAACTGTTTATATGAAACATGTGGTTCTTATTTTGCTCTGCTCCAGACATGACGTGTATGTGCATGGGAAGGAAGATGAAGTAGTTAACAGTGCTAACAGAAAGCTAGATGTTTCAGAATAAAACTGCTTGCTGAAGTGAACTAAAAAAAAAGAAAAAAAATACAATATTTCCAATTAAAATATTCTTAAATCAAGAAAAAAAAGGATATTCTGGATTAGTACTCCAAAAGGAAATATCTTTAGCATTGCGAATTGTTGCTTTACAGTCTGAAACTACAGCAAGGTTTCCAAAGTCTGGTTTAAATAAGTACAATTCTTAAGGAACGCAAAAGTTAAAGCTTAAAATATGGGATTGCTTTCTTCTTCTTCTTCTTCTTCTTCTTCTTCTTCTTCTTCTTCTCCTCCTCCTCCTCCTCCTTCTTCTTCTATTTTTTTCCGTTTTCCTTTTTTTTTCCTTCTTTCATATTTTTTCCTCTCCCTACTTTTTATTTTCCTTTCCCTCTTTTATTATTTCTCTACTTTTTCTTTTCATTTTGCTTTTTTCCCTCTCTTTCCTTATACTTTTTCTTAGTTCATAGCCAACTTTCCAGATTTTTTTTTTTTTAAATCACCCTTCAAGACATGGAAGGTTTTGTCTCATTTTGCATATATTCAGGAGGCAGTAGCACTTTAAATCTTATTTAACAAGGAAATAACCCATGGAGACTCTAGTCCTTTTACAAGCTGACTCTGGGAAACCTTTTTCTGCAATCTGTATAGAAAATCAATTATGAGGAATACTGGAGCATCAGGGGACTATGCTTAGCTTAATATTACTATGGTTTACGGTAAGGATTTAAATGCTTGAGGGCTAGATATTCAAGATCTTACATGGATGTCATGCATCCAGAAACTGGCTTTTCTGAGCTTAATTGTGTTTTTGAGCTCCCATGAAAGTCTTTAGACATACAGGTTGAAAGTCACCCTGCCTGTCATAAGGAACATCGTTTAAAGGGAAAGAAGAGCTTTGTGTTTAATGCTGTGACAGAGATGGAGTAAATAGTTTTTTGGGGAGAATGAAGTGGGGACTAGAAGTTGAGATGTACTGCCATAATTCACAGGTCCTCTCAGCCTCTGGGGTGGAGCGGTGCCTCCATCACCAATATTTGCAGATCCCTCAGGCAGCAGGACTGTGTGTGAACACTCTGGGGTCTCTCTGGGTGTGTTTCTGTAGCAGCAAGCCTTTGTGTCACAGCGTATGTAGTTTAGGACAGGTGTTTGGATTACAGCAGTTGCCATCCTTCCAAACAGCCATACATAGCTTACAGCTTCTGTGGTGCAGAGAACTGTGTCCTGTTGACCAGAGGCAACGAGTGCAAATTCATTCTACAGTGAATATCAATTGCAGCATCAGGGTTACTTTGCATCTCTCAATACGTTGCAGGGAATGGAGAGCAGAAGTTAGAAAACACTAGAAATAGCTTTGCTGATTTTGTTCTCTATCTGGTGAACAAATAGCCTCTTACTGTTTTGGTATCTCTGTGCTCCTGTCTTTCCTACCAAGTGTGTCTGTCGCATTTTTTGCCTTACTAAATCCTTTGGGACAGGAACTTTATTCCGTGTTTGTACTTTATCTAGCACAGGGGATCCTGAGCCTTAGCTGAGGCTGTGATAAGTACTATGAAAATGGAGATAACATTAAGAATATAAGAATGTCTGTACCACATAAAACTGGACATGGCTAGCACAGACTCCTCATTCTGATGTGGACAATTTTGACTATTTAGAGTAAATATGTAAGATGCTGGGCAAGAGTAGCAAGATGTTTATTCTGATTTACCTTCCTGGATTCTGGCACTTAGCAGTACAGAGACTTGAATAACCAGAGAGTGCATCTAAATCAATGTATGTAACAGACACTAATGGACCTACCTCTCTGCATCCAATTCTTTCTCTAAAACAAACTATAAAGTAAAACTAGCTGAATACCATACATGATATAAATATTAGTGTAGATGACAGTTAATACTATAGAGAGTGGACTAGCTGCTAATGCTGTTGGAGATTTTAGGGAGTGGTACAGCACAGCTCAGAAACCATTAGCTAACTCCTTACAAACACATTTTTATTCCATGAGCAGGTTGGGGAACCACACCTAAACTCTACTGTTAAAAAAAAATATTGTAATGGTTTTGCTCTTTATTGGCTTTGAGAACAGCAGCAATTTATAGGTGTTATTTCAAAGAAAATAATATAAAACCCCCCTATATTATCTTCCCTTTGCTTTAGCAAGCCCTATATAGATGTCACATCTCATTTTTCCTGTGCATAAGAAATGCAGTTTTAGTCCAGATGGACTACAGAATTAACATCCTTGTGTCACATTCCTCATTGGTCACTCATATTCCCAGAAGAGTACGAGAGCCTGTGTAATTATAAGACTAATAATTGTAGATGCATCA
The DNA here is from genome assembly GCF_036013445.1 of Caloenas nicobarica. Lineage (NCBI taxonomy): Eukaryota > Metazoa > Chordata > Aves > Columbiformes > Columbidae > Caloenas > Caloenas nicobarica. The sequence goes on along the minus strand of NC_088246.1, from coordinate 25,238,888 downwards.
ACGCGATTTCTTATTAATAATGCTAGTGAGGTTTCACATAGATGTGGAAAGTCATCTTCTGACTATCTGCTGGACGAAGACCTTATATACTGTAGAGAATAGTATGGCTTGTAATTATCTCATTCTTTTATTTCACAACTTTTCTATCACAAAGATTTACAGTTTTCCTCACAAGGAGCTGCACAGATGCTACATCTGATATTCTAAAGCCAAATAGTTTCTGCATAACCTATTCCAAAGATAGCTTAACAGATCTTCGGCTAAATAAATGTCGTTACACTATTTTAGGTCTCATATATCTAAAGGAATAGCTGAATATTCTTCAAACATGAAGAGTATAAAAGTTGGGAGACATCAATGGGGACAGAAACAAGGACAAAAATATTTCAGGCCAAAGGTGTTTATTCTAATAGCTGAGGAAAGTGCTGAAAATGGGCTTGAAAAGAAAACTCTGTCTCTACCATAGATAGACTAAAGCAAAGGTGTAACACGCTTCAGTTCTCTCCGCCTAAGAATTGACTGGCTAAAATAAAGTTCCGTTTCCACCCTATGTGATAAGACATTCATTCCAGGAACTACATTTACTTCCGAAGTTGTCAAGGAAAATTCCCTTTGACTTGAAATGGCCATTTGCCTGAAAAAGGATGGCAGGGTACAGCTCATTAAGGTCTTGTATATGGGGTAAGAATAAGAAGAAAATGTGACTGAGGATTAGCTTTCAAACCATGTGGAAGATTTGTGCCTTCCAGGTTGAGAAGAAGCAAAAAAATCCACATAGTCAAGAACACCCATGCAATCAATTTTTGAAGCAGAAATTCAGTCTCAACATTAGTGCAGAAAATTATATTATCAAATTTTAGATTGTGGTACTTGTACATCAACTGGCTAGAAACAAATGTTTATTTTTGGTCTGAAAAATGCATGTTTTCCAGCTTAATTGCTTAACAGCTCTTTGTTTATGTTGGATGTAAATTCATAAGTGTCTTTCCAGGAATAAACTGGCCTGCAGATGGCCGCTATATGTTTTTGGAAATATTTTTTAAAAATCTGTCTATTTAAACTAGCTTCAGTGGAAATCTTATAAATAAACAAAGGTTTCATCTAATTCTTGAAAATATTCTGGAAAGAAAGCCATGTCAGGCCAACAACATGGAGCTGTGCTATCATAGATTATGTTCTCACTGAAACTTTTTTTCTGCAAATACTGGATATATTCTTTGATTTTGCTTATGAATGGGCAATGGCATATATACTTTTTCATGCACCCCCTACTTTGCTGTTTCTGGTAACATAAATAGTTCCTTTCAAAGCACACCTTGAAAAAAAAAATCTTTGAACTTTGGTTGGTTTCACTTGGAAGTGTTAACTTTACATCATATGTTGAGCAATTCTCTCCATTACTTGAAAGTCTTCAAATACAGCTTGTCCTCACTTTCATAGCTGTAAAATCAAATATCTAATATACTACGCTGAAGCAAAAAGAGACCTCATTAATTGGTTTTAATTTTCTCAGGGCTAGAGGAAGGACCTAAATCTCTGCAGCCAAATTAAAATTCACCCATAGTGCACAGTCCCACAGTGCACAGACACATCTTGATTTTCAGAGCAGATGGATCAGGTCAGTTCAGACTGAAAGCACAAGCACGCTCTATTTGAATTACGAATGACTCCTTAGGTGGCTGATCATGTGTCCTTTACACAACCTTTCCTATGTCCTTCTCAACTCTTTAAATTCACACCTCATTTCTTTGACAATTATTACTAAGAAGTGTGCCCATCCTCACCGTGTGTGGACCTTTGGAGGGGAAATGGCTGCATTTGCTGTTTGCAGTTTCTCATGGGTAGAATTTACCTTGGGAGTTGAGAAGTACTATTTTAGACAACACACTCAATCATTAAACACGGATGAGGGAGAAGGGATTATTGCAATTCATAACCTTCTCTTAGGCAACTGCAGGAAAGCTGTCTGCTCTGCTGGAAAAGCAAAGAATTCACAATATAAAATGTCTGTTAGGCCCAGGTAAGGGGGACTGTAGTGATTTAAGGCAGACTTTACTACACATTGCTCAGGTCCCAGCTTTGAGGCACTTAATACACTGATAGATGTGGTTAGGTGAGCAGAATATCATCCACTCTGTGACACCACCCCATCCACATGCAGTTTGTTGTTGATCTTATATATAGCTAAAACAGGAAACTTCTACGATCAGATAAAGAAAACTCTATGTGATTATGGCTTGGTCAGATGTGAGGGTCCGTATGAAAAATAATACTGAAGGTTGAATAACAAAGAACAGCTTGTATTTGAACTTGGCTGTGGTGAATTAAAGTGAATTCCCTAAGTCCCTTTGCTCATGGTAGCTTTCAGTTTTGTAGCATTTTTCAACCCTTTTGCTCCTTCAGGGGCATGAGTGATTAATTTTATTGACTTAATCTCAACCTGATATTTTTACTGCAAATCCTTCCAATGTTCAGAGTATAATTATAGTTTAATGATTTGAATTTGTAGATTCTCTTCCCCAGAAATAAAGGACTATATTTCACTTCTATATTTTAAAAGCTATTTTTCTGTTTCTCTTACAAAATGAGGAAAAAATGCATGGGGAAATTGGGAAAATTTGTTTGTTAGTGACGTATTAATCACTACAGGCCTCCACAATTTATTTTTTTTATGCCTCATTTTATAATTTTATAATAAAGTCTACAAGCAATTTAGTCTTATCCTTGAGGAGAGTGGGTAGCACAAGAATCAATAAATGAGCTGAAGTTTAATACAGGAAGCAAAATTGTGTTTCATGAGGTGCAGTGTAGATCTCTATTGTGTATTCTATGCACCAAACCAGTATTGATATTAATGAAAGTTCACTGTGTGTAATGAGGGGAGAATATTCACTGGAGATGTCCAGTACTGCTGAAGGATCCACCACAGCATTAACTTTGCCCTGAATGTAGAGCTCTGAAAGATAAAAATATCTAAACTGCCAGACACATTTAACATTAAATCGAGCTAGCTTCAATGAAGCAATTATAACACTGTTCAGATAGTATGAGAAAGAAGTATTGCAAATTTAACAAAGGTCAAATTTTCAGAGACCTAGTGTGATCTCAGTTCACAGATGCCTAAGTCACTGGCACATGCTCTTCAGTCAGCTACCTCTTGTGTTAAAAAATAATGACTTTTAAACCCAGAACTCCTGTGCTCTGGTTGTGTCTGCATTTTATTTTATATGGGCTGAATGATGTTAATGCCATTTCTATCACTTTTGCTCTCAACCACTAACATGAAAAAGGGCACATGCAAAAGATCTTGCTTCACATAACTGCACACTGAGTTGAGGCACATTCTGAAAATTTGACCCATAGAGGTGTTATATTCAGAAGAAAAATTGCTTGACATAATAACAACTAAGGCTAATCAAGGTGATTAAAGTAAATATTGTTTTAGTGACTGAATTTTTTTCACTTAGCTTTCACTCTACCTTGGATTTCCATAATGAAATATGAAGCTGAGAAAACACAGCAAGAAGCTAAAAGGGGTTTTTTCCTCCTTTTTACCAGACTAATTACTTTTAGAACATCAGGCTACGTCCTCGGCAAGTTACTTCAAAGGAGTCCCAGAGAATGAGTATCCAAAATGCTCTTAAGTTTTCACTTATGTTCAGTTAATACTGTTCTAATTGAATAGCATTGCTACTTGAATTTGCTTCTTCAAAATTACTCTGAAATTTTGTTTCCTTTTGTGGAATACTGCTTCCACCCTTGAATTTACATTTTGGGGTACATGTGACTGGGTACATGCTCTGTAGCAGAACGGTCAGTAGAAATTTTGATAAGAGGCTAAAAGCAGCCCCATCTGCCCCTTCTCTGAAGACAGAAAACTGTCCCATTCTTCACTGCAGCATGGTTGAATACTTCACAAATACTTGGCTCGTTTTCATTGCTAGAGGAATCCTTCCTCTTTCTTCAGGAGCCTAGGAAATGAAAAAAGTTTGCTGGTATAATTCATGTAATGGAGTCACAACTATTATTGGCAGGTGTCTTTTTTGGATGGTATTCCTTAGGCAGATGCCCTGAATGAAAGAAGTAACAGGGGCAGAGGGGTTTATGATTGTAGGACTACTGCTGCATTGGGATTTCCTGCTGATACAAAAGCAGGGCATAGTCCCACTCCTAACTGAATACTGTTTCTAACGTATAAACATCTTTCAAATAAAGAATAACATATTTTTGTAAACCTCAAAGCATGCACAAGACTTCTTTGTGGAATTTGCTTTAAAATCTTTCTGATGACCTATGCCAGCTCTTCCTAGTCAGCTATGTACAGTCACTTTGTAAACAGATTTAATGTAACTATTTCTACTTAATTCACTATCCTTTCCCCAAGTGGATGTAGCAACATTTTTGATCTTTTCTTTTTCAAGAAATTGGTAATCACAATGAAAAAGCAAGCAGAGGGCAACATCTCTGATATAAGGATATGAGACAGAATACGGACGCTGGCTTCTAATCGTTGCAAGCAAACTTTGCAGGTTTCACGCATATGTTAACCTTCCAGAAAGTGAGAGTCAGATCTTAAAATTCTCAACCCACGGAAATTTCTCTGATTCAAAGGAAAGTCCTTCAGTTGGGTAAAATTAATTAAAAGACTTGGAGGATTGCCATAGTCCTGTGTTCCACATGGCCATTACATATGTTTTGAAGATTAGTAGAGAAAAAATTATAAATATCTACCTGTCTCTTTGTCTTTAGAAAGAACTCATCAGGTTTCAGCAAGCATTGTTGGATGAACTTGTGAGGTCATGTCCTGATTTCACTGCATTTTTTCTGAGCAGAACTGGGGCTTCGATGAACTGGGGTTGCAGAGAGCCCCTGGTTAGCACGGCCATTGGCTTTACATCTGTCGTGACCTGTAGATCATTTGTTTGTGGTGGTGATCAGTCGTGATAACTGAGGAGGGGGCAAAATTCTCAAGTTAATTTCACCTATGGATCAAGGTGAAGATAAGAAAGCTGACTCTGAAAAAAACCCCAAGAAAAAGAAATGAAAAAGAGTAGTTTCGAGCTCCTATGTAACAGATGAGTCCTTCTTTTGCTTTTGTTTTTTGGAAGGAGGAGCAGTCCTGGAATAACAGACTTGTGCAAATTTTTGCTTGCAAAATTGCAGCAGTTTCTTTTAAGTACAAAATGTGATTGTCCTTCTGAAAATCAAAGCCCATATCAAGATTATGATTTTAAATTTAGTAAAGCCTAGCATTTGTTTGCAGTTAACACATTTTTCACCGTTTAAATACTCATTATATATGTTTGTGGAATGTTCAGCTTGGTGCTTTTCACATGCTTTATATCACTACAGAGATGGATAATAGCAATTCTTGGAAATGCTCAGAGGTACTGCATATTCAAAGAAAATAACTCCGCTACCCATAAAGATATGGAAAAATACTTATCTATTTTAAGGATATTTTTTAGAACCACTGCCTCTCACATACACATGTAGGGGTTCTGGTCAGCAAATATTTAATACATTCTATCTTTGACAGGTACACTTTCAAACCATATTTCAGTCCTTTTTTGTCCCCTTACACACCCTAAATCTGGATTATAGGTATTTATTTCTTTTAAATTGTGCCTTTATACAAATACTTTGTCTTGATAAGAGTTCTAGTCTCTCCATTTCCACATGTAATTTCTGCCTCGTGCTTGCAAAATTGAGCAGCCAAACACTTGAGAACTAGAGCTGGATGATTAATTGAAAGTGTTTCAACCTTTAACCCCACATGTCTTTAAGTCCTGTCTGCTTGCATAAAACTGATAAAACCACATTTTTATGGTTTGTTTTCTGTGCAGCAGATCTAAATCAGCTTTTTAAAGGAAAAGGAAAGTATATCGCATTCTGCTTCAATCAGTATCAAAGTAATGAGAGAATTTTAAATTACAGGAGCAATGTGTGTTACTGAAAAAAAAAAGGTGTAAGAAAGAGAAAATGCCTAACTTCTTTTTGCAAACCCGAGCTGAGCAAAGAAGGCTGACAACTTTGAAAAAATAATATTCTTCTTTCCTGTATTTACATGGCATTGTACGAATTGGTTAGGAAGTCATTCAGAGTAGGAACCGCCACACACTACGTTCTGCTCTCAGCTTCCCAGCTTCAGCCAAGAGATTAATCACATACACAAATGAATCCAGCCACCTCTGACAAAAGTTTAGGTCTTTTTAATCTAAGTTTCACATCAGTTCTTTGGTACAAGACAATTTCTGGATGCCTTTTTTTACCTGCCACTGTGGTCCTTTATTGTGCTAGCTAGATTGGAAGTGAAGATAGACTAGCAAGGATGTCCGGACACATATTAGATAGAGAGAGAACTGGCAGGAGTGTGTACAACTTACACTAACCCACAACTCAGATAGTCATCTGTGATCTGTTCCTTTTTACATCTGTGAGACCCTGTTTTTTCCGCTTCTTGTACTGTCAGCAATTCCACTCATCTTTGATAAAAGTAGCTAACTAAATTTGGAAAAAATCTTAATGCAGGAGAAATACTGCGTATACTGAACTAAAGCCACCTTCAAAGAAGGTTGAGATACCGCTTTGAAATTAATGTTGCAAGCAATGTTTTGTAACTATATATTACAAAGAGGTTAAACTGCACTTGGGAGAAAGCGGCAAAAGAAGGAAAACTGTAACAGGAAGAAATAATTATTCCTATGAAAATAAAGAAGACTAGATGTGTATAAATTACTTTTCGTGCCAGAGCTAAACAGGCCCCTTAGGAAGATAATAAAGGCCTCTTGAACCTCAAAGGCTTCTTGCTGCTTTCATATGCAGCTTCTTCTATAATACCTGTTTTGTTCAAATTAAAACTCACACTTCTGTTGCCAATATAGAAATCTTTTCAAGCACATTGAAGGCATAGCTCTTGGGAGCAGAAATGGGTAAAACATTCTGAAGAAACATATTTTCTAAAGTGAATTTGTCATTTCTTTAACCTCACCCCACAAACAGAAACCATAGTAAGAATTTTAATAAACATGTTTATCTTCACAAGAATGTAAGATCTGAATGAAATGTTTCTTGCTTTATTGCTCAGAATGAATGGACTTCTAGTGTAATTGCAAATGAGAGAAAATATTTGTGCTGAAATACATTATTTAACAGTTATGATAAGACTACCATATAAAACATGTCTACGCTGGAAGATCTGTTTAAATAATGATGAAATTCGTGAAATTAATCATAGCCTGAATGAGCAAATGAGTCCAACAATAAATTGTGCATCAGTTTAGTAGCATAGTCTAAATGGAGACCAGCTATTGAAATAATTGAGTGCCAGATGATGCTTTTGTTATAGGAGTTAGGAAGAGATCTCAGATTTCATTAATTTTTTCCATAGTATTACTAATTTTAAAATCTGTATCAGACTATAGGATAATAACTGAAAAGCTTCTTCTACTGTTTGGAGAGCCCTTGTGAAAATGAAGGATGGGCTAATTTCCCTAAGAGAGAGTCATGATCCTATAAAGAGAAAAATGAAAATCTGAACAATGTGTCCGAAAATTTTTCAACACTGCAGGATTTATGTCTGAAGGAAGAAAACAAGGTACCAAACCAATGACAAACCTGATGGTGACATGAGCACTGGGAGTTCTGAGGGATCATGCCTTTTGTCCAGATTGAGGTGCTTTCTGGTACCAAATTTATGGTAAAGGGCATTGTGTATTGTAAGTATTTTTGTATTCAGATGTTTTTACTATAAAAAACAACAGTAGAACTGAAAATTACTCTGAGCTATGGAGACTGTGATTTAGGGAGAATAAGCAAGTATGGCATTTGTAAGATGATTCTCAGAAGGGGAATGTCAGCATTGGATTCCTACTCATTTTTTATGACATGGCAGTCAATTTAGGAGGGAAGCATGGTATGAAGAGATAAACATTTATCAAGTCTTTGTTCTTGCCAAGGCAGGGCTTAACTGAACTTTTCCTTGATAGGCCCAAATCACCTGAGCCTGTGAGACTACAAATTGATAAGGTTCAATGCAAGTTTGGGCTTCGTTGTATCACTGTGGATGTTTGACTGCCCTGAAATGGTACACACACTGCACAGCTGGAATGGTGAACTGTAAACAGAATGAAAGAGGGTATGAAGGAGTGCTGATTTTCCAAACATACCCTTGAAGGCGCTATTTTGCCTCAGTTCCAGAAGCTGATGAAACAGAAGTTTGAATCCTGTTTTTGCAAAATAGAATTTGCTATTGGTTGCTCTGTATGATTTCAGAGTTACCAGAAATCTGAATGCAAGAGGTAAAATTTTCTCTGCCTGCTGCATGACTTCTCGATTTGATTTGTATGATGACAAGCTGGCATCAGGTGAGAAGTGTTCACTGACAGAAAGAGAAACACACTGTTATTTCTAAGGTGAGTTAAGGTCAGAGCACAAATATATTTGTTTGTTTGTTTGTGTGTTAACTTTTACAAAACCCCAAGCCAGTCTGGTCAAGTTCTTCAGCCATACCACAGTCTCCATTTCCTGCCCAGAGAAAATTTAGCCCCACAAGGTATATGCTTCATTCCTGACCTATATTAGAACCTTCTCTCTATGGAGTTTGGTCAAAAATACAGAAAACTGTGTGCTTTGGTAGGGGCAGTAATAGCACATTCAAGATATACTTAGAATTTGGTTCTCAATAATTTTTAAGTCTTGGCTTAACAGATATGAATAATGAAATTAGTTACAAAAGAATCCCAGAGAAGGCATCTTGTTCAGTCCTTCCTCAGTGCTAACTGTGCTGGAGTCCTGGTTCAAGAATCTGCTGTAATGGAAACACTGGTTTAAAATGAGAAACAGCTTTGTAAGGGCCCAGTATTGTGCTTCTTATATTTAGATGCTGTAACTAGGTGTTGTGGTCATAAAATGCATGAGCAGGATGCAACTAACTTGGAACAGTAATGAAAAAATGATGATGTATAAGGGAAACATGAAAGGATATTTTTTTCCTCTTGCAATTTGAGAAAATTGTGAGCAGTGCAACTGTTTCAAGGGTTTTCTGAAGTACAAAATTATAAGTAAAACAAAGATATTTTTCTTAGCTAAATTAGAACAGCGTTGAAACATTTTCTCAGTTAATTCACATTTCTCTCAAAATCAAAGTGTTGCTCTTTTAGAAGACAGTGTGTTCAAGGAGGAATTAATTCTTAAACATACTTGAGGTGTCTTCAAGGTTATATATGTGGGAAGAAAGCTCTCAGTGGCAGAGTTAAGCTGTAACAACAGCTACAAATACTTTTCAGAAAAACAAGAGGATGGGAATTTTGCATGTCCAATATTGCATACAACACTCATAAGCTTTATGATAAGGAACATAGCACAAAGGGAGTTTGTTCCTATTAGGAATTTGTTTAAAATTCTCCTATAAATTACACTAAGCAGCAATATTGGCTTGGATCGCAAATCCTTTTCAGCCACTGCCTTATCACAGATTCCTCAAAAGCACTAACCTACATGACCTTTGCGTGAGCCTCAGATGACCCCAATTATTCTGCTGTGAGCTCTGATTCTTTTACACAGCCTGCCCTTAACTTTAAAAAATTGGAGATGGAGGGGGTCTGGGGGAAATGAAAGCTATATCACATGGCCTGACCACACTTTGTACCCTATGAGACAGGCCACTGAAATCTTGGAGAGGTAGAGGGAGGGAATTTATCTCCCAAACCTGCAGATATCAAGAGGAACTGAGTTCCACCACACTGGGTTCAGCTGTGCAAAGCACCGTATTTTGACACAATCAACTTGAAAAGTGATGGGGGAGCAGAGATAAACGAGAAACAGAAAGTAGGTTACGAAAGGGAACAAAAATGTGGACCCGGTTATGCAAGAACAGAGGGGTCAAGGCTTGAAGAACCTTGAAAGTTATCGGTAAGATCCTGAGCTCACATCTCAGTTTCAGAGGAAACCAATATCATAGCGTGAATAAGGGGGCACCATGGTAACAGCAGGGGCAGCAGCAGTGGTATGAAGGTGAGATGGGACACTTTGATAAAAAATGTATAGCTGATATAAGCCTGTAAATCAATGCTACTTCTATGTAGAAATTTGAGGCCAAGTCTAGGTCCCACTGAAACTTCTAGCAAATTTCCATCCAGTTCAACAGGGTCAGGTTTTGGCTCCTGAATTTAAATTTAAATATTACTTTGCTGTAAATCCTGCACTTCTGTGTATATCATTTCAATATTTAGCTTCAGGATTCTTTTATAAGAGTGTCTGTGCTTTCTACCCTTCATAACGCTGCAAATATAAATGCGTCCTTTGCTCTACATCATGTGTTAATCTGTGGCCAAAGATGCCACACAGCAATGGACAAACCTGAGCTAAGGTTTTGGCTGGAGTTGAGAGGAGAATAATTTTGCCTGTTCTGTGAAAATTTCCACTGTTTAAAAGAGTCTTCCTGCCTAAAAGCAGAATGGAAAATCAAAATGCATTTTTGCAAACAGAAAAAATAACTCAATGGGTAATCAGAGTCCACTAGCTGAAATCTTGCAATATATTCACCATGCTTTCTTTCAATTCTGACCTTGTAGATTTTTTAAAATACATTAGCTATAAATGAACTCCAATTTTGAAATGAAAAAAAATGCCAAAAGGTGTTTTGACAGTTTCAAAATGTTCTTCCAAGGTTTTCTTTAGAAAGGAAAATTACCAAAACTTACTATTCTATAGCTAGATCAGCATTCCTGTTGAAAGATATTATGCTAAAAATATTTTCACTCGCTCTTGACTTTTAGCCAAAACTCAGACCTTAAAACAAATGACAGAATTTGGGATTGCCTTGGACCTACAATGGAAAATACCTTCCTCCACCATTAAGCTGTTATCCTCTTACAGAAGAGCTACTCTTGCAGAAGAGCTGTGTGTAAGTGGAAGGTAAGTTGCAGAGCCGCATGTGCCACATGTTGACAACTACCTTTTTCCTACACCAGTATATAATACATTAGTCTTGCTTTTGATGGAGGTCATGATTAGTCATTTGTATGGCTAAGCTACACAGAAACTATAGCTCTCAGACACAATGCCAGTACCTGTCACTGCCTGGCCTCGACATGGCAGGTGGGCTCTGACCACTTCAGATTTGCTCCCTAAAATGTTTAGATTAGCAAGTGCATCATTCCAGCCCGCACAGCCAGGTTTCTTTCCTGTGAAAACCTTGATGAGGAGGGAAATGCCTTCAACTCTGAGTGGTGGGAAGCACTCTTGTCTAAGCCAATATGTGTAGACATCACGTATTTGCATCTGCTTTTTGTTATTCTTTTTTGATTTATTTATCAACCACTGCTTCAAACAAAGGATTCTGATTTCACTAATGTTTAACTTAAATATGGCAACTTCAAAGGTTGGTTCAGCAGTATCTAATCTATACTTTTACCCCATTTTAAATCATAAACTGAGCTTGCTTGAGAGGGAGAATGTTTATACTGACTTGTCATATTTTTGTAAATAAAACAAACGGGGCAGTTCAGAGTTCACAGATACTTTGGGGAAGGTGAAGAAGATAAAAAGAAGAGTTTCGCCTGAGTAGCAAAGACAGTCATTGTGAATAATGCACCCAAAGGAGGAAGAGGGGCGGGTTAATGAGGACAGTGCAAGGAGTGTGTGCTCCTCAAATCCTTCCTGGATGCTCCACCGCAGGTTGGCCTGTCCTCAGGCTCTCGGTGGTGCCCGTATGTAGATAGCTGTGATGTGACGGAAATAAATGCTGTGAAGTCCAGATTACCATCATCACAATCATAATGAGACATTAAGAAAGGAATAATTATTTTTGGGTAATATTTTATTACGTCTCTTTTTTTGTTTCCTGTGTTAATTTAAGACAGTAATACAGATGGCAAAGTACCATAGCTGATCTGGTTATGGAGTTACCATCCTTGTGCTTTTGCTAAAGAGTTTTAAAATGCTTTTGCAAACACATGAGACAGTGTGCAGGGAACAACAGATAATCCAGCTATAAAAGCAGAAAAAATAAATTAATTGTTTAAAGCCATATTCACAGTGGGAGGCTAAGTGGATTCTTGCTCCAGAATATTTTCAAATGGGACATCTCAGAAGATCTGTTATAAACTGAAATGTTGGTAGAAAAAAGGTCTGAAGAAAATGGATAGTACGAGTTGTGTAGGAAGTTATCTATGAAATGAGTGAACTGTTAGTTGTGGCATACAGTCTTCTAAAATTTCTGCCTTACTTATGTAAAGAAAATTACACAATGTGGAAAAAAAAAAGGTTTAATGGGGGAATTGAGGATTTAGAAATCTTAGTAAATCTGATGTCTTTACTTAGCAAATCAGTAGTAGTTATAATAAAGAATAGAACCAATGAATATATATAAATATGACTGTTATAATAAAGAACAGAACCGATGACCATACTTACTGAGTAGGACACAAGCGTTGTATTAACATAGGGAATTATTCTGAAAAATGTGGATTTCTTTGAAGGAGTCGATGAGCATTGGTTGGCAAAAAGATCCTGTTGATACATTCTGGGTTTTCCAGAAGAATTTTGAGGAGGTTTTCATCAAATGCTTTTGAGGAAATCAAGTGCCATGGCATAAAATGAAGGGCCCTAGCATGTTTAAATAGCAAGTTTTGAGATAGAAAAGAAGTCGAAAGGGAAACCACTTGGGTTTCCTGATTAATGCACCAGTGGAAACACACAGAGATCATTGCTGAGCTCTGTGCTTTCAAACACATGTAGATCTGGTTAAGGGAGTCAACAAAATGAGGTGACACAACTTTTTTAAACAGAACTAGCAATTCAGGGTCGTTTTGGAGGAATTTTAAGGTGCTGACAGGATGATAAAATGGCAGATGTAATTCAGTGTTGGAAAATGTAAACTGATGCACCTGGGGTTGACGCTGGAATTGACAGTTGAAATTATTAAGAGAGGGATAGAAAGCAAAATAGATATGATCAACATAGCACTGCCTAAGTCTGTGAGGTGGTTGTATTTTGAAGACTGCATGTGGTCCTGTGCCCTACATCTCAAAAAGGATGAAGCAGAGCTAGAAAAGGGTGATAGGGTGCTTAATGTTCTGAAATAGCTTCCACATGTGGATTGACCACATAAACTTGGTATCCTGAGTAAGAAAAGAGATGCCTGAGGGAGGAGGGAATAGAAAGCTATAGATTGTGAGCAGCACAAGGGAGATAGCACAAATAGGGGCATGAAGTAGCAGGTCTGACTAACAAAAGCAGGGCTTTTTCACAGAAAGGGTAGTTGAATTGGTGGTGGTGTTAGCACAGGATGCTGAGGATGCCAGAAGTTTGCACAGCTTCAAAAGGGATTAGATAAACCCACAGAAGAAGCATCCACTACCAGCTGTAAAAGACAAAGATGTCATTTCTGTTTCAGAAAATCTTGGAGCTCATAGAGTGCTAGAAGCCAGAGAAGCATTACTGCATGTTTCTTTTCATTTCCATGCTTACCCAGCCTCTCCTGGCCACTGCTGGAGGCTGGATGCTCAACCAAATGGTCCTTTGGCCCGACTTATGATCATCCTTATGTTTCTATGCCTGCTTTCCCTCTGTCACAGCTTGGAAACTTGTTTGCTTCTGCTGAGGTGTCTGGAGCAGATGCTGGTGTTGGGGACAGAGGGAGGATATCCATTCCCAGCAGCCTTTCCTTTGTTTTCCCCACTCTATAAGGAGCCATCAGAGCTGACTTCTCATCAGGCCACCTCTGATGGACGTAGCCCAGCCCCAAATCCTGAAATTTAGGGTGGTAAATGTCCATTTTGCCAGCTCTGGATGAACTTGTCCCGTGTTTGGGACCTTTCAGAGCCAGTAGACTTGATCGGTAGAGTTGTTCTCTCACCTGCTGAGAGATTTTAGCACTCAGTATGAAACCCGGCAGAAAGGCATTCAGGAGTTTCCAGCCAAATATATAAGTCACTCCAGGATCTACTGCAACTTGGCCTGGTTTTGCTCAACCAAGCAAAGCCAAGCCCAGCAAATAAACAGTTGTTTTCAAAATGTGTCCTGAGTCTTCAGGTGCAGAATTGAACTCAAAACAAATGAGAAGCAGCTCCTGTTTTTCACTGAAATTGTGTTAAGTGTTTTGGGTGAATAGTACAGATGGAAACTGTTTTAGAATATGAATAATCTGCAGATAAATTCACTTGAATAAATAGCAAAACAGATAGTATATTAAAAAAGAAGTATTTACTTCCTGAATTTTCTGAAGAAAAACAAAAGTTTCATTTTAGAAATGCTAGAATGTTTACTTTTGACATTTGCAAAATAAACTTCTTTTTAGTGTTTAATAGTTGCCCACTGTGAAAAGATCTTAAAATGAAAGCAAAAATCACTATAGATTAACCTGATCCTAAAAGAACCAAACCAAACCAAAACTCTATTTTTCAGAAGCCATAAAATGTCTTTTTTGATTTAAACTCAATTGATTACATTCTGTATTCCTTTTTCTTTTGTGACTAAACAAACAAACAAATAAAAAACCCCCAAACTTGTTTGTCTAGCTCTGTCTTGGCATATTTAATGGAAGTCTTACAAAGTGGTTCACACTACATTGAATGCATTCATAACAAATAATATCTGAATTTTCCAGTAAGAGTAAACACCATTTTTTATCTTTGTTTGCAAATAACGGTAACTGCCCCATGAATACCAATGAGGAAGAATAGAAAGGAGAAGTTCAAAAATTTAAATTTGCAGTTATTGAAGCTTCTTGTTTTAAGTGCTTAATGCCGATTAATGCAGATGCCACATTTTCCCTTTCTTCTTCGTGATCCTTTTGACTTCCTCAGCTTAAGGAAAGCATTCGGAAGAAATGAGTTTCTCTTTTTTTTTTTTTTCCCGTCTCCATTTCTTTCTTTCTTTTTTTTTTTTTGACTGGCTATGGCTTCCCTAATTCTTCTCTTTCTTTGAATCCTTGAATGCTGATAAATGCTTTTAAACTAAAATTTGTTCAATGACTATTTTAATGAAAAATTTGCTTTGTTGATTCCCTTTTAAAAAAGGCAGTTTATTTTAACAGGAGAATAACTGACTGTTTGGTGTAATCATTCACTTCAGTGGGTGCTTGCCAAAAAGGACCGCACAAATGAAATGCTGTCTCTAATCTCCCTTGGCCATGCGGAGGCGTGAGCTCCCCACATGCTTATTTGCAAGTTGAGTTGAGGGAGAGCTGCAAGGGAAGGCAGCTTCCCCTGAGACGGTGAATCCCCACGGGCTGGAGCTGTCATCCCTTGTCTCCTAGCTAGACACCTGGGAGGTATGCGAGGTGGCGCAAGCCCGGGGGACGCATCGGTCCCTGCAGACGTTATTAGCAAGGACTTTCTCTCCCCCATGCAGCACATGGCACTTCTGGCTGAACCGAGTCCCCTTTTCCACTTTCTTTTGGAGCAGGAGATGTCAGTCACCGCTGTAAGCTGGATGCTGTGCTGGTTTACTGCTGGCATGTTGCTTTTGCTAATTAGAGATGCTTTTCACTCACAGAAAAACCCTTGGCTAGTACTTAAAACAGACAAACCCCCATCCTTTCACCCGAAGACCAAATGGCATTGCACACATGGCACCCACTCTCTTCCACTCAAAACAGGGTGGCTTCACTCCTGCCCCCCAGCCTCCAGCCGACTGCTCCTCAGGTCATGCCCAGGCCAGGAGGGTGTTTTGCAACCCCTCCATGAGCAGGGCAGTGCTTCAGCCCGCAGCTTGTTCTTTTACATCCATGGATGTCGTCATTGTGATTAGAGCTGCAGAGAGGGCTGGTCCCTTGGCTTCCGCTATACCACGCGTAGGAACGCAGCAACTTGTAGTAAAAGCTGGAGGTACTTGCCCAAATCATCAATACCTAACCCAACTGTTATTATTATACTAATTGCCATTTTATTGTGCCAACAGAGTGACAGCTGCCTCCCAAAGGAGAGCAGTAACAATCTGTATCTGTCCTAAACCATTTATAATTAAAAGGACCTAATTATGCTGCTTTTTGTGATGTGTGCAGTGTCTTCAGATTTAGTTTTAGAGCTTATCAAACTTCATGAGGGTGCTGAGGATCCCAATAAAGGCAGCACAGCTTCTACAGAAAGATTTGAAGAGCTTCGTTTCATGTAAAATTTCTGAATCACCATTATAGTTTACGCAGAAAGTCTACTTTTTAATTTTAGACTCATTCATAACTGCTCCAACATACATATTGCCATATTTAATCATCATCCACTTTTACACTTCTTGCTCTTTATAATCTTTGTGTTTTCAATTGCTTCATGGTTGGTCATTGTGATTTCCCTTTCAGCCCTCACTAAAGTTCAGAACTTTCACTTTTCTCCCCTTTTCAGTGACAAGGATTCTCTTCAACCAAACAGCCACACCTGTTTTAATGTGTGATGCTTCCCTGGCATCCTTTTTTAAAAAGTGTGGCATACTGCTGGAGTGGAAAAATCTTACAGGTTTTATTCTCTTGAGTTGCTTTTACCCAGTTATCTAGTTGGTATCAATGGAACTGACTGAATGAGGAAGAGCCATCCACATGGAATGTCTGTGTGATTATGACTTTAGTTACTATGACTGAGAGACATGAAAGTCTGCAATACAAAATACATTTTCCTTTCAGAACACATTTCCAAACCCAGTGTGGCATACAGTACGTTTTTGTTGCTAGGCTATATTAATTTCTGGTGGAATCTCATAAAATGACGTAGAATTACACCAAGAAGGAATATAAAGCCCTAACTTGAAATTTCAGTTCTGCTTCAGAGAACTATAAATTGCAGTGCTCTGGCATAAGCATCTATGGAAACACTAATCACTTAAAACTAAATGTATATTGTTGTGTTCAAGGAGGTCACACACATCTACTTATTTTTGGTGATTATTTAACTTAAACATTCAAGCAGAAAAAGCAGACCATGCCACATACATGGAAATGCTTAAGTGACTGTGGCAATGAATGATTTAGTACAGATTACCTGAAAGATATTTTCACATTTTGCATTTCGAACACTGCTATGTTGTCTGAAAGTTCTGGGACATGTCCATGAGCAACTGCAGAGCAGCCTAGGTCAGAACCATAGGAAAGCAATGTCAGTCTGGAATAACAAAGCCTAATTTTCAGTTTGTGAAGGATGACTTCTGTACGTTATGGGCTATTATGTTATTATGTATAGTACAGTTAAGTTTAGAGGCTTCAGTGAATGCGGCACCTCATTAAGCAAAGCCCATAGTGAGAGACAATCTTTTCTGAAAACATTACTTACAATCTGCAAGACAAGAGTGGAAGAGAAACATATTAAAATGAAACCCTTGAAGACCATGGTATAGATCGGTGACTGAGTCGAGAATATAAACTGAGTTTCCAAACTCTTAATTGATCTCTTGTTATTTGGATCCCACTGTCATAGCAATGAGGTTAAATCTAAGCACTGGGAACCAAAAGCTTAATTATTCTATAATAGTAACAATCAATAACATGTGGTGGCCATAACTGCAAATAAATTGGTTTAACTTTGGAATTTTCTGTATAAAATTGGTGGATTTTGCCAATTTTAATCCCACCATAAGCATTCCTTCTTCATTACACACAATGCTGTTGCCAGCTATGTGGAGAGCACAGGGAAACTTATACAGGGAAAGCTGAAGGAATTTCCATAACCGTTCCACTATGGGGCTGGCATTGTCATTTTTCTCTGGGTTCGGTGGCATACTGAGGGATTCAGCCACAACACAAAGTAGTTGAAAACATTCCCAGGATATTTGAAAATAAGTGGTCATGCTCTCTTCTAACTAAAATATCATCCTTTTTGCAAGGAGTCGTGCAGTAAAAACAGTGTCACATTACTTTAACAGAAACATTTAACATTTTTACTGACAGAATCTAAAGCATGTGGTTATGGAGTGTGAAATCCTCATTAAAATTCCTTGAGGAAAATCAGTTGAATAAATATCCAGTAATTGTCACAGTGCCCTCATTGCTGTAGTTTTACAATACAATAATTCTCTCCATTGATCAGCTTTATTCTCATATCATATAAAGAGCTCAGATTCTTGTTCTGGAATTTACTACCCGTCAGGGACAATTCTGATATTTGTAAGTCTAAAGCTGTGGAAATACGTTGCAGCAACTGTGGGCTGTGATACTGATGTGTTCAAGGAGCTTCTCTGTGCTGCTGCCCTGAAGCGGTTGCCTCTCCCTGCATCCCTCTCCCACTCCCCACGTCGCCTGCCACGCACAGAGAATGTGGAAAAGGCAAGTGGGATTCCGAAATGAGCTGGTGAGTCAGAAGTGGGAAACAACACCGACCCACCATGCTTAAGTCTTCTTTGGGATTCTCCCTTTGCTCAACTCCGTAGAGGGGATTTCTGTGACCACAGGATGTGACAGGACCGTGCAGCCTGGGAGAGAAGGGGTGGGACACTAAACCAGTACGCAAGGAGTGTGCCCTCCTTAGAAACAACCCTGGAACAGCTGAAGATGTTAGGGAGACCTTCAGTATCCTCACCTTAGTCCCAGAGTTTCTTCAAAAGTGGGAGGAAATGGCCAAACTCTGCCTCTGAATTGAAGGATATTGGAGGAATTTGATATGGGGGTGGGGGTGTACACGTGTGTGTGTCTTCAGGGTCTCTTCCAACTCTTAACTTCAACAGGCAGTAGTACTGTCTTTACCTTGGTCCTGTCACTATTTTAAAGCACTTGGCAGTTCAAAACCACTGGAGATGTCGGGTATTGAAAGTCATAAAAGAGCTGCTGGCTTTCCTAGTGGCAAATGATTCTTATTTTGGTTAAAATGGAAAATGTTTACATTTTTCTTATCTCCAAGCTGATATGAAAATGACTCTGTGTGTTGCAGAGTTAAGACTTTGTAGCTATATGACTCAAATAACACATGAGGTTCTTGAGAGAAAATTCACAAAGGCCTAATTTTAAAACACTTTTGCTGCCAAAGTTATTAAATCTTTGAACAAGGAAACATTATAAAAAATCAGTCTATGAAAAGTATGTTAAAATTGGAGGTCAAAACCCATTGCTAGCATGTGAAATAGATTCTTGTCTTAAGATGCAAACTCCTGCTGACCTTTAACTGTTAAGTAGCAAGACTGTGGCTGTAGTCCAGGCTGGACTGCTCCAGAAAGTTCAGTAGTGGAGATACCGTGATGTGCCCAAGAAACTGGTCCAAGCAATCGACTGTATGCTAATTGTGAAATCATACACAAAATGGTCTAGTTAAACCAGTGTGAGAATAGATAGAAATGTTCAATACAAAGAAGATGGTATATTTTTCTTCACATTTTACCCAGAAGGTGGCATTATATCATGTCTTTTCCAGGCAAACCATCTTTTTATTTATTTATTTATTTATTTTTCTTTGTAAGAAGACTGGGACTTTACAAACAACACTAACTCAGTTGGGGTTTTTTTTTGTTTGTTTCTTCGTTTGTTTTCTTAAAAAAATTATTTATTTTTATAGATGTGATGAATTATCATTCAGACATGTTTCACCCATACTGAAAAAGTGTTCTCTCTGTGTATTCTAACTTTGCTGGCAGACTGATACTCATTGTTTTACTATGCAGATATATTTCTGGTCAAAACAATTTGAAGAACTTTGTCTAGAATACTACCTGTATATACTTTGTTGTGAAATGTTCTTTCGGTTCACAGCTATGTTCGAAATAATTTACAATGATGCCTAAAGAAATTATGCTGCATTGCTTCACAACCAGGGCAATTACATACCACCAAATGTACAAATCTTATTTATGGTGAGTGAATAAAGCTGTTCTCTTAGAACAGAAACAGGCCCTGCTTAAAAGTCAGAAACCAAAGCAGGGACTTGAAATGGTCTGTGAATGAGTGATAGAGATTTACATTTTACAGACTACTGAAATGCATATACTATTTTTCTTCCTAATCACGATTAGAGAATGTCGCCAGATACTTAACCAGCCCATCCAGGTCCTCAGAGGTTTGAGCAGGTATCTGAAATCAGAAAGGAATGTCAGCTGTTTTAAAAAATGTGTTTGTGTGTATGATTTTTGAAAGGCACAGGATCATCAGTCAGATGTCGTGCTTCTATAGGCCACGGCCTCAGACAGATTATTGGAAAAGATTTCTAAAGGAGATGACGGTCTCAAAGATTGGATCAGTCTCTTCAGCCACCCATCATGTGGACTCTGCTATGGCTTCTTGTCGGGGTCTGTGCCAACTTTAGTAGTGTCCTATTCAGTACAGGCAGCTGTCCACTGGAAACCACCCAGACACCAGCAACTAACCATGAGAGGGTGACAACTGCTTATCTTCTGAACTAATCCAGCATCCTAAATACTGAAGATGGGTTTTACCCATCCTTAATCAGTTTCTTAAGCAATTTTGCAAAGGAGCTACAAATACTGAGCCAACGAACGCATTGTGCTGTGCTGCAAGCCTACCCCATGCTGGAAGGAAGTATCCATCCCAAAGCGCTCATTTTCTCTAACAGCTTTTCTGGTGCTTTGCTAGAATGCTTTCACATCAAAGTGGAAATAGAGCTGCATCTGAAAGTGAAATATATTTAGCTTTTCTATTGGTGATCTCACAACCAATGTCTCTGCTTTTTACATTGGGAAGGGCATATGTTTCTGTGGTATAATTCCCTATGTCTAGATGAGCTTAGAGTTGGCTCACAATGGCATTCATGCAAACCTTCTAAATCCTGCCAAAAGCAAGGAAGTGTAGGTGTCAAAATCAGAAATGCTATTGCACTAGGCTTTCACAGAGCCTATGGTCAGTAT
Source organism: Caloenas nicobarica (assembly GCF_036013445.1). Taxonomy (NCBI): domain Eukaryota; kingdom Metazoa; phylum Chordata; class Aves; order Columbiformes; family Columbidae; genus Caloenas; species Caloenas nicobarica. The sequence goes on along the minus strand of NC_088246.1, from coordinate 25,218,116 downwards.
GGCTGCCCAAAGTTTTAGACTTTCAGAAACAGCAGCTTGTCTCACCACTAGGGACTCACATAAATGCTTTGGGAAACAGGCATAGTAATAATCTCCTTAAATACCGGTTAGCAAATCATGTCGACTGGTTGACATAGAAACACCCCTGCAGCAGCAAGTAACAAAGATTGTATCATACAATCGACAGGTTTGATGCGTTCCTGTGCTGTACATGGTTGCAAACCATATGCATCCTCTGCAGCGTGCAATCCAATCCAAGATATTACACCAAAACACTTAGGAGATGTACTCATACTGTGCCGCATCAGCTTGAAAGTGTTGGTGTGGTCTGTATTTCCAGTTTTGAGAACCAAATACTGGCACTGCCATACCCCAGCATCTGTGGACTGTGTGCCTTCATTCTATCACAGCACTGAACCAAACCTTATATCTGTATTCTGGAGCGTACTGCAAGTGTGCAGCTAAGACCTTTCCATTTCTAATTATGTATGATGTAAAAGGTCAAGAGACAGATGAGAAACCATATTCAATCAATATTGGACTGATTTTTCCCCCCCACTGATTTTGGAAAGTGTTTCCATGGCTAGCAACACTCTGGGATACACAGAGAAAGAACAGTTAACTCATGTGGCTGTAAACATATTTATTTGGCATTTTGCTTCACTGGGCATAGAAGTCATCTGGCCAATCTTAATTTTTTTCTAAGAGACCATCACAAAAAGACCCTGTAACACAAAGGAAAAACAATCTGCGAATGCTCCCTTGAAATGTGGCTTTTCCTGCCTAGTTACAGAATGAAATCAATACACAGCTGCGGATTTGTTGACCTGCACATGAGATAGAAACTATAATATGAAAAAAAATGAAATTCTTCCCTGAAGATAGATTTTTTTCTCCATTTAGATGCCACTGGTGGGAACAATATAATAACTGGAAAGATCTGCAGACCCCTGTATAATGTTAGAGAATGTCATGTTGAGAAAGGGCATATGTTCTCTACATCACTGCTCCTTAATCTTCTCAGATTTTCACAAAGAAATCATATTAATCAAATCTGCTTTCAGCTATATGAAAAGTGCAGTTTGAATGGTTCACAGCTTATGAAGAAATTGAATGTAGAAGAAAACCTTGGATAGAAATAAGCCCAGAACTTAAAATAACTTGCTGTTGTCAGTATCCCACTTTATGATTCTGAATAGCTGTGACAATTATGCATCAGAAAGCTCTGAAACTGCCCCATACTGTGGCTATGGAGTGGTCCATGAAGGCAACACAGGAGCGCAGGAATTGCCAGATGAATTCAGACTGGTGAGCCATCTGCTACTGGCTTAAAAAGAAAAAAAAAAAAGTAAACCTAACAAAGTATCCTACCCAGAAATATGTCAGCAAGGGGCAAAATTCTGCCTGGCACTGAACAGATACATGGCTCTCACCTCATTTGAAAATCTGCTTGGGAGTTCGAGAAAGATCGGGATGTATATGTCGGAGGTGCAGGTTTTGTTCCAGTCTCACTCCCTTTCCATCGCCCCACTGGGGACAAAGTAAGGGGGCAGAGAATGGGGACACTCCTTTGGTTCCATGCTGCAAAGGGATGGGTATGGAGGGAAAAGAAGCCCTCTATAATGACTGGGAGAAGCCAATGTACTGGTCCACATACAGGTGCTGTCTTAGAGTCATCATATTTTTTAAAGCAGGGCAATCTTCAGGTGAGCTACCTCCGCGTTTTGAGTTGTTTTGGAGGCAGCTTTAAATCTGTGCAAATATATTGTTTTATTAAGTATACAAAAGAAAAGCCACAACACTTTTATGTGGTTTCCTCATCGCTATTAGTGTTCAGTGTTTATTTGGCACAACTATTGTGTTTGGCACCATTCAGACTACAGAGAAAGATCTGTTCCCTGTGCTGGAATGCTGATCTTCTGATGACCCAGTCTTGCTCCCATTGAAATCACAGGGATCCCTGTTGCTGACTTTGGATATGAAAAATAGGGTGGACATGAAGATGCTCCAGGAGCAGCACTCCTTTCCTTTCTGTTAAATTTGAATATCAGGCTTGTAGGTAGATGATTACCATATCACAAAGTAAACTTAGATATGAATGGCAGAATGTTGGTTCTGGCAATAGGATCTAAAGGGCACTTCTGTGTCATTTAAAACAAAGGGAATGACATTTCTTTTGAAGGTAAAGTATATTTAATTCTAGAAGAAAAACATGAATAAAAAACAGGCACCAATCTAACGAGAATAATATTTTAAATTGGTGCCAGAAAAACAGGATATTCCTGAGGTCTTTCTGAACACGTCTACTTCTGTCTGGACTCTGGAGAAAATCTACTAATAGCAAAAGCATGACATTAGATTACAACCACAAAATTGCCGTCTTAAGTCTGTAATGAAAATGGGTTAAGTCTATACCATTTCCTATTCCTATTATAATCCCTGCCATAAGAATAGCCTTTCCTGGAATTATTGAGAAGGAAATTCTCCCTTGCTTGTAAATGTCACTTCATTTTTTCTCTGAATTTATTTGTAAAGATAGCTGAAACTGTTTAGCTTACCATTTTTCAGCATGCTATCCAAATCTGAGGGTGGTTGCTATAAAAGGAATCTACCATGGGCAGTTATTATGCTGTGGTATTTGAAATCAGGAGTGTTTAATTATGTACAGGCACATGGTAAAGTCAAACTTTTAAGAAGAAATGGGATTTGTAGTCTATGGGGCTTGCAGATTCTCAGGATCCAGGTGTATGACCTCTGCTCTGGTTGCTGTTGGCATTGACTACTATGCATACCCCACAGCATTCCTAGCTCTTGACAGGAAGACAGCCTTCAGATTTGCAGGTTTTTTGCTAGGTGGAATATGATGGATCTCAGTAAAGTGTGGGAATACATCTGTGCTCAAAAAGCTATTCTACATGATCTTTGTTTCTTCTTTCATTAAGTCCCAATTCTCATGCTGGTGAGAATGGAGATACTTACTGTAGTTAAGGCAAAAGGTGTCCAACACAATCTGCAGACGGATGTTAAGTGGCGTGACTGGGGAGCAGGAGGGGCTGTGGACCTCTGAAGTGTCGTGATGGGGACCAGCATGCCAGTGTTATTCATTTGGTCCGTCATGATTCCCAACGACATCAGTCAGGAGTGAGCCATGGCAAGGTGAAATGCTCCACACATGGCAGGGAGAAGACTCCCGTTGTGTGTGACCAACATAGCTGATAGGGGTATGTGCCGTTAATACGGCTCTTTTGAGACAGGCGGGCTTTGCTGTGTGTGCTGCACATGTCTGCCTGCAGAAGTGGTGAGTTGGGCCCTGTGGGCTGCCCTTGTGGGGAGTCTGGGCACCACTCGCTTACAGCACTGTTTGCTTTGAAACAATAACTCAGACATAAATGACTTGCTATGAGGTGTTGGAAGTCATGCTGGCTGGTGTAGCACTCAGCAGTCTAACAGCCTCAAGCCCAGTGCAGGAAAAAAAGGATGAATTTTTCTCTGGAGTGGTAAAAAAGTAAAGAGAGGAGCACGCTGCTTAGATTGCCTATTGGAAATCAGCCTATCTAGAAATTGCAGTAGACAATCTGAGCTGAGCTATGATGTTTTAAAAGCACTGATTGAAGGAGATGGTGAAGCTTGCTCACATAGAGTCAGGCTTCTTGGCATGTTAAAATCAATGGCTGAAAGTATGGAAAAAACCCACCTAATCTGTGAGAAAAAATATGGATTTAGAATTATTCCAATTATTTTTACTTTATTATTTCTATTTTTGCAAGATCTTTGATTGTTGACATTGCACGGCCAACTAATATGCAAAGGTCTCTGGTGTCCTGCAGCAGAGTAGCAGTAGCAGTAACTTAGCAGGAAACTGTGATTAACTTAGTTCTTGCGATTTTATTTTATTTGATTCTTCACTTTGCTTTTTGCCCAGATAAGTGGTTGGGAGTTGAAACTGGCTCTTTTTAGAGTTGTACTGAGCACAACACGTGCTCTGCTGGCAGCATTGGAGCCCTTTGTTTGTGAGGGTCGTGGTGAAGAGTGAAGGCTCTGGGACGTTCGTATTCCAGGTGTACCATAGTGTAGTGTAGTGTGTATATACAGATTCACCAGTTAAATTGACAGTTCCCCCAGGAAAAGTATAATCATAAGAGATTGTTATCTCTCTGCATGCTCCAATTCTGGACTCACTTTAGCTATTTCTATAGCATGGATGACTTATTAAAGAGCGAAAACTATGTGTTCATTTCCTTCCTTGATGCAACCCTTGCCTCTTCATAGCTCAGCATGAACTTCCAGTCACTTGGCCATTTTATCTGTCACATAGGGACTGAAGAGGGAGTTGACTAATGTGAGTATGCTTCAGAAGATTTTAATCTCACTTAGGTGGAGAAGTGAGCTGGACATAAATCCTGAGGAGGAGAAGGTAACATGGCCAGTCCTGTACTGTTAGGCACAGGAAGGGTACCAGATCTGACCCTTCTGATGGTGAGAGTGCTCTGGAAGTCCCTATTTGAGTTGTTATTTTTGGAAAGTCTACTCCCTATGGTAATATGGACTAAAAAGCTGATATTCATGAAGTTTAGAGGCTGCTCCCCGTGACGCTTTCAGACAGAAAGATATAAAATTTAAGCCAGTGTGTATACTTTTGCAATTCAGAATGAAAATATGAAATTGTTGTTGTGGATAGCCAATACAGTCTATTTAACAAGGGAATCTGATACAGATCCATTCACGACTGCTACCTTTCCTCTGTCTCAGGAAGGCCTTCCTTGCAAGCAACTATTTGCAGGAAGCACATGGTAGAGATCACTTTGTACCTGTTGTCTTTCTTCTGCTTTTTCTCTAAGGAACTGGTATTAATCCCTGCCAGATGCAGGATACTGTGTTGACGGAATCTTTGCTCTGACTCAGTGCTGTTCTGAAGTTATACTCTCGGATATCTCAGTTTCCATACCAACTGCCTTACTTTGCAGACTCCTGGGAAATGTTTGATGCAGACATAGTTTTCTAGCAACTGAAACCTGAGAATCACTTACATAAACTTTATAGATCGCCCATTTTATAAATCACTGCCTGTCTCCTCATCATAGTATTCTGCCTGCTTTTTTATTCCCTCCATTACATCCTCTAAAATGCCAGGTGTCTTGCTCTTTCTCCAGATACATTCCTGAATATTGATTATGTTTTCTTGCCTCTCCTTTTCCTTGTCAATAAAGAAATCACTTGTATTCCTTGATTCAGCAGGCCACCTACACTGAAATAATACATTAGGTTGCTGTCCCTGGTATTCTTGGACTTTACTGGAACTAGGGTTAATTCTGGTTCTTTTGTGTACCCATTAAACCACAGCACAGTTAGAACAAACTTTTTTTCCCTGTATTCAGTAGCTTGTAAAAAGAGTAGCACATTACCCTAATGTAAATGCTAAAACATAGTATATTTTGGACAGCTGGTTACAATTCCTCACTGTCACAGGTGGCCAGGTTTGTAAACAGAGAGGACCAAGAATTGTAAACCTATTAAAATTACTGAACTTTGAAAAGAACAGCTAGTATTATCCTGGTCTGTCTGTCACAGAATGGCTGAGTGTCCAGAAACAATACAGCATTTCTTCTATAATTAATGAAAGCTGAAAATGGAAAGAAATCATGCAGTCTAGATGAAGCATTTGTAACAAGAGTCAGAGTAACAAGATGGAGCTAGGACTGACTGGAAAATACCAGCATCTGGGTGAAAGGGTAAAAACAAAATTTTTGACCTCAAACACAAAAATTGTCTGAAAATCAAATTGATACAATTTCTAGTTGGGTTTTTTTGTTGGTCTGTCAGTCTCAATTGCTCTGTTTATTTATTCCATGATATATCATCTCTTCCTGATCCATCAAGTAGGACATGTAGTCCATCAAGAAAACCAGGCTTATGAAGACTGTCAGGGGACAATAATGAAAAGCTTAATTTTTTTGAGAACTAGATAGTGAAAAGTAATTTCATTGAAAAAACACGGGAAACCCAACCATATCCTGAGCTGCATCAAAAGAACAATGGGAGCAGGTCGAGGGTGGTGATTCAGCCCTTCTACTCCACTCTGGTGAGACCCCACCTGGAGTCCTGCATCCAGCTCTGCAGCCCTCAGCACAGGAAAGACATGGACCTGTTGGAGAGGGGTCAGAGGAGGCCACCAAGATGATCGGAGGGTTGGAACACCTCTCCTTTTGAGGACAGACTGAAAGAGTTGGGGTTGTTCAGCCTGGAGAAGGCTCTGGGGAGACCTTATTGCGCAGTACTTAAGAGAGGCCTATAAGAAAGACGGGGACAGACTTTTTAGCAGGTTCTGTTATGATAAGACAAGGGGTAATAGTTTTAAACTAAGAAAGGGTAGATTTAGACTAGATGTAAGGAAGAAATTTTTTACAATGAGAGTGGTCAAGCACTGGAACATGTTGCCCAGAGAGGTGGTAGATGCCCCATTCCTGGAAACATTCAAGATCAGGCTGGACGGGGCTCTGAGCAACCTGATCTAGTTGGAGATGTCCCTGCTCATGGCAGGGGGGTTGAACTAGATGACCTTTGAAGGTCACTTCCAACCCAAACTATTCTATGATTCTATCAAAATGATATGGTTGTATATAAGCCCTAATTGAGACTGGTCTTCTACAATTCTAATAGACATTGTGATTTTCATTTTCTTCAGATATGCCATGGCATGCTAACATAAATTACCAGAGGAAGTATACATAAGGGGCAAGAAAAATGTTTTGGTTATGATGCAAACTGTCCAGTGCTGAGGCAGTGAAAATGGAAATTAATATAATACAATTTCTGTAATCTTCTCAAATCTCAAATTAAATTAGCATCAGGATTGACACTTTTAGAGTGAGTTGGTGGCTGTGATTATGGTTCCTTCTTACCTTCTCTAGTTTCATATGTTGTTGGTTGTTATTATATGTTCATTAAAAAGTAATTTAATAAATCTTGGGATTTCCTGCCTGTAAAACAATTGTCAGAATGAAGAGTGACGGCAATCATTAGGGAATATACTGAAATTTGGTAATCCTTTGTTAAAGCAAAGCCGGACACAAAAACCTTACTATTTAATTAAAAACTATTTAGTATAATATTGCTTTCCTCTACTCTCCATAAGTAAATGAAGCAGAATTTGAGGCACTTTCTGGGTTCTAACTCTGTCTCTGCCATGGGTGAGTATGCAAAGGTCACTTGTGTCAATATTTTTGGGAACCAGTGATCTGTTGGTTATTCAGATAGAAGGACAACTGGGCAGTATCATGACACTAGGGACAAGAATTCACAATTCTCTTACACAGGTGACTACTGAGGACTGCATTGAAATGATTTTAAGGAATTATTGGCTGATTAATTTTAAAATTTCAGAGGGCTCTGGGTATCCTGATACAGACTCTGAACTTCATTATAGACCTATATGAGGCCATTCAGGACCAGGTGCTTTTTAGTGGCCTTTCTGTACTGTTTGAATACCTCTATTCACCTTGCTTAAAAAGTCTCCAATCACACAGTGAGAGTGAGGAATGGTGGAGGAAGCAAAGAAAGTTTGGTGAGAGGGAATGGGGGGAGCCCGAGAGAAAAAGAGAGAAATTGTTCAGACAGGCAGAAAGCATATGAGCAGTAACTGGGACTGTGTTTGTACTGTCATGTTAGCTTAGGATTCAAGGTCACACTCAATGGTTTCCTCATAGCTTACACATTAATGCTCGCCCTGGCCTTACTGGCTGTCAGGCAGAGCTCAGATCTGACCATGAACACAGCTGCATACACACTCTGCAAAAGCCTAATGATTCTGAGGTCTAGGGAAGAGTCAAAGTTTATGTGGAGAGAGCTGAAAGAGGCAGGCTGATGAGGCATGGAGTGAGATAAACGATGGACTTCTGGACAAGGAAGGGTTAAGCTTGGGGAGACTGAAGAGTAAGCAGGATGGTGGCCAGGCCAGCCTGGCAGACAGAAGAGGCAGTTGTCTCCTGCAATGGAGGCTGTGTCAAGAGGTTTCCTCTTCACTGAGATGCAGATCCCAGGAGACACCCTCCTGATGTGGTAAGCTGGTGTGAAATGTGGAGAGAGCTACGAACGGTGGTCATCTTCTCCGACATCTCTTCTGGTCAGCACACAGCCCAGGGCAGTCCCTGCCCAGGAACACTTTTGTTTCCCATCAGCGGTAGAGAGAAATTCTCAGCATAAATATGCAACAACAGCAACAATTTTATTTCCTGGAGACCAAAATAAATAATTGCAGTTCATAGAACATCTCTTTAAAACAGACAAATATTTCTTAGTAATAGCAGTAGAACAAGGAATTAACATAACTCTGAGCACTCTCTGAGGACAGTGCAGCCTTCAGAGCCAGAGAACACACCTACACTGAGTATGATGTGTGCTTGTATGACTCAAAGATAATATTTACAGCTGTGGTGGTTTGGTTCCTCTGAGCATGCCATGAACCTTCCTTTCACACTATATTATCCTAGACTGCATTGTTCTGTAAGGGAGACGCTGAGTCTGGCTCCCTTTAGAGGATGCTGGGAAGCCAGAAAATGTGTATACATTACTGACTCCTACAAGATCACTCTCATTCATCTCAGAGGTGGCAGGCTCATTGCAGCTAATAATTCCTCTTTCAAAACCTGGCTCCTCACCGTCTTCATAAACCCTGAAGCAAATATAATAGTACCCTCAGGCCCTCAGGAATGCTCATACAGCAGGAATTTGGCATCTTCCAAATGTGATTTGGAGGCTTATTCATTACTTTGTGGCCCTTAAAAAATCAAACGGAGAGTCCAGGTACACTGCACACATGAGTTCATTTCCATTCGATGAGGAAATACGTTTGCCTGACCTGGAGGACCTGACATTTCTGATAAACTTGGAATTGAAGGAGCTGGTGAAGAAGGAGTTGAGAGTGCACATTGGGAAGAAGAATTAGGAATAGTCAGAGTTTATATGGAGAGAAGTGGACCAACTGGAGGATGGACTGAGATAAATGATGGAATAATAATTGGAAATAAGAAGATTTAGAAGGGTTAAACAAGTGACTGCCTATGGAAGGTACATGGCAGAGGGAGAGAAAAGATCCCTGTGGCAGTTATTAATATTTCTGAGTGGCTGCAGTTATGGTATCTGAGCTTCAGGTGTTAGTTGAGGTCTCAAATTTAGAGTGGCTGAACAAACATCTAAGTCAGAATATCCAGGAGTTTACCTATCAGATTCAGAGGGCAAATTCTCGAAAACAGTATAGAGTGTTCTCATGTTGTGATATTTTTCAAATCTAGTACTTATTGTGTTTATTATTACTTTATGAAATGTATTTCAGAGGTTTCTATGAGCCTGAATAATGACTCAGGATATACTAGATACAGTAAAAATAGATGGTTTTTATCTTCAGTAGAGTCAAAATATATGACAGGAGGCTGCAGGAGAAAGCAAACACAAGAGACAGTGAGAAAACTGAATAATAAGGTAGACATGTATGACTTTTAGGTTGTTTAGTCACAGATATAGGACATGTCATCTAAGCAACCATTTTAGGCTTTCACTGTCCTGCGTTTGTTTTAGTGGAAAGTATTAATTGGTTAGAAGATGCATCTTCTTCAAAGAAAAGTTACAGTAAAAAATGTATCTGTCCTTCCTGGAAACTGAAATGGCTTAAACAGAAAGGACATTCAATGCCTTTCTGCTTTGCTCACTTGAAGGGAGTGGCACAATACTCAGGAGGAGTCATTTTAAAAGGCTTCAGATGAGACCAGGGGAATAAGAAATAGGTATAGTGGTAGAAGTCCTAAGCAGAATGTAGTTCTGGACAAAGGAGTGCAGTGGGGAAAAAAAAAAAAAAAAAAGAAATTAAAAAAAGAAATAGGGTCATAAAGAAAAGGTAGTCTTGGAAGGGAGGCCTTAAAAATGACGCCAAAGAAGCTAGGAAGCTTTGGAGGTCATTTGGGGTAAACAGAAATGACATGATCCTTATAGCAGAGAGAATTTTATATCCAGCAAATACAATTCACAGTCTTTTTAAGGACCTGCATAATAATTTGCTGGTGAGAGAGCAACATTTCTTCTCACTATGTGGTCATTCAAACCATGCTAACATACTGGCACCCCGTGCATGTTATGGGATTGCTTCTTGGTGAATACTGAATAATTACTCTTACCACTGGAGAGATTAATAGCATGAAAATTAAGCTTCTCTAAACTCTATCTTGATTATTAGGGCTCTGAGTGTGTTGCTGGGAATGCATTGCTCAAGTGTTCAAAAAAGTGCACAGTATGTACTGTGTTATCAGTATTTTAAAAGTTAAGAGTTTGATGGGAATTTCAGCATTAAATGTAATCCCATATGAAACACTCTCCAGGGGCTAATCTATTGCCATTTCCTGTTTATATAACCAGATCAACCATAATGAATTAAGAAAAATACATGGCAACTCCTGATGCACTTAGCAAAGCCTGTACCACTGACAAATTCTTGAAACACCTACTGGCTTGTACAACAAATTTCTTTTGCCCGCTGCCGAGGCTTTTTGAAACCAGTGTCTTATTTTGGTAGTTAGCTCAGGTGTAGAGCTATGCGGAGGAGGATGTACCTCTCCCATGCCCAGATTAGGTCCTGGGACTATACTGTTGCTTCTGCACCCAGCACAGACGAGACTTTTCATCCCAGTAGGTCTGGGGTGCCTTTGCACAGAATCAAGGATCTGGAAACACTAAACAGAGGCACAGCCATTTGGTACTTTCCCCCTTGGTGTCAGACCTTCTGAACCTCATACTGGCCATTACTGACCTGCTTTCACACCTCCTCACTCCATGAGAGGGAATTGTGGCTTCCTGCGCAGTGCTGAGTGATGCCACAGTGCCAGTACAGATCGAGTGGGGTGCCCCAGCCCCACTTGGAGCAGGGACCATGTTGCATATTTGTCAGGGCTCTCAGACTTCCAGTTCTTGGGAGATTTCCATGCTTTACCTTCTCAGCACATGCTTTTCCTGTTGTTGGTGTGATGCTTTCTGATAACTCTTTCTCCACCCAAACCTACAGGTACCTTAAGGACCTGCTACCAGCAAGACATGATGCAGGGGCATTTTTGATGTGGGTTGCATGAGCTCTCAACTAGCTCAGAATAAGTTTATTAGCTCTGTGTCAGCACTGGCTAAGCTAAGATCATGCTGGGTCTGTGGCTGACTAGCACTTATGTTTCCTAGATTTTTCCATTACCTGTGGTATGCTGGACCTCTCTCAGTTCAGATAATGGAGTGTTAATAAAGGTCCTTTTGCTGTAATTTGCATTAAAATTGGGACAAACTTTTTTAAGGAAAAGGCATATTTTTCCATCTTGCGCTTGTAAAACATAGAAAGTGATAAGACTCACATTTAAAAAATAATAATGAAGAATAGAAAAAGAATAACCATGGAAAAATCAACTCTGAAGTCATTTGGGAGGGAGAACAGGGCAGAAATATCCTGCCATAACTGTTCCACGGCACCACACAACTGGAAAAAAATGGTTCTTTTAGCTAACATTTATTGTTAATATTCAGTTGCCCAATGTTTAACTAATTCTTTCAACAAAGTTTTGCAATGACAGTTCATTTTTTATAGTTTAAAGGGCAAACCTCTAAAGAAGTACATGAAGAACAAGGAACTGAACTCACAGGACAAAGTGTGTCACTGGGTGGAGTCCCACTATCACAGTTCTGTGAACTTACTCTGATAGTGAACTCGTCCCAGATAAAGACCAGCAAACCCTTGTGATTCTCTCATAAGTGGCCCCATCAGATTTTTTTTCTTCATGTAAAAACCAGCTATTAAAAGATTTTAAATCCTAGTTAATAATGAAAAGCCTACACTGAAGTGGCTTTACTTTCATATGGCAATGACAAAACAACTGCTCAGCCTTTTAATTGCAAGTGAAAAAAGGAAGGAAAATTTTCAGCCTTGAAAGTCTTGAACACCAAGTCCAACATGGTTTTATTTTTGAGAGATGAGAGGCTGCTACGAAATATGAATTGCAGGAGATAAATGGAGCTTGCAATAGCAGTTAACATGTCTATGTGAGGGACCTGCTTGTCAGAAAAGTTATCTGTATTTTTCCAAAATGACAGTCACCTGCCAATTAAATAACAAGGATTAGAGCTTTATGTTTGATTTCATTCCAGGAGAAAAACCCAAGGATTTTAAGCTCAGAAACATGCCAGGCTTTCTTTAAAGTAGCCATCGGTACAAAACGGGAAGTTGTAACAGGAAATGCCTATTTGGTAACACAAACTTATTTTCAATTTAACTATAAGTTTTTGAAACAGCAAATGTTTATACAGAAATTGGGGTGGGTACATGTTGAGAAGTCTTTGGAAAGAAGGAAGAAGATATCAATGAGAAAGTATGAAAGCAAGGTACTCAAATCTCATACTCTCATGAACATACATATTTTCTTTTACTTTTCAAAAATATCTTGGTTTAGTAAGAAATTCACCAACTGGTTATCTTCTGAGAGTTCATGGCATTGTTGCAAAATGCAACTTGCTTTCTTTAATTAAAAAAAATATAGAATCTGATTAAAATTAGCACTATGAATGAGAGATTTTAGTCATCCCTGCTACAGCACCTCTCTTTGCAATTCTTTGGAGCAAGAGTGTATTATCAGCAAGTCTGCTGATGACACCAAGCTGGGAGGAGTGGCTGACACGCCAGAGGGCTGTGCTGCCATCCAGCGAGACCTGGACAGGCTGGAGAGTTGGGCGGGGAAAAATTTAATGAAATATAACAAAGGAAAATGTGGAGTCTTACATCTGGGCAGGAACAACCCCAGGTTCCAGTATAGGTTGGGGAATGACCTATTAGAGAGCAATGTAGGGGAAAGGGACCTGGGGGTCCTGCTGGACAGCAGGATGACCATGAGCCAGCACTGTGCCCTTGCGGAGAGAGTCCAGGGCAGAGCCACAAAGATGATTAAGGGAGTGGAGCATCTCCCTTATGAGGAAAGGCTGAGGGAGCTGGGTCTCTTTAGCTTGGAGAAGAGGAGACTGAGGGGTGACCTCATCAATGTTTATAAATATATAAAGGGTGGGTGTCACGAGGATGGAGCCAGGCTCTTCTCGGTGACAACCAACAGTAAGACAAGGGGTAATGGGTTCAAGCTGGAACACAAGAGGTTCCACTTAAATTTGAGAACAAACTTCTCAGTGAGGGTGACAGAGCACTGGAACAGGCTGCCCAGGGGGATTGTGGATTCTCCTTCTCTGGAGACATTCAAAACCCGCCTGGACGCCTTCCTGTGTAACCTCATCTGGGTGTTCCTGCTCTGGCAGGGGGATTGAACTAGATGATCTTTTGAGGTCCCTTCCAATCCCTAACATTCTGTGATTCTGTGATTCTGTGAAGAGAACTGAAAGTAGATTAGGGCATCTTTCAGAGCTATTCCCCAAACCAGCAGAGGTAAAACCTCTAGATCTACATAGTTCTTCAAATGGTTCACAGTGATGCTGAACTTTCTGCCTGCAGCTCATTCAAGCTGTCCAGCACCTTGTCATTTTGCGAGTATAAGACGATATCTTAAATGGCGAGTAACATTCTACGTTAATTTGCACTGATGCAGCTCTACCAGAGGTGATTCATTTCCATTACTATTACTGATATGTTAGATATGATAGTCCAAGTTCTCATTCAAGTCAAAGGCTATTACACGGCAGAGTGGGGTGAAGTGGCTAGGACATGATTAAGAATAATTCCCCAGCTGCCAAAGAACTGTCTGGAGCCTGGTGCTGGGAGACAGTGTAGCAGTCCCTTGCAGTATTTTCCTTGCCGTTTCTTGTGTTCAAAAAATCAGAAAGTGCTTTTTTATCTTCAAACAAATAATAAAAAAAAAAGTTTGCTCAACACTGTATTCATTTTGTGTGTATACATGTAATGTGAATTATTTGCAGTAATTACTGACAAATCTGAAATGCCTACATCAGTATATTGACCGTAAATAAACGAGAAGTGACAGTAAATATATGGTTAGCTGCTCCACATATTTCTGAGCAAGATTGCTGTAGTGAAGACCGGAAAAATGCAGAACAAAAGGGCAATCACTCCTGGTGGGAAAACAACACTAGAATTTTATTTATTGTTTTAATTGTCTTTTGATTAACTTTGTAGATCACTAGGTTCCTAGTGTAGTTTAGTCATTATTTAATTAGAAGATAGAGACAAAGACGAATCCTGTTTATAACTCTTAATCTACTTAAGTTATTATCTAACCAGTAGTCCTCAGAGAATATTCAACATATTGAACTGATTTGTGCATGCTTCATTAGCTCTGTATATCTTAACTGTACATAATCATTCTCAGCTCTGTCATGGTTATCGTGGTGGAATTTCCACTGAAGTAAATGAACTCTGAGTGTAAATTTACTGCAAAACAGTGACTGGGACAAATGCTCTCTTTATCTGAAACCTTTGAAATGCTACTAGCTTGAGTGGAATTGCTGGAGACGTGACTGAATTTGATTTAATTTTCTGGTATTTATTCAAGTTAGTGCCTTGAAGACCTGGAGTTTGCTCATTTGATTTTAATATTTTGACCTGAACTTGACAAATACTGATAAAAATAATGCCTTTAGGGTTTGGTTGAAAAGCCTTTGTGTGACAACCTGAAAGATTTCTGTTAGCATCATTGAGACCTTGACTGAGCTTTTAGTGGTCATAGAGGAAAGGTAATTGAAAACAGCAGTCACCTAATAAGGTGCTTCAAAAATGGTAATTTTTTCATGGATTTAAAAAAAATACAGCTAAAAGTTTATTGCATTCAGATTTGTGCAAAATATAGCCATTTAAAATATGTGAAACGAAGTAATGTCATTTTCTTTCATTCCAGGTTCAGGCTACATTTGCTGACCTTTTCTGTCTAGCATAAGAGGCAAATAAGAGGAGAAGGGGAAGAAGGAGAGGCCTAGAGCAGTCAAGACTTCTTTTATTCACCCTGAAAAAGTGCAAATATTTGAAAGTCCAGCTCAGACCAAATACTTGTCTTTTGAAGATGGTTAATGACAGCCAAGTGAAAGGCAGCTAAGCTGAATATGGCCATGTACACTTCCACCTGAGATATCAGAAGGCCCATCATTAATTTCCCTCTAAAGCAGGCTTAGCAGGTATGAAAGAGGAAATATGGATCACATTGTGGAATGCAGAGTTTTTCACATGATTCTGGTGAGAAATCAATCCTTTTTTTTTTTTTTTTGTTAGTACTGTAAAAACCCTAGAGCCCAATGTTTATTAAAGAGAAAGTGTATTTGCAGGTTTTTGGGTAAGTCCTCTTCATCCTGTTACTTAGTTTTCCTGCATAGAAGATTCTATGCTTTTTCACTTCCACAGTTCTTCACTGTGGAGTTAATTTGTACTCTGCTTTGATTTTATCTTATCTAGACACCAAGTTTGCTCACCTGACTTTGGTTATGCCGTAATTTCAGGATTATTGACCCAGCCAGGGACAGTGATAAGAAGATGCCACATTCACTCAGTTCATTGTCTTCCAAGCAGGATGCTGCCTGAGTCACTCGCATACTAATAATTCTGCCAGCTTTTTCCACATATCTCCCTCTCAGAAAATCTGACAATTCCCATCACAATTTGGAAAGAACTTTAGAGGCTTTCTGAATGTAAAGTCACTGGCCATGGCCCCACAATTCCCAGACATACGTGAGCATGAACACAGTACTAGGGAGAAACAACTGCTTAAAAAAGGCTTTGCGTGACGTTGGTAGTCAGAGCAAAACAAAGACTTTCAGCATCAACACAACTTTTTACAGGTTCCTATTACCGTAAGAGGTCTTCAGCTTGTTCTAATTAAGCTACTTATTTCTAGTTGCACAGAATGATTGTAGTTAGAGGCTGACAGTTCCCCTGCATCTTTTTTCAGGAGCAACGTTAAAATGCTATTCCTGCTTTCTGAAAGTAATGAACTGTATTGCAACCTTAGCAAAATTTGCAGGGTAAATAGACTCTAAATCGTTAATACTGCTTCCTAAAACTCCGCCGAGGTTTCCCACCCACAGACTGACTTAGCCCAAACCCAGCTGGACCTATAGTATGTGATGAGATCTCAGAATTCATTTCTGGGACTATAGGTGTAAATTAAGATCCCGTCAGCATTACCGTTGTGAATATATTCCTGAGGATTTATAATTTAGTTTTTAAATATACATCAATCCGAAACTTGGCATAGATGCAACATTTTGTTTTAAAGGAGAGAAAGGACTTTAGGTAATCAGTTATTTTTTTAAGTCTGGGAATTTTTGATGACATTCATGCTACTAGTAGTAATATAAGAATAGAAAAGGCAGTTATTAAATAGAAAAGGCAGTCATTAAAACTGAAATATTGCAAGCTCCTTCTGTGGAAGATGTGGTATGCTGGCAATTAAGAAAATCTGAAGAACAGAGTCCTTAAATAAAATGTGAAGACACACACCTGGTTTTTGTATTTTCATTGTGTTTGCATGTTATGTCATGAGGTATTTGTAACAGCACTTGTTGTACTATATCCCAGCTATATATTCCCATGACACGTTTTCATTGTGCTTAAGGTCGAAGTACTAGTGGGTCCACTATGCTCTGCCCTGCCAAGTGATGTGATGGAGCCTGTAATACTGTAATTCTGAGGTTCCCTTCCCTCTGCTGCTCTGAATCAAAACTCACAAGACAAAATCAAGCCTCCAGATGAGTCCTCTTTCAGCAGGTGCTAGTATTTGAAATTACGAATAAGCCACAAGGAGTTAACGTATTTGGTTTAATCGAATTCAAATAACTAAACTATCATTGTTGCACTGTACCCACAGGCATAGGATTTGAAATCTGAACTCTGTACGCAAGCGCAGTGAAGAAGGGGAACACAGGATACCACCTGGAGTCCCCAGTTCAAGACTGGGTACTGCTCCATAGTTCACAGTGGAAAGAATCTTTAAACTTACTGTTAAATCCATGGTATATGTTGAGTGTTGGAGGAGCTATTTTCCCTTTGCATTTGGTCCAGCCGTGAGCCAGTTCTGCCTCACTGAGGACAGCTTCTTTTCACCTACTGGGATAGTCTCCTTTGTTGATTTAAGGTCACATGGAGATGTGATGTGCTGGACCTAACATTTCAAACTTAACTCTTCGTCTGCACTGCCCAGCAGGGTTTGAGTTGTAAAAGCCAATACATATGCTCTAATTAGCTGACACTATTAGCTCAGGTCAGGCCTGGTTACAGTCTTGGAGGAACAGACCCAGCTTTTGTCAGTGTTAACGCTAACTGCCACCCTGACCCAGATCTCTCTCTGTCACCCTTTCCCTCCCCTCTTCCTGGCACTGGAGGGCAGCAGGCAGCTCACCTGCTCCAGGCAGCCAGGGTGCCGGTGCTGTTCCAGCTGCAGCCTCAGTCAACTCAAATACTTGTCTACACTTGGAAATTAGATGGGATTAACTGAATGGTATGAAGCGAGTTGCGGTAGCTGCTTCGGAATAAATCCAAGTGCGCATGAGCCCTGTGGGCTGACCTAATCTCTTCCAGCTGGCTGTGACATCCACAGGGACATCCCGAGGCAGCCGGAGTAACGAGCTCTCTTGCCGTGTCCCCCCCGTGCCACCTCTCTGGAGCAGAATCACAGGGCTCCCCACTGATCAGCTTTTGCCAAGCTGAAAATTTCCTACTCATTCCTCCCGTTTTGTTTTCTTTCTCCTAGCCAATTCCTTATCTATGAGCATACTTTGCCTTTTACTGCAGGATCTCTTAGTTTCCTCTACAGCCTCTTGGGAGGGACTTTGTCAAAGGCTGTTCAAAAATTAAAATAGTTACATCATCCTGCCCTCTTATCTGCTCTGATTCTGATATATTCAAACTATTCTCCTGGTTTGGGGTGGGGGGCTGGGATAATTAAATGGAATTGGCAGTACCACTGAGCCCTTATAGAGCAATAACTTTAATAGCGCTTATTTAATGCCAGGCTTTGTATTTACTTAATTAGCGATAGAAGAATTTTTTCTATGTTTCCCAGCTTTGTGTCCCAGTGGCAATCTTGGTTTGATGTTTTCCTTGAATGGGTCAAAAATGAGTTGAAAAGGGTGACTGTTAGGATGAAAACAGGGTAGCTTTTTAAAGGTAAAGTCAATAGCATCTCTATTTTTTTTCCAGAAAAATTTAATGACACCTTTACAGCAAATTACACAATTTTCCATTCCATTATCTATTTTCTCTGTCTTTTTTTTTTTTTTTTTGGTGTGTGTGTGTGTACGTTAAAGTACTGGGGCCTGTAAGTGGGGAAAAGATAATGGTTTACAATCAATGTTCATGGACCAGACAGCTAATCTGAACTTAACTAAAAAGTCAATATTTAGCTGTACCTTATCAGTGGAGAAATGTCAAGCACAGAGGCAGACATGAACAAATTTCCAACCGATTTCTTTTTCTTATGCCTCAGCATTCAAAGCTTCATGGAAGAGTTTCAACATCAGATAAGACAAAACTGCCTTTGAAAAAAAACACATAACAAATGACAAACTTGTGACTGCAGAGACTAGAGTTTATTAAATGAAAACACACGTCAAAAATTCATTCTAATCTCTCCTTGCACATTCCATTGGTCACCTTCCAGTCTGTGTGATGCTAGCAGCTGATAGGTAAACACTGCAGGCGGTCTTTAAGAGATAGCAACAGGAAATGTTTTCTTGCTGAGTGAAGTCATAATTTGTTGCCACCCAAAACAAAATCAACATAAATCATTTTGAATTCTAAAATTGCTAAGGATTTTAGTATACATGTGAGATACTGACTGGGAATTGTGCTGTTGTGCGAGGACACCTCTTGCAGCAAACAATTTTTGTAATTAAAAATTTGTTTGTTAGCTTATTTATCAGCTCACAATGAACATGACTTTTATGAAGTCTGAAATTCATTTATGTGTCTTGATTTATGTAAAGGAACAACTAATGGAGTTACACCAGTAAAGAAAGTAACCCTCAGTTAGAAATCGGAACCGCTTGGTTAATTCCCATTGCCACTCACTTCACAGGTGATCTCTTAATTTTAAGGCACGATGACCCACATCTCTCAAGCACAGTCATCGGGTTCCCAGACTAGAGGATGAAACAGTATTTTTAAGAATCTTCATAGCATATGGAATCTACTAGCTTGGTGTTTAGGTGATTTCAACATCTGTCTATACTACTGTTTGTGGATGGAAGGAAGGGAATGGATGAAAGGTGGGATGTGGTGTCCAAAGCTACAGCTCTGGTGCTTTATGCTCTTTTTCAGTAAAAACTCCTTAGGGAAACAAGGAATTGGGGGATTGAAAAAGTCATGTTGGACTACAAAATGTTACACGAAAATGTTGGTAAGAATAAATCCGGCAAAGAGCAAAAATGACTAGTACTTAGTAAAACTTGAACGTAACAGAAGAAAGATTGCCAGAGACTCCTCAAGACTGAAATAATAACGGGAAAAATCAGGAATTAATAGCTATATTTGGATCCAAAGAAGTGTTTTTCATTCATACACCGAACATATGCATTTTGTTTAAGATTGGACCACTATTCTGAATATTTTTGTAAGAGTAATGACATCAGGTATTTATAACTTGTTTTAAATTTTGGAGGAATCCCTTCCAAAATTAAAACCTTAACTTTTACATTGCAAATACTTTAATTTTCTTTGTCCTGTCTCTCTTGTTTTATTCAATGAACCATTAATATTCAGCATTAATACAGAGGAAAAAGACAATAAAGAATCTGGGTAAAGTTTTCAGCAATGCTTTTGGAAATACTTCAGTAATGAGTCTATTTATTTATTTTGTAAAAACATTTGTAATTAGCAGCATGTGGGTGTATGTGTGCACTTTTTCTGAGAAACATCTTGGAAATGCAAACACTTTGTATATTGCTATTTCTCTACTGTATCTTCAAAGGTATTTAATCTTTGGTACCTACACACAGCAGAGCCAGAAAATGAATTCACTTGTTGGACATACATGGATTATATTATAATTACATAACATTAATGTAAATCAACATCGACATTTTCCTCAGAATGGAATATAACATAAATATGTTACAATCTAATAAGAATATTGGATTATTTTCTCAGCCTGATCATTCATATAACAAATCTTTATGTGCACTGAATGAACACATTTGCTGCTTGAGTTCACCGCTATTTTATGTTCAGTTCATAAGCAGCCTGCAGAAAAATAGATACACAATTGGTACTTCAGTGTAACTGTACTGTTATTCTGTTTTTGTTTGCATGTGCTTTCAAGATAAACAAAAAGCCTTTACATTTCTGGACTGTATCTTCTCTTCTACTTAGGAAAAAAATTACCTGTAAATGATGCCAGTGTTTATTATCACACCTCCGTTCCGTTTGACATTTTGGAAAGTTTGGAGTCCTACAGCTGAGGTGTGGATAGCAAGGTGTCACTGTCATGGATGAGTGCAGGATGTTTGGAAAGGGTCGACAGGGAAGAGGAGGGAAATTTTTGCTCTGTATAAAGGGGCTCTTTTCCAGCACAGAGCCCCAGTGTGAGAGCAGAGAAGTGCCTGGGCACATTCTTTGGGTCAGGATCAGAGGTGAGGATAACACTGCTGATGCTGTGGAGTGGTCCGTCATGGGCTGCCTGACTCTGTCCAGTACTCCCATGCTATTCACTTTACTAACAGCCTACACTGCCTCGTACACTTGGTAGTCAAATGAGCATGAGAAGGTAAACTAAATACAGGAACTACTTTTTTTCCCCAGCTGCCTGTAGAAATGGTGAAATTCTCGCATCTGGTGAGTGAAATGTGTGACTGAGCTTTTTGAGCTGACCCTGGATATCTCCTGGTGACTGATTTCAGAGAAGGCTGCCGTTGCATGCATCATGGCATGACAAGCTATACCAAAGGGAGACAAAGTTTGCTCAATGAAAAAAAATGAAGAGCCTCCAGCCCTCCAACTGGACTGGCTTTAGCTATGTTAGGGGAAACGTAGCCAGAGTACAAGACATTATTAGATATGTCTGCCTGATATATCTGTAGAGATTTTTTTTCAACACAGATGTCAATGACAGAGGCTCAGAATTGCAAATTATATATGAGACAACTTATTATCACTTTTTGCTAAGCTGGAAAGTTAGTAATTTGGTATGAACCAAAGATATGGGAAATCTACTTTTGATAATTAGTTACAGTTCTGGTATAGAAATATATGTTTAACAGGTAGATTTAACATATTGTTTTACTCCTTTACTAGCTCTTTCTCCCATGTTTTTAAATCTGGTGAAGATTTTTTCTTGCAGATGAAGTATAAAGACAGGAATTGAAAAATATTCTTTGTGGACTGCTTCCTATTGAGAAATACACAAATTAAAGCCAAATAAATTAATATTTTGAAAGTCCATATACCTAAAATGCAGAATTTCACCCATTTAGTCCTTCAGCACGTGTCTGTATCTACTCAGGTTTATTTTATAGAAAGGCTTTCCTTTTTGATTTTCAGACACCGAGAAATGGAGAATCCTTAATTTTTCTTGGCAGCTTTTTCCAAGGAGTAATCACCGATAACTATTTAAAATATTTCCTCTTCCTAGTTCTATTTCAGCCATTGGTCTTTGATAATTTTTCTTTGGTAGGCTAAGGAGCACATCATTTACATTTGGTAAGTACTTACAGAATGATGTCAGGTAAATCCTGCATCTTCTTGACAAGCCAAAGAGATGGGCTTTTTAAAAATATTCTCAATGAGGTACTCATTTAAAGTCTCAAGTTGTTTTTGTGGCTTCTCTTTGCAACATCTCCAAGTTTCAACGCCCTTTTCTAATGTAGATACCAGAAATGAACTTGATATTTCAGAACAGATCTCGCCAGAGCTGCCCATAAAGGCAGAACCATTTCCTCACTCCCAGCTCTTCTTTCTTCTTTATCCAGAGCTCAAAGAGCCCTTTGGATGCAGCATTGTACAGAGGCCTCATGTTTAGCCTGTAATCAATCATAACCTACAAATATTTAGCCGCTGCCTCCCAGAGGTCTCATCCCCTCCAAGCACAACCTTTGTTCTTTGTTACCAGCTCTATGACTCTAAAACTGCTCAGAAAAAGTCTTTGAGACACAAAATCCTTGCAAGCTGAAGAAGTGGTCTGGGGAAGTGCCGCCAGTGCTCATGTCAGGGCACCACGGGGACCAGGGCTCCCATGGATGGGGAGCTCAGTGGGGCCCATGGCTGGGCAGGGCGGTGGGGAACTGGAGACCAGCGCTATTGTGGCATCACTGCGGCACAGACTGGTGGCTCTGGGGAGCTAACATGAGGTCCAGGGCCGTGGGCAGGGTGGGGAGGACCCTGGAGACTGGGCAGGGTAAGTCAGGCTGTTGGTGCCCTGAAGACATGGTCAGTTTGTCTGGTGCTCACTTGTCTCTCCAGATTTCGCGAGATGACTGCATGTGGAGGTAGGACATGGTAGTGGGTAGGTTTCATGTCTGGCCAGCCACAGCCATGCTTGTCTTGTTGACTTGAACTGAGATGACATTAATGCTCATTCTGGAGACCTCCAACGAGTACACTGGCAGCCTTAGTGCTTGTGCTTGCAAGCTTTCTCTCTTCTCTGGCTGTACTGAAACACATAATGTCACTTTTAACACCATTGACCCACTCCAACCTGCTGCACAGAGCCAAGATATTTATGGTTTATCCCTGAATAACCTACTTTATTTTTTTTTTTATTTTCCCTTGAGGAACCTCCAGAAAGCAGAGAACATCACCTTCCTGTTTTTCCTCTTGCAGTGGTTGCCTGCTTTTGTCATTTAGGGAGTTTTCCATCACATCTGACTGTTATCTTCCTTACAGCAAAAGAAATGGATTTGTTCTGATCTTGCCCCTTCTATACTCAGAGAGCAGTTTTCTTCTTGGAAGGCTGTTCTTGTGCCCCTCTTAGTCCTCTATTTCTTAGACAAAAAAAGTAAAATCATTTTAATCATCCCATAAAAGTAATATTTTCTAAATGTCTTATTTTTATTCTTCTTCTGTCTGCTATTTATCTATAAACAAACATACAGTGCTCCAAGAGGCTCCTATACCATAGGTGTGATTTTGCCAGGTCCAGCTGAAATAATTACCACCTAGGTCTTGCACATGACATTTTTATTGATACTTAAACAGCATTTAAGTATGAACTGCCTTAAATATGAGGGTTTTTTTAGGTAATATATTGATATAATAGCTATATAAACACACACTTGAGTCAAATGCATTTTATGCCATTTGCTCACTTGGTAAACTCAGTTTAGGATGCTTTCTGTTACATTAATTGGGGAGAACAGCGCAGCAAATTAAGGAATAGGAACCTACATCTGAAACATTTTTGTCTTTCATTATTTTTGTCTTAGTGTAGCTTTTTCTATTCAAATGCATGTGTAGCCTTTATTGTCTGCTTTGCATCATTCAGCCGTCTGGCTTGGTATGCTCTAGGTCAGGTCACATATACATCATTTCTGAGCAAGGAAATTCTTTATTTTGGATCAAGTAAAATAACCTTGACTTATCACTAAAAAGAATAATTGTCTGGAATGTCTGCTTTTAAGTCTGCCATTATGTGCTGAAAATAAATTATTGTGTGAGTGGTACAATAAGCAGGGATATTTCTGAGTGATAAAACAAGCAATGCAAGCTGTAAGTAGTGTGAAATTTTGTGTCAACTCATCATGCTTATCATTAGTCACACAGGCAATAACAAGCAATCAGTCATTGACATGGGATAACCGAAAACAGTATTCTAAAAACTTTTCTTGAAAATAGATCATATTTCATGATGCTGGCTCCTAGCATTTCTTTGTGCATGTTTTGGATTATTTGTTGAATAAGAGCCAGCTATAAAATATAGTAAAAGGCATGATAGATTTGACTTTGACAGATGATGCTTTTTCCTCTGTTCGAACATCGTCAGTCAGGGCTAACATGGGGTTTCAGCATTACAACACTGCACTCAGTGAACTAAAGCACACGCTTTGTCGAAAATGCATGGTTTTCTCCGAAACCTACTACTAACACTCCAACTAAAAAACCTCCCAAACCAAAACCAAAAACCAAACCAAAAACAAAAACCAAACCAAACCAAAACCAAAACCCCAACTAAATTTTATCTCTTATGGATAATTACACCCAGTAAATGACCTTTCTTATCCTCTTTGGAATTTTTCTGAGAAAACATTTTTCTCCAGTGAGAAGACATTTTGACCATAATATTCATTCTTTTAAAAAGCACTGATGTGATGCCAAATATGAGATGAAGTCTAAAGGAGAAAAGAAAGCATTTGTCTTGTTGCAAAACCCCTCTGGGTTTTTCTGTTAAGCAGTAAAGCTCAGCAAATGAAGTGAACATTAATTTTTGACCATTTCATGTATTTAAACAGGACTCCGTTTCTTAAGTGAAGTACATTTTCTTGGAGGCCAAGGATTACCGAAAAAGAGAATGGAAAAAAAGTGTTTAAGGAATGAGATTTGAGGTTCATAGCAAAATACTACTAGTTTGGGATGAAAAAAAGTTATCTGAAGCAGAGCTGGAAAAAATGTCAAGATTGAGTTAGGTTGTCTGTTAAGGTACTTGCAATTGTATTTGTTGAACAGTTGCAGGTAGCGAACATATTCCTGTCTGAGACAATCTAAATAACCTCTCTGTGGTGGAAAATGAAAGGGTAATTTTTCCAGACAAATCTATTATGATGAATTGTTTGCTGACAGACGTTAGTCTGAAGGAAACAAAACGAAACCAAACATATGCAACTGCTGAATTTGATAAGCACACCCTCCATATGAGAAACCCTTTCCCCCAAATACATAAATCCTATCTGAAGCTCCCCCCTCCCGGTTTAGGACAAATTCCATTCTGGATGTGAATTTTGTAATCTTGGGCTGCCTCCAGCTATTTATAAATGTTATGTTTTTCTGCTACGTGAATACAGCTGTATCGTTATACCTACGTAGGTTTCATAGGCAGATCCAACATATTTGGTGAGACTGGCTGGTACAGCCATTCAGATTTTCAAAAAAAAGAAACCAGATTATAATTACACATAATAAGAGGAAGGCAAAATAAAAATGATGAAAGTAAAATCTTCACAAGAGGTTTAAGAAATGGCTTTATTTATGTCTGTTCTGTAGGTTTATGAGACCGAAAGCAGTAGCTCTTCCTGCTGCATGGAGATTAATTTCTTTTGAAGGTTCAGTCCACAGTAAACATACTATAATAACTCATGCATGTCACATGCCCCACAACACTGGGTACCCTGACAAACACTACCGCCTTGATCTTCTGGGAACTCGGAGAAAATTTTGATAATGATACAGCTTCCAGAATAAAGAAAAATAGAGGGAGAAGTGATTTGAGGACAGACATCATCTAGAGATGGTGCAACTACGTGTTCTTGCTTGCATCTTTCCCAGTGTGTTATCCTGGATATTAATAGCAGAGTCATCCTTCTCCTGGGACTGGAAAATGCAGTGTGATGAACCATTTGGGGCTAGAATGGCAAGTGGAATGACTGCACCAGGATCAAGGTGACACAGTTACTTCTGACTCTGGACAGTAAATGGATATAAATGGTAAGAATGAGTGTCGTGGATCACATTGAAGAATCAACGTGGTATCAGAAAGACAGAGGTGAGGACACTGTGTTTAAGATAAGGTTATTCAAGGAAAGTGGGTATGTTCCTAGAAGCTCATTCCTAGAGACAGAAGGAGCAGTAATATAAAAGAAAAAAAACCCAAACAAAAGAAAACACCAAAATTGGAATGGAATTTTATGACATTTTGCAGCACGGTATTGGGAATAGGGGCTTGCTGTAGGATATGCATATTCCTGCACAAAACCAAAACCAAATTCAAATTGAAAAGTAGCATAGGGGAATAAAGGAAAAAGGACACATTATTAAAAATATTCCATAATGAAAAGTGGGTAAATGCAAGTTGCCAGAATAGACTTTAAGTGTTCTAAGTGTAATATGTCAGAGTAGCAGATAACATATTTATCCCTAAAGAGAGAAGAAAGTAAGAAGAAAAAAACGGAGCCCTTCCATGATTAAAGCGCAGTGCTGGTTATTCAGGTGGCTTCAGAAGATCGAACAGCAGTCCACAGAAAGAGGCCTGAGCGGTGAGAGACAATGTTATGTTCTGGAAAACAAGAAAGATGCAAACAAATTTGACAGGAGAAAACAAGTAACAGGAAATATATTTTTTTTCCAAGTCAGGATGTCTGTGAAATTTTATCAAAGTACCAAAATCATTCTTGCTGCCTTCCTTATCACCAAAACCAATGTGGGAACCACCATCTTCTTAGGCATTTAAGACATGCTGATTTTGTGAAGCAGGATGAGGGGAAAAGGAACTTCTACAGCTGCCACAGCACTGAAATTAAAGTCATTAAAATAAAATTAAAAAATTATTTGGGACTGGAAAATCAAGGAATAATCTCAATTGAAAGGGATTTCTGGTCCAACTGTTCAGTTCAGAGGACAATTCTGAAATTAGAGTAGGCTGCTCATCACCACGTCCAGGCGGGTATTGAATATCTCCAACAAGGGAGATCTCACAACATCTCCAGAAAACTTACTGTTTACCATGACTTTTTTGCCCTCATTGTACCCCCTGCTGCTACAACTTGGTGCAGCATTGTTGTCAGCCTATGGTGACACCCGATATGGACCAGGGAAGCATAACAGCAGGTGAGATATTCTGGATGGCAAAACCTCTGATTCACGGTGGCCAGGGATGCCTCCTGTGACTGGTAACTCAACTCTTGCTCACATTTTGGCTAACAGGCAGCTGAGGTCTGATGTTTGCTGGGACACTGCACCATTAGGTCAAAGTGAGAGCAACAGGTAGTCAGGAGACAGTGGAGAGCATGAGATAAAGATCATTAAGGAGCCATTATCACTTGCATCTTGCTGTCTCCTGCAACTGAAATTCTTGCACATTGATTGTCTGGCAACCTCTTTAGAATCCATTAACTTATGGAAATGGTAAAGACCCAACTCACAAACCGAGAGGCATAAGTATATAAACTTATCCAAAAAGTTTTGAAGTGAATCCAACAGCAGCCAGAATGCTAAGGCCTTCACATTTGCCAATGTGATACAGGGGTTACCCAAATCATGATGTAAGGGGAAGGGGGAGCACCCTCATCATCAGCTAGAGTACCAGGACACCACCTGTATCGTTCCTCTTCCTCTGAGGACCCAGTGAGTGACTCATTCACTTTTTGAAGTCAGAGTCTAGATTGCAATTTTTGTATCATGTGCTGATTATTAAGGATTTGACCTGATCTGCCAAAGGTCCGAGTGACTGAAAAGTCTAGGTAACTGAAATTTTAGGTAATAGGAAAGCTATGCTAATTGCTAGAAATTCTGTGTAATTACAGCTATGTTGACTGCTAAAATCTTCATATAATAATAAAGCTCTAAGTATAATACAACCCTGTGGCCAGTTCTCATTCTACTAAGGATCCTTAAAAGAATCTGCCTGTTTCTGTAATGTCCGGTGGCATCAGGTGACATCTCATAGTTAAAAAATAAAATCATTGGTGAAATAATCAAATTTATTGTAGAAGGCCCATATAATCACCAAATAAATTGGAGGACACAGAAATCACTGAGAAGATGTAAAAGTATAAATTTTCAACATAACTGTGGTAAGGTCAATTGCATTTTCTCTGTGCAATTATGTGCTACAGCTCCTTGAGGAGCATAAAAGAAAATTGATGAATGTATTTTATGTGGACTTTCACAGTCTTTTGATAAGATCACTCATAAATTGGTAGGAAAATCAAAATAATAAAATGAGAAGCCTAGTTCTGTTATATTGTAGAAACTGGCTAAAATGAGAAAGATGGGAAACATGGTCCACTTTTTGATGATACGAACAGTTAATGACCTGCGCATGTTGCCTTTAATGAGGTTGTCTCGGTTAAAGCCATTTTTCAGTCATTTGGAAAAGAGAATGGAAACCTGAAATAATTTTCATATGGCACAGAATTGCATAATTTGGCAGGATTAGGGAAGACTTTGAGAAACTCACAACATAATTAAATTGGCAGTACTATGGCAGACAGTTCCATATGGCCAACAGCAAGATCTCACAGACTGAAAAGAATTTTTTATTTCTTGTGCATATGCCTGGGGTCAAAATTCATTGTAGCCTCATGTCTTAAAAGAGCTCTGGGAGTCTGCACTAACAGATCATTAAAAGTTTCTGTATTTTGAAAAAGGCCTTCCTGTGGCAAGTTGTATTAATTTCTGATTAGAAAAGGAATCAAAAGAGACATAGGTAGACAGAAGATGAAAGGATTTTACAGGTAGAGAAAAAGAGCTTTAAAAACATGAGCTTCCGAATAAACAAATAACACCAGTCTTGTAGAAATAACTAATGAAAAAGAAGAAAATTACTTAGTAAGAAAAAAATTAGACTGACTGTAGAAAATACAGTAACTATATATAAAGATACTCTAAACCAAATTATGAACAATTCATATTGAGTGCTAAAAGTACAAGAACAGAGATAGCGAATAAAGTAGAAATACAGGAAACATAAAAACTTTAAGGGAACTATTTTGCACTAACAAGCAAATGATCCATAGAAATATGTGCTGCTGGGTGTAGCTGATGCTAAGAAAGTAGAAAAATACTAAAAAGGAAAACATTTACAGGAATAAAAAGAAAATCACAATTGTAGAGGACTGACACTATGAATCTTATGAA
Source organism: Caloenas nicobarica (assembly GCF_036013445.1). Classification (NCBI taxonomy): domain Eukaryota; kingdom Metazoa; phylum Chordata; class Aves; order Columbiformes; family Columbidae; genus Caloenas; species Caloenas nicobarica. The sequence continues at coordinate 25,189,387 of NC_088246.1, read as the reverse complement.
CACCACATTTAAATGTGTTCATCAGCCATTGAACTCAGTTGAGCCTGGGAAGTCATGTGTCTTGTGTCCAAAGATTTTGGCCAGCTGTTTTCTATGGACTTAAAATGAGAGGTAAGCTGCTTTGTTTTTGAATCTCTATTTGGAGCTTTTGGCATGGCAGCATCACAAGTAGGACTTTGGGTTAGGTAGGTCCTAGGTCTGGTCAAGTAACATTTACGTTCTTCTTATGCAATTGCCAAGAGAAGGGGTTGAAAACTTGATGTAGAGACTGACGTGGGGACTGCTGTGCCCTTGAGGCAGCATCTGAATGGAAGTGTGTTAATTTAAGGCAAGGAGGAATAAAGCTGCGGATGATGAATTCATACAAACATCAGATAAAAATGTTTCCAGCATCTGCAAAAAACGAATTTATGAAATCGTAAGCTGGGATTCTCTGGGTCACTGTGTCCTAACGTAAAGGACAAAAAAAGAACTGGGTGATAGTCCTGGGATGGGAAGACAGACAGTCTGACCAATTAGATCTTTTTCATTTTAATTTTGATGATAGTGGAAGTGGGCTCATGGAGAGAGCTGAAATATCATCTGTAACTTGCCTTCTGTGTCTTGGCACTGCTGCAGACTTTTTCTGCTGAGAGGCCTCTGCAGTGCAAAGGCACCACAGGCTGAGCTCAGCACATGCTGTCGACTTCCACAGTACATGCAATTTGGACTCCCACATTTTTTGAAGCATTTTTATGGCTCCATCCCCTACAGAATTTTTTTTTCAAATAACCAATAAAAAAAAGAAAACATCAAATAAAAAGAAGAAACCTTTCACTTATAAAAGCATTTGGAAGTTAATTAATCTTCAGAGAAGGTTAAAAACCAGTTCATCAGAGGCAATCTACCATCTACACAACTTGCATGTTTTAAAAGGCACCTACTATCTTTCAGAAGACTCATTATGATCTAATACGTAACCCTGAAGTTAACAACAACAGTAGTTTGGTCGGTTCACAGGAACTGCTAGGCAATGTTTGGAAAACATGGTATTTCCTACCTAGTAGGAGTTGTTGTCAATGAGGATTATGAAATAGTACAGAAAAGTGGAGAGTTCTCTTGATGTATAGCAATTCTGGTGGGTCTGATTTGTGGGACACCTGTAACCACATTCCTTTTTTTTTTTTTCCCAAGAAACATGTATTTTTTTGAAACACAGACACATATACAAATAGATGTTAAAAACAGACAAACAAACAAACAACTTACAAAATGTTTCAAAACCTTGCAATCCTGTTTAAAAATCATCACACTACTGTGGCATGATTTAATTAAACACAGTTGTCAGGATTCCAGGTGAACAATTTGTAGAGAAAATTAATTTTGGATGTTCCATTTCTTACAGATTACTGCTATTTCAATATTGTGAGTTATGTCTGAAAATAAGCCTTGGGCAAAAGGCACATCCATGTCCACATTTGTATTTAATTTCCAAGACCAAATTTTCCGTTTAAATCCAGATTTGAGGATGTATTTTTTTCTTCATGCCAAAGAAAAAGTGTCTGTATTTCTTCATTGTCAGATCTAGAGGTAAACCAGTTTTCAGCACCAGAGAAAACACATAAATTTTACTGTTCTATTACAATATGATTGCTGGTATTTTAAATATTAAGTGTATGCTTCCAAGAGTATAGTTTTTTTCACATGGACTTTGTACTACTTCTTAAGTTAGCTAATAATTCAGTGATAATTAGACAGCTAGACTATTTTGGTTTGCCTAATCGTATCTCACCTGCAGTGTGACTCTCACATGCAGTGTGACTCTCACCAACATGTCAGTCAACTAGCAACAGAAGTCACCTTTATATTGGATACAGCCACCTCTTTTGAAAAGCAAGAGGGACCCCTGAAACACCGACACATATTATATAGAGACTCACACTCCCGGCTTCTGTGCTGGGCATCCTCAGTGTCTGCACCTTCACAGCTGGATGTCACAGTACCATTTCTGATTCTAAACAAAATGGAGGAAATGTGATATCTTTGATATGCCCCAATAGCAGTAAAGGGTTGATACAGTTTTTCAAGTGGAAAATATTTATTGTTGGCATTCTGCAGTGGTGTAAGGTGCACCTTGTGGGTTATAACATCTGTGAAGCTGATAAAATAGTTGGTTTTGGTAATCCGTATAAGACTCTTGTAGGTTATTTCCAACTGAGTAACACAGAACAAAAAAATGCCACTGTGAAAGTGCATGCTATGCTGGTAATAATTTTTCAGATGTTATAATCTACTCAGATTGACGCAGAAATCGTTAAAAAAAGAGAGAAATTTCTGTTCCTTCATGGTACTTCACTGTGGCCAGATGGGTTCAGAATTGACTCCCCCCCAAAAAAAAAAAAAAATCATTTTGTGTCATTCAGTCTGTATTGTAACATGACACCTTTGTGCAAAGAGGCCTAGGTTAATTGTTCATCAACACTTGTCCACCTTGCAGCAAGAAGATAAACTCTGATTCACCTGGATTTCTTATCAATCCTAGATACATTCCAGAACATCAGAGAAAAAGGACTATATATGAAGCTTAGTGTTGGAGCCTTGTTGTTTATTAGCTCTTTTATTATTCCTAGGTAAAAGATGCCTATTTCATGTTTATTTGTATTTTCATGCTTATTTGTATTTTAATCTGGTAGACCTTCACTGAAAAGTTGCTCCCGTATTGCAGCATCAGTGCTGTAATGTAACATTACTGTGAAGTTAGGGCAAGAAAGGCTAATAATCTTAAGACATAGATATGGAGTGAGTTGCCAAGGACGGAAGAGAGGTGACGGCATGTTTTCGATGCAAGGTCTTCTGCTAGATTCCCTGCAGACACACCTTTTCATGAAGAAAAGGGCCAGATACCCGCAGAACAGGGAATCTTTCATCTTTATCTCTTCCTTCTGAGCCCATCGAGACCTCCCCATGTGAAATTTGTACATCTGGGTGGCTCGAGGTTTTTAGAGGGAAACACATCTGGCAAACTGTCAAGAGGAAGTTATTTACCAGGAACTGGTGAATTGGCATCATTCCCTGGCACTGGGAAGTGTTGTGGGAAGCTGGATCCTAGCTGAATTCTGCTTCTGGAAGAAAAGAGGAGTCTGAAAAGCAGTGTGTATTACAGAAGAAGGAAGAAATAAGTATATGTATCTTCCAGCTTTCTCACAAAGGCTTTTGGGGTCTGCAGCACTGGGAGATGACCTTGCTGCATCCGTGAAAATGAGAGGTAGCAAATACCTTGCTGCCCAAGGGGCGAGTGCTGTAAGAATGAATGAGGTCTGAGCTGTAGGGTCTAAGGGACGCTTTTCCCACATTTGTGGAGCAGTAGGAGCAGGAAGGTAAGTTGCCCCCAGCGAAGGTGGGAAGCTGGGGAGCAAGCTAGGGGGATGAGAGCAGGGCGTCTTACATACAGCCTGCTAAAACACTGAACAACTGAGACAAACTGCACTGGGTGCTTTGTGGCTAACAGTGAAAAATTAAGGCTGCTGGGCCAAGTGCTTCCCTGCTGAGCGACACCTAAGGTGAATTTTCAGAGGAATTGTTTAGTTACTGTGTAGTGTGAAAAAGGTATTTTGAGGGCCTCAGTGACAGCCCCACCACTGGGTACTGCAACAGAGCTACTATGCTTGCTCCTGAAGAGACTATCTTATGGTTAATATTGGAGGCTTTGCATGAAAATCAGCTTTGGCTCTCCACTTGGTGGCAAGCAATTTAACAAGATTCATATGTGCAGTTGCAGGACTACAGCTCTCTTCAAACATGCAAGAAGAGCTCTCTTTCCTGGCACAACATAACAGATCACAAACCCCAGCTCTGCTTTCTGTTTTCTGATGATGGTTTTGATTCACAGCTAAACTGTAATTACACAGGAAATCCAAATGTAAAGGCATGTAGCAGGGAGAGGTGCTCTTTCTTGTTCAAAAGCATCTCGCCATTCTGTGGGTGGTCGCGTAATTCAGTAAACGCCCACGGATGGCAGAAGGTTGTGCCAGCCGGCTCCGCGCAGCCCAGCACCGGCACGCAGCGCTGTGGCACACTTTGCCTCAATGCTCCAGGGCACTCCATCTTCTCCAGGAAGTAAAACTGGCACGGGAAACCACATTGCAAAAAGGATCATATTTGGGAAAAAAAAAAGATTAAAGAGAACAAATAGCATGTAAATCAGGATTACGCTACCTTTAACCAGGTGGGGTTTTTACTCCTCACTTCCTCAATGAAGTACAAAGTAGAGAGTCACTGAAGCCTCTAATAGAAGATGGTGGTTTAGGATTTTTGTAATTGTGTGTGTCTGGGAAGGAACAGTTAGAAGTTCTCCATAAGCCACTTAGAAAATGTAAATCTGCTTGTCAAGATTCACTGTGTCCCTGCTACCCATTCGCTGGGCCGCACAATTTATTCCTATCTCTTTAAACCAAAAATTCATGTTGAAAATTAAATGTTCTTTATCTAAAACTTTGATTATTCAGCAGCTTATATGTTGTCTCCTGAGACATTTAGATAATCACATTGCAGCAATGCATGGAGAAAATGACCTGTGGCTGCAAATAACTATGTAAGAACTTTACCTTCTTTCTCAATAATATAATCCTGTCACGCATCTGAGTCCAATATGCTTGCTTTACTGACAAAAATATGGGTTTGGTCTGGAAAGCAAAGCGAACGCTGCAGAGTTGTAGTACAGTAGCTGAATTCTGACTCCAGTGTTGCCAGTTGGACTGTCAATTAAGTCGTCATTACAGTATGTTTATTATCTAACAGAAAGCTGCCTGTGTTAGGGTTTCGTTTTACTCTTGGCCCTGTCACTAGCGTGTCTGTGCTTATGATCAGAAATGGATTAAGGCTTAAATCGGTGCCCAGATTTACCAAAATTGCTGGGTGCTCCAAAATGCTCCTTTGTTGCCTCTCTCCACCATCTCCCCAGTGGATCGCTCCTTCCTCCCTCTCCCTGCAGGATGCCATCTCGTCTTACCCTGCTCCTGTGGCCCTGATGTCCCAGCCAGGGGAGGCAGCTGAGCCCCCCGGGAGGCCGGCTAGCACCCCTCTGTCCCCTCCGCCACCCTCCTGCCCAGCCCTGGCTCCCACCTGCGCCCTGGCTGCTGCTGCTGGCCACAGACCCAGGACCCCAGGAGGGCGGCTTAATCCCCTCCTGCTGATGCTGGGGATGCAGGAGGCAGAACCACAGCTTGCTTTTCTGATGCAAGGTGGGGTTTGCAGCAGGAGAATCCATAACGATAATATTCGGGCTTCTAAACCAAACTCATTATATTTAGAAGGTGTGGAAGGGATGTATCATATCCCCACAAAATGTCAAGACTACAAAATAATTTATATCTGCACTTCACACAAAGGCAAAACTGAGCAATGATTAAAAATCAAGTCTGTTATTTTGCTGTGGGATCATAATAGCAGCAGTATAAACTAGAGATGAGAACACACTGAAAGTCTTTACTTTCAAACACTTACAGTCATTAAAAAATAAAGTGCTCAAGGGCATGAAAATTTTCAGACCAAAAAGATTTTTTTTCTCAATTTGAAAGTCTAACAACATTGTAGCTAGCCATTTATAACACTGACGTGCTGGGAGCTGACTGCTCCTGGGTCAAAATTATTTCAGCCCTGCTAGCTTTTATGCATAGTCTTTTCTCCTTGTTCTTTCTATATGTAGGGTGAAGCTAGACTGTTTGAAGATGTGGATGAGAGATTGCACAGGCGCTGCCTGAAGTCATCTGTGGGTGGCTGCTACCGTCTGGTCATTGCAGGTGGACCATGGCAGGTGGAACCACAAAGCCCCAAAACAATGCCCCTGAAATCCAGTTCTCTTGTCAATTTTAAATAATCTGGTGACTATTTCTTGGGGCTAAGTAGTAACAGAGTTACATGGCAGCTATAGAAATCCATTGCGTTCTTTCTCAGTGTCAGCCTACCAACAGTAATCCAGGTATGTGTGCCTGTATGTCAGATGTATTTATGTGTTTATGCATGCACACACACGCATCCTTTAACAACATCAGTGGCCATTTCTCTTTTCATCTCAGGGAAAGCTCACCCAAGCTGGTTTATGATTTTATTGATATCAATGTCTAGAACTCCAATCAGCTTAAAAGGATCAGAACTTCTGTGTTGTCTATCATATAATAATAATAACAACAATAATAATAATTACTCTGAAAAATTGTTGCCTATCAACTTTAAGTACAATTTGAGTATGAAAGCTCCAGGGAGTAAATAGCAAGTAGCTTGTGAACAAAAGGAGACAAAACTGTGACAGACAAATGTCAAGATTTTAAATCAAGTTGATTATTTAATGATCTGTTAGTCATCTTCTTTAGCTTTATAAGTATGTTCTTTCTTGCATTATGTCTTTTAAATATTAGACAACTGTTCTATTTGAGGCATTGTAGATCCACTTTTGAGAGAGAATTATGGGTTAGGAAATCTCCTGAGTCTTCTCTGTTACTGTTTAAATAATTCTGTGTCTTTGGGGGCAGATCAGAACACTACACTGGCTTTAATCAGAGTGCAGATTATACTCTTAGTGTCACCTTAACTAAGGAGCGCCTGAACATTTTCTGCAGTAGGGGAAGGAACAATTCTGTATCTGTAATTCTGCCATGTAACCCCATGTTTTGCAGATGTATTCCTCTTGAACATTGATCTACACATCTTTGATAAATTTACTGTATATACAATGCCAGTTCTGCCAGATAGTTCTAATGCTGACCTCCTACTGTATTTCACACAGTGAGCTGAACAGGGATGTTACTCTTGGCATCAGGCTGCAGCACACATTTTGGAATAAAGCAGCTCGAAGACTGGTGGGGCAGCCGAAATAGAGGCTGAAACAAACAAATATAACAGACCACAGTTGGTTTGCTGGCATATTATTTATTTTGTTAATCAATGCTGATAGTCAAATCCTCCCTAAGAAGTCATTCAAGTTTGATATTATTTCTTTTTGAAGCTGTGGTTCATTAAAGTCTATTTCGTTATTAACATTAAGGTTTCCCGCATATACAGGTTCAGGCTCCAGGCTCTAGGTCAGGCACAAGCAGTTTAATAAGATTCAGATGGTATACAAGCTATCAGAGAGGTAGAAAATTCTTCTGACTTGCAATAACAGCTCCTATTCCTGGCAGACCATGATATCAGCAAACTCCAGTTCCGCTTTCTGTTTACTGTAGATGGTTTTGATTCACAGCGAAATTGAAATTACACAGGAAATCAAAATATTCAAACTTGAAGGTATGCAACAGAGAGGTTCTTTTACCCTTCCGAGGCTATTTTACAATTCTGAGGAATAAGGGCATTTTGCAGTGTTTAGCACGCTAAAAATCTCAGAGGAAGAAAAATATGTGATGGGAAAAAATGCAATGTAAAAAGATATTAATCCTCACTCTGAAATTGCAGTGTGCATAGGCTAAAGAAACATTATTGTGGAGACTTACATTTCTTATTGTTTAAACATTGCTCCTGTTGTTTAACAAGAAAAAGCATGATGCAGGAAAAGAAGAGCAGTATCGGTTAGAAACATCTGCATATGTATCTAACTCATCAATAACTTCATATTTAAGCTCTGATTAGAGCTTTTGCATAGAAATGAAGTTAAATCCCTAAGCAGTTGCTAATCCCCCACTTAGAGTTGTAAATTTCTGTGCTGAACAGTATTCAGGTGGATGAAGGGAGTCAGTCTTTACATGTGCTTGAATGTATGCGTGTATATATGTATATATATGCTACATCTGTGTCTGTTTTAATAGCAAAATGCAAAATTTAAAAAAGAAAATGGATTCATAGAAATATATCCTTCTCTCTTCAGTTGTTCACAGAAGATTTGATACTTTTGGCTAGAAGATCTGTCACACTGACAATGAATTTACAGCCTGGATATGAGCCAACTTCACCATCTACTTATCTCCTATTTAGTTTGCTAGTGTTATTGGCAAATTGCACCAACATACCACCGTCCCTTTCATTCTGAGGGAAATGGAAAAACTTAAAAGATGTTCAATATTTTTTGTGTGAAATGTAGATAACAGTGAGGCTGATAAAAGCTTCAGCAACAAGGAGAAAATAATGAAAGCTGGCAGAAGTTATGTGTTCTTTCATGCTCTTTCAACTGTATTTTTGGACCAGTGTGATTAAAAGGGAATTACATTCTGATGCATATGTATGTACGTGTGTGCTGGGACATCCAGACAGGCCGCCCTTTAACAAAGCACGTTGTCCCTGGACATGGCAAAAGACCCTTGTTCTCATTTTGGAGCTGTTCTCAAACTTACTAATTAATTCTACAACTCATATTCGTAATTAGCATTATCATATTTTTTAATAATGAGTTTAAATTCCACAGAAACCTGGCTTCTTTTCCTCCCTCTGTCTCCACACAGAAAAGCTGTTGAATAAGCACAATCTACTTCTTATCTTACAGGAACTCAGGCTGGTTCACAGCATAAGCAGCTAAGCTGAAAGATTTAATTCATCTTGTTCATTAAAATTCATATAATTATAAAGTCAGAGATGTTAACTTTTCGGTTATTACAATACAGCTGGCAAACAGAGACTCTTGCACCAACTGGGAGACTTAAAACCTCATCTTTGGTGGTCAGGTAATTTTATTTAATAGTTTAGCAGGAATTTAAATCAATACTTCTGAGAAATCTGCTTTATGAAACTATTATTACGGGTAATTGATTAAAATGGGCTTTTCACAATCTCATGATATTTCACATGACATACATGTAGAGATGATTTCAAGTGCCTGTGGGTGTGTTTCTTGCTATCTTTAAGTACTCGATAGAGTTCAGTGTAAAGAGGAATAACCCATGACCCCTTTAAGTCCTGATTCTGCAATTTTAATGGGCAATTGCTCTTAATTATACAAGATGAGGGACTGCTTGAAACATTTGTGCTCAGGAGACAGTGTAGATCTAGGTTTATAACCTTTGCTGAAGCATTTTTTTATTCCTTTTTCTAACATTTTGCTCTCTGAAATCCCCTCTCGAAACATTTCAATATCTGCATTTGCCTTCTCAGCTCAAAACTTAGGATGCTTCCAAGAATAACCACCAAAAAGCCAAGTGTATAGTTAGCTACAAAGCTTTGGCCTTGCCACACTTGAGGATGAAATATTTCCACCAAGGCATTTATTCTTTTGTATATTTTCACCTGTTGGTGCTACTGGTCAGAAATGTTCTGAATGGACATGGATCTACCAGTTGTAAAATGAATGTCTCTTCCTTTGGGAAATTCCTGTGAACTTCAGCAGCGATGGTGTTCATTTACTGTTTAATTACACTTTTTCCTTTGTTATGTGCCAGAAAATGGACTCAGCTCCTGCGAGACCTGAAGAATGGTGAGAATGAGTGAGGCAAAGGGAAAGGAATTCATAGCACACCCAGCCTAGCTCCGTTTATCAGCCGTATTTCAACTTTCAACTTACTTTGAAAGATAGAACTAAAAATCTGACCGGCTACCACATGTCACCATTAGACCATACAGACATGTCCCATTGCAGCCCATATGTTTGTGAATGCAGTTGTTTGGATGATGAGGAAAAGGAGGCTGTTTGGACAAAGCAGTGGATGTTATCTGATGATTTTTGTGTGATCAGGGATACAAGTAATGCTTCTAGGGCAAAGGGGTATTCCCTGAATCCAGCCTCCAGAGATGTGGAAAATTGCTGTGTTATTTAACAGCCGGAGGTACCTATTTGGAACACAAGGGGTAACTCCCGGTAATGTGCTCAAGGACAATAAGAGAAGACTTTGTGGGCAATAGAGAAAATTCCTAACGCCATCTTTGTGTCCCTTCTAAATGAGTAGCTCTCTCCTGCCTTTTATATTAAGTGATTAGAAAGAGTTAAATGAGCATGATTGCCATGGAAATTTGTTAGGAATTAATGTTTTCTACTTCTTCTGTATTGAATGCCCTTGTGATAGAAGAGAAAGAACAAACATCAAAAGTACCTTTTAACTTCACAATTCTTTCTAAATTTCTTTAAACTTATAGGCTATACTGCTGGCTTTCAAACTTCAAAGCATGCAGGAAGATCAGGGTCACATAGAAAATTATTTCTTACAGTTTAATAAAATATGCATGTGAATTGCATGACCTGCCAGAGAAATTATTTATGTGTTAATGTAATGTTGTAACATTAATTACACACTTTAATTACTTCCTTAGTAGCTTCTTTACCAGTAAGAACAGTATAAGTTCTAAACTGGGTTTGAAACATATGTTGTATCACCAAAGCTTAAATTATTTCCAGACTGAATTGCTTTCTTCCTTCCATAAGATAACAATCTTTTTTTTTTTTTAACTGAGGTGTTTTGCTTTTCACTCAGAATTCATGGTGAATCTTTTTCAGCCTTACTCTTCCACAGTGTTGTAGTATGTGCTTATTGTATTTATTGATAGTTCCAGAAATGCCTAGCGCACGTGTTTTGTTTTTGTTTTTTAATGAATTACACAGCTTTTGTTCATGGCCACTGTTGTAAAGTACTTAATCCCATAGAATTGGTTCCTTTGGATTTCTTTCCTTAGGGGATTTCCTACCTCTCTTTCTATAGTATACCTGTGACTAAAATAATGTATGTGCTAGCACAGGGACATATACTGAGTCTAATCTTCTGAATTACTGTTCATTTTGAGTTCTTAGTAAATGCAGAAAAATTCTGTCATTTATTTCAACAATGTCCTGCAACAGCTCTATAGTTCAATTCTAAATTGAGCAGAATGAAAGAAATTAAGTTCTCTCAACTACCGTACAAACTTCCTATATGATCTTTGCAAATCACCTACTTGTGTTTTAATCTTCTCAAATGTAAATCTGAAGTTTAACTTCATTAAAATGATTTGAAATAATTCAAGGCAAGGTGCTATCAAAGTGCAAAGTATTGTTATAAAGTATATGCTTTTATCTGTGTTCACTGTTTTACCTTTTAACATTTTCTTGAGTACTTCTTTGTTCTTGTACTATGGCCCAAGGTAAACTAGGAAGAAGAGTAAATAAGAGACCCTGTCTGGTACTGCTGGTATCATTCTTTATGTTATATGTGTCTGTCATACTTTTCTTAAGTAAATGGTCCTTGTCTCTTTAATCTTCCAAAGTGTCTACTTGCCTAGTATTTAAAAGTTTATTTTAGTGACATTGATTGTAATTTTGTATGATTTTTTGTGTGTCAATGTCAAATGGTTCACTGCTGTACTTCTTACACTGTCGCAGAATAACCTAATCTCTCAGAGCACTAATGACTAATGTATTTTCTTTAGCTAACATGCCACTTTTCTTGTATTTTGACCTGGCATCAATGCTATCTCATGGAAGAGATTTGCCAATTACTCCACATTCAGACAGTCTTCACCCAGTCTTCCTTAGACTCGATGACATTGTGATGCCATATGAGGTGTTTTGTCATTAATGTACAGAATTTGGAGCCCAAATTGGTTTCACAAGCCTCCTAATAAGCACATGGCACTTATGCATAACTAGTTTTTGGGCTATACTGGATTTCACTCAGTATCCCCTACATCCAAAATTATTTATTACTGCTGGAATTTTAAGTCATACTTGTCTTTGCAGTTGTTACGTTTGAGACATGGATAGGGACCTGATGGCCATCACTAAGTATAAGTCACCACCTACGTTAGAAAGGTAGCTTAGTTCTGTTTAGCATCCTTTCAAGAAAATGAATTGAGAAAACACAATATGTTTATCCGAACAGTGCAAAACACCAATGCCAAAACTTCAGCTGGTACCAAGTGCATTGGGATTGTTACAGAAGCCATGAAGCAGTCATAAGTAAAAATGAACAAGACATTTCATGGAAAATACTATTTAACTCGAGCTTTTCCCTGAAGCCCAACTGAGTCAAATATGAAACTTTTTTGAGGTTTACATGTTCTTACGTGTTAGCACTTCTTGGAATCTGTGGGAACAGAAGTGGATTTACCAGAATACCACAGGTATTTTTTGGGTACTGCTAGTCTAAAGGATGTCAGGAAATACTGGGAACCATAGAAAGACATTTTTTTCTTGACATTTCCTACAATTAGCATTGTGGGATGCTTTAGATAAATTTCCAGAAGCTTTAGGTAGATGTCCAGGTTTTGCAGTTCCCCTTCAAAAGGCACTGAATTACCAAACTGTATTGCAATTCACTTGTAGCAGCTATAATGTTTCCATTTACTATCAATAATACTTTGTTCCTTCACTTAGTCATATCCTGTTCTTAGATACAGATTCCTTATATTACTATCTATTGAGAAAGCAGTAGAAAGCTATACATTTTCTTCTTTCTAAAAGATTTTTGTTCATTTGGGTTTAGGATCAGCACAGTGTAGCCCTGAACTCTAAACCTAAAGAGCCTAATAAAGAAGCCGGAGATACAGGAGACAAATATCAGGGATTGAGAGAAGAGAAGGGGATCCTGGCTATTGGCTTGTTTATTTTAACTTAGCAATTTTTCTAATTAAAAAAAAAAAATTACTCATCCTGGAAAACCTAACTGTCTTCCAGGAGTCTGCAACACACAGCCGGAAAACTCAGGTCCACTTCTTTGTCTCATCTGTGTCAGCTGACTCCACCATAGTCCCTCCCCACAGTCCCATTGCCACCCCATATCTGTGTGTTGATGTGGACAGTACCACGTATCTTCATCTCTCTCCTGCCAAGTGGTGACCCACCTCTGCCTTCTGCCATTCCAGCTGCTCTCAAAGATTCATGTGTTAGCTCAGCTCGCACTGACATCATGTGTGCCATACAGATTTCCCAAAAAGGAATGAATTCTGCTTTTCTCACAGGTTGGTGTGTTCCCTTTGCCCTCCTGTCCTGGTGTGGCTTTGCTAGAAGTGGTTAAGCTGGAAGAATACTGCTACATGTGGCCTGGTACTGGGATGGGCATGATGGAAGACACAAGGAACAGCAGCCCACAAGAGGTACGCTGCAACCCCAGAATGCATGAGCATGACCCAAACCATGCTTAAGTTTCATCCCTTTTCAAGTTCCTCCACAGATCTTGTTCGCTGGTTCACGTCCCAGATAATCACCTTTAGCAAGCTCTTGTCTGGGTATATTGTGGATGACTGACACACCAGTGCAGCCTGAAGACTTTTCCTAGTTAACTCACAATTCTTCTAATGAACCCCTCTGCTATTCAGCCTGTCTCAAGGCTCCAAGGTTTTGTGTCATTTGTTGGCTTGTTTGTTTTTTTTTTCTTTTTTCTTTGCTTTTTTGGAAGATAGTGCTGATGCCCACACATGCCATAAGCTTGCTCTAAATTTTTTAGTGTGCTGTGGTTATACTTCTACAGTCCAACCCACAGTGTGTTAAACCCATGCACATGGCCAGATATATGCTAACAACAGATTTGTACCTAGAGGGCCTGAGCAGTGGTATATTTCTTGTGTATCTACTCTGTTTTCCTCTGGGAATCAAAACCAAATCAGTACTGCTATTCTGCTCCATCAACTTGCCTTATCGAATCAGTCCATTCATTTAGAGGACTGTCTGGCTATATTTACATACAACACATTTCTTTCCTATTCCTCATTATACATATGTAATTATTTTTACATTGCATTCCCAGAGGTGAGTGACAGCATACAGATACCAGAGATGTTATTCTGCCTCCAGCAAACACTCTGAGAAGTGTATGGTATTAGTAAGGACCCTGTTTCCTTGGTTACATTTAGCAAATTTGCATGCCAGCATGGTGCTATTCATCATCAGAGCCATCAGAGGCCTGTCCATGGAGAGAGGGTTTTGGAAGTGAATAACCTTTGCATTCTCAGCTTCTGCTTTGAATATAGGGATGAGGAAGAAATAGTTGTCAACATATGCATAGTGGGAGATGGGCAGGCTGAGAAGCTGAATGCTGGAAGCCTTAGGGAAAGAAATTGAGTCTGTTATAAGACTGTCCAAAGTATCTGTGGTTGCAGAAGCAGTTCATATGTTTGGTTCTGGTGCTGCTTATGAATGACTGTGAGATAATTAGATGATCCTGCTCAGGACTTGGTCCTGGTTGCTGTCTCGGGTTATGCACTGTGATGGGGAGTGGCAGGACTCTGCTGTTGAATGTTCACCCAATACTCCTTGGAAAATGGGGTACAAGGGAGACTTTTTTTTCCATGTCTGTAAAAGCAGTGGATCAAGAGCAAGTTAACCTAGCCACAGAGGCCAAACCAGTGAAGGCAGATCAGTAGAGACTATCTGGAAACTAAAGCTTCCTCTCTCAGATAGACTATGGCAGAAATCTCATCTGCCTTCTTGAAGGGACATGTGTGCCTTGGCTGGAAGGGATCAGCCTGGTCCTAGCAGGCACAGATTACCCCATATGCCCCAGCCATGGTGGAGAGATGGTGACTTATTCCAGCAGTAATCACTGGAAATGGGATTCTCCCATGAATGAATCATCTGTGCCACTATATACAAATTCAGCTATGGGTCCAGTCCTAGCTGAAGGTTTCAGTGAACAATTCAAAACCTATGTAAAGCATTAATCGAATTTATCTTTTCAGACTTTTTTGTTAAAAATAAAAGTTTATCATGTCCATTTGGTGATTGGTGGACAATGAGTGTGCCACTCACCGAATAAAAGCTCTGTTAGCTTTCAAACTGGACAATGGCAAATGGTATTCCAGTGCCTTGGCAATGGATGAGGAGCCAGGGGTTCTGAGTTTCTCTGCTTGTGACTGACTGTGCACATGTGGGTAACTCTACCTTCTATTCAGTTTCTCCTTTCTATAAATGTCTCTACTCTGTAAAGTGCTTTGAAACCTATAGAGAAAAAGTGCTGAGTGGTAAGCAATATGTGTGTAGCTGCATTTCCAAACCAGGAAAAATGTAAGTGCAGTTTCCAGTAACACATTAGAAATGGATTGAACAGTAAGCCATTGATCCAGACATGTAGGCAATTGTGGACAACATTAGCTGCGAGTTTATTAAATTGACAAACCAGCTATTTTCCAAGTTGCTCTGGGACATGAGTTCACTGAATTCCCACCAGTATGGTGGCACAGACAGGACCACCTGCAGGGCCCCTCTCTCCATCCCCAGATCTCATGGTGGTGCACTGAACTCCCTGACTTTCACTATTGTGTCTCCTCAGACGGCAGCTGCAAGTGTATTGAGCTAAAGGTCTCTGCAAACTGCTGGAATGGGAGTGTTACACTTTGAAATCTATTGCCCTAACCATGCCTTTGCGGTGCTTAAAGGAAGGTGGGATGAGCTGAGGGTCTATATAGGCCTAGTGGGATGAGGTGTCCTTCAAACTGTCATTAAGGACATAAAAACTAAGTTGATATATCCAACTTAAATTGCAAAGAAACTAACTTTAAGGTATACAAACATTTCCAGTCCTGGCATTTGACTGATTTATGGAGCTGCATTGGCAGGTGTCTCAAGCTGCACTAACTGTGGGCATCAGGCCATCCAGCTGTGAAAATGGATCTGCATGGCACAGTAGTGATAACTGGTACTCAGGGAACTCAATCTTGAAGAATCCGAAAGCGATTTATAGCTAGTGAGGACCACAGCCAGGTGTACTGGAACCAAGATACTGATACCATTTCTATCTCTGCTTGGGGTTCATCCATCAGACCCAGATTATTCCTTTTGGCTCTGCCTCTCATTGGGTCCTAGATGTCTGGCTTCCCAAGCAGCACTTTCTTCCCTATTACATGTCTTTTATTTCCTTGGTAGGTTATAGATTAGTCAGACTAGGAGCCAAGATCCTAAATCCCAGCTCTGTACAAATTTGCAGGGGTCAGAGCCAGCCTCAGAGCTAAGCCTTAACTGCTTGCAATAATCACCAGCCTGAAATCATAAGGGAGACTCTGGTGAGATGGACTTCAAAATCAATTTTGGAAAATACGGTCTTCTTATTTGCAGCTTATATTTTGTTCCTGGTTTCAAGAACTTCTTTGTGAATTTAGGAGCTTTTTGCATTATAAATAAAAGTGGAAATTGTCATGTAATCTCCAGATGCCAGAAGAGAATGTTGTGTCACCTACAGGGAAATTCTTGATAAAATCATGAGAGTGGGCAGCTGGATACATGGGCCTATGAAATTATTTTAATAATAACAGAGTTTACAGGCTCCTGCCAAAGCCCCTGTTTTAGGCCCTGTAATCCTTAAAGAATTTACAGGCGGATATATTCTGCTTTAGAGTATCTCTGTTCTTTCCATGTTTGATAAACAAAAATTATCATTCGCACAGAGATGTAAATTCCATGCCGAAGAAATAAAATAAGCTTGGCCTTGTTTCTCAGGGGCGAGCAATGCTAATGGGTCTTGCTCTTTTAAAAGATCCCACCAGAACTGACTGTCACCCAGCTGTCTTACCCCGGGGTGGGGGTAAGCTGCAGGCGGTGAATTCAAACCCTGTGCTTCCTGGGCCAAAGCAAGAAAAGGAAAAGGAAAACTTGAGGCATTCCAGTGAATGTCCTGAAATGAAACATACATTTGTTGTTGGGTTTGTTGTTCAAAATTCTACATCAATACATACATTAATGTTCTCAGCATCTGGACTAAAGAGCTGTTTAAAGCTCTTGGCTTAACCCAAATATACAAAATTAGATGCAGAAACCATGGTTCCGCATCTTTTAACTTTTTTGTTTCTGGTCAAACATGAATGTTTAGTTTCTGGCTGATAGCCCTGGTGTGAAGCCATCTGCTCAGCTGAGTATGTGCTTCCTGAAGCTGCACTGGTGCTCATACATTATACATTATACCAGTGCTCTGCATCCTCTGCCTCCATGTGCAACCTGGTGTCGTGTGTTAATCATGGAATTGATCCCCTCAGATTTGCACAGAAGAGACTAAAGCAAGGTATGTATAAAAATGGAGAAGAGGGGTAAAGATGTGTGTGTCAGTAACACGATAACTCATGTACTTCTGAGAATCTGAACTATATTTGATGTGAGCTATATTTGGTAATGAATGTTCTTGGCAGTCAATGAAAGGTATTGACACTAAAAAGAGAAAAATAATTTGATTTAAATTGCATGTTTGAATGAGGAGCTCTGGAGGCAGAAAACAAAATATCCGAGAGTCTGGGCCCATGGACAAGACCAGAATACACAATTCAGTTCAAGGAAAGTCCATTTGATCTATAAAGTAATCTAGGTCTAATATTTTACCAACACAGGCAGTCTTAAGAGCTAGATTGGGTTAAAGATAATGATTATGGAAATCAGTTTTTCACCCTGATTTTTTGAACTTCAAGGCAGTAGGAACTTAACAGTGAAAATCTTGTGGAACATGTTAGCGGTATTTCTTTCCCACTTGCCTGTAACAGCTTGGGTGCATGGGAGCATAACTTTGAGGTGCTACTGGGAGACAGAGTCCATACAGGACATGCCTTCAGATTTTCAGTCCCCCTTTATTAAAGACATTCTCACGCACTGCTGAATATCTTTTTAAAATCACAACAGAGAGTGTAGGTACACTGGAATAAAGTATGCCCAGGTTAGCTTTTCCCCTTTCTCCCATAGAGGCAGCAGAGAGTTATTTTTCTTTGCATCCCTACAAGCCATCCTGCTCTGGAATACACACAGAGTAAAACAAATGTAATGACTGAATGTATTCTACGTGTGTATGTCTGTAGTTCCTGAGTTCTGCTGCTGCTAGACACAAAACTTCAGAAACTGAGAGGGTATAATGGAGAAGTAACACTATGTGCTGTTCCTTCATTTTATATTAAACATCTGCTTTTGGCTATAATCACAGAGCATAATGAGCTGCTATGGCCACTCTTGGGTTATGCTAAGATACATAGAAAATGCCTAAAGAAAAGACCCAATACTGACATAAAAAATCATAATGTATACAGCTCGTTCAGTGCATATATAAACAAGACTTGTAAGTAAAGACCCTGTGCTAGCTTCCTACTTACTGGGTACGTAGAAAGTGGGCATGTGGGTGTGGGTATATCTGTGAATGCATATCTGTTTTCAAGGGAGTGGTAAGTACCTAATTAAAGCAAAATTTATTTCAGAGCCTGTTAGAAGCCTCTTCTTCATGAAGGCCTGAACCTTAAATTTGTCAAATTAATAAAAAATTACTACTTTGAGATACCAAGAAGCCAAGTACTATGGTAAATCTCCAATGGCTTCATTTTTATTTCATTTTACTGAGGATGGACTATGGCCCAGAACACTGAAATGTGACTTATTAGTGGAACGTTGGCAAACGAATAGGTGCTCTGGGATGAGGGCAGGGCTCTCTGCTCTTACCAACCATCCCGGTTTACACTTCAGATTAAGCAGAAAAAGATGGAGGAAAATATGCCTTTTGCATGTAGGGAATTGAAAAAAAAAAGTAGACTGTTAATTGCGTGCAATCCAGCTAGAGTGATATATATCCACTACAAGTTTTTGTTTCTGGGTAGGAGTCTGAGCACTTAAACCAGGAACGCACATTTTTCTTCTTAAATTCTCAAAATTCAACACCTCTGTTTTACTCCCAGAAACTCAAGTATTTATGTTTCCCATTAAAAAATAAGCTGTTTGGTCTCCCATACATTTGAGACAATGCTTTTTCCTTGGTTTCCACCAACTAAGCTGATGTAACAGGCTCCTGTTCCCTGTCCCTGTGTTTTACCAGCTTTCAGGCAGGCAGTGTCTCAGCTTCCAAAGGCAAAAGCAAATCCTGTTTCTAATCAGTTCTCTGAGATAACCCAGTGGTTTGCCTGGTTTTGCAATTAGGCTGAGGTGTTCACCTAAGAACCTGACTCATTTTGTTGGAAGAGATTTTGCAAGATGCTTGTAATTCTACAAGCTTTCAATAAAATCTATGGGAAATAGGAGGCAGTCAAGTTTGTGCAAGATGTTGCTGAGAAGAAATGTCCTGGATTAACATAGCAGGTGTCAAATTCAAGACTGTTTGGAGGGAATATGATGTTAATGCATTTAAAACATAAAAAATATTTAGGCTTTCTTTTTAAAATTTTTCTTGTAGATTCACTGCCTTTTCTTTGGGATATTTTCTTCATATATGATCAACAGAATTTGAGGGAGGGCTGAGAAATATTTATATTATCATGCCAAACATCCTAAAAATTTCCAAATTCAATGGCAGGGAAAGTGTTTTAATATAAACTAGTAACAATGAAAGATCTATCTAACAATATTGTAGAACAACTAAATGGTTGTAAAAACAGAAAGGAAAATATTGTGGTTTTGCTTCAAGAGAAATATTTCTGCTTTATGCATGCTATAAAAATGTATCCCCTTCTGAACAACTTAACCAGTTCTAAAAATCTGACTTCTTTTGCACTCCCTAAATCTTTCGATTTTTAACGACCTCTGTGACACAATTTTTGCCTCCAAGCAGTAATTAACCACTCTGCAAGTCACTACAAGTAAGCCAGAAATGAATTACACTTAAAAAAAAAAGTAGCATTATTATAGTTTAAACCAAAGTAATCAAACTTGTAGTGCTACCCTTTTGTGTTTTTCAAGTACAAATGTTATGAAATTTTCAATAGCTTTCAGTGTCCTGCATAACAATTGTGGTTGAAAAAACTGCAAAGCGCGAACTACCAAAGGAAGCCTGAAATGAACAGAACTGTCCTTGAACACACCTTAAAATAGTTTACATTTATTATCCAGGCAAAGCCATACTTGCTTTATGTAACTTTTTTTCCAGCATCTTCCATAAAATGATGGGAAAATATGCAAATAAGATTGAGTATCTTGCATCGCATTTGATCATATCTTGCTACATCTTAGGGGTGGAGAAAATATGAAGAATGCCATCATCCAATTTTCCCTCAGGTTTTTAGTTAACTAGCAGAATGTCTACATACAGAGCTTGATTCTTTCACTTAGGCTGGTACCAGTCGGGAGTAAATCTATTCAAGTCAACAAAACTTCCCTCAGGCATACGATGCTTAGAGAATTGAAGGCTGCACATACTATCAGTTTACAGCTACAAATCTTTCAGTAAATTTGTAGTAAATCTCCTTGCTTCTGAGATATGACCTGCTTTGTTTAAGGAATACATAGCAATATCTTTACTATGTTTACTTTATATCAGCTTATATAGCAGCAGTTTTTATCAGGTCATTTTTTCTGACATCTTTGCCAAATGACTTGGATTTGGATGGCCAATACTGCCTAATTAGAATAAAATGCATGACTCTACCATTTTTCATTGGGTTTTGGATCAATTTACACCAATGTGTGACATATCTAATTATTTAAATCTCTCCTAAGTTTGCTGGAGTAAGATTCATTTTATATGAATGCTGATATACAACCGTTCCCATTTTACATCAAGGAAAAATAGATTTTGAAGTAGGAATTGTGGAGCAGTGTGATTAAAATGTTTTATATACTTCTAAGTACATATTTTGGAGTCTGATAATAAAGATCATCTTTGAATTTGTCATGCTCAAATCCATTAAACCACAAGAAAACAGATTAGCAAGAACAAAACTTTTATTCTACTGGAGATTAAGTATGTAATCAACATGGGGAAGAGAAAACAAAACCTGAGATACACCAATGACAAATTGACTTTGAAGATCGGAAAGATGAATTAAAAACTCTTTTAATGGGAATCACAGCTTAACATTACAGTCAACTTTTAGACTCTATTATGTTCATCTAAGGTGGAGATATTTCTGTGTAAAATCTTTAGGAAATTCCCACCTGCTGTCTGCCTTCATATTTAGAGTAACTATATGCACCACAACAAATTAGCTAGATTTACATAAAAATAACTAAAATCAAACTTTTGACTGCTTGGTCAATCTAAGTTGAAGAGGCACTGAGAAGCAGTTGGCTATGACGTTCAGAGTGATACAATATCAGCATTGCGTTCTGCATATATGTGTGTGTACTACCTTGAATGGTACTTACGTGTCCCCAATGTAGGCATACATTTATTTCTTCCATATTAGAAAATTTTCTCTCTATGTATATCAGAAATCTTGGAGGGAAAAAAAATATTATGAGTTATTACAAAAGGTTTTCTGGCCAGGAGAAAGGCCATATTGCATTCAGTTAGTGTGAAATGACTGAAGAAAAAATTCTGTAAGACAGTCTAGAAGCCTTAGGCATTTTTCCAAAACTATTGCATCAAAGTACTGATCCTATCCTCCTTCTTTTGTTATACTGTTTTTTATTTTTGTTTCTAATTTGATAACAAGACCAAAATACAGGTCTTAGGCATTATGTCCGCTAGTGTAAAGGAACGAAGGCATTATACTGGCTATTCTGTGTCACAGAAACTGAAATTTTTGCAAGGAACCAGGCAGGAGATGAAAGAGAGGACTAAAATAAACAGGTGGAATGCTGTTTTCTTCTTTGTCCCCCTTTACACAGCTTTCTCTGCTCTCCTTGGTACTCCTTCCTCCCCCTCCACCCCGCCCCACTTTTTTTTTTTTGTACTCTCCCTCCCCTTTAAAAAAAAAATTATTTCTCGTGGATTGCCTTTTCCAACAGTTGTCCTCTCTTTCCCGTATTTCTTTCTCACCATCACAAGCCTGATGTTTGGCTTGTTGAGCAGCGCTGCCCCCAGCAGCTGTGGGGTCTGCCTCCGTGCACCAGCCCCCCGGCTCCAGCAGGGCTGGCAGTGGAGGGAAATCCAGGGCCCGGAGTGGCAGGATAATCAAACAAACAAAATACATCCATTTCATGAGCTGAACTAGTGGTTCTGCCAAGAAACAGTCAGAACCCATGGATAGGGACACCGAGATCTGAAGCTGCTGTTGGACACCTCTGTACCCATTTCACCTGATGTGAAGGCTGGAGCAGGAGCAGAAGCAAGACCAGGAGCTCGCCTGATGGATCTGTCAGGGTGGTGAAGCAGTCTGCATTTCACCCAGAGTGACTCTACTCAGTCTGAACCTTCTCAGGGTGGATTTTCAGAGTAATTTCTGCTTATTTGTTGTCTGGTTTAGCATGACAACCACAGTGTTCGACATCTGCACAAAGCATCTCTCAAAAACCAGTTCATTTCCAAAAAGCATTATTTCTATGCACAGCAAAGGGTTAACACAATGACATGTTTCTCTCCCCCTTTTTGCTCTCATTTCTGGTTATGTGAAGCAGCCTTCTCTTTTTTGTTGGGTGCCTCTGTGCACATGCTGAAAAGCCACGTTCCCGGCTCCTGCATATCCCTAAGCATTTCAGTTTTCCCTTTGTTATTGGGCTCTGACTGGGAAAAGTAAATCTTACTTTCTAGATTTCCATCAGGCAGATATGGTCCCCAGTTATTGCCTGCTCATGTTGTTCTCTCCAAAGTTTCCTTTATAACCTTATCTTTGGCATTGTCTCATTTCCTGCTTGTTTTCCACCAGGACTTGCCTTTGATTTAGCAGGTGAACTTAGGGGCAGATCCTGTTTAAAAAACATGTGTGGGTGCCTTATTCCACACCAAAGCCTCAAGAGGGCTGTTCTTGCACCTCCCTGTACCACTCAGAGGGGTTTTTGAAACTAATTGCAGCTCTTCCTTGTCTAGCTTGGCTGCCCTCCTGCCTGCAGCTGTCTTCTAGCTCTGAAAGTCAAGGACATCCTGGAGAAAAACAAACAAAGGGAATGTTTTGTTGGCTTCTAGTTTAAAATAATTGCTTTGCTTAGACCTCACAACAACCTCCATCATTAACTTTTGGGAGGGGGTTGTTTGCTTAAATTCAAACATGGTCTCACACACTCTCTGGGAAATTTGTGACTTAACCCAGCGAGATGGCATGACCTTCTGCTGGGATTAATAATTTTTGAACAATTCCAGTGGCACTTTGTGAGCTGTGCTGAGAAGGTCGCACACAAAGCATTACTCATGACGATAACAGCATCCGAAACCTTATCATTATGCTTTTGTATTCATAAATATTTCAGCAATAATTTGTGGCATTTTGCACTCAATTTTTCACATACGCAGAATCAAAGATTGCTAGCAACAAACCAGCAAAGCAAAGAGCAATGAAGCTGCCATTCCCCGCCTGGTATATGTATTCCTTGATTTTGTATTCCCTGTGTATCCCAAGAAATGGCCTGTTTTGGTTTATATGTTAATGGCAGTGTGAGATGGGGCTGAAGTGGGCTCCCCAGAGAGAAGATCTACAACATAGCCATCAGAAACCCCTTAAAAATACACTTAATAGCCACTTCTCTTGTCTATTCAACAGCATAATTATGACCTGCTTAGCTTAGAGCAGGATTGATGAGATAACAGCCAAAAAAAATTCAGAAAGGAGCTTTTCACTTTCTGCTGGAGAGAGGAGAAATCAAGAGCAATGCATCAAGAGGAAGAGCATGCAAGTGTACAAGAACAGTAGGTGAGAAAGTTATCCTGCCTGAGGTCATCTAGTCAGTCACCTTTGTGTGCTAGCTTTACTTTTAATTTGTTGTTCAAGAAGCTTAAGCTTTTCTACTTTCTCCTACCAAGAAAGTTTCTTGCCTAAAAACAAACAAACATAAACCAAGGTTTCGTCTCAGTTGCAGCCATTCTTCTTTTTGTGTTCTTCTTTGCAGCAAATATTCATGAGTGTGGGTTTGCTTTTAACCTGGCAGTAAATTTAACATTTGCACAGCCCCAAGCTGAGTGTTATTGCATGAAGCAGTATGTCAAACACAACATAGCTCCAGAGATCTCGCAGTTTAATAGATAAGGAAAAAAGAAGTGGATGAGATACAAGCGAGCCAGGATAAGAGTGCAGGAAGGAGTTAGGGGAGCATATGACCACTTCACTGCTGCTGCTCTTCTCTGTACCTACCCATAACTGGGTTGTACTTTGTTACTCACAGTGTTGAAGTGATGACTTTTTGGAGAAGTTTGGTTAAGGATGACATCTTAGCTTCACAGTCTTTTAGTGGACGCTCTCTCTTACAGAGCTGCTGTGCAAATCGGGAATAACTTTGCTCTATACCTTAAAACTGACATATGTGAATATCTATACTAGTGATTTATCCATAGGAAAAAAAACAGTGGAATAAAATGTGTCTAATGCATCTGATTCAAACAAGTCAACAGAGCTCAGCTACCAGTTTGTTGACACATCCAGTAGATTGCTTGTGAACAATCTGCAGACTACTCGCTTGAATTGCTTGTGGAACAGTTTTGAATAGAGAGGACACCTAAAAAGAATCCAGTAAATAGTAAAAAAACCAACCAAACAAAAAGCCACCACCCAAACCCTAAGTGCACTGAATGCACAATTTTCCAAGAAATGCCTGCATTTTATCTTTGAATTTTGCACTTAAGATAATTCCACAGTTGCAGTTTGGTAAGAGCTGTGATAGCGCATACTTCTTGAGTGACTGCTCAAGCATAGATTTTGCTCTTTTAGGGGTTTTGATCTTGCTAGATTTCCTGTTAGCAATACAGGGATGGATTAAGTAAAACTCTAATGCTGACAATATTTCATTTTTATAGCAGAAAAATGAAATGCAGGAAAGAAGGGGTGCAGGGGCTAGAATCATGATTGTGAGTCCCATAGACTCTGCTGTGGGTCTCAGAATAGGTCTTAAATGACACTGTAAAACTCTGTAAGAGGCACACTATTTTTCAGAGTTTCCATATCTACAACCATGATAGCTTCTTTAATCTCTGATTAAGAAACAGGGTCCACAGAGCAACCTACTCTACCAGTTGCAAAGTAGGCATATCATACGATGACAGAAAAGCATCAGCGGCATTTAAGTCAACTTCACACTATGACTTATTAAGCCTTTTACAAAATAAAGCTCAAAAACCTTATTAATATCAACAAGGTATGTTATAGTCACTTTTAATGGCGGGGATTAACCTTGTCATGGTTTGCTGCTTTCGTTACAGTGCTAACAGTGAGCTAGGCTTATCGTTCTGTTCACTATACTGTATCTTCACTGAGTGCAACGAATAGCTGATTTGGTCTTATTCACAGCAGCGAAATGATATTTCAGGACTTCAGCTTTCAGGATATTATGAATTTCTTCTGCAAAGCATGGATCTAAGCCTTGAGATACTGTGGCTAATCAATTATATTAATTTCTTGTTGAAGCAATGAAATAAATTTTCTGACCTCTTCTGTATTTCTCCAGTTGTGAACCAGACTGCAGAATTGTCGGGACATAACAGACCTTCTGGTTAAAAAAAAAATAAATAAAACAAAATTGGAATATCAAGCTGATATTGAGCTGTAAATTTAGGGATAAATTCTAATCCCAGTTGAGGAAGATTCGGGAGATTTATTTCAGTATCCCTGAAATCTCTGCTAGTGGTATTCAGTACCCTCATTAGGGGCCTATGCTGTATTAAAACTGGGAGAGTTTGAACAAAACTGAAGAGTGTTTTGGAGTAGGTCTACAACTTCAGAGAAAAATTAACCCAAATGGTTATCTACAGCTTTCTACCATTGAAAGAACACTCCTGCTTATCCCAGACATTAATCAGCCCATCAATATGGAGCTGGCAACCTAAAACACACTATAACATTTTAAAGCGCAGGCAGTAAACTTAAAATGCGACTTCCCATGAAAGAGAGCATGTTCCTTTAAATTTAAGAGATTAAAATATTTATATGTACTTTGTCATTTTAGGCTTTTCACCTGTGAATCTTTCTTCATGACAGGGGTTCCTCTTAAGTCTGATTTCTGCTTCCATTAGACTAAACCACGAATTTCCATGGGACAGATGAAAATGCTCAGAGACTCAAATAATACATTTCTTTCTAAAGCAGACTGAAAAACTAGAGAGAAAAACCTGCCCAGCAGTGGATGTTAATGACTGTAATGCATATTATGCTGGAAACTAGGACAATTAGCAGTTTAACATAAAGACAGAACATGCAGAACATGCAGTCTCAAGGATGGCTCAATAGATTCACTTCAAAGTCAGGCAGAATCCACATCTGGGAAGAGGTAACGCCTTTGTCTGCAGCTTCCCTGAAGTGAGTGTTTAAACATTTTTTTCTTTCCTAACAGCTGGGGAAAAAACTCAAGGGACTTGCTGTGTTTGAACCAAATCTCAAGGTGATCTGTTTCAATGCAGCTAGTAAAGGCTGCCGTAAATACAAGGAGGAGATCAATGTGTCTTTTTATAAAAGGGGCAGGAGAGGTAGAAAGGTATTTCTGCTGCAGGAGTGCCTCACTGGAGTCTGCCAGGATGCCTGGAGCTCTGTGAGACCTCCAAATGTACACTCAAAGTGACCCTCCATCTCGTGGGCTCTCACACTCGATCACTCTTCTGCCAGGCCTGGAGGATGGAATGGGTACTTCTGGCTTTTAATTAACTGGACATCATTCATTTTATCCTCATGTTTTATATCAATTTATTTCTGCTAGTCATTTATTAATTATTTGGGAACAATATTTCAAAAGGAAGGCCTGAGTATCGAAGGCAGAGAGTTATGATCCTACATGTTACATAAAATCTTATCACCAGGTACGTGTGTGAGGTGTGTGTAGGTATGGATGACCAGCTGGACATTGCCCTGGTCAATACTCTGAATAATGCATAGGTGCACACATATGTCAGAACTGCACACATGAATGAGGTGGGTGTGCATCTAGACCTTTACAGGAGCTCCAGCTAGGTGTCTTCTCCTAGTTGAGGTCTGAAAGCGCTCCCACGGCTGGATCAATGAACAGCTCCATCCTGGGAGTGAAGGTGAAGGAACAACAGCCCAGTCTCTGGAGTCTGTAATGGTTATAGTGGTTTGTCAGGAGACTCAGCACTACTGGCTGTCCATTTCTGAGCATGTCCTAGGAAACATTCAGAGCTTCCAGTGAATTGATCTGATCCAAAATTACCCTCTACCTTTCTATGCTTTATTCTGGTAATCCGGGTAACTTTATCTTTACAGGCTGTAGTTTTGTAGGATTTTTTGTTTTTCTTTGCTTTTTTTGCCTGCTACATTCCAATTTGAACCACTTCAGTGGAGTAAAGCGGTGAGATTTGGATCTGATTTCTCCAGCTGAGATGGAAAACATCCAGGGAATATAGGGTGTCCCTTGCAGTTCTTGTGTTTTTGGCTACAGCTATACCTTGCTAATACCCAAACTGTTTTCATCTATGCTGGGACTAGTGCCAACAGTTAGAGTTGGCCCAAATACAAGGAAACTGCAGATGAGCTGCCCCTCAGCTCTCTTGTGCACAAGCTAAAGGTACAAGCAGATCTGGTTTTATTTTCTCATTTGTGGACATCCTTTTATGCAGATTCATCCTGTTTGGACACCAGAAATGGGAAGAAAGCCTGATGAGCCTTTGAAATATAACACACTGTGCTTAAAGAGGGGTCTGGAGGAATGGCTTATATCTCTTGCAGAAACAAAGATATTTAAAATCAAGGTTAACATGGAGACAGTGCAAACTGGCATGATTTTGCTTTTGCTTATGTTTCAGTTCAGCTGTAATTTCAGGTCCATGGTATTGGGGCAGAGTGGGACTGCAGGGCAGGCAGCTGTCAGCAAGCCACAAGCATGGTGAGCCCTGTGACTCCTCTGGTAAAATATCTGAGGTTAAAGGATCATTTACTTAGAGAAGGCAATTCAAATCCCAGGTCTGAACACTCACTGAAGATTCAGACTTTGAGTCTGAATCCCTTTCCTCTCTCTGAAGACAAATTAGGAACTAAACTAAAAGTGGGCAACCAAAGTCATCCCCAGTGGAAATGAGCTATTTTAATGTAGTCCAGAAGACTGTGAAAAAATGAAAGAGTATATGAGCTGTGAGATGAGTATGTCAAGAGATATTTTAGAACTTTCCATTGTGTTGGGATGTAACCGACCCAGGTAAAGGAGACTAATGGAGCAGAGACAGTAGGAAACCTTGAGTGGCTGTGAAATCTTTCTGTACTGGTTTTGCATTGGCTTACCGACGGGATTGCTTCTGTGGGTGACTTTTATTGCAGCATCTCTGTTGAACGGATTTCTACATATTTTCCTCTGAAGAATCCAGGGAAAGACCTACTGAGTGGTTTCCTACCAGGAGAGCTGTAGCCTCAATGGCATTGTGGCAAGCGATGACCTTTGTGTGACTAGCAGGGAAAACAGAGGCACTGCGGCGCTGCCTCCTCCTCAGTGCTGCTAACAAGCAGCCCTGAGAGCAGAGCCCAGGGTCTGCCTGAAGAAAACCAGAGCACCAAGTGGTATAAACAGCCAGGACTAATGAGGGTAAATGGAAGCCTCTTTGTTTTCTTGCAGAAATAGCGTGTAGGTTTAGAAAGTATCCCTCAGAGCATGTCAGCATCACGGTGAGCCTCCCTCGAGGGCCAGAGAGAGAGGGACGGACAAAGCCCTCTCTTAGTGAGTAGATTATTTGGGTTAGTCAGTTGGAAGGTGAGTGATGGTGCAATCTTTTGTATAGGGCCCAAGAGCTGTCTCCTTAGCATCTGCTTGCTGGGAGACCTAGAAGGCAGCTGGGCTGAGTCATCTCCACTTCCACCTGAAGCACCCACTGTCAGGCAGATCTGCTTCGTTCAGGTTTTTGAAGCCAGAAGTGTGGCACCACAGCAAAATGAAGGGACCTGAAGTCGCAGTTCATGGTTAGCTTAGTCTGCAGATGAGTCTGTGTCCAGTTTCTGTTACTTTATTGGTGTGATGAGCTTGCTCAGCCCTGCAGACGGTGATACCACACAGCAAGGCAACATTTCTGTGACCAGTCTTGCACTGTGGTAATATTGTTTGACCTCATGCTCATTCCCATTTTGTCTGTGTTCCTGCCTCTTTTTAATGAGGTTAGATGTTACTTCATAGAGTGAAGCTATTTCAACATAATAATTGCTAAGTTTTTCCTGTTTAGGAGGAAACATTTCCCTTATTTAAAGTTCTGAGGAAATATCTTCTATGTTATATTTTTACCAAGGAAGCAATAAGCTCTGCTTGATTCCTTTTTGATCTGAGTAATTAACATAATTAATATTCTTCTATGCATATATAGTAAGTCTTATGTCCAATCCCACTTCTTATTTCTGGTTGTGGAAAATGACTTTAAATTCAACAAGTGTGTGTCCCTCCAACATGACAATGACTGCATCCTTAGCACTCCTCTGTGCTGCTGAGGAACAACTCAGTACTGCTTCACAGAAAGAGAAACTGAGGCATAGAGAGGGCAAGTGGCTTGCAAAGTCAGAGCCAGGCATGAATCTCAGATCTACTGACTCCCAGTTAAGTGCCTGGGCTGCAAAATAGTCCTTCTTTTATGAACATTACAGCTGTGATTTGCAAAGAGGCTTACAGAATCTACTTATGCCAACCCATAAGATTAGATCTCCTAACTCCTTTAGTACCTTTGAAAATCCATTTGAAAATATTTTCTCATTCTTTTTTGTAGAAAATAGTGTCTTCTCTATTATGCACCTAGGATTATATCTGTTCATAAAGGTAGATCTAAAGTTTAAAAATATCTATTTTTTTTCTTACCTGGAAAGAAGTACGTAAGAGCCAACATTTGACTATTTAGTAGAGTGTGCTCATCTGCCTTTCCCTGCCACCACATTGTGTAATAACTTTTGTTAAGTCCCATATCCTGTCTCAGAATGAATATGGTCTTGCATAAACCACAGTGATGTGTTCAAAAATCTGTTGTGTGTGAATTTAAAGAAAGGAGTTGGAATTGCTGATAAATCTTTATATTTTTTACCCAGCCAGTGTTCCAGTGGAGAGATGCTGAAAATAACTGCTATTCTATGTAGCTAAAGAAAAACAGAGGGAGCAAATCATCCAGTACATCTAGATTTTGCAAAAATGAGATGATAATCGACTGGTTTGTATTTTCATTTTTTGATTGAGAGCAAATTATTCTCTGGGTTGCAGTAGATGGAAGGGATGTTGCTGGGGAAGCACAGAGGACAGCCTGTAAAATGCGTGCATTTTAGGGCAAGCTGCCAGGCCCCAAATCCTTCTCCCCCTCTATACACAACCCGAGCTAGTTTAGGAGAACTTGAGCAAATGTCACAGCCTTTCCTGTTTGCTTTGCACTGCTAATATATTTGTGCATTGCAAAACCTTACATCTTCTCAAAAATATCCTTCAGGGAGGGGAGCAGGAAATCCATATTCCTCTGTTTGGCAGAATCTCTTTGACGTCTCCTCTCCTCTCCTGTCATGCTTCTGTCTGTGCAAGGATAAATGCACTGCAACTGGAAAAGCGAGATAAATAGCGTAAGGAGAAATCGTTATAAACCTCACTGCTTGAGAGGTGCATTCTCGGAAACATGCCAGTCATAAAACCTGACCAGGCCTGAAAAATAAAAATCCCTCAAATAATAATATAGGATCCCCATGGACCATTTTCTTATGCCTCTTCCACAAGCATGGAGCATTAAAAGATTGAAAACTCCTTTTCACTTCATTCCATGCAGCCTGAAAAACCTTACAATAGACTCCACAAGCATTCATAATGATAAACTATGGAATAAAAGAATTTTCCTTTTTGGGACTGTGCACAAAATGAACCTTGTCCCTGCAAAATTAAACATAAATAAAAGGAATAGGGGACAACCATGCTATAAGCCTAAATATTCTTCCCACCCCTCTTCTGAATGATAAGCTGGAAGAGTGCTGAAAACAGATGCTTTCTCCAGTGTTCTGTGGGATGGTGAAATATATATACATATATATGTTTATATGTAATTAAAGTGCGTGTCATGTAATTCATACAGGGAGTAAGCCTCTTACAGGCAGGTCTAAAGGCTTCCTTTCTTTTCTGAGAAAATTTCAAGTGCACAATGAATGTGAAAACAATGTAAGGAACCTTTGGCCACCCAAGATGTCATGGGCATTGTTCTGCTGTGCTTCTTGGCCTCGTTGGAGCTGACACGCAGCAATGAGTAACCGGACTCCTCCCCACATTGCTCTTGTAGGCAAGTCACACGACTTGTTTGTGAATCGTTCTTCCTCCCTCTTATTAACAGCAACTGGTATAATGATTTTCTGACTGTAGTCATCTCCTTGAGGAAACCTTGCTAGTGCAGTGTTATCCTCATTACTCTTTGCAGGTTGATTTCATCAAACTCCAGCTTCTGCTTTGATGGGTGATTCCCATGCATGAGAGGGATGTGCCTTTTTTTTTTTTTTTTTTAATAAGAGGTTAGTCACTGTGTTATTATGGAAACCACATTTTATAAATAGGGATTGCCCTGGTAGAAAAAGCCAGTTAGCACAACGAGGGTTCTGAAATATATCCCTTGCCAGCTGTGTTTAAAATAGCACCAAAATGATAAACTAGAAGGATCTATCACAACGAGCCTCCACCGGCGCTAGGCCCGTGACTTACCTGGTTGCCTGACCGAGGTTCCTGGCGTGCAGGACACAGGTACGCAAGGCAGAAAGCAAGGCTTGCTCTGACCTGCACCCTCCGAAGGGCTCAGCAGAGAGGAGAGGCTGGCGATACATCTCTGCACTGCCTCCTCCTGCCCCCCGGCAACGCGCCCTGGGACGTGGGGAGCTCTCTGCCAGCACCCCAGTCTTTCACCTGGTGGTAATTTTCACCTGGAAGTAATTTTCACCTGGCTGCAATTTTCACCTGGCTGCTTGAGCACTTTTAACCACCAGTGAAGTAAAAGCATTAAAACGGATATAATAGATTGACATGTTTCTTCTAAGAGAGGAAATGTAAAACAGTGAGGTTTTTTATTACAACTTTTTTATCTATCTATCTTATAGGCAGTGTTTAATTACTCTCTAATTATATTTTCCCAAGTTTGCCCAACGTCTTCCTTCAGATGAACACTATTCAGGTCACGCGTTTATGGAGTTGCTACTCATGACATGACCAGTTTGGCATTTTTATTATCCTTCAACTTTATCTTTCCTCATGAATCAAGGTTTCTGTCATTAATACTATTTTTACTGCCACAGTTAACTTCAGTTCAGGATTAAGACTGCATTTTTCTTTGCTCGATATAAACACCTAAGAAAACAAGGTATTCAGGAAATTATCTGTTAAAGTGAGCTTTCAGGGTCCTCATATATTCTTTTGGAAATTATTTCAGTTGAGCTTTAATTTATTATTTTCTGCTCACATTTGAATCTCTGAGGCCGTATATTTTTGTCCTCATCCTCCCGCTTCACTGCTGACTGTGAATTTATTGATATGACACATCTTGTGCCATCACCCAAAGAAGTACTGAGCTCTAATGTCACTATCAATCCTTATTCAGCATTCAGACACTTCACCTGCACCGAGCAATGCTCCTACCCTGGCCAGTTTGATTTCATGTTTTAGGTAAGGTTCTGCAAAATACAGTACATCACAGTCAAATATTCAGTATCTCTGCTACGTTTTGCCTATTTTATTTTTTCTCTTTCCTTAAAATGAGCATGTGATATTGCAGTGGGCGTCACTTTATATAAGCAAGCAGAGAGGTGTCTCACTTCATTGCATGTTTTTGATCTTCTCTCGTAGCTCTTGCCAGCTACGCAGGCCACAGTAGGTGGCTAACAATTTATTTCCATTGTGCTGGAAGCTCTGTTTTCTCTCCCCTCTTAGTTACCCATCTCTGCTGATCATACATTGTTGGACTTCCTCAAGTTTCCTTTGAGACACTCAGAGACTTTTTCAAATCAATGATTCACAAGTAAGTTTGCTTTTTAGCTTTTTGTCAGGCAGAGTGTACTGTTGTTTGTGTAAGGACTGCCAGAAGTTCCTCTCAAACTGTTAGTGAAGGTGGTTGTGTATCGATTTGTTTGTTGATTCCTGCTCTCTCATCAAATTTCTTTTGGAGAGAACAGGGAAATTACTATTCTGTCTCACTCAACAAAGAATGTAAAAATACCTTTTGGCACAGATGTAATTAGCTGGCATATGTTTCCCTCTAAACGATGCGATAAAGAATATGAGAGTAGTTCATGTTTATCCCTGATTATAAATCAAATCTGAACATGAAATACTTCAAAAGGTCACTCCAAGAGATATTTTTCTCCTGCTCTAAAAAAATCTACTTATCCACTTATCTACTGTGTTCATCCCGGCTATGCAAATACTGTAGACTGAAGTTAAAAGAATGCCTGTTTCTAAATTAACTAGAAAAAGCCTCTGGGATACACAGACCACCACCAAGCTATTTTTTTTTTCCTTTGTCCTAGGGAACTTTATTGTCCAAGCTCAGTTTTTTAAGATTTACTTTTAAATCGAAAGATTTATCTAATTAAAAAAAAAAAATCCCTGCGTAAGGTAAAATCTATGTCAAACCAACTTAAGTAAAAAAATTCTTCCAAGGCAGAGTTAGCAGTCAACGTTATTTACCTATTGTCATGCAGCATGATGTCCTGCAGTGTAGACATAATCCTTTTGGAAGTTTGCTTGGCCATTTTGGGAACCTCAGATCTAAAAGGCCAGAGTAAAAGTGTCATCAAAACATGGAAGAGATGCATATAGAAGTAGAAGGGTTGAGAGGACTAATGTGGAGACTACAGAAAAAGCAAAGGAAACTGTGGAGTTAAGGGTCAAGCCAGGGGAAGAAAACAGAGAAAACAGGCTTTTTGCTTGGGCTTGGAAGATAATTCTGTTTCTGAAGGAACTTAGGGCATAATGACTTGCATAATGACTAAATGGTGCAACATTGCATAATGACTAAATGACGATGGAGATCTGGCGCAGTGCAGCTAAGAGCTGACCATGGTGGTACATGTAGGATCCTGTTTCTCTCCAATAACTAGCTTAAGTGAGGTGACACCCACCTTTGCTGTCTCTGAACCATGTTCCCCGTCTTCTTTGGTTCTGTATGAGCTTTATTTCCTTGGGTAAAGCAGTGAATAAATGTGCAGCTCATGTCCTAGAGCAGTACAGTCCCACCTTCTATGGGGCTGAAATCAGTGTAACACACTGTGATGGACCACAGCTTTCTCTGAACGGAGGGTGCTTGAGTGTGTCTTCACCTGTAAAGCAACTTATCCACAAATCAGACAATCTGCCCATGAAAAATGGAAAGTTAAAAATACACAGTTATGGCACGCCTGCAGCATACAGTGCCATAATACAGGGTTCGGCTTGCTGATTATGACATTGACGTTTAATGTCTGTAGATGGGATTTGATATGTGCACTGTGTATCTAAACTCTCATGAGAGCTGATGAAGATCAAGTCAAGACAGTCAGTACAGCCTAAAGAATGAACAGACCGCACCTAACTTATGAGGAATTCGCTTAGACAGAGATGTTTATTGTCATAAAAGGTGTCCCAAAATAAAGATGGCTCAACCTCAGCCTCTGATGCAGCAGCATAATGTGGTATGTAATGTCTGCTACTCCCGCACAGGTGTTCTGGATAACCCTGGGCATCCCAGCTGGTGCCACGTACGTATGATTCGGTACAGATTCCTGCTGCAGTGGATTGTCAGCTGAGCCGCTCTTGTGATGCCATTGACTGTGCTGACCAGATGTCCCCTGAGTGCAGTGAGAGCTTGGACTCTAGCTGACACATAGCTACCTGCAGACATTGGAATTTTTTTTGTCTTAAGATATGACCTAAGTCCCACTCTTGGTATCTGCATGATGTTCTGTAAAGCATAGCAGCATTTTCTCCTTCAGCATCCATTCTATCTCACCCTAGGCTAGGGAGAACGATTGGGTAGACAGCTTCATGACAGTGAACATGACTTTCCTTGGTTTTTATTTTTTTAGCAGAGAATAAACCTTTAGGAACTCTCTGGAGGTAACTTTGTCTCTTTCATGCAAACAAAGCCCATGTTCCTGTTTCCACACCTCTATGATTACCCCATAAAGTGATTTCTTTCATTATGGAAGGTGACACTCATTTTGACCAGGGGAGAGTAAGGTACTATCAATGAGTTGTTAGCTGTAGGTCTCTTAATATGAATCTCAATGACTTTTTACTTATAAATAGACACATTCTGTGGCTTGAAGATGAACACTCAGATCTGACAGTGTGCTGAGGTAATTTATCAACATATATGCAGCCATAGGGTTGCACCAAGAACATGACTTCGCTAAAACTAACTTGCCTAATGGGAACAATGTGAAACAGTGGTTGATGTAAATAAGACAGACACTAGCAGGCTGTGGATTTAAGCTCATCTTAGAAAGTATGAAATTATTCTATCTCATACATCCAGCTGTGCAAACAGCAGTATGGAGTGAGCTGTGTTAACTTTACTAATACATAAAGGTTAAAACAGATTGTGTACTACATATAAATGATTCCTCTGTTTATAAAGTACCTGAGTGCAACAGAGGAAAGGAAGAAAATACAGGTGGAACAGAACTTATTTCTCCAGCTCTCATAAACAAGGATTGAAAACTGTACATTTCCAACCTCAATTCTTATGCATGCCAATGGCTTTGCCTATCTGGGGTTGAATTTACACAATATGAAAATTTCCATCATATATCAGCTACTAAGATATAAAATGATAACCACGCCAGAACTACCTCTTCATTCCTGTAATACAGAGCTTGTAGTATTGTGATGCTGTTGGCCCACTTGAGTGATGGATGACTCCAGCTCGAATCTCAGTAAAAGCAAAGGGAACTGAAGTTGTTATCTCTTCTTTTGACACTGAGAGTATGCCACAAATTGCAGTCAGACATTGAAGGAGAGGATGTTCCATGATCACCAATGCTTTAAGGAGAACTGGAATCCTATTTTTACTGGAGTTTTGTCCACCTAGTGAGTGTTATTAAGGCCTGTGTATTTGTTTTACTTGCAGGCTGCTATAGTGAGTTTACTGTGTCATGGCATCGGGGTAGGGGGCGAATAAAAAAGAATAAATATCAGTAGCCATATGCAATGCCAAATGTTATCAGAGTTAGAAAAATACCAGTGCGTCTAAGGAAACTTTCTAACCAAGGTTTCAAATGATGGATGTGAAGCATGCTGCTTCCACTAGAATTTCGCCTTTTCTACAGAGCTAAACCGCTGTCGACATCTCGTTAAGTCACCGAACTGCCACTACGCTGTATCAACATGTATAGCCAACCTTTGTGTTCAAAGAGTTCACTTCATGAAAACATTTCCTTGTGCTCACTGTCAGGCTCTTTCTTGCTGCTTTTTTTCCATTACATTCACTTTTTTCCCCCCTCAGCCAGAGATGTGGGAGAACCTTTCCCTTTGGAGCGTATGCCAGTGTTGAGCTGTTGAAACAGCAGGAGATGTTATAAATCTGGACAAGGAGCTGCTCTTCATCCTTAGCAGTTGAATGCTTTGTGGCCATTGCAGGCAATGCTTCCTCTGACCTCTGTGACCTTGCCCGGTCTGAGACACAAACCTTCCAGTCGGAGTGGAAGCCAGCATTATGCTAACACACTTCTAAAACTGCTGCTACTGAGACACTTTTTTAGACAAATGTCAAATAGTAATATTAATTTGTGACTTTTCAAGTGTATTCTCATGACCTTTTTGGGCTACTTAATCTCTACAAAAATAGAAATGAAAGAAGAGTAAAACCAAAAGCTTATCTGAATACATTATCCAGGTTGCAAGGATTTATTAAAAAATTTCTAACACTAAAGCAGCTCGAGCCCTAATTAAAAAATTCCTTACCATTGCCCAATATACAGTTTCACTGTCTCCCCAAAACATGGCTGCTGAAAGTAAAAACAATTAAAGAGTTATCTTTTAAATACCTAGAAGTGTTATAGATGTAACTTCTGGTTTTGTTGGGTTTTGGTTTGTTTGTTTGTTTTTTCACATCTAGATTGGGCAGGAAATGGATAGTTTATATTTTTAGCATGGGATGCAACTTTCAGAGTTAATTCTGGAGGAACCTTAAATACTGGACCCCAAAGTTTTCACAGTTCAGAAGTTTTGGTAAGTTTGTTCTGTATGTTTGATAGTAAATGTTGGATAATGGGCAACAGTTCTCATTAAATTGTTCAGATATCCCTGGAAGAGGTGAAAACTAAGTTATTTCTCTCTTTTCTATTGCTTTTATAACAGATACAGAATATAAAGTGAAACACCTGATACAGGAAGGGCAAACTGACAAAGTGTTTTTTTCCTTGGAAAAAAAGATTTACATTAAGAAGTGTCCTCTTTCTTAGTGAAGTTTTAATTATTCATCAAAACAAAAGATCATCATTGACTTCAATTTCTCATTTGCAACACCCCTGAATCTTGGTACAAAGTAGCTGCCTCATGCTTAAAGCTTCACAGTCCCTTTTTTGAGATCTTCTGCGTTTTGATGAGAAGGGTAACACCATCCACCATGTCAAGCTCAGAGTGATCATGGTGGGATAATTTCAAAGATACCTTCTTGGACTTTCCAGAAAAGAACAGGGAATTTATTGAATTCAGATTTATTTCTGCTGTAATCTGAAAAGGCAGAACTATTATACCCAAATAGCATATGCAGGTATACTTCATATAGAGTATTTCTGTTCTATATTTGGTAGTACTCTTTGGTAACAAACATAAAAGTTGTTTCATGAAAAAAGGATTCACTTCTTCACTGTGCTGAAGTCTCAGCAGCATCAGGCAGGGTACATGGTAGCACCTGTGCTTCTAGTCTTGCAGCTATCGCTAAGATTGTTTTACGATCAGTGTTACTACAGTGATTTTCAAGTTTTTGTTATAATACTTAGATAACTTTGGAATTAGGTTCTTACTCTTTCTTCTTCCCCTCCACCCCCCACTTTTTTCCTCATCAGTTCTTGAAGTAGAGTGTTTGGTTTTTCTTTTTTTCCCTGTTGTTTTGTTGGTTGGTTTTTTTTTTTGATGCCAAAAGGATGCATTTGGAAGTCTGCAGTAAGTATCACTGTGGGATCACTTCTATTATAAGATTTGATGTGTCTCATCAGATGGCTAAGGATGCCAATTGTAACACTTTGGTATCAGGATGATCCATGTGGTGTCTCAAAACTTCTGCTGATGGTCGTGTAGGTTGATTATTTTCATTCAACACATTGCCAAATACATCAAATTTGTTTAATATTATTACAAGATAATTTCATGAAACGTACTGAATTCTCATGGACAAATATCACACCAGACATACCTCTGTGTTGGAAGGATAATTGCTTTTTTTGCAAGAAAATAGCAAAGGTCAGTATAAATAAGTATTAGATTTTACTACATAATATTTTCCAATCAGCATATGGCCTGTATCTTTTCATGTATGTATGTCATTGGATATACAGTTATCTAACACATATATTGATGTTTGAGCTAAATGACTGATGGTGATGTTACGTATATACAGAAATAATGAAAAATTTTTGTTTGTTATTCGTGGATGAAAGTGTCATCAAAAGCTTTTACAAGGCAAAACTGTATGGCGTTTACTTCCCTCAGTATGATGAGCTCATCATGCAGTGGGACAGACTATACCCAAGCTTCCAGTTGTAGATTGAAATAATCATGGCATTTGCTGCTTCTGCAGTAGCATGCTGTATGTCTATGCAGAAAACTGAATCAGCTTGCACGTAAAACCTTACCAGATACAGAATTTCACATTAAAACTGGTTTCACATGAAGCACAGTCAAAGGACGAATTTTCCATTTATTTCTCGGGATTGCAGTAGTCCCATGTCTTCCATGAGTTATTGAGAATTATTAATGAAACTAGTCCTGATATTTCTGACAGCTGCGATACTGTTCCTCTTCAGTTCTTTGTCTCAAAATGTTCGATGGCAAATTTATTACTTGGCAGATTGTTTGAACTTCACAGCCATTCTCAGATAAGCTTTGATCTTATAGAGTCCCAGGTTTTCAAAATAGCCAGATCTATACACTTGAGAGTCCAAACTTGGCTGCTTTCAGTTTAGCTGCCTAAACCATGCACACTTAAACTTTTGGATTATTCCTGTACGTGTGGCTATGGGTCTCCCACCCAGTGACAAGTGTCTGGAAGTCTCCTTGGCGGGGGATAAGACAATTAAATAATAAAATGCTTCTCAAATGTAGATGTTCAGAAGAAAAGTGTCTGTTAAACCTTGCCGAGGAATGACGCTGCCTTCCACAGAACAGGAAGTGATGGCTCTTTTGCCTCTA
Organism: Caloenas nicobarica; assembly: GCF_036013445.1. Lineage (NCBI taxonomy): Eukaryota > Metazoa > Chordata > Aves > Columbiformes > Columbidae > Caloenas > Caloenas nicobarica. The sequence continues at coordinate 25,150,491 of NC_088246.1, read as the reverse complement.
TGGTTCTCAAGAATAATAATTTAGCTCTGGATGTATTCAGTCTGAAAGAAGTTAATGTGCAAATAGAATACTTGTATGACATTCAAAATCTGCTGGAAACCTTGTTAGAAATAAAAAATTGGAGCCCCCTTCTAAGCACAGTAGGGTTGTAAGATTCCTGGCTGCTAAATCATGGAAAAGAAGAAATGAGAAACTCTTTGGTGGATAAACCTGTTTAAGAAGGATTAAAATATATAAACTGATTCATTCAATTGGGCATATCTACCAGCTCTGCATGTGCTCATTCTGTGTTAACTATTTCTGGCTGGAAGAGGTGCGTGTGCTGTGCCTAGGCAGTAACAATGCCAGCTCTGCATTTTGTATGCCATACTCTCTCCTCCCAGGGACTACAACTATACTGAACCTGTGACTCTATAGGCAGTACCTATGTTGTACCTGGCCAGTCCTGGGAATAATCTGAGTCTCAGGGTAACCCCCAAAACCTCACTCTAGTCTGTTCTCATAGCCCTTTTATTTAGCCTACAAGTCAATGCTAGGAAATCCTGTTTTATTAGTGATAGGTGATGCCAGTTTCTAATTTGGGCCCTTTGCCCCTACAAATAATGTTTTTTGATGGTGGCTAAGGGGCCTGCCCCATGAGCTCAGTCCATTCATACTGCAGGCTAATCTCTGCTAGGTGAATATTCAGCTGATTTGTACCAAATCAAAACCCAGAGACATTCCTGATGAGTAACAGTCGAGACTGTGAATTTGCCCTCACTACTATGCAGCTACTCTTTAAATGCATGATACGTGCCTGAAATCCTTTCCACATCATATGCTAAAAGTCAGCTACGAAAGTTGAAGGCAGAAGAGCACCTGAAACTCTGGAGTACATATCCAAAATCATTGACCAAGCAAACATCACTGACGACAGGTACATGATTATGGTCTAGGACTTCAGGTCTTGTCCAGCAAGGTCGGGCACCATTTCATGGATGTAGACTTGACCTACAGTGCCAGAGGAGTCTGGAGTTTGTCAGTGGCTGTAGATTACTGATAGAATGGCTGTTACTGGAATTGGAGATTAAATTTAGTGTCTGAGGAAACACAGACGACTCTATTCTGAGACTTTGTGTCTCAGAATGTCATGGAGACCAGGCTGACATCATAACTCCATAAGTAGAGAGCAAGGGCACTAGATTTTTCTTTTTTTTTTTTTCAGAAACTGGGAAAATCCAATGAAGTTAGGGTATGCAAGGAGATTTATTGTCTCTCATGAAGACAGATTTAAGAAGCTGTTGAGATTAGTTCTGCTTGAGGTTTATATATCACATACTTGGGGAAAGAAACTGGACCTAGGCAGGATTTTAGGTATTGTGCCCTTGAAGCACAAAGGCCCTTCTCATCCTTGAGGGAGAAGAGCACAATAACCAGAAGGCAAGAGGGTAGGGAAGGTGTCTTCACATGACTCTTTTCATACATCCATGTCCTGCTCATGGCACTCATCACTGCCTACATATCCTGCTGCCCCTGCTCAGTCCCCTTCTACCCACCTCACTGCGATGGTCTGGAGGCTGTTTGTGCAGTAAGCCCAAGGGGAGTCACTTCAGCCTGATCTTGCTCCCTAATTTTATGCTGGTACTCCACCTGGTGCTTAGAGTCGTAGTTCCCTTGCACCACATGTCTTGTTTGACTGTAACAAAAGTGAATCCAAAGTTTATTTAAACTGTACTGTTCTCCACTGGTAATGTTTGACACGCATTTTTCTAGATGACCATATGAGATACTAAGCAAAGATGAACAAAAGCTCTTTAACCTAAACTGAGTCCTCCTGATATGTATCAAGGAAGTTGAGAGCAGAATCAAATCCTAGATCATTATTTTTTGAACCAAAATAGAGAAAGAAACCCTAGGCTGTGAGGCCCTGATTCAGGAAAACATTAAGCACCTGCTTAACTTTGAGCACTGACTTCAGTGTATTTAAAGTTAATCAAGTGCTTAAGCTTTTTCCTCTATAGGGATTCTTTTCTGCATAAGGGCCTAAGAGAAAATAGATAACTATAAAGAGCAACTGTAATGAGCCTGCATATGGGCCAAAGAGAAGGGGATTATAAATGCTTTCAGGTTCAGTGAGGACTAGGGTTTAAATATCAACCTCCTACAGCGAGACATGAAAGACTCTCACAAATGTGTTAAATCGCATCAGGTCCATTTAATATCATTATGTTTAATAAAAGTATCTCTGCACTATAATAATCAGTGAGGACAGTAGGTGGACCAGTCAGGCTGTTCTCGAAGCAGAATATATGCCTTCTGCTAGGGTTATCCTCCTTTCTGCTGCACTCTGTAGAGTAGGACTCCAATAAACAATAAGCTTCTCAGTGCTTTAATCCCTGGGAAAATCTTGAAATTGCCTTGAGGGTGGTAAAAACATAGTTCCGTGACACAACTGAGCTAGGAGATGAAGAATGAGGTTCTGTGAACCAAAATGGTAGAAATGAGTGTGGGAAAAGTTCTTGTGCAACCTCCGTTTTGTTGGCAATGCTTCCAATAATTGGTAAGAAAGACCACAAAACTGCAAATCAGAATAATACTGAAACTAAGGCTTTCATCAGAAAGGCCTTTCACCAGTCATTATTGTTGTTTCTTTTCCCTTTCTAACCCTCTTGCTGTGGACAGAGAAAGAACACATCCCTTCATGGTTGCTTATGATCCCAGAGGGCAAATTCAAGTAGTTGGTTTAATTGCAGCATTTAATTTTAAACGTAGTTTATGATATATAAGTGCTGCAAAGATCATTTATCAAAACAAGAACATTGGGGAACCTTGACCCTAAACCTCAATAGCTTTTGTTATAATCACTTTATGATGCCTAAACATCTTAGCAGTGAGTCTTTAATACAGTTTGGCTAGATTTTGTGTGAAGTATGGAGGTAGTCAATGGCAGCTTTTGTATTGGAAAGCTTATATGGGAAATTTTTATTTTAAATAGGTCAAAGACAAAACCATTCTGTGCAGGAAATATAAAGGCAGAATTTGAAATAACCAATTTGGATTTTTCGAAATCAAAATCTGATTGATGAACAATTGCAAAACCAATTTATATTTCCTTGTCTTGCAGAAAGTTTAACATAAACAGAAGCTGGCTACTCAGTATCAGGATCTCCCAGTCTTCCGTGCTTCAAATGGAATTGCATTTTTTTTAAGAAATAAGATGAGCTTTATGCAACTTCCCTAAACAGAATGAGAAAGCACAAATCTTTTGAAAATATTTGCAATTCGTATTGTCTTTATAACAATATTTTTGTTATCTCTTATGTTAGGCAACAAAAACCTGTGTGAATAAAATGAAATAATTACATTAATATATAACATGACATACTGTCAAGGAAAAAATCATTCTTCACCTCTGCTGTAGCCATGGCCATTGATTCCAGCAACTTTTATGTCCTGATCTTCCTACCCAGTCTATAATTAACCCATGGAACTCATTACTGCAGGGTAGCAAGGCATTGATGTGTTCATGAAAACAAGGAGTCAAATTAATGGAAGGAAAAAATCCATCACCAGGAATATGTGGAAATGAACACTGGCTGAGAAATTCCCTGAACAGAACATTGCTAGAAACTGGAAAGACATTTAGAGGAGGATCCCTGTGTGCCTGGCCCATTTTTGTACTCTTTCCGTGGTATCTGCATCTTTGACTACAGGCAGAGCAGTACATAGGCCGTGGATCTGCCAGTATGGCACAGAATGCATTCAGAGTCCTTCGCCACCACATTCATGTGTCTTCGTATTTCACCTGCAAGGGATGTAATTCAAGCATTTCTCATTTACCTCACAGAAATCATCGACTTTGTTGCAGAGAAAAGATGTGTAGAATATCCTTCCATTCTATCAGTACTCTCATGTGGTTTAGGTGCACTGAGAACTTTCAAACCTCTGGTGTTCTGTACCAAAAAGAGGCAGAAGTGACCCCTGGTCTGAAATGAAAGACAACAGCCACAAGCTCTAGAGCTGATGTTATAATCTGGGCAGTGATCATATCTCTTCAGGCAACAGACTCCAGTGACTCTAAAAAAAAGAAATTAGCCAGTCTTAGTCCCTACCTAAAGATTCACGTCTCACATGGGTTAGTCTGGACTCCATAGCTTGTTCCACCTGGGGACAGAGTACAAGGAGAACTGGCTGTATGACAAAGCAGGTCTGTTTTCTCCCTTTTATTGCAGATCAAGTGTTGGTTCATTTCAAGCATAAATACATCCTATGGAGGAACACCTGGTGCATTGTGCAAAGACTCTGCAAAAGGCAATTTGTTTTGTTTTAGAGTGGGAAATGTGTCATCCATCAGGCCAAATTGAGTCAAAACTTTTCCCTTACCACCCCTAGGTTCATGCTGACTTGAATAGTTAATAACAGTTTTCCAAACAATAGTGGGGAACAATTAGCAAGTCCAGCAAGAAATCTTTGTTCTTTCCTAGGGCAGTGTCTAGGTAGGTGATATGAAAGATAATTAAATTTCATAGGGTTTCCATAAAAGCTTTATCGAAGACCAAGCAAAGACACAAAGCACTTGTCTAATGCTGCCTCACTGTTCATTTAACAGTGAAGGTTTGTAACATGAGTAGAAGAGCATAATTCTATTAGGTAAGTAAAAAATTAGACTTAGTAGAAAACTAGAGGCTGCTGAACATTTGAATCCCTCACATAGGTCTGAGAGCACACATTTATTGACGCATGATATTGGAGAAGAAATAAGAATAAGTGCAAACCACAATGCGGACTGGTCTTTTATGCACAGCACAAGATGTTTGCATGTTTTGCATGCTCCTCCTTTCAAAGACCTGATAGAATTGAGTTCAACACAAATGTGATGAGGACATCAATTAAACAGGGAGATGGTACCTTGTGACAGATGGACTGAGCAGGGACTTCTACATTCTATGAAACATGGTAGGGTGCCAATCTACAGTCAGGGCCAAGAGCCCTTCCCAAAAACCAGGTCAGCCTCAAGGGTTATATCAAGTAACACATCCTGCCTAAGTTGCCCTTCAAGATTTTACAGCAAAATATTTTCTTTTTTTCCCATTTTTCTCTTTTGTGAGTAGGACAACAGTTGAGAACAGATGCCCTCTCCTCGTGTGAGCACCATTCTTCCAGTCCGTACTGCATGTGTCCTGGGGAGAACAGCTTCAGAGGAAAACTCAGAGGACAATAGCTGTCTGCTAGGAAACAATGCAATGCATCTTATTTTCATTTCTTATTTTTTAGAGTCTGTGCTCCAAATACTCTCTCTTCCTTGCAGTATGAAAATGCATACAATCTAAACAGCACTGTCTGAATGTGATTTTTTTGTAATACTTTTTCAAAACAGAATAATCCCCATTCATATTTAATGACTCCTTTCCCAACAAAGTTAGACAATGAAAATAAATTGGGGAGCTGCTCATCCTAAAGGAATCCAAATCATTTAAAAAGTAATAAATTAGACGTATTCCCCCAGGATCAGGGTATATTTATCAGCCAATAGGCAGGATTAATTTAGATTTCAATATGTTATGCTCTCCATAATCTTTGTTTCTGGTACACTAATTAGAGAGTTTTTGCCCCACAAGACTAGTCCAGAATAAGTAGGCTTTATCAGTGTTCATCTAGCCTCTGTGAATGATCTAATTTTCTCAGTACTTTAATAATGAAAACATTTTTTTAATCTGTTTACGTATCTAAAAGGTGATCCTCCCATTTTGAGTAGATGATTATGTTCCCAGTTTTAAGAAGAATTGGATGTAGAATGGGATGAATCACTTGAAGATATTCCACCATGCTGGTGTTTCTCACCATGCATATCTGGGTGGAGAACAATTATTTCCTGTCAAAAGGATTTCAGATCAGGTTTTTGTGAGGCTCCTCGAATATTTCCCAGAAACATGTCACTCCTCACATTTGACTTGTTTGGTTTTAACAACCAGAGATTTTCATTTTGAACCAATAACAAGGGTTGATTCATTTTATCACTTTCCTTTCATTCTACTGTATTAAGCTGACGGTATATTTTGTTTCTGTTATACAGTTTCAGATGGACCAAGGAACCTGCCCAGGACCTTATGGGAATCTGAAGTCAGAAAAAGTGCTAGAGCCTAGGCAGACAGAAAAAAATCTGTAGCTTTTTTGCTCAGTACATATGGTTTTTCCATTGCTTGTAGCAGGCATGGCTTTGCATTAGGCTACCAGTACAACACTCTTAAGGTCTGTGTGGACTTGTCCTGGCCTGCCTGTAGATTTGATTCACCTTGTAACAGCAGCAGTTATCTAATGATCAGGGGACCATTACCTGCTTGGCTTGAGCTTTTCCTAATCTTGGAACAACTCTGAGGTGTAACGCCTGTTATTAGATCAAATTTTCTAACTAATAGATGGTGAAAACAAGTGATACATGCTAGACTAAAATGCAGCAGAGAGGGGAGAAGGCACAGGATGAAGGCAGTGGCCTTTGAAGCACAAGCAAAGGAAGATATAGGACACCTGAGGGCTAGAAATTGGTGGCAGTTACTGGTCAACAAACAAATGCAACCTTGGTCATTGTGTAAACCAGTCTTGGTGGTAGTGATGAGAACCAAGAAATACTCAATATATGTAAAGTAGACCACACAGAGTACATGGAGATACAACATGGACCTGCAGACTGATGATGAATAAGCAAGATGCACAGCATGTCAGCAAACACCAAAATGTCATCAAGCAAATCCCAGAGGAAGAAACCTTCAGTACCAACACTATATTTCTCCCAGCAAAGGTCTTGGAATCCTGAAAACTCACCGTAATCCTCCCTGTGCCCTGCTCCAATGGACACCATCAACTATAAGACACTGAGGGGGTAGTGGGAGGGTGAGCATAAGACCAGAGAAGGGGTTAAGCACAAGAAAGTTTGTGTATATATCATTTTAACTATGATATGCAATTTGAGCTGTGCAGTATAACTGTGACTGGACTAAAAAAACCTCTTCAATATGACTGTTAAGACTGTAGTTAGATCAACAATGAAGTTCTGGCTTTGCATACATGTGATGTGCTCCTTTTGCCCATAACAACCTGTTTTTCTTACCCTAGGGTGCTGGGATAGCACTAGATGGTTTGCATTTTCTGTATGTATTTAGAAATTTGTATTGGTACTAACTAAAATCTCAGCAAACACCTGCACATATTCTGTCTTAACTGCTGGATATCTGTGAGTTTCCCATCCTGAAGCAAAACTTCTCTTCCCTTTTCTGAATTCATAGGCTACACTCATGCTTCAATAGCAAGACCTTAATGCCGCACATAGCTTTGTGTGGGCAGGGGTCTGCACGCAAGACAAAATACAATGGCAGCCATGCCTGGGCACAGCAAGATTATAACATTGGACATATTAGAAGATATAATCTAGTCTCAGATGCACCAAAGTGGTTATGTGTACACTAGTGTGGGACTTCACATGCAGGTTAACTTTTAACTCACACTTCTTTGTAAACAGATTCAGACAGTGTAGGAAATTCTGGCCCTGCTGTGCTGATCTGCAACTGTCTTCTCTTGCACTTTATAAATCTCTTTCCCTGTCTGCTTTCAAAATGTTATCTTAACTAGGATTAATAAAGATACACTGAGGAGCTTTTTATCTCTTATAGGAATTATGTTTATAATGATAACAAAAATGCTTTAATCTTGGAAGAACAATGAAGGGGGAGGGAAGATGGAAAGAAGAAATTTATATATAGGAGAATAGGCAGGTAAGAGGTGACACAGGAGCATTGTAGGTCATGGATGGGCCCACACCAAAACTCGAAATCCAAATACCTCTGAACTTTGAGAAATCTGAAGCCAGATCAAAAAGTTTTGATCTGGACGCCTACCTTTCACTTTGAATTAGGAATGGGTAAGCTGATTCTGAGAAAAAAGATCCATCCTGAGACTTTCTGAAATACAAAAGAGATCAGTTTACCTTCTCAATTAAGTTCTGAGCAGCTTTCCTACTTCTTGTGTTCAGCCAGAAGAAGACGTGGAAATATCAAAACACAGCATAAAAGACATGCCTGCTTAGCCTGAATGAGGGCGTACTGAAAATCTCCTCAGGGAGATTGATCTTCTGAGATTTCCAGAGCAAAGAAGCCTGGATGTACTTCAGAAAAATAGTTGAAGTTTTAGGCAATTGACTGAATGAAACCACAACATCAAACAAATATAACTTCACCATGTCTTGATTCTTAACTGGAATATAATTATATTTATTTTAGATACATGGGATTCTCCTGTTTGTAAGCAAAGACCTACAGAGTTCACTGGCTCTCATGTCAAAGACATCGATGGCTACATCTGTACGAGGAGATAAAGTGCATCCTGGCTCTCCTCTGGCCAACTGGAAGGGTAAGGCTCATGCTCATAGGACTGAACTCTCCTGTCCTCCAAACCCCAGTGGCTGCATCTAAAGTGCCTATGGGGAACAGTCCTTGGCCCACGTTCGTCCACGTGCCATTCCAAGGGCTAGCTGGGGAATGAGCTAGCAGGAATGATCAAAACTCTGCCAGATATTTTGCTCATATTTAACAGTATGGACAATTGTGGAAAAGCAGTGGGCCCATGCCTTGGCACTTTTTATTTCAGTAATAAAGTCTGAGTCAGCTTGATTCTGGTTATCTGCTGCCACGATTGTGGTCTGCCTTCCTGGTGAAGCATAAGGAGACCATCATAGTGGCCAGTTTTGAATATCATCGGTCTTTCCTGCACATTCTCTTGCTAAGTTTCAATAGGATGCTCTTTGTAAACAAACTGGTTTGTGTCTAGTCAGAGACTGGATATCCTGGTTTAAGCCACTTGATTGTGATCCTGTTCATCATTAAATATTCAGTAACAGGTTAACTTTTTGTTCAGGTGTATGTATCTACTGTCAAAGCTTTGTTCTCTTCTGGGAAGCTAAGATTGGCAATTACAGCTAGTTAATCTGGCAGTGGTGCATCTCTGAAGTGATATGGACCAGTGAGAGCATGTAAAGACAATTAGCATCATTGCCTCATTAATTCAACTTTGTCCTTTAAAATCTGGGAAGCCAGCCACTGCTGGTGAACAATTACACCCAGCTCTTGAGTCCAGAGTATATCATGGATACAGTTTGAGTCTGTGTTGGAAAGAGACCTGGATGGACAGACCTACATCTTGTCTACCACTGCATGCCCATTTTTCCATTGGAAAGAAGCCTAAACCTGTAGACCAAAGGTACCTTGTGAACAGCTCTGAGCTAGATGACTGAGGAACTAGGGCTGTAAAATATGTCATGAAATCTAACTACAGTGTTGCATTTGTTTATTTCTGTAATAGAAGTATTTCGTGTTATAGGTTTGACACAGCTTCATGATCCTGGGTAGAATATGACTAGAAAATTTGCTTTTGCTAAAGATTTGTGATTGCTTTAGTGTCCTTAATTTTGAAGCTCAGTGAAAGCTCAGTTTTTTAATATATGTGTTCTTCAAGGAGGATGATATAAAGACATGTTGTTAGACTTAAAAGTGGATAAGCCTTCAACATTATATATTGTTTCCACATCTCTTCAAAACAGCCTTATTAGAAATATCATTTGGTTTGTCTGGATTTTAAACTGAGATATTAGATAATGTTGAAGGAACTTTGTTAGGTGAAGTTACATACTTAAAATGAAACTTTTGCCTATATTATTAGTATCATATCTAGCAATTATCTAGCAGATTTTAAATAACTTGGTCCATATTCAGAAGACTACAAAAAAAGCTGGAAGTTCAAGTGTACATCTGTGTAAGTTTTCTTTCCACCACTTCAGGAAGATCATACTACTCTGGTGTCAGGTTAATTCCCAAGCTGTTACCCAGCAACACTCACACGCACACACTACTCTGCTGAAGAAATAGCCAGCATTGTTCGTGTTCTGGCTGACTGGGATGTTTAAATGCAAATGGAAGCAAAGGGTGAGTGGCCGTTGGGTGGTCAAGTGCAGAGCAAATCACAGAAGAGATAGATTAAAGAGATGAGTTTTGTTCATAGTTCTGAACGCAATTAAACCTGCAGCAACTAGCTTCTGCTTCAAGGGGGCTGTGTCTGACTCTGGTGTAAGATCTGTGTCCTGTACTCATGTTTCCCATGCCTTCCTCCACATATCAATCATTTAATTGCTTCAGGAAGGCATTGTTATCCCAGGAGACCTCATATGTGAGTCTCAGAGACACCAAGGTCCACAAATGGTATCTGGATACCATCTACTTTAACTGAAACCAATGGTCAGTGAGGAACCAAAATGAACTGCCAAGGCACAATAAATACAAGGTGTCTCTCTCATGACTGTCTGCCATTTTCTGTGAGAGCTGAATTTTCAGAGCAAGGGATGAAGCTTTGCTACCAGGTATGATGACCTGAAATAGTTAAGCCTGAAGGTGATTATTGCAAGGAGATGGTTTGCTGGAGCTGAGGATGTTTGGATAGAGCATGGCTTCCCAGCTTGGGAATTATTTCCTTTCATACAATATGAGTTGTGTTTATATACTTGTTTTTTTTTAATGTGAATAGATGTTTGTGTGAGCATCTGTGTCTGTGTGGAGGAGCTGGAACACAAGAAAAAAAAATTCGAGCATGCAAATGAAAAAAACTTGTTCTTTTATGAGGAAAATGGGTCTGTTCTCTTTTGGTTGTATTGCTTACATAGTTGTTAGTTTAATCTTTATAATAGAAGTTGGTGGGGTTTTTTGTTGTTTTTGTTTTGTTTTGCTTTGTTTTGGTTTTTTTTTGTTTTAAATGTGTGGCAAACTAAGTAACTGGAACATAGGTAGAAATAATATATTTGGTTTACAGTAAAAAAACCCCAAACTGGCATGACTTAAAAGGCACACATTTCATAACACCACATGTGCAAAGCATTATAATAATTGCACTGTGCACATCTGTAACAGACGGAGTGAACAATGAATATTAAAAACACATTCCTAATGCTGGCCCAGAGTCTTGGCAGTGGTATTTTATATAGGAGACCTGTACTAGAGTCCCAGTGCTGGGTCTTCTGCCTCCAGAGCTGATGGGCTTTGGTGGTGGCTAAGGTGATGGGGTTGGGTGCAGATGAGGGTGGTGGGGAGGAGCATGACAAGGCTGCTCCATTTGCTGCTGCTTCGTTCCCCAGCTTCCTACCCCACAGAAGGTATTTTGCTGAGGAAATCTGCCTGGAGCCCTCAATGGCTGCTGTTCAAAACTGCTGTAGTGCCAGAAGGAGGAGGAAAAGGGCTGGATGTAGAAGCAAACCAACAACGAGCAAATGGTCTGAAGACCATTCTGGGAACACCTAGCCTCTCTTGCCAGTGAAGATACAGAGACACCCAGACTTCCTGACATACGCACTTGAGGGCAAGATGGTCAAGATAAGTACCCACACCAAAGCTGTGTGGTTCTTTCTAATTGGTGATACACACCATTTAATTAGTGGGCTATGCATCATATTAAAGGTATTTTATGGGGAAGAACAGTGGGATATCATTCAATCAAGACATTCCTTTCAGGCAGTGGAGAATGCAGTAGCCACCTCTCAAGGAATGGTTCATCTTTCCAGTATAGAGTCAACTCCAGAATGGTTTGAAGATTCTGATATTGCTTCATGAAGCAAAAAGCCGGATATTATGTTTTTCATTTTATAACAGCGGGAGACATGCCATGAAAAACCCCAGAACCCAAATGCCTTCCACAGGCGCAGGAGAGTAAACTTCCTGCCAGATCCTAAAAATGGAACAGATGTCAAGATGTCGCAGCTCTGAATCCAGTGGCTTTGCCATGAGATTGCAGCTGTGAAAGCAACACCCAAGATTTTATTATGTCCTGTAGAAGGAGGAATGTGGATCTACAGGCCCAAATGATAATCATTTAACAGGGATATGCTCTTCTTTTCCCTTTTGTCTTCTCTCTTTATGTTGAGCTCATTCATACATCAAAACTCTTTTAGATATTAGGACCATTTTGTCCCCTTTCTTTTCCTTCTTTTTGCACCTTAGAACTTTTCTCTTTGGATTTCTACAAAAATTAACAACTGTGATGTTGTTACTGTGTTCTGTCTACCACACTCAGCACAACTATTTCACTGTTGTCTTTTACTTCTGCATTAATCAATTTTTGTCACAGATAGAGAGTGTAAGGTTTTTAGAGGAAAGACCATCCTCATATTCTGTGCTCATATAATGTCAACCTGACCCATGAGTAATGTTCTAAAATGCTATGGCAATACTTCTATTAGTACCACTACTAATCCACCTGTGGTTAAATCTTTAACAAGTACTATTTAAGATAATGTCAAATATTGAAAGACCATTTTGAACTCAACAAAAATAACACCTGCATTGTCATGAGACAGATTTAAAAATCATACCATTAAAAATAATAAATAATAACAGTCTTCCTGAGGCAATTCAAAATAGATGCTTTCTTTTTTGCCTGAAAGTGGGGATTTGCCAGCGATTTTGTAACATTAAAAGCAGGAGCTTAGAGGAAAAACAAACATTAAGAGATTAGCAATAAAGTCGTAAGGAATGAAAATATTGGATATTCATGAGCTAATAGTCACAAAAATCAGAGGTCCAATGGACTTCAATAGTAAACATGTCGGTCATCTAAAAAAATAATCATAATCCCATTTTCTTTTCTTTCCTTCTTTGACACACTTCTGCGGTTAAATGGACATAGCTGAACTGTGGATTGCTTAGCCCAAACACGTAATAGCTTCAAAGACAATTAACAGCATCAGAAAAGCCCTTTGATGTGAAATTAGAAAAAATTAATGTATTAAAAAGTATGTGTTTGGATTTTGATTAAGCAACCCAGTAAAGACACCTTCTGAGATGGAAAGATAGAATTTGTATTCGTTAAACAGGAGGGTCATGGTTTGTCTAAACCCAGGTCACTGTGTGTTACAGCTAAATTCAAGGAGGTTATATAGAAAAAGTACTTCAATGCCATGTTAGTCATCTTCCTTATTAATATGTCATATATGGCCTCTATCAAAAACTCACAGTGACCTACATATTGCTAAATCTAATGAAAAGTATTAATAGTTCTGATATTACACAATTCAAAATATACTGTAACTGTCTTGAATCATGGCAAAGAGCAAGAAATCCAGTGAGGCTGGTGGAATATGCCAATTAAGGAATGCTCTTGGAATGTAAACCCAGGTAGGTTTCCAACAGGCATGTGGGGAGAAGAAATCTGATCCTAGCTAGCAGGGAAGAGGGAGTCATGCTTCACGTAAATCTTAAACCTGCATTCCCAAGAGCCAGAGATAAAGTAAAAGGAAGGCAAGAAAAGTGGGAAGGGATCCATCTTGGGCAGAGAATGCAACCTGAAATGTCTCACTGATGTTGGCAGCCCTGGAGTGGTGATGGGGTTTTAGATGTCTGACTTTCTTTTCTTCCCTTGCCTCTTCTATTAATGTCATTAACATAAATTGGCTCTGTAAGATCTCATTAAAGTGACAAAGAGCAACTAAGCTGGCACCTTGGTGGTTGAGGCTGAGTACAGTCTCAGTATAATCTGAAATAAAGCACCCTCAAGGAGAGCCTAGGCAGGATCTAATGCCAGCTATCATATCTAAATAATATCTCAAAGAAGTCATGAATGGCAATTTGAAGAAGAGACTGATCCCAGAGGTATTTTGAGCTGTTGGATGGGTGGTGCTTTTCAAGGAAGGCAAGGGAAAATGTTGGCCAATAGCTGAACTGGGCATGGGACCTCATGGACACTGAATGTATCTCTTTCACCTCTCTACTGGAAAGGCTGTCCTTCAGGAATCCGAGATCCCTGAGCCTGGTGGAAAAGTCTGGATCAAGGAAGACTTAGCCTTGGTGGAAAAAGATCGGTTTAGGGAATATTTAAACAAATAGGACATGAACAACTATATGGGGCCTGATCAGATACACTCGCAATTGCTGATGGAGTTGGTCAATGTCATTGTGGGGCCATTCTTGATAATCTTTGCAAGTTCATGTAGACTGAGGACTGGAAGAAAGAAAATGTTACTACGCATCCCAGAAGGGCAAAAAGGAAGAAATAGAGAACTATAGGACAGTCAGCCTCATCTTGATCCCTAGGAATTTGAAGTGGCAAATAATTCTGAAAACCATTTCCAAACTCATCTAAGTTAAGAAAGTGCTTGACAACAGTCAGCATGGATTTACAAATAGGAAATTATGCTTGGCCAACCTGATGACTTTCTATGGTGAGGTGACTGGCTTGGTGGATGCGGAGAATAAGAGTGGAGCATAAATAAAAACTTTTTTACTGTGAGGGTAATCAAACACTTGCACAGGTTGCCTAGAGAGGTTGTGTAGTTTCCAGCCTTGAACATTTCCAAAGCCCAAGTGGACACAATCCTCATCAACTTGCTCTGAGCAGAGGGGTTCAACCAGATGACCTCAAGAGATCCCTTCCAGACTCAATGATTTTGTTATTGCATTCGCTTGACTTGTTTTGTTCTTAGATTTTGTGGTCCACAGTATGACTCTTTTGCTAGTGCAATACCAATTGATTGGACTTCAAGCTTGTCTGAAGTCTAGTGAAAATTCAGGTTAGTCTAACAGGAAACACATCCACATAAATCCAGGTGTCCATGACTCTAGCCAAGTTTGGATAGTGAGGTGAGTCCGATTAAGGTGTCAATTAAAAATCAGTATGACTATCAGATGCCAAGTGAAACGGAACAGGCCGTACGGAGTTGACATTTCCAGAGCCTCTCCAACAGACAGTGGTGAAGAAAACTTCAGTTACAGCTGGCCATTATGTCCTCATAACATGCAAAATGTTTGTCTTCCATACATCTTATGGAGATGTAGGCTGGGTGGACAACATACAACGTAGAAAAGATCCCCTTCTATTTGCCATCACTTGTTCTCATGGATCTGAGGTGTCACATTCCTAGCATTCTGAAAGTCTAGGTGTTGCAGGCGGGAAGAATATGGAGCTATAAATCTTCTACCAGAAGCTTCTGCTACTGCTGCAAGAAGACAGCATCAAGCAGGTAGTAGAGTTTGACATGGGAATACTGGAAATTAGCCATAGGCCATGTTTGCAGAAGCCAGGAAAAAAACAGAGAAGCTCTGGGCAGAGAGTTTAAAGAGCAATGGCTAATGGTCTTATCAGCCTAGTTGCCCTTCATATCCTGTGCACATTTTTGCAAGGAGGATTTCCAGTACAGTGTTATTGTAAAACTGAAGCTGTAAAAGCCATGGGAAATATATCATCTTGCACTAATAATACATTTAAATGAAGTGTCACAATTCCAAAGATGCTGTCTAAAATATTTTCAGAGGTAGCAAATAATTTTCTTTTCAGGAAAGAAAGTAAACACATTTACGTATCCTTGGGGTACAGTTTGTTTAATGGTGATGTCACAAGGTTCATACAGCAGGTATCCAGGATTCACCTGCTAGTAAATGACAGCTTGCTGAGAAGTCTGTCTTCATTTGCATACATAAAGTCAGGAAAGAAATTAAGTGACACAATTTTTAAAACTTGTTCAGTTTGAAAACATTCTTAGATGTGGTAGCAATGTAGTTACATGAAAAAAAAGAGCTTGACAATCGGATTCAAAAAAATATTGCTATCTTTTTTAGCACGGATCATTTATTTGGAAGTTCAGATAATGAAATCTAGCTCTCTTCCATTGCTGGATAACCTTGAAACCACATTTATGAGATGAAGGTTGCACGCTAACATTAGCTAATCTCTCTGATTACAATTCTACACAAGTTATTTTAGTCTTAAGGTATGAGTCTTTTCCTTCTCCAAGACAGATTTAGAGTTATTAGATTCTATAGGGAATAGGAGAATAACAGAACATATGAATTATTTACTTATCTAGGTTAAAATGTTCCAGTGTATAAAATAATGAGAAAATATGTATCATATATATCTTCACCTCTGCACTTTGAGATACAGGGCTAGATTAAGATTTTACTGCAGTTTTATTTTGGGTATGAAACTCCATTCATTTCAGGGGGATTACTCCAGGCTTACCTCCAGAATGAAAACAGATGCAAGTTCAAACCATAATGAAGATATGGATTTATTGATAATATTTTTATTTTAATGGTTGGGCTGGTTGGAACTGTTTTTTTGTGTGAACTAAATAACAAGAACTAGTTGTAGGATTTCTATGTTTAAACACATGTAAATTGTCTGAAAAGTGTGCAGGAAACTCTTGTAATTACACTGGCATATAGAAAATGTTCCAACTTCAGTGAACAGAACAGAAAAAAAAATTGAATTGCTCAGAAAGAAGTCACTTATTGCTCGATTCATGGACTTCATTACAGAATCAAGATTCTTGCCCTGGAATGTCTGAAAGAAAAATAAGTCAATTTACCAAAATTATTATATTCTTGGGAAAGGTGTAGGGTTAAAATCAGAATGTTTAGACATGTGACAATAACCCTGCTTATACACAAATACAAAAACAAATACTTGTTTGGGCTACCAAAAATTCTAGATGACAAAAATAACCACTTCATTCTAATCCTGTGTGACAAGAACTGGTGAAATGAATCAACAAGCTGGTAGAGTACAGGGCACAGTTTGACATGGTTATTAAACAGGCAGACCTGATGCATGTGCTATAAAATAGTGCTAGGAATTGAAAAGATGTGCAAAAAAACTAGCAAAGAACTTTAATTTCACAAAAAGTGTGGGGTTTTCAGATATAAAATTCCCACTTGTACACTCACAGGTTTTCTCATTTTGTAGGAATTATAATGTATTCTGTTTGTGTTGTTTTCTGAATAAGGCTACAGCTTTCCTCTCAACAAAATTACTTTTTATAAAATGAAAATTTTGCATCTTTAATGCCTTCACATTGCTTTATTCACCTGTTAGTGAACCTTATCATATCAATGAAACAATGGAGGGCACAGATAGGTACTGAAAAAAAACCCCTCGAATTGAAAGAGCTGCATCCTAGGAATCATTCTCGTCCTTCTTTAATATTTATATTGCTGTAGTGCTCAAAGGCTTTGTTGTTGTATGTGAGATACAAACACAGTGATACAAATGGACTCTTGTCAATGCGCTTGCAATCAAAGAATCAGAAAAAATAAATAAGCAGGAAGACTTAAAAAAAGAATGTTAAAAAAAAGGATACTAGTTTGCAGAGCTTGTAGGAAGGCTTCTCTTCACTCTCAGTTCTGACATCATATTTTAAGGGTTCTCTGCAGCAGATGGAGGAGACATCTTCAGCATCCTAAGTAAGGGTAAGACTATAAGAAATCAGAGAATTAAGACTGATCTGGAAGGAATCGAGACCCCATAGCACATAATCTGGATTCCTCTTCGTGATTATTATTCCAAGTTAACCATCAATTTAATAGGCAATAAATCTAGTTGATCAACTCATGGAATGCTTCCCACATGGAAAAAGATTTTTTCAGATTAGACAACAAGCTGATAGGATCATGCCACACCATAAGCCCAGAAAAAAATATCCTGAGTGATTACCAAATAATTTACAGCTAGTTTTGCACAGCTGTCTGAGAGAAAAATGACTGCAGAGAGAGGGAGGAAGCAAACCAAATATCTGCTGACATATAAATGTGAGAACTAAAGAGCAAAAGAAATTAGGTTAACCTTCAAATGACTGCAAGGTAAAATCAAATGTGTACGGCTGTATTCATTTTTGTAAGCAGTGAAACTGGTAGAGGATGTTTTTAAGGTAAACTACTAGATTTTGCAAAGGGAGGACTAGATGGAGTGCGAAAGAGGCTTTTTTCAGCTATGGTCTCAGTCTGAGGTCTGCAGAGAGCTCTGAAATTGTTTGCAAAAGGTGACTGTGAAAACCAAGCTCATAAATATTCTTTAGAAATCCACATATTTTCACAAGTTTTCCCATTTTCACCGGGGTTTCCACTTCTGCAAGTGAATTAGTAAGGGGTCCACAAATCAAAAATTTGAAAACCACTGGGCTGTGGGTTAACCTCTGTCTTCGGATATGCACCCAATTCTCATCACAGGCCCTGGAAAGGGCTGTTGTGGCTGAAGAATTGGCCCTATTCATTCAAAAGTCATTAAGAAAGAAAAGTCATCCCTGGCTGAATACTGAGCAGGTGTAGGTATATGTCAGATAATGGACAGCCCCAGCAAACACATAAGCTGTAATTCACCCATGGAGTCCCAGCGAGTGCATGTGCTTTAGCTGCACAGCAGTTTGAATTCAGCCTTGTGTTTCCACCACAGCCATCTGGTGCTATTTAAAATATATACTTTTCAACTTTGACCTTTTAATCTTTCTGGTTTGAAAACATACACCAGTTCAAAGGTTACCTCTCTTAACCTTGAGCAATTAATTCCCTTTCAGAAACAGCACTGAAGAGTTATTATTATCATCAGTTTTGCTGGTGTTAATGAAGGGGTAATTCTCTATTGTGGTTTGTACACACATTTTGAAATAAACCAAAACACAATTGTTATACATTTAAAACCCCATTTTCCATAAGTGCCTTGATTTTTAGGTGCCTCCATTCTGGGAAATGCGCAATGAATGACTTTCTCAGGGGCCTAATTATCAGATGGGCTGAGCACTTATAACCTCTCCACTGCCCCCAAAATACCAGAATCAGAGGCACCCGGGAGTGGAACTAATGTTTTAAAACTTTGGCCATACATGGCCATGTGGATGCACAAAAATCACTCTGTGAGACTGTGTTCTGTCTGTGATAACAGAAAAGCATAAAGTCACCCTAAACATGCTTTCCTCCCTCAGGACCAAGGTGCACAACATTTCAGTCCTTTTCCTTCCCACGGCCAGCAGTGAGAGTCCCCTTATCTTTCCCATAAGGAAAGGTGCTATAAGGAACCCAAGCACTTTTATCCAGCCACTATCAAGTCTGGAGGTAAGCATGGTGCAGTGATACCCATTTTTTACAGTGCCTAAGAAGAAGCCTTGACAGCCAATTTCACCTCTTCTTTTTAGCTGATTACTTGCACAGGGTGTCACCCACGTAGTTTAATGCTGCATGAAAGCTTTATATCAGGCAGACTGAGGTGTTCACAATGGGGACCCCTCTCTTTGGACCTGTTCTGCATAGAATTAGAACTTTTATTTTAAAAAGAATTCAAATTTATAATATTACTTGAAGAGAAACTATTTCCTGAACTAACCTAAGAAAATAGCAAACTCAATGGAGAGGTAACTGACTGTGCAGGTACCATTTGCATAATAAGAGTTCAGACGTAGCCCTCCTGTGTTATCCTCAGATTTAGGTTTGGATTTCCACAACTGCAATACCTGTTACTGATTATTTTAACAGGTCTCTAGATCTCATGGGACTGAGGGTGAAGTATGAGAAGCATACTTCTCTTTTGTCCCCAGTTTTGAGCCTAAGGTTTGAGGTTTTCTATCAAGTTAGATTAATTCTTGTTTCCACCCAACATGTTTCACAAACACATAGTCATTTCACCATCAACTTAAAAATTATATTGAATAACATGTGGTGGTGGCTGTAGTTTTACCATTGCACAGCAGATTTTAAGTATCACACAGAGAATATGAGAGGAACCAATTCTCTCTTCTACATTTAAAAAAAAAATTGGAACTCCTGAAAAGGATTTACACATATTGCTTCAGGCTGCTAGCCACTCACCTACAGGTGGGTGGTGTTTGTTTAATAGCTGGAATACATTTTGACTTGACTTTCTGTTTTTCTTGTTTCCCAGGTGATTGGTTCTGGTGTTTTTAGAACTGTCTACTGCATCCTGAACATTTTCCATGCATTAGTGACTGGGAACATTTTAAGCTGGCGTCAAAGATAGAGTCTGTGGGGGAAGTCTGCACACAAATAATACTTCCTCATTGTTCTTGCTCAGCAGTGATCGTGCCTTTTGCAAGCTGCTTCACTCATTGCAGCAGAAAAGTAAACTAAAAATAATCAATCAGATAATTTTTTTCCTAAGCAATCCATATTCTCTTTTTCAGAGCCAATGCACCACTGGATGACAGAGAGAGAAAGTGCTCAACTCCATTAGCATCAGCTGTCCAGCAGAGCCCGACTTGGCAGGCGTGTGATAACAGCCATGTAAGGAAGCACAGGAGAGGCCACACAGGAAGACTATATAAATGAGAACCACAGTTGTAGACAAATAGTGAAACACAATGAAATGGGCTAGAGGATACTGGATGTCCTTCGGCATAAGGAAACAATCTAATATCTGTAAGCCTTTATTCAGGAAAAATGCCTTGACATCAGCATATATAGACCACAAGCAGAGACACTTAGGAAACGAGGGTCACCTTTGAAAGTGCGGTGAGTGATAGCTCCCACTGGAGTCAAACCTTAAGCACCTTATTTTATCACATTTAGCTGTAGAAGCAGGAAGGGAAGGTGAACAGTAGGGTGTTGTACACAGTGTTTGAGCTTACAGATTTGATCAGGGTCATTCAAATTGTGAATGGTGTCTTCACAGGCCAGAAGGGAAACAAGCAGAGTGTGATAATCTGTCTCTGAAGAGGCACTTGAAGCTGCGTTTGCCAGGACTTTGTGAGTGACCTAGACCAATAACCATCCTGTCAAACTGGAGCTGGAGGCATCACAACAACTGTGGGAACTACCTGGGCTACTCATGCATGCTCTGCTGTGCAGTATCTGCCAGCAGCTCCAGGCATGGCCCCAGGCTACAAAAAGCTGTGCAAGACAAGGAACAAAGCGGTAATTTTTGTCAGTGACTTTCTCCCTCTCCATTTGGTCTGGGTAAGAAATAGTAGGAAAGAAAAGGGGAACAGGGGAAAGCAAAGAAAAATAACAGGGAAAGACACTGAGAATACAAGTACTCTTGACTTTGCCTATGTAGAAACTAGAAGGAAGACAGTCATCTAGAAATGGTGCAAAAGAGGGGTATTTACTCATAAAGAAAAGGTAAGAAAAAAGACTAAAAGTCCAGAGACAATATGATGTTTAGTGAAAAACCCTTTAAGAAGCAGATCCCTTGGGAAACAGTTAATTGCTGCATTCAGAAGACTTTTGCTATCTCTAGGAGCTCTCATAGCTACTACCTCTTGGAACACAAATAGGTAAATTCCACTTACTGGCCATATAGGAAATCTGAGGTGTCAAAAACAAGAAATTCACATAGCAAACAGGTTTTGAACAGGGAAAGAGTGCAAGTCCCCACAAAAAGCTCATTGTGGATGTTTCTGTGGAGAAGGAAAGAGAGTGCAACTTTCAGGCCTTCAAGCAAAGACCATGGAATTTCAGCAATGTTACACCTGGATCCTGGAGAGAGGCATAAGCTGAAGCCAATAGTAGCAGAGAAAGTGCTGTCTATTCCAGTAAATGTGCGATGTACACTCCTAACTTAGGGTTCATAATTTTTGAAAATAGCTTCTCTGATGAAAGGAAGGTTCTGTGTTGAGTGTCCTGTATCTCCTCTATACTTTTTTTTTTTTTTTCTGGAAGAGTCTCTATTGTCTGCATTTGTGCACTTTGGGAAAAAGATACTTCTGCTTGTCCTCCCATTTGAATTCTAAGCTCAAAATCCTGTTTATAAATTTACCACTTGCCTGGGTAAAGAGTTTCTTTGCTAGCTCTTTACTCCTGGAACACACACAGCTCTGAGGAAACAGAATAATTTGCAACACGTAATTTATTTGGCAAAGTTAGCCTTTTACTCTTTCTTCCATAAGTGCAGCAGCAGCATGGTTTCTTGAATGTACTCATTATTCAAATATATTCTCTGAATAAACAGCCAAACACTCTGTACTGTCAGATTTTGCCATGACATGTTGACTGGTGATGCATCTCTCCAAAGGCTTGGCTGATCGCTCTGAGGCTGAGAATATTTATGTGGAGAAAATATCCTGCTGTGGTATGTAATTTGCCTCTGAGCCTCTCTCCCCCAGTTCTGAAAGGCTGATCTGTGTGATTATAAAGGCTAAACTCAAATGCAGGTGGTGGGAGGGGGCATCAAAGTAGAGCCTACTATTCTGCAGTTCTGTTAGCATCTGATAGGACACGGAGTCTCATTTCAAGGGTGTTTTTCTCTCTCACATTATTCTGAAGGTATTTCTGGAGAGAGCTGGAGCGTGAGGAAAAGCAAACAAATTTTGTTTATCCCAGAGCCTGACTGACTTGCTGTGGTGGTGGTGTTCTCTCCTAGACAAAACTTCCTTGTCTGTCTGCATCTCGAGTCAAGCCATCGCGGCACCAGTCCAGGACAGGGAGAATCTGCCGATGACGATCTCTTTGAGCAGCGCAGGCAGAGCTGGGAGAGCTGGGGCGTGTGGGAGGAGTTGGCAGAGTGCGAGGGAATGAGGTAGGTATCCTCACCTGCACAAGGCACAGGAACCAGTTGATGGGAGAGAGGAACCAAGTTGAGGCCAGTACTTTGTTATAGAAAAGGGTGGAAAAACGCATGTATTTCCTTATCTAGTACCTACGCCATGCAAGCACGGGAGACTGTGCATGAGACTGTTGTGGTAGAGATGCTCTGGCAGTCGCAGTCACTTTGACTTAAGCCTTGGACAAAGCAAAACTGCCAAATACATGTGGGACATTCTACATTTGGAAGATGTCACCTGTCTGAGCATACAAGGCAAAATCAGCAATAAGGTAGATGCTTGAACACAAGCTGATTTAAGCTGGCAGTTCTGTAACTTCACTGTCCTGAAGGGAAATAGACATTCTGCATCATAAATTGAAATTGGAAAAAAATGCAGATAGCTTATTTGTGCACAGAATCCATAGTATTTTTTCCTTTTATGAGATTTATAATAATAATGCGTCACTTCCCTTTCTAGCTAATGTAGTTATAATCACAGTCAGGTCTTAAACTCTGGTGAAAGTGAAAGATGCTACTGGAACTCAAATTGAACTTGGCACATCAACTGTTATCACCTCATATCATCAAATGATGCAATTTTTCTCATCTCTCACAAGAGGAAGCCTTGCAAGGAAGGGAAGGGTTGGTTATACCAGAGCCTGTTTCCATTCTTCAAGTGAAACTCCTTCGTAATATAAACAGCTTTCTATATCAACCGCAAGGATTGCAGAGGGTGCGGATTAAAAAAAGAAAAAAGAAAAAAGCACTCCTCCCAAGACATCTTGATTGCAGATGTTAATAGATGATTCTCTGGTGCTGGAAATGCTCATCGTGGCTACATGTTGATCATAGAATACATTCCGTTCTCATGATTTTCTGACTCAAAGAATGGAAGAAATGCCTCAGAATGTAACAAGGGAAAAAGATACTTCTGTACATTGTGATAGTTCTGCCTATCTTTTGGTCTGGGAGTCAGGTTCCTGCCTGAGGGGGCCTGCATGAGGGACGGTGAAAGTAATTATCCTGTCAGCTCAAATGTGACTTTCTTCTATGTGTCTGTTTTTCCTGATGTCAGTTGATTAACCTGTTAGTTATCTTTGCATGGCATGTGGCCACATGATGTCATGTGCTGAGGTACGTGGTTTATTGTGCTAGTCTAACATAAAATTGAAAAAGGCTCCAATTTAATCCTTATTGCTTCGTCCACATTTTGTATTAATATTTTTCTCTTGCTTCAATCTCACACGTTCCTTCTTTTCTTAACTCCTTCCCATCTTACCAACTTCTTTTTTTCTCTTACCTGACTTAGTTTTTCCTTTAATTTGCTATCTTGGTTCATCTCACTTTTTCTCTTTCTCTCACACACCACAGCTCTGCTCCACCCTTTTCGCATCCCTCCAACCCATCTCCTCATTGTTTCCACATCAGAGCAGGCCACAGAGACCATTTTGCCTTTGCCTCCTTTACTACACAGTGCTCCTCTCAGTCCTTCTATGCTGGATATGAGCCATTCTGAAAGAGGGAAAAAATAATTTGAAAACCATACATCTTCATCTTAAGTGTCCTGGTTCTCTCAGAAAAACTGGGAGCAATCTAGATAGTGCTATAGGTTACATGTTGACTGTCCCCGTACTGGTGAGTTTTACTCTTTTCCCAGTGGTACCAAGATTTTATCTTACAGCATTTCACTTGCATATCTCCAAAAGGCAGTAAAATCCACTTTATTTGTTACCTCATTCTTCTCTCTGATTTGGTATTAGAGCGTTGAGTCTCAAAGAGGCATCATGACCATTTTATTTCAGGAAGAACTTCTTAGCTACAGCCCAGCTGGATGGGAGGAGGATTAAAGAAGAAGGCTTAGAATGAGAAAGGTTGAAAATCACTAGGACAGCCATCATGTTCCTCTAACTGAAGCCAAAATATGTATCAAATGTATTTTGTTAGCTTGGGATGCAGGGAGAGTAAAAACAACAGGATAAATCATTTCACCCATGTCTGCTTTGAGGCCCATGCCAAGCACAGAGTGGCCATGTGAGAGACTTGTTCCTATGTCAGAATTTTAAAAATCAGGTGCAGTATACACTTACATTAGCAAGCTAGGGATGGGATTGTGGGAATGCATTTCTCACACAGACTAAATCTGTTCTTCAAATTTCGCATGGGCAATGTGCTTTCCCATCTAGGTGGAGGACAGTTCTGTATGAATTCTGCTTTCATTGACCAGGAGTGGTGACATAAAAAGAACTCTTCAATGTCTCTGGTTACAGAGATAAGTGAAAGACTCATTGGCAATAACTCTGAAGTAATAACAGCAGTAAGTACTGGGCATGATTTGAATCTCTTGATAGCGATACTGGTATGCCAGAATATTTATCAAGCCATTATGAGAAGCTGTGCCTAGCTGATAAGATGACTGCAGCTGATGAAGTCTACCTGAAGACTCTGATGATGCTGGGACAGATTTGAAGCCAACAACGGAGGATTGTAGGGAGTGCTGCCCTTATGAGCAGCATATACCGTTCATCAGCAAAATTATACAATCTCCCGCCTGGGGCAAGCTTGTGGAATCTCTAGTAAACAGAGTTAAGAAATATCCTGATATATACGTTCCTCACAGCTGGTGAGCCAGGAACAGTCCGCCCTGCCGAGAAACAGTTTCACTGAGTTGGTGGCAGATAGGAGGGAGCTGGGAGAGGTTGGGAGAAAATAATTTCCAAGAGTGACTAATCCAGGGCCTCGTTTTAAGCTGTCTCTATATCAAACTGCCAAACTTGTGATGGTTCTGTCTTTGGAAGATGAAATTGCCTGATTTGTATCACTTAATGTCTCTTAGTGTCATCAAATCAAAAGAACGTTCTGTTATTTGGACTGGAACTAGATTTGGAACAGATTTTTTGCTGTAATTATCCACAAGCAACATGAATGAGGAAGGATTTCTCTCTGCTTTTCTTATGTTTAATCAGCACGTGTTGTATTGTGGATAAGATCAGGTGCTAGCACTTGAAGAGTGTTTTTCTTTGAGTGGTTTTTGTGAGTCAAGACTTTAGTAACTGTAGAAAGATTTTATTACCTACTTTGCCTCAATTGCTTATCATTTGCCCAGGTAAAGCACTAAAGTTAATGCTAGGATTTGTTTTTCCTTCTTGCTATGCAGTGGAATCTCCTGTCTACTGATGATCAGAGCCCTTTGTAACATGGAAAATGGTGTGGCCATGAGGTTGTGCAAGTTCAAAATACATTTTCTGTATTTCTGTGCCTCTCTGTGGGTAGAGGTATAGACAGAGCGCTCAACATAAACAGACAAGTTTGTCCTTAAAGAAATTTTAAAGATTATAACCATAAAGGATTTACAAATTAAAAGACTTTGTGCTGTTTACTTCCAGTAAACAGAAAACAGTAGAAAGAGAGGAGGAATGGAGAACCGACTTGTTTTGCTGTTCACAATGGATTAAGTATATAAATCCTCTAACAATGAATAAACACTATTGACAGAGAAAAGTAAATACATCTTATTTTTTTCTGGCTTTTAAAACAAAGAATATCAATAGCAAAATTGTGTTTTCAAATGTGTTTTGAATTTGACAGTGTCTCTTTGACATTTATAAAATACAGTGATGAGTATGCAATTAAAGTTCTTTGCTTATTATTCAATATTGCATTCTCAGTCCTCCAAATTTCCTTTGAGCTAGAGAGTGAGTGAACAAAGGAGGAAGGCTTGCCAGCGAGTGGCCCGTTCCCATGCACGCCATGCTGTGCCCCAGCAATGTGCTCGCCTTTGAACCCGACGCTGAGCCAGCCCATGTGCATGCACTGCGGAGCGTCCCTTCTCAACGTACTTGGGGTTTTGTTTCAGTTACCACAAAGGGGCTAAGTGAGGAATAGAGGGTTTTTCTAAATTTATTTGCCTTTCCTTCTATCTAAATAAGAAGTATCAGACGTTTCATAGCAAAGAGAGACACTGTCTTGGGAGCTCACTTATCTGGTGTGACTGCAGATAAAATGCTGAACAGCATGTATAACCCTGGAACATTAGCACTGATTCCACAGGTAATGAATTTTGCTGTAGGCTGTTTTTCAATTGTTGTTTTCACTCCTCGATCTCAGAGCTTACTGCTTTTCAGTAGCAAGAATCCTGTTCAGGATTACAGCACTGCCGCTCCAGCCTGGGAGGGTTGGAGCAGGCTTAGCTGTGTTGGTAACACAAGCCCTTGAGCCAACAAACTCTGTCACAAACACACGAAAAGGCACCACACCGAAGCTGTCTAGACTCTTTCACTGTTTCCATAAGAAAATCCTCATTTGGCCAGGACTCTAGGCAGAGTTTACCTCAAATTACCCATAAAATGCAAATTGCTATGGCAAAGTAGAACACCGCATTAAATAGTTGTTGGTCAAAGTACATAGATAGGTTACATGTCAGGGATTTGGGTGTCCCCCTTACTGTCTGCCTGGCTCCAGACGGATGTTCACTCTTGTATCCTCTGACTGCCCACTAGATTGTCCTTTTGCTGGAGATGGGAAAGGTTGGTCTGAATCCTTTCTGATGAAAGAGCAAAGTGGACCTGAGTCTTCCCCATCTCTGAGAGGGGTGGTGACAGTAGAGCTGTGGGCAGGAGCTGTTGCTCGGGCACTGTTTCAAATGAGGGCTGCTGTCCCTATGCTCTCTGGACTCTGATTTTACAGATGTACACTACCTGTGCTCTGAGCACACCTGCAGGTTTCATACCTCCCGGTTCCCAAAGGCAGACTTAGCTGTAACACAGGTGTGAAATTGCATGGTAGCAAGTGAAGGTGGTTCATGGCATGTCCACACACAGCTTGAACAACTGGAATTTTGCTGGTATGTAAGCCTTTATGTTAGATTTCCCAGTCTTTTTTAAATTGATTCTTCCTGAGCAAGTTGCTAAATTCATATGGAAAATCATCAGCAGATGTTGGGATTGAACACAGGTCTCCAGAGGAGACTGCAGGAACCTCTGGATACCATTTTCTGAAGGTGCCAGAAGTTGGATACCTAAAATGGATGCATTCAAAATTATTTGGATCTTCAGACATTGAAAGATGAAGTAACTGTTTCAAATAGAAGGCTAATCCGTGACTGGATGCTGAATGACTGCTACAAGAAAAGGCAGACAAGATTGCTAAGGGCAGTTGCTTTCGGAAAAATAGCAGAAGGTTCCCCTGAGGGACTTGTAGGAGCTCCTGGAAAGGACAGGGTTATGGCAAGAAAGCAGCCAAGCATGGCACAGCCTGATCAATGGCAGATAGAAGCCTCTTGTGGACAGAAGTATGAGATCTCTGCGTCACTTGAATGTCACTTCAGTCCTATCTCAGGAGGAAAGTGGAGTGTGGGTCCTGTATCCATTCTCTGTTGTACACAGTTGGTTTACCCTCAGCAAATATTGTTCTAACAGAGCCAGCTGTCAGATTTGCATCTGTTGAACAGATACAAAACACTGATCTCAGTGGGAGGCAGGTACCTACTCTACATAAGCACTTTTGCAAATCCCAAAAGGCATTTCTCCATCTTCAGGCACTTCAATATCTTTGAAAATCTTGCCCTTTGTGCCTAGCTTTACCTCCCTACAAAACAGAGAGAAATCTGCCTCCCTAGGAAGTGAAGCAGAGTTAAATTTATTCATATTTGCTTTCAGCTTTGGAACCATAGAGAAGATGTATGGCACAAAGGTGCTTCTTGTTCAGGATATTATACAATGAAACACCTGTGTGTTCAGTTATTGTCCATGCTGTCATTTGCCTCATTTTGAAAGATATGTCCATGAATGAGAGGAAGGCAAGGTGCCACATTAATGAATGATATCTATAGAAAGATCACAGTATATAAGCTACACTGTTTTGTGGTGGCCCTGCAGTTCTTTTATGAAGGACACAAGCAAGAGGATTCATTTCAGGTATCCTCCTGCGCTTGAACGTCTTGCAGAAAAGAGATAGAAAACTACTACAGGTGCTCGTTATGGTCATTGTGCAAGATGTTTGGTAAGATAAAGACAGCAAAGATGGCTATATGTCCAGATCTTCAGTTTTGGTGTCTAAAAGAGCTCTCAGTTTTCCAAAAAGAGTCTCATACTCCGTATGCTGAGGTCCTTCTGCAGTGAACAACACGGCAGCTTCACTGGGACTTCCTGGTTACAGAGGTCTTCTGGGCCCCTGCATCAGTGTTTGGTCCTTACATTTTGCCTCGCCTGTGAATTTTCTGGTGTTTCAGAATCTGGCCCTGCACTCTTTTGATAATCTGAACAAAATCAGAGGTTGCATCTGAGCCTTGTAAAGTCCTTTTGCCCTAGTTTCTCCATGGACTGCCTGGGGTGGAAGGTACCATCTGACTTGCTTGTCCTGTCCTCAGATACCTGAGTTCAGTCAGGCTGCCCAGTTACTGCTGATCTCACCTGGGGTTTTTTGGACCCTTTTCTTTTTCTGGGGCAGAAGCTGTCCTGTTAGTAGAGCTATCCTGGCCTCCCAGGGTAGATGCTCCACTCTCAGCCTGACTCTGGCTTCGATCCCTGGCTCATCCCAGCTTCACAGGTAACGATCTGTCCTCTATATCTGGGAAGAGAACGCCCTTTCCAGGGGAAATTCAGAGGATAAAGCCTCCTGATTTCTGCTTCCTCTTGTTTGCCTGTCTCCACAGACAATACCATACTGTATTAGCATGATGACTTTTCTTAATTATCATCTACTTTGACCATTTAGAGTTTGAGGTTATTCTGGTTTATTTAGCTGGGGAGGTTCTTGACCTTTCTCAGTGGCAAATGCTGTAGAAAGCCATACTAGTGCTTAACCGTTTTCTTAAGCAGCAGGACAACATGTCTTAGCTTTCAATAGCTGAGAGTTTTGATAGCTGAGAGGCAAATGGGAGACAATTAAATGACATGATTTGAAGCCAGGGTTCTTTGTTTTAGTGCCTGGCCAGCCTAGGCATTCTGATGCTCTACTTGTAACTTTTCCATTTACTGCTATGAAGACAGAAATATGATCAAAGAAAATAAAAAAGGAGCATCTGCAGAAAAGTTGTATAAGCATTACTGAAACATTCTACGTTAGCAGTGCCAAAGGCTGCAAACTCTCTTAGTGTGTTAAAGCCTTTTAATAATTTGAGATCACATTATAATCGCCTTGTCCAGAATCCTTATAATTTATACATGGTTTAATGCTTGGAGTAAAGTTAGAGTCTCAGTCTTTCTTTCTTTTTTTTTTTTTTTACTCTTATGCCATAGTCAAGGATAACAATTTTAAATGCTGAAATATGTTAAAAGCATTAATTGCACTAGTTTAAGTATTTTATTTTGAGCTAAAGTCACTCAAAACTTTAATATGACAGATAAGATATAGAGCAATAATTCTAGCTGTGACTCAGAACAGGGAACAAATCCTGACTTTGATCTGAGTAATAACACTTCTCTCTCTGATGACAAGGTTGTTTTCATGCCATACTGAGCCTTAACACCAGGAGCACCCAAAGAGCTGCTGGCTCTCAGCACAACAGAGGCACTTGGCAACCAGAGGGTGCTGGAGCTCACCCTGGGCTCAACCCTGCATCCCGGCCACGTGAGTGGGAGAGGACATCCCATGTCACAACCAGCACCCTGGAGCAGATAGGAGCTGCTTGTCCCCTTGCTCTTAATCTGTTTTAAGGCAGTCACGGAAATTAGCTTAGACCACTTCCGGAAAAAAAAAAATTGCGTTTTATCTCAATATACATAGACATGTAAAGCTGGAGAATTTTATACATTTGGTAGAGCAGTTAAAAAAGCAAAGTGACAGACACAAGACAGCAGAAGCCTTTGGAGAGAGAAGAGGCAGCTGGAACAAACATGTGAGGGACAAACATGGGATGACAGTGGGTCAGATCTCCCTCTCAAGGAAGAAGATGTTTCCACAGCTCTGGTTAGAGCTCACAGCCCCAGTGGGGAACATTAGGGTTTGGCTTAGCATGTACTCCCACAGTGATTTGTGGTGTAAAATGTGCATTCTAGCAGGAAAACATCAAATGAGCCCAGGGTTGGGAATTTAATCACATTCTATGCTGCTGAACCTGTGTGATAGTTCACCTTTAGGCTTGTTAATCACCTTTGGGGATACATTGAAGCTATTCAGGGATAGATTTCTAAAAGCACGAAGGACAAGCTGCCACATTAGTCCCACTTGAAGATACCTAGGCAGTGATTTGGGTGCCTGAAAATATATGCCCAACACAATTTAGATTTCCTGCCATATCCTGACTCATTGCAGAAGGCCGTGTTCCCATATACCTGTCAGTCCATATGGGTGTTTTGAGAACCAGAAATCATCTAAAAAAGCCCTAGTCACCTATGTTTAGGAACCTGAATATCTCCCTTAAAGCAACAGTGTGCTCACAGCTATTTCAGCTTTTAACAGAAAGGAGGAAAATCTGCTCAGTTCTCCAAGCTTTTTTGGGTAGGTCAGTTCCACCTATTTTACAAAACCACAGTGAGCTGGTGGTCTTTCAGTCTGCACAGATTTTCCTATTTTTTTAATGTTTTGATTGGGAAGAAGTCAGACTTCAAAATTTTGTGCCTCAAGTTAACCTAGCGTTATTGGGTTTCAGAGTAACTTCCATTTGAAAGAACCTAACTTCTCCACCTCAAAGGCCACCCTCCTTACTATGCCAAATATTTTGAAGGAGTGTTGTTCTTAGCAGTTTGTTTGGAAAGTTACAGGAATCCAGTTAAGCAGCATTATGAAGGAAACTTTTTAGAGTTGTGTGACTTTCACAAAATATGTGCTACCAGAAGCTCTCTTTTCACCTTCAGCTACTCTAGTGATGGGTTTGATCAACCTGGTTTCAAAATCTGAAGGTCTTATGGGTCTGATCAAAAACCTACCAGTGTAAGTAGTATGACTTTCTTGAAAAGCATCCTCACTGTGCAACATCCCCTGCATACCCAACAATCTGAATGCCTTCCCAGGACTTCCCAGCAGGAGTGACCCAAGCTCTGTCTGGCTGAGGTTCCATCAATCCAGTCTGTCTGCTGTACCCTAGCATCTCAGTCCTCTCTGGCTCTGAGTCCAAGGAAACTCCTCATTTTGACCACCACGCTGCTTTTCTGCCTGAGCCTGTTAATGCCCAGCTTGGGCAAACTTTTCTGCCACTTGCCTGGTTTCAGCCCTCCCCAGTGCAAACCATCCTGTTCTGGATATTTTATAGCCTCTCACCCAAAGGACAGCATGCACCTTTCCCAGAAACTTCTGTCAAACTAATTATGTTGCCTCTTCAGTCTTCCCATCTCCACTCTGGACTCACAGAATCATAGAATAGTTTGGGTTGGAAGGGACCTTCAAAGCTCATCTAGTCCAACCCCCCGCCATGAGCAGGGACATCTTCAACTAGATCAGGTTGCTCGGAGCCCCGTCCAGCCCAGCCTTGAATGTCTCCAGGGATGGGGCACCTACCACCTCTCTGGGCAACTTGTGCCAGTGTTTTACCACCTCATTGTAAAAAATGTCTTCCTCATGTCTAGCCTGAATCTCCCCTCTTTTAGTTTAAAACCATTACCACTTGTCCTATCATTCATTATACCATATGCTACTTACATTACTCATTCAGCTGCCTCAGATTAGAAAAAATGGCAAGATGGTGCCTTCATTTGATTTAAACTTCAAACGACTTCTTGTCCGCTTTTGGACAAGAGGATTTTAATGTGACAATGAACTGTGAGGCCCAGGCCTCAGTCATCTTCTCTAGCCCTTGAGTAAAAGCTGCCTGGGATAACTGGCAAGCCTGCAACACATATATACAAATCAGGCAAGGAAATTCATTGTCAGATGATATCATCACAGGCAAAGGCACATAAAATGTGCTAGGGGTCTATGCCGTAAGCATCTTGGATTCTTAGTGTCCAGCTCTATTTTCCTCAAGAGACTTTGATTTTCCAAAAAGTAGTAGACATCTAATTTCTGAAAGTCAGATCATTAGACACTTAGGGAACTCAAGACCTAAAAACCAGAGCTACATTAATATATATTCATTGTGTGTATACATGCAGAACATATATTAATTTTGAATGAAGGCATATAAACCCTCAAGTTTCAGTCCATTAAGTCAGAAATTGCCAGAGGTCATGAATAAATTTCATCAATGGACAGGTTTAAATTTCAGTGACTGCTTAAGGAAAAATTGTATTTTTGCCTTGCTTTAATTGCCACAGGCTATGGTTTCAGAGGAAAGAATGACTGGCTAAGCAGTCAGCAAAAAAATGATACCATTAGCACACGATATATTGTGCTATTTTCTGTGCCATGGATTCTCTTCCATATTGCTCCATCTTACCCAGATCTCACAACAAACTCCAATCCATCTGTCTGCAGCCTGGCTGTTATTCCTGCTAAGATCAATGCCTCCTGGTTAGGTTGTAGATATTTAATTGTTCCCAGATGTGTAATGTACAGACTGGGGCTTTACTGTACATATAACACTGAGGATAAAGGGTCTGTGACCACACCTTTCTCTGAGCAAAAGTCACTTAACACATTTTTGCATTACAGAATATCCCACAGTGAGATCTCACTGGAACCAGATGTTCATAGCAGAAAGCATATGGCAAGAGGATGTAGATCCATTTTTAAAATCCTCTTGAAAAGACATTGTAGCATAGCACAAATTCTGCTGAAATTCATGCTTATAATCCCAAAAGCCTTTTCCCAGAAAAAAAAAGTACATATCTCTGTTTTCATTGCTTGTGAATCATTTCCACATCTATTGATCTCCAATGGTTTGCAAAGAAAGCATCTGAGAAGAGAATTTGACTCACAGTGTACAAGGTGTGCATGAAACTTGAATGAATGGAACATGTGTGAAGAATTACTGAATGAGTGTTTGTGCTGCAGAAACAGAGACAATGGCCAAATAGAAGTCAGTCTTTGTGTGTTGCATAAATATTTAATCTCAACCTGAAGAGAGAGAAATTTCCATGCTGTTTATTGTATCATGTCATCTCATATTATATACTGCCTGTCGGTCCATGACAGCTGCCTAATCTGTTTATGTAGTTGGGCTTAATCAGGTGAGTTCGTTCTTATTGCATGGATTAGAGTGTCTGACAACAGACCTCTTTTAAAATTGAAAGTCTCTGCTAATACAGACAAGAGCAGGACCTTAAAAAACACTCTAACCCAATGCCCCAGGCTAATGAAGGCTGAACCGGTACTTCAGTGGTTCATTTAACCCTCTGAAGCCCACAGATATTCCATTTGCCAAAAGGGTTAATCGCTGTGCCCCGCTGGTACAAACTGCACCCAATAAAAGCCTACTTGCACGGTCAGATATACGGGTCAGATATATGTCCTTTGTGCCAGCAAGGCAGAGTTCCATCACAGAGAGGAGCATTTTGCAGCCTGTGGCAGGCAGGTGTCCGGCACTTGCTCCCCTCCCGCTGGCTCTCCCACCTCAGGGACCAGCACAAGGAGGGTGAGAATCTGGGGTCACTGCCTTGGTGGCCAGGTCTCTAGTGGCCACTGCAGGTCTGGCACTGCTGCGAGTGCTGCTCCAAAGGGTGGCAAAGGGAGTACAAGAGTTTACAAGTGTCTGAGGAAGTATATAAAGAGTCACACTTCAGATCTTTCTATATGAAATTGTCATAATTTGCCATCCTTAAGCACAAGGCAAGATACTCTAGTAGAAATGTTACTATTTCTTGACTGTATTTGTCCTTGCCAATAACAGGAAAATTGCCAGTCATAGTCAGTAATCTCCCCCATTTTTGTTCACATTGCTCTTCACTTGGGATCTTTCATGCAACTGAATTTTTTTAAAGTACTTGGGGGTTGGAAATGCTTCCAACTGCATTTTCAATACATAGGAAATAGTCAGCTGGACATTACTTCCATGGCTTGGCATTTAATAATGTCCAAATATATGAATCATGTTACAAAACAAATGTGATATGGCAGCCTGTGCTCAGAAAAATAAAATACTGATTTGGTTCATAGACTTGTATTTTAGTTCCTATCTGTCTCTTTTACTTAAAGAGACATAAGTTGTCTTACTGAATTTCAGTGTTCACAAAGAACTCGTACATGGCATATGTAGACACAACAACAGGAAACTGAAATACATGAAGAGCTGGTCCAGCATGAGAGAAGAAAATGTGTAAAATCATGAGGGCAACTAGGAATGCTTTTTATAATTTTCGAACTGAGAAATGTGTATCTGATAGGTATTACATTGATTAATATTTGATTTTTAACAAATTAGTAAAGCATCAGTTTCAGATACTCAAAGGAGTCACATTTTGTTTGTAAGACAGAACCATTTTTATTCCATGTTTTTATAAAGCCATAAACCCTTGAAAGCGATTATATGATATTGATATATAATCCTTCATACAACTGGACTTTCTCCGTTATGATCTGAAAGCACTTCTCTTCCACTGATGACTGAATTCTGACCGTACCCTTTTTAGAGACATTTTTTTATGTTTTGGAGATGAGTGACTGAAACACAGGTTGTACCTACACTGGGAACGCTTTACTGGTGTAGGATGTCCTGTAATTTTTGGGAAGGAAGTCCACTTAGTCTGTTGGATTGCTTTGTACTGCTGTAATAAAATAATTTTAGCATTCAAATGAAACAAGGTATCCTAGTAAAGGCACAACATTCCTAATGTGACTGCAAGCCTAAATTCTTCTGGGCAGCTCTTCTCTATCTAAATAAAAAACCTGCTGGAGCAGATTTTTAGGATTTTCTGCTTTTGTCTGGACTTCACGGGCGGATGCTTCACAGCCCTCGGGTACAGCTGAGCGCGGCAGCAGCTCTGGCCACGCTGCCGCAGGGTCCGACGTCCGGGAGATACCAGCACGAGCAGCAGGTCAGGCCGTGCTGGATGTGCCGTGTGGCACCGGTGCTGCCCCGTGGGTCCCTGCACAAGGGCCAGCACTGTCGGGCTGTCCAAGCTATCAGTGCAAATCAGCAGCAGAGCCAGAAGCAAGAGTTTATGCCATTGAAAGACAGGCCCTGCAATGAAAAGCAGTTCCCATTGAGTTCCCTCAGCAATGTTAATGAAGCCTCTTTTCATTAGGTCAGCTGTGTCACTACATGGCATTTCTGGGATAGCAGCTGGTTTCTGTGCACTGTGTGGTACACGCATTGGCTTTGAGACTCTCCGGGCAGGGAAGATTTATGGTGTCTATATATTCAGGGTGTTTCAAAAAGATGGACCAAATTTGCCAATATACTGCTTTGAAATTAAGTCCATCTTTTTGAAACACCCTGAATATGTATCAAATGTAGGCCATGTTGATATAGTTGCTGATACTTCCCATAGTGTCGACAGATAACATTCTCACACAAGTCAATGATTTCCATACGGCCTGCTTAGTAGTATCTGACTTGAAAGGTACCTGGTAACTCTAGAAATACCTGGCAAACAAAGAAAAATCCTCAGAATTTCTACACAGAAAGAAAGGAGATTTCAGAAAATCCAGACATATGGTAGCATTAGTCTTCAGGAATATGAAAATTTAATAAATGAATTCTGAAGCAACTTTTCTAGGCTACATCCTGTTTTCATTTTTTTTTTTTTCCGTTGCATTGGTACTAGTGGAAATGCATCTGTCAGTTTTTAACCTTAGTTTCTGTAGCACTTCTCTTTGTAATCAGACATATTTATTAGAGTCAGAAAATTCTTTACCTGGCACTAGTGAAAGACCAGAAATAAATCACATAAAAAACTGTATAAAGTCTACAGACTTCAATATGGGGAGCTAAATGTTATGCAACCTGTTTTAACTGAGCTTATATGGCATTAAATCACTGCAATAATGGAAAAAAAAACACTGTGAGGAATTGGTTTATCATGTTTTCACATTTGCCAGTTTTATTTAGAAGTATGTAAAATCAATGAGAACTTTCAGGCCAAGCTGCATGTGAACTATTATCTGTTAGTTTTATACCTTTGCTCCCACCTACAAACACAGTCTGGGTCACGAATCCCTGTCCTCCTGAAACATGGTTTTGGGTGCTTTACGTGGCAGGTCAAGGGAATGTTCCTGCCAAAAGGATTTCACCAGCCAGATGAGCACATACCTTTGGTTAGGATTCCCTAGCCCCGTAACCCCTGTCTGAGGACTGTGATGCTCAAGAAAAAAATCTTTTTTCTTGCCAAAAGAGGGAATGAATGAGCTCCTAAAACAAGCACTGGCACATTCCTCTGAAGCTTTAAACAAACCTTCCAAAATGTGATTTCAAAATAGATTATTCTCGAGGTGGATTTACAATTACCAATACACTCCTCACTGACTTGGAATAATGTTTTAAGAGGGAAGAAGTCTTTTTTGTGGTTATGGTCCAGGAACTGTATGGCTGAGGTATTTTCTGGGGCAGCTGTAGCCTCATTGCATGGATAGGTGAAGGTCTCAGGAAAATGCTTTAAAATGTGGATGCATAAACTCACTTGCCCATATTTTGGGAGCAAGTTTGAAAACAGAACCTTTAATCTCTTTTTACTGCATTTTGCTCAGCTTCACAGAGGTCTGCTGGGAAGCTTAATTGGTGCCTTTTTGGTCCTTCAAGAGTAATACTACAGAAACGCAGAATTTTGTCACCTCTAATTCTTTTTGCTCCTGAAGAATAATCAGCACACAAGTTCAAGTGATAATGGCTGAACACATCTTTTACCAGATATACGCTGTGCCTTTAGGGTCATCTCTGTATAAAATACAGTGTGCAGCATACATAGGGTGTATTCTCAAATGAGATATTCTCCATGTCCCCATCTAACAAGGGGGGAAAATAACAGATATCCTCCTTCCTTTCCTCTCCATCAGGATCTGCCCGAAGAGCAGTCTGGCTGGAACCTCCAAGGGAGGATGGTGTATTTTGTTTCCTCTGTGCCCTTTGTCTCCACTGTATCAACACCCAGAGACCACGCTCTTACTCTGCCCATCTCTAAAGTCAGTAAAAAAATCATCTCCATGTGAGTCAAATGTACCATTTGTATTTTGGTGGCAGCCACGGCATGCAACCCTGCACATGAGTGAGAAAGTGGGCCTGAAAGGCTTGGAGAACTAATTATCTAAGGCTTGACTTTCTCTGAAACAAAAATGTGGGAGTTTCTGTCAATTTGTTTCAGTAACAAAATAACTAGCATGCAATAATTACCTTATTGCATGTAACTTCTCTTCCTGTGGTGGTCTTCTCCAAATTACATCTCAGTAAAATAACAGTCCTTCCCTGGGGCCTTTCCCAAGTGGGAAGCTCTGGAGTGAGAACCAGAGAAAAAAGCTGGATGCTGAGTGACAGGCCACACTTATCCCCTTAACAAGGCTGAGTTAAGGAGACACAAGACTGTCCTTCCAGCAAATAGCACTGTCTGTAAGAGCGTTTCCTGAACAATTTCTGATGGCAAAGGAGAGATTCATTCTCAGGATATTAGCGTCTTGTCTTCACCATGGTTTTAGAGTAGGCAACTAACATCAGCTTTACCTTCCAGAGCTAAAACACCCTCCATTTTAGTCACTGAATACATGGTATAAACAAGACCAGGGGTCCTATCCCATGTTTGCCTCTTTTTTCTGCCAGGTTTTGCTCCTCCAGGAGATCCTGAAAAACAACACTTCCCGTGATATGGGAAGCTGGGGCACTGAAAGAGAGGGATGCAGCTGAGAGAAATGCCACAAGTAAATAAATACCATCAGGATAATTTATTTATCTTTCTTTATGCTTAATGGAATTACTGTTTTGCAATCCAGCCCAGAGAGACTGAACTCCCCTTGGTATCCTGGAAAAAGCCTTCTAATGTCACCAGATATTTATTACTCTGCTAGTTAGCTGGTGGTACTGCCTCTTTATCTTCATATTTTTAAATTGTTTTACATTCTGGAGATGTTAAAATAAACATGACTTTGTGATTTTTGGACCAAGAAAGCAGAGGCCAAAGGCCATTGGGAAAAATGATATGTGATTAGAAACTGTATTTTTGCCATACGATCCCTAGCTGCACAGAATCACAAAAGGTGAGTAAAACAAAGTATTTTACGCATATCCTAGCATTCCTTCTGTACCCATCTCACTCATTGACCTCAGGAGGAGACTTGGGCATTCAGGGAAGTCAGAGCTCAACTCTCAGGATCAGACAAGGGCCTCTGATATATCCATACTCATACATGTTTAAAGAGCCTAAAGAGGCAAATAGGTGCCCAAGTACCTCAGGTAACTTGGGTACCAGGTACCTCTAAAAATTCCATTAGGTGCTTTAAATACACCCAAAATAATGCCGCCATGTTACAGCATGCCTGTATTTTATTTATGTACACCTGAGTTAAACACACTTAAATTAACTTCTAAAAAGCTTAAACCACTCATTGCACTTTTCTGGGTGCTCACCATGGCACAGACCATGCACACACATAAGCAAAGAGGCTTTAAGTCTTTGTGTAATTATTTTCAAAGAGACCGCCTGTGTCAGCCTCAACATGCTGGTTTACAGGTCTTCTTTTATAACTAATACAGGAAAACAGGCACTTTTAGACACAATTTTGATTGAAAGTAGTTGTCTAGCAAGAAGTAGACAGAGTGAAAGTGTGTATTTCTCACCACCATTTGCACTGGGAACTTAGGGCCATGAACTCAGGTACAGCTGTCTACACTGCAGATAAGCTGAGCTGGATGAGATGAATCCTACACTTGAAGACTTGCTTACCATTTCTTGACATGGTTTCCTGTGTGTAAAGTTTACTTTTTCACTTGAAGTTTAAGTTTGGAGTGCAGGGGATATGTGGCACCTAGATATTTTGGTACAAGACAATCAGAGGCTATGGACACCACTGTGATATTGACCCTCACGGTGGTTGATTGCACAGTTCACAAAATGAGGACTACACCACTGTCTTGATTCTGCACCAAGGGACTCCTCCCTATCCTGTCTACACCAGAACAAATGTACCCAACCATCATAATCAAAGTGTAAATGGAAAAACAGACTCTTTATTTTGCTCCATATATCCCCGATTTTGAAGACTGCTGCTCCAGACTTCCATATGCTTTCTCACATTCCTCTGACTGACCATTAGCTGCTTCTTTGTGAGCTGAAGGCTATGACTTGCACCTGATTTCACTTGAACCTGTGGCAGCAAGCACCTTAAGTCCAGATGTGTTTGGGGTTTATTAGAGAGCGGGTTTGGACTGGGGAATTTTCTGAGCAGGGTGATCCAGTCACTCTCTTTCTCAGAAATCCATACTTAAAAATTTTTTATTCTCTCTCAGCTGACTCCAAAGATTTCTGCACTTGAAGGCACTTCTTCACTCACTGAGCATTTCATATGTCAATGTGCTATCATTACCACATTTAATTGAATGATTCATTATAATGATATGCCAGTCCATATATACCATACAGACAAATTTGTAGTGTTTCTTTGGCTCACAGTAATTTTAACAGTCCTCTAATTCTTTGTGTTATTTGAAGAACAAATATTCCCCATGTGTGTGAAAGAGAGAAAAGGAGATAGGGTATGCAGAAACTCCTACAGGCATACATGTCAAAACACACTGTTATACGTTTTGTCCCTGCAGGATAATGGTGAGACATCCACATTATGTGGCCTACTTTTCTCATAGAGGCAAGATTAAAGTCTTGAGAACTGAAAAATGCATTGAACGTTTGTTTCGTATTTCCTTATCATGCTCACATGAAGATCCTGGTGTGATAAGTGCAGACTGTCCCTCCTCCAGCAGCCTACAGGACCACAACCTACTGTGGGAGTTCTCTAATCTGTTTTTTTAAATGAAGCCTAAATTAGACATTTTTGGAAATAATCCAATGGCTATTAGAACAAGGAAAAAAAAAAAAAAACATCCCAAAAACTTCCTGCAGAATGTTTGGGGCTAGATCTCAAAACAGTAATATTTTTTGCAGTAGAAGTTATTCAGATGGATGTCCTGGTCAAATTCCAGTTTGAATAATTGCATTTTGTTGATTTGCAGTAACCCCCTGTTTCTGTAGTATAATGTATCCCATACCACTATGGGTCTGGAAGATGGCTGGATGCATTTTTTCCTGTCCAAACATATTTCAAATCGAATCTGATTTTATGTTGCCTGCACCACTGACTTCCAGTGAACTTCTAAGTAAGATTGACTTTGTCTGCACAAATGTTTGGGCAATATGAATTCTCTATGTAATTTGAGTAGTCTAAGGCAGCTTATTTTTATGACTCCTGTTATTGTGATAGCTGGATGCTGAAAGTTGATTTGCTTAGATTTTGATCTCATGTGAGGCTTTGCACACTCTTGCCTTATGTTTGAAAGCACAATAAAGTGAAAAATCCCTCAGAGCAGTGGTTTCCCAGACACTGTTGCCAGGTGAGCCTCCAAAGCTGAATGAATTCTTAAACTCCTTGGGCCCCAGGCACCCGAGTAATAACCAGTAACCACACGTTCAAGAGAAAAGGGAGCATCCTTGCTTTTGTGGTTGCTTCCTAGTTTTGCATCCTGTCTGAAATGGACAACAGCTGTCCTGGTTTAAGCTTCTCTCCCTTAGAAACAGGGCAAGGCATTAACAAATACTATCGATGTTAGATGAATTAGCTGGGTAGAAAATCAACATAAAGCATGTTGATCTTCACCTCTTCATTAACTCTTCTGGTAGCTATGTATGCAACAATGTTTATTTTAAAAAGCAAATGAATACATTTATAAGTATTCATTCAAAGGTACTCATGAACTCTAGAAAAGCAGAAAGCCTATGTTGATAGCAATACAACATTTTTTAAAATTTTAAACAGCATTTAAAATACAGACTCTCCTAAAACTCTGTCAATTTAATCAGAATTTAGCTCAGAACTGGTTACTTATGTCCTTGAATATATAAAATCATGCTAGGACATCTTTCAGATAAAACTTACAAGTTTCCCCTTTTTTGGCTTCACTAAATATGTCCGTATTTCATAAGGTTGAATCAGCACAGACTGACCTGTAGCAAATGGACAGATAATATGTATGTTATCCCTTGCAAGCAGAATTTGGAATATGCATGCAAGAATACTTTGTATGAATGTGTTATAGGGGAATAAAAAGCATCTACAGCCAGGAAACCTAGATTTTTGTGGCTTTGTCTTGACTTCCTCACTGCTATGAGGTTGCCAAGATATTGTAAACCTATTGCTTCGTTAACAGTACTAAAATTCCTCTGGAAAAGAAGGAAAGTTCTGGCTTTCCATAATGTTATCAAGCTTCCTTATCTCTTGATAAACTGAAAAATCCTCCTTTTGTCTCCCTGGAAACTCCCTACCTTAATCAGAATATTCTCTCACATACAAAGTACAGCTCCCTGTCTTTCTCTAAGCCAAGGTGCACACCTCTGCTGTAATGAGTACGTCAAGTGACAGCAGATGGCCAGGGCAGCCCTCTGAAGGTTCCTCCTTTTCTCCTGCCCCACAGGAGAGGCACACGGAGACCTCCCGGCTTTGTGAGAAAAAACTCCAAACTTCATTTCTGATGTCAGACCAGCAAATTCCCAGCAGTGTGGCAGAGAGATGGTTACCTCACCATGAAGTAATTTCTGCTTGTGTAATTAAATGCTATCGTAATGTAAACACAACAAAGAGGCCAGATTAAGCTTGCACTGGCACGTTAGCATTCACACTGAATTGTTGACATTTCAGTCTAATAACAGTCCTTTGATTGTGTGTATGATTTCATAAACTCTGTAAAAAATAGATTGGAAAAAATAAGACTGAAGCATCCTGTTATCTGAGATTTTCACACCACCTGTATGAATTATTAGGAGTGCTACTAATGATGAGAAGAGATTCAGAAGAAACTTGTCAAAATATTTGATGGAAATGTCTCTTTTTTGCCGCTTTCACATAGGAGCTATGCATGTGTCTGTTCAACGCTCACCCTCTAGCTAGGCTGGGAAACTGCTGCGGCTTTCATCAGCCCACTGTCTGTCCTGCTCCTGGGAGCCCATTGAGGGAGCTGATACCATCTTATGGCCCTAAACGGGGAGGTATTCTCCCATAGGCCCAGCTTCCAGTCCTCCTGGTAAAGTGTGGCAGAATGAGACTATCCTAGATAAAAGCTTGACTGAATTGTTTTTTGCATGGGCAAGAATAATTTTCCTTCACCCTCATTCTTGAAAATGGGTCAGGAAGAGTGACAAAGATTTTTGGAAACTCTTGAGGCTGAGCCTAATACATGGCAAAGTGAATTTCAGCCCAACCAGGTCAAGGCTGGCATTTGAAAGCAAGGTCCCTATAAGAGTAGGTGCCCTGTGGATGTATTGAATGAAAAGGTTCATCGTCAGGCACCAGTCAAGGGCAACATCAACAAAAGAATATGGATAATTTCCCGCGTGACCAGGGAATGAACATCACTGGTGTGAAAGCGTTTTGCTGGTAAGGCAGAGCTCTGGCAGTCCATCTGGAGGCAGATGGACCATTGTTGCCACCACCTCCTCGCACATTACAACAAGTATGAGGGTCTCAGGCCAACAAAAACAAATCAATAAACATGTGTGAGCTGTCAGGTGAGACCCTCAGTGCTCCTGCATGTTTTAAGAAAAACTGCTGTGGTTGGGAGGGCAGCAAGAGTGGTCCCTTTCAACAAAGAAAATTAAAAAAAAAGAAAAAAAAAAGATTACAGCCTTAGGGCTTCTCTCTCAATGCTTTCAGAGAGGAGATAGAAGAAGGGGTTCAGAGTGGGATTTAGCTACGTTTCATGTAGCACATAGGTTTTGGTCCTCAGTGTTTGGGCACTGAGGACTTTCAGTGACAAATTTGGAAAGCTGCTGTCAACAATTAGTCCTCAGTGGGTCATTTATCTGCACTGTGGATTATCCATGGCCTGAAAGCAAAGACACCAAGGTGATCCTACTGACTCAGCCTTGCCATTCACAGTTAAACTTACTTTGGGACTGGACTGAGTCACAATCCCATTCAGTAGACCTCATCCAAATCAAAATGGTGCTATGTTGAGCCAGCCCTCTGTTTCTATCAGCAGAACCCACAGAAATTTGGAAGCGGTGGTGCTGGACATCTTTCTAGAGCTCTGGGAGGGCTTGTTTGCTCATTGCCATGACCTGGCATGGAGCCATTAAAACTCCATTGCTGTTACTGGTGACAAGTCCTCTTTTCCCAAAGGTGCAGATCTGGGAGTGCACCTTAGCAATACTTGCAACAGTTTGGGTCTGGCTGGGCTTGTGAGCTCCAAGTCAGCACCAGACCCAGTGCTCCGGTGCTTTGTTCTCTTCCTAACAGACCTGGGATGCCCTGTTACGTCACAATTTCTGCAAAGTCTGTTTGCAAGCTCTGCAGCAGGTATTGTACAAAGCACAGCAGTTTATGAAGCCCAGGAAGGACCATGAGTAATCAGAAGCCTTCCTAAGACATTCATTCTCTAAGTAACTTGAGAAAGATTCTCTATTCAGCCAGGCACCCAGGGCAAGACCCAACTCCCCTAACTTTGGTTATCTGCAATTTAGGTGCCTGGTCTAAGTGAATAATCTAGTCTCTCTGGATGGAGTCTATATGGAGATATGCATCTTTAGAGTGTTATTCATCCCACCTACTGTAAACACCTATATTGAAATTGGGTGTATGCACTGTGAAAAAGTCTATCTTTCTCTATTGCTTATCAAGGAATTCTGTTGAAAATTTGCATTAGTCACCTACTTGATAGACAGCTGAAGTTAATTAATTCCATTCAGATGTTTTAGGGCATGTTATTCTTATTTCTTTTACTCAGATCTCCTGGGTGGTTATACACTTACTATCAGATTTCTTCATGTTGCTTTTCCAGTACTAAATAATATTTTTTCTCCTTTTCTTTGGGTGCAAGTCCTGTTGGTGTTTCAGTGCTTGGAGAAGATGGATGGGGTGTTGTATATGACCAGTTAGTTTGGATGGACATGGTCAGATGATCTTGCTTTCATTCTGCAGAAACAGTGTTCTGCACAGTTAGC
This sequence comes from Caloenas nicobarica, assembly GCF_036013445.1. Lineage (NCBI taxonomy): Eukaryota > Metazoa > Chordata > Aves > Columbiformes > Columbidae > Caloenas > Caloenas nicobarica. The sequence continues at coordinate 25,106,251 of NC_088246.1, read as the reverse complement.
ATTACTACATCTGCTTGGTGCAGCCCAAAAGGAGGAAATTGAAACATTTGCACTTACTTAAACATTGCATTTGAAATAGGCTATTAACTTGAGGATGGCACAGAGACTGATTGGTGTGAGATCCTTGTCTTTGGAAAGGAGTGCTCTGCAATAGCAGAAAAAGTTTGGTTTTTTTTTCCCTGAAAGAGCACTTAACAGGGATGCAATTCAGGAAAGGTCGTTTGAAATGTCTCAGCAATGGAAATTATATCAAGAACACTGAGAGACATTTTGTAAGCATTGACTTCTGGGTTTTGCCCTCACGGCAAAAAGACCGAAGCATTCATGTTTTCTTGGACAAGTTTGTTTGAGAAAAGGAAATTTCTAGTGTACATGGATAAATTTTCCTAGTCAAGGAGGAAAAATGGTGCCAATACCACCTTGTTGCATATTATAGGACATTCTGTGAGCTGCAAAATGTATATAAACATTCTAGAAAAAAAAAACTACAGAAAGACAACAGCATAAGGAATTACCATAATTTTAAAACAGTTTTTGAAGGAGGAAAATTAAATTAAGAATTCATTCACTACAAAAATATTTATGCCTCTCTTTTTTTGGCTATTATCTGTTGTTATTCCACTTTATTTTATTTAATTTCCAACTTTCAGATCTCTGCTTTTTGAAGTTTATTATTCATTTCTGACCAAATAGTGACAGCTGGCCTGATTTGTTGTCTGAGTTCTGCTGTTAGATCATGACTTTTTTAGAGATGGACATTATTAGAGAGGGTGAATGCCAAACACTATTCAGAAGCAGATTGCAGATATGCTTGAAGGCCAGGGCAGAGACACCATGGATTTAAGTCCAATGTGTCAAAATAGTGACTTTTTGAGAAGGGTTCTGAATTTGAGTTTTGGACAGTAGAATCCAAGGAATTGGTTTAGGCTTATGTCTCTTTTTCAGGTTGATTATAAATAAAATTGCAGTGAATTAACCTATTTAGAATGCCAGTCGATGCTTACAAGTGATGATGAACAGAATTAATATTCAGAAAGAAAACAGAGACCAGCACCAGATTCTTCTAATTATTATAAATGCAGTAAGGCTGAAAATGTAAGCTCAAACTAAACACCATCCTCTCGCAGTGTTTGCAGTACAGGTCACATTGAATACAACCAAGACCTCAAAGCGGAGGAAAAAATTTTCCAGCCTCCCACAGGACCATCTTGGTATTTTGACAAAATGTTGAACACAAACACTGTTACCTCCAAGCTAATCTGTTATCTGGAGTAGATCTTTTAATGGCTGAGTTCGTGTACTTTCTATGTGGTAGTCAAGTTGGCCAGCCATAAATAACACTGAAAAGAGACCAGAACAGTAGCTTAGATTACTGGCAGGAAGGTTCACTGACAGCCCTGACTTTAACATAATTCTCTTGAAATCAGTTACCTATCACAGAAGCTATTCAATAATTAAGTGTTATGGGAGGAGTTCTCATACAACATAATATAACCATATCTTAAACTAATGAAGACAGACCAGTGTAGGTCATCTGAAGTCTTAATCTCATATTTATTTTCTCTTTACATTCATGTGCTTTTGAATTTAAAAAAAGTATAGGAGATAATTTGTTTTATATATTAGATATCAGGGAAGTGAATTGTTGTCCTGGTGACTTCATAGTGAAGCACAGGTATCAGTAAGACTTCAGGGGCTCCTGGCTGTCCTGCCTGTTGTCCCACTATCACTCTGGGAGGACACGAGTCTCCTCGATGGTCCAGTGTTATACATGCCAGCCCATGCAGCTGTTAGGTAACCTTAGGTGTCCTAAGTTTAAGCACCAGATGATATTTTAAATAAGCAATGCTTTTAAGATCATACTGTGAAGATAATGATAAGCAGTAAAGTCCCATTGTCTGATCCACACAGATGTATCAAAATGTTTGACCTTGCCATGCATCTTTATATGATGCTTTATTTTTATGTTTATTTGTGTCTGATATTTAATCCTAGTAGGTTTAGAACAAGGAGCTGCTTTCTATTCTTGGCTCTGGATTTAGTCATAGGAGCTGGAAACTTAAAAATTTAATCAGTAAAAGTAAAGAAAAGAAAAAGACATGATGAAAACACAGATTTTTTCATGAGTCGACAGCTAAAACTATGTTGTATGTATGTTTTCATGAGTCTACAGCTAAAACAAGTGGAAAGGATTTCCACTTGTAAACTAAAGGAAAAAGTAAGAGTTTGACTGACCTGATTTACTTGGAGTTTCGCATGAACACCATTCTCTACATCAGAGATCTCATGCTCTTGTATCTAGCTACCTAAATGCCTATATTTAATTTTCACCCTTCCAATGACTTCGTTAACGGAGAGTTACAATGAAACTTGCTCACTCACTCAGCGCACAGTGAGATCAGTAACGTTGTAGAGATTGTAAAGCTTTTCCATAGCAGAAAGGTAGCATTGTACACACACTTTGGATGTAAATAACTACAAACATGTGCAACAAGACTAAATTAGGTTTGCACCAATGCATCAGCCTACAAGGAGGCAGTTGTCAATATGTTTATTCTGTAATTAAGACAAATTGAGAGGTTCCAATCAGTCTGGTTTACAGCAAGTGTCCACAAACAGCAGCACCGGCACAAATGAGGGAACAGCAGCACAGAGGTGAGAGGGAGTAGCCAGAGGGTGGGAAGTCAAGAAATTATTACGCTGGCTTTGTCAGCTGCATCCTGAAACTTTTAGAAACTTTAGGACTTCTGGAAAAATATGAAGGATTTCCGGCCCTCGGATCTGTAAAATCAAGACTGCATGTCTGTTCAATGGGTTGTGTTCCAGATCAGCCACGAATTATTGAATGGGAATTACTGGCAGAGTTTGTGACTCTGTGTCAGAAGATCAAACAGTCTTTATGATTCCTGTCCCTCGAATCTGTGGACTCTCTTTAGGGCTTCTCAAGTCTGAATTCAACCAGCCAATATTTTTCAGTAAGAGCAGGAGGAAGGACGATGCTTTTGATACTTGTACAAATTGCATTGTTTGTCTAACTGTCAGAATTATATCTCTGTATTCAATGGGGGTTAGGAACCTACTGCAGAATAGCTGTGCAACACCAGTTGACCAAAGGCCTGTTCAGTGAAACATTTCACCACTCATCTGTCGTTGGGGCTGCCAGTAATAACAATTAGCTTGACTTAATTGTGTATTTTAACAGCTGCTTAATATTACACAGATCTTTCCTTCACTCATAATGCGAGATACCTTTCTGCTGAATGTGGTTTCAATTAAGACTGTGTTCACAACTTTTCACAAGCTGTTGAAAAATTCATGTCCTGTGAGAAAAGTGATGATGCAGTAAATGCTACTGGGACAGAGACTAACTTTTTATTAGATGCATATTGAGCCCTTATGAATTTGTGACTCTAGATTAGCTGATGTGTGTGCCAAAGGGAAGATGGAACAGATTTAACAACTGCAGCAACATAAGAGGTGTAAAATATGCAGGTGCTGATACCAGCCAGACTGTATATTGGGAGGGAGTGTGTCCTTACAGCGGTGGCAAGCTGTAATCAATTGCATAGCGATGTACTAGTTAACTAGATTTCCTCGTGGTTGAGAAGTACCAAGCTGATGAAGAGCACTGTGAGTGAGCAGTACTGCAGCATTGCTTCTATTTAAAGCCTGTACCATTTGTTGCACAAGAAAAAATAAACTAAGTCAAATTTTTCAGAATGTCACAGGAAAAAAATGAAGTCTGGAATATCCACTTCAGCATAAGACAATCTCTCAGGTATTTGTGTGTGCGCCAAATGTATTATTCTTTACAAGATAGTAGTTACTGAGTTATTACCCCTCATCTTCACAAGGGGAATTTGAATTCCAAACTCTCTTAACAAGCCAATACTGTTACACTGACAATCCTCCCCAGATGCCCCAAATAATTCCTTGGTAACTGCAGGAAAAGTTGAGGAAGTTGTTATATATGTGGAATTACATTATGAGCACGAATTACTTTCATCTGGAGCAGATGTCATGCGTCCTTAGCTTGGCTTCTTCTCAGACATGGAAGGCATGACATTTATATGTCATTATAAATGGGCTGGGATTTGCAACTGTGCAAGCTTTTGGGTTACAGACATTCAGAAGTACAATCATCACCCTCTCCTCCTTTTTATTGTCCAGAAGCAAAGATTTTATAAAATTCTCTCCTCATATTCTGCCAATAAACATTTTAGTAATCCTAGCAACAATTTTTAGATGTGCTGTAAATATACTTGGCAAGCCACTGGATGCCCCAAGCCACTTTAAACAGCTACCTTCTGCTGAGTTTATGTATTTTGCAGATGTGAAGAACAGTGAGGCAGGGTGGAGCAGCACATGCAGGTCCCACAGTATTCATGCCTTTGGTATCTAGGAAGGTGGGAACTCCCTGCCTGATGACTTTTGACAGTGCTCGGTAGCACAGTATTTTTATTTTCTTTTGTAGGAGTTTCCCAATTTAATGGATTTTTTTAGGAAATGAATGCTCTTTGAGAATTTACCCCATTGTGAACTTGGTTGAAATATGTAACTTCTTGAAAAGTTGTTTTGACAAGGCATGGGTCTGCGGAAACCCAAGCTGTCACACAAATAGCAGCAATCCCATGGCTATGCTTCTGTAGGAACCTGGGTTATGTATCAAAAACTGCCACAGAGCGACTGATTCAGAAAAATGTCAGAAGCCGCAGGTGATGGTATCTTCTACTCATGCCCCTTGTTATAAAGTCCTACCCATGGGAGGACATTGTCCAAACAACAGGCCCATCTCCTAAACAGGTCTCTAGCACCTCTCAAATCCTGAGGTTTAAAACCTGAACTTACAAATAGCTTTTATTAACATAGCATTAAATACTGCTTAAAGACCAGATTGCTCTGTGAGCATTGGTTCCCACAGTGACCCTGCCTTCTCAATGGCTGGTGTCCCATGTCGAGATTCTCTGACGAAGACACTCAGTGACAGTTTTCCCTCAATATGAACAATAGTATTATCTTTCTCATCAAGAGTCTTAACTATTTTCAGATAGCTCATAGGAACTTTATAGATCTAAGTAAGTCAAATCCCAGAAGTTAAAAAGTTAAAGTATATACATAGATACACACTTATACAAACAACAAAAATATATGAGACTCATTTTCACAGGAAGCCAGGCTAAAAATTAACCCACATTACGCCCTTTCATGCTGGCCATGCAAATATGTCGATTCAAACAAATAAACCCTGCTGGTTTTCTCACACAGCAGAATGATTTGCTTCCTGTAAGAACTGAAGGCTCCATGCATACCCCAGTTTCTGAGCCAGTTTCCCCAAATAGTCCCAGAGCAATCTTTCCTCATAATGGTCTTTCTTGATTTAAAGACAATAAAGAGCATAGGTTCACAGTAGAAGAGATTGTTCCTGCTCTGAATCTTCAGAGAATTCAATGGGATTTTTGTAGGACGTTTTTACACAGGTAAAGGTGAACCAGTTACTGTGTTAATGATCCTTGCTGAGTTTAATGATGAAAAGAACTGACTGTCAAGCTGATGCAAAAGACTGGGACATCTGAAAATCTTCCCCAGCTACTTCCAAAGCAGCAGCTTGAGTCTCTTCTTTGGGAATTTAGCCGCACTGGGGAGTTGTCTTTGCTGTGTTTTAAGATCTCTTTGACTGTAGCTGTGAATGTTGGATCAGTGGGGTACTGCTGCTCTGACTTGTTCAGAAATGAGCCCAAAATGCAAAGTGTGGGTCCAGATTTGAATCGAGAATTCAAATGCTGGAGAAATTCAGGATATTTGGATATGGGGTTTTGATCTCAGTGCTATGGATAGAGGCACAACTGGAAGGAGCCATCCTCTACTTTGGCCCTGGTTTTGTAGGGGTGGAAAGGTTTACATTTTTATGATGAAACATGTAAAGCTTTCATCAGAGCAGGCTTCCTGGCAATGACTCGTGCTGCCATCATCACAGGCAGCCCAGTGCATTCACCTGTCGCTCTGCGCTCCAGCCCCTGCATGCCCAGGACAGAGCAGGTAGGACAAGATAAAGGAGCCAGCATGCAGATATGTTTTTTGGGTTTTTTTGGAAAAAGCCCTACAGGAGTTTGCACAACATAACAAGTCCAAGCAGGTAACAGGAGGACTAGTATTTTTCCCAAACACCATGATAGTCATAATTACAGTCATATAAATCAATATGATGAAAGAAAACTCACATATTTCCAGATGCCCATGGTAAACCTACTTACTGTAAATTAGAGCCAGAGTTATGTGTGTGGAAAACTCCTATAATTTGGGCCTCAGCTGCAAGAAAACCTGTAAGAAAAGACTCTGAGCTGTGACTTTGTTTTCATCACAGCATTTTTTTATTTCTCTTATTATTTCTTTATCAAAAGAAAGTTGGAGTAGCAATATTCTCTTTTACAACAGCCCTATTATTCATTTGGGAAAAAAATACACTAAATGAGTTGAATGATTACCTTTAATTACCATTCACTGACTAAGCTATGTCAGACAGAAAGATTCCTATATTAAAATGAATGCTTTTGAAAAATACATCAAGCACATTGCTGTGATTTGTCCTGCCAGCCGATTCCAACATGAATCCTTCCTCAGCATTGCAACACAGAACTGAGGTCTCGCCAGAATTTCAATAGGAGTCATTGCACAGAGCTAAATGATGAATCTTCTGTGAAAAACTATCAGTACCTCATCTGTTATATTTTGTTTCATAACAATAATTTGTAGCTTATTGATTCTTTGAGACTTACCTTTTCCTACCAGATGGCTTGATATTATATTTCTTCCATTAATAAGCATTATTAGTGATAGAAGATGATTAATTAATAAATGCTCACATATCTTTTATTGTTTACCCAGTTTTATGGCCAGGACTCTGCTTTGCCAATGAGTTTCATCACCAGAGCTTTAATAATATTGGGATCTTTTACACTAATGGCCAGCGTGCAAACATCGCATACCTTCTTTAGAGCTTCTAGTTATAGGGAGATACCCTCTAGAAAGAATAAGGGGGTGGGTTTTCTCCAGTCATATGATATATGCTTAGAGATGACTGTTGGTTGCCCTACACACACAGCTTGAAAGTGCCTTTCTGCAGCTCAGTAGAAGCTCCCAAAGGGCTGTATGACAGGCTGCTGTTCTGGCCCCGCATGTTGCCTCTGCTCTGTGCCGAGCTCTTCCAACTGGGACGGAAGTTTTGCTTTACACAACATGACCTACAGTCTGTTTCCCATTGTTGTGGCAACACCTCCAGCTGGGAGAAATCCATCCCAACCCAAGCCACAAGCCTCCCAGCTCTGCAGTACCTGCAGGCCATTGTAACTAAACTAATTTGCCCACCAACGATTTTGTTATGTTTTGCTTTAACAGAATATTCCAGTGATAAATTGGTTTCAGACTAATTTTCTGCTCAATCTAAATTGTCATCATGGGCTGCCAGACTGCAAACACCAGAAAGAAGGTCTTGCCCAAGAGGATTCCCCACTAGGATATCATCAGGGAGCCAAGCAAGATCTGCAGGAGCAGGCAAATGACCAGAAATATCCCACCTGCCCCCCCTTTTCCCTCTGCCAGTAGCAGGGGCTGGTGGGGCTCCCCCATCCCGGCATCCCCGGATCGCTGCCCGGAGCATGCCAGCCCAGGGACACCCTTGGGGACTGCGCAGGTTCTCGATGGTTTTGGGGACGGTCTACTGTCCTGTCAGAACGAAATGGTGCTGGTAGCCACTGAGGGGTGTTTCAGCCATGTGCAGGGCATGAGCACTTACAGGGGAACATTGAAAAGGGGCTGCTATCTGCTTCACCTGCAGCCAAGGGCTGTGAGTTGGTGGATTAGCATCTGAGGCTTTCCATGCTGTGGTTTCTGCCAAAGGTGGTCCTCAGTGCCTTCCATTTTTAAGGCAAATATTCTTTTCTTCTAAGCAAAAATCATCTGAAGTTGTTTAAAGTCTGAGTCTTATTTTGCCTGTATGTCGCTAAGAAAATGTACATAACACATCATTTATACAGAGCAAAAGTGAACACATTTTCACAGCCATAGGTTCAAGGGCACAGCACACACAACTATATTTAATTCTGCTCACTTATGTTATTAAGCTCTCATGCCAGATCAGGAGCATTAACATTTTTGGATTCAGGCTATGGAAAGCTAAGTGATATGGCAAACATTTCCAGGCCTCACTGTCTAACTATCGTGATCTAAAGTCATCCCTATGGAAAAGCTTGTTCAGAAGGAATGTGAGACAATCAAAACCCTGCAACACAGTTGAGCTTCATAAATGACACCTTAAACCTCCACAGATGTATTGTGTTTTGGTTTTTTTCAGGCAGCCTTTTCTTCTATAGCTCATGTGAATTCTGTTTTACTTTATCAAGTGCTTTTGTAAATTTGGGACTTTTTTTTTAATTGCAAAGAGGGACTCCATTGGATCGTGTTTAGCGACTTGGAGGAAGAGTCATGTTTACTGTTGAGGGGACCAGTCCCACTGCTGTTGTAAATGTTTTACAAACTTCTCCTGGAAAGAACAGAGCCATTCACTTTGGTGACTAGATATGGATTGACAGCCTTACTTCAGAGCACTTCCATTCAGAATACTATCCAAATATTTGGATTTTTTTTCAGCAGGATTTTCAGCAGGGCCTGTTAAAATGAATGGATTTTTGGCAACGAAGTCTGGAAAGTTTCTTTCAAAAACGCTTTATACCCTAGAGTCCTAGCTTAGACATCATATTGTATCCAGATATCTACAGTTTGCATTAATATGTTACTAATCTAATTAATCTTAATTAATTAATCTTACTAATTATATTCCCTAGTCTGTAGTAGGAACCCAATCCTGTTCCATGTATGGAAAGAAGTAGATTTCTGTCATGCTCATGCTGAATATAAGAAATCTGCTTATAAGAACAGTAGTGAATGATCAGGCCTAGTATCTAACACCAGATCTACTAACCTGTAATTGCATAATAGCTGACATGAGTAAAACATGATAATATAAACTCATATTTGCTATAGACAGCAATTACTCCATTAGAGAATTCTTTCCTGCCTTTTTGCTGGTATTCACCCTGACTACTGAATTTGGGTATTTTTGTTTAAATAAATGATTCACAAATACAATTTGTGATTGGGAGAATAATAGTCAAGATAAGTGAATCACATTCAGTTAGTAATGTATTGGTTTATTTTTCTTCCTGCTCCCAATTCCATTAACTGTGAACCCATCTTTTTCTTTGATTTGCTTGATTTCTCTCAGAATTAATGCAGAAAAAAATGTAGAAAGATGCAGACTGCCTCAAAAAAGTAAGGAAAAAAATAACATCACCATTTTTTCTACATATGCCCAGTAAATTTCTTATTGTAGTAGGAAGCATTTAAAATCAGACAAGCCATACCATAATTGGAGTATAGTTCATGAGAAGGAGCAAACTCAGCCTTATGTTTCCAGAACTATACTTAAGTCATGCAATAATAGCCAAACCAATGTATTATTTTATCAGATAACACTCATTAAGGTAAACTGGAAAACTTGCTCTGAAATATATATTGTGGTTTTATATATATGTATTTTTACATATTTTACAGGCAGTAGGAGATTAGTGAGGATTTAAGTTGTTCCACTAGAACAATTCAACTATAAACCTTGAGCACAGGCATGTGCAAGAGGCATGAAACTATTCAATGTTTTATTGCACTAGTTACAATGAACATTGTATTTACAGCTTTCTTTTGACTGTACATTAAAATGATACTGAACAGAAGCAGGTAAAACAGAAACTTTAGTCTTTAGCTCTCCTGGTTTCCACAACAGTCTTGGAAAAAAAAAAAAAAAAAGAAAGAGAGAAAGAAAGAAAGAGAGAAAGAAAGAAAGAGAGAAAGAAAGAAAGAGAGGAAGAAAGAAAGAGAGAAATAAAGAAAGAGAGGAAGAAAGAAAGAGAGAAAGAAAAGAAGAGAGAAAGAGAGAAAGAGAGAAAGAAAGAGAGAAAGAGAGAAAGAAAGAGAGACAGAGAGAAAGAGAGAAAGGGAGAAAGGGAGAAAGGAAGAAAGGAAGGAAGGAAGAAAGGAAGGAAGGAAGGAAGGAAGAAAGGAAGAAAGAAAGAATTATGAGTCAGTTGTAACAAGCCTCAAAGCGGATATAGAATCCAAGTTAATGATATCCTGTAATCTGATCCTGAGCGGACACAGACAGCTGTTCTCAGGGCCCTAATGAACCATACACATTTACAGATCACTGATTAGGAGAACTTGATACTAGTGGGCACAGACAAGTTCTAACACTATTTGAAATAGCTCTGGCGGTATTAAATAACAGGGATCTGTTATCATGTGGTTACCTGTCTGTAAAATTCCAATTTATCTTCATTATGCTGCTGCTTTTCTCAGAGATGAAAGTGGGAAAGGCTTGTCATCTTTGATACTACACCTGTTGCTTTAACTCTTTGTGCTTCTTTGGTAAATGAACAGATTCCTCGGAGTCAGGTTGCAGAGAGAAGTTCTGCAGTGGAGAGCTGCTCTGGACACATCCATGGCCCTGCTGCCTCCTGTGATGCTCCGTGGACCAACAGTGACTCCAGCCAAAACACACAGAAGGATTTCTTCTTGTTCGATGACAATAGTCACTGTTTGATGGTGAGGGTGTGCAATATAGTCCCATGCAAATAACCATACAAGAAAAGATGTCCAGTTTCAAGAAACTGGAAATACTAAGAAGACCAGTAGTAGTAGTGATGCCAATTATGCTACGGGGCAATCCAATGTGCTCGATTTATGTATCTAGCTTCTGCACTTCTTTGATGATCTTTCGAGTGCTTAGCCCAGTCTGCAGTTTGAACATCTAATTTCCATTAGAAAAATGAGGTGGCTTCTATATACATGCGTTCATTTGCAGTGCAGTTTGCCTACCTCTTTCCTTGAAGGCAGTAATAAGGTAAAAGTAACAGCACTGACCCTTTGCATAACAGGAAGAGACTAAAGCATGCATCATTATTTATGGCTGGTCTTCAGCTGATGAGGACTCAACATATAAAATACTGCTAAACACAAAGTGATCTTGCTAGACAACTGGGACTTCAGATAATCAGGGATGAAAGAGATATTTAGGAATGAAGGATGTAAACCTTTTGATTTCACTTTTTAAAGAGTGACTAAACTAATCTCTCATTAAGCATTACAACTTTCATTTTAAAAACCCAAGTGTGACTTTAAATTTGTGAGTTTTCCAGGTACTTTTCTTCACCTGGGTTTTCTCAAAATGAATTATTCTGTAACATTTTTTGCCTGTAAGTAATCAGCTTGGTCCTGTGTACACGTACAACCATTCCTGTCACAGAGAAGGCAAAAGTCGTGTGTCAAAGCAACACCTGACACTGAAAATAAGCTCACTTGCAGCATCACCTGCTGGTCCTGGAATTACCATTTCCCTCAACTTTGCTGCTTCCCAAAGTGGCTGAGCAAAATGAGTAATACCTGTACTGACATCCTTGGGATAATGGTTAGTTTAAAACCAGAAAAACTAAGAATCAAGTAATTATGGCTGAAATCAAACCTGTACAACAGCAACACATTCCAAACTTGCATTTCTGTTATTCTTTTATTTTTTTCACTGTGAGAGGTTCAAGATTTTAAATATCCTGACTGCTATAAAAACATCTTACATACAGAGGTAGGAAATTATTTTTCTGAGTTTATTTGCACTCGTATTTTTTTGAGAATTTTTTTCTTAAATATCCAGTGCTTCCTTTTATAAATTGCTTGTAGAACAAACTGTTGTTTTTTTCTGATCAGACAGACGAAGGGAACAAAATAAGTTGTCTGGACGAGGTTATTCTTCTGTGACTAAAAGGTCTATTTCGGGATGAATTTTGCAAATATTTCCTACCACACTTTGAACTTGTACCTCAGTGTAAAGAAGAAGCAGTTATGCTACTGGTCAGCAGCCTCATTTTAGGTTCTCTTACTTCATCTTTCACAATGTAGCGGGTTGCATAAGCCATCCAGCCGCTTCTAGGAAATGAATGCAATCTTGTCCAATGAGCCCATCCTGCTGGGTGGAGGATGTCAGGTGGTTTATATGCCTAATAATTTATGCTCTGACATGAAAGTTTTTATTTCCTTGATTTTTACGTTAGTGTTGATTTCATAAGCAGTTTCAAAATATTATCTTTGTTATTTCTAACATAATCCTACCAGTTAAAGGAACCTCATAACAGTCAATATGTACAGCTTGGAATTCCTCCTGCTGGCAGCTTGTATTTAACATTCTCCATTGGATATTCCTCCTTTCTTCTTCTAAGGTACTAACGAAGCAGCATTTCAATAACATTTTTCTTCAGTTCTTAAAGAAAATCAGCTTTTTCTTGATGACACAAAGTTTTGGGATACTAACCTTTGTCTGGAGTCCCTTTCAAGATAGAGAATGCACCCTAGGTGAAATGTTCCACTGCCTGGCATGGGATTCATCAACCTTCATCTTAGATCTCTGAAGTTAGGCGCTTACTCTCTGCCAGTGACTAGAGTCCCTTAATAGTCAATGGGAAGAGACAGGCACTTCCAGAGGGTGATGCATTCCATCCTGAAACAGGTGTTTGAGATAGGGAAGATGAATTGCCCTGTGGAGGTCCTAGCTCTCCTCGATGACTAGAGCAGTCTGAAGTCATTTGTTCCTAGGATCTGTGCAACAGGACCATGAAGTATGCTCTGTCATTAATTCCAGAATAAAGGAGTCATTGAAAATGATGTGGCTCGGGTGAACAGAAAGTATAGCCAGGCTTTTCAAATCATACACGAGGGAAGTTTAAGCTGTAGTCAATGAGGTACTTCAGAAAACGGCAACTGGAATCTAATTCCAGGGCAGACAATGGTGGGGAGAGCTCAGCATTGAGCCGACAGAAGTTGAGCCTTTGGCTGTCGGAAGCATGGTTTCTTCTTTCTGACCGCTTTAATTTTACACCTTATATCCTGAAGAGAGGCAGTTAATTTCTGTACTTCCCTCAGCCACAGCTCGTTTAGGAAAACCTCCATGGAACTGCAGAACCAGATAATGCAGAGAATACTCTGACAAATTGAAACCCTTGGCTGTCCTCTTGGCACAGCATAATCACCACTTTTTAACCACCATTTCAGGAGAACCATCCAGAACGATGTGGAGCACGAGGTGGCCACAAAGGCAGGTGCCCCCTTCTGTGTTCTCTTTACATAACCGCTCAGTTCCCCATTTGCTCAGAGACTCTGAAAAAGAAAGAAACTGAAAATAAAGGCCAGGAAGAGGACTTCTGATCAATCCTGAGGCACAGTGGGACTGAGCATCACAGGCAAAAGACTTTTTCCCAGGAACAGGGAGTGGAAACCCTACTAGCTGAGCCAGGGGAAACAGGGTATCCTTCAGCAGAGACTTCCCATCTGAGCATGGGCACCAAAACTCTGGACACCCAAGGGATGCTGGGGGTCAGTTCCCAGGGATGGATGAGTGTGAGCAGGATAGGGTGAAAGGGCAAACTTAGTATTTGGAAGATGAACAAGTATTATTTGACTCCACTGAGCTAATGCACTCTTGGTTTTATTAAACCAACCAGCTTTGATTATATCATAGTATTTTAAGATAGTAGAGATCATCCAGAGTGGACGGTGCCATTTCAGGCAGATATCTTTTGTGCTATGCAGAAATTACATTACTCATTCACTTGAGGATATATCTTTCAACATGGTTGTAATCTGATTATCAGATCTAAACATTGCCAGTGAAGTTGCTTGAGAGGAAAGACATCATTTTCTAGAGGCCATAAAATATTTAATTTCTAATTTTTGAGGAAGAAGAGACTTTTTAAAATCTTTGGCGCTGACTTCAGCAAAGTAAAAAGTACTGATGCTTTACGCACCATATGATTTCAAACACAGGAATAACAAATGAGCTCTGAAGTATCTCTAAAGATAAAAGATAAGTGATACATTCAGTATATGCAGTCAATAACACAATCTTTCTCACCAGGTCTAAGTCAGCCTACAGACTCCAAGAGCAATATCCAGCTCCCACTGTAGCAGTCATACGGATCCACAGAAGTGGCGTGCACTAGACCTCTGCTCCGCTCTGTTACTGAAGGCAGTGGAAAGCCCAGGATGTACATATCTCACCAGGAGGAGAATACATTCTTTCTCTAAAATTTTCTGTGGTTGCAGCAAGTACATGAGAGAGCTGGTCCTGTCCTGTCCCATCTTCAGTCTGGTTGTGTCTGCAAAAGAGAGCCAGTGCTAAAGAGAAAAGTGAGCTGAATTCAGCCCTTTTCAGGGTAACTGTGCTGAACCATGCAAGTGGCCTACTTGGTCTTCTGGATATACTTAGAAAGTGTAAGTGAGGGGTGGAATTCATCTGACCCAAACACTGACATTTACATTGTGGATGCATTTGTTGAAGCTAGTCTCAATTTACAATCAATGCAGAGAAACAGCCATGTTATATGGGCTGTTTTTAAAGCTTTGGAGGGAAGCAAAGCATGCACTGGTTCCATTGATATTAATGGCATTGGTAACCTCCTCAGTGTAAACATCTATATTTAATCAGAGGCCTCTCCTTCCCCATTGTAGTACCACAAAACCTGTGGGACAAGAATAGAGTTTTTGCCTTGTTGAAATTAATCTGGCATCACTGCAAAGGAGCTGGGAAGCTACGTTAGTAGGATGACTGGTGATAACATTTGCCTGGAAAACTCACAGACCTTCAGTTAAAAACAGGGCAGCTTCTGGCTTGGTTACATTCTGTTCTAATGAATTTTGTTGCAACACAGACTTTAAAGTAAAAATGTAAGCTAGCATAAGCTGTTTTAGATTGCTTAGTCTTTTGCTGGGAGCCAAAGAGGTCCTCTGCTCCATAGGGACTGCTGAATTGTTTCAAACTGCTTTAACATGGATCTGCAAGCTGTACCTCTACCACCAGTGAGCTCTGAAGCACTCACTGTAGGAATACTTCGAATGAATAATGAGCTTCTTCCTCTGAAGTCCTCAAGCATGAGGCAGCCAGACTGCAGCATCCTCTGTGTTTTCTTTTGAGGGACACCTTGGAAGAGTGTCCCTGTATGAGGTCTAAGCAAGAAGTTGCAGTGCTGTCCCTAGAACAGGGTCTCCCATGCCAATGAAAAATCTACCCTTTTATCAGTCCTGTAGAGAACTTAGTCATGGATGGAACTTTGAAATACCAGGATCCTGCTTTTAATGTTTATATGCTAGCATTGGGACTCATTGTATTGCTACCCAAGAAAGCTTTGTGACAACTGTGCCAATTCAATGGCTTTGACTGTGAAGATACGCAAAAACAAGGAGCAGAAATGAATCAAGATGCTGAAAACTCTCATAAAGACCATTTTTTTTAAACGATTACCTCTGGGGTTTAACCTATGCCCATTTGTCAATATGAAAATACCACTTGATCTCAACAGGAACAGGAATAGACCATAAAGCAATCTTCAGATCTGAATGAAAACACAAACCACTGCATATTTTCAACTTTAGACCTATTGCAGGGCCATTGCAGAGTATCTGATAATGGCATTTATGTTTATACAGTCCATTGTTTTTCCTGTGCTGCAAACTTTCCACTCTTGACAGCCCTGTTTCCTGTTTCCCATCATGGAAGTCTCCAAAGGGGGTTTCCTTCTGTTTTTCTTATGGTCTAAAGGAATTTCATAAGTACAAGTCAAGTTTCTTTTCAGTGCTACACGTGCAGAATGGAATCTGAAAGCTCCCAGTGTAATCATCTCCAGCATGTACGTAGTTAGTGTTACACATAATCCACATCTGGGTCACAAAATCTCTGAAATTCTTCCAGGAATATTTAGACAGCCATAATGCAACACGTTGCTGTATAAGGAAGAAATAGAGCTAACCTCAGTGTCAGGGTTATAACTTTTGGGAAACACAGCAGCTCCCCTTCAGAACTTTGCAGCTCACCTTCTGGGTCCTGACTGCCATCAGTTTGAGTACCATCAGTATTTTCTTTTCCACTCAAGCCTGTAGACACATCTGAAAACAGTTTACATCCCAACTTGCCTTATGCTGCTGATATTTGAGTCTAAACTCTGTATAAACCTTGATGCATATGTAACCCATATATTTTAACACAAGAGACTGTCTTGGCATCTTTTTCTGCTACAATCAGCTCAGAACCCCAGGAGATAAAATATGGTTGAAACCGAACTAGCAGGCAGTCTGCATTACAGTATTCATTTCAGAGTTAAAACACATTTTTATATTAGATCTGGGCTTGGCACTATGCTGCAGCACTGGCTTGTGTGTAATATAGTATCTATAAACTACTTTATAACCACCGCTTATGGCACAGAACCCATGGTGATACAAATGCTATATGAAGTCCTTCAAAATTTTATTTTCAGCAGAGTTTACTTAAATAGTGGATTAAGGATGGTGCATCAGGGAACACAACAGCAGGCATTACCTGTAGCCATCAATTATACTAGCTATTATCGTAATTTATTAACAAAATTTTGGGGGAAGTGAGGGTAAAGAAGTGGTTCACTTTTGGCATATCTTCTCTTCATGCAGCTGTCTCTGCTCCACAAATTATGTGGGCCAAAAAATTCCTTCATTTTTCTGTTTTAAATCCCAAAAAGGGATCTTACCAGAAAATACTATCCAGATCTATGTTAATTCACTCTGTCTTGCCATGCCTTTGAAATTTTTAGTTGCAAATTTACCTTCTGAATTGCTTTTACTACCAACAGCTATCTGATTTGGAATCACTAGCCATATAGGTCCACTGGTGAGTAGATTTCTGTGTGTCTCTGTGCAGACACTGTCCTACAGAAAAGACGAGAAATCTTCAGCAAAAGAGGTCTGGGGTTCAATCCTTGCCCAAGATGATATGTGTTGTGTCTAAAGAGCAAATACAGTACTGCTTATCCACTGTCCATCCATGTTCACCTCTGCTGTCAGGTTCACACAATAGACTGAGAGAAGAAATATACAGCCCTTGGAGGGACCTCTCTCTCCTTACACACCATAAAAGAGCCTAAATAAGCATCCTAGATCAGAATCCTTGCTAAAGGTAGATTGCTAAAGTTGGGCAAGTTGATTCCCCCCCATGTAGTTTCTTATAGTCATGCTCCTCTTCCTTTCCCTCACCCTTTGTATGCCAAATGGTGCAAATACTTCTTGGGGGAAAAGGAAGAAAACCCTTTGGCAGTTTCTCGCTCTCTCTACTCTGAAAACATCCACCATGATATTAGAGGTAGCACTCTGCTTCATAGTGGCTTGGACAGAGTAGGGGCGATGTCACTGTTTACTTATTTATTTTGCTCCTTGCTATGCTTTGTGTATTGTTCGTGCCCCTGACACTGACTACTCATCCAGCAGACATACTTTCAGAATATTTTCTTTTCAGAATCTATTCCTTTTTTCCCCTTTGCTTTGTGTAAAGGAGATGTACTGGCTTTGTGGAATCCCTGTAGCAAGTTGTGAATGATGTATGAACTGAAAAATCTTTGCCTGGTACGCAGTAGGAATACAGAAAGTGCTGTGCAGTCACTGCTGTGCTATGCTTTTTTCTATATATACAGACACACAGTAGTCATCTCATATTCATTTTGACAAGTCCTTTATGTCCAGACACCTTGGGATGGGATGGCTTGTGTACCATTGGCCTGCACTGGAATATATATCAGGGAGATTTTTTTGCATAATTGTTCCCTGTGCTGTGCTCGAAAGAAACTGATGTCTTCTGCTTTTGCTAATATGCCAGCCTGAGGTTCCTCCTCAGTTCATGTTTCAGGCAGCAAGTATACCTGGGAAGCATTGCTAAGATGTCTGTAGTTTGAAAATGTGTACTCAGACAGGGACTTGAATCCAAGACACTGAGCTATGAACGTGAAGACATATTCATTTTTTTAATTGCGATGAACCCTGGCTATTCCATGTTTACAGCCTATTGTAAACTCATTCGTTAGCTTTCCTTTGGGCATCCAGTCCAGCTTAGTTAGTGGAAAGAACACAGAATACCCAGTAGAAATGCAAGTGCAAATCAGAGAGGAGGTTTTTTTCCCTTCTATTTTAATGGCTAGATGATTCATACTCCTCCTCAGACAACTATTGCTAACTTGGATTTTTGATTTCCCATGCTGCCATGGGGAAAGACACTGCTTTGCACTAAGATATCTCTGCAACATATGAGCCAGCAAAGGAAATCTTATTTGATTTCCCCTGATTATACAAGGGTGTCTTTCTAATGTGGGATGACTGACTGCTTTTCCTTCTGTGGTCACACAGCACATTATTAGTTTTTTGAACCTGTTATTTGATTCCACCTGACGGAAGAGATTTCATTTTTATAAGCACTGGCCAGTGAGACTACAAGTTAATTTTAGCCTTCCTCTAAGTGTAGGTTTCTCATTGACAATAGATATTGAAGTCAAAGCAAAGGCTCATTTTATTAAAAGTGGAGAGCTTAGCGAGGAAGCAGTGGTGACTGACTAAAGCACCAGGATCCTGGGTTATGCTGAATAAATCACATCCCTGCTCTGATCCTCCATTTCCTAACTTGAAAACAGGTATAAATCAGATAACTCTTTAGTTTTGGAGACTGACAGGTGAACAGCACTGAACAAAAATTATGGACTTGTATGAAGTATGAGTAAAAAGAGAAGCAAACAGATGAGACCACAGAGGGAGAGAAGCAGCAGCTGGGGAGGGGAATACACCCAGGTCACCTGAAAAGAGAGTGTCAGAATCATAGAATCATAGAATTATAGAATTGTTTCCGTTGGAAGGGACCCTCAGGATCATTGAGTCCAACCATAACCTAACTCTAGCACTAGACCATGTCTCTAGAACATGGACCCTGGGTTGTGCTGGTCCACAGTGGAGCAGATATCCCCCTGCAGCCTCTGGAGCTCCATGGAGGAGAAGTGTTGTGGTTTAACTCCAGCCAGTAACTAAGCCCCACACAGCCACTCGCTTACTCCCCCTCCAGCAGGATGGGGGAGAAATTTGGAAAACTGAAAGTGAGAAAACTCATTGGTTGAGATAAAGACAGTTTAACAGGGAAAGCGAAAGCCACGCACACAAACAAACTGGCACCACCACCACTGGCACCGGCACTGCAACCGGCACGTCTGTCCCTGTGATGCCTCCTCCTGCCACACCCCCAGGGCTGCCGGCTAGCCCAGGGGCTCCTCCTGCATCTCCTGCGCTGGGGCAGTGACCAGGGACCCACCAGCACGTGGTGGTGGTGACGTGGGGCTGGTGCTGCCATAGGACGGCCACCTTCCCTCCTGTGTCTGGAGCTGGCTGCTAGCCATGGAGCCTGGGTGTGGCCAGGTGGCACTGCGGGGACATTCTGATGTCACTGGAGACGTCACAAAGGGCCCCATCATGGCACCCTTACGAAAGCAGGGTAGGGAAAAATTTTTTTCCAGTACTCCTTATGCACAGTGAGGCAGGCACAAAGGTTTGCAAGGGGAGGTGGTGTGCAGCTGCTCTGGCCGCAGAAGTCCCAGAGAAGATGGGTAAATCTCCATGCATGGAGGATTTCTCTCTCAGGAAAAGACAGGAAGAAAAAGGCAAAAATTAGCTACAGCTCAGTCCAGTGCTTTGCCCCAGGCATCCCTGAGCCACGAGGAGAGAACACAAGGGTCCTGAGAGAGGGGCAGGGCTGCTGCAGCCGAGGCTGTCAGGGTTGCACAGGGAGTTGTCAATTAATATACAACAACTACAACTGTCATTTTTTGTCTCTAGTTCCCCCAAGTAAAACAGACATTTACAGTATGCCTAAGATAGCAGTATGTTTACAAGAGGCTTTTTATGATTGCGAATAAAGAGTATCCTTGGCAACATTTATTTCCTATTCTTAGCAATCGGTTGCTGAACCCTACCCCAGAGTGTGCAATGTCTGATATTCCCCTGCCACATCCATTGCAACCTTGGCAGAAGTAAATTGTACCAAGGCGATACTCCTGGCCATGCTTTCAGTACAGTTCCTTTTTTTCCACTACAGAACCCTGACATGGTCCTGCCCTAACCTTTCTTTGAGTCAGTTCTCCTGCTGGGAGAGTTAAATAGTGAAAAAAGGTTTCTGCACTTGCTTGAATTCAGCACGGAGCAGCTAATGAGCCCTCCTGATCCTCTGTGCCACCGGGGTGTGTGGACAACAGCAGCAGCTCTGCCTAACTCGTGGGGACCCACATCCGCCCTGCACCCAGGGCCCCATCCCAGCCTGTGTGGTGGGATGGACGACTGGGGGTCCCTGGCGTCCAACATGGTCATCACGGTCCTGCCTGCACCCTGCAGAGGGATCGGCTCCCCTCACCCTGGGGATGGGCATCTGGCTGCCTCCCCAGGCGGGCACACATCTGCCTCGGCTTCCACATGTTGTCGCCACCCTTGGGCAACTCAAATTGCCCAGGCGATATCTGCTGTGCTGCACTTATGCACATACTGCCTTATGCATATTTTTTGTAATGATATTATGGCATGCCGTTCGTCTTTCAGACTTTTTATTTCTGCACCGTCTTATGCTCATAAAACAAATATATGATACTCCCTGCCAACTAGATGATTAATGTTTGGCTCAAGAGTAGCCTATGAATTGGTTTTGGATGCTTGCAGGGACCTGCTGTAAAAATGTTTCTAGATAGTTGGAGTGTTCTGGAAACTTATGATTTTGGTTGTCAAAATATGTCAAAATTGACTGTGACAGCATTTTCTGCATTTCCTTAGTGCCTTTGAGTTTTTCCTCACTATTCTACTTCTTATGAGTTTTAAACTAATACACCCAAGTCTCCACCATCCAATTTTTATTCATAGATTGAAAGAAAATGCAAACTTTCTTGTTTTTTCAGTACCCGATCAGTTCGTCAGCTCGAGTGAATGCCTTGAATAACTCCAAATGCAGAAAAAAACCCTTTTCTACACCTGTGGAGAATCTACAGCTGGCAAAAGTAAACATTTTTCCAGGTGTTCAGTCACTGGCTTCCTGCTTCTGAATGGTGGGACTCTCTTAAAATTTCAAGAATAAATATGCTTAACTAAAGTAT
This sequence comes from Caloenas nicobarica, assembly GCF_036013445.1. Lineage (NCBI taxonomy): Eukaryota > Metazoa > Chordata > Aves > Columbiformes > Columbidae > Caloenas > Caloenas nicobarica. The sequence continues at coordinate 25,085,198 of NC_088246.1, read as the reverse complement.
TATTTTTAATTTAACATGAAATGGCCTTATTTCAGTAATCTTAAGCCTTCGTATAGGTTAACTTAATTTCAAACTTAATTTTAAATTATTTGAATATTTAATTAAGTCAGTTTTAGCAATGCTTAAATACAGACCATTTCGTTATTATTTCCGAGTACTAATTTTTACCCTTTGTCTGTAGAAGAAGTTGATTAGCAGTTTCCAACTGCTAAATCATATTGACAGAGTAACAGTGATGTCAAGTGTTATTTTTAATGTAAGAAGAGCAAAACCTGTCATAACCAAATAAATATGATGTGATCACCAGATAAATATGATGTGATCAGAAGTTGGAAATTAAGATTGTGCCCAGTAGGCAATTTTTTCCAGACTTGGCTGGCTTTATTCAAAACATTTGAGCCTCCCATTTTCAGGAAAAGGATCCAAAGGAGGGCACAAAAATGATCAGAGGGCTGGAACACCTCTCCTATGAGGACAGGCTGAGGGAGCTGGGGTTGTTCAGCCTGGAGAAGAGAAGGCTCCAGGGACATCTTATTGCCACCTTTCAGTACTTAGAAGGGGCCTATGAGAAAGATGGGGACGGTTATAAAAGGACAAGGGATAATTGTTTTAAACTAGAAGAGGAGAGGTTCAGGCTAGACACGAGGAAGAAATTTTTTACCATGGGTGTGGTAAAGTACTGGAACATGTTGCCCAGAGAGACATGGTGGAAACATTGCAGGCCGGGCTGGCCGGAGCTCTGAGCAACCTGATCTGGGTGAAGATGTCGCTGCTCATGGCAGGGGGCTTGGACTAAGTGACCTTCGAAGATCCCTTCCAACCCAAACTATTCTATGATTCCATGAAAACAAAATGTTGCTCTCTCTGCGGAGAGGTCAGACTGAATCTGTGATGTCCCATGGTGCCACAAACAGAGCCCCAGAAAGGGTGAGCATGGAGAAAGGCCCCGAGGCCATGTGTAGAGCTGCTGTGCAGCATTTCAGGTCCGGCAGAATTTTGCTGTGCACCGAGCTGGTTAGCGGGGTCCTGAGGGTGAGTCACACGTCCCAGTTGGGCCCCCCGCTCCCCGGAGCCTTGCACACCCCGCCATCACTCGAACCCCGTGCCCACCGGTGCGGCACCTCCTCGCACCAGTCCGCGGTGATTCCTTACAGATATTTACTTTTGCACATGGCATATAGAACATTAAAAGGGTTTTGAAAATCTCTCAGTTTTTCAACTTCTGAAGGATTATTAACTTCAAAGTCTGAAGAAATGTCGGCCTTCTATGTTTGGAAATGCCAGCAGCCTTTGCATATCCCCACCACGGTACCAAGCAACCCCCAGCAGAGAGGAACGATTACTGCCTCCATGGCATAAGGATGGCTTTTGATCTCCTAACATATTGGAAATTACTTAAAGGTAAGCCATCTGCTAGCTGAGGAACAAAAATAGATTACATCACACCCTGCTAGAAAGATTGTGTTAAATCCTGTGTATCAAGGCTTTTAATAATTCTAAATTAAGTCAGCTAATAGGATTAGGTGCACATTTTCTTTAGGCTTCTTTCACCAACTATTCACAAAATTTTTTTTTTGTTGGAGATCTGTAAAATTCAGACGTGTTTCACTGTGAATAAAAAGAGTTCTTTCAAGAATGAAACATTTTTTCAGATTTGAGTTGCTCTCCAAAAACACATACAGTAGGAGAGCAGGTCAGTGTGTGTGGAGTGGGAGGAACTCAACCCCTTTATTTTTTATTAATAGCATAGTTTTAACTATATATGTTGAATTGCTTTGCTATGGTATTGCAACTACTTATATATGATGCAACCTGTCCTTAAAAGATCATTCAAGAAACTGTTAAAAGGTTTTATTTTTTTTCAAGCAGTTGGCCACCTAAGACTGGTGGTTCAGACCAGTTCTGTTTACACTTAGAAGAAACTTTGACTAGTATTTTTTCTGATTAGGAGAGCACAAACCTCACTATTTTGGCTTTGAAACTGTCCAGGAAAAGATGTTTATAAGACAATCCTCCCCTACTGCTTTCACTGGTACATCCTTCTGGTTCCTGGCGATCTGTGAATCATGGACTACAATAGCTGGAACTTATATCCAAGACTTTGGGTTTGATAGCACTTAGTGGACATTTTCTTCCACTAATTTGTGCAATTATTTTGTAACCTTATTTATAGTTTTTCTTCTGTAACATACCTTGGCAATGAGTTTCACAATTTAAGTCTATGTTGTGTGGTAATTACTTCCTTTGTTAAAAATTTTTGAGCTCATAATTTTATAAGGGGGGCCATTTACTGACTGCTTTTCTTGCGAGAATTAAAGAATTTGGAATCGTGTTTGTATTCAAGATGATTCAGTCATATCCTGTTTGGAACTTGGTTTTTATACTTGTTGCTGTTACTTCTTGTGAATTTATCAGTGAATAAGTTTTCCTATCTCTTTATCAAAAACACATGAAAGAAAAAATATTTGTAAACTTTTTTTCTTTTGACTGGTCTAAGATTTATTACTTAAGATTTTTAATATGACAGAAGAAGGCATGCTCATTACCATTAAGAAATCCTCCTTAGACAACAAATATTCATGGCCATACAATGGGTTAGTAGTTAACATACTCAGCTGTGGTAAGTGGTATCTTCCTCTATGAGTAATTTATTTCATTTCGAAGCAAAGTATCCCTCCATAAAATAAGACTATAAGAATCTGGAAATATATCAGAACCAGACGCAGAATGTATGGCTTCTGAGCAATGCAAGAAATGCAAATATAAAGCAATTGTGGCCCCATACCACAAAATCTTGAGTAGAAATTTAGTGAGTTTCATTATCCCAGACAGTTACAGTCACCAGGATTACTCTTGTGCTCAAGGTTAAGTGTGTATTATTTTTCTACACATGAACCCCAGAAGTCATTATTTTTGTTAGATGGGAGTTTGGAAAAATTAAGCCCCAACTAGTTGAGTAGGGTTTTACACGTATGTTTAGCACAAAATAAGTACTTTTCACTTCTGACGTCAAATACACCACCATGTAGATATTAGGACAAAAGCAAAGGAAAAGGTTGACAAGTAAGGGATTGTCCTAAAACAATAATAAAAATATCCCTGGATATTCTGTGTCCTGGCAGTTAAGTATTTCTGGAATTTCGGTTCAGTAGAACTGGGGAGGTTGACTGGTCAGGGAAAGTGCTTTACACTTCATTAGAATGGAAAGTGAAGTGTAGTCACAGCCCCAAGCCTGTCAGGATTCAAGAAGAGACTGGACAACTCACCCAGACACATGGTGTGAAGCGTGGGGTTGTCATATGCAGGAACAGGAGTTGGACTTGATGATCCTTGTGGGTGCCTTCCAAGTCAGGACATTCTATTATTCTGTGAAGATGAAATATCCAGTATCATATCTCATATTGACTGGAAATATGTACAACTATCTTTGCATCAAGCAAAACACACCACTCTGGGTATTTTTGGATATTTTCTTTGCATGCAGTAGCACAAGCATGCATCGCATAGCTGAATATTCTATTTATATGCAAACTAAGTAGTATAGAAAGAGCTGAGGATCAAGCCTCACTGCAGCATGGACAATCTGCTGATCTTGGCCTTCAGATATCCTTTTGTGTCCTTTCAGTCCTTGCCTTTCCCAATGTGAAACTGCCAACTGTATCCCTCTAAAAGCTGAAAAGAAGAAGTGAACTGGCTTTCGAGCTCCTATACAAACGGCGATCCTCACAACATCCACCCACCAGATGCCTACCCCATGGAAAGGTTGAGAGTTCTCAAGCACCCTAGTTTGCAAACCCTGCAGTTTAGAACACATATAAACACTAAATAATTTAAAAATACAAATATGACCTTACAACTTCAGATCAAATGTCTGTAGCTCTGTTTTTTGCCTCCAGCAGTGGACATTACCATGTACCCATGGAGAAATAAGAAGGCAAGTCTGTATGATACTTTGCACTAAGCCTCACATCCAGCTTCCAACTCTTTTCAGCTCCGTTTTGCTACATTGCATGCCCACTAGTTCTGACACTGGAAGAGTTTGTGAAGAAACAATCTCTGTCTAGTTCTTGATACCATGGATGGTTTTATAGATCTAAACCTCTTTTCCAGACCTCATTGTCTAGAACCTGGTTTAGATCTACTGCATCCATTTTGAGACAGGAAGACCACAACTTTACAGAGTCTTAGGACATTGGTAGATCTTGGCGTTATACAGTGGAGTAGTGATGCTTTCTGTTATAGTCCTTTCCAAAAAATTATTAACATTTGACTTGCTTTATTGACCACTATTAAATATTTATATGAAGTTTTCAGAGTTACCCACCTTTGTACCTATATGTCTCTCCTGAGTGGTGAGATCACCTCAGAGACCACCATTTTCTAGATGAAGTCAGGATTTTCCCATCACATTATCTTACATTTATTAACAGTGTATTTCCTTCACCATTTCATTTCCCAGTTGCTTAGTGACATAAAGTCCTTCACATTTGGCCCTTGTCCTTTGATGTTCTGGGTAACTAAGTATGATTAGCAAACTTGACCCCAATGTTCATCCCTTTTGCAGGACATTTGAAATATATTGAACAGTCCCTGCACAATTCTTCTAGTGATTTCACTTTGACATGAAACTAAACATTTACTCCTACCCTCTGTTTCCTGTCTTTCATGCAGATATTAATCTAAACAAAAATTCCCCTTTAGGCCGCAAATGTCTGGCTTTCTTAAAATCTTCACTGAGGGATTTTGTAAAAAGCTTTTTGGAAATCCAAGTAGACCGTACCTACCAGATCACTCTTATCTACATGGGTTTTTATTTTTCAAAGAACTCTGCATTTATAAAGCAATACTTCCACGGACAAAGTCATGGAGTAGTTCCAGATGTGCATTATTTTTTTTTCATATTAAACATGCTACTGATGTGCCCTGTATAGATGTCAGTGTTACAGGCCTGCAGTTCCTCAGATCTTCCCTGGAATAATTTCTAAAAACTGACAACCCATTTGGCACTCTTCAGTCCTGCTGCTAAGGCAGTTCAGGCAAGAAATTACTCACTCTCACTAATAATTCAGTTCTTGCATCCTTGCATTGTCCTAGAACAACTGGCTGAATAACATCTGCTCTTGGCAATTTTTTTTACTCTTCAGTTGTCCATTTGTTCCTTTTCTGCAGTCATTTTAATTTCAAAGAGATACTCTACTCATTACACAACAAAAAAAAATATACTCCTGAGTAGGAACGTCCTTAGTTTCTTCCATAGTGAACACTGATGCAAATAATTAATTTAACTTTTCTGAAGTGATATTTTCCTTCTGTGTCATGATCATCAAGAAGTCCTGCAGGGTCCCTGGAAGGCCTACCGTTTAAAAAAACATTTTAGATGGTTTTTGCTGGCCTTACTGCATATTTATATTCAAACTTCCAGAATTTACTACTGTATATTCTTTGTTTGGATATGACTTCAGGTTTTTAAAGGATACCCTCATGCCGTACAATGCAGTGTTTTTCCAGCTATGTTAATTATTACACTCAACTGGAATTAGGTACAAACAGAGAATTCTTACAAAAACTGATTTTGCACAGAAAATAGCTGAAAGAAGCAGCACTGGCTTTTTCCTCTCTTTCTGATTTTTCCAGAGTGGTCTCCATTCTTTCCTTTTCCTAAAATAATTCGGGCTTCCATCCATGCCCTAATCAACAGGCAGACAGACCATTTTTGGGCAATACCCCTTCCCTCCCTTTCGTCACAGCATTTGTAAAGTACTGCCTAGCTGGTAGAACATTTGTTTTGGAAGGGAAGTTTCATATTATGTCTCATCACCTGTGACTTTTTCTGGTTCATGTTTTACGACCACTGGATAACACACATAAGTAATTTTTAGTACAGAGGCAGGACTCAATTGTTGCCCTTACTCAGCGAGTGCCTGTTAAGCTGCAGAGCCGTACTGACTATCCTTACAGCTCAAAGAATCAGTGTAAAGTAGAACTTCAGGAAAAATGAATGCATTTTTGCTTTTTCTTCAGTCCAAAAGACCCTGTAACTTGGTCTGTAGGGAACAAATTGGGAGATACAGGTTCAAACGCACCATGAACGCGGTGCAAACTCAGCCACAGTTTCCCAGCTTTAAACTGAATCACGTGGAGTCAGCAGACAGAAAGAGATACTGAAGTCATCTTTTACCCAGACACTCAGATTTGAGGGAAAGAATCTGAGTCCTCTGCCAGAAAGAGTTTAAATGTTGGTGTTCAGAAGAGTGTCCAGGGTCCGAGGCTTTGCAGCAGGGTCTGGCCAGCTTTGGTGCACTCCCTCTGGGGTTTTGTCAGTCTCCTCTGAGGTACTGAGGGGGGGAACCGGACCTCTCATTCGAAAGTGCAAATTCTGTTATGCAGGTGCCTTTGAATTTGGGCCAAAGGGCTGAAGCAACAACACGATTTATATGACTAACTGCTACTTAGGTACCTAAATCCGATGTTTACTTATTACTGAGACTCCACAAACTCCCACTCAATTGCTGCCTATCATTTTAACTCAGCCTTACTTTCAGAACTTGTATCATCCAACCTTAAACATTTGCAATGTAGATGTTTACATCTGAGTTAGTCATGCACAGTTGTCCTTGTGCTCAGAGGAGAGAATAGGGAGTTTCTGAGGAATGATTCATCTGACCCACTTTAGAGGTCTACAGTACATCCCGTGGACTACATCGTGAGCCCATGGTGACAGGCTCAGATGTATCTGCCAGCGCAGCAGGTGATTGCATTTAGAGAGATGAATTGAAACCCCGGTGTCAAAGCAGCTACGGATCATTTGTACACTCTGTACAGCCACAAACCACCTGTGCATAGCAAATGTGAGCTATTTTAAACCTCAAAGAAAAATCACATTGCACATTGATACAAGCGAGGAGCGAGCCCATGAACAGTTACGATGGCCGACATGAAGGGAATTAGCAAGTTGTTCTGTGTGGTGTGTATGCAAAATGGCCAAGGTCCTCCTGCGCTGGAGCTTCACAGAGACCTCATCACCTCCAGGCCTCCCCGAGCTGCTGGCACTAGGCATGGCTGCATCTCCCCTAAAGGTGCCAACACACCAGACAGTCTCAGTGCTCTTCTTGGAGAGCCTGAATGTAAATGGATGCCTGAAAAGCTGCATGCCTGAAAATCTAGATGCCTAAAATTTAAGCACCAAAAGTTTCAGGTCCTGCTAGCCCTAAGTATAGTAAATTTCAGTATAAAAAGGCTCTACGTCTTCAGTCTCTAGATGTGAGAATTTAGTGTTGAATCACTCCTAATTTGACCTCATAGCTCAGTTTATCTATTATTTCTTTCTCATCAGAAAAAAAAAAATGTGGTGAATATCCTTTTAACAATAGGTCCTAGAATATTCTGACTTCAGTCTGAACTGCAGCAAGGCAAAGTGGACTGGGTGTCCAGTTAGAAATGGGACTTGGGGCCTTTACAACACTAGGTGTACTTACTGAAACTGAAGGCATAACTTGAGTGGTCAAAGTGATCTGCACTGCAAAAAAGCTGCGCATGAAGCCATTCCTAAGCAGCTGGTTAGACATGGTGCAATATTTTGCTTATGTATTGTCGTTAAAGACTGATAGAAATATTAATAACCCTTAATTATAAAGTTAAGAAGCAATATTTCTCTGACCACTGGAAAACACTGGAAATGCTTATTAACTTCAAGTAAAACAAGCTCAAAGCTATGCCAGTCATAAAGCCATAGTTTAACGGCTTTTTTTTGCACTTGAGTGAATGGCCTGGATTTACAATTAAGGTATCAGTACACCCAGAAATAACAGAATGAAAGGAGAAAACCTGAATGCTGATATTCATCCTGATCTTAAACTAAATGAAAAATGTCTTTATTCTCCTGCAGTTGGAAGCCAGTTGTGAGAAACATAGATTGCTAATGCCTTTAAATAATAAATTGACTTTCTCTTCTGAGCTACTTTTTGAAGTAGCCCTCTCGAATGATTCTTATCTTTGTTATACTTGACAAGCTCGAACAAGATCATGGCAGGCAGCTAGTGCCATATTGACTGCAGAAGGGAAACATTCCCCATAGTGGTTTATGAGAGAAAAGGTTGTTATGTTTTATCTGTTATTTGTCCTAATTCTTCACTGAGGGAGAATGTTTTTTTTAACATAAATGTTATTAATTGTATGTATCTACAGCTCTCTCTAGTGACAAAAAGCTCCTAGAAACTGTAGCTCAGAACAATTAGTAGCAGTCTGTTATTCTTTAAGTAATAAAAATTACTTTATTTTTCTCATTTTAATTGACTTATTTTACAAATCTACGTATCTATGGCCAAAACATGCCGTACTGACTCATTGCACACTCAGTACACCCAGTGACATCAACAGAGATTGTGACCAAAAGAACACTGCAAGATTTGGTCTCTAACCAGTAAATATTGTTGGTTTTATAACTTGTTGCCATAGTTCATTTTAAATTCTGTCACAAACAATCATCAACAAGGTCTTGTCCTGCATGGTGCTGAGTCTTGCTTATAGCCTGTGCTCAGCCTCTCATGACAGGGTTTATAACCCATCTTATAAGGTTCTGGTGCCTGGAAATGACACCAGCCTTTGCAAGAATAGAAGACTTCTGTGAAGTGGATTCTCTCCTGGCCTGGAAACTACTGTTTGCAGTGGCATTAGCTGGTGCTTTTGTTATTGATAGTATTTATCTTGAGAAGAGTCATAGATTTAGCTTCATTTCTTCATGCCCTGACAGAAAGCTAATCATGCAGCCTCTCAAGAATGTAACCAAAACTTAAAGTCCTTGGCAGTGCTGTGGCCTTTTAAAAAAAACTCTCTATGCAGTTCACTATATATATATATATATATATATATATATATATATATATATTGCTTTCGTATCAGTTCGTGCACATCTAAGTATCCTTCCAGAAGAGCTGGCCAAACACCCAGACTGTGAATGTGTGGTGGGAGGATCACTGCACCCGAAGTCATGGATATTCCACGGCTTTTACATGGATATGTCAGTGCTACCCCTTTTTAGATTCATTTGCTCTAGGATGCTTTTCTTTTTTTGCCCCAAGACAAAACAGCGTGCAAACTGCTGATGCTCCCATGCCTTTTGACCTTGCCAAGCTTCGTTGGAGCATCTTATCTTTACACAATACCCACAAGCGTGCATAGGACACTAGAATCAGTGTACCAGAAACTCAGTGCAGTCTTGAGTCACAGTACCATAGGCTAAGAAGACGTGACATATATTTCCATATCAAAACAAGGAAAACCTTTATTTCCCCTCTTCACTGATGCATAACATCCCAAAAGGCAAGAATGGCCTTCAGCTATCACAGATCAATTTTCTTTCAGCTTCAATCACCATTTAATTACTGTTAGCTTCTTTAACCTTTTTCTCTTCCTTTATGGATTAGATTCCTTTCTACGCTATTGCCATTTACTTTCTCTGTGACATAATCGAACTTAAAATGCTGTGATAAAATTTCTCATTTTTCTTCTTCCTTCTTACTCTTTATGTTCAATTTACTTCAAAAAGCTCCAAATAATTTATTGAGGAGAAAAGTATTTTTAATGAATTGACTTTTAACTTTATCCTTCCCCAGTATCTAGACAGCATTTGCTTTAAGCAAGTAATTGCTCAAATGACCGGATGGCATGCTGGATAAAAGCACTAGCTTTCCACCTCTTAACATTTCAGGAGAAAAACAGCCACATGGCAATATATTTTGGATGCAATGAGTTTTGTTGACTCAGCTTCATCTTCAGCAGATATTCCACATTTCACTAATTCTGAGCCAGGTAAAATAGTAGAGTTAGTGCAGAAAGGAGGTGGTTTCTCTACTAGTGGCTGTAAAACAAGCAGAGCATTGGGCAGCAATCCTCCCAGCCAAATCAGATCACTCGTTCTTTGTCACTTTTTCCTTTGCTAGATCAGATCCACACAGGTGTGTGTCACTGAGCGTGAACTGGTATAATTTAGGACAAAACATGGTCCCCTACATCATTCAAATCAGTCCATTTGAAATCCCTTTAGCTGGACATGCAATGAACACAATCTGTTTTCTAGCACCCAAAATTTTTTAGGACCCAGAACTGCACATGTAACCACATCTTGGTGGAGATGCAAATACCTTATATCACCTCTACAGAACAGTGGTAGCACCAAGGAGTTACGCACTAAGTCATGGAGCAGAACTGCTTTGAAATTTTGTTAATTTTAGGGCCCAAAGGAAGGAGCAGGTCTTCAACTACTACCATCACAGTGTAACGGCTTGGGAATCCGTTACCATAGGTTTCCTTTTGAGATCTTGTTTTTTCAAAACATTTGTCATTGAACTTCTAATCAACCTGGAGCAACTGAGCTCCAAGAACTACAGAGCAGAAGATTTTAGAGGAGAAGTGAGGATGCTTTGAGTTATGTGGCATTGTTGGCAGCAACTTTGATCCTTATGTGCCCTTTAGACATCACAATTAACAGATAGCTTTATCAAAATAGCTTTATCTCATGGGATCTCAGCACCCATGTCCATCCAAGCTATTTCTTTGGGGTTTTGGTACATCCCTTGTGTGGGATGTTGTAAATATTTGTGTCTCCTCCTTATACATCCAGTTGGTAAGAATGAGGTCAATCCTTGAGGGCAAAACAGTATATAGAAAAATACTAATTCTTATTTATGTTATAGTACATAGTACTTATCTCCTCTTTTATAAACATTAAAGAATTAAGTGTCTTTTAATATTAATTGTATATTACTGCACAGTGGTAGGTAGTTATTAATTCACTGGAAAAATGCAGTTTATTTTTGATTCAGTTACAGTAAAATAAATGAAGAAAATATTTTCAAAATAACCATGCTGAAGGGAGAGCGTGGAGAATAAAAATAAAACACATGGAATACGATGAGAAACACAAAGTATAATCCTTTTAGGTCACAGTCTTATTTTGTGTTGGTGTGTCTTTCTGCACTCTATATAGCACTATAATGTACACTTAAGTATACATATATATTATTATAGCAGATGATGTAGCTTTCACTTCCTTTAGAGTGAGAATAAGTTTACTCTGAAGCACTGTGACTTGCCTGGTTTAATAATTGGTAATTGTGATATGGCTGGTTTTAATGATCTGGAAAACACTACGCATGATCCATGACATCCTATATTAAGATCATTATTTTCAAATATACATCGTATCTATGAACATAAGACATTAAGACAGAACATACATATCTAAGTTTAAGAATATCAATAAAAAGATCTGCCTGTAATACATCTAGACATGATAGAATGGCCTTTAAAAAAAGACATAAATTTTAGTTAAAACAGTTGGAATTTATTGTGTTGATTTATAGAATTTACACATTTCTTCAGTAAGCCATTTATTTATATAACTCAGTCATCCTATCCACAGCTGTAGAAATCATAGTAAATCAGATCTTCTGCCATTCCACTTCATTCCTTCCTCTCATACATATTTCAGCACAAACTGGAAAGGATATCTATTGCTTATATATTTTAGAAATAACTTTAAAGCATGATTTCTTAGATTAGCATTGGAAAATGTTAAATAACTTGCTCTCCATCTGGAAGGATTTTGTCCTCAGAGTGTCTGGTTTTAATGCCTGTAAATATACAGTACTCTTTTATACTACAGCATCCGCTTGGAATCAGTAAGCAATTACCCTAAATTCTGAAATTTCTACAAGTGTTTTAGTACTTTTGTATAAATTAACAAGTTCATCTTTCAGCTAAAATGCTCTTACTATGGTTTTAAACAATTTTATTTAAAAAAAAAGGTGTGAAATCTTCCAAACTGAACATTTTAAATGCAACAACACTTAATCAAAGCTCAGAATTTTGGGGAAAAATCAGGAATGAGCTAAAGCAAATGACTGGATCTTCCTGTGTTTATATAGCTCATAAAATGAGCAAAAGTTCAAAAAACATGACTAATTTCAAAGATGATTAATACAAAGTTTAATAGTGCCAATTGTGTCTCTGCGTGATGCATTCAGTCCTCTGGTAAAGACCAGGCAGTTATTGCAGAGTAATTGGACAGTAAATGTAATTTATATCCCAGCTATTAATATTTACAATGTAAATGACCGGAAAGCATTTTATCTGAGGCATGCAATATTTATTTCTGATTTTTAATGGTCACTTTATCCAAGCAGAATCCGAAAATCCCATGTGAATATGAAATCTAACCTTTTATGGTAAGAGAAAATATAAGTATACTCTGAAAGCTGAAGATTTTGTGGAGTAAAATTGTGAATGGGACAAATTCTGAGGCATCGTAGTGCATGTTTTACCATTCTCTTTATATCCAGAAAAAGACCCCAGTACATAGAGGGCTGCCGCTAGAAAATGACAGTGACCGTTCCATGGAAAGAGTGAATTTATTGTGCATTTGTGACATCCCTGAGCCCTGGGCTGTGCATATTCTCCCTTGCCATGACCTCTAGCCACATCTTTCTCCATAGTTGGTAAAAAGTGATAGCAGCCACCCGAAGAACGCAGCCTGGAGCAACCTGGGGTGGTCCAAGCACAGGCCTTCCTGCCAGGAGGGGACCACCACCACTCCTTGCTACGTAGACTCAGGAGCAGTGCTGGTCTGGAGAAAACCTGGGGCTGCCCTGTGGTTCGAAACCAGGGTAAATTCACTGCAACTTCACAGTGGACATCTTTTAATTGCAAACAGCGTGTACGCCATATTTACCTAAACTTTCAAGAGAGTGGTTGAAAGCCATAATGAATCCTGACTGTTGTCACTGCCTGCTTCATTGGCCCTATACCCTTCTGCATATTACCTCTACCATTTTGTATATTAGTCCATTAAAAAAAAAGAAAAAAAAGTTGATGTGCTCAGTTCAGTCCAGATAGCTCAGGGAAAACTAAAACCCAAGATATGAAATAACTGAAGATGAAAAAGGGGAGATATAACTTTGAACCTGAAATTTACTTTACTGTTTTCTCCTCTCTACAATTGAAGACTCAATTATTTTGTGATTAGGCAGTTTCTTTTTTCTAATCACCAACATAATGATTTTAATTGAAAAAGAACTGGTATTAGTCACGTTAGTTAGATAGTAATTCTCAACTGAAGGAATTAAAATATGCCAATTGCTTGATAGAAATTAAAATTAAGGGTGAAAAAATGTGTGGAAAAATTCCTTTTAACATTTGATTATCAAGACAGCAGAGATTGTTAAGGAAAGTTCATATTTCTTTATGAATACCATGTATTTCTAAATTATTTTTTACTGTTATTCAAGGTATAGGAAAATATTCTCATCCTACAGAAACCATGCCATACTAAGTATTAATAAGTGAAAACTAATAAACATTTTGACAAAATACAAACCCAGTAAGATGCAGCTAGTATTGATTCTTATGCTCAAAGTCATTACATGTCCAGAAGTACTGTTCTTCTGCCTCCCTGCCTCCAAGTTATTTCTTTCTCCTGCTAGACTATTTATACTCTTAGACAATATTTTTTTATTCTGAGTATATTTTTTACAACCCACTGTCCTAACTCAGAATATTCACAGAAAAAGATGTTCATATAATGCCCTCTAGATCTTTTGCATCATCTGTATCAGATACGATCTCATTCTGCAGATTTCTTCAGCTCATTCTAATGCTGCCTCTCTTCCTAACCACTCCTGGTGCTTTTCAAAAAGCAATAAAATGCACAATCAAAATATCTTTGTTTTCTATGTTGTGCTTTATAATACAGACATCCATGAAGTTCTTTGATATTGCTCTATTTTAGTAAAAAGAGAATGAAAACTGAGCTATTATACTTCCATGAACACATCCTCTTGTTTCTCTTTCTGGGGCACTGGTGCACAAATGTCTTTGGAAACCTATGTCCCATAGCTGGAAATCACCTTCATATCTCATTTGTAAAATATGAAGCACTCCAGTTTGGGATATTATATTTATTTTAGCTATTGACTACATTTCACAGTATACTGAAGAAGCAATGTATAACAGTGTTTTCAGTGAGAGGGAAGCTTCGGGTAACAACACCTGACAAGCCTCTTTTGATGCTACATACTAATTGAGTTGAAAACCAGCACATTATTCATGAACAAAGAAGTAGTGGATCTGTACTCAAAGAAAAGGATTGAGGGGGTGGGAGAACAGAGTGAACAGGGAGGGAGAAAATACAAAAAGACACCTGTTCTCATTAATTCAATGAGTAGTGTCAGCACAGTCCTAATACAAGGACGAATAAAAACCGTAATGAACACACCTCAAACTACATTCACCACGGAAAAAAGGGATGAAATGATGCCATTCTGGTTGACGTAGCCCAAGGTTTGGGAAGTTGTTGCACTCACAAATGAGAACTGATACACTGTGCTGAGCATGAAAGCAAAGATGTACAATCGGAAATGCTCATGTTGCCAAGTTCAGGCTTTGCGTAGAATCTATTTCGGTAGTCGCTAAAGATCAAATGCTTTTAAATACAGCGTGATACACTGAGCTTCTCTTGTAACAGAAAATTAAACAGTTATTTCCTCTGCCCTGTGCACAAAGTGCAGAGGTCTTCATTGGTTGTGCAGGAAACGTCCGCTTCTCCACATTGTAAAGCAGTACTAGCTAATGGGCAGCGTCCTGGATGGAAATCCATAGCCATTTCATTAATGGATTACTCCTATGAGAGCTTACAAACTGTCATGTTTTTTTCTTCTGACTTTGAGGCAAATGATTCACAAAAGGAGGATATACACATTTTCTAGGCATGGCATGAAGCTAGAGAAGAAAGCAAATTGATAGAATAATAAATCTCTTAACCATACACAGAATAGGTATTACACGTACTCTTTTGTATGTGCAGAAAAGATAGCTTATCCACAGCTATAATTGTGAACAAAAACCCCATCATGTCTGTGTAAATGAAGACAGAAACTATTGTCCTGTAAATCCAAATTTAACTTTCGAGACTGCTGGAGTTTCTGCTTGAGCTGAGTAGGAAGGAACAAATTACAAAATCCAACTAGCTCAGTACTCCAGGATTCTCCTGGGATTTCGGATAGATCAGCCAAAAACATTATATTGAACCTTTCATGGTCTCCACTTGGCACTCCTGACACCTTCCCATCCTCTGCCCGAATGGAGCCCCTGCACGTCACGCAAAAAACACAGTCACAGTGTAAGCTTTTTAATATGACAAAGATATATTTCTTCACTCAAATAGAAAGATGGTAGTTTATTTTCTTTGCATGTTATTTAAGGCTGGATGGGAAAAGGATAATATTCTCAGCTGGACTTCTAAAGTATGCCTGCAAAATGTGGCATGAAGTGCTTTTTGACAGATTAGTATGGATGAGTGTTTATATGTAATCTGTCATTTATTTGTACGAATCCATATTTAGCATGCAAATAGATACTTGTCACTGGACTCTGTTCCTATAATTAGTCAAACCAAAGCCCTGATGCACATTGTGCCAACCAGTGGTGCCCAAAAATCTGCCTTCAGTTTCTGTAATTCAAACCTATTTCTAAATAAAAGTGGCACAGTTTTCCAAGAAGGTCACTCCCAGTAAAGATTGTGGTTGTGCTGGGATCAAGTGGAATACATGTTTTATAATTCTGCATTTCTTTCTTTCTTCTTTCTGTCAGCATACATATTCTCCTCTTGGACTGATTTGTCATAATTAAAAAGATTTATTCTTTTTCTAACAAGATTTAATCACTACTTGTAACAGACCTTTAGCAGGACTTAGCATGATTCAACAAGATGTGCCAAGTTCAGCCATCAGAAAGAATTTCTGGACATGGATCTGGTATGGAATATGTAATTGTTTAAACTTCAATTAGAGAAAAGGTGGGAGAAATCTATATTTTCCCCTCTCAAAAATATATCTGTGTTAACTGTTATTCTGGTGTTGACATTGTACTTTCTTTGTAAGCATTGCCTCTTGCTTTTAAACATCATTTAATTGTGTGGCATATACCAGATGTTACATTGAGTCATCAGGATGCAAGCGAGTTCTGTGGACATTGAACAGCACACAGAGTCTGTGAGATTTGATCCCTTAGAGTTCCCAGCTGGCCGCTGTGAGATGCAATTTATCTCACCAGACCTTGGAGGTCTAACAGCTGTATAAAGCAAAGACAGGCATCGTCCTACCTCTGAAGTCGGTGAAGAGGGCATGGAAAAGAGCAATCATCCGCTCTTCTGATAAACATTCAAACAGTTGGGATGAACAATCTTCTGCAGGTGCACATTACGCTGGTTAGATTATAGTGATTTTTTTAAATGAGGATAACTATTAGACATCTGAAGTCAGAGTAGATTTAGTTTATCATGAGACAAAACCATTTAAATTTAAAAAATGGAGCTGGATAGTTCAAGGTTAGGGCTCTGCGTCTGAAGAGTTGTAATCATATCACACAAGAAGTAGCTGTGATTTTGAACTGCAGTTTTCAAATGAACGCATTTGGCAGAGGAAAGCTGTGTTCTTCACCTGACTTCTTCCTTAATCATTTTCTTTAACATATTAAATAATATTAATATGTAAATAAAGCTAGTGAGGTGCAAAAATTACCCAGATGTGTTGATCCTGAACCCTGACAGAACCATGAGCTTTGGTACCTCTGCAGCTGAGAGGTACATGGAGTCGGAGACAGAGTGGGAACAGGACAGGAAAGTGAAAGAGATCTTCAGGGTCCCCACTTGCCTCACTCAGGGCCAAAACATGAGAATGAGCTGCAGGCATGCCAGTGCTGGTGAATTTAATATCCTGCCTCTCTACGTGTGGGAAGCAGACAGTGCCAGCAACAAGAGCTCGGGGAATTCTCACTGCGGGGAAATGGGACAGCAAGAGAGCAGGAAAAAATAAAACCGGATGTTGGCTCTGGTTTAGAGAAAGATACTAAATGATCAGGATATAAGAAACTGATTAAAGAACCTTTTCTCTGTGGCTGTTGGTGGCTGTGATCTGTCATTACCAGTGGGGACTTAGCCCTCTCAACAGAGGTGGAACTGGGTGAGCTCTGCAGCGAGGCTGCAGCTTCGGTTTTCTCAAGCTGCTTTTACTGCAGCTTTTCCATATGCCAGGGAATGCCAGGAGCCCAGTGTAACACAGTGAAGCTAAGAGACCTTCTTGAATTTTGCCTCTTTTCTTAAAAGGCTTAATTCTGCACTACTATGTAAAACAGAACTCCAGCTATCTGGAAGTGCAGCTGTCTTTATCTGCCTTCAGTAGCACTTACAAGCAACTTATAAGCAACTTAATGCCTCATTATCAAACCTGAAGCCAGAAATTTATTTACACAGGGACAGAATGATCATGCCCAATGTCAGGTGAAGGACATTTGCTTTCATTATTTTTCACTTGTCTCTTGTATTATTCACATATTTCCTCTTCTTTAATGTCTCTCCCCTTGATTATTAATGTATGAAGAATGCTGGCTGCACCGTTCAGAACATGACAACACCTGAGAAACCCCAAAGAAGCCAAGCATTGCTATGTGTTATTTATAGGTTTTCAGGCTTCTCTGTATTTCCCTCAATTGCCAGGATTTTATAATTAAGGAGAGAAAGACTACCAGCTCAGATTCAGATGGTGAAGGAAGCTCCAGAGCTCTGCATTTGACCTATTTATGCCAGAACACCTCTTTAATCACTAAAACATCCATGTTGTAGGGGGTCAGAGGCTTCCTGTATTAACATACAAAGTCATGGTATTGAGTTTAATAATTTATTAATTGCTT
This sequence comes from Caloenas nicobarica, assembly GCF_036013445.1. Classification (NCBI taxonomy): domain Eukaryota; kingdom Metazoa; phylum Chordata; class Aves; order Columbiformes; family Columbidae; genus Caloenas; species Caloenas nicobarica. The sequence goes on along the minus strand of NC_088246.1, from coordinate 25,067,459 downwards.
TTGTGCATCACACCTAATGCTTTTTTGGGGAGAAGGTAAAATATTTAATTAATTAGAACAGTGTATTTCAGTTATTTGAACTCAGTACAAGCCTTATAAGGACTGACTGAGGGAACTGGGGTTGTTTAGCCTGGAGAAAAGAAGGCAGAGAGGAGACCTTTCTCACTCTCTACAGCTACCTGAAAGGAGGTTGTAGTGAGGAGGGTGTTGTTCTGTTTTCCCAAGTAACGAGTGATAGGATGAGAGGAAATGGCCTCAAGTTGCACCAGGGGAGGTTTAGATTGGATATTAGGAAAAATTTCTTCACTGAAAGGGTTGTCAGGCCAGGCTGCCCAGGGAAGTGATTGTGTCACCATCCCTGGAGGTGTTTAAAAGATGTAGAGATGAGGTTCTTAGGGACATGGTTTAGTGGTGGACTTGGCAGCATTGGGTTTACAGTTGGACTTGAGGGTCTTAAAGGCCTTTTTCAACCTAAGTGATTCTATGACTCTATGGTTTAAGACTGAAAGGGCAAAAAGGTGAATGATTCCTTCTGGATTTCAATGTTTTAGAATTTGAACTGGTGCTCAGCACCAATAGCACAGAAACCCTGTTTTAGCTGTCATCCATCACACCTCATGACTGGTGTGGGATTAGTACCAGGAAATAGTCCACACAGGACTTACAGTCAGGAGAATGTGATTGTCTTCACCATTCGGGCTTGAGGAAGTCAAACTCTGGACCTCCATTTTTTGCTTTTGTTTGAGGTTTTTTCTGTGTGAAAGTGAAGGAGAGAAGGGAATTATCCATCTCACCACTGGAAAGTGTTTTGAAATCTTTGAATGAATAATGCTATGTGGGCAGCATTTAACCTCAGTTTGGACAGCCAGACAAAACACTGCACATCTCACAAGACCTTTCAGGGTCTTCCAGCTCAACAAATGCTCACAGCTCTCCATCTGTGGCTGGGAGCAATGACCTTTAGAGGGCTGAGCACGTTGCTTGGAAGGGCTTTTCCACAGGCATTTCCCCACTGTCTGGACCCAACTGGCCATTATGGGAATAACTCATTCCTTACTAGCTGCTGGAGAAGACCAGAGCAGCAGAGTGAGTGCAATTTCTGCTCAGGATTTGGCTATTTTCCTGTCTTTAGTGGCTGCAAAATATATTTTCTTATAGAATACTCATAATCCCTAAATAATTTCCATTTTGTGTTTAGTAAGAAAACAGGAGTTCAACTTTTTACTAGCTCATAGCCCTCTGAAGCTAATTGTTTGGAAAATGTACTTATCTTTTATTTTTGATATTGCCATAAAAACTAGACAGAAGAATGTAAAATGTATATACAGGGCTGTGATTGCTGTCTGGTTTGTTTAAATTAGAGAAACTCTATATTTTATAGTTGTACAAATAACTTAGAATTGTTTGGATTATGAAACTAAAGATAACGTGAAAGCTGCAAAAAGACACAACAAAAGAAAGAGTGAATAAAAAATAGTTTTCAGTAGTATTTCATTAGCTTTAAAACCAGAACTTGCTAGGAGTTGTATAAAACAGTGTCAGGTTTTACTTCTAGAGAGCCTTTGGAATCTTTCTGTTTGCTCATATTCTTAATTTTTCTTGTAACGTTTTAAAATAACTTTTTTTAGAGGAGTTTATGTATTAAATACATTCCAACAGCTTTTACTCCTAAGCAGAAATTGCGTGCCAGTAATTTATAATGTTTACTTATTTTTCTATTTGCCTGAGTTTTCTGTAAAGTAATTACAAACTAATTGCATCGTACTTAAAGAAACTTGTCATTGAGCCGTGTGATTGTTTGCTTCAGCCTCGTGGCTGCTTGGCTTTCCTAAGTTGGATGACTCTACTTCAAAAAAATGTTAAAGGCCCTCAATGACGAGCTCCAGCATGAAGACTGGAGGTGTCTTCTGAGTGGTGTCAAAAGTGACAGCAAACTCCAAAATGAACCTGGAAAGTTTCCACTTCACCAGATAAAGAACCTGTCCAGCAACAGGTATGTGTTATGAAATATTTAATGGAATGGGGAGTAGGAGGCCCCTGGTACAGGCTTTTGGAAGTTATAATTCCCTCTGTCTTCTTACCTCAGTGTAATAATTTTCCTCCTGTTACCACACATGCCACCAGGACACACTACCCACCATCCCATGCTGTCCAGATGGTACCTAAGGCAGCTGATCAACTGGCCACCAATCAAACAGAAAAGGAAAGTGGTGCCTAAATGATGCAATGCAAAAGGGGCACTGAAATGCAGTCAGTAACTCTGAAAGACAATTCCAGTGAGTCACCCAGCCTTCCCGGTGCAGGCAACACTAAGCTCAGTAATTCTGGATTTTTAGTTTAATTTCTGTTACAAGGATCTGATTTCCTTGTTCATTTTAGTAGTTCCCCTCTGAGCATACATATTTGAATTTGTCTTAGGATGACTGCAATTGCTGGCAATTTTCTATTTGAGGTCCCAACAGTGAGTGGTACATGGCATTAGTACTTACTCACTTCTATTGGAAATATGGGAACTGATATGTCCCTATGAGTGCATTTTCTCTTTTCCCAACGTCATGTCCCATTTGCATGATCAACTAACCTCTCTCTTCCATTGCCAGCCTATAGCAGGAGTCTGTGCTCTATCAGACATAACCTTGCATTTGTATGATTGAATTTATCCAAGGTCTGTCTGCATGACAGCATGCATGTCCTGCTTCTCAGACCTGAGCTCTTCTCATTCTTTATCATTCATTAGTCCATTCCATTTTGTGTGCCAAAATGATCAATGAAAATATGAAGCAAGGTCAATCCTGAGACTAAGCTTTGAAAGGCACACATGGCAGCTATTCATTCATACTTTGCTTGCAGCAGGATCCTTTGCCATCACCCTTTGAGACAGCTCACTATCTATTTCAGAATTCATCTGCTATCTCCATGTTCATCTTAACTAATTGTTTTCCATGTGGCATAATGTCAACTGCATTTAGAAAACCAGATAAATGAGCTCTACTACAATTCTATTGTTAAAAATCCTTTTGGTTTAAAGCAAACCTATTACCTTGTCAAGGAAGGGTATCATTTTATTTCAGCGTGATCTATCTTTAGTAAACCTGTTTTGCACTTTGTGCTGCCTTCAGTAGGAGCAGCAAATGCAAAATGAAAAATGGAATCTTTGCTCCTTTGGAAAATATTAGATCTTTGTTCTTGCTATCATTATTATTATTACCTAAGGCATTTATTATGTTCTGTACTCTCTGATTTCATAACTTGAAGAATTTCAATTCAGTGATCCAGCTGATTATGCTCCCTCACATTTCATGCTGTTCCTGACCTATTATCCCAAGAAAATGGATTAAGTAAAAGTGCAACGAAATGGAATACAAATAATAGATGGTTTAATACTCATGGAGCTTCTACATTTTGATTTGTAATGTCAGAAACAGTTAATGATCAATGACAATTGTATTTCTAATCAGTTTGTATTTTCATTGTCACAATGAGTTACAAGAAGGAAAGGCTATAACAGAAGAGCAACATTGTTTTACCCATCAGAGTATTTTTACCATGCCTGTTGGACCTCTAGGGTAATTTCCATGCTCCTCAGGCTCACACACATGCAGATCCTTCCTTGTGGATGAAGGCAACACAATAAAGTTCCATGGGACCTGCAGGCAGTGCTGGCCCATGCTCAGCAGAGCTCCCTCGGTCCATGCAGCATCTTTGCAGCCCACGGTCGCTCCCACATCCCTGGGTTGAGCAGGAGGCACAGGCTGCCATGGCCCAGCCCTGCAGCACCACCACATTCCTAACGTGTTTCCCATGGGGAAATAATGAAATTCGCAAATGGAAGAAGAAGGGAGCAAAGAGATAATACGTGATGTGTGAGCTGAAATGAACTAACATTTCAGACTGACCCTTACAGGAAGATTTCCCTTTCTCTCTGCCACTAACTGGAAGATTAATGTCGTTAGTATGCACAGCTGCTAACTGCCTGTGTATGCCAGTGCAAGAATTAATAACTGTTTTGCAGTTGCTCAGTTACAATGAGAAAATTAGAACCAATTGGCATTTTTGAAACAGAATTTAATTGTACACTTCAGTGAGACGACACTGATAAGTGACTGCTTCAGGCACTCAACTACTCATCTCTATTTATAGCTATATAGCTGAAGACAGAAAAAAAGGAAGAGAGTGGGAGAGAAAATAAATCCCCAAAGAGTCACTATTAATTGCTTCTCAGTGTACTGACTCAACATATTCTTTACCAGAAGACAGCTTTTGACAATTTTATTTTTGTAGGATTCATCTCATCTAACTGTGTAAATCTACACTGAAGCTCTGAGCCAGCTGCCCTGCCTTGTGCTGGCAGCCAGCAGAGAGAAAGGGGCGCTGCTGGCACCTGATGAGTTGTCCTGTTTCTGACACCAGCTTTAGGATGAGATGGACTGAGCCCTAGAGTAGCAAGGGAGCCCAGAGTGATTAGCACAGATTTAGCTCCGACCTATTTTTGATGTTTACATCTCAGCAAATGAGTCACACCCAGTACCGTTTGTTTCCTTAATTTTCCATTAAAAAGAGACTATCTCGCGTGATCAAAGCCAATCTTTCTGTCAGTCCTTCCAATGTGAGAGGTGTGCAGTAATGACTGACAAGATATAAGAAGTCATGAGTGCAAAGAGAGCTAAAAGTGGCTTTGTATAGACAGGTGTTGCAGTGAACATAAGACAGCTCAGGTTGACAAATTCAGTTCAGCTCACTCAGGAATCTGTAAACACTGATATTGGCCCAAACTTCATCTGACTCTTACTGGCAGTGAAGTCTTGGAAAGGCATCGATGTGTTACTGGAAACCTCTTGAGAAGCATTTCAGTACTTCTGATTCAATTCCTAACCAGGAAGTGGAGAAGGAACAGCGGGGGGAAAAAAAGTGTTTTAAAACCTATTAAAGCATCTGCAACACCAGCTCTGACGCTGCTGGACAGAAATGAACTGAATGTGTCTCTGGAGAGAGCAAGCAGGCTTGCCTTGCCTAGGCACACAGACATGCGCAAGAGAAGAAAGAGGAACAGCATGGATGCCATGAAAGAGGAGGTTGTATTGCTGCCCCACTTGTAAACGCAGTAGTTTTTTTACAGTGTGACAGAGGATGAGTGAACTGATACAAGAGCACCAGAATTTCCCCCCCTTGCTTTTCTTTCCCTTTGGCCTATTTGGGCTCAAAGTCAGAAATCCTCAAAATATTCTGTGATTCACAACCCGACAGCTCAAGCCAGTGCAGACAGCGCTGAGGCGCAGGCCAGGACTGCCCTGCAAGGCCAGTACCACAGCTGTGACCAGAGCTACCTCATGGAAACCTGCAGCCACTGCAGCAACAGGAGAGAGTGAGGAGGACACCAACAACCTGCTTATGAAGGACGTCTTGTGGGTTGCTGTGCTCAGGGTGGCACCATTTCAGGCTCACACAATAACTGCCAGGTTGAGCATGACGACAGTGCTGCTGAACACAAGTCAAAGCAGCTGCAGAAACAAAGCCTCTTTCTGAAAATCAGCACAAAGATGAGTCCTAGTAATGGAAAACATTTTATAATAATAACAATGAAAGACTAAATTTGCAGGAATGATTCACCAAGTTTCCAGCAGCAGGGATGGCAGATGCACTTCACATGCTTTGAGAGATGGAGAGGATGAAAAGGTGGCTGGAGTATTTCTTGAATTCCCTTCTCACTCTGTGGGCCTACAATTTTAATAAAACAAGTCTTTTTTTTTTTTTTTCTCTTACATCCAGATAAATATTATCTGCACAAGAATGTAAACAATGGTAAAAAAGTGGAATCTGGAAGAGGGTCAACTCTTGGAGAGTGCCTGCTTTCTGAAGACACATATGTCCACACAGTCCTGCAGCTTACAGCCTACAACTGTAGGATCACACCAGACGTGAAGAGAATAACTTTTTATGTCAGAGCAAAGAGCAAGCCAGTTATGTGTCCTAATGCTAGAAATATAATACAATGCTTCCCATGCCTTAAACTGCAATTTCTACCTGTATCTACAAAATGCCTTCCATAAAGTTAATTGTGTTTTTCCATTGTTGTTGGAAATTATAAGTGTTGATAGTGTCCCATTCCTCTTGCCTTGTTGGCAATTTCCTATGTATAGCTTTTTCACTCATGCTCAGGCTTATACTAGGAAATGTTCCCCAGAAAGAGTTCGCTGCTGAACCTGTATGTGTTGTGCGTAATCAAATGCTGAGGTGTGCAATGTCCATCACAGGACAATGCTATGACAACATAGGATGGAATATATCCTTCCAGCCCTCTTGGACAACAGTAGGGAAAGTACCTCCTAACATCTGGAACCTGTAACCTTAGGTAAGGCAGTGACTGCACAAGGAGGCAAATGAATGAGTTCAACCTGTTTTCACAGGGATCTATAACTGTTTTCATTGATAAGGAATTCTGTAGTGCTCTAAACCTGTAATTTTGAAAAGATCAATTCTATGAGGGAGGGCACTGTAGAAGGGGACTGAATGGAAATCAGATCACAATAAGAAATAAAAAAGGCAGAACGATGAGGTTAGTCTCGCTGCAGGACCCTTGACAGCAAATGTGTGTTGGTAGCCACAAACCTGTGTCCAGCTCCTCATACTGCACAGGTGGCTCATAGCGCAACTTGACCTTTCTCAGCAGTTGCTTTAGCAATGGCTTTATGTATATCTTTATTCCTTCTTGAAGCACCTTGAACCCTTCTATTGTCTCCATGCTGGAGGAGATCCAGACATCTGCATGGCTTCAGGCACAAGCTACAGCACAGCATTGCTACAACTTGGGTCTTGCAGTGCAGCCTCCAGCTCCTGTCAGTGCAGGGAGGGTGATGGAGGGTGGAAGAGGCACTGTGCAGTGCCACTGCTCTGGGGGTGCTGAGGGGTAACCAGAGGGAGCCTGAGCTCAAAGGCCTGCCACCAGCAAGCAGCTTCCTCAGCTGCAGAAAAGCACTTTCCCTGGTCATCAGCAGACATCACTGCACACTCTGGAGAAGAAAGACCACAGGAGATGTGGCTCAGCACACTTAAACATGCCTACAGGACAGGCACTGCCTGGCAATGGCTGAGATCAGAATTGTGATTTATCTGGACTAAGAATGAAACTGCCATACAAAGACACTGTCCTGGACTGACCACCTACTTATGAAAATGATTTAATGCAAACAATGCAGTTCCTTCAGAGAGAGAAAATGCTCTTTCTTCTCTCTGTTGCACCTGGAGCTCTGTTCCCAACGCAGTGAAGGAGAAACAAGGTTGGCTGTTTTTCAGAAGATTATCGTGACCTGACACAAGATGCATTTATTCAAGAAGCACTGTTGAGAGGAATCAGTCCGGCTCCAGGGATATAATGAAGCTACATTTCTTTGCAACAGCTGAGGGTCCAGCACGCACTGCGAACACTTCGATGTACAGCACAGAATAGTCACTTCTCACAGGAAACACCATGAAAATCGCAAAAACATTTTCATCAACAGATGGAAAAAGCACAACTGACAGAATATGCCACATACCTTACAAAGTCAGACAGAATTTTTGGTACTGTTTTAACCTCTACTAAGCTACTGCAAGAGTGTGAGATATGTTATTTGGTGCTGACCTGTAGAAACCTGATGTTACTGTAAACAACAGAAACGATCTGAGAGAGAAGAAAGTGAAATATTTTAATTAAGACTCAGAAAACTCCTGTTGACTATTATATGTAACCATAGTGCTAGTCAACATTAGGATCTATTTTTCACTTTTTGAAGACAGTTGTTTTATTAACACAGGCATATGCAATAATAAATAACTGCTTAAAAGCATTCAACGTAAAATCAGCCCTCATAAAGTGGCACAAAGAAACCTTGAAGTTTGTAGACTCTGTAAATTGGTAGTAGCCCATTGCATTTTTTTCTTCATTTAGGCAACAGTCTAGTGTGCAAGAATTCAATGCAGTGCGTGATTTTGGTTATAAAGTAGTAATTTCCCTCATTACCACAGATAAACACTTAAATACCCTACAGGTATTTGTTTTATCCTGAATAAACTTTTCTTAGGATTACATACCTCACTCACAGTTTAATACTAGAAAAAATATTTACTGTAAAAGATATTTGCTGGAAGGGTTTTTTTCATAGCCTGCTTGGTAACAGGTGAACAGCCATCAGTATCAGTTGGAACAAAGGCAGAGGACCTGTAGCTCAGCACCCACCACATCTGATGACAGCCTGGCTGAGAGAAAGGGCACATCCTCGTGGCTCAGAGTTTCTGCTCCATGTCAAGAAAATCCTTAGAATTCACCTGCTAAAGTTTTTGGTCTAAGAAGCATGCTTATAAAAGCCTCTGACTTTGAGGTCTGCTTTCTGGGACTAAATCGTATTATTTCATCCTCCGAAGGAAAGCTGACATTAGTGGGACTTGGTGGGTACATTAAAGGACAGAGTTTGACCCAGTGGCATAAGAAAAAAATAAAAGAGGTAGGATTTGAAGGTTCAAGTCCACATTACTGCTCGACAAACTGAAAACTAATCATTGCCTTCTAAAGAAAAATAAAAATTAGAACATTTTGTCTGTTAAATCTATAAATCCAAATCCACGAGTGCACGCCTTATACTGAGGACTTACATTGTAATAGTTTAGTAGCCAGTCAGTCCCTCAGTACATGGTAGCTTGGACAGGTCAGCAGAGATGTGCCCTCACTCTCTAAAACTTTGTTAGAGATGGCAGATCTTATTTACAGTTGCGTAGAACTTTTACTTTTAAACCATCTTTAAGCACTGAAGAAAATCATGCTGAGTGTCTGGCTCTGCCTGATTTTCTAGGAGAAACTTTCAGCAAAAGTAGTTCTCCTGGTTCCAAGAATGAAGTTATGGGGGAGAAAAAAAATATTGTTTTCTCCATGTGGACCCAGGAGAGACTAGTTCAGATGGGGACTGGGAGGCTCAGCAATGCAAACTGCTCCGACTGCCAGCTCTGCAACTTTAAAGCCCCAGCATGTGAGAGCATACTGGATAAAGAAGTCTTTCCCACGACTCCCGCTGCCGGCTGTATCACTTCTGACTAATGAGAGACAGAAGCAGAAGAGGAGGAAGACAAGTGGCAGGAGACAGCAGCAAAGGTGCCATAGATAAATGGGGGGGAAGGATGAAAGGGGAGCGCTAGTCTGTAAGACACTTTCACCAGCACAGGACCCGAGGCCTGAGCCTCAACAGTCTGCTATCAGCAAATACCTGTGAAACCATGGGTAAAAACAGCGTGGCAGTCCTTTCAGGAGATGGCTCGAACAGCATGCTATTGCCATCGGTTACTTCAGATCACCCACTTCCAGAAATGTGGAGTTTTTGTCCCTCTTGAGAAGGTCAGGACAACGACTTGGACATTTTTAGTTTTGTATTTTTTAAAAAGGGAAGAAATTAAATTAGACCGTTGTTAAAAGAACACCAAGATTGCTACATCAAACACTTAAAAGAGGAAATGCCAGAGTCGGGCTGTGTGATTGCACCTGCCTTTGGTCTCCTGGTACCCATGTAAGAGGACAGGGCTCCAAAAGAAGTAACTACATGCTCATTTTTCTGTGGGTACCCTGACTTATTCGGAGCAGAGAATGGACATTGCTCAGAGCATGAAAGCTGGTGAGTGGATAGGGGATCGTGAAGGATTGCTTCATCCAGATGTGGAAAATGTGTCCTGGGTCACAAAAGGTGCTGCAGGATGGTTTCAGTCCATGGTTCTCATTTTCCATGTCAGAGTTTCCATTAATCACAAATGCTTTCCATTGCAAACTAAATCACAAAGAGCTGCTTTTTTGATATATAAAATGCTATCATGATGTTAATGATCATATAAAATGGTCCCTAAGGTTTTGTAGGGAAAGGTGAAATTTTCATGAGATGGAAGGAGAGAGATGGCAAAAAAAACCCCTCCCAAATTTTCAGAAATGCAAATACATGGGGCCTAGCATAGGAACCACAGAAAGGAAGTACAGTTGTAGACCTAACGGGAAGAAAACAAACAGAACAATCATACTGTTAAAGGTTGTCATGAGAAATATTTTCGAAGAGGCCAGGTTAAAATCAAACCAAGTCATATTTGGCACTGTTTTGAAGTGTCGAACATTTGGCCTTACAGGCACGTAATTTAGAGACTGGCATGTTAAAGTTTGGGGTGTGGAAATACCAGAGTAGGATACAGAATCCTCTGCCCTCCATTCAATCATTTTTTTAATTCAGGTCAGGTTATACTGATTGAAAGCCAGTCGTTAACTCCGTCCAGTTTTGGTAGATGTGCAGAAATCAGCTTCAGCTGAAATTAGATTTTCTACTTAAGAGGCAACGAGCAGTTGGCAGCTGCAGACTGCTTTTACCTAGCATTTGAAAGACAGCTCTTTCTGATGAGAATCAAAAAGCTTTGGTAAGGGAAGAAAAAGAAAAGCTTAGCTATTGGCTCTACTGTTTGGTTAAATAAACCACATTTTCCAATGTTTTTCTTCCAGCATTGTGCTGAAGTTAATTTAATATTTTATTATTGCAGAAGAAGTTCGAGAATCAGGACAAAGTGCCAGCAAAGAGGCAAAATAAGGGAATGTAAACGTCTTCCTTGTAAATATCTCCAAAGTCTAGAGCCACACAAAAGCCGGAACTTACAAGTCAGTCAACCATATTACAAAATTCAGAGAGTCCAGACATTTTGCAGCTTCTTTATCACACAGTATACAAAGGAGAGCACTTAAGCTGTTTCCCAAAGGCATAGATGTAACACCCAAAGTAATAAGGACTCTTCTTCTAGAACCTGTTCCAAGCTTTCATACCTGGATCTAGAAAAACTGAGCACAGAAAAGAGAGTAAATGCAGGCAAACCAAACAGGAAAACAAACAAGCAAGCAAACAAACAAACAAACAAATGAACGACTTACAATCCACAGGCTATATGTTTTACTCTTCATAACTTGCTTCTCTGATTCAAATACTGTCAATACCCAGCCAGTATGTGTGGGCTTCCATTCAAATAAAAGACCATTTCAAGCAAAGCAGCCCTGGGTATTGCAGGTACTCTCCTTGCTGGTGTTATTTCCACAATTGTGGTAGCTATCATTTTAGCATTGAAGTTTTCTAGGCTTAGAGTAGTTTCATCAGCTCTCTAGAACTTGGCAAAGAAAAGGAGACATAAAATCAGAAAGCAATCAATCCCTTTTTACTAACACTTTCACTAGAAAACACTAGTAAGGTATGTTTTTCCATTTTTAATTGGGACTTTTCTAAAAAAAAAGTAAAAAAAACCGCAAAGAACAACATCCCTCCCCCCATTAAACCACTAAATATGCTTTTCCAGAAAACATATTAATTTGTAAGGCTTGTGTTCTATCTGCAGCTGATATTCTCTTTAATCAAAAATACTGAACAGAATCAAAGAAAAAATGCTGATTTATATTTTATTGCTCATGTTTTATCTTTCTCACTTGCATAAAAGACCTATTTTCTGCACTTTTAACAGATCTTAATTTGAATATGTTAACACAAACATTTGTATGCCTATTGTACATACAAATATTTTGTATAAGTATATAACAATGCATGCACATATATGCATGCATATAAATATGCAGATATACAAATTTCTATTATTTTTAAAAATACATCAAAGAAAATCACTATTGTTATCCACCAGCTGTGACCAGAATGGTCTCTTTGACATGCTGCATTTAATGAGACATTATGTTAGCATTTCTTGCTCTCCGTATTTCTCTGAAAAAGAAAAATCTATGTTAAAATCAGTAAGAGAATTATGTAAATAAAGTACCAGCCCTGATGAAACAGCAATTATATATCTCAGCAGCTGCGTACGTCCGTTTATGAGAGATGATTAACTAGCAAATTGTTTGCATTTTTGTTTTATGGAGCATTTGGCAATCTAACTATTAGCTACGAAGGTTTAGCCAAAAGTCATTAAAATGCTTAGACTAGTACAGATCACAGCTGGTGCTGTTTTAGCAAACTTATAAAACACCAATGAGTAAGAACTACCTTAAAGAAAAGTACTACATCCCCAGTGGGGTGGGTTTGTGATGTGACTAGTTACTACACTGGGCACCTAATCCACCCGGTCAGTGATTTGCAGGGACTCAAGTTCTGGGTTATTCCTCTGTTAGAGGATGATTTTAACCTTAACACCTATGTTACCAAAGCTGCCTTATCCTTTCGTCCTTTTGATAATCTACAAGGAGGGATAGATTTGCATCAGAATACAGGCACAAATTTGGGAAAGCCTCTAGAACTCCACAGGTAGATCTTGGCTGTTGGACGCTTGGATTCCAACTCTGCTTTGATGGATATCTAACATAAATAGCACAGTTACAAGTAGCACACTGGGACTGGGATCATAAATAGATCTAGAATTCTCTCTCCTTTACCTAGTGAATGTGCAATTTTTAGGAGAAAGGAAGGCCCCCACCAAAAGAATGGGGAATCTATGGCAATATGGGTTTAAATCCGCTCAGAAAGGAACCCGGGTCTTGTTTCCTGCAGTTTGGGTAAGTGCACTGACACCTGAGCCATGGGAAAGAAGAGCAGACAGATAACCTCTTCCAAGTATGGCTGGAGTGGTTGAAGACATCATCTTACCACTGTCATGGCCCAGAGATTACTTATACTATCATTGAGCCAGTAGAGTGTAATTGTGAGTTGTTGCTTTTTGTGTTCAGTGCCAAATGAAGATATTCGAGCTGTAAAAGCAAATTTAGCACTAAAACAGATGAGGGCTTTTCTGTATTCTCATTCACCGCATGCTGTAGGAAGCAGCACCCATCTGCTCCAGCTACCTGGAAAGTGTGTGGGTTGTAGGTATGTCCAGGTTCTGGAAAACACCTCGTAACTGAAGTGCGCATGGGTACTCATTTGGGGGTTTAAAACTTCTCTCAAAGCTTTTTTTTTTTTTTTTTATTCAGGGAGACAATAAATATTTCAGTTCTGCTATTACTCTACATTATTTGCATGAGAACAGGTATAATATAAAAAGGAACAGTTTGGACCTTTATATTGTGACAGGCAGCAGAAAGCTGTATAATTCAAGGAAGAAGTTGCACTGCATGAGACAATTTGCGTCAGTAAGTCCTGGCTTGTGCTTTAAGTCACACACATGTCCCATACTTGGCTGCAAGAGAGGAGCTGATGCCTCTCCATGGACCCTGCAGGCCTCTGTCTTCTGCCATCCCCAGCTCCTCCCCATGGGCCCGCTTGCAGAGTCACTTTCTCCAAGCGCTACACAGCAAATACAGCCCTTGTTTCCAGACACGCTCAGCTCCATAGCATGGATGAGCTGATGTAAGGACCAGGGGTTTCCCCCATCCCTCCCGTGAGTGGCTGCCCTGTATATGGGCACGGTCAAACCCAGAGCAAACACTGACCTGCTGGTGCTAGTACCCAGAGATCATACAGCTCTAGATTTTAATTACAGACACAGTGCTTATGTGTTATTCAGTGGAGAAAGAAAAGCATCAGCGTAAGCTCACGTGTAGCTGCAGCTGTGCTACTGTGCAGATAGATGCATATACATTACAGCTGCACCCTGCCTGCTTCTCCTCGCCGCCTGTGTGTGCCTCTCCTCTGCCCCCACCCTGCCCTCGCAGACCCTCCCTTACCTCTTCCCACCCAAAAGGAGCCGTCTGAGCTCAAACCCTGCAAGTATTAAACTTATAAACATTATTTTGGAGGTTTGAGGCAAAACAGAAATGAGGTCATGCTCCCAAAGCCATACCGATTCACCAAGCTAACAGTAGTATGAGCCCGTATCAGCTTCATTTTGCTGTGAAAGTAAGCAGAGGAGTCTAAAGAGCAATTTGCACCTGGCCAGAAGTCCACTGGTTTTGTTTCCTTGAAATTCCAAATACAAACCACGTTTTTCCCATGTTCTTTTTAAGTTGCTTTATCAGCAACCTTGCTAGCATCAGAGTTAACCTGGAAGATTCATGAGGAATTAGAGAAATACGTTGCTTGCTCTGTTTGTGAAGCATACTTTCCAGGAACAGTATTTCCTTCTGTTCCCTCCTCTCAAATTTCCTCCCAGCCTGTTGCTATGCTGGCGCTGTGTGTATTCACTTAGTTTACACCATACGCTGCTTATGACATGGAGATGTTATTTGTATTCCTCTATAATGTAGTTTTGTCACTACGGACATAGCAACCCACATAAATGATCTTCATTACAGAAGGCTAACAGGGTAGATGAGTAATTCATCCAGACAATCATTGACTCACCAGTGAGGTGGGTGCTATGCTTTGGAGATCAGCTGTAATTTATCCCAGCAAATGTGATGATGCATGGCTGTCGTTGAGCAAAAATGGAAAAAACTTGAGACACAACACGCAGCCTGTGATGGGATCTTAATTTTTTTTCTGTAGGTGAAAATAATAATTTCCCCTTTTGCTGTGGGGCTTTCTGTGAGAGTCATCAGGTGAGATGTCTATTTTGCAATGGTGCTGCGGGATTGGAATGCACTGTGGGATACCCTGCCATACAGATTCATCTAAATTATCAGATGAACCAAGTTCAGCCTTTCCCACTTCCTTATTTTTCCTGATTCAATGCACAAGATTATGGTGATTCCAGCAGGAAAAATGCAGGGCAAAAATCTGCTTGAAGAGTTGCCTTCCTAAATTAAGCAAGATAAAGAGGTGACCTGAATTTGTTTGCTTGTCTTTAAATAAAGAACTCATGAAATCTTAAAAGGTAGCTTTTGACTGTAAACAATGACTTTGCCTGTTTAATGCATCTTGAAAGACTTACCCTACCTCCCTCCGCCTCTGGCTGACAGAGAGGCTTCCCAGGGAATATGTGTGGGGATGTTGCTTTGCTCAGGCTCTGAGCTTGCAGTGGCTTAAATAAAAGTTTCTAGCCTATCTGGCTGGGAAGAAAACCCAAACATAAAAGCACAAAAGTATTGCTGATGCACAGAGGAGGTGAGAGGAGCTGCTGGTGTCTCGGCTCCTTCACCAACTTCCCGGCAGACACTGCTGGCCCAGCTGCTCTCTCCATCTCCAATCCATGCATAGGCTGCTGTTTTGACAAATGCTGCTATCACTGGCACCAATGACGACATGAACTGATTGTCTAAATTCAGGAGAGAGCCTTAAAATCTTGTTGTTTCAGAATGGTATATTTTTATGCTTTTTATTTGCCTTCTGGGTTTGCATTTCCACAGTCATGCCAGTGATCACAATCATGAAGCCTACATTTTTTTTCCTAAAATGGGACCTTAGGCTGCCATTAATAGCTTCTTTCCACAGACGAAGCTCTAAGAAAAATATCAAGCATTTTAAGACTCATAATAAAATGTCAACAATTGCCAACATTTTATGTCATTGGTTCCCTTGCAGTCCTCATCTTCTCCTGCCTCAAAAAACCAATTCATCTGTGTCAGATAAGACAGCCAGAACACATGATATCCATCTGAAATTGGAGTGCAGAAACACATTTTGCAGCTCAGACCAATGTCATCTCACCATCTTTAATAACAGCTCCATTTTAGAACATTGGAGAGTAGAAAAATAAAAGTAAACAGCAATTTTTTCTTCTGATTAAAAATTGCAAACAAGGCTCCAAATGTACTTTTATTTTGAAAGAGCCTCCTTTAATGCACTCTAAAGCTTTAGAAATTACTCCGTCATAGACTTAAATGTAGTCCATTGCGTGAGGTATAAGATACTAAATAAATAATTTTGATTTGACTTGGAAATATGGTTGAGATCTTCAGTTATTACTATAATAGAAATAAAAAATCTTCTTGGTTTTGAGAATTTTGTTTTGATTTTTTAAATTTTGTTTTTAATGAAAGGTTATTTTTTCAATGAGACATTAGCTTTAACCTGAAATTAGAAAAAAATATGAAAGCAATTATCTGAATTTTCTCTGAAAGTTCAAAAATAATTATTTAACTGATTACATTTTTATGTGAAGAAGTCTTTTTAAGTGTTTCTGTTTCTATCCGTATATATGCTTGAATTGATCCTGTTTGCCAGTTTATTCTGAAAATAAGAAAAATAAAGTACCCCTTTATTTACTGTTATAATGGGAATGCTGCAGAGCTGCAACTGAAAATGAGAGTCCCGCTGCAGTAGTCACTGTAAGAGGAAAGTCTGTTCCTGCTCCAGGAGACATACAGACCGAGATGTCAGTTAGAGGAGAGAGAAATGAGTCAAGGTGATGAGGTCACATTAAAAAACAGAGTTTAGCAGAAAAACAGGAGTCTCAGCCTGCCACAAGAGCTTTTTTTCAGGATGATATAATTTCTATTAAATGGCTTGAAATTACATTGTTACCCAATATTGCTCATACTTCAAAATATTGACGTGTGGTGTTACGTAATTTTCCCAATATGAAATATTAAAAAATAATTATGATGCCTCAAAATACTGTGACTTGTAATAGTGGATACAAGTGCTATGATTTTCAAGATTTCAAACATTTGAAAGAGCATTTGCAGACCTTTTTTGAAATATCTGTCCTTGAGTATAGAAGACAGTCCCCTCTTTTTTACAATTAACTGAATATCATATGTACATCACCATAAAACTTTGAAAGGATTGGGATCAACTTATTGTTTGACAAAGCTAAAGCAAGAATGGTAATCAATCCCTTGGCAATGGAAATTTTAAATTTAAAATAAGCTTTAACAAAGCCTTTGAACCTTCAAACACTTTATCCTTAAGAAATTAATGGGTCCCTGAAGAAGTCTTATTTCCTTTTCTGTTTCAGTTATATATACTTCAATTACATTAATCAACAATGCAACAAAATAACCGATAGAGACCAACTTCCTGGAAAAAATTCCTCCTGATGACTCTTTGTCACTTCTCTGTTTTTTCCCCCCCTTTTTGGATTTAAAACTGCTCAGGGTTCTACAGAAAAATTGTACTTTTTGGTTTTTAAGTTGTTTATTCCAGTTTCGGTTTGCCATTGTAACACCTCCCTCCACCCCTGACCTATTCCCCTCTCCAGCAATTTGTGTTGACTGCAGCAACAGCTACAGATGAAAGCAGCCCTATGAGAGAGGTTTCCTTCTGCTGAACCTGGAGTGGCACCGATGAGTCCTTCAAATGCTTCTCTCTTTTAAAGGCAATTGGAACTTTATGGAACATTTTCTTTTTCCTCTTAGGAACAATTACCATTGTCGTCCCCAAGTTGCCATGCCAGCCTCTGCCTTTGGGCAAAAATGAATATGTTTTTCAAGTTTCACTACATCAAAAACTCCTGGAAGTGACCTTCCTTGTTACAGGTATAGATTGTGGCTGCCTTTATTGTGTCTACTCTTAAATCCCATCATAGTTATAGTTTCAGTCTAGCTCGGCTTCTCCCAAACATGAAAAGCGAGTCTCTGTGAACTGTTGACACTGTTTTCCCCTCTCGGTTCCTTTGCTCTTCTTAAAAACCAAGAGCCTAAAAATAAATGTCTCCTAGCTTCAGCCTTCTGTCTGGTGTCTCCTCACAGGGCTTTGTAAGGGGCTCATATCCACCATCAAGCATCATTTCGTCGTTCCTGTGATATTTAGCTGATCTTTCTGCTAGCATTACCTGGAAGCACCACTGCATAGAACCAGCGTGTCTGTTAGTATTTGTATTATAAATGGCCTACTTAGGGGGTTTGTATAACTCAGAGGTAAGAATTTGCTTTTGGCTGAAAGTCATTAACTCTCAGCCAAAAAGCAGAGCTTTGTTTAATTTGTCATAAATAAAAGTGATCTGCTGTGGCAGTTGTATTTATACTGAGGGACAGGCTCTTATATTTAGATCAGTTTATCCAGATACCATGTGAGGGTTGCAGCACTGGCAGAGAGACGATGGTGCTGTGTCAAAATTCTTGTGTCATCCAATGCAGAAGGGTGAGGAGGTAACTCTGATGTGCAGTGAGACAGACAGACACCATATACCTCCCCCATGGTCCTCCACAGGATGCAAGAGGACCCAAAAGTGAGGGGATGTGCTCAAGGCGGTAAAGGGAAATTTGGCCTCTTCCTTGCCCACCATCTAGAAATACCTCTTAGTTGTTCACAATTGTAGATAACTAGCTGATGAGGAGGACTGATCACTCAACAGTAAGGCACAGCATAGCTACTGAACTTTGAATGACAGTTTCAGCCCTGACTTTCCTGGATACCATTGCCTTGAAGTCAAGGGACGGTAGAGAAAGAGAGAGATTCATCCTGTACACTTGTGTATAGTACAGTTTTGACCATTTAGAAATGGCCCAATTTATCTGAATTTGATTCTTTCATACTCAGATTTCTCATGTTGCTACCTTTCTGCTTTCCTCTGCAATTACCTTGCATAACTTGCTTTGTAAGTGTGTGCAAATGTTGTGTCTTTACTGAACTTTCCTTATATAGTGCACCAGGCACATACATTTATTTTTTAAACCATGATGAAGAGAACTGTTAATGAAGACCATTAAGTTAGTTCATTAAAGTCATCCAAAAGTAACATTAACAAACTGGTCGTGAAATGAAATATCTGGGGTTTTTTTCCAAGGAAATTGAAGAAACAGTTTGTGGTTGAAAATAATTATGGATATGGGTGTGTTTTGTATGATGTGGATATTTAATTATTGCGTTAAAGGCACTGACTCTTTTTTTAAGTGCTATTGTTTATAATAAACTTCTGCATGTCCAAAACTGGCTACAGCCATCTTAAAAACTGTAGACAAGAGGTGTAAGACGAAACCCTGAAATTCGCACCACTTCCATAGTGTAGCAATCCTGAGATGACTGCTGATGATGGTTTTCCCAAGCTCTTTTAATTACTGTAGCATTATAAAAATTAAAGTAAACTTCTTGGCCTCATTTTTCTGCCCTAGTATAACATTTCTGCTGTTTTAGTGAGGAGCCCAGTTTGATTTATAAGTGGAAATCAGTGGTTATCTGCTAAGAGTAACCCATTTCTGTTCTCTGTACTCATTTCTGTCTAGAAAATAAACTATGAAGTAAACATATAACAGAGAACTGCATGGGCAACATAAGCCCTAATGGCTGGAAGGTCAAGTGGTAGGAAGATCTAGACTTGCTTGATGATATTAAGTTACTGCCTGATGTTTTCCAGAAATCTATCGAAAGAGGTAGACAAAGCAGAAAAGAAAAGCATTTGGTGAGCAGGACTCATGGCATTTGGGCAAAGAAACATTCTGAAGCATCAACATCATGACAGACTGCACAAACATTGAGAAACAAGATCAGTTTACATCTCTGGACATAACAGCAAGCAGAAACTTGAAAGAGACAGTGTCAAGGCTTGAAAGGTACCCACCAGTAATGACTTTTCCCAGTGTATGACACCCAAAGTTGCACAGCACCTGCATGAGACAAAGATCTTGATCCATCACAGCCATAGTGCACAGGAGGAGCTTTGTAGTAACAGATCTGCTGAAACATTCAGTAGAAATTAGATATCTTTGACAACAAAATCATGAGTGAGCAAATCAGGCCCAAAAAGCCTTTGGGAAGAGCCACCAGAAGAGAGAGCTGTGCAGGTTGTTCCTGTGCCTCGCGACAGAAAGAAGATAACACAGAGCAGAAGACAGATCTTTGTGCCTGTGGCCCTGTCTGGGTTTAAACAAAAAGTAGTATTAACCTGTCCAGGAGGTGAATTACAGGCAATTCAAAAGCCCATAGAGCATTCACTCATCCCAGGCATTACAGGATGATTTGCTAGATCTCACCACAGACTTGAGACTAGATTCTGACCACTGCAGCTTCCTGGAACTTTGATGCAATAATTTACAGGACAGATTTACAGGGCAGTGAAAAGAGTAATTTAACATATTTTCTTTTCCCTCTGCTACCTGACTGGCATTGCATGTAGCTCCCCAACTTCTCCAGTTCAACCGAGGCTCAGTCCATCACTGATTTATATGTATATAAATCAAGAATGAGATCAGAAGTAGACCCTTTGTATAAAAGAAAAATCTGTTGTTATAACTTGAACAATAACAGTAATTATTAATAGGTTTATCCCCAAACCTGATGTACACAGTACAATAATATTGTGAAATACAGATTTGAGACCTAAATTTTGTGGGTTACATTATCAAAACTTGCAGAGAAATAAGAATCTTAAAAGAAAGGACAATGGTGGTTAAGCTACTTTGACAGTTCCTCTATCCCAGTACAAAGCACCGGAATGGTTAAATAATGTGGTTTGATCTGTTTTCTTCTCTGTAAAAGATCTTATTTTAAAAAGGAACAAATCCTTTTCTTCCGCCACCCCAAATAATCTGATTTTTCTGATATTGACCGTTATGCTAGTGTGCATTTCCCCTTTCTCCCATTTTTTTCCCTAGACTACCTACCACTCAGCAATTTTTCAACATGGTTTTAGGTATGTGTCAGAGAGAAGGAAAAAGAGCTATAACTGCTTTGGACTTTATTTATTTATTTATTTAAGTGGTGAAACTGTGCATCAACCAACTTTGAACAGCATGGCATTAGAAATAAGAAAATACGGAGGCAAAAAGGCATGGAGGGAAAAAAATCAGAATGCCTGGAGCAGCCAGGCCGTATGATGTTAGGCTACACAACCTACAGTCCGGAGCCTGCCACCCCTGCACTGCTGACCCTGCCCTTCCCCTGGTGTTTCTCACTCCAGCTGCTGACCTTCATGGTTCTCACCCTGCCCAAGCCCTGCTGTGGTGACAAGGTGTTCAGCTTGTGACGGGGAGGTTACGTTACCTCCCAGGTAAGATGAATACATATCCTCCCAGGATTTCAGCCAAGAAGTGTGCTTAACGTGCCTGCTGCTGTAACCCAGGGGAATCCGAGGTGGTGCCTCTGCCTTTGGGGTTCAGCTCAATCATCCTGGCAGGTATTGTTTGCCTGCAGGAGTCAGGCTCTGAAAGTGAACCCACTTTCCTGGGAATTAGGGTAGTCGAAGCCCAGTCAGAAGTTCCTAGTTGCCTTGAAACATTTTCCCAGAGGAGAGGTGGCCAGTCTTAAGGATTACCTGCATGCTAGTTAACTGGGCATGACAAGTGCTACACCAGAGCCCTACCATGCCATCCTCTGTACTGGGTAATTACTAGCACCTTTCTTGCCAAATATCCCTTTCCAGGCAATGACTGGCCACACTTTAGGTCTGTAAGAGGGGCCAAGGGCTATCCCTAGCAGGTATGATGAAAGAGGCCCTCCTGTTTGAGGGAAAACAGATCGGGCATGTGGACACAAGTCACCGAGCCTCAGACCCCACTACTTGCCCCTCTTACATTTCATTCACTAGTACATATGTAGTCAGAATATTAGTAACAGAGGACTAGTATATGGTGGAAAAATAACCATTTTTTAATCACTGGGATTACTATAGGAGAGTTCTAGGTCATATAACATAATGCTGTCATTGACAGTGCATCATTTATCTTTTCTTTGCATTTTCTTCTTTTTTATTTAAACATAGATGTAAGTTCAAAATTAAGTAATGAGATAGTGCTTATGAGATAATATGCTGCAACTAGCCCCATTTGTGGTCATGCTGCAGCCCAGTAAGTAATAAAGTGCTTCAGCTTGAACCACCAAAACGGCAAGGGCACCTGCGTGGTCATCTGGCACCCTTCGGGTCACCAGCGCTTGATCAGGTGATCTCATGGGATCTTGACAGCTTTCAACTTTCTCTTCTGTTCTAAATGTCACCCTAGAGTATGTAGGTCAGGTGTCTGCAATACATCTGGTACAGCAAAATGACTGAAAAAAACTGGGGCTTGTGGATCTCGTCTCTTGGCTGGTACTGGGACAGCTGTGAACAGGGACACAGGGAGCGCGGCACTTGCTCCAAAATGGAGTGACTTTCCCCCAGGTTAGGACTCTGATCCTGCTGAATCTCACCAACAATAACCCAAACAAAATCGAGTCGCTATTTAGACACCATGAAGGTGACTAAAGAAACTCTACAACTTTACTTGACAAATTGGCACATGGATTTTTTGGGAGGGAGAAGGGCACAGCTCATGTACTCTGCTTTCTGAGAAGAAAATCCACACTATTGCAAAATAAATTTCTACCATTGGTTTAAAAAAGTTACAGCACCGTTCTGGAAGGGCACACGTTATATAATGTTGCACAGCAGAGGTACAGCTAAGTCAGCTTTAAATAGTAACCATTTCAAACAGTGTCTTCACAGATCATTTTTAGAGTGTTATTTTCACAGCAATAATGTCTGCATTCATAATTACAATAGCAAGTTCAAGGCTTCTGGAAAACGAGGATGAAAAGATAGAATAAAAGATTGCATGGGGGGAAATGAAATTGAGAGAGTTACTCAAGCACTGAAGTGATAATATATTCTTATATTAATCTGAATAATTTCCTAGTTCCTATCTTAATATGTAGAATAGGGAATTCTGTGCCCCCAATGTACTGGTTTGGTCCGAAAAATCACCCATGCTGTTTTATACAAAACACTGAAACAGATAGAACCAATTTCCATTAATGTTCACATTTTCCCCCCAAAGCATCTACTTATCATTAATGTAACTGCTCTACATTGTCCTCTTATTGTCCTGGATATGAATAAACCATTAGCCTTATTTTATTAATGAGGCCTAGCTAACAATATTCCCAAACTGGCTGCGCTCTCATATCTTGGAGTATTACAGACAGGTGCATGCTGTACTTTTATTCCTGTACCAGGGAAGTCTGGAAGCTGTAGTGAGGTGGATTATGTAGCATTCATTGACAAATGAGACCTGTTCTGGGGAAAGCTGGAAGGAAAAAGTCAAGTTCAGTTTCTGATTTATTTTTTCTCAAGCACTGGAAACTTTTTGCTGATTTCACAGGT
Source organism: Caloenas nicobarica (assembly GCF_036013445.1). Taxonomy (NCBI): domain Eukaryota; kingdom Metazoa; phylum Chordata; class Aves; order Columbiformes; family Columbidae; genus Caloenas; species Caloenas nicobarica. The sequence goes on along the minus strand of NC_088246.1, from coordinate 25,044,656 downwards.
TAGACTTTGCATTTACAGTAGATAGCACCTTTTATCTTAAGTATTATAATGAAGAGCCTTAAGCATCCTTGAGCACTAATAGGTATTCCTGGACCCTGTTAGAGAGGACGGGTGTTGGGAGCTGCTGCAACTTGACACATGGGGATCAGCAGCAGTAAGAAGAGCTCTGCACCAGTGCTGGGAGTGCCAGTGGTTTCCCATGGGTGACGGGAGTACGGCAGGATCTTCCCATGCCCTCCTTACCCCTTCTCCCATGCTGGGCATTAAACTCTCTGAGTGGCAGAGGGGCAGGCAGATGTGCATAACCTCCTCCTGGCTGCAGAGCTGGGCAAAGGTGCTCTGGTCCAAAAACTGCACAGATATGCATTTAAATAGGCACAGTGCTGGACTTCTCTGACTATATGAATCTGGAACTAACGCTTTTTCTGGGCCACAGGCATAGTATTAAAAGGTTGCATACACCTGTATTTGCCCATGGAGACAGATCATGGGTGCCTAACAAAAGGGTCAACTTTCTTCTGTTTCAGATCAGTCGTAAGATGTGAGCAAAGGAATGCCAGGCATCAGTGCTGGCACCCGGATTTGTTCTTTCCAGTTGTATTATTTCCTTCTCTTGTTAACCACCATCCATGGCTGACTACCCAATGGGCCAGTCCTGGCAAATGGGACATTGGCGTGCGTGTCTCCTTGGCTGTCTCGCTCCCCACTCAGTCCCAGCATCTGTGCACACGAGAGTACAAAAAATGAGTTTGCTGGCAACACACAAAAGGGGTGAAACCCCCTCCCTCAGTCCTGTTGCAGGGCAGACCTGTGCTTTATGGCATTTTTCTTCATTTTTGTCACTGGTTTGTTTAAGGGATCTCTTATGGCGCAGGTCGCGAGCAGAGACTGAAGGGAAGTGTATGATAACACAATTAGGAGAAGCAGGTAATGGAAAGGGAGTGAGGGAAGGAAAGACACCAAAGGGGAAAGAGTAAAAGATGAGAACTGTGGTGGGTAGAAGACTGAAACTGATTCAGCAAATATATTAGCAGTAGAGCTGCTGCACAGACCACAAAACCGAACAAGTAGACAATAATAAACTAGAATTTGAGTTAGACTTTAGATTAAATGGAAAGCCAGGGGTCATGTATTAACAGCTATGCTGCTGCGCTTGCCTCTGAAGCTTCTCCACTTGAACTCAATAACAGGCATATCCTAAAATATTTAATTCTGGCCTTTGGCCTCCACATTGACTTACCACAATATCTGCCCCACCTGATGGGATAGAGATGACACATCATCACACTTGCATGGATGAATTTCTCTCCAGCTGTTACCTCCATCTCTCTGTGTATGCTTGTGTCACTTGTTGACCTGGGAACAAAGAGCTTTTGGTATATATTTCCTGCCTTTTCACTATGTTTTGAAAAATAACCATTGCTGCTATTTACTTGAGCTATGGTGATACACACTCACAGGGGATCTTTCCTGTCTGTCTCACATTATGTACCTTATTCCCATAACAAACAACCGGTCCCTCTTGCATTTCTCACTCCACTAATCCAGATACTCTTGAGAATGGTACTATATAAATACCTAGATAGATAAATCAGCAAGATTTTTCTTTGCTCCATACTCTAATAGGAAGGAATCTGGGGATTGTGCATTCCTCAGTAGTCTCTCCTTGTTTTTATAATAAAGTATCTTTTCTACCACTCCAGCAAGAGATGATGAGAGGTATCTGGTGCCAATGAACTCTTGTACTTGCTTAGAATACTAGAGCGCTATTGTTTTTAATATTTAAAGCTGCAATGTTTCCATGTAACTGGGGAAATAGCTTTTTGTGTTTAAATATTTCATGGCTTGTTGGAGTCCAAGAACAAGAAGAATTTCTTCAGTATGTCAGAGGCCCACCCTGACTGAAAAGTTTTTCGTTAACCCTTGAATGTGTTAAAATTGCTCTGTATTACAGGAATTTATTAAGTATGATTTGACACATTCAGAGAGTATGAAGAAGCGGAAAGTAACATTTTTTTCTTTTCACTTTTGTATAGACCTATGTTAATCTTTTTAACATGCTTTTTATGTTGGAGAAAAACTTTCATTTGATATTGGAACTCTAGCTTAGTATTTTAAAATTATGGCTTTTAAAAATACATCTTTCTTTACAAACCATTCCCTCATTGCAGACTTCCAGAATTAGTCAGCATCAGAAATAAAAGTTTAATTGTTGTTATTGGCTATTTATTGCTACTTCAGTCGCACACATTGCTCTGAAGGGTACTAGCAGTCCTGGGGAAGAGCTACAGCCCACTTAGCTCCTGTGAGGTATATCCAGGGTGACTCCAGCTCCAGACACAAAAATTTAGCCGATTGTTTCATTTCTGTTCCATTTCTTTGGTGCTTGAGTACACATTTTGTTCACTTTCTAGAACAGGTTTGTGTATGTGATTCTCTAGGCAAAATTAACTCCGTAAACCCAGTGTCTTGTCTTCAGAACAACCAATGTTCAGAAGCTTCTTGTGATCTCAGGTGGTAATAGTTGAAGTTTGACATCTCCCAGAAGTGTGTTTGTACGCTGATGGTTCTGATAGTGAGATCAGAATAAAACAGAGGTTGGAAAAATCCATTTTTGGTATCATCAGTGATGAAATAAACTGATTTGAATCAGAGCACGAATTACTGCAATTTTCCGCATGTCCTCCCGGTCTCTCAATGATTTTTATTCCAAATACAACTAATACTGTCCTCATCTGGGAGATGGATTTTGCCAGCTGCTTTGCACAGAGATCCAGAATGGTAGGCTCATTGTGAAACTGAGGAAAAGGAGTGATGTAGAGTAACACGTTGGGGACATTTGGGAATGATGACAGTGCAGCAGGGCACACATAAATATTTAGGTGTAACAAACACAAAACATTTGGAAGCTTGGAAAAAAATCAAACTGTTGTCATGAGCTTCTCTAACTTACAGGAATCTTTTCTTCAAATTTGAACATTAATTAAGTATTTTAGGGGAAACCATAATTAACATGTTCAGAGGAGGAAAAAATGTATGGTGGATAATCATCCTACTAACAAACAGATTTGTTTGCTCTTTACATTAGAAGTTAATGATGTGTGTTGGCAAGCAGAACGAAGTGCAGATGATGGTTCGAAAGCACCCATGCCGGATGTTCGCTCAACATTTGGACTACTTTTATTTCCATGCTCTGTCATTCACACACCACTCCCAGACGTTGTCTGCAAGGTTGGCCTCAGGGCTACTGCAGCAGGACGCATCCTTCCCTGGCACGTAGCTCCCACCTTGCAGCTGCTGCCAGCGGAGAGCAGCGCGTCACTGCCCACGCACTCAGCACTGGCTGGACACTTCCAGGTAGGTAGACCTCAAAATTTTCAGGTGAAAAATATCTTCTGTATTTGCCCATCCGCCCCAGCTTATGAAGAGCATCATGGAGGGGACATGGATGCTAAAAGGACTTTTGCATGTAATGTTAGCACCTCCCTGGCACTAGCACTTGCAGCCCTGAACCGAGTGCGTTCGCTCTCTCTATGACATGGGGACACTGATGGGCATCTCATAGTGCAATTAATGAAAGGCAATATACCACAGAGACACCCCAGGTCCAAAGGGAAACCAGAGAGGAAAAAAACCTGTGTACTTTCAGCTTTACTCTCCAATTTCTAGGCATAGAATTCAGTCTTTCCCTAAACATGGTGTGGATACCTGTTTTCAGTTCACACTCATGGGTTTAGCACACTGACCTAGAATGTGGGAAATCATGTTCAATCTTCTTTTCTGCCTGAAGGGATGTGAATAAAGATCTGTGCAAGCAAGTAATTTGGCCACCATGTTAGTCTGGGATAAACATGATGAAAATTGCTCTTTCTGCTCCACTGTGCATGGACAAATTCAAAACTATTTTGACCTACAGAGGAACTGACTCCCACAATGGCTCTATATACCAGTGCCTACAGTAAAGAGGAAAATCTGGAGTCAGACATCTTCCAGCAAATATTTAATGGAGTTAAAATACATTTAAATATGTACTGGGAGAGGAAGAACTGAAATCCCTGTCTTTTATGTCCCAAATAAATGAATGCCCCAATTGATAGACTTCAAAGTCAGGCTTTGCTTTCTTCAAGAGTTCAGTATCACCGTGTTAATACTGCAAGGATCCAGGTGGACCTACAAATGGCAGCTGCATCTGTGCAGCCCACATAGCAAATGCAGGGCCTTGTGACCAACCAGGATTCACCTCGCAGGAGAAGTGGCATCTTGCCCTGCAGACAGAGAGCCCTGCGGCCCCCGCCGGGCGCGGAAATGTCAGCGGGACGTGGGGTGCAGGAACGTCTGTCGTGGCGCCGGTCCCCTGCGGGGCATGGCAGGAGCAGGTGGGTTCGCTTGCTGCCCCCCACAGAGCTTGGTGGGGGGTAAGACACCCCAGAGTCTGGTACCACCAGGGTTGTACTGTGGGATTTTATTGATAAAAGTGAAGCTGTGAGATAAAAAGGTGGAAGGTGAGAGGGAGTGGCAAGCATGAGAATGAGGGGGAGCTGCTTCTGCAGGGATTGAGAGGAGCAAGCATGAGGGGTTGTGGACCACGCTAAGCAACTAAATACCGAAAAAGATGTTACAAGACCCACTCTTTTATTCTGCCTGCTTCTCTGGGAGCTGGCACAGGTGCACTGAGAGCACAGCCGCAGGGGCATCGCTGCTGAGTAGAGCAGAAGCTCCTCGCTTTCTCCAGGTTACAATGTTCCCGATGCAAAAGGCTGTGCCTTGAATTTCAGATGATCCCAGAAAAGTACAAGCCAAAAAAATATGCATCTGAGAGTAATATTTGGCCTGTTGTGCTTTGATCCTTCAGTGAATATTGAATTTTAACTATTAAAAATACATGAAACATATTCAACAGCAATCAAACACCACCTTCACCATGAAAAATAAAACTTCCCCAGTTTTGTTGCTTTCTTGAAGTCATAAATATATCAGACTATGTGCTGAATTCCTCCCTGTAAAAGAGCTGAAATTTTGCTTTCTGTTAATAATCCTCCTCAATGCAGAGATTACAGAAATCTGTATACTTTGGCCAAGGTTATCTGGAAGTCTAAGTCCAAAGACATTAGTTATACTATAGAAATGGCAAGCATTATTTGTCTTTAGTTTAATTTTTCAAGTAAAACGGCAGTCTACAAAACGAGAGAGAAATGGCCTGTGGCTTAAATCTGGCATGGAGTGGCAAGGTACATACAAGCAAAAACTTAATGAAGCAACAGCTACTGAGTAAAAAGTGACAGTGCACACAGTGGATTTCTATTCCTAATCAGCACATTTTGGTGATGGTACATGTCTGCATCTGTCAGCATTATTTTTTATGAGGCCGGTTGCCACATGTGGAGTTGTCCTTGTGGAAACCCTAAAGCAAGTCACTTATGCAGGATGCAGTGAGTCCTGGGAAATTTCAGGTTCATACCTCTCCTCCTCCTGTTTAACTTGTTTTAAAGGACCCAGATGTGCTCTTGCCCCACCTCCCAAAAAATAGTGGGACCACCGTGAGTGCTTATGGTAGAAGTGAAGCTGGAAATGTGAAGAGCTCAGGCAGAAAGGATGGTAGAAGATGTAAGGCACAAATTCATAATTATTTAACTTCCATTATTCATAGATTATTCACTGGAGGAATAACCTTTCCTGATTTGAAAGTATGGGTTAATTTTAGCAGTCTCTGAGGAGCAGAAACTGACTAAATTAGAAACAAGAAAAAATAGCCTGTGACATTTTTCTGGGGGAGATTTTATCAAAATCTGAACAATTTCACAGGCAAACGAAAGTCCACTTGATGACATAAATGCAAACAAAATTAATCCAATTTGTTCATATTTTTAAATATCCTATTCCAAGATTCAACAAATGTTGAAACTGGAATTGCACTATGGACAGAAGTTTCATTTTCTGAACAGCCGTGTTATAAATTATAAACTAAAGTGAAATTTAATAATCTGCTTTTATTGAGACAGCCCCTGAGTAATGCAATCCAAATACTCAGTGGTAGAGCTGGTCTGGAATTTTCTGATTAAACTTTTTTTGATCTGAAAATAAGAGTTCCAACTAAGCTGAAGAGTTTTGTGGAAAGTAGTCAGCTGAGAAGAATTTCCAGTAAAATAAAGTTCAGGGTGTATCAGAAATTTGCCTGGCTTCTTGTCAAATAGCCTCATGTTTTGCTTCAAGGACAAACTTCAATATATGGTTCAGCTGCTGCATCATGCAAAATTCCTCATCCCAGTTACTCCTGGGCTTTCAGGTCTTTACTCCTGCTGGAGTCCCACCATAAGGCTGCTCATGAGGCATGAGAAGTCATTAAAAAACACAGCTCCTGATCAAGAGATGCAGGGCAGGTAGGAAATGTGTGGATGCTCCTCTGAGCCCTCACCTCAATGGCGTGACTGTCGATTTGTCCTGAGCTGGGGGTCTTTGTTGAAATACTTGCTTCGTTGCTTGCTCTCTGGCTCACCCCAGCTCCCGAAGGTCTTCATTAGAGAACTGAACAGTTGCTTCTCTGTTTTAATTTAGGAAAACAGAGAACTACTCATTCTTCCCCCCAAAAAATGTCTTTCAGAATGACGCTTACATCAAGATTTTCTACTTTTCCTGCTACATTGGAGCAAAACTTCATTTGATATGCAGGATTTAAAATTAGATAGAAATATTGAGTTTAAAATAGCTTTACCTCATGATCTCAGGGAAGAAATAAAATCCTATGAGAGGAAGCCTCACCCAGAGAAGTTGCTGCCTATCCCACACTCTTCTAACCCAAGAGTTTCCGTCTTCCAAGAGCCAGAAACCAAGATTTTCTTCTTTGAACTGAGAGCTATAAATATCAGTGATTGCTAGCAGCCTAACAGAGAAGAACAACATTAGATCGCTCTTTTCCTACATATCTATTCGTGTCTATGTTAATTATCTTGTAGATTTATTAAAGGCTCATGTTGTTAAAAGCATAGAGTCAAAGTTCATTATAAAGACCACCAAACACTGTACGAGTTACATCACCAAACTGGCTCATCTCTACTGCAGGAACTCAGCTTTTAATTTTTCTTGCCTATAATAGCAGAGATTGCTGGAGAGTGATAACAGAAAACTCAGAGGCTGTAGGACTGGATGCAGCTGTGTTTCTGATGGAGAACCTGCATGACCTGCAACCCCTTACCTTGACCAGTTTAATCAGATTAATTTGAATGTGTCTTTTGCCTTACATTTCCTCTCCCCTTTCTCAGAATTATTGAGTGAACTAAAGTGATGGTCTACTTATGAAAAAATATTCATAAAAGCTGGCATAACCAAGCAGCATTTGTGAAACCAACTGTAATAATACAGCACATGCTTTTGATCTCCACTGACTCATTTACCTCTTCCCCTTCTCCTCAGACAGACCTCTATGACTCCATTTGTTACTGATAATTATTGCAGTGTGTTATCCATGGAAATAAAGCATTTGCTACAGATAGCTGTACTTTGGCTTGACCTAGACTTGGGCAAAATGAGGTTTTTTGCTAAATATACGAAAATGTGAAAGAATACACCAGTAAAGACTGTGACAGACCTTCACACAAATGCTCATGGATCATATTAGATTTACTTACAATTAAGTCTGAAATTAGCATGTGGGTGGTAATTTATCTTGGGGGACACAGACTGAAGCAGGCCTCTTACCACAACACCTGTCAGGAATATCTAGCCTAAAAATCACAGTTTTCCATCTGGAGGGAATGAAAAGGGGTGGGAAGCAGGCGGCAGGCCTAGGCAGCCCACACAGACAGATCTTGGGTTCAGAGAGACCCAGTCCTGTCAGCCGAAAATGCCAGAGCTGGGACTCCGTGGAGGTCCAAGCCTGCTGCTGGTGATGTTTGGGAGCAGAGAGGTGAAGGGAGGAGCTGAGGTCTTTCAGCAGATGTACTGGCACGCTCACCACAGCACTGCAGAATCGTATCAGGGGAAGATTATTTATCTCTGGCTCTCTGTCAGGGTTTTCAGTAGCTGAGACTTTCTGCTTGTGAAATATCTCCTTGGTGAGCAAATTTCCCTCTTGTGCTGCTCTTCTGAGCTTTCACCTGCTTCACCCAGTACAGTCTGACTGACTCCGCAGAAGTCCAGTAAAATCAGATGTGTGATGCTAGACAGTGATTTGCCGAACCTCATTTATATGAAAACTGTATCAATATGATTACTGCTGTGGCAATCCGAAGCAGAAAGTAATCTTCTATTCATGAATACATGTATTCATCCACTATACTCATCTTTGATGGCTAGGTACCAATAATTTAGCAAGTGACATATTCTGACATCCACTCCAGAAGTTCAGCCTGTCTCAACAGTATAGTAGCACCAGTAATATAAAGTACACTGACTTTCTCTCTAGAGCAACATTATTTATGCATGACATTGAATAATGCCTAACAGAAGCAATGAAAGGAAGAAAAGTGCAACCAGCTAGTGTGTATATGATATGACCTTGTTAACATTTCACCGCAGTACAATCTTTTTGTACTTCCAAGCAGGATAAGCTAATGCGTGCCGCTGAGAGATGCATTGGAGCTGACAGATAGACATGCATTTTAAAAACCTGGTTCAGCAACTGTCACTTTACCATTAAGCAAAATGTACATTGGACTGAAGAATCAAAAGAAGAAACCATATAGAAACCATAAAAATCCTTCCTCATATTCCTTGGAATATGTGCAAATACCCTGCAGCTTCCATCTGCAGAATTTGATGAGAATAATCTAAATGAGAAACATGTATTGTGACAAAAACCTGAGAGTTTAACCTAGGGATCATGAATATTGGCATGAAAGACTGCCAATTACATGTGGATCTGAGGACTTGGTACCCACATAGAAAACACCCAGACAGGGCTATGAAAGCTGGTCTCAGAAAAGGCTATACAGCTCAAGCTTGTGTGTATTTAATGCAGGACCTCTCTTAGGAATAAATTTGAAAAAAAAAATGAATGTGACATGAATAGGACACAATTTAAAATGCTATCACTGTATAAGCTTACTTATTTTGAAAGCGGCAAAGCATCTTCTTCCCTGCTTACAGGACAAATCAATTTGACTAAGTGGGAAATTGTGATCTGTCAAGTGAATGTTTCACGACACAACACGAATGACTGGTGTCAGTTGCTTGATCCATAATATACCACTGTCAGTTAAGGATAAAAAAATTAGAAAGACAGATAAATCTTTCACATCAAATACTACACTGACAGAGAGCAACCCTGTTGCATCAATTCTGACGGCTGAGAATCCTCAGCGAAACTGCTCAACCTTGACACAGCAGAAGCAAGATCTAGAATTTTTTTTTGTGGGGAGAAAAATACTGTCCCATGGAACAAGTAGTGCAGTTCTAACTGTGTTCTTGCCCTGTGCTAATGCCTTTCACTTTCTCTCCCACCCAAAAATCTACTAATTCAAAAGGAATAAAGGATTTTTGTAACATTCAAACTATACCTCAATTGTGTAGACTGTGTTCAACATTCAGGTTCTGTGAAGACCAACCTGCTTGGTTGTAACTTTTGAATAGTTTGAAAATGTGTTTTTGTTGCCTCACTTCTACTCAACAGCAACTCTATTGCCACAAGCCCCAGTCATTCTGTCAATGAATTGTATGGTAAGTCCTCTGTGTGATGTTTCTTTCAGTCCTTTGCTTTAGTTTCTTATACACTCTAACATAAAAATCTATTGTTCTCATCTCTTTGAATCATGAGAACTGTTCTTGCTTGATCACATCAAACGTATTTGGTCTTGGCTAAAGATTTGGTGTAGAACAAGATTATTTTTCTAGATTTTATGGCAATTTTGTACTGGCAAAAGGAATTGGTGGTAACGTGGCTTTTGGAGAGAGCTGTAAGTCTCCTGATGTTTAAAAAGATGAACAGCTAACTTTCTAAATAAACTAGAGTGGCCCTGAGGAGGACCTGGGGTTCTTATGTGTGCTAAAGATATGAAATACTAATTTTCAAAAAACCCCCATATTTTCTTAGTTCTTTTTTTGAAAATAGAAAATATGATAATTAATTGGAATATATGTAGTAGTTACTTTTTTGCTTTAATTATAAGGAATACACCAATTACTCCTGCATGTGTGTAGAAAATATATAAATATACTTTAAAAAAATAAAATGAGAAATAGGTCACTGCCGTAGAGAGAGGTTTGCTACCCATAGAGGAAAAAGTAATTTTCCCTGACAGTTTCTATATGAAACAGAAAAAAAGAAACAAAACAAAAAACCAAACCAACAAACAAAAACAACAAAAAAACAAACAAAAACAAAACAAAAAAAGAAACAAACAAACGAACAAAACCAGGAAAGCATTGAAGCATTGGCAATGTTGTTTCATAAACCAAAAGAAAGGTTATCCATACAGGTCTGAAACCACTGGTATCTAGAGCTCTTACACAGAAGAAATTCATGTTTCTAGATGAAAGGCTTGAAAATGTACATGACACACTCACCCATGTATTCCTGGTAATGTGATAAGTGCAGTGAGGGATTAAATGCTAACAAATTTGGACCACAATATATTGGAATTATAGTTACCATAATATCGTAAAGTTTAGTTACAGAACAAATGCACTGGAAATACTTAATAATTTTACTGGGAATAGTATTCATTGTTGAAATGGCAGGAAGATACACCAGGGGAGGTTCAGGTTGGACATTAGGAAAAGGTTCTTCACCCAGGGGGTGGTGGACACTGGAACATGCTCCCCAGGGAGGTGTCACGGCTCCAAGCCTGACAGTGTTCAAGAAGAGACTGGACAACACCCTCAGACATGTGGTGTGAATTTTGGGCTTGTCCTGTGCAGGGACAGGAGTTGAACTTGATGATCCTTGTGGGTCCCTTCCAACTCAAGACATTCTATGATTCTATGATTCTATGAAAGTGGTTTAAATCACTGAAAAGAAGCAGTAAAGGCAGCATTAAAGTAGATCATTAATGACATCATTTTAGACATTAGTTGATCCTTTTCTCTATTTTCATTCTAAAGCAAACATTTTCCTGTAATATTTCTTTTTTTTTTTTTTTTCTCCAGGCTCTAGTTTTTCTATCACAAGCTTTCCAAAAGGGCCAAAGGAAGGACCAAGAAGGATATTTTTTCTGAAAGTTTTCAAACTCCTTTCTGTGGCCATAAATCATGGAAGAAAAATTGTTGAGAAGTCTGATGAGATAAACTCTTTTCACAGCAAGCATCCTATTTCTTACAAGCCAGTCTTGGATGGAAAGAAAATAAGAGAGAAAGGAAAAAAGAGAGGAAGAAGACATAGTACTGGCTCCAGATCATCTGATGAACTGCACTTATAAGGGTTGTCCCACTAGCAGGAGATGAGAAATGAGGCAAACGTAAATTTCAGATCTGGATCTGGATCTTCCCCATCTCTTTGGTATTCTGGTCAAGGTGTTATTGTAGCTGTTTTACAGAGAACAGGATCTGCTGTAAAATGTAGATCCCAAATGGAAAATTCCCAGGCTCCATGCCAATGTCCTTCTGGGTTTGGTTTCCAGCTGCAAACCTGAATCCAAATCTGACTTTTAAAAGAATTTCGGATGGGCTTCTCATTCATTTTTTTCTGTCTTTGAAGGATGTGTCACTCCCCATTACAACCACAGCTGCAACCAGAGTATTTTGTCTGATGGTTTCTATCACAGTGAGATGCATTTCTCATGCTACCACGTTGGACATACTTAGTAATAACAAGGGGAAGGCTTCCTTCTTTTCCAAATATTCCTCAAGTAATTCCCATCTTAATATAACCTAAAGATTTTTCTAGCTCATTAATTATATTCATCCCAAGATCATTACTGAAGTCATCAAACCCTTTAATAAAGAAATTTCACAGAAATGATGGCTTCCAAAAATGGCAGAGACACATTAAAGAGGTTAGAAAAAAAGAAACAAGTATTTGGGCTCCATAAATCTTTTGAAGTTTCTCATCGTCGTTATTATTATTAGCTCAGTGAAATCAGTATACTACAGAAGAGATAAATGTAAATAATTGTTTCCTGTTGAGAGTTTTGGTTTAAGACTGTATATCACCAGCAATGAATAAAGCTCTAAAGGTTTGGACATTAAGTTGTTCATACAAACAACTTGCAACTCTCCATTTGTTTTTTCCTGGGACTGAGACCAGACTAAAAGAAGAAATTTATCTCCCTGAGGAGACTGAGGGGTGTCTGTACTTTTAGAATAGAGGGACTTGGTTAAAAAATGAGACTGATATCTGAATGATCCCTGGGACTTGTTTCTGCAAAATTAAAAGCAGGATTCGTATCCCATATTTTTATTCAGAGCAGTTCTGTGCCAAACCTGCCTTAATCATTTAAGCTGAGCTAAGTTTTGATGGCATATGAGAGTCATCATGAGACATAAATTCATTCCACTTTATTCATCCCCTCCCAATTCTCTCCAAGTTCTCCTCTGCATCTAGTTCCCTTCAAAACAATCCCTGTCTTCAATGGCATCCTCTTAAGTCCAGCATTCCCCCTCTTGCCATCCTGGGGGTCTATTGCCATTTCATTTCTGTCTCTCCTCACTGACTTCCCTGCAGTATGATGCTGAGCTGTCCCCAAAACTCAAGGGAGTTGCGCTTAATTTTAGAAAGAGGCCAAAGTGGTGAATTTCAGATCCAGATCCAAATCTGAAGTTTCATATGTCTTTGGCCTTTTCTGATACAGCTTTCCAGCTTTGGCACTCCAATACTTATTTCGTACGTACATTCCCCAGTGTGTGGGAGTGCTGTTGTTTGGGTCAAAGAACTGGAATTCTGGAGTCAGGAACTCACATTCTTCTAAATTACTCCCTTCATGGCCTTTATGACTAGTTGCTAACTTGTTTATTTAAATAACAGCGGCATAGGGTGTTTCTCTTTTTTTATGCCAACTTGACACATAGTTGACATAATTTTTGGAAGATCTGTTTATCTAATTTAGAAACCAATAGCTCTTTGAAGCTATGAAAATTGGCACAGAATTTGGCCTCTGTGAAACTGAAGCATATTCATTCAACAGCAGCTTTTGAAAATTCGATGTTAATACATCCAATTTATCCATCATCTACCTAAACAAAAGGTATATTTACTAACCTCACAGGATGGGGTTTGGTTGCTTTTTCTTGCAGACCCAGCTGCCTTCCCAACTTTCTTATCTTCCTGACGTCCAGATGCTCTATTCTTCTGATCACCAGGAGGGTTGTCAAAGGTCACAGCTTGCAGATCACTGAACTAGTGAACTAGATTAGCTTTGCAAATTACTATGGTCCTAACCCCTCTCATCTTACATAGCAGTAAAACGCTACTGACTTGGTTAACAGGTTTTTTACCAGTTTATTATTATCTCCAAAAGTGCTCGAGTGTGTCACAGAGCAGTTATCACTCCTTTTAATGCCCTTACTATGTCCTCCAAATTTTGCAAAGCACTACATGCAATTTCACAGTAGCTCAGGCGCTAGCCTGCATTACACACAGCACGTTCTCCACTTTTACTTGTTTTACTTATGCAAAAACTTCGTCACAATGATTTTCCTTACTTATAGGATGAACTATTGATTCAAACTGTCACTGTAGAGAAATATTAATATTCTCTCAGACCATGCTGGAATTTGGCTCTCGATATGTACTGGAAAGGCAGAGATAAAATTTATATTCAAGGCAATTTCTGTGCTGCACGTTGAGCCAAACATCTGAGTTTTCCTTTCAGAAGTGCCCAGAGATGTTATTGCCAAGTCTCACCATTAAACCAGTAGACATGATTTTTGGTCTTTAATTTTGTTTCTCTCATGGGTTTGCATTTTTTCCAAATCTAATTTACATTTTATTCTACATCTGCCTTCTTAAGAGATCAAAGTGTTCATATGCTGTACAAATGTAGGTTTCCACACCCATTCCTATTTTTTTCAGTTTTAGGAAGCACATTATAACATGTGAAATCAGTTTTTCATAGAGCCAGTAGTAGCAGAGGCACATATTTCTGCAGATTAATAATTCTCTTTACTGTAGATCTCATGAATTCTTCTCCTCCCTTTTCCTTCTTCCCTCATGATTTCAGAGTCCACCCAGTGATTTCAGTGATCAAGTCACATTTATACAATTATCTGCTTCAAAGACATTTTTAAGGAGAAAATTAAAAAACAAAATAAAAGATGAATTGGCAACATGAACAATTTCCTCTTCACTTTTATCATTACCACAACCATAAAAAAGAAAAATCCTTCTGATCTGAAGTGGAAAACATCTTTCCTAACTTGGTGATATGCACCATCACTATTATTACCACCACAAAAAAAAAAGGGTAGGAACCAGAAGTAGTGCATGAATCTAGATCAGTCAGCTCTACAAACAAGGATTCCTTTGAGAACAAAGTTGGTTTGGGGTTTTTGTCCCTAACTTTAGCATTCTGGAAGTTACGCGTTTGTTTTGAATTAGTCATGTAGGCTTTCTCTGCAGGCAAGTGGAGAAAGACAAGTATCTGCCGTTCTGAATAGATTAGTATAAGTCACCCTCTGGAACCGGCTGTCTCTCTCCGTAGATTTCAGAGGAACCTACATGACTGGCTTAGAATAGATGGCAACTTTTTGATGGGTAAGTATAAATGAGACGAACCCCAGTCTCTGTATTTTCTCAATGATAGAGCTATATTATTACCATGTATGTAATGCATATCTATTAGTGCATGTGTATAACTACGCGTATACATATCTATACACATAAATAAACACTATATGTATATTTATATATATAATAAACCATTTCCATACGGTAGATATATGATGAAATATAAATACACACTTCAGAATGTTTTCCTGCAACCAAACTTTGAACTGACCTAAATTGTTTTGTCTCCTAGATTGAAAGCAAACATGCATTTGTTTTCTCCTTGCAATTCAAACCAATCTGCTTCAGTTGGAATGATTTACTACCAAAGGTCATCATGCCCATGTAACAACGCAGACATGCCCAGATAGCAATTTAACTATAGGACAACAGAGCTAAAGCGGTGCTGCGGCCAGGGAGAAGCAGCAAGCCAACCCGGGAAGCAGGAATCACAAATGCTAGAGCCAGTGATGGTATCTGAGCCCTTACATACAATTACTGGAGCAGTTCGCAGCCTTTATCAGCATTCTGCGTTATAAACCAAAGAAGCCTGAGTCAAAACAATGAAGCACTTCTCTCCCTAGTCCTTGAAAGGAATGTAAGCAGAAACAAAGAACCCATGAAGTATATCAAGAATGTACAAATATCTTTAAACTTCCTCTGAATTCCTTTAAAGCTACTGACTAAAAAAAAACGATGGTGAAAATGTTCAATTAAATGTATTAGTAATTTATTGTACTATGAAACAATACCTGTATTATGATGCATTATTAAGCACATAGAGAAGCTATGGTGTTGGCAATCATTATGCATATGACACCATATGATATAACGATTGGCCCATCCGTGTGAGATATAGAGCATACAAACCATTCAGGGCCTGTACAGCTAAAGCTTAGAGTGTAAGCAGAGCCAATGGGACCGTGTGACACGTGTTTGCTTTCCTGGAACCTCAACACAGACAACAGCTCTAATTACAGGCTACTGCCCTCAGCAATTCCTCCTTCATGCTGTCTTTATTAAGATTTTGGGTTGTTTTCAAATGGTATATTTCTTCTTTGGTACCATAAGGACAATGAAATAACAGTCTGAGGCTGCTGTTTTTACAGTTTCTAAACAGCAAGCAAAATAGTATATATGGATGAAAAGACTATTTCATTTTCTTTTTTGAACACTTGGAAGCTTGTAAAATGTCATTTATCCTACAAGTCTTTGTGGAAATTGTGGTTAAACCATGCAGATAATAACCTTGCTTGGCCTGTCGTAGTGGAACAGCCTTTTTATTGCAGTAAGCAAGGTAATTCCATGGAGGTTGAAGCTACTCTTACGAATGAAACATATTGATATGTAGAGATGTATATATAAGACATCATCATATCCTTTTTTTGTCTTCATTTTTATGGAGTTCCAGTAGTACTTGGTACTAGTAAATGAGTGTGCAGTTACCCCTACGCTTTTCTGGTCCTGCTTTTTCAGAGTTCTTGCAGCCCCTCCAGTGAGAGGCATGGTGAGCAAGGTGGGCAATGCTCATCTTGCCGTGGTACTGCCCAGCAGCACACAGTTGGACCAAAAGTGGTCAGTACAGTTGTGATGGTTTGGAACTCCTTCATTTTAGCAAATTTGCCTTTGAATTTATTATACTTTGACTACTTCAAGTCAAAAATACAGTAAAAAAGTGGTTGCATTTTTTGCCCATTTTTACCTCAACATTGTATAGGACATGGATGACCAGGAATTAATGTTATTTAAAAAAACCACCACCACCACCACCAACAAAACAAAACACAAACCAAACAAACAAAAAACACCCAACACCCTCCGCCCCCCCCAGTACAGTCATAATAATAATCTAGAAAAATAAACAGGAACCATCATCTTACAGAGCTGGTCATCCACTTTAACTAATAAAACACCGGCAGAAAATATTGTGTTCCAGAAACAGTATCTTTTCTGTATCGTCATTGTTATATACTAAGAATTTCTTTAAAAGGTAAGGAGCTGGAATAGAGGAGAAATCCTGGCAGAAGCACAAGTATTTTTCAGATGGAGTCCACCCATTGAGATGTTTGTGGAAGCAGCTGCAGGCAGAAGAACGATACAAGTGGTATGTGAAAATGATTCTCAAAATGAGTGAAACAACACGAGCACTCAGCTCAATGCCACCTTCACACTGTACCAAAAAGAAAAGAAGTGATGCTGCCCTATTTCCAGTGAGAAAATGTGTTGTGAAATCCTCAGTACTCCTCATCAATCTATTTTGGAAGGCATTTTTAGTATTAGGAATATTGATAAAATTATTAGAAAAGGCTTTTTTTTCCTGTCACCAAGGCAATTTTCCTGCTATTGTAGACAAACATATCATCAGACTTTATGAATACAGTTATCAAAAATTTGCTTCAAACTGCGGTTAGAGACTGCAGTACCTTCTTAGAAGTCCAGCTGAGACTCTTGCTTCTTTCATTGTGCATCCTTTTTGTGTCCAACATGAATGTATTCATATCTGGTTTACATCCTTGTGCCCTTCAGAAAAAAAAAAACAACCTTTTCCTCCTGGACACATGCTTAGAGAAATAAACGGTATTTTCTCTAAGACCTTCCTTTGCTACATAAAACTAGCAAAGTCCTTTTAACTTCTGTCATGTGATGGGTTCTCTGTTCTCTGGTTATTGTCCTAGTCTTTGCTTTCACCTGTTCCCCTCCGAGTTCACCCTGCAGTGGTGGAGGTAACGGAGACTGCTCTAACAGTGCCCTGTGTAATCATGTCAATAGCTCTTTAACCACAAAACATACCATAAATCTGTGGTAACACTTGAAAAAATTGGCCCAGGAGAAGCACACAGACATGCAATATTCCCGTCTGGTTGAAATCCAGACTCACGGGTCACTAAAGTTTTAAGCCTTATTCAATGGAAAAGTGACTTGCTCACTTTGCAGCCAAAGGACAGGACTGACCTTCTCAGCATGCAGCTAAGCATATCAGTTTCTTAATGATATTAAACAGATGAAAATTTGATAGGAGTGAGACTTGTGGGAGTGATTGTTCCAGGCTGAGAAGTGGCATGTAAGCTTTAATAATAATGTGGCAAACCCATAAAAAAAGCACAATTTATTATTCGTATTTTTTGGACCCTGAAGTCTAGAGTCTCCTTCAGACAAAGAAAGAAGCTTTCGTCCCTGCCCATCCTGTCCTCCTCAGACACGGGAGGAGCCCAGGATCCCTGCCAGTCCTGGCCTCCTCTCCCTTTCTGTTTTCATAAAACATTTTATGTACATAACTTTTTGCTTAACCTTTTATATTGTGTTATGTATTTTTTTTTTTAATGTAAAAAGTACCTACCCTGGAGTTGGAAGAGAAAGCTGTGAGATGGTTTAATATTTATCCCCATTCAAATGCAAGTGTCTGTTCTGGAGGATGCCAGGTGCTTCAAACGCTGCCAAACATATGGAAGGGCTGCGGTGCAGCCGCCTTCAATGGGGAGCTGAGCTAACAGCCCCGCGTGCATTTCATTTAAAAATATGGACAACTATTCAATCAAAATGAGTTTTGTCATCTTGGTCAGGACTGCATTCAATCTGCGTTGAGAGACATGAAAGGACACTCCGCTGCCCATATTTTATAACAATGACTCATTCAGCTGCTCTAATCCCAGGCAGATACAGTACAATGCTATTCCTTGCCTGTTCTTTTCTTTCAGCTGTAACTTTTCCTCTGCTACGCACAAAACTCAGTGGTTGTCAAGAAGGTCTTGTTAGCACCTGCTTTAGGGGCTAGCTACTTATATCCAAGGCTTTGCACTTTTATACCATTTTTCCCCTCTAACTCTGACCCTTTTTCTCCGAGTATGAAAATGTATCTCATCTTTCCCTTGCAGCTACAGGACAGGAAAGCAGCTATGGTTACAGATCTCTATGATACGACCTTTTTGCCTGATTTGTCTGATAAAAAATGTATAAGCAAGTAGAAAACATTATTATCCCAAAGCAGTTCGTATACAAAAGCATAACAATCCTACTAACCCCAGCAGAGGCAGCAGATAACTCAGATGTATTATTTTTTGTTTAAAAGGGATTTACCTTCTATCACGCTTTCCTAGACTGGTTCAAATGCTCACTAAAAGAATTGGATTAAAAAAGCCTTAGTAAAATCCTCGACCGGGTGAACAGTGAGCCTCTTCAAAAAAAAATTAGAAATAATGATAATTGGGAAAAATAAACATACAAATTAATCTTTGGGTCTCATTAGCAAGATGCATTTTGTTTCTGGAACTAGACTAACATAGATATTAAAGGCATGAAGCAATTTTAGAGGTAATGATCAAATTAAATGAAAATATTTTTTGTCAAAAAATTTCATAATTAAATAATCCAACATCCAGTGCCAGGTTCCATCCATATCAGCATGTGCAATTTCCCCTAATTCAGTAGAAGAACAAAAGAAATTACGTGTAGTGAATAAAGAAATGAATAAACTATGTACTTTCTTAAAAATCTGTTACCCTCCTCTATTACTCCCTCTCCTCCCGCCCGCACTGGGCAGGTGAGCTCCAGACCTTAGACGTTGGGCTGGAAGTGGGATCGCCCAGCACGGCAATGGGGACCCACCTCTCCCCACTCAGCAATTGTGGCTTTGCGGGTGACATCTCCCCCAACCCCAGCCCCAGGGGGTCTGAACACGCCGTGACAGCCACCCTGGTCACAGCCAGCCCAAACCTGTGTGGCAAAGCCCTGGGGAGCCTGGGGGTCACGGAGGTGCCCAGAAGTCGGGTTCAGGTTTCTATAAATGGCTCCGCATTTGGTTCTTGTCGGGGCGGAGGGAGCCAAAGGAGGAGCCATGGGTAGATTATTTCGGCTAAATAATCAGCAGGCTGAAGTAAGTGGCTAGACCACAGGTATTTGGAGACAGCAACTGTAAACTCGGTGTATGCGCTGACTAAAATAGCTTCTCAACAGCTGTAAGTTATTATGTAAACATTGGGCTCTTACATGGTTTATTAACAATCACTGAGGAAACTGCTAAAGTTTAGTTTTGTCTTATGAAGAAATATTGAAAAAATATTCCTTAATAGATTGTTACAGCATTTCTAAAGACAAAGCATGTTAGAAAAATCAAAGCTAGTTAAATTGGGCTAGAGCTTATTAAAAGTCATTTTTTTTCTAAATCTATAAACTGTATTAGGGGCATACAAAAGGAGGAAATATTTGTATCCACCTACATACGCATAGCTCTTACTTGCAATCAAAGCCAAACATTTGAATTCAAATTATTATGCCAGTGAATGTTACTATTTCTCAACTTGCATGTATGTGCAAGGAAGATATTTTCCTGATTAGGGACTGAAGGCGCTCGTGCAAAGGTCAGCAGACTTCTTGTTCTGATTCAAAGATGGGGAGAGACGTGCTCCTGCGCATCACATCCCACTGTGTTCATTGTGTGTGCAAATGATAACAGCTGGACACTGTTTAACATGCATCCTTGTGGGCACAGGCTGCCTCTGAACAGCTAAGCTGCTTCTGCGGTCCTTCGGTGTGAAAATGTCTGCATTTATAGAAGCAGATCACTAAATAAAACAGGTGACAGTCTATTTCCATGCAATTTAACCAGCCAGGTATGTGCTCCCTTGTGGGAACATAACATGTTTTGAAAAAAACTGAAGGAGGCAAAATTCTGCTAAAGGCATGAAAGTTATACTGTGTCTGTCAGGTACAATTAGTGAGAGAGGGAGGGAGAGAGGGAGGGAGGGAGAGAGAGAGAAAGAAAAGAAAGAAAGAAAGAAAAGAAAGAAAAGAAAGAAAGAAAAGAAAGAAAGAAAGAAAGAAAGAAAGAAAGAAAGAAAGAAAGAAAGAAAGAAAGAAAGAAAGAAAGAAAGAAAGAAAGAAAGAAAGAAAGAGAAAGAAAGAAAGAGAAAGAAAGAAAGAAAGAAAGAAAGAAAGAAAGAAAGAAAGAAAGAAAGAAAGAAAGAAAGAAAGAAAGAAAGAAAGAAAGAAAGAAAGAAAGAAAGAATTCCTTCTGCTTAAGATTATAACAAATAAAATGCAAAACAGACTCAGGAGCTATGGAACATATTTTCAAACTGATGAGCAGAGACGAGCTGAACTCCTGACTATCCAGGAAACACAAAGATGCTCATCAGCTGTAAAACAGAGCCTGACAGTTTTGTGAATGGGACTGCATAGTAGGCTGAGAAGGAGATCCTGGTATCCGAAGTCTAAGCTTGTGATGAGTCCTTTTGTCCTTTGTCTCCAAAAGAAGGAGGCATTTGTTCATTGTGTTCATTTGCACCACAGCTATATAATGCCATGCCTCAGACTTTTCTTGGCCTTTCTAGAGACCTTTTATTTCCTCACTTCCCACAAACTTGACTTCTGTGATTTTTTTGGCTCTCACTTGAAGCATCAGAGATAGGTCTCAGCTAGAGACAGGACAGGCTACATTGGTGCTTCTATTGAAATATAAATCTCTCAAGTGCCTTTGAGATATACCCAGAAAGTTATACATACCAGCTGTTGGATGTGGGGTTGCAAAGGAATTTTCCACAAAATCAGATTGGTGGGGATGACCAAGTGTTATCTACCTTTGTCTGTAGGACAATGCGTTATAATTGTTAGGATCATCTGATAATTAACTAACAGCATAACCGCTAATGAAAACTGAAATCAGCAGTGAAACCTTTCATCCCCCCAGCAGTCTCTGTGACAAATACCAGTGCGTCTGCACCTTTTGCTATAGATCTGCAAGTTGTCATAGGGAGCTGGCAAGCTTTTTGTGGCTCCTTTGTGGCTGAACATCTATCGAATGGTCAAATGCATAACCAGGGGTTGGGCTCAGTGATCTAAATGGTCTTTTTCAGTCCATGTTCATATAATAATGCTACTTTTTGCATAGGCTGGGCAGCTGTGCAAAAGAGAGAATGGCAAGTGATGCCCCACAGTAAGGGCATCATGAAGTGGCAGATTTTCAGCACTCTCAGTTTCCGGATGAATGGCCTGGTGGTCTTTCACTAGGAGCTGATGTCATGAGCATGTATGTAACACTAGCAGGACAGATCTGCTGAATTACTAATATCAATCCTTTCTAAAAAAACACAGCTGCAAAATTCAGTGTCTGTTTTTGCTCTGATGCTTTAAAGTTCCTGTGCATTTGTTTCACAAAAGCTTCTATTTCAATATGTCTTAAATATCTTATTAAAAGAATTATTCTGTTATTATCATTTAATCCAGTAAAATATGAACATGACATTTGACAGCCTATGGCTGAAAATTCCAGCTGCCTGTCTGGATTACGAGCATAAAGTTTTACAGCTGTATGTGGCAAGCCAGTCAGGTCAGCAAAAAAGAAGCCTGAATTTTCTATGCAGATCAGTAAAGCTGCTGCTGAATTGTTATTCTTCCCCTTAGTGGGAGTCTCAAGAGACCAAATGAGCTGAATTATCTTCTTTTCACTAGTGGACCTATCTCTCAGGGGAAAGGTCAAAAATAAGACACGGCAGGGAGTAGAGGAAAAGGTTTGAGCGTGCTTTGAAGTCTTCAGCCCAGTGTGGTAGCCTAGAAGGCAGGCATGAGAGTCTGGTTGAAGGGCTGTCCTGGTTCCCACTCCAGAGAAATCCTCACCTGAATCTTCTTCCCCATAAGAAGACATTTTTTGAAGTGGTTGTTGGGCTGAAGCAGAATGAAGGTTGTGCTCAGCAGCAGGTGATGGATTCTTTGGAAATCAGTGACAAGAAGGAAAGCAGACAAGTATCAAAGAAACCACTGGCCACTACCCAGAGGTTGCTGGCCTCCATACAAACAAGGACATGCAATGTCTTCTACCAGTGAGGTCACAACACAGCGGGGTGCTCACATCTTATCTGTGATAAGTCAGAAAAAAACCAAGAAAGATAAAGCCACAGAAGAAGTACCTTACCCAGGGGGTGGAGAAGTAGATTCACAACACTAACATTTGCTAGTGATAGCTCTGGGCTTCAAAGTGCCCAGGATAAGGTGCAGGACCTCATTAGGCTGTGTAAATACCAAACGAAGAAACTGTCACTATCCCAAAATTTTACTAAGTAGTAATTTAATCTGAGTATTTTCATCCAAGAAATTTAAACTTTAAACTCAATAAATAAGACCACTAAGATGTTAATAACATCAAAAGTACAGACCTCATTTCATTTACTTATTCTGAAAAGGTGGAAGGGCATCCACTATTTCTGTTAGGAAAAAGACTTTGGGCATCTGACAATCAGGCGTGGCTGAGAGACGTGTCACAAAACTAGGAGCCGATTCAATTTCTGTTGATTTTGTTCTTTATACTGATTTCATGTCGTTATACCAGTTCTCCATGGAATATATTAAACACCATCCAAATAGTTAAAATTCTTTAGAATTTTGAGTTAGAAAAAACACAGCTTGTGGTGAGAATTGATAAATATCAGATCAGGAAATATAACTCTCCCTTGCAACACTTGAATAGCCTTTTTTTTTTTCTGAGAAACAGGCAGCAAAGCCACCCTAGATGGCTTTAAACTTATATTGAGAAACACAATTGCAACATATTAAAAAGATTGTCGCTCATGAAAAATCATTCTCCTCCAAAAGCGCTGATTTTTGTTCAGTTGTGATGAATAGTTCGACTAAAACATACCAAAAGGCACAGAAGTCCTGCTCTTTTTCCCTGGTAGTGCTTTTACTGAAAACAAATGTGTTGTTTCCTGGGGAAAAACAGGCAAAACATGAAAGCCAGGCCAGAAGTAGATGGGGACAGTAATGAAGCAACAGGAAAGGTAGGAAAGAGCAGATTTCAGCCACGAAGAGTATGCTCTTAATAAGGTGGCTTCCCAGACATGGGGACAATGTGGTCCTTTCAGCACAATCCCATGAAATCAAGTGTGGAGCTCGCACAGGCTGTGGGGAGACTTGAGTTCACAGTTTAGAAAAGAAAAATAAACACCACCACTCAAAGTTTGCTATTTTCTTTCTATTTCAAACTGCACTCTACACTTGTAAATATTTTTGCGTGGGTGAATTACTCTTCCTTTCTGAGCAAGTCTACGCGGCTGCTTTATTTCCAAGCAGGACAGCCTTTGTGCCATGCGGTGTCATCGTCGGCCCCCCGCTAACAAAAGGGGAGAGGCAGAGGGGAGGAAAAATACGATTTGCATTAGAGTAGCTTCTCCAGGACTCCATGGGAGTGGCATCCCACTGTGCTCAGCTCAGGGCAGGGGACAGGGCTTGCCTGGCTGCTCGGCCGCTGCCTGGGGCACACAAAAGGTGCCAGTGGAAACAGGTAGAGATGGGAAATACCTGGAGTGAGGAAGGGAAAAGTGACTGAATAGACTTGTCTGATAACTGGAGATAAATAACACAATCATAGTTTAGAAACAATCTGCATCATTTTTGTTTAAATGACAGATGGGCCAATGCTGAGCCCTCCCATCGGAGCATCTTTTGTCACCTGGCAGGTCAATGGCACAGCTGGGGATAAAACCCAGGGGCATGATTCTCATTCCTCCTTCAGTCTTCTTCTGCTGGATAAAAGGGTTGGACAAATGTAAAAAGGCTTGAAAAACCCTGACTGCTTTCCGTACAGGTTGCACAGTACAGCTGTGCACCAGCCCAGAGGCTCTCCTGAGACTCTCCAGTGCTGGAACTGTGCAGACACCGCCTGGTGGGACAGCCTTTGGGCACAACAGTGCGTAGAGATGCTGAGCAGGCCATGGCATAACCTAGCCAGGTCAAAATAAATCAAACAGACCTACATGGGAGCCTCTACAAACCCAGAAGAGAAAAGAGTATTTAGATATTAATTGAATTATCCTAATTGTAAGCAGAGATGTGATTTCTGGAGTCTTGCTTACCACAGAACCACAGAAGGGACAGGGACAGTGATCTGGTCCAGCTCCTAGCTCCAAAGCAAAGCTGCCAATGCTAATCCCTTCCTGGCAGATGTTTTTCTGAGTGGTCCTTAGCCGTCTTGGTTACGGAGATCCTGTACTTACCTGTGTGATGGCGAGAAACAGTCGCTTCAGTGCCTGGCAGCTCAAGAGTGTCCAAATCTAGCTTTGAGCTCAGGCTCACCTTTGAATAATGTACTCCAAAGTCCTACCTTTTCCTTTTGAAAAACTGAAAACAAATAAGCAATCTTCTCTCCAATGAGGTGTACTTAAAAGAACATGAGCTTCATGTCTTTTTAACTGTTCCCTGATTTTTTTCCTTCTGTCACTCTTTCCTGCCTCCTGTAATAAAGCAGAAGGTGTGATATAAGCAGCAAACCAAAAGCAAACACCACGCACAGCCCCTGAGTGGATGGTCTCTCTAAACTGGGGTCTCAAACCTCTGCTTTTCCAGGAAGAGAAATTTTACCAAGTGCCTTGTAAAACAAAGGAATATGAACCCCTCAGCAGTGAAGTGGACCACTTACCCGGGAGACAACAGTGGGAATGTAATTTCTATCAGTGAGGCTGATTCAACCTTTTCTATTCATGAAGATTTTGATGGATTATGTGAGATCAAGTCAAGCAAATACACACACCATTACATTAATGCGGTAAGATGTTCTTTGGCACCTTATCCCTAAGTACCTTTATTAGGGTAGTAGCAGTGTTGTCCAAGTCTACAGAAGTCATGCTGACAGTAAAATGGAGATA
Source organism: Caloenas nicobarica (assembly GCF_036013445.1). Classification (NCBI taxonomy): domain Eukaryota; kingdom Metazoa; phylum Chordata; class Aves; order Columbiformes; family Columbidae; genus Caloenas; species Caloenas nicobarica. Next base: position 25,019,396 of record NC_088246.1, on the reverse strand, counting down.
CTTGAAATGGCTGAAGAAGTGTTGCTTTAACTGAGTAGAGCACATCACTGTCCAGGAACATGGCTGCTTCGTACTTACCTTAATACTTCTACTGAGTGGAAATTTGACAGCACTACGCTGAAAAATACTGGTATTGCTGCTTAAGGAAAATGCATTTTCCTTCCAGGGAGGGATGCATTTCCACGTTCACCAATCTTGAGTCAGATGCAAAGGTATAAGGAGAGCATACATCTGACCAAGAGGGAGCATGTCACACTCCAAACAAAACAAAATCAAACAAGAGGGGTTTCTGCCTTCTGCAGCCAGAAAGATGGAGCATGCAGAAATTATAACAAGGCACTGCTGTGACTCATTGCATCAATAATCATTTCCCCTGGTCTCTGAGCTGCCGGCTGGATTTATCTCGTCTTGTGTTTTGTCTGTGAGAAATCTGGAAGTGAAACCATCATCTCTGTTTGGACAGGAGGCATCAAGCTCTGAGAGTGCTAATTGCTACCCTAATATAAAATAATAGACAATAACAATCACTATATAATGACTAAATATTGGGAATGATGGCAGGGCATGCTGTTCCCTCTGGTAGCAAAATTGAGTAATCATAATCTACTGCTGAAGGGAGCAGAAAAGGCTATGTCCTGTATTTATACCAGTTGGGGTGCTCTCCATTTTATCTGTGAAGTCAGGCTTGCAGGTTCTTGAAATGTAATTTGGGAGATAACTGGATCAGTTCTTCCCAGTGGATGTAAAGCAATGAAGGCTCTGATGAGAGACAAAGGGAGAAGGATTTGGTCACTGAAGAACATGAGTTTCAGATTAAACACAAGGAAAAAATAAAGCTCGAAAGGCTTTAGGAGGGAAGGGGGTAGAAAAGCAGAGATAAAGGAAAATAAAGAGACATTGTAGGGGCAGCATAGCTGTCTGTTGAAGTGCATGTCGTTGGGCATGGAAATGAGAGGAGATGTCGTCATTCCGTTTTCTATGCACTGAATCTTTAAATGTAGATGAACCTCTTTCCCTGCTGTGGGGACAGCTCTGAGGCAGCTGCTGTCTTGTAGTTCAGTGCAGATGCAGAATAGTAGCAGAGCAAGGTTGTTTCCTTCTCTTTGCTGACCAGCAACTTCTGTTAGAATTATTTGATTTTTCTTTTTAATGTTACCCTTCTACAAGAAATGAAAGCAATCTAGTCTGGAAGATATAAACAATATATTCTGTCAAACAGAAAAATTTAGCCTCGTGGGAACTGCAGATAATATGACAGTGCTGGCCACCTACTGCCAACCAGTTAGAACCATCCCCACTGCCAGACGGTACTGGGGTTGTTTCATCCAGCAGGAGGACAGGACCACAGGACACGTGTACATCCATGCTTCAGTATAACATACACACACAACTTTCTCCTGCCCCTGTTTAGATTGTCTCCATTACTACCCAACCTCAAAATCCTCAAAATCAAAATATGCCACCAGTCGCCGGTTCAGCACATCATGCCCTGAAGTGCAGTCAGGATGACTCAGAGTGCAGCTTTTCTTGTCCACCTCTGTTTTGAGAGAGCCATAAACCAGTGGGTCACAGTCTCAGTTTCTGCCTTGGGCTCTCTGTAATATTTCTGCCTATGCATCGCATGCCACAATGCACTGTACACATACATGCCCCATACCTCTCTGAAAGTCTCTGCCCTTTGCATAATTACATGCAAATGGGGTCAGTGTACCACAGACCTTTAACTAGCACGAAACCCCTCAAATATAACTTGCAGTAGAAGATTCTAAGGGTTATTCTCATTTCACTGCAAATTTATCCAGAAGCTAAAACTCATGCATATATTTTTTTCTAAATATGCAATAGGCAAAGCACACACTTTCATCCATTAACCTCATATTGATGGAGACAGCATAAAACTCACAGCTAAATTCTAACCTGAGTTCAACTCGTGCACCTAAGTGCAGTTGAATGCATAGGGCTAGGCACCGATTTTGACTCATGGATGAGAAATATAAAGGCTATGTAAAAGTTACTTGCGACTACACAGGAATTACCCATAAGAAAAATCACAGTGGTACAAGTCTATTTATTAAGAAAATAACAGTTTATGGAAACTGCAACTTGCAGCCCATTTCTTCCCCATCAGCGATATAAATTGCTTTGAAAATGTTAAGTCTGACCACATTGGCTCTCTACAGAGCTTCTCTTCAGACTCATGTTCCCATTAAATGTCCTAAAAAAATTGTGGAGACAAGGAATGTACTCGACTACTGAATTACTTTGGCATGAAGGCTCCCTCTGTAACAAGAAATCATGTCTTTTGTGCAAGATAGAGGTCTTTCCAGGAAGCAGAGCCAATGCCGTGGACATCGTTTGAACTGCTCCATGCATTTGACAAGGTCCTTATTTCCTTAATTCACTTCCATTAGTTAAAAAAAAAAAAAAAAGAAAAAAATAAGGAAAAAATAAAATAAAGAAAAAGTAACGTGTAGGGTCTGTAAACTTCCAGAAATGTCTATGTACATGAAGAGAAAGCAAAACTGGGAATGACATGAGTCATGTTACTTTCTGTCCCCTTAGAAAGCATTCAAATGAAAGCATTGAGCTACAGTGGTGAGTAGCTTATAAGAGCTTGAACAGGATTAAAAAAAAAATCTATTAGTAAATGACATACAAAATAAAAGGAAATGTATGGCCTTTTGACCTCTAAGTCACCGGGTCAAATCCAGCTCACGGGAGCAGCGATGGAGGTCATTGCCACTTGAGGACTCAGTGATTAATATGAAGTCGGCTTCTGAGCCATGAGCTACAACATCAGAACTGTTGTTCCTTCCCATTAAATGAAAGTATGACATTGTCATTCACTCATTTAAATTCAATAGCATTAGTACTTGATAAATGGTAAATGCATGTACATGTTGAATACTGTGCTACCTTGCATCTTACACAGCATTTTTCCTCAAGAAGGGTGCAGTAAAAACACATTTGGTTTTACACTATTTAAAAACTTCTTTTCTTTGGTGGAAATAGCTATGCAGGATACAAAGCAGTGGAAAATTAAACCATGTTTGTAATAAAAAATCTCAATTAATAATTCTGGTACATTTACCTTTAATTAAAAAAAAACTCTGGAGTGTATTTACAGTGGCACTGAAAATATCCAAAACATTTATGGAAGGAGAATCAAATGTAAAAACTCAAGTGACCAATAGCACTTATTATTTTAGTTTCAGAGGGGTAGATGGCCAGTCCTCCAGACTTTCTCATTTTAAACATGACATAAGGTGATTTTCTAAGTATCTCCAAAATGTGATCAGTTTCTCACTATGTTTTTAAAAATCAATAATACATTTTAAGCTACAAAAAGCTTTGCAGAAATTTACTGGGAACATTGAATAAAGATGGGTACTTCCATTTTTTATGAGATTTTTACAGTGCTGAATTTAAGCCAGCAGTATGCAGGCTGTTGATGGCAAGTAAAATATTCTCAACTATAAAGAGGAGGAAAGGTAACCAAGCTTTTCAAAAGCAAGTACACTTGGGTTTACCTCTGCAAAACCTGTCTGTGTTCACACACACAGTGATGAACAGCAGGATGAACTTTTACTATTTTTCACAAAGTGAAAGAAATCCAATTCAATGGCATCCCTTGTCAAAAAATACATGGTTAGCAACTGAGTCGGAGGCCAGAAAGCAAGAGAGCAATATGTTTAAAAAAGAAAGAAAGACTCTGCACCTCACACTCTAAATAAAACATGCTTGTACTGGCCCCTACTCGTGTTAGCAGGACAACTCTTGCATGTATGAATGAGTCAGTAGAGGATCCACACAATCAGGCCCCAAGTGGTCACATCACTGAGTTTAAAGAGTTAAATAAAGGCAGTGTGGACTTCACACGGGAAAACCAGTCATCCGTAACCTCTTTCTGTGCAGGACATGCGAGCGGGCCCAACAGCAGGCCTGTTCTGGGTGAAACCATGGGCACTCCTGCGGCTCCTCCAGCATGGAGCTCTGCCCCACCAGCTCTGCCACATGGGGCTGGGGACAGTCCTGCCCACACACCACCACAGGATGTGGTCTGCCATCTTCTCCGTCATCACCACAGTCAGGTGGAGAAACTTCTTTACTTCCAGAGCACTGGAACAGGCTGCCCAGGGAGGCTGTGGAGACATTCAAAACCCGCCTGGACACATTCCTGTGTGATCTGCTCTGGGTGAACCTACTTTAGCAGGTGGGTTGGACTAGATGATCTCCAGAGGACCCTTCCCTTATGGGTTCAAGCTGGAGCACAAGAGGTTCCACTTAAATTTGAGAAGAAACTTCTTCTCAGTGAGGGTGACAGAACACTGGAACAGGCTGCCCAGGGGGCTTGTGGATTCTCCTTCTCTGGAGACATTCAAAACCCGCCTGGACACCTTCCTGTGTAACCTCATCTGGGTGTTCCTGCTCCGGCAAGGGGATTGGACTGGATGATCTTTCGAGGTCCCTTCCAATCCCTGACATTCTGTGATTCTGTGAATCTGTGATTCCAACCCCAACCATTCTATTATTCTATGATTTTATGATTCTATGGTTACTTTTTACTATGCATGTTAAATACCTTCATTGCAATAATACTGTGTCACTTGGTACTTCTTCAGCCTCTTTCCTCCATTGAATTTACATCATCACTGCCCCATTTTACAGATCACAGACCCAAAGCAAAGTCATGGCAGGAATCAGTTGCTCTGGACAGCCCAACAGCAGGATTACCCACCTGCCCTCCTTACGTACTACCCAGCAAATTCTTCTCTAAAAGAACTGAGAGGGTACAGGCACATAATGCTCCCTTTTGAGACGAAGGATCTTAAAATACTCGCTCAGTTTTGCTTAGTAATTTGTCCTTCCCAAGCAATTTTATAGTGTGGAGTATTTTAGCAAGAATTCTACTTATGATGGGAGGAGGAAAATTATATTTTTTCAACAGTGAGAAACCAAGTGAACAAAGGATATACTGCTGATTCTAAAACCAAACTGTCTTCATATACCTGCAATCAAGAATACTATTGTAATATCAGGATGAATCAATCCATCTTCTCTCTGACAATGATCTTTTCTATACACGTTTTGTGCTGTAAAATTTTAGCAACACTTATTTGATATATACTTAGTCTTACGCCAGTTTCCTTGGCACAGATTTTCATTCTTCTGCCCCATGTTTTGAAACGTGTTTTGCAATTTATTCGTGAAGCCATCTGTATCACTGCCTAATTAATCAGGAGTAAAAAGCATTCCGGTCACAGTCAACCTTAAATTTTACCAGTGCAACTATTATACATGTGATCTATGGGAGGATAGGTATGAGGGGGAAAATGGAGGTTAGCTAGGTAAATTTTGCTTGGAGAAGGCTTAATTTTGCAAATGATGAAATTCATGCAGTCTGAGATAAAGGCTTGAAAGTCGGGATATACAGGCTTGAAGACCGAACCTGGTCCCTCTTACAGAACCCATCAGGTGCACCATAACACCTGGTGGTTTTACCGCCAGCCAGTTTGGAGACATACAGGCTCCCAACCTACATTGCAGTGATAGGGATCAGAAACTGCAAAGAGAAGCCAGAAGTCCATCCCCACGAGGAGGTTTGAAGACATTTTGGCTATGTTCAGCAATAGACAAAGAATCAAAGTGCCTTGCAAGAAGCCCTGCATCCTTTCAGCCACCTTGGAGGTGATATTATTAAGCTTCAGTGGGATAAGTACAATGAGAAAATGCTCAGCAACGTAAGGGCTCCACAACCCTGTCCTATATTTTTGTTTCTGGAAGCCATTTTTTTAATGTCTTTGTAGATGAAATTAAATGCTAGATTTCACCTCCCCCTCCACTCACATTGCAACGCTTATCTAATTCACGTTTATGTGAAGTCTGATTCCGCTGCTAAGTGTTTTTAGTCTCCCACCCAATTTGGCAAACAGTGAACAGTGCGCAAAATAAATTTAATTGATTTGTACGGGTATTAAAACAGATTATCATCTACACAGATTTGGAAAGCAGACACTGTGTGTTAGCCAAATGGATGATGCAAACTATAATTATTTACAAAGGGTTTCAGAGAGCTGGGTATTAGCAGGGAGTAGATCATGTTTGACAGCAAAATAATTTCACATTTATCCATCCAGTGACAAAGAGGGTCCAGACTTAATCATGAGATTATTTGTATATCCAGGAATGATTGATTTAAAACATTAGTGTGGATATTAAGAAACAAATTTTCATACAAAGACACTCGATTTAGCTATTCCTGCAAACCATATGCATGACGAAATGCACCCATTTCCAGTGCAGACCAGAACTTTCCATCCAGGCCCCAATTGCATATAAATGCTTGACCCATAACGCACAACTGAGCACACACATGCAGCACCAGCTAGATATTTCTGTTTAAAATCCACAGCTGCCCACCATCTAGAGGCAAATATTGACATACTGACATATGGCTGCTAAATATGCAATGCAAATATCACCAAATTGCCACCTCCAGCATGCAATTAATAAAGGAGGACCCTAGGAGGGCACATTAACAGTCATCCTCTCTCCTGGAAAGGCTGTTATTCAGAATATTTGAGAATGCTGTCACCTGTTCAGCCTGTCCCCCTGTCCCCCTCCGCTGCCTCTGCCCATGCTCAGGTGTGACACGGGGACATCAGGATGGCCACCAGCTCACGCCACCGCTCTGACCCAGCCATGGCAGCGCGCAATGCTGCATGCTCGGGGAAGAGCACAAAGCCAGGACGGGCATACAGCGATCGCTCAGGGCAGCATCTGCAAGGACCGTACTTTTATATTAAACAGAATTGTGGAATGAAAGTGAAAAGCCTTGCCTGAAGAAAAAGGAAGCAAGCTGTGAAGATGTTGAGTAAAAGATTCCCTTTTGTGCGTGAAAGGGGGAGGTTGTTTTTCCAAGGGCATGGGACACTTTCACAGTATCAAGACTACAGAAACTGCAAAATAAATTGTATAGCAGGTTCTTTAATCAAATGTCTATGACAGCTGAATTAAACCATTATTTAATGGAGTTAGCTCTGAGGTTTGAAGTTTGTTTCTCTTTGTTCCACAGCCCAGGAGACCACTCTTTTTCTTATGCCTCCCTGATGTATGAAATCACTGTAGTGTCCCTTACACTGCTTCAGGAATAACGAAGGCTGGAAAAATACTTTTCTCGGGTAATAAACTCATAGCTGGCCTGAATATTTTTCACTTCTACACTGAACACTCAGTTGAACAGACTGCTCTCCTTATTCAGCAATGATCAGTGCACAGCTCTGACCAAAACTCTGTTATTTCAGCTGATTTTGAAAGGTGTCTTTTAAGAACAGGGTAAACTCCAAGGACACTCCCTCCTGTGAGCTTGATGCTATTGCATAGTCACAGTCATTGTAGCTTCCAGGCTTTAATTAAGAAAAATACTTAAATGTCGGATTTCGAGAGGACTTTTCATGCACTTAATGTTTGTTGCTTACATACTTTGTTGCATAAACGTCTGAGCACAATGTGTTAGCAGTAATTGTTGTTCCCTGAAAACATGCAAAAAGCATTCAGGAAAGGCTGGGCTTAGTGTTCCAATGCTGAATAATCTAAAATGTTGATTATTCTGTGGTACAATAACAACAAAAAACCAAAATGGCAAACACTTCTTAGTAACACTCTGGAAAACAGTAATCAATTCTAGAAAGACACCAGAATTTATTTCATAGTTATAGAATTGATTTTATATCTACATAGAATTTTTCATCGCTGAAAACCTCAAAGGGCTTTTTAGAACAGGACTGAACTTTATCTCCTGGTTATAGGAAATATACAGCTGCTGTTTTCAAAGTAAGTGTCTCGTGGAACTAAGGTCAGTCACTGCTTTGCAGTGTATCATCTGAAGTATCATGTGCAGTTCCAGTGAGGTCCTCTCTCATCCTCTGGCCTAATCTTCCTAACCGTATATTACTTCCTACATGTTTCCTCCTTAGCTAGTGGAATAAAGGAAACCTGATCAAATTGCAAAGGATGAAATACTGAATGTATGAATAAAAAGAATAAAGCGAAAATCGGTTGCGGTGGACCCAGATTTTAACCAGAGACGTTAGTGGTATTAGTTTTAGAAATCAGTGAAATTATAATAATAAAAAAATCTTGTTGAATAAGATTTTGCAGTGAAATTAAACATTTCCACTGAAACTGGAAAATAACATATTATTATGGAGTACCACAATTTTGAAAACAGCATCATATAACCTTTAGTTGCTTCAGTTTTGAAGTATTTATTTATGACACTCAGCACTGACCTATTCTTATCTTACCATCTTCTTACAGGCAACAGTTATTTCCACAATAGCCCTTCTTCTGTGGGTAGAGAGGTTTGTGTTTTTATTATGGCTGAAGTGCGAGTATAGCTTCATCAGGATAAAGTAATTACATCAAAAGCAGACCTGATCTAGCCTAATAATGACAAAGCTACACAACAGAAATGCATGTTCCTTTTCTCCTGGGAAACCTAAAACCCACAGAGGTGTTGCGGCAGGTAAGTATGTCTCAGAGGTTTTTCAGTTCCATTGTTCACTGATCTATTTGCCATTCCTGAAAGAGGATGTCATGGGAGAGAATTTAGAGTATTTTTTGGAGACCGGGCAACACAGAACTAGCCTGATTTTGTTTTTCTGTAGTTAGTTGGCACTGCAGATCTCTAAATAAACATAAAGTCATTCACAATCAAACAAGCAAGCAAGAAATGACAAGTGTTTTGACAGTGCTTAAAATACTTTGAGGTATTTTTAGCATATTTCTGAGTCGTATTAGCTTAACCTGTAATAGAATATAAATGAGCCCATATGGCAGAGATGTAATTATGTTCCATGTGAGAAATCCCTGTGGTAGATTTGGGGAAAAAAACTCACCACATGTGCCTTCTGGAGGGCACGATTTACACATGATTACCTACTCATTTGCATTGAGAAGAATATGAAGTAACACAATGCTAACAACATAGTAATGAAAAGGGCAAGCAAAGACTCCAGATCCCTGGGGGTGCTGATCCCTCTGACTGACATCCAGTTAGGAGCAGGGAATTTGTCCCTTTAGGGAGTACATTTTATGAAGCGATCTTTGATTATGTGGGCACAGTAATACCGAGTCTTAATTATTATTACTGTGAGAGAATGGTCTACAAATCTCCAGGGAGCGGCTCTGTCACAGATACTTTGCCGGTGAATGCTGAAAATGAGTGTTTTCCCAAGGATCATTTTCATTCCAACCTGATATTTAGCTGAAGTTTCTTTGACTACTAGTCATGAAACATTAAATATAGATTAGAGGCAGAGAGATGTTGAAAGTTAAAATTCACCGGAGGTGCACACCCATGCGCTTGAGAGACAGCCCCAAATGTTGTCCAGATGTTGTAGCAACAAGGCTGAGGGTTCCCAAGCTGCAGCGCAGCCACAACAGAGGAGAAAGTGGATGTTTAACATTCCACCAGCCTTCTGTTTAGTTTACTTGTAGTGTATTAATTTAGCAGAAAGTCCTAACAGCCTGTTAGCGGTAGATGTTACCAAGTGTACACTACCCTGAAAGAATGAAGAAATTCTTTTATAGCAATAAAGGGAGTAATTCAAAGCATGTAATTGATTTTCCACATTTTCAAACTGTGATAAGACTAAGCTTTAGCAGCAGAAACATGTGTTTGCAGTTTTGTCAATGTTCTTCAACGAATAAAAAAAAAAATAGGGACCTATAACTTACTGGTTAAATCGTTAACATGCATTGGGCATTTCAGTGGCTATTGAAGCATTTGCCAAAAGCATGACAAGCTCAGAGGTGGTGAGGATTGGGTTTTGCCACAGGACATGTTTTTGCGATTATCTAAAATAATTATTTTCCAGCAGGAGCACGACAGAAGAACATCAAGGCTTTCTTAATGAGCTATTGTCACGTTTATTTGCTGTCCTCCTTTACTTCTTCCATCCTTTTCACTCTAGAGGGACAGAGCAGTGGCAGGGTAGGGCTCATGTCTTTCCTCACCCTTGCAGCTTTTCCATCTACCTGCTGAGCAGCGCAGCCCCCAGTCTTCACACCAGTTGTTAGGGTGCTCTCTGGGACTCTGCATCAACCTCCCCGATGATGTCCACCAGTGGAACTTGGAAGAGAACCATCAGAGCAACTTCTGAATATCAGGCAATACACTTACTGCAGGATGGCTAGGAAGGCTCTGGTGAGCCCCTCCAGCTGACATTGACAGACTGAGCTCAAGTCCGGAAGGAAGATTTAGAATTCTTTAACCTGGATGTTTCCCTCATTTAGCAGTTTTACTGTCAAAAGCATGTGCTTGTTTCCATATCAACCATGTCAAAATTCACCAATGGATTTCAGAAAGGTTTTTGGGTTCTCCTACCTGACACCAGAAAGACAGCACAGTGTGCTAGGGCCAAACTAAAGAGCCAAGCAACAGGCACTTGTCATGATGCTTTGAAAAGGGGTCACATACTAATGCTTTGGAAACAGGTCACCTATCTGTCCTCTGAAATGTTACAATTTCAGTCTTCTTCCCATCTTGCATTATGAGAAACCTAAGATGCTTATTAATGCCTTTGTAAAAAAAGAGAGGACACATCCTCAGAATAATCTATTTACCAGGATACACAAGGGAGATAAAGAAAATTTGAGTTCTTTTCCCACTGTCTCGGCCTTGGAGCAGACATGTGGACACAGACTTTAAGCGCCCTTGGGCACACTGAGCCCTGAACCGCAGACTCAGATTCCCATTGCATTTCAGTGAATACTTGTGGAAAGTGATACAGACTGAGTTGGTGGAGCTCATCAAAACCTATCAGAGAACGGCAAAGTTTCCAGTGACTGAGGCAGTTATGGTGGAGAAAAAAGCGAAGGTTCATGTCCCCACATATCATTTGCCCCAACTGCCGTGTTAGAAGACTTGCCAAAGTGAGAAGGAAACAGCTTGGAGAGATGCCTGCCCACAGCCAGGAGGGAAGAGGGTGTTTGCAGCGTGGGGGTGAGGAAACCATCTTCTGGCATGGTGAGGAGTTGGCAAGGCTGACAGAAAATCAAACAGGGAAACAGTAGGGCAGGGGGGAAGAAAACCCTCAAAGACTAGAAGCGAGCTGGTTCATGTTTACTCCTTGGGACAGCACAGAGCATCCCCCACAGGGAATGACTTCACAGGTTTGAAACCAGGTAAGTGAGATGCAGAGAATAGGAAACGGGGATAAAAACCCCTTTAAACTGAAGTCTAAAGAGTTGAGTTTGGCAGACAAGGGGAATAACTACCTAAGTTTGTCACCATTCCATTACCATTGGGTGCCAGGTAGCAGCAGATGACAATCTTGTATGGCTTCCTTCTGGACAAATATACAGCAGAGATCAGCAACTAGACCAAGGAAGGTGCTGGTGGAGATTGAAGAAAGGGCACAGTAGAGGCGAGGAGGCCCTCTGGGCCTCCACAGGCAGGGATGGTTCTTCTGGAACCAGGGGCAGACTTTGCTGGTGCATACCATTGGGGAGTGAAGCGTTTGGGCTGCCATGATCTTCCAGCACAAAGAGGGTTTTTAAAACGCATGAAGTATGTCAAATGACTGAGTAACATGCTGGCTGCCCCCTCCCCCATAGGAACTGGTATATTTGTATATTTGTATATTGTTTCTTCTACAAAACAATAAAGTTAAGAAGGCAAAATACCGGTGAATTCATTGTGCTATTTAATTGGACAGCCTGGAAGAAACAGAAAAACAAAATCCCCAATGGCTGCTCCAGCCCATCCCTCCTCCATACGTGGCTGCTCCTTTTCAAAAGCCGTGCACAGCGAAAACAAAGAAGGAACGTGATTACCTTCCCTGGGGCCTGGCAGAGTCCTTTGCAGTGACCACTGCAGGCACTGCTGCTTACTCAAATACATCACCAGTGGCTGAACACAACGCGTCAGTGCCAGTTCTTTGCAAATTGTTGTGCAAAGTGCAAAGAAATATCATGGACCGTGCAAGGTTCCCATCAAAAGGATGATGAGAATTGAGGGTACTCAGCTATAAATATAACCAAACCCTTGATAATCTCGGCTCTTGCTGGTTTCTCAATTTGCATTTAAGGACTCCAAACAAACAGAGCTCTCGTGCAACATTGCTCAACAGACAGCAGGTTTATTTCTACTGCTTCCTAGACTTTCTTTTGTTTTGCTATAGTTCAGAATATAATTTAAAAAAAAAAAAAAAAGAAAAAAAGGGAAAAAGAGAAAGAAAAAAGGGAAAAGATACAGGAACTGCGTGTGTTTCACTGCAAATGCTGCTGATGTAATTCTCTTTGAAGTGAGCAGCAAAACTCCTTTGGAGGTTAATGAGAAGAGGATCAGGCCCTCCACACTGAACTTGAGCTGGGAGCAGATAAGATCTTGAATCATTCAGAGCCAAGCATGTTATTTGTGCAACATGGGCAGGCTGAGTCAATCTCTGAATATTTTTAATGGGTGTCAACATGAAGTGTTAATTCCACAAGTTATGTTGTTTTGCAGTTTGCCTGTGCCTGCTCTCCAGGCTGCCTTCACGGATGGTACACATCCTCTCACCGGCTGCGAAGAAAAGCTATTTCCAGAACTGCTGTGAGAAAAAAAAGCACTTCTGAGAAAGTATAAACTAGGACTTTTACAAAAAATTGGAAAAACAAATTATGGTAGAAATACCTGCTAGACATTCAGATTGTCAGCATGCATAGAAGTAAAAGTAACCGCATTTCAAACAGAGATGAAAACTTTTTTTACTATTATTTTTTAAAAAGACCCTAAAATCAAAACAAGCATTTTGTAACTGATCATTTTTGAGAAACTGATCTTGATCTCTCATTTTTGACGAAACTGAGGAGTGAGGTACTGAAGTCACAGATCCTTAGATGATGTCTGCCCCTGGATAGTACTTATATACTCTTAATAAACAGGATCAGAAAAACACTGAAAACATTTTGGAGCCTGATGAAATGAACTAAGCACTATGAACAGCTTTCAGATGAGGAATCTTTATTTTTGGCTTTCCCTTTTTCTGTCCCCAGGATCTCCATGCACTACTGAATGCATCTTGAAGCCAAGATGAAATTACAGCCTTCCGGAGGCCAACCGGAGGCTTGCTATTGCCTTCAGCAGAACCAGGATTTTACTCTTACTGTAAAGACATCTTAAGAAACACTGGGCCCAACTGCCCACTTCTATGGAAGAAGTCAGCTGGAAACATAGCAAAGCCTACCACACAATTTCCTTTTCGTTCTCCCCCGAGGAGAGATTTTTAATCTTGGACTGGAAAACAGGATCATGGGAAGCCTGGTGGAAACCCTGTGGTTGCCATCTAGAGAGGGCTGGCCTGGGCTGGGCTCCTCACCTTGCCCCGCTCCCCAGACCACCACCACCACCACCACCAGCCCCCTCAGCCCACTTGTGCAAAGAGACCAAGAGGGTTTTGTCTTCTTGTGGTTCAGAAACACCCAGACAAAAGGTATTTCCCTGCCTCCATCTTCTGTGCCTCTGGGGCACATGCTGGAGGACCTCCCCATGGTTTCTGCATGGGGAGGATGTGGGGAGCCCTGCCTTTCCACATCTGAGTTATTGTGGCCTTCAGCTACCCTTGGCAGGAGACGCACCAATCCTGCACAGCCATAGTTCCCAGTTCACCATCTCAAATCTGGCCCGTGCAGACAACCATCTCTTCCTGCCTCTCTGACCTCTCCTCGCCCACATGTCACAGCCCCCTTGCCTTCCCAGGCCCCCATGCCTTCCTCTCTCTCCCCATGTCCCCAGCACCGCGGGACAGCAGCCCCAGCACAACGCCAAGGGTGACAGGTCTAGCAGGGTTCATTCATGGTGGTCTCCATTTGCTGCCACATTTGGGCTTAGGGCTGCTATGCTCCGCCACTCACAAACTGCAAATCTTTGCCCTTGTGTCAGCAAGTAGAAAGTGCATTCAGACACCATGTTACAGCCATCCCAGTTCCTGCTCCTAATTGGAATTGGTCAGATCCCGTTTTGTGACCTTTGCTTCCATTAATATCAGTAACAGTGAAGTGCCCAGTCCTGCAAAACACTAACCCCTTGAGCTTGTTGCAAAATTTTATTTCACTTCCCTCAGAATTAGATTTTTTTTTATTAAGAAGTAAATAAACTATTTGCAGTCTTTCAACAGAGGGCTTCATGCTAAGAAGTGACTTATTCCTTTCCCTGTTCACAGAAAATAAGTGAAGCTTTCATCATAACAGACAAAAAAGTACGAAAAAGTTAACAAGAGTCATAGCAAAAACTGACTTTATGATGAGTTGTTGATCCTGCAGTTATTTTCATTTATACAAATATTTTGAGAAGCTCACCATGAGGTTTTGTGTTGGCTTTTAAAAAATTATTTTATTTCCTCTTGAGATGCATTTGTACACGAGTAGGCTATAAATGAAACACTTGTTTTCCTGAAGACGATCATGAAGGTGTGATTGCACCCTTCTCAATTTTACATAGAGCAAACTTATCATAATGCACAGTAACATTTGAATTTGAACAAGTGGAAAATCCTTATTTGCTCACACTACACTCTCAGTATTAACTCAAGATCAGCTCCTTGGGGATAGTATGTGTGCTTATATTTAACAGTAAAATGTCATGAATAAAGAACCTGTCAAACAACTTGAGAGTAAGTCATTTCCCTATTTGGAGAGCAATGATTTTGTGATGAACATGATGAACATTGCACAGTGAGTCCTCAAGAATAAACTGGGATCTGAATGAGTTACATTTTGGCAATGGTCAGAGCAAGGCAACTTCCAGCGGGGTTGTAAGAGAGGGCATGGGCAAGCAAGCAGCAGAATACGAGCCACAGAAGGTCAGCCAGGGATGTTGTAATGGCACACACTGCCTGTAACTTCCTCTGTCAAATGCAGGGATTGAGAGCAACCAGAATAGCCTCCACCCTAGGTAGATGGGGGAGGAAAGAAAAAAAAAAGAGCCGGCACATCGCTCAGACAGCCAGGAAAATGAGCCAGTTCAGCACAGCCCCGGCAGTGCCACTGCCAGTAGGACGCCCATGGAGTCTGCAGAAGAACGCAAACGTTACCTCTGAGGGAGGGTGATAGTCCAGCGCCCAAGATGCAGCAGCGGGCGTTGAACCGGCGGTGGGCAAGCTGCCAGGTGGGACTGACATGCTCTTGTCTTGTCAAATGGATTGCACACTCCTGCGGCTATCATTCTGTCCTTAACTTCTGTAGTATGGGTAGTGGAGGTCAAACGAGTTACCAGTAACAAAGCAATAATAATTAACATGAACAAGACAACACAATAAGTCATATAGCATCAGTGAGTCATACTATTAGTCTAATTTAAACACAGCAATGAGACTGAGTCACAGAATGTAAAATAGTTACAAAAGATCTGAATTATAGTAACGAGTATGCAAGAAAACAGCATCAAGACATCCCACCTGAGGGATACAGGCCACTTTCATTTTTCCTGTGATCTTTGTCATCAAACTACCCCATGATAAACGGCTTTTAAATTTATGCTGTAGCAAGTAATTAATGTTAGTCAAGTTATACTACAATTAGAAAAAATACTGTTCTCCCTCACCCAAAGGCATCCTGGTGATATATTGTGGACAAGTTCCACCTACCGTTCTGCACTATTGACATATGGTGGCCTTGTACCTTAGCCTTGGCTAACACCTTACCAAACACCGCAGACCATTAATAATGCAACTATCTAAAAGACAGCTAATTCCAAACAAAAGTCTATTACTTTAATATTTTTGAATAAGTTATTTTTCAGATAGTCCATCAAAAATACTTTATATTGTGGCTGACATAAGCCTCCCAACATAGCATGTTTACATCAGTTTAACAGTTATTGTGAAGCTTCCACACTAGTGCAGTGCAATCATCCAATGCTTTCACGCACTGCAACAAAGCCTGGGGATGCTTGGACAAGGCCTGTGGGGTCGCAACCCAGCAGCATTTCACGCAACGTTGCTGGCTGAATGGGGGTCTTCGTTAAGTGCTGTCTGAGTAGAAGACGAGAGTTTATTTATTCAACCTCAAGAGAAGCAACTTAATGCTGCTGATTTGAATGCAAACAAGGGTAAGACCTCATACCTGGAAGATGCTCTGATGTGGTGACACTGAAAGTTTACACTAAATACAAGTCGAGATCTGAAACACAGTTGTCATGGCCTACAAAATCAGCATGTATTCTTACAGCATTAAAATTTTTTAGAGGCATTGTCTATGACTAAACTATCAAAGTGGTATTGCTTTTGTCTGGAAAACGTTGCACTTGCAATTATATATTGCTTATTAAGGGCTATTTTGCTAATTCACTGAAATCTCTCCCATATGACAGAAATGGTATTTGCTTCTCCATTTAGTGACCTCAAATGATTAAGTGAATGTGCAGCGTGAATTTCAGTTGGCAAATAAATGCAATTCTTTTTTCTTACAGGGCATAGTATTATCTAGACTGCTTTGACACTGTCACTGGGCTGCTCTCGAATATGGGGCTTATAATGCTTGCGATGTGTCCAGGACCTAACCTTGGGGTGCGTGGTTTGTCCTTAAGCAGCTATTTCACATCTTGAAGTGTTTGGAGACTTCTGAAAACTAAACTATGAAAAGCAAATCCTCAGCCTAGCTTCCTGAACTCACTAACCCATGTTTTAAATTACAGTACTACTATTTCAAAACTGGTCAAGACCTTCAGAACAAAGCATTTCTCCAGTGACATTTCTGTGCTGTAAATACACAGGCAGCAAGCGGTTCAGTCCAAAGCAAGAAAAGCAAAGTTCCCCTTCTCCACATGAGTGAGAATCATTGCCTTCCAGCTCAAGCGATGAACCAGAGGCAAGAGATTGAATGAACCAGAGAGAAACCCTCACTTCCAATGGCACCAAGCAGCTAGAGGACTTGCACTTCTAAATCAACATTTGAATTTGTAATCCATATGATGCATTCGCTCTAAGTTTGCAAAACATGTAGAGCAATGATGCTCTGCATTCAACAAGTGCAAACAACAACTAATACAAATCTAGCAAAATGAAAAAGTGGAGGATGATACTTAGAACTAGTTCTGCATAGTATTACCACACAGTCTGTAGTGCTGTCATTGGAAATATCTACCAAATACAATGCAATTCCAGTGCTTGAGCACTAGAGGGTCAATTCATGATAAAAATAAAGCCTTACCTCAGTTTCCTTATTTTTATAGGTAAGCATTTAATTTCTTACTTACCAATTCTTCAGCTCTCACGAGTTTTGCTAGCTGAAGCTCTTTCTGAGGCCATGTGGCACTGGGATGGAGGAGTTATGTCACACAAACACAAATTTTTTGCAATATTCACCTCAATCATGTGCATATGCATGTCACACCAAAACTATGATTGCTTTCCCTGGTCAGCTGCAGGGTACGCGCCTTTTCAAAAGGTTCACCGAGTTGGACTGGAAGTTGTCTCATGACTAGGAGTGGCAAAAGACTGAGGAGGTACTAGCCCATAGCCATTTTGACAAAGTCATCCTGTACATAGAGAGCAGCCTCTTCCCATGCTTCATTATCCCTTTGAATAACACAAAAAATGCAAATCCTGACCATTTAAATGGAAGGAACCCTCAGCACCACCTGTAATTGTACTTGTGCCCAACAAGCACTGAAATGGCAGCAGAAGGGTTGGCATCATCCAGACAGCAGAATTCATACCCACTAGATTGCGGCCTTGCCACTTCATTAAAAAAACCCAACATCTCTAAAAGTATGTGCATACACCAGAAATTTGGGGCGTTACTGTATGAACAAACCAGAAATCCTTCCCCTTTCCAATAGGATTTGTTATGGAAACAGCATATAATTTCATTCCAATACTGCAAATTTGCCACTACATTAAAGAGCATTACTGTTACTGAAGGATGAACGGTAAATCAGCATCCCCTGCTCTCCAGGCTACAGCCCTCTTCGGGGGAATGGCGATTCCGAGTGCCCCTTCACTTCAGGCTGTAAATACATCCCACGAGAGAAAGCAAAGCTGTTGACTAAGGAATGTCTTAGCAAGTACTTCCAGCCCAACAAACTTTGCTAAACCACAGTTTTGTTCTTATATTATCGTTCTTGTCAGGGACAAAAGAGCTAGGCAACACTTCTTCTTTGTATACAGTGATCCATTCTCCAGTAAACATGGCACACCAGTTATGCAGACTGTGTTGTAAAAAATCCTATATAAATTCTCTGGAGCAATGGATAGATTTAACAGTGAGATAAAACATTAGTGATGACTGCAATACACCCATGCAAAAGACACCTTTGTATCATATCAATAAAGTCTCAAATACCATTATGTGTTCAGAAATAAAAGTATTAAAACGTAGGTGGAGTCATACCAATAGCACCACAGCATTCAGTAATGACTGACCTTTGCAAACGACTGCACTGTGAAAGTTCACAAGAATCAGCAAACAAAAAAGCAGGGGTTTGCTCTTTTAAAATTATTTTTAAATGATCATATTGTGCTCTCCAGTATTTTATTAAAATAACCAAGATTGAACATGGAGCTTCACCTCTGAATCTATGAAAAAAAACCCCAAAGAACTGAAGGTGATCCATATCTGCTGCAAATGATGAACTACAAATATTAACAACATTTTGCTTCATGTAGAAATGACAATTCCATTACTCATCTTGGAAAGTATTTTCTAAAAATCGGTCCTCCCATCCCTACCATAGATACAAAGTCTTTATTACAAATAAATATGTTCTCCCATGCATAAATAAATCACATACATTCAGCTGCAAGAAAACAGATCAGTCAAAATGGCTCAGATGTAGTTATACACTGACCAAAAAGAATTCCGCTGCAACTGAAGTTGAATGGCTTGTACTTCAGGTCATTAGCTGAATGCTGACCTGTACAGTTTTAAATGCTAAAATATATATATCTAAGCGGATGGAGGGGAAAGACTTGCAAAAAATGTGCAAAAAATCTAAGACACCAGGAACTACGTTCATTTAAAACGAATTTTTAAAATAACAAAAAAACCCTACCCTTGTCTCACCTCATTAGAGCAATTTTTTCAAGCTTCCCTTACTTCTGTATGACTATTTACACATCATGATTTGAGGAAAAAAAAAAGAAAAACAAGCCAAAAATAATTTACGTATTTCTCCAGATCTACAGAACAAAATGCTGTACTAGCTTATAACACTGGAAATCAGAAATCAAGTCTCATAATTAGCCAGTCTTTCCTAACAAACCCGAAGAATGGTACTTCAAACAATGAATTAGAAAAAAAAAAAAAAAAAAAGATGTGTTGTGTTAGAAGGTTTAAGAATGTGCATACTTTCCATAAAGCTGAAATGCTTCCATGAACATATCATTTAACTCTGGATTAACCAAATATTCCAAACTCAGGAAAACAAAACTATTTTACTCATTAAAATATTCTGACAATATTGCAACATAGTCTGAGTGTCACTTTGAGCAGTGAGAAAATCTTTTTTTTTCTATTTTAATAGGAAAAAAAGAAGAAAGGCCAAGTTGAGAGAACTCTTTTCTTTAACCAAAAACAACCAAAAAAAGAACTGGTGAGCTTCTTTCTTCTCCTGCCATATAGCAGATCTCTTCTTGGATTTCACACCGCCGACCATACCTTGTCAGAGATCCCGAACAGTTTACATTACCTCTTTTGAAGGATTAATCTAGACCGGCCTACGAATAAAAACCGAAATGCACAATGAATTCCTACACTAAATTCGAGCTTGTTACTGTGAACTCAATGTAAGAAAAAAGGAATCCCACACATCTTGCAGCATATACACTGCTTTCACACAGTATTTGAGTTAGTCAGAGGAATATGTAAAGGGACAAGATAGTTTTGTACAAAACCTCAATTTATTTCAGAGAAATTAAAAATATGGTATTTAATATATATAAATTTCTATTCCTCTATAAATATAGATGATCTTGTGATAATGAACAGAAATAAATGCATACCAAATTCGAATAATTTTGCATTTCAGGGTATGGTAGCCATAGATAATGTTTACGAACCTAAATACAGGCATTTGTAATATAAAAAAGTTTAAAACAATACAATCAGAGGAAAAGCATTCTGCTGGTTTTCATACAGAGGACTAAATACTCAAATGCATCTGTTGAAAGTTATAGTTTCATTTTTAACTCCTTTTTTTTATTTATTAAGTACAATCCCACACAACCCAGGAGCATACAAGGTAGTAGATATACTGCACACATGGTATCTCATCTTTGCAGTATGAAACGTTATTACTCTGCCGAAAAAAAAAGTGTGTGGGGGGGAAAGACACGAGAGGCTCTTTACGGTTTCACATCACACCAGAGTGCTTAAACATTCTGGCTTTCTGCTTTCCCTCCCTTTGCTTTTACTACTAGCAAAAATCGTCACACCCTCATGATGTGTAAAGAACTAAAATGTCAATGAATTAAAATTCAGGGGAATGGCAACGGCTCCAATGTTTCCCAAATGCAGAGCCAGCTTGTGGATATAATTAAGAAGGAAAAAACAAAACAAAACAAAACAAAAAAACAACACAACATTCCGACGAAGCTTTTGCTCCTGATCCCGTATTTCCTGCTCCGGCGGAGCGCTGGCAGCGCAGCCCGGCGGGCGGCAGCGGGAGCGGGGCCGGCGGCAGCGAAGTCCCCGCGGGGCGCCCCGGGCAGCGGCCCCGCTCCCGCCACCGGGCAGGGGCTCCAGCACACACGCCAGGCGGGAAGGGCGGCACGTCCGTGTCCCCGTCCGCCTCCTCAGCCATCGGACGTGCTACAGGTGCAGCCGCTGTGGAACCTCAACTCCTACAACACAACACGCCAGCTCGTCCTGAACTACGCTTAAATAAGTTGTACAAGAGCCGGGAAGACGGCAGCCCGGCCCCGGGCACTGCGGGGAGGGTCGCCCGCCACAAGAGGCCGGGCTGGGCTGGATGTTACTTCTACCCCCCAAAACGGGCCTGGCGGCTCCCGCCTGGGTGAGCGGCGCTCGGCTCCGCCGCGGCCGGCCGAGGCGAAGCACCGACCCCGCGCCATGGCCGGGCGGCTGCCGCGCCGCTCCGTGCGGGGCCAGCGGGGTCTGGCCCCCCACACGGGCCGCGGCCGCGGCGGGAAGCGCCGCTCCTCCCGAAGCCAACCCCACCTCCCCCGCCGCACACCCAGCCGGGCCCGCGGCCCAGCCCGCCCCGGGAGGCGCCCCCGGCCGCGGCAGCAGCCTCGCTGCGGGCCCCGCGGCTCATGAAGCTGAAAGCACAAGCAAAGCCATTGCAAAACGGGGAGGGGGGGGGCGCGGAGAAGGGGTTTGTTTTGGTTACTCTTACCGGCAGCTTTTCCCATCCTGCCCTACAAAATAAAAATCCAACGCCTCTTCTTTTTAAATAAAAAAAAAGGGGGGGCTGGGGAGGAAGCAAAATCCGCAAACGGGTTAAAAGTGTCCTAAATAATTAAAAAAGTGAGATTTTTTTTTTGTAATTTAAATACAAATATACTTACAAAATCTTACAGAGGCTATTTACATCCCTCTCCCCCAACCTGCCAGTGTGTTCAGTTCCTACAGGAGACAGCCCGGGAGGAGCGGGGAGGGCAGAGCCGGGCGGTCCCGGGCGCGGGGCTCCCCCTCCGGCTCGTTCTCTGCGCCCCGCCGCCTGCGGAAGCGACTCGGGGTCCCCAAAGTTTGCCCAGGCTGGATAAGGAGCTGGTTGGCAAGGCAGAGCCCTGGTCCTCCAGCTGCCCACTGTCCCCCTGGCCCAGCAGACGGGGGTCTCAGACGGTGGTCTCGCCCTGCTTGCTGTTGGTGAGCCTGGTGTAAAACTTCCTCCAGGAGTTCAGGGTTTTCCCAGACCAGATCCAGAAGCCCGAGGTGATGCCCACGATTAAGGTCATGAGATACTTGATCATGAAGACGGTGAAGTCGGGGCTCATGGGCGGGTGGTGGCTGCTGTGGTTGTTGGGGCAGGGGATGGCATAGCTCTTACAGCTCTGCGTGACCCAGCTCCTCTCCCACTGTTCCCTAAAAGCTTGCTCATAAAAATAGCAGGCAATGACGATGGTGGCCGGCACCGTGTAGAGGACGCTGAAGATGCCTATCCTCACCATGAGCTTCTCTAGCTTTTCTGTCTTGGTTCCATCGTGCTTCATGATGGTCCGGATCCTGAAGAGGGACACAAAGCCGGCCAGCAGGAAGGAGGTGCCGATGAACAGGTAGACGAACAAGGGGGCCAGCACAAAGCCCCGCAGGGCATCCACGTTGTTGATGCCCACAAAGCAGACACCGCTGAGGACGTCCCCGTCCACCTGCCCCAGGGCCAGGATGGTGATGGTCTTGATGGCCGGCACGGCCCAGGCGGCCAGGTGGAAGTACTGGGAGTTGGCCTCAATGGCCTCATGGCCCCACTTCATGCCGGCGGCCAGGAACCAGGTGAGGGAGAGGATGACCCACCAGATGGAACTGGCCATGCCGAAGAAGTAGAGCATCATGAAGAGGATGGTGCACCCCTCCCGCTTCGTGCCCTGCGCCACGGTGCGGGAGCCGTCCTCGGAGAAGCGCTCGTTGCAGACCACCCTCTCCTCCAGGAGGAAGCCGGCGATGTAGGCCACGGCCACCGCCGTGTAGCAGCCCGAGAGGAAGATGATGGGCCGCTCGGGGTAGCTGAACCGCTTCATGTCCACCAGGTAGGTGAGGACGGTGAAGAGGGTGGAGGCGCAGCAGAGCACCGACCAGATGCCGATCCAGGTGCGGGAGAAGCGCAGCTCCTCGGGCCCGAAGTACATGAGCCCGTAGAGGCGGCCGGGCTCGCAGGGCGCCCCGCAGTCCTTCTCCCCCAGGAAGCGGTAGTTCAGGTAGGAGGGCACCTTGAGCGCCCGCGGGCAGGAGAAGCGCCCGCGGGACTCACCGGGCCCCGAGCCCCCAGAGCCGCCGCCGGAGCCCCCGCGGTGGGGGTTGCTGGTCCAGCTCTCAGGGCGCAGGGCGGGCGTGGGGGTGCCGCGCTCGGAGGCGTTTTGCCCCACGCAGAGCTCGCCGGCCCCGTGCACCGGGAACTTCTCGCAGCGCAGCGTGTCGGGCCACTGGAAGCCGAACTTGTTCATGAGGGCCTCGCAGCCCTGGCGGGCCCGCTCGCAGAGGGAGCGGCACGGCGGCAGGGCCTGCTCCAGCACGGTGCACACCGGGGCGTACATGGAGCAGAGGAAGAACTTCAGCTCGGCCGAGCACTGCACCTTCACCAGCGGGTAGAACTGGTGCACCTCCAGCCCCGCGTCCTCCTGGTTGGTGTGGCCCAGCAGGTTGGGCATGATGGTCTGGTTGTAGGCGATGTCGGTGCAGAGCGGGATGGAGATGGGCTGGCAGTAGCCGTGGTCCGGGATGGAGATGCCCCGCTCGCCGTTGTACTGCGGTGCCGGCGGCTGGCCCCCGGCCGGCAGCGCCGCCGCCCACAGCAGCAGCAGCAGCGGCGGCGGCGGCAGCCGCGGGCACCGGCCGCCGCCCGCCCGCCGCCCGCCGCCAACTTCCCCGCCGCCGCTCGCCGCCGGCCCGCGCCGCTCAGCCATGCTCAGTCGGTGCCGCCTGCCCAGCCGGGCTCCCGTCTCCCCGCCGCTGCCGCTGCTCCTCCCGGCCCGAACTTGCGACTCATGAAGGGAGCGGCGGGCAGGGACGGGGCAGCCCCGGCCGCCACTCGCGCGGCCGCGGCGCGCAGCTCTGCCCGCACCGGCGGCAGCTCCCGCCGCGCCTCCGACTACCGCCGCCTCCGTCGCCGCCGCCGCCGCCTGACCATTTGTGCCGGCCCCTCGAGCCCGCGCCCCTCGCCGCGCCGCGCTCCCTCCGACCGGTTTCCAGGCGCCCCGCAGTCTGCCTTTCACCGGGAGGGAGGAGCCTTGAAACAGACGCCGAACTTTCCTGCGTAAGGGACCGTCTCCCAACGCCTCACCCGGGGGCGGGCGCAGGCGGGCGCGGGGCTGCCCCGCGCCGCGCACAAAGGCGGCGGCGGCGGAGGCGGGGAAGGGGGGCTCCGCCGCGGGGGGGGGCCGGGCCCGTGCAGAGCCGAGCGGGGGGTGGGGGGTGTGGATGGGGTCGTGCCGTTTCGGTCGGCAGCGCGGAGGGACAGGGGGAAGCCGGGCCCGCCGGGGCGGCTCGGCTGGACGGCGGCGGCTGCACGGCGGAGCCGCCGGGTAGCCGGTCACGTCTGTCCCGAGGAGTGTTTTCGGATTCCCCGGTGATGACGATAGTTATGGCCATTGAACTGCGCACCTCGGAGGGGTCCAGGGCCCATCAAACTCGGCATCTCCCCCGGCGGAAAGCCAGCTGTGCTAATTTCGGCTCCATTCAGAGCGCGGCAGGGGCCGGGGGGGCGCGGGGGGGATCGTTGTTTGCCACACAGCAAAGAGCAGGGTTGGGGGGGTGGCCAGTGCTGCAAGGAGCAGCGAACAATCGGGGAGCATCTTTGCAAGGCTGAAATCTGGAAGACAGGTTTATTGTAGCAACTTCGGGCGCGGGCAGGAGCGGCGGCAGTTTGAAGGCACAGACCGCGGTGTTCGCATCTCACGCAGCCGGTGATGTGCGAGCGGCCAAATTCGCCACCCTCCAGAGACACTTAGAGTATCTCGCTACCGAGTCATTGCCCGTATTCTATGTGCATCTTCCTCCTATCAAGTCCACAGTAGCAGCCTGAGATACGAAAACAATCACAACAGGGCTTTCCCACTCCCCTTCCTCCCTCTCCAGTGGGCAGCTATTCCAGCTTAATTCAGATGAACACTATGTGATTTGCAAGTATCTCCTGTCAGGTTTTTTAAATACTTGCTATATTCTGAGGAGGGGGTGAATGGGCATGCAGTGACCACCAACAGTGGCCATTTCTTTCTGCGTGTCTAAAGCCCCTTTGCTCACCCAGAATGGAGGTCCTGTTGGCTCTTCCAAAATGCGTAGTCCAGAAAAATGGTGGGGGCTGAATGTGGGATTTACTGGAATTCAATAAGAATAATAAAACCGTGCTCCTGGAAAGAAGGAGGAGGAGAATCCTACCACGTTCTCCAAACATGCAGTAACCAAGCCTCTGTGTCGTGGACATGAATGGCCTCACATTTGTCCAATGGTTAATGCTGCCATTCAGAGCTGAACCAGGCATGAAAGTTCTCCGGCCAGCTGTCTTCCTTCTCTGCAGCGTGCTCCCCCCCTTTCCACTTTATATGCTAATGAGCTGCAAAAATCCATTAGGAATAAGACAAGCCCAGCATTTCTTTCTAGCTGTCACAGGTGGCAAGGGTTAATAAAAGACATCCATATTTCTTGGATAGCTACAGATAAAATTTGGACCATGCTATTTAGGCCACTTTCTCCCAGCAGTGCTGTCCCATATTTGAACTAATTAATAGCAAGATCTATGCTGCATAATGACTACAGGAGCAGGATCATGTTTAGAAATTGCAGGACCTTAAATATGTCAATTGCTGATGTCCTCGTTTACTGAGGTTCATTCCATTCTGTCAAGAACTCTCTTCTCAGAGGACTGTAGTTCAAAAATGATTTGCCCAAATGATATCTTTTTCCATCTTCAATTGAAAAAATTTGATTCCTTGCATATCGTGTTTACACTTTTAAGCTACAGATTTCCTTCTTCAGATCTACATCAGTATACTAACTCCTTTCTAGCACAAAACCTAATTTATAGTCAGCCCTAAATGACAGTATTGTTTTCCTATTCATCCTAAAACAATTGCACACTGGCTCTTTAGACAGGAACAAGTAGTATACATGCTCTGCCTCATAAAAAATGTGTGTCAATTTTTAACTAGTGTCAGGAAGCCTCCATGGTCTTTAGACCTGGGGACACATCACACAATCCAGGAAGGGCAATTAAGACACCCAAGTCCATCATCAGTTGGCTTACATTCTATCTATGGGAGTCTGCATTTGAAATAATTAGGAAATACTCGCTGCTTCTCACTGGAAAACACTGAAGAGTCACTGTTCTAAGGTGCTGTGTGCAACAAGCCAGAAGATTGTTCTAGGGGAAAGATCAGTGTATACACGACAAGGTTTGTACGTGTAGCTTTTTTCAGACCAACTGGTATAGAAGGAAAAGTGCACAAATTTCTTCGTTACAAGCTATTTTTTTGGTTCTGAAGCTGTAATGGCCAAAGCTAAATGCAACTTGAGAACAACTGCTTAGAGTTTAGATAAGGGTGGATCAGTGAGACCAGCTGAGAAAGAAAAAGTGGCAATGGGAATGAAGGGGGTGTTATGAGGGAAGAACAAAGGCTGAGAGCTGGTAAATTCAGGAAAGTTCCTAGGACTTGCTGGTTTTAACTGTTTAATGACTTTTCACATAACAGAAGAAAATCCTGTGTGGAAAGAATCTTCCCAGAAGCACTTGTCCTACATTTCAAGCACCCCGAACCACAAAACTCATCATTAGAAGAGAATTCTCTGTGGTCCAAAACACCAGATCAGTTTAAACCATGCCTGAGCAAGAAACCTAAGATGTGTTGATGCACATCCGTTACTACAGAACTTGTCCCACAGAGGTAAGCATGGGAACTAGGTTTCCTAACTCTGCCCAGCATCCAAAACAGGGGCTCAGTAGAGATGCTGGTCTGATAGTAGATTAATTTCCTTCTGCTTCCAGCCCCCCACTTACCTCTCTCCAAATCAACAGCCTGTAAGGTAATTGTCTCTCCTTTTTGCTTAGCTAATAAATGCTGCTCTTTCTCCCATCCTGAACATCCTCTGTATCATTAACATCTTCTCTATTCTACATCTACCATCTTCTTCCTTTCAGAGCTGGTTTAATTAATAAATAGCTTAGTAAATGTTAAGCAGTTGTTCTTAACTGCGAACTGCAACTGGTGTTTCTAACCTGCAGAAAAGTTTGTGTGGCCAAAAGTTTGTCTAATTTTTCCACCTATATGTCTTGGTCTAATAAAATATACTACTTCTTCATACAACCCTAGTGCTGCACATCACATCCACAGCAGAATATCACTGTGTGTCTGCCTTGTTCTTTTAATGATTCCTTAGGTATCCATGGGGGAGAGGAGACTGGACTGGATGCCACCTTTGCTTGGGTCAGTACAATGGTGATCATGTTCTTACACACACAAATAGTGTCTTTCTTAAAGCACAGGCGCTCTTCTTTCCCCTTCCCATGGAAGTACAGCCTTCTATTAGAAGGGAAACCAGAATTTGCACATTAAAGTCATACCTTAAAGGAAATTTCAACTTTTACTTCAAAAAAATGCACTGTTGTTACTTGTTACTGTAGCCAGTCGGGGAAATTAGGACTCTGGCAGATGGGAAGAGTACTGGGTTTTGTCCTCTTACATTGTTTATATCCTGGTAGCATCCTCACTATGCTGCTGCCCTCAGGGTGCTGTTTTGTACTGTTTTCATGGGTGCAGGGAGGACACAAATCTTTGGCCAAAAAAAAAAAAGGCAGCTATCCAAATTTTTAATTTTGGAAAGAAACAAAGCAAGAAGTAGTTGGAATATTTTCTTGTTTTCCTGTAAGTGTCTGGCAGAAGTAGGATAGAGTGCTTCCTTTCCACAAGGAGAAAAACCTGTTTTTCTAAAGGAAATTATTCAGCTTTATCTCACAGACATATGTTACATACAGAGAGTGCAATATAAGCACAAACAATATTTATAGTAAGGCTAGTGACCACCCAAATGAATAAAATTTAAACACAGATGACACCATAAATGTATGTTTGTCTACCAAATGAAAGCAAAAGCTATGCTCAGATAATTAGCTTTTTAGCTGATTCAAGATTTCATTATTTAATTTAAATAAGAGGTTAAAAGTATGATCATCATAATACATAATGTGACATGTTTGATTTTTGTCTCCTGTTGGGCATGAATCTTGGCTGATAAGAACAGTTAATGTTGGGGGAAGGGGGGCAGGGGTGTTAGTTCTGGATGGAAATAAAGGATTTTTGATAGTTTGGTAGAGAGAAGAGTTCAAGTATGTAATCTGTGATGGGCAGCAATGTGTATACTATATTTATGAAGTCTCTCGGAGTGACCTAAGGGGTTCCAAATGAGACAGTACAGGTCCACAGCTCAGCTGGGTCTCATTTTGGCATCTCTCTCTTCAATGCTGGCAGTACACATCACCAGTCCTCATGATGCACAGACAAGGATGCTTACTGAAGAATCTGTATGAACAGGCTAAATGCAGTGAAATGAAGGAGAGGTGATTACAGTGTCATACATCTCAAATTTTAAGATGAAATAGAGTATTCCCTTAAATTGCCATGTTAAAGCTACCATATATTTCTGATGATAAAATCCTTAATTCAGATAATACAAACTCCTTAAACTAAATTATCTGACACAAGTTGACACACAGATCTACAGACCAAAATTCTGAAGATAAATTACCTGGACAAGACTCCCAAGCAGGTTTTACAGTTGCATGGTAAGATATATTTCACTTTGCAACATGCCACTGACATAGTCATCTGCCCCAGAGCCACGGGCCACAGCATCTCGCAGCTCTAGTCTTGCCAGAAGAAAAAAAAAAATCCCTAAAATGTAAATGCCTACCTCGGACATTGAATATTTCTTGGAACATCTAGAAGACTCTTGGAAGTGTGCCTGTGCTGACAAAAATAACAAACACATGCGGTGACTGGCAAAGAAAATCAGCAGGAGCTGAGCAGGAACCCCAGGTGATGGTGCAGTCAGCAGCCAGAATCCTTCCTGCAGCAAAGGGTCTCCAGGCTGCACGGCCGAGTGCTCACAAAGTCATCTCAGCGCGGGGGCAGTTGTTATTAACAGGCATTTGACAAGATACCAAGTAATTCTCTTACCATCAGGTGGCCCAGGTCATCTTACCCTTAAATTCATCCCAGATGCCTTTATATCTGCCTTTTATTAATATTAATTGGCTGTATTAGTCTGCGATTGTCAATTTAGGTAAAAATTGTACTTTTATTTGTATTTGGGGGTTGTGGGAGTAGGAGAAATAGAATGGAAATGCAGCACTAGCCACTGAAGTCAGTGGTAATTTACTCCTGCTGTGTGACACCTATTGTAACCCAAACTCCTACCGTGTAGCATGGGCTAGGAATAAAGAGCAATCTTTGACTAGCACTGTGTGTAAGTCGGCCTCCCATTACGGTGATTTTATATGCTTTAAAGAGGCACGAGGAGAAACGGTATGCGCAGTCAAAGCGGACTACAAAGAGTCTCTCCCTCCCAATACCCACAGCATTTTCCCTTTAATGCTGTTTATTCAAGATAGATTGAGTATGTGGAGATTTGATTTGGTTTTCTTTTTCTCTTCAGAAGAAATGTAGATGATCTCTTGCAAATTGAAGCCGTATGTTGCCAGCCTCCCCTGACATGTTCTGCTGGGGTGAGAGGCGCAGGGGCTGCAGCCTGGCTGCTGCTGCCAGAGGTTTTCCGGAGAACAAGAAAAAGTCACGACTCTTAAAAGGGCAATTGCAGATCACAGCTCATTTTGTTCAGAGAGAATGCGAACATTTTTACTCTTTTTTTATTTCCCTTTCTTGAGTGAGTTCTACAGTTACATACAGTGCCTGAAAACACAGACTCTCTCTTGTTCTTCAAACACAGAGAGGCTGATTTAAGGGCCTAAACCGGCAATCCTTACTCCCAGGAGTAGACCTGCTGGTTTCACGGATGCGAGGGAAGCGAGTAGAGCTTCACAAGGCTGTGATGCAAGGAGAAATTACGTGATGAGCCTTTACTTCTGGAATCACGCTGCTTTTGCCATGCCTTAAGTGCATTCCTTTTAAAGAAATTACTCCCCATTTCCACTGATGTAAATTACATTCAGATCATATTTTCTGCCTTAGTATTTCAAGATACACAAATTGAAAAGGTACGTGTCTGAAGTGGAGGGGTAGAGTGGAGGAAAGTTGTTTTTCTGTGTCTTTTAGATGTGCATGTATTTTCCATGAATGTTTTTGAGAGAGTTGAGCAGTATGAGATCAGAGCAGGGAGTAATTCACCGCTTGCATCTGCCCTTCTCCAAGGAATGTGGCTTGGTACGTGTTAAAGGACAATCTCAACTTTCACTTTAGAAGAAATCTTTTGGGCTTTTGCTTTACTTTGGAAAGATAGCTTTAAATATTAAACCAGTGTAAACAGAGGCAAACTGCCCAGCAAGACTGAAAGGAATGCGCCACTAGGATCTGCTTGTAAGCACTTCTCCACTAAACACATTCTTCTTCGTATAGGAGGGGTCAGCTGTATTTTGAAGTCAATTCTTTTCAGAAACTTTGGGCTGGCTGTGTGAAAGGAATTGTCTTACGGATAGACTGGATTCATTTTCTAGACCTTCGCCTAGTGCTATATCTGACTTTAATTAGCATTTCCCTTACTCGCTGAGCCCCGCTGCACTGCAGCGCTGCGGCACCTCTAGGAGCGTATCGGATATCTCACATGGGCCCCTGATAAACCATCCTTTGTCTGATCCCACAGCGGTCAAGGAGGAGAAGCAGCCGCACTTCAGAAAAATCTCAAAGTTCACAGTAGTGAATGTTACCTTGGGGATGATAAAATTTCATTCCTCGTTGTCATGGGTGGTCATTCTGTGTAGCTCACATATGCAGTCACAACATACAGCCCAACTGCGAAGCGTTCAAGCCCTGTCAGAACATTAAGCTATTGCACATCAGTGTGCATCTGGACTCTTTGCTTCTCGATTTCATGACGTCTCTGTTTTCCATAGTGACTAATAAGATTGTGTAATTTTTACTGGATTTGGAACTATCTGTGGAAAGCCACACATTTACCATCTGCAGAGATGATTATTGTAATTCTGTGTACTTTCATGTAGTATTGCTGACATTAAGAAAATTATCGTGGAGTTCCCAGCACTGAAGACCAGCAGGACAAGCCACGTCATCTCAGCGTCCCAGGTCTTCAGCTGGCCACATGCCGAATATAGAGTCTACCGAGGTTTTCTTCCTTCCCTCAGAGTCTGACACCGGACTGATCCAAGTCATGTCAGGGACGGCTGGTGTCAGCAGCCATGGCCCAGTGACAGCAGCAAACCACTGCAGGAATGCCCTGAGCCTCAAGTCTGCCGGGCAGGAATCAGCCCACGTGCAGGAGATACAGCTGGTGCAACAGCTGGCTGCCTACATCTGTGACATCCAGAAGATTCTGGCATGCTTATCTCTTTCTGTGTTTTCAGAGGACAATGCCTCTTTTTCCCACTTTGACTCTCAGTGGTAGTCACACCATAGGAAGCAAGGTCCAGTCACACCTTTGGGAAGCAAGGGAAATTCCACTCTTATGTACTGTACCAGGAAAGTGAGGGAGGCAAGGAATTCTTGATTACTCTTCAATTCTGGAAGCTCTTTGATTAATGAGGAAGGATATACATAAAAATATGAACACTGAAGAGAAAGCAATAGAAAGGGATGGGAAGGGAAAAGAAGGTTGTCTATTTTCTGGCTCTTATGTGTTGTTATCAATTAACATTGAAATAATTGTTAAAATTCACTAACCACTTTGCTAATGTGATTCTTTTGGACACTGTCTGTTGCTCTGCTATTTATTATAGCTAGCTAGACAGAAAAAGTTAGTATTTCTGCAAAGCCACTGAGTTCTTATATTTCTATTTATATACTTTTTTTACAATTGTATAGCTTCTTCTTTGAAAATGTCATGGCTTTTTAAAGATGCAGATTCTGATTTAAATATTTGCTTTAAAGTCTATGATACAGTGCACTGTGCCTACACATGCGTTCTTCCAAGGACATACGTGATGGCAACTAAGAGTTGGAGGTCTGGGTCTTGCTTTTGGCAGAGAAGGGCTAACCATATAGCTCATCCTAAACTTTACCTACACCACTGCCACAGCACATGAAATGGGTTTACCGAACCGCTTTGGGGGGCGTTTTCCCCTGCTTCTTACGAATGATGTATTTGTGGCTTCCAGGTTGCATGATACAAAGATTTCATAGTTGGAGTTGATTTGCAGCAGAAGTTAGGCTGTCACAGAACCACAACCGTGAACCGACATCTCTGGGAGATGCCAGTCACTGTCGTTTGAGCCATTAAAAAACTGTGACAGAACTGTGTTCTCACATAATATGTTAAATAGCAGCAGACTTAAAGATGCTTCGAATCATAACAAGCCTAATCCTGAGCCAATGTAGCACTCAGAGTGCCAAGGACGGGATGTATCTTAAACCTAATTGGTTTTTCCGTGTCTACTATGCCATTTCTCTCTCTTTTTTTTTTTTCTTCTTTCTCTCTTTCCTTTTGAAATGCACAGCACTAGGGATATGGGGCTTAAAGGCCTGTCTTATTTGGGAAAAAAAGTGCCAGTATTAAACCAACCCCCTGTGTAGACACTCCCATTTCAGTTTAAATGTGCCTTTCATGGAATTACCAAGTTGATTCCTTGCAGACATAAGCTTAATCAATATGAGGCACTCAGCCTGATAGAAATTTATTTCCGTGATAGGGTTGCACCAATTTCTCTACATATCTTTGAAAAACCATTTAGTTAAATCAGTTGTTTCTTCAAATTGGCAAGTCCGCACTCATTGATGATTTGCAGTACAATGTTGTGGTGAGCTGAAAAATGGATCACTTCAGTAAAATGTAAAGAACGCTTTGCATTTGTACAGTGCCACCCATTACAGCTCTGAAAACTGCAAATATCAATAAACTCAGAGCACTTTTGCATCGGTGTTCTTAATCCCCATTTTCTAAATGCAGGAACTTAAACGTGGAGAAATGAACTGTGTTTCCAAGGTAAAAAAAAAAAAGTCTGTGGTAAAGGCAGAGAGAAAATGTAGAGATATAGAGACATGGTTTCAGAAACAGACCAAGGCCTTTGAATACCCCTAGTCCCAGCATCTTTTGGGACCTTATATGTAAAAAGTGCTGGTGCCTGTGCTTTGTGGTAATCGGCCCTTTAAAGTCAGATTGTCAAAGCGGACAGATGGATCCCAAAATAACTAGTCTGTAAACTCTCATTTGAGTTTTCTAAATACAAGTCTGATTTTTTTCTTTTAGAATGAAGATCTGCCCTTGTAATAAAATCACCACCTTAGTAAATATTTATTTCTAGTGGTATTCTCCTTTAGCTCTAAATATAGACATTCTAATCTCAAATTCTGAGGCAGAAGGGATATTCTACCACTTGTTATGGCTACAGCACATATATTTTTTTCTAGAAACAAACATTTCAATTATTACTCTGTCAGCAGAGCTTTTTAGACTAGGAAAAGGACCACAAGGACAGTATTGATACAGTACTGTCATCCTTTGCTGAAAAAATAGTCGTAGTCCATACAACCACTCCATCTGCTCTGTGTTGAAGCAAGTTTATTAGTCTGAACTCCTGTAAGTGTTGGGTCTGGTTGCAAACTAAAACATACATCATCTCTGCAGGAAAAAAATGACAATATCAGGTCTGATGAGCCTGCATTGATCTCAGGTCAGGCCGAGATTTTGATAGAGTGAGTAATGCTATGGTACAACTGATTGAAAGGTAACTGCGTGTAAAACAGACCACAGCTGGTGCTTTCACCACGGAGTGCTTGCTCACTCTGTCATTGAGTGACGCCACTAAAAGTTACTGCCACTTGAAACACAATGAAAACACTTTTAATGCCTGAAAAAGCCCTTCCATCCTTTGCCATATGTCATCTTTACACCTTGAATTCTATTATCTGGAATTCAGTTACACCAGTGATTTCTCAAAAGCGTGGGTACTTACAAAATATTGAGCTACAAAGAACTTAGCTGTGCTGTACAAATCCTGTCTGCAATTAAGGCAATTAAAAAGGGAAGCTTGAGGCAGAAGCCCTTTAAAAATATTTGCAGACCTATCAAAAGTCTTTCTGTGCCCCTATTCCCAGAGTACCTGGGCACCTCAACACCTCAAAATCTCAAACGTGTTTGTTCTGAAAGATAAAAGTACTGCTCTGCCTTCGGTTTGGAGAGGGAAATCTAATGCAGAAAGAGATTAGAATGACCTGTTCAAAGTCAGGTAGGAAGTCTGTGACAGAAAAGGGAATTTAACCTAAAGCTGGCACACACATTTCTTTTTCCTGAGGCCTATTTTTCCTCCCTGGAAAGCTCTGGAGGGCTGCGAATCACAATTGTTTTAAGGCTCCTGAGGGAGATGGTCCCGCATTTTTACTCTTGGCCACTTCTCCCACTGGGGCTGCCTGCAGCAGCACCCCGGGCAGCGTGGAGATGCGGGTGGTGGGCTGTCCCCAATGAAAGCTCTGCCAGCAAAACCTGCTGCACTCCCAGCGGCACCAGTTCCCTTCTGCAGCTCCTGGCATGGCTGCAGGGGTTGAAGCAGAGGGGAAAGGGAAGGCATGACGAGCTGAAGGATGGGAGAGGAGGGGATAAGTCCTGCCGGCAACAGCCCCAGCTTTGATGGGCATTCAAGTGGTCATGAAGCTGCAGCTTGAACTGCACCTTCACAAAGCAAATTTAATCATTAGTTATTCTGACCTGAAAAAAAAAAAAAAATCTAGACACAGCTGGACCAACTGCTGAGGTGACAAATGTGGGGAGAAATCTCTCGTCTTCATTCCTTCCATTGCTGCAAAGGGATGTACCAGGCTGAGGGACCTGGGAGTACAAAAGGCCTTGAGTCACCTTGATGTTGACTCAGTCCCCTGAAAAGAGGGGCAACAGCACTTGAGGCCATCATTTATCACTTCCTCCCTGCTATGTATGGCAGGACTCTTTACAATGGATTTATTTAAAGTCATAATATTAGTCTGTAGCCAGGCTATCACCTTGAACTGTATTCTCTCTTAGTAGCATACAAGCTTCTTAATAACTATTCTTTTATCTACAAAGCAATTAAAATGACACATGAACGTTCTGACTAAGCATGTTTTTATTTATTTATTTATTTGCTTGCTTGATTCATCGCCAGTTTCCTCTCCCTACCTCCCTTTTATGGTCTAGCTAATAAATGTCTCTCTCAGCACGCCACTGTCAATAGCAATTTAAGTGCGTATCAGGCTGTGTAAGCAGCACACACGGTATCAGTTAATAGGAGGGGAAACCTCAAGGACAGTGGTGCAGAGTGGACTTGCCATCTCTACTGGCCTGGGTTGCAGATCACTGTTTTCGAAGGGGCCGTACTCCTCTGTTGCTGTGAGGTGATAGATGCCCACTGCTGAGAAACTCTGGACTGGGCAGATGGACTTAATTTATGAGCGGGATCAGCTGTGATACATCTACTGTGAGTGGATCTCCCAGTGCCACTACTCACACTATAAAGCATGTCTCTTCAGGGGAGATGAAGGAGCCCTTGGTCAAGATTAAATGGTGCAAGAGGAATCACAAACCTTTTTCATTGTGGCTAGGAGATGAAGAGTCCTAACTGTATCTCAACAAGTCTAACCAATGAAGCTGAGACCATGCCACTGATAGATGGGTATTTCTTGTACGATGCAGCAAATCCTCCAAGAATAAATTTTAAAAGTTTCAATAAAATAAATTTGACCAGAGGCAGATGGTCACTAATGATGATCACCAACATGACAACTCAACTGTAGGCTGAGATTGTCATCCTCAGGATTCAGTTCTAAACTACATTTAAAAATATTTGGAGTAACTATTGGGCAAGAAACTTAGACATGGAAGGTTGAAAAAAGCCAGCATTTTAACTTTGCTGATTAGTGTCTTAGGTGCGTTAATTTCTCTGTTGGGTGATTATTTATCTGACTAGAGAGGATCTGGCTGGGATTTGAAGTGGAAGTTTCCTGGGTACACAGTCTTTAGTGTGTACCCAAATATTTTGCCTTCTCTTGTATAGAGGAAGCGGTACTTTGGCTGCAGCCGACAGCACAGGAAAATGAGTTTTCCTTCAGTATCTCATTTGCCTTTAAAAGGATCATCCACTTCTTCCACTTTTCAACCCAAGAGAATCAGATGATCTTTTAGAAACAAGAAGACAAACCATGGGGAAGGTTCTTTACTACAGAGCTTGTGATAACAGCCTTTGGGCTGACGTAATGGACACGACACCTAAAATCAGCAAAAATAATATTTTGTAGAAGTATTTACCAGCCTCATCAACATATTCTGTCTGTATGCATATAGTCATTATTTCACTACTCTTGTTTTTTCTTTAAAAAATCTCTCTCTCTCTCTTAAAGCAGTAAAGAACCAAGGAACTCATAATCTCATACTTTTGCTAACAGCTTTTGACCCAAGGAACATAATCTGCCCTTATATTTTATCAAGATAAATTCCAGACATCATTAGTTTTCCCAGACCCAAGTCTTGGCCTGTATTTCTCACAAGTGGATAATCACCCAATAAAAATAAATAAAAATGTCACCCTTCCAAATTCATATCTGACATTGTTCAGAGACCCCTTTTGCCTGGGCAGGAGCCCGCCGTGTCTTTCTCCCTGCTGCTCTCTGACCACCAGTTCTGTGCAGCCGACGTCGTGTCTGAGCCCCTTATGCGCAGCTTCCACGTGTTGCTGTAAGTTTATGACAAAGAAACTGGGTGTGTATTTTAGGAGATTCCCATTTTGTAAGCAAACATCTAGCCTATCTTATAGTCTTTATAATACAGACTGGCAGTGCTACACGATTACAGTTTATTTCCATGCCATGCTGAAGGAGAAGACAGATCTGCAGTTGAAGGTCAGAGCATTTAAAGAGCGAAGAAAACGTCTCCTGCAGGTGTTTGGTTTATAATTGCCCATGATAGGACTTCTTTATTGAGGTTTGTTGTCATTATAAAGTTCCCGAGAAAAACAGTTATCATTTTTTTTTCATCCTGGCATCTCTCTGCTGTCAGTGGATGCCCACAGCAATAGCCAGGAGTATGGCCCTGCTTCTGGCCTCTGATCTGAACTGGTTTTGGTCCCACCCTGGGGAGGTGCTGGGCAGGCAAAGCAGTAGGGAGCAGGGAGCACCCCAGGTGATAAAATATCCTGTTTCCATTCTGGTCTATGGAAAATCATAAAAAAGCTTTGAAGTCTGAAGGCATATGCACTCCAGCAGAGAAAACTTCACATCTCATCCTTTCCCTAGCCAAGAGTGGATCATTTCTACTGTCTCACAAGCTGCCTGACAACACAACACATAGAAAAATTGGAGCTATCAGCATATCAGATCATGAACCAGCTTTCCTGAATGTTGTTATTAAGGCAATTGTTGAGATAAAAATTGGTAGTTTAATAACTGTCTTTAGAAGAATCCTCAGTATACCCGAAATGAGGCTCAATGCAATTAATTTGGCTAAACAATTCAGAAGAAATTATCATATTAATGTGAAAAGTATAATGGAGGAATTACCACATGAATGCTCTAATTGCCTAGATTCTAAAACACAGACGGGTATCAGGGAGCTGGCAGACATCAGAATCCATCATTTCCACTATTGTATGTTTTTGCGATGGAAAGTAGAGTTAAGCAAACACATTCTTTGCTATTTAATTAAAGGAATGTACACTTTTACAGATAATAGTCTTGATAGTGAACAGAAAGCACAGCTCTGTTCACATGCTCATAGCCAAGAAACTGCAACCATTTTCTCCAGGAAATAAACTGTGGTACTTGAGCCCTTGGTACTGAGCAGGTAGAATACACTCCCTTGCAGGGCCACTCTTCAAATTCATCCAGCAATGGATGCAGAATATGTCGTCTCATTTATTGCTTCACCTCACAGTTCTGCTGCACTCCGGCACAGGGAATAGGTGGTGGTTGAACTGACCTGGGCAGAAGATGCCCAGCTCTGACCAGGCACAGTGGAACCACGAGCTGACTGGAGCTTCTCCCCGGTTTGGTTCAGAAACTGTGGCTATTTTGCTGGCTTTGGATAGTGTGACGGCTAGGAAGAGTGAGTAAAAGAAGTCAAGGAGAATTAGTAAAAATACAACGGTATCTGAAAAGCTCTTGCAGTGAGCATCTGCCTGGAGTTGGATGCCCAGAACTGCAGACAGAGGGGCTTTGGGTTTTGTGTGTGTGACCACAGCACAACTACAGAGTCACAGATTGTAGAATGCACAAGTTTTTACAGTTTCATATCCCTGTTTCCTTTGCACTTTTCACAAGCTAAGAATGAGCACTTACCACAGGTCAGGAGCTGCACAGTAACCTGTTACGCTCTGGTAGCTGATGTGGGCACAAAGTTTTTACAGCCAAATTCATTTAAGGTCAGAACCACTGGGGAGAAGAGAGCAGATAGTGCTAGCGTTTTGCTAGCCAGATACGTCCGATGCCATGCTGGCTTGCTTTTTGGAACACCGGTGGCAGCAGAGGAGCGGTGGCTATGGCAGCAGTGGTGGCAGAAGAAGCAACGCATGCAGCAAGCTCCATCCAAACAGTTCCTGCTGAACCATGGAGATCCAGAGAGCAGACTCCATGGCCTGTGTTGGCCTTCGGGCTCCATACAACTGCCTGCTCCAACCAAGAATTTTAAATCTGGCTGCAAAACAATGCACGTTCATGCACGTGGGATGATTTTCAGAAGCTGTGTTCTTATGTCCCATGAAGATGGAAACTTGGTTTGGGGACCATTTTGAAGAAATCAAACCTCAAAACCAGAGCAGAAATATGGATATATTTGCCACGCACACAGGTGTGATAAACCGGGCCGTGGTCCAATAATCCTGATCCTGTGGGTTTTTTTAATAAAGTGCAAAATATATTGACATCTCTGACTTGAAAGGTCCTGGTAGCTATGCTGTTTGATATATTGGTTCTTCTTATGTTCGTAGATGAAGAAAAGCAAGAAGAGCAGTGAAGCCGTCAGAAGTGGGAAAGCTGCAGGGACAGCATAATGGCCGAGCAGCTGAAGGCTGCCAGTGCAAGTGCCAACGAAGCAGCCAAAAGCCAGATATACGGAGGTACAGGTGCACGAGGAAGTAGCAGAGAAGCAGCTAAAGGCAATACCTGTACCAGCTTTAGGGAAAGGAAAATCTTGCAGATCCAGATAATTACAGAAGTTTAACCTTAGTTACTGGTGGACAAAATCATCCCAAACATAAATTACCAACAGGTTAAGGCCAGTTTCAGAGGAAGCAGAGGGCCAGAAACGGTGTGACTCCACAGCAGACGCAAGCTGTATTGATCAAATTATCACCCTTTACAGCTGATGGGAGGGGAGTAATAAAGGTGGATTAAAGGTTTTGGAGGAAAACAACTGACTTGGTTTGAGTGGATACAATACAGAGGGTGCAGATATCATGTGGAGTTTCAGATAACTGTAATTCTAAAAGGCGCGTATTGAGACTCCCGTAGTGTAGTACGAAATGGTGGAAAAATCAAACAACTGAGTAAGTAAAAGTTTTATTCAGGAGTAGGGGACATAGAATCACACTCGCTTTTCATCATGAAGCTGAATGTTGCTGTTAGATGGCTTGGAGGGCATAATTTTGAAAAATCTACAGCAAAGCTTTTCAGTAATTGGAAATGATATGGCACCACTGGCAAATATGTCTGTTTTAATGGAAGTAGTATTTGCCACCTTGGAAAACTGGTTTTGTGGACTTGAACTTAAAACCAGCTCCAGGGGGATGAAATGGAGTTCCATCTTGGAGAAGGAAGAGCACATGTTGTGCTGACATGCAACATAAGGGAAGTCACAGAGAAGTCTGGTCCTACATGTAGTTATATCCACATCAGCTTCAGTCAGCTCAGCATCAGTGGTTCAGTAAAGGTGAATTAAAACAGTCACGCACCTTAGTCACAAACACTTCACAGAAGCTGATGAGATTATGGATCAATAAGGATAATACATCTCATATCCATATGTTTTTTTTTCAAATTTCTTTTTCCTTCATGGACTGAAAAGAGCTCCATTAAATGAGATAAAATTGCAAGAGACTGGAGACAATAGAGACAATTCAAAAGATTGCAGGTAGAAATGGAAAATATTTGAAAAGATCAGAGACTGAGGCAGGAAGCCAAGGCAAGGGCTTGACTTTAATTAAAAATATTATAATGATGATGATACACCAGACCACACCAACATATGATGCACACACACACACACACACACAAAAAGGCAAAAAAGAAGTGCAGTCAAGACCCTAAAGATGATATCAAGTTCAAGACTGAACATTGCATTAAGTTAAGCTCTGTTTAGCAGTGGAATAATCTCTGAATAGGAGTGACCAGCAACGTCATACTGTTCCCCAGATCTGGAAGGACACTGGAACAGCCAGAGAAGAAAAGGATCATTTACCTATTTTGGATGATAATTAAAATGCCTAAGTTTTCTACAGCCCTACAATTTAGTTGGCTGGCTATAGAAATACTCAGAAACAACAATCATCATAAAAAACTTGTAGAAACCCCACAAATTCAGAACCTTTGCCAAACAAAGAAGTCAGTATAGATTCATTGTCCTACGTATTTCACACACGTGCACATTCAACACACACATTTGCACGGTAAGAAGAGAGAACAGGCAAATCAAATACACAGTAACTGCAGAAATATGATGTGCTTGCCAAGATTCAGACCCAAGTCTTCACAGGAGTCTGCTTGTAAGCCAATTCATATTTGAATAATTGAAATGACATCTAATGTAAATTAAATAGATACAATAAAATACAAGTGTGTATTCACCTTTATGACAAAAGTATTAATACAAAGATACAATATTGAGATTGTCTAGGAAAACATCTTGTCCTAGAAAATGTAAGAGCTTTGTGTTCAAAGGATTTAGAAAATAAACTCCCTTTCTGTGGAGCCCTGCCCCTTGGGATTCAGCATAAGAAAGGAGAATTTCTAAGAAACATCAGGTTTTCTTTGCTGGTGTATTTTTTACTTTGTTCTGAATGGAAACAACTTGAGCTCAAAAGGTAAATTTCATTGACTGTAGATTTTACTAAGTGTGAGTTTAGCAAAGAAAGCAAAAGAAAGCGAAGGATGTACTAAAAATGATGGCATTTTACAACCCCTTTCTTCTTCTTTTGATAAGCACTTAAGAGAAGTCTATTCAGTGAAAGCTGCCAATTCTTATTTTTACCATATGTACAGATTGAGAATGTCAGAGGAAATGTGTATGGCAAATTAGGGTGAACTCTGTGGCCTGAATGTTAAATGAGAGGGCAAATTATGCAGGATTTGTCTACTATTTCACTGCTCTCATTTGTGATTTCTTTAGGCAGGGCACTTTTATAAGACTGTCCTGAAGATATTATCATAATGGAATGTTTTGCATAATGGAAAACACAGTCACCTCAGATCTTCTTTTGCATGACAAACCCTTGATTAGAAAAATAATAGCATGGAAATGGAATTTGTATTTATACAGTCAGGCATCAGAGCCAAGGAGAATGGAAGCTGACCTCAATACACTGGAGAAGTGACACAGGCAGATGCAAAACCTCTCTCTTTACAGCAAATTTAGCCTAGAAATAGACTGGGAAACAAGCTGGAGTCATATAAAAGTCTTCCTACAGTGAAAAGTTCTTCATGAGAAAAGTGTCTGTGACATACAAAAGATATCACACCTTTTCAAATGATTCATAGCTCTTGTTACACTGTAAGATCCATATTACGCCTCTGTGAAAACAATAATGTTTTGCTATTGAACAAAACAGTAAATGTTTTAAATTTTTTATTGCACATCCAATACAATTTTGGCAACTTACGGTCTTTAGGTCCCTTGATATACAGTTAGAAAACAGAGAATAAATATACTGGATTACATCAGCATAACCAACCATTGACATAATTAGGAGGTGGATTATTATTTTCAGAATGGAATACAGCCATGCTTCCGTACTCATCTGAATTCACTCTCACATCTGCCTATGCATTTATAGGGCTGTTGCTGATGTGCACGTGTCGTCAGACATGTAGACCTACTGGATTTATTTAATTATTCAGTTTTAATAACAAAGTTTATTTTGCAAACAGAAACAAACTCTCTAAAGAATGCAATAATTTGGAAGACTCGGTACCTTCAGGGAAATTGTAAAATCAAAAGGTAAATTTTACTAACCATTGCTTTCTTACTAATCTAATGTGCTCTCACGTGACTGGACTAAATGTATGTTCAATTTGGAAGCCAACAACATTATTTCATTACTGTCAATGGTCTCGAGAGCACAAAACAGTGTTGTTATCTGCCAAGATCACATTGAGCACAGGTCTGACACTGATTTTGGTTGATAAGGATTCCAACACAGCTGGTTTACAGGAGACCCTACTACAACTGCTTAAAATGCCCAGATTAAAATATGCTGAGATGGAAAGATAATGTTGTGGTAGTGGAGTTATACATGCTAGGAGAGCGTAAGTGCTAATTACAAATGTGGTCATGCTTATTTCTACGATTATCC
This sequence comes from Caloenas nicobarica, assembly GCF_036013445.1. Taxonomy (NCBI): domain Eukaryota; kingdom Metazoa; phylum Chordata; class Aves; order Columbiformes; family Columbidae; genus Caloenas; species Caloenas nicobarica. Next base: position 24,977,095 of record NC_088246.1, on the reverse strand, counting down.
TGAACTAAAGCGCATTGGTCAGCTGGATACCTGATATAGCCTGGGAAAAGAATCAGTATATTGCTCTGAACCACCTCATCTCAGTCTGATAAGGATAAAATCTTAGCCTGTCTTTGGTTTTCTGATAGCCATGTCCTCTCTGCCTCCCTCCCTGTGATCTGTTGAGTCGATCTTAGTCTGATCCAAAGGTTCTGAATGCCCAGAACTGCCGTTAAAAGCAGCAAGGATGGGTGTATGCAGCATCTCTCAGGATCAAGCTTATCATTTTTAGCTGTAAATATCTGTATGACTAGAGTTACATGTGTTGGCTTTGAGATAATGTCATGATTTCATTGTGGTCAAAGATCTTGAAAAAGCAAAGCATGGCTGATCTCTGCACAGTGTCTGTTCATGTTATTATCTTAACAGTAAACTCACAGCTGATTGCAGTTTGGCCCTTATCAGTTTTTCCTTCTAGCAACGGATAAAATCATTTCAGCTTGCTCAGTAACAGACCCATCTTAAGTAAGATACAGCTTTACAGAGAGCTGACAGGTAAAACTAACCTTTCTTTTTCAGCAAAAGTGCCTTTTTAATACAAAAAAGTGACACAAAAGTGGTCACAACATTTAATATACCTATATAAACAATGGGTAATGAAATCCAGGAATTCAGCTTTACAATGCCTGATGAAACAGATTTTACACCTGGTATTAGTACTGTAAATTGTTCCACCTGGCTTCAAGTGAGCTGTAAATAGACTGGTTGATTAGACGACTAAAGATAACCCAATTTAATGATCATACATAATACCTACCAGGATCCCCTACCTGAACACCGGTATAGCTACTTCCTTTGAGGAATACTTTGCAAGGTATTAGAGAATGAATCTCCCCTCTTCTTCGACTGCAAGAGTGTGCCAGCCAGACAACTCCCTACTAGCAGTCTGAACCCAGATGCACATCATCCACGTTCCCAAATGCTGCTTAATTCACCTTCTCTAAAGTGCTAGCAGTTAAGTCCTACACTGAGATTGAATACTTAATGCATATATTTGTTCCCCACTCTGCTTTCCATTAATCGATTACTGTCTCAAAGCTGCACTTAGTCCATTACGACAATAGTTTTGTTTGTTAAAAAAAAAAAAAAAAGTATCTGTAAAAAAACGTTCTGAAATAAGAATCTGAGTTGTAGTAGAGCTGCTTAGTCCGTGCTCAGAGGCAGCTCTGAGCCGGCCCCCGGATTACTCCCGTAAACCAAACCAAAGCCAAACTCTGTAATGACACCACTTGCAGATGCAGCTGTTGGTTTTTCTGCTCTCCCCACTTCCAGTAAGCTCATCCTGGACGCCTTTTAGCCAGCTCCAATTTTGGTGGCTCCTCCATCTGACCCAGCGAGAAACACACAAACAAACAAATCCCGTAAGGAAGGGCAGGAAGTTGGGCGAGCTGCTACGGGCTTATTGTTACTAGGGAAACCACTTCCTCAGTATTCATGTGTTCAGCAGATCTGTCTGCCTGCGTCTCCAAGTCCCAGGCGATGTCATGAAATGAACGGCAACCGGGAAAATAAACCCAAACCAACACAAAATGTACTACATGTGTCCATGACACTTAAAATGAAAATCTCATTTTGGTAAATCAACCCTAAGCAGAAATATCTTCCCATAATATGCTTTTATAACAAGAGTGTGTGCGCGTTTGGAAGAGGAGTCACTCTTTTCATGTGCTATACTCTGTTCTTTTCCTTAACATTAATACAGTATCTGTAAAAGCAATCAGTACTGATAGGCTAGAGTTAAAATCCTAACCCCAAACACCTACATTTTTGGCTGCTGATCCCACCTCCCATTTCACAAGCGGTATTTTTATCCGAGCAAAGGATGAGTAGAGCTTGTACTTTGCTTTGAAAACCAGATTGTGCTGTTGGGACTCATCTCTAACAGCAGACACTAAATACTCCTGCTTTATGGCACAGTTTTTTTGTTTGTGTTGTGGGGGTTTTTTGTTTGTTTGTTTTTTTAAGATGCATCTTGTTTCCGAGTTCAGTCACAAAACTGTGTGACTTACATAATAATCACCAGAAGCACCTCAAGCAGCAGCCATGCCTCTTAATGTTACCCCTACCCTTAATTGCATAGTTTAAACAAGCGGCTGCTTTCCCAGATCCAGTCACAGAAAAGAGGGCTGGAAGGGCTCTCAGGAAATCAGCTGTGCTAAGTAGGCTGTAATATATCTAGTTTGTACACAGATGCTCACCAGTTCCTTAATCTCCCCGGTGATGGGGATTCAACACATCTCATCCTCAATAGGAATTCCACAGCTGATAAATTGATTTTGCGTCTTCTCCATCTTGCTGAAAATCTCAGCTGAATGATAAAGCCCAAAGAGGGTTACAGGCAGCCTCCCTGTGTGCTTCCAGCACCGGGCTGTCAGTTCCAGTGCTGCTGCTCTCCCCGCTGCAGTCCAGGCACAGGGTAGGTTTGCTCATTCACCAGAGGTGCAGGGCTGGCGCTTCAGGAACTTATCATTCTTGAGGGTCTCAATAAGCCCAAGCCCAGCCAGAACCAGCCGCCACAGCAGGTTTGCTCTCATTTTAGAGCAGAACGAATGGCAGTGGGGAGATACAGTGTCCAGCATAACTCAGAACTCAGTATTCCAAAGTTCACTTGCTGCTGGAGAAGGGTTCTCTAACCTGACTTGTCAGAAAACAACATACATGCAAAGGTGAGGAGAGTCACAGGCAATACCACAGGAAGGATAGTGGTTCATGTGTTTTGAAAGAAACAAAGGGAGAAAAAAGTTGCAGAGAATGAAGGGAAAATACCTTCTCCTAGTGTAACCTTGTGATAACAAAGTCCAGATGATCAACAACTATTTGGGTCTTGCTGAAGCAGTAGGCTCACAAACAGTGTAATGCAAAACTCAACCTATAAATTGAGATAAAAGCTAGCAGAGCAGCTGGATAAAGAGGAAGATCCTTTTGATGCTACAGAAGTCATTATTATGACAGAGATACATATGAGTATTTAAAAACATAGGGCTTGCTTCCATTTCCCCAGTTTTATTTATATAGCTTGAGGCTAACTATAGTAAACATATTCTTGCTTTACAACAGGTAGAGCAAAACAGAGAACCAGGCCTGTGGGATTTAGAAATATTCCTGCCATGGGGACCTGCAATACAGGACAACGGGCATATCAAGATATAGAATCAGAGTTCAAATACACAAGGGCGACAGCTCATTTTTCTCTCCGCATGTTTGTGTCTTTGCATGATCTCCAGCCTGATCCCTAATCTACAGTGTGACGTGGGTTTTCCTGATCTACAGTGTGATCATATAAAATAGACAATTAAAGACCACTAAGAAGAGACTTTGGCAATTAGAAATATCCAGCAGAAACTAACAGAAATAATTTGCTCATTATGTATATCCACTGATGGCACTAAATAAAGAGGTGCATGTGCGCTACAGCCTGGAAAAGCAGAGAACTAGAGTTTATACACAAAGACAGAAGCTGTTGGAGGAAGGCAACTGAAGAACACACAGAAACCCTCACTGATGTCCCAAATTAAAGGTGATCTAATAAATATGACGCACAGTTCCAGGTTTCTTTCAGCAACACAGCACTACATTGCAAAGGAAGCAGCTTCTGCCCTTCAGACGTCTGGATGTAAAGGTCAAGGAGGAGAGAGAGTTCAAGCCAAGTAGTGTCTTCAGCAGTGCTAGGCATGGCTTTGGGTCTGAGGGACAGCCATGCTCTAGTCAGTTCGCTAGAGAGCTTTCTGGCCATTTCACCCACATTCTATTTCATGGGGCAGTAAAATGGCATTCACCAGCCCCTGACAAGCCTCCACCTCCAGCTCAGGATATACTGCAGCTGGACACTGTTGAAAGCCAGGAGACTACTTAGAGGAGATACTGCTATGGGCTTTCTTTACTCACATGTCCTTCCTCAGGCACTGGCTGCCAGGTATGGGGTAGGAGGACTGGCGGGCTTGGTACGAGGCTGGAGGACTTTTGTGCCGAGAATTAAGGCCATTTTGATGAGACAGGAGACATCCATGGCACGCACTGAGCCCCAGAAGGTGTTGAGTGCTCCCAAGAGCCACAGCATAGACATGGGCTCCGTCTCCTGAGCGCCCCGCGCGGTGGCAGCCGAGTTCTTGGGGGCATCCGTGGGAGCAGAGCTGCCCGCTGTGGGGCTCCAGGTGGCAAAGCCACCCACACAAGGAAGCTGCCACTTCACTTTCAGGGGAACACACGGTCACAGAGGAAGAGCTAACAACAGATGGTGACAAAAGGAGGGCCCACGTGTGGTGGTTTGGACAAAGAGGCAGCCTCGGGAGCGAGACAGAAAACCTGCTCATTTGTCAGACGAGGAGTGCAGGCAGCATAGCTGGGAACACCTCCTGTGGCTCCCTGAAGCTGTAGCTGTTGGGAGAGGGCAGCGGCCAAATCACCCGCCTCTCTTCTGCTTTGACATGTGCGGTCTATAGCAAGTTGGAAAAGGAGACAGACCCCCCTCCAGCTGAGCTCACACTTTCAGTGGGATCTTTAATAAGAAGTCAGGTTGGCAGGAGAGAAGAGGAAGGGGAGCCACAGGGCAGCCCAGATTTACACGTAAAAATCCTTCAGCAAGATGTGACACTTCAGTGGGGGTGGAGAGTGCCAGGGTACAAGAAAACAACACAGTTTTGTTGCTTCACGGCTCAAAATGAGCCCAAGGTCTGTACATTTTGAAGAAGTCTTATGTTTGGAAGATGAAGATGTGCCTCTGGCCCATCTCTACTTTCAGTATAAGAGCAGTGCACGGCAGCTAAGAAGTCCAGTGATGGATATTGACAGTTGCGGGCTGCTGTTCGATCAGAGGATGGCTTGCCTGTGACAGGCCGTGAGGGAAGCCAATGCTGACGACAGTGTTTTCAGCCAGGAGCTGCCCAGGAACCAAATCTGCCAAAAAGACATTTACACTGTCCAAGTGAAAACAAAGCAAAGTTGCTGTGGCTTTTAGCAACACTGCTGAGAGATCAATACTTATGTTTTCCACAGATTATAGAGTGAATTAAATGTCTGCTAGAGTAGAATATATATAGGCAACAGTTGTTTGATGAGGATTTTGGAAGGGGAGGACCAAAGCCATATTTCTTTAGTGCCTCAGGTGTTTATCATGGAAACTAGTTTGCTGGAAATGGTGCAATCACAAAGCTTGCACATCCACCCATCCCTCCAAAGCAGCCTGCGGCTCAGCAATGGAGCATTTCTCCTAGATGCTCCCACAGCAGAATACAGGGAGGGTGAATTAACAGCAGAGCTCAAGCTAGAGCTGAGCACTGAGCGTGTAAGGAATCACTTAGTCACAGAAAAACGCAAACACTTGTAATGTCAAGTCAAATTTAGTCAACAGTTTCACCTGAAATAAAATGTGGAAGGGATTATTTTGGCGGTTTTGCAATAGTTTTTGCTTTGACTTTTTAGGCAAGATTTACAAGCTGACTTGAGAATAATTTCTGAAACAAGAGAAAATGAGAAAAGAGCATCCTTATGCCATACCAACTAAATTTTGTGAGACTGGAAGCAAATATCCACTCCTTTTTCTAATTGTTTTAAAGCTAGGTCTTAAAACCATGGGCCTCCTACCTCTTTCACAGTGATACTGATTCTAGTGGGACAACTTTGACTTTTCCCCTTTTAAGATGCCTGGAAGCAGAGACTGGAAAATTCAGATGAGTGTCCTAGACAGCAGACTATACCATAATCCTCACCTGTTTTGTTACCCAGTGAACGTTCATGAGGTACATGAGGTTGGACACATCAGCATCTAAGAGACAGGCTCCCCTGTATCCTCTATAGCTGCCACAGTGAATTCACTTCACCCCAAGTACAACGCCTTCAGGTGGTCAGGAACTCCACATCGCTCAGAAACCAGGGAGCAGGGCCGGGCTGGTGGCAGAGCAGGATACGGGGCAGCGCTCACCACCACAGCTTCTGCTGCTTTACCTGTCCCACCCCATGGCACACAAATTGCCCAGCAGCTGTGAATCCAGCAGAGCTACTTTCTGCGGCAATGTCCATCACAGGAGTTTCATCCGATCGGCCATTGAGGCACAGTTTGGGCAGTCAGCCTTACAGCCAGGCATTAGGGACACTGTTCTAAGAGGAAAATCTGGGGATTACTGGGCAGTTGGAGTCTCCCACCTAAACAGCGAAAGTTTGCACTGCTGGGTGCAAAAAGGGATGTCCCCTCCTCAGCTCTGTGAATATTGCTCCCCGCATGAGTTTATTTTCACATTGCTTTCACGTTCTTTAGATATGTTCCAAATCGGTGTAAAACATTTTATTCAACCTGAAAAAAGCCTTTCTTTTTTTTTTTTTTTCCACATTGCCAGCACAGTTTTTCTCCAAATAGCACCAGTCATGCATGCAAATCTAATTAAAATAAATATTACTAGCTGTTTGCTGAGAACATTAGCCTGGTTGCTCAACTCTGGTTCTAAAAGCTGTTGCCCAAAGTGGCCATACTTACTCTGTGAAGCAGTAGTTTGCCTTCTCTACGCTCCTTAGAAAGTTATCAAAGAAACGCTCAAACACTTCACCTTTGCTGCCTAAAGGCCAAATTCTGATCCCACTGAATGAAGCTCCTGTTTCAGCAGGATCAGAATTGGCCAAAACCAATGAATTTCAGCTGTCTCAGACTCCCATGGTGCGTGGCTCGGAGATGAGGGAGTCAGCTTATTAGTCCATGCATCATCTTCACATGCAAAGAGTCACCCTGCAGACCCGCCTGTTTTTTTGCTTACACCAGATGAAATCAGTCTTTTCCATTTGTCAACAAGTGGAATAGCATTTAGCCCACTGATGCTTTAAACTTTCCCTGAAAGTTTGGAAGTGATGAGACACAGTGTTTGCAAGATCCCACGTCCCAAATGACCCAAGCTTGGCTCAGGTGTGGATGTCTTTTGTGGCAGTATTCTCAAGGACAAACATCACACTGAGGCTGCCACTGCAAAGGTTCCTTGATGGCAGCAGAAAGTAACTCAGGAGCATCTGAAAAAAACCTTATTTTTGAATATAAAAATATACGAAAATACATGTGCATAATCGTCTCATTCCCCAGAGCGTTACCTACATAATCAAAGGAGAATCACTATGGACTTTGTGGCATGGAGGAATACAGCACTCTTCCTTTGTGAGTGAAGCACATAAGACTGAGCAAGCACCATTACCACGGGTAAAGGAAGTAGACTGATTTTAAAGAGAAAAAAAAATAGATGGCATCTTCTCTGTAGCAAAATGAGGGTACCCAGATCTTCTTATTTTCACAGTCATTGTACTTAAGAGCAGTCTTAGACTAAAAAGCACCTAATTTCACTCCAGCTGATTTAAAATGCATCCTGGTGCATCGGAGCTATTGTCTAATCCTTTTGTTTGAGATGTTCTACATTAGTCAGCCACTTTTGATTCATGTGCTAACAATCCCCCTTAAGGCAGGTAATTCACAGACAACGTTCATGATGTGCAAAGAGGCACTCCAGTTCCCACAGACAAAAGTCAGTAAACTTGAAATCCCAGAGCCCCTAAACTTATTTTGCATAAATTGCCCTCACAGGAGGGGAGGTGAGATCTGTTTATATGCATCTCCTAGATCAACTTAAAATTCAAATCAATTTTTAGAACAGTGGGAATGCTGATTAGAGGCAAATCACAGCAGAAAGCAAAGGTTGTAACGAATTCTGAGTACAAACAAAATAAAATGTGAATTACCTCACTTTAGCCTCTATCCAGTCACCTACACCCTACTTCAATGTCTTTTCAATTAAAGTTTTCTTAAAGGAACAATTAGCAGAAGTAGCTATATTTTTATTAAATAATGTCCTTCTGCAGATGGCATTTTCCTTGTGTACCGAGGCTACAACAGATAGCATTTACTGCTGTAACAAGAATAGGTTTCAAGCAGAATAACTGAATTTCCCCCAAATTGCAAATAGGACCTTTATGCTATTGGAAATTAAGATTTCAAGCTTTCCACTATGATGCAGTTTCTGTCCTCAGAAGATCTTGAGATAGTGCGCTGATTCAAATGATGTGATATGGGATGTGATATGGAAATGATGTGGGCACAGGATAGAGGTTGGCTTCCTTTTTCTGAACTGCATTCCTTAGACAATCCCATTTCTTTTTCTCAGAAATACACATATCTGTATTTATAATAGACAAAAAAAACCTGTCATCACATAAGGGCAAAAGATGAAGCAATGGTACCAGTAACATCTGAAAATATGTAAAAAAAAAAAAAAGACAAGATCTAAATTTCTCCACTAGTAAACTATGTGGCCATTGCAACCTCTTACATAATTAACAAATTATAAGGCTATCAAGTGTGACTTCCTGCTTGCATAAGCCACCAATATTCACAAAGTGGAATCTAGCCTCAAGCTCCTATTTGTGTTTAAGTTGCAGCGTCTACCTTAGCAAGTCATTCCAGATAAAGTCCTAACACTATTGAAATCAACACCAAAAAAATCCATTTATTTCAGGATTGCCAGGATTCCAATTTATTTCAAACTGGATTAAAACCAGACCTCTCCTGCATGAGTGGTACGATGATCTATTAAGTTATTTCTTCAGAAATAATACATCTTAGCTGTAGTCTGAAATTACCTAGTGTCTTCTCCAGACAGTGAAGCTTGTTATCCCCTTTTGGTAGGTTTCATTGCTAATGATGATCAATTTTTCTTTCTTTCATAGGGAAATGCTTTCTAGAAATGCTTCATTCCAAACTAAAAGCAAAACCATGAACATGTTTGTGGAGTTGAAATACTGTGTCAAAACTGTGAAATAATGAAATACGTGGGGAACAGCTGTCTGGCCAGTTTAAAGACATAAGCCCGTGGTGTCTGAAGCCAAAACGGCCACACCGGTTTCTGGCATCTGCACTGCCCCATAGCCGCACACACCAGAGGATCCCAGCGTCCCTGAGGTCTCCAGCCCCACAGTCATTGAAATGCAAACCTGCCACTGAGCTGAGAAACCTGAGCTCCTGGCAGCCCACAGGTGAAGGAAGTTAATTGAAAGACAAGTCCTTCTCTCCTGATAAATCAGTGGTCTTCAAAGCTGCTGAATAACCTTGCTTTGTTGGGAGAAACTTCCAACCAGCTCTAATTAAACAGTTTAGATTAAGTTAAGAAAAGCAATTTAATTGAAAGAAGGTGCAGGGAGGTCTGGGAGATTTGGGGAAGTGCTGAGGGACACCTCAAAAGAAAAAAGTGTGTGTGCTGCTACAACAGCGATTTCTCTTTTGGGACAATGGAGTATTGCGGGGCAAGCCAGGAAAATAACCAGTGTGGATTTCTTTGTTTTTTTCCTGCACCGCATCCTGCGGTAGGAGCATTGCAAGCTGATCCTTTAGCTGTTAATCACTTGTTTAGGTGACTACTACCAGAGAACAAAGGGAGATCATATGCAGGGATAATAAACCAGGTAGAGACTGAGGATCACATGAGAAGAGAGATTAAACAGCACCTTTTCTTTCTCTCTTTGTAGTAAATGTCCAAGTTAAAAAAAAAAAAAATCCACCTAAGGCCATTTCTTTAACTTGGGCTCCAGAGATATCTTTAAAAGAACTTGGTTGCAGGTTTTTTTTTCCTTCTCTGTATGGAAGAAATTAATAAAAGATCAGGGTCTGGGGCAATTGTGAGTTTGATACTGTGTTTGACAGGTGGCATGGAGCCCAATTCCATCTTCAGGTGTTCACACACCAGCATAAACCCCTGTTACTGCGCCGGCTGCTGCATGGATGTAGCTGAGGGCAGAGTCTGGATCTCGGGCAACACAGTGAACGGGACTGAAGGTGAACAGTGAACAGGACTGAAGGTGAACAGTGAACGGGACTGAAGGTGAACAGTGAACGGGACTGAAGGTGAACAGTGAACGGGACTGAAGGTGAACAGTGAACGGGACTGAAGGTGAACAGTGAACGGGACTGAAGGTGAACAGTGAACGGGACTGAAGGTGTTGCACATGAACTGCTGGGTGGTAGCAAAGTGCCTTCAGATGCGTTGAGTCGGAGGAAACCCTGGCAGGGAACAGTATTTGGCCGGATGTGGAAAAGAGGAGGGTTTGGGGGTCCCCTGCAGCTGCCAGGGGAACGGTGGGATGCGGGGGCAGCTGCGGGTGTTGGCGGCCAGGCTGCGGGACACCCCCAAGATGCGTTTGGGGGAAGAGGACACCGCAACAGGAGCGAGGGACCACCACGGGCTGTCCCAGCACCCCACATCCAGCGTCTACTCCGCTCAACGCTGCCCGATGGCAGCCCCGAGCCGTGGCTGAGGGAAACAAAACCCCCATTCACAGCAGCATTTCGTAAAATGTTTGAAAAAAAATTCAGCGAATTTCACAGCAACGCAGCTCCTCCACCGTGCCAAGCCTAGCGGCAGGCCGCGCCCACGCTAACTCGGGATTTAAAGCTCCTCCTCCCGCTCTGCACCGGGTATTCCGGTGGTTTTTTCCCCTCACGTTGGCGCCAGAGCTCCGACTTCCCCGGCGAGGCCGGACCCGGCCCGGCCCTTTCCCGCCCCCTCAGGGAGCGGGAGCAGCACAGCGGCCGGGCCTGGACGTTACCGGTGACGGTGTCCGCTGGCACAGCTTCCATCTTCTGCGGGACTGCCCTTGAACGGCGCTTCGGTTTGAGGTCCCGTCTCACCCATCGCCCTCCCTCATGTTCCAGGCGAACCATCGCGCCCGTGGCCCCTGCGCGGCACCTGGGCCTGGGCCAGCAGGGCTGCTGAGAAACGTGTTTGCGCAAAACGGGGCATCTGAAGTGGCGTTCAGCAAGGCCAGCGACTGTAAATGTGCTCCTTGTTCATTCCTGGCACATCCTCCTACCAGACAGATTCCTGCAGTCAAAATATTTTGGTGCGAAGCGAGGGAGCCCAGCGGCCCCAGTCGCAGGTGTGGGAATTCACCGGGCTCAGTGTTTTCAAGGGCTTCGCGCGTTTCTGGCCATAAAGTTGCCTTGTACCTCACACAGTCCTGTCAGACGGAGGGGATGAGAGAACACGAGTGAGCCACTGATGTTTTTACTTCTGCACAGCGACGGACACAGGGCTAATGAGGCACAGCCAAGAGCCTTGGTGGCAGTGGGCAAAGCCACCTGAGCTCCAGCTTGTCCTCAGGCCTCCAGTAAGAGGCTGGTGTCATTTCCAGGCCCCAGTTCCTTTCTTCTCTGGTGAAGCTGGCATCTCTACCAGCCTACCTGGCACTGCTGCTGAACTGGGGTTTGTAACAAGCTTCCATTCCCCAAAACTGGGTATTGTTTCTACTTTGGCAGTACTGGCATAGGAAATCCTGCTGGCTACCGCTGCAGAAACACACTGGGGTGTTCAAAGCTCTATGTTATTGCAGATGGTGAGTGTACAGCACACTTCCTCATATTTGGGGACTTGTAAGGGCTTATCCAAAACCCTTGGAGACTCTCCCCTTTGATCGATCGGTTGTCCTACACATAAATTACAGTTGCTTGGGGAAAGGGTTTGCGAGGATATCCAAATGTCCCTTTCTCATGTGGGGGTTATAAAAGAAGGGCCCAGATAGTGATAAAGTGAACATTCAGGAGATTTCTAAAACAAAGGAACTTGTCTATGACTGTGTCCTAACCACCGCCAGATTCATAGCCTTACCCTCAGGCTGCACATGCATCTCTGCCTTGTGCCCTCTCTCCTGCTGCTTCAACTCCAGTCCTGCTACACTGACAGCTGTTGTGTGTGAGCAGAGCTCAGAAGAGTGGCTGGAGCTGTGGAGCAGCAAAACCTCGCTCTGCCAGACAGAGCTCACTTGCTGCTGTCTGGGCTGGCAGAAGAGCAGGGTACCTCTGACCACTAATGGAGCTGCTCCTGAAATTACAGGTTCCTGCTATTCCAGGTTAGTCACTCCGCATGCATGAGTGCAAGCTAAACAGCCGTCAGGGAGAACACGAATGTTGCTCAGATGCAAACTGGCATTTCTGGAAAGGACCTAGTGGCTGTGGGAGACCAAACTGCAGCTCTTCCATGATTCACACCAAAGAGGCAGCTATGTTCCAAAATACCCTGCACTGGGCTGCTTTCTGAGTACTCAGTAGAAAGACAGGCACTTGTAGCAGCCAGCAATGTACATGAAAAGGGCATGTTAGGGCTATAGTGGTTTGCATTTATTACATATAATGGGCGAGAACAGCATGCTGGGAGAGAAGTATCTATAAAAGGTTAACTACCAAAGGCGCTATTTCTACAGAGCACTACCTCCCAAGCAGAAAGTCATTTCTGCTTTGCGATCTGTATTGTGTGTTGTGAAAAAAAGGGGTATGTAAGAATACCTGAGATCTCTCTGAGTAGTTTGACAGTTATATCTGTGTCTCCTGATGCAGCCAAGCAGCAGTTCATGTTTACAGTATTTCCCAGGTTAGCCAACATGAGGGTACATGCAAGTTCTCCTGCTCCACACTGACATGCTGCTGGGTATTTGGTCAATGAACAACTCTTTGCAGTCCTTTTAGATCACAACTCTTCGTTGGGTCACGTATCGGAATCTTTCCATCTGTCTATACAGTGAAATGACTTGTTTTGAACAAGAAGTTACACTTCTTTGTTGTTGTGATAAACTATTCTTAAAAGGTATCTTGAATGCTCAGTCTTCACCAAACACTGGTTGAAATACTCTCTAGTATGCAAAGCTTTGAAAATAGAGAACTGAATCTGTGCCTGTTTTTTTGGGGTGGGTTGGTTTTTATTTTCCTTTTACAAAATATGGATCTTTATATCTACATGGTATATCCCAGGGCTGTGTGTACAGCTCATTTCATTAATGCAGGAATATCTCTGAGCACCTCACGTGGAAGCTGGGGGCAAGCTATTATAATTAGCTGGATTGTAAGATGAACACCTACCCTTTTGAAACCTACGCTGTAGTCCTAATTCCAGTTGAAAGGTGAGGTTGAAATGTTTTCTGTGATATCATAAATCTCCTTAGGCGTCAAGACTTTGCTAGTGTATGTAGCACTGCAGTATCTTGTTGTGTAGCACTTAAAGCTGTTATGTCTTTTATTTGAATCACCGTATCGATCCTTGGAAAGTTGATTTTAAAATATGTTTGATTTTAGTTTAGCAGTCCTTTCAAGGTAATACTGCCCCAACAATCACTACCAGGTCCTTCGGGAAACAGGAGAAAAGGGGAAAGAAAACAAAAAAACCCCCATTTTTGGAATGCCTTGCTTTTGCCCAACTCAATATCAGCTAGCAGAGGCAATAATGAAGGGGCTGCAGGACTGCTCTCAGCCATTTTTGTGCCTGGCTCGCTCTCAGCGTGACTCACTGCAGACAATATGGAACACCACTTGCAAGGGGAATGAACAGGAACGAAGAGTAAATACTTGGCCCTGGACTTTTATTTTTTTCAATATCTGCAGGTTGTGTGTATGGGACGGGGGTGTGTGTGTGTGTGCGGGTTGTTTGTTTTGTTTGTTTGTGTTTGTTTGTTTGTTTTTCCCTCTGATTTGTATCCCTTTTGTCCTCGCCCATGTGCTATATAAGCTTCCTCAAATCTACTGTCCATGACACCACCTCTCACTGGTAGCAGCAAGCCCCTCCACGGCTGTAGGGAAAGGCATTACTGAGAAACTGTACATGTTAACCTAGTGGCACAGGGTTGCTCCAGCACCTTCCCTCTGTTTTTTTCTTTTATCAGGGAAGGGGTGGCTGCTATTCTGGTTCAGCGCATCTCTTGCTTTGCTGCAGCTGCCAGGCTAGTTTAGGAAGAAAACCTTGGGGCTAAACAGGCTAGGAGTGCAGCCAAGGGGGTCAGGAGACAGCTTTAAGGATTATGCTACATAATTAAAAGCTCACTCTGAATATGCTTCCTGGTATCCGGTGCTCAAATATACAAACCTTTTTAGGTAATAATTCTTGGTCCTCATTTGTATCTGAGAGATTTGCAGGTTAAAGTTGCCACACAGGTAGTGCTTTGGGAATTCCAAACAAATCAGATACTCAGCTGAAAGCACCAATTATTCATCTAGACTATGAAAAGGCAACACCTTCCTGAATTTGCCCTAGCCAGTGAGAGCTGGGGTAAAACAGAAATAGATGAACATGGATGTTGTTTCCTTGGTTTGGTTTTGTGCAATGCCCTCAAGGTGCAGCTGATGTCATTTTGTGGCAACTTTCTAGATTTAGAAGTGGGAATTTGAAGAGTTTTGCCATCAGAACTGGGCCAGAACATGATTACACCTGATAAAACTTGGGACACCGAAGACCCACAACAAGCCAATACTGTGCTAGCTCAAAGGAAGACCGTTTTAATTACTCCTAATCAGCTGGAGCCAAGACCAGAATTTAGGTTTTCCGTTATCCATATTCTAGGCTTGTGGCTTCCCCATCGCCCTAGAGAATAGAAGCACTTGTTCTCCAGCCATCCCCCATCGCAGACCAAAATTATGTTAAACCCAACAGATTCCTATAGAATCCTACATTTTCTAAGACAGCATATTCTGGCATTTCAGTCAAATATTCTAGTCAAGTCTGTGCAAGCTGCGTCAGTTTAACTTCTGTTGTCTAAAAATAAGTCCTAGCAAGATACCGGTACCAAAAAAAGCTAGAAGCAGTGGAAAGGAGGAGAAAATATTGAAGGCACATATTGATTATATTCAATGTGAGTGAGAACTTGCCTATCTAATGCTATAATCCACAAATAAAAACAGGTTAAGAATCCAAGCAGAACATACTCATTGACTGCAATAAATAGCCAAGTATAAACAGGTGTAAAGCATACTGCTACATCAAAGTTGTGAAAAATGTATATTGTATGTCTTGCCTGATTTTCCACCAGAATTATCAGGTTTTTATGTCAAAATAAATTGCAATAAGCCAGAGTTTATTTTCCATACAATGATATACATAAATCAGACCTTTTTTTTTTTTTTCAGAAAACTGGCCCTTCTACTACTTCAATTAAACCCCAGTGTACTGTAAATAGGTCCCTTGTCACACATATAACAAAATGGAGACACCAAATAATTAACTTACTAACTAGTACGGATAGAAATGTGAGGAACCTTGCCTTGTGTAGCTAGCACTGCCTTGTAGTTTTGATGAAGCTTGTGTTTGACTGAATCAGTGCCTAATCTTTTCAAGTAAATACTGTTTAGTGCCTGCCTGCTTCCAAGTACTTTTCATTCCTTAAAAATCTGTTGTTTACAACCATTTCCTTGTTCATTTTTTTTTTTGAGGACAAAAAGTGAAAGAAAGGCTTTATTCCCTAGGTTAGGCCTAGATCACATATACAAGGGAGAAGAGAGATTCTGCTACGCTTTATTCGATATGATGTTACAAGAAAACAACGGTTACAGCTGACAAACCATTACATCTTTCATAATACAGACAAATTACAAGGTGTAACAAATAATGCGACATTTATTTTACTGTACTGCTTACTATGCCGTTCTTCTGAAGTATATATATATATATATTTAATTACATTAACATTGTTTTCATGTACCAGCCCTCCCCTTTTTATTTGTTAAAAAAGAACACTTCTTAGTGCACCATACAAAAATCCACATGGAAGCTGGCAAGCAGGGATTTTGTATGCAGCACCATTGAAATGCATTTTTGGGGATGGGAATTATTAGTGCATCCTTTACTTTTAGATTTTTTGCTTATGTGAAAAATGCAAGGCAGTAACATACAGTCACTCCACTTAGATGCTGGTAGGGGAGAATATTGTTATGCTCCGTAATGCAACGTAATTCTAATGCAACGTAATTCTGTTTGTATGGGGTGTCTGCATTTTACTCCCCAGTCTGTACAGCCGAAATGTGTTATATAACAAAGATTACAAACCAAATAAGATTCACAGATGAGTATTTTGTATATGAGCATACCAGAGCATTGACTACACATTTGGTTGCGTGCACGGACACAGAGCACACAGGGCTGGATGTCACCCACCAGCCTGCAGGGAATTTGTTGTCCTACCTTCTTTGCCCAGGGAGCTGAAGCACAGGAACCCTGCGCAGCAAAGCGAAAGTGAAGACCCTGGTGCCTCTGTCTGCTGCAGATGGAATTTTCAGTGTTGCATGTACTAACGACTTAGCCTAAACCGTGGTTCTGATTACAAACAATAGTGAGAATTAAGAGGACCCAGCCGATCCGGGACACTGCACAGCCACATAGTGTCAGCATTATTGGAGCAGCCTGACTGGTGTGATGCCTGCTGGGTGTGGATTAGAGCTGATCTGAACCCAGGAGGAGAGAGGACCAAGCCATCTCCAGCTGGTTGACTTGCAAAGTCAGGTTCTGTGAACGTGAACTTGTAAGGAAACTCCATATTGTCCAGACCATCTCTATCACCAGCTTCCCTTCCCTTTCCCCTACCCCATTCACTTAATATTAGATGTCTTACAGAGTTAGAACATGCTCTCCTACTTTTATGTGTCTACTACGCCTGCTGCTGCGTGTCTGTTCCCCCTCCTCACAGCAAAGCCACATCCTCTCAGCATCATCAGGAGGACCTGCTGGGGCTCAGGCAAGCGGCAGGAAAGTGAAAGTTGCGCTGCTGCCGGCCATTGACTCTGAGCAAGTCCCACAGTTTCTCAGGGTCTGTGTCCTAGAGACTACTGGTCACTTAAGCTCATTTTTTACAACTGACAGCAAGAAACACTACATTCCTGGCACCTGCAGAACTTCTGGAAGGCCAGGCTACTTCTTCTTGTCCCTTTGAAGATTCTGTGGGGAACCAATTTGGGAAGGATGAGAGAAGAAGAGGGTAACATTACTGATTTTTGCTGAAGCTGTCTCAAGAGCACTGGTGGGGTTTCAACAGTCCATTCTGCAATACTGAGAAGAGCTGTGGGAAAAACCCTACTTCTGCAAGATGCTGGAGAAGTGGACAAGCTGTCAGGGGGTCCTAACTGATGGGTGTCAATCTGGCTAACCAGGCAGGGAAAGGTTCTGCTGGAAGGAGAAAGAGAGAAATAAAGCTGTACTTTCAGTTCCCTGGACAAACGTGCTTCTACTTTCTCAAAAAAACCTGGATGGTTCCCAGCAGATTCAATGTTGCAGAAGAGTAACTTGCAGCGCTCACACGAATGGCACCAGCTTGCTGAGCCTAGATCCCCTCAATGCCAGGAGAACATCCCCAGGGCCCAGCGCCTCCGCGGAGAGCTGCAAACCCAAGTCACCGCAGGCAATTGGGGTGCCCAGGAGGCAGGTGCATAAGTAAGAGATCCTGGTCACTCCTTAATTGATCGGTAGCTGAGATAACCTCACCACTGCTGGAAATCAAGTTACTATTTAGGAACATACATATTTATCCACTTTCCTTCAGGCAATTGAGTTTGAAGATTTTTGGACCAACTTTATTTCAGTGGTTGCTTAAAAGTGGGAATGGGGCAGAGAAGATAACCTCACATGCATGTGTGTACACACACACACACACGAAAACACATACATACCTTAAGCAAACACTGTACATGAGTCACTATGGATAGTAATGTGCTAGGCTTGTGGGAACAGTTGAGGAATTCCTCTCTATATTAAACCTTCTGATGTTTAGTTGAGCAGCATAATTGCTTGCCTCCCAATTTATGCTGCCAAGTAGATGCGTCTATAAAACTACCCTTATATTCCTAATTGAAATCTTTTGTTACAGTTTCAAAAATTCTTCAGATTTTTGCAGCAAGTTTTTTTTCTAAAAATAAGCTAATTTTAATCATCAAACTGCACACGATTTAAGTAGCAAAGATAATGTATAAAAGACTTTTCTCTTACCAAAAAAGAAACATGAAACCCAAACAAACCTAGTCTAAGGCAGTTTCAGTGTGTGATAAATTTGAAAGTTCAGTGGTCACTTTTCCCCCCTCATAAACACAGGGGAAAAGCTGTAGTAAGTTCTAAATAGGATTGTGACTGAAAGTGGCTTTCAGATGGCTTTTACCAGATCCTGAAACACAGATGTCATTGGGGAAAACTGTCTTTTAATGGCTGTGCAAATATTGAGAATATTTTCACAGTTCAGCTCTTTGAAAGAGTAGACTCGTACCCTAGTTCATTAAGAGGCCCTTTGTAGCTACTTGCACATTCAAGGATTTGCCTTTTTGGGGGTGTTTTTTTCCTTATTAAACACTGCTGGAGTTCAATAAGATGGCAGTAGCACGAGTCCTTTCCCCTCCTTTTAAACACTGAAAACTAACCAAAGTGTTACCACACTTCTTAAAAATGTAATTCAATGCATCCAGCAAGCAAAAGATGTCAAATTTATGTGTAGAATAATATCGCCTAGCAAACATTTCTGTCTGAGCAGGACTGTAACTCAACAGTGGTTTTTGCACCATACCTGCCCTCTCTGAATGCAAAGCATTGTATATGGTCAGGGCAGTTTTATCACATCCCTGAACACAATGTTCTCCCCAACCAAAATGTAGCAGGGACTTCCTTTTCTAGAATCATACAACTTTGTTTTTTGCAAAGTTTGCATTTGAATGATTCATTCAGAAAAACTATCTAAAGACCCAGTATCTGGTAGTGCCTTCCAATCAGCTCAGAATACCTATGGAAAATAACTCGAAAGCTGCTTTGGTGTGGAACAGCAAACCGTTTGGGATAGGGAACATTCTCCACTTTGCTTTGTATGTGGCAAAGTAACACAGCTAGCTTTAATGGTTCCTTCAACAAAAGTTTTTCTGTACCTTAGTATCTGCCTTGAATTAAATAGAACCATTTCATCATCTCTGTTTTCAAGAAAACATTCCAAAAGGTAAATAGTGTGAGGAAAAACAAAGAGATGTTAGCCAAGACCCACAAAAGAAAGAAATATTCTTAAAGGGGAGAAAAACATAAAGAATTCCTTGTATATCTGTCAGCTGCCTACATCTCATCATTTTTGCTTTGTCTTTCTCACAGGCCTATTTTGAAAACTGGCATGCTACATAGCCTAAGCAGAGTAACCAAATGCAGAGTATTGAAGTAAACATGCAATTATTGCCATGTTTTTAAAATGGATATGAATGGTCTGAGGAGATAATGAAAAATGAAATAACCCAACAACACTCTGGGAATAATGGCAAGGTGCTGTAATTGTCAGCCGATCAGACAAGTTGGGCTTGCTCTGGCAGAAATAGTCTTCCCATTGGTTGCAAAATATGCACAACTCTCAAAGAAAACACACAGTCCTTTATGCTGCCATTGGCTTTTTTTTGTAAAGTCGTTACTGAAGAAGGGTGAACACCAAATGTGTTGTCTTACTGTATATAAGACATTGCTGGTGAAAAGCATAAAAAACCTTACAAAGATGCAGCACGGCAGTGGAAAATCAAAATCAAACACAAAAGACTGAAAGAGTACATGCCATGTATCAGTAAGCAAAAGCTTAATCTTCACATAAGTTCTCTGGAATCACAAGGTATCCAAATGCGTGCAAGGTTTTAAATAAATTGCAGGGAAAAAAAAAAAGGGTCTTGCCAGCTTCAATCTTCGTTTGAATGAAATCCACCATAGAGAAAGAAAGGAAACAGGCCGCAGCTCCTTCCTGGTGTTGGCCTCCTCATTAGGTTTTTGCTTCCCTCCTCCATACTGGTAAATTTAATCCTGTAAGGAAACAATACAAATTATTATAAGCCTCAGAGCAAAGGACAGACTTTCAAAGCACTTTAAGAGTTGATATCTCAAGAAAATGAACTTAAAACACTAGTGTTTTCAGGGTGGTTGCCTAAATGAGATATATTAATCCATATTCACATATCTCTGCCCCAAGTGCTAATCTTCAGAGGTGCCATCAGCACTCACATTCTCCATGGAAATTATAGACAGCCATAAGTAGACAGTTGGCTCTTCTAAAGGTGGTCACACCCCAGGAACGCAAAGGAAGGTTGCTAAATGCTGGCACAGCTTGAGGACTTTACGAGCTCTTTCTGCTCTCTTTCTCACAGAGTCCCTAGCGATCACCTTCACAGCAATACCTGCGACTGGTTTATGAAAAGGTCTCCTCGGCTTTGCTTCCCAAGAGTTATTTGAGGTGCCTTGGGGCACATCACGAACATTTCTGCAAACACAACCAGGTTATGGAGCTCCTTGTTGTGCTGTGTTTAAACATATTCACCTTTATTTTAGTGACTTTCTATTAAGAGGCAGATAACAAAAACCTCTCCTTTCTTATACCAAAAATAAACACTATATCAATAGCTTTGCTTACGTTGTCTTTCACTCTGGTGATGATTCCTGTTTGTATAGGCTCAAAGCAGCAATTAAGCTTGCAAGAAGGTACCGTGATGTTTTTGAGACTTACACAAAACAGGAGGCAGGCTGAGAACATGGGAAGTATTACTTTAAAACAAAGTATTACTTTAAAACAAAGTATTACTTTAAAATGAAACATCCAACAACTGCAAGAAGAGCCAGGTGAAGGCTAAATGAAGGCTAGATGGACTGGAGCCATCAGAAGGATTTTATAATTAACATATTTAACTCTTCATAAATGCCCAAGTAGAATTCTATGCCAGGGAATAAAGTGGGACTTTCTGAGAAATTCTGTAGTTGTCTGAAGTTCAAAATATATTTATTTTACAAGTGTTTTTAAGACTAAGGATTGTAACTACAGACCTGTTATGTTTTTTTAAAAGTTGCAGGAAGACAGTCAGCTATGGAGGAATTTCAGCACTTAAGAAAAAGAACACTGAAATATTCATTGAGCTTGGAACTGGTTTGTATTAGCATGTCCTAAAACTATTTAAATCAAACTGGATGCAGATGCCAGTGAATCTAGTCTAGTCCTCATTTCAAAAGCAGGAGAAAACAAGGCATCAGTTTTGAACTGCGTTTCAAGCATAAAATTTTAATTGTGGTTTTCATCAAAACAGCCTAATCTCTACACAACATCTAACTTTCACAATTTCCAGGGTTTGTGCTGTGGTTCTTGAGAGCTCTTTTTCTGCCCTTTAAGCACCAGAATACCTGAACTGGATTAACAAAGGCCTGTTCTTAATGATGCATGGCAGCATCTTGGGCCCTCTTGGAGCTTGGTCTACCACCTCTTCAAGTACTGCTTGGGTTGTTTCCTTAAACGCCTCCGGACTTTGTGTGGAATTTCTATTCCACATGAAAGTCCCACTTTGCCCAGGGTCCAGGGGCTTGGCTGAAGTGCCAATAAATATATATATATATATATTTTTTTAAATACATTAGAGTTGACCCCAGTTCATTTATCCTTCATAAGCTTAAACAAAAAAGCAGTGTTTGGAACACGCAGAGATTCACAACTGCTCAGTGATGACACACTGTAGAAAATATTCCTCAAATTCCACATTTCCCTTCCGTCAAAAGTGCTTTTTAGGGGTGAACTCTTTGGAGCCTCTTCCTTTTAAAAAAGCAGCTAGGGTCCCAAAGCTCCTTCCAATGTTGAGCTTGCATCTTCCCCCTCCACTCCACACACTACGGCTGTGGAAGGTTTGCAGTTTGGAAGCCACATCTGCCCAGGCCCAGAACAGCTGGCCTGATTTCAGGCTGAGCCCACACTGCTGGAGTTCAAGAGACTGGCAAAAGCAGCAGGGTCGTAAAGAACAGGTAACAAAATTAGGTGGATAAAAAGCCTCGGGATGGAGGCTTTTCCAGGAGTTACCGAATTGCTCAAACTTGAGAATAACTGCAATTACATTAATTACACATCACTTTTCCTTTCTATCGGTGGATCTCAGGACAATTTCTAAAGGAGGTGAGCATCACACTTCTCCCAGAGTTGTGCTACAATTTCCCAGTGACAATACTCCATTTTCTGACTTCCGGTTTGCCTCTGTAGACAAAGCTGATGACACATTCTCCAGGGCAGAGCCTGAGCCTGTGAAATGGGGAATACCTTCATCAGACGATTAGCACTTCTAGAATCGAGCCCTAGAACATTAAAAGCTTCCTTAGAAGTGAACAGCCTGACAGCTACTACCATTTAACACAGGGGAAAAAAAAACTTTGCATACTGGCAGACGCTGCCAGCACCAATGCAGAGCAAGGGCAGAACACAGAGGACCAAGAAAGGGTAGTGGAGGTTACATAAATGTTCAAGGGAGATTGCAACAAGTTTTTTGCTGAACCCCATTTGTTTTCCTGCTCTGGCTCAGTATAAGGCAGCTGGCAGTTTTGTGATCACAACTCCATCAGCTCCAGCTTTGCTTGGTCCCACTGTACCAGTACTGGAACTGGGGTAACTGGTCTCCTGTGAAGCCAAGAGCCTGTGTAACCATGTGGTGGGCAACACCACCTCCCACCTTCTGCAGAGGCTCAAGATTTAGGCTAGATCAAGCAGCAAACTCACTGGAAAATAAGATGATGTGATGACACATTTCCCCAGTGGTTCTGGCCGAGGAAAGCTAACAGACATCGTGCAGCTGGAACCAAGGGAGGGCTGGTGCTCACGGTCTCCCTGAAGACGCGTCGGAACGCACGGCCTGCCTGGGTTGGGGAGCCGCCTGCATGACGGACCAGCTGCTCACAGCAGCACCCTGATGGGCAGGGTGTTCTGAGGCTGAACCCTTGCTTTGGCTGCTGAGACAATTCCACTGCGTATAAAATCCTTATGCCATCTTTGACACAGCAAACAAGCCTGGTGATAAGGAATATATACACAGGGAATATGTAACATTTGCGTCTGAATCCCTAATTCCCTGAATGTTTATTGTCAATTCAAAGCAAGTCAACAGGTGAAATCCCTTCCCTCAGCCTCGGAGTGCCCCTGTGGAGTGCCAGCCCTCTCCCTGGCGATGGGGAATGGAGGGCAACCCATCCTGAGGCAGAGGAAAAATCTGAACACATTTACCACTTCTCAGAGGAGCCCTGTAATCACTGTGCTGTGGGACGGGAGATGCCTTCTCTTCGCTTTTGGTTTGTTTAAGGTGAGCCTCACACCAAATAGACACCTCCCCTAAACTGGAAGAAGAGTAGAGTGTCTCTTTGTCCACAGCAGGAAACCCTCAATAAAACGAAAAGGAAATTTTAGATTGGCATGAACCAATGTTTTTATAAAAAAGCATTGTTTCCACCGTGGGGCCCTTGAACTGAAACATCAGTTGTTCACACAACCAGGACCTGAGGCAGGGCCCTCCACACAGTGCTGCCGTTCAGTTCCCAGATGGCTCAATATTCCATGTTTGCATTTTTTAGGATATATTTTAGAAATATCCTTTCTTAGAATTTAATACATTTTCTGGATCATACAAGTCAAAGTTTTGCCTGGTGACTTGGCAGGTTGTGTTTATGGCCTCTGGTCACAGCTTTGCTTATAAAAGCGTAAATTGTTAAATGGAATATTTGCAACTTGTGATTTCCCAAGAACAAAATGGGGTTCTTTCAGATCTCCTTAAAAAACAACAACAACAACAACAACAAAAAACCAAACAAAAACCCCACCAACCAACCAACCAAAAAACCAAACAAAAAACCCCCACAAAACAACAAAAACTGAAATGTAACAGACTGCCTTAAAAATGAACTTGTATTTTTTTTCACCACAGGTCCGGGTACTTTTGGTTTTCATGACATCTCTACTAAACTTAACAGAAGATTATAAGCAAGTTAATGATGTGTTTGAAGTATCAAGTGACCTAAATCAAATAACTCAATTGTATGTTTGTTATCTAGAGAAATCATCTGCTGCATACATCCTGTTTGTCCCAGATCCCGAATGGGATAAAATAAGGTGTTAACCCACCTTAAAACCAGCAGACGCCAACTTCAGAATGCAGTAGCTGTTGTTGTAGCCATGGTTCTAGGAAGGGATACTGAAGCTTGTAATTTAAACATTAATCATGCTCTCAGACATGAGGCAGAGGAGTGTGACTAAATCCCAAATATTTTTCTTTATTTTAATTAGTAAAAGAATGTCCTTTCCCGTAAAAATGCAAATCACCAATTCACTTCATGCTCCATTTGGCAGCACCAGCATCCTTCTCTAGGTGCTTTTAATTTTTGTATAAATTATCACAGAGGGCGGAGCTGTGCTCCTACAGAGTCCTTAGCATGCAAAGCACACTCAGAGTGCAGGTCTATTTATGTTACAGCCGATTTAGCATTATTCTAAGAGTATTCATTCTACAACACCAGATTCAAAATAAAAATGTGAGCTGACAACTGCAGATACTGTATTTTCTATGAGCTGAAACGTGAGGGTATTTAAGATGATCCGCGATATATTCTTTCTGCTTCTGCCTCTACCAGAGAGGCACACACCACAGATACTGTTCATCCTCTCTAAAAAAGCATACTATTAACAGGTGAATTTTTTCCCCACACCTTTTATTCCTACCTTTGTTAGAGAACTCATTTTAAAAAGCCAACCAAACATTATCAATACTATTTGTACTCAGATAATATCTACATGCAACTCGTTGCTATAAATATTAATTAATTGGATCACCAATACCCATAATGCAACTTTATTCTGACCTACATGACCTATGAACTAGATATTTTTTGGATTCAATTTTCTTAAAACCAACTGTCAGCATCATGTGATGGAAGAGATGAAAAATGAAAATGAGCGTTCCCACTGTGCAGGTGAGTGACCTGTGGGAGACAGCTCTGCCTGCCAGGATTTTTACACGTACCATCAGACACAGACCAATTGATTAGATCATCTTATACCCGCCACCAACTAGGCTCAAGAGACTAATTAGAGAGAGTACTGCCTGCGCAGGCACCCCATTGACACCTAATTTGCTCAGCCAAAGCCTTTGGGGAGAATGTATTATCTCTGCAGCTGCACTTCATGCATTTCTGATTTGAGGCATAAGCAAGGAGTACTTCTTCACTCTTTTGAGCAAACTGAGTATATAAGCCCTTAAGTGCTAAATACAAGCAGACAAATTAAATCTGGCCAGCCTTCCATAAATTCTTTTTCCCTTTCAAGTATATATATACATATAATACATATATACATGCATACACTTCTTATCTTATATCTGTGTCTATATGTGCACAAATGCAAGCAGAAAAATAATGTGCATGCATGAGTCTGAATGCATGTGGCAAGTACAAGTACATGAAGACAGTTCTATAAGCATATGCTTTAAAATACGGAATTACCACACTGTAGAGAGCTCTGTCCTTTGTAGGGGAGTTTTACTTCTGTGAGATTTAAAATAAATGCAATTGTTGTAATATATGAAAAATAAATGATCTGCAGTATTGTTAGCTCAGGCTCTGAACTACCTCACACACAGAGCGTCGACTGCTGCCTATAAATTTGCTTGGCATATCTTCAGAGGTGTTAGTTCAAAGATTAGTTCGGTATACAGCCTGACTTTGTTGAAAGCTTTTCTTCGATGGACTATACCTTGTTTGTGGTTTCCCAAGAAATACTGTTCACTAAGGCTATATATAAGATTACTAAAACTGCCTTCTGCTGGGCTTTAGTTTTAGCTAGTTATCCATGCCCCAAAATACACAGGAGAGGCAAGACTTAAGGCTGTCATTAAAAATTTATTTGAAAAAAAAAAAAGAAGACATTAAAAAAACTATGATGTTTTCACAAACTGAGAAGGGTTTGAAGAAAATATTTTCTGCTGTAGGCTGGTACGTGATTGCTGAATTCTAATACCTTGTAACACACAGGAAAATGGTGGGTTTGCATCATTTCTAAAATAGCACTGAAACAAAGTATCTTCTTCTCTGTGATGTGTCTACAAATCAACTTTCAGGAGCTGAATGAAGCCGAATTATTACAATTTAATTTCAGCTTGCGTCAAAGCCCTTGTTGACATGGTCGGTTCATAATGTCAACTTGGAATCCTGCACCCTGTAACTAAGAATTAAGAATCCTTGGCAAAATACACAGAGAGCTAGACAGGGACTCTAGTCAGAAAATAAAAAGTTTGAATAGTAACACGATTATAAACTAAACGATTCTATGAGTATATGTACATATGTACATTAAGTAAGTGACATAACTTGTGGTACAGTGGATATGGGGCTGTAAAGTAGTAACCAAGATTTTGGATTTGCTAGTGAATGTGACCGTGGGCAAGTCACTTTATCCCCCTGTAACCTCTGTTTTGTAACAAGGGCTCTGTTTTATATCCCAGCTTCTGGGTTTAGAGTGTCTCCCAAAACGAGTGCTCAATTTTAACTGTAGTCACCAATAGTTCAAATTGCATAAATACAGTTAAATTCAACAAAAATGCAATATTAGAACAGCTGCAAACTTCGGAAGTTGAAATCCTTACTTGGACTGTGAGTTTTTCAAATTGTACATTTATGAACAATGAGAGTCCAAAATGAAAGTCCTGCGTCACCTAGGACTTTGTAAACGTGCATCCAACAGTCCATTTGGGGAGGCTGATTCTGAAGAGCCAAGACAAATTATACACCAGTTGCTAAGTAGTGTATATGCATATCAATAATTGCAAACCAACCATGTATACTTTGCACACAGGTTTCTTCAAAATATTGTAATGAATTCCTTCATAGTGTGTCTTGTAAGGGAAAAAAAAAGGAATACAAGTCTTGATCCTCACTGTAATATATTTTATTCACAATATTCACTTCCAGTGATATTTGATAACATGAATGGTTTCACTGTTGATTTATAGGTATACCTTTAACTTTAGAATGGCTGTGGTAACTTCTAAATTAGTTTTCTATGAGTCTTTCAGGAAAAATTTTTTCCTACCCTAGCTGCCCACAGCTGAAGTTTTTTTCTTTGAGTTGAGAACAAAGTCTACAAAGCCTTTTACAATTACCATTTGAATAAGGCTTCACATGAAAAATGGCCAGGACTGAATCTACTACATGTCTTCTAGTTTTTGAGAATAAAGCACAGCCCACTGAGAGTGAGCTCTGGGAAAGCTAATACTTCAGACGAAGATACTACAAAAATAGTAGTGTTATTGAGCTCAATATAGTTTGCAAGCAAAGCCACAGAAACCTTATTAAAAACAAAAAAGCAATCTGAGGATTTTGGTACACACTGAGACCAGAAAAATATTAGTGCTACTTGTTTGCAAGAACACACTTCTCAAACCTGACAAACAGCCAAATCCCTACAACTTCTTACACCCTTCTGATTTGTTTTTCCTTTTCCAAAGGCTTCAGGATTCAGTATACTATTTATCTTTTTAAATGGCTTAAAGATTTGTCTCCTCTGAAACTGAATCCCTGTAAAGGCATAAATTTTCACTTGCGATTATATTAGTAGAAAAACTGAAGGATACAACTCAAAGATTTTGTAGATTCCAATATGCAAGAAACCCCAACAAGCCCTCCCCCTTCTTTTTTTCTTTTTTTTTTTTTCTCCCAATTAATGTAACGTGTCTAAATTGCTATGTTTCTCACCCTGATAACTTGCAAAAAAGCCTGCCAAAGAGGAACTGACTGAATGTGAACTGGAGAAATGCTGTCTCCCTGGATCTATAGTGAGAGAAGCTAAACCTACAATTTTTGCCAGTATTTGACACAATGGGATCCTTATCTCAGCTGTAGTACCAGCTCTCTACTCTGAAACAGATAAGTAAATGCTATGCTTGAACAAAATTTGTATGTGGTTTAATTAAAACATCTGAAAGAATAAAAAAAATACAAAGGAGCCTGTCAATCATGGTTGCATAGAACTCAGAAAAGGAAATACCTGTTGGAAGATGATATACAGCCACTAATGCTCTGTTTAACAGGTTTATTACTGGTTTGAACCTCTCTCTGCAGAAAAGGAGCATCAGGAAGAGCTGGTGAGAGGTCTCCTCATTGCACTCTCTTGCTAAACCAAACAGCCAAGGGACTGGAGATCCAACCGTGAGCAATGGGAGCCAGTGAGCTGAGCTGTGGCTCCGTGCCACCACGTCTTGTCTTTGTGGCAGAGCCAGCTTCAGAGATTCCCACTGCCTGCAAACCTCACTCCCTATTCCTGCCCTACAACGTGTGCCCTGTCACCCTGATAAAACTGTGGGACTTCCTGCACACTGGATCACTAAAAGTATCAGAAGTGGGATTATTGTTAATGTAGATCTCAGTGATCCAGTTTATATCAAATTTATAAGTAGTTGCACCAGCACAACTAACGGGACTGGAAACTAGTGAGGGAGCAAGAAGGAACTGCCTGGGTAGAGCTAGGCAGAAATTTATTAGGCTGGTTTTGCCTGCAAAGACAAAATAGTGGAATTACACCCTTATTTTTCATCAGCATCAGTTCCCCAGTTCATTACTCATAACGAAGCTTCACTTTCTAATGTCTGAAGCCACTTCCCAACTCACAAATGGCTAATTTTTCTCAGGTATCCAGAAACACAGTGAAATCTGCCTTAGCTGGCCACTTAGTGGAGCAGACAGAAGTTGCTGCATAATGGCCTACTAATTAAAAAGGAAGAAAACCATACTCAAAAGATCTGGGAATACCCATAAGGTTGCCTAATAGGGATAATCTCCTGTACATGTTTCAAGGGAGCAGCAAACAAGAGATGGCTGAGAGCCCATGCCTCTGACTGAAAGTGCCTTGGATTTTTTTGGTTAGTTTTCATTTTTGAGCAATAAAAATATGTTGGCCTGCCAATATGTCAAGGAAATGTTTAAGAGTTTCTGAAGCTTCAAGTCATATTTAACCAGAGTTCAGAGACTTCAGAAGGGATATAATCTGATTCTTTACAGGTCTGTATCTAGCTTTGAATGAAGAATACAACCCTAGAGTTCAGGCAGAGCAGATCACCTCAGGACTGATAGTCATTGTTATTTACCAGTACTATTTATCAACTCGAACATAAGCATATTTCTTCTATCTGAAGCGCAACAGCTGACCAACTCAAAAGCCAAATGAGATTATATGCCTGACCACTTCCCTCCTCTCTCCCCCATCTAACACAACAACTTAATAAATTCAGAGAACTTATTTGGAAATTTATTCCTGTTCTTCCCTGTCAAGGTTTTTATTCCCAAAGCAAAGTCTGCTGGAGACAATGACACATGATAGACTAAATGCCTACCAGATGATGCATTAGCATTCACCTCCTCCCAAAATTATGCACTGCCTCATGCAAAGATTAAAGTATCCACAGGTACTTAAACCCAGGACATTCTGTATACGTGTGATTGTTAATATTACCTAAATTAGTTCCTGAGAGATAAGGGCTCTTGGAACACATTTAATTCTTCTAGTGTAATCAGTGCAAAGTAGCTGTGGGATAGTCTTGAGATGGGTGTGGAACATTGTGCTGGTTGGCTTACAGAAAGAAAGATTCCTTGGAACTTCCTCCAGAAGGGATCACAACACTATAAACTACCTTAGTACCCATAGATAAATGCTAAACATTGAGAAAACAAAGTGTGAATGTTTATAATTACTAAATCATTGTAGTAGGCTGAAAGTACCTACAGGCAGTTTTGAATTAATTTATGTTTGTTAGTTCTTCTATGGAGAAGAGAGAATGAATGTTCAGATAGCAAAGGAAGAAGAAAAAGGGATGGGTAAACTAAGAAGATAAAAAATGCATTCCTCACCTGTATTTTAATTTTTGTTAGTGTTTTTCCATGTTGTTTTTTTTTTTTTCCAAAAAGGATAGCACTTTTCAAACCAGCAAGCAATTCTTAATTAATTTGGAATGTGGGGTTATGAATGCCTTTGTTTTAGCTTGACAGAACAAACATAACTGCAGTCGCATTCTGGATAGCAAAGATCCTTCTAGCTAAGCACCATCTGGTTATACATTCTATTTGCTGCTGTGACTTTTCAGAGGCTGAACATCATCATGCCAAAGTGGTCATGTCAATTAAAATACATTTTTTACGACAGCACTGCAGCCCTTAAGCACACATAAAATTAGACAGAATGCAGACCTCACATGCTGAATCAGAAGGATTTTTCCCACAATTATAGTATATGAATTAATGGCAAGTTAAAGTAATAGCTGTATTTAAATTTCAGAATATATTTCCAAATACCATTGTGTCCAAAGCTCTAAGCTATGTGTCCACCCACACCATGAATGCCACACAATGGTATTGACAGAGAGATCAGTAACTCTTTGGAGTTGACCTTTTCAAGTCTGAGTTGTTTCCCAGTCCAACAGTTCTGAAGACTGGAATGGAGCAGGGGAGAAAAACATCCCAGTTCAGGAAATGCAATGGTGTCTATATGGAATACTGCTTGCCTCCATTCTCATTCCATATAGGCTCTGCTGGTACTTACCTATACAGCTCCCATTTGGGATTCTTGCTGAAAATCTATGACATTAGGAATACTTACTGACAGCTTTAGGCCAGCTGCATTTTTCCCTGCCAGTTCCATTTTTACATACAAAACCATATGGAGCTCTGTGAAACAGAAATATTTCCACAGTGTGATCTCTGTGGCGTTGAATGGAAAAAACATTCCAGAATTGGCACCTCTACAGAGCATCACTACAGCAATGAGGATATCCTATCTAGCATATAAAGAGATCACAAAGAAGCGCAGTCATTTTATTTCTCAGAGTTCCCACTCTGGCTGTGGCAAGAACCTTTTCCACATGTATGACTAAGATGTTCAAATATAATGCATGGTTTGGGAAATCCAACATGAGGTACTTCCCCTAGACACAGCTTTAGAAACCGTGCAGCATCCACACTCTTTGAAAGTGAGGCCTCCTTCAGATATTACAGAGGCTTCCCCTCCACTCCTAGTTGTTTTTTGAAAGACTTGAATGTTTTTAAAAAGCAGTCTCACACACTTGAGAGGCTTCATACATGTGGCAGAAATAGTAGATGTCAAATCAGGTGCAACATACCAGGCATTTTGTGGTATGCAAAGACAGGGATCATGGTAAGAGGGAGTACTAAATGCTTTTCTTTCACTGCCATAAGCATCAGTTTTCTTGTAACTACAAGAAATACTTAATCTTTTTTTTGAAGCTCCATTATAAATGTAAGGTTTTGCATAGCTCATTTAAATAGTTTAAATGACACGAGGTTAAGAACAGGAAAGCCTTTCACTAAAGGTGGTTAGTCCTTTTCAAAGATTTCATATTATTTGAAGCTTACTTTCACTGCATTCTTTTACCTTGGCTGCTTCCCAGTGGGTATAAGTTAATTAAATAGGATTTTGACCCTTTAACCTTCCATATAAACTGCATCTTTACCTAACTCTATTTAAATAAATCAGATAAAAAACAATCATGTAGCAGAATATGTATTTTTACAGCTGTGGAAAAAACAAACATGTCTATTAAGCTTATTTGTAAGTACTTAGTAGTCAAAGCAACAGCCAAGACTCATGGATGATTTTAATTAAAATAAATCTGGGTGGGCACATAAATTCATTTACGATGGCTTTTCTCAAACTGAAACTTTTTGAGCATTACTGAACAGCACTGCACTACAGTAAGTCCTCATTTGTTCGTGGAGACTGAAGTTCAATCCACCTGATTAGCTTGTATTCATTTTATGAGTCATGTAAAGTGTAGTCAGTCTCTATGAAAAATATCAAAGGTTCAAAACTGTTACAGGGCAGGAGAGAAAGAAAGAGATGAATAGATGGGCGGATAATAACAATACAGAATGATACCCAGCATTTATATAACAGACTAGTTCTGTGTCTAATTATCAAAAGAAGTTGAAATAGACGCACCAGGAGAACACTGCGTTGCTCTCTGCAAACAGTGTGACTTTCTGTGTACGATTACCCCTTTTTACCTTAAACACAGGCTTTTGACTATAAACACTACCTATTATCTCACATTATGAGACCCTTCCAAAAAATGATAGCCTTCTTTCAATTTCATAGAATCATAGAATGCCCTGAGTTAGAAGAGACCCACAAGTATCATAGAGTCCAACTCCTATTTAATCCAGAGATAAAATATAATTTAGGTATGAAGGATGATAACAGTTATGTATGAAGAAGTGAGTAACTAGCTCACAAAGAGCGAGCAAATACTGAAGCTGCCCCTCGGTGCCCCGGTGATGTGGTCAGGTCTCCACGTAGGCAGCGATAAAGATGCTGCTGCTGGAGCCTGAGCACTGATCACATCTCTCACCCCCAGCAGGGACTTCACAAATTAACTTCATTACGGAATTAAATCCTTCCAAAACATAGGCCTTTGGTTTGATATATTAATAGTGATACTATCTATACTGCCTTACTGGTGCATTATATTCTGATTTTGCAGCCATTTGGTGATAAATACACACATATTCAAGAGCGTGAGATTTTGATTATCGATTGGGACGTGTGTGCCCGTTTCCTGACACTGCTCTCAAACCATCATTGCTGAACCAACAGCAGGAAAATGACACCAACAGCCACGTCATGCACAAGCAGAGAACGACAGGCGGCGGCAGGGAGGCAGACCTGCCCCGACTCCAGTCTTCTGAGGTACAGCTGATCTCCTCACTACAAGTGCCTGTGGTTTTTTAATGGCATCACACACCACGCTTTGTCCACCTTCGTCAAATGACATAAGACCAAGGTTGTTATCGTGCACAGGGTGTGATAACAAAGATCAATAGGAATAAACTCATCCATTTTTCACATTGCATGGAAGTGGCTCATATACTCTAACCAATGAGGTTTCTCTGTCCCCTTCACTATCCCAGAAACAAAGGTTTCTAAAGTAAGGTTTAGCAGCAAAGCGTGCCTAACATTAAAAAGAAAAAAAAAAAAAAAGAACTGATCAAAAAAGTCACTGGAAATTCTAATAAATAGTTTAAAGGCATGTCAACAGCCTGTAACTCTCCCTCCTCAGAACATTTTTATCCCTACAAGTAATAACCGACAATAACAGTACTGTAAACTCAGAGAGATGCATACTTCGTGCTTTGAAAGGGCTTTGCATAGAGTTATTTTAATTATTTCCCTTATATAGTAAGTGGAGGATGAAAAAGAGATTTCTGAAATAAGAAATGTTATTGTTAACTCACTAATCAAAGCTGAGGGACTTAGGGGCAGTCTGGTCTCTGAAATATCTTTAAGCTTATTTTACAGAATTGACTAAGTTGGTGGTATCCGTGTCACATGGATTTCAATGCAAGGCACCAAAACTTCCTTTATGCAGAAGTACAATAGACAACACTGGATGCTGAAATCATATCCTGGAAAATTTTAGAACACTAATATGTGAAACAGAGGATTTTTATTAATTTAAAGAAGTTAATTTTTCATTTGTAAATGCCTATTTATGAGGTGATTGAGTTTAGAGTTGATGTATAACATACATGCTATGTTGCTTATTTTTCAAACATAAAATACATATCCCCACTGTTTTGAAAAACTACTGACCCTTAAGAGTTAAAGCAAGGGCTTGATTTCTCTCCTTTGGTTCTGGGGGCCCCACAGTGAGGGGGTTATGAGCTTCCCTGTTTTGCTTCTTGACATTCAACACGCTTATGGCTTGAGACCAAGGGAGTAGCTGGGGGCAACCTGGGTGTTAACACACAGGTAGAGCTGCCGAGGGGACCTCGGGGAAAAGCCGAGACGACAGCCGAGGAGTCCAGCACCGCAGAGCAGACCAGGAGGGCAGTCTGCAGCCAAAGCCGGGTAAACACACAGCTATGAACTATGAGGCTGTGCAGCAGAAGCTGCTATAATATGGAAATAGACTCTTACCCTCCAGGCCCATATGTCATCACACCAAGCCGAGCTGAAGCTGCCAGCTGAAATGGGCAATTTCACATGAACTTGGCAGGGTGACTGCAACAGAGCTTGTTTTCCACTGGTGCCACCCACTCTGCTAATCCAACACTGCCTCCTCATTTGCTTTTAAATAATAATGAACGCAGCAGATGGGAGGGGAAAATGTTCCCAGCAGTTAAGCCAGCATGTGAGTGAGGCTCTTTGCTTTCCACATATATTGTGCAAACTAGCTCTAAATGCAATGTCAAGTGATTAATAGTGGTTAAATGAGAAAGCCAGGATTTGCCACGTTCTCAGTCATTCAATCTTTGACCAGGACAGGCAGGCAAACAAAACAGACAGAAGGATAACATGTTGAAAGAGAAGGAACCAAGTTTCATAACATTTAACTTTGATAAGGAGAGGGATGGATCCTCTTCCCATCCTTGCAAATACCTTTTTTTTTTTCTTTTTTTGAGGGGGGAGGGAAGGGAATAAGGGGAGGGTAAGCACTACAACAATATTAAAAATACCTTTCAAGTCAAACACCCAGTAATCAGGATAGGCGCTATTGAGCATAATCCTACAGCTGACTCGTTTTTGACAAGGAGGGGGGAAACAGGCTGAAGCACCAGGTTAGGGAACAGGGACGTGACTGTCAGGAAAAGGGGCAGAAGGCAGAGGGCAGACAGCAAATAGCTTACAGCCAAGAGGCTACACATCTTCTCAGCAGTGGCAGGAGGACCTATTATTCCTGGGTCACACAACATTATCTCCTGTCCAACAAACAGCAGGTAAGCTTGTTTGCACAGTGCACCGTGTTTTCTCTTGTGTCAGCCTGACACAGAGGATAATCACCTCCTACTGCTACCTACGGGCCTCACGCTGCGGGTTGAAAGGTACAAATCCCACTGACAACACATCTTGATGAAGGTCAAAGAAGGTATCGGTATGATTCCACACACTGAAACTTTTTTCTTTCACTTCCTTAGTTTCTGAAAATATGGGAAATTACAACTCTTGAAAGGAGTTAAAAATGCTTGTGCAATATTGCATCTAATCCCTTCTACATCTGCAGTAGTCTTTAACACGTGATCATTTTCTTGTCCCACGTGAGAACCTTGCCACATTCACTGCTCAAATTACATGCTGCTTTTGTAAGACAAAGAGTTTTATTGACAATAAGACCCTTGACTCCCTTTTTTTGTGGAAGTTGGAAGGTCTGAAGTCAGTTGAACAGGAGACGAGAAAAAGTAATAGTTTCAGTAGCTGAATGCCTAGAAAGTTGCATATGAGTCCTGCTTCTGCCATAGTTCCTACAAGATGCTAGAAAAGCCTTATCAGAACTCCTACGTGGTGCTAGAAAAGTTCTATTAACTTTTTTTTTTTTTTTTTTGGCTTTAACAGGAATTAACTTGGCAGGTCTTATTTTCTGTATAATCCAA
Organism: Caloenas nicobarica; assembly: GCF_036013445.1. Taxonomy (NCBI): domain Eukaryota; kingdom Metazoa; phylum Chordata; class Aves; order Columbiformes; family Columbidae; genus Caloenas; species Caloenas nicobarica. The sequence goes on along the minus strand of NC_088246.1, from coordinate 24,942,095 downwards.
GATAGTCCCTGGCTTGGGCTGCTGATACACTGAGCATTCACTGCTCTGAGGTCATATTAAGCACTAAAAGATGCTAGGAGCTCTGAGAAATCACACAAGAAAAACTGACTTATTTTTTACAATTGCTCTTTTAATACCTGTGCCTTAGCTCCTAGTGAGTAAAATGGACACCTCCATACCACTTCCGTGGAGACCACTGACGAGTGGCGTTCCTCCGATGTGAGTATTGGAACCGTCGCCTTTAACATCTTTGTTGGTGACGTGGACAGTGGGACTGAGTGCACCCTCAGCAAGTTTGCCAATGACACCAAGCTGTGCAATGCACTTGACACACTGGAGCGAAGGGATGCCATCCACAGGGACCTTGACAGGCTTGAGAAGTGGGCCTGTGCAAACCTCATGAAGTTCAACAAGGTCAAGTGCAAGGTCCTACACATGGGTCAGGACAACCCCAAGTGCAAATACAGGCTGGGTGGAGAATGGATTGAGAGCAGCCCTGAGGAAAAGGACTTGGGTTGCTGGTTGATGAGAAGCTCAACATGACCCAGCTATGTGCGCTTGCAGCCCAGAAAGCCAACCGTATCCTGGGCTGCTTCGAAAGAAGTGTGACCAGCAGGTTGAGGGCAGCGATTCTCCCTTTCTACTCCAATTTCATGAGGCCCCAACTGGAGTCCTGCATTCAGCTCTGGGGCCCCCAACATAAGAAGGACATGGACCTGTTGCAGTGAGTCCAAAGGAGGCCACAAAGATGATCAGAGGGCTGGAGCACCTCACCTATGAGGAAAGGCTGAGAGCTGGGGTTGTTCAGCCTGGAGAAGAGAAGGCTCCAGGGAGACCTTATAGCAGCCTTCCAGTATCTAAAGGAGGACCTACAAGAAAACTGGAGAAGGACTTTTTGCAAGGGCATGTAGTGATAGGACAAGGGGTAATGGCTTTAAAATGAAAAAGGGTAGATTGAGGTTAGAGATAAGGAAGACAATGTTCACCATGAGGGTGGTGAGGCACTGGAACAGGTTGCCCAAGAAGTTGTAGATGCCCCATCCCTGGAAGTGTTCAAGGCCAGGTTGGACGGGGCTTTGAGCAACCTCATCTAGTGGAAGGTGTCCCTGCCCATGGCAGGGGGGTAGTAACTAGTGATCGTTAAGGTCACTTCCAACCCAAACCATTCTATGATTTTGTGATCTCAGCTCATGGAGGTACTGTGAAGGTGGCTTCCCAGTGCTGCCAAGGAACTAGGATACAATGCATCACAAAAAGCCTCCATGGAAATCAATGATTCTGTACCTAGTGCAAGCGATGGATGTTGTAGCCATAATGAATAGGATCAAACACTGAATGGTGAAGATGAAAAGAAACATTAACTATCCATCTGTATCCACAATCCATTATCCTGTAAAAAAGCAATTTGAGATCCCAAAGAAATAACAGTATATGACCCTGCAAATGAAGACTGTAGATGAATGCAAAAACCATAGGTGGAAGAAATTAAATTTGAAACCTTAATTATTGTATTTCTGAACCACTGTTTGAATTTGTCCCTCTAGTAAAATTATTGAAGCAGACTTTAGGAGAAGACAGTGTTGCTAAGAACTAATGTTACATATTCTGAGTTAGTCACAAGGAAGAGATGAAGAGGGTAGAACCAGATGAAGAGATTTGTAATATGAAACATAAGCCTGGCTCAAATTTACTATCAGCTTCTATATCTTTCAACTGAAATATTTTGTCTGGTTTGATGTTGCAAGACCACAGTAACATAATTTGAGGCAGCAACCTTTGATAATACAGGATAACAGATATTCCATTGTGTAAATTTTATGATCTCTGTTTTTCCATCTAATGGAGGGAGTTTAGCATATGCCTTCTCAAAACTGAAAGAATTTCATACAGGCGTCTGTACTGGCCTGTTCTTTGTACTAATTAAATTAGTTTCCTGTTGAGTAAGTAAAATACTGGCAGCCAGGAACAGTTGGGGAGACAGCTCAGAGGCTTAAGCATTGAACCATGAACTTTTCTGTTTACTGCAATATTAAACAAGTAGACACTCTTGCTGACATTATGGGTAATGAAAGAGCATTCTGTTAAGATATTTGTTTCATTATTGTTCGTGAACTACTGATCCTCTTAAAGAGAGATTTTTCAAGATACAAAAAGTATTTCTTTTGACACAGTGAGCTAAATAAGCATTATTTGGTTTAAAAATACGTGTGTCAAAGTTAAAGCTGAATTTGAACTTCACATCTAAGGGGTCAAAACTCAGAAGAGAGAAATAAGTCAAACAGCCACCCAATAACCCAGCCTCATCTCAGGCTCCGTACCTCCACCCTAATGACCACAAAAGTGAAAACGTGAAACAAGGCACAGATCTTCAGCCCAAGCACCTCACAAGTGGTGCTGACACCTTGAAGGATTAGGGCAAGAGACATCATGTCTCTGATCTTCTATTCTAGTGGCCTTCAGCAACTGCTGTGGAGTTTGCCATATGTATAAATAAAGCATAATGACAAAGAAGCACACGCAGTATATGAATGGGAGGTCTAAATATCCATCCTTACTTCAGTTTCATTTTTCTGGTAATGTAAAAGCTCTTAAAGTAGTATAAATTGTTTATGTTAAAATATATATGCTTACCACACTACATATATACTGAGACTTTGTGTGCATATATTTAGCTCAAAGTTAATCTCTAAGTAAAAGCCCTTTCTGAAAATAGAGATTTATAAAAAGAAACACTGATAAACCTTCAGCTATAGGGTCTCTAGCGGTCACTGCAAAAACAGCACTGCAACGCAAAACCTGTGTGATTTTGTGGATCACCCCATAAATCTTCCTTTGTCCCATGAGTTTAAGTTTCCAGCCAAGAAAAACAACATTCTTCATAAAATTAATGAAAACAAGCTGCTCTTTGCCTACAGAAAAAGCTTTTTCTTAATTACATTTTTTGCTTTGAATCATATATCCTGTAGTTTGATTAAATCCTCTTAGAAGTCAACTAAAAATTAGAGTTTGCAGCACGAACCTCGAAGGTGGTGTGTACTTGGAGAATATAAACCCACTGTGTCTTTGGAAGCTGATATTTAAAGCAAGAATAAGAGCAATACGCAAGACAGTTTTTATTGTTTTCATTATGTCACTGCATAAATTTATTTTCAGGGCTTAGAGTTTGGAGAGAAATATGATCTGGCCAATGTATTTATTAGAAATAAATGGGCTGTATAAATGAGTGTAGATAAAGCAAGAATACTGGAATTCTGGTTAATCCCTTGAGGCAGTAAATCAGGATTTCTAAAGCACTTAATGCAAAATATCTGCATCAAGGGGTTAAATATATAAAATATGAAAAAGAAAGACAAGAACTAGATTAAAAGGTTACACGGAGACCGTTCTGAAAAAAATGGAGCCTGCTGCTAAACAGATATCCAACAGACATTTATTTAGGTTCACTGGCTGCAGCAGCCACTGGCATACTCTAAATGAACTCGTACAACAAACAAAAATCAAATTCTAGTGACAGTCTTTGATCATTTTTAGTACCAAAGCAGAAAATTTCCTTGTGGGAACCAAGCATGATTAAGCTAAAACAACTAATTGCCCTAACTGAAAAATAAAAATACCAGTAGTCTACACCCTTGCTGCATCCTTACGGCCTCAGTAGTTTGGATGAGCTCCGTATCCTTCCCGGCAGACTGAGTCTAATCCCCAGTGGAGAGAGCAGACAGACAAAAGACATGACCCATTAATTTAAGCACTAATTGAATCAGTTCCTGTTCACCTGAAAATCTCCCTCCACTCCTGAGTGAAACCGATCCAAAGAACTAAGTCTTTGCCAGGCCTAAATTGTTATCTAGCCTGAACAATTTTCTTTCCCTATGTCTCCCAGTGCTTTCATATGCAAAAAGTCTTCCAAAAACTTGTTTGTATGTACTACTAAAGAGGATCTACTTAAAAAAAAAAGGCCAAAACCACCAATCACCCTAACAAAAAAAAGGGGATACGTTGCTACACAAACAGCACATTCCTTCAGATCCTCCACGCAGCACGTGTATTCCTAAGACGACTGCAGTCGTCACCCACGACCAGTAAGTGTTGGCTCCAAAGCTCAGAGGTGCACTTTGTTGTAAGTTATGAAGCAACAAGACATACCTTGATATATATGTATTTCTACTTCTATATGCACACATGGATAAAACTGAACTTCATTGTTTTACTACCATATCAAGACTGTAGCCCTGACCCCTTGAGGGACTCGGCGCAAAGAGACCGGTACCCACACAGAGCTTGTTTGAAGTCAATGTGGTTTTCCTAGTGGGAGACAGGAAGAGATGGGAATTACTGAGTTAAATTTGTGTATCAGTATTTTCAACATAAATTAAATACTGGCAGCTAAAGCAATAAATACTGAAATCCTACTACGCATTGATACCTTTTAGATCTTTGGGAAGGCAAGTGACCTCAATCCTGCCTCTGTCCTTCTAAGCTTGAAAGTTTTAAATTCTAAAGCAAATGTAGTCCAGATTGAGAGAAGAATTCCTGTTCCCCACACTGGCACTTCCAAAAACTTCATTTGCTTCTGTAGGTCTTGATCACATCCCTAAAGCTAAATATTTGTTCAGCTACATTCCTAAATTGAGGTTTGTATGAACAGGAGATGAAAAGAGACTTTTCTTTGTATGACAAATTACAGTGCTCATCACACTGTTCAGCAAGGTCATATCAAATATTATTTCACAAATCAAGGAATACCTTCAAATTCCTATGAAGAGATGCAGAGGATTAGCTCTTTTTTTGGCTGGGACAAGGCTGACACAATCTGCTAAAACCCTGAACATGGGAAGTATGTTAGACCTTTTTACCTAAAATTGATAGTATAGAAGTTAGTTCCAAACAACAAAGTTTTCTTCCTATTCCCACCTCTTTGTTTTTACTGTTAAACATACACATCTATATTTCACTCAACATGAAGTCGTACAAATAAACATTAAAATTAACTTCTATTTCATCTCTTGAAAGCTTTCGTAGCCTAAAAATGCATTTTAACAGGTTCTTACATCTTGTTTTAATGTTATCTGCTTGTGGAGTACCCATATTACCTGGATGTTGTCAAACCTTTGCCCAGCCGAGCAAGCTTTAGGGCATTTTCTCATTTGTTATTTGTCCTCTTGGTTATCACTTGTCATAGAAAGAAACTACAAAAAAGGGCCCAGGGAATGGCTATTAAGTCTCAAAGCTACTATTGTAAGGGAATATATTGACAGAATTAGCTAACACATCAAAAATGTGTGAACTGTGAATTCGTTAGGTACGCATTTTATTTGTGCAGTTGTCAAAATTCACTGTAAAATGTCATTCTTTTGACAATCCAGTTTTACAGTGACACTTAACAATACTAAATGAAGACAACAGACAAGTACTTACTTGGGAGAAGCAAATATCGAAAAAAAGGGACACTTTAACCACCATTTTTATTCATTTCACAAAGCTGATACCTTACTCCCATGGGTCTGAATGTATAGGGAACATGCTACCACAGCATTGCTAATTCAGCTGGATTTGACCTCTGAGGAGCAGTTTGTGTCATCGTGGAGCAAAAGTGCTGGTAAAACATTTGTCTAGATAAAAGACCTCAAGCAGTTAACCTGCTCAGCAGAGGCAACGCAACCGGCACCAGGATAATGACCTCTACCCAAATGGGGAAGGTACATCAATGTAATATTATGACAGCAAGACAAAAGATGATGGTAGCTCAGCAGGCAAACATTAGCAATCGTATAACTCTTGGTACTGTATGGGAATGAAATGCCTTAAGAAGGACAATGCCAACCTGTTTCTAAGTAATTATCATTTAAAGTTTTGGTATTTAAAAGACCTCAAACAACAAAAACTTCAGCTTCGTTCTTCAGCTGCCTTTTATACCCCACCCTTCCATTCCATTTTATTTTTTCCTAAATAAAAATCCTGATAAAAGTAAATCTAACATGTCAGTAAAAGCTACAATTCAGATGAAATCAGCCTTTCACATTTGATACATGAATTATTGGCTGGCTTAGTTTTTCTGACTTCAGGTAGTTATGACACTACTCTCCAACATAAACCAGAAGAACCTGATAAGCCTTGCTTAGCGAGTCAAACGTGTCCTAACAGACAGATTAACTAATTTCTTATGCAAATTATTTGTGCTTAGGATGCCTTTCATTGTTTACACTGAACTTTTCTTCTTTCTTTTTTTAAAGGGAGACACTGTGTCACATATCCATTATTTTTACCGGGCAGAATGCCTTGAATATTTAGCTACCACTCTTTTAGCACCACACGAAAAGTTCTGAGTTTAAACTATTTATTTTTAAAGTAGTAGCATGATCAGACCTGCATGTTTATCTAAAGATATTTGCTTTATGAGGGAGATTTTAGTCTGTGAGGTTTCCTCTACACATGGTAGGCAGCTGTCAGCAGCAGTGAGCAGGGCGAGGGGTCACCGCAGCTGCTCTGCGAAATCACAGGGTTCCATCAACATCGCAGAAATCCTGCCGAGTGGCAGCTGGGAGACCACGGATTAGAGTACATTGGAGTGTGTATATAAGGTCACATCATGTCTATCAAAGTGATATCAAACTGGTACACCGTACAATACATTTTACTGTGTTCTGTGTTCAAAGAAAATAAAAGGAGAATGGACATGTGTGTAGCAGACCACAGTTTAACACAGAATTTCACATTGTCCTTTCAAACATATGGATTTACTAAGTTCACAGAGATGTGTTGAATATGTATACACAGTGGAGATGTGTTGACTAAGAGAGAACTTCATTTCATGAATTCTTCAGGTCAGACATGAATGAGATCAAAATAATTCTTATTAATTAAATAGTAGAAGAGACTATTAAGAGAAACCAGATGTCCACATTTCCTGAATCCTACACACTAATATACATAAATGTCTGTCCTTGTATACATATGTCAATAGTTTCCCATAAAATGCTTGTCAGTATGTCCTCATGAAACTTCACCTTTATGAAATCAGTAGCTTTATCATCTTAAGATAACCCTAAAATTAGGATAGATAGGTAGCAAACATGTAGTTCTGATTTGTGGGTAAATACAAATCACCTCCAAACCTGCTTGTTTCAGAGGACAGTTACAGGATAGTGAACAAAGTATCTGTCGGGCCATAGACAGTTCAGAGAATCTGGATGTTTGTAATTCTCACTGTTGGGGTGCTTCAACCAGATGAAAAAAACTATGCTCCCTGGCCCAAAAAAGAAAAAAAAAAGGTACAGCACTGACATCTTGCATGAGGAAAGAAGGAAATGGGTAGGGCAACACAGAAGTTATTTTGTCTGAAATATGGAACAAATGAGATGACTAGACAGTAAGTGATGTCTTGTACTTCTGGCAATCTTGTGCAAGCTGGAAGCTGGTAGAGGTATTCAGACAACAAGGTTTTATCAAACCACATCTGTCTGCAAAGATAAAAAGTTGATGACACTATAACAATTTTAGGCTGTTTCAAAATAGTTTCCACAATTTTACAATTACTGGTAATCACTTTCAGCAATAGAAAATATGAAATATAGGTGTAAAGAATAAAACACAGAAAGCATCTTGATTACAAACTGTTCACTTGTGAAGTATGAACTGCTGAAACAATCCAAATAGTATGATTTAGACTAAAGCCTTCCAAATATCTGAACCAACAGGACTCTGCGACCTTCAAATCTCCTTTAAAAATTTCAGAAGTTTTACTGTTTAATGCAGTTCTATGGAACATCCACCGCGGGCAGGGGGACCACTTTAAGAATTGCTCACTCTGGCAAAGATTGCAAAGTTGTTCAAAAAAAAAAAAGGTACCACCTTAAGCAGAATAAATTACAAATGTCCCTTTCTGCATACCATAAATACCAACACCCACTTGCACAGTAAGCCCTTTAATCTCTTAGTCACAAACCCCTTCATGCCTGGCATTCACTTACACATGCATTTGCAGTTATTTTTCACAGCAGATTACCATCCTGCCCTCGCCCAGTCGTTACCCAACCTTCCCCGACACACACATCTTCCACTTGCTTGCAGGCATCCTCCTTCACTTCGCATCTTCCCACACTGAAGCCCTGTCTTCCTAACCACTGGCCCAAATACACCTGAGGTGCTGAGAGCTTTCTGAGCCACCACAGCTCCGCATGAAGGGGTTTTGTGTCTTTGGGTTTCTCCTGTTTTGTTTCATTTTAAGCAGAAAGCTTTAATACTGGTCTGTTTCTTCCTGCTTTCCTGGGAAAGGCTTAACCTCACACTGGACAAGCAAAAGTTGGCAAGACTGAATTGAACGGTAAATGCAGGCAAATACTCCTGGCAGTGCCAAGGTCTGTCCTCGGCTCCACCACCGCTGACCCGGGTACAGTCCCCACCTCTGCAGCTCTTTACAGCCACCATTACTGCCCAAGCACCGACGCTTCCCTCCCGCGAGTGGCAACACCAGCGCACTCGTACCTTAAGTGATGTACTTGGCATCAGGAAAGATCACACAAGTGCTGCCTGTCTTACTTTACCTGTCGAATAATACTTCACCTGTTTTACAAATGGTTTCTCACTCTTAAGCGAATTATCTTTGTAGATGCCTGAATAAATGAAAAGGATTAAAGACGGTGGCAGAAATAAGAGAAAGCAGAAAGTTACCCATGGCTTTCAGCCCTGTGACTGCTTTTCTAAGCCACAGTCTTGAAAAAAAACTTTTTTAAATCTGCAAATGCTACCTTATCTTCATGTAGGAATAAGTTTTAAGCTTTTTTATTTTTTATAAATTTTAATATGTCCTAAGGACTCATGTTCCAGAGAAAGTGGAAGGGGCAAAGAGTCATAAGACAAACATATCTGAAAAAAAGCTTTTCATCAGAATTATGAGAAATCCTGTCACCCATTTCACTTTGAAATTCTCTCTCCCACATCCTCTATTGCAAAACCATAGTATAGTACATATTGTTTTCCCATCAGTTCCTTCTTCTCGCATTATTCTCCAGCCAGAGATCGGTTTCCTGCAGCTCGTATGGCACAGTGGGAGCCGAGGAGAAGTGACACGTGGAGACAGCCCCGAGTCTGCATACCTGAATTCCCAGCTTCCACACTGCCTTCTGCAACTTTACTGGGCACACGACAGATGAATATTTCATGTTTTTCTGTGGGGTGTGACAACTTTTCCATTGGATGGGTCAACCAACTAGATAATCAATATATGGAGACCAGCAGGCCCTGAGAGTCATCCTGTAAGCATGATAATTACATCCGAAACACTGTAATTAACAACACACACCACTACAAGCTCCACTTAAGAAGCGACCAAAAGCGATGATTCAGAGCACAGCCCTGTGCAAGGCTCCCATTTTAGGCTACAGAGCAGGGAGACTGAGAATTCTTCGATAATTCTATGTTAAAAATGTCCTGGTTATAATTATTATGTTATGCTGGTAACATAATTTCATATATAATTATTAACCCATATGAGAGGAGTAGGGCAAACAGTAGCTAGCTTAAAGTAGTTAGCTTACAATTAGCTCATAATGATTTCATTACTTGGCACATTGTTTTCTTACACAAAGCTCTCATGATTTCTTTTCTAAAATTACAGAGAGAATTGCTGATTAGCAATCTCCACGTGAGCCTGGAATTTATGCACTTGTTTAATTTCAAAATAAATAAAACTAAATTGTATACTTATGCACATATAGGCCAGGCCCACTGAGATGTTCGGGACAAACACATTCAGGCTTTCAAAACAGAGACACAGCCATTAACAAAAAAATCTCTAGCTGCAGAACAGTCTTTCCTTCCCTTTGCAATATATGCAATAATTTAGGCATGTAGCAGAATATTTTCATAGCAATCTTCATCTTTGTAGTAGATTTTAAAAACTCTTTATGCTGCTTATTTTTTTTTTTACAAAATGAACAGATATGGATTTGGCAAAAATTCTATATTTATTGGTTACACAAGGAGGAAAAGATAAACTTTTTATTTTATATTCTTTCAAATATGCTGCTAATATCTGCGTGTGCGTAGAAATCTTTCGGAAAAATTCTCAGACATTACTACACAATAACAAATAACCACAGTCTTCGTGCCTCCCTTCTTTTTCTGTTTCCCTTTGTACTGTCATCCTCTGCTTCTCACTGGTTTCCCTGTCTGCTCTTCTACTTGGGTGAGAAATGCTGCAGCACGTCTGGGAGAGCCAGGAAGGAAAAGAAAGTCTCGCAGTGACAGAGCTGCTCTGCAGGCTGACAGTGCCAGACGTGGCTTCTAAATAATTCAGTCTGGGACCAGAAATGGCAATTCTACGCACGCAGAAATACCTCAGATTTGAGGTCTAACATTGCACATTCTCAAGAACTAGCAACTGGTAAGTGGGATGTCCACATTTTGAAGTGGGGTCATCATTTGCTTTCAACTGGACGGATAGGTAATATTAGTATGTATAGAACTCAAGTAACCATCCTTAACCCCCCACCTTCAACAGTTGCTACTTCAGATTATTTGGGAGTTATTTCATTTTCTTACATATTTGAGTTCATGTTTCCCAGTCAGAATTAGCGGTAGGATGAGAGCTAGAGGTGCTGCCAACAGGCACAGGGATGGTACTATAGTTCAGAAATGGCAAGGCGATAAAAAAAGGCGGGTTATGCAAACAGAGCACTGAAATACCATGTGATCAAATATTTCTTATTTACACATCACATACACATATACAAACACAAAGCACATTTCCATTTTCACCCATACACTTTAAGCAGACTAAATTGTATAAATGCAATAGATTATTTGAAGGCTGAGCACACCCAAAGGCTCTGTCCACCCCCTTCAGTGCGTGCGTGTATCTCTGCACACAAGTTTTACACAAAGGTACTTGGTCTCAGCTCCTGGAGAGGAGAGGATTTCTTAGCACAGTTCACTGTCCCTTTTGCACTGTTGCAAAACAAATGTTGATGACAGCAATAGGAATAATACTTCTGAAACAAAGGAACTGCTTAATTTGCAAGTTCACATTTATAAATACGTGCCATTCAGTATGCAAGTTCTTTTCAGCTAGATAAAGCTCTTTGGTTATTTTTTTTATAATTATAATTTTTTTTAAACAAACTAAATGTCTTAGGTCTGGAAGCAATCAAACTGGATGTGAATGTGAAGTACAACTCCAAAAATGCTTGCAACATAACTCTGTCCTACTGCAGTGTTGTTATTGCAGTTCCAGTTTCTGCTGGAGCTGCAGCCACAAAGCTGCACCGGGAATCATTGAAGAGCGATCACAAAAATACCCTTTTCCCCATTGTCCCTTAAGCAGCATGGATCAAATAACTGCTGCTCAGCTCTCTGTCTTTTAAATAAAAATATTTGCTTCGTGGTACACTTATCAGTGGCAGGTTGGGGTGTTTTTTAACTCTGTTCCATTTTTCACATCCCCAGCCACGGATCACCAGCCAGGACTGTGGTGAGAAAGGGTTTGGTGTGTTTTACAAACTTTACTCATTTTCTTTTGGTACAGGAGAAAGTGTGCCTAGAGGAACTTTTCTTGTGTTTAAGAGACAGAGCAAAAGCATCAGAAAACAGTAATTACATAGATCCTACAGAAAAGCAGTGAAAGTGTGTCTCTACTTCACATGAAACTTCAGGTGTTTCCAGGGACATGCCCTGTACCTATGATAGGCATGAACACTCAGCACTGCTGATTTTATTGTATTTTATGCTACTATCCTAAGTATTTTTAGGGAAAAAAAAATCATCCACAACCAGTTTTATTCTCAAAAACATGTGTTTCTTCCCTACAGAACTGGCAGTACTGGGAAAAAGCTTATCCTAGAGTGTTAAGTGGGTCAGGGGAAGACACAAAATAGAAACAGGTTGGTTTAGAAGAGGATGTGGAAGTGGTTATGTGATCTGCTAGAAAACTCCAGATTTAGTCTTTGGAAGTTTCTACACTGAAGATTTCTTGGGAACACAGTGTTATATGTTTGTGTCGTCTTCTGCTCTCCTCCCCACCACTTGCCAACAGCAGCTGTCAGGGACAAAATATTCATCTCGATGGACTTTCAGTCTGCCTCAATATGGATGTTTTCATGTTTGTAGAAGCCTTGAAAACTCTACTTTGGGAGGCAGTTAGCCTTGAAACCCTGAGACTATGCAAGTACTCGGGTATTCCGCCTGCCCAGTGAGCTCAGTTACTTTTGAGAAATGTAGTTTTTAAGCCTAGGACATCATTTAAAAGTGGTAGCATAGTTCTGTACAGGTATTCTTACACTAAATTTCATGTATAATTGTATATATTTTGATGCTAATCCTTAACTTCAATGCTTTCTGAGTTGCAGCTTGTTAACTCCTTTATAACGATGACTACAAAATACCTAATCCCAGGATTTGATTCAATGTCAGTATGTGACCTACAAATTGCATTTTTCTACAATCAAACACAATACTTTATGAAAAGAATGTGCATTTACCATAGCAGATAAAAATACTCATAGCACTACACCAACAACAAAAATTGTTCTGATCATCTGTGACAGCCTATAAGTTAATCAGCAAAGAAAATCCATCAATGGTAATTAAACATTGCCCACTAGCGTGTGACAAATCTCCTTAGATGTCCAAAATCTCCAACTATTACGCTTCATTATCACAGATGCAATGCAGCCCTTTCAGTATTTCTCTAACTGGCTGATGCTTTCCAGTGGAGGTAGGAGACCCAAACTGCATCCCCAGCATCTCCTGGGCCAGGGATGCTGGAAGAGCAGCACCACGCAGAGGTGTCTGCACCATCAGCCACACTCTCAAGAACATGAAACATTGAAAGCTGGAGACAGAATCAAGCCTTAGAAGCCACGTACAAAGTTCAAGTCAATTCTTTTACTTATATGGCAAAGCTGGGAAAGAAGCTTTTCATACATATTTGCTCCCATTATACATCCTCTCCTCCCACCCCAAAAAATACTCTCACTTATGTGGACAGTAGGATGAGAATGGTTGAGGCAAATGTTGCTATATATGGAAGAGCCTCTGAGTTAAAGATAGCTCTGGATGACAGTTCATGTTAAATTCTCGTCATGCCCAGGCTCCTCACAGTTACAGTAGTAGAGATTAAGTGATGAAGGAAAAACCCACTATTTCATTCCAGGGGCTTCTCGACAGAAAAAAATACTTGAGAACCTGAAAGTCCTAAATTCCCATCTATTTCCTTTCATGATACCATCCGTAACATTAGTCTACATTTTTCAGTGAACCTGACACCTAAGCAAGTATTTTATATTTTCAGTTAACAGCAATGCAAAGGTGTCAGATAATGTTTGTCAAAGAATGGTGCTGTTTTTCATTTGAGAGAGCTATCTCCATAGCAAATTGACTGCAAGATCCGTGTTGCACTGTAACCATAATTCAAACCACAGGCCTATAATATGTTGTTTCTACTGCCAACATATAATGTTTGCTGAGTATTAAATAAAGTGTTCACAGACTTTAACACTATATACAAGCCTTTCCCTTAAACAGATAAGGACACCAATAAGCAATGTGACTGCCATTTTTTATTGGCAGTCCTGAGGTGTGCATTTAAATATTTAATCTTTACAATCTGGTTCTATACAGACAGGTTTTATCCATCTACTTTGTCATTTTTAAGTTAGATGTATTTGTTATAATAAATATTTCAACAATATGCCTTTTTCCTGTATTAAGGTTAAAGATTTCTCCTCTCCTAAAAATGACAATTTATTAAATCTTTCTTTTCATCTTGAGCTCCTGTGTCACTTAAAGATGTAATGAACAATACTTTTCAAAAAAAAAAAATTAACAGAAAGACATCTAATAACTAAATTGTAAGCCAAATGAGAGAAGATAGAGCACGTATAACCAGGAAAGTTACAAGCCCTTTCTCACTCCCTGTGCCAGGCTTATGCATAAAAACTGGCACAGGCGAGGACCACACTGTTCTGGAGACGAGTCTCCTCCTTCTGCTTTCCACCCTATAGGAAATGAAGAATGGCTGGTTGGCCCACATAGCTGCAAACCCATTGTTTCTCCTCACCTTCTACCTATCGCCCAATCTGCCTCCAAGGCTCTGCAAAAGCTGATCCCATGGAGCGCAGCTCCTCAGTGTACGGACAGACAACATTTGGCATGAACACCTACAGTGTGGATTTGACTCCTCCTGAGTCCAGCAGGAGAAGGACAACTCTACCACGCATTTCTCAGCTGGTTGGCAAAGGCTTTCTCTGTAAAGCTGCCTGCCTCCCTGCTCTACTCATGACACCAGGCTCAGCAGCACTGGCCCTGGGAGATGTAAAATGCACTTTCCTCTTAGCAGAAGAGAGTGGATCTGCCTGTTGTCACCACCATGGGGTTCCTCCTGAAGGGGTAATGGGAGAAGAGCTTGAGGCTCTGTCAGGGGCTCTAGGGCAGCTGCAGCCCCCAGGAGCAATGCCGAAAGAGGGCTAAATCGGCACACACAGCCCCCCAGCCCTCTCCCTCGCAGCTAGCTCCTATGGTGGTCCTTCCATAGGGGCCTGCAGTGGGGCTGTAAAAACACAGCAAGGCGAATTCAGAATGGATATTGAAAGCTGTGTGTACATGGCGTGCATTCAAGACGTACACTTCACAGCTGGATTTAAAAACCGGCAAAGCCAGAATGCAAAATGGATTGAGGATAGTTTCATACAAGACAGTTTTTATCTTGCACAAAGAGACAGCATTTGAAGGGTGAAATAGCACTCAGGGGCTTCTTTTGAAATTCCTGCAGCTTCTATCCAGCGTCTCGGTTTCAGCTGCTCTCTCCAGCTCTCCATGGGTAATTTTAAGTATCCATAAACACACATGATGGGAACAGAGGGCAGGACTAAGAAAAAAAAATGGGACCAACTTCTACTCTCATCCCAGGCAAATGGGGAAGGAACCAAGCAATCCAAATATCAAAGAAATTTACTGTGTATCTTAATGGCAGAATGGCAGAGGCTGATAAGTTTCCTAAACATTCTGTAAGCAGATAACAATACATATTATTTAATAGGAAGCTGAATACATTGTACCTAGTTTGGTTACAAGCTGTACAGATTGCTACAAGCTGTGCAGATTTCTTAGCCTTTTTAGAGTGGATAAAATAAAAACTTACTATGTGCTAGAAGCTTCTTTCTTTGCTGACAGGAACCAACTACACTTTTGCCCCCTCTTAAACAAACCAGTGTACTTTTCACTCCATAAATCTCATATTACTTCCTTCCTTTTTCATTTATTTTGAACCAGAAGGAGGAGTTTTTAGCAGAAGTGCTCTATGGCAGCAGGAGGAGAACAGCAAATCAGGGTGGAAGCTGCACAAGGAAAGTAAATCAAAAGTAATAAAACCATGGAGATCCAGCAAGCTTTGTAGGGGGAAATGAAGTCGAAGTTGACTGAATCCAGAGCTGGAGAAACATTACATATGAGAAAACACCATTAAAATAGCCTGCACTCTTAACAGATGATATGGGAAATGAAGTAATAATTTATAACAAAGATAGGAAAAAACCTGCCAGGTTTGCAAATTTCAAATGAGATGCAAGTTTGAATAACAAGTGATAATGAAATTCAAGCACACAATCCTAAGGACAGAACACCATGGAACAATTTAATTAAAAGGAAAACAATATGCTGTGCAACATCAGATCAGAAATAACATACTGCCTGATGTTTCTGTTCAGCTAACTAGATAGTTATTTATCTGATAGGGTAAGCAACACATTCTAGTGCTTGAAAAAATTTGCATAAAGGTTTGAAGCTCACCTGAAAAAGAACAGTAAGGATGCAAATCTTTCCAAGGAAGTATTTTTAAAAAATCCTTTCAGCTGACTGTGAGTGACATGAGTATAAAACAAATGGAAATGTCTGTGGTCATAAGAACGTCTGCTACACATGTATACTTTTAAAAAGTAGCTTTACTTTCAAAAGCAGAATTTGGCAAGCATTTACTGTATTGAAATACAGGCATTTTTTCCAGATTTCTAAGAATGGTCTTAAAAATATTCACACAGTTTTGCAGGCTTTCAGAAGAAAAAAAGTCATATCCTGGAAATCTCCTATAACTGTGATATTAAGCGGCACAATAAAAGGGTAGCTTAGTTTATGTTAAGGGATATTAACTACGGTATAGGATATTGCAGAAGAACAAGGCCTGCAGATCTGCAGAGTTTCACACATGATTTATAAATGCAAATGTGAATGGTAGGTGATAATGAAACACAAGCAAGTAAGCACATATGATAGAACAGGTACTCCAGAGAGGTGGGGGAAGCATGCTGCCTTAAATGTACTTTTTCAAATGTCAGAATTGGACCCAAATAGCATGAGAAAGCAGCATCTTGATAGAGTGGAATTATAGGAAAATAGCACCTGGGTAACACCGAATGACATCTGGAAGGTAAAGGCACAGTGAGTGTCAGCAGTTGTGGGAGAAAATACAGTACCAAGGTATATTAAAAAGAAAGAAACCTTAAGTCTGAAAGAGAGAGTATTTGTTGTCTTGGCCAAGATTACCAAACCTCACAAAGACCACAAAAGATGACGATGTATTTGTATGAATATTGGCTTGAGTTAATGGGTATTCTTGTTTTGCCATGATTAGCAATATACAGCTACACACAGGAGACATACAGGGAATGCAGAATCAGAGGACAGTAATTCCTCCTGGGGAGCTGGGGCACAGCAAACACCAAGAGAAGCTTTTTCACTCAAAAGTATTATATCTTTGGACACATAGCCCAGGTGCCTGTGGATTTCCTTCTGTTCAGTTATGACGGACTGAAGGAGCAAATCCGTGCTTTCCTGTATCCCCACTGGCTCCGTAGTTAACAGTTTAGCTATTGCTTAGACTGAACGATTGTGCATAAAGAAACCTTGTGAGAATCTTTTGAAGAATTCTGTGTAATTCTTTTTAGGGATGAACTTGGGTCAGGGGAAAAATGCAGTCACTATACACAAGTTTGCCTGATGATAGTAAGTGGCATATACCTTGATAAGGTTGTTGTCTTACAGAGATTAAAATTAAAATTAAAAAAAAAAAAAGAGAGTGAGGTCAGAAGACAGCTCCATTAAAAAAAAAAAAAATTGAACCATTTTATATGGGTCTGCTAATTCCATGGAGGCTTGGCATCACTGCAGTAGCCATCTGCTATTTTCCTATTGTTTTTTAAACCTGCAATGATTTTTGTGGTAGTATGCAGAGGCAGAGTTTGATGGCCTTCCAAATTTTTATTTACACTTTGAGTATTAGTCACACAGGGCTTTATTAAAAAGCAAATTATTAAAATGGAACACTAATAAAACAATATAAGATAAATAGGTTAAGTATATAAAACTATCTGCAACTTATAACTTAATGCCTCATGCAAAGCCTGTGAGTAGACAAAATGAAAACTCAGAATTGCTGGGCAACTTTGACAGATGACTTTTTAGGGCAGGTTTCCATCAACTAAAATCAGAAATCTGTTTGAATCTGAGCCATGTAAGGACTGGGCATCTGGGCTACTTTCATATATCCCATGGTCTGTGCCTAAAGCAGCTAAACCAGCTCAGAGAATTTAGTATAACGTTTTCGTGACACATGGAAAGATATATTATAAACAAGCATAAAATGTAAGAACAAGGAAAAAGCAATCCTTAGAATGGATATATGAACTATTTTAAGTATTTACGTATAATATATAACAGACTGCCAGTAGCGTGTGAGTTCTTTCACAATTCAAGGCATCACCAGGATGTTACGACAGAGGCATTCAGAAAAGGGTATGCGTCTTTGAAATGAGCTGGCTGCACCATGGCCATAACATTCAAAGGGTTAATTACACAGCTGACTGTCTGCTCCATTTACTGATAAGCAGAAAACGTTGTAATTTTTTGGATTTATGAATTGCTGGGGTCATTCAGCATCTTGCATACAACAGTGTCTGTCCAGCTCTATCCCTTACCTGCTGGGCAGAGACAATCCCTCTCTCGCCTGGAACCCTGAAGCCCTCTAAGCCGCTTGCTCTGTAACCTTGGCAGCTGGGACTAACACAATTCTTCATTTTTTTTTGCAACTAGGCCTCTCTAAATAAAAACTACAGAGCCTGGTCAGCCAACAACCAAGCGTGAAATCATGACATTGCAATCCCCTACTCTCAGAGTCAATCAATTTTTTTCATTACAGATTTGTATGCTAGGGTCAACAAGAAGAAAAAAGCACACAGAGCAAAATGGACATAGCAGCAGAGAATTACAAAATCTCTGCCAAGCTTTAAGCTTATTTTCATTATAATGATGTGTGCAGTTTGTAAAAAATAAGCTCTTGATATAGTTTTTTAAATGCAGAAAACCTACTGGTTAATATTGTCCTTTGAATGCTAGCTTACATTAGACTGAACACAACAAAGTGGTCTGTACAGCCTACACTGATGTATCTTAGTAGCATGATCTGTTTGACATCCAGAAGGTTTACTTTTCCTTAAAAAAATGACATAATTTTACATTAAGTAGAGACTAAATGTGACAGGTTTAAACTGCTAAATTTTCCGGATGATATTTTCTTTGCATTAATTAGTAGGAAGGAGGATTAGATAAAGGCACAGGGCTAAGCTGGTATATCTTAGCTTGAGAATCAGGTCCAATCTGCTCCACAACACAGTTGTCACTCTGACCCATTTCCAACAAGTTTTTAGCTTAGTAGTTGTGCTGGTTTGACTGGAAATGGGTTAATTTTCTTTGTGCAGTTAGAAACCTTTCTTTTTCATAGCTAGCACACTCATTGTTTGGACTTAGTTTGAGAACAAGCAGATAACACCCTGTCAAAGAGTTGATGTTTTTAATTGCTCTGGTCTGAGAGCAAAGGACGTTCTGAGTACTCTGCCCACTGGTGTGAGGCATCAAGGAAGGGGGGCAGAGATGGGGCAGAGCTTGACTGACATCCAGACTGATCAGTGAGAGTATTCCATCCCATTAGCATCATGCTCCAGATTTAAGAGTGGGGCCTTCCGCTTTCTTGCTCTCTTCTTCCCTTCCACTCTCTCTCTGGGGCGCAGCCAAGGGAGTTTTTGGTGCGGGACGTTTAGTTTGGCCCTTTGCCATTTTGCAGAGGCCTCTGAACTTTTCTGCCTTTTTCCTCCCTTTTCTCTCTTTGGGATCAGCTGTGGGACCAGGTGCCATTTCCTAGGACTGGCTGCTCAGCATGTTCGTAAGGAATTGCCTTGAGTATCTTTTATTTCTATTTTATACATATATATTTACCAGTAGTGTATTTGTGTTTTGTTATTTTATTAAACTGTGTTTATCTCAATCCAAGTTTCTCCTTCCGTGTTGATTTTCTCCTCTATTGGCGAGGGGTGGGGGAGGCGGTGAGTGAATGGCTACTGTGGTTATACTGCTAGCTCGGGTTAAACCATGACAGCAGTATACATTGGACTACCCATTTTCCTGAACCATGCTGAAAAGCCTGAACATAGATCCAAACATACCTAAAGTTATTGGTAATGCAAAGGTGTTTGCTACAGATGGCTGTCAGTTTTACTAGGCAAGCTTTAACATGAACACTTTTTTGATGGCTGGGTAACGATCCCTAACATGAAGCCTGATAATAAATCAGGATAATTTGGTAATGGAAATCAACCTATACCTAAATTTACTGGCTGGATCAATGGGCTGAGGCCAATTGTATGAGGTTTAACAAGGCCAAGTGCCATGTCCTGCACTTGGGTCACAACAACCCCAGGCAGTGCTACAGGCTTGGGGAAGAGTGGCTGGAAAGCTGCCTGCCAGAGAAGGGTCTGGGGATGTTGATTGACAGGCGGCTGAACATGAGCCGGCAGTGTGCCCAGGTGGCCAAAAAGGCCAACAGCATCCTGGCTTGTATCAGGAATAGTGCGGCCAGCGGGACTGGAGAAGTGATTGTGCCGCTGCACTCGGTGCTGGTGAGGCCCCACCTTGAATTCTCTGTTCAGTTTTGGGCCCCTCACGACAATAAAGACATTGAGGTGCTGGCGAGAGTTCAGAGAAGGGCAATGAATCTTATAAAAAACAGCTGAGGGAGCTGGGGCTGTTTAACCTGGAGAAAAGGAGGCTGAGAGAAGACCTTATTGCTGTCTACAACTACGTGAAAGGAGGTTGTAGCATGGAGGGTGTTGGTCTCTTCTCCCAGGTAGCAAGTGATAAGATGAGAGTAAATGGCCTCAAGTTGCACCAGGGAAGGTCAGATGGGATATTAGGAAAAACTTCTTTGTGGAAAGGGTTGTGAAGCAGTGGAACAGGCTGCACAGGGAAGTGGTTGAGTCACCATCCCTGGAGGTGTTTAAAAGACACAGACATGAGGACTTTAGGGACATGGTTTAGTGCCAGAGTTAGGTTATGGCTGGACTCGATGATCTTGAAGGTCTCTTCCAACTGAAATTATACTATGATTTTAAAAATTTTGTTTGCATAATCCAACACTTGTCTGAAATAATATTTTTCTCCTGTATTTGAAAACAACCATTACTACATACCATCAAAGACTGTTACTCCCAGGAATTATTCTTGCAATAAGCCAAATAGTGTCAGATGTGAACTTATTTCAGAGCAGCTACATTACAATGCAAGTTGAACCCCTTATGCCTGAAGGCTCTTGGTGGAGAATCACTATTAATTAGTAATACTAATATGAAATGATGGCCTTGATCTGGAGGACAGTCATCACAGCGGGATTTAGAGCAGTGTTGAATATAATCTTACCAGCCATTTTACCCTATGTAAGTTGTTTGCTAAAACCCTAAGGTCTAATTCTCTCCTGATACAAACGCCCTTGAAAATGGTGACTTTACTATAGGTCTGTATTGTTATACTATTTCTTGTACCAGAACAGCATCAACTCATTTGTCCAAACAATGTCACCCATCTCACTGCTGGGTGGGAATTTGCCTCTTCATTTGTAACTTCAGTTCTCTCCTAAATCCCAAACAAGTCATCTGTCCTCCATCTCTGTCCTATAGAGTTCAAAAAGTCAAAATACTTTATCAAGATTAAAAAAAAAAAAAAAAAAAAGTTGCTTTATAATCTACAGAGGACTGCAGTGTTTATATATTTAAAACGACTTTTGCAAACCCAACTATTCTGCATGTCTGCGGTAAAAAAGAGAAGTAACTACAGACTTGAATCGCAGCAGGAGCAGCCAAGCTTGGAGTCTTTCTTGCATCTAACAGGAAGGACACCAAAGCTCTGGAACAGGCTAACTGGGGGAGGTGGTGGAATCACTATTATTGGATGTTTTTAAAAACAGGATAGTCAAACATCTGTCAGAATAACACAGATACAGCTGATCCTGCCTTGGGGAAGGCAGGATAGACGAGATGACCTCTCAAGGCTCTTCCTGCCCTATTTTATATGATTCAGTGATTCAGCACATAGCTTTGAAATGCCCTGGGGCTTGATTCTTTTCTCACCTCATGTTATTTTTAAGCTGGCGAAACTTCACTGACTGCAGTAGAGCTTTTCCTCCCTGTCCTGCAGTAAGTGTGAGGAGAATCAGAACCCACATTTCTTACACAAATGAAGACTGGGTCTACCCTCCCACTGTGCTGCACAGCCGATTTCCTGAGATGTTTTTACCTCTTTAAAGCAGACAATATCAGTGATTTAATTCAACTCTTGTATTATTTTTTTTTTAAATCTGAGTTCTGTTATATGCAGCAAAGGCAAAAAAATGTTGAGTAGAAACATTCTTTGCAATCTTCAGCAACTGTCAACTTTTTCTCCCAATGCATTTCTCTTTGTGTACAGAGGTAGAGCTCGACACTGAGAAAAAGTCCACGTCACCTACCAGAGGAAGCCACAGTAGAAACCAGAGAGGAGGAAACAGGATAACCGATACTACAGTACTTAGCATCTCAGAAAAAAGGACACAGTACACTAAGGTTGGCTGCAAGATCTTCTAGACAGGGTATTCCAAAAATGTTAAGAGACTCGGGGCAGGTTTAGCATGAGAGCTAATAAGCATGGGAGCTAATCACATTCCCATCTATCAGTCTCCAAGGACAAAGAAATAGATAAAATATGTCAGAAGCCCCGGAAGCTACACAGAATCTAGAACGGTACTTATTTGAAAATGTCAAATCTATCCACATACCACATGCAGTCAGCAGATTATGCAGAGCTGCAAATAGCCAGAAAATCCGTGGTCCATGCCACAGTGAGCAAAATACTGTTACATTGCACAAGCTTCAAACAACAGAGGAACCACAGAAAACGCAGTCCATACTGTCTCATTGGTTGCTTGGTCATCATCATAATCATCCATAGATGTAAAAATCCAGAGATGTTACCACTTCTCTTGTGGTATTTCTATATATATGAAGTATCTCGAAAGTATTTTCTACTCATTTGATTTTGTTTTTAATGGATAATTATTTCTCTCCTATTATTCTTTGAGTGTGAAGACCATGCAACACTAAGTAGATTTCGTACATTTCATCTAATCCAAAATAATAATAAAAAAATAGAGAAATGGTTCTTGCAAATTCACTGTCTTCAGAAAAGATTGACTATATGTATCCGTAAATCCAGGTGGATTTTCACATCGAGAAAATTAACAGGAATGAAGTTTTTAAAAACCATCAGTATTAGACCCTACCTGAAACATGCTGCTCAGGACTCCAGCGCTTTCTGAAACTTATAGCAGATCCCTTCTTCTGATTAGTTTTAAAGTGATCACTCTCTTTCTGTGCTCCCACATCCTAGGAACAGCTTATGCAGAACTTCATGAAAAAGATGGTGAAGATACAAATGGAAAAAAATCTCATAGGCTGATAACTCCACTGGTAATTGAACCTGGCATATTTCCTCTATTCTGGTCTAACTGGGATTTGAATATTTGTTTCCCTCAAGTAAAGGTTGTGAAATCCCCTGAAACACAAAACTATGATGAAAGGGTCCCTAGTGTGCAAAAGAGATTTCATTTACTCGTGCAGTGCTTTGAGATTTGATTCTTCACTTAGAGTACTTGGTTTCCTTGGGATGATGAAAGATTGTAAAAAACCCAAAGGAACACAGAAAGGTTTAACTCCCACTTCTGAATTCCTTTCATTAAGAAAATGATGTCTGCAGATTTGGTAGGAGATGGGGGTGTTATTGGCTTGAGGACCAGTGAAAAATTAGTGGAAGGTTTCAAGCTGTGTTCAAGAACATAGTTTATCTATACTCAAACAATCTTTTGAACCCCTTCAATGCCAAAGCATTCAGACAAATCTGTACATTAAGTTTCATGTGACAGTAAGCTATGCAGCCTTGTCTTTTAAGAAGTCCTCTGTCAAGCACGCTTCACAGAATGTCAGATACATGTCTTCTCTGCTGCTGAATTTGAAAGGCTGTTTTGCCCTGTTCCTCTGTTAAGGCTTACTCTGCATCCAAGTTTATCACAAGGTCATTTTCCTTTCTATGTTTTTTTTTTTTCTCTCATTATATTTGCTTATCTCTAATAGATTCTGCCCCTTTGTGATGGTAATTGGAGATAGCTGGATGGTATCATGTTAGTTCCCACATGCCAGCTCATTTTCAACTATTCAGCTCTTCCATGAATGAAATGCACCACCACTTGCATGAGATCTTCCTTTTACTTGTTTTTTTGATTTTTTTTTTTCTCTTTTCCAGCAATGGTCTTTACATAACTAATGCTCTGTACATAATTGGCAAGGCTACTCCTCAGACTGAGTGCCAAGCATTCTGGGTATTTTCTTGGGGGAAAACCTCAAGCTTTCCTGAAGCATTTTTAGTATTACTTTACCCGCCCATTAGATATACTCAGTGGTAAAGACTGGAATATCTGCAATAATAAAGACTGGAAACAATAGAGTGCGTCTTTCTAATTGTGACCCTTTATAGTGAGTTAACCAAAGGCATGCTTGTATATTCTGTTTTTAGTCAAGCTTTGTACAGATTTTCATTTGTTATTGGCTTATGGTTCTTGAACCTTTCTAAAATGGCCTCACTTTCTCTTTCCTGGTTCAGAGGATCGTCCAAGACAGTTAAAACAGTGAATACAGCCTGTTTAATGTAGCCATTGAAACAGACCGGGCTACCTTGTCTTCTATAGATACACAGATATTTCTTACAGTGTTCTCAAGAAATGGACTGAATTCCTCCCCTCAGCCACCTCTCCTGCTCGTCACAACAGTTCTTTGCATCAACACGAAGGCTTGGACCTTGACTCCTTTCGTGGAAAGACATAAGGAAGTGAGTAGAGTCTTTACACTGGAGACATAGAAGCAATATTTTGTAGCCTAAAAAAGTGCTTCATTTGGTTATATTTTTGTTGCGCTAGTCAAATAGTTAGAGTAAAGAAAGTTCAATAAATGCTAGTTATTTACTTCTGTCTCGGTTTTTAGTTCTTCATAAAAAATGTGAATTCTATGAATAATATGCATTCATGGGGTTGTCTGCAATTGTGCATTAATTAACATTTCTCCTAAAGCAATATTCTTTTTATCTACATGCTGTTTTTCTATCTGTCTGCATAGGGCATGTGGAATTTTTTATAAGATACAGCAATTCAATAATTACTCAAGATCTTTCAAGAAAGAATATTATTTAATATAGGATTGCATGCTACTTAGTATAACTGAACTTAGCCTTGTTCTGTGCTATGGGAGCCAAATCTTAAAATGTAAAATAATGAGATTACTCTTCTATAATACAGAGAACACATTACTAGAGAAAGCCCAAAAGTTCTAGAGGCAAAAATGTGGCAAATTTTTAAATACTGTGATGTCAAAACCTAGTTTTCCACTTCAAGCAAATGACCAGCCATGTTCTGAAGATCATGAAGAACTTGCTAAGAAGAAGGAATAACAAAATTGAAAGCAAATACAATGACTGATCATCATGACATAGTAACTATAAAGAAAAGAAAAGAAAAGAAAACATGAGATTGAATTGGATCAAGGAGTAGTTGATAGCATAAAGATGACAACTTATTACCGTGTAAATGTTGTGGTTAGAGGCAAGTTAATAATAGTCATGCGTGTGTAAATCATTAGTATTTCTTTGTGGTAGCCCTGTAAATTATACATGGGTCTGCTTTTAGGGAAATCACCTTTTTGCACTCCTGTAGATTTTATGCCAAATAAAAAAGCTAAGAAGCAAGCAGAATTATTCTTGCTTACGTAGCAATTTTAAGAAACATGAAGGAGTCTCATCATTTGAAAAAAAAAATCACATAATGTCAAAATGAATTAATGCAGTAAAAAGTCGTGATACTCCAGTCTGTCCTCTTGCACCTCAGAAGGCACATTTTACCTAATGGCTACTGGGGGAGGGCTGGGAAGCTCCTTAATAAACATCTTCATACACATTTTGGTGTATGCCTGGTGTTAGCCAAGTGCTTAAGAATTTCACTAAATTGAGACATCTGTAGGGATGATATGCAAAGTTGTGACAGTGCAGTATAGCCCATATTCAAAAATGCTAATGCGTATTAAACCACATGAATTAATAAATAATTAACATGCAACAATCTCTTCACATTTAAATAAGACATTTTCGAATCTTTCAATCCACCCAGATTAGATTACCATCTCTTGAGCAAGCATTTTTTTCAGCAACCTCAGTCAGAAACCCTTTCTCATTTCCAGGACATCAGGTTTTTCCTATCTGATTCAAGATTATTATCGCCATTTAAAAACAAATCATGCAGCAAAATTATTTTAATGTAACCAAATATTAGAAGATAATTTTTTAGTTAAGAGCTCAGGACAAACTGATTGACAGTTAGAATTATGTGTGACAAGGCTACAAATCCAGCTTTAAAGCTCCTATGACCGAGTGAAAATCATGCTGACCCAGTACAATCTAACTCTGTTGTTTTAAACCTGATTAAAAAAAAAGTCTGATGGGTTAACTTTGAACCAGCAAGTTTTATGGTGGTTCCCCAGGAACCAGCATGGAGCCACTGCACTCTCCATAAATGAGATCAGGTGTCCATTCTTGGTCCAGATCAAATTTGTGCTGCTGGGAAAGTGGGAGTGTGCAGACCCCATCTCAATGCATGTGGAACCACAGCCTAATTGTAGTAAATGCTGTAAAATTTTTACATGCAATAAACGTACAGAACCTCTAACAGAGTGAAATCCATGCAAAAATACATTAAACCCCAGAAAATTATTAGGAAATCTATTTCCTAGAACACCAGACTTCCAGTGCTTTGAAAGAAAAAATGTAGCAGAAAACAGCTCAGAAAAAAATAACAGTTCTGCCATATCTACTTCCTTTAGGCCAAATAAATATAAATTTCAGAAAATTGATAAGCTCCATTTAGAAAAGACTTAAAGAGAACGACCTAATTTAACATATTTTGTTGGGATTTCTAACGAATTTTCTACTCTGTCAGAAGGAAAGTAGAACACAACTTTCACCATTAGAAGATGCATGAGCATGTGCACGCACTCAAGCCAAAGCTGACACATGGTGTTCCCCCTCTTCCAGACTGAGGGAAATTCCCATACCTCAAGAAACAGGATAGAGCAAATCTTGACTTCAATGTAAAGCCTGAATAAATGGCTGCACTTATAGAATCTTTACAGAGGATAGCTGGGACACAAACGCTATCACTTCATGGCAAAGAGCACAGGTACTGCGTTTCTCTCAATCCGTAGCTCTGGATTTGCTTGACATGCACCACGTGTGCTTCAGAGTATCACTCAAATGGAGGAAGAACTACCAGTTAAGTCCAGCTCTAGGTTCAAGAGACACAGGATTTGATTTTGGTCTCAGATTTTTTTATTACCCGGTGAAATTCACTGTATGAGAAACAACTAAGGAAATAATAAACAAAACAAAACAAAAGCAGTTTTTCCTCCCTTAAATCAAAACCACTGTGCCAGCCTGGAAACTCCTCATGACAACACGAGCCCAAGACAGAACAATGTCATGGTCATTTATGATAAGTCACAGACAATGAAATTAATATTTCCTAAATAGGAAAGCAGAAGTCTGACAGGAAACCAAGATTCTGCCATGATGTTGTTCCAAAACATGCCAGAATGAGCAATCAGAATAAAAATAAAATTGTGCAGCTTTTCTGATGACCTTTTGGTGGTCCATCTAAGCTGCCTGCAGAAATGTATGAAAGGAGAGTAGTAAACTTTTTTAAATGAACACTGATCCATTTCTTACTTGCTGTGTCATTTCTCAATGAATGTACGTGGATTTGTAAGAGGAGCTTATACTTAAAAACTGAAGCCAAATTCTACAGCTTAGAGCTTTCCAAGTGGAAAGGCAAGTCCATGGCAACACACATGAATCCAGTCTGTGTGTATGCATACCTGGCCTCATTTTCCTTCAGCTGTACTCCATTGCTCTTGAGCAAAATTTCTCATGATTTCCAAGGATTTGTTTTCTCCATCATAACACTGGTGCTGCAGTTTGCACTTCATACACATGGTTAGGTAGCTCTAGCAACTTTACAAACTTGCATCTTCTAACATTATGAGCCGGCACCGCTTCTTTCGACAATTTTTGCCCAGTGAGTAATTAGCTAATGTACAAGCACAGTGAGTCATCATAACCACTCCCCTGTTACTGTCATAAAAAGAAATAACCATTCCTTTATTAATATTCAACAGTTGATAAGGATGGCTTTTGATGTATGCTTAAATTTTACTTTGTGTGTTATTCTAAAAGACTGGAATTTAGATGTGTTTTTAAAGGAATTTTTGCATTCCAGTTATAAAAAAAGTCATTTGTTTTAAATTTTATGTTCAACAGCTCACTCCTTGTTTACAAAAATGTCCTGCTTAAAACATTAAAATAGTGAATCAGAAAATGGATGCTCTAATTTTCTTTCTAAATAAATGAAAAAAAAATAAAAGAAAATGTAATAAAAAGATAAAGCCTTCATAGAGAATTGCAGCAATTATATCTCCACAGCTACAATATAACACAAAACTTTGCAAAGGCTTTGATTATTGAACCATGGCTGAAGTGAATAATTTGGCTTTCACTAAGAAAACAAGCACATTCATTCTCACCACAATGGAGAGAGGCAGTTTTAATTAAACCTTATCAAAAGATGAATAAAGAATAAACTCAATACCCATTCCACAGGACTCTATTTTCATCTGTTTAGTTTAAGCTTGCCATGTTCATGCAATAATTACCCACTGTCCAAGGATTGCTGGAGTTGTGTTAATGTTGGTAAAGATTTAATTAGTTCAATTATCTGGAGAGTATTGAAGGCTCAGCACAGTACCAATTTCTTCAGGCTTTATACATACCTCAGATCAAAATATATTAAACTGGAATATAAGTGAACAAAAACCCCTTACTCTTTCACTTCAACTACTGAATGAGTGTGTGTTTAATAATTTTAATAACCTCATTTTAAAACGAGGTTTCAGAAATAGAATATGTAAACTGCAACTCACCCATTCTTCCAGATCGACTCTTTTCTTTTTCCTGAGTCAGCTTATTAACATATTTTAACCAAAATTAATTTTACTTTAGAAAAGAAAACCCAATACTCCTTTACACAGGAAAAAGTACAGTTCCTTTTACATTCCCCCCCTCCCACTGCCTACATATTTTACGTCTTTCATGGAAAGTGAGGCATCTAAAAAGCATTGAAAGCAGTGACACAGACAACTGTTTCAATCTGTCAGACAGCAGGGACAGACAGTGGGGATCATTGCAGAAAATAGCGCGGCCCCCCAGCGGCCTGACCTTCCTGGTGGGAAAGTGAACACGGCGCGGTGCTTGACAAGCTCGCCAACAAAGGAGGATATTTAGTTCCCCCAAATTCTGACACGCTTCTCACAGGAAAAACGCAAACTGGGACGAGGCGTTGTCGACTCTGCTAACAAAGGGTCATTTCTAATTGGGGATTGCACCGTTACCGCGAAACAATAAAGGAAGAGAGGAAAAGTGGAAACATTACTGCACTACATGCAGACTGTAAGCCTTGGACTGAGCCTGGTTCCTATTTTTTAAAACTGTTCAACTCCATATTAGATGGTATTCGAGACACGAGCCCTCTGGATCTGTATGTGCGGCTCCTACTGCCTTCAGTGGGAACAGAGCCCAGGAATGGGAGCGTTAGAAGATCTCCCCCCTGTGTTACTAAAATATTATCATTAGCTATTCTTTAGAAGGGATGTTTGAATAAACCACATTCATTTTCCTGTAAGGTTTAGATGACATGTTTATTACTGCCATGGTCCGTCCTTTGTTTTCCCAACACTGTGTTTTGGACTATGAGTTCTTTACAGCCAAGGAAGGCTGCACAAAGCTGGCCAGCACACGAGAAAGTCACAGGAGTTTATTTCCTTGAGGAGGTAAAAACTGTAGGAGGATGTTATCATGTTCTTATGAAGCAATAAAAACTCATTAGTTAATATAAAAGTAACCGTTAGGAAATTGCATAGTGCATTATATCCCAGCCAGATTCAAACTCTCTATTTGCCTCTGTAGAGAGGCAAAACCTACTTTACAGGTGGCGCTGCTATGCTTCCCAGCAGTAAATACCATTTGGTAAATAACCCTCGTAACACACCGTACCCTATTTCCTACTACTCACATCAGGCAGAAAAATATAAACACTTCAAGGCATAAATTAAACTAATAAAAGAAGGCGTTAACTGCACATTGAGTGCCAGCTGATGCCCCAATGCAGCTCCCATTTTGGCCAAAATTTGATCTCCTCTTGCAGTTTTCTCTAGGGTGGAAGAGAAAGGGAGATGCTGAAATTCAATCAGGCTTTTCTTGAGTCCAGATGGCAGATAATGCTCAGCAAGCAAATGGACACAGCACATTTTCCATCAACCACCTCCCCTTTCTGGCACTTGATTTTTAAGCTGCATCAACACTCTGAAGACCAGAGGTGCCTCGGTGCTCTGTGGCCCATCCGTCCCAGACTGGCTTCTGCCTCATGTTTCTGTGAGGTTTTATGGCAACCATGCGGGAGCAAACAAGGTGAACGGATGATTAAGTATTTAATGATTCACATTTGTCGTAGCTGAACAAAAACTAAGCTGAAACACCAGTGTCTGTCTCTGGGTGAGCATAAGGAAGCATCTGAGGCTAAAAAAACCACCAAACAAGTCACAGCATGTACAACTGGGCGTCAAATTGCATCATATGTGTAGTCATTTATTAATACTAAAAGGATTGTAATTTCTTTCCGTAATTGTAACTATTAAACAACTGCAGAATGAACACAAATATATCCATAGAGATATATACAACCTCATATTCTTTGGTATCTTAGAAATTGCTTCATGTTCTTTCCTAGAATTTGGCCAAGCCTTAAAGATAGTACTTATTTTTATTATAGAAAATTCAAGCTATATTCAAGCAAGGACTTTGCTGTCCCTTACACTCTCAAAGCATGACAGGGAAACACACTTTGCTTTACAATGACTGTTAACTACAAAGCTGATAAGAAAATGAGCTAACTAAATATGTACAGATATATTTACAGAAAAAAATTATAATATATAGACTATTTCCACAAGTAACGTGATCTTTACTGTGATCCACATAAATAATTAAATATTATCTAAAATCTTTAAGATTAAAGTAATCACACAAAAATCACAGCAACAAAAAGCAAAAGCCGTCTGTTTCAGGTGCTACACTGTTAGATGATCTATTTGGTCCCTAAATATTAATTATATTCCTGAGATGATACAATTTTTCCCATGTGAAAACCTTGGAAGGTGGTAGTATACCCTGTACGTGGATAGTCATTCCAAAGAGGAGTAATTTGCTTGCAAACACTTTTAAATAGGTTTTGGTTTTGAAACACAAATCTCTTTTTTAATCTGGAAAAGTTGTAAGCATGGACTGGTTCTGCTACAAATCATCTACAAAAGAGGTTTAGTTTGGGGCTCATCTCTCAGGTGAGAAAAATATTACAAAGTGCAGAAGAGATCTTAGTAAAGGCACAATCCTTTATCCCAACTAAATTTTAAACCACTGTCTTTAGTTGGCAGGAAACTGTCTATTTGATTAACAAAGAGCTGTTTTGGAAGAGGCTGCAAGAATTTGGCTGACTTAAGCCTGAAGGGTATCTGATTTTTCTGCTCTCTCAACTTTGAGAACACAATTCTCGTTTTTCTCCTAGTCTGAAAACATTTTGTGATATATAAGTTCAGCCGAGAAGTATCAGGGAACTTTGTCTACACCAAAGAAGGAACTTTAGGGTATTTTGTGCAGATAATGAAAATAACTTGTTCAGTTCTGCAGTGTAAGTCATTTTTACCACACAAATTCCCTGCTTTTGTGTTAGCAAAGAGGAATACTTTGAGTCTTTTGGTCTAGAGGATCTTCAAACAGACAATAGTGTGTAAACAATCCCAAAGTACATAACTTTACTAGACCAACCTCCAGTCTGTGAGCAAGGGCTTCAGAAAGGCCCCTTCATCAGATTTCCTTCTGCTCTTCACCCTGAACAAAGCCTTGGCTGACAATACCGAAATCTCCTCCTTTCTTCGGATTAAACCCTCTTTGCAGGAGAAGTATGCAAATGCTCTGCGTGCTTCCCTTGCTGAGGCTACTCTAACCCAGCTATCTTTTCACTGTCTATTTTACTCCAGCAGACCATCCCACCGGCTGACAGGGAGACCAGCCTTCCAATTCAATATCTTTCACAACACTGACAGTTGGATGCTGGGGCCTGCCACCAACTCTAAAAGGAGCTCATTTAGTCATAATTAACTATTCCCTGCATATTTCCTAAGGTATGGTAATTGTGCTAAAAGCCAACAAGTGAAGCATTCATTCTGGTTTTCTTTTAAACTTTTATTTTTCCACAGCAGTCTCTTTCTCTCCCCTCCTTTTTTTTTTTTTTTTTTTTTTTTTTTTTTTTTTAATATCTTTTCTTTCTTCCTTTTCCTCCTCCCTGGAAACATTTAGAGTAGAGAAAAGGAATGACAGTGGAGATATAGCGAGCTGCAGAAAACTGTGATGTAGGCAGTTCAAAAGGCAAAGTCTGCCATACGATACAGGACCCCATGGCAGCACTGAGCTATTCAGCTGGGTAAAACATAAAGACAAATGAAATGAGTAGAATAAAGCTATGTCATTAATACAGAATGATGGACATCCTATTTGGGTAACAAGGAATCATGAATATACATTTCTAATTCCTTAGATATGGTGATACGTGATCTCTGTTTCCATTAGCACCAGAGTATTTATGTATTTGCTCGACCTAAAATCTTCAAGAGTTATGCAGATATAATGCCCTTTACACACTACTCACCCCCCCTCCCCACAACACACGCACAGACCGCGTCCCAGCGTGCGCAACGGAGGTTCTCACAGGAAGGACTGCGGGATCCAGCCCTGTACGCAGACCTCGGTTATTTCTCTTGAGATGGAATGTCTTGGGAAGCTGACATGGATTATTTACCTTAAAAGGCAAAATGTGACCTCGAGTCTGCCCTTATCTGTTTTCTGGTTGAGGTTAAATGAAGGAAGGGCTGACAGCACTCTCCGTTTACTTACTGACTTTGCTGGAATTCTTTTGCCTTTTAGAAAGTTTGGGACATATAGAATACCTATCCACCATAAATGTGCGTAGTCCATATACAAAAGCAAATGAAAACAAAGCTAAACCTCTTCACATTCCAATCTCTTTTCCACTTGGATGTGCACCAAGAGCAAAGAAATCACTGGCTTCTGCAAAGAATCCACGATGTGGCTGGGGAGGGGGGCGGGTGTTAACGTTGCAAATTCAGCAACTGTGGCAAAAGGGGCAAATGTAGGACTGAGGTTCCTTATGATTATATGGCATTTTTCCACTGCCACGAAATGTGACAGACCTTCCAAGAATAAGGTGAGTAAAATCCGCAGTCTACAGAATTTACATTCAAGGTTTCAGCCATAATATAAGAAACAAGTGAATTAAAAAAGTGAGTAAAAAAGTGAATAAAAAGTGAATAAAAATAATTTTATAAAAGTGAGTAAACAAAGAAAGAGATAAGTGAGAGGGGGGGCAAAGTATCAGACAATAAGGTCATAGAACCACTCATTTTACTTATGTTCACATACTAATGATTCTAGTTTCACTTTTTAGTAGCATACACCTACCTTTAGCACATACCCTTATACTACATTTGCTTTAAACTTGTATAATAGTTTAGAATAAAAAGATTTGCATTTTTTTTCTTCAAACACTAGAGTACAACCACATTTTAAAGAATGAATCTTAAAGACTAAGCTGGGTAAAATGCTTCTAAAATCCTTTTCCCCTCCCTTTATTTCTAGACCATACCGAATTTGTGGATCAATGTGGTTTGTCATGGCAGGCAAAAACACACTAAGAGCCAAGCCGGCAAGCTGTTGCATATGGTATTCAAATCAAGATGGTTAACTACTTTATCATCACAGTCTGATATTTTTATTTTCTTAGAAGAGGAAGTTTAGATGGGAAGTTGTTTGTTCAACTTCTGTGAATCATCGAGATCACAACACACAGTGGATTAACAACAGAAATTCAGAGCATCCAGTAAAAGTTTCTCTCAATAGATAAGAGCTGACATTTTTGATGTTTTCACAATGTTAGCAAGAAACTAGGCTTGTTTTCATGCAGATAAAATACATGAGCAACACCAGATAGATAAGAAGCTTTGCAGATTTCACCTGGTGGAGCTTGTGCTTTTCTGTCCGCAGCATTCTAGCTGCTCCTGAGCAGCATTGCTTCCTACAGTCCTGCAACTGGAGATTTTTTTCCTACCTCTTATGATTCTTTAAGTACTCGTGCATCCGACTGAGTCGCCTTTACTCTCTGCCTTCCACAGTAACTCACAGAGAGAAAATTAGGTTTCTAAATCACTCTGCTCCACTGAGGTACATTTCAAACCCCTTTATAAATCCCCAGGTGTGCTGCAGGTTCTCTACCCTGCATTTAGGAGTCTGGCAGAAGGAGAGATGGCTACGTCCTGCACATGGTGACATAAGCAATGCTGTGACTTATTAGTAATGCTCCTACTTTTGATACCACACAAGCTGATACAGTAGTTTCCCAGACAACAGTGAGGTTTGGAGATGATTTTGGGGAGCGACAAGTACAACCTACACAAGAGAGCAAGCCCAGGACTTGACAATTCTGAAAGTGTCAGCTTTTAAGTTCTCTGAGGAAATATGGCAAGGCTTAATGATCCAAAAGCAATGCTCCATCTGCTAAGAAAATCAAAATCGAGACTTATGCATAAAGTTCCCAGTCAAGGATTTTGACAGGGTCAGGTCAATGTGCCTCGATCTATCTAAACATACCTCTATAAAGATTTAGTAATATATGTAAATAGCTTATGGGATACTTAATGTACGGGTAGGACTTAGTAAAAAAAAAGAAAAAAAAAGAAAAAAGTGGTGAGGCAAAATCTTAGAAAAGGATTTTGAGAGAGGGATATCAGTTTACTGCAGCCCATGGTTAACAATACAGATGGAAAAAAGATTAAAAAGTGAATGATACCAAAGTCAAGGACCACAGACACACACTAGAAAAATGACACGGCCCGGTCCTAGGGTCAGCTTGTGGATTGTTTTATACTGCCCTATTTAATTTGAAATATAATACATAAAATGAAAGTTGAAATATTACTGATTGAACAATGTTTCAGCAGCGGCTGCTCACGTTACATAGAGCTGTTTAGATGACCTCAGGCCTCACTGGATTTTCCCACATGCTCTGTGCATCCACCTCCCTCAAAAAGAGACACAGGCAATTAATTCAGCAAGTGTTCTTACACACAAGGAATGATAAAAGGATTCACTGACATGGAATATGGACCATGTGTCAGAGCTGCTTCTCAGCTGAAAAGTGATTCACAAAGATGGGTAACTTCATAGTATGCACACTAGCAAGTTCCAGTGACTTCTCAGAAATTTGGGGGAGAAAAGCAAAGATGTACAAAGCAGATGATGAGTATGCAATTCTCCCACTAACTGCTCCTGCCTGATCTTCACTAGAGGGTCAAGGAACAAACCAGGATTTATTTAGGGTAGAGAATGACAAACAACGGCAGGAATAATAAGTCTGAGGTATAGTGAGGTATTTACTAATTTCCTCCTGGCTACTATTCTTCATTTGGATTATGAAATTCCTGGAAGCTAAGAAAATACTGAGTCAGCTTTGAAAAACCAGAAGTTATCAGGTTAAAAAAAGAAATAGAGGAGGGATGGTTAAATTCCTTCTTCTCTTCCAGGCTGTTTCTTTTACTTGCCAGAAAATGTAGATATGTGGGAAATATTAGTTGTTCAACTATTTTCTTCTAATTCTGAGTGATAACTTCTTTGGTCATGAACTTGGGACTGTACAGGTCACTAACTTGTGACACACACAGTCCTAGGAAAGACTTATCTGCACTCGCCTGACTTCACAGCCAAAATATCCTTCTGCTTGCGTCCAAGCAGAGGCTGCCAGATGCAGATAGATGTGATAGTCACCACAGGTCCCTTCAGTATACTGAGGGCTAAAGACTGGCCTGTCTGTCCGGTGCTTACTGGCTCTTGTCTGTACTCCATTGAGCTAACAGACTTGGAGATTTCCCAGAGAGCTTGCTCTCTTTTCTGAATAGAAGTCTAATTTTCAAACTCTATTCAAATAATTTATATGTATATCACCCAAACAAAGCACCAGAGCAGACATTGAGTAGTGAATACCTTCTGAACTTTTCAAACTAATTTCCCACTCTTTACTTAAATAGTAGGTGGACACCTGGAGAGCTACCCAAGGTGGGAAAAATTCTCACATGGGCTCTGCATAGAGGGTATTTTATTCTGACATTCTGCCCTATTTATTGAACTTTGCAAAGGACTGAGCCTGTGCATTCACTAGCACACACTACAGCAGCCTATATTCACACTGCCTATCTGAAAGAACTTTGCACTAAAAAGTTATCTGAAAGCTAAAGAATGCCAGTGTTTACAGCACTTTAGTAACTCTTCTTTTTGGCAAACTGGCAGACTGTTAATGCTGAGCTTTTTATGTGAAACACAAAACAGAAAACACTCATCTGTAAGTCTATGTACAAATATTTTGACTAAGAAAGTCCTTTTAAAAAATCTGATTCTGATTCATATTAGGTGGAGAAAGGGAAATTCAGCAGCCTGTGGTTACTCAATAAAGCAAACCCTTGCTACTACATTACCCACTTTAAAACTTTGATGGGTGGAAGAAAATGAAAGATGAAAAAAAAATCATCAAAGATCCAAACACTAAGCAAACATTCCTCAGCATTCAACCAAGAGACTGCTTAAGCATGAGCTGCAAACTTCTGAGAAGTACACGTTCAATATATAAAAGATGAAATTCCTTAACAAGAAGATATATGGTTTTCAAAACAGTTCTTCAGGAAGAGCTTGCAGCCTTTAAATCTCATTTAGTCAGCCTGAGATGGTGGTGGTGTGTCTATGCTAGTTTTGATAAGGGAGTCAGCCCTGCTCCCATTGCAGTCTCTGGCATTCTCCATTGTCTTCAGGAGGAGCACAGCCAGACTCAAAGCCTCACAAAGATACCATAATAAAAGACTCTGGAAGGTACCATGATCCCATCTTATTTTCTTAATACTTCTGAAAAGAACTATGGCCGGGGGGTGGGGGCTGGGAACAGGGGACAGGGGGAACCTATGCAGTTCATTTCTACTGATATGCACTATGCTTTTTATGTGAAAATACAGACCAGTGAAGCAAATGAACGGTTAGCAACATTAATAGCAAGGGGCTAGCTAAACTGCCTGGGATTAAGAGTTTGCCTGCAATTGTACCACTGCGGAATGTCTCAGAGAAGAGTAAGCATTTTGGAATGCTAATATTTTATATAAGTCCACGACAGGCAGCAGACCCTGTAGTCTTCGTTTCAGATTAAATTTTATGCACAAAACCCTTATTTGTTTTAAAATCCATACTTTCTAAGGGTGTGTAGTGTTTCCTGGAAATGAACTTGCAATTGGCATTGCATTCTGATTTTATCCAGTCTAAGCATTAAAAATGAGCTCTGTTACAATTCAGCTTGCAACAGAAACATGTCCTTTTACAACAGCAGCTTGCAAAAAAACCCCAGCTCCACTGCATCTAGAAAACAAAACACTGTGCTGTGTTAATAATGAATGCAGCTCATCTCTACCACGTTCTGTTAAATTGCTAAAATTGCCCAGATAAACCATTTGAGAGTATGTCAGGTTTAATTAATACAACATGACCTGATCATTTCCACAGCTGGGAAGAAAGAAGTTGGCATTCTTTAAACCCAGAGCTCAACCTGGAGATTATGCTAAATCGCTTCATTCATAGTCCACACTCCTCCGCACATGTCAGGAGGACAGCATTTGTCCCCTCTAGTGATAAACAAATTATACATGAAATCAATTCCACTTCACAATAATTTTCCCTATTGGGTATTATCTTTCCTCCTCTGCTCCCTCCAGTTAAGCTTGCATCCTGGAACTTGCTAATGAGCTGGGGGCTCTCTGTTCCAGGTGGCACCCCCTGCCTGGAAGTCATGACATTTCCCATTTCGAATGCTGCTGGCATTTTTCGACAGCTCCTGCTAACTAGCCTTTTTGACCTGCACTAAGAGGAACTCATCTGATCGAATCCTCTAACCTGCCAATCATGCCAGCAAATGATCTTCACAGTCACTCCCAAGGCAGGAGGGGGACAAAAAGGGAGAGCGAGATGGGGGGAGCGAGGGAGAAAGCTGGCGAGAGAGTGATGGAGCAGGCACACAGGCAGCCTCAGCAGCGACCTAATGAGAGCGCTTTGAGTCTCGGAGGCAGCTGAAACATTGAAATACTGGTGGGAAAATTAGGACAGAACTGAATGCCTGGTGCTGTAATTATTGATTTCTTTCCACTTTGAGATCATTTCGAGAGCAATACCTCCGAGATGTGCCATTTTCTGGAGAACACAAGTTAATTTTTCCACATAAATAAAAACCAGATATACTTTTCCCTGCCACCATCAATATGCAAACCTCATAATTCTGCTCTGCCAAATGGCGTTCTTTACAGAATTAATTAGGAGCTGTAAGCTCGTTAAATGAGTGTCTTTACCTAGGGATGATTATGAATATTTTTTTGTTGTTGATGCAAGCCATAAATAGCATTTTTAACCTGATTTAAATGCTGGCAGCATTTACACCTCTGTATGTACGAGTATCTGCACACCAATACATAAAACAACAAATACAGTATCTACATAGTCTAGATGTGACTTTGTGGGCTGAAACCAAGCAGAGTCATGATAATGACTCAGTTGTTTTGATTTTGTTCGTTTTATGATGTGACAGATTCCTTACTGATGAACGTTTCAAGCACACGAGGACAGATTTAATTATGTAGATTTTCTTAGCCTTCAGATAACTAGTTTTGTTCTTAATCAAACTTAGCAGGTGGACTGTAAGCTAGCTAGATTTTGATACACATGCAATGCACATACTGAACAAGAGAAGCATTAAAAGCACTACTACAGTAAAAATTTCAGGGAAAAAAAGGCTTACACCATATTACATGCTGTGACTGTATTGTTCCAACATACATGATAGAAAATATAATGCACAATCAGTCCTTACATTAATGTCAAAAGACAGTTACAGAAAATGCTGTACGGAATTGATAGCTAAGTACTAATGGCAGAGAATGATCACCCCTACTTACTAATTCAAAATACATATATGCTCCAAAACAACATTAATAATTTATAATGAGACCACAAAATTATGGAAATACCCAATAGTATTTCCGCTTCTTAAAACATCTGAAGATACTGTTTCGGTGTTATTCTTCTATATTATATATTTTTATTGGAGAATTTAGTATTTTTTCCTGATTTTGGGGGGTTTTCCTCCTTAGACTTTTCATAGCAGTTTAACAACAGGAGCATGTTGGAAACTATACATACTCACCCTGACTTATGGGGCAGAATATATTACTGTATTTTTATTAATTGAGTTGTAAACAATTGCTGCATTTTTAGGCAAGAATCTCTCCACAACTTGTAGTATTCAGTGCACATTTACTTTAATGGCTGTTTCCTTCAGAGCCAATTTTGCAGTGGTTGGTTTAGTTTCTTTGTTTCATGGAGAATCAGGCAGTGTAAACTACAGGCTCAAAATAGCAACACAAAGCTTGCTCTCCACGGAAACAATTCTGGTATATGGCATTACTAAATTTTTTTTTTTTGTTTATGATTTGGCTGAAAGTAAAATGTTAATTCTGAAAGCTGCAAATGATGCCTAAGAGGCGATGCCTCTCATTAGCTTTGCCGTCTCTCTGGGTTACGGGCCGTGTGTCAGCACTGGAAGCCTCTGCTTTGTCCGGAAACCTCAGTTTCTCCCCTTCAGTGGTTCCACTTTTCCTCTTAGACAAAGCCTAACTGAGGAGTCACGTGAGGAAATAATCCTAAAGGAGAGGTGACTGTCCATGGGAGAATACGGAGAGTTTAGACTCGCTTTGCCTCCCTCCCAGTCATTGTCATTTATACATTGTCCTCTCCACATTCAAATGTCATCCCAGACTATCAGCCCACTGCAACTCAAATAGCCTTTCATGCCTAGACACTTCTTAAAGCATCAAGGGACCACAAAGACCATCTAGTGGGAATTGCCTGCTCTCCCAATATTAATAATACAATACAGTGCACTTATGGCACAGAGGATTCCACCTTCTGTCTCCTAAATTTGAGAACTGGAAAGACAGATAAACAGCCCTGCAACTGAGCACGTGCATTCATGCAAATATCATCTTTCCTACAGCTTAAGTAACTGTTAAATTAAAAGCCTCTGCACTAAAAATTATTTTTAAATGAATCTTCACAGTGCTGAAAGCAAGTTGTCATGCATTAGAAATGAATTGAAAATAGGCTTCAGACTACGCAATGGTAGAAGAAAATATAATACTGTCCCTTGAGAAAAGTTCATCCGCAATAGCAGTAATGCTTCCTTTTTCTTCTGCTAGCTCTGCAGCAGATTTGGCCACGAAACATTGCAACTTAAAAAAAACCCATGCCAGTAAGTATGTAGTCACTAATTTCACAAACAATAACATGGAGTATATAATTGCAAGGAAGACATCAATCTCTCCTCGACACAGAGGTTTGCAATACTTGTCCTGCCAAGTACAGTAGGTAATAATAAATCACAGAATATCAGGGATTGGAAGGGACCTCAAAAGATCATCCAGTCCAATCCCCCTGCCAGAGCAGGAACACCTAGGTGAGGTTACACAGGAAGGCGTCCAGGCGGGTTTTGAATGTCTCCAGAGAAGGAGAATCCACAACCCCCCTGGGCAGCCTGTTCCAGGGCTCTGTCACCCTCACTGAGAAGAAGTTTCTTCTCATATTTAAGTGGAACCTCTTGTGTTCCAGTTTGTACCCACTGCCCTTTGTCTTACTCTTGGTTGTCACCGAGAAGAGCCTGGCTCCATCCTTGTGACACCCACCCTTTATATATTTATAAACATTGATGAGGTCACCCCTCAGTCTCCTCTTCTCCCGGCTAAAGAGACCCAGCTCCCTCAGCCTCTCCTCATAAGGGAGATGCTCCACTCCCTTCATCATCTTCGTGGCTCTGCGCTGGACTCTCTCCAGCAGTTCCCTGTCCTTCTTGAACTGAGTGGCCCAGAACTGGACACAATATTCCAGATGCGGTCTCACCAGGGCAGAGTAGAGGGGAAGGAGAACCTCTCTCGACCTACTAACCACCCCCCTATGCAAAGTCCTCCTCTCTCTGTCCTGCTTCCTTTCTTTTCCTCTTCTGCCTTCATCCCTAAAGAAACTCCCAAACTACCTCTCCTCCTAGAGTGCTGTCCATCATTGTAGAAATCCTGTTCATGCTCACTTATTTCCAGGCATAGTTGCTGTCGTGGTGTTTTGCTCTACAGATGGGACAGGCTCTCAGCACAAGTGTTCAGCTGGCTTAGCAAGACTGTGAGGAGACTTTCACTGATTCACCTTCCACACCTCTGTGCATTAGGTTACCAACTCTGAACAAGGAATTTTACAATGAAAGGCATAAGACTGCATATTCCACTACTTATAACAAGTGTAATTAAGTGAGGGTGCATTTCACATGACAACAAAGGCGAGCTATGGCAGTACTGACACAGGAACACCACTGAACACATTTTCAAGTCCCATCAAGTCCCTGGTCAGGTGGTGGGTTCCCTTTACTGTGCCACACTGGGTGGCATGGTGGACTTCTCTAGGGATGGTTTCTCCATCCTCAGTCACCGCGTGTCACTTCAGGGAGATGGGAGAATTATATGAAAACAGCCTTGCGCTGGCCAGCTATCCACTCAGTCCATTTCAGCCTCTGCACAGAGTTTACTGAATACAGGGGGCTTTTCTTTAGGGCTGAATAGAGGGCAAAATTCAGTCCATAACTGACTTTAGACTAGTAGAAACAAGATAATAAATTCCTAGATATCAAGAGGAGAATGTAGACCAATGCCTGGAGCTTTTTCCTTGTGTGTTAAATTTAGGGCATATTCTATCAATATGGTGATCTTATTCCTTGATATTAAGTCAAGCACAGCTGGAACAATCTCATAAAACCATTATGTTGTTAACATAGGAAAATAATGGCACTGAAAGTGTTAGAGAGCCAAAACATACCTTGGATCCTGCAGATTTTTTTCCACATTTTACAAAACTGATGTTACAATTTCAACTGTGTTTAGTACTGTCATTACTGGACTCGACCCCAAATTGCTTTCAGCTGCCCACCACAACTGCATCTGATTAGCCTTTTCATGAAAGCCAATTTATGCAAATCCAGTATTAGTTAAATAATTAAACTGACCTCATCACTCATGTATAGACATTGTCTGGCACTAAAAGATGCAAGAGAAATTTAAACCTCCCATCTTCAGCGCTTAGGCTTCCATCTTTTCA
The DNA here is from genome assembly GCF_036013445.1 of Caloenas nicobarica. Lineage (NCBI taxonomy): Eukaryota > Metazoa > Chordata > Aves > Columbiformes > Columbidae > Caloenas > Caloenas nicobarica. Next base: position 24,900,218 of record NC_088246.1, on the reverse strand, counting down.
ACTTCAGCAGCACAATGACTGTTTGTACACATCTATTTGAATTCATCTATTAAAAAAAAGATGTGCATTTAAAAAATGAAACTGTTAACTGGTGTGCTTTCATAACTCTGCTTTTCTCTCCCAAGCCAGGTTTACATAGAAATTCAATATCTCGCACCTATGAAGCACTACTGGCTACTTTTAGCTTTTGATTAAATCAACAATGACAAAATCTGGCTGACACACAGTAAGTCAGTCCAGAATTTCTCTTTTATCAGGCCTTTTTCCACTATAATTACTACAGTTTTATCCCCTGAAGCTGGAAAGATGAAGAGTTAGAAGCACAGTATATGGTTTTCCATGGTGATTCAGCAACGCTGGGATACCCAGGACAGAGAAATGCAGGGGAGTTGTGAATGAGAACGACTTTTCATTGCTGACTGCTGGACACATACACTGCTGGACTACAGATTCCCTGCAGCTCAACTAGGGCAAAGCAGGCAAAAATTATGTTCCCACACAGCAGTGCAGAAGAGGCACTTTGACACAATTTGTAAATGTAAAACTGAAGATGACAAAAAAAAAAAAGAAACTGTTTGGATGGGGATGCAACAACAGTCATGTCTCCTGTTAGAAAAGAGGAAAAGGTAATTTTACATAACAACTCTGTGCTGCTGAACATTGTTGGTCAGAAGCAACTGAATCAGTAACTAGCACTTTTTTGCCATTATAGTGGTAATGGTCACCTCTTCAACTCTATTCTGTTTTACACAGCTGAGCTGACCTGAATGATGCTATCATCCCTTTGACTGACAGTTGCTGGCTTAAATGGACACAGAAGAAAGAATTCAGCATCCTGAGATTGAAATTCAGGATTGCTCAGATGCATGTGCGTGTGGTGAAGCAATACAAATAAAGACCACTTTTTGTTTTGCTCCAGTGAATTGTCAAAGAGATTTAGAAAGCCAGGCGATCTCATTATGGTAATACAGGTTAAATGCTTTAAAAGCATATGGTGTTACCATCCTGAATGAAGCTGTCCCTGCCGGCTCTGGGAAGCAGACAATAGGCCAGAAACACATCTCCTGTCTCTGGTCCACCAATGGGAACCAGGGATTATAAATCACCACAAGAAAACATTGCGTGCTATCTGGTATCAGGTAATGCCTTGTCATTTCAATTACAATTTGACTCATCCTTCTCTAGAGAGAAACAAGCTCTAGCCGTGTATTCCACTGGCCAATGGAAAACACAGCTCTAGAGTTTCTTCTATTTTTGTTTCCATAAAACAATATCTGTAGACATGGGTGAATACAGTATACAATATATCTCAACAACATATGTAGAGATGGGGAGTGCTTCCACACAGATGCTTCCTGCCCATGGGGAAGAAAAAAATACCTGTGAAAACCATCAGGCACAAAATAAAAATGTTTTGCTTTATCACAAAGCTTTAAAGATGCTTGGCTATGGCCAAAAGATTTCTTTTCTTTCTCTCCCAAAGGCCCCATGTAATTCACTGCTGACAGGTTCTTCTGTGTAAAACAGAGCTCATTACCACGTATTTGCTAATTTTCTCCAGTAAGGAGCAGTCTCAGGATTGACCTTGGTAACTCCAAATGTCAGCTCTTTCCCCATGGGCACTGAAATAACATGTTGTCTCTCTCCTGGAGCCCATGACAATGACACAGTGTAGTCCACAAAGACCCTATTAGTAGTCCATGTCTGACAAGGATTATCTAGGTTTTCAGAAACATTTCCTAGGTTACTGCTATTTCAGGGAGTTTCGGGGATTTGTAAGCAGCTATGCTGCAGAAAGGCAGCTGAAGCACAACCAGGTTTCAAAGACAGTAGACATTCTCAGGGATGCACCAGTTTCTTCAGCTGTTCCTCACAGCTATTTCTGAGAGCAGCAGAGGAGCTCTAACAAATGACGATGGAGCTGTTTACAAAGTTACTGCCTTTAGCTTCTCTCCTTCAACAATCTGGCAGAAACTGCTGCTTCCAAAGCTGGCAGATGATGATACTCGCCCGTGTCTCAGCTACTCCTGGGCAAAGCCCAGTGCTTTTTCTTTCCAAATCCTAAAGAAAGGTGGATTTAAATCAGGGAGTGCACTATTAGGGCAGTCACTTCTGGGACATGCGTGGAGACAACAGCACGAGGTGATAATTTCTTCAACTATCACAGCAAGATTTGGTGCAGTTTATTTGTTGGCACTTTATATTTTACTTCATATTCTACCCTGAAAAAAAGGAAATTAGAAACACTTGGAAGGAAAGACCAGGCACAAGACATAAGACTAGAATTTCCTTTAACACCATCAAGGTTCTGGAGGTGGCTGAAGATGTTTCCTTGTCTGGGTTTTTTGTGTGTGTCTTCTAATAAATTCCTTTACAACGTATACATGTATAAAAATACATAAAATATATTTAAAAAACAGAACCATTTCCCTCCATAAATATGTGAAGGATTCAGAGAGCAACTATCTACAAAGTTTTCTCTTTCACAGCTTCCTGGTGGATACTGAAATACTTCAAAATTCCATCCCTTCTTAACTTCCTTACCACCTCTATGTATGCACAAAGTCAATTCAAGATGATGGGTAAAACACGTATGTACCCGCCTTGTCCAGAAGACAAGCTATAAGTATTTGTTTACCTCTGTTGGTTTTCTTTTTCCATAATCTGATATATTTCCTTGCAATATTGGCAGCTTTTAATTTTTCTTTATCCACACTAGCTGTGATGTTGTCTGACCATGCTTGTTGACATTTTAACAGCTTGTACTGTTTGCCTCCATCCCTCTAACTCTATTTGTCTCACTTACCTGTTAACTTCATGGCCCTGGAGAGTTACTGTAATCTTTCCTCTGCCTTTTCATGAATCTTTTTGCTTCACTGAGCCTTGTGAATGGAGACTTTAACTGAATATCTCATAATAAATACTGCTTTCTTAATGCTACTACCCTGCTTATTGCAACTCTAGTCTTCTGCTAGAATAACCGACTCAGCTCCTAACTCATTCATTTTACTGATTGAACATCCTACTTGCCAGTCACTGCTCTACTGTGTAAAATCACAGCCACTTGCTATTCAGATTAAGCCTTCACCAGACCTCCTTTTCACATTATCATAAGTGCAGTCTTTTCTTTCCGACTCATTTCACCCTGCACACTGACTCTTGCTTCCTCTCGCTTGGCTGTCTCATCTCTTTAAAGGTTTCCACCCATCCTAACAATTCATCGCCCAGGTCCAGGTTTCATGTCCACATTTCTTCTGCCTCTCCTGCTATTCCAGTTTCATCTCAGTGCTTTACAAGTAAGAGGACTTCTGTTTGGTACTATTAGTCTTCCAGTATTATCTGCTGCTCCCTATATTATATTACAAGTCAAATACTACGACCAGGAGCTGATCTTTTACTGCACTGTAAGCACCCAACACAACAAAGTCCCAAACTGGATAGAAAATTGTAATCAGTAATGTATACATGTCACAACTTAATATTTGTTAAGTGCCTCCAGTTCTTACACAATGAAAGGTGCTATTCTGTATTAAAGCTGTGGCTGAGTAGCCACAAGAGTACTGCAATGTATGTCAAAAGTACACATGGCTCTGCTTCCTGTTTGCATATAGAATTTTAAGAAGTCATCTGTGTCTGCTTATATGGATATTCAGTAAGAATGATCAAAATGTTCTCTTTTGTGCTACTTTGCATGTTTGTTTGCAAATACAATCTTTCTACTGCATATTGTATAGATGAAAAATTACATTTGTTTGGAAGCAACAGAAAGGAGATTCTGTACATCAGAAATGGGATTCTGTACGTAAGCTTCCACACAAAAGGTCTTTAGCACAGATGGGTATATTCTAAATTTGCTTTAGATGGATGATATGTCACGTTAGAACAGACAAGGTTGAAGAGATGTCTGCAGGGACACAGCCCCAGGAAAAAGTAGGGATTAGCTTGTCAATAAAGATGTAAACAGACTGCTCTGAGGCAGCCCCATTTCTGACATTAGAAAATCTTAAATGGTTTGCTGGCAAAAAGCATGTGCGAAAATTGGGGCAGGCTGTCAAGACCTAAATCAATTTATTTCTGTTTTTCAGTAGTGCTGCCTGTCAGGCAAAGAACCTCCATAACATTACAAAAATTGCACATTCACATACAACAGTAAAACTGAATAGAATTCATTAGGGAAAGCTATATCTGATACTGTAAAGATACACTTCATGAGAATATCAACTATATTTGAGACTACCTTTGAACAGGTACATGAGCAGCATGTGCATTTCTCTCAGCTCCTAAAACTTCCATAAGAAGTCCATTGGTATAATGGACTCAACATGAAAAAGCCATTGTGACTTTAAAAAAAACCAGGCAGGCCTAAGTTTTTGAATGAAATGAATCTGAACTTTGGGTATTTTGTGAAACACCGTGAGTTTGAAACTATTTAGAGAAGCATAATAGGCAAAGCAGCTCTATCAGGGAACACTGCTAATCTGAAAGAGTCTGTCAAGCGGTAAATCTCTCTGAACAAGCACTGGTGTGGTGCATATGGGCAGAAGAGAGTTAATGCTGTGATATGTCAGGGGGGCTGGAGTAGATGACCTTTGAAGGTCCCTTCCACCCCAAACTATTCTATGCTCCTATGGTATAACAACCAACATTCCCTTACTTCGAGTTAGCAAGTAGCCTCTCTACTCACCTGCCCGTCCCAGGTTCTGTTCTACTGTTAGAATATCTGAAGTCATATTACACATTATTTCACTGCTGAATAACTAGGGTTAAAAACGCGGGGTATTGAATGAAAACCATCCAAGAACAAAACCAGATCTAGTAAATCCAGTGATATAGATCAAATTAATTAACACCACAATACCTCTGTCTTTATCAAGAACGTCCTTCTGCTATCAAGGCTACCAAACCTACTAAATGAATCATTTTTAGTCCTTGACCCAAAGTTTAACAACAGGACTGGCAAGAGATATTTTATCTCACCATATCTTACCAGGGAAAAAAAAATCAGTCCAAATTAAAGGCAATCTAGTGTTTAATCTGCTGACACCAACTTCTGCAATATTTTCAACCTTTCAGTGACACCGATCCTGCCTACAAGGCCGGGAACTTACACTCCTCATATTGACCATCTATACTGCAAAACCAGATTATCTGCTTGAACAGAAGCAATTAAAGAAACATGTAGCTGAATTTTATATTTTGTTTCTCTGAAGAGATCGGAAGTAAAGAGTGTTTTCAAAGATATACCTTCCAATAATCATGTCTTACCTGCGTTATCTGTTGTGAACATGGGTATTCTTCAATGTTTGCTGTTTGATACACCTTTGCCATAACTATTGTTTTTTCCAAAGACTCTCATACTTTCTCCAGTCTCTGGCTGTAATCTTACATTCGGAACAGTAAAAATAGAAGACACTGCAAAAAAAGAGTGTCAGTTTAGAAACTTCCATTTTTTCCACAAAAGTAGTAATTTAAAAATAACTAGTTAGCATATATGGCAAACACAACACTCAGTAAATACATACAGCTTTTACATATACCACCATTCAAGTAAGCACTGTAAAAATTTCAAATGGAAAGAACCTGCATTCACTACGATGCAAGGTATACGATGCAAACATTCTCAGTTGCATCCATCTAAAGAAAACACTGTTTCCAGGGTGTGTGTATGTGTGTTTGCTTGTCCTTACACTGATATATAGTTCATATTTTCCATTTTAAAACTTCCTCTCTGGCAGCAATTAGAAATAAGTAACAATGTGAAGAAACGCAGCAAGGTTTTTCAGTGACATCACATATTACATCTTCAAAATCCTGGTGCTAGTTGAACTGAGATATCTTGTTTTACTTCATTTTATTAACTATTAAATTAACTAGGCTTGTTAAAAATACATCAACAACTCAAAAAGCTTTTACATAAAGCAACCTACTTTTGCATGAGCTAGAAAAACTTTGAAGATTTCCACATAACGCCAGGAAACTAATTATTAGTAAACACGATGGTAATAATCACAGAGATCAAACTGAAAATGGTTAAGGACTCACACATTGATGATATAAAAATAATTTCTACTTAGGATGCCTGGTGGGGAAAAATCACTGACTTTTAATACCTTCTGAGAACAAACGTCCATACAAAAATATTCTTGGAGAGCTGTCACTGCATGATTGCATGAGGAAATGGTAATAAACTGTTTAAAGAACTGATGAAGGCTGGAACAGATTTCTTAGTTTTCACAATAACAACTAGAATAGATGTTAGGTTTTTGGAGTTGCTCTTTTATTTGTAAAAGTGAATGCATTTAAAAGACCCAGCTATTGTTTTATGGACAAGATCTTCCCACTGTATTTTTTGACATCTCAACTTGCATTTGATATTCCACTGTCCTTGATAATATACATTATGAGCAGCATATATTCTATGCAAATTAATCAACATGAGCTCTCAAATATCAAAGCAGAAAAGGAGAAGGAATGATTTGTGGGGTTTTTTGTTTGTTTGTTTTCTTTGTGAGTGTGTTTGTGTGTGTTTTTCCAATAGAAAATAGCAAGTACACATATTTAGTAAAAACAGTTGATCTGACAATTACTGCCCAGGTCCGAGATGAATGAAGGCTGTGTTTCTTCATCAACTGTATTGTATTCCCAGATAATATTTTTTTTAGCAGAATTGCACAACTCTTACCTTTTTAATGTAATATTTTTAAAAACTGAAAGTGCCTAGATGGTAGACAGACCTCATCTGGAAACTGAATTTCTAATTCAGTTGAAATGATGCCTTGACTGGAACGCAAACTGAATAAAAAATAAAAATTTTTCTTCTCACATAAACTCACTTTGCACACATTTTTAGAACAAAACACAAGATCGAAATGTTATCCTGTAAAATATTGCATAGAATATAAATACATAGTACTAAAGTCAAAACAAGAAGAGAAAGTGAAACACTTCTTTTTGACTTTTGCAACGTAGACAGAGACAGCATACTTTTGTGAAATACTGTCATTCCAAAGAAACAATATTTTCTGATGGAAAAATAGTTTGACTTTTTTTTTTTCCCTCTCTTTTTTTCTTCCTTCACACCTGGGAGCCTTTTCTTGGCTTTTAGTGCTAAATCCTGAAACATAGTCCATGATAAATACACCAGAGATTTGTAAAGTAACATTACTGTCTTGATTAGGAAGTGGTAGATTTTGTCTGTACACACGGTCCTGTTGTGCATAAAATCTCAATGTATTTAAACCTACATTTAATTAACTATCAATAGCAAGTCCTTCCCAAAGTAAAATGTTAACCCAGAAAACTACAATCACAAAAATTGGTAATTTGACTACACAGTAAACATTTTCCCAACTCTCCAAAGTATATGACTTCTTTGTTTTGTAAATATGTTTACAAGTATATCCAAATCACGCTAAATAGAAATGATTGTAGTATTTGATACTGGGATTGTCCTTTCTTGCATCTGGATTTATGCTTCATAATGATTATCTACTAGACACAGAAATAGTCTTTCTGTAACTCGAAATTTTACTGGAGGCATTTAGAAGAACCTTGCTTTAAAATATAATGATTTTTCATCTTTATTCTCCCCCCTTCAAAAGGTTTCACTGCTCCTGATGTTTAACGTTATGCAAAGACGTGTTTCTGCCAATGAATATCGCCTTATGGTTATGCTTCTGCAAATAACCTGCTGTGAGCTGATAAAAGGATTAATGCAGCCAAAATTCTTAATCTGTGAAATTACAAATTAAATTCTCATATTAAAAATACCACCCTGAGGTATTTTTTGTGGTTTTAATTCCCCTCTGGTGTTCTGCATACATTGTGCTTGTTAATGACTAGGACAAGACTGTCTCTGCTGGCAGCCTGCTGCAGAGTGATAATGTGTAGGCATTTACTTCACTGATAGAACTGGATTTAGCCACTGACTGATAAACTAAGTGGCAAGTGGGTAATAAGTCCATATTAACAGAAAAGTACTACTGCAGAATTCAGAATTCAAAATCCTGGCTAGACTAAATCACACAGTTAAAAGGATTGAGATGTCACCGCTGCAGAGTGATTTTTGTTTTCCATTTAGTGGAAAAAGGAGAAATGAACTGGCATTCTTGATGTTTCATTAGTCCTGAAGAAATGAACCTCTTTGCATCAGTTCCAGCAAAGGCAGACTTTCAGCAGCAGCCTTAATTTACTCCGCATCTTTTGCATTTTCAGCTTTTAAAGTACTACAGTCACCAAACTGACTGGTGGGTTAGCAAGGCAGAAGAAGAAACTGGGACTCTTTTTGCAGAGCAAGGACACATTCTATAATAGAGCCAGTGATGGATGAAAATTAATGGTGCTAGTTTGATTTTAACATTCATATGCTGCAGAAGGGAGGGTGCTCTTCAGAGCAGAGTTGGGAGTAGGGTACTTGGGCAGCCAGGCCACAGAACCAGCTCAAAATGTGACTACAACAGCTGGCGAGGTTGGAAAAGATAAGCAGAAGTTTTCATACTGACACCGACGTAAACAGAATCTATTGTGGATTTATATTCACAGAGGGAACTCAGTTTAACAAGCAAACTTTAAAGTCAGCCATAGTTATACACACACATGCTATTGTTCCATCTCTGAGATTTTTTTAGGTCTTTTGCTAGTGGTTGTATGTTTGAAAGCAGAAAATAACGTACACTGATCTAATGCAAGCATGCTTCTCTTTACCACACTGAATTAAAGCAAAATGCTGATTGTTATTCCCCTGTGTAACCTATTTTTAATAACAGAACCATCTCTGAATCAAAAACATCATGCATGATAATATTTTTCCCCAGAACAAATAGTAGTATGCTTTCAACAATGGAAAACGATATGGACAGGTATGATATAAATTATTCACAGTTATTAAAAAGATAATTGACAGCATGCACGATGATAGGAACAATTTTTCCAAGTCAAGTGGAATGTATTTTGTTTAATGAAAGAAATAAAAAGATGTATGCAAATACTGAAAGCATTCTTAGTTAATCGTATCATCTGCCATCCTCCTCTTAAACAGATTAATTCAGCAAATTAACTGATTGTCTACTTCGTATTCCTCAGACATCTGAATGCTGAGTCTTTTCTTAAAGGTTACTGTTATAACAGATAGAGATTCTGTGAATCAAACACGGCTGGATTTTTATCCTGTATTCTGCAGCTAGTTAAGAAGTGCTGCACGTTAAAAAGTGAAAAGCACTAAATATGTAAATTGTATTTTTCCTTTTGCTTTATGACAATTCAGATAATTCTCTTGGCTGCACACATAATCAAATAGAAAGATAGCTGGCTGCAGACTGCAGAGCAGAGATAGCAAAAGAAAAAAAAAAAGTCAATTTTTTCCTGTCAAACTAACTATGTAATTTCAAGCTACACAATTGCATTCACGTATTTTGTGTGTGGCTGCCTATGTCCACGAAGCTGTCTGCTTGTGAGGGTTGGCATACACATATGCATCTGTATGAACTAGCATCTTTGTTCTTAATCGATTTGGAGGTGGTTATACTCACTATCGGTTAATTCCCATAGCCGTGGGGGCAGATCACTGAAATACTCATGGCTCAGGGCTGCCTGTGCTGACAATCTGTTCTTTGGGAAACACTGGAGTAGTTTGGAAGCTAGATCTTCTGCGTGATTCACACAGCTCAGCCTGAAACACAAACAAGAAGGTTTTTCTGAAAAATAATCTCATTATTCTGTTTACTAACTCCACCTGCAATCACCACAGTTGAAACACTGAGTCTTGCTCAACAGGATAAAGACAAAGTCTGTTTGGGAGCACTACCAGAAAAGATATTCCTCAGGGTAGGGTATCAATCAATTATTAGTGGATTGACAGCTCAAAATTAATACAAATTTTACAAATATAAAGCATATAGATATACCATATCGCATACCTCCCACCTAGTACACTAAAGGATCATGAACAACAGCATCTTGAAAACAACTGTTTTGATTCTTCCAGTTACATTTTATTGGAGCATACTGACAGAATGAAAATGTACAGCACTGGAAAGACAAGGTTATTGCTGTCTAAACCCATGAAATCCAAGCTTAAAATAACAGCAGTATTCACACAACTTTACGAAGTATCAAATTTTAAAATCCAATGACTCTTAACACGTGACATGTGCATCATGTTTCATAAAGGCATTTTTCTTTCAGGAAGTACTGACTTCATATTTTTTCATATCTTCACGTAGCAGGGGGCTGACTCTTCATTAGGTGTTAATGAAATGCAAATGTTAAAGTGTAAGCGAATTATCTTTTCTACGCTACCAAGGGAATTCTGAGAAAATTCATTGTTTTACTGGAAGCTATATGCTTGGGAATATTATAAGAAAATATAAACTAAAAATAACAGATTTGGAGAGTGAAGAGTAAAGCAGTAATCAGCAAGATGCGGCTTGGCTCTAATAACCTACAGCTGCCTCCTAAACTTCCAAAGCCAGCAAACTTTAGTAATATGCAGACAGAAAAGAGGTGCTGGATCTTGTTGACATCTTGTTGCTATTAATAGCAGGTAACTTTGGAAGTTCGACCATGCCTTTGCTCAGTAACGATCTCTTGTCAGGTAAAATGCCAAAGTGTACAAAAGGTCTCCCGTTTTTCAACGCACTAGTTTCCTGAAACAGACATAGTAGACCACAGTCCAAAATACTGCAGTATTTGAAAAAGATGGTGTTATTTGCTAAAGTCAATAATCCTAGGGGATGTTTCATGCAAATGCTTCTTTTTGTTCAGCTTAAGCTGACTTTCTAGGAAACCATTCAAGGACAATGGATTAAACAGTTACTCTTTTATTTTCATGTACTCAATATTGGGCTGACATGGTATAATTGATAAGGATCAGTGTATGCACAGGTAAAAACTATCTCTACAACAAAGAACAGATAACACTGAAAACACTAAATGAAAAAAATATTGTTATTACAGTAGAGAACTTTAAGTCACAAATGTCATAGACACAACTTTTTGTCCATGGCCAGACTACACTCAGTGTGAAGAAAAAAAAAATTAAAAGTCAAAAACACCTCTGCTAAATTATGTGCTGGCACGTGTATGATATGCTGATACTTGCAATGATTCAAAAAAATATGCCACTGGCTGTCTTTTTAATTTCTAGCAACTGTACACTAGATATAATTTTTTAAATACTGTGCCTATCTGATCTCTTCTTGAGAACTGGCAGGATATTTGTTCAGAAATGATGAATTCTGGGATGAATTGCACAGAATTGCTGACCGCTTTAGGATATGATTTTTCAACAGCTATAATTTTACAGAATTCTCAGCATTAGGATTTGGAATTGCCATTCCAGGTTAAACAGATGATGAACACCAGTGTTTCTGATGGGCATCCTTTTTTCTGTTTTCATTTTCAGTTCATGACAAAATAAATGCATCTTGAATGAAAGAGTCATTGCCTATAAATTAAATTTTAAATTAGATTAACTCCAAACTCCTTAAACTGCCAGATTGTAGAAACAGTTTCATTAAAATTTCGTGAAAATTACAGAAAATTTCATTACAAATACCAGGACAAAAAGGCTATTCTTAACGAAGAAAAGGAGAAGGAGGGGTAAATGTTCAGGGAGAATTGGTATTAATTCTACACATCCAAAATTCCCATGGACAGGTGATAACTGAGTCTGTGAGGTCTGCCTTGTGTGCTATTCCTACCTGCACCAACTATTTTTTCAGAGGTCCAGGCAAATAATTTCACCAATGTACTTTTTTTTCCTCAGAGAGGTAGTTGCATCCTTTTTAGGAGCCATAGTAAAGTTGCTCTGTCTTGAATGAAAGCTAGTGTTAAATCAGAAAAATGAGGTTACTTAAATGAGTAGCCGAAGATTACCCTCCAATATAAGAGCTGTACCATTCCTTAGCTAATCCATAGGTGTAGCGAAGGTGGTAACTAAGTGATGCAAAGAATAAGAAAAGAACATTCAAATGGTATTGAATTCTGAATTGCATATGAAATTATGGATGATGACATCCTAGTTCCTTGGTGTTCTTGAGCAGAGTTGTGCCGACATTTTGACTGTATTAACGATCACCCACTCACCTGGCACACTGCTAAGATTTTTTTAGCAAGAAAATATGATTAACTAATATAAATTGAAAATATTTTAAGTAGTAACAGTTTAGGAAGCCAAAGTTATCCTCCCAGTTTAGAAACAGGAAAGATACTAGTTTATGGAGATCAATCAAGAAGCCAAAGGTAAATACCAAATAATCAGCAGATTATACATTAATACAATATAAACCAAACAAAAACATTTAGGGCTGCAACATAACCACATCAACTACTGAAATAACTATGAATAAATCAGTCAAAAATAGAACTGGTTTCATAATTAGCAAATAGAAAAAAAAGACCAAATTCATTGCACAGTCTGCAAAAATAGTCTAATCTGCTATAATTATTACATTTACCTGCCCTGATAATACTCTGAGTAGTGCTGGCAGGGGGGAATGTTAATTGTTTATACAGTGCTTTGAAGATTCCAGTTGCTACATTATTAACATTATGTTCCCAAGTATTTATAGATTATAAACTCAGAAGGGACCATAATGATCAAGTCTCACCTCCTGTGCAACAGAGGCCAAAGAAGATCATCCAAGTAACTCACGGATCAAATTATCACTTTTAGCTAGGTTCAGCTGCATCTTTAAATTTCTACATCAAAGTTCTGGTTTTGTTTACAGAGCTTTGCTCAGCAATGAAAAAATTCTTCTCTAAAACCCATGTCTTCCATGAAGGTCACTACTGGAAATCAGTGGACACTGCAAAAGGCATAGGCATGTGTGTGCCTAAGGTTGTCAATCTTAAAACTGATGCCTTAGTGGAATGCATGACTAATTTTGCTGCTTTGAGAGCAAGCTATTCTTTTACTTATGAAAAATGCACTGTATGATCAAGTATTTAAATTATATCTATTGTATCAGAATTGTTTGGAGAAACCCATTTAGTGCATAACCTCAGTGGTCTGGAACATCAGAACATTTGGTTTTCTTTCTTTCTTTTTCTTTTTGTTTTTTTTTCCTTACCCAATAGTCTCTTTAAAATATCCTCCTTAAAACGTTAACAATTTGTCTGATGTAAGTTTGAAACATGATTCCTCAATAGGAACAAATTTTCTGATGGGGTTCAGTTAAGTATCTAGTACAGGAAATTTAACAAAAGGAACTAAAGAAAAAAAGAGATTTTATTTTTAAATACACCTCCTTCAGTATGTGACAGGATGGAATTTCATACAATATGGCTTTGTGTCTAAAACTCAATAGCATGTTTTGTCTCACAGCAGTTGGGCTGTATAGGAACTTGGCATGCATGATATGGCAAGTTTCAATATTCACGCTTCACTTACTGCCACACTAATCACTGAGGAATAGTTACTCGCCATGGCAGCATACATACTTTCAGAAAATGTGGCATACAGCAGAATACAGAGAAACCTCTGGGTATGAGTATTAAATAATATGTAGATATTTTTTTGAGAAATATTGGGAATATTTTTACGGACCTTGTCTGATGACATTTGTGAAACACATTGATTTTCAACTTAATCCCAAACACTACATATGGTCTTAGCTCAAGAAAAACAAACACCATATGAATGTCTCACTTTAAACATATTTGAATCTGACTAGACTTTAGCAGTTGTAAATCTCATTGGATTACAAGAATTTGATTTAATTTTAGAAAACAGGCTTAAAAGTCTTTCTACTGCAGAGGAAGGTCAGTATTTGGTCAAGCAGAACATGACTAAGATCACTGAAGTTTGGTTTAAGTTCTTGAGAAAAAAAAAAGTTTGGGGCATGTGCAGTGAACTTCTGAACTTGGGGTGATTTGCTTTTGAATGCAATGAAGGTGGCAACTCAAATTCACATTAATAATTAAGACAAATGGGCATTAAAACAAATGGAGATAATATACTGTCTATATACTCCTAACAGCATGAGGTAAACACTTCCCAAAGCAAAAACCGTTTACTGTGCATATTTTCCATGCGAAGATATGACTCTTGCAGTGTATCGTTAATTCATTTTTTGACTCGCGTTTACAGCATGGCCTAGAGGAGTGAGGCACCTAGTTCCCTTTGGAAATCTCAGCTCTGCTTCTTTATTCTAGGTAATCCCTTGCAACCTGATGTGCCAAAAGACAAAACCAGAGTTAACCCGAACAACCACACCATTTGGCAGAGTTTGAAGTTTAATGGTAAGAAGAAAATGAACAACAAAAAAAAAAAAATCACATTTTGGTGCAAATCAGACAGGCCGTATGGTAACCCTCACAGCTCGTACTGCAGAGGACGCCGTGCTCCCCTCAACAACAGGGCTCCTGTACAGCCCCTGTGGTATCTCACCTACCATCACACGGCCACAAAGGCCATATTTCCCATTTTCACCCAAGCCTGCTTGATGATAGCGGTGTTTTTCCCTTGTCCCAGGCTTTAGGCCCCTCCTGAGCTCTGACACAAAACTCAGTGTCAGAGTCCTGTGTATTTTAGCTAATGTTTTCTTTGTAAATTCATTATCTTCTGACCAGCCCATACGGACGTGCCCTCATGTGCCCTGATAGTTTGCACCTCTGAATACATGCATGACCCTACTAGCAGCAGCTAAGCAGCACACAAATCGGAGCAGGGCCTACCTTAAGTAACATTTCTTTTTTACTAAATATCAACAGCCTTTTCTGTTGTTACAGCCGTGCAGAGAACACCTACTGTCTTCAAAGACCTGACGTGCCAGCTCCAGCATGCAGAAGCTTCTTCCCTAACGCGCCTGGTGTGCCTCCACGGAGCTGTTGTAGAGTTTATTTAGCCATCATGAAACCACCACAACAAGTAAATGCAAGTTTTGATGCAACGCTTTTAGCTTTTGATACAGATGAAGGCGTAAAGTGGCACCTCAAGACAAGAATCTAAGGGAGTAAAGACGTTAACATTTTTCTCAGTGTTTTACACAGAGGGTACTGAGGACTAAAACTGATGAACAAAGAGAGACAAAAGCTTTTGAAGGCTCACTGAAGCAGGGTTTTACTTGTTGTTGATCAATCACAAAACACAGAATTTGCTCTACAGCACAGCGTAGAGGTACTTCAAGCCAAACTAGTGAACACTACAGTCAAACAGAGACATAGGAAGCACACTTCAGTGCTGGGATTGCCCCCACACCTGCGTGGGGCTGCCAACAGCAGTCCTAACGCTGTGCTGGATTGTGCAAATTCTGCGGGAGAGGCATGTCTCCAAACACCCAGTGTCCCCCTTGCCCTTCCCAAATTGGGGTGCTGGCAGCAGTTTAGATTCAGAAACGCTGAGCTCTCTACACATGTAAGGTGGGAAAGGACAGTTGCCAGGCTCCCTATATCACCAGCTCCGTTGTACTGCTCTAGCTCGGTACCTCAGTAGGAGCAAGATTGCCACATCAGTGCAGCATCCCGCTTGGGCATCTTCGATGAGGTCGGCTGGGGCAAATCCCGCACTAACGTGATTACAGCATCTGTGCTCCTGCACAGCACTGCACTCCACAGTCTTTGAACCTTCAGGATTTCCGTAAGGGTGTACAAAATCATCCCTTTTGAAATTTAGAAATTACTTTGATCCTGTTTAATGATATTACCATACCACAGCATCAGCAGTCTTATCTATCAACGTACTGAAAAGGTGGTCTAAATGTTTATTACTAAAATAAAAGCTGTGACAATAAATGATAACTATTCACTGATATTGCATAGATCTAAAAGTATCGGTGTTTGATTCTTTGGTATTGCTGTTAACAGAGGTGCAAAAGAGGTCAGAGCCCCATCTGGAAAGCTGTGGAGGTAAGTTCATTTGGTGCATTCCAGAAAGGTAATAATAACCCTGGCCCATCTGAACTAATTCTCACTTGACAGTTGCACATATGCCACTAGCTGGAAAGTAGCCAAGGCAAACAGCATCTCATGAAAAAAAGAGAATGTGACAAATGAAGGTTCTAACAATATAGGCAACTAGTTGTTTTGTTTTCTATTTTAATTACTATAGCTTTACCTCTAGATATATCATTTTTATACACTTGGTAAGTTTTTAAAATAATACTGACACTGTGGGTAAACCATAATTATAGTTGCAGATCCTGAACTTCTCAGACTGGAGAACTAAGACACTTAAACCTCTCACAAGTCACCTGAAGCTTCAGAGACTCCATTTGGTCACATCTAAGCTAGACAATGAAGTGATCCAACCTCTCACAGCAATTCACATTTGATAATGGCCATTGAGCTCAGTCATGACTAGATCATAAAATCATTTGTATATGTCATTGCTGAATGTAAGTCAAGACAAAAACCTTAGATATGAGTCTGTTTCTCCCTGACTCTTTCTGCACTAGATTTGATGTGTTTTAGTGTCTGTTTCAGATGTATTACTGTATTTCTAAAACACAACACTGCTCGGGGTATCCAGCGTGAAAGGTTTGCTCATATAGGAAGCAGGACATTAACACCCTTACAGAACACACCTCTAAAAACTTAATTTGGTTGATTTGAGCTTTAAATGTTAAGCTTAAAGAGAATCAGTCAATTTACGATAGACATAACAGTATCCCAGGTTTTGTCCTTCTATAGGCTGACACGCTCAGGCCAGCACTTGCTCTGATGCCTCAGAATAAATAGGCTGGTGTATGAAACCTTCCAAAGAAACCCAGTGCCAACTATTGAGAGCTTAGGGCACAAAGCCAATGCTTTGTTCATTGACAACATTACAGATATTTCCCCCACTTCTTCTATACCATTTGCATACAAAATAAGGTTTACATTTGATACTAGGTATCTCTTTGCCAGGATAATGTATGCTGGAGAGTGAACTATGGTGTCTGCATGGCAGACATTAACGAGAAGAAAAAGAAAAATAAGCCTATTTGAACCGCAAATATACAATATATGTCCAGTGATAACATAATCTAAGCTATTGAGAATGTGGCTTTCTGTGATATGATCACATAACTTCCTTAATTCCTGGCAATTCTGAGCCTGTGAAATTCCAGGCAATATAACTGCTGGGTACAGTGTTCTGCTACTGTTTAAAACCACAACTAATTATTTAAACTAAAAGAATACCTGAAGCATTTCACATTATTTCACTCAGTTTTCAGCAGTTTCTCTCAGATACAGATATTTCCCAGAAAAAGTAATTCCTAAGAAATTTTAATCAGAACATGCCTTACGATTTTGCCCTAGAAAGAATTTAGCAATTGCTTCTTTTTGATTTTACAAGTCACCAACGATCACCTATTTTAATTCTTTCAGCATCCCAATTAGCCCAGTATTAAAGATGTTAACTATGGGAGACATAGTGTGTTACTTGCACCACAACAGACTACTACTGAATATGCTAGATTTCTAGTTTACTGGAAGATCTTTGCTTGCTGTAAGTGTAATTAATGAAGAACAACAACATGGTGGCTACATGTAATCAGAAGCTTTTGATTATTTTGAAATTCTTTAAAGGGCATGAATCTTCTGATCAAGGAGAGCAGTCTTTTAAAGGCCTTCTTTGTGCAACTCAGCAAGTTGAGCAGAATATCCTTGGAAAATAAATAGAGCTAAAAATAATTACTAACACCCCAATCATTTTATGACCTATTATTTCACCAGAAAATTGAGAAAATATATCTTTAATCCTGAACAAAAACTCTTCAAGGTTTATGTTTGCTATAAACCTTTCACTGAGAACTAAAAATATAAGTTAGTAATGCAATAAATGCCCTAACAAATATATCAGATTTTTCACTTAATGCTTTTTACAGGCTTAAACCAAACTGAGTGAAAGAAAATCACCTTTTACAGTCTGACTCTTAAAGGAAGAATGCCTTTCTGTTATGCTTTTTAAAAGAAGGCATGGTGAATTTATATCAACTTCACTGAATCTTGGGGCATGATAAAAGGAAGAAAATACGGCAGCAAAGTTAACATTCCATAGCATTCTTTCTTCACATATATATTTTTACATGGGCTGGACACAAGCCAAAGAAAATGAGAGAATAACTTACCCCCCTGCCCCCCCAATAGAGAAATAGCTGAAATAAACCTTTGGCACACAATCCAGTCGAAGCTTTCTGCTCTTCCTCCTCCCACCATTGACAACCTGGATTGTCTCTCTCCAAAGAAATCCAAGCAAAAAATACTCCAAAGAAAAAACAACCAAATTCTGAATTTCAAATTTGTAAGTGGGTACAGCCTCTAGAGCAGTAAACAAAATTTCCCCTACTTTCCCTTATGAAATGACTACAGAAAGAAAAACCAACTCTCTTTTTGGACCTATTGCCTTTTGAAAATTAAAACCAAAATAAGATGGAACTAAGTTCTGGTAAATGAACATCAGCACTGCCTTACAAATCTCTGTCCTTTTGTCTGATATTTTATCATCTCAAGTTTGAGAAGTCTTAATTTCATTCCAATGTAAATAAGAACTGGTCTGTTTGCACAGTAGTTCAACAACAATTTGCTGCGATGTTGCAGCAAGCAGGCAGTGCCCTGAGAAGGGTGACCTCGCTTTAGTCAGTGAAGCCCAAGATCATTATTCACAGTTAACCTACAATTCTATCTTAACCGGGGCCTCGGATCCATCAACTACTTGGAAGCAACTACTTGTTGTGTCCTCCCACAGCTCCCTTAAACATTGGATGGGTTTGATCTTTTCTATTATTGTATACCTCTCAGCTAATAAAATATACATTTATGGATATGGAACAAACAGGAGTACTTTGTATTTATTTATACAGCTCATTAAAGGTGGATTGAGATTCGGAGGCAGAGAGAATTCCCCAAGCCTAGAAAGCTCAGGAAGACAGACCCCAGGCATACGCACGTGTTTAACGTTATGTATACGAGTCGCCTGGCTGAACCCAGTGCAATTGCATACAAAAGACATCCTGATCTTTTTGCAACTCTGTTCCTAAGCTAAGACATGACAGGGAAATTATGCAGAACTAGTAAACATTGAGAGGAAGAGACCAAGATTGTTATAATGAGAGCATATGGGCAATATATTGAAAGCTATGCAGTCAAATGTACTTTATTATGTATTATTATGCCTATATACTTAGAACAGACTTATAAAATACAGAACTAGTGCAGCTCCATGACTCCTAGGTGCCCAGTTCGGGTGATGTTAGAAGAGAACACAGTATAGGACGCCACATTCACTCCAGCATTGTAGTGCAGAAGGTGCCATTCCTACCCCAAATTCACTCTCATGATTTCACACACCACTCCTCTTTACATCAAGGGAGGCGTATACATTAGGTCATCTTCCAGTAGGGAGAATGAAAATCTCTGGCACAGAGACCATTGTAGAAGGAGAAAATGGTGATGTATCTCTAGCACGTGATTTGGAGAAAACAACATGATTTTGCAGTGATTTTTTTTTAAAAGTGAAACACTACATATCCACATGTACCTGTATTGAAGTGTCTTTTTAAAAAGTTGCTCATATTTAACACAATAGTTTATGCCTTTTTAACTATAAACAGGTTGGAGATGAATGATCAAACCATAAATTCCATGTACTTTAGCTATCAGTTATTGAAATATGCAGATTTTAAGTGCTTGTACGCACATAAGTGTGAGGATGCAGTGCTATCTGACATTCGGAAATTGGCTTACTGTAGGGAAGGACTCAATCCTGAACTATTTTTGCAAATCCATCCTGTTGAAGTATCATGAAAGACAGACAGCTAAGCAGGGAATTACTCCTATTTAGACATAAATCAGCATAGGTGATTTAAGAACTAAAATCAAAATTGTTGTCTATAGTAGTGATCACTAAAGACCAGATTTCCCAAATAAGCAGCTATCACTAAATATAGACTGCCAGTAAAACTTGGGCCACTTCTAATGACCCCAAATAAGCAGGTGGATTTTCAAAAGACTTTGCACACATGGAATTGTGGAATCTATGGAGCTTTGCAACACATCTGGTCATGTGCACTGTCACCAAAGTGGGACGGGCAGGTAAATAAACATCTGGGTCCCATTTTAGGGTCCTAAATGGATATTAAGCTTCTGTGAAAGCAGGCATTTGAGGCAGACAAGGACTAGTCCTAGAAAGTTACAAACTGAGAAGAAGCCTGGAGAAAAAAACCACAATCAACTGGTAATGCACTATCTGAGCACAAGCCCATCTTATTCCCAGAAAGGAGGACAGGAGAAGGCTTAAACATGAGTAAGGGATCACTGACATTAAGAATAGTGAATAGGAGCAAATCTATGGATTTGTGAAGGAAGAGAGGAAGAAGCATAATTATGGAGGATTTTGAAAAGGATAAGAAGGAGCCCAAAAATGATGGAGTGAAACAGCCAGCATTGGGAGGGGAGCTAAACAATCCACAAAAAAATACACTGAATTCACTGGTTGCTTTTTATACGATCTGAAGAACAGCATTGTTCAGGAGAGGACATAAGAAGTATATTATGATAATCAACCAAGTGACAGAGTTGGTTGGGGAAGGAAAAAAGTATAGTGAAAAAGCTGGAAAGAAAAAGAAATTGTTAAATGTATATAGCAGTCTGGATGCATGGGATTGGAAAGGAAAGATAAAAAACATCCCTAAGGCTTCAGGCCTAGATGACAAAGGATGTTAGACCTACAGTAAGAGCAAAAACTTCATGTGGAATATGCTCAAGCATGCAAGAGCAGGGAATAGTAAGACTCTATTCAAGTCTATATTGCCTAATTAGGCAGGGCTAGGGAGAGCACCTGACCACTCAGCTACTGAGTTCCCACATTGCTCCCTGAATTATTTTGGCACATACCAACTAGTATTTTCCAAAACCACTCCTAGACACAGTTCAGGGAACAACCCATGCCAGGGACCATTCCCAAAAGGCAGCATGTACCAGCCTCCTACAAGCAGGGCCTGCAACATATTACCTTCAGTCTTATGCTAGAAAATACAGTTCTTATGGTCTGCAGCATTGGTCTTATGCTAGTCTGGAAATTTTGGATTAAAAAACTAATAGGCAACACCCCAAAAGTAACGATTGCGTTTGCAGCTGCATGGGGACCACACAAAGCCCGCAGGAGATGCATGCCCAGGTGTCACTTAGAGCAGCTGCAGCCAAGGTCTGCCACACGGCCTCAGGGCCAGAAGATAGTCCTGGCTCTGCTTTAGTTAGCAGCAGAGACATAGGCTGTACCTGACAGAAAAATGAGATTCACCAAACACTTGTCTGTCAACATCTCAGGGAAGATTCATGTCCTCATGGTTGCAGAATAAAGCTTGACTCAAGGGCACTTTAAGGATCAAATATGAAAGAAATAAAAGGAATATAACATTATTCTACAAAAGTCATAATGCTGAAGGAAGGCCAATAATAATCCAGAGCATGATTTTTTATGTCAGGGTGGTGAAATCAGTTTGAGGCACACTACTAAGAGTACACAGTAGTAAACAGAGTTTTAAGATTGCTATAGAATCTAACCAAAGAAGGCAATGCAAAAATAACGGTCCATTCTTAACTTGCAATGGTGTCAGAGAGAAAAGCATAAGTTTCATCTATTTTTAATAATTTCCTTGGATTTAATAAGCTTGTGTCTAAATAATAGCAATATTTTAAAACTATTCTGGATTCCTAAACGACAAGAAAAAAGAGCAAATATTACATTTATGAGAATGTGATAGAAGTAAAAATTGTATTTTTTCAATTTATTTTTTTGCAGTAAGATTCTGAGTTTATAAATCCAACATATAAAATTAGAGCTTTTATACATTTGTATTTCCAGCCTCCTATTTCAGCAGTGATCATAAAACAAACACAGCTGGCATCTTTATTATTTTATTCACTGAAGGGTTTAGCTGGACAAACATCACAAAAATGGTGGCTGCTTTCATTGAATTTATGATCAAATATGCTCCAGCATAAGATCAGTTGTGTAAGATCAATTATTATGAGATGTGAATAATTTAACAGAAAGTTGTCTATTTGTAAATCAGATCTTACAGATATAAATTCAATTGAGGCAGGAGACAGTGGATATACACTGTATTATACATTATATTATTTAAAAGGATGCAGGTTTTTTGTGAATCACATTAAGTAATAAATATTGTCATTTACATTTTGGTATCCAGCAAGCTGCTAAATCAGACGAAGAACATTTCAGAATTTTATTTTAAACTTCAATTAAATTTATCTTAATCAGAGAAGAACTTAACCGTTTTAGTGATGTCTTTCAAAATTACAGAATATATTTACTATAAAGGCTTAATTAAAAACAATACACAAACCACCATCACCATCAATTTATGTTATGTTTGTTTTGGTTTTTTTTCCATAGATTCTCACCAGAATCTGTTGTTAGGCATAATACCAGGAGAGTTATAATAATTTTAATGCAGAATGTGTGCCTTAGGATATGGGATTGACTCAATGCCTGAAAGAAAAAGGTCAGTTCCCTTTGGAACCACTTGCCTCTTTGCCCTCCAGCAATGACAGGTGCACCAGCCCTGTGCTGAGGCTCGTTATTCACAGGGTGTTGCTGAAGATGTGCAATCTAACATCTCCTTTTCAATGCATCAGCAAGGATTATTGTCTCCTATCTTTCCATTTTGACACTCGGGCCAAGCAGGCACCGAAATCATATACATGGTGATCTGCCTGCAGCCAGCATCTTTCACAAATGCTCAAACAAAAGCTTCAGCTTCCTAAGCTAGGTTATTTATTGAAATAAATCACTAAATTTAATTATGAAGACTGTTTGGCTAGCAAATAACTTCAAGTTTTGAAACAAATCACTGTTTTCACTTGTCTCCTACAATGCCGTGTGTTTCTGCATCACTAATTCAAACAAAGCACATGAAAAAGTAAAAATTCTTGTTTCTCTGTCCTATATGGCAGGAAAGCAGTCAGAAATCTGAAGGCAGATACGTGAAGTGCCACAGCCAGAAACAGAGGAAAGGAACAAAGTAAGATTTTCTCGACAAAATTACAATGGATTTTGGGAGACTATCACAGGAGTTTCTCACAAATGGCAATATCCAAATACCTATGATTACCATCCTACCACAGAAAAGCTGGTGGTCAAAACTATGCTGAAAAACCCACATCAAATCATCATAAAGGTCAGTGAAGTAAGTGTTTGTCTAAGGTAGAGACACTTTGTGATGTTCGTACCACTGCAGAAACCTTAACTACCGTCTGTACGTCTTTGGCTAGCGACAGGGCCAAACAGCATGGGTTTGAGGATTGGTTTAAACTATCTGCAGAGGTGACAAAACTCAGTAGCATTATTCATATTATTACACTTATTGCCTGTCTGCACCATCTTCCAAAATTAAATACGTTTCTGAGAACCTGAGAATCAAAGGAGCTGTTGAGTTAAAGAAAAATTATTCATGATACATGACAAAAAGCAGTGGAAAATATCAAGCCAGTAACGACAGTTACTTAGCACTTGGCACTTTTGAATTCCAGGCCAATTCTTAAGCTGCCCATCATTTTGGCTCTCACATTGGAAAACTCTCGCCTTTAACAGCCACGTGTAGATAATGAGAGACCCAGCAGTAAGGTCTACTTCACTTATATTACTGCCTTCACAGTATGTCTTCAATTCCTCAGACAAATATTTTTAAAACACATCTCAGAGACTCAGTTTTGTCAGCAATGTCATTATCTGGAGAGGATTTCAGCACAGAGGCAAATGGTACAGAACTCTAGCAGGAGGATAGAACTAGCAATGTGAGAATATAATGATGCGTGGTGCCTCCGATAAGAAAGTATTAGACTTTAAACCAAGAAATGAACACAGACACTATGGCAACATATGAGCAAAAGACTATCAAAAACACAATTCTGAGAAATTAATAAAAATGTTGGCATGTAGAAATTAATATGGAAAAAGAACAACAGAAAACATCTGAAAAGAGTTGATCAGTAAGTACTCAAGAAGTTAATGAAGAACATACTTTGAAAAAAAAAATCATACCTGGAAACACCAAATAAACATGTCTATCTGATATATGTCTCAATATCTTAAGGAATTCTTCGGGAATTGTAAGGACAGCAAACAAATGTAAGGCACCTTTTAAAGGTCTTTTCAGGAAGTCTACACGAAAAGAGTTGGTTCTCTTTTCTAGTTTCTTTTTACAGGCTTATTACTGTAGATAAGTTACTGTAACGTTAGCTAATTTTGCTCTGCATTCTAAAGTATTTTACTAGACTTAAAGAAATATATACACATGCTTCCTTTCTGGTTTTCAAGTAAGGAGGAGAATCCTGGAAAATATTTTGCGGGACATTGACACACAATACAGAAGCAAAATACAGACAATAGAAACAAAATACAGACAATATGGAAGCAAAATTAGTTTTAAGGAAAAATCTAAAACAAGGTGGCAACCAAAAGAAAAGGTGATTAATGAACAAGACATCAGATATATTTATTATTTTTTAAAATTGACTTAAACATTGGTGGAACAAAGCAACAAGGGATAATGCTTGATGCAGTTTCTCTGAAAAATCCTGCTCTGGGGACAAATTCCAAAGGGCTGGGATGTGATGTACTATCCCAGAGACTGAAAACTGGCTGACAAACCATAGGCAAAGGGTAATGATGAGTGGCAATGTCTTGAGTTGGAAGGGAAGTGTCCAGCTGTGTGCCACAGGGATTAGCGTTAGTCACAGTTTTATTTAACATCTTTATTAATGAACCGGACTAAGAGATACACTGCATACTGAACGAATTCTTAGATGAAACTAAATGTTGAAAACACCATAGAAGACAAAAAGATTAGACAAAGAGGCTAATAGAAATGAGAGATGCAGGCAGAAAATCTACCAACAAGACAGAGCATAGAGGACTATAACAGTTACTTCCAGGGAGAAATAACCCAAAATATGGGTAGGTTCAGGGATAATAATGCCAACAAACTCTAGTCTAAAGCCAGAAACTGAATTAGATGTTGCACAAGACAATAAAGAACATCCATGTACCTTGGGGTTGCATATTCACAGCCGTCATGGTAGGGAAATATATAGGAGGGTAACAACGTAATTTTACTAATGAAAAAAACACAGAGTTATTACCACTCTGAAAAAGAGGACAACGGCCTTTGTGGTCCTGTTTAGGAGGTTTATTAATATAACTAACTGGGCCAAGAAGATGTAACACGATACCTAAAGCTTAGCAACACTAGAGAGGGGGGATTTAGAATAAAGCAAAAATAAGCTGAATGTCAGGATAAACATTCTAGCAATTAGGTCTGTCAGGAATAATTTCCCCAAAGATTTTTAAAAGGTATAACATTTGAGCAATTTACAATTGCTCCAATTTGAAAGAAACATTCAGATAGAAATGGTAAAGAATTTTTCAACTTGGCAATAGGATAAAAAGAGAAACTCAAGATCTTTTCCAGCCATTGGCTTCAGTCAGCATCATATAATTCATTACCATAAAGCTGACAAAACCTGCAGTGCATTTCAGCTTAGCATTAACTATTCCTGAGCTGCGCTGAGAACTTTGCCTTTTGCACTTTCACAGTTGAGCCCCTTTATAGTGCCAGAAACATATAAAACGCTACTAAGTGGGAGCAATGTGCAGCAGTAGACACAAAAAAGGCACTTCAGTGTAAACAAGCAGCTTCCACCACCCTGAAATTAATTTAATAAACGCCATTAAGTAGTGAAATAAACAAAAAATCAGTGTTAGGAAAATATTTGTAAAACTTTTCGGCCTCTGCTGATGTCTCCCCCAGTGCAGACGGTCCTACTGCCTCTGCCGGCCCCCCGAGAACGCCCGGTCACAGCCCACCACTACGGCATGTGGGTGGTAAACCCGCCTGCTAGACAATGCTGGAGAAGTTTTTCTTTTTTTAAAGATAGTGTAATAAATTTACTGTCTGGTAAATGACTTCTTGTTTGTATTGCAGGTTAACAAAGTTTTTGTCGTCATATGATTCCTCAGGTCCCTCAGGCAAAGATAATGACTGATCAAGCGGTATTTATGGGAAATATGAAACAAAACGGGAAATTAAGAATGTTTTTTTCAGTACAGCAGTATCACTGCAAGTCATCAGGAGACAGAGGCAGGTTTATATGCCTCTAAATCACAAATACTTCCATAAAATATTTTCATTTTGTGTCCAGTTTCCACCTTTTCTCCCCCCAGCATTCCTGGTCGCTCCTCTAATGCAAGTGAGGGAAAAGCCCCAGTGCAACCTCAACATACACGAACTGCACACAGTTGTACACATATATCCCACCTTTTGCACAGGGATAGTTTTAAATTCTTACTGCTTAGTTTTATGCATCAGAAAGGTTTTAGCAATGACAATGCTAAGGCTTTTTGATCCTACCGTGCTTGAGAGCTTGAATATTCTTTCAGTGTCACTACAGACTGTATTACAATGAGCAATGCTGCTGAAGGGATAGGAGGTGAAGGGGACGAAAGTGATAATTAGAAGAGAGTTTTGTCTTTAGTCAAAACCCCACTAAAGCAAAGATTTTCTTAAGAACAAAAAACAAACATGAAAAATGCAAACCAAAATCCCTTCCCAAGTCTCAGCTCTAAACAGTTCCATAGTCGGTGTCATGCTTGAAATGAAATACAGGCTCAAAATACATGGACTGATCCCTATTCACTTGATTTGCTTTTTTCAGGAAGTTTTCATTGAATAACAGTTCCAAAACAGGCCAGTCCATCCTGGAATGCAATGCAACTTTTAAACAGCCTGGCCTCAGAAAGGGAGTCCTCAAGTACAGAGGCCATCTTGTTAAAGGAAGAAATCCCCAGCAGTGGGACTAGCTGAGAGAATAAAGTCTTGTTTATATAATAAATACTGCCATGTTGGGGAATTACAAAGTAGTAGTCCTATTTATGCAGAGCAAAATTTGTTTTCAACTGCACCTTTTCTTTCCAATCTAATTTCTCACAATGCAAGCCATTATGACAGAAAGATCTAAAAAAGCTTTTTATATCCTACCAAATATACACAAGGATAATTAGTTCTCTTTTGTTATTCCTCTGTAAAGGTTTATTATTGTGGAGAAGCTTTTGCAAATTGAAAGAGGTCGTATTGCATTCTGAAGGCAGAGCTGTTCTTGGGTTTTTTGTGTAGAGATAATTGAACAGAAAAGTTCAGGAAAAAAGGTGAAAATATCATTCATTATGAACTCTACAGGAAGACTGGATTACCACATCTTAATTCTTTTTAGACCAGTATTTTATAATCACATTCCACAATGTTATATCACGCAGTGTAGGTGAAGCTTCATGCTAGATAGAAGCAACTGTCAGTGCAAGTTTTGTTTCCTTATCGAGTAAATATTCTCTCTATAATCTTTCTGTAGTTTGACAATCAGTGAAGAAATTCAATTGTAAAATTTCCAAGTAACTTTATACACTACAAATGATAGTTACATTATTTCCCTCAAACACTTTCCAAAAGTAGCCGCTAATATTGACCAATTCTATTTGAAGAATTTTAGGGATCTGACATCTTACATAATGAGCCTGCTGGGTATCACTTTGTCATTACAGTCACATTCCACGCTTTTAGCTGATTTCCAGTTAGACTGGGAATTAAAGAGCCACTGGCTTGTGTCCATCATTGTTCCATTGTCTGGCTCTGCCTTTAAAATTCACATCTTGTGGAAGCTGGTGTAGTCAGGTGCAATTATTTTGCCCCCAATCTACCATCTGTGGCTTTTTGGGAGGTTTTGGGTTTGAATCTTCAGTGTCTGTTTCTTCTGCCTTACAGACATGAAGCTGGCTCTGTAGATGTTGGAAGAGTGTTCTTCTTCCTTCTAGTAACCTCTCCTTACATAAATTGAATTATAATGTACATTTTGAGGTAAGCCTCTTTGAAGACTTCTAAACCCATATTCTCAGTCTTCCAGGCCAGGGTCTCAAACGTATGAACAAGATAAATGGCCAGACTGTGCCTGAAAGACGGAACAGTAGATGGTGAAAGCTTCATTATGTTTAGAAAATTAAAGGTGTTCTCTTCCAGTTTGGGAGCACAAAATTAATTGCCGTGCTCTGTTTTACAGTTTCTATGGCTATTTCTGTGTGACAAATTCTTTAATTTCTTCATTTCTCAATCCCTCCTCTAATAAATGCAGGAACAGGGCTTCACCTCAGAGGAGTTTAAGCATACACGTTAATCCTTCCTAGAGCATAAACATTGTTCTTTAAGGTATATCTTTCAAAGGTACTAACGTGTTGAGAAGAAGTAACTCTGTAGCAAAACCAATACATCTTTAAAAACAAAAGTCTGTATGTTTTTTGTCCACATCTTAGGTCTCACTTTTATCCCAACTACCCTTGAAACAATTCTGTTTCAAATGAGACACTTTTGTGTCGTCAAGAGTCTTCAACGAATTAAATCAGGAAGTTAAAAAGGTGGGTTGTTTGGTTTTTTTTTTTTAAGATTAGAGATTACTACTTTATGCTAATAAAGAAACAAAATTTCTAGAATGAATCCGTCTATGTGTTAAGTGTTATAGCTGAATTATAAACCCTTGGGAATATGATGTCTATAACAGAAATGTTTATACACCCTTAACTACAGCTGTGCATGCAACAGTGCTCTAATACAGCCACAGACAAAGCCTTACACTAGAAAAAGAGAAAATCCCTTACATTTTAAATGTAAACGATACATAATTTTGAGGCACTAAATATTTCCCATTACAGTAGAACTGCACATGTGAAGTGCTGAACTCTATGTATTGTCATTGTTTTTGGTCTTTCAACCCCTCAATTTATGCTGAAAAATTGCAAATCCTTTATGCACAGAGCATTGAAAATGTATACATATTTTTGAAGACGTTTCTTAGAAAATGAAAACGTGCTCATTTGAATCAGCCTGTGATGTGATCATAACTTGTGTCAATTATGACGTCTCAGAGATTGAAGGCTTGTTTTAAGCAAACAGGGATTTGTTCTTTTTTCGTGTTTTACAAGAACAGAAATTTCATACAATGTTATTGAAGGAAGTATAAGATATCAAATTTTTAAATTCAAATCTATTCTTGTACTTATTCATACATAGGAGATACTGCTAGGTCTAATTGCTGTTAAAATATAGAAAAACAGTCAGTCCACACCTGCAGAATGCATGGAAGAGTGTGCCAGTACCTATTCACATTACTTACGCATATGTATGCCCCCAAGCAAATATACTTACATCGATATTAGCTTCCTTGTCCCTCTTTCC
Source organism: Caloenas nicobarica (assembly GCF_036013445.1). NCBI lineage: Eukaryota > Metazoa > Chordata > Aves > Columbiformes > Columbidae > Caloenas > Caloenas nicobarica. The sequence continues at coordinate 24,870,996 of NC_088246.1, read as the reverse complement.
CAATCCAGATCTAATTGCCTATGTTGTAATACAATTGCTTCTTCCAAGCTTTTGGATTTCGTTAACTACTTTCAAAGAAAAGATGAACTTGCAAGTTTGTTAATTGTTAAAGGACAGAAAATAAACAATTCTAGTGACTTACTTTTTTAAATGAAAGCTGTGACTTTCAGGGAAGTACATTATTCCAAGCAGTAAGGCTGAGGTAGAGTCAAACATTGCAAGATGCTTGCAAGGATCACAAGAACTGGCAAAACTGTTTGAGATATTCACAAAAGTTAACTGTAAGTGAAGCTAATATTCCTATTGCTCCCTCTAGAGTAAATAAGAGATGGACTCTTCCATGAAAGCCACCAAATCAGGCTTCCAGTCTGAACTTTTCCATAGACTGCTGAAAGTCAATGAACTCAGGTGACACTTAATTTTTGTGAAGACCTGCACTGGCTTCAGTTCTGCAAAATGTATGTGTCTCATTGCAGGAATCAGAAAGTTACTGCTAACCATGGAGGATCCAGTAATAATGCAGAGTGAGCTACAGGGTCATGAAAGATGCCTGGCACTGCAGAAATACAGGTTCTGACTCAAAGGATGAACGTTTGATGGCATCACATCCAACAAGAAGCACCCAATTTTAACTATGAACCTGGTACATTAAGAGATTTCCCCTCAGTTAACCACAATTTCAAAAGGCTATTGTTTGTTTGGTTTTTTGTTGGGTTTTGGTTTGTTTATTTGTTTGTTTCCTTTAATGAAAAACACCCTTGTGCTTCAGTTCAAAGCATTGGACCAAATTGTGCTGGGAAGGAGCGGATGGAAAAGAAATAGTAGAATGTCAAAGCGAATATAAACCTCATCACATCTTGGGCAAGCGACCATGCTATTAATTTTAGAGGTGTTCACACACTCCATTGTTAATAAGTTAGGATTTTGAAAAAGGATTCAGACTTTTACTCTGCCAGTAACGTTTTTCCTTATAACAAGGAAGTTCCTTCACCAAAAGATTTCAACTTCAGTGGTGAACTTGGAGGAGGAGATGCTTCACTCTCCTGCTAATTTATCTTTTGAGTTCCCTGATAAACTATCAAGAAGGCAGCCTGCTGGTACCAACAATAAAGTTTGGAATGAGTATCAGAAAAAAACCAGCAATGTTGGTGCAGCAAAGGCTTAGCCCTGTTGCAAAAAATGTTGGTCAAAGGAGAGTGGAGAAAAATTCTAGCCATTTTTCTGGCAAGACCAGTTGCTGACATAGCTATTATCCTTCTCCTCCAACTCAAACTGTGTATGCTTTCTTCAAAATACAAAAGATGTTAATCACTCAATACAGTGCTGCCTAAATGTCCTATCTACAAAGATTCTTCATGTGCTAAGAAATTTTCTAGTAAACTTTGACGGATGATTGGTTAGGCATTCCCGGCTTACTACGCAACCTTTCTGGATTTTGTGCACAGTACTTTTATACTAGTGTTCATCTGATGTAAATGTGACAAATTTCAGGAAACATTAAAAGGAAAAAAAAAAAGTGGTGAATTCACATTGAGTTTTTTCAGTCACAAAAATTAAAATATACAACAGTATGGTCATCAGTTCACAGCAATGACCAGATGGACCTGGCAACAGGGGCTGATTATGTGGAAACAACACTCAAAGTTGATTAGAAATGTATTATTTAAAAGTGCCTTAATTGGTATAGTGGAAAAGAGAAAACAAGGTTCGAAACTGATGGCCCAAAGCAATAACACAGCATCTGTCAATGAGCTCGATACACTTGCCAACTGACATCCCCAAGAAGAAAATACTACACTACACGGTTTCTCCCTATTTACAGGTAACTGGTAATTCAAAAACATTCAAAACTGGCAGAAACAGGAAAGAATAATATTTCAGTAATTACACATTAATACTGCAATTAAAAAGGACAAAGCCATTTGAAATTAACTGTGATAACTTCAGCTTGGCATGAGTCATATCCTTGAAGAGTCAAGAGTAATTAAAAAAAAAAAAAAGAGACTTACTTATTCCATGCTTGCCTAAGATTTTTAGGGCTGTACTGTGTAAACCGTTCTGTAAGAAAAAGAAGAGACACATTCAATTATTTATGCTAAAACCAGGATTTTTTAAAAATATATTTATCTACTGTCAATTTTCATCATTTCATCGTTTCTGTGTAACTACTGCAGCTCAAGTCCCAGGACAGGGAAAGAAAAACAGCATAGGAGCAATTGCCATACAAACAGGGAGAGAAAAAAAACCACCACCACCAAAAAACACTGAAAAAACACAACCAACCAACTCACCCAAGCAAACAAACAAACAAAAACGAAAACCAAAGTAAAAGAAACCCCAAAATAACTACCCCAAGCCCCCAACTTGTTAAAACAAACAAACAAACCACAAAAACCTATCATGACATAAAGCTCATTTACTGTGGCATCACCAGAAATGGAAATTTTTACAATTATTATATTTCTAAAGTCGTATGTGACTGCTAGCAGAAAAAAAAAAAAAAAAGAGGCTTGAAATACAATCTTTTTTTTCTTCATCACAAATACAATTCTCTGTGATCTCACTGTCATGTTTATGTGCTTCTCAGGAGGCGTAAGAGTAAGAGGGAGTCTGTGTGAAACGCAGAGACACGAAAAACATGATGGCCACAGAAGAGCTCACTTTCTAAACAACACATATAAATAATGAGCAGAAGTAACAAGTACAATGACATCTCATTTACTCAAACTTTAAGTTCTTAAGCTCCGATATAAGTACTTTCCCTCTTATATCCAAGAAGATGCTGCCTCTGCAGTAGGACCCTAGACGCCAGAGGAAGACTCTACAAAAGCTGCTGCAGAAGTGGAGAGCCAGACCTCTTTTAGTCCCTTGAAGAGGAGCTAAGTGCCTCCTCAGAGGAATAAAATGCAATCCAGCTGAAGAATATAACAACATTTTCCATTAAGCCTCATCACACTGAAATTCTACCACATACACTGGTACTCACCCTGGTCAGCCACCCTAGTGTGATGGCATTAGTTGCTGTGAAGAAGTCCTAAACTTACAAAGTACTCCATAAAATCTCAAAAATCAATTTTACTTTCTCTCCACCCATAAGCAGGACATTTAATAGACACACTGTACAGTTAAAACAGAATTTTTATATATTAATATATATCTATATATATATTTATATATAATTATATATATATAAAAATATATGCATACACACATATGCATGCATCATGTTGGAAGTGGTTATGTTCAAATTCCTGTATTCATATACTTCATTTATGTCAGTTCTAAAGTTGTTATATATGTCATACGTAGTCAGTTCTAAAGATGTAATGATTATGCAAAAACTATGGCATATAAAAAATCCTAGCATCAACGTGGATGATCTTGCTTCTCACACTTTTTTTTTCTTTTTTTTAAAATTTTTATTTCCGTTGTCTAAAATGATCTAGGCAGAAACTTCAACTCTCAATGACATCGCTATCAGAAGTTTTGGTAAGTGGTAGACCTGCAAACTGCATCTGAGGGCCTCCTCACATTTGCAAATTTTGTTGCTTTAACCATACTGATGCAGTTAAAACAATGAAATTGTGAAATCGCTCCCTCTTAGATATGTATGACAAGTGTATTGGAAACTGGAAGCTTCATGACTATAACTAGTTTTAGCACCAATATAAATTGTCAATATCACTTTTGTAATATTGTGTCTAAATTTACTCAAAAAACTTTCTTAGCAAAACCCCTAAATGCTAGCGACATAATCATACTGTTAAAAGCTTTTACATGTAGATAAACATACGAAGCAAAAGTTTGTAAAGTTTTTTGTTCGGTTGGTTGGTTGGTTTTTTGTGGTGTTTTGTTGGTGTTTTTGTTTGATTTTTTTTCCTGTATTATCAACAAAAAGTTTCTGCACTATTTGACTATTGCAGACGATCATTAAAATAGCACCTAGTTGACTTCCCTGTGTTTTTTTCACTATAAGATTAAGATGTTTAGCTAAGAAAAGAGATGACTCTCAGCAACTCTCAGACGTGCCACCATTACGCAGTTCTTAACAAACTAAAATTATTAGGTTGAGTTTTTATGAACTATGCTATACAGTGTTATAAATCTTAATTTGTTGTTAGGACTAGGGTATTGTAAGAAATAAATTACAGGTCATGTGGTACATTTTACTGACAGAAAATATATTGCTCTATAAATATATCTACCCAAATAAAATATTTTATTGCCAATTTTGTGCATATTTCTTAACACATTTCAGCTCATTTCAGATATGTCTTATGGTTGAAAATGCTACCATATTATTTAATGTGTGCTTGAGAAACATTTAGATTGAATGCCACGCTACTGACATTATCCTAAATTTTGTAAAGTAGAAGCTCTACAGTATTTTCCAATTACTGGTAAAGACAGTTATCCCAGGCACTTAGCAGCTTGGATACTATGAAGAGGAAAAGCAATTTAAACCATTGAGGTAGTTCTTTTCTCTATTTTCTGTTAAGTCTCAATAACACAATGAGTGCAGAACAGAAGGGTTAAAGAGGGGGAAAAAAAGCAGCTGCTGGGTATATTCTCACTGAGAGCCACAAATGAAGAGATTTCCTTACAATTTTCTGTGTTCACGTACTACAACAAAATAGCTCATCACACCAGAGGCATCCAGATTAAAACTATAGGAAGTGACAATTTTTTTAAAGCTCTATTCTACATTGCATGCAATGCATCTACTACAGCTGTGCCGATGCCCCAAGGCAGGTCTTTAAATCAAACAGGCAAAGTAGTCAGGATCATTATTAGATGCAGCCGTGGTTCAGTACTAGTAATGTGGCACTGCAGTTAGCGCCTGTGATTATGTTTCAATATCCAATAGCACAAATAAAAACTCAATACTGGAGTGCATGTTCTGCTGTAACTAGTTCAAGCATCCTATTGGCATTGAGAGCGTGACCCAAACTTCAGAAGGAGAGGATCGTTACAATTCAAATTGTATCTGTGGTTTACTAATTCAGCTTCTCCAGAGGAAGCACCTCACTCGTGAATTTCAGCTTACAAATGTGAATTAAAAACATATGCACAAGCAGATAACTATAAAAAAATGGAAGAAAATAAAGATTTTTCTATACTTTATAAGTAAATAGTCCAACCATAACACTGTGCATTCATTTATGACAAAGGACTGAAAAATAAGATGCAGCTAGACAGAGCTGTGTGGCAACGAGTCTGAGCTACACATGGAACTTAGCTAATAAAGTGCAGATTTGCACATTAATCTATTTTGGTGCAGAAAAGTGCTGTGTGGAAAGAGAACTGAACTGACTCGAAGTATTGCTGAAAAGCTAACCTAGACCTGGGGACAGAGAGATTTTGATTTTATCTGTCATTCTGCAATATGTTTTGGTAAGATATAGAGCTGGTTCAAACTGGCACAGCAGCACTGACTTCAACATAGCTACATCCACTTAAAACAGTTGAGAAGGATCATATACAACATATTTTCTTGACTGGGCTGTCAGAGGTTCTCTTGCTATGCTAGATGAGTTTTTACTGAAAAAGTGATACACTGGAACCAGTTATGTAAATACTGTCATAAGGGACATGCATAAGCAAAATGAACAAACTTAACAAAGGGATCTTCCTTCTTTACTCCGTCTGCTGCTCATCTCTAAACCTCTTTTTAAACAAGTATCTTAGACTCCACATTTATCAGGCAAGGCGAGGGAAAACTAGGGGGAAAACACGGATAGGGTGAAAACCTGTGTATGGAGAGGCAAATGTTAGTCCTGTATCCTTAATTTCAAACTCCATTTATATGCTGTGTGACTGCAAATTGTGTTTCTCCTAACCATTGGTATCAACTCTTCCCCCCCTTCTCCAAGCAGATTAGAGGCTTCTTAAATTCTTTATAAGGAAAGAAATGGCATATTGATAAAATACAGCTCACATTTTTCTAAACAATTTTGTGGTCAACCAGTCTTGTTAACTTTCATGGACAGTATAACTAGATGAAACTACTGTGGTAATTAAGCCCAGCCTTGTGTATATGACAGCTCTTAGTACTTTCTTGAATTAATCCTTCTTTAGAGAATAAAAACCAGAATAACAAAACCAGCTGATTTTGATTTCAGAGCTGCCACAACAGAGAAGCTACAAAAATCTTGTCCTTAAGCTTGTCCATCATGATCCACTTTTTTAAGTCCAGAACTGTGAAAACACAATATTACATACCTATGAACACCAATCTTGCATTCACAACACAGGCCAAAAAGAGGTAGCTTAACCTCCCAACATTTATCTGAGGATCTCCTGCTGGAGAGATCTTCCTGCTCCTGGAAGAACTGGAATCCAGTCTCACAATTATATCCCCAAGTTTGCCTCTAAGTTACTTTTCAGAGTGAATGACTCTCACACAGTTGTATAAATGCCTCTGTACTAGATGGGAATACAACTAAATCTAAAGCTACACATACGTGTTTCCAACCAACTGCATGAAATTGCCTTTTGTGATACTTTCAAGCTTATAGCTTTGGTTTTGTTTTTGAGATGCTCCTATTGATTCCACCATAAAAAATGGTAATATCGGCCAGTAGGTCTTGTGTGTGTGATCCTAGAAGTACTGTGGAATTACCATGAATGCTCCCCCAAAAAAGAAATACTTGTCTGACATATATTATGCAAGGCAGCAGCACAGGCAAACCAAATCTTGGCCCAACCTTGTGGAAGCAAGCCCGTGTAGCGAAAGCTTACTACCCCTCACTCAGAACAGAAAGGCAAACAGGCACATGCGAGAATTTCATGCAGACGCTCACATCGCCACCCACCCACCCTCCAGCACATGGAAACCACTGTCAGGAACGTGAGTCAGACTGTCTCGCTGAGGCAGCTGCTCACTCTCTGAGATTAAAGACCCCTGAAAATACATTTACACATCAAGACGTGCTCTCAGATGTATTTTGAACTCTTATAGTTCAAATTGTGAGCATATATACTAGAGTTCAAGTCTTTTCAGATTATTCTTATTTAATGTGCTTATTTTGAATAAAAACACTGGAAGACCAACACAGTAAACTCATCCGAAATGTAAAGTAAAAAGTGTTATTTTAATTTCCTCTATGCAAACACTTAAATATTTGCAAATCTTTTGGCAACAAATTGCAGTAACAAAATTTGATCCTCTGCATTTTTATCCCAAATATACAGTCATCATCCTCACGTCTCACTGTTAAAGAACTGGCTTTTCACAAGGGTGCTGTGTTTCACTAGTCAAAGGTGATTTTTGCTTACGTGAAACAAAAGATAGAAGAGATTTTTGGTTTTGTTTAAGTCCCACAGCACCTGAAAGTGTTTATAATTTGCTTCTTAGAAGACCAAGTTAGCCAAATTTAATTAATTGCTGTGTAACGAAATCCCCACATAGGACAGCCTAAATGAGAGCAAACACACAGTACTCATATTCCTTACTGTAAAGAAGTACTGATTGCATGATCTTTCCGTAGCATACCATTTACTCTTAAGATTTTAAAAGCGTATAGAAATGGAGTAGGCTAATATATGACATCCACAGCTCTGGCAGCCCAGCCTCGGAGCCATGACCTGCTGTTCTGCTGGGCACTGCCCACCACCCGCTCAGATGCTGGGGGTTCCGCTACACAAACATTCTTCCTGCAGTAAATGGATTTGACTTGCTCTTTGCTTCAGACCTTGCAGCACAACTTAATGCCTCTTGTGCCAAGGAAGTTTTTGCGACTGTGTCCCACAAAAAGGAGCATCCATGAAGCTGCTGGAATGACATCTGCAAGATGGAAGCAGAGTGAGCAGCCAGAGGGAAGAAAGGGAGAAAATTTCTTGAGTTCAGTGATTTGACAAGATGGATGCATCAAAAAAAAATGTTCTTAAAACAACTGCTCACAAACTGTACTCAGCTTGAAGGGTTGGGGGGAAAAAAAAGCCCCACAACTGTGCCAAAAATCTCATCCATTACACCCAGCTGGATTAAGGGGTCTTAGAAACGGCAGTATTCCTATTTCTTGTAGAAATAGACAGTATTTCTATTTCTTTCTATTTCTTTCTTATTTGCTTTAGACAAGGGCTCTACAGCAACACTGTTCTATACGCGTACTTGCTCCCATGCCCACATCTAAACCTACATGCTCTCCACTGCAAACATCATTATCTGCCTGATAAACACGTTCCATCTGACAGCCCTGCATCAAGGGCAGGTTCAAACAGCAGTGAATTTCAGCAGAACTCACTAGTGAGCTTATTAGCAGACCACTGAAGGAACTACTGGTCTGCTGTGAGAATTGAAAAGACAAGCACTTGCATTTTAAGTAACATAAAACAAGATGAGGGGGTTTTCTCTTTTATCAGTCAGAAAAGCACATGAACTATTATACCTTTGCCACAGTTGCCTTGAAAAGACCTAGAATAGGCAAGAAAAGCTATGTAAGGAATTAGAAGCAGACTACATTTTGATTTTTTAGCTCCTTTTTAGCACTATTGATAATCAGCTGCTAGTCTAAACCAAAGAACTTAAAATGCAGTTTGACTTCAAGGCATTTTTTATGTTGTTAATCAAAACATGCTGGCTAATATGCATTTCTTGATTAATGTTCTTCTCTATTTAAAACCAAATGTGATTAGCTTAAATGCAAATATTTAAACATCACCATAATTAATATTTTGAAAAGTCTAATGCATGATGTCTTTAAATGGGTTTTCTTTACATTTAAATTAAAAATCTAAAGTGGCTAACTGTACTGTGATATGTAAGACCCATGCTATTTTTATTAAGAGATTCAATCCTAAAAATATTTAAATTATGTTAGCTAAAGATATAAAGACAAGCATCCATGCTGACAATGAAAATTTTTGAGAACCATTTGCAGTCCTAATGTGCAATTAGAGTTTTTATTGAAGTCCAATCACAGCTGGAGTTTTATCACAACCATGAGGTAGGGTTTGCTTTTGTATGCCAAATGCCTTGAGAAAAATTACTTCCATTTCCCACCCTCTATCCCTATCTCCTCTCCTTACTCCCAAAAGCACCTGCTTTAGCAGAGCACAGGCTGTGTAAAGAGGAAGGATAAATGCTATTTTCTAGATTCTCTACTGAGCATGGATAAAAAATGTAATTCTAATAGTCAGCATTGTCTAAAGCACTGGGCTTTTATAGTAAATATCTCCACCTTTTAGCAGTGCCCTCCCTGGCTCCTTTGCATATATAGTAGTTACTTCAATTTTTCAGTTTCATGCAATTTTCTCTAAAGAATGGTGAAAACTTTGACAACTCTGCTTCCTTTGGGTTGTGGATACCAGAGACTTGAGGAAACACTGACTGTTACAATTCTGCCAAAACTAAAGAAGAGGGGGAGAAATTTGAAATTAATTCTCTTTTATTGATCCCTCTCTTTACTTCAAGCAGTCAAATTCCTGAAGACTACAGTAAGTTAAATGTACTTGGCACTGTTGTCTGGCTGAGACACTATCACTGTCCATGTCCATACTTCTGCAGCAACCTTCCTCCTCCATCCTCCAATATAAGTGCAAGGCATACTTCTTACTGGAAACAGTCCCCAGCCCACACTAACTCCCAAACTATACCCAGGAATTAATTATTTGGAAGTGCTAGTTGTCATGAGATAAAGGCATGGCAAAGACTGCTCCAACAATTTAACAGCAGAGACTCCCACATCGCCTGGGAACATTCACTGGCATTAGTGTAGATGTAAATAAACAAGATATTGCTTCAGTGTGTAACAAATTGTTGACAGACTTTGGTGAAACGCTATAGGAAAAACTGTTACGAAAGTTTGAAAAGCCATATGTCCTCACATACAGTATTTCCATGGGTTTATGGCAAAGGAGTTTATTCTCTCAGCTCAGCCCTACTCCAAATGAAGACTTGATCCTTTGAAAAAACCTGGCTATCAATCAGCTGTTAAGATGTAGGTAGACAGATCATATTTCTAAACCAAATCTATATTTATCGATCACCTGGGAAGCAAAGCAGAATTCCTGAGTCAGAACACCAGCTCTGCAGTGGTTTCATTAATCACAGACTTGAGATTTTTTAATAAATCCATGAAGTATCTGTCAATCTCTGGCAGACTCTGTGTTATGCACTATTTCCTATGAATGCTGTTTTCTCTCTCTGGCTTCTTTCTGTCTTCTGCTTTCACCTTGAGGAGAATTTCTTTTTCCTAACTCTTTTCATTCTGACTTTAAGGATTCTCTTTTAAAAAACAGTACTCAGTAGATGTTTCCACTGTCTCATGAAGGCACCTTTCAGGTATATTACTTCATATTATATCTGATCATCTCTTGAACACAGCAAGGTTCAGGCTTCCACATCATCAGCCCAAGATTAAATATTTAACTTTCTTTCACCTAGAAACAGTATTGTAAGGAAACTAAGGCACAGTGAACATTACAAAGCATTCTCATGTTTTCTCTACCTTCCTAACAAGTTACTACTTCTCCTCAACCTCTCCATCTCTTCACGGCCACCAACACCTCATTTACCTTCTGTTGTGACCAAATCTTACCTTCTACCACTTTGCCCACTGACAGTACCTTCTGATAAATCTTTGTTTAACTTCCCAGGATGGAAGTTACACAATGTTCATCCCAAACACTGACTGAGAATGTAGGAAGAATGAAGACTTAAGTGTAGATATTGATATGAAAGGCTTATCTTGCTTGATTATTTGGACAGGACTCTGAATCCAGACAAAATGGCTGGAGGAGAAAGGAAAACTCCAGACTAAGAAAAATAGGAGATTTAATGACAGTAGAGAGAATAATACACAAAAATCAGGAAGACTCAGACACAAATCTGTTAAGGAAGCAGCTTCTTTTGGAATACTGCTTCATCTCCACTCATGCAGATGTGATGGTAGATGCCTATTTTCATTTTGGTCTTGGAGACATCAGTATGGTGATACTACCAGTGGTTGGATCTGTTTTAGTGCAGCAAATCTACATATTTCTTAAAGTATTGTAACAAAAGAATAAATAGTGAAAACATGTTCTCCAAGTCACGTGTCAGAGGGTCACGTTCATCACTTACAGTGTCTCTGTCCAATAAACTGTAAAATGAGGCTTCCAAGCTGGATGAAACCTCGAGATTTTATTGAAACAACAACTAATGCTTTGTCATAATTTCCTCAAACTGACTTCCTCTTTAAGAACAGATTATTTACTTCCACGGTGATTCTGAATGGCTGGGTTACTTTGGCAATACGTATCGGAAGACCCACTCAAGATTGTAGCAGTTATAACAGTTACAAAATGCATCATAGGGGTAACCTGAAGTTGCTGAAATACTTCTAGAGTATTTCAGAATTTTCAGATGGATTATTTAGTTCATCCTTACGTAATTTACTAAGCAGGACGTGTGTGTCTGTGTACATAAACTGAGAGGACCGAGGCTGAGGCACACTGAAAACTCAAAGACCAGGTCAACTTTCAGCTTTAATCATCTCCCGGATTACTTAGAGTATTTGTAAAATGGAAACTAATCGAAGATCTTAAAGCAGGCAGATAAAATATAAGTTGTGTTCTAACTTTCTAAATGGCAAAACAAATTACAACGATTTTATTTTTGGGTGTTAAAACTCCTGAGGTTAGGGGTTTAGATGATGTACAGCCACCCACAGCCAGCCTCAGGAACACATTTCTTATTCAGCCTCAGAAACATTCCGGCATATTAAGATGTCAGAGATCGTCGTTGTTTATGCACCAGTTGCTTTCCATAACAATCAGACACTTAGCCACACTAATGGAGAAGAGACTAATGCCACCTTTTTCATACATGTTTTTCTTAGTAAACTGTGATTGACTCTCTGCAGCAAAGGACTGTGCCCTACCAAATCACAGCATGAAAATTAGTTATTTAAGTCTGTATGCAAACATGAAATCCAATGACTTTTCGTTTCTACTCTTAACATTCTTCTCAACTTTACAGGCATTTAATGTGCCCAGCTTTTTTTGAACTACAGTAGCTACTTATTACTGATACCTTCTGTTCAAGTTCCATTGTTTTACACAACTCACTTTACAGCATCAAAGCCTTGCCTGAGTGGATTTGATATCTGCATCACCAGTGCTCTCTGTACTTCTCAATTTAGCACTCTTACTGTTTGCAGTTATCGGTCTTAAAACTCACAAAGATACATAAAGCCCAGGAGTTACTTAACCCCATATCATCTATATTTAAATGCAGTGATTTCACAAATCTTAAGGAATAATAGAATTGGTTCAGATTTGGCAAGACATTTCATGTTCCCTCCTGCATTCTTCTGCTAAGGAAAGAAAAATACTAAGTCATCTTAGATGTATTATTAAAGCAATAATCTTGGTTTTTGCTCCAAATATGTCAGTCAGATGAGTGTTTCAGTCCCATACACTGAGGAAATTTTCTCTAGGGCTTAACAACAATCTCAGACCAACAGGGCATGGCTGGCTGAGCATCTGTGGAAGGGGACAATGCAGCCTTGCCATAGCCAGAAAACTTTTGTGCACAGAATGGCATGAAGGAAAGCAGGTTTTTAAGAAGCAAAAGAGAACTTGGTATCCATGACCAAACAGCTCCTATGACCCTAATGGCATGAGTAAATAGTTTAACTCCAGCCCAATCCACAGGTCAGAGCACTTTGTACAGAGCATGCTTTAGATGGTGGTACCCTAGTATGACCCTAGAAGTGATGTGTTTTGCTGCTCTAATAATTCCACACTTCACCAGCATAAAGTCCAATTACTCAGTTTTGGGGTATGTCAGCCAAGTTTTGGTTGTGCAATTAGATTATGCTTTCTATTGCTGTAATTTCTAAAATCAGCAAATAAGGAACAGTAAAACAAACAAGCAAAAAATCCTTTTACCAAATCCACGAAGGATATGGGGTGGTACAAAAGGAGTGCAGAACATAGTATGTGTACAGAAGAGGGCTGTTTTCTTTGGAGTGTTCTCAGACCTCCACAGTGTACAGGAATTAAGGAGCTCAGGACTTTGCATTAACAGGCCCTAGAAAGAGTAAATAATTGCCAACAAGAATAGTAATTACTCTGACTTGCAAATTCACATACTTCACAGATGTGGAAAGGATCTGAGAGAACAAAGACCATACCAGGCAGAAATGGTGGAAATACTGAGTGACCATTTTCTGTCTTGGGGGCATCTTTCCTCCTGTCCCAGTTCTGCATTTGTATAAATACTATGTATTCGTAGCTGCCAACATCCATAGTCTGGGATGGAGAAAATGAAAGCAAGTCTAACACAATGCCTGTATAAAAATTAGATTTAATGAAGTGCCTACTGTGGATTTATTTCCTGATGTTCTTCTGTGGTAATAAACCCCCATCCCTTAAAACACTTGGAAGTCAAACAGAAAAATGAAACCAGGAAATTTCTTGGCTGCCATCTACTGTTCAAAACTTTTCTGTATCACACAGAAGAATAAAAACAAGAACCCAAAGACCACTTACTGTCATCTCCAGGTTTTCTCCTCCTCTTTACTATTCTTGGCTAAAAAACAATGTCTTTGGACTGCTGTTAATCCCCACTATATTTCTGTAGGGATTCTGTGTATATGCTCACCTTGTAATCGGTAGCAAGAATGAGAAACACAAAAGCTTGTAAATGTAATAACGCACTGATTTAAGGAAGAAAACTGTAGTATTCTTGGTATTTCAGTGAAAAACTGTGCTTGTTAAAAAAGTTCTACTAATTCACAGACAGTAATGTAGAGAGATTTCACCATATAGCAATAAGACAGAACTAGGACAGAGACCAAAAAGCAATGTGCAAGAAAGCTGTCTGCTTTCCCCTTTCTTGAAGTTTTGTGTTACTATCATGGTAAGTCCCAAAATATATTTGTTTATCTCTCTTATTCTGAGAGCTGCCTAGATCTCTCTGTCCTTTTCAACTCCTCTGCCCCATCTCTTGCCTCTTTGCTGCCCAAAAGAAGCGCTTATTATCTTGCAGATTTGACTAACATGACAGGCTGGAATTAAAATAGGATCACAGAACCACAGAATGTTAGGGATTGGAAGGGACCTCAAAAGATCATCTAGCCCAATCCCCTCACAGGAGCAGGAACACCTAGATGAGGTTACACAGCAATGTGTCTGGGTGGGTTTTGAATGTCTCCAGAGAAGGAGACTCCACAACCTCCCTGGGCAGCCTGTTCCAGTGTTGTGTCACCCTCACTGAGAAGAAGTTTCTTCTCATATTTAAGTGGAACCTCCTGTGTTCCAGTTTGTACCCATTGCCCCTTGTCCTATCCATCCTCATGACACCCATCCCTTACATATTTATAAACATTAATGAGGTCACCCCTCAGTCTCCTCTTCTCCAAGCTCAAGAGCCCCAGCTCCCTCAGCCTTTCCTCATAAGGGAGATGCTCCACTCCCTTCATCATCTTTGTTGCCCTGCACTGGACTCTCTCCAGCAGTTCCCTGTCCTTCTTGAACTGAGGGGCCCAGAACTGAACACAATATTCCAGATGTGGTCTCACCAGGGCAGAGTAGAGGGGGAGGAGAACCTCTCTCGACCTACTAACCACCCCCCTTCTAATCCACCCCAGGATGCCATTGGCCTTCCTGGCCACAAGGGCACAGTGCTGGCTCATGGTCATCCTGCTGCCCACCAGGACCCCCAGGTCCCTTTCCTCTACACTGCTCTTTAACAGGTCGTTCCCCAACTTATACCGGAACCTGAAATGGATGCCAGGTTGACACAGTTTATGACAAAAGCTGGAGGGACTATCATCTGCAATAAAGGTGATCCAGTTACTGAGAGATCTTGGGCCTGCAAGGACAAAAACATCTGAAATTGGTTTCCTGGGTCAACTTTGTCACTCCCAGACTTTAGTCATACAGTTATAAACTGAAGACTCATCCTAGTAAAATATACTGGGAGACAATTAAGTGCTTCATCTGAACACATCTAGTGACCTTTGCTGTCTAGTCCAAACCCCTCACAGCAGGTCCAACAAGTTCAGGCTGCTCAGGCCCTGTTTGGTCAGGTATTGAACAGGATGGAGATGTCAAACGTCTCTGGACAGCCAATTCCAGTATTTCACACTGCATCAGCCAATGTGTCTCCTACTCATTCACCTGCTCGGTATGTTTAAAAAACAGTGTTTCTAAGATCCCCACTCAAAAGTTCACAAGATTATATAAATATATTCACATATTATATAAATACACATACTTACATATATAGCATAATGAAGCTGACCACATACTTATAGTCTCTAGAGAACAAACTGCTTCCTCTTACACAAAGGTATCAGATGGTGAAACAGCTTTTCAAGAATGGTCGTAGAATATGACAATTTCAAGCACAACGCACATTAAAAAATTGAACCTTTGTAGAAAGGTACTAAGAGATGATCTAGTAGTAATTTCACCTTTCACAAAGTCTTTTCTCTACTCTTTAGTTTCCTTTAGCGCTCCACAAAGTTCAGAGTGGTCTGCAGAAAAGTGATACTGACCAGAAATCAACCTATCAGCAATCTGAAAGGTACAAGACTCAGTGGCTGAGGAATGCAAACAGGTCAGGGTTCATACTGTAATAAACAGGTGAAAATGCAAAGGAAAGCAAAAGAAAGCAAATAAATTAAAAGAAAAACAACCACCCTGAGCACAATAAAAAATCTGCAGCTAGAAAAAAGTGCGTTATGGTTCAAGTACTGTGTACCAGGTCATTTTGAAGCTTGTGGGCAGGAGTGTAATTGTCTGTGTCCTGCATTTCCGGGAAGAGAATTTGAATGAACTTGACCTACCTGGTTTGAAATGGGGTAAAGAGTGGACTCCAGGCCACGTATCTTCATTTGGTGTTCCAAGTACCTGTGCATAAAATTTAAAAAAAAATAAATAAAACAAAAAAAAATTAAAAAACCACACATTGCATTAATGGAAAAGACATAGCATTGCATAAAGCTACTCCTCCGAAGAGCTCAATGTTCCTTACAATCTAAACTTTAAATAGGCTTAATTATTGGGGGAAGTGATGGAGGAAGAAAGTACAAAAAGTTAGATGATTACCAGTGGAACAGCAAAGCACATAATGGTGCTGTGTTCCTGTCAGGTTGCTTATTTAACCAATATATGTTAAAGCTACTTTCCAATGACGTGTCAAGCTACCTGCGTATCTCAGAGCACTGATATTACACAGGCTAGATATTTTACCTCAGAAATAATTTCAATCCCTGTAAATTTACATAAGCTCAGCAGATACCTAATAGACGCTAGGACAGAAGATTTGCACAGATAGTGAAGCTGATGACCACCAAGGGCATGGCATGAACAAGAATGCACAGTAAATAATTGTCATTTTAAGTGGATGTAGTATACATAAAAATAGCACATTTTTAGGAAATACAAATTCTATTGACTCATGCGTTATGCTTTGTTCCTATTCATTTGAATTGTCCTCCTTCTTGTAGTGTGATTCAGACTTTCAGCAGCAAAGTATTTAACACTTCTCATGTGCATCTTCCAACTTCTGCACACATGAAAATTTCACTCCCATGTCTTTGGCACAAATAATAAATAAATTGAGAGAACTGCTATAATTAGTTCTCCCAAACCTGTTTTTCCTTCATGAGACATAACTGTTAAAACTTGCTGTAAGTGGAGCTGAGAGGAACACCTAATGTAGCAGCTCAACAAATGCATTCTGAATGAGTTGTGGAATTTGATATTTCACTAGTGCGATCTTCCTTGTTATAAATTTACACCCAATTTCCAGCATGAATGAAAATGCTAGGGACTGTTTTCAATATTTGCTATAAGCTCAGGCCCTGGAGTAAAAGGCTGATATTCTAATGTGAAAGCATTTCACACCAGCTGGTGCTTGTTTTGCATTGTCATAAATGTACAAAATCCCCTGCTCCTGCCTGCACTGCAAATCTTCTGAATAAATTCTTTCAGATCAGCATATCTCGAGTCACAGTGATATTCTGTGGTCACTTACACAAGCAGAAAACAAGTACAAAGTTAGTGTGAAAGTCTTTGGTCCAAGTATGTGAAGGTTTGTGACACTCCAAGGCAGGCTGCAAGACATCTACTCCCACTCATTTGGAGCCAAAGATTTTTTTTTTTTAATTGTGTCTGCTGCAATACACATATGCATCAGGAGCATCAAAGGAAGGACTGCTCTAGAATGTGTTGCACTTCTTAAACTGTGTAAGCTATGTTCATATCAATAAATTCAAGCTTAAAAGAAAATCTTAGAAGCAAGACTGGGAAGCTAAACCACAAAACATTTCTCTTGGACTTTGTCAGAAATTTATTTCATGAAATTTAAAAACTGGCTTAAAAACTTGAGGCAAAAGTAAGTGACCTCTTGGAGAGATACAATTCTCACCTCCCAAGTGTGCTTTATGATTCTAGGGCCTCAAATATATTAAGCAATTTACAATACTAATGTGTTTCTAATATAAGAATATTAATGCAAAGATCATCTTTCTCTACTATCAAATACAATAAGCAAATAGTCCAATTTATTTGTAGTATGACCAGGAAGAGGTGAAAGCAGAGCATGAAGGTATCAGAGAAACAAAAATGACAGTATCATTTCAATTAGAAAGTATTCATTCATGTGGTTATTTGGATATGCAAGTTCACTGATTTTATTTGTAAATATTATTTGTAAATATTATTTGTAGGACATTGCTTTCAGTCCTCATGAAACATGCCTTAATCAGCATTTGAATAAGATCAAACCTCACCCTGCAACCCTCAATCATCACTACACCCGTATTCATTTCCTTATTGCTATTAGCGAGAGAACAGTTCTCTGATTAAACACAGAAGACGTTAAGAGACACTGTTGACACTATGCCGTGATTAAATCAATTTGCATATAACTTTCACCCGGCTTGTGTATTAATCAAACTCCTGGTGCCAGGCACCTTCCAGACCAGGAGAGGGAGCCCGTGGATTAAAAACACAGCTTCTTGCATCAGTTTAAGAAATGCAGTCCTCAGTTTTGCAAGTCCTCTTAGAAAATCAAAGGAATATTCTCTCGTGAAATTTAATGAATATAAGAAAGTTAGCCACATCCTTCTAAATGTATGTTATCAATTGTATATTATTTTAGATGAGACATTTTTAGCTAAGGGACTGTACAGATAAATGTTAAACCAGCTAACAAAATCTAAAACTTCCAGTGAAAGGTAGAATATTTATCAGACCAGTTTAATGTAGAACTTGGAATATTCTGATTTTCAAGGTACCATCAGGTCCAGTAACAGAGGGCTTCATGGAAGACCACTTTTAATGAATCTTATGTGACTCACAATTTTTTTGTTTGTTCGTTTTACTAGTTTTCCAACCAACTTCTAATATTCCAGCACATCTGCTGTTACACTGCTTATAAGCCAGCTATGAACAAGTTCTGTGCATTGGAGTACTCAAACTTCCTCCCCTATTTACACCTTCTGTCAAGGGTAGCAGTCAGGGTCATTTTCCGTCATCTTAATACCTACCATTTTCAAGGTAGGGGCAACTTGGTAGTTCAGGGGAGGATCCAGACAGTGTATTTTAATGCATAGTACAAACAGTATAAAGACCATCCTTCTTCCATATGATTTTCAACATGGGTGACACAGAAATTCACAATATGAGACTATTAATCAGCAAACAAGGAGAAGGCAGCAGTGGAACAGCTGTAGGTTTGGATAAGATGGAACAGTCACTGCCCACAGGTATGTCAACATAAAGAGACTTGTAAGTATCATTTTGCAAGCAATGCTTTTAAGCAGCAATCAATCCCGTTTTGATGATGCGATTAGGCACCCCAAAGCAATGAGTTTTGACACCTACTATGAACAAAGCAAAGTGGAGTTTAAATATAACACCACGGTGGTGAAGGATCTGCCCTATTTTGGGGCTTCCAAAAGGGAATTAAGGGACTAACACAGAAAAGGAAAGCAGGGGAGGAGGGGGGAAACCAAGAGTCTTCTGGTTTACACTGTCCCTTGGCAGTTAAGGCTGATTATCCAGACCAAACCACTGACAAGACCTTAGCATCTAACTGAGTGTATGAGGAAGCTGGCTGTAGCAAACCAGTGGTTACCCAGTCAGTGCTGGAGAGCAAGTCTAACCTTATAGCAACCAGTGGCAGTGGAAGATACAGGAGACACAGAAGCTGGGGACAACAACTGAACACCAGGAGCTGTTATTTTATGGGTGACCTCCTAGCCCTACACTATCCTTTCCTGGTCCACCACTTCTCATCCCAACCACGCCACGAGGAGTTCTGTCTCTTCTACAGTTTAACAGTTTTTCTTTCCATTTCATGTTCCAAAAACATGAAAATAACCACTGTTGCCACAGCAGTCAAGCCCCAAGTTGATATTGTTGCTTATGTTTACCACTGAGAATTATTTTAAAAAAATAAGACTAACTTGTTTTCCTTTGTCTACTGATAATTTTCTTCTCAGTGAAGTAAACATTCAACTTGCATGGTTTGATATCCTATGTTTTTAGTTGAACCACTAACACAAAAATAATCTACAGTTCTCAAATTTTGAATGGATTTAATGTTTTCCAGGGACCAGGATGGCTGGGGCTTCTGCAAAGCAAACTCCAAAGCCTATTGGGGTTTTGCTGTTCCACCCTATATACAATTGTAACATAAAACACTCTGGGCTCTTTTAGTTCCTAACCAGTAAGATAAAACAACCTTCTCATTTGAAACTTGCTGTTCAAAATCAGGATCAGATTCTAATCTAATTTGTAGGGTGAGAAATCTGTTTATAGGAAAATAACAGATTTACATCAGGATACTGAGGGCCAAATACTCTTACTGCCAGTTGACATTGTTATAGTTCAGCAGAAAGTTACAAAAACAGAACCTGTGGTTCAAGTTTCCATATAAAAATATTGCCCAGGAAATGCAACACTAATGCATGAAGGTCTATCGCACTGCCTTAAATTTTTAATAGAAGAAAAGAAATTGTTTGCTTTCTGTGTCTGATTTTACAAAGACTCATCATTCCCCTAATTAACATGCTCCCTGGTGTCCAAGGGAGTAATTATTTTATGGTGAGCATTATGCCACTCTATCAACAGAACTAGTCATATTGTCCTGTATTCTGCTTTGAATGCAAAAATGTTCCCTACTACTGCCACGTAATGAGGTCATTCTGGGTAACAATTTGTCCAGAGAAATCACCTGAATCTCTTGAGATGAGCAGCGATGCAAATCTTCCCCACCAGCTCCTTCCCAAATGCTGGCATAATTAATAAAGAACAAGCATTTCCATTTCCACTGCAACATTTAAATATGCAAACCCATATATTACTGAAATAGTGCTTTAACCCTTGTAAGATCTGACAGTCCTCAAGAAAGGCAATGGTTTGGACTTCAACATGACAAAGACCGTGCAGCCAGTGGTATTATTGCGGATTTTGTAGCAACAGAGCAGAATGACAAGACCAGCATGCAAATCAGCTGCCTTCCCTTAGACAACATTATGGAAATCAGGCTAAGAAATTTGCTGAATTTTCAAGTTTTTTCACATTAGGTCAACTTAACTAAACAAAGTTTAGTAAAAAAATGTCAGGAGAGTGGTTTGTTTGTTTGTTTGTTTTTCTTTTGATAAAAAGGGGGTTTTGTTGAAAAATGCCATAGAATTTTAACTAGGAAAAGTTACAAGTTGTATGTAGAAAAATTTTCTTATTTTATTTTTCTTTTTAAGGATCATCATTATTTATTTCTGCTGTTCCTATTTCCTGGGTAAAACATACTGCGTTTAGTGAGTCCTTGGCTGTGATGTGCCATGGGAGACAACAGTTGAGGAACTGAACTTAATAAAAAGACGAAGAGAAAAAGCACCACAGAGCCATTTCCAAATCAGTAATCTCTCTCTTATGAGTGAGATATGGAAGTTTCAAATGTTCTGTTTTCCAACAAAAATTTGCTATATTCTCCCAAAACATGTATTTCTAATGAAACTTTCAACTTAGCCCAAAACCTAGGAGTCCTTTTCCTTAGAGGAAAGTATGTTACTGCTTTAGATTTGGCTCTTGAAAAGCAGTGCAAGTTCCAGGGTTTCACTGTGGCAGCACCAT
This sequence comes from Caloenas nicobarica, assembly GCF_036013445.1. Lineage (NCBI taxonomy): Eukaryota > Metazoa > Chordata > Aves > Columbiformes > Columbidae > Caloenas > Caloenas nicobarica. Next base: position 24,849,915 of record NC_088246.1, on the reverse strand, counting down.
CACTCCCAGAGCCACATCTGAACAGGGAATATCCCATCTGGTCTGGAAGAAGAGAAGCTTATGTGATTGCTCTCCTCTGCAGTCTGTCCTGGTGCTAAGCCATTTGCCTAGGTGACCCAATTATTGCTGCACTCCCCTCTGGAGGACTCACTGTTGGGTAGATCTTAATCCCGTCTTCCACAACCGAGGAATGTGCTGTATTAGCACCTGATAATGTCAGTGAGCACAAAGCATGTGTAGTAGTGAAGACCAAAGGAGGAACTTCGTCCTTCATCTTAGCATTTGGTCTTAGTATAATGGGTTAAAAAAAAATCAGCAACTATTTGTGTATTATGCATGCTGACTCAGAGTCTGCCAACTGACAACTGCAGTGAGGCTTCCTGCGACTCTCTGCTGGGCACGATGGATGACAGCTGAGTGTCAAGTTGAATATCCAAAAGATAGCGACAGAAATCAAATTCCCTCAGTACCAGTTGTTTTTTTCACATCAGGAGCTTAGCAGTTCAGTTTCCATAGGGACAATAAACCTATCAGTTTGTGTAATGCACTTATGCATTCGTCACATAGAAGCCAAACACATTTTAACTTTGGGAAGGTTGTGGGTGTTCCACGATTATGAGCTGCATTGAAAAAATCACCTCATTATTTGCTACTGAAATATCTATCAGCTAAGATGGCAACAATATATTTATTTGGATTAACAAAAAATAAAGACCATATGCCTATTCATTGTCTTTGAGATTTAAATTATTGAAGCCTTGCTTCGTTGAATGAATGATATATAGTTCCTAAATCAGGAATCCACATCTATTGAAATGTAAAACAACTGAAGTAAGACTATGTGACCAAGGCACATCTCATCCTATGTGGAAAACACTAAAGGCCTTGTTCGGCACCTGAAAACTGTATTCTAGTTAGAATGTTTTTTCTTAGAAAATTCTTTCTGTATTTTTTTCAGTCAGCTGTCATCAAAACAACCCTTCATTATTCCCACACAGACAAGAAAATACCAGCCAAAGAGAGATGCAACATATTAAGCATACAGAAAATGGAGTAATGTAACTTGTATGATTCCTCTTCAGAACAAAAGTGTTAAACAAGAGCCCCTAGCTCTTTACAGACAAAAATCAGACATGCAAATTCTTATGTATAGAACAGGTTGTATTTTTTGCTTCCTTATGTCCCCATAAATGCTATCAAAGTCATTAAAAAAAAAAGGCAGCAAAACTTGGAGTGGTGACACAGGTAGAAGGAAAGAGAAATTCACCACAACTATTTCATCATATGCACAAAGGTAAAGTGTAACAGAAAATGTTTAATGTGACCTGCATTCATTTAGCTCATCAAATCAGAATTACAGATTTAAGAGAAAACAAGGCTGGTTAGAAAACAAGCTTATTGGAGTATTTCTTTTGCAAGTTATATTGTGAATGATATAAGCATTGTCAACAACAACAACAAAAAATTTTAAAAAGCAAGGTATGAAATTCTTTCAAGAGATCTAAGAAGTCTCTGCTACACAGATAATGAATACAGGACACAACAGCAACATAAAACAGAGAAGGTACCTCCTCACCAATCCCATAAGCTTGTTTCTGCTGTAGGTGAAGTAATGCTGTTCTCTGAAAACACAGAAGTTACTGAGGCTTATTCTCTAATGTGAAAAAAAGAACCAGTAAGAACAGAATGAGGTTTGCCTACAGCAAAAGGCTGACTCTTTCAGTCTTCGAGTGGAATACTGTCATTCTATTGTACATGAGTAATAAAAACACTTCCTTTGAGCATAAGGAGTGATTTATAAGGAAGCTGGCTTCTAAAACATTTAGGTAATGTGCCAGCGTGGATGAGGGAAGCAAAACATGAAATTAGTATCAACATTCCCACAAAATTTTAACAACACACATTAATTAAAGAAAATCAAGTTCAACTAATATTTGTGCTTTAGCTCTGTCGAGGATGAAAAATTAGGTACCTGAAACAGTAAAGGACCCAACCATTCTTAATGTCCTTTCCCCATAGAAGCAAAATACAAAGAAGTTTTGCCAGGAAACCTTTTTAATATGTGATTTTTCCAGCCTCACTTTGTGTGTATAAATGATATTTGAGTAGCTGCCTGATCGAAAAGTTCCATTTATTCCAACACTGTTTCCATGCAGTTTGCAGCACAAGTAAACAAACTCATCATTCTCCTCATACCCATGGTAACCACAGCTGCCTTTTTGCAGGACCCTGACAGAGACACTTCTGCAACTGTACTAACATGAGGAAGACGACGGGGACTGGAGGCTTCATAACCACACTTGTCCGCCTTTGCAGAGCCTGGCTCTGCCTACTCGCTCTGCACGAGCTGGGTGTGACAGCTGGGAGGAGGAAGAGGAGGAGGAGGAGGAAGCACAGACCCAGCGCTGCCGACCATCAGGACAGGACTAAATGAAATCCCCAGGCGGACAACAAAGCACTATCAAGGTTTGCTATGCTAGTTTCCTTAACTGCTTAGACAGAGGAGAGGTTTTTTTATTCCAATAAAGACCTACTGAATACCTACCACACTGGAAATCACAGAAACAGCTCTCAGTCAGATGACTTTTAAAAACTAAATCTGTCCATAACCCAATCTAAATTGGAGAGAGAGAAAAAACAGAGTTATTTGATTTAAGTTTCACAAGTTTCACAAAGCAAGTGTGAAACAACTTGTTCTGGGCTGTAGCATCCTCTTCCTACAGGTAATCACATATCATAACGCCCTATCATAGTAACTTACAACTTTCATAAAGGTTCATGTAGTGGAATAAACTGGTTTTTTATTTAGTGATTCTTACTAAAATACTTCTGTGAATGAGACGAATGCTAAAAATGCTAAGAAAAGAAGATTTGGCAAACTTATTTTGAAAACCAAGGGGCCTATGCTGGAGAAAGAAGATCTGAAATTAGCAGCAAAAGGAAAAAAGAAAAACTTCTGACAGAAGCTGCACTTTCCCTCAAATCAGTGCCACCATGCAGCAATTTAGCCAAATTACAAGTTAATTAAAAAGTGTAACGCCTGCTAAAAGGAGACACTGTTTAGTTCCAAAGTGAAAAGAGGGCTCCTCTGTAAGGGATGCTCCATGCTGAAGCAGCAGAACGGAGAACTTGTCCCTCCTGCTTTCCCAGTCACCTGGGCTGAGAAGCCTCCTTCCATCTGCAAACAATCTTATCATCAGAATAAAAAAATTCTCACATTAAACTAGACTTAGTGTCTCTGATATCTGCTTTGGACCTGCAGAAACTATAAAACACCTCGACAGAATGAAACTGATCCTTAGTAAGAAGAGACTTTGAAAGTTTTTGCAGACCTGAAAGCTGTGGATCAGGAAAAGACTGGGAAGAAAACTCGTGCAGAAGACTACAGCTGACCTCAACAAGGCAAGTTTGCTCTTCTGACATTGCCAGAGCTTGTGAGCTCTCAAATGAAGTTACAGAGGGAGAATGATTTCATCAAGGAAGATCTCAGTGTTAATACATGCAAAGAAGCAGCTGCTGCTGATTTCTGTGCTGGAAGGTCTCTTCCTTGGCATTTGGGAACAAACAGAATGGTTTTCTACACTGCTGAGCAGAAGGAAGACAGCAATTTTCTGTCAGAAGGACCCCCTGGCTCACAAACCATGCTTGTTTACGTATCCTTTAAAATCTCCTCTGATTTACTCTGTACAGAAAGGCGTATACTCTGCATTTCAGATTCCTTATCCTGTTTGAGTTGTAAAGCCTTTGGAATAACCCACCCAAACGGACAGTCCTCTCCTATATATGCTCTTTAAAGATTTATTTCAAGTTTTTTTTACTGACTTTTTTTCTTTAAACCAAAAAAGGGAGAAGAAAAAAAAAAGGCCAAAAGCCTGTGGAGGCTTTTATAAAATGTACTTCCACAAGCCCTGCTGTGCTGGCTCAGCAGCTGGCTCATTTGAATTCCAGGTATGCACTACACAGGGTTTTTTTGGAAATGCTGGCTTATCGGAGAAGCAATGCTGCTTTTGGATCATAAAGCTGGCTTTGTGGTCTTTTTGAAGACCATAAACCTGGCTTAGTTAACACACATGAATTCCTACCAGGTGTCACAGTGTCCAATCCCATTGGCACGGGCAAAGCTACACCATTGCATTGGGACACTTAAAGGCTTTAAAGCTGCCATTCAGCCAGAGAGCTTATTTAAATAATTAACTGACTCAATTTATGCACCTTCCTTTGAATCATCATAAAAATAGCCAGGGAAACATTTTTATTTAAAATAAAATGATGTTTCTTCACTGTACCATGAATTAACTATAACTATTTGAACAAACCAGCACATTCAGGATCACATCCATTCCTGGTAAGAATCATCACAGCACCAGGATTTGACCTGATGGTTTTTATAGAAACCAATCCACACTTTCCCAGAGCAAAATCCCACTCCAAAGCAGTCAAGCAAACTGTACTTCTCAGATACTGGAAACCCTTTTTCTCTGACCTGGTGCCCACTCACACACATGGGAGGAAGAAGTGTGTCATGTTATGACACCATCCCAGGACTCACCATCCCTTGTGCACAAGGAACAGCATCCGCACAGCACAATAGAAGCCCATGACGTTCTCCCTGCATGACAGAAATACATTTGCAGTGGAGAGGAAAACTGCTATACTAAGGCAGATGGAATATTATAGCTGGGCTAACTGAGCTGCTGAGCTCACCATCTGAAAAAAAAAAAAAAAAGTTAATATAATGCAAATGCTTTGTCTCACCTAAAAATCCTGGGGAGATAACGTATACCGAGACCTATATATTAAGCCTGGTTCTCAGCTTCACAGAACAGCGTGACACCAGAATCTGAACAGATCATTCAGAGCTTGCCAACTCCTTATTTTGCCAACTGAGGTCTTGATCTTGTAATAATCTCAATTTTGAATAGATTCGTGCAGCCACACGGAGCCCAGTGAAGCAGTGGGTATTTTGTCAAGGTTTTTCAAGCAACCATTTGTTCAATTTGCAGCGAATGAAGGCAGCCAGTCATGCTGCCATTTGAAGATGTGCAGGTCCAGGTGTTACAATATTTCTGAAACAGTGAGTGCATTAATAATGAGCTCCAGTTGTGTTGGATACATGTGGTAGATATATCAGCACTCTTCCTGGATGTCTAAGTATCCTACTGGTTTCTGTACTGAACCTTATCAGAATTCTCAGAGCAAATCATTTTTAAAATGTCTAACCTTATCACTAAAAATCCATTTCAAGTGATTCAGTTTCAAGTGTGCCTCCTACAAACTACTGCAGCATGATGCTTGGTGTATTCATTCCAAAACAGCAGTATTTTGCTGCTAAAAAAGCAAGAGTTTTATACTTCCATCCTGAATCATAGGAACAGAACAGACAAGCAGAATGAATAATGGAAAACTCTAAGTATTACAGAAATACTTTTTTTCCTAAAAACGGAGGAAATGTCAACCTACTTTTGATGAAGAGACACTGGCTATAAAAGCAGAAGAGACATTTTAAGTGGGGTTGGGGCAGAATCCCAGGGAGATACTCATTCTCATCCAGAAGACAGTAAGATCAATTGGGAGGCTGCAGCTGAATAGAACCCGCATCCCACAGCAGTGTAGTGAGCTGGCACACCTCACTCCAGAGCACTTCGGAAGTAGAGCATCTACCCATTCTCCTGACACCTTCTTCATCCATTTCCTTGTAAGTCCGGTAAGAGGGATGGGTTCATTTTCCCGACACCACAAGATACATGCCCAAATGCAGAGATCAGAAGTGGGTTTTGAAAGAGTGCCAGATTTTGAGACACTCAGATTTTCTGAAAATTAGAAACTGTGTAGTTTAACCATTTATTACTCATTTAGCAGCTGTGGCTTAACAATCAGCTGGCAGGTGGTGTAAGACTTTTCATTTTGCTTATTTAAATGAAGGTGAAAGCAAGTGTCGCCCAATTGAAAGAGGCAGCTGCGCTCACAGCTTCAGTGAACCCATTTGTTTGCTTTGACATTAGTGTACTCAGTAACTTTGCCTGTGACTTCTGAGCTCTCAGAAACACCAGGCAGGAGGGATTAGTGTGTAGTCATCTCCTGTCTCCATTTAAACTTGCTTTAAGCCATGTGCAGGGCGGTTGCAGTCCTCGCTCTTTGCAGCCTCACTTTTGGGCAAAAGTGGACTACATCCCTGGAGCTGCTAGAACTGTTCCTCTCTGCTCACTAGAGAAGGGAGCTGAGAGGACTGGGCAGGATTTGGAGAGCATAACTGCCTGCAGCTCCAAAAGGAACTGAGGGGGCTTGCATTGAAACAATCGATGATGAAATGTGAATAAATGAAGGCAAATCTACAAAAGATTGGAGCTGCTTAGCACCTGCATACCATGGTCCACTCTTTTTTTCAAAAAGGCAAACAAAAAAAACAAACCAGAGGGGGAAATGACTAAATAAATAAATAGGATATGCAAATACAGAAATGAAAATTTGCAAAGATATGACGGAGAGCATCGTTACCACTAGTATATAATAATGATGGAAAGTAAGAGAAAGAATGGAGTTGCAGTTTCTTATCACCCACCTCCAATACATTAAGGTCCACAAAAATGCATGGCCTGAAATACTGACAACACGAAGGCTGAAAAATTATGGAGGATCAGGTACAAGAACAGTAAAATGACAACATTCATTCTTTAACGTGAGCAATGTTGCTCTTACAAGGAAAATCATAACATTTCAGAGGTAAATTTAAAAGATCTCACTGAATTAGTAGAAAGGGAGATGTTACAGCAATGAAACAAGGAAAACTAACTACATGACTTGTCAGAGAGAAAAATCAACTTCTCAACAGTGCAGGCACAGCTGATCTCTTGGACTATGTGAACAATGCAGATGAGCAGCATGATGTTATCATTAAGCTAGTTAAAAGGCTGCAAAAGCAACAAAACCATGAAAGCATCAGCAAGAATAACATAATATCTAGCAAAAGTGGTAGGAAGCTGCACTGAAAGCACATTTTGCTGAAAGTAAATGAAGCCCAAAGAAGAGATTACTCTAGTAAGAAACAGGTGTTTCACTATCCTTAGTTTTCAGCTACATTCACTGGTCTGATAAATTATTTTTTTTATGGAGTAGAGTACTGTACAGATTTTATGGAAAGCTCCATAAAACAAACAAAAGAGGATTTGTCCTGGCTACAGTTTTACCCTGCTTTGAGCTGCTGAGTGGTTGATAAAGCGATAAGAAACAGTGAGGTCAGCAGGACCTCGTCTCTGCCCCTTCCAAGAGAATGGAGCAATAGTAGCAAAAAAACACAACTATATTATGTTCTAAGAAGAAAACGAGTTACAAGAAGGGAAGTAACTGCAGAATATTTTTTAAAAACTTTAAAAGGAATTGAGCAAGAGTTATTCTAAAAACATAAATCCCTCTCTATGACCCAGAAAAGTTTCATCAAATTGAAAGTTTACAAGGTCAACTGATTTCTCACCCATCAAGAGATGTAGAAATCCAACCCTAAACTTTCAGCACAATAACGAGATGACTAAAATTTCCTTTGATTTCTCCTCTGGATGTAATCATCATCAGGGCAATCACATTTATGTGAGAACATTCCCACTGCAGCATACTACACACTGTTAAGAATTTGCCTTATGCTGTTCTGCTCCACCACTGACAGGTTTGAGAGTTTACAACATGGCCATTTGGATCATGTTGTGCTCCAAAAAAGCACCATGAAGAATTCTCATTCTGTTTGCACAAAACATATTATTTGCTCCCTCCAATGTACTCAGAAACAGACCTCAATTGCCAGAAATACTGCTATGCAGTGATATACACGCACACTCTAAAGACAAATAGTGAACACGGGACAGTTTTCCTCCTGTAACTGACAGCTGGAGAATCCAGTTTTGCTATGGCTTCCATGGTATTTTAAATTGAGCACTTGGAAGAACAGAGAAGGAAGAACCAAAGCAACAAGAATGAAACATAATATTGTATAATTCAAAGCCTGCTCTATTTCACACTCAAACAGTTGAGAATACCTACTGCTTTAAGATCCTAGACAGGTAATTGTCTTATTTTCAGTTCTTGTATGAGACCTCTTTTTTTGGACATCTTCTTTTCAAATATATTCCATTTCTATAGCCTTTTTTCTTTCTTTTTCCTACTTATTAATACTGATTTTGTCCAGTATTTTTCAAGGCAGGTTCAAACTAATGCAACTTTTTTCCTACTGGTTACTTTTCTCTTATAAGAAAAAGAAAATAATAACAATTTAAAAAATTAGAATAAAAACATTCAGGGGACCTGCGCTCCTTCTGATTATCTTTTCTCTGTGCAAGTCACATAAATAATGGCAACACATAATTAGTAGACACACAGAAATCGTGTGACAACATTTTTATTTGCATATTTAAAACTCAGACAAGATTATGCAAAGTTTTCAACATAAGTCAAATTAAATGCCTAAATTATTTAACCATAGACAATTATGAACTAGAAAAGCAGCTGTCCTGATCAAGGTGGGTTAATGTTAGCCCTTCAAAATTTGAAGTGTCTTAAAATTACTAAGCTCATCTGAAAATTGACACTTAGCTTATAGAAAGATACTGAGTATCAACAGCTTGTATAAATGGCAGTGGTGGTTGAAGAGACGCAATTTTATGGTGTGCTCAGCATCTTGCTCAATTAATACCTAAGTCTAGGGCACTGATTCAGAAGACACTAAAACAGGTATTAAGGTCTACCTTTATTCAAATTAGGCCTACTGCGAATGGTACCTCAGGCATGTGCTTGGGCTGATGTGACAGAAAAAGCTATATACTTTTACTAGTTCTTAGGAAGGCAGAAAAAAATCAGCTATTATTCTGGAAATCTTTTAAGAAACAGTTAAGGCATATCAATCTTAGATTCTCGTCACATGTCTCTTAAACCAGTATCTAAAACTGCCTCACATTGATTTTTAGAAATTTTCAGCTTTAAGGATGTTTGAAATTGAGCTACAGATTATAAATGACAATTTTGGCAATCAAGATGCACTTCAGAAAACCTGCTTTTGGCATGTGATGTACAATTCAGACACAAGTCAAAGAGGAAAGGGAAAAGAGAAGATTCAAGTGTATTAAACATTGGTTTTCTGTTTATGAAATGGAGAGAGAAAGCAATATGATTATTTGATGTCTGATCAATTACTATCTTGCCTAGTAAATAAAAGCATATCAGAGCAGGTTTATGAATGAGCCTGTGCTTTTATAGCAATACTATCTTGTAGCATAAGTTTTTGGAAAACAGACCAAGGCTTTTGTTCAGAATGGGCTTCAGCTCCATTTGTCATATGCACAAATTTCTTGAAACTGCATTTCTGTTCAGTGTCACCTGCATGCAGAAAAGTTTGCAATTACAGCTCCATACCACATGTGAACACAACCTGTACACAGAGAAAAAAATCTATTCTGTGGCATATGGAGCCAACAAGGAAGGTGCCCGCAAAGATGTACACCCATGTGAGTAGACAGAGCTTCACTGATTTACACCAGCTGAGTCCCAGCACATTTTTTCCAATATATTGCCTGCAATCACGCTCTCAAAGGCCAGAGCTGAGCCTGGAAAAGAAACAATGCTCCTTTATAGTTATAGCTCATTTCTCATTCAGCAACTGAAATATGGCAGATACTAAAGAAACATTCTGATTCCAAAGAAAACTACAAAACCATTGTTTTCCACTGAACCATGTCTTAATTTGTTTTCTTTTTCTGATAGCAAATTACTCTTCACATTTTGCATTACCAAGCCGATAATAAGCCAAGCTTTTGCAATCCCAACCATGCTCAGGGTTTTGCTCAGAGTCAGCTGGCTGAATGGGAGCATCTCACAAGCAGAAGATGACACATGTGCATCAGGTTGAGTGACTGGCTGGCCTGACAACCAACCAGCCCTTGAAAGTCAAGGATGGGGTCACACATTCATTTATTATTTCCTCTCCTCCTTTTCCCTCCCACTACCAGCTGGTAGTTGCCCCGACAAGTGTCCATCACATACTGCTGGAAATTTTTAAGACTTTAAAGATGGATGAATGAGAGGTTACATGTCTTCTTTCCTAAAAGAACTGTTAACAGAGCGTGAGATATAACTTCAGTATTTTTAAAGCCTTCTTTCCTGAGACACATAGGCAATATTACTCAAGAAAGTTTCCTACTTTTTTTACAAGATTGCTGTTTTTAAATCCTAAACCTAGTTTGTTTACCCAATACCATATGGATTTAAAGATATAAGACAAAGAACACCACAGACTATGGCTACTCAGATATGAAAAGGACGGGAGTTCTTTGTAAGAGGTAAAAGCAAATTGGCATCAAATACCTTGCGCCCTGTTATAAGGGAAAAATACTACATGTGCAGGGATACAGAAGACAATATAGTGCAGTCAGAGCGCTAAAACTGAGCTGAAACTTCTTAAAAAGAACTCTGAAAAAATCCAAAATCCTTTACAAAGCACTAATACATAGAAGATTTACCTTGCTTTTTAAGGATCATTTTAAAGGTTAATTCACCTCATACTTGTCTAGTTTAGAATTACTTTCATTTGAAGTTTGGCATAAGACATAAAGCCCAGAAAGGAGCCTTGTAAAAGCTGTATCAGCGCAAAACTTGCAGGCAACTGCACTGAAATACTGAATAAGTGCTAACAATTTAAGAGAGAAGACGCATGGGTAACGATGCCTGCTATTTATTTAATTAATTTCAGTGATGCTGAAATGAAATATTTTACATATCACCATAATCAAGCGAAGCAGAGGTAAATTCATTAGCAGGATATAATACGTTGTACTTCTCTCATTCTACTTACATGCTGTGCTACAGAAGATAAAACTCAGCAGTCAGGTTTCTACTTAATTGGTTTCAAAAAGCCTCCTCATTTTCCTCAAGAAGTCATTGGTGGGAGGAAAATGGAGAGAGACGGGAGGAAAACACAAGCTGTTTATAGAAAATATTCCCCCTCTAAGCAAGTGATGTCTATTTTACAAAAATGAAGAGTCTTTCTCCAACCAGATTCATCATTTGCAACATATAAGGCACCATAGATACCATGCCTACACAAAATAAAATTTCAGCTCAGGTCCAGCCTCACAAATACCTCTACTCTATCAGAGATGAACAAGCTGTATTTCAGAGCCAAAGTATTTACCAAGTGACAGAAAAATATGTATTGAATAATGAAACAGGAATAAAAGATCAATAAATTTGACTAAACACCTCATTACACAGGTGAACTTCAAACCCCATATTTAAAAGTACTTCTCCCTTGGGTTTAGCACTGCTGGCTTCCCAAAAGATGTTGTTAACTCAGTGTACCAGAAAGCACTGTCCTTTGGGTCTGCATAAGCTTAACTGAAAATGAGGCCTGTTAAAATCTATTATTTCAGGCTTTAGAGGATGTCAATGACATAAAGCAAACCTTCAGGTACAGAACCAGAGGGAGAAAGCTCCACAGCTTCACAAATGCCTGTTAACATTAGAGTCGCGGAAAAAACACTATTAGGCTGCGTTACATGATACAAGACACTTCAGACACGTAGTCACATATATATGTATTTATATATATATTAAAAAAAATATTGAAAGCCTTTTAAATCTTCAGTTGCAGAGGGAATACTTCCATTCCCATTTAAAAGGAAAATGCCATTTTTCATAGCTGTCTGAAATTGCAAACTCTTGCGAGTCTTTGCTGTACAGCTCCACGCAGAAAGTTCGCGTTTCTGGCATCGTCCTTTGGCATACCAGGCTGCTGGGCTCAACAACTGGATATCGTTCTCTTTTAATTACTTTTTAATACTGTGTGTTATGGCACCCAACAATAGCATCCAATGCCAGAGAGGAGTCCTCAGGTTTTTGCAATATGCATGTCAGGAAAGACAGGAGATTCAGGCTGCAAACACCTGTACCTGCTGTGCCACGTTACCTGGAGCGTGAGGCTCCTGTGGCTCACATGCATCCCGCAACCATGCTTGCAGAGTGGATGCCCATTTACAGATAAAACAGCATTTAAATGCTGTTGTCCTGCCTGTGCAGAGATCTACAAAGTATCAGGAGAACTCTTTGTACGTTATTCTTGCAGCAAAATGTAATTTTCGGTGTAGGTAGCACCAAGACTGAAGCTCAGCCAACGCACAGATTATTCCCTTATTGGGAAAGCCTCAGAGCCCTGGGAGGAAAATTCACTTTGATCTGTAGTGGCTCTCAGATACTTCACGTAAAGTGGCAAAGACAGAAATACCTTCCCACTTAAAATCTCTCCAGAAGAAAAATAAGGCCAGTACAAGAAATTCAACTCTGATCTGGTCTGAATCTGTTAAGAACAGCAAGTGTAAAAGCACACCCTTAAATCAAAATCAGAGCCGTAACCAAGCTGTTACTTCCAGTGTGGGGGGGCATGCATAGGCATACTGCAGGCTCCTCCACGTAATCAGCTTTAACTCTCAACTAATTCACGTTGATCATCACCAGATCCAAGGAGCTGTCAGTTCTCCCCAGTACAGGGTAAGCTTGAAGGCATTTGGTGCAGCTTTTACTTCTAGATATAATTAAAGCTTATTTACAATGGCAGGTTCTCCTTGATACGGAAAACCTCAAAGTTTGCAACTAGAGAAATGTACATTAACAAATGATCAATAGGAATTAACTACTGATAAAGATCTTAGCTACTCCGTATGAGAGACCAAGTGATATTCCAAACTTAGTGTAGTTTTATTTTGATTCAACAGATTGCCTCACGTATTTTTTCCTATTCCCATGGTTTTACTGATCAGCATCTACTTGATAAAAGCTTCATCCTGCCTTGCATACACGTTACAAGGCTAAACAGAAATGCTGAGATTACTGTATCAGGTTATGGGTCCATCAGACCTAGCACCTTGCAACAAAACCTGAAGGTGCTTGTCTCAGAGAATGGCAAAAAAAATTGCTGGATCTTCTCAGTTGTGCCAGAAATGATGATGATACATCACTCGTTCGATTCTTCGAGGCTAAAGACTTGTTAGCTCTTACAGGCTGTTATTACTCGTTTCTGTTTTATTTTCTGTGATGCAGTTCTATGTAGAAAGTAACCTCAGTTCCAATACGCAGGAAAAGAATAGGAGTAAAGATGTAATAGTATACTGATTAAACCAAATCACCTCTGCGTTAAGACATTTTATTCACTGTTAAACATCTTTGAAAAAGCAACCTACTTATACATGTTATTTCCATTTTATTTGGTAAGTGCAGGGGTTTTTTTTAAAAATAGGTTATTCACACTTTTAAATATGGGTGGGGAAAAGAATTCATATTTCCTTTGGTCAGATCCAAAGTGCAACAATAACAACTTGCAGCTTGCTCATTCATCAACATCTCTAAGTGCTGGTCCAATTCTGAGAACAGATCCTGGTTTATAAACCCTTGATATTTTATCAAGGTCTATTGCACTAATAGACCCTGAGAATGCTTATTACAAACATTTACTGTAACAGAAGTAGAGAATCAGTGTATATTACATTTAAAAACCTACAAATGTTTAAAACAATAGAAGTCAGGAAACACATGCTTAAAAAAAAAGTTCTTAAAAGTAAAAGATCAAACTCTGTTCTTAACCTATTATATACAATCAATTAAATCATTATTAAACATAAATCAACATGAATTGTAATAAGGAAGAAATGTGCGGGGTTGCATCTTCTCTTGCTATGGCAGGTATGTGAAGAATGCCAATGGTAGAGATATGCAAAAGCATTTAAAGAATATCTCTGACTTCCACTTGATAATCACTGAGACAGCCTTTATATGATGTATTTTAATTTCATTTACATAATAATGGGAAATTATACAATAGGAAATCAAACAGCCATTTAAGAATTTTAAACTGTTATTCACATTAAATTTTGTTCACTTTTCCTGAGTGCTATTTCTTAGCATTTTGTGACTTCCCTACTACCATGTAACTGATTCCCTAAAGGCCTCAAACTGCAACCTGGACTCTTATACTATGGATGTGTAGCTATGACTAATAACAATGGCAATGGATACAACATGAGTAATACACCTTTTGTTGTAAGTTGTGTAATTTAGGAGAGGACTACAGAACGAAACAGCTAGTGTGAAGGTGGGCTGTACTTTACACCATTTTCAGAAGGCTACCCTTTGTTACAACAAAACCATCACTGTTGGATATTGAAAATGTGAACTATGGGATGGCTTGTGGAAAAGTCTTTTATTGGTTAATCTGTTTCTTTCACAGCAGTGTAAGGGCTCACTGTGTGGGAGTTAATTGTGTTAGTTATCTGGTGTAACAACCTGATTAATGTTGTACTTCAGCGCTATTAACTACCAAACTATACATGATTCACCGGAGAATGAATGAATTTAATGCTTCTGTTCAAATACAAAACCAAACAAGAATAATCTTTTGGTTTATAACTTTTAAACAGATAACTTAAATTCTTAATGATGCTTAGCGTACATTAGGAAGGCACTCACTGAAACTATTTAGCTAATGGTAACTATACACTTCCATTAGAAAGCCTAATTAATTTGGATTTAAAAATTAACTCTGATTTACAACAGACCATAAAACTACCCAGTCCAAACTTGCATCTTTTTATTTGAATGTTTGCAAAAGATCAAACTGAAGAAATAGTATCAATAAATTATCCTTTCTTATTTCAACGCTGTTCTCAATATTTGCAGGTGTAGTTTTAAAACAGAATTTTTAAAAACTGGCAGGCCTCAAAACTCACCCTGGGGTGTATTTATCTTGGCATTTTAACACACAAATAACTGCGATGATAGGGAAAAGAAAATATGAATATACAAAAGGTATACACAAATAGATTTATATGATATACCTGCCACTACTGCCTTTTGTGCTGTCCTACAATCTCATATGATACAGTGAAAAAAGGCTCAGTTAAAGGGAGCACTGATTTCTGCTGTTAGAACTCTACTTAATTTCCATAGCAAAACCACTCACTAAAATTCTACCACAATAAATGAGATGAAGCGCCAAAGAGGAACGTATTGTTTTCAAAATTTCACATTCTATAAATAAAGAGGAAATTTAATCTCAATAAATGAGAAGCATAATTTAAGAAAACTAACCCCTAAAACTGGTGCAGAAGTTGCTAGCTTAAAATACACAAGCTGGCAAACAAACAAAGCAATGAGACACGTCACATGAACTGCTCAGAACTGCTGCTCCTTGTGTATATTGTGGCACAGCTATTTTTCCACAGCAAAGAATTTTCAGGATATTAGCCAGGAGGCAGAATAACAAAATATTTTACATAAAATGAGATATTTTTATATCACAGTCAAATAAGGACTTGTTTTAGAGAGATATTTTTTCTCAGTCACTCCTAAAAGCAGTTGCTAAATTCCCTGATGTCCCCAAGAAAGAGATATAGTACAAGCAAGTCTGAGTACAACAAAGAATGTAACTTTTATAAAAACATCATGAAAGACTTTCTTTCCCTCCCCATGGGCCAAAAAAAAGATCGCCAGATAAATCCTCTGCATTTGAAATACATGCTACTAACAGAATATCCTTTCAAAGCAAGGGTATGCTCATGGTTCCCTCTTAAATTTGTGATAAGAATCAAAAGAGATTGCCGGGTTGAGGGAAGAAGCTGCTCTTGCAATACTTTCTCTGATGGACACCCCACTGCAGTACCAGGAGTCACCTTGGCTACTACCTGGGTGAGCAGTGGCTTCCCTGAATAACCCCCCTCCACAACAGCACAGCTCCCAGCAGGCATGGGAGTAAATGAAAGCCTTTAGCCAGGAGTCAAGAAAAGTTGTTCCTGAACCTTTTGAAAGGGAATTGCCAAACTCAGAGCACAATGGGAGAAAGAGCAAGTTTAAAACAAACAAACAAACAAATGACAACAAAACAAAAAAACACTACCACAAACCAAACAACAACAACAACAAGAAAACAAGCCACAAAACCAAAATACGCAACCCTGTAAAGAAAAAATGTGTAAATTCTGGTTTATGCTTGATATAAATGACCTTTTCTTTCACTCCTGATATGGACGTGTCATCAGTGCCTATGTGCTACCCATATACCTTATGAAGGGCCCAACTAGGCTGCAGAAGCAGTAGTCAAGGACTCCTGTTGAACTTGAGCATAAGCGCAACTTCTGATTTCCCATTCTGTTTCTCACCTCATTTAATGTCTTACTTTTCCTTCTATGTCTATCTCACAAAAAAGAATACTTTCCATTGACATTACAAGATTAGCATAATATTAATAAAACACCAACCAGAGTCATCAGTTTTGATCATTCTCGATGTATGGACGACAAACTGGCTGGATTTCCATTGCCTTACATTTGGAAAGCTTTTTTCCACAATTGTATAAAAACCTTTCTGTAGATTATTTGGAAGATATTAATTGAAAAAATTAGGATCTGAATTTACTACACAGTCTTCAAGAATATGTCGTGTAAACTATATCTATCTTGTAGACTAGGCTTCTGATCTTTGGCTCTATCAGTAATTTAATTCCTGATGCAAAGAAATATATCAACATTGATCAATCAATCCTTTGTTGTCTTAGGCACATTACTTAAGCAGTAAAGAACTCACCAGAAATATCCTTTCAAGTTGATCTTGAATGTCTTTCATTCCTGGAAAAGCAGCGACCCCTTGAATCATTTCTACAAAGATACAACCCACTCCCCTACAGAGGAAAAACAAACAAAACAAAGTATGCAACATTAGAGAGATTTCTTACAGGTTAAACGGCCAGCAACAATGCTTTTGTATCCATCACCAGTATTTGAATAATATTTATTCATTTATTTTAAGAAACCAACGCCAGCCTGAAGGATAAACGTGCATGTATAGTAAAGCCAATGTCTACACATGGAGACTTCTCAGATGTTTGAAGGCATGTGTAGATATAGCAGGAAGGTGGATGGTAGCTGTTGAGACCAACAAAGGTACAGCAGCTCTCTCTGTTTCTACGAGTGCTTCCTGAGCAGCATACTCATGCTCCCAAATAAATTCCGGGGATGTGGGAATGACAGGGAGAGCACCCTTGGGAGAAGCTGACTGGGGACAGGGCCACAGCATGGAGGCATACTGGGAGGGTTTGGCGTGGGAGGAGAGTCTAGAATACTATGAGTAAAGAGAAAAAGGGCACTTGGCTGCTCATGGCCACTGAACTAAGCTACTGCCCTAATGCAGATGACCTCGGGGATGGGCTTGCTTGGGCTCTCCTCTCCCCTCTTCTAGCATAACAGAAGGAAGCCCAAAGCCCATAGCTGTGGGGGTCTGCTGACCCCATTCCCTAACCAAAAAATAATTTTAAGAGAAAACATCCCGCTTGGCTACCGATAGGATGCAGAATTGAATTTTATATATATATATTTTTTAAGTTGTTCAATTACATTTTCCTACATACATTTTTCTGCAACTTCCGCATGCAACCACCTCCCTATGCTGGATAACTATATCTATGTAAGCAACCACACTAAAAAAACCTGTACCCAAAACAACTGCCAATTCGATAATCCAAAATATACATCAAAATGAGCCAAGAATTTGAAAAGCTAACTACCATACCACCTCTGCCTGAAATTGTGACTTGTACTTATGTGTCAGAAAATCCAAACAATAACCTCTAATTTAACTTCGGGTTTAGAAGTAAATTATTCGGAACGTAGTAATTACAGACCTTTTCATTGCCTATGCATCGTGATGATGCATTCAGAAAGTAGCATTTAATTTTAGGGATATGTGTGCATATATTGGTGAGGAAGTGGTTCTACAATAAAACAACTTAATGAAAATAGATTGCATATTTTTGTTAAGTCCAGGGCTGAGTATTTATAGATACCACTTAACTAAGATTATCAGCAGACAACCCAAGCTTTATTCATCTCTGAAGGCTTTGACCACTATTGAATAATGAAACAATTTTATGTTCCATGACAATGAGAGCTGATAGTCAAATTTGTTGAAGAAGAAAATAAAACATATATCACTATTTTCTAATTCTATGTCCCAAAGCATTGATATATTTACCAAAGTTTCTCCTTAGGCACTGAAAAGTGGAGGCAAACTTTGGAAAGCACAGTTATTTTAGAATGATTCAGGTGTTTATAAAAGAGAGTTTAAAATTTATGTCCCATATGCTTCTGCTGGTTACCAAATGAACTGAATTGATTAAACTGCCATTCATCATTTAGTATGGTTAGTGCTTCATTAGGCAGAGACAGGCACAATACATCTTAGTCAAATACTTATAAATAGTATCAGGATCTCAGGCAAGGAAAAATTCAAGAATTCAGTCAAAAGCCATTTATTCAAGATGAGAAATAAACCATCTGAATTTAGACTAAAGAAAAGAGGACCAGAGTTCTATTCTTGCAACCAGAAAACAGGCGTTTGATCAAACCAGTGTATCATTTGAGAGCATGTGCTACTATCTGCAGAGAAACTTCAGCTAGCTGTTCGAACAGAAATGCTGCAAAGACAACAGGAAGATTTTGCCAAATTGTATATTGTTTCACAAAATCAGTCTACAAAATTTTCCACCTCTAGTGGGTCTGATACAAATATGAGCCAAAGATCAAGTAAGAACTGCAAACAACACGACCGAAGAAAAATTTTCTCCTTTGAGAAAAGAATTCTATGTCTTGGAGTCTTGTGTAACCTAGTACTCCATTTAGTCACAAGCTGAAGTGAGAGTGAAAGAGTACTGGACTTAAATAAAATAATTTAAAAAGTCAAAAGGTTATTAAAAACATCAAGGAGAGAAACGTAAACAACCTTCAAGGTTTGAGCTGGAGAACTGCTGTTCCCTTTGGCCCACTTGAAAATTAGGCTCTAGGCTTGGTTTCAAAGCTTATGGTGGTCAACACATTGAAGAATAAATTCATAGAAAGAGAAGACTAAATTAATACTAAAAAAAATTAAAATAAATAACCCTGGTCACCCCACCCCTCCCAAAAAGCCATAATAGCACATATAAGCTTCAAGATGACTGGATGGTATTTTAAATGTCTTAGTGATGTCAGTGAATTTTAGGCTCACAGCAAGTAGAAACTGAGTATATAATATGATCCTTGAATCACAAACCGTAAGAGCACAGACATTGAACATGAAAAGAAATAAATCCTCTACAAGGCCTCGAAATCTTGTCTTGTTTTTGCAGACCTCACAAACAAAGAGGTTAGAGAGATTTTTGAGCAAAGCAAAAATTATTTTCATGCCAAAAGAACCAGTTTGTAAGGAAAAATTAAGAAAACTATGTCAGTCTTGGCTACAAGAAAACACAAGGGACAGGCAGAACATGATGACTCCATATTTAAAATTATGTAAAATGAAGGACAAGGAAGAACTGATTAGGATTTTAATGGTTCCCAGAACTGTAGGTAGTAGATCTACCCAGATCTAAGGTACTATAACTGCAAATAGCAGGATGCCTTTAGGAAATAAAAATTTTAGGGTGAGTGTTAGACAAATACAATAGTGCTACACCTCAGCCTCCCAATGGACTTGAAGCTCCATAGTTACAGTCATGTAAAACTAGAGAAGCTGAAACACTTAATATTCTTCAGGGAACAGAATTACATTAACAGCAGGGTGGATCAGATGATCTCACAGATCACTCCCATCTCTAGTTTCTATGATGCAAACATTACTTCTTGAAATATGAAATACGACCAATTAACTTGGCTTTAATGTTCACTCATCTCCAAGGATATGTTATTTACTTATCATCTGTGCACACTCAGCATACAATGCCATTTTCAGGCAGAACTTGGGAAATAATTTGCAACAAAAGACCATTAGCCTAACATATTTCAGATTTTCCTACTGTCTGTACAGGACTTCTGATTTTGAATAAATAAGCCAAACGCTGTGACTTCATTAAGAGATCTTTCCAATGGAACAGCATAGAATAACCTCACAAAGTAAAAGTGACAGCCATTTAGTGTGGAAGTGGGTGGCTTACCCTCTGATGACAAAAAGCGTGACTAAACCTATTGATGTATTGATGAGACCATATGTGGCCATACCATCTAATATTGCTCTTCTATTGTTCTCCTTAATTTTCTGGAACTCTGGCTGTCACCATACAGCCTTCTACAGAGTAAGAGTTAATAGCACAGCTAAATGAGTTACTCTTGCATTTGAATTGACGTAGTAAATGAGCCTGTAAAAATGATGTTGGATGCCTCAGGAAACTGCATTTTTTTCATCTGCACAGCTTTTATGATTCAAGAGGGTATTCCCTTAAAATTAACTTGCTTACTGCTGGGTTTGTTTTATATTTTTGGTTTAAGAATTCACATTTCTGTCTCTGTGTAAAAAAGATCCTCACTGCAACAAGAAGAATCTCCAGCCTGTCTGTACTCGAATACACTAAAAAACCCCAAAACAAACAAAGAAATAAAAGCTTTGATAAGGCACAATCTATAAACTATTATTAGGGTTGTTTCCTTCAGTTAATATTCTGATTTTTCTTGATGGATCCATAAAAGAGACTACAGACACATTCTGAAATGAGTTATTTCCAAACCAAGCTTTAGTTTATACCTAAATCAAGATTATAGAAGCCTATATGCTTATTATATATGTTTTAAACTGTTGAACTTTATGCCCTGAACAGATCTGCTTTCCAGCAGGCTCAGTACAGGTGATAACATTCAGCATGTTCTTTATAGTGAAGGCCTATGCTGGATCTCCACAGAAGGTTTCTGTCTAGTCATGAAGCCTGTTTTTAGCATGCGGGATTGGGCTTCAGACGGGCAAGGCTTTTACGAAAACTAAGTAATTGCTTCTAGTAATCTTCCTGGTGAGATTTCTGAAATTCAGAGCAACAGTAGAGTTTTCATTGAAGTTTCCCAAACTACATGCAGTTCATACTGTTAAATATATCAGAATTTAGGCAAAAACAAAATACACACCCCCCTCAAAACTCAACTACTTGTGTTTTTATGCATTTGTCACTAAGAGGTAATACTGGAACCTCTTCCATAAAATCCACTAGTGATACGAAACATGTTGGAAGGGGACAGAGATTTCTATCTTGCCTGATTTATTCAGAAAAAAGTATGTTCCTATATAATCCTTCTTACGAACAGAACTACAAAAACAAATTTTGGAGGAAAGGAATGAAAAGTAAGGGGCTTTTGTCTTCTTAATTGACTATAATCTGATTTAATTCTGAAGTGCCAGAATACCCATAGATGGTGAACTTGGTTGTAGTTTGTCTTTCATGACACTCCACTTTAGTATGTGAAAAGTAACATACGATGGGACGTACAGTCTGATAAATGAATAGGGGCAATAAGGCAAACAAATGACAGTTTTCATATGAGAAGTAATGAGTGAAGCAAAATTTCCCTTCCGTGATGACAAAGAACCTTAAAATTTCTGCAGAAAACAGATGCAATGAATGAAAAATAATTTATTTGAAAGTATGATAGTTCAAATGTATTTCTTTACAGTCAGTCTTGAAGCAATTGTAACTGCAAGTGAATAGAGTGCTCATGTTCTTGCCCCTGTCATTGAATTACCTAGAAATAAAAGCTCCAGAAATTTGTTTTGCAACCCAACCCTCTGTAGCAATGCTCAGTTTCTACATTAAGGAATGTTATATCCATGAAGGACTAAAATGTACATGAACTCTTTTTGCAAGAATCTTTCTATTAGACTCACTTATTCTGTAAAAGCAGAAGGCAAAAAAACCCTCAAGAAAATAATCTTCAAACTTGAGCTATTTGGCCATGAGGTATTTTCCTGTTGCATGTGCTCTTCCTGCTTGTCTCTTCTAGACCCAGCTACCTTTATAAGGTACTTTCCTGACACACATAAAACATGTTTCTAGCAGTGGAGAAGCAATAGTAAATCTGATGTTCCAAATAGATAAAAGATGTTTTTATGTACAAACAGAAATGCCCTTCCAATAGTTACAAACAAAGACAGTTTCCTCACACATGGTGTTTCTATGAATTCAACCCTATGAGAATTTCTCCAATCAAAAGCTAATTTAGCTGAAAAAAACTTTTGAAGAACTCACTGACAAAAAGTGAATTTTAATTAACAATACCTTGACAGTTGTTGCAATATCCTCACCTTAATATCCTAATCCTACAGATTAGCATTTCTTGGGAGTGGAAGTCATAATCATAAAGAACATCAAGGGCAAAAGAACTAATCTACCCTATGCTGTTTTCTCTCTCAGGCCCCAAGCAGCCTTTCTTTAGGGTGTATTGGGATTCCTGCTCTTGGGTCTTTCACTGCAAAATGTTTACAGCAGATACAGGATAAAGATGCCTTTGTAATGTCCCCTGTGTAAAAACGTAATTTGTTGCACCTGCGTCTAAGATAAGATCAATTTTATTTAATAAATATCTTAATTAGAGTCATAGGTCTTCATTGGTAAATTATTAAAGAAAACATGCATGGAAATACAGTGAACACCCAAATCTGCACTTGGAGCAGGCTATGTGTGGAAAGTGGTGTATTCCTGAAAAATACCATTTATTTTTCTAACAGAAAATCTCCACAAGAAGAGCTTTCCCTAAATTAAGAACAAAATTGAAGTAATGTATACCAACCCAGAGGTTACAAAGTTAAATAACAGTGTTTTAATAAGCAATTTCATAACATTTGACTGGCCTAGTTTTAAGTCATTTCTTCCACAGCACTAATCATAGCTGATGTTAGTTAATAAAAGTTAATTTAAAATACATCACGACCTATAAGTTCTTAGGTTACCTGAAATGTAAATAAGAGTGTATTTTTCAAAAGGAAAACAACAGGATATGCAAAAAAAATCGCCAGCTGCTAGCAAACACAGTTTAAAGCCAGCTGCACTTCAAAATAAAATATCCCTTGTGACTTCCTGATGTAAGCAACCCAGATGTAGCAGTACATTACCAGAATGAAAAAGGATTTATTAGTCTGTTTAAATTGCTTCATTTACTAATACTGTATTTTTCCGGTAAGGAACAAATACAATAGGTTTATTTGGGAAATTTTTTCCCCCTATGTTTCTGTATTACTTATACATGGGTTTTAGCAATTCATAACCCTTTACGTATTGAAAAAAAAAAATCAAAGTTTACCACAAATCTTTTATGCAGTCTTGGGTAGTATAATACATTCACATGATGCTGCTGTATCACATGCTATCAGCACTAAATCACAAAGCCCACTGCATTGATTTCCATCACCAGCCTGACACACTAATGCATGTACGTCTTCATTAATATTATTTTATTGCCAGCGGCTATTTAAAAAAAGAATGCAGGAGAATGTAAAACTGCATGTGGATCATTAGCTTTTAGTTACTATCCTATTGCCCTACACCAGCAAGTGAAGTGTAAAAATAGCTTGCAGCCTCCACCACCTGCTTCCCAGCCACTGTCCAGTGTTTAATACTTGGACTCCTTTTTCATGCAGCTGGTCTTCTACTCAGTAGGAGCCCCACTTTCTATTCCTGGGGAAGCAGCATGAAATGTCATTTATCATGGTTATAGCAAAGGTCCTCTGTCTTTTTTTTTTTCTAAATGGAAGAAACAGCTGTGCTTTCTACCTCAACGTTATTTAAATATTTAGTGAAGTGGCTGCCTAGTTTTGTCATCATGTAGATCATCAATAAGGACACAGGAGAGCACAGACTATCTGCCATAAGGACATAATGCCAGTAATTGCATAAAAATGCTAATGCTACAAACACACTTTTGATAACAAATTACCAAATTACCTTGGAATCTGATGGTAGGTGGGTTTGTCTGCATCTCCCTCCTACTCTGGGAAGACACTAAGTGGTTTTAATGTAATTGTGGCCCAGCCATGTACAACCACTGGATAAATAAAGCCCCAAGCCCGCCTGTGTTCCAGCAGGGCTCACTGTTGAATGTGCCAAATCAGCATAAGTGACCTTAACACGCAACTACACCTCTCACAATCAAACTGGAAGCACGCAGACAACCCAGCAAAGCAGAGAAGTAAAAACCTAAAGCTTTTCTGTCACATACAATATACACTTGCTCTAATCTGACTTCTGATGTGGCAGTAGCTGAGCCTCTACATAAATTCTTGCCATGTGACAGAAACCGTATTACTAAGGCTTTTTTCTAAGCTTTTCATAGTTCTTCAGTTTGTACAGGGCAGTAAAAATTCATGTTATAAATCTAGTACCAGAGTAGTATGACATAATTTTTCATTTGAAACAAAACTCGCCACATCTATCCCTGAGCAAATTGATCTTTTTTATGCTCTGTACAAGAAGACATAATTTATTATTATCATTGAAGATGTAATTGTGTTCTTCCTCAGTACTCTCGCATCATTATGAAAGTCCTGACAAAAACACGACCTGGATTGATGAAGTGGCATTTTGAGTCCTTCCTTGGTCTTCCCTGCAGTTCATGTAATTTTGAATATACACATGATTATGAAGGGAATCCACAGTCTGCAATTAAAATTGATTTAAAATGCTTCTATTAGCTGCATGGGTTAATTTGATCTCTGACACAGTAACATCACATAGTAGGACTATACTTTTACTAAACTCGTTATTGGGAGGAATGTTAAAACTACTGGGTTTAGGATCTATTAAACTTTTGAGCAAATCATTTTTCTTTATGGAAAAAGTTTCGGTGAGAATCAAATGTGTTTTAAAATCCTTTTTTCAGTTAAAAAAGGTCAACCAAAAAAACCCATTTATATAGAAGTGCGATTATTTTTTAACTGGTAAATGTTAAAAAAAATCCAAAGTATGTTTTGAATAAAAAAGTATTTTATAGGATTTCTTGAGCAGTTTGTTCTATTAAGCATTAAAAAGTTAGTGGTTTCCATATATTGTTTTATTCTTTTTGTACTTTACTGACTGGGACATGTATGTACATATGTACACAAAGGTGTGGGACTCCCAAGAATTGAACACATGTAGACTGAACTATAAGAAAATGAGCAGAAAGAACCATTTATGCCTGCCAGCTCTTTCCATCCCCTGATGCAGTTGTGCTGCCTCACCCCAAGCAAGTTGAGCTTCTTGCCGAGAGTGTCAGAGGTGTATCTGGGAAAAGAGGTGACTGCCAAACGTCACAAGCAGACGGGATGCAAAGATTGAATACAGGCTGTGAAGACACCAGGCTGAACCTGATCTTTGGGAAACCAGGGCAGTTTTAAGGTAGATGAGAAGCTGAGATGCTGGGGGAAAACTATTTTAGATATGTGAGGTGGAGAATGGTGTGAAGAAAAGCAGACAGCTGATACAGAAGATACTGCCTTTGCCTATCTGGTGCAGTTGCAAAATCACAACATTCACATTTGGAGACATTTGTTCACTCTTCCTTTTCCTGCCTCTTGGTTCACATTCTGCTACAAGTTGAGGAACTACAACAGCCAGAGGTCTGGTTATATCAAACACTCTCTTCAGAATTAGATATTGCAGTATTTATACCCCGTAACCCTACCAAGTGAAACAATCCCGCGGTGTCTAACTCCTGCTCCCAGCCTTCAAGACTTAACAGCACTACAGGGAAAATCTAGATGAGATTTTCAGGAAAACGTTGCTTTTCATCTCACATTCTCTGATCTCAGCTACAGGACTAAACACAATGTAGTCATGCTACTTCCTGTCCTCAGAAAAAGAAAAAAAAATTCCTGTTAGGTCATCAGTTTCAGTACTGTGCTCCAAGATTACCTTGGCAAATATTTTTCACTCACCATATAAAAACAGAGAGTCCTTTTTATCTTATCTTACAGTTACCTCTAGATTTTAACATCATCGTAATTCTAAATTTAGGTTGCCTGTATTAAAGAAAGATATTTCAGCGAACTGCAAAAAAAATCATAATTATATTTTTCTGAAACTTGCTCAGTATATTTTTTTTCCTCAAATGAAATGAGTTGTATAGACTCAAAAAGTCAAATACACACTCGAAGAAAAATTTAACATCTTCCACAGCATGAAACTGTCTTTGTAAGGATTTTTTTTTCCACATTTCTGTTTCTTGAATCAAAATGTGTTGCTTCTACTAACACAGTTGAGGCTCTTACTAATTACAGAATTTGTGCAGATTACAGAGATCCTGTGACTTCAGAACCTACAGGGATAAATTAAGAACCTCCATCTTGGTTTCTAGCAGTCAAAAAACCAAAGACCTCCTTTGTTCAATAAAGGGCTAAATGATGTTATCAAAAAAGAGCAAGGTGCTATATATTGTATATATCAAACTGCCCTTTCAAACCTGCAGGTCTAAATAAAATCTGTAGGTTTGAAAGAAAACTATTCAGCGATGTACCACACACTGATTTACTGCTGACAAGTACAGTAGATTAAGAACTGAGGCTGCATTCTCACATCCAGAGAATCCCGTGTTTGTCCTTGCTACAGCTGGGCATGGAGAAAGTCTATTTGCTGCAAAACAAATATCATGTAATACCAAAGTGCCACATTAAGAGTATGAAAGTCAAGCAACAACAACTCAGTCTCTTGCAAAGCACCAATGGCTCTTCTAGTGGTGTGTCAAGACCGGGTACCAGCTGCCAACCAGCAGGGTGGCAGAAAGAGCTTCCATTAGGGTGATGTGGAGTGATCCGCACATATTACTACACACAAGTTTTTCAACCTATGCCACTAATCTCACTATGTTTTACACATTTAAAGCAAATCAGAGGCAAAGCACCTACGTAGACTCTTGTGTGAAGATGCTATACTTACCACATGTCAAGGCAGGTGGAATATTCTGTTGATCCCAGAAGGACATCTGGAGGCCTGTACCATAGGGTTACCACTTCATTGGAATACGTATGGCTGGGAACTGATTTAGCTCTTGCAAGACCTGTGGGGTAAATACAAATAAATTAATGCAAACAAAACAAAGTAACAGTTTGCTGTATAGTTACAATCCTAAAAGGATATATGACAACACACCACATAACATGGCGGCATGTTGCAAGTATTTTTTCCTTCTAATATTGGCTTAAGTTACCTAATGAAAGAACATGGTAGCATCTATCATTTAGTACCTGGCTTAACAGAGCTGTGAATATTATGAAGGAATAATATAATAAAAGATGTTTTTCATTATGACAACCACAGGCCCAGGAGAGATGCAAAGATGCATTGTGGTATACCTAGATGAGACAAATAAACAAAGATTTCTATTTCTGTTAACTGTTTGTCCTTAGACATCCACAGACTTACATTTCAGTGTTATTTAGAGAAAGGAAACGAGAAGAAAACTCCCAGACAAATAGTGCCACAGATAAGATTATTTTTTTTAGGGGAGCCTAAGTAAATCTTCCACAGTTTACACTGCAAACGCCAGTCTGCTTATTCAAGTTTATTTGAAGGCAGTAGACTCACTCACACATTACCATTCAAATAAATATTAATATTGCAGCAATACATCAGAAAATGGTACATGCAAAATTCTCTCTCAGCAAATGTATATCGGCAATGTATCAAACTTGGCAGCAGAAATAATTTCAATGAAATCTGTGGTGTACTATACTATTGACAGTAATTAAGCTTGTCAGCCATTCGAAATAATTCATATTACTACACAACCATAATCTATCTCATGTAAAACTGGAAAGACTTTAGGAGAGACTCTCCTATGCTAAAAACAGAAGTAAAGAGAATACTCTTCTAACAGTTCTCCTACAGAAGCTTCCCTCCTCCAGGGAACAGAAAAAGATTTCCAGGGCTATGGCAACTGTTCCTATCATGTGCCTGCAAACACTTTTTCCAAATAAGCTGCTACTTGTCACTGCCTTGACACCATCAGCTCCCTTGCTGGTAACGCTGGACATGCACAAGTAGTGGAAATCAGAAGAAAGTTCTACTGGGGTTTTGTGTGTCTTCCTAAACAAAGAACTACTGATTTCTCTTTCACAAAACAAATGAAGTTACTAAAAAAAAAGGTCATGTTTTAGACCTTACAGAAACCAAAAAGCAAAGTCATACACTCGGAAAGAAATGTGCAACATGAGAATTCACATAAGAGTGCAGATGAGAGCCCTTTGCACCTTTATTCTTAGTACACTGGAGAAGCTAGTCAAGAATAGTTAATCTCAGTGAATACATCTCCATAGTAATGATGGCAAATCTTGCCAGTAGATTGCATTATCAGCTGATTATAGCAATTAGACCAGTGTAGGGGAATAATTTGACTTGTACGCCAGAATTTCTTCTAAAAAAAAAATTACATTTCGAACATGAATAACCATTTTTATTTTAAGTTTTCAGACTTCCATCTCATGTTTGTGCACCTGGCCACCAGATTGACAAATAACTTGGCTCACACAGACAACTCAGGGTTGGCCAGTGCAGTACAGCCCCACAGAGGCCAGAGGACAGGTCACGTCACACACTTGCAGTGCCTCAGCCTTCACATTAATGTTTTGCTTCTAGGAGATCAGAAACCACCAAACGCTCTCACTGGTGAATAATTCTTATTCCTAGCCCAGAGAAACATTAAGAAGTCTGAGTTTCTGAACACCTATATCCCACGTGACTCAAATGAAACAGTAGTCCCTGAGCTTGTGGATATGGACCTACTGTTATTGAGCTAAATAAAACTTATGAAAAGATTTAAGAAGCCTGGATGGTGAATGCCCCCATCCTTCTTTGCCTGTCTGAGACTCCCTTTAGTCTTGCCTGAGGAACAATGAAACTATTTACTCTCTAATCTTCTGCCTAGCTTAGACAGGAGAAAAAGCACAGGCAGGCAGGGAAAAGGCATTTTTAAGAAGACAGCAACATCATGTGATTTCAGGAAAACTGTCAAATAACTTCAGAGCTTGTGGGGTGAAAAATGAACTCAGGTCTCCATGACATAAAGTTTTTGATCCACGCGCTCAAGAGATCTCCCATGTAGAGAGAGCAATAAGTACCCAACTTGCCATACCAGAAATCATACTGCAAATAATACAATATCCATGCTTCCCTGCCAGTTTCTGCCACTTTGCTTGCCAGGATGGAGCTTTGCAAGTGCTACAGCCAGCCCAAGTACACCTTTCCTCCTCCTGAATGGCCGCTCAGCATAAACCAGTCCTCCCATCCTGCTGGGACTGCTGCCCATCCTGTTTCCTCAGCCAACTCTTTCTAGATCTCCTTAATCTCTAGTCTATTCCAGATTAAACAAAATCCAACCAATTTTCAAAGGATGGCCCTTTTTGGCTAAACTCAGCCTGTTGGTGAACTAAATGTTTTTCTTTAATCTGGTCTTCACTTCCAAACCAACATGAAAGCCTTTGAGGTTAGATGCTACATCCGATTTCACGGTTATAAGAGGATCATTACTGGAATGGAGAAAGTTATAAAAAACCCCTTAATTTGTAAGAGCAAGATGAAGCCATACATTGGCATTAGACAGCATCACCAGGTTTAAGAGGTTTAAGGGTACAGGCCATAAGCTTTGAACTGTGGTGAATCGGTTTCCTAGTTGGGCACATACGCTACTTTGGAGACTGGAGAAAGCAGGAGTGAACAACCCAGGGAAATACTCACAAAGGCTAAAATTTGGCAGAGTAGAATTTGGCACAGTCCCTCTGTTCTGTCAGTCACTCCCCCTGTGCAGAACCGAAACAACTAATGCCTCAGAGAAGCTGCTTTGTCTCGGGCAGGGAGCTAAGTCTGCTTTTTCTGAATAACGCACTGCATAAATAAGGCATTTGCAATTATGAACACTTTCACTCGAAGACTCAGAATTAATGTAAATGTCTCTCATCACACTTAAGGCATGGAAAAAATAACCTCACCTTTCAGATGTATTTGCGGTTTGAAAAGGACTGTATCAAAACATATATATATGAAACACTAACAAGATACTGCATTTCTTGTTTTGATGCTCCAGATGTGAACAGATGGCAGTTACCAGTTGGGTTTTTCTCAGATATCCTTCTGCAATAAAATTTCCTACATATTTTGCACCCTTTTGCACATCCAAATATGCTTACTCATGCAAAATTTATTTAACCACATCCTTCAACTGAAAGAAAACTGAAGGGTAGGATTAATTAGCACAGCATGTTCGATCACTTTCTTTAAGGGTTCCCTGTCTGTTTCCATGGTTACACTACAGGAAGAGCGACAATCCCATTTCAAAAAGACTGAGCTTATGGGGGATCATCAAAACTTCAAACCTTAATGGCTAGTGTGCAGAAAATCCAGAAGATAAATGAAGAGATCACCAGGTGAGCACCCAGTATTTACATATTGCTGTTTGAGCACTTTTTTGGTGGGAGGATCTTCTGACAGGCCATGAACTTCCCTCTGGTTCCTGTGTCTTCCGAAAGATAAAAGGTCAACACGTGTCCTGCTGTTGCAGCCTTATTTTGAAAGCAGGAAGCCAAGCATGAGGCCCAGTTATTAAAAGTCAGGTCGCGTCAGACCCGCTGGGGAACTTGTGTGTAATTATGGGAAGAACAGACACTGTTTAATGTTCTCCAGGCACTCACTTCTATGGCGATTATTTATCCAAACAGAAAGAAGAAACTGTTCTGATACACTACATACTGCAAGGCTTGCACAACAGCATCTACCTGTGCTGTGACACAAAGCACAACTTGCTTTTAACTCTTTCATTAAGCGATGGTTTGGGCTATCCTACAATGACCTATATTTAAAATACAGGGTGAACGATCTATACCTATGTGCGTATGTATGTCTTTAATACAGAAAATCGGAATTTAAAAAAACCAAACCTGTATATACAGAGATGTATTCCTTCCTTAGTAAATATAATTTTCTCTGCTTCATCTGCCTTCATCTTTTATCTCAGACTCAGAGGTTGTATCTGATTTTACCTAGCATCAGTTATTAACAAAACACATTGCATACATCACTTTAATTTTTAAATTGCATTTGGCTTTCACAAGAGGCAATAGCTATATCCAGACTCAAGTCCTATTCAATATGTGCACCTTTGGCTACATGAGCACAAATATTAATATTTGATATCTCTTTAGCTGCCAGATAGCTTTCTAGTCAAGTTCACATGACAATCAGGAAGCCTTTGTTCACCGTGAACATGATTCTGCAAATGAGAAAACCAGCCATGACTGCAAAAAAGAGGGCTTGCCAACCATGTGCATGGTTTCCTTTTCCATTGTACCTTATATGTTTTGAGTTGATTACTATTTCAATTTAGATATAACAAGAAAGATCTCTAGCAAGGCATGCTGGAAAGAAAAAGGGGGAGGGGGCATTTTTTTCTGCTGTTTTTCCTTGATTCAGACTCTTTTCATTCTTCCTTTTTTAGCCTCCTGTTTATTTTAACAATTACCTGGAGTTTGAGGTAAACAGCTTATAAAACCAAAACTGTTATTCAGTAACAACACTAAACTATCGTTAATGTATTCTATTGTAGATCATGAACTGTCAACTTCACTTAACCCATTTACTCAGCTAGTTATTTTCCAACAAAAGCATATTTATTCAGTGAATACCTGAACCACAATAGAACAGGAGTGAAATAGGCAGAAATACAGACACTGCTTCAGTGAAGCAGTCGGCTCTCTAGCCCAGAAGTCAGTTTTTGGCAGTGAAAGGTGTCCTGCAGCCTTCAGTTGCTTTCACTGTTTACCTGAACACATTTGCCTCTAAGATGTAGCTTCACCAGAGCATCTGAATTAAATTCCTATCAAATAGGATAAATTAATTACCATATCATAGAATCACTTGGGTTGGAAAAGACCTTTAAGATCATTGAGTTCACCACTAAACCATGTCCCTAAGCACCATATATACATGTTTTTTAAACACCTCCAGGGATGGTGACTCCACCAGTTCCCTGGGCAGCCTGTTCCAATGCCTGACAACCCTTTCTGTGAAGAAGTTTTTCCTCATATCCAATCTAAACCTCCCCTGGTGCAACTTGAGGCCATTTCCTCTTGTCCTATTGCTTCCTACACAGGAGAAGAGACCAACACCCTCCATGCTACAACCTCCTTTCAGGTAGTTGTAGAGAGCGATCAGGTCTCCCCTCAGCCTCCTTTTCTCCATGCTAAACAGCCCCAGTTCCCTCAGCTGCTCCTCATCAGACTTGTGCTCCAGACCTTACGTCTGAGCCCCAATACAGCCACCAGACTATGGTAGTGACATTCTTTCAGGAAAGTTACCCAGTATCAGGGACAGCCTAATTAGATTCCCCAAATAATATTCCAAAAATGCACTGGAGTAATGACTAGTTGTCCAAACCAGAGTGCAGGAGTCAACCTCCAGGACACGGAGAGCAATAAGGCAAAAGGCATGTGTGCCTCTCAGCCTGTCTTTTCCAGCTGCATCAAAAGATTATTTTTCCCTGGAAATCTTATCTCATGTATGTCTTCAGACAATCACTTACAATAGCACAGACCATCATTATTCTGGTCTGTGAATGGGACTCAACTATCAATTTGACAAACACAAGTTACAGAGAGGGGAGATGCAGAAATACTTTTTCTGCTAACAGGAAGAATGACTCCAGCTCTCATAAAATGTGTTCTTCTTTTGTGAACAACTCCAGCATCACCTCTTTCGTCATCATCTCTTTCGTCTGCCTCCTGTGCCTCCCAAGGGATCACAGGCAGTGGAAAAGCTGAATACAAGTAAGAACTCAGCTGTTGGTGGTATAGTAAAGATCTCTTTGATTAATTCGACTGAAAGCTATTCTAGCTATAAAGCTGTTTATTTCTCTGCTTTAAAATCCTTACAAAAGAAAATTCTGAAACATTTTTTAAAAGCTCACTAATGCTGAACGTGCATCATGGCTGCAAAATTAATTCATTTTCTATTAGCAGAAAAGAACACACTAAAAATTCTGTTCCAATCAAAAAAATGGTATGGAAGTGCAAAAGAAATATACATTCCATTTTCAACACCGGGAAAACATATCTATTCCCATGGTTTTCTGGGTCAGCATGAATATGTCCAAACTGCCTCTGCTAGTTTGGAAGCAGAAAAATAACACTGTGGACAGGAATAAAAATAAAAATTAAAAATAAAAAATAGAGTCTGTACCAACACTGTAAACATACTCACAGACGCGAAAGCTAACATAACTCAAGGACAGCAAGGAATTTCACATCAAAGATAACTTCTGCATTAGTGAAGATACATAGATTCATTATAAGTATGGTATATGCGCCCACAATACCTTAACAGTTGCCTGATTTACTTTCCAGATTCTGGATTTTTACTTAACGATCCTCAGTTTTTTATCTCATTAAAAAAAAAAAAAGTATCTATAAGAAGATTATGTCCTCTACTCCTAACAATGTCCCAACATGCACACACCACTTTGCTAATAGAGCTGTAAGTGAAAATGTCAAAATTACTCATTCCACAGTGAAGTTATTAAGTTTGAAGCAAAGAGTTAACAATGGCTGAACAGATGGTTTTAAATTGGGAAGATCTGCAGAGCGCAGGGAGGAAGTTTGAGAAAGAACAAACAGGCAGAAATTAATTCTCCACTGAAAATGAGAGGTAATGCATCTGAGGATACTTTAACGTTCCTTGACAAAAGAGAGAAAACTGGGAAGCAGCTATAAATGAATGAGCCAAATGCTGGACAATTATGAGTTTAGAAGAGAACAGTAATTTAAAAAAATATATGTGAACTTTCAAGACATATGAGCAACGAACTTGCTGAAGACAAGAAAGGCAATGGACCACTTGCCTACAGTTCTGAGGTATAAATGTTTCACTGTCATTAGGATTTCCCCCTAACAAATCAATTGAACTCAGGGGAAAAAAAAAAAAAAGAAAAAAAGAAAAAAAAAAGGGATCCAGGGGAAAAATGTTGTATGGACACAAATGGAGAACTACAGATGTCCAATTTGGTGAAATGTAACAGCCCATCAAGCACTGAACATAGAAGTTAATAAATTACTGTGGGCTAGTATGTATGAAGATAACAATTTATTATGATCCCCATCTGCACAACTAAAAGCAGGACTTCAAGAGCCATTTTTTGATTACTCCATCTGGGTTTTAAGTAAAAATGAACCAAGCCTTATCAACTGGTATCTTGATAACTTATCACTTGATAAAAGTGCAGTAGGTACCTGATATATTGTATCCAACAGGCTAAATACAACATATTTGCAAAGAAATATGCTTGCTTTGTGCTGTGCAAGACCTTCTTTTTAAGAAAATCATCATGTAGACAAACTGCCTTCCCCTTCGTTCGGGTGCTAATGGGACTGAGCACACACCAGATTGAAGCCCATTGTACACAGGGCAGCAGTGCCGCTTAAATCCTTCCAGTTTAACATTTCATTAAATCTGACAGCTGAAGAACTGTTAAATAAGCACAATTTGGTGCTACTGTAGTGATTCACAGTCATCCAAATAGAAACGCAAAAGCAAAGTTTCACCAGGAGTTTTATATTTAAACAACTAACCCTAGTTATTTACACTCAGGTAATTTTGTTTCTTAAATGATGGTACAACACTGGCAGTGACAAGGTGATGCCACAGCAAACACATACCACTCTCTCCATCTATTAATGGCATCAACTACTCAGTGCAATTAATCTGTGGAGTGCTGGAACACTGATCAAAGGTGATAGTCATCCGACCACTGCGATGTCACTTTATGGAGTGATTTCCCATGGGATAGTCCTATTTTGCTGATCCATCATTTCAAACCTAGAGCTAACGTATCTGGAGAAATTTGATTAAGATAATACCTCAAGTCACAGTCAACTGGTAAAAACCTCATTGAGTGCTTGCAAATATATTCACAAACAGATCAGATCCCTGGAATGACTCTAGGACAGTTAATTTAAGAAGAACAGGGCTACTTGAAGAAGCAAGTATTTGAAAAACATTGACATCTACAAACAAATAGCACTTCTGAAAAGCAGATCTAACAACAGGTTCTATTTCTAAATCAAACAACACTTCCACTTGCCATTACCCTGCAGGAGTGGAATTTGTGAATCTGAAAAACTGTCACCACATGGGTACTGAAACCATCAGTTCTTATAGCACAAGGTTCGACATGTATAAACGGCACAATTCTGCAACCACCAGGCACTGTACCCCTGGCCCTTGCGCTGCACAGCCAACGCAATTACATTTGATGTCTGCTGAGATGTCACCTGAGAACATACTTCTATGAGGCAGGTCACAGCTGCATTTGTTCCATTATCCAGCCTCGTCTTTTGAACCATGGCTGCCCTGCCTGGCACAAATGGTTCTCTAGTGATCATGGAGTTTAATCCAGGCTGCTTCCAGTAGCCAAGACAGACTATTTATAGACAAGAGAAATACTCAGCCGATTTTTGGTACTGTTACAATCCATCATACTCTGCAGCTTATGTCTTTCCTTAGCAGGTAAAACACTGTCTTGGCTGTTCTGCTGAAGACCTCCAGTAGGTTTTGCATGTGCTATCACATTAGTACATATGGTCACATACCAGGTAACACCCACAGCATCTAAAACCACATCTGAATGACCTGGCTTAAGTCAGAGAAAAACGATCTGAAAATATCAGTAGAGTACAGTACAAACATTGCTGCAAAAATGCAAAACTACTACAATTTAAAAACTTTTTTCAGTTATTTCAAAGCTTTTAGAAACACATCGAAGAATAAAATAAATATAGAAAATGGAAAGATTTCACTGCATTTTAAAATGATTTTTCACTTTGCTTTCAAGTGTGAAACCATTAAGAAAACCTGTGTAAGTACTGTTGCTTCTGTAAAGCAATGTCATAAAGCAACATCTTACGACAGGAATCTCTAAAGACTCAGATTCACCCATCCAATTGAATTGCTCCTCAAAACTCATTTACTGTGTATGTGATCTTAAATTAGCTGAATCACAAATCTTAGAAGAAAAGTTTTATGTGAAAGAGATTGCAATATGCTTAGGTCTAAATGATTGTTTGACTTTACATCAGTAATCAGGCATCTGCATTCGTGCAGAGCCACCTAATAAGTTCTTTATACAATTTTGTCACAGAAAAAGAAGAAATTAAAATAGACAATTTCATTTTTTAAAAAGTTACATTAGAAGAGTATTAAGGCTGTGCTTTAACATATGATTCTGGAAATATGTAGCTAAAAGCAAATGTTCCTCACGCTGCATCTTTAAAGTGATACTGAAACACATAAATGTCACTGTCAAGATGGCAAAATAGGAGCTATATGACCAAATCTAGTCTATTATATACAGGTGTAAGCCTACTAAGTCAACAGAATTGCAGAACCCTGCATTGTACCTGAACAAAACAAGGGAACATTTATTAGTACTGAAACCAAGCCATTCTTTCGTCTGTTCTTTCATTTAACTTAAGGACCATGGATGTACTTCTCCATGCAATGCTTGATAAAAACTACTTGTAGATTGCAAGCAAAGGATCCCTAGCAGTATTTTGACTACAGATAAAATACTACTGTCATATTATTAGTACCTTTGAAACATTTCACGTTTCATTTAAACCATTTACTATTTCAAGTTTGTGTGCATGAGTAAATTGTAAGTACAGGTGGGCACACCTCATTTAGCATCACATCCTGCAACCTCTGTAGCAAAGCTGGTGATAATCCTGAGCACTGTAAGACAGAATGGGCAAAGAATTGCCAAAGTTTCAAGAAGCTAACATTAGGCATTTGTGTTTATAAAGTACACTTCAGTGAGACAATGCCTTTTTTTCTTATTCCTTTTTTTAATTCATTTTTTTCCAAAGGTTTACAGACAGTTCAAAGCTGAATCAAATTTCCAGCCTGCTTGAAGAGTCCACAACTTAATATCAGTGATGACAGTTTTGACATAAAAAGTTTTTCCCTTCTAGTACCTTGTACTCGGTATCTTCTTCTACAATCAAATCAACCCACCGCAACGAAATACCTTTAGAAGCAAATATAGCCACAAGAGCAAATGTAACTTAAAAAATTGATGTCCAAGGGACTTAAGAATTGCTACACTGAGAAGTATATGACTATGTTCATGGCTGTGGGTCGGAGTAAGAGATGACACCTGAAAATATTCTCCCTTATTTCAAATGACCACAGGAAAAAAAAAGACTATAATATCTGACATATCTAAGCCATATAAGCTGTAAAAGCCAAAGATGAGAAAGGTTCATATGACCATGGAGGAGACCTTGGGCACCTTTAACAAGGTGAAGATCTAACCAGCCATTCTCCCAACCGTGTAACACAGCAGCATTTCCCAACCACGCAAAGCCATTGTTAATGTTCCCACCTCACCCAGATAAGAAGCTGCTGATTTCTGATCTCCCACTTTTAATATATTGGTAACTTTGTCTCTTTCAAGCTGTAAGACCCAGAGGTGAAGCTGGGTTATTTGTAACATACATAAGGTGGTTATGTGGAGTTAATGTTTATTTGTACAGCTCTTTGGAAATGTAAATCACTGGAGAAGTGTTAAGAATGACTGAGACAAGCACTGCCCAACCTCTGGCTGTCATGAAGGCCAATTGCTGCAGGGGAAATTTTCATATTAATGCAGGTAGACTTGCAAGTGTGATGTTCATTTACATCAGTATGAATTTTGCATCTATAAAGATATTAATATATCCAGCACCATGTCCTCCAGAAAGAATGAAAAAACCCTGAATAAATTATTAAAAATTAGGTAGATAAGAAGTGACAGTATTGCAGTAAAGCAAGGTTTTAAACTGTTTAGAGCAAAACAAACAATGGTATAAATCACAGACCCATAGCTTCTTTAAAATGCTATCTCAATTATTGAATTATTTCATATCATGTTAAATGACACATTGCTCTTAATGAACTGCCAGTCTCTGTTCGTGATAATCTTTTTCTTTGTATATCAATATTTTTGTTCTGATTTACAATGAATTCTTTCTTCTTTAATCCACACCTTTTCTAGCTATCCTTTAATTTCCACATAGCTGATTACTTCCTATGTATAATAAAACTGCATAACTATTAACAGACTAATGAAATTAAAATTATTTTAAAATTTGTCATAATTCTCTCCCTGTATAATACAGTAAGTTCTCTTAAATAAGGAAACATTAAACAAAACCATAATCAGACCAAGAAAGCAAAGACAGAGAATACTATGGGATCAACCAACATGGCTATATTACAAAGCTTTACCATCCCTGCTAATTGCAGAGATGTTGAACTAGATGACCTTTAAAGGTCCCTCCCAACCAAAATCATTCTATCATTCTGTGACCACAGCCATCTTTTTCCCCTGTAACTGCTGTACCAGAAACAAGCAAAGAAGCTTCAGAACAAGAAAGTTTTAAAGAAGGTTCATTGTTTTAAATACAGGGACTTGTAGCCACACTAGTTAAAAGGCTAAGGCTATAAAAGAAAGATGTGTAGGAAGAGATGTTCTCATATAAAACTGATAGGAGAACATGGTCACATGACTGAACAACGGTTTTTGCAATTAAAAAAAACCCTTGTTATTACTGCTCAGATTTTAAAACATTTACAGATTCATTGTGATGGGTGGATCTCTCTTGTACAAACAGGGGATCACAGTTCTCCATGGTTTTTGTGTAATTATCATGTAACAGCCTGGTTGAAATTTAGGTGGGGGAATACATGACAAGAATAAAAAAATCATCATTATGGTAATAACGCAAGATCACAGCCAGCATTGAGCTAGCTGTAGTGCAGATGACATCTAAATCCCATATTCTTCTTAAGAACACAACACAAACAGATTTTTCATCACAGTTGTTTTAATGGTGTCATAACCAACTTCCTTTATTGCCCTTAATGGATAATTAAGATGCTTTCCTCCTATTTAAAGGCTCAATATCCCTTCTAACTTGTAACAATGGGAAACTGGATTGAACCCTAAGTAATCTGAGATGTGTTTAACAGGGGACCCATTTAGTGAGTCACACCAATATCCAGATCCTTAATAGTTTTGTTTTGTTTTTTAAAAAAGTCCTTATCGATTAGCCAATAATCCTACACAGTGCTTTTCAGTGGGAAGAGCTTAAGTTACAGCATCTACTTTAGTAATAGCTGAAAAGACTGGGGTAGAATTTTAATTTCAACTGTTAAAGAGCAATCACAGATAAAAATTCAATGTGTGGCTCTAGTTTGTATTTAATATTAGTAGAGAGAAATTGAAGTCTTAGTTGAAAAAGGAACCTCACAGTTTTTGCAAATTGTTGGCTCCAGATAGTAAACCTGTGTCAAATCTATTCTTCTGCCATAGACTATGAAACCCAATTCCTGTACATAAGGTATTCTTCAACTCTCACAATGGCAATTTTCTATGTGTATTTATCTGATATTTCAATAAAACCATCAGATCTATTAAGCAAATTAGATGGAGGTCCACAATAAGGATCACAAACCAATCAGATATGGGAAGCAAGCATCTGCAGTGGCACTAGGCCATGCATTCCCTCCTACATCTTCACCTCTAAAACAATGCACAGAGAAATTCTTCAGCCCAAATGCCAGAAATCAGCTCTACTCATTCACACTGCTGGTGCTTGAAGTTTCCTGCCACCTACGTATCTCCTGTCCTTCTTCACCGCAGATCTGGGCAAGACGAGAGAAGGTCATGAGCACAGCACGTGAAGCCCTTGCTCCTGGGAGGGGAGGAGAAGGAAGCAGCTTTGGCTGCTCCCTGACAGCAGCCAGTTATACTGTTAGAAACTAAGATGGAAGAGAGTGGAGAGAAAGCCTGTCATCCTGGGACAGCAAATAACTAACACAGCAGCCTGCCACAGGTCTCTGGGTCTGCAGTGCCCACAGCCTTCACAGCCTACAACTTTAATCTTTCCTCCAAGAGAGAAAATTTGAAGGTCCCCTAGAAAACTATCAACTCCTCCACTGACCTCTGTTCTCCCTTCCTTGGAACTAGATAGCATGGGGGTTGGCAAGGGCCTTTTCCACAAACGCAGCAGTGTGCAAATGAGGTTAAGCCAGGACAAATGCACAGAATCTGCTCTGCTGCTCCAGGCCTCCAGCCCAGCTGCCACCATAAACAGCAGCATCAGCTTCTGCTTTCAATGGAAAATACTATATTTACAGTTAATTACTGTCCTTTATAAAGACCTGTAAGCTAACTCAGGTTTGAGCAGTTTGAGTTTCACTTTCCAGGTTCCCACTTCCTTTTTTTTCAGTTTACTCACAACATAGTCACTGAAGCCATCTTCATTCCTTGATATTTAATATAAATTCAGTCCTCAAAGAAACCCATTACTGACCTTCCTGGACATTATGAGAACAAACTCTTCAGATTTTAAACACTGTTATCAGAGGGGAACAGGCTGCACCTGGAGAAACATCAACTTCTCACGTAAATATGGGAAAGAAATGCCTTTTTATTTCTCTGTTCAATTCAAATTGGGTGTTAGAGGGGTCTATTGACCTACATTTAGGGTAAGCTGGTTCCCTTTATAAGCAGCAGCCTCTGATAAGAAAAACCCAGACAGCTTCCATGCTTTCCCCAGCCCTGACAAGTCCTGCAGTGGAGGCCAGGGGACCCAGCTGTGGGTCAGCTGCTCTGGGAGCCACCGGGGCTGCTCCCACGCTCACCCCAAAATGCCGGCAGCTGCCACATCACGTGTCTCCAGCTCGCTTGAAGCCAGGAAGACCAGAGGGAGCCAGCCTGTACAACTAGAGACCCTTGGAAGAGTTCTGCAAACCAACTCATCAAGCATCACCAACA
This sequence comes from Caloenas nicobarica, assembly GCF_036013445.1. Lineage (NCBI taxonomy): Eukaryota > Metazoa > Chordata > Aves > Columbiformes > Columbidae > Caloenas > Caloenas nicobarica. The sequence continues at coordinate 24,809,281 of NC_088246.1, read as the reverse complement.
CCAGCTCTTCAGGCACCGCAACAACTCCTTATACCAGCATCTTCAAAAACTGATACTCTGTGGAGCATTTGCACAAAAAAACATAGCAGTTATCCATGCAAGCAATCTGTTATGCTATCCAACCTTTCATATGGATCTTATACGGTACATTATAAAGAAATTCCTTATGGGATTCTTACTGTGAAAAAGAACAATTTTTTTTTCAAGTTCAGAACATAACTTTAATCATTTTAACAGACAACTATACAGCAATAGTTCTGTCCTTTGTGACATGCCACTGACATGCTTCCCACAGAAAAATCTACACAGAAATTCATGGAAATATCTTTTCTTAATACTCAGCTGCAGTTTTAAACTGCAACTCCATCAAGTGTAATTCTCTTCATTACAAACCTCAAGCCTCTTTACTCCTGCTATCTATTAGTAATCATCCTACATATCTAGAAGGACGCATGGTTCAGTCACACTTACTTGATTCTTCCTTTTACTACTTCACAGGGCTTTATATTAACCAAACTCTGAAAGCTTAAGGCAGGACCTTCCACCATAATGCAGACCTCCTGCAGCTCCTTACTCACCCAAGGAGATCCTCAAAGACAACAAAAAGCTGACAGAAAAAGCTTCAGGGTCAGCGTTATTTGGGAGAGTAAAGCAAAGACATTTCCATGAAGATTCTCATGCTGCTTTTTCTCTCCAAAGCCAACTCTCACAGATGAGAAAGAGCAACTCCAACTGCAGGAACAAGCACTAAAGCACTAAGTTCCTGATATTCATTCTCTCTCACCTTGCAACACTAGAATTTGTTGTGGTGTTACTGTAGTTGGAAGATTTTTTTAAAGGACCAAACCAAAAAAAAAAATCAGGGCAGAAAACAGGAGGGAAGGGGAAATATCTATTCAAGTCTTAATAATAATAATGGTAATAGTAATAATAATAATAATAACACCAATCAGTATGTTTTCCTATCTTTGCATGCTACAGTCAAGGTAACAATATCTACTAGACCTGCTGTTTTACACTTTGAAATGATATTTTGCTCTTCTGCTTCTCAAGTACCTGCACAGCCAGTCATGCATGGTGTATTGGAGCCACGGCATAGTGAAAAGGTCGTTGTACATACTAGAAAGAACAGCATCCCAATTAAAAATGTGACTAGCCCACAGCTACTTACAATAAATGCACAATTCAAAATAGAGACCAGATAGGTCTTTAAACTTCTCATCCACCTTCTTTGTGCAGTTCATTTCTATTGCAGGCCAAGCAGAAAAGACAAATGGGAAAGGCAGCTGCAGGGAAGTTTCACAAACAAGCAGTCCCCTGAAATACAATTCCCAGCAGCAGCTTGATCAGCTCACAGATAAAGCAGGACAGGGGCGTCATCAGTAATTTGTCCAGTTTCTCTCACAGCCTCAGAAGCGCTACCACTGTCCCACATGCTAGTTAAGTTTAAATGTTTAAGTTCTCTCGACCCGTGCCCTGAGGATTTTCTCAATACATTGAAAGGTGATGTCAATGTGCCTACCTTTAAAAGCTATGTACATGTTTTATCCAAAAATTTCTAATAACAAGTATAATGATGCATTTTCCAACCCAGAAAGCAGAAAATTATTCTAACTAAAGGATATATAAGAGTAACCATACCACGATCAGATTAAAGGTCCATATTGTCCCTGGAAGCATCAGAATATTAGGCTGTTAGTGGATGTTTTGGGACAGAGAATAAGAAACAAACACAAAGCCAGTAAATCCTTCCTGGAAAATCTCATGTGGAAGGTGGGATTCACCTCCTACTTGATTATTATCAGCTATTTAGGGACTTTGTGCTGGAGTTTATTAAGTATGATAATCTGGATGCAAACAACTGATTAGCCAATCTTGATTTATATCAGCATGCACAGTAGCTAAATGCCAATACCAAATCAGGAAAACTCAAAACAAAACATAAAAAAAACTCAATCACAGAACCACACAAGAAGGAGAATTTTCCTAGTCCAACCTGCCAGATTGCTCAAGGCTTTGTCCAGTCAGTGAAGCAAATGGAGATTTCACCACCTTTCTGGGCTGCTCCAAAGCAAGTACTCTCAGAGAGAACATTTCCATCCTAATACTCAGTTCTGTTTCAACTTATGACCATTATCCCTCATTCTCCCACTGTGCACCTCAGTAAAGGGCACCTTCCTGCTGTGTACCACCATCTTCTTGATAATCCTCTCTTAGGTACTGGGAGACTGCAAAGGTGGTAATTTCATTACAGAAGGCAATCCCAATGACCAAACACGATTTACCTCAATTAAAACTGGCAAACACTTTCTTCACATGTACAGGAATTACTTCCAAGCTGACCTGCTCCATCATTTTCCCAGGGATGGTGGTTGACAAACCTGCAGTACCTCAGACCTTCCTTCTTGCCCTTCTTGAAAATGGGTACAACATTAACCGTTCTCCAGTTATTTGGGACCTTCCCCAGTCTAAACAGTCTTTCAAAGATGATAGAGAGCAGCCTGACGATGACATCAGCCAGCTTTCCCAGTACCCTCAGGAGGCCTCCTGCCTGGACCCATGAACTTCCACAGGTCAAGATTTCTCAGAAGATCCCTAACTCAATTCTCTTCCACTTAACCCTTTCCTCTCTGAACCTCATCTCTGAGAACAAAAGCCTGTGAGATCTTATTCATGAAGACCAGGACAAGGATGTCATGGAGCACCTCAGCCTTATCAGAGTCTGCCATGACTGAGTCACCTGCCCCACTTTGCACTGGGCCCACATTTTTCTACACTTATTGCTTCTCTCCCTCACTCTTTTCCAGCATCCGATCTTTGCCTGCTCAAAACTCCTCTTTCACCTAAAAACATTTTTCCTCCCAGATGTCTCAACCTCCTCACAGAGCTTCTGTTGCTACCATCCAAACCCTTCCAATACCTCAGACCCTTCTGCCTATGGCCAGTCAGAAGCATCCTCATGCAATCAAAGATGATATGCCTGGCAAAGCTTGTCTGTTCCTTTGGTGTTTTCATTTATATTTGTTCCTAAAGGCTTTGGTACATATTTCTTAGAGGTTCAAAGAGACATTTTGAAAATGACATATAGCACTGGTTATGTGTTCAATATGAATACAAATCACATATATGCTCAGATAACTATTTTGCTTAGATTACTAATCACCTGATTGCAACTAACTCTTGAAAAAAATATATTCTCAGTGTTTGATCTTTGAGTTTGTGCTCCTATCTGCTGCTGTACAGCCATTTGACATGGTTTATAGTTAACATAAATGCACTTATTCCAGAAACTTACCTTGCTTTTAAAACTATGTGGTGAATTTCCTAAACAAAGGCTCAAAGATTTTCTTTTTATAAGTCAATATACATCCAAAGGCCAAATCAATGCATTTGTATACAGTGCAAAGAAAAGTTAAAGTGAAGAAATTACTGACCAAAGGCTAAGGAACAGCTATAAATCTCAGCCTGTGTGGTAACTAGCAGTAAGCACAAGGCTCTATTCATTTGAGTTTGTAATTGCTTATGGTGTTACTCATTAAAGGTTTATAATACTTTATTTCTACTCAAGACAGACATATGTGAGGGGGAAAACAAACAAACCCGTAGATAGTCAAATTCACACCACTGGATCAAAAATAATTCTTGCACTACATTTAGTAAGAATTCCTAATATACTTTAATTTCCTCTGGAATTTTAATTAGATTTAAAAAAAAAGAATGCATGAATGGAGTTCAAGGACTATTTTTCATAGCAATAATTATTCAAGATATAGTGTCCCCTGCTATATCCTCTCCAGAAAGCCATTTTTTTACAGCTCACCCATTTTTAATTTGATAAAGCCTCTATGTTCTGTTCTTCCTTTTCGTTTGACCACTGAGTCTTCTCATAAATGTTCATTTCCTAGCAGCTACAGCACAATGAACAGAAAAGCAAACCACTGTTCTTCTGAACAAAGACACTCCCACACAGTGGAGTAGCTATGTCTGGGAGCTGTGCTGTAGAAAAACACATGCCCACGGTTATTCAAAGATTCCACTTCAGCCGCAGTGCAATGCACTGGCAGGCATGAATAGCCTTTCTTTTACCTTGTTTATTCAAGAACTACGATCTACTGCAGTCTGCTTTTAAGTATTTGATATCTTACTCTAAGGAGATTAAATAAGCCTGATGCCAAATGGAAAACTTTGGCCGCATTGTTAATTTTTTGTAAACTCATGAAACCAAAATCTGAAGGTCTTGTCCTCAAAGACTAAAAAGCCTTTGCTCTAGGATTTTATATTTATCATGCTATCAAAGTCAATCCTATCTCTGACAGAAACTGATTTCTTGACAGGTTCTCTCCTGCCTTGAGTGCATTTGAAAGCAAAACACCCATCTCTCTAATTTCCATACTGCTCCTCATGTAATTAATCAAAAATACTATCTAAACTGGCTTCCTTTCCAAGGGCATTACTCCAATTTAGCCATTTGTGGGAGAAAAACATAAAGAGGACTGTATTCTACATCTTGTTTAAGAAGAGTCTTTCATACCAGGAAGGTGGAAGATGGGCTATAATAATACAGCGTTTAAATAAGTAAATATGCACAGGGGTGCACACAGAGAGCACATGAGTGTGCTCTCATTTCTCATGCTTCTAGTGAAAGAGGTCACAACCCTTCAGACTTTAACCTCATCACTTCTAATTTTTCATCTTGGTTCTCAGAAGATAAATTTAACCCATCTGGTTTTCAATGTTATGAGGTCACGAGCCATGAAAGAAAATATAGCTTAAAAAAAATGGAGTTATATAATGTCTCAGTGTATAAGAATAGATTATGCAGATTTTTCCGTTAGGTGAGGACAAACTTACAAGAGAAAAAAAATCCTCTCCACAATATTACAAATTCATGTGTCTTCTACCGGGTATTTCTTTTTTGTTGCACTTACACATCTCTAGTCTCTCTCACAAAATAATACACAATGGTCAACTTTAAATTCCCACTAACACAAAGCTGGGAAAATCTGCTTTTGATGTCATCCCTGTTTAGCCTAGTACCACAGTGAGGCAATAACTTCATCAGAAGCGATGGTCACATTTCCTACTACAGCAGGGCAAAAACAAACATCCCATCCTTTCTTCTGCTCTACAGCAACATCAGGCACTACAACAGAGAGAGGTCAACCGGCATCTGAGCTGGACATTTCATTGTTCACACCTCCAGCAAGGCATTTAACAGGGCTGCTGAAACATGTTTTTTTGTTGTTTTCTTAAAAAAACAGCTGAAAAGTTTGCAGTTTCCCTCTCCCCAGCCACAAAAGCCACAGGGTTTCACCAGCGCCACCCCCTCCCACAAAACCCCCACAATGTATGAAGCATTTTACATACAAAGATGTTTGTAAGATCATCTACAGAGAGTTTTGAGTGTCCACCAAAGCTAGAGCACCATCATCACAGTCTCTTGAAGGACTTAATACATGGCGATACTTGGAAGTCAGATAAGGTCATAGTGTTTTATGCATATAAATGATACAACAAAACCAGTCATCTCAAACAGCACAGCACCCTCAACAGAGGACTAACTCCTATTTCACTACAAAAACACTTAACAGTTCACCTGTTTCATGTATTTAAGAGATGAAATCTCACAGTAAAATGCAACATGTGAGAATGCTTTTTTAAGCATACCTTTAAAATACTTCTGGCATCTTCCAAGTTTTGAAAAACACCAACAGAAAATGGTATGTAAAACCAGATAATAATTATTTCTAATACTATTTCTCTAACTGCCTTACAATTCAAAGGCAAATAACTTGTTATGGACTGTGTCCACCTGAATTCCTGTTCCTTTCTCCAGCATAACAAATACACACTGAGCTGTCAATTGCAGTAATGCTAATTAAAAGACAAAAAACCATGACTACATTAGCGGTGAAATTGCCAATTAGCTCATAAGGCTCTCTCATTACTGCTTGTGAATGAAATGTGAAGCCCGATGTGGATAGCAGTCATAAAAATAAAACACATTTCAAAAAAGCTGATGGATCACATTTTCAGCTTACTTCAGAAGTTCTGTTGGAATCAGTAGCCGAAAAGTTGACCCACAGGAAAGAAACTCCTATAACATTTTGTAAAAATTACTAAAGAGAAATGTTTCCATTTCCACAACTGCATTCACAATGATTTTCAGACGAAAGAGTACTGCCCTAGCGTAGACACTAAAAAGTATTGGGAGGGAGGAAAAAAAAAATGGGGGGCAAAAAGGCTAACCTTTCAGTGGACAATTTCTCCTGGTTTTGTACTCCACATAAGGCTTCCCCATAAGGGCCTAATGAATACAAAAAGGAGTCCAGGTGATTCTAGTTTCCTTTATTCTTTAGAAGGAATATGTATTCTTGTGTCCTTCAGTCTCTTTCAATTACCATTTTATGAAATTTAATGCAGATCTCCACAACCCTAGAGCTGCTTGCATAAAGCGATTGTGCTCTTCATAGATTCTGTACTTCCTCAGCTCGCTCTCTTTTTTTTCTTTTCTTTTTAAAGGTTTTGAATTCTACTTCAGAAGTCTCATGGTAAATAAAATTGAAATACTTTAAGCATTATCTTCCTGGTGAGAACTGGAGTATATATTTGTTTTTCACTTGCTCCCTTTTAATCAAGCATTTTGTTGACCATAATCAATTTCTTCGCTCAAGAGAAAAATGTGCAATTATCTACAATGAAGAAGGTGTGTCTAAGGAATAGGGTGGGGGAAGAGAAAAATCAATGGAACCATCTGTCTGACATTCCTACAACATTATAAGAGACTTGTAATTAACTGCTTGCCTACCAAAGTCTGCCAGCTTTAACTCCCCCGTGTCACTGATCAGAAGATTCTGTGGTTTCAGGTCCCTGTGCAAAATGTAACGCTGGTGGATGTAAGACAGTCCTCGCAGCAACTGAAATAAAAATAACTGAAAAAGAGGGGGACAAAAAATGACCTCTGTTAATATTTTGCATATAACCACAGGTGATTTCTTCACAATATGCAGGGTGCTTGCATATTGTGGTAACATTGTGTCAGAATTCCTCCCAAACTGGTGTTAATTCCCACCCAAATTTAACACAACAGAATTTCATTCTAAAAAAATATGTACTTTGTAAGGACTAACCCCAGCCTCCAAGCCCTACTATATCATAGATTCAATTTGCCTGCTTTAAAAAGAACAAGAGTAATACAACCATGTGCAGAAGGCTCAATTTCTACCAAATTATAATTATATTCCATTTACCCATATGGCCTTAGAGATTAGGTGGTAGCCTGAAGACAGATGTGTATCTTCACTAATTATAGGAAACAACAGTACAGGGTGGATAGGGATGGGGAGATAAGGTGGGGGATGGAGCACTGGAGCTAAAACAAAGAGATTAATAGTGCTACAGTAATGCCTGTGTATCCAAGGAAATCTGCAAGTATGATAGGCTTTCCCCTTCAAAGTTTTGTTTAATAGGAGTTGCTTATGTATTTTTCATTAGGAAATAATTATTCTCACTGAACCTAAAGATGACTTTAGAAACCTATGTATAATGGTCTTTAAGGTAAATGTAGATGGGAACCTAACTCACCCTCGTGTTTCTTTTAACCCTTCACTGGACTCTACAGATGCTTTCCCTGCAGCTAAGCGTTGACATTGTGTATTTTTTTAATTTACAATTACGAACAAAGAGCTGGATGATGGACATATTTTGTTCTCCCCTTTTCAACTGCTCTCCTTTTGTTCTCCTGCATTCTTATTGGCACCTGCAGTTAAAGGCTGTAAGTGTTACTCATAGACTGTCAATACAAAGAGTGAATTATTGTTTCCCAGGAATTTTCTTTGCAGTTTTGAAAAATCTCTCCTAATATACAGACCCTTCCTGTTGCCTGAAATATTTTAAGAAATACTACAGTTTCCAAATGGAAACACAAAAAGCCTTTGCAAAGCCAAACACAGAGGATTTGAGAGTGGATATGGACCTCATGCCTGACAACTCAGCAGCTGGTGAAACGTGCTCCCTCGGAGTATGTGGAAACTACAGCAAAGATTTGGGAAAACTCAATGCAGGCATATAAGAATTTCTAATTAACTTGCAACACAAGCATCCTATTTAGTGACTGCTGAAGTGAGGAAACATTATAAAAGAGGTTACAAAATCTGATCATAGAAGAGAATAAAGGCTGACATGAACGAAACAGAAATGTCATGTTACTGAAGTTGAAATGAATTTAATTGCATTTCATTTTTTCCCCGAGTGCAGACACAATACACTGAATGTTTAGCTATTTAGCCAGGGCCATATCAATCACCTTCTTACCAGGGCTGGTTCTAACAATGTGCTGAGGAAACCTAAGGGCAAAATACAGAAACAAAAGAAATAATAGCAGGAAAGTCATGAGTAACATGCACATTCCTTTTTGAATTGTGGTTAAAATGGAACTCATGGTACACAAAAACTATTTTATTAAGGGCAGGAAGCAGAAATGGCTTTTATTACAGCCTTAAAAATCTAAATCAATTTCTATTAAGTGACTTTAAAATAATATTTTTTTAAAATTAAAAGATAGGGAAAATATCCAGTTGGCAAGGCTAAATCAGTGGTATTTAACTTTAAATATTATTTTTAAATATGCAAAGAAATTTCAAATATCACATTATCCTACAGCACTGTAATTTTTATAACTCAAAATATATTTATTAATGTGGGCTTTCCTTTGGCTTTAAGGCAAAGAGTCAAGTGATTTGACGTAACGTGCTAAGAAATAAAGCCAACAACTTCACAGCTCAACAGAAGCATCTACTCTTGAGGACAGCTTTGGAACATAGTTTTATTTCAAGCTTGTAGACATGCTGTACTCATCGAGTACATTCACAAAAGTCAATTAATTCACTCATACACACCGTATCAATTACTTTCTCCTTTGAGGAAGACTATGACAGAGAAGGGGAAAAAAACTCTCTGAATTTTTTACAGGGTAAACTTAGCTATTGTTTTGTTGCTTTCTCTTTTCCCGTTCACCTTTGTTGTTCTTTGGCAATATTAAATGTGAAAAGAGTTAAGTGAAAACACAAGCCTAATGCCCAGCAAGAGAGCATTCTGCAAATCACAGGTCCTTTGGAATTGCTCAGGAAGAGAGAATAGTAAAAGAGGCTCTCCACTCCCAACGGTTCCCGACTCCACGAAAAGATGAATTGGAAAGAACCATTTCTGATGGCTCAGGAAACACCTCTACCTTCTCACAGCTAATTTCCCTCTCCTCTCCTTGAGGAAAGCCCTCTCCAAGAAACCTGTTACCCTTCAATACTATCCGAATTGCCTTCACAAGGATGGGTATCACTGCTAGATGTGGTACCACCACCTCTTACCCATATAGCTGATCTGAAATAGGCAAACCACCTATCATGGCCATACTCTGATCTTACTTGCTCTTTCCTCCCCCTTACTTAATTCTGACCACTATGCAACGTCAGCCTGGAGATTCTGAACAAGCAACTGAACAGCCATTTCTCCAAGGTCATGGGATGGCAGGCCTGCAGACCAGAGGACAACTCTAAAAGGAGGCAATGGCAAATCTCGTATGCATCTCAGCGGGTTGGTTTTGTGGGTAGAAATGATACAGATTCATGCTTCTTGAGCTTTTATGCTAGTAATTTTAATATTTGCATGGTCCTACACAAGGCTGTAGAAGTGTCAACCTGTAATAAACAAACATGGACATCACCTGTGTACAATTTGTAGCTTATTAGTAAGAACAAAGGTTTCAGTGATAAAATGAGAGACTCTCAAAATGACAAGGATTATTTTGATAAGAGTTGGAAAAGACAGGAAACAGGAATGGGATTTGCCTCTAGAAGTGAGGTTTTCAGCAAGGCTTAATGTTAAGAGGCTCAACACTTTACATTCAGACCAAAAAAGACTAACACTTGTGCTTTAGGCCTTGCTTATTTATTATAGCCATGAAAAAAGTACCTTTTTGCCCCCTAAAAGTTATGCAGCTCTCACTTTAATAAGCAACATATTTTAATGAAGAATTTTCCTTGTCAGTGAGAAAAATGCATGCAGGTCAAAGCTAATTTGAGGTTTACAGACTACAATATTAAAAGAATGTTAAAACTTATATGAAAAAGTTCTCAACTCCACAAAAAGGTTAGGGCCTACATAGTCTTTCAAGTTTAAGGCCTGGAGAGCCACTTGAGCTACATGCAACCTTTGACCAAATTCTTGTTTAATTACATTTTCTGAGAGATTTAACAGCTGCCTGGATGAACAGCCCTGCCTTGATGATGCTTTTCATGAGCGTAGGTGAGTGTACGAGCCAGACCAACCATTACATGCACACAACTAAAAGATGCAAGATGGCTCATGTGCAGCAGAATGCTTTACTACCTTGTTGGCCTCTGAATGTCACACAGGATCTTGAGCCCTTCTCATCCAAATGAGCTTATAAGGTGAATACTTACACAGGCTATCCAAAGCATATCTAATGAGTGGGACTGATGGGAGTTAACACTTTCTGACTTAGGTTCAGAAAGCTCTGATTAGTCTAGTGATAAAGGGGGATGCTCATGTACAGGTCATATGTGTAGAAGTGCCCAGATGACTCCACATAGTTGCTCTCCATTCCCAGAAACAGTACGGAGTTTCTGGCAAAGGATGGAGGGGTAAGTGAAAAGCAGAAAGAAATCCACAACAAGCCCAGAGAGATTCTCCAGAAAATGTACCATTTCTACACAGCGTCTCCTGAGGTATGAAGGACCCCAATGACAAGAAGGATGCTGCCCAAGAGGACAAACTAATGAGGCCTGTGGGAGGCTTTTTAAAGTCTTTCCCTGATGGTGCAGAGGGATTTCTGAATGATTGCCTGCATCTGAGCTCCCTTACCACATGTTGCATGTGGGAATAAAGGACCTGGCCCTAGATACAGAAGTAGAAAGCTACATGGAAACTTTTAGTCTATAGAAGATGCACAAAACTCTTGGCTCTGTTCTCTCCACAGCAAGAGACTGCAAATGGAGATGAGCTAACCTGGACCAGGACTTCACATCAGTTCAGAAGAAAGCTGAAAGCAAGATTGGATTAATGTGCCAGCCCTTTAGCAAGCTCATATTCCTGTATTAGCATAGTTACTTTTGAAAAGTAGTACACAATACTGCACAAGCTTTATTAACACTCATCACTGATAACACAAATGCTCCTGCTTGCTCTATGTATCAAAGCACACCAGCTGGGTGTCACAGAAGCACCTGGATCCCCTTGCGTGCACTCAGCATCAATCGATATCATATTCAGTCTTAATAGGCCATCAAATCTAAAAATACCAGGATAAGAAACCCAACCCAGGACACCTCATCCCATGCTTGCAACCAGTGCACTTCCTATCATGCAGAGGATATTACAGGCTTCTGTGAATTATTGGCTAATACTTACAAAGGCAAAAGGAGGTAAAAAATCCCCACAGTACTATCTCACAGCCTTGGAAATAACAACCGAACACAATGCTCAGTTATGTTTCGGTGTACTAGTTTTTTGGGGAGTTTTAGAGGTACTTGTTTTAAACCATCAACATCAGAAAAAAATACCTGGTAGTACATATTATCACAGAAGCAATGAGAAATGTCTCTCTGTGACTTCTGCTAGCATGTCAAAAGCTCATCAAGCACAATCTTTTTTACCACTGTTGGTTTGCTATTCTTTGCACTCCTCCCAACCAGGATAATATCCATGAGAAAAAAGCCAACTTTCTACTTCTAATGGTGTCCTGGAGAAATACTGAAGTTTTTTGGTCAAAGCTTTGTAGACTCTCATGCTTAAATTGTCTGAGGATGAAATTCATGGGCGAAGTGTTGACTTGAGATTAATTTGCATCCCTAGGAATAAAGGATTCTATCTGAATAAAGATTTGTTAGCCATTTGAATCAGCATGATTTTCATGATCATAACAAGCTTTATTTCAATAAAAGGTTCTCCTATCCAGCCTCCCTGGAACCAACTGAGTTCTCTCCAACAAAATTTTAAAATAATTCACTCCAAAACGCACTTGTAAGGGCTTCTAACTTGTTTCTGCATTCCTTACATGAGAGTCCTATGAAAGACAACGTCACACAGAAATGCATACAATACAGCCACTGGGAATGCATATCGTATCATTATTCTAAAAAAAAAAAAAAAATACAGATTTTTCCACTTATTTGCAGCAAAACTGCAAAGGAAGGAGATTGGAAAGAGTTAATTTATTAACTTTTATTCCCTTTGATGTTCTTTTAATAATTTTTTGTCCCCTCTGGGTACTACTACAGTCATTTGCAATGAGGAAGGTGTGCTTAATTAACTGAGTGTGAAGACACTCCCTTATGATCAGTTATATTCATCTGTTAGTGTTCAATAAGTGGAAGACTCACTCAGCTTTTTTTCTCCTGAATAGCAAAAGAAAAAATAAATTCCATTCAATTAAATCTCCTTTTCTACCTTTCCCCAGTTCACTTCCATGCTGGTCAGGGTGGCAATTGATGCCTCGCCGATTTTAGAGACACTGGAAAAAGTATTTTCTTCATCCCTACAATATTCTTGTGGTTTTTTGCCATATGCGAACCATACGGATCACACAGACAATAAATTACACACACACACATACACAAAATAGATATGAAAGTGACATTCTTCTAGCATGAATTTTAACATACTGATAAAGATTCTGCATTTACTGTTCGCAGTTGTGCATATTATCAAATCATTACTTAAAGTGACAAGACTGACATAGAGTGAAATGCTGATGCCATATTTAATGTCTGATAACTAAAAAGTATAATTTAAATAATCAATTCTCAATGCCATGTGTAAAAGACGACCTTAATTTGGCATAACATTATTCTGTCCCCTGTACACCTGCTTGTTCGCTGAAGAGGGAATGAAAAATAGCAACTTCTCAACCACATTAAACAGCATTGCTTCCTGCTTAGCATATCTGTTGAAATATGTTTTTAATTCAACTCTACATAAGCAGCTTCCTTAATTTCAGCAAATAGGAAAGAGATTTCAAAAGCCTGACATTAGTTATCCAGTAACGACCGATAAAAGTAAAAGGACCACCACAGTAGGTATTCACCTTAGAATAAAAGAGTGTTTTCTCCAAACTCCAGTGAGACAATATGACAGGTGAAACAAGGCATGAAATTTCATCATCACTTGATGTATTATCATGGTTTAATTGCCCAATTCCTGTATACCTAAGTCTATGGCAGTCAACCTTCTGGTCAGACACCTGTAGTTACGCACAGGTGCTCACATGCCACAGCTTCCTCTACATCATGTAATCATACATTTGTCACATATGGATGCAGGACTGGCCATGGGATTCAACACACATCTCCCATAAAAAGGGAACACAAACCTATTGTCCATGCCACAGACATTTATACAATCATAGGATGGAAAGAAAATAGAAGCACACCAGGGAAGTCTACATTGATAACACAACTGTAATCTACAAATCATTTCTATCATACTTTTCAGATACTATGCTTTATTAGCAAGCATATGTTTTTATATCTTAATAATAACGAATGGAGCTACTGCTTAGTAAAAGCCAGTACACAATGTGCTGCTGCTGCCAGGGTTCAAGCAGCTGCATATCAAATACAGTAAAGCCTCACATGGATGGGACGCAGGAGCTGCCTAATCCTGCCACGTTCTGAATGCTTCCCTACCCTGTGTGCTTCAGATTATCCTAAAGCTGTAATCAGTTCAATGATGAATATTTACGTTTACAAAAGACATCATCAGATGACAACTACCCTGTGGCTTTGACTCAGATTATTAATTTTCACATTAGTCATTAAATGGCCAAATTATTCATCTGACAAAAACAGATTCAACTTTAAAAACTGCAACCGTTAAAGAAAAAGTTCACAGTCCTGCAGTATGGAGAGGAATAAATGAATACCACAAGTGATTATGTGCCAGAGATTTCTGATAACATCAGATAACATTTACTGTATTTCAACATTTTCAATTCAACATGTACTTCATGTTTGTTTAGGAGGCCAGTATTAAAATCCTGGTTTAATATATCCAATATTTTTATCATATCTGATTTGGGGGGTTTGCTTGTTTGTTTGTTTTATAACTGAGAGTGCTATAAAGTTGAGTTATCTCTTCTTGAGCATTTAGCACAGAAAAATGTTGCAGCATCCCATTATCTTTCAATAATTCCTATTAATTACATTTCTTTTAAACTGTTTTTGTAGAAGTTTTAAGATTGAAACATAAGCATATTTTTAAAGAGTTTTTGGGCTATCCTAGGAAACGATATCCAAATTCCACTCCACACTTTGCCACACAAGTTTACATGTCACCTGGAGAGTAAACCATGTTCTCTGACTCAGTATTATAGTGATAAAACACATTTTCAAATGTTGTGGTGGGCGTGGGGCTTAGATGATTGAGGTGTTTCTTCAAAAATATCCACCAAGTGTGCATAGAAAACTGTTGTGCCCTGCTTCCTAGGTGCAACGCAGGCTCAGAACTGAGATGAGTAAGACCTGAAGTCTTGAATGCGCCTGGGAGAAGACTGAATATCGCTGTTTCATGTGTGCAAAGTTCAACAAGAGGGTCTGCCTATTTCTTGTTATCACTTTTTGGCCCTGGGAAGAGAAAATGTGCTCAGAGAGAAGAACAAATCAGAGCAGCAATATTAGATGGAATAAGAACAAACTGGAAGTTGCTTCTCCCAATGGTCACAGTAGATGACAGGAGCCTTCCAAATTGCCCGAAATAAAAGATTTTGAGAGTGATTAAGAGACAAAGATAGTTTTTGTCTCATTGACAAACCCTTTGTCATGCAGACTGGTGTTGCATGGATTAAGGAATAGTGGGTCAGAGGCAAGCGTGCTTTTATTTTGTCAAAGGTGCTTTTATGTTCACACAAATCAGTACTACCTCTTATACTGGAAGTAGAGGGAAAAAGGCAGAGAGAAAATACTGAGGATGCTTCTCCCAAAAGACTACAGCTATTTCAATGCAGCATCACTAATTAAAAAGCAAATCGGCTTTCGTTAATAGATTTATTTTTAAGGCAGGAATGCAAACAAGCAATGCAGGCATGACAGATGCAAGCCTGTGCTCCACTTTTTCCACTGGTAATAGTAGTTACAGAAAACAGACCCAACTACAAAGCAAATGCATCAAAACTTAAAGATAAATTTACTTGCATTTCTCGGAATGCAATAAAATGGAGTAAAAGATGCAGTTAAAATTAAGATGATATTTCAAAGGTTAAAAGAAGTTTAAAACAGTTACATTTTCACAGAACATGCTGGAATGTACAAAAATGATACTTAAAAAATAAATTATGAATTCACAAAACAAGAACCATTTATGCACATCTGCAAAAAAGGTCCAAAAAAACCAAGAAGACAAGTGGAAAGGCTGGTAGAGATAGCCCTGTACCAAACAGAAAGAAGCATAAATTGGAATGAAGATCATAATAAAAAACGACAGGCAGGGTCAGTTAGCTGCTGTGACCATTAGGGTTCCTGTTTTAGGAAGCAATCCAGGTGTTTCAACTGAGAGTCCAAGAAGGATGAATTATCTCTGTAGGCAGCAAGAGCTGTAGAAAGAAAGCCAGGAGTGCAGACTTCAGCAGTCCAGGCCAGGAGGAACAGCACAGGGAGAGTCAAGAGCAAGTCTTGTACCTCAGTTTGCCACAGCCACATTTTAGAGCTTGACAAGCACTGCGCAGTACACAACTATCCATCAGCTCTTAGCTCCAACCACGTGCAGGCTGCAGCAGCAACTTCCAACCGAAACATAATTATATGTGGGGCCATGTACCTAAGATTTATTGCTTGCCTTCAGTTTTGGAAAGACTGAGAAAGACATCTTCAAAACTAAAGATGAGGCTGTTCCTAGTAAACAGGGACTTATTGACCAATTAGCTTTTCTCTCCTGATCTCTAACTATAATACTGTACACAGTATATTAATATACAGTTATAAATAAATGTTAGATATGCAGGCTTGCTAATTACCAATTGTGTATTTGGAGCTAGCAGAGTTTGGAGAATCTATGGGTTGAAACAACTGCTTTCTGCCAATTTCCCTTCTAGCCGATAAAGATGTTGCAGGTACCTAACCATATTTGTATCACCAGGATACCTGGTTTAACATTCTCAGGGTATCTTAAGTATTCCCAGGTATCTTAAAAATAACTTAAAATAATATCTCAGCCTCACACACAAATTCTTGGAAGGGTTTAACATCTGATGTTATTTGTAAGACTTGGGCCTCCACACATGAATTACAAAATTCTGAAATCATTATGTGTGAATACATATGTGCCGCTAGAAATGTTAAAACTAATAGTTCGGGAAGCAATATTTTTTCTTTGGTTAAACATACTGTCCAAAGACTTCTATAACTGCCAGTTGAAACATCTGTCTTTATACTTCCACATACTTATAATATTTTTCTTACTCTTTATTTAAAATGTTTAAGTGACAGTGAATAGCCTATTTGAAACCATAAAGAACAGCAATGTCAAACACAACACCCAAGGGGACAGCAATATGTGTGTCCATCAAAATAATCTGGATTTTATTCTATTTGTGATTTTTCGTCTAAAAGTAAGCCTGAGGGAACAAGCATTGTCTTTAGCTCATAAATACAGAGAAAATTCAGAAATATAATTAGGCTGAAGATGTTCTATAGAAACAAAAGCTGTAAATAGCAGCTTTGCTTCTGCATTCCCATAAAGTACTGTTTTACAGGAACTACTGTATAATATTCTTTGGAAAAAGAAAGATGTGTGATTATGTCCTTTTGTATTTATAATAACTGGCTACAAGCCAGAAAGGAATATTCACCAGTAGGCAATACTTTCCTCAGGAACAAATTTAAAAGGCAGGGGGCCTTCTGTCATACTGGGAGAGCATCAATGGCTTAATCCCACAGGTTAGCCCCAGAGAGCTGAGACTAATTTATTGCTACTGGAATATAATTGCTCAACTGGAAGTTTTTTTAAATGGATTTAGGGATCACATAACCAGTGATTCTGAACAAACACTGTCTAAAAGTCTGACTAAAAGTGAAATTCCTGAAGGACCTCTAGCAAGAAGGGGCTGGCAGGGAGAGAGGGCTAATTAACATGGCTCAGCTCAACCCTCAAAAATCAGATGAAGCTCCAGACAGACAACTCTGTCCAGAAGCTAAAACCAAAATAGGTGGCAAAGCCTCAGAAACACAATTACATAAGTTGGAAATCTGAGTACAGCACAACAAAGCATTAAGATATTATGTAGTAACCATTTGATCTCCTCTGTAAGAAGAGAGCAGCGCAAGCTTTTAGTTTTGCATGCTGGTGAAGGTCAGAGCTGTTAGCATACATGACTGGGTTCTGTTCTCTCTGCAATTCCTGTCCTCCCAGATGAAGACATCACTCTGTTGAACCAAGCAGGTATTCTTCACTCAAAGCAGGTATTTAACTGAAAACTCCAGGCATGTTGATTCAGTTATAAAATGGTAGGAGCTCAAATCATCATGCTAGGTTTTAATTAAGTACTGCTGCAGATTAAAGCTAGCCTTTGCTGCTGGCCTGGCAAAAGAGTCTACTAAATGTGTATAATCCATTTTCATTAATATTATTTAACAGAAAAAAACAATTGTCCAATGGGATTGCTCATGGTAGAAGAGTAGTTACATCTGCTCCAACTTCCCAACATTTTTTTCTCTTTTTTCCCAGTTTCCTTTTTATTAATAATCCATCTGGACTTTAAAAAGCTTGAACTAGCAGTACACCAAGACTCTACACTTGGCTATTCAAATAAATATTTCTAGTGTGCCCATATGCACGCTAGAAGTGCTGCTGAACACTGTTGTTAGATGGTAAAAGAAGCCACAGGAATACACGCAGCAAAATCTGAAAGGGAAATGCCGCTGCAGCTCCTGTTTTAGAAGACAGGTATCTCGGGATTTAAAGGAGTGATACATTAGCAAGCCCAATTATCTGTGTATGCCTTTCCTCAAAGACAAGCTCACTGGGCCCTGATACGATCAAGAAAAAGAAGAGTTACGTGACTTGTGATGTCTTCTCAGTGGGGAACAATTACAGCTACAATGACTGCTGCGTATCAGATCTTGAGCTATACAGCACTGCAGCCTTGGAGCAGGTCTTACAAACCTGAAGCAGCACGAAGAACTTTCAAAGCCAGTCTTAGCTTATCCCAAACCTCAGAGAGCCAAATGTAAAAGTATTCATGCAGGGAAATGAAATGTGAAGCCATTGTTTTAACAAGCACATTCAGCACATAAAACTCTGTTTGGGAAACTGAGCAGTGAAGAGAGCCCGAAAGTTTTAGTGGTTGAAAAGTGGGTCCCACCTCACCCACCTTCAGCCATTTCAAAGGGCCACTCTCACAGAGGCACCGTGAAGCTGGCACTGGGACGAGACCTGGGAGCTACCGCTGTCCATGCTGCCAAGATGTCTGAGTGGCAGACACATATTACAAGGATGCTATCTTCCAATATACACATAACTTTTTTTTTTTCCCCAGTTTGGCCAAATATATGCAGTAGGGAAGAATTCTTCTGATTTGATGGCAGTGATTCTCATCTAAGTTCATATGTTGCAGATGCCACTTTTCAGTGAAAGAACACAGAAAATTAATCAACCTACACTGTACAATTAGTTGATGTACAACAATGATCGGCTATTGGAAAAAAAGAAATTCTTTCCCCATTTTTAAATATTTTCTTTTCTTAAACCAAACAGGTCTTCTGAGTTTTCCAGGAAAGAGAGATTTATCTCTTCCCATTAACTTCTCAATTTCAAGAAAATAAATACTGGAATAAAGCTCTCAGCATGATAAGTGAAGATTTAAACACTTCCAAGTGGAACAACAATGGGACTGATGTCAAAGTGCAAGACGAGTGTAACAAACATCATCCGGGTGATCTATACACACATGACACATTCTGCATGTCTGATTGGCTTCCATTAGATGCTAAAATCATTTGGCTGACTTCCCAGAAAGTAACTGGATCAAGTTTCTACCAATCTATCTTTCCATTAAATCCTGCTAATAAACTCCCTCCTTCCTGCATAATGATTCTCAGTATCTATCTTAGAAGGAAAAAATTTTTTTAAAGTGAGATCAGCTATGAAAATGCTTCATCAAAATAAGTGAGCAAAAAGACTAGGAAAGATTTTATATGCTCATATAAAAAACAGTACATTCAGCTAATATAATTCATTCCAGTTCCCTCAGACTCAGTGAACCTACAATGACTTACCTGACCGAAGATCTAGCACTGACAGCCTGAAGTATATTTACTCAGGGGTTTTAGGGCAGTATTGCCTTGTCTTAAGAGCAAATGTTTGAACAGAGGGGAGGGGTTACCAACACTGTAACAGTATTCACTCATATATTCTGGCTCTGAATCAATTTTACAGACTTCAAAAGTTCTTTTGTGGGAATGTTCAAATACTGGCATTTAAAATTATTTTTAAAGAAAAAGAAATATTTTAAAATGTACTCCATATGCCAATCATTTTCCCTTTAGCTAATAATCCGTTTCTATGAAACAACTAACAGCACATTTTAGACAAAGTTACTGTTACTCCGTTTGCCTGCGTTCTTTTTGACTCTTACCTTCACATTTTCTGGATGGAGCCCTCCAGGGTGTTTGTCCATGTACTGACATAAATCAGTGTGCTAAAAGAAAGCCAGATGGAAAAAAGTATATTAATATCTGTATGATTTCAGCAATGAATATCCTTCTACTTAAAAATGGACAGAACAAATGGAAAATAAGGAGAATTTTCAGTCATGTGCGCGCACACACACACACTTGTACCTTTACACTTCATTTTATTTAACAACCTTGGCAACTTGACTGATGTGAATATTCATCAAATGTAAATTACATTTTTTCCTAACATCCTGTGTATGGTAAATTAGTTACTTGAATTTTAGTATCATTTTACACCTTGTAAGGACCATATCACCTTCAACACCATAAAAGTAACACCTGAAAGGAAGAGGAGGAACCTGAAGGGAGAAGCTCAAATGCTACTCTAATTATTCACATTGAAACACTGCCTTTTAAATGGAATGTTATGGTGATTTTAGATTAAGATGGCTTAATGGTTTAGAAAATAAATCTGAAAGGCATTGCATATCAGCATACTGAATGATAGTTTCCAGCTCAAAAAGAAGTGCATATTATGCACATGTACGGCTATTAATTACAGATACTTCAGAAAACAGCTTCACTGAAGACTCAAAACAAAGTTTTCACTTCATAGTTGCCTATATTCCCTGCAAATATACCATAAAATCTCTTCAGAAAATAAGCAGGCTTGCAATGTAGAAATTAATGTTATTTTTAATTAATAAGTATTTATTGCTTTTACTACGGAAACACTATTTTCTCTGAATTTTTCTCTTGCATTTCTTCGGTTTTGTACCAGTCAGCAGCACGCTTTCAGTGAAGTGGCATGTTGCTTCTCTGATTTGCTTCTGGAATTATGCTCAGAATAAACAAAGCAAAAATATGCACAAGATTAACCACCAAAAACTTAGAGCCTTCCACATCTGGTTTCTGAACACATCTGGTAAAAATCATCCAGCATTCCTTGAAAAGCTACTTGGCAATACCTGCCTCACATACAGAACAGCCCAACTGAAACATAGGCAGTTTTCGAGGTGAGAGTTTTGGACAAGAGTTGCCTTCGACATAGCAGAATGGTTTCTCTGTGCAGCATTTCCCAGTCCAGGAGCCATTCTCTAGTGCTCTTTTTGCAGAGTTATATGGATGCATAGGAAAGTTCACATCTTCTAAGACACAAAATTCGTGCCAGTCACAACTGTTCTGTATAATCTTCTCTTGTGAAGTCATAAACTACAAAAACACACTGTGCGTGTAGAATTAACATTGCAATGACATAAGATGCACTGGCTGATTAGGTTGTGCACTAGCACAACTTTTTTCAGGAATTCTTACACAGCTTCAAGAGGGTGAGTGCCCTGACTGCAGGAAACCAATCGTTTGAGTCCCCAAATGATCAGTGTGGGTATCATGAGCGCGGAGGACACGCTCAAACACGCAAACCACACTAAATACAACACAAGAGAGCTTCTTCCAAAACACAGGCTACAGCAAGCAATACTTCAATTTATAGTTAACACATTAGTGAATGCATTTACAAAGAAAATGAAAAAATACACCTCAGCCAGTAAATAGTTACTGTCAGTGAAGTACATTTTGCATGAGGTCTATGTTTATCTTAAAGACTTATTCCCAGTTTCTATAAAATTTTTAGCCACTTCAGGTACGTATTCCTCTTCTGTTCGCCCAGTTAGTTTTCTGGGGCTGTATCAACAAACTGTGCCTAAAATGGACCAGTCGTCCTTCAGTACACATCACCATATTACCCAGTTGTCTTGTTTTACTCTATCAACACCAAGGAAACATTCTGGAACAAAGTCATCTGCTAACCTTGTCATTTGTTTGGAAAACCTAGCAGGTTTTGTTTATTAACCCCAGCACAAGAGTCTGCCTCCAGCAAAATATCAGCTGAAAGACCATTACTACAGGTGATGGTTGGTGTCAAATAAGAAGTTTGAGGGATTTCCTTCATTTAAATGGGTTATCTGTTATTGAAGAGAAGTGCAGCCTGGTGGAATAACAGGTTCTCTTCTCTAACTTAAATAAAAATCTTTGAATAGTGATAGCACCTGCAGTGTTTGGGAGAAGTTTAAATAAAAGCGTGAAATTTCACTTTAGAGAGCCCAGCAGGACTACTTCCGAAGGCCCCATCCTCAACACCCTGGCACCCAAACTGTGCACTAGCTGCACTCTTCTATTCACCAAAAGTTTTCTAAGAACATCCTCTTCAGAGTCACATAGCTAGTAACAGCACTAAGTTGTCTTTTATTTCCAATATACTTTTAATGAATTGTGAGGATAAACCCATTTTCTTCCACCTTTATTTCTATTATTATTTGGATGCATTTCCTCCATACATGAACATGAACTATAATCATGTTTGTGTTACGTGCCATTCACCTCCTCTTCCTACCCCAAGGACCAGGACTACTGGCAGCCCGATATAACCTTCTGCATCAGTAGTTCTCACTGTCAAAAACTGGCTGTTCACATCTACCTAAAATTTAAAGTAAGCAGTAATTTCTACAGAATCCTGGGATCCTAACAGAGTCAAGTGTGCAGCAGTAGTCTTTTGGCATCTATTTTTTTCTGCACACATGCTGCAGCTACAGAGAAACTGCTACTAAATTTTCATTTAGGCGATAAACAGAAATGCAAAGTCTTTTCTGTTCAAATCTTTCAAGAACTTGGCCTCATAAAATTAAGTTAGATTCCTTCTCACCAAAGCAACTAGACGCTATGGTACCAACTGGGAAAGCAACTTACAAAGTTACAGTACATTGCTCCTCACTTAAGAAAAAGAAGTTAGAGGTAAAGCAAAGGCAGCACCAGCTGCTCTACTTTTCCCAAGGTAGGGACTCAGTGCACATTGAATTAAATATTAGTACAGCCAGGAAAGCTGACAGCGCTGCAGGGACAGCTATTTCTAAACCTGTTTTCCCTTTTGATGGGCAAGTGTCTGCTCCAGTGCTTGTGTGCTCAACTGAAATTGAAGAAGACAACTTGAATGCAAGTTTCAGGACAGCTTAAAAAAAGAAAACAGAGAGAAAACTGGATGAAAGCAGTTTTCTAATGGCATTGCATGAAATTGGCGCTGTATACATGAACAGAGTCTTTTCTTCATTTTGAGGTAGAAGGCAACATGCTTTCCCAAGTAGAACAATGGCTGCAGATACTGCATGCCATGCTCTGACACTAGGGTCTTTGCTGTGGTTACCACCTTGACCTAAGAAATTATATACCTCAAAGGAAAGTTCAAGATACAATTATATATTGGCAGTAACATACAACTATGCTGAAACAAGGTAGAAGACAAGAAACAAACTGACCAACATTCCTTTTACAGTCCTTTCTCCCCTGTCTCATAGGATGAGGACACCTCACAAGGAAGGGGGATACATTGGGAACAGAGTGCAGAGACTTCCAAGGAATTGCAAATATATGTCACAGACATCCTGATCCCAGGTGGGCCTGGCTAGACTGAGTCTGCTTCAAGCTAGCTTTTAACAGCTGTGTCAGCCACGTTGTTAATCCACAACACACATAAATCACCACCAGTAATCTTATGCTGACAGAATGTATATTTTAGCTTGAATTCAAAATCCCATTCATTCCTGCTCTTAAAACTCCACCAGTTTACCCACATCTATATGTACAAATATTCTATTAGCACTCATCTGTTCATAACAGCTACAAAACAAACAAACAAACAAACAAACACAAAAAACCCCCCACAACATTAAATAGAGCTAAATCAAGTTTCCATAGCAAAGAACTCAAAAGCTAGGGAAGTCCAGAATCAACAGAGTTTATCTAACCTCTTGTTTCCCAAAAAATGTATATTATGGTAACTTTTTAAGGGCATAATGTGATCAGATACTTTTTTTCACTTCACAGAATTAGACATACTGAACAGAGTAGGAAGGACTTGATTACAGAGCAGCTGTGTTGGTTTTTTTGGTTTGTTGTTGTGGGTTTTTTTCTGTTCTCACACAACTTGCAGTCTCTGGCTTATTTAGCACTCTGAAGGCAGAAATATTAATCTCACAGGCTTTCCTGCCCTGCTTATTGCTACACTATTTGCATGCTTCAAAAACATAAAATAATTTCATAGCAATCCAGGGGACATGTGGCATTATTACCTGTTATCAGGTAGGGAATTGTGGCAAAGAGGAAAAAAAAATTCTCAAGTATCATTGGTTTGGAAAACTCAGTTTACAGCACTTTGGTTTTGACTTTTCAGAGTATTTGGCACTATTTCACTTTCTGTGTTTTCACTGACTCCAGTTACAGCTGTGAGAGTATAATGCTTTTGCAAAGGAGACTGAGAATCTCATGCTAATAGAAAAAAATGGTCACATCTGAATTGCAATGACAGTAATTTGCGATAACATCGTAAAATTGAGGTGATGATGGCAATCTCCAATGTAGAAGGGATGGAACCCTGTTCTCTACAGCAGTATTACCTGCCTTACCTTGAAATGACACTTTAAATGAGGCAGGAACTCCAGAAGACACCCTGGTTCCAACATCCACAAAAATGAGAAAAGTTCAACAGTCACCACACGCATTCACCACACAATTCTTCTGCAGAGCTGCACAACAGGCTTTTCCACAAGGAGGGTGAAAGCAGATTACATAAGCTTTTTTCATCTTGGCATCCTCCAATTTTAAGAACTTGACTTCGCAACTTCACTAATACAATATTTTATGCAAAATCCTTTATGCTTAAAGTGAACAATTTCATCTTTCCTTCCACTACTGCCTCCCTCAGAAGCAATTGCACTTGCTCTGGGAATACAAGTATTTGAAGTTGTGAAAAACAAAGGACAAGTCTTTCAGAGGAGAGGAGGAATCTTCAAAGGTATAGTACTTAAGCACAAATGACAATTTTTCTTGACCAAATTCGGGGCCATTTGAAAAAGAGTAGCTTAATGCCAGCCACACCAAAAGGTCTACCCATTCTTAAAATTCCAAGCCCATGCTACAAGGTTTGAATATTCACAGTAAGGGTCCTTCAGCTACAGGTTTAAGACATCTTGGCCGTTTTGGCTGAAATTAAAAAAAAATACAGACAACTTGAAGCAGACTTTGGTATCTTATTTCTTCAACTAGTTGCAGTTTACTTAATCATGCCAGAACACCATTGCCCCAGGGCTGTGACTTGTCTTCAGGGTTTTGGCACACACAGCTCCATGTCCTTGAGAAGGCTCTGTCAAGCCTTTGTGCTACCTTCTCTCAGCAAGTTAAAATAAAAACCCTTTCCTCAATGTAAATCTCAAGAAACCAGACCTCCACTAGAAAACTCTTGACCCCTCCTTGGGTGGATGGCATGAGTCAATGTCTTTTAGGACAGGGAAGAGAAAATCCCTGCTCAGCTATGCTAGTTCCATCATTCTCCAGTTTCCAAACTATATGTAGAAACACATCATAGAACACCCAGCTTTGACTCAAACTTCAAGGAATTTTGAATATTTTCCTCCCCGTGGTGGAGAAAAATGTCACAACTCCTATATGTACATTAAAATGAAGGAGAGATTAAATTACTTATCCAAAATAACTGCTCAGATTCTAACTAAAAATCAACAAAGGTGGTCACGAATTATGCAAAAAAAACAAACAAAAAAAATCCCAAACAAACAAAAAACCCACCCAACATAGTATCAGAAAAAAAAAAAAAAAGGGAAAACTCGCACTTGCTCAGACTCCCTCTATAATGTTTTTCACTCACTTCTCTCCCACACCATAAACTACCACGACAATACCACAAAAAGCTTGTTTCATTTACCTTATGAAATATTGTCTCCAAGCTCACATGAAAAAATGAATTGAGGTTTTCCTTTAAGGTTGTGGCAGTGTCTAAGTGTATGAAGGTCATTCCTATTCAGCCAGAGTCTGGTTTATGTTAGTAGACACATGAACATTTATGTTTGTGAGCATACTGTGTATAAGCATCTGCTGAAGGGAAAAGAATCCAGGCTTATATTTATACAGCTGAAGCAAGGTTTATATACACTGCATCCTACTTCTGGAAGAGGGAGAGTACGCAAACAGAAAAAAAATGAGCTAAATGTTGATAGTTCAGACTCCTCCCTTCTCCCTTTGAAGAAGGAATTCCAATTATGAATAGATGAGTAAACCACAAACTACAAATGTCCTCAGATACGGTCTGTGCTTCACTTTAATGTCAACTATTTTGCTCAACTATCTTGCACAGAAATCAGAGGCTCTGCTACCAAACATAAACCTGTTCAGACAGAGGGCAGGACGCCTCCTTTCAAAGGCATGGCCAGTGACATGAAATGAGCTTTACTTCACCAGCCCTTTTCCATAATAATAACTTGACTGTCATCCTCTTCTAATTAAATTAGTCATTTCTACTTCCCATGCAATACATTCTCTTTCTTTCCTCTTCCTTGGTCATGATAAATCTCCATGTGACTTAGCTGTCCCATAATTCTACCTAATTGGTTTCAGCTGTCATGTTTGAAGCTGAACTGCCGGGAGAGCCTGGGGCTTGTGAATGGAACAGGAAGCATTTCCAACTGCATTCCCATCATGTAAAACCAGAAATGTGAAAGAACCCTTCCATTAAAACAAAAACGGGAGTATTTGGCTGCTGGCGATGCCATCATGCAGCAGACAGATTGTGCTGCTCCACCGAGGCAGCAAGGCTGCTGAGAGCCATTCTTCTCTGTTCAAAGGAGAGCACACATTATTTATGCCCTAGCAGTCTTACCGACTAAAATACTTTCCCTTTTGTCACCAACAAAATCGTAAACTGATAATATAATTTACCAATAAAAGCACAGGCAGCAGGAATATTTGAAGTGACAGGAGAACAAAGAAAAGTTAATTCTATTTAAATGGCATGTATTCTCCAACCTAAGCACTCTGCAGATTACTGTACCACCGTTTAAACTAATTTCATGTTGCTGGTATTTTCAAAAGTGTCATAGACTCTCATTTTAAAGTATTTCTGTGGCTTTTTATAGTTCAATCTTTCCCTCCTATGACACGACGCTGTGTCAGCCATGCTAACAAAAAATACCCTACAACCTCTCAGGGCGATACCTAAGCCACTTCCAGAGAAAACAGCAGAAGGCAACAGCAGCAGCTGGGCCCAGCAGCAGGGGAAATACATATATTAGGGACTCAGGAAAGAAAAAAAAAAACATCCCACAAGACACATTTAATGAAAACAATTTTGCTAACAGATGCTTCTAGGTGCTATTAGAAAATATATATTTATCGACTGATACAAATTCTCTGTTGCACAGAGAACAATCTGTGCAAACAGCCTTGTTTTCTTAGTAAATCGGGTTGAAGAGACAGTAAACACTTAATTTAGTGAGATTTTTTTAACAAAAGAATGACTGCAAAAACCAGTAGGAATTTCTGTTTCGTGTACTTAAAACCTAGCAGCAGATCATCAGCTTGTGTAAACTGTGCTGGACTTATAGTTCTTAAAGTCAACAGTATTAGGACAATTTTTACAAGCTGAGCAAGTTGTAATGCATGTGCCCACACAGATGTGTCTATGCACTTTTTCTTTAATTTGTTATGTCATTAGGTTTCCACAGCACTGACCATTATAACCGCTATATTCACATATACAAAAAATAAATACATTTAAAGATATAAAATTTTTCTCATTAGTGCATGACAGATATCCCTAAGCTCATGGTGACAGTACTCACTCCAGGAGCACGTAAGTGGAATGCGAACATGACCGGGAGGCTGATGGTCCATGTACGGCCACAATATGTCGAGCATTCACACCAATAGTGGTGCAGCATTGGCCGCAGATGTTATAGGCATACGTACACAAGCTGAGCTGCCACAAGAGCCTTTGCTATGATAGTGTGCTGGGCTACAAAAAATTGCCACGTTCAGGGCAGGAAAACAGCAGCGCAAACACTTTCTCTAAAAGCTTCAGCATCCTATGGTAGACCTCTCTTCACACCGTTTGAGTGACTCTTTTCTGCCATGCCTCCTAATTCTAACTGTCCATGCCTGAGTGTAAGATTAATAAAACTTTTATAAGGAAAATTGCATTCCAGACTGCAAGGTGCACAAAAGAAAAATGATGCTTTCATGGATTATATCCTCTTTACTCAAAGCAGTAGCAAAACGCAGAAAAATGAATAGACTTTTTAAACTTCCAAGTGTTGTCCCTGTTTTATTACTCTGGCTTGATTCTTGACTCCTCTTATTCACCATTCCTTAATTATTTTTTCATATAATAAAACTATAAACATACTATAAAGATATTTGTAATTACTGATCTCTTCATTCTTACTCCAGAATTATTATTATTATTATTTTGCCAGTATTGCTCACCCCAAGTTTCTGTTTTTAAAGATTTCCTAGATGTATTTTTTATCAATATAACTAAATTAGTATGAAGCTGCACACTGCTAATTCAGGAAAGAAGAATCTACCTTTAAAATTTAGAATTATGGCAAACATCACCCTCCAAACAGCCAATTTTGGGGTTGGTGGTTTGTTTTTCAGTCTGTATCAAATAAACCAGAGCTTATTTTAAGAGTAATTAAACAGCAGTTACAACCCATGTTATTAAAGAATCTGAGAAAAAGTTTAATTACATTGAACAGTCTCTAGTGCAAGTTGAGATCTGTCAGATTTCACCTCAGAGGGACTTGGACAAAGCCAATTTATCACTGAAATTAAAAGATAAGGAAAGTGTGGGATGCCACCAGAATATTACTGATGGTAGAGCTGTCCAGAAATCTATAACATAGAAATAATAAATTACTAAAAACAAAACAATAACCTAAAACTAGAAGGATTTTTTTCATTTTCTTTAAAGTAGTAAAATAAACTGACTTTTTTTTTCTTCAGTCCCTGATACAGAAACTAACAGCGCATTAACTTCACTGAAAGACTCCAAGTATTCATATTTAACTGATAAATATTAAGATGCAGAAAGATACACATAGAAAAGATCTCAAAAAAGAAAAAATAATCAACTTAGTTATATCTACAATCAATGACATGTCATTCTGCTGATTATTTGTCTAAACTGTTCTTAAGACTGCCAGTATCAAACAAATCATCACCCCATTGTAGCTTCTTCAGTGATTTACTATTGTTACCATTGAACAGGCATTCCTATAGTTTGAGCTTTCTCTTCCTTACTGCTATTTCAGATTTTTTTTCTTTTCTATCCTCTTAACCATTGACATGGAAATAGGCTACTGTATTTCTTTATGATATATTTAAACATCTGTAGCCATGTCATCCTTTTTTCCCCCAACTCTGAACAGCCCTTCTTACTTTGACTTTTCCTGGGAAGCCTTTATTCTAGATATTTGCTCATTCTTAGTTTTTCCCTCCTCAGAGCTCCAGTTGATTCATGTGTTCTTTGTGTGTACAAATTTACCATTTCAGGTGGTGGCCTTACCTATATTGAGTAGAGTGTTACCACTGCCTTATGCATCCTACTACATGTATATGTTTTTAATGGACTACAACGACATTTTGAATTTTTGTCTGTAATTTCAGAAGAAAACTAATTGAGATCTGTCAGTAGGTAGAATATCTCATCTGATTTCCAGTGTACAGTCTGTCAGCTCAACTCTGCATAATTTTTATGCTTTGATTTTATTGTGGGTTCTTTTAAACACTTACACATTTTATTAATACTTAAAAATAAGAATAAATAATAGATGCTAATTACTAAATGGTGAAAAGCACACTGCAAATATAACTGATATCTGGAAAGGTTACAAAAAACATTAGTAAATTGTACAAAGGAAAGACATTCAGATACACACAACCTCCCCAACCTGTTGGACTGTAAATCTTGTTTAATCTTATTAACAGATCTATTCACCAGCATGCACGCTCGTTATGAAGTCTACACAACCTTTCTGAGATCCTGCAAAGTCAGGGTGACGAGGCAAACTGAGTAACATCTTTTCGTCTCCTGCTAGACCTGTGTAAACTTCTTAGCCAAGCAGGAGTATTTTTATTTAAACTTATATACGATTTCTCATTCCTTCTTTCCTGCTGATTCCCATGTCTGGCACCACCTTTACCTCTCAGCAAAGCACCAAGCAATTTCCTTCTGAAATCCCTTCTGAATCTCTACCTCCCAAAGCTGATCCCGTTTGTATTTCCAACCTATACTTGGACATCAGCAGCTCCTGGCTCTGATCTGATCATTAATACCTGAAAAACAAGGCTTTCCCAAGAGCTGTATTCCCCTACTGCCTCTTCTCTATGGTAGGGGATTTCCTTTCTCTCTGCTTCCCCTCAGCCTTGTTCTGTCATCTTTTTGACTGCAATTTAAGTAGCGCAGTTTGGGGCAAACCTGGAGCACAAGGCAGGGATTATACCAACAGGGGAATGGCTCCTTCTCCAGTCAAGGCAAATGGAAACTACCAAATTCAACTGCTCCCACACTGGGAGCCCTCTATGGCTCTGCTCCTTCCCAGGGAGGATGAAGCATGTTCACAGCAAGCAGAGGTGTCTGCCAAAAGGGTGGCCAGAGGCGTCTGGCTTATTGCAGAGCTTCATGAGCCTTCAGTCCTTGCTTACGTGGCTGGACAAGCACCTTGACCCCAAACAGGAAGAAAGTTGCCCGTCGTTTCGCTATCACATCAAATTAAGGTAATGCAGCCTCCAAATAAGTTTCACTCTCAGACAGGGATTAGAAGACCTCTCCTTCCTAATTGTGCCCAGTTTCCCTAATTTCCTCTAGGTATTAAGCACTGCTGAATGATTCCAGGGATCAGAGCTCAAAAGCAACTCTGGGACTCTACTGATTTTCCCTGCTCTCTCATGCACTGAAATAGTGTGGCTTTTTTTGTTTGTTTTTACCAACGAGCAGTGCCGTCTTACCTTTAGTTTCAACACGTTCCTGAATAAAACAAATAAAAACAGAAAAGCAGTAAGAGTGTTCGATCCAAATTATCAAAAGTTATAAGAAATTCAACACTTCCAATGCAAAAATTTTTGATCCTTATAGGTAATAAGTGTTGACCATTTCCTTGCATAATACTTTTATAAGATCTCGTATGAAAAATGCAACATCTTGGATTTTGAAACTTCAGATCTGTAACTCTTAAGTCTGATAAACAGTAAATACCTCAATTTCTAATTAGCATTAAAATGAGAAACACACACCAATTTTGTTTCTTACAGGAAATAGGAGGAAAATGTAACTAATGAACTTTATTAAGGCAACTCATTGTATAACAACTTATTTTAGTTGCTGTAATGAAGCAATGAGAAATAAACTTTCTTCTTTAATGGAAAGTAACTTTTAAGAAGGACAAACGCATGAAGATTAAAATAGGCAAGGTAATTGAAAATGTTTGGGTTTAAATTACACTATTAGATTAGGCTGGAGGTTTTTTACTGTTGAGGCAGACGTAATATTATTCATTACTCATACTTCCAATTGTAAATGTATCTGTTCTTGTTTCAAATCTAGTCCATAAATACTGAAAGCGTAATGTAAAGTATTGCTATACAAGCTCACTTTTATATGCCAGGAATAGAACAAGTTGTAGGTTCATTTATTGACAATAACATAGTTACATAATTATGTATAATACTAAAAACCTCATTATCATTCTACTAAGCCTCTAGTAATATGTATTTGTTAGGATTGCCTTTCAGCAATTAAGTGTTTCTAAATATGGTTGTCTTCCTTTTAAATAAACAAGTGAAGAAACAAATGGTAGCAGCTAATGATCACTTTAGAACGAACAGATGTGAACCCATTTTCAAAGATCTCTCAATATATCTGAGATCTCACCTGTAAAATTAATCATTTCCTCAGGCAAAGTTGGCTATATTGATGACGCTTACACTACAGCTGGTGCACCCACAAGGTCACATAAACTAACACCTAAACAGAGCCTGGAGACAAGGGGAACAAAACTTATGTGAACAGTCATACTCCTCCATTGAACTGTAAAGCTGAACTGATCTTTTCTTTTTGGAAGTCATTGCAGTCTCAGATACCATATGCAAAATGTGTCAAAATTTCACACTTTGTTTTCAGGTCTTGTTTAGCACATCCGAGTTAACTATATGGAAACCATTTTCTCTACCATTCACACATGAAAGACTGTCAGCCCTTCAGGTTTTGTAAATGTGATTCCAAGCAGCTCATCCTCAAAACTCCTCAGGTAATGAGCAATGGCTGTCAGTCATCCAGTGGTGAAACTGAGCTCTCAGCTCCCTTTTCAGTATACTTGAACAACCAACAATAATCATAGCTGATGCAGGAGTAACCAAAGCATACAAAGAAATTATGCCCTACTAACAGGGTACTGTATATACTACACTATTTTCAATTTCTTTCGTTCAAAAGGAGCAAGTCCACTTTCTCTTCTTCCACAGAAATGCACAGCTTCACATTCACCACCAAAATGTCTATATGGAGAATGAACTGTCAGATAGAATTTTTAAAGATTGACTTTTCTTGCTTCTGGGGACCACCAAGGTTGAAGTTAAAAAGCTCTGTCGTGTTTTCATCTGACAGACTTCTATACTAAAACAATTCTAACTTGAGGTACCTAGAGAATTTAATCACTGCCATGTTTCCTTTCAGAGGCTATTCTGCTTTCAGCTTTTAACTTATTACTGCAATGTATTTTGCAATGAAAAGTGCTACATGAAATTAAATTTAATTCTGCTCTTCCAGGGTCAATGCTGAAACCGAACACCTATGATAACCTCACAGGTTTCACCAGTATTAATTTCCCAGTGGAACTGTCACTGACCTAGCGACACAAAGTTTCCATTTTCTGAGAACACTTGGATAACTAACTGTTCATCCCTAATTTAATCATAATATCTCACTCAAATGGTTTTTACTATATTTGAAATGGTGAAGAGTGATTAATGGCAACAGTGTATCAGTTCCATTTTGTCACTTTATGAAGTAAATCAAATTCAATCCCTTTTAGGTTTGTTAGGCCTCAGTCATTCAAAAATGTATGTCGCCATGTAATTTAAATTGCACAAATATTTCTACTGATTTCAGTACAAATCACTCATATTATGGAGCTAAACCATGTACGGGTGTAAGAAAAAAAAAAAACCACCACAAAACACAACCAAACATTACAGACATAGAGTTCGGTAACACCAGTTGCACAGCTAGAATGCATGGCCAACCAGCCAAAATTTGTACATTTAAATGGGTAAAATGGGTAACCGTAATTTTTGCCTCTGCACATTCATATTATGCACTGAACGAGAGTTCTTTGACAAAAGGAACAAAAAAGGTTATTGCAATCATCCAATTA
Organism: Caloenas nicobarica; assembly: GCF_036013445.1. Lineage (NCBI taxonomy): Eukaryota > Metazoa > Chordata > Aves > Columbiformes > Columbidae > Caloenas > Caloenas nicobarica. The sequence continues at coordinate 24,776,331 of NC_088246.1, read as the reverse complement.
AAATCTGTATCATGCACAGCCACAATAAATCAATTCAGATTACATGGGCATTTTCAAGCAGATAGCTTTAGCTATTTGATCAGCCTATAACTTTACATTACCTAACAATGAATACAGACTTTTGTTAAGCATTTCTGTCATTTCAAGGCACAGGAGCAAGTTACAACATCATTACAATACACTCCTTAGGATGGTTGGAGACAACAAAGCATCCTTCCCCTTCTCCCTAAACACCACCTTGAGAAACTCTACCCACCAGCCAAAATACTAAAATACTACCTGGATCAGTTCACCCAGAGCAGATTGCACAGGAATGCGTCCAGACGGGTTTTGAACGTCTCCAGACAAGGAGACTCCACAACCTCTCTGGACAGCCTGTTCCAGTGCTCTGTCACCCTCAAAGTAAAGAAGTTTCTCCGCATGTTTGCATGGAACCTTCTATGTTTCAATCTGTGCCGGTTGCCCCTCATCCTGTCATTTGTCACCACTGAAAAGTGTCTGGTCCCATCCTCTTGACACCGACCCTTGAGATATTTATAAGCATAAGTAAGATCCCCTCTCAGCCTTCTCTCTCCAGGCTGAACAGACCCAGCTCTCTCAGTCTTTCCTAATAAGAAAGATGCTCCAGACCCCTACTCATCACACTCTTCCTTCATGCACCCCAGGATACCATTGGCCTTGTTGGCCACAAGGGCACATTGCTGACTCCTGGTCACTCTGTCGTCCACCAGGACTCCCAGGTCCTTCTCCACAAAACTGATTTCCAGCAGGTCACCCCCTCACTTGTACTGGTGCATGGCATCGTTCCTGCCTAGGTGCAGGACTCTACACTTGCCATTATTGAATTTCATCAGGTTCTACTCTGCCCAGTCCTCCAGCCTGTCCAGATCACTCTGAATGACAGCACAGCCTTCTGCTATATCAACCACTCCTCCAAGTTTTGTATCATAAGCAAACTCGCTGAGGGTACACTCAGTTTCTTCATCCAGGTCATTGATGAATAGGTTGAACAAGACTGGACAGGTCCCACACCTGTTGGCCAACTCCTCTGGTGACCAGGTGCCACCTCACAGGTTCTAACTCAGGTTTCCTCAGTAGCTCCCAAAATCTTCCTACGCCTGGGTAAGCACCACCCCATCAAGGTGAGAGGAGACATATGAAGATGGACAGGATTGAAATCCAGCAACACTGCAGGTACCAGATGTTGTGAGCATGATGAAAGGGATTGCAAAAAGTATCCATGTAAAGTTATGCAAATGAGTCTGCAATGACCGTTATATAAAATTAAATATCAAGGCTTTTCCTATGCTAATTCAGTGTATTACTCGGGAGCAGAAGAATAACCAATTTTAAGAAAAGTATTAAATTTTCATTAGTGTTCCTATACCTGATGTAAAAGAACATGTACTGCATGCAACTGCTCTGCAGGCTCCAGTAGCTGAATACCCACATTATTACACTGTAGCATTTCTATGTAAATAAACAAGGTGAACGGCTTATCCAGACAAGACACTGTCTGCATTATCATGTAAAAATTAAAGCATGCTCCCAAGAAACACAAAAAACAATTCCATCTGTCTTAAGCAGTGACATACTAAAACTAGTAATCACTGTACTTTTACAAACACAGTGTCTTACTGACTACAACAGAATAACAGATATTATACTGAAAGTCTAACCTTCTCTAAACTCACTTGTTTCTTTTAAATTACATGTTCTTAGACTCATCTGTGAAAAATGGGAGGTTAATTATGATAGCACATTGCATAATTCCACAGCTAAATGCTGAAGTAGTTCTACATAAATGCCATATGTTTGTCTTAGAAAAACTAAAAAAGATTAATTATACCAGAAGGCCAAGCACAAGACTTTGGAAAGTAATGCTCTGAACACAATTAGATCATTACACTGTGTACTATGTAAATTGAAGTTTTAATTAGTAGGTAAAACACTAGTCATAGCAAAAAAATAATAATTCAAAATTCTAAACTGCATGCGCCAGATTTATTTTTTACTGGCATTGCTTATAAAAAGACACTGCTCAAGTCAGTCACAACAAGAGCCATTTAAACTTGTTGAATGCTTTTGATGAAGGAACTACCTGTTAAGCATATCAGTCCTGTTCTTCTTCACCTGTTCTAAAGTTACCTGATCACATCGTAAAGAAAAAGCTCTAATAAGCAAACTAGGAAGCAGAGTAAGGAACCAGTTTGAAAAGTCAACTGAACAGTATAAGGTCCTTCAAGAGCTCCAGCAGCCACTTCTCCATCTCTGAATCTGGTCTAGGCCAGCCTTCCACTTTGAGCCCACTCCACTACAAAGCATCGTTTCATATAGCCTCCTCTCTACTGAAGAAAATAAAGGGTTATTGTGGCCTGATCCATAATAGATCACCAATGGTAAAGAGAGCTTTTCCATCAAATTCAATACACTCTGGAACATATCCAGAACATTAATTATTTTACTCACCACATATTCAAACACAAGTGTCAAGGTCTCCTTGGTGTGAATGATGTCATGAAGCAGCACAATGTTAGCATGTTTCAGTCCTTTCAAAAGAGAAGCTGAAAAGCAGAACATACATGTTATCTTAAAAAGGATCCAAATATTTTACATTGATTGGCTCTTCTTTTAGTGATCTAGATTATTTTTTTGACATCTGAGTTCCATAACTTGACAACAAATAGCTGTACTTTAGTATCTTCTATGTCCATGAGTTCCACACATTCAATGTGTTTGAAGATCACTCCCATTCAGTGCTATTTTCTCCACCTTGTTAGTCAAACCCAACCACACTTTAAGGTAAAATGAGCTGTGGCTAGACAGGCTTTACTTATGCAACCTCCTCTACACAAATCAATCACATCTGATCAACCAGACAGCAAGTTCACTTCTAAATTCAAAGATAGTTTTTTGTCTCAGATAAAAGTCAACTGTGTCTTTTCAAAACATCTTCTTTCCTATTCAACACAACAGAGTTGCTTTCTAAACAAAGCGCAGCCTCTCTCCTAATTAGTGTTTTAAGCAATATTTCTCCTTTCTCTCAAACGTAACACAGGTTGGATGGAATCAGTCATATTAGCTCATGAGAATCAATAGATGACATATTCTCACCATATTTTTTTAAGGCACTAGCACATGTTTTCAGACTACTGACAAATAACTAATGAACTTCCAGGTGACTTCCTTCCCTAAGTTTCTTTTATACCATAATTCATATTTAAGGTTCATACCATATTATGTATTTAGTGTTCCACGAGACATGGCATATTTTAGCAATACATGCTGATAAGCCATGTGCTGTTACCAATGTCATTCTGTCATTGGTACCTTGTCATCTCATGCATACAACTGAGCAGGACTATCAGTCACCATAGCAAAGTAAATAATAGATACAAAGACATGCAAATGACTGGCATATTTTGTACTGAATAATGTGGGATTTTCTTCTGTCACCCTTCTTCTTTTGTCAAAGAAAATAATGAAACATCAAATGTGTGTCTCACTCCACTACTGTGCAAAGCGGAAGCTGGGGGCTTCCACGGCACCATTACCACTTTCTGTTCTACCAAGGGTGCTCCATCAGGCTGAGGTAACTCCAGGGGTCATCTGGCTTTGAATTCGGGTAAGTACATATCATCTCTCACATGGGTCTTTGAGATATCAATCTAACAAGCTGATCACTCCAGGAAGAAACACAATAGCAACATGGCATCTGGCTGAATCAATGTTCCTCTACGAGTATCCTCAGCAGCAAAACTTTCGAGTTAGCACTAGACAGAAGGTAGATAGCAAAAGGGAAAATACCACAGAGCAGCTTCAAAGTGAGTGAATCACAGACATCTTGATGACAGGATTGCAAACCTGAGAACAAGCTCCATGACCAGGAATGAGGTAACCCTTCAACCTGGCTGAAGAGGTGAGAAGAAATGTTTCAAGAGAGCTTGCTTTGGCCTTCACTCCACAACTCATGCTATTCAGAGAGTCAGCACCAAGGAATCTTTCCTATTCTCTGAATATGTTGCCACTGAGCTGTAAATTAGCTATTGCAATTACAATTATTCTTTTTAAACATTTGATCAGTGCATGTCTAATAACTTTTAACATCCCACAAATTAAGTAGAAGCTTTTTTTCTCCAAGGAAGAGCTACGCCTAACTTTCATAGGATCCTCATCTTCGAATCTGGATAATTTCTTGGAGGAAAAGCTCAGAGAGATTTGGATATATTGGGGTTTTTTTAAGGACAACAATGGAAAATTGCTTCTGAAAAAGGTATGGATACAAACAACAGATAATCAGAACAACTGTTCTGAAAGGTACTTCTATCAGAAATCAGAACTTTTAATGTTGAGAAAACCTGAGAGGAGTTCACCTACAGTAACTGAGCTTTTACCAGCTTTTCCTTCAAATTTGGTGAAATGACCATACATGCAGAGAGACTGGGAACATAAAAACTGCCTCCTAGCAGAGCCTATGTCAAACTGTAATACTATTTATGACCTCTGTCAGCTTTTGCTGTTCTGATCATCACCTGAGGCCTTTAATTCCTCTATTTGGCCATTACTTTGTTGCTAAAATCTGTATGTGGGTCATTAAAGCTTAAACAATACATTGAAAGCAGCTCACCCTGAGGTCTTTGCAAATACTGTCTCTCCTCTTCAGTCCCCTCCACCACTTTTATTTATCTTCTCTGATATCCAGTTCTCCCCTTTTACGGCTTCAGTATTTAACATCTGCCATGTATTACAAGAACTACAAAACATCACCTGAAGGGTGAGATTTCTGTCTTCTCCATTAGGTCAAGTGAAATTCAGTAAATAGTATAGCACAGAGAGTGAAATCATCTTAATTGCACTAATTTTACACTGCAGAAATAAGAAGCAATTCCACTACAAATTTATATTGTAAGAAACCAAGCATAACTGTTGAAAGTAAGAGAATTACTCTGTGTGCTCTTCTATCAGGACTCTCGATGGTAAGATTGCTTGTCTTTGTGAAAACACTGCTTTGTTGCTAAAAAAAGGATGAATAAAGGAAATTTTTTAAAAAATTGTCTGAAATAGGAAAGATACTTCAGAGTACTTCAAAACCAAAATGAAATATGAACCAGTGGGGCTCAGTATGTTTCTTTTTCCAGAAACATCCACTCTCAGAACAAGCGACCAATACACACCTCCTCTTTTGGGCAACTTTTTTGCTCGAAGGTGATAGAACTTTGGATGAACTGCACTAATTCAAAGACAAAACCCAGAAATTCACATCCAAGAGCATGAGAAAGAGTCCAGGGAATCTATCAGCATCAGGCAGAGACAATCCTGACTTCACCTTTGAAGTTGCCAATGCAGCTGCTACTGGAGCTCAGCAAGAAGTCAGGCGCTGCGGCGCCTGGTGTTACTTCTAGAACAAAATAATTCTCCCAGAGAATGCCATCTCCATCCAGTGATTATCATCCACAGATTTCACACAGAGTTGTTTTCTTTTAAGATAAAAAGAGTAAAATATTTTTGAAAAAGCATTGCGACAACTCACAAAAACGGGACCAATGCACTGGTACTCACTGTATCCTTAGCATGTATCTTTAAAAACAAAAATTATATAATGCTACTTCAAAACTGCTGGCACTCTTTTTCTTTTTACCCTTGGTATTAAATATAACATAAACAGATGGCAGCACTTTTAATTCATTTCCCTGAAGAGTTTTGAGGAGGCACAACAGCAAATAATGCTAAAATGTTTTTTTTAGAACTCTGGACAAAATACTGTACGCATTTGAATGGGCAGGTGCTTGTTCTGTCACTCGTGTTTGCACATTCCTTTAGAGCAAATTCTAGCTGTAAAAAACAGGGCAGACGAATTGGTAACAATTTAATAATTTAATAATTTAATTATTAAATTCAATTCAATAATTTAATTAATGACATCCAAAATGATAATTTATGTGAGTTGTACATAAGTTCATGGTCTAAGCCACTAAAGTACCAACACTCAGCACTTTTCCATCAAGGGCTAATAACCATATTTGCATATGTAAAGGACACACATTGTATCTGCTTGAATAACCATCACAGAGTTCTCCTCCAACAAGGGGATGCTCTCATCTATTATGAGCTCCTGGCAAGCTGCCTTATTGCTTGTGTTGGTCAAGGAGCTTTTTGCTGTTCCCAGATGAGCTGGGTTCTAAAGTACGCTCACTTCACGAGCAAGGCAAGTAGATGGACTGCAGCCAACTCTTACCCAAAACCTGAGCAGCATCAGTAAACCAGTGCTTTGCTCCCTGCAGGGTTTACGGTATCAGCTCAAGCCTGACACTCCACTAACAAAGCCTTGTGACTTTTAGATCAGCCTTGACTTACCTCTAAAAGTCTTGGAGTGTTTTGGAAAAGGCTATTCCGGCATGCCCATAAAGTAACATTTCACAGCTGTATGTCGAAATCAACAAAAGTAAATACTACTGTTGGCCCCAAGCCACATCTAGGAAGAACTTCTCACTAGCGGGACTAGCAAAGATGCTACTTTTGAACACAGGAAGTACATTAAGCTTGAACAATAGTTATGATCCTTAGATCATCCTACCACAATTAATTCAGTCTTGTAATTCCTGACTATCATCTTGTTCTCATGTTGTGATAATCACAAATATCCCCTCTGGCCTTAAATAGAAGAATCATCCATTATTTCCAAATTGTTTGACATTTCAGTGACCTGGAAACTTTTCTCAGCAGTAGCAGAAGTACTCAACCTCATACTACTCAGATCCACAGTAATGTACAACTGCTGCTGATACTCTCTTGGATTTCCTATTATATGCAAAGGCTCTGATACTTCTGTCATTTTTCTAAAAGTGTAACTATGAAAATGCCTGTTTTGCTCAGTATATAGTAGTTGATGCGCACTCTGGGGCTACCGTGCGCCAGTGCTCACCATTTCCCATGCTAGTCCGCACACAGCATTCACCCTTTCTCACTGTCACTCTAAGAAGACATCTCTCATTTGGAGAGTTTTATCCTTGAAGACAGCACATCATGGCAGTTTGCACCTAATATTGTTAATGCAACTGTGCATCTTTGCTGCCCTGTTTAATCTCTGAGACACCAAAGCATGCACGTTCTAGTCAGTAACACAAATTTGTGAAAGCAAGTAATTTGTTGGGCTTCAGAGCCAAACAACATATCTGCAAAATTCCATGGCTTGTCACGCTCTGCAGACTCAATGGTGCTCTCTGACAGTGTGCCAACTTCCTCATATAAACAGTTGGGTTCAGTCTCTGAGCTCTCCTGGCAAAGCATCTTTAGTGAGAAAACATTCATGGGTTTTTTCCCTCATCATGTCTTCTGAACAAACATACTCAAACATGTCTTATTGCCTGCACAAACTACAGAAGTTCTGCTTCCCTTCACAGCAACTTATGTTTCCATCCACACATCTTTTATAGCAATTTTTAAAATTTGGCCTCGGAGCACAATGTCCCTTATGCTTCTCATCCACCTCCCACACAGCATGACTTTCTGTGTGCAAAACGTTACTTACAATTCTAGCACAGAGACAGGAATTCAGCACTCTGTTGGTTTTGCAGTAATAAATGTGCAGAAATTTCCTCCTCAGAAATGGAGTCCCCAAATCCACACTTCACTATTTTCCAGTTGATCCATCTGAAATAATTTACTACGAGGAAATAACTTTGCTTTCCTACAACCCCAATACGACAAAATTCAGTTCAGTAAAAACTCTACATCCGAGGTAAGACCACATTGACCACAGACTTCCCATCTTCACACCACAAGTTATATTCTGCAGAGTGATCATTATTTGTAATCCCAAGTAACTGATTTTAGAACTGCACACCTATAAAAGCACAGAATTGGTCATTTTCCACTCTGATCTTGGTGGACACAATGCAATAAAGTTATATAGGTCACTGTTCAGCTTTGAAAAATTTCTAGGAGGAAGTTTCTTAACAAATTTCAAAAGAATCTGTGAGCTACAAGAAGAACAGGCAAAGCATCAAACCATTCCAATGAGCTATTATGTAGGCTTAGCTGAATTATCTTCTTTACAGCCAATTCCAACCTCATGACAGTCTGTTCTTGATTTAATGAATGGTCCTTATTCTAGTTTTCATTAAGTCAAAAAACAACAAAAAAAAGACACTCTGGCATTAAGGAAGTGCACAGAGCCTCACATCCTTGCAAGAAAGGATTTGCTGGCCCTTCAACTGTAGGCTGCTTTGCTGGAGGGACTACATGGATCACATTAGCTGCATCTGCCTCCTCAGGCTGAAATTCAGGCTGACACGAGTGGGTTGAACTTACCATCAAGTACTTTTTTTATTTGTGAAATTTCTACTTGCTGCTCCTACTTGAAAATGTAGTATGTTATTGAAGAAGACATACAGAAAAAGAGCTTGCATAACAACACATAGGTACCTTCCAAAGTTCCTCTCGTTACAGCTGTAGTCCCCTAAAGCAAAAGGCAAGTCACAAACCTGCTGAAACCTCTTTGCCTATTGAACTGGAACAAAGCATTGGAAGGACTGATCAAATAAGTTCCGAAAAGCACTACAATATATTATTCTAACAGATATACAGCAGACTGCTGCCATATGAAATGAATGTCTCTTTCATTATGTTCTAGATATAAATTTATGCATTGTGTATTGTTCCCAGTGCTCTTCAGACACAAGTACAGACGGAGGTTAAAAATAATGAGACAACAGCCCATTAAAGCCAGAATCTCATGGAAAGACTGTAATATGCTACTCTTATCTTGTAGCAGCCAGTCACATCTTGCCTTCACTGTCCGTTTCAGTATTCAAGAAGAGGAAACTGTGTAAACCCAAAACATGTCAGTGTGTACAGAAAACAAGTCGATAATGCAGATAGCATGTGAAAGCAGGAGTCTTTTCATTACTTTTTTATGCAAGCATAGCATGACTGGGACTAGTAGCACAATTTACTAATAAAACTGTCACCATTTGTTATTAGTCTTGTTATCTTGCTGAATTTCACATACAGTTTTCATATAAATATCTATCTACCTTAGGATGACTTATTTGGAATTTTTCAGTCTAAACAGTTCCTCCCATCTCCCAAAAAACAGGTTTCAGTAACCACTTCTGTAACCTACTCAGTAACTTTCCCCTTGGGAAAACAAACAAACAAACAAACCACAATAACTCTAACACCAGCGTTTTGGACTAGAGACTCAAAATCTGGAAATACGGAGACCTTTAAAATAGGAATACAAATTTTGCCATCTCCATGAAAATCCTCTAAAATTGGCCAAGTTATAAGCTTTTGAAATTGCCTCTTTGGGTCAGACTGACTATCAGCAGTGTGCAAGGAAGGAGGAATAGAGCAAAGGGGAGGTGGCAAGAGAGGCTTTGATCCACCGTGGAAGCTAGGACAACTGGGTAAGGAGAAAGAAAAGCCAGAGGACAACCAAACAGGCTTCACAGGTGGAAAAACACAGGAAGTGGAAAGTAAGTGCACGTAGACAAGACAGAAAAGGGACGGGCTGCAGAGCATGGGGTGGGCAAGAACCCACACTTATGGGGAAGTAGACAAGAGCCTACAGACACTCGTACATGTTCTCCACTGATGCTCATATCAGAAGCCAAGTTTCCCACAGATTAGAAATCCACTGCTTTCAGCAGGAATCAATGAAAATGCCTGGCAGTTTTACTCATTCTCCTCCAATTTCAGTCTTCAGAGAAGCAACTTATGACAGCTACCAGCTATCATGTCACTTCAAGCAGGACGTGTTCGTATGAGAGCCTGCAAACATGATGAAACATTGGAGTGCAGATGTAACACCAGAAAATGGAATATGGATTTCCACTTGCTTTTTCCAACACTTAGAAAATTACTCAAATAAAAACACAAGTTAAAATACAGCAAGCTATGGGAAGTGCTCAAAGCAAAGACAGACTACAATTATATGGACTTCTGCAATGTCAACTCAGCTTCTCCAAGATACACATTCCTGAAGTCACTACTGTGAGATAAGCCAGGGTACGAGCTTTCAGTGCACAGCTGCTTCATGTCTATCTTGCATTTATCTCGCACTTTGACAACTTGTAAGTTCAGAGACTAACTTATCCTGCAGTTACCAACTTGTGTGCTTGTAGCCATTAACTGTTCCCAGCTTTTTCATTTTTTTTCACAGAGGCAAGAAGTGGTTATTTAAATTTTATTTTTATACAGGCCCAGGTATGAACTTGATCCAGTTCTATGGTCCAGCTTCAGTGGAAGGATCTTATCCATCTATCAGAGAAGCCAAAAAGTTCACCAGGATCAAGTCAGAAGAAAATCAACCTGATCTTTACCCTGACCTCTACCATTGGCTAAGCATCCCATTAAGTAACTCAAGCTGATATCATCACCATGTTCCTCATTTTCTGGACATTTAAATTTTTGATCTTCATTCACACTTATCAGAACCGTAGATTGCACAAAATTATTACAGCACCCCAAGCAACACTGTACACTGATATTACCCAATGCTACACAAGTACTTGGAAAGTCATCTCAAAATCATCATTTAAAAGGACTCACAGCAAGTGGGATGTTGAGAAGATGAACAAATATTTAAGTAGCCAGAGTACAGTGAGGAGTGTTCTAGAAAATCTCAAAACCATCTGTGTTTGAATAACGCACAGTAGGCACATATAGTTAGAGCCACCCATCAAGAACACAGAATTAAATTAATCGTTCATCATCTGACACAGGCAGAGATCACACAGCAGGAGTGAACATGGTGTTGTTGTGTAATTAAGGAATGAACAGTACAAGCAGAGGGACCAAATTAAGTTTTTACAAGTAAACTTAATTCTGGCAATTTCTGAATTTGACTTTGCAGCCACAATGAAGATCCTCTCCTTTAAGTGGTATACCTGCAAAATTAGTATTACACTGTCTAAATGAGAGACTAAATAACTGAGTACCAGTACTGAAAATCGTGACCTGCTGAAGTCAGTGCGTTTTGCTACTCAGTTTTCCTAATGCATCAATATGAAAAGAAATCACTTAAACATATGTACCTGAAATAAATAACTTTTTTGTACACAGAAGACAGAAAGGCATCCTAGGAAAGAATTTAATTGCATTAACACAAAACCCAGTTGCCTACCACCATATTTTAACCACTACTTACAAATGAGAAATTCTACAGAAAAGCGGTTATAAGAAATTTACTTTTGCTATATCTCTCAGTGGGCCATTTCCTACAGCAAAAAAAGCTGCAGAAAAAGCAGACATATTTATCGGCACGCACTTTTGGTAGCAGGAAAAAAAAAGGGGGGGGGCGGGGCTTGTGGCCTTCATCCTGCTATTTTTCAAAGAGGGAAAGAGGGCATGGGACAGGAGGCTTTAAAGGATCATCTCAATTTTCTTCTTCTGGATGGGTGATACTCAACATGCCCTTTGCTCACAGCTGGAAAATAAGGCTGGAATGAACATGGCAAAGCTTTGTCTCTTGTGAAATGATTTAGAGGTAAAAGAAAGGTAGTCTCAGTAGAAAGCTAGCAATTATTTATTTTTACAAATATTTTAGTAAACAAAATCAATCACACTGAAAAAAAGGCATTCTGTTCTGTAACTGAAAAGAGAATGACATGGAGTGAGTACGGGAAATGAACAAGGATTTCATAATAAAGTGAATGAAATCCAGTTATACCATAACTTGCACTAAAAAGCAACTAAAAATAATGAACTGTTAGACTTCTAAGCATAATTACAAAATTAATAATATCTATAACATTGTGCTGGTTTGACTGAAAGTGAGTTATTTTTCTTCATGCAGTTGGAAACCTTTCTTTTTCATTGCTAGCACGGTCACTGTTTGGACTCAGTTTGAGAACAAGAGATAACACACCAGGACAGAGTTAAAGTTTTTAACTGCTGTTCTCTGGAAGCCAAAGCCTCTGAGTTCTGCCCACAGGTGTGAGGCAGCTGGAAGGGAGCATAGATGGGGCAGAGCTTGACTGACGTCCAGACTGATCAATAAGAATATTCCATGCCATTAGTATCATGCTTCATATTTAAGGAGATTTGAGATCTTCCAGCTAGTCTTGGAGTGGCTCAGAGCTGGGACAGAGACCTGTTTGGGGGAGTTCTGTTCAGGACTTTCTTCAATTTGGTCTTTTGCCATCCTGCTGTTTTGTAGGGGCCTTTCTGCCTTTTTCTCTCTTCTCTCTCCAGGATCAGCTGTTCAGGACCAGGTGCTGTTACCTGGGACTGACTGCTCGGTGTGGATGGAGTTCATGAGGATTTGCATTGAGTATCTTTTATTTTATATTCTATTTCCAATTTTTATATATGATTATTAGTAGTAGTATATTAGTGTTATTTATTTTTTTAATTAAACTGTGTTTATTTCAATCTGCGAGTTTCTTCCTTCCTTTTCAATTCTCTCCCTTGTTCGGGGGTGGGAGGGGGGGAAATGAGCAAGTGGCTGTCATGGTTATATTGCTAGCTCGAGTTAAACCATGACAGACATTTAAAAAAAAAAAAAATTAAGGACAGGAAATAACTTTAATTTTGCCTAGATCTCTTTGATGCCTAGTATAGGATTTGTATTAAATTTTTCTTTCCCATCCAAAAATATGCTAAGCATGCAAACTACAAAATGGCAAGATTCCCTCAAGTAACTTGTAAACTAATTTCCAACATGAAAAAAGCAATAAAAAGATGAAAAAAGCTGCCAGACACTACAGCAGCAAAACCCAGTGATAACTCAAGTGAAGGTTAATTTTTTTCCAGACTAAATCAGGTGAAAGATATTGTATCAGAAACAGCTAGTGCTGCTGTACCACCACCAACAGCAAAGCCTTTTGGTGCCAACACTGCTGGTCATCCACTTGGCAATCACATCATCTGAAAGCATGGTTTAAGCATTCTAGTCACATGTAAAGGCCCTCTCAGCTCACAAGGAACAGATTTGCTGTACTCCTCTGCCTTTGCCCTGTGGTTTCTGGGTATAGTCTCAGTTCTCACCCTGTCATTTAATTGTCATTTCTCTTGTAGTTCATAGCACCCATCAACAACATTAACTGAATTTAAGGTGCAAGCAAACAGGAGGAAACAGAAAACCCTGACCTCCAGGATTTTTTGCTTTATTCACCCTGGAATGTAACTGAATCTAAATCAGGATGCCTGCAAACTTCACAAATTTACATTTCAATGACAGTGAAGATCTCTATTACCATGCCACTGTCTAAACAGCATGTGCTTATTTAAACCTTGTGGATATTGTTCAACTTTGAAATTTGCATTTTAAAGGACAAAAATTTTCCTTTAAGCAAGATGGTAAGCCCTATATGTTTCTTTAAAAAGCAGTTGGCCCTCAGAGAGAACAGGAGAGGTGCTAGAACAGAAAAGATGGGCTGAAGGAATGTCTCAGCTTCACAGAGCTGACAGCCACAGCTGAGAGTGACAGGGTGATACAAAAGCTAAGTGATGCTTAGAAGAGGCTTAGTTGAGGTAAGCTAGTCATTGCTATTCTCCTGTTTTTGCTAAAAACATCCTCATAATTTTCAAGTACAGATACCCAATTACCTGTATAGATATATGACAGCAATCAAACTGTGGATCTAAATCCATAATGGAAGGTATTCTGAGCAACAACGTAATTAAAACTCACCCAAGAAACGTGAGAAAATACATTAAAGGGATCTGCCAGCATAACCCATTAACACCACAGGTGGTAAGAATTTTTTTTTAAAAGGCCAACTCAGCAGCCAACTGCTTGTCTGTCTACTACTTGCATATATAAAACTTCACTTCCCAGCACCCTTGAAAATATACTCAGTTCTTCCATCCTGTTGTGTCATGCATCAATTAGAATTACAGCAATTTACTGTTTGATTTTCCAGATAAAATTCTTTTTATGGAATCATAGTAATTAACAATGACAGCAGCAAAATTGATAGCACTAGCTCTTAAAGTACCAGTTCCTGTAAGACAACACCATTGCCTTGCCAAACTTTAAACAAATGTCCTCATCTTTTACAGTTTGTGTCTAACTGTGTTTGTTCTCATCAAAACAGGTCAGCCTTTCCCAAGAGAGGACTAGAGAATAAATGTGCTCTTTAATATTGATGACCTTTTCTTCAAACAGTTCTCAGATCTCAGGCATTGAAGGGTGGCCTTCAAAAGTTACACTTCAGGTCAAGGACATGCTTTTTCTCATTCTGTGAAAATCTGTCCAATTTGTCAAAGTTTACATCTAGTGAGTGGAAAATTGTACTTTAAAGCTGCACTTTAGCAATTAAAATCTCCCAGAGAATCCATCCCATTCTCTCTGAGTATGCTCAAACATTCAGATATTTGACAGGAGCAGAAGAAGTTTGAGCCAAGAAGTCTGAAATCCAACATCAGTTATAGATGGGACAGTGTCAGAAGCAAAACTCTTCCAACAGTTTCCCCAAAATCACAATCCTAGACCTGTTCTTGGCTGAACACATCTCCAAGTCCCTTGCTCTGCTTCTGCTCCCCCCCTTTTCAACCTGGCTAATGACAAAAAAGGGTGGGAAATACCAGCCCTGTCCAAGTAGACTCCCCATCTCCATCCCACCGGCTCCTGGCTGAGGTCGAAGTCACCAACCCTTCCCACCTTCCTGCTACTACACCTTGTGCTGCTTTGAATGGCCTTTGTAACTTGCATTCTTCCAGACCCACTGTTGTAGTTGTAACCCTCTTCCTGACATCCTCACACCAATGTCTATTCTTAACCTCCATTTTACCCAGTTCTTCTTTCTAGTACTGCCCAGGCACAGACAGCGCTGAGCATTTCAGTGGGGCAGTCATCTTCCTCCAGGCTGTCAGAGCACAGTAGAAAGGGGAGCAAGAAGGCTGGATGGAAAACTGGAGGAAAAAAGAGACAAAAATGAATGGGTAATGTATTGCAGAGTTTTACACTCTGTCAATATCAGAAAAAACTCCACAATGAAATACAGCGGGGGTGGGAAGGGGATGGGGTTGACACTTTTGCAATGAAAATTGTCATGTAAAAAGCCAGTTTCACAAGTGGACTTGAATGTCATTCATAAGCTTAGGATAAGCCAACAAACAAAAAAAGATCAGAGCTTAAATCTTTGTTCACCATCCCACATAGTACATGAGCACTGAGATAAAGACAATTCTTTAGTGGGTCTCTTTGAATTTGTCTTATCACAGAATCATAGAATGGTTTGAGTTGGAAGGGACCTTAAAGACCATCTAGTTTCAACGCCCGTGCCATGGGCATTGACACCTTCCACTAGACCAGGCTGCTCAAAGCCCCGTCCAACCTGGCCTTGAACACTTCCAGGGGTGGGGCACCCATAACTTCTCTGGGCAGCCTGTTCCAGGGCCTCACCATCCTCATGGTGAAGCATTTCTTCCATATATCTAAATCTAAATCTACCCTCTTTCAGTTTAAAGTCATTACCCCTTGTCCTATCCCTACATGTCCATGCAAAAAGTCCCTCTCCATCTTTCTTGTAGGTCCCCTTTAGGTACTGAAAAGCTGCTATAAGGTCTCCCTGGAGCCTTCTCTTCTCCAGGCTGAACAACCTCAACTCTCTCAGCCTGTCTTCATAGGAGAGATATTGTTTATTTTTATAGCTGAACATAAAAGTGACTTGCTAACCAAACACATGAGGTATGAACGTTTTTGTCCCTGAGGAAAAATGGAACAGAAAACAAGTAGGGCACCTCAGCAAGCAGCAGAACTAGAAGGAGAACTACAACATGCCCAAACCTCTCTATTTCTCTGCAACTTCCATTTTCAATTATAAAGACTGAAGCAAATAAAATCCTAATAGGTTGTGTGACTGAATCAGTAAGTGCAGCAACAACACCAACTGATGAGCTCCTTTGTATTTACAAAAATCAAGTAAGGAGAAAAATCAGACTTTCACTGTTAATTTGATTTGCCCAAGCACAAGTTGGACTAGACTGCTCGTTGTATCAGTATGTTGCCAATATGGGACCTGAACATCACAGAACTACTGGATATAATCTCCCTATAAATGTATCAGTATCGTGTGGTCAAAGATAAGACTCTCATCATCGCACCAATTGAAGCCAAACAAACCTGCCCAAGACTCCTTAGTGCTGTGCAACTGCACGGAAGTTTAAGTTCAGTGTAAGCAACAATGCTGTGTACATAAGAACAAAGTTCAAGAATAGAACAACTGCTTTGAAGCAGTTTCTGAACCTCTGAAAGTCTTTGGAATGCATGTTGCTCTAAATAAGCCTTTTCCAAGCAACTTTTGAAGCAAGTTCATCTGCAACAGTATTTTGAGATTCAGGAAAAGGTCAAAAACATTTTTAGTTTCTACAACGAAAGTGAGATCATCTCTACATGCAGGAAAGCACAGCTCAAGCACTGTGAAGTCCTTGGAGCTCTTCACGAGCGATTTGCCGCTCATCATCACCTCATCCCAAGTAAATCAAGGAATGACTTCAAATACACCAAATTTTGTGGGCTGAGCTTTTCTGCCAAGGCAACACAGTCTGACTTGACAAAGGTCACAGGATTTAGGATGGCAGCAAGTGCCATGGACGATAATGAATTTCATTCCTCCAGCAGCACTGCTGATCAGTGTGTTTGCTACATCAGACACTGCAACAGTAAACTGCACCTCTGAAGGAACTTATTAAATGCAGAATACGACGTCCGTGTTCCAATACATGCCAGAAAGCTTTGGCTAAAAACCAGCAACTAATCACATCCAATAGTCTAAGAGCACATTCCAGTTCAGATTTGCATATTAAAATAGTGTCAGCCAAAGCGCTAACACTCACAAGGCTAAACATCCTCCCTAAATTCCCACCTTGGTTTAATATTTCAAATAACACTAAGCCCTATCAAAGCAGAACAGAAAGGTTCCCAAACAGAAAGAGAAAAGATCAGTCCATGAAACAGGCAGAGGAACACTACTCATTTTTTTTTAATTAGGGCTCAGCATGCCAGTGATGACAGATCACAGACTTCAACAGGCACATCAAAATTGCCCGGCTGGTCAGGAAGCTCCCGTATGACAACCTGACAGCATTTGGAACAACAGACGAGATCTCCACAGATAAACCTGATTCGAGGCAGCAAAAGACATTCCTCTCCCAAAGTTCTCTGTGACCACACTAAGCTACATGTAAAATATTAAGAACCATTTGTCTGAGAAGAAACTGTGGTTGGGTATCCATATCTTGAGGTATCTTTAACCTTAAGTATACCATGAGGAACTGTGGTGGTGTCACTGCCATGAAGGAGTGTACAATTATCTGCAGGGGTTTTTCCAACATTTTGTTGGGCTTTAACAAGTGCTGCTAATAAAACCTAGTCCTTTTGTACAGTTTGGCTTTCATTTCACTTGAGGAACTTTTATAAACTTGTTTACATAATTCTCAAAGAGGTAGATTTATAATTCTGTCAATGATTTTACAAGGTTAATGGCCTCTGTAATTAAAACAAATGAATGAGAAACTGAACTACTTTAAATTTATGCACTTCAGTCAACCATAAAAACCGCAAACGCTGCAAAGGACTTGGATGTATGAACCAGGGTAAAACTCACCTTTTTGCTGGCAGGTCCAAACAATATATATAAAGGGACTTACTCCTGTTAATGGTATGCTTAGACTGAAGTATTTTGAAATCTAAAATCTTAGAAATAGAGATTAACACAACTTCTATTCTAGTTGCCAGACCTAGATAAATTTGATGAATACTTCTACTCCAGAGGCATAATTTATTGTAAACAAACACCAGAAGAAAAGCTCATACTGTGATACCAGAGGCTGAAAACCATAGTTTACCCTTCCAGGAGTGCATCTATTATCCAAAATGGTTTTAATTTAATTTAATCCTCACTTTCTTTTATTTTTTATTTAAACCTCAAGCTTTCAATTAGTGTATTTTTAAATAATTCAATTTAGCTAGAACTAAATATCACTGATAAAGAAAGCTCCAAGTCCCTTACTCAAAAAAAAAAAATTCACTCCATCTAAAAGAAAGTCAATTAAGAGTTGAAAATGTCACAAAATTAGTTTTAAAATTTCATATCATACCTCAATAACTTTTTTATTGAATTGGTTGACATAGATTGGAAAGTTAAAGGCTAGATCATATCATACTCTCTTTTAAGGTCAAATAATATGAAGTTGCAATAATGATAACTGGAAATTCTTCATGGAACTAAAACTTCCATCTTCCAAATTTCACTAAAGAACTTGATTTAACATCAATAACACATCAGAAGTTCATTCTAGGAAAAAAGAAAGTAATAAAATGCCCCAATACTTAGGGGTTTTTTTAAGATCCAGAGCTTTCCTATTGCCTCAGTGAAGTTAGAAGTAGCTTCATGCTCTTGAACTCTGATCAGGAGTTATTCACATGCAAAGAAACACATTCTCTGAATGTGACATTCTACCTCTTGTCCACAGCCATAAAAACGGATAAAAAATATGACTGCATGGGCTGATGCTGAGTTGGAAAGCTTACTAATGCAATTAATAAGCCTCCTGGACTACTAGCAGAAATCTGATAGAAAGGTGTTAAGAATATCTTGAACTCATTATTCACAGATATATGCTCTTATAGTTTATTTAGTTCGACCTCCTCAATAGAAGGAGCAATTTTCAAGCTCATAAATTTTTACTGAGTGTATTTTTAGAAAGACATCCATCCTCTCACAACAACCCAACTGTAGAAGTGCTCCCAACCCTCATCCACATTTGGTAGAGCGGGAAGTCCATCTGATCCTTACACTGATATCTTAAGAGAAGTCTGTTTAATCAGGCTTTGAACAGAGACTATATATTGCTCCCAAACCTTTTATTTTGCCTTTTTATAGATTTGTACTCATTTGTGCAAGCAAGGCTGAGAGATAGCAGCATACAGACACACATCAACACTGGTCACTTGAATTTTGTTTGTGAGCCTCAGCTACAATCCTTTGCTTCTCCACTGGCATGCAAAATCAAGCATTTTTGATTATGCAAATAGTGCTCTGCTTTGTGAATAGGACCTCAAGTGATTCAAATGTTAATTTTGTTAGAAATCTTGACACAAAGCCAGTATTTCAACCATGTCAGCTTTATAACCAAGACTTCCTGAGAAACATGTAATTGCAAATTGAAAAATAACTTTTAGGACCACAAATAGATTGAGATAAAGTAAACCTGGAAACATGTGAAAGTTCTTTACAGCTATTTGTCAATGGGCCTATGACCTGCTTTGAGTTGGATGCCCCTTCAGGAACTGGCAGGTTCCTACTTGCGGCAATGTCATCACTGCTATGCTGAGAAAACCAGAAATGAAACAACAAAAGCAAATTTTTATCTTGTCCAGAGTTTAATGTGCTAAACATTTGGGGTTTGTGTCTTCTCATTATCTCAATAAAACCCTCATACAATCCAGTGAATAGAATCATAGAATTATTTGGTTTGAAAAGACCTTTCAGATCATCAAGTCCAATCACTAACCCAGCATTACCAAGTCCATCTCTGAACTATGTCCCTAAGCACCACATCTACGCCTCTTTTAAACATCTCTAGGGATGGCAACCCCATCACTTCCCTGGGCAGCCTGTTCCAATGCCTGACAATCTTCAGTGCTTGAATGGCTGTATGAAAATGTTCTGACCAGTATTAAAGACATTTTTTTAAGTCCTCACAGCACACAAAAAAGCAAGTGTGCATCCTGGATTTCAAAGAAATAGGGAGAAAGGGAAGTGAGTGTGTGCACATATGTGTGTATGTTATTCTGACATTTGAGAGTGAAATGCATAAAAAGTATAACAGATTATATATTTTCCAGGTATAAAGTTTTGGAAATATTTGGACCACATAAAAGTAGGTCAATTTTGACTGCTTCCAAACTACAGCTTCAAATTATATTGACTTAACAGCTTTTCTTTTTAATTTGCAAGTTTTGATTTTTTTTTTCTAGTCAGTTGTATTTAACCTATCACAGTAACTTGGCTTACTTTGTCCTCCTAAGTTTTAGGAGATATGAAGGAAAGGATGATGTTTTCAGATGGAAGCCAGCCACCCTGGCACTGCTAGCACTCTGCAAACCTAGCATGGCATTACATCAAGATTCCTGCCATGCTCTTGACTTTCTTGATTGGTTCTGCTCAGGGAAAATCAAGTGATAATTAAGACTAAATAAAAACTGAGGATATTCGTTATATAATTACCTGAGCTGTACAACTAAGATGGGCTTCAAAGAACTAACTCTCAGCTTAAGTTACCTATAGAGAAAAAAGTGTGTTAAGAAGCTTCCACAGGAGGTCCAGAGCAAAAATTTAAATGCTTATTAGCTGTCACTGATGGTGCGAGTTCTGAGCATCTTCTCAAAGCAAAATCCACAGCATCCTTATTCACTTTAACCTCCTACTAACATCCCAAAGTATCAGTCAAAAAAACCTGGTCCATACCACTTCTGCACCAGTTAAGAGAACTCCAAATCAAGCTTCATAAAACAAGGACAACAAACAAGCTACATCAGACCAGAACAGACGCAAAACACCAAGTTTAGCACAGCTAATATATCCTTATTTACAAGGCTTCCTCCCTTCATTTTGTTCTTAGTTCACTTCTCAGCTCTAGCTAAATCTGCTGCCAGCTGAGAAGCTGAGGAAGTTTGTGACAAGCGGCCCAGACCTTAAAAATGCAGAAATACACAGTTCCAGATTCTACAGCTGTATTTCCCATCTGGATGACTTTTAGACACCACTGTCATGTCTTGTATTTTAATAAATGGGTCAGAGGTGGAAGGTCATGATGTCCTACTATATTACCACTCTCTGAACCATCCAGTTCCCATTCCTCTCAGCAGAAGAATGTGATACATTATCAGCTTCTTTTTTTATATTGCTTACTCGGGAGGAACATTCCAAAGTAAAATAATGTGGATATTCATTTTCGTTGCTTTGAAGAAGACAGTAAAGATCAATTTCAAATTTTAAAATGCTACTCTTTTCATGTTGATTATAAAGCCTGAAAGCAGTAACTCCACCCATGCTGCAAAAAGAGATCCCATTATGAAGCATGTATTTCAGCTCCATGTAATTCCTGAATGATAAATCACCAGGCTCTCCCAGCAAAAACTGAAAAACCGAAGTAGAGTGTTTGCAACACAATCTTCGGCTTATGGAAAAATACAAGAGAGAAACAGGAGCAGTGCTGTCTCCCGAAGGAATGGCCTGACCCAGACAAGCATGCCTGCAGCATCCAGCAGCAGCTAAATCAAACAAAAAAGCAGCCTGTGAAGAAATGGGAAACAAAAACAAGGGAGGACAAGAAAAAAATTATTTTTTCCTCACATATATAACTTCAATATAAGATGTAGTCGTTAATACTTTTTCCACGGTTTTGATTACAACCAAAGTTAAAGGTATTAGTGCATGCTTCTTATTGACTACAGTGACTGTTGCCATATTTCAAACCAGTACAAAGATGCAGGCTACTGAAAATGTTTTCCAAGTATTTCAAAGTTTAGAAACAATTCATGCTTAAAATTTTCAGCAAAGTACTGTGATCTAAATGTAGCATTTTACGATACTGGGGTTTTTCCTTCCCTGAATAGATGACATATTTAAGGCAGAACTGAATATTTACCACAAAAGATGTGGAAAAAAAAGACAGCAAAACAAAATACCGTAGTACTCTCCTACTTCCAGGCTGCCTGTCTTCTCAACTAGCAAGCCTCTTCTGAAGGCATGGCCCCATCATTTGCAAGCCAGAATCATTCTCCCTTTGATACAGGAGTGATTTCTATAGGCACTAAAACCGAATAGTATCTCGTATCTGGAAAGAGACTGATGGTGCCTCATTTTAGGACCTGTTTACAAAGAAGTTACAAATTTGCAATAAACTAGTTGTGTTTTTTTCAAAGGAGAACAAACAAACAAACAAAAGTAGTTATGGGCATGTGGACAAAAGCATTGAAAACAAAGGCGTTGTTGTGGTGACAGCCGTAGCACATGCACATCTTCATTGTTATACTCATGTCTAAAATACCAGGGCTGTTTCATACCATATTTTTAAATAAATTACACACATCAGGAGAACCAGGATAATTCACTCGTAAACTTTCTGTGTTAAAAACACACAAAGCTGTTCTGATGGTGTGTTTACAAATGATGACTGAAATCAGTAACAAGAAAATGGTCATCTCTCAGACACAACTTCTGACAAAAACAGACACTTTTCATGGGAAGCATTTTATCTTTATCTAGATGTGGGTACGTGCCCAACTCACACTAGACATTCTGTGGGTTGATCAAAGCCAGTACACAGCTCTTCCCAAAGGATTTGGTTGTTTGGGGCACAGGGTTAATTGGCTTTCTGTGTCAAGTCTTAAAGACATACAGAACACACATGCACACACAATGTATATACACATCCACACACTCCCTTCCATACATGTAGTGATGTATCTTCTTCAAGGTGGAGAGATTTAATACCAGGAAACCAGGCAACCTTCTCACATCCTTATTTTGCTTTTACCCAAAGCTGGAACCAGTTCTGCTGAGATACAACAGTCACCTACTAGTTTAACATGTGCAAAAGAATACATAGAAAACTCAAGGTGACTGAACCGGTTCAAACACTGAATTGTCACCTTGTTCTAGTACTTTCAAAATCCAAGAGGCAGCAATGGAAAAAACCACACACAAAACACTCAGAGGTCTTGACAAAGACAAATGACTTTGTGCAGATTTCAAGTCCCAGCTTGAATCACAAGGCTAAATGGTACTGTTGCTGAGATTACTCCTTTCACGAAAGGGAGGTATAACAAAGAAAAAATTATTTGAAGAACTGGCTAGGTTAAGGAGACATTTCTTTGCCTTAACACCAGATGATATCAAAGTTTTATTTCACCAGGTGGCCACAGAAGATATTGGCACTTGGAAGGGTGCCTTAGGGTCTCTAAGCAATTCAAGCTGAGATGCTGTCACTTGCTAGCATCTCTATTCATGTTAACAACCAGCTAGTATCCGTAGCACCAATTCAATCCACTCCAACGGCGATATGGTCACAGGGTAAAAACTAATGCTACCTGGAGCAGGATTAACCTAGCTCTACATTTTATGGTGGTAGCATTTGCTGTAAGAGGAGGTTAAATTTACATATAGCATAAAAAGACTGACCCTCAACAACTTCTGCTCAAACAAGAAAGCCATGAGGGCTGCATAAGGTTTCTGTGTGACTTATAGTTACATCTTATAGTTATATATGAAGAAAGGATTTCCAGCCTGCTTTTGTTATTCATATTCTGTCATTGCCATCTTTTTTCTACCCTTCCCATCATACTATGAGGGACAGTGAGAGCAGCAGACCAGAATAATCTGTAAGGCAACAGTCTCAACTCCTGCATTAAAGAGGGAACACAAGAAATATTCTTTGAGAAGAAGAAAACTGCTCAGAGCAGGAGGCCCCAGCAGGACCAAAAGCCAAGTCGGAGAGCCCTGAAACTCAGGTCAGAGGAAACCGTAGGCATATGCCTTACTAAGAAGGGTTCAACAGTGCCCTGAACCAATGGATTTGTAATCTTATAGTACTGGAACTAGCACAAGATCCCTTATCCAACACCTTCCATGTGAATATTGAAGCTGCACAGACAACTTCTTCAGTGGAAATAAGGCAGAGTCTGAATGGTCTGACAGGAAGCTAACGGATAACAAGAATGAGGAAAGGATTCCTGATGGCAAAATGATGATATTAAATTAAAAAAAAAATCCTCAAAGTGTTACCCCGTTGTTTTCATGCTTGAACTGTGCCCAAGAACAAAAGCCAGAAGAAGGTCACATCTTGCACATCAAAAGTACTGAATGAAGATTCAATTGATACAGCTGTGTTGTCTCAGTAGGCTACAGATAAAAATATTGGAGGGGGAACGGAAAGAGAACATAGTGGACAGAATATTCTGTGGAACAGACTTAGCTCTATGAAGCTGGATAATTTGGAATTTTTATTTGTACTTTTCAGAAAAACATGACACTTTTCCCACATGATGGAAGTTCATTATAGAGCTTAAAATTTATATCGCAATTCTCAAAGTGAAACGCCATCATTTATGTTGCATTTATGTGAACCCAGCTCTCCTGAAGGTCTTATAATTGTGAGAAGCACTAATTTGTTAGAGGGTAAAACAAAACAAAACAAAAAACAAAAAAGAAGGTGGGAAAGGAAAGGTTATGCTCAACCTATGAATAGTAAGGAATAAAGAAACAATCAAGACAGACTTTATCAATCTCCAGCATTTCTGAGCACTCTGCATGGACAGAAGCCTTTGTTCAGTCCACCAAAAACAAGCGAGGAAGGAGCAGAGCACAATTTGGACACATTGAAAAGCAAGATACAATAACATCACGGTAACCACTCGCCGTGTATCTGAGATTGGAAAATTATCAGGTCTCCCATGTTCATCTGAGATGACCACGAATTCGGTTCACCTGTTTCAGCCAGTCAGTCCAACTGCTTTCAGAGAAAGGCAAATGAATATTGTTAGAAAAAAACCAAACAAACAACCCAACAACAGCCAGTCAGGGCTGGGAAGAACAGCAGGAGGGACGCACGCGCAGCAGAAAGCACAAATGAAATACACTTGAAAATCTGAGCTATCAAAAAAAGTTCAGTCATAAAAACTCCAGAAATTAAAGGTAATGT
Organism: Caloenas nicobarica; assembly: GCF_036013445.1. Lineage (NCBI taxonomy): Eukaryota > Metazoa > Chordata > Aves > Columbiformes > Columbidae > Caloenas > Caloenas nicobarica. Next base: position 24,751,671 of record NC_088246.1, on the reverse strand, counting down.
TCCTATTATTAATGGTCAGTAAGAATGAACACACATTTCTTTACAACATGATAGCGTATTTGATAACTAAGATGCAAAGTCTTGGAAATTGTAAAAGCTGACTTCATTTCCTAAGAAAGGTACCAGGAACATCCTTTTCCAAAGGTACTGTAGTTTTTAAAGATTTTGGAAATCTTGTATTCCCCTTTTATCTTGATGAAGTTTGGGTAAGGCTGCAGGATGCCCATAACAGAAAGAGACCAGGCTGAGAAACAAAAATTGCTGGTATTTCTTTACTTTTGAATATTTCTTGACCTTACATATCCAGCAACAAAGTGTCCCAGAGGTTCTTGGCTTCTGTGTTTTATTTTTAACAACCCTGAAAAACAAAGCTGTTATGACTACAAGCTGCATTGGCTTTGCAAGGACTTCACAGTTAATTGAGCTATAACTACTTAGCCTGCAGGAGGCACCAGCTCTGCCAACTCTGTAGGCAATGAAAAAGTTCCCCAAGCTACTGCCAAGCTACTGTCCTGTCCTTTTTTTTACTTAAATGCTCCAAAGCAATGTGGCTTTTCAGGAGAGTGAACTTATCCTTAAACTCTAAAAACATAAAGGCACAAAGCCCCTATAGTCACTCATGTGACATGCATGCTCAGAATAGTTATATCTCCACGATCTTAAGCGTAATCTCTTGAAGTTCCCTGAGGCTTGTTGAGCCAGACACATATGAAGCTTTTAGGCATTTCAGTTGTGGAAATTTAAATTTCTTGACTGGACTTTGTCAAGGAAATATGAGTGTCCTCCAAAATCCTATCACTCAAAAGAAAGCAGCTGTCAAGCTTCCTTAGTTAAAACAAACAAACAAACAAACAAACAACAACAACAAAAAAACCAACCCTGCATAAAAGGAAGAATAGGCTTATTTTTTAGAAGAGGATGATTTAACTTCCAAAAAAAAAGAATAATTTATTCTTTACTGGTAGACGGAGATACAGGATTCCCTCTGCAATTTTCATGTTTACCTTCTACCAGTAGGTCAACCAACAATGACTCTTAAGAAAATAAGCAGATATTGTTTCGCTGTGCCCTTGACCTACAACATACAACGATCCAGACATCCTCTAATACAATGAATAGAAGGCTTATCACCATGAGTCATCTAACTACTGCCATGAGGTCATTTGTGGACTTAAAGTTGTAAAGATCATTATGATACATATCAGTCAAAAATGACTGAGCTGGGAAGTGCATGCAATAACTCAGGTAATAATTCAATATGAGGTCACAAGAATTTTATCTACTAAGTAAAAATATAATTTTCTGTAGCCCTTCCTTAGATGGTACAGGTACAGACTGTGCTACTTCTTCTGGATAATACAAAATCACAGCTGCTTTACATCACTTGCAGCATCATTACTACAAAGCAGTATTTTCTATTGAGCACCCATTAGGAACACTGTGCAATAAGTTACACGTTCACATAGGTAAGAGATCTCTCTTGGCAAACTGATCTTGCCTGCATTTTTTCTTAGCAGTTACTGTGCTTCAAGTTTCCACAGATAAAATTTTGTGAAGCTTTATCCCTTCCAGCTCAACAACTTCAGAGGGGGAGGCCTCAGAAAACCTCTCAACCTCAGAAAGTCCATTCAGCTTGGGGCATAAAAGCAGACTCACATTTCTTTCTTAAAGACTCTTTAAGGTTTTTATTTTTTGTTTCTCATCTTCCCTTCTAGCACACAGTGAGATATTGACAGATGAGGCTTGAAACTTTGAAGACTTTTGAAGATGTTTTGTGGCCAAGAATTAAGCATCTCTCCTCCCCACTCTATAGCAGCACTCAAATGCATTAAGTTTTCTCTGGCAGGTCACAAAACAAACTTATTCAGTATGCATACTGAACTGCTCTTTACAAATTTAAGTTAAAGAAATTCATTAAGCGAATCCTGTGTTCTTTGTAATTTTATAATGCAAGACAGCCGGCTCTTTCCAAAGATTTTATATGCTCTTTTTCCACACTGCTATCCATATTTGGCATTAAGGTAGCAGCCTTCAGCACTGGAGGAGATGGAAAATTATTATCTGGGCAGCTGTCAGGTTGAAGACACAGAGACAGTCTCTGACCTGAACACTTTTAAATGTAAAACACAAGTAGATACCAATACATATCAACTACAAGATATAAATACAAAAATTATTTTTTTAAAAAAGGAGAAATAAACTAAAAGTTGCCTAATCATGGCATTTAAATAGCAAAGGACAAAAATACCTACAAAACATACCTGGTTAGGATGATGCTTTGAAACATCATCTAAACCTATGGGAAATGAAACATTACTGTATACTAAAACACTAGAATAGAGTTTTATTACCAATAGTCGACCAAATTTAGCAGAGTAAAGGAGTGGCGATATTTCCAAGAGTGCAAAATGAAAGGAACACAGTAAGCAAGTTAACCTCACAAGCAAGGTAGCAATAAAACCAAGGGATGTTTTTTTTACAGAAATACCCAAAAAGCAGAATCTTTGTCATGCTAGGTATAAGGAATATTATTACTCAAAAATCAAATGAGATACCTACATAGTAGTAAATCAAACTGTTTTCATAATTAGAATCTATCACATAGTTCAGTATTTAGCCTAGATGAAAGGATGATATTACAGGAAATTAAGGGAATGAAATATCTGTGATAAAAGTTAAGGTCAGTGAACTTTTCCACTGGCTGCAGTGGATCTAATAAGACTTCAAGTCTGATGCTGAAACATCTCCGAACAGTTGATAATGAGAGTTACAGTAAAAGAATAAACTACAACTACAATAACACAGAAAACAAATCATTTGCTAATCTGTATTCTGCCAAATTTAGTTTAAATGAAAAAATAGTGTGTAAATGACTTCCCAACTCCACACTGTCTCAAGTACCACAGTGGCAGGAATGTTTAGGATAGAATAGCAACATGGTGACCTGTACCACTCATATATACGCAATCAGAAGAATCACATTGGTTTAGTTCACTCACTTATATGCATCCGATCAGTTGCCTTTTTTCTTCTCTCCCCCCTCCCCCCTTCACTCTCTCCTTTTTTATCAGGCTCTTCTAAAGTAAATTAGATTATACCAGACTAAGTGAGTTAAATTCAGAGCGAAACATCCTGAAAAACGCATGCCACTAAATAAAAGCATCAATAAGTTAGTGAGACTGACTCAGACCAAGTTGAAAGAACATTCAGCACAGGCTACTTCTAAATTTCATTCTAGAAATTCAACAGAGAGCTGAACAGCACTGATAAATAAGCCACATCTACCTACTTGCATTCAAACCTATGTAACTTTGATATATGGTAGAAGACGCAAACCCTTATGTGCTGTAGAAGCAGAATTACTCTATAAGCAGAAACTTTAATTGAAGTTTCAGCTAAACCTCACACTGTCACTAACTTTAACAATGACTTTTCTTACACTGCTTGACTGTTCTGGGGGTTTTTTTTGTTTTTTCTTCTATTTTTTGTTTCAACCAAGTTATCCCTTGTTTCTGCCATCACATATTCCATATTTATATCCTACATCTTCCAACTTATCTTAATATTTTTTTGTAGCTTTGTTTTATTTTGGGTCTCATTCTGCTGCTGTCACAAGAATAGTAATATGCTTCCCTGTATACAACAGCTACAAAATTCCCTCAGCATGACAACTGCTTAAGATTTCAGCCTATAACTTCCTCCTAATTAACATCACACAGCATCCCCATTAGGAGCACAGCACAGGAATGCTCACTGCCTTAGCCAAGGAGCCATAAGAAATGGTAAAAAATTTACTTACAGTAGTTTTAATTTACATATACCCAGACTTCTGCCTGAATTTGTCTTTGCACTGATGACAAATTAGAGAATAAGGAACAAGTCGGGGTCAAAATCTGCCTGGTTTCTCCATTATGAAAGCCTTTGGAAAGTAACACCCTCTAACAGACCTCTCGCTTATGATACCATACATGCATTTTTTTTATTAGGGCAACACTACTACTCAGATAGCTGAAATTAGAAGGTGACTTCATCTCCAGTGGTATTTGTCCTTGTTCTAATGCTCCTAGTCTAAATCATAGGGCTGGAGCCCACAGTCAGCTGAGACTGAGAAAAATCTACTTACCGCAGGGTCCCATTCTTACTGTTCTTCCGTCTCAAACTTATCAGATAACTTCAAGGGCTTATACAAGTGTTTCTTCATTTTTTAATTTTTTCCACCCATGTAGCCAAGATCAGCCACGGCTGCATTACAGAACCCAGCATGTCCAAGATGGATTAGATGCTGCTAAGAGGAAAGCAACAGCTTCATCGTGTCCTGCTAGTGAAGTCCACAGCTGTAGAGTTACTGTCAAATAATAGGGGTCTGGCACAACATCACTGAGATTACCTCCTGAAAGTTACACGAGTAATACAGCCTTTTTTACTTTTCTGGCTCTAATATTTGTTTCCGACAAAATCAAAACAAACAGCAGAAAAGCCAAACTAGATACAGATTTTTCCCCTTCCCATCCTACACATCATGTGAACTTCTATATGATAAAAACATACAGGACTGTATTTCTACTGATTGTTCCCACAGATCCGAATGAAGTTCCACTACCTAAGGGACAGGATTACATTTACCAAAAAAAGCCACAGACAACCTGAGTTTGAACCAACCTAACCAAGAGTCTACAAAAGTCAAGCAAAAACCCTCTCATTAGCCTAATATTCTTTGGATCTAGTCCTATCCTAGATGAGTATTTAGAAATACAACAGATACATATAGTCCCATCAAAATCAGTGACGCACTGCATACTTAAGAAAATGTATATTAATTAATAACTTTAAGAGCTTTTCTAGACAAGAGCTTTGTTCTACTAATATTAAACTACCAGAATTTTAACTGGCTTCAACAACAGTGGTGTAGTCACGGCTAAAAGGAAAACTTTTCCAATGACAGCGTGAAAAGTATTTTCATGCAAGCGTGCCTTTATAATTTAAAAGAAAAATCAACTGGAAAAATTTCTGTTCTTGCTCCTAAAGAATATTTAACTGATAATGAGCTCACACAACAAACTATTTATGAAGGAAAATACATTATACTGTATTTGACAGTTATAATGCTATAAACTTCCATCTAGACCAAGCTCATATTGAAAAAACCTTTTAAGTGTCACTAAAAAGGCACAAGAAAGCCACAAGCCATATCTAGTATTTTTTTAAGTCACTACCATATCAACTAAAAACCTAGAGAATAATAAACATATTTGAAACACAGGCTGTTACGCCTTAAACTCAGCATTACAAATATTGAAATCCACACTCGTAACCCGCTGCACACCTCATTATCATGGCACAGCTGCAGGGACAGACGGCTCACATAAAATATATATTGTTATGAATGTGTCAGATTGTTCAATAATTATTGCTCAAACAAAGCAGTACAGAAGAACTGCTGAAGTTCCTTTATAAATTGGCCACCCATGGTTTTCCTTCTTTTGTGAAAGAGGTTCCTTTAAAATGCACAACCTTGGGGTGAAAATCCACAGTAATTTAAATGTTTCTAGCTTCAGGGTGTCGATCACATGAAACATGGAATTTTTTTGCCCAGTCCACCCCAAAACTGGCTTATGGTGCAGACAGGCATACAGCATACAGACAGCTGTAGGAACATAGGCTGGACTGAGGGACAAGGGAGCTGGAGCTGCAGGGGCTGCGATGGCCACGAAGCCGCAACCTCCCACGTGGGGCCATACTGTGAGGGCTGATTTTCTCCTACCTCCCTGGCTCTTCCCACCTCGGGAATTACACTGAGATAGTCAGCACAGTTTTAAAAGGTCTCTCAAAAGCCACCACAGTCTCATCTCTTTAGTTCACTATCAACTTCAGCTGAGTTTGAATCAGTGGTGTAATGGTAAATTGTTTATTATTTCTCTACCAGGGCTCATTTTTAGTGCCTTCTACTAAAGGAGACCCACATTTCTGCAAAGGAGGTTGACACAGGCAGGCTCAGATAAAGCAGCCGTCACTAGGGACCACAAGAGGCTGACAAGGAAGGATGAAAAGAGCAGAGCAGAAAGCGTAACGGGCATCTCTGAGTGCACTAGATAAGAGTCATTCCCAAGCCATGCAAGTTAGAGTCCATGGGGAAGGAAAAACAAACAAAAGCTAGTCCCAAACTACACACAGCTTCTAAGATGCCTGCATTTTCACTCCCTGATCTTCTGATTGCCTTTGTCAAGAAACACTTTTCTTCACTTCATGCAGCGGGTATATAAAACTTACATCTACCTTCATCTTCGGTGCTGCCTGCAGGCAAGAAGCACAACTTACACAGTTCCCTCATCTTCCAGAGTGACTTCTTACACCCACTTTAAACATGCTCTTAAGTACTCATTCGTATAGTAAATCTAACAGGAGCCAAAGCAGAGGCAGAGCTGCATTCTTTAACAGGAACTCCCACACAGATGCTTTGTTTTTGAAGCACCAAAGTCTCTTCCTACTGAGATCATAAGCATATAATTTGAATTCTCAAGCTATTCACTATAGCATGGCACAGAAATAAGAAGTGCAACGTAATTACAAAATAAACCCATGTATAGTCATGAAATGTGAGTGCATACCTTCCCTGATAGCGGTAAAGGGGGTTCCTTCCTCTTCCTGTAATCTAATTACCTTCAGTGCCACCAGCTTTCCATTTACCCTGAAAAGAAAAAAGGGCAAGGAGAAAGAAAAAACAAAATTAAAGGAGAAACAGTATTTCTCATAATAGAACTTGTTTCTCATCATGTACTTATTCAATTTCTTCCTGTCAATGCCAGTGATTCATTTATAGCACTGCACGAAACAGTTCATAGCTTCCATAATGTCAACTTTATATTTTCACACTCAGATGCAATCCAAGAAATGATCTCAGCTTTCTGTGAGTCAGTCTGTTTCCTTTCTATCACAGCACTAAACTGAAGCTTTGTTAAGAAGAAACACGTTGTAAAATACAGTTTTAAAGTATCTGTCCTTTATTTGATCACATTGTTCAAAGAAAAGGGCATATGATTTTCATCGATCACCCTACTTGCAGTATATAGTGATGCTTCCTTCCCACTGCCTCACACCCGTAATTATTATACTCAAAAAGCCAAGGAAGCTTGAGATGGGAAATATCTTCTAGGTCATTCTGGCCATATCCCATTATGGCAGGATTGTTGCTAAGGTACGTTCTTGACTATATGGCCCAGGCTAGTTTTAGATTATAATAACTGTTGTTTATAAGATTAAAGATATCTTGTGCTCCAAGGGACAAAACTTCATAAGAGGTCATTGTAGTTTAAAATCTATTTGGCTGGTTTCGCTTCTAGCATTCAAAATTTGACCACGCATGAATCACATTCAAGGTCTTGCAAAAAAAATGCAGTTGGTTCAGTTCATCCAAATTAAATCTCACAAAAATTGAATGAGACTGATAATGATTACTCTCTTCAAGAACAAACTCATACTCTGAAAATTTAACAGACTCCCCAGGTATGACAAGCAATGGGAAGGACAGATTACTGAAAAGGCATAATACAGTTGCCAAAAGAAAAAAAAAATAATTCCAATTTCTTTCTGTAAAAGCAAAATTAGCCTTTACAGCCACAAAGCCCAAGGAAGAATCGGAGCTTTCACACTCTTGTAGTCATGGAGGCAATTCCCTATTGTACTGGGCCCTCAAAGATGTGTTCATTTTTCTAAGCAAGATGATACAGACACCTACCCAGTCTGAATTCATCTCCCTCAGGCTGTTAATTTTTGCAGTTAGATAACTTCAGTGGCAGGATGGCTACCATCTTCTATCTTGTGATTATTTTTCTTTTACAACTGCCAGAATCTCATTAGCCCTACACACACCATTGCATAATTGTTCCAAGTGACTTAAGAAACCCTGGTTATCAAAAGATAGTTTACTCATCATCTTCCAACTATTCATAATACTTAAGACTGGCACCAGCAATTCAAGTCTCAGGCCACTAGTCACCATTGAAAGATAATGATCACCTTAAACCTACTGGATTATCTGGATTTATCCTTATAATTACCTTACATATACATTTGTTTAGATTTAAACAGGATTTCTGGCATCAGAAAAAGATAAGTCTTGCCCCAAATAATTTCATGTGTCATGCACAGACAGGAGAATTAACCATAATAAAAGCAGTAGAAAGACTGATGACAGACATGCTGTTCATATATATATGTAGTTTTCAATTCCTTCATCAATACACCACCCTATCTATCACATACATATAAATAAGTTAGATACCTGGAAAACTTGATTATTTTACAATAGATGAAATAACTGTGCAGGAGGAATTTAAATAAGTAAGATCATTTTGCAGATCAAAAACCAGACAGATGCTGTGTTCAGAGAAGGCAATGCAGAATACAACGGGGAAGAAGACAGGAAGAAAAACAAACCACCAAAACCAAACAAACAAAAAAACCCCAAGCAAACAAACAATAAAATAAAGAAAAACAAAACATAACAAAAAAAAAAAACCACAAACAAACAAAAACTAGACAAACCAAACCAAACCAAACCAGACCAAGGAGGTACTAAGGAAACAGGGATGTCTCCTGCCAGAGAGAAAGGTGAATAGCATGTAGCATTGTGTAGATTGTTATTTTTAACCCGAAATTCTACATTCCATTGATTCAATAAGAGCAATAAATAACACAAACAGCAATAGTATGGAACTCATTTCAAAGAGTTCACAATTAAATACAGTAGGTGGGCTGTGTTATTTAGTTATCACTGCCACTTTGTCACTGGTACCTGTCATCATCCTGATAGACATCATGGCAACTCTTAACACTACTGAAATGATTGAACTAATCTCAAGGAGTGTTCCTCTGGGACTTCATTCTGCCCTTTAGTATTATTTATCTCCAATATATCAATCTATAACTTCCAGAATAAAACAGCCTCCTTATTCTATTTTACTACTCAGTCATTAAAATCTTGGCTTTAGCTCATTTTCTATAGACAGGAGCGTGCAAGACTGGAGATGTGAGAAATCATGAAGTATCATCAATTAAAAGAGATAAGTGTGTGTATTCACATCTTTTAGCTATTCTCCCACTGATGCAATCTCAGGATGCAGTTAGATGATGCTGCAGAGATGAGCTAATGGCTACCATAGGGTATAGCCTTGCTTCTGCTAAATCCCTGCCACACACTCCTGCCACTGTCCTTTATTTGCTCTCATTCCTGCCAGACCCTACAGTAAGACTGCTTAGGGAGCTTAAATAGGAGAAGACTGGCTCTCCCAAAAGAACTAAATCATATTTTCAAAAATGATGAAGGCATTTTCCACATTTTAAATGCAAAAACCACTAGAAAATATATGAGAAGAACTGGGACCACCTCTTGAGAAGCAGCAAGCCATGGGATCAAGCCAGCTATGTCATGAATTTATGCCCTGAATCTTGCGATGACATGCCAAAATAATGTGGCAATTTCCTTAGAAACAACATTGAAAAAGAGAGACCTGGAGAAAATTGCCTCTGCAACCTATCAGAACTTGTCTTTGCAGGCTTCAATAGTGATCAGATAAGGTGTGCAGAATTCTTTTCAGATATTACTTCGCATTTGTCTTCCACAACTTTGAAAGCATGCTCAGTATTTTCATTATTTTCAAATACAAGTAGAAAAACTGACAGGCAGCAGCATTTTAGACAGTGAAAAGGCAATGCTGCTGCCACTTCTAACATTTAGGATTCATTAAAACACCTTTCTTGTTCACTGTCCAAAGTAAACAATTTCAAAGCTTCTCAAAACAATACACTTAACCGGGTCAAGGATTTCACTTATCATCTTAAGTCCAACCTGCCAATAGCACCATTAGTTTCTATTAAGGACAATACTGACTATAAAATTCCTATTTTCTAACATACAAGCCATCTTCCTTCTTAAACTAACTCACTGTCTTTCTCTTTCTCATCCAAAAAATCTTCAGGGAAAGGACAGAAGACTTGAATCCTCTCTAATTATCACACCAAGCTACTTTACTCTAGGCAAATCACCAGCAGCTGATGGACAGTTTTCTAATTTATGGAAATTCAGCATTTTAGTGTTACATAATCTCTTCTAATAAATTTCTGATTTTATATGCAATGTGGGAAAAAGAAAAATGAGTCCAAAGTGTTTTCTGTGGCATATAGTAGAAGTCTGTACATTTTAAAAAGTACAAATGAGCCAGATATTACAAAGAAGCTAATATAGTGTGCCATTCTGCCTTTTCTAAAACAGCACATATCAGCATTACCAAAATAAATATATTTATAAAAATGACCATTTATGAGAAAGTAGAGAAAATTATTTAGTGCTTTAATGCATCATTAAGAACACATAATATTGATGAACACAAAGTAACCGATGACTTAATTGGCTTCGCTGGGGATAATCCTGATGATGGCACATAGAGAACAAAAGAGTACAATAACACTATTTTCTCAAGTTCTTCAGCTATATTTAGATATAATAAATGTTCTAAATATAACACATTTAAAAGAGTCAATTAACATAAAATCTGCCACTCTGACTTCAATCTGTTTATTTAATACAGAGTTTTACCACTGTCTGGAGTTGAGGCTGCGTTCATAATTCAAGCAAGTGCTAGGCCTGGGAGTATTTCTGCAAAGAAAAATCAGTAGACAGTGTTTGGACTACGCTTTTATTTGTGATACACATTTCAAGAAACTATTTTTTATGAAGAAAAGTAACTCTCAATTGTTAAATATTTATTTATGCAAAAAGCTCAAGGTTTGATGATCAAACCCTGAGAATATCTAAGTAGACGTACTCTGCAGTGATATTAATGTCATAGACAGGCATCTAAAACTCCAAACAGACCATAGTGGCCTAATGAAACCAGGCTCTGCCAGAATTTTCCTTTGAAGAAACCTGACAGAGACAAATTCACTGTAGGTTTAGTTGCCTCTGATTATTCTACCAATGAGTAACTAATTCCACATTAAGGGAAACACTTCTTTTAATTATTATCATAAAAGATAGTTCCATATAAACATGGTTTATCCTATATTTTTCTTACTGAAAAGGACTTATGTTTGTAGTTTATAAAAGCCACTTACAGCTCCACTAAAGCCCTATGGTGCAAATACTCTGGGGACTAACATGGCCCTTCAATTTCTCTTTTTGACTCCCACCATCTACTAACTACCATTATGAACAAAAGTTACCTTGTTTTAGAAGAAGCCAGTGGATTAAAGATACTTCATAGTGCTGACGGTTATTAGGGCTGAAAAACAGAAGATCAAAGAGTTCCAAGAGAGAGGAAGGATTTAAATTATTAATTAGTGTTGTCACTGGAACTCGGGGATCCTGTTCTTCACAGGACTCAAGGTAGTCTCACACAATGTGGCAGCCCTCGCTTGAACAGGAGCAGGTGAGCAACATCGGAGCATTTACCTCCAGGTCCATCGTTCCTACCTCCCAGCCTACATCGTTCAGTCCAAACTCATCAGCTGCTTGTCCAAGCGCAGGGCCTGCACTTGCCTCATGCCTGCTGGAAGCAAATCACTTGGGACTGGCAGCAGGAGAGCAATGCACAGCTCTGGTCCTCCTCCACACACCTTGCATTTCCTTTGGGCCACTGCTGTCCATATAAAGAACTGGTTTTCACATAAAGAGAATTTGAAGACATAAATAGTGATATCACTTATAAGTAAAGTGGCCTCTCACAACTCTGCTGCACACCGACAGTCACGGGGGATCTTCTGAGAGATGCCATTCTACAGCTAACTGGAAAATGCATCGGTGCATAATGGCATTTAGTTGGCAAGTTGCTTCACCATTTGCTTTACCATTCCAATCATGCATATATGTGTCAGTGCCAATAAATTACTATCCAACAACTTTTAACAGTTATACCCAATATAACTATGTTCTATCCTAGTTTTTCTACCACATTTTCCTTTGCAATCTGGGTAAGTAACAGAATAGATTTTCTTTCCTCGGTTTTGCCTCCTGCCACAAGAGATGATAATGCTAAGTCACCTCTGTAAACTGCTTTGTAGGATGAAGAACAGCATATATAATGTAATGTTGTCTTTATAGATCCAACTGTAGAGGAAAAAATATCTCCCAATATTTCTTTTAAACACTAAGGAACACACCCAGTAGGTGGTCAACATAGTCAATGATTCATCTTCCAGTTAGAATCTTACAGTACTTATAGTACTTTAGTAATTTTTTCCACCATTTGGCATTTTAGTTCAGCTTCCAGTTTCCATGAGTTGTGTATCTAGTTCAACTTGAAGATACTGTTTTCGTTAAAGATTTACAATGCTACAGATATATTTAAGAGCATCCATGTACATACTTCATAAACCTATGTCATGACTTTGAGACGTATAGTAGAAAGAAGCCTACAAAAATCAGTTGAGCACATCAGTTAAAAAACAAGGGGATTGGGGAAAGAAGGAAAAAAAAAAAGAGGGAAGCCCTAACAGGTAACCATAAAGTGCTTTTTCATAATCCATGAATGGATTTTTCTTTTCCAGACATCTGGTATCCCCAGATGAAAATAATTTCGTTTGTAGATGAGCACTGATTTCACACAATTTGCAAGAAAGACAAGAAAACATACAGAGAGTTTAGGTCACTAATGCAACACGAATCAGAGCAATTTTGAAATATTCAGTCTAAATAAATTGGCCAAAACATGAAAAAAATATTATCTGTGAACCGGACTGGTGCACATGAAACATATCAGGGAGCATGTGAACATAACACCTCACATGGGCATGGAGTAAGGACAGGGAAATGACAAAAATGCGACAGCATGACAGATAAAACCATGGCAAGTTCTTCAGGACGTTCAAAGCCTATGGAACTTGCAATAGATTGCACATAAAACAAAATAAAAGGCAATGAAAGAGTCATGGAGGTTTCATAAAAGTAAATGCCTTTGATGGATATGAACATAAAATGATCTGACTACCTGAAAAAATACCTTTCATCTTTGGGTACATGTTGGAATCACCTTGAACAGACACACACACACAAAAAACAGATTTCAAACAGAAACAGGTAAGATACCTTGATTGAAGAACTACTCTACACCTCTGCAGCCTTCAAGCTCTCCTTGACGGCATCAGCTTCTACTGTGTTCTGCTCAGTATTCTACCAGCTTCTCATTTTAATAGATAAAAGGGATAGGGACCAGAACTGGGACAAGCATTTTATTAGGGGTAAATCGAAATGATGTAATTTTGTGACTGGGAAATGAGGCAAAAATACGTTGACTGAGCTCTCTCTTACAAATACTACACGTTTTTGCAATACTGTGAGCACATGCAACTTAGTAGTGGTGCCAAAAAAAGTAAAGGTACTCTAGAAGTCACATGGACAAGCAAGAAGCAGGACAGGAGCAGTGGAGATACCATTGGCTTGCCTCTCAAAATACAGACGCATGCTGTGCAAGCAGCAGTCACAGATCACATCGCTTTAACCAAGGTAATCTTTTCTAATTCTTTGCCTTGAAGGGCAATTGAACACTGTGGGAGGAGAGGACGGAAACCCTGCCAACTTGTACTGTTGCCAAAAGCACAGGTTTTTCCCTTAAGTGCAATATGCAGAGCTCCCAGGCCTCTGCACTGCTGCATAAGGGGCTCTGGTTGGCAGCAGCTCCCCTGTGCCATCACCAGCTTCGTCTCCAGACTCTTGTAACTCACATCAACATTTATGTGCCACAGATCATGCCAGATGCTGTTGCTGTACATTCAGGTAAATTTATAATCAAGCTCAAGAGGGAGAAGGTCAATGGCAGCGGGAAGATATGTGTGTTGATACAGCCAGACAGCACTTTTTCAGCTCAACCGCACAATGAAATGGATACAGGAATTCAAAAGGCACCTATTGTATGACAAATGTTCCAGGTGTTAGCCAAACGCAGAGTAAATGGAACTTGCATCATTTTTTACAGCGTTATCGGTATATTACTAGGCCGTCTTCAAAATTTTACACTGAAAAAAAAAAAGCAGAAATCACTTCAAAGTGATCTGATTTTCATGCAGTAAACAGCCTCTTGGGATTTTATACAACAAAGTAACACATGAGAATCCAGGCTGAACAAAAGTAGAAAATGAACATGCCAAGATGAGTTTCATTACTCACGCCTGATATGCAACACGTGAAATCAAATAGATTTGCCTATTGATGCAACCGTCAGCCATAAACAAATGGCAGCTTGGCTATTTCTCCAATAAACAAAAAAGCCCAGCCTAAGAGAATACTGCATTGCTTTCCTCAATAACACAGTCCCGTTCACTCTTCTGCTTCCTTACCCCAGGGAATCATTTTTATCTGACTACAAAAAGAGAAATCCATCATTCAGTAAGAGGAATTAACCCACTTCATTTCACTTTCCTGAGATACTGCTGCAAATACTCTAATAGACAGAAAAGTTTGATAGGAAGTCAAGGGCTTGGTACCACTGACTGTGCTCCAAGTTGGAATAAGCCAGGCTTGGCCTGAAAGCATGTTACTGCACACATTATTTTAAATTTTAGGAAAGGAATGGCTAATTTTGTGTCTTTGGAGGCAGGTATGTGTTTTTTAGTCTTTCCAAATAGAAAGATAAGATCACAAATTTTTCATTCTATCACTATGATTGGCAGAGGAAATAATTTCAAAAGCTGAAATATATCTCAGGAAATGCACTAAGAAACCTCAAACACCACTACTTGCCACATGCAGCTGATGATAAATATTAAGCATAATAATTCTGAATACAAAGCATCATTCAAAACAGATTAGTCTGACCTTTAATTCTCCATCTTCAACTACAGTTAAGGACACATCTCAGAAATATTTTGGCAAAATGAGAAAGCCAAGCATTAGAGTTGATTAAGAATTAGGGATTCTTAAAGATTTTTATCTAAATGCACTTGTGCAAGTATTACCAGCTTTTCCAAATACACATCATGTCTACATTCTGTGGTGTGCCATGAGGGCTTAATCCTTCAGCAGCCAAAACTGGGCACATGTCAAAACAAACAGCCCTCTTTCGACCTGTTTTGCTCATTTTAGTTCCCTCTGAGCCTGTAGCCAGGGGAACACAGTGATGCATATCACAGTCTCATCCTATGTACCTACATCAGGTGCTAGAAAAAACTTCCTGTATCTATTCCTCTGTCATTTTAGATAAAGCTATAAATAGTCAGAGCCAACCTGCCAGAAAAGCAGCAGCATAGTTAGGCTGCCCTGGAATGGCTGGAGCCAGTGCTGGCCCATCCATTCCCCACTCCCTGTCCATCTATCTTCCCCAATACTATGTTGTTGCAGTGATGGTCTTTCTTCTTTGGGGATATCATCCAGGCCAGAGGTTCCTCAGTTTCTCATGGGGACAGAAGAAGTAACAGGGCCACATTATCTCAACCAACAACTCCTTTTGAACTAGCAGACAGCCCCTGTAGTGTTCCCCCTGTTCTTAAGGAACAACCTCCTCCTGTTATGTAGTTCAGCTGTTTCTCTAGTTCAAGAATATGAAGTCTGGACTGGGCAAGTTGAATCTGGGTGGTGCTGTGTCATATGGGAATTATTTAATTCTCGGCTAGGAAAAAAAAAGCCAAACAAATGCCTCACCTCTGTGCCTGGGAAAATTATGGAACAGATCTTCCTAGAAGCTATGCTAAGGCACATGGAGGACAGGGAGGTGATTTGGGACAGCCAGCATGGTTTTATCAAGGGCAAGTCCTGCCTGACCAACCTAGTGGCCTTCTATGATGGAGTGACTACATCAGTGGATACAGGAAGAGCTGGGGATATTGTCTGCCTGGACTTCGACATGGTCCTTTGACGTGGTTCCTGACAACATCCTTCTCTAAATTGGAGAGATATGAATTTGATAGATGGACTGTTCTGTGGATAAGGAATTGGTTGGATGATCACATCCAGAGAATAGTGGTCAATGGCTCAACATCTGGATGAAGAGCAGTGGTAAGTGGTGTCCCTCAGGAGTCTGTACTAGGACCAGTATTTTTTAATATCTTCATCACGGACATAGACAGTGGGATTGAGTGCATCCTCAGCAAGTTTGCAGATGACTCCAAGCTGAGTGGTGCAGTTGACACACCTGAAGTATGGAATGCCATCCAGAGGGACCTGGACAAGCTTGAGAAGTGGGCTCATGCAAACCTCATGAGGTTCAACAAGTCCAAGTGCAAGGTGTTGCACCCGGGTTGGAGCAACCGATGGTACTACTAGAAGCTGAGAGATGAAGGGATTGACAGCAGCCCTCCAGAGAAGGACTTGGGGGTACTGGTGCATGAAAAGCTGAACATGAGGCAGCAATGTGTGTTTGCAGCCCAGAAAGCCGACCCATATCTTCGGCTGCATTGAAAGGGCTGTGGCCAGCAGGTCAAGGGAGGTGATTCTATCCCTTTACTCCACTCTGGTGAGACCCCACCTGGAGTCCTGCATCCAGCTCTGTGGTCCTCAGCACAGGAAAGACATGGACCTGTTGGAGAGGGTCCAGAGGAGGCCACAAAAATCATCAGAGGGCTGGAACACCTCTCCTATGAGGACAGGCTGAAAGAGTTGGGGTTGTTCAGCCTGAAGAAGAGAAGGCTCCAGGGAGATCTTATTGCCAACTTTCAGTACTTTTGGGGCCTATAAGAAAGACGGGGACAGGCTTTTTGCAGGGCCTGTTATGATAGAATAAGGGGTAATGGTTTTAAACTAAGAAAGGGTAGATTTAGACTAGATATAAGGAAGAAATTTTTTACAATGAGGGTGGTGAAGCACTGGCACAGGTTGCCCAGAGAGGTGGTAGGTGCCCCATCCCTGGAAACGTTCAGGGCCAGGCTGAACGAGGCTCTGAGCAACCTGATCTAGTTGAAGATGTCCCTGCTTATTGCGGGGGAGGGGGGTGGACTAAATAACCTTTGAAGGTCCCTTCCAACCCAAACTATTCTACGATTCTATGAAAATTAAGAAGGCAAAGGAATATTACTATAACATCAAGAATATTACTATAACATTAGGAATATTCTCTATGTTTGCATTCTTATCCACATCCTAATTGCACACACTTTTTTCAAAATTCATTTTAAAGACATTGCAAAAGATATTACAAAGCAGCAGAATAAAGTTATATATAATTGTTACAATTCACCCTTCTGTAGAGCTTGCTATTCATAATGGATAATGTAGAGCCCAGTAATTTCAATTTATTATTCAACTACCATTAAAATCATTGAACTATTTCTTACAGATCTGCAGTCAGCTCTACTAAAACAAACTAATATTTCTAATTGATCTATGTTTCATAACGCATTCACAAATCACCACTGAATGAAATAGCTGCAAGCAAGTGCTTTGCTTTGTTTTTAACTTTCAGACTGTTCCACTGATTGACAGGACATGTAGTAGCCCTGTTGGCTTAGTTCAGTCTTACAAAAAGCCAAGGTATATGGGGTAACTGTCACCGAATACGTGCTGTGATTTTTAAAGGGTTTTAGTAATAAGGCACAAGCTGAAATCTATATGGTTTTCTCACATTACGTAGACCCCAATAAAAAGCTTACGTATGTATAATGTCTGAAACTTATGGTGATGTGTAACTGAACCATTAACAATACAACATAACTGCATTTTCTTGAAGAAAGCTGCCAGTGAAAGACGATACATGCATGGGCATGGCAGATGTGTAAATACTTCTTTTACATTTAGAACATGTTTCTATTCATATCAGCTGCCATTACGCTCATCAGTCTCAAAGCTACTGAGGGATGAGGACCCCACTCATCCTGATTTATTACAAATACTCAGTGAAATAAATATTTTTCAGTACCTACCTAACACAATGACCGTGTAAAATGTTAACATGTATTTCCTTGTTTCAGTAGTCATTCTG
Organism: Caloenas nicobarica; assembly: GCF_036013445.1. Lineage (NCBI taxonomy): Eukaryota > Metazoa > Chordata > Aves > Columbiformes > Columbidae > Caloenas > Caloenas nicobarica. The sequence goes on along the minus strand of NC_088246.1, from coordinate 24,733,774 downwards.
TCTCATAACTGCCATTATGTTCTTTCTGTTGGGAATGGTAAGTTGCCTCAACTATCATTCACAAGACAATGTTTTTAAATAAAGATATTGCATATAGCCAATCCCTCTCTCAGAACTGCTTTATTATTATTATTGAAAATTTGAATATGAAAACTTCATTAAAAATAGGAACTTGCAAAAGACCTTCTGCTTGACAAAAGATAACTCTCAAGTGAAGCACTAGCTCAAGAAATATATTTTAAGTGTGTTTACTGAGTTGCTTTATACAATAGAGAGGCACTTAGGGCATTGGAGATAAAAAAGTTGCAACAAATAACATTAAATTTGCTGGGAAAAAAATTGACTTGTATACCGTAGATGATTTTGAGCTGGAGTAGTTGCAACGATTGTAAACTCACTCTTGTAAACAAACCAAACCTCCAGTAGTCCAAAATTCCATTCATTCCCTTCATGTTATTTTATTCAAGCTTTTTAATAATGACAAACAAAACACTAACAACTTATTGCATATATTCAGCATTGCTCTCAGAACATCAGAAAAATCTACTTGACAATATATTGTGCTTTTAACCCTAAAAATTAATTTGTTATGGATATTAAGAAAGTAGTGTAACATTAAAATGCAAACAAAATATCAGATTAACAAGATGCGAAGGTAATATGTTACCTATGTGACACAGTCTCAGCCTCTTTCAGTAGACCACCTGGCAGTCAGTAGCACCATGCATTCATTCATCATGATCTTTATATAAGGGTTGCAACAACAGTTAATACTTTCTGCTTACCTTCATTTATACACAAAATTAAATTTAAAAAATCACTTACTTGCTTTTTCCTTTGTATACTGTTGCATAGGACCCTTCTCCAAGTTTTTCCAGTTTTTCGTATGAGTCTGCTTTTCCAAATTTAGGGCTTGTAGGCTAGACAAAACAAAAAAATATGGCCTTTCAGCATGTATTGCACCCACACAAAATCAACTGCTTTGATTCAGCCTTTAGAGACCAAATGTCATCATCAAAACTCATAAACTTGCATGTTTTCAGCAGCCAACAATAAAAAAAAATAATTAATAGCAGAGCTAATGAAACAATATAATAGGCTGCTCAAATAAAACATCATTCAACACCCCAGATGGTGGTTGCTGATGTCAACCATACACTTACATCCCTGGAACTATCAAAAGGATTTTGTTCTTAATCAAAGAGACTTTTATTTTTCACATATAACACTTCATACGGGGAAAAAGATCGTTAACGACTAAGCCATCTTATCTTTGTTAAGAGATCTAAGCAACAATCTTAATCTGCCCTACAAATTCAGTTTAAAAGAGTTGCTTTTTTTTTTTTTTAGACTAAAGCCCATCCAGAAACATTGCTCTAAGTAGTTAATGTCTCGTACATCAAACATTGTTCAGATAGTGGTCAAAATACTACAGTAAAGCATCAACAATGAGAGTATCTTGATTCTGAATTATGTTTACAATCTTCAGATTATGGATATAATCACACTATGCTTTTAGTAGCAAGTATATGCAGCATAGTTGAATGATAGCCTTAATATCTGCTGCCTAAGTGAGGGGTCTAAAACTGCACCAACCAAATAAGTGATTCTTGCTCAAAGGGCCAGGTAGCTCAGCTGGCCTTTGTGGTGGACTGGTACTGTACTCACTTTTACACAGCCCTGGGAGAGAACACCACAACACTGCAAAAACAGGAATTCACCTGACATGAAAACTTTCCTGTTTAGTTCTCAGAAAATGTTTGAGTTTTCTGAAGGCATCGTACTTTCCCAAATTTCCCCATTTTCCAGATGTCTAGAAGGAAAGAGCCTTTCATTTTCCCCCCAAAAAACAGAAGAACACTGCAAAAAACTGACCTGCAGCTGCCCTCAGAGTTATCTGCATATATTTTAGAATGATGTCTAAAATGTCCTCAGATGTCCTGTCCCTAAACCAATCAAAGTGCAGAAATTTCTACAGAGCAGAAATTGTGGAGGGTCAGCACTGATGCTCAGATTACATACAGTGACTGATTTGTTAGTACGCTTGTTATAACACTATAAAGAAAAGCAGCCAGGCAAATCTAGCATGTCTAGGGTTGAATTCAACTGGGAGACTCTCAAGCAGCTGCTTGAGAGTGTGTACACACACATTTAGGATCTTACGCCTGATTTACAAAAAGTACTGCAGTTTCAGTTTTTTGAAAGGAAACAAACATTACAGCACAGGACACACCTGTGTATAAAGTCCTTTAAAACCAGGGTCAAAAGTTTTAAATCAACTGAGCCTAAAAATTACTTCTATTTAAACAGACAAGAACATCCCAGGTAAGATGACTTGGTACCTCATACCTCTCCACTACACTCAATTAACTATTAGCCAGAAAATACAAAAATTCTCTTACTCAACTATTCTACATTTGTCATAAGCCAAAATTCTGGCATTTTGGCATATATATACCTTTTTTAGACTAACATCCCAGCTTTCTATTGAATAGTAGCAGGATACACACAGGTATGTTTGCAAAATTGAGCCCTTTCATCTCCTTCTAATACCCAGAACAACCATTATTTTGCTATTCAATTCCAAAGTACTAATAGACTGATGAAAATCTGCTATATGGGAACTCTCAGATTTTTTCCTGTTAGGTTGTTTGGAACAATTCATTATGGATAAGGCAGTAACATTCTCAGTTCCCAATCTGTGCTTGAAAAATTCATTCTAGCTGGTTAGAAACAAATTTTTTATTTTTTTAATCACCATTTCATTACAGATGTCACTAATAGAAGTGAATAAAATATTTATTCAAGTAACCTCATTTGAGTATCCAATTATGGACTAATGCAACATTACGAAACTATAGAAAAGAAGTGGTTATGTTTTTAAGTTTCTCCTATATAATGAAGAGGGCTGGCAAAGTATTTCCCAAATGGCAGGCTGCAGTGAACACACAGTGAGTAGCTTTGTTTGGAGTGGAAATGCTGCCCTAGTTAACAGTGAATAGTTCACTGTTGGTTTCATCATAGCAAGGAAGAAAAAAGACAGAGTTTATACATGTGTTTCACATCCATTCCTATTTTCACACTGAGATTTGCTTTTATTTTATATTACTGGAAACCATAACGTAAAGGTCACAACAGCTTGTAATGCCTTAAGATCTTGATAGGAAACAGGATACCTTTAATCCATTACCACACAGTAGATCATCTACAGTAATTATTCCTGCAACCTCAAGCTCATTTCTCTGTAGCCCAGCTGCCAGAAGCACAGGTTGAAGGTCTGGTCTGTTCACTCATTCTCCTCCTGGAAGCTGCTGCATCCTCACCAAGAACAGGCAAAACACGAAAAGCTGGTGTCGGCAGGGTGGGGAGGAGAGCTCAACCTGATGGTGCTGAAGATGTGACACTTTCCACTATCTTGTCCTCGGGGGCAACGCCATGCAGTGCCCAGGGCTCAGCTCTGGAGCAGCAAAACTGACCTGCCACCCTCCCCAAGCAGCCCAGACCACTTATCCAGTTCCTGCTCATGCTGGGCAAGAGCAGACCAGAAAGAACCAGAAACCCAACCCATCAGCCACCCATGTGCAGTACACCCTGTGGCCGATGCTCTCCTCTTTCCAGGATACAGCATCTCTGTGGTGGAACTCAGCTCTCATCCACCTGGATCACCAGATGAGACTGCCCATGTTGTCACACTATTAGACCTCCCTTTGTGGAAATACACATTATTGTTCCTTCAACTGTCATCTTTAAAAACTTCCAGTTTTTGAAGGTGTCTGGTGTAGAAAAGCACTTCGGAGCATTTTACCCCCAAAAATTTAAATAAATTCTGAGGCAGCAGAAGACTTTGCAAACTCATTTGCGTGGCATTTCTTAATAAAACACCAAGACAGATCTTGCTCAGCACATGCAGTTACTTTAGTAAATGAAGGGACAAATTTACCATTCCTCCAGCATTTTCTGATTTTTTTTTTTAAAACGAAGCCTCATACATTAATTCAAACCTACAATTACAAATTGCTTACAAAGGTAGAAATTTCAGATACTGCTTACCTTTTCTTTTATTTCTGGACTATAAAGGAGGTGAAGACCAACTGAGACAATGCAAAGACACGAAAATTTCCAAAACTTCCATTTTAAGCTTCAAAGGATATAAATAAAAGACTATGGAAGGGATCTAAATAATTAGAAGTTCCATATGACTGCTGAAAATTATAACCATTTCAGCCTGATTTACTTTGTTATTGCACTCCTCTTTCCATAAAGTTATTTTTTTCAGATTCATGGCCATGAATTTTGTTATTCAGATTTCTCCACATTATGTTATCGTTTTCAACCATTTCTGTTAAAAACATGTGCCTTGACTAAAATACACGTAGCGAGTGAGATGTATAGATGTACTCTGCTTGCATCAACCACTCACTGACATACTTCACAAGCAGCAGACTCACAAACAGTTCCGCTATATTTTAGAAAGCTGGTGCAACCTTCCAATTTGACCCAGACAAGATTTCGCAACAGAATAGAGTATTAACTTTATCCTAATGTCAGCTAATTTTGGCTGAATGAAGACATTTTGACAGATGTTTGTTCAAAGCTACTTTTTGAAGACCTGACATTACAATATTTCTACCACTATTAATTTTCCTTTCTTCTTACTCCTCCTTGCTGTGTTTTAATCCTCTAAAACACCAACATAGAATCATAAAATCATTTAGGTTGGAAAACACCTTTAAGATCACCCAGTCCAATCATTAACACTGCCAGGTCCACCCCTAAACCATGTCCCTAAGAACCTCATCTACGTGTCTTTTAAACACCTCCAAGGATGGTGATTCCACCACTAACCTGGGCAGCCTGTTCCAATGCCTGACAACCCTTTCTGTGAAGAAGCTTTTCCCGATATCCAATCTAAACCTTCCCTGGCACAACTTTAGGTTGTTTCCTCTTGTCCTTTCCCTTGCTACTTGGGAGAAGAGACCAACCCCCTCCACGCTACAACTTCCTTTCAGGTACTTGTAGAGAGTGATAAGGTCTCCCCTCAGCCTCCTTTTCTCCAGGCTGAACAGCCCCAGTTCCCTCAGCCGCTCCTCATCAGACTTGTGCTCCAGACCCCTCACCAGCTTCATTGCCCTCCTCTGAACTCTCTCCAGCACCTCAAGGTCTTTCTTGTACCAAGGGCCCCAAAACCGAACATAGGATTTGAGGTGGGGCCTTGCCAGTGCTGAGTACAGGGGAACAATCACTTCCCCAGTCCTGCTGGTCACACTATTTCTGATATGTTCAGGATGTTATTGACCATCTTGGCCACCTGAGCACACTGCTGGCTCATATTCAGCTGGCTCTTGACTGAAACATGTCATGACATAATGTGACTGTGATAAAAGTACAATATTTGCCATGTCTGAAAACTGGTTATTTACTGAATATGTTAATTTTTTGTTTAGTTAATTAAAGCCTTCAAATCTTTTCTAGGAAAATTTCATCATTATTTGTTGGATACAAGCCAAAGGCAGATCTCAGTGGGACTACTTAGGTGTAAAGAAGCCCATTGTTCAACGTTAGAGTCTTGTATTTGCTACAAAAAAATGAACTTTCAAGGCTAAGAAAAAAATAAAACACAGGTGCATGTGTGACTGAGACTGAACTATTTAATGGGCAAAAAGTTAAATAGACAGTAAACAACCAGTCAGCAAGAAATTGATACTACTGGAAAATCACTGGAAAGTGAATTTTCATGCTAGGGAGAAATATTCTGGAGAACTCAAACAGGAAAGACAGATAAATAACTAAGACAGAAGGGAGTAAAGGCCCTCGTGCCTCTGAAGAACTGAGCATAATCCCAAACCACCGTGAAAGTCAGCACAGGTTGTAGTGGATCATGTTATCCCCAAGATGACACTGGCAACTGGCATGTAGAACGGTGCATGTTCCCTTCAGGAAACCCACTGGGAGTTTCACTTGTTTGCCTTCATGCCTCACTTTCTTTGAAAATAGTATATCTACTAAGGTAGTTTTCTTATTAGCCTACATTTTTTCCAGTGCAAAGCTAGTCTAAGAACACCACTGAGCATGGGGAGTAAGCATCTTTAGCAGCACGGCTTACAGTAACAAAGATTAGATTTTTTTTTCCCCCTCTTGTTAAGGAAATACAGATCATAGTAACAAGGATAGAAAGAGTATGCCAAAATGGTGAATACAGAAATAGAAGAAGCTAGTATTTCAAACTGACATGAGAGTATTAAAAATAACAGAGAGAAAAAAAGAAATGAGAAGAAACTGGCTCTTCTGACCCGGTCATTTCAAATAGCCATTTTATAGAAACAGACTGCAGAAGGGACAACAGGTTTAATCCAAGATCTTGCACTAGGAGTCCTTGCACTACCTTGCCACGTGAATATTTCTCTTTCTTGGAAATTTTCAAAACCCATGTAGTAAAGAAAGCCTTAATGGAAAATTACACTGAAAATCACCTGACTATTCTTATAGAAGCTGTGTGGGTTATGTTCTCATGCATTTTTCATAACTGCAAAACAGCTTGTGAATGTCACACTTAACTGGCACACTCCTGAGCCTAAGTTTTAAATAGCTTTTTTTTTTTTTTCTTTTTCTGAAACTGCCGGATATTAAACTTCAATATAAAACTATCCTCAAGGGGAAAACACTATGTTCACAGTATCACTGTAAATTATTGAAAATCAAAACTGAAGATCTGTTTTGTTATATGCCTCCAAAGAAATAAATTCATTACTAGAAAAACTTGAAAGTAAAACATAAGCCAAGAGGCTTAAGTGAGATTAAATCACAAGAATGGAAGATATTGGGGTTTTTTAACCAATGTATATTTTGTCTTCTTTGACACAACAGTAAAGCTTCTTTTACAAAACCATATGCAAGTTTCACAGTAATTAGCTCCCATTCTTAAGGTTTTATCCTATGTACAATAACAGATCAGTTTGATCACACTTTTTTATTTCTTTTTTAAACCTTGCAAGTTGGACTGTTTTCTAGGGTGATGTTCAAGAGAAACAAAGATGTTCAACAATCCAAACTGAGTATTAATCCGAGCTGTACCACTGTTTGATCCTGTCCTGTTGCTGGCATCTTTCTAACCTTATAACATGCAGCCCTAAATTAACAGCAACCTGAGCAAGAAGTACCATAGAGCTCTTTGTTAAAGGGCTGGGTGTCATGTTTATAGCTGTTCACTTGTTCTCCAGGCTATTAAAGCACAGGAACTGGACCAACTGTCACAGTTTATCTCCAGGTTAACGACTATTAAAGCTACCCTTGTGCCAGAACAGAAAAATCCACTCTCTGCACTGAACTCTGAAATTATCTTGCCTCAATAGAAAGTATCAACCAGGAAAGATGCAGCTACCTTAGTAATTAACAGGATCCTAAACCTGGGGAAGGTTGCATATACCTGAAGAGGAAGACAGGCAAAAACAACACTCCGAGCATTCAGGCAGACAGAAATGATGCCTACCTTTTAGACAAAAATCTGACTTTAGTGTCTGCTTTAAAATTAGATTTCTTATGCAACTGATTTAGATGTTAATAGGATCAGTTCATGCAGGACTGAAAATTAATAGAGGTTATAGAAACAGAGGAGAAGCTGCACTCCCAAAACCAGGCCAGAGACAATGTAGTAATCCATCACTTATTGAATAAGTTTTATCCGAATGTTTACATTAATTTCATAATATATTTAGGTGAGTTGGTAGAAGATTAGCATTTTGCTGCATTTAGTTTTTGAAAAGTAACTTAAAGGTAGTACATACACCTTAGCATAACATTTGATTTCATTGCCATGGGTCTTAAGTCACTCAAAGAGAACAAACTGATGTGTATTACTAAGTAACTAAATCTTGACCAGATGGTTAGATTATAAAACTTGCAATATTCTATTTACATACTGTGCAAAACTACTATTTTAGTGTATAAATGTATACACTGAATACAACAGAACTTCACCTTGCGCTGGGGAAAAATAAATAAGGCCACATGACTAAAGGGCGCGGATCTCAAATAAAACTTTCATAGAATTAGAGTCAAACCAACTGCCAAAGTCAGTGTTATTTTGGGAAGAATGGGATGTGTTTGTTTTTAAGTTGTGAGGTATTGGTTTGGGGTTTTTTTTTGTTTGAGTTTGTTTGTTTGTTTGTTTGGGGAAGGGTGTTTGTTCTTTGGTTTGGTTTGGGGTTTGAGGGAGTTTTTTCTCCAGTTTATTTTGTAGTTTTGACATTTCTTCAGTTAGGGAGAAAAGAAAAGCAAGTTTCTTCCCTTGATAGGCAAAAGACTCAGCAAAAGATTTTTATGAAGATAGACATAGACAGATAGACAAGTACACACAACTGTAGCTACATGTATATAATATAAATACACGTGCATATATTGTGTTGGGCTGGATCAAAGGTTTGCCAAGCCAAGTTCCCTTCTTCTAACAGTGGCTGACAGGTGATACCCAGGAAGGCAAACACCTCCTTCACTACCTCCAAGGTCAATATTATCTATTATTCTGATGTGATAAAAGGATAAGCTTGTTCTGCTGGAAATTTCATTCCAGAACAACACCAGTTTCAATCAGCTTAAACAGTTTGGAAATCACACTCATAGATGTTTTATTATGTTTAAAAGAAGGGGGGAAGATCATGCAATGCAATGTGACTGTTTTACACAAAGAGTATGTAAATGTCAGGTGGAAAGACACTAAGTGTAAAAATTGTCTTATGAGAACAAAAAAATAGCATGCTAACTTCTGTCTGTATGCTAATGCACTAATTAACGACACAGGACTTCTACCAGGTTGCAACGAGGTGTGACATTAACTGCAGAAAATTACTTCATGTTCAAGAACAAATTATTTATTTTCCAAGTGACAATCTGTGGCAGAGACAAGGATTTCCAGCTTCCCCAAACCTCTGTGTGTGTCATCGTTCTCATCACAAAGTGCAGGGCATTTAGAAGGTACAGAAAACACATAACGGGTAACATGCTACCTACAGAGTATTATTTGGTTATCTTCACCAAACACTGAAGCTGATACCTGTCAGAGAGCTAATGAGGCTTCTGAGACTAATCAAAACAGAACCTAATGCTCCAAGACATTATGAACAAGGTCTTTTAGGTTGCATCTTGAAAAATGTTATCTCTGAGATAGATAACGGACTTTTACCTGAGCAGAAGTAATGATATGGAAACTGCAAGCCTCATCCACATACCTTTTGTAAGACATCACTTCCCTACCTGATAGCTACAGAGGACTTTAAACAATGAAAGGGAAGAGACTAGACAGAAGCCTACTTCTAATTCAGTTCCTCTAGTAATCAAGCGTAGAAAGTGCAAACTGAAGGTAGTGTACTTCTATTAGAGTAGCTTTAAAAAAAGAAAAGGTTATAGAAAGCAGAGCCAAAACTGAAACACAACTACACATCTGCAGCCAGTACAACACAGAGGGCATAGCATGCTCAAGAACATTTACAGAAACTGAAATGCCCATTTAGACTGGTATCATGTATATAGCAGAAGAATTTCCAGAGAATCAAGTTATAGCTCAATAAGGGAGAATATCTAGCAGTCCTCTGACATGGAAGAAGAATAATCATCAGAAGAGGAAGAAGCAAAGGCATCTGCTACACAACATCAGGACTAGAAAAAAATGAAACTCAAAACCCTTTGTCAATTGAAGTGTAATTCAAAACCAGAGAATGACAAATTCCTGCAACTAACCACACAGGCATATGCTCAGTGCACGAGAATACGTCCTGCCTGAGGCAACGTATTCGGGCTCTGGGGGAAGGGAACAGCTTGACAATTTCTCTGCCTTGGACATCTGAACTTAGGTCCAGGCAGGACCAGGAGTGACCTGCAATCAGCAGAGGGCTAACACCAGCTTTTGCTGGCAAGTTCTGCTCTTCCTCATTCATTGACATGAACATATGTAATAATCACAAGTTATTCCTTGCCAGATGCTCTTCAGAGGACTCTTTGTGGGGAAGAGTCAAAAACTAACAATGCCTCCAAGCAGAATGAAGAAGTGAGTTCACTGAACAGAGCTATAAAAATCAGGGAGAATTATGGGAAGTTAAGAAATTAAAATTGTGTTTCAGGAAATTCCTATTCATCTAGTTTAGCACATGAGACAACTCTAGCAAGTCTGTGTGAGTCAGCATAGGACAACATTAGTAAAAGTGTATGTTTGTATATATAACAGCTCAGGCTCTAACCAACAGCATACTGGTAGGGGAAGCATTAAGTCTACATGAGAAAATACCGGGATTACAAGAGATTGCACAGACCAGTAGAGTACTAGGTCTCTGGAAAAGAACAAGATGCCAATATCACAGTTTCAAAAAAAGCCTGCTTCAAAATTCAGGAAATAAAGCAAATTAAAAAACTTCAGTTTTAACACAAAAGAAGTACATAAAGCATTAATAGAAATGAGTAATAGTTTCGAGGAGGAACAAGATAAAAAGAGCAATGATAGGGAGTGAGTTAATACAGCAAAAAACTTAAGGAAGGACTTTCAAAAAAAAAGCAATTTCGATAATCAGGCATCACACACAAATAAACATGGTGCAAACTGCTCCATCCATCCTTAACAACTGTAAAAGTTTTATGGTAAGAACTCCTTGTTACGGGCTTATCTGGAACACACTGGAGACGTCTTTGGCAGCAGCTATATAATGCCAGGCAATGATGAGAAAGCAAATTTCTTTTTGCTATGGGTGGTTACACTTTAAAATGTAACCTTTTCTAAAAAGGACAGTCCCCTGGAGGCACGACATCTTATCCATTAAATTCACATGGGTTAAACAAAGCTCATCTATAGAAAATGAATTTCTGTCATTTTTTCTTAGAAGCTTGACAGGATTGAGTCAAAATTCTGTAGGGAGGACAGAAGATGTCCAGAAGATAAAGCAAAACAAAAAAAAGAAAGAAAATAAAAAAGGCAATCAATCTTTTAAATTATTTCATGCCAACTAAGATTCAAAGTGTTACATCCATTCTGCTTAGATCTATAGTCTTCAACTCAAAGGTCACATTTATTACGGATTTTTCTTGCCAAAGCATAACAGAAATAGTTTTTCAATAATTTTGAAAGTCTTTGGGGGAAATCTGTTCTGGGCATTATTCATGAAAGGTATGACATTTTATTTATCTAGTTTCTTTCAAAATACTTGAGAATAAAACAACAATGACGACGTACTGTCAAACCCTTCTCAGTTGTTTTTCTCTCTTCTCTCTTTTATACACACACACCGTTTCTGACATGGAAATAAATGTTAGTTTTACTACTTGTTTTTAAAGACAGAGTTTTCATATATAAACAAACTCTGTCAAATCTGATCTGTTCCTCTAAAACCTAAATCTAAAAATCCTAAACTTCATGGGAAATAATTCCTCTTCACAAATAAGCAACTCTCTGCAAAATCTGCAAAATAAACATTATAGCAGCTCTAATGCCATATCAGGATCAGGAGGGGAAAGACCTGGAAATCCCATAAGACACCCTAGATAATATCTGAGAGGAATTTCAAAATATATTCTTTTTCAAGTTCTGTTTTTATATTCTATTTCATACATAACACTACAAATATTTATGCGAAACATCTTAAATAGCAGCCACGAGATTTTGGTTTGTTTCCAAGGAATCAATTCCTTCTTAAGAAAGAAAACCTTTCTCTGGTGTTATTAATTCCACCATTTGGTTCACGTGCAGGTGTCAGGACTGTGCACTTACAGAGCTGGGGCTGGAGTGCCGCCTGACTTTAGGTGATTCCTTCCCTGCAGATGAAGTTTTGAAGTTAATGCAAGCGTTGTTCTCTGAATGAACCCTCTTGACTTGATTAGCTGGTTTCTCAAATGGATCAAAACTACTCTGCGTCCTCTGAACCCGGACTTTTTTATCCTCGGGAATTGTATCCAGAGGTTTGATCACTGAATCCATCCCCTGGCAGTTCCGTGTAGACATCTTTGTGACACATATCTGAAAGGAAAAGAAACAGCATTCATTGACTATAACAGGCCTAAAGTCTGTGTCTATCCATATATCAGCCAGCATCAAAAAAGGCATTGGACCTTATAGGCATTTATTTTCTATTTCTACATTAAAATTGCAAACACCACATGCATTTTACATAGGCATGCACTTTACATAGGGGAAACACACCACATAACAATAAAAACCCTATCTTTGTATACTGTACTAAAAGATCCTGAAAAAGGCAAAAGAGCAACATAGATAAAATTCACACATTGGTGTTTTCTTATACAACGCATTCTTGTCAACAATACCACTTCACCACTTTTTTTCAATCTAGCCACCGATATCCACAAGCAGTATTGACTTCCATTTGTTTATAATTGGATGAGTCTTAGCTTAAATAAATGATGGTAGTTTGTGTGTGCATTTCGATGCTGGTCTGCCAAAGATCTAATACCAATATATTATTGTATTTTTAAGTTATGCTTATACAGTGTTGTTATTATTATTATTATTATCACCATATGTCTCAGGAAATCAAATCAGTAAATCAAATCCCAGGCTGTGAAACGTGAGACTGCAGCTTAATGGCACACTAAAGTGGAAAAGTTCAATTCTTTGTTACTGTGAAGTATGACTCTGCCAGCCCCGAAGACTGCAACTTGCTGCTTGAGCTACCAAAATATGCTATTGCTAGTTCAAAAGAACTAAACGAGCAGAACAGCAAGTTTAGATACTCCATCATGTACATTTATGGTTTTAAATTTAATACACTTCAACATATAAGACCTTTTTTAAAATCACACAGTTGGTGGGGGGTTGTATTTGGGGCCTCAGCTTCTGTTGTCACCCATAAGAGACAACTTTTACTTGGGAAGAAAAGAAATAATTTTAGCTTTTAGGCAACAGGGAAAAGCTACGAAGTGTGATACAAGCAGACCCAAGAGGTTCCTTAAATCATAAGGCAAATCAAAAGTATCTACAATATACCTTTTCCAAGATATTTGCCAGTATTTAAGGATAGATGGTGTTAATTTGCTGTCAACCATACTGTTCACATACAGACAATTTGAAAAGTCTAATGTTCCATTCAAGCACTTACAACCTAACCATTTTTGAAAACTTGCTGTCATGACATAATTAACATGAAAAAAAGAAATATTTACCATTACCCATAACCCAAAGTATCTCCAATACAAACTTCTCCAATAAATTATTCTTTGCCATTTCCCTTGAGGAATTCTATGCCTTGAAAGCCAAATGATTTCAATTGTTCATAGAAATACCAGGTGGCTATACCTTGTGTTTTCGATATTTTGTGGTTTTGATGATTCACTGTAACAGTAGATCAAAGATTTCTTTTGTACATTAAAAATGTAAAGTACACTTCCTGCACAGTGCCATCTGGGCAAACAATCATGCACCAGGTCAATTCTAATGAAGGACACTACTAGCATTACAAACCAGGCTTTACAAAGGTTCACATTTCTTCTCATTAAAGTGGTTTCTCTAGACTAAAACTTAACCAAGGTTTAACTGAGAAAAGGAATAACCCCCCTTCATAATAAATGATAATTCTGTCTCAGGCCAAAATTAAGGCAATTATGTAATTTGGTCTATTACTTCAGAGAGAAAAGATATATTACTTCAGAGAGAAAAGATAAAAAGCTGCTGCACAAAGCATATTTAATTAGCTTTCTTGTAGAACTAATTGGCTTCTTTTCCTTAAAACAACTTACATGCACAGACATGCACCCACATACTTCCCACTGTCCTCTCCAGATCCGTGTTCTTGCTATCCTTGCTACCAACAAAGATGTTTTAAAATAATGTAAACTGAAGTTACTATTCAAATGGCAGTGCTTTCATTTTGCTTAATCAACACGGTTGCAAATAAATCAGTGTTTCTCAGCCTATGAAATCCTATGATCTAGAAAACAAGGGCAGGAGGCAGGGACAAAAAGTTTAAAAGCTGTATTTGTTTTCCTTTCAAATTACCAAAGGCCACCTGTGACCGCTTAAAATGTTTGGAATCCACAGCTACAAACATACTATAGATAATGCTTCCATGAGTACTGCTTCTACTTTCTTTTTCCACTGGAAAAATCTCCATGCCTAGCTGTAATGTGGGCTAAGAAAGCATTACATTAAAAACGAAAAAAAGGCAAGCCATCTGTTCCTATTGATCATCGCTACTGGAAGCAGTAACAGTTCAGAATGAGATATTGAAGGGAGACTACTTCATCTTCAGATCACTTGACCAAATCTGGAGTAGGGTAAAAATCCCCACGATCATCTTCTAATAGCCAGCTTCAACCTTGCAAAGACTAAAACCAAGCCGTATATCAACCAGCCCCCAGCTCAGAAGTCAAACACCCCGGTGGAGGCACAGGCTGAACACCAGTGGCACCAGTGGAAAAGACTGAAGACTGCAGCGAAGCACAAAAGCAGGGGACTCCCCACACTCCTCTGGCCACTCTGCAACCGCAGCGCTTCTGCCCATGCTGGCACAAGCTGTCGTTCATCACTTCCCTCTCACCTACATCGATAGTTCCCTCACAGTAATAAAACATTCTCTCCGAGCGACCGCTGACCTCAGTGCACTGTGAAGCCAGCAGAGCTGAGCTTACGCTGTTGTTGAAGGATACACCCTTCCAATTCATCTACCCTGCCTATAAAACTCTGAAGAGAAACAATATTTAAGCGGTTGTTTTTCTGCCATTGATTGGCCGAGTCCAACTTGGCACTCAAATTCTGCTCGGTGAACTCTGAAAGGAGCAGGTCTAAAATGTCAGTAATGACCACTGGTTGTAACTTCAAAATTACACAGGTAATTTCAGGTTTCCCTCCATCGGCAAGAGCTCAGCTACCCCCATAGCCTTGCTTTGCCCCGGGCCGTGGGTGCCCTGACCTGCCACTCCTGTGCTCCAGCTAATGGCAGGACTTCATAGTGACTCATCACGCAAAAAAGCAACAGTGTACTCAGCAAGACTGATGCATAACATATTTTGGAGATTTTCCTGCACATACAAATTATGTCAGATCTCACCAGCATGACCAGATCACATTTTGGGAACAGTACAGGTTTGAATTTTTCTATTACACTAATTCAGCCTTTGAAGTATCATTTTTCTCTCGTACTGCATAACAAGTGATTCTTATAAATTTCAGTGTCTCAAACAATATATAGAAATACTTAGCACCAGAAGCTCTTAGACCAGTAAACTGCGGTCTACCACCTGGCAATTCCTTGCTGGTAGTCAGGAGAAGCCTAACCTAGCCTCTTATTTACAGCTTTCTTTTTGCATAAGAGAGTAAGGAACCTTTTCCAGTTAAAGCACAGTATTTGTCACAAAGGACAGAGGTTTATTTTCAGCCCCTTTTAGATGAGCCCATGTGATTCTCTGGGCTAGTCAGAATTTCCCTCAGCATCCATTTTGCTATCTGTAAGACAGGACCTTTCTTTTTACCCCATTTCATCTGTTTTATCTGCATAAGACACAGGTTCTTCAGAGTGCGGACTATTGTTTTACTAACCCTAGACACAGAACTGCCCTTGTGTACTCCAATGAAGATGACAATTCAGAAAGTAGTGGAAATTATCTCTTGCCAGTGGAGCCTCAAAACTGCACGATTTTGTTGAATATCTGCATTAGCTACAGTTATCAAAAAAAAAAAACCAAACCCATGTGTAAGAGCCTTGCCCTTGCTCTATTGCCCAGACACTCATTGAGATGCTGTAAATGCCACCACAGCCCAAAACTGATGCTACATGAACATGTGATGAATGGCACCTTAACTTTTACGTAAAAGTACTTATCTCAAATGTATGTAGAGACAATACAGGTGATATATTGGTTTGTCATACACAAGATGACAATTATGTTTTATAAAATGCAATCAAGAGAAAGAAGAGGCAAGAACTTTTCGGTATGAATGCGATATACGTTTAAAGAAATTTCTGTCTATCAAACAGCATAAGCCCTTAAATAGTTTTAATTATTGTTTCTTTAACGAAAGTTATCATACAAGTAAACACTAAAGTTTGTCAACGCTTTAAGTGATTATTTGCCCTTCTGGAATTACTGCCATGATTTGGTATTAATACTTCTCCCACCACAAACCACATTCAAAGCGTAACTTTCAGAAGTATTAACTATTTCAGAAACTATTCGGCTTTTAAAAGTGGTGCAATGAAATCACAGTTACCACTTTCAGAAGAGGTGTTTCTGCCAGCAAATCTCACAGCTATGGGCAGCAGAGGAATTGGATCTTCATTTATGCTTTCTCTCTTCTTTACAGGAAACAAGATTTTAGAATAGGCCAGTCAACACATTTAACAACTATAGATTATTACAAGTGGAACAGGTAATACGCTAAAAAACTGTCTCATGTAAGGATTGTTCAAGCAGACATTACCATCTTTTAAAACCTTATATCAGATAGTAAAGGCTCGAGGAACTCACTAACCGATTCACCACCTCTGACTTCGGTCACATTCAGTGGCCCCAGACATGAAACTTGAGGGTACAGCTGCTTTGTGCCACCTACGGTCCTGCCTGGCAGGAATCCCAACAGTGGTACCTTGGAGAAGCAGGCTGAAAAACAGATGTTGGCAAAAACGGCAACAGAGGAGCAGGAACAAGGGGTAGATGATAAATTTATGTGTGTGTATATATATATATATATATTTCCTACATGGAAAAAAGGTAAAACAAAGCAATGGCAATGGTATGGACAGTATTCACACCAGAGAACTTCACATGTAGGACATTCATCCCCCAAGTGTCTGCTCTGGTTCTGAGATGAAAGTCCTGGAAAACCTAAACTAGGCTCCAATACTCAATGTGCCTTTGGAAAGAATCTTGCTCTTATCCACAGAGAACAGAGACGTCCTACTGAAACTCATTTTTTGTATTTGAAGTTACTGTTTGGAAAAACACTTCCAAAGTAGCACTTGGAAACTGTCCAGGGACTTGGTGTCTTTGTGGGAAAGGGTATAAACTGAAAATAGCATTCCTACCCCTCGAGGTAACTGTATTAGTAGTTGAGAGTTCCTGACCCCAGCCTTCAAGAAAAGATGTCTGTGAGCCCAGGGGTGATCCAAGAGAAGCACCTGTCCATGAAAATCCTGCCCGCTACATTTCTTACATAAGCGTCATTAATGTTAAATACACAGTTGTCTTTCCCCAAGTTGTTCCATGCTCTGCTGCTAAACAGTTATGCCAATATACCAAGTAGTCACCAGGGCAACCACTGGTATCTCGCACATTCTTCACACCCCGGTGACTGAAATAAACCCACTTTTTAAATTTGTCCACAATTATTTACTCAGTCTCAACTAAAAAGGTAAGACTAAAAGAAAGATGATGAGACAGAAGTAATTTTGTCGCTTAAAACCTACAGCATAGTCACTGTAGTTGCCTGAAGAGTTCTTCTCTACTTTTGAAAGAAATAGCAAAGGGACAATTTACTTAGAAAATCAGAATATTCATGTCAATTCCAATATTCCTTGTGCTATCACAGATTCTAGAAATGTAAAGCAAAATAAAAAATAGCCCCACAATTGTTAGTATAATTGGGTATTAAAAGTTATTTTAGTGTTTCTCTGTGGTTTTATTTATTAGAAAGTAAAAAAAGCAATTACCACACACCCAGAACATTAAAGAAAGGGCACTTCAAAAATCCAAATCTTAAAATCACACAAAAGCATAGCATAGTTTACACTTTGTAACTTAGTTGCTGATCAGAATCAGAAGACAGACAGACAAGAAAACAGCTTTGACAGTCTTTTTTCCCCTCTCTCCCATTTGGTCTCACAATCAGTTTGAGAAGATCCCGAGGCTTCTCTAGGATAAACGAGCATAGTCATCATTCTATCAGTAAGGATCACTGGGCTACAGTTTCCTTCTGCCCCCATCCTAACTTCACAGTACTTATCACAGCTCAAGACATAATGTCTGCAAATAGCCAAATAAAGACTACAGCTGAAGGTAAAAGACCAAAACCACAAGAAGTGTGGTTTTGCTCCATGCCTAATTTCTGTAATCAGCCCCATTAAATAAAGAAAAATCAGCATAAACACCAATGGAACCATTTCTAAATAAAGATGTCTGTTTGAATTACCTTATATCACTTCAAGTAAAACTCCTTAATCTGCATTTGGGATTAATGTAAAAAAAAAAAAAAAATCAGATTTAGTTATTGTGATACGGTTTCAACGCAACATTTTTTTCACTTCATCACTGTCAGCAAAATTAAGTGGTTCCAAACAAACAGGATTCTTAGACTTAAAGGTTGCTGGATTAATTCATCTACTGTTTAAAGTAACATAGCATTTAAAGAGTGAGAGTGATCAGTTAAAACATGTCAGTAATTTATAGTCCTTAGAGTTCATGAATTTTAAAACCAGTCATGATTGTCCCCTGAATTAATCATCTGTTAGGGTACCTAGTAAAAGACAAGTTGTCCCATATCAGTGGAATTTACTCATATGTATAAAGATATCTTCAATAACAAAGAAGAATCTACTTTGGTATGACAGACCAGACATCCTACCACACAGAAGAAAAAAACCTAAAAATGTTTATATAGTGTACAGACATACTACTGTGAAGCTCATTACAACTTTTAGGGAGATGCATTATATCAATTCTTTAATTCCTACATTTAACATCCTACAAATGTTTACTTTAGTCATCCAGTACCTATGGGCTTACATAAAATACTAAAAAATTGCCATCCATCTACTATTCACTATTGGTCATTGCCACTGTGTACATCATGGGAAAAAGTGGTTGGTTGGGTAAATACCATAACAAACATCCAATATTCTTGTTGAAAAATTAGAACAAAATATCTGAACGTCCCCCAGTTGTGCCATTCCAAGAGAAGCAGTATGAAAGGATCCGACATAGGGAAATCCAAGATCTAGTACCCACCAAACAAAAATAAATAAATTACTGAGTGACCTGAGGCAAGGAAACCACTTAACCTCTCCACAATCCCATCTTTCTGTTTGTAATAATGATCTTGCCCCTATCACAAGAAGAAACCGGGAGCACTAAGTAATTTTGTAAAGCACTTAGGTTTTTTTAAAGTGAAATGTTATGAAGATATAGATTATAATTTGTAGAGCCAAAGCCCTCTGGAAGGTAGCACAGCAAACTCATTATTACAGAGAATAGGACTTAGCACTTGCATTTAGCTGACAGATGTACAAAGAAAAAATCATAAATAGCCAAGTGACTACTAACCCAACAGCTGAATTGCTGAAAGCATAAGGCCAGCATTCATTTTCACTGAAAAAATCCTATCTGGATATGAGTTTTCATTATCTTTCATAAGCATGTTATTTTCTATCGTGCCTTGGTACCATGGCAATTGAGAACTATACAAGTCATCTGCAGATTCTGGCAGCACTGGAATTTGACATTTGCTACTTATAAAACACAATTTGGGAATGTTCTGGAGTATTACAAGCAGCTTTGTTCAAAATAAAAATGCGACTGCCTGGAGAATGATTCTTTTTGGAGAACAAAGCAGTGAAGCAGCTCTTTCTTTTTATAACCACAGGTCTTGTCCACTTCTTCTTGGCCCAGCTGGTAGCACTCTCCTGAGAAGAGAGGGTCAGCAAATATTGCTCTGTCCACAAGCAGAAACACAAACAGGTCAAGAAGAGGGTTCAGTTGGTGAGAAAGCTACAATGAAGGAAAAGATCAAGGAAGAATGAGTCATGAGATAAGGGAGTGAATACACTTGTGAAAGGGGAAGTAGAGCATGTAATGCTGCACGACATGACCAGTGAGTTCATACCAGAACTACCAGTGCAATCAGGCCCAAATGTGAAAGACGTCCTTCAACACTCACCCTTCCCTGTAACCACCAGCACCAGTACTTTGGTTTGAACATTTGATGGGCACAGCTAAAAGAGCCGCAGAAGAGCTTAAGTAAGATAGAAAAATAAAGGAGAAGAAACAAAGGACAAGAAATAGAGTAACAGTCACACAAGGAAGGACAGAAGATGTGAGGAAGAACATTATTGTAAAATAGGCAGTTATTTTCCTGTCCTGATGATCTGTCAGTTCTCCCTGGTGACCTCCAGGGGTAACTTGCTCAACTGTGCCCCAGAACTATAATTGGTATTCTTGGGTATTATTTGTTCAGCTTTATTTTAACACAGAGATTGCCAGAAATGCTAGCTACGAACTAACAAATGCAACCGAAAACAGAGCTCAGAGACTGAAAGTGGTATCTGGGGATATGGTGTGCTCTTTGCTGTACCTACCACATACTTATCATACATCTCCCACAGATCATTTCAAAGGCACTCTCCAAAAATGGCTGGTTTATTTCTGAAGTTGAAGCTGATGTTAAACCAACTGTCTATGTCATATGGAAGAAGGCAAATATAAAAAGGTCACTGAAGTGCCAGATGGAGGAATTTTTGAACTGGAAGCTCTGACATTAATTCTCTGTGTTTGTCTGAAACACTGAGTTCAATGAGCAGATTAAATGTCTGCTGAATTGTCAAGTGAGAAACAAGTCACTCTCACAGAAAGGCCAACTGATCAGACCTGGAGTAGGAATCCCAGGATCATACAAATCTGAAAAGTTCAAACACCTCATTCAAGGAAAAATAAAGTTTTATACTGGAAGTTATTATGGGCAGTGCTCACACAACTCTTTCTTCTCACCACCACTCCACCCCTGCCAGACTTGCAAATATGTCGCATATTTATTCTGCTAAATTAACAGATAAGTGTTAGAATAATTACTGAATCAACCACAATCCTGGAGTTAGGAATTACTGCACATGATTGTATATCCCTTGAACATGGGAAGGTGGAGCTGAGCATTTCTAAATTTTTTTGTTTTCTCTGTTCATAGCACAGCCTAACTTCAGAAAAGTGAGTTTTCAGTTCATTAAAGTAGGTGTTCCTCTCCTTGCAGGAAAAAAGGTCTGATTTTGAAGAGAACCTGGATTAGATTTTAGGTCGATAAAAGCCCACATATGTCCTCAAAGTAAAACCCTGTTCTGTGATAACAGTCATCAGGAGGAGTCACCTAAGGACAGGGTCTCAGCTAAAGGTCTTGCAGAAGTCCTGACAGCCTGTAACATACATGAAAAGAGACAGAAACTCAACGGAGCTGATCTAAAGGGGCATTTTGCTCTATTTCTGTACTTATGCCTCAAAATACAATAACTGTGTTAGCTAATAAAGCCTGGCAAATAAATTCTTCCTTTTACTTGTATGATGCTCAGGTTTCCCTCAAAGTAAGCGGCATGTAATAGGGCATTCAAGGTATTCCTGCAGTTCAAACCGGGCTACTGCTTCCATTAACCTGGTTCAAGAGTTACTGCATCCCAAAGCAGGTGGGTCATTCCTTCAGTGAACCAAACAGGAGGGCAGAGGAGCGGACCAGCAGAGGTGTTGGTGTGGGAGAGGCGGCTTCCAGCACCAGGCACCAGCCAGCGACTCCTTGGTAACCAGCAAAGTGGTGGAGAAAGTGTCTGTGCATAAACACTCTCCCATGAAATTGTGACAGGTGGTTTCTATACTCTTTTACTTAGTTACCCATTTGTATCTGTTGTCTATCCTCCTCTGTAACCATATGAACAGCATTTAAAAATAAAGATTAAAAAAATATTTTCAATCCCTTTCCCATATCAGCCTCCTGCTCCAACAGATGGCTGCATGCACTAGTGCAAGTTCATACAGTTTTCTTTCCATAAGCACATTATTAGTAGTTCTGTACGAACATTAATATTAAGTCTTTCTGAGTTTACAGGTTTATAATTTTATTCTATCCTCCAACACTCCCCTCAATCATGAATTTATCAAAGGCGTATCCATAAATGCAGTAAGTCTTCCCACTGCCACATTCAAGTGTGAGAAATCTTGAGAGACTTGACAGCAAAATGCCTATTCTTGCTAAATTCTGGGGCAGTGTTGGTAAGGTTTTTTGAGAAAATAAATGGTAAACAATTCCATTACTTGAAAATAGGTTCTACCTCATTCCTTTAGGCTTCTTTGCCTATCCTAGCAAGTCTCTTGATTCTTTCACAGGCACCATCAAGTACTTCTGTTGCAAAATAAGAACAATAGTTGTTCTCCGACAAGCAGGGACTACAACAAAAATACTGCTATTGGTCAGATCTGGTCATGCAACTGATAGTATAAGACTAAAGCCCAACTCCTCAACTAAGAAGTCAGCTAAATTCTATTTGGTGAGCCTGAAGTCAGATGAAAGTAACGAGATATGATGAGATAAAAACTTAATTTATAATTATAATGAACCAGAGAGTGTTTTTCAGACTGAAAAGTCAGACAAAGATAGTTTAACAACTCAAGACTGACCTTCATATATATGCTGAAAAGCACTTTTCTTATAAAAAGAAAAAAGTAACGGGATGGGTTACACAATTGTCTTTGCAAAACACATGCATTTTCAGGTGGAAAAGTCTTACAACCATTTTCTTTCAGGTATGACAACCACCTTCATTGCACTGAAGCAGCATGCTGTATCATCCTTTACAAATCAATGGGTGTCTCACATTCTCTTCAGCAGGCTATTAAAAAGGGCTTCCCAAGAAATAATTCAAGTCTAGAATGGTAAACTAGTTTGGCTCTTCTTCCTTCATTCAGGCCAATTCCTTCATTAAAACAAAACAAAACAAAAAATTACTTCATTCCCTTCCCTTTTCTCTGCATTTGTTCTTTTTTCCTTCCTTCTCTTCCAAGGCTCCTTTTTTACTATCTTTAGCAAAAGCTAGAATAAAAACTAGGTAATGAGAGTTCTTTATTTTATTCTGCTAATGCATTTCAAAGTTTCATTCAACTACCGAGAAAGAAATCTCTTCTGCTTTTAGATGCTTCGTCTCTGAGGTCAACAACCCTACAGTTTGAGAAATGCAGCTTCCAAGGCAGATCAATGTCACAAGGAAAGACAAGCTCTCTGAGCCGTTCTAGATCTGCTCTCTTACATATTATCTTCCAAACCACTGAATTTGACAAGGTAACTTCTATCAAATCAGCACGGTAAAAAGGTACAGACAGAAAAGGAGCTTCAACTTCGTTATTATTCTCTTGTGCAAGTACTCTTCAGAGATTTGAATAACCTATATTACAACTTGGTTTCCCAGAAATCTTAATAACAGCCACCCACCTTTCTGCCATTGTTTTCTTTCATGAAGTTTGAGAGTTTAGGTGAGGATGACAAGTCCAGCTTCATAAACAATTAAATGAAGAGAGTCTTCATTTGTGTTTCAATCTCATATACACCTGATTTCTTCTTTTAACTTGTTCTTTTTCTTTTTCCTTTTCCTTTTTTTTTCTCCTCAAATAAATGACCTGCTTACAGAATTCTACAAAACTTGAATGAAAAGTCTTAAAGAAATTTTCTACCAGCTACTGCAGGTTTGTCAGACTTGCAGTAGCACAATAACTTTCAAAGCAAAAAGGTGGAAGAAAGCACCATGGAACTTGCCTCTAAGTACATAGTGTGTCATGCTGGAAAAAAATAGCAGAACCCCTGCAGACATATCATGTCCCACAATTCAGAATTTTGTCAGGGGGTTGTAATGAAGATTATAGCATCCGAAGTTATTCAGAATGTGAAGAACACTCCAATATATCTTTTCTTGCAAAGAGGTGTAAAACTTAAGATGGAGAGGTTTCAAATTGGTAGTGAGAAGAGCTCATCATAAGGAGAACGACTGTAATTTTATAAGAAGAATTCTTTGAACAGCATAAAGATAATACTCAATTTTAAAAAAAACCTAGGCATTTCAACCGAGAAGTGAAAACCACTGCTGCTGCTTTGATGTGTTCAAGCAAAAACATGTGCTGCAGTAGAGTTATGACTGTGCTCAGATCAACTCCAAAGAAAAAGCTATAACAGCACAAAACAGCCAAGACTTCTGTAGTTGGTGGCAATCTGCACCTCCAAAGCTGTGAGTTCATCTTGAATAACTTTCAGTGAACAACAAATCCCAGGAATCAAATGGGTCAAAAATCACATCTATTGTTAAAGTCAGAACATCAGTGAGAAGTCCTTGAGCCTCACGGCACATTGAGCTTCTCGTAAAAATATTTCACAAAATTGAAACTGACTGCGAGTATTTTGCGTGACTTTTCATTCACGGCTGACTACCAACAGTATAATCACATTTTATAATTGCATAATTTTATGCATCTGGACTACTTTGCCAAATATGGGGAATTTCTCGCTAATTTGAAAGTTACTGGTGGTGGCTCCACTGCTTTCCCAGGCAGCAGCAAAACCAACCACTCCCATCATTAAGCTCTAGAACTTTCCAAGACAACTCCTCTGCATGACATTAAAATAACATTTGTATAGCCAATATTTATCAACAAAACCCATTTGTTCATTAAAATATCCATTAATTACAGGGAAGTCTGGGCAAGCGTAATTTACACATATTCTCTACAAGTTTAAATACATTTTCTTTGCACTTACACAAACATTTCATAAACTGGGAGAGAATGTATGCAAATGTTCTAAGCCTATAGACTGAAAAGCATCAGAAATGAACTAAATGAAGCTGAGCTTTCACCATATCTTAACAGGTATTATGCTTTTGTCTAGTGTTTTTATCCCCTCACTGCTTACTCGGCAACATTGGTTCAGGTAACTTGTATACGACTTAATATTAAATTAGAAACATCCTACGTGGCAAAACTAAAATACAACTAACATGAATCTTAGAAAATTTCCAGGATGAAATCATAAAGACTGGGTCAAAAGCTTGCTGATATGACGTTTGTTACGAGCTGAGATTACATTTATATAATGTCTAGCTGAAGTTTATCATAAATCTTTTTCAATCAGAAGCTGCAATAGATCTCCTAGTCTGCAGGATGAGATAGCAAGTTCTGCTGTAGCATTAACCTACCCAAATTCTAAAAATTTTTGTAAAACAAAACAAAAATCTTCATCCACACTTTTCACACCATTTCTGACTAGTGCACCATCATAGAATAAGACAATTAACAGATAAAACTTCCAGCTTCTGCATCATCTTTGAGCCAGTCCAGAACTGAGACCAGAACTTTAGAGAAAGAGCATCCACCCAGGAATATGACAAACAAAAGAGCAAGATCACAATACTACTTCAGTTCACCAGCAGCAGAGGGAAAAGCCTGAAAGTTATTTTTACAGAGGCAAAATGATCTGTTTATGTTGTTGATTCAAAAATCTTGTAACACAAAATCACCCCCCTGAATTCAACATTTAGCACTATGCTAAATCCAGAATTATATCTATGCTTGCAGTAGGGAGTGGAACAAAAGGTATCAGTGAAAAATATGCCACACATGAAAGAGATGTATATAATCAATAATTCTGACAATATACAATAAACTTATCTCAAAGGGAAAAAGTAGTCACAGAAAAATATTTACCAAACTATACCAAAACCCAGAAGTCATCATGTACATAGAAGAAGCACTTCATGACTCATGGAGCTGCTGCTTGCATAAGTTGTCCTAATGTTAGTGTTATGATAGTAGGACTTAAGAAAATAAAGTCCTTAAGAGTCTGTTCCTTAACTAACCAAGTTTCCATTCACGTACCTTCCTGCCAGGGTATCAAAAGACGAACCTAACCAAAGATGTTGGAAGCCAATCTGGACCTACCTAAGGGAATACAAACTCAGAAAACAATATTTAACCTGCTCTTTCTGATTTAAGAACACTAACTACATTTTTCTTTAGTTCAGAAGTAGGCTTTGGAGTACCAGTATTTCACGGTCTCTCTGTTGTTTCAATTAATATTTGCCAGGATACTCTCCTTCATTTCAGCATGGTTTGTAAGCTGTAGTAATCATTACATCAGTACCTGAAATATTTAGGAAAATTTTAACACTAGTATTACAAAATTTAATTTACAAACCACGCACAGCACCACCTGACACCTGAATATTTTGCCAGGACTTGAAAGGGAAATAAGTCCAACAAAGCTGTCTGGATCTGCTTGGCAGCTCCTGTGAGCTTCCAGGGGCACATCTACTCTCACGCGGATAGAGAAGTCACCAAAGCCGACAGCCTGAAGCCTCAGCTGACCCAGGCCAAGCATTTCCACAAGCTCTCAGCCCAGCAAGTCCCTACTGACCACGCAGGTCAGGCCAGGACAGCACGTCCAAACTGGTGTGAGGTAAAAGCTTGGTGGCAGCCAGCACCATGACGGGATTTCCCCTAAGGGACATCGTCTGCTACCTCAGGCAGCTGGAGCCCAAGGGAGCTGTGTGACCCGCTCTCCCAGTGCCCAGCCAGCCACCCCTTGGCATCAGCTGGGCACACTGGTGCTGAGTGGGGCCTAATCTCAGGCACTTTCACTGGTACTATCCATCTTCTTGTCTGGGGGTATCTGGGAGAAACAAGAACCACCTGCCTGAGGCAGAGTCCCTGCTTGGAGCTCCGCTTTTTAAATAGCCCACCCAGGCTTACGGTGTGAGGGGGAAAATGTTAACAACTCTGTGTGTATGTTTGGTGTTAGGGATTTTTTTGTTTGGTTTTGTTTAAGATTTGCTCAGCAAAATAACTTTAAAAGACACAGTTAGGTGACCATTTTTGCTATGGGACTTCAAAGGTCGGCTAATTTCCTTGCACCAGGACGTGACACTGATGATTTTTAGCCTGCTCAACTCCAACTTTTTGAAGTCAGAGACACCAAGGAGACTATAGCAAACATTCACTCCTCAGGTAAGCTCTTATCTCCCGCTGTGACAGGCGTCAGCCCCGCTACAAAACTGATCCACACAGAGAAGACTCTCATCTTTACAGAGCACTCGGCACTAACCACCTATTAAACTATGTATTTCTTCCATTCCCCATATGCATTCTTAACTTTTGGCCACATTTTCCACTTTATATATTTTTTTTTCCCTCTAGTTAATTTCAAATCTGTGTTTAACTAAATGTTACCATAGGGAATATTGTTTACCAATAAAAAAATGTACAAAACAATATTGATTTCTTAAGCTCAGAAAACTAAAATGTGAGAACCCCAGACATAGTAGTAACAAAGTGAGCAGAGCTGATGGTTTTACATTTGGGGAGAAAAAAAAAAACAACACTTGGAGGAAGAAAGCTGGACGAAGCAACAACTTTCACATATATATATGTAGATGAAAAAATATCACTTAGAAATACCCTAATTTAAAATTTACTTTAAAAAATCACACGAATCTAAGAGTTTATGGACTTTCATTTCTTGTACAACATGAGAAAAAACACAAATGGTTGGATTACTTCTACGCATTAAACAATGGCAAATGCACTGAAGGTTTGCAATTTATTCATAGTTATAACAATATAAGCAAAGGAAAACTTCCATTAAAAATGTTTGCAGCAGAAATAATGATTGTAATAGAAACATTCAAGGTTATTCTTGATTTTTTAAAAAAAAGCATCTTTACTTTCTGAGATATAACTATGGAAATTAAGTTCCTATAAAGTGTGAAACAGCCCACTTCACATCACTTGCATTGCAGTACATATAGTGTCACACATTTAGAAAACAATTCTTTTAAAATAAGGAACTCCAGCAAAATAATAATGAAATTTTCAGAAAATAATTGAGATAGGAATGAACCTTCCCCCTTTAATCATAGTCAGTGACTAAAAAGAAAAACCCCTTAATTGGCAAGTACAGAAAAAGCAAGCACAAATTGCTGTCAAACTAGTTATTTGATCCCACATTGATATACAACTGATCCCTTCTTGGAGTATAATTCACATACTGCTTAAAGTATAAACATGCTCCTCTAGAAATAAAACCCTCTGCTTCTGTCCTTAACTAGTAATAGCAAAAACCATACTTCAGCACTCTATCATAACTACCACTGTTGGTTTCATTTAAATGCTAGAGCATATGGTGAAATATTTTTTTTGTTCAGTTACACCGGATTTCTGTTGAGATTAATATATGGCTTGATCTACAACTGAAGCACACTAGCTGTCAGTAAAGTCATCGAAAATAATTCAAATTCTTCCATACAATACCCACGTTTCAATCTTTCTGTACTGTACTAATCATAACTGCTGCTATTTTCCTCCTCTCTTTCCCTGAACACACTGCTGCCCTAAGCTTTCATACACTGAAATATTCCACTAAGATCCAAACCACTGCCAACACAATCCTACATGAGCATTCAAGACTGATTACTTAAAATGACCACCTCATTTTTTGTTTTCTTAAATAAAGATAGCATGCAAGAGAAATAAAATAATCCCAGAGGTTAACAAGGCAAAAAGATATTCTGGTGTCCATGACAGAGCATGTATTTATAAAGGATCATTTTAATTTTATTTTCCACCAAGAAGCAAATCTGTAACATATAAAGACATTTATTCAGATCTTGCAAGATGCACAGACTTGTTAGCAGAGATGAAAAAGTGGCTGATCACGTCCTTCACTCACTCGTCCCAGAGGGCGTTCAGCCAAGCATACATCGGAAAAAATTGCCCATACTATCCTCTTAATACAATAATAAGTAAGGCTGCCGGAGAGAGAAATACCAAGCTGTATCGAGAAAAGCATCGCTTTTAAGCCTTCCCCTACCTTTTCCCCGGTATTTACAAGCCGCAGGCAGTGCTGCCGGGGAGTCTCACCAGGGTGGCTGCTGAGAGGTCTCATGTGGCGTTCCCAGCTTCCCACCGCCTCCCTCTGCCTGGATTTTAAGCATTCCCGAGAAAACCCACCCTGACATGCACAGAATGAATCCTGCTCAAGTTGTAAGCATGTGATAACTGGGTTTTGGGTTGAAACAGGAAACTCCAGTACGTAATTAATCCCAGAGATTTAAACAAGACCCATCTTACCGTTTTGCTGTTGCCGAGATCAGGTTAGATTCACCTGCAACTCTTTGGCATCTCTCTAGCAATGTTAGTGTTTGCAGTCAGGCCGGGCTCATTCAGCAACTGAATTCACAACATCTTTCTGCACTAGCAAGCTGAAATGGTACGGCTGTACTACAGCTAAGAAAGGGGGAAATCTAAAGCAGAAAACAAAGAAATCCCTCAAGACAGGGTAATCCCAGCAGAGTAAAATATGAAAGGTACAGATGAGCACCAAGGGTACAATATTTCTCTGTCTGAATTTCACCAGCAATACCATGCTCTTCCCAAAAAGATTTTTTTTTTTTTTATATATATGATGGACTTGCCTGTGGAGTTCCCAGAAAGGCAGAGTATCCAGGCTCTGCAGCAGCATTGCAGCCAAAGTAACCATGCATATGCTATCTAGGCAATTTACAGCAATCTTTTGGAAAATATATTGATTTACAATGTAACATTGCCTCAACCCAGTACAGAACTGTAGCCAAAACAGTTAATGATGAGTTCATAGGAATTAAGGGAAAAAACTCAACATTCAATCAAAAGGATGCAAGTAATCATCCCCAACTCAATTACATCCCAGAATTGAAGGAAATCAGCAAGTTCTTGAGTGATGAATGATATTAAAACCATAACCTAAGGGCATCTGGAAATAGCACTATGAATGCCACTGTCCACTTTTACACAAACAACAAACATGAAAAAGCATTTTTAAATGTATTGAGCCAAAATATGCCCTCTGAAGTTAATCCTAGCGTCGTAAGGATGAAACATAGTATTTAATTTATGAACATATTAAATATGCAAAGCTGTGAGTAAGCGACAGACACCTACTCTGTGCTGGGAAGCTACTGCTCAGCCCAAGTGAGCTTGGGCGTAGTACGAGGGAAGAGGGCAGCAGGAGCAGACCCTCCAGGAGGGCTTCTCCAAAAGGGAGGCAGCAAATCTTCTCCATCTCCTACTCCTACAGCAGCCCCTGCTGGCCTGTGCTTCAGATGGCTCCTGGCTCCCCAGAACTCTCCTGGGGTTGGGGGAGCATTGGGCAGCTCAACTGAGATGACATCCTGAAATATGCAGAAATATTTTTCTTTTTTACTTAATGAGGAGGTGCAATGGGACCAGCAGGTGAAACACAGCCCTGGCTCACACCCTGGGCAACCCCAGTGACCCATGTCACAAGACCAACAGAAACAGGCTCCCCCATAGAGTCTCACTTTGAAGAAAGCAGGGCATGCTTGAACTCCACACATTTGCTCAAGTCTCACCACAGCCATCAAGTCTTAAACATGTGCTTAAATACTTCTTGACTCAAGGTTCATGGCTGAATCTAGCATCAGTGGCTTCAGTGGCAATAAAACTTGAATGGCATGAGCAAATTCCATGAGAAGCTCCCAAAATAAAGTACAACTTGTTATTTTTTCCCTTCATCTACTTCCCAGCCTTAGTCACAGAGGGATGTTCCAGAATGCTATTCAGTTTCTTAGCTTGGTTTCCAAGCAGATAGAAGGCTTCACTTCTCCCAAAAAAAGATGACTTCTGCTCCATAGGCCCAAATATTCTTCTCAGGTATCTCAAGCATCAGGGCCCAAAGAAAGCATGAAAAAAAAGCTTCCAGTTGAAATGATGAGAAAATGCATTCAAAACACTTACATTTCTTGCCCTTATTCTGTCAACTTCAAATCTGCCCAAGGATGAGGGAGAACAGGACAGAAGGATCCTCAGAAAAAAAAAAAAAGCTGGTAAGAACCTACAAAGCGAATATGTGCCAAAAAGACAGGCATCATGTCAAAGGAAAGTGGTGGAGAGCCATGGGGTAATGAAACACAAAAGGCAGCCAGAAAAACAGGGAACTGCGTTCCAGAAGCAAGCAAGGTGTTGAGCCAAGGCACAGAGACCAAGAACAAGCCAAACAGCCTACAAAGTAATGGGACCTGACTCAAAGAAGCCAAATCCTTCCTTATTTTAAAGTTTATTACTTTCACTGCGGTAAAAAAATCTGACTTGACTGCATTAAAGCCCTTCTTGTTGCCTTTGACATCCCTCAAAAGATTCTATTCCAGTTGAGCTTTGGCTTTCCTAAGTGCACCTCTGCATGCCTGGAAGATGTCCTTCGCAGTTACTTGTCCCCACTTCCACATGCTGCATACTTCCTTTTTACATTTGAGGCTTGTTAGGAGCTCTTTGTTCATCTATGAAGGCTTAACAGCATTTTTGCTTGACTCCTACTATTCTTATTCCCCTCCTTTCCCTGTGCTAGCCCCCTCCCTTCCCCTACTCCCAATCTCATTTGCAGACAGTGGTTGAACACAAATTTGTGCTCCGCTGCTGCCCATGGTACCCCAGAGAGGACTGGGAAACCTGGCTGGCAGGCAAAGGCTGTGTAGAGCAACAACAGGAATCGATGTACCACACAGTGCCCCCTGCACCATGGTGCTGGTTTGTTTTCCAAGGGGGTAGGAATGTAGCTGAACTAAACCTTGTGAGAGGGGTCAAAGACAACAGAAAGAGCTTCTTCAAATACACGGCAGATAAAACTAACACTAGAGGCAATGTAGGCCCACTGATGAATGGGGTGGGTGCCCTGGTGACAGAAGATACAGAGGAGGCAGAGTTACTGAATGCCTTCTTTGTCTCTGTCTACTCTGCCGGAGGCTGTCCTGAGGAGCCCCGTACCCCTGAGGCCCCAGAGGAAGGCAGGGCAATGGAGGAGTCTGCCTTGGTGGGTGAGGACTGGGTTAGAGAGCAATTAAGCAATCTGGACATCCATAAATCCATGGGTCCAGACGGGACGCACCCGCAGGTGCTGAGGGAGCTGGCTGAAGTCATTGCTGGACCGCTCTCCATCATCTTTGCTAAGTTGTGGGAAATGGGAGAGGTGGCTGAGGACTGGAGGAAAGCAAATGTCACTCCGGTCTTCAAAAAGGGCAAGAAGGAGGACCTGGGTAACTATAGACAGGTCAGCCGCACCTCCATCCCTGGAAAGGTGATGGAACAACTTATCCTTGGTGCCATCTCAAGGCATATCAACGATATGAGGGTCATTAGGGGCAGTCAACATGTCTTCATCAAGGGGAAGTCATGCTTAACCAACCTCTTAGCCTTTATGAGGACATAACGAGAGGGATAGATGATGGAAAAGCCATGGATGTGGTCTATCTTGATTTCAGAAAAGCATTTGACACAGTCTCCCACAGCATCCTTGCTGCTAAACTGAGGAAGCATGGACTGGATGATCAGCTAGTGAGGTGGACTGTGAAATGGCTGAAGGAAAGAAGCCAGAGTTGTGGTCAGTGGGGCAGAGTCCAGTTGGAGGCCTGTATCTAGTGGAGTGCCTTAAGGGTTGGTAGTGGGACCAGTACTATTCATTACATTCATCAGTGACTTGGATGAGGGAAGAGAGTGCACTGTCAGCAAGTTTGCTGATGACACCAAACTGGGAGGAGTGGCTGACACGCCAGAAGGCTGTGCTGCCATCCAGCGAGACCTGGACAGGCTGGAGAGTTGGGCAGGAAAAAATTTAATGAAATATAACAAGGGCAACTGTAGAGTCTTGCATCTGGGTAGGAACAACCCCAGGTTCCAATATAAGTTGGAGAACGACCTGTTAGAGAGCAGTGTAGGGGAAAGGGACCTGGGGGTCCTGGTGGACAGCAGGATGACCATGAGCCAGCACTGTGCCCTTGTGGCCAAGAAGGCCAATGGCATCCTGGGGTGTATTAGAAGGGGAGTGGTTAGTAGGTCAAGAGAGGTTCTCCTTCCCCTCTACTCTGCCCTGGTGAGACCTCATCTGGAATATTGTGTCCAGTTCTGGGCCCCTCAGTTCAAGAGGACAAGGAACTGCTTGAGAGAGTCCAGCGCAGAGCAATGAAGATGATTAAGGGAGTGGAGCATCTCCCTTATGAGGAAAGGCTGAGGGAGCTGGGTCTCTTTAGCTGGGAGAAGAGGAGACTGAGGGGTGACCTCATCAATGTTTACAAATATGTAAAGGGTGAGTGTCAGGAGGATGGAGCCAGGCTCTTCTCAGTGACAACCAATGATAGGACAAGGGGCAATGGGTACAAACTGGAACACAGGAGGTTCCACTTAAATATGAGAAGAAACTTCTTCTCAGTGAGGGTGACAGAACACTGGAACAGGCTGCCCAGGGAGGCTGTGGAGTCTCCTCTGGAGACATTCAAAACCCACCTGGACACCTTTCTGTGTAACTTCATCTGGGTGTTCCTGCTCCGACGGGGGAATTGGACTAGGTGATCTTTTGAGGTCCCTTCCAATCTCTAACATTCTGTGATTCTGTGATTTTATAAAGACATTTCAATACCATTAAAAAAAAAAAAAAAAGTCAAATACATACGGGTCAGGTTTTAAAACGCTTCATGGAAAACAGCTGCAAATACTAGCTTCACATTATCAGTACTCTAAGTCATGCCACCCTTTCATCCTAGGGCAGGCTCCAAAATGCTCTCTGGTACTTGAGAACAGTTTCTCACATATAAGGAGGCATCCTTGGCGCTTTTCACAGTAATATACAGCCATCTGCAAACTGGTACACTTAAAACACAGAGATTACACAATGTGACAGTTCTGGTGGTCAATTACCTAAACATGCAAACCATCATTTACTAACACAGCACAGTGGAAAGAATGCCAGTAGTTACCCCGAGTTCTGTGTGGTCGTGCTTCATATTGTTCAGTTACAATTTGTAAGTAATGTCCTGTTTCCATTAGTCTACATTAAATCACCCAAGACAGAGGAGGGGAGAGCAGAAGCAAGGGAGAAAGGTGGTTAACTGTTCCTCCCTTGCCAGGAATAACCACATTCAGGAATTTGTACAAGTACCATATGTCTACATGAGCCCATTTTCTCCTCACAGGAGAAACTCCACGACTGAGGAGAACCACTGCTTCTCAACACGTACCCTTCCATTTTGACAACTACAGCTTGAATACAAAAGGAAAAGGTAAACACACTTTACAGGTCCAAAACAGTCAGATCTGCAGCATGATTGGCAGTTGATACATGCACATGCCAGATGCAGAGCTTAGTAAGGTATGGAATTTCATAATTATTATACTTTTGAGGAAAGGGAAGATTTGTAGGCCTTTCCACTAG
This sequence comes from Caloenas nicobarica, assembly GCF_036013445.1. NCBI lineage: Eukaryota > Metazoa > Chordata > Aves > Columbiformes > Columbidae > Caloenas > Caloenas nicobarica. Next base: position 24,699,816 of record NC_088246.1, on the reverse strand, counting down.
GGGTGGGCATCTAATTAGATAGAAAACAGGACTCCAATATACTTTAACCTGCAATAATAAACATGCCTTGCTATATAAAAATAAATGAAGTCTTCTCTCTGTCATGTCTCGCTCATACTTGCAAAAACAAACCAAGCTATTACACACAGAATTCTATCTCAGCTAGTATGTGTTCATGCCTTTACAATATTTTCAAATTACACTGTAAAGAATGCCTATCTGGAAAGAATATGAAGCCTATACTAAGTGTCAGGTGAAATAATCTGCATCTTGTTTGCCTAAATTCCTCATCCACAGCTGAGAGACAGTAAGTGACAGCAGAGTCATTCATCTTCAGCATCATACAGTTACATGTGCTGTCAGCAGTAGCAGCATTTCACCACGGAATTGGAGGTATCTTTGCAATACGTGAATAAAATTCTAGACAAAAGAATGCCCATAGTTCCTAAGACTTATGATGTACCTATATATACACATAACCTCATGTTCAGGTGCTAAGTCTTAATGTTACTACTATCTTGTGTAAAAAGTACCACAACCTAGACTACTCAGGAAAAAAAAAAAAAAAGTCGTACATTTAAATCAACATCTCAGTCAATCATTTTTCAAAAAGACCACAAGGAACTTACGCAGTATAAAATTCTAATGTATGCACTTTGCCTGGAAGACAATAAGAATCAGTAAGATGCCTTAGTGGAGTAGTTTTAATTAAACTAACCCATCTAACCCAATCTAGTTGAAGATGTCCCTGCTCATTGCATGTGGGCTGGACTAGATGACCTTTGAAGGTCCCTTCCTCCCTTCCAACCAAACTGTTCTATGATTGTATGACCTATGATGACATACATTTCCTAAAACTACATAGTTGACCAAAAAAAAAAAATTTAGCTAATCAGAAAAATGTAGTAATATTTCTGTGACACAAATTTTAATGATGAATACTAGAGACACGGTTTCACAGTTTACAAAGGTTTTCTTTAGGAAGAGCTAGAAAGAATTAACAATAGCTGTTTAATATATACCAGTATACCTTCCTCAGGGAAGAATCTCTGAAAATGTTTCATTTTCAAGTTACATATATTGCTACACCTCATCTCATACAGCAATGAAACTCAATGAAACCCCATTTCAAAGTCATAGAATTATAGCTAGGAGAAGAAAGCTTTCTATAAATGAATTAAAACTTAATACAAAAAGATGAGTTCACCTTCATCTTTCTCAAGTTTAAATATGCCATGCACTGAAATTCTTGTCTTATTTGACAGCAGTGCATTTTATCTTCCCTTCTTTTTCACTTTGAGATACTCACATGAAAGGCTTTGTTGGGTTTTGTGTGTTTTTTGCTTCTTCCTTATTATTATTTCACCTGATGTCTTTCTACATTGCAAAGGAAAAAACAAATCTCAGGTTTTCTAAATAAAAAAAAAAAAAGATTTATGCACAACATGTAGGCTCTGGTGGTTAAAAAAATATAGACCCAAATCAGCCTCTACATTCCTATGATGTAGACAAGACACTAGAATAAGTTACATGTTTAAAGTATCCACTTTGAAAAATCCATATCTATTCTACTCTTCTTCACTAAGCATTGTTCATTTGAGCCACAATTTCAGTCCCTAAGGCTTTTACTATCTGCTGAGTTTGCCACACAACACAAATGGTGAATTCACGTTATAACAATAGAGCAACCACCTTCAGATGGGAATAACTGTTCACAAACCTTGCGCCAGGATTCAACTACCAACATACAAGTGAAAGACTTCAGCTCACCAGCACTGTTCAGCTGCCTCTGACCCTCTCTTACAGGCTTCATTAGCAAGGTTAATCAAAATTTCTGGTGAAAAATCCACTGAGGAGCACAGCAAAAGATTATGTGGTCTATGAATTCAAGTTTCCTGGTGTCCTCTGTGGGAAGTGTAGAAACTCTATGGAAATAAGCATCCTAAATGATGAAACTCTGAAGGCATCCTGAAAGTGAGATGATATGGCCAACTACCTTAGGCATCATCTACATTATGTTCAGAAAACTAATCAGAACTCTACAGTACACACAGAAACTACTTTTATAGGATACCAGACAGCTAGAGAAGGTGTTCTTGGATTGACTTGAAGCCCAAAATTTAATCTACATTAAAGTTTAATTTATACTGTATTTTCTCAGTGAAGGACAATGATGAATGTTCAGGTGAACTGTGCAGTTAGAAACTATTCCTTCTCTTGCAAAGCAAACTAAAAAAATCTCTGATTATTTCTCACTAAGTAGGAACTACAAAGGAGCTAAAGAAATGTTGCGCAATTATTGTCTCTTCACCAGCATAAATTCAGCTTGTGATCTTACAGGTTACTATCTCATCTTTCCTCAGTCCCCTGTTTTACACTCTAATCAGTTGTAATCTATTACCTTCAGCTCAATGGAAGCTATATTGCTCTTCTAACTGATCATTCTTGTCTTCTCCTTCTGTGTCATCTTCTGTCTCACTTTTCTTACATGATGGCTAATCTTTGATATGATATTTACACAAACAGGATTTCTGCAATAATATTATGGCAGATTTGGTTTGGTTCTCCTTTCTTTTCCTATTGTTTTCTGAAGGTTTACTTACTTTTTAGACTTGTGCTGAACTCTGAGTCCCTATCTTCAAGTTATTATCCAGTGACTCCATAATTCTTATCCAGAATAATGTAATTTGTTTACACTTACCATGACAAATTCAGAGCTGCATTTAAGTTCTTCATATGCATCAGCTTGTACATATCAGCATAAAATGCCATTATTATTTTATCATCCAAACAGTCTAAACGGTAAAATTCTTGGGCAACTTTTGGCAGTTCAACTAACAACAGCTCTTTAAAATGTGCCAATTTTTCATCCCTCTTCCATGTCTTTGTCTTCTACCTGGAGAGTTAGTTGCCATTCCCCTCTAAGTCTCAAAACTGGGTATTTTATCTGTTCTGCAGGTCATACACAACAGATGTGACAAATGTATAAGCATCATGCAGATCACAATGACTGGCAAATCTGATGACAGCAAAACACTAGGTTAGATGGTGATATGCTATGAGATTAAAGAAGTGGCTGACAAAAATTAAATACACACACTCAGGTCATACCCGATTCGAGAATAACCTTAGTCTTCATGATACAATATGAGAAGCACCTGTGAGAAACATCTCACCTCCTTCCAGCTGTATTTGTCTGCCTAATGGACGAGAGTTTCACTGCAGTTGCCCATGCCCTTGTTATTTACTAATTAAATTGGCACAGAATTATGTATATCAAAAAGACATGTGAAACCTCTACCTGATGCAATGCTGAGTCAAATGCTCACAGGAAACAAACAGCAGAACTGCAGGTATTGCACTAATATTTAACTGTTCTTTGGTTAAATACAAAGTGTTGGTTTTGACCTATAAAGCCCTTTAATGTTTGGGTCACTAGCCCCTTGCAGACTGCTTTTCTTGTCCCGTTTTATCTCAGTAATTCAGACAAGAGGGTTGCATTCACCTGGGCATTCTCACTGAAGGGCACTTCGGTCTAGAAGTTGATAAAGCCTTAATGCATGTTGAGCAGCTTATCTATTTTGCCAGGACCTCTTGGGTGAGAAGTAGAAAACATCTCAGGAGGGGCAAGCTGCTGAACACAGAAAACTTCGGAAAGGACAAGGGAGAAATCCTCTTCTTTGTACTAAAAAAGCTATCTCCACAAAATACTGTTAGTGGTGGCACAGCTACAGCAGCTTACCTGTTCACAGAGCATCCATTCTCACAGAGAATTCCACCTAAATATTTTTTTCCTCCTCAGACCACCTTTTTAGCATCCCTGGAGCTAGACTCCATTAGAACATGTTCTTAAAAAGACACCCTGGATATAATCTGCCATACCATCTTATTGTGAAGTAGAAGACCATGGATTTTCATGTGACAGAGCACAGAGTGGCTACACAGGGCTGGAATGGATTTATATATCAACAGATTTGTTCTTTGCAGCTCAAAAGCAAATATGTGGCCTAACAAGAAAATTCAAGAAGCCTCAAATATTTTAATAATTTAAAATTAATTTCAGAGAGGGAAAAGAATTTCCATTACCTTGTTTCAGATATTCAGTAATCTCCTGAATTTCAGCAATAATTTTTAAATTAAACACAATGTTTCAATCTAACAAAATCAAATGCAGATGAAACTTCTCTTGGTTAAATGACATGAAAAAAATACATTGATTAATCTATCTAGCTTATATCTATCTCTCTTGTATCAGGCTGAAGACTGCCTACCACATGAGGAAAGATAAGACATTAAGGCCTATGACAAAAGAGGTGAATGATTCCATAGAATAGACAGGTTGAAGGTTGAGAATGGATATCTTCTTCCACTTAAATCATTGCTAAAGGATTTACAGCACTGTTTCAGGCATTTCAAGTCAGAAAGTCTACAAAACAATGAACATTTACAACTTTACATGAGAGCTTTCTGTAGTATCAGAGGTGGGCCGTTGCTTGCTTCCAAACACTAAGAAAAAAAAAAAAAAACAAACAAACCAAAAAACACTTGTAGGAGTTAGTCATAATATATAAAACCACCATACATTGCTTTAATACTTCACTATTTTTGTTTTGGCTATTCAAGAATGTATCTGAAGTCATAGAATCACAGAATCATAGAATCATTTTGGTTGGAAGAGACCCTCAGGATCATCGGGTCCAACCATAACATAAACCTAGCACTAAACCATGTCCCTAAGAACCTCATCTACACGTCTTTTAAACACCTCCAGGGATGGTGACTCAACCGCTTCCCTGGACAGCCTGTTCCAATGCCTGACAACCCTTTCTGTGAAGAAGTTTTTCCTAATATCCAATCTAAACCTCCCCTGGTGCAACTTGAGGCTGTTTCCTCTTGTGCTACCACTTGCTACTTGGAAGAAGAGACCAACACCCTCCATGCTACAACCTCCTTTCAGGTAGTTGTAGACAGTGATAAGGTCTCCCCTCAGCCTCCTTTTCTCCAGGCTAAACAGCCCCAGTTCCCTCAGCCACTCTTTATCAGACTTGTGTTCCAGACCCCTCACCAGCTTCATCGCCCTCCTATGCACTCTCTCCAGTACCTCAATGTCCTTCTTGTAGTGAGGGACACAACACTGAACACAGGATTCAAGGTACAGCCTCACTAGCACCAAGTACAGTGGCACAATCACTTCCCTAGTCCTGCTGGCCACACTATTCCTGATACAAGCCAGGATGCTGTTGGCCTTTTTGGCCACCTGGGCACACTGATGGCTCATATTCAGCCGGTTGTCAATCAACACGTCCAGATCCCTCTCTGCCAGGCAGCTTTCCAGCCACTCTTCCCTGAGCCTGTAGCATTGCCTGGGGTTGTTGTGACCCAAGTGCAGGATCTGGCACTTGGCCTTGTTAAACTTCATGCAATGGGCCTCAGGCCAATGATCCAGTCAGTCCAGATTCCTCTGTGTGGCCATCCTACCCTCCAGCAGATCAACATTCCTACCCAATTTGGTGTCCTCTGCAAGCTTACTAAGGTGCACTCAATCCTCTCATCCAGATCATTGATAAAGAGATTAAACAGAACTGGCGCCAGTACTGAACCCTGGGGAACACCACTCGTGTCCAGCCGCCAACTGGATTTCACTCCATTCACCACAGCTCTTTGGGCCCGGTCCTCCAGCCAGTTCTTTATCCAATGCAGAGTACACCCATCCAGGCCATGAGCTGCCAGCTTCTCCAGGAGAATGCTGTGGGGTATGGTGTCAAAGGCTTTATTGAAGTCTAAGTGCACAACATCCACAGCCTTTCCCTCATCTACTAGGTGGGTCACCTTGTCATAGAGTGAGATCAGGTTGGTCGAACAGGACTTGCCTCTCATAAACCCATGCTGACTGGGCCTGATCGCTTGTTTTTCTTGTGTGTGCCATGTGATGTTACTCAAGATCATCTGCTCCATGACCTGCCCTGGGACTGAGGTCAGACTGACAGGTCTGTAGCTCCCTGGATCCTCCTTCTGGCCCTTCTTGTAGATGGGCGTCACGTTTGCCAACTTCCAGTCAACTGGGACCTCCCCAGTTAGCCAGGATTGCTGACAGGTAATGGAAAGTGGCTTAGTGGTCACCTCCATCAGCTCCCTCAGCACCCTTGAATATATCCCATCTGGCCCCACAGACTTCACAGAATCACAGAATGTTAGGGATTGGAAGGGACCTCGAAAGATCATCTAGTCCAATCCCCCTGCCAGGGCAGGAACACCTAGGTGAGGTTACACAGGAAGGCGTCCAGGCGGGTTTTGAATGTCTCCAGAGAAGGAGAATCCACAATCCCCCTGGGCAGCCTGTTCCAGTGTTCCGTCACCCTCACTGAGAAGAAGTTTCTTCTCACATTTAAGTGGAACCTCTTGTGTTCCAGCTTGAACCCATTACCCCTTGTCTTACTGTTGGTTGTCACCGAGAAGAGCCTGGCTCCATCCTCGTGACACCCACCCTTTATATATTTATAAACATTGATGAGGTCACCCCTCAGTCTCCTCTTCTCCCGGCTAAAGAGACCCAGCTCCCTCAGCCTTTCCTCATAAGGGAGATGCTCCACTCCCTTAATCATCTTTGTGGCCCTGCGCTGGACTCTCTCCAGCAGTTCCCTGTGTGAGGGAAACACACTTGCGGGTGTCCAAGTGGTGTAGCAGGTCACTAACCATTTCCCCTTGGATTATTGGGGCTTCATTCTGCTCCCCATCCCTGTCTTCTGGCTCTGCACATATCAAACTATTTTGCAGGAGAAGAATGATGCAGCCATGTATCTCTCCTAAAGTACGGTTGCCTTGGTGTTCAGACGCTAACTTCTTCAGAACTTACGCAAGATTAAATCTACTTGCAAAATTTTCTGTGGGAAAAAAACCAAACCTAGTACTATATTTAATTTCTGGCTGATTTAGCAGAAGATTACTATGAAAAGAATTCTTACTGTACTATAAAACAAAGCAAACCCCTATAAATCAGTCATTCTCATAATCTAAGAGGCCCCATGACTATCTACACACAGTTAAAATAATAATAATGTATTGTTTCAGATATTTTCTTAAGAGAAATCTCACATTGTTTTCTAGAAAGGAACAATAAACTCTCAAAAAATGAGGTAGCATGAGCTATGTGGTTGTTGGACAAAATTATGCAGCAGTGAACACAGTTTGTTCACATTCTGGATATTAAGAAACTTCTCTTATCAAGCAGAATCACTGATGCTTGATTTTTCTGTTGCTCTCCCAATTAGTACGATGTCTTCTTAATTAAAACTTAAAAATAAAATCAGTATTACTCCAGCAGCTTAGTCATTATAATAAGATTCCACTCCACTAGACTATTGACAGACATGAGATGAGCATCCATGGCCAAGTTTGCCACCAATTCAAGTGAAAGAGGGAGGGAACCCTGCCCTTCCTTGTCTTCTGCTTCGGTGGGGGCATTCGGAAGCAGAACAGTTGAGAGGCAAGAAGAGAATTGATTGAGAAAACTGTGGTGATACTAACTACTAACAAGAAAAAGCCAAGAAGGAAACTTGCAGCAAGACAGGTACCCCGTTTCCCTGAAAATAAGACCTACCCCAAAAATAAGCCCTAGCAGGATTTTTCAGGATTTTTGAAAATGGTCGAAATATAAGCCCTACTCCAAAAATAAGCCACAGCTACAGTTCATTAAAAAAGTCAATTTAAATAGTGTCCGGGCAGCTATACATGTAAAAAGGTAAGCATCTTTGGGAGCAAAAATTGTGTAAGACCCTGTCTTATTTTCGGGAAAACAGGATACTTGTCATTTTAGTTATGTGCTCTTGGCCATAATATATCTTTTATTTCTGTAAAAAGTAGTTTTAGTTTGCAATCCGAATAATGTAATTGCTGTAACTTTATATAATTTTTTCTCTCATGCTCTCTAGTGTCTGCTATTCAAATAAAGCACTCCATCTTCAGCCAGGTTGTGCCTGCCTCATGTAATGCCAATGAGTAAAAGTATGCCTCCCATGTAACATTAGGCAATCGCTACTCAGCTTTTAAGATGTCACCCAAAGAAAAATAACCCAGCCTACAAACAGATGTATGTGCTCAGCAATAGGACATAAGAAAATGGAACAAAGCTGCATCAGGGGAAGTCGATAATGGACATTAGGGAAAGGTTCTTCACTGAGAGGGTGGTTGGTCACTGGAACAGGCTCCCAAGGGAAGCGGTCATGGCACCAAACCTGTCAGAATTGAAGGAGCATCTGGATGATACTCTCAGTCACATGGTTTAGTTTTAGGTAGTCCTGTGAGGAGCAGGGATTTAGATTCGATGATCCTTATGGATGCCTTGCAACTTAAGATATTCTATGATTCTATGTGTACATCACCATTTTATTGGATAAGGCCCTGTGTTTACAAAACCTTTTACGGGATCAGGAACAAAACAAAAGTTGTACCATAAAAACCAATACTGTATTTAGTTAAGAATGGTAAGTGGAAAAGGAGGTCTAGAACAGGAGAGCATCAAAATATATAAATTACATTTCCCCTAGAGTGTTTCAAGGACAAACTGCAACTTAAAGTTTCACTGAGGAAAGGTTTGAAGGTCTCAGAAATGTAAATGCTGCAGAACAACTCTTTTGAGGTATGATTCCCAACAGAACTGGATGCCTTTGAAAGAATGTATATGCATGAGGTACACTAGCATAACATTATGGCTGCTGCCTGACACAATTTTGACAAAAATGACTGACAACATTCCTGCAATGTTTTTAGAGCTTATAATATTGAGGGCTCATATGTCTAATAGGGTATCTGTCTGTCCTCAGAAAAGGCTGTGGAAATAATTTAAAAGGTAAAAAGACTGAGTACTAACAGATATGATTACTAAGGCAATAAAAATTCAGACAAGAAGAATTCCATCTAAGATTCCACTGAAGCCACAGTGATGTAAAAAATCAAGTGTAAGATCACTTTAAAATGTCTTATGGCTGCATTTGATTTTCACGTCAGCCACATTCAAAATGTTACAATAAAAATATACACCTCATGCTCTACACTTATATCTGAGATGTTTATATTCCTGGGGAGTCTCATTAACCACAGTGCAACCAATACACTGAGAGATAAACACACAAAAGGCTGGTTGTTCTTTAACTGCCCCTGACAGCAAGAACTACCGATTACAACACATGCACAGATGGCTAATTGGTTTTATCACAGTTTTCGCAGCTCTGGGAAGGGGGACACCACCTTTCTCAATTTCTCTGAACACCAGTACCAGCAGCACAAGAATTCATGTGTCCAGCCCCCTCGGGTCCTGTTGCCCCACTTGGTCAAAAAATAAAAGAGAAAAAAAAAATTTTACAGTAGTTTATGAGACACATTCAACATGGCCAATGCAATTTTAAGTAGGTCTTCAATATACACATTGGTTTCATCTCTTAGTTACTTTTGAAATGCTAAGAAGATTGTCACATAAATACCAAATTATAAACATTTCAGAACAAGAACAAAGGTTGTGAGACTCGCATTTGGGTTGTCAGGACTGGCAACACTACAACTCCACTATAAAAAATCAGTAAAATAAGTGCAAGAGACAGTCTTTGCAGCTAAAGCTATATTTTAACAGGACATTTTTGTTCAAATTCATTGCATATCATATCACTCCTTCCTCTAAAATATCTGATGATACAGACCTTTCTCATACAGGTTCATCTGTAGCTATATTGTTAACAGGAGGACTAGATCACAGGCTTCTGTAATTAAGTTTAATGGATCAGCTGTATGTAGGGCATGTGTATCAGTTAGTTTCACACCTATTTGCTGAAACAGGACAGGGAGACTGAGGACTCAACAGAAAGACTGGAACTCCCAAATGGACCTTGTGCTCCAAATATTAGAGATCATCTTCCCCCACACTCCTAAACTCTTGTCCGTTCTCCCTAAAACTGCTTCTAAACATCTTCATTCCTAGCCCTTCACACCCACTCTTATGCCCTTAGCCTCCATACATAACCATGAACATCAGTGTCCTTCTCCAACACCTTCCTGAACCCTCCAAATTCCTTGTTAGGCTCCATTTTCCTGCATATATTAGAAGCACTCAGTACACTCGGGGAAAAAAACAGGATCCTTGTTCGTGTTCTCCAGGTGCCCAAGATCATCACCTGAAACCTGAGGGGATGTGTCACAGCAGCAGACCAATTTTGTCTCTTCTCAGATGAAAGTCCCTTCTCATGCTTCAACATACGCGTGGGCAAGTTAGCACAGATCCTATAAGGAGTTGCAGTATACTTCTACAATAAAAATCCTAGAAAGTTTTAGCTATGCTTTAACAAATCTCCAGCATGCCCAACCCAACATCATTAAGGGTTTTCCCAGGGTCCCAGGTTTGAGAAAACTTGGACAAAATAACGAAAGAAGAAGAAAAATCGGTTTTGGAATGAAGCCTGTCTTTCGCCAAACTTTAAGTGAGGTAATTTATAGAGGTAATAAGGATGCGTAATTTTTAAATTACTGATCATCCTTACACCTGCTGAACTTTCCTGAAAACTGACATGCACAAAGTGATGCAGCAAACAGCCTGACTCCACAGACAGGACATGCTATCCAGTGAGGAGACAACCAGCTCTTCCCGCCTCACCACAGAGGCGTGGTGACTCCGAGCGGCACTTGTACTCCTTCATGAACATGCAGAGAGAGCAAGCAGAATAATTTGGAATTTTATTCAGAATAAAGGATGCCCTCCATTCCTCCCTCAGAGTCAACACTCATTTCTAGGCTGATGTATTTCTGCTTCAAACAAGGACTGAAATTAAAATGACTCACACAAGGATTTCTTGATAGGCCTACTTACTGAGCCTGTGTTTTTAAAAAGCACTTGGCAGTCAAGCAATTCAAATCTATCTTTGAAAAGTGTATCTTAATGCTGTTGGCACACTGAGGACCATTTAAAATCATGATTACCAGCAAATGTTGCCAGTAGTACATACAGAGGTCTGAAATAAATTCTTTCCCTGTGCCCGAATAGTCAGACTATCGTTATCTTACCCTTATTCTTCCCTGCTCGTAGCAGGTGGCTATCATAAAACAAATGAAACACCTTTTACAGCCACCTAATTCCAAGGATTACGTAAGGCCTGAGCCCTGCCATTTCCCGAGCCATTTCAATGCAAATGAAGAACTTACAGATGCTCTTTCGCAAGAAGGGGAGTACAAGAGGTTACTAGGTGAGAGTATGTCCCAGTCTTTGTGCAACTCTAGGAAAGACAATAGAGGTTTCAAAATTGGTGCATTGTTTGATATGATCTCAAATTTCAGGGGATTTGGGATTTGCTTGCTCTAAATTAATACTTCAGTCCCTATTCTTGCTCTGCCAACTGTATTCCCCTAAAGCTCAACTTTAGAAAAGGCAGAGGGCAAGATATCACTGAATATTAAACTGTGTAATATGCCTCCATTGCATCAACTGTAGCAAAAAACAAACATCAAGTGCATCCCTGGGGTCACTTTCCAGAAATATTCATTTACATTTTTTAATTGCTGCTTTTCATTTCAAACCCAGGTAATATAAACAACATTAAGCTTGCCCTTATCGAACAGCTGTTCTTTAACCAAAATCTAAAGTCAAAGCAATAAAAATGAATACCAATTAAAGGCATGAGCCCATTTCCATATGCAGCACTGTGAAACCTGTATATCAGTACTAGAACAAAAAAATCTAGCAGCAGAGTTTTAAAAATACATGTAAGAAAATAAAGACACAAGATTAAAACCCCCATTTTATTATCCAAGCATAAATTATAAACCCACAAACCTGGGTCTTCCTTTAGCAAAGGCCAGTGCATGAATTAAAAAGATACATCTAACAGAACCATTAATACACACACAGTGTAAAAAAACTAATTAATGAAATAAATAAATAAAAAAAATAAACCCAACAAAAAATTAAATCTGAAGTGCATAAGCATTCCTTGAATCACACATTACATACAACTAGCATACTTTAATGCACGTAAATCCAAACCAAGATATTAACATAAGCTGGGCTTCAGTCTAACTAATATATTAACATGAAAATATTATGAATACAACCCTCGTTCTCAAAGTAAACAGTTAAAACAGACTCCTCTTATTTCTTTTACCATAGAAGATAGGGAAACAGCAGGATGGTAGACAATAACCTGTTAATTTGCACTGCAAAATGTAGTTTTACTGTAACAAAATCTCTTACTAACACAACTAAGTTAGCTGTTTCCTAGTAGAAACAGAGATTTTCCTTAGAAGGTCACATGAAGGCACTTACACTTAAAACATAAGAAATAAAGTGTTCTTTCACAAGAAGGTGCCAAAGATCCATCTTATCAGAGGTTCATTTCATTGTTTTTGAACAAAAGGCTAAAAAAGCCGTATCAATCCAAAAAACACATTAGACAGAATAAAACTTCTTTGTGTTATGGGGGCAAAGGGGAGCAATACTAAATAACTTTTGCCTGACTTAATCTTTGTATTTCCAAAGCCATTCTCCCTCTCTAGTACTGTAACATCTGCATATCTTCCAGATATATTAAGAAACATATCTTCAATATCCACTGAGAAAGATAACAATTTCCTTCTCCCTCAGATGGAAAATTAAAACTCAGATGTTTAATAACTTGCCAAAAGCATCACAGCGCTTTCTCCACCAGAAGAAACTATATTCAAATGCAGCTTGGTTCTGAGGTTAGGAGCACTGTGAAATCTGATATATCCATTTAGTCCTGGCCTTCTGTACAAATTTTAGCCTGCTAGCAGGTTGGTGAACTCCAATGACAGCATTTCCTTTGATGACATTTTAATGTCTTCCACTCAGTAGAACAACCTTCGGGTTTTAAGGTTTGCTACTAAACTATTACCTTGCCTTAACATTAGCACCAACAATTAGTATCAAAGACATGAAAGAAAACTGGATTTAAGGCATTATGCACAATACCATAAACATAACATCTTTAGTCCTTCTATTTACCTTCTCCTTGCAAAAAACATTTCCTTCACTCACTGTAATCTATTATGATATGCCTCTGTCATAACATTCACTTAAAAAAAAAAAGTTTCTTAATAAGTGCTGAACTGCAACTGATTGCAAAGCAGCCATTACTACAGAACACTTGCAATACTTTAAAAGCCTTGGAATTCACTCATGCCCCAACTACAGCACACATTTCAGAGAAAATGTGCTGTAATTCACTCAGCTTAATGCAAAAAGTAATCACATTATGGAAATGCTTGGTCATTGCACCGTAGCTAGTGCGGGGTCAGCATTGCTTCATCTCCATCATCTCTTGACTCCTTGCAGGCATTTTCAAAATAAATTTTATATAAAGTGGGGTTTTTTTCATTTGTATTTGTTTTCAAACAGAAAATTCAGTAGTTATGATTTTGAACAAAAATATAGAAGGCAGCTTTCCAAATATAACTCTGCAAGCTTTATTGGATCACTACCCACGTGCATGCACAACCAGCCGTACATACCTATAAACACAAACATGTTTGCAAACCACCGATGCAGCCAGCCAACTCGGAAGTGCACGTTACTCCAGTTCTACATAAACTTACACTCCGTGTCATCTGGGCTCACTGACCTAACCAGGGACTGCTCAAAAATATTTAAGCACATTTTGCACAGAGTATTACCGAAACACTTCTGAAGCAGTTTTAGGGTTGGCACTGATAAAGTATGGTCTGCTACACTTAAACATTAGAAAGCTACACCAATCGATCACTCACATTTAAATCATATAACCTTAATTCCTAGTCCCTATCATATTTCATGTTAAAAACATTATGAAAAAAAAAAAAAAAGCTTTTGTCTATCTGTTTTCAGGGGAACTAACACTGCCCTTTGTCCCAAAATTTTCACTAGAACATCAACATTGCTTAGAATTAAGTCACCAAAAATTTAGCTTAGCCCTGAATAGTAGCAAATGCAAATAAAAGGCCCCAAACAACACATTGACAAATATGGATATAAGTAATAACTTCATGTTTACTGAAGACAGTCAGAAAACAGCAGAAATGTATCACATTTAGCTCACAAGAATTAGCATTAGTGGATCAGCATTAATACAGGCAATAGCTTTGCAAAGTGTAATGAGGTTTCAGAAGACAAATAGGAAAGTCATTGCACGCGACTCCAGGCTTCGTTTCACCTCCCTCACAACAGTGAAAGTCATGACTTTACTTATCAGTACATTTTATATAACCTGTACAGTAGATCCAGTTCCTAGGGGGTTTGTGTGTGTGTGTCTTGTTTGGGTTTTGTTTTTGGTTTTAATTGCTTTAATTAATGTAGGGTTTCTTGTTTTTACACAAACAGAAGCACAAATCAGACCCAGTTACATAAGAAGCAAAAAGGTCATCATGAGAAAACATTTTGCAATAAGTACAGGACTTTGTCAAGAAATGGCAGCATTGAATTAATATAATTAAAACTGTTTTCTTCACTGTACTTTATAAAAAGAAAATTAACCCTCAAACGACTTGTTCTGAGACACATCAGCTCTTGGCTCCTTAGATGAGCTGTGGGTCCCCAACTACACCTTTATTTCAAGTACATTATTAGATTTAAGATTTAACCCCACGACCTCTATGTCTAGATCTTTGATGGGCCGCTAATGACAGGAATTTTTGCTTTCAAGAACAAAAGCCACTGACAGATACAGAAGTTTGTCCTACTTATTATTTCCATTGAAAACAAACTTTAATCATCCATTTTAATTAAGTTGAAAAACTTATTTTATAACTTGTTATAAGTTTGTATGAAATTATTTTCCTTAAATGGTTACATGTTATCAGTTGCTACTCATCAAAACAAATATTTTTGACTAACTGTAATTGTTCCATTAAATTTGCAATTTCTTCCGAGCAAGAAACACACAACAATGACCTCAAAAAATTACATATGTATTCAAATTCTCAATTTACATTTTAGTATTAAGAAACGTGTAATTGAGGTCCACTAAGTAGAAAATAAAAATGATTTCCATATAATTTGTCTTAAGCAGCATTTAAAAGGAAACTGGAACTAAAATACATTCATACCATGAGTTAATTTTTTTTAGTAAATAGAACCATTTTAAATGGCAGGCAAGAAAAAGCAAAAATAAGTTTTATCTTTTAACAAGTATATTATTGTCTACAGTTACCATAAGTCAGAAAGGTTTCTCATTGATATTTGTTTTGTGATTGAACAACTGGTATGTGTCATTGTTTCAGGCTTGTTTTGGCTGATACACTGAAGATCATAAAAAAAATCCTGATTTTCAGCTTCCAACTAGCTTCCAGTCTCTGTATAAACTAGTTATTTAATTAAGAAAACATTTGTTGAAGATTTTATTTCTGCAGAAATAACTGTTACTGTCAAAAGCTGCTTCGGCATTCAAGAAGTTAGCAGTTTGACTTGGAACTTCAGCAGAAAGGTATTTATTCCCCCACATACCCAGTTAAACTTTGCAACTTTTTTCCAGTCAAAACTATAGTAAATCATAGTGCTTTACAAGTTGTGCTTTACAAAAGAAAAAAGTAAAATTTATAATTTTTCCTTGTTCGCTTGTCTTTAAAATGCTTTTCCACCCACCTATCTGTTTGCATAATGCTTAAGTTAGTCTAGTTGTGCAAGACCGTACCCAAAATACTTTTCGGTGGCACACTTCCATGGGCATTCCCACCTCCCTCCACCAAACATACAGAGAAAATCGGCTTCCGCTCCAGTGATTTCACTGCGATCCCAAATAAGCTCCATTCTTCATGAGTCTGTTTGTCATATCAGAGCTTACGGTTAAAACATTAGCTCAATTTTTCATAATCAGTTAATAATAGAGGTGTAGAAATACTTGTCTAATCGTTTCAGCTAGACAAGTGTTTATATTCCTGCCTGACTCCAAAGACCCTCTGTCACTGCTCAGCGGTGCCAACTGCTCCGGCAGCAATCCAGCTGCTTCCCCGCTGCACAGCTGGCGTGGGCAAAGCCCTCTGCTTCCATTTTACCCACTGCAAGGGCTGGTATCCCAGGGGATTCAGCTGTTCCTGTGCAGAGCAGATATTAATTTTACAAAGAGCTGACACTCACCTTCCAAATCACTGACTCAAGGAGCTAATCTAGTCTCCTGCTCAGAAACATGTTATTGAGATCCATCATTTGATACAGCATGCCATTGGAAAACCATAACAAACTGGGAACATTTATTTACTTAAATGGACTGATCTGACAAGAGTGGTCTGTATTACTCTGTAATACACAGAGTCAAACACATGGAGAGAGTTAGTAAACATAGCAAAAAAAGCAGGATAGATTAAAAAACATTGAAGCAATTTTAGCAGATTTTTTTTGAAGGAAAGCTCAAGGGACACAAGCAGAGAATGTAAAAATGCCGAAAGTAAATTTAAAAAAAAAAAAAAAAAAAGAAAGCAAGGAATACTTTTTGCCAAGGAGAACAGAGATAGACAGATGCAGTCAGGTTCTGCAGACCTCTGAAGCCAAGACTTTGGAGTTTAAGGTGAAACAGAGATTAAAAGGCTTTATCCTAAAACAAACCCAACACCAATTGCCTCATTTCACTTTCAGAAAGATACTGCAGTATTATATCAAAGAAATCAAAGCTCAGCACCGTATGTATGAACCTTCTTTATCTGCAAGACTTAAGACTTCAAAATGGCCTCACAGCTGACATTAACAACTATGAGACAAAAGCCAGACTGAGTTTAAGGTGTGCAGACCAGTAGAAAAAACTGTCAGCTGGCACAGAAAACTATTTTTAACAACATTTCAGCCCAAGGTCAGAAATTGTGGACATCTGGTTTTCCGTAATTTTTCTGAGAAAGAGGAGGAAAAAGCAGAAACATTAAACTTCATTCCTTCACACATATATTTAAGGATCACTCTTCAATGAACGATTTGTGATACTACATTCTGTAGTTTTTGGGGATTTGATTTAAGCAGATCCAGCAAGTACCAGGGCTTTGCTGTAGATGCCATAACGGTTTTAACTCCAGGAACCGCAGGAAAACAACCCAGAAAATGATTGTGGATACCAAATACAGCAGCAAAAAAACTTATCATATAAAAGGCCTGGAGATTTTCCTCATTTATACATCAAAATTAACACATTAAACCATTCCCTGGTAGCTAAGAAAAAGCTGAGGATGACACGCTGCAAATCCTTAAACAAATGGCATTCAAAATACTTTAATAGTTTCTCTCACATAACTGAGAATTGAAGAAGAAAAATACACTTTTTACTGACATGTAGCCTTTAAATAAATAAATTAGCCTTTTGCTAAATATATTTTAGCAAATAAAATATTGTCCACAAGGCAAAATATGTGACTGATTAGGACTAATTCGATCTAAATTTTTTACGCAATAAAACAAAAGGTACTTTTCTTTAAACCATCTTCAATTTTCCCCACAGACCTTTCTTAAAATAGTTTTTGTAGGATATATTGTTATGAAATAACTTTCAGTTTGCTTCAACCACACTGCAGGCAGTATTTTAAGAAGACTGTCCAATAAAAAGCTTAGTTAATGACCTAATTTCCAGTTGCACTTCTATAATACAACATTTATCCCAGTGCAAATAATTCTCACTGAATACTCCATAATAATTTTCTTATTCTCTAAGTAAACACAGCAAAACAAGTTATTAATTCAATGTACCATTAGCTGGATATAAGGCCATGCTACACATTTACAGCACACTAACCACCAATATGGATGTCAGTGTTTATATCCGTATTGCATATTAATCACATTGTTTCTTTGGTTGCAATAAATACTAGTTGGTAGTTGTAAGGACACAGTATGTGTGTGCACTGCAAAAGAAGGCTACATATTTAACAGCCTCAACATGCAAGTATGACGTATGGTTAAATGTCTGCTTCTCAGAATACTGAAAACACTATTGTTGAAGTCCTACCATATCATTTTACGAGCTATTGCATCTGGAATAGTGCGGTGTATTTCCAGTTGTTTATAGCAGTGGGCCAAACAAGACACTCTAGATTTCATATCTTTCCCTATTCCACACATAACGCAACTGTTAGTGGTACATATCAGAGGTGGTTTTGAGCACAAAGCACCCAAGGGTGGGTCGGCGTGAGCAGGTGTGCATGGAGGCAGCCCACACCGCCTTGAGCGGCGCTGCTTCTCCGTACCACCACCACGAGGCATCGTCAGCGCAGCTCAGCGTCAGAATGATCATCAGGTCAGACCAGCCGCGAGCAAAGGGTGACAGACACCCTTGCGAGGCAAAGCAGAGATGTTAATGTTTTGTGTATGGACAAATCCATGTGTCTTACATCCTCCTTACCTAAAATGTCAACAGTTCGGTTTTTGTACAATATTCAGAGAGGCTTTTCTGGGATACCTACTGCTTATATTAGTTAAAATACAGGTTAAGATCTCCACAGTATTTGCTCAGGCATTCCAGGATCCTGCCCAGAGTCTACTATGAGCAAAAGGGTCAGTGAAACAAGTGTTCAGCCAAATGAGTAATGCTCAGAGTCAAGAAAAGAGCTGGGCAGATGCTGGGCAGATGTAGATGTTATCCAGGTTCCTCTTTCAGACAAACAAGACTGTAAGAGCTCTGATTCATGCTTCACAATAAGCTCTGTCAGAACACTAGCTACTGGCACTCAAGATCCAGGTGATGACGGAGAGAGATCAGACAGCAATGACAAAATCCACACACACAATTATTTTCAAATGTATATACACCTTTGATATTGGGTATTTATGTAACAGCATCTCTCCACCAAAAATAAAGCTACCACCCTTTTCACCAGAATCTTAGCCAACCTCTCCTCCAAGGACAGAACAGGGAGTGCTGTCAGACACCAAACCCCACTACATTCCTTGGCAATGTGATCCGGCATTAGCCCTTGGCATCCTCATCTAAACAGGTCACGGCAACCGCAGCGTCCCTGACAAACTCTGTCTATAGAAAAAAGACTGAGGCATGCTGCATGACAGTTTCTGCAGTTTCCAGCTAATTAAGTGGTTAGATACATAAGCAGACCATCAACCGTATTACAAACTTGGAAATGCCTTCACTTTATTTGAAACCACCCATAATAATCATAAACTTCATTTTTTATAGGAAAGAGTATTGGGGGAAAAACACACCTGAAACACATTAAAAATATTTTAAATTCTAGAAGAAACAGTGAACGGACGTTTTCATTCTTTTGAGTATTTTCAGGAAGTCTGAAAGTAAGAATTCAGGCTTGCAAAGCAGACAACTAAATACTAAATGTGCCTGAAGTAGACTTCAGGAGACATAACAATCCCTTAGGAACTGAGGTTGCAAAACGTCCCTGATGACCAGAGAAAGGCAAAGTATGGCCTTCAAAAAAAAGACCAAAAAGACAATCAGAGAACTATAGACTGGTCACCCTCACTTAGGCCCTTGGCAAAACTGTGGAGCAAATCCTCTTGGAGCATATTTCCAGGCACATGGAAGTTGTGGTGACTGGGAACAGTGTGCATGGATTTAGCAGGAGTAAATCTTGCCTGACCAACTGAACTGCCTTCTCTGATACAATGACTGGATTTCTGGACAACATGGGAGTGGTGAACATCGCTAACATCAGCAAGGCTTTTGACAGCCTCCCGCAGCTCTCCTGTTTTCAGATGTTATACTCAAAATGGGTGGACAACTAGCTGGGTTAAAAAAAAGTTTTGCTAATCTTGCCAGAGGGTAGTGGTCAACGGGTTATACTCTGCCTGGAGGCTGATAACGGATGAAATACTGCAGGGGCCCATCTGGGGAAATGTCCTGGAGAAGAGGATGGAGTACACTCTTACCAAGTTTGCAGCTGATGATGTGGGGAAGTTGGTATGTCAGGGCTGCCATCCAGAAATATCTGGGCAGGCTGGAGAAGTGGCCTGGAAACTTCATGCAATTCAACAAGCACATAAGCAAAGTCCAGCACCTGAGAACAAAGTCCCGTCCCTGCAATGCTGGAGGTGGCTGCGCATGGGCCACTCTGCAGACACAGCCCCGGGGGACACAGCAGAGGGCAGCCCCACAAGAGCCCCATGATCCTAGCAGCAGTGGGGGCAAACAGCTGGAACAGGCGCACAGGTACCCCATCCAGGGTAATGATCAGCTCCACTGCCCAGCACTCACTAGACCACATCTGGATTACTGAGGCCAGGTTGGGGACTTTCAGTACCGGACAGGCACCGACAGACCTGAAAGTTCAGCTGAGGGCACCCAAGGCAGTCAGGGGCTGGAGAACTTGTCCTGTGAGGAGGGACTGAGAGTCCAAGATCTGTTCAGCCTGGGGAAGGGAGTTCTTCAGGGTAACCTAGTAGCAGCTCCCCAGTATCTTTAAGGAGGTTATGAGAAGACAGACAAGCTCTTCATGATAGCATATGGTGGGAGGAAAAGAAACAACAAGCATAAATTGAAAAAAAAGATACAGACAGGAGATAAGGAGAAACTTTTCCACCCTGTTAACAGTCAAGGAGTGGGACAGGTTATCCAGAGACATTGTGTAGTCTCCATCCTTGAAGGCTTCCAAGATATGACTGGATAAATTTCTGTGTAGCCTGGTCCAATTCTATAGGTGACCCTGCCTTGAGCAGATAGTTGGACAAGAGACTTCCTTGGGTCCCTTCTGATCTGAATTATTCTACAGTTCCACAGGATTTTTTCTGCTGCTGAAAAAACCATCTCTGCAGAAAAATGCTCCCTGGTAACTCACTGACTGAGAAGCTGAAAGGACACAATATTGAGTAAGGCAATGATACTAACTGGACTACTCAGTGCGACTCGTTTACTCATACTTGAAAGACTTTGTCTTGCTTAGAAAATCACAAAGCATATCAAGTAATCCCTATTTAGTTAAAATGTGATGTACAGCTTATTCTTGATTTTGTAAAATGTTTTAGTATCTATAAATGAATGCATTTGTGAGTCTGGTATCTTTCCTATGTAATGAACAGAAACCAGCCAGATCCCAAACAGATTCACAGCAGAGGCCAGTCAGGGTAAATGAATGCATATGGCCCTTCCCATATGTGGAAGTACTGATTCAGAGATACTGAACATCCAGTACCTCAAAAGAAAGAATGTAGTCTGTACCTGTTCAGACTGGAAATATATCTTCTAAAACAGGTATCTTTAATTTTGGGAGAAAACTTCCCAGACTTTACTGATCTCACTATGATGAACTGCATGTTACACTATGGGCAGGCTCATGAGAAAATTTTCATTTTATAGCACACAAATTAGGCAGCTACTACGCTTCCTAGAAGAGAAAGAAACATGTAACTTTTGGCTTATGCTCTTAATGTTAGGCAATTTCCATTCCCAGAATAGGGTGATGTTTTATTAAAATTTTCCCCAAGGAAAAATCAAGGTGCTGTTGTGTCAGCTTTTTATGCAGCAACTTGGCAGCTGAGCGTTTGCATTAATTGAGTATGATACCGGTGATGATTCTCTTCTGCAATTGCTGGATATGCTCCGTTTCTCCTCCAGATGGTCTTCTCCCAAAGTCTGCAAAATTGGCTGGAAAGCTGATGTCCTTTTATAAATTGACAGCTATCCTAACAGTAACCATGATTTCCTGACATTTTCAGAACATATAACAAAATACTGGGGGCCAGTTGTTTGCATTTGTGGGTGTTTTGGCGGTTTTTTTGCTTTGTTTGGGTTTTGAGGTGTTTGGGGGGCATTGAGGTTTTTTTAGGCTTGTGAAATTAGCATTGATTTGAGGAAAAAGAAAACAAGGAAAACAGAGGAATCACATCCCAGGTCTCTATCTGAGCCCTCCATGTTCAGACACCTCACCTTTTGGGGAGTGAGGAATGAAATTCCACACTACCTAAATATGCCGAGCATCGCTGTGCTCCAGATGGAGGGACTCAAATCCCAGCACTGCAGCAGCAGCAGACATCCATACGCTGGAATAAACCACCCCTTGTCACAACGAAGGTCAACAATCTGTTTAGAGTTAGCATTAACCCCATAATTACCATTGAAAAACCTGAACAGAATCAAAGATAAGATTCGAGAAATTTCAAAACTCATCTGCATTCAGCTGCCTTTCCCTCTCTGTGAAATCTGAATATCTTAACATTTTTTTGTTGGTGTCTCCTCTCACCTGTATAATGTTAGAAACAACAGTTGACTCAAAAGCAATACCTAGTCCCACTGAGGGTTATGTTTTCGCTCTTGGTCAAAATCTAGAATTAGCTTTATAAACACTGTGTAATTGACCTGTGAGGTTCAATAGCTCAGAACATATTGAACAAAGAGCTTAGCAATACTCAAGCAGGGATTGAACATAATGATTAATAGCCTCTGTAACTAGACTAAAAATTGCGAGAACCTCAGTCTTCATGCTCCAGGGCACAAACTTATAACCAGCTGAGATCAGGAATAAATTTCTGCCCACTACATTACTGTGAAGTTATGTGCACTGGGAGTAGTTCACAGCTTTGAAGACTTGCAGCACCTTGTTTTTTCCATTGGCTGGAAAGCAACTACATTGGTCCTTAAACATCTTCTTATAGAAAGCCAGACATTCCCAGGGGAGAATTACCTAAATTGAAATCCCTTCTGACAACTGTTCATCTCAACCAGTTTTTAAGCTTTTTTAAAATAGTGGATATTCTACAATATTTTTAGAAAACTGATTACAGAACTACACTATTCTTTCTTGGTGGTTAGAAAAAACAAACAAATATATGACAGCCAACCTCAACCAATCTCACCCCACAAACACACACCCAAAAGAAGAAAACAATTTCAGACAAATTCTTTTTTAATGAAAACTTGTTGCAGATTTTTTCTAGGTTGTTCTGTTCTTATGAAAAAGAGGTTGATTTTTCAGTAGAAAAAAAAATCAAGAACATTAAAGCCTTTCTATTTTTCATTCCAGAAATATTTCTATTTAATAGGAACACATTTTGCTCCCCTTGCTTTTCTTTTCCTTGCCCTCACCCATCCTTCCATGGGCTGGATTTCTTATATGAATCACGCTTTCTGCCACAACTGTGTATGCCATTCCCACAATATATTTTCCTATTGTAGGAAATCATGTTGGAGGTAAGAGAAAAACTTGGCAGCCCAGGAAAGAGATGCACAGTGCACGCAAGATCTAATCCCCGTGCAGCAATTGCCTGTTAACTTGGCGCTAACACTGCACTGGTACTTCCAAAAACTAATAATCTGGTAAAACATTGTTTTTAATTCAGGTTGTCTAGACAGATAAGAATTCTCTCTAGTTGTAACATTTATATTGACGTTATGGTTATTTCCTTCTTTAACTTCAAACATGTAAATGGTTATTACTATTTGAACAGTTATCCTTTCATATCCACCCCAATGCAGTCAAATTTGCCATAGCTTGCCATAGGTTTTTGCAGTCCCAATAATATTTCATTATTTGTTACTGGTCTCTGAAATCCTTCTTGCTTACCAAAATCTTTAACATGCTAAAGGATACTGCAACAGAATGACCAATTCTAACCATTTTACTACCAGCATAAGTAATTCGGGTTTGGGTTTCCTGATTTTACCATTTCAATGAAGATCATGTTCTCAAACAAGAAATGTTCTCCTGTTGTGTAATAAATAAAAACCCATATACAAAAGACACTAAATATATGACAATCACGAGGTAAAAACTAGAACTAAATGAATCACAAGAGGCAGGTGAGCAGAAAGAGCTTCCCTTGTCATTACGATCTGAAAAAAATGAAGTGCCACTATATAACAAACTTAAGAAATTATTCTTATGGCAATAAGGAAGAAACAAAAAAGGCAGAGCAAGAATGTTGTTGCTCTTGTGTTTTTTCCTGTACTCAAAGTCCAGAGAAAGCTATCGGTTACTCACCACTGGGAAAGCTGGACAGGAAACTTCCTGATCCAAGACAAAACCACACTAAAAAGAAAGTATATTTTAATAGTCTGTTATAAAGGAGAAGCCACAAAGCCTGAAGCCTAGGATATACATTTAAAATTGTAAAGGAAAAATTATTGAATTCCCATATATATTCAAAACAGGTGAGTGAAAACATGGAAAACATGACAGAGATCAAATTGGCATCTGTTACCGCATGGCAGAGCACTAGAAAGAAAGGAGGACATGAGAAGGAGAGTTACCAGAAGCTGAAGGACAAATATCTAACAATTTGATGTTCAGTTACTTACTTAGGGAGACATGCCGTTTTCTAAGATGCCTGGTACGCTCTCCCTTATACAAGCGAGGATAATAATGTATCCTCACCAAAGTGGTGAAAAACAAAGTTTTAAGGGGTAAGCAGGAACTATTGCGACAAAAACCCAAGAGCTGCTGCAAGAGACTCACAAGGTTTAAGGACACTTAACTGGAAGACAGATCGATATATGGGGCTCTGCAACTTTATTGTGCAGAAGAAGCCATGAAACCAGCTGAATGCACCTTGTTCCCTCTCTACTTCTACAGAAATTTCAGTCAAAATCCATAGTGTCCATTCCTTTGATGGTGCTGTGGACAGTTAAATCTTTGGGGAAAGTAATAATTTTTTTTTTTTTTTTTTTTTACAAATACCCTGATTCAGAAAGGTCTATCACAATTTATGGGTGCAAATGTGGACAAAAGATATTTTATAAAGCAGCAATGACAGAACCTAAACAAAAGAAACACCATAAAATGAAGAGAAAAATGTTTTTTCCTCCTCCTTGTTTGCTGCTTTTTAAGGAGAAAAGGATAAAAGAAATCCCCTAAGTTCTTTTTTTTCCTGTAACTGAAAAGATGACTCAATGAGTTTTCATTATTTATTCATTTATCTTTATAAAGGAATTCCTCCCGAGAGACCAAGACAACCCTCTTAAAGCTGCTCTAGTATAATACAAGATGAATAAATTAACAAATTCACTTCAACGGTTTTCAAACCAGATCCACATTCTGCCCACGTATACCCACATTCAATTCTCAGTCACATCAGCAGGCACTGCCCACATATGCCAATCACAAGCCTCTACAACTCAAAAAGTGAATGAAGCCCAGTTCACAAGGAACAAGAACAAGCACATCGAGTGCAAGCACATGCACCTTAGAGCACCCAAGCTGCAGCCCCCAGATATAGATACGAAAAATTAAAGTATGACCCTCCCTACAAGAGATAAGGCAAAATAAATCAGTACAACGCAGAGAAATCTGGAAGGTCAAAATCACTACTTGAAGCAAGGTGGCCAAAATGAGTAATATGGAGTTAAAAGGATCACGTTTGGTTTAAATACAAAATTAGAACAATACTGGCTTTTCCAGCAGCCAGAAAAAAAAGGCATGAAAGCGCCGTGGGTCCCAGTTCCTATTCTGGCCTGGGATAATTACTGAGCAGAAGCTTGAAGGTTTATCTGGAATTTCTTTTGAACAGCACAACTGCCAGCAAAAATTTTGGTCCTGCTATGGTTCTGATGCTCCAGTATCATAACTTGTTTTAAAAAAATCCCACACATTTAAAACCATTACGATTTCTCAAACAAAAAAAATGCTCAGCATTGAAACAAGGGGCCAAAGCTTTGTTGATCATATACAAATACATTAATTTCATATACCATGAAGAAGTCATACATACATAGACAAGCTGCACAGCATCCATGTAATTCAACTATACTTAGTCTGAATATTTGCCTGCCGCTTCATATGTAAACAGAAAGAAGGTATCTCCAAGAAAACAGCCAAGATCACCTATATATTTCGTGTCTTATGCCAGATTTACAAATGTACAGAAGAAGAAGGAGTAATTTGTCACGTCATTTCTTGAATAACTTCTCTGTATTTCTTGAACCGCTCAAGACCAACTCTGGGGCATTTTTTGGAAGCTGGTACCCAGCTGAGGGCAGCGAAAGCCCGAGAAAGCAGACAAGGTGTTCTGTAGTTTATGAGTTGTCACAAAACGCAGCTCTGGTCCTTACCATTTTTTGCACAGTTCCATGGTATGACAACAAAGTATTATTATGCTCACACACACACAAGAGATAAAGTTAAGAGATAAATGTTTAATCTCAATTACATTTACATCCAGAAACCTTCTTGCTTCAAACATCTGTAGGCATGTTCTGTAGCTTCAGTTCAGGTCAGGATTGCATTTGAAATGTAAAAGCAGAGCAAGTCTGTGAAACCAGGGGTGGGATTGGGACTAATTCAGAATTTTTCTTTTAAAAGTTTCCAGTCTGAACTAACCCAGTTGCACAAAAGTTACTACTGCTTTTATTTCTCCATTTTGGAGTACATAAGTTACTGAAATACCATTACATTTACAGAAAAAGAAAGAGCAGATTCAATTTTAGAGCAGTGGAGCTAGTTGTCCTGCACACATGGTCACTTCTCCCACTCTGCCACCATGAGTGCTACCAACATGCTCTTTTAGTGGGAGAGAGTTTTTATTTTCCCTCTTCCCTCCTTCTCAGAGAGGCAGTTTCACTGTATGCCACTGGGACTAACAGGCAGGAGAGGCTTCCTACCAGCAGGCCCTTGCCAACCACTCATTAGTGTTTTCTTTGCTCATTTTCAAGTGGAAACGGCTGGTACAATTACTAGCACCCAGACAGATGTTACAGTCACATTGGCTAACTACAGAATGATATTATTAACACCTGCTATTCAGCAGAAAAATGTCACTTGCACTGCAACAGCCCTTCCTTCAAAAGCAGCCATCTATCTCTGTAGAGCAGTTAACGGGGTTTGGCTGCAGAGCCCCTCCAGGGACAAGGCCAGCAGTGGAGAAGGAAGGGAACAGGTCTGACCAGCACAAGCTGCTGCCAGAACGCTGCCCCAGTGCAGAGCAAAGTGCTCTGTCTGAGAAGCACCCACCTGGTGCATGGGCTTGGCCATCCCTTTCCAACGAAAATTCTACCCCACAGACCAGCATCCTCCTAAAAGGATTGCAAATTATATACCCACAGAATGCCAGCTGGTATTGTTTCTCTGTAGTTTTCCTTTGGTTTCGTTCTCTCTCCGCCCTCAATTAATACAATGTTCATGCCCTGTCGTGTCTTACTGCTTAATTATGTGCTTTGCAGAACAAAGCTTTAAAAATGAGACTATCAAGCTGGAGGGGGAAAGGGGAAAGAGCAGGACAACCAGATGTGCAGAGAGAGAGGGGAAAACAAAGGGCATTTTGAAAGGGAAGTGAGAGAACTGGGATTTGGGGAGGGATAAGTGTTGGAGAGACAGGAACAGAACAAGATGTGCATAAGACATATTGGTTCAGTCACTTTAACATATATAAAATTATATGCTGTATTAAATAATGCATCCTGCAGTTATCTAACATGATTTAATAAACACTTGGAGCTGTTTATTATGAGATCTCAACCTGCTACTATTTCATGAAGCAATAAATACACACTTCCTGCTGGCAGAGAAAGAATGCTGCATTCTTTTGACAAAACTGGAAAAGTAACAAGGCAGCTGAAAATATATTGCCAAATCTCATGTTAGAAGGTATACTTTACTTTTCTTAATTAATCTAGTCTAAAAGATATTATGAAGAACTGCTGCACCACTATTTAATTCAGTCACAGTAACCAAGACAGTTTTTCGCACATCCATTTTATTTAAACTTCCTTTCTTTATGCAGTACACTGCTAAAAATTATTTTGCATACATAGTCAAGGGAAGATATTTAACAAATGAAACAGTAGCTGTTTTATCTTTTCTTCCAACTTGAACCACATCTACATGCAGTAGGGACTCCCAAAGCACAGTTCTGGAATCAGTTTTGGGTAGGACACAACTGTTGGAAAGTAAGAGTTTTTACAAAAGCATTTGTGCTCACTGTAATCCTAAAATATCCTTGCAAAAATAATTACCAGCAGTATTGAGTATATTATATTTTGCCACACCAAAATATTTTGCACCAAAAATATAAAAATTTGAGAGGAGAAAGACTCTTTTTTTTTTTCCATTAGGGTAGGGAAGAGTCAGCAAAGCCCTTCATATCCCCACTAATCACAATTTTACAGCATCACCCTCATATCCAGAGTGACCATTAGGGGAAATTAAGCTTTTCTAGTTTTCTAATTTGTACAAAAAACAATTAGAATCCAGCTGTTGCTTCCTACCAGTGCCAACTGAGTCTGGGGGCAAGGGGAGTTTTGTTGATCACAATAAGTTACACTTTCTCTGTCATCTGATAATAGTTATGTTGCCATTTGAGAGTTAGGAATAGGACATCTTTATACTTCCCAATGTATCATAGAGGAAAAAAAAAATATTTGAGGGTCCCAGTTTCCTTTACAATTCTTAAAATCCTTTATCCAGCTGCAGGAACTTCAGGTTTTAAGGGTGATATAGTAGATAAGCTAGCCACAAGTGTATAAATACATACATTTAATATGAATACGATGCTGATGACCATGGTACAACTCAGAACTACTGTGTAGGCAGCAATTCTTCCTACTTCTGTATGGGAATAGCAAATGATGTATTCCACATCCACTTGAATTCTATTCGTAAATATATTTTGTAGAAAATAGTTTGCTCAGTATTGATCTACTTTTTCTGGCTTCATGTATTATTGTGCTGGTTTGACTGAAAATGAGTTGATTTTCTTCATGCAGTTAGAAACCTTTCTTTTTCATTGCTAGCATGGTCATTGCTTGGGCTTAGTTTGAGAAAAAGAGATAACGTGCCGGCATAGAGTTAACATTTTTAATTGCTCTGGTCTGAGCGCCAAGGAGGTTCTGAGCGCTCTGCCCACAGGTGTGAGGCATTGAGGAAGGGGGGCAGAGATGGGTCAGAGCTTGACTGACATCCAGACTGATCGATGAGAGTATTCCATCCCGTTAGCATCATGCTTCATATTTAAGGAGAACCAGTATCTTCCAGTCTCTCTCTCTCTCTCTCTGGCTCTTCTCTTTCCTCTCAGAGACCTGTTTGGGAGAGTTCTGTTCAGCACATTCAGTGTGGCCATTTGCAAAGGCCACTGGGCCTTTCTGGCTTTTTTCCTCTTTTCTCTCTCTGGGATCGACTGTTCAGGACCAGTTGATGCTTCCTGGGACTGGCTGCTCGATGTGGATGGAGTTTGTGAGGAACTGCCTTGAGTACCTTTTAGTTTATATTTGATTTCTATTTTATATATATATTTGCTAGTAGCATATTAGTATTTTGTTATCTTATTAAACTGTGTTTATCTCAATCCAAGTTTCTCCTTTTCAATTCTCTCCCCTATTTGTGGGGTGGGAAGGGGAGTGAGTGAGCAGCTATCGTGGTAGCTCGGATTAAACCATGACAACTATATACAATGGTCTTCAAATATTATTTGCTGAACTTGATTCTCCCGTATTGAATGCAGAGAGGTGTATTTTCCTTCAGCTGGTACTAAACACAGAAAGAACAGTTTTACAAATGAAAATGAAGACTTTAAGGCACTTTGTAGAACAGAAGATAATGTTCTCTCTGGATGAGAGAGTTAACAGAAGCATTGACTTTAAACAGCTATTCTCTTAGAAGTAAAGCAATGAAAGCCTCTATATTTTGTAGCAGGAGCACAGCCTTCAATACCAAAAAACAAAACTCAAAGAGAACTCATTTGCCTGCCAACATTTTAATTTAATATCCTCCGCCTCAGCATCGCTTACCTTCTCACATGTGATAGTTTATTCCACTGCCCTGAAGAAGCCCAGTAGAACTGACAGTTGATTCATCAAAAAGAACTGTTTGTTTTAAGACAGATTAAGAGTTAAACAGCCTTTTAAGATTTCTTCTGAATTATTTAATCTATTTTTATTACCTAGCTGTCCTTGTGAAGATAAATACTTTAAAACACCTAATGCAACAAACATGAAGGGAGTTTGTGACCATGAAATTTCATGCAAAGGAGCCCTTTCAAAAAAGGGAATACCCAACATTAAATTACCCAGTAATAAAACCAAGTAAGCTTGGCTAAATCTTCAGGGCAAAATTCAGAGCCTGACCACTAGGAAGTTTGCAGAGTCCACAGTCATACAATGTTAATGTCCTTCTCAAACAAACTTTGCTGAAACACGACTACTTATCAAAAGCAAAAATGTAGACTGGTCATCAAATGCCATGTGACTAATCCTGCCAAAACCAGCTTAATCAAATAGTTTGTCAAATGCTTTAACCCATGCTGTGTCTCACATTCTCCATGAATTAGTCATCTTTTTGTTGTCGTTGTTGAAGAGACTTGCACAATTAAGAACAAAATGTACAATAAAATACCCTACAGAAACAAAACAGCCCTTTTGCCTACAAATTACTGCCATGACAACATTTTAAATCCCAAGGGGATATAAGCAGGAAGAAAGAACAGCCCCAGAGACTACAACTATTTTATAAAGCAGAAACTAAAGCATTCATTTTCAACAAGAGATTTCTATGACTAATTCTTTTGTTTTTAAAGGCAGTTCCCACAGTATAATATACCCACTGCATGTCAGACTTTCAAACCTCAGAAGGCCATACTTAACTGATTAAATCAATGCACACTGGACACAACTAAAAATTTCCCAGCTTTCTCAGTCACAGTGTAAGTTCTAATTCACATTAAACTCACACCCTGTCAGCCAAATACATGCATGACACCTATTTTCAGGGCTCTATTATGTCAGTAAGAAAAATGATTTTACAATGAAGAAAATATGTCACTTTCCTTAAAAAAATGTATCTTACCACCCTACAGCAATGCATTGAAAGACAAATCACTGACTTCTGGCAATAGCTAGTATACATCAAATATCATCCCAGTGCATCTGAATAGCCTTTACAAACAACAAATACAGACAACTTAATAACTGTTTTTCACGCTAAAACTTTTTAAATATACTAATTCATTAAATTGTGTACTTGATATATTTTTAAACTTCATTCATACTTCCCACAAAAAGTAACTGCCAGAAATGAGACCTCCTTTGCATAGTTACTTTTAAAGGGATTTATATATTGAAAAAAACCTGCTGCAGTAAAAGAGAAAACAAATCAAACATTCTTGCTCAGACAACGAAAAAAATATCAGTTACTGAAGCTGGATGCAGCAGCTCAAAACCTGAGTTCCAGAGCTAGAAATCTTTAACTGCTGGGGTGAAAAAATTTCCTCAAAGAATATGTGACATACGACCACCACTAGACATACAAAAATCACCATGTTCCGGTATTTAAGGGGTGGCTAAAAAGACGATGGAGACTCTCTTTTTACAAGGAGTCACATGGAAGAGACGAGGGGTGGTGGGTACGTATTACTTCTTGGGACATTCCGATTGGACACAAGAGAGAAATTTTTCATGATGTGAATAATCAACCATTGGAATAATCTCCCTGGGGAGGTGGTGTATTCCCCAACATTGGACACTTTAAAGATTCAGCTGGACAGGGTGCTGGGCCATCTTGTCTAGACTGTGCTTTTGCCAAGAAAGGTTGGACCAGATGATCCTTGAGATCCCTTCCAACCTCGTATTCTATGATACTGTTGTTTTTTAGCTTTTACATTTCAGTTTCAATCTAACTAACTTCAGCCTCATCTATCCGTACAGAAAATAAAATAAAATAATGCAGAAGTATACAGCCTGGAGGGCTTTCGGTTTTATCTCATCAGAGCGTTAAATATGTGCTTGTAGTTAATACACTTCTTGCTCTCTAAAGCCATTACCCAAATGTGAGATCAGCTGCGTTCAGGTAGTTTGACATCCAAGCCAGTCAGCCTAGAAGAGTTCCTGCAAGACTGAAAAAATCCACTTTCAAGAAGTTGTAAACGTCGAGAGAAATTGTGTCAGAAACTTCCAGGCACTGTTGTTTGGTTTGGTTACCTCCCTTGGGTGGTGGCAACTCAAGATCTCAGTCCCCGGGTTTCACCTGCTTCATGCTTCAGAGTTTTGCCCTGGGAGGTTGCTGGTGGTGATCTGTGCTGGTGTAGTTATTTTCGAGTCTGATTTCAAAACAAGTATTAAAGGGCA
Source organism: Caloenas nicobarica (assembly GCF_036013445.1). Taxonomy (NCBI): domain Eukaryota; kingdom Metazoa; phylum Chordata; class Aves; order Columbiformes; family Columbidae; genus Caloenas; species Caloenas nicobarica. The sequence goes on along the minus strand of NC_088246.1, from coordinate 24,667,873 downwards.
TAAAGTTATGCAAAATTAAGCTTAAAGGAAAAAAAAAGGAATATGCATTTACACAAACAGGAACCCATTCAGTGTAATTGTTTCCACAAATTAAGAACTTTCCAGGCCTCTCCATTCCTTCATCTTTTATTCTTTTCCTGCTGATGAGGTAGCTTCCTCTACTTATAAACATAAAGCAAATTAAAGCATCCTCATTTTCAGATCAACTTCCACTCCTTTTATTTGCATTCTCACATACCATTTATCTGTATTTTTAAAAAAAACTGAAGTGTTTCATTATGAAAAAAAATACACAATGCTTTTTAAGTATTAGGTACTGCTTATTAAAAATAAGGAGAATAATTTCTTCAAAACAGATTTGCACGTTTTCTCATTGGAAGACACGTAGCCTGCTCTCCCAAATGAATGCATTCATTTGTACAGACCACATTTCTATAACTGGGACAGAAATAAGTCTGGGATAAGTAAAAACGAGGAACAGATTTTGATTGTGCCTTTTGATGAGAAATCATATCCTCAAATTTAACAGCCTCAAATAGCCCACTGAACCACTATGTCCAAAAATATTCAATATCTCTTTAATATCATGTAGCTACAGTACCTGAGACAAATATTAAAGAATAAAGTTAAAAGATACACATGAAATATTCATCAGCTGTAAATACATTTTGAATTTCCACACCATTGTAGGAGATATAGAAATATCGTACATCAAGCTACAGTTGTACAGAGATACTCTAAGGTAATCAAATGATTTTGTCAAAAATATAAATAATTTAAGAGCTTAAAAATACTTAAGTGCTGAAACAAGCAGGTAACACTAGTTTCTTTCAATTCTCCTCCCCAGTCACCTCATAAAAGCAACTCGAATTAAATTTTATCAAATGATTCAAACTAACACTATATTAAAAAGTACCAAAAAGTTTAAATAAATACGCCCGAATCCCAACACCATAGTTTTGGGGAAGTCTCTGAATGGATTACGTCTGGCACCAAAAGAAAGTATGAAAGTATACGTAAAAAACAGGGGTTTCTTATTTCTATGAAGAATCAAAGAATGCAACCAGCTTCTTCAACCTCCTGGCCTTGCTGCCGAAGAGATGCTCACCTGCTGCAGCCCCGGCAGGCTGCTCCACTGCGACCGGGGGGCAAAAGGCACATGGCCAGCCTAAGGACTCATTTTTATCCTGAGTGCCAGTACAAACAAACCAACCAACCACATAAATCAAACTAAACACATAGCAGACAAACACCGAGGGATACAAACTGCAGAAACGGAAGACACTTCTAGCAGCACTGCACCATCATCCCAGGTTATAATACAGTAATGAGCAAAAAACAACAGATTTTGTAATAGCAGTTTTGTGTTTCCCAGTGCCATGTCTTGCTTTCAGTATTATTAGAATGAGAGGAGGGACCTCAGCCAAATATTGTTTTTATCATCTGGATCTTAATGAAGTTTATGTCCCTACTTGCTGTTAAATTACACAGATTAGTAACACATGAGTAAAATAAATACATTCCTTCACATGATTAAATTCTAAATTACCACATTGGAGAAGGAAAGCACAAACAAGGCACATTTGGCATGTATGGAGCATTTGTTGCCCAGGTTTGAAGGCAGGACTCCTGTTCAAAAGCCTTTACCTCTTCAGGCAAAGAAGTAATTCATTTAGCTGGCTGCTATTACAGACCTCTCAATGGGAGAAAGTACCTTCTAACAGTGTATGAATACTGTGGCAGTGAGATACAAGAACAAAGAATTATCCGGACTCATAAAAGCTGTGGCAACAGCCGACACTGCATAGATCCACATAAATTAAGGATGCAAAGGGATGCACGTGCATGGCCTGTAACCCATTACATTTCCACACTGACATTTAGATTCTGCCAAGCAATTATCTTAGAGCATTGTATATTTTCCAGCTCTAACCACGAGTTTATCAAATACCCATGTATATGAGTCATCTGTGCAGTTATTAGAAAAGGGACACTTCGCCTAATCTCATTTGGAGTACATCCCGTTCATCTCAATCCCGTGTGCATCAGACACTACCTTGCAGCTGTGTGCATTTGTAGCATGTTCCAATTAGGTGCTTAATACACATCCTAACCCTACTGCTAACACCACTCTTTTAGTTAATCAAGTCTAAATGTTTCTGAGTTCAAAACCAGCAGCTGCTACAGGTTGACACAGACCCAGCAACGAACGGCTTGTTTAGGATTACATACTGGATTCACCTTCGTTTCTAAAGATGCTCACAGTGCTATGCACCAATGAGTTAGCTTATCAACTGAAGACAGGTCAGAGGGCACAAGAAAAACATCAACAACATCAACATAAACTACTTTTCCTAGCAATGGCTGGTAGAGACAAAAAGTGGCCTTGACAAGACACAGTGTGCATCTCAATATTGCTTAAATGTATTACGCTTCAAACCGGAACAAGAGGCAGATCATTGATCTAAGGGACCGGGACACCACACACAACCCCATAACTCACACCACAGACTTGAGCTGCCTTCAGAACAATTCACATATATCATGAATGTGACACATCAACTATGGTTTTATTAGGAAAGAAAGCAATTTTGATTCTACTTCCGTTACTACCGTAGTCTCAATATTTCTCTTTAGTCTTCAAAAGAAGGCACTAATTTGATATAATATTTGCTTGTGAGACTCACAACAGAATCACAGGAACACCTTTTCCAGAGCAACTTCCTTTCGTAAAGCAATATCAGCTCTATTTTGCTCAATCCTTGCAAACAATTCAGAGGCAATTGCTTTGGACAGCAGAACAACCACCTCTGGCATCACTCCCACCAGCTGCCTCCATTCACATGTAAACCACAAAAGGTTGGAGGATATTTTTCCTTACAGACTTCTCCATGAATGACATGACACAATTCAGAAGGGAAAAACCCAAAGAGACATGCTATTAAAAGTCTCTCTACACATTCCCAATTAGCACCTCAGCTTCCAAATTTTTCCACACATTCTCCGTCATTCCCTGCTGATTCTCTTAGTCTGGCAACAGTGCCAGGCTAGACACCTTTTTTTTTTATTCCTCTCACTCTACTTTCTGTCTTCTGTACCGGAAAGGCAGCTTTTTCCTATTTGTTTCCAACGTGCTGAGTGCAGCTATAGGAGAATCTGCTTAATGCTTTTAAGTATTGCTTACGGATAGGAGAAAGAAGTTATAGCATCTTGCTCATTCTCTTTACCACGTGTTACTGCTTAGTTATGCAAAACAGAGTCTTTACGTAGAAAAACAACATCCTAGAGGGGTCTTGCTAATGCTACAAAACTGTAAGAAGTGACTGTAAATATCCCAAATAATACATTTTCTCTAGCATCCTTCTGCCAAGTAGAGTTTATTTGTACAGTTTGCAGAACTACTTCAGAAAATGTTTTACTTTCTGAGCATGCAGAGTTCACTTCAGATGGCTGACATTGTCCAGAAGAACCAGGGGAAGAAAGAAAAAGAAACAAACATCTTGGGAGTCCCACTTCCTTGCAGTAAGTCTCTGTCCCACAAATACTGCCCTCAAAAACACATAACTACTATATTCTGCGTACTTTCCAGTGACAGAAAAGTGCTCCAGTCTGCCTCCCCAGTTTGAAAAAGGTGAGCATTTGTGCTTAAAGGGGAAGAAAGCGTGAGAACAAGGAGACTATCCATGTATTTCACTGGTGTATCCTCCACAAAACCTTAGTAAGCTTTGGTTTCATTTTGTATTTTTAAAGTATGAGAATTCACAAATTCACTTTTATCATTTGACTAAGGATCAACAATAAGAGAAAAAAAACAGCTGAGGGAGATATTAGTACATGAAGAGTGTTGGTCAAGGAAATTCCTGCTTTTTGATGACTGATGAGAGCTTTAAAGCAGTAATCAACCTTGAAATGCTACTAGGAAAAACTTGGGAATACAGCCACAAAAACGTTAAAGCAGCAGCATTTATCTGTAAGACTGCTACCTAAAACCTATGAGAAAATAAACAGTAAAATATTTCAAGAAGAATTTTAGGTATCACTTTAAAAATCTCCATTTTGTAACTATTTAGTTTCTTTCCTTCCTTTTCTTGCTTTTATGCACACAATAGCTACTGGTGGGAGTAAAGTAGAAAATTATATCCTTCTGCATGAAGCACTTTAAGGTAGGAATAGTTCAGAAACCCAAATTCACTGTCTTCCCTCACCAGATCTACCAATGCAAAGTTCTCAGGACCACAACTGGTAGGAAATTAGACTGGTGAAGTGACATATTGTCACTCTATTTTGCCTGAACCTCAGCCCCCCAAAAAATAACAAAAACAGTTTCTATTCATATTGACAAAATGATCTGCTAAAAAAACACAGTCAAACTGCTGATGCCACTTGTAGCCTAAGTTCATATACTAACTTACCTGCAATGTGAGTTAACTCCTTCCTCACATCACATTTTCAAAACCGATAAACTTTTCCAACTCTTTATCTATAAATGCATTTTCTGTACTACTAGACATTCCAACTGCCTGGAAACCACTAACACATGCTCTTCTCAACTTTTGTTTTGATCTTGAAAGGGAAGTCAGCCTTTCCTGCTCTATTAGACAGCTCTAAGAGCCAAGAGGTCTTTTTTCCCAAGTATCCTTATGCACCCCGACATTAACTCATTCATATACCTACTCACACCTGCACTATCTATACATTAATGAATAAAGATGGCAACGAACCTACGAAAACAGTCCTGCTACAATGGCTTTCACACAGCTTTAACTCATGGATTTCTGATTATTCATGCATGTTTTGAAATTTGTTTAAATTCCCTTCTGGGCAAAGGTCCCTCAAATACAGCCAACTTTTTTTTTCTCATTAATTAATGGGAGCTATTTTTTACTTCATTATTATTTGAATAGTAAATTTTGGAACGCATGTGAAATTAGATGCTATATAAAGGTGCAAGAATTCCTTCTCTTCTTCCTACCACACTGAACAGAAATTCGTCTCTTGTTAACTGCAGCTCCCAAATGACAAGACTCCCAAACTTATAACAATTGAAGGAGTCATTCATCCCAGCAGCTGAAGTGTTTATGTTGTTGTGCCATATTCAGAGTTTCTTGTCAAAAACCCCATTCCTAGATAAAATTACATTTCTGAAGTACTTAATCACTTTTGAAGAGATTTTTTTCTTACGTGCACTCACAGAACCATTCCTAATTTCCTCTCTTTTTTCCCACTTTTTTACCTTGGGGGTAATAAAATTCTGGTTCACTTCATATGAAAGACTTTATTTTCAAGAAACACATGATATATCAGTAGACTAGATCAAATCTAGGTCCTGTTTAATTACTTCATCTCCTGGTATTTCAGCTCGTTGTCTGAAGTGGAGGCAGTCCAATGCTCTGAATGACTCTTCAAGTTTCTGTTTGCCAATTCAACCACCACTAGCTCCTCTAACCCAGCTTGTAAGGATTCTGATCCTTCAACAGGTATCTGAAGACATCTGTCGTCTTCCTCCTTCTCTCCCCAACACACTGATAAAAGATGGGGTGCACACACTTCCAGTCACCTTTCTTTCTTTCTTCTGTGCTTCTGACAGACATTTCTACACAATGTACTTTCTTTTCCCCTTTACCACAGTCTCCGTATCAATGGCTGTGTGCAAGACTCTGTGTTCTCTAATTATTCTCTCTTGAGTGCAAATTATTCAGCACATTAAAATCTCCCGGGAAAACAGCAGATATGAGAGTACAGACGTGAGATACCATTATGCCAGAAGGCAAGGTCAACTGTTTCTCTTTTGATCTGTAAACAACTACAGCGGTCCTGGACAATGTGGCTCTGCTAGACGAATGAGAGGGAACTAGGATACTGTCTCCTGAAGTTTTCAGCATCCTGAGACTTTTCCTCCAGAGCTCCAGACTGCCCTCTCCCAGCAAGGAAATCCCATGAAGATTTAGAATGAGTTACCACATAGCACTCATGCCAGCAAAGAAAGGTACACAAAGATAACGTCCAACAAACTTCCAAGTCGCACCATAAAATGCACTATAGAAGTGTGATCAGTATATAAAAATTCATACACACATCATCTGTCATGACATTAGTAAAGTTATACCCTTTTTCTTTTAAATTTAATATTAAAGATATTAAGAAACAGCAGTTATCAGCAGAAGTTTTCAGGTGCTACCAGACAGTTAACAACATTTGATATCATTATTCACTTGACATTAACAGCAGAAAATATTTCCTTCATAAAACCCAGCTGTTCTGGGAAACATGGTACCCTCAAAGCTGTCAGAGCAGGAGCTCCAGCCTCCAGAGTCCTGCACAGTCAAGGTTAATGCCCTTCCAAAGCATTTAAGTGCTGCTCTTTGTAGTAACATAAACTGGAAAACAAGGTAAGGCGTTCTGCCTCTGGCTGGCTGCAGCTGATTTTCTTCTTAAGAGCCCATATGGCGCTGCTGTTTGCATTTGTGGCCAAAACAGTGTTGGTAACACACCCACATTGCAGCTGCTGCTGAACAGCACTTGCACGGCCTTGAGACTTCTCTGCTTCTCAAGCTGCCCCCACGATGAGTACGGTGAGGGTGGCCAAGAGGCTGGGAGGGGACACAGCCAGGACAGCTGACCCCAACTGACCAGAGGGATGTTCTGGGACACATAAACCATGCTCGGCAACAAAAACTGGGGTCTTGTTCTTTCCAAGGCAGCTATTCCTCAGAGATCAGCTGAGCATCACTCTACCTGTGGGAGGTGACAAGTGATCATCTTTGCATCACTTGTGGTGTTTTTTGGATTTTTTTCTTCCCTTCACTTATTAATCTGTCTTTATCTCAACCCACAAGTTTTTTTTTTTGCTTTTCCAGTTCTCTCCCCCATCACACTGCAAGGGGAAGGGAGTGAGTTGTTGGTGGGTGCTTAGTTGCTATCTGGGTTAAACCCATCACATAAGGTCTCCTTTAAAAATTATAATGTAAACACATGTGCAATGTGAAGTTATGCTGCTGAAAGCATACGTCTGTTACAGACAACAGCTCATTCTCTCCACTAAAGACTCATAATTTGCTGAAATGAAATAGCAGAAGTACTATATTCTCAAAAATCCAAATATCAAAATAAAGTGTTTAACACATAACTGTAAGGTACTGAGAGCATACTTAAGAATAAAAAGAGATTCTGTGTTATAAAGTGATTTCAGGATCCACATCTTTTAGGGTTCAGATTCCCTGTTTACCAAGAAATATATCACTGTGAATGAAAGCTGTTGTGTAGAACACCTTTAGGAAGTGTTGCAAGTACTTAAAATAAATTTTAGTAAATAAACAACCAGAGACAAAACAGAGCAAGTTTAATACTTCTTCCCAATAATATTGTAACTATAGTTATGCTCCACTGTTGTGTAAATATGGGCAACTACTGTAAATGATAGTGTTTTTGTAGAAAGAGGCTGCATTCCAACAGAAATGTGTGACCTGTGGAGAGCTACAACCTCTCCAGCATCCATTACTTTTTAAGTATTTTCTAAATTTTCTAAATTTTTCAATTGAGAGACATGACAAACATGACATTCCAAACTAAATTATTTCATTATTTCCTTTCAGATGAAATTTTTGTATGCCGCTTTCCTACACAGAGCTATTTTATTGCATAATTATGAACTCATGCAAATTCTGAAATTAATGGCAGGGCTGCCAGACCCCTAAGAATAGCAGTGCAAACATCACCAACACTGCAAAAATTCTAACACTACAGAGTGAAAATAAAAACTAATATTCCCATTTGGAAAAAAAAAAAAAAAAAAAGCTAATTTGAGACAAGCAGTACTCTGAAGTGTAAGAACCAACATAAAGAGAAGAGGAAATGAAAATGATTCCACAAAATTAGACATACATAGCACAAAAGCTAAATTGATATACACAATAGCCTGTGGTATATTACTATGAGTGCTGTAAGCAAGATAATTGAACTCTTGTAAACAAAAGATTTTGAAATACAGACAATAAGCACAACAGTAAGAAATAGGTCAAAGCTTATTCATAATCTTTATTAAATATAAAGCATTATTATGTCTCAAGTCAAGAATTACATTTCTGCAAAAAATAGAGAAAATTAGTCTGGAGAAAAATTTTCCACTTTTTTGCAGAAATGTAATGATTTCAGGAAAGTTGCCATTAAGAAAGGATTTTTCAGAACTAAAAATCAGAGCTAGATCTGCCTCCTCCTCTCCATAGAACAGAATAATATCTGGTGATCACAAAACTCAGCTGGATTGTAAGTTACACAAGCTGAAACACTATCAGCTTTTCTACAGTGGGCTGGATCTTCTTTAAGAAAAATATAGAGGAGGTTTTTGATCCTGTTACATATAAAAAAAGCATCTGAAATCTCAGCACTTTGAAGGATAGATAAAATGTTTATTTCCCAGCTCAAAGAGTAAAGCTTACTACACTTCTAGAGCAAAGGAGCCTTTACTCACTACTCTTCCCTGGTGTTAAACAAAAAAGCACATGCACACATATACAAGAAAAATGCCCACAGAGATATCCAAGCTTGAAGGAAACAGAATGCAAACAAATTAAAACGACAAGTCCCTGTGGTCCCATTTGAAAATACTTCACAGGAAACTCAAGCTGTAAGGTGAAACTATTCTGACTAGGAATAGAAATAGAAACTAAATGTTAACAGGAGCTGGAGGAAAATGGTTTAGTTGTAAGTTAAAGTATTTAAGAATTATTAAGAAGGCAGAAAGAATACAAATTCATAATAAAACACTTGCTTTTCATTAGCATTTTTGTGAAGTTTGTAACTCTAGAGAATTAAGTCACATTTTGAATCCTATATAAGTAATAAGACATCTCCTCCTCCCTTGAAAACACCCAAATGCCTTCACTATACTCCAGTTTTTCTTCACTATTCTTCTCTTTATTCTCCTTTCTTGACTCCTAGATAGTCTACAATGGATTTGTCAACTGCACTAAAGATCAGGTGGACTTCTCAGAGACAACTCATTTTAGCAAAAATAATTATTAATATTTTCTTCTCTTCGTTTATGCCAAGCATCTGAATAAGTTAAATCATGAACTGCAAAAAATGAACCAATACAAAGCTATGACTATGCCTGGAGTTTTGCCAGCAGAAGTAGTATTGTTTAACAAAATTATCCCTTAGAAGAGTTATCATGCTATTGCAATTTTTATGTGTCCCTAGCTCTGAGCAATAAACCCCGAATATAAGAATGCCAATGTTGGATGAAACCACTCAGCCTGGTGCACTTTCTCTGACACTTAATAGATAAACTCTGTGGTTTCTGTTGAGAGTGCACATACCCTTCCAGTGAGAGCCACCTCCAGATGTTTTTCATTTGTCCCCTCCTCCAACATCTGCTCTGTTAACCAGAAATGCTTTGCTTTTCCCAAATCTTGGGAAAAAAATCCCCCCCATCACAAGTCCTGTGAAGTCTTTTACATTCAGAACCAGCCCTGGAGCACCTTTACTACGAGAAGGCAGAGACAGCAAGAGGAGCCAATAAGATCCGTTCAGTCAAGGTCTCCACAGAAAACTTCCCTCCATCTGAATATTTTTTTGTACTCGTCTCCTCCACATCATTCATAGTTTTGCATACCTGTCACGTTCTCCCTCAGTGGTCTTTTGCGGGCTTAACAATCCTAGTCTATTGGATTTTTCCTTACAACACTGCTGCTCTATGTCCCCATAACTGCCCTACTTGGGTTCTCCAGTTCTAGCAAAGCCTTTCCAAGAGGGACTCCAAAGGCATCTCAACAGATTACCAAAGAGAGAACAATGAAAATGGTGACTCCCTCTGTAAAGGCATGCTAAGGAAGAAACACCCTTGACTTCCTCTGCTGTCACCTCCCCAATCTCTTCAAAGCCTCAAATTAAAATCAGAAGAAACAGGGCAGTGTGTCGACTATCTGTAACAGCTGAGAACACAGTAGCAACACAGCTGCCAGCTTCCCCTCCCAAATCCCTCTGGTTAACATGAGGGAAATAATTTATATCAAGTAAATATGGTAAAGTTTATATACAACACGTAAAATAGAGACAGGATTAAATGACCAAGTAAAGACCATACCTGCTTAATATGGATATCTGTAGTTCAAATATATCATTTTAGAGACAGCAATTCATTTATTCTGTACTTGTATTCATTTTTAGATAAAACTGGTTTTAATAGGCTTAGAATCAATACCAAATTTTCACTTATATTTGAAAACAGATGTGTAAGTGTTTCTAACCCATTACCTTTAAAAATTGAAAGTCATGCTATGCCTATTTCTGATGTCCTTAGTTACTTCTTAAACATACACTTACTTAAAACAAACCATTTTTTTAAGATTATATATAGTCAAAGACTTCTGCAGAGTGAGTTAGAAAACTCATTTTCTGAAGAAGCAGCATAAAGAAGAGTTGATCTGTTCATATTAAAGCATAACATAACAGGATTGAGGAGCAGGGAAGGAAAGTGGTGGGGGAGTACCTGTGCACGTATCAAAGCTTCACTTAAATAGTATAAAAGAAATAGTGATCACTTAGGCTGAAGCAGCATTACACAGAGGCTTCATAAAGAAAACTTAAGTACGGAATAATTTTAATTTTCTCCCACAAATTTTCTGTAACCCACTTTTTTTCTTCCCAAAAAAGTAAAAACCTGAAAGCCTAGTTTATGTGCCTGCTGCAGTTGCAAGGAACCAAAAAAATTTATTACATGGTTTGCACATTGTCATGTTAATCACTTCTACACCTCTTGTCAGCAATCAATCAATGCTGTTAACATTTACCTGAGCAATAACCATTGTTTTTAACAAGAAAATTACTACCTTGTGCCTATTTTTCTTATTAAGTATCATTTTACAAATCAAGGCTTTGATTCTACAAGTACTCACATTTCTGACATGTTCACATATTTCCCTGGAAGCCAGGGAGGCTCTCGGCGCACAGAGTGCATTCCGTGCTTTGCAAAAACTTTACTAACCAATTAGGAACCAAATACTAAAATCTATTTCAGTTACCAATAATATGAATCCAAGGAGAAACACAAGGTGACCTGTTTATTAAAAGAGAAAATGCTGCCCCCATCTAGGTTAACAGAACAGCAAGTTTCTGAAATTTATTTTTGTGATTAAATTCAAAAGATCTAGAAGTCTGTCTGAAGAGGAAGAAAACTGACAGACAGCAGAAGATTAAAGAAGGATAACAGAAAACATAGGATATTAATATGCCTAGGTCTTTCTAAGTAATAATTATTTTTTCTAAAAAAATCATCAATACGTCTTTCAAATCAATCGACAGTAAACAAGAGGATTATAGCTCACACTAATTCCAGTGATATTTTTAGTGGCAGAGCACAGACCTCATTAACTAGAAAAGCCAAAATGCACCTCGACACTGGAGTTTTGGTTTGCATTTTACCATTTGTCTCAGTTGTTAACTTGAGATATTAAGACCAAAAAAAAAACCACCCTGTTTCAATCACCACAATTTAGTAATCCATAGCTGATTTTTCATTATGTGTTTTGGGAATAATTTTTTAGTATTTTACATAGTAATTAGCTAGTTAGGGAGCAAACCCTCTCCAAGGGATCACTAATTAATTACAGACATGTTGTTTATTAATGCATATTTTTCTTTTCCAAAACTGTACAGCAAGCGTGAACATAATTTAGCCCCTTCTCTGAAAAACATAAATTAATAATAAGTCTGGTTTACTGCACAATTAATTATGGCCCAGTTTTAAAGCATCCCCAAGTCTGATCAAGCAGGGGCCTAAGGCTACCTTTTTTTAGCATAATGAGTACAATCTTTTGAACTTTTCTGCTGAAGAAGAAGTTTGGAGCTCAGGACAGAGTTTCATGAACCAGTTTGCAGGATGCGCACCGTTTTGCTATTAGAAAATGGCAGCTGCTCCACAATAAGAGCACGTAGGGGGCAATTCCACACAAATGCAAGCTGATAGAAGGTAGTTTATCCCTTAAAGTAAAAAAGTAAAAAAAAAAAAAAAAGATCATATGCCAGTCTTAGGCAGAAAACTGAAATAAAGGTATGACACACTTTCAAAAATAGAGGTCATTCGGTTGTGCTTTGCTGATGTTGATGGCAGCTTTATGCATAACAAAAGAAGTTACAGGTACAACACAGCCTTTTCAAATTAAGAATACAGCCTTATTATCATCATCAACTTGCTAGACCTTGAAGCGTTAAAGCCAGAATTACAACCAAGAGTCCTGTTGACAGCCAGTAAGATGAAATGAGTAATTCTAGTTAGATGCTAGTTCCCCAGATATTTTTTCCACATTATATTTCTTAATGCTAATGCCAGTTCCAGAACTGGAAACATTTCAGGAGCAGAGCAATGGGCAGAGCAATTCACTGTAAGAAGCACTTACAGGCCACACTTCACATCAAAAATTAAGAGGTTTCAACTAGCTGGACTGAGTCCCCACAAGTCCACATGATGTATATTTAAGAAGAGGCTGAAATGCACCTAAAGAATAACTAAATAAGAAAACCAAGGAAAACAAACCCACATGGCAGGTAGTGTGATGGGATATTCCCCCTTCCTCTAGGTTTATGGACTAAGAACAACATGTTAAAATCAGTATCTGCCCTCCTACTCTACTGCCTAAAACAACTATTAATCAAGACACAAAAAAGAAGAAAGTTCTTCACTTTTCTCTAACCCTGTCCTTCCCTCAACTTTACTAGTGTCCTTTAAAAACAGAGAACTCAAGACGTGGTGCAGAATGTATTTTGTTTGTCAAAGCTTATTTTTGCTCTCATGCTTTTGGCAGCTAATGTTTACTCTTTCCAGATAGATCAATTGGGAGCCCCGAAATGTCTGCACAAGTTTGCTACGAAGGAATAATTCCAGGCAAAAGAAGCTTTATTTCTGTTGGAAGCATGTACTTCTTTTAGAGGTTCATAAATGCAGGTAGTTTCCACCTATAGGTTACTCCCTCAAAGCCTCTTGCTTTTGAAACTAACCTTGTGGAAAAGCAGGAACGAGAGAAGCTTAAACACACATATTATGCATATTAATAAAAACAGACAGCACAAAAGCCCCCTCCCCGCCCTTTTTTTTTTTTAACTCATGGAAACAGGAGATAAGAGGCAAGGTTATGAATTTCCATAGATAAAAGAATTCAAACCCTAGCAATAAGTTCTGCATTGCTTGCTCTGGAGAACCAAGTGTTGGGGTTCAAGGAGGGAAAGAAACAGAAGGACTTCTCCAGAGGTGCCTTTGGCAGATGAGCACAGGATAGGAATGAGCTTCTTGAACACTGGAACAGGCTGCCCAGGGGGGTTGTGGAGTCTCCTTCTCTGGAGACATTCAAAACCTGCCTGGACGCCTTCCTGTGTAACCTCATCTGGGTGTTCCTGCCCTGGCAGGGGGATTGGACTGGATGATCTTTTGAGGTCCCTTCCAATCCCTAACATTCTGTGATTCTGTGTTTCTAAAGATAAAGCTTTTTATTACAGATATTTCTAGAGAATCTTAACATTTGGATTTATTCTTGTAACCAGTTAAAGGCTGTGGTGGCTGACACGAGATTTATTCTGTATGTTGTTGTCTCTCAGAGTGGCTCATACCATTACTGAAAGACCATGAGTGCAAGTTCCTGTGGCAGGACAGTGAGGATGTGAGTCCTGAAAGTTCAGTCTAACTTCTGCCTGACTTAATATCTACATCTGAAGTTTTGAAGTAGGCTAAGAAGCAGACTCAGAGTATAATTAATATATTCCCACTGAATATCTCAAATTCTATCTATGTTCTTTGGCAAAAGAAAAAAGAATTACATTTTCCATCTTTTGCCTTCCTCACCAAGAGGCTTTCTCTTTATATTTTTCACAAGAGATAGAAACCAAGCAAGGAAGATAGCCGTGGCATTATTCCAAACTTTAATGATAAAATAAACCAAATTCACATAGGTTTCCAAGATGAGCATCCACTCACAGTAGAACATCTACTCCAAATTCTTGCACCACCTTTGAACCCCAGCGGCCTCTTGAAATCAACTCCTGGGCTCACCTCCTCAGCAGTGAGTATTAAATACACTCGTGAGCTCTGCTAGGTCCAATGGGCACAGGCTCATGTAGGTGCCCTCTCTGAATCTTTACTGGTGACAACAAAATGAAACATCACTTTGACTGTAAAAATCTACATCATTTGCACCCACCTCTAGAAAGATGAAATCATTAGTGTTGGCAATAAACCTACCAGAGCATCTCAATTAGAAGTTCACTGAAATTAATGCCAAAGACAGAACTTGCAGAAAAAGAGCCCCAGATTCCCTGGTGGTATTTGTTCAAATATGCTACAACTCTTTTTCATAACAGTAACTTAATTTTTTTACTTTTGAAATAGTATTTTGTTTAATACAACACTTTGTTAAAGGTTAGTTTGAACACATTGTCTTAATGTCCATATAAAAGCATTCTCTCCACACCACTGAAAAGACCTGTTATTGAGATATAAAAAATACACATATTATGCTTAGTCTAACTCATAACTGCTTAGTTATTGCAAACTTACTCTCAAAGATACAAATACCATTTTGTTACTGATTTGAACAGAAAGTCTTGAAATGCTAGAGCATGCCTTTTTGAAGGGCAAGCAAATTAGGCATACTCCTTCACCTTCTCTGAGCTTCCGTCATGATCTGATGATGGCCAGACACATTACGTTTAACTGAGCCATGCCACACTAACAACAAACTAAATAAAAAAATTCAAGTATTTCTCCAGATGCTGTCGTCTAGTTTCTGGAATTCTGTGCATCTCCAAGGTCAGCAGGAGATGCCTGTAACAAACATCCTGTTTCTATCTGGTTCCTCTCTGTGCATGAAGAGCCAAGATAAATCATAGAGCTTTTTTTTATGTAAACAAAAAACTTTTTTTCCCTCAAAACTGAGAAAACCTGCAGTCGTCTTCCCACATCTAAACAAGCCAAGGCATGGTAAGAATGATAATGAATCTGACGAATGGAATCAGCATCATTCTTTGCATGGATAAGCTAAAAACCTAACTTTTTCTGAGCAAGCATAGATTGCTATTTTAACTGTGAAACTGCATCAGCAACGCAACAGCAAAGCAGAGCAGGTTGGAGATCATCCAATAAGTCTGGCTATTTAGAAGGCCAATAAGTAAATAAAAGCCACCAAACCACCCTTTCCATGGCTTCTGTCCCAGCATCCCTGGCCAGCCCGCAGCTGCTGCCTCCTTTCCCTGGCTGTCCCACTCAAGACTTGAGCTCCCACCCCAGCTGTGCTCCCATGTTCCCTGCAGATGCCTCGACAACTGACAAAGACTTTGGTAGCACCCCTGTCACCACGGAGGAAGAAACAACGACAGTTTAAGAGCAAGATAAACAGAAGAAAGATAAATGGCAAATACAGGTAATTACACCGACCCTAAGCTATAAATGAAAACAGGCACAAAACAGGAAAAAGAAGAAATCAAAGAGCGGTATCCGTGCCTAAGAGCTAATCAACAGCTATTGACACCATATTTGGACTGTGATGCAGTTTTTGTCACCATACTGGATAAAAGAAAATAACTAAAATGAAAACAGAAAGTATCGTAATAAGAGGACAACTAATTCCAAAAGACACAGAAGAGGCTGGACAAACCAGTCCAGGGGGATCAAACAATAACTTGTGAATATCTTGTTTCTCTGTGAGAAAGCAACAATCACTGTAAGTTAATAGAGAGACGGAGACAAAAACACAGGGCTGCTGATTAAGCTCTATGTGAATTTCAATACATTTTGCTAAATGCTTTCTGTAACTGCCTAACAACACAGTGAGGAAAAAAGCTTCAGCTGAGGGGGTATTAACTTAAGAAAAATAATATGAACCAAAATACACATCCTAGCCTTTGCATTACTTGCATCATTCTTGGGATAACAGAATCTTCCAGATTTCAAAGCTGAAGGGCATATCTGACCTAACTAATCACAGCAAGTGACCCCAGACAAATTCCTCTAGAGTGCTGAAATTTCAAGACATGAAGTCAGCAAACAAGTTCAAGAGCAGCATGAAGCCAGCCTCAGGTAGTTGCAGGATCATCGTGGCTACAACCCACGCCCAAGTCTAAATGTGCAGTGTCAGTGAAGTAAAAGGAAGACAAAGATCCATTAAAACAAAATAGCATTGAGTGCGACTGCAGACAAATAAGAATCCGCTGGAAAAATGAAATTTGTTTTACTCTCACTAAAAGAAACAGAAAGACTCTGCAAACATGTATGTATGAAAGAACATTTTTTTCTATACGTGAGCTATCAGACTAAGAAATCCACATACAAAGAAAAGCCCTGCTGAGTGCATGGCAGCAGGAAAAATATTGTAAGCCGCTGGTTTTCCTGGATGAGCACAGCAATTAATAACTCCTGAAGCTAGTAATGGTGCTTTCATTTCGCAACACTGAAAAAGGTGAACACCTGGGTCCTACCAAGAAACTTAATTCAGGTTAGGTAACTATCTCAGGAGAACCCAAACACAAATAGTTCCAGTTGTTACTTGGAACTGGTGATAATGCACTATGTGCTCTCTCAGTGGCCTTGCCTCCTTTCAGCAGTATTCACTCTTACTTTTAGTTATTACATTACTGTCAATGTTTCATATTTAACTAACCTGTAATGCTCAAGTTTGAATTTTCAAAATTGATATGGAGAACTGCTGTGCCTGAAAGAAGTACTAGCAGGACTCTGGAAGGGAAAAAAGGATAAACAAATTCCAGAATATATAGAGAAGGAGATGTAAGGGAATGACAACTACTTTGTGTCCTATTATCCTCAAAATGACATTGTTTTGTGCATATAAAATCCATTATGGTTAAATAAAGTAGTCATAGCCTGCAATCTCCTTTCCTTATCCCTTCTAAATAAATAGCAAGAGATTTCAATTGACTCAGAACCTTGATTACTGTGCAAATACATGGTTGTCAGTGATATTGTGACACACAGCAGATGAGGCATCATACATGCAGAATTTCTCAGGAAAGCAAGAAGTAGACAAAAATCATTTTCATTTACATCCTTTCATGAGAAGATTTAAATATAGTCGTATGGCTGTTAATAGTGCGGCTTGGAAGAAAGGAAAAGAAAAGCGATAAAGTCTAAGTACAAAGATGGAAGAGCCAGACCTACCAAGGAAGTCACACAATTACTTCTTGCCTCACAACCAGGAGATTGCCCAGCAAGGCCAAGAACAAGAAGCTACTGATCCCATACATAATGTACTATGTTTTGTTACTCTACTTTATTTAATCGACTAATAAATTACTATATCCCATATATCCCCCTAAAATAAACAGCAGGATTGACACGTAAGCATACTTCAGAGAAATAATAATATTTTGCTTTCAGACTCCACGTTTCTGGAATGCACATATCCTCCCGTCTGATGAACAGAAACATCCAACACAAAAATACACATGCACATGCGAGAGAAGTAGGCCTGCAAATTCATCTTTGTTTTGCAATGCTTCTCTGATAGCTAAAACACCTGCCTGCAGACCAGAGCAGACCTTTATATGTCAATGGTTTGGCCAGAACCTCACAAGTCACTGCTGTGAACATGGATTCAGACCAAGTTCTGCTCCTTTGCTCCGTCCACTTCCAAAGAAAAATTAAGCAAAGGACACATACATATTAACTAGCAACATGAACCCTTGTTCCAACCAGTGTCTGTAGGAGAAGAGAAGGCAGAAAAAAGGAGTAACCGGTTTCGTTGTTGGCTTAACAGAAAATAATTTACACTTTCTGGAAGGTAAATGGATGCAGTATCACCAAATATGCCAGGCAGAAGAACACACAACTGAACACATTGATGGCTGGGGCAAAAAGTCAAACCACTGCCACTCAACAGGTTTGAGGGATGCTCCAAAATTGAAACTATTCCCCAACCACAACAGAAAGGTTCTCAAATTTTGGTCTCCTGAAGCCCAGGTTTATCCCCCAACATTAAGAACAATTCCTGTTCTGAATGACTAAAAAGTCACTGTCAAGTAAATCTCGAAACCTTCCATATGGTCTCAGATTTTGTTTCAAAGCCTTGAAACCGAACACAACAGCGCAGCCATTCCACAGTCAGTTTTTCTTGGTGGCTTTCCTGCCACTTCTCAATTACTTACTAGCTTGTATTGTGGTCACCTAGACCTGGTTCTGAAGTGTGTCACGTCTTCCAGAACCCAACTTTCTTCCACATGCAACACAGCACAGGGAAGTGACAGGAATCCTTAGACACCATATAAATATTGATAATCCTCTGAGAAATTAAGTGAGGCTGTCCGAGGTTTTTTTAAGCCCCCGGAAGTTTCACAAACCAGCATTTTTACAGACTGATGAAAGACACATCTGTCCCACAGCTGATAAAACAAGAAGCTATCACAAATGGCAGTATTTGCTCTCTTCCATCCATGATCTTCATTCTCAGGCTCACCTGAAACACATTTGCTAACAATATTATCAGTTGTCATCTAGAGGAAACACTTATTCCTTTTAAGCAGCTGAGAATGGCTTTATAAGACCTGAAGTGCTGGCACTATTCTGTTACAAATGCACACGCACCAGCATCACACACCAGTCCTAAGAACTAGCGGCATAATTCAGATTCATAGTTTGTTGGAACGGCCTCAAAGACACGGCAGCAGAGACCAGTAGATTTGCTGGGCAAGCCGATGCCTAAGCCTTCTGCTACTAGGGAACCACTGAACCGACACCAGATCCTCAGTAGTGTAAGTGAACAGTACTGGGGGGATGAGGAAGTGGAGTTAGGAGAGGTAGGAACACAAACCCACCAAACCATCTGCTGGGAAATCACTTTTGTAATGGGAAGGCTCCTGAGACAACCTCATCCCCACCCATCTTCTCTCCCAAAGGTGGCAGACTGGAAAAATCTCTATCTGACACACAAAGACCTCATGAATCCAAGAACTGCATAAATGAAGGTGGGCCTCCCACAGTAGGCATCAGATTTTATTATTGAGCTTTTACCTCCCTCTTGCCTCCCAAAAAAAATTTGCCTGTGTCATGTGTCAAGTAACACTTCATAAGCAGCAACTTCCAATATTGAGTTATCTTCTGCCTAGAATTATGTTTCCTCTTATTTGGTTTCTGACATACATCTGAACAGACCCATTTCTCAAGACACTTGAACCACCTTTGTACACATTTGTCACGGTAACTTAAACCACCAAATGAGTATTTTCTGACCCAGTTCCCTGATATTATTTAGAAACTGCTTTGACATCTATACTTCTATGTTCATTTTCCATTTTTTTTTTAATTTTCTAACATTACTTCCTACATCTCTTTCCCGTCAGCCTGTCACAACTGATAACCACACACTACCTGCTTGTCCTGGCATTAAGCAGATGAGAGCTGCATCAAAGTCATCATACGCCCTAAGCCAAACCCAAATTCTCAGCACTGGTGACACCCCCACCCCAAAGGTATTCAGGCCATTTATAAACATTACCCATAGCCACTTCTCTGGAACTTCTCCATCACAACTTAGCACACATGACAACATAAAGTAGTTCCATAGTCACCGGTCTCCTGCTTCCTAAATACAAAAAAAGTCGTCAAGAAGCAGACAGCTCAGCCATGGCTTGTAATGATTTTACTGTACCTAGATCAATAAAGATTTACTGCACCAAAGAAGGAGGGACAAGCAGTCTTCCAAAACACTTTGTATCACAGGCTCTTCCCTAAGTCTGTTACATACCAGCCCCAACTTTTAAGTCTCCCAGGAGTGAAATAATAGATGTTTATTCCAAGATCCTGTGAAATGTAACACTGAGTCTCAAGAGGACTAGATTTCTCTTTCCTCCATCTCCCGTAATCCAGATCCTCTACTGCAGGAGAAGAAGGTATAGTTCCATATCTATACTTCCTGCATGTACCTCTCTCTCAAGCCACTAACTAAAAAAAAAAAAAAAAAAAAAAAAAAAAAAAGACAAAAGTTTATTCAGTGTATTATGTGCCTCCTGCATTGTGGCATTCAAATTCCTCTTGTCCATTCTTCACAGAGCTCTACTTATTTCCAATTACACCCCTCCCTTTAACTCTTCAAATTCAAAATGTTCTCTACACAAGAGTTCTGGTTCAGAGACAAGTGTCTTTTAAACCAAGGCATTTTTCATGGCAACATCCCACAGAGGAAGTAGCAGTTTTGGTTTGGGGTGAGGTGGGGTGGTTTTTTTTGTGGGTTTTTGTTGTTCTTGTTGTTTTGAGAGGGAGAGGGTGAGAGCAAACACATTACAGAATCAAGAAGTAACTTGGCAAAACTCCCTACCTATTCACACACTTCCACTTCAAACACACAGAAATTGTTCCATGAGTGAAATAAATAAAATTCGGCTTCCTCTGAGTTGGAGGCTCTAAACACAGTAAGGAGCAGATGAGTATTAAAGATTTTGCTGAGGTCAGAGTATTCATAACACCTCCATACATATTCTCCCATATTGACCAGAACTTGCATTCCAGCTTTTCCATCAGAGCAGATTCTTATCTCCACTCCTCAGCCAGCTCATGTGCCTTTTCATCAAGCATCTATGCATCTAGGGTCAGCCAGCTTCAAAGTTATTGGGTGGAGTCAGACCGTATTATGTACACAGAAGGCACAGTCATGATATCCTCATTTCCTAAGGAAGATGGCCTTAAAAAAGGATGCTTTTGATATTGGACAAAACGAACACTAAAATTTAGCTAAACAACAGCAATACGACTCACCATATAAGAAGCAATAATCACAGCAATTCATGTTGATTTTGAGTCTTAAGATTATTTTGTTTTGATTTCATTATGACACTGATGTTAATCTATCTAGTACGCCTACATATGAGTGAAGGTCTTAAACCATGATTTAAGTGCTTAGAGAAGCCATTAACAACAGAAGGACAAGAATCAACAGCTCGAGACTGACAATAATTTAGAAATAAATCATAACAGCAAGCAGCTAACCAAAGGAACAGGTTACCAGCCTTGCAATGAAGTTAGTCACAACATCAACATCGGCTGTCATTCCACCAAACATGCTGCAATTCAGCCACATGTTATTGGCCTTGATCACTTTCGAGTGAAAAAGAAAATAGTTCCATCATTATAAGACAGAGTGGACACTTTTAACACTAACAGTCCAAATACATCAAAGCAATCCTGCATAGTTGGAAGTTATTAATCTAAACGTTGACAAACTACTGGAGCACAAATAAAACATTCACTCCAGGGCCAAATGTTTGTTTATAGACAGCTCTTTGCATGTAGCTCTGAGGTGTTTGTCTTCTATCTTTGTATCCAGAGTAGATAACCGGTGCTTTGCCTGAAAGAATGAAACGGATGCTTTCTGTGCCAGAACCTACCCTCAGAGAGTGAAATTTAGATTGCTTTGAAAAAGAAGGGAACTCTTTTATGTTCTTTTTTTTGCAGTTTGCCTTCTTCAGAGAGTGGGTAACAATATCTCGGGGTACAGAGAGATGCCCTACTCTCTCCCACTCGGAAAGCTTTGAAAACAGCCAAGAAGAGCCTACCCTCCCCCCTGCAATAATATTTCGTGATAGAAGAAACAAATCCACAAACCATTGAAAACAATGAGGATCTTCCTGCTGATTTCAGTAAGTACTGGAGTGGGCCCACGTTCCAGTTCCCACAATGTGATCAGTATGACAAAAAAGAAAAGGCTAAAGTTTAAAAAAACCCCATGCACTATTACTTTGCTGCTTTGAATGAAAGACTATTCAAAAAGTGGTCTGTATCCTTCTCCTTTATTCACATGAGTCTCTAGAAGTGGTCATAAGATCTTAGGAAGGCAAATAGGCTACCAGTGGATTTAAATGGATTCATTCAAGTGTTCTCACTGACTGAAGTAAAGGCCAGCAGTATCTACATAGAAGTTTTTTCATTCAAAATTTAATCAAAGCAACATAACAGAAGGTACAAAAAAGTGACAAATCCTACATTACTCCTTCGTGCTATTGTGTTCTGAGCTTATGAGCAGGACTAAACACACCACTAAGATCCCTGAAGCACTTCTAGAACAACTAAAAGTATTTTCTGACATGCAACTTATTCACAGGCTTCACTGTTCATGATTCTTTTGGTCCTCATTTCCTGGAGCGTTCTCCTGCAGTGTTGTACATTGCTCAGCTACTGCATGCAAGTTAAAGTAGGTAGAATGAGATCCACTGAACAGCTTAATTTTTCCTCTTGGTTCCTAAGGGACAAACAAGTAAGCACCTCATCTCCAGAAATGGAGAAACACATGTTGAGAGGAGATACACAGCTTCTTTCAGCACCGTGACAAGAGAAAAGAGTATCTTTTCACTAACTGGACAGGGAGAGCATGCTGCTTGTTCAATGCAATTTCTGTTTCAATAGTCGGCTATATCATTTTTCTTGGTAGTAGATCTATAATGTTGAAGTAAAACAGCACTTGGACAACTACCTCCCCTCTCTCCCTCCCATCTGATATTCCCAGTCACTGTCAATAAATACTATGTACACTAGCCAGAGCTCTAGACTGTTTTATATCATGGTATGGTCTTAGTATTGTTTTTCAGGATAGCCTTCTGAGACCAAGAAATGTGCCCACTCCTCCGCTTGCAGATATTGTCTCTCTTAGAAGTATGTGTTGTTACGATCAGGTACACTATTGTTACTAAAGATTGTTTTATATTCTAATTTGAAGGATGCTTGAAAAGAATTAAGTAATACGCGGTACAGCCCATTCTGTGATTCACACTTTAGGCTACATAATCGTCAAGTACCATTGTGTTGAGTTTGAAGAGATAACAAGGACAATAATAAAATCTCAGCACACTTTTCTTTCTTCTAAGAAACATCACCTAAAACTATGGAAACGATTGATACGAATGTCACATCAAGTTCTTCCCTATTTACAGGAGATGGAAGAAAATTCTTTTGTGTACTCTTCTCACTAGCCTTCTCTTACTGCCTCTGCAGTAGCTCACTTCAACAATCTGTCAGATCCCATTAAAAACATATTTGAAAGATTCTTTTTCACCCAAACTCCCTGAATTTAAACAAAAATTTGTTCAAGTTGCTTCCTGTTCAAATTGAAAGCCAGATTTAAAGAAAATACAGGCAATCTGTAGATAAACAATCCTGGGAAGGGGAGGGGACAGAAAACATGCCATCTTCATTAAGACAGCACTTTTTAATAGATCCTTTAAAATCCTGTAGCAAATTTAATACAAGATACTTACTGGGTGGGTTATAGCACTGCAGCAATCAGAAGAAAGTACTGGACAAAAATAGACCAGATTTGTAAAACAAGGATTCAGAGTCTACCAACCACATATCCACGTGTGTGTAACTTTTGGGGAGGAATTAAGTTCTACCTGTGTTGTAAGAGACCTACAAGAGTTGGGACTACTGAGTGATGCGACGAGAGTTCCTGACAACAGAGGCTGAATCCAGGACCTTCACTGCAGACCTGAGAGAGGTCGAGCTGAGTTACAGCTCTCTGCAGCACATGTCAGAAAAGCACAAAACATCTATATTGCTATTAGTGAATTTGAGCAGAGGGCTATATAACTCAGTGTGATCTGTTTAAAAGAGACAAAGTCTGATTTGACCCAAAATCAAGGACATTACATCATCATTTATTTATTCTATAATCTGGCATTACACAGCAGCTATCTCACTGTAATCAGCCAAGAATTTAAGCTTACAGCATGCAATGAAGAAGAAAACACAGAAATGCCAGAAGCATAACATCAACACATGAAAATATTACCATTTGCTTCCAGTAATGGTGGCAGAGGGAAGCACAAGGCGAGCACTGACTGCAGTGTGACAAAGCCATCACACCAAGACCTACACTCCTTCCTGCATCAACTGGCGCTGCAGGACAACCTGCACCAACCTGAACCTCTCAAAGCCTGCCAGAAGTAAGAGCAAGCACATATCCTGAGCAGCATATTTTACAAATCAACATATATGTCATATTGCAGATAGGTCAGGACCCCAAGCTAATTACACTGAATAACCAAGTGTCAGTTTTACCAATACGGCTAGCTGCTAGTTTTGTAGTGGTGGTTTTTTTCCCTTTTATTTCATAAGAAACATCAATCTCAGCTGACATATTCAGCAAGAAGTCAACGCAGCAGCACTTTACATATGGTGTCCTCTCAAGAGTGATGTTCTTTCACTGTCTGTTACAGTACAGGCCTACGATTACGAGAATTACCACGGGTAAAGTTCTATAGAGTATTTTCTCTGCATGCAACATTTCTCTGCATGGAATGTTTCTAAATGACCACTTTTCATATAACATTCAGTTTTATTATGTTCCAGAAAAACCCAAGCATTCCATTCAGAGCCTTTGACCAACAAATTCATCTGGTAGTTATTTGGAAAATGAAAATATGTTCAAGCAATATGCATGTATTAACACATACAGACATTGTAACACTATCTATGGGTTTCTTTTAACACTAGTGAGAAATACTAAGGCATACCTGGAGTATGTAAGGAACAAAGATATTTAACCTACCTCATCAAAGCTGCTATCTTCTTTCTTCAAGGCTTTAAAATAAAAGAAAAATGAAATAGTTATCTGTACTGCATTTCAATGAGCACAAAGTAACTAACATCAGAAAAGAGAAAAACAGAGCAGCATTTTCCTGTTATAAAGAACAGGCTGGCATGAATAACAATTTAATACTCAAAATCTGAATCTGTACATGGAATGTAGGACTGCACAGCATGTTTCCAAGAAAGTATTTTTACATATTTATGAAAAACATTATTCTCTCAGGTTAAAGAAAATAAGAGTCTGCAAGTTTTGTGTTTTTTTTTTTTTTTAAGAGTAAGAGTGAAAACACTTTATGGAGAGCCTGACTGAACTCAAAAAGGAAAAGTATAATAAATACCTAACCATGTATTCACATTGTCAAGTACTAAATCTTTATGAAAGACTGTAGCATGTTTGGGTTTTTGTTTCTGTTTTTGGTTTTTTTTACAATATGACCTGCACGAAAGCAGAAGAAATTTCTGTCTTTCTTACACTGTTAATCAGCAATTAATCAACAAACAAGGAAGAGGAAAACAGTGCAGAAATCATGTGATCTGGTAAAGCAAGAAAATAAAGACATGAATAATTCTGAAGTTCAGAAGCAACAGCATTATCAGCTTAAAAATAAATACATAAATAAATAAATACATAAATAAATAAATAGATAAACCAGCCCAAAATGGTGGAAGTTGTATCAAAGGCACAACAGAGGCAGGACCAGGACACCTCTGCAAAAAGTGCTGCAGCTCCACAACTTCTGCCATGGGCAGCAAGGCACAAATCCCAGATCTCCTGTACAGAACAGCAGGGATGGTCCAACCTGCCTTTGCTTGCCAATTCCCATTGCTTTGGGATGTGAAACACATCTTCCCTCAAATCTTTGAAGATTACTGTTTTACATTTACTCATTTAGATTTCATGCTCAGTAAGGAAACAAAACAAAAAAACCCCTGACGTGGAACACTTAAGAACATGCTTCTAAACTTTTCATTTACCTTTCAGGTCACAACGACATACAAGCTTTAAATTAGTATATAACACACCTAGGTCATGCTGACAAGCTTTTCTCTCTTACCAAAACACAAGACTTTCACATGACCAAAACATTCCACGAATAGCCAAACAAAATTTACAATGTAACAGATAACCAAACAAAATTTACAATGTAACAGAACAACAGAAAATGGAAATCTGTGATTCAGTGTGCGTTTTTGGCTTGGCTTGGCTTAGCTTCTACCTTTGACTAAAAGAGTTTTTTTAAGACTCTCCAAAAAGAATACGGGAGTTGTGACCACTCTTTTAATCAGATTCTGTTTAACAATAATTCCCCTTGCAACCAATTCACTACACAGCATTTTTGAAAGAAATCATCAAACCAGCATATTTTATACAACTATGTCTTAGAAACATTTTTGGTGTTTTGTTTGTTTTGGTTTGGGGTGTTTGCTTGTTTTGTTCGTTTGTCATTGATTCAATCCTTTTCTTTTTAAACCGCTAAAAAAACCTTTGCTGAACTTAAAAATAAACTGTTTACAAATGAACTTCTCATTATCTCAGGTATGTGAGCTATGTGAGTGTACATTAGAGGCGATTACTGAAGATGACCTTTGTCTTAGTGAGGAGCTGGTAACAAAGCCCAGGGATGCTCAGAAGGGCCACAGACTGCTCTTGGTGCACTGTGAGCAATCTCAGCAATGTTTTCCCTCCCTTTCTTTCTTTCTTCCTATTCTGGTGTTAGTTTTTGACTAAAGATACTGCATAAGAAGATGGGAATTAAATGGAGTGAGCTGAAGAGTTCTCAAATATGGTTTTGGTATTGTATGATTCAACAAATGCATAGCCAAGAACTCTTTACATAACTAAAATATGATGGTAATTTTATAAAATTACTCATTATTAATTTTAATTACATAATTATCAAAGTGTAAAACTAAGAACCAAATCTAATAAAAGTTTAAATGTGAAAATAAACAACGAGTCAAATGAATCTCTAGAAGTTGGTTAACATACAGTATGGTACATTCATTCATATGAATAACACAGTATGTAAGCAATGAAATCAGAATTTTTAAACTAATTTGGATGTTTGTATAAAAATGGATATGCTGCCAGAAACTTATCAATAAAAAGAATTCTGCAAATTTTTCAGATTCTTAGTAGTGTAAGTTCTTTACGATGACCTAAGTTTTAAGAGGGACACTCCTTGAAACACCAGAAAATTTCTGCTAGGAGAAAGGGTGCCTTAGCTGCAAAGACAGTTTATTATTCTAGAACTGTGAGCGTGCAACTTCTGCAGTAAAAAGCCATCCTGTCTATTTTGGAATATTAACTCCAGTTTGGCACTATAGGCCATATGAATTTCCTCTGACACACCATGGTGCCATATCGTCCTTTACCAGACTTGCACAAAGCAAGTGCTCAGGATGAAGGCTCAGAGATGAACAATTTCACACATCACATTTTTCAGCTGAGCAAAATAAACATTCTTAGCACTAGGTACTCTAACAGTTGCAGGCTGGATCATAATTCTGCAGGATGAGTATGTATAATACAGCCAGTTCTTCATCACTCTCTGCCAGTCTCCATGTGTGGTGGATGGAAAGCATCAGTTCACAGTTAAGGAGATGGGCCAAGTCTTGGGGCTACTGTTGCTACCAAATAATAGCCCTTTGCTGTGCCCCAGGGATAACTCATCTGATTTTAAGGCTACTTCCTCTTTTATCTAAAGATGCTGGGGAAATCGCTTCAAACATTACTTAACACACTGTGGCACACTGTAACAAAAAAAAAAAAAAAATCACCTAATAAATTCGTTGCTGATATAGCCTGTCAAATAGAGGATTAGTTTGTGGGGAGAAGGTGGTCCTGAAGGTAGCTTATTGAGTATTAACCTGCAAGCCCTAGAAAAAAACAAAAAACAAAAAACAAAAAAACAAACAAAACCACAAAACAAACAAAAGAAAACCCAAAAAATACACAAAACAAAACAAAAAAAACACCACCAAACCAACCAACCAAACAAAAACACTGCCAATGACAAGTAGGATACATTTCCATCACTCTTATCCAACAGGCTAACATAAACTTTGGCATCAAAACAATGGGGTCTCATAGTATTGGAACAATTGTATTTGGCAGCTGGGATGCTGCCAACACAGGGGGAGGCTCAGCAGTGCTGCACCATGCCAAGGATGGCCATCAGGTGTCCCCTACTGCAGCATGGGAGAGTTGGACTTGCTAATTATTTGGCTTAAACACCGTGTTACTCTTGTATCACTTATATGGTTATGCTCATGTTGCTATATTGTGCACTTAAACCTATGAAAACACACAGAATTGCAGCAGAACAGGAAAAGTTAAAAGATCATCACCATTATTTATAATAAATCACAATGGAATAGATGAGCGATAAAATTCCAGATTAGACATGTATTAAATTAGTAATTTGCTAATCTCACGAAGGAACCAGCTCTTAAAAAAAAAAAAAAAAGAGCTGTAAAACCAGAGTAACGAATACTCAGAAAGACTTTTTCTAATGAGGTTTTGGTTTTCTCTCCTTCATTTCAAACTAAGAGTTAAGTATAGCATGTGTTTTAACTGAGGATTTCCTGGTATGCAAGTCAACAGTTTTTTAAACACAGGCTTACTTTGCTTGGGTTTATCTGTGGCTCTGGGTATCAGGGAGTGGACCATGTTCAAACCTCATGCTGATAAATTAGAGGTTTTTTGCTGAAAGTGCAGTCACTACAATGATGAGCATCTGAAAATCGAACAGTCTTGCTGGTAACAGCTGAGTTTTTAATCACAAAACAACCACCACAAATAAACAAATAAACCAGGCACCCAACCACACTCCCATACTGCTGAACACACAAGGAACTCGAGGAGCTGGAAGACATCCATGTACCCAAAATCAGGCCAAAGCTCCCAAGGAAACTACAAGGTTGTTTAATTTGTGAAAAATGACAAAAAGAGATGATCACCCAACAGAGCCAACTAAAACATGCAGAAATTACCAGCCAGAGGTGCTTTGCTCCCTAAAAGGCATTAATGGGACTGTCACTGTCACAATAAAGCAGCATCCTCATTCCAAATATTTTCTTTTTTTAATGACTTCCGCCATTAGTGAAACCTTTTGACAGTTCGGTATAAGAGTGTCTCTCTGTGTCTATAAACTCGCACACAGACACGTGACAGACCAAACACCGACCGCTTTTTTTTTTTTTCCTAATCAAAGAAAGTTAAATGCATTTTACAAGTTTAAGACTGATGATAGGTGAAAGCTATTTTCATATAGAGACAAAGAGACTTAAAGCTGTGACTTGCGATTCGCTTCACAATTGAAACTTGGCATTTACCCTTGAAACTCTCCAGTTTACAAATATGAATGAGCTTTTCTCAGTATTTTTCGTCTTGCAGTATGACAATAAAACATATCTGATTTCAAACGCTATCCTATACTTAAAGTTTGCAGTCCTTAAAAGCTAAAGGTAATACAACGAATGCATATATAACACATGAAAAAATATAATGCCCACATACTTTAGTGCACCTCCTTAGTAGGGGTTAGAAGGGACAATCACACAACACAGCTCATGGCCGCAGCGCAGACACTTCGCATCCTCTCGCTGGGACAAAGCAGCTCTGAAAGTTGACCCACATCTGCCAGCCAGACCGGCTGTAAGGGAAAACGTCCCAGTGGGATGACCAATGGGTGAGGGTTGCAGAAGGGTCCTTATGGAAGGGTCTGCAAGGACAGGAGCTGCTGGGAATGCTGACCCATCCCAGCTGCTGTCCGGCTTTCTGGCACTGCCTCCAGCTGCTCTGCCCCCCAACCCTGGGGACACCTCACACCTCCTGCAAGGTACCCTCTCCCTCTGCTCCACTGCATGTTGATGCCGTCAGTGGGAATTAATACTTCAAACAGTGAACTAAGCAAAGCAGTGTGCCAAAGACCAAGCTAAACACCAGTCTGAGCAGACCAGAACTCTTTGGCATTGTTCTCAGTAATAAATGTGACTGCAAAATAAACTGGTGCCAAAACCAGAAGCGGTGTGGTGATAGCAAAAGATAACACGCTAGGCAGCAGCGTTCAGATAACGCTACCTCAGGATGCTTTATGTCAGTGAAAGAACGACAAGACTTTGCAGCAGATGACAGACTTCTTTTGTCTGGTCTCCTAAATCACTGGGCCGCCGCTATCTGCTTCAGCATCTCATGCCTCGACTCAAAACAACGTGCAGCCCGAACAAACAATAAATTACCAGACCTGCAACAAAATTAAAATAAGGATTTGTCTTCGGCAACGGAGGCACGCTAGCCAACTCTCATTTATAGTTTGTTTTTTTCCTAGCCTATTTTGGGCTAACTCCGCTACAGACCCACGCAGCACTGCCGGGAAAGAGCTGTTGTTTTCCCGAGATTTCTTCCCGAGAAACGTTTTTCTGGAACAGCGTCGGTTCGGGTGTTTCCAGCCTTGCAGCGCTCAACGGTACAGCCCCCGCAACCGAGCGAGCCCCTCACTCCTCGCCGGGCACCCTCGCCCCTGCTCCGGCGGCGGCGGGCACGGCGCTGCCGACAACCAACCGACCCCCCCGCCCTCCGCCGCCGGGACCCTCCCGGGGCTCCGGGCAGCGCCGTCGGGGTCCCCCTGCGGGGGTAGGACTCACCTATTCGGCCGAAGCTCTCCGATAAAGTTCTCCGCAACTTTTTCATCCTGCTGATCTTCTCGGCGGAGTGCGAGTCGATCATGTCACACATGGGGGGGCGACGCCCCCCCGCTCGCCAGCCGCCACCCCCGCTCCCCTGGCTCCGGGGGAGACACCCCCCTCTCCGGCTCCGGTGCTCCCCAGTTGTCCCGGGGAGCCGCCGGGCGCAGCGGGACAGCGCTGGTCCCGCCCGAGAAAGGAGCCCTAAGCCGCGGCGGCGGCTGCTGCTGCCGCCGCTCGGCTCCCCGCCGCCACCGCCCGGCTCATCGCTCCGTCCCGTTCCGCCCCCTCTTCCCCGGGCTGCCCCGGCAGAGCCAGACGCGGCGGGGAGGGCAAAGGGGGAAAAGCAGCGCCGAGGAGAGACGGAGGAGTGAAAGGAAAAGTCCGGCCGGGGGCTGCGGGCACCGGCGGAGGGAGGGACCCAGGCAGGGAGGGTGCGCTGAGAGAAAGGAGGAGGCGGAGCCTGGGCGGGCCGGGGAGCCCCTGTCGCGGCCGGGGGGAGGCGGCCGGCCCTGCCCGCCTCGGCAGCCGCCGGAGCCCCGCGGCGCCCCCGCCCGCCCCGCGCCGCAGCCCGCGGCCGCCCCGCCCTCCCCCGGGCGGCGGGACGGGCGGTTGCCGGGGCGAGGCGGGAGGGAGAGGAAGCGGCGGCGGCGGCGGCGGCGGGGGCGTGAGGGGGGAAGGCGGGGAGAGCTGGGCCGGGCGGGCCGAGGGATGCGGGCTCCCTCCGGGCGCGTCCCGAGCCGGGGAGCGATGTGGCAGTCCCCGCCGGAAGCCGTTAGGGCGGCGGCAGCGTGGAAGATGTTTGTGGCAGCGTTTGGTTGGGGAACGAATACACCGTGTGCATCGGGGGTGTCGGCGCCCCAAGCCATTGCGTCGCGGTCCTCTGGGGATGCGCTGCCTTATCCCCGAGCCGGCAGAAGTCACGGCGTCGGGGCGCGCCGGGAGCCCCAAAGGCTCCACTCCTGGGCGAGGGACCCCCTGCTCGCCGCGGAGCGCGGCTTTTAAAGGCCAGTGCAAGTTGTGTAGGTTCGGCGATGGAAGAAGCCACCCTCCCGGCCTGATTTCTGGGTGGGTGTTGGGTGGGATGCTACCCCAGCAGCTGCGGTGAGGCTGGTAGGAAAAGGGCCCCTTCGCTGTGAGTGTACACCCAGCCCTTCCAGTTGAAACTTAGGCTCCTCTCCATTTATGTCTCAAAGCACGGCCAGATAATATGCCTTCAAGTGCGCTAGTCTGCAACTTAATGAGTGTTGGGAGCTTTTGATCTTGTTAACTCAATTGAACCAACATTATTGAAAAATAAATCAGTTTAACCCATCAAGATGGATGGCCATGTCTAGTCTAAAATTTAAAATAGGTACTTTTCAAGAACAATACATGTTAGGTAACACTTTTTAAAGCCCAGGTTTGCATGGTTTAAAATGTGTTTAAATGCATGTTATCTGATTAAAATGAACCTGAGTTTTAATGAGGCTAACTAACACAATTTACTGGGATTAGATGGTGTCCAAGCTGAGAGTTGTTAACTCAGTTTTAGAAGCACATTTGTCTAGACAAGTGTTTAGGTGGGTTGGTTTCAAGCCATCTGTAACTCTAAGCTCTGGCATCAGACCTTTCTATTACAATGCAGCAGAGGTGGCAAATATGTAGCATCTCAAGGTGGAAGTCTATTTTCTACTATGATCTACTATATGTGTTTTTACTTGTATCTCTTGTGGCATACAAGATAATGGGGATTGTCCTGCTATATAGCAATACAATAACGCTGGTGAAATGTCTGATGCGCAACCCCTGAATCTACAGACAGTTTGATAAAAAGGCTTCCAGAAGTGTGAATCCTGTTGACCCTGTTAGCATCTTGGAAATAGGAGCTAAAATGGCACTTTTAATGTTGGCTATGTCGTGTTATGGAAGGAAATTGAAAGAAGGTGGAAACTGGAATGTTGCAAACAGCAATGCAGGGAAAGAGAGGAGAGATAAAAATTACAAAGAAACAGACAAGGGGGCTAGACAGAGAAAAGAAGGGAGGACACAAGCACTTAAGGATATTTTATTCAGTCATTGCAAAAAATGACATTTAAGTCCTTAATAAAAGTTGATCGTTTCACCTTTGTTTAAATGTGACATTACTGTTGGTGAGTATTTCTGCTCTGAGTGGAGAGGAAAATGCCATCATCATAGATAAAATATTCTGGTCCAGGAGCTGAAACTAAGTTTAGCATCTTCGCACATTCCATACATGCCATTCACACTGGGCAGCCCTGCTGCCCAGCTGAGACTTGTACCAACACCGCTATAATTCAGTCTGCCACTTGCTTTTGGCAATTAGGGATATAGTTTCTGAGAGCTCCTAAGGAACCCATAATTAACTGTGCTTAACTGATAGATGCTGTCTTACCTGGTGAATTAGCCTAGATACTAGGACCTAGTGAATTTGGACCAATATTCCCATGTTACCCCTATTTCTAGATAAACTATGACTTTATCACTTGTGGAGGACAAGCTTCTGCCAGGCTACCACAGTGTGTTCAGCTTTCTTTGACAGAAGCACAGGCAACCTAGAGTTTCTGCAAGCATCTGGCTTTGCAGCTGCTTGGGAGTGATCTACGAGAATATGTCAGTGTCTTTTAAATCAATGAAAATTTTGCCTAAATTAGACATCAGTGTGGTGCCAGTGAGAGAAACCCAGGCCTCGTCTTCTGCAAATTGTACAACCTCAGTCTGCAGAGATGCCACACAGACTTTCTCCAGCAGAGGAAGGATGAGCTTGAAGCTGTGCACAGATCCTGAAACTGCACGCTGCAGTTTGTGTTATTCTTCCCTCAGTGGTCTTTCGTTGACAGAAATATTTCCGTTAAAGTCCTTCTTTGTTCTCTCCCCCACCCAAACCTCTTCTGTTTCCAAGGGTACTGGTGTTGAAAATTAATTGAATTCAGGAATGTGGAATCACTTTTGTAGCTTTGATCAAGCTCATAAGCTGGTGGTTCTTATTTTTCTTTTCTGTATTTCCATCACCCATCTCAGGAAACCAGTAAAGCAGAAACGCGCAATTAGCAAACCACAGAGATAGCAGCTATTCTAATGATGATGTTTTGCTTCCTTGTAGGGGCAGGCTTTCAGCTCTGTTTTTATGTTTGAGTCTTGCAATTTGTGGCCTGAGAAAACTGACATGAAAAAAATGCTAAATAATATTGCTGTTTGCCGCCTTCTTCCACAAGCCTGTACGAAGTTAAAGCATGTTTGCATTTAATGGGGCACCTGGATTATAAAAAGCCAGGCACTTTATGTACAGTGTCCTTTCTCACATCAGCTCCCCAAAGATACACCCTAAATAAAAACCTGCTTGCAGTTATTTTATGATTCCAGCATCTCCTTACCTGGCTTTGGTAAGAATTCACTACAAATCCTGACCTCTGCCACTGAGTCATGCTGAATCACTCTGCAAATGTAAGGATTATCAAGTGCAGGAAAAATATTTGGCAAGGTATCACTTGGCAAGTTGGACAACAGGAAACATTTGTCTCCACACATCTTGCGAGCCAGCGAGCCTAATCATTTAAATGTTTCGCGCTGAGGTATGGGTTGGGTTTATTTCTGAAGAAGGGGAGACAGCAGGGCTGGTAGTTTGTTCATTATTGTGTAAAATAACATATTGTTTGAGGCTATAAGCAATGCGGTCATGGGCCTGGAGCACGGCGTGTGCCAGCAGTCTCCTTGCTGCAGATGGAGCAGCCACGGTTGCCCTATTCATTACTTGCAGGGTAAGATGAGACAACAAAAAATAAATCCGTGATGTGTGGTGCAGATGGTGGCTCAGAGTGTAATGCAGAGCTGTGCCCTTTCCAGATCTCAGGGCATTTGCTGTTGATTTTACAAAGTGATTTTATGTGGTCTGAGCTCTCTCTAAACCTCTGTGTTTGTTCCCCGCACACCCCCCCCGCCAGCATTTCTCCTCAGGGGCTCTTGAAAGGCAGTGTACCTACTTAGGTTACATTCTCAGGCCAAGTGTTTGAATCTCAGAAACCTTAGGAGCACATAAACAAGCAGTGTGTGTTTGTGGAAGAAGTAGTTAATGCCGTTGGTTTGGAGCGTTAGGTGGGCAGAGTAAACCCTCGCCTCAAGGCTGTCTGGGGGGATGAAACAGTCAGTATAACTCCTCTGGGAAGAGCACAGTCTTGCCAGCCCTTCTGCTGCCAGTATAAAGTAGATTTTCATAAATCTTCCTGGCTGGAGATGTTCTCTGTTAGGCCAGTCTGCTCACCTTGAAAAGATCTCTCTCCGCTGCAGCATCTGGGACCTAAGTGCTATGAGCTGTGTTGCTTGTTAACACAGCAGTCCTTTAGTGACCCTCCAGTGATGAAGATGGATGTAACACCCCCCCTCCTCTCCCTCTCCCCACAATCTCACTTTCACTTGTCCTCTAGTAATACTCAATCCAAGATGACTGTTATCCAAAGAGAAAGCCAAGCTCTGCTAACACAAACGGTGCCGTATCCTTAGGGACATGACCTTTAAGCTCTACTAGCAAAATGCGTTAGTGACAAAAATTAAACTGCAACAATAACAGGAGAATAGTACCTGTGTAATCTATGTCCACATCATAACTTTACCCCCCAAAAGCTCTCAGAGCTGACATATCATTTATTGCCTTATTGGTAATTGTTATTAAATCCCAGCTTTTATTAACCTGTGGAAATTTCCCCTGTTGATATTCTGTGCATCCCTGCTGATGAATGGAGGGCAAAGAGGCTCAAATGTTGTCTCTCCAGCCTGGCTGCCATTGCCAGACCCTGCTCCATGGGGTAGGGAGGGATGAGTTAGGGCTCACACAAATGTCAATCCAAAGGTGCAATGGGGAGAGCCTGGTTTTCCTGGTACCTTGTGGCCAGCTGCTGCTTAGAGATGACCCGCTGAATCACCCATGGTTTTGCTTCTCCAGTACCCTCTCATGGTCATTTTTTTTCATGTACTAACATGTGGATCACTTGTTTTATGTTTCATTCTTTATACCATTACATCAGAAGTGGCATGGCTGCAGATGGAACATAGCATTTTTAACTTTGATGCTTGTAGTTCCTGTCCCTGTCAGGCATCTTCCTCATGGCATAAGTGAGTACACTTCCATTTCTAAGGAAGTATGAGCTCTTTCTGTTTTGGCCATGACACAGTGTTGCGGGTTAACCCTGGTGGGCAACTGAGCACTGCACAGCCACTTGGTCACTCCCACACCCCCTCCACCCCACCTTGAGAACTGAAGAGAAAAGGAAGAGCAAATGCAAGAAGTCTTATGGGTTGATAACTTTATAAGCAAAGGAGAAGCAGAAAAAGAAAGAAAAGGATAAGCAAGTGATGCAAAGACGATCAGTCACCACCTCCCACAGGTACAGCAATCCCCTGCCTGTTCCTGAGTAAACGATGGCCAACCTACCTACACACTGCTCCTCTCCGTTGTGTTTCAGAGCTTGTCATTACAGGGCATGGAGTATCTCTTTGGATAGTTTGGGTCATCTGCCTGGTTGTCTCCCCTCTCAACCTCTTGTACACCTCCAATCTATTCACTAGGGGGACAGGATGAGAAACAGAGGTGGCCTTGATGCTGTACAAATACTGCCCTGCAGTAGCTAAAACATTAGTGTGTTGTCAGCATTGTTTTGGTCACAAATGTAAAACATAGCACCATGCCAGTCACCCTGAAGAAAATTAACTCCATCCCAGCTAGACCTTGTACACACAGATGGAGGGAATCATGCTACCAATACAGAGTGGAGCGAAAAAAATCAGGAATGAAAATGCATCGGAAACCTACATGCTCCAAACTAATAAAGTAACATAAGTATCATTTATAAAACTAAAGCTTTTACTTTAGCTTATAAATTGTGTAATCTCAGAAATTCTGCTGGGCAAGTATACACACGTTAGATTTGCAGGAACATATGAGCTGAGATGCTTTCCAGTTTAGGATCACCTGGCTATCTAGCAACATAGCATTGATGCTGAATGTTGTTTCTGTGAAATAAGTGGGAAAACCTTTTAATGAGCTCATTTTCTTGTGCCATCTTGATAAAAGTCTAGTAAAAGAGAAAATGGGATTTGAAATCTAATGACCTCAACCATTGTGACATCAGATCCCAATGTTTTGAAGTCACTGAAATGTTCAACAAACACCCTCATAATGATGCAAAATGAAACATCGGGAGGACTGAGGCTGATCCATTTAGATACATGCAAAAAGCATGTATGAATCATGACGTTTCATCATAAATATTTAATGAAGGGTGTTTACTGTAACATCACAACTGTTCTTTGCAGCAAAATCCTTGGCTACCACCAGCGCTGTAGCACTGTTTGTGCAACTCGAAGGTCTGTGCCTGGATGCATGTGAAGCCCAGCTGACTTAGGCTGGGAAAATATGAGACTTAACATACACAGCTAGGGGATATTTCTCATGGGCAAGGGTCCTCTCATAGGTAAACCATGATTTTGGAAACATGGGCACTCAAACCCAGTTGATTCTGGGTTTGAATATTCAAGTGTTACCTGTAAAATTATAAACCCATGTGCTGATATCTCATGAAAACAAGGTTAAAAGATTAACCCTGCTTTATTTCTAACATCTCTCCAGCTTCTTATTGGTTTGATTTTGGATTATTTCCCCATATCTCATCTAGTTTAACCATTTGCAATGACTATCATTTAGACAAGACATATTAGGTAAGCACCATATTGGATGGACCCTATTTATTCATCTCTCTCTGTTCCTTTTTGGACTGCTCTAATCTGTAGGACAGAGCATAATGGCAATGTTACCTCCACAAAGAGAGAGAAATTCTCCCCCCAGAATAATACGAAACCTTTGCAAGAGTTATACATGAAAGGCTGCTTTGTCAAAATGGAGATCTACCCTCTTAATGTGAAAATCTAGATGGACTTCAGGCATATGTTCAAACAACTCTTGTTCTTTCCACTCAGCTCTATCCCAAAATCAGCACCTAAGCCAGTTAAAAACAGTTCAGCCCACATGCCACTCTGCACTGAGAGAAGGTGTCGGAAACTGTATCTTGAAGTTTTATTTAGTTCCTATCACTGTGGTAACGAAGCACTGCACAAAATTAAGTACCACAAAACCACAACTGAGTACTCTCCTTTACTACTCGCTTGCAGTATCTTTGGTCTTCACAGAGTCAGCACAAACCAGTGCTCCAGATTGCTGAATCCAGGTCTTTCTTACAATGCAGTCGCAGTATAGGCTCTGGTTGCTGTTTAAGGGCCTTATATAGTGATAAGGGGCCTTATCACTATGATGTCTATGCAGATAATGCAGATAATGCAGATATGGTCTCTCTCACAAAAGTGTTGCAGTTCAAATTTACAATGGAGGACTGTCAGAGTAGATGTGATAGTTGGAGAACGGTAGTACCCGTCATCTGCAAAATGAGTCAGAAGCACAAGGCACAGCAAATTGGCCACTGTAGAGCATATTTCCCAAGAAAAATGAGGTTTTGAGGAAGATGAAAGAGAGGCTTTGTGCTTGTTTAAAGCCCTGCTTCCAGGAGTTAGGGAGAATGCATAAAGACATTCTAAAGAAAATTCAACTGAAGATGAGCTGGCGACACTAATTAGAGGTAGGAGTTGGTGCCACAGCAGAACTTAAGTACTTCATGGATTTATGTAATTGGGAGTTTTAAAAGGAAATAAAAGGTGGGAGTGTTTAATGCAGCAGAAGATAGAGAGGCAGCAGAAAGAAACAAAGCAGGAAAGAAATACTTGGGATGATAAGCTGGAAAGATGACCTATAAACCAGGTTTTGGAAAACAGGATAAAGAACCTCTGTCAAAACTCAGGGATAGGAACTTGTGGTAGCCAATCTGTGAAATGAAGGTTTTAGCTGCATGGAGGAAAAGTCACACTGGACAAGAAGGTGCTGCCAGATTTGAAGAGCCTGGACCTTTATGAAAAACAAGATGTGACAATTCCCTCAGTATTTTTTTAAATAAAGCATGGAGTAAATGCTAAAAGGTGAGACCTCCTGCAAAATTAGGAGGAGAAAAGCCCAGGTTATTGTATTAAATTTGTGACTGACCACAGGCATACCAATTAATTGTGGTACTTGTGACAGTCTTGTCAGGACAGTGCTGTGAAAACTCAGGGTGGTTGACCTATAAGCCAGGTGACAACACAAGTTATTTTAATGAAGTGCTTTTCATATAGACTAGCAAGAAACAAGTCACAGCAGAGCGCATCTGCATTAGATTTAATGACATCTTAGTTCATTTCACCCCTTGTAACCTGAGCTATCCAGAGTCCATTTCATCCACTGCCTGAGCACTGGCTGACCAATACTGCCCTGCAACAGTCCCACTGGGATCCCACTGCCTCTTGAAGAACCTCTTAAAACACACAGCTCTCCACAGGCGATGAAAGGATCGGATCTCAGACAAATATTGTGAAGAGGTGCTGGGTGGAGGGAGTGCTCTCCAAAGGCTGAGCAATCTCTTCAAAACATGCATTTTAGACATACCAAAGCTGGAGGCAAGGAGGTGAGTCAGAGATGGGTGAGTAAGAAAATGACACGAAGAGGAAAGCAGTGGACTGGGACCATTAGGCCGGACACACAAGAGGAGTGTCAGAAGCAGATTGAGATCTGAGCAAGAAGGAGTCAGTCTGGCACAGAGAAGAGGACCTGTGATTCATCCCTGCAAAGCTGCTGGCCAGAATTGCACAGTGGCTTCAGAATTTAACTACGCTAAGAGGTCCTAGTACATCACTGACCTACCACATTCATTATTGTTGTTGGTCTGTATGTAAACACGGATTATTATGAGATATGTCTGCTTGCATCAGTAATGAATTGATTCCAAAACACAAGCACTATTGCAACTAACTTTATTCAAAGTTTATAACTCTTGATTATTTGTCTTACTGAGAATTTCAAGATCAAATTTTAAAACCACAGATTTCGAGCCTAACATCCATTCACATCAGCTAACCTCAAGCTTGAAATTAAGTACCTAAACTCTTTATCTAATTGGTGAAAATAAGTAGGCGATTCAGGACTAATTCCCATGTTTATTTCTGAGCTTATATAAGAAAAATTCACCAATCTCAAGGTACTCTAGCAAGACTTAATTTACGTGTATAGGATTTTCCAGAATTTGTATTTTATGTTTCTCCTTTATAAAATGTGATAAAATGGGCAGTGTGATTCGGTTTAATGTAGCAAGAGTTTAGAAAGTAAGTAATCCCACATTATTTGCTAAAGTATTTACATTATTTCTGAAATTCCTCTTGCAGTGACAATCATCCAGAATTGATGTATTTCTAAGATTTATAAAAAGTGATACACAATATAAATAAGTATGGATACCCAGGGAAAAAGGTCCCTGGGGAGCAATTCACAAGACAAATTCCCTGCAAGGTAATTTTTCTGGTGAAAGCTTCACTTGACAGAGTCCCTGTTAGGAAAAATGTCTTTCAGAAAAAAATTTTGTGGGTTATACAGTCCTAAGGAAAGCCCCTGATAATTCCAGCTTCCTGAGTTCACAAAACAAGGCTCTCATAATTGCATGTCATGCTCCAGGCATCCCAAAGGAGGTGACACTAAGCGTTCATTCCTCCACCCCAATTAAATGAAACAGAATCTGTATTGCCTTAGAGCCACCTTTTCACCTGGTTCCTCCAGTTCATAGATAGCTACTTTGCTGTAGAAGAACCTGATATTCTATGAGAATTTAACACTCTATTTCTCAATTGCTAGTGAGAAAAAGAAGAGGAAACATAGAAAACCAGTAAAACAGAATAACCCATGTACTCACAAAAATCTCCTTGGTACTAGAGGAACAGCAGACAGAAAAGACTATCAAGAAGAAGAGAAGGGAGTATATTCTGGACATTCTTCAGGATAAAACAGATTAGGAGGCAAAGGACATGGTCCTTCAAGGAACAGAAAGAGATCCTCAGCTGAAAAGAGCCAGCTGTATCAGAGTGAAGAAAATAACTTCTCAGCAGTGATATGTACTTCTTGGGTAACTTCTCGCTATTTATTTACTGCATGACAGAGATATTCCTGTTTCTGGCTTCCTCTAGATTCTTCATAGTTTTGGACTCTCAAATGAGC
The DNA here is from genome assembly GCF_036013445.1 of Caloenas nicobarica. Taxonomy (NCBI): domain Eukaryota; kingdom Metazoa; phylum Chordata; class Aves; order Columbiformes; family Columbidae; genus Caloenas; species Caloenas nicobarica. Next base: position 24,627,506 of record NC_088246.1, on the reverse strand, counting down.
AGTGTTGTAGTGCCCAACCATTGCTACAAGCCAGACCCTGTGCCAGTGTGCTTCAAGGCATGGCAACCACACAGATCTCCTCCTGCCCTCAGAGGGTTCATCAAATTCTGCAGCTCCAAATATTATACAGGGATGGACATTTTCTCTCACTTAACCAAGTTCAGTTTTGGGTGATGGTGTCTAAATGTACTTTTTTATTGTTTACTAGAACCAGGATGATTCCACAGCATTGTTCTTTTTTTTTTTTTTTTTTTCACCTTTCACACTGAGGATTAAAGATTGGCCTTGGAAAGTGATAGCCAGTGACCTAGCAGGGCTTTCTGTGGTGCAGTGGTGTCCAAAGGTCATCTATATTTTCAAATAGAGAATTCAGCTGCTGTGATTCATGGTCTGTGTTTGATGTCAACAAGAACATCAGTCCCAGTAATGACAAACAGCTCAGGCTGCATCTAGCTTTCTGTCCAGCTGAGCAGCTTTCATATTAAGTAAATGAGCACAGTCTTGTATCATAGATCTTCCGAGAATAACTTGAATACAAGACTTGCTTTACTGTGTTAAAAGTGTATTTAAAAGCTAACTTATACTTTTTTTCTTGCTGGAAGCCCCGATTCCCAAGTTATGATCCTTGATGCGTCAGTATGCTCCTTTATTAAGTATATTTTTGTCTGTCTTCATTCAGGTGAAGTCACGTGTCTGTATTTTAGAGTAAGAGTTCATCAGGTAGTGCAACCAGCAGATAAAAGGAAAACACTAAAATGTTTTTAATCTATTTGGTGTACTGAAAAGAATGTCAGGAAGGAAATTTATGATAAAAGACATAGGTTTATGGCTCCTTTTCTTGCTTAACATCCTAATCTAATTTTGTACTCCTTCAAATGACAGTTCCCTTGTGATACTCATTTAAGAAAAGTAATAACCAGTGCAAAGATTAAAACCAACATTGTAGAACTAGTCCATCATATTCAGGATCCAAGCCCATCACAGGACTGTCTGATCACCAGAGCTGGTGGTGTCTAGCCTGGGGGCATTAAATACCTTCTCTACCCTGGGGGCACTAAATACCTTCTCTGATTTATCTATATTTGCAGGGATTATATATTCATGTTTTCCAAAGTTAAAAAAAAAAAAAATCTTTCCTTTTGAAAGAAAAATCATTCCTCGTGAATTAAAATTAAACCAGCATCGTGCTTTCCTTCAAATGGCCGAACTCCCCAGGGAGAGAGGCCAGGCCCAGTGTGGGCCGCTGCAGCTCCCGCGTGGCTGCACGCTCCGTCCTCCCCCCACGCCAGCACCAGGAACCACTCGGGGAATGGATTCCCCCCCAAATTAATGCCCCCCCCCACCAGGTGGTTGATTTTCAGGCAGCTGAGGGCTCTGCACTGAGGTACCACATGGCCTTCCCCTCTTCTGCTCCTGACACTGCGGAGAGAGAGGAGGGCCGAGCAGGGAGTGCTTCTTACTAATAGGCCTGCTGATAAACCTGGAATGGTTTAAGACAAAACAATATAGAAAGTGGCAAAAGGAGAACACTTTCTCAAGGTCAATATGTGGCAGAACTTACCCTGAAGTATAGGCAAGCAAACGGATCTGAAAGGTTTCATTTACTCACCTCTTCCTCTCCAGTAGTTTATAAATAAATGATAGATTCAGAGAAGAAATCAAGCGAGTTGCCAAACCCAAGAATATATGTCTGAAAACATTACCGAATCCATGTATTCTTCCAAATAAAAGCAAAGAGATTTCCATCTTCCACTATCTAAATCTGATTTATAACACACTTTAACAAAGGGTCTGGACATATTTTAAATGTTATGCAGACATGAAAATGAGTGCCTAAATTCTTGTAATTCTTTGTGTTCTTTTTAATTCCAGTCTGAGAACTAGACTGATAACATACTGTATAGATAACATTTTTAATTTATTCATTATATTCTGATAATTTTTCATATAGTGAATTAAATTAATAAACTGGTCATAGTCCTTTGAAGTTCAATTTAGAAAGCACCATATCTGCATGTAATAAACCCCATGTATCTATCCTCCCTCTTCTACTATCATGTCTAGTCACTACTATTAAAAGTTTTTTTAAATATTCTTTTGCTTCGTTTAATAGGGATTTTTACAATATCATTACACATTCTAATTGGGTGATTAGGGTTTTCATGCCATCTATAGAAATACAGGGTGAGTATCTAGAACTCTTACAAGTTATTTAAAAAGAAATTAGCTGAATGGACAGTAACATTTTTACACACACACACAGAGTGAGGAAATCCAGAGTTAAGAATTAGGCGGGGTTGGCACAGCGGGCTGCAGCCCAGAGCAAAGCCCCTGAACTAAGTGCAGCTGGTCTAGGGAAATCAACCCACCAAAAAGGGGATTCTCCAAAGCCTCTCTAGGAACAAGGTTTTCTACTATCCCTTACTCTTTTCAGATTTGAGAAGCAAAAAACCCTTGTGCTAGAGGGTTTTCTGCACCCAACCATTTTATCGCCAGTTTTGGAATATCACCATTCTGGGCAGCTTTGGCTGACCTTCATATTCTACGTTTGATGAGGAGACTCACTCAGCACTGGGGCAGCCTTGAATACTCTCCGTCAGTTTTGTGGCCCCATGTTCAAGCCTTACACACAATCTTAACATGACATAGGTGCCCTTAGGTAAGTGTGATAAGCTGGAGGAAACAATTTAACACGTCTGGGCAATGTCAGGCATATTACAGTTTGATGAAGCTGGTGCTTCTGATGTTCCTAGAAGGTGATGTTTAATAAAGACAACAGTGATCATGGCTGAGGGGTTCTGCCTTATGTAGATATCCCTATATTGATCCATTTGTTTTCCTCAGAGATGGGAACAACAGTAACAAACCAATATTTATAACAGCAAAATTGGAAATTAGCTTGGATCCTAACTACTTTCATAATTTGGGTATATGGGAGGTATTTGCCCCTTAGAAGTCATAGTCCAGCTGATCCCACTGACTCAAATTCACCATAACAACCTACACCAAGTTTTGGTCTCCTGTAAATCAACTTAATGTCCAGGACCAAGCCGAGCACTGAAATGAAGTGTGTGTTTCAGCAGAAGCAGGAGCTAATCAGAGCATACAGTTACCCAGGACTCCAGTACCCCAGGATAGATATTTAGCCTCCTTTTCAAAAAATATCTTCCTAAATGTTTTTATTCTGTTATTCAGGTAGAAAGCTCCCATTCCATATGTATAACAGCACATTAAGTAGTAAAAAATTAGCCCTGATAGGGGATTTCTGAAAGTGCCTCTAATGCTATTATGAATATTAACAATATATATTAACTATATTCATATATATTAATCTATATTAATGAACGAAGAGAAAAGTGCAAAGCAAAACAGAAATCTCTGAAAATAGTGAGATATTTGATTTTGGATACAGTTGCTTCTGGACTCCTTTGCCGTCATCCTGGGAGAGCTCGCATTAGCTCTTCTGGCCCAAGTCTCCATCAGCACAACTCCTACAAACTCATTTCTTTCCAGCATGGTCTCTGCAGCTGCCTTCACACGCAGAAATACACATGACACCACGTGAACATGGCTTAGTCTTAAAGAAGTCTCTTATCTTGGAGACATTCAACTATGAAATACCATGGAAAAGCAGAAGAGGTGGAAGATCACAGCTTGTAGAAATTCATGGTATATGGATAAATAGAGATTAAATTCTTGAACATACATGGCAGAAAATTCAAGTTCAGCACAACTGAGAAGATTACTTACGTCTTACAAGGTAAAAGCTGTGAAGGTATCCAAGTACATCATGACAAGGGACATTTCTCAAGATCCGAAGCAAATTTTCAGAATAAATGGGAGATAAGAGGTCCTTGCAACGGCAGGAAGAATTTCAAGGCTCTTATTAGATAAACAAGGAAGCAAATAAATGGCTGTAATAAGTGACAAACAGAATGGGAAAGGCGATGCAGGAAAAAAAAGAAGAAGTTACAGCAGATTATGAAGTCTTCTACACTTTGCAGAATTGCTCCCTGGTCTTAGGCACTGACTTCTGCCCTCTCAAGAGTTTCTCACCAGTTATTCTGACCTGCATAGGCTAAAATTAGCTCTGGCTGTCTGCACAGTGGAAGGGATCATCTGCAACTCTTACACACGTGGCTTCAGACAGGAGGAATGGGAAGCAGCCTTGAAAATACAAGCAATTCTCTCCTGGGTCAGATCAAAGGTCCCTTTGGCCAGTGTTCATCTTGCCTGGGGACATTCAGGAGGCTGACACTGCTGTGCCGACATCTGGATCTTTGCAAAACTCCAGCAGACAAACAATTACCCATGAGGGAAAAATGAGTGATATAACTGAGACCATGAAGTCTAAAACTCAGAAGTAGTCCCTCCTAATCCACAGTATCTGAGCTCTGCTGGTGGGTACTGAAAGATGGATATATTACTTTTTCAGACCATGAGCTCTGGCAGAACCCCGCTCTGCACTTGGCACTGCAGCCATGTGGAGGCATGAATGAGCCATCCCTTCACTAGCCTGCCCAGAAATGCAACCACGACAAAATGGTGCCATGCAGATGCCCACGTGCTTCCTCTTGCTCTGTAACTGCCATGAAAGAAGTGTAGCTGTACCCGCAACCCGCATCCCAAAAATGAGCAGAAGCAGAGGGAAGCCTTTGTCCTGCTGGTTCTGGCCACGTGCTGTTCAAATAAAGCTTCAAAGCAGTTCACTGGTCTGTCACAACAGTGTCAGCTCCGCCACAAAACATGCTTTTTAAAATAAGGTACTCAGTACTTGTGAAGAAAATTAATTAGAAGTCTATGGTAAAAGGAATTGCATTTAGGGAGAAAATGCAAACTCTGCAGTCCATTCCCCTCACACCATCCCTGAGCCTCAATTTCATTAACAATGTCATAGAGTCTGCAAAGTCCTTTTAGTAGCTCTTTTGCTAAAGATGACTAGCTGTCCAAGAGCTTGTATAATTCATCTTTGAACCTTCAGGCACTGTCTGTCTCTTTAGTCCCACAGCAGCTAGCTCCAGAAGGACTTTATTTCAAACTCATCTCTTACTAGTTTCATTGAGTGTGTTCTAGTGCTGGTAATGTGGGATTATAGTTCCGTACTCGCCTTATCCACCACCTTGATTCCTGTAAACTTCACTCATCTCTCTCCCTCCACTTTGAAGAGCTCCAGCCCTTTAGGGTCTCCTCATGAAGCAAAAGGTTTCAGGTAGCAACAAACTGACACCCCTTCATCTCCTTCCTGACACTCAGTATTCCGTTAGGGTTTTTTTGACTGTCATATGATTTCAGACAATTGCCAGCGATGACTCTCAGATCTTTCTCCTGAGCTGCATCACACAGGCATAGTATTTTTCCTCTGCTACATTACATTTTTCTACACTGAGGTTCACCTGCCTACTCACTCAGTTTTGTAAGTTACTCAGACTTCCCCACAACTCATCCTGTATTATCATCAGCAAACTTGGAGATCTCACTGTGGACCCCCTTCTCTTGGTCAGCACGATGCTAAGACGAGGCCTAGCACCTATCCTTGGGATACCCTACAGCTCACTCATCACCATTCTGAAAAATTATTTGCTCTCTATCCTTTAACAAGCTTTCAGACGAAGTTTGTTCTTAGAATCACAGAATACCTTGTGCTGGAAGGGACCTTCAAAGGTCATCCAGTCCAACCCCCCTGTCATGAGCAGGGACATCTTCAACTAGATCAGGTTGCTCAGAGCCCCGTCCAGCCCGGCCTTGAACATCTCCAGGGATGGGGCATCTATCACCTCTCTGAGCAACCCGGGCCACTACTTTGCCATCCTCATTGTAAAAAAATTTCTTCCTCATGTCTAACCTTAACCCCCCTTCCTTTAGTTTAAAACCATTACCCCTTGTCCTAGCACAACAGGCCCTGCTAAAAAGCCTGTCCCCATCTTTCTTACAGGCCACTTTTAAGTACTGAAAGAACACAATTCTTCAGTAACCTCTGATGTGCAGTATTGTCAAAGATTTTTTGAAAATCCAGCTGTAGCATACTCAAAAGGTGTATTTCATCTGTGTGTTCACCAGCACCTTCCCAGAACTCCAGGAGGTCAGGAAGGCAGGATTTCCCTTTGCAGATGCCATGGGAGCTCTTTTCCACACCAATCTCATTTGTCCAGTGCTTAACTGATCTGAACTCACTCTGTGGTGATGTAGATCAGTGGAATTTCAAGAATATACAGGAAGAAGCCTGCAGCATTAAAGAAAAACTTTGGTACTTCTGCAATAGGTAAAATCATCACCTTGAAGATTACCACTGCATCTTGAAAAGTTGCAAACCTTGTTTTGGCAGGGCTGAGGACTTGAGAGGTCATCTGGTTATAGGAAGTGCCAAGTTCATACTAAGGAAAAAGAAGTAATGAAAAGAAGTACTGGGAGCTCGAAGGACATTCTCTTTGAGGACAAGAGTGGTGTGTGTATGGGAAATAAGTAACTAGGGCTGGTCTGAGAACACCAAGTGCCTGATTCTATTTCAAGCCAGGTGACAAGTAGGGGTATAAGAAAGGTTGTCCTTGAGATGCAGGTCAGAGACATAGTTAGCTCAGGAACTGTGACAGAAACAGTGCTATGAAAATCCACCTCAACTTGGGGTAATTAAAAATTTCCTAATCCTTTTTGCTGCGCTGCTACTTGACAGCTCCTTGTACAGATTGGACTGAAGGTCAAAGTTTAAAAAAAAAAAAACAACCCACAAAAAACCACAAACCAACATGCCTGTGGACCAACTGCAAATAACTTTATCTTCATCCTGCATCTTACTTCATCATGTTAATACACAAACAGATTCAAGCTTACATGGTTCTCAAAGTGACTTTGCTATTACTCATTTATCTGCCATGCAAGCACTTGACTCAAAGTGACAGCTCAAAAGCTCTGTCCTCTATTACTTTTCCTCATTGAGAAGCAATTGCTATATCAGCAAGAGAAAAGCCACTCCAACATTTGATTAATAATATATACTGATGGTCGAGACATTCAGTCAGAAGACTGATAAACTTGCTAAGCTGCTGAAATCCACTGGCAATTTCTCTAGGTCTAGACTTACCTTTTACCCTTCCCACTTTATGGAAGCTCAGCTAAGACACAACTAAATAGTTTATTTGTAAACTGTGTCAGATTGGTCAGGAAAGTTTGCAATTTTCAGTCAGTCTTCCTATAAACAATAAGCCTGGTTATTGATACAGTAAGTGAATCAACCTGAGAATGCTCAATATGGCAATATAAACTGTGTATTTCAATTTCTATTTTAAATGACAGGACATAATACAAAAGCAAAGCTCATCAGATGTGCAAAAGAAAACACCTTTTTTTGACCACTGCTCTATCATCTCCCCACTACCTATTCCCTTTTGCCTTGCTTCACATCTTATCCCGTTCATGGATGGTTTGGTTCATTCACTGCTTGCACATTGCGCAGCCTTCACCACCTCACTGTGGCTTAATGAAACAGCGAAGAGGCAGAGTGGAACAAATAATTTTGTTCTTTTCTCTGATATTTAATACCCATTGTAGGAACTCAGCATCAGAAAAGCAAGCAGAGATTGGGTTTTTTTGATAACTAAAGTGTGTTGTTGAGGACAAATGCTCTTGAACTCACGCATAACCAGAGATACATAATAAAGACATGCAATTGCTGCCAACTTCACCCATCTCCCCAGGCTACTGACCTCCCAACTCCCACTATGATCATCTTCCCATCATCTCCCGTCTGAGTATCTTTTTTCCTCTTCATTCTGACCTTGTTCAGCCCCTGACACGCAGAAGAGGGAAGAGAAGAACAGCATGCTGGCTGATTCTATCCCACTTCTTCCTGGGCCAACAAAAGAAAAAATCTCAAGAACTGCAGGCTCAGCTGGGGGCACTGCCAAGCCAGAGCCACCCTTTAGGCACATAAGTGGTGTAATCATCTGTAGTTTGGGTTGGAAGGGACCTTCAAAGGTCATCCAGTCCAACCCCTGCTCATGTCCCTGCTCGTGGCAGGGACATCTTCAACCAGATCAGGTTGCTCAGAGCCCCATCCAGCCCAGCCTTGAATGTCTCCAGGCATGGGGCACCTACCACCTCTCTGGGCAACCTGGGACAGTATTTTACCACCCTCACTGTAGAAGATTTCTTCCTTATCTAAGGAACTGCAGTTTGGCATACTGATTTTTTGAAAGGATAGATGATGAAAACTATGTATGGGAGTCTGAAACAAAGATACTGTAAGAAAAAAAAAAAAAAACACCAGAAAACTGTTTTTCAAAATTATTTCCATATGTCTACTTAATCAAATAACAATGAAGCAGACCATGGTGCAAACAACTTAATGGACTCATTGTCAAATCCAGTATTTCAGAAGTGGCAACAAATATGTTCCTGTGTTAAGGTAAAACAGCATGCTTCAATCTACTAAAATTCTATTTACATACATAAATTACACTCAGCAACATTACTCTTAAACCTGACCCACTGAGGTTTCAGTACTGGAAGTTCCGTTGAAAGATAAACACACATTAAGTTTCTCACTTCTGAGATTGCTTTTCTTTTCAGATAGCAATACCTTGACTACTAAAATTAACAAGCAAAACCCACTAAAATAGAAAGCGTAAAGACAGAGGAAAGAGAGAATAGAGTGTGAACGAAAGGGAAGTCTGAGAAAAACAGATTATTAGCAGAGGTATTATGGCTCTCAGGCTTAGGTTACACCATTTTCCTACTTTAGTTTTATTGTATCCCTTCGATCTCTGTTGAAAAAGCATGAAGGAGGGGAAGCTTATACTGAAAGTGCTAAATGCCTTTGTTCACACACCTGAGAACCAAAGATACCATGTTAACTCGTTCTACAGCTGTTTTCCCAATTACTTGTGGCTACACTGAAATACAAAAAAAAATAGCAACCTTTCTATTGATAAGCCAAATCCAGTACTTCTGTAAAAATAACAAATACTGACACACAGGAAAGCAGAGAAGGCTGCAATTAACATACTGAAATAAGGATCCAATTAATTGCTCCAATGGACACAGCAAAAAAAGGTTAAGTAATCTAAAAAGTCTGGGGATTGTTTGGGGATTTTTGCATTTTCTATTAAGCTTTAATGCTGCTGTCCATGATAGTCAAATTAACAGCCTTGTCTAACTGTGTAAATAAAATTATAGAATATTAGAGGTCCATCTTGACATTTTGTATAAATTATAGCCTACACTACAAAGTTAAGGTCTCGTATATGGTAAGTCTGGTAAAGATAAATTTGCCCACAACTGTACCTTAGGAATGCCAAGCTAACACAGTGTATAAGATTGTACAGATTCACTTAACCTTCTCTTTAGATGTAACGCAACTATTCTCCAGCAATGCAGCACCCATTCTGTATTCTCAAAATATTTTAGTTATTCACGTACTTTACTACCGTTGAACTTGTAAGAAAGGTTGTCCCTCCTCCCCCTTTTATTAGAATACATGACAGCCCTTCACATACTGTAGCAGGTGTTGAAGAAAAATGCTTTTCTATTAAGCCAGGAATGTCACTACTTGGGTTGTGAGACAGCAGGCAGAACTTCATTTTTGCCAAAGTTATCTCCAGGGAAAACCATCAGCATGTTTTATTTCCACACTATCAACTCACTCTTATCACAGATCATCATTCTTCAGAGACAGCCATCTGAATAATACTTCAGACTTGACAAGAGCTGATAGATGAAGAAACATAGATTAAAAAAAATCAGTGCCTACTAATAAAGTGCTGAATAGGAGTTCAGAAGGAAAGAGGGGGAAAAAAGGAAAACTGGACCATTAGTCCATTAACACTAGTTGTAGTACAGATTCAGGAACTGGGAAACATTTTTATATAAGCTCCTGAGAACTGTATACAGAAGTACACAAACTGTTCAGGGGTATATCCAGTGAAAGAATGGAAGTGAACACTGTACTAAAATCAGCACTGAGTTACTAAAGCCAAAGCAGAGGCAGGTTCTTTGGCACTGGAAGGAATGGCAATTCACCTCATCACCCACAGGCAAGACTTAATTCCCACCACACCTATGTGCTGTTAAGACGTTATTCTTCTATCAGAAAAACAGCAAACAAAAATGCATCCTTTCCCTTCTCCCAAACTCATAACTGATCACTTCTTTTAAACCAAGTTAACCTAAAAGTGTACAGAACAACAGAACCAAATTAAAGTGTTTATTTTAGGAACATTGATAAAAATAACACAAACATCTTCAATACTGTACATTGGTTTACTGGATAATATACAGCAATGGAAGTTATTTAAACTGTACAGAATAAATGGGTACTTGCATTAGACTATGCAGGAAGAAGAGCTCTCTGTTGCATCATATTGGTAAGCTACTAAAAATGCTTAATGAAACACTGCTATGAAAAGACAGAGAAAATAAATCACATTACAGAAATATCAAAAGAACAATCAAAAGTTTAAAAAAAATACTGCTTTCTTACTGTACTGGGGTTGGCTGAGATGGAGGTAACTTTCTTCAGAGCAGCCCAAATGGTGCTTCGCTTTGGCTTTGTGTCTAGAACAGTGCTGGTAACACACCCCTGCTTTGGCTCTTGCTGCAGTGCTTACACAGCCTCAAGGTTTCATCTCTCCCCACTCCACCCGCTCCAGCAAGTAAGCCAGGGGTGGGCAAGACACTGGAAGGGGACACAGTTGGGACAGCTTGCCAGAATGGACCAAAGGGATACTCCAGGCCATACAACATCATGCTCAGCAACAAAAACTGAGAAGAGGGTGGGCAGAGGTCTGCTCCTGGGAGGTGGCCACTGCCTATGCATCACTTTTCCCCCCCATCTTCTTTTTCTTCACTTATTAAATTGTCTTGATCCCCACACCCAAGAGTTCTCACTTTTGCTGTTCCCATTCTCCCCCCGAATCCCACTGCAGGGAGGGAGGGAGCAGCTGGGTGGTGCTGAGCTGCTGGCCAGGGTCAACCCTGGTAAAATGCAGAATCTCTCTTTTTTGTTGATGATGTGTTAAGCTTACCAGAAGAAAGTGTTCACACAAGCTGATGTTTCTTCTTAAATTTAGGCACACAAAACTACATTTACTTCAAGAATGACCATCTTCCAATTTTGCAAACAGAAGTAATTTCTTTCTCACATCAGTAATATATCCAAAGTACACATTAACATTTTCACAACTGAGTCGAATTATTCAAAGACAAGTATGCTCCTCTCAATCCTCAGACATTACACTCTTGAAGATCTTTTTCCAGAGGGGCTAAAACTCCACCCAGTTCTTACTATCGTAGTACATAAGAATGGGCCTGGTGTATTTTCTCATCGGTACCAACATGAGCTATTTCTGCTGTGTGAAGCTGTGCTTCCCTGTTGCATTTTTATCAAACAAATATAAACCAAAGAAAAAACTTTAAGATTTCTTATTCAGTTAAGACCGAATTCAAACACATGATTGCGACTACAAGTCATCTACGTCAAGTAACTAAACACAGTTTCGAGATAAGGAAAGATACTATTTCACAATTAAATGTCACCATAAAATTCAGAAACTGTTTCAACAACCAAAAGCATTTATAAAAAAATTACTTCTATATAGGTAGATGATAGAAATATATATTTCATGAAGTCTTTATCTACTCCTAGTTTTACAACCAGGAAAATAAAAACCTTTGCAGAAAAGAGCCCAAAAGGCAAACGAAAGCAATCTTTCTGTATTCTGGGGTTACAGCTCTAGTGGAAGGTGCTCAGCTTTATTCATTCTCGAATCTGCTGTATGGATTATCAGAATCCTGGAGAAGACCTGCAAAACAAAACAGGACTGCATTTATCATTTTCTCAGCAGTATTATAAAAAAACCTTGAATTACTGACCTTACTGTAATAGATACTCCAACTAACAGAACCAAAAGGCAATTCTTGTCTTGCAATAGTTCCTCTATTACTCAAACACTCAAGCATGATAATAATTTGAAAGTGTTCTTAAGTACTCTTCTCAGACTATTATCATGAATAGGTATTTCATTATTTCAAAGAGAACATTTCTCTATGAAAAATTCTTATGGAAAAAGTATTCTCATTCGTGAGGTATACCCTACAAAATGCATTTGCAGGAGAGTCAAATCTACAAAAACCTAAGCACAGAGATGGCTCAGGAAGAACATATTCAGACTGGTCAGTTTATAAATTCAAGTTACATTTTAAAAGGATGATGATCTTCTAGTAAGATGCTGCTATTTTGATTTAGTTCTACTTTGATGATACAGAATCATCTGTCACATTCAGTCATTCACAGCATTTCTGCAGCAAGACAATAATCTCCAAGAGCAAATTAAGATCACTTCTACATGCACTAAAACCTCTGAGGACCAGAACAAGAGCATCACTTAACCCAGGCTGCAGTATGTTTCCATTATGAAGTTTCCCAATTATTTTTACCACAATACTGTCACAGAACACATTGCAAAGCCATCCAATTATACCAAGTGTTTGGATGTGCATAACATCTTCTGTAAGGGCTGGTTGAGCAATCGCTGTTCCATATAGCAATTATTTCAAAGAGACTTCAAACCACACACCAGATTTGGGCTAGGCAGAAGTGCGTGCTGAAAATAAAGGAGTCCCATGAGAGTCTATAGCCCGATCTTTCATTGTGAAAGAATAGGAATATTACCGCTATCTTTTCTACCAAGATTTTTATACTGATGTTTGGCAAGCCTGGATTCTTCTCTAGCTCATTTGTTTAGGACACAGAGAAAGAAGACAGCTAAGCCAAACAACCTCAGTTCACAAATGTTCAGCTTCACAACAGTTGAAGGGAAAGATTATGCTGCCCATTCAAACCTCGTAAGAACTCCCCTCAGACCTCTTCATACCACACACCTCTGTTCCACATGCACCTGCACACAGATATTGAACATTCACTGTTCTCTCAGAAGGCTAAAAGCTAATGGCACTGAAGGCAGACTGTACTTTTGTCTACCTTGCTGCAGTAGTTGCACTTCTTTTGAACTGCCATGTAATTTTAAGATGTCAATCAAGAAGCACAACTGCTTAGTGCTGATTATTGTATCAGTAACCGCAACTGCCTGATAGGAAACAGCAAATATTAAGGAATAAGTACGAAAAAAATCCTGTAATTACTGAAATTGACAAGATCACAAGCAGTAATTTTGTAAAAAGTTAAAATCAAAACCAGCCCTCATACATAATGGCCCTTACTTAGGGGCAAGCCAGTCACATTTATAAGGTTTCGGCCAGGTAACATGAAATACAGTCTATTTACCTGGTATAGAACCTTGCATCAAATTACTACCCCTTTCTGTAATTGCTTTAAAAAAATAAGCTTTTAAGCATTTGTGCAATAAGAATATGGTTAAATGACAGCATTGTCAAGAATTATCTACAATATTTTGAGTTCTTGAAATTTGTATATTTTTTAAACTTTTAGAAAGAGTTATTCTCAAATTTTAATCTTACCTTTCATGCATTTAAACAGAAATTGTAATATCCACTAAGTCTAGTCCAGCTGACAAGTAAGCTAATATGGAATAAAGAGCTCTTACCCTTGGCCTACTATTAAGTGCTTTCAGGTAACAGTCCTGCATTAATGTAATCCCAACCCAAATACAGAGGAGAAACATGTACTTTATTTCCAGAAAACCGCCAATTCCTCCTTCCTCCAGACACGTTAATACTTTGGGAGCTATGATCTACGGATCTTTACATATTTAGTTACCCAAAAGACAACTGAGTAGTCCAATTTTCAAAATTTTTGCAGGACTTAGGGATTTCAGCCCTTCCAAATACAAAATGCATCTAACAATATTTACAGAAAATCAACAGCACTAGAAATTATGCAATGTCGATTGTAATAAAAATGTTAAAGTCCCTGCACCCAGTAAGTTCCACTTAGAAATCAAAGCACCAAACTTAAAAAAATTCTCCATAAATTGGCAGAAGGTGGATCAGATTCCCTGACAAAATTACTTTAAGTTGCATATTTCTCTCTACACAGTCTGACAAGCGCTTATTATGTCTTTCTTGTATTTCATTCATGACACAGACTTGACACTTCTTAGCTTAGAAAGAAGCACTGTAAAACTCTAGACGTTTTTCTTACAGCTTAAACAGCTGGAAACCAATGGAAATGATGTTCTACATCCAGCAGTGCCCATTTCAAATTAATCAGAGTATGGTATAAGACTCCTGATAAACTTTTCCTATACCCCTCTGAGGAGTAAATATACTTTTATCTGCCCCTCCACCAAAACTCAGACAAAAGCCATTTTAGATAACTAGTCCCCGTTTTTCAAATGAACGCGTCATTTTACTCATTACTGCAAACACCATTCCCAGTAGTACTTGCTTTAATATTACTGATTATACTTAGCAAACAGATATAATTACCACCAGACTTAGTACGTCGTAACTTATAGTTTTGATCCATTTTACTGCACAATACTGAACGAAACAGAACTTCAGAAATTCATCTCCCAGTAAAGAAAGTACTCCAAGAGAAATAGGAAGCCCTCCTTCCAAACGAGGATAGCCACAGAGGTTACAATATCTGATAAACCTTGCTCTCAAATCTGCATCCAGTCCTTAAATTTCTTTTATCCTCAGCATTCTAAGTACATCATAAGATTATATTAAGTGAGAGAAGGGAGACAGCAGCTCATCACTTGCAACAATTCTTACTGAAGTTGTATCAGGCTCCACTAAGTGGACAAAAACAATCTAGAGAGACATAAAAAAACCGGGATCATGACAAAAAACTCCTGTCAGCTGCCACAGCTGCTCTTCACCATGACACTCAAGAGGAGCTGCAAGCCTGTGCTAATTAAATAGCATGTCTGGTTCAACTAAAGCTCATGTGCTGCCCTGAACCAGACATGAGTTCTCTCTCTTGACTGTTTCCCATTTGACATGAAAGCAACTACCCAACTTGTAATTTACACGTAAAGGTTCAGAGAAGCTAGATGTTTGTAGGTTCAGGAACCTTGTTTGCAGTAAGTCCATTAAATGTTACTGCTGAACTTGAATATTGACACACAGGACACTTACAAGAACTTCTAACACCTTAGTTCTATTTACCTTCATTTTGAGGTTAATATTTGACCTACTTAGCAGTATTTAAGAAACACTCAAATTTTAACGGTATAGTAGTCAAGTATCTTTCATTAGCTTGTATGAAGTAATGAGGCCTCCTAATATGTGTGAAATGACAAAGCAATTGCAAGAAATGAATACCTCTTTCTAACATATTTATAAAATATACTGTGCTAACTATGCAGCTTCTCAGTCATTGAGATCTGACTCTCATCACATATCAGCACTGTCCAAAAACAGAATTAGCAAGTTAAATACTTACAAGACATTGTATATGCTGCAAAAAAATGAACTAGTTTGCTATGTCTTCACCCCTTATTACACTTTTCCTCATTATTTTTAACCCTTAGATTAACAACTCTACTCTTAACATACAAACTAAATAGTTTTAAGTGCATAGCAATAAAAGGTTTCCCTGCTTTGCATTCAGAACACTAAAGAAGGTTAAAATAGATTCTATATCTTGAATAGAAGGAACATTTACTGTGACAAATTACTGAATATAAAAATCAACATCTCACATTATAAAGGAGATAGGATTACATATCAATAAATTAGCTGATCAAAACCTTTGCAGAACTGAAGCAAGTGGTATGAAAGTCCAAAATCATGAAAGGCAGTAATTTTGTAAAAATGAAGAGATAGAATCCTTGCACTAATACCAGACAAAATCCTGAAATAAATAAATAAATAATAAAGCAGCTTCTTACTGATCATACAATAGCAGCAAATTCAGCAGCAAGTAAATTGTAGTTCCTTTGTATACCATACAAGCTGTAGAAGTATTCTGAATTCTACTTTAAAATTTTCTAACAGTCAACATATAATTTGTGTAATCATATTGCATTCATGTATGTGAGCAAATGAAAAATACTGTCGAATTGTGCAACAAAGACACAATTCAAAGTGTGTATTCATGGTTGCTAAAGCTCTCTATGGCTTCCAATGCTCCCAAAGGACTGTGGCTAGAGTGACACCTGCAATGCATTATAAATGTGTAATTACCATTTAAATGGGGTAAGGAAAGCTGGTGGATGAAATGGAAAAAGGCATTCCCTTAAAGCCAACCAAATACTGAAATTTCAGGCATGATCATCATAATCTACAGAGTCAGGTTAACAAAGTCATTGTCATCCTGCCACTCATCCATGTCTACTTAACAGAGAATCCTCTCTGTAGTGCCTAAAAGTGTAAAATAATCTAGTGTCTCCATAATTATTTGCAGCAATTTTTATTATATTATGTTTAATATGCTAACATATGTATTTACTAGACAGTGAAAAATGAAGGCAGAAGATCCCTTTGTCTGTATGTTACCAGAATATAAAGTATGTAAACATCAGCAATAATATTTAGGGATTTCAGAATTTATACATATTTTCTTTCATTTTGCCTTAGTTATATATATCCTTCCAGTATGTGCCAACTATTCATGTAAGAGATAGGTTTGACTTTAGGATAAAAAGGAATTATGAGAATCCGGGTCTCAAATTGATGCATCTGACAATATAAATTAATCTTTGAATATGCAGTAAAGAAAATGTCAATAAATAAACTTTATATAGAAGTCTGCTATTGAAATTTAGGTTTTATAGTTGAATTATGATCTTTGAGTATGCCTGACCCCTTATAAGCAGCTATGCCTTCTGCTAACACAATGAATGTATGAACTTGTTTCTAATTAAGTGATTGACAAACTAAAATGTTTCAAGTGAAGGCAAAGTGACACTAGCTCTCATGACTATGTGCAGACTATAGCTATAAGCAAGATTTGTTGAATTTGGTGTATGTATTCCAGAGGCACAGAATCACAGTTATATTCCTCTGGAAACTCAAGTACTCCAACAAGATCCAACAAAGCACTCAGCAAAGGTCTGAAAGTTAAGCACTCGAGAGAAGTGTCTTCACTAAAATGTAGGACCATCCAGAGACGAGTGAACTAGTTTCACAAGCAGAACATAACTGAACACAGCCTTTTGAAACATCACTTAACCCCAACGCAGTGCTTTCATACAGTAACTGCTATACTGAATTCAGGACCTTGTTCACTCCTGGTAGCCGCACTGCCTCAAGGAGATGCAAAGTTATATGTGTATCTGTACAGTGCTGCATGTTATTATGGAGACACAGCCATACTCTTAAGTTCTTCACCAGATCTATCCCAGCAATTCAGACTTGTTGAGATTGCCACCAAGGTCTCTTCTACAGAGAAACAAACAAAAAGTGTGTTGTGTTTTATGTTGTTATTTGGATTTTTTTTTATTCTGGACTATTGTTGTCCACCACTCAAACCAACCTCTTGAAACGGAATTGTGGTAGGGATACAAGGTCAATTATCCTATAAACTATCACAGGACTGAAGTTCATGACTGATGTAGAATCTAGAAGTAATTTTTGCTAAACAACACTCTTCCTCTTGCAGCTCAAGCTTCACAGTGAATTTTTCCTCTATTCCAGCAAAGGATCACACTTTTGCAAATGTTCCCCAGGCAGAGAATTCCCTACAGAGATAGTCTGTATCACTGCTGCATCAACCAAAGGGCAGGCTGCAGATTCATGAAGACATTCCCAGACTCTGCCAATCAGTTTAACAAGAGGATGAAAATTAACAGTTTTGAGTGACTGTTCAGACCCCTAGAATCACCTTCTCTGACATTAGTGCAATTTGCATAATAAAAAGTGCAGAATAGTTTTAGCATATCTGTCTCTGAATACACAGTACTATTAACCCTATGAATAAATCAAATCAAAAGTGCAAGCACTGACAATCCTAGATAATAAGAACCTCCTATACAACACAGCAGGTTGTGATATGTGTGTGATGTGTTGTGATATGCTTCTCCTGCTGGACCACAGCTCAACTTAAAAACAAAGAAAAGAGAACAATTTTAATCCATACATTAGGCTGCATCCTCCACCCTTCTCTTTTAAACTTGATTTTAAAAGTTTGCTATCTGCTATAAGAGTAGGCTATCTTACTTCAGTAACCAGGAGTCTACTAGCCCATTTCAACTAGACTTGTTTATCAAGTTCAGGAACAAAAAGAGAGACACACACATCCCACAGATATACCAAAAAAAAAAAAACCCACACACCACACACACCAAAAAAAACCCCACACGCACACAAAAAAAACCACCAAAAAACCACATACCACAACAAAAAAAATCAGTGCTCTTACTTCAGAAGAGCCAGAAAGAACTACTTATTTTAATTAACATATTTAAATGCCCACCCCAAACAAACACACCATCCAGCACATTGTCTCTTGCCCAGTGAGAGTCAGTGCAGAAAGAGGGCAGGAACATAATTATGAGATGAGGTGTTCAGGTGACAGAGACACATCAGTAGGAAACTAGGCTTGATTACTTCTGCTATAATAAAGCAGCTTGTTTATGCTGTGAATTTTAATAATAGTTAAGAAAAAGCAATCAATTTAGATATTGCATATCAAAACAAGATTACCACCTACCATATTTCTTGCGTATTTCATCATGCTTCAGTTTTCTTTCATGTTTCCTGCAACAAATAAAGGCATAAGAATATTCAGCCTGTTTTGAGCTGGAAGCAAAATATGATAACTACATGTGAAAGAGACAATAGCACTTTAAATTAGTATACAATTACAAGGGTCCCAAAAAAAAAAAAAATCACATTTAGTTATATATCTTGTCTTTCTGTACATACATTATGTATCTAAGATTCCCTATAACTTTTCACTAATCAATTACATCAACATAAAACGTATTTGGAAGCATAAAGAAAAATATTGTGTTTTTTCTAGATAGAAGTAATGTGTCCATATATATGTACATACACACTGAGGTATTTATTTGAAGAGTCCCTAATGACTTCCAGCAGGAAACATAATTGTAAAATTTAGCTCTGAATAGTATGCTTCAGAATCCTAATTCAATATAATAATTTTGAAAAGATAAAAGCAGTATTGCTGTTTTAAGCAGTGCGGCAAGTATAAGTGAAACCAAATCATTTCTAAAATTCAGCATGGCATCCATGCAGAGAATAACTTAAAATATTGTGCTATATAAAAATCAAATGCCTCTAGTTATGTTGTCTAATCATAACATAAACTGTCTTGAAAACAGACTGTATCTAGTATTGCCAAACTTTAAGTATTCACATAAACCAAGTGTCTGACAAATCAATTTCTTCCCGTCCCTCCCTTCCCTTTTGCAAAGGTGAAAGGGCAAAAATAAAGTTTAAATGCAAATTGTTCCATCATTCCTCAGATAATTTTCCTGTATCGCGAAGAGAACATCTATTTTGCTTAGTTTAAAAACAAACTAACAAATCTACAGAATTGTTTCACTAGGATGACCCATGATCTATATATTTTGAGGAAAGGACATATAATTTGGCAAAACAAAGACTAACAAAAACAGACACTTTGTTGCCCCTATCAAAATTCAACCCAGTTAGACCATCCGATTCTAATTTGCACATATTCACCAGAAAGCTGTTAAGTACTGACAGCTTAATTCACCAAAGATCCCATCTGCCCTGTGCACATTCCACCTCCAAACAATTCCTACTGCTAATCAGATTCTGTGTGTCCTCAGAAGCAATTATACTGCTTCCTACCGAGCTGAAGGGCTGAACTGGCTTTTCCTTTCCCTGCAACTACACTTCTGGAAAGCATGCAGATAAAGCATGATGAGAAAAGCAAATAAGATATACTGACTCAAAACCTTCCACTACTATTTCCCTGAGATACCCACCTCCCTTATATCCCTTTTCTACTATTCAGACCAGGCAGCACAGGAAACAAAGCAGCGTGGCAACGCTGCAGGAGGAGGAACTGAGGAATCAGGGTGACGAAATGAAATTCATGTAAAGGAGCAAAGCCAGGACTGAGAGGTTGAAGAGAGCTGAAAGAAGAGAAGTTTACCCACCAAGGCTAACCTGACCACAGGATTCCTGCTTTCTGTTTTGGTAAGAGGAAGACATTATATAAGGCAAGGGATCTCAGGAAGAAAATGGAGAGATTCCACTTAAAGCAGCCTTCTCCTGTATAAAACCAGTCCTTATTTCTGTGTAGTTTCCACAACACATTTTGACTTCAAACCATTTTTTTTATTTTTAAGTGGTAGTAGTAATGGCACTTCTCTTCACTGTTCACTGTTTGGCATACTGTCTGAAATAATGGACACTCACTGCTGCAGTTTCAACTGAAGTCTCAGTACTTCAGCAGTCACTCTGAATCTGCCCTGAACACATAAAGGACTAAGTATCTGCATAAGAAGGGTAATGGGGTAGAGGGAGGGGACAAACAAAAAACCACAAAACAGTCTTAAACCTCAGAAACCATTAATACGTCCCCAGGCTATTAAAAAAAAAACTAAAATTTTTATATTGTTTAAGTTTGAAGGGTAAAACCATTAATATTCGTGAAACACTAGAACTTTGACAGGCAGCCATGACTATATCATATCATCCATGACTAAATCCCTGCACAGTGACTAAATCCCTGTACTGCAAATAAAGCTTAGGTATACAACAACTGAGAAGAACCAGACACAGTTCTGAACAGGCACTTACTGAATCAGCCATCCAGAGGCGGCTTTACTGCATCGTTCACATCTTACATTATGATCAACCAAAGTCACTTTACAGTCTCCTGAATTGGCTCTGTTTCCTAATGCTACTGCTATTATTCCATCTTCCGTAAGCAAAATTCTTGGCTCTTCATGCAAGTTGTCCCCACTACTGTAAGCCAAAAAAGTATTTTTCCTAGTACTAACAATTCACATCATGATTTTCCATACTTGGTTCTTCACAAGTGATCTGCAAATCCTTTCTTTTTCTGCCCCCTCCCCCTTGTTCTCCCTTAACATTACAGACTACTAAATTATACTGGGCAGTTTGTCTCATACAAGATCTCACGGTTTTTCATTGGTTTGTCAACTTCTAACATATACATATCATGGTTTATAAATTACATAAATCCAAAAATAAACAAGTATACCAAAAATACTCACTACCCGATGCTATATTTTAAAATTATTTTTCATGTTAGAGGTGACATGAAGTCAAATAAAGGACTACAGCCATGCAATAATGTATCTGTTTTCTTTCAGTATTTTTAGTCAAAATCTGACCTCCAGATTTTCTTCTCCTGCCCCTCACTTTAAGTGCAAACTCTACATTCCACCAGTGACTGTCAATCTTCTAAGCGAAACAACAGCTAGTTTCTTCCTTTTGAAGACAAGCAGAGGGCCAATGTCATTATGCCCACTCCTCATTCTAGCAGCCATTTAGGTATTCCAAAAAGACACTTCCTACGTATTCATAACAAACCAAATTTTAACACAAATTTTCAACTTACAAAGCAGACATTTACTGTGTGCCTGAAAAGCCAAAAAATGCTAGGTGCTGCAATTATCTTGAAGCTTGCATTAATCACACACTATGCAACTTGGCCCTCCTTAATTTGTTTTTACCATTCCCTAACAGCATCACAGAATGAAGTTCAGGCTCGTCCTTCTATTACCAACTGATCTGAAAGGCTGTACCCCACAAAAGAAAAAAATATACTAAACTGCTAGTATTCAATAGTTCTAAAACAAAATTAAAATTACAGAAACAAAACTAACCATTCAAGCTTCATACTAAGTCAAGCTCTGAAAAAATTCTTTCTTGTTAAACATCCCCATTATATCCTATTCTAATTCTTTCAATTGCCAACAAGTTTAGGAATTTTGCACAAGGCTAAAGGACACATCAATTTAACCCATTACAACAAAAGCTATTCTGCTTCCTAATACCCCAACACCTACTTCAGAGCCATAACCACTGTCAGATTCAGGGCAAGCAGTTGCTGTACTTGCTTATATAACCCGGCAGTTTAGAGTCAGAAAACAGATTTTCACGGAGTTAAGACGAGCAATTCTCACAGCTTCTGTCAGAGACAAGAGCAACAGCAGGTGCATCTGTAAGAGAACTGTATTGGCTCCCACTTTTGTGACCAGTCAGAAATGTAACATGTTTGAACAAACTAAGCATTTTTGCCTACCTACCTTGTCTTGTCATGCACATTTGTAATAGAGAAACTCACTGTCTTCATGCAAAAGCTCCACAAGGAGTCTTATCTGGAAGTATGTCCTGCTCCCTGCAGCTCCTGCTCCTGCTAAAAATGAATCTGAGTTCAGGAGAAAACTGCAGGCATCAGCAAGGCAGTGAAGGTGCCCACCTATTACTCAGCAGCTCAATATTTAAAGAACATTACCAAGAAGTGACAAACCTAGGATCAATTTCCTTGTGAGTCTGTGGGGATCCAAACCCACAGCCCACAGCTCCAAGGCTAGCATTAGTTTGGTTAGGACTCTCCTCTTGGCTTGCTGAAGCTAATCCACTGTGAATCTCCAAAATAAAGACCATGAAAGTATGGTTCAAAAGGTACATTGGGCTTGTACTAGGTGTCATGGTCCTACCTATAAAAATTGTTTATCCAAAGAATAATGTACAAACCATGAAGAGCCACTGGAGAACTAAGCTACAAAGACCTGCATCTGAAGGAATGCTTTTTTCACTGAAAAGCACTGTATCACTGCTGACTCTTGCGCTTCTTTCTACACTGTGGTACAGCTTTAATAGAAAGGATGGAAACGTGGGATTAAGTCTAAAGTGAGATCTGAGCCAAAGTCTTCCATTTCCTGAGCAAAATTCTAACAGGTATCTCACTATCAATTTCTCTACCTTTCCCAGACAGATTTTAAAAGAAAAATAACCAGTTACCAAATGAATCCAAAAAGTGGTTCTTTCCTCTGAATCCCAGCCTCACTTAGGCATTAACTCATGCCACAGACAAGCATCAGCCCAGGAGAGACAAGGCAAGACTTCAGGCACAGCCCTCCTGTTTGCTCTTGGCTGGCACAGAGTACTTGTAACTGCCACAGCGAGCAACATATTCACTCCCTGCTCATTTATGGTAATACAGGCTCCTAATCAGGTTTGCAAATCTCACAGTAAGTTCCTTTTTGTAAAAACCTGACGTTGTCATGCCTAACTCCATAATGCCTCTTTGTTTAGTACTCTGTGTATTCCTTAGAAGGGTAGAATACTCCTGTATCACCAGGAAGCGTATAGCTATATATCAAGCTGTTAAGACTTACCTCTGAAGAGACTGTAGTCTTCGTTCCTCTCTCTTCCTAGCTAGCTGTTCCTCTTCTTCATCTGGTGTACTAAAAATATAAGGAGATAAGGAAAGCACAAGAGGAAGAAAAAGCAGTTTCAGTGCTAGGCAATCACTGTTTAGTCACTTGACTTATTTTCAAAAAGGATTTATAGTCTGACCTGAGATACTTCTTCACAGCCATGTAAAATTTAATTGCTGAATAAGTATAATTGACAAATTTATAGAGTTACCCTTTCATATTTTATAATACCCAAATGTTTCACCCACTGTAGTAATGTGCCCTTCAGACTCCACAAGACAATTTAAAGCATCTATGGAACAGATTGCAGACTGTTCCAGAAGCAGGACTCCTACTTGCCATTTTCCCCGCCTTAGAGTAAGCATCCTGCACATGCACAGTTAAGTCCATTGTTACCCCCTGGAAGAAGATTGATGGTTCATAAGCCTTCGATGCCAGAACAATTTATCTTTCCAACAACTATCACTATCCAATCTCAAGTTGCCCCCAGGAAAGGAGTCTGCATAAGCTGTCTTGGCAGCTGCCTTCCCTGTTATGGAATGAGCAAGGATTTACCTGAGTGTATCAGCTGCATGATTCTGGGAAATGCTGAGCCCACATAGGACATCTGAGCTGTGCATGTGCAGATATGCTCTAATGAACGCATGCACTGAGGCTCTGTGACCTGCCTTGGAGAAAGCTCAGCTTCACTTAACCATTAGATAGACCATATAATACTTGAAAAACTCTAAAGCAAATGCCAAACAGTATTATTTGTCTCTTATCTTTTCTGACAGAATTCATGACAATTCCTCAGGATTAGTGAAAGGACACTTGCCATGCTTTTCCAGATGCTAATCATTTTTCAATACTGAATGCACTAAAGATGTTTGATATGAATATTTACAATATTAACACACCTGCTAATAGAGAAATGGATAGTTACAGTACCATCTGCTGCAATCAACATACAAGTTAAGCAAGGGTGACATCCAGTGGCTAATTATAGCATGTCAAATGTTTTAACAAATCAAACTCACAGATACTAGAACTAGAAATCTGAGCTCAATTTCTCCATCTGCTCAATTAGTCTGTACAGGTCTTTGAACATCTTAGTCATTTAAATACAACCCAGTAGTTCAGAACCTGTGTAATGGCTCACAAATTTTCTAGCACCTCCTTTTTGTTTCCACATAAGAAGTTAAAAAAAATCTTGGGGGAGTTAAGCAGCAGGAAACACATGCAACAGGTCACCTTTATTAGAAAGGTATGTTAGACCTTTTTGTAAACTAATCAATTCCCCAGGAAGACTAGAAGCTCCCATTCTTGGGCATCCTTCTGTAAAACTACTTTATTGGAGAACTCAGTGTCTTTTACCTATGCAACAGTCTTACTTCACACTGGTATTGCAAAAATACAAACCCACCAAATCAACAAAATACTGGTATAGGATTCAGAAAATATATTTCTTCTCTACAATTAAATGCAGCATTAAATATTTTCTGATTTCTAGACTCTTTGAAGGAATTGAGCTTTTCTTCAGAATTCAGAAAAATCTGAAATTATAAAAATTAAAAAGTGGTTGTTAAACTGAACAAAATCAGGACAGTCTATTTAACACAGTTTCATGAATAGTTACATCTCAAGTACATGGAACTAGCCTCAAAGTCCAAACACAGGATAAAAATAATGAACTGAAACAAGGCACCAATAGTCCCAGGATTCCTGTTGTAGGGATGGGATTCCGGTGAGCCAGCTCTATCACTGATGGAGAGAGTAATGCACCTAAGTATTCTGTGTTCAAGGAAAAGATAAGTGCTGGCTTCTTAAACACTGAAACCCACAGCCTGAAAATTCCCAGAAAGAGTACTGATGCTTTTGCAAAATGAGGTTGCACTTCATCTAAGTAGTCAGTAAAACAGATTTAATATTACATTTCTACAAATTTTCCTTCTTCCAATTCATTTTTTTAAAAGTTTCTTTTGCGGAAAAGGAGCCCCTAAACTGAGGAAGCAGACAGCAAAAGAATTCCTCTTGAGAATCAGTGGGTTTAAAGCCCGTAATGTATCAGGCTTCACCATAATAATACATTCTGAATTCTCCTGAAACAAGCTGGACCCCACTCTGACAAGACCTTTCAATTCTCTGAGTGTCAGAAGATTAAGCTTGACATCTTTGGAGTTCTGGCATAAGACGACTCACAACTAACCCTCCATTTTTAGGATTAGATGTTAGAGTATTGATTGACAACTTAGCTACTAAAACTGAAGCCTGGCACGAATCTCTTTTCACAGGAATCAAGCTTTATTTGTTGGTACGTCAGCCACAGGGGTTCTTGTGCAGAGGAAGATGGCAGATCTTACATAAAATCTAAAACAGTTCTATGCATTTTCAGGACTTATCAGCACAGGGCTAAAGAGTTATCTAATTTTGCACTAGGAGAGATTTGGTAGGTCAATCTACCAGCAGAACAGGTGCATCCATCTTCCTCAGGAAAAAGAGAAGGGAACGACATGTTATTTACAATTTTTTCCCTTTTTGAAAGCCACAGATATACAATATTTCTCTGGCTTGGAGGTCAGCACTAAACACTGTACAGCTGCATAAATGCATTTAAAAAAACCCTCAAACAACAACAATGAATTACAGGTACTTGAAACAGTATTGAGATTATTTCATATCAAGAAATAAGGTCCACATTTTGTTCACGTGAGAAGTACTGAAGGACCAGTGGAACAGAGCTAGCTGAAACTACACCACCCAGAAACCTGAGCTCTAAAGTTTCAGTGATGCAAGGAAGTATATTGTGCTGTCCCAATAAGCAATGTTTTCCAGGTATTTCATTAGAGAATAAGCACAGATCGTATCACATGGCAGCACTGACTTACCTACTTTAGCTGCTCACCAACTATTTCCCTCCCTTTGAAGGATATTAGCCAATTAGAAAAGACAGTAGAAAAAAAAGGTAAGTTTCGCAAATCCTCCAAGATCTCAAGAACACTTAATTTTTCCATTATTACGTCACTTGAAAAATAAGTCAGTCACTCTTGGTATCTTAGAGCAAAAAAAAAAAATCATCTTACACTTAGAATATTTTGTTGACTTGGCAAAGATCACTTAGATATTGACTGTCTGCTGACAGATCCTACAACAAACTCTGAAGCAGGGATACCAAGTGCAGTAGGACATTACTGCCCAGTTACTTGTTACCCACCTGGTCCCTTTTTGCTGTACCATAAGCTTGCCTTGAAATAAATATTTGTTCTGTTATGACAAGTAGCAAGTATTTATTTAGCCATTGAAATAGTTCATGTCCAATCTTAATGAGGAAGTATAAAATGTAGAAGTGTAAAGCAATAGCTTACTTAAAGAAAATACCTGTGATACTACCACTAATAACATCAATTCAGTGTCATTCCAACATAATTTCTAGTGCCATACTACCTGTCAGTAAACATCTCTTTTTTGGCTGTCTCTCAAACAAATAAAACAAAGTCACCAAAATTGCTTCCAAATCAAGATTCATAGTATATTGGAGAGTAAAAATTGTAGGTAGGTAGGGAAAACCAGCAGTCAAAGATAGTAAAGGAAACAAATATATGTATTTACCTCCTGGAACGCTTTCTGCAGTAACAGCAGTAACAGCAACAGACTGTGACAGACACCAGAATGAGTCCAGCTATTACAGCTACGGCAATAATTAAATCTTCAAAGTTTACTGAAAAATAGGAATATATTCAACTTGTTACACTCTAGCATTAATGTCTTCCTGATAATTTGTCCCCTCCTTCCCAAGCATTTTTCCACCTCTGCATAAAAGAAACCCAAACACACAATTACGTGCAACCACCTCAGTTAAAACTCAGCACATCACATTAGAATTTTGTTACTATGCATACTCTACACTGAAAATACATTAAATAAAATCACTCTTTACATATACCAAATTATTAAAAGTCATCCTGTAATACTTTATATGACATATCTACTGATGTGATTCCACAGTTCTGTCTTCCCAATCACAATCTTAGCCAATGTACAGCACAAACAAAAGTCATATAGCTGCAGCATCAATGTACATCCATTACATGCAGCAGTTGGAGAAGGAGCAAAATAAGACAGAGGATTTGAAGAAGCGAATATAAAACTCTCCATAAAACGCCCTAAATCATTTATGTCCAAAGAGAGACATCATCTACTTCCAAAGTGTGATTCAAAAATGGGGGGTTGGGGAGGGGTATTATTTTAACAGCATACACTGGTCTAAACCAGGACAAGCGTGCACTCGTTTAAAAAAAAAAAAAAAAATCAGAAACCCAATGTCTGGAAAAGAGCTAGGCCCAAGAAGAAAGCAAACAGTTACGATATCAGCAAAGCTATAGACACAACTTTGAGGAGTTATTTAAAGGACAAAACAAAATCATAAAATGATTTTGGTTGGAAGAGACCCTTAAGATCATCAAGTCCAACTATAAATCATTCAGGGAAGTTGTAACAACACAGATAATAAAAATTAAACATCTCTCCCCACACATATCCTCAACACTATATTTTAAAGCATGATAAGGGGAGGCAGCAGGGAAGCTGTCTCTTCTCCTTTATCCCACATAAATCCCTCTGAACTCTGCCAGATTCAGCAGCTCCATGCTGTTGCAGTTACACTAAGTAGCTGTACATGCACTTTTTACTACTTCAGGGTACTGGTGATAAGACAGTCAAATTTAGCAAGTTCAGAGGGTCTGTCCTCTCTGCTCACATGCACAAGCCAAAGTCCGTTGTTTCTCCATAGATGTTGCCAACTCACATCTGGCCAATGCATATCCTTCACAGATCTTGCCAAAGATTAGATCCCAGCAAATATTTTTGCTTGTGTGTTGTGACTTACTGGGTACAGTTTATAATACAGATTAATACATAGTTTCTAGTTACAATACAGAAATAAATCCTGAACATGTAAATTCTAAAAGCAACATTTCACCATGCCACACTTCTCATTCTGCAAGTTACAAGCAATTAAATATACCTCCTTCAGTGAAGTAAAAAACAATCTCCATTTAATCTCCATTTAACTTTTAAAAATTATATTGTTTACTTTTTAAAATGCCCTTTAACTGAAGCAAAAAAATATATTTTGAACCTGTTAACAAAGTGCAGAAAAAGACCAGTGTTCAGTCTGCATTCCTGTCTCCACTATCTATTTCATTTGCTTGTTATTCATGAAAAATAATATAATTAAGCCACTTGGTATTACATCGCTTCTATACTGTTCTTTTTCCTTCACTGCTGGTTAATAATCTGTCAACATGTCTCATTCCATGAAAATTCAAACTGGAAGCAAGTAATTTGTTTCTGACTTTGAGAACCACAATATTCACCTTCACTTTCAGCAACACTGAGCCAACACTCATGTCTTATTTGCAAAAACGAAAACCAACACCACCACGCTCACAAGGTAATTAGTTTTTCTGCTGTGTCCAAAGGGGACAGTCTCAAATAAGACTATATATCCCCATGGCATGCTGCTGCATATGATTTGTAAAAAAAAAAAAAAAAAAAAATCTATTAAGAAAATGCATATCTGGGGTTTTTTGTTTGTTTGGGTTTTTTTGGTGTTGTGTGTTTTGTTTGTTTTCGGTTTGGGGGGTTTTTTTTTGTTTTTTTTTCTCCTGAGAATGTGCACCACTACAAAGTTTTCATTTTGTGTTTAAGCTACATTCAATCTAGAAACATAAATGGTGCCCAAGCTAGAAGCCATTTCTATAGCAGAAGTAAGCTCTCAAGAACACCCTTAATATCGGCAGAAACCAGTAATCACTGCTCTGCAGAAGGACACAGCCCAAATACGTTTCTGTATTGGGTATGGCTGGGATGGTATTAACTTTCTTCATAATAGCTGGTATGACACTATTTTGGATTTCTGGCTAAAACGGTAGTGATAATGCACCAATGTTTTGGCTGTGGCTGAACAGGTTCAAACAGCACCAAGATTTTCTCCTTTTTCTCCCCCACCCTGTTCCCTTCAGTGAGCAGATGGGTAGGGCTGGGACAGGCAAGAGATGGAGAGGTCAGGAGGGGACACTACCAGAAAAGATGACCCAAACTGGCCAAAAGGATATTCCACACCATACAATGCCATGATCAGCAATAAAACCTGAGGTAAAGGAAAAAGAAGTGGATGGTGGTTTTCTGTTGTTGTTGTGGGGTTTTTTGTTTTGGTTCTGGGTTTTTACAGGATAGAGGGGGGGACAGGACGGGGTGGTTCTTGTCTTCTCCCTTTTCCCCATCACCTATTAAACTGTCTTTAATTCAGTCCATGAGTTTTCTTGCTTGATCTTCTTATTTTCTTCCCTCATCCCACTGAGACCAGTGGAAGGAGGGAGTGAGCAGCTTTATGGGTACTTGGCTCTTGGCAGGAGTTAACCTACCACACTTCCAGAAAAAAGTTTGCCTAACAGTTCACAGTAACAGCATTTACTATAATATTGAAAGCCCAATTTCCTTAAAAGCATGCCTTATCAGTGAAAAAGTATCTTCTGTAGCTCTAAAAAACTCCAATAGTCTAGGCATAAATGCTTTCTCTTACAAAACAAAGCACAGAGCCCTTCTGATAAGAACAAAGAATTGGTAAAGTTCTGTACTGTCCAACACAGCCCCTTGGTTTTCAGGGATGATATGATGTGGTAGTGTTCAGAAACATGCATGCTTTGTTTGAATGGCAGTCTTCTGCCTCTGCGACTCTAATTTGAAGCCAACTCCATAATCTCACTGCTCTAAGTGTGATAACTTTCTCCTAACTTACAGTTAACATAGTCACTGATAGTTCATCCCCACTTGATTTTCTCTTTTAGCTTCCTTGTGTTCACAAGCTAATACACAGAAAGCAGCAAGTCTTCACTTTGCTGGACTGAAGTTGTACTCTTATTTCATATTACAAGCTCTCCAACATCTCATTTGTTCTCTGTTCCAGTCTTAGACCTGTATACACAGTACTGCAAAAATAGCTCCAAAGATCTCGCCCCAATGGCAGCATATGCACTGCACTGTATTTTACGATACAAAATGCAAATCAAAAGGAAATTTTTAAAAAGTTGCAGTACTGCAAACTACAGTGGCACTCCACAGCTTCCTTTTTAACCTTAACTGCGTTGCCACAGACCACATTGTTTTTTCAGTTGCTTAAGCAAAGACAGCATTCAAGAAATTTCAAGTGGCTCCATTCCTGTGGTATTGGTCCACTGCTGCCACTGGAACATCATATAAAAATTTTGGATCCAGGCATATCATCCAACATTTTAAGAAGCTTTAAAAAAGATAAGAATGGTTGCCCATTGTCAACAGGGAATGAATTTATTTCTTTGTACCTCAGAAGTATGATTTAATAGGTAAATCCTGACTATGTACATAAAATACTCATAACATTCTAACATCATTGATTCCCAGCATAGACTTCAGCATCACCAGAACTTCACTGCATCCTAAATATTTTAAAGCCATTAGATCAGCATAACTATACTGGCTGTTCGCAAAGGGCCCTTAACAATGACTGGTTTTTAAGTCCAGAAGATCAGGGATCATGGTTACAAATCATAATTGCTACCTCCATGCCCCACTCCTCCAAATAAATTATCAAGAAAGAGCTCTAGTAGGCTATAGTCTTAGTTAGTCACACTCAAATAATCCTCTACAGCAAAAGTAAAATTAGTACCTACTCCAGCAAACTCCCCATCGAGCATTTGAGAGTGCACATAATGAAGACGGTGGAAGGATGCTTCTCACAGGGTAATCAATACATGTGTTGTTGGTGTAACACCAAAGGCACTGTGCAAAAGAAAAAAAAATATATTCAAAACGGTTTACAATTTAGTGCTCCTCTCCACAGAAAATTGTTGAGTACAGTACTGTACGGATATATTGGAAGTGCTTTTAGTATGAAACCTACAGAAGTCCTGATACATTTCCTAAGTAAGTTTAAACTGAATTTTATACTTAAAGGTAATAAATATTTACACTAGCCTGAAAATATTTGGGAACACAGAGGTACTCTGTGTACTAGAGGATAAAATGGCTTTGGGTTTAGAGTTACTGAAATTAACAAGAAATACAAAACCTTCCTCTTTAATCAAACAGACGTATGCAAGCAACTGTCCCCACCTTTCCTTCAAAAAGGACAACTATATTTATTGACCATACGATTTCATGTAGCTGTTAGCTCCTTTTTTTTTTTCATGCATAGCTTGCCTAAAATCTATTTTCCACAAGAATTCAGATTCTGTACATTTGTTATTAGGACAAAGATAAGAATGACAATAATACATAGCTGACGAGAAGCGTGTTGGTAGATTACTCAGAAGTTAAAAATGAGACTTTGGAAAATTCTCCAGATCGCAAATTCTCCATGCACACAAATTTTAAAAGGTAGTCCTATCTATTAACTAGTATTTGTGGCATACATTGTGTCTTACATGTTGTCATATAGAGTGAGAAACATGAAAACTCTCTCAAGATATTAACCAATAGATATTATCTGGTAACAGATAAAGTTCCTAAATTTTCATACAGCTGGCAACCTTGTAGTAATAGCATTATTGTTTGAAATAAGTAAATTGAGTTTCAGGATTCAACAGCTAAAACCCAAATCCTTATGTGTTATTCCTTACAATATCATATATTAAAAAACAAGATTAAATGCAACAGCATATCTATAAAATTACCACTCAGAACTTATTGATAAAAACCACAAGAAAACAGGTATTCATCAGCTCTAAATATCGACCCAAAAGACCAACCCAACTACAATGACAATAAACAAAATTCAAGCATTTTGAATTATAATTCTGTTGAACTGAAAGAAATTATTACATGTTAGGGTTTGTTTGGAATTGTTTTTATCTATTCACCAAATGTTTAATTTTCACTTTTATCTGCTGCTATCCATATTATCATCAGTATGAAGACCCAAATTGTTTTTTTTTTTCTACTGAATCAATTAAATAATTTCAGCAATCTTTTGCTTTTGTATTGCTCACACAAATGCTAATGGCTTTGTTATGTAGCCTTTTTTTTTTTTAATGTGCAAACAATCTGAATCAAGTCTAAACTCCTCTCTTCAAGGTTAACACTGATGCTATTGAAGCAGTTGCCCTGAATCATCCATCATTCTGTCACCAGAACAAGTCTGGACACTGTCATTGGTTTGAGAGATTCTGAAAATAACATATCTGTAAGTCTGTTAACTGTCTTCAGTGCACAAACACAATAAAGAATTTATTTCTCTCACAAGGTGAACCCATAGCTCTCAGGTTAATAAACATTGTGCTCATTTATCTGCAGCAGCATCTGTTTGAAGTGGCAGACACACTACTTTTAAGTGCTAAACATTTAATCTTTAATGATCCGTATTTTCCGCTTCTTTATACTTTTGAAGATGAAAAGCTCTTTATACAATGCCATGCTCATTACAACAAATATAAAGGTCTGATAACACACAATAACCTTATCAATACAAGGCAATTAGTTTTTCCATTAAAAGCAAACAAAAAACCCACCAAACATAAACCAAGCAAAAAAACAGGTAAATTTAGATATTTCTCAATTCCCCCTACTGAAAAAGTTTTGCACTAACTGAAGTATTTCTTTGTCTTGAATTCTAACTTCAGATGTCACTACAGTCTCTCACTTTAAATATGAGCATTTCTTCTACTCTGCAGGGACAGACACCTTCTGCATATTTATCACGACCCTTACTGTGGAGCTAAAAAGACTAAGGAGCTAAAAAGAGTAAGGACAGAGAAACAAATTGTATTGTTTTAAATGTCTGCATTATGGCAATCTCATTGGAAATCTAAACGCTTTGCCAGCAGAACAGTGATCTAGCCTGGCAGTCTCAAGCACTTACAACCTGATGCTGTCAGTGGAGAGGGGACAGGTCTGAACATCTATTATACAAAGTACTGACCCAGTCTGCCTCAGTTAAATGCATTGTTTGGTGCAAATCCAGAGAACGGCACTTCTAGTTTATTCACATTAATTTCCCAGTTCTCCTACTCAGCATGAGAAATACGAGGCATTTTCAACACATAAGACTCAGTTTACCTAGCCCCTTGTATAAGACAGAAATTTAACTTAGTGTTGCCTGCAAAATGACTATGAGTCTAAACCAGCAGCAACACCAACTGTGCTGTGGAAGCACTGAGCACATGCTGAAACTGGAACCCTGGATTTCACTCTGTCCATCCTCCTCAGACAAAGCAGGGAAATACCCCCACTGACCAGATCATGGAGCAACCCTGGCAAAGGGAAAGCACATGGGCATTCGTGTGACAGAGGGGAAGCAGCACATCATTGACTCCACCATTTAAACAAGAACAGGGACTTTCTCTTAAAGGTAGTTTGACTGGATTCACCATGAAAAACAAAATCAAACCCCCACCAAACAGCCAAACCAACCACATCAATCTGACTTCATGTTAAAAAAAACAAAATCAAACAAAAAAATTCTCAGTAAAAAAGGATGCTAAAAATCTTACCGAAACATTTTTTAGACATTCTTCGCAGGACCTCTGGGAAAACTCTGAACATGCTAGAAAAAAAGAAAACACAAAACACAGATTATATATTTATTTTTACTCAGTTATGTCAAGCATTTAACACAATAGCCTTTTCTTTTTTGTACTTCTACACAAAAGAAACCCTTTTGATTGAAACAATTCAAGTTCGTTATTTCCACTTCAAGAGAATTATGGCAAACAGATAAAAAAAACCAGTTAAGTTTGACCTCTGAAACAGGAAAACAATTTAAACTTACCTGTAACTTCAATTTGCTTTGTCTAAGGACAACATAGGAGATGCAATCCAGGAGCCTCCCTGTGTTTCTGCTGAAGTTCTAAAACATTTACATTTCTATTTAAAGAACATTTCAAGTTTTGCAGCTTTGGAAGCCTAGCAAAGGCTGACCCTTGCCTAGGGTTGGTCCCCCTTCCATAGATAGTAACCTTTTTCTGGGGAAAAGAAGTCTGAAAAAAGTAAAGCTCTCCAAATAACGTGATTTTAAGTTACAATTAAAAAAATATTTGAAAATCCAAGTGATGCACAAAGAGTTAATTCATATTTTCTTTGGATGTTAAAAACCACTTTCTATCCTAAGAAAATATTTACTAGTGTTCACATTCCCAGAGGATTCCCGCCAAAGGCTATTATGTTCATTTAGAAGTACTGAATGCTTGTTGTCTTAAGGCCAGTCTCTTTTTTACCCACAACACAAACAATTTGTTGCCCACAGGACCATGTACATGGCCATAGTCTTGATCTAGATGAACTACTTGACAGATGAGGTGGAGTTTCCTCTCCTGGTGTGAACCTGGATTTTCTTCCAATAATTGAAACTCCCATAATAATTTTTAATACTGTTTAATGAAACTAACTTGTGATTATTTCCACATACATCATATAAATATGAGGGGGAAATATCTCCAAATCAGGAATCCTATTCTACTTTTAATGAATAACAGTGCATTAGTCATAAGCAGTTATCTATTTGAGCTACATTCTTGGCATGTTTTGGGATAACTACATATTTCAAAATTTTCTTGTCATAATTCAATATTATAGCTTTCTGATACTAATTCTAACACTAAATGTGTTTTAGGTAAGCTCAGGAAGTGTGCGTTGGATGAGTGCACAGCAAGATGCATCAAGAACTGGCTGGATGGCAGAGCTCAGAGGGTTGTGACCAACAGTGCAGGGTCTAACTGGAGGCCTGTAGTTACTGGGGTTCCTCAGGGGCCAGTACTAGGTCCACTCTTGTTCAACCTATTCATCAATGACCTCAATGAAGGGACCAAATGTACTCTGGGCAAGTTTGCTGATAATCCCAAACTGAGACAAAGGGTTGACACACAAGAAGGCTGTGCTGCCATTCAGCATGACCTGGACAGGCTGGAGAGTGGGGCAGAGACAAATGTCATGAAGTTCAACAAGGGCAAGTGTAGGGTCCTGCACCTGGGGACCACTAACCCCAGGTATCAGTACAGGTTAGGGGCTGACCTGCTGGAAAGCAGCTCTGCAGAGAAGGACCTGGGAGTTCTGGTCAACAACAGGTTGACCATAAACTAGCAATGTGCCCTTGTTGCCAAGAAGGCCAATGGTATCCTGGGATGCATTAGGAGAAGTTGACCAGCACGTCAAGGGAGATTATCCTCCTCCTCTACTCTGCCCTGGTGAGGCTGCATCTGGAGTACTGCATCCAGTTCTGGGCTCCCCAGTTTAGGAAAGACAAGGAATTACTGGAGGGAGTCCAGCAGAGAGCTACAAAGATGATTAGGGGTCTGGAGCATCTTTCTTACGATGAGAGCCTGAGAGCTGGGTCTATTCAGCCTGGAGGAGAGAAGGCTGAGATGGGTTCTTGCTTATGCTTATAAGTATCTCAAGGGTGAGTGTCAAGAGGATGGGACCAGACTCTTTTCAGTGGCACCCAACAACAGGATGAGGGACAACAGGCACAGACTGAAGCACAGGAGGTTCCATCTGAATATGAGGAGAAACTTTTTACTTTGAGGGTGCCAGAGCACTGGAACAGGCTGTCCAGAAATGTTGTGGAGTCTCCTTCCCTGGAGACATTAAAAACCCACCTGGACACATTCCTGTGCGGTCTGCTCTGGGTGAACCTGCTTTAGCAAGTGGGTTGGACTAGATGATCTCCAGAGGTCACTTCCAACACCAACCATTCTGTGATTCAAGTGCCAGTATATTTGGCTTTAATATATCTGTTTAGAAAAAGCACTTACTAGTCTAACCAGTACAAATTAACGTTGGTACTGGTACCAATTAACTGAGAAACAGCCTAAGCATTAAGGCCCATTTACCAATTCATGGAAAAAATGTGAAAAGAAAATTCAGAAGTAGTTCTCATCTTAAGCTCCAAAGCTTTCAAATTGGATTATTCTACATGGAGTACCATCATGATTTTTATAAAAATACTTCATTACATTTTCAGTCAATTTAATATTTAAAACATCTAAGCAAACCAGGTTTCTGAACATGAATTAGTAAGGTACTGTCAGAAGCACGCAAGTACATCAAGGATTTCTGTGGTTTCTGTTACATTTTCAGGAACTAAACCATCTACAGCAACATGAAGAAATGTAAAGTTCCTTAGATTCTTATCAAAGGAGGTAATCTCACAAGCTTTCCACATTATCTTTAACTGCCTTCCTGTTGACATAACAGAGAACCTATATTGCCATTTAACCAAAAGACTGGGGCTTAAATTCTATTAAAAAAATAGATTTCTATTATTTATGCTTATGCTAAATAATAGTATAAAAGGGTCTTAATGAAAAATACTTCAAAATACATAATCACAACACACATCTCAAAAATAAAAAAATCTTTATGTACTGCTGTTACAAAAGGTAACATTAACATAAGTGATTGAAAAACCTATTTTTTTTTCCATTCTGATTTATGTATTTCTCTGGGTCACGTAACTTACAAAGATATATAAATTTCCACCAGTATGGTGTTCTCCACAAGAGCAAAGGGATAGAACAAAACCCTTCTCAAACAGAAAAAGAAAAAAATCCAAACAAACCCCATCGATCCACTTTGCTAAAGCATTATGTGTACCAGCAATCTAAAAAAAAGAAAACCCACACCCCCACAACACATAATCAAGTTGATAATCTTCCTCTAATATTTCAAGTGAGTAGTATATTATCTTTATCATTAGAAAAAAATAAATTTAAGCCATAACACCACTACCAACAATAATTCATATTGAATTTTAAACAGTATCTATCACACACAGTTATTTCTTATGTATAATAAAATTAAAAAATCATTTTTACATACCAAGCCTGGTTTACTAAGCAGTGGAAGCAATACTTCAGTAAGCAGTTTAATTCTTACCAAAATAGTTTTGTGTACCACCTTGTAAAGAATGAGCTGTAGCAAGACTATATTCTCACAAGAAAAAGCTATCGCTGTTCATGCAATACTTTTTTTTTATTACTAGAATTCTGCCCACACAGAGAGGAATTGCACCAAGTTAATGATACACAGATTATCTGTATGACCTCACTTTCTAGTAGACATACTCATGGACCAGAGTAACAATGCACAAATACATAACAATGTCTGTTCCTCCACAAAACACAGGTAAAACAGAATAGCACTTGGGGGGGGGGGGGGCGGGGCAGGTGGAGCACCTCTTACTATTCCACTGGAAAAAAAAAGTGTGACTGACTGCTCAGACAGTCAGAAACCATTCAACACCTACACTAAGCTTATTCATAGCTAGTTTATTTTAATGTGTTCTCTGCGCCCATTCTCAGGATAACACAGTTCTTCAACAGTTTTTCCCTCCTACTGGTATAAGAGTACTTTCACCAAGTGCTCTTATTCCCCCTCAATCTTCCTTCTGCTCCAGCAATTAAAGTCATACTTTTCTAGGTACTTCCTCAAACAAGAAACAAT
This sequence comes from Caloenas nicobarica, assembly GCF_036013445.1. NCBI lineage: Eukaryota > Metazoa > Chordata > Aves > Columbiformes > Columbidae > Caloenas > Caloenas nicobarica. The sequence goes on along the minus strand of NC_088246.1, from coordinate 24,589,782 downwards.
ACAACCTTTGTAGCCCTGCTTTATGCCAGTCCAACTCACTTGAACTGAGGTGCCAAACTTGCAGAGTATTTAAAAAGGATGGCATACAAGGTCTCACAGTCTTGCAGAACTAACAGAAAACTGCAATCTCTTCACAAGAGCATCACTTCATTAACTGATATGCATCTGATAGTCAACAAGTCTACCTCCCTACTTTTTTTCCCAACTATTTCAATTTAAGGTTAAAATTATAGTATTAGTCATACAGCATATCAACTTTTTATTTTTCACTTTAAGCTTATCACTAATATTTATTCCTTTGAGTTCACCCACATCTTTCTAGACAATATCATGATCATTCTCTATATCAACTGCCAACTTTGTGTCATGAGCAAATTCCTAAACTCATATAACAATAATAGTATGTGAAAAGTTCTCTCCTAGGGAATCCATAAGCAACTCCACTTGCAATTCAGCCCAGTTTTGAGCTCAAAGCAAACCCTTTGGTTTCACCTATGTTTCTCAGAACTACTAGAAAGACATTGATTACCTTGCAAATAATGCAGGTTTACCTTTTGTTCTTTCCTCTGAGAAACGCTGACAGTTCCCTTTCTCTTCTACCTCAAGTTAGTTATCTCAAAGTTAGATACTTCTTTTTTGAGTATAAACCCTGTCATAAAAGAAATAAAATGCCTCAAACTGGACTCTAAAAATACATGTCAATGTCCACTTGACAGTCCCTAATTTAGCGCAAACTAACCTGGCATGTACCTTTTCCATCACATGTACTAGTGGCAAACAAATTTGTGGACAAGCTCCACCGACTGTTTTCCAAAAGCAGCTTTGAGATAAACGATTTCAGAAGAACCAGGATGGCAAGAGCATCTCCACCAGCTTCTCCTTCCAAGCCACATTCTCCACCACCAGCCAGGGCAGAGCAAACCCAGGCGAGAGCGGTCTCCTTGCCTTGCAGCTGACCCTCCCCATCACCCCACGGCCCCGCAGGGGCGGCCGCCCCCCCGCCACAGGGAACCGGCCGCCCCCAGGCCGGGGACCACGCAGAGCCCCGCGCTCCGCCAGCTCTCCGCTCCCGGGCGGCACTCGGCGCCGGGAGGCCTCGAGGCGAGCTGGGGCCTGTGCCCGTCCCCCCGGCAGCCCCGCTCAGGGGCGAGCGCGGCCCCGCAGACAAACACCCGGGCAGGCCCCACAGCCCGCGCCCACGGGCGAGCCCCTCCAGCACGGCGGAAGGGAACGGCTACGCGCTGCCCCGCGGCTCCTTACCCTGTGCCGGTGCTGGCGGAACCGTGGCGGTGAGCTGAGCCAGCCCCGTGCCGGCGCAGCCCCACAGCAGCGCCAGGCCCCGCACCCACAGCAGCCACAGCGGCCGCGGCGCCGCCATCGCCGGCCGGGGCAGAGCGGGGTCGCGCAGGGGCCGCGCGCAACAGGAACCCGCCGCGCGCAGGCGCCAACGGCCCGGCGGGGGAGGCGGGAAGGCGGGGAAACGGGTTTGTCGGCCAGGGCCTCGGCCTCCCAGGCGCTGGGAGCGGCCGTTTTACTGTTCGGGGGCTCCCGGTGCCGGTGTCCCTTTGGCGCACCTGTGCGAGCGGCCGCCCTGCCGTCCGGAGTCAGTCAGTCAGTCAGTCGTTTGTAGGCTCAGGTGTGTGATACAGCAAGAGGGCAATTTCCCCTCCCTCGAGGCCTAGTGTGCTTTTGATTTGACCCTCTCTTTTCCTTCCTTTACGGTGCGGACTCTTCCTGCCCCTGTGAGGGCTGGCAGGTGGTGAGGACCTTGTCTCCTGCTTGCTGGTTTTAGTCAGTGAGGCTGGACAGCAGGCTGCCCAAGCCAGCAAAGGTGTTCCCAAGTCAAGGCTGGCCAGAGAAGGGAATAAAGACATCATAGAATCATAAATGTCCTGAGCTGGAAGGGACCCACAATGATCATCGAGCCCAACTCCTGTCCCTGTGTCTGACAACCCCACAGTTCACACCATGTGTCTGAGGGCCTTGTCCAGTCTCTTCTTGAACACTGTCAGGCTTGGGGCCGTGACACCTCCCTGGGGAGCCTGTTCCAGTGTCCACCACCCTCTGGGTGAAGCACCTTTTCCTCATATCCAACCTAAACCTCCCCAGCACATCTTCCTGCCAGTCCCTCGGGTTCTGTCATTGGTCACTAAAGAGAAGAGTTTGGCACCTGCCCCTCCTCCTCCTGTTGTGAGGAAGCTGTGGACTGCGATGAGGTCTCCCCTTAGTCTCCTCCAGGCTGAACAAACCAAGTGACTTTAGCCGATCCTCGTACGGCTTCCTCTCCAAACCCTTCACCAACTTTGTAGCCCTGGAGACAGATGTGAAAATTTGCCCTGACTTCATTTGAAAAGATGAATAGTTTGATGGTTTTCCACAGTGATCCACCTCTTAGGACTTTACAGAAGCACGCGGTGTCCTTTGAAGGGCTCAGGGGCACACAGAACACCCAGGTAGGGCTGCAAGGGATGACACAGGAATGAAAGAAACAGACCCCAAACTCTCTGACATGGCAGAGTAAGGACACAGGAAACTTTGGGCATCTCCACAGCCCTAGACGACTGTGGTTGGACATCGAATCAAGTCCTTAATGGCCAAAGAAGTGAGATATCTTGCCATATTTTGACAGCCAATGTTGCTTTCATTAAATAAATTAGCTGAACTTTGTTAGTGTCTCTGCAATCGTGTTCAGGAATGGGAAGTTGTATACTGGGCAATGAATAGTCAAAGTACTGGTGTAGGTTTTTATAGTGTTGAATGACGCTGCTGCAGGTAGGAAGCAAACACTCCAAGTATGGCACTGTTGCAGTCCACAGTGACGCCAGTTGCTTGTGACCTTCCTTCGCAAACACAGCAGCATTCAGATCAATTTTATTAGTCTTGTGTAATGATACCATTGTTATTATTGAAAGTACTGCAATTGACTCATGGACATAGAGACACAAGATCTTAGCTGTTTGAGATGCTTTCACAAATGCAGTTGAGCCTTGATGAGGAATGAGTGCTCTTCACAGTGCTTGACCTTGCTATCCTATCTAACTTCAAATACCTGATTCACCTCACTGCAGAGATTAATCTCCTTAAAATCCCATACAGGAAGAGGTGAGTAGCTCCAGGAAACAGTTCGGAGGGAGTTAGGATAACTGCTGGTAACTCCAGTAACTTAGGCCAGTGTGCAAAACTAAAGGGAACAAACCTGAGCCTTGTTGCTTTGTTCTAAGGCTGTTGGCCTTCAAAGCTGACAGAGTGCTGTACTGCACCAGGGTGGCTGTGTGAGAGATTGGGCAGTTTCAGCAGGGGCTGATTGGAAGGTGCCTTAAATGAAGTTTCAACCTGTGCATTAAAAAGTTATTTACATTTCATTTTGCCAATATCATATTTGGATTTTTGCCAGCAGCAATAGAGGCCTTGCTTCTCAGTCTTCAATGTGTGTTAGAAAAATAAAGCCAAAATATGGATATATGGGCCATATGGAAACCAAGATGTTTTTACTTGAGCTTAATGTAGGACAAGACTGACTCATGACTTCAGCCTTCTTCAGCTGGCTGAATCATAGAATGGTTTGGGTTGGAAGAGACCTTTAAAGGTCATCTAGTCCAACCCCCTGCAATGAGCATGGAAATCTGAAGACCAGCTTTTACAACGTGTTCAGGTCTATAAACCTTTATGCTCTGAAACACTTTTCTTGTTGCCTTGTTCTTGAGCCACTTGGAACATGCTCTTGGAATAGTAGAGACATATAGATAAATGGCAAAGACTAGCAAAGATAAGAAACAGTTTACACAGAGAGTAATAATTCAATAGACTATCGCTAAGGAGGCGTACGACAGAGATGTATAAAGTCATGGGTGGCACAGAAAAAGTAAACACCAAATGACTGTCTTTTCTAATACAAGACCATTGCACACAATTACCAAGTAGAAGACTAAAACCAAAATTACTTAAAAGAAAATAAAGTGCTTAAAGTATAGCTAAGTTGTGAAACTCTCTGTCTTCGGATATTAAGGACACTAAAAGTTTAGATTAGTCCAAAAAGATGGGATCTATTTTCCATGAATATGTCTCCTAACCATTATTAAATATCAAGATACCACCTCTGTTTCAGGAAGTCCCTGAACCACAGTGCCAGAAGCTGTGTGCAATTGCCAAGATGCATTATATGCTTGCCTTATTCTGACATTCTTCCTCAGGTCTCTGTTGATGACTGCCATTTTAGGTGAGATTCTGAGCTAAAAGTGCCCTTGAAATGACTTTATATGGCTGTTCTCAATTTTCTCTTTCTCAAAAGCTTGTCTTGTATTCCACATGATTTTGATTAAATGTACTGACTTGTGTTTGAAGCAGAGGGGAAGTCCTCTAGCTAATTTTTAATATCTTAGTTTTGGATGGTTCTGTGTATTCAGTGAAGAATGACTTTGCATAAACCAGCTGAAATTCCAAGCCAGAGTTTGTGATTTTTCCTTGAGTTACTTCTAGCATGGTTATTCTAAAGGAAGTATCTTTTAGCTGGAGCAAGGGATTATGGAACTGGGGAGGTGGAAAGAATTTGCTGAGAGCTCTTCAGAATTATGGTGACATACATCTTCTCTGATCTAGCTTTGTTATTCTGTTGGGGGATGAAAACATTAATGTAATTTATGAACAGCTACATAATTCTCTCACGATAGCTATACCTACGGTACTGAATCACTTTTTTCTTGATTGGGTAACCACCCCCTCAGCAGACATAAATTTCCAGGAAATGGAGTGTGGAAGACAGGAAAAAAGTGTGATCTACCAAGAAACTGGATTGGTAATAACCAGTATGTATTAAGATTACAAACAAAATTTCAGAACTTAAACAGATTTTGCTTTTTTCTATCATAGTTCCATATTCATTTCAAATGATAGCAAGGATTTTTCTGGGAGCTCTGTAGATTCTGCCTGGGGTTTTGAACAGCATTTCTGCTCATGCATTTTCAGCAGCAGCTTTGGCCAGGGTCCCTTCTCCTCATCTCTGCTCCAGCTCCTCCCTTGTGATAGAACAGCCGAATGAGCCGTTCGCCGGGTAAGCTGAACAAAGAAAGGATTTGGCTGACAGGGTCTTGTCTTTTTAGCTGGTTTATTTTTCATTATTACCAGTGCTAGCAATCTCAAAGGTGACATATGAGTTACAAAGTCTGTGTGTGTTTAGTTGATTGCCTTAATGACAGTATTACTTCATCACTGTGAATGAGTTTACCCAGCTTGCCTGATTACAACATGCGTAAATAATTCAGCTGATAAATCATGTAAGTGATCAGAATGTTACATGTTTTTTTCTTTGTTGTGTTGGGCTTATGGACATAGGCCCTGGTAAAAGGCATTTTACCCCAGCAATATGTTGTTCAAAAACATTGGTTTAGTTTGTGCCTGGATGGAGCGTCGATGTATCCTCAGGTTGCAAGTTGATGTGCACTTTGATCAGTGTTCCCACAAAAAGCAGCCTGTGCTTCTGTCTCCCTGAATGCTTGTTCTTGTGTCCAACACACACTATGGTATATGAACAAAAACATTTCTGCCATCCTGTACTGAACTGGTGCAGCTGAAATTTTGGTTTTGAGCTACACCGGTGGTACTCTATCTGGGTCACTGAGCACAAATTCCTGTGCTGGCACAGCAGAGGATGATTGTGAGGACACAACTAATATCCCAGGGAAGCAGGACCTCTTTTTTTTTTTTTTTGTCAGTTGCAAGACAGACATAATTACATGTTGGCTTCATATGAAGGCTTTGTTGAAGTCATGCAAGAGGGTACACATGAGGTCTAGTATTTTGTTAAAGTGGGATACTAAGTGTGATTAAATACCTGCAGAGAGCAGATCTGCTGAATAAGAATATGTACCCTTATATAGTCATCGCTAAGAATCTATTCAGTTTTTAATAAATTGGCTCTTACAGCTATCTTCTTAAAATTCGAAGTATTAATAATGCCATTTTATAGAGGAAAGGTGCAGCCACAAGTTCAAGCAATTTTTCAAGGTCAAATAAAGAAAATTAGATGTTCCAGGTCAATATCCACCTTCTGTCTTATAATAACCACCCTTCCATAAATAATCTTCACTGAAACAGAATTCCTAATAATTAGAAGTGGTAAGTATCATAAACAGGTTAGCTCCAGTCCTGCAAATACACAGAGAGCAGCTATCAGCAGGGATTAGAACAATGCGGTATAGAAGGGAAGTGATATACTTTATTCAAGGCTTTGCAATTTTGTTTTAAATAAAATGGCTCAATTTCATCTTTCAGGCAAACCCTGAGATTAAAACGGAGATTAAATTGGCTGTTAAGCGGTCTTAATAAATTCAGGCATGATCAGCTGAATACTACCGGGACAGTTAAAGCAAGTCAATCTTCTCAATTGATGTGGGCCCTTGCTGTCGTGGAAATAAGATTTGCACACACGGGGATTTCTGGCCTGCAAAGAGTGAGCCTCGGGTAATATACAGGACCTGTTCAGTATCTCTGCTAAAGGTGGTAGTAAGTAGCAGCTGATTTTCTTTGTTCCTCATTGCACAATACTCAGGTGATGACACACTTAATATTTAGGGAGTAAACATGCTGTTCAAACACTATCTACATAATTACTCAATTATCTTGTGGCTATACTGAGAGATAAAAATGTTAGTCTCATCAAAAAAGGCATAAAGTGGAAAGTTTTGCCTTCTGACTGACAGCTCATGTTACATGTGAGTTTTTTTGGAAGAGGAACAGTTGCAAATAGCACTGCTGTGTGCACTGTTCTGCAGAATGGGTCATCGTACTGAATCACAGTCTAACTGAATTTTAGTCTGTTGTTAGATTTACTGTAATACTACTGTAACCAAAATGACAAGCCAAGTGCTTCAAGACTCATATCTCAGTAAAATCTGGTAATGCATATACAGCTGTTAACATTTAGTCCTCTCTAATATTTCAAGGAAGGGAGAGCAATGAATTTTCTCATATAACAGGTACTGATCACTATTATCAGGGCTAACTAATTCATTTTGAAAACCATTGGACTTATCTAGACAAAGACCAATTATTAAATGCAGCTTTTCTTGGATGGAAGGGCACGTTTGTTTTTTGGCTGAGCAGCGTTGCCAAAAAGTGGACAGAGTGTTTGTTCAAAAAAAAAAAAAAAAAGATTGGCACCACGGCATAGGGTACATAGGATATTGTTCAGATCTCCCAAACAGGCCAGTTGGCTGCAGCCTGGGCAGTGACCTGAGTTGCTGGATCAGATGAGACTCCCCTGACCCTTTTCTCTGCTGAGATCTCACATCCCAGCTGGCCCCTGATCCTGTGCAGCTACTCCAGCACATGCATTATCCATTGCTATAGATTATTTTAAACTGAAGTATCTTATTGCATTAACTGTATACAAAAAACTTGTCCTGTGTGACTGTTTCTGCATCTACAAGAAGAAGTTTCTACAGACTATTTGCCAGCATCCTATCTGCATGCAATCTTGTCAGTTCTGCAGCAGGAACCATCTCTGGAAGGGCCAGATTTCTCCACCCAGGATGTTAAATGACAAGTTCAGGAATTAAAATTTGTCTTGGCACAGCAGGAGCTGCCTGGGAGGAATCCTCAGGACTGTCTGAAATCCCCACCTGAAGATCTCCCATAAGAGTTAGTCAAATCCTTAGTTGTGGAGGTACTGAGGAGCTGGGTCTATCACCTTGTCCTTTTTCAGTTGAGTGTCTCTTCTCTGCAGGGATGATCTGAGGAGCTCCTGAACCACACAGGGAATTAATGAGTTAAGGGCACTGAGTGTGCACGCTGGGGCAGCCCTAACACCCAGCTACACTGCAATTATAGCTAAAGGACAGCCTGACTTTCATCCGTATGTCTCACATAAAACTTAAATTCCACAGCTCTTGCCACAGCACCTCTGTAATTGAAAACTGCTGAACAGCATTCATCCAGCTGTGAAATCAGATAGGCAACTCGTGATTTCCTGTGGGCTGCCTTCTGTCTTGTGGTTTAACTGGGCACAAGCTGTCCCTGGGAACACGGCTGTACTACCACACAGATCACACTGGTTTGCTTTCTGCTGTTTAAAATTGCTGTCACCCTCTAGAGAAATCTGTTTTCCAACATTCTGCCTTTTTTTTTCCCAGAAGAAATTAATGTAATGAGACTTAATTGCATGTTTTGGATTTATCATGGGCTTTGCCTTATTAGATCTGCTCAGTTATAACTGGGGCAAGAGAGACATTGTAGAGCTACAGTCAATTGGGGCTGGGTAAACAGGAGTCACAAAATGGAACAACCCAACAAAAGGGTCCTGTTGCATTCCAGCAATGAATAACTCCACTTGATTTAAGCTATTCGCTTAACAAACTGACAGAAAACATCTCTTTGCTGTTATTTCCCAGGCCTTATCTAACTTCTGAAAGATCGCTTTTGTTAAAACTGATAAAGATCAGCTAACAATTTAATGCCAAAGTATGGGAGAAGTATTTACCCACACATCTGCTCTTATTTAGTCCATTTTCTAAACTGTGAGGGGATCAGATTTTCTCTCGGCATTTCACAATCTGTATCGTATGAGTTAACATACTGTTTCAGTTGGACACTGGATCTTTTTCTTGATACTGTGCATTCCCTGGCTTGTCAGCACTTCAGCTTTTCTTGCCCCTGCTGCAGACTCCGTCTTGGTTCAGGATGCTGTATAGCTTTGAGAAGATTGTAGTACTGATGTCTCACATATCTCTGTTCTGAGTATTTTCAATGTACAGTGCTAATATAATTTGCTCCTTGAATCAACAGAAGTAATGCAAGCATCCTAATACTAAAACATCTTACTGTAGCTTTCGTCTCTTTCTCCCCATAGCCTTAATTCAGGCTAATTAAGAAGAAATTGTATCTGTATCTGATTATTTTCCAGGAGTTTTGTGCAATACCAGTTCTACACCATCACAGAAAAGGACTCCCTTCTATTCTTCTTTCATATGCAACATAACATTCCCGTATTTAAAAATAGGAATACATCATTCCAACACACATCCCAGAGTTACTTAACCTGGAATATTGACAGTAGCAATTACTTCCATCATGTTCCTTTGAAGAAGTTAAGATACAGAGAAGTTAGTGTTGATTACCATGTTACTAAGCTTCACACTATAGACTCACCGGTATTATCCAAAGCAGAGAACTACTGTTTCAGCAAGTAATAGCATTACAGGTGTTCTGTGGACACAGCATCTTGCCAAAGTCTCCTTGCTTCTGGTATGGATGCACGACGTTGAGAATTCGTGAGTTCACAAACGTCTGCTTTTACACACAGGACATTTTCAAAACAACTCTGATCAAATCCTTGTTTTGATTTACAGACCATTTCTTTCTAAACAGTGGGTGACAGATTTGTTTACTGCTGGATCATATACCAAATGGGGATTTTCAATTTAAACCTGATGGCCAAATTTCTGGTGTTTTCCTCCATGCTTGTGCCAATAGAAAAGGAAGTCGTGCCTTCTGCTACATTCTCCCTTCTTGTGTTCAGTCACGGTTATGCACTTATCCAGCAAGAGACACAAAATGCATGGTGATTGGACACTGAGAATATTTTCAGGAAATATAATAATCAAGCCATATGGGAAAGTTTAAGAGCTCAAGAAAACAAATGAATAGCTTTCAGCCATTAGGAACTTGTGTTTATTCCTGTTAGGAGAAAGATATGACAGCTGGGCACAAAAATAAACCAAAGAAAATATGTTAAATTGCTACAGTAGAGGATTATTAATAACAAAATGAAATGCAAAACTTTGTAAAAATAGCTCTGAGGAAAAAAAATAATTTCCAGGGCCATTCTAGGAAGCATGATCAATTTTAGTTTGCTGATTTACAATAGCATTCAAGCAAGTCTAGCCGTAGGCTGTATTATTTATGATAGACCATACAGAATCTTCTACAGACCCTCATGCCATCTCTGGTGCCCTTAAAAAAAAAAAAAAAAAAAAAAAAAAAAAGGTGTCACCTGAGACAGTGTCTTGTAAAAGATGCCTACTGAGGACTGCTGTGGAAATCTGGACCCAGAGAACAGACTTGCCCGGGCTGGGAAAGCTGGGAGAAGAGCTGGGAATTCCTTTGGGAATGGGGTTGCCCATGAAACAAAGGCAGTTATGACACATAGAAAGGGTCTTAGAAGAAAACGACAGTTTTCTAGGGACAAAAATTGTCAAAGGCAACATTTTTTCCCAAGAAACAGTAGCTTGCTTAGCTGACTTCAGCGTCAAACTCAAAAGCTGCAGGGTTTTTTGTACTTCAGTATGCATACACAAGCAGCTCAGAGGCATATTTCATCAAATTATGTTGTTTTCATGTTATCTGTCTAGTAAGACCTTTTTGAGTTCTTTCCCTATATTTTAAACCCAAAATTCTGTGTGATGTGTTTGAATCTTACTGTGAGTACTGAAATCTAGTTCAAGCAAATTCTTTTCTGCCCAGTGTTCAAGATCTCGTACAGGAGCTCTAAACAGATTAGTGCCAAGAGCCTGAGAGAATTACAGCTCCCAGATGACGTTCTCAAGTGAGGCACAGGCATCAGCAGCCAAGATTAGTGGTTCTCAAGGTTCTCATAACTCCTTGGCTCATTAAGGTGCAGCCACATGGTGTCTAACAGTGCACATGCAAACTAACTGGAACCGATGTCCCATAATGAACGATGAACTCTGTAACCCAGTGCCAGCTGACAAAAGAACTGCTGAAAGCCCCACCGGCACCTCCGTATTTGCAAAACCACCACACCAGAAGCCTCCCATGTTGTGGCTGCCACTGTGCCACCGAGCTCACAGAGCCAGTCATGAGGCTGAGCCTCCCAGTCACTTGCAAAGGAAACGTTCTCAGCTCTGCAGTTGTAGAGGAAAAAGGAATCCTAGAACTTCTTAGGACTAGCTTACAATAAAAGTAAATGGCAATTATAAATAACTGTCAAGCTTTCAGAAGGTGGCAGAAGGGTTACTTTGGGTTTTTTTGGAGTTGTTTTGTTTAAAGCAGGAGTCCTATAAAATTAGGGAGTTAAAAATGCAATATACCCAACATTTTAAGCCTGTTAAAGTCTTTCATATTCTAATATTTACTGTTTTCCACAAAATTAATCAAAATAAACTGCATCTCTATGAGAAGGCTTTATTAAAAATACATACCTTGTGTTGCACATAAAAAGAATCACTGTAATTAAACACAACTTAAGAAGTTGGACAGGAATTGCTTGAAAAAAAATACAGATTCCTGTAACCTCAGAGCACCCAACCAACCTTTAACTGCATGAGCCACAAATTAAAATCTCCCTGTGTTGAAGACCCAGAGCACCATCCCACACACAGCGAAGTGCCGAGGCAGGAGCGGCTGGTCAGAGGCAGAGGTTGCAACCACTCCACAGTGGCTGCACCTCGGCAGATACACGCAGGACGCACATGATCTTCTCCCTAAATCCAGAGAGACCTGTTCCCTCCCCAGCCCTGCCGCTAGGCACGACGGTGACCTTAGCAAGAGAAACATGCTGGAGCAGCACTCGGCCCAAGCGTCACGGGTTGGCCACCTCTTCTGTAGAGGAGGAGAAATACAGCGCAGCACTTCCAGTTAATTTCACTTAGGATCCAGCAGAAACTCACATTAACAGCACTGTTGAAAGAAACCCAGCCGTGCTTTGGTGATGCAATATGACACAGTCTTTTTGATAAAGATGATCTTAATTGAAACCTACACTGGCATCCACTAACCTTTGGATCCCCATTTTTCATAACTCAGATCCATTTCAGACTTTTGAAAATACACAATTTTAAAAGCAACAAGTTATCACATTAGGCAGCAGCAAATACTGATTGAAAGTCTAGTGCATAAAAATCAAAGTCAGGATACAAAAGAGCTGTCGGAGACATCTGCTATTTAAAGTATACAGAACAAAACACTGGCTGCATTTACTCTCTGTAGAAAACATCAGTTTGCCAGGCTGCCTTTCTTGCTCTGGAGATATTGAAGATGCAACTCCTTTTAAAGTCATTGAGAGATGTATTCATCGCCCCTTCAATATTATCAAAATGCTTTGTAAATACAGGCTCAAAAAGCATACCAGACACTGACTGTAAACTAACATTTACTGGCCAACTCATAACTTAAGCAAGGCACAAAGAAACGAAGACACTGGGAGTGATGGGGAAGCAAGCTGACGTGAAATAACAAACCAGCAGTCCCTTTGCTTTGACCTGACAAAGCATCTGAGGACATGGGCAGCTGAAACAGCAACTGTGTCTAAGGTTGGACAACCAGAGTAACTGTAAAGCAATGCTCAACTTTTAAGAAAAAAAAGCGGGCTTGCTTGTAATTATTCATGTTCTAATCCCATACAAGTCATTATTTGATTAAAACAAAAGAGATACTTCATCTAACATCATACCTTGTAAACCGAAAAGGGTATTAAGTTCATGTAACTTTGGAGATTCATCTCCTTAAGTATTCTTTATCATCTACAGCGTTCATTCCTTAGACTGCAATTTAATCAAGCACTCCACCTGAAAGGCCTGTCATTTTACTGACTATACTGGGAATGTATGACAGAGATCAGCTTCCTCACTCAGTTCACTGAAGTCCAAGGCCTACCAGTAAAGACAAAATGATGCCTCTTACAATCTGTGTGATAACAGTATATTAACAGAACAAGATTTGCCCAGCACAGCATTTGTTCTATTTCTAATGCATGGAGAAGGAAACAAACTGATTTTCAGGACCTCAGATGAATTTGTAGAACTGGAATTAAAGAACTCTATTTGATTTTTTTTTAGCAAAGCAATTTTGTTCTGGGATTAACGAAATACAAAGCTCCAGAATGCCACCAATCAAAATTAACTTTCCTTACTGGAATGACATCCTGAACACAAGATCTCAATTTGCCAAAAATCTGAGCAAATCAAATACTTGCCTTAATTATAACACTGTTCCAACTCCCTGTCATTAAACTTCCAAGTAATTTCAAAGACCACAATGAAAAGCTTTGATCCTCAGGGCTCAGCTGCTCTGCATTTTAGAAGGAAAAAAATGATTCAAAGACATCCCAGCTTGGGAATTTATAATCCCTCCTCATCCTTGTAAAGCTACAAGGTGAAGCTCACAAATCACTCAAAACTTTACCTTACAGGAAATAGGAATGGAAAACTTTTTCCAGTTGTGGGGTGGCAGCATAAGAAATAACTGGATTTTAAAATGGCTCAACTTAAAAGGTGTTGAAGAACAAGGCTGAAAAGTTTAAGTCTTAATCAGTAATTAAATAAGCCACAGCAAGAAAAGTCCAACAACCATAAAGATCAACTCTGAAAAATACACAAGCTCACTGTTACTTGTATATACATTTTAAAAAAGTATCTAGATTTAAAAATCTCTCCCCAGGGTTATAATCCCCTTCCTAGAGAGATGTTCTAGCTTGTGTACAGTGTTCCAGAAGAATCTTTCATAGCCTTCAGAATTCATGGTTTTCTTAATCCATTTTGCAGTGAGTAACATTTCTCTCCAGAACTGAGTAACACTTAAAGCCTACTTTAAAATCCATCTTTAAGATGGCCTTCAAATACAATATTCAAGCTGCTAAACAGAATTTTAAAATACAAGTAGGTTTTGTTTTAATGAATAAAAAAGATCTAGTGAATTTGCTAACTTATTAAAAAAGGCTAGAAACAAAATCCACTAAAAAGTTTCTAGCCTCCAGTAATTCAGAAAGTGCTACTACAGTACAGAAGAACGTTATTAGTTAAATCAGTTTTCTCTTCTGATAGCTACTTTGAAAATAAAAGGTAATTTGACACTAATTCTATTACACAAGTTTGTAAGTGGGTAGCTTTTTGTGTGTGCAGTGGAAAACAAAGACCAGTGCTACAGAACTGAATTAGTCTGCAAAATACCCTTTTCAGACATCACATCTTAAAATGTGTGTCTAGATGAACAAGAAACTCAGTGAACCTCCTGCACCCAGTTCCACTGTCTGCATTTGTGTAACACGAGTGCAAAGGTCAACCTGTGTAGCTCCTACAACACGATCAGAATCTAATAGCAGCTTATCAAATAGCAACCCGCTTTGATTTCACTAAGCAGAGGATGAACAGATATTATTGTTAGTGCACTGTCCCAGCATTAGCAGCAAGTTTGTCTGTAGTGAGCTCAGAGTTAAAAAAGAAAAAATAAGTTGGTCAGGAAGTAACACATGAGAACAGCAATGGACTTGCTGAACTCAGGTCTCCATTGCTTTGCACCTTTGGAAACTTGACCTTACAAAGGATTATGCTCAGTGCAAGGCAGTGGAGAGAATCAAGCCTGCGATTTTCACGGTTTGAATAAGCACAAGAACTTGGCTTCCAAGACTGCATCTTAAGATGCATGTGTCACAACAGGAATGTCGATTTCTATGCCAGAGTGGCGAGAGCGTGCAGAATACGGCTGAGAGGCATAGCTGTGCATGCTGGGGACGTGGGAATAGAGGGGCTGCCAAAAAGGGGAAGGGAGGCTTTTACATGCGCAGTACCACAGAAACAGGAGAACCGAAGTGAAAAACAGACCGCCAGCACTAGCAATGGCAATAAATACGGAGATGTCAAAGCTAAAGACAGGCTCGTATTTTCTGTTAAGATAATTGTTATAAAAAATGACCCAGATGGATGGGGTGAGACAAATGGCACAGGCAAGCAGGAACAAGAGACCCGCCACGAGATGGCAGCCGGCACTGTTTACAAGGCATTTGGCCAATTTGACGTTTGGCACGGTGGATACAAAGGCTGTGTTACACATGCCAATCAGGCAGAGAAACAGAGCTGAGGCAGCGGTGAACATACTCAGTGGAAGGGCAAACTGAAGAACACGCAAATCCAGTTGATCGACAGCAGTGTACCACTGTGGGTCATATATCACACAGTCTCTGCTCCCATCAAAGCGAGCACACTTAATCCAGAGTCCAGTGTAAACGGTCACGTTCCTCTCATTCTTGTTGTACGTGTACAGTCTCATTTGCCTCCAGTTTGGGAGCAGAACTGCTGCGAGGAGTCCAGCTATGGAGGCTGTTCCGCTCAGGAAGGCCAGTACTGTTGCTGCATGTACATCCCGGCAGCCCATTCTTGCCCAAGGAAATTGTTTCCTGCAACTAAGAAGAAAAATTATGAATTTAAAAATCAGTAGGTGCAAGTATACAGACACAGGACTGACTCCACTTGACTTGTGCGGGTTGATAAACTTGTGGGGTAGCTGGTAGGCAATAACTCTGGCACCTTCTGTGCTTTACACACTTATGTGGAGGTAACACTTCCAAGTTCACGCTTTAATGGAACCTCAGATTATTTCACAGATTGTTATCATCACTCAGCTGACAGACTGCTAAATGCACTGTGTTCAAGGTCAAAAAGGAGCATTTTAACATGTGATCCTACACAGCCTTTCACCTTGTGTCACTGCATGGACTTCAACAGAGTCTGGGTGGAGAAGGTGAATCTCCAAGTGCGCATGATGTAAGAAGTTCACCTACCCCTCAACTGGCAGCTCCTTCTCTTTAGCCAATACATAATATGAGAGCACGTGTTGAGTCCTACCACATTGCTGCATGAGTACAAGGGAATTGCTTAAAACCACCATCACTAGACTGGACAAGGAACATGTATCCAGGCAGTTATATACATCTTCTATAGGCCAAATTGTTGATGAGAGCTGCAACCTAGCAGAGAAGGCTCTGTCAAGTAATTTACTAGTATTTTTTTCAAAAACAATTAACAGTTCTTCCACACTACTTCTGCCTTTCAAAACCAGCTGTCCAAGCACATGAACAATTCCAGAAAGCAGATGGCTTTTCAGCTTTCATATTTTCCTCTTCAGATGAAGCATTAAAGAATACTGCTTCCTGTTCAATGTAACCACTGGCTGTGTACCTAGTGTAGCTTCTTGCCTGCAGAGATCCAGGGAAACAGCCCCAATGATGGGCCTTCAAAAAAAAAAAATTTAAAAAAAGACTCAATTTGAGTAATCCCATCTCTGGGTGCTCAAGATATTTAAAGAGGCCTAATACGTAATAGTCACTGGGTGGTGGGCAAGAAGTTATGTGAGGTTCACCCATATTCTCTAATATAAGAGGACAGAAAACCAAAAATGGCGTATTTTCTTTTCTTCTACATTATCAAGATACTTTAAAGAGGCCTAATACATAATAGTCACTGAGCATCCACCCCAGCATGTACTTGAAGCAGGACACTACAAATTATAGTACCTAAAAATGAGCAAAAACTTTGACAATTCTGAGAGCCATTAAGTCATAAACTCCTACTTAAATTTTCTCCAAATCATTATTCTGCATTGTGCTGATTTGTCTAAAGTCACAAAACAACTCCTTAGGTACCAGAAGTTCTACCTAATGTATATACAAATAACTGAATCTCAGAAAGGTTACAGACATGGTTGCAGCCAAAGAGAAAAATCAGATCTGATCCCTTATTATCTTTCTATACCTGTAAACATCAAATGCCAAGGGAATTTTTCAGATAAGGAATTTCCATGTATACTGGAAGCAGACTACAAGCATTATAAAGCTACACAGCTAGTCAGTATTTTATTGATTTATAGACAAATAAAGCCAAATTTGTTTTGTGAGAAAGCATTTTTATTTACTTTTTATACCATCTAACCCTGAAGGACTGCAATTGTATGTGGGTAGCATTTAACTGCTCATCATGCTCTTTTAAAGAAGCATTGCTGAAAAGAAATAATAACCACCATAATTCTGCTAAAAATACACCTTATTCATCTAAAAGATGGCATTGTATTTTTGCTAAGAATAACTGAGTGTGGGCAAGCTGCTGTTCTCATGGCAGTAACCTTTTCAGATAGCGGGTCATTAACAGGATACCTCCAGGTAGGGGGGACCTAAGACTTATTTCCATCATAATTGATTTAATATTATGCTTAACCTCATCTTCAGTAAGGTCAACACAACCAACTTTCAAGGAAACAGAACTATGACAAATGAGCTTGAGGGGTAAATCTAATATAGCATCAAATTTTGTTCTCCTTAAGTTTGATAGTTCTGCTCTTCCATAAATGGCTTGTCTTTGCCTGGATAAAACTTGCATGCAGGCAGGGCAGACTCTGAGAGAGTAGCTGCAATAAGAACAAGCATGACTCTTTTCAGAAACCATTGTTTCTGCAAATTCATTTGCAATAGTAGACAATGAAAATTTGGGCAGAGTTAACTCATGGTGGGCAAGAAGTTATGTAAGGTTCACCCATATTCTCTAATATAAGAGGACAGAAGAACAAAAATGGGGTATTTTCTTCTACATTATCAAAATATAATTATGGCAAGTACTACACAGCCAGGATTCAGGGCACCATGCAAAAATTTGTATTTTTCTATTACCTCTTCTGCATCAGTTACAAGGACAGAAGACTTTAATCTCTAGTTGATGCTATGGTTGTCAGGTGTGTTCAGGCCACCCTGCATACCTTGATTTTGCTGGCCATTCCTGGAAGATGCGCCAAGGGTAGGGTTTTTTATCACTGTTGATTTTTTTAGGTTGTTTAATTGGTTTGGAGTTGTTTTGGGGTTTTTTTGGTGGTTGTTGTTATTTGGTTTTTGGAGGTGTTTTGTGTTCGTTTTCTTCCCCGTTTTTAAAATTAAAAAGAAAAACAAAACCAAAACCAAAATGAGTCCTCAGTGCTCCTCTTAGAGTAGGAAGGGAAAGACATTGAAAACAGCTCATTTTCCCATTAGGGAGTACCAAGGAAAATTGAATCAGTAGGTAAGTTATCCATGATCCTGCCCATCAGGCAAAAGTCATCCCATCTTGCAAATACTGCTAGCTTTATAGTTCTAATTATAGCTTCAGTTACAAATCACTGATGAAGAAAGTAACAAAACAGATGTTGTCTTAATTAAGATGGATCCAGTGTACTCACCGGTGGTGTGTTCAAATCGAGAGAAACTTTAGCAACTTTTAGTAGCAGGAAAAAAGTGTTACTGGATCTAGGAAACAGAACAAGGTAAGAGTCAACATCACATTTGTTTCATGCAATTCCAGGAACAGTGTTTACATTGTAATTCAGAAATGAGGAATGTCAGATATGTTTCCATCAGGCCTTTCTATAACTTTCTCTTATTTAAAAAAACAAAATTCAAACTACTTTTTTTCTTCCCCCAGAGCATGTTCTCTGTCTACTCATCTCTATCTTCACGCAACATGTAAGAAGGGTGCAAAAAACTCCCTTTCTTATGGGTGCTCCAAGATACAGAGATGTTCACATCCTGAATTTTATGTTTCTAGCAAAAAAATCCATATAAAGTCACATAGAATTATTATTTCAGATGTTAGGTTTCAGGCTGCACTTGAATAGCAGGGAGGAAGGGGTGCCATAATTTTTTTAATGTCAGAGAACAAAACACTGACTCCGAACTGTTTATGAACTTGTGATTCTCTATTCCTTCCTGGCTTCTACACAAAGGTTTGAAGGAAAAGGGAGAAAGGCAGGAAGTACTGCTGATGCCTTTTGAATGGCTGTCCAGCTTCTCCAGAGGAAGAGAAAGTATCCTCTCGTGGATTCTCTTTACAGTCACATCTGGGATCCATACCACAGAGTCCAAGAGCAGCTCTGCAGGTCATACTAGGAAAATCACTTTTTTACTGGACAGTGTCAGGCCTACAAACATGTCATCGTGTGACTCTAAGAGCTATAATCTAAAGGTGAGTTTGCTGTACTAACATGTTTGAGGACATAAGAGTTTATTTGAAATGACCTACATCAAATCCTGCATCATAACATTTACATCTGTGTAGTCTCCTGGGGTGCAACATCAATGAAATTCTTTTATCAAACCATCTAGGCGAGAGAGACCTGACAGAACACACTCATACAACCCAAATTTTTCACTAAATGCGAAAGTGCATTTTGAAGTCTGTAGTCCTCCAATATGAATGCTATTGCATATAAAACACAGAAATGCAGACACAGTCAAATGAAGCATCCCGCTAGATTTCTACTGCTATGTTAATCAACCAAAGCTGCTCTGAGTAAATGAGGCAGTTTGGGCAAACTAACTATGTGTGGTTGCAGAGGTCACCATCAACACATTCAATTGCATTTAGAGGAGAAGTAGAAACTTTTTTTGAGTTTGAATCTAAAAAAAAAAAAAAAAGTATTACTGCACAGCTCAGAGCAGCTGCTTTTATATTCACTAACATTCCTGAGCAATTTTCAAGCTTTCTGTGCATTTACCAGCAACTGAAGCCAAGATAAACATACAGATTTCCATCTGCAGGTTCACACCCCTAAATACCAGCCAGAGCTCAGTAACAACTATAATTAAGTAGAAAATTACTATTGGCAAACAAACCTGTCAGAAAGGGAGCTGTGTCCAGCCCAAGAGTCACTCCCATCAAATGTTGAAAACCTGTGGCCACCAGTTGTTGTAATAAACAGATGCAGGGCAGGTATGCAATATTTGACAGTATCCAACTCAGAAAATCCTCAATTTTTGCAGACGTTGAGGTTTTTTTTCTCTTTCTTTAGCTGTTTAGTCAATCTGACTTTATTTTGCTGTCTCTAGCGGTATCGAACAACTAGGGACCTCAGCCACTTCTGCACTGTCCAAGGGAAGAAAGCACATTTTGGCCAGCGTAGGTGAAACCTTCTCTTGTCTTAGATTCTAGACTTAAGATTCTAGACTCTTACACCCCAAGCATTTTACAGCTCTAATACTCAAGGCTTATATCTGATCCACAGAAGTTACCAGTCCTAATAACACTTCAGGGACAGATTTTACCACAGCTCCTATTTTGAAGATCCACATCACTGTAATGAGAGATTCTTACTAAAGCTGGTAAATCATTAACTGCCTATAAACTAAAAAAAATGAAGCAAATTTAAAAAAGGTATTTACTAGAGACACAGCTCAGTGATGAGCAAAGCCAGTTCCATTCCCTTGCATGGCCTTGAGAAGATTGTAGCCTGGGAAGCACCCCTGTTCTCCAGAGCCCTGCAGGAGGGAGGTCACAACCAACACAACTTATCAACAAATGCATTCTCAAACTATCCACAACAGTATTACCAGTTTAAAAAAAGTATTAAGACTTGTAGAGAACTGACCACCAGCAAAAGGAGACCAACACCTGTTCTAAGATAACTGGAAGTAACTGATACAGAATCAGTGCCACCAAGTCAATTTTTTTGTTATTAAAAAAAAAAAAAATCAATCACACAGTTTCAATTCTACAAAACTCCTATTAAAATCTAAGTCCAGACGTAAAGGATTAGAATTAACATTTCTAGCAAATACACTAGGAGCTTCCCAGAAAAACTTGCAGCACGGGTAATTCTATTTTACCGACCGATTTGGAAAAAACCAGATGACGCACGGCCGAGGCCGAAGCGGAGAACGCACAAAACCACACACACACACAAACACATAAACACACTCACACACACAAACACACGCCCCCGCTCCCCCCGAGGTGCCCGGCAGCTGCCGTGCGGGTCCCCGCCACCCGCCGATATCCACGGGCGGGGAGCGAACTCCCAGCCCAAGCGCACCAGACCGGCCGCGCTGCGGCGCCAGACCTGCCCGGGGAGAACCGGGAAGGGCCGCAGAAACCACCCCCACCCCGCCCCGGCCAAACGGCGACTGGCGGCAGCGCACCCGGCCGGCAGCCCCTCAGCAGCGCCAGGCGGCCGCGGGGCAGCTCCCGCCGGAGCCGCACCCACTCCCACACCAGCCGCCCGCTCTCACCGCTCGCTGTCCCGTCAGAGCGCGGGGGCGCGCAGAACAGGCCCCATGGCCGCCGCCCGCTCCTTCCGGGCCGCGGGAGGCGCTGGGGGTTGTGGGACGGCAGCCCCGCGCCGCCGCACTGTCAGCGGCGAGACCCCGCCCGCACTACAACTCCCAGCATGCCCCGCGAGCGGAGCTCCGGGCGTGGGTGAGCGCCGGGGCGGGGCCGCGGGTGGCGGCCGGCACGCGCGGCTGTGTCCGCCTTTACGGGCCGCGCTCCGCACGCAGCCGCGCGGCGGGAAAAAACGGTGCTTGATAACGCATTCCTCAGATACCCCCTGTACGGTGAGAGGCGCCGGCACCGTTACTCCCACCAGCACTTCACAGCATCACAGAATGTCAGGGATTGGAAGGGACCTCGAAAGATCATCCAGTCCAATCCCCCTGCCAGGGCAGGAACACCTGTTCCTGGTTAGGTGAGGTTACACAGGAAGGCGTCCAGGCCGGTTTGAATGTCTCCAGAGGAGACTCCACAGCCTCCCTGGGCAGCCTGTTCCAGTGTTCCGTCACCCTCACTGAGAAGAAGTTTCTTCTCATATTTAGGTTGAACCTCCTGTGTTCCAGTTTGTACCCACTGCCCCTTGTCTTACCATTGGTTGTCAGCGAGAAGAGCCTGGCTCCATCCTCCTGACACTCACCCTTTACATATTTGTAAACATTGATGAGGTCACCCCTCAGTCTCCTCTTCTCCAAGCTAAAGAGCCCCAGCTCCCTCAGCCTTTCCTCATAAGGGAGATGCTCCACTCCCTTCATCATCTTCGTGGCTCTGCGCTGGACTCTCTCCAGCAGTTCCCTGTCCTTCTTGAACTGAGGGGCCCAGAACTGGACACAATATTCCAGATGAGGTCTCACCAGGGCAGAGTAGAGGGGAAGGAGAACCTCTCTCGACCTACTAACCACCCCCCTTCTAATCCACCCCAGGATGCCATTGGCCTTCCTGGCCACAAGGGCACAGTGCTGGCTCATGGTCATCCTGCTGTCCACCAGGACCCCCAGGTCCCTTTCCCCTACACTGCTCTCTAACAGGTCATTCCCCAACTTATACTGGAACCTGGGGTTGTTCCTACCCAGATGCAAGACTCTACAGTTGCCCTTGTTATATTTCATTAAATTTTTCCCTGCCCAACTCTCCAGCCCATCTAGGTCTCTCTGGATGGCAGCACAGCCTTCTGGTGTGTCAGCCACTCCTCCCAGTTTGGTGTCATCCGCAAACTTGCTGACAGTGCACTCTATTCCCTCATCCAAGTCGTTGATGAGTATATCGAACTGGTGTTTGGTCTTACCAATGCTGTTCACTGGGAAAGCATCAGGTATCAGCCTGGGGGTGGTAGGTGGCGAGTGCTTGCTTTTGCCTTTTTTTTTTTCCTCCTCCTCTTTCCCTCATCTATTAAACCTGAACCCACAAGTTACCTTGCATTTTCTCATTGTATTCTCCCCATCCTGGGGCATGAGCAGCTGTGTGGGCACTTTGCTGCCAGCCTGGGTCAACTCCACCAGAAGTGCAAAGGGAACTAGTCCTGCAAACTACAGCTCTTGACTGGCTCCATGTTGCACTTAATCATTATCCATTCAGCACTGAGGCTCGTAGAACACTTCATACACAACTGAAATAAAGCCAAGCTGGCTCCTGTTTCAAACTTTTTTGCCCCTCATTTATGTGTGAGATTAAGAGTGGTGTTCAAGAAGTCCAGCAAAAAAATGTCATTTTTGACTACGTAATAAATAGCACATCAAAAATTGCTGACAGCCCATATTTAGCTTTCACGAAACCATGTTACTCCCAAACACAATAAAAATACAGAAAAAATCAGAATGAGAACCAATACTAATGATAAAAGAACTGCATTATGAGAAATCATACCTTTCTTCCCAGTGACTGCTTTAACAAAATTTAGAGAAGCAGGGCTGGACAAGTATACTTACAAAACAAAACCAGACCAAGTTGAGAAGCCTTTGTTGTACTCAGTCTTATTTTGCTTTGCAATCAATTTAATAGTTTAGAAGTAGAAAACACCCTGTACAAGAAAGGACTTACATTTTTTTTTAATTAAAATATGTGTGCCTGCTTGCAATACAAAAACTGGAACACTAACTATTCCCAAAAATGTATAGCTCTGTTGAAAAGCAGTCATGATTTTCTTCACCAAAAAGTAACGTATACCCACAACTCCGGAAGAGGGGAATCCCAAATTAAGTCTGGGAATTTGGAATCAGGATTTATATGACCAAGGGAACTACAGTACGCACCAGCAGGTGTGAAAAAAACACCCCAACATTACACACCTGCCTTGCTTTTTCGTGCTCCTACAAGTCACTTCCTTGTGGCCATTTATTTGTGTTTTCCTTTAAATCTTTAAAAATAACTAAACCCTCACAATCCGATGCCTGTCAAAGTAGCAAAACTGGTTCACCTTAGAAGCACTAGACCCTGGAAAACCGCTCCATCAGAAATCTCCCTCAGTATTTCCGATGCCTGTGGAAGAAGATGCAGAGTGGCTGAACTTGCTCCTTTGCTACCTGTGCAGGTTATATTCTTTCCACTCATCTGGTAAAAAAATACTCCAGGGATGACCAGTTGTTAAGCTGTGCTTTGAGCTGCACATACTTCGGTCTTTGCTCTGTTGAGTCAGTAGCCAACATAAATAAAAAAACCTGTTCTTTTCTCCACTGTGCTACCCAAGTGCCAAAAGAAACTGAGACAACAGAGGGAGCGGAGAACTGGTCAGTGTTGGTGAAGAAAAATCGAATGGAAGGTCTGTATACCAATGGGTTCATGTGCATGCTAAAAATTTTGAAACATGTTGGATCCAGCCAAGAACACTATCTTCTGTTCATTTGTTGTTCTTCTGAAGTCTGTAAAAGCAGTAGTTTCTTTTTCCGATATTCTTCATTCTCCTGCTCTGCTTCCTCATCTATGGATTTTCTTATATACGCTTTTAGTTCCTCAATTCCTTCTCCCGTGTATGTAGATATAGGAATTATATCTTTGAATTCAAGTATATTTGCAGGACTCATTTCTTCCTGTAGTAAGTGTAGGAAGTCTGAAAATCATACTGAAAGAGTCAGTACAATCCCCAAATACTGTATCACTACAAAGCCCATAGAATCCCATTAAATTTAGAAAATAGACTTTAGTAAATTACAGTAATAAACATAACTGCAATTAATATAGAAGTATTATTTGCTTAATTAATTTTAAAAATAGCTAAAGTCTCAGAAGACAAGCACTAACATAGCAGTTATACCATATTTACACTCTCATGAGAAGATTCTATACCCTTCCTTTAAGATGATTACAAAGAAATCTCAAGTTGTAGGATATGGGAGATGGATGTTTTAACCCTTCATGGTTCTCATACACTCCGGGAAATAGAAAGACATTCACCCCAATGTAATAGCAAAATTGAAGTAAACCTACATGGGCCTGTCCAGAATTTTCATGTGTTTTGGCCAAAGTCACATGATAAATTGCATATACATCAGTGTCTGTAAAGGTACCTTCAGTGGAGGTTACTGTTATCCCAGATACCTAAACTGGAAACATACTCTCCCATATCACGGTTTGGAAGGATCTTCTAGCATATTTCTATTTTATTAAAATATTTACCCAACAATAAAGCCAGCAGTACAAATGCACATAAACGAAGCTCCAAATGCAGCAAGTGGTTTTAAAATATATGTTCGAATAATAAATTTAATACCTCACTTCAGTTTCATCCAACTCCTTTTCAATGCAGAGTTACCACAATGAAATCTTATTACTGTTTTTGGCAAAGGCAATTGTTGAAAGTTAATTTACCTTCAGGATTCTGTAGCTGTTTCATAAGTTCATTCAAGTTATCCTTTGCACAGGGTAAATCCATTTTATTAATGGCAAGAAGTGCAGGTTTTGTTAGAAGCTCCTCTTTGTATAGCTCCAATTCCTTAAATGACAAGTATATTTGTCTTAATAAGTATACATAGTTTAACGAGCACTACTTCAATTTTACATCTCCTCTCTTGTTTCTTTAATTGCCTAAAGTCTTTCATGCCTAGGCAGCTGTGAGATTGACTCAGGTGCTCAAGGCTAATGTATTAAAGCAGTCCAACACAAGAAAATGATGTTCAGTGATTCGGTGATTTTTTGCTCAAACAGATATTTCAGGTAAACTGGCTGGCCAATTCTGAAACTGCTTCCTTCAAAAAGAAAGACAGATTTGTTTTTGTTTTTCTGATATCCACAAACACAAAATCAATTTCAGAAAAAGCTCAGATCTATGAAACATTTAAGAAAATTCTTTGGACAGTTTTCTGATTCTTAAGCATTTTAATGGTTAATATCAAGAAATAAAAACACAACCATGAATAAGCTAAAAATAAACAGCAATATCTGAAATCCAGAAGATACATTGTCTTAAGCCATATAACTAGAGAGAAAACAGCTGATAAACTTGACATTACATAAAATCTATTATTTTAATCAGAAGCAATGGTAAGAGATGGTAACACTGAATGTCTGCAAAGCTGAGGCCTGATGTCTCATCTCCATTAGTCCATGCAGTAAGGGCATGAAGGCAGGCATTTAACTATACCCATGTATTTCTCCTTCCTAAAATACTACCAGATTGGGGAATTCAAAACGATGTGGCTTTTCACGTTTACTTGGCTCTAAGACACATGCCATATGCTGCCGAGATTAATGAAGGAGCAGTTAGGCCCAACATAGAAGAGAGGAGCTTCACCTGGACACTTAAAAATAACTTCATCATTTTAGGGAATCCTAAGCTTGTTAACTAGCCTTATGTTATAAATCCAGAAGACACGCTAACATTTGAAAGTTCTTGATCAAAACTCAGCCTCTTTCTTGGCTCCACATGCAACTACAACTGTCAATGAGGAAGATGAGAACTTACCTTTGTTAGAAGCAATATAGTTTCAAAGGCTGTTCTGAACCGAGTCTTAGTAGACAGCTGAAACCCAGAAATATCAACCTGAAAAAGTTACACAAGAACAAGCTTTGTGGTATTAAATTATGTTACGGTATCAAGGTACTCTCCATCAACTACTTTGCAGTAAAATTCCCACACACATGCCCTCATTCCTGGGCAAATAACAGAAGGCAACTATTAATATACAATGAAGTAATACCGTAGACATTGGAAACACAAACTGTTTGATTCTGATACAGTATTTCTTAAAGGCCTGATTTTTAAACCTCTCTTTTAAGGGCATCTTACAGGAAAAAAAAAAAAAGAAAAAAGGAAAAAAATTCACCTCATGCTTTAGTTATGCTTGCAAAACTTCACTGCTCTAAATTAATTGGCAAGTTTTAATGATAAATTCTATTTAAGGATTTATCATCAGTTGTTTGAGCATTCCATTCTAAAACACTATTACAGCTACATTTATCATAAAACATGCAAATTACAAATGATTTCCTAAATTCCAACTACACTGCAATTAACACGCATTTTATTTACTGCACTGCCTTTGACTTCAGTAAGCTGTAAATTTTATTTAACTTACAACTAAGAGAAGCTGTTTGGTTCTTTCTACATGTTTGAGAAATTTGTGGCCCATCCCTTTGTTTGCATGTGCACCTTCGATCAGTCCTGGGAGATCAGCTACTGAAATCTAGGAAAATAAAAGTTTCAAACAAACTTATTTCCACCAAGCAAAAATGGTGATTTTAAACTATCGACACATTATCATTTTATATTAAAAAAAAGCACCCAGACAGAGGAATGTTGGGAACATCCATTTTAAGACACTCCTTTTACAACTATGTGTATTCCTTGGAATTGCATGGGGGGATCAGTCCTCCAGCAGTATGCATTTGCTGTTTCAATACATTTAGAATCTATCAGCAGAAGGAGATTTAAACAAAATGCTACTATTACACAGACATTGTGCCGCCCATGTTCCCCTGTCTATTTATTTATAGCTGTCTGCAAAGCAGAAAATAGAGAATAATAATACCTCAGCAGAGAACTTGCAAAATTTGCCTATTACCTCAGAATAAAATAGACTCTGAAAGGCAAGAAATTAGGCCATCACATTTATACAGAATTCAAATTGTCACTGGAAAAGAAAATGAAGTCTGTTCCTTGTGGCTACAGAGGATCATTATTCCAAATGCAAAAACCCACTTAATATTGTTCTCCTGAGCATAAGAATCTCCAAGAATTTGTCTTCTGCTCTTCAACTGAAATGAGATTTTGATTAATACCTCAGTTTCCAACCAGAGCCCAGCAAAGTCTGCCACAATGGACAAGAATCTTGCCATTTTTCTCTGCTGGTTGAGAGAGTTGTACACTGCTGTAAAGGAGAGCTGAGACAGATCAAAAAAGAGCAGAATACTAAAAGCCCCAAGTATCTACTCAGTAACTCACAGAAAGCTAAGACAGATAGTGAAACGAAGAAGAGCAAAAGTAGGGTCTTCAAATCTATCAAATACCCATTTAGACAGCAACTGGATTCAATTAAATAATGCCCGAAGCCAGCACACGATAAAATTTCCAGTGTACTACCTATTGCAGAAGGAGACTTTCTGCTATGAGTTACACTCCCACTCACGTGTCACACTAACTTTTAACCATTAGCATCTCCTAAATATTTGAAGCCTTGCTCCAGAATTTTCCTTCTACAGAGACATGAGATAGAGCTAGATAAACCACAGACTTGTAACTAGAAACAGGGAGAGAATAACTGGAGTGTTAGAAAAGAAACATCCACATCCTGGTGTGATGTGTTAGGGTGCTGTAGTGCCAGCATCACCACCTTTTTCCCCAAGATTAGTTCTCTTTCAAAAAATACTTTTTTATGTAGCTCATGAACAAACTCGTATTTTCTCAAAATGGCACTTGGTTCAGATATTCTGGTAGAAAATGTAAGTGCGTCCTTATGCTGGTTTCCATGATCTGGTACTAAGACCTGAATCCAGACGCATACTCAGATCCTCTACTTTTGTATCTTTTCCAAGTAGTAATGACAGAAAGCACCAGGTAACTTGCACGTACTTTTCTTCTTTAGAATATACTAAATATAAATAAACAAATTACTACCTATTTCCTTAAAATGTCAACATTCTGCAGGTTAAAAGATTTAATGAGCCATTCCCCCTTTGGTGATACAGGACAGTCACCTCAATTATGGCTCTTAATTGCTTACATTGTTTTGTTTTTCAGCAGTTGCAATACTGAGAGCTGAAGTACTTCCTCTCACTCACAACTGTTCCCTGTGATCAGAATCACTAGTTCCCTTGATTTTAAAAAAGATTTGTTCCTACATAGCACCCAACACTGTAATATAAAAACCATGAACTGCAAGGAACAGCCAAAAATAAGGGTCATATGACACAAAACAGACTGAAGGAAGCCAGGAGTGCGCATAGTTCTCCTGCTGGAGAAAGATACACCAGGAAGAGCAAGAAAGGTCTTGATTCATGGCTGCTGGCTTTTTTTTTTTTTTTGGCTATAGATAATCCTGTTATTTGCAGCACAGCTTTCTGGGATAAGTTACCATAAACTAGCAGATAAAACGATTATAAAAAGATTTCCCTTAGATGTGTGCATCCCTACAGGGAACTTGACAAACTACACTTGTTTCCTTTAATACACAGTTTTGTTAAAGGTTGTTAAATTAAGGTTTCAAGCAGCAGCTATCAAATCCCTCTACGATTATTGCTTCTGAAAGTGAAAAGAAGATTTTCTGTCTGTTCACACCTGAAAGATGCTTTTCTGGTTAACTCATCTGAAACCCTTTTATGCATTTGCCTTTTATCTTGGAAGTGATGAGTCCAGTACTGCATGTATCATACACTTCACAAACAAAATAAAAGCACATCAAAGAAGATCTAAGCTTGAGGAATCAAAATGTTTGCTGTAACCTTACAGGAACTCAGGGTCCAAAAATCTATTATGAAGACTCTCATTTAATGTTGGTTTCCCCCCCAGTGGATATTGTAGAAAGGATTCCAGGCACTACACAATTACCTGACAACTTTGTCTGAAGAAGCTGGGTGGAATCGGATTCACAAAAATTCAGGTGGTAGGGCAGCATCTCCACCAGTCCTCCACAGCTACAGCCTACCACAAAGGGAACTGGACCCAGGTTCCTCACCTCTCAGGGCACTATCCTGGCTGTTCAGGCAGTCCCTATCACTTCGTACTATTTTACTTTTTATTAAAAACAAACAACACAAAACGCAAGAACCAAACTACGAAAGGAAATTTGAGCAGCCAACTTGGAAAGCCAGAACAGTAAGTTACGATAACTGGATTATATTCACTAAATTCCCTGTCATTCATTACTGCAGATCTGGATCTATTGGACAAATTTGCCCCTGTATAAAATCCATTCTGAAAACTACTCATTTCAGACCTCTCTGTATAGCCAACTTGCAGAAAATTTGCCTCTTTGACATAAAAATAATAGATTAGTCTCCAAAACAATGATCTTTTTAAAAGTCCTAAACTTAATAGGAGTATACTAGGACACAGCAATCTCAATTCCACACAGGAGCTTGCACCTCTAAGATTATAAAGTAGGATTAGAACCAGAGAACAAAGACAATGGAAAATGAGAAGCCATTTATTCGAGTGACTTGAAATCAGCTCAATGTCATATTACTGCATTTGGCTATAAAGCTCTCATTAGTTTATAAAAATAGTTCTGTCTCCACAACTTTCATTAAGTCCATGTAACTGCATTTGATATACATACATTATAGATACACATATGAAAAAACATACAAATTTCCTTCTTCTTTCTGAAATTACGTTAAGCAATATAACTAACCATTATATACAACTTCAACAAACAACCAGAATGAACTTTCATACCAACCTGCTTGTAATCTGCATACATGATCTTTCCTAGTTCAGGCTGTATCGTTGTAACTATAACAAAGAAAAAAAATGAGGAGGGGAAGAAAACAAAACTGGTTTTAACATTATTTTAAAATATGTTAATGTTACCAAACACTCAAATGTTGCAGGACTTTCCACTTCATATTTAAGTTAAACAAATGTCCAGTAGCAGAAAAAAATAATGCAAATGGGATGTTAAGAATTACTGGAAAATGAATAAAGAAAAAACCAAGAAAGAACGAAATTAGAACACTCGAAAAACAACAGTTCACCAAATCTTGGTACTGTGTGCATTTCTGTTCCCATCATCCCCAAAAGAGAATAGAGGAGACAGAGAAGTCTCAGACACAAAAAGGCTTATCCAGACTATGGAAAAAGGCTGTAGATAATCAGGAGCATTGCAAAGTCAGCAGGAATTACTAGTACTTGTACTCTTGCATGCATTTTAATTAAAGCATGATCAGATGGCTAATGCTAATTTACTGAAAGAAAACTAATAAAAATGGCATTTTTCAGGGGACAGGTTCAAAACTAGAATCTTACTCTGTTGCAAGAACAGGTGGTAGCCATTTCCAAAGCATAAAGATGTTCATGCAAAGAAACTTGATGGTGCATATTCAGTAGACTGAGGATATTGCACACATGGAGAGTCTCAGATGGGCTCAAATGGGCTGAAACTAAATTAAATACTAAATAGACCCTGCAGGTTAAAGCACTATGAGGGTGTACACATGAAAAACTGAGGTGGTTAAAGGAATTGGACATTGAAACAGTACAGAATCACAGAATCACAGAATGTCAGGGATTGGAAGGGAACTCGAAAGATCATCTAGTCCAATCCCCCTGCCAGAGCAGGAACACCCAGATGAGGTTACACAGGAAGGCGTCCAAGCGGATTTTGAATGTCTCCAGAGAAGAAGACTCCACAACCCCCCCAGGAAGCCTGTTCCAGTGTTACGTCACCCTCACTGAGAAGAAGTTTAAGTGGAACCTCTTGTGTTCCAGCTTGAACCCATTACCCCTCGTCTTACTGTTGGTTGTCACTGAGAAGAGCCTGGCTCCATCCTCATGACACTCACCCTTTACATATTTATAAACATTAATGAGGTCACCCCTCAGTCTTCTCTTCTCCAAGCTAAAGAGACCCAGCTCCCTCAGCCTTTCCCCATAAGGGAGATGCTCCACTCCCTTAATCATCTTCGTGGCTCTGCGCTGGACTCTCTCCAGCAGTTCCCTGTCCTTCTTGAACTGAGGGGCCCAGAACGGGACATGAGTTCTTATAATTAAAATTATGTATAACATATTTAGCAGGCAACACGTTTATCTCCTGTTCTTTATTATAAACCCGTAAACAATGTCAAAGAAAAGACTTCTTGCTCTCATGAAATATTACTGTTCTAAAAATAAGAGTATGAACTTACATGCATAATTTGCAATCTCGGGTTTGGCATGAGAAATCTTGCTTAACAAGGATGATTTTCCTGCATTTGGAAACCTAGAAGGAAAGTTGGATTTTATATGAATAAACACAGGTTATTCCTGTATATTTTATTACCAAATTACACTACATTACTTTAGTCAAACTCAGTGCTACCATCTAATTTCTGCAGACTCATCTACTCAGACTTTGACATTAAAAAACCAAAAACGAACCCAACAACAACCAAAAAAACAACCAACACAAACAAACAAGCAAAAACAAAAAAAAAAACCCTCAAAGTCATTATGATTAATCAAACTGGAATAATTTTTCTAAATCCAACAATGCTTCCCAAGGATGCATGGAGGAGAGGTATGTAAATACACTTGTAATAGATTTAAGGGAAATCTTTCAAAGTCACTTGGACAGAAATAGAGCATAAGCATCCAGGTCTACTTGAATTCAGTCTTCACATGCTAGAGTTGATCTTGTAAATTGCATTTACATTCTAAACACCTGCCATGCAAATACATCTAACAGTCAGACTTACAGTCTTTTGGTATACAAATCATGGTTAATGTAACATTCTACGATCTCAGTACCAATTATACCTATGCTATAGTTTAGTTGATATAGCGCAGCATATGTAAACACTCTATGTACAGATATATATATGTGAGGGGAAGAACGAAAGAGAGACATTGTGTATATAGACACACATGCACACAGTTTGTGTATGTTTTTAAGGTAACGAAGTTGTATGATGGATCCTGAAATTAGGACTAATCTGCTTTGTTACCAAGTAAACCAAAAAGAATACCAGTGAAGCCCTAGGAGCTGGTCTGTGCAGACTTGACTGTTGTAAGCTTTTCCCTTTCCAGGGGATAGCTATACCTGCACACTGCAACAAAAAGTTCCTTAAGGGATTTGGTAGTTTTTACAAAAAGCTTCTTCACAGAATACATCCACCCATTGAAATGGAAACCTAATTTAAAACTGAAACTATAAAACATGCTTATTTTAAAGATTAATCTGAGCTGTAAAAGACACAATAGCCTTGATCCATGTTGAACTTTAAGCTAATGCTGACATCAGAGGAGAGGCTATAGACCTTATTCATAGCACCTGCTCCATATGGAAGACCACACTAGTCTAGTGTTCCAGTCAAATTCACAGACAGTTGTTCAGCACAATGTTTCAGTGCAACAGTGACCAAAGAAAACTGTGCCTACTGATACCAAAAAGTCGGCAAAAAGACTCCTTAACACTGTTTTGAAAGCGTTAAAAAGCAGGCACTTTTACTGCAGTGCGCTGGATGCTTGGAGGATAGTTCCTCTAATCAAGCGTATGCATGACTTGCACTTATTGGTATTTATTACACATACCAATTGCATATTCATTTGTTTCTACTGCTTAGTTCATGCATTAAACATAAACATAATCACATCCTTTGCCAGAAGTCCGTCTTTGGTATTCAAGGGTCTTCATCGGGGGCCTCTAGTGGCTCCCAGTGGTCTTTGCAGCCTGGTGCACCCCCAGCGTTGGCTTCTTGACCTAATTTCTTGATCACGCATGTTGTCATTTTGTGCTACTACACAGCTAAAGTCACGTAGCTCTTTCTTCATTTAGTGGAATATTGTGCTTTGCCAGCTTGTAAACCAAGGACATCCCGCTTCGCCTCATGTCCAGTCTCTATAGAGCTATTGTTTCTCTATTAGGTTTCTGTTATATTAGGCCTAATCTTGTCATATTAGGCCTAGGGGTTTCTAAAAGACTTTCGTTCCTCTTATCACTATGGGCAACTGAACACTGGTTCCAAGATACAAAGGCAGGTGCTACACAGAAAACCATATACTCGAATACGTGCAGAATCACGACAAGACTAGTATTACACTGAGGGGCTTTATAAAGGGATTGTCTACAGGGCTTGCTTGAAAAATAAAGAGACATAATGACTCTTGTTAAAAACAGGAAAACCATTGAAGGTAGTTTTAATGCACTCTGATGTTGAAAGGTGCCTTAAAGACATTCCAGAAGGTTACTCTGGTCAGCTCCTCACATGAATATTTTGTTTCCACTGAGGTACAATATGCTTTGAAGTTTAAATTGCAACCTACACTACACATTACAACCTGTACCCAAACCTGATGGGCCTTTCTCAAGTCTATCTGTTTTTTACCTGATCTAATAGCAAACCACTTGCAAATCTACTGAAGCAAAAATAACAAATACAAAGAGATCAAAGAACAACCACAAACTATCAGAGGCTGATTCATACTCTTAACAAGAAAATAATATGCTCCTCTAATTAATGATGATTTTTTAAAAATTCATTTTAAAGGGAAAGCCTCAGCCAAAATGCAAGATTAAAGCAACAATGGTGTCATAAAACTCCTATATTTTCACACAGTCTAAAACAAGAAAAAGATTCTCTATCATGTAATTAATGAAGACTACTTGAAAATTACATAACTTTAGATAAATCTGATACTAACACAACTATTTTTAACAAGCAAAAAAGAAAACAATGCTATCTTCAAGTTTCCATTCTTTATGATAGATAACAATCATACTGTTTCTACCTCGAACCCCTTGTCATTTTACACTTCCTGTGTTTTTTATTTATAAGGACCACAGGGCAGGAGAGAGGTAGCAGATGCTGAGCAGACCAAGACTTTTACAACTATAGTTTGTTGAAAGCTTTCTCCAAATAAAGATATATCTATCTGCATTGTCATAAAGCAGCAACATCAGAAAGCATCACAGCAAAAGAAATACAAGTCCTACTGTTCCAGTTTGTAATTTATTACTTCCTTGCAACGTTCCAAGCTGTTTATTTGGGAGAGTGGGCTAAGTAGCCTTTGAAACTCTCTTTACAACTACTACTGAAAGGGTCTACTTGTGCCAGCACCATAAAGTCAAAGATGCAATATGGATAGCGTCCTTGGCTCTGTTATGCACCTTCTGCTTACTTCATAAATAGTAGCTAATAGTATTCGATAATCACTGCAATTGCTAAATTCAATTATATGAATAATTATATACTACCCTGATTCATGAAACCCTTCACCCACAAAAGCATAACCAATACTTTCAAAACTTTAAAATTATTTTAATAGGTTTAAACTCTGATTTGCAAACTGCAAGTAATTTAAGTGGCAATGCAAATCTACAGTAATGCTCATCCTCCAAACTCTCAAATTTCTTTGAAATCTAATTTGAAAATGACTACTTTGTTTTCTAATGTCAGTTCTCAAACTACAGTACTTACCCAACTAAGCCAACATCTGCTATAAGTTTCAAATCGAGACGAACAATTCGGCTCTGACCTTTGCAAGGCAAGAAGTTTGTGGCCAAAGAGCCTCCAAGACCTCCGCGAGCTGCTAAGAATCTCTCTCCTGCTGCATTAAGTTCTCCTGAAAATAAATTCACTAGTAAAAAAAAGCACAATCCCCTGCAGTAGTTCAGTTGTGAGTTTCCACTTAAATCTATCTTCAAATAAGAGATAATTTTCCATATGCTTTCTTGGAAGACCTGTGCACTCAGGGTCATGGTATTTTTGTTTCTTTGGAAACAAATGAGAGCAAACACACTCCAGTATTCCCCTCTGTCACATAGTCAGTCACTTCAAGAAAAGTGCTAAGTACAGGCAGGCAAAGTATGGCCAAGATGGTAGATCTGAAGCCTCCAATACTTTAATTAAAGAATGCAGGGAAAAAACTGCATTGATAGAGATATGGCTATAGCAAATTCTTCAGATGTTATATTTTTTTCATGAAGATACAGGTTATAGTATCTCCCTTAGGGTTAGAATGTTAGAATAATTTAAAAAAATAAAAATGCAACATTTGAATATATAGTTTAAGGACACCTTTAGACACTGACATGCCTACATCATAAACAGTTCTTACCATATATCCAATTTTGTTAAACATTCAAATTGGAATAATTTGTGAATTTAGTGTGAACTCTGAACAGTATAAAAAGAAAAAATTCTGAGAAACTGCAAAGGAACCATTGAGAGCTGTTCCAAGGGCAGTGTATTGAAGATCTTCCTGGTTACTACCAAGTACCACTCTTTAAAAAAAGAGTGAAAAATGGATAAGTATTTTAGATAACCTGAAATGCTGACACTCAGCAAGGACCTTTACCTTTTAAGCAATGTCATAATTCAGTGAAGTTACAGGGACACTTACCTGAATTTATGGACACATAATTATGTATGGTCACTAATGATTCTGTGGAGGATCAGTATGGCTTCCAGCCTCCAACAGTAGTTTCTGCTGCGTATAGTGATACGAACTACTACTAATCTCTGGAAGGGGTCCTTGCTTTTCCAAAAATTTCTACGGTGTATTTTTTGTCAACTCTTTGTCCAAACAAAGGAAAACACACACGTCTTTTGTGACATGAGTAACCTCCAAATATCATAGTGTTAGAAGTGCGCTAGATGGTATCAATAAATATGACAGTATCTACTAGATACATTAAAACAAAACGGAAGTTCTTACCGATTTGCTTGCCATCATCACGAAGAACTGAAATTCCCAGAGGCACATGAACTTCGCAATCCCTTCCTTTTTCACCTTTTAGTGCTTTAACACTGGGAGAAATTACGCCAGGCTTAGTCATTTAAGCTGACGTTTTGCTTCTGGAAGAGGTTCGTAAGAACTTTCATCAAACAGACCCTTACCTGCTGTTGGCTCCCGTTCCAGCGACGAATCGTTTCTGGGGATACCTGTCCCTTATGCTCTTCAAGGTAGTTCTTTCTCGGGCGACGAACCAGACATCACCACCTCTGCCTCCTTCCCCGCCTAGCCGAGGATAACCCATTCCACCAGTTCCTCCTCTCACATAGAGCCGTAAATCGTCTATAAAGTTGCCATACTAACAAAACAACAAGTTTCGTATCAGTATTATGTTCTGTTTGTATTTCATTTCGTTAGCCACTACAAACAACATGGCTAAAACTGCTCAGATCGAGCTTTTCTCTGATGGCAACAATGAACGATCAGAAAACAGTCATGTAACCCTCCGAGATGTTTTTTTTTAACAAATATTCGACGTTTCCTCCCCGGCAGCGATACCTCAGGCCCGCCCGGCCCGCCGAGCCCCAGGCAGCGGGACGGGCCGCGGCTCTGCCCCGGCGCCCACGGACACGCGTGCGGCGCCTCAGGGCGCCCCGCCCGGCACGGCCGGGCTCCTGCCTCCGACTGCAGGCGGGGCAGCGCGGGGGGCTCGGCGGGCCGCGGGTCAGCCCGGGGGATGGGGGAGACCCGCCAGCCCGCCCCAGAGAGGCCGCAGCAGCTGGACCGCAGCCCCGCCAGCCCTTCCCGCCGCCGCAGCCCCGCTCGGGAGCACCGACCTTCCGCAGCGCCGCCCCGCCGCCCCGCACCATGCTGGCAGCCGGGAGCCGCGGCCCGCGCCCGGCCTGCGGCGGCGCGACGGGAGGGGCGGGAGCAGCGGGCCTTGAGGCGCGGGGGGCGGGCCCGGGGCCCAGGGGCTGTGTGGGGAAGATGGCGCAAGGGGGCGGGCGGCGTCAGCGCCCAGGCCGCAGGGGTCTGGCTGCCGGCCGGGGCAGCGCGGCCCGCCTCCCGTCATGCCATGGCAGCCGCGCCGGGCGACGCGGGACCGGGTTCCGCGCAAGTGCGCATGTGCGGCCCTTCCCGCCCGCGCGGGGCCGGGGCGCAGCCGGGCCGGGCTGGTGGCCCCGGACCCGCCGGCCCGGCAGGGGTCGGGCCTGGCCAGCTGCTCGTCGCTGCAGCCTTTCCCGTCCCGCGAAGCGTCCCAAACCGAGAGGCGCTGGGGCGTCTTGGGCAGGGACGCCAGAGGGGAGAGCAAGGCCCCGGCTGCGGGAGGGTTCGGGCGAGATCCGCGGTCTCCGGCAGCCCGCGCTGCCCGGGGGCTGCGTGGCGGTCGGACACGGCTGCTGCTGGCTCTCGCGTGGGCTGGGCCCTTCAGAGCCTCCTGGCCCTGTTGCTGAGGTGCGGTGCCTCGAGAAATCGGGACCTGACTTTTCAGCGAGGCAATTTTTCAGGATAAGGACGAGCATGTTGAAAGTACGCGGCTCTAACAAGGCTTGCAGGGTTTTGCCTTTCTTAAATGGTTACAGATGAGAAATTCGTGTGTAAATCATGACATCAGCAAGGTCAGAGGGGTAAAATCGGTGAAAAAATGCCCCCAAGTAAGTTCTTCCACAAGTCTTTAGTAGATATTTTCAGACAGTACGAGCATATTTTCAGTGGCGTGGGATTTGTGGGGTTTTTGGGGGTGTGTGGGTTTTGTCTGTTTAAAGCACAAATTCTCATGAAAAAGTAAATATTATTCTATTCCTTCTTACAACCTTTACACAAGGTCATGCATTCTGAGTTGCAGTTGTTAGCTATCCGAGGAGAATCATTCCCATTTGCAGTAATTTAATACTAAAAATAAGTTCAGCAATGGATTTTTTTTTTATCTATTACATAATAAAACAAGCTAGAAAACAGTGTTGTGCCATATACGTGCTAAATGGCCCAACAGAACATTCAAGCAGTATTCAGGATGTATCACAACATGTGAGTGCTGTCCAGTGCCATCTTAATAATGTAAATTTGTTTTTGTTAGTTGTTTGTTTCGTTTCTCAGTTGGGTAATGGCCTAGGACACCAGATTTGGAAACTGGATTTACAAAATAGGTGCAAGGTAGTAGTTACATAGCTAGATTCTTCTGCATATTATTTTTTGGTCTTTATGTTTGCTCTCATTTTGCTTTATTTTGTACACTATAAAAGTTAGGCCGAAACCTACATTAAAAAAACCCCTACCTGTATATAGTTCTACATAGTTATTAGTTAATTAGAGTAAAAGACCTTCAATTGCTAAAATTTTAGACATAAAATAGGGAAAAATATTTTTAAAATAAATCAGGGAAGAATGAAAAATCCGAATTCCTAATCCTATGCTTTTCAGCTGACCCACACTTCTCTCTTTGAGTTAAAAAAGCAAACTGTTTATTATGCAACTGGGTTGTTCAGAAGAAGGTACAGAAGAAGCATGACTGTTATTCAGAATGATTATTCCTGTTGGCTTTTGATGGTCTTGATGAATGACTAAAATAATAACATACTTCAATTGAATACAATTTTACAAGATACTACAGTACAAAATGTTTTTTTATCTAGAAGTGTCATATTCCATGGGAGTTTTTAGTAGTATTTTTAGAAGGCTTTAGTCCCCTTATGAACGTTTTCTTTCCACCTACATGTACAGAAAAAATAAATTCAAAAGCTTTTCACTCTGTTTAGAAGTACTGACCTGCTTTTTTCTGCCGTTCTATGTTATTTTTACCAATCAACTACGTATTCTGTTTCAGCTAAAAATACTTTTCGTTCCTACCAACTGGTCATGCTTGTATCGTACTGTTACGGAATTTTTAGAGCAGACTTTTCAGTGATATAAGTGGGAGAACAGGAGAAGATGTGACTGTCGTCTAGTGAGCCCAAGTTCAAGGTATGCCTTTCCTCAGTGCCAAAGGAGTTTCACCACGTGGAGAAAGGCAAGATGCATCATGTGAATGGCAGAACAGAAATTATTACAACAGTAACAAATGCAAAACTCCATGTCATGCTTTCACATCATGAGGACTACATCTGCAGTTCTGAAACAGGTGATATGTGAAATCGACCAGCAAGTGGTTTGAACAGATCTGTTAAGAATGCTGTAAGATGACTGGAAAACAGCAGACATGGGTCTGGCCTTGTACTTGAGGCGTTTAACTGAGGGGTCAAGCCCCCATCATGAATGGCTCCCTGTGGATCCCCATCTCTCCCTGTTAAGTCTTTGAAGGTGGGTGGGTTGAACCTGGACTGCAATTCCTCATCTTTGAAAAGAAGAAAAATGACCTGGCCAACCACAGACCCCAAAGCCTGGTCTCAGTCGCATGCAAAGCTTTGGAAAGACTCAAATTTGCCATATTAATAGCCTATTGATAAGACATTTGATATGGTATCACCTTGGAAGGAATGAGAACACGGGGGGTTAGAAGAGAAATTGTGAACTGAGGTAACCACAAATAAGGTTGAAAAGGAAGATGTCAGGATTAAGGGGTTGGTTTTAGGATGGTCATATTTGATGTTTTTTGTAGTAGCCATGATAAAATCAGAGCATATTGATGAAATCTGGTAATATATACTTAGGAACCGTAATAAGTACAGAGAATATCTCAGGAAATCTACTTTAATTTACAGTAGGGAGGTATTAGTGACATTGTTTAAGGCCCTAGTGAAATCTCATTTGTGATACTGCGAAAACTCCTAATTAATTGTTCTATAGCTGAGCTAAGGTTGAACTGAAAGGGGTAAAGGGAGGTTAGGCACATCACCAGAGAGCCTGAGGGCCTTTCGTACAAACAGATTTTAGGATGGCTCAGCTTGTTTACTTCAATAAAACAAAATCAGAGAGGAGATACAAGTACTGTCTATAAATATATCAGGGAATTGAGCATAAAGGATGAAAACCATTTAATTTGCAGGGCAGCGTTGACACAAGAACAAACAGATACGTACTATTCATTAATAAATATATCAGGAAATTAGAAGAATGTTTCTAGTTATTACAGCAATCAAATTCTGAAACAGCTTTTCCATGGAATTAGTGGGAACAAAAATATACCTGTTTTTAATATGGCACTTGATAAATTTATGAGGTGATTGTACAACAGAGCTTTCTGTAGCAACAGGGAACTAGGTCCCATCGTTCAGGAGGACCTTTCTGTTCAGTGTTACCGTGCCAATTCGTGGTACACACAACAGAACATTTTGTCCAGATTTATGGTTCATAATATGGGAAGAACTTGTTGATCTGATCTGAGTTGTAGGCAAGGTTCAGAAGTCCTTACGTATGCAAAAGTTAGATTGTGCTACTGTGACTTGGGTAAAGCATACAATGTCGGCATTGTGTAGGATAGAAAGAAGGAGATAAACAAAAGAACCTTTAACTGAGACGAAGAAAGCATGGGGAAGTTGCAGGTGGCAAGAAGGTTATCAGCAAAGTTCTTCAAGGCTCAAGTCGTAGGCCCTGAGCTCTCCTTGGATACAAACACATGTATATCCAGCTACCCCATGGTTTTGTGCTTTGTTTTGTGATGCATATGGTTTGAATTTCGTGCTGTTGGATCGTTACGACTGCTGAGAGCAGCGGGGTCTGTAGCTTGTCGACTTAGCAGAGCCTTAAGTTCAGTGTGCTCAACTTCCACAACACACAGCAGCAGGTCAAATCCAACAACAGGTTAATGCGCACACTGGTCCAGAGGTGCCAGCAGAGCTACTAATTAATTCAACTCATGTAATCAATCTGCAGCTCAGCCTCAAAAAAGAGAAATAAAAAAACCTGGTCCTCTGTGTATGTTTTAAGTTGACTTAACACTAGATTTATTTCAGCACTGAGCAAGCTCATGCCAACAAGCTCATACCAGCAGGGAATTAAGTAGCATTTCATTTGAAATGTGCCATTGTGCATTTTCTGGAACCTTTTATACCAGTAAATACATGATCACATATACACAGTGCTAAAAATTACTGAAATGGAATAATTTAAAACGAGTTTGAGGCTGTTTAGATGGTTTCTTTTCTAAATACTTGGCTTCAAAAATGTATCTGGTCACCTGAAGAGCTGCTCGGTTTTGCCAGGGCAGCACTGATTCTATCATATTTTGATTTGCGTTGGCTGTTTAATCACTAGCAGGTGTGCTGTACGCAAACTTAAGTAACAGGGCTATGAACACTTCCCTGTCAAACCTGATCATAGAACATTGCTCTGTTATTTCTTTACTTAAGATGCTGCTAATTAGTGATGCAGAGGGTGACTCAATTCTTTATCGTCAGTGAATTCTCTTTACGTAAGAGCGTGCAGATGTGTGGTCACAGAGATATCTGTAATTCAGTCATACAAAAGGCTGACAGCATTTTCAAATGCTCCAAACTGATTTAGATTAGTCAATGCATGTTCTGAGTTTCATGC
The DNA here is from genome assembly GCF_036013445.1 of Caloenas nicobarica. Taxonomy (NCBI): domain Eukaryota; kingdom Metazoa; phylum Chordata; class Aves; order Columbiformes; family Columbidae; genus Caloenas; species Caloenas nicobarica. The sequence goes on along the minus strand of NC_088246.1, from coordinate 24,548,730 downwards.
TAAATGATGCTCCAGTTCCTGCTCTTTCTGTTGTTATTGTGTACTTCAAATACTTGTACATGATAGCTTGAAAATCACAAGGGTACTGCTACATCAAATCATGGTTTTACCACTCTGTTTCTTTTCTCTCATGTTATAAATCACTAGGTATTGTGCTGTCATCAGCTCTAACAAGAAGAAGCTGTAAAGTCTCTTTCCACAACAATTTTAAAGCTTTCAGCAGCAGTTTTTTTGAAATTGGTACTTTATGTGCTGTTTTTCTCAGTCTGGAGAAGAACTAACTTTGGTGGAAATATTTAAAAATCAAACTGAAATATTTTAGGAACATAGCTTTATTTTACAGTACAGTTGAAATAATTAAAAAGTGGAAGTCAATTTCCTTGCTTCGCCTTTTGGAACATGCACCGAGCAGTTCATTGCAATGGTGGGAAGCTGGCACAAAGGTAGTTGAAAGAAATAACTGCACCAACATATCCAAGGTCCAGATGTTCTAAAAAATTGATGCATTACCTCTACAGTTTTACTAAAAAAAAGAAAAAAAAAAAGTGATTTAACCAATTCCAAGGATATGCTCTTCAGTACAATAAAGTGCCACTAGATGGAGGTACCTCAACTGCAATAATAGAAAGAATAAGCTCAAGTACAACAGTTCAAAACTCATGCTGTAGAAAAACTAACAACGTTATCAATTAAAGACCTCAAAATCACAGAAATAGCCACTTTTGTCTTGATCCCATATCATAAAACTTACTGTGTGGAATGGCTGTGCTGGAGTCTGTGGGTTTACATGTGGCGTATGCTGCATCTTTGGAATTCTTCCTGAGCCTCTGCAGAATGGAGAACACCACGCTTTTTTTTCTCCAAATTCCATTTATATTTAGTCACCAGCTGAAAACAAATCTGCTTTCCCAAGTACATGGAGAGGTTCTCTGATTTTAAGGGTTTTCACCTACAACCCAAGCTCTTGTGTAGCTCTCAGGTACATTAACATTTTGTGAAGATGGTCACAGATCGACTTTCCTTGACCTTACCTATTCTGAAATAGAAATGGCAATAACAATACTTACCTCATAAACATGATCAATGTCTTTCTTCATGGTGCTTCCATCCCAGAAACTTCGTGTAGCATCCTGCAGGATTGTTAGTTGCCAATAATTTTGATCTCTGTCAGTTTAAATTCGTGGGTTCGTCCTTATTCCAGGTATTATTCTCCCACAGGTGATGATCCCTCAGTGCCTGACTGACAAAGATGCATAATACCATATAGGGAAATGAAACATGAAAGTCGGCATTCAGAACCATTTTCACTTGGGGAGGTGAATTTTTAGATAATATCAAAGAATTTTCACAGAAATAGATTAAGATAACATTGTTGATGAGGTGGCACTTTTAAAGGAGAAATTTTTATTTGAAAGGATTTTCCTTAGAAAAATCTGTTGCTTAGCACTGTGATTTCTATAGCTGTGTTCTGGGAATAACTCATTTTAAGATTAAAAATGGTGACTTTATTAACTAGGTTAGGAAAAGCAAGATGCGCATGATAAAAATTAATCTGCGTGAAGAAGAAAAGGGATTGAGGGCTGCTGTTAGTGGCTGCTGGAGCAGAAGGAAATCACACATCTTGGTGTTTTAAACGGGAATTAGATGACAAGAAGGAATTGATGTGGTGGCCAAACAGCTGTGCAGCTGCCCACTTCTGTACCTGCCTTAAAATGCCTTTGAAATTTTAGCTGTTGCATTGTGAGATTGATTACACTGATAAATTTAATGGTGTATAAAGCAAATGAAAAGAGGAAAAGCTTTTCTTAACTTGAAAACTTTCTGAAAGCTGTTTTGATTAATGATGCGAAGGAGCTTTCTTGAAGGTGGGTTCCCTGTACAGCCTTCCTAACACTTTCATATCCTGGGTTATGAACGCTGCTTTAGAATTTCAGGCAGTAATTACATGTAATACAGCTTTAGCTTCTTTCAATGATACAAAGACTTCAGAGATAAGCTAACTGTATTTCAGTCTTCCAGATGTTTTCTTCTATATAGCTGTGTAGGTTCAAACGTGGCTTTTTTTTTTTTAAACAGTGTTTACATTGCTGAGCTGGAAAGGCTTCCAGAAGATAGCTAGTTACTCTGAATACTGTCATTTCAGAGCAGGTTTTTATTTTCCTTTAAGTAACATGTATATTGTTTTCATGACAGGAATTATTACATTTCCACTTGAAAGGACATGCTGTTCCTGTCATGTGGTGTTCCGCCAAAGCATGTTGTGAAACCCGAATAGACCCAATTTTACTGCGTATTTGTCCTATGTTCTTATCAGCCATGCCTTCCTTTAGAGAGAGGAGATTCTCTGGAACTGGAACCCTTAACAGTTTTACATGCTTAAGTGCTTCAGACGTCATGATTCTGGGCACAGTATTTCCCATATGTGATAATGCACTGCACCGAAAATAAAGTTTAAATTACAGTCTTGAGCTGCTGGGTGACACTCAAATTCAAGAAAGGTGCAGCTGCACTTCAGTTACCTCAGCCCTCTCCCGTGTAGCGCAGACCACGTTCCTACAGGCAACATCTCATGCGGGAGAGTCACTGACATCGAACTACACACGCAGCCTTGAGGAGAGCTGTTGGTTTTGTGTGTAGGTTCAGGGGGGTTTGATCTCTACATGGACCCCGTGTTGCAGAATCGAAGTGATTTTCTGCTGTGTACCAGATGCAGTTTTTCACTGTAGTTTGAACAGCAGCCTTTTGAATTTCATGTGTTTAAAGAGGAGGGGTGAAGCTGTGAGGTAGCCCAAGTCCTGCCAGTGCCTCAGACACTTGACATTTGCTGTGACCCTTCGAACAGCCTGTACGAAGAGGTAATTTCCATGAGGCAGTCACCAGACCAATGACATTCAGAGCACTTGTTTTTAAGCTGCCTGAATGCTACTTGCAGATGAAGTATTTTCCCCCACATTGTGCTAGAATGACTGTATATGAAAAAGAAACTTGTCTTCTACTGGAGCTTTCCATGCAAATGTTTTCCTTTGGCTTTCACATTTGGTTCTGTAGAGTAACCCCATTTACCACTCCTTCTGCCACAGGTCTTCAAAACACTTTACATTCATAGATCCTCATACCATGGAGGACAGACTTTGTTCTTGGAATAGATGAGGCAGTCACACTGGTAAAAACTCCAGGTCTGCAAGTTATTCTTTGTAAGTGGGTGTCTAGACAGATGAAGTGTAGTAGCTCAAGAAACCCACTCCAGAGTATGTAGCGTTGGGCCACAAGAACTCCCAGCCGCCTTCTCTTGGCAAGAGCCATTTCCAGCCCTCAGTGGCTGGGGAGGGAGTAAAATGATTTTCTTCCATCATATGCAATAGGAAAAGGGCTGGAATGTCCCTTACGCAGTAGTTCTCAGGTGATGAACTCTTTCTCTGCACAGTGATGAGTTGCACTGGGACGCCAGTGAAGTGGGGGACTTCAGTGTTTCAAGATCCAGCCCTTTAGTGCAGAAGCGGGCACAGGACTCCTGGAACATTTCTGAGGCATGATCGAGAGCATTGCCATTTTTCGTAACCAATTTTGTTGCATATCCCCAGCTGTAGGAATTTGTGACATAAAGAGAGACAGCTACATTCAGAGTTATAATCTGACACTGAACCACAACAGGGTAGAAAGAAACACAGAATATTAGTGTATTTGCAAAAATGCTTTGAGTTTAATGATGTTGGCCACTGATGGGTTTAGTTTGACAAACTTTGAACAAACTCCAGGGCCTTTGAAAGTGAAAGACTGATGATCTTCCTTGAAAGCAACCGTCTCCTTGGAGAGTTTAAAAAGCATTTATGCAATTTGTGAAGGGTTCTCTAAAAAATCACCTGCATTTCAGAATATGATACAATCCATTTTCCTTGATGACCTAAGAGGTGCTTTAGTATTCATATTGAGAAATTTGTAAGAGAAGACTGTGTAAAGAAATCTAAGCTTTAATTATGTAAGACAAAATAGCTGTGATAACCCTCATCCTGTGGAATTCAGTTTTGGGCAACCTGTCCTGAATTAGGCACAATAAGTACAAAAAACAGGCTCCAGAAATCCAGTGTGCTGTGTATGGAGTTGCCCAAGCCATCCAGGGAGGGGTGCCAGAACTCAGGGAGAAACAGAATTGCAAATTTATGGACAGGAATTTGCCCTTAGGAACACTGCGGACTAACAGAGCATCTTCCATTATGGGAAGTCAAGGCCTTTTACAGATTTTAATGCTCTGGGCTCCCTGACACCCCTTAATTAAAGCGGTATTTTAAACCTTATTTTACTAGCAGGATATAGAAGCTATTTTATACAGTGTACTGGGCCTGGCTGGGCTAATCTGCAACATATAGACCCATGGAAAATGAACAGCAGCTGGAACAAAAGTCTGTCTATTTTTGGTCTTATATTTCAGAATCTGATAAGATGTCATAATTGGTGTAACATAAGAACATGTATTGAAGAAATACTTAGAAAACTAAGAAAGCTTCTTCCTTCATAAGTTTCCTTTCCTCAAAGGAAATTGAGCTCTTCCAAACATGTGCATGAGCCTAGTTCTTTAGCAGAGAAAATATTAATAACTGGCCACAAGCAAAACAACAGAAGAGTCTGTAGGCGCTGGCACAGCTGGGCTGCTGCTGGCTGGGAGATGTGGGACGAGAACACCAGGGTGCAGCGGCTGGCACTGGTGCTGGCTTTTGGAGGGGATATGGTCGAGGACAAATGAAATGGCACCAAAATCCTCTTTGGCAACCAAGTTATGGGAGATTTTAAAAAATAGTGTAAAATCAATCTCAAGTCAGGGAGTTTCAGCAAAAAGGGAACTGGAATAGTGTATGCACATTGTGCGTATAAATTCTGGGCTGTACATCCACTTTCCCGTATTCTGAAATGTTGTCTTTGACGGGTGCATGTTTTGGCGGGCAGACAGGATTGCAGATGGAAACCTGTGTTTAAAAAAATGGGGAGAGCATTCATGTTGCTGATTTGGAGAAAGATTTGCTATCCATTGTATCTTCCTCCCTCTGCCAGCCCTCTGCCTCTCCCCACCCCGAACACCCCACCCCCCACACAAAGGCAGCCCCTGCAGGTGAGACCCCAGCCCGGGCAGGGCTGGCACTCGGCACCACAGGAGGTTGGGCTGCCAGCGCCAGCGCCACCGCACCTCCCGCTGTCCCCACTGACCCGACTTCGTGCTGCTGCTGCTGCTGCTGCTGCTTTGCCGGTGGCAGAGCCGTCCCTGTGCAGCGTAATCCCGGCATCCTCGGAGCATCCAGCAGCTGCCGGGCACTTGCAGCCCTCTCAGGAATTTATTTTTCTCCAAGTGGCTGACTACTGTTGTTTCAAGGCTATTGTTTTTCGTCTCATCACAGAAGCTCTGTAAGTATAACTTCTGCTCTGGCTCTTCAGTTATCGTCTTTGTGAAACTCATCCGTCATGTACTGAATAGTCGGAGTTATTAGTTCAAAGTCTCTGTGAGGCTGCTTGTGGTCTCTGCTCCTGTTTGCAGTGTTCAAATGGACCCTTAGCATTTCAGTTTTTAGCTGGATTAAAACATGAAATCAAAACAACTCAAAATTTTGGTGTCTTCCTGGCTGCTGTTTTTCTAATTTGTAGCTAAATTGCTCATGTGTCCTTCCTCTGAATGCTGGTGCCTAATGAAGTGAGAAGTGAAGCATTTCCATCCTTGCTTGTTTGCTGGAGCCTGTTTTCTAACAACCCAAGGAAGAGAAACTTCAGTGCATATTCATAAGGTCTCGGGATGCTGAGGCAGGGAATCCTGCTGCCTGCTGCAATGTAGCAAGTGCAGTTTTAGAAAGGAGTTAGGCTGGGGGTATCTGCCTGGCTCATTCCCTTGAGTCCTGAAGGTGAGGTAATGGAATACAGGAGTTTAGGGACCTCAGATGGCTGCAGCAGTGTGATGGCACATTCAAACTAAAAATCATCCCAGAACCCTGAGGCTACAGCAAAAGTCACACCAGCTTGGTGTGACTGTGAGCTCCATGGTGTCGTATCAGCTCTGTCTTCTTACAGGCAGTTCACATATATTTTGTATTATCTTTGGATTATCCACTAGGAGTTGCAGAGAGAACGTCAGTGTGTTAACACTTTGAAGAGATTGTAGACTAACTTTTCATATTGTCAGTGCAATTCTGAGTGAGAGAGCGCACTTACAGTTCTGGCCAAGTTCCCAGTAAAATGTGCACAGTTGGCCAAAATATTGGCTTCAATCTGCACAAAACCTCACATCATTTTGTAATTGTATTTTACATTCTGAATTGGCAAGGGAATCGGAAACGTGGGAATGACCATGGCACCAGCTATTTGACACAGAATTGATTTAGGACACTAATATAGGGGACACTATCTGAGAGACTTGACTTGTCTTTTTTTTTTTAAGTGATGTTTTGTCTAAACCTGCTTCAAGCATATGGAATATGCATCATAGGAGAACTGCAGCTTTCCAAGGGGGAATCCATCTATAATACTGACTACATATTCTGTAGCATTTGAAGTTCTGATTATGCCTCTTGTGTTATTACCCTTTCCATCTCTAATTTGCCAGATAGTTTCTGTGTTTTGCATATAGGCTAGAAATACTTGTGCCAAAAGTTTGCTTAATTTTTTAACACAAGCCAGAAATGAATACACCTTTTTCTGGTCTTGCAACAGCTGCTGAATAAGTTTGTAACCTGCCTAAGCTCACCCAATACAGTGTAATGGTCTGGTTTACTGTTCCTTCATTACCGCCTTTCTGAGTTAGACCATTCCATAAAAGACTGGCTGTTTATAACTCTCTTACTTGTTTGCAATAATTTAAAATAGGATACCACTAGGATGCTTCCAGCATCTGCTATTAATCTGATTTTACTCATGATCTAAGCACAGGAGTTTAAAGGAAGAAGTCTTGAGCTCAAGGATCAGTTCTGACATAGGCTACAATCACTTCAAACTTTCTACATCAGGTTTTCATATTCTAAACAGCATTAACAATTGCTAGGTGCAAACCTAGCTCCAGTGTGAGGGTTCACTGACTGGTATTTATTCCATGGTTTGATAAGAATTATTGTTCTGTTAGAATTAAGTATTATGCAGAACCACAAAGCATAAATCATCTCTTGAGGTATCCTTGAAAGCTATGTGAGAATGAACTACATAATGGCATAATCACTGTGATTTTTATACGCTTTCTTTCAGGTATCTTCTTGGAGTATGGAATTTGTATGGAAAAGAAGGTGGTATCTACAGCTGGGCTGTATATTGATACTGAATTTGGTTTATGCCAATCTAGACTATCAAAAAGAAACTCCTCCAAGCCTGGGTCAGATTGACCATCAGTGCTGGGAGGTGTCATCTCATGGGCTGGTGGAAATGAAGAAACTCAAGGTAGCAGATACGGTCATTGCTCTCTGGGACTTCATGATGTTCCTAAAGGAATCCCCTAAGCCCAAGCACAACGAACTCTTCAATGATTTAGCCCAGAACTTCTGGGATATGTATGTGGACTGTGTGCTCTCAAGATCCCATGGAATGGGCAGAAGAGAATTAATGTCTCCCAAATATTCTTCCACATACTCACACAGAACTTTAGAAGGTAACTACAGGATATGGTGTTAGTCCGTTATGTACCAACATTAAACTGTACCACTGTTGCATCCTTGTCCTTGATTGTTTAGACAACTCAATATAGTCATTTCCAGCTTTCTGTCTCTACTTGTCAAAAGTATTTACATCTTTCAATAGCACCTACTTTCACAATACATGAGTCAAAAGTAGCTAGGGTACTACACTTCTATATTTAACAAAGTGTAAAAAGTGTCGGGTATGCATGTGAGGGTGTGTGGAAATGGATGCTGCTTTCTCTGTTTATCACTGTGTGTATGTAAGTGATATTATAATACTAAAAGTTTTCTGGCATTTGGAATTCAGTCTCAACTTCGGGGAATCAACCCTCTGTGAGAAGGGAAGGTCAAATCCCTGACTGCTTGAACCCTATTCTTCCCATTAAAACCACTGACACATAATGAGATCTTATGGTCAATATGAATCACAAAACGGTGACAAATTCTGGTCATCGTGGTCTGGGATGGGTCTGAACTGAAATCATATAGGTGATTTGCTTTACATTTTATTAACCTGTCCTAGATCCATGGGCTTCCTTCCTCCTCAGCAATAGGCCTTTTTCTGATGTACCCAGTCAGATGTGTTAAATTTGCAGACTGAACAGGGAGATAATTTAATCCTAGCATTCCTGACCACATTGCTTGAAAAATAACTACGTTTCTTTCATAATCTTGCAGGGTCTGCTTTCACCAACCCATTTTAGGCCAAAAGGGGAGAAAATGAAGATACCTCAGCAAGGCAACATCAAAATGAAGTGGCACAAAAGCACAGCATGTATTGTAGATGCTTCGACAAATCCATTGGCATGGTTCAACCTTTTTTTTTCTCTGTATGAAGTACTTAATCACTGCTAAACTGAGAAGTACGTGAGCTCCCACATTGTCACTTTTGCTCTCCTGCCTTGCAATCTACCAAGGTTGCCTTTTTCCCACTGCATGTGTGAATGCTTTTATGTTTTGAGTCAACACCTTTGTTCTCTCAGGTAAGCTTGTAAGTCTGAACCAGTGTCATATTTTTGTAGAGGCTCATCTTTTCCTATAATTGTCTTTTTTAAAAGTTAATTTTGATGGAAACCCAATATATTTTTATACATTAAGCAATGGAGAAAATGTCAACAAACATATTTTATACACTGTCTTGCACATACAATCAACTTTACTTTTAAGAATTGCAAAAAAGTGTGACATCAAGCTAAAGGAAAGGATTATGCTCATTGTAATGTCCTGTGCAGTCTAAACTTTGTATTTTATCACTGTGTAGTCTAGGCTATGGATTAATTACAGTATTTTTCTATGCAGCAAAGTCTGAATAGTAGTAATTTTCTTTTCTATTAGCATGTTATTTGCAAAACCATCACTACATTGCATTAAGAACAGTACTTTACACAAGACTGCTCTTTATTTACACATTCATACAGGTAAATAAGATGATACAATCCATCCCTGTCCTAGCAGGCAACTTCACAGTTGAGAAGAGACCCGTGCATTGAGTGGTTTAAAAGAGTGAGAGACTGGCTTGACTAGTGCTCCCACATAAGAAACCATCGAGCATGGGTGAGCTGATTCAGGGAGATTAACCATCCAGTTAACCCATTTCTCCTGAGCACAGAAAGCCTGAGAACAAATGGGAACACTCAGGAATGCTGACTGTTCTCTGCTTTACTCCTTGGGCAAGGCTGCTTGTTCAGTCCCTGTTGTGTTCCAGCCTTTGATGAGATCCCAACTGTGTTTAATTATTGTAGGAAACAGTATTCCACAGTAACAGCATATAAACCTTCATAAGTAACAAGAAATCCATCCCACATAATGCCTAGCTCATACATAGTTCATAAAATATCCAACAATTCTCATAGATGTGTAAATGTTCATTTAGGTAAACACACTATTGAACTGCATCTTGTAAAATATGTCTCCTACAGTATTCTGGAGCGGGTACAAAAGTAGTGAGAAATTTCTCTTAGCCATGAATATCCCTGTAAGTTCCTGATACAATAAATATTTTAAATACACCTTTTCTTTTGAGCAAATAGAGGGAGTCATGACTGACCCAAACCCAGCAGTTTCAGGAATTGATACATCATGATGAGCAGCTGTTTGAGAGTTATTGTCTAATCTGTTCCAGCAATATTCAGTTTATATAGCTGTGTACTGTATTGCATTTGCAACACATAAAGTGCTTCAACTGTTATAAACCAGATAAATAAATTCTGATAAATAAAATCCTGTAAATAAATTCACACCTACAAATCATTTTATTCATCACCTACGGAAATATAAAACTATAATAAGATTTTAAAGGTAATGTTTCTATATAAGTGGTCTTTTCATTGAATGTCAGAGCAAGGTATCCTATGCGGTTTTAAAAGCTCCATCCTTCCTCAGACTGTACGTCTTTGTTTTAATTAGTTTTCTATAGGAGACAAAGGTGCTTAGCATCTCCCGTAACTGGCTCTGGAATGCTTGAACAATCTATTTGTATGGTCATCCTGCAGGATCTGTCAAAGTGTGGGGTGATTGTGAACAAGAGGAACACAGCACCATAAGCAGCAGCAACAAAACAAATTCCAGGTGGATGTACCTGTTTTGTCTATGACAGAGCCATGGAAGGGCAGCTGGCTACTCCTGGGGTCTCTGCTAGAGGGATTAACAGTGAAATGGGATGATCTTCTCCCCCATCAGTTCTCAGCACTCTCTTTCCATCCCTGGGTTACAGCACAAACAGCAAGCCTGGTTTTCTTGTGTTCCCCCCACCCTCGACAGCCAGACCATCGTCCTGGCTGGCTGGCAAAATCAAATGCTGTCTATGCTGCTGTGAAGCCTTGTGTTAGTATTCACTCATGAAGTGTAAATGTAAGCATTTCAGGAAATTCTATCCCCTTCTTACTCCAGTCTTTATTACCATTAACAAGAGTATTTGCAGCTACTTGTCTGCAACGTCTGGGTGTCTGCAGCAGAAGCACAATGCAGTGGTGCTCACTTTGTGCCTGATTTCAAGTTTTTACATAAGCATAAATATAAACGGATTGTCAGTGAAGAGATCTTTCATATCCTTACCTTGGCTACACTGTACTGCTATAGCTTTTGTTCAGAAATTCGAAGGATTCATACATGAGTCCCATATGTTTTTTTTTAAAAAAAATGAACCTTTGCCTTGCTGCCAGTAGTAATGAGTCACCCACACATTCACATATGTAAAAAACCTCTAAATGTCATAGTCTTTGTTCTCCTAGTCAAATATTTATTGTTTGGTTTTAACTGTGAAAAGACAATGGAGCATACTTCTTGTGGCCCCAGTGTGTGGATATATTTTGACATTATCTAAAACAGTAATAAAGCAGCATGGCTGCTGAAGAGTTGTCAGAGGAATATAAGCAACTAAGCAAGACTTTACTTGACATAGAGGACTTTAGTTAGATCATCTCTCTATACCTTAGCTTACCTTGCTTGCTGGCAGGCAAGAAATATGCATACAGGCTTGCTTAAGAAAACATACTTCAACTTTATGCAGGTAATTTTGGGAAAAAAATGTCATAATTAAATGAGATTATACCTAAAAATTATCAGTGAACAAGAGCCCAGCATAAAAATTAAATTAAATTAGCGTAGCTCAATTTAATTTCTCTAGCTTTCAGCACTAGATGACTATCTTACTCTACAATGTAATGCTTAATAGACTTGCCCATAGGAAAATGCTTCTGATCTTTGGAAACTAAACGTGGAGATTTCTCTAAAATTTAAATACCATTTCATATGGTTGTTTTATTTTATTTTGTTTTCTTCAGATTCTCCTTTTTATAGAATTTAAGTAGACAATTTTTAAACAAAAATCTCTGCTTTAATTTTTAATGCCAGCACTGCGATGTCTTGTTACAGGGATAAACAGATTTTTAAGAAACGCTTACACACGCCCTCCGCCTCACCACGTCCCTCTTTCAGAAAGTAAAAAAGGGTGCTGGAAACTAAAGTCTGTTTAGTTCAAATTTATTTCTGTTTTTCAAGTTGGAGTTTAACGAAGTGAAAGCTCATGCTTTTCTCGAAACATTGCTTACAGGCAAAAATGACAGACAACGTGCTTGTATGTCACAGAACCCCTTGCAATGTCACAGCAATTTATGGTACAGCACTGGACTGCAACTAGTTTTAAATTGAAGAAACAGCCTCAGGGAGAATCGTGCTCTATTGTAATATAGCAAACTCTGGCTTTGCCCAACTTCGGAAAGGAGACAACAGCTTAGAAACTGAGTAATCTACAAAGAGATCCGCTGCTCACAAGTTTGTGTTGGTATTCTAGAGGTGCTAGGGTTAATGAGGATGAATTCTTGTTGGAGACAATATGGGCAATAACCCAAGAAATAATTAGAATAGTAAGATCAGTTAAGAGCTGTGAGAAACCCACAAGGAGCCAGACATTTCAGCATGTCTCTCCAAGAGGCTCGAAGAAACTGTTGGCACAGAGAAGCTTCTTAGTGAGTCTTTAGATGAAAAGTGAGAGAACAGAAGTCAGAAGTCCTGATGCTAAAGGCAGCAATTCAAGGAAAAAAAAAATAACGTGGACAAAGCACATGGGTATGATATCCAGGAAAATGAAGAACTGGATGTGTTTATGTGAAGGTTCATCATGCTGCTCAAAGATACTTAAACTGCAAAGTGTGGAATGTGTCAACAAGAGATGGAAATCTAAATAGTGGACTTAGTGATAGTGAACCAGGGTAGCCTGACACTAGCACACAAAATTATTAGACTCAACATACCTTTGTACCATACTGTACAGGGTACTTCATTAATAAATCATTCCCATGTTTATATTAGTTAAGACAAAATATAATTGTATTCTCCAGATGTTCTATGCAATTCATCAAAGCAGATTTTATCTTTTATCTAAAGTACATATACAGTTAACTAAAATATTAAAAGCACTGCTCAGAACACTATTCTACATGTACCGAATCTTTCTTGACTGAGTCCAACATTTTAAGGCTTTTGATGTTTCTTGATGTTTTTTAAGGCTCTTTCACAAACAGCGGGCTTTTTAAGGGAAAGGTCTGTAACAGCCAGTGGCCCTCCAATTAATTGAGGAGGTGTACTTTCAACAGTTACTAAGCGACCAGATCCAATCTGAAAAACAAAATAAATGCATTGCTTGGGATTCATGTTAGCATTTAAAATAAGATGAGAGTTAAATCATGAACTGTCTTTCAAAAATATTATTCAGCTGGTGGAGGTGCACGCTGAGGTTTCCAAGATCCGCTCAAACTATCCTTTATACTAAATTCACAAATTGTTCCCATCGATACAAAGGAAAAAACAGAGTGTTTTTTCAGCAGGTACCTTTATGTATTCTGCTTTTCTGTCTGCATGTCTGATCTCATGAATAGAGGAAAAGAAAATAAAACCTTTATTACAACAGAAGTTTGTTGTGCAATGTTATTTGGATCTGTATATAACATCAGCCACAGTTTTTGTCCTTAGCATTTCACTATACGTTAATACTTCAAAGAAAAAAAAGATAACAGACCCCATTTCTCTCAGAATGCAATTGTCTATAACTACTGCTTTAAGAAAACTCCAGGACTGAGAGACCTACACTTCCCAGTTTCATTAATACTCTTTATACTGAATAGATTCAGGTCTTTGAATAAAAGTCCTCGAGTGATACCTCTGTCTTCTAACCATGACCTACTAAAGCAAACAATGCAACTATTTGGGTGCATGTGGCTCACATGCTTGTTTACTTGACCTTAACTGGTTTGCAACAACCATTTTAGCTTAATTTTCATCTATCCCTACCAAGGGTGTTTGGCAGAGAGGAGGAAAGGAGATAGTTCCGTGAAAAAACTGCCAGCCATATTTATCATCTGAAATTCTTCTAAGCGATGTACCCAAGGAATTTTATCTGATGTTGCTGTTGTGTTCGTTTTCTTAATACACTTATTCTGCAAAATGGAATAACCTTTTCCTCATTTTTGTCTACAGTTGTTTCAATATGGATTACAGAACCATGAAGATATTTTCTTGTTAAATCCTCCCCTTCCAAAGAACTGAATAATCTTGGCTTGAGGTCCAAGTCTTTAAAATAAAATCTAATAAAGCATCTCTCTATTAACAATTTCCAGAATACTCATGTTTATATCTAACTTTTTCAGATACTTTCTGCAAAATATTGCTGATTAACAGTCTCACTGATTTATGTACGCATGTAACTGAATAATTTTTTCAGCCCACTTCATCTTGCATTCACAGATGCGTCCCTCCATATATTTCAGAAGTTTAGGGCAAAGATGATTTGATAAAAAACCTAGTCCAGCACCCTGAGACCACCCCCTTGCTCTCTGTTAAGCTCCTCCTTTCTTCATCGCACCAAACATGAACTGCCTCTTTTTCAGAATGCAGCTACCTTAGTCGTCATTACTCATTCATGCCAGAGAGTCCATGATAATAGAATCTCTCATCTTTGTACAAGTTTGAAAATAGCACCTCAAGTTTTTTCTTCCTTGTTTCTCCTTGCACATAAGTACCCAACGTAAACGAAGGAGCTTTTGACTTCAGCAAGGTTTTCGTGAAAGACTGTCCCACAAGAGGTACATGTCAAATAGCACAGGGACCATCTTGCTCACAATTCTTATGAGTAATTTGCAGACCTGAATCTCATTCTGACCAACTACCTGTTGTCCAAGGATATGTCAGAAGGGGAAGTGGTGCTTTGCAGGAGATACAGATTCTTTCTTATATACTTGGAGCTTGTCAACATAATTAAAGGAAGAGTAAGCAGCAGCACACGTACAGCCAGAATAAACTCCAAACCACTTACACATTAACGAAAATAAAACAGTGTCATTTGGGATTACTTACTGTTGTACCAAGGCCTTTAATATCAGTAGAATGGACTGTTCCATTTTCAATCTTCAATTTAGATCTGGAAGTCTCTATTGATTTTTCCTGAAGCTTTTTTGCTTTCTAAAGATAGTTAGAAAAAATGCAAGATTGTTCTCATCAGAATGAATTGTATCATTTGCACTTGTTAGAAAATATACAAAAGAAATGGCACAATAAATGAGGTGATAATTCTATTGGCCTTTAATTGTAAGTACCCTTCCTCTGGTTGTGACTGTCTCTGGTACTGGGGACCTGAAAACAGAATAAATGGACATGGCTTCACAAGGGCAAGAAGGGAATGAGCATTTACTATGACCTGTGGGCTATGTGCTTTCTAATGTAGCTATATATGATGTTATCTTTCATCACCACAAGAGCACGGTGTTGCCTCATGTTCAGCTCGTCACCCCAGCCACAGCACACACCTACTTAGCCAGTCAGTCAGTCCCCAGGTATGACAACCTGATCCAGCCCTGATGAGTGACTTCGCATTTTCTTTTCCTAAACTGCACGAGGTTTTGGTCAGCCCATTGCTCCAGTTTGTCAAGGACCTTCTGAATAGTGACCGTACCTCCCAACATGTGGATTGCTTCCTCCAGCTCAGTGTCATGCATGAATGTGATGAGGTTGCATACTGATCCAATATCCAAATCATTAATGAAAATGTTAAACAGTATCAATGCTAAAATTAACTCAGAAATATAATTCAAAACTGACTGCTAGTTAAACTTTAATCACTGACCGCTGTCCTTTGAGCCTGTCAGTTCAGCCAGTTTTTCATCCAACTTGTAGTCCAGCTGTAGTGAACAACACCTCCATGAAGTCCAGACCATGTCTCTCCAATTTTGCTACAAGGATGCTACACAAGACTATGCTGAAAACCTTGCTAAAGCCAAGGAAATAACATCCATCTTCCTCCTCCTCCAGAGCTAATAATTTTATCACAAAAGGCAGCCATGTTGGCAAGGCATGATCTGTCCATGGTAAATCCATGGCAGCTATTTCCAATCACCTTCTTGTCCCTCATGTGCCTAAAAAAGCTTTCCAGGGACTCAGTTAAAACTAACCAGCCTGTAGTTCTCCAAATATTTTTTCTGTCCCTTTTAAATTTCTAATTCTAGCATAGATCTTTACAACAGGCCAGTGAGGTGCTTGCACATGAAGAAAATGGTTCTCTTTTGAATCTCCTTTGAGAAATGAAGAAAAATTAAATTCAGCTGCCAAAGCATTTCTTTTCATTCATTCTCCAACTTAATCTGGTCATTTAACTAGGACTCTAGTATGTCTTATGGTATTTTGGGAAAGCACAAATATTGCTAAAAGAAATTCCTTTCATCATAAAATATGTCCCATCTTGAAAGGTGTTTGCTGTATTAAAAATAGGGAATGAAGTATTACAAGTAATAAAGAATGATCAGACTTTTAGTTTCAGCAATTTCAGGACAAATATACATATATATATATATATATATATACATACACCCCCCCCCCCCCCCCAATCGCAAGTTGATAAACAATGTTAATCCCCAATTTGTGACTGTAATCAGAAAAGCAAATCATAGAATCACAGAAGAATCAAAAACTGTGTAGCTTTGCCAATACGTCTTATGGTTCATTCTTCTATGTCTGTGTGAATATAAGATTTACTATAAATTCTATTTGAATATTCTCATAATTCATTATGAAATCTGTTTGGAACTTCCAAATTATTATAACTACACCATGAACGTACATTTTGCTCCATCACTCAGATTTCTTACCTTCAATGCCTCATAGTCTGATGTCCGAGTCAAGAAATTTTCCCAAGATTTAGTTACCATTTCTCTCTGCTTATGGATAGCTTGGATCTGTAATATAAATGACATTTACGTGATGCAACACAATCCTGTTCTCATGAGCTTCCCTGAACTTTTGGCTTGTGCTGTTTGGATAGTAGGTTCACCTATGCCCCTTTGGCTACCCTAGCTCGTCCCTCTCACTTGAGATTGGATGATAATGTTGTAGTAATGTCCTTGTCCTTTAAAGACTTCACTTATACACTGCCTTAAAAAAAATGCTTACCTTCTCTGTTACAAACAAATTTTCCCCTCTTCCAACACAGATGTTGGAACAGACCCAACTCTTTCAGGAATACTTTCTGTATATTCTTACTCTCAAATGCTGAATAACAGAGATGGAATCGGTTCTGGTGGCAAAAGTGCAGGCATCATAATGCATGACAATCCCTCAGAAACACTAGTGTGAGATTTTATACAACTGGACCAACTGATCTTACTTCTCAGAAAGGAGGAGAGGATGAGACAGTAGAGGAGCAAAAATGCCAGATGCTTGTCTTGTAACCAAAGCTGGAAAATGTTTACACCTGCTCACTCTCAGCATGCTGAGAAGCACAAAGCACTACTCTTTGAAGTACTGAAGCTTTGTGAATGATCAGTGAAGGCAGCTTATAACAGAGGCTTATGTTTCATTTTAAGAAGCAGATTCAGTTGTAGTAAGAACTTTAAATTGTTATCTGCTACAGATGAACACAGGTGCAACTTTTATAGTATCATAATGATCATTTCTCGTTACACCATTGCTGATGCACCACTGATGATATTACTTCATTTTTTCATGTTGCTCTCTAAATATTGGCACAATTATATAAGTTGGGAGAAGTGAGGTTAACAAAATTTAAAGTTAAAATTTTACTGCTGAGACAGATTAAAATATCTCCAAGCACTGTATGCATACAGAATTCTCAACATTATAGAGTAAGAAAATCTTCATGGGAGTTGGCAAAAAAAGAATCTTTACACAGGCTTTATAATACTTGTTTAAATACTCCTTGTCTTACCTTTTTATATGTTTTTTCCTCCTCTTGGATTTCTTGGTGATGTTGACTTTCAAGCACTTCAGTCTGCAAAGCAGCAACTATTCTTCCAGTATCTTCTGGTACCTCTGAAATAACTTTCAAGGCTTCCTCATCCGATGAAACAGGCTTGAATTCTTCTTTTAGTTCGGCACACAGTTCGCTCCAAACTTCTCCAACCTGTGTGTGAAACACAAAACACACTATTTGATATTTATCTCTTTTTCAGTTCCAGTTATTCAAAATATAATAGAGCAACTAACTCCCTCCTTATTGTTGTTTCATTTCCCAGAATTGTTATGCAAGGTTAGACTTCAGTAATGCTATTCGAAGTTCACTCATGATAATCCTCCTTAAGCCTTCTCAAGCCCAAGCTTGACTCCACAGAGCAGTAACAGGAACACTGATAACTACAGAAACTCAGAAGAAATACAAATCGCTACAAGATGCCCAATTCCAAGAGTAAAGTGTTGCATCCTACTGTCGTCTT
The DNA here is from genome assembly GCF_036013445.1 of Caloenas nicobarica. NCBI lineage: Eukaryota > Metazoa > Chordata > Aves > Columbiformes > Columbidae > Caloenas > Caloenas nicobarica. The sequence goes on along the minus strand of NC_088246.1, from coordinate 24,530,882 downwards.
CTGTAAAATCTCAAATTGTGCACATTATCAGGGCAAACTGCAACATGAGACATAAATGGAAGCTGCAATTATCAACTAAAGATCCAGTCTTGCTAGTTCCTGAACACTTCAAGCTCTCACAGAATTTGTTCCTAAGCAGAAAATTGGCAGAAACTGAAGCATCTTTTGAGCAGGATGGCTCCCACCAAGCTCATTATCCTGTTCTTGTTTCCTGTGGGTGCATTACTTTTGACAGTATGGATAGATACTGCATGTGGGGACAAAGATGGGAAAGCACAGAAAAACTTTTATCAGAATATGTGTTTAATGTCATTTTTAATAGCAAACTGCCCCCCCTGCCCCCTTCACCCCAAACTTGACTTGACTGCACAAAGAGGCAGTCCTACCCTCCAGCCCTTCCCCAGTTTCTTACTCCTATCCTGGCACACCTCTGTTTCTTGAGCTGACAAACAGTTAAAACTGTTTAGGTTTTTTTTTCCGAGTTACTTTTAACTAGTATTGCTTTCTAGTCTTTATTTTCTATGCAGTCACAAACATTTGTAGCAGTACAAAGGAAGAGTCTGGGGAGTGCTGGAATCATGGAAGTGGGACTGTTTACTTGGATGGAAAATACCAACTTGTACTCCATGAAATGACAGGTGACTTGTGACATAGGTGGCAGCTTTTCTATTTGTTTGCTCTATCCTGAGATACAGCTGTGCAAATACAGTAGTAATATTTTCTTCCACAATACTCACTTTAAAGTCAATATAACGCTGTATGATGGCAAGTGTGACAAAATCCTTAGCAGATAAGCCAGGTAAATTTTCAAAACCTAAAGGAATATTAATCATGTCAGCATTAGCAGCATGATGAATTTATCTCAAAATACAACGATCTAAAAAAGACAACATCTTATTTATCATATAATGACATGCAAAATCTTCATCACACACACACCAGTCAGTCACTGTTTTAATGCTCAGCAGGCTTTTGGTGATGAAGAACCTATTTTATGAGTAATAAATTCACTCTGTACTATTTACTTATGTCTCCAGCGGATTCCCAATCACTTGGAAAGCCAGGATAGTACTGTATTTGCTATGCTTTTGTGCTAAGAGCTTGATCTTCCCTTAAAGCAGGCAAACAGTTGAGTCCACAGCTTACAGTTTCTAAAGAAGCAATTCAGCACAAATAGAGTTTGCTTTAGCTGTGAAGTAGCCAACAGGAGAATCCTTTACAAGGTCTCCAGTATTTTGTGTCAAAGACATGTAATAAGGGTCTTCTCCATCTTAGAGATTTGAGCCTCGAGCATAATGACTCCATCTTTTAAAAAATATTTTACAATATGTGTAAAACAATAAGGTAGAGAAGTATGGTTGCTGATTCTATGCCTTTTTTTTCCCCCTACACTAAATGTTATTTATACTTGATTTAAAAATAAACGAAAAAAACAACACAAAAACTATACAGTCTTTCAAATCTCATTCTAGACTTCATCATGCCATCTGTGTGGTAACTGGGAATGTAGCATCTATCTATTAGAGTATAATCACATCATGTTTTGAAGTTTTGAAGTTAAGACATACTATAAATAAAGACCAATTAACACCAGTTTTCTAGGTCACTGTGATACAGGCTGTCATGGAGCATGGCTACAGTAAGAGGAAGATCCTGAGAAAAGACTATAAAAATATTTCCATTTTTTTGCTCTTCACTTTCATGTAATTTCAGTACCTAACAGGAGATGCTACAATGTATATAACTAACATGAGGTATGTGAATACAAGAGAAAGCTGTAACAAAATCCCATGCCTTTTTGCTTTAATAAATTAACACTAACAAAAATTAGTAAGAACCTTGGTTACAATAGAGGAGGAACTGGCTATAGTTTATTAGAGAAACTAAGGATGTTTTCAAACCAGTTGGTTCTCTAGGTTACCCAGGGAACTGGTTGAAGCGGTTTCAGAACAATTACTGACCATCTCTGAACCTGTGGAGGATGGACTTGGAAAAACAAACATAATGCCTATTTTTAAAAGGGGAAAAGGACAAGCCAGAGAATATTGGTTCAGTCCAGTTCGTGAAAAAAAGACTGAAACAAATAATTAAACAAATAATGTTTATGCAGTTAAACGGTAACTGTGAAAACATTAATATCCAACACGAATTAGTAAAAACAAACCATGTCATTTGACCTAGATTTTGCTTACAGCCAGGTAAGAAATCTTACAGATGTGGAAGAGTTTATCATATATCTTGACTTCAGTTTAGGTTTTTAGACAAGGGTGTAATGAGTATTCACTTCAGTGTGCAAACAACATAGAATTAGGAGGGACTGTAGCATTTTGAAGGAAAATATTAGAATGCAAATTAATCTTGCTGATCTGAAAAAAATACCTAAACCCACAGAAATTAATTCAGTAAGGACAAATAAAAAATTCTAAATGTAGGAGTAGTCATCTCTACAAATCCAGGATGGTAGACAACTGTACAAGATCCTAAGTCAAAAGAGTAAACAATATCATGCCACTGTTAACATAACAATTGTCATATTAATGTCAGAATGGTTATTTACAAGATGAGTAGAGGAATGTCTATTTGGCTGTGGGGCTTCTGCTAGAGTACTGTGTTCTGTTTTGGGACACTACAGATCAAGAAGAATATGAACCCATTAGAAAGAATCAAGAAAAAAACCAATGAGAATAATTAGAAGTTATGCTACAAGAGATACTGTGTGTGGGAAATCTAATTACAGAAAATTTCAACCAAACTTTGCTTTAATTCTAGGGAAACTCTTCCTTGTGGCAGGGGAAGCAAAGTACTGCGGAAGTCTTGAATTCCTCACAAACAGGGACTTTAAAAACAGGATGAGCAGGCACCTATTAATCACAGAGTGTTGATGATGCACCTCACAGTTTCCTTTGACCTTTCTTTTTTATACTGACTTTATTGATTGCCAGTGAACAACTTCAGTTTAACAGCAACTATGACACTGACAAGGCAATTAACTTGTCTTACCTAGCTTGCACAATAATGAATAAAGTTTTGCCCGTATGTTTTCTGAAATTTCCACAATGGCAAAGCTGGGACAGCTGGCAGGCAAAGGGATGACCTCTTGCTGTTTCTGGAAGCTGCTAGCAATAGGTTGCTTCACGTCTAATAATTTTAAAATACAAAACAAGAGTGAAGAATGAAGAGGTAGTATGCTCGCAAAGCCATTAGAGGAAGTGCTATCTATATAACGAAGTATGAGGATCTTCGGCATGAAACAAAGCTACGGACATATTATTTTCTGCGACGACTCCTCCAAAAGGAGGCAATTCCATCTTTGTGGACACTATGTAAATAATTTTGATAGTTAGGCCAAAAATTTGAACATAATTTGGACCAGGAAATATTAATTAGCATGACTAAAGATTTGCAAGACCATAGCACTCTCCTTACTTCTTTTTACAATATATAAGAAAACACAGTACCGTTTGTGGAAGAAACTAAATAGTTTAACTGTCCAGCATTAGAAAAGCTGTTCAGGACACTTGTTATGGCTCTGTTCATTGCAGAACAGCTGGTTCACTCCCAGCTGATGTAGAAAATGACATCTAGTGGCCACACTGACGAAATAGATGTAAGGTATTTAGGGTTTGGTAAGAATTACAGCATAAAGCTATAAATATTGTAATTTACTTTCATCAAGATTCAGACTGCAAAAGCAAATACTATATTCATTTTACTTTATTCAGTGGAACCGTTCACAATTGCATATGCATCATAAAACTTACCAACAATCCTTCCAAATCGATCCCGTTTGACTCCTAGCTCCAACTCCTCCTGTCTCCATAACTCTATTAGAAGGTGAGCTGCAGTTTGATCTTTCTCCCCTCGCCAGGTACTGATGTGTGAAGTGGTTTTAGGGTTGTCACAAAATTCAACCAAGATTCCAAGAATTATATTGTGCAAGTTCTTTTGGTTTAACTTGGAGAAAGGAAAAAAAAAAATGTTTTAAACTGTTGAAAAGACAGTGATGTCTATCTTCAAAAAAAAAAAAAAAAACGAGGACAAATTATCTAATATGTAATCAAGTAAGTGCAAGATTTTCGTCATAACTATTTGCACAAAACTGGTGTATAAACTTGCAAATCTTTCAAGTTTCTGCAAATTTCTATAAATCAAGGAGTATGAATGGAATAGAGTGTAGGATCATGTAAGATGCGCATATCTGTGTGTAGAATTACATAACAGGTTTCGTATACATGCATCCAGGCACACATGCTGGAGAATGTACTACTACCAAGATTTATTTTCGTAAAAAACAGACTCCGAAGGCAGTGGCTGAGCAGTACCACACAGCACTTGTTCTATTTTGCGGCCAGATGTTTTAGCAGCAGCTGAGGGTAGGGAAAGGTCTGCAGCCTTGCACTGCAAGGGCATCAGAGGCTGGTGGTACGACTGACAAGAATGAGGAGGGAATGAAACAAGGGAGGTGCGTGCTTATGTTGTGAGTGGTGAAATTCCCATGCCAGCTCTATGTCCAAGACCCACAGAAGTAGCTATACATGCAAAATATGTGTACAAAGTAGCATTAAACATCAAAACTTTTAAAGCCTTGAAGTATCTACTAACTCTGCTCTCTCAATATGAAGAACTGAGGTGCTTCTCTAAACAGAGATGTCATCCAAAATAAGAGCATAGTTTGAGTTTTCTTTTTTAAAAAGTGTTTATTTTCGGTAAATTTAAAACCCTCTGTAAAATACTAAGTTTTTTTAAAAAAAGATACGTGGAAGATCTGTCCAACCATTTCTCAGCAGGTATCCTGGTATCTGATTACCTTCCTCTCTCAGGGAGTTCCACATACTGATCTTTTTGTAAGTATTATTATAGTCTTAGGAGATACTATTAAGAAAATATGCACTTTTCCATGTTGTTTTACTACTCTTTCATTCTATAACAACAATAATAAAAATACCTACTGCCAACAAATCCAGAAGGAGGAAAATGCCCTGTTTTTCAAGAAAATAATCCTCTGCAATGTAACATCCAATGACACAGGACCTTAAACAAAAATAATTTCACTGTGTAGAAACATTTTTATGCTTTAGAACATTGTACAAAGATCTCATTTATTTTATGGAATTGCATAAATATATTTGGTATGCAATATGCTTCATACCTTCAGGGATTAGAGGAATCATGTTTCACATCCCTTTTCATTTACACTAAATATACCCTACTTGACTGCTCTTTCTTCTCTTGCAGGTGGCACATCTTCTTTGTAGCAGCTCAAGAAATTTGTCAGGTTCACAGTGAATTGGATTAGAACTGAAACTAACTCAGTAAAAAAGGCTAAAATTTAGAAAGACTGTGTTCCTGATCTAGCTTGTTGCAAGGCTGCATGAATATTTCTGCTAGCAGAATCAAGGGGGTGAGACATGCAAGACTGTTTCTTCTGGCAAAGTGTTTGCTGCTCCCAACTTAAAATGATCAAACCCAGCATTCATAGTGCTATTGCTTCCTTCTCCTATTTCCTCACTTACGGCCTTTAGCACAGAAACTGAAGGGATCTCCTGCATCACAGAGTCTTTTCTCCCAGACAAACATATCATTTGGCTTTCAATGCATTTATCAACCTCTGCCTTAAAACAAATTAACTTCCGGTTATCCTCCTACGCATTGGCGTTCTCTGATAGCAATATTTTAAAAATTTCTAGCCCAATATAGCCAGTTTACAAATGCTCCTTCTTATGTTTACAGGGTGTTTAGCTAATACTGGTCTATCCTTGCCTTCTGTTTACTTCTCTGAAGTTATTTACAGACTCTAACCATACACTTCTCTTAGAAAGTCTTAGGTAACTCTGCATGTCAGGAGATCACTCTGTATGGGGAGTTAGACTGTTGTGTAGGGAGTTAGGTTGTCTTACTGAACCCCTATTTAGAAGAGAATACATGCAGAATATTGTTTATTTTGTATCTTTCTTAATCAGTCAAATTGTATGAAGGATGTTTACACATTTTAAATAGAAGAAAGGCCTATATGTGCAGAGAAAGGCCATGGTATTGTAGACCTAAAATACAAGACCTGCCATTTTTAAAGAGTCACTGCCACTAAAATATTTCTTTACTAACCACAAGCAGTCAAGTGCACTGAAGAGGAGACGTTTATGGCCTAATCCACTATATAACTTCTTTGGATCCATCTGAAGGAATGGGATAAGTGTATCAACTCCTTCATAGCTGAACAGTTCCTGTGGAAACATTAATTAAAGCAATATGTTTCTTAAATAATGTTTACTGAATAGCTACACACAAGAAAATTTAAAAAAAAATGGAAAAACCATAAATATTTATATTGTAATAAATTGGACCCACTTGTTAGAGCAGGATATATTCCTTACAATATACATACAAAAGTAGATATTTTGGGTTTTCCAGTCTGATAATCCCATTCATTAACACATTTTCATATATATTAATTTTAAAATTATGTAAATTTGCATGCAAATAGCTAAGACACTTGCTAGTGGATTTCTGAGTGATTTTGCATTTTAACTGTCACAGAAACCAGCTATCAGCCCTGACTTGTTAGTGATGAACTACAATTGACATCTGCTTTTGAATTAAAACAAATCTGTGGTATCATTAAAATGAAAATATACCATGTTTTGACATGTTCTGCAAAGTACGAGCTAGAAAGATACACACCTTTCTGTGGAGATCATTTTCACAGAGGCCAGACAAAAGAAATAATATATCAGCTTGGATTTCGAGTAGAATGGCATCTTCTTTCTCTTTGGATTTGTTTGCTGCATACTTTAGGATGTCTATAAAGAAATATATTTTACACATGTGAATGTTCCATATACAATTCAGATTTTTATTACGGCTGCTGATTTTTTTAAAAATCAAATTTACACCAATGGATTTTTTAAAGGAATCTACTTATGCTATTCAGTTTTATCTCCTGTGTTTCATAATAGCTTGCAGAAGTACAGCACTCTGATGCTGTAGTTTCATGGACTTTGCTCTTGGTGACAGAGTTAATGACAGCAGCTGGCACTGACTTCTTCCTTCCTCAGTCTCTGTACTGTGCCAGTGCAATGAATTCAGGGAACTGATCTGAATTAAGGAACTCTTAGAAAAAGGCAAAGCACTTACTGATTTGCTCTACTGTATGTCCTCACAAACATTTGTACTGACAGTGGAAATGTGGCAGAGACATAAAATTCCAACACTGCTGAGAAAATCAGCCTTGAAACCACTATGTGAAACAACTGAGGATATAATTTTTTTTATTTTTACGCTTTATATTAGAACATACTTTTGGAATTCCAAAGGATCCTTTTTTTTTTTTTTCTTTTTTTTTCTTTTTTTTTTTTTGTGCCTCTTTCAGGGTACTGGAATCTTTTTATAATTGTAAGAAAAGAACTTAGAACAGTGTGTATTGAAACTTAAAACCAAATGTAAGGGTATGTATGTGTTACTGAACAAGAAAATGGTATGAAGTGCAGGAACAGTGGTTAAACAGTTTTACTCTGCTTTTATTCTTCATAATGTTATTCATATAAAAGTACAGTGTTATTTTCTCCTACTCTAAAGAGGAGTTGTGGAAAGCAACACTATAATAGACTTCGGTAGAACATCACTCATGGCTGAAGCTCCTAGGTGCTACCACAATGAAAATAAGATGTAACAAATGCAGTATAATAAAGGGAGAAGAGGCAGCTTTCACTCTGAAATTTAACACCTAAGCTTTTACATCTGTGTGTTTTGCATAGTTCCTTCAATTCTGTCGAAGTGTAACAGAATTCAAAATCAAATCAATTACATCTTGGATTAATTTTTTTAGTTTTTCAGTAGTCAAAGGAGTAACACACAACAACCACAGCACACGAAAAAGTATGAATGTTCTTAGTGTCAACGAAAATGCACCAATTTCAGTACAGCAATATAGATTGTGCTTTACCCAATAGCTGGCTAATTGCTCCCTGGTCACACAAATTAAGGTTCACAGCATCATCATAAAGAGACACAACAGATCTCAGCACTCTCAGGCTGTAGCGCATTTGTGCAAGTTTGTTGCCACGACCACCTGTTCCATGGAAACTGTTACCTTGACCAAAGAAAGGATCTGTGGAGCAATCACAAAGAATATTTTTATTGGCAGACTGCATGTTCAGAAAAATAGTGTGTTCAGGAAAAAAAAAAGGCGTAGCAGTGTAAGTAAGCTGAAAACAAACAAATCCTTTAAGGTTAGAAAGGCTCCTTGTTTAAAACCAGCTAGTAATAAGCCTTTCTGTGTAGGGCTATACTTTTTGCATTCATAAGAAAGGTATGATTTTTGATGAACATTTAGAATTACTACAACTATTTTTTTAACCTTACTACATTAATAAGCAGTCTCCAAAACACAAAATGTCAACCTTTTGATCTCCATTAGACCCAAACGAAAAATTCTTCCTAGGAAATCTTATCAATTTTATGATAAAAACTATCCATCCCCAGAAAACTAGACCATGAATCTGGGTGCAGCTAGATAACTTTTTGCTTACCCCATATTCTTAGCTGAGGGCCACAAGCCAGCTGTAGTCTGGAAGCTGTCTTACTGTGTACCACTTTAAATTTGCATGTACCCGTTCTGCCTCCTGGCAGGAATAACTGGTCAGACCTGTTGCCACAGTCCATATATCTGAGTGGCTTCAAACATGGGCAGCACAGACGTGTGGCTGCCACGCAACTGAAGAAGCGTCAGTGTAGTGGGAGAGAGGGAATGGGGCATCAGCTTATCCTTCAGTAGAAAAAAATAATTATGGTTGTTTTTTTAGGAAAACTGCTTGAGAGAGTCCAGCGCAGAGCCACAGAGATGATTAAGGGAGTGGAGCACCTCCCTTACGAGGAAAGGCTGAGGGAGCTGGGTCTCTTTAGCTTGGAGGAGAGGAGACTGAGGGGTGACCTCATTAATGTTTATAAATATGTAAAGGGTGAGTGTCACGAGGATGGAGCCAGGCTCTTCTCGCTGACAACCAATGATAGGGCAAGGGGTACAAACTGGAACACAGGAGGTTCCACTTAAATATGAGGAGAAACTTCTTCTCAGTGAGGGTGACAAAACACTGGAACAGGCTGCCCAGGGAGGTTGTGGAGTCTCCTTCTCTGGAGACATTCAAAACCCGCCTGGACACATTCCTGTGTAGCCTCATCTAGGTGTTCCTGCTCTGGTGGAGGGATTGAACTAGATGATCTTTTGAGGTCCCTTCCAATCCCTAACATTCTGTGATTCTGTGAAAATTAGCTTCCTGAGTGACCTATTGAAAAATAATAATTCTGACTTCATGGGTTTTACATATGTCCTTTCTGTCAAAGAAAGAAAGTCCAGCTGAGTTGCGTTTTGAGATTACTATGTATGAATACCATGAGCATCTACTGACCTTGGCCTATGCACCATTCCAGAAATACAAGGAGAAGAGTATTCGCTTGACAGGACAAATATTTATCTATTAACACAGGAGCCACTGAAGCTAAAACAGCAATTGCATGAAGCTGCAATTCTTCATATTGGGCAGCAGACCAGTCATGAAATCCAGGCTTTTGATTTGGTTTTACATAACAAAGTAAAGCTGGCATCACATCACTTTCACTGAGAAGCTGCAGAGTCAAAGCAAAGAGAGAGACAGCTTACAGGTTTCATACGGAAATAAGAAAAATCTAAAGCAATGACTCAACTTTATCTGTCCTACACTAAGAAAATATTTTTTTTATTGAGACAGTATGTCATGAATGCTACAAGTAAAGGCAAACTGTTTATATTCTGTAGCATTCCCACAGACTGTGGTTTGTTAAACTTTATTATGTTCTTCATATGAATTTCAATAATGCTTTACAGTCACTTGTGAGCTAATTTTCCTAGCATGGTGTAGGTTAGTAAATTTTCTAAAATAGAAACTGTATGCTGCTTTCAAACAGTAGGACTTGGCCTGAAGCTGTGTATGAATTTTTGATCTGGAGAACTGCTGATTTCAGTCTACTGGTCTATGCCACATGGACAGCTAAATAATATTCCCGTGACTCTTTTAACCTTTTTTCCTTTTTTTTTTTCTTACTGTATCTTCTGTTCTGTCACAACTTACCTGTACAGCACATGGGTCTTTAGATAAGACTCCTATTACATTAAATAGTAACTTCTTCAGCTCGAAGTCCTCATAACCATAGGTAAGTTTAAGACCTTTTACCAAGGGGTTGGGAATTTTAACTATGAAGGAAATTGTAGATAAGTTACCAAAAAATCACCATTAAAAGTAAAAATAGTGTAATTATGCAGTATGAAATCTCTTACCTTCAGTAAATGTTGCAAGTACTATTAACAGCTTTGTAAATCCACTTTCCTAATAGGCATTCAAAAAACATACATTAATTAAAATAAATTGCAGTGAAATTAATACTTATGGTTTAATTTTAGCTTTGCTTTTTTCTTCAGAACACAGATCCTATAGCACAATAAACAGAATTTTATCAAAGAAGAGATCAACCACTTGGACACTGTACAATACTAGCTAACTACAGTCCTAAGGGAGCAAATAGTTAACTCCATGTGTCATTCAGTACAAATCTGAACTTGTATGGGGAAGTCCCAAACACATGTATTCACTGCTATAATTTACCACATATGAAAACCATATTTTTAGTTCTGTTAGAGTTGTGGTTTTTAACATGCATTTGTGGATGTGTAAATTTACACTCAGGATAATCAGTATATACCATGCGCATACTAACACACTTATATCCAACTTCAGTGCTTTTATAAGTAAGCTAACAGAAGGACAATTATGTCTAATATAACTACGGATAAAACCAAGGTCAGAGAGTGTCTACACAGCACACAAAAGGCAAAAGAGCTTTGTTTCTGAGGTGGTTAGAAGCTATGGTTACCAGGACACTGCTCTTCTTGAGCAACAAGATACATAAGGTCGGCCTCAGTACTCCAGCAAAGCCACCACAGAGCCTCTCACCAGTTCCCAAGAGGAGCAGAGCTCACAGAACACTACACAGTCATCCCCAAAGAATAGAGCCGTTCTTTAGTTTTGCAGCAGCTTTTTAGATGCATCCCCAAAAAGCTGGGCTCAGATTTGGTTGGCCTAGCTCTGCAAGTTAGCATACACCCAAATGATTTTAAAAATCAGAAAAATATTGCAAAAGTAATTTTGAAGAAAATATTGAAGCAGACAACTATATTGCCTATTAGCCTTTGTCTCTATGGTATCTATATTCTCTGTAAAAAGCCATGGCAAAGTAGTTAAATAAACAACAAAATTAAAACTTATTAATATTTTCTCCTTGCTGATTAATGTAGTACTAAATTCAGATGGAAACCAGTAAGCAATTACCAAATAGTTTTGTTCTAACACAGATATAATAATAATATCATTTTATGCTACACCTTATATATATTTTCCAGTTTACTTGTGGTGAGAAAATGATTTTCATTTTCAAAGGCTCAGATTTCTATGCTGATTTCTGAATTATGTTAAAAACAAGACTGAGTTTTCTGAAGTTGCTTGGACAGTATATTAAGAAAAAAAGAGAGAACATTCCAATGAAAATTTCTCTGGTATTATCTACAAGGCAGGATCCAATGGTAATGTTAATGTTTTGTCTACCTGATATTTATACCTGGTACCTTATCTCCGCAAGGGAAGTAAAATCTCTAGGTAGGCTGAGAATACAGAATGTAAATTAAATGTATTAATTTTTTTCCTTGCATTGAAACAATTTTTCGTCTTTGTAGCATAAGGAATTAAAATACTGTGCCCTGGTTATTTATCTTGTAGGAAAAAAATTGCCCTGTTTCTACAGCCAGATAAACAATTTGAATGTTTTAGACATCAAATGTGTTGCTGCATTAGTAAAACAGATATTTCTTAATGGTTAATGATAAAATGGAAAGCTTGAATGAAAAATCTGTAATCTTCATTACAGACTATAAAATCTATTTAGTAATACAGCCAATTGGGAAACTTTTACTCAAGTTGAGAAATTAATTCCCCGGAAATAATCCATTCCTGGACAGCCAACAGATCTGCATAAGCAGGAATTTGCTTAGTTATTCAGTATGTGTGTCACAATTTCGTTTAAAGTTATAAATCTCAACCGTAAAACAAGAGAGTAAAAGAATGTTAACATCTACAAAAAGTTAATTTCTATGCAATTTCCTCATAAAAATTCCCAAGTATTACAGCAGAATGAGTCATTTACTTTTTAGGCAAATCATGATAGTGCATTCTGGACTACATTTAACTGACTTAGTCTAAGAAAGAATTTATGTGCCTTATTAATTGGATCTAATTATTTTTTCAGCATGTTATTTAGAGCTTCTGAGCTGATTTTGGAGGACCCTGCTTGTTCCTGGTTATGAGGCATAAATACTTCACTTGAATTGGCCCATCTGAATACGGGCTACACTCCTACATCTTCAAACAACAAATGAGATTTAGTGCAAAACTCACTGTAATAGAATGGTACGTCTGAGAACCTGCACAAGAATACTGGAATTAACTCTAACTTTTGCACATGAATAGTGTTAGTGTAATTTTCAAAGTATCAAGCAAGGTCGATGCTAGTACTCCAAGCTGATGACCTTCAGATTTCAAGTCTCTTTGACATAAAGGGAAATGCAGAAGGAAAAACGGTTTCTTGCTCAACAAATCTAAGTAAAAATAAAGCACTAGAGGCAGAGTAGAACAAATATTAGAACCCCAATGTGAAAAAATACTGAGTAAATAACAGCAAAGGAGAAGTTATTAGTCTTTGGAATATAACTATTAATATTTACAATCATAGGTGCTGCAGGGTTTTCAGCTAGTAATGTAGCAATCACCAAGAGGTCATTCCGTAGCTGATGATCACAATGCCGGAAGCCATGCAGGAGAAGGTCCACAAATGCTTCTTTCAAAGCACTTAAAAGAAAGGAAATGCATTTTATCTTTTCTTTTCATATACTAATTTTATACAGCTCTAGGTATACGAATCTTCATTCAGCATCATACTTTTCAAAGCCTTAGGGTACAACTGCAAGAGAAATAGTGTACCACTAGACATCCAATTTAAGCATCCATGCAAGGTGCATCTATTACAAATTGCATCTTCCACTGTATGTGTTACAATTAATTAATAGGAAAACATAATATTTATTCAAGCATGGAACTGGATGTTGTTGAATGGTTACTGAGAAGAAATGGTCTAATTCTCAACAGTTAAACCAGTGTACATCCCTAAGAGAGAACCTGTTATTTACTCCAGCAGAGGATCTAGAACTAAGCCTTGTATATCATAGCATACAATTCCCTACTAATTTTATAACAGAAGCATTTCAACAGTGCAGTAATACTGGCCTACTGAGCCTAACATGTGTGCTCAAAAATGGTGCAATTCACTTTTTCATCATACAAATAAATAGATAGCGCTATACCTCCTGCACTGTGCAGCAGAGCACCTTAATTTCCCTCTTGCCCTGTAACAGAAACAACTGGTGGTGGATCGCTGTGCTAATGAAATACAGACAAGATTGACATGAAATAGGTTTGGAGTTGACTGGATGTGCTTTTAGCTGGACCCTGGCCACCAAGTTTATAAGCTACCTGGCAGGCACCTCTCACATCCTATATAATTTCCTGGCGTCTCACAGGCCACAGTGCTATCTAACTTGCTGAAACAGAAAAAGATGCCTAAGGGGTCTAAACCATGGGCTGCTTGGCTATGAGCTCTGATGAGGCAGTGCTTCTATTTTGGAGAATCAGATGTGTAAATACTGAAAACTTAATGAGGACTTAATGACAGACCTCAATTCCCCTTTTGTGTTTTCTCTCAATTCATTTCAAACAAAATGCTACACAATAGCAGTGCTTTAGATGTCTCCAAAATTACAGTATTAATTCATAAAATGCTTCTCTGTACTTACTGTACACATTCCAAGCTACTGAGCTGATTAACAACTTCTTCTTTTGAGGTGTTTTCTAACAGGTTCCATAGGATTTCTGAGGAGCGGAACACCAGCTGTCCTGAGGGATCAACACCATTTAGATACAAACAGAGTCTGCTGGCTGCTTGGGCCTTCATCATAAGTCCACAATTTACTCCTGAAAGTATGAAAATCTGAATAATTAATTCCCTGTAGGCCAGTAATTGTTTTAGGCATGTTCAGAGAATAAGTGATCTAAGATCAGAGGTAATGAGACTGTTGAAATAACAGTTCATACTAACCAGAGCTGGAGAGATGCTGGAGAGCTTTAAGTACCCACAACTTCTCAGTAAGATGGTTTTCAACTAATGCTAGTGACAAAACAAGAGTTTCTGCTAATCCTCCCAATTCAGCCATCTGAATTTTATAGTTTGCACTTGTTGGCTGGTAACCTGCACATACAATAGCTTCAGTTATAATGCAGTAAATATTCAGAATTTTGGTTACTTCATAAAATATTAATACTTTCTCAAGAAAGGATTGAGAACTGAGTATTATATTTCCTTAGTCCAAAAAACAATTGAAAAAAAAATTAAATAGACAGCCAGAGTTGCTTTTCTTATACCTGAGTATTAGTAGTGCCTAAAGCATATCCAACAGACTTACCCTCAAGAAGACTAAAATACTATATAAACAAACTAATTGCTTCCTAAAATTTACAGAATGAAAGAGTAAGTAGGGTTATAGAGAGGTGAAAAACCTTTTTCAGATCATGCAATAAGTTGTTGGTGCAGGATCTAGTTCTCTTCTGTAGCCTATTCACTAGAGAATTAATGCGTGAATCCAACCCAAATATGTGAATCCAACCTCTGATTTATAAGCTTGACTTTATAGTGTGCCCCTGTGTTTACTTTGCCCATGCATATGCAAATCCATATTTCATTACCGAATTACAGGGGAAGGGAAAGCATTGAGAAAAGAAATATATATTTATATATGCTAACTCATAAAAGTAAAATTTATCTTTAAAAGCTTTAAAAATATATATATCGAATGACATGAAGTGCAGGATCAAACTTTGGCAAGATTTACATAAATGCTTAGAGACGAAGAATTTGACTTTAAAAATCAGGCTGAAAAACATTCTTCACTTTTGAGATAACATGTCTTATTTTCTAAATCTGGAGGAAAATAATAAAATCTCTCAATATTTAACATTCACTTATTTTGATGGAACAATTTACAGGTATACAACTAAAGGCACAAATAGCTGCTTGCAGAATTTCAGTCTTGTTTGTAAGGTAAAAACAGATTTATATGCTTCTATATTTCTAGAATCCTGTAATGGCTGTTGCAGCTGCAGCTTCTTTAGGCCTCCTAAAATAAAGTAAAACTAGCAAGAGGACAGAGGAACGAGTGCCAGGCTACAGGAACACAGCAAGGGAGCACACTGCCATCCAGCACGTTCCCTCACCTCTGCCCTGGATCCATACTGTGACAATGTTTATCTGTAACTCAGCTGCCTATGGACCTAGTGGTGTCTCCCAGCAGGTGATCCTGTCTGTGCCCCTCTAGGAAGGAACTCATGACTGACTGTGCCTGAGAACAGCCTCTGGCACCATCATAAGGGACAAAGGAATAAATAGGAGTGGATTCTGATGACAGTTTGCATGCCTGTCCATAATACCAGAGGATCATGCTTGTGCTCACACGCAGGCATCATCAGCCTCTTTCTGCAGAGACAAGTCACACAGTTTATTCAAAGCCTATGCTCAAATGTGTCCATATAATATGAACTCGATCAAATTCAGATGGGATCAGATCTATCCCTCACTGCTTGCGAGGTTTCACACAAGTGAAACCAGAGCTGCTTCTCTCCAGGCTGCATATACAAAGTGGAAAATGACATTTCCCTTCTTATAATTCTGATCGTAACTAGTCTTTCTTCCTCCATTATCCACATTTCAGAAAACTTGTGACCACTTCACATTTTCTGGGTGCTATTTAACGCTAATCCCATAAGTGTAATAATTAATTCCTTGTACATGGATGAACTAATTTCAGATTTTGAGTAGGCATTTCTATAGAACATGTGGATTGCACATTTGCCAATGTTATATATTTAATATACGAGATACAGTAACTATAGTTATAATGAAAAATTACTCCATAGCTAATTAAAAGAGCCATTTCAAAGTGGCTGGGATCATAAACACTTGATTTCTTGTGACACTTGAAAATACTGTGCTTTACCTGGAAGTATTTTTCTTGGTAGCTCCATATTATAAAAGCTAACAACACACTTACAGATTTGTATTCTAACTTGAGAGCTTGGCACCCTCATCAAATAACCTGCCGGAAACAGAAAAAAAAAAGTAATTTACAAAGTTTATAATTTTTTTAGAAAGTAACCTTAACCCCTCTATTTACAGTACTTGGTGTGTCCTTTGGTCACATCCCGCAAAAATCTGTCATTTCATGCAAAGTTTGATTATAAAATACTCAAGGGTCTAGGACTTCTACACTGAAGAGCACAAAGGGGTCTTGTAGGAGTAATATAAGGTTAATGAAAAAGTGACCTCCTCTGCTTTATGGCTACAGACCCTTATAAGAGGGTGGATGCTATTCCGAAGTTGTGGAATTGAGAAGAAAGCTACCAGACTAGGCTGTTGTCATCATTATCATGACAGAAATTCTTCTTCTAGCAGACATGATATGACATAAATGGAACACAAAGAGAGGTTCTTTCCCACAAGAAAAAGAGAATTGCATTGAGAGCTACCAGTGCCTAGCATGGAATCTTTAAGATTTTAGTGTATTTTTGGATGTGCTACTCTAAAGAGAATCTAGAACTATCTGAAACCAGGAGGCTATTCTGCTATATATTTGGACCTCTGAAAATAAAGACTGTAAAAATATTTTTTACTCAACCATTTCAAGGATATTTTTTGTGTGTGTGTGACAGGCTGACTGTGCTACTTCTTCACCATTTAAATCTTACCATTAAGTGAGCTACCATATCACTCCTGCTTTATTCTGAATCCTTTTTGATCTACCACGCTTGCAGTATTTTCTTTGAAAATGACAAATGTGACATGCAAAATCATAAAAACACATTTTGGTACTAAGAGGTCCAATGACATTAAGATATGACTGATGCTTTTTCCTCAACAGCTCTCTTAAAAGAGATTTCTGAAAGATAAAAGCTCACGGCTCAGATGCAGCAGGAGGCTGAAGTCAGAAGCTGCTGTTCCTAGTAAGGCATGGCACTAAACTAACTTGTATTTTGCCTTTGTGATAGGTGTCAGGCTTTTAGGTTTTGAAAGTTTGAGCTGGGAGTCAGGAGTTACTGTTTCTCACTTGTTTCTTCCAGTTGGTCTCAAAGAAGTAGGAAGGATACATTTTCCCCTTATCCCAGGCTTCAGTGTTTATAGTAATAACCCAATTTCTCAGAGCAAAATGGAGTGAAACAGGCTACAGACAAGTTTAGTTCTTCAGCTGCAATGATAAAGTTATCTATCTCATGTAGCTTCTGACATTGGCACATACATAATAATTCTGCTAGCTAACCTGCAGGTTAGCTGCACAGCAAAATAAGAATGGTTTCTAATGCTAAAAAGCACAGAGGACTGAATGAATAATTGAAATAAATTACTTACATTTACTAAGGAGGTAACAAGAAATTAAAATCATGCTGATAATACAGTCAATTTTATTATGGCATAATAATAATTTTTTTGTAGTATATTATTTTACACTCACCCAGTTGTGCAATGGATTTTGAAGCTGCCACAGAGTAGCTTACTTCATCAGATGATTTCTTTTTTTGAAATGGTAACCTGAAAAATTAAAGATACTACAACTATGCTTAAAACACTGCAGAAGAACACTTTAATCAAGTCACCAGAAGAGCTCAATAGCTTTTCGTTTCTTCCTTCACTTTTTTTGCAAATAAGGACACTTTTCCCAGGACAAATACATTCTTTGCAATGCTAATTCTACACTGAAAGTTCCAGTTCCATAATCTGGCAATTGCGTTTTGGCAATTAGTGGTACACGTTCATAGATAACATTTTCATAATTCATTTTTGGTGCAAGAAGAAATATTGAATAAACAAATGTCATTTAAATGTGGAAGATTAAATCCTGGAATTTAGGCACTATCAGGCTATTACAGATCTGGACGATGCATAGACATATGCAGAGGTGGAAAAAAGGGATCAAGTCCCTAGGCAAGATCTCTTGAAATGGATAAAAATAAAACCAATAAGCTGACTCCAAATAGCCCAACCACAAATTTGTTTTTAAAAACAGGATATTAAGAAACATTCAATAACATTTGCAAAATACTCAGATATGACATAACCATGTAAGTGCTAAAAATTCTCTAACAGTAAACATTACAATATTATGCTAAGGTCTCTGCAGCTCATAGTGTAGAAGCAGCTTTCTGGTGGGTTTACCTCTGTAAACATAGACAGAGGAAAAAAAAAAGAGAGCAAATAATGGAATAAATGGGAAAAAAACAAACCAAAATAGACATTGAAAAAAAAGTGGGAAGAAGACAGGTAATCAGATGCAGTTACGAAAGAGTGGAAAATTTTACTATAGAAGTTATAGTATCTGAAAGGAAATTTTAAATAACAGCCCCTCACTCTAGTTATAGGCTTCTCTGTCATGTGAAGTGGTAGTGAATTGTGGGGGAATTTCCATAGTACAGAAATTAAACCAAAACCCAAGGGTGCAATCTTCCAAAATATATTCATTGCAGAAACCACAATTATTGCTGAACTGCAGTAAGAGACGAAAAGCCTTACTCGCAACTACATTTTATCTACTTCATATGCTCATTCTCAGTTTTGTCACGCTTCTGCCAAACACTGAAGAAAAAGAAACTTTGTGATGTCCTTTCTCATTCTCCACTGTGTGGCAGCAAAGGAAAGCAACACAATTGATGGTGCTCAGAGAACTAAAAGATTCAGCTGGGAAGTTCTATTTTTATTAAACCTAACAGATGAGAGGAAGCTAAGTAAAAACCTGTTTGAATATGTGGTTTACTATGTGACTCGTTTTCTGTCTGGCATGATTTTTCTCTTCCTTATTCTCACCAATTATAATTAAAACCAGGAGTAACTGTAGTTAAAAGGACTCCATATGTAACTTAATCAAATTATTGAGAAGGAGAAAACTACTGACAAGTGTGGATAACACCTAAATTCTATTCTACAAATAATTTAAAGTACAGTATGACAATGAAAATGCCTAAGTTCATGCTGTATGATTTTAAATTAATTATGAATCCCAAATCCTCCAGTTGTTGTGGCTCTTTCTTCCCTGCCATATGGCTTGTCATTTTGTACAGCTCACCTTCAGGGAGTGAAGTGTCTTTGTGTCACTTCAGGTTTTTAAACTCAGAGAGCTAGTTTGAAACAGCAAAACATACCTCACAGCAGGACTTAGCTGCTGAATCTTTCGAGGCCTGCAGTCCCAGAACAACTTACTCGTGCAATAAGATACCTTGGGGAATCTTGTTTCCAAGCAAGCTGGGAACAATTACCATACAGTTTTGAATGATGTAATACGTAGCTCCACAGATACTGAACTGCTAAAATGGGTCCCTTCATGCCAATAGAAATTGGACTCAAGGAAAACACAGTTCATGAAAAGGAAGGGTGATATAATAGATGCCTTGCTGATAGAGATGCCTTGTAGATAGATGCTGTATGGATATGTCAATTGCCTTTGAAAATGCACAGACATGTCAATAAGCAGCATTTAAATCTCTAAAAGAAGGGCTGAAGGGCTTACCCGCATAATTTAATAAGTTCACATAAAGGCTCAGTGAAAGCTTCTTGTTCGTTCGTTTTTTCTGCACATAGGTTAAGAATTTTGACAATTTGTGCTAAATCCTTAAGGGGCTTTTAATTTAAAGTTAAGGAAATCAGATTGTTTGTACTGCTATCAGTCAGAAGAAAAAGCTGAAAACCATATTCATCACACTTAAAAGACACAACCAAGAAAAACATGAGTCAATACTTAGGCCTTTTGAAGCAGCCCTACTTTTACAGAAGTACAACTCTTGCGAATCTGATTTAGCTTTCTTATCAGATGAACACAGTCAGTTCAGCATTGAATATATAAAAATATATAAGATGAAAAATTTTTACATCCCAGTGTCAGATTTACCTATCTAAATTCTGAGACAGCCTTGAGGTGTTTAAATTCTTTCCTGCTCTAGTCCCAAGTGACTACCTAAAGTTTGAAAATTTGGATTCAACCACATATTGAGATTATCTAACTTAGGGCAGAGGCCCAAGACCAAAATTGAACAGATCATTGAGACTGAGAAGCTACTACCATTCACTGACTCATGGAAACTGCCTGTGAGTACTTAGCCAAAAGTCAATTGTGAAGTAATGTGGTAGCTTAAATCACTGTGGCAATTAGCAGAATTGTATGAAATTAATCACATTTTTCCATATGCCCACAACCTCCCTAGTACTTTTGATTATTGGATGCCTTTCAATTTGTATTGTAAACATGAAAAAATATGAAAAACAAATCCAGGTAAATTAGCCTAACTTTATTTTTTTTTAAATGTCTCCTTACTGGAAGTCATTGTTATTTTACCTGCAGATTCTTAAGTAGTGACAATTATTATGCTTGTCTATTTTGAGTAATTATTACACTAATTACATTTTTAACACTTTCAACTACCATACAGGTGAGATCCCTCTATTGAATTCTGTAGCAAATGAATCTAGCATCCAAGAATCTTGCTAACCTACCAACCTGGCTATGCATACACAAGAAGGCAAATGATGAGGATGCATGTGGACCATCACTTCTCTCCATGTGGACCATCACTTCTCTCCATGTGGAAGCACAGAACATCATAAAATGCTTTGCTGAAAAGTCAGAGCATTATCATATATCAAACACCATGACTTCAGAATTCTACAGGGGCAAAAAAGGATACAAGCCCATTTTCAAAACGCTTGACTATCTTCTTGAGAGCTTTCAGCTGTTCTTTTTCCAAATCTTTCTTAAGTAGAGGAATGAAAAGCAGGTTTTAATTGCAGCTTGCCTTAGAACATTAAATTATCGTGTTTATCCCCTTTTAAGTTCAAATGGAAGTGGAAAACAGATTTAAAAATCACAAGGCACAATGAAATTCTGAAAGTGCTTTGCAGCAGGATTAGCTCCTTGATCAAGCCCTATTTCTAAGTACAAACTCTGTGCTATTGTAACTGAAGAGGCTTTTTAAAACAACTTTTTGTTCAAATGTTTGGGCTCATTCTCTTGCAATTCTTTGAGATTCTATGAAAGACGACCAAGAAAACCAAACCTATGTCACACATGACATAAACGTGTAAAAATCTAGATCTACGTGGCTTAAAGTGGAGCTCTGCCACCACTAGGAAACAGTCTGCAAATTCAAAGCTGAAAACAACTGAAGTGAGGGTATGTCAGGGTGTGTCAGTGACACTCAGCATTCATTCCAGCACTTCTGAGCACCCTCATGCTGGGCAAGAGCACAGCAACTTGCGGCAGGCCAGAAAGTTGTTTCAGGAATCTACAAGCCCTGAATCCTAAGGGCATTTTATCATATATATGTTACACTGTCTAGAGAAGCAGTAAACAATATCATCCAGCATATTTTTCTTCAGTCAGTACGTTTAATCTATCAGCTCTATATCAAAGGGGGGCAGAGAGAGACACATGCTGCTTCTCTGTGGGACATTAACGTAAAATGTGGCATGTTTAATCAAGTTCTTGTTTTGAGAATATAGATTATTAGTTTTTTACATCAAAAGTAACTGACAGGTTAGTGAATTTCATCTGCCAAATCTTCTTGTGGAGACCAAAAACAGTCTGTGGAAGTCCATGAAATGCTGCTCTCCTGTGTGCCTACGTGGTGATATTTATTCTTCAGCACTGAACTTCGTATGTTTCTACCTCCTTTAAAATCACCTCCCTGGAGAAATGTTAGCAGTTAACTTGGGCAATTACATAAATTCCTGACATACCTTTCAGTAACTCTGTATGTATTTCTGTTTCTCAAACTCCCAGATAAGCCAGAAATTTTGTACTTCTACTTTTCAAATGCATACACTTCTGTCTTTTTTATTTTTTTTTAAGTGCCTGTGTGAGGATTGGTTATATATATGTATCCTTTTTTCAAAAAAAAAATATAAAAGCATAACTGATACTTTTGTCTATTACAATGACCATATATAGAAGAAGTGTTCAAATACCAGAACAAAAACTTCAGCTTTGTGCTCTGTAGCCACAGCCACCGGTGCCATCTGGTTTACTTAGGGCGGACACTAAAGCAATTCTGTAAAACATTTCTCTAAGCCCCATTACTCCCTGTGTAACTTAAATAATGAGGTATTTGGCTTACTTACTGAGTCCGAATCTTCCAGCAGTTTGATGACGTGATTCAGATCCACTGATCTTAACTGTGCATCCTGGAAAAGGATGTTTTTAACCACTTTTAACTTTTTTTGTTTGGTTGTTTTTGACCGTGCTTTAAAAGTGCTTAAACCTTAAACTGTAAAAGTGCTGCGTTGAACCAACATGATTCTACCCACGGACGGGTAAATCCAGCCTGTGTGTGGGGCACGAACTGGGGCTTGTTCTCAGCCTGACGAGCGAGCCAGAGCAGGACACGGGGCAGGACACGGGGCAGGACACGGAGCAAGACACAGAGCGGGACACAGAGCGGGACACAGAGCGGGACACAGAGCGGGATACGGGGCGGGATACGGGGCAGGACACAGAGCGGGACACGGGGCGGGACACGGGGCAGGACACGGGGCAGGACACGGGGCAGGACACGGGGCAGGACACGGAGCAAGACACAGAACGGGACACAGAACGGGACACAGAACGGGACACAGAGCGGGACACAGAGCAGGACACGGGGCAGAACACGGGGCAGGACACGGGGCAGGACACAGAGCGGGACACGGGGCAGGGCACAGCAGGGCAGCGCCGGGCACAAGGCAGGGCCTCCTGGCCGGCAGGGCTGCAGGCGGCGGGGCTGGGGGTGACTCCCGGCCGACGGGGAGCTCACCTGAACGGCGCCGAGGTCCGCGCCGGCGCCCGAGCGGCTCCTGTGCCGCTCTCCGCCGCAGCGAGAGGGGCCGGGGGCAGGCGACAGCGCCGGGGAGCGGGCTGGGGAGCGGGCCGGGGACCGAGAGGGCGCCCGTGAGGCGGGGGGCTCGGCCACGGCCAGGGAGGCCATGGTCCCGCTCCGCAGCGCGGCCCGCGCCGTTGCCATGGGAGCGGGGCGGCGCCGCCTCCCGCCTCAAGGGCTCGGGCCCGCGGCGGCCTCGCGTGTGTCCGCCCGAGCCGCTCCGGGCCGGCTCCGCCTGCCGGCACCCCGCGGGGCAGGGGACAGCGGGCAGCGGCGGTGCCGCCGGCCCGTGGGCACCGCCGGGGTGTCGGGTGCCGGGCCCGCCGTGCGCCCCCCGGCCTGCGGGCCCCGGCCCTGCCCCTCCTGCCCCATTCCGGTGCTACATCTCCACACCTCTGCCGCGACACCCGTGTTTTACAGCCTCCTCCACCCCACCAGGGGTGCCATTTCGTGCCCTGTTATCAAACACTTCCTCGGCGAGAAAATAATTTCCCCACTCCCATGCAGTGCAGAGCCCGGGCTTTTCCCACTCCCGGGGAGCTGAAGGGTAGAGGCTGATGGACCCGAAACTGCTGATCATGAAAAACTCCACCGTGAGAGACCCTGACAAACCCCAGTGCAGACGGGACAGCCCTGTCTGGGGTAGCCTGGCTGTGGGGAAGAGGGGGGAAGGAATCTTTGTCTGCATAGGCTGGTACAAAATAGGTGACTAATTCCTGGAAAGTAACGAAGGCAGGGACAGAAGCATAAGGGGATTTGGATGTTTTCTACTTGCTCAGTTTTCATCCCTCAGTTTGCTGGGACACCTCTCAGCTGTGAGCACAGCTGCTCCCATGGGGATACGCGCACAACTAATGGGCGTGTGGTCATATTCTGAAATGGTGTCCCCAGGGCGGGAGTGTGGCGGAGCCCAACACCAAACTATGCGGGAACACCAGGCCCTTTGCTGGGTTTCTGCCGGGAGGAGGAGAGCTGGGTATCCAGAGGTGGCTGCAGCAAAAGGTGACACCTCCCGGTGTGCTGACAGGCACACTGCCGCCCTGCTCACTGCAGCTGCCCTTCCCGGGATCTCCATACGCTTTGGACAAGTTGCACATGTGCAACTTTGGACATGCACATATCCCAAGTCTTTGCTGGCACTGTTGATATCAACCTCAGTTTTCATTAACAAATAATTTTTAACTCCTGTGGTTTCAAAGAAATATTTGAATAAATTTATTAAATGTTAAGACAGCTGTTTGGATCTCCAGACAGCTTTTATACGAAAGGAAGTGATTGATAACAGAAATGAGAAAGAAACGTTTATGGCTCCAACTATAACACTTCTTATTTTCATTCTTCCCAGCTTGCATGCTACATCCCTATTTCATACCTGTCTTCTTCAGAAATAAGATGCATATCAGGTTTTGTACTCATGTTACACAGTTCTACTTCCATCAAAGGGAAAATACACCATACTGCATGTACCCATCCACACTCTGTATTTCATAGAAGTTCATCCTCTGTACAACTCCAAAATGACAGGAAAAATATAGCCTAGTGTAGAATGGGACTCCAATTTGGAAAATGCAGTGACCACTTTGACATCCATAACATCCTGCATTGCATTCACAGGAACACAGGTCATACAATGGCAGGACCTGTAGGACATCATGGTGCATTCGCCTTCTGCAATGATGCAGCTGCCTGTCTTGGAGCTGGTGTTTGATGCTTTTGATCAATCCCTGTAGACACATCTCTCCATTCTTCTAACCATTTTACTAGCCCTTCCATGTTCTACCTAAACATTTGTTTCTGTAAATGTTCTCAGCAGCTGTCTTGTATCTGGGCCTATGTTGGATAGAACAAGATTTTTTATTAAGCATTTGAGGTTAATTGTAACAACAATGCTTATAAGTCTGCAAGGAGTTAGTGCTGAACAAACTGGATTATATATTTTTTTGCTTGGTGCCCAGATACTTAATGAAGGTGTATGTAATCGAAGTTTTTAAGCTTATGAAAAAAAAAAGGGGCACTAAAATTTACTTTTATTCTGGCTTAAGTGGTTTTAAGTTCTGTTGCTTGTGTTTTGAATGGCAAATTTGTAGAGAACATACCTAAATTGGGCAACTTAGTCTGTAAATTATAAGCTTAGGTCACATGCCATTTGTCGGCTCACTGTTCCAAAGATCATACTGCAAAGCTCCATTTGCTCACTGTGCACCTTCTTCATAAATGAAGCTTTCAAAAACTGGGATGAAAGCTACATTGTGGAAGTTTGACTACAGGGATTCTGCTGCCTTTGGCAAATGACCATCCTCAAAAACCTGCAAACAACTCTGACAATATTTACTTAACAGTTTTCTACCCCAAACAGGCTTATATTATATTTTTATCACATACACCTCTTCGGTAACAAATAATATTCAAGACATCGAGGCTACAGTACCTTACTTCTGAGAGTACTAATTCACATGTATCAAATATTAAGTCTTACAAACACTAAGAAATATGTTTAAAAAGAAGACTTGATCTAGAGAGGATTTCTGTTTTGACTAAGGACAAACTCTTTTGGTGTAAAGAGACATTTCAGCAAACTCTATTCTTTAGGTAAAATTAAATTTCATAAAACGACAGGACTGCGTAATCGAATGTGTAGTACACGGCTGTGTGTTAGAAGATCAAGGTTCCATATCTAGGTCTGCCACTATCTCCCGTTGACTTTGCTGAGTGAATTATTTCCTCTACCACTCTGTATTTGCTGTTTTACAAATTAGCTTGCAAGCTTTTGAAGGACTATTATTCAGTACAAGATACACCTTACAAGTGCTGCAATGGGGCTCTTCAGGCCTACCCAAGTCATGTCCTTTCCTTGGCTGTACTGAACCTGTGGACTTTTTCCAAAAATCTGTAGACGTTTTCCAAAGTCACCTGCACTGTTTATCAAATATGACACTGAGCTCTTTATAGTACAGAAATCAGAGTCTTTCTAAGAATCAGTCTGTTGACTCCTTGTCTTCCTTTTCATTCTCGTTTCTTTTTTTTTTGGTCAGCAGGAAGGGAAAAAGAAGGGGGGGTATAGGAACAGGATAGTGCAGAACCGTCCTGCCAGACTTCCTGTGTCTGATATCCCCAGAAAAAAGAAAAGACTCGTGAAGTGGCTGGCAGTAAACTCAACCTTAAAAACCTGTAAAGTCAACAGAGCTTCCATCATCTGGATTTACCTGCCTATACTATTAAAACACAGTGTTCAGGTCCAATAGATTGGAGGGGTACTTTCAAGTTGATCTTTAGTATTCTAAGGAAATGCAATAAGTCAGAGTAGACAGCACTTAATTTTGTACAGTACGAAGTACAGCTGGACAAAGGTGTAAGTTCGGGGCCCCAGCGGCTAGCATTGTATCAGCACTGAGTGAAACAAGCACTGCAATACAGAGAAACAGGGTGAGATTTAAAATAAAAAACCCTAAGGAAAGACAGATCTCAAGGACCAAAATGTTACTCTTACATCAGGCATGGCACAAATAGGTATTAAATATTTTGAACTCTAAAAATACCTAAATTCCATTTGGGAATCTAGAAAGGCTATGTAACAATGTGAAAGCAACACAAACCCTGCCAGCTTCACTCACTCATGCATCTTGACATGTCTGAACTGAGAACAGTTTATGCTGCTGACCTCTAGTTAAGCAGGATTTCACCTCTCATGTATTCTTTGCCTCTTTCCTCTTACGTTGGCACAAGCCTCTTTGAAAAAAGTTATATACTTCCAAATGAAGGACTGCAAAGTGGTTCACCTGTTTTTCTCATTTGAACAGTAATGCTTTCTCTCACATACACAGCCAAACAGGAAGAGTGTCTCCACCTGGCAAACTTACTTGTGCCTAGCAGTCTCATTTTGCCAAACTTTGTTGACTTAAAAGTGGACTGAATATATGCAGACAGTACTGTAGTGTTCACTCTCTGTTCTGAAAACACGGAGAGTATCTTACAGCAGGAGATGGGATATAGCTTTCCAGTGTGTCTGTGTGAAATATGTGTTATCCAGCCACTGCAAAAGAAACAAACTGCCCTTCAGAAGTTTTTTAAGAACACACATTCAAGTTTTACCTCTCAGAGAAAATGTTCATCAGAGCACACATGTATTATAAAGAAAAGCAAGATAAAATTTATCACGTACAAGCACAGAAGAAAAAGCCAAATATCTGACATTGACTTTTTATTGATTTTTTGTGTAAAACACAGTCTATGGAAAAATAGATAAAAGCATTACTAATAATTTATAATAGCCCTGTTCAGAGAGACAGCACAAACAAATTGACAAACACAACTACAAAGAATATATTGCACATGGGAGACATATGCTCACTGCAAGACACTGCCAGCATGGCATGAGGAACAACACATAATGATAGAGATCATTGTTCAAGTCAGTTCAATATGTCATTAATTTTAAAGGCTGTAATCTAATTAATTCAAGCAGTATCATATCATGATACAATATCAGTACTGCAACATTACTCATTACATTGATAGAAAATACTACAGGGTGAATAGGCAAGAAATCAAAAATTTGTGTATTAGGAGATGCACTGTCTGAAAAGAGCTATGCATATGCATCCATTACCACTGCATATATGAAAATATCATACTGAAAAACTACCTAATTTTTATGCACCTGATATATCTAACTTTCAAAGGAAATCTTCATGTTCAGAGGAAAGATGGTTCCTAACTATATTCATATGTGTGAAATTTATAGCCACTTGGAAACTCATTGCTTTACATTAATACTTTCCCTTAGTGCTAGTTGGGCAGCATGTATAGCTAATCACATATAGACACACACACACAATTTTATAGGCAATTAATGCCAAATAAAAATACAAATGTATTTTCTCACGTTGGCACTTCATATAATGCACAATGTTGGAACAAAAAGTTAAATGAGGCACCAGTTCACAGTAACCATTACCACAAGCTAGATATGCAAAGAACTTGCAAAACAATTACAAAGTCATTAATCTCTAAATAATTCAAGAACATGAGAATTAACTTGTACATAGTTGCCACAGTTAATAGAATTGTAAGATAAAATTAATGACACATATGGAATCTGAAATAGAACTGTATTTTAGACAATGTTAAGAAAATACCTTAATATCCATAGAAACAAATAATCTGTTGCTAAATACAGAGGTCTCCATTTTCGAACATGATGTATACTGTTCTGTATTATATATTAAGCGCTATTTTTTTACTGAACAGTAATGAAGATAAATGAAGTTTATTTCATTATTCATTTTTCATTAGGCAGTAAGTAATTTATATAAAGCTACACAAAAATATTTTTATAGCAGGCTATTCCTCAAAATATATATTTATTCTCCTAAGTAACTAAAACATCTAAATGAATTTAGTTGTTTCTATTCAGGCAATTGAAACTGAACTTGTAGCCTCAGGTCTTTTTCCAACGAGAAATCCTCATGTGAGTTCTTCTATAGAAATCAATGCTTTTGATCACATGAATAAAGATTCCTTATGTGACTAAACATGTGCATGATATGATACATAATGTATAGTAAATGCATGAGTGTCATTTTACTTTCAGACTTAACAGTGTTTCGTTAGAGTGAATGGCCCTTGAAGAACACTACAAAGTATTAAATCACAAGTCAACTTATTATTCCAGTTAGAAGCTACAGGGCCTAATGGGAAACCATATGTCATTTTGTAGCACAAATATTTCACAAAATGTTTTTATATATTGGATCTAAAAATATCATCTATTTATTAATACTTCAATATTTCAGTCTTTCAAGTAACTTATAAAATCAAACCACATTTTTAACTTTCTACACACACAGTTTGAAAAAAGAAACAACACAACATTATTCTCTCCAGACACCTTTGGCAGTTCAAAATTTAACAGTTTAAACATTCTTGAATAAATTTAATTATGAAATAACTTTTTGCATAGGAAAGAGGGCCAATGCATTTCTGTATATACTGTCAGTGGTTGCATTACAGTACAACATATATGGACTTTGATAGTAATTTTCAATTGTACAGTATCTTAGGTCTGCATCAAACAAATTATATAATTGTAGGGAACACGAACGTTAATTACCTATTCTATAGAAGTGTAGAATTACTATAAAATAATAGCAGCATATTTTATTTTGAAATATAATCAGATTGTCAACAGTAATGGTTTCTGCCCCAAATTTCTTCAGAGGTACGAAATTCTGCTCTCAGTTATACCATCCCATTCTAGTGAGTTTAATCAGGTTTCACGCACAGGACTGGGGCAGAATGTAGCATAGTAATGTAATTAATAGTAATGTAATTAATAGTAATGTAATTAAGAACAACAAACATGAACTCTTCAGATTTAGGCTGGTGTAACTGGAGGCAGAGCTTGAGTCTAAATTCTCTAGTTCCGTTGAACTGTTGTTTTCATTACAGAGATAATGAGATTTACAGGACTAGTGATGTTTAAGGATAAATTCAAGCTTAAGCCCTGTATATCTCTGATGTATCACATTGATGACAAATTCTTACAAAGTAATAAATAAGTAGTGCAGGTTCAGCTAAGAAAGTCAAAAGGTCCTAAACAGTGCAAATACAGATAAGAAAAATGCAATTTCATACAAGAAAATTAGGACAAATTACACATTCTGATTCACTGAAATAAAGGTTTTGCTAATTAAGCAAGAGTAGCTGGAAGGTATGAGTTGAGTTTGGCTATTTTGTTAGAGAAGATTAGAACCTGACAAAGCAGTAGTAATAAATAATTGTGAATGTTCTTTTGAATCTCACAGGAAATGCAAATGTCAAGTTTTAGAGATAAATTCATTTTTAAGTATAAGAATAATAATTTTGTTTCTCAAAAATTCAGGCATATCCCAGAAACACTTGTTGTAAAAGTAAGACTTTTATATAAAAATAGAAGATTGGATTTACACAAAAAGATAATAAGAATTTAAGACAGACTCTGGGAAATTCATACATAATAACAGAAACTCCAGTGTAGAAACATATAGAACATGAGTGTTGTGATGCTTCCCTGTTGTACCAACATACTGGAAGTTTCACAGTGAAAATGGATTTTTATTGTTGTAGATTTCTCAGCTTGTTTTGTTTTAAAACAATTCCTGATATTTCAAAATCATTCCAAAATCAATAACTACGTGCGTGCAGACATATCTGCGTTTCTATACATGTAAAACACTGTTTTGAATTTTCATTATATGATGTATAGAAATAAAGAGATGCTGAAGGTCTAAAATCCTATGTGATACTTTGAAAACACTGACCCTGTTAGTACAATATCATTTGCTTACAAGATGTACAATTATACCATCATTGAAACTGATTTTGCATATTCAAATGAAGAAATGGTGTAAAACCACACACAAATAAATATACTGTACATGTGCAATACATCATTACGAATTAATATAAGTTGTTTCAAAACCTGATTATTTCCTAAATTATTCACTCTATTAGTCTATATCCTGAATTCACTAACCCAGAAATGTGGTTTTAATAAAAGCAATACTGCCCAGAAAATGTGATATTAATAAGTAGCACTCTGACACATATGCTCTAAGTCAAAAAAATATCTGGAATGCATGGTTATAATAAAATACTCTTGTGATATAACTGTGCAAAGGAGCATTTAAAATTTCTGATTTCATAATCATCTGCCCTCTGTAATTCAAACCGAAAATATTTTGTAGTTATCTAAAGGAGTAGTCTTCTAATTATAAATTTCTCATAGGTTGGTTAAGAGCTCGTACTACATGCCAAGCAAGCCCGCAGTGACTTTACTCATTCTTTAACTAATCTCCTAAAAATAGAAGTTTATGACAAAAAAACAACCAACCAACCAAAAACCCCAACAACCCAAATGTCTAGAACAGTGCTAACAAATATTAGTCTATCATCACATCACAGTTATCCTTTCCGGAGAGAGATGTGGATGAGACCCGCTTGCTTCTTCTATAACATCGCTTTTCTCCCATCCTCTTCGAATTCTCCTCAGCTTCCTACTTACACATGGCAAAAGTAAAATGATCTTACCTAGAATTACAATGGAAGGCAGAACAAGGGCAAGAACAAAATTTGGTGGTGTATAAAATCTGTAGTACTCTTCTTCAAAAGCTCTTTTCCATCCATAAATCAGTACATGGAAAGTACTTATGAGCAGAGCAACATATCCAAGTGTAGACTTTGAAAAAAGAGAAAAGAGGAAAAAAAAAGAAGAGATAATAGTACTTGGTCCTTCATCTGACAGCTCTAACCCATTACTCTAACATTTCTACTAGACATCATGTTAAAATCTTACTTATACACTATCTTGAATCACCAATATGTGGTTTTAAGTTCTCATGTGCTGAAAACTACAGACTGAACGCTGATTTACAACATCTCTCTCCTAGCATCTATAGCCCTTAGGCAAAGCTGAAATGCAGATGTTTGCCCAAATTCTAAGTAATGGAAGTCAACTTCAGGATATGTATGCGAATAAGGAACAATCCCAGTGAAGTTGCTGGAACAACATCAGTTGTGACTGGAAGTTAAGTCCTCCGTTTCTAAACTAGGAGGGTAGATCACTTCCAATATTCATGATTATGGAACAGTGCAATTCTGCTGGAAGCGATCTGGGCCCATCACTTGAGATTTTTATCAGTCTGAGAGGTGCAGTTTGCTTCTTCCCCACAATAGCCTGCATCCTCTTGTCCAGTTAGCACAAATCATCCCTTGCCTTTCTCCAGCAGCTGTTGCCTCCTGATTAATGGACTGCAGGACTTGGGCACAAGGCAATGATGCAGTTTATCATGAACAGGTAGTGCTGGATGAAACGTGAAGTAGTAGGTTTCCACCTCTTCTCATGCAATCTAGAGCATGCCACAGAAGGTGGTGCCAATAAGGGTCATTCACCATTTCTGTGAATCTGGCTTTTAAGAACCCTGTAGTTGTATTGCTCTGCAGACTTGAGTTAAATGTATTAACCTTGACTTTCCCAAACCATGGTAAAAAAAGACTACTATGCTTTGAATTCTGATGGTGATCAAATGAAGAAAAACTCTTTTGGGCCAAAAACGATGTAATGACTAAGTTGGCTAGGAAACATTTGCAGAAAATCACTGAAACAGAAAATTAATATTAAGAATGGTAACTGACTACCAAGTTTTGTTTTAATTCCAGTAAACAGAGAGGCAAAGAAAAATGCAGCCTAATGGTCTATAATAATAAGTGAAAGAATTAGTTCTTTCTACTTCAAGATTAACCAGTTTCTGGGGAAAGGAGAATGTCTGAGCTAATACCATTTGCAAGGATTCATGATTATAACAGTATAAAAAGGAAAATACTTTTGTTAATTTCTAGAGATTAGTACCATGTTTTTTAACTTGCCAATATTTATGCATTTTTGCCAATGGTTTCAGAGCCATGTTGGCACATTTTAGATATGCCGCACTCTTTTTTATAAAAGAATAATTTTCTGCCAAAATATTCCACAAGAGACAGAACAATTAGATAGCCACTTGTGGATATGAAAATGGCATATGCACTATCTGAATGGAAGTTCTGGTAAGAAATTTGGACAGTAAACAATACTATCAAACCTGATGCTTGAATATGTTATTGCAGATTTTTGCTGGTGTGACTGTCCTGAATTCAGTGCTGTTACATCACTGCCAGCAGAGAAAGGGCACAAGTGAATCATATCCCTCATTTCTTCATCAGGCTTACTGATGAGAACTATAACAATTCCTGAAGAAGAAACAGGAAGGAAATGTTATACAGACTCTTCCCAAATTTTTTTTAAAAATGAATGCTTATTTAAATTTCATCTGCAAACTACAGTTTTGAGACATGTATGTATATCTTTCTATCTAATGGTCAAAATGGAAGCTAAGAAGTCCATCAGTACATCTATCAGTACATTTCAAACTAACAGCACAAGGACAAGAAAAACATATGATGTATCTCTATTAGGTTGGGTTTTTTTTCCCTGTGGAAAGTTGCCATATGTTTCTTTGAAGGGTTGGTAGGGCATGTGCTAGTATGTACTGGACCATTTCAACCACTCACATAAAAATCTGACAACAAAGACACTCCTATAGGAGCTTCTGTCAGCTACTGATGGTATTTTCTTCTACCAGGCCCTCAATTGCCCTATTTTTGTGCTATACTTTTGACAGTAATAATACCACATAGCTAGAAAGAGGATGTTCTCTACACAACTTAGCATTCTGCAGTCTCTGGTTTGTTCAGTCAGGGCAGATCTGCACTAGAAAGTTCCATTAAGAGCATTTATCCCAGCTTGCAGCTACTGACAATGGCTTTTCCAGAAGTAGACACAAGATTGGCTGCCTTTGCTGCCTACGTAAAACCCCACTGCAGGAGGCTGTGTCAGTACAAAACTTCTGTGTTTTATTATAAAGACTTGATTTTTCTGTATCTGCAAATGTTCAAAGGCTACAGCAATGGCTGTACAGTAACAACACAAGGAAACTCAGAACTGACTGAAGCAGTCTTGGACAAAAAGACATCAATCAGCGCAGGAAAAGGCACTGCTGGGCAGCTGAATGGTAAAAATAATATCAGCTGGTAGCACTGGATCATGCTACAAATCCTGGCCAGCAGTAGCAGCAGAAAGCCATATTCCAAAGTTGACCACCCCTAAGGATGCTAACATAAGAGGTGTTTCAATCATTGAGAAATAAATTATAATTGTGCTGTGGAAGTTATTAATTGCTAGAAAGCAATCTGTTTAATACTGGAAAGGTGAGAGAGCTGCTGTCATTCAGGTATGCAAGGTTATTTTCTTCTGCACAGGTTTATGACTTGACAATGTGTAGAAGGGAATATGGGGATTAAAGACAATGGATTTCTTGAAATGTAGTTGTGCTTCAGATGGAATATACATACTGTATTTCTGTCATCCTTTCCTGGCTTCTTAAGACAGAAAAAGAAAGGGATGAATATGTCTACGAGAGCTGGAAGATCACTTACGCAAATATTATCACAGGGAGGCCAGGAGAGGCATGGGATGCTAACTTCTTTAAGAGCAGAGGACCTTTGAAAGCAGCAAGAAGGGATACTTGTCCTTCACTGGTAAATTCACATTGGTGACTGAGTAGCAATTTCAGCTGTAAGAGTCATGGGAACCCCCTGCCTAGGCTCTAGGATGGCTGCTGGGAAAAGGGGAAGAACATCTTCAGTTACTTTGCTTCCTTATTTTCCGTAATACTGTGTTTCCTGGAAGCTGAGTAATAGATTAGCACATTTCCTATGGACCCCCTGATCTTTTAGTTTTTCTCTGAGTCTTGCCTGTTTTGTTTCTTTTCCTTCCTGATCAAAGACAGTTTTTGTAGCTAACGTGGGAGATTGTCAGCCAAGGCCACTAGACAAACTGGCATTGTTTGGGGGAAAAAAAAAAAGTGTTAGAGGAGTGCAAAAGATGCATGAGAAAAATCCCTAAAATGCTACCAGGAAGATGTACATCTAAAGAGACACAAATCTGCTGTGAGACAAAAATGCTTCAGGAATTTTTACCTTCACAATGGTCAAGTAGTTCCAAGCGATTTATATATACAAAAGGTATTTTCCAAAGCCTTTGTTTATGCAAGGTATACTTCAGATTCCCCAGTAACAGGATATTGCTAAACTTACAAACATGCTGTAGCAATTCTGACTGGATTCTTACTCATAAACTTGCTAAATGCTCAGGCCTCATTCTTATTTACTCTGGGGGAAAAGTATCCTACTCTTGTGGGATAACCAAGGCAAGGCAGCCCTTCCTCGAAGTGTGTGCACACAAAAAAAATTAGTAATACTGCCTCCAAAAAACTTTACGATTGTGCTAGCAGACAAAAAGAATGTTCACAAAAAGATCAGCTTCATACTGTGTAAGTGCCAGATTTGCACTGATTTTTGCTAAAAAACATAAAGCTCGGCTTTCAAAGCTGTTCTGCTTTGTCCATTGCCACTTTGGGTGATGTGCTTTGGACTTAAACTCTTAGACTGGAAAACAAAAGCAGTAGTATTTTATGCTTACATTATACATTCATAGTTTAACTTTCTCCAGAAGACTGAAGGACCTGGTGCATCGTTGCTTGCAGACAACATTCTCCATTTTCATGTATTTTATATGAACACTCAAGGACTGGTTTCAATAAATGTCTATTTCTGTTTGCAGTGTGTTGGTTTAGGCTAGTTATTCTCCCTGCTCTGACAAAATACGTATTATTTTTTCTTTCTTGCCCTTGTCTATCTTTTTCCTTTCTAAACATATTTGGATAAAGAGCAAAGAAGAGTACTGAAGTGGTGTTTAAGAAAAATGATGTATTGGTTTATCAGCCCCAGCTTCTTCCCTGCCTCTGTCTTTAGCAAGCTCCAACTCTGTGTCATGGCAAGATGCCCACAAGGTTCCATGCTAGGTTTCCATCATCTAGGATCTCCTACTGAGCAAAGTCTTCATCACTCTCTGGTTCTGTGGCTCCTCCATCTGGATGTTATGAGTGTTTATCTTGGAATCATGATGAAGTAATCACATGTTTGTTTTGTACAGTGTACTGTACTGCAGCAACTCCAAGTTTTCTGCTGGTCTCTTAGCTCCTGGTAGAGCTGACACAGGAACTTCCTTTTGCATCACTGTTCAACCTTCTCATATCTCACTTCATTCATATTCATAGTCTGAGGGAATGAGTGGAACCTGCACTGCTTCTCCTCTCAAACAACTTTTCCCTTGATCAAGCATGCTGGAATTTTTGGGGCTGCTGACAGCTGTTTTGTGAAACCAGGCTGGGTAAGCTGGAGGCACCTCCAAAATAAATGGAGATATCAAAGACAGCAATGATTTCTGGGCAAAAACATTCACAATCGGCATTCTTTACAGTATTACAAAGACTGTGGTAGAGGTCTGTTTGAATCACTGTAGCTACGGGAGATGCTGCTTGGGGCTTGGTCTACTGGTACAAGAATAGAAAATAGTCCATAGTGTATATGTTAATAATTACTTAAACCTAAACTCAGATTTTCCTAGTAGGACTCAAGACTGAGTATGTTTTAGTGGTAAAACTCCTTAGAGGAGGCCAGACTCTTGTTTTGGTCAAACTGTATTTAATAAGATGAGCAAGCAATAGTATGTTGTTCTCAGTGGGAAGTCCTGAGTTGAAAAACTGGCCAAGTGTGCCAGTGATGAGTGTGACTGATTCTTCATCTGTCAGATGCAAAACAAGTTCAGCAATTATTGTGGCAAATCATTTGAGATTCACGACTAAAGCTAGAGACATGCTGCTTTTCCCAGTTAAAAAAAGCAGCACTGAGATGATGGGCTAGTAGTTCCATCTGGAATATGGTGTCCAGTTCTGGGCCCCTCAGTTCAAGAAGGACAGGGAACTGGAGAGAGTCCAGTGTAGGGCAACAAAGATGATTGAGTGGAGCACCTCCCTTATGAGGAGAGGCTGAGGGAGCTGGGTCTCTTTAGCTTGGAGAAGAGGAGACTGAGGGGTGACCTCATTAATGTTTATAAATATATAAAGGACAAGTGTCACGAAGATGGAGCCAGGCTCTTCTCGGTGACAACCAATGATAAGACAAGGGGCAATGGGTACAAACTGGAACACAGGAGGTTCCACTTAAATATGAGAAGAAACTTCTTCTCAGTGAGGGTGACAGAACACTGGAACAGGCTGCCCAGGGGGGTTGTGGAGTCTCCTTCTCTGGAGACATTCAAAACCTGCCTGGACACATTCCTGTGTAACCTTATCTGGGTGTTCCTGCTCCAGCGGGGGGATTGGACTAGATGATCTTTTGAGGTCCCTTCCAATCCCTAACATTCTGTGATTCTGTGATTCCACTGCGACTTGGAGAGGATTGAGAAAATTAAGTTCAAATTCACTTCATTGTATTGCACTTCAGTAGAAGAAAAATAGACAGCAAGTATTATGATGTTTTATCTGTTCTACCTGCACACTGGGTATGATGAAGCTTGTGCAGAAATGCAGACTCCTTTTACTCTAGTGAGGAATCACTGAAAGTCCGTTTTCTGATTGAATAAAGCAAGAGGACTTTTTTGAAGGATAAATAACTAAATGAAGAACAACTTACATCCTGAGAAGTAATTAATGACAAAGTAAAGTACCTTTAATGATCATTAACTTTAAGGAAATTTTTAGTAGTTCAATATTTTTTGTGATGAAAAAATTGTAAATAGTCATAATTAATTACCAATACAAGTTCTCTTCAGCATGTAATGCAGAATCAACTCTAACATAACTCCAGAGGAGACAACTTGTTCACAATCAAATTCCTCAAAATACTAACAGATGATTCATGCAAGTTCATAATTATTTAAATTTGGAACTATTTTGACTTTATTTACAGTGGAAATAACTGCAGTAAACATGACATAATAAAAAATGCCCTTGTAGACACATCATTATGTGATCATTGTGTGGATTTTGACACACTCACACAAGCCTGAACTTTGGAAATTTTAGTAAGGAAAAATAAGATACAAATGCTGGGTTTGTGGCTAGAAGTCATTATTGGATAAAGGCATCATCTCACTCATGAGTGAATATGTATTTTGCCCTTTTGCATTAACGTTTTACATCACCCAACAGCAGTACTATTGTCCCTGCACAGAGAACTCTAGGTGGCAGGGTTGGTGTAACAATACAAAATGGGTATTTACTCCCTCTGAAGGCTCTAAACTATGAGCCAGAAAAAACAGTTCTGTTAAGAGAACTCTAATTTGAAACATTTTTCAGCAAAATTTTGGAGGCCTACCTGGAGTGTTCCATTGACAGAAACCCTAGGGGAATGGAAGACATTACTTACAGACAGAAGACCTCTGGCAACTACAGCCAAAGTGTTCCCCATCCACCCCCTTTAAAACGTCTGTAAATTATGAAGTGCAACTCAAGTTCTGAACAGTAAAGTCTGTGCCTGTGTTCTGAAGGTAGGAATTTGTAAACAGTGACGGGCCTAAGAATTAGGCAACATTATTACAGTGGATATGTTGAAAAACCATTAATCAGAAAATACCAAGATAGGACTAGAGTACTGAATCCAAAGTCAGAGAACAAAACAAACCAAAAAACTGCATGTACACACTTAGGAAATTTATCACAAGACTGAATCCTAATAAAATTTCTTATTGCTGACTGCTCCCTAGAACTAATGGCAATTTTGTTTGGAAGCAAACATTAAGCTGTTTATTAAAGCCTGTATTTCTCAGTATTTTATGCTGGTTAGGTCCGCCTGTAGTAGATGTTTATCTGAGGAAGGAGGGAAGCAGAATGGATGCCAGGACCTGGAAAAGCTTTTGTGTTTAATAAACAAAGCTTTATATTTTACTAATAGGTATTTTCAGCTAAAGGAATAACACAGTTGAGAACTGTATTAATTCCCACACAGTGGAGGGAAGCAAAACTAAATCAATGACACCATGGTTGTCAGAGAGCTGTGCAATAAAAATCCTGCAGGACAAATTAAGCCTTCAATTTTAACAGTTGTGTGCATCTACATATAGTAATATCTCAGCAGTATCATTGCCTTTAGCAAGCGTGTCCAAATTTATCTAATTTGAATTTAGTAAGAAATTCTAACAATGGAAAAGGAACAGATTAGTGCTCATTTGCTCTTAGTTGTGTTGGTTAAGACCAAGAAGTGTAAAATGCAAATTCCTATTCTAACGCTCATGAAGTGCTTAATGTGCCTTTGTGTTAACTTATCTGCCAAGTAAAGATACATTGTTTTTATTAACTGGCGAGGGCGGGGAGAAGCTCTTATGTTGTGAAGTGTTCTTCTTCATCATCATCACCATGATCATCATCATCATAATCAAGGAATTCTTATTAACAACAAAATCCTCTTATTTAAAAAGTAACTCACCTGAATAAAACTGAACTCCCTCCAGTTTAAGGAACTGTTTACTGAAGGGATGGAAGTTACTGCCAGCAAAGAAAGCAAACCAAGACTCATTATTCCAAAGGAGATATACATTTCAATCCGCCACACCTCTTCTTCATTCCAAGAATTTTCAACATTTGCATGAACCTGATGAAAGAGCACAAAGGAAGCACTTTATTCTACACGATACTAAAAATATCAACAGAAGTTATTTAGCTGAGTCTACAGTCACAGGACAACTATAAAAAGGAGTCACATTTCAGAGCTTTCCCCATGTCTTGCAGAAAACCAACTATTTCCTTACCATTGGCATTGGCTCTTGTTAGATTAAAAATACATTAAACATTGAAACTTAGACGAGTTCTTAAAAGAAAATATAACATTATATACTATTTAGAACAATTATGCTATAAAACCACATAAATCTGCACATTCCTATGTGCTGTAGAAAAGTAGCTCTGTTTTTCAGACCCTGGAAACTTAAATTCTGTAACATAAACTGGGTAAAAGCCATAATTTGTTTTTAGTTTGTTACATTTAGAAATAGTTTAGCATCATTTCCTGTTTTGCTTCAGCTCCCTATGTTGAGTACAAGGTATTTTGCCTCTTTCACTGTTGACATCCGATACATTGAAGAACTGTTCTCATTGGAGAGCTTTACCAGAAAAAAAACTACTCGTGTCGCTAATGATTGGATATTCAATTATTTTTCCACTTTCAGGTGAACTATTGTGACATGGCATGTCTTGAAACAGGTTCAGTAGAAATATTAGCAAGTGAGAGTTTTAAAATGTTATTAAAACCAAGATAATTTCTCAGTAAAAGTATCAATGGATCCTTTACTAATACCGAGTGTGAGCAATTACAGTTTCTTGCTGCCTTTTATAGTTTTGCTCTTCCTGCCTTTCTCTTAAGTTAAATTTTTCATGCTAGCTCTTTTAGAATTTGTGGACCCAATCCTCATTAATTTGTTCCATTTGACTTCCTGAGTTTGCTTTTCTTTCTGTTCAATCATATCTCTCTTTCCTGCAGATTTTATGTGCTGAATGGCAATGCTGCTTTTCTGGCAATGCTGTTTTTCTACCACTTTAAAGGTGACAATAAGCTACCCCACTGACAGGAGCATCAGACCCTCTTTCAAAGAATGACAGATTTGACAAACATCGTTTCAGGTTTATGCAAGACCCATTGCTCCTGGGAACTGAGAGTCAATTTCTATTGCCTGCAATAGATTATGTACACAGCAGTTTTAATGAATAAGCTATTTCTACCACTGGTCCAAAATGATACGAAGTAACGGTATTTTCATTTTGTAAACATAGATGTATCTGTAAGCATTATTACAGTATCTACCCTTATATTTTTTTCACACTTGTAAATTCACTTATGATATACATACTTCCCCCATATGTTAAGTATACATAGAGAGGAACACACCTCAGAAACTCAGAATTTTCCTGCTGTTGCTCTTATCCTGTCTATCCTACATTCTCCTTATGTATGTTACTATCAGGGATTTAAGGAGGACACCTCCTTGATTCTCCATACCACAGAAACTTGACTGCAGCTTGACCAAGAAGGTGATCACAACACACAAGTGTTTCTTTTAGTCCCTCTTCTGACTTGGCACTAGCTATACATAAGACAACCCACAACATTCTCCACTGAAAACAGTGGAACATATTAAGAAAATATATATATTGTATTCATGAGCCATATGCGTACAGCCAAGGCATTTTTGGCTTACTGAACTAAAGACTGGCTTACCTGTTGATATGCCATATTGAGGAACAAGTATCGCTCCGACCTCCTCATAGGTAAGCAGAGGCTGTACACCACATGCACTGTTGCAAAGAAAAAACTGAGCAGTCCAAGCTGCTTTCGACACTGGAGCCAGTTGTCCAGCCAAGGTGGAAATCGCCTATACTTAGTGCCAGAGTGAAGCTGATAAGCAGCTGCAATAAGTCCTGATAAATACACTAGAGAAAGTAAAGTGATTGCAACAATTGGTAGAGTCTTGTTCACGATCTCAATGGGGATCTTGTAGAAGTCACTCTGCTGATTTCTCACATATGGATGGATTACATCTCTAATGAAGGAATAGATGAAGAAAAATGTTGCCAGGCTAATTGCAATCACTACAGGCCCCTTCCACAGAGTGAACAGCTGCAGAGGTAAGTTTTCAATCTCCCTTGAAGATGACAATGCTCCCAAATCAACAGGAATAAAACTGAGCTGACGGGCAAGCTCAATAACTTGATGGCGAGCCTGAACATTGTTACTGCATATATAGACCTGTTGGGAAAGTCATGTGAATTGTCAGTAGTCAGAGAAAAAGACTCAAAGGTTAAAAACCCAACCAACCAGCCAAACAAAACAACCCCCAAAAAACCCACAAAAAGTCTTGAGGGCCTCCAGGACAAAACCACAGCACTACTGCTAAAAGGGTAAATTGTTATCCCAGTTTATATCACCAAGATGAGAATGAAACCACGTACAAATCCAGTCAAAGTGAAAATATGCACACTGACTCAGCAACAAAGTGACCAAAATAAAATTGGCTTTTTCTTGGAGTTAATAACAAGCTAATGAGGGATGCCCTGGTAATCTGCCCCTCAAATAAAATGTCTACAGGACCGGATTGAACCTGAAATAATGGCTAAAAGCATTTCAGAAAATCATGAGTCTTTCAAAAACACTGGAATCTTGAATGATGACTATAAACCAGCTGTAGCCTAAACAGAATGCAAAGCAGAGAACTGTGTAACCTCTCTAGGTATAACAAGTTTAGCTTAATTTCACAATCCAGATTGCTACAAAAATTGAATGTTTAACAGAAAAGACAAAAAACTAGCCACCAAATATGAACTCCTTCTAAAGACCAGTTATTACACAGTGAAAGAAATGCACTGCTATGAAGTACTTTAAAGTTTCTTTAAAAGTTACAGTGGGCTATAGTTTGCCCAACACTGTTTGCTGATCATGTGCATTAGAGCACACATGATCAGTTTTGACAGAAGTTAATTACTTATAGCACAGTGCTATTCTGAAGGAGGATAAAAAAATAGTACAGTGAGGTTATTTTTAAAATTATGCTAATTCTATTTCAGTTTCATTCCATTTAAAAATCTACCTGAAGTACCAGAAATCTCAGTTTAGTCTCCAATAGTCACATTACACTGGTCATTTCGCGTGCATTTCCCAGAGTCCATAAAGCCATGAAGGACTGGGTTCTTGCATAGGCTTAAATCCTTTGTATCACTTCAGCAAAGCATGAAAACGATAAAGCTGCCTTTTCTATATGCAGGATGGATTTAGGGAACACACTAGGAAGGAATTTGAACATGATGTTCCCAAGCAGTTCTGGATCAAATGAATGATCACTTAGAAACATATGTGCCTCCTTCTGTTTCCTCATATTTATGATCTTGGAGCATTCTAAAACCTACTTAATTTCTTTCATTCACTTCTTTGTTACATTGAATCCAAGCATTTTTAGAACAGCTGACTCCTGAGACCTGGGATCAGGACCTCAGATTTCTGTGCATCTCTTTCAGTAGTTCACTCTGTGTAAACCAATTGTGAAACTGAAATACACGGGGAAAGACTGCTTCTATCCTTGCATAGAGCATAAAGATAAAAATTAACATATTTCCTACAGAAGACTCTAAAACCCAACTCCTCTTCTCTGTCTGTAGTCATCTAAAGGTCAGTTGTCTAGTCAAGACTAGTATCCACACTTCCTCTGCAATCTTTAAAGATAAACAGGCACCCCAGGGGACAATTTGGACCACTTCATATGTCTTACAGTGGATGAACTAGACTCTGAAAGTTTAATTGGCTACTAAAACTTAAACTAAATGCCCAACTTTTTAGGCACGTTAATTCAGGCAGGATGAATCTAATGAGATCTGGCTGCTTACATTCAGTTCCTGTCATTTTCATCTCACACACAAGTGAAGTTAATACAAACATAAGATTTACCTGTCTGCTGGCATCCTTTGGTCCTAACTGCAGTGACCAAGCTGAAACAACATTGAATCCTTTGACAATCAGGGAATCTGGGAAAAGTGATGCCAAATACTCTGCATTGGAGTCAGGATATTGGTCTACTCTTGTATTATTGCTGACATCAATCAGAATTTTACCAGCGAGTAAATGCTTGAGGTCCCACAAAGAAGCATAATGTTCTCTGTGCATAGCTACAAAAACGATGTTTGTTTTTGCTACTGCATCTTCGTGGTCAGTAACATCAACCACATGGGGAAAAAACTCGGCAGCAATTTTAGGGTTTCTGCTTCCTACAACCACGTGGTACCCACATCTGATTAGTCTAATTGTCAAGGACTTAGCAAAGTCTCCACTTCCAATTATGCCTATTGTGATCTTACTGGCATCCTTAATGCCATTGGCAACATTTGGCAGAAAAGCTTCATTGAGGTTCTTCGGACTTCCCATCATAGAGATTGATTCCATACTTCCAAGACACCAAACCTACAAGTATTTCTTCTGGAAAAAAAAAAAAAAAAGCAGAAAGCAACAGAAAGAAAAATGCAGCATCATAAAACGTTACAAGGCATCAGAATCCATAAACACCTCTGGGAGCAAAATACATGGTTCTAAGTTTCATGTTATATTTTCTCCTTAATGAAGCATGGACTAATCAATTTTGTCTTGCAATGTGTCACTAATACAAGGAGAAACATAAAATACTTCAAGCACTTCAATAATACAGTCACAGAAGTAAATGATACTTTTCACATCTTCTCCTATTCCCTGTCTTCCACTGCCCCAGAATACTGGACCACAACACAACCTTGTGCTCCTAAAACTAATGGTCAATGGAATGACGAGGAGAAACGTGTAAGGAAAACTGGGTAATTATGGAAAATATTAGAAGGTAGAGACAGTTGGTCTGTGGCTGGCACAAGGACTGTGAGTTCATGGCAGCTGAACTGCATTGAAAGCTTATGCAAGTTATTATCATGGTATCCTATATTGGCCAGGAAGGAATGGATGCCAAAGTCTCAAAGCTGCAAAGGTCATGGCTGTCACCATGACACAGACATCCATCTGACATACTCACCTGTCAGCCAGGAAATTGGGCAGCACTTATAGATCCAGTGGCAAAGACAATAAGGGAAATTTGTCCAGGCCTATTCATGAGATCACTAAGGACACTGCTAGGTCAGACTGCTAGGTCTGGCCATGGATGTATAAGGATTAACTGTGGGTGCAAAGGTAAAGGATT
This sequence comes from Caloenas nicobarica, assembly GCF_036013445.1. NCBI lineage: Eukaryota > Metazoa > Chordata > Aves > Columbiformes > Columbidae > Caloenas > Caloenas nicobarica. The sequence goes on along the minus strand of NC_088246.1, from coordinate 24,486,647 downwards.
CAAGGCCATGGGTTGCAAATATGCCTAACAGAATTTTTCTGACAAGGCAGAGAAGATAAATCCTGGAGACAAACACACAGGACAGTGTTCCACAAAAATCTAATGGCAGGAAGAGATAGACTTCATGCAGTAATAAAAGCGAAGAGAATCATAGGACTCAAACTCAGTGCAGTAAGAAAGGCTTTGAAGAAGAGCAGAGGCTAAGGTTCACAGAAAATTTAAAGAAATACTGCTAGAGTTTTAGAGAGAAGAGGTCACAGAACTGCAGTAAAGCTGTAACAAGGACATAAAAATCCACAAAACAACTCCTGGGAAGGAAGACTTCATATGAAACCACAACTATGACATAAGTGGTTCTGCACTGTAGAACAGGAATGAGTTCCGAAAATGAAGGAAGCAATGAGGAAAGACAGGATAAGAAGGACAAAAGAGAAACCATGAGGTTGCTCTCTTGGGAGCAATCAAGAATAGACCACATAGAAAGGAGGAGCTGAACAAACCATCTTCCTGAGCCACCAACCAAGAGCTGATATGATGGTGACTAATCACCAGTGGGGGACTTCACCCAGCCATCAGCTAGGAATACAGTATGGGTGGTAAACAACCTCCCACAATTAAAAGTAGCTTTGTGTTTCAGAAGCTGGAGGAAGCTACTAGAAAAATGGGCACCTTTCATTTCAGCATTGACTAGAAGGCAAGAACTCACTGAAACTGGACAGACTCTAAGGACAGAAAGCAGTATGTGAAAGTGACCACAAAGTCAGTGGATTCTAACAGTGAATCTTTCTGGCAGAGGCAGACCATGTAGATTTTTATGTATGCACTGAAAAAAGTCTTTCTTACCACATGACCTGAAATGTATCTAACACATGACCAAAGTACCAGTATTTCCTGTACCATGACAGTTCTCATCCAGGAACATAATGAGAATAGCTGTATTTTGATCAGGTAAGAGATATACATCAACTGGATATGACAGAACACGTATGCATTCGCCATGAGAGGCCCATTTCAGTTCATGTCACATGACGTGAAGGTGCTACAAAACTTTGGGAAAGAAATGGAACCATGATGAGGAAATGGGCTGCCAGCACCATTTAACCACACTGCAGACTCCTTTCAGTTCTAGTCCAAAGGATCCTTAGGAGAATGGGCATAGAGGATCTGGACATGATGAATTGCTCTGGTGATGTCAATGTCAGTAGTGTGTGAGGAACAGAATAAAACTAACAGACTTCATAAAAACCCCCCAGGGAATAGGTAGACATGACTCTTGGGCAAATAATCTAAGATTTGGAAGAGATCAGAGAGTTGGCAGCTACTGCAAGGGACTACATTAAATGGGCAACAGCAATTCAGAGGAAAAAAGAGTATATAAGACTGCTCTAACTGCATCAGGAGAGCTTTAATGACCTGAAAAATCACAAAAAGAGTAAAAAGAAAAAAAAAAAGGGAAGGGTGTGTATGCATGCCTAATGACCAGCATAAATAGACGCTGCTATCATGTAGGGATGAAATCAGAACAGCAACAGTGCAGAAACGAGTTGCAACTAGTGAAGGACAAAGAGTAACAAGAAAAGGTCCCATAAATACAATAAAAGACAAAAGACAAGGTTTATAACTTTAGAGGAAAAGGAACAAATTATAGGTGAAACAAAATAGCATACAATGTTAAATATTTCCTTTCAGCCCTCAGAAGAACGATTAATTGTGAATAGATATTTAATGACATTCCTTTTACGGGGGGACAGAAGGTGAGGTCAAAGTGGAAAAAGGTTAAGAGTAAAGGATAAGGTTAAATATAAGATAAAGATTTTCAAGTCAGCAGACACTTATGAAATCCACCCTTGATACTTAAAATGCTGATTGAAGTGACACCTCGAGAACTCTTGAGAGGACAAGAGAGGCAGAATAGTACATACCTCTAAAAGAGGGGAGGAGGAGGACTGAGGAAAGCAAACACTTAGCCTAACTTCAGCCTCTGGACAGATTTTACATCAAGTTACTGAACAATCAATTCGTAAACAGTCAGATGGGAAGCAGATGATAAGTAGCAAAGGTGGGTTGTTCAGGAACAGACTGCAACAAAATCAACTTTCATTTACAAAATATCTGGCTTCACAGATATAAAAAATAGTAGGAGCGATATAAACTTGACATTTGCCCTTAGATAAGCTAAGAAAACACCACAGAGCTATGTCAGCCAGGTGACACAGACGTGACAACCTGCTCTTGGATATCAACTGTTGGAGGAGAAAAATGAGTAGAAAGCTGGGCAGTCACTGAATCTGTGACCAGCCGCTCGGGCGGGAACTCACCGGGCGCGGGCTGAGGCCGCCGCGCGGGGCCGGCCGGACGCCGGGTGCAGGCCGGCACCCCAGGGGCAGGGCGGTGGGCGGCCGGGCGATGCCAGTATCTACCCCAGAGGAGCTCGGCGGGGCCCAGGTCCTGGCCGGCATCTCCAGCTGCAACGACAACATCGTCCGTGACAAGAGCGGCGACCCCACCGCCCGGCCGGTCGCCGCCGCGGCCGCCTCCGTGTCCCCGGGCAGAGCGGGGGCAGCGCTGCCAGGCCCGGCCGCCGCGGGGCGGAGGGTCCTCGGCTCCGCGCCACCGCCAGGCAGCGGGCGCCCGTCCCGGCTGCCGGGCCGCACCCGGCCCCGCTGCCTGACCCGCTCTGGGGGCCCTCGCCACCGCCAGGCCCGCCAGAGCCTGCCCGGAGATGGGGCAGCCGCGGCGGGAGCCAGGGCACGGGGCAGCGGTGGGCACGGCTGGGCCTGAGGAGGCGCCCGGCGGCGACGCGGCCCCTCCGCTCCGGCCTCGGCGCCGCTCACCTCATACCGCCCGGCAGCAGGACCAGCACCGCCGCAACTCCTCCTGAGGCTCCGGCCCCGCAATGGCGGGCGGGCGGGAGGGCGGCGCCTCTCTCCTGCCGCTGTGACCCGCCCGCTGCGGCCGCTCCGACACCGCGGCCGGGGGCAGCAGCGCGCGCCCGCCGGGGCTCGGCCTTGTGTGCGGAGCGAGGGGCGCGCGGCCGGCCCCGCCCCGCCCCGCCCTGCCCCGCCCCCTGCGCGCCGGACACGTCCCCTCACACTCCGCTCCAGCCCCGGACCCTGCCGGTGCCCAGGCGAGCTCACGGCCTTGAGGGCACAACACACCCCTCCTCTGCCCGGGCCCTGCCGGGACTCTGCTGCTCTGGCCCAGGTTTGTTCTTCAGCACCAACCCTCCTCCGGCTGCTCTTCCTCTTTCTCTGCTGGCAGAACGGTGCTGCTGGCCCTCAACCGGTGCCGGCTGCAGGGCCATGGGTGAGGATCAGGCTCACGGAATCACAGAATAGTTTGGGTTGGAAGGGACCTTCAAAGCTCATCTAGTCCAACCCCCGTGCAACGAGCCGGGACATCTTCAACTAGATCAGGTTGCTCAGAGCCTCGTCCAGCCTGGCCTGGAATGTCTCCAGGGATGGGGCATCTGCCACCTCTCCGGGCAACCTGGGCCAGTGTTTCACCACCCTCATTGTAAAATGGATGTTGGGTGTCCCTGTGGCCCAGGTTGGCTTCCCTGGGTACGGGTAGCGGAGAGATCGCTCCCCATGTTTGCTGTGTACCTGGTGTACTCTGTGTAGTTGGGAGTTACGCTCTGATTTCAGTGTTATACAGGATGAGAGGACATACAGGATTCACCCACATAAAAATGAAGCTAAACCCCAAGATCTGACTTGCGTGTTGCTTGGCCAAGGGCATTTCCAGTTGAAGACAAATTGAGCTTTTTCCTGAAAAACTATAGCTTCTGATTTTAACATTTTCTGATTTACCAAACAAATTCCATCTTTCATTAAGCTATGCTGTATATATAACAATATGTAACCCTCAATCGTTTGTTTAACACATGTAAAACTGACCAACACATATGATGTTGTATGGTGCTCGTGCTGCAGCAAAAAACACATGCACAAATGATTGAAAAGGAGCCATATGATCTCAGAAACACTGAACATACCTGTTTTCATCCTTTGTGGGTGGATGCTGACTTGTTTCTGTAGTGCATGAACTGAGGACTTATGCAGAATGAGCCATATAAACAATCCAAACATTTGTTTCAAAGTATCACAAACAACCATGGTGTAGAATTTGAAAAGAGGGCTGAAAATTTTTTCTGTTGAAGTTCAGAAGCCATCCCCCCCAATTATTAAATAAGTCATTTTCCTGACATTGAAAACATATATTTTTAAAGTATTTATTAATTTGGTAAACAGGTGCACAGAAAACCTACTGCCTGGTTTTCCAAAATGCATTTTCTACTTTCAGATAGTGAGGACTGGGTTGACACTCCACAGAAGTCAATGGAAACGTGAGACCATTGACAGACTACTCAGAAATGCCCTTTCCATTGTGAGAACTAGCATTTCAGCCCTTCAGTTTCTTGTTGTAATATTCTTCTTTTCTTCGCTATTGATTCAAAAGTTGTTGTCCTAGGCTTGTTTTTTTTTGTAGCCAGTACAGCTACAGTAGTACAAGTTCAAAACTTTCAGTACAACCAACAAATGTATCAAAAGAAAAAAGCAGAAAATTCTTTTCTACATTTTGTGGCTGATTTTCCTTATATGCTACTTTATGTGACTCTTATAGCCAGAAGAGTATTTACATTAAAATTGACCTATTTAGTCATGAGACTAACTCACGCACGTCAAATTGATAGTGCATCATACGTAATGTGAGTAGTGATGATCCTATAATTCTTGATTTATTTGAACTATAGCCTTAATAAGAAGGCTGTAAATCTGCATATTTGTGGTTGTTTTCCTGTGGGATTTTTTTTATATTATTACTGCAGCATAAAGTCTTGAATAGAAGATTCAGACCTTTAGGAGATGATGCATTAGAGGAGTGGGCTTTTTTCTTACGCAGGCAGTATGGCTAATGATCCTTGAATTCTGATACCCGTTTCTTGTTCAGCTGTTTGGCCTGCAATTGCTCACTAGCTATGTCTTGCACGTGAAAACGACACAGGTTCGGTCTTTCAGCCTGTGCTATGTACAGTGTGCCAGGTCTGACCCTTGTCTTTCATGCCTAACCCACCTGGGGTCCCACAGATGTCATTCAGTGTCCTATGTCTCCTATATTGTTCATTTCTTATCCAGTAGTTTCTCCTTTTGCTATGTGCAAACCTCCCCAGCTTTAGCCTTTGTGTGCAGGGGCAGATGAGGAAACTTTTGAGTCATGGTCGTTTACCAGCGTGTTGAACAGACACCACTAACATGATATCTGGTACATTTAAAAATGAAATCAAGGCAGTTTGGAGGATTTCACTTGATCCTATATTTTCCTTGCACCTTTTTGAGGTCTTGCAGTTTGAGTATTCTCATTTGGAATAGGGACTAAAGCGACTACAGCCTCACTTCCATTGCTGTGTAACTGATCCATTCGAGCAGGAGATGCATAAAGAGGCCTCTGTTTTGCATGGATTTTACCAAGAGAGCAAGGGTATATACATGCCTTTTATATACTTAAACTCTCCACAAAATTGGACCACGTCTCTTTAGTGAGATGATGAAATTGGATAGTTACTTTTTCTCAAATTATATACAAAAATCTCTGGGCAACATAATTCTCAGATATCCTGTTAAAGGGTTATCTTAAACAATCTGTTAAAAAAGGAGATTATTTTCTCTTAGCAGGTGTTTTTCTTTCTTTAGCAAAGTCCAGGGCAGCATTATTTTTTCTTCCCTTAAGGGATGGAACATAACAAAGGAGTTTCCAATTGGCAAATGGAAACAGATATCCTGCTTCTTCCTCTTGGCAAGAGGAAAGCAAAGCCCCAGGGATTTCCCCATGGAAAGAGAGTGAAAACAAACACATAAAAATTTGCTTCCTATCAGGGCAACAAACCCAAATACAATTATTTCTGGCATACTACCCTCAACACAGTTAATTTTGTAACTTAGCAGAAAAATACAATATTTCCCAGCCAGGAACATTCAAGCCAACCAATTTTTTTCGTATGGCAGCCTGCAATTACTCTAAAAATAAAACTTAGACCTCTTACCCATTCTTTATAAAAACAAATGGATCTGAGAGATTTGGAAAATTGAAACCTATTTTTACCTTTTTTTTTGGTAGAAACAAATTGTACTTTTGTTCCTTATTTCTTTCTGATTTCTTAATTAATCTGATATCATTGTTTACTTGAAAAGATGTTGGTTTTTAAAAAAGATAGTCTTTAAAAAAATGCAGCCTAACCACTAACTAAACAAAGAACAAAAATGAATGGTAAATACCTCAAAATATCTTCCCTTCCTTCATTCTTTGGATTTCGTCAATTTGTGGTGTTCCCTTTTTGCTGTCCACGTATCACTATTTCCTTTAGACCCTCTAGGTTCTGAATTTGAGTACTTAAAAGCAAGGAAAGAAGGACAAACTGAAACAGGTAAACAAAAACATTTTGATATTCTTTTGAGGAGAAAAACAACAAGAGAGGAGAGGAGAGGAGAGGAGAGGAGAAGACAGGACAGGAGAGGCCAGGAGAGGACAGGAGAGGAGAGAAAAAGGAAAGGAAAAAAAAGAGAAAGATAGAATGAAGGGAAGAGAAGGAAACCCTTTACAGAGCACAATGAATACACTGTAGTTGAGAAATTCTAGAAAATCATGCGAAAAAAGACAGAGTATCTCCTTCTTCCCAAGAAGAATTACAAATTGAGGGCAATTCAACCAAAACAGAGGACCTCCACAAAACAAACACACAAACAAACCCAAAGCACCTAAAAGTACAGGACATCCAGGCTTACAATTCTATTTCTAAGGCAATCCAAGTAGAAAAACAGTGAGGACTTTTTCTGCTTTTATGATCTAGTAAATTAATTTTAGTCACCAGAAAGAAGCTGAAGGAAGGAAACCTCTCCTAGCTTTCCCTGACTATGGTTTTCCATAGCTATTGTTGAAGCCCAGTTAAGGGGTTTCAGGACCTTTGTCCTTGGCTTTGTGTGGAGCACAAGGTCATGTACGACCTTCCTATTTCTCCCTATAACTCTGAAACAACATTTGCTTTGTGGTGTAAGTTACAGAAGGTCGGAATATTTCGTCTTGGTTTGTGGCTGCTCATCTAAGAAGGCATCTACAAAGTGAGACAGTAGGTTCTAAAGGTGTGATATTGTGCCTGCAATAACTGTTGGACCTAAAGCCAGGGGGAAAATAGATTATTTTTATAATACAAGCAATTGAATCCAGAGCAAAACTTTCAGTCAGTTGACTTGTTAATGAAGAACAGACATACATCCTTCCTAGGGAAGCATGGATATTGCAAAAATGAAAAACTAATTTAAAAGACAATAATATAGGGTGTTTCAAAAAGATGGACCCAACTTGAAATCACACTGCTTTGAAATTGGGTCCATCTTTTTGAAACTCCCTGTACTTGCCTGGATACTAAAGTATCTGAGGAACGCACAGGCTAGATTGCAGCCTGACCACCATTTGACAGCCTAAGACTTAATGTATTTGTTTTACTAACAGGATTTTAACTCTCTGAGTTCAAATTTTGTTCCAAAGCTGCAGACCACAGGTTTTTCTTGAGAGCAGAAGCAAAATGAAAAGTAATGAAGATCACAGTGTGTTATATGTAGTGTCATGGTTGTGAAAATGTATAAATATATCGTTTAACATATAAAATATTTGCAACCTTCTTATTACATGTACCTTGTCATAGGTTAGGTCTTCAGTTTATCCTGAACATTTGGTTTCACTGAATGGGACCATGCCAGCTATTTAAAATGTTCCATGACAAATAAAAATGAACCAGTGATAATTCAACAGCAACTTAGCACTGTGAGAGGAAAATCTGTATCTTTATGGAGCAATGAAATACTAATTCTATTCCCAGTCCTGTGGAGATTTATGTAGCTAGTTCCACAGAAATGAGCTGAGGCCAGTGAGTTGCTACAGAGCCCAAGAGATAAGCAGTTCTTTTCAGGATCATGGCAATAGCTTTTTCTTCAGGATTTAAGTTCTCTTTCCCAACACATTTGTTTTCCAGCTGTAAAACTTAAAGGAGTGTATCAGTCTGAGATTTCCTCTCTAAGTACAGGAATGTAACAATCACCCTACTTGATTAGCCTGTCTAACCTATTAGTACCTGTTCAAGAGCAGCAAAAGAAAATGCTATTTAAGGAGAGCATGCAAGCCTGGCTGCTGTATTTTGTACTCTCCTCCCAAATATCTATTTGTCTTAGTGATGTCATAGGGTACATGCCTGCAAAGTCCTTTGTAGTTTCTGAATTTTTCTGACCCTCTTTTGAACCTGCTGATGCTGTTTGCTTCCACAGCTCTCCACGGCAGCAAGCTATGACCACTGCATAAAGATGCACTTCCTTAATCAGTTGTAAACTGATCTCCTACTCATTTCATTGAATCCTCCCTCATCCTGGTAAGGTGGATTTGGTGAAAAACAGTTCTGTGTTTATCTTACTCACCATCTTCAAGATTTTATAAACCTTGATTTTATCCACTTTCACCTTTGTCTCTCATCTGAAGAACTCCACCTTGTTAGTCTCTCCTTGTAAAGCAGCTGCTCCATACCTTGGTCATCTGAGATGCTCTTCTCTGTATTGTCAGGTTAAGTGATCAAAGGATAATCATGGTGAATGCAAAGACCCAAAGAGAGTCAGAGGAGCAGTAACAGGCAAAGGAACCACAGCAAGGTAATCAGTGAAGCTGAAGCCAAACTGCCAACTGCCAAGACAAACCAGGGAGAATGACCAGATCATTGTCCCTGGGATGAAACCCGCCAAGGTGATCAACAGAAGAAACTCTTTCCCCTGAAGTGTAATGCAAAATAAAGAGGTGCTTTCCTAAAAGGATGAGGGACTTGTTATGGTATGCAAGGGGAAGAGAATTGTATGAAAATTTTTATGGGCAATTTTAAGGGGATTGTGAGAATGTGAAAGACTTACTGTAGGATGTTTAGGGAAAGGACCAAAGGTGGAGAAAGGTAGAGATCAAGGTGGATCAGGGATGAATAAGAAAGAGAAATCAAAGGGAAAATTGCATCAAAAGGGCCACTCAGTACATGATACACCCCCCGCCTCTTCCATCTTCCAAACTTTTTGTAGGCTCGCAGTTTTCCCCTGCTTTATTCACTCACCCTCACATCATTTTAGTATTAATAGTTAAGTATATCCCATTCCCACTTACCCTATGTACTTAATTTTCCTCTTCCTCACCACTGGCATGCCTCACCACCAATTTTCCCTTATTCTTTTACACCTTGGTGTCAGAAACGTGAAAGGACCCAATTATATGGAAGAGTTTTCAGGTGGGAACTTAGAAATAACTAAGCAATCATAGGATGTTAAAACAGGGCTGAATGCAACTTGGCAGTTGGTGAGGAGGAAATTTCATGGCTCAGCTGCTGTGTTGTGATATAGAGTGCTCCAGACCAGGCTCTGGTAATGGAGAAATGGCAATAAATTTTAGTGCTGTTCCCTTGATAAGGCTGGCTTGATGGAGGGTACATGGCAGAATAGAGTCCATCCCAAACAGTGAAGAAGGTGAACAATTTATTGGTAATTGTGTCAAGGAAAAGGCAGACCTGAAATATTTATGTGACTGCAGGGGACAAATGTGACTCTGAATAGCTCAGTAAAAGTCCCATTGATTTCACTAGGAATTTTGCCTCTGCATGAACTAAATGGTGAGGATTAAATATTTGCAAGAGAATAGTGGTATCAGAACAAGGATAAAACTGAAGTTGTTAGGAATTACTTTTCTGAATATAGTCTGATGCACCATCTAATTCTCTGGTTTCAGTTAGTTTCTTATTTTGCCTAACTAATGTTTAAGAGTGGCTTAGCTTCACGGGGTCTTACATAAATGTTTTCCTTCATTTAGCACAACATTCTATACACTTTACCAGGAAGTAAAGCAGCCATGTCTTCTTCACTATAAGCACAATTTATTTGAAGATAACTCAGTTTGTATTTAGGTTGTTAGGAAAAGTGCAGCAATATCTTTGACTCATGTCTCCGTAGCTTCAGAAACAGTATGTTCTTCATCTATAATAAAATTGTAGGGCTACATCTCAGAGAATAATTCCTCCACATCACAGAACCACTTCTAACCTTGCTGGTGTTCATACATATCAGTGGAATCTGGACAGATTTCCCCAGAAATGCCTCAAATGGTATTTCAGGGATGGCGAAGTGGTTGCATCTTCGTAGGTTTTGCAGGCCAAACTCTGCACACACCTGGGCTCTTTGTGTTAGTTCATTTCACTCCCCAGCTCCACGTGGATAACCAACGGTCCCTCCCACCCCCTCTTTCAAAGATTCACTGCAGTTTTTTCAGACTCCTTCCCTTCTGTCATTCACTCGCCCTCCATTTCACCCATCTCCCTGACTAAGGATTTCCATTCCCTACTATCATGATGATGTTGCATTCATCTCATTCAGTATTCTCTACCTACTTATTTTTCCCTGTTAACATCCATTGGGCTCCTTTACTTCTTCTTATAAGAAAATCTGAGTGCTTGCAGTGTCTCCTTTCCTCTTTGTCCCAGATCTCCAATTGTCCTGTTCCTTCCCATTCCATGTTAATGCCTCTTTGCATAGCTTCATAGTCGCAGCCTTCCTGCCATAGAATAGCCTTTTGTCGGTCATTAATTATCTGGGAATAAATAATTTAGGATGTTCGTATCCTTGTGAAAGTACTAAGTCTATTTCAAATTAGAAGGCACAAGAGAAAGCCATCATTTTAATTATGAGTGTCATCAAACAATTGTTATGCTGCTAAATTGTTGCAGAGATGCCTGAGGTGCCCTGCAAACAGCTGATTTTTTCCCCTTTCTGGCTTTTTTTGAATGGATGAATGAATGAATGAATGAGATGCATTGTTCAGAAGTAGGGCCTGGTATATGCACAGGTACAGGTGGAGAGGCAAGAGAGAAATGCCATTCAGTTGTACATGTGACTCACAGGACTGGAGAAAAGGCAGAGAAAAAATTAGAGATGGGCTATGTGGCCATTCCTCAAGTCCAGCAATAAGATACTTCTCAGTATTTCAAGTAATGGAGACATTAATGTGGAAAACTCTTTTTTCAGTAGAGTATCTCCCAACAAAACAGTGTGAGCATGCATATAGACTGCACATGACTGCAAACTACAAGATTGACTTGTCCAGTTCAAAACCCCCACACTTGCCTCACTTCTTTTTTTAATAGTGAGCGCAAAAGATGAAATTTAAGGACCAAATACTCCCATCAATAGCACTGGTAGTATTCTAGCAGTCCCATAGGAACTACATGTCTTTAGCAAAGTCAGAGATATGGCGTATTTATCTCAGCAATACACTGTCATGCTACAAAGATGAAATATACATAAAAAGAAACAAACAAAAAAAAGTCAAAACAACTGTATCTTCTGTTGCATCATCTTTATTGGAAGTAGCTGTGGTCTTCTTTTTTATAAGTGTATAGAGTTTGGTTCCTCGACTTGTTTTATTTATTTTCATTTGAAAATCTCAAAGAACTTATTATACATACTAAATTAGCCTCACCACACCCATACAAATGTTACATTCAATCTATGAAAAAGTTTAAGCAATGATGCAAAAGTTAAACCCTGCTGCAACTGAGTTCAATGAGATTTTTTTAAAGGAGTCCAAGGTCTCACCAAAAGAAATTATTTTGCCATCAGCAACAGGGCACACTGATGGTATCAAGAAAACCTGGCTCTACTGAAAAAAATCAGTGGCAATGATCAGCCATTTCCAGACACAGTGACTACAGGAGACTACATTCTTCAGGGGTGGATCCAGTATGCTTTCAAATTTCAAAAATCTTCTTGTTTTGTTTTGTTCTTTTAAATGATTCTTTTAATGCCATTTTAGGAAAATCGGATTAAAAGAAATGAGTCTGGATTTCAAAAAAGGTTAACATAACATTTCACCTTATCAAGGGACACTACTAGAAACTAAGGATGTAGCAGAAAAGAAGGGAAGACGTGAGCTCATCGTCTCTGCAAATGAAGCCACAGTCACATAGAGGTCAGTCAGTTTTGTATGTTTTTCAGTCACAATTTCTAGGACACATTTTTGCCTACTGATTCATGGAAAACTAAGAACATGACAAATAAGTGAAGCAATGAAACATTCCTGCTACTGAAAAGGGATGAAATAACTTGCGTTTTGAATTTTAGGAGTACTTTGAACCATGCAGTTTAAGCTGGTTTTAGTTAAGCTGCCCCTTTATGCCATTCCTCTTCCTGTCCTTCCTGCTGGCATATGTGCATGGCTGTGAGGTGAATCAGTGCCGTGTATGGATCTGGCTGAACCATTCTTTTCTCTGCATTACTTTTCATCTGGATCCAGTTCCTTGGGCTGATTAACTTCACAGCTTTGAACACTTGCAGGACTGTGAGAACAGAGAAGAGTGGCCAAAGGGAGGGACTGCTTACAGTAAATGCTGCTGTCAACGGGAATTTACATTAAACCACAGCCAGCACAGCACTGGCTCTGGCTTCCTGAGCACTGACTGTTGATACCACTTCTTGGGAATAGCATTCTGGGATCTAGCAACCCCAGGTAAACTTGGCATAAAATTCCTCAAGTCCCTTCAAAAATTTATGAGTATCTCTCCAGAGTTTCAATTCTATGTCTTTGACTTAAATACACCCAAGACATATAACAACTGAAGTACTTTGCAGGCTTTGTAGAGGCATTGCAAAACCACTTACACTAGAGTGATGGATTCTTACCCCAAAATATGCCTTTATTCCTTTCCTCAATGCCCTCACCATTCTTGAGCTTTTCCTGGTCTTTGATTAGTGATTTCAGGGATCATAGGGATCCAAAGCGCTCCACAACTAGATCAGCTTTCTCTTCCTTCTCACAAAATCTCCTCTGAATGCTAGAATATGCAGTCTGTGAGTTAAAATATATGTCAGGAAAAATGTGCTTTCATTACGTCCCTGTATGAAAGTGTCCATTTTGCTTTTCATACCTTTGCCTTCTCTCCTTTGGAGGCTCCAGCCTCTGCACCAGCATCAGGAAAATGGTTCCCCTTGACTGAAGCCATTTTTGTTGTTGTGGCAGCAGCTCTTCTAGAGTCTGCTGTGCCTTTTTACCCTTATACCCTGGATATATATGACACAATGGCAGATACAGCATACATTGAAGTATTTAATGATGCATAGTTTTACAAAAGTAATCAATGTTATACAAAGAAGTGCCTAAAATTTGCACACTCATTGATTTTATGCATTATAGTAGTATATAGGCATATTAAGACACTGAATTTTGAAATAGGTATGTAAACATAAAAGGTACATATGCAATTATTTTAATTAGTTTTGAACTAAATCATATCTATGACAAAGGGAGAAATAAAATAGCCAATAGCATTTTCTTCTGTAGCCCTTTACAACCCTTACATGACCCTCCTCCCTCACTGAATGCCTTAAAAGCTTCAACATACTGTTGTGATGTCCTGTAAAGTGTTACTGCTCCAGTTCTGAAGATGGGGAGGTGAAGTAGTTCGTTTAACAGTAGGGAAGAGTCTTGACACAAGGTCTCAAATTCTGGCTCTAAGCATTCAACAGTGCTTTCTAGAAAAATGGCTGGTTGTGATGCAGAAAACCTGGCTCCTACTTGAGAGAACTGGTAGGAAAAAAGCTGTTCGGATGTTTGGGTGTCATGTGTGATCTTAGGAGTAGCTCTCCTAGTGTGCAAATTTCAGCTGGTAGAAGGCGCTTCTGGTTTTGCCCCTAAGCAATGCTTGAGAGAAAAATCTGAAGTGTGCTTAATGTCCTCAGTTGAACGATGGGCATAAAGGTCAGTTTGGATAGTATGTGATAATTTTGAAATTGGTTTTCTTTTGTAATTTATGTTAGTATTTCAACCCATATTAAAAGATCTAAATTAATTAAGTTATGCTAGTCTGCACCTCCTTGTGTAAGAAGTGCATAGAGCAGGGCATTACAATAGAGTGCTTCCTTAGGATGTGATTTTTAAACCACTTGAAGAGGGATGAATCTAAATCTATCACTGCTGCACTCGAATAGAAGATAAATAAAGATGTACATGTTTAGTACTTTCTGAAAGGAGTTCTGTGCTTGTGATGTGCCTTGTTCTGATTTTATACACTAAATACAAAGGTGCAGATACCAGTTCCCTTCTGTTACTTGGATAAAGATGCGTTAGAACAGATGGCTCAAACAGTTTTTACGAAGTGTTGGACACAGGTAATATGTTTATATGCCCACGGAGTTCTTGGTCTCTTTTTTCTAGCAGTGGTACCTATAGTGATTTCTGCAATAAGGATCTGTCTATTAGTCTCCAAATTGAACAATATCTTACAGATTCAGAGAGAGAAGGTTTTAAGAACTTGGACAAAAATTTCAGAAGAGCCAAATGAACTTTGGAATTAAAGCCCCATTTTCAAAAGTGACTTAGTGGCCTAAATCCTACTGCTGTGCAGACTCCAAAGGCACAGAACCTTAACTCCCAGCTTCTATTAATTTCAGAAGCATATTGACCATACTCCTCTACTCAGTGCTCTCTGATCGAGGTGATCCGTAATGGAGTCCATGTGCAAAAGACTACAGAGATTACAGTTTGTTATGGTGATAATAAGGTGAAAAGCTTTGAAGCCCATTATCATTCCTTTGAACTATTTTGCTCTCCAAATCCAATTGGAGATTTGCCTTGATTTTGTTCTATACATGCCATACAAAGCTTGGAATGGCTTCTTACAAGGAGTGTCTTCATTCACCTTTTTTCAGTTATCAAGGGTCAGGTTCTGCTCTCTTGTGCTGCATGTTTTGTTACCCCTGGAGCTGTTCATATTCCTCGGTGTCAAAGGGCTGGCTTCTGTGACCAGCTGTAAACAATTAGTCAAGCTATTTGACCAGAATTTAACGAAGTTGGAGATGGAATTAAATTCTCCAGACTTTTTAAGTAAGGAAGCAGCAGGGCCGATTCTGGACAGCACAATTTAACACAATTTAGCATATACTTTGATAAAACCAAATGTCATTCTTTTCAATAGATGCATACAGGTGTTGCTTGGAGTACCTACAGTCTCAGCTTTGCTCTAAGTAGTAAGTTTGAACACACTTTTTGGGTAGCTAGTGGACAATACAGAAGACAAAGGGATTTCTTTATTATTGCACTTGCCTCAACATGTTCCATTAGAAAAATAATTGTATTATTTTTTTATGACTCTGGGCAACAAAGTGCAGGTAATATTCTGAATAAGCCTTTGGCAAATATTATTCTTTATCCCTAATAGAACTTCTAAAAGATTTATTTCATTTATAAAAATGTAAATACTAATGCATTAACAACCACACTTTTCCTGTTCTGTTAGAAATTTCTTAGGTTAACATTGCAGACCAGCTTCCTGCATTTTAGAGTGTTTGCCTCTGTCATGCATTACTGATTCGATACACAATGCCACTCATTTCTCTTCAGTCTCTATTATACAGGCCACCATGTCTCCAGTTATTTTCACAGTACTATATTAAGTGCAAATATTAACTTTTAAGTTGCAATAATTGAATGGAGTTATAACCAGGAAAATACAAAATGTATTATCCCTGTAGCTATTTAGTTTGTTTGTTATTTATGCTCAGTGTACCAAGTCCACAAATGCACAACAGAACTATTAGCTACAGAATCATTAGCACCACGTATTACATGTTTTTTTATGCATACATTGTTTTCCTGTTTGTTTTAATACCAGAGCCACTAACAATTACAACTTTCATTCAGATGATCCCAGCAATAGGTGGCATTATCAGTCCATGTCATAGTCAACTCATGCAGGGAGACTGGCAGAAATATTCCTGATACTGAGTGAAAATATTAACTACTGCATAACATATTTAAGAATAGATACTAAAAAATGAATTATTCATTTAAAACATTCAGCCAGGCCTATGCAACATAAAGAAAGTGAGGTTTAATTAGCTTATATGAAAATTTTTGTAAAAGCAATTTCATTCAGAAGCTGTTTTACATGAAAATTTCACCAAATCAGTGTCAAGATTCAAATGCCTATTTTTAATGTTTTTCTTCCAGTCACACAATTGTGCTGGCCCTAGTGTAAACAGAAAAACACATTTACCTTAGGTGAGTTATCCCACTGGAATAATTTGTGTGAATAAAGTATAGCACGTCAAGGGCTGCAGGCTTAGGTCAAAAGCATGGAAAATTTCCAGCATCTGAAACAAAAGAACATGCTCATGGCATAAAAAATGGGAAATGTTTTATCGTTTTCGGTAAACAGAGACACACCTAGTCCTGTATAAGATGGTGATCTGAGTCTAAAATCTCTTTTTTTAGACTGTGCTCCAGCCTCAGGAGAGATTTACCTTGTAAAGTTCCCTGCGGTTCTGCTTGCCCAATTGTCTAAGTTCAAGACCTGGTGGGAACACATACTTTCTGTCTGGCTCATGTGCCAAGGTCCCTGTTCCGGAGAATGAAATGTAGGATGCAGGTGATAAGGGAGAATGGGATGATAAATGCTCTAGTTGTATTGTCCCATTATAATACTGAGATTTAATGAAGGTACAAACATGGCTGTGGGAAGCAGAAAGCATTCCTGGGTTCTGTGGTGTAATAATTTATTTACTTTCTGTGGTCATCTGGAGCACTGATTTACGATTGCTTTTGCCTACAAAAGAATTACGATGGAGGCAATGAAGCCCTTGGATTTTAAAAGCAGTGAGTCAGAAGAAAGAAATGATCAAATACCAGAACACTGAACAGATTAAAGCATAAAATGAATGTTTCCACCTTCTGTCTTAGCAAAGGTGCAGAATCCTGTACTCCTGAAGTCAAAATGAAAAAAGAAACATCCATGGAAACTACAAAAACAGAGCTCGCGAGTGAATATTTCATGGCCTTGAGCATATTTACATACATAGACAGGAAAAGTCCATATTT
The DNA here is from genome assembly GCF_036013445.1 of Caloenas nicobarica. Classification (NCBI taxonomy): domain Eukaryota; kingdom Metazoa; phylum Chordata; class Aves; order Columbiformes; family Columbidae; genus Caloenas; species Caloenas nicobarica. The sequence continues at coordinate 24,469,715 of NC_088246.1, read as the reverse complement.
GATCTACAGTCTGGAAGTCATGCTGGTTTGATTGGTTTGTGTGTTAGCTTCCCAACCACATCTGATCTTTTTTATCCTCTTCCTAAAACATGGGAGGAGCAGTATGCATTTACAAAGCAGAACTACAATAGGAAGAAAAACTGCTACCATAAATGAAGGTGGTGTGTACCAGATAAATTGGTTAACATCAACCCACTTATTCCAAGCAAACACCAGTGCATGAACAGTGCATAGCAGCAGAGCTAAATATCCCATCTTGCTCTGAAAAGAGAAAGAAAATAGTAAGCTATTTATTTTTTACAACTTGACAAAAAGAGTACTCTGTTACGCAAATATGGAAATCAGGAAGGGCCTTAACCAACACACTTAAATCAAAGAAAATAAGACTATTTGCTTTGAACTAAAATTTAAGAACTATAATTCAAGACCCCAACTGTACCCCTCTATGCCACCATAAGAGGAAGCAGATGAGGCACATTTTTCAGCTATTGCTATGATACTTAGCTAATATACAGAACAGATCACGGATCACAGGCTATTCTTGAAAAAGAGTCCATTCTCAGTATCTCAGTTTATAGATGCCATCTGTATCCTTTATTTCTGTGATAAATTATTATGAGTTCAAAAGCATATTTATAAATGGCTTAATTGTTTGCAAAGAAAAAAATAAGGTCAATTAAAATCAGAAACTCTAGTAAGTTTATGACAAAAAGTAGGAAAGTAGGAGACTGAAGTCTTTCAGTCCATTTACAGTCCACTTAAAGTGATAGATTTGGCTTAGGATGTCTATGAAATTCAGGAGTGAAATAAATTTTATGCTAGAGCTACTAGTAATTTTGAGTTTCCTGTTGCATAGCAATCTTGCTATTGTTAGAAAAATGGAATTAGTCATCAGTGAAGTCACACACTGCCTTTCCAAGTGCTGTATCTACAGAATCTGATTATCAAGTATAAACGTTACTTGTTTACAAAACTAATCCAATAGATTAGTATTACTCTTCTGAGTTTATTCACCATGCTAACTGAATACTGAAAGCAATCATGCGCTAGAACTGTCCGTACAGATTCTTTTCTGTAGAGTTGAAAACTTTTCTTACAAATTATTCACTTTATACAGTGGGCAGATTTTCAAATCACTAATTGCAGGAAGAGATACATTTCAGAGCTACTTTTCAAATTCAGGTAAAATTTTCAAATGCTAAATACTTAGTAGGCCACTGAATTTTCAGATTTTGATGTTTGGGGTCCTAATTCAGCACTTGCTTAACTCTAGTATGTTGATGTCAGCAGAACCACCCCTGATTATTACTGCGTATAATACAGGAGAACTGAGAGCACACCAGATACTCGGCTGAATGAAACAAGCACATCTGACTGGATTTGATTATGCATCTGTTCTAAGATGTCTCTGTTTCAGAATACACCTTTTTGGAGGTGGTTATGAAGCTAATAATGCTGCAGATGGAAGATCTTTGCATGTATTATTGGACAGAAGCCTTCTCCTGGACTTCCCAGTCACCTGATACTACTGCTCAGGCAGTAAAGAATTGCCAGAACAGTTCCAAGGGAGCAACAAGCAACAGCATTGTGTGCTTCGGTACCACCTACTCCGAATTCAGCAGAACACAGGGCATTCCTGAAACATAAGGTGCCCAGAAGATGATTTAAATGCCTTCAGCACCAGAGGTCTTTAATTCAAGAACTGGTCCTGAAGGGACAACTGCTGCTGGTCATGGAGTCAGAGGAACAAAAAAGTGGTTTAGAGTTGTCTTTCTTCCCACTTTATACCCTGAACATGACAGCCTTTTCTCCTGATAAACCATCAAATGAAATGAACATTTCTTGCAAAGCAATTAACAAAGAGTACAGAACAAACTTTGAGATTGTTTTCACCAACTCCTCTGTGTTTGATATTTCTAGCTCCTAACAGTCTTAATTGATAACATACAGTCCTACAAATGAGGACTGATGACACACAATAATGACACTTATGTGTACCTGAATGTAGTGGAACTCTCTCCAAGTCAAAGAGAGACTGACAGATGGGATTGATGTTATTGCCAACAAGGCCAGCAAAGCAAGTCCCAGGATTCCTAGAGACACGTAGATCTCCATTCTCCAAACATCATGTTCAATCCAGGCATTTTCTTTTTTTTGTTTGACCTGCCAAAAGAACCCAGCCATTTGTGTGAAATGCAGCTATTTTCACCATGATATTCAGGAAACAAGCCAAGAAACACAGTATCTTTGTTTGAATGTCTCTGAATGTAACTGCTATTTACTTCTGATGACAAAGTCTTTACTAGTCTCTGCAGAGCAAAGCTGGGCTTTAAGTGAGAAGAATTTACCCTTCATCAGCATCTTGGCCCAGGAGGGATGGGTTCTGAGGCTGGTTAGCCTCACTTCACAGCAGGAGAAATCTTGTTCTTTGACAAAAAAATTCCATCTATGGCTAAATACCATATCTGGGAGATTATAACAACAGGAAATTTATTAACAGCACTATTTTAGGGACCTAATTCAGCAGGCATTCTTAATGATGGTACCCTGCCAAGACAGCTGTTTAGCTCTATTTTTTTTAAAAGCAACAACTTGGTACATTCAGCTGCACTGAATACAGTGGTTGGTATGGATGAAAAGGTTGTGATTTTAATAAACTGATGTCAACAGCCCTTTGATGCTGCTAGTGATCACTATGGTGCAATATGCCCCACATATGATAGCTTCTTTGTCTTGAGGACTAGAATCTCAAGGAAATTTATGGTAATCCATTGAAGTCAGATTACTTGTAAGGCTTATTTCAGAGTTTTCAACAGGTAGTTCAACTGTTTACAGAATTCTTAAGAAGGTGCTAACATCATACTGTGTTTATAATAAAACCCTGGATCAGACTTTGAGGGATATAAAAATGTACATTTGCAGTCTATACTTTATATTGGAATAGTCCTTATACTGCAATACTCATGGCACTCAAGACTATATGCAAGTATTAGGAACTTTCTAGTACCGGGGTGTCAAACTAATTTTCACTGGGGACCACATCAGCCTCGCGGTTTTAGGAGTGTCCTAAAATGGCATTCAGCCCTTTGAAGGCAAGCACGAGGCTGATGTCGCCCCCAGTGAAAATGAGTTTAACACCCCTGCTCTGGTCCCAGAGGATCTTGAGAGCCTTGCAGCCAATTGTTTCCCATGACTCAGAAGCATGATTGAAATTCTATCTTTTAACAAGTTAGTGCATCAGCCCAATTGTGGAGCCACCAGAATTCATAAATTTAGTTTGTTGCAAATACAGATCATTGTGATTTAGCTCAGCCCTCTTTCATTGCTGGCTAATTCACTTTACAAAGATGTCTAAAAATGGTGTGTGAGATCAGTTTTTGCAGTTAGATTCCACTGGTGCAGAGAAGACTAATCCATGCTAAATTAATAGTGTCCCAAAGACTTAAATGTTCCTGTGAGGCAGGTATAATTATGTGCATTTTACAGAGAGATAAAAAATCCCACATGACAAAAATGAGTTATTTAATTCACACTGGCACAGCTGTGATGACTCTTGACTCTCTATTACATGCTTTAACAACTAGGTCCTGCTCCAGCTCTTAACAGTGCTCTGTGAGGATCTGTTTCAAAATCAAACTACGGCAAAGAAAATGGCTTTCCCCTCATCCAGAGTTACTTGAATGACCAAACCAAGGATTTTCTGAATACAGGAAGGCTGTCATTTGCATGCCCATCATACCTGCTGGAATGCCCAGTTCAGCAGCTTGTATCTGTATGATCTTCTCATTGGATAGCACAGGCTATAGCAGGCGTGCATTGCAGCGAAGAAGAAACTGAGAAGTCCAAATTGCTTTCTTGATAACATCCATCTATCCAGCCACTGGGGAAACCTTTTATACTTGGTGCCAAAGTACAGCTGGAAACCAGCAGCTAATATTCCTGGTAAATATACTAGTGCTAAAAGGGTAATTGAAACCACTGGTAAAACTTTGTTTATGACGAGGATTGGAATTTTATAGAAAACATTTTCCTTTCTGGTTATAAAAGGATATATGACATCTCTCATAGAAGTGTAAATAAATGTTAATAATGAGATCACAGATGCTATCTTCATTGGCAAGTGCCACTTGGGGAACAGATCCTGCTTGCGGTGTTGTTCTCGAGAGAGTTCGAACTCACCAAAATGGTGTGCTTGATGTAAAGTAAAAAGTGCAGCTGCTTCTGATGGATTGGTGACTTGCATATCCACATTCTGGAAAGGACAAAAATTAAATACCATGTGAGTTCAAGAGAAGATTAAAAACTTCAATAATAACAGTATTTGCCGTCATGGCTATTCCACCATACTGCACTGAAACCATATACAAAACATACACACTATTAAAGACAAGGTAGCTTGAAAACATAACATTTCAAACAGCATAGTCAGTAGTTGAGTGAGGCACTTTTAGCATAGATTTTGCCTTCTTCATTCATTACCTGTGGTGATTTCAAAATAGATTTTAATTCAAAGAAGTTAACTACACTGTAAGAGAAAATAGATTACATTATGTGAAGCATTGTTACAGCTTCTTATGATACGAGCTACAGATTTCAAATGTCAAATTTCAGTGACAGACTTACTGATGTAGCCCAAATAATACGCACAACAACAGAACCCAGAGTCAAGACAATAAAATATTTCATTCAGTCACTGCTGTTTTAATGACATTTAATTGGGGGAATAAGGATGTAAGTAGAAATGTTTGGGATCCAGCGTATTAGACCAGCTGCACATCTGTCAACTCCAGCATCAAGTCCAATGGTCTTCTTCCTCTCCTTCACAAATGTAATAGTGTCCTCTTAACTTTTATGTAACCTTGTGAAACTGAGTCACTTCAGTTTAAAAAGCTGAATTTTCTGCTGCCAAGTAGGTATGACTTGATTGTAGTCTTACAGAAGATCTTGTCACAGACTTTAGAAGGAGATAAGCTAGTACAAAATTTTAGTGTAATATTATAAACTGTTTTACACTGAGATAATATATTTAAAGATTGTCCCATGTTTATAGTTCATGGAGGAGGTACATGATCAGTAGACATATAAAATGAAAATATGTGTACCAACAGAAGGACATTGCACTTGATGCAGCAGACAGTTGTCCAGGGGTGGAAAACTGAGAACTGATACCATTAGGTAATAAACACATAAGTCATTTAATATTCCAATGAAATATAAAGTAAAACTGAACTAATACTGCAAAGACTCAGCTTTAGAGTGGCTAATGTGACAGATGTCCAGATCTCCAGAAAACGAAATGGCACTGTCCGTTCTGCAGAAGGCAAATATTAGTAGTTTGAAAGTTTTAAGTTAGCATTCTGCTAGACTACAGGAGATGTTCCTATCTCAGCAACATTTTCTGGCTTATTCTTAAGAATAAAATTTTACATTGAAGCTCATTAAGGGGCCAATTCAAATAAGGTACTACACGTCGATCATGCAACGGTAAGTGGGTGCAAGTCTTGTGTTTGTCTTCAATTATATGTAGGTGTTGCGTTTTGTTTTCACACAGAGATAAAAAGTGTACACTGCTATCTTGCTTTAAAATCCTAAATGGAAACAAGGTAGCTTGTTTGTCTCCCACCACGTCTGACTGACTTGCGTACAGTACCTCACAGTAACATTAAAGGGCATGGTCTTCATTAGGATTTTTTAGCTGAATGGCTAATATATGTTTATCTGATGATAAAAACATTTCTTTGCAATAGCAAAGGTGTAGCCTAAGTAATTTATTCTCTAATCTGTGAAGTAGAGTGTAGTCCATGCATTGCAGAATCAGAAGTTGGTATGAAATATACAAACTGAGATTCGCATCTGCACGAAGTTTCACCTAGAGATACCTGTTTCGTGAAGAGAGCCTGTACAGCCTAATTCAGTATTTCACAGCCTGTGAAACAGTTTACATTAGAATAGAGAGTTGTAGCTTGAACACTTCTGTGCATCAGGAGTCACAGAAGCAAATGCTGTTGGAGTGGATTTTTTTTCTGGACCTTTTTGTGTGATGTGGAAAACTTATCAAATGCAATGTGGCAGTTATGAAGACTTCTCTGAAGACAAATTTTATATTCCCGTATAAAAATCCCAAATTATTTCTACAGTGATTTGCTCAGGTGGTAAAATGCAACTAACAACTAACCTCAAATAGTTTTTTGCTGGCCCAAACTTTGTGTATTTTTTTGCATGGACTGTGATTAAATTGAATTAGATGATCTTTATCTTTTTATCTTTTCATGTCAATATTGTGACAAGACTTTATAAGTATGATGATACGTCAGTGTATTCAGAACATGGCATTTCTGGACAAAACCAAATAAAGACTGAAATATTCTGTGTGACATATGAGCTACTTTTTTACAGAGACATTACCAAATTGCTAAGGTTTCCTGTAGTTCTTTTCGGCACGATGCTCTGACCTGCACTCTGATCAATGGCATGATTATCACCTTCCCTCTTTTCCATTGCGGAAACTCCCTGCAAAACAAACACAGGTTGTAAAACAGGTTTTGAAATGCCCTACTGGAACTTTGAGGCCTATTTTCACTCAAAATGTTTTCTTCCCTCTCCTCCACCCATTTGCCAGAGAAGGTACAATAACCTAGGGAAAGGAAAGTCTGTCCTCTGAGAAGAGAACAGAAAAGCTCAGCTTGTTTTTCAAGTAAAGCGGAGACTAGGAGAGGATATGAATCAACAGAACAAAATCACTGATGAAAAATAATATTTAAGCTAAACGCCCATGTCGCCAGTGGAATGAAGGCATTAATTCAGGTGGAAAATTCTTAAATAACAACAAATAAGTTTGAAACAACTTACAGAAATAACTTGCAAAATGATCCAAAGTGGATTTTGGTAAGTTCATGAGACTTGCTGATGCAAGAAGCCCATGCAAATGTATTGTTCCTAATACTTTTTAGGTTTTAGTATTGGTCTACCTGACAGTCACTCCATGGCTTTAGAGGTGTATTCTCCCTTCGAGACTGTCAGGAAACTCCAGCTGGAGCTTCACTCATGATGTTCCAAGGTACACTGGCAATACTGGCCACTCACAAGTATTAATACTGGCAGAAACGGTTTGAAGGTATTAAGGACTACAAGAAATCAGAAGCCAAGAAAAAAAAAAAAGGAAGAGAATGGATAAACAGATGTTTCTAAAAATCCTAGGATAGCAGGAAAGACAGTATCTTGAAGGCTACAAAATAACTAAAAGGACTGCAAGGACCCTGCAACAAGGACTTCCCATGTGTGCATCAGTCACACACTGCAGGAGAGGAGGAACCCACACCACACCACTGGGAGCTCAAGGTGCCAAAGCACAGTGTGACTTTCTGTGGTACCTTTAAGCCAGAGATGACCAGAGAGCTCCTCCATTTACCTTCCTACCAAACAGCTGAATTACTAGATATGAAACTGTTTTGCTAACTAATGATTCTTTTATATCCATAAGCCTTTTGGGAAATTGTATGGACAAGTCGGACTTGACAATTGTTCTTTTTTTACTGTGTCTGATTCCCCTTAGTGGATGAGTCCTACAGTCTTGTACTGCCTGCTGTGGGACTTTGCTTTCTGCCAGGCCACCAGACTCCTGAAACAGAAGTATTCTTTTACTAGGTATTTCGCTTCGGATTTTTCCCTCCTGCTAGCAAGCTCTCCCTTTGGGCATAACCTTTCAGCCAAGTGTTGCAGAGTAGGGTCAACAAGAGCTTCTGTCTGAAGGTCAGGCTGTTAACCCTTACCCACACCAGCTAATGGATGGTTTGTATATCCTGCACACAAGAAAGCACAGGCTGCTGAAAGCACATTTCTATTTTTCCCCCTATTCCTAGGGCTAGTCTCAGTGTTTTTATCACAAGTTTTGGGGTATCAGATATCTTCATAAAACCTCAGCTCCTGCAGTCCCAAGACTAGTTTCTACTTCTATATGTTTTAATACACTGTATTTCTAGCTGTTACAATGGCAGAGAATAGTTTACAAACAGAACTCACGACAAGGTACTTACCTGGAAAAAATTGATAACAAATGCAGTGAGCTTCAGCTTTATTTTTAAAAGAACTCAGAGGAGCAGTCACACTGTTTTTGAGGCCTACCCTCTAATTTTTAAAGTTTGGTGTGGAAAAAAAAAAGGATGTAAACTGATAGGCTGACTTTTTTCTCTTTTAGGTAATGAGTGTTTCTTAAAATTGTTAAAACAGCTTGTGGCTCAGATCTTTGCTGCTTTTTAGTTTTGTTGTTGTTGTTTGCTTGTTTTGTTTTTCTGTACTGATCTCCATTGAGCTTTCAATTGTTAACACCACCAATCTACATGAGCTTACACAATGATCCCAAGAACTTTGCAACTCTCCTCTTCTGGCCACCACACTATCTTGGGGATCCAGAAGTCTGTTTTAGATTGGGAAGAACTTGACTCACTTGATTCTTGTGCTAAATTTAGAAAATTTAGAAATGAACAGTCCAGTAATAGTTTCTAGCTAAAGGTTTGTATTGATGAGGATGCAGTAAATGATATCATGATGTGAAAAAAAAAAATCCATGAGCTAGAATGCCAGTTGCTGATCCTAAAAGCTGATTCATTGGTTCTTTCAGGAAATAATGTTTAATAAAATGTTAAATACAGCATTAATGGTTTATTCAGCAGAAAACAAAATGGAAAGAAAAAATAAAGTATGTGTGAATGAATGCGTGTGCTCGTCTGTGCAAATATGGGTTATAGCCATGCAACTGCATACAAGGAAACACAAGTGCCAAATTATAATAGTCCACTTGGCTTCTGATACCAGAGTTAACATAAAATTATTTCTTGGGTACGCCCAATAACAAAGCACAGTAATACTCTGGGAAAACCCAAAATACAAGACACTTATAATTCTACTATTCAGTGCCTTGTGAATTGCCAGATAGGAGTAATCTACAGCATGTGTCTTTTTGGAATACATCTGAAGAAAAAAAATTTAGGAGTCCTGTGAGAGACAGAAACTAATCGGTTGTAGCCCGATCTAAATCACAATTGTTATGAAAGAAAACAGTTGCAGCAATGTCCATGCTCAGTGCACACCCCTGCTGCTCTGGGTGGCAGCTGTGAATGAGGACAGAGGATGTCCAGCTACACAACGCCAAGTTTCCATCGCTGTGAGTGCGCTACTGCATTTTGTACTGAGAAAACAGGCTCATTCTACCACTGAGCCAACGGGGATCCGCACTGTGCAGGCATTACCCCGAGAAAACGTCACCCAAAGTCGGCGAGAGGTTTCCCTGAGTAAAGGGTTTCAGGGCTGGCTCCACGGAAAAAGAAAACTGGGTAAAATAAACAGGCGGTGATTATAACGATGAGGTGATGGGAGCGGCACGGGGTAGTGACCACATCTCGCTCCCTTGGCGCCATCGGAAAATGACAGCGGGAAAGCGGCAGGGATAACTGTCCCGCTGTTCAGTGCCTGCTGCAGCGGCCACGGCCGTGTGAGCACCCGGGACACGAGTAAATCACTCACCGCTCTTCAAACATCCTGCTGAGCGCTGCGGAAAACTTAGTGAAACGCGGGGGGTTGGAGCAGGAGAGCGCCGCTCGGCGTCTGCCCTCGCTCAGAGCGCGCCCGGGCCAGGGCCGGGTGGGCTGCCAGCACGACGCCCGGCCGCTTCGCGCCGCTGCCCGGGGGAGGCCGGGCCCTCCGGGGGCACCTGTCCTGGCCCGGCCCGGCCCGGCGGCCGCGGGGCGGGCGGGGCCCCGCGCCGGAACCCGGCCGCAGCCCGGCCACGCGGGCGCACGCGAACGCCGCCCCGGGCTCACCCGCCAACGGCCGCCCCGGGCTCACCCACCTCGGCCGCCGGCCCCGCTGCCTCTGCTTCCCGCCCAGGGCCGGAGCCCCCGCCGCGGGGGTTGGCGGCAGCGGCGGCCCCGGCTCGGCTCCGTCCGTAGGGGTCAGCCCCCGGCGGCGGCTGTGCGGGCGCCGCTGCCCGGCCGCGCCGCGGCTCTGTCGGTGAAGGCGCACCCAGGTCAGCCGCGGAGCGTCTGCCGGACTCTGAGGAGGGGAGCGGCCAAGGGGGCCCGGCCGCTGCCTCCACCTCCCCTCCCGGCCCCGCCTTCCGCGCCCATCCCGCTCCCCTCCGCGCCGCCGGGGTGCGAGCCGGTGTCCCGTCCTCCGTTCCGAGCCGCGGCGGGCAGCGGAGAGCGGCGGAACGGCGTGGCCTCGGGGTCTCCCCTCCGGCACCGCCCGGCGCCGCGGTGCCCGAGCCGGCCGCCCCAAGAAGCGTCCGGCCGCGGGTCTGCTGGGGCCTCGGCGGGACAAAGGGCGCATTCACCTGCGGCCTCCCCGCCCCGCAGGAGGAGGAAGAGGCGCCGGGGTGCGCAGTCTCCCCTGGCGCCCCTCGCCTCCGCGAACCGGGCTCCTGCCAGCAGCTCCGCTCCCGCTGCCGGGGCGCACGCGTGGGTTTGCCGGAGGGCGCTGCGGCGCTTCAGGGGCCGGGGGGCTGCTCCCGCCCCGCCAGCTGCCCGCTAAATGCACCGTTCAAGTCCCAACCCGGGACACCTTCTCCTCGCCTTTCAGTCCGTTCTCCTTTCCCTATCGCTTCTTCCAAACCTGTCACTCTCCCAGCCTGTCAAAATGTGTTAGTAAATTCTGCTTCTCATACGAGCACTCATCGCTTTAAAAATTACCATTTTTCCCCCAAATACCGTGACCTCGTACCTTTTTTTCTGTGCTGGCGATTCTGAAAAGTCTGTTGTCTCCTGGAAGTTTAGTCACACAGTAGTGTGAACTATCATTATCTTGTGAAAGCTCCGTTTTAGTGGATATTTCGACATTTAGCGGCTTACCAACATTGCAGAAAACATGGCCAGTCTGTCTCAGAAAGGTTTTTGTTTCTTTACGCAGTGTTCATTGCATCTTCCTCAGGATTTCTTGACAGAAATGATGCCAAGTTCAGTCTCTTTTTTTATATATCTTGGGAATATATTTTTTTTCCTTTTCGGTATATGTTAAGTCAACACAGACTCCAGCTGAATGCTACATCTGACACAAAAGAGGAGATTGCCTTAAAAGGGATAAAAGGTAGAGTAATTGCTTCTCCTGTGTTAAAACAAACCCTTAACTTCTATTTTTTCTTAATAGTTGCCTTCATTAGAGTATTTGTGCTTTGCATGAAGGCTATTTTCCACGTGCTTTCCATTCATTACTTCTTTTGCAAGGGATGCTGAATGCTCTCATTTTGTGAAAGTGCTGTTTGATTTTCTTTTCTCCTCCTTTTTTACACCGTCTATTTGGGGTTTATTTTCTGTTCCTAGAACAGCGCATCTGCAGGCTGACGCCTGGCGGTGCGAGTGCAGGGGAGGAGGCTGCCAGCGGCAAGGTGTGCCGGGCCGCTTTCACATGCTGGCTACATGAGAATTTGTAGTCCAAAGGACTAAAAGCATCCTCTTCTTCCAAGTGTACTCCATGGGAAAGCTCTCCTCAGAAGCCGTGGTGTAAGTTGGGGTTATGGGGACTCCATTTGTAGAGCAAAAGGTAGCCCAAGATGCTGAGATATTTCAGCATCCAAATATACTATCTTAAGGATATCAACCTTTTTATAAAACACTCAAGAGCTAAGCTTCTGCATAAACATTCTCAGAAGATGAATTGAAAAGCCAGCCAAAGTGACCCTGGCTATTAAGTAAGTACCTAGTAAGCTGCTCTGCACAGATGCTCCAGGTATCTCTGGCCAGGCAATCCCTTCTCTAGTCTCTGCATCCTGATTATTATTAGTTGACTGTCTGTGAGCAGAAATGGAAGTCTCATTTTATGTGGGTGTTGACAAAGTGGAGGTAGATTCAAATGCTAGGAAAAAATTTGCATTCATGGCTACCCTAAGGTGTGACTTCCACATCATTCAAAGTACTACTTGTATTAGAGTGGTTACTAGAAAGCAAACTGAATGGCAGTCCTCTCACAGACTGGCACATGTAGGTGATTCCACTGCATGCTGATAGCTTTGAACTGATATTTATGCAAAGTGCTGTGCAGCAGGTGTGAGACTGAAGGTAGGTACACCACAGGAATGAAGAATTGATTCAAAATGAGATAATTTCTTTTGGCACATGCAGAATGGGCATGATCTCACTGATAAAAATTTAAAGCTGTGCAGATTTGGTTAGCTCCAAACATTTAGAAGAGTGTCAGTATTCCTTAGCTATTGGGTGAGAAAGTTGGGTGAGAAAGCGTAATGTTTCTGTGGTTGCTGAAGTGTGACAGGGCATTTTCCAGACATGAAAAACACTCTAGTGATTCTGTCTTAACATGTCTGTGTTTTAGTCCTTCTTCATTCTGTCTGTGATATTGACAAAGGATGTGAGGGAATAGTAGATTGCATTTTCTGGAGGAAAAAAAGAAATGCTATTGCATCATTGAGAAGATTGCCTGACAGTGCTTTAATCTTGAGAACATTTTCACCACAGTTTATACAGGGAGAAGTCTGTGGTCAGGACAATTCGTCTGCTTCTGCAACTGCTCTTTAGACGAGGAGTTCTTGCTAAATGGTTGGAAAAGTGGTGCAGTCTTCCAGTAACACACAGGCCTACACATAATCATACTAACACTTAGTCTTGCTCCGAACTTGTTGAGTAAGCTAAGTGTAACTATTACTGTCAGCAAGATGACTCTAGCATGCCCTTGGGTGACTCAGTAATGATGCTGCATAGGGGGAAGTGGTGTGGAAGGGTGGAAACCATTCCCTGTAATTTAAACAAATGGGCTTGGTTTAGCTATTGAAACAATGGCTGGGTTTCCAGGATGGCACTGGAGAGGGTTCAGCAGAGGGTTACCATGGTGATGGGCTTAACAGCACATGCGCCCTGAGGAGAGATGTGGAGGAGCTGGGCTTGGTTAGTCAGGTGAAAAGCAGACTAGGGATTGATGTAGTAGGAACCCTCAAACACTTGAAGGAGAGGTACAAAGGTGATGAAGCCCAGCTCTTGGTGGTGGTGCCAGGGAGTGTAAGAACAGTCAGGGATCACAAATTGCAGCTTGAAGGTTTATATTGGATATTAGGAAAAAAGTCTTCAGTATGGGGATGGTGAAAATCCAGACGGATTGTGGAATCATGGGAATTTTCAACATTTTGCTGTACAGAGTGATGGCTGACTTCACAGAATCACTGAATCGTTGAAGTTGTAGGGGAACTCTGGAGATCATCTAGTCCACTCCCTCCACTCCCCTGGCCCAAAGCAATGTTAACAGAGCAGGTTACTCAGGGCATTGTCCTGTTGTTTTTTCAATATCTCAGGACTGAGACTCAGCAACCTCTCTGGGCAACTTATTCCATTATTCGATCACTACCACAGTAAACATTTTTTTTTCTTATGATTAGACAAAATTTCTTATGTTTAAATGGAATTTCCTTTATTTCAGTTTGTGCCCATTTTTTCTTGTCGTTTCTTTAGGCTCCAATGAGAAGAATCTGGCTCCATCTTCTTTACTTCCCTCCTCCCTCAGGTATTTATATGTGTTGTTAAGAGCCTCCCCGAGCCTTCCCATCTCCAGGCTGAATAGTCCCAGCTCTCTCAGCCTCTCCTTGTAGGAGAGATGCTCTGGTCTCTTAATCATCTTTGTGGTGACCTGCATTGAAGTAACGTCATTATGTCTGTATCTTCCTTGTACTGGGGAGCCCAAAACTGAACACAGCACTGCAGATGGGTCTCAAAGACTCTGGAAAAAGGGGAAGGATCACCCGCCTTGACCAGCTGGCAGTGTTCTTCCTAATGCAGCCTAGGACTTGATCTGGTATTGGTAGGATGGGACAGTGGACACAAAATTTAACTGCATTAACGTTTTTGGCCATGAAGATATGTGAGATGCCAACAAGAAGACTCTTTCTCAAAATTCCAAACCCAGAAATCTGTGAAAAGGAATATTAAAAAATATACACTACAAAGAATCATGTATGAACTTGGAAAATTATGAAATAATTTGAAAATTAATTTTGAAATGTAGTCACACCTAACCTGATTTTGAAAACTGCAGCATAAGAAACTGCAGTGTTGGCTTCTAAATAGGACAGAGCTGAGCTGGAAATGGAAGTGCTAAGTGTCCTCTGTTCATATTGTGAGTGGGAGTTGCAGATGCACCTGGTGTGGAATTCTTATTCCTTGTAGGTTAAAGCCATCTAAGAACATCATACAAGATATTTGGTTTGCTGTCATTCAATAAGCTCCTTTATCCAAGGGAGTATGATAGAAAGAGATCAGATATAAGCAGACCACTGCTGTATCCCCTGCTGAATGAATGTGAAGGACCAGCTGTTCTAAGTGAGTAATGTTGTTAAAGTCAAACAAATGTCTTACTTGGCCTGGATTTATCACACAAATTCTGATTCAAAGAAGTGGCTCTCAAACTACTTGAAATACTTTGATTCCTCTGGAGGATTTAAGTCATTAGTGCCAAGTTACAGGAAGCTGAGGAAAAGAAATACAGTGAAAAAACCCAGAGGCTCAAGATTTTTTGAGAGGGCTGTTCGATCCAGTCCAATGCATGCAAGAAAAATAATTATGCACTACTTACTATTCTTGAATTATGAGAAATCAATAGAGCCATGACACCCAAATAATTTTTTAGCAGTGATACTTTTAGACACTGTTGAAAATACGAGTAAAGACCACATGACTACTTCTGTTAAAGTTCAATTAAATGAGCTGAAAACCAACTCAAACTAGAGGAGAATAGCAGTATTTTATTTTCTTATCCATTGTAAAAGAAATTACATTCTGGATTTCAACCATATAGTTTATAGACAAGTACAGAAAGCACTTCTAGTTTGCCAAACTAACACCTTTCACAGAATTCCTTTTGGATAATGTATGTTGTTTCTTGGAAGCAACACAGAAGAATTTGACTGATATTTAAGAAAAAAAAAAAAAGAATCAGGCATAGGGATATTCTTTGTGTATACTGACAATCTTAAAGCAATGCTTTCCTTTTTCATTGTGTTTGTTACTTTTAACTATATAACACCTAAAATTATACTATTATCCCTTGAAGCAGTTACGATACTTCTCTGCTTGTAGTGTTTTGATGTTTTCACGATTTCCCTGCATGCATGACACTGGAGTATAGAGCTGACTGCTGTAAAATACTTACAATAAAAGTAATAGTAATTTACATATAGATTAACAAAAAAAGCTGCGGTACTTCAAGGCTGTAAGCTGTAAAGGATAGCGGGGAAGGAACAGACCCACAGGGGAAGGGTTACTGAGTAAAAGATTATTGGGCATGTGGGTAGGCATTCGACCCACTCCAGTTCAGGTGTTCTTTTACATTTCTGCCTCTGCTTTTTTCTACAGGAAACCATTGTATTTAAGTCTGATTATGTAATAGTTGTGGTATATTTTCTGATGTGTTGTGTATAGGTATTCATTACCTCTAATGGTTAAAAAAGATAATTTTTTACAATATTTGTACAACTGCCATTTGAAATGAAGGCACTTTGGAACATACCTTGTGAAAAAACATCTAGTGTGGTTTATTGCCCATAGCTATGGCTCCTTTATCGATTTTGTGGTTTAGGAATGGCATTCTAATGTCATTATCTTTTCCACTGAGGACTTATGGAGAGGCATGTGGTAAGACCACGAAATTCTTGAAATGTTGCAGGATCCTTCCCACAACCATATCCTTTCCCAGGCCTTCTACCTCAGGGTTTTCTCAGAAAACCTTTCTGCTTCCAATATCATGTTTTCAAATCGTTAAAATTTGTAAGGATTTTTTTGGACACTATACCTTGCATTTATGTCATCAGTTTTTGCCTGTTACCATAGTGCCTACAAACCACAGCATAGTCCATAGTGTTAGATGTCACGCAAATACAAGCCACAAATTACCAGCACTTTCTCTGCAGGCTACGGTGTAGGTTTCACATTTGAAACAGTATGAGACGGTGTTACAAGCACGTAGGGAACGAGCAGGGCTGAACGCTGTTTTAGGCACCTGGTGAGATGATGATGGCTAGGGTGTCAGGCTGTGGTGATCTCTCTCCGGATGGATGGTAGCACTTCCCACTACTGGATGTCATCGTAATAATAACAACTTCCTAATTTTAAAAAGGGTTTTGAAGGAAGACAAGGAATTAGTTTTGTTAGTACTTAAAAGGCATTTCTTAGTTATCAGGTTGTCTTTGAGAAGTGAGCAGATGTAAGAAATTCTTAAAAGAGTATGTTAAGGGTACTGAGGTACTTAAAAAAAACCCCTAAGTGATCAGACAGTTGTTATAAATTTGATACAATCTAAATAAATGTGTAACAGAACCTGCCAATACATTTGAAATTACTTAATTTAGTCATTATTAATAATTTAAATAATGCCATCATTAATTTAAATAAAGCAATAAATGCTTCAAAGTTGTCTGCCATCAGATTTTGGGCAATTTTTTTAATGCGTTCAACTACTACATTAATACATTTATTATGGTTGACTGGCAAGGGAATTGTTGCTCACATACAAAGACTGACAACACAATTACACATATGTCTTCAATATGGAAATAATTGTGCTAATTAGAGCTAGTTAAGGTGGACATTTTGCCAGATTTGGAATTATTTTTCAACAATTCAAGTGCTAATATTGATATTTTATATCAATTATAAGTTCTTAGAGAGAGAGTATTTTAAAATGTGGACAGTTTTATTACTTACAAAGAAAAAGATCTTTTGTCCAAAACTACATACTGGAATTCTAGCTTAAGATTCTGACTGTTTAGAAGTACTATCCGTGGTCAGAATTAAAATGTTCCTGTCATCCAGAAATGCTAGTTATACTGCATGAATAACTACATGCTACGAGCAGCAGCAAATAGCCAAAATTAATTGTCAGAAATAATCCAAGAGCTGAGATCCTTGTTCAGGCTTTTTGCTGCTGCCTGGGGCACTGATCTGCTCCAGAAGCAGCGCTGGGACTCAAGGAAGAACTTGAGCAGGAAATGAGGCAGGACTGGAGCAGAGACTGGGAGCTCAGGCTGGACAAGAACAGCAGGCTCTGGCAAGCTGCAGGTTCCAGCAAAAAATAAGCTTCCATCCAAGAGCCATCCAGTCAGAAATGAGCTTTGCAGGTGACAAAAACTAGAGTGAGTGGTTGTTAGATCGGATGGTTGTGCTACTATTCAGAGTTGCTTCAGCAGGCTGGAGAAACAGGCCAACAGGAATCTTATGAAGTTCAACAAAATTTTACACCTGTGAAGAAATAAAGCCATACACCAGTACAGGCTGGTGGCCAACCAGCCATAAAGAAGCTTGGCAGAAAAGGCCTTGGAGGTCCCGGTGGACACCAAATGAATATGAGCACCATTGCAACAAAGGAGGCCAAGAGTCTTCTGGACTGCAGTAAGCAGAGCATTGCCAGCAGGTCAGGTGAGGTTACCCTTCTCCTCTGCTCAGCACTCCACGTCGAGAGCGCTGTGTACAATTCAGGGCTCCCTGGTCTAAGCAAGACATGGACATACCTGAATGAGTCCAGTGAAGGGTGACAAAGATGATTAAAGGATTGGAGCATCTGACATACAAGAAGATGGGCTGCTTAGCTTGGAGAAGTGAAGGCATGGGGACATCTTATCTATGTGTATAAATACCTGACAGGAGGGAGTAAAGAAGAACAGCCCAACTTTTCTCAGTTACAGGGCAAGAGGCAATGGGCACAAGTTGGAATTCAGGAAATTCCATTTAAACATAAGAAAAATAATTCTCATTGGCTGTGACTGAGAAGGTGCATTGATTGTGAAAAGACTGATATCAAATTCCACAGCAATATGTGATGCTAATGACTATAGATGGTTTCAGGAACTGGACTTGAGAGTGCACTAGCTTGAATGTGGATGTTGAATGATGGGCAGAAGAGTTTGGTGAGAACTCTAAATCCATAAAAGAGGAAGGGTGCTTAGAAATCTCCTTTCAGGTAATTTTTGTTTGATTATTGTCCTTACTTGAAGTCTGAAGTAGAAGTCTGGTTTTCTGCTATTTTGTTACTCTCTTTGGCACACTTGTTTTACTAGAGCTGTTCACTTAAGGTGACTTACCATTAATGGCCCTCTGAGAACTCTGCCAATTCTACTTGAGATTTCAGGGAAAATGGAGGCAGGGAAAGTGCAGTGAAACACAGACAGACATTGACATGGATTTAATCATTGCAGGCTATCAAATGAAAGCTTGGCAATACCTTCACAAAGAAATGAGAGTCAAGCCAGAAAATCTTTAGACTACGTAGACAGCAGAAAAATTGCCTATGTCTTGTCTCCTATCTATTTTCACAAACAGTATCAGAAGATGAAGCGGTTTAAAGAAACTCATTCTGAGCATCCATGAAGAGCAACAAAGCTAAGGAAACAAGTTTTTCTTAAAATAATTTATTATTATATTTCCCTGATTGTCAATAAGGATCTATAACAATCCTGGCTTTGGCATAAATTACATCTTTTTTTCTTTTTCCCTTCCGAATCTGCACTGGCTGCCAACATTGCCCTGACTTCCTTAGTCAACAGTTCATGAAAAAAATAGAGACTTCAAAGGCAGGATCTATGCTCCTGAATGTTATTAAGTGATCTACAAAGGGCTGAGTGTTGTTACTCATCCTTTACTATCACTTAAGAGATCCCTTATGTTTACCTGCACTTTTTTCTTACTGCCTAAAACAACTGCCTGGAGCTTTGTGAATTCCATTCAGCAGGGCATCTGTCTAATTTTCAGATGTCTTAGTGCTTCACACATCTGAGAAACAAATATGCTGATACGCTTAAGGATGCCTTAGCATCCATGAGGAACTTGCCTAAACGACTGCTGTTTAATAAATATTATTTAATAAACTGGTTTAGTAAACCATTAATCTCTTATCTTTGTCCATATGAAGACAGTCCTGTTGGTTGACTCATGACTAAATTGTTCCCAGTTCTACCAACTGTCACCTGTTGTAAATTTAGAGCTTTTGGCAAAACAGAAATCCTGACAACTCATCCTAATACACACTCCCAGAACAAAACTTAGAAGAGAAAGTTAGAACAATGTACTTTCAAAAGCTTCAATTTAGTATTCTTTGTGGTTTATAGTCTATAGTATTAACTTTTAGGACTCACAAGGGCTATTTTATGTTGACAGAAATTGCAAATCTTGACTTTCTTCACTCTTCCTGACTGTCTTGTTTAAAAATAACTCAAGATATGTCTTCTATGTTATCTAGAAGTTACTGGTATGAAAATAGTTGAAGGGATTGATTACATTTCAATAAAGGCGCTGGCAAAGTCATAAAACTAATTTACAAAACTTTGTCCAGTTGTGGTTTTATTCATGCTGAACTCTGTCCCACTATTACTGCTTTGGTTCTGAAGAGAAAAACCCAAATGCTTCCTTTGTATGTTTTTGCACAGTTAATTTGTAGAAAACATACATAGCTACCCATAATTCTAGAAAAAATGACAGGACAGTCTTTTTTGTAATGCCTTTGAAAGGAAGAGAGGTGCAAATCATTTCACAGATCAGCAGAGCAAAGTAAAATGGTGATGAAATAAATTTTCTTGGTAATACATTAATTTCAAATACAAGTTTACACAGAATATTCAGGTGTTGCAGGGATTTTCATAAATAAGTCAAATCCTGTAGCAGTACTAAATATATATATACATACAATTATAATGAAGAAAAAGGATATAAATTGTATAAGAGGAAAAGAAATACTGTTTCCTCATACAAGTCTTTCTTCCTGCTCTAAAAGGTAGTTATATTGCAGGGTCAGAGATATTAAATGGAACTCTGAAGCTGTTTGGTATAGAGTAGTGCATGTGATTTAGAATAAATGGGACTACATTGGAGCAGAGAAAGAAGTTGGCTAGTATTTAAAATTAAATCAGTAATTTGAAAATGATTGGTAGGGATGCCTGATTCAACTGTTGTGGACTTGATTCAGCATCACATCTGCTTGACACTAGTGTTGTCTTATGTTACTTTTGCTGGAATTTTTCCTTATTTTGCATCATAAGAGAACATGAATTACCCCTATAGACTATCCTCTGTGGAAATTCCTCAGTAAGTTAGGGGACAGTTTCATTCACGTGTAAAATACTAGATTATTCCATATTGAAAAAGCTTGCAGCTGCTTTAAATTTTATATTAAGATGATCTTAGTTTTACTTTTACCATTGAATAGTAGCACTTTATAGTGTAATCCACAGGAGGAATGTTAATCCTTATGCTACCAAGCCCTTTTTTCTGCTAGAAAGGCTTTGAAGATGTGGTGGCATGGGCAAGTGGCAAAACTGACCCAAGAAATAGCATGTCCTGTTAATGTCATACTGGCCAACTCTATTTTCATTCACAAATCCTGAACATTTTGGTGGCCTTGCTGCTCTTGATTAATTGGAACAGTGTACTTGTGCTTGTATGTGTGTTTACATACGCAGCCATACACATGCAGTCTTCCTCCGCCCCCCCGGTCTGTTAAGCAATCTATCTGAATCACATGAAGTTATATTTTGACTCAGTGAAAAAAACAACAACTGCTTCCTGTATATTTTCCCTCTTCATTCCATCTGTTGCCTTTTCCACACGTGGCCATAGCCAGATGTTCCCCTGTGAAAACCTTTCATCTCCAGAGGAAGATACTTTGGAAATGGTGAATTATTCTGTTTCTGGAAAACAGCTTCTACTTTTTTCTTTTTCTTCCGCCCCCCACCCTGCCTTCTTGGCCACCTTCTATGGCCTGAAGAGTAAAACTTCAGTAGAAGATTTTTTTTTTTCTGTCGTTAGGACTAAAAATAAACTGAAGAAGCTGTTCCCATTGTTCTAATTTATCTTTGTTTTATTTGTGAGAAACTAAAACTTGAATGTCAGTGATTTCATTTTGAAAAAAACCTGCACAAAGTCCATGTCTAATAAGATAAAGAAAAGCTCTGGGTGAGAAAAAACCCCAAGCAAATACACAGTATTCTGTCTATCTAGTCTAGGTTCTCTGGCAAGTTTTCTCCGCCCCCAGTACTATTACTAAATTAATCACAGTGCCAGAACATGCCCACAGACTGATACAGCCCTAAGACCCTTCAGCTTGCAGCAGTCAAGCTTTCAGTTGAAGTGATTTAAGAAGTCAGTGGTCCCCACTTCCCAGATGTTGGCTGTGATCGAGCATGCTCCTTTCCTTGAGAGGACCTTCTTTCTTCTGATGGAATGTCAATATTTCAGCAATCCATTTCACACTGAAATAGCATGTAGTTTTTGTAGGGGTGAAAGCCTGATCAAAAGATCATTGAGGTAGAGGGCAGATATTTTTCCACTCACTTCAACAGACTTTGTATCTGGTCCTTTGTAAGAAGCTCTTACACCAAAAGGTCCTCAGTGAACTTCAGTATCGCACTTGATGTTTGCTTTCCTCGGAAGCTGAACACTACAGAAGAATCTCACAGTAGCTGTGATTTCCATGGTGAGCACACACAGTGCTGAGCTGACACTCCGCAGAGGCATCTGAGATATAAGGCTGGGGTTTTTTGGCTCCCTGTGTAGTTTGTGGTTTATGTTAAACTGCAATATCTCACATCTGCTGTGCACTAAGAACAGGCACATGTAAAGTTACTATGACTCAGTTGATGTTCGATAGCTTGTTAAACTGCTGTCAAATTGTAACAAGACTTTGTCTCAGCATTAATACAACTACCACTCCTAGCAACAAATGGGAATTAAAATGTTGCATCAGTTATGGTTTTTAGAACAGGAGTAAATCTGTTTTAATTACAGAAATGGGTTAAGTCTTGTCCAATAAAAATACAAATACAGTGAAAACATCTGTTTGCTTATAAAGTAGCAGAGTGACATGAAACAGTATTAGACACTTATTTCAAATGCCTTCCTGAAGTAATAAACACTTAGAATTAAGCAATTAAATCTCTGTAATTAAATGCTTCATAATGGAAGCCTTAACTTACCATGAAGGAGGCAGCAGGGTAAAATAAGCAGTAAAGCAAGCTAATATTTTCTCTGAGGTTATTTAATTTTATTTTTTGTTTGTCGATTGTTTCCACAATAACTGTTTACTTCATAAATCCACTACAAACAGAGTTCCACCAAGTTATCGCAGGAGCTGAAAAGAAAGGTGCCAGTCTACAGGTCAATATGTTCTGCCCATCGGAACTTCTGACAAATCCTGGAGTACTGAAGTGGTTCTTAATGCTGGAGAGAGACTTCAGAATGAAATCTTCCATGACGCTCGCTTGGTTTATCCAGATAAGATGTACAGCAGTATAAGGCCTGACACAACAGTGCTTCCCAACTGCTTCAGAATATCAGTTTTCTCAATCGAATATCTGTCCCCTAAGCCAGCACCCTGCCTTCAGTGGGTGATGTCCTGAAGGAATGTTCTCAGAGGACCCTCTGCATGGTTGGTATGAGAGCCAAGATGGACCAGAGGAAAACATCCTGCAGCAGGACTCTGATGACTTCTTTGCCACTCTTACGGGTTGTTGGTTGACTTTTTCATCACTGCTCCGTGCCTCTGTTTCCAATTTTTTAATGTAAGGATGGTTGTCCTGATGTCTATGGAAATATTTTGTGATCATTAAGGACAAATAGCAGAGTAGAGCAAGGGTAGTAGTAATTCCTATACTTACATTTGCTAAACTTGTGATGCGCTAAATTGTAAGCCTGAAACTTTTTAAAAGCGTGTACAAATGCATCTGTTACTTTTATTACTTTTATTAATATCTACACTTTCTAAAGGTTGACATACTTTTCTACCACATGCTCCTTCATTTTACCCAGTCTCACAGAGAAGGTGTATCCCTGGCCAGGGAGTTCTGGGCTCATACTGAGTTCAACTCACTCAAACACTTTGTGGCAGCCAGCAAGTAATGATGCTGCTTCCTGTACATGTAACATTTTGTTTAATGAATGAAGAATTAAGCCCTTAATAAATGAGCAGGCACATTCTAGGTCCTGATCCCAGCTGGTCTCAGCATGTGACAGGTACTTCTAAATGGCTTTCTTTTGTGGCGATACAAATTAAGATAATGTTCAGTTCTCTTGCATGTACTTTCTGATTTTTTTAGACTGCAAAATAGCTTCACTTGGAAGCAGATTTTACATTATGTCTCCTGAGGACAGTAGATGACTTGGGTGGTGACTACGAGGGATTGGTAGTTTCTGATGCTCTGCCACTATGCAGTATGTGTTAGAACAGCCTGAAAGTTTTTTTCACTAATACTAGTCAGAGCTGCTCTCTTAAGAACCATTCATTGGGTGGAAATAACAGGGTGGATGGTGATATCCATTTACCTGCCTGGTCTTTCCTTGCCTCCCTCTGCTAAGGTGCAAGAAGCAAGAGGAGAGAACTGCCTGCTGCTCTTGCCTTTTTGAGGCTCCTCAATGCTGAAGACCATTACAGGCTACTTGAGGAATCAATAAATGAAAAAATATTATTATTTTCTTTGGAATAGTAAATAGTTTGGTCAGGAATAATCACTTTGCTAATGTCTGTACACAGTGAAGTCTTCTCCAGTTGCATTTTAAGTGCTGTTGCTATATAAACTTTACATTAATATAGTGGTAATAATAATGTGTTAAAATGTTACATGTGTACTACAGTGACATCAAGCAGCCTGCATTGTGAAATAGGATTCTGCTGTGCATTTAGACAGAACAAACCTGAATTCTAATAATGCTGAAAGAGCTGCTAACTATCAAAAGCAAACAAGTATTTAGTGGGAGGCATTGATCTATGGAGAGAAAACAAGTAAACTCCAGCTCCAAAGTCAGCATTTCCAGAGACAGCTTTATAAATCTGTGTTCAGTCACAGTACCTAAGGAGGGCTGTGAATCAACAGCAGTGAACCTTTCTGTAACTGAATTTAGGATGAAATAGGTTTGTGTTTTTTCCTTACGTGGCCTTTTCCTTTTTTTTCTTTATTTCTTATTTTAGACTTTGAAAATGTTGATACCAAAAAGTTGGATGTGTATCATCTTGCACGTTCTCTTGCTCTGGATATGCTTTTGAGCTTTTTTTTTTTTCTTTTGTTTGTTTGTTTCGTTGTGTTGCTCTTTGTGTAGTGATTTAAAAATAAATAAAATTAAAAATAAATTAAAAAAGAGAAAAACAAAAAGAAAAAAAAATGACCAAAAGGTGGCAGTGAAGACACATAAAATATACCATTCTGCATCTGAATAGTGAACAGTTTAGGAGAAAAATCTAATTCACTTAAGCTTCAAGAGCATTATTGCTAAAAAAGTTACTAGTTAGGCTGCATGTTAATATAAAAACTCCAAAAGGAGTTTGATTTACTGAAGTAACTTCTTGCTCGATAAAAGCTTGCTATTGACTCGTGTGTGACCTGTGTCTGAGACAGGAAAAGAATGGCTTTGCCTTGATCTGATCTCCTGCTGCTCGGAGAATAGATCAGAGAGGGTTCTGATGGCTCTTCCTATCGAGGTGGGAACACCCAAGGCACTGCTCATCCATCAGTCCCCGCGCACACTCTCTGCATCTGAACAGCCTTTCTCTTGCTCTTCCTTTTCTAGCTCTGTTTGCGAGCCACTGGTGAAGCAGAGGGGTAAGCGAACATTTGAGCTCTCTGGACCCTGCTGAAATCTGTGTCTGCTGTGCTATTGGCTGTAGTCTGTAAGGATGTTTGGTTCAATATTCTGGATGTGGGTATGTGATCTGTGGCCTTTCCTCAGCTTTGTCTGCCAAATGTCTATCCAGTTCAGTAACAGGTACCACATCATACTCTTCTACCCCAGCAACTGATTTTATCTGAAAAATGTGCTTTCCTTCATTGTCCTGTTATGACTGTAGCTAAATACTCTAGCTGTGCTTTATAGAAAATACTAATTAAAAAGATAGCTTCTCCCTCAAGTAGTTATACCCTAAGGCTTAGTTGCCTTTTCCATTCTTAAATTGTTCCTCATTTGCACAGAAGCATAAAATTTGATGTACACACGCACATATATCTTTAAATGTAATTGCTGAAGCATTCAGATTTTCTTTCTGGGTCTAGCTCATTGATAAGGTCAAATTCCTGTAAATGTCTTTCGAGGCTGTGTGTATTTTTCAATGCATTTCCTCCTGAATGTTTGTGAAATATATTATACAAACTAGGGGCAATATATATCATGAAAGTTAGCTCCATTTATCTGTATGGCTGCTTTTCACAACTTGTAATCCATGGATGACTGTCGATCTATAAGACATCAAAAAATTGTCTTGGAACAAAATAGTAAAAAACCAGCTACAATGTCATTGGAATAGAAACAAGCAAGTAAGCAAATAAAATACTGGACAATTAAGGTCAAAAAAAGGAATATTCAAGATTTGGCGTGATTTTTATTTGGTTGGAAATGATAAGGTATTGTGAGAACTCTGTAGAAGCCAGTCTTTATTTTATCTCTCTATCTCTCTATCTCTCTATTTATTTATTTATTTAAAATCTGTAAATGGTCCTCCATGTGAAAAGTGGATAAATAACACTGTTAGCCAGTATCCTACTGCCTGTTTAATCCAGACAGTTTAAAAAACCTGGCAGCCTGTCCTCTGGGAAGTTGCTCCACTGTGTGATAGATTTCTTTGCAAGGAAACTTTCATGCCATGCAGCCCAGATTTCCTTGGCATCATATGATATTCAACAGGTCCCAATTGAAAAACAAAATTGCAAAATCCTCAGAAGATACTGAATATAGTTTACACTAACCACTGTTTTGTAAGCCTGTAAAAAGCTGGAAGTTAAACCTAAAAATGCTGCAGTATTATAAGATGCTGTATTCTTAGAAGCCTTTACTGGCCAAAGGATAATTTGTATAGGTTAATCCCATTAAAATTAGAAACAAATTAGCTTGACATTGAGGATGGGAAAATCAATCCTTACTCTACTAAGAGCAATCCTCTAATTTCACACTGGGAATTGGAGAATGCTGTTCCTGTTTCTCAGCTTTCAGTACATTTATTTAAGAATTTTTTTTCTTACTATGATTCAAGACAACCAGGGAAGCCACTGACAGGAGATACACTAAATGTGTTTACTTGAACCACATCTATTTCTGAATGTATAAAAAGAAATTCTATTAAATGAAGATGCTGTAGAGCTTCTGTGGTTTGCGTTTCTTATTAAGGACACACAGCCATAGATTTTTAAAAGTAGCTTGGTTTGGAATGTATTTGATAGCAATTGTGAATACTTAGCTAACTTCTCCTGATTAAATTCTTTGCGAACTATTGATGAACGCTGAGCAGATGAAATGAAGTCGATGAGATGAAGAAATCAGAAACATATAAATACCTGCGGAGACCAATACGTTGAAATTAATATTTTTAAGTTCATGTTGAGTGAGGCACCTTCAATTAAAAAAAATGAAGAAGCATTTAGTTGCATTGCTATTATTTCACATGAACTTGAAGTAATTCCTTCATCTAAAGCTTTTGGATGAAGTCACTGGTGAAATTCTTATCTTGATATATGTATAGTGTGTAAAGAAGTCCAGCCAATTGGAAAGAAATTTATGTGGATGAAAACAGGTAGATTTTTCACATTTGAGTGGAGAAGGAAGGAGTTTCTCCTAGTGAAAAAAGAAATTAAACCAGGAAAAGTCATACAGATTGTTTTGGGAAAAGGAAAGCAATCTATGATATTTTTAGAGCTACTTTAAAGACAATTTGTAAGTTGAAATGTCAAAAAGACACTCGTGCCCAAATTGTAGTGAATTTCTTTGGGAACTGAGTATCCAGCTACATATTGCCCTTAATCTTACTCATGAGGCACACCTCTTTTAGTTTCACTTATCTCAGTACAAACATTTCAAAGGTTTTAATCTAAAGCATAGTTCTTTAAATCCTGTGTGGGTGTCCTGATTTTCAAAGTGCTATGGAATATAGAAGGTCCTGTTAACATTAGAGTAATATTGCACTTTTATCCTATGAGTTGGTTATCATTTCAGATACAGCTTTGCTTAAAACACCTCAAAATTTATGCTAAGGACAGAAATCTCTCAAACTTTCCATTATCAGTCAAGATTCAGCACCGGCTGCCTTTATCCACAGCTGGTATTTGGCCAGCATGCCTGCCTTTCCCCTCTGTGAAAACTGCAGTGCTGAGAGTTGACGAGATGCATGCCTGGATCTGGCCATGATAAGGAGTTTGACTCTGCTGTAAATTGTGCCTAGGACTGAGAACCTGAAAGCACAGAGAATCTGCAAAATAAATGTAGCTTTTACCAAATAACTGGAGCCCAGTCAGGGGGTGGTAATGCTGTCGGTGTCTGTTAAAGCTTCAAACTGGGACATACATCTCTGGATAATGGTTGATTTGAATAAATCTTCGGATAATAAATTTAGTCTCTGTCTATAAGTCCTGTTATGCAAAGAACTGATGACTGAGCTTGTCCTGTTGTGTACAAATCACATCTCTCTTCAGGTCGTCCTCCTTAGTTCATGCTGTTTATTTCCCTCTCAAGGTATATAGCGAATGTTTTCTACTTTCCCCTGCAGACAGAAAAATATCTTCAATTAGATATTTATCTAAAGCTGTTACCAGTTTTAGCTGTCCTTGTTACATAATAAAACATGCCCATGCAGCAAACCCAAGCAGGCCTGCCCTGCAGCCCTCTCTGATAACAGCAAGAGATGCACATTAAACTCACAGTGTGTTCACATTAGTTTCACAATAACTTTCTTACATTATCACAGGACAAAAATAAAATTAGCAGCCAATAATGTCATAACCAAGAAAACAGCATATAGGGGGATAAGGAAAGAACAATTTAGAGCTGTCAATTACAAGTGTTTAATGATAAGAAGGTACTTTTATGCAGAGCTTATCTTAGCTGGATGCCTTCTTGCCAACAGGAGCATCTACATTTTTTTCAGAGTGTTCCAATTTTATTAACATTTAATGCTGCTTTAAACAATCACAAACACTTTTGTCCAATTTCTTACATCCCTTCTTATACCCTTGGTATAAGACTTCATGCTGAGAGCCTAAAGCAGGCTTTACCTTTCTTCCTATTGCAAACTTTTTGCTTCCTAAACCATGGGAAGTGGTGGTAAAGAACAAAATAAAAAGAACATTCAATTTCTAAGTGGGAAGTGATCTGTTGTTTTCAAATGTGTATTGCTCAAAATATAAACCAAGCTCTTGTTAGTTGTTAGACTAATATAAACCAGGCTCTTTTTGGTATTCAGGTGGTGTCATTCATTTGTATATCTTTGAAATCTGCAAGGCTGTTGATATCTGCTGTTTTGAGACTGAAACACTTATGCTGAATCCCACTACTTGTTCATTGCACTAAAGAGACTTTTATACAATTAGGCCACATTTTTTTATGGGGAAATCAATTTTAAATTAAAGGACTGCACTAGAGAAAGGTGTAGTTAAAAGGTTCTGCCTAAAAGGAAATTGGAAATTGTATGAGTATTGTAGTGCTTTATCATGCAGCAGTTCTGAAGAGCTGCTGTTTCTGCAATGAACTTGAGTACCTGAATAAGTGCTTTTTGGAGAACTTGGTAATTCACTTTCAGTTTAGTTACATTATTTTGGAATTAGCAAGACGATTGGTGTGCTGATGGTAAGACAGCATTTCGAGACTATACAGTGTGCATGAATGACAGCAAGAAGTAGACACAGGACATCCGAACTGTGATACTTGAGGAATCTTATTTGACACGCATATTATTTAATTGCAGAAATATTTCTTTTTCTAGGGAAGAACAAGTGTATTTTTTTGCCAGGAGACCAAATGCAATTGCTACAAAGAGCACCCTTTATGACATCCTGAAGCCACAGTGACTCTTTGCCTCTTTTATTTCCCTCTTTCTTCTTATGCTGCCCAAACAGGCAAACCGAGACAAGACAGAGCCACCACTGGGCTCTCCACTTTGTACAAACTAGAACAACCAGAACTTACATTCTTCTATACCTCTTCTACACAATACCAAGTCTCTTTTTCACCCAGATTCAGTGTTACCCTGCTTCCAGGTGGACATGGGATGCCTCTGCTTCTGTGTCAGGTGGAGGTGTGAAACTGGGCTAATTTTTTAGTTTATAAACTCACTAGTCAATCCTCCACAGCTACCTTCTGTCTGAAGATCTCCAATTATCTTATTTTCCATTACTATCCTGACTTAATCCAGCTTTATTTGACCATGTTAACTGATGAGTTCACACCGATGCAATAAGACTCTCATATTTAGGTGGAAGTGCTTGAATCCTCCCCTGTAGTCATGGACAGATGGACTGGTGATGCACAGACATATCAGTGTCCCATACTCATAAGATGATTCCTGTACAAGGCTAGAGATACTGACCTTTCCAGGAATAGAAAATGTCTCACTTGCAGATAATCTACTTGATCTTCTGAGTAAAGAAAGCATACTGAAGATGTGTAAAGGCTGGAACATGTTCTTTTGGGACATGTTTTTCAAAGTGTTGGTGGGTTTGGGTCAGAAATAGTTATGTATGTATCAGAAACTTGGGTACTACATAAATGCAGGATCTGTGCACACGCAAGCATGAGCCATTTAAGTTTCACGTGTCCTTTAAATTTCCCAACCAGTAAGTATTAATGAAAACCTTTTGCTCCATGGAAGCTAAATAAACACTCATCTCCTTGGCAAAGAAGCAGCAATATTTTAATTTGTCTCATTGATGGTGTTTTCAATTAATTATGCAAATTTCCTGAGACAAAATGAAAATAAAGACACTGTAAAGACATTTCAGTGTCTCGGTTCAGTATCTTCTTCTTTAACTGGTCTGCCAAGGAACTTTTATTAGAGATTATTAAAATACTGATTTCAGTGAAGAATTCATATGGTATTATGTTCACACTTAACACACCTTTTGTATCAAAGCCTGTTTAAATGTAATTTCATACGCTATGTCTCATAAGAACAGTTGCAAAGGGATGCTAAAGGTATTATTGTGTGAATTTGGTATGCCCTTTTCAGTCTGGTAGATGCTTTTCTTGCAGACAGGTCATTTCTTCACAAATTTGCTTGGGGAACCATGCAGAATTTTGAGTCTTATAGTAAGAATACCGCAAGTTGATGATATGTGCCTGAAATGTAACAGACTGGTAAATAGAAGAAATACCACTACTGGATAGGTGCTATCCTTACTAGAGTGTAGAAGGCAATGTACCCAATTCCTATATAAATGTCATCATTGCATCTGCCCTGTGTCTTTTCTGTCTTAATTTCCCCACGTTACTTTTCCCGCAATAAGTTTATTCTATCCTTTCTTTGGTGCATGGAAATGTAGAGATGTCTTTACCTGAACAAGGGCGATCTCTTGCCCTTTGGTCCTGTCAGGAACTTTTATCTGCTTGAGTCCTTGAGCTCTGCTAAGTCAAGCTTGTGCTAAAAGACATAAATTACATTTTGTTGTGCTACTCTAGCTGTGTGCTAAGGGGATTCATTTCAAGGCAATATGTATGATTCTGTCTCACTCTGTGGCTTGCAAAATGGGAAGGCAGTTTTAATTTGCTCTGGGTGGGTTGGCAGGGAGGGATATTGATTCAGTTTCTTATCTGTGCTCTGCATTTTTTTCCTCCCTGAAGTAATGTGATCCACAGCTTGGGTTGCACAAGTTTCTTTGTAGAGAAACATTGACCGAGATCTTCCATATGTTAGTGCTGGCCTCAACCTCATAATGAAATAAACTAATAAAAATATTTGTGAATTTCAGGCTTAGGCTTTATCTGTGTGCCGGATCACTTGTCTCTGTGGTGTTTTGAACCAGGTCCCTCTGATGAAACCTGTGGAAAGATCTGGTGACTCTTATCTAGGGCCGTCTTTAGTACAGCCATAGCAAGCATGGCCTGAAATGGGAGCCTTTTCAAAACTTGTGTGCGAAAGCAGCACAAAAAGATCAGCAGATGCCTGATACCTTGCTTAGCTGAACGGAGACCAAGTGTGATATGACGCCTTAGATCATTATTGCTGGCTAGTAACTCTGGCAGGGGTTAGTAGTAAACACTAAAATAATTTGTGTAATTCATTTAGTGTCAAAGTAACCTAGACATTCACTAAGACAGTTTCAAGCCCAAGTGCATCTAATTTAGTGGTCTGTTATTTTATTAGTGAAGCATATGTCTTTTAGCAGCTTGCTTATGGTGTCTGCACTTAGCAATTGTTGTCTTTCTTTATCAATTAGAACTTCCGGGATGGAAATTCTGGTTTTTAGCTTGCCTAATCCTGATTGAAGATGCAAATATTTTTGCTCATTGCGTTTTACTTCTTCAATAGAATATGCACTTACCTGCAAGGATTGAAATTCCAGAGAAATATACTGGAGACCACAAAGGCCTTGATCTTAGAGCTACATCCCCTCAAAGCCTTCATGTAAAATAGGATATATGTAGATTGTGATTATTTAATATAGGAAATTGTACCCTCTGGGTTTCACAGTTGATTCCTTAGAGGTATATTTTTATTTATTTGTGTACTAGCTCAACATCGTGAATAAAACAGAAGTAGAATCAGGTTAAATACAGATGTATTGATGTGCCATAATTGATGGTCTCAATGCAAAAAAACTTCACAATGTATTTGCTGAGTCTGTGATGAAGGGTAACTTCTGTTAAACAAGATAACTATATCTCCAAACACTTGTTTATTAGTAGGCCAGTGTTCACATTTCTGGCAGTCTACTTTTGGTTTATTGTGCACAGAAGCCAGAAAAGAGAGCAGAAAAAAGACCAAGAGATTGCTCATCTGGAATGTACTTGGAATGCAAGCAGTGTAAGTTTTGTTCCTAGGAAGAAAGTGAATCTGTGTCTATATGACTGGTTTGCTGTCTGTGTTTTGGGGCTGTGTATCATGACTGAGAAAGTGGTTTGGTAGGTGAGGATATGATGCGGGCTTCCTACTTTCAGTTTCTGCTGGTACATGGATGATTATGAAAGATAAAGAGGGATCGAAATTAGCCTATACAAAAGGCTCCCAGCCTTCCCAGACAAGCTCCCAGCAATAAACCCAATAACCAGAACACGGCCCAGCTGGAGGGGACTTTGGAGGAAGCATTGCTCCTTTCTTAGAAGACATGGGCTAGGAAGAATGATGACGGTGCTTCAGAGGCAAGAACGGAAGGCAACTTACTGAAGGGAAGAGACATTGAAGATAAGGGGATGCAGATTCCACAGGATGAAAATGATCCCTAAATGGGAGCCTTGAAGGAGACATTTGGGTATGAAATGTCACCTCTGAGAGTTAGCATCAAAACCTGAGGAACAGGGATGCAGATGGGCAGCAGTGCTGATATTCAGCAAAGGATGTGAAAAGCATGAGGGAGAGAAGGCTGTACAGAAAAATCTGTACCTGCAGACAAATCCTGAAAAGGGGGTGTTTGGGGCAGTGCTAAATGAATACTGGGTGAACATGACTGAATATAAGATGCAGGAAGACACTGACTTATGAAGAAGTAGAATTGCTACAGCATCTTATTTAAAACAGATGAGTTCAGGGTCCAGGGAAGACTATTCAGTAGGAGGGTTAGGATGTATGAAGAGTGAGAGGGAGACACAAAGTCTGAGTACTCTGTTACAGAGTAGGGCATCTATATTTCTAATGTGTCGTGAATGGTCTCCATAGAACAACAGCAACAAACCAGAAATCATAAGCTTAGCCAAATTGTTGTATACTTTTTATGAGGTGCAACATAGGAAGGCTAGTAAAGTCAAGAAAGCGTTAAAACGTTTGTCTTGTGCCTTCTGTGGAAGAAAGAATATGTTAAAATTGTGACATAAAGGTCTTCTTAAACTGGAAATGGAGAGAGAAAAGAGGGAGGCGTAATTCCAGGAAGTGCTTTGAATATCAAAGCCAATCCCTGAATATTTCACTTGCTTTGAAAGGAGAGTGATCAAGCTTTGAATGTTTCATTTGCATTAAAAAGGGACAGGAATACACAGTCTAAGAGAAATCACCCAGGATTGGAGGGAATCACCCAGCAGATGGAGTAATTTGATGAATTTGACACCCTTAGCTTTTGCAACAAGAATTTTTGGGTGATTATTGTTTCTTGAGCACCTAAGGAGAAACCATTTTGCTGTTAACCTTTAGATATGCATTTTTAAATGTATTTACTATTTGCAATCCAGTTTACAAATTTGTAATTAATTGTGTGAACTTTATCTTCATAAATTAGCTTTTATTGTGCTTTAACCTTTAATACATAGCATTATAGGGGGAGTCTGGGTGAAGATGAGAATTTGGGTGTTTATAATCTCTTTGAAAATGAAAAGAATCTCTGTGAAGCAGCTTCCTTGAGACAATCTGCACGTGAAGTCATGTTTTTAAGAAACATGGGTGCTTTCTTGGTAAGCTACAGGAGCTAGTATGCAGGTTATTAAATACAGAAGTTGGTTCAGTGAACAACCGTCCTGAAGGCAGGAGGCCATGGAGAGAACTCACCACTAAATGTGTGGAATGGAGCAAGTTCCTTCAAGACTCTGTCATCTGGTCTGCTTAATCTTACGATCAATTGGATTGGAGTAGAGTCAAGCTACAATAGCCAACTTGTATCTTATCCTCAAATAAGACTGGGGATTTGGCCTGTCACCATGCCTAAGTCAGAGAGTTCAGTTTGACAGTAGCTTTCAACTTCTGTTTTGTAACTCCCACCTCAAAAACCAAAAGCCTTTAATTCAATCTCTTTGCAACCATAGAACACAAACTTTGTGCAGTCTTTGAATTACTTCTAGAGGTCCCCATGGATTCAAAGCATGTATCATTACTTTGTAGATAGGCACAGATTTTGTGAATCTTCTCTTGTGAACCTGGCTTTTTTAAAAAAGAAAAAAGTTAAAATTAAATTAAGGAAAAATTGTATTGGTGAACACACCAATGTTGAGTGAGTGCTAATACTAACAATCAACCCATTGGCTAGAATTAGCCATTGCACATGTGAGTCCTCTACAAAGACATGATGGTAAGCAAAACCAGAATTTACTACAGGGTTTGAACAATTAAGAAAGTTGAAGGACCTTCATTACAGAAGTTTGGAAACTACCTGTGAATGGCACAAATTACTGCTCAATTTACTTGATCTATTGTGGCACAAAGGTTCTTGCCAGACCCCTTGGCTTGTATACTGAAAAAAACCTCTTATTACTCTAATTAGACATGTAATTCAGGTCAGATTTATTCGCTCTTGGCAAGAAGCAAACAACTCATAAATATAATTGTAATTGTGCTTGAAGGAATGTTTGGTAGCAGTGCTGCTGGACACTGAAAAAAGATAGGGTTGCTTGGGATTTTTTTCCTAACCCTTGAAGGAAAAGGATTCAACGCCCCCCCTAGGAATCAGGTTAAATTATTATGTACTAACTCTTCATTAAGGTAAATAATAGATAATTAGATTTCAGAATCTTTCTCATTAAAGCGGGACAATCTTTGCTACTCTTCCGGATCCTGCTGGCAATGCCAGTGAGGACAACACAGAGCAATACAGCCGTTGTGTTATATAAATTATATCATGCATGCAACGAATGAACAAAAAGTTTTATGCAGAGAATGTGCTGGTTCTAAAACCCGTGAAGACCTGTTTCCAAATGAAGAGAATGCAGTGAGAACTGTGTACTTAGTATTTCTGCAAATGTTACAGAAAATTCTTTGTTAAGGGACAGATTAAATACAAATTTGAGGTTTAGCAATCGACATTGAAATATCTAGGATATTAATGCTAAGAAATATAAATAGTTAAATCAATGCCATTATTACTCCAAGCACTAACTGAGAGTTGGTTAAATAAAATTCTTTCCTCTCAGACTCCCTGAGAAAGGAAGGATGGAAATTATTATTTCTACCGAGATTAAGTAAGGCCTCAGGGAAATTCCTACTTCAACACGAATTTCAGAAAATCAGGGATACCCTTAAAAATAGCAACTGCCTTCTTACCCTTATCTGCTTGGCTGTCAGCATATGACTTCTAAAGCTGTAGTAGTATCATATTTATAATAAACCAGGCCATACAATGTCTACTTTCTATCACAAATGCAATGCCTATATGCTTGAGTTCCATTATCTATGCGGTGGATCTGGACTTTGAATGTTAGTTAATCTTCACTACTCATTGGACCTGTCAGATAAAGGCCAGATTAGTGTATCAACATCAGTTTAGGCTTCATCCCATGTGGAGGAAGTTTCAAGTTAAAAATTGAAGGGAAAGGCTGAGAAAAGACTGGCTGCCACACAGATATGTGTACACTTCCAGAAATATATCTTGGTTAGTAACTGAGGCCTGGATTCCACCTATGTTGAGCTGCTAAGACGTCTAGCATGTACTGAAATAAGGTGATATATTTAGATATATCACTTACATCAGAATAAAGCCCCAAAATATTTGTGACATTGAACTACCCAAATCCTCTCCTTACTGAACGTGATACTATGTATACAGACTGCCAGCTATACAGTGTTAATTTCTACTCACGTGCCAAAATTCACACAGCTATATTTAGAAATATAGAAATGTATTTATATTTAAATAATTTTATGAATTATAAAATTATAAATATACACATATTATTTATAAACACCCATGTACACATGCATGTGTATACACAGACACACATAAAGTTAAAAAATGTAAAGACAGTTGGGAAGGAACATCTTGCTCACTTAGAATGAAATAGAGCAACCAAAGAGATTAAAAGAGCAATCTTTGACCACCATCTATATCTAATTCCATTTTAATAGAAATACTCTTTTAATGCCTTGACCACTTCAGGGGCCTTATCAAATAAAAGCTGAACCAACTGACTGATGTTGAAGGTGTAGGGGAAGAAATATCATGTAGGTTTTTGTTCATGCTCTGTCTTCCAAAGTTCAGGTGGGATACTGATGTAATTGTAATATACCTTGTTGATCTTCATAAATGGTGTCTCTAAATATTGTACATCAGACAATTACTAAGTTTTTAGTGGTTGTGGGATGTGACAAGGAACAGTACTGAATGAA
This sequence comes from Caloenas nicobarica, assembly GCF_036013445.1. NCBI lineage: Eukaryota > Metazoa > Chordata > Aves > Columbiformes > Columbidae > Caloenas > Caloenas nicobarica. The sequence continues at coordinate 24,433,769 of NC_088246.1, read as the reverse complement.
CAGCAATTGCTAAGGAGTCTTAGTCCCTTTGAATCAGTCAAAAGGGTTTAATGGTTAGAGACTTAGACAAACAGCTGGAGTTAAATCCACGTGTTTCCTTTCCTTTTCTCTATTTTCTTTCAGTCTTCTTCACTTTGCATATTCTTCTCTCCGACTTCAATTGCCACATGTTTCTGTTTGTTTTAGTGTATGCTGTATTAATAAGTGCAGAGGGACTACTGTGTTTAATACATGGGCATCCAATCACTGAGAGAATATTTTCCTCTGTTCTCAATACTTTTATGTTGACACAATTTATTTGGTTGGATTAAAAAACAAAGATGAAAACAGAGAAGGGCTGGAATTGTTTAATAAATAATAAATCGGTATGTTGACAACCCTTTGACACTGACAGAAAGAAATACATAAAGAATTTTTAATGAAAATACAACCCCAGCAGGACATGAACACAATATCCTTAAAACATACAACAGACACTTTATCCATTAGGTTAAACGATTTGCTTTGGTTGACACTCAAGGGTTGCTAAAGGTATTTTTTGGCGAGCAGGTCCACAAGGTGTTCTGTAGATAGAATAGAAATTGAATCTCAGTCCTGCAAAGTTTTCGAGTAATTTTCCTGGCACACCACAGTGGTATCTTTTAGATGGAAATACTAAGAAAGCATAGGACTTGCTGGTGAGTTCTAACTGGGTCTAAGAATTAAAGGAGCCCCAAGTAAGTGTCAGAATTTTTAAAACACGAGTTTCTTGAAACCCCCCTGTGTTACTCTGTTTCAAATACATCCTTTCTGTATCTTAAGGGTTTAACTTGTTGTGCTTATGGAAACAAAATTCCTACTTGTGGATGTAGTGACAATTAGATAACATGAGTGCAATACGTTCCCCAAGATTACATGAAGCAGGCAGCAGCAAGCTGAAGATAAGTCATTGTATCCTCATATCTTTGGCCAGAAATGGATTTGAATGATATGTTTTGAATTCTGAATTTAACCATCACTATTATGCAGGCAAGAACCTGTCCTAATTTCTAACTAAATTTATTTATAACCACTTTGTATCCATTTTACCAGTGCATTTGTTGCCTTTTGTCCACATTAATTATTTTTTCCTCTGGCTTTTATCCTTCTGATGAGGAGACTAATATTCACTCTTCACTTACATTTTGCTAAGCTAAACAGGCCAAATCCTTATAGTGTTCTCTAGTAGTACTGGTTTCTCCAGCCTCCTGATCATCTCGGCATCATTCCAGTTCACATTCATACTTTTTGAAAAGAAAGATGTCCACTTAGATGAGGTCTCAGTGACACCTTGTAAAAAAAGCAGTAGTTTTCCATATTCCCACAAGAATGCTGGCTCTATCTGATATAACCTAGGATCATAGCTGTGCTTTCCACAGAGGTATTGCACCAGGAGGCAAATTCTCAGCCTAAAACTGACCAATAATTTAAGACACCCTTGTTCTTTTGTTTTCTTGTTCATATTTCCCCAGCAATGAGCTCCCAGGTTATAGCAGAACTACTTGTTACGTCCTGTGTGTGTGTCCTTACACCTTGTTCTATATACATTCTATTTGTTTCCTAGTACATAATTTCTTCTTGTGTAAGTTTCCAGTCATCCAATGATATTGTGTTTTCAATTATTGTACCATCAGAAAATGTCACCATATTGTGGTCATTAATTGTGACTGTTTATCGAAGAATTCCACTACTCTGACAAGTATTCTTTTCAGAACAACTAATTAATTTTCGGCCAGTTTTTTACCTACTTTCAATTCTTGTAGTTAAATCTCTGTCTTCAGTTTAACTGGTGATTCCTCTTAGACTGAACATATGAAAATTTGTTAGAGTTAACTTTGGTCATATGTTCTTAGTCTTAAAAATCAGTTATCTTATTGAAGAAAGGATCTGGTATGATTTATCTTTAGTAAATTCATATGGGATTTTTGTATCACTTCATTTATCTTGAAGTCTTAATTTTTCAAGGTTACCAGGCCATTAATATTATTGAGTTGTGGCACAATAATTTTTCTTGTCTGTAGCTAGAATTTTATATTTATTACGTTGCAGCTGTATGAAACAGCCCCATTTCAATTTATTAAACAACCTCTTCAATGTTTGCCTTGGATTTCACAATATCCTTTTAAATATACACATTGTGCAATCGTTATTGTCACACCCTACTGGGAATCCAGGAATGCCTTTTTTTTAATTTTCCTGTAGTTTAAGTCAAATGGAATGTTAGATTCCTCCTTTCATATCTTATCCCCTGGCTACAGATTGTTCTGTCTGGTGCATTCCTATCTTGCTATTCCTTTTTCCTCTTTGAGTCCATCCACTGGTTATCTCCACCATAGCTCCACGATTTCAAATGGAGAGGTTTTTGTGGGTTCTTCCTATTCCAGTTTTTATTTCGGAGAAGTAATGTAGTAAACATGGATGACATCTCTCTGATTTGGACCCATAGAACACCTTGACTTCTGTATGGTTAACATTACCGCGTATCTAGAGAATTATCTGGTCTTCATGTAAGTGTGGTCCGTGGAGGTCATACAGCTCAGATCCTGTGCTGGTGCAACTTACTCTCAGGATTTCATTCAAAATCAAGGTCACACTAGCCTGGCCAGTACTGCACTACAAAATTCATTCATTTTTCACATTGAATTTGTGACTGATGTTTTATTGTTGTAGGTGTTAAGAGTTCTTTTCTCCCAAGGGCTTAAATGGGACCAGACAAGAAAGGATTCTGAGGCCCTCTTTACTAGGTAACTGCTAGTTTTTTGAGTGCTACTGTCCAGACATCGAGGTGTTCAGATTTACTTAATGAGTGAAGAAATACTAAAGAAACCAAGATAGTGACTCTGAAAGCTTTCCGGATTCTACTTGAACAGACTTTCAATTAAATATTGTTATATAAATATTTCCTCCTCATTTGTCAGTTACTAACTTTCAGTCTCTCTCATGCCATCTGCTGTCTTCTGAGATCTTTAGTTGCCAGGCCATTTCAGGTCATGCTTCTCTACATATTGTCTTTTCAGCTTCCTTCCCCACTTCAAGACCAAGTATTGCCCCAGCAGCCGTAATTCACTGTGTTATAGTAACTACTATTATACAAGTGCTTTTCACGTGTTCTCAAGCTTCTATACATACCACTACTCTCTGGTTTTTCTCTCACTGGACTGCTAGACAAACAGAAATTCGTCCTCTCTAGAAACATGTGGACTTTGTTCCATTATATATAATCTGTTCTTGTAGATGGGTGTTACAACAGACACTGCATTTAAAGCCTGAAAATCAGGTAATGTGGCTCTTGTGGATATACTTCAGCTATGCACATCCACAATGATCTACTGCATATCTTTTTCCTCTCTTTGAGCAGCACTGGAATAAACCCTTGCTTTTCAGGCAAATGACACCTTCCCTTATTCAGATATGTGGAGCTCTGTGGGCACAGTGACATTACAGACCTTGAACAGAACAGAATTAGGCCCACAGCATTCAGGACTCCTGTGTGTCATATTTCTCTCTGAGGAGTTAATTTATCAATGGTAGGACACTAACAGACAATTAATGTAGTGTAACATCTGACAACATTGTGGAAGCTCCGAAGCAGTGGATTGATTTCCTCACACAGTTAAGAATCTACTTTTTGTTTTATTTTTCCTCCTGCAATACGACTCCACCTGGCAACCTGTCTTTGTCATGTTTATAGATCAAAAGTATTTTCTCTTCTGACGGGAGACGTAATTTGCTCATGTACTGTTTCAACACTCACCGAGCCCAGTCGTGCCATGGTAGCCATCTCTGTGCACTAAATCTGGGCTGTCCTCTGCTACATTTGGCTTCAAAGTCCTTAGGTAGCTTCTGTGTTCGACTCTGCATATTTGAAGGTCCCCACTGTGCTGGGAAAATAAAGAAATCTGTCTGCCACAGCAAGAAAAGGCATTGTTGAGCAAGATTGTGTGGTGGCTTTCTAAGGTCTGTAGCCTTTAGAAATCAAGGGCAAAACCATTCAAAATCTCAGCCTTCATGCCCTTATAAATCTCAACTCAACTTCATAATATTGTCATATACTTTGTAACTCTTTGGTAGCAGGAGTTTTAAAAGCTTCTAGTTAAACAGGAACCAAAGTATTAATCTATTCGTGGATAAATAAAAGATACATCAAATAATAAACTTCATGCCTTTAACAAGGCTTTCAATTTTCATATGAGAGATGGAGACTGATAGATGAGATTGAATTTTGGATGAGGTTCCAAAACTAAATGATGAATATACTTCTAATGAGAATAAGTGATTATACAGATATCAACAAATGCTGAACAGAGAGAACGGATTGGAGAAGTACTAATTAAAGGGAGCTAGAAAAGAGTAAAACTCATGAAGGTAGCTAATTGTAAGTAGGTTGTGAAAGGACATCTGAAAAGAGGATGAGAGTTTAAACATGGTTGCATATGTAGATTTGAATCTAGTTGATCAAAGAAGAGAGTAAAATGGTTTCTTTACATCAGGAAAATTTGGCATTATCCAGGAAAAATTTCCATTATCTTGCACTAAGCAGGAAATATGACTTTAAGTAACAAGAAAGTTGTAGACGTGCTGTAGGCCCAATGAAATAATAGCAAAAAATAACATAAAATTTTTACAGCATTTTATATCCTTCAATTGTCATTCATGAAGTTTATGCTAGAAAACAAGTAATAGAGTTTTTAAATGAGAAAGGATGATAATGTTGGAATTGGATGAAAAAATTTAAATTGAAATGAAAAATGATATTCACAAATACAATCAGTTATGGCAGAAACAGAAGAAGTTATGAAACCTGATGAGTGATAATTTACAGTACACTGTGATCTTATCATGGGTATGTCATAACAGCACTGCTTTCATTGGAAATCAACCTTTTTCAAAGTCAATGAGACTTTTAGAAATGGACACCACTGAGCACCCTTAGAATACAGAGCAAGATGATACCTTTCTAAGGACATGAATAACACACACACACGCACACAGTCTTAACACTTTTTTCAGATTCTGCCTTATTTCAAAAAATCATTTTTAGTCTGTGTGACAAAGACCTTGATCCCTGTACAGGGATAGTGTTATGTTATTCTATTTTGGATGTGGTGCATGGTGGCACTCATACATGTGAAGAGCAAACACATTAATTTAGTGCTAGGTTCAGAAAATCACCAGGTTCTGTTCACTCATTAAATAGTTTAAAAGAAATGGCATTAGATTGAAGTATTCTCTTGCAAGATCAAAACTACTGTTGTTTGTTATCTTGTCTTTTAAAAGCAAATCCTCTTATAATTCAAGTGGATTGAGATAGATATGTCTTGCACTAATCTGTTGCTAAAAACATATAGGTAAGTGGAGATAATTCTAATGTCAGTTCTGCAGGATACCATCCTCTCTTCAGTTTTCAGTTTCAAGCCTGCTCCCATTAGCATACAATAAGAAAATCCACAGGAGGGGACACGTGGATCGTGACATCCAGTGCTCCCAAGCTACAAAGTCAGATGCTGGAATGGAATTCAAGAGCCTCTTAAGGTCCCTAAGTTGCTTCCATAGGAAATGAGAGTTGTCATGTCCCTTGGGTTTATGATAGAGCACATGTGGGGGTTGTTGAAGACAGCTGGTAGAAAACACCAGAAAGAGCTACATCTGAGGTTTTCTCTGCTGTTAGGTCTCTCTGTGAAACTGCTGCTCAGAAATAGAAATTGTTTCCAGTGCTCAAACACCTGTGCTATGCAGGTGGATAGAAAAAACTGGATCACTCTTACTTAAAACAAATACTGGACGTTCTTCCATATTGATCTCTTCCATAAAATGCTCTGGATTTGTTCAGAACATTTCAAAGTATCTCTATAAAACATAGCCATATTCATATGGTATCCCAGTTTCCTTCTATTGGGATAACTTTTATTTTATATGAGAAGGGCAAAGTCAATAAATCTTCAGAGAGAGATATGTCATGTACAAGCATTTCCAGCTGTCCATATTGTAACTGAACAAAGTATAATGGTAGCCACCAAAAGATCTAGAATCAAGTAATAATTGCATATTTAATAGGTGTAGATTAAATAAGTAGAGAAATTGAGTCTGAAATAAACAACACTTCAGGCAAAGGTAGGGAGCACAATTAATATAACAGATGATAGACATAGAGAAGAGTTGTTCACAGCACAAGCAAAGAAGGAAGCCTTCTGTGGTGAAAATGCATTTTATAGCTCTCTCCTAAGGTATGCAAAAAGATTTGGGTGTAGCCACCTCTCCAGGTTCAAAGGAAAGCTTTGAAGTGCTGCTTGTTAAATTGGAAGGAAATTGAAAAGCTATCTATCAAGTAATGCTGAACTTCGTTAAATATTACATTTGACAAAAAATGAAAGAAGGAATCAGCACAGTAACAGTTGGTTAAACGAGCTGCTTGGTCTGCACTAGCAAATGGTGTCTGGTCATTTAAAATGATTAATCAAAGCAATAACATAAGAAAGCAATCAGAAATCAAAGAGAGGTTATAAGAAGAAAGGCAGGCTTTTCAGTGGCACAGTGTTATAAAGGACATTGGAGTGAAGGACCCTACAGGATCTAGGACCCAATAGCAAAGCAGGCAGAAGTGGGTGCACATTGAGCTCCAAAGGTTGTATTCAGTAGAGATTTGTTTTTCATACGGGCACAGCTGAGAAGAATGATTGGGAGGTAAATGCCTTTCATAGCAGGGGCTATTTCGATAACTCTGCTCCCTTACAGAGTGCAATAACCAGAGCTTTTGTGACCTCCTTCAATTTGTTTCCATATGATTTCCGTTTCTTTGGTGGCTCCATTTCTTCTTATTCATGTAGGTACAGTTGTTCTTTCCTTCCATTTTCCTATCACACTGCAAATATTTCTAATAAAACAGAGGTGTTGAAGCATAAAAGCTGTATGTCATACATCTCCCAAGGAACTCTATGTCCCAGTTAGATTTAACATGACTAGTGAATATTTTTTGCAGTGTATGTTATCATCCCACTTCCCTTTTATCCAGTTTAAAGCCATTATGCTTCCAGTAAAAAGGGCCAAAATTTGAGAAGCTGTGCAGTGTAAAATTTCTATAATCAAGTACTGCCATTTTAGCATTTGTTTCTGCATGGCTAAATTGTATTAAAGATTGAAGCTGCGGCTTTCCTGGACTTGACATGTTTAGGAGCAAGGTAATACTGTCTGAATTCAGACTTCTTTCTTGTGTATTGAAAGCAGAAACTCATTTAGAGGCACACACTGATAATCTTGACAAATCCTGTACACTATTTTTGAATCCTGCCAGCCGTGTTAGAAGGTAACTGTGGGCAGGTCTCCATTTTACAGACATGGATTTGCCTGAACAGGTTCTCAGTCAATGTTTCATTCAAAGTTATAAAATAAGGGAGGTCAAGAAAGGTATTTCACAACTTGAAAATAATTTTGCCCTATTCCTGAACCAATCCTGTGTTTTGCTTAAACTTCCACAGGGTGAAGAGGGACACAATCCATATGACTAGCACAGGCCTTTAAATGATATTATTAGAATAGCTGCTTCAAATAAATTATTACATCTTTAAATATATTTCTTCTAAATAGTGTTATTAACAATGTACATTAATTCAGGGAAATGCTCATTCTACCATAAAAAGCTAAGACATAGGATTGGAAATATCTGTGTTAATATAATATATTGCTTAATTAATTCACGCTTTTCACGTTTGGGACTAAATTAAATTCAGTGTTCTGTAGAACAGCTAAGGATATATGCAAAATCAAAATCATGTGTTGTCTTAATAGGGCTTCCACACAGGGCACTTATCTGTGCTTTGACATTGCATTCCATGAGAAGCTAAAATCTTTTTCAAAACCTTTTAAGGTCCCATTTTAATTCATGTGATTATGCCTATAGACTAAATTATAGAGTGAACAATCTACCATGAAAGGCCAACTGATTCCTTTAGACAGAAACAGAGAAAAAATTTGATTTTTTCTATCAGTAAGGAACTCTTTGAGATCAAGGCAGGTAGACACTGCTCTGGCTCACAGTGTAGTTCATATATGACACATAGGCTGTGTTATCTTACCTTATAGGAAGATTGTCCCTAAACCTTTGGAAACAACTAAATAGTGTCAAGTGATATAGCTTATTATAACAACTTGAAAAAAGTACCTTGCAAGTGTTTGCCTGTTTTCAGTAGGTTTAGTTGTATATCCGGAGATCAACAAGTTATTTGTTGTGCTCTGGTCTCTCTGGTGCATTTCAAGCAGAGTTTTTCTTGTTATTTATTTTCACATGTGAGCTTAACTCTGCTTTTCCAAAGTTTTTGCTTTCTTCTTATTAGCAAATTTTGTTACATAGTATTCAAGAAGGTAAGACTTCAGTCTTAACATGAAGACATGAAGCTATGAAGACAATGAGAGGGCACACAGCACCATTCCAAAGACCCAAGCTACTGGCCATATGAAAAACTCCTTTAAGTTCCTACCTATGGAGCAAGATGCTACATAGATCACCTTTTCCTGCCTTTTATGTAGACCTCTAGGAAAACTTCACCCCCATGAACAGAGTTAAGAGTCCAGGAGAAAAGTTAGAGAAAGTCTATAGAAAATGTATTCCTTGGCTTGTCCCTGTTTATGCTGAGATGAATTAAACTGGCAGGAGGACGTGCTCTAGGGTCCACTCCTAGGGCTAATCTTTTCTCAAAATCTGTATACACCATGTCACATGTATAAAAATCATTCTTTTAATGTGTTTAAACAGATTCTTCCACAGAATATGTATAATCTTCAAAAAGATAACTGAAAATTCATCTTGAAATCCTTCTTCCTCTTTGTCTGAAATCTAGGATATCATCTCTATATTTCTCTGCACTGCATGATATCCTGGCAAATGTTTCAGTGCTCTACAAAAGATAAAGATAATCTGCCTGGATTTCTCTCTGTCTAAGGTCCCGGTTCTGAGGAAGGATATTGCTCTTGTTCTGTTTCTGGAAGTTGAAGCAGAATAGTAACCTCTTATCAACCTCATCTCATTCAAAGAAGGAGAAAAGGCAGTAAAATAATTTTTATACTAGAGTTTTTCTGGATTTTGCAGAAAGAAATATAACCAATTCCATAGATTTTTCTTTTCACTCAGCTGTAAGTAGTATATACAAAAATCAGTATACGATTATCTCTCCAGAAAACAAATAGGAAAGGCTCAGAACTGATAGATTCAGTGTATCCCTGAAGGCATTATTTCCAAGAGATAAAGCAAGTAAGAATTTGCACAGCCACTGTTTAGATTGTACATGTTTTCTAAGGGATATGATTTTCAAATCCACTAAGGTGATCTTTGTCCATTGAGCTTTTAATCCCCATGGACTGTGTTAGCCTTTTGCCATGCTGTGTGCTGTTAGATGCAGTGGTGACCCAGTGCTCAAACTTATTTTCATGAGCAAAACCTTAGAACTCTTCAGCAAAACATACTGGGAGAAAATACATGAAGGTTCAGAAGTCTGTAAAAGAACAGTAACCAAGAAAATAGAATTAAGAGATTGTTTTATTGGCTGTGATCTACATTATCGAATCTCAGTATTTTTTAAATCCCCGATTTATTGATATTCAGATTATTTCTTTTAAAAAGATTTATTGAAGGATTATTTTAAAAGCAAATTATTTTAAAAGCAAAATAATTAGCAGGTTTTTATTTCTCAGCCAACATTTGGAACCTTGAAAAAACTTGTTCTAGGATTAAAATATCAGCATCATTAAAAAAAGAACCATGTGGCATTTCTGCTAAATCCACTACATCTCCCTTTCTTCCTTTGTAACTTTCCAGTTTTTCACAGCTCAACAGATATGAATAATTTATCTTGAAAATAGTTTTAAAAGTTAGCATTATTTTTGCAATATTTTACTTCAGGAACAAAATGTAGCTTTAAACTTTTGTGAAACTGAGCCATTGAACTGAACTTTCTAAACCAGTTTATTATGACAAAGGTAAGACAGCATCATCAGATCTGAAAAAAATTGTAGTTGCGGGACAAAACATTTATAAACTCTGCAAAATTTGAGTCTTGATGTTCTGTTCTAACTTTGAGTAATTACATAATAATCCTACACACCATATTTTAAGACTTTCTAAGCTGAAACTCTGGAAAATTTGAAGTATCTGTTTTTACCTGGAAGGTTTTATAAGCAAATAGAGTGAAGTACAACACTGAATTGAAAAATGTTTATGTAACCATAGAACTGGAAATGCCTAGTGGGGTGCTGCCTCCCCTGACAGATACTGGTTTTGCAATGCCATACATGCTAAACTGTTCATACTGATAGCTGATACTCCTGAATACAATTTTGCAGCTGCCTTTGCATTTTGTAATAGAAGGGCCTGACTCAATTACCATTGTTAACGGAAAGCTGTGAACAGCATGGGGTATCAAATCACCAGGAATTTCTAGCAAGCAGTGGGTTTGCTTGTAAAGCGTTTTTCCTTGCATGCATTTTTCTTTTACAGCAAAAATGATAATAAAAGACATTTTAGTGAACACACCACATGATAAACTTAAGATTTTCTCCACAGGAGTTAGGTGCCCAGTTTCCAATGAAATCGGTTATGTTTTTATTGTTTCAATTCTTTAGAAAATCACAGTTTTCTAACACCACATTTATACTGGAGAAATTACTATGGTAGATAAAGTACATTCATCCTATTGAATCAAGTGCTTTTTTGCGCAAAAAAACCATTGCAAGTTAGTTCCAGAATTTGTGAAGGAAGCCATTGATTACTGTCCCAGTCCACTCCAGACAGACCAAAGCAGTCTGGCTGTATTTCTGTTTGCAAGTGTTCTGACACAGCAGGAGTGGATCTGCAGGGCAGGACAGTTGGTGCTGGGGACTTGACATCTGCACTGCACAAACTTCAGGTTTTTGCTGCCGCTATTCTTGGTCCTCTGCCCTGGACCTCATTAGCAGCCCAAGTGCCCTAGTTGATGTGGTCCCAGATCATTTTCAGAAATAACAGAGGGAACAGTAGCGGGAGATTCTCTTCAAAAGTGCTTTCCCAATCTGAACTGAAACAGTAGTGTGGAAGTATCCTACAAATCATTTCCGGGGTATCCACTCTGACAGATGGCATCTTTGAAATGCTTTCCTCCTCTGACATGGTCCTCTCCATGCATCACCAGCAGTGGATCTGCTTCAGGTTCTTTGTGGAATACAGCATGAAAAAATGTAAGCAAACAATGTATTATCAGTGCACTACCTCAGAAACACTCCTGTTCTCTGTGAAATGCTGCAATTCCCCCCACTTGCCTCAGCAGCACTTGATAAAGTCACATCACATGATGGCAACATGCTAAGTGTGGTTCCCACAAGTGAGTTGATTAAAGAAGTGGAGGTCCTGTTTGCAGGAGTTAATAGTACCTTGAAATTTGGCTCCACGTCCTTGGCTATGTCAGTAGTATTTCGTTTATGCTATGTGCTCACTGGATACTGCCAAAGGTTGAGCAGAAATTTTGTTTCTGTGGTGAAATAGCAAGATGCTTGCAGTACTTTAAATTGTTTCAGATGAAAGAGCATCATCACCTTGAGCATCATCAAAGGTGATTTCCGCATGTTTTATTTTTTGTCACTAGCACCATACCTATCTCTGTTATTCAAATGAAAATATGCACTAAATTAAGGAAGTGCTGGAATTTTTATCCTCAAAATTGGCTTTGCCTAGCTTCCTTTTAAGCAACAGAAGAAGCATGAGATCAGGCCAGCAGAATCTATTGACAATTTAAAAGTTTTCTTAACCTACCAATATAAATTTAAAATGTTTGATACAAATCTCTTATTTATTTTGCCAGTCCTACATTCATTTTAACTGAGGCGAAAAACCTGCATATTTTAGTTTGTGGCTGAGTGTCTTCTTCATTCAGAAAAAGTTGTTTGGTGGGCATTTTTTTTTTTTTAAGATAAGTAGCAATCTGCTGATTTCACATTAGAATGGAAAACAGTGTTTCTGCTTTTAGCATCCAAAAAATATTTTCTTCCTTAAAAACAGAAGAGTAAGATTTTGATCAAAGGTTGCCAGAAATTTGGACGTCATTAATATTATGCAAATTTTGAAATGTAATTTCATGGAGAAATGGAGAAATGATTAACTCTGATGTATCAATATATAAGCTTCGATTTCTGAACTACCAAGTTTTCCAGTATAAACAGAATACTGTCTCAAAAAAACTCTTTCGCATACAGATTTTTTTCTTTTTATATTTGCAGAAGTCTGAACTTTAAATACTGTGAATATGAGGTCTCTACAGATTGATGTAACTTTACTGGGTACAGGATCATTGGAGCGATTTGACCAGAGGATTTTTTAAAATTTAGAATATAAATATCCTTTTTATGAATTTCCTTTGTAAACCACGAGGATTAAGTCGTATTTCAGTGGAAGACATGAGCTATTTTACCACATCAGCTTACCTGAATTTCTGCTTATTAAGGTCAGAATTTATCCTCTTACGATATGAGTATATAATAAGTATATGGGGAAAACTCCCATTTAATTAGACATAGGTAGAAACAGAAAGACTGATTTAGATAAGTGCTTTGTGGTAGAAATAGCTTCATCTCTGAAATAAAATGCTGATGGCATTGTTGCAAATACAGCATTACGAAAATGAAAAATAATCTAAAGCCCCAATAAAATACCAGTGTATACCATGCTGAAGAGCTTCAGATCTCAGTATCTCATCTTGGGCAATACTTGCAAAATACAGGAAAATGTATTTGAAAGCTTTTGATTTTTTGTCTTTCTGTGAACTGGAAAAAGCTGAAAGAATAAATGAATCTATTTTTCATTAGAGCAATAGCAATATTGGTTCACAATGCAGGTTTTAAAGAAAGAATTACAATACAGGAGAGGAAGTGCAATAGTTAAGAGAAGTTTAATGTCATCATAAACGTGCTAAACTATTGACTGTCTGCTCTTATATGTGGTGGTTTTGTTTTCTGGAGACAGTTGTTTTATATCATTTATTACCTGTTTGAAGAAGTTAATGAACAGAGTGAAAAGGGGACACTTTTGTTTTTTCTTTTTTTCCTTCCATAATGATGTTTACTGTCTGGCACAATGATTATTCAATTTTCAGAGATGTTCACCACCTTCTGCTGCTGATTAAATTCCTGTTTGGTTTCCCTGCCAAATCTGCTGGATTAAATTAACAAACTGTTTGCTTTAGTGGGAATGACCTGCACTGACCTTCAGCTTGTACAAAATAATAATCTTTTCAGTGATTTATTGATTCAGTGCTCCTTATCTTCTCTTAAAGAAATGTGCAATAGAAATGTTTGCCTTTACTTTGACTGAATTTGCAGACATGGTCTGCTTATTTCATTGTGCTAGAGACTTTGGCTCTTGATATATAATAGCTTTGCACTCTCTGCTGTTATTAACACTTCATTTTCTTCAGAAGATTCACTGGAGCTTGATTACTCTAAGGACAAAACTTTGTATGATCCTTCAATCTATAATAGGTCTCTGTCTTTAAAATTATCCACATCAAAGGACCAATTTGAGAAAATTAAAACCTTTATCTTTTTTTCTAAAGTAAATTCAGTTTTTATTGAATTACTTCCTTAATTAATTTGTTTTGTTATTATAAACCAGGTAGCGAGGAACCTGTAGAAAAATGATGTTAGGAGCAAATATGGAAATGATATAAACTATAATGAGTGTAAAAATCTTGAGTATTTAATTCTACTTCCACTACTATTCAGGTTGATTTAATAACCACTAAGTGAAGAAACTACTTATGAAGTTCAGATAAATGTAAGTACAAACTCTTCTTTCCTTATTACAGGATAGGTTTGGACTGGGTTGTTTTACAGTCCTTGCATTGCGTGGATGGGCACTAAGTGATACCTCAACCAAGGGAGTCTGATGGCCATTGCTAAGGCTTAGAACTTGTGATCTGCCATGGAAAATGTTTCTCTACGAGCACAGATAGTTTCAGCTAACATCTCTGGAATAACGAAAAATAAAAGTTGTTGAAAACAAAGAATCTGTCCAAGTTGAAATAGAATCAGTGCTAGAGCTTTAGCTGCAGTTTGGGCAGCTTTCCCCATAAAGATCATTGCTTAATACTCACTGCCTACTGTAGTATTCTAAATGGCAATGCGTTTCTAGAAATGAGTGGTTGATATGGGCAGATGTGAAAGACTGCCCATCAGCAAAGGAATCTACTTTCCTCTCCTGAGATGTTAAAGATACTTTTTCAGCTGCTACCATACCAGTTTAATAGTTTATATTGAACCCAGTGGAACTCACGTAGTATAATCCACACCTTTTCAGCTGCCCCAAAACAGATAATTTTGTCATTCATGAAAACAGAATCCTTGTCTTTTGCTGAAATATTTTATGACCTTTGCAGACAGTGTGGTTACAAATGGTTTTGCAGATAAAGATATGGAATCCTAGTAAGAGTTGTTCTGTGTCAGTCCAGGCAGCTGGTGAGGTCTTGAGATCAGGACTGAAGAACTAGGTATAGACATGCTCATGGGATAGACAGATCCCCAGACCTGGGTTCACATTTTCCATGATGCCAAAAACATCTGTGAAAAATGATAAAAATGAATGGATTATCATTACTGTGATTATATTATATTGCAGACCTAAATATTGTCTGGGATCTCTTACATTATGTGCATGTAGGAAATCTTATGTAGTGATGGTACCTTTAAAAGGGTACATTTCCCTTATAGAAAAGGCTAAATAACTGGTGACTTCTGAAAACTTCTTTGCAAGCGATTGTTTTTATGGATTTGATATCATAGTTCATCCTTTTGGCTATGCTTGAGTTTAATATGTTCACTCCCATTGTGCTTTTGCAAGATGTGACAATTCATCCTGTGACGACACCTGGTTTTGTTGTCTTCAGGAAGACCTACTGTGTTATGACTTGTGCTTCACAGTCTCCAGTACTGAATCAAAATTGTTATACAGTGGTGGTAAGGTTTCTGTGGTCAATCCTGCATAGATATGTGACAATTAGGTGTTTTACTATTTGACTATGCTTCTTTTAGTAACATGTTTCCAAACTTATTTTCTAATATTTGTACTCAACAACACTTACAGTTGTGATACAATCTCAGGCTTTCACTTACAGCAAGTAAAATAGTACAGAGGGGCCTTTAAAGTGCCTTTGTCAAACAATGTGTGAGAAGACAACCTGCTATGAAATTATCTATTTATTAACTACAGACTGGGAACTGTGCACCTGGGATATGAAGCAGCTTGTGCATATGGAAGGCAGTAGGTGTTAACTGACTTCTTTAGGCCTATAAACCAGTGCTGGAAGTACAAGAAAGAAAGGATCTTGGAGTCTTGCTGTCCAGGTGAGTTGGGAGCCATCAGTTGAATAGCAGTGTGGGTAGCCTGGCACTTTAACTGGACTCTTCCGTGGTCCCTGCTGAGGACTTTCAGACTCTGTGATCTGTTGCTCTAGTCCTTTGAGGTGTAGATGGTAGATATTCAGAAAGCCACTCTCATGCATGTTGGTTCTCCGTTGTCTGTGCAGTGAGTCTTACCCATGACACTCTGGAATTACAGCTTTGAAGCCAATAATCCAGACCTTTCAGATACCTTTAGTGGGTCATAAATTGGCAATGGTAGGAATGGAGATTTTGCTGAAGGAGTCAAAAGGACTACGGATCTACAAAAACTGAGAGTCTGTGGAAGCACTAAGCATTGCTTCATTATTTTTCTATTTATTTTCATCTTTTTCTTCTATCAGGTTTGCTAAGGTGAAGATATTTTTACTTTATGATACTGGTTGTCACTTCATTTTAAAAATACGGTTAATAGTGCCACATTAACTTGTAGAACTCAAAGCCCTTCAGGTGAATGTTGTTTTCACCTTTAAACAGGTGGAAAACTTTAAAAAAAGGATTCACTTTATGTGTGGCTTTGGAGTGGATATTTTTCCTTTGCTGTCAAGAGGAAATATTTTAAAATCTGCCTTGTTGACACCACTGCAATATTAAACCTTTTTTAAGCTATTTCAGTAAATCGGTTCTTTGGTTTATCCCAGTTGCACAGCTTCAGCAAATCCTTTTTATGTGAAACTTAACGGAAAAATGGTTGCAATACATTTCAAGCAAGAGACAAGATGAGCACTTACAGACATCTTCTTAAGTGACCAATTGATTTGTTGGTGACACTGATGAAGGGCAGTGTCCCCTAGTAAGGAGAGATGAGGTAGCCACATAATACTCTGATATCAGTGTTTTTGTGGTATCATTGTCTGTGCACACCGATAAGAACTGGAACGTTTGTCTAAACCATGCTTTAGTGCCTGTCTTGATTGCTGGTTCTCAAACCAGCCCTGTTATGAATTGGCCATTTATCACTTCAGAGGGAATGAAGATCCCCAGACTCGGTGCTACGACTGGTCTGTAATGAGAGTCTTTTCAGATAAAAACCCAACATGTAAGATGAAAACAAAAATAAGAGCTATGTTTTTCTAGCCTTATATATGTGGGAGAATCAGGACAGTACATACAGGTCATGGTGTTTACTGCATACACATTGCCTGTTGTGACACACTGGCTGCACTCGAGCAAGTCCCCCTGCAAAGCTATTTGGTTGTCTTACTCTGATACACCCAGGAGGAAAATAGCTGTCAGTGCCTTCTCTAGGACACAGTCCTGTGGATTAGAGCAGTAGTAAAAGTCACCACTGTGCTCAAACAAAAATTCAGTGTGGCCCAAAGGCTCATTGGGTCTGAGCTTCAAGTCTCATTTAAAAATTGTTGTATTTGCCTGTGTTCTGTAGCATACCACACTACACTTTGCTTGTTTTCTCTAAGTTTTATATAAAACGATTAGATTTGTTTTGAGAGGACATAAAATATATGACCACATTTTACTGATGATAACTTTTAGTTTCAAGAAGGGCTCACTTTCCCCCAGCACATTTGGCAGCCGAACCAGTTTGGTTTTATTTGCTTTATAGAAGAGAATAAATGGACAAAGATTTTCCAAATTGATTGGCTGAGACTTGGTGCCTTAAATATATATTGAGTTTTCCAGTTAAATGCCCTGTTTTCAACAGCTGTAGTCTAGCAGTTTCTTTGGAGTTTGGAGAGAAAGCCTGAATAAGTGGTGCTTTTGAAAACCAGTCCTGTTTCTCTTCTAAATTCATTCTTGACACCTTACTAAATGGTCTGTTTTTTGGGAGCCTTACTGTTGTAAATATTTCTGCTAACTTTAGTGGGAGCAGCTAGCTGCTTGGTGCTATCACTTTAAACTCCACTCTTAACATAATTTGGCATTTCCCTTTATGACCTTCCCATAAGTATTTCCATATTTTGATCTCAATTATCCAGTTGCTGATTTACTATCATTTTGCAGTCTCTGCAGTCAAGAGATTTCACATGATTATTTGGGATTATGTATTGTGTCAGCATATCTAATGGCCAAGGGAAGATGTTATTCTATATGAAAGCTTCTGAAATCACTGTGCAACCTCTTTAAAATGTAAAAGTACTTGCAAATTGTAAAATAGATCTAGGTCTATAAAGGTATCCGGTCCTTGTGCAATTAACTGGTCAAAAAAGTAACTTAACGTATTTACTAAAATTATGTCATATCTCATTGTTCTCCTGTGTAGTCTATGGGGAAAACTGGGTTCCTCCACGAGGAGTATCAGATCTTCGATGAAGTGTTCTGAGGTGTCTTAGTGAGGTGGGAGGGTTTGGGGCAATGCATCGGTACACAGACTCTGTGACTCTTGCGACCTTGGTCTGGAAGGGATCCTGCTGCATTATATGTACAGAAATAAGTAACAAAAGAAGCTTGTTAAAAAATGTTATTATCTTGAGTGTGTTTTTCCTTATTAGTTTTTATTAGAGACATAAATCAATTATTTCCTATTTTTAAAATATCATTGCTGTCTCTGAAAGAATAAATATCATGACACAATGATGAAATAGGCATCCTTTCACCTGGGAGAAAATCACACTTTCAGTGGGTAGAGGCTGTTCCACATTATGTTAGTGAGTGATGAATTACAGTTTCCTGTATGAAAGATTCATTGACTTCAGCTTTGTGTCTCCCTATCAGCAGGCAGAAGATAGGCTATCTTTGTCAGAAGTGTGTGATGTAAGTGACAGGATGCCAAATACATGGTCTTGGGAAGAATTTTCCTTGTCCTGATGTGAATCACGGAGACCTAAACAACATTTTTTTTCTACAAACTGTAAGTAACTGTGAGGGTATTCAAACTGCTTGGATGTAGGCATGCAAAACAGGTACCTAAACATGGAACCAGAATTTCTCAATATCCCTGCACAGTCTGTGGAAAGAGAATTGCAGCCAAGGGGTCATTACGTGGTTTGAGGCATATTTGGCAAGAACCTGCCTTTCTCTGATGATTGCCAAGGGGAACCAGCTTCCAAAATGCAGCACTTCAGTTGAGTGCTCACACTTAGGTAAGGGGTATAAGGCATCTAATGCTTAGTAGCAGAAAAGCTCATCAGAAATCAGATAATGTCTCAGTGAGTGACCATGTAGCTCTTGGTTATGACATTTCTTGCTAGGAGGAAATTAATAACCTTCCTTCAGACCTCTAACAGGGGACCTTGCCCTCTGTGCACTGGCTCCTTTGACTTGGAGAACCTGCTAAAGGGGGAGCTGAAGCTCTGCTCTGCTTGCTTCTGACCTTGGCTGGTGCACCCTCTACCCCATCACATGAAGGGGTAACTCTTGGAGGAGGAGTAACTCTTGGAGAAGTTACTCCATATGAGTGTGGTATCTTGTTTCTCTCTGGTGACACAGCAGGGGCTGACACCTGGACAGTACTGCTAATTATATTGAGTGAATAAAAACAAAAAAAAAGGTGTTAGATTTTAAAAATTAAACTTAATCATGAGGTTTGAAGCTGCACTTGATTTGCCTCCTGGTTTTGAGTCTCTGGAGGTCTCAAGCTTTTCTTTGCCTCTGTGTGAGCTGGATAGGAATGATTTTTAAATTAATCCCAAGATTCTCATACCATTGCATGACTCTGGGAGAAGCTGCCTCTTGAGACTCTCTCTGAGTCAACAGGACTTCAGGATTGAGAATGATGATCAAACCAGAAATCAGATAAAATATGCTTACCTAGTGCATGGAGAAAATTCACTAAGGTTAAAGTTGGCTTTTGCAGCTGAAAGCAGATGGGAAAAGGCTCTTTTCTAACGTGTGTTTCACTGTTAAGGTGCAGAAATGGTTGATGTGGAACTGCAATATCTAAAGATGCAACAACATCTTTAGAAGCATTAATGAAACAGCTTATTTCATCTGAAGTACTTGTTGCCTTTAGCATTGGGGACAAACAATACTGCTACTTCCGGAAGCATACTGTTTCAAACTTAGCTTTCCCTTTTTCTCTCTACAAACTGCTCACTTGAAGCCAGATCATAGATTTGGAAAGCCTGTTGAATCCTGAAATTCACCTTTGTTTGAAATATAGCTTCATTAACCAAACTGTAAAAAAATTCTCTATTTTTTTTGCTACTATGTGGTAAGTAACAACTGAATGATAATCACACAGAGTAAATAAAATGGTTTGTATTTCATAGATGAAATTTGAATGCAACGATGTACTTTTATGATGCCTATTTTTTCTACCAGTGTTATAGCTCCTGGCTTCTTAATATGTTAACTTCACTTTGCACCCGTCTCAGAGCATTAAACAACAATAAAACCCTGATGAACAGGCTAGCTAAGAATACCCATATGTATTTCTCAATGATATGGCAATGTTAATGTCTGATATTAGATCTTTTTGGACAGGAATGTGTAGTTACTGGAAAAGGTGGATGCTCAAAACATTGTGAATGTGTGTGGGTTATGAATACTGTTTAGAACAGCCCTGAAACTGCTGTAAATGTCTCCAAGGAGCTGACTGATGAGATGTGGGACAGAGCACATGATTATGGAACTGCAAATGGGTCTAAAAGCCATATTTAGCTTTTCCTAACCCACATCCTGATCTGAAAACAGCTTAACCATTGAGTTACTAATTGTTTATAATTTTTCCTTTGATTTCTGAAGCAAAGCAAAGACACATTTCAGTGGTGCAGTGACTAGTGCAGATGGCAAGCTAACTGGCACCTCGGATAAACACAGTGAATGCCAGGTAGCTAAGAGAATGTGAAAAAAGCAGCATATAAAGCTAGTATGAAATGCTCCAATTAAAAAAACCCTTCAGATTGTGACCAGCAGCTGCCCAAACAAATGCTTCCCTTAAATCAGACAGAAATAAAGCTGACCTGCATCTCCGAGGAGCTTACAACTTGTTAGCAAAATGGCCTCTTTGTTGAAACTTAGCATACATACTTTACCCTGTTAATGCATTTCTTCTTCTAAGCACCTAAACCAAATTTGATCTGCTATATGCTATAATTAATATTTTATCTGGAAGTCAGAGGAAAAATAGTATTTTTATATTTATATCTTGACTGATATAAGACCTCATTTTGACAATGCAACATCACTAACAAATGCTTTAAAGCAAAGGAAGAAACATTTTCTTGAGTTCACACAGTAGTGATCAGAAATAATTGCATTTTTATAGTTCATCTTTCATGGAGGATGGTCTTGTGAGAAAATTGAAGATAAAATTTGTCTTTGGAGGTGAAATGAAGGAGGAAAAAAGAAGATCTCAGTTTTTCATTCTTTATTCTTAGTCATCAGGATTAACTGCTGCATGTTTATCACTAGAGCTCCTATTCCTCCTCTACCTCTGGCATTCTCATGGAGAAGGCAACGTGAGCTATACATGAGTCATGTTGCATGGTCACCAGCTGCTCTATGATCCTGGAGGTGATGGGAAAACAGACAAACCAGAACTCTGGTATTTTCCAAACGCTTTCTACATGTAAGCTTTGAACAGGATGGATTGTAGAAATGTGACAAGGTTATGTAGATTAGAACATACAGTTCCGGTTGCTTGCATGACAGTGATAGTTTCTCAACTTTAATAGCCAAAGTAGGCTTGAAGATTATTCTGAAGCCCAGCTCCAGCTGCTGTACATCTCATAGTTAAACTCTCACTACCTGTTCATCTTGATTAGACTGATCTTACTGCTACTTTTCTGTGAGCTTGACGCTTTCTGCAGTGTCTCAGATTCACTTTGTTTTGATGGTCTTAAGCGTAGCGGTTCTGTCAGCAGCAATCCCTCAGTGCTCTGCTTCTGCTTCAGAATCCTTTTATATGTCTCCTGCTCTCTTTGTCAGGGGCCAGCCTAAAAAGTAGCCTACAAGCTAGATTGGACAGAACCTCTACTTTGAGTATCAAATATGCCAATGTGGATGGCTGTAAGTGGGCTGTGTTGTAGCAGGATGGCTTATGTGGTTCAGAACAGTTGAGAACTTCACTTAAGCTTGACCCTAAATATTAGCAGGGGCAGATCTTGTGTCTCCTTTTGAGGTTTCTTTTTATGTCTTCCAGCACAAACCAAGTCCTTGTGCTTTTTATATGGAAGATGTATCTTCTGTCTGACTTGCATAGTCAATCTTATTTATGTTGAATGCTGTGAGAAGAAGCACTGAAGTCAAAAGACTGGGTCAATGAGAAGGGCAGGGAGTTTATATTAAAAGTTCAGTGGAGATGCAAATGTATAACTGCTGTTCTACTAGTTTCTGAGCTTTCTTAGCTTCTATTAAAGGAAACTTGGGTTTTCACCTTTGTGCTGGCTGCATTACAGATATTTTGTCTAACTTTGGACACATGCTTTCATATGACTGCTTGAGCTCTTTGAACAGATAATTATCATGTTTTGCTCTTGAACTACCTTGCCTAGAGTAAATTGCTATCACGGTGAAGAATCTTCTCATAAGCAGATACTTACTAGTATCTACTTGAAACCACTGGTTTGTAAACATGTAGTATGTTACAAGGTGAACCTTTCTCTTAAACATTTCTTAACTTTTGAGAACTTCCTACTTACTGCAAAGTGCTAAGGGGCAAATCCTCAGGTAGGGCAAATCAATGCTTCTCTATCATATCAATAGAAACTGTGTAGATTTACAGCTACTGAACATCTCACCCTAGATATTGATTGAATTTCTTGTTTTCTAGTGGAAACAGGGCCTGAATAACTTCTGCATTCTGTTTGCTTCCTCTTTTCCTTCTACACACAAAAAAAATTTTGATTCTTTTAATAATAAATCCTATAGCAGGTTTTTTCCACTATATAATAAAAACCCTTAAGAGTGTTTATGGAAGTATAGTCTTTTATTTATGCAAAATTGCTGCCTTCTTCACTTTTGTCTCATTTTTCATGGTGTTCAAATTAAATATTTTATTCATTGGTTGCAGTTGTGCCCACTATGCATATCACTTATGGAATGAGATTGATGTGCTTCTTGGTAATCACCTATCTATACATGCCATCTTTGTCAATATTGGTTCATTTTTCTTTTTCTTTGCCAAGAGGCAAGTGTAGAAAATCAAATAAACTTGTATAATACTGTTTCAAAATTAACTTTATTACATGAAATTTGAAAAGTGGTAGCAAAATAATGGGAGACAGCTGGACCAAGTCCAGGTCCTTCTTGGAATGTTCCACACTATTACCAGTTGGGTTTTTTGTCAGTGTTCCCTGTAGCATTTGCTGAGTAAATATTATCAACATTAAAATATATTCAGCTTGAAGAAGAGTCTACAAGTGTGTTGTTGCACTGGGAAATTAATATTGTAAAACTGCCTCTCTTTCTATTTTAGTGCAGACAGCTTTGTTTTAATCTTTCTTTTTAGCCATTCAAAGACCATTTCTTAATAGATCTTACCATACATATATACAATACGTTGCTTTTATGATGATATGTATATGATCATACGGTATCACATTTTCTCCATCTTAGACTCTACTAGAAGTATATTCCTTGATGTTTTTGCTAGCTTTTTGGAGCAATTATTTTTTAAATTTTTTTACATTGATTAGTACGGGACCTAGTGCTGGCTCATGAATACAGCCAGAATTAAGCTTGCTTCTGTATGATTTTGTTACAATGCAGTCATGTTGTATTGCTTTTAATGTGTTCAATGTATAAAGGCTCTCCTCTCTTCCAAGAAAATGTTAATAATAAAGGGTTTCCCAACAAAGCTCTAGGTGTCCCCTGACCAACAATATCTGAGGGACAGTGTAGACATATAGTTTTATTTCTTATTTGAGACCATATATACATATGTGTATATGTAGGCTAAAAGTCACAGGCTATGGTGTAACTTCAGGATTTAAATACAGCATAGCTCCATTATGGCTTTTCTTGGATGTAAAGTTAGCATGTGAGTATTATGATTCAAAATATGACTATACTGGTGATTATTAATCTTAGCAGAGTCATTTGCAAAATACTCAGTTTGGAAAGTTCTTTTAGTGTGAGTCTTTGTGCGCTTAGAAGGAACACATGCTAAAAAAACTGGCTGAATCGTGTCTAAATGTAAGCATCAATGTGCCTTGCTCCAACAGCTCCTAAGAAGAATTTCAAACTAGAATTCAATTATTTCAATGTCTCCTGCCCCAATCCTGCCTAATTTAATAAGGGAAAAGTGTCTTTGGATATTGTCTCACTGTTTCCTTCTCAGTCAGCCCATGTCAAGAACTGGAGAGGATCAGTAACAAGAGGTAAGGATGTTACTAGATAGTCTGGAGGGTAATTCTGCAGTGGGATTATAAGTCATGTCTGGTGACAATTAGTGCTGATTTATTTGTGTACATATCTGCCATTTCCAAATCTTTGCAATCTACTATAAATAACTAGCCATAATGACTTCTCTGATATTGCAAAACCTGACATTACTGTGCAGCAAGTTGATTAACAACATTAACAAAAAGATTAGACTCTTCAAGACTAGAAAGTGTTGGTTTTTTTTATTTTTAATTTTTTTTAGATTTCAATGAATCTAGAATGCTTGCAATAAATAATAAATAATTGAACATGTACACTATCTTAGTGGTTGTCACTCTACTTTGTCACACGGTTATTTAAAACCTGGTCATATAAGCAGAACAAGGACTTTCCGTTTCAAAGCATGATGAGATAATGACATTTAGCTACTCAGCAAAGAAGAAGAACCTTGACAGGCTTGAGAAGTGGGCCCATACGAACCTCATGAAGTTTAATAAGGCCAACTGCAAGGTCCTGCACATGGATGGGGGCAGTCGCAAGCACTAATACAGGCTGCATGGAGAATGGATTGAGAGCAGCCCTGAGGAGAAGGGCTTGGGGGTGTTGGTTGATGAGAAGCTCAACATGATCCAGCAATGTGTGCTTGCAGCCCAGAAAGCCAACTGTATCCTGGCCTGCATCAAAAGAAGTGCGACCAGCAGATCAAGGGAGGTGATTCTACCCCTCTACTCTGCTCTTGTGAGACCCCACCTGAAGTCCTGCACCCAGCTCTGGGGCCTCCAGCATAAGAAGGACATGGACCTGTTGCAGTGAGGCCAGAGGAGGCCACAAAGATGATCAGAGGGCTGGAGCACCCCTCCTGTGAGGACAGGCTGAAAGACTTGGGGTTGTTCAGCCTGGAGAAGAGAAGGCTCTGGAGAGACCTTATAGCAGCCTTCCAGTACCTAAAGGAGGCCTACAGGAAAGTTGGAGAGGGACTTTTTATGAAGGCATGTAGTGGTAGGACAAGAGGTAATGGCTTTAAACTGAAAGAGAGTAGATCGAGCTCAGATATAAGGAAGACATTCTTCACTATGAGGGTGGTGAGGCACTGGAACAGGCTGCCCAGGGAAGCTGTGAATTTCCCAATCCTGGGAGTGTTCAAAGCCACATTGGATTTGTTAAATAAGTTATTTCCTTTACTTTCATAGAATTACCTCAATTATCTTTTAAGTAAGTGAAAAAATGTTTTCATTCTTCCTCATTAGGTTTTCACTGATTCACCACAAATACAGAAAAATAGACAAGTATTACTCTGGCATCCAGGCTATGGCATCTGCTATTCCATGTGTTTTATGTAATTGAGAAATAGTAAAGATTATTTGTGCTAGTCTGGATAGAAAGACTTCAAAGGCATAACCTGACACAAGCTAGCGAAGTCTGTAGTGTTGACAATACTATTATTACCTAGAGACAATGTGAGATGCATGCAATGGAAACTTCCTGGAGTAGACAAAATACTAGTGGAACTTTTGCATCTATAAATGTAATATGTGCTGCCATGAGGTGGTAATCAGTGCATAAATTGGTAAATATAACTGGTGGGGACATATTTGAGCATTTCAAGGCTAATCTTTTGCTTTGTCTTAAAGGAGGATATACAAGAAAATTAAGCTAACACTAGGAGAAGAACCATTTAGTTGTATCAGAGGTGCATTCGGTTTATTTAACCTTTGGAAGATTGATGCACATTGCATCAAAGCTGGAGCACAAGCTCTTGCTGACATAGGCCAGTCTGTTGGTGGGCCACCATGGCCAGCGCTCTTCCATCTTTCACTGCTGCTGCAGACAGTGGAGCCCTGTGCCACAGAAAGAGTATGAGGGAAGGAGAATGCACGTTGAAAAGGGGGAGAAGTAGTGAGAAAAACAAATAGAACGAGAATAAGTCTTGGTTCCTTACCAGAAGGTGAGCAGAGGAGTGAAGAGGAACATCACCAAGTCTTTAATACAGCTATTTGCAGGAATATAATTCCTGCTTGTGACAGCTTAAGGCTTTCACATATTCTATATATTCGTCCTTTCACACACACTTTTGGAAAATAACATTCTGAAAAGCCACCAAGGCTCTGGTCAAAAGGATGTATTTTCTATCCTCATTTTCATTCCTTTCCTACAATACTCTTTTTCAAATGACTAGACCATGTAGTCAAAAACTCAGATATCTTTTAGAAAATGATGCTGAAACCAGAAAGCTCTTGCAAACCTTTCAAGTGAGTGGCAAATACCTGTCATCAGAAAAAAGGTGTCCAACATGTTGTGATCAGATGTAATTTTTCTATTGTTTATCTGCAATTTTTGTAAGGTTTCTATAAAAATGAAACCTTATATAACAGTCTGGATGGTATGCAGGCAAATAGATATGTATTTCATGTGTCCATTTGTAGCAGCTCCAATTTTTTTACAGTAACATCAGGATCCTAGTGGAAAAATACAATAAAGAGTTTTCCAAAGAAATAATTCAACAAAAAATTTGGAATATGAAAGCATTTGGGAAAATGTGGTGAGTGTTTATAAAGAGAAGAAACAGAGATATCAAAATAGTAATTGTAAATCTTGCTTCCTAGCTCTATTTTAAGGAAAAAAAATAACAAAAAAGCACTAAAAAAAACCTCACCCCCAAACCCCCAAACCAGAATGGTTCAAGTATCTGTTAGTTGAAAGGAATGAGCAATGGAGATACTGACTCACATGAATGCAGAGAAAAGGAACAAGGCTGCATGTAATGGTAGGTTATCACTATTATTTCATGAGTTAGATAATCAGTGCATTAAATTTTAGTTTTCTAATAATTGAATTCCTAACACTTTAAAGTAAGTCTCAGAAATATTAAATACCTGAGAATATGTACCTTTGAGTATATTGTACACTGCAAACAGCTGCTGATGTTGAAACAGGTCATATTTTTAGGTCGCGTGCTCTTCTGATTGGCTGATTAATCTCTAGTTTCTTCCTCGTTTGATATTTCTCCCTCTGCAACAGAAAACCAGAGACATTGTGCATGCAGAGTAGTGCAGTGAATATGCTGAATCACTGTATTGACATGCTGTTAGTTCCACTCACTAGACTTTGCTTTTGGTCATTAAGAATGCCATCAGTTTGAAAAATGCTTGTAAGGTCTAACAAAACACTTAGGACACTCTACACACAGGGGACTGGTTGTGCTGTTTGATGGAATACAGGGAAAATTCAGTCTGCTGTGAACTCAGGAGTGGCTCTCCATGGCAACCTTTACTCTTTGTCATCTAAACAATAAGATGACAGTGAAAGATACTATAGCCTTACTGTAAACTTCTGCCTCCTAGGAAAGATATGGGACAATAGAGACTTTCTCCAAAATAAGTCCGGCCTCAGCTTTATTCTGGAAGTAAAATCTACAGAGGTGAATGGACATTCACCTTTCATGCGCACCAAACCTGGCTTAAGGTCAGTTTCAAACCTGATGGTTAGAGCAACTTCTGGATGAGAGTAACAGGAGCTCCGTCAAGGACATACTTGATAAGTATCAAAACCATCGGACTATGGTACAAAGCATAGGATATCTGGTTGCCTTTTTTTTTTTTCATGAATTTTCGTTGTTTTGCTTTTGGTGTGTGGTGAAGTCTTTACCTTCTTGATATTTTGGCATTGTTATGTATCCCACAGGGGCTTAAAAAGGACTTGCATGCCTTGCAGCTCTGGCTGGGCTGTTCTGAGCAATCACAAAAGCAGAACTGTCTGTATATATGTAATTTTCAGACCAAACGGGGAGCTCCAAATGAGCTCAAGGGCATGTAGCTTCTGAACAAGGAACTTCTTTCTCATAAATTTTGGGCTTAAAGATGAGTTGTCTCTGTAAGTCCTGTGTTAGTTGCATAATTCTCAATTTTTGTCAGGCTTTGGGTGGACCCAAGAATCAAACATTGCTTGAAGGCAACAGGACATCTTTTAAATATTGCTGTCATCACTTACTCAAAATATATGAAGGAAATCTTTTTCTCTGAACAGAAGTATTACATGCCCAAAGGAAGCAGTCAGTCCATTATGGTGTTTCAGGTATTCTTAAAATGAAGAACATTGGTTCCAATATCAAGCCCTAATCTCCTATGTTACAAGTAAAGCTTTTTTTTGTCTCACCTTTCATATATATGCCCTCATTTGTATTACCCTCATATATATATTCATATATATATTCATATATATGCCCATATATATAAAATAACAATTGTTGGTGTACTAGAAATAGTATATTCTCCCAGTTGTTTCTTGGACAAAAGTGTTCTTTTCCCTAATATTCCCTCATAGGTCAAGTTCTCTACAACTTTTTTCAGCCCACCTGAAGATGATTCCTTCCAGATGTTAATTCTCTGGTTTGTATACTAGAACATTAGAATTTATTCTGTATGTTACAAAGGACTTACTAAAGCCCAAATATCAGAGATGTGACTTTTCCCTTATCTGGCTAGGCCAATAATCAAGGAAATAAATTAGATTGATCTTTCCCTCCACCCCCACCCCCCGATCACCGTCTTATTCTCTTATGCCTTACAAATGGATTTTTAGTAAATTGTCTCAATTTTTCGAGCAAGAACGGTCCAGGGACTAGTCTGTATCCTCCTAAGCAGAGATATTTTCCCCTTTTTGAAGTGTGACATTGCGATTGCCCTCTTTTAATCTTCAGAGAATTCTACTATCCTTCATCAACTCTCCAAGGTAAGTGCTATGATTCAGAGATTACCATGGTCGCTTTGTTAAGTATACTTAATTGAAATTTGTCGGACTAAGCTAAACTGAGTATCTGTATCTTTTTTCGCTCCTTTCCCATATTCAGGAAGACAGGCCTATCTCCTTTAAAAATGTAATTTAATAAGTATTGGATCATAGTTAACATATATTTGATAATTGAAAGAAGGCATAAGATACCTCAGCCTTCTTTGAATCATTCATTATTTCATCTCCTTCTTAATACTTCCTTTTACTTCTTTAATGTGTAGTGTATTTGTAGAATCTTTTCTTGTTGCTTGTCCCTTGTTAATTATAACTCATTTTAGCCTTAGCCTTGCTGAGTTTAACCTACATATCTGAGAAATTCTTTTATATCCTTAAGAATGTGCCCTCGTTTTCATTCTGTGTGCAGTTCCTTTTTCCATTTTTGGATCATTAAATTGGTACTAATACAGTCAAAATGTCTTCTACTAGACTTCTTCTCTTTGAGATAGTTTCTGTTGTGTAGTTGGTATGTTTCTGGTAATCACCAGATCTCTCACATTTGTTTTAAAATCAAATTATCTGTACAAAAGACCCTGTCAGTATATTCTTTCCATTGATGTCTGCTTTCTCAAAGTTCTGTCCTTATTTTGTTACCCTCCTTTTTTTCTTTTTCCAACAATGTCTTTTCAACCCAAATTATATTCCAGTTTAGTTAGAATCAAATTTTTAAAAGCTATTGTCCTAATAATCCCCATCCCAAAGAAAAGATTTTCTTCAGCACATGCAGAAAACATTCTGTGCCCCAGGGTGTAATTGTTCCAAAATACAGGAAGGAAAGTCATTATGCCAGTGACCAGCCGTCTGCATCTCGTGGGTTGTCCTTAGATTTGTCTCTAAACAACCATATCCAACAGCCTCTTATTGATTTAGCAGTGGAGACATTGCCACAGTGCTGTCTTTTCTTTCTTATTCTCACAATCAGAGCCAGTAAAACTGTCTTTCATTGGATGTGTTTTTTTCTGAAGTTCAGAAAGTGCTCTTGATAAATAACGGCTCTACCACTGCATCTCAGGTACTTCTTACCCCTCCCAAGGTGCTTCCTTGTACACTTACTGTATTCCACTAGGAGTCTGTGATACCAATTATACCACTTAGTTAAGCCTTTAAGTTATTCCTGTTTATTCCTTGTATCCTGGCCATGTATCTATTAATAGAAAGTATTTCAGATATTCAGTTGGTTGCAAAGTTATTCTTTCACTTGCTTCATAGTTTCTCATTTTTTCACCTCACTTTCCAGATCAAGGCTGGTTTCCTATTGCTCCTTCAAATGGGAAAAAATGGGTAAAGACAGCTCTGCTCTTTCACTCCTAGGATTTTGGAAGCTAAGCATGTATATTCACTGAGACACTGTCTTATTTGCACTGCAGGCTACATCTGCATTCCCAGTCCTGTCCCTAGTGCCACAAACAGTCTGCCTTTTGCAGATTATCTGTGATAGATCCAGGTGACAGTGACATTGCCTCTGGATTAGTACTAGAAAAGTAGGGACTGTGCCAATGGATTTAAGTCTATTTGCCAGCTTGCAGTCTGATGAAAAACAAAAGCATCTATCTGTAAGATTTGACATTCCTCCTTTGGAGTAAAGTAAGGAGATTTACCAACTAGCCCTAGTTCCAGAGCTGGAGTGATCATATCTGAAAGAAAAAATGACAGCCTACACTAAGTCATGCTTTTTTTTTTTTTATTAAGGAAAATCACAGGAGAAAAATCAGATTTTTCCACATGCCTCCTTTGAGAAAGCTTTGAGGTAGACCTTTTTCTGATTTGAAGGAAAAGGATAACATGAAGAGAAGTATTTGCAGTGATCTGGGTGAAGATCACATTTCTGTCTTTAGAGATAGTCTCTGTGGGTAAGACAGAGTAGTGTCACTTTTTTGTTAAAATGAAATTAATTCAGTGACTATCTAGAGAAATTGTATCTTTAGGTATTTCAGCAGCTTGAGTTACAGCATCTCTTGGGAAACCTGATACTGAAATACAGCACCCTTCATCTCAAGGTCACTGGCTGAGATCTGCCCTTAGGTGAAAGAGCAAAAAAAATACCTCTACCTGATGGCTTTTCGATGATGAATGTGAAGAGAGCCAACGGACTACAATCAAACAGAGAAGTGCCCACACTGCAAAACTACCATCAGAGTCACTGATGCCTCAGCAAAAAGGCCAAGGACAGAATAGGCATGGAGACTCCCCTTACTGCAAATTCCTTCTGGCAGCTGCTGAAAGTCAGTGAGGATGGAGATAGATGTGTGCCCTATCACTGTACTGAGCTTTCAAGGGGAGCGGTGGTGGGTAGTGAAGGACTTCAACCTGTAACTTCTCTAAGACAAAAATATCCCCGTATCAGGAGGCCATGTGTGCTCAAGGTCTCACCTGGGATTTGTAATTCTTATCATAAGATATCTGAAGCCCACCCGCCCATGGTGAAGTGAAAGGTAAAAGTGTCTCACAGGCTAAAAGTGGTTTCTTAATCAGTTTTGGTAGAAACCTAATCCTGATGGGCTGTGCCACAATAACTTGTTTTCTTGTAGTGCCACCTGATGTGATAAGAAGAAATGTGGGATACAGTAAAGTCTGTTATGGCTGAGGACCAGGCTTCAGAGATACTTATAGAGTAGCTCTCCAGGAGGTTCTAGCTTTGAAAGAGGGACCAAGACTTACAGGATATCTATGGAGCATCAACTGAACTCAGTGAACTTCTCAACTGTACTCTTGTACTGTGCTTTGGTTTGCACTGTGGAGCAGTCTCAGAGCACATGAACTGGATTCCTTTTGTGTGGAACTTAACAGGAAGATGCACTCCAGGAGTTCACCAGTGGCAAGTTGGCAGTCAGTCTGTGAGAGCAGAACACAGCGTTTGATGTAGAAAAAACATGCAATCCAAGCAGGGAGGATGTCAGGTCCTCAGCAGCTTTACAGAGCCACTGCCACTGATCTGCGCTGCTTGCTAGAATAGATGAAGCTTAACTGGACTAAGGGATTTGGGTATCCTGTAAGCATGGGCTCAAAAAATTGTATGCAGTATATGCTTTAAAATTATATGGAAAAATAACATTTTTGCTTGCACTTAGTTCAGTGGTTTTGATGCCTCTGTCATCTATATCAAAGGAAAAGAAAAATCCTAGTGGAATGAATACTTTGCACTTGTCAAGAGTATGTCAGGATGAAATGTGTCTTTAAACATAAAGTGTAGCCAGTCTAGTTCTTGAGCTGATATAGGGAGTTCTTGAAATGACCTTGGAGGCTGAGAATGAAGAACAGACATAGTCAAAAATGCTTGTCACCTTCTGAAGTCAGTGGGCTGGATTTGGCCATCAATGCATCACAGAACATCACAAGCCTTCATACTGAATACAGTCATTTTAGGTGGCTGTGGGAAGAATTTCTACAAATTAATGAGAATGAAATGTTAGTTTTGTTCTTTTTTTTTCCCCCTTAACTTGGCAAACATAGCTTTTTACATTTCTGCATCAGAGGTACTTGCAAATCTGCTTAATTGTAGCAGATCTGTTAATTACGAAGATAATTCAAGGGTAGGATAAAAAACCAAAAGACAAGACATAATGAACTTTAGATTTTTTCCTTTTCTGTAATCCTGTGACAGTCATTTTTTATTCCATGTGAATAAAATAATGTCAGGAGGATACTAATCATCAATTTGCTACAGCTGAAACTAGCACAGCTGGCAGATGAGTATTTTAATGTATTTCTAAATTAAGCAAGGCAGTTTAAAGAAAACATCATGCAAAAATTCAATCTGCTATGGGTTTAAAATAAAGTCCTCATCTGTGCCATGGTAGAGTGAATAGCTACCTTATGTTTTATCATATTGCAGTGGATTATCTTTCTAATGAAGCTTGTATCCCCCTAAAGCATTCTTGAGATATTTTGTGTTCACATTGGTCTATAATAATGCAATGAGTGAGTGCAGGAGTGGATTTTCCTTTAGTAAAGCTCTATCAGGACTCCTTTCCTAACAAATTAAACTGTAAATGAAAGCAATTCATACATGCAAGGCAAAACAATATGCTGTATATTAATTTCAGTGAGCTATTTTATTCTCATCAAATTGTATTATTTGCAAAATTAGTAAGGGTTTTGGAAAGGAAAGGAAATAGAGGTTTGTTTCTTGTTTATATTTGTTTTCATACCTCCTTTTCTCTGCCAGTCCTTAAATAATACCCCCATATCACAGAATCACAGTATCAAAGAATGTTAGGGTTTGGAAGGGACCTCAAAAGATCATCTAGTCCAATCCCCCTGCCGGAGCAGGAACACCCAGATGAGGTTACACAGGAAGGCATCCAGGCGGGTTTTGAATGTCTCCAGAGAAGGAGACTCCACAACCTCCTTGGGCAGCCTGTTCCAGGGCTCTGTCACCCTCACTGAGAAGAAGTTTCTTCTCATATTTAAGTGGAACCTCCTGTGTTCCAGTTTGTACCCATTACCCCTTGTCTTACCATTGGTTGACACTGAGAAAAGCCTGGCTCCATCCTCGTGACACTCACCCTTTATATATTTATAAACATTAATGAGGTCACCTCTCAGTCTCCTCCAAGCTAAAGAGACCCAGCTCCCTCAGCCTTTCCTCATAAGGGAGATGCTCCATTCCATCATTTTTGTGGCTCTGCACTGGGCTCTCTCCAGCAGTTCCCTGTCCTTCTTGAACTGAGAGGCCCAGAACTGAACACAATATTCCAGATGAGGTCTCACCAGGGCAGAGTAGAGGGGGAGGAGAACCTCTCTCGACCTACTAACCACCCCCCTTCTAATCCACCCCAGGATGCCATTGGCCTTCTTGGCCACAAAGGCACAGTGCTGGCTCATGGTCATCCTGCTGTCCACCAGTTCCCCTACACTGCTCTCTAACAGGTCATTCCCCAACCTATACTGGAACCTGGGGTTGTTCCTGCCCAGATGTAAGACTCTACAGTTGCCCTTGTTATATTTCATTAAATTTTTCCTTGCCCAACTCTCCAGCCTGTCCAGGTCTCGCTGGATGGCAGCACAGCCTTCTGGTGTGCCAGCCACTCCTCCCAGTTTGGCATCATCAGCAAACTTGGTGACAGTGCACTCTATTCCCTCATCCAAGTCGTTGATGAATATATTGAATAGTACTGGTCCCATATAGTACAGCTTTAGCTGGACTAATACAGTTGGAACCTAAGAGACTACAAATCAATATTCAACACTTTTTTAATGGATCTGGTTTTCCATCTTGTATTTCTTAACTCATCTATGGTCAAAGATTTCTCTACCTTCAAGAAACACAGAGTTGAGGGAGAACTAGGGCTTAATTACTCCTGAGAATTAGCCATAATACAGTGGCATTAAACATCTGTAAGAAATGGCTTCTGAACTGTAAAACATGTAAAGAACATGTAAAGAAAGTGCAGAAAGCATCTATTTTTAGTAATTTGTGCCTATTGGTGGAGGTTTGGAATGGACAAGATATTTGTGCACATCCCGTTTCACAGAGGAGCACTTGGAGTCTAAGCTGGAGCAGGACGAGGGGTTTCAGACCACTTTGCCTTCTCTGAGTCAACATGGAGTCAGTATTGACTGACTGCATGCTCTTCCATAAATCAGACTGGTTATCCATGTGCCTGCAGGCAAGTACGATTGCTCTTGGGAGTTTATACCACAGGCTAATAGATCACACAAACAAGAAGTTGATATTCTCTCTTCTGTGCTCAGCAAGGGTTTCAGTCTCTTAATTGCAGTCCATCGTGACTCATTTTATTGTATTCAATAGTGTCTGTATCTGAGGTACTTCAAATAAGCTAAATATAACAGCAGAAGGATGTCACTGTGGTTCTGAATAACCTTTTCACAGGAATTTTTCCTTGTGTGCCTCTCTGGGGGAAAGGACAGGGCAGAGGGCATTCACCTTTCCCTTGGCAGCAATAAACTTCTACAGCCTAAACAGCTGGTCATTTTTTTGTGCTATCTCCACCAGCTGATGTATTTAAACCCTTTTACCTATTTGCCTGCCTTTTTTTTTTTTTCCTTTTCTGTAAGAAGATGGCATACTCTTACTCCCTTAGTGGTGGCTGCTTTTTTCACTGTTCTTATAGAGCCTTTTCTTGGACTTCTTTTAGTTGTGGCATTGCTAAATCATTTATGTGGAGCTTGCCTCCTGTATGAGTCTCAGTACCATCCCTTTCTTTGGTGAGGCTTTCTCACCCTGAAAGGAATATTATCATTCTTAGTCAACGACATGTACAAACCGTATACTAAAAATCTCCTTCCGATAACCTTATCTTATATTTGAATATGTGTTTTTTAATCAAAGTGATCTAGTTGTTAAGACTGCATATGGCTTGTGATATCATGGGTTTGGATGGATGCTTTTTGGGGATAAAATACTAATTAAGACTGAATGTAATTCAGGTCCCATTGAAGACCAGTGGAAAACCCCCAGATAAATTAGGTCATCCCCATCAATCAATGTCTCTTTTTATCTCATTTCATGGCATTCCCTGTTAAAGATAAACTTTCGAAGGCAAAGAACCTAATAGTTATTGAAGTGTCAGAATCAGAATAACTAAAAGTGTGCATGGTTACATACTTCAGTGATCTGATACTGCTTTTTATCCTAGCCTCTCAGCTTTTGTCCCCTTCTATCATTATACAAGGTTAGTAGCTGGGTGTCCCAGAGTTCTCCATTTGTTTAAGTTCTATATGTAAGGAATACACAGAAAGAGGAAGTGGTTTGGTCCTTAGTCAAATCTGCGGATGGCAGGCAGTTATTTAGAGTAGTCAAATTCAGAGTTATAAAACATGTAGTGAAGTGAGTGCAAAGTCAATGAATGCTAAAAAATATACACTGAATGGAAAAAGGACAACAGCATATTGGCCTGCAGTAAGGAGTCAGAGACTGTCCAGATCTGATCAGCCCAGCCACCCTTCTGTTTAGTGGCCAGGTCTTCACTGTCTTTGGCACAGGTGCAGAGGAGAACTTCCAAAATTGTGGTCAGGCACCTTGAACTCCTTCTCACTGTACCTGACCACTGGACTTGTGAACTCGGAGAGGTATCTACACAACTTCGTGGACAGTCTAATGAGGACCGGTGCTCACGCTGCTTCTGGTGATAAAAGCAAACAGGAGAGTAAGGCAGACAAAGAAGAAAATAGAAATTGAATGTATACTATTATTCCTGTGTGAACTACTGCACAGGGGCATGTTATGCTATCTTAGGAAGGATATTGTTAAATTAAAGGGCAATCAGAAAAAGGTCATAGCGTGATTAGGTGTTTGAAAATCTCTCCAATGACAATGCTGAAAAGATGGAGAGTGTCTATTTTAGGAAGACCTGTGCAAGGGGCAAAGAGAGAAAACCAAAGAAATAACAGTTTAGAGATGACAGATGAAGAAATTTTGCTCTCACTACCTCATAAAAAAAGAAGAAAGAGATATTTTTTCTGAAATATGGCAAATTCAAAACTTGCAAACGAAATACCTTTTCAGACTTGGTGGAACTAAACTATGGGATTTACAAAGGTGTTCTCATAAGTTTCACAAGAATAAGGAGCCTTACTTCTGGCTTTTCCCACGTTTATGCTGTTCTTCTGTCTTCGAAGTACCCCTTGGGTAGATTTTTGTCATATGAAAGGGCACACACTTCCAAGGAGGGTGAAGGAAGGGAAAGGTCTGGGCCAGGCTGTATGTGGTGGTCAATAAGAAGAGTTCTGGGCTTTCAGTAACTGGAAGAAGCCCAGTGAGGTTTTGCTCCAAAGCTCTGGTGGCCATCCTGGCAGCTGGACAGAGCCCTGGCCATCTCCTGAGCTCTGAAAGGGGAAGCCAAAGCAGCCAGTCCCTTAGAGGATATGGGTGGGCAGGGGGAGATTTGGATCATGGAGGGGAGGAGATCAAGTCCATTGGGAACACTGAAAGGTCCTTGCCTTGGTTGGGAGGAATGCATAGAGAGGAGAGTGGAGCTCAGGCTTCAGGGGCTGGAAGGCCTGAGGAAGGAAGCACTGGGAGCTATTGTGGGTAGCTCCTACCCCGACATTTCTGCTTTTTACTCCTGTTTGCCAGCAGAGATAGTGCACAGCTTCTTCCCTCCCAGAACTGCTATTATCTCCTCCCTATCTCCAGTACTCTGATTTTCTTTTCGGATTTAAAAAAGTAATTTAACAGATATAGACATGACAAATACTCAGAATTATAAGAGTAAATTCTAAGAGGAAGAGATAACCTCATGACATGGGTTTTGAAATGTCCTTTTAAGAATTTGGAGTTGGAAAACCTCTCCTTTGTTACTGAAGAGCTGGTCACTGTCTGCAGGTAAAGCAATGGCCTTTGATGGGTCTGAGTCAGTATAAACACTCTTCAGGGCATCACAGCATTGAACGAAAACCGAAAGGGGGTTGAATTCCTCTGAAGAACGGCTACGAAATATATTATTCAAATTGGGAGTGAGTGAACTCAGTTTAACTATATTTCATTTCAGTGGCAACATCTGTTCCCAACAAGGTGTGACCGAGTTCTCCTTGATCATGTCTCTGAGAAAGAATAGCAAAACTTTCCTGAGTGATACTGCAGAGCTGGAGAGGGGAGGAGCTGGTTGTGGACCTCATTTTTTGAGGTATTGAACAGTTGTGTATCACACTGACTTCAGCTGGAGCTGTGGGTACTCAAGGGTTCTGGTATTAAGAGCAAGGCTCTGACTGCAGTGACATTTTCCATGCAAGTGAAGACTTATTCTCCAAAGCTATTACTTTCAGGTTGGAATGTTTCCCAAAATTTTAATCAATTTTTATGGAATTACATTGTTATTAGTCACAAAATGTATTTTTTTACATTGATTATTTCTCTCCAAAATGCAATTAAGTGATGCATGAAAGGCAGAGAAGTAACAAAATTAAATTCAAAAGGTTTAAGGAATAATCACTTGAATTATAAAAATCAATCACATTGTAAATGAAATCCAGCTGACTCAGAATCCCTTACTACAGCTTTTGCAAACTTTTACTACTTATCTTCCTACTCCTCAGGTAGGAATGGGAGTACTCTGCATCTCAAAATACCACCTTTATAATGCTTGGTCTGTCTTAGAAATAGTTCATTTCCATTACAGTCTACTGAGAATTCACTGCTTGCTGAAGATATTGCTTAAAGTGAAGAAAAACATAGCATGATAAATACATCAATAATCTGTAAGTCGGATTGCTAGGAAAGATTTGAGGTAAATGTTGGAAAAAGTTGACTTCCCATGATGGAAAATAAATGTATCTTGCCCTGACGATGTTTTTTGGAGGAGTAATTTGAATGCTCTATTGAGAATTTTGATTTTCAGTGAAAAAGTAACCTGTTGATACCGTAAAGAAAGAAAAAGATTTTTTTTTACAAAGCTAACTATTTATACCTGTGTCTTTTAAAATATATCTTGGTGCCTACAGCAGGCCTGAATTCAAAGTCTGCATACAGGCTTTTTCTTTGCTAGCAGTGAATGTAATGATCTGTAGTTTTCAAATTACTGTCTATAGACACTAAGGAATTTGCTAAGCCTGTCCTGACTGTCAGCAGAAAAGAAACGTTAATTAACAAGTTAGCCAGGGATGGGACCAGTGGTGGAGGAAGCAGCTCATGAGAAAGGCAATTATGCAAAGTGCACTGTGAGATGGAGTTTCTCAAATCAGCTGAGCCTCTGGGAAATTAAATGCTGATGGAACTTCTTGAAGTGCCCCTGTTTTGGCTGTCCTTCTTACATTTACAGCACCTGGGAGCCCTTCTCCTAGACCCTGGGACCCTGATGTGCCAGGTGCTGTACAAACCCAGAAGAGAGATAGATGTCCTTGCTCCCAGGCAACTTGTTGTATGAGAAAGCCACCTGGTGCCACAGAGCATATGAGCTCAGGTCCAGCCCCAGGTACAGTTGTGATACAGATTTCTGGCCTAAAGCATCAGAGAAGCAGCCTCAGGATTGCTTGAACCTGACATGCCCCCAGTATAAGAAAACAGATGGAAAGAAGACAGCCAAGAGAATACAAGGGAACAATGGGACAATTCTTGTCACCTTGATAGGCAGTTATCTCAGCACACAGGCAGTCTAAACACTCAGATTTTATTATTTGTGCTGTGAGTACAGGTTTTACATAGATCAAACCAAGTTACTCAATAGCAATAGAAAAACATGAAAACACAGGCTTTTCCTAATGGTCTTCCTATAAAAAGGTTTGGCAATGTTTATTTCTCTTCTACATAATGTGCTTATATTTACTGACTAGTGAATGAAGAAGCAGAAGTTCTTATAAAATACAAGAAGTAAATGTGTTATTTCTCTGATTCATAGTTCGGTTGCTTTCATTTTTCCTTTAGCAGTTGATAAACCAAAAGTAACATGAATGAAGGTGGGTACAAGAATGAGCATTACTGAACAACGGAAGGCAACTTAGCAGACATGAGTCTTACAGCTCATATATCTTTGCTCTCAGTAGCAATTCATGAACAATAGCTAGGAGCCAGTAAGGGTAGAAACATTCTTAGTGTTTGGGTAAACAATTTAAAAAATATCTGTTGGCAGTCTTCTTGCTCAGCTAAAGATTAGTTGCTCATGTATTTAGTTTAACAGCAACGTTCACACTAACAGCATCTTCTCCTGTGCTAACTGCAGTGTTCTGAATGCCATAGATATGCAGTGCAGAATTCTGTGAAAATATATTATAGAACAGACTGAAATTTAATACAGCTCTGCATGGCATGGTATCTTATTAAAAAGAGGATATTTATTTAACATCCCGCCAAGCAAACTAATACATTTATTCTTTTCTGTATGCATACTGCTTCTTTTGCCATTAGAGTTATGCATGAAGATAAAGCTTGAAACTATCATTTCAGTCAATTGAAATTTCTTTATTGACTTGAGAGAGGGTGATATGTTCCTTAGCAGTATAGCAGAATAGTCTTGTAATTTTCTCTGGGCTAGTTACTTGCAGCCAATTTTGCTGTCAGTCCTGCTACATCTGTTTCTGAAAAATCTGAATTCGTATTTACTGTAGTTCTCAGTTCATGAGTTAGAAAAACAGCATTTTTGTTAGCCTTTTGAGGTACAGAAAAGGCTGGATTCTTTTCTTTAACTAGGCTTGTTTGTTTTCTCAGACATTTCTGTCTCCTGTTATCTGTCGACATACCGACTAAGCTGCTGGCCAGTTACACCAGTTGAAGTGAATGGCACATCTCCCTGCAACTTCTGTGATTCTGGTAACAGAAGAGAAGCATCAACTGGAAAACTGAAGTGGGACAGAATTTTATGCAGTATGATCTTATAGGCTATAAATTTATGTCTCTGTTATGTAATTCAAGTGCCTGAAACACTCAGCAGAAAAGCTGTCTTTGTGAGAAGCTTGCCTCTGCACTCTTAGCTGATCAGTGCACTGCGAACTGATCTTGCTGCGAAAGCAATAAGTTGTTTGTAGTTCTCAAAAAATGTTATTTAGTTGAGTCTCAACAAAGCTGGTTCCCAGACACAATGCCAGTGAACACTGCTAATTCCCGGTCAGATGATATTCTTGTTATTTTGAAGTTAAAACCAGGTTTGTTTGGGCGATTTTTTTTTTTTAAAGTAAGTTTCTCAAGCTTATTTGGCAAAACCAGTAAAAAGTAGGGCACAACACTTCACAAGTCACCTTAAATCACAGATTACTCATAATTTCAATGTATTTAAAAAATGAAATTAAAAGCAACTTCTCAAAAACAAGGGGTGGAACAACTCATAGATGTTTTACTAATAATAATCCTTTTTCCAAAGTGCAAGGACATTTCAGCATGGAGCAGACACACAACAACACTGTAAGTCCCCCAGATAAGCATAGAGGTTTAATGTTAGTATATTAACCTACTTTATAGGAAACCCAAGAATTCAAAACATGCCTAAAAGCCATTTATATTTCCTTATTCTCTGTTGTAAAGTCCTTCAGGGGTGGCCATGCACATTTGGCCATATTCCTTTTAACGATCCAAAGCTATCTTGAAAGTAGTTGTTTGTTCTTCTTTCCAATCTAAAAATAGTCGCTGAATTGGCAGCAATTAGAGAAAATGTGAGAACAGAGGGGGGGAAAAGATCAAACCCTTAAAAAAATACATCATTAAGAAAGATTGAGAAGCTTAGTAAATGGTATGTGAACTGGATTAATAAAAATATTCAAAATCAGTAATCACGTGGCACTGAGAAGATCTCAGGCTTATTAGTGGCTAAGAAATAAAGATATAAGAGTCCAATTAATGATTAAATTTGTTTTTACTTGCAGTTCATTAAAGACACCAGATGGCCAGTGAGTTCTGGTGAGACAACTGTAGTCTTCAAACCAGTTTTGAGTTTGTTTGCTTCTTTGTTTGTTTTTAATGAGTGAATATGTGCGTGCATGTCATAAATGGTAACCTCTTCCATTGTTTAGAAACACCTAGCTCAATATGGTGAGCAAACAGGTGCACTTGTGTTTGGGTGTTGGGTATCACACTCAGAATACAGGATTTTTAAACTCTTCCCTGAAACCCATCTGTATTTGTGTTGCAGAATTGCTCCAAAGTGACTCAAGGTTGTGGCTTGACTAAGCAATATTTCCTATTTTAAATGACCACATACAAATTCCAGCCAAGTGATATTCTAATTCTCTAAGTGATACATCACATAATCATACTCTTGCAAAGGGCACCAAGAGGCTCGCTTGGTGCATCTGCCTGCCCTGTACCATTCCTGACAGGGGATTGTTTCACCTCTTGTGGGAAACCTCGACCAAAGGATAAACCATCACCTTCCCTGGTGATCTGTCTATGGAAAGCATTTTCTTAGTTGTAATCCACATCGTCTCTGTCACACCTCACACCCATTACTACTTCTCCTGTAGCAGTAAGGAGTGCTCTGCTCCTCCTAACAGCTGCCTATCATGTACTAGAAGGTTAATGTCTGCCTCAACCTTCTTTTCCTTAGGCATTGCATCTTTCCTCTTGTTTTTGAGACCTGTGATTGCTCTCAGTGGTCTCTTCTGAACTCTACCACAGTTTGCCCTCCTGTTTTTTTGAAGAGTGAAGTTGTCAAAACTGGACACAGTATTACAGTTGAGGGCTGGGTAGTAACAAGACTTGTTCCATGTGCCTTTTGCAGCAGCATGACACGAATGATTAATGTCCATTTTGCAGTCTATGATGACTCCAGATCCTCCTCTGCAGAAGTGCTACTACCCATTTTTTATTAGGTAACCATACCTATTGAGGAGCAATATTGAACTCTTGTCTCTATTAAGCAGCATCATCTTTTTCATATCATATCCACTCTTTGTACAAGACCATTTTTTATTCTAAGCCTGTCCTCCTGTGCGTGGGCTGTTCTAAACAGCTTGGAGGTATCGGCAAATCTCCATCCTTCTCCTTTTTAAATTTTCTCTCTCCTGCAATTTCTGTAAGGCACTATTGAAACTTAGCCTTCAAGAGCAATTTTTCCAACCAGTTTTCACAAATTCCATTGTGTTTTAATCTAGACCTTTCTTTTACAATGGTATGTGAAATTATGACAACATAAGATATTGAATGTGTCCTCTGCCCCACTTGCCTGTGTCCCCAGAATCTGTGCGCTCAGTCCCTGTTACTCTACTGGAGAAGGTTTGATGTGATTTTGTTTTAAAAAAACCAGCCCTCTTTAAAGTCCCTTTAAAAATGAGTTTGTTCCAGTAGTTTTCTGAGACCTGAAGCCCCATGGATCTTGTGTTGTTGGGCTCCTCCATATTTCCTTTGAAAGATAAGCATTACATTTGTCTTTTCTCTGTCTTTTACTCTGATCTTACAAGTTCATAGAGATAACTCTCATTACCTGTAAGCTCAAATGGCCAAGTTGCGAACCTCTGAAGTGAATGACTAAAACATCTGAGTGCATGAATGCAACCATAAAGTTACTTAACATCTAGTTTTACTCTTATATCAGGGAAAAAGAGGTCTTAAAAGTAAGACCAAGTGTACTAGATGTATATGAAAAAAAATGAACTAACTGAAAATTCTGTGCAAATGCTTTACTGAAAACATTATAAAACTTCAAATAAAACCAATTCTTACTGCAAATATTAATTACAAATCTGTATTTCCATATGAATTTTTAGATTCAAACATACATTTCCATTTTCTATCAGCTTTTAAAATATCTCCCCCTAAAAAGATAAGCAAAAGTAACAACTGAATTAAGTAGTATTTCGAATTTCTATTTTGAATTAATTTAAATTGTCCCAAGTTGGGAATTTCAAAATGGTTTAGCCAAAACAATATTAACTATATTGAGAGGGGTTTGTTTTTTGGGGTTTTTTTTGGGGTTTTTTTGTTTTTTTTTTTTTCCAAAACACGTTAACAGTAATTGTTTCACAGTGTAGACCTGGATAATCTAGCTGCAAATGCCTGCTGAGGATGACAATGGGTCAGTGTGTT
The DNA here is from genome assembly GCF_036013445.1 of Caloenas nicobarica. Taxonomy (NCBI): domain Eukaryota; kingdom Metazoa; phylum Chordata; class Aves; order Columbiformes; family Columbidae; genus Caloenas; species Caloenas nicobarica. The sequence goes on along the minus strand of NC_088246.1, from coordinate 24,390,928 downwards.
GATTTACAGTTGACATTAATATAAACACATATTCACATGGCCTGTAAAACTAAGTGCCCTAAAATATAAATTAAACACAGTATAAAGAATGGATAAAATAAGGTTTGCTAATGAAAAGAGAAAACTTGACAGTAAAGAGCTGTGCAGGAATTTCACAACACTGGAGGAGCATATGATGAACTGACACTAGAAAGTCAAGGCTGATAGACACAAGGTGATGTATATGAGAGACAAACAATCCTGATTTTACAGGTACAGTGATGATCTCTGAACTAGCTGTCACCACTTTGAGATCTTGGAGATGCAATGTATCTGCAAAAACTTCAGCTTAATGTTTGGGAGCAATCGAAGTGTCAGGAATTATTACATAAGGAACTGAAGTAAAGAAAAAGGAAATATGATGACGTTAATGGCCAAATCTGTATTTGAGACTGCAAATCTGGTGCGTAGTAGTAGTTCTTCTAATACAATGACTGTATAGAAGAACCGCAAAAGGTACTGAGGAGGCAAGAATGCTGATCAATGGTAGGAAGTAGCTTTCAACTGAGAAAATTACTGACTAGACCTGCCCCAACTGGGACTGATGGGGACATGACAGGTAGAGCAGAGTAGATAAATAAACTAAGAAGATTCATGGTCCTTTCTTCTTGTAAATGAATTAGAAATTATTGAAGGGAATGATCAAGTCTCAGTTTCAGAGCTGACAGAAGACAGTAACCTCTCACACCATGCATAGGTCAGCCAGGGGTGGTTGGCCACACTAAAAAGTAGATGTCAGCTTTCAGAACTCTAAAAAGCAAATAAACAAACTAATGGGAAATGTCAATCCAGGAATATTATTTCCTACAAAGTATCACTTCTGGCTCAGGAAAATCCTTGATATATAGGTCATGTGAACTTGCAAAAAGTCCAGAGGAATTACCATTGTCTGTTTACACCATTTCTATACCCTCTCCTCGGTGGTGTTGACTTGTGAAAGGGCACAGGAGATCAGGTTTTGTCACATGAAGTATTTCTGTGAGTGCTGTTTGTCAATGTTAAGCTATTGCCCTTTGCAAGGCCAAAATGAAAAAGATTATTAAGTTTGAAACGTAAACATAAGCCGTGGGCTAAAGCTGAACTTGCTCTGCTGATGATTTTTTCTTTGACAGTAGACAAGTACTTTGGTTTTAGTAGTGGAAGAATTGCATCTTGTGCTTGATCTGTGCTGAACTACATCTGTGACTTCTGTGATAATTTTAGATGGGCTGTGCAAAGATGAAATCTGCAAAATAGCAAGTGTTGAACTGAGCCTACCTATTCTGGTGGTCATTCTTAGAGATTTCTTGTAAGAAATGCTTTGTAATTCGTAAAGCTGGCTTGGAAACAAAAAACACAGCTACCTTTTCTCTTTATGTTTGCTAGGACAGAATGCTGGGACTGTCCTTTTATTCTGAGTTCTGTTCAATATATGAGGTAACCAATAGCACAGCCCAAGTAATTTCATAAGCATTTCTGCCTGTGTCTACAATAATGATTTTTCCAGTACTCTTTCATCATTTTGATCTCTGCTTCAACATTTTGAAAATAACATACTATCTGTTTGGCTTTACAAATGCTATTTTTAAATCATTGCTATCTTAAGCAATGACTGTCTCTAAAGAAGTGTGGATGCCTCTTAAAGGATGGTGTAGTGGTACAGGAATACCACATACTCCTGTCTCCAATTTTGTACTCAGTCTATAATCAGAAAACATTTCTTTCTAGCAAATTCATAATTGATAAATTTCAGTAAAAATATGGGAGGTCTTTCTAGGAAGGGCCTGACAGTGTCCATGCCCATTTAATATATTTCTCTCCCCTCCTTTCCTGCCATTGATTAAGATAGCTAAGAAGAAATGAAATTTTCTTCAGTTCTGTATTAATTTCGTTTTGGAACAACCTCTGATGGGGAAAAAACCTCTCTTAATATTCATTCTCTGTACAGGATGAATACTACTGAAAATATACAGCCCTAACCATCTTAGTCGGTGTATTGTATACTACGCACTCAGTTGAAAATTCAGAATGAATCAGACTGCTTCTTTCAGTATAGTGTGCTTTTCAGTGTTACGGTGATTATTTCTTCATATTGTAAGACAAACCCAGTGGTAATGTTCATGAAACATTCTCCCTAATCCACTCTTTACCTGGCAGCAGCAAATTGGGCCAATAAAAACTCAGCAATACAAAGTTCAGAGATTAGATAGACATGTTTGCAATCTGATGAACTGTTACTACACCATGTCAGTATTAAATCTAAACTTGTGCACTTAACTCCTTGCAATCACCCAGAGCTCTTCAGTTACCAGTTTCTGTAATTTTCTTGGGCTACAGAGTGGAATTTGATCCAAGGGGAATTCATAATTTCATCCTTAGCATTCTGCAGACTGTTGAAGGCAATTGAATGTCTGCGATGCTAAATGTAGTTTTTCAAATCACTTACAAAGAGGAGAATGAATCATTTCTTGTGTGTGCTTGTTCATAGGAAAACCTGCAGAATCCCCATGCCTTTCAATTAATCAGTAATGACTTTTACTCTAGGAAATGGGCTTTAGATATGAGCACTTGCTAAAAAAGTGATAGACGAACAAAGTGTAACAGGAAGAGTCTTTCTCTAGTGGTTATTGTTGAAATAGGTTACTGAAAAAAACACAGGGAAGGAAATTCATTGTCTTAGACTATCGAATTAAGTGTCTCTGTGGGGCCTGGGATGCAGAAGTTCTCAAAGAGATAAGTTTTCAATTTTGTAAAAACCAGGAAGTTTTGGAGATAGTTTGTTTTTATTAGATACATTAAAGTTAATATAATCTGTGTTCAGTTCTTGAAAATGTTGCAAAATAACAGTGGAGCATCAGCATGGATTTTTACATTCTACCTAAAAAGATGCTTGTCTAAGGAGTTGTTTTGCAAACTCTTCTGGCATTTTTAGAGATATTAAAGTGATTTAGATACTAGGATGGGAAGGATGGAAATCCTAAATTCTTTTACACTCACATAAAAATTCTAGTTCTTATATTATTTGTTTGAGCAATAGGAAACTTTTGACGAAACAGCTATTTCTGTAGCAAATGTCAATCCTTCCACATATTTTCTGCTTAAAGTCAGGCAGGGTGAAAATGACAAGCTCACACAGGCTTTTTTAAAAGAGTGCTGGTCTAGGCATTCACCAAACTGTACTCTCTGGGTAACATCAATTTTGGGTAAAAAATCTTGGTATGAATTAGACAGATCCTAAGATAGGTCTCCCACTTCAGTAAGCACCTTGAGTGCTTTTCCCTTAAGGGAAATAGTACTGCTTATCTCTCATGAAAAGTCTTGAAGGGTGTTTGGATTTGCCTTTGTGTACAATGATGAAAAACTCTTGAATTTTTAAAAACATTTTCTAGACAGTCTGCCAGTATCTACACGTACAACTAGATATGACAAGAACAAAGTCAAAGACCCAGATCACTCTGTAAGTAGAGAAAGTCCGGAGCTGAATCTGGATTTGAGTGTTGTAACTTGTGAAAATAATAGATAACATTAGGAAGAGGACTATTCATGCAGAATAAAAGAGATATGTGGATATCTTTAGGATTCACGTTTTGCCACCATTATTTTGTAAAAATCAGAACACCAAGACTGAGTTAGACTAACAGTAAAAGCTGCAAATCATCAAAATTCAGTAAGCTGAGATGGCTGCAAGAAATCCTTCTCTTCTTTCAGTTGTATGTGATTAAGGTAAAGAACTGCTATGAGCTGAAAATCCACAGGACAGACATTTCTGTAAAGTAGCTCAAAAGTAAAGTGAAGTAAATCCAATAACAGCACGGTATCTGTTGTCTAGTAAATTGATCAAAAATACATATTTCTAACATATCTAAGTATTTATTTTAGAAATGTTGACTCTTCGCTTAAGAAAATAAAGTATTTTTGACATCTTGCAGATGTTACGAGATTTTCCTGTTGTTGAATACTGATTTATGGATTAAGGATAATGTGGGAATTACAGAGTTTAAAAGAAGCCAGCAGTTTCTATTTTATGTAAATAAAATATGTATATTCAAAGCATGATCAGTTCACTATCGTCTCTTCAGCAAATAGCTATGTTATTTTTAGGGAAAAAAAAATGGGACTGGGATAATGATGAGTTAACTTCAGTTAACTTCCTGTCATTGTCATGATTTTTCACGGATAATAAAGTCAGTTTGCAATCACATCATGCATCTATTAGCACTCCTGAGTGTGTCTCATATGGCACTCTGGTTTTGAACACATCTAGCCTGTGTAAGTTCCCTGTCCTGTTGCTGTCCCACTGCTGGCTGGCTGTGTCCTGAAACCATGCTGGCCATGGAGAGCTCTGGGAGCAGGTTTTGGCTGAGTCTGAAAAGGCAGTGAGTATTTTGGCCTTTTCCATGTCACCTGTCATCAAGTTGTCTCTCGCATTCACGATGCACACATGGGGGTAGTCAGAGAGGTGGGTGCAGAAAACCTTCTTGGCTAGAAAATAGATGCACCTGCGCCAGAAATGTTGGAGTTGACAACCACTAACTGTGGCTGTCCTCTTCATAGTGCTGGTCCCAGTCTGAAGACCTTGGCCATGCTGCCTGACGTCTCCCCTCTATTTCATCTAATTTATCAGAGCCCTGAATCTCTTCTCCAGGTGAAGATTTTTTCACTTCATGGTCAGTGTAGAGCTTTCTCATGTAAGGTCAAAAGGAATAGCAGAAAAGGCCTGATTTAAAAGGAATGAAAGGGAATGGAGGTATGGTATACTCCAGCTAGGTCCCTGCACCACGCCTCAGTTACAGAAAAGTCCAGTGTCTGGAACTGCTGTATAGCTGGTGTCTTTGCAAGGCAAAATATACAGAGAGGATAAGATAATTCCTAGCCCTGCCATGCAAAGGCAACTTTTTGCCTTCTCTCCTCTGAGTATGAATACATTCTACTTCCAACTTCAGTAGATCTCAAGTTTCTGACCTGACTAAAACCATGCTGAGAGCTGATCTTCCTGAACCTCAGACCAGTGCTGGGTTTTGATATCTTTTCAGAAGGACATCTGGATGTCCTTCTCAGGCAGTATGAAAGAGGACAGATGAGCCAATTCCGCACAAAAGAGAGCAAAGCTTAAAAAGTAGATGACCTTGTTAATATTTAACATATAAGACTCTGGACATGATGTTTTTTTAAAATCAATGTTTCTGATACAATTCTGATATCATTCTTATAATTATTTTTTTCTATTAGTTTTCCACTTTATGCACCTAGACAGTAGCTCGAAGTATTTAAATTCGAAAAATTTAAAATAATCATTATATGCTCTTTATTAGTATTTAGTATTTGAACCATATAAAGCTATGAAGGCATTTTTAGGATGGTTTCAAGTTACTCAGAAAGTGTCTCATTGGTTGACATTTTTTCAGGATCTTTAGTGTGAAGATGTGTTTTAAATGAAGAGAAAATAGTGAATTCTATACTTCAAGTATCCTATCATTTTCTGAAGGTGTGCACTGAAAAATGATTTAACCTCTGCAGAAATGCTTTAGCCAGCATATGCTACTACTATATCATTTGTCAGACCCTAAATCCCATGCAGGCTTAAAGGCTGGTATAAAAACTGTTTAAAATTGTTTTCAGATGAGAATGTTATCTGAGAATATTCGCATGCTAAGATGCAAGATAAGCTTTGCTGTTTGTTTGTCTTTCACAGTTGTTGTGGGATAAGTTGAATTGACTGCTGTCATTTTTTTACTGGTAATCTGAGAATGTTGATATTAACCTTCTGTATTCATAATGTTTTTTGTTTTGTTTTGTGTTTGTTTTTTTTTTTTTTTCTTTTTTTTTTTCCAGACAGGGATAAAAATTTTAGATCCCTTTTCTGGTGTACCTTTTCAAAAAGTTCTAGGAATATATTCGAGAGAGCTGAACAGCTTCTCATACCCACTCAGTTCAAATTTTCTGATATGCATAATCTTCCTTGTGCTTTCCCATCCAAATGTAACCTCCTGGGGCTGCAAATGCAGCTTCCTACCTCATGTTGCCCTTCCACTCTGAAAGGACCTCACATGTGGCCTTCGCATTACAATATTACAAGCTGTTGGCTTTGTGCTATAACTGAGTTGTATGACAAACTAAATAAGGAAAAGTTATTCAGTCTTTAGGTACAATACAATTGCCAAAGTGGCATCAAATGAAATGAGAAAGTAGCTATGGAAAACAAAAGGAAGGACCTTTTCAAATCACTGTTTCGTTAATCCTTTTTTTCCTGTATGTGGACGAGAAAAGCTCACGCAGGTTACGAGTCAAAGAGACCAACTCAAGCTAAACATAATCTATCAGATGCTATGAAATACAAAGATACCTGTTGTGATTCCCCCAGTCACAGAGCACTGGAAGCTGAAAGGGCACCATGGCAGTGTCACTCTGTGTCTCATACTCTTGGCTTCTGATGTTGGACCTTGTGGTAGATAGGACACAGCAATAAGTATTCCTAGACTCTTATGTTATAGACCTGTCTTGCTTTTATTTTCACAGGAAAGGTCATTGATGCTGTCTCCAGAGAAAAAAGAGAAAACACGTAAGACTTGGATGGGTTGCAGAATTAATGATGCAAGGTTAAGCATTTCAAGTATTTTGACATTTGAGATTTCTTTTTCTTTGAAATTACAAAACACAGGGAGAAATGAGGCAGTGCTTAGTATTACTTACTTCTTCAGAGGCATATATCCCTGAAAGTGTACCAGAATCAGAGAATTATATTAATAGGAATTATAGTACTTGTTCTTTTCAAGACTGTAGACCTCTGGTATGAGAGGAAGGAAAAAAAAAAAAAGAATCATAGAGTTACAGAATGGTAGGGATTGGAAAGGACCTCAAAAGATCATCTAGTCCAATCCTGCTGGAGCAGGAACACCTAGATGAGGCTACACAGGAAGGTGTCCAGGCGGGTTTTGAATGTCTCTAGAGAAGGAGACTCCACAACCTCCCTGGGCAGCCTGTTCCAGGGCTCTGTCACCCTCACTGAGAAGAAGTTTCTTCTCATATTTAAGTGGAACCTCCTGTGTTTCAATTTGCACCCATTACCCCTTGTCTTACCATTGGTTGTCACTAAGAAGAGCCTGGCTCCATCCTCGTGACACTCACCCTTTATATATTTATAAACATTAATGAGGTCTCCTCTCAGTCTCCTCTTCTCCAAGCCAAAGAGACCCAGCTCCCTCAGCCTTTCCTCATACGGGAGATGCTCCACTCCCTTCATCATCTTTGTGGCCCTGCGCTGGACTCTCTCCAGCAGTTCCCTGTCCTTCTTGAACTGAGGGGCCCAGAACTGAACACAATATTCCAGATGTGGTCTCACCAGGGCAGAGTAGAGGGGGAGGAGAACCTCTCTCGACCTACTAACCACCCCCCTTCTAATCCACCCCAGGATGCCATTGGCCTTCCTGGCCACAAGGGCACAGTGCTGGCTCATGGTCATCCTGCTGCCCACCAGGACCCCCAGGTCCCTTTCCCCTACACTGCTCTCTAACAGGTCATTCCCCAACTTATACTGGAACCTGGGGTTGTTCCTGCCCAGATGCAAGACTCTACATTTTCCCTTGTAATATTTCATTAAATTTTTCCCCGTCCAAAGAAAGAAAAAAGAAATACCAAAGAAATACCAAAATACCCAAGAATTGATATTAAACTGGAAAAATATGAATATTATCATGACCATTCCTAATAAACACATAATTTCTCCTACCTTTACAGATGGAACCTAGCAAGATCTATAGAGTCTAGCTGTTCTGCAGCTGTTAGTCTTCCAGAATTCAGCTTCCATAGTAGAAGCCTGAGCCTAATCACGTTTATACATGACTGTTGGCCTGGACATGTGCCTGACCATGTGAAGATTTGGGTCATTTCATTAAAATAAAATATATAACTAGCATTATAGAATGGTAACAAAATTTAAAAAAAACCCTGAACCACTTGGCAATATTTTTAGGTTTCTGAATTAGTTTTCTGTGTTAAAATGCTTTTGACATTTTAGCAAGTGAACTGTAAACCATTAAGTAATATATAGCAGTTTCTACTACACTGTCTTCAGTATAGTCCTGTGGCTTATCGTAGTTCTGTGAAAATATGAAGAGAATAATTCAGCAGGTATATGAACTTGTGATATAGATGGCTTTGATTTGTTATAAACCATTAGGATTTTGTCTGATTTACGTTGGTTTGACTCTTTGAGAAACAGTTAAATTACGAATTTGTCAGGTAAAAGCAAGGTCTTTGCATAGCCATAACCAAAAATCACAATAGTGTTTCTAGCTAAGAAATTTGCAGAAGTAAGAGGGGATAAGAATGTTACTTGGCTGATGTCTTTAGCCCAGGTGATTCTCTCTGTGGAGGAAAGGAACAACCACTGATGTATGTGAGATGCTGTAATTCCAAGTGACAATGAAATGTAGTTTCAAAAGTTTTAAACTCAAAAACATAGTGCTCAGAATCCACTAAGAAAGTTATCACAAGACAATCCAAGCTGAACCATACTTCATTTAATATAAAGATATAAATAATTCTCTAGGGCAGATAATATCTGTTTATTATTATACTGTGACATTGGCATCACAGATCTGTATGATTTTCTGTTTGTGAGAGGCACATTGTACTTTTCTTCTTGATTATGGTCTGTACTGCAGCCAATGACTATTTCTTTCCAGATGTGTGATATTCACAGATGCTGTTTTTCTTATTTATCCATGTGTGAAAATACCTGTCTATGTCTGTTTTCTCCCAAAACAATTACTGAGAATATTCTTACTCTAATGATTAAATATTGTCTCATTTTTATATTTTTGCAACTTCTTCATACAAGAACACAGTTTTGATTTGATGGGATGGAACTTAATTAAGAACTTCTGATATTCATTGTGAATATATGAGGCTGAACAGACACTCTTCCATAACTTCTGATTTTTTATGTGTGAAACTCCTATTAGCAATGAAGCATCTGTTCTCTTAAAGGAGACCATTTTTCACGCACGTTGGCATTGGGAGCTCTTGTGATCAACTTATAGTGCAGGTGTAAATGTTCTGTTTGGTTCGTGTACCTTTATGACACTTTGCCAATCTGCTGTTTTTCTTTATGTGAATTATTTACTCTACACAAATCTGTTGGTTTAGATGTGGAATAAACAGTGTCTCTAAACCAAAGCAAGCACCTCGGTTTTGGCACAAAATGCTAGTCATATATATCACTTATTCCCTGCTACAGTTATAAATGGTAAACGGCAGGCCTTTTAAGAAATTCCCCTGTGGTGCAACTAGCAGGAGATTGCTTGATTGTATAATAATCAGATCTGACCAGATGGTGATGAGGCTGGATACTAAATGCTTTTTAAGCTCTCCTGCTAGGTTTTCTCATTTAAAAGTGGAGAAATCTCGCTTTAAGGCCTACATGGTTTCAAAGACACCTTGCTATGAGGCATACAGAAGTGCCTATTCTGTCATATGCAACAGCACTTCACATTTTCAGGCAATGTAGAGAAGGATAATGACTTATCTAGAAAGTCAGTGTGATGCTCATGGAGAGCACCAGCCTGATAGCTCTGGAGAAGAAAAGTTAATTAGTTAGGGAACACATAAAGATTAGATATGGAAAGTAGATGGTGAGTATTTATCAGTGGTTCATCTTTGTCCAGCTGAAAAATGTCACAACTTGGGAGCAAAGTATCATAGCTGAAGGAAGGACGCTTAAAGTGGGGTTCAGCTCACAAATGGAAGGCCTACACTGAGGTGTTCCATGGAGGTATCTACAGGTGAGCCAGGTGTCTCTGGTCCTGCTGTAGTCACTGGGAGCTGAAATCAGTTCCGTCAATGAAGATGAAGGAGCTCTGAACCTCATGAGCTGTGTGGGCAGGCACCTCCACCGACTCTATTGAGTCATCTCCCTCAGCAGAGATGGGAGGTTAAATACCTGGAGCACATTGCAGATAGCTGCTTCTGGACACCTAAATGTGAGTTGTGAATCACCAAACTGCCTCTCACCTGTCATTCCTGCTCAGTTCATGCCCAGACAGTTCTGACATTTTTGGGATCTGCGCAGATCTTGTACTAAATCTTCTTGCAAGCCTGAGCTGTCTCTGAACTGAGAGTTAGAAGTTTGTCATCTCAGCTCCTTGAGGTGGCTGGTTCTGTCTACTGTTCTCCATAGGTGTTTACTTTAATTGATTTTATTTATTTATTTTTTTCAGTATTGGAAGTTAATCAGCTGGTTGAAATGCTACTTTTTATAGAAACCTTCAGTGTATCTCCTACTGAGTATCAGTTACATTCAGTAATAGAATCCTGATAAGCCTTTTTCAATCTAACTATAGAATTGAAGGTTTTTAAAATAAATAAGAAGTCTACTTGTGTCAAGCAAATGTTACCTGTGAAGCATTTTAAAATTGTTTGGCTAACTTAGGTATTTTCACTGAAGCAACCCAATCTGTACAGAAGAAACAAAGCTAGCAGAAAACAAGCAAGCAATTATCTTGTGTTGAAATCTGTTATATTTTGGCAGGGATCTGGATAGAACAGGATTACTCATGATGAAATAACTAGCAAATCTGTATGTAGGACATCTATTTTGATCTTGCTTTCAGGTCATTTGGTCACCTGATATTGGGTAGGATGCTGTCTTTTAAGCTTGTGTCTTATATGGGAAGCAACTAATATCCCAAAAGAGGTTTTGTGTCTTCATTTAGCAACTCGGTTTTGACACTAGATTTTTAACCTTATTTTTTAAAGGGAAGAAGCTCATACCCTGTTCTTGCGATGAATATTATTCCTTGTGATTGAAATATATTGTGTTTAATGCAAAAGGTCTTTCCCTCTGTCTAGTGATGGCAGGCTGAAGCCTGAAGTCCTGTCAACCTACTTTGTGCTAGTTCTGTGTCTCGCGGTGGTACCATTACTGTGATGTGCTGTCTCCAGACACCCTGTCTGCTGTCACTGCATCCCCTCCATGGGACGTTCCTTCTTTCCTTTCTTAGATTTTATTCAATACTGTTGGCTTATCTGTACATCACACATTTTGCTGCCTCCATGCATTCCTTCAGTGCGTTTGAGCTAAACATTTATCTTAAGCTGAGAATAAATCTCCTCTAATTCTCTGAGCTCCTTTTAAAAAAGTTATTCTACTGTTCCCCAGACCAAACCGAAGTTTAATGATTAAATACAGGGTTAATCTAATTTTGAACACTCTGGTTACTTAAGTTGCTTTTGTGTGAATGTTCTAGTACCTGTTGCTCAGGGCCTATTCAGCACAATATATAGTAGGAGATGTTGCAAGCAGAGGCTAGCTATCTAGCTTTTTTTTTCTTTTTGTTTTTAATTGGCTTACTGCAGTAATGAGATCTGAGGAAACAGCAAAGGAAGTGTTAAAAAGAAGTTGAAAATAACTTGAAGATGCAAAGCTTCGTCTAAGATTGCGACTCTCCTATAAAATAACTCCGTATTTCCCCTGACCGAACACCCTAATTCTTAAATGGATTACCTGTATTTTTAAAGATGGTGGAACACTTTCTTTAGTCATATGAGAAACTTCCCTCACTGTGATGATTTCCTACCAAGGCCAGTGGCCCTTTTGTTTTGTGCTTCTCTTGAGAGCATTGGCAAAGGAGAGAAGCAGTAGCTGATGGACAGCACAGATGAGTTATTCGCTTTGGCAGGTGAATCATTAATTTCCTAATCAGCACATTTTGTCAGACAGCTGCCACCCTGCCCCAGAGGAAGAGAAGAAGAGCTGGTTGGGCAGCACATGCTGCCAAACTCCTGCATCCCTCTGGAGATGGGCATGTGCCTGGAGCTGGGCCTTGCTCTGCACGTGGATGTAACCTGCTGCTGCTGGCAGGAAGGTCAGCAAAACGTTCTGTCGGCTCCCAGGTGAAGGACGTGACAACCTGTCAAGCTGCCCCAGGGCAGTCTGCAGCTGCAGCATGCCATGAGCAGGTCAGCCGACTGGGCAGGACTTGGGTGCAGCTTTGCCTCTGCTGCGGGGAGAGGAAGAGTTGTGCTATTTTTCCATTTTTTTCATCCAGAAAAGTGGCTGACGACTACAAGTGGAAGGGAAGGAAAGCAGTGCCTGTGTCCTCCTTGCAGGGGCGTGTGCAGGCAATACAGATCCCAGACTTTGCAGTCCATGATGTGCTGACCCCATATAGCCAGAGGGTTAGTGCTCCAGGACCTGTTAAAGGCTCATCTCTCATGCTCTTCTCTTCCCCTTGGAGGCTAGATACACAACAAGAGCACATGCATGATGTCTGTTTTCCTGTCTTCTTGTCTTGTTGTGACTCTGGAAGTTGTGATGTAATTTTTTTTTGAGATTAGAGATCTTTTTCTCATGGCATGAATTAAGTTTATTATTTGCTGTAGCTGTGGCAGTCAGGCTCTGGCCTTTGTTAAGAGCAGAACCTTCAATATCTCCACATCTTATTCATCAGAGATGTTTCACCTGAAAATAATTCCTTCCCCTTCACAGTTGTCATTACCCAGTATTACTTACACTCAGAGCTGACCCTACTGCAGGCACAATTCCCTAATGCCTAATCTCTATCCTGGCAGTCTTTTTTTCATCCAGTTTTCACTGCTGAGTACCTGGAAATAAGGCCTATGACCTTTCAGTCATTTATCTTGTTGTGGTGTGTTTTGCTTTTGTTTCCCCCCCCCCCCCACCTTTTCTTTCTTTTGGTGTGTGTGGCACAGTATCATTCCAAAAGCCTAATATCTGCTTTTTTTTTTTTTTAATATAATCTCATTTATGCGTTTTTATATTTTATGTGTTGCGAAAATTGCACCAGCAGGTACATCTTCTGAAATGAAATGTGCTGATTAGAGGGCTTGCTGACCTACCAGCCACTAAATAATTATGTCCTCAGGTGAGGAAATTACATCAGCCTAAAATGGTCTTCTAAGTCATATTCAGACAACTTGCTGAGGACTTTTATGTTTGTTTGTATACATATTTGGTATGAGAGGTTGGTGACTGAGGCTTTAAGTTAAAGCAAAATCAACTCCTGGGTATTCCAGGGAAGAAAGGAATTACCAAAATGAGAAATGCTTTCTCTACCACAGAGAAGTAATAAATAAAATGGAGCTGTGTGCAGTCCTGAAACTGTTCCTGGTGGAAAGAAGTACTTGTCCTAACCTGTGCAGCATCCAGCTCTGCAATACAAAAAGAGCACTTTGAAAAATGAAAAACTGTTTGGAGGGTTTGCATGAGTACGTTTAATTAAGCTGCTGAAGTAGGAAGAGCTACTTAAGGGCTTTTTGTCAGCTAAGAAACAGATGTGTTAATGGGTTGCAAGTAAGTGAGGATACTGTGGTAGTCTTCAATGTCATGTGCAGTTTTGCTAAAAACTAAAATGAGCAAAGCTGAAGTGGTTAACCAAAGCATTTAGCAGCAAGTAATGCCTTATGGAAATTGCTAGTTCAGCTGGAAGAAGCATGGTGAAGCTGGCATGGTAAGACCACTTAGGTTTGCTATTCAAGTGTAGAAACCGTTTTTGCAGAAAAGGAAAGCAACCAATTGGCCTTAGCAATTGCCTCCCCAAGACGGGACTGTAAAATTGCTGCATTTTCAGTATGAAATAATGTGTTTTTCTATGTACAGCTGATGTGCAGCTTATCTACATTGTTGGTGTATTTCTTTTCTCTTTTTAATATAATATGGTTTGTTAAGCAAACAGATTCCTGTTAGATTAGCTACTCGATCATTAGAAAATTTAATTGAGTTTTTCCAGGATCATGGATGGGGTTTGAAATCAGTGTCTCATTAGCAACTTTTTCAAATTTGAGCTTTGTTCCTGTCATTCAGTTTGTGGCAGAAATGTTGCAGGTATATTAGTCCAATTTTATTTCCCTTTGCGTTTTGGGTTAAAACCAGCTCTAGGTGCACAAATGTTTATTTTGTTGAAGTCTGTGCCAAAGATTCCTTTGCAGTAGCACAAGAACTTCTAAAAAAACAGGGTAAAGAAATGAAAGAAAATCCTGTTCCACTGTCCAAACCCTCAGATAACTGTCAGGACTCTATCAAAGTAGTTCTTTATAATGCATCTTAAGGTCATGAGATGTAGTTCTGTTCCTCAGTGGCACAGATGAAGGGACTGTTTTGCGGGTGGTCAGGTGCTTGGAAAGGCACTCAACTCTATGATCTTAAAGGTCTTTTCCAAAGTAAATGATTCTATAATTCTATGTTCCTAGTCCTATGTGTAAACCTCCAGTAATTTGCAAAACATTTGAATAAGATTAATTTAGCTCTGAGTGAGGAGCTGTAATAAAACTCCACCACAGAATTAACAGGTGCACTATAGGGATGAGGACCATGGTTCCAGGTGAGAAACCATGTTTTACCGCTGTTAGCTGTTAACTTCATCATTGTGAGGATGAAAAAATGATGTAATTTTGGGGCTATAGAAGAGAATGGGAGGTGGAATGCCAAGTGTTGCCACCAGCTGATGAACACAGGGTGGAGGGAGGGGAGAGAGGTATAGCCAAGGTGGGAGAAAATTTGCAGGACTGGTAACTCTGTTTTATATCTGTTGCCAGAAGCGAGTGGCCAAAGGGCATTGGCTGAATAAGCTCTCTGGAAGACAGTCCATGTCAAAGGTGAGGCTGCTGTGGGGATTAGGTGGAGGCTGTGGGTGTAAATACGAGGTTGGCATCCTGCTTTGGGCGCTGGTGTGTCATGAGAAGGGCACTGCTGAAGTCCACTTCATGGAGACTGAGATTTCAAACACCAAAGCTGCTTCAGTTTGAACAGAAAAATTGAAGGGTAAAGAGTCCCTGTCTGGAGTGAATGAAGCTGATAATCTTGGCTACCCATAAGCCTTTGCTGACTTTTATCACCCAACATGATGCTAAGCAATCTGTCAGTGGAAAACCACCCAATTTTCTAGGCGTTTGGCAGAATTCTACAGAACTGAACACAGTACTAGAGAGTATTTGGATGACAGCCAACTTGCAAATTCTGATGAAAGTATGCTTTGACAAAAAAGAGCTCTTGTTGTGGCTTCAGTTTCTTTATGGATTTAAGATGCAGCCTGATAAACAGTTCATGGCAGTAATCTTATATGTGCTTCTTGGGAAAGTTCCAGAAGACAGCACTCAAGCAGTCTTGTTTTAGCAAAGTTCAATAAAATAATAACAGATCATTAAACACAGAGCAATTTCAGTTAACTAGTCATTGAGAAAACTTTCTGAGATCAGACTACAGCAGGACTAACTTTACACTTACTGTGCTACTTCATGCAGGAAACCATATTTAGTGCAGTTTAGACAACAGTCTGATTTTAATACCTCTTATTTATTTAATGGTATCATTCGGAACTAGCTTGGACTTAATATATTTTCCTTATGCAAACTTTCTTTTTGAGAAAAAGTTTATCTTTGATCAGTGAAGGCTCAAACAGCAGGTAATTATCAGTTAAGTCTGTTTTAATGCAGCTTTGAAAGAGGAAAAGGCTTTTCTTTGGCATCTATCAGTTGGAGTGCTGCTGAGGGGGCTGGAGATGGAAAGGAAGATTTTTTTCTTTATTTCTGAGAGAGGGAGATCTGAAGAGTTAAGGGATTGTAAGGGATAGCAATGGGCAACTGAAATGCAAGTTTCAGGAATTGTGTCTGTCATAGGACATGCAGTGACACTTTCCAGAAAAAAAAAAGGCAGAAAGTATTCTGAAGCAAAGGTTTCATTTTTGGTATCCAATATCAAGGAAAAAGAGGTAAATATCACTTAAATTGAACAATTTAAATTGTGTATATCTAAATAAAAAATATTTGCTGTGGTAGACAGAGGAACCTCTAATAACTTGTAAATCGTTGGTTAACAATGATCGGTTGCAAAATTCCTGGTGCATCTTTTGATGTTGCATATAGATGTTTCAGCCAGAATCATGATTACTTCTGTGGCATAACAATGATTTGAACACTTCCAGCTTGTAGGAAGTATGCTGAAGGGTCAAAAAGCCACCTACTGAAAGCAAAATCCAGGTGTTGCAGTTTCTCACAAGGAGTCCTGCTGCCCTCGCTTGTTTTCGTAGTTCCTTGGGAGATTCATCTCTCTCTGCTTAAATCCAAACTGTGTTAATGTCAGTGTTCTCTGGACTTTCAGTGCACACGAAAACACAGTGAAAACACAAGTTAATCCCCAGAACTACAAGGCCAATAAACATCCCACTATAACTGGAAATGCGGTACATCTTTGTGACTGCTAAAATCCAGTTTATGTGGCATTAGACTGTATGTTTTCCTAGAGTTCAGGAATGAAAGAGACAAAACTCTCAGATCAGTGCCTGGAATAATTATTGAGAAGCTCTGAAACCCTGAGCTGGAAATTAGCTTAACAGCACTGCAAACCAGTGACCTTGCATTTTATGTGGCTTAATATAACTGTCCAATGGAAAAAAAAAATCAGTGTGGATAAAGAAAATAGACTTTATTTTTTTTAAATTAAGGTTATAGATACATATTTGGAAGTTTTAGGGTCTGCGTCTTTGCCTTTGCTAGCAGAGGAAGAACATACATTGAAGACACTAAGTGCCCACAATATGGAGAAACATCAGCTGATCCCAGACTGATGAAATAAAATTGTGTATTTCAAAGAAGGTTGCATGTTCTGTTCAGGGATTGGGAACATTTGTATGAAGGACTGGGAGAGCGATGTTTCTGAACAACTCCCTGCAGCCACAGGAATATGTTGCCTGATTAGAGACTTTGAATTATCTCTGAAAAAGTATACAGGGATCAAAAGTTAAGATGTGGGAACTGCTAGACTTCAAAAGTTTTGACCTCTGCAGATATGTAGAGACAGTGTAGAACAGCTGACTTGAAAGTGTGTACTAGAAAGGGTTTAATCAGGGTTGCATCTTGGGTATTACATGATTGTGATTGTAGGGAAAGGCATTAAATGAGGTCAAAAGGACACTACACAATTGATGTTTTTACACTAAGGTGCTTATTGTTGTAATGCCCTGATAGTATCTAAAAGCCTCAGATAATGTCTATGACCTTGTCAATTTTTACATTGTTTCTTTTGTCTGCAGTCCCCTATAATAAGAACATATTTGATAATATAATTATATATTCTAGGTGAAACAAAAACATAATGGCCAGTAGTTTAAATAACATTTTCTAGGCCTGTGCTTGAAAATATGTGTAAGAAATTTACTCATCCACTCTATCTTTCAGGAGCATGCAAATAGTGTTCTCTGTTGGTTTAGGTCAGCAAACCTTTATGGGTTTAGTGTGGAGCCATTCTGAGGGGAAATTTTGACTCTTCCAATGTTGAAGATGTATTTAAAATTATTTAGTATACCTTGTGAAACTACACTTCATGCATTTAAACAAACTAATCTTTTTATACTTACAAGAAAAAGCAATATGAATTTGGAGACATATTAATCATTGCAGTTTGTCATGAATAATGCATTTGTTTGTTTCTGCATGTTATCTGATAATATATGGTAAAGTATGTTTACCTCCTTGGCATACATATTGCAGCTTTTATGTAGTGTATTATGCGTAGAACTTATTTGGAAATTTTTTTTGTTTTGGATTTTTTTTAAAGCACACTTTTCATGGATGTGGATGTAGCCAGTACCTTCCCCTTTTCTCCAGCTTTCCCACTCACCAAGAGGTGCCCTCTCCCAATTATTTCAGCCAAATTTTGCAAAAAGAAGACTGAAAGATAATTAAGCTTTGAAAGCTTAGTGAAAATGGGTAGCTGGGGGAGGAGGAAGTCTCTAGAAGTGGCTCAGCCGAGGGATGGGTTACGGGACGAGCACTCAGTTTAGGGGATCCCAGGAAATCCTGGATGAAAGACCCGATGAGGGGCACACAGCAGGAATGTGCATCGCTGTACATACCAAGAGCAGTGAAGCACAACTGTATCTGCAATCCCTGGTGAATCCAAGCAACGCTATGGGCCGATGTCCAATCCTAACATGAAACTAAGATGTGGACAATATATGCACTAAGGGACCAAGTTTTCAGTGCAAAACTTGGAGCTCACTTATCTCAGAGGCTATCTATGCTGGAGGACAAAAAATTATGTGAGATCTAAATCCACAGGAAATTGAGCTATTTCAGTGGCAGTGCTTGTAGAAGTACATGCTTTTCTCTTATTTTTCATTTATTGCGTTTAAAAAAGGGTATAATATTGGTCTGGCATGGAAAGCCAGGTGGACACAGCCATCTGCAGAGCTCTGCTCTGCCAGTCATTGAAATTTAAGCAAAATTTTCTCACACTACATTTTCTAAATAATTTTTTCACCTATACTCCTTCAGTGAATCAAAATATTACTGTTAAAAAGGATCGCGTTTATGCTGCTAGTTTGCTGCTGTAATAAAACAGTGTTGCAGGAAGAGAGGAGGGGGAAAAAAGTGTTAGATAAACATACAGTGACACTCTTCAGTTTTCTTGCTAGATGTGATCATCAGCTCTGAACCATACTGGTCTACAAAAGCTGAGAATTAGGCTGTTCATACTGTGTCAGGTAGGTCTCTGAGTAATTTCTATCAAGGGAGTAATTTATAAGATGGACTTGGAAAGTCCAAGCTAATGAAGGTGGACTTTTCATAAAATATGAAATTAAAATACCAACAAAAACAGATCTGTCTTGTGCTTCTCAATACTTTATTTCTCATGTATGGTGAGTATTTTTTGTGTTGACAGTATGCCTACAGTAGAAAGCAATATTTCCTGTAAATACAGGGAGAGAAAAATTATAACATGCTATTTGTCACATTAAATGAAAACTAATAAGCTAATTAGGTTTTCTATTAAGTCATACCATTAATAGTTGGTTAAATAAAGTACCAAAAAATAAATATCTGTCCCTCAAGTACAAAACCAAATTATAAAATTCCAGTAGACTAAATGATACCACTCCATGACAAATTATTTTTTCTCACAAATAAGTGCAGGTTTTCTCAAAAATACCTTTATTTATGTATTCGATTGCTTACAAGGATTCTGATTTTATTTTTTTTCCTCCAATTGCATGAAGAAAACAACTCTGCCAGATCGACACCTGAGGACTTTATTCCTTAGAAAAATGGCTAGTATATTAAAACAGACAAATAGTACCTCAGTTTGGTTTGACAACAGAAATATTTAGATTTAAGTAAACCTAAGAGAAATATGTTTGTGTTTCTGCTCCCTGACAGAAACAGGGGAGAAAAAAATACCCAAACCCTAAACTTTCCTGTGGAAAATAAATGATTTTTTTTTTAATTGAAGTTATATTTTTCATATTTTTGACTGACTGATCTTTTCAGTTTATATTGATACTTTTAGGATGGTGTGGTGTATAGGCTTCTTTTTTATGAAGCAGTGCAATATATTGCTTTCTGGTGACTATTCCACAGAGGGAGAAAATAACTTGTTATTGCTTCAGATAAATGAGTTCTCTTGAAGGAAAGCAGTAGAGGTCAGCATTTTTGCCTCAAAAGCACTGGGCTCCAGCTCCTCAGTGAATATCAGGTGGGTGAGATTTTTCTTTGTCCAGTCTGTTTGGTTTCAATAGGCCTCAGATTACTGACTCATATTTTCAGAAAGTCATTCATTCACCTAATTTCTACCAGTCCCTAGAACAAAAAGTGAAAATGAGACTGATGCCCCTGAATTAATTTTCTGACATTGCAAAGTCAAGATTTAAAATAAATTTTAACATTCTGAACTTCCTTGTAGTCTTTCTGACTTGAATTAATTCTATTGAAATTTCGAAATCTACGCTTATGTTTTCTTGTTGTTATTGAAACAATGAAACTAATACTTCATTAATTTCAATTGCAGTAGTGAGTATTCAACACTTCTACAACACGAATCTCAAGTGTGTAAAAAAAAAAAAAAAATAAAGCCTTCAAATCTAAGGAAGACATTAGTCAACGAAGCATATATGATAAGTAATTAGTTGGTATCTGTAGCAGAGATCTGGGTAGAACAGGGTTACGTAGGACACCATTTTACTCCCTTAACCTTTTTTTTTTTTCTTTTAGTTCCATACATCTTCCATGTCCTGCAATACATGACAAGTATCCTACAAACAAGACTATCGTACAACATGAATTTTTCTTGTTGCCTGGAATCCTTTGGAAAAATAAGAGTATATATTGGGCTGCTGGGGGCAAATGAGAGTCTTGCCTTGACTCTAGAGCTTCTTAATGGACAGTTTTTATTAGATTTCCTTGGCTGTACATCTTAAAGTCTTTGTGAAGTAAAACTACTGAATTATCTGGTGAAATGCATGGCAGAGAAAGAGATGTGCTGACAAGGTGGAACCTGTTGAAGGAGCTGCTGAAGTTTACCTACCTAGTCTTATTAAGACTGGGCAAACTGATTTTTTGGGGGGGAGAGGAGAGGCGGAGTTGGGGGAGCAGGGATGGAGGCCTAGATTATGAAAATTTGATTGAGTTTTTGCATGAGAAGAAATACGTATCTTCTTGATGCTAAGGACAGTTTTCCCTTTACTACCTTTCAAGAGCCTTCTCAACAGCAAGAAGGCTCTAATGATTCTCAGTACAGTGGCTAGAAAATGTTACTAATATGGAGAAGTGTTTTGCTCTGTGAAAATGTTGAGCTATTTTAAACTGAAATAAAATAATAGAAGGGCTGGGGTACTCTGCAATGAATGGTTAGCATTAGTGAAATTGTTAAGTAACCAAATCATGGGTCTCATCTACTGTCAATCAACTTTAAATGGAGGCAGCATTATCGCTGAAATATATTACATGAATGAGAAGAGTGTTAAAACAGTCAATGTAAATAATTTCCAATTAAGACCTCAGACTTATCAGGAATTAACAGGTTTTTTTTTCACAACAGCCATAACAGTCCTAGATGTTTAGAATGAAAGCTCCTCCTAGAGACCTTCTGATATTTGCCCCATCTCTATTAGAGGGGGAAAATTAAAATCAAACAACAGTGGAAGAAAAGTTTGGAATCGCACTGATAAGGATGAAAGTGAAACTTCAGTCTTGCAAATATGTGGGCACATTTACCTTTAGACTCCCTTGCAGTTACATTTATTCCTCTGAGTGAAGTTAAATAGCTGTACTTGTTTGCAGAATCAGGGCCTAAATCTGCAAAATACATTTTGTTTCTGTGCTACCAAGTTGCATATGAACTCATGAGTATTGGTTCTGTTGTGAGAGAGTCAGGAGAGGCCAAAGAGTTTTCTCCTCATGTGAATTCCCTTTTTTTTAATCAGATCTACTCAGCTTATTAGTTTTAAGTGTCCGGGCAGAAATAAGGAATAAGGTACACTGATAAATAAATATGGGATCTAAACCCAGAAGAGTTTTCTCATGCCTCTACGATTGCCATTTTTTCCCAAAGTCTAAAATATCTTTTGGTAAGAAGGTGCAATCTGAGCAGCAAAGATTTTTGAACACATATATATTGTGTCTTCGTGAACAGCAGTAGAGTCAAACCTTTGAATGGTTCATTGTCCTAAGCAAAATGCTTACTGACACCCCACATATAGCTCCAGACAGCCATTAACATTGCCTTGAAAATGGAGAACTGTGCATACCTACACAAATGAGGACATATATAAAACTAGGAAATGGCAGCTTTTTAAAAAATTTATTTTATTTTTTATTTTTTTTACATTGCAACAGAGTTATTTTAACCATAAGTCAAACTTCTTAGAGGACCAGGAAAAAAAAAATTCTGTCTCAAACAAAGTCTACAGTGAGAAGAGAATAATTCTCTTCCTCATGCATCCTCCTCAGAGGATACAAAGGATTCTTGTTTACCTGTTTGCTTCTAGTCTCACTGTGTGTGGTGTATTTTTTCTTTTTTTTTTTTTTAATGGAATATGTCTGCCAGGCTCTACCTGGGGAATTGTGTATCTGAATGTTTTCCATCCTGTCACTGAATGCCTGTCTCTCAGCAAAGTTTGGCTTTGGATTTTTTTGTCTGTGTGGTAGCAGTTAATCTGCTCATTAAGTATTTCCGCTTGAAGGGTGACTTGCTGTTTCTGTGTAATTTGATTTAAAAAATGGAATTCAAAACGTGTACGTGTTTTACGATACCTCTCAAACGACCTGGTCTTTGACACAATAAGTAGTGATCATCTGGGTCTTCTCATCGAAATAAATGAGAAAAAATCAATTACTGGGAATTTTCATAATGCTGATCAGTTAACTCGTTATTATAATAGAAGTTTGAATCTTTTAAGCATTTAGGCTGCAGGTTTTACCACTGTAATTTTCTACCGCGCTCTAAATACAGGAACTAAAGAGCCCTTCCTATTCAGCTTGGTGTGAGGTAGGCTTCTGAGACCAAACAGCCTGTGGTGGTTGTGCAGTATTTGTTGGATATTCTACGTTATGCAGGAATTTTCTAGAAGGATCAACCAGATTCCTGGTAGCTGACACTATCAACCACAGAGAATATGAGGCAGGAAGACTGGTGGGACTGGGCAGCTGCTTGGTAGGCATCTATCTCTGCTTCAGACAGGGCAGTCAATGGTAGAAGTTTGGGTTGACGGTGTAAGATCAACGACAAACTGAATTGTGTCTCAACAAGAAAGTCATTCAGAGCTCTTCTTTCCAGTGTAGCTGTAAAGATGCTTCTTACAGTTACTGACACACTGGTAAAGTTCTCCATTCCTTCCTTAAAAGCAGACCTCCTATCTACAGTTAAATATTCATCAGTTTGATTTTCTGTGAATGCTGAGCTTCCATCTACAGTGAAATATTCATCAGTCTGATTTTCTGTGAATGTGTGGCTTCTCTGCAGGCACTTCAGGACTGTAACTCAACTGATTCCCTCAGTCTCAGTGTTCTTCCACTCACTTTTGAAATAGAAATACTTTTTATACATGTGTCGTGGTTTAACCTGAGCTAGCAATATAACCACGATAGCCACTCACTCACCCCCTCTCCACCCCCTCCCCCAACAGGGAAGAGAATCAAAAGGGAAGGGAGAAACTTGGATTGAGATAAACACAGTTTAATAAAATAACAAAATACTAATACACTACTAGTAAATATATATATATAAAATAGAAATAAAAGATACTCAAGGCAATTCCTCATGAACTCTGTCCACAACTGAGCAGCCAGTCCCAGCAAGCCCCACCTGGCCCTAAAGCAAATCCCAGAGAGAGAAAGAGAGGAAAAAAGGCAGAAAAGCCCAGAGGCCTCTGCAGGATGGCAAAAGGCTGAGCTAAACGTCTGAACTGAAGTCCCCTGGCTCGATAGCAAGAGCAAGCAAGAGAAAGCGGAAGAGCAAACCAGAAGGCCCCACTCTTAAATCTGGAGCATGATGCTGATGGGGTGTTATACTCCTAGTGATCACTCTGGATGTCAGTCAAGCTTTGCCTCATCTCTGGCCCCACTTCCTCACACCTGTGGGCAGACTGCTCAGAATGTCCTTGGCTCTCAGACCAGAGCAATTAAAAACATTAGCTCTGTGTTGGGGTATTATCTGCTTGTTCTCAAACTAAGTCCAAATAACGAGCATGCTAGCTATGAAAAAGAAAGGTTTCTAACTGCATGATAAAATTAACCTATTTTCAGTCCAACCAGCACAACACGCTTCTTCCCTTAAAGGCTGAAGGAGAGGCAGGTACTAAAAGGACTCTTTTCAGGTGATCCTGGCCATTTTAGCCTTTCTGGGTCCTGCAGCTTGTTAATGAGGCTTTATGTTCATTGTTCACATAGATGCCTAGTATAGCATGCCAGGGTCATCTCTATGGGTGTTTGACAGCTCTGATACAGGTGTATGGGATTTCTACACCCACCTGTAGAAGCAGCTGGACACCAGCTGGAATACACCAAAGCCTCTCAAATGGCCTCTCAAGTGTGTACGTGTGGGCAACTGAAGCTCTCTAATCCTCATAAACCTGCCAGGACTGGACATACCTTTGGGATCTCTCTCATCTGGAGTTTTCTAGCTGACTGTCTACATTTCTTAGCAGTTTCTGGGATGTTTCAGTGTTGGTTGTTACAGTGTGACATGACACCTTTCAGCTATGCAGCTCTGAATATGTGTGACTTGAACACAATGCAGCAGTGCTGTGATTGTTGTCACTTATTTTACCTTTGAGCTGTATTATATCTTCCTGCCCCTTGTGATGTGCTGAAGGACTTTGGGTTTGTTATTTTTTTTACTTATTGCCAAGACTGATTTCAATTTTTTTTTTAATGCAACATGAAGTTAAGACCATTTTTATTACACACTTTTTATACAATTAGTAACAGTCCACCTCTAGTGCCCGAGAGTGGCATGCCCACTTGTTATATGGCAGCTAGTCATCTCCCACTGTCTGGTCTGACTGTCTGTTTTATTGTTGACAAATTTTGCTCCCATTTTCCTTGATCATTTTGTATGATTGTCCATCAGCATCACTTGCCTTCAGGAATCTTTCAAGTACTGCATCCACCTTCTCTCCACCAGTCTTACGTGATGTACAGTAGGCGTTGTGTTGGTCCTCTTACTGAGGTTGCTCTATCTACTACAATGAAGAACAAACCTGCTTGATAAGGGCTCATTCTAGGAGTTGGTGTTAAGAAAATATTTGTAAGAAAAATGATCAAGGTAAGGATGAATATTCCTTATGCAGATAGTAATCCTTTTGTCATGGCCTTAGAAGTTCTCAAAGTTAAGTCAGTAGTACTTTCTAGAGAAGGAAGAACTTAGAGACATTCCCTACCTGAGGAGTCTCTCAAATATCCTCCTGCAAAAACTTTGCTGTGATTAACTGGTCTTTCCCCAGGAAAATACTCCCAAGAGCATTTTTGTGAAGGAATTCTCTACTGGCCAAGTACTCAGAGCAATGCAACACTCATGCTCAGATAGAGCAGTAATGTAGGGAAGAGAGATGGTCTCATTAGATTTCACTAGCACTGCGTGATATCACCAGATTTCAGTATCTGAGCTGACAGAGATGATTTAGAGTGCAAATAAACTATTAGCATAATTAGATTAGATACACCATGGTGCCATTAGAATTGCCTCTGTCAGGCCATTCTTCATTAGTAGAACTTGTTCAGAACATACTGTCTGCTTCCTGCAGTTGTGTATAGGGATGCTTGGATTGCTGAATTTCATTGTTCACCATTAACATCTTGCTGAACGGGGACATACTGTCACCCAGAAGGAGGCTGTTGAAATTACCTGCTTTCAGGAGAGATGGAGTCCAGACATCCACCAGGCTGAAATGACAGTAAGGGTGGAGAAGAGCTTGGAATAGAGCAAACAGAAATGGCAGGAGTTAATAGATCTACTGTAAGAGGAGAGAGATATCAACCAAACTGCTGCCTGAAGACAGATCTTGCTGCTTACAATCAAAACTGAGAAATGGATAAATGTTTCAGAGATAAAGGAGAAAAGTTGTTGGGGTTGGAGGGAAGGTAAACATGAGGGACAGGACAGGAATCCTTTTAAGATTTCTTTTTCTTTCTAATAACAAAAGTTATGCCCTTCTAGTAAACTTCTGATGTGATTCAAAGATCTCCACAGGCTTTGGCTCTCTAAGTCTTTAAATTAAAGCTGATCGTATAATAGACTTTTTGCTTTGGTTGAAAAAAAAAAAGTAAAATTGAAGTCTGTAAAGGAAAAGAACCTCAGAAAAATGCATCTTTGGAGATGTCAGTTGAAATGTTTGTTAGCCTTCCCTTTAGAAAAAGGCAATTTTGGAATGAAAAATGCCATTTCAAAACAAAAGTTGACATTAAATGAAATGTCAAATGACAATGAGTCAACATTTCTAAAATATCTCCTTTTCTCAACAGTCTTCAACCAAAGCTATTTTCCAAATGTGAAATGAAGGCCATTTCCAGCTCCTTCCATCCAGACTGATGTCACGTTTATTTTATGACCTACAATTTGGTGACAATTTTGGCTAGTACTAGTCTTGCTGTTTTGTGAGGGAAGCTTACAAAATCACTTCTCCCAGTGCCTGGATGTAGTTCCACCTGCAGGAGAAACTGCTTGCTGATGTTACAGAATCTCAGTACACATTGAAACGCAGTGCCCTCAGTCAACAATGAGCTGTCTAGTTAAGATGAACACATTGGAAAGGGATTTTGTTGCAATATCACCTGAATGTATTATATATTATATTTTTTTTCCTGTTTAGCTGTGGTAAAAATGCTAGCATCATCTTTCATCCTAATGGCTGAGTGTTCAGCTATGCACTGTTATCCCTTCTAATCTCCTCTCTGACCTTTCCAGTAAACAAAATAGCTGGTAGTTTGTTATGGAATTAGAAGGAAAAGAACAGTCTGACAGTATACTTCTGGTAGCACCTGCATGCTTCTTAGATTAAAAAAACCCGCCAAAACCAAAAAAAAAACTCACCCCAAAACCCCCTCAAATCCCAACACTCCCTCCTCCAAAACAAACAATCAAAAAGCTGGTAAGTTACCTTGCAACTTCTAATACATGCCCTTAAAGGGTCAGTTTGTTTAATCATTACTCTGTTTTATCAGACTTTTTCTCATAAATAAAGTTGTATCACCTCTTGATAATCTACTCTGAATAAAAGTTCTTAACTTTTTAGCAGCTACCGGACAAGTCATAGGACTTGTGCAGGTTATTTTGCCAGGCAGAATTTCAGCAGTTTAAGAATCTCTTATTGAACTTAATGTGTCGTTTGGAGAAATTTGGTCCTCTTTGACTAATTCTGACAGCTGCACTGACATAAAGGCAATAATAATGACCTTCAGTGAATTTAAAAATTGAAGTAATTTTCCTGTAGTAGACTGAGCAAGGGGACAGTCTGTTCTGTTGTATTCTACATTCAATATAACTCTCAATTCTATGTTACAAATTGATAAAATTTATGTATTTTTGTAATATAAAAGGATGGATTAATACAGTACTTAGAGGTGGCCCAAAGAGGCAGACTTAAAAATTCACCAACCAGTTTTATTCAATATATGATTATTCAAGGACTTTGGGCATGTATATTCTTTTAACATACCATCATAATTATATTTAGTGCTAAATCAGGAATGACAGTTTGAGATATTGTTCATATTGCTTTTCTGTTCTTCTGTCAATCTGCCAGCTGCAGAAGAAGATGTTCTTGCTTTCTAAACCTGGCATTTCAGCCCTAATTAGGAGAGCTTGTGCTGTTAGTTTGTTCAGAGCCCTTCTACAGGCAAGTTGAGTGAAGCTTTTGCAGTCCTCTGCTTTGAATAATTTAATGGGTTGGTGGCTTCATTGCAAGATTTTGAGTGCAAACTGGGGAGTTAAAGTGTTAAGCTCATTTCCTGTAGTGCTTTCCTCTGTATTTTTTCCAGAGTCTCTTCGTTTTATTGGACTTGAATATTAGATGTACCACACTTGAACAGGTTATTAGAGCTACACTATCCAGATGATAAGCAGATATTTTTCATGCAACTTTCAAAATGAGATCAGTAAATCAATTTCAAAGTGAGTCTTACAAAGCTGAGATTTGTTTGCAGCAGTCCCTCAAACAATAAAACATCTCTTTTATAATATATACCACGTTTAATCCTATATATAATTTATGGGTATACCAGTTAGATCATCAGAAGTCTGACTAGAAAACAAAGGAATGAGAGGCTGTATATAAAGAAATCCACCATATAAAAATGTTATCTCTCAATATTCATAGTTTAACTATCAGTTGACTAAATGTTGTAGACAACCATGTACAATCTATTTCTCATTGCAATAGAGAGAAATAAGTAGAAATTCTGGAGGGTTGTTGAACTAATTGTCAGTGACGTATCCTTAAAAATAAAACTGACTGTAAATAAGGTTTGGGGTAGTTCTCCTAAAATTTTACCTTTACAATGTGAAATTGTAGTCTCAATGAAGACAGTGAGAGGTTTTGAACTGATTCAGGATTCTATCTGAGAAATGTGTTTGTAACGTGCTACTTCTGCCCTAATACTGTAGTCAGTCAGAATGAAGAATTTCTATTCTTCGAGGAACTTAATACTTGCATACCTTTCTGTATTTGTAGTGCAGGTATCTGGACTGTTCCTCATAAATATGTTGTCTAGTTCTAACTTTTTTGATGATTTCTTTCTAGAAGGAAATAATTTTTCTGTATCTTGCAAGAAGCTACATTTTTTTTTCTGACAAATTGTTTTAACATTACTCCATCTTCTTTGATTATATTTGTTAAATTCCTCTGTTAACCTTGTAATTACTCAAACAAACCCCAAGAATCTTAGATTACTTAGTTTAAAATTTTGAAAGGAAACTTTTATAGCACGAGAATAAGTGCTTTGTGTTTGCATAATTTTTTCTGTCATTATTAGTCTTGTCCAACTACATTTCTGTCCTGAAAATTAATCACTGCAAATGCTTTTCTGAAATCAAGCTTACAATATTACATTGAACAGATTTAGGCTTTACAAAGTCAACTTTAAAAGTTTATGTAGTAGCACTACATTCCAAATTCTATATTTAATTTTTGGTGTTGGAAGTATGAACACATAAGAATCATATTAGGAAGCCATTCTGGGAAATGCAGATGCATATACTTCTAGCAGCAATGCACTGATTATTCTTCAGATGGAGACTCATTTATTTGTCTAGTGAAGTTATTGTCTCTTGCTGACTTCTAGCAGAGAATCTCTGTACAGGATGCACACAGTGTGCATGGTTCTGCCTTTGGAAGTGGCAGGAAACAGTCCAACAGTTCATTTTTACTCTGTCTCAGGGCTAAGGATTTATAGTAGAGGCCCTCTAGAATTCATTTTCTCCCCTTTGGAAGTAGCTGACACTTGTTATCTATTCAGTAGCAAATTGGTTTTTGCTGATTTTTATATCTCAGCAAGTTTCACTGAGTATAGGTTTCAAATGCGAGAGGCAGAAAACCTCTTCTTTTGAAATCTAGAGAACAGTGCTGTAACTGTTCAAATCTTCACCTGTTACCGCATATTCTCCTTCTTACAGAAATAGCCTTCCTCAGCACATAACTGAAAAGAGTAAGTTAGGTTCAAATAACAGTATGTGGGAAGTGTCTCATACGTTCTTTTCATGTTAAAGATCCTGAGGATCACATTTCAGATACTGATGCCTTGAGAGTTGTTAACTACCTGGGACTTTTCAATGATAGGGAATTGTGTCACTCCAGTTTCAGGTAGCAAGGCTAAGGAACTCAAGAGAAAACCTTCAAATACAAATGTACGGTGGTAGAGACATACTAGCACTCTCCCATCAATGTGCAGCATCCAAATGTTTT
This sequence comes from Caloenas nicobarica, assembly GCF_036013445.1. Lineage (NCBI taxonomy): Eukaryota > Metazoa > Chordata > Aves > Columbiformes > Columbidae > Caloenas > Caloenas nicobarica. The sequence goes on along the minus strand of NC_088246.1, from coordinate 24,361,724 downwards.
GCTGTTAAGGAGGAAAAAGTATTAGAAAGAAAACGTTGAATCAGAACAATCATTCTGAACTTAAAAATTGATGAGCATATATTAATATTGAAGAAGTGATGAAGAATATTGAAGAAATGAAGAATAATTTTGGGTGTGAATGGAATTGTAGAATGGTAAAGCATCAAGTTGGGTGGTGCAGTGGTAAGTGAAGGACAGACTCATGAAGTACAAAAGATCAGTCTGAACTTAAAGTAAAGAATGCAATACCAGATCTAATGGTGTTGCAAGGAAAGTCTTACCAATAATGTTTTTATATATATCCCCTCAACAAGTCTTCTTGAAAAACTAATGTTGTTTTTTCAGGCAAATTCTTAAGGCCTTTGAGGAATTTAGGACTACTTAACTTTGTCAAATAATCTTTTGTGTCAGTAAGCTTGTTCACAATGTGTAAAATTAACTTTCCGCTGGAATAAGAGACAGAATTACAGTGAAGCAAGCATACAGATTTTATTTTCAAAAACATTGACAGTGTTATCTCATGTTTTGTTCCTGATTTATTTGCTCTCTAGAGCCTTCTGCAATCTCTCCAGCAGACATGGTGCATTGATAAGCCATCCAGATGTGGTTAAGCAATGGAACTGAAAGCCATGGAAAAACGGGAGGGTTCTTAGTAGTCTCACTGACCATCCTGGTCACAGTCATTAAGCATCCACAGATTTGTCAGTGGTCCTTACTCATGCTAGCTAGACCACTATGGAGCAACAAGATTCTCTCATTTTCTGACCCCGTGTCTGAACAGTATGTCGAACCATTAGTGTGTCAGAGTGGATCATGAATAGACCTTACAGTGTTTAGGAACAGCGTTGGTGATGCTCTGGAAGTAATATCAAATAAAGAGTTAAATGCTGAGAATCTGAGACAGCAATCTTCTAATTAGTAGTATTGCTGAAGTTCTATTTAATCGCTTCAACATTCAAGGGAGCGAAATGTACCTGAAGTACCAAGGTATAGTGCAGTGAGCACACTCATTACCATTGTGTTTGATATAGATCAAAGGCTTCTTGCATCTAGAGATGCAAGCTGCCATTGAAGTCCATACTAAACACCTGCTTGATCATGTGCAACCGATTGTATTGCGTGTTTTGTGTCTTTGAGGAGTGCACTTAAGGACCAGGCTTGCTCAATGTTTATTGGTATGATGATGTGAATAATTGCTATAGTATTGAAGTCAGCAACATTATGACTTCTTAGCAGTGTCAAAGAAAAAGCTGTATTATAAGAACAAAGACTATGTATGATTTTGCAATTTATCCATCCACACAGTAAAATCAAGTCTATGTAGTAATATGACATACATTATTCCCTTAACAGAAATTGAATTGGGTAGTTTCTTGTATGTATTTGCCATATATTTCCCAATGTATTTATCCTGTCTGTGTGAAAAGATGCCCTAGACATCTTTCAAATTAAAGAAAAGTTAATGAGCGTAAAATGTGTCTATAGGTTGTACACTGGTGTGTTACAACTTCAGCAGCAGTAATTGGGCTAAGTTCAATTACAGGTCTTTTAGATAATGAAGAAGGTATTTTATTTGAGACTTCAGGTCAGGCCCATGTTTTAGGCAAGAAACAGAGTAAGGTATTCTTATTCCCTAGGCAAGACTGCAAACAGCTCACTCCCTTTGGAGAGCTGCTGTCTAAATACCACCCCTGGCCTCAGTCTTTCAGCAGCTGTAGGGCTGAGCCCTACATCAAGCACTGGACACTCACACCTCATTCAGCCAGAGGAAGTTTCTTTCCATGTTGTGTCGACCCCTTTTGATAGGTTTTTATCATTTTTCAGCTGCAAACGCAGCTCAGCATTTGCTGCCTGGCCAGAAGTGAGGTGGCCCAGAGCTGCAGCTCATGTGGTGATGCTCCTGACCAGACACAGCCTGCTGGGGACCATGTGTTTTGTTTCCAGCCCAATGTCTTGCCAGCATCCATAAGGACTGTGGGCAGAGGGAGAGCCGGGTGACTGATAGCCCGGAGTGGCACACAAGTGTCAGTTTCTGAGTGCCCTCTGTAATAATTCCAAGTCACTCCTGGGGCATTTCTGCAACTTGTATAGTGATGCCTTCTGGAGCGAACTGCTTTCTTCTGAAAGAAGTAACAGAGAGCTCCTTTTTCGTTCAACTTTATGGCTCTGGGACTATCATTTGTGAATACGTACATATGGAGGAAAATGTGAATATCCTCCGCCATGGCCCAGGGTAGGACTCTTGGGCAGCAGGCAGCCCTAATAATGTCAAGTTGCAAGCACGCAGTTTGCATCACCAATGGAAACCGTGTTACAGAACTGACTTAAGAAGGGGCTGGTCAATGACTCTAAGGTGCTCAGCGGATCATGACATATGCTTTCCCAGTGACAGGAGAAGCAGAAAGCTGATGAGCTCTGCTTAGGCTGAATCTGCTGAATTTACACAGTAGCAAAAAAGAAATCTCAGCTCTGTCAGAAAAGGATTCTGTCAAGTAGCTAAGGCTTCTATTTTGTATTTTATTTTTGCATATAATCCTGTGAAAACCTCCTACACTAGCAACAAATGCCACTTATTAGAATCAGTTGTGGCTGTAAAAAATCTTCAACCACAGCAGTTCTAATTCCCATTAGGCTACTTGGTTTCATTTCTGGAAGAGTGAGAGCATGGCTTATGCTCCAGATAGGGCATGATGCAGATCTTTGCTATAGGTCTTGTCAGAGTACAGAGGTTATTTCTGCTGTCGTATACCATGTACCTGGGTTGCATGGTTTGCACATAGGAGAGCTCTTTGCTGCCATGTCACAGAAACCTGGTCCCTCTGGTGAGTAAATGCAACCATCTTTGCTCTCACTGTGAGCAGAGGTATTGATAACACTATAGGGGAAGATACATGTATGTAATAGGGCAGGAGACTGATTGCAGAATACTTTCTCTGGTCATAGTTTGATCATAAATCTGGTGCAATATGATCAGCACAGGGTAACTGTATTTTCTGTAGTATTGATAATTTGCAGCTAAAGTGTTTCCCTAGTGCTTGAAGAAAGAACAAGTAAAGTGCCCAGCTGGAAGTGGTGCTACCCAGATAAGCTGTTTTATTTCCCCTTTTTCCTCTTCCCTGATATCCTCCTTTCTGTCTTCATGCAGGGTCATCTCTCCCCTACTGCTATCACAGTTGCTGCATGACATCTGCTTTATCACCCTTCTTTCTGCATGCCATCAGGTGCTCTAAAAGCCTCCTTATCACTTCCCAGCAAAGAGCATATCAATGCCATCTCCTACTGCCGTTCTAATGACTCTAAGTTATGTCCCTCTTCTTTGAAGGCCTCCAATGCCCAGCCAACATAAAGTATATCAATACATCTACCATGTCCTACTTTCTTCTGTCTCCTGATTTGTATTTAATGTGCATCGTTAATATTAATAACACACTTATTTGAAGTTTAGCAACCAATTATAAACTTTAGTTCTTGCTTAATAAAGTAAGTAGAAGTCTAGAGGATTTATCTCACCAAGTTTTTCCTTATACTTAAAATATCCTCCTCAGACCGAAGTGTAAAAACAATGCACTTAAATCCCCTAAACCATTTCTCTCCTGAGCATTATTCTGTGGGAGAAAAGGCCAGTGACAGATAATTACACAGTGCTTCTTCAAAACAAAAAACCTTTCTCTTTCTCCCTAGTAAATATTCAGTGACAAACCAAAGATTAAGGAAATTGATACACAAAGATGAAGCCAGTCGGAAGTGTTGGATAAAAGTAATTTTGTTGTTAGAAGGGAAAAGTATTGCCTTTAAAATTTTTAGCTGTATCCAGAAGGGATTGCATGGACTCTACAATGCCAGGATTAAGACTTCTGAAGAATAACTAAATTTCACTCACAAACAGTAGCTTTCTGTTTGGTGTATTTTGCCCATCCATATTACAACCACCTTACTGTCAGTAAATACAACTTCCTGTATTTATACAATAGATTAATATATTAAGAGACATATTCATGTCAATCATGTATTTCTCAAAGCAGTATAAAATGGATTATTTACTAAAAGTACATGCACTTAGGCAATTACTGGTCTGTGATTCTGTATAAATAAGTTGCAGTGTCTGTGCATTGACCTTTAAATATCTGACTTTAGTCCGGCTCTAGCATCCCTGAAGACTGAACTAATTGATACAGAAATAAACCAGAATAAACATCATAATAAGCAGATATTGATGTGAGCTACTGTTATGGTCAAAGCTAGTCTGGAATTTCAGTGTGTGGAAAAGAGAGTTAAGATAATGCAGTTTAAAGCTGACGCTTGAAATGGAGTAAAGTAAAACAATGAAGACTGGTCTTAGGCACCAACTTCAGTTTAGCTAGGGTCAGTTGTGATCGAAAATTATGATTTCAATGAGCAGTCCTTAATGATTTGATAATTTATTTCCATTCCTGGTGGACAGCTGTCTGCTGACTGACACTTTTACTTGTGGTCCTAGATAAGACCAAAGATTAAGTGAACTTTAGAGGCTGAACTACATCATTATTAGTGATCCTTTCAGTCAGAATTAAGATAAATTTCAGGGTCAGAAGTAAGATAAATTTCAGTTTTCCCAGATCAGAGTGACTGATCTGACACTGGCTGTGGCCAGGATGTCTAACAGACCCAACTTTCATGAGAAAACATCAGTGTCAGTAGCCTGAAATATTTATCTGGAAGCATCATGGATTCAGTGAGCCCTCAACAAATCCAGGACAGGGTCTGGAGACCAGCTTGCTATGACTATCCTGTAAATTAGATAGACCCAGGACCCTTTTATGGCATTAAGGCAAAGTACTCCGATTATTTACCACCCCATCCTGAGGGAAGTGCAATTAACTGCTTAATTAACCCTTAACTGCTAGCACTCAGCCTTTCAGGAATGGTCTTTGCCTTGTACTAGCCGTCACATTTTCCTGGCAATTGTTTGAGGAAGCGCCAGCTGGACAGTCAAAAACATGCTATGAGTGACTTTAACTGTTTATCAGTACATTTGTGTTCCTGCAGCACTCACTGGCACTGCTTCATTTACTGATAGGAACACAAACTGTCTGTGCCTACAAGAAGCATCATGTTACTGCTCCAGCCCACAGGTGTTTTTTTGGGCAAAGCACCTCCAGGTTAGTCTCCCCTGATGAGTTCAAGGATGCCAGGGGCTGGAGGTGTGCTGCCATGCAGCCCAAGTCTAGCCAGGTTATGAGCTAACCATGTTTGCAGAGTAGATGTTTACTTCTGAGTCACTTGTCCTGACCTCCCTTTACAGCCAGTGTATGTCTTAGGGCATGAATCATCCAAATCCAAAATACATGGATTGTGCCTTACAGGACCTATTTCTCACCACTGGCTATAAAAAGAGAGTGGGTGACCTACCAGCACTTGAAGTAGGATGCTGTGATTGCCACTCCAGGTCCTGTTCTTTCTGAGCATGACTCAGCAGCTGAGATCCAAGGGGGCTTTCTGTTCATGGGAAGTTTGGGGAGGTTTCAGTTTCATGAAGATGTCAGATTTAAACTGGCTTTTGAGAAAAATGAAGTTCTATGTAAACTAGCACACCAGCTTTTGGAAAGAACTATATTGCATCTTCTTTGTAGACATAATGACTAATCACAGCATGAGACTCTGGAGGTTAAGTCTTGTTTATTTTTCATCAAACAGTCTTTGAAACAGCCAGTTCTCCAGAAATACAAATGATGCAGTGATTTTAATAAGGCTCTGCTCCTTTGTGTTTCTTGCCCTACTGTTCTAATGTTTACATTTTAATGTAGTTTCATGCCCAATGTTGACCTCCTATAAAGGATTTTGGACTTCTTTTTGAAACAGTGCAGCATTTAACATATGTATTTAGCAGCCATTTACATTACAAGAAAGTGTAGGTCTGTTGCACTGGTTTCTTCAAAGCACCAAACGAGCTGTACCAGACATTCAGAAGCCAGGAATGACACAATATTCACTCTTGAATCATAACTGCAGAGCTCAAAAGTCCATCTGACTGTCTTATACCAATAAATTACAATAGCGTATTGACACCGAATCCATTCAAAGTTCATTGCTAGTTTGCAAGACCCTCACTGATGTCTGCTGCTAATACCATTTCTTGAATATTGAAGAAGTCAGGGAAAAGGATTTTGGACTTTCCTTGGGCTGGTGAAGCCAGTCCCAGCAAGTATGTATTTGAAAAATTCTTTGTTATAAAGTAGGAGGGCAAATGAAGCTTGTACAGGGCCAAGCAGTCAAACAGGGATCACAAATCAACATTTGAGGTTTTCTACCTTTTATTTATTGAAAATCATGCTTTGAGTATTTTTAAAGACTTTGATGTTGTCATCAGTTCAGTAACTGTGTTTATATTACAGTGTTTTAGGTTAGGAGTTTCTGCAACATATATTTTAATAAAAGATAGTCTTTAACACATAAAGAGAATCAAAGTACATACTTTTTTTTTTGTGTTACAGATATTCCAAATGACAATAATGTAAATTATAACATTTGAAAGAAATGAAAATATTTCGTTCTAACATAAAAACTTTCTTACAAATAGCTATTGATGCCAAATTTGGACTAATTTATAGGAAAGCTCTAATTATAATTTTTATTTCCTTATTTTGAGAGTATTGTATATATTTTTTATCTGTTACCAGTGAAAAAAATAATCCATTCACATTACATGCAGTAAGCAATCCTTCAGTGGCAGAGACCTGTAATAGTTAAATTCAGTATTTGGAAATACTTTCTTATCTAACATGAACAAAACCAGGTATGGAATTCATTGGTACAGGACATTCTTATGGTAAAAAATTTAAAAACATTCCCAAGGAGATTAGTTATTTACTATAGTAAGAGTAGCATTTACAGTTATATAACTAATGCTACAAAAGGAACTGTAAAACTCTTTTTACCTCATTCCTCAGAGCTAAACTTTGTCAGGAATAAAAGGTAACAGGTGAAGGACATTATTTCACATTTTTCTCCTAGGGGATTATTGAATTTTCAGTTCAAACTTCTAGTACGGTTGGAGATAGGAAACCAAAGATGAATTATGCCACTTTATGCATTCATGTTGGTCTTCATATTGAATATTGTGTGCACCTTTGTCCCCTCATCTCAGAAAGGATGTGTTAGAACCGGTGCAGGTTCATAGAAGGGCAACAAGCACAATCAGATGTGTGGCCTGTTTGTCATATTTGAGCAGGTGAGGGCTCCTCAGTCCAAAAAAGAGATGACTTAGGGATGTAAAATAGAAGACTGCAGAATTATGGATGACATGGAGTGGGTAGAGAAAGATTAACCTCCAATACAAAATATAGGAATAAAAACAAATAGGAGCTGAGTTCAAGCCAAGCAAAAGCAGGTGATTCTCCAGTCAACAGATAGCAGCCTTGTGTGAATACTTGCAAATGACATTGTAAACACAAGAAGCTTGTGCGGATTTAAAGAATGACTGGACAAGTACTTAGACAAGAGATCCATTGCAATTTACCAAAACAGACATGCTACATCAAGCCTAGGAATTACCCTGAATGAAAATAGTTTGAGCCTATGAGAATATTAGGAAAGGAATGTTATATGCTTTCCTGTTTTCACTCCTCCCTAGCTATCTCCTTCACCTAGATTGATTTTTGCCCTGAATCAGTAGAGGAATTCTTTTTTTCTTCTTGTGGGTCTGATCTCAATGGACAGTTGATACCTTTTTCTATATGAACTCGTGAGTTCAAAACAACAAATTATATATTGATTGATTTTTTTACTAAAAAAACCCGTTGACATAAGCAGACCAAAATAAACTCCTTGGTGATACTTGTGGTTTCTTGAAGTAGTCCCTTATTTCCCAGCCTGCCACACAGCAAGTGGGGGTTGCAGCCACTGGGTAGCATATGACCCTGGTCACATTTACTGGGAATCTTATACAGAAAATATTATATTCTGTTACAGAGAATTAAAGAAATTAAACCAATCTTTGCTACCATCTAAAAGTAAGCAGATCCTTTCTGAAAGTCTGTCTACTTTATATAACTCTATAAAATACTGGAGGCAATAGTCTTGGACTCATTGCATGAAATGTGGTAACATTGGCTTCAAAATACAGCAGTGTGTCTGTAGATCTTAAAAGAAGCATAAGCCAAGTAAGACTGAATATTTTGCTTTGGCACAGAAATATCAGGTCTCCTATCTATGGCTGATGAACATTGTTAAATTAAGAAACCTATAATGGGTCATGAAAATAAACAGAGAGAGAAAGAGAAAGGCTATAACTGGTGCAGGCAATTCACTTCCAAATGTCTGTAAATAATAAGCTCATGGAACTCTTAAAAATTTCTCCAGTGTACAGGTTTGAATCCTTAGAAACCGTCTGAACAGACCACTTGTGTCACTAATACCATTAGGGTTTTAATAGTTATTAATTTGGCCATTTTAGCTTCCAAGTAATGAGATACAGTTTTACTTACCAATTTTATTCTTAAAATTTTTCAAGAGGTTGCTAGTGCTAGCATATTTGAGTTTTACATATGCCTCAGCATTTCTGCAGGTTAATAATGTCCTGAAGGCTACAGGATTTCCTTTTGCTTTCCAAAATTACATATGCATTATTGCAAATGAGTTCTGCCACAAAGGAATTCGTAATGAAAACATCAGAGGGAATTAAAGTGCTTCTTATAATACTTGAGCTTGCTCCATTAATCTGAGGGCAAAATGAATTGAGTCATTATGTTCCCAGATGGTATTAGGGACCAAATGAGCAGCCCTGTCCCAGCTTGATATTTTTTTTTCACTGTAAGTATTTTTTGCTGGGGGAGTGGGTCAAGTCCACGGGCAGCAAATCCATAGTGGATAATTGAAGCCCCTGAGTTATGTTTTAATTCAAGTTTTAATCTTTATGCACAGAGACAGCAACTCATTGTTAACTAGCAAGAGAAGCAGAAAGATTAAGAATGTACACAGTGCATTACCTTGAGAGGGGAGTGAAGGAGCACAAGTATCTTTTACTGTAGAATCATTTAAAGAGTTGTCTTCTCATATTTCTATGCACGAGTTCACTGCAAATTCATTGATATCTGAAAAGTGTCTGAAAACAGGCAGCATAATATTTATAATGAGTGTCATGTTAATTGTGATTATTAGGGATATGAACAAAACAGTATCTTTAATTAAGCCAGCTGATCCACCTGGAAAAAACAGACAAGGTTTCAAATCTGAAATAGGAGCAACAAACTTGTAGATGAGTATTTATCGAAGCACTTAAAAGGTTCAGTTCTGCCACTGCACTATACATGTTTTTTAGGGAGATTTGAGTGCATTTTTATTGATTTGTAATGAAAAAACATCTAGATGTCCTAGGTGTATCTTTCTGTAAAAGCAAGTTCTCAATTAGCCTCTTGAAATAGCATATTCAGTTTTAAGCAGACTGCTCTCATACTTAAAAGACCTCTTACATATTCATGATAACTGGGGTCTATTTACATTGGATATTGTAAGCAGATACAATTCTGCTCTTGCTGTTCTCCAGGTGGATGTGAGCTCACCTTATCCCTGCTAAAAGATGGAAAATCTGTGTAACGGTGTTAAATGACACTGAATCTGGTTATGTACCACACTGGAAAGCTGGATTTGTTTGTCTGTAGCAGAGTCTGCCCTAGTGTGCATACACAACATTATCTCAGTCTAGAACTCAGTCTGGAGCTCAGTGAGCTTGTGTGTGACCACAAGAAACCATAAATAGGTATCCAAATTATTTCCTTGCACGTGAAAATGACATTTCTGAGAAGTGTTGGAATCAGGCTGGTGAAAGCCTACATGTACAGCATGGTAAAGCTGAATCCATGCTTGAATTCAACAACAAGGCTCTGCCTGTGCCGCAGAGCTGGGAGTTGTGTGGTCTTTCAAAATGGGAACCAGCAGAGGATGTGTGAGGCTGTAGCTTCTTTTCCTGCCCTGAAACTTCTAGCTTATTTCTGTAGAAAACACTTTCCTCAAAAATGGCATAGGCAGAGCTACAGTTAAAGCTGTCAGACACATCTTTCATATACAATTTTTTTTTTTAAACTGGGAATATTCCATTTATTAGTCAGCATGTTCCTTGGAAAAGGCTTGTTTTTGAAAGACTTTCCTAGAAGCAAGGACAGAAACCTTTCTGATCTGTAATTTCTGAGGCTAGAGAGCAATGTGCCAGCTGTCTCCTCAGGGATGCCAGGGCTTGCAGGTCCCAAAGCAGGGAGGTCCTGTTCCAGCAGAAATCCACTTTTTAGGAGTTTGTGTCTCTCCTCATTTCTGTGTGGGCATCCCCAGACCTGAAGAAATAATCCATTTCATTTTGAAATGAAGGCATGGAACTTCTCCATGAAAAACCTTTTATAGGTTTTCCTTTCTGCAGTATTCTTTAACTTCAATGAAATTAAATTTTAGTTTAATTTAGTTTTTAATCAGTCATTATGTATCACTTCTCAAAGAGTTACAATTTCCTGAATATTGAATATTGTGTGAACCCTACTCCCCTCCTCTCAGAAAGGATGTGTTAGATGATCCTCTAGTGTAAAAATGTAAAGCATGTACCCTCTCTCAGTATGCTCTTAAATTTCTTTTTAATTGTCTAAGTGGACATGTATCACAGAAACCAAGTGACATTGCTGCTGCAGCATTTTAACAGAAAAATTAATTCCATCTAAAATATTAATATTTTTAAATTGAAATGCAAGAAAGAAGTGAAAAGACAAGCTTTTTTTTTTTTTTAATCCAATGAGTTTCAAGAAAGCTTTGTGTGTACAACTTCCTCCCTCTAACAAAACTGGGGTCAGGTTCTTCTTTGCTCTCTAGCAGATGTGCAGAATGGAAGACAAACTTAGGGAGGAAACAAGTCTTGAAAGGCCTGGCACATACACCTCCTGGGCTCTTCTGCTTTCATCTTCAGCAGGGTAATATCCTGGGCAGTGAGACAGCCAAAACCCCACGGCTCTGCCTTCCCAGGCTGCAGGGCCCATGGGCTCTGGGACAAATCGCATCCCCAAAGGGTGGGATGCAGCAGGGTGTGAACTCTGCAAACCCTGCTAATGTGGAAATGCACTTTACCACTCCTTTGATATTTAATTGCCTTATGAAATACGGAGAAGGTTTTCTGGGAGTCTGATGCAACGGGTTGCCAGGCACTTTCAGCCTCCTGTGAACTCCTGCAGGAGTGAGCTTTACCAGCCGTGCTCAGGGAGGTGCAGCCAGGCTGGGTGAGAACATGCCACGTGCTCTTTCACAGCTTCATTCGGTTGCTGATGGCTCTTGTTCCTTCCCCTCCCCATTCCTAGGCCTTTAACAAATCTGTGCCATTTCATTCGCTCTTTTTAACTGAAAAAGGCTCGTTAAATGTTTTTATTTTTTCATAATTTCATATGCTTTTCAGTCATACACAAAAGCCTCAGTTTGGGACTGCTTTTCACCTGTTATCTCTTAAGTCAGTCATGCACAAACTTTGAAGCTGCAGTTGCAAATCTATGGCCAAGCACCTGGATAGCTGTGAAGAACAGAACTGGTCCTGTTTGTCAACTTGGGCATTCCAGCTGTACTGCTGAGCATCCACAAAACCCAACATAAGCCAAAGAAAACCAACATCTTCTGAGCATTCACTTCCTCTTTTGAGTCCTCCAGTGCCTGGGCAAGAAAGGAATCAAGACTTCTATTCAAATTATCAGAAGAAAACCTAAAATATTCCAGGCCACACTTAGGGTGAACAGTTACTCCACAAAATAGTTGTTGAGCTGTTGGAAGGTAGCTAAAAGTGTAGCTGGGGTCTAGAAGTGGAACTGACAAGATGCAATGACAAGGTAACCAGCTGCAATAAAACAGAAGAAATTGAGGCTTAATCTGACTATAATTCTGTGGTAGTGGAGTGAAAATTCTAGGTTTTCAAAGTGATTTTTTTTCCCCCAAAATTGTACACAAAATAGTAGTTATCCTAAAACAACCCTGGAAAAATAAAATGAATCTTGGTTATTTTCCCTTTAGGCTAGTGCCACTGTTGCTAAACTGTGTCCATTGGTGCCAGAGTATGTAACATCTCAGTCATCAGCAATCTGGCAGGTATTTTGTCCCTTATATTGATCCAGCAACTACATGCCAGGCTGTTTGCACCATCTGTCACACAGTCAGTAGGGGGGACAAAAGGTGGACAGCTGGTACTATCAGTCTACAATCCCATTTTGAGGGAGAGATACCAGAACCTGTGTCAAAAGGCATAGAAAACAAAGAGTCTCAGTGGTGAAAACCCTTAAACAAAAATGTTTCAGATTCAGCATCTCATCTTTCCTATCACACTCTCTATGATTATTAGAAACACACTTCTAAGAATGAAAAAGGTCACAGGGTGCCTAAAATGAACATAATCAGTCTTCATTATGCATAGTTTCAGTCTTCCAAGGAAAGCAAAGTTGCCTAAAATGACTGGTGATAAAAAGCCAATCTGTAATGAACCCCTCAGCTGCAGAGAACTGGAATAAAACTGCAGTAGGGAGAATTTCTGGATTGATTTTTGCCATAGAATCATAGTTACCAGGGAAGTATTCATCAAATGCTGGCCGGAAGCTGACCTCCATTACTCTGCTCCTCCTTGAAGGTTTGTCTTTGGTAAAAAGCTATTTCACAGTCTCATGAGTATGTTGGTAAGACAGCAATGCATAACTCAAAGCAGGACACTCGGAGAGATTTTTCATATGTCCAAAGGCAAGTCAACCAATATTCAGCTACGTAGTATGTCAGCCAGGCCTTCAGGCAGTGTTTCAAGCAGTCAAATCTGCAAATCAACCAAGAGAGATGTTAGGAAATGCATAGAACTACACATTAAAGGTTTTGGTAAAGAGCGTACTGCAGCAAATGTGATTCAGTAGTTGCTGCACCATTTTGAAATTTACAGTCAGTCTATACCTTCTGGATTAAAAGTTGTGCCAACATAGCATATGCAGCTGAGGATTGTGCTTATATTCCTGTACTTGTTTTGCAAAGTGTTGCAATTTGGTTTTGACAGACTTGAATGATAACTAGTGCACTGAAAATAGAATCATGGCTCATCAGAAGATAGTCACTTTGCATATTTCACTGAGGCCAGCGTAATGCAGAGTGAAGACCAGAAAGAAAACAACCTGTTAAAAATGAACAAAAGCAAACCAGTCTGATTCTGGAGTTTAAAGATGAAGGATTTGCTATTATATATAGGAATACTGAAAAACAAGGATTTCTGCTCTGTGGAAAACATCGAAATTTCAAGTTTTATTCCATGTTATAAGAAAAGCAAAACTGGCCAAAACATATTTTTAAATAGTCATTTGACTACAAAACAAACTCTCTATATAATTACACCGTCCATCATCATTAGAAGAATGATACGACTAGAATATGAAATATTTTTAATGACAATCTGTAAAACTAACATTAAGGCATTTTGTTAAAAACACAACTTTCTTTCCAGAAAAATCAATATATTCTGAAGGAAGCTGTGATTTTGATCAAAATATTATTTTCTGATAAAGGAATAGATACTGAAGTAGTTTTGACCAGCTGTAAGAATAATCCGTAACATTTCCAAAGTCACATATAACATGGGAGACAGGTATTTTATATTATATAATTGACATTCAGTGGGACACAGAGCTGCTCTACAGGTTCTAAAATGTTTGCAAGCTTCTTCTAAAACCTTCACAAACTAACAATGACAAAGTAAGTGAGGATACCATAATGAAATTTAGCCTCAACTGTCATAACTAGAGTAAGGAAAAAGGCAATTCAAATTTTTTATTGCTATTGCATCTAGCAGTATTTGGGTCATAGAAATTGAGCAATGACGAATCAGATATCTGACCTGTCTGTTATCTCTTTGCAGTAGCCATGGCCACAGTTAGATTCAGCTCAATTGTTCTTTTGCCTAAGTTAATGGACAATAGACAACAGTCTTCTGAAAATATTCTCGTTATGACCAGCCTACTGTCAAAACTACTTAATGACAACTTCTCTCAAGAAAAGCTCTCATGTCATATAGAGATATTCTCAAAATCTAAATAATTCTTAAAAGTAAGAAGAGAGAGAATGAGATCCTGGGAAGAGGATACTATGATACTGGGAAGTATCCTTAATCTTCACATATCTCTTCATTAAGCAGGACATGCTGAATAGTCCATGGTTGAGCCTGTGCTAATTTTCTTTGTAAAAGAAACAAAAGAAAGAAAGAATGAAATGTACTACAGTCCTCTTCTGTTGCAAGTTGAACAACCTTATCATCCCTATTCTAGACATTCCTTGTTTTGAGTGACTCCTCATTTACCCTCAGCTTCACTGATATCTGCAGCCTTATGGAGATACTCTAGGTGTGCTAAACGCACCAGAAGCAAGTGATGAGACTGAGACCTATGTGGCTATATCCTGTAAACCCACATCTATGTTGTACATAATTTCGTTAATTGTGGATTTAATTCTCTTTCAGATTTGGCCTTGAAAAAGCAGTTATGGCATTCAGGAATTCAGCTGTGTAGCAAGAAGTGAACTGTTTGGAACAAGATCTTTCAGTGCATCTATGAACCTGGAAAAATCTGGGATGTGAATTTGAAGCACATCTTTTCTGCCTATCTTTATACTCACCAGAGGACCAATGTTTTCTTGTCAAGTGCTGCTGTTCTTGTAGGACAAATTTTCCCTCAACAAAACTTGAGAATTCTTATTGCATTTTAAGGGTGTGGCAATTGCACATCCCCCTGAGATCTGGAGCCTTCAATGGGGCAGTTGATGGCTCTTTAACACCTTTTGTGCCCCACTGTGCCTGTCCCCACATACACACCTAGGGTGGTACCAAGGTACTGATAGTCCTCCTCTACCTCAGGGCAGGGTGACTTCACCTCCACCAGCTGGTGGGACAGGAAGGGTGGGACCTTCGGTCAATTGACAGGGTCCTTAACAAAGGACATGCCCAGAGTAGCTGCGAAGCTTCTGGACTATGTTGTAATGCCCACAGCCAGATCTGACCAGACTATAAAACGGGGTGCCAGCTGAAGGCACTCTTTGATTGGTCTCCTTGGAGCAGTGAGTCTGTGAACTGGAGCCCTCCCCTTAGACTGGAACGCCATCTAAGGAAACTTCCTGGGACTGAGAGCACCTCACCTCCTCCTCTGGTGAGTGATCATTTACTGGATATATCCTTGAATGAGTCTTTGCCTAACCCAGGCAAGTGAGAGTCCTTGTCTAACCAGGCAAGTGTAAGACCTCGCGTAACCCTGGCGAGTGACTATTTCTTGTGGGTACCCTGGAGTGAGAGGCCTCCAGTTTTGTTTCTTGTGAGTGTATGCATGCACATTGTGGATCCTCATTATTCTTATCCTCAACTGATATCTGAACCTGTATTTTATGTTGTCGGAGTGCTAAATAGTTGTATAAACCCTGTGTCTAGTTGGTTTATTGGCTACACTTTTCCAACTAGAATAAAGTCTGTTTTGGAAGTTGTTGTCCACCTAAAACTGACTTTGGGGTGCCTCTGTGACAAAGGGGTAAGGATCTGTCTCCTGCATAAGGCTAGGTTAGAAAGGAATAAGTTTCTTGTGAAACTTCATTTCATGATGTTGTTCCATGACGTTCATTTCATTCATTTCATGATGTTGCAGAAACCTGAAGCACATTTCTCCTGGGAAAGTCTTTGGAAAGCAGCAGTTCCAGTTCTGCTTTTCCTTTTGCCTTTGGGCATTGTTGCAGTAAGACTGACATATCGTAAACGGGGATGCTGTGCAAAAGAGTAGATAAATTCTATCTCAAATTTTGTGCATTAATTACAATGAAAATATTATTACCAGGTATTATTATTACACTCTCATAAGTGTACTTTGCCTAATAATCTTATTCCATATTATATCAACAGTCAGATGAATCCATCAACTGAAATAATACCTGTTTTCTTTAGTCTGAGTTCCAGACTAGACGAACATTTTTTATCATTGTCAATAAGAAAATTACTTACGTCACCCTTGATATTGGAATGAAACTCAATTATGTTGACCTTGATATCCAAATGAACTCTCTAATACAAAGATGATACATATTCCAGTCTTTTAAAATTACCAGAAGTGATCTACTATTTTATATGACAGATGAGTTATTAAAAGAAGTCAGGTGGAGAACTGAGAAAACTTTTCGTTAAATTAAGTAGAGGATTTCATTAATAAATTATTTAATATAGGAAAAAAATAATAACTAAGAATTTTCAGGAAATGGAGAATGACTTAGGTCAAACTCTTCACAAATTATCATTCTTCCCCAACAGAAATGAATGTGAAACTAAGCAGTGTATAGGCTGTGGTTTCAGGGTAGAGAAATTACTGCAGTCTAGAAAACTAAACATATTAAATTGAAAAGAAATAGAAACATTACGAAGTGGCCTAGAAAATCTGGTAACAAAATACTGCTTGCTTATGCATCTGGTGAGTTCCAAAAGTGATGTGCACAGCAGGGGTCTGTAAGATCAGGTTCTGCTCTGCGATGTTACCAGTCATGTAGGTGCAGTAGTCGAGCTCCGTACAGTACTGTGTGGGCACAGCACTCCAACACTGGGATACCTTACAGGGTATGAGAGCCTATTTCTTCAAATTTGCACAAGCAGCCCTGTCTACGTTCAGCAGGATTAACAGGGGTTTTCTTTGCTTGAGGAAAAGTCCTACTAAAGACAAGGAGGCCTGGAGTTTTGATAGGAGAGAGCAGCTGTCAATTAGAGGAGACCTAGATATCTTTTAGAAATTGCTTGATGAGAAGCATATGTCAGTATTTTAGTTCCTGTGTTCATTTGCCTTTTTGTAGAACACAGAGGTATCATTTATTTTGTCAAAAGAAAGAAAACCTCAAACCTTTGAGCTCTTGGCCTTTCAGCAGGTGAGTTCACCAGTGTATACAGGTCAGTGAGCTGAACTTTGGCAGGGATATTAATATGTTATAATGCCTCGAATCAGCATAATTTACCTCATCAGTTAGGTCATGTCACATTCCTGTGCTTTTTAAGCCCTGAAACATCACGGGCAGTTATTATACAAGCCCTGCTCTTATTGAAGACAGGAGGGCTCTGAAGGTGATTTAAGCTCAAAGCAAGATTAGATCCCTGGGTGCTTTAAAATGAAAACAAAACTCATTTTAAATAATTTTTGCTAAACAAAGAAGGAATGCAAGTAGATAAGTAGGATGTGATATTAATAAATAAAAACAATTTAATTATCTCTCTGAACCAAGAAGGAAAACTGGGCAGAGCTATCTTTACACGTTTTTGGTATAGAGGCTTTCTGTAGTGGGATCTTGGACTATGACAAGAGTTTCTCAGGCTTTCTGATAATGCGGTATACTACCTGGCAGTCAAGCATTTAGCAGGAGCAAAGGACTCCACAAGGAGTAAGTTACTTTATCTCGGCAAAACTGAAATCCTAATGATATACTTTGCAACAGCAGAACAGTGAGCGCCACTTATCAGTGACTATTATATTTCAAAGAACTTTTAATGCATTTCAAGACTAAGTGAGAGGAAGAACAAGCAAAGCTGTTAAAGACATGCTCACTTAATTTCAGCATGTGGTATCTGCCCTATTGTCTTGCGCTTCATAGGATTCCTGATTGTGCTTATTTTCCAGTCTTATTTGCCACATGTCCCTCATTTGAGGTTCTTTGAAGAGTCCCACCAGTAGTTCTGGGCAGCCCCCTTCTGAGAGTTATGGAGGCAACATATTTATTGCAGGAGTTAGCATGTATCAACTGTGGTGGGAGGTAGGAGAACCCAACTTTCTAGCTTCCCGCAGTGTCCTGCAGTAACCCTGGATGGCTCTGGGTTGTGTTGCAGGGTGGACTTTCACCTCTCCTTTTTGAAGATAAACCTCACGTTTCCTTTCTGCCTCCCTAAATTTGGGAACTGCTGATTGATGTACTTGCCCAAAAGCCTAAGTAGGAATTATCTCTAGGAGTTCATATGAACGATCTTATCTGCCAAGGCACCTCAGTTCAGACCTGCTTTAGCCCTGCTGTGTCGGTCTTCCTTCAGCATATCTGTTCAGCATTGCAAAGCTTAGTGATAATTTGGGGATATAGAGAAGCAGATCAGTTTTCCCCTGTGCCTTATGCCATAGTCTAAGCATGCGTTTTCAAGCAGTGATGTGATAGTACCCACTAAGCCACCTTGCCTCATGTGTTATACCAGTCTGTAAATCTCAAAATATTTTTTTCTATCAAGACTTCCTGTTTTACAGATATAAATGTGCCTGCGTACTTTAGGCACCTGTAGGAATACCATCAATTATGGTAGTAGTAGAAAAACATCGAGGGTGTAAGAACATGCTGCTCAGATTTTCCAGTACTAAATTCACATATATTGCATCACTTCTGTTTAGGAATTACAAATTCTGTTGCATGAGAGCTCATATTCCCGGGCCATTCCTTTGCTTGTCACTTAGGGTAATCAGTATAGAATCCTAGAATCATTTAGGTTGGAAAAGACCTTTATGATCATCGAGTCCAACTGTAAACCTAACACTCCCTCCATCCTTTAAATGGCTTGGACAAAAAGAGTTTTTCCGTTTCTCACTTGTTTGCATTAAAGCACCTAGCAGTGCTCCGCGTTATTTTCTAAAGTAACAGAATAATTTGAATGTGAATGTAAATACTCAGATTTCATACACACATTGTCAGGTACTTGCTGTCAGAATTCCACAATACACAGCCTGTGACACATTTAAGAGGTAGACTCAATATGTCACCTTCCCCTTAAAAACCTGTGCCACTCTTTCCCCTGGTAGTTCAGGTACAACATTTGTCCTGTTCACACTGATATAAGAAATGACATCTCTTGAGTTAGATGTTTGACTGCTAAATTCAACCATTCTGACTAAATTCATAGTAACGTCCCCTTGCTACTCTCCTAGCACGATTGGAAAGGGGAAGAGAAGCTTGTTTAGAAGCTGTTCCGTTTTTTTCTGTGCTCAGAATGTCCCACTATTAAAGTGGGCAAGTCAGCACAGGAGAGTAGGAGTTAACATCAAAACCTAAAGTAATGCAGCTTGTTTCAGGTAAACTCAGTAAACATTGATATTATGCCGGTTCTGAAGTCAGGAATCGTTTTAAAAATCTGATGATGGCTAAATTAGACAGTTTTCCATTACTGCCTAGAAAAGTAAAAGTGTAATTGCCACTTGCATCTGGTAAAATGGATTCTGCATTGTGATATTTAACACATACTGAATGAAAAAGCTAAAATCAATTAAAAATAGACTGAAACTTTTTGCATTCCCTCCCTTTTCTTATTGTTGCCTAGGAGCACTAAGTAATTGATGCAAGTATTTATTGGAGAGATTTGGATACTGCACTCTTCTTGCATAATGTTTCTCTATAAAATCTGTAAATTCCAGTCAGAGTTCACAACAAATGTATTGAATGAAGTGCAGCAGGTTTGCTACAGGTCGTAAGTAAAGGGGGGGCTTGTACCTTTTCAGAAGTTGAAGGTGGATGCCACTTTTAGGACTTCCATAGGCCAATATGAAAACATAATTCTGGAATATCAGGATCACAGCATCCTTCTCCCAGGGGGACATATTTTTTTATTGTGGGCTTAGACAACAGAGGTTTTGGGCAGCTGTTGCAGAATTTGGCCTGTGCATTGTTGGTAAGGGGATTCCCCCTCACCTGAGGTCCCAGACTTGTGGGTGGTAGAAATAGTGGTAAACAAGTAAGAATTGTCCCATGGGCTAGCTCTGAACTGCAGGCCATCGCTGAACATGTCTGTGTAAGCCAGTCGCTGGGTGTCGCTGTATGGAGATTCAAGATTAATCTTGAAACTTCTCTTACTCTTCTGGCAATCTATTAACAAATACATTTGAGCCTGAAAGCAATTATGACGGGCATGAGCTCATTCAGATGCTCTTTGAAAATGCATTGTCACCAGTTATGTTTGTAACAACCTTTGAAAAGATGTGGTAAAAGGAAGGCAAATTAAAATCCCCAGAAATCCTTCCTTCTCAAATTAATATTATGGGCAGTTTTCACGTGCTAGTGTCTTTGATACCACAGGGTTTCTCTTTGCTGAAACATAGAATAGCTATGATGATGTTCTATATAAATATATATTAAAACTGAAAGAATAATCTGAAGAGAAGAATTTATTTGACATATTGATCTGCCCTCTCACCTTTTTATCTGCCTTGTCCATTTAGACAGCAAAGTCTTTGGTCACATCCTGACCCCAGTAAAGTCAATAGTAAAATGCTGATAGACTTCATGGAAGCCTGGATCTTACCCTGGGGGTTTTCACTTAGAAACTCTATAGAGTCTTGATATTTACAAAGCAAAATGGACCAATTATTTAAACAAGGATACAAGGAATGAACAAATAGTTTTGTGAGCACTAATGATGCTTGGTCTGGGGCTTGGGCCAGTTTTGCAGTGTCTAGTAAGAGGTGAGTGCACATCTCAGGCTTTCCCCCAAGCTTCTTTTTGAAAGACTGTTTTCATGAGGCTATGGGGAAGATAATATTTCAGAGACCTTTGCTCCTTTGTCAAATATGGTTTTAGTTAACCATTGGGAATGAAAATTACTGAATGGAAGGGAAGGTATAAAACACAGACACAAAGAGTGATTGCATAAGCCATGTATTCTAGAAAAACACTTTAAAATTACTCTTTGCAGAAGAATTTTAATTGGTTGCCCTTTATTTCTGTTTTATCTTAGAGTTTTTAAGCAGCATTCTCAAAAAGGAATTTTAATTGACCCTTCATTTTCTCTAGCTGCAGTTTTCTAACTGAAATTAATGAAATCTAATGAACATAAATGTTTTTTTTCACCCCCAGGGTTCCTTTAAATAAATTAGCGTGGAAGTTTGTGAGGAAGAGTGAGTGAGAAAAGTGTTTCCCCTCATTCCTGTTGCTTGTCCTCTAGATGCATCAAACCATAGAACAGAGAGATCATAGCTGTGTTTTACATGGATATCCATACGACTAAACAAAGGGTCTTGCTAAGAGTGCAGAAAGATATTACTTTTTTAGCTTTTAGGAGAGAATATTTTGGAGAACTACAACTAGAATAAATAAAGGGTATATTCAATGTCTTTCCAAAGAATCCTGAAATAAAGCAGGAAAAAGAAAGAACAAATTAAAGTTTCTTTGAAAAAGAACAGCCATAACACAAATGGATAATGAAGACTCAGTGAATTTCTTGAAGATCTCAGGTTTAAAGACCTGTAGAAACAGAGAGAGCAACTAATAGAAGATAAACAACTTCCATCTGTTGTCCAAATTGCGCTCACTTTGTCCAAGAATGGCTAAACTGTTAAGTTTCTCATAAAGCTGTAATTTGCTTTGAACAAAAACACAAGTTTGCAAAATTTGAACACTGGTTGCTTGTGTAGGCTTTGAGCACTTGGAATTCTTGATAATGCCAGTAAGTGTATTCAGCAGGATAGGGTACTGGAAAATAAGAAAAAGTTGCTATGCATCTTGGAACGTCCAGGAAATGTCTGTACTATTAATATTGATAATTTTCTAAATAGTGTTATGCTTCCTGGGTATGAGTTTGTATTTTACAGCCTGACAGCAAAAACATGGATGTGATTTCAAACTGTTATACACAGTGACATGATATTGAAGAGCACGCAGAAGAATAAATGACAGACTCAGGAATGGATTTAAGTAATGGAATTCAGCTTTATGGCTTTAAGAAAGCAGCTGGGCAATAAATGTCTAAATCATACTTACATGGTTGGCAGTTAGAGGTCAGTGCATGGTTACAAGAGTCCAGCCATAAATCAGTGATTTGTGATGGAACTCCCTCTTCAGCCAGTAGAAGGACATAACCTTTCTCTCATATGAGCTGGCATAGAGGTTATCAAGAGAGGATTCTCCTAAAGTCTCACCTTTCCCTGCTGCTAGATGGGTCTAGATTCAACTAGCCTAACTGTAGATATCTCACCGAGTTGCCCAAGTCAGAGGAAAATGTAAGAAACCAAAGATGGAATGGAAATACCCTCAAGAGTTTCTTGTTCTCAGCTGACTAGGAGTCTGGAGCAGCTGGTAGCCTAAATGCCTAAAATTAGGCTGGATGAATCTAACTATGGCCCACCAGCTAAGGCTATCTCATTTACTCCTGAGAAAATAATGAGAGATTCTAGACAAATTTATCTTACTATTCTGAATATAGAAATTTCACATCTCACTGTGCTTATGTTATAGGGAGAGAGAAAAGAAATGACAGTCAGAGGGTGACAGAAATACCTCTTAGGTCCCCAAAGATCCTCAAAGCACCTTCTACTGCTAAGGATTGAAAGAGCGTGAAGGGGTAAAAACTGGAATTTATCTTTTCTCAGACCTAACCTGTTCCAGCCAACGAGCCAACCTGTTTTTTGGTGAAGGACTGAAACTGAAGTGTCTAGCCCATGTCACATTCTTTAATACAGTCATTCCCCACCTCCCATTGATGAGGATGGAAGGAAAGTGGATAGAGATAGGTATATCATAATTGTAAGCAAGTGGAAAGGTGTATGAATACTTTTTGACAATTTGTTTCCATATATCATAAATTTGTGCTGTATAGATTTATTAATTCCTTCCACTATGCATCATTGTGCAAGTCTTTCCATGTTTTTAAATCCAAGGGACACTTACAGAGGGACATCCCTTGGTGGCTTCAGAGTGATTAATCCATGGCATGTGCTCTGCTGTGTCAGAGACAGTCTGCCTGGGTCTTCCAGTTCAGTGCAATTCAGCTGGGCCAGCTGCAGCCTCAGATTGCCTGCATATTCAGAAATGAATTTTTCTCTTAGTATTTACAGTAATCCCAAGGGATGTGCTTGGCTTGGACCCTGACCGACTGGTAAGGCAAGCTTAGATCCTACTGGAATGTGACTCCTGGCACCTAAGAATTCAAACTCAAAGCCTTCCAGAGGCCAAATATCTCAGCCGCCTCTGAAGTAGTCCTACAAGAATCCATAGCAAAATGCAGGTGTGGCAGCTCAAATAGTTAATGTTGTCATGCCCTTGTCAAACTGATTCCAGCCTTACATGTGATTAGCAATCCTTGCATTCAGGATCGCGCACCTAAAAAGCCCTTATCACCTTTCAGAGGACAAACGTGTCCATGGCTATGTTCCTTCACTGTGACCCTGACCTTCTTTCTCTGCTGGTTCATTTGTGAGCACATTAATTTCAGTGACACTGCTGCTTGCATAAATTGCCCATTCGGTCATTCCAATGCACACCTGGAGATGCTCCTCTGCTGTCTGAAGGATGAAATGGCTAATCTTGGAAGCCACCAAAAGGCTTCAACTACTGCTGCTTTTATTAGGTGACTCCCATTCATACCAGGGTGATTTCTGAGTAAATATCTGATAATCTGAAAGCAATATTGGTTTGGAATACACTTGCCTTTCTTGTCTTGACACTAAAAGCAGCTTCAGTAAAAATACCTCCTTTTAGTATATTGCAAGACTGTGTCATATCAGATCTCCCTGATCAGATCACAGTTCAAGGTCATGGATTAAGTGGATTCAGTGTGAACTACTTATTGCTCTTTGTTGTTTCAAACTTATAGATGAAACAAGCATGCTGGAGTAAGACTTGCAGTCTCCTACATTTGATAAATTCTACCAAATATTTTTGGAAACCTTAATTATCCAGGGTTTTCTGCAGCCCTAAAGTTTGAGACTGGCCCCACAACAGATAAAATGACAGGGGTCCCTAAATTTGTCCTTCCTACAAAATACAGATTGTGGTTCTGTGGATATCGAGAGTGAGAGACTGTGGAAAAAAATCCTCCTTATGCAAGATGTCATTTTTGCAAATACTCAGCTGACAACATCTATCATCATCTGGAGCTGGAAGCTTGGCTCCTGACCGGTACTACAGTTAAGGGTTATCTTTGGACCTCAGCATTTATTGATCACATCAAACCTGAGTTCAGGAGTTTTGGATGCACACTGGCTTTCATATTAGAAGACTGTTAGTATTCAAGTAGAGAGTACATAGCTAACATTACTTGAAATCTGCTGAAAAGGTAATTCTTTGGTTGCCCTAGAAATATCTCTAAGGCAATAATATTTTTGTATTAGCTGTTTTTCTATGACATTATTGAAAGAAACCAGAACCGAAGTTTCTTTGAAGTTTCAGAAACTTTTCTCCCTGGTAGATTTAGTTTATTCATTTTCAATTTGTTCTCATTATTTCTGGGCATCAATATGAGGATAGAAGCATATACTTAGGAAAATTATTATGGAACAGTATTACCAGGACCACCTGACACACAAAATAACAAATATTTCAAAATCAGAGAAGGTCCCAATGCAGACTAAATTTGGATCTTTGGTAAGGGTAACTGTGTAGGGTAGTTACTTGTACACAGCAATTCCAGCTCCACTCTTCTTTCATTGCCTGAGTTGCAGGCTAAGTTGTTTGGAAAAGTTTAGATATGTTCAGGGTAATCATATAGATTTGTAGGGGTTTATTTGGTCTAAGACTTTAAGCTTTTAAATGTTTTTTCGGTGGTAACTCCTAAGTCTTGTGGTCAATAACCATGTAACATACTGGATGCCAGTAATGTCAAATATTTCACACTAAGTTCGATGGCATTATATGCTAGGAGACAGCAATATCTTTGCAATTTAGGTACAAAAGACAGAAAATGTTAATGAAAATAACTGAAATAAAAACTGTTTACAAATTTATTTGTCCAATTGAATAACACAAAATGTATCTTGCACAAGTAAAGAAAAATTGATAAAAACTCCTAATGCAATTAAAAGTAAGAGTATGTGTGGTGGTGGGTTTTTTTTGTTTTTTTTTAACAGTATGTTACCTTCTTACATAATCAGTGGACTAGTTATGGCAGTTTTTGGTATCACTATTCAAACTACGGGAAATATCAATACGAAGTAGTTGCAAAGTAGTTTGCAAAGTTTCACTTTTCTGTTCTTAGAGATTTATGAACAGGAAGTAGCAAAACTATTCAAAATCACTCAGAACTGTTTATGAATTAGGAGGATCTGTTCCATGCTTACAAAGCACTGTTTGCATACATTCAAAGTATATTGAATGTAGTGGTAGGTGGTAGTAGGCTATGTGGCAGTAGTAGTGCTGGTAGGTTATGTGACATATTTCAGTTTCTCATCATGATAGCTGTCATATGTCTAGTGATAGAGTGGATTTGTATATGTAACAAAACATATAAGGAAAATATTTTCTGAGCTTCATTGTGAAGTTTTCTGTTAAACAGTTTAGGTGGCCAGAATTCATGGCAAAGTCACTGAGTGGGAATGGTGTATACCCCTGCAGTTTCCTTGCTTTCCAAACCCAAGAGCTGCTGTATTCTCAATGTGTTTAGGAAAGTTACTGAAAGTATAGTTTTGTACTTGTGAGAAGAATTGAAATAAAAGTCTCCAAAAAGCTCTACAATATTTTAAAAGGCAATTTTAGTCCTAATGGAGCCAGTCAATAGATGTACTAGTCTCACTAGATTTGCCTCAATTCCCATTGGAGTTAATGGAGAGAATCCCATCGGCTTTAAGTAGGAATTAGATTAGCAGGATTTATGAAGCAATTGTGTTCGGTCTGTGTCAGGAATAGGAAACTCTTGAAGTGATCCCCTTTTTGAGGAAATCAAATCGCTGTACCTTGGCTTCAGATTGCACTATTGAGAAAGAGTCAGAAAAAGCCAAACTTCCACCTAGCTCAGACAGTCTGTGTATATTACAATGTGTGGAGAGACAGACAAATGCTTTCCACAACAGGAGACTGAAAAAACCAATAGTCCCATCCTTAACTTTAGAAAGTAGTAAGTTGAAATATTTGGGGAACAAGAATTAAACATGCACAGGGCTTTTGAGTTATGAGTATCTTAACATTTATTCTTGTAGTCTATATTCATACACGCTTTAGGCCTTGAAGCCAATTTCAGTAGAAAGTAGCTCGTGATCCTGAGACCAGTAGTTCTGTTTTGTGGTGTTTGTGGTGGTTTTTTTTGGTTAGTTGGTTGGGGTTCTTTTGGGGGGTTTTTTTTTGGGGGGGGCTTTTTGGCCTTTTTTTTTTTTTTTTTTAAGAGAGAAGAAGCAAAAATGTGTGTACAGACAGGCTTTGCAAAATGTCATTTTCCATGGTAAAGTCATATACTGTAATAACTGCAGCAAGAATAGCACCTTTCTTCTCACCTCTGTTTCACATAGCCTATGTGTGAGCTGCTTTTCTCTCTTGCATCTAACACAGCCTCCTAATTTAGCCAACCTTTCATTTATGATGGGGTCTGAGAACAAAGTTTAGCTTATTTCCAAGCTCCTTGAAGTCTCAGAGGCAATCAAATCCATCTTTAAATGAAAATGATGAATGTAAATCCATTAAGTCCTATATATATATTTTTTCTGATGGCATCAGCTTCTGTTTTGCCAGCCTTACCTAGAAGCCTGCATGCTCCTTGTCTGTGGAAGAGCTTATTCTTCGTTCAGCAAACTCTGAGAGCTTGATTTAGGATGTGGATTTTAGTCCGGCCTATTTTTATAGCAGAGATTTATATATATGTGTGTTAACAGTTCAGTGAGGTTAGAGGTGTGTCGCCCTGTAGAAGCAGCAGTGTTTTCTATTCTCACTAGTTTCACTAGAAAGGTCTTACTACTTCTGTTGAAATTTTCCCATTATTTAAAGAACGTTTGATGCTTTAATAAATACACCTATATTTCACATACACCTCAACATCTGACCTGCCATTATACAGGTGTAATACAATATGGAGAGAACACAGGAGGCTGCAGTTCCTTTTCTCAAATTACCAAGGGAGCTGGAGAGCAGCTGCACAGTATTGTTGCCTGTCTTTTACATCTCAGCCAGATCCATCTTTGTTACTAGGTTCTCTGTTAAGAAGTCACAGTGATAAAATAGGAACTGGTTCATTTTACCACATGACTTTAAAAAGTCTTTAGTATTATGCTCAGCCACACACAAATGAGCTCATATGGAGATTACAGTGCTAGCAAGGAGAGATAATGTGGACAGCATTGTAGGTCTTTGTGTGCTTTGAAAATTGTGACTTGGCTATAATATTATGCAGTCCTTAAAATGCATTAAAAATGAGTAGTATAAAGGCAGTTAGTTACACAAGCAGAAAGATTTGGTGTCCTCGAAATTAGTGTTAGGCATGTGTCGTGGTTTAACCCTATCTGTCAACCAGGACCATGCAGCCACTTGCTTATTCCCCTGTCCTCAAGTGGGAAGGGGGAGAGAAAGGAAAAGGAGAAAAACCCCAACAACCTCATGGATTGAGATAAGAACAGCTTAATAGGACAGCAAAAGGAAGAGAAAATAATAATACTATTCTTAATAACAATAACAATAAAATATACAAAACAATTGATACACAATGCAATTGCTCACCACTCTTGACACCAGTACCCTGCCCATTCCCGAGCAGCAGTATTTGGACCCCAGCCAGCTCCAGTTCATATACTGAGCATGACACCATGTGGTAAGGAAGACTCCTTTGGCCAGCTAGCCACAGGGAAGGGTAGGAAGTGCATTCTGCTGCCGTGCTGCTGCAGCTCTGTTTCAACAGGAGAGTATGAACCTTTAGTGAAGGAAGATCAAATCTATCATATTCCAAAGAAGTCCTATAAATCACCAATCTGCTCAATAAAACAGCCAGCATCCTTCCCTGCATTTCCTAAGAAGCTCTATTTTGCACACAGTACTGAGTGTCATTAGCAGGTCTTCAGCTTGTTTGAGAAAACCTACTGAATAGTAATTAGAGATCTACCTCATAGAAGTGATGACCTTGAGGATCCTTCTTGGGGTCTGATATCTCAGAATCACCATAAGGTTGAGGTTGGAAGGGACCTTTTGTCTAACACTCCTGCTCAAGCAAGGTCACCAAGAGCAAGCTGCTTCGGCAGTGTCTGTGACATGAGCAGAGGTTTATTAAAGTGATAACAGTTCTGTCTTCATGTAGAAACAGGACTTTTTAAATTTCACTGGAAAAAAAAATCAATTATCTGAGAAGCCATTCAAGGCTTTTGAGGATTAAATTTTTAACCTTAGATCTGTACTAGGCACTGTCTGGGCATAGCCTCGCTTTTGGTGGATTGCTCTAGTGTATGTAATTTTTCAGATCAGATATAATGGATATTGAGAAGGTTAACATCTATGAACCCCAAGGGGTATTCTGTGGGCTGAAAACAATTCAGCTTAATACGGAGGGGGCCCTACTGGTATCAGTTCATCAGATGTCGCAAGCCTTTGCGGATTTAGTCCCTTGAATCATATATAGAGACATTCTGTGATGGAAGACTATGTGGGTAAGGACTGAAACAACTAATGAAGATGCTCTTTTGGAATATTCCTACATTAAATGTCTGCCAGGGGAAAGGGGAGACGTGACTTATTGTGGATGTTACCCTGAAGCACAGTGAAGGATTTAACGGATGCTTTTCTTTCACCTTGGGAAAAGTCCAACTCTGCTCATTTATTTTTTCCTACTGTACAAATTCTCATAATCTTAGCTCTTTGGATGCTAGCCCGCTCAGCATTTCTGTTGCTTTAAAGATGGCCTGCTGGTGTTTATTCTGCCTTTCAACAGCACAAGTTTAAAATTTAGAAAAGATTGGATAACAGGAGCCAAAATACAGTGATTACATAAAGTGCAAAAGCTGAAGTTCTCTGCACCTTGTAATTTGGCCATTTCCAAGGTAGTCAGATAAGAATCCTGTAATGCAGTGCTGGACTTCCAAGTACAATATTATTTTTGTTAGCTGTCGTTTCATCCTATGGCACTAGCAGCAATCATTTTAGCATACTAATTTCCTGAAGATGTACTCCCCATAATGCAGTCAATAGGAGAAGCAGGTTAGTGAAACAGCTGTTAATTTTCCACCATGAATGAATACTCCATCCTACTTAGTAGATTTTTTTTCCCTTGCAAGTTCAAGAAATATTTATGTCAGCCCTGCTGTCAAGTAGCTCTCTCAGTAACAGACAGTTGATAAATTAAGATACTTTCCTTGGCAGTAATGGAAAGCTAATAATGCAATTGCCATATGCAAGCCTTGAAGAAGATTTGCCTTATAATTATCATAAGAGGTTGAACTGCAACTCTAAGAAGAATGAAACATGGGCAGACTGTGGTACCACCAGGTGAATCGAGGTGGCACTGAGACGACATAAATAAATCAGCTTCCTTTCCTTGGTAGTGCTGTTCCACAGGGACAGATGCAAATGGCCTTCAAGCAAAGAAGGCAGAGAGGTTGGGAGATGGTGCTGCAGGCTATGACCTGCTCACAGACTTGTTCCTCCAGCAATGTGTCGTGGCAGAGCTGTGCAGTTGTAGTCATGCTTACCCCTCAGGAGGTACCAGCACAGACAGATATGTGCTAATAGATAGAAAGTGCAAGAAAACTGGTACACATTCAACCAGACCTGTTTTTTCCCTTCCATTCATCCGTCAACTTCTGTCAGGCTTTACTGTTGTATCCTCAGTAAAATGGACAGATGGAGCATTAATGCTCCTTTTTGCAGCTACAGTTCAGGAAAGAGATCTTGGAATCATCACTGACAGATCTCTGAAATCATTGTGGAGCAGCAACTAAAAAACTAAAGTAGAGGGAAAGGGCCATCACCCTCAACTTCCTGGTGATGTTCTTCTTAATGCAGCTCAGGAGACTGTTGCTGCAAGGGCACACTGCTGGCTTGTGTCCAACTTGGTTTCTACTAGGATCCCTGGGTCTTTTTCTGCCAAGCTGTTTCACACCTGAGTGGCCCCCAACATGTACTGGTGCATGAGGCTATTTCTCCCCAGGCACAGGACTTTACACTTCATGCCTGTCAAGGTGCCTCTAAGTGGCAGCACAACCATCTAGTGTATCAGCCACTTCTCCCAGCTTTATCATCTGCAAAACTGTTGAGAGTGCACTTTTATCCACTATCCAGGTCACAGTATTGGCCTTAGTAGAGATTCCTGGGGTACATAGCTGGTATCTGGCCTCTAATTGGACATTGTGCTGTTTACAGGAGACCGTGGAGTTAGACAAGTATCAGCAGGTCTCTAACCTTCCTATCAAAAAGGGATTAGACAAATTCATGGAAAACAAATACCTAAGCAAATAGTAAAAGAACATGTCAGGGATTTGCCCTCTAACATCCCTAGTCTAGCAACTGTGCATGCTGGGAAGAGGATTGGACTACAGAGACTGGCCAGCCTTTGGGTGAAGCTCTGACAGTGTGAGAGGAAATACTGGTCTGGACAGATCATTATTCAAGCCCAATATGGTAGTTCTCTTGCTTTTCCTGCTGTCACTCCAGGCCAAGGTCTGTATGATAAGAGTTCAGAAAGAGCAAGCCATGGTTGCATTAATTGTGGGACCAATTGCTTTCATTTTTTTCTCTCTCCAACCATCTCTCTTCAGCTGCACTGATTTCAGCTTTCATTGATTTTTTGACACTGTCTGGCTCTGGTAGTCCGGCTGAATATAACCTTCTGGACCAAGTAAGCTCTCTTCTCACACAGTTGACTAGTTGAGAGATCCTGGCATACTTACCGGCCTTTCATACTATGCTTGTACAGATAAGTGGCTAAGGCTTCCTCCTAGAACAAGCTGTCCCAGAATTTTCCTGGATTCTTGACAAGGAGCATAGTGCTGGAGAAGTATGTCTTACCTATTCCATGAAAATTTTCAATAGGGAGGTTGTGCATGAAGGTAGTAGAGCATGATCATGTTGGCAAGGGTCACACCGTGTGGTGGTGTGGGCAGCACATTGTCAGATGCAGGGGATAGTACATAGAAGAACAACCACTCCTATACAAGAGCATCCTAGAGGGTCCCAGAAAAGCCAGTTGAAAGGTCTAAAATAAATGCATAGATATTACCAATAAGAATTTTCTTTTTTTTTGCCTTAATTGAGCTAGGGAATAGTCATCTTGAGAAAGGAAAAGTTACACGGTTAAAAAGTTAGTGATATATACACACACATATATAGACACACATGCACACCTACTTTCAGTCACACAGATGCACATACATATGTGTATACACATCAGCGCCTGCTAAGAAATAACATATGGTTTGCTGCACTTCCGGGGTTGGAGGAGTGAAGCTCAGACAATACTAGAGGTGATTCCATTGGTTGTTATTAAAAAGTCAGTGCTTAACAGATAAACGTGGCAGATGAAAGACCACTTTCTCTTACTCCCACACACGTGCTTGAAAGAGGAGATAATTTATAATATACTGCAAAATGTTGATTTTTAAATGTTACATACTGTGGATAAAAATAAATGATTATTTTTTACTCGTATATTGCTGCGGGTGCTCAGGTCTGGATTCTGTTAATCTATTTCTACTCAAAGTAAGAAAGAAATCCTATTCAGTGATTTACGCTGCCAGGCTAATCCCCAGAATAAATCATTATAATTTTGAAAAGGTGTTTCTTGCCTTTTGAAGGAGAAAAATCCTGTCTCAGATGTATGATTTTTATAGAAATATTGCTTCATTTTGAGGAAACTGGGCATTTGAACCTGCTGAATAGATTTTCTTTAGATGCAAGTTGTCTGTACTTAACAGGTAGGCTGAGTCCTCTTAGTGCCTCTGACCACTGGGGATATAGTGGTTTCTTACATTGAAAATAGTCGAACAAGTTGTGCATTAGCACTATTGCAAACTGCTGTGAACACTGTACAGTACTCAATACAGTATCACAGAATCACAGAATCACAGAATGTTAGGGATTGGAAGGGACCTCAAAAGATCATCTAGTCCAATCCCCCTGCCAGAGCAGGAAAACTTAGGTGAGGTTACACAGGAAGGCGTCCAGGCGGGTTTTGAATGTCTCCAGAGAAGGAGAATCCACAACCCCCCTGGGCAGCCTGTTCCAGTGTTCCGTCACCCTCACTGAGAAGAAGTTTCTTCTCACATTTAAGTGGAACCTCTTGTGTTCCAGCTTGGACCCATTACCCCTTGTCTTACTGTTGGTTGTCACCGAGAAGAGCCTAGCTCCATCCTCGTGACACCCACCCTTTATATATTTACGTACATTGAATCCTGCTGAAAACTATGTATTCCAAGTCATGTTTTGTTGTAGTGTTACAGAAATAACAGAGGTACAAGGGTGTTAGGAGCCAAAATCCAGTGGGGCTTTGAAAAGGTTGTTCACAATAAGTGATACTTTCACAAAAGCCTGTGTAGGGTCACTATGCAAGACAAAGCACATTCCTAGGGTCTGTGAAGGGGTTGCTCACTGTCTGGTGCAGCTCCCCTGAGGACGGACAAGACAACGCAGATATTTGGCAAGACTCAGCCAGGGCACATTGTCACATTAAATTGCTTGAGACTTTCCCTTTCCATGGCTGGCAGAACTTCAGGGTTGCACGGCACTGCAAATGAGGCCCCACCAAAACCTGCCCCACACCACACACCTTCTCAGTACTCCCTGGCTGTACTGTACTCCAGTTGTTGTCTCCTTTTGCCATCCTGAGGTCCGTAACTTCTTTCTATGGACTTCTAGTGTCATTCCACTCATACAGAAACCCAGACTCCAATACCTCCCAGGAGTGGATGTGGTCAGTGTTGTTTTGCCTTCCTGATGAATTCAGTGGGAGCAGAAACTCTTGCTTTTGTACAGGAGGCAAGGATTGAACTTGTTTTGATCTAAGAGAGATGCTCCACAGCTGGGCTGGTCGCAGTGTTCACAGGGGTTCAGTCAACCCAAATGATGCATTTCCCAAAAAAAGAAAAAAACATGGTGGTGTGTTATAGCCCAAGTTCTGTTTTTCCTTGTCCTTGAAACAGAGAAAATGGCTTCTTAATCTATTGCAGTCCTCTCCCTAAAACATATTGCTGAGGTAACTCAAAGGGCTATATTCTAGAAACTATTCTCTTTCAGTTCAGTCCCAAAGATTGTATGTGAAATTGTTTGTGCTGTACTGAAATAGATAAGAACAAACTGTTCCCTCTTCTATATTTATTATGGATCCACTATTTATTTAAAAATACATTAAGGGACTCTTGCTTTATAACTAATGGTTACATAAGGATGTGAAGCAGAACGTGATTCCCCATTCACAAAGAGAGTTTTCTGCTCTCCCAGCTATTTTTATTTGATTTCTAATCTGTTCTAAGGCATCTGTGAATATGATATCTCAGCCCAGACAGAAGAATTCTTAATCTGAAGAGAACGGAAATTACCAAATATTCCAGTTTAGCATCCATTTACTAAACTAAATAGCTTCTCTGTGTGTGTGTGTGGGAAGAGGCAGAGGGCGGGAGGAGGTGGTGGAAAGGGTTCATTTTGTAGCTCTAAATTTCTATTTTAAGTGAAAGGAAAACATTTAACCAAATGTCTCATTAATGAGAGCCTAAAGAACAGCCTGAACTTCTAAGCATTTCTTATTCACAGCAATAGGAGAGTCCAAAGATTTCGGTTAAGCTTTTCATATCCAGAATGACATTCCTCCCACGTGTCCTCCTACCAGCACCCTAAATTTACAGGCAACTTCAAATATAATACCTTTAAATATGAATGTCGAAGGACCTTTTTACAGACTACATCCTCTTTGCAAGTTGCAGGCAAATCTGTCAGAGTTTTGTCTTCTGCCAACTATAAGAATAAAATATATACACACCTATCACTCAAAAGTTCAAAAGCTGAAGTTCCCAGGCTTTCGTTTACAACATACACATTCAAGAATAACAAATTGCATATATATGTCTAGTGAGTGCCCCACAGAACTATTAGCCAGAGCGCAAAACTAAATTGATCTAGCTGTTATCAGACTTTCAGAATTTGATCCATCAAATACATTCCAGCTAAGATTAAAAAAAAAACAACAAAGATTTACAAAGCCACATGTTCTTTTAGACACAGAGCAGCTTTCCTCCTGCATTTTTATATTTTAATCAGCTTCATGCAGTATGTTCAGTCCTCCATGAAGGCAATTCAATTCCCAGAGCCAGAAGCTTTATAGTTGTTTGTCGTTGGTGTGTTTGTGTTGGTGGTTTTTTTTTTTCTGACTTAAAAAAGAAATAACTTCCAAGTGGTGGCAGAAAGGGATTGAAAAACTAGAACTTATTTACCTAAGTTGTCCCACCATACACAAGACCTTCCAATTATTTTAAAAACAGCACAGGGAGCTATAACTGGGATAGTCTGTTGAGGCAACTTCCCAATACAGAAGACAAGCCACTTATGAGACTGCTTGTTTCTGCTAGCTAATGACTATACACTACCACAGTTTAAATTCATTACTTGGGTTTCCAGAACACAGAGCCAAATGTCTCTCTGTTACAAAGGTGTGAATCCTTGGTTTTAGAAGATTATTCCAAATATGTCAGTAATAAGTTTAGTTACTGAGCATCTGTATCCTCCATGTTATTATGTCAAAGTCTGTAGAAGCTAAAATCCACAGAGGGGTGCTAGGTACCAGATGACCTCTTTCCTAGTGGACAAGCACCCTGCTGCAGTCTGGCCTCATAGCTCCTCCTTTTGCTTTTTGACCTAAGGTACCAGATACCATCTCATCACCTGGCTCAACGTAGCACTTTTCTCATGTGTGGGGGAAGAAGTGTCTTGACATGATGGCCAGACACCAGATGGCAAGGTGGCAGTTTGTCCAAGAAGGGATAATTAACTCCTTAATTTTTTTCTGCCATTGAACATTTGTGATGTATAGAATCATAGAATGTCTCAAGTTGGAAGAGACTCATAAGAATCATCAAGTCCAACTCCCTGCACCTCACAGACCTACCTAAAATGAAACTATATGCCTAAGAGCATTGTCCAGATGCTCCTGGACAAAAACTCTGACAGATTTGGTACAGTAACCACTTCCCTGGAGAGCCTGTTCCAGTGACCAACAACCCTCTCAGTGAAGAACCGTTTTCTAATGTCCAATCTGAACACCCCCTAATGCAGCTTCATACCATTTCCTTGTGTCCTATTGCTGGTCACCGGAGAAGAGATCAACATCTCCCCTTCTACTACCCGCCTTGAGGGAGGTATAGACTGAGATGAAGTCAGCCTTCTCTTCTTCAAGCTGAACAAACCAAGTGATCTCAGCTGCTCCTCTTAAATTTTATCCTCAAGACTTTTCACCATAGTGGTCACCATCTCGGTCACCATCTCATGGACACACTCTAATAGTCTGATGTCCTTCTTATATTGAAGTGCCCAAAACTGAACACAGTATTTGAGGTGGGGTCACACCAGCACAGTGTCGAGTAGGACAACCACGTCCCTTGACTGCCTGGCAATGCTGTGCTTGATGCACCCCAGGACATGGGGTATGGCAATAAAAGGAAGTAAAAGAATAAGAATCTGTTTTGTTTAACAAAGTACAGCTTACAATCAACCTCACGTTGTTTTAGATCCAGTTCTTCTGAAGCCTACCATCAGTGATATATAAATGTTCAGCTCCCTTCACTTCCCTCCTCTTTCTCTACAAGCTGCAAATAAGAATTAAAGAAAAAAATATTTGGCTTCTTCACCAGGCTTTTACCTCAAAGCTTTCCCTAGAGTGAAATGATGTTTACATATTT
The DNA here is from genome assembly GCF_036013445.1 of Caloenas nicobarica. Lineage (NCBI taxonomy): Eukaryota > Metazoa > Chordata > Aves > Columbiformes > Columbidae > Caloenas > Caloenas nicobarica. Next base: position 24,326,196 of record NC_088246.1, on the reverse strand, counting down.
TCTTGTGGGTTTTTTTTTGTGTTTTTCAAATTTGCTAGAGAACTTGGACAGAAAGACATTTTTTTAAGTGAAGATACCTGTTATTTCATGCCTTTTTCACATTGTTTATGAAGAAGACAATCACATACCTGTCATAATTGCCTAATTATGCTACTTTATGACTTGTCAACTAACAACATGAAACTTTAGATGCAAAGGTAAAATAGAAATTAAAAGTCTTACTTGACAAATTTAACTTATTTTGTTTGTCGCTTCTCAACAAGTTATCTCAAGAACTGCAGTATCCCTAAAACAATGTAACTTGAGAAGATGGATGTTATAGTTTCTTCCTTAGGATCTCTATTCAAAGCTGAGGACTTTTTCTACAGTGGAAGAAGGACACAACTTGTGGAATATTTTTAATGAGCTTAACAAGAAACTCTGAACTCTCTTGTCCTGGTTTCCTAGATCGATCAACCAATATCTATATTTTGGGGAGTGCTCACACTCAGACAGTTGACCAACAGCTTCAGTGTGTTGTTGAGTTGTGCCTTATTGACTTCAGCAAGGTTTCTGGGTAACTACCACATCTTAAAGAGACTAACTTTAGGCTGTCACTGTAAGCGAACATGTCACTGCCTTTTAAGAGCAGAGCAGGCTGGGTGGTGTGTGTCAGCGTCGCTCAAGCACGCTGCCAAAATCAGTGACATGTGGCAGACAGTTGTATATAGCCTTTTACACTGTATGTCAAGCTAAAGTCTCCTTAAAAATAATAAATATTGCATAGTACTAGAGGTAATACTTGTAAAAGAGTAAGTATCCAAAGTGAAGACTGGAAGTGTAAGTAAGGAAACTAAGAGGGAATTGGAAACATTAAAAAACCCAACCAAACCAACCAACCAACCAACAAATCCGTAAAACAACAACAAAACCCCAACAAAGAATCCCCCCTCCCTCCCCCTGCTCCCCCCGTCTCGCCTCCTCCCAGAAAAGCAAACCAAAAAAGCCCACCCTTCAGTTGAAACCACGTACCAGAGTCCTGGAAAAGAATAAGGTAAATATGTGACATTTAGATGTGGTCAGATGGAGTCTTTGAGAAAGGAGGTTTAGAAAAATTAGCATTTCTTGTACTGTCACTGGACTTGGAACTACAGGTGTCTTTAATAGTCTGCATCTAAGCCAGGATTAATTAATCAGAGTGAAGAATACTGTATTCTCAAGAAAAGCAAAGCAATTGAAATGTACAAGTTCCAAATAAAACTGCAAAAGGAAGGAAAGTCCTTTGGAAGGTGTTTGACATTATGTAGTGAGTTGGGCATGAAATCATGCTACTTAGGGAGATTTCATTATTAGAGATTTGATTTTGATTGGAATCAAAGATCTAAGATGGTAGGTCGAACCTGGGAAATCCTCTCAGATCCTTCAGAAATTAGTCAGGAGAAACTGAAAATATAAAAAAAATACTTAAAAATTCTAGAAAGCAAGTAGATACATTAGACATTGACTAAGAGAACATGATACTGGGAAGTGGAAAGACATGATGAAGCTAAATATATCAGAGAAAAACTATAGAGCAAATGACTACAAAGTTATCAAGTTATAACAAGAGCATGAGCTGGGAAGGTGCATGGATTCAGAGATACGTCCACAACTGGAAAATACTAAAACAATTGCAAGGTATTTTAGTGTTTTGCAGGGCTATGCAATCAGAAGCAGCAAATTAAAACAGAACAACCATCAAGCGCATTGACTGTGCCTGATGTATAGTTATCAGGATGGCGATTGAAACAGGAATAAACAGTACTATATAGATGCGAAGTGTGAAAGTTGGTAGAGTAAAATGTACTCCTTCACTGGAGACTGGTGGAACTGTTGTGAATTATTAACTGGGAGCTAAAGCTTGAGTAAATATTATATCTGAAAATATTGTAGAATATTGGAATAAGAACCATAAATGCATAGACCAAGAAACACTGCAACTGAAGACTCACAGAGAAGATCAAATTTCCATTGAAATATTACATTAAATTGTACTGCAACCTGTAAGAAAAAGTGGGACAGTTTATTCACTGTGAACAATGAGCCAATAATAAGCCTAAAAAATGGCAAATCCTCAGTTTGCTTAAGAGAGTATCTAAAGGTCAGTTGGGCATGAACAAATGTAGAGGAAATGTTGAATAAAACAGGATGGTGAAGGAGGTAGGGAGACAAGTATACATGCTTTCGAATAGTACATTTAAATGTTGACTTACTCTTTTTCCTCTGAGTTCACATATTCTATTGAAAACACAATATTGTATTGTGTGTTGAACGTGTATTTGCTTAACATAAAATTCCATAAATTTTATCTGTTGTTGTTCAAAGGATTTCCATGAGTTTCTAAAGTTCAACATATGTCAAGTCCCAAATCTCCTGGTAGAAAATGCTAACATCACTACAAAGACAGCTAAATGCAGGTCAAGAAGTCTGAAACAAATCCAGAAGTGCTGGACTTGACAGCAGATTGTTTCACAAAGTGAACTGGTACTGACTGAGCACTCACTGAGCAGAAAGAGAAAAAGACTTTTCATTCCAGCCAGAAATGCAACAGAAAATACAGCTTAGGAAGATAAAGTAGAAGAGATCAGGATACCCCACATACAGAAGATATATCTCAGCCATGCTATAGATACTGTGGCTTGTAGATGCAGTTTGTGTACAGGAAGGCATTGCATGGGCCTACAGGGCTGCAGCTGGCAGGAAGATTGCTCCTCGTCCTTATGGGAGCTCTTGTCTTTTGAGCAATTGGCTTCAGGACAAGAGGTAACAGCTGCAATCTATTCCTTTGGAAAAAAAAAATAAAGAAGGAAGAGAAAGAACCAAAGCACCTGAAAGTAAATTGGAAATGAAGGATTTTGCTGAGCCACTAATGGACAATACTGAAGCTGACAGTAGATAGAAATGGAGATAGTTCTCTGCATGCCAATCCAAACACCTAGAGCTCCTGAAAACTCCTCTAAATACATGTAATACAGGTAAAGGTGTTATTCATATGGATTATACAGGTGTGTAAACTGCCTCATTGCACAATCGTCTGCTCCAGGGAAAGGGAAGCGTGTGAATATCAGGTTGTATCTCTGAGATCTGAGCAGCCGGACATGGTCTGAGGCAGCCTGAGCCAGGGGACGCGGGTTGTCCGCAGGCAGCTGCAGCACAGGGCAGCCACACACTCTGGGCAGGTGCTCGTGCCCCAAAAACCCTTTCCAGCAAGCAGCTGAATATGGTCACTTCACTGAGACACAAAACACAACACCTGGGCTTCAAAATATTGTCTGTGTTCTTCAAGAAGGCATAATTTCTGCTAGCTTCAAAGGAAGTTTCTGTTGACAGTAAAACAACACTGGAAATTGTTCAAACTGCAGTAAAGCTTCCCTCTAAAGCCATTGTAATTATTATTGCTACTACTATTAGTTGCATGGTACAAACAAACAAGTATATGTCGTTTTGTGTGTGTGTTTTCCTGTATATGTTTATCTATATTTATAGATCTTTTTATTCCCACAAAAGTATGCTAACTAAAGTGTAAATACACCCTGAAAAAGAATATCTCCACATAGATCCATTTTGCCTTGTGACATTACTTTACCAAAATATTTTTCAAAACCCTGAAAAACTCTACAAAATCTGTGTGGAAGTGTTGCTTGCGGAGGATGCTGAGGGGTTGTTAACTAGCAATTCATAGCCACTAAGCCAATAACTTTGGGGCTTTACAATTTTCCTTGGCTGTGCAGCAAAAGGCACATTTCAGCAATTTTTTGTTGCCACAGTTAGTCCTACTGGGAAATTTTGTGCGGTGTTTGTATGTACATATTTTCATGGGCATGGCGCTTTTTTTGTGTGTCTCTGTGGAGCAGTGCTACTTCACAGCCAAAACTGAGAGGAGAGGTCTCAAGTGGAAGACTGCAGCATCAGTAATCTGGGATTTAAATTAAATAGGAGGAAATATTTTTGGTGTATTTGATTTACAGCCACAACTGTTATTAAGTACTTTAAAATGCTCCGCCAGTCAGTCTGATTAAGTGTAGGTATTTGAGTATGAGAATTTGAGGAGTATTTGAGAAGTATTTGAGGTTATGGATCTGACCACTCTGAAAGCATTCTGCCTCAAGTATTGGATTTATTCACTTTTAATGATTACTTTTTGGTTTATTACCACTCAACAATTTCCCTGACACATTTACTTAATACTCTTTTGAGACATACAGTATGGATCAAATATTAAGGCCTCGAGATATTTTTAAATGGCATGCAGTATTGCAGTCTTATGTCTTCAAATTTAGAAAGAAGAGGTAATCCACAATAAATACTGTTCATGACAGAATACTTAAAACTGATGTATGTACTTAAACCAGCATATTCAGCAGAAACAATATTTCATTAAATGTTACTAGTTCATGCCATATTTTCACCTTTAAGTAGAGATAATAGCTGTGAAACTTTAAACGTATCTAAAATTGGGCTTTTTTTTTTTAAGCAGTTACACATTAAATTGTGAAACAACAATATTAGAAACTTAGATGATGGCCAGGCAAAAACTCTAGCACTGATGTTTGAATAGTCATTCAGTGTGTAGAGCCAAAGAGCAAAACATTTGCATGTTTGGCATGAAGATGTGGCAAAGCATTTCATGTGGCTGAAGATTGCTGGGAAGAGTTTTAAGTGTGGATTTTACCTATGAAAACCTCAAAATATAATTTGTTTGGTTCCACATGAGCCTAAAGAGGTCTCAGGTCACCTTTTCATTTCTTTTGATATATTTATTCTCTTGTGACAGTGTTGGCAGATATCTCCTCTGCTGATGGACTTTTTCATGCAGCAAAGTTGGCTGAGAACAAGGTAGGAATCTTTTGCTAGGATTCCTCCCTCTGAACCTGCTTTTTGTGTGGCCAGATGAACATTACTGCTAGCGCAATAGACAGGACAGGAATACATGTCTGGGGAGAAGGAAGAGTGGTGAAGTTGGTCCTCATTTCAGGGGAGCTCAAACAGTTGTGGAACTGTGGCCTCAGAAATGGGTTTTCTACCTGAGGCTTATTGCTGCAGCTGTGAGTATCATAGGATATTTGTAAAAGGGGGACAAAGAATAGCCATTTCTTAAGAAGGTCTTTCAACTTTGAAATGTTTTACTTCCTTCTCATTTCTCTGTTTTAACCATTTATTGTGAGCCCAAAATTGTCTAAACTTGTTGACCTGAGTCTCATGCTTTGAAATTCTTCCTTTAAATGTCTACTTGGGAAGAGTTGGGTGAGTTGGGGAAAAGAACAAATGTCTCTTTTTTTTTTTCTTTTTTTTTTTTCCCCCCACCCCACAGGTAAGTAAATAGTGGGGAAACTCTTTGTTTAGAAGGATTGTTTTGATGGATATACCAGCTCAAGAAGATGTTAATGCATATACTTAAATTCGTCTGTACTTTAGAATTTTACTTTGAATCCTTACATGGACTTGCATCCTGAAGTATGGAACAAGCAAGTACTTGGCTATTCTCTTAAGTAGAGATATTTTCCTGAATTAGAATAAGTGATTTTCTTTGCAGTTGACAAAGAATTTAGAGAAATGCTTTTTACAAATTTTAAAGAAAGGCAATATATTTTAATTCACTCAGAAGGCTAGAAATGTCAACAAGCATGGAAAATAGAATTCCAGACAGAAATAGTAAGAAATGTTAGAATTATGTGAAAGTTACATATGGGCTGAGAGACTTTTCATGTCATGTTTCATCCAACGCAAATTAAAATGAATGAGATATGCGCTACCTCTGCAGCATAGTTTTCGTGAAGTAAACGCTGACAGATTCTGAACTGTAGTGGCACAGCCTTAATGTGACTACGGTGCTACTGAATATGCCACTAACATGTGGTAGAGGCTTGGTACATCTTTAAAGAAGTCAGGAAAAGAAGCTTCACATTTTTCTCTGTTCTAATTATCTTCGTTCCAGTGGATTAGAAAATGGAAAATGTATAATAGAAGTCAAGCTGAAGATGGTTCAGAGCTCAACCACCTGCCAAGTTAAGTCTGACAAATGGCAAGTGTGTGTAATTAATACTGTCATCTTTCCCTAGACCAAAGGGTGACTGCAGTAACTATAGATCGTAATTGTCATCGTTGTCACATAAAATGTGGTATTATTAAGTTCAGGCTGAATTTTATTGCCGAGAATGCTCATAAATTGAATGGTCAGTCATTTAAATTACCAAGTAGAGAGCTCTGCAGTTTGCTCTAAAGCTACTTTCTAAGGCAATGTATTTGACTTTAGACCTCCAGAAGATAGCTACATTCCATAAAGAGATGTGGGACAGGTTGTTACCTCTAAGAGAGGATGCTCTGACAGATGCACTGCATTCCATTCACGTTTTAATCATCCCTACACTCTAATTTGTAATTTTTTTGTTGAAAGGCAAGTACTGCATATGCTATGTTGGCAACTTAAAAATTAGGAGTTATTGTCTTGTTAGTGCAGCAGAGAGAATGAGCGAGGATGGTTTTGAAATATGGATGAATAAAGTGTAGTTGTTTAAGATGAAAAGATGAAAGCGAATGAAAAGAAAGTGATGCATTCAAAAGAGAGAATCTTGAGATCAAGGAGTTCCCCAGCAGGATCTGAAGTCTTTCATTCTAGGGGTAAATCACAGGTCATCAGTGATTTCAAGTCTTTTCCTTCTGATGACTGGATAAATCAAATTTTAAGGAAGTCTGACTCAGACCTGTTGTGAAAATAATACTCAACTGAAATATGAAGGCTTGATGAAGTGAACAGGACTCAGGATAGGAAGGAAACTGCACCTCACTGTACAGTTATTACTTTAAAATCTGACTGGTCTAATGGTTAGAAAATACCTCTTTACTGGTCTTTTATTCTTGTGCTAGCCTTGTCCTTTACTTTTAGGTGTGTCTTAAACTCTCCTAGTATTATCTCGACAAATACATTTATAAGGCATGATTATATTTTCACTGAGCTTTTGTTTTCCAAGCTAAAGAAGAAAAATTCTTTTGCTTTAGTATGTATATTTGACCTTGATGTTATAACATGTCTTTCATGTTATACTGTGCTGTCAGTTGGCTGGCATAAGCCAGCTCTGAACTAAGAACCATATACCACTTCATAACAATGCTGCATTCAAACTAAGAAGTGCTTCAATGTGTTCTCTCTCAAGCAGGTTTTCTTTTAAATTTGACTGGAGCTTTTCTCTCTGAGCTTTTGTTTGTTTGTTTTGGAATACAAAATCTTGTTTGATTGTATACTCTTAACTTATATCCTAAGTCTTTGGTTTTTACACCATAGGTGCATAGCACTGGAGAAGACCAGGTGGCTAGATGGGTTTTTAAGCCAATTTCCCTGTTATTACAGGCAATATATAGTGGAAACTGCTTTCAGAAAGATATGCGGAACATCCACTACACCTTACACCATTCACACACGCCACAAACCACCCAGTAATTGTTTTTCATAAGATAGTATAAGACCAAAAGCTAAAACCATAATAAGCCCCAGAAAGAAAACGGACAAAAGCAAATGTGTCGCTTGTACTGTATGTCCCTACAACGGTGACAAATTAGGTTGATTATTTTTCCCAGGTGATCATAAAAAGTGAAACGAGAACTATACTGCAGAAAAAGACAAAGTTAGCACTGAAGCAGCAAGAGGACTATTTCTTAAATCAGTATTTCCTTTTGGCAGAAGAAGTGTTTCTTGAGTCTGTGTAAAATAAATTCAATGCCTGCGAGTGAAAGAACAATTTCACTGAAGGTTTGGAAGTATCCTGTCACTGATGAAATATTGTTAATATCTCCTTTGTCTATGTGTCAGAAAAAAGTATTTGCTAGCCCAAGTGTAGAAATTTAAATTAAAATCTTATTTTGGCCAGGCGTCAAATGGAGATTGCAATCAAAGTACCAGGGTAATAGGGAAAAACGTTATTTTATAGCTTTGCCGATACCTTCCTTGTTTTGAGTAAGAAGAAGGCTTTCAAATCAAATGCCAATAGCACAATGATATTTTAACAAGGTTGCTGACTGTTGTATCACGATTAACTTTCATGTTAACCATATCCATGCAAAATGATTATTTGTCCTCTGGCCAGTGCATGCTGTTATGCACTCTGCCTTGTTGAAGTGCAGTGACAGTCTAGTGCCTTCCACAGCATATCAAGATGAAAAGATAAACTACAACTATTAAAAGATCGGTTTTCCTCCTCTTTCCTTCTTTTTCAGATAAACTCAAAAACTATTTTTTCCCCTCCCCGAGCAAATTCTTTAATTGGTACAAAGATAAGGAAATTAGTGAAAAATCAGCTTCTTCATCACGTTAATTGTAGTTGTCAAATAAATTGCTGCTGTAATAAGACTTGTTTAATATGATTCAATGGAGTCTAGCACAAGCATACAACTCAGAACGACATGATGGATTTAAATCATAGGAATATTCCCAACTGCAGTATTTAAAGGGTTGTTTCAACATAAACTGATACGGATTGTAAAACTTCTCATGATTCTAGCCAAATCCAGTGTTCTAAAGTTATGTAAATAACAAAAAACCTGAAATGTCTTTCGTGCCTCTACCAGCCTGAAAATAGTTATTTTCAGACTTCCACAAAAAAGTATTATCTGAGTAAAATGATATTTTGCAGTCAGCTCCCATAGCTCCCATAGGTTCATTGTATCAAGCACAGCTGTAGGGAAAGTGACTAAAACCTCACTGGCACAAATGGAGTTACATCTGCTGGCATTAGGGCTTAATTTGTCACTCCTGTTTTTAATCCCAGGAAGCATGCAAGAACTAAATGGCACTAATCTTTCATATGACAAGAAGAGAACGATCAGAATATACTCAGTACCAATACTATGGCAAAGTCAGGGCTCAGCCCTGGCTTCTGAAATGATCTTGAGCAAGGTTTTGAATATGGGCACGTCGTTCCACATTTTCTTGTGCATTCTTAGCCCAGAGTACATTTCCTAGGCCATGTAGCATGGCAGCTAGCCAGCTTGCTGTTGGAAATGAAACTGATCATCAGAAAGGGAAGAACAGCAGTATAATTTCAGCCTCTTTTCAAGGACATCTGTGTATAGTTCCATCCAGACCCATGGTGTCAGAATACCAACAGAAAAGGACCTGCAACGTTCTGCTATCACCATCAAAAAGATGTCTTTATCTTGTTGCTTCTGCTCCCTGTGTCAGCGCGAGGCTGCTGGTACATCAGATGTGATTGTCACACCTGTACTTGCTGCAGTGCTATGAGAAGGCGGCTACTGTGCCAGGTCACAAGGGAATGCACAGGAGTCAGCAAAGATTCAGGATTTCCACATATTGTAAAGCTGCTCAGCTTACCACACTGCTCTGAAAACTTTCTCAGTCAAGAGGATCTTTCTCCAGAACATGGGTTTGATCCTAGGAGAGATTTTACCAGTTATGCCCCAGGGTGGTCTGCTGCCAGCACGCACAACCAAAGGCAACACAGCGCTACTGGGCTGCCATCCCTCGGTTGCCTTGGGCACTGAAATGGTCTCTTCCTCCAGCCCTGTGGCCATACTTACTGTTCACTGTCAGATTAGGCTGACATTGAATCAGGCCTGCTTAATTCTACTTCATCCTTGTTACTGTATCTGGGTTCATTTCCTAAATTGCATAAATACAAGATATATGTATACATACACACAGACATGCGTATATGTACTCTCATGCTATATTTGGGCTATCTTATTCTATTGATAAAATTCTGAAGTACTGTTTCCGTATTAACAAAATAGCTGAGTCACTGTGACCTATTGGATTCTCGGCTGTCTGAAGAGTTTGCTCTTATCCTGCCCAAATGCCATCAACAATCCCAGATCATCATTGTACAACAAGTTTGCAATCCTAGGCACTGTTTGCTGTCTTCCTACCCAAATATCGAGACCCTTAATGCCTTTTTTTTCAAGAACAATCCATTACAAATGCTGCTAATAATGTAGTATGGGTAGAAGCACCAGTTTGGCCTTGGGCGCTAGTTACTTTCTGCTTTTGCTGTTATAGTCACTGATGCTTCTACCTGTTAACAGTGTTAATAGAACTGTGATTTCATTTGCTATTCTGGGAGGTTAATTCTGTTTCCCTGGCTTCTGAGGCTTTCTTTTGGATTTTTGGAGAGAAAGGGAGTTATTTAGTTGTTTGGAGACTGGCCAATGAGTGCATGTATGAAGGCCTGAAGATTAGGTGCTGATATGTTTTGAAAAGCTTGGGTGTTTCTGTCATCATCTCTATGTGTAGGAACTAGCACAACAGTTGTTAGCACAGAGAGATATCCTGGATGGGTGGGAAATTAATATGTGGAGAGAAGCAGGATCACTGCATCCATCCTTTGAAGTGGGAAGGTGGGAGGGGGAAGGCTGTTAGCTGTGGATAATGAATAGACTATACCCAGATAAATGCATTCTAGCTTATTTTGCAGAAAAAGTAGAAGGATGTTGTGTATCTATTTGAGGGCTGAATGGTATTTACTGAATACATTCACCCAAGCTGTGCAAAAATGATTCAAAAATCATAATATGTTGCTCCCTGACTAAAATAAAAGTTAAATGAGTGTGTGGCATGAGTCATGCTGTGCTATGGAACTAAGGCATAGCTAAACGAAAGAGAGCTGAGAAATATCTTTAAGGGATCCCCCAAAAGGTTTTCTTTCTCTGTCACTTGGTAGTTGAATATCATGAGGTAATCCTGGATTTAGATTTATTGAAATGGTGGATCTAGCAATTTGCTCTCTATATTTTAAAAATTTTAATATTAAGTACTGTATCTCTTGAGAATATTAAGTATAATGGCTCTTCTCCTTCCTGGGTGAGTGGACTAACAACTAGGACTCTCTGTTAGTTATGCAAAGCATGGTAAATATTCTGTGTAAGTTGAAGAACCACCTGGGGAAAAGAGTGTGAGAGCCTCACTACAGAACCAAAACACTTACCTGGGTGAAAAGACATTTTTTTTTTTCCTTGTCTAAAGGGGAGATTTGAACCCAGATCACCCTCAGTTAGGGGAATAAGCAGTAATGAAAGAGCTTGATCAGGAATGGCAGATTCAAATCAGTCTTTGTTTAAAATGAAGAATTTAGTCTCATGCTCTCTCTCTCTTTTTTTCCAAATACAAGGGAAGACGGAAGACAATATGAAGCAGCTATCTCAGCTCATCTTTCTGTTTAGGCATTGCCCCCAGTTTATCTTCATGTGCCTTTGCTTACATAACATTCCAGCACTAATCTGCTTTCCCCAGGACATCTTCCACGTGCAAGTAAACCATTCCAGTCTTCTGGAAAGTCCTGGCTAGAGCTTCCCATGAAGAGAATGCTCTGTCCCAGAGGGGTCTGAGGGGATGGGAACATTTTCTGGAATTGTGTAAAAAAGAGAAGCGCGAGGCAGTGGGCTGGAGGGGCCAAAGGCTTGCAGCTGTGCTGGGAACAGTATTGCAGCTATTGCTCATTGCAGAGAGAGATCCCAACTGCAGAGCTTAATTGTTTTGTTTTTCTGGGCTTGTCATGCCAGTTGTCAGAATAATCCCTTTGTGCATGGCTGAACTGGACATACTTGCACAGCGCCAGCTTAGCCTTCTGATATCCTGAGGGGGTCTTTCCTACTGCAAATAATTCTCCATTGAACAGAGGGTGACTTGAAGATTGGTCCTTATTTGTCCATGTGGTAGCTATTGTTCTCTTCCAATCTGAAAACCTGATGAGGCTATTAGACACAGTTGCTCTATACGTGCCTAAAAGTATTTCATTCCCTGTAGTTCTCCTATCACCGACTATTGGAATCTTATATTCATTGAGAATAATGAACTCTAGTAGAAGAAAATGCTTTAAATACATACAGCAGGCTGTACACTGCTCAGACATATCAAGGTCTGGGCGACATTTCAGACTGTTGCTGTGTATCTTCTTGCTTTATTTAAATAAGACTAGAATATGAGGGTCCTGAATAATCTCTCATGGGGTGGGAAAAAGTTTTTATATATGTTCCAGAAAAAATGGCCCTCAGGATACAAAATTTTTTCTTTTGTTTGTTTTGGGTTTTTTTCCTTCTGTTTGGAATCTTTATGAAATATTACTTTTTGTGAAGGATTATTTTTTTTCCCCCCTCCAGAGCCTTTTTAAATTGAGCTGGCAAGAGGAGATTTACATTTCTTTGCATGACCGTAGGATACTGGAGTTTAAACAATGAATGAAAAAGTGTCACGGATTTATTTAAGAGCAGTGAAAAGTTGCTGCTTTAATATACACTGTCAGCAGATTTTAAAAGGGGGAAGATAGGGAACAGCATGATTGTTATGGGATTTTTTGCCATTTCCTGGATTCTTTCCAGTCCTTAAGCAGTTGACCATTTCTCAGCTTTTTGAATCCCACTCAATTCTCATGAGTGAACAAGTAGTTTTCTCTGTAACATATCCTGCTGCAGGCTTTGTTTCCTCCCCTTTCTGTCCTTTTTCTCTATTCTTTCATGGTTTCACTTCACTTCTTTCCTGCATTCTCAGTGTGTTTGTTCTTTTTTTCCCCTCTTACGAATTTTGCATTTTTAAATCAGTTTGTTTGACTCCCACAGTGGGCCTTATACTAGATGCCTCTTCAAAGTAATTCCTGTTCTGTGTTATTTTAGCCAGATGCTAAAGCTACCCATTGGTGGAAAACATTTTGTTCACTGTGTGAGACAAAGAAACTATAGGTTTACGGGTATGCGTGAGTATGCAATTAAAAGCCATTTCCTATGCTTTATTTGGGGAGATTCAATTAAGGAAGTACAAACAATCAGAATTTTGGCATCTCATATTTTTGGTTGATTTTGCAGTCTTTACAGCCTTAATGTTTCTTTAAATTGAAGTTTGCTCATTGTAGGGATGTTGTAATCTTATATACAATGCCTATAGGCAGAAATGCAGAAATATGCAATGTATAATTATTATCAAAGAAACTCAAGCGTCAAATCTTCAGCTTCTTTAAAGAGGGAAAAAAAAAGCTTTGCAAAGAAAAACAGATCATGTAAAGATTTAATACATCTCAAAGCCAACACAATTTGGTTTGATACATGACCCTTTTATTTTGCTGCCTTGAAATGTCTCCCTCCTGCCAAAACCATTTGTTACCTTTTTCCTTGGGGAAATATGCAAAGACATGCAGTTATGCTCAGGCGTCCCCACTGGAAGGTTTTTATTTCAAGCCTATCAACCTCTATTCTCGCCAATCATTTTTCTTTTGTTCTCAGTATCCATTCTTTCCAGTAATTCACTTGAGCTACAATATCTGAGAAAGACTGAGCACCACTGTAATTTAAAGGAAAAGATCTTTTCAGGCTGATTTGGTTTCAAGTAGCTTTTTGTGAGAGAGATTGGTTTGCAGCCTCCAGACAATTAAATACACTGACTGAAGATTGTTTATCACCAATTAATCCACACAGAAACTACTTTTATTTTTGGCAGAAGACATCAAAAACTAACAACTAACATTGAATATAGCTTCTTGGTGAGTGACAATATAATACCCAGCTAGGCAAGCACATAGCAGTTGCCTGCAGGGGCTGTGACAAGGAGGTGGCAGGCTGTAATGGGAGTGACAGAAACCTGGGGTGAAACACTGACCTGACTGAAATGCTCAGAGTCATTGCCATCAGCTTCAGCAGAGCCAAGAGTTCTGCCCAGATGAGGATTCAGCTGACTGTGTAGAAGTAGCTGGCATACTCACTGTTATGGCCATAGAGCGGAGGAAACACCACGTCTACAATAGACTTGACAAAATCTTGACAGGTCGGACTGGCAAAGATTTTGTGCTAGATAGGCAGCCTGGACTGCAGCAGGTCCAAACACCTTCAATTGCAATAAATTTTTCATCAGCCTTATAGACAGACTTTGTCATTTTGGAAAATTACATGAATGTGACACTGGAAGATGATTAGAAAAGACAAAAGTGATGGGTTTTGTTTTCTTGATTAAGTTTAGACTAGTCATGATGAAATTTTCTAGTGTGACAGCAATCTGCATTTTTTCTATTGCTGCTGTGGTCTACCTAAGAAAGGAATACTCATTTCCAGCAGTGAAAGTCTTTTCTGTACCTCCCTGATAACACTCTAATATTGTATATTGCTCTAATATATGCCTACCATGAAGTAAAGGGTGGTCCGGTTTGATGTCAGTTCAGTAGACTAGTAGCTGGATGAAATCTGATGATCCCATATGAAGATGCTGCATGAGATCTTATGCTACAGATCTCAGAAAGGAAAGGCAGGGATGTTTTTGGCTGATCTAAACCAATAGATTATCATGAGAGTCAGCAGCAAGTTTATTTCAACAGATATTAAACGATAATTAACATCTTTTATAGAATATATGAGATATCATCCCACAGTGGAAGAATGACTTCCACTTGTCACGACAATGAGTATGTCCTTGTGAAGAGGGCTTTCAGCTATAGATGGGAGCAAGAAAGAGTAATGATCCTGAATGTTATTTTAATGTCAAAAGCTTGTAAAAGAGTAATGATTAAATGATGTGAGGAAAAAAAGAGTCCACAGGGCAGTCAAGGCAAAATCTGCTTCTCTGAGAAAAGGGTGGGAAAAATAGCTCCTTGTTTCCTTCTCCTCTCCTCTCCTCTCCTCTCCTCTCCTCTCCTCTCCTCTCCTCTCCTCTCCTCTCCTCTCCTCTCCTCTCCTCTCCTCTCCTCTCCTCTCCTCTCCTCTCCCTTTTTCCTCTCCCCCACAGAAAGGAAGAGAATGAAGGAAGATTTCTCCAGAATTATTTCAATGCCATCCTGTGGGCTTGACCTCCTGGGCCAGCAGACATGGAAAATCTCAAAGGTGACAAGAGACCTTTTGAATTCTCTCCTACCCAACCATTAAGATTTTTGAAGCATGATGTTTCGGCTGTTTTTTACTTCTTTTGTCATTCAAATTAGTACAGAGGTTCTCTAAAACTGTAGCTCTGGCACTGTCTTGTGTAAATGAGGGATAGGATACAAGTGGGAAGCAGTTTGGCAGCAAACTGCCTCTACCCCTTTTTGCCACCTGGGCAACTCCTCTCAGACCCAGTTTGCTTCAAATTGCAGGTGAGATCACCAAGGTTATGTCCATCCCATATGGATGGACAGAACCATAAGCATACACTAGGCTGGACTTCCTGACAAGGGAACTATTCAGCTGGCTCTGGAGGGAAGCCTGGATCTGAACCATGATGCACACCATGTGGGTGAGAGGAAATTTAGGCTCCAGCTGTGGAACAAACTTCATGTTAGTACAGGTGCAGTGTGCTCCTGTCTATCATCTATGCAAAATGTTTTGAGATCAACAGAAAAAGTTTTAATCCAAAAAATCAGTTTATTTGAAATATGAAGAATTTTCATTTTAATGATTTTCAGTGAAAAAGCCTTCAAGTGTTTTGTTTTGATAATGTTTAAATCTCTTTTATATTTCTCTTTTATATAATAATCTCTAAGCATACATATATATCACTTCAGAATGTTCTGACAGTTTTGAAAGAAAATGCTCTTTTTTGAAATTATTCTTTGAGGGGACATAAGGAATTTGCATCTCCCACAAATCTCTAAATTTAAACTTTTGCATTCAGATCTGGGGCAAAAACAAACACTGAAATGTCAAAATTTTATACATGATAGGAATTCTTTTTTTTCCCCGCAGTACATTCTGCTTAGATTACCCTGCACAGTATGTGCCTTCCTTCCCTAGTCTGCTTTTGTGTTCAAAAGAATCAATTTGAACAGTCTGAACAGAGATCTGCTGCTGGCTCCAGCCTGAAGGGTTCAGAGCCCCCATCACTCAGCCCACAGGGCTTGAGTTACAAATTGAAACCCGAGTTCAGCAGTGGGAAAGGGTTGGAAAATCACAGCAGAAAAAAGAAAATAAAAAGACATTGATTTCTCCCTATTTTTTTTTAAAGTGTTTGTAATTTCATAACTGACTTTCCTTTCTTCATTTTCCTTTGTGCTTGTAAACCAAGACAGATGAGATCCCACTCTCTCCCAACAACTGCTATTTGACAATGTTGGCAATTGATTTTTTTCTACATGTTGCAAAAACCCTCAGCTGTGTTGGCCAAGACACTGAAGTCTTCTGCTTGACCTTAAAGAGTACTTAAAGATCATTCCATGCTGCCTGAACTTCAGCCAGCTGCCAAATTAAGGGGATTTTAGGTGTCTCTGTCTTAAAGAACAATTCATATTCTCTGGTCCCTGGCATTACTTACCTTTTGGAAGTCAATTAAAACATTCCCAATTTACCTCTGACATCCTCTAAGGCTCTAAAAAGTGATCCCTGTGCATATGGAAGCATCCTTTCCCAGAAATATTTATGGAGTTTTTGGGCTTCCATTGCACTTCAGAAAAATATTCTTGATTATGCTAGGTGTCTTAATCCTTTTTATTTTTAATTTTAATTTTGCTGTTTCATTGGTTATAAGGAAAGAAGACAATCAGAAGTTAAGGAGGAGGTCATAACATTTTTAACATGTTGCCCCTCTTTGAGATGCAGAAATAAGAAACATTTCTCTGCTTCTCACTATATATCTGTCCCTCCTTGAGCTGTGTGGGCAAATTACTCATTGTAAACAGCTCAGGATTTTGGACTAGTGTCTACCAATGCTTCAGCAGTGAATGTAGGAAAATTTTTCCCTGAAGAAGAACAATTAGCTATAGTTGG
This sequence comes from Caloenas nicobarica, assembly GCF_036013445.1. NCBI lineage: Eukaryota > Metazoa > Chordata > Aves > Columbiformes > Columbidae > Caloenas > Caloenas nicobarica. Next base: position 24,309,525 of record NC_088246.1, on the reverse strand, counting down.
GCTTGGAACTGGCTGTTCGCATTTGGGTGGAACTCAGACCAATAGTGACAAGAACTCTACATCAATGTCTCCTACCTCAACATAGGTCATCTCTTAAACTTATATTTAAAATTTAGCTTTTCAGATCTGTCTTTTTTCTGTCATCTAAAGAGAAATTGAGTCTCACTATGTGGCTAGAAGTGCCTGCAGGCTAATTACAGCTGGCAAATTTGCATGAACACAGCTAATGTGCTCACAGAAAGGAGAGAGGTTAATTTTAGCAGGTGAGATACACTGAATTTGGGAGATTAGACCTGGAAAGAGTTGAATAAAGAAAGGCTGAGATTCCTGAGTTTGAACAGTAACTATTCTTTTGTTAGTACCACCAGTCCCAAGTTCAGTGAGGAAATAGCTTTCTAGCATTCACAGGAAGGTTTTGACTTCCTGGACAACTGAATCTGCTTTCAGTTTGATGTGGTGTTGGTGTGTGGTGTGTTTGTTTGTTTGTTTGTTTTGTGGGTTTTTTGTTGTTGTTTGTTTCTGTTTTGTTTTGTTTTTAATTCCACTGATGTACAAGTACATGCTGAAAGCCAAACTTACCTAAGCAAATTATAAGTAAACAATCAAATAAATAAAATCAACCTTTTGCCCTCTTCCCCAGCCTTGTAAATGAGCCAAACAACCAAATTTGCCTGTAGAGGGTTTCTGTAGTTTAGCTGATTCTTTCTGTTTCCACACAGCTATTGCCAGCTTGGTCTCATCATTTGCCTGCTTGAAGCAGAACCTAAAATTACAGAATTTATCTGCTTTTAAGACATTTCTCTCAAGGATGGATTGTGAGGTCTCTGATGCTGAGCAGCAGATTGCTGTTTGTTCTCAGTACATTGGGCTGTAAATTCACTGAGAGTGACATGGAAAATATGTTCTCGTACATGCACTCTCACAGTGTCTGTGTGAGGTGCTGTGTATTCCCCACCGTCAGCATGTTGTCATTAACTTCTGGGAAAGCTGTATAAAAATAATCAAACTTACACAATGAGGCAGAGGAGGGAATGGCACAGTTTCTGCACCTGTGAGTCGAAAATGCACAAAAGTAAATGCTTGAAGTGATTAGGAAATGCAGAGGTCTCATAGCAATGGAGATTTTATTTTCTTTTTCTCTTCCCCCTCTCTGCCCCGTAAACCCAGGGCTGATGGCTTTGGTTAGTATAACATTGTGCATATCATCAGCAGAAAACTGTTGTTAGCCCTAAAAAATTGCCTGCTGCAAGGATGAGCTTAATGTGCAATAAACTCAGTGGTGCCGATGCAAATTTAGGATGCCTGAAAACTGAAATTTAGCTGGAGAGCTGTTTGATGGGAGAATCCGTGTAGACACAGCCAGAACATTTCTCCACATCTCACCTGAGTTTGAAGATAACACACCGTAGAGTGCATGTAGCTCTCACTTAGAGATAGGTGGAGCTCCAGCTGCTTGCAATTGTCTTTTATATGTAGAAACTGAGCAAGTGAGAATAAAAGCTGACTCTCCCTGGAAACTGGCTTTATTTTACAGTTTCCACAGCATTTAAAATAAAATAGTAATAATATACCTAGATGATGAGATAACTGTTTTCTCTTTCTTCCCTTTAACTACATAAATAACTGACTCTTCTCAATGTGAATTGTTGTGTTACAAAGATGGAACAGCTTTCTAGGCCTTTCTCCAACATTACACAACAGAAAAATACAATACCCGAGGCTGACAGAACCTGAGGGAGAATGGCTGCACAAAAAACCCCCAACTTTACCAAAGGGAAGGGAGAAAGGGGAGCAGGAAAGTATTCCTCAGGCACTCTAGATGGGTTTGTAAAGATTTATTTGGCTCAGAGCAATCTCTGGCCTAGTAAATTGGTGTTTGAGGATGTCACAAACAATAATATACTACATCTCACACTGCAACGTACAGGTGTCCAAAAGCTATTAGAGCCCAACCACTGCACTAAAATTATATGAAAGTGATAGTATCGCCTGTGTGTGTGCCTGTGAGTGGTACCAGAATACTTCTATATTTTTTATCTTTTTTGGTAGAACTATGAAAGAGGTCACCACTCTGATAAAATGCTACCAAGAGGCCAAATTGAATTTTCTGCACCCAGATTCAACAATTACTTCTTTCAGTAATAACTCAAAGGCAAAGTGACTGTATGTTGAAATTATGTCCTGAAACTTTTTCTAGTTATGATATCATAGGATCCTGCAACAGATGGATGATACTGTAAAATTTCGTATTGCTCTACGGTATTGCAAACTTCTAGCTCTTTAAAGAATATAAATGTGCTCTTTCTATATCCTAGTTTTGTCAAAATTGGCTTGTTCTTTCTCAAATCTTTGTCAGAACTTCCTTGTCTTCTTCATTCTGGCTATTATGATAGCACAGCACTGTTGTAGGATGAATAAACTGGCCTTATAAGGCTACTTAAGTGAAAAATTTATTTTATTCCCATTGAATAGCTTACATAATAAAATCCAGTGATACCATTATGTTAAATCATGCATACTTGTTAAAGTGGATCAGTTTCTTACAATAATTTCTTTCTAGCCTGTGGTGAAACTTCAAAGCATATAAAAATAGTAGTATGCAAATCTGTTTAGTCCCTGAGAAGATAACTTACGATTAGGGATGAACAAGTATGTTGCCTATGTTCAAAAAGTGTATAGATCTATCTTATGTGTGTACATATATGTGTACATACTATATAACTAGATGCAGGTATGAAATATTTGCAGCAAAATGCCTGTGGCCCCTATTTGCATTTGTTGCGCAATATATTTAGACAGTTTTTCATTGTGTTAGTAAACAACAGTTCGCTCCATTAGGCAAAGAATTTTTTATTACAGGAAATCATTTCTGGTTACACTGACACGTGAGAACAGAAAAAGGTAGCAAAGAGTGCCAGAAGTTCTGCATCTTCTCTGCATGGAGGGTAAATTGCTTTAGGATTTAACAACAATCGAACCTGCATATTTCAATGTACCTCAAGGCCAGTGGTACTCATTTCAGCAAAATCTTATCACAGCTTTTGTGCTTGAAGAGGCTCCATACATTGATGCTTGAGATTTTACACAGGCAAAAAGGTAAACAACATTTGTAATACTAGTGTGGGCTTGTTTCCATGGTCCAGAGACTACTCACTGATCTGAAAATTGGAAGAAACATCTTTCTTTGCAGATTTGCAGCTGCAGCTTTATATGACAAAAAAATTAGGGACAGATGAGCTAGTTTATGTTGTATACAACACCAATTCCTAGCCAATTTAGAAAAAAACCAAACAAACAACAGTGAGGATTTTGTCCCTTACCATAGTACAAAGTGGCAGTATTCCCCCAGTGTTTGAAAGCTCATCCATGAAGTCACATAGATGAGGAGATCAGGAGTTGGAGCTCTTGCATAACAGCATGAAAGCCTTTATTTATTGGTAGTTAAGACAAGAAGGCAAACAACCACCAAAAATGATAGAGAATAATTTAAAACTGAAAGGGCAGGATTTACTTGATCCTTACCCTGTTGCTATTTGCAATGTTCTCAAGAACTGACCATATCAGTCAGTTATTTTTTCCATCTCCCAAAAGAGGCCTTAATGAATTATGTGCCTTGTTTTCACTGAAGTTAATTTGTAACACAAAAAAATAACTAGCAATTATCATGAAAAATTACCAATGATCTTGTTAAACAAAAATTAATGCTTCTGTTGAAATTGGGTTCCTACGGAGGTTCGGGGAGGAAAAACAAAAGGCAGGAATAGAAAGAAAAAATCCCAGTCACTTGTGTCAAGGATAGACTGGTAGATGGCAACAGTGCTAGATATCTGGATTGTGGGGGCAAGTCATTCTCGAGCCTTAAGGTTTGTCCAAGACCTTTAAATGTCACCCTCAAAGGTTAAATTAATCTCCTAATGGATCCAAATATGCTATGAACAAATTAACTGAGTGAAAAAAACCAAACCAAACCAAACCATAAAAGAGCTGATAGTTTTTTATTTATTGCTCAAGTGTCAGCACTTGTTTTTTGACTTGTCAGAAGCAGGGTTTCTGCCTGTCTGTGCAGCAAGGAGTTCCTGGACCACTCCACCCACGGAGTCAGTGACTTCAGTGCACTGAGTGTGCACAAAGGGACAGCCCTGATGTCCATTTACATCACAGTTATAAGCAAGAGATAAACTTGAGTTCTGTCCTTCTATCCCACTTGCAACATCAGTTCTATGGCTGCTACCATGCAAGTGTTTTGTTCAGACTCTAACACAGCCTATGTTATTGGTCAGCACAGATGACTTGCCTGCCATTCTCACAGTGATTTACTATTTGGTTTGTGAAACAGATGAGAAACTGTGGTTTGTTTTGGGCACGTGAGACTAGCCTCTCAGCTGATATCCTGGAAATAACATTTACTGTAATTTTTTAGTTAATGGTCAGCAGTTTTTTCACAGTTTTGAGGAGGTAAAAAAACCAAACAAACCTCTGTTGTGAATGATTATTTCTTACTATTACTTACTATGACTTACTGTAACCATGACTTACTATGTTGCACACAGGAGTAGTGAAAATGACTCCCAGCTTCCCATTTATTGCCATGAATCAGTCTTAACCTTAGAAAGTAATTAAGTATCTTCAGACATAGAATAAAAAGGATTTGTAGACTTCCTTTTTTTTATGGAAAACATAATTACTTCTGGTTTGTGAGAAAGTCAGCTGTAATTCTTGTGCTTTGAGGCACACACTTGCTTCAGGAACAGATCTAAGGTGTGGATGGCTGAGGAGGTTGCAAACATCCTACTGTTGCCCAGTGCTGAGCGAGCCCATCACCAAATTGTCTCAGCATTTGCTAACATTTCCAATGTGGCACACGCCAGCTGCCCTCCAAAGAGCTGATTCTCAAAGGCTCCATCCTCAGTGACACTTAGACCAGCCCAGACTGTGACGGAGGACAAAAGCAGTGTTTGTCTAAATTATGTTTCAATGGAAGGAGTGTTCTCTTGGATACTTTCTAAGACAACAGTCACACGGAGCCTGACAGTCCTCCTTTCCTCAGCTGGATCCCTCAGCTGATCATTATTTCAATCCTACTTTCCCAGAAAACTCTCCTGTTTTTCTGCTGGTGCTGCTTTTTGCTCTGGTGTCAGTCTACTCTGTTGTGGCAGAAGGATACAACTTGTCAAGGCAGAGTCTGCTTCTTACTTGTGTGTGTATGTTTGCATGTGTGTGTACAAGTGTGCATTACTGGAAAAAAATGTTACCTCATTACCCTGCCACAGGCATAATGCAGCTCTATCCTCAGGTATGGAATTCATAGTTTCCTAAGCTTTTTGGAGAGAACAAATGCTTATATCTGATAACATGGTCCAGCATCAGCATAAGCCTCCAATTTGGCAAAAAATCTGCTATTGTTTATGTATTACTTGTGCCAAAATTTCAAATAATTATTTTAAAAAGATTTGCCTTTCAACAAGGATCTGAGGAGACAGTTGAGGAGGATTTTTATTAGAAAACATTTTAAATATTTTCAAACTGGGAGTCACTGTCTGATGTCCATGGCCACCTGCTCAGTATTTGTAGCAATTAGAAATTTTACCATAATTAGGACTCATTATTACTTATGCCTTAATTGTCAGACAAAGCCACCTCTACTTCTGTGAATATTTATTGCTTTGAAGAAATATAAAACTATTTCATAAATAAGAACTTTATGAAGGATGCTCATTTTATGTGTTGTAGGACTGCATATCTATATCTTGCAGAGGCCTTGCTTCTTGTTTGGAAGAGTGAGAGCTTCAAAGAGAGAATCAATGATCATGTGAGAAATAGTGAAATATCTTGTTCTCATACATCTCCCCCTTTCCCCAATTTCCTCTCAGGGACCTCATGTCCTCTTTCTCATTTATCAGTAGAGGCATTATGTGAAAAGTGTATGTGAGAGATGGCAGTATGTAAGAGTTTATAGGCATTGATGGAAACTCATGAATATAAGGGGGTCAAAAATACTAAATTTGAATAGTCATTTGGAGTCTGAGAATGCTTTTTTTTTTTTTTTTTTGCAGCATTAATCCAGAATTGTGAGAGCTGTTTTTCAGATTTAACAAACAAACAAAACAAGAAAAAAAAAAAGAAAAATAGCTATATGGCATTAAACCCTGCTAAAATTTCAGTAACGTAGGTTTGGCAGTGCCTTGCTTATTTTCCCCAAGGAGGCTTTGTATTAAATAGTTAGCTTGTTAAAAGAATGCCTTTTCCATTCTCTGCTTCCCTATTGTGTACTTTAAAAAGCAGCAGGGTCATTCTCTGTATGCAAACTTGAACCATTCTTCTAATTTTAATGGGATGCAGAAAGTTCTCCTGAGGGTGGACTTGAACCCATACTCACTTGAGGAATGAACCATGGAATTGTTTCCTTTTGCTTTCAGAAGAGTGCCTGTTCTGAGTGTAGAGGTTAATGCAAAATTTTGTGAGAAGACTCTTAACATCTGATTTTTCTGTTGGTTTCTCTGATATACTTACTGAAATCCTATGTGAGAATATGACTAGTAAAGAGAACATTTCATAAAGTTCAAATTTTCTAAAAATTGTCTCGTCTAAAGGAACATTTTTTAAAGCAGGATGTCAGCAGTGCTGGAGCGTGATTCTTATTCACAGAAACACGGGACATGATTGTCAAAGTTGCATTATGTGGCCCCATCACTGACATCCTTGAGTAATACGGCTATGGGACAAGGTAAATGAGGACCAGTTTGAGTCCTGGGGGCTGGTCAACCCTTGAATTCTGTGCTGAGACTACGTATCACATTGCCAGTGCTGAGAAAAAGATGATTTTTTGTTTGTTTGTTTGTTTGTTGTTGTTATTGGTTTTGAGGGCATCTATCAAAATACCACACTTCCAGCCTTTTTAGTGATCTAAGATTAGCTTTGGTATTTGAATATCTTTCCCATCACTAAATGTGTTAGATAAAAGGGAAAGAGCAAAGGATGGATAATATTTTCAGTGAATCTGTGTATCCTGAAAATCTCAGTTTATTAATATATGTTTTGTTATATGAAAAATTTATGATCGCTACTGAACATCCTAGGTAGCTTTCTCTTTAATAATGCAGATCACCGTCATTTGATGGATGTTTATTAGGAGTTTTTGCTGTTTCAGTGCAGCTGATGCTTTCAACAATCTTTAGCCGATGGTACCCCAATTCCCTTGAAGGGAGTACTGACATTATTATCTGAACAAAACCCAAACCAAACCTGCGTCTGCTGTGAAGTAAGTTTTCTCATTGCTCTGGGAAGCAGCTTTGCTTGTGGGAAGGCAGGACCCAGCTTGTTCTGTAGCTTCTGCAAGACTTCACTGGGAATAGCTTCACTGATCACCTCTACCTTATCTGTCCCCAACACAACAGCTGCTCCTGTCGTTCTGGCTTCATCTCTTTTGCCTAAGACACCACCAAGTGCTGGCTGCTGTAAACAGTGATGAAGCAGGGGAACTGTTGCATAGTACCATGCTTTGAGCATCGCTTTGAGAAAGTAAATAAAAATTTAACATCACATCTGTTTGCTAAATTATATTCCTGAGGTTTATGTAGTCTATCTAAATACTTGGTTTAATCAATCTGATATTTAGAAGTGCTGTGAATTTGTGCATTTTATTAAGCCTGGCTAGAGCGAAGAGCTTAATAACACCGTGGTAGTAGGGGGCCAGTTCTTGCACCTTGTATCCAATGATGGATTTAGGAGCACAGACTTAGATATCTATCTCAATCTGTGGAGCTCAACCCATTTCTACAGCTGCAAACTGTGCCATAGTGACTGAGTCTACACTATGAAGTTCTAGGAATTTGGAGAAGAAAACTGTATCTCGTAAATAACTGATTTTACTAATAAAATGGAAAAAACTTTTCTTAAAGGACAGGTTGTAATAATTGTACCAAAAAGCTTTACTATAATGGCATGTATGGCATCTCCAGTAATGCTCCCTGCTGCTGTGGCAGTGGTGGCCACAGATAGATAATATACTGTAGTTTAGCCGAGCAAAGGGTCACTTGTGTGTACCAGTATTCTCATAGATCTAAAATACTGTAAGAAACTGGACCGAAGAATTTGAAGAGTCTTTACGTTTGATAATACCTTTTCTGAATGAAATTATCTTGAATATTATCTAAGACTTTTTCGATGTCTGCAAAGATAGCTATAACAAAGTTACACAGAGTGGTTTTTTGAGAATGGCACATGGAGAAGCTGCTCAGAAGTAGTTAGGATTCTACTTAGAATATGAGGTTTTTTGTGAAGAGATTTATTTTCATTTTTTTCTATTACATACACTTACATATGTCCCTCCATGTTAACTTGTAGTAATGTTATATCTACTGGATGTTGCTCAAGAGACTTTTCTATCAATCAGTTATAACTCTAGGTGTACGGTGTGTGTGACTGATGCATCTGACAAGGTAAAAGTTTGTTTTTTCTGGTAACTTGAGGACACTATACAGTCTACTTATTACTCGTACTCTGTTTCCTTTAATATACTCCTTTGCTTATGTTCAACATATTAATGAAACAGGCTCTTATCATTTAATAGGTTGTGATTTATTGAGATTTATCCTTCTGAAGAAGTGTCACTGTGAATCTAATGTGAAATTGAGGGTCCAAGTCATAGAGACACTCCTTTTAATGAATAAGGTAGTTAAAAACTTCTGCCAGTCAGAGCACCAGAGCACACTTCTGGTCAGAGACAAGTGACAGATACATAACAGCAACAAACCATACAAGCAACTAGCTTCTCTGTATTACTACACAGTCTACTCTAGGGAGAATCAAGCAGGCAAGAAATGGTAGCCCCTGTTCCATACTGTCTCGAGGGCTGCTTCTGAGTTATCAACACTGTCACCATTTTTTTTGCACTCATTTCCCTCATTTAGCAGCATGACAAATTCATATTTTCATCACTTCCCTTTCCCACACGTATTGCAGATCTCATGATGTCCACCATCAACAGATTCATCCACAGCATTACATTGTTAGGATTTGTGTTCTCATTGTTTCAGTATTATGTGATCATTCGTTGAGTTTTTATTCTTGTAACTTTCATGCCTTAATTCCATTAGACATCTTGATGTATTTCATCCTTGGAGATTGCTAAACATTGTCCAAGCAAAAGTTGGACAATTTTACTTAAGTTGCATGATGATAGCTAAGTATAGAGCTATAGTCTTATACTTCTTTTATCCTCTCTTTTTCTCTTTTGTTGTTTCTGTAAAATGATACTTTGTTAGACAGCCTATAACCTTAGTTTTATCTTCTGTGTTTCTTCTTTTTCTTTTCATTGCTCAAAAGAGGGGATCAAAACAATCTAGTCCTGTTTCTCCATGGGGAAAGAGAAAAGCTCAAGGACTAAAGGCCAGATTCCAAGTATTTACATGCTGATTTTACATGTCTCCACGTGCTGACAGAGTTCTAGGCTCACACAACAAAAACTACCCAAAGGAACTATAATATGTTCTCTCTGGCTTCTGGCCATGCATGATATGAGTATTTTTAAGGCTACTTTTTGTTAACTCAAAATTTCAAGCAAAAAAGTAAGCAATACTTTTTATTAGGATAATGGCAGAACACATAAGGAATTGCTGCTGGGGGTTACAGAATGTGACATGGGAAGTACCTTAAGAAAAATTTAAAGCAGAACATTTCACAAATCAGAAGTAGCACTTGTGGTTTTTCACCATGGCATGAGCAATGACATATTGTGGTGGGTTGGCCCCCTCTGGCTGCCAAACTCCCATCCAGCGGCTCCCTCTCACCCCCTATCCCCCAGCAGGACTAGGGGAAAAAATAGGAAGAATGAGCAAGCAAGAAGACTCGTGGGTCGAAACAAAATCAAGGTGGTCATGTACAGGCTGCAGGTTACACTGAGTCACTTCCACGAGGCAACGAGTGGTGCAGGATGGGCTGTGGTCAAGACTTAGTGGTTCACTTCTGGCACCCCTTGCTTCTCTTTTCCTCTGTTCCAGTGTAGGTCTTCCATGGTCTGCGGTCCCTCTGGGAATATCTTCTTCACCATGGTGCACCTCCTTCTACTTCTCCTCTCACCTTGGTGTTCTCTGTGCTGCTTCTCACTCTTTTTGTTCCCTCCTCCTTTGTCTGTCTGGCATTTTCTGCCCTGTCTTAAATATGTTTGCAAAGAGGCATCACCAGCTTGTCTGATGGTTTCAGCTCTGTCCTGTGGTGGGTCTGCTGGAGCTGTCTGGCACCAGCTCTGTCCAGCATGGGGAAGCCCCTGGCCCCTTCTTGTGGATGCCACAACTGCAGCTCCCCTGCTACCAAAACCTGGCCACCTTCATAGAACCATAGAATCACAGAACACCAGGTTAGAAGGGATCACAAGCATCCTCCCTTCCTCCCTCCCTCCCTCCCTCCCTTCCTCCCTTCCCTCCTTCCCTCCTTCTCTCCTTCCTCCCTTCCTCCCTTCCTCCCTTCCTCCCTTCCTTCCTTGCTTTGAAAAATGCACAGTCTGGACAAGATGGCCCAGCACCGTTTCCAGCTGAACTTTAAAAGTGTCCAATGTTGGGGAATCCACCACTTCCCTGGGGACATTATTCCACTGGCTGATTATTCTTATCGTGAACAATTTCCCTCTTACGTCCAATCAGAATCTCCCCAGGAATAACTTGTACCCATTACGCCTTGTCTTTTCCATGTGACTCCTTGTAAAAAGGGAGTCTCCATCTTCTTTGTAGCCACCTTTTAAACACTAGAACAACACCTTCACCCAATACACATGTGTACACAAATAAAAGGATGAACTTAATTAAAACAGCAAGCATCAGTGACAGTGACCTCTTTGAGAGCTATTGTTAGGGACTGAGTGTGAGCAGTGGATGTTGGCAAAGTGATGTCAATGACGACAGGGAAGTTCTCTACTTCTCCCAGGGTTACACAAAAGCACAGAAAACTAAATCTAGTTTTTCTCACACTTATAGTTACGGGCCAAGTACAGCTGGAACAGTCCAGGAACTGGGCATGTAAGATTTACTATGGACTATTACATGGAGGCTGCCATTCCTCTGTTATTATTATATTTTCTATTTCATGCCTTCCTAGCTATGTTTGGATTCATTAAACATGAATCCTACACAGCTAAGCCTGAAATGACTATGTGCTGGAAGTGGTGTTGCTAATTACTTTTACTATTGCTAATGGCTAAAGAAAGTCTGGTAGGCTCACGAGGGAAAAAAGTAAATTGGATATTTTAACCAGACTAATGCAGATTAAAACACAGCTAATAAGCCTCATGTGAAAAGCTTATATTTAAGTTACAAATGTGATTTTCTTGTGGAAATTAGCATTCCATTTAAAGGTCTGTTTGTTTGTGACTTTCTATAGCTACAGATGGACTATATTTTAGGGTATTCATGATAATAGCAGAAGAGAGAAAAAAATCTTATGAAAGATTTTCTTTTTGTAAAGAACCTTCACATTTATATCAATTAGATTAATAGAATTTTTATCATTAAAATGTTTCTACAAAACAGAAAATTAAAATGTTTCTGTTGGTTTTTGTGATTTTGTCCAACTCCACATGGATGATTTTGGTCACTATGGGTGACTTTGTAGATTTCTTTTCCCTTTTCATGTAAAAGTAAGAGCATTAATTTGACTTATAATCTTACACTTTTTTTTTTTTCCAATTTTATTAGTTTACTGCAGAATTATGGGTTCTAGTAAATAGCAAGAACTTCACTACTTTACGTATATGATTTGCTGCTTATGTAGGTACATGGAAATTACTTGTAAACCTGGTATTATTTACAGGATTTCAGGAACAAATCCACAGGGGAACAAAACACACTATGGAGGGAGGGATACCATAGAACAGTAAGAGAGCAGATGTTTAGAAAACATTCCTGAGAACAAGTTTAATATTGTCAAAAAAGTTGTTTCATACATTACCAAACATCCGTGCTTAGAACAGCCAGAGAGAGAACTTTTCTTGTGGAAGAAAAACAGATGAGGAATCCCTGACGACTGACTCCCTGGGAACTGGAGACTCACACAGAGAAAAGCCTCATGGAAACAAAATTTCACAACTGCTCTGTTTAAAACCTCAAAATGCATTTTTTCAAAGTTCCTCTTAACACACTGCTGATGTCTTAAGATCTTTCAGAATAGTGTAGTGAGTTGGTACTAGACAAGATAGGAGAGGAGAGGAGAGGAGAATTTTGAGGAAGACTTTCATTGCTAATTAGCAGTTATTTTTTCCCTACCTTACTTTCAGAGTATGAGTAAATATCTCAGCATATTTTTATTTTCTGACATGCATGCATGTGCAAAATAATATATATCTTTAGATACTCATATACTCTATGTAGTTGCACAATTTGCATCAATCAATTAAAAATAAAAGGCACATTCTCTTTTCTGTTATTTTATGGTGTTATGTGTGACTACTAGCTAGGCATCTTTCCACTGTAGGGCAGACTAAGCTGATGGACATGCCTTGCTTCTGGAAGCACTCTGGCTATTCTCCACTGGCAGGTGGCCAATTGGCCAAACAGAGCAGTTTCACAGCTGAAGAGCTGTAAGTCTGCAAAGCTGTAACAAGTTCCTCTGCCCTTTTCCACCCCTGGAGATGAGATGAATCAGGATCAGAAGTCAGACAGAGCATTTAACACCACTACTGTTGGTACAAGAAACGAAATAGCACAGAGATTTCAAAAACATTCTGTTTATTCCATTGCTGGTTGCAGCAGATGATAAATGTACATCAACCAATGCAAAGATATGAAAAATATTGTTTTCCTCTGTGAATACATGCTACTTAGAGAATCCCAAGGGAAATTCCTAAAACAAATCAGTATAATTACATGTTTTGTAGAAAACTAAAACTAGCTTGTAGTGGGATCAGAATATCAACAGAATAGGTGATGGTAGAAGGCATCTCTCTGATATTCAGTACTCTGCATGACAGTGATTAACATCTTAACAGACTGGTCTAATAGGTCTGAAGAACCTGATGGAATGGAAAAGACTGAAAAGATCTTTTCCTGGTTTGGGGGAAATATTTCCGAGCTGGCCAAGAGAGTAACTCAAAAGGCTGGAGAACACATTCTGCAATTATATTGAGTGTGGGATGTAATTTGAAATGTTAGAAATAAACATGTGCAAAAAGAGGGCAATCTGTTGAAGCAAAAACGAAGATTTCTATGGTAGATTTCCTTTTGGAAAAAAGGTGAAAGTTATAGGCAAACAGCAATTTCAGGAAACTGCAATAGTGGAATTACAGTCAACAAAAGGAGGCAACGGGTAGCTCAGGGAAAAAGGAATTGTAACCTTTTACTCTTAGTGAACTTGGGCTCACACCTTTGTGGCTAGATGGTGCTACATCTACAGATGCACAATGTGAAATGCATTATTGTTCAACATAAGTGTACATGGACAGAGACACAGACAAAATCTTGCTTTGCTGCACTCCCAGAAAAGCAAAATTTGCAGATCTGTGGTGGTATTCAGGCTGAGATCAATTCTGCTCTGACCTGCTGATCTGATAACATGCTTACGTGGGTTTTGGATCAACATATGGCTGTGTCTCACCAGATGAGAGGGTAGCTGGGCATCTATGGTTGCTTGCAATATGCAGTCGTCTGTCTGTTCAGGGGAGGGTTAACAGGGGAGGGAATAGTCTCCAGGCCTGACGGTTCTTCCTTTGAGATCCAAGGGAGTCCATCCAGCTTGTGAAGCTGTGCTGATATCATTGAACTGCATGACTGGAAATGAACATCACAGTATCCCATTTAGAAAGCTATCATTATAGAAAATGTCTGTTTCATTTAAAAGAATAATAGAGAAGGGCATCTCACAATTTTTAGGCTCCTGAGACTATATGTATGTTTCTTCTGTGATTTATACTGGTACATTTATGATTAGTTTAAGTCTTGTAACGAGGACTGCTCCAGGCAATCCACATTTTCAAGAATAGATAATTCACTATGCACAGTACACACCAGGTAATAAGACATAATTACCACAATCTGCATTTAAAAAAATCTTTCTATTCTCACTGGATACATCCTGAACTCTAACATGTCTTCTGAAAGTAATTATTCTATTTTCTTGTTACTTTTTTTGCAAATTTTTGATGTTCAGATAAATCATGAGTTTACTGTTATTAGAAATGAAAGTAAATGAAACTATAAAAGCTACATCACTGCTGCTTGAATCTTCAAGGGTAACTAAAAAAGTCTCAGTAACAGCATCATTCTGTCTTTCAAATTGCTGACATGATACATATCTGATACCAACTGAAGTTAGGTTTGTTCATGGCGTTCTTGCAAAAGTGTTTTACATAAAGAAAATTCCCTCTTTCATTTATGTATTAATTCAGATCATTTGCCCTGTGAAGTCCTCTTTGAAGAGTTTGTCCTCTTCACCATCAGATAACCACAGAAAATTAAATTAAGTAGGTTGGCTATCTTAGCCAAATTTATTCCGTGGATGTGACTGCGGAGAGCAGTTTCTAAATCTTTTATCATTGCTTTGGTTCAGGAAAAGTCATTTTTTCTACTTCCATGCAGTAACAGATTCCTCTTTCCTGAGATATATATATATATATATTTTTTTTTTTTTCCTAGAGAGCATGCAGTGTTACGAAACTGTCATTGCTCAGGAAGTGTGCTGAAATTTTTGTCATAGCTTGTTTCTACATGGAAAGCAAGACAAAGTTCTGTTAATTTTTCAGCAGCAGATCTGTATCAGAACTGGAGCAGAGTAAAGCCAACTAGAGGTAAAGTCAGCTGTGATTTTTGATTATCTTGAAACTACTTGTACCATTTTGATTGAAATCGAATAGCTACGGATGGTATTTTTTAGTGGTCAATTAATGAAGGATGTAGCAGAATATTTACAGGACTCATCAGACTTACAGGAGTTCAAGTCTTACCTCCATGTAGGGAGAACCTGCTCAAAAGTTTACCTTTCCTTGGAAGTTCTCATGTCATCAGAACATTTGGTGTTCTGGTGTGGGATGCTATTATATTAATTGTAAAGATGTTACTGACTCTAAAATTGAAATCCATGTGCTCTGTTTTGGGGTATCTGAACTCTTAGGCCTGAGCATCATTCTTCCTTCTAAATGAAGAAATGTGCAAGAATTTTATACATACTCTGTTTACTCTACTAGATGTTTCACTCTTGCAAAAGGTGCAAAAGAATGCAAAAGAAGCCTTAAGTCAATTGCATTGTTGATGTGTTGCTATAAAGAAGCTGGTCTATTATGCAGAATAGGTACAATGGTGTAGTTTGTTCTTTAGAAAAGAAAATGGACACTTGATATTTTATTATTTTAAAATGGCTAGTTTGTTACCTAGAATTGCTGTGGTTAGTGAGGAAATACAAGAGGAATCTGCAATAACAATTGCATTATAAGCACAAGAGTGAAATCCACAAGAGAGATTTATGAAGCTGATAGAATCTGTCACATTGTTTAATATATTAAGTTCCAGGAAATGAAGTTAAGGCATATTTTTTACTGAATTCTGTATTTTATTTTCCATTTATGTGTTATTTCCATTTGTAAGCAGGTCTCTCTCCATATTTCCCTATTCTTCATCCAGGCTCAAGCCGGTCTCTTCCCATGCTTTGCCCATCCACACAACTCTCAGGGCTGGCCCCATTAAGCCTCATGTCCATTTCTTGGCCCTACCTAATCTATCCTAATGCTGTTTCTTGTCTGAAATCCCTTCCCTCTCTCTTCCTGTTTCTTTGCACTGAAGAGCCAAAATGAGTGTATAGCAGCAGACACTTTCAATGGTTAAATCTGATTCTTCAGGAGCTTCACTTCCAAGCTGCTAGGAGCAGATTCTCACAAAAACAAAGTTCTTGTGATGGCTGATGAGGCAAAACTGAAACTTCAGGAATTAGGAAACTGCACCAAGGCCAGACAGATTTGTTCATGCATTGGATGCCTCAGTTATCAGAGACAGCCATGCTGTGTATCTATGAGAAAGTCACTTAGACAACACAGGGGTCTTAGATGTCTGAAGATATCTCACCTAATAGTTGATGAAGGTAATAGAAATGAGTCGGCTTCTTAGAGGACCTGGACAGTGTGGCCATCCTGAAGGAAGGGTAAAACCAAACTGTCAGTAGTTTAATGCAGGCAGGTGGAGTGCACTGTCTGGCTGAAAAGCTGGAGAAGGCAAAGCAGGTGCTGTTTGCTCCTATATCTGGAGGCCTATGTCTCTGATTTTGTAAAAAGGCCTGCAAAAGGAGGGTCTTGGGCATGCTCAGGTGTTCCTGGGCTTCTGGATGGAAACAGCAGTCAAAAATACTTTCTTGCTGCAGACCATTTTGCCCTTTTCCTCCTGTTGCAATGTAGAATTATCTTGGGATTTTGTTCAAAATTAGAGCAGTTTATGAGCAAGCATTGATCTATTTTCTTTATACGTATATAAAAAAATCTTTTCATCTAAAAGCTAGTATAATTTTGATGGTTTGCAAGTAAAAATAGTTATCTTACATTCAAAATGAAATAGATAAACATTTCTAATTTTATGTTTTTCACTCAGACTTGACATAATCCTCTTTTCACTGATTTTAGGCACAATGCAGCATCACATCCCGTCTGACAGCTGGCTATTTTGGACAAATCTTCTGCTGTGATTTTCCTTTAGAAACAGAGGATACAAGTACACTGTTACAAGATGGAAAGGATAAGCGGAGAAGTCCATGTTACTTTCAGAGTTTACTGATGCATATCACAGAGTCAAATGCTTAACTGTTTTGAGGAAATTTACACTGTTCTTCCCGCAAACATTGAAATGCATATACCGAGAGAATAAAGCAAGCAAGATTTGGCTTATTATGAAATGAAGCTCAGTATTGAGACATGAAAATACTCAGCTCCTAACCAGATTGATGGTGTAATCTTGCAGTGCTGTGCAAGAATGCTTCAATCTATGAGCTAGCACTGTCCTGGGACACCAGAAATTTAAATATTCTGATGTATATTGCTGTAAACTTAACAGGTGTGTGCAAGTGACTAATGATTAGCACTAACCCAACAGCTAGTAAACAGGATTTGTTGAAAGGTACTATAAAATAAATAGCAGTGTTTGAATAACTCTGAGAGTGCTACCGCAAGTTGGAACTTTTCTGTGGGAGGCAGGTTCCTGGGTGGGACGAGAGACCTGGGAAGCTGGGGAAAATCTTGTGATAAGGGAGAAAAAAGATAAAGAAACAGCTGATGAAAAGATTTGCTGAAAAATGAGGAGAAGAAAATGTAGTGGAAAGAATGAAGGGAAGAACACTTATGTAAAAAAAAAAAAAATTCCCCCACAAGACAAAACAAAACCAACAGCAACAACAAAAAAGAACAAAACCAGCCAAACAACAACCAAACAAACACCAACTCCAAAACACAAAACAGTGTAGAGAGAAGAGACTGAAGACTGAGGAGAAATGAGGCCAGTGTGCAGAAGACCGTGTGAGAGGATGGGAACAGAAGGGAGAAAGATCTGCAGACAGAAGGCAGAGCAGAAGGGAAAGGGCTGAAGATGCACACCACTATCAGAAAGAGGCAGATCTGTGTGACTGGGGACTCCTTGTTAAGAAAAGCTGACAAGCCTGTCATCAGACCAGCCCCAGTTAACAGAGTGGTGTGCTGTCTGTCAGAGTCACAACCACAGCAGCTGGGGTTGAAATGGATCTGGAGTGAGGGATCCATGCGGCACATTGCCATATTTTTGCTGGAATGGGTCCAGGGTGGTATGTCAGAATGGGAAAGGCAAGAGACTTATTAAAAAAAGAGATGGATATGTGTTCCTCAGAACAGTCACAGTTTCTAGGTAAGATCTGAGATGATGAAGGATTGGTGCCATAAAGAAAGCAGGTTCCTAAAAGAAGACTGGTGATGAAAAAGGCATTGAATTGTGACTTTGGATTCCCAGAAGTTGTTTTAAGTATAAAGTAATCAAAGGGGCAACTTTTAAGTGAAAGAACATATTTGAGCTTTGAACTATTTATTTTTCTTTGACAAATGAGGGTGATAATTTGAAGTTTCTGCTTCTTCTACAGCATTTGAGCAGGACAGAGTGGTACCTCCAGTAGTGCAGATTGACTTTCTCAGCTGGGAAACCCTGGCCTAGTGAGGAAACACAGAGAGCAAGCAGCCTGACCAGGGCAGCGAATGCTTCACAGAGCCCTAAAGGCAATGGTACTGAAAATGTGTCCTCTCCTCTCCTGACAAATATATTTCTATCTCCCTGTGAGTTATAATCCTAGTAAGTGCAGGTGCTACAATTTAAATGCACCCTGTACCTGTCATGAGATGGCCCATTTCTTTCCAAGGAAGAAGTTCCACTTAAACATAATGAAGATTATTGTACTTATTGAAAGCAGAAATATTGACAGTTACTTTGAGTCCAAATAGTTTAGACCAACGTTTTCCTACCTAGATAAAAGAGGAAGGTGATGGAAGCTGAACGGTGATACATGAAGGAAGTGCTAAGACAAGGACACAACAACTTTTAAAGCAATTTGTGAGGGAGTTTGGCTACTGAATTGAGTTCCGAGTTGTTTTTACTGAAGCTCATAAAAGTGGTACTCTCTCTATATGAGCTTTTGTCTAAGTATCTCACAGCAGAAGGGCTGTTTTCAGCTAAACATATGCTGACTATCTTGAAGAGTTTGTCATCTTCCCGTGGGTCAGAGCCTTCCTGGCTTGGCTTGGCTTGGCTTGGCTGATACAGTGTTCATCTGCTGGTCAGTTAGTTGAGCTATCATCTGAACCACTTTTGATGATTCTCAATCCACAGTCTGGACTTGTGTTTTAAAAAACTGTTTTTTCCATCACTATTTTATTTGTGCCAGGCTGGCTTTGGCCTTAAACCCATCAATGTCAAGTTGAGAAGCAGTAGCTTTGAACACCACATGTGCAAAACACTCGACAGACGACAGGTCTGTGTCAGGAACCTCAGGAAGCATATGATCTGTCGACCTCCGATAAATGAGATGGCACTGACTGCATGCATATTAGTGTTTTAGAATCCTTTCTGGGGAAATGTAAACTAGAGCGCCACTGCAGGTGAGGGCCCCAAGTGTCCTCCAGCCTTTTCTGAATATATGTGGGTACATATGTCCCTTGGATGTCTATGAACTCCAGAAAGAACAGCACAGGGGATCAAACTAAATGTAGTTTGAAGAAAAATTTCTGAACTGGTTGCAGTGCAAGTGTAGGAGTTTGTCCAAACTACTTGCTAATGTAGCCATTATGGTATGCTAGACAGTAAAGTGGTCCACATGTGCTACTGGGAATTGAGTTATACAGGCCTTTGGAACATATGATTATTTCCAAATCACAGGGAACTAAGAACTGTATTTGTGCTTCTCCGAACACTCTGGTCGTCACCTTCCAGGCTTTGCCTTCAGTTCCTTGAGGAATAAAATCCAGGATGTGTGTGCGGAGTGGGTACATGGCAGCCAAATGTGACCAGATGACTGCAGTGCCATGTGGTTCTCTTTTGGAATTCTCTTTACAAATTTCTCCTTGCCCTTCAACGAATCTGCATCTATGTCCAGTGAAGTATAAGGCTGTCCAGGATGGGATGTTTTTCTCTATTAATGTCCCTTATGGTTCTTTTTATCCTATCCTAGCACTGTTCTTGCTTCCTAATCTGCAGCATTTGCCTCCGATGTGGATGGGCTGAACAGTAAGCATGTGGAGGATCAGATAGCAGTTCCTGTTGTGCCCAGTTAAAGGATTTGGTATTAAATCTCAGTCTCAGTTAAAGGTCTAAACCAGCAGGTTAATCTGGAAAGTTTCCTTCTTGCTCTCATTTATCACAAAAGTAATCCTGAGCAGTGGTTTCAATAAGACACTTGCCCATGTGAATTTAGGCTCCAACAAGCTTGTTATTTCCAAGAGTTCCCAGTTCCCACCCGCCTCTGCTCAGGGCAAACACTTCATGCCACTCAAACACTGCTACCATTTTGAGTGACTTCAGGGCTAAACTAAACCCCTCTAGACTAGCATTTGCCAGTTACAGTATTAAAAGAGCGTATTATATTCCTTTTCCAGTATTTTATGTGTTCTCTTGTGGCTATTAAACCTACCTTTGTAGGTTTGTTTTTTTTTTCTTTCCTGCTTAATAAAATTCTGTCACCATTTTACCCCTTTCCTGGTTTTGGGATAATTTTACTTTCAAGAGCCTTCAAAGATATTTAATGGTTTTCAATATTGTCTTTCATAAAGTATTCACTTTGTGCTTGCTTTCTTAATTAACAAAACCATAAGGCTGGATGTCTGTTTTTCCTGATTCTGCGCTATTCTATACTATCCAAACCAGAACACTTCCAGGAGCAATTTTGGTTTTTTTCTGTGCCTATAATTGTCATTAAATCTTTGCCTTTTGGCCACTATATGGGACTACAGTTATTATTTCTTTTAAGAATATGCATGGGTTTCTAAACACAATGAAAGCTGTTTATTCTTTTCTTGTTCTCATTTTCCAAGGCTGTATTTTGTATATGCTGGCTCTGCTCCTTGCAGGATTGCAGTTATCAGGGAGCTAAGCAGGTGATAGCCCCCTCATTTTCCAGACTGCTGCAGTGGGAATGTTCGCATCCTGTGATGCTATAGTGATTGCCTTGTTTCCACATTCCCAGTATG
Organism: Caloenas nicobarica; assembly: GCF_036013445.1. NCBI lineage: Eukaryota > Metazoa > Chordata > Aves > Columbiformes > Columbidae > Caloenas > Caloenas nicobarica. The sequence continues at coordinate 24,288,875 of NC_088246.1, read as the reverse complement.
GCTGCATCTGCCCTTGCCTTGTCAGGGTCATCCTCATGACTGTTCTTTCATTCTCTACTGCTTTTTTTTTCTGCCAAGCACACTGTTGTAACCAAACAATCCCCTAATCCCAGTGCTGGTAGCCCCTTTCAGGTCAGGGTTGTTGATACCAAATCAGTGCACTGCTGAATCACCTGTCACAGAAATTACAAACAGCTCAGGAACTGGTGTGTTGCCCTCTTTCACATGGGCATTACCAAATTGTTAAGACAAATTCCTGGCTCACTTCCATTAGTGTGGCTTAGACTTGGATGGAGCTTTCTGACTGGAGTGGCTTCTTCCCACTGCTTTTACTTATTGCTATATAAAGGGACTGACCCTCCTAATGCATCTAGGGATCGTGCATAGACACCTATTAAGTTGAAGAAAACCTGTGCTTGTTCAAGACCATTGGCTCACTTTCTGATAGTCGCAAATGTCTTTCAGAAAAGTTCATCCAGCACAATTTTTGTCCATCATCTACATGGAATTCTAAATGTTGACAGCCTATACAAGCCATCTGTACAACCGAAGCGTTACAATAATAGTAAAATTACTCACAAAAGTGTAAAATTGATAAACATCAGCCTGCTGGCAAGGCATCAATAAAAAAATCTAGAAAGTACTACTGGAAATAAGGCATATCCTTGTAGTGTTTGGCAGCACACAATTTAAAAGTACCTGAGTTGAACTTATTTATTTTACTCAAAGTGTTCCCTGTGAAAGTTTCTCTTGTGCCGTATCCCCCTTGTTATTATATATCTTTATTTATGGCCAAAATTCTGCTCCCTGTTATTTTTAGATACCATATTTGTTAACAGTGGCCCTGAATTCAAAGCTTGTTGTACCTGTCATGATTTGACAGTCTGCGCTGGACATGCTCGAGATTTCCCAACATTCTGTTGCCTTATGCCATCTGCTACAGGAGGTCTGGAATAAAACATTGGCTTATCGGATTTTTCCGTAAAGATTTCTGTGTGAAAAAAGACGACATGTCCAGGGACACACAAACTCAGGAGTCCTATATACTTTGTGTTATTTCTTCCTTATCCATGGGGTGTGAATTTCTATTTGGAAGGATGCTATCTGGCATGGGAATCATGGCTGTTCTTGTGTTTGAAATGATGTCACATGAGCACTTCTGGGTTTAATTCTGAACACATCACAGTATCTTAAAACTTGGTCTTCTGGGACCAAATCCATGTTTCTTTCGTGATCTGTATGTGTCTGTACTCTGCCCAAAGTAGGCAAAGAACTGACAAAAAATCAATCTGCATAACTGTGCAGATGAGAAGTTTTTATGATCTTGCATTTTGATGTTTCACTGTGGCTTTACTGCATTTACATTTGTGTGCCTGATTGCAGAATCTCAGACACAGGGGTTAGTCAGAAGCTTAGGTGGATTTGAAAGGAGTTATTGATCTCTGGTAGCTATCTTATTCCACAACGGAGCCAAAAAGGCACCCAGAAGGGTGAAGAGGAGAGCTCATACAAGTATGAGCTGAGGTTATTTTTAAAAGGGTACTGAATTCAAACAAAGTGTGGAATTTCTTTGAGCATTGATTGGATTCAAGTTACAATGAAGTGGATTTAAAGAGCTACATCCATTATCTGATTTGTACCTACTGTATAAAATTTGCCCATAATTTGCTGCTGAAAAGACCTTCCAGAGATAAGTAGCATTGTTTCAGAAGGAAAGTAAAAGGTACATCATTTTGATGAGGCAATTTCTTATCTGCTTGTTAATGCCTGTCATCATACTATTTACGAATATAAAGTTATACAAATCTACTAGGCAAGTCTAGCCTACTGCTATAATTATTTAGAGGTAACCTGTTCCAGCTAAAGGGAAGAAAGATGAACCCCGTTTGTGTGTGTGTGTGTGTGAGATTAGAAATAAGGTTTTTTTGGTGCATAAGGCTGCAGGTTTTCACAGGAGTCATGTGAAAGCAACAGCAGGTTCTGATCCCTTAAGGTAATTCTGAGGCCCATGTTAGCCTATAAAACATAGGCTAAAGCTGAAAATAAAGTTTTATTTAACAGCTATCATTTCTGAGACTGCTGCTGACAAAGCCTGGCTTGTTAAAATGGGTCATTGTTTGTGAATCTATAATTAAAGTAATTCTGTGTCAGAAAGATTGGATGTGTTCCTGCTCACCCTTTTCTCAACACAATCCACCGCCGTCTTCCCAGTCCTTGCCCTTTTCTTCTTGCACACCCACACATGGTCATCAGGGCTTTCTGTTATATTTTGCATGACAGCTACAGACTCATGTCACCTCAGTCCCAATCTTTTCAGAAGAATATGTTTGTTTGATTGTGTGCTGTGGGGTTTTTTTGTTGTTTGTTTGGGTTTTTTCAGGTTTTGTTTAGTTTTGTTTGGGTTTTTGTTTGGTTGGTTGGTTTGGGTTTTTTTGTTTGTGTTTTGGGGAATGTGGAGGGCCAGGCAGTTATTTGGTGGTGTGGTATTTTGAAATCCCATTGTCTCACCTTACATAGGAAGGAGACTGTGCCAACTGAATGTTATGTAGGTTGGACACACTGAGTTTACAAGACCACTGAAGCTCTGTCATAGAATCAGAGGACTTGGAAGTACAGTATATAGGTTAAATTTATCTCCAAACAGAAGTATCATGCTGAAGACTGGATTGTACTAGGCTATAGTACTGTAGCTGTAGTGCTACAGACCTATATAGCCCACAAGAGAATACAGATGGCATTTATCTCAGCAGGAAAACTGGTCATTTTAAATAGTTACCCAGGTAAACTAATTCTGGGCATACTTAGGCAACAGATTAAGAGCATCCTGATGAGCATTTTACAGCCAGGAACCTGGTTATTGTGAGCAGTGTCTTTTATGATTTGTTAGTCATGTTAGTCATTAAATGACAATGAAATTATAAAATAGCTAAGTTTCTTCCTCATATCATAGCTGAATTGCATAAATGAATTGTGCTAGGCCACTCTGTCTGTGAGATACAAGGAATGGGCTCAATCCAGTGCCTCATGAAATGAATAGATGGACTCTGGCCCCAATGGACCTTTAATCAATCTCACCGTGCAGAGAGCTGAATGGTTAAAAGAGCTTGGTGATTCCTGATGTCTTACTCTTCTGTAATAAACGAATATTGTTTTATTTTGGGGAAAATAGAAGGCAAGGAAGGGAGGAGGCAGAGGACAATCTGATTTTACTGCATGAGAAAGGAAACAGAGGAAGGAGATAATAAAAAAAAGGTGCTGGCCAGAATAAACCTCCTTATACAAATCGTGCTGTTTGAATATCTACCACACATTTCAGTGAATCAAGCAACTTTAATTAATTACAGCCAGTTTTATACATGTTTTCAGAGTCTTTCAGAATTCTTCAGATAGTGTTTTGCTGATCAGTAATAAGGATTGTTAAAAAAACATTTGCTAAGTGTGTTATATTATATCCTGACATTTGTGTGCTGTTTTAAAAAATCATCCTGTCACAGAAGGACACTAATGACTTAACAACCTAAAGCTTTCCAGTTTGGGAAACCTTGATGTTTAATCTAGATAAATTTGCTTGTTTATATAGCTGTGTAAGCAATGTGTGCAGGAGAGTTATGGTCTTATGCAGCTATTAGCTCTACTTTACATAAATATTACATTTTATCAATGGACAAATGCATCACTTTATACAGCAAGGTATCACAGAAAGAAATTTAGAATTTTAATAAGAACTTTCTGCTGTATTTTTATGGCATATTGGATGTTTATAGTATATAGTATAATTTTTCATAAAGCTTCATGAGTCATTCTAGCAAATCATTGATTTCATACAAATAAAAAATTACCTGGCTTGGGAAATTTGAATTTTCTCAGCTATTACTAGTTTCTGTACTTTGAGGAAAACTGTTGCTGACTGGATATATCTCAAAATAGTATAAGTTCTGCTCTACATATGTCACTTGTGAACATATGCGATAAATGTGTTTTTAGAAGAGCTGATGATATGAGTGTTGAAATGTAGAATGTTTCTATGAACTTGATCATAGGAATAAAAAAATACAAAAAAGACCATAAGTGGAAGATGTGGCAGGGGAGAAGTTTTGCCTTAAAGTTTAAATTGTTAGTTGCCCTTGAGATCTGTGTCAGAACTTTTTCAATTTTAATTTAGAATACAAAATATTGATCAACAAATTTCACTACTGCATAATATACCTCTAGACATATTTATACACTTGAAGACATAGTAGACAATATTTTTCTTTGTGAGATGATAGTCTGAGAAAAGAGAAAAATTGGTTGGAGTGGATGAATTGCTTTTGCAGATAGTAAATTTATTAAAAATGCAGCTTAGTGAGGGAACAAAACTACCTTTGCATTTGGGTAAAGTTGGTGAATAGATAACCTTAAAATGAATGAAATAGATAGGAAGATTAAAAAAAAAAGTGAAAATTGTTTTGTTTGCATGTTTGCTGTATTAAACAATTTAATTTTTCATTTTGAAACTGTTTCAATATGAGAATGATTTTGTCTTTGATGAAATTGAATTTTTAAAAGGAAATGAAACAAAACTGTAAAACATGCACTCTTTGAGGCTGATGCCAAGCAGAAACTCTCTTTTATTGGTGAAGTAGAAAAGACGGGGAGGACTGGTAGAGTGCAGATAAGAAACACTTATGACTCTCACAACTTCACTTATATGTTGTTCTCTGTTATGCATGCAGCCTTAGTATAATATCCTGTAGAAGAAATTCTGGTTGTGTTACAGCTGTAGGAGTTCTGTCATGAACTTGAAAGGATCCATGTTTTCACTCTCAATCTTTATGTCCTTAGGAAGCATTTCTGTATTTATTAAATGTAGAGAGAAAAATTGAGAGTTAGAAAGGCAGAGACATGAGATTAAGAGTCTTTTTGAGATGGATGGATGAGGAGGATGTTTCTCAAAAACAATTAGACCTGAACATAAACCCTTTCCATTTCTCCTCTGTCCCTCCCTAGTACTGCTCCCTCTTGACTCATTCTTGTTCCTTAGTATTTTCCTGCAAGAGAAAACATTCAGTAAGTGTTCCAGTGAAAAGTGCCAAAAATATTCATGAAGTGTTGCATTTCTGCTGCTGCATCAAACACAATGTGAGGAAGTGGCCCACAGTATGTTATCTCTTTTTAATTACTCCATGCATTCCAATTCTTGGCCAGGTATTGAAAGGTAGTAACGTCCAATGGACTAGGCAAACTTTTCTAATACATTCTAGCAATGGGATATTACTTAGACAACATAAATCAACACATGCTCTTAGAAATGTCTTAAAATCTCTACTTGGGATTAATTTATTAATTTGTTCTCAGGGAAAAGCAGGTATTGAGCAGTTTTGAAATACACATTCAGTGATGAACCCAGCAATACTTCTGAGAACTTCTGCACCTGTTAGTTATTATTACAAATACTGTAAAAATTAATCTTTAAATGTTCACTAACTTTGTGCCATTTAAACAAAATAGTTCTTCCTGGGTTGATATTTATATACTTATGACTTAGTACTGTGTGTGAAAATAGGATACCAGGCTATCTGCACATATTTCACACAAAAATCCATGTTTCTTCATGCAAAAATGTTAGGAAAAAATTCAACAACAGATTTGAAATCCTTTAAAAAGTCTATGCATTTAGTATCAAACTCACATTATTTCTTCATCTCTACAAAACCTCTTTTTTTCTGCAGTTTTCTCCAACTGTGAATAGAATGCAGATTCAACATTGATTGTTTCTAAGTGGTTTCAATATTTTAAACAAAAAATATTTGCATTTGAAACCTTGATCTTTGTTCTCAAGACCTTAAAAATGCCAAGGAAAGCAGAGCTTCTCGTCATTTGTTTTCACCCACATGCATTAGTAACATTCCATTTCCAGAAAGTAATTTTGATTCAACCTCTTTTAATTGAAGAAACAAGCAATTTCTTCGGTAATTTTCATCATTTGCTAGTTGTGAATTAAGGGACTTGACAACCCACTATAATGGCTGGACAATCCTGGACATTTTTAAAAATGACGTGCCCTTGAAATGTCTTATTTTTGCATGTTTATAGTTTCAAGGATGAGGATGAAAATGGTAGAAAAGAAGTTAATAATATGCCATGCATATTATGCAGCTTTAAAGTGAACCATAGCATGACCTCCTCCATGAAGCCTAAATAGCTAGTGACTTTTTGGTTCTTAAAGAAAAACTTCCATCAGAAAAGAACATCTAGAAAAGAAAAAAGCCTTGGAAAAAATCCCATTTTTTCGTACAGCCTATTCAGCAGCAACCAGCTTCCTCTGGAAATAATCATGATCCAACACTGGCATTCCAAGCAGTTTTTTTCCACAGTGTAGTTAATGAAAAAAAACAATGCAAAATTTATTGCATTGCAGATGAAATTTTGGGAGATTCAAGTGATTTCCATATCTTTTTGAAAGTGATTAAAATTTTAAGATAAAATATGGATATATTCACAAACTGCAAGGACTTTTTGTTCTTATTCTGGCTAATCTAGCCAAGTGCAGAGTTTGACCCAGCTGAGTAGCTCTTATGTCTGATGATTCATTTAAAAATTGGTGAAGGATCAGGCTGTATACTTGATTAACATTATCTGTGAATTACAGAATTCCATTTGGTGCCTTCTGAGCAACGGCCATTCAGATCTCTGAATTTCCTTCACAAGCTCTTTGGTGATGCTCTCTTTCCTCCTTGGGATCTCTCTGCCAAAAAGCTCAGAGCCACCAATAACCTCCAGATTATTATTAAAGTTTATAGCACTGTCTTGTTTTTTCATCTCTATCAGTTCATCCTTGCTGGTTTTATTGAGTGAAGGTAGCTAGGTTTTGGTAGGGGGAGAGCTGCAGCTGCCTTTATAAGAAGCCATGAGCTGCCTCCAGCTTGGACACAGCCTATTTCAGATAGATCCAGCTGACTCCACGGTGAACTTAATACAGGATACAGCTGAGCCCATCAGTGATGCTGGTGATGCCTCTGTGAAAGCTTATTCAAGAAAGGGAAGAAAGTGCTGGAGGTAGAGATGAGAAGGGAACAAAAAGGAGTGAGAAACAGTAGAAGGAACACCAAGGTGAGAGGTGGAGGAGCTGCTCCATGGCAAAGCAGACATTCTTGAAGGGACTGCAGCCTGTGGAGGACCAGCAATGGAGCAGAGAAGAAGAGGAAGAAGGAGCAATGCAGACAAACTGCTATGGCCTTACCACAGTCCCTCTGCAGCCCTTGTTGTCTCACTGAAGGGACTGAATGTAACCTGCAGTGATAGCAAACAGGAAGAGTCTGAAGTCAAGATGAACCTGGGAAAGGAGGAGGGGTGTGTTTTCCCTAAGTGTTTTAATGTTTGTGGTGGTTTTTTTTTTCCTTATACCTGAGTAAGTACTCCAGTATTTACACAGATTAGCAATAACTTAAATTAAATTCCCAAATTGAGTCTGTTTTGCCCATGACAGTGATTGGGAAGTGATGTCCTTGTTTTTATTTCATCCTACAGGTCTTCTTGCTTTCTTATTAATCCTGTTTTTGTCCTCCCTGTCCTACTGGTGGAAGTGAGTGAGCAGCTGGGTGGGTGTTTGGCTGCCAGCTGAGGCTTACCCACAACACCAGTTCATCTGTCTCCATGGGCAACCTATCAGTACCAAAGTACCATGAGAAATTTGTAGCCACACACTTTCAAATGAGTATGGCCACATGTTTATGAATTAATAAGGGATCTCATACTGTCACATCAACATCCCTGGACAAGCTGAACTGAAGATCTTCCAGTGATCAAGCTTTGTTATTCAGAAATTCTGCAGAGACTGCTTGCTTACCTGACTACATTTGTTACCCCCATCTAAAAACTGGCCTAAGCCAAATAAAGTTCTTCCTGAAGGAACTTGCCAGCGTCCTGGTCTTCTTGCTCTTGGTCCATATCTTCTGCTCCTCAGAGTGCCCAATTTAATTTCTCTTTTAGTGGTTATCAATGGCTGTCAGTTTGTTTTCCTTTAAAACCACACCTAAATTAGCTCATTGTGTCTTTCCTGGATGGCACATGTTACAATTGTCCTTCCTTCCACCATCAATGAGAAGCCATGACTGTTGCACAAAACTCTTATCGGAGTTGATGCCACCAAAATCATTCTGGTTAAGATTTCTTAATGTCTTAGCAGTTGTCTTAGACATGAAGATCTGACTCTTATTTTCAGTCAATGTCATTTACTTAAGATTTGTCTCATATTTGTTTTTAGTTTTGGATTCCATTAACAGATGAAGAAGTAGAAGAAGAAAAATGCCATGTTTTTTTCTGCAGACAAAGGTATGTCAATTATTGCATGATGTGATGCGCCTTTGTTGTCATGCCTGTGGGAATGGGAAGCCCTACAGAACATGTTTTATGATTTCCAGTGTCTCCTAGTAGAAGGGAATTAACTCTTTAATATTGTCATTGAAGATAATTAGCTGTTGACAAAGTAAAGGTAAAACAAGAAATGTGACCGTTCAGCTAAGGAAGGTCTAATTTCTCTCATTTCTTGTGATCTCAATTTGCACATTCTCTAGCCTTTAAAATTCCAAATTTGAATTTCTAAAGTAAAATAAGGGAGAATCACTTCAGAAGTTCATTCTAACTTTCTAAATAGGTTTAAAAAAAAAAAAAAAATAAGTAAAGCCTGAGTAAAACTGAGTAATGCTCATTTATTTTTCTTTAGTTGGTCATCCCTTATACCTGATTTTGTGATTGACACTTGCATGTGTACAAAAGGAATGAGTAGGAAACAAAACATTTCCAATCCCTCACAAACTTCCTGGACAATCTTCCTCCCAGCATAGAGTACACAGCAACAAACCAGTGTAAATGAAGTTCTGGTTAGATCTGGGTTCAGCTTCCAAAACAAATTCTGAAGTATAATCTTTTTCTAGTACACTTTTGAAGGTCACAGGAGAAGATGATCTTAAAAGTGTAAAACTAGATCTAGTTGGAGTTAGGCACAGGTTTCTAGTCTCTAATGGAGGAAACTGAAAAGGGAGTGACGTTTAATTATGTGTAATGCATAGGAATGAGGTATTTTGCAATGGCTGTCCAATGACTATCACTCTTTCTTTACTGTTACTTACTGATAGTCTTTCTCTCCTTTACAGTGTTCACAGTGACACTGCAGTTCCACCTAATAAGCAGCCACACTGAGATGGGATGGTCTAATTTGCTGTTTTCATTGAATCAGATTCTAGAAATTGAACAAAATTATTTTTCTTCACTCACATTCTTTTCTCACTTCTTTTCCTCTTTTCCTCCTTTTTTTTTTTGAAAATAGGCAGCATCACGCCAAGTAGAACATGGTTTTAAAAAGATTATTCTAGAAGTACTGAAATAGTTCTATCTTGCCGTTTTTATTAAATTTCAAACTTTCAGTTTGAAAGACCTTTAGTACAAGATAGAATTATGTCTGAAGATGCCTTCTCTCCTAAAGAATACCCAATTGCTGAACAAAATATACTATTCACAACTGATCTCTTGCAATTGCCATAATTATCTCCTATGTTCTGTTCATCCACTATCACTCAATACTGAATTAATAATGTTTGAAACTTTTTTTGATTTTTTTTTTTAATATATTCCTGAAATGATAGATCCATGAATCTTAGATAATCTGGAGTTTTATTATGCATCCTAGAAGTAGCATCTATTACTTAGAAAACATATCCTCTCCCCTCTCCCCTCTCGCTGAAATATCTAATACATTTAATTGTTTTAAATGTGGTGAGGATAGATAAGAGGCAGAGCCTGTGGATTTCACACATATACCAGTATGTTACATTGTCTAGTGCCCAGGAATTTCAGTGAGAGTACAGGTATCATCTTACATACAAACATACTCTAAAATAACTTTTTATTTTGCTAGTGAAGTTACCTCTAAGACCTTATGATGCTTGTAAATCTTAATAATGATGACCTCAGAGACATTATTAGTAGATCCCAGGTCATGAATTTTACAAAGCTACCCATCAAGTAGCTGCTTTGTTACACAGCTTCAGGATTTGAGAGAAAAGGAATGAACTGCATGTTGTGACTAAAGACAGCTAATTAAGAGATCATAAAACTCTCTAAAATGTAAAAAAACCCCTATAAGCAAGGATGTTGAAGGAAGTTTTAATTTCTCATAAATTTTCTTTACACAATATAGGAGGCAATAATCATCTTGTCTGGGGGGAAAAAAAAAAAAAGGGAAGTTTTCCTAAAAAATAGATTGTAATGGTGCTTGAAACCTTTGATGAATTGAAGGCTGCTGGGAATCAACTTTACTGGATCTGTAGATTCCTGCGTCTAGCTTATCTGATGATTGACAGTCATATTGATGAAAAGACTTCATGACTCATGCATGATTGACAGCCAGCTGTCAGGAGAAAATAAAGCATAACTTTTTTGGAGTCACACGACAAAAAACCCAATTGGGTTTGGCCCATTGCCATTAATTTCAGTCAGTGATTCTGTTTATTTCCCATTTAGAAAGACTGAAACATACTTGTGAAGTCTGAAAGCCCAGTTCAAACAACACCCAGGCAAAGCCCTTGATTTCCTGGGTGGCCTTTCATCTTTGCAATATAAGATAACAAACTAGAATGAAGATTGGAGGAGCAAGCAAGCAAGAAGAAACTCAAGCTGCTAAGCAATAAATTGATGTGTGTAACAGAGCCCAGTGTTTGTACTTAGTAGGATATAGATACGTGTGTCAGCCTGAATCAACAGTGACTGAAAACTGCTACCACATGTAACTCTGTTATGTTTCTACTCTACAGGTTGGGAAAAGAAAAAGCCAATAAGCAGATGTCCTTCCCTGACCATCAGGACTGGGGTGCCTTTGGATGCCTGCATTCGCTGCTGAACCCATCAAAGAGTTCATAGTGACTCTGATTAAAAATGTTGTTATACTTTGCTGTTCTCCTTTTCAACTCTACCAGCTCCATGGGTAGAGGACTGTCAGTACATTTAGCAACTTTAATGATCAGTAAAGGTAAAGAAAGACAGAGGTGAGAGGTGGGAACAGTGGAGTTGAGTGGTGGTCAGGGAGGGAGAAAACTGGTCCTTAAGGTTTGACACATTTATTTTACTTGATTAATTCTGTACAAATGTGAATGAGATTTTTTAATGGAAGTTAGTAGGATGTTTTTCTCTTTGCTGAGCTTATTTTCTCTCAGTGAATAATTTGGAACGCCTGTTTTGAATTTAATGCAAAAGTCATAGAACTACACATTAATCAGACATCTAGATCAAATAGGGCTTGAGTTATAGTGCATTAATCTGTTCTGGATAAATCTTGAATAGTGTGATTGAGAAATTCAATTAAAAATATTTATTCAGTTTGGGTAATATGTCTTGATCTCTGTGAAACCACAGAACTCATGAGAATTGAAAGAATCCGTACCAAGAATCTACTCTGGAAAAGAGGTACAGATGGGTGATTAAATGGACTTCTGCTCTTCTGCATTAAATGGAGTGTCACAGGATTCAGGTCTCTCACCTCAACTTGAAAATAAGACTAGATATTGGCCTGTGTTTTGGGGTTACACCTAAGGGGTTTCAGATATTAGCTGCCATCTTTCTGTTTCCATATTGCTATTTGAAAGAATATCTTATATACAAGCACAGTAAGTAATTAAACCCTCTCTTATTTGTATTATACATGTGAACTCATAAACGCACTGAAAAACTCGGACTGTGGTTTCTGTTTGCCCTCCTCTCTGCATGCTCATTTCTCTCAGTGCAAAAATGAGCACTACCTGGATCCAAAGCAGGATAGTCTTTCACAGCAACATAAATGACTACACCAGTGATGAAAACAAAGACATATTTGAACTTAAAGGCCATTAATTTAAATCTTACTTCATTCAGGGTGTGTTGTGTGTGGTGCAGGTTTTTTTGTGTGCAGATATCAGAGATGAAAATTTTCTCGGTGGCATGTACTTACTCTATTCACTTTCAGAGTCACTAGCTAGTTTCATCCTTTCAGCTGGGAATGGTCAACTTGTTTTTCAAATAAATCTTTCATCTTTTTGACTCCAGTCCACTCTGTCTTGAAAATCTTACATCCTTTATTTATAGATATAGTGAGCAGTAAATAAAGAGAACATCCTGTGATTTTGTACTATAAACAAAAAAAGAAAAATAAAGGAGAAAACTTCAAGGTGGGTAAGTCTGTGATTTTTGGAGGAAAACTTTCTTTGGATTTCATTTGTAAGCGGAAAAGTATCCAGACAAAAACAAGTTTTATGGAAGCAGTCTGTTCACAGATAACAGAATTTATGCAAAGGAAGTTCAGAAATGCATAATAAATAGTTTCTTCTGAGTTTTCAGCCATCTTCCGTCATATAGAGAAGACCTGGAGACTTCTTATTTATAGACTTTAAAGAAGAATATAAATCTCTAAAAAATGGAGTTGTGAAAGAAAGGAGGTGGAAAAACAGTCCCAAAAATGTATTCATGAACACAAAAAAAAGGTAAAAATGAGTTTGTAATTTACTGCAGCTCAGAGGGAGCAATAACTAATACACTGGAAATTTACCCATTTTATGCATCTATTTTGCTTGCTTTACTACTCTGCTGTTCATAAAAAAAGCATTTATTTCAGCAACTGTCATGTCACTTGGCATTTATGTGATCTCTGAGCTATGTGTGAAAATGCACTTTTTTTTCCCAGTTCCAATTTTTATTGAAAAGTTATTTATTTTACAAATTTGTATCAAGGTGATTTGTTCTCCTGTCTAACTAGTTTTACTATCCTACTTTTATTATGTTCATTCTTATCACTTGGGAATGAGAGTCATAAGTCATTTGGTTTTGTTTTTCACACCCTGGTTCCTACTGTTGTAGTTGCATTTCATACTCTGTGCCGTGCTGTCTTAATTCCACCTAGCTATTAACTGGGAGATTAAAAAGCATACTTTCTTATTCTTAGGCATTTTCTTACGCTGCACTTATGAGGCACTTTGGGTTGGCCAGTACCTTTTGCACTCAGCTGTGTCTTTTGAGTATTTACTCCATAGTTTCTCTTTGCTGTGGTTCATATCTCTCGCCTATGTCCTGCAGACCTCCACCCGGGGGTTAGAGCTGCTCTGTGACTGGCACCATTCACATCTACAATGGGAACCTCCCCTGTCTTGTACAGTTTCCAGGGTGGGGTGAGAGGCATCAGATGCATAGAAGAACTAGACAAGGGAAAGAGAAGGTAATCACTCCCTGATTAAGCACTCTCTGAGCTAACATCCCTGGATGTCTGTTCTGGCTGTTGCAGAGACATGCCCTTATGCCGTATCTCTCCTTTGAAATATCACTGTTTTGGAGGTTCTCCAGTAATCACCTAGAGGGAGTGAAGCTTATTAGATAATCTCCTGAGAGGCTCACTGTACTTTCCAGGAGGCGTTTTGTTCCTAGCTCCACCTCCAAAGATACCATCCAAAAGGGAACTAGAAGATTAATTAACTACATCAAATGTTTAAAATTTAAAAGTAGAAACAATTTAAAAGCAGCTGAAGAGAGAGTTTGAATTTGCTCAGCTGCAGTGTTCTTTTAACGAACCTGACTTCCTAGCAAAGAATCCCACACACATTTACTCAAGTATGAAATGAACCTGCAGGTGAAATTGTTTATCTGCTCTTTTGTTGTTGCTGTCAGTATAAATGGCCTTGCTTCTTTAAGAAGATTGGCATAAAATGGAGGCTGTTTATTTCTAATCACAAACTTTACCTGTGACAAGGCCATATCACTTCTTCTTGGTCTAAACTGATCACAGAATAAGTGTCTGCTCAATGGCCATTGATGGGAAAATCTCGTCTGTTGCCTTGGCAGTTTCAGTATATTTAGAAGCTGAGAACCCAGATGTGAGCTCGCCTTGTACTTGTTTATGACTAACACAATACACAGGGCCACTCAGTCCTGTAAAATATTCAAGGCTTTTTCCTTGCTTGAGATAATTTAGGTGCAGTGCCTTTCTTGGCCTCCACACTTCATGCTGACACTGTATAGAATTTATAGGGAATGGGTAATGGTGGAATGAAACCTAATTTTCTGAAAATGAGTCAGAATCGCTATCTTCTGAGCATTAGTTGTGAGACAAAGAGGACTGGCTGCTGCAGCAAGGATACCACACCTGTGCCACAGGTATTTTTCCAACTGCATTCTTGTTCCCATGGAAAAGCCTTTTGCATTCACCTGTGGTAGGGTGTCAGATGTCTGCAAAACAAACAGCAACTGCATTACTTTCTGCGCTATAAGAGCAACCTGGTCACTGGCCCATAAAATAATAACTGGAGAGCTAAACCAAATCATCAGAGAGATCTGCTCATTTGAGAAACATTCATAAAAGCTTTGTTTCTACTCACGTGCAACAGATCCTCTGATCCTGAAGGGGATCCCAAGCTTAAACATGATTCCCAGATAATAAGTCGTGTTTGCTTTACAGGTAATGTCATTTTTGTTCAGACACACCATTGCAAACAGCGCTACCAGTTAATAGTTCTCCCTTGAGTCAGAATTTAGAGGAAAAAACCAGAGTGCTGCTGACAAAAACGTAAAAACACAGCCTCTGCTATCTCTGAACATTGCATTATTAAGCCTGGTATTCTGTATCTAGCAGTAGCTAGTGCCTCATGCTTCAGAGGAAAGGCAAACCCCACAATTTGTGCAAAGCCATAAAATAGGGGAAGTATTCCTTACTGAGCCTGCAGCCATCAGTTTATTCCCTGAAGCATGAGATTTGATTATGTTTGTTTCTTGGTGAGAAGAGCTGTGAGTATTTAAGCTTTTCAGGCTGAAGATCATGCATTAGATTAACCTGGAGGAATCTGAGGCCCATGTAGAACAGATTGTGGAATTCCCTTGGCAGAAATGAGCAAAGCAGCCATTACTAACATGCTGTCATATTGCTAACTGGAGCTGAATGACAAATTCATAGGAAATTTTGCTTCTATTTCTGCTCTTGAGCTATCAGTGAGAAGCTTGTGTTTTTTTTCTGGGTGTAAGTAGCAACCTTATTTCCCACATAGTTTCTGAGTTTGTGTTCTGTTTGCAAACAGCGCAATCTGGTATGAGCAGTAGCTGGAACTAAAGAGCTGGGTCACATAGCATTGTTTGCTGTGGACTGCATGCAACAGCTGCAAAGCAACTGGTTTGGCTCTGTTCATTCTTTTGTACCTACCTTTGACTCATCTGCCTCTTTTCCATTCTAGGCAGTACAAAGGAGTACTTTCATTTGATTAGTGTGTGGTTTTGTTTGTGTGTTTGTTTTTTTAATTGCTTTTGTCTGTTTGTTTGCTCTGGATCTATGTCATATTTGCCAAGGAAACCAAAGCAGACAGTACCTAGGGCTCCAGCCACACATAGTTTGGGGCCAGTCTAAGCTTTGTGAGGAAGATTCATCTAAAGAAGGTAGATGGGAAAAAAAGAAAAAAAAAATCATTATTTGAACTGTTATCCTGAGGCTTGTGAGCAACCTCACAAAGGTCAAAGAAACTGCGAGGATATTTGGATTGGCACCAAAGATGAATTCAGGTATTGCCAGGCCCAGGAGTGGGAAGAACACAGAGATCTTTTAAAATGCTCCTCCACTACCCTTCGCTCTTGGCTTGTGGCACTAATAGGCTACTGCACAGTGCACATTCTTCAGTCATGCTGCAGTATCCAGCTGGGCTTGTTTATGGACTGTCGGCAGCCGATTATTCTTATATTCAGTCCAGACACCAAACCTGCTACTCCAGCCACCTATCAAACCCCTGGCAGTTCAGCAGAGAATGTGCTAAGAGAGAAGCTGAGTGCCCTTGTAGTAGCATTATCCTGGTTAACTCACTCTTCAGTGCTTCAGAGAGTCAGAAAATCAAAGTCCAACTTAAAACCTTGCTATGAGCAAAAGCTTCTTTCCCACCTCCTTCAGTTTTGGACAAAAAAATGCATTTTTGCTTTCATAGAGTTCTTTGTGCTGTGAAAGACAAGAGGTCCTGCAGTATCTTCTTCAAAAGTGGTAAAGGTCTTTTAGCTTCCAGCGGGAGTTAAGGGCAGTGAATGGTTCTTGATACCTCCCAGGATTAGATTTCTTGACAACCCTTACATTGCTTCCCCTGTTCTGACAGTAATAGCTTCATGATTGAATAATAAAGAATTGGCAGCACCGACTGACACTTGCAGGAGTTAAGTCTCAAAGCCCTGCTAATACAAAGTAGCTGTATTGTCTTGTGGGTGTAGTTTAGGCTCTGCTTTGACCTACAGCAAGAACCTTCAGATGGTGGGCCATCCATTCTTCCAATTGGAAGCAGGTCCAGGTATTGCCTCCAAACCATCTCCACTCACCACCACAGGTCCTGCTGTGTTCTCCTAGCTGCCTAGGAAGGGATGCTGACTGCATGGGACTGAGGTGGTGGGACAGGGTTGAGGAACACCTAGTTCTAGAGATGTGGTCTCAGAGCCCTGCTTATAGCAATGGTAGGTGGACCTGGCTTGTTGCCTGGGACTGATGATCCTTCACCTGCCATCTCACATTTCTCTGGTAGTCATCGGATAGCTGGTGGAGTCTGTCACCATCACCTGACCTACTCTGCTCACCTTGCTCAGGTACAATGCCCTGGTCAGAGAGGTCATATCCTTCTAGGATGCACAGTATGGATTTTAATCCTGTAGTATGGACCCAAAATAGCCTTGAACGACCTAGAAAGAAACACATCTTTCAGTCTCACTTGCAAAATGCAATCAATATTTCTGATTTCAGGGGTATTGCACATCGAGAGAGAAAATAATAAGTGAAAATGTATTTTTTCCAAGTCATAAATCATGATATTTCCCGTCTTACATTTACTCCATTTTTTGGCATCACATGACCGACTTGTTCATCAGCCAGTTTTTTATGTTCTTGCAAACACTGAAAGAACTTGTGTATGTATTGATTTGGATCAGAGCTTGTATTAAAAAAAAAAGTGTATGAAAATTGGGTTAATAAAAAAACTTCTACAAAAAGTAATTTTTTGCTCTCTAAACAGTGCAATTTATTATCAAAGATATCCATAAAAAGTCAGATTGTGGCAAAAAGCCAAGTTTTTTTACAGGTGATTCCTGCTTTCCAAAGGCATGCCATCTTCCATTTCTTAAAAGCTAAACCCTGTATTCCAGTGCTATGTATGAACTCATATTAAGTTGTAAGATGCAGGGTAGTCCTTTCATGTCCATTTTCAGCCAGAAACTATTCCAAAACATTTTCAGGCCACCAGCACAGTTGAATTCAATTTTTGAGTGCAGAAGATTTTTGTTTTCTTGGAGCAGGGATGGGAGCTGGGTGGTGTTCTCCTTACAGGCTGCCATTTTCCTACCACCTTTCAGTGGTAAGATTGCTTGCCAGCTTGCAGTGTAAAATTGCAAAAAATGGGTAACATTTCCCAGTGCAGCTGGACCTTCTAAACTTTAAACTTTATTTAAATTTACAAGAACCATAGAGGAGTATTAGATCATAAATGACATCTTCTAGATCACTGCTTGGGTCTCTTCCTCTTCTCTTTTCTAGCCACTCAGCAGAATGCACATTGAATAGTCAACTGGGATCACATTTTCAAGGTGTCTTTTAAAACTTTTTTTTTTTTTAAGCTTAAGGGTTTTAAGCTTTAATTGTTCTTCTGCTTATTTGTTGCCAGAGCTGTTCTCTCTTTACACTGTGATCTGTCCCAAATTCAAACCAAAACAACAAGTCAGCATTTTGACAGAAGAGACACTGATGGATTTTTCACATGCGGTATTCTCAGAATTCAGGTATGTCTTTCACATGACATTCTTTGCTACTGAAATTATAGAGAATAGCTTTATTGTTTCAATCTGAAATAAAAAAAGAATGACCGCAGTACCTCGATGTCTGTTTAGATAGAGGGATTTAACATTTCTGCCTTGAAATCCTGTGTATTATGACAGTACTGGCATTGCCATAGCTTATTCTTCTCAGGGTTTCTGTGTAACAAAGCATTTATGATGAAATGTATGTTGAAAATATAAAGCATTAAAATATAGGAGAATATAACTTTAGCACAGGCTTCCTGTACTACCAGAAAGTCATTCCTAATACATGATGCAAATTCTTGCTCTCATGATGTTTTAGTCTCATGGGATATCAGGCAGATACAAAGTAACACTGAGCCTTGCAGTCAGTATACTTCTTAACCACTTACTAATACAATACATTGAGGTATTTTATGCATTAGTTTCTTCATTGATCAAAAGAACGTATGGGTTAAGGGATCCCTGCTCACAGGAAACCATTTGGGTTTGCCTGTGTTTGGAGAGACCTGAGAGATGATCAAGCTTAGCCATTCTGAGTGCATCTAGTAGTTTAGTGTTGTATATGTGTTTCGTTTTTTTTAGCTGAAAAGGAGATACTGATTGCAGGAGCACCTTAAGCCAGTGTTGCCATTAAAATCTTCACCTTGCAACACTATAGCTTCTCAAGCACTCATTCCCCTCTCCTCAATGTATCACATTTCTGTCATAACTGTTAAATATTGGATGGAGAATATGCTTCTTATTATCAACTCCGATTTCTTTCTCCAAGGAGCCAGCTTTTCTTGTTGCACTACTGTACTTTAGCAAGGAAACACGAGTCATCAAAATCTCGCTTTAATTTGTTGAATTGTAGTTTGGAAACTGAAGAAGCAGAGCCCAGTAAACATTTTCAGAAGATATAATAATAGTGTACTGATGCCTCTGACCTGAGTAGCTAGTCAGTAGCTGGGATTTTGTCAACTTGTTCTTCTTGGGAAGAGAAAGTGATAATACAAGCTGGGAATTTTTCTTGGTTCTGATTACTTACAAAGGAGCCTAATTGCTTCATCCATTTAGGTTGAATGAAAGGTGCTGAACATTTTCCAAAGCTTTAACAAGATCTGTGATTTTCTGCAGATGAGAGCCAAGGTCGAAGGCAGCCTTCAGCACCTTCCTACGCAGAAACCCACGAGGGGCTGGCCAGGAGGGGCAGTAATACACACAGAGGAGATTAAAAATGACTCTAACCTCAGCCCTAGGTGTCTTTAGCAAAAAAACCTCCTGAATAGAAGGGTACTGATGATTAAAGCTATATGAGAGAAAGATTTGCTCTATAATTTCTTAGTTTAAGAAGAGCAAAAGTTAAATTATTTTCCATAATTCCTGTATTTGGATTAATGGGCCTTAAGAAGAAATTAAATATCACAGGATTTTAAACACTTCATGGAAGGTGGATAATAACATAGAAGTTTCTTTCCCCTAACAATGAATTTAAAAAATAAATATTATACTTGCAGGTGACCTTCACTTCTGTAATTTTTACTTGTCAACACTGACATTTTTAAAACAGCCATTTATGAACCAGATGCTTATATAGGATCAAATCTGGAAATTCAACCTTTTTCAGGAATGCATATGGCATAAATTCACTTCCTACTGATATGGGGGGTTGTACTGCATATTTATGGCTAAACATATGCTCAAGAATTTTCCTGAATGTGCATGTATACAGAACCACACACAATTTGCCACTTTAGATTTCATGTAAAAAACAAAATGTACCATATTAATGTAATATTATTAGCTGAAATGAAGCTCATGCTACTTTAGAAATGTGTGGTGGATTTTTGTTTGTTTGTTGCTTGTTTTGTTTGTTCTTTATTTATTTACTTATTACAGTGAAGAAGATTTTAAGTAGGGCTTACAAAAACAACCATGTTGCAAATTATTCTAAAGAAATGTTTAAAAAGCCATCTTGATTCTCTTCTGTGCCTGTGTTAAATATTTCATTTTAAATAGCATCAGACACCTAGAATCACTTTGATGATAATCACAGCAGAATCAGTGATTGGAGCACGTGATTCACAACCACCATCTCTCCTTTCAAAAATCTAGTTTCAGTCTCCAGACAATCTTGATCTTTCCTGGTTCTACCCATGGGGTCATTGTACCACTCAGCAATACTGACTCACAAAACCTTCCTAGATTTGAATTCCATTGGCTTCTCTGAGTTTCTAGTCAAGAAAATATGTTGATGGTGCCCTTAGTACAAAATTAATACAAAGTAGAGTTAATTCTGTCTTAGGAGCATTTTACACTTATTTTGCAGTTATTCAAAATGTCTAGAGAAAGTTTAGGACCATGACTAAGCTGGATTGTGCTTTTCCTGGAAGGAATAAATTACAGAAACATTTTTCTTAATGCGTATTGAGGTACTGAAATATTTTGTGAAACAGATCACCCTCAAAACTGAAGGGAAGGATATTATTAACATCTGTATGACTCATACATAAACAATAGAACAGAACTGAATTTTGCCCAAGTAAATATTGCCACCACCTTCCTTTACAGTCGTGAGTAGTTAAGTCTATTATGTGGTTTAAGTCCAGCCAGCAAGTAACCACCATGTAGCATCTCGCTCAGCACCCCACTCCCCCACACCGGTGGGGTAAAAGTGAGAAAACTTGTGGGTTGAGATAAAGGCAATTTAACAGGTAAAGAAAAAGCCGCACACACAAGCAAAACAAAACAAGGAATTAATTCACCACTTCTCATCAGAAGGCAGGTGTTCAGCCATCTCCAGGACAGCAGGGCTCCACCACGCCAACAGTTACTTGGGAAGACAAAGATAATTCCAAATGTCCCCCCATTCCTTCTTCTTACCCCAGCTTTATATACTGAACATGACATGATTTGGTATGGAATTTGCCTTTGGTCAGTTGGGGTCAGCTGTCCCACCCATGTCCCCTCCTGACTTCTTGCCCACCCCCAGCCTAATCACTGGTGGGCTGGTGGGAGAAGCAGAAAAGGCCTTGACTCTGTGCAAGCCCTGCTCAGCAATAACTAAAACATCCCTGTGTTATCAACACACACAAACACGAAAGCAGGGTTTTTTCCCAGCTTATAGTGCTGTTTTCTAGCTGAGGTATAAAGAAACACAAAAATAAGACCATAGCAAAAAAACCTAAATGAATTCCTTCTGCAAGCATTTGCTACAGAAAAGCTCAGTGGAGGTTTCCACATTGAAACTCTTCTTCACAGGAGCTGAATTTAAGGAATTGTTCCAAATTGAAGTTTCAGTAGAAGAGTCTTAAGTGCAAATTGAGAAAATGGATGATAAACTGCAGGGCCAGATAGTTTTTCCTGAAGAGCTCTAAGCATACTGAAATTAGAATTTTCCAAAGTTATCATCATGGTATAACTTGATTTGAGGATTAGAATTGGCAAATGTAAGATTTTTTTTTTTAATAGGATACTTCTAACTCTGTATAAGATCTGTTTCCACACAGGACAATTTTTGAATTTATAAAACAAATTGTAGCAGAAAGCAGAGAAAATAGAAAACACACAGAGAAATAATAGAATTGAGAACAAGTTTGGGTGTGGTGGTTTTTTTGGGGTTTTTTTGTTTTTTTTTTTTTCTAAAAAGAAGTCGCTTATTCATGAACCCTAGCATTACTAGATATAGGAACTTAGTTAAAGGGGAGGAAATCAGAAGATCTGGATTTAAACTAATTTTTTAATGCAGCAAAGACTTAAGGAAATTAAGCTGTAAGGAGACAAGAGAGGCTGTCCCCTTCTGGGTTAAAAATTGGGTAATGAACAAGGGAAAACAATACAAGTGGTGAATTCACAGTTCAGGGAGATTGCAAGGGCTCTCAAAATCCATTGTTGGAGCCTTCACTGTTTGCTGTATTCACAAATTAACTGGAAAAGTTATTTAATAGTGAAATGGGAAAGAAATGGGAGAGAAGAACCCAGAAAAATGTATTAAACAACTTTTAACATACTATGTGGTATACCCACATTGTGATCTATGTATTTCTTATTATCATAACACCTGAACATGGGTACTGCTAACCCAGAAAAGATTAAAAAAAATAAAGGTTGGAAAATGTGATCAGAAGCATGGAGCAAGGAAAGACTAAACAGACTGAAATTTTTTGGCTTTGAAATGGGATTAACAGCATGGAGAAGGTGAAGGTATTCAGAAGATGGCAATGTATGAAATTATCAGATAGTAGGCTTATTGGAAACAAGCAGAAAAGGAGGGGTTTTCCACATAAAACATCATTTAACAGACAAAATCAAAGTTTTGGATATTGAACATTTACAAGCGCTCAGAAAAGAACAAAACAAATTCACAATGGCTTTTTAAAAGTCTAGATTGCATCTGGATTGAATCTTTGGATCAGAGATATCTGAAACCACACACTGCTGGATGGTGGGATGACACAACAGGGAATGTCCAATGTGTGGTTGTCTAGTACTGCTTTTTGGTAAACCTGTGTCTCTGGTCAGTGAATATTATATCTGGCCACATATAGCTATTTTTATACTTTTAGCCTACTGTTTCTCAGGGGATAATTTTATCTAGTCAGGTTGTACATGGTAATACATTTTGTCTTGATAAAAGATGGAACAAGTTTTAAGAAATCACTTTAATGACATATGAACAATTGTGATATTCCTACCTATAACAATTACCCTTGATGAATATCTATTAAAGCTGCCTTTTAAGTTACGACCCAGTTTGTAAAATTTTTAATGTGAAGTTCTATCTGTCCTCAGGTCAAGGTCTTCTTTAATTATTTACATTAAATGTGGGAACTTTTCATCAATGTCATCTTTTTCTCCTGATCACTGCCATCTCAATTTGATCTCACAAAATGAATTTGTGGCATTTATGTTATATCAAATGGTAGTGGAGTGTGAAATCTAGGCAAGTATATTTCATGGCATTTCTTTTACCTTCTATTGTTTTAATGAACTCCTTTAGGAAGTCCAGATGCCTGTTGTGTATATATATGTATAAAGACTTTCCGTATTGCAGTTGACCTTCTAATGCTGCTTTCTCTTTTACAAGCATTCTCAGCTGAGCAGTCACACTACGTGAAAGGTATAGAATTTTTATTTTTGCATTTTCAAATTGTATAATCTTACATTAATTTAGGAGACATTCAAAGGGGGTCATGTGGACTTTGCAGTCTTCTTAGCTGTAGATCTACTTTAGGTACAAAATATTCCATTCAAACTCCAGTTTTTGCATAAGCCTGCTGTATGAGGTAGATTTATGTGCCTCAGCTTCCTGCGTAGTTTGTAGGAAATGGAATCTAAATTTCATGCTAAAATTCCTGGTATGCAGAACTTCAGTAACAGGATCATTTGCCACTAGCTTGAATGGAAAATTAAAAAAAAAATTACAAAATAGCAAATACCTAAATACAGAATAAAATAATTAAAAAGCATCTTGAAATATAACAACATGCATTTGAACAATTTGTGGTAATGAACTTATTTTAAGAAGAATAAGAATCTGTTAACAAATAGCTTAGAAAATAGGGAAATCCCTCACATGTGGCAGTTTAGCTGTTCCCTATGGATAGGTTGCTGAACTCTAATACATAGATTAGTATATTCTGTCTAAAAACATTATTGATTCCAGTCACATTCAGGGTGATTATTTTAACCATTAATCCTGAGCATGAGAAGTTTGTAAGTTATAAATAAAAGTAAATTGAAACAGAGAAGATGTGCAAGAAAGTCTGCCTAGGGAGATATGGAGAAGATGATACAATTACTATTATGGATGATGGGAGGTGGCTGTATCTGTAATATTTCTGTCACCATAATGAGACTGGAAAAAAAAAAATAAGCAGCTATTCAATCTTGGTAAATATAAAAGCTAACAATCCTGTAAGGAAAAACAGCAGGAAACCCTTGCAGTAAGCATGTGTATGAATTTAGGAAATTAGGGTTTCTTCAGGAAATAATGGGCATCTGACAAATTAATGCCTAAAATGCGAGGACTGTGGCTTACAGAAAGGAATGGGTTTGTCTTGGACATGCCGGTAGCCCTATCATGAGGCTTCGTGCCACTTTTGCAAATGCACCTCACTCATTTGCAGGGAAGTTTTTAAGTTTTGATAATATGTAGCCTACCATATTCAAATAAACCAGTGCACTGATGAGGCTTTCTCTTAATGGAACAAGCTTTAAACTGTGGTAGCACAACTGCTGCTATATGAACACCCTCTCCATTGAGGTTGGAAGCCCCTGAGAGAAGTGATGAGCCAGACCATTACCTGATGCTAAATTATCCTCTGATCACTCATCACAAGGGTTCTGAGTTGCATCATTTGAACTCCATATCATAGGATTTCTAGCAGAAAAAGTTAGATTTGTAAACTTTGAAAAACCTTAGACTGACTTGAGCAAGGGCTAGAAAAAAGCTGTTGCTTCCCAGGTGAGAGCAAGGAAAGATCTTTGTAAGATGAATTGCCCAGACCTGTAAATCCAGGTTTTGCAAAGGTATTTCCCTGCAGTGCAGACCAAGGAAAGAACAACAAAGATTGTTTGACACAGCAGCCACAGCTTTCTTATTAATGATTAATTTATATATCTCTTAGTTCATATACGTGTTTTTATGCATCCTGTTTTGAGTCCTATATAAGCTTAGTGGCCTAGCTCAGAGCTTTGAATTTTATGAGACATAGAGACAGCATAAGCTGAGATCTGAAATAAGCAAGTTTTTCTATAGATCTAGGTTTTGATCAAAGTGACCTAATGGAGGTAACAAAGGAAAGTACGTATGCAGAAGGTCTTGTACATAGCATCTTATCTAAAAGAGAAGCTGCTTGTTTCTTCTCAGAGATGTGTCTGCTGAGAAGATGAAAAACACCAGAGAAAAGCCTGCTCTGTAACTCGGTCTCTTAAATCAGACTGACACCTTTAGAAAAGTGTTGCAAGCAGTGAACACATGTGATGAACCAGACCATTGTTATTCTTTTGTTTAACACTGGTAAGCAAAGGAGTGTCCTTCCACATATGAACACAACTTTTTTCTCTCCAAATATGTTGACTTCATATTTTCCAGTGATGACATGTTCAAGGCTTACTATGACTAAGTAGAGTTGTGAAAGGTTTTCCATCCTTTTATGAGTAAAAGTCACGTTTGAAACTGACTTTCATGTTTAACAAATGCCAGGTTGCTGAGTGGTGAGAGAAGGTCTTTGAGGAACGTAAACAAAAGATTAAAAAAAAAGGTGCTGTGATCTGTCCGCTTCCTGGTAATAGCTTAATTAGAAACACAAGGTTGCAGCAACACAGGAAATTATCAAGCCTGCAATACAGCACTGTAGCTTGCTCACTTAAATAAATCAGTACGTTTATGAAATACATTAATTAATCTCTTTTGAAGAAGAAAAGTATTTGAAGTGTTGACATGGAAGGAACTTGACTGGACACTAAAAAAAGGAAATGTTTGAGACCTATCTATGGACTACACAAGGACACTTTTGGTACATTTTCTGTGATGCAAATTTAAGTCTCAGAATAACACAACTAAATTTCAGTGTTATGTTTTTGAAGCTGTTTCCTAAATCTTTGTCAATGAATGGTCACATGGAAGTGTGCAGTACTTAATCTGATCTGCCTGCAGACCTCAGTTTAGAAACAGAAGTGTGAATAAAAAGTTTGTAAATATACGTAACAGTCTGAAAGAGAAGAAACTATGGGAATTGGACATCATACCATGTAACACCAGACTTCCTCGGCCAAGGTATAAGAAAGGATATTTGCATGTTAATTTCTCAGTTTTCATCTCTATGGTAGTGTGCTTTTCAACAGCAGCCAGTGCTTGAGTGATAGCCATTACGATTATATGGAATGAGCAGAAATTAAGAGAAGGTAAAATTTAACAATAAAAAACTACAGCAGTGCATCATTTGATATAAAATGTCACCAACCAAAAAATATAGAAAAGCTATCATCAGGGTAAAGATGTGAGATAGGATTCAAAAGATGTGCTTTATAAAGTCCCAAACTTAGAAGTAATAGAGATAGCACTGATAAATAAGATTTAATTTATCTTAGCTAGCAGATAAGAATCCAATCCACATACTGTGCACTGTTTGCACAGATTTACTGTGCTTTCTATACTATGTGACACATTTACTCAGTGGCCGCTACTAAAGGTTAATGACTTGGTCACAATCTTCATATTAAATATGGTGCAAACACTAACTTGTTATTCATGGGTCATGAGAGAGTCTCAGGGCAACCTATTATAGGCTTCTAAATATTGTCTTTAAATTTATGCCTATTATATTTTAGGTACCCAGCTCCTGCTTCACTGAAATGTAGATACCATGAATAAAAAGGAAATTCCACACCTTTAAAAAAAATTGGCTCTCTAAACAAAGACCAAAGACGTAAATAAATTGCCCTCTTGAAAATAATCTAGAGGTAGCAGAGCTTGGGAAATCTCTCTTGACCTTCCTGACATTTTTCTTCTTTATTATCACAAGGCAATTGCCTGAAGACAAGATTGTACTTGTCTACTCTTCTTCTTCTTCTTCATGTATAATTATTAACACTGGCTAATACAAGCCATTCTCCAAGCTCACATGTTGGTCTGTCAATCAAAATGAAAGCTGAAAGCCAGAAACAACTACAAAACCTATGTCGGGTCATAAGTGATTTATCAGACTGTAAAATACTGGCTTCACAATGTTTCTTGCCACAGGCAGGGCCAAAGAAGCATTTCTGGGCTATCCGTACCACTCAGGACACACACTTGCCAGTGTGGCTGCACAGAGCAGCCACTGGCAGTCAGGAGAAAAAATCCTGTGATGAAAATCTGCAGCTTCTCCTTACGTGGCCAGCAAATTCTCCTGGGTTTTTGCTGCAAGTCCTTTGACTCATTTCCATTGGCTTTCTTTCAGTTCTCCTTAGATCCTTCCATGTGCTCTGCATGTTTTTTCCTGCAAACAGGAACCCATGCCAGATAGCTGCTGCTTCTTGAAAAAGAGATTCACAACTGCCTGCCCCTCAGTGTGACACTCACACAGGTCTTCAGTTCCCCTGCCAGCTTCCACAAATGTGCAAAGTTCAGTACATTTGCAATCTACACCTTAATTTCATATTGACTAAAATTGTTCAGGAGGTTCACAAGTTATGAAGAGCATTTGGCAAAGAGAAAGACGTGGTTTCTTGCCTCATGGAGATCCTGCTTTCCAAGATCAGTCATTGTGGCAAAGCTCTTTTTACAGCTTCACTCTCCAAGGAGTAGATTCAGGCAAGAATTAATACAAGAGGGTAAGGAGAGTTTAATTTGAGAGGAAAAGAGGATTCAGAGTAGCATGAAGAATGCAGCTGCTTTGATAAAACCAAGAGGTCTTCCTAGCCATGATCCCCTAAAAATGTGTAAGTGACTTCAAGTTTCAAAGGAGAAGTTTAATCTTTTATTAGATCAATACATACAACTGGCAAAAAGCAAACTGTTTGGGGCATACTTTTATAGGTCTGAAATATAAGCAGCAGACTTCATAACTAAATACAGGCTGAGAATGATTACTTGTAGTTTAATTTGGTGCTACCCAATTTTAACCAATGGGAATTTTTCTTCCTTAGTGAAGTGGAAAAGAAGGACTTGTTTGATTTTTCTGCATAGTAAGATATACCAAATAGTGTCAGAATTTACTGGAGCAAAAGATGACATTGTCATTTTTCCAACTATGTCACTTAGTCTAACAGAAGCTATACATCCTAGTCCAACATAGGAATTACAGTGCAATGAAGGATATAACCAAAACAAGTTCACAGTTTGACATGGACATTTCTCCATTTCCCTTGAAATTAGTCTTAATGATACTTACCACTTATGTTTCACTTCTAATCTCCCAAAACAATTTATTTAGAAACTGTTTGTGACTATAGTTGATGAGGCATTTGAACTCAAGATGAAAACACAGTGATATTCCACCTAAGGTGAAATACGAAATTAAAAAGCCACTGTAGCTTTGCAGAGGAACAGTTGAAACCAGTCTGTGGATATGATCAGGATATTCCAGCCATAGTGTTTGAGCATGATTAGCTACCTGAGAAAACATAGCTCAGCTTTGTCAGACAAGGCAGCAGTTTCAGGATCCTGTTTCAAGGCTAAAGTAGACTGCAGAACAAAAGCGAGGACACAGACCTATAGTTAATTTTAATCATGATACACTGTTCAGTCCAGGCAGAAGGAGCAGAACTCCTTACTGAGACTTAGCTGGCAGCAATTACAGTTTCCTGCCCACTCAGACAGTATCTCTGTATTCCTCCTGGGTGATCTGACCCTGCTTCCTCATCTTCTACACTTGCTTTTAATGTTTCGCTTCAGTCAGGAGCTCCTTTTTCCTCCACACAGGCCTCCTGCCTTTGTTGCTTGATTTCTTGCCCATTGGGATAGACTGCTCCTGAGCCTGGAGGAGGCATCTTTAAAAATCAACTAGCTCTCCTGAACCTCTCTTCTTTCTGAGGCTGTATGTCATGGTGTTCTTCTAAGATCCATGAAGTCTGTTCTCCTGAAGTACAGAGCTGTGATTCTGCTTTTTGCCTTGTTCTCTGCTCTTAGGATCCTGAACTCCACCATCTCCTGGTCACTGCAGCCAAGGCCATGCACAGCCTTCATATCTCTGACCAGTTCTTCCTTGTTTGTAATTTTGAGGTATAGCAGAGCATCTCCTCTCATCAGCTTCTTAATGACTTATTGACATAGGAAGTTATCACCAATACACTCCAGATACCTCCTGCACTGCTTGTGCCCTGCAGTGCTGCTCTTCCAGCTGAGAATAGCATGGTTAAAGTTCCTCATGAGAACCAGGGCTTGTGAGCAAGAAGCCTACTCCACCTGTCTGAAGAAGGCCTTATCTACTTATTCCTGATCAGGACATTGGTAGCAGATGCCTGTAAAAATGGGGTCACTCTCACCTGGCTCATTGCCAGTCCCGAGGCAGAGCTCCATGCATCCCCTCTGCTCTCTCCCGTAAACGGCAACTCACCCTATTCACCATACCGGCCTGTGCTTCCCAAAGAGCCCACATCCATCCATGGTAGCGATACGGTCGTGTGAGCTGTCCCACCACATGTCTGCGATCCCAATTAAATCGCAGCCCTGTAACTGCACGCAGACCTCTAAATCCTTCTGTTCATTCCTTATGCACCCTCTGGTGCCAGAAATCACAAGCTCCCAGCTTTCACCATCAGGGAAGTCTCCATTTCCCAACCTGCCAAGTACAGGCTCTGCCTGCCTCTCCTTTAGTACACCTTGGGGTTTGGGCTGTTGAAGCTGCAGCATCTCAGAGAAGATCCAGTCTCCTGATGCTGTGCAACCTGCTGACCTCCTGCACCTCCTTTGTCTGGCAACACAGACTCTCCGCAGCACACCCCTCCTGCAGACAAGGACCCTGTCTCCCTGGCCCCAGGCCCAGCGAGGGGTGCCAGTTGTCCCGGCAGCCCCAGACCCAGGGCTGCATGCTCCCTCTGCCTTCAGGCCTCTGCTGCATCGGGCTAACTGCTACTGTGGATGTTGGGGAACCTTTGCTGAGCATGTGTACACCGTCCTCAGCTTCTGGCCCCTTTCTGTGTGGCATCCTGCATGAGCTGTTCCATCTCCTGGCTTGTAGAAACCATGACTAGGAGCTGCAGCCATGAGTGGGCAGATGAAGAGGGGAATCTGTGCTTCAGCCCTCTGCAGCCCAAGAGGGGCAAAACCTGCAGCCCAAGAACCAGCAGATTGTCAGCGTGGAGCTGGAAGTGGAAAAAGAAAAGAAACATTGCTGCCTCTCTTGTATTAGAGTTATACGAAAGTAGTCACAGGAGGATTCAGATTTTAATTTTTACATTTTATATGTGATGGAAAACCAGCAACCAAACTTGACAAAAAATACACTTAGATTAAAAGCCAGGATTGAGCCTGACCTTGAGAAGGGAGTTAGGTTTAACATAGGTCTAATGTACCATACGTCCTGTTTCCCAACTCCATTAATTTAAAGGTCTGAAGTTGAAACTGGAGAAACTGGAGATTTCCAGTGCATTATCTGACCCAGAACTAAAATACCACTGAAGAAAAACAATTAGCTCAGCCTAATGAACTGACCCAACACTCCTCCGACATAGCTGCAGAGACTTAGGAAACAGTTAGTGAAAGTGACTTTGAATCTGTTTAGAGTGCTGCCTTAGTATCCAGTGCAAGATACAGGCTCTTTCAACTAGAAGGAAGAATGTTTCTGAGAGCAGCCGAAATAGATGCTAGTCTAGTGACTTTTTGCATAATAAAATCAAACAAAAAAAAATCCTCCAGGGACAGCTGGTAATTAGAAAAATCTCCAAAACTGGTTCATTAAGCCATTTGCTGGCCAAGTACAAATTCTGAACAGAGAAAAAGAAATTACAGTCTGTGTTTTAAATGTTATTACATGTTTTAACTGTCATTATGACTAGCTAAAGGAGCTAATGGTGTTAGAATTAGTGCCTGCATCTCTGTGGGAAAAGCAGGCTCAGACGGGGCTCATTATACTGTAAGTGGAATGGCCATTTGTTAGCTATCGATTGCAATTCCAGCTATCTGGAGACTGCTGTGCTGTCAGATGCAGCATGGATTTCGTGCTCTCTCTAACAGCTCTTGACAGTTACTGGGTGTGGAATCCTCCCCCCAAAAGCCACGTGGGATGTGGGAGACTGGCCTGTCCTGTCGCACAGTACAAAATATATGCACTTCTCAGGGAATGAAGCCCACAGCTGTATAACTTTTTCTGAAGGATACAGCCAGGCAGAAATAGATACCATCCTTAACAGGTTCGCTATAAGCATGCATGTAATTATGTGTGTATACACATAAATATAAAACACATATTTACAAATATACATAAATAATGACATGCATATGCATAGACACATAGGTACACATAACTATGGGTGTCATGTGCACATGTGTATGCATGCATAATTATGTTGGCATGTTGTGGACAAAATTGATATTGGGAATTTAATTTTCCTAATTTGAATTGAGAAAGGCATTTAAAGAAATTGCTCTTCTATTGCCTCACGATGCTGGCAAAACAGCTTCCTCTTATGGATGATTTATCCAGTGTTATAATTAAAATGTTACAGTCTTGAAGAATGTGCTCAGAAGTATGGGACAAATCATTTGACTTCTGCAGCATTCAGTGTTTTGGAGTAAGTAGACAGAAAATTGGAGTCCCATGCACTGAATCTGACTGATCTGCTAAAAGGAAGTAACTTAAATGCTGTCTTTAGAAATCAGATCTATTAATAAAAAGGAAGGACTGAACCAGAGTTAAATTTCCCAGTAACCAGCTCAAAGCCCAAGCCAGTTGCAGCAGCAGTGGCATAGAGCAGCTGTGTCTGTTTTGGGGAGGTCTGTACCTGCTGTGTTGGCTCACTGCTGTAGGCCTTTTATAAAAAATTGCACGTGGCTTTGTTCTAGCTTGAAAGGCAGCGTAAACTCTGCTGAACGGTGGATTCAGCTGCTCAGGGTGGGGTCGGATGGACAGCTGGGAGCCGCGATGTTATGAACCATCCCAACCTACTGTTACCCACAATATGTTGAGATTTTATCATCAGTTTCTGTTCGAATATGGCACAAACCCACAAACACTTCTTTAACGTGTGAGTAATATAAGCTTGCTGGATGATATGATGAGTGGACAATATCTGCTTGCTTGTTGATAATGCAGCCTTCCAAGGAATGATTAATGGTCTGATGATTAAGGGGTTACAGAGATGTAGGTGAGCCAAGTTTGAGCCTTTGTTTGGTCTGCTCTAGATGGGCATGAGACTCCTACATCGTACATGAGTGTCCTTGCTTCTAGATAATAATCTGTTCTGGGAGGGAAAACTCTGTTTCATAATTTGCCAAGGGAAAACATATGCAAAATCCTCGGAAAAAACATCCATGAAAGGTAGCAGTTCAGTGACATCAACATATTTTCCATCCACCCAGTGTCTTCAGGCACTCTAGGAGCTTTTCTGAATGATTCCTGCCTTCTGAGGAAGCAGGACACGATGATGCTCTCAGTCCTACCAGCAAATATATGCCTAAATGGCATAGCCTACCTTAGCATTTAAAACTTCAACCCTTTCACAAGCAGCGTCATTGACTATGGTAGGAAACTGCTCTGTGTCTGTGAAGTAAGACCTGTCTTTTCGTAGCTCAATTGTAGATATAAGGAAACAGAAGTGAAATGTGAAAGCCTTGAGGAAAAAAGTGTTCTCACTGATGAAAATGTGAGTCTAGAAACTGGTTGGTCAAATGTCTGCTACCAAATATTTTTTCTGATAGAAAATTGTGGGAGGAAGAGACAAAGGCCAATCCCAATAAACCAATGTTTACTGTTAAAATAGGAAATACTTTTATTCTGAAATAATGGTTTAGTGCTTGTTGGGAGCTTTTGCTTATTGCCACAGATTCCCTCTCATTTTTGAATAGACACTTTCAGATACACCCAGTGAAATATCCAAGACAGGGAATAGCACAGCTCTATAGTCAGGCCCTGTATATATCCCATGGCCTTTATCAATTCATCTGTTTATCGCCAGGTTAGATTAAGAAGTGATAGAAGGCTAAACAGATGTAATGGGTAGTGCATCACATGGGTTCAAAGCCTTGAAGTGACAGGATTTGTAGCAGTTTCTTCACAACTTGTGCTGCAAGGAGGGATGAACAATCCTCAAGAAATATACTAGTCTGCACTGGGAGAAAATCTCTTCCCCATCCTAGATCTGAGAGATCAGTTAACATGCCTTAGTTCAGTTAATTGCAGACAATCCCAATTTGGGAAGTGTGTGGTGATGGTGGTGGTGACATTTTACATTACCTGCTTTTGCAATCTAAAGAAGAATTTATATTTTGGTAGTTGAAAATACATGTGTATGGTTAATTCAATTTTCTCGAGGTAGTTGGCAATTCATTTTAATAAAGGGAGGCAGAATTGTTACAGTTCCAACTAAGGTCCATTAGCTCATCTAGAGGTTTTTTTCCTTATTTTGCTTTTCTGGTCATTAAACTTTACTTTCAAGACAAGGAGAATGACAGCTCTGATGCTGCCCCTGCTTTCACTTCCCCCCCCCATCCCAAATGATATCAATTTCACTTGAATGTTCCTGGCTGCGTGGTTTTTTTTTTTTCAGGTGATTACTAAGCCCTATGGTACTTCTCTCCTTTTCCTTCTGGGAACAGGAAATCGAGCATTCTCACAGTAGGGATTTAAAGGGATGCTTCATTATGAAGTTATGAAAACAATCACAAAACACTGCATCACCAGAAGACTGGTTACTGTATTTTTACTGGTATTAGCCATCAGTGAACTGCTGCTAAAATTTGCTTATTGTTGAAAATCCAAGTACACTTTCATTACAAGGTGATAGAATTTTTGACATTAGTAGTAACAACACTTCTCATTACTCATGGGGAGCACAGTTGCTCACCATGCAGGCAAACGAGCAGGGGAGGATGAGCAGTGATGGAGGGAATCTGTGTGAATGGGAGGGAATGTATTGGAAGCTGTTTAATGCTTTATTCCCTGCAGCTGCCCACCCCATCACCCTTCCCAAAACGGTGCTACTCCAGCAAACAGCATGAACGAAGGGTCTCTGCCTTTGCAGCTTCCCTAGTCCAGCCTGGTGTCCTTTGACACCTCTTTAGTTCATCATTCTCCATATGGGCAAAAAATCCCTACTATTTAAGTGAATATAGGGACACAGGTAGGTGTAGGTCTCATCCACCAACTGTACTGGGGTCTGGAACCAGCTTCTGACAGAGGTGAGGCAAGTGTCTAAAGACAGAAGAACCTGAAGCCACAGCAACCTATTTTGCAAGAGGATGCCTGTATCCCTCCAAGGTAGGTTGCCTTGAGCCCACAGTCTCTTTTTTTAAAGTTTACATAGGTTTTCCTTTATCTCATTTGCATTGTTTTACCAGTGTAAAACAGGAACATGTATTTGCTATTAAAATCACCTAATTCATAGCAGAATCATTCTTACTTGGGCTGAGTAGTGACTTACCCACCAGCTATTTAAGCAAATGATCTTCAGGATAGCATGCCACTCAGAAAACATGCCTCATTCTCCCTGAAATTCATTCAAATTCTTGTGAGAACTAGGAAGTAATATCTTTTTTCCATTCTTTCAATTTTTTTCTTCAGAACTTCCAGTGTTGTATTTGGGCTACAAGTGTTATGATTCCACAGGGCTTAACAGAATCTCTTCAGTGATGTCTGCTTCCAATAGAGACAGTTCAATATCAAAATATCTGCCTCATTTAGTATGAGTGGCAGAGACAACAGGTAAAGTCCATATCCACCTAATTTAAAAATTAATATTTAGCATGCAGTGGTTTTGGTTTGGCAATTGGGTGTTAAAATAATTACTCTACCATCATACTCTTATGTTTTTCTATGTTTTCCCCTCCTTGTACTTTGCAATTAAATATAACATGTCTATAGTTATCTTCTCCTGCCCTCCTCCCCTAAGAAAACAACAAAATGTTTTTGTTTTTTTTTTTTTTAACACAGGCTGAGGATTTGCTGCTGGCAGACAGTATCTGAGGATCCCTGCTACTGCACTGAAACCTAAGGAGAACCCTGCAGACAGGAATTTTCTCAGGTTTCATCCTCTTCTGTGGTTCCCAGGGAAAAAAAAAAAATCTAAAGAGGACAAGATGCAAAGTAAATTATCTTCAGGCCATACTGCCATTTCTCGAGGTATGTAAAAAAAGATGCACTCAGCTGCAGATCTTGAATGTGTGAAGGACGGGTATTCCCAGAGAGAGCTGTCCCTTCTGAGACAAGCACAATCTCAGAGTTTTCTAGAGAAGGGGTGGATTTCTGGGAGGAAAAATCCCAGTCCAGCAAGTAAAATTTTTATCAAAAGACTGGTGGTTTGGTTAACATCTTGCAGGGTCTGGCCATGGGACAGCAAACAGATTGTATCACAAGGGACCTGAAAATTGTTTTCACGTGATTTAGTGTCTTGCAAAAATATTTGATTAGCCATAGAAAAGGCATAGATTATTGCTCTGAATTAGCTGTTTGGTTTCTGGTGGTATTAGAATAACTTGGGAGATAGCTGCAAAACATAGCCACAGACCCTTGTCTAAATATTTGCATTTCTGTGGTCATATTGTGCATGAAATCAGAGAACTGATAGAGAAACAGAATCAAACTCTGGAGATGGTTATCTGTTACTTAGAAGCTGGGTGAGTAATTTACAACACCTAGGTTTATGTTCTTGTGAAATCTAGGTTAGAATTAATTGCTAAACGAACAGGCTGCTAGCTCCTCTGACAGTAAAGGCAGTTTTGTAGTCCTACAGCTGATCACTTTGCTACTGATCCATTGAGGTGAATGAAGAACATAAGGATTTTCAAAAACATTTTTTTGCTAATATTATATTGCAACTCCACCTGTGTGCTCACCCATGCAAATCCCCCTCTAACTTTAGCAGTAAAACATCCTAAGACTAGTTTCTCTATGCCACTGCTTTCCCACTTGCATGTGTCAAGTAAATGTTAACGGCCTTTGCTGCTGTTAATGAATAAAGTGTAGAGTTTTCAAGATGTCTCTGGGGAATGGAGCGCATGGATTCTTTTCTTCCTTTGGCTAAGAAAGCTATAGATGCTGACTTTGATAGATAGATAGATAGGTGGGTAGATAGGTAGATAAAAAGTAGCAGCAGCAGAATCCTAAATGGTTCTGCACAAGTAATTTGACTTGACATTTTATAGCTTGTGCAGCCTCTCTTAGCTCAGTGACCTTTGCTGGAAAAGTGAAATACTGTAGGTGGGGCCTGATCCAGTACCACTGAGGGCAAATTAGAGCTTTCCTTTTACTTCATGTGTGTTTTGACTGAGGCCACATCTAGAGATATAAATGGGAATGCAGGACTTCATGTCAGCCTAACTTTATGAAGTGCATGACAGCCTAGAGCTATTAGCCTGACTCCAAAATTCTGACCATAAAAAAGTATACCGTGTCTAATGTCAGAGAGGGAAGCACCTTTGAGAAAGCACACATAGAGGAGGAACCAGAATGTCCTCTATGGATGTGCACTGAGATTCAACAAAATAAGCAATAAAAGAGTTTGGCTTGAGTTAGCAAACTGAAGTTGAAATTCTCCTGTCTATAAAGGAAGGTATTTGTAATTCTGAACATACAGATCCATATATCACTCCCTTGTTAAGGCTGATTTCTTCTCGAATGACTAAATAAAGAAGGATGTGTTCCTATGCTGATGTATAGTATACCAGTATCCACAGGTTAGTATTACCCACTCTATATACTCATTCAGTAAAGTAAGGATAAGGTGTAAATGGAAGTCACTGTTCTCTTTTTAAAATGTGTAATTCAGTAAAGTGAAACACAGCTGATCTGGCCACTGTGCATTGACAAAGAATTGTTCTAATGAGACAGGTGAACCAAGCATGCTGTTCTTTTCGTAAAAATTAAAAAGCACATGTCTGGCATGACATACAGCTGGAAATGCTCCTTTGGTTTCCACACCTTGGGTATATGGTTCTGTCTACTGCTCCTACTTGCTGTTTTGTGATGAGAGTCCCTGGGGCTTCTCTGTTGTCTCTACAACGCAGCAAGCCAGTGCTTTGTCATGTAGACCTCTAACTGTGCATGAATCCTTCAAAAGAATCTAAAAAAGTGCAGGGCCTGTAATCTGGTGCAAAAGATTTTAAATTACTTTCTCTGACATCTTTAACTACCAAAAGATGCAGACACCTTTACTATTGCTCCAGAGCAGATTCAGTGACAGTCATGGCTTTTGACTGAGTGCTGGTGATACAGTCATGTCTGCTGCTGGTGACTTACATGCTCTTCTAAATACTCTTAATTTCCATGGAAACTGAAGAGAATCAAGGTAGTAAGGCCTATATAATTAAAATTTCTATGTATTCATTAAGGAAAGACATTATTGTAACTGAACTGAAAGCACTTGTTCAGTGCAAGAAGTTTTTAGTTTGTATTACCAGCATTGATATTACATTCTCATGCAAATCCTGAAAGCAAAACTCACAGTAACATTGTATGCCTAGTTTAAACACTCCAGAATGGCAAAGTTTGCCTAAGTTGCATTTCCAGTTTCTTTTGCCACCTCTGAGGTAACCAAAGACCTGTTTGAACAGCAGCTGATCTTAGTAGAGAAATTTTTTAGTCTGTCCACATACCACTGCCCTTGCCTCTCACCAGACAGAATATTTCCCTTTATCATCTGGTTTAACTGGTCACATTACTGCTTTCTAGCCTCCTGTAAAATGCCCTGAATAACTTTACAACCAGACTTTCTTAGTGTGGTGTTTTGTGGTTGTTTTTTTTTTTTTTTTTTTTCCCTTTAAAAACACTCAAAACCAGTCCAACCTGAACTGATTTGGGCAAAAATATAGGGAGTAATCATATGGAAAATTATACTAGCAGACCTTAGGGTTGGAAAATGCTGTTGGCACAGCAGAAATAGTAACAAATGGTTGGGAGGAGGAGGGAGGGATGGGCCTCCAAGTGCTACCCTGTATAACCTGGATCTTCCGTGGTCAGCATAGTTTATTATCTGTGTCCTCAGGAAACTTCTCCCTCAGCAATGCCTCTAGAGGAATTAGCATAAATTAGCATGTTCCTTTAGATATATTCCTGTCTCAAAAGTGAATTTAACACTTGCAAAAGGACATGGATAGACAGCTTTTGGACCCAAGACTATTCATTTTTGAAAGAAATACAGGATGCATGAATCAGAGGTGCCAGCTCCTTGCCCTCCTAAGAAATCACGCTGTGGAAGAGAAGTCAGCCCCAGGGGTGGGAGGGAATGTCCCTTCTTGCCCACCAAGACCTGTCCCTATCCTGACACCTTCATTAATAAAAGTGAAACATTGCACACTGCACCACAGCTGCAGCTGTCAATTATCACCAAAGATATTCTTCCTGCTGCTGAATAGAGAAAGAATAGTGTGATAGTTGATTCAGGATTACCATTCCTCCCTTATATACTAGTAGTAGCATAATTTTCTGAGTTACTAGCAAGAGAATCAGTTTAATCCATTTTAACAAAGCCTAAAATATTACCAACACCAGCTGCAAAAATTCACAGGGGAGAAAGAGAATGAAGAATTATTCCTTTCAGCTTTTCTTTCAGTGTCTTCAATTTCTGGCATTGTTGTCCTTGTAGGAATCTGTAAAATTGAATCTCGTTTCTTAGCTCTAGCTTGCCCACAGAGAAGATCACCTTGTCCATAGAATGTATGCTTTGCTTTTCAAATAGTAGTTGCCAGTAGATTACCTTTTTTTCCCCCTCTTTTAAGTGATTTTAAAAAATTTTTGTCTAACCACTTCTACCGAAGCTTTATAGCCACATCAAAAGCTTTGGTGAAAACATATTTTTTTCAGCTTGCAACAGCATGCAACTTGATATCCAGTTAAATGGAAAACCACACATTTTACACACAAATCTTATATAGGATCACAGTTTCCTTAGGTGGTCAGGTTTGAAGCTCATTCTACAGTGGGCTTTTAACTGCTTGCCTTTGGGATTTTCTCATCAGCAGTTATTAAAACGTGTGGAAAATTGCACAGCTAAATGTCTGTCTTGGGTAATTATCTGGTTGTCATACCACCTGAGCTCATGAGCACTTTACAGCCTTCAAAGTGTTGATCTTTACAACACCCCTATAGGAGAGCGAAGGGTTGTAGTGCCATGTGAGAGGTGGGGGGATGAGGAAGTGGCAGGCAGCATCTCTGCTGAGGGGGGACATTGCTCCACAGCATGTCCTTGCATCCCTGGCAGCCTGGCTGGAGCGCGGAACGCTTTTGGTCCAGGGGGAGAAATGGGATTTTCTTCCCGCAAAAGGGGAGGAGCTGGTGTACTTTAATTCTTACCTTGATATAGGCCTGGTATTTGGCCAGCATTGAATGCCTGAGAGCTCTGCAGAGATCCCATGTTTACCAATTTACACGTAGCTGAGACTTGCTGAAGATGATACAGAAAATCTGAAGCAGAGTATGTAGAACATGGTCTACGGGCATGTGATTCAGACTGAGATGCACTACAGTATCCCAAATGCCTGTGTGGAGCTGACAGATACAATTCAGGATCTGCAAGAAACCTGCTTTTTTCTGCAGCACCAGTTGGAGGCAAGTGTCGAAAATGAGTGTAGATATTTAGCAAATGCATCCTAGCCTAGGATTTGCTTAGGTCTAGTTGGGATCTTTGAGAGGTTTAGGAATAGATATGATTTTTTTTTAAATATCGTGATAGCATTGGGATTGCCTGTCCTGTTACTTTAAATGATGTCCCAGCAGAGCGTTTAATGAGGAATAAAAAAGCAGTTTTGCAATATAAATATATTAATAGCATCTTCTTTATTACGGTAAACGCTTTGGAGGGAGGTATGAACCTTGACTGACATCTTCAAGTGTTTGGCATGTGTTTTGCATATTTAGCAACAAACTTCACAAAATCATGGAACAGCCCAGATCAGAAGGGACCTACCATTTGTGAGAAGGGGAGCCTAGATGACATTATCTAACACCTTGTCCAAGTGCATCTGAAAAACCTGCAGTGATGTGGACTCTACCGCATCCCTGGGGAGGTTGTTCCAGTCAATGATTGTTCTTTCTCACTGCAAAAAAACTCTTTCTTATATTGAGATGAAACATGTCCCGGTGCAGCTTGGACCTTTGTCTTCTCCATGTGGCTTCTTGTGAAGAGAGAGCCTCCATCCTTTTTGTAGCCACACTTTAAGTACTGGAATACTGTGATGTGTTCCCCCCTGAGCCTTTTCTTCTGCAGGCAGAAAAGACCTATTGCCTTCAGTGTTTCCTCACAGGGCAGGTTCTCCATCCCTTTGATCTTCTTCATGGCCCTCCTTTAGACCCTCTCCAGTGTGTCTGCAGCTTTCTCAAATTGGGCAGAATACTTCAAGTGCAGTGTGACAAGCACTGGGTAGAGTGGTTTGATCACATCTCTGTCCCTGCTAGGAATGCCCCTGTGGATGCAGCCCAGAATCCAATTTGCCAGGTCCCTTTCAGCAAGGCTGCTCCCCGACACACACGTCCTGGCCTCTACTGGGCGCTTTGGTTGTTTCATACCAGATGCAGGACTTTGCACGTGTCTTTGTTAACTTCATACTGTCCTTGTCAGCCTAGTCTTTCACCCTGTCCGGTCAATTCATTCAGCAATATACTGCTTATTCACCAGGCTGTTGGTGAGCTGCTTACAAAGATGAATCCGCATATTTTGTGAAGACAGAAAAATGCACCCTATTATCTACTGTTTGAATCCTTCCATTTGTCTCTGCAATTCACTCAGATCTCCAGGGCATGGTTTTGTTAAATAATTAAGAGCTAACCCTGGAAATGCTTTGTGTGTGGAGCTGCCATTGAAATCAATGAGTGTTCTGAGCATGGGGAACTTGCCCTAGTGGGCCCTTAATCTTGCAGTAAACCAGAGAGGCATTCGGTTTGCAACTGAGCGTTTGGTGGAATAATGAGAGAATGCGTACCAAAACTTTATTTTTCAACTTTCTTTGCAATGAGGAAGGAGACTGCAGTGTTTATATACATCACCAATGCAATGTAGAGAAACAATAGTGGACTTCTGGAGATGCCATTTTCCTTCGTTTATAAACAAGTCACTGTTGGCTGTTATCAATTTTTCATCAATTAGTACATGAAAAACAAATCTTAACAGCCATTAAAATGTTTATAATCATCATTATATTATCCTATGATTCTGTGAGTCTTCTTACGCGTATATAAGTAGTCAGAGTAACTATGATTTTCTCTCTCAGTAAAAATACTAGAGATAAAACTGCAAGCAATTCAAGGCTAGTTCTTAAGTGACTAAGGTAACTAATGAAAAACAAACATGATGGATGGCATAATAACATATAAGATAAAGCTTATTGAGAAAAGCTGGTGTTCTGAAAATTCTGTATGAAAAAACTGTTTTGCATTGCCAATGTCTGAATAATTTCTTTGAAATTGCTAGCTATTTTATCATCATTATTATAATATTTTTTAAAACAAAATAGTAGCTGAGCTTAAAGGTCGATACCATAAATAGATGAGACCTTCCTTTACATATACTGTCTGCATTTGAAATGAAGTTTTTTAGTTCTTTTTGAAATGGAAGTTGGAGTTAATCTCTGTCCTTTTTTTTTTTTTTTAAATGCTGCTTATTTACAAAGCAAAAGATTCTTTGTGTCTCAGTGGGCTGAAAAGCAGATTATTAAAAAGCCAGGTATATACTGTCCTAAATTGAAGTGCTGCCTTGACTTGCTATTTTTTTTAAATGTGCTGTGGAGAGTTCTCCATATTTTATTTTCTCATCAGATAAAAGCTGCAATACTATGTGCAGCCCATCCTCAGCGATTAGAACCCACTGTGCTGCTCCGAGCCCAGCAGCCCATCCTCGCAGACCCGGTGGCTGCAGCGGCCTGAGGTACGTCTGGGTCCACAGCCGCTGCCAGATGAACGAGTGTCTGATTCTGAGCTGTGTGATGGGCTGGTATTTGGTTATTTTGTTTGTTTGTTTGCTTGTTTAAGACTCACAGCGTGGCCCCCTGTGAACAGTTATTCCCTGTGCTGGGTCTGCCTGCCATGGAAGAGCAAACTGATCCCAGGGATGTGTCCTGACCTTGTCCCACCCACCTGGACAGGACAGCAGCAAAGTCACCCCAGCTCCTCACTCTCCCTCTCTCCTCAGGGGAAACATGGCACAGCTGCATGACCATTTGAACTCTGGAGTGTAAACTGGCTGGTTAACAGTCTTTTTAAAACGCCATTTACCTTCCTTTCCCCCGTCTTTCCAATTAGTGCTGTGGAAAGCTAGTCAGGTCATGAAATGCCGTAGAATTAAGTACTATGATATATACATGAATTCTTGTATGAATTCCCTCTTTTTAAATCACTGAAACCACACTGCTATAAAAATGTATCTGGTTTGTAAATATTGATAAAACTGCATTTCTAATATTGTGAATAGAATTTTAGTTGGACAAATCAAATGAAATGTCCCTGCATGAATAAAATTTCTTTTCACAGAACAGAGTATTTGAGACTAACCTTCATGTAACAGCCTTTTGAAAATCTCTTTAACTTCAAAGGAGATCCAGAGAGCAGCAGATATCAAATCCAGAATACATTTTTCCTCTAAACTGTGAGGATAGTATGCAGATTGCATTCATCAAATGATTTGCATTGCTGTATGGCTTAATTTTCTCACTCACTTCGAGATCTGAGCATGGTTCTGATCTGATCTTTGAGAACTTATGGACATCACGCTTCTAGTCATCAGCCAAGGGGAATGGGCTTAGCAGAGAATTTGATAAAGTTCATCGCATTGAAGAGGAGAGGTATGAAGATGGTTACTGTCTGACTTAGTCCTCTGATCTCATTGCTTCCCTGCACAGGGCAAGTACTTGAAGGTTGCTTTAAACTGAGACAACCAGTGGGATGGGGGGAAGGATTTTCTGGGGGAACTTTTTCTCCAGTCTGGTGGTAACACAGGAACACAAGAGGTAGGGCCAGGCAGGTCTTTGCTGTGGAAACAACATTTCTCTCCTGAAGGCAACCAACACTGGCCGGATTTACCAGATGTAAAATTAGGATAACTGGGTAGGTTGGTACCACACAGAGTTCAATTCCAGAGCCAGGGAACCAATATGCTCTTTGGTGACTGGCCTTAATTTATCTTCTTCCCTTCCCTGTGGGTTTTATAACAAAGGGACATGATGCTTTCTGTTGAAAATTAGCAGAAAGGATTTAGAAATACTGGTTCCCAGAAGGCCGTGGGGCTCCTTTTCCTCTGCCAACTTTCTCTCCCTGGCCTTACTCCTCAAGGATTTTAGCCTGGATATTTGTGACCCAGGATGTGCTAGAAAATAAGCCAAGCAAAACGCAACTAGGCAGAGCTTACAATTGGGGAATAAGAAGGTGTGAGAAAATTATAAATCCCATGAAAATCATTAAAACATTGAAACTTTAAATAAGAGCTAACAAATTTTTTTTATCAGTGGTCGGTAATAACACTGCTGCTGCCTAAGCTGATATCAGAGAAGCAACTTCACTTTGTGTTATATTAATGTTGCTTTTGAACCAGCAAGAAGCTAAAGGTCTGATTTTTGCACTGAAATGGGCTGTTAACAGAGTGGGAGAATATCAGTTACAGCCCTCCTTGATGTTAGTGGAATAACTTCTGTGCTATACACAGTAAGCTACTGGCAAGAAGAAATCTGTGCAGAGTAGGAATCAGTGCTTCTGTTTTTAGCTTGATGAAGGCCTCTAATCTATCTGCTGAATGAAAAACTTTCCGACTTTAAAAGCCCTGAACAATTCTTCTATTTTGGATTTGTTGAAAACTTACTTTAATAATTGAAAGTGGCTTTCAAATTTTGATAGATTCTGCTGAAATAAGAATCCTAAAAAATAAAATAGAGGTTACACCAGACTTCTCCAAAAGGACACAGGAGAATTTGTGTTTCTTTTTTAAGCCAAGCAGGTGCCAGAATGCTGTGATCTTATTGATATGATATCAATACTATTATTTGGTTTATTAGACATGTTTTTTTACATGAGAATTATGATGCTATGTTAGCAAAAATAAATTAATTAATGGGTTTATCAGTTTAGGTCATTAAGTCTGGTGATGAAGGAGTTCTAGTTCTGATCAGACAGCTCTATCTGAAGGATATCTGGGAACAGACTGACAATCCCATCAGTTGTCTTAACTGCAGCATCCTCATCTGATGCATCCAACCATGTGTTCAGGATGACCTTTGATGGCATAAGGAGAACTGAAATATTGTGTGCATACAAATCACTCAACGGCTCCATGCTTGTCATCAAGTGCATAGTGTCTGTTCTGTATGGGGGATATTGCATGCATGCTTGCTTGCACACACATTACTGTATTGTTGACACACCCGGGTACAGCTTTCATTACTTGTGTTCTTACAAAATCCCAGGCAAACAACGTTAGCTGTTCTTCAGTACCCACTCCTCTTAGGTCCTTTTCTACCATACTCTTCAAGCACCCTCTTTGGTATGTAGGTCTTAACAGGTGTGATCATGTGTAAAAAAGTGCATGACATTAGTATGGTATTGTTGTCATACAGACTGCACCCTCTTTATACGTTTTTATTCACTTTTTAAGACTGAATTTAATATAATTGAAATACGTTGAGAGTTTTGAACTCTGAGGACTTCTGTTTTTCTGCTGGAATAGGTGTAGAGCAAGCAGAGAACATGAATTTCTATGCACAGTATCTACCATATGCTTCACCCTTGACTTTTGGTGGGCCTTCTGGAGACAGAATGGTAATTCAGTCTCCATGTCCATTGATGCCGTGTCTTTCCTGCACCAGTTGTCCAAAGGAGTGCTGCTTCATCCCACCTGAAATGAATATTCTGTGTTAAGGGTAGGGCATACCATTTACTGTGGCTGTCACTTTAAACTATTTTTGGTTGGAACCAGCATAAACAGAAATCAACACCTTCATTCAGAAGGAAATATCTAGTATTTAACCTGTTTTGTTGAGAGAAAAAAATTATTAAACTTTTAGAGCTGGACCAAAAAATCTAAACTTTTTTTGATGGTACATTGTTTTCACAATGTTGCCATTAAAATTCAGCATTTAAAAATTCCAGAACAGAAATTTTGTGTTTGGCTGAAGATCATAAAACAACCCAGTTTACAGCCAGCTGAAAATCAAACTTGAACACCACTGTGCCTGAATGTGACCTCCTGACATTTGAAACTGGATTTCTGGATGCTTTTTCTTTCTCTAATCAAATAATGGAGGTCAACAATAATGTGAATGCTGGACTATGTCACGCTCTTCTATCAAAGGAGAGAAAAATATTGCATCATTAAACACAGTATCTAAGCAGAAAGATTGGCT
Source organism: Caloenas nicobarica (assembly GCF_036013445.1). Taxonomy (NCBI): domain Eukaryota; kingdom Metazoa; phylum Chordata; class Aves; order Columbiformes; family Columbidae; genus Caloenas; species Caloenas nicobarica. The sequence goes on along the minus strand of NC_088246.1, from coordinate 24,244,147 downwards.
TGCAGCATCAGCCCTGTAAACTCCCATGATACAATACGGCATTTAATTCTGAAGTGATTCATCCCTCTTGTACCCAACTGTAATAAGACCAAGTTTTACCAGCACTTTGGAAAAGTTCAGAAATACTGGAAAACACTCAGTAGATGGTTAGGTAAAGAAAGGATCCAGGACCAGGAAAATGAGCCTTGCAATGACTTCTGAAGTCTACAGAGTCCAGCCTCTTCAGTTTGCCAAGCAAATACAGGAATCTGACTGCATATGACTGGTGGTTACACAGAGTTGTTACATAGAGAAAAGAAATGTGAAGTGAAAAAAGGGCTTTTCAGCCCTCCACAGGAGATTATGACTGATTTCAGTGGCTGAAAAATTAAATTTCATTAATCCATTTTGAAATACAACGTGATTAGCCATTAAAAATTAAATGTTGGAGTATTTTAGCCAAAACAGTGGATGAGTTTAAACACTAAAAGAAGTGAAGAGGGCTTTTGCTTTGTTGGTTTGTCTTTGTTTTCTTTCACTGCTTTCTAAAGGACTTGTTTTAATTTTAATTTGTTCTACAACCTGTACACATAGAACATGGTGCTTTCCTTCAGCCTTAGCTGGACTCATGAATACAGCCTGGAGCACTACTCCGGATTATTAAGATCAATTAGCATGTGGTTTGTTTCAGAAATATGAGTAATAGATTTTCTATTGCTAAATTTAATTTCTTGATTAACAAAGGCCATCTGGATCAAGACTGCAAAAAGGGAAGCAGGTGAATAGCCCTCAATTTGCTTGACCTTGTCTTCTAAAGATGTCTAAAGCTGTGGTTATCTATGTTGGGATTTTTTTCCAGCAGGCCAATTCATCTTCCATTTTGTTTTAATTGACCTTCTGAAACATTAGTGCAATAGAGCAACCTAATCTCATAGAATAAGATTAATACAGATATTTTTTTGTACCCAACCTATGAGAAATCTACCTATTTACAGAAAATAAACTAAGTTGAATAAAAGATGCTACCTAAACTCTGGGAAAGCACTAAATATCAGCCAGGAACTACAGATAATGGAATCATATTTACATCTATCGCCTTCACTAATAAAGTATTTCTAGGATCTTATAAATTAATATCTTTTTGCAGAACATCATTTATCAGCTTTCTTCAGTCTTAATTTCTGCCTGAAATATGAGTACACTGCATTACATATGATATTACATAGAAAAAGGAACAAATTGCAAAAGCTTAAAAGAGCTGATATTTGATGATTAATGGTATGCTGGCTTGACATTTAGAATTCAATGCAATCCTCTGTGACACTGTTTGTTTCTTCTTTATTTTTTTTTTCTTTTAAATTTCTTTATAGTGAAAGTTTTCGTGAGTAACATTAGTTGCCTGTAATGTGGAGTGAGTGGGAGGTGGAAGAAACTCTTCCATTAAAAAACATGGTGTGTTTTGAGTCTTGCTTTCAGAACTGAAACTACTCAGCAACTTTACATGATTCTTGAAATCCATTAATGAAGAAATTTCTTAAAACAACTTCTATTTTCTAGCTGTGAGGGGAGGGCATGAACATCTGTGAATGAATTTGAGGTCTGCATTTAATGTCCTGTGCTCTTATCTTGAAACCATCACCTTGACTTCTGCTTTTAGTATTTGTCTATTCTCTTTTATATCCAATAATGTCTTTGGGCTAGGCCTATGCCAAGGGCTCCTGGGAGTGCCAACTCCCAGGAGCAAGTTCAGGGAATTAATTAGAGGAGAGGAAAGCCCCAGGAGGTATTTATCACTAGTCTCACCTTATTCCTCCGCTTTATTGATAAGAAACTTTATCCAGGGCTTTGGATCAAAATTCATACTGCCTAGACATAATAGACTTTTTTTTTTTTTTACCAAAGAACAGTGTAAGGTACCAAAGCAGTGTGCTCTGACTTGACCTGCTGCTTGATCTTGCCTTTGTACTGATGTGATTACAATTGCTCCTGCTCTGGCCCTGCTCCCCCTGCCTTTCAGGGAGGGTTGGCAGGACAGTGGTTTACTTCCTGCTGTTTCTTGTTGGTTTTGGTGATATCCAGCACCTGCTTATGAATCTCTACTATTTAAATGTCAGACCTGCACTAAACCATTATTCAGACTGTGGTTGTGCTCTTTTGAAGGTTGGTACAAAAAGAGAATTTCTTTGTATCAGTGACTTTCAAACCTTCTGTCCAGGGCAAGCTATGACCAAACCTTAAGAGCTTGCTGGTCATCACCTAGTAGCTACAGACAAACCCAGAAACATCAGGATCACAGAACTCTAGTGTTCCTCTCACTTGATACCATGACTTGTGCTCCAGCTCCCTGCATTTATTCTTGTCTCCTATGCTTCTGGTCAGCCTCCACCAAAACGCTGCAGTGCAGTCTTGACTGATGTTTTAGCATCCTCCTCAAAAATAGAAGCGTGCCAAGCCTTTTCTGCACACTCCAAGAGCTCTGTGCACCTTACAATCTCAAGCTTAGCTGAAGTAATTCACCATCCAGAGAAAGTAATCCTGCATCGAAACCTCTCATTCCTTAGGTACCTCTGAGAGAATGGCAGAGGCTTCCTTCCTCCTGGTACATATATGATGTGTCTTCCATAATAATTTCAGCTTCTAGCTCCCAGTCTCCCTTACTGTCCTCCTTACAAACACCTGGTATGTTCTCAGTTGATGCTGCCCTTCCCATGCTGCTCTGCAAGTTCTTGTGGATGGGGATACAAGTGGCAATAACACAGCAAAGACAGTGCTCACATTCAACTTCACATTAAAAAAAAAAAAAAAAATAAAAAAAGAAGTGTTGTCTAATGCTACTGAAGACAGGCCATTTGTCTCATTGTGCTGTGCTGGTCGGTAGCTTATAAATGTGAACCAGATAAGTGTGGGCGGTTGTGCTCCAGGAGCACTTTATTTATCCTAGTCACTGACCAGCTGTGTTATATGCATCTTCTTTTGCTAATATGCTGCTGCCCAGCATGAGAGTCAAGCTTGTTCTTCTAGAAACTGGCAAGCAAAAGAGAAGCCAGCTGGCATGGAAATCCATCGAATGCCATCTTAGCCTGTGGGATGACAGTGGGAGATAAAAGTAAATACGTAAAATGCTGGAATGACAATGGGGAAGGTTTGGGGAAGTCAGGAGACTAGCAAGAGTTGGAAAAAGGTGGAATGGGGATGGTGTTTGGAGAAGAGAGGAAGGCAGGACAAAAATATAGGTTGTCTCAGGACTGAGTATATAATTAGAGAACAGAGAAATGACATATAGGAAAAATTACAGATTAAAGAAAAGTATTGGAAAAAGAAAATGGCGAAACAAGGGAAATGACAAAGTGAGACTAGAATTACTCAGTTCACTTTATTCATGGCTCAGTGTACTGTTTTCCTGCTGTCCTGTTGATGTTGCAATTCCTTCTTGGACTTAGTGTCTCTCACTGCAGTAACAATGATTAGGTTTGGAAAGTATTATCTGGGCAAGAATAAAAGATGCTGTCAACAAACTGCATTAGACAGGACTGAAGAACAACTTTCTCCAGAACAATGTAGTTCTGTTGAAATCTAAGGTTTCATGGGACTGTTGTGATGGGAGAACGGGAATATCTAACGCTTGGTTTTGACAGTGTTGAAATATTTATATCAATCTGATTTGACTTAGTAAAGATAATATATTCTCTCCAACATTTTAATACAAGAGTTTAAGCAAAATGAAACAGAATGCTGAAGTCTGAGATGCTTTGATAATATTGAAATGAAAGGGTTTGTTACTTGAATTTTTCTGAGATGTTTATTTGCCTCCAGTTTTTTGCTGAACAATAGGAAATTTCAGAATTCCTTGTGGAATTAAAAAACTGATTCCAAATAATGTGCAGAAACAGGTTTTGATACCTGCTTAGCTAGATGATTTAAAAATTAATAAGAGCTCATTTTCTTAAACACTGGAGTAATAGATTATAAATTGGAAAGAGCTTGCTAAATTCCTTTAGCTGAGTCCTTTATATAATAAAATATCATTCATGCAATTCCTGTTTTGGCAAAACCTAGTGCTTAGAATGTGTTTTAATATGGCAAAACCACTATAAATTATGCTATGTTGGCCCAAAGGTTAATTACTTTCAACGTTGGAAATGTGTGCCTCATTGCCAATCCAAATCTAGTTTCCCTCTGTCTCCAGCCACTGTGTTTTATTCTGGTTTTGTCTGTTAGATTAAAAAAAAAAAAAATTTATTCTTCATGTCAGTGTTATAGACTGGTATTACATCATCGTTTAACTTTCCCTTTGTTGAACTCAATATACTGAGATCCTTGCCTTTTTTGTTATGATTAATTTCAGGTTTCTCCTAAAAGATGTTATTGGAATTTTTTCTATTTCATTGAACGTTTTCTGAATTACAGACACCAGAATTCAGGAGAGCACTTGCTATCTTGATAGAAAATAAAGAGTTTGTAATAATCAATATATTTCTGTCTACATTGTGAGTTGAAGATCAGCCTGTCTGGTGAGTCTTGCACTGAGAGCACTCACAGCTCAGGTTCAGCCTTTGTGTCTACATCAGCTTCAGATCCTGTCTAGATTATTGACTTCTATTAATTAATCAAATTCTTCACAGATATTTTTTTTTTTTGTGCAATATGAAATTTCAGAATTCATTGTGGAACAAAAGAACTGATTCCAAATTATCTGAAAAAGTAGTTTTCAGTATCTGTTTAGCTAGTTTATTTAAACATTAGTGAGAGCTTGGTTTCTTAAACACTGAAGCAATGGATTATAAATATGAAAGAACTGGCTACAAACCTCTGCTGGATCTTTTATATCATAAAATATTTTTACTATATATACCAGCACATAATTATATTTATGAACACAAAATCTCCCATTCAATGACTGTTCCTCCAATCTCACTTCATACTTAATGATATAAAACACTACTTGATTTTTCTTCTATCTAGACAGAAATATTTAAATAGATCTAAGTCAACTGTTCGCCTCATTATTTACATGCCTTCAATTCATGCTTGATTGTCCAATCTTTGACAGTGGAGGTATTTCTGACTTCATAGCTGACAGTGCTCTGAGAAGATTGGAGTAGGTGAACTACGGTGATCCTTTCCAACCTGTATGATCCTATGGTGCTATGATTTTCTTCCTAGAAAAGAGAAGAACAAATTACAAGGTAGTCTCCTACAGCCTTCATGCTTGATAATAATTCACAACTATACTTTGAGACCTATTCATCAGTTTTTGATTTGTTTAAGTTTGGCCTGTTGATTTTGTGTTCCCCAAATTTCTTGAAACATTTGCGTGGTACCAAACTATATGCCCTAGAGAAGCCTTAGATATCATTACTGTTCATTCTACCGACCAAATTTATAATTGCATCAAAACCTCTCAAGATGCACCAGCCTTTTTAACAGCAATAAACAGAGAGTCATAGATGACTAAAATTAATGTTTTAGCAGAGCCAGTAGCAAACTCAAGAGACTTGTCTGGGCTTTATTGAGTGGCTAATACTTCTTTCTCATTCCACACTGTAACATCCCCAAGTTATGGTTTACGTCTTTGTTGTGAGAACAGCAATTTGAAAGATGATACCAAAATGACCAAGCTTATTTTTCAAAAGTCTCTTTGTCTTTCTTGCTGCCATCTAGTTTTTAGTTCATAAGCAGCAGAAAAACTGTTGTTTCTTATATTCATTTTTTAAGAACATTATTTGTCTTTTACTGAAACAGAGGCTGCTTGGAATAAAGGACTTCCTCTCACCTTCTAAAAAAGGGCAGGGTCTGAGACAGTTTTTTTTTCAATACTTTGACTTATGTGTGAAATACTTCTGTAAATGACAGTTATACACTGATTTTACACATTACAGTGCTATTTTTTATTCATATATAACTGATAATAATATCTTAATTAAATCAGTTATCTATATTAGTTAAGCAGACTCACCAATTGTGTTTTATGTAGAATATTCAGTCTGCTAAATTGCACTGATATGATATACAGTCACAGCTCTGTAAGAACATCATGAAAAGATCACAAGGAAAACAAAAAAGAAATGTGGGAGGAGAGCTGAAAAAGGATAGCTCAATTTGCGTCAGGCTAAGAGAAAATGGTTGTAAAATGATAGCTAACTCTTACTCAAATACTGGATAAATGAAGATGAGTTTCAAAGTGATTTTTTACTGCAGAGGCAGCAGACCTGCAGAATGTTCCATCTTATCAGCTGGCAATGCAGCAGGGGACTGCATGGAAAAGCTATGGGATTTACACGTAGCAGCAGAAAGAGATGTCAGAAATAAATTACCGATACTCACATGCCATACTCCTGACAAATACCTGTCTGTTAATAAGTCTCCATGCATGGAGTCCATCACCCTCCCATTAGGTGCCTTAAGTGCTGCTGTCTGTTAATGCGTTCCCTCTGCACTCGAAAGGCAGACACAGGCACTGGTGCAACTTAATTTCCACCCATTTTAGATAGTACCGGAGGTGTCAGTCACCCTTTGCTGTCAAGGGAGTCTAGACTTAGGTTAGATGCTTGACATCTCAGACTTCAAGTAGCCTATGTGAGTGCATTTGTGGTGAGATTGTCTCTGCTGGCAACTGAGCATTAGATCCAAATAGGAAATTATCATTTGCAGACTATGACAATTACATTCATGTTTTTCTAATACTGACTGGTACTGTAGCCATCTCATGTTAAGCAGTATGGAAGAAATGGCATACCTACATGCAAGGATGCATCTTTTTTGAAAGTAAAGTAACTGCGTGTGATTTGTTGTTTTTTAATGTGGTTTCCTCAAAGTTTCTGATTGTACAAAGATGTGCACCATAGAACATCAAACACACTCCTTTTCTTTATGCGGTTGTTGAGATGAAATACAAGACAAAGAGCAGGCTAAACGGGTCTGATACAAAATAACAAAGCACTGCACATTAAGTGATTATGGTAAGTTTGTCTGCCTGACTGCCTAAGGAAAATAACTCAGCATGGGTCACATCCTCAACTGACACAGTGGTGCAGATTCACTGAAACAGAGAGGAGTCTGTAACTATAAATATTTTGCCAGTTCAGAGTAACTCTGAGATGAAAAATAATAGAGCCTTTTCTGCACTAAGTCATTCTTCTTCCTGCATGTACCACCTCTGGTGAACTCCAGGCATATTTAATTATGTTACCATATGCTGCCCTCCTCAATAGACATGTTTTTAATAACTTAACTCAAGACTATTCATGAATAATTTAAGACTGGTGGGATGGGAGGGGAAGCAGAAAAGGTTGGTTTTTTTGTTTTATTTTTCTTCAAGGCAGCCCATCAGCAGAATCAAGAACCAGTCTTCAATAGTGATGCTTTTTGCTTCATTTCTAGTCCTGTTCCTGCCCCCTTCCTCAACCAACCTCTCAGTTTTAAAGTTGCTACTCAGATTAAAGCAGGTTGCAAACAGCAGGTAGGGTGCATTGAGCTTCCTTTTAAAAAATAGAATTTGGATAGCAATCTAAGCTAGCTCTATGCATTTTCTCTGGTCAAGGGTAGAAGAGTTTAGGTCAAGAGCAAGATAGTGGACTTGGTAGTGCTAGGTTAATGGTTGGACTTGATGATATTAAAGGTATTTTCTAACCTAAACAATTCTATGATCCTGTCATCCTATGGTTTAGGAGGACAGTTTATCCCACCCTCTCTCAGGTGTCTAAGACCAGTATGATGGGTTAGGGTGAGTCTGTCTCCAATCATGAAAAGAGTCAAGGTGATCAGCTTGTACTAGACAAGGTTTGGATTTTAGGATAAATAAAAAGAAAGTAAAGAAGAAGGGAAAAACTTGGTCTAACTAAAAAAAAAAAAAAAAAAAAAAAGAGTTTACAAGCCTTGGTTTGTTTTAATCCTAGCCCAATACAACTGTTGTTATGACACTTAAACTAGAACCCCAACCTGCAGGTATGTAAGTGTAGATGAGCAGAATCCCAGTACAACTCAATGAAAACAAGCAGTGCAATTAGTTCTATCTGCTCTGGCCTACTTCTGCAGAAGTACATATGTTTGATAGGCTGTGATTTAGAAACAAAATTTCTTAGTCCACTCACCAGTTTTTCAGCTCAAGACTCACTGGTTGAAGAGGCCAAGAGCAGGAGAGTTTTATTTGTGATTCAATAAATAACTAGATGTGTAGAGGTATATACATCTGTAGACAAAGCTGGTGATATTTTTATTTAATTGCTGGTACTTGGGATAATGTGGAAGATGTGTAATTGGCAGGTGTAGCAAAAAGTAGTCCTCTTTTCCAAAGTGAGGATAAGTGCTGTGCCTGATGATTCTTGCTGCAATAAGGATGAGAGATTTTTGATATAAAGTTTTCTGTTGGAGATTGGGGAAACATTCTGCTGCTTTGAATCAAACAGAAGATAAAGTGGTACCTCTAACTAGAAAAAACACAATTCTTTTATCAATAAGGAAGCAGATTCATTTTGGAATAAATGGCAGATCAGACTTTTCTCTCATTTCTTTGAGGTCTGAGAGATTTTGTTCTTTTTTATTTTTAAGCACTTCCTCATATTGCAGTGTCAGTGGGGAATCTGTTTTTTCTTTCACTTTTGCTTAGTTTGCATGATGCCATTCCTTTTACTAATGCCATAATGTCAGCTTGACTCCATTAGTAGCCATTGTGCATTAAACCACATTGTCACCTGGCATCTTTCTTTCACAGCATCCATTGCTTGCAACAAAGCAGTCAGCTAATTTTTCTCTGCGGCTGGCACAGCAGAAGATTCAGTAGGAGCTAGTCTGACAGAACAATGATTGATGACCACAATCGTCCCTGTCTGGATAGAAAGTGTATCACCTACCAATTTGTTCTGTTCCTGCCAGCTAGAAAAGCAAAGGTCTTGACTTCACTAACAAAATAGCTGAATTTCTCTGGCTTGGCAGCAAACCTCTGCACTAACTATTAGAATTGCTTGACACCTATTTGCTGTGTGAATAAAGAAACCTTAAGCTTCTTCACCCTCTAGGTACAAACTAGCCAGGCTGCAGGTTAATTCTGCACCACAGAAGGGCTGAGCAGGCAGGAAATGTCAGCAGACCAAAGGAGTTAATTCTGCAGCACTGTGAGGGCATGTGTCTCACATCTCCAAAGCTCACTTCATTTTAAAAGCCTGGGGCAGACACAGCTTTAAAACAGGGAGAATACCCTTCAAACTGTTTTCTGTTTTTTACGCTCATTTCACATTGTCAACACATATATTTTGCCTTGATGCAAGTGGTTATAAGGTGACCAAATATTTGAACCTGGAAACAAGAAAAATTTCTCTATGTTGTCCCTGTAAAGTTGGGGTATGAAGGCAGCAAGGTGATGGAGGAAGACAGAACATGGAACCTTACAAGGGAGTTAGGAAAATTATTACTGTAGTCCTGTTCAAATCAAAACACACTGGAATCTCTGCAAGACTCCTCAGCACCTAATACATCTCTGCTCTGCAAGGGCCAAAGCTGATAACTTATTTTCTGCAGAGAGAGGCTTGAGATATCTCACCTTCTTATTAAAGAGCAGACCAACATTCAAGGGGCTGCAGGTTCACTGTCAATATTGCATACTCTTAAGATTTTATCAAGAGTTTTCTCGTATTCAGCACTCTTCTGAAAGCTTCTGGAGCCAAGTGATAACATGCTAGTCTCAGATTTCATTTTCAGCATCACTATGTTTTTGTTCCTTCTCACTGGAAAAAGAGTTTGAAATTGGAAATCCTGAAGGACTGGTGGTAAGATCGCCCAGTAGCTGTTTTAATGGTTGGTGTTTTTAGGAACATCTCTTAATTCCTTCAAAGCTGACTTGCAGTTTTGTTTAGTTCCTAGCATTAAATACTTCCCTTTGACAGTTCCAGGTGAGGCGCAGAGTGTGTTTCAGGTGAACACTGTTATGGGCACTTCGCCCAGGGAAGAAACACATTTATGGAAAGAGCAGCTGCACAGGATGGTTAAAATCAGTGTTCCCTTTGAAATATAAACATGGCTGCATTTAGTTTAGAATGGCTTTTAAAGGTCAAATCTGTTCATGAGCAATGAGAAAAACCAAAACATAAAAGAAACCTTACATTTTTTTAAATAACATAATTTGCAATGACTGTTTCGGGAAATTAAAGAGTAGCAATAGGTCCAGAAGTGTACAATGTTCATGTACTGGGTTCAGTAAAAATTTGGTTGCATCGGCTCTTGCTTTCCTTTTTATACTTGGGGGTGACCTAATTCTAATTAAAGTCTTCCATAGATGCTGCATAATATGTTGCAAATCCCCTGTGCTATGACAGTCTGGACAGTTCCCAACTACTGTGCAGGTTTTCCTGTCAAAGTAGCAAGATTTTACGGTCTTTTTCTAGTGAAGGTTCTTGAAGTCACTGAATACAGATACATCGTCTGCCCAGGAAATCTACTACAGGATAAGCTACTTTCTCTGAAGCAGACAGGCATTTTCAAAATCTGTATTTCTTTATCCAGCTGATCCATTTTAATTCTACCCCTTTTTATTGCAGAAATTTCTTCCTGTTGTGGGACTGATTTGCGTTATTCAGGTTAATCACCTGGGATTGTACTACAGTTTAGACTTCATGCTTGCTTTTTTATTGAGGATTTTGTGAAGTTGGAAGAAGTACTTCACTACTTGGAGGTATTTCCCACAATCCATGTTGATTCTTGTTCAAGACCAGGAGTAACTATTAATTCTCCTGCTGCTTTTTATCTAGTGGAGCAGCTGCTACTTTAATGCACAGATTCAAGCCAGGTATGTCAGTCTAGCAGAAAATTCTTGCAGAACAAAGTAAAAATTTGGGTGGAAGTTGTTTTTCTCACCCTTAATCTCTGTGTTTGCTTGACCGTTTTAATTTTTTTTTTTTAGTTTTCCCCAATCTTTCTTTTGGCAATGGTCTTGAGGTCATCTTGTTTCTTATTTTTGCTGGAGGATGCTGCTTCACCTTTGGCTTTGTTTCAGAATCCTTTCTTGATTTCTTTTTATAAAACCAATTTATTAAAAAAAAAGTCATTATGAAATCTACTGTTGCTGAATGCCCTCCTGTTTCAGGTGGTGATTGCATTGCTTTGGGAAAGAAGCCAGGGCTCAATGTAAAAGTAAATTTCAGCTGTGTATAAGTTTCCCTCTAAAATGTTATTTTGCAAGGAATTCACAGGCTGATCATAGACCCGAGACCAAACTGCAAAGGAAATTAAAGAAGTAAAAACTTAGGCCACATAATAATGCCTGTAGCCTGCTCCCACCTGGCTGTTAGCAACCAACGCTCAGGATTGTGAAGCGTGTGCTTGGGCCAACAGCCCTATGGAAGGATTTCTGCAGCAGCCTGGCTCACCGGGCTGTTTAGAGTGGCTGCCTTGTGGGCTGAGACTGGCTGAGCCATTTGGAGGTGTTTGGAGGAGTATTCTAACCAGTACTGAGTGAATTAAAGGTTTTTAAATCAGATGAAAGAAGGGATTGATCCCTGCCCAAACCCACGGATGAGTGCCTTTCAGTCCCAACTGCATGCAGATTTTTCCCTGTTTTTGGAAACAGGCAGTACAGTTGTCTTTTGTTTTCAAAACCACCTAACCAGCTGGCTTGAGACAACATAATATTGGTCAGTTAAATACTTAGTACTTCATAAAATGGCAGATAACTGAGACAGGCTTTTGCAACGGGCAATGTCCGACGATGTGGAGAGAAGCACTTCCTTTCCTCATACATGGCCTGGTAACTGTGAAAGTCTCTTGTAACTGGTACCTCTGATAACAGCCTCCCAGTGAGCTCACCACACAGGAGGGAAACTGGTGGCCCCATCTGATTTGGACTGCCTAAAATGTAGATGTCTACCCTAATATACGTAGACCATTTGCAGACACCAAACAGGCACTCCATGGCAGGGTAAGCATTTGAAAGACAGGTGAACTGCACTCAAATGTGTAGCTGTCTTTCCCTGATAGCTCTATGGGGAGCAGAGATAACTAAACCGACTGTCCAGTTTAGACTAGAAAATTAGCTTTTAGCCAGCTATAATGCTGTGCAATTAATCCTGTACAGAATGTTTAGAGTCTGCCAGTGCAGCTTTGTAGTACAGGAGACGTGAGACAGAGCACTGATATATTCAAAATGGAATTTACCTTCTTTATATCTGTGTTCTGCCTACATTATGTAAACGGAAGTGTAAAGGAATTGCCAAATGTTATTTTTTCTAAGGAGTAACTTAACTGTGATCATAGTCAAAGAACAGACAAGACTGCATTTTTTCGTTGTTGATTACTTGTTTTTCTCCTTGCAAACTTACACCTTTAGCAAACTCAAATCAGCAGCACTCTTTGTCTTCATAAGACTAAATATTCGCTGTGATGTTAGAAAACTGACTAAGTCAATTAGACCTACAGTGCTATTTGGGAACACCTGTCATGACATAATACACATTTGTGCTCATTTCCAGTAAGTAAAAAAGTAATGGATTTGCTTGAAGTTGCTCTATGTGCGATTTGCAGCTGACATTGAGCTTGCTTACGTCATTTATTGATTGCTATCAGAATAATGTTAAAGAACAACACTTTCTAGTGTTTTCTTTGTGTTCAAGGCTGCTGTACATGGAATGCCACTGACTACATGTATAACTCAACATGGCACCTATGAAGAGTTGTGAGGAAACTGGAAAAAGATCATGTCTATTTCTGCAAAGATACTTTAACAAAAGAATAGCTCTTATTGTGTTGAAAAGAGCCAAACCTGTAAATGAGTTTTATGCTTTATCTTCATGAGAAAGAACAGCCATTGTCCAAGCAACTGGCATACAGGGAAAAAAGTCTTCCCTGAGCCGCCTGTTCCTGCACAGAGTCAGCTTCAAGGTTGCCAGCTAAACTGCTTGACAAGTCTGCCAGTGAGTCAGAACCTGCTGCTAAAGAAATATCTTGGAAAGCGCAGCATCTGGGTTCTCTATTGCAATCCAAGAAGAATGGGAATGACGTTTTAGTTTGACTGTAGCTGGCACAGGCTTAGACAGATCTGTCAGAGTTACCATTGCCTTTATCTTCTTTCAGATAGCTTGTTTCCTGTCAGTTGCTTATTTAAGTAGATCTGGGACATTTATTTGACTGTTTTGCTTTATCCTCCCTCCTCAGTATTGCTTTCTGGTTTATTCTAAATGTTGTTGTCTGAAAGAGGCAGGCTCTACTCTACAGTGGGTTAGATATCTGCAGACCTTCCCTTTTTTTCCATGTGCGTGTAGGTAAGCCACTGAGCAGAAACTCATGCTTTGTAACTGAAGGCTCAAGACAGAGATAGTCACATGATTCTGTATGTTTGATGCAGCTTTTTAGCTGAAATGACAAATAAATCTATTTCAGGCTGTGTTAAACAGATAGGAGTAAGTTTGTTTTTTCCAGTTGAATTTCAGTCAGAATAGGGCTATAGTCTGCTTTACTGATGCTGAATCTTAATAATTGAATAACATATTTTTATCATGACTAAGGGGATCCACACCTTGCAAAACATAGCAGTTTGCCTCCATATTCCTAAATTATGGCTTAAAGGATAATAAGTAGAAATAGTTGGCACTGGGTGAAGAAAACAGGCTCTTTCGTGCCTTCACTAGTGATACCTTGCTTGAGCTCCAGCAGAGCACAGCCTTTGCCTACAAGGCCTGCAGGTGGCTGGTGCTTTGTTGACAAGACTACCAGCAGGCTGTTGTAGCTTGAGACAGGATGCAACAAAACCTAAACAGTTGCAATCCTATGCAGATTCTTTCAAACCAATGAGATTTTTAAGTTGCATTGTGTTTTTGAGATGAAACAACACTATTTTTGAGACCAAGGTATTATAAATTGTGTTTAGAATCTTTGGAACAGTTCAAATTTTCCATAAGAAAACTAGCAAATTTGAGGAATGATTTGGTCAGAAGTAAGTTTTAGTCCAGGAAATAAGATTAATTCCCAAACCATCTTCAATCTTCCAGGGAAAAGTGGATTTTTCTTTGAAATTTTGAGGAATTGCACACACATATGTATGTATGTATATCTTTGCATTTCTTCCACAAGCCCTGTTCTGCGCTATAGTTGTTCATAGGCACAGATTTATCATCTGGGCTAAGAGTGAGTTCATTTTCCAATAACTGGCCTATAATGTGCTCTTTCTTATTCGTCTGATTTCGGCAAAGTGATGGCAGGTCCCCTACATTTAGATCACAGTGGTCTCTGTCTCTGTCTTCAGACTGTGGGACTGCAGCTCACTGAGCAATATATTTTAATGGGGACAGGTTCTTTTGTCAATTCATTTTTTGACAGAACAGCTGGACAGGGACAAGCCTGGCAGTACCTTTTTGGGGGGGCAGTTTTTAGAAATCCTATTCTGGGACAATCTGTGCAGTTCCCTGAAGGCTGCTTATGTTCACGTCATAGTGATTTCGTTAAACTAATACAAAAACTTGGCACTATGTAAGTGTATGGAGCCTTTCAAGACTGCCTTATATCAATTTAATGTATTTCTCGCTTTGTATGTTTTGCTTTTTTTCTTTGTTTTTCATTTCCTTGATGTGTCTAGATGAATATAATATCAAAACCACTCTTCATATCCTGACATTTTCTGAAGTCTCCCTCTGACAAGGAACTTTGCCTGTTACCACATACCTGCAGGACTGGCTTCTTGGTTTGGCTTCTTTGTTTTAGATAAACAGTTGGCTTCTTCTTATCACCCCTTTCGAAATAAAGCTAATGAAATTTGGTTGAGCCTACCTTTAGATGTGAAAGTCTATTCTTTACACCTGCGGTTGCATTTTTTCCTCTCCTACATGTTTGGATCATTGTTTTCCCCAGACTATGGAAATGAAAGATCAAGAAGGAGTTATGATATCCCAGGGCAGGGACAGCTTCATGTAGCAGGAATCAAAATTGAGGACCATAGAATTTAGATTAGAAGCTGTTACAGAGGTGAGGAAATACCCTTTTCTTAGCACTAGCAGTAAATTTATTTAAAATAAAAAATGTAAAAATGTTTTAGTACTGTTATTTTCTGGGACAGTTTTATTATGTCAGAATATAATCTCCTTTGGTCGCTACTCAGACAGTTACAGGTGATGAATACGGTAGGAGAACACCCGTCCTTGCCTAAATACAGGTAAATCTGATACTTCCTGAACTGATATAGCCCGTCTTTTAAAGACTGTCTTGCTCAAGGTGTATCAGTAGTTTGAAAGGTTTCTGCTATTTTTTCAACATTTAAATTGTATCACCAAAAAATACAAGGAAAGTAGGAGCAAATAGTTATTTCTTAAAACATTCTAGCTACTGACTCTCTTGATTAAGTGAAGAATTGCTCTTCTGCTTTTCACATTATTGCACTCTTCATTTGACTACTAGTGGGTGGCTATTTCATAGAGAATCTTTTTGATTATGAGAGTGCAGGTGATATATTATTTTCTCATTTTCAAATAATCTCTCCATTAGAGAAAGTGTGAGTGGTAAATGAGGAGTTTCTCCTTCAGGTGTCCGCTGTGTATGTACAGCAAGTTTCCTAGGCGATGCTCATTGGTATTTGTAAATGATCTGTTCTCCATCTGAGAGATTTAAGTACTGGTTGCAGCTGCTCATGCTTCGCCCCATTTGTAAATAGTTTTAAATATGCATGATCATCTCTGGCAGATTGCTTTACTTGCAGGATTTATGAGTTTTTTGACTTGTCTCTTGTAAAATAATTCACCATACCGTCTCCTGCACCTCCCTTTCCAAATAAACAGAGAACAAGCACATTCTGAGATCCAGGAATTTAGAATGAATAGTCAGAAAATGTAAAATCATGGAATGTCAGTAATTCTCATGTTCAGACTGCTAATCAGCTACCCCCCAGGAGTACTTTTCCCTCCCCTCCTTATTCAATATGCCATATGTCAGCAATTAACAGTGAGTCAAATTACAGCTCAACACAGTTTTGCTCATGCAGTTAGTGGAGTAGGCAAGAACTAAACTGAATCCAACAACTATTTGTAAGTACAATGCAAAGGGCAAATGGAAATTTCCTACAAAATTATGGATGGTGAAATGTCAATGTCATAAATTATTTTATCTTCAGGGTTCTAGGAGGCCAGTAAAACCTTAGTAAATAAAATAATTTTCTAAAATTCTTTGGTTTTTTGACAAAAACCTGTAAACATATTTGAGACCCAAAAAGCTC
The DNA here is from genome assembly GCF_036013445.1 of Caloenas nicobarica. Lineage (NCBI taxonomy): Eukaryota > Metazoa > Chordata > Aves > Columbiformes > Columbidae > Caloenas > Caloenas nicobarica. Next base: position 24,227,988 of record NC_088246.1, on the reverse strand, counting down.
TGACTGGAGTTGGCACCCCATAGTGCTGATGACATTTGTATGAAGTGATACAGTTGACCAGGAAGAGATTATGAATTTTGATCTGCAGAGTGCCATGTTCAGAGCATGGTACACTGAGTGGGGCATGTAGAAGAGAGGCAGGGGATAACCAGGGTTATATATGGTTGTTTCTAAACTGAAGGACAGATGCAGATTGCTGTATCCATAGGAGAGCAGCTCAGACTGCAAGAAAACTCTGCTGGACTCCATCCAAGGAGCAGGTCCACCTCACTCTGGTTCAGGATTTCCTGATCTTTACTCAGAGCTCTCCGTGGGTTTTTAAAATGTGCATGTGTGTGCCTGTGTGCATTAAATCATTTCCCTTGGACTGTTCAAAAGCTGAGAGAAGTGTCACAGTACAAATAATACCGGAAGAATTTAGAGAAGTAGTGATAACAATGCACACTAACAATAGGAATAGGAACTCCCACCAGAAGTGTAGTATTTTATACAATTACTCAGTTTTACACAAAGTTCAGAATTAAAAGAATATTAGACTTAACCATTATTCACCCTATGCTTATTCCTCAAAGCCTAATTTTTACCTAATCTGTATTTATTACCAAAATCATCAAAGCAAAATGTGACTCATGACCCTTGCAGACTGGATTTTGACTTATTATGTCTCTCAAAACTTCTTTTCAGACTGAGACTTACCACTACTGTTTGAGATGTTGTTTAATTCATATTTGTAAGGAAAAGTCTGACAAGCCAAGAAATACTGTAAATACAGTTCAAATTTATCTATGCCTGGCACATCTACAATCTTTTACAGAAGATTATATTTCAACCTCTCTGATCATTTTGCCTTCAGGAACCAGAACCAATATTATATTTTCTAATTTGAACTTATTTCCAGGTTATCACCTTGGTTTCTTAGATAGTGATCTAAGAACCCTCATGCAGATAGCATCATGTCCATCAAGTGTTATCTCATTTTTTTCAGTTTCTCTATAAGCCATTTACAATCTTTAGTGAGATATTTCAAACATTTCATCCATTGTATTCTGAATTTTATCTAACCTTGTACTTCTGTCTCCCGAATTTTCAGTAAGTATGCCTGAATTCATTAAAAAAAAAAGAAGAAATCAGATTAGAAAAAAGAAATATATATAGCTGTGCATGATTAAGAGGCTCTCCACAGAATATTTTTCAAATGTGATGAGATGTAATATTTTGAATACAGTAGCATATGCAGGACTATTCTCTGACACATCTGGATCTCCAGCTGATATATGCCACCCTATTAAAATCCAGGTTTACATCCCAGCTGTGATCAGAACCAGTGTGTTAGCTTGCTGTATTTGTTCAAACATTTGCTGATATAAGATGCATATCAATTCAAAAAATTCATATGGATGAGACTCAGATTGCAGAAAAGCCTATATGACTGAAGAATTTCATAACAACTTAACTTATTTTGTTATTTTTCACATCAAGAAAGAACTTCTAAGAGGCTAGTGTCTGGATATCTTCATCTTCTGACAGAGTTATTGTGTGCCCTTAGATGATCTCCTACCCTCTGTGTCTCAGAGTGCTGGCTCCCTGACTGTCTTATAGCTGGTCACCTTCATGGGGCTTTTTTTCAGTCAGGAGGATGAGCATTTGTATCACTCAAGCCATAACATCATTAATTATCAATTTTTTTCATAATATTTGAAATATTACATTTTTTGTAATGCCTGCATTACATAAAGGAAAAAAATAGAAATAAAACTTAGATGTCTTGTGGTAAAACTTGTTGAAAGTTTTTGTAATTTATTCTTTTCACCAGCAAATGTTATGATCTACAGTTTAACTGCAAGATGCTCTGTGCCCAGGTTCTGTCAGGTTTTCACAAGATTATTGGCAGACTGCGTCTATCATACTTCTATATGCAGTGATATCCTGCACACGGCATGTCCTCTGATAGTAGCTGTTACAGCAAAGGTCACTATCTGTTAGATGCTACACTAACCAAAAGACACGATTCTTTCCCAAAGCCATTTCCTTCTTGTTTAACCCACTGGGTGGATGTAAAAAAGAGCCAGGAGGTGCAAGGAGCAGAGAATATAGGAAGGATGGCAGACAGCACTCTTCGTTTACCAGACATCCAACTGCTGCCAAGTCTATTTCCTGTAAGCATCATTGCAAAGGACAGTTTCAGGGAATGATTTAAGAGAACAACAAGGTCATTTTGTGGATATTTGTGAGGAGCTCAAAGGTGTTTACCTGAAAACTTTGTAAGTGTAGGATGGAGCTGCCTGACTGGCAATGGGGTTTGACATTGTAGTAGTTGGGGGATGGAGCTAAGAAGTAGGAGTAAGATAAAGCTAAGTAAAGGTGAGTTATTTTTAGTGCAGAACAAGCAGAAGAGAGGTCATTAGAGGATGGCTGCAAGGTGGGGACTGTAACTAAAATAATAGGCTAAAATGAACTCATTTTCTATATTATATTATTTTATAACTGTATTTCAGATACAGGTATTTTAAAAGAGTGAGCCACTAAGATTTAGAATAAGTTTTGGTGTAAAGTTGCAAGGAGAGGGTCAAGAGAACAAAATGACCAGGTTATCTTTCAATAGCAAGATGAAAGAACTGTCAAAAGTGATCAAGAAAGAAGAAAGGTCAGAAGGCCGAGGAGAGAAAGTTAAACATTTGGATTGCTTGTCAGCACATAGCTGGTTTGGATGATGGTTTGGAAAGACAGAGCTCATGTGGACACAGAGGTCAAGTCTGAAGCAAAGAAAAAGACCTATCATAGACTTTTGTTCGCTTTCTTCACCCCACAGAACTGGATGGTAAAAGGGCAGTCCTGGGAATAACACGTTGAGGAAATTATTAGAGGAGCTAAAGGAACTCAAGGACATATACAGCTGGAGGAAACTGTCAGAGGAAGAAATACTTTGGGGAAGTTTGTAGTTGTCACTACCTACAGTCAGACAGACAGAAAGAAAGAAATAGAAATAGAAAAACAGAACATTAATAAATTCTTCCAAGCCGAGGCCAGCAGAATGTCCATTCCCAAGGCATCACACAGAGGGACAGGGAGGCACAGACAAGTGGTACCATAGGTTAGAATCATCGAGGGTAAAAAAGCAGAGGAAGGAAAACTATTAGAAGTGATGGAAATTACAGAATTCAGACTGCAGCTTAGAGATGAAAATGGAGCCATCAGGAAATGCAGTGGAAGAAGAAATAGTAAACAAGAAATGAAGGAGTAACAGGCAGACATGATTTGAGAAAACAAAATAAAACATGCAGAAACAGTTGAATAAAGCAGAACTTGGTAAGAAATTATTCATGTGAGATGCACAGTTAGATCGAAAAGGGAGAACATCCAGGATGAATAATTTCTGTGTTTTGTATTCCAGAAGGGAAATAGAACAAGACTCTGTTGACATTATCCTTCGTTATTCCCTCCCCTCCTCTCTCTTCTGTCGTTTCTCCTTGCCTCTTTCCACTTTCTCTTGAAATTCTATTTTCTGGCCAACCTTATGATGTGATTCAATGAAAATACAGTCCCTACATCACATAATCATATAATCAATGAAAATACAGTCCCTACATCACATAATCTCAGGCTGGAAGAGGTAGAAATTTAGTGGTGAGTCAGCTACTGACTTTTGAAGACAACCAAACAACTCAGTCCTACAGAAGAAGTTTCAACTGAAAGTTTTAACTTTATACATCAAGCAGATTTAAGGTAAAAAGCTGTATTAATATGAGAACTGTCAACAATAATTTGATTCATTCTTCCCACCGATTAAGAACAAATATGAAAATGCTCTAAAATACAAAATGAGCTCTTCATTGGTGAGAGAATAGCAATTACATTTCATCAAGGGACCTTAACAGAAAAACCTTTCCTGCATTTCTCTCTCCCTTTGAGACTAAAGACTGGGATATGTCTTTTCACATTGGTATTTTTGATGCAGATAATTTGTCTCCTCGGGCACTTTGAACACCACCTGTTTAGGCTTAAAAGAAAAAAAAAATTGAAAATGATTAGTATTCTGTTGTGCTTCTGTTGTACTTTCCTTTAGAACAGGGAAGTTGAAAAGTTTAACTGACAAGGTATTTGTTCATTGCATATTCATAGACATCTTTCAAGCTTTACAACTGCCATAATCAGGAGATGATAATTCAAGGCCCATCAAAGAAACTTATTTTCAATTTATGATGCTTCAAATTTTTCTTTTTTGTTCCCCCCCGCATTGCCAATCTTGATAATCTCAAATAAAACTATCAGAAAATAGCAACAGAAGAGAAACAGAAATATATTTTCTGTGCATGATAAATAATCATTTTGCTAAAATGCTTCTGCTCCATGCGAACTTCATGAGTCTCATGAAATTCAACAAAGGGAAATGCCAAGCCCTCCGCATGGGGAGGAATAGCCCCACACACCAGGACAGGTTGGGGCCAGCCAACTGAAAAACAGCTTCGCAGAATTGACCCTGGGGGTCCTGGTAGGCACCAAGTTGAACATGAGCAGCAAAGAAGGCTAACAGCCTCCTAGGCTGCATTAGGAAAGGCATCACTAGCAGTCAAGGAAGGTGATCCTTCCTGTCTACTCAGCACTGGTGTAACACATCTGAAGCGCTGGCCCCGATTCCGGGTTCCTCAGTACCAGAAAGACATGGGCACACTAGAACAAGTTTGGCAAAGTGTCACAAAGATGAAGAAGGGACCAGAGCATCTGGTGTACAAGGAGGTGGTGATAGAGCAGGGACTATCCAGCGTGGAGAAGAGAAGGCTCATGGGGCTCTTACCATCTGTATAAATACCTGATGAAGGAGAGTAAAGAAGACAAAGACAGGCTCCTCTCAGTGGTGACCAGTGACAGGACAAGAGACAATGGACACAAACTGAAACGAAAGAGGATGATTAAACAGAAAAAACCGATTTTTTTACTGTGAGAATGATCAAGCACTGGCACGTTGCCCAGAGAGACAGTAGAGTCTCCATCCTTGGAGGTATTCAAAACCTTTCTCGACACGGTCCTGGGCAACTAGCTCTAGTTGAACCTACTTGAGCAGAGGGTTGTACTAGTCAGTCTCCAGAGATGCCTTCCAACCTCAACCATTCTGTGATTCTGTGTCATTTCTTCTTTCTATAGAATATACAAACTTTCTTCAAAAAAAAAAAAAAAATTTGCTGGATAAGCATGTATTTAAATTGTATTTCAGGATGCTGTATCATGTGTCTGGAGAAGGGGTCCTTCCATTGTGTAAAAATAAATAGCTGTTTCATCTGACCTTGATTGGTGAGATGCTTTATTGTTTTTCTGTGGGAAGATTTTAAAGACTGGATTTCATTCCAACAAAGAGGGAAAACATCCAGCAATGAGGAAGCTTATAATTTTTCATAAGGAATAAATTTTTGTTAGAAGTTCATTACAGAGGTGGGGTCAGTAAAAAATAGAACAAAGACAAACCCTTATAAAACTGGCATTAATGGCTGTTGCTGTACTTAGCATTCTGGTAAATAAACTATGATCTCTGCACAAAAAATGTAAAACTATGTATATGGTTGTCTTATTCCACAGAAATATCTAAGATTGTGACCTTTTTCTGTGTGCTTTTTGGAGTAAGCTACAGATTTATTTTAAATTAAAATCTGTTCACTCAATCTCATTATTAAAAGCACCTGTGATACCTAATATACAACTAAGGCACTTAAAATTAGTGTATGAGGAGGCTTAGTAAATAAAATACTGTTTAATTGAGGAACTGTCTCCATTTTTCACATTAAAGTTCTTCAGGTACCTATGTATGCTCAGAAGTAATCAGTCTTGTCATGACTCAGTGATTAATACATATCTTGGAAATGCTAAGATCAATAGAACAAGCACTTTTAGAGCACACGTATCACATCAGACCACTCTAATAATAATGAGGTGACCTTTACATGTTTTAAAAATATATTTATGGCAATCAGCAGTTAAAGGCCTGCTTGAGCTTGAGTTAGCATTTAGAACATTGTTTTCAAAAGCTACTAATGACCTTAACTTCTGTGAATTTGTTTTATGTATTTTGAAATCATTTATCCTACTATCCTCTGTGAAATTCTGTGGCAATTCTGTGGCAATGAGTTTCCAATTTAAATAGATTCATATGAAAAATGTAATTCTTATTGTAAATGTGCTACTGAATGATTCTGCAAGGGCTCATTTCTGTTTCTTCCACGTACTCTGAGAAACAATAAATGTCCTTCTCCCTAGAATTCCTAATTTTATTAAGCAACATCGTATCCTCTTCACTGACATTTTTAAGCCATAAAGACCTCTTCTTTACAGTCTCATCTACTCTTGAATGTATTCCACATATCTGTTAGTATTTGTTGCATTTTTCTGTCCTTTTCTAACTCCGCCATAAAGTTTTTAGAATAGGTTTGCCAAGAATTTCATGCAACATTTAGGATGTGGGCACATTGTGGATTTATGCAGTAACACATTGATGCTTTCTGTTTCTTTCTCTATGCATTTCTTAATCATTCCTACATTCATTTATTTTTTTAATTATTTTTATTTATTTATTTATTTATTTATTTATTTATTTGTCTATCTATCTATCTATCTATCTATTTTACCAGGCACTGAGCATGTAGTTAATGGGGGTACATTTCAGAAAACAATAATTCTGGTATCTCTTTCCTGCCTAGTAATAGCTAATTTAGAGGCCAGCCTTGTGCAAACAGGGCTATTTTACACTGGTGATACCAGTTAATAAATCTGTCGATAGACAACTCTTTATAGACTGTGTGTGGTGATCAATTTATACAGCCCAAGTTTCAGACTAGATCTGTGCTTGAATTTCTCGTAATTTACACTTATTTTCTCCTGTTAAAAATAATCTATGAAAGGACCTTACCAGTTTGCCCATGGAAGCCTAGTTTCTTTACACTTTCCTGGAGGATTCAGAATGTAACAAATGATCACTTTTCTGTTTGCTAGAGGAAGGTTAAACCCCAATTTCCCACTCCTAAGAGGAAGTACATCAAAGTACAAGACTGCTTCTAGTCTATCCCCTTAAATCAGTTTCATTTTGAATGAAGTTGTTCAAGATTTTTTCAGGTCCAATGACAATGCCTGAGCAAGAACCAGTGAGCATGGGTCCAAGATGCTGATGCAAGAGACCACAGTTGTGTGAGATACAAATTAGCATTTGCATTTCTATGTTAAACAGTCATTCCGTGAAAAGCAACAATGAAAAAAAAGGTTGACTGGAGACGGAAGTTTTATCTGGCAGGGTAAAAGGTTCCTCCTTCTTCTTCCTCCTTTCTTCTTTAACTTGTTACCTTCACCTCTTGAACTGAGTATCTTCTCTCTATCTGCTATTTGGAACTTTTATTTTCCCTCCCCTGAGTGTTTCTTTGAATAATACTCATATTTTTTCCTTAAGTGGCTCATTCTTACTGCTCTTAGGCTTTCTTCAAAAAAAAAAGAACCACCACATTTAAAAAAAAATATGGTAGTATTGTAGAAATCAGGTGTCACTAGAAGCATCCATTTTATACAATCTCATTAACCTTCCAGCTTTTACTCTGTTATTTCATTTTCGTGAAAACCATGTTCATGATCACACGTGGGAAAAATCTAGAAGACAGAGTGCTTCTTCAAGCTGTCTTCCTTACCCCAGCTTGTTCTGCTAGCTTTGGTAGTACTTGTGGTCACACTGGCACAGAGCTGGGTGTGCCCATGTTGCCATCACCACCTTCAGGGTACCGTTCAGTTCCTTCCTAGGATGATATCAAATGGTCCTGGAAGAATCTGGCTGGGAATTGATAGGATACTTTTACCTATTATTACACTCAGGTTTTAGATATCTAGATATCTCAGGTATCTAAAGGATGTAGGAGGAGCTAAAACTGCTTTTTAAGAATAAACTTGCCATCTTTTTGAGACAGGGAACCTGAAATGGGTTCTGTGAAAGTAGAGGACTGAATTCATTGAGTTTAGATGCAGCGCATAGGCACCTTTGAGTCAATCATGCCACTTAGAGAATCAAATACTAAGGAGCAGACCATATGGATGATTGTAGCACACAGAGGAAAACATATCTCTTCATTACTGAAATACCGTCTGTCAGCACTGAGGTCAAAATCTTATGCACCTTTCTTGTGAAAGATGTATTTTGCTTCTCTTTCCTTATGAGAATTTATGCTCCAGTCACTTAGGAGACTTTACATACTAGAGACAGCTGCAGTACCTGATGACATTATTCCAGCTGTACTGTTTTATTCCCAGTGGTATGGGCAATGGATTGTCTGCTGAGATTTCAGATTGAGATGTAGTGACATGTGTTACTTCTGTGGCTGCATTCACCCAGTGAGCAGTAACAAGAGGATTTTCCAGTTACAAGCATTTTGATGTATTTCAATTTGCAGAACTAATTTAGAGGAACGCAGTAGCCAGTTAATTGAGTTATCCTAGGTTGTTACTGAGATGACAAACTAATTTTTATTAATAAGCTTTTTTTGCAATACAAGATTGAAATACGTGTAAAGTGTTGATTTATTTGATGCATTACATGAAGTTATCTTTACATTAGTAGGAAATATTTCTCATTTTTTATTCTATATTACCAAGTAGCTTGTCAAAAAGCTTTGTTAATGAAAATTGCTATAAAGTTTCCATGTCCCAATAGGAAAAAAAGAAGTCACAAAATATTTGAATGTACACAAGAATTGAAGTACAGATGAGAAAGTAGACCATCTAGGTTGGCATTCTCCCTCCAATAATGACCGACACCAGATGCTTCAGAGCAGATGAATGAACATTTGGATGATCAAAGAAGAGAATTGTTTTTGCTGAGTAGATTTCTCCTTAACCTTATACAATTTTAATTGGCTTTGTCTCACAGTGGGGAATTTATAAATCCATTCAGTTCTTTTGTTTTATTTTATTGGTCAGTGTAACTGGATTTTCTTTCCATCTGTGGACACATTTCTGTCTTCATGAAATCTTAGTAACTCTGAAGTCTCAATGCTACATATGGCAAGAAGTCAGACAGGTCAACTGTTTACACAGTTCAGTTGTGTTGTGTGGGGAGAAAAAAGAAGTATTCTGCCTAGTAGCATTTCCAATTTGATTGGCTCCATCTCTGTTAACTTTGGATTGTATGGATTTTTTTTTTCAAAGACTCCTGAGAAAACTATATTTGAAATTAGTATCTTGGTACAAATATGCTTTTTTTTTTTCCAGGAAAGTGGATGTTTCTATATATTTTCAGTGTTTTCCAGTCTAGCAAATTAAGTGGTTTGGTGTTTTGTGAGCCTCTAGTATAATTACTCAGGTCCATTGCTTCAATGGGTTAGGATAAAATGAAGTGTTTTCCCTTGAAGTTTTGCCTGACAGCTTCTTCTGGTGTTAACTGCATTGAAGAAATCTTTATTTGGGAGATTTGTTGGAACTACATTATGGTGACCCTTGAGTTATAGGTATCATCCAATTCAATTTACGCCTCTTTGGAGTCTGGCATATCGCCAACGTCATCCTGGCTTCAAGTCATTTAAATTATTTAAAATGTCTTTGTTCTCTTCTGTAGAAAAATATTAAGAAGAGGATCTGGCATATGCATGTGTTTCAATTCATGATCATCATAACATATGTGCTGTCTTGCGAAGTTGTTTATGGGCATGTGGCTTGAAATGTCAGTTGTACAGAGAGAGAGGACCAGTCAAGAAAGGAATCTGTACAGGTCCACTTTGATAATTTTTGACAGAGCGGCTTGAAGGACACTCATAGCTTTGGCTACACAATTTCACCTGTTTTTCCAACATACAGGTGGAATCTTTTAATAAAAGTAGAAAATTTCACAGTTACAAGTCTAGGAGCTTTTCTTATCCTGGGTAATTAAAAAACTAATATATTTTCTGTCCTACTGCCTGCTAATGCAATTAAATAAGTTCTGCCTCTGTTCTTATTTGATTCCACATTCCATCCTTCATATGATCTTCAATAACTCTTTCAATAGATTTTATTTGCCAAAGTACACTATGTTATGGAAAGAGAAAATAGTGAAAAGCATCTGCAGCATATGCATGGCACTACTCAGTTAAGCAGAAAAAAAACCTGGGCTCCTGGGAAAAAATTGTCCTGCAGATGAAACCTTTCAGTTGTAGAGGGCACTGTGTCGCTGATACCCAGAGAGGACGGTGGCAGGAAGAGTAACTATTTTGGGATTGGTTTACATCAGATTTTAAAAACTCTGTAGGGTTTCTGGTCATGATGAGGGGAGTATTTTGGCAAATGAAGGACTCAGCAGGTGTAAATCAGCATAGATCGCACTCCAGCTGACAATGTAGTATAACTACTCTAGCACTATATGGAGGAGCTAATTTCTCTTGAAGTAAGGATTATGTTTCCATGCATAAAAACCACAACTCAGACAATACAAAAGCTTTAGAAGTATCATTCTTTGAGACTAAGTCCTCAGATAACCTGCCGTCTCAGACAATATCAGAGGAACAGCCAGAAGGAGGGAGTTTCTACTTCAACAGAGTTCTTGTTTATGAAAAATCAACGCAGAAGACCGGCTGCATGAAATTCAGCTTTCTGTTACATTTTCTCTTGTATTGCCTGCACACTTCTGCTGAATCATAGGGGCTTTTACACATACCCCAGGAGTCACCCATACAGTAATTCAGAAAAATTCCTTTTCACGAGCAAGGGAATGTTTGGAAATACTATACTGTCATAAAGCAGAGGCTGATTTTCCACAAGGGTTTCAAGTGCACATTTATTACCCTATGTACAGTTTAAAGCATAATATTGTTACATATTTTTTTCTGAAAGCTGCCAACTATTTGCTTTTTTTTCCTCATTTATCATTCTACCACTGCTTGGGTTGACAAAGTCTATTAATTCCTTCAAAGTCATTGAAATTCATGATTTTACAATACGCTCTACCTCATAAGACCTCTTTTTTTCCTACTGTTTCCTGATACAATCCAGCTAGAATCAGTTTGATTAAAAACTTCTTGGGTATAGTTTTCCAAGAAGCAGTTTTCTGGTTTATCAAATTGAAACAAAAGTACAACAAGTGTCTGTGAAATAATAATATCAAACAGAAGCTTATGCAACAAAGTTTAAAAAAAAATAACCCCCAAAGCAGTGTCAGTGAGGCATAAGTGGAAGGATTTAATCACAGGATGAAAGCTCGGCTGATCCAGAGAGACTGTATGTGGAACAGCTTGGAGTAACCAATTTCCCAAGGGTAGCTGGGACAAAACCTCAGCCCAGAAACAAGCTCAGAGCTCACTGTCTCAGCAGCACTGTCACTTTTCTCCCTTCCCCCTGTTGTCATCCCTTAGCCAAAGCCTAAGGACATAACATTCATGTGTGATAAAGCCATAACCACCACTCAACAAGCACTTGTGAAATTTGTTCTATGGAAGCAAACCATGCCTGCTCAGGAATCATATACCTGTAAATCAGGTATAACCCTCTGACCGTTCAAGTACACCACCACTATGTTCTCCACAGAGTCATCTTAGAAGGAAGTCAGAGACCCTTGCAGGGGTTTCCATCCTTTCTTGCCCTCTTTACATCTCTTATGGCTCTTCTGCTATCGTTCATGTTTGGGTAATTGGGCTAAGTGGTTAAGGGTGAGTGAAGTGCTGCAGAGGTGTATCGTGGGACCTGTCCTCTTCAACATATTTATCAACAACCTGGAGGAGGGGGATGAGGGGCACTTGAAGGAATGGCCTGATGGAAACTTCATGCAATTCAGCATGGACAAACACGAAGTCCAGCAGCCAGGAAGGAAGCCCATCACCACCACCACCACAATGTTACAGGCTGCAGATGACTGCCCAGGGGCAGCTCTGGAAACACAGCCCTGGAGGTCATGGCAGAGAGCATCCATATAAGAGTCCCTATAACCCTGTCAGCAGTGAGAATCAGCAGCACCCTGGGCTGCACAAACAGAAGCACAGGTACTACATCCAAGGAAGTGATCACCTTCATCTGCTCAGCACTCTTCAGACCACATCTCAATTACTGAGGCCAGTTTGGGGACCTTCAGTACCAGACAGGCACTGACAAATGTGGGAGTTCAGCTGAAGGTACAGAAGATGGCTAGGAGCTGGATAACTTGTCCTGTGAGAAAGGGCTGAGAGTCTAAGGTTTACCTAGCCTGGGGAAAGGATATCTTCAGAAGAACCTAGTAGCAGCTAGCCAGAACCTACAAAGAGGTTAGTCTGAAGATGGAGAAAGGTTCTTCACAGTGTTGCATGGTAGGAAGACGACAGACAATGCTGTTACACTCAAAATCTTATTTGCAGGCAAAGAGAAAGCATGCCTTACACATATAAAGCCAAGAATTTATTGTTAGTATAACTGAAATCTTGATGGGCTAAGTATTACTCATCTAGATCTCTTATTATACAAAAATAAATAATAATATCCTAAGCAGGTTTCAGTAATCATAATAATTCAGTTAAAATTGTTGTACAAACACTTCCTAGTTTCTACCCATTTTCCTCATGCTGTGCTTATCTTTCTCCTGCTCCTCAGGGTCTTGAATTCAGTAGTTTCACTTTGGTGGTGGTCGTGGGGTCGCGTTACTCTGAAGAATATGATGTAGATGTCGATGGTTTCTTCTTTCTCAGTGTAGGATCAACCTGGGGTCTTTCCTATGTGCTTGCCAACATGCTTTTACACCTTTACTCCTTCTGGATTGGTCTGTAGCTCCATGTTACATTCAAATTCAGTGTATAGCATGCTTTTTATGTATGCTAGGTAGTATTTTTTTATTATCTTTTTTTTTTTTTTTTTTTTCCTAAAGCCCTGCTTCCAATCTGCATTTATTTAACTCACCACGGGTGTGTTGTATGCAGCCATAGGGTCTCCAGAGCCAGCCCATGCCCCACTTCTTGTAACACCATGCCTGTGCTCCTCTATGCTGCATCCAGTCTCTCCATATTGTCGGGCCTCTGCTATCACTCCAGGCCTGCATTTCTCTATACTAAACCATTCTGTTAAAGTCATAAAACCATGGTGGTACTGTAAAAAGCCAAACAAAAGTAAAATGAATGAGGCACAGATTCACGATCAATGGGAAAAAGTGCTGTAACAGCTAAACCAAGTAAAAGAAGTCTGCATGAAGGTCAAGAAAAGTTCAGAGAGCAAACATGACAGCCTCAGTCCTGAGCCCTTACAAACTCAGTACAAAGCTTATGGCTTGGTACTGGCAGTGGCTTGTTACTGTATTATGGGGTTACATGGTTACTATGGGCGTAGACTGTAACAAGAGATGTTCAAACTGGATATATGGACAAACTTGTTCCTCATGAGGACAGTGAGGTCAAGGAACAGGTTGCCCAGAAAGGTTGTGTTGTGTCTGCCCCAACCACAGGTAGCTCAAGGTTATTTCACTGCCAATATGATATCCACAAACATTGCCTTGACAGTGCTCCCACTGACCCCTGAATGGGATGGAGAGCGCAGATGTGCAGTTTGTAGTGGTGAGGAACAGGCTGAGGGGACAACTCCATCACAGGGTTAGGAGGAACCACGGCAGCTCCATGCAGCACCTGGAAAGACTCTCAGGAGTATTATGGTCATGTTCTTTTAGTTTGTTCACGTTTATTTGCTTAGCACATTTCTTTTTACTTATTTGAAAACCTTTCACCTGCATTGTCTGCATTATTTGACAGACTATAATAAAGGGAATGTTTTATTGACCTCTTGAGAGCACTTGAGGCCTGAAGTGGAGGGCAGAAGGCTATTAAACTTAATTCATGTTTACTGTAACAACAACTTTTTCAGCTGTTTTTTTAACAATGTTTCTCTGAGCTATCAGTGCCGGGGTACCCCTAAGAAAAGGTATTTTAAAATATTTTTGTTGTGAGTGGATTCTGAAGGGTTTTGTGCAGTTTCTTGTTAGCTTTCTCTCAGTGCCATGTGACAGTACCATACTTACCCTGGAAAAAGAGTGGCTTCTTCGAAGATAATGCCTCACTATAGATTCTGCATATTCTGACTTCATCTCAATCTGGCTGAGTAGAGTGGTGGAAGCCCCATGTTCTCCACTGTCTGGGCAGGGAAAACCCTGTGTTCAGTAGTGCCTGGCTGTCCTCATGTCAGGTGGGCTGCTTTGAGGCTGAGGGCTTGTGACCACTCTCAACTGAAGAGCGCCTGGCAGCTCTGAGCTTCTCAGCCTGACTTCTGGGATGGGCTCAGTACCTGCCTGCCTCAGAGGACACCTGGCAAGCAGGGCAAGTGGCGGGAAGCCCATTGGTGAAGCAGGGCATGCCTCCAGAGGTGCTGCGAGACCAGCACCTACCTCTTCACCTACAGCAGACCAGTGCATGCAGGAGGAGCACTCGGGCTAGAACTGGCATTTCTGAGCTGAGAAACTTTGTCAGAACATTTGTGGCTTGCTTTCTCCACCAACATTATTAAAGGAGGGATGTGAAGTGTTTACAATGGAGACTTCTCAAAGCATTGTTAAATGATTTCATGCTTTTAAGACAATAATTCCCATAGGGCTGTGCTCATTTTTATCACATATTAATCATTCACCAGCACTGAGGGTATATGGCAAAATGCAGTACTGCGCAGAGGCTGTTACTGAAACCAGTATAGTCCCATTAGGGGGGGTTCATTGTCAGAGTTACTCATATACACATGGGCAAGATGGAATGCTTCGTGCACACTGTGTATAAAGAGCTCCTGTGTGACTCTGGCTGAGAACATTTTCTAAGATATTAGCTGAAGGAAGAGAGAGAGTGGGGCTGAACAAAAGTATTTAACCACAGAGAATCACATATTGGCTGAAGACATATTTTTTTTCCCAGTGAAATGAAAGGAATTTCAATGGCTCCCATGAACAAGAGTGGAAAACTTCCCCATGAACGTTATACCACATCTTGTCAGGTTGGAGGAGTCAGGAAGTGGGAAAAATGCTGGATTTGTCTCCTTATTCACTGTCAGGTTGTCATCCTGTAGCTGTGAGATCTCATTTCTCTGACTTTTTGCCCAAGGAGCTTTAATCAACTTCCATAGTTATCTGCTGTGGCTTAAGTAGACATGATTGTGTCTTTGATAATGCAGGGTAGGTTTGTATTGGCATGAGGAAGAGGAGAGACCTGAAAATGGTGAAGGACTGCTGTGTCTAATTCGTTATCCCAGAGGATTTTAAAGACAGTGAGGTTCAGTGAAACAGGCTAAATTATCACTGTAAAGTCTGCAATAAAGCTATGGAAAATCCTGACATTTGAGAATGGTTCCAAGAATAAAACTGTAGCAATTTATAGCACACATAACAGCAGAGTGTACTACAGACTCCTTCACAGGGATACCTGTGTGAAAAGATGCTGACAGTGAATGTGCCAGCATCTTCCGGAGAGACGTTACTGTTAATAACAGGTGCTGTTGCTAGCAAATTTCATATCTTTCTTCCCCATCAAACACAAAACAGAAAATATGTAAACTATGGCTAGACAGAAGCAGTGATTTCTATTAGCAGAGTACTCAGGTTAGCTAAATCCCACACCCGAAATTGTTCTGGAAGGCTAACATTTCTGAAGTTTGTGACTGTTATTGAATATGGTTGCTGGAATTGACATCAAGGTAGTGCAAGTTTGCTTATCGTTAGCAGCAGTAGATGATAAAAATAAAGGTCAGCAAAACATGAAGGATGAAACTGTACACTAAAACCAGCAAAAGCCTTCACCCATCTCACTTCTGCAGGCCCTCTCACAAACATTTGCATCTGTCAAAATATTACATTTCTTGCAGAAAATGCTACTTACATAATAAGCAAGCACAAATAAATCTGGAAGCATATAATTAAAGTTTTGGCCTGTTTCTTTACTGATGCAATTTTAATTTCTCATTCTTATTCCTAACTAGAAAGTAACCACTCAGTTTTAATCACTTTAACATCATTCTTTTTACCCCAAAATGGAAATAGTTCTGTATCTGTATGCAGCTGTATACATGTTGTCAGATGTATATTCACTTTCTTCAGATAGATATATATCAAAATACCTGTAAGCTCTATATTTTTTCACATAATGCAATATGTCGTGGGCAGGAAAAAAAATATATAGAGAGAGAATCCATGTTGGATTCCCAACAGGGTGTTGTAACTTATATACAAGAGTATATAATTCACTGGAAATTTGTATTTTTCTGTGCTGTCAAGCAGCCAGAACTTGTATGCTTTGTTGAATAATGTGCTCTGATTCTATACTTATAATCTATGCTGAACTGATTTCTGGTGAAAAAAAGTGGCGTTTTGCCATTGGTGTGCTAAAAATATAAACCCCATGTTTGTGCGTGAGAAAGAGAATGGAGGAGGACTCAGAGAAGAAACCTGAGACTTTGGGGAACAGAAATGGAGGCAGGGAGGAAGCTCACAGCAGGGAAGGAGAGGCTGGATGGTGAGTGGTGGCATGAGGAGGGGACAAAGAGAAGCACCGGGGCAGCGGTGGCTCAGCAGGGGCCAGGGCAGCAGTTGGAGTCAGGACCCGGAGAGGAAGGGGCAGCGCGGTAGGGGCGAGACTTGGTGGGGAGATGTGCAATGGGCTGTGCCCAACTGTGCGGGATGCAAATGTACCATTAGAGACTCAGCATAACATATTTGGTGTCCTGATGTTTCTTTCTCTCTGAGGGGTAGCTGTTCTCATCTTCATGCTGATTCACCTGGGCAGGAATAGTATTTGATTATCTATGGCATACCAACACTGGTTATATTTCTCTCATTATGACATAGCAAATCTCCTTAAGTAAAAGGTCTTAATAAGAAAAACCTTTAATCCAGTGCAGCACTGGTTTTGGAAGGGATAAAAATATGCTCTTCCTATGCAAGATGTGTATTTTTATGTATTTCTGTCTGCCTGACATTAAAAACAATGAATTTACATGCAGGCACAAGCATTCATGGCCATTCTCTCCCATCATTTATAGGGGACTGGGAATCTTTAGTCTGTGGGGAAACCAGTTAGTGGAAGAAGGGCTCTGGTAAGAAGGCTTTGACAGCAAGCTGATGTGAATCATTTCTGCTGCCTGTCTCTCAATAGAAAACTTCCCACAGGGTGAAACGGACTTTTTTCCATCCAGAACACATATTATTTACCAAAAGTCCCTAAAGGGAAGATGGGAAATAAGGAGGCTGGAAAGCAGACTCAGTCACCTTTCTCTGTATGCAGCTTCAGTCCTGCTCATGTTTTTGTGGTTATTCCATTTGAGTTTGTTGTCCTGCAAAGACAATATATACCTCCCCAGTGACAACTACTGGAGATTCTCGATTTAGCCCAGTTGGGAATATTCAGCCCTTCTGGAACTAATGATTACAGGTTAGCTCTACTGTGTGTAGCTTAGCAGGTTATTTTTCCTTTGTCTATGGAGAGCCCGGATCATTACAGAAGCTTGAATTGCTGTATAATGCTAGCTAATAATTGATTTTTCTGTTCATTTGAGGGGAAAAAATAGACTCAAAGAGGCTATAAAACTTTCTGATTTTTTTTCCTTTTTCTAAAACAACCCCTCCTACCAAGTATTTCATCTGACATGGTATGTTTAACTGATTATGGGGAGGGAAGAAAAGAGCATTCAAAAATAGCCAAAAGGAATAACAAAATTCAAAAGGTAGGAAGACTGGTGACAAAAAAAAGGAAAACCTTAGACCTTACAGTGCCTGCTAATGGTGGTCAAGAAGACCTGAGCTAAAAAATGGTTACAAGGGTAGAAGGGTCCATATTTATTCAGTGGCTCAGTGATGAAACCAGAGCGTGCACAAGTAGGAGACCCACGACTCACTGGCGTCAGCGCAAAGCTGAATCCACATCAGCTGCCAGCAGCTGCATGGAGGAGGGCTCTGCTCAGCATGTACAGGGAGATCACAGCACTGGGCTGGAAGCTGGGAACACGGATTTAGTTACTCTGCCTGGCTCAAAGCAAGCCTCAAGCAAAAGGGACTTTTAAAGTAACTGGTTAATCAGGATAAAGAAAAAGTGGAAAGTCAGAGGCATAATGGGTCCCATCTTGGACAGCGAGGGTCTGGGATTCTGTTGAGACCTCTTTAAGCCCAGAGCGCCAAGTGACTTAGGGACTTACAATGGAGACAGTTATTGGCTATCCCTGAAAGATTAAGATGTCATGGAAAGGTATTCTAACAAATTTTAGTTCAGGAATTGGATAGGATAAGAGTTATTGAAGTCTTTGCTTTGAGGAAACAAAATATTGTGGACAATGTATGACTCGTTTGTGTTTAAAATTAGAAAATATCAAGAAAATATCAAGGAAAGTCAGATAAAAAATGGAACAAACCACATTTCACATTATTTTGATTTACACATTTTGTAATATTTGATGCTGTATTGTAAAATGCTTCATTTTTGAGAAAATCTTATTTTCCAATAAAAAATTTAATCTATCAAAAATGTTTGCAGAATGTTTATTTAATAAGGCTTAAATGAAGAGAATAAGCTTTTATACCTTTGTCTTCATGAGAGGAAAATAAAACATAAAAAAGCTGATCACCATTCTCTGTTTATCATATATAATAGAGAAATAGTGTTTACACTATAGAACTGTACGAATAGGTAGTGTTTACAATAACAATGAATACAGGCCAAAGCAATTGAGAAGTTTTTTAGCACAACTTCACCTGAGAGGAATTGAATCAAGGGGTAGTTCAGAACTGGCATCTCATTGTTAATTTGTTTGACCGTGTAGATCTAGATTTGTTCTTTAGTTCCTATTTTTACATGACAAAACCTTGTTTCTGAGTTTTTAGCTCTATTTATGTAAACCATTTTTGTTGCAAACTGCCAGTTTATCTCAATAAAGCAATGAAGGTTGCTAATCAGGGTGGGTTATGAAAAGTCTCTGCTGACAGAGTCATTTTTCATATTGAACAGCCATTTGGGGGAAAAAAGGGAATGAGAAAAAACAACTTTAATAGCTTGCACTGTAACTAGCATTCCCTGTTCCTTTGCTAGTTTACAGCTGTAAATAGCTTCCAGAAACTCAGTCCCTTTGGTCTAATTCCATTGCTTCTCTAGCTAATAAAAATGTTTGTAGTAACAGCAGGGATTGTAATACATGTTCTCCTAATTCTTCACTTGATGCAGGTTCTTATAGTTCCTCAGACCTGTTTGTGTTTCAATAGCTGGATACCCTTTATTGCTGTTTTGATAGGAGAATCATATTTTCCAAGGTTTACAACTAGACTATCAACCTTTCTCCATTTTGGAATCTTGACCTCATAATTTTGAAATGGTGAATGTATGCTTTTCGTTTTATATTGGCGATTAGAACTATCTGATCATGTGTTATTAGTACAACCTCCTTTATAGTTCTGTTTTTGTCTGTAAAGCTTTGGGCACAAAGTACACTTTACTGGAAGGGCTGATTTCTTGGTCAGTCTGGACAGGAGAAGGCTCGAGGCTGCCCTGTGGTGCGCTCCCATCCAGAGACATCTCTCTGGCCATTCAGGTTTGGGTAGAGCATGATTTCCCTCACTCCCTGTCACTCTTTGTAGAGAGAGCAGATGAAAAATCCACTTGAGCTAATATTACCCAGGTTAAATATTTTCCCATGGTAGTAGGAATCCCCTCTGTTCATTTGAATACCTTCCTGCCAGTGAGCTCCAGACCTAACCCTAGAGGTATCTCTTCTGATGTAAAATTGGATTTGAAATGTACACTTTTAAAAATCTTCTGTACTCTCCCACCCTAAGAACCTTATAAGGGTGGTCATGATTCCTCCCAAACACACTCTTCTGTCTTGCCTGATTATTTTCTCACAACTGTTTCTCTCAGTGTCTTTCAGCTGAAAGACATTTGTTTTTCCTAGTCAGAAGAGAAGACTTCAAGTCTGTGATTTTCCTTTCCTACACAGCACAAGTAATTAGTCATTTTCAGTGGCTCAGCTGATATTAGCAGCTGTGGGATTTTCCTTTTTTTCTTGTTACTTTTCATGTAATTGTACAATTAAAATGTTATTTGTAGTTCCCAGCTAAACTTTTCGGCCATTCTTTTATACCACTTCCAGAGAAGTGACCCGCCATTTTTTTTCATAGCTACTGTCATTTCTCCCTTTGTTAGCACATCAAAGGCAGAGATTCCTTTTTAAATAACTTTTCTGACATATGGTAGGTTGGTATTTGAAGAGATTATAAAGATTCTTAAAATGCAGTTTGATCTACAAGACTACGCTTGACAATGTTCTTTGGGATTTATTAGCATTTTTATTTTGTATTTGACTGCCTTCATCACTGGATACTCCAACTGACCATATTGGACTGCATTCTCAGAAATCAAAGACAAGGAAAGTACTGAATGCAAAGGAAAATGCTTTTGAATACTTGGCATTTTTTCTGCATATTTTTCAATATTACTCAACATTTCAAAACTTCCCTTTGTGACATTTCATCTAATCATGAGCATCATTGACCAGAAAATTATTATTTTCAGACCCAGTGACAGCATCATCTGCGCCTGAACTTTGCCTTCTTCAATATGTAGAAAAAAGCAATTGGACGGGCTTTGTGACTCTTGGTAACCATATTCTATTATCTCCAAGCATACATTAGCTACTTCAGAAAAGGTATTATTTGTCTGTGTTTTTACTGACAGCATCCAGTGGCCTTATCCTGGTCAGGCTCAGCTGCGGTACGTGATTTTGATTTCACTCTGTACCTGCTGCTCTCAGGGACATGTCTGCACTGGCTTTTCAGTGGTGCAAAATTTCTCTGCACACCTCCATGTGGCAACGAAGCACCTTAAAACACCCTTTCAGACAAACTCTGTTCAAATAGACAGTGAGAAAACTGAGAAGACATGGGTCAGAGAACTTTTTTCATAAAAGGAGAGTGGTATAGATAGGCAGGAGTAGGAAGTTTATTGGACGCCAATCAGTCGGATGTGCTGTGGTTAAAAATTAAGCATGTTCCATATTGGGATTTTATGTCGACAACTTAAGTAAAGCATTTGTCTTTCTCAGTCTTTCTAGACTTTCTAGCCTCCTGCAGATCTCCTTGTCTGCTGGCTGGAGAAGAAAACTGCTTGATGTTGACTCAATTTGTGAATTTCAAATAGTTGGTGATTCAAAAGGCAGGCTATTCAAATCCTCATACCAAAATTTGTACCTATTCCAATGATAGTAACTGTAAACTAAAGTGAGATTGCATATTTATACTAACCCGGAAAAAACATTTGATATCTTTTGTTATCCAGTTGTCTTTGGAAAAAACATTATTTGGCTAACGTTAGCCTTATCTTAGAAAAGCCTATTTTTCAAATATTTTATCTGATGAATTTTGAAGACTGCCTCATAAATTATCTGATAATTTTCTGCAATCCTGTCACAGCTCGGTGGAATCTGTATTTCATAAAGAAGTGATGTATGGAGAACCAAAGGGATGCTCACTTGAAAAGTATAAATCCTTTCCCCAACTTTCTAGCCAGAGGAAGAACAAATATCTCTGATCATCATCTATATGAAATGAAGAACTTGGCCTATGGAGGAGAAGAGAAAGGTGAGACAGTCACAACTCTCTTTTGAATGAAAACATTTGCTTTTGTAGCTTTAGTCTTCTGATGTTTTCGTATATCCCTAAGCCCCCAATTTTTTACTTTTTTTAAAATAGTGGTTTTCTCACTAGTTCTAAACCAAAAGGAATATCCTTATATAACTAATGTGGCAAAGAAATCACTGTTTGTACATCCTAGGTATCTATCTGTATATAAATAAAACAAAAATTGTGGGAAGAGATTACAAGCAAGATTTATTGTTAATTTAGAAGTATACTGAAATATTTGTTAACAACTTGTAAATCTGGTTTTGGGTCCCAACATTACATGTAACACATCCTGTTAATTAAAATGAGTGTTTCTCATGGGTAACTTTGGCCCACATTTTTTGAGCTGCAACTTAGATAGCTGTGCCATTCATCCCACTGTTTGCAAGTGGAAATGAGATTTTCTTTTCTCTCCTGATCTCTGATCAGGGTATTATACTGGGCCTCATTAGACCTTTCACAGAGAAATGGGATTTTTTAATGGGAAGACTGAGATCTAAAAAAAGCAAAGCATTTCCACAAAAACATTTCTTTTGACAAGTCTAATGGGAACAATTGTGCTTCACAACTTGTGAGCTAGGCAGGTTTTCAGTTCTGACTAGGCTGTGTGATGCGTGTATCTGCCTCTGCAGTTACCCTGATATGAGGACAACCTCTGAATCACTTTGTTTCCGAGGTCTGGGACAACTACTCTGCACAATAGTCCTAGGTGAGGAGACCCAGACTATCTGATTTGCCCATCTGTTCGGCTACCACAGCCTGAAACATGGTGCTCAAAGAATCAGCCCCAAAAGTTTAAGTTTGAGGTCAGGTTTTCAGGGTTGAGCTTCTGGATCTCTGGCAACAAAGTGACACTGAACCAGGATCACATGGTTTTCAGGCTCCTTTCCTTACAGCCAGGACGATCTCCATCTGACTTGTCCCTGAGACCAAGGAACCAAATCGGTCTCGAAGCCCTGAGGTCTCCACTTCTGGAGCATTTCACATGTTCATACTGCCAGCATGTCTTCTCCTAGCACAGAAAAGCAGACTCAATAGGTTTTCCTAGTGCCATTCCTTACTGCTGCTAGTGGAAAACAAGAACTGAGATAAACATCATGTTTTGCTTACTTAGATTTTTGGGAAGTTTGAGCAGGGTTGTGTTTCAGGCAAATGCATTCACATTATGGCCTGTGGAGTGCTAGGGAAGGATTCAGTTACAAAACTTAGGTGCCAAGATCTTCTTGGTACCCAAGACATCTGCAGAGCTCTGTCAGATACAATGTAGTACCTACAGCGGCTGTATGTCATTTGAGCTGTAGCTGGAGATCAGGAGGATTTACCTTGAGCACCTGAAATGGCACCAGACACCAGAATTGCATCTCTGGTGATGGCTGACTGCATGGCCTCGGGAGCAACTCACCTCAAGGTAGAAAATGATGGCTCACCTTAGTTGCAGAGACCTGGTCGTCCAGTGACGGTATTTACATCACACCAGGCAGCTATGTTCCAGCACCTCAGCTGAGTTCTCAGCAGCCCATCAGCTGAATCATGCTCTCCCGCAGCCATAGTGGAAGATTAGACACATAACTCACAGACAACACATGCTTTAACAGCCCTAAATTTAGGTGATTTAGTCTCCTTAGCAGCCCAGGATTTGAAAGTCATTCCACACATTCACTGACTGTATTTTCGTGTTTCCTAATGGTAATATTGCAGGCTTTCGGTTCTGTGAGCTCCCTGCAGTTTTGGCTTTTCCTCCTTGAATCATGACTGAAACATTTCAGCTGGAAAGCCCAATGACTATGTCTAGGTGAGCCATATGCTTGTTGACCAAAATATGCCCTTAAAAAGTATATGTACATGCACACCTGTCTGAATCTTTGTCACTCTCCTTCTGGCTGGGCCACATTTCACATTTCTCGTGGAGAACTGAAGTTGAACTTCCTGCTGTAATTATAAAATTATATCATGACAAGGAAATGAGAAACAAGGAAAGTATCCCAAGGGTCACACAACTGTAATGTGCTCAATGAATTGGTTTTAAAGTGACTCGTAATGAGGAGGAGGAATAATTAAACTTGTGTCCCTTTATTTCTCTGCAATATAATCCCAGGAGCTAGGGCTAAAACGTGCCTGGTTCACAGTGCCATGCAACAGAGGATTTTGCTCCATCCTGGGTTAGACCTCAAAAGAGAAGGAGGCAAGGAAGTTCTCTAAGGTCGATGACAACCCCGTTAGATCCACAATGAAGAACCAACTGTTCTTCACCTTCAATGTTACACGACAGAGATTCATGGCCTCAAACTTTAGGAGGCAGCTGGGTAAGAAAGAAGACAGAATAGTAGAGCATAGGGTAAGCAAAAAATATGTGCTTTCCTGGTTGTGTCAAAGTAATGTAATTGCAACCTAGTTAAACCTAATTTCTAGTGTTGTATCTGTCTTTTTTGCAATGTCTAGGATGTTGAGAAATGCCATTTAACTTTAATATATTCATAATTTTATTGTACTCTGCAGCAAATCTTAACTGACTGTTTGAGGTTCCTCTTCACTTCTCTACAAATGATTATTTGGCTGGCTGTCTTCTAATCTTGATCCATACTGAATTTTAAAACAATAAAAAACATCCAAGTTGGCAAGTCATTTATAAGGGAAACATTTCTATAATTAGGATTAACTCAAAATACATATTGCCTGTCCTTACTAACTCTCATGCTTGTTTAGAAGCATGATTCAGCATCATCCCATAGGAGCCAGCTACAAGAATTTAAACAGCACTCCATCAATCTGTAGGCTGAAGTGACATAAGCCAATATAGCTGTGTGTACAGTAGATAAAACTAACCATCTCTGGAGTTTTCTATTCTAGTGAAAAAATTCTTTACAGTGAATAACCCTATACTTCCACAAGGCTCTAGAGAAAACTTGCTGTTCGTTTGGAGGACAGGCTCTGTGAAGGCTATCACCGTTGAATTTAGCTTGTCACTGTATTGATTAAGGTGAGATTATTTTTGCCCTTGATGTTGGTCTAGTTTTTTATATTATAAAATCCTTCAGTACAGCAGATAGTGTCTGTAGAAGAAAGTGATTTTTTTCCACCCAGTTTATCAAAGATAAAGGTGTGTATTTTTGTTATGCTTGAAAATAAAGTGAACAAAATCAGAAATAAATGCATGTTTAAATGCCTGTCTTAGCTGACAAGGGAGACTGCGAAGCTGACAACTGCTAACCTGAGGATAATAGGTTCGCCTACTCTGCAATTTCCTTTGTGGATTTAGTGTCTTGCATAATCGTTGCAGATAATATCAAATACTAATTAGCATTTGAGCAGATTTGGGGTTAATTTTCATCTCACATACATCGATAGAGCTCTACTGACTACAATAATACATTCATTTATATCAGTTAACTATCCGGCATTTTCTCTTCTCTGCATTTGCTGTCACTGCCAACAATGTGTTTTGGAGTAGGAAAAGGTGAGGGAGCAACTGAGATTAAAGCGGTAGGTAAAGAGGAAAAAATTCTTTAAAAGCATGATTGCAACCTGTCCCCTCATCCTCAATCTGAGATCTGGCAGTTGCAGGAACCTGATTAGCAGTGCTATGAGAGAGACACAGCTGTCCATTCCTGTCTGCAGGTGTTGCAGTAGGTATTCTGTTGTCAGACAGCCAGTGTTTTGAATCAAAGTAATTATTTCTTGTTGTAGGAAAAAAGTGTTATCTGTGTCGTTATAATAGTAATTACCCACCTGTAACAAGCTGGGCACTTGGAGAATACCATTATATTACTGAATTACCGGCTCTGTGGTGATTAGATTTTCCTTTTTTACTTCCACTTGATGTCAGGTGTCTTCCACGCTGCCCAGTTAATTCCAGCTTCAGATCCTGTGTGCTTTGAGTGCTTCAGCTCTTGAGAGCACTAGACAAGACACCTGGCCTTTGAGCAGACTGTTTTAGTGGAGAAGAGAGAGAACCTGCTCTGTCACCCTGGTGGAAGTCAGCATTGAAATGACAGTGCCTGATCTGTCATAGCCCAGAGGACAATGAATCAGTGCAGTAGGAAAGAGGACGTTTTCACAGAAACCGAACTGAATGAATGAGGGTTAGTCATACATGAAATATGTTCTACCTGACCACTTCTGAAACAGCAGCTTGGAAATCTAGAAGGCAACAGCATAAAGCAAATATGCCACTTATGTTCATTTCTAGGTAGAGAACTGCATATATAACTTATTTAGTCTCAAGCTTGCAGACAGCCAACCTCTAGCCATTTACTGCAGAAGGGCTCACGGGACACTCTTTGTACTCTTACCCACTCTTGCAGCTTTGAGTGAAATTAATTGGAAGTGAGAGCAGCCACTGTCTCTTGAAGATCATGTGCCTCTATTATTTTTCATAGCCACAAAACCACACACTGAACCAGGCTGCATGCAAACGTACTTTCTTCCCAAAATGCAATAGGAATGAGTCCTCCAGGAG
Organism: Caloenas nicobarica; assembly: GCF_036013445.1. Classification (NCBI taxonomy): domain Eukaryota; kingdom Metazoa; phylum Chordata; class Aves; order Columbiformes; family Columbidae; genus Caloenas; species Caloenas nicobarica. Next base: position 24,201,973 of record NC_088246.1, on the reverse strand, counting down.
AAGCCTCCATACATGGTTTGGAGTCCAGAGGAGGTCAACAAAAGGGATTGTAGCAGAGGACTCTGTGGGAACATGTATGAGCTCCCAGCCTCCGTGATGTTTGCCAAGACACAGAAATGGTCTCACAAGCAAATGACTTCATCATGACAGCAGCATGTGCTGGTTTGATTCACCTGTGTCACTTGGCTACCTGCCCTCCAGGTGTGTGTCGGGGTAAACGCCTCTTCTGGTGTTCGGACCCTGAAATAATGGTACTATTTGGTGGTAGGTGGGGAACTAACAAGGACGTGTATTATTTTCTTTTTTGCATTTTGGAATTTCTCTCACTTTGTTTTCTAAGCCAAATCCTGGTTCCATCTTTTTTGCCACTGAATTTCTGGTGTTGCATAAGTTTACACAACAATTACACAGATGTTAATTCAGAAGTAGTACAGATTTTGGGTTTGTGCGTTAGAAGTACAATTTATTTATTTATTTATTTTTGCTTCAGTTCTCTGGTTCTCCAATTTGATTGCCAAGGGAAACAGCTGATCATATATTCAACAAAAGTAAACCAATCATAATTCATTGACATACAAATTGATTGGCAAAACAGGTTCAGTGTATGCATTGACTCTGTAATGAGTGATAATTTAAAAACAAACAATAACAAAAAACAAAACCAAAAAACAAAGAAACAACCCCCCCAAAAACCATACACACACACAACCAACCAACCAAAAACCCCACAAACAAACAAAAACAAACAAACAAAAACCACTTTAGCTAATGAAAGGAACTCTGATTTGATCATTCAAGATTGAACAGACAAGCTGACCTAGGGGTGAACGGAAGTGTAATAATTTGAGTAATTATGATATCGCCTACCCACAGCCCTCACATATTCTGTTAAATTAACCTTTGCCATTAAAGACAGGCTGTTGTCTGGTCTCTTCAAGTTGAAATGCTTGTTTATAAACTCCTTACTATGAATAGCCTCATGTGCTGGCCCAGAGAAGCTAGGTGAACTAGCTAACCTAAGGCACTGAAAGGTCAGGGCTTTAACCAAACACTTTGGCTTCTACTGCTTTATTTAGAAATGCTTGTTAAAAAAGCAAGCCTTATTTCCCTCCTGCCATACCTGTCCTGTTAGATGTAGTACACGTAGTGTGACTTCAGTGAGCAATGAGATCTGTTCTCTTTGGAATCCAAGGTGGTGTCTCTGCCTTGTGATATGTGGCAGCACCAAGCTGCCCTGCACAGAGGTTGCTTCAGGATCTCTGCAAGGTGTGTTAAGGACTTGTCCAGGATGATTCCTTTAGGTTGCAAACAGACCTCATATTCTCATTGCTTGTTTATTCTTATATGTGAATGATTTATGCATTTTTCATGTGAGAAAAATATTTGCTTTCAGAACAAGAACGTGACCAGATGTATTAGCACTCTCCAGAAAGCTGCAGAACATGCTGGATGATTCACCCAGGAAGGCCAGATGGGAAACTCTAACTCTGGCTTCCTAGGCAGAAAGTTCAAGGGCTGACACAAAGGATTTTTAAGGGAAAAACTATGACATCAGTTTATAATGTCTAACATTTGAATATAAAAAATGTGGTTTTAGATGGAGAATTTAGATTTGAAAATAAGGAAATATTTCCTGCAATGTACATAGTGGAAATGCAGGTCTTTCAACGGGTGGCTCTGGACTGCTGAGCAACAGTGGTTTTATTGTGCTATACTGAAATACATCCCACCCCAAAACATACCTCAATCTGGAGCAGTGTTCAGGTGGCAGTGGTTTGATTACCTGATGCTTTCTGCCCTGCTTACACTTATCTTTTTACTAATTTAAAGAAACAGGACTTTTTGTCAGGAAGGGCTAGAAAACAAAATTTGTGACTCCACCTCATGCACTCAGCTCCCTCATGTATCTTGCCTAGGACTTTCTCATCAACTTTTCAAAGGCTTTGCATTTGGTGTGATCATTGTAGGAGGTTCATAAATGATAGATGAAGTAAATACCTCCTATCCCATGCCTGCATGGAGAATGAGAGAGAAAAAAGTCAGAATGTGTTTGACAATCACTTGTATGCTGAGCAGTGACTAGTAGCAAGTAGAACCGTTTTGATAAAACCAAGAAAATCCACAGATCATTACTTGTTTCCAAAACTCTTAACTCTTCTAAGACACTTTCAGTATTCTGCACTGTCCAGTGCTGAAAGGCTCACTGGACATTTTCTCTTTGTGCAACCGTTCACACTTGCACCTGAACAAAATTAACTGGAGGTGTTAGTAGCCGCAGTGCCTTGAGGACCAGGTGCTTCTTGTCCTTGTCACAGCCATAAAAAGTAATGAAGAACTCAATTAAAAGTACACAATAATAGTGAAAATCAAGAGGCATTCTACATGCTCCACCTGTGAGAAACAGATACATAACACAATAAAAGATAGATATTGTTGATATTTGTAAGTTGCAGTTGATTTTGCTGATCCCAGTCTTGATCTCCATCTTGGCTGTGTGCTTTGTCTTGAGAGTGTAATTACTGCTTTATTTCTAGAAGTTTTGCTCCAAAGTGATTTTTTTTTTCCTCCACCTGACTTAATAAGTTAAAAAGTAATTTGGGATTCCAGGTTGTCCTTAAAGTCTTTCCCAGGTACCCCCTAACCTCTACAGATTCTTCTGCAAAAAACAGTTGTCCTAAAAGTACATCCTGCATCCTTCTGGCTATGTCTAAATATCTGCTTATAGTCTTTAGTATTGGAAAATTGTAAATGTTTAGTAATAACAAATATTTGCTTCATTAGGAAGGAGACTGCACATTTCCATATCTGAATGGCAAGTTATTAATGATTCTTCAAATGATTCTTAGTAGTTCTATGTGACATAGAAAATTTTATTGATATAAACGTACATTTTGTAGTTTCACCTCTGTAATACTTACACATTGGCAAAAGTGCTAATAATTATATAGGTTATTTAATCGAGGTAAATGAATTGTGTTACACAGAATGAACAAGAATCTGTGTGGTTGCTTTTAATACAAGGGTATCCATATGATGGAAAACCAAAACAAAACAACTTTTTCTTACCTGACATGTAATATGATAGCTTTTATTTTGCTCTCTCTCTCTCTCTCTCTCTCTATATATATATATATGTAACGTGTTTGATCTGTTAGAAGAGAAGAAGTTGGAAAAAATAATGAATGCTAAGGAAAAAATCTATGCCAAGTAAACTTGATTTACCTTCAGAAAATAACGTGAGCTAGCACCAGCTTAGGCAATCCTTGTTAGCTTAGGTGGCAACAATGTACACTTTTTGATGTGGTATTAGTAGATCCGTCCTGGTCTCAGGCCTGTTCTGTGATTTTTACCTTTTTTTTTTTTTTTTTTTTTTTTGTTATACTCTCAACAGCCTCGGTCTATGTTTCAGGCTCTGAAAAGCCACTACAGAAGTGTTCAGAAGCTTGATAGTTCCTCCACTTCTGCTCCCTGTATATTTCTTGGACAGAAACCATTAGAACCATGAGTGCCTTCTGGAAAATGGTAAGCAGACTGCTACGGGTCTTCTAGTTTGTCTCCAGTTATGGACAGAAGGATCACAGAGTGGTATGGAAGGTAAAAACAGGGAGTTATAGAATTGTTATAGAGGATTTCTCTGCCCAAAGCCTACTTTTCTGGGCAAACTGCAAGCATTGAAGGATAAAGTGAGAAATTAGCAGGTTTAAGTTCATATCCAATGACTTGGTACAGCTGTTGTGCATGCATAGAAACATTATGCAAGAGCATCCACTGTAAATGTCCAGTTCTTTAGAGCAGTTTTAAAGTCAATTCTTAACCTACCTGTCCAAACTGGAAAAATAACTGATTTGAAAATCTAGAGATAGCATTTTGATTTTCTTTCAGTATGACCAGAATTGTAGGAACTGTGTTGCCACTGTCCACTCAAGTAGAAGAGCCACAGCTCTGGCCTTTGTATCATGAAAATATCCCAGAAAGACTTGCAGCTTTGGCCAGACTTCTCTGTATTCAACGTGTGGCATATTGTTACGTAATAAGATATTTTCTAGGAAACTGGAAAACTGTATGAACACCAACATATAGAAAGCTGCCAAACTGGCCATCCAAATTCAAAGAAGACAGATGTTTGTAGTGTCTTAAAGAGATCTTTTCTAACTGCTTATGTCTCTATTCTTTTCCTCGCTACTTTTAAGGCTGCGCTACATATGTGTAAAACTTAAATGTTCTGTAATGACTCTGTGCTTGTCTGAAACACTAACAGCGAACCTAGATAAAAATGCCACCTTGAATCATATTATGTGGTGCCATCCTACAGGTACAGCACACTCCACTGTGACACAGAATAGCTCAACACATTCCTGCACTACCAAAGTAAGGAAACACAAATAACCCCATAATTTCATACAATGTACCACTGGTGGGAAAGAAATTACAGCTGAAAAATATTTTTGTTATTATCTTATTTTTCAAGAAATAAGTTCTTACATTCTGTTCCTCTTCTCATCCTTTTGTTTTAAGGGACATACCCCATCCAGCAATTTTGTTTTTTACTTTTTTAAATTTTTTTTTTCCCCTAGGAGATGCTAGGATGGATCAGAATAAACCGAATGCAGAAAAGCTATCCTCCCATCCATCAAGTCAAGAGTCCAGGTTGACAAAAGCAGAAGCCCCAAACTAGGGCAGTGTGGCTGTGTTGGTTGCTGATGCAAGAAAGGAAATCGGACTCCTGAGTATCCAAACACTAGTGCTTGAGATGGGTTCCTATGATCTTTCTACTACCATGCCAGAGATCTTCTTGCTTATATACAGCACCATTTTTGCAATACTTACTCAGTTGCTACAGCCATGAAAACCTCTCTGGAGAGGATAGTTTAGTCCCTGAGAGGCCTTGTGTTTGGTGTCATACTATTTTGATGGAAAAGTAAAGAGAATGAAAAGATATAACAAAATGTAATATAGTAATAGAATCAGAAATAACAAGGTAAAGAAGGTTCAGAGTTTAGCACAGAAGAGAGGGACACTGAGATCAGGAAAATGGAATAAAATCAGGTTTTAGTACTGAAATAATGGAAGGGAAGAGATAGTATCTCTTTGGTTGTGGAGCCCTTTCTATAAGATAAACTTTTCACTGCTATGGGGTCTCAGTGCTGTTTCTGACCTGAAGTGTACTTTCCTAGGCTTCTCCTTGTCTTTGGGTCATTAATTTTCCTGTTTCAGGAACCCATCCTTCAGTCAGCATTCAGGTATATTGTTTATCATGTCTTGGTCACTTGAGTAGGAAGGATCCTGCTGAAGCAGGATATCTGCTGGAAATTAGAAAAAACTCAAGGTTTAGCCATGACCTCAAGCGACATGAATGAAGATTTTAAGATGATCATGGGTAGTCAGTCATCTTTTTTTTTTTTTTTTCTTTTTTAATCAAGAAATGAGAAAATAATGTGATACATTTGAGAAAATACTCAAAGAAGATGGGCGGGATCTTTTAGGTAGCTCTTGAAATAACTCGTTTGCCTTTCCTTGAACCGAGTTTTTTACTTAAAAAAGCCCCATGGATTGTTAATTTGAACTTTCAATGCATTTGTATGTGTCAGGTCTAAAAAGAAAAATGTTGAGTGTCTTGAGTGAAACTTCAGTTCACATGTGACATCTGAAACTATGAAAGAAAGTCAGAAGTACCATCAAGACATTGCCTGGACCTTTCTGAGAGCTACAGACCCCTTATATACTGGAGTATGTAAGTCCTCTCATTCATATTTGGACAAAGGCATCCATAATAAGGCTAAAATGTCAAACCTACCCGATGTGTGACAAGTGTAGATTTAGTCAGAAAACTGGGGATGCACTTTGGTGATCCAGTCATTCAAAATAAGAGAACACGGTGAGGACAGAAATCTGCTTCAGCTGCTGCACAGATATATCTGCAAACATATGTGTGTGTGTATATATATATACACACATGTGAACATACACTGTGAACAGTGAAATTTGTGAGTGCTTACGTTCTCTGGAGTCAAAAGTATAATTTTATGGAAATTACACGGACTCTGTTGCACATCTATTATTTGAACTCGATTTTAGAAATCATCATCGTGGTTACATGTCTTTGCATTAGCAGACTGGAAATGATCCTGTTTATCTATTTCAAAACATAGGACTTCAGGTTATTTTCTTCGAAATATCACTACTCTGAGATCTTTGGAAGACCAAGACAGGTAATACAATCCCTAGGTTTATTGCATGGAATTGGGCATCTACAAGGTAAAACAAATACCACAGGACTGTCAAACAATTATTTTAAGGACCACAATGGGAAAGAACAATTTTGCATACAATGAATGCCCTGCATTTCCTCTGTCACATCTCCAGTAGTTTATGTCCTTATTTGGAGAGAGATAGCGAGCTCATGTGGTGTAATATATGCTCTGAGCACATTACAATGAATTGTTGGGTCCTAATGAGAGCTACCTGAGAAATTTTAATCTTCAGGCACTAACTGTAATGGCTTGGCAGCTTATGCTTTGAAGATCTCTATAGCTAACTGCCATATCCAACTGCTATTTCTTTTCTTCCAAGACAGGCATAATGAGTCCCCTGTACAATATATGGAGACCATCTCCCACTTGGCAACAGTGTCATCTACTACAGCTGTACTCAGCTTATAAGCAGCTCTGTAGGTTGCTCAAATGTCACAATTTAAAGGTAAAACCTCTAGTTACTTGGCTCTGAAAGTAACATTTTCTGGTCAGAAAATGGGGTTGAATGGTTCCATGCAGTAGAAAGTCTGTATAGAAAGAAAAGTTTCTTCCATAAAACACAGATTTTTATGGCAACCAGGCCTGATTGCATGCATCTGCCACCATGGGAATTTAGGTGGGTGTGAGAGCTGCCCTTCTATTATATTGTGTATTCATGCTCATTTAAGCACAGCAGCTCCCATTCACTCAAGAGGGTTAAAATGAACCATCTTTCTTTTGAAGGGCAATTTGCTTTCATACACTGCTTGGTTATCTCCATGCTGTGATTTTCTCAGCTGGGCCAGGCTCAGCCTTTAAAGCCTTTTTTGCCATGCAAGTGGAGCAGTGTGGCTGCCTCTCTTAGCACATTCCTCTTTTTGGCTGCAGGCTGGGAACTTTCCCTAGCTACTCCTGCCACAGGGCAAGTTTGCTCCCAGGACTTCTGCTCCCCTGGGATCTGCATGTGCCTTCACATTTTCCAAAACCATCCATTCCACAGTGAAGGTTATGAGATATCATAGCAGGTTTTTATTTCCCTTTATTCCCTGGGGTCTGAAATACATCAGGGAGAGTACAGAGTTGATCAATTTGGTCCTTTGCAGTCTTGTTTGGGCCATAGATTTCTTGTGCATTGATGATTCATGGAAGAAGACAATGTCTATAGTGCCTTGAAATGCCATACCACCAGGCATATCTCCGTGCCTAGAGATTTCAACAGTGGTCTTTCCAGTAATTATATGGAGAACATATCTAGGCTTGTAGATAGGATATTGTTTACTGATGCTCTGCAGTGTATTCTCTGTATCACTTTCTGTGGACATCTGGTCCACCAAAGTAGATGAACTGCTGCTTGTCCTGTGAAGAGCTGCTGCCTCTGATGTCTGAAATATTCTTCTATGGGGAATCTGATAATTCATTCCTCATAAATATATTCACATGTTAGTGCTTCGGCAGAGACATTCTTCTGCCTCAGGTTAACTTTGTCAGGAAGAGCCAGGTAAAGGTCCCTTTTAAAAGACACCACAGCTTCTTTGGATGCTGATGCATCAAACATATTATCAAATATGATGAACACTATTTTCCTAAATGATCATTTGCAGTTTTATATTCACTGGCTATTTCCTAGAAAAAAATGTTGCCGTTAACTCTCTAGAAAAAATGCTGGTGTTAAACAATAAAATTTTTTCCACTTAACAGATTTTGAATTCATCATTTAGATTATATTTCACCAAGCATACAAGTTTCTTGAGATTCAAATGGAGCTGTGACTCATTTACATTATTCGTAAATCCAAATGTACCTACTTCACCAGGCTGAAGTGTTTCATGCTGTTTGCTTATACTTGCTCAAAAACTAGCCCATAATCTCCTGTTTCAATTGTCCCCAATGTAGGAATGAGCAGATCACATAAAGAAGAAGAAGAACTGACCAGACATTTAGTTGGTAGCTGAACACTTATTTGTGTACTTTTTTAAACACTTTGTGGCAGGCACATTTCCCCCTCACCCCTCAAAAGCACCAGAAACTTCTAGACTGATGGACTACTATGGTCATGTACATGCCCCTTGCTCAACAGACAGGGCCCTTAACCAATGAAATACCTCAGCCGAGAGGTATTTCTAGACCACTACCAGAAATGACCACAAGCTCAGATTCAACTGGGGTGTAAATGGAGCCCACTGGAGACCCCATTTTGAGTTGGTCTTCCTTGGAGCAGCAGGTCTGCAGATGAGGAGTCTCCTTCTTAGACTAGGATGCCATCTACAGAAAGTTCCTCAGGGATTGAGGAATCTCTTGAGTTGCCTTATTGGTGAGTGATTGTATCTTCTGGGGACCTTTGAGAGTCCTCACTTTGTGAGTGGGTAGATGGAGATTTTTAATCATCATTCTAAAGTTTTGGGGATCCCCTGAGTCTGAATTAGCTATGTAGTATTTGAACTCCCAACTGGTACCCGAATCTGTGTTTTATAATGTCGGAGTGCTGAATGATTTTGGATAAACCCCATTTCTAGTTGGTTCTCTGCTCTGGTTAGAATAAAGTCTGTTTTGAGCATATCATCTGCCTAAATGGAATTTTGGGGTGCTTCTGTGACACACTTGTACAGTTATTCTTTATTTTTCATCATTACCTGACCCTCTTTGTTTTGGGACTTCACGGGGAGCAGATATGGAAAAAAAAAATTAATTTTATGAAAGTTACAACATACCGCAAGTTAAAAATCACCTAGAATTTTTGTCTTAATTTTATTGACATCAATAGCTACAGCTGCTCATGTGAGGTCTTATTTGAGCTTGCAAACCTCTCTAGCTTTATCCATCATGAGTCAAACCTTTCCTTGGTGTTCTCTGCACCCTCTGGAATTAACATACTTTTTTCTCCAGGTGTCACAAATCTGACATTGCTCTTCAGACTTTGCACATGCCCTTTTTTCTGCCTTTATTGTTCACAGGCAGCCCTTTTGCTCATTTGCTTCCTTCTGCTCTATTTCAGCACTGTCCCTGGCATTTGAGAATCTCTTTTGTGAAAAGCTAGTGGGGTCTGGCAACATTGAGATGAAAGACAAAATTATTTTCAACTCATAAGCTCTGATCATAACCCATAATAAGATTCATTATTATTATACTTCACCCTGACCCATATAATTTCCAATAAAAATCATTTAAGAACCACGTATCTAACACATTATTTGAGAAAAATAAAACCAGGGAACTTAGCATTTGAAAAAATAGTCACAGAACAGAACTAAGAGAGGAAAACTCATGGGGAGGAAGCTCATTGCTAAGGATTAAACCTATAATATGTCAGCAGTAGATACCAGTGCTGTAATTACTGATGATACTAATAAAAGCATTAAGTCAAAGAGACCTTTCAAGAAATTAGTAGTAAACTAAAAAGTAGACCAACAATCATCTCAATTAATTGTCTTTTTTATTTTTTTTTTCCAGACAGTTTCTCAATTGCCTGAGAGAGAGAGAAATGTAATATAGTCCTGACAACTGTCCTGTGTACTTCAGGTATTGGTTGCATGCTATAGATAAGACAGAAAAAAAATTCCAATACTATGTGAGCAGGAAACTTATCCCAGTTGACAACTAGCACCTTAAACAACATGTAGTGTTAACTTTTCTCTTAAAACATTCAAGTTTTTCAGATGTGGATTCCTATCCCTGGATCTGGCTGTCTTTATTTGGAACCTAAATTAACAGGATCATCATTTAAACAGAAGAGACTACCTGCATCTCCACCTTCAAACTCATAGGTGCTCCAGCTCTCTGGAGAATGCAACTCACTTGAAAACGAAGTGCACTCCCAAGAAGACTGGAATCTTTTCAGAGAAATCCTGGCTTATATAAGCAAGGAGCAAACATTTCTAGTGTTTTCACCTTCTCTGATGAAGGTAGGGCTTTCCACTTCACAACAATGTAGACAGCTGACAGATAAGCATTTTTTCAGAAGCTTACACCTTCTAAGCACGAGGGACAGGGGAAAAAAGACTCCCTGTTTTGGGAAACCTGCAGTATTTCACCCATGAAGATATGCAACAATTGATTAAAGATATTTCCTACCTGTACATCTTTCCTTTGATTTACATGCAAAATTCTATGTCAGGGTATAAGTTTCTATTAGATGCAATTGTACATCCTTAAGAAGACACACATTTCCTCCCCAACACACACACACATAACTATTTCTATTAAATTCCTTAGGGTTTCCTACTGGGCTCGCAGAAAACAGCCCATAAATTACCTACAGAAAAGAAGAAAGCAAATTATAATTCAACCATTTTTGTGTAGAACTTATTGTTTTATATAGAAATAGTCAGTTTATAACTGTCTGAGACTAATTGGTTCATTCCATTCACAATGATTTATTTATTAATGTTGCTGATTTGCACACATACACAGCTTGGAGTACACAGAACAGTTTTATACATAAAATTGATAAATACATTTAATTTATTGATTTGCAAATGACAAATTTATTTGGTCTCAAAAGTTTATTGGTTCATAAGAATGAAATATTGATTTTTGTGTGTAATATAAGTTTTAGATGTGCACTTAAGCAGAGGCAGCAGAACTGCTTACACGGCTTGATGGAAGTCTCTCAAGCTTTTCAACCTTATCTTTATATTGAGGGGTTTATAGCTAGGTCGTAAAAAATGAGCTTGGGCTGAGTCTTCTTTTAAGACAGTCATGTTTCTACTGCTTGACATCTCAGTCAAGAGCAGCGTTACGCAGATTCACAAAACAGATTGGTCACTGTTAAGCTGTACATGTTTAGAATACATACCCATTACTGTAACTGTAGATTTATTTCTGTCTGTAATTTCTGCAATTGCCTATTTGGCTTCTGTGTTTTCTATTAAAGAGAATAATGTGTTTATTGAAGAATAATAAAAAGTATTTTAAAACTGCTGCATGCTCTATGGACAAGTAAGGTGCTGACTTAAGGCTCAACCTGATGGTCCTGAAGACAGTGGGAGTATTTCCATGACCTGAAAAGTTCATGAGTTAATTCCCCTTAGCCCTGGGGCAGAGAAACATTCAAGCACATCACAACAGTGTGTCCCAATCTCAGCAAGGCAGCAGTGCAGTTAATTGACATGCAGATTCCTGTTATCCCCACACGCATTGTTATCATTGTGCCTAGTGTCTAGAAAGAGCAAAGTAATGAGCTGCATTCCAAATGATTCTTTATATTTCTGTATCAAGTTTATATTAAGATGCTTATTTTGCATAATAAGGTTATGCACTGAAGTGGAAGACTTCCCACCACAGTGTAGGAAAGATTTTGCTGACGTTAGATTGGGGCACAAGTACTCGTTGTAATCTCTGAAGAAAATTGTCCAAATATGTTTCCAGCCTCCCTTCCTCTGCTGTTCTCTCTTTTACTGTCCTGGCTCAGTCTCATTTGCCTCTTTGGCTCTGCTGATGTGATTGATCGTAGGACTAAACTGAAACAGAACACAGTAGGGAGAAGAAACGAGAGGAGAGGAGAGGAGAGAGGAGAGGAGAAATCCACTGCAGTGTGGGAGTTGAAACCTGTGCTGGGTGGTTGAGGAGATGGAATATCTTTAAATCAGTCTTGTGTGTCTGAATCCTGAGTGGGCTGGTTATAGCCAGATAGGCCATTACATTTTGCAATCATATTCATTTTGTGTTCTGCATGGCTGGGTGACAATGCTGCCTAGCCTGTGCCCAAGAGCCAGATGTATTTTGGCTGCAGTACTTATCGCTGTGATAGAAGAAGCCATGGGTACTCACCTCAGGCTTACAGGAAGCCTTCAGAGGTCAGGGAGATCTGAGTAGACACTGGGGGAAACAATATGTCCAAAACAAACGCTGTTCCCCAGCTGAGATCCTGTGGAGTGGAGGCAATATCGGTGTCTTCCTAAGGCTGGACACTGCATTGAGAAAATCTTGTAACTGAGGGAAGCAAAAAAGAGTGTTTTAAAGCTAAAGTTAGATATTAGTAGCTACAAAATGTTTTCTTTTATACTGTCTCTAAATATCTACTTCATTGATCTTTCAATTTTTAAATTAAATAAAATGTATATTTTTTCCTACAAAAAGTCTCTCTGTCTAGTGACAAGAGACATTTAAAATCTGGCAAAACATTTGTTTTTCATTTTCAAGGAAGTAACAGCCCTAAATCTGGCTTTGGCCTTAATAGATTAATTGTGGCATAGAGAAAAAATAAAAATAAAAATAAATCCGCTTAGGCTCAACTGTTAAACAAATCTGGGATTCAGGCTAGCTATACCAAGAACAGGAAGGTGTGGACATCTTCATTTCTACACATATTACATCCTAGTCAAAATGGGATCACTGTTCATTTAACAATCATAGAATCAGAATAATTTCAGTTGGAAAAGATCCTCAGGATCATCGAGTCCAACCATAAGCTAACTTAACTCTAGCACTAAACCATGTCCCTAAGAACCTTGTCTAAATGCCTTTTAAACACCTTCAGGGATGGTGCCCCCACCACCTCCCTGAGCAGCCTGTTCCAATGCCTTCTTTCCGTGAAGAATTTTTTTCCTAATACCCAATCTAAACCTCCCCTTGTGCAACTTGAGGCCATTTCCTCTTGTCCTATCACTTGCTACTTGGGAGAAGAGACCAACACCGTCCATGCTACAACCTCCTTTCAGGTAGTTGTAGACAGTGACAAGGTCTCCCCTCAGCCTCCTTTTCTCCAGGATAAACAGCCCCAGTTCCCTCAGCCGCTCCTCATCAGACTTGTGCTCCAGACCCCTCACCAGCTTTGTTGCCCTCCTCTGCACTCTCTCCAGCACCTCAATGTCCTTCTTATGATGAAGAGCCCAAAATCAAACACAGGATTCAAGGTAGGGCCTCACCAGCACAGAGTACAGTGGCACAATCACTTCTTTAGTCCTGCTGGCCACACTGTTCCTGACAGAAGCCAGGATGCTCTTGGCCTTTTTGGCTCCCTGGGCCCACTGCTGGCTCATATTCAGACAGCTGTCAATCAACACCCCCAGATCCCTCTCTGCCAGGCAGCTTTCCAGCCACTCTTCCCTGAGCCTGTAGTGTTGCCTGAGGTTGTTGTGATCCAAGTGTAGGACCTGGCACTTGGCCTTGTTAAATCTCATACAACTGGCCTCAGCCCATCCATCCAGCTGGTCCAGATCCCTCTGTATGGCCATCCTACCCTCCAGCAGATCAACGCTCCCACTCAATTTGGTGTTGTCTACAGACTTACTAAGGGTGCACTCAATCCCCTCCTCCAGATCATTGATAAAGTGATTAAACAGGAGTGACTCCAATACTGAGCCCTGGGGAACACTTGGATTTGACTCCATTCACCACAACAACTTGGGCCTGGCTATCCAGCCAGTTCTTTATCCATTGCAGAGTACACCCATCCAGGCCATGAGCTGCCAGCTTCTCCAGGAGAATGCTGTGAGATACAGTGTCAAAGGCCTTACTGAAGTCTAAGTACACAACATTTACAGACTTTCCCTCATCTACTGGTTGGGTCACCTTGTCCCTCGGCTACTAGGTGGGTCACAACAAACAGGTAAGATCTGGTCTCAACCTCCTATAGGTAGGTTGAAGCCTACTATAGGTAACAGTTAATGGTACAGATATTAATTGGCAGGGGTTTTCCTTCAGACATGCCACACTTTTTATTTGTTTGTCCAATTCTGAATTTTGTTTTTATTATGAAACAACTTGGTGAAGAAACACAATTGAACGGACTTGGATACTTTATGTCAATTATGGCTCTGTTGATTTGCTGTGATTTCAAGATTTTATAGAATGTCTGAGTGAGTGCATGGTAGATTAATTTGGTCCCAGAGGTTGGCAAAAGTTGTCTTTGTGCTTGCCTGGAGACATGAAATTTCTGAAACTGTCTGCTGATGGCCTTATGATTACTATTAGTACAGCATGAGTGCCTGGGACCTTCAAAGCTGAGTACCTATATGACAAAATCAAAGTATTGTATCAGCTTGCAATATAAATAAAAGATAGAAGGAAATGGAAAAAGCAGACAAACTGGAAAAAGGGAAAACACAGGAAAAAGAGATACTTGTCATGACTACGGTAAGTTTTAAAGAATGGTTAAAAAGTGAATAAATAATACACTTGTGGATCCTACTGCTAGCTTCTTTACCAAAGGACCTTCTACACAAGCATTAGGAATCATAGCTCAGAGACATTATTTGGGGAACCTGACAGGTGAGTTATAAGTGTAATTCTAAATAAACTGATTAGTGAATAAAAATATCCAAGAGGATGTTGATCCATTACAAATACTTGCAAAAACCACATAGATAGAATATATTTTTTAAAGGAATATTTATTTTCAGTTCCATTTAAACAACCCACTTTTGTAACACATACTAAAATCTTTAGGAAACATTCTAAGAAATTTCAGGATTAGAGCCACAGGGATGAATTAAATGCATTTCAGTTCTGCAGATTAAAATACAGAATATGTTTACATTATTCTGCATTCTATTAAGATGCTGCCTTTTGGTATGCTTTACATTAAAAATACATGACTGACACTCTTTATACCAGTAAGCCTTTTTATTGAAAAAAAAATATTATTGCATTAAACTACATTCCCAGGAATTTCTTGAATAACCTAAAAAAAAGCCGCATTGCATGTACAATAGTGCAATTCACTTCGCTACTGTATAATATAAAACACTTTATACAGAGAATACAAAACAAAATTACTAGTTTACATATTATACTAGCCAGAGTATTATCTGGTTTCAAATATAAACTTAACACTTTTAAAATCAACCTGGTCAAATGGCATTTTTATGTAAATCTGCACAACAAATATACATGTTAAATGTATTTCAGAAGTACCTCAATTACCAAAAAAAAGAAAAACCCTCAGAAACCCTCCACAAAAAACGCCAAAACAAAAGAAATAAACAAACAAACAAAAACCCCCAAAACAAAACAACAACAAAAACCACAAGAAAAAAACAAAACCAGACTTATTATTGTGTAACTCAGGAAACTTCTGTTATTGGAATTTTACAGTGTGGGTGGCCTGTTTCCTTAGATTATGTATCAACAATATACGATCAAGCTAAAAGAGACCATTACTAACTTGGAGGGTATATGTGTCTGCCACCAGGATACTGTAAATCTTTTAAAAATCAGTCCAGATAAAATCAAAATTGTAGCATGGCTCCATACATCAGGCTCAATTATGCTTTAATAATAATAATAATAATAATGATACATACTTAAAGTACATTACTGTTGAAAAATAAATATGGCAGCAAGTAGAGCAAATATATCATCTCAGCTCTCCTGATTTTATTACATTTCTGCAAGAAAATCCCTTCTGAGTACTAAGAATAATATTGGACTTTTGCTATTGTGCTGTTTCTATTCCTTCTTAAACTCTCTTTTTTTCCATATATACCTCTCAAAATCCTATTTCCTACTGTTCCAAGAATTAAATTTAATCTTTATTGTCTATTAATTTATCTTACCAGATCATCCTTCTTGATATATACAATGATGCATGGGCACCCTATGATTTAGTTCCTTCCTAGAATCCCATTGTATTGTGCATACATTAAGGGAACGTATATAACTATTTTCCATAAATGAGCTACATAGTTGGATGTTGTTAAGTTTCAGTTGGTCAGGTTTCTTGCCATAGAAATTTTTACAATATTAACATTGTCTGTAAGAGACAGACATACAAAATGTGTGTGTACATGCTGAAGATGAGATTAGCATTTCTTCTGTTACAGTTTTTTCTCTTGGTGTTATCTACTCAGGATTCAAATGAACACTTATATACAGTGACAACAATTGGGGTTTTTTCTGACTCGCAATGAAACTGTGCCCATAAATTTAAATTTTTTTAGGACTGGAAGTTAATCTTTTAGGCTGGTATTATCCCTGAACTGGTGGTAGTGGCTGTGCAGCTCGGTCACCCTATTCCAGGGCACAGGTTGACCTGCTCCTTTCAACATCCAATTCGGAATGTTTCTACAGGACTATAACTGATGTTTCCAAGTGTCCAAGTGAGTGAGGGATCTCCATCTGAGCAAGCAAGTACTAAATTTCAGAGATGTTAAGTCACATTCAGTGAAATATGTTTGATTCTCAGAAAACAGAGTTTCTGAAGTATAGAAATTTTATGTAAATTCAGACCTAATTTGGAGAAGATTTTCAAACAAAAAATGAAAGAAGGAATTTTAAAACTCTGGAAATATTTATTTTTAACATCTTTCCCAAAGAAAATTTCTGACTTTCTTAATTCTAAAGCAACAATTTCAACTAAAAAAATCCCTAAAATTAAAATGAGAAAATTAAACCATAAAGATAAGTAACTCCAAAATGGCACAAATCCATTTTGTTAATGAATTCAATAAAGGTGGAAGTCCAAACTGAAGATATGCAAGGGTGCTAGTTTCACCAATCTTTTTCAATACAAAATGTTTTGCTTCTGCTAAATCTCCAGATTTTTTCCTGACAGCTTTTATATGATGGCTAAAATGTTAAGTATCAAAAAAAATTTTAGCTTTGAAAATCAACTGAAAAACAAGCAGTCACAACTTCTAAAGACATTTGAACAGCTTGGCATGATACCAATTTATGCTGAAGCAGCTTCTTTTAGAAATTAAAACAATTCTATTTTATTGCAATGGATCAATTTAGTTTGACTAAAAATAAGTTAGAAAATTGTTTCTAAGATGTATTTTTAAAAATCCACTTAATTGCAATTAGATTTTTCAATTTCATCAGATAGCCAAATATAATGGAATAAAATCCTACAAAATTTTCTCCATGTGTTTTATATAAATTCTGAAAGATACATTATTAATTGTGCACTACATTATTGTAAATGAATTGAAATAATTTCAAATGTTTCTAATCCAAACATACAGGTAATGACTGTCAGACACTTCCCTGTCCAATTACATTGGGAGGCATGCCTGCAGTATAACCAAAATTATGAACCTCATTTCATGCTAAATACCCCATGTTGAGTAAGAAACATTATAAAAATAGTCAAAATGTGCAATTCAAAGAGATGCTCAAGCCCTCACCTATTTCCAGATAGACAGTTATTAATAGCAATTTCAACCCCATGTTACCTTGAAGTTGGATATGCGCATTCAAACATTGCAGATTCAGAACTTCAATTTATATGTTGAGAGTTTGGTAAGATGTGAAAATCTAGACTCACTTGATTAGATTCAATATACTTTGAAATGCTGAGAACTGTGGCATGGTTGTCTGTGAGATCTGACCTGGAGAACCAGTTTCCTCTCAGAATTCTACTTGTGGATTTTTATGAATATCAGCATGATTTTATAGGACCAGCCAATTGTTCATGTTGTTTATGAAAGGGATGAAACATATTTACACCTTCTTTGGGCAAGACTCTCCCACATGTCAGAGTTCTGTTTGGTAGGAAAGAAGTGTTGCAGTCTTGGCCAAGGACCTCTGGGGTTCAAGGCCAGCACTAGCTGCTTGGCAGCTCTGGGCTGCTGCATCCCACTCCTGACATACTCTGTGCTACAGCCACAGGCAGGCAATGCCAAAGGACTTGGCTTCATCCACTTCTTTCCCTCGCCACCTTGGATGGTTGGCTCAGGGAGAAAAGTCACAGCCTGCTGTGCCAGCACAGATCCCCCTCTACACTAAGGGAATTTTTTGTTATGTACTTGTGGCTAGGCTGCAGTTCCTTTACACTGTACAAGCAACATATCTCAGTGGTAAAATCACTAAAGTACCTTTGAGGTGTTGTTCTGACTCTCATCTCCCGGTGTTAACTCACCAGGTATGACACTGAGGCTCCTCAATTTTTTGGCCAGGAGACAGAACTGGGGACTTGTGGCCCCGGATGCCTTATTTTTTGCTCAGTGTGGAATATCTTAAACAGCCCAAGCACTATGCCATTGCATATACACAGTCGGAAAAGCAAACCTTTGCGCTGCTTTAAATTGTGCTGCTTTAAATCACTCAACAGTGTTGATATTCTTGGTCCAGTTGTGTCTGGGTGCTGTGGTCCTATTCTTACTGACAGCCATAGACTTTACTTCAAGCTGTTCTTTCCAAACCTTCTGCTGAATGACATTTAGCTGGACCCCATCCCCCTTGTGATACTATCATAAAAGGCTTTAAAACAGCTTTTACTCAGTGATACAAGAAAGAAATCAACATTCATGTGCCGTCAGCCAGACTGTGGACTTTAAAATATTTGCTGTTGTGCTCTCAGCAAAACAGGAGTTTTCCCCTCAGACATATGATTGAACACTGAATAATTTATTTTATTCAAATTTGGGTTTGGAGCCATGGTGTAATCATTTGGGCTAGTTTAAATAGCTAGAAACACTGAAAACTTCTTTTATTGTTGGTAACTGCTGAGACTGGCTAGAGCAAGAATGGTGATGGGGCTCTTGCCCTTGGAATAATGGATGAACCAAGGGATTTGGATGTATAGCAGAAGGTGTGGCTGCACTCAGGTGTGGTGTAAATAAGGCTGGGATATACGCAGTGTGTGGCAGTGCAGGGAGGGTCAGTGGGGAAGGTTGGAGGGGGGTGGTGGAGACAAAGTGCAATGGGTGTCCTGTCAGCAGAGCAGGGTGGGTGGGAATGAGGGCTGGCGCTAATGGGGAAAGTGATATGGGTGTGAAATGTGCCTGAGAGAGGGGGTGGAGGTGTGCCGGGGAGAGATGGCTGCCATAGGGATGGACAGATGCCGAGACAGCAAAGCGTTGCAGCAACGTGTGGTGAATGGTGGTGACAGTAGCGTGCTGCTGGACAGGGAGGGCAGGAACTGCTGGTGTTGCAGAGAAGGCAGCTGGTCCTGGGGCAGGCAAAACTTTCAGGTGTTTTGCCAGAAGTTGTTTCTGCATATGCTGCTGAGCTTGCAGCTGCAGCAACCTATATTTGTCTACTTCCTCTGGTGAAAACGTGATAGGCTGCTCCGTTAAAGGAGGGGAGGTGGATTTACTGTACACTTCTAGGTCATTTACTGTGTCATCATACTTCTGCATAGCATTTTCACAAAGAGAGTCTGAACTGCCTTCTGCATGGTTTGAGTCCATGTTTACATCGTGTAGTTCTTCTTTGGTCTCTGTTGAATCAGCAACAACAGAATATCTATTAGAGGGAAAAGCACCAGGGAAATAATTTGGTACTGGGTCACAGCTTTGTATAAAGGGTTGCACTTCACTAATGAAGAGATTCGATTGTTCCTTTATTGCTGTGTTCGTTTTTATGCTTGGGCTCTGATAGCCTGTTCCTATTTGAATGATGTCTTTAAAAAGACAATGATTATAATCAGTGCCCGTTGAAAGAGCAACATTAGTTATCTCTGATGCTTCAAAGTTGTTTTTCTTCACACTGGTATCCAATGAACTGATTTCATTATGCCTCATGTCATTTTTACCTATGCTTAGCAGTTTATCTGGTGAAGGTAACATTGCAGTGTCATCTACTGGTGACGAAAATTGAAGAGCAAAGTGACTTTGCGAGTGATCCTTTAATTCCACTCCACAAGTGTTTGAAAACCTCTCTGAATTTTGTGTTTGTTCCTGGGCTTTCTTGGACTGCACTCTTTCTAAAAGTAAGCTGGCTGTCAGTGACTTTCTTTTTCCACATATGTCTTTTGCCAGGTTTTCAGACGAGCAGGTGGCAACATTTTTTGACTGACCATTCACATTCAGAAAGTCATAATGCGCAGTTTCAGCTTTTCCTGGTTCAGAGTTAGAATCTCTTTCTGCATCCTCTTTTGTTTTGTTTTCACAGTTGTCAGTCTCTTTTGAGAAGGATTCTGAACTGCTACCTCTTGACATTCTGCTACTAGATGACCTTTCACTGCTCCTTGAATCTCTGGTGGAACAAATTTTGGAGCTATGGTAGCTTCTACTTTGACTGTGCATTTTGCAAAAATGCCGGTGTCTACATCTGCTGTGTTTAGATCTGTCTCTGTGTTGTAAAACTTTATGTCTTGACCATCTTCGACATTTAATGGTGCCCCTCTGTGTACAGTTCCTAGTTCTGTGACTTCTACCATGACAATGATAATCCTCATCTGTACCTTCAGAAGCAAAAATACACTTGTGCTTTCTGTGTTCACATTTGTGCCTTTCAGCTGTCTTGCTTTTTCTTTTACAACAAAAAAGCAAATGATTTCTGCTGTGATTGTTCAATGTGGGATTCATGTAGCTCATGTAGCTACTTGTATCACTACCTGAAGTGTCAGAATAGCTGGAATGTCTGTCAGAAGAGGATCTTTGAGGAGATGGGAATCTCCAGCATCTTGTGTAACTTGCATTTCCTTCATTTTCCAAATAGTTGCAGTTTGAACTGGATTTGTAATTAAGGGAACTTCCACTAGAGTCTTTTCCACTATCACTTACGTCACTGTTGCAGCTGACCACATCTTGAACAGATCTGGAGTCATTTTGCTTTTTACATTTTTCTTCAGAATAAATTAAATGACATTTTGCAGCTTTAGACTTTTTAATCCTAGACATAAAAGCAGAAAAGGAAATGCTTTCGTTTCTAATGTTCTGGTTTTTTCTTTCACAGCTATGAAAATGATGCTTTAAAGATCTTCTCAGTGGTTTTGTATGAAGGCTTTTTCCTGTCACATAATCCTTTTGTGAGAGATCAAGGTAAGCAGGCACTTTGGGTATATTTTCATTCAAATAATCTGCGATGTATTTTTGACCATTTTCATTCATTTCTTTCCCTATGTCTGACTCAGCTTTTTGCTTGGCCTTTCTTGGATTTAGGGAACCTTTCATCTTCTTTGGTTTCAACAAGTGATTATCTTGTTCATTTGACATTTGCTTGTGTTTTATTAAACCTGAGGCTTCATTTTCATCTGCAGTCTTATTTATAGAGTGCTCTTTACAGCTTTCTTGGTTTGTTTCATGCTGTTTACCATCTCTGTGATTTAAAGAGAGTCTGAAGTCAAAATACAATGGATTACAGCCATATGAAATACAGGGCTCAGTTTTTGTAAACAAAAGTAATTCTGTGGGCCACTGCAGAGCAGTGGTGCCATCTTTGCTCACTACATGGAGGAAAGGTAATGCCTGGGGCTTAACCTCTTTAACCATGGTCTCCCTTGGAAGCATTTCCATATTGCCATTTGTGGTTTCCGAACTCTCTAAAGATCTTTCTTTTTTTACCACCCCAGGACTATCAATAATGTTGCTTCCGCATGCCAGCTGAGGTGCCGGCCATTGGGGGAGCTCAGGTAACTGGTCACGCAGGTGGCCATTGCTGTGCTTGTAGGTGTTCGGCTGTGTACAAAAATCACTAGCCTGGTATGAAGGTGAAATAAGAGCTTCCAAAAATTTGTAAGACTCATTCAAATGGCTTTCTTGCTCTGTTTCTCCAAGTGAACCAGAAAAATCCAAATTTGAAAGATGCATTCTGACTTTGGAAAATGAAAGATGAGCACTGATCTTTTCTTCTAATTCTCTATCACTGCTTTTATAATTTTCCTTTACCATCTTAGGTTTTGTTGCTACATGACTTGGTACACAATTATCCAAATCCATTTGGTTTTGAGTAATAGGTGGCCCTTTATCCAAGCTTGCTTTCACATCTTCCTCCAAAACTGTGCCAGAACGACAGCCCTCAAGAGCTTGCTTTGCTTTATGGTTGGAGGATTCACTACAATCATTTCCTTCTTCAGAGTTCTCACTGAAGACTGATGCTGAGGACTCGAGCTTCAAAGGGACCTTTTTAGAGAATGAGAAAGACACTCCTGCCCTTTGAGAAGCATTAGTCCTATCTGGGAGCACTTGTGAGACTTGATTTCCAAGTGCATGGGGTCTTTCAGTAGAGGACTGGTGCCTGCTTACTATAGGCTGCTGTTTCTCTAGTATGTTGCTGGAGAAACCTTGTCCTTTACTTATGGTGGTTCTTTGAGAACTGGCTGTGAACTTGCTGCCCTTGTACAGGAAAATGCCATCCGGTGATTGCTGCTTTTCCACAACTAATCTGGGGGCTTTAAGCAATGGTCCAGTTCCAGTGATGCTGTAAGGTAATAAAAAAAAAAAAAAAAAAAAAAAAGCTGTATTAAGTAACCAAGTTAAAACAGAACTCACATTTGACGATGTCTGTCTGGTAAAGAAGGGTGTCACCCATGCTGTTACAGGGGAAAACTAAGTTTCTAAAGGGTAAATGTGCAGTATAGCCCTGAGCTCTCACCTCTATATGGGCAAGACAGTCTTTACACACAGGAAATTATGTGATTCGAAGTCAGCACATTAATACTCTTTTTCAGAGTTATGCCCACGTACATCCAGAACAAACAATATTGTCTTTACTCTGAATTTATGTCAATTACAAGTATGTGCTAAGTCTTGGTTTTCTGAGAGGCTACTGAAAAGGAAATTGTGCCTGGTTTAAAATGCGACACTTCGACCTGAAGCATCTGCACAATCAGATTCCATAAGAGAAAAGGCAGCATTCTTCTTGCTTAGGGTAGATGATTTTTTTAAGCATAGATTTTTATTTTAGCTTTACATTTTTCTACAATAAATGATTTTGTGATGCATGCAAAGTATAGTAATGCTAAAACTATCATCAAATGTTAGTGGGGAAAAAGGCACAAGATCCATTTCCATTGGTATTAATGGTAACTTAAGTATTCTCATTATCAACCACCATTTGACTTTCTTTGTCATATTTTCTCCTTCTGTGTTCTACTTCCATTAATTACATTTTATCTATTCCCAAAGTGTCTCAGATTTTAAATCTGCAGTTTAGTTTTCTTGCACTTCAAAAAAAAATCAACCTATTCTAAGGTAAATCATTGATTTCTTGCAATGGATAAATAACTGAGGTTGGAATGACTGCTGCCATTTTCCTTTAGAGATGAGATATATATAACCACCAAACGTTATTCCAAGTAATATTTTAAACATGCATTTCATTCGACCAGTTATCTACATTTGCTATCAAAGCAGTACTACAGTACACTTACATGAAACAATTTTGGAACCAGCTTCAGTAAAGAGTTTGATTAAAAATTCGAAAATATTGTAATTAAGTGTAAGTGAATTACGACTGCCAGATCTGCATAACAGCTATCTATAGATAATCAGGAAGCTTTATAAATGCTATAAAAATGCATTGATCTCCAGCAGTGGAAATGACATAAAGACTCCCTGGAGTATGGTCAACTCAGAGTATGAGAATATGTATGCATTTCTGAGAATATATTTGCATTTGCCACAAATTTGGCATCAGGAGATACAAATCCACCCCTATATATACATGAAGAAGGAATTATCTCTTGGAGAAGGCATGTAAAGAGATCCTTTTCAAAGTCTACTTAGAACAGCAAAATAAAGCTGCATTTTTCAGCTTTTCTGTGCATGAGATTAACAGTAATTTTGTTGTCAAATTGTACTAGCTAGTTGTAAGGAACTCTGTTGGAACCTGAGACACAGTACTTGGGGACAAAAACAATTGTTTTCATGTGTGTGTGTATAGACTTTGGCTTAGAAGGGCTGGCTTTCTGTCCTGCCTGAGCAACTGGGAATGCTACCGCTCCACTGGGATGACAGCTCACAGCCCCCCCTGAACCTGTTAGTCGTTACAAACAGGAATGGCAAGCTGTCTTACCAGGCTCTTTGTAAAGAATTACGGACTCCTGACTGTTTCTAAAAGCAAACCCGCTTTTTTTTACCTCCCAGTCTCTCTCTGGCTCTCCTGTAATCACTGACCTTTTCAGTCTATCAGAGACTACATCTTCAAACGCATGGGCATAAAGTATCTTCCCACACCAAGTTACATTGCTTTCAGTAGATTTGTATGAAAATGGAGTTGTAACCATAAAAGTGATACATTAGCGCTAAACTGTTATATTTCAGCAGATTACTCAAAAGCAATTACATAGGCCAAAATGAGTGTATAATAAACTCTGAATGTTATTATTTCCAGAGTACAGTAAGCTGGATATGAATTTAAAGGGATGCCTGTTTAATTATCTACTTAATTCATTACAGTCATAGCTTAACATAAACAATTGGTCTGGTGGCAATCTATTCTACTGAAGCATCCAGTGTCATTAAACAAAGGAGATTTCTCAAACATAAAGGTCTATTAGTGCAAACTTTGTACTGTATCTTGATATGAGCTAACAGTATTGGATAAACTTAACTCAGTTACTTGTTTTTCATTCGCATAATGATACTTCCATTACTCTATGGAGAAACTGTGATGACCTCATTATACTAAAAGTAGTGAAAATCATTTACACACTAAGTATAGATGCTCCAAGAGGGGTTTTCCTCTCCTGTTCACTTACTATCAAATGATGACAGTGATACTAATCTATTCATAAGATAAAATGGTAATATTATAAAAACATCTTCAAACCACTCTGTTCAGAAGAGATGAGATTAACTGGCTACAGGAAAGAAAAACACAAACCTTCAAATAGCAAGTAATTAATTCAGGGGCTTTCAATTTTATGGTTTGCAGAACAGGAATATTTGGAGTTGGGGACAGTGGAAAACAATCACTGTACACAACAGAGTGTAGGAGTAAAAATAGGAAGACTTCTGGAACTGAGGAAAGAGGGCATAAATATGTAATACAAACTTTAAATACTTGCCATTCTGACTGCTTCCGTAACTCTGCAAGCTGGTGAAGCCGCTTGAGTGCTTTTTCCTGCTTCTTCTCATCTTTCCATGACTTTGAGGCCACATTTCGAGCAAATTCCCTTTGTTTTAAATCTTTCAATCTCTGTGTGAAGACAACAAAAAGAGAAGAGATTAAATACATACACAGTGGATGCATTTCTTCTTACGCAATTTATTTGCTTTTGGTGAAGTTAGTATGTAAGTAGAGAGTGAAAATATACTTAAAATGCTATCGTCCTAAGAAGAAATTGAAAATGCTGGTTTTCCCTAAAAATACAATATGATTGGGCCATTGCTATTTAACTGATCTATACCTACATATGAATGATAACTTTTTAGTTTCTTATGAATACACAGATCTTCTTCTGTGTACAAATACATAGACTCCATTTAATGTAGTAGAAATTTTCCTATTTAATTCAGTCAGTTGGAATTTAATTCATAGACATACACTAGAATAAGGCTGAAGGCATGTGTGTAGTATATTTTATACATCTCTATACTTGCACATACATGCATGGATGCATGTGTGCTTCTGTGTTGGTTTTGTAGCTTTTTAAACTGCATTTGTTTTTCAATGAAAGAACTACTGTCGGAAATATTTGGTCAGGAAACTCTTTAATGGTTATTTTTACAAATTTTTTTAGCTCCTCCAACATCTGTAAATCAGGTAATTCCTGTAATCACCTGTTGGAGGAAGCAAAATTCTTTGCCTTTATTACATTTTCTATTACCCATTTTTGCACTGGTGGTAGAATAAGGAAAAGTGGTAGAGAAGAAGATGCAAACCAAAAAGTGCCAAAAAACATCCTCTGCAAAAAAAAGTGGTGCTGTCTTGCCTTTGAGTTCACTGTGTTTTGTAGGACTCAGTAGGTCATGTCCAGCCTTACAGCTCCCCGGTTCAGGTTCATGCTTCCAGGTTCCATGGCAGAAATACCAACCTTCCTTCTTTCACCACCTCTCCGGTGCTCTGCGGTGTTTGGGGAAGGCAGGTTTACAAGCCAGAAGGGACCTCTGTGCATCAGCCAGATGTGCAAACTGCAAACCTTGAGGACTAGGACTGAGAATTAAACTGCTGCATCTACTTGCCCGTTGGTCTGGAGGTGGCCCTGTGCTCTTCTGTGAAATTCAGTACTATAGTATCAACACCTGGAAATGTTAAATTTTCCATGGAATCCAGAGAGCTGTTTTTGCAAGCTTGACTTGAAGAAAGGCTTTGGTATAAAAGTCTTTTAAAAACTGCTGCTCGACTGCCAGCACCTATGCCTACTTGCCTGTCCAAGGTTCCTTCCAACCCAAGCTATTCTCTGATTCTCTGACTCTATGATAGACATCCTAATCACTGCCATCATCTCATACTGGTTTTTTGCCTATATCATGGCCAAAGTTGCAACATGAGTCAGTAGGATAAATTGGAAGGCTGAACCAGCACTATAGCAGCAAATATTGCTTTCTGCAGTTCAGGTATGTGGAGCAGTCGAGCCATGGCACAGAGCTCTGCACAGGTCAACAGGTATCTGTGTTTGAGAAACAGGGCTGATAGCAGAGTCCTCAGCTTTTGGGGGTCAAGAGAATGATCAATGCATGAGAGAGAACTGCTTTCTGGGGAGAGGTCTAGGTTTTGTCAGTAGGTGAAGACAAAGCAAATAGATGAAAACCACTGTAGAGTTGCTTTATACAATCTAAAGAGAGGGCAGCTTTTTTCTCCAGCTGAAATAGGTCATCCAGTTAGTGGCAGTGACCTATTATGACAGAGAGGCATGGAGGAACCCTTGATGGAAACAGGCCATACAGGGTTAGTGACTACATTCCATGAAGAGTGCTGGAAAGCTGTAGTGGGTATCTCCCACCACTGTCACATGAGCTGTCCTTCAAGTATGGGATTTAAACAAGCAAACAAACAATGAAACAGATAACCTCTGCGAACAAATAAATGCTGGGAGACTAAGAGCAGAAGTTTCTTGTTTGCTTTCAGCCTTCTGGACACCAAGGCATGTGCCTCTGAGCACTGATCTGGAGGTGGGGAGAGCTAGGCTGCCCATGAATCACCTGCTCAGGGAGCTTAAGAGCTGGCTCTCAACCACCCTGATGTCTCTGCACAGGTGGACTCCCTTGGATGAGGAGAAGGCCAGAAAGGCAGTTGCTCAGGGAACTGGTGCAGCTCCAACCAGCAAGAACTGTCCTGCCACCTGGTGCCTGTTGAAAGTTTAACCATATTCATCAGAAATATTCACACTCGCAAATCTGTATTATGTGTCTCTGGAAAGTTTCTATCAGCTCCAACATCTAGTACTTCACCTAATTAGACTCTGAAACAGGACAGCTGCAATGTTCTCTTATAAGGTCTAAGGCTCCAGTTCCTTGGAAATAAATGGTTGCTCCATCGCATTTTTAGCTTTTTCCTGTCCCCTTAGATGACCTCTCTTACTGTTCCTTCAACGTCATTCCTTGCAATGTACAGTAAAATGGATGAATATGTAAGACAACATTACTTTTGGCCCACAAAAGTAATGTAAATAATATGTTAAAGCCAAAGCTGTAAAATAAGTGAGACAATCTTCCCAGAATGAAAACACACTTTCTGTCACCTAAGTAATATTCACAAGAACGTAAAGATATTTAAGCAGTAAAGATCCTCTCCTCCATAAACATAGGTAGTCTTATTAACATCTTCAGTGTGAAGAAAGGGCAAAGAAACACACTCGAGAAATGTCCTTTAGTGCTTCTTGCTATGTTTTAGCTGTCACCATGAGCTGGTTGGTATCACACATAAAGCATTCATGAGGAAAAACAGAAACATTTTCTACCTGTCAAGGCAGCACAGAACAATGTGAAAACTAGTACTATGGAGTGCAGGTACTGCAAAGCAATACCATTTAACTTCTTTGACAGTTGGGATGATAATCAACAAAGCAAATGGATGAACACTAAGAATAGAAGTTCTTGCAGTATTTTTTGCTCTCTAATGGCATACAGCATGTGTCAAGGAAGTAAAGAAAAGAATAAAAAAATATAGTAAACATAGCAGAGAATGCATTTACTGGAGATGAAATCCAAGAAATCAAAAGCATCTACAGTCTGAACAGAGAAAGGACTGTCCCTGCACATCCCCTCATCGAAATAAAAAAAGCTGCACTGCCAGAGCTCCAGTTAGGAGTCATAATTAAATTTGTCGGCTATGTTGGATAGACAGTGGAACTGCTCACTGAACCTGCAAAGCCGTGGTTTTCCTCGCTAATAACCTGTGCCAGGCTCCTGACAGGCACACAAATATTTTCTGCAGGTGGTGCACAACAGCAAGCAACTGAGCAGGTACCTGAATGACAACCCTAAGCTCAGCAGGTGTGCTTCAAAATTAACATCGCTTTACATGGTAATTGCATTTTTCCTGTAATTAGGTACTTAACTGGGCATCCAAATAGAGGCGTGTATAATAGATTATGATTTATTTAATAGAAATCTTGTGTTCTGTCCTTCACCTGCTACCAATATCATTGCCATGGAGTTATATTTCATTTTTAGACTCATGTTCTATTCTTTCTCTGGTTTTCATGTGCATGTGTGTGGACATTGCCATATCTAAAAGTAGCCCATCCCTTTTTTTATGAACTCCCACACAGAATATTAAAAGATTACAAAATAGCATTCACTGTTATGGAAAGATTTGTTCATACAACCAGGCCTGAGTCATGTTAGTTCCTCTGTCTAAGACACACTCAAAAACTGCTGAATCTGTTCTTTTCCTCCTGAACTCTGGCATGAATCACCAGGAGATCCAAATGGGTTAATGGAGCTGCATCTTCACTGCCTACTTTTTCTAGACATGAGATGTCAATGGATCAATACCTGTACTTTAGCAGTTTCTGCCCATTCTTAATGTTTGGTTGTTTTTTAAAAATTGTTGCTTCATTGTGGCCGGTACTTGCTTTTCACTGATGTATGAGCACCTCCAGTGTACTCACTACTGGCTACATTTGCATTACTGAGATTACTTTCTTTCCAGAGTTATGACCCTGATTTCTGTTCCTCTCTGTGCAGGTGAACATTTCTCTGGATTGCTATTCATCTGATCCAATTTAGATGCCTACAGGAGTTGCTTAGATTTTTCTTTATGACCACTGGAAAGAAAGCACTTTTACGGACCTAATTGCCATTTTTTAAAGCAGCTGTCTAAAGCAGAGGGATAAAATGAGCTGTAAAAGTACCTCTTTCTTTTCATTGCGTAAGAGGGTATTAAGGGTAGCTATCTTAATTTTTAAGGGGTACTCCTCTAAGAAGGTGACATGGCTGACAGCCCAGCTGAAGTGCCCCTACACCAATGCATGCAGCATGGGCAGCAAACAGGAGGAGTTGGAAGCTGCCATGCTGCTAGAAAGCTACAACCTGGTGGCCATTAATGAAACTTGGTGGGACAGATCCCATGACAGGAGTGTGACTATCAATGGCTACAGGCTGTTCAGGAACAGGTATACAGGGAAGAGTTTAGGGACACTGCATGGCTGTGTATGGATGGGGTCAGGAAGGTCAAGGCACAGCTGGAGCTGAACTTAGCAAGGGATACAAAGAATAACAAGGGCTTCTATAGGTATGTCAGCCAAAAAAGGAAAGTCAAAGAAAGTGTACGCCCCCAATGAGCTAGGCTGGCAGACTAGTAATAGTGGATGAGCAGAAGGCTGAGGTACTCAACAGCCTCAGTCTTCACTGGCAATATCTCTTCCACACCTCTCAAGTGAATGGACTGCAAGACAGGGACTGGGGGAGCAACTGTAAGAGAAGATCAGGTTCATGAGCCCCTGAGGAACCTGGACATACATAAGTCTATGAGACCTGACAAGATGCATCCCAGAGTCCTGAGGAAATTGTCTGATGTAGTTGCCAAGCCACTCTCCTTGATGTTTGAAAAGTCATGGCAGTCAGGTGATATAAGGAAGAAATTTTTTACAGTGAGGGTAGTAAAACACTGGAACAAGTGGCCCGGAGAGGTGGTGGATGCCCCATCCCTGGAGACATTCAAGGCCAGGCTGGACGGGGCTCTGAGCAACCTGATCTAGTTGAAGATATTCCTGCTCATTGCAGGGGGGTTAGAGTAGATGATCTTTAAAAGTCCCTTCTAACCCAAACTATTCTATGATTCTATCTCAGAGTTAGACTTTTGATAGACAGAGGAAACTGGTGGTATTGGTACATTTTCATTGCTGCAGATAATATTCATATTTCCAGGTTGCATAAAAGAGTACTTTAAATTAGTGTGCTTTTGGAACATGCAATATAAAGTTGAGGAAGACATCTGGGCTTGCTTTATAAATCATTGCCAAGAATACAGAGAAGTCTTTCATAATCTGCATTTCCTTGCCATATTTGCCACCCCTCGTTCTCCAGGGGGTCTCTGGCTTCAGGAATCATTTCTTCTAAATTGCTGTCTCATACATTCTCTCTCAGTTTGAGGACCACAGGACCACAGTAGTGGGGCACAGCATTACTTCTTTTGAGCATTCTACCAGGGACCACACTCATCCCATTATATAGATTTAACAAGGTTCTCAGTATAACTACTTCAGATACTGGAGCAAATAACAGTTGCTACAAGTATACTGAGAAGCAAATCCTCTTATTCACAGCAGCATAACTGCATTGATGTAAAGAGAAGGCAGCTTTGGAAAAAATAATTTTCCATGCATTAAGTTAGAAAATGGCAGATGAGTATGAATTAGATAATTTTTTCCACTTACATTTAGAATTTTTTCCCCTGAATATCATTTACAATGCATCCTCCAAAATATTCATCATTCTGTAATGCTTTGCAGTCCCAGGTAAAAATGTAATGTATACCACTAGTTTCTTTAGTCAGCATTAGGTATATGTCTCCTGTCATGTTTAGAGAGTTTTCTCTGAATCTAAGTCCATGAACTAATGTGAGAGTTTGAGTGCCTAATTTGCTTTAAAGATTGATTTCCACTTTGCTGAAAAGCTTTTTAATTAAGTTCTAAACAAATTCACCATTGAAGAGTTAAATGAGGAAAAAAATGAAATGTGAACTTCAGTAATTATTCTCTTGCTTTTAACCCTAATATTGGAAACAAATACATTATTTGTAAAATGAATTCACAGTGCAAACCATCAAATGAGAATGATAGTTACTAGAGAACATAATTCGACTTGGTGTCTGAAGCTTATGATATTAGCTCTCTAAGTGAAAGGGAGGAAACAGTAACAAAGGTATTTGCTTTTACTATGGTAAAAAAAACCCTAAAAAATAGATTGGAAGGGCTACTACATAGAAGAATTAGCCATGAGATATGAAGCTCTAAAACTAGCTGATAAATTTTCATTTGTTTCACCCATAAATAGCTATAGAACACTTTGAAGTGTGTGATAGTATCATTTTTTGGAGTAGCTTCTATCTGAAGTAAATCTTAACAGATGCAGTATTTTTAGTGGGGACAATTGGGAAGATAGAAAATAAACAGCCATGATTGGTTGAGAAATGAGATAATAGCAGGAGGGGGAACAACTCAGTCCTCAGACATGCCCTGGAGAATCTGTCTATCAGTGAATGAGATGTTGATCACAGATCCAACCAGAAGGATAAATTAGAGATGGCTGTTTGGAGGCCTTGTTTTTGTACGTCTTCACAGAAACTCCTGCTAAGTCTGTATAGAAAGACGGTCTGGTCTGGCACAAGGGGTCTTCATGCCAGAAAGCATCAAGACCTACTAGCGCTAACCTGTGTCTTTTCTGTGGGAGCTTCTTACTGTTTAACTAGATCTGCAAATATTCCTGCTAATTAAACTGATTTGATCAATTGCTGGATGAAAGCACATCCATTTGTACAGCTCATGAGAATCCCCCAAATAAAGTTAAACCAGACGGGTTTCATGGGGGCCATTTCCATAGGGGACAGGACAGATCAGGTACTTTGTGGCATCAATTGTCTCATCTGAAGGCCCGAGCTATTTGTCGATCCAGCATATGCTCCACTTGACCACACATATTTATATCAGTTCCAATGAACTTGTCATATGCTCCAACAAGCTGGCTGCATATTGTGTAATTTGATTAGACATATTTGGTGCCACTTCAGAATACAAAGTAATTTACCCAGTAGAACCAACACATTTGAATGTTACGAAACTTGGAGCAGGGACTGTATCTTCACTGCGTGTCCATGTATTATTATACCTCACTTGTTGGAGTGTTGGGGTCTCTTAGCCAGAGAAAAACGCATCATCTCATATATTTTATTTCTTTTTCCTTCTAATTTAAGCAGTTTAGAGAGAAAAAAACCTGTCATTACAGACCCTGTGCATGACCAGCTCATTTCAAAACTTTCAGTACTTCCTGCAATCTTATTTAAAAAATATTTAAGCCTTTTCCTCATGTTTTTGAAGCCTGTCTCACCATTTTGTTTTCCTTTGTTCTAACCACAGTAGGTATGATACAAAATCACCTACATTTTAAGGAAAAGAGCAAGAATCCAAATTATCCAAGAATTCAACAAGTGAGTCCAAAGCCTGGCCTCAAACTTTCTTCATTGTGGTCATCAGACTTTCAGAGTAACAAAAATGAGAGTGGAAGTGACCCTACATATATTTTACATAGCACTTTCCATAGGCAGATCTCAGGTTTCTTGTGAAACAGGTACCTTCACCATGTCACTTTACAAATAAAGAAAAGAAGACAGAGAGATGGTGTGACTTCTGAAAAGAGCAAGGAGGAGGCTGAAGGAGCACTTACAGATACATGTTTAATTACTAGATCTAACTCTGTGTAAGCCCATTAAAACAAGAGCAAAGATGCCAGACATCTGAATTATGCCTAAATTTGATTTAACTGTATAACCAGTTAATTCCTGATAACTATGATAGTGCTGATGGAACAACAATAAATCATAAAGGATAAATCTATTACAAACTATTGTGCTAGATCCATAAGTTTACATAAAGGAAATTTGAATCAGCAGACCACTCACTACACAGTGACTTTGAAGTGCTGAACCAGAAAACAAGTTCCTCACTAAAAAAAGTCATTTTAACATGTACTTGAGATAAAAATAGTGTTGTTTACATATACCACTCACTGCATTTTAGATGAAAAGGTATGGTCAGGACAAATAGTGAGGAATAATATGCGCATGAAGGATATTAAAGGCAGCTATAAGCAGAAACCTCATCAAATATCTCAAGGAAGTAAAATTTGCTTTTTTGTCTGATAGAATGTAATAGCTATCCATAAAAATTATTTTAGTGGTATTTTTTTTTTTAATTCAGTCAAAACCAAAATATTCTGTATCTTGTATTTACTTAAAGTAGGCTGATCTCTTCTGGAACAGGGGAGTTAAAGTTACCCAGGAATCCAGCAGCAATACTATAACTAAATGCCTGTTCAAAGTAAAGGAAGTTTAATAAATTACATTTCCTTGCAGTTTTTGTCAATAAGAAAAGGCCACAAAGGACTTTCGTAATCACCTGATCAAAACTTTTCAATACCACAAGACAGAGGACAACCTGATTTGCTGTGTTTTGACAGAGAAACTGATGGAATCAAATTACTTTGACAAGATATATTTTACATAAACCACATTAAATAAAATTAATTACATTCTCATTCTTTAATACTTTATGTATCAGGCATGCCAGTATTTTCCCTGGCACTAATGTCAGGATGACAGATTTTCTTGTTTATTCTTTTTAAACCCTAGCATGACATTATCTAGCTTCTAGCTTGATGCATCTTCCTCTGGTGCTCTGAGACTTATTAAAAATCAACATTAATGATTAGGAGAGTTTATGGCCATGTCTTTCCTAATACTTAAATGTTGGTCACCTGAAATCTGCTGATACAAAAGTGTTTAGCTCTAGATTAGGTCGTTTAATATCCTTCTTAGCTATTGGTAGAGTGGTACTTCACAATCATCATAAATGTCATAGATGTGACTAAATCATCTGAGTTTGCCCCAAGTATAGAATAGAAAACTCTGTTGAATAATCCTTTTTACATCACTGATAACAAGTAATTTATTTATATTTGAAGCAGAAGATTCTTTATGTCCTCAATATACTTTCAGAAACCTTCTTGCTCTCACCTCTGATGACTACAGATTTTCCTTTTGCCCTTTTTACTTCCTCCATCGCTTTTTCCAAATTCTTCACTTCTGATTTGTGATCTTTACCATCCATTTTTCCTTTCTCTCCTTAATTTTACATTTAAGCCACAGAGAATTGACTTTCCTTCCAAACGAGATTATACATTTATAACCTATTTGGTCTTTTTCAGTTGTGGGATTTGGGTTCTTAAACAATCTACCAAGTGCCCTTTAAAATTTCCTAGGTCTCTCTCATATCTTCCATTTGAATTCCTCCTCCCAGTCCATTTGGCAAGCTTATTCACCTTTATGAAACTAGAGTGCTTAAAGAAGTATCTGTTACAGTTTGTTATTCATATAAAAAATATGCAAACATTTATTGTTTACTAAATACAATCGCTTGGCTTTTTTAAGTTCCTGTATGCCTGTGTTGATCACCATAATGCTAATAACACATAGATTAAAGATTTTCTTTTTAGACACCTATAATGTGGACAAAGTATTTTTGTGCTATTCTTGACGGAAGGGAGGCTCACAGAGGCAGCAAATTCAGATGGATAATCTGTTAATTTTAATTTCTGCATGCATGGGATTGGAGTAGAAGTTTATGTTCCAGTCTGTGGTTTATTTACAGGAGAAGATGAACAGATGTCCTTTTTTTTTTTTTTTCACTCCTGCAATAGCCTGGTTTAGTCTTTGCTTATCTGAGACAATCTTCTGAGAATGCATCTCAGTAAATTATACTGATTTAAAAAAAGCTTATTTTGATTATACATTTGGTTTTGGTTTTTTTTGTTTGGGTTTTTTTTGTAATTATTTTCCAAATTTTTCTCACATTATTATGTGTTATCTTTTTTTACTTTACTGTCCTTTCTTCCCTCTACTTGACCTAGCCATTTCTCTTCCCAGATCAACAGCATTTCCCTCTGAAATAACAAAAGCAATAAGGTGCTTTCTAAACAAATGCAGTGTATCATGGAAAAAGATGACCAAACTGTGCAGACTGAATGATGTCCTAATTTTCCAGTTTAAAAAGGCAAAGATATTTTGGCCTATCTAGCACCCTTTCTATTGTCACATGCTTAAAATATTATTTATTTGCAATGTGGTATTTGTATTTCATTCCCTTGAATGTCCTGCTGTTGCAACCTGCAGTGCCTAAGGCTTTTATAAGAGAGGGAGGCAAAAGCAAGCACATGGTCAAGATATGCAGTTCAGCCTACTGGTACATAACGTATCACTGAGCTGCAACTTGAAGACCTTCAATTGTAATTCCATAATTCAAAACTTTTAATACTGTTGTAGAAACTGTTCCCTGGAAAGGGGGTGGAAATGAGCATGACACACTTCTATAAGAGCAGTCACAAACTACTCTTATCCCCTTGTATGTTGTGGAGCTACGGGAGGTAACATTTGATGTCCCACTCTCTCCTCTTACCCATGCTCCAGACAATGGCTGTTTGTATTCACTCTTACATTAAATGATGCTATAAACATGCATTTACTCTTTCACGTAGACATGGACATTTTTAATATTACAAAGCTGATCTATCGCTCACTGCTTCTAAAATACTCTTCTCAAATTCTTTGCCTGTTACTTGACACAACCAACCTTCCCTCACAGGAAACTTTTATTCTTGTAAAATTTGAAGTTGATCTTTTGTTTATACTGTGGCTTCTTATTCTAGTAATCCATACTTTTCTACACTCCTGAATTTTAATTATTTCTTGAAAAAAAAAAAATGAGAGTTTATGTACTGAAATAGAACAACAATCCTCTCAAAATATGCACCAACACTATTGTGATAGTGACTTTGGACTAGGTGGGTTGAAAAGATACTGTAAATTATTCTGGAGACAAGGAGAAGTAGGGAAACTGGATCATTTTAACTTCTGAAAAATATTCCATTGTTTTTCCAGGTATTATTGGTTTAGCTTTTTAGAAAGACCTTGTACAAAAATGAGTAAGGAATTATGTACAAATTGTGTTATTTTCCTAGAAATACGAGAAAATTGCTATAACAATTATTTTATAATTCTCACATATTCAATGTTCATATTTATTAGGATATGACTGGCTGTTTTGCATGTGTACAGGTCCAATTTATAATTATTTTTGAACTGCAGACCAGAATCTTCATTTTCTTTTTAACCAAGCTAAGAGACATTACACTGTGTTAAATTTCAAAATGAGAAGGAAATCAGAATCTGACATGAGCTATTGAGGGCCATAATTACATCAATGAATAGAACATTTGGTGTAACCCAGGCTCAAATGATATAAAAGTAATGCCAAACTTAGAAAAAATGGTCATTAGCGGCTGATGAAAAGACTGAATTTTGCTTTGAGGTAAAGAACAAGATGAGGTTAATCTGAATATTCTGGGTTCCTTTTAAAAGGTAAAAATTGCATTGTACCTTTTAGGCAATATTTCTGTATACAAACATTGATACCAACGCAATTTAATGAATTGTATTGTTTTACTCCTATACAAATTACTTTACCCAATAATTTCTCAACTAATTATGATTTGACATTCACACAATAAGATCCTTATCTAAGACTGAAGGTCCAGCGCAGGTTCAGAACACAAGCAATAGATTATATGGCTTCTGCTGGATATGGTTTAGTAGACTGCTGAATCCCACAGATCCTAAATGGAAAATTTAAATACAGAGCAATGTAATGTGACTGCACTTGCACTTTTAAGCATCAATATTTAAGTGTCTGTTTTGAAGGAAGCAACACTAAGAATCCATCAACATGTTAAGGCCTGAGAACAAGCAAAGAAAAGCTAACTATGAGCATAAAGTATCCTACGGGGTTCCAGGGGGCTTCTGTCAACTCCTCTGTAGTTACACACTTGTTTAAAGAACCAGAATTTCTGCTCCACAGGAAAGTTTGACATTAGGGATTTCTTTACCTCTTAGTCTTACTGGAAGAAGTAAAATTTTGAAAACTTACTAAAAAAAAAGAAAAATTTAAAGTGCTTCCAAATGACTTGGTGTCAATGCATCTAAATAGCAACAAAACATAATACCTCAAAGTTATAATTTTCATCATTTCTTTATCTCAAGGAGAGTAAATATAATGTCTGCTTTAGTTAAAATTAATATTTTTAAAGTATTTTTAAATACTTTACAATACATTTTAGAAGTATTTTTTTAAGTAATACTCTTGAAGCAAAGTATTTCAGTGTTTATGAGCCATTTCAACCTGAGTGAAACTAAATGATGTAAACCTTTCAAATGAAAAATGGTTTTGATCTTTTTGCATTCTTGCAAAACCACTCAACTTTAAAAATAGTATTTCCTGATTGAAAAAAAAAAGTGTTTAGTTGCCAATTTTTTTTGTTCAGGAAACATTTGGTTTCTATTGTTCCATCACCTGTGATAATATATTTGTTTGGTACTCACAGGAATATCATCCACATTTCTCTAGATATTCCCTTGTAATGCAATCAGAGAAGATGCTTAAAGAGCCCTCATCTTTTTAATGGCTCCTGGTGGAGCCTAATTATTATGAAATTGCAAAAGCTGTGAAATGATAATTAGTCTGGGTTACCTCCTTTATTTTTCCCTTAGAGACACATTAAAAGAAGTTAATTAATGCTTTTAACTAAGTAAGGATAATAAATGACT
The DNA here is from genome assembly GCF_036013445.1 of Caloenas nicobarica. Classification (NCBI taxonomy): domain Eukaryota; kingdom Metazoa; phylum Chordata; class Aves; order Columbiformes; family Columbidae; genus Caloenas; species Caloenas nicobarica. The sequence goes on along the minus strand of NC_088246.1, from coordinate 24,164,375 downwards.
ATCCTCACCATTTTTATTACTGTCTTGGTGATGCACAGATATGTTTCTCTTTTGTTTTTAAATATTTGTTTCTGCTATGAAAATCCCTTAAAGACATACAAGGCACATTGTACCTTTCCTCAGACACAAACATAGCTGATTAACATGACTTTAAATCTCCACAGGAATCAATTGCTCAGCTACATTCTTGCACATTAATTACTGTATTGAAAGTACAGACAGTCAAAAGTGAACAGAACTATAATAGATGCAGATTCTAGACAGAAGTTCACAGGGCCACATATACTTTGAGAATGCCAGTGGGATAGGAAGAATTATTATTTTTCCAGAGAAGGGAAAGATATGAGCCAGAGACCACTGTTCAAAAGTCACGCAGAAGCTGAGAGAAACGTAATTTTTCTGGGAAAATTTGAGGGTGCAACATTTTGCTAGCAAAGCTAATTACCTAATATTTCTGAAAAGCTGACTATGACACAGAATTGCCCCAGGTAAGATATGTACAGATGTGTTGTGACCTGCACAACAGGTTCTTTAGTCTGGCTGAATAGTACCTTACTCTGCAATCACTCCATAAATATGAATTAAAGTGTATGTGAACAGACAGTAATCAAAGACAATCATAGCATTTGGCAGTGCTTTGTCCCTATTACCTCCCTATCTGAAGCCTGACCTTAAGATGACACCAGTTATTCCAGATCTACTACTCTAACAACAAAAAAAAGTACAAAATATGTGGCCTATAAGCAATATCACCTAATGTTTGCCAGTTTTTGGATGCTGACGCATGAAGTAAAATGTACATATGTGTTCAATCTTGCCCAGTTCTTATTAGTTCATGGTGAACAGACATTTTTGCATGAACAGTAACATGTTAGATAGAAGTAGGTGGAAAACATGCTGTATATTCTACTTCTTCTGTCCTTATTCCTGTCCTTCAAAAAGTGGAGAAGACATCTGCATACAGACATTTAAAAAGAGAACAGCAATGCTCAATATAATTTATCTTGTTCATTAAACAATACAGGCACAAGTCCAGGCTGACTGCCCAAAAGGTTAACTAAAAATGGGAATAATAATTTGAACATAAATTTTTAGGTTATCCATATCTACCCTGTTTTCTCAAGTAATATTCTATTTGCTGCATGTATTAGCATTTCGGAACCAAGAACCAAAGAGGAATATGTTGGTTTTAATCAATCCTTTTCACACAGTGTAAAAAAGAAGCATAACTGGCTCAAAACCACTTTTTATTTGAACAGAATGTTTCAGAAAGTCTTTTGTTTCAAAATTTGTTGAGTTGTCATAACAGAACATTTTAATCTCTTTTTGAGCATTTTTTCCTTATCCATATTTGAAAGGGAAGCAAATTTGGAAACAATGGAAATTTATTTGAACCAGAGATGCTGAGTTTTAACCAGATTTAACGCACATTCAGTCTGAATATAATTAAATAAGAATGTTCCGTCATGTTCTGGGTGGGCAATTATTGTAAAAAATTGAAACCTAAATTGATATTTCAGGGCAGAATTTCATTTGTCTGTGGTTTGGCACCATGTTTTTCTTACAAATCTAAGCCTTCAGATTTCTTGCTTATTTGAATAAGCAATCTATTACACAGCATCAACCATTCCTCCTGCTTGAAAAATTAGTTGTAAAAGTTTAGTAATTAAAAAGTTTATCCTCTGAGAAGAATGGAAAGGACAACAACACAGGCATTAATGAAGAGCACTTCCCCTAACTGGCATTCTGGTTATTGCTGTCTTAAATGTCAAAATCTGATAATACACTTCTGAAATTCCTTATATAACGAAATACTTAAGAAATATCTTACAGTCATTGGACCATAATTAACAACTATGAAATTAGGTGTCCCGTGGAGTTTTTTCCAATTTAAAGAGGGTTAAATTGCTAATTTACATGTTAATTAGCATTAATTCTAAAGAACACCAAATGTAATTCCATAGCATCTAGAATTTAACAATTTATTTTATCAGGACATTAGATTTAAAAGAGATTGTGCATTATTTGCAAGAAGTTTTTTCAGGCCTAATGATGAAAGGAATCTCATTATTCTAAGCAACACACAGTTTAAAAAGGATGAATACTGCCAATTTATTTACTTCATCACTGAGTGATAAGAAAGCAGCAAAGCATTGCCAAGGCAGCAGGTTCAGCAGTTCTTAATAAGGCCTACTGACCTGCACAATTTGTAAGTTTAAAATAAGGAGTTGTTTATGGTGACATTTCTTTGGAATCTGTTGCCTTGAGTCATGCCCAATCACCTGAGTATGCTCAGTGGTATTTGATAATGTTTCTTCTGCTGTTCCAGAGCTACTGGAGTACATGTGCTTGCTGTAGTGTGCAATTAAGGCATCTCTGGGTAACATTGCCATAAATACAAGCCTCGCTTTATAACATTTAAGAAAACATTGCATGAAATTATAAGTTAAGCATTCACTTTAAGATCATTTCAAGTTGGCAAAATAAATGTTCTAAGTACAGTGATGCCATAGAATTATCGTATTTTTATTTTGCTTTTGCTCATATGCTGTACACTATTCCTTTGCTTAAATGCTGATATCAATCTGTAGTGCTTTATGTTACCTTTATTTACATCAGTTTCTGTGATGTGACACAATCTGATTGCTTCACTGCACTGCTACTTCAGCATTTCAAAGATGCTGGATTGCATGTACTGTGAAGCACAGCAGCTGTGATGCAAACATGCTTTTAGAAAGATGGGATTTCTCTATTTCTAAATAACAGAAGCGTTCATGCCAAGAAAATAGAGTGTTTAGGTCCTATATTATCTATCTGTGTCAAAAGATGGAATTGTACATGAACAACAGCATTATACGTTCCATTCTTTGCTTTTTTCAGACCCCAGCCATTTTTTATGTTGTGTAGGTCATTCGTATTATTTTCAAGACAACATTTTCAAGACAACATGAGTCCAGCGCAGAGCCACGAAGATGATTAAGGGAGTGGAGCATCTCCCTTATGAGGAAAGGCTGAGGGAGCTGGGTCTCTTTAGTTTGGAGGAGAGGAGACTGAGGGGAGACCTCATTAATGTTTATAAATATGTAAAGGGTGAGTGTCACAAGCATGGAGCCAGGCTCTTCTCGGTGACAACCAAGGATAGGACAAGGCGCAAGGGGTACAAACTGGAACACAGGAGGTTCAACTTAAATATGAGAAGAAACTTCTTCTCAGTGAGGGTGACAGAGCCCTGGAACAGGCTGCCCAGGGAGGTTGTGGAGTCTCCTTCTCTGGAGACATTCAAAACCCCCCTGGACACCTTCCTGTGTAACCTCATCTGGGTGTTCCTGCTCAGGTGGGGAGATTGGACTAGATGGCTTTTCGAGGTCCCTTCCAATCCCTAATATTCTGTGATTCTGCATGATTCTGTGGTTTTGTACCACTATAATATCTGCGGTATTCTTGTTAACAGACTTAGAGTTGTGAAATGTGATTTTCATATAGCCTATCTGGTTGATTCACTAAGTTCCCCAGCTCTAAGTGGAATGGTTTAGACACTGGTGACTCTAAGTGGCTGACTCTGACCGTCTCCTTCTGTGTTTTGCCCTGGTATTTCCCCTTATTTATGGATTATTTCTTCAGGTCCTTCCTTAAGTAACACCTTTTCCTCCCTTTCTTGTACACACCTTTCATTGTCTTCTAATTTCAGAGTGATCCTTCCATGCATTTCTGTTCTTGAGGTTCTGTCTCTGTCCATTACACCTATTCCCATCATTAGTTCCTAAACCTATTTCTTCTCCTCCTGTATTTCCCTCATTTCAGTTCATCAGTTATTTTGTAGCCAATAGCTTCAACCCCTGCACAAGATGGATTCATTCCTCAAGTATGGTCCATTTTCAGTACTGAGTCAGGGAGTTTTCCTTAGGAAAAACAACATGCAATCTGTGATTAAAGATTTTATTAAAGACCAGATACATAATGGTATCAGATTAGATTGTCCAAACAGAATTGATTATGGCCCCTTATTACTTCCTTGTTCTTGATTTTTCAAATAATATGTATTTTTATTTAAACTTAGTGAAGCTTGGGATCCAGAAAGAAAATATCATCCCAAGCTCTGAGAGCAACAGAAACCTGGGTCTTAAAATACAAAGTGTTTGGAAATCTTCATTATAAGCATAACAGCCAGTGCTGTGTCTAACAGCCCAGTAGAAACCATGAGGTAATCTAGTTTGTAATAAAACCTAATTTGGGAACAAAAGAGAAGAGTAACAGGAGTTATTTCACAAGAACAAATTCTGGAAGAATGAGAAGAACTTTTTAAAGTTAATTATGGGAAAGGCAGCGTGAGAAAATGAAATTATCGAAAACCTGCTCTTCGGGAACAGTTACAGTCAGAGTGGAAGTAATTTTTAGGAGTATAAAGAAGAACACACACTGCAAAATCAATATATGATGAGAAGCTAAGAAAGTGTGAAGCTATAACAGAAATTAGAGAATGTAATAAATGGCATAGGCATAAGCAACAATAAGAAAATCACTGGTTTCAGAATGAGCAAGAGAACAGTGTGTCTTTAAGGCAAAAGATACTGAAATTATAGGACAGACAAATTCTTTGCTTTTAGCTTTGATTTTCACAAGAAAGAAAACAAAACTTAAGCCAGAAATGTAAATAGTATATCGTATGCTGTTTCCAAGGGGAAACTGCTTAAAAGGAAAGAACAGGGATAATTGAATCAGTATGTGTATTATAGAATGATGAACAAAATAAATAAAATTCCCCAAATATACAAGAGAAAATAAATATTGTGATGAAGCAGAAGTGTCTGACAAACGATATACTGGCACAGATGATTATTCTAAGTAATTGTGTAATGGTGATAGTTAAAACAGAAACTGGTAATAGATTGCCCGAAGCTTAAAATAAATGAGCATTTCACTGAAATGAAAGAATAATTTGTGGAAAAATCTGAGAAACTGTTGACCATATTGAGTCATAGTTTCAGTATTTTGATTTATGTGTCAGAAACATCTAATCTCACTAGAGATAGTTATGGTTAATGTTTGAAGAGACAAAAAATAAATAATAAGTAATAACCTTTGTCTCTAAACCCCCTCTCTTGTAAAACATCTGAGCATCCTTAATTTTATACATTTCGATATTTTATTTTTGTGGGGCTGCTTATAGGCATATATCCAAGAAAGTTTACAATTGTTTTTGGGACTAGCCTAATTTTACACCCTACAAATTGCACACACATAGTATAGCCGTTTGTGTATGCAATAGTTGCTTTTGAACATAGTAACCTATTGGTACCTAAAAATAGGAGGACAATAACTACCACACATATAAAATTCCTTTGCCACTTCAAGTCCATTTATAAATCAGCTGTTTGAGGGAATCTAACATCATTTTACTGTCTCTCTTGCTTGACTCCTTTTCTTTTATCCTTAATACAGTTCTGGTTCTGGCTTTCTTACTAGAGATGTGAGGAATATGAAAATTTTATTAGAAGTATGCATGTATTTCTTAACAAACATCAAACCAAGGTGATTTTTGCGAGGTTACAGGACCAGAATGCTGACGGCTGCAGACGGCACCACTCACTAACTGAGAGCAAGAAACGCCGAGCTCTTCTGCTATTCAGGTTATTTTCTGAGAAGGATACAGAGAGCACAGATCTCACGTGCACAATCTGGCCCTAAAAAAACCAGGCAGACCTTAATGGCCTGATGCAGAGAAACAGAAGCAGGATCTGCAGGGAAGGACATAAATCTTGTCCCTGTGGGAGTACAAGAGTGGGATGAAGGGTCCACTGTCCTACTGTATTGAGGGCAAAAAGCAGAGACTACACAAGCATACATAGTCATGGACCTTCATCCTGGTGTAGCACTTTCTGTTTTATTAGTGTGTTCTTACAGCTAGATACATGATACTTTGTCCAGAAGAAGGTTTCTTGGTGTTGCTCTGTTTGCCTAATTGTCCAGATACCAAGGTGAAATCTCTCAGATATTGCCAAACAAGGTTCCTTTTCTCCAAATGAAAATTGTTTGGATAATAAGAGAGGTGTACCTGAGATCCAAAATATGTGATTTTTTCTCCAATAAGCATGCAGATGCTGGAAAAAACACCCTAAAGATGAATGAACAAAATCTCAGTATTACACTCATTCCTGGAGCTTTCTCTGTGTTCACTTATCTGTGCATTTTCTAGGTGATAAGAGGTAAAGTTGGCTAAAATGTAAACATATTTGCTAGCTTTGATGTTTAAAAGGAGCTAAATCTCTGCCTGAATTGCAGTTTAAATCCACAAGCACTACGAAGTCTTAACAGCAAGAGCCCACAGCTGTACACAGTAAATCAGACTTTCATGCAAAAAATATACCCAAGTGATACTATGCATAGATTTAAATACTAAGATAGAGGTACATGCATGTGAACTAGTGTAGACTGAAAGTTCTGTTCACTTACTTAGACAGTACTGCCTGCTTCTACAACACTAAATTTAGATTTCTTTTTTTTTTTTAAATATGAGACAGTGTGATGTATTTAACTGCATGGCTAAATTTTGATAACAAAACTAAGACTTGTTTTGTCATCTGAAACCCCAAGATGGCAATACAGCCTTGTTTTTCTTTGCTGCTTAGTCCTATTGTTGTTATTATTATCATCGCCATGATTATTACACTGCAGTACATGGAACAGACTTGTGATTTTCTCCTTTGCTGACATGTAAAAGCCTTACTGATTGCTAAGGATTATTTATACAAAAATTGAAAGCTCCAGCTATTTTGACATTAAGTGAGTGGATGAATGCTGTCTATGACCTAGAGGTATTAAAAGCTTCCATTTAATAATGTTAACCAAACAGACATCTCTGCTCAAGTTAGACTTCCTGTTATAGATGCACTTAACTTACAACCCTGTTAAATAATCTATACTTCCATATTATTTTCAGCTTAGCAAGTAACATACATTCATATGTATACATTTTCAGGCAGCAGCCTATTATTGATTATCTATATACTAATCACTTTTGAATGTATTTACACCAAGACCCTTATATTTTTCAACATTCAGATAGTTTCAACAGAGCCGAAGTAATCAGTTTTGATGCAGTTAACTTTTGCTGCAGAGAACATAGCGATCAAGTGAGAGCAAGCATTGTTCACCTTGTTGCTTGATGAGAGAGACTGCGGATTTATCAAATATGCTACTGCCCATGATGGCTGCCCAGGACTACATAAAGTCATAGATTTGATAACAAAGGAAAAACGCAAAGGAAAAAAAAAGCCATTGATTTCAAGTGGGCTAGCTGGTATGTGCTGTGTCAATGAGACATGTATGCAGAGGCCTGTATGGTGATGAAAGATGAGGTTCTCCCAGGGAAGTCACTCACAGTCTCGCCTCAGCCTTGTTAAGTATCAGGCTGCACGACAGAGAGCTCAGGTAAAGCTGGGTGGGAGCGCAGCCTTCTGCTCAAATTTCTGAGTTCACTTCATCCAGCCTTGCACTGAGAGAAATTAATTTCCAATAACAGGTAATATCAACGAAAAATTATCATAGAGTAGCGCGCTGGGAAAGATGTTGGCAACGTTAATTAAGACTAGTGTTGTCAAGATAACCAAAGAAATAAGACCTGCTTAATACTCAGACAATGTTACCCAAAAGTACATAAATCAAATTAGACCCCTTCAGGGTAATTACAGTGTTAGAAGATAAGATGTGGGCAGGGGAGATCTTTGACGTTCTGTCAAAGTTTTCTTTGTATCCATATGTGTTTATATATGTACATGTACATATAAATGTGTAGTATTTATATATATATAAGTATGGATAGCATGCAGCAAAAAGGCCAGTTAGGGAAACAAGGCCAGATTGTGATAACATTTTGCCATCCTCTGAGGACAGGGAAGGATATGGCTGCTATGCCAACTGCTATGTCCAAGACTCAGTACTTTCTGCTTTAACAACTAGTTGAAATCATAGATAAGAAAAAGGATCACAAAATTAATTTTATAAAACCATAATATTGGGAGATTATAGTCATAATTCTTTGATTAAAATCTGTTTCCTCTGGAAGAGAAACCAAAGGATTATGACAAAGTGCTCTGCAATATTCTTTTTTTTGCTTTTATATCTTCTCTAAACAGCATTGCCACTTTAATAAAAATTTCAAAGTAGTAGCAGTTAAATATGAAATCACATGGGAGGACTATACTGTTTGTTACTGAGATGTAAAGAACCTCTCATTCTAATTTAGTCTCCATTAGAAGAATGATGCCCAGAACATATCAGTGCGAATGACTAAAGGTGCACTCAAATTTCTGCTGGAAAACAGAAAATACACCTTAGGAGAAGGAAGCTTTTTTGGTGGCTACTACCCCTCCCAGAACAAACATTTTGAAGCTAAGCTAACTAAAACTGCAGGAAACCATAAATTAACTTGTTTTCTTTCAAGATTACTCTGATAAAAGAAAGAAGAATAAAGGCTCTTCTATGATCAGCTATAAAATTCAGAGGAAAGAACACATCCACCCTGTTCCTAGAGGCAAACTAATGCTGTTCCCAGACTTGGCTGAGCAGTCAAGAAGTGAGAGGGGAGAAGAGCCTGAATTACCTGTCACATCAGGAGGATAGCTAGCTAATCCTCTGCTAACTGAGCTGCTGAACTACATCTGAAAGGGCAGGATGGGGTGAGCTTGTGCTGCCAGTTGATATTCTGCATGTGCTGTGTGTTTCCACGCAGACTCTTCGTTCCCAATACTATGTCTGGCAGCTTTTAAAGCACCAAAAATTAAAAACAGTTTTATTGCTTAAACATTCCCTTTAATAATGGAAAGCTGCCAAAATCTCCCCTGCCCAATTGTAGATGGTGTATCGTCAGGCTGTTTTGTTTTGCATAAGCTGCTCTTTGCAGGGAGAGTGTGTGAAGAGGGATGGGCACAAATGGATCCATCTCAGTTGAGATGCACTTCTGATGAGTAAAAAAACCAGCTGAAGGGTGAAAAAAAATTCATTGTGCAGCAAATAGGGATTTATAAGGATTAGAGTCACAAGTTTAGGATCTGGAAAAGCATTTGTTTTGTGTTCTTATAACCATTTTCATGGATTAATAAATGCAGTGGTGATGTAAGGATCTTCTCTTGATTGAATACGTAGATACATTAGATGAATCTAGCTCTGGTTTGGAGTGATGGGCCAAAAGAGTCCCATTAATACCCATGGATAGCTGACTCTGGGCTGCTTGAATTCAGCAGGATGGTCCAGCATGACGGGTGGGCAGGCACTAGCGAGTTTGTTAATGCAGTGCTGTGATAGATGCACACCGAAAATTCCAAACTGATTTACAAGCTCCATAGTACTGCAAAAGACAATAAGATTATTTGCAGTGAGAGTGAGGACTTTTGCCTTTGGCACTGTTTGATTTACTCAACATGTATTGTTTCTAGTGCTCTGTCAGAAATACCTGAGGCTTCTAAATGATTCATATATTTGCAAAGTAGCTCCTGACCCCTGTGCACCCGGAAGTGTGATCACCCAGAGGACACTAATACCCTGACAACTCGAATGCACACAATACATGAGAACTTGAACTGTATAATGCATGTAAGCGCTAGCAGAAAAACATCTATGGAATCCTGTTACTGGTTCTAACTTCTTATGTGTTAGATTAGCAGATGAGATGTATTACATTGGAGATTCAGAAATGCTCATTCCTGAAATCTGCAAAAAATTTTATTTGAATTCTGAAGCGTTTATGTGATTTAATTGCATTTTTCCTTGCATAATGCCAACTGAAATGTGGATTTTGCTAAAATCGGACAAAAACTGAGATGCAGGAAGCAGACATATAAGGATGAGCATATAAGTGTAGAGTATACCTACCACATATAGATTTGATAAAGTTGATACAAAACTAATGACAAATAATTAGCATCTGTTATATTTTCCCAAGAATCCAATATCTTGTCATTCAAAAGCAGCCGTTGTTCTATATTATGTTCTGCATGCAAGGCAAAATGTATTCCACTCTGAGAAATATTATGAGACATAGATTTCAACTTCAGAAACTTATGCTTTTAAAAAAAAATAAACTATTTTTCTGCCGTGGTCATATGCCTTCTGCATCCAAAAGAGGGACCTGGATATTTGAGGAAGTGATCATCCCCCCTCTCTAGTTTATAAGTAATTCCACATTTAAATATATCAAATGCAGAGTGAATATTGGTGTTGAGCACCTGTCTAAAACTATTGACAGTGATCTTTCAGTCAAAGGGCCTTAAAAGAAATTGTGGTGAAGATTAAAACAACGAACATTTTTCACTTTATTTTAATGAAAAATAGCATGTTGAGGTCAAAACCATCAAATGTTAAATTGTCTTCTACTTGGGCAAATTTAGAAACCTCCCACAATCAAGCAGGAAGGAAGATGGACTACTGTGACATGCACAGACATTTGTCAGGTTTACCTGCTTGTGAGCATGGTCGTAAGAATTGATGTGGTTGTCAAATTCCTGGTGTTTGTGGTACTGCTTGTCACATAGTTCACAGTAGAAGTTAGCCTTCACATCCTCCAGAGCCTTGGCTGCAGCTTTCTCCTTCTCAGCATAGTCCTACAAAGGTAGAAGCAGAGGGAGACAGTTTGCTACAGATCCTGGTGAGGTCATGCTTCAGCAGCTGTTTTTGTCATCCACGTTAAAAACACTAGACTGACAAGGACTGCTAGATCACAAGGTTCCATCCCAGTATCAAAGTACACGATAAGGAGGTTTTGGTCTTAAGTTGGGTTTAATAAAACAGTTGAATAATTATTCTTACTACTTGTTGTAGGAACTGTAGTAAGGAAAGTAGAGAGGAGTGGGGTGCAGAGAAATACTGTCAGGATACTGCCCAGCTCCTGGGCAGGAGAGCTGAGCAGTGAAGAAGACGTAAGGCACAAGGTGGATGTATGCAGGGTTAATCTGTTCACTCTCACAGCACTGTCCCAGGCTGCACCAATGCATGTCTGCTCTTTCAGGTGCTGTTGCTCAGAAGAAAGAAAATAGTTTCAGTCTGATACTAAGGCAGATTTGTGTTCTGCTTTCTACCTTCTGTGAAATATTCAGCAGGGCCAGCCAGCAACAGGCTATGGCCAGCTGAGATTTCCCTGGAGCAGAGGCACCTCAGCAGGAGCCTTTTCCTTGTCACCCTGTCCCTTCCCCAGGTCTGGGTGAGGGGACATGCCATCCATCCACCCAAACTGGGTGTAACTGTCACCCATCCAACACAGACCACAGCCACTGACAAGAGCATGAGCTCACATCCAGGCTCAGGCAAACATGGCAGAAAACAGGAAAACACAATTAGTTCCTACATAGTCCCCCTCCACGTCTCTCTGTTGACTCATGTGGATGCTCTGGAGAGTCAAGTACTTTGATTTCAATATATAATAATGGGTAAAAAGAGAAAACTTAAATCATAGGAGCCAAAAGTTACTGAGCTCCAAATAATGCACTTAAATAAGTGTCCTGACATGCAAAATTGTTAGCAGCCTTTGATAACCTTATTTCTTTTGAAAGTCCTTCATTATATTGTTATTATTAGAACACTTCCTTAAATGTTTTACGTTAGAGTTTAAAGAGCAAACTTCTGACGTGGAAAATATGAACAAAAAATTTGGTAGAAGCAAGTAATTTTGTATTCCTATTGAGAAGTGGATATTACTTGACTGTGTGTAATATATTGCCTGGGATTACAATAATTCATCATTTGCTGTATCATTTTACTCATGTAAAGAAATGCCTACTTTCTGCCACCAGGTTTTTCACGTTATACAGTCAGCATTGTCTGCTGTCTACATGCTTTCACCACCCTTTGTGTGACAAACTCAGAGCACACCAAATCCTGGACATCCTGAACATCTGGGCCGCCCTGCTCCCAGCACATCACACTGCCCAGCATTGCTCTGGAGACCGCTCCAGCATGGAAATAAGCCTTCAGGCACAGCAGATCAACACAAATGCACATTTTGAGCCATTCAGTGTGTGAAGGACTTTCTTAATGAGTACCACATGTTTTGAGTCTGAGACTTGTCCAAGCAGCGTGGGTGCTGGTTGTTGATGTGACGCATTGAGCTGTGAGTCCTGCTCTGCCCTGGTCCTTAAACCATCAGGTTGGTGACAGTAGGTCTCTCTCACATAGTAGTTTAGAGGCTGCCATTGCTGGTGAAATTCACTTCACCTAAACTAGACTGCCTAGAAGTTAGGTGTATGCTCTAAGGCAATATCCCAAACTTCCTCTATAAGAAATAGAAAAATGATAGCCACTGCCAAATGGTGATTAATCCTATCCATTTCGAAAACCTATTTTAGGATGAGATGAAACTCTCCAGAGATGCCTTCTCTTTCCTTTGACCACTGCAAGATTCTAAATTACTAACTTGGCCTACATCCTTAATTCTTAGATTGCTGAACTCAAGGATAATGAATTCTATATTGTATTTCTTTATATTCAATTCTAAATCTCCCCATGAAACTTGCATGAACTGACCTGCTTGAAGACAGGAGGTCAAAGAGAAATTTTGTGCCTGGAATTTTGATTTTACATCTTACAGACGATGCCAATGACATGTCAGTCCCTCTCACAGGGCAAACATCCAAATAAATCTCTTTCCTGCATGTATATGGCTCAGATGGATTAGTGTACTGTGGTATACTCAGAGTGGTCAATTGTCAAAACAGGTAGCCTGAGCTAACATTTCTCCACTTGAGAGATTTTCAATAATAGTAGTTAATACTTGATTGTATCGGGGGAAATATTCTCAGAATCAAATAGTTAAATAGCTTTCATTAGTTATTTAAATCTACAAAGCCCATTAAAAAGTGCTACTTTTCAGCTTATGTTTCAGACCCATTGTTTTGCTAGCATTAATTATTCACCAGATCTTTGGTATAATTAAAATGCATAAATTTGAATGTGGATGCAATAGCATTAATTATGCAGAGACGTGTTCCCTGGAAGTCAAGTGTTGAGGGCTACATATTTTTATTCTAAACTGGTAAAAATGTAAGTTTTGCACTCACTGGCAGCCAACCAAAGCATAGTGGGGGTTTTGGTTGGGGTTTTTTTGTTGGTTTTTTTTTTTTTTTTCTGGGTCTGAACTGTCAATTAAATGTCTACAGCCTGCTCCATATTTGCTTCTGCTGAAGGAGAAGCCTAATTGTTCGGGGTGAACACACCACATTACTCTCTGTGAAGCACAACTGAAACTGCTGTTCACAAGCGTTCCAAACTGCCAACTTTATCTTTCTCAGCAGAAATTAATACAGTTCCCTAGCATAAAGATGTTTTAAAATAGCAACAAGGCAGCTCCCAGGTGCATCCTAAGATAATCACAACTACCTCCATTGCCTTACTGCTTAATTATGCTTGTCTACCATGGCAAAAGATATAATTTCCTGCTTGCTTATCGATCAGATGCAGGGAAATTGAATGCTACATCACATACTTTAGAAAGGTCATGGATTTTTCTTTCTCTACAAAGGCATAAGAAGTTCTAGCACTACAGTAAATTGTGCATAGTCAAATTAATTTTCATATTCAGACTGCTAATAGAATCTCCCTAGGAATATAGAGACTGGTGGTCAATTCTGGCATATTAAATGTGATCATGTGGAAGAAAATGTGTAGAATTACACTTGTAGGAAACATATGTGATCATTAACGCTTGACTACATCAATACATACACAGGAAAGCAAGAAAGATGCCCCAATGTATTCTGAACTGGGGACCAGCACTGGTAATGAATATGTGTGTCACAGTCTCATAAACTTTACTCTGTATCCTATGCTACTCACTAATGACATATAGCCTGGGTAAACGTGTATACTTGCAAGTTTGCAGTTCTGTCTTTGAGCTATGGACAACTATAAGTGCAAGCAGATGTCAGGGATGATGCAGTCATTGTAGATAAGAACGCCTAGAAACGATGGGTTAACCACCTTCTACATTGCTGGATGCAGATAAGTACACTGTAAAAGGATAAAGAAATGCAGAATGCACCTGAATGCCTTTTTTTCCTAGACGCCTGCAAAATGGTTCCATATTATAGATTGTAATTACATTCACATCAATTTGGCCCACCGAGGCACATAACTTTAATAAATGTTTATATATTGGATTAATTTTAAAAGAATACTTCTATTGCGTGTTAGGCTGGAAGTGATTTCACTTAGGAGCTACTTTTGCAGTATGCTTCTTATTGTGAAAATGCAATTAATGGTATCTGACATTTCATTTTCTAATATAGGGAAAATCAATGAAAAATCCCATGTAACTGAGTTTTCTAGACTGTTGCCACTGACACCTACTCAATTAGAAATCATTTATTAAATCCAGAGTCTGTAAGACATATTTAATAGACTGCAGGGCCATTAAAGTGTGCTGATCTAGACAAAACAATACCACATTGCCTTCCTCAGTAACTGATAGTAAATATATCTGCTATGTTCAAGTGGACTAAGGTGAAAAGTAGGTCACTTGATACAGTAAAACTTTCAGAGGCTGTTTTCTATAAACCCATGTAACCCATGTATTTCTACGAATATAGTGCAGTAAATGCATAGTGCTTGTAAATAGAACATGAGAAAAATATAACATCATAACCCCACGTTTGGTCATCTATTTATAAATTGGAATGCAAAATCAGTGACAGAACAGCTAACTCACATTAATGCAGAGCTCAGTAAGTGTCAGACTGCTTCCTCTTTTGGGACGTAAGCAATCAGAGTTGTTAGAGTTTGATAACTTGAATATACTTCTGTGAACCAGATTAGATATGAGTGCAAATATTAAATACTGATGCAACTACTGAGGTGCCTTGGAGATTTTCAGACTAGAGATTAAAGGAGAAATAGGACAAATATAACCACATGAATAAGTTACAGAATTATATTCTACATCTAAGAATTTTAAATACGTCTTCATTAGTGACTTAGATGACGAAATGAACTGTGATTATGTATGAAATCTATGAATAATACTAATTAACAGCACAGGGCAGACAAATGTTTTAGGGACCAGGATCAGGATTCAAACTAATAATCTTGAGATATTGTCTAAAATCAGCAAGATAAAATTCAATAAGATGTGTATCAAATGCTGCACTTTGGAGGGGGAAATTACATTCACCAATACTAGATTGTGAATAGCTGAGTAAACACAAATGCAAGGGAAAAGGTCCAGGAGGTTATAGTAGAAAAGAAATTAAATGAAAGTCAAGGCAAATCACATTCTGACATGTTAATAGTAGTTTTATATGTAAGATGCTGAGGGTAATGATTCCACTTGATTCAGTATTGGTGAAATGTCAGCTGTAAAATACTATTTGGTGCATCTACACCATCAAATAACTTGGCTCCTGGAACCTGGCCCTCCATCATCCCCACTCCATATGTGATAGTTCGTTCTCAGGTTTTCGTTTCAGAGTGAAGTTGCTAGTTCCCTTTAAAATAAAAATGAGTGCAGTTCTAGAATAACATTCAGTTCAGGGATCACAATCTACAGGTAACAAGGATGAGACTTCACCAGATTTTCTAAGCTCTGTATAGTTTTCCAACAACCATCAAACTGCATTCCCTCAAGCATCCCCATCTCATGGCATTCCCTGAGGCAAGCAACACTTGCATGCCATAAAAACACATGCAGCATCGTGCCACAAAAGATCTACCCAGGCAACGTTTTAACATAGCCCTCAGACTTTTTCAGACAGATAGAAATAAAAACAAGTACAATTATACCTAAGGGTATATATACCCCCAGACCTGAGGAGACTTAAGACAAATATGGACATAACTTGTTTGCCCTGAGATGCAGGATGGATGATGTTTTTTTCTACAACACTGGTCCTGAGAGACTCGTCCTGCTTGTTGGGGCAGATCAAAGTGTAGATGTAGCCTTTAGGACAGTTTTGGTACCCACAAATTGAAAAAGATATGGACGTACTTGAGAGATCCTCAAGCAGGACAGTAAGAGCGAGTTACACACGAATTAGGCAAACTAGATTTCAACCTGTAATTCCTGTTTTCATTGGATCATTCATGTGAGCACTTGTAAATAATATTTTTAAGGGAAATCTGTGGAACTGCTTGGGCTGTCACAGAACATCTCTGGGTGGTCAGGACCTGCACATGGATGGGTAGAGACAGCAATTGTAGAACTTTCATTTTGAGTGCTCATTCACTACTTCTTCCTCATTCACCTGTTCGTGGGATAACTGCACATATTTTTTATGCCCTTATATCTTTTCTTCTGCAGCTACAACAAAATAGATTTTAAAAGAACTCTAAAACTCAGTGGACAGGTGGTAGGATGCAGGAAGTAATCAAAGTACTTGTGTGAAGTGCGAAACTTGAGAACGACACAAATGTCCTGATAGTAGGATATGCAATTGAACATCAGGGTGGTTGAATTAACAATTTTTTCCCTGAATGCTATCCTTTTTTTTTTTTTCCCCTGGAGAAGACTCTGCTGTCTTAAGTAAAAAAATTTGCTAGGGAAGTTTGGCTGTGGAGATAGAATAAAAAGCAAGTAATTTCGTTCAGCTGCAATACCAGCAATACGGAACATTTTCATTTACCTCACACATGTTCGACCATTCTCAACCTTGAGAATGCTATGCATAGCTTGTTTCTGCCAGTGTCAGATCTAAAGAGAGGAATTACAGAATTATCTATTGCAAGGAATTTTTTTTTTTCTTCAAAGGCGGTAAATACTGTCATTCTTATCTGACTTACAGAGGCCAGCTCCTAGCTTCTGCAAATAAATACATCTTCATATTTTTCACACTCAGCCAACTACTGCAGTGTTTTCAATTATATGCACTTCCATTTGCTTCTAGAATGCCGAGACCTGAGAAGTGCTATGCTTTTAGCATGTCCTACAGGCCTTCCAGTGTACAAACCTGCTGGAACTAATAGGACAGACAGAGAGCTTTAAGGAGTCATAAACCTCTTCCTAACTTATTTACCATCAAAATCATCAGTGCTGATTGGAATCAGCCTTATACAGCATATGAATTCAGAGAAGGACATCAGCAGGGCTATTCAGATCTTCAGCAAATATTTCATATTCTAAGATGCATTGCTGCTTCTGGTAACTTTATAAGTGACTTGTACTTTGAGATTTTCTAAACACTTTTTCAACTTTATAAATGGAGCATATAACCACTAAAAACCTTGTCTGTGAACACAGAGGGCATTTTTCAATAATGTCAATGTGATTCAACATTTTTCCCCTAATTTTCAGAAATCAGTGGAACTTAAGCAGCTGCATCTATTAGAATTTCTGAAAATGTGATCAAGAGTTGACCTGCAAAGGCAATTAGGTACCTAACTGAAAGTTATATACAAATTTGTATGTGGTCAGTTTAATTTTGAAAGAAATATATAATAAAGTGAATTTGAGAGTTTAGATAATTTTTCATTGCTAAGGGATATATTTAAAGAGCTTAAAGGAAGTAATTAGCAAAACGTAATTTCTTCAGGTGAACAAAACCACCTGGAATAACATACAGTGCAGAAAACAGAATTTTAGGATAAATAACCAACTCAAAGAGGATATTAGAACTAGAATGAAAATAACATAAATAGGAAAGAAAGCTAAATCACCAGTTTCGGAAAACAAAAGGATAAAGTGAAGATCAGTGACAAGTGGTGTCCCTCAGGGGTCCATATTGGGACCAGTACTGTTTAGTATCTTCATCAATGACACAGACAGTGGGATTGAGTGCACCCTTGCAAGTCTGCAGATGACACCAAGCTGAGTGTTGCAGTTGACACGCCTGAAGGACGAGACGCCAGCCAGAGGGACCTGGACAAGCTTGAGAACTGGGCCCATGTGAACATCATGAGGTTCAACAAGGCCAAGTGCAAGGTCCTGCACCTGGGTTGGGGCAGCCCTCAGTCAAAGCAGATTATGATGAAGGGCCTGCTCCCATGTATTAACCAACTGGTGTGATGCAGATGTAAAAAAAAATATATGTATATATATTTGAATATAGCAAATTCAGAATTTCCAAAAGAGACAGGGAAACACATTCAAGCATAAAGACAAAACTTTATTTAGGCTGGAATCCAGAAGGTTTCTCATCATCAGTGGAACATCCTCAAGAACAGACTTCACATTGAGGGTGTTATTTTAAGATGGAGTACAATACATTTATGGAGGGGAATATATGATGTGGTTTGGTTGACTATGCTAATAGAAAACTAAATTTGTTTTGAAGATTTAGGAAAACCTACAGTTGTACTAAACCTGCTTAATGATATGTGATGCTGCCAGAATTTTATATTGGTGTTATGACCAGTATTTGACTTATTATTTTGAAAGTACTTTCTAGGTAAGAAGTAATTAGATAACAATTTCCAAATACTAACTCTGCCATTAGAGATAAATAAATAAATGGTCATTCTGTAACTAGAGGAACAGCCCCAAAACCACGAAGGGATGTGATTGAAGGATGAAATGAGAACACAAAGGGCATCAGATCTGTCAGAGGTGCGATACAGTTTTAGAGGCTGAAATGATTTCTGGGATAATGGTGGAAATGAAGTTTGTTTTATTACTGTTGGGATTACATTCTAGGCATTTAAAAGCAAATTCTAAGAGACTATCGAAAGATGGAAAATAATAGAGGATCTCGGAATTTTTGCAGCTACTCTGCAGATATCGTGATTGGTGTGACTGCAGTAAATCTAGACTGCCTACTAAGGCTTCAGTGAAATTAAATATCAATAAGACTATCTTGAAGTGCAGATAGAATAGAAATGTTTTTCTAAGTTGGACAGAAGAACTGCCTCCCGTTGCACAGAAGGAAAAAAATACATCACTCACTTTTTCCTTATAGTGCTGCTTCTCTGTACAGAAGTGAGTCCTTCAGTGAATCTGGTTGTGATATTATTCTCTGCCTTCCATTTAAAGTAAATTCCTTCAATTTGTTCACTATTTCATATTACTTTCTCTCTCCTTCTCTTGAGTGATCATTTCTTTTACCTGTTTTTTGATGAGTTAGGTATTATCAATTAATCTGAAGAGTTAGTCCTCCATTTATCTCTTACCATTCTCGTTTTTCCAGTTGCAGTTTTTAGAGTACAATGCATGTTCCAGCACTGGATTTAATAGATTGTGTGATGTTGTATTTCTTTGTTTGACACCTCTTTTCAGATGAAACCTACTTGACATTATTTGAGATCTTTGTGCGTTTTGACCTAAAAGCTTCCTGTATAGAACACAACAGAATTTAACTTATATGCAGTGTCTTTCATATTTGAGTTAGCTAAAAGCACTTTAAAATAATGAAATTGATCATGCAGTAACTGTGTAGGAAAATGCAGCATTTGTTACAAGGACAGAAACAGTTATCACACAACTCATCCATGGCTGCTAGAACATTTTTTTTTATTAAATGCCTTTTTTCATAAAATACAGGCTATTCATATCAGATAGTTTTTTATTGTCTTTAATATCAATAACATTAAACTTTTACATCCTCTCTCTTTTAATATTGTTTGACTCTTTCTTTGCAGATATCATTATATTAAAGCCAGTTCATGCAGACTAATTCAATATCATAAATGATGCAATATGATGTCTAATATCAGTAAGTTTCTATTGCTCATAGCAGCAGAGAATAATTTTTAACTTTATGATAAAATATTTATAAACTTTTAGTAATTCCAGATTGGTCAATTTATTTTCTTACATATATTTGTAATCTACTTCAGAAAAATGTCTTGCAGGATAAGCATTAAACATACATTTGAATTATATCTATACTGTCCACCTTCTCTTAAAACTTTCCTGTAAAATAGTGCCTCATCATTGCATTGTGTAGCATTTGATGACATGTTTTTAACTGGAAACCAAGGTATTCCCTCACATTAGCTTTTCATGCATCCCTTTTTGCATTTTATTTTCAAGAGAAACCCAGAACACTGATTTATGAAAGCTTTGGCTTTCCTTAGCACTTGGTGTTGTCCAAGTGAAAAAGAAAGAGTTCCAAATTGCTGTATAAGATCCATATGGAAAAGGAAGGTTATTTACATACAAATATATGCCTGTTCCTCTGCCCCTCCCCAAATGCATTCATATGAATGGCAAAATTCTATACACTGTTTTTTATTAACTCTGCAGTTTTATATGTGCTACAATTCCACTGATCCGAGCCAAAGCAAAAAATTTGCTTTTATTCATCTACCAGATTAAAGTATAATATTTTCATTCTGATTGCAAAAAAAAAAAAAAGCATGTCAGAGGGAAAGAGGGAAGAATATAGGAAGGGCAGGTGAAAGGAAGGGTGGAACAGAGGGAGGAAGGATAGAAGAAAGGGTAGAAGGGTAGAAGGAAGGAATACTTTTTCCAGCTCTTTTTTAGCCAAATGCTTATGACTTGAAATCCACCCGGCAGCACACTTGGCAATTCAAAGTCATTCAGTTTCTAAATACAACTGGGCACTAAACTTGCAGATTAATGGCACCATTACAGCAATTTCTGAAGTAAAACTCTGCCATCCCATGCTCAAAAGCCATCATGCAGGAATAATTGCCCAGCAGTATCCCCTGCACCCAAATGGAAACAACGACATTCTAAAATTACTTCTGTGTGATGACTTAAGAATATGTCCACAACAAAAATACATTAGCTACTGACATATCTAAAGAATTAACATGAATACTTGTTTGTTGACTGTAGGAAACCACTATTGACCAAAGACACTAATTCGGTCTCTGTCCAGCACCTCCAGACTTAAAACTGAATTAACATTAACTAATCCAAAAACTCTGAGTGATGTCTACATTCTTGCATCACATCTTCAGTTCCAACGTTCCTTTAGGACAGACTTTTCAAGATGAAGTGCTAGTTTTTTTTTCTCAGCACAAGGAGGTCTCCTCAGCAGGGAGGAGTGAAGGCGTTAGTGAAATGAGTGGAGACACACAAGAAGTGATGGCTCAGCAGCAATGCTGGGCACTGTTTTAGGTACATGTGACTCAAGTGCCAAGTGGTTTCCTTCACAGTTTCCATGCTCAGTGTACAACTCCAGGGGCATGCAGCAGAATCCTTGCAGCCCATGGTATTTTGCTTGATGTATAGCTGATCCTACATGACTTTGTGGCTTTGTTCTTTTTTTTTGGTGCCTTCTTTCCTTCAACTTACAACCCATGGCAGAGACAGAATCCTCATCCTACCTGCCAGTTTTTGTATTTACCAGGCAGTATAGTCAGTAGTGCTGTTAATTTATCAGCTGCAAGTCTGCAATGTGTTTGATTACTTGTTCACAAAAAATAAAGATATTTTAGTCAGAATATATTACTGGTGCAAACTCCTGGCCTTCATGAGAGTGTGGAGAAACTCCAATGCTCATGATCGGTTGGGACACCTTGGTGCTACTCGCCAGCTCCTCTTGCTGTTCTCTCACCCTGGGTAAGGATGTATTGCAAAAGACCATGAAGGGCAATCTAAAAATGTTTGCCTAAAATTCTTCACCCAGTTGTCTGCAGAAACTGGATAACAAAAAAACAGAGGTGCAGCCACCTCCGTTTTCAACTGGTCTAGCACAATCCAACATGGCTGGAGTCAACGGGAAGTTGCTACTGATTCTAATGGGAGCATAGGATCCAGATATAACAAGCATAAGTGGAAAAACAAAACAAACAAAGGAGAAGATAACATTTAGATCCAGAAGGATTTCCTGAGAAATTATTAAAATTAATAAAAGCAAGAGGGAGCATATTCTTGCAGAGGCAGCTGTAGAAAACAAGCAAACAAACAAAAATGAACAACAACAACAAACCAAACAAAAACCAAAAAAACCCCAATCCAGACTAAAACCAAACAACAAAACACAAGATGTGGAAAAGGAAAATAATACCTGTTTATAACCAAAGACTACATTTTTTCTGCTCTGATATTTTTGAGTAGCAAACGAATAGGGTACCAAATTGACAGCAATCATCTATTGTGCTCTTGAATTCACGGTACATGATTGTTGGTATTAGGAATAGTATTGTAGAATACAACGTGCAATTTAAAATAAATACGTCAGGGTCTGGGGCACAAAAGATCTTAAACAGATACTTTGTTAAACAAATAAAAGATGATCCATCCTCATCTCCCCTCAAATGAATAAACTGTATAAAGTAGAGCTAATTTTGTCCCAAGTACTTGGTTGGGAATACATTACTCAGACTTCGCAAGCACTTGTAGTGCTGCCGTGGAGACCTGAGGCTTCCTGAGACAACAATTCAAGCAGCTGATTAAGCCTGATGCTGTTTCACGAGGCCTCCTGGGATGTCAATTAATCCCATGAACTTCCTGAACATAGTGGAACATTAGAGGGTCTTGATTTCAGAAAAATGAGCAAGGCTGCTGTCTCTCAATTTGTAAGAATGTTCTGGGCTTCACCATCACCTATTATAAATATAAATGGGGAGTTCTCAGCTCCAAGAGTACCATCATTAAATTGCCTGCCTTACTGTGTCACATTTCTTAAGACTGAGTCCTCTTAAAAACTGACTGAATTTATATCCATTATAGGCTCTCTGGATTCTTCTTTATCTTTGAACTATGATTCTTCATTGAATTTTTAATTATTTTAATGCTACATAGGTGAACACAAGTACTTTGTAACTTTGATTTTAGATAACCTGCTAGCACAACCACCTATGTTATAAAAAGGTGCACAATGTTATTAGATAACAGATTTGATGGTGCATTTCCTTAATGAATATGAATACAAGTGTGTGAGCTCTGTAACTCCTGATCTAATTAAAACAGACGACTCGAATTAATGATGAGACATTTCCTCCCAGTATTTAAAAACTACATAGTAAACTGCCTGTTCTTGAATAAAATGCAACAAACAAAAATACTGCTTATAATCTCACTGGCTTGCCACTGGATTCTCTAGAATAGTGCTTGGTTATGTAAGTGTATGTATGAAAGCAGAAGCAAGCCAACAGTAATTTTCATCTGGATGATGCTCTTAGTCATACAGTTTAGTTTAAGATAGTCCTTCAAGGAGCAAGGAATTGGACTATCAGTCCCTTCCAACTCGAGATATGTATGATTCTATGATTCATGAAGCAATGTAGTCCTCTAGTACAATGCAACTTCACTGAATGGTTACAGCATGAGGAGGTCCGGGGGCCACATTCAGTGTATTGTGTAACATCATGTTATGCCTGTAATCAATATGAATGTAATTTCTAAACTATTGGATAACTTGGATTGAGTTTATATTTACAATACGAATGAAAAGTATGACAAAAAGTTAATGTGAATGGGCAGGAAAAAAAAAAGCTTTGCATAGCTTTATATATTAATAAGTTTAGGTGAGCTATTTTATATGGTTTTCTCCTGTTAATTACTTCCCTTCTGCACAAACTTTGCACTGCCTCACTCTCTAAACCTCATTAGTTTGTATACATCCCATTGACACTTCATTCCTTCACTTTATTTTAAAGTAACTTGTTCTGGTACATTTCCATCACCAGTGATTTTGGTCTAACTTTCATCCCTGAGCTGTTTTCTGTTATGCTGTCAATATACCGTCAGGAAAACCCAACAGAAAATTTGCCGTTATGAGATTTGATGTGTTAATGTGAAGCTGGATTCTTCCAAGCTGGCTCACACTAATGTCAATAGCTGTCTGATGGGATGTGCACTCTCAGTAGTGCAAGCATTCACAACTGTCCCCCACACATGTGGGTAATAACACAAGTGCACTGTAGAAATGTCCAGGTAATAATAGTTTTGTCAGGTCTCATTGCTTGTATTTAGAGATATTCTCTTCCCTTTTTAATACAAGTAGGTACTATCCTGTATGAAATTACTAAAGCAGAAGTTCTGACTCGATTCATTAGAGCTGTGATGAGACCATTTGGGAAGCAAGTCTATAGTTATTTAAAAATAATCAGGCCTTCATTTGCATCATGACAAAGGTGACCAGGTGAGAGTCAAACTTAATACTAGCAGTTATTGCTGTCCTGCAAATTTTCTTTTTCGTCATTTGAGAGGAACACAGCTCTCAAATGACTGACATTCAGCCATATGCAGCGACCTCTATATAGTAAATTCCAGTTATGAATTCAGTACAAGATATTTTTATATATTCAAAATAACCTATTCTGCTCTAGTTAGAATAACTGTGACAAGTTTTGCCATGATTACTGTATACATTTTATGTAGGGAAATAACAAAGCAACTACACCATATGTGATTTATGCAGTCATCTCTGTCTTCATCTCTAAGTCTATTTGTCATATGGTTGCATAAGCTAATATTTAATATTCAAAACATCATCCTGAAGCCTGACTGACCCCTACACTGAATGCAGTGCTAGGACTTCGGGCCCACTATACTCAGCACTGAAGCTCTGTGTGCCTTACTGCGTTCTGGAACCTGTAGAGCTGAATTAGGCATCATCACAGCTGCCTGTTGTGAGCCCAGCATAAATCCAGCATGTTGGATGAGACACTGTTAGCAAATACCAAGGAAAAAAGTGGAGTTTTATGTGTCTTTCCTTCAGGGGTTCGGATGCCTTCCTGAAGTTAAATAGCTAAGCTATTCTTCACAAAGTTGTTGGCCTCTCATGTCTTGCCCACACAAGGTGAATTTTCTGATCGAGTTGGGAATATGGTACTGCATTTGTTCCCTTCCCGTTTCCAACCATTAGGACAGAGGAGCTCAGTACAGTGTTATACGATTCTAACACTATGGAAAAAGGGAAAAAGTGAAAGCAAGCAGTGAGATGACATGAACAAGATTTGCCTTCAGGTTTGTAGTTGTGCCACAAATAGCACCCCATGTTCCAGCCTTAGCCCAGCAAACTGCATAACTACATCTTAATTGATAATAGTGGGGGAAGATTTTTAGAAAACACGGAAAAATATGACAACAAAGATGAAGATGGTTGGAAAATAAAGGAACAAATGACAAGGCATAGGAAGGAGAAAATACAGCAGTGGAGGACGAAAGAAAGAAAATCTTCATGCTAATTACCTAGGTAAAAAAAAAGCGTAGTATATTTATATACATGCTTCAACCTTTCTCTTTGTTTAGTTTATATAGTATGTATATTTATTATAGTATTTTGGTATAACTATGAAACAATACTATAGTTGCAGCCGATATGTTATACATATTACATGCATTATATCATTATATTATTACATTATTAGCACAGTAATATAATAAAAAATTTATATATAATATCAAATTAATGCTAATATTAATGTAATATAATAGCAATAAATATAACATTACCAGCATTGGCTTTACTATATTGTTAATATTTTGAATAATATATGATATCATGATATTTAATATTACTGTAATATAGTAGAGAAATATACGGTGTGAAATGGTTGCTGATATTTCAAGTCACAATATTCCAGGTTTCTGTATTAAAATGTTTATGATTACTTTCTACATTAATATCCTTCATATAGCATTGTGTCACTTAGGATAGGCCACCTGCATTATGAACTAAAATCAGACATGATACATACGTATGACTTTATGAGAAACAGAAGTTGGCATCACTAAATCTAAATAATGTTGCAACTTTATACTATGCCATAAGGAGAAATAGTGTTATTACTATCTCTGCTACCAACTTGTTTCTGCTAATGAGCTGCATTTTCACAAATCACTTCAAGTAAACCTACAGTTCCATCAGTTCGTGCATGGTATTAATATCTTGGAATTTACAGCGAAGTGCAGATTTTACAGGAACGAGTATTTTAGATTAGTTTGAATGTACACATTTCTTGCTCTCAAGATTTTTGCTTTTATGGCTAGTGCTGAAAAACATCTTTTTGCAGTTCTCTCCATTTTTATTTAAGACGTCATAAAAGAGAAGGCTACTTACAATAATGAGAGTTTATGACAACTTACATATTTTAATAATGCCCACATTGGTCCATTGTTTCTCTATTTCAGATTTTAACTCAGTCTAATAATGAATGTCACAATTTGTGGTGCTACTCGAGATAAAACACGCAGAGGTCAATGAACCAAAGTAATTTCTATACTAGTTACTTGAAACAAAATTCTATTCATACAACTTATACTTAAAACCTGGAAATCCTTATCACAACTGTTCAAGATGTACTGTTCTAAAACAAGCACTTGCTTGGTTTTACATGCATAATAAACCTCTTACTGAATTTGCTTCTCCTTACCGCTTCTTCATTTGCAAATGTAATCCATGCTTGCATGCAGAATCGGATAATGAAATTAATGTCATGCTTATATTTCCCATAAAGAAAAAAGGAGTCAGGATACAATAAAATAATGGAAAACTAAAGTGACAATGCAAGCAAGATATTTATACAACAGGCACAAACCCAGCCCATTTCATATATTATTTTAGTCAGAAGTTATCCTCCTGCCCACAAATTTATCATATATCAAACAAACAAAAAATTATTATTTTTACACTAATTGCTCACCAAGAGATTTTCTGAAGTGACCTCATTTCTCCTCAGATCCTGCATTTGATATTAGTTGTATTGCCCTGAAATGTAGCGATGTGACACTGGCATCTAATTTTGGATTAAATTCAACCCTGCATAGAAAACCTGCTTATGATACTCTGCACTCCCTTGAGCAAAAATTAGTAGGTTGACTAGTGCTCTGCACTGGGATGAATTCCATTTGCAATGAGTGTCAGTGTGCAGATTATGAAGAAGGTTTTCATTGTTACCAGAGGAAGGGCAAGGGCTCCAAATTGTCAGATTGTGCCACAATCTTAAGTAGAATTTAAGTCTATTTTTTCCTCTGTTGGCAAGCTCTAGCAAAACAGGCAGATAGGAATTCTGAGTTAGTACTCTCATGCACATCAGCGGACACCCGTGCTTCTGTTCATCTTGCTTTCTTTGAAATATGACTTGTGTCTTCTGTTCCCTTGAGTTGTCAAGGGCTCTTGGGGTCTGTTAGATTCTAAGACCCCAAAAGCTGCTGACATGCTCTTATCAGATTCTGGAAAATTGTGTTTAAGCACAGCATAACTGTTGCTCTGCTATAACAGCTTCTCTAGTCAAATCATTTCAGCCAGGGTACCTCATACAAGAGGCTCAAGAATCTTATTACGAAAGTAATTAATTGCAGAGCAGAGATGAGAAACTTAAAATAACTAAGTTTGAGAAGATGTGTTTTATTTAGTTATTTCCTTCTTTACACTAGAAATAAAAATCTGCCTCAAGCAGGGCTTCTTCAGAAAGAGTGGCAGTCTCTGCATTAGTATATTGGACCAAAGCTTTTGAAGCAAACCTAAAAGCTTTCTCTACTTCTTCCACATTGGCTTGGTGCACGGAGCAGATTCGGTGCATAAAATCATGGAATCATTTAGGTTGGAAAAGATCCCCAAGATCATTAAGTCCACTCATTAACCTAACACTGCCAAGTCGACCACTTAACTATGTCCCTAAGAACCACATCTACACATCTTTTAAATACTTCCAAGAATTGTTACTCAACCACTTCCCTGGGCAACCCATTCCAAAGCTTGATCACTCTCTTGGTGAAGAAATTTTTCCTGGTGCAAACTGAGGCCATTTCCTTGTCTTATCACTTGTTACCTGGGAGAAGAGACTGACACCCACCTCGCTACAACCTCCTTTCAGATAGTTATAGAGAGCGATAAGGTCTCCTCTGAGCCTCCTTTTCTCCAGGCTGAACAATGCCAGTTCCCTCAGCAGCTTGTGACCCTTCACCAGCTTTGTTGCTCTGTTTTGGTCATGCTTTAGCAACAGCTTTCTTGTAGTGTGAGGCTCAAAACTGAACATAGGATTTGAGGTGGGACCTCAGCAGTGCTGAGTACAGGGGGACAATCACTTCCCTAGTCCTGCTTGCTTTCAGGGGAAACAACAGGAGAAGACCTGCCCTGGGTGCATGCCAAGTGTTTCCAACCAGTAATGGAAGCATAAAGATCTAAACTAATGGCTTATCCTGCAGACAACATTGAGCTACATGTGTGGTGGGGACAACCGCTCCAAGTGAGCAGCCTAGATCTTGTCCAAAGCGAAATCTCTGAATAACGAGCTTGACGTAGGTGTCTCAAAACCAACTATTTCAGTTCACATATCCACTCCTACTATACTGAATTATTCATTAATGTAGACAAGGCCTGGCTACATGCTAGTGAGAGCAGACTAGGATCCCCTTTTTGCAACTTCTCCTATCAGGTGCTCTACCAAATTTGCCCCTGATTCAGCCGAACTCAGTAAAGCACAAAGGTTTTGCTACACATCAGTAGTCCACTTGTCGGCATACTGTATTATACAGCACTTTGTTGGTCAACAGCTGGGTTGTTAGGCTTCTTTATGTCTTTCTAGGTTTGAGGGTTTTATGTTAAAAATGGGAACAGTAGTTCTCTGAATTATGTTAATAAAAAATCACTCCACAGCCCACCCATAAGCCTGCATCCAGCCTGTCACTGAGTAGATGGGGTCAAATAAAAGGGTTGCTCTGTCCAAAAGTGAAGGACAGTTCATCAGTAACGTGTAGCTTTAAAATAGCAGTGAAAAGAAAGTGAGACCCTGAGGTGAAAATATTCCCTATTGCAACAAAGAAGTGTCATCTATAACTTATCCATTAAGGTGACTATGTTAGGGGACTGATCTTTCTTTTCCATCAAGGAGACACCAAATATAGCTTAAGTTTATAAACTGAACATTTCGATAACACTGCAGTCAGGTCAATTGAAGCAGAACTGGTACAGAAACATTATCAAGCAGCATTTCAATAGCATGTGGCTGTCTTCCAGGGGTGAAAATATCATTACAACATAGCAAAGCAGCCTATGGACTGGATTAGCAGAACAGCCGTTATCAGCACTCAGGAAAATAATATCAGTGACAGTGACTTCATCTGCCTGAGTGGTTTAAATGTCCTCCCTTGCCATAACGATAACACTTGGTACCACTTGCAGGCTGAAGAAAGTGTGACTTTGTTTGATCTAATTATAGAACCGTAACAATTTTTGATAGAGAAAAGACATGTAGTCGAGGTCATCTTGTCCATCTCCCTGTAACTACATGACAGTTGCATGCTCATGTGCCTGAAGTGCACTAGAATAATACCCTCTTTTTGGCTCCTCTGTGCTTTTTTATCGGATTTATTGGGTGGATTTTCAGTCTAAGAGCAGCTGAGCTACCTAAAGGAATGCTATTGGAGTCTTTACATAGGGCAAATATTAGTAATTTGGTTTGGCAGAGAAGAATAGGAAGAGAGATGGTGTTTTTAGAGCTGTTAGAAAGATTTTCCTCTGGGATTTAATCACCCCAGCACAGGATCTCTGTATGGAGGAGAACACTTTGGCTTGGTATGGGCAGGCACTTGCCTGCAGTCCAAAGCTGGCAATCTGGCTTGGAAGCAGTCAGGTGGATTTTTAAGTGATTCAAGAAAAAGAATGGTTTAGACACAGAATCCTTATTAACCAACCATGCTTTCTGTCCTGTTAGCTTGCTTTACAGTATATACAGTATATGTTAAATATGCTATATACTCTATAGACAGCACTAACATACAGTAAAAGAGAATTTGTTGGATTTCTTTAAGTTTCTTATCCATCCCTGCAATGCTTTTTTACTTGAGGCAGTGCTGTAGCAGTAATTCGATTTGCAGTATAGCACTAATTTTACTCTAATTATAGGAGTGGACTTTCACTAGTCACAGTTTGAAAAGTGTGAATTCTGATGTAAATAACAATGTACCATACACACTATGGGGAAGTGATATGACATAGAATTGATAGAGCTATAACAACACCTATATATTTATTTTTTAAAAAAACCCCTAAACAATAAAATAACATCATCAGCTTTGAATTGTGTCCTCAGATTTATCTAAGGCCTACTACAGTATAATATTAGGCTGTAGAGTCACCTGCTATGTGTGCACAGCAGTAAGCTCGCAGAGTTCCATTAGGTTGCTCAGTTTAGGCACAAAAAAGATCCAACTACAGATTCAATATCAGGGCAAGTAAAGCTAGAAAACAGATGCTGACCTTCGACACCCACAGAGCATTTCCTCACTCTGCTTTCCATTATCCTGGAGGGCGTTCTCATTATCAGCTCCAAGAAAAGTTTTCCTAAGAGCAGTGAGGTGGAAGGCACTATAAGGATGCTCACTCCCATGGACTGCCAAAGCATTACACGCAGCTGAGTAACAGAAGATGACTTTAACAAGATAGTCATGCCGAGCACAAACCCATGTAGTCATTAGTGTCAGCATTAGAGAGGTATTCATTTCACGACAAACACTAAGGTTGGGTGTCCAAATATGCACTCTGCAGGCTCTCCTATTACAGTCAGTTGAGTGCTGGGGTTTGGTTCTGTAGCCCACACATATCCAGTGCTACCCGATATGCCCTTAGTATTGCTCTGTAAGAGCATCAAGCTGCTTTAGATCCTACCTCTAACCCATCTGGCAGCTTTTACCCTAGATGCTGACCAGGGCAACTGCATCTGATGCCTCGTCAGTTGTGCAAGTGGGCTGGGAGAAGAAGGTTCAGCGAGACCTGTGCTCAGGGCCTACTTCGAAGCATGAGCAGTTCTCTAGAGTAAATGGCCTGTGCTGGTCAGAGGCTCAGTGTGGGATTTTGAGTGCCTTTTGAGATGCTTGAGGTTATCAAGACATACACACAGGGCTGGCTGTTGTACTGGACCCCACCTGAAATTCACGTATTTCCAGAAGAGGCACCTGAGGAGCAGGCAGAATGAATATCCTGGGACATTGGAAATCTCAATTAGGAGAGGAAGCTCAGGCAATTGAATCCTGTCAGTAGCCTATGTTTAGACACCAAAACTTAGGTATTTCAGTCTGGAGATGAGCATCACCTTGGAATGATGATCAAGTGCTTACAGATAAAGGAAAAACTGAAACCTTTCCAAATCTTTTCTGCTGACACCTACAGCTGACAAGGGAAAGATGTCAACCTTGCAAGAACAAGAAATTAATTTGAAGACATTTACTTTTTTGACTTCAAAACTTGTTTTGGATTAGGTTGAGGAAGCTCATATCCCTAGTAAAGCATGTTAGTAAAAACTTGTTCTTGCACTGTCCTGTTAACTTCACTGACTATCCACTGAAAAGAGAAGAAGAAAAAAAAAACACATATTTTTTTTTTAAAATCCTGATTTTCAGGTCATTTATTACTTTGAATCTTCCAGCAGCAGTAGAGACCAAGCATTTATTCACAGGTGGGATGTCCTTTGACAGCCCAGGATGGTAGAACCGTCAACTGAACAATGAGTGAGTGATGACACTTATTCTGCAGCTGGTCCACCACATGTAATTCTCTTTTATCTTAGATTAAAAGGAGAGTGACTGATGTGTCATTCACATATCATTGTTCAAATAATGTGAAAACCTGCTTCTGCGAGTTATATTTCACCATAAAGTAAAAAACAAACAAACAAACAAATGAACAAACAAACAAAAACTCAGAACTCCTCCTGTTAATACAGGGGGAGTAGAGGTTTGTAATGTGCTCTCACAGTAAAGTAAATAGTATTAGAAGGAGACTCTTCAGAATTTTTTGTCAATAAGTATAAATTTGTTTATGTAACTACACTCTAGCCACAGGGTATTTTGGTTAAAAGAAGGGAATGGACTTTTAACAAATTATAGTTTTTGCTGATATTTCATAAAGGTCTGTTGGATTGTTTGAGGGAGGCCAGAGTTCAATGTGTGTTTTATAATCATGGAGCATAACTGCAATTTTTCCCTGTGAATACATTGCAGAAATTAAAATAGTGAGTGCATGTTAGGTAGGCAATTTTCAGTTACTGTGTACAATAGTCTAGATAAAATCAATTTCATATGCATTACCGCTTAAGACATCTACACAGACCACTAATACTCTAAGCCACCCTGTGAGACTGCTCAAAAAGATGTAAAATTTTATTTTACAATAAGAAAAAAAAGCTTTTTAAAAAAATTATTTTCTCAGATAATGTTAAATATTTTGTTCAAAAAACTTCCAAAAGGGACTTTCTTGTCTCATACAGACTGATGAACAACACAAAAAAAGGAGTCTGCTTTGAAAATGCAAAAAGTTAAGAAAATAGAGTTCCCTCCAATACTGTGGAGATCAATACCAGACATGCTATTTCTAGTGCTCTCTAACTTTATATGGCTGTGATCTGAATAAAAGTCACCTCTCCTTCCTCAAACCTCTGACCAAAAGCAGGCATTCTGTTCCATGGAGTCAAAAACAGTCAGAGAAGCTGATGTTTTCAGCCTGTGGCTTCAACAGGGACATACATTAAGGATTTAGGCTTGCAACCTGGGAGGTAACACTCACTTCAGTGTTTGCAAAATTGCTTCCCCAAAAGGCGTTAAACAGTGGCAAGCCTTTTGTATGAGCATTTCTGTGGTCTATGGCAATACAGTTCTAGCTAACTTCTACCACTATTCATAAGCTTGCTAATTTGCTGGGCCTCAGACTCATTTCTAGTAGCTATAGAAAATCTACATACATGCACTCATAGAACATTAGAAAGATTATGTAATACACCACAAACGAATACCAAGGAACAAGAACAAAACTTTGATGTAAAAGGCTCTATTTGGGGCAAAAAAGAGTAAATGCCACGTCCTGGGGAAAAAAAGTACAGTTAGGAAATGTAACGTAATTCAGTGATAAAACAGCTAGAGAATTACTGAATCTAGAAAGAATACAAATAATCTAATTTTAAAAAGGGAGTGAATGAAATGTGCCGAAAGGACCAAAGAAATGAACTGTTACTGACTCAGTCATTTCATTAAACTTCCGAATGTTTTCATGCTTTTTAATTTAACCCATTGTGATCCTGGCACTTTCAAGCAGGAATTTCTCTACCTTTCTCATGAGGTTTCATTTTTTCTGAAGGATGGTGTCAAGACAGGAATATTCTACCAGTACATTGTGACTGAAGCCGTTCTTCTTCTGAGGCTTCTCCAGGGCACTTGCTTGCTGTTATGCCCTAATTGTTACACTTTCTTAATATTTCACAGCTCTCTTTAATCAAACTGGGCTAGCTTTGTGTACAGGCAAGCAGATTTTCAACAGCAGTCTGCAAAACTGGCATGCAGCCTGGGAGAGCACTGTGAAGAACCTGTACCGCGTTTTGGTTCACAAATCCAGTTATGTAGACAAAATTGTAAAAACATGTGAAAGACAAAAGGAGAATTCATCCAGGCTGCTGACAGTGTGCTCCCTGTCTCACCTACGTCACTGGATTGAGCATTACACTGGCAGGAGGTTAGAAGGAGGAAAAGACTCACTGGTAAAAGACTCTTGTACTTGTAGGACTGTATTTGCTGTTGCATAATTACAGGAAGATCAACGTGATCCAAAGATTGTGGTTAAAAATGCTCTTATTTAAGAAGAAAAAAAAAAAAAAAAAAAAAAAGAAGCCTGGCTATGGCTCTTCTGTTGTGTGGGAATTGGTCTCAGAATTACTCTGAATGTTTCCGGCACTGTCTTTATCTGTATCACCGCTTTTGATGTTGAGAAAGAAGACAGATGAGATAGAAGCTAATGAAAAGCTAGGATCAAAAAACTGAATGGTTCTCTGTTGTTACATTTTTCAAAATAGGAGTGCCCATGCTGTATGCCAGACCTTCTCTGTTGGTTTTAGCATAAAATACATGATAAAATGTAGTGATTGATATTTTTTGTTCCTCTACAACCTTATAAAATAGTGAAAATGCTTGAATCAGAGCACATATAGAGGCACTGAAGTACTTGTCTACTGACATGTAGATTAGATTGTTCGTTTTTGAGCCAATAAAGTTTGCAAAATTTCCAGCATTTCCTGACTGTATCATTTTTTTGGTTTTGGAGTCACAATATTTGCCTTCAACAAATACCATGCCAATTTGTATTTTATTCTGTCTGTTCCACAATGCTCACCAAACTCACAAGACGTGTGTTTGAACCTAGTAGCATGACCAAGCATAAGAACGTTAAGAAGACGAAAGTTATTTCTGAAACCAAAATGCGAACTAAACAGCAGTGCTCCATGCAGCTGTTGCCGGTGTACCAGAGGAACCAGCTCTGAATATGTCCTTGAGAAAAACTAAGGGTGGGCACACACACTCAGTGTGTTCCTATTGTGCTTCTAACACACCCATGTCCCCTACATTTTGTGGGCTGCAGAAAGTGAGCCCCATTTTAGTATTCTACTCTGGCATATAAGAAAATATCAAACCTTACTGTAATTCCCCACTGTTATTATACACATATGCAATACAATCATAGTTTGTGAGAAATTTTTGGAGATTTAGGGAACCTCAGGTCTGAGGCAATACTAGGGAAAATGCTCATTAATAAACATCACTTTACAGTCTGCTTCAGAAGCACTCCCAGTCTGCTTCTAGGTGCACCTTGAACACATCCGTACAATCAAAATGGCACAGTGGAAGTTCCTACATGCTAAAACACTGGACAATACTGTGACACTACTGCTGTGTAAGTACAAAGTGAAACCAGCAGAAGTTAAAAGCCTACTTTCCAGTAAAAGATATAAGATACATACTGCGGTCTGAAATGGCTGAAGATGCAGTCCTAGTCATAATATGACCACACTGCCTCTTTGAATCTTTTCTTTTTCACCAGTTAAATACCTACCCATTTTGGTGCCTTTGCATCTCATTTTCCAATATGGAAAATAATATAAGTCTAGTAAGTCTTATACTTGCGATTACTTCAAAGCCGAACCTTGTCCCAGTATCTACCAGCAGGGAAAAAAATGCTGCCATAGAAACCATTTTTTGTGCTGCCCTAGCAATCCCTCACGCAGCAATTTTCTGTAACACATATTACAAAGAATATGCAGAAGTGTACAGTTTTGCCACAGTGTGTGTTTACTTATCACTAGATGAATATTAAGGACTGCCTGTGAAGACAATGGTGTCAAGTCAATAAGTGATACTAAACGGCAAGTAAAGACATTGATCTATGTGACTATATCATCAAATTGATTGTGCCAGCATTTGTTGTTTGTGTAGTTCAATATTTTTAATGAAGTAAAACGTGAGATTTTAGTCTGATGTATTCTTCTGTTATGTAGCCTGTATCTTATAACTTCCTTTTATTTCTGGAGATTTGATGTCAAACCTCTAAATACAAGGTAAAAGAAAAAGTAAATTTTGAATAATCTGTTGATTTTCCATGCCGTCATGTATGTCCTCTTCTTGTCTCCTCACTGGCCACAGAAGAGAGTTACCTCGCAGTTTACCCCCAAGCCCCACAGCACTATGACAATGAATGGTGGCAGGGCACAAAGGAAGGCAGGGCTCCCTGCACGGCTCTCCTGGACTCCACAGTCTCTACAATGTGCTAAGGAGGGAGAATCTGAACACGCTGCTACATACAATGTCCTTGTCTTGAAATGCATCCAGTCTTGAATGTGACCTTTGTATGTAGTGGTTCCTTCAGCATCCACTGCTCAGTAACTTTGCCTCTACTGGCAGCTGTAAACAACAGTGACAGGAATCCTCAGGACGGAGATCACAGGAATAAACATCTGCCCACCCGCGTCCTGAAACCTAATTAATTTTTGCTTTACTATTTGGATGGGCTGGAATGTATCCATTGCTGCATCTGTGTTGGCAGGCAGAAGCTCCTTAAGATGACTAATTCAATTGCCTGCAATTTCACAATTGTGTGAACATACAGCAAATTGCACCAGGTCTTTAAAAGGTACCTTTT
This sequence comes from Caloenas nicobarica, assembly GCF_036013445.1. Classification (NCBI taxonomy): domain Eukaryota; kingdom Metazoa; phylum Chordata; class Aves; order Columbiformes; family Columbidae; genus Caloenas; species Caloenas nicobarica. The sequence goes on along the minus strand of NC_088246.1, from coordinate 24,128,652 downwards.
ATTCTGCTCTCTGCCAACAGCAAGCCCATAGACCTCATCTGCTTCTTCCCAGAAACTGAGATACAGCAAAACTAAGTAAACTTACATACTCTGCTTACACCAGAGCCAAGTATGTCTTTGATGCCTTTTTAAATTCTTTATTTCACCTTCGTCCTTGCTGAGCTGCAAAATATAACTGCACTACCCAATACAATATTAATTTAATTTGCTTTTCAGTTTAAAATGGGGACAAATACTATCTAAAACAAATTCCAGCACTTTCATTGTTTGAACTACTGTTGAAAATACCAGTGCAAGAAAAGTCACATATTAATCTTAAATGACTTGACATTTCAGTTTTATTAATCAAACTCTTGTCGATTAAATCACATTTCATCACACTTTACAGATTTCAGCAGCACACAGTACATTTAAAATAGCTATAGAAGTTCAGATTGAGAGAACTGCAATCTGCAAAATGGACATTGCTACATCAAACCCTGCTGCTTTATTTACATTTGTTCGTATTTTTAAAAAACAAATAGACATATTTCACTCTGTTTTAACAAGTTAAAGGCATCTAATCTTATACTTTTGACTATTTCTCTTCTGCCCTCACTAATAAAAGCTGAAGAATTTAGAGGAAAATACAAAAGAGAAAGACAATGGAAAGAATTTTTATTTATGATTTTATTAGAGATTAAAGCCATTTATCAGTTGTGCTAAAGCCATGGATAATGGAGTAGGTAATTCCTTATACTCTATTTGATATTAGATATTATATGTTAATTTACTGCTTTACCTACAAAGCTAATATCACAAGCTCATCCCTCAGGAGCAATGCTTCATGTTATAGTTTTCTGCAGGGTCTGTAGTGGATTCCCTTTTCTTGTATGTGCATAGCTGTGTGTATCAAAATTGCCCAAGTACATAGGAGAGGCATATTTTAAAAATTCAGATCCAAGATTTTAATTCCTCGCATCCCCTTATCTAACAGCTTTGAATTACCTTGTGTTACTTGTGTTGCAGGATGTTCTTGAGAATATAACAGATTAAATGGCACAAAATCTAGCAGCAGTGGAGCAACTTCAAATTCAAGGTCATTAAATGGATTCTCAGACTGCCAGGCTTTCTAAAAAAAAAAATAAAACCCTGAAGGCCAGAACAGATATTCAGTAAGTTTTGAAGCAGCTGTAATGTTTTCACTCTTGTTTTGTAATGAAACTATTGGAGTGGGCCCAGTTAATTATCCTTCAGTTATGTAACTATTTATCCAAACAAGGTTCAAAGTGTGATAACTAGTGATTGTACAAGTCATGAACAAACTGAATTGCTTTAAAGGCTTTGGGTGTTTACAAATTCATTCCTGCTGCATATTAGCAATTTAAAAAAAAATATTGAAGATTTTCGCTTTTTGTAATTGAAAGGCATGAAATAATTGTAATTATAATGATGTGGCAAGAAAAAGGTTTGTTTGAATGTTGGCTAAAATAGTCTTTGTCAATTCTTTCCTGAATGAGCCTTATGGAATATCTGTTGTTACTGTCAAAGCTCAACACAGTTTATGCTCATGTTACCTGTGGTCTCTCAGGTCTCATTCTTCCCTGCTTTAAACCCACAATCCGAACTCATCAATGTGTATCTCTTAGTTGTTTGGATTTTAATATAACTTCACACTTACTTTCAGGATCTCCCATACATTCAGGGTCAGTTACCTATGAACATCCAGCAAGTCACAAGGTCATTCTCCTTCACTTTGCTTTGGAAGCCTTTCCTTTGCTGTAATGCAAAACTAGAAGGTGTTTTGGCTACTGATGCTGTATTATCTCACTGTTCCCTTCTCCCTCCATCCCCCCTCTATCTGTCTATATCCATCTGCTGTCCTTTGTGTTTTAATTTAAATTATAACAAATCCAGGGCAGATACCTTCTGGCTGTTTGCATGTTACTTGCCACAGAAGGCTCCAGCTCCAAGCCTAGTTGTCCCAGATGGTACTGTAATACAAACAATAAATATAATCTCATAATTCCACAGGGCATCAGACTCTGGGCCCCACATGCAGGGTGCACTCCTCTTTCTCAGCATTGATCAGGCTTTTCTGTCAAGAGAAATGCTCTGAGGTGAGAAGGACTCTACAACACTTTTATGTCCTTTCCTGAATCTACACTTTGCATAATGAATGACAGACAAGGGTGGCTACCTGCAAATTTACATAGACATGCACACACAGAGATACACATGCACATATTTTCTAAGGCTCAGGTGTTACGACAATTTACTACTCCAGCCCAGATATTCAGCTTCTGCATCACTGCAGACATTTCTTTATGACAGTATAATATGAATCCCTACGAATTCCTATTACGTGCATGTCTGAATGGAAACTGCTGAGTCCTGAAACTAGCCCTCAATGGTACATCTCTACATCCATGGTGAAAATTCATTCAACGTATTGCTTTGCTACCATTGAATTGCGATTAACGGTACACTGATAGATTTACTCACGTTGATTCAACCATCTAAAAATTAGATTTGGCCTTAGACACACCGCTCACTTTAGACTTCCTTTACAGTCAATGGAGAAATAATTCTCACTTGAACAATGGCCCTTTTAAAACAGGGGCCCTAAAATAGATGAGATAAAATGTTCTCAATGCTGAGAGCCTGGGATGAATAAATTAGACACCTGATTTTAGATAACTAAAGTTAAATGAGATTGACCATTTCTGGGATTACTGTTTGCCTTGCCTTTGTCTCTCCACTGAAGAAGTATAAGATTCTGTGCTAGCATTTCAGTACTGTTCCTGAATGCCATGTTGTGAGGGTGGCCTGTGGGGAGATTATGACTTTTTGTTTAGCCCACTCTATAGGGAAATCGTGACTTTTTGTTTACCACTCCATGGCTAAGCTTTATAGATAGTTATCATACTCGCCTTCTCAGTCAGTTGATTTTATTTTTTAATCCTGGCAGCGTCTTTTAATTATATCTTATCCCTAGAGCTCACTAAACCTTTATATCCCTAATACTCTTACAACCAGTTCCACAATCTAACAGGTATTTATTTTTGATCCTCTGTAAAGAATTATATTCCCTTCTCTCTATGTGAAAACAACAGTAAAGAATTTTTTTCCCCAAACTTTACTATTCATCTTTCCGGATGGTTATATTGTAAAATATAGGTCACCTCAATGTTTCTGCCCACACTTTGATGTCCATAAATGTTGAATATCAGGACTGTAAAAATGCTCAAAATGGATAATAATGTAATACTTATTTGCTCAGTGATAACAAATTTAAGCACATCATTTGGAAACGTAATGGCCTTTGTAGGCAGAGACTGAGACAAAGTACCCCAAACATCCTCACTCATTCTGGTATATTGCCAGTGTCTTCATAGATGAGTTCACAGGTTGCAATACTAAGCAAGGAGGAAAAAAACATTCAGGAGAGTATGGCCTTGGAGCTGGGTATCAAGCAGGGTGTATATGCACCATCCTGCATTAGAGAATGTAACTCTTCTGTGAATTAATTTATTGTAAAATTAATCAGAAAAAATGGGTCATTTTATGGAAGGCAGGTCTATGAGCACTGGTTCTTTGATTAAATGGTAAACATTGATAAATACTATGAAATTGCAGTTCTATAGCAAGGATATTCCTTAAAAAAATCTGCATGTTAAGAAGAAGTTTATTATTAATTGGGAAGCTATATAGCTTATTGTTTGCTTTTTTTCAAGTTGTTCATAACTGGCTATTTGATCATCCCTTATTGTGCTGGAGCACATGGAAGATGATTGCAATGGCAAACTCATTTGCAACCTCTAAAATTCCAGGAATGATTATTTCCACTAATAATGAGCTGCAACGAGCTTGTCATCAGGGTATTCTGCACCAATTACATATAAATGTGCATTTTCCATTGAAAATTCTAGTCAATATTTGCACATTTAAGAACAAGGTGCATGAATGCTTAGAAAGTAAAGAGTATGTTGGCCAAAAGCATAGCTCCAATATGTTAGCAAAGCAATAAATTCTCCAGCAGAATTAATAACTTCTCTGAAACCAACTAAAATACACTGTAACAATTTTTAATAGCTCACTGTACCCAGTGGTTTTAGGAAGATTTAAAAATAAACTGATTCAAAGACACTGGTTTAAATAAATATTTAATCCATGTCAATATCTGCAGATATTTTTTCTCTGTAGGAATTCTCAGTGGGGAAAAATTCTACATTGATTCTCTTATTTGTTACCACATGTAGTTTGTCTATTGCCATAGCCCAAAGTTTCAATGTTGTGGTTTTGGTTTTAGTAGTGTTTTGTGGGTTTGATGTTATTATTTTATTAACGTTTTGAAACTTCTTGTGAAAAGTGTTTACCAAACTGGCAACACTCTAACTTTCTATTTCCTTATATAATCTGTACTTCATGCAACTGACAAATCGAATTACCTGAACAAATATTTTGGTTGTAAGTACTAAACGACACATTGAAGAGCAAGTCAAATAGTAAATAAAAATAGACATATTTTGCCAGTTTGTGGTGCCAGGCTTTAATGAAAACATAAACTCATCGCTCATACTGCATCGAGTTGCTATATCAGAAAAAAAATGCAGTCTTATAAGGAATAAGGATTTTGAGAGCTTTTTTCCAAATGAGGGCAGAAATAATGAAAAATCACAAACCATTTTGCCAAATGAATGACATTGATTTTAGTTATCATTGTACCATTGTTTCCAGAAACCATGACTGTTAATCAGAACAACAGTAAACGGAATACAAATATTCCCTTCCCTGTGCATTCAAATCTTCTACTATCAGCATAATTCTAATTATTAATTATTTATATTGCAGTAGTACTCCAGAGTCCTAATCAAAATCTGGCATAAACACAGATGAACAGAGTGGTCTGGCATAGGAAAGCCTAGGTAAGTTTTGTGACAAAACACTGATGACTGCAGAAACTTGTTCCTAATCAGGAGAATATGAGAAATATAATGACTTTTTAGTTCTTTATCTAGTCAAAAATTTGTGCCCAAATGCAGTCAGCTAAATTTCAGTCCAGCTGATCATTCTTCCATTTTTGTTTTGCAAAGTCTACCTTTGGCATGCCTAGGATAAAAATATTCTGTGGCATATGAAAAAATTCTTACGTTCATACAAACAAAGTACATTTTCAAGAATAATGAAGTGAAGATAAATTCAGTCCATGCAAAGAGTAAATTTAAGTGAAATCTGCCATAGCAGATGTATGATATGATAATTATTGCTATCTTCACTGAATTATTCTATACAAAAAATAAGAGATTTCATTGATTTTTCCAAGTCTAATTATATAATGGCATTTTTTAAAGGCATCAGTAAAAAAAAAAGTTAAAATGTTAGCCAAGAAGTTAAGAAGATCCCTTGGAAAAGAGAGCTTCCCATTAATTTTATACAGTCCTTCCAGTAACTGAGAGACAAATATATTTTTGCAACTTCATAGCTACAGAATAAGATTGCATCTGGCAGCCAGTCTGAACTCTGGTTTTTTGGCATAGAGCATATAATCATTTCACTAATAACAAATGCTCACAAATCTTAACACATGCAAAACTACAATTGTAGGTATATACCTGTATAAAGAAGAAAGAATCAAAATAGCAGCTAATAACACAGTAGAAAGTATTCCTGAAATAGGGAAAAAAAATTTCTCCATTTGGAACACTCTTTGGTTCCGTTTCACACTTTTTAGTATAGCCATTTTGGACATGGTCATTATTCCGCTTTTTTAACATCAGAGAGGGATATTACTTTTATTAAAAATACACACCATGGTGCTGAGTGACTCTGTGTTTCTGTCTCTCATCCAATATTGCCCACTGATCTATGATTGAGTTCAAGTGCCTTCTTTTCTGAGTTGAAGTGAAAAGGCTGATCTTGTCTCACCTATTTAAGAAACTGCTTGTACTATTAGACCGCAAGTCATGATCTTAACAGATCATCATTTTAGTATAAGGTTAAAGTTCAAGCCTAACAGCCTCCCTCCCTCAGAGTCACATGAGAAGTGAACAAAATAAATTAGCAAAAGATTAAAGCATACAGAGCAAGAAAAGAAATATATAAATGGTTTCAATGATTTGCTGTCATACTGCTCGCTTCCTGTGAAACCTTAATTGATGATACGATTAGAAATAATATGTTTAGGTTACATTGTCTGTAAAATTTAAACTTCTTAATTTGCATACTGGGGAATTAAAAATAACCAAAAATGTAGTATTACTGTAATTATTAAAATATAATTACTTAATGACTGACTGTATACCAAAATATTAAATAGCTATTTATATGTACAATTACAAAGAAATTACCCCCCCTCAAAAAAACCCCCAAAAAACCAAAAAACTGTAGCAACACAGTAAACACTTCATATTTAGGGCTTTTTTGGCATAAAAATTCTTACGTTAAGTAGGTCACTAGCATATGAAGATGCATTAGTAGACAGAGCACACTAAGAAACAAAATATTATTTATACATTGCACTTGTCATAAAAATCTGCTATTTAATACACATGTAGCCATCACATTTTTTCATGTCTCTACATAATTCATAGGACCACTAAAGATTTGTTTAGTACAAAATGTGAACGGTCATTGCTGAAACCAGTCCAACTTTTCTTTTTGTGTGGAATCTCAGGTTTTGAAAGTGAAAAATAAGACCACAGGCAGAACCATCACTCAATGGCTAGGAACTAGAAGTGAAGGAAATTAAGAACTGCTAATGTTCTAGGAATGTCCTTCTGTGAAAAAATTAAAGTACCTTAATATGGTGGCATCAGGAACCTCCTGCACTATCTTGGCAATTCAAGATATTTGCATTACCTACTTACAAGAGATTTGCTTGTCTGATGAGGTCCTCCAGGATGGCCAAAATTGAGCTCTTGTCCTGTAAGGAGAGGCTGAAGGACCATGGCTTGGTCACCCTGGGAAAGTGATAGCTTTGGAGGGATCTAACACCAGTACTTATGAGGGATTGTCAAGAAGATGGAACCAGGCTCTTCACGGAGGTGCCCGATGAGGAAAGGCAATGGGCATAAGCTGAAAGAAGGGAAGTTCAGACTGGATACGGGGAAAACTTTTTCCCAATGAGGACAATCAAGCAGTAGCACAGATTGCCCAGAGAGGTTTCATGTTCTATGTCTTTGAGGTTTTCAATACCAGACTGGACAAAGCCCTGAACAACCTGGTCTGAGATCCCAGCTGACCCTGTTTGAGCAGGAGATTGGACTATAGACCTCCTGAGGTCTCTTCCACCCTGAATTATCCTGTGGTCCTAAGATTCTGTGATGTCAGCTTTCATATGCACAAAGTAGAAACAATATGAAATTTATCAAAGACAAAACTCCTCAAAACTCATATAAATATTTGGATCCTACATATTGTGTACAGACTTGCTTAGCTGCCACTTCAGGGCATCATGGGCTTTGTTTCTTTGCCTAACACAGCTGTGGCATTAAGCAGATGTCTTGTGTAGACTTAATTATTATCTGACATTTGTATACATTCAATGAGACATTATTCTAAATACAAAAGACAATTAAACTTCCAAGAAAATTATTTACAAGAGAGGAATAAATGCAGTTACATAGATATATAGATAAGTAAGACAAAGTTTATATCACTTAGAAGTGTGGTCTGTATATAATACATATCTTTGTCTTCTTTATGGCGTACATAAAGTTAAATTTGTTTGGGTGTCTTAACTATGTATTTACATATACTGACATTTAGATTTTTTTAAGTGCTTGTTTTAGATAATAATTTGTTTATATGTACTTTAAACTACATTGCTATACCACTTTTTCTTCTAGATTTACAATATGGATTTTAGCTCTTCCATTTAGATTATTCTAAAAGCTCAGCAAGAAGTTATTGTAGTAGGTATTGTTTTAAGCATTTGCTTGCTAACAGAAGGCTGTAAGAGGCCAACATGCATTTGGTGCAATTGTGACAGTACATCTGTCTCAACTATCAACCATATGAAATTGGTGCTGCAGAAACTGCTAAAAAGAAGCATATTGACTGTTTAACTTTGCTGTCAACAGAGTACAATGCACAGTATTATAACGAATGCAGATTACAGTGATTGTAGTTGAACAAGAAACTTTTGAGAGATTCTCTTTATTTTAAATGCTTTAACAAGAGCAGTTTGAATGAGTCCAAACACAGATATTTTCCCCTAAGTTGCTTTCTGTGTTCCCGTTTTTAATGGATTTTATTTTAGAAAGTCCTGACAAGTAGGGTGGTGATGACTTCTATACAGAATGCTTTTGTGTGATAAAGCCACAAACAATTTATTCAATTTATCTCAACCGACAATAAAATTCAGTATTCTGTCAATAATGCCTTCCTCATCCCACTTTTCCACAAGGTTATTTTGACAGTGGCTTTAAAAATATGTATTTACTTAATGTAAAACTAAACAACATGTTTAAGTAATGTAAATGTTAATAAAAAACTAAATATAATATGTCCAGCTTCTTAGGAAACAGAGAAAGTGGGACAGTTCTAAATCCATTTAACATTTGGTTTTATTTTATATTGAACACTTCAACTTTATTAGAATTTACTATGAAACATGACAATATATCTCAACTGCATTACACTGAGTGTTCAAAATCAACAAATAGCTCTACATGACTTTCCATACCTATGTAGTAAAGAAAAAAATGCACTATTTTTAGGATTAAAATGAGGAAACTATGAAGAAATAATAGATAATTTTTTCATTTGTATGTTTTCCATGTCCACAGGTGTAAAAAATTACCTTTAACTGATAAATGCTTAGTTGACAGGACATGCTTTCCTAAAAATCTTGACAAAAATTTAATTAACCAAGCCACTATATTAAATTTATTGTTTTCTCTAACCAGAAATGTAGCAAGGGAAGTAAGATGTGTTCCCACCACAAACATTCTAATGATAGGAGCACCCAGAGAAAAATATATTCCACCAGTCCTCCTTCCTTTGCACTCGAAACCACAAAGAAGGGCTGCTAATCCGTAGTGGTAAGTAGGACAAGGTAATATTTGTTCCTGGAAAGAGACCAAGGAAGAACAGAACACCTGTGAAGACAGATGTTTTATGTATTGGCAGGTCTTGATACTGCTCTTCCCACAGTGGCTTTTACATTATTTTGCTTAGAAGTGAAGTTGGATTATGATTTTCTGGAACATCCTACCAGCCTTGTTGAATACTGACATAGTACCAGTACTCCTTCAGCTTTCTGGACTATCCCACGTAACCCAATGTTTATTTAAATATTTCATAGGACCAGCTAAGACCAAAGACTCTTAGCAATAAGTGGGCAAGGCCTGATGGTTTTAAAAAAAGGATATTTTTGGTAGGTAAGAGTTTAGTGTTTAGGTTAATGATTCATAAAGGAACAGATAGCACTTTCTCACCTCACTGCCATTATCATAGAATCATAGAAGAGTTTGGGTTGGAAGGCACCTGCAAAGCTCATCCAGTCCAATCCCCCTGCAATGACCAGGGACATCTTCAACTAGATCAGGTTACCCAGAGCCCCGTCCAGCCCGGCCTTGAATGTCTCCAGGGATGGGGCATCTATCACCTCTCTGGGCAACCTGTGCCAGTGTTTCACCACCCTCATTCTCCATGCTTATCACATTTGTTTTGCACAAATATGTGTTGATTATATTTGGCTTCCCTACATCCTTTCATGGGTATATATAAGTTTCAAATGTATTCAAGATATGATTTTTTATACTTATAGGATATAAAACTTCAACAAAGTTTATTATTTCAGTCATAATGTATTTGAGCTTTGAAGCTCATAGGCCTTAGATCAACAAATCACTTTTAATACTTTTTTTAAAAAATCTTCCTTTAAATAACCTGTATTTTATACTCCCATGTTTATTGTTTAATTTTTGTGTACACTTTCTTCCACTTTCTTCCCATTGTTTTTCATTGACGACTGTTTTCCTTTATATTGCCACTCCACTTTCAGTAGGACAACGCAGCTTTCTGTCTATTCTGTAAATCCTTTCTCATATCCACTTCCACTCAAAATTTTCCATGTACCTTTTTTCTGTTAGTCAGAATTTTCTGTCAGTTTTCTTTGGGTTTTGGAAATTAGCTTTTCTGAAGCACTAACTATACATCTAGCTGGTTGGAACTATCTCTATTTTCCTCTTCTGAACATAGTCATATTGTTACCACTAATATCTAGGCCAAAATTAAGTTCCAGTGAAGGGATTAATTAATTTTTACATATTGGAATACTATACCAAAATGAACTTTAAATTTGTAACACTGAAATGTACTCATATATCCTATCTTGTGAGGCTAGAAATAAAAGTATTATTTCTTGATTGCCTCCCCTAGAAAGAAAATAAGTCAGCCTCCTAGTTATAATAAAATGTGGGCCAAGAACCAACTCTAAAAATGCACAGAATACTGAATATACTGTATCTATTTTTAGTTGAATATTAGTCATTGAATACATTATTTAGAAAATGTTGCTGGTTTTCAATGAATAATTTATTAAATTTTGTTGCTATACTAGACCATCTTTAATATAACCTGTAGAGCAGTGCTGGAGCAAAGAGAGATGAAAAAGATAAGCCTAACTATTGCTATGATGTGTAGAGACTTAGGGCATTAAATGTCACCAGTCTAAGCTGAAAAAAAAGGCGCTGTTTTCAACTCGCCCCTATTCTCTCTTATTACTTCTTCTCAGTTCTTCTGGTTTAGTCTCTCTCTCCTTTTTTCCCCTCCCTCCCTGCTTTCTGTCAATTTTTGTCTCCATTTCTCAAACCAGTATCTTCTGCATTTCCATTCTGTCTTTCCTGTGTCTTTTGTGTTTCACCACTCAGCTGCTTCTGCCAACAAGACCTCATTTATTGAATAAGGGTAGTCCAGCAGACCTCTTGAGAGTGAATGGATCCTTCATAAAACACTTCTAAATTTATGAATTTTTCTCTGCTGATTCAGCTCAGTGGAGTAAATCTACACTAAAACATTTCTTGGAGCTGTTTTATTTCCTTGTAGGTTTCTGGTAAATCTTTACAGTTCTATGACCACTGTGTTTTAATAGGTCCCTCATGAAACCACCATCAGCTCTTGCCTATCCTTTAATTCAGGCTAGAAAAATACCATAATAAATTTGCTGAGTTTGTTTGGCAACATCTAAGAATGCAAATTTATAGAGGACAGAAAGAAATATTAATCAATACAGATCCATGCACCAATCTTTAAGCAGGCTATAAAGACATAACTAAGTATAGAAATCTGGAGAGGCTGCTTCCATCCAAGTCAAGCGGTAATCTATGTAAATGCCGACATATTGGAATTGGGAAACAGCTTAGACAGTAGGTACAGTACCAGAAATCATTAAAAATTACAAGAGGATAGGAATGCCTGTTAACCATTAAAATCTTTCTGTTCCTCACAGTGCCGTTATACAGACTTCTGTGCAATGTAGTAATGCTGATGTGAGCCATTTTGCTGTAGCTACACAAAAAGGGAAAAGAGATGAGAGGAGTCTGGGAACTAAACATAGTGTTTTGAAAATATTCATATTTGAAAAGCTTTTGATAATTTCACAGGTTGCTACTGTCAAAAAATCTCTACATATCTTGTACTTGCACTTTGATTTGCATGGGACAGAATTTGTAAAACAAGCTTCATCTGTACTGTAAAGAGTTCATACTGGATTGTCCTTATGCAGAAATAGTACAGGAGGACTCGGGTGGAGTTCCTTCCCAACTGGACTTCCTGGGCACTACGGAAATGCAAATAATAATAATTGCAATTGTATGAAAAATAGACAGCCCAAAGGATGTTCTCTGGTTGTTCCAGGAGAAAATCGTAGTGGTTCTTGTTCTGGAGCCTCTATCTCTGATTAGAATTTAAATATAGTCGCAACTGGAACTTCACCAAAATACCATTATATGGCAGCAACAGCAGCACATGATTCACCAAGTTCTAACATCTGCAATTTAATACAGAGGAACTGGAAAGAACAAAGGTCCCAGTCAGGTATCTGTTACATACTTAAGGTCTGCTAATAATGTAGCACATGCAAGTGAGCCTCAAAGATTCATTGCCTAAAATAAAACAAATATTTAATTTCCACCATCTCTGATTAAACAGTTAAATGCAAGAACAGTGAGGATAAGCAAACATACGCGTATATATGAATATATACATAGTGACAGAGGCAGCATTTTTATTCTGTGTTACTTAAAATTGTGATAGATTTAAGTATCACAAGGCATATAATTAGCCCTCTTCAAGAAAATATTGTTTAATACTACAAACTGAGACTAATCTAAATATAGCAGATATTTTTTCTTTACAGAAGACAGTTTAAAAAAATGTTCTCCATTTCTATTAACAGTCCTGAAAAACTTGCCTACTGATATAATACATTATCAGCATATCTCTCCTTCTTCATCAACAATTTTGATACAATAAATGTAAGCCAATTTCAAAGAACTAATGCTATGAGGAAATTGCATCCCATTTTACCAAACCTCTGCAGAAAAGAGAGAAATTAAATCTTTACACTGTAATTATCAAAAAAATAAAGGTGTATTAATTTAGGTAGGTATTTTCCACATATCTTCTTCATTTCCTAGCTCGTAGTCAAGGTTAACTCATTGTTATAAACAAGTCATGCTACGCGAAACTTTCCAAAACCACATCATAACATGTTGTCTATTATAATTATGACATCTGTTCTGCAGCAGAGTATTATATAGTTCAATACCAACAGTTGGACTTGTATCACAGATATAATAATCAATACTGTATTAATGGAATCTCTATAGGAATTTATTGTATAGTATATTGCTTCTCCCAACCTAAAAAGACAAACATTCTTGTCTACCCAAGTATTATTCTGTAAGCAACCAGAATAATTTTTAAATAATATAACTGAAAAAGTAATAATGAGCTGCCTGACAGATGTTCTACAATTTTTAACAAGTTTTTTTCCATTAAACAGAATTATCTTTAAAATTAATAGCAATTTATGAGACTCAATAACACATAGAAGAAATACAGTACCTTGAACACTACTTTTTCCAAAGATAAGTAAATGAAACATAAAGGCCTAAATATCATGCGTCATTTACCCGTACAGCTGTAGCTGAGAACACAAGGTAGTAACAAATCCACTTTAATATCTGCATTATGAGACCTCAGGTAACTTTTTGAATAATATTCAAGTACCTGTATCATCTGTTAGGAAAACGGCAGTGCAGGCATGTAGCTTTTAAACAGAAAGTCAAAATTGCAGCTGAAGAGCAAGACAGAAATGTATAACAGACCTTTTCCAGCTCCCTCACCAACTGGTTGTTGAATTTTCTAGGTAGATTAAGTCATAGAAGATTAAGATGGAAGCTTTGCTCAGAGTACATAGCAGGCAAGAGAAAGCGAAATACAGCATTCCATTTACAATAACGTACTATGTAAAACCAGAAAAGCTGATTGGCAAAGCAATCATCTTAAAAATGTCCCTGAAGACTATAAATATAACACTATTATATTTTATACGGGAACTCTGCAGTATGACGACAACCCATTAACTCAATCAGAATAACGACAGGAGGGCCATCTGAATGATAAAGCCATTCTAATGAAATGCAGACAAAGATTAAAAAGAATTAAAAGTGACAAGTAAAATCCATTAAAGGACAGCCTTTAGCTACAGTAATCAAAGGATTATTACTTACCATGTCAATTAACAGCTGTGTGTCTATTTTTCCATGTAACACAAAAGACTATGCCAAGTGTCAAAAAATCATTATTAATACGAGGCCTTTATTTTTAATTTATTTGGCTTGTGCATGTACATTGTAAGACCTCCAAATGAATCGTGTACACAATTTTAGGAGCTGTAACACACACAATTAACCACAGGGTTCTGTGCTATTATTGCCTTTAAAACTTAGTCTTACTGGAGAAAGAAAGTAATTACAAGTGTATTAATCAATGCCTTTAATCTGTGTGTAACATTAGAAACCCACGCATGCAGAAATGTTCTATTTGTTTTTCACTCATTGCCAGTATTTTACCTTTACTTTGCCACAAAATTTCACGTCACAGGAGATTCCACCAATGTTAGATTCTGGGAATTGCAAAGGCAAACTAATTTCCGGTTCATTAACCTTGAAAATAACTGACAGTAGAAAATAAAGCTTAAAAAAGAGAAAGTAAATGAAAGTTCTTAAACACAACAGGCAAATTTGTGCTTCTGTTTGGAAAAGGAAAAACTGCCCTCCATGGGTAACAAGTTAGCACTGATTACTTTGCATGAACTTATAAAATGTCATTACCAAGTCTTTTGCAGTTAATATTAGACAATTGATACAATTAATAATAACAATGATACTACAAGATGAGAGTGGAAGAGGTCACAGTAAAAATGCTTTCCTTCTTTTTTAGGTGTTTATAATATGTGACCATCATCTGTATTGTTTCCATTATCTGTAGCAAATTGTCACTAGTTTGTGCTGCTTCCAGTGAGGTATAAATGCTTTCAGCTTGGGAAAAATCTATGTTATAACTCCACGCTTACACACCTTTTCTCAGACAAATTAATCCTATGGGTCAAGTTTCAGTTTTTAGTCATTCATCCAGATTTGTTCAGCATCACAACTATAACTAAATGAATGTCTGAGCTGCTTAAGTTTCTATTAATGCTTCATTTCTTGAACAAGGAAAATAGTTTGTACTATTCTGCAGAGACTAAGAGAGAAAATTCAGACACAATAACATATCAAGTGCATCGATTTCAATCTACCCAGATAAAACTAGAGTAATCATAAACAAAACATCACCCAAACCCACATCTGCAGTACCTAAATGAATGTCAGGATACTTTGTTCTCCCAGTGCTTATCATTTTCATACCTTTGACATTCCAAGTTATACTGGAACAAATCTAAAAGATGTCTTGGCAGTTGGAGCTGGAACACCAATGACATTCTTCTGATGTTTGGTTCCAGTCTCCAAGACAGATGGGCCATCAAAGGCATAAATATAGAATTAAATTAATGAAAGACTGGAGTATTTCATTAGTGAGACTGTGTGTTGCCAGTTTTTTGGTGTTTTTTTTTTTTTTTTTTTTTTTGACAAAGCAGATACTCACCTTTCACTTGTTAAATATTTCACTGGTCTCCCTAAAGCCAGTTCACTAACAAGTATTGAGGTTTTGCTGTTTAACACTGTCAGGAATAGAACTTTCCACCCAATAGAGTCATAACCAAATGAGAAGCCTCCAGACACACCTAGAAACCTCCTCAAGTCCTTTCTGTTGAGTGTGAAAACACATCAGGCAGTTTCACACTCTAGGTATAGAAAAAAAGAATTCTGTCATAAAGAGTTATTCAAAGTCTTTTTCAGGATCTTTCAGACAGCCAAGAGATCTGGAATGAAAATACTGAAATGTGAAAGACTTCTGTGTTCCAATGTGAGATACGCAAATATAATAACATTTTGAAGGCACTAATATCTCTTACCTTCAAGAAACTCTTCTATGGAAACAAAATTATCCCTCTAAAATCAATAAACATATGCTTTTCTCAATATCCATAACCAAAAACCAAACCAAACCAAAACAAAACAAAAACAACTAAATCATGATGTCAGGTGATGCATCTTATGGATTTCTATGCTATTGTAAAAATTTCAGTATTATTGCGTGATTAATATCATAGCCAAGAAGATTAATATTTGTTAAGTTTAGAAATCTAAAAGTTTTGGTAACAAGTCTCAGACAGTATTTAATCAGTGAAAAGCAATAGATACAACCAGAAATCAAACTTTCCTACTGCTCCTTAATCTTTCTGTTGGGCTGGACAACATTGGTGTCATACTACAAGAAGCCAAAGAGACACAGTGCTTTGTAAAATTGTTGTCGTTAGGGTTATGAAACAAGACATCCGGAAACGTTTGCAAACAACATTCAAATCTTACAACCGAACAGCTCATTAGCTACCAAATTCATACATCATGAAAATAAAGCCCAAACCCAAGTCTATTAAAACATGTCAAACTGTCAAAATTCTATATTTAGTGCAAGAGGTGAACAAAGTTCTCAACCAAGTTAAATCATGAAAGATTGCCAGATTTGAAGATATTTTTCCAAAATTCCTAAAAACATAGAGAAAGATTCTGACTATCAAGTATTATTACAAAACAAGAAGATACCTAATGTATACAAGACTAAAAGTATTATCATTTTTTTTTAACTTGGGACAAAGGTTACAAAAATTAAGCCAATCCTTCATCGGCATTTATAAGATGTTAGCTGAATGGTTAATTGGATGCCTTACGATGATCTCTGCAGAGTTATCTAAATACCTCAAGTATTGTTCATCTCTTTCCACAATTGCTGTGGATGTGGTTTTTATTAAGCACCTATGTAAAACTATAAGGCACAAAAATAGCTGTCCAAGGAAAACTATCCCATAAAAACAAGCTAAAAAATTGGTAAGAATTTTTCCTGCATATCATTTTTTAAGTAAATGAGAAATCTTCATTCCCCTTGAACAAATATTATTGAAAAACACTTTAGAATTTCATTTGGAAAGGATTTACTAATTTTGATTTACCTCTGGAAAAGTCAGAGAGTGCAAGTTTCTCAAGGCCTGATAGACTGCATTCAGAATTATATATAATCACATCAATTGCAAGATTGATAGTTGCTACTGTGAGAGATATCTGAAAGAACAAATATTTTCATTTGGTGCAAATTAGCTTACTAAAGGGAAAATAGCAATGCCATTTACACCATCCAGGGATTTCTTGTCAAACAGCACTAAGTAATACTGTATTTCCCTTGTGCAAAACTATGTGTCTGAGATCCAGTATAAGCAGAACTCCAAATATTTTCTTGATATATCCTATGAATATGTTGCAGTTTGTCAGTGAGTCACAACATTAAATTTTAGGTAAATCAATAGTTCAAATGTTGTACCTGCCCTGTATTTTTGTAATTTAAAGAACTGTTGAAATGGACTGTTTATTGCATTGAAACAGGTGAAGGAATCCTGCTTCTATACCTACTATTGAAATGCAGGATGGAGATCAGTCAGTTGAGAATTTTAGAAAAAGAATCTGCAGGATACTATAAATAATAAATTTATTTTTGGTAAAATAGTTAATAAAATAATTTCTATAACATCATATGAACAAAAAAGCCTTTTTAATCCTTACCATCTTCCAGCAAACAAAAACAACAAAAATTCTGGCATTTCTATGAATTATTATTTTCTCCCCCTTTAAGTAAGGTGCAAAGGGAATGAAGGAATGATGTATCTTCAAGAAAGACCCCTGAAGGAGTTCTGTCTTTTATTCTTACTTTAATCACATCAACTGTGTCTAATACTATCAGTAAGCAATGTTATATTTTTTCCTGTTTTCCTATTCAGCATCTCCCATATTCTCCATACCCAGGGTTGTTCAAAGTGTTCTCCTTGTTCTGCTCTTGGATAGGAGTTAGTTTCTGTGGCTCACTGATTCTGCCATATAATGCCTTGACCTTTGGAAAGCTTTTTTTTTTTACCCTTTGAGTCTATTCCCACAGCTGCTTTACAGAGGTCTGTTCAGAGTCTTTTCAGACTGCCTAGAGGAGCTTGTTCCTCGGCATTCAAATCTCTGGAGACAAACCCAGTCAGTGCAGTTCCGGTAAGAAACACGTCCCTTAGCTGTTCGTTGAGAGACATGAAGTTTCACAGACAAATGTTACAGAGAGTTTTCTGTACACTACATAGAGCAAGTAGGTAGGACAGTATCAAAGATATGTGTTCCTGTAGCTTCTGGAGATGCTTTTGTAAAATGAAAAATCTTTGTAGCTTCCGCCTCTCATATCTGCATATGTCAACTTTCTCTAGCATCTCCCACTTTCTTTCAAAACTATGGCGAGACTAAGCTCTCCTCTATCAGTGACAAAATAATGTGTAATTGTACTAAGCTGTGGGATATAATGTGGGAATGTGAATAACATGGATGTGAGTAAAATTTAGCTTTGCATACTTGCTGCAAAATATTTATATAGAATATTTAGTATTACTTTTCATTTTTTTAATCCATGGCCTTCCTGCCAGTTATGAAGTTATTAATATTAGAATATTTTACACTGTTCCATCTGCAATTTCTTATTCCTAATCCTAAAAGAAAGCCTATAAAATATCTTTGGAAGACATACTTGGAAATTAAAGTACACAACTTCTCTGAATATGAATTGTCATGGAATCAGTAAGTGACACTGGACTTCTGGCATACTGCAATTATCTTGCATTCCACTACTTAGCACCATACGTGATAAACACTTCTCTCTGCCCCCAAAGAGATATTCACCCTCTCTCTCTTTACTTGAATTCCTCTCTGCTCCACAAATTTTAGTATCTTTTTCTCAAATTAATAAATTAAGCTAATTTACTTGAACTGTGAGTAACCTTTCTAAGGATGTTTTTAGCCTGAAATTATGAACAAATATAATATGTGTGAAAATAACCTAACCTCCTACTCACACATTGAAGGCACACGATGAGGTTCCTTCATAAATCAGAGTATATGAAGACTTCATTCTAACAAAGAAATGGATGGGTTTTTCCCTCTTGCCAATGGCAGAAGTAGTTTAAGTTAAAATGATAGATGATATAATAAAAACGATGCAGAGAAAAGAAAACTAAAGAAACATAAAAGTTGTTTACTATCATTAAAGATTGTAAAAGTTTTAAAAAATGTTTCAATATATCCTTTTATGTTAATAACACCAACAGTAAATTATGTTGTGTTATAAAAGAGCTATTGCTGCTTCTTTTTTTCTAATAGCCAATGTTATGTTTTATGGTCTTTAAACAATTAAAAAGCTATATGGGATTAAAACTTATAAAAATAACTATGAACAGAAAGGGAAGTTATTAACAATTCTGTACCTCAGAAGTTAATTTTAAAATACATCTCAAGTCTTTAAGTTGTTTGCAAATTATATTTGATCATATGTATGACTTTAACAGTGATATTTCCAATAGAAATTATAAGTTTGAACAGCATCTGGACAAGAGCAATATCTAAGAGCAAAGACTAAACAGTATTTATAGTTCTAGTCTACCAACGATGGAAGTTGTTTGGTCTTTTGCCACAATTTGAATGAGAGTAAGGTCAGGTCATAGGTGTGAATTATTTTCTATGATTACATTGACAGCAAGATAAGGCTATACTTGACATTACGTTCTGTGGTCATGGTGATTTTGATTTCCATGCTAAACCATGGGCCTTATTCTGCTGTCATTGTTTTGTGTGTTTTAATGGCATTATCAATATCACTGAACCTCTCCTGATGAGCACCAGCTGAACTAGTCCTAATGACTTGCATTGCTAGCTGAAGCAGCTGACTGTAAGCAAAGCAGTTCAGCACATGCTTCCCTTTGAGAAAGTAAATTGTTGTGCTGTTTTACTTTGCCATGTGAAGTAGCACTCATGTAAGCAAATTTTAGCTGCACACAAATCTTATGAGTTCTCTACAACCGGTAGCTCTCTATTCCAAAAGGCGATATTCCTCACCCATTTTAGACCACGGTGTAAACTCCCTATAAGAAATCAGAAAGTTATTACACATATTAGCATGCTCTGCTCCTGAACCGTATTAGTACTAGTGACAGAGACATAATAAGCATCACAGTTATCAGTGATACACCAGACCTTGCAGAACTGTTTGATGAACAAACTTTTTTATTTTATTTTTTTTGGAATGCTGTTAAAAACTATCACCCAATATGGATGGATTTGTTGAGCTTCTGTCACATCAGTTCTCATGCACCAAAATGTACTCTGTTGTTCTGTTGCTTTGACACAGGATTGCATGGAATTTTTTCCCCTATGGAGATTTGACTAACGTCAGTGAGAGATCTTCTTAGATTTATTGTGCCAGCTGTTTTTTAAAAATTTTCTCCCTGTCTTTGTTCTATATCAGAAGGATTAAAGGTTCTATTTATACAGGGGCTTTTTTAGATTGTGTTTTTTTCTTACTAAGTTTGTGTGCCATCCAATAGTTTGGATGTCTGCTCAGTCCTGACTGAACTCTTTGAGAAACCTGGGCTCTTAAGGACACATTTGGGCCAATGCAACAGGAAATGTCTGCACACACTAACACGTATTCATTGAGTCACTTGTGAGTCTAAAGTCTTTTGGAGAGGATGAGATGTCTTTGAAATACCTTCAGTACCTGTCTGTTAGCTACCTAGGATGGGAAATATCTGTAAAAAGGAATTCAACTGGCTGGATTATCAGAATAAGGAGAAAGACAATTTTCTTAGCAGTAGGCAGCTATGTAAATCTGAGAAGAATACCAGTGGAGTTGTATTGTTTATATTACAGAGAGACATTGGAGCTAACTCCATATATGTTTGGTCTGCAAGACCATGCACTGTTCAGGTGCGGCATTGCAAAACTTGGCTATACAGCTTTCAGGTCCAGCTTCAGCCCAGAAAGAAGTCTGATTTTCTGCAGCACAGAGTCTGTACTAAGGTGCTTCTATGTAGATTTAGTGAACTTTTCTATACAGGAAATGATAGGAAGCCCATTTACAGAGACACACAAATAATCAGGTATGTATTGCACTGAAATCAAGCAAAGCTTACCAACTGGCTCGGTGCTGCCCTTCTATGCCTGATTTGACTCCTGTGGAGGCATTTCAGTTTCTCTGCACTGTGCTCTCTGTGCTCGAGTGGTGAGGCTACCTGCATAACTCAGCTACAGAGTTCAGCCCATACAATCAGTATTACCAGGCTTCCCCACTGTCCAGTGTATCTCAACCAGTTCCCTGTTAACCTGGACAATAGTCAACCAAACTTTTCATGTAATGCAGTCAAGCCGTAGGAACAATGTTTGTGTTTTTTTTTTTTCAAAATGAAACTTCTCAATGGGAAGTGGGAGTGTTTGGTATAGGAAAAAAGACAAAGAAACAAACTCAAACAGAACCCAGGCTAATGTATTCTGCCTGAGTTAGCCATGCAGCACTTTATTGTTAATGCATCAGATCTAGAGTAAGTGTCCAAGGTCCACACAGAGCTGACGGAGAACCAAATTTCTTTTCAAAGGCTTTAGATCCATCCCATGTCTAGCTAGGTGGCTAAAGTATGCCCATAATGTTTATAAATGTTTTAACTTTGAAATCAAACAGGAAAAACCTGTAAGTGAGGATGGCTCCAATTCTTCTTCGAGAAAATGAAACGTCACCTGCACTCCCTTCCTTTTCTATTCTTTAATTTTAGTATTCCTACAGTGCTTATGATTTTCCATAATGTACTAAGAACACACTGCAAAGTAATGTTGAAATGCACCACCCATGTCTCAAACACAAGACAGGAACTAACACACAGGGACAGACAAAAAGAGCTATTTTAACTTGTCCTGAGCATCAAAAATATTGTCCATCTAACAGCCTCAATGCAACACATATTAAAGCATACATTTAATTTTATCACACAACTGTACAGAGAAAAATGCTCCAGTTCATTCAAGTTCCTTTTTGAACCATAGCCCTAGTACTGCAACAGCCTGTTGAGGCTGAGATGAGTGAGGTCCCAAATGTGGTAACATGTTCATCATATATACCATCTGTAACATTCTGTGATAGCTAAAGCTCTGCAATGTATCATTTGGGGGTGTGATTTTTCTCTCTTACAATGCAATTTTTTGAAAAGATGAGTCATTCTCAAGAAAATTAAATGCTTTCCACCCCATTTAAGTTCTGTCATGCATTATTAAAGGTCTGCATATCTTCATTTATACCTTTTGTGTAATTCAGCCATTCTTTATGTTCCTTCCCATAAAACACACTTACACTACTGTCACCATCATAGTCTCAGATAAACTGTGATAGAAAAGGTCAGCACAGAACAGGCAACAAAGAACATCTTCATATTCAGCAAGATGCATGATGTTTCCCACCTAATGTTACCCAGCAAAGGTGTAGATACCCAGGATATTATTTATTTGGGTTCTCTTTACAGTTATCAAAAAACATTTGTTTGAGTGTGAATACTGATTTTTAATATGTTTGGGAAGAAGACTCCCATGAGTGCTCATTCACTATTAAATATAGTTACAATAGATGAGACATTTAAAGAAAACTTTCAGATGGCTAAAGCCAGATTAAACAAATCCTTCCATAAACAAGTGCATGAGCACCTCAAGACATGGACCTTGTACTGGAAGAACTTTCACCTCACATTTGAATGTTATCAATAAAGTTATGCTGCCTAACACTTTCTGATGGCCCATGAATTACTTTAGGTATACTGATAAGAGAACATAATGGAAAGAGTAAGTAATTTTTAAACTGGCAGAAAGCATGTTCACATTATTTCAACTCCAATTTGCTGGTCTTTCACAGGTCATATTTCTACTTAGCTTGACAATGCTTATTGAACTGTCTCTGAACTTTCTGATAATGATTTTATCAACTTTTAAAACAGTGAGTATTTTCTGACTGGAATAGTCACTATTATGTGCCAATACTCCAATACTGACTTTTACGTCTCTTGTATTTTTTCAGTTGTGGACATAGAATTGCTGCTAAGTCCCTGAAATGCACAAACCCTGAATATTCTTGCTGGATATCTGATATCGAATGTTATTTCATAGTAAGGAGCTTAGTTCTCTCAGCTCCCACTGGGCTCAGTAATATAATCCAGAAGAAAAGGGTGACAAGCAATAACGAAAGGTTCAGCAATGGCCTGTCAAACGTCAATCACACCAGCAATTTTGGACTGCACTTCCAAAGACACTCAAAAGTTAAATGCACCAAGAGTGTATTTTTGACTAACATAATGTTGCCTTATTGTTTTGTTGACAGGAAAATATTCTGGCAGCTCTTTGGCATAAAAAGCTTTAGTCATGATGTCTTCCTGAAAGTTCATTTGCAGCAGCTCCTTCGCTGTGGTTAATAGCGATCCAGGGTAAAACTTGTGGCTAGGTTTTATTCTCTGAGGAGCGAAATGTGGCACAGTTCTATACCAAAGTAAAATTCAAAGCAAACCACACTATAAAACTCATACCCTTGCAAATGCTTTAGAAATTATTATCTAAAACAGGGATGACAGGGTAGGAAATGGGCCATTATGGTCGTACTGAAAGCAGGTCCACAGAAAGAGGGCATCAAGGAAGTGTCAGAGTGCCACATGGGTTGGGGGGTCCCAGGGGCCAGTGGCCGTGGGTGGTTCCCCGAGGGGGCAGAGCAGAACCTCACAGCCTGGGCCCTTTCCACCGCCTCAGAGAGGAGCAGGGCAGCTGGGGGGCCACAGGTGGGCCCAGTTGGGAGGCCCAGGGCAGGGCTGTGGGGAGCAGGGGACCGGCACTGCTACAGTATTACTGGGGTAGAAACTGAGGGTCTGAGGGGTGACATGGGGTTTGGGCCCATGGGCAGGGTGACCCCAGGGAGGCCAGGCAGGGACATCGGGCCTGTTGGTGCTCTCAGGGCCTGGACAGGAAGGACCAGTTGAATACCCAATCTTGTCAGACATTTTCACTAAAGACTTTGGCACAGAAAGTAACTGCGTTAAGGAAATTTGGAAGCTTATTCATAGGTAACAGATACAAACATTTATACGTATGTCCTGGTTTCAGCTGGGACAGGGTTAATTTTCTTCCTAGGAGCTGGTATTGTGCCGCGTTTTGGATTTAGTGTGAGAATAATGTTGATAACTGATGTTTCAGTGGTTGCTAAGTAGTACTTATACGAAGTCAAGGACTTTTCAGCTTTGCATGCTCTGCCAGCGGGGAGGTGCACAAGAACGAGGGAGGGGACACAGCCAGGACAGCTGAGCCAAACTGGCCAAAGGGATATTCCATACTTATATACCATATGAGGTCATGCTCAATATATAAGCTGGGGAGAATCGGCTGAGTTGGGAGAAGGACAACTGCTGCTCAGGAACTGGTCAACAGGCAGTGAGCAATTGCATTGTGCATCACTTGTTCTATATATTCTTTTACTACTACTAGTACGAGTAGTAGTAGTAGCAGTAGTAGTATTTTCCTTTGCTGTCCTATTAAATGGTCTCTACCCATGAGAATTACCTTTTTTTTCCAATTCCCCCACTACCCCACCGTGGGGGAAGGAGTGAGTGAATATCAGTGTGATGTGCAGCTAGGTTAAAACACAACATATACAAAATATGTCCAAATGCTACAGCTGTACCATCCTGAGGATGGGAAGTCTGGAAATAGGATGAAAAATAAAAGCTGCTGAGCTAATAAAGTGGCTTGGGATCAATGGAGAAAGACAAAGGCTTGAGCTTAATAATAGTCACAAATTATGGTTAAGTCACCAGTTTGGATATGATAAGCTAAAAAAAAAATGGAACGAGCAAAAATTTTCAGCTGACCTCGTCAAGTATTATATCACTGTACATTGTTGATCCCACCTGGACCTGAAGCCAGTCTCTGCTTGCCCTGAGGTAAGGGCTATTTGAAATAAAGGACAAGGTTAGAAGACAACTAAATGGGTATAAACTGGTTGTGGAGGGGAAAAAAAGTTATGTATTCATGGTAAGAAGCCTTATTTTAGAATAGGAAAGTCAACTAAACAGTGGGAGAATGAAACTCGTCTCTTTTTTTGAGTTAGAGTAGTTTATAGGCTGGAATACACAACATCAACACAGGTTTTGAGAGAACAGTGTTTCAGTGAGAAGACTGTTTCAGAGGGTCCATCTTGTTTTATGCCATTCTGTGACACAGGCCTGCTGTGCATGATCATCTCTTTGGGAGTGTCTTCACTTCTTCACGGAAAAGGTTGTGAGGCATTAGGACAGGCTGCCCAGGGAACTGGTAGAGCCACCGTCCCCAGAAGTGTTTAAATGGCATTTAGACGAGGTTCTTAGGGACATGGTTTAGTGCTAGCTTTAGGTTATGGTTGGACTCAATGATCCTGAGGGTCTCTTCCAACTGAAATGACACTGAAGACATATCTTTATTGAGGCTGAATGTAAGGGTTATTAACCCCGCCCCAAACACAATGAGGTCCAACAACTGGAACTTGAAGTGAGGAAGTTCAAACTTAAAGGTATTAAGTTGCAACAGTTGAGTTGGGCAGGAGTGCATTCTCACTTGACAACTTTTAGATGAAACACCTATGTGCATTTTCCAGGAAGAAATATATTGCCTTTAAAAAAAATTAACAGACTGGTAGGTAGTTCATTCAGCTCTCGTATCTAGGAACCTGTAAGTACATAAGATGATATGTGGTGTCTATGCAACTGCCTGCCACCACAATAATGTTTTCATATCTTGAAGGTTTTGTCTATGTTTTTAAAACAAACATTAGAAGCTCTTTGGAATGTTATAAATGTTCTACTGCTTGCCCACAGGTTTTAAAATTGACATAATAGAACACAATACCAGAACACAATCTTTTTACTGCTGGCCTTCTTAGAAGTTTTAGGCATTCTCAAATCTCAAATTGTTTTGGCATCAGTATTGATGATGAAATGAATGAAATACACTTTCAGACATGACTTGAAAAATAAAAACTGAGTAATGTTGTTGAAGAATTGATGCCTTTCATGAAAGGGGTCATTAGTGTACTTAAATTACACTGGAACTTTGTAATACATTAGATGTCCTATCAAGAAGTCATAAGACATGGACGAGAACAGAATAAAGAATTTATCTTGTCTACCTCTAGATTTTAAAGACAGGGCCAGCTATGTCTGAAGTGTTTTTCCTAATGCAATTTAAAAAACTTAAGTATTGCCCATTGCACCTCTTTCAATGAGCTTATTCCAATGCTTACTCATTTTAGAATGTGTTCACTCATATTTCATTTGTGACAATTTAAGCTCATTATTTTTCTTATATACAAACATGAGCAAGCAATAGTTTGTTACTTTTCTCTCTAGAGCAACCTTTTAAAGGTTTTTAAAGCATTTAAAATATTTAAAGCATTATATTTGTCTTCTACAGAAAAAAAGAAACAGAACAAAGTTTTCAGTTTTTCCTCCATGTAGACTTTGCACAACTCTTATTCTTAAGCATGTACTACCATTTTGTTCCAAATGGTCCACCAAATTACTGCAGACTGAAGCAACTTGGTTTTAATTTAAAGAGCAGTAGAATTTTCAGCTGAAAAGCTTGATTAATAGCATTGATCAGAATAGCATGGAAACATATTTCCTTGCACGTGGGCTCTTATCTTATTTTGACAGTTCCCAGTATAAAATTCCACATTACTGAACTCTATCATATAATCAGAAACAGTATGGCCAGCAGGATTGTGGAGGTGATCGTACCCCTATACTCGGCACTGGTGAGGCCCCACCTCAAATCCTGTGATCAGTTTTGGACCCCTCATTACAAGAAAGACATTGAGGTGCTGGAGAGAGTTCAGAGAAGGGCAACGAGGCTGGTGAGGGGCCTGGAGCACAAGTCTGATGAGGAGCGGCTGAGGGAACTGGGGCTGTTTAGCCTGGAGAAAAGGAGGCTGAGGAGAAACCTTATCGGTGTCTACAGCTACCTGAAAAGAGGTTGTAGCGAGGAGGGTGTTAGTCTCACAAGTAACAAGGGATAGGATAAGAGGAAATGGCCTCAAGTTGCGCCGGGGGAGGTTTAGACTGGATATTAGGAAAAACTTCTTAACAGAAAGAGTTGTCAAGCACTGGAACAGGCTGCCCAGGGAAGCAGTGGAGTCATCATCCCTGGAGGTGTTTAACAGAAAATGTAGACATGGTGCTTAAGGACATGATTTATTGGTAGACTCATCAATGTTAGGTTTATGGTTGGACTCAATCTTAAGGGTCTTTTCCACTCTAAATGATTTTGTGATTCTGTGATTCTATATCTGAACATTACCAACATGAGATTTCCTCTTTCAGGAAACCTTCGAGCAATCTCAACTTATTTGTTTCAGAGTTGCTCTATTGACTTACTGAGTCACACATTTTTACTTTGTGTAGTCTTTGGTTCTGCGTATTGTCCTCTGCACATCATTTTGTTACAGAACGTAAATTGAAAAGCTGAGGTAATTTAAAAGTTGCTCATTTATTGTACTAAGAAATGTAAATTATAATTGATTTTTTTTGGTTGTTAATGTTTCCCAATAAAAACAGACTCACTTTAGGATCTTGAGATCAGTGGGAAAAATAATTATCAGTATGTCTATTTAAAGTAGATATTTCTTTCCATCATTTTGATTTGCGCTCATCTTGGGAACTCTATAATTCTAGAATACAGTAAAATATTTTCATCAGTATAAAAAGAAGTGGCTTTTAATACCGGACACCTGCAAAGGTGAAAGTACTTCTAAAAAGGCAGTCTTAAAACCTCAAGTGCCTTTATCTTGATCTATTATCTTGACGTGAGCTGGGCACAAAAGAATGGATGATATGATGTGACCAGGGTCAGGGTTTGATCTGACCCGGGTCAGGCGGTTTTACTTCTTTTTCTCTGCAACTTCTCCAAGACTAAACGATCTTCTATTTTGTTAAAAATACCCCATCCTTTGGATTTTAGATGTCTGCAATATTTTTTTCTTCTCCTAGTGCTATTGTAGTGTTACTGGTTCCTTTTACTGTTTGAATTTTAGGAACTATTTCAGTACATTGCACCTTTTCAAGACTGGATTGCTTATAACACTGTAACATGTATTTCAGTTTCACATTTAACAAAGAATGTAACACACAGAATTTCCTTTGTCTCAGCCCTGTCTGTCTGTCTATCTGTCTGTCTATCATCTATATCCATCTATCTATCTATCTATCTATCTATCTATCTATCTATCTATCTATCTATCTATCTATCCTTCCATGATTCCCCTGCTCACAGAACAGCTTCATTTAACTAATGCCCTACTTTCTATACTGTCTGCAGTAATTTGACCTATTAAACCTCACTTCTTTGGTGCTGACTAAAATAAACTATCAAAAAATAACAAAAAATGCTGGCATTATTCATATTTAAGTTTTAATGTATGAATTAATTATATGTCTTTTGACCTCAGTCACCTCTTTCTGCTTCATTTTATTTCTTATATTAGAGCAGAGAATAAACATTAATCTCACCAGAAAACTTGAGATAAATTCAAGCATATTAAGAGCAAGATTAAGAGTTTTGAGGACGCAGGAGTATTTCTGACCATATGAAAAATATGTAATAATTTACACGAAAATGATTCTATAGTTCCATATCAATATTTTCTGGAAATTTGACATCTTGATATTTTTTATTTTGGAATGGATTTTTTTTTTACATTCACTTTTAAAACAGATTTACTAGGTTTATTTGAAGCCAAGCAGTTTTGTAATACTGATAAAATATACTATTGCAGCTTCCTTCTGCTTAAGTTGTTGAGTTTTAGCAAACAATTCAGGATGGAGCTCCTGTCTTGTTCTGCTTGAATAATGGCTCATCAATTGGTCAAACATTTTTTATTCTTTTAATTGGTTAAAACCCACAGGAAATTCATGCTTTATTAAGTAAATCTTTGTAAATGAAACAGCAGAACGGAAATATCTCTACATCATTAATTGCCTGTTAATTCTAAAATAGGACTACTAATAATTTGGTACAATGAAAAAAGAATGAAAACATGTTTTCCCCAAGAATAACTGAGCCACCACCACTTCACAGGACAACATGGCCAATAAAATGGTTTGATGGAGTAAGCTGCTGAGTAAGCTGCATTCATGTCTCCTGACCCATGTCCAAGATATCTTCTTGGCAACTTTGATGGTGGCTATCCCGTGTATGCCCTTCAAGCGGTGACCCTTGTGCTTATAGTGCCCCAGACTACCAGCGCCTTGCAGGACTCATGCCTTGTTTGGATTTCTCTCCTGGGCTCATGGCAAACTGCAGAGCAGTTTGAGAAAGAACAGTACCTGACTTTTTGTGTCAATTTTAGAAGAGAGGAAAAGTAGCCAGAGAATTTCAGCCAGGGGAAGGATTTAACTTCCACAGGTTCACAGACATATAGTGCTTCATTTTCTTATTAACCTTGTATTATGCAGCCTGCATTTATTAGTGGCTAAGACTCCTCTATGCATATCTTTAAAATGACCGTCATTTTACTTCAAGACACTCAATTGTACATTGTTTTCCCCATTAGTATGCCCCAGTGAACATCAGCATTCATAAGTAGAAATGTCAGACATAACCAAGAATTTCTTCAAAAGCCATTTTATTACACACGTAGAAAAAGAAAAAGAAAAAAGAAAAAAGAAGAGAGACAGATTTCATGTAGCTTCAGTTTTCTTCAGTCTGTCCTTGATTTATGGTACTGTTGTCCTTGATTCCTTTGTTTGTGTTTAAAATGAATACCAGCTATGCGAAGAGTGCACAATGTTATTCATATGTAGATATGTACAGGTCCTCCCACATATTACTTAAAAGAGAATGAAAACACAATGAAAAACTACATTGTCCTTTCACACTGAATATCTCACCGTATAATCAAAACTAACTTAGTTCATGTATGCAGTGTGCATTTTGTTAATTAGCTTCCTTCTGGCACCTCTGAAGCAAAAATCAATTTTTCACAGGATCATTTTTCCCTCCTTGTAATAAGTAACATTTAATATTTGCTGGTACTGCGATAAAATGTATTTTGAAGTATTTTTATGGAGCACCAAATTAAATGTTTCAATTAGAGCTTCAGTGAGCTGTGCAGCAAAGATTTGAATGAACCCCTGTAGGCCAACCTTAAAAAAAAATCTTCAGGCCTATATTTTCATGCACTCTATAAAGATGTGTCAGACATGCAATTAAAATAATTCGTTTTTCTAAATGAGCTGAGAGAGATCACATCTCTTTTGCTCAATTGCTCCCATTTCTACTAGTTTTTCTCCTATGTTCTTGTGCCCATATGACTCTGGAGCAAAAAGTAATGTGAGACTTTGGAGAATGTAACATTGGGAGTTGGCATTTGTGACCTCCAGCTCTTGATTATGTAAGAGAAAAGTTCATTTTGGTTGTTTTTCTGAGTTTTCCCAATAGGCAAAACTCTTCAGTATCCATCAGCTTAACATGTGTCTAGACTTTCTCTATTACCAAGCACCCTCAGGGTCCTGTCATGAGATAATTACTCCAAAAATATGGTTTCTTGCCCTGTCTCTTTCCTTTGGTCTTTAGGCTTGTCATTGCCCCCTTGAAACTGATTTTATGTGCTGTCATTAGGAATCTTCCATGTCTGTCAAACCAGAGCCATGAACACAGCAAGTCTTGTGAGACAGGATTCCTCACTCTGTTTTTGTTTAGCAGAGTAGGCAGCGAGTATTCCTAACATTTTACCTAATTTCTTTATTCTCCTTTTTTTTTTTCTTCTTGAAGACTGAGGATTGTGCTAAAACAGATGGTTTCTGCTAAATTCCTAATAAATTTGATATGAACATAGCCACAAAAAGGGGGTTTTCTTTTTTCTTTTTTTTTTTTTTTGTACAAGATGTGTAATATACTCATAATAAACCCAAGAGAAGCTTGAAACACTTTCACTTGTCATCCACTTGTCACAGTCATGTCTTTCATGATTCAATCCCATATACCTTCAGAAACACAAAACAAAATCACTTTTCAAAAACTTTTCCTTTGGAAAAATTATCCCCAAATGAGAAACTTTAGCAATGCAAGGAGAAAAATGTTGTCAGCATTTTTGTCCAAAGTATTATGTATTTTTACTTAGCTTTATTGGCATTTGGGCAAACAGAACCTCCAAATGTGAGATACATTTCTGAGATGACTCAGTGCCATAGGTTCATATCTGCATGCTACCTGTGAGCATCAAGCTCATCATTCTGTTGGCAGGATATATATTTGAAAGGCTGCAAATGTTAAGCATTTATAAAACACTTCTGAGGTAATTTTTTGTAAGATCAGCTTTGGGTGTTTTTGTTGTTAATTTTGCTTGGTTTTGTTTTGGTTTTAACCTCTCTTACCTTAATTATGCTTTAGACAAGCACTCAGACATACACAGAACTTATGTGTTCCACAGGATCCTGGCATATATTAATGTTTAAATACGTGCTTCATCGCTGTTCTGAAGGGTGGAAGAACAAAAAAAGGAGGCAAGAGGCAGAAGGAGAGAATTTACTGTTTGTTTCCTCTCCACTTAAAAGGGCACTCTTAAAAGCTACTATGACAAAATCAAAGGTATACACAACTTGAATAACCATGAGGCCAATAAAAAATACAGCAGCTTTTAGAGGACATTCAAGTGACACTGTAGAATAAGAAATTCTTATGAATGAAATTATATTGAACTAAACTGGTAGCTTTTGTAAAAGTCTTTAGAAGATTCTTAACTGATCAGATCATAAAGCAAAACAGTCATGAGGACAAAAAATCATAATAAACACAAAACATAAGCTAAATACAAACAACACATCCAAAATAAACACCAACATAGTCCTTAGACAAATAACACTCTACCATGCAATATTTTCTGACACTGACTAATGTTTTTTTTTTGCATGGGTAGCTCACAGGCACTCTCGAAGAAATTATTCTGTTTAGAGAGACTCAAGCAGCAAACAAACTTCAGTTAAGTGCACTTAGCTCTCAAGAAGAACTGTACCAGAAATAAAAACAAACATTACTTAAATATCTAATTAGATAGATATCTAGTATATGTGTACTGCACTGTTAAATTGACTACTTCATACATATAATATATATCCTGTTTACCTTGTATGTGAATGTTAATGTGCTGGTTTAGTACACTCATTTAGTCTACAGAGTAGAAAATATACAGAAGAAACAATTTTCCACTTTGATGAAGTGTTGGGTTCAATTCCATTCTTCTGTGATCCAGGCAATCACACCAATCTTGAGAATGTCTTAGTCATTCTCTCTCTCAACCTCAGCATTTAATTAACAAAAATAATTGTATTATATCAGTATTACTCTATGTTGATAGAAGAACTGTTACATTTTCCAGGAAAGTACTATGTTCGTTGGATAATTTCTAAATAAAATGCTGCTATAAATATGGCTAAAGTCATAGTTAATTATAAATGTACCTAAAAGGGTGTCGCAAGGTTAGGAACACCAATAAACTATGTGTCACAACAAACATCACATTGAACATCCTTTCAGGATTTAACTCTAAAGATCTATATGTCACTTGGCTTATCTCTTCCATCTCAATGTCTGCATATTTCTCCCGAGAAATAATCATTATAAAAACTGAATATTGCTGCTAAAAACAATACAGGATTTTGTTTTGCTAATAGCACAACTGGTTCCCCAAACAGGAAATTAGAAAAAGCACCCTTAGGAGTATTTTTGAACTGCAATGAAATGAAATAGGGCTCTCTTCATTGCTATTGGCAGAACATAATATAATGTTTCATACTAAATTACCTTTGATGCATTTGTACATAAAATTAATTATGCAAATAATATAATATCTTCTCTCTATGGATAATTACAACAGTAATCATACTTATGCTGTTTCTTTTTTTTCTTTACACAGGTATTTTCCAAAAGTGGTGTTAAATAAAACACTGTGATTCTACCTAGATGAAAATGAAAAAGCTACTGAAATCCAGGTTGTGACCTTCTTGATGCAAAGAGTAACCCAGAACAGCTGTGAGGCTTCTCCTTATAATGGCCTGGTCTATCACAGAATGGCTGATACCAGGAGGCTCCACTGGAGACCATCCAGTTTAATGCTCTGCTCTGGACAGGGTCAGCTGGAGCAGGATCCTTAGGGCTGTGTTCAGTCAGGTTTTCAGTATCTCCATGAATGGAGACTCCACAACATCTCTGAGCAACCTGTGCCAGTACTTAGTTACTCTCACAGCAAAAAAACCCCTTGTTTCCTAATGTTCAGACAGAACCTCCTGTGTTTCAGCTTGTGGCCACTACCTCTTGTCCAGTCGCTGGGCACCACTGAAAGAGTCTGGCACTGTCTTCTGTACATCTTCCCTTCAGGTATTTATATACATTGACAAGATTCCCCACCTGAGCCTTCTCTCCCACAGGCTAAACAGTCCCAGCTCTCTCTAGCCTTTCTTCACGGGAGAGATGCTCCACTCCCTTAATCATCTTTGTGTCCCTTTACTGGACTCTCTCCAGCACGTTTATGTCTTTCTTGCACTGGTGAACCCAGAACTGGACACAGAACTGCAGGTGTGGCTTCACCAGTGCTGAGCAGAGGGGAAGAGTCACCTCCCTTGACCCACTAGGAATACTTTGTCCAATGCAGACCAAGATACTATTAGCCGCCTCTTCTTCAAGGGCACACTGCTGGCTCATGTTTAACTTAGTGTCCACCAGGATCCCCAGGTCTTTTTCTGCAAAGCTGCTTTCCAGCTGGATGGCCCCCAACATATATTGGTGCCTGGGGTTGTTCCTCCCAAGGTGCAGGACTTTGCACTTTCCTTTGTTGAACTTAACGAGGTTTCTGAGTTGTGCATGTCCAGTTTGTTGTAATGTTCCTTGATCTCACTCTCCTCCTCCAAGTCTTCCTTGCTCCAGACTTTTCCACTGCTCTCAGGGTCCTGGGATTCCTTAAGTCTTGTCTTACCAGTAAAGACTGAGGTGAAGGAAGCATTGAGTACCTCAGCCCCTTCCATATCCTTTGTCACTAGAACCCCATTCCCATGCAGAAGAATGCACATATTTTCCCTAGCCTTCCCTTTGCTTATCATATACCTGAAGAAGATCTTCTTGTTGACAAGATTCAGTTCCAGGTGGGCTTAGTTATTCATAAACACATTCCTGCCTGCTTGGACAGTGTGTCCTAACTTCTGGCTGATCTGATCCTACTGCCACCTTTGTATGATTCATTTTTATGTTTCAGTTTAGTCAGGAGATCCTTATTCAGACCTGCAGGTTCCCTGCAACTTTGCTGGACTTCCTGCTTGATCATTCTTGAGCTTGGATAGTCTACGTCTGTTCCTCAGCACCAGAGTAAGTCAGTTCTTAACTTAAGCTGACGATAAGAAGCCTTGTGTAGATGGTGGTGCAAGTACACGATCTTATGCACAACACAACTCTACACTGAGAAGCTCAGAACATCCAGGACAGATGTTATTTGCCCTTTTTTACTGGGAAGACCACGTCATATCTATTCCTCAAAATCCTTCAACTAAACCACAAATGGCTTCACTGTGCTGCCATTCCAGACGCGTCATGCATTTTCCTGTGTCTCATACAATCATTTTAAACAACAGCAAAGAAAAAAAGGGACAAACAGCTTATGGATCTTACAAAATGTATCTCTCACAATCATGGAAGTTTTGCTTTCTGCATTCCCTCACCTGCTGTCTTTGTTTATTGTCATCCCTTGCTGTGTTATGTGCAATTTGGATCGCATGCTCCTTGAGGTAAGGAGCTGTCAGTTTTCAGTTGTCTGTACAATGCCATGCACACCTATTAGACTATAGAAGTAATTAATAATAATGATTTATGACAGAGTACATTGTTAGCAATCATCACGTATTGTGTGCAGTTGTGTAAGACAAGAAAAGCTTTTCTAATACTAGTGGAATAACATGCCGTGTTTCTTGAAAGCTGACTTCTTAATATATTCTCTGTATAAACACAAAAGATACTGGAAGAAGGTCCCATGCATCCAAAAGTTTATCTGTTTTTTCTAAGTTTAAAAAATATTAACATTTCCTACAAAACTTGCCTTTTTCTTTATTTCCTGAGACTATCATAGCTAAACCAATTCTGCTAATACAAACATACAGCTGTTACTGGTGTGGCACATAGCATGGATTTTCCATACAAAATTCTTTACATAACAGGACAGGAGGAATGCAGTAATCATTTGATGTGTGCAGATGGAAAACAAAAACCTAAGTCCCAAGTCTCTTTTCTGCTGTAATTCCCCACAAAAATTAACAAAGTTTTTCATGGACTTCAGCAGAACAACAGTCACCTTATAGTCTGAGGAGTTTAAAGAAGTTACCTTCTTATTTTTCTATATAAATAGAAGATACTTAGTTATTTTTGTAGCTAGACAACTTTTACATCTTTGATTTAAAATTCTGGGAAAACTGAAGTCACTGCTCTGAAAATGACTGTATCATGAAATGTCTCTATCTCCTTTTGCAGTCAATAATTATATTTACCCACTAGTTTAGAAAAATGAACTGTGGTTAAGAATTTCACTTTGAATAACTATAAATGTGTTAAAGAAATTTCTAGGCCAAGGAGGACCTGGTTTGCCACTTCTTAGGGAGGGATTTGTGGAAAAAAGATTTTCCCAGCACAGCAAAAGCCGAGATATGACAAAGCCTTCCTTTTATAAACAGTGTGTAGATATATAAACAGGAAGACCTTGGAACTAAAAGAACTGCAAAATTTTCTAGGTGTGCAATAAGCTGCCTACCTGGAGACTGCATTTTCCCAGATGACCCAATCAAAAATTCAAAATACAAAGAATGGCCTGCAAGTACACTTGGAGAAAGATGTTTTCAGAATCACTACACAAAGCTTTGCTATATGAAATCATGTACCTATGCATCTCACAACTATTGTGCATCCCTGAAGAGTTAAAAAAATATAAAAATGGATCACTGACATGTTTACAAAGTTGCAGAGGAAACTCTCTTTGACAAATCTAGGTAAAGTATAAATTTAAAACATTTTTAGAAAATTCTTTTTTTGTGCATTTTTTGTGAACAGTCAACATGTTTGCTTTTATAAATGTTTTCGTTATGTGAAATTCTACGTTTCAGATTTCTCAAACTTTTTTGAGCTGCAAGTTCACTGATAACCCACAGAGTTTGCTACTGATAGCACGTGGTGGTATTTCCTTGGTTGGATCTCTTAGATTTCACACAACAATGCCTTCACATATTTCATCACTCTTTCTAACCTCTTTGTAACACCATTAAAAATGAATAATATTGACCTTTATGAAATACTTTGACTTCTGCAAAGGCAAGAAGATTGCTCTCTACAGGAATCCCATGTACTGCTTGTACATCATTAAAGGGAGATTTATTTTAGCTTTTTCACGTGGGCTGAATTTCACACCAAATTAATTTTATTAAGTCATAACATTAATTTTATTTCTTGTTCAAATGAAATTTAATGTTTCTCCTTTCTGTGGCACAGACTGTAACAACTTTAGTCACACAAGCTGTACTCCGCTCTGTTTTGGTTTGAGTATGAACATATTTGCATTTCAACTACCCGGCAACTGCTTGCAAACCTCTACACTACAACATATGTAATATATTGCATGTTGATCTTTGATTGAGAAAAATCTTATCAAAAACCTGAAAGGAAACAGTGTCCTCTTCACAAGCACATTTTTACATTTTTTTGTGCAGCTTGTGTTACTTAATGTTTTTCTTGTCAACCTGATCACTATACATACCCCTGGCTTGAAGTGTGGAAGAGAAACAGCAAGAGACCTGTGTGTGTGCAATCTTCAAGAACCTTAGGAGGAACAGCTGTCCTGTTATGCAGAGCAAATCACCCCCTTCCCTTTCCCTCCCCTTCCCTCTCTGCTCCACTCTGCTCACACTCCCAGTCCTGCTCCCTCTCCTCTAACTGTGTGACCTTTCAGGAGCCACAATTTATTGTACTGCAGGAATCTTTCAAATTTACCGTTTTCTTAGAGCCCAAGTCTGACATTTCCATGCTTTACAATCTTGATTGTCACAATTTGATATGCTATTTTCAAATTAAAACCTTTCTTAAAAGTATTTTAAAAATGGTTTGGTCTTTCTTATTAAGCATAGCAACTTGTGGCATCTTTCACACAGAGATCGTATTGTGTACTGGGAACACAAGTTGGTGTTTTATTATGTTTCAGAAAGGAAACACAGTTCAGAAGTGAGAGGTAATGTGCAGGTGGCTTTAAGACCAGAGCACAAATTGCATGGATACTGAAGATACATAAACATGTAAGCACTGTAAAAATGTCTGCTTATCAATGGAGATTAGTTCATTACTCACTCCTGAAAGAATGGGAAAAAAAGAGAGTCTTCTGAACAAAAAACTGAACCAAGGTAGCATGTACAGTAGAAATATCTGATTTGACCCACACATAAGGAAAACTAAAGTAAGCAAGATAATTTTGCTCAGGGAGATAGAAACAGAAAAATATCAATGATATTTATATCTCTTTCTTAACTGTAATATCCGCTGCCATCTGGGCAGAGCCATCACTGGGCAAAAACAAGGTATGTGTTTAGTCATACATACAAACACTTATAAGTTAGGATGGGAATTGCATACTTTACTCAAACCAGAGTAAAGTGAGACATCTGCACAAGGACTATCTATATATGTTACATCCAATGTGATAGGAACATTCTCTGGCTCTGAAACCAACTGGCTTAAACCAGCCCACACCTCTACTATTAACTGTCTTATTCTCCAAGACAGAGACAACCTAGTCTCCTCCTTTCAATAACACTCCAAACATGCTCAGGAACTGTATGAGAAAATGCAAGCTGGCCTGGGCACAAATGTATGCCAGGAAGCATTCTAAAATTTAACAGTGGAGATGATTGTGATCCAGTGCCTGTGGGTATTACCTGACACTCTTTGCTTTACTGATGCAAACAGAGCTGAAACATCTGCTTTACATTTCTCAGGCCTGTGCAAACGAGTATAAGGTCTTTTAGATTTGACAGCACATATAGATTAAGTTACTCGATACTGACCTTCAAAATTTTTTTGATATACATTTCCAAGACAACATAAGCCTAACAATAATAGGTTTATTTGTTTTTTATGTCCTCCACAGAATATTTTGAAACAGTCTTTAGTAACCTGCATGTCAGAAGCTGAAAAACACTCCTTCAGGATAATCTGACATTAGTATACAGACTGATGAGAAATAAATTATGTATTCTTTTTACTATAGAGGATTAACTGGAAAACTACTGTACATGTTTGGTCTTTGACTTTCGTCTGAAAACTAGAATTCGATATTTAAGTCATAACTTGATGTTGTTTTGCATGCTGTGCCCTACTTTAGAAAATGGCTAGTGGTCAAAAAAATGGCAAGGAGAAGCTGCCTTTGCTTTCACATGCAAAATGAACATAAGTGCTAAAGAGCAAAAGTTTCTCATTTAAAAACATAGAAGGACATAATTTCCTTTTTGTAACCATAGCTATTATCTCTTTCTACACTGAATAAATTTGCATGCAGTGGTCATTAGATTTTATTTATTTATTTCTAAATCAGGCCTCAGATCTTTAGCAGGAACTAAATTTAGCCTTTTTCAAAGTCTGATCACAGAATGGACTGTTTCAGTGCTGTCTGTCTGAAAGGCAGAAAAAAGCAAAGAGACCTTAATTCCAGTTTGCAGGAAGGCAGGAACAGAAGATCCAGATCCAGCCATATGCAGGGTTTCTTTATTGACATTTGCACAGTTATACCAAATTCATTGTTGTTTAATTGCATATTTCTCACTAATATGAGGCCTGAACTTAACAACTTTGCACCCTGAGACTGTTAGAGCCACAATTGACTCTTAGATTCACAAAGGAAATTAATTTAAAAATTCACAGCCCCAAATTAAACACATTGCTCCCATTTTACACTCTAGGCAGGACATCCACAGAACTGGGAAACATTTACGTAAGCCATTAAGAGGCACATAGTCAGGCCTCAGGCACTGTGCAAATAATTCCAGCATGTTTTAACACTGCATTTACAATGTAGAACAGGGAAGACCTGTCCTCAAATAATGGAAGAGAAGGCAGCAGAGAGGGAGAGTGCTCAATGGGACATAAGACACCTGAGGTCAAAACCATTCTCTAAATCAGACTGAGTGAGGACCTGATCCTAAGTATCCTGCTTAAGCAAAGGTAACGATCACCATGTTATGCTGGAAAAATTCCTTTGCTTCCTTAGGCTTTTGTTAAAAAGAAATGGCTTATGCCCC
This sequence comes from Caloenas nicobarica, assembly GCF_036013445.1. Classification (NCBI taxonomy): domain Eukaryota; kingdom Metazoa; phylum Chordata; class Aves; order Columbiformes; family Columbidae; genus Caloenas; species Caloenas nicobarica. The sequence continues at coordinate 24,089,798 of NC_088246.1, read as the reverse complement.
TAACTCAAGAAAGAGGACAGAACAATGAGTCTCAGGTGCTGTTATACCCCCATAGTATCACTCAGGTACAGCCCTGACTCTTCAAAGAGGACAGGACAAAAGTCACACCCCTCTCAACAGCATTTTCTGCTGGTGAGATAAACTCACTTCTAAGAATCTCCTTTCTAGTCCTCCAGCTCTTTCCAGGTATTGTGAGGAGAGCCCAGGCTTTAATGGGAGACACCAAATTCTACTTGATAAGGGAGTATCAAAGTTAGTAGGTGCGTTTAATCCTTAGAGATAATGTGGCTCTAAAAATCTTTGCTTATTCCTATTCTATAGCTGTTTCTGAAATTTCAGCAATGTATTAGCACTCATCTTCATGCAAAACCATGCTGCTCTTTAAGACAAGCAAGACTGAACTCTTGACCCACGGCAGTTCTTTTATGTGCTAAATTGGCTGGCTTTGAAGGACTTGTGCATTTTTCTCCAGGTAGATCTATAGGGACAACAGAGTGAAAGGGCTGGCATGTCTCTGGGCATTGTTTGAACAAAAACATCAGATATACTCAGCTTTCTACCTGCCAAAGGTGCTTCTATCAGAAAGGAGAGATTCTGGTGTGTGATACTGCCAGGGACAGAAGTATCTTCCAGGAAATATCTCCTTCTCACTGACATATACACCAAATGTGTCATACTTTTTTTTTTTTTTGTATGGAGGCATAGCACTCATAGAACTTATTTATGGATTTGTTTATTTTAAATTATTAAACCACAGCATTTGCTTGTGATATGCCAAGATTTGGTTCGCTCTTTCACAACGCGCAGAAAGCCCCTGCATGACAGGGACCAGTAATGCAGATGTCCTACCAGCCCCTCTCTGTGTCAGTGTCCAGAACACTGCAGCACAGCATACAAAATGGGATAAACCAGGGGTTTGATGGTTTAGTCCACTCCTTCATTGAGCAGTTGAACATGAGATGTCAAAAGATTAAAGTTGTGGTGCGCTCGTGTACTTTTGCTTCTTGCTGAAAAACAAGCTTCACCATATTGCCATGGAAAGCAGAATAAAAAATCCCTGAGCTGATGGACATGAGCATAACTCATCACCTGTGTCTGTTTCACGTTGCTAAGCTCTTCAAAATAAATATATACTCATACATGGAGAGAGTCCCTTTCTGTACAAAAACACCACCTGGGTTATTTCCCCTCAGAGTTGACTATCTCTGTCACTCCAGCCACAGGAGTCTACTGAGCTTTTCGTAATGGGCATTTTATGGGAAAATAAAATATTAAAGTCCAGGATGCCTTTACTACATATTGACTACTAATGGAGTGATCTGTACATTGTACAGCGTATTATGGTGTTTGGCCTCACACCGCTGGCATTGTCACAGGCCTCAGACCAGCAATTCACACTGACCAGCTGTAGCAAAACCTTGCACAAAGTACCAGTGTGACTGCTTGAGTGCAGTTCTCAGGTACACAATGCCACTATCTTTGCTGCAGCTGCCACACATAAGTTCATTGCCGCATTTTACACTGCAGCAGCATGATTCTCTAGCCAAGAAAATCCATATAAAAGGCATTTGATGACTTCGTATTTCTTCTTTTAACATCTATATCAAGATTCATCTCCAATATTTGGTATTGCACAAGCTCTCAGTCAGCCAAGTATACAACTAAAGGGTCAAGTTATGAGGAAATTCTCAAATATTAGCATCTTGCTCTACAAACACATATACTCTATGGGTGTAACTGAATGTAATGATCTATATTAGATGTACATTCACTAATCAAACAGTGTGCTGGTTTGGCTGAAAATGAGTTAATTTTCTTCATGCAGTTAGAAACCTTTGTTTTTCATAGCTAGCATCATCATTATTTGGACTTAGTTTGAGAACAAGATATAACACCCCAGCACAGAGTTAAGGTCTTAAATTGCTCTGATCTGAGAGCCAAGGACATTCTGAGCGCTTTGCCCACAGGTGTGAGGCATTGAGGAAGTGGGGCAGAGATGGGTCAGAGCTTGGCTGACATCCAGACTGATCAGTAAGAGCATTCCATCCCATTAGCGTCATGCTTCATATTTAGAAGAGTCGGGATCTTCTGGTCTCTCTCTCGCTTCTTCGCCTTCTTTGCTCTTTTTGTTGGAGACAGGGGGAGTTCTGTTCGGGACATATAATTCGGCTTTTTGCCATTTTGCAGAGGTCTCTGGGCTTTTCTGCCTTTTTTCTTTTTTTCTCTCTCCAGGATCAGCTGGTCAGGAGCAGTTGCTGCTGCCTGGGACTGGCTGCTCAGTGTGGACAGAGTTCATGAGGAATTGCATCAAGTATCTTTTATTTGATATTCTATTTCTATTTTATATGTATATATTTTTATATATATATTACCATGTATTACCATTTAGTTATTTTATTAAGCTGTGTTTATCTCAATCCAAATTTCTCCCTTCCCTTTTGATTCTCTCCCCTGTTTGAGGGGTGAAGAGGGGAGCGAGTGAGCAGCTGTCATGGTTATATTGCTAGTTCGGGCTGAACCACGACAAACAGCTACAGGTAGTTAAGGCATTACTGACCCTACAGATCCCGCACTAGTCAATCCAATGTTAGTGATTATTGCTTTCACAGCCAAAACAGAACAAGTAATTTGCAGCCACGTGAGAGGAGTGGGTGATCAGTGCTACACACATATTCCAGCAGTAACCTTCAGATGTGTAAAGGGTTTATTTTCCTGTAATTTCTGTGATGTTGAAAAGCAGCAATAGCACAAAATCACCCACTTCCAACAATATGAGTCAGACCCTGAATTTCTTTGGAAGGTGATGTTCGTCCCTTTTTGAACCACTGTTAACCAAAATGCCTCATAAATAAACCAAATTATGTAAACACTGAGTTGAAAAAATTTTATATTTCTATATTTGAGTTTTTCCTGCATAATTAGGTTATTCTTTATGGAAAGCAACTGCTAAAACTCACTTCCCAAATTGTGACTTGTTGTACGAAGTTGGAATTCAGAAGAATTCAGTGGGATTTAGTGAAGTTACTGCAGACTTTTACCTGTGCAACAGAGCATAAATTGCCACTTATATCTAAACCTAAAGATGTTTTTGTCAGGGTTTCATATAGAGATCCTTTCCCATCAAATCTCCCATAAAGTCAGTAGGAATTAAACTGAATTTAAGATTTTTGAAAACAATTCCCCAGTTTGTACAAATATTTATCACTTGTTGTTTTTCTCTCTCCTTATTTAGACTCTACACAAGGAAAATAAGTCACCCTCAGAAAGGAGAAAAACAGCTCAGGAACAATTTCAGTATCTGAGCCTAAAACCCAAATCCACAAAATAATTTGACTACGTCTGTCTCACTGATTTAAGTTGGACTTACATGTGCAAATATCTTTGTACATACTTCGCATCTTCCTATATAAAAAGGTTTTGTCATTCTACAGGTATTCCCAACAGGTTTAAAGCTTGATGACATGCTGTAGAACTGAAAGGAGAGGGAATTTCTTTCCCTGGTCAAAGCTGGTACAGCTCTATTAATTTCAGTGGAACTCCAATGTTTTTCAATCTTGCCTGGCCTTTTCCCTTTAAAAAGCAAGGATGATTAGAAAAAAACATTTAGATTCTATTAATAAGACAGTAATGCAATTAATAGATTGACAATAATACAGAGCTGTTGGCTTCCAGGGAAAGAACTGTACCATTTCAATCTTTTCTTTAGCTCTCCAGCTTATATGAATAGGTGAGATTAAATGACACAGGCAGATATTTAAGACGTGTATAACAGTAGTGTTCCGATGTTAGTGCCTTTTTAAGCAACTGCAGACCACCAAAAAATAGTTTAAAAGTTAATGAATTAGGGGAAAAAAATATATCTATATAATTGCCACTGAGAAATATCTTAAGCCCAGTCAGTCTGCCAACAAAGTTTTCAGGCACACCTGCTGTGGTTTGTATGGGTGGCAGCTCTCCCTCTGTAAGCTTGATGTTCGCGAGGCTGTTCCCTGCAGAACCAGAGCTGCCACCACCTCCCATGGGGGAAGCAGCTGCCACAACTCCCCAGCTCTGTGATTCCTTGCCTGGTCACCTCCTCCTTGCTGTCCTAACCTCACCCTGGCCACACTCTGGTAGGAATGGCAGACTAAGACTTGTGGCCTGTCACTGTCATTAAAGCTTAAAGCCTGACCCCTCCTCTTGGTTTACCAGAGGAAATTACTACCTCCTAAAATTTTTCTGTACATCAACAGGAACTTGTCTGAGGTAGAGAGGCAGCTTGACCTGAAAAAATATCCTGTCTCTTTGAAACAAGTGGTAACCTGGACAGAACCAGTACTTAGCCTGGCAGGTTAGGCTTACTTGGTGTACCTGGGAAGAAGGGTGGTAGGGGAAGAGGCCAGGAAGGGGATATGCTCTTAAATCACATGGACATAGATTTATTTATGCAGCTAGCAAGCATCTAAATGCACCAGGACTAAGAATGGGTTATGCTTCTCACCAAAACTTTTGTACAGACCTGTAAATTAGTCATGCTCTAAGTGAATCACCCTTTCAACACTACAAGCCCTACCTGGCTACTTTCTAGTTAGAAAATACGTGTGTGATGGCAGGGATGGAGGGGAAGTCAGACACTGAGTTATTAAGTCCATGGCAAGGAAGCACTTGGCATGAGCTCAAGATCAGCAGGGCTACATTAATTAGCTAGGATCACCCATGGTGGTTTCTACACTGCGTCAGCAAGCACAGAGCCACATTCAAAAGGCTGGTTGTGCTTTGAAATGAGGGGTTGATCATATACTTACCTAAACTCCCTGCTTTTCTACCTTACTTTCTCTATATCATAAATGGTGATTTATCATGCCATGAACTAACTTTGGTTGTTGGAACTTCAAGCACTGTTTCTTTCAACAATTCTTTAATATTCCCAGGCAGAAACATTTTGCACTTACACTTAAAGAAACTGCATGGTTTGGTGTTTATCCACAAATATGTTTACTTTCTTGTCCATTCAGACTTGGCTTGGAAGACACAGAATTCTCAAAACTCATATTACTATTCACCCTCTGATGTAATCACACTTAATATTGAAGTCAAGAATCTGTTCTTAGACGAAGGGAGAGAAATATGAGCAAGCAATATGTGGAACACAGGAAGAGTCAAGGATGGGATACTCAGAAAGACAGAAGAAAAAGGGGATTATGGTTGAAAGGCAGATATGAGAAATGAATTTGTATAGAAAGTGGGACCAGAATGAGACAGCTGGATAGCATACATCAAAAAATCAGATAAAACAGCAGCTTGGGTGGTGCAGCATTCTGGGACTAAAACTAGGCATAGAATGAAAGACTGTTTTGGCTGCGAGGAGTGAAAGGCACAGACCTGTAGGTTAGAAGATTACTTGGCTATACCCACACAACTGCTAAAGAGCAGTTTGGAGACGAGGGCAGGGCACAGTGTGCTCCTTCAACACCATTCCCACAGCTGCTTCACAGATGGCCTTTGCCAGCCTCTGGGGATGTAGTGTGGTGAGGTACATGGACACCAAGTGCACGTGTGCAGGAGGGGTACCGGGCACACCGAGGCCTTGCCCAGCAGCGCCGGGCACCGGACTGCTGCCTCAGGTGTCTGCACAGTCAGGGAATCAGGTCTCAGGACAGGTCTCAGGAGACAGCAGAAGCAAATTCGCCATGGCTCTGGGGTCTGGAGGTTTGAATATTAGCTTTAGCTAACCGGCAGTTTCCTCCACACTTCCTTGGAGCATTGATTAAAATACTAATGAGAATAGCATGAACTGTGAGAAAATAGACTGTGTGAAAAGCAAATGTAACTTGAGAAGAGTGCATTAAAGCAAAAAGCTGTACTCATAACCAATCACTCAGACAGAGATACTGTCTCCACGGAGTGTGAGCAGAAGAGAAAATTCTATATGTAAAGTTAATTCTAGCTTCATGTCATATCACAAACATGCTTATTGTCAGTAGTCATAAGTAGTGGTAGGGAGAGCTTAGATGGTTCTAGAATATTTAATGTCTCATTTTTGTATTTACCCAAACAGTGAAGTTTTACAGCAGTTACTAATCACTTCTTAGCCGGCAGCAGCAGACTCCTTATTCCCTGAAGTCTGTTCTCAGTTAATTGCACTCATGAGTATGGCAAATTTAGAATTATTATTCTTCAACAAATCCTTGCAACACTCTGGCCAAGAAGCTGGTATAACAACTAGGCAATATAAGATACATTATCACCTCACCCCACATACTGGCCTAATATTTTAATAGGTTTTTTAACCATCACCTACTGACTGACATCTCTCCTGTGAAAAGGAAGGACCAATAAAATATATATGTGTATATATAAGTTGAAAAGTAATTGCCTCCAAAAGTAGGATGAAAGCTGGTGCTGAAATACACTTAGCACTTTGGTCTACAGGATATACTCTATGAATCCAAACAGAACGCTCCAGCAGAAGCTGTGCCCAAGCAGGGCAGCTAGTGGTAATAACTGATTACCTCCATTTCTTTTGAAGGCAATGCATTAGCTCTACATTTTGGAGCTGGCTGTTTCCATTAGCCATTGTTGTCATGGATTGTTCTCAATAGCCAGACTGAAAAAAAATTAGTTATCGCTTTATTTCAAAGTGTGCCTTTGGGGCCAGATTCACAGTCAGAAGAGCTCTACTGATTTTTGTAGGCTTATACTTCTTTGCTCTGGTGTTTATATGCAGTTTCATTCTGATTTAAATGATCTGAAGGGAACAGTGGCAGTCGTCATACCAGCAGAGTTTTCTTTAGTGCTTTCCGTATTTTTCTGTCAGAGGTTAGATAGGTTTGTCGCTTGGCTCAGTTGCAAAAACTGTTTTTGCTCAAATTCTCCATTTTTTTGTAAGGATAAGTGGCAGTGCCTTTTACATCTAAGGCATAAAAACAGGTTTTAAGAGACAAATTCTACCTCTCAGATAGGGTCTCCCAAGTGACATCCCCTCTGAATATACCGACAAACCTCACAGCACCACACTCTGTCCCCATACTGCTGCATTACCAATGCTCAGATCCTCCTGCTTGCTGCTTAGCAGGGAAAAAAAATCACTTTATTGTAGGGCCTGAACAATAGCACTGAAGTAAATGAAAAGATTCAACTGATGTCAGCAGACTTTGGCTCAGGACCTGCTCCCACTGTGCGCTGTGACGAAAGGTGTGCAGTTTGCTTTGCTGGGCTTTATCTCAAGGAAAGATGCTTTCCCTGAAGGGTGTCACGAACACCGGCTCTCCCTGTCAATAACAAGCGTGAGCTTGCAGACTTGCCTAGAAGTGATCAGCTTTTAACAGGTTCAGTCAAATTGTAAAGTTTAAGTTGAATGATTTCACTCTAACCTCTTTTCACAAAGTCCAGCAGACTCGAGACAGCGGGCAACTCTATATCAGAGAAGACTTCTATTTCAAAGGGTCCTGTTCAAGCATGAGACACAAATAATGTAACTCCCAAAGTATGACTGCAGATGCATACAAGGAAAAATGGACTGAAAAATGGTAGTAGCCATGGTTACACACACACCACCACAACACAATGGTTCTATAATCCATTGCAATGAAAAGCTCAGCTATAGCCCCGTGTAACACAAGTCTCTGGAGCAAAAACAAGAAAAGGCAAACCACTGCAACTCTTCAAATCAACAACGCACCTTGTGCCACAGGGAAAATCGTGCTCTCCACAGGAGGGAATCAAGTGTTCTGCAGGTACGCCCTTAATTTTAGAGAAACTGACTGTGAGAAACAAAATGAGTAAAGTGGTTGCTTAAGCAAAAGTTTTGCATACTATCACAAGAACAGTAAAAAAGCAAGAAAACTGATGAGGAAACCCCACAATTGCCTTTTTCATACCAGATGATTCCACTAATGAGGAGTGCTAAATAGTTCTACTTGGTTCACTAATTCACATTGAACTCCTTAAGTACTGCATAGTTCTTGTGATAACCATGGTGAGCCAGTGTCCTCAGTCTTTCTTTAATGGACTATATAATGTCTACAAGATTTGACTCATGACTGACATTATCGGCTCTTTATAGCTTTATATAATGAATCATGGCATTTACAGAATATCTGTTTTATAGAACATCTTTCAGAAATGCATGCTGCAAGAACTCACAGAGCTTGTACAACTGCTGAGCACTTTTAAAAAGTAGTTAAAAAAAAAATGCAGTCCCTAGATTTTCAGTGAATACATGTCGTCTTACTGTTCCCTTCTGAAGCACAAGGCTTGCCCGAGTCCCAAGCCCTCCATAGGGTGGTGGGGAAACCCCAGATGGGTGTGCTGCTGACCCATGGCCAGGCAGTCCAGGCCTTTCGCTGTCTGTATTTTGTCCTCGAGGGCCACAACACAGCTGCAATCTGGCAGCCAGGGAACCAGCCATTGACAAGACATGTTATCCTTTCCGCTGAGCCCTGCTGATGGCTCCCGGCTACTCGAATGCAGCTGTCTGGCTTTGGGACCGTGCCTGGCTCAGGGCTGGGTTTGGAGCAAGGTGACTGCATATCTGTTTTCACTGTATAGAGAAGATTTGGCTTTTCTGTGCTTCAGTTCACATTGGTGAAAATACAGATAAAATAAGTTTCCTGTTTTCTCTGGGTGTTCTGAGGCAAAATACATGAAATCTTGGATGTAGTCTGCTTATGAAGCAGAGACTGCTGATGGCACAGCTGAGTCAAGGAGAATATTTTAGTGGCATCCTGAAGTAAATGTTCAAACTTCTGCGAGGTACAGAGCTGTGCAATTTCGCTCATATGAAAAAGGCAGGAGAGACTTTCTCCATGGACTGAGTCACTGGCACCACCAGGAGTCTTTTGTTTAATTCAGCAGAGCTCAGATCACTTAAGTCTTGATAGGGAAAGAAAATAATTGGTAAAAACCCCAAGTTTTGCTGTCTGACCATATCACTGCATAATGCAGTCTGTGTGCGGAACAGAAACAAATCACAAGTTTGCTTCTTGCTGTAATTCTTTGGAGGACAACATGGCATCAGGGGTCCCAATTATACTCTGAGAGAACAGTTTTCTGAATGGAGTTAGAGAAGAAACCACAGAAAAAGGCTGAGGGTATTTAGTTTTTACAGCTCAAGAAAAATGACATCTGTCACATGTGGCTCCTGTCAAGAGAGTAACTGATCAGAAAAGCTGTTTTTCTAGAGCTTAGTCTCCCCCTGACTTTGTTTACCTTCAAAAACATAGCTCACTCTTAGAGAGTGTCCTGCAAGGAGGAAAACTAACATCCTCGCCAGCTAATCAGAATTCTTACCCCCTGTGTTGGCTGCAGGTCAAGCAATTGATTGGATTTAAATAATTAGTTCACTCATGTCGCTAAAGACATGAGGCCAAATTCAGAAGTGATGCAAACATGGATCCAGGGGAGCCAGAGTTTTTGGATTTTATAACCTATGAGACAAGAGGAATGCAATAGAATAAACATAGCAATGAAGCAAACAAAAGGAAGTTTACTGGGAAACTTAATGATAGACTAAATTAAAATAACCCTTCCTCCCCTCCATTTACTCAAACCTAAACTTATCTCAAACTAGACAAACCTGAAGTCCTTAGTTGCTCGTCATAGGACATTCCTTGCAGCCTTCTCACTAGCTTTGTTGCCCTGCTCTGGATGCATTCAAGCACCTTCACATCCTTCAAACTAGTTGCCTAAACACATTTTCCAATCACTGCAGAGGAACGGGCAACTCTAGAGGACAATTTATACCACCTCTCTGAAATACCTGGTCTAGAACTGGATGAAACACCTTCTGAAGGTGCCTAATTTTTCTAAACGATGGCTAGCTGCCCTCCCATAGTATCAGAGTCACAACAGAGTCTGTAAGTGGAGTTTCCTTGTGATGAAAAATTCTTACAAATAAAAATGTAGTTTCATTCTGAATGAGAGAGAAATGTCAAAATGTTGTCATTTTTCACAGAACAGAATTTCCAACAAATGTAAAATCAGAAATATTGAATTGTTTGTTTTGATAATGTCAAATTGTCACACTTTGCTAATGTCAAAATATGTCTCAGAAAGTTTAAAGCATTTCAGTAGCACTGGAAAAATAGAAAATATTAAAATAATATAAATTATAATAGAGATGAACAATACCATCTGACAATGTGAAAACTGTTCCACATAAGAGTAGGATTCCTGGTGTAGCAACTAGAATAAAGCCAAATTAAGTGAAAGAATCATGTCAGAGCAAAATGAGTGTTTTTCTACTACACATTCTGAAGAACAGAGAGCATTAGTTTTGACACTTGTTTGAAAATTTTATCAAAATAAAAAAAACCTCAAAACTGTGTTGTTAAGTGAAAAATTTCCCCATTTCTCTTGTAAAAGTTTTAGCGATAGCTCATAGTAGGCCTCTTTTTTATATGAATTGCAGGTGCTGTTCCAACTTTCCATCCAGTCTTTGCGTAACGATACTGTCCCAGTAAAACTGTTTGGTGCAAGTTTCAGCTCTGTTTCCACAAGCTGTTGCAATACTTTTGCATCTGCCATCTCTGCAAGCAGGAAATCACACTCTGCATATGAAACATCATTATTTTGAGAAATGAGTAGTAGAAGACTTCCAATGGCCTCAGTGTTTCCAACTTTAGAAAAGGCAAAGTGCAGATCAACAAGTTCCTCCTTTACAGCTGTCCTGTAGCAACAGTGAGAAGACTCTGCAAAATTTTGACCTTGTTAACAACACTGTAATGCCAAGAAGAAATGTATTCTTCCCTGCCTTGGACTTTGCATAAACGTATCTTACATGACCTTTTAATCAATCTATGGAAATTTTTTCCTGATTTTAATGCTTACCATTAATGACAAACGTCTGTGTGACAAATATTATTGCAAAAATAACAAGAAAATTGAGACCTCCAAGGCTGACTATTCTTCAAATTAGATTTAAGCCTTGATGTAATTTAATTTTCTGCTTTTTACATATTATTAAATGGCTACAATATGGAATTTCCAGCCAAAGACTCCCTATGTGACCTTATTCTTTAACTGAACTTTTGTGCCTGATTAGCCAAAAGAACCTGAATTAGCATTTTTACTTTTTTTCCTGATGCTTTATCCTATATTATTCCCCTTGTCTCATGGCCTTCCTATAGTATAGCTGTTTCTATTTATAAGAGGCAAAATGGGACAGGTCAGGAAGGAAGGGCATAATTAAAATATAACTGAAATTCTCAAGCCAAAAGTGAAAGCTGAAATATGAAAAAGTCTTAGAGAAAATACATTGAAAAAAAATTAGCTCTCTGTATTTATTCATTCCCCTACCATTTAAGGGCTACAACTGCCAGTACTCAATTCTGCAAGATAAATGAGAAGAAAATGTTAATTTTTTTTAGCAATATTGACAAGATTGTTAACAGTAAATGAGGGATTGGTGGTCCGGAAAATAGTACAGCTGTACTCTCAGACCTCTGGGATGTTATCCTGGCTGGTGGACATCGGTTGACTGGCATTTTGTATGTAATTGTGAAAAACAATAAAAATGCTTTCTCCAAACTGCAGTTAATATCCTCTGACTTATTCTCTCATGGAGAACATATATTGCCTCTGACTTTACAGGAGAGCTTGTATAATGGATAATGGAGCAAAATTATAAGATGAAGGTAAGAGCTGTCACTTTAAGCTGAAATCAGACAAACCGAGTTGGGGGACAGGGCCACAAGCATCACCCGTTGTCCTTGCAGGCACGTTGGTGGATCCCACACATGCCCAGGCTGCACATTTCCCTGTGCACAGCCCTGCAGGTGTTCACCATGGAGGTGGGTATCTGAAAAGGCAGATCCCAGAGCACTCAGTCTAGAATGAAAAACTATTTTCAAGGAGCTCTGATGAAAAACAAGAGTTTTCTGCCAGGAGTCAACACTTAGTGTGAGAAATTTAGTGTGAGAAATTTCATGAAAGAGACAGTGTTCCACATAAAATGGAGGTTGGATGTTCCAAAATAACTCAGTGAACAGATATACAAAACCAGAGATATTGCCTTTGATGAGGACATCTTTCCCAAGCTACCAGGACATAAAGCTGTGTGCAGATAGGGATGAAGAGTATTTTAAAATTGTGCTAGAAAAAAAGTATAATAGTTTAAAACTTCCAGCTGCATGTCCTGTTTAATCCATTTTTACACGGTGAATGGACAAAACAACAATGGAGCTAGAGCCATCTAACTTAGCTACCTAAATGCCACGTCTTCATCCCATTAATAAGTAATTTATATTAAGTACTCATCTGAGTAGTGATGAAGTCTGCATTCCCAAGTGTCATAATAATTCTGTCTTTGGCCCTACATCTTTTACATTAAATGTATTATTGTGAAATTACATTTCTACTGTAGATCTGGGGAATATCTTAGATGACCCTGAGCTTGTCCTTTTCTTTCAGCTACATCAGATGTTCTTATAGGAGACATTATCTTTTCCCACCAAGCTTTTCTTCTCTTATTATTCTTAGACCATTACAGCTACAAGAGCACTACCACTAGTTTCAATTATTTCAGACAGCATGAAACATCTTTCATGGGACTGAGAAAGCCTTTACTCAGAATAGGCTATAGTCTGGCCATTATGATGCTCTTCTGGGACATGGGAGGGTGGGTTGAATCCCATTAAGTGGAGGAGACAATTGAATCTACCTTTCCTGCAGCCTGGGTGAGTACTTTAATCATGAGTTATTGGATAAAAGGTTAGGGAATGATCACCATTGGCTTCTCCAGATGCGTTTTGTGAGAAATGAATAATAGCACCTTATACAGTAAAGCTTCAGTGTTGCGTGTCCCACTGGGGCTAAAGCTGTAAGTACTGGAGGACAGTCTAAGACCACCTCTGTTCATAGCAGTTCCTACTGGCTAGCTTAAGTAGCTCAGCACAGTTTGCAAATCTCATTAGGAGACATTTATGTGTCCTGAACTACTGTACCGAAACCAGGCACCAAACTCAGGGCAGTGACCTAAAAATGTAGTCATTGAATGACTAACTAGAAAGCCTGAGACTCAAGTCTCCAGAATTTTTGAATTATGAATAATTGTCTGATAAAGTGGCAACTTCAGTATCCTACTTCAGTAGCATAACTGATGTTCTGAAATAAAATATGTACCACAAGCTCTTTGGGATCTAATACTATTTTGCATTCTGCACATTTTCCTGAGTGTTGTTAGTGGATGCGATTCAGGCAATTGAAAACAAAGAGAGATTTTCTATCACCATCACAAGAAAAGATGACATTTTTGTTCTCAGCACTTCTTAGATATCAGTTTTGAGGTAAAAAAAACATCCACTTTACCCAGATTTTCACTTCAGAGATTTTGGGAGAGTAACTGAAAATGCAATTTAATTTACCTGATCATCATAACCTAAAAACATTCAGATGGTCTTATGGCCCATTTGTACACATTCTATTATTATGTATTGCATAAATTGTAACTGGGTAAATAAGCACTCAACAAAAGTACAAAAGTAGTAACACCAGCCATATACATGCTTTTCTTCTATCTAGTAATATTTTTCACTATGCTTATAATTGCGGAAGTAGACAGAGGTTGCATTCAAAGTCAGTCACAGACGTTAAAGATTCTGTATGCTCCAGTAACAAGACTAAACTCTTACAATAGTCCGGTTATGGAGCAATGCTTTAAGACGTTCTATTCCCAGTTTTTCTCAGAATTGCAGAGAAAACTGCAGATGCTGGGGTGTAACCATGGAATTCAGCCTTCTGTTTCTTAAAAGGTATCAAAGACACATTTCCAATGCTACTCTTGCTGGATGTTTGAAATGCAACGGAATACACTGAGACATACGTTCTTTAAAAATCTCATGTTTTCATGCAGCACTAAAACATATCTGACATGCACTGAAATGTCACTAGCATTATATGAGATGACTTGATATCACAAGCCATGGCGACATAACAGTAAACAACCTTGGAAATGGGAACGGGAGTAGCACACATATCTGAAACTGCAGAATGTCCTTTAGCCTCTTACAGATAGTTATTTTCTCTGCTGTCATAAAGATGTTCAGCCCAGATATAACCTCAATTTTTGAATTTACTGATTCTTTTATCCCTCTTACAGTTTTCTATATCAAGCTCCTTTTACAATTTTACGTTGCATGCAGCTATACTTTTCCTGCTGGGAGAGAAGACAGAGAAGTTCGCAGTTAGACCATTAGCCTGAAGGTGGGTAGGTTTGAGTGCTCCACACCACTCTCTCACAGACCTTTTCGATGAGTTTGGACAAGTCACTCAGGGGGTCTCCATTTCCTACTTATATATAAGTGAAGCTACTGTAGAACTTGTGAGATGCTCGGATGGTACAGTAAAGGGCCTTCTAAATATCATAAATAGATGATTTTTTTTTTCCAGATGGAATAAAGATTTCATTTAGTTACCAATTTCTTTGATTGATTATATGGTCCAAAGCCCTCTATACTGGAAGCTAAGAAAGCAAGTGTTTCATAATAACCCCACTGGAAACATTGCACTGCCACTTTACATCTGTTTCAGGACCCATTGGCCAGCTACTCATTGCAACACTGAAACAGCTCAACCAGCAATGGTAAATTACTGTACCTCTCTTTTCATAATATGATAGCCATATTGAGAGACTGAAAAACATGTCTTACATTTAGATCATTTTGTTCTATGTGTGTGCACTCTTTTGATGAAAAGCATTTGAATATACCCAGCTAGGTGTGACTCCTGAAAATATTCTTTTCAACATTGAAAAAAATGTGTTTTTTTCCTTTCAGAACTGCACAAATACTCTGATTTTCATGCTCTATTTTCTCTGAAACTCTGTTAGAATGCTACATCATTCACATCTGTTGTTTGCAGACTTCAGATTTAATCATCTACAGAAAAGACAAAGCAAGATATTTGTTATGCACAGAATTCTATGAAAACAGGAGCTGCCAGTCTCAAGAAATTCCCAGATTTCAAAACTATATCCTTAAAATTAAAAAAAAAAAAAGAAAAAAATCATCATTAACTAAAATGTGTTGAAGAACTGGAATTAATATATATGTATCTGCTGTATCTGCATATATGCTTATATACACTTACAGATATACAGCTATAATTCTAACTATAACTATAGACATATATAAGAGTTTACATGTCATTTTGGGAAGGATTCTTCTGTCCCAGCTTTCATGTCCAAAAGTTTTACCTTGAAATGTAATTTAGGCTTTCTGAACAATGCAAAGAAGCAGGCATTCCCAAAGGAATACCCCTTTCAGCTGAAGTAAAGCACCTTAAAAAAAGAACAGATGAAACTATTCTCTGGTTTACACATTTTCTGCAATGACTACAAAGAGTGCTATACATAACCCAAATGTGGTCATCATTCTTTAGAAAACCAGAATAATTTAAGATCAAACCTATTATTTGAATTTCTCTTGGTCAAAGTTTTGGAGCCTCAGGTGCTCAAAGGTGGAATTCTGGGCAGCACCAAAGTGGCAGAGGCCAGGATAGTTGCCCAGTTGGAGAAGAAGCTGGGCATCTTCCAGGTGCCACACACCATAGGAACATTTCACCTCAAGAGATCAGGATCTTCAGAGGGCAAAACATTCAATCAGAAAGTTTATCATCAGTTCTAGTCTTCAACAACACTGAGTCTTTTTTTTTTTTTTTTCATTAATGTGACCAGCATGCAGTGCATCCTAAATTGAGCAGAAGTTTTGTTTGAGACTTATAGATCCCCTAAAGATTGCTCATGGCTCCTTGCTCCTGGTGCACTACAATCCTGACATCTCTGGCATCACAGTTAATTGAATTGCAGTATAAGCTGAAAGCCTGGCTGACCAATGCTTCCAACAAAAGCAACTCCCTAGCTTAAAATGCCTGGATTTAAAAAGCTTTGACTATTCATTGGCTTTTCTAGCTGTGTTCAGACAGTAAAGATCTCACATCAGCATTGGTGAGATTGAGTGAAGATACTAAAAAAGGCAAAACCAAATGCAAAGTTAAAGGAGTAGCAAACAACATCTTAATAAGCAAAACCAGGAAGAAATAAGTGTTACAGTTAGATATTATATAAGCAAAGGACAAAAGAAGTGATACTGAATTAACACAGAAATTCAGATAGTTTATCCAAAAGAGCCATCAATACGATTGTTTTAAGGAAAAGGGAAAAACTGTTTCTCTAAATAAAGACTGTAAAGGACAGAACTTTCCTCTGAATCAACAGTTCTTTGCATTCTGATAACAGCTGCATCTATTGTTAATCACTATTGTGTTTAAGTTCAATACTTTTTAGTCTCCTTGAGCGTCCTCTGGTTCCCTTGATTACTGTGCAAAATATTAAACTAGCATACACAGATGATGAAAAAAAAGTGAACTGAAATATTGATTTTTCAATTTCCTTTTCCTCTCGTAAAAATTAATGAACCAAATTCATCACAGGAATAATTGGTAGAAATTATTCCTATTGCATTGTCAAACCAAATGACATTCCATTGTTTATCTGGAGGCCTAATGATGACTCCTGGTAACAATTACTGAACTTTCAAACTTCTTGTAAATATGCACCGGATTTCTCTGTTTATCCAAACCCAGAAAATATGTGAATATATAAACTTATTTTGAATAGTTCTCAACTGTTGAGTTGTGCTGAACGGAAAAAGCAGTTTTTGTTGATGCAATATTTTTTATGGTTCCATTTCTCCAATCCTTCTTTTGAAAACTTGATGTGAGAATTAAAGCTGAGAGTTTACAAATCAGCCTTGATAATGTATGTCATGAATACTGATAACAAACAAGTGCAAGACCAGCAATAGCTGAAAGAAAGAAAATAGGAAGTACCTATATTCTCACTCACTTCTAAACTTTTTCTGATTTAGTCACACTCACCTACAGGACCAAATCAGTGACCGATAAATCCTATTTCATGACTACCTGTGGCAGAGATGGTGCAGAAATTCTTGAAACAGGACTGACGAAGCCAACTCTAAACCTGCTGCAGCACATTTAGTTCAGGTGCAACGTGACTTCTGTAGGGATCTAACTGGTTTCAGGGCAGTACTGTGCTGTGTCCTGTAGATGTACCAGGCTACAGACCATTACACATTTTAGGCACTTGTAAGGTTAAGTGGTGAGAATTTTAATTATCTAAATGTTGGATTTATGCTCCTAGAGAGACAGTTATGTAAGTGAAATCAAGCCTATTAAAAATTAAATTGAAGAAATATGTGTGGAACTGGATAGCAACCACTAAAACCATGTAGTAATACTGTTCTACACATATTTCTTCAATTTTTTTTCACTACATTTTCTTGACCTTTTGCAGACTTTAAGGCCAGAAAGATCTTGTGTTCATCATCCAGTGTGATCTGCTGCTTAACCTGTGCAAGGGAAACTGACCAAAAAAATTTCTTAAAGTGGTACCTTTCCTTTTCCTACGGGAACTGTAAATAACACTTTCCTACTGTAGGAAACACTTATTAGCAACAATAGAGACACTATTATGCTTCTCACAAGAATATTGTCAATTCCAGGTCAGCTTTGATCTGTGTCTTGTATTATTCTTATTTTCATTTTTATTCTCTATTCTGTGCTTTCAAGATCAGTAGTTACACTCTTTTTCTTTTTTTTTTTTTCCATTTGTATCCCTCCAGCTTTTTCTGGGGTCTTAATTAGTAGCTCTACAGTCTGGAGTTAGACTGTAAGGTTATTTTGATGGCAAATCAGGTTATGACAGTAAGAAAGAAATGCTTTGCAAAATCTCAGAATGTCAGTGGCTCATCATATCACTTATGGAACACTTCGAGTCAAGAAATGTACAATGACGTTGTCCAGAAGTAATAGATTTCATTACTTTGTATATGTCGAGTTAAATTTATTGCAAGAACATCACATTCTTCATGGGTGCCAGAAAATGCATATGTTCTAGGAACAGTCCTGTATGGACTATTCATCCAAATATTTGGATTCAAGAAAAGTTCTAACCTGCTGCTACAAAATCTTTTGAAATTTTCACCAAATGGATGTATTTGCTGCCTACACAGAGTATGGCAAGTGATATGATACAGCACACAAGTAGCACACAAATAGTCAATAAACTGAGGCCAGGCTTCTGAATATCTTAATAAAATATTTGAATTATTTTAGTTTGAAGTTAAGAATTTACAACACCACAAGAACATTTTGTTGTGCTTAGCTTCACAGATATGAGCGAAGGCATACCAGTTTGGGGATCCTGAAAAGGGTCTGTGTATGTTTCTGTTTATGCATTATTCAGTTTCCAAAACCCATTTTAGGTGAAAATTAACGCTGAATCGGAAAGCCATTAAAGTGAGGACACCTAGCAATAGGACCTGAGGCTTTCAGCTGACTTCGTCTGAAGAGATACAGGTCTCAGGGTAAAATCAATACATCCTACACGCTCGTCCTGTTCATTTCTGAATTAATCTGTATTCACGTCCACGGACTGCAGCCCATCAGGTGATCATGCTCATCAGGAGGAAGCATCAGCTACTAGCAAGCTTCTTGATGGAGCCCAAAGTGTGATATCATTGTGTCTTGATTTAGACAAGCTCCTTGCTTTGGGTCCCTAGCTAGGAACACGTGAGCTGGCAGCTATGGCTTCAATAAAAAACATAAGTGCACTCACATAGATATCCAACAGCGTCCTTGCTCTAAGAGATCACATTAATCTCCATAAGCTGTCATTACAAAATACAATGCAAAGAGGTCAGGTCCTAGCCCTTGCATTTCATCGACCTCTCGAGCTATGCAAGCAAAAAAAAATTAAATCACATCCTCAGGAGTTTAACATTAACTATAACATTTTCTCTCCCTTGCTTCTTTTAATTTTCATTTGATATGTCTTAAAACAGGAGATAAAGACAAGAGCCACTTTAAAGCCAGTAATTGTTTCTTGATGTTAGGCCCGCTGTCAAATTAGCCTCAAACAGAGAACTTTGATGAGATTTGCCCAACTATTAAGGCTATTAGTTGAAACTTGAAATTGATTTATTTTGCCTGTTACATTAACCTTCTCCTGCACATTTCAGTGGTTTATTACATAGGGCAAAGTAAAGGCAACTTGATATTTAAAAATGTAAAAATGACTGTAAAACACATCTTGTTATAAACCACTTGTTACTGTAATAACAACCTAACAAAGACTTCATAAGGATGTTCAGTGCTAGCAACAAAATGGAATATTTGTAATAGTGTTATAGTAGAAAATGAATTTGATGGCACTGCAGAGAGCAAATGTAATTACTAATAAGCAGGCTTTATTTTGAAAGTTTATGAGATATATGACCTCCAATGCAAAGATATGTGAACTGAAAATAAATGTTCTTTTGACTGTGAGGCAAGGCAGAATGAATTCCATTTGTTTTGCCCATTTATCTAAGGCTATTTTCATTAGATTGATGTATTAATATCAACCAGGAAAGCTCCTAGTCTGAATATGGAGGAATTTCCATAACTAGAGAAGGAAGCTGGTAACCCTGCCATTATTAACAGGGAATTATTTCATTAAAATAGAATGCTAATTTAAATACATAGTGCTTTTGCACAAGAACCTAAGAGCAGAATATGAGAAATAATTCTATACATACTGAAGCTGTAGGTATTTTTCCAGGAAAAAGCACATGCTCTTCACTGGCAGAAAGTGTATCTTGAATTTCAGCACAGGGTCCATATAGCTGCAGTCCTTGTATTTCAGTCAGAAAGATATCTCAGTATAAACATACAAATTCATAATCCAAAATGTATTTATACTCAATTTCTTCCGTGTACAAAAGACATCCCTGAAACGTCAGCTCCTTCATCTTCTGTTTCCACAAACAACATCTCAGAATACCCACTGATCCAATAACATAGGTCAAAAAATAAAGCAGCAGTTTAATTTTTTATTATTAAATGCTGAGAGTCAACTCTTTTTTCTCCTTAAGAAAAATCTCTATGGGGAAATATTGCATGTGAACAAACGTGCTCTAACTTTGGTATCTAGAGGGACAAAAACCCAACTTTGGGAGCCAGGCAGGCCAGACCCACACAGGGGAGGCAGTTCCCTTGTGATGCCAGGTGGACACATGTGCCTCAAGCTTCTCTGTCCTCCGTACCACACACAGGGACCCACATATGCATTCTCAGCCACAGAGGCACCAGCTCCGGCTCCAAGCTCCGGCTGCTTGCGGTGGGGGCAGTTGTCAAAGCAGCTGAAGTGCCTGTCCCTGGGAGCACTGATGAAAAGGGGAACTTGTGGAAAGACCCCTGTACATGAGATTCAGCCCACGAGCTGCCAGCTGGACCATGTTGCTCCATGATATCAGCAACGCAAGAGATAAAATAAAATCGCAAAAGGCATCTTCTACTCCAGCACCAGCCTATTCATGGAGAAGCTGAGTACCAAGAGGCAAAAGAACTCTCTTTGACGAGAAGAGAGTTTTTCTTGTTTTCTCAAGCATCACTCATAGACAGTGTTTCTAGGGTTTCTGAGTATGATGAAGGCTACTGGTACTTACCGTACCATTTGCAATTATAAAATGTCACTACTTGGTATTTTTCCCGTGTTCCCCTTTCCTTGCTGCAGTCTGTGATTAACACTTGATGTTTCAAGAGAATACCCAGCCTGCACTTGCCGTTTTGCTTTCATATTTTTCTCCTTGTTTATCTTGCTGTATTCCTGAAATTGCTTTGCTATTTGGGGACTTAGAAAAATCTGGTTCCATGGTGGCATTTTAAAAACAGCTTAGCTGGGCTTCCTGACACTCTGATGGAGTGAACTCAGACATAATGTGCTTTCCAGTGATTCACTGCAGGTATTTGAGCAGTTATCTTAAAAAAATGAATAAGGTTGTGGGGTTGTGTCCTCCCAGCTGACCTGCCGGCAGGCTTGTGTTGGGAGCACGCGTGCCAGCAAGGCTGTCATTGGGGACCTCATGCAGCTCTTTAAAATAAGCTCTAAGGATACAAACTAATGCTGTAGCACTCTGGGTGTCCTTAGCACACACCTTACACCACCAGTGCTAATAGGTGAGGTTTCCCATTTGTAAGTCTATATCAGGATTCACATGTAAAACACATAAATTAGGGTAAGGAAAGAAGAAAAGGATCCTGTTGACAAGTGCATGGCTTAGAATTGTGTCAGAGCTCGGAAACCAGGAAAAAACAGCATGAATGTTCAGTCACATTTTCAGTCTGCCTTTGACCTTGTTTAACTTTCAATGAACATTTGGAAAACTCATAATGCCATATTTTACTATTATCAATATTCATGTAAAGCAAGTACTAAGTTTTTATGCTCAAATATTTATAGAAGGTGAATTTTATGTTTGTTTTCCATAGATATTAGTATCAGAATCCTGGTTGTTAGCATTAGCACTGCACCATCAAGAAAGAGAACCAGTGCCATGTGCCTTACACAACCAGTCACACTTAAATGATACAGACAATACTCCAAAAAAGATCTGTAAAGCACATGAATCATAGAATAACAGAACAAATCTGCAGAAACAGTCAGCTGTATATAGGCTTTCTGTCGATGGAGAAAAGGATCAAAATTTATTAGCTCCAATTTAAGTGTGAATTATTCAGTCAGCTCTTTTTGCAGACTTGCCTTTCAGCATTATTATTTTTCATGTTAGACTATACTAACTCACTTCATGCAAGTCAGGAAGCATCTGATCTATTGTTTTTATAAATTATTTTATCATGGCAATAGTGCTGAGTTCCCCTATTCTTCCGGTATTAGTAATTAGTTAAGAAACATACTTCTCCTGCAGAGGCAGTAAAGAAAGCCAACTAAGAATGAGAAGACAGGAACATTACTGTCTCCATTTTATTGCAGGTAAAAGAAAACCTTTTAAAAATCAACCATTACCAGGTTCTTAGATAACATAGTGGTAGATCTAAAAACCTAGTCTCCTAATTACTAATCTGGTGCGTGTGTCAGATTCCATTTTCCAACGGAGAGAAGTTTTACAGGATTTTTTTAAGGTCCATTTTATCTTTTCCACAGAAGCTGGAGTTCATCAACAAATAAAATTGCTTATTGAAATCATAGATGGTCAATAAAATTCCTCAAAATGCTACTTTGTGACCTGGAGATCAGACTTCTTAAAACAACTGCCTTCTTTTCCTTCCAGTACCTATGAGGAATATTTGCCCTCACCTCTGCACCAACTCAGTTGCTGTACACCCTGATGGGGTTTTGGAACTCATTTCCAAAGTCACCGAGATG
Organism: Caloenas nicobarica; assembly: GCF_036013445.1. NCBI lineage: Eukaryota > Metazoa > Chordata > Aves > Columbiformes > Columbidae > Caloenas > Caloenas nicobarica. Next base: position 24,067,597 of record NC_088246.1, on the reverse strand, counting down.
TGCAGGCAGGCTCCTTTTTGGACTGCAGCCACATGGCTTTGCAAGCCCTGCTCATTAGACTTACAAAGTCAGAGAAATCCCTGCAAGCAGCTACAGCCAACCCAGTTGAAGCATCAGGCCCATGGGAAGCACTGACTGACCTGCAGCGGCTTCAGAAGAGTGATGCAGAACAGCAAAACCAGTGCCAAACAGGGAAGGAGGAGCTGGAATTTGAGTGGCCAAGTCTGTACCTTTATTCTGATTTGGCCTTCAAAAGCAACTTGGGGAGTAATTTCCATGTTGTCTCTTCAGCAGCTTCATTGCGATTCTGTTAAAAATTCCCCTTTGCAAAATGCCGTTACAAGTTAAAAACCATTATTGCATGATAGTCTTGGCACATTCACCTTTTCTCAGCTAGATGATTATGATTTTGGACAGTATTTCCCACAAGATGTTTCTTGCTCCACATTTTTACTATCCCCAAATCATGTTCAATTTAGACTCTTCAAAAAAAAGGGTTATTTTTAAGTCTTAACTCTCCACTGATAGAAAATCTTCCATATTCAATGCAAGATCTTAAAATCTTCTGATACAGCCTTGTAGACCTTTTATTGCTAAGACCATTTTTGTTAAGATTCAGGAAGAGGCAGTGACTGGCCCCCTGGATCTGTTTGACTTTTACATTATGGGACAGCACTTCTAACCACAGAGGAGAGTTATTTTAGTAGCAGATCAGAATCTCAATTTACAAAGACTGTGCTGCAGTCAAATGCCTTCTCACACCGGTGAATTCTGTTTTGTTTGCATAGTGCTTATTTTTAGCTGTTGTCATTGAAGTTATTACTACAGACAACATAGGTCCGAAATGTCCCTTGCACTTACGTAAAAAATAAAGGTTCCCCGGGATTCCCTGCATTAGGATTTTGGCTTTTTTTTTTTTTTTTTTCTCCAGGCATAAGTGCCTTCCCAATCAGTCATCTGAAATTAGCCCTGCTAATATCAGATGTTTGTAAAAGTCATGCTTCTCATTATAAACTTTTACAATCCCTACATCTTTGTGAATTCCATCTTTTTAAGAAAGGGTTTTTTTATATCTCATTTGGGAGTTCATTTTATTTTAATGCACTTCACATTTCTCAAATAAGCTTCCTAATTTCCACCCATAATGAGTATATTATCCAAGTAAGAGATCACTCTACTTAAAACAGTTATTATGCAGTCTGCTGAAATGCAGAAATATTGCTAGCCATTGTTGAAAGCTGAGAAGAGCAGAAATGGGGGGTGTTAAATATATGTAGATTCATTCAAATATAAAGCATTAAACAGTCACTGAGCAAATTGGCCACTATTCAACAAATACTTTATTTATCTGCAATTAAATGAAGTTAGAATTAATCATTTTTCCATTGTGTCTGCAAACACATTTAGAGTGCTATAGATGGAAGGGACCTAAGGAGGTCACCTGGCCTACGTCCCATCTCAAGGCAGGATCAGCCACACTTACATCAGTCCAGTCCAGCCTGATAACATGTTACTAAAGACTGCCAGTGATGGAGACCTCATCACTTCCCCATCTTCCAAAAACACTTTATCTTTACCATTATAAGGATTTTCCTAGTATTTAACCCTGGCCATAGTTGGATTTCAGGGCATTTGTTCTTATCTATCCGTCATCAATATGGGCACCATATTATCCCTTGCCATGATTATGGAAGCTTTTTCTGTAGCTGTTTTTATGGGCTTTAACATGTCCCTTCTCTATTTTAGGCTAAAGTCCCATTCTTTCCATCTTTCTTCCCAAGTCATGTTTTCAATTTCTCTGGGATGGAAAGAGTCTGTCTTATGTTTCACAGATTACATTTCTGTCTCTACAGCACAAAAACTTCCTATTACATGACAAACTTTAGGGTTGTGTGAAACAAACAGAAGGGGTTTTTTTCCAGTATTTTGTTTAATGGGCAGTTTCCCAAATGATCCTTGCATCTGTGCCCATGTAAAGGTTGGACTCAGCACGTTCTCTGCATGCTTTAGAAAATGTTGACCCTTCATTTAAAAATGAGCAGCTCAGCTTACCACAACACTTCTACAAAAACAGAAGCAGTGGCTGGGGCAGCGCCAGTGTGGTGGCTGTACCAGCCGCCCAGCTTGCAGGGTGGAAGGGCGAAATGAAGCTGCTGGGCATGGCTGGAAGCAACACTGACTGACATGTAGGGCTGTGATCTCCTGTAAATGTGCTGTACAGGGCAAGATATATGCCATTTCCACCCAGGCTTACCAGGACAATGCTAATCAAACCTCTCAGCATCCCCTTCCCTTTCCCCCCTGAGCATCATTTTACTCCTCCCGCACACAGCCCTGAGGAGCTGTGGCTGCTGTGGCTGATTGTGACCAGCAGGGCACAGAGGCCCCTGGTCCTTGCACCGCGACCCTCCGCAGAGCTGCTGCCAGCCCTGCCAGCTCAGGGGAAAGTTCACCCTTCACTTCCAGTCCCTTCCCTGTGCCTTCGCCTGTGGCCACATGGTGCAATTTTTTTCCTGTTTGTTTTTCCTCTGCAATCTTTTTAGGACTCCAGTGCTAAGCAGTGCTTGCTTTTAGTCACAAAATGCATTAGTGGCTCTGTACGGATCATAGTGGAAAGGATTTTGTAGCAAATGACAATCATAAGGGAGGCATAAGGAATTATTTTTGGGAAATAACTGTCATAAGGGAGTCACTTGTGCTATCATTCAAGTGTTTTTAGTATCCAAGAGCAGGCAACGTGAGGTAAAAGCTTTCTGTGCATTGGAAGCAGTACTATAAGGAAGAGAAACAGCTACTGGATATATTAAGGCAGGTTATCTATCCTTCTGTCACTGTGTACTAACTACTGTGTTATAAATGCTGATTAATGCAGTCAGTTCACATGAAGATTGATCTGCTCCATCGCTTAAGTCTTTGAGAGGACCATATAGAACATGTGAGTTTACTTCCTACCTACAACAGGTGCTGTAAGATGTGTGTTGCCAGCTCTACCAAAATACACAGAAAGCCTTGTGAGGGGGCAAATGTTGGGGAGAAGGACTGCCTGCTGCCAAAGGCTGCTTCTGCTGAAACACTCCAAATGCAAGATCAGTGCTGCAAATACCACGTGCACCCGGATTTCCCACTCCTGCTATATTCCCAGAGCTTTAGAAGTACTCAAACCTGCTCCCCGGTTGTTTTAAAGCAAGGTTTGAATGTGCTGTGGTGCTTGGATGAAGTAACTGATTTTACAGGGCAGGCAGAGCTGCAGAGCTCTCTGCAAAGACAGAGCCACCCATGCACTGAGGCTCATAGAGTGCTGGGGTCTGAGCTCACAGCTGGGCTGTGAGATGGTGAGGGACATTTCTACGTCGCTGGCGTGGGACCAGCCTTCAGACAGCCCTCCTCTGCGGCACTGGAGTGTGGTGGGGAGAGCTCAAGCTTTTATCAAAGGGGACAGGTGTTGTTTTGAAGATAAATGGCTTTGAGGAGAAGGACTCTTCTTTGCAGTCAGCAGATATTTAGTGCTACTCTATAAGCTGAAATGCTACTTCCTTCCACGGGGTACATTTTAAAGCAAAATGTAAAAACAGTTTCCTCCTGAAAAAGGTGCCTGTTTGGTATTCCCTAAGCAACTGTGAAGTCCCCCTTCACAGGAGATGTTGCTCAGAAAGATTTATGAAATGTGGCAGGGCAACATCAAGGCCTAAGAAACATTAATTTAAAATGCCTTCCCCCTTCGTCCTCCTGTGTAAATTGCTGAGCAATCATGATTTCTTCTTACCTTCTGCTCTCAGTGATACAGCTCATGTCATGCCAGGATCACAGTTCCATGACATTAATTATACACAACCAAGACACACTTTTTATTTTGTGCCCAAAATGGAAAATAGTGCAAAGGAGCACAGGAGACACTAGCTGTGCTTAGGGAATTTCATTTCAGCTCTGTACTTTAGAAGAAAAAATACCCTATGACTTGAGAGATCTTTCATTTTGAAAGCAGTAAAGGGGTCACTGCTACATTCAGAGCTGCTTACAGTGGAGTGCCTTAAAATATAGAAGAAAAGTAATATCAGGAGAAAATTTCTCAACCCTGCTTACTTTTATGTAACTGAAGGTAGATGACATGGCCCAGATAACAATCTGACCCTAATCTTACCCCCTAGATGCAACAAAACTGAACCATATAACTCAGATGTAGGAGACCCAGAGCATCAGGTCAGCATCTGTCTCTTCCTAGGGCAGGACTGTGGCATCTAGCACACCCTGCAGTGTGAACAACTTATATCATTTTAACTACAAATTCACATTGTCAGGCTTTACCCATACATCGACAGCAGCAAAAATTATCATAATGCATTACCCTAAGTTAAATGTTTTGTACAGAAAGAGACGTTTACTGGCTCAGATTCAGCTGCTCACCCAGAGCAGCATGGAAGTGGTGTGGAGAGCAGCTGAGCAGGCACCGCAGGCACAGGGCCATATTGGTGCTCGCTCCCTCCCGTAATGCCCTCTCCAGCCCGAGAGCAGCAGCTCCTGAGCAGTCTTCGTTGGCTCCGCATTGAAACAGTTTTTGAGATCTAGTGTGGCCCCTGAGACAGCTTTGCCTAGGATACAGCTTACAAGGACATACTGGTACTCATCCAAATCTCTCAAGGATACTAGGTGGGGGAGAGCCCCCAGCACAGCTGAGAGGAGCACCTTAAACCTCTGCCACCACAAAGCAGCTACACCTCATCTGCAGCCCCCCGGGCTCACACGGAGACCAGCGCCAGTGAGGTCCCACCGCTCCCACAGAGACCAGCGCCAGTGAGGTCCTGCTGCTCCCACAGAAGCAACAGGAACCAGCAGAAATAAAACAGTAACCTGGGATGTTCTCAGAGAACAGGCCACAGCTCATGCAGGCTGGCAGATCCTCAAGCACATACATTTCTCTGATCATGGTTCTCTGCGTCTCCATGCTGGGGAGCTACACAGAGCTGCGTATAGTTCTGCAGCATCTTTCACTCTGCAAGTGGTACAAGTGGAGAATGAAGTATATTTCATTCAGCAGCCATGGCCATCTAGGTAACACCACATGACTTTCGTCCTGAACTCCTCTTTTGGTCCTGCCAACAAGTATCTCAGGCTACTCTGTCTGTCAAACGAAGGGTGCTGCTTGCAAACAGATGATTTGTAGATAAGATTTAGAAAAATAAAAAGAAATTATGGACTTCTTAGGTTTCTGCAAATCTGTTTGGACTGTTGTGAAGAAATACTGGTGACTGACAACCACCTTTCATATAAATATTTTCCAATTAGTTTTACATTATTTATGGATCCTCTAAAACTTTTGCCTTCCTTGAACACTGTGAGCTTAATGAAACTCCTTTGTGACTGAGTTATGAATTCAGGTTTAACATGGCATTTTATGAATCTGACATTTCCACACACATGAAATCCCGGGCACTGACGATACAGTGATCTATAGGTGATCCGTATTCTATTAAAAAAATATGAAGAAGGACTATAAAGGCATATAAAGGGGTCACACATAGCCAGGACCTGATATATCAAAATATCTTTTGAAATTCCTTTAGACATTTAAGTAGTCTTTGTGGAAAAAATAGAGAAAGAATAGACCATTCTTATAGACAATTCATAAGAATTGGTCACAAGTTTTGGTTTTTAGGGGTTTTTTCCCACCTCACTATTGCATGTCCCTTTAATTATTTCTGCTAGAAAAACAAAACAAAACAAAACTTCTTTTTTTCCCCAGAAAAAAAATGAGATATTTTTCCTTGGAAAAATTGTTGTGAGACTCCTAGGTGCATGCCCAAAAGTCCCGTGCACACTTTTGCCAGACAGCTCAGCCATCACCAACTCAGTCTGTGACTGATGTCTCCACTTCCCTGTAACAGCCTGTGCAGGAGCTCAGGGGAAGAGCATGAGGGCACCCAGGACAGAAGCACAGGAGGAGGAGGAGGTACATCCCACAGGCAGCGAAGGGGGACCCAGCCTGGGACCAGGACAAAACAAGTGGTGCGACCTTCCCCTGTCCTCAGCTGAGGCAGCAGATCCCAGGCATAACTCAGGCCTGGAGAAGCAACTGTCCTAAAGAAGAGCAATTATTTATGGTAGATAAAAGATTTTACTGCAGAGCATTCAACCGTAGCTTTTGTACCTGTACCTGCATACTTTATCTCTCAACAAGGCAATATTTAAGAATCCTTCAACTTTTCAAGAGTAATCAGTTATTCTCTGCAATCACACAAGACTAACGAAGTTCAATATCTAATGAAAACAACAAATGCTACAGTGGTGTTATGCCAGTCTATCTATGTTAAGCTGTTACTGCATCCTTTATTACTTGTTTATATTTAATAGTTATTTAACAGTCACTCATATTCTTTCTTGTTATAATGCACTTGGTAAAATTGTCCATTTCTGGGGAAAAAAAATTAAAAGAGCATATATACCATTTACCATCTCACACACACCCTTAGTCACTGAATGTTTAATGAACCAAAGAATGTCAAACCAGGCATTAAATTTTGCAGTTGCTCAACTAGCACTTGTTTGTTCTGCTGTATATTTTCCATACTCAAAGTAGCCCTCACCAGCTCTCTTGCCTTGCTGCTCATGCTTGGGCACTCCTAATGCAACAAGTCAGGACCATTCAGACTGCCACTGATCACACTAAAGAATGACATTTAGGCTGCTTTGAAGAAAAACAACTAGCTGTTCTTCAGCTTTGACTAGACCTATTCCTATGGAATATAAAACAGGAACATTAAGTAGTAAACCAAAGAGAAGACTCACTGACTACTGAAGAACACCTGCTTTACAACGTTCCTCGGGCTGACTATTGCTCTGTTGGGGATACTATGTAGTCTGATGCATCCTGGAAAATTCAAAAAGTCCATGGAACAACTTTATAGAGCTCACGCAAAAGACAAGTGCAGAGCAGAACCAAAAAATTACAAAGATTTTGTGGTGTTTTGAGCATGCAGAATAAATTAATAGATCTGAATGCAAAAGAAGTAGCCACAGTAATTTGTTACCTGCTCTGTTTGCATAACCCTATGCACAAGGCATAACATTGTAATAATAGATAATCTCTCCAGTTCCTCCATGATTCCTACTTAAAGCTGAACACTTGCAATTACATTTCTTTGTATTGGGAGCATATCTTTAGTGGGAAATTTAGCGCTTCTCTGAAGAAACTGCACCAGTAATTATCTTTGTTCTTTAAAAGAGTTAAAAATATGTATTGGAAATTTGAATTTCACTAGCTACAGCTTCCAGGCATTGGTTTATTTTGTGCTCTTTGGTAATTAAAAAGCCTTCAATTGTCCATTGAAACAGTGAATCTACCTCTGTGCGTACGTTTGTGTGGCAGAAAAAGAGAGTTTTGTCTTCAAACCAAGATAATTTTGTTCTTTAACAAAACATAGGTTGTATAGAAAAGCAGAAAGCTATTACACTCAGAGCATTTCTCCAAGATTCCCTTCATAAATAATTGGTAACCTATTACAATTGGTTTTCATGGACTCATTACAGTATTATTATGAAACCTTTTTTGGTGTATGTATTGTCAAAGAGAGATGACACATATAATGCCATTTTCTATGTCATTTTTCTCATGACAATATAGAACAAAGACACTCCTAACTGGGGTAGGACTCCTGAAAACATTCTCCCCTCATCATCCTATCATGAGACACTGGCTTATTGTAACTAAAGAGCATATTATCATAGGTAAACCTATTGCAATACTGTTAACTCACAGATTTATTTCATACAAATATGTGAAATGTTTATTAATGCATAAAACTGACTATTTTTGCTTTGGTGTCAAGGTGCGATATCAAATACACACTTCAAAAAAGAAGCATGCAAATCACAGTCATTAGTGTTTTAATCTTTTGCAGCCAAGTTTTGCAAAAAAATAAATCTCGTTAATGTGTTGAGGCAATAGGAAGCTAAGTTATACATGCTGTCTCCAAAACAGATTAGTTACTGAATAACATTAGAAAAGAGATACAAATGCATGATGCTTAGTGCCTGCTAAAAATAGTCTATAGAAACTCACTGTTCATTTTTTTGTACACATTGTATTTTTTGTACATTCGCGTCTTGCAGAATGTAACTTAGTGTACCGTATTTTTAACCTCCTCAGAAATTAAATTCAAGGTTGTGATTTCCAATTATCTTTGCCATGTCTAATTAAGTAAAGCAAATTCCCAAATCTGTTGCCTTTTTCATGAAAACTATCACTGCTTTCAAAACCAGCCTTAAAGCCATGACAGCAGCTCACACCACAGGGCAGAGCAGACGAAAGCTGTTCATGACCCGACCACTTCCCACCCCCACGTGGCCAGAGAGTGGCCGAGGGCAGGTGGCACAGGGGTGCTTTGGTGGCCAGGGTCCCCAGGGCCACTGCAGTGCTCAGAAAGTGACCCTGAGTGAGGAAAGGGCAGTTTTCCCTATGCCCTGGCTTCCAGAGCACCTGCATATTTTTAGCAGGTTCAGTCTTCTCAATATCGTGAAGGCAGATGTTGCTCCCCATTTCTAAGACTCCTCACAGGTCTAGGAATGCAGTAACTTCAGCTGCAAGTGAGGGAAGTCTTGAAGGAAAGCACTACTTCAAGGTGATGGTTTTGACTTCGATCTCACACATCTTCTCCCCAGAGTCTGGATAAAACAATTAAATTTGCTTTTTATCCCGCAACAAGCAGGTGAGCGCTTGGGAGTTTGGGAGCTCTCCCAGGCACATGCGTGGAGGGGGCTGCTCCCTGGCACCCATGAGCAGCACCTGGCTCTGCTCCACGCCACCAGACCCAACCAGCTGAGTGTTAGCAGCGACACAGCACACGCTGGTTGGTGACAAACAAATGCTGTCCCAGAGTTAGCTCCCAACCAACAGCCACCAAGAGGGGGAGTCGAATCGTCTCTGTCATTGCAGCCTCCTTCTGCAACATCAATCTGCATTCACTTCTGTAATGCACTTAGGCTGTAATTAAAACTAAATCTCTAAACTGGCAAATTCAGCTATACGTTCTGATGTTTTTGGAGTTAATAAGCTGAAAACCATTTCTACAGAATGTGCAGTGTACAGACTCAGTTGTCAGGGGTGACCACAGTCCTCAAAATATAAGAGCAAAGAACAAATAAAACCCTCTTTTAGGAATATCTGCTGCTTTTCCTTCTTCCAGCTGAAACTAGAGGCTTTGCTTCATGATACATTTGGCATCATGGCTGGAGTGCTGCGGGGTGTGCCACAAAGCACAGCCGGCTTGTCCACTTCATCCCATGTGGCAAGCATGAATGAGCCACAGCAACTGTCAGCAGTTAACAGAAAATAAGGTGTCTACCTGCTTGCTCCATACTGTGGACTCATTAGCTACTAGTTGTTGCACAGGCTGAGTTTGATGTCTTAATTTTAGCATGTAGATTTTAAATAGACATGATTACAGTAGACATGGGAGGTACTTGTGACTGATGCTCTACTTCAGCCTTCAGATTTGGAGACAGAGAGTTTTTAAGCAGAGGATTTTCCAGCTGAGCAGAATGGTTTCATGCTCAAACATAAAACCAGGGGCTAAAAACGTGGAAACGAAACTTAGCTGTGACAGTGCACCTCTATGGCTAAGCAAATCAGTTCAGTACACTCCTCTTTCTAGGAATCTCAATTACCTGTCCCTCCTCTGTATATGAAACAAAGCCATATACCCAGAGCTTCTAGATTACATAGAAGATGTCTTTGAGAGCACAGAGGACAATATTGAGATTTCTGATTTGTTGTTTTCCCAAATTACCTGGTTGACCACAGTGACAATATACATAGCAGCAGCCACACTGCTGCAGGGACAGACGGCTCTCAGCTGCTTTGTAAGCCTGTGCCTTTGCAGGACAGTAACTCTGATTTGGGGCAGCATCTGCTGACATGATCAGGAAGTGTTGAACTACATATGCACTTCTGTTACACCCAGTATGGATATTTTTCCAAGGGAGTCTGCAGCAGCCCAAACCCAGATACCCTGCATCATTCTCAAGCTGCTAGATCAGCAGTGCTCTCTGTAGGGAAAAGTACTGGGAGAAGGCTATGAGTGAATCACAGAATCACAGAATCACAGAATGTTAGGGATTGGAAGGGACCTCGAAAGATCTTCTAGTCCAATCCCCCTGCCAGAGCAGGAACACCCAGATGAGGTTACACAGGAAGGTGTCCAGGCGGGTTTTGAATGTCTCCAGAGAAGGAGAATCCACAACCCCCCTGGGCAGCCTGTTCCAGTGTTCTGTCACCCTCACTGAGAAGAAGTTTCTTCTCAAATTTAAGTGGAACCTCTTGTGTTCCAGTTGAACCCATTACCCCTTGTCCTATCATTGGTTGTCACCGAGAAGAGCCTGGCTTCATCCTCGTGACACCCACTCTTTATATATTTATAAACATTAATGAGGTCACCCCTCAGTCTCCTCTTCTCCAAGCTAAAGAGACCCAGCTCCCTCAGCCTTTCCTCATAAGGGAGATGCTCCACTCCCTTAATCATCTTTGTGGCCCTGCGCTGGACTCTCTCCAGCAGTTCCCTGTCCTTCTTGAACTGACAGGCCCAGAACTGGACACAATATTCCAGATAAGGTCTCACCAGGGCAGAGTAGAGAGGAAGGAGAACCTCTCTGGACCTACTAACCACTCCCCTTCTAATACACCCCAGGATGCCATTGGCCTTCTTGGCCACAAGGGCACAGTGCTGGCTCATGGTCATCCTGCTGCCCACCAGGACCCCCAGGTCCCTTTCCCCTACACTGCTCTCTAATAGGTCATTCCCCAACCTATACTGGAACCTGGGGTTGTTCCTGCCCAGATGTAAGACTCTACATTTTCCCTTGTTATATTTCATTAAATTTTTCCCCACCCAACTCTCCAGCCTGCCCAGGTCTCGCCGGATGGCAGCACAGCCCTCTGGTGTGTCAGCCACTCCTCCCAGCTTGGTGTCATCAGCAAACTTGCTGACAGTGCACTCTATTCCCTCATCCAAGTCATTGATGAATATATTGAATAATACTGGTCCCAGTACTGACCCTTGAGGCACTCCACTAGATACAGGCCTCCAACCAGACTCCGCCCCATTGACCATGACTCTCTGGCTTCTTTCCTTCAGCCAGTTTGCAGTCCACCTCACTACCCGATCGTCCAGTCCACACTTCTTCAGTTTAGCCGTGAGGATGCTGTGGGAGACGGTGTCAAATGCTTTACTGAAGTCAAGGCAGACCACATCCACCGCTCTGCCTTCATCAGTCCACCTTGTTATGTCCTCATAAAAGGCTATGAGGTTGGTTAAGCATGACTTCCCCTTGGTGAAGCCATGTTGACTGCCCCTGATGACTCTCTTATCCTTGATATGTCTTAAGATGGCACCAAGGATAAGGTGTTCCATCACTTTCCCAGGGATGGAGGTGCAGCTGACCTGTCTATAGTTACCCAGTTCCTCCTTCTTGCCCTTTTTGAAGACCGGAGTGACATTTGCTTTCCTCCAGTCCTCAGGCACCTCTCCCGTTTCCCAAGACTTGGCAAAGATGATGGAGAGCGGTCCAGCAATGACTTCAGCCAGCTCCCTCAGCACCCGCGTGTGCATCCCATCTGGACCCATGGATTTATGGATGTCCAGATTGCTTAACTGGTCCCTAACCGAGTCCTCATCAACTAAGGCAAACTCCTCCATTGCCCTGCCTTCCTCTGGGGCCTCAGGGGTACGGGGCTCCTCAGGACAGCCTCCGGCAGAGTAGACAGAGACAAAGAAGGCATTCAGTAACTCTGCCTTCTCTGTATCTTCTGTCACCAGGGCACCCACCCCATTCATCAGTGGGCCTACATTGCCTCTAGTGTTAGTTTTATCTGCCATGTATTTGAAGAAGCTCTTTCTGTTGTCCGTGACCCCTCTCACCAGGTTTAACTCTGAGGCCTTAGCTTTCCTAGTTGCCTCCCTACATCCTCTGACAACAGCCTTATATTCTTCCCAAGTGGCCAGCCCCTCCTTCCATGATTTGTAAACCCTCCTCTCCCACTTGAGTTTGCCCAGCAGTTCCTTGTTTAACCACACAAGTCTCCTGGCTCCCTTCCTTGACTTCCTACGCGTCGGGATGCACTGATCTTGAGCTTAGTAGAAGCAGTCCCTGAATGCTAACCAACTATCTTGGGCCCCTTTACCTTCAAGCAGCCTTGCCCATGGGATTTCCTCCAGCAATTGTTTGAACAGGCCAAAGTTGGCCCTGCTGAAGTCCAGGGTTGCAATTCTGCTCGGTATTCTGCTCCCACCACAGGAGATTCTGAACTCCACCATCTCATGGTCGCTGCAACCAAGGCAGCCCCCCACCTTTACTGCTTCAACCAGACCCTCCTTGTTAGCGAGGACGAGATCCAGCAGCGCACCTCTCCTAGTCGGCTCCTCCACCATTTGCATCAGAAAGTTATTGTCAACGCACTGGAGGAACCTCCTAGACTGAGGCTGGCTGGCTGAGTAGTCCTTCCAGCAAACATCAGGGTAGTTAAAATCCCCCGTAACAACCAGAGCCTGTGAAGTTATTGCAGAGAGGTTGCCAGAAAGACTATCACCTTCTACCAGAAATATCAGCTCCAGAGCAGCACATTCATTCTCCTCCTGACACCTGCCATGCATTTGTAAAAGGCGTGTTCTATTTCAGGAGACAGCAAAGAGGAACAAGTCGGGGAACACCTGCCAGTACTTTCCACCTGTGAGATTTCCACACTTGGCAGCTGCTGTCAGTCCTTCACAACCACTTCTTCCCGATGTAGTTGCAAAGGCCCCTGAACCACAATCTGGAGGACAGCCAGGTTGTTGAAGGAAAGTCCCTCTGTACAAGACATGAACTGTAAGAGATGAACTATAATAGATGAATTACTTTGTTAGCTTGAAAAGTAGTTTCAATGAAGTTCCATCTGACTTATTGTTCAGGCAGATATTAAAGATCTAACAAATTATCAACATTTACATTAATTGGTATTTATACTGCAGTTAAATGCAGATGGCAAGCACCTGCAGGCTGGTTTCCTTATCTACATTTGCCATTCCACTATTGCTGTGTAAAACATTGCTTACGAACGGCTGAAGAAATAAAACATTGAAAAAGTGTCCTCTGAATATGATGTAGTTACTGAACAAGTTGATTTTGACAAGGACAACACCAATACATTTTAAGAAAGATCCTGCACAATTTCACCTAAGAGCAGCCAGAGAAATAAGACTGTACTCAGCAAAAACAAAGTCTTGTAAAGTGCATAAAGGGTACCTGTGCAGATTTTGCTGGCAACTACTTATGCAATAAAAACCCCATTACTCCAACTGGCACAAACTGGGAGCAGCAGCACTCCCCAAGCGTGCAGCACAAGGGGAACCAGGTAATCAACCAGGTAATCAACCAGGTAATCCTGGGTGAGCTTTGAGTCAGGATCCGGAGTCACGCTCCAGCCCCGTGAGAAGTCGTGGGCTTGCTGAAAGAACAATCACAGAAAACTCAGAAGCCTGGAGCAGGAAGAAAGTCAGAGGAGATGATTAAAATAACTGGTCGTGTCTTGTTGCAGAACGAGTTTGGGCAGCCCTGTGCTGCATCTGCAGCTGAAGTGCAGCAACAGCAACAAGTTCCCACTGCATCAATCCCTGGCTTTTCATCCCTCTTTCTGTCTCAAATGCATGACAATACTAACTATTATCAGCTAGATGAAAGTTTATCTTCACTAGCAGAATAGATATTTTATGCTCATCAATCTAAATAACTACATATCTAAAGAATTTGGTCATCCACGGTATCCAAAAGCAGCTGAGTTATTTCCCATATTGCTAGGTGAAACATGTTGCTATCCTCCACAACTCTTTATCACCTTTGCAACAGCTTCTGATAAATTAGTTGCGGTACAAAGGCATAACATAAATATCTCATCTTGGAATGCTTGAACTGCAAAAACCTGGTTGTAAATCCACCCATACGTGGTAAGCAGTCCCTCAAAATTTGCTGTTAAAGCCAAGTAGGTAGCTAGCGCAGGTCATATAATGAGTTGAGGATAAGTGTTCCTAAGAGCCAGATCATTGCTGATGACTGCCGAGTGTTCCCGATGATTTTAATCCCCTTTGCCACTCACAGGGGTGCTACTTCTCTGATCCTCCCCTTCCTTCCAGCCTTCCCCAAAGCTCACTTCTCTGCTGGCTCATATGAAGGAGAAGATGGGAAAACAGGCAGGTTTGAGGAGATAGGTAAGACACAACAGCCATCAAAACCTGTCTACTTCTCATGGGGCATCTGCCAGATTTTTATCTTCTCCCAAATTTCTGGCCTTCCTCAGTGATTTGTTACCCTTAAATCCTCTGTCAGGTTTGATTCAAAGTCCACAGTCCTCCAAAGCTTATTTTGTAATACATTTATGACATTTCTGGAATGGTTAAAGTTATACAGCAAAAAGTTGTATAATTCAGGGTTGATTTTTGTGTGTTCTTTTTGTTAGAAGTTAAAAGAAATTAAAAGCTTCTTTCAGCAACACAGAGAAAGTATTTTGATTTCCCTTTTTCATTTCTAAGCTCATACTCACATACTATTTTGGAATTACTGTTATTAGAAGAGTGGCTGGCACCCCTCACTGAGCTCAGAGCCTCATTTATTGCTATTAGCCCAGCAAAGGTATATTGAAAAGTGTTGCACCTGTGGCATTCATCAAATGCAATTTGCCCATCTTAGAGCTTTATTCTTTTCCTACTAATGCTCTGAGTAACCGATTTTTCCCACAATTTTCTCTGAATCACTAATTATTACATTCGATTTCCATTAATATGAGCAGCCAATATTATTTGAAACAGTCTGTCAAGAGGGCAGACCGTCTAATTTCGTATGGCTCATATTTGTATGTGTTTCACAAATATAGGTGTAAGTAATTGTAGTTAATTACTGTTTAGTGCCAAGTACGAGCCAGACTAAGCTTCCATCTCTAAATACATATCTATAATCCATAGATATGTATGGGTTTCCCTGCAAGGACCCATCACAAAGCATTTAAGCACCTGCCTTGAAGCTTGGTCCTTTCCTAGCTAAAGCCTAAATCTGCATGTTTTTCCAGACATAGTTTCTAGATGCTAATACGATGTGAATAATGTCAAAGTGGAATGCTGAGAAACTGGTGGCAAAACCACCCTTTCTGACTGAAAATGTAATCTGAGTTCAGTGGAAACCCTCCTGCAAGCTGGTTTCCTCTGTTCCCTCTGCCTCAGATCCCACCATACCCACTGCACTGAAGCTGTTTTCCCACTCCCAGGAAACATCCATCAGTAATCTGACTAGCAAATAAAGAAGCTATTTGCATCACTAACCCCAGTAGTATGACGAGATCTAAAAGACATCAAAAATAACAAAATATCCAAAAGCTCTTGTGCTTTTAGGTGCAGGCAACAATGCAAACAGTGTCCTTGGGAGCACCAGTTTGATGAGAATGAGTTCCGTAGATCAGAGCAATTTATCCTCATCATTCTGAGCTGATGGAAAATCATAGGTGTGAGTATTTCAACCAAGCATGTTTTTCATTAGAAGTATCAGAATAAAAATCACAGAAGTTTCATATTGGAAAAGCTGCCTTCATGTAATCAAGAGATTTAGTTTAGCTGCCTGATGATTCTGGTGTGGGCCAGCACAATGACTTCTGCAAGGACCAGCCACAGCAGCTCCACAAGTGAGAGCCAGTGACACGGGATGGGGTGGGGTGGGATGGGATGGGATGGCCAAGAGTCCCACCTGCAGGTAAGACTACAGAGGTGGTACAGCATAAAAATACCTTGGTTTTCCCAGGGCAGTCATTTCTAAACTGAGAAATTTCACATGATAATTTTCAGTTTGGGGATGAAAATAATGGGGATTTTTTTTTTTCCTTTTTTCCACACAACATTCAGCATTGTCAAAAGAAAATTAATTCCTAGAGTAGGGACAGGCATTAGCCTGGAGGTGGTGATTTCCACAAGAAATAGCCTGATCACATTTCCTGTCCTTATCTACCTAAAAGCATAAGGATCCCAAGGACCTTGTATGCTTCTAAAAGCTGTATGAAAATGGAAATAAAAAATACACTTGCATTTTGGTCATTCTATGTCCTCAGGCAATCTTTTCCTATGGAAGCAATGACTGTTGTACTGTGGAAGGAGAGGCAGACATCAGGGAAAACCCATTACTTTTCTCATCAATCATATTACAATACTAGGAATTAAGAAATCCTTTATTTGTCATTATATTTCCATTACCAAATACTGATACAAATTATTTGCTTTGATCTCCTTGGGCAGGCCAGAGATACCATATTGGTTTTTAAATTAAAATATTTTCCCCATTCTGAACTACATATAGTATGATACACAAAAAAAAAAAAAATCTTAATTGAAGTGTGAAGTGTAAGGTGCAATAAGAAAGTGTGTTATTAGGAATAAAATAGTAAGTAATTTATCTGGTGACCTGTTTCTCAAATGGATTTTTCTTTTTACGAAACCTACACACTATCAGTGATTAAATTCAGGTTAATAAAAGCATTGTCTACTCATTCTTTGCTGACGAGGTTTGATTGATGTTCTGAGAGATGCAATTCACCATCTGAATTTTCTGCCCAGGATTGTATTGCCAATAGGTCTCTCTAGCAGGAGGCATAGTTTTTGTTTGTTTCCCCCAAAGCTGTTTAGAATTATAAACATATGGTGTAAACATATAACAATATTATGTCAACCCAAAGCAGAATGTGAGTTTGTAACAGAATCTTCTCTAAAATAAATGAAACCATCTCTATGATTTCAGTCTGTCTACTGGCCTGACATTTTTAAGAAGCTTTTGGACTTGCCTTTTTCTTTTATAAATGAGATCCAGTGAATAGAAAGGTAATATATGCCAGTTTCCCCACACAGACATTGTCACACTGCCAAATGCAGCCCAATGCAAAGTAAACTGACTTCCATGGAAAATCACCCACACAAAACAGAATTATGTTTGTTCTACTTTTCTTTAAAAGGCCATACAATCCTTCTGTTTAATTTGAGAAGACAGGAATAACTTCGCAGCATAACTCACGTAATAAAGAAAGCAGCTCCAGTTGGGAGTTCATATTGTACATGCAGCTAACAGAATAAAGGGAGCTCACTTACTAAGAAAGAAAATGCAGGCTAGATCTGGCCGATGTAGTGGCTCAGCAGACTGTAGCGTAGACTCTACTGAATTATAAATGTCACGGTTGACTTCCCAAGCCACTGACCAGATTTGGGAAGTAAAGCAGTGGCTACCACTGGCAGAACTGCACTATCTATCAGTGCATCCTGCCCCAAAGTGAAAACATCTGTTAATTAACACACGCTGCATTCTTCCCTCAGGTACCTCTGTAGTTTGGGAGTTGAGCACATATGATTGAAGGCAGAATACAAATAGAAAACAAAATATCTTCTAAATTGTAATAATTACTATACATTACAATTAAAATTGTTGTGAATTTGCTCATATATCACAACCAGTCTGAACTCCACGGTTGCTGCACAGGCTGAATTCTTGTCAAGAGCGAAGGCTACGGCATGCAGCACTGCTGTAGCAGGGATACGCTTTGCTAAGGCTGGGTCCTTCTTCAGGTCCACTTCACTCAGCACCTAATATTCTGTGCTGGGGACAGTGCTGAGACACCAGTCAGTATTTCTCTGCATATTTGTCATCAGCTCCTTAACCCCTTTTGGCATGAAGCAAATCGGACAGCTTTAGGCATTTATCAGGGAGTCGAGATACAAAGATGGACTGA
Organism: Caloenas nicobarica; assembly: GCF_036013445.1. Taxonomy (NCBI): domain Eukaryota; kingdom Metazoa; phylum Chordata; class Aves; order Columbiformes; family Columbidae; genus Caloenas; species Caloenas nicobarica. The sequence goes on along the minus strand of NC_088246.1, from coordinate 24,049,827 downwards.
CAGCAGATCTACTTTACATCTGGTGGTGACATGTGGCATTCTCAGTGAATGACAGAAAAAAGTCTCCTCCTTATTTGAAAAATAACCAACAATGACCTAAACCAAAATATTGATGCTTTAAAGTGCATCCATGTTTCCTGGCTTTTTATTAAAAAGCCCTAAACTGAAATGAATTGTCCAGAAAGAAAATACGTAATAAATTTCACTCAACTCACAATAATGTCTTTCTTCCAAGCACTTTGGAAGTGTCTGTTGAAAGACCGTGCAGATGGCTGTTGTGCCAGGAAGATGTTTCCGCAGCAGCATCTGCCATGCCCGAGTCTGCCCCGCGGTTCAGCAGAGCCAAGGACTCAGCACCAGCCGCTGCCACCAGCATCTCTGGAGAATAATGACTCCTATGTATGCCTGAGCTGTTTCCCCCGGAATGGTAAATATTAGGCTTCGCGTTTTAGATTGATAACATGCTATTAGGCCCTTAAAAAAAAAAAATCTTAGTGGAAAAATAAAGTAGAAATTCTTAATGCAAATGCAGACTGGGAGTACGTAAATGCTGTCGTGGCCAGATTGACTGCTGTCACATTGCTTGTGAGAATGGTCACTGAGCAAGACAGCCACTGAGCACTGCGGAACTCGGACCAGGACCTTGCTGCCCATCAGAGAAGACCATTTGCAAGGCTCGCTTTCATGTGGGCTCCCGTAGCACTGCAAAGAGACTGGGGGATGAGAACAGAGGAGAGGGGTTTACAGAAAGGTGAAAGCTGCATTTTGAGCGACTGGTGCTATATAACCCGACTATGATACAGCTAAGTTTCTCCAAGGTGTCCCCTGACTTCACTCTCCACTCCACCTGCTCCTGAAATACTGCTCTGGACCCTGGGACAGGGGAGAGAAGGAGAGGAGAAAGAGTCTGTGGCCATGTGTATGTTCAAAAGAAGCAAAAAAGCACAGGAATGCACTCCAGTTAATCTAGAGATGAGGGTAAAGAACAAATAAATTTTTCTAAGATTTGGTTCTTCTTGTGGAAGTTTTGCAAAATGAAATGCAGAGATTCTTTTCTTATCTTTGCAAGTGAACAGCAAGACCTCTGGAGTTTTGCTCGTGGGTTTTTTTCTTATTTTTCTTCAGTTGTACCTGAGCAGACATTAATGTTAGAGGAGATGCTGTTGGTCTAACAGCAGAAATTTTGCTGCTTAACCTCTGCCTGCCCTATCTCCGCACGAGGAGGCATGCTGAAGAGACTGATAACTCACACTGCCTGCCTCTTGGCCTCCCCATCCTACAGCACCATGGAGACCAGGTGCATGGAGGTTACCGAACAGTAGGAAAGTTATTTTTGTCATCTAACTTGGAGCATTTTGTCACCTTCCTCTTCACACAGAAAAAGCAGCAGGTAGAACAAGCATGTTTGCCAAAATGAGGGTAGCTTGTTAAGGTCCTGAGTGCCTTTTATGCAGAGGGTTACAAATTTGATACCCTGTGACAGATGTCAAACACTAGATATTAGCATTTTGAATCTAGGAATCATTTTCTACACAATTGAACAAATTAGTTACACCATATAGTATCTCGCAAGCTCTTTGCTATTTCATTAGGTGTCCAGCAGTAACTTGGTATGTCAAAAATATAGCATAGAAGGGCCACATTATATGGAAAGACTCAGATATTATCATTCAATATCTTGCCAATTAGTCTCAATCTGTGAAAGAAAATCTCCAGGATATACCTTCTGTTAATTCAACAAGAAGAAATTCCCTCTTTCCTGCATAATTTTCTTGAGTGATCATCTGTCCATTTTTATTTAGTGTGCAGAATTTAACCTATAGGCCCAAGTTATTTTCCAGTATTTTATTTCCATATTTTTCAAAGATTGTCTGTTATGTACCAAAGCTGCCATTCGTCCGAGATTACTGGAACAAAACTTTTTCCATTTTATTGCATAGTCATGAGACTATATTCTTCAACCTCAGTTGCTTAAAATTAGAGTTCCGCTTTTACAAACCTCTGCTTTCCAGGGATTCACAACCTTTACAGTGAATAGACACCACAGGTTTGTAGCGCCTGGGAAAAATCAGGGCAGATTTGTTCAGTTTTCTAAATAGTTACTTCTGAGTAAAACTTTAGGTATAAGCTGTGAATATATTGTCTCCCACAACATGTCTCAGATTCTCAAATGTGTTCAGGTTTAGCCTACACCCACTGTTTACTTAAAAACATTTCATGTCTCCATAGGTATGGAGAAACCAATACTGAGCACTTCTGAGAATTGCGTCTTCATCAGTTGTAGATTGTAACTCTGATGTTACCCTGCATTTGCAATATTGAAATGGAGAATAAAGTTTCTCCCAGAAATTTTAAGATTCGATGTACAAAACTCCATTTCAAACCAACTGGTTAAATGACTGAATCAGAGACGTACAGAGCAGCTCGTGTGGCAGCAAGTGTGGTGCATGAGGACGTGAGATGGGTACCTCAAACTGCAGAAGACTCCTCTGGAGAACTGGGAGGGCCATGGGACATAGGAAGGGCAGGGGCTTGGGGACCATGGGACCCCCCTTTAGTTCAGAACATGAAGCCACCCTCCTTCTGTGGGTGTTCCACTGACTGCTGGGCTGCACCTGCCTTTTTGGGGTGATGCTTATAAATTCCAGCTTGTGCAGCCTGTTTCGGTGGTGCCCCATCAATCATTATTTCCATGATTTATAAGTGGCTGTCGGTTGCACGAGTAGTGCCTGTGAAAAGCTCTGTGCCATGGACAAGACCCCATCAGCAATAGCAATGGTTTCCTTCCGATGGTTCTGCTTGGAAAAGCTTTCATTTAGCCAGATTTCCACAACCATCTACATCTGAAATTAGACACTTCTTTCCTGAGATGGTTCATTACACCACACCATAGCTCCTACAAGCTAGAGCATTTTATTAGCACAGCTTAAAATTGGCTTCAAATATGAAAAATGAAACCTGACCAATTTTATCATTTTCTGTTATTTTATGCCAAACTTTCACACAGTAGAATTAGACTTAAAAATAACAAAAATACAGTGTATAAGATACTGATTGAAATTATACAGCTTAGTCTGTGTATATTCCTTTCAGTTCATATCGAGTTTTACTATCAGAACATAATGATTATGGGAAACCAACACACAGTGTAATTATATTATAGCAAAAGATTCAACACAGCAAGGTAAATATTTTCTGCATTTGGTATTATTTGGTTTGGTTTGTATTTCAGCTATAATAATGAGTTTTCTTAATGCTTCTGACATGAATGTTTTAGGCAAATACTTTTTAAAAAAATCCTTGACGACATGAATGCAATTAGGGATCTCCCATGACAGTCACAAGTCATGTTACAGAACCACACTGAAATTTATGTTAGTGGATGCTTTTTGCATGAAAGAGAAAAATTACTGAATTCTACATTCACAGTGAGGGAGAAAACAAAAAGCACATAATCATAGTATAACTGAGTTAAACTGGAAGAAAAAACAGCTTTTGAAACACAGAGAGGACTGAATTTTTTTTTTTTCTCCCTTGGCACTGTTACACTTTCTCCCCTAATCTGTTCCGGGCTTTTTGTGACTGGAAACATTTGTAAGACAGTAGCTGTCCTACCTGTAGGTGGATAATATTTGTTTTGAAAAGAGAAAAATCCAGCCTTGACCCGATTGAACCTCACAGCAAAAGCTGATGCAATTCAGAGTGAAGACAAAGGGAGCGGCCCAAATACAGCCCTGGGCGTATTTTGGTCCTTTGGGCTCCACTCCTCACCATTCCACTCGCACACACAGCCCGGCAACTCCAGCCTCTCCTGGGGACCGGCACCAACTTCTGTGCACAGCCCGGTTATTGAGGGAGATTTGCCGACAGAGAAGTCTTCTTCCAAACAGCGTGTTGGCCACTGTAACACATACAAGGTTAGGTAAAATATATAAGCTTACCTACTATAATTTCATACGTATTTTTACACATTAAAAAATCTTCTCTCTTGACCTCTGTGGCATCCCTTTCAATCCCTAACATTCTGTGATTCTGTGCGATTCCGTGATTCTGTGATATTATAAATGTAAGTTTTGCACTTGAAGTGACCTTTTACTGTTTTTCTTCTCTTTTCTGTACTCTCTTGTCAGTTTAGCAGGGACTTCTTGATTTACCTTCTCTTTTCTGTTCAATATTTGTTTTTCTACACACTTCGCAAGTGGCACAGTATCTACAGTTCATTGTATTTGATCAAGTTAGATCACATATACATAGTGAAGTCCCTGAAACACACAGGCACTGCAAGATGAATTAAGGAGGTCGTGCAAGCTATTAAAATCACATTTTTATGAAACCAGCAGAAAAGCCAGCGGGTAATAAAAGGCAGTCAAGCCACAGATCCTGCAGAAAGTGAGTGATACGACGCAGCAGGTTGACCACCATTTATTGCCTGCCAGCTAAATAAAATAGGATGCAACTTATTACTTGCTGGCTTTTCTGCCGGTTTGATAAGATGTAATTCACATTTTGGGTGGTGAGACTGCGATCTCCTTCAGCTGTAACGTTCCCTTTGCTCTCACTGAATCTGTCACTCTCTGCCTCACTCAAACAGATACTAATGGGAAACTCTTGAGGGCCAGTTCCAGTACTGGTTTGTAGAGGCTTGTTTCTGATGGCAAGGATAGCATTGTTTCAGCAAATTATAGCTCCTTCCTCCAACCCAGGCAAAATCTGGAGAGTATTATCCCATCTCTGACTTGTTCTAGTTAATGCCAGAAAACAAATACTTTTGTTTGTTTGTTTGTTTTCTGAGTTAGGAGAATGGAGAACCAGCAACTGCCCAAGCTCACAACTGTGTCAAACCCAAACACACATTTCTAAGGAGAAAGTGCTGCTCTGGGGGAGGAGGTTGCTTCCAATGGTGACTTCAGCACCTGCTACATCCGGAGTATGTAAACAGTAAATGTGAAAATTTCCTGAGATTAGTTCAAGCTCCAGACATCAGACTGCAAATCCAAGTAACTGCACTTTGGGCAAGAATGAATGCTAGGCAGGTTACACACAGAAGTAAAAGCAGATTGTTAAAACCAATTTATCCCTGGTACAATTATTCCTTATGCAGCAACTGGAAAGAGTGGTGGTATTTGGTTTTGCATACATGCATTGGTACTTGTGTTTGCAAAGTGGAACAAGAGCAGAAAGTTAGACTTGCCTCTCTTCAGCCCCTACAGGGCAAAGGGCCTCATGTCCAAAATCTGAAAGTCTTCAAAGTACCAGGGGGCCTCGGAGGACACAGAACTTCTGAGGCTGCAGAGCCTCGCTGTTCCTGCCTGTCCCCACAACAGCACAGCTCTTCTACGGGAGATGGAGCCGGGCCAGGCTGAGGCTGGGCGAGACATGGCCCTTACCAATGAATTAGCAGTAAGACAGAGTCATCACAACCAAACAGTGCTGTGTTTTGAGCCCAAAAGACCAAAATCTCTCTGGGCAAAAATGCATATTCAATGACAGCAAACACTGCACATACACTTAATGGGAAGTTTATCCTACATTCAAAGATCAAACTGTACCAGAAATCCATACACTCAGAAATTCTTGACAAAAAGTAGCTGTTCTCCCAAATCATGCATCAGAGCTCCCAAATGTAACAAAATGAGCCAAGATGGAATCGAAAGCTACTCATGGTGAACGCAATCCTGCTCATGAAATTCAACACAGAGTGGAAATTTAGCTCCTAGGAATAGATGCTATTTATCATTTGTTTGCAGTTCCCCAACTGATCAGCTCCCAGCTGTACACCAACTAAACATCAGGGGATTAACTCAGCTTTGATGCAGAGTAATCAGTCTATTTGGTCTTTGAGCTGTCTCTCACATCTTCACATTTCCTTAGAAACACACGATATTATTTCACTACTACACCAATGAACTCTAAAAATGGTAGTTAAGCCAAATATTGCACGGACTGTGAAAGAAACCTCTTGAATGACAAACACATATGCAGCACCTTCTCTGCTTTGCAATTAACTGACTAAAAGCTGTTTAATAGCATCCTGGTAGAGACTGCGAGGATCACTAGCACCAATACTTATATACTACAGGGTGTTTCAAAGAGATGGACCCAGTTTCAGAGACATAGTGATTTCAAATTGGGTCAGTCTTTTTGAAACATGCTGTATTCTTAATGTGCTGCTGACAACACAAAGAAATTTCTTAGACTGAATTTTCATAGGATGCAGTAGTTGACATTGCCAGGAACTGCTTGTATGATGAGGAAAAAGCCTAGCTGATGAGAAAATATCCTAACTGATTATTTCCTGGTGTTACACTGCTTTCACTGAGATAAAAATATTTTGGCTGGTTTTCCAGAAAGTCAAATGCTTCAGCCGGAGTTGTATTTTGCATACATTTCCTAATGTGACAATGCATTCACAGTGATTTAGAGGGATTGCAAACACAGAACTCCAGTGCTCTTCCATTTACGGGTGATACCAACTTGTCCAGAATTAAAATATCAGCTATATATCAGCAGTCAGTGCAGGTTTACAAAACTTCTGGCCACTGCATGTTTGTACACGCATACACAGAGCACACAGAGACTCCAGTCAGGCACCATACAGCTCCGTCCTTTGACACATCACTGTCACTTCAGTTTTGTTCCTGACACTGCACTGTAAACCCATGGCCCTCTCAGTCATAGTCCACTTGAATGCTAGTGAATAATAAACAGAAAGCCACATAAGCAGGGGCCAAAGAAGGACAATCCTATTTGGATTTCTTCCATGTGTATGTACTAGAGACTGCAGCACAGAGGCATTAGCATTCTTCTGCAGAAAAATTGCTGCTAAAATGTCCCTCGCTTCCCATTCTGGAACTGTATTTGTAAATAGAGGTTGGGGGGTTATTTGTTTGTTTGCTTTTCTTACACGTGCTGCCACTGTGTCATACACTGACAGTCTTGCCTCAAAAGTTAATTAAATGTTCAATATACATTACAGTTTCCTTCCATTAGTATTCATTTGCAGAAGCCTGGGACACCTCACCCATTAAGTTCAGATACATGTAATTTGTTCTTAATGTATGCTCATTATTTGCTATGAAAATGAGAAAGAGATTTCTACGCAAGTCTTTTATTCAATATCATTTCATGCATAGCCAAATAGGTAGTATAAATAGCACCGGTTCTATTTTTAAATCTTTGTATCATAAGGGTTAGTGTTCCAGGCACTTGCATTGTTACAATGTGATCTGAAAATCCATGCCACCAGCAGATGACTCGAAAGCATACATTTAATGGTAAGCTGTCAAATATGTGCCAAGCGTTGCTTTAAAAATAATTCCTCAGGCAAGATCCAAATCTATCACACTCTCATCTCTGAACTTCTTACTTCCAACCAAAATGCCAGTAATATTTTGTTAAGCAATGAAAAATACTTTATTAAATATGGTAATTAATATTTTACTATGAAATTGCAGCCAGTTATTTAAAGATTACAATAATTTAGCAATTATAATAATTTAACAATGGAAGATACATACAATTCCTATTCTGAGAATCAGACAGAAACATTATTCCATGGAAGAAAAATATTTCTTCTCAGCTACTCTATGCTCTATCTGAATTCAATAACTCCCTAGAAGTGAACATTGGCTAGCAGTCCTTTGTTAAGAATAAATCAATGAATCTCCTTAATTAACCCGTAATGCCCATTGTAAGTTAAGGTTTATACATCCCTATATTTTACAGAGAAACAGACAAAAATTTCATGTTCTTGTCCTTACTAGGAGCCTCATTCAGAAAAGGAGCACAGCGCATGCTAAACTGATTTCCTCCGTATCTTCGTTCACTTCACTACCACTATGTGATCAGGGCAGTCCTGTCATAATTTTTCAGACCAATGTTGTACAGTTCATGAGCGTTTTGCTTTTATAGAATGGACATTAGCCACACAACATGAGTGATGGACCCAGAATCAGTTTTCTTGTCACACGAATCCCAAGTTTCCAGCCTTGGCAGGCAAGATCAGGACAATCAATACACAACTTTTAGTCTAGTTTTAGTTATTACTTTGCGCAGCAGAGACACAGGAATGAACAGAACCTCAGTCAGCATATTTTTCCACTTTTTTTTTTTTTATTTTACAAAAGGGAAGGGGCTGTTGATTTTTAATTTATTATAAGACCATTTTTATGGTCTGAATATACCAACCCTTCTATTTACACCTGTTTGAAGTATTATTTTCAAAGGAAAATCACTTCAGTAGGTGCAGAAATAGCGGAAGTCTCAAAGTGTCAACTAAAGGGTCATTAAAAAAGCTGGAATTTAAGCAGATAGCTACAAATATTTCTTGGAACTTCTTTTCACCCGTAACTTTCCAATAAGTTCAGTGGTCATAGAGGTACCACAATGACAGTCTTGGCTTTTAGACTCCTCTGTGTCTGAAGACATGCAATGCATATATGTCGTGCAAAGCAGAAATGCAATACAGAAATAGAGGAAATTACCAACATGATAAGAATATGCCACCCTTAGGATGAGAGAGCAATCATCTGCTAACAGTTCAAACATGCTAATCGTAAGGATAGTTTTTGAGACATAGCTGAAGTATTTGGAAGAGTAAAAAGCTACAGATTTCTCTTAAAGGAATGAGCACTAGTAAGGCTACTCATAAGGTGGCAGGTAAAAATGTAAAATATTATGAGATTGACAAGTATGGACCACACTGCCTTTCTCCAGAAATCTCTTTTTGGAACCTAGAAATTCTTTCCTGCCAGCATGACTGAAATAGCCCTACCCGGTGTGACCAAGCTGAATTTTCTGACCAGAATAAAACCTGACCAGGTTTTCTAACACTTGTTTCCGAACCTTTCCAAATCCTTTATGCATTTTTTTCTACTCCTGATGGTATAAAATTTCAATATGTAGGAAAAATGAATTCAGAATAAGAGGATAGTTTTCTGGTTTTAATGTTAAGAAGGCACCAGGCCCACTAATGTCTTCTTAAAGGGTGATGTTTCTGGGTTTTTATCTAGGGTATGGGTATAAAGAAGGCCCCACAATGATGAAGGAACTGGAACATACATATTGTTCAGGATACTGGGAGATCATGGCCTATTTCTAGCCATACCTGGCATACCACACAGGGTAAGATGTAGAAGGGTGTTTGTGGGAGAACAAGAGTTGGCTGGAGAGGAGCAGGGTGCTGTACAGTCTCCTGCGGCTGCACTGTGACAACCTGTCTTGGCTTCCTTCAGCAGGAGCTTTTTTCCATCTGTGTTGTTTGCTCTGTGATTACATGTGTGAGCAACCAGAAGTTATGAGTTCACACAAAAAATGACAGGAGAGGGAGTCAAGTGAAAGGTCAAGTCAAAGGCTGTGAGAAGTTAAATACAGATGAGTTAACAGCGCACACGTGGACACATCCCAACAACAAAATGCTTCTGCACTGTAATATCCTCACTAATTTTTTAGTTCCCTGACTGAAACATTTTAGGCCCATTAACATGATTCCTCTAATAGTGCAGATATGCTTTTTATGCAGGGATGCCTCTGGAGATTCGATAACTGGAGGAATATTCCTCTGTATCAGGAGAACTGTCAAAGGAAATTTCTGTAATATATGTCCACAGAGCTCCTCCAGAAGAGGAAAGCTATTCCCTTATGGGGAGATGAATGGAAGCTCAAGGATGATATAGGCCTTGGTTATTCCCTTTTGTTTCTTGCTTGAAGCACTTTTAGATTATGTTAGGAATTCTTAAGCACTAGAAGTAAATGAGAGTTCCCATTTACTTTTCTGGTAATTTAATGTTTGGCAAACTGGAAAATATACAGATTAATAGATCTGACAGGCTCAGAAACATCTGGTTTAGCAAATTAATGAGACTGCATGAAAAAGAGGGAAAACTGTAATGCCATGACAAGCTTTTCTTCACTGACAGGCTACATACACATTAGCTGAGTGTCCAGACCCTCCTCTCCAGTAGTGGTTTAGAGGCTAAGCAATGCAAGTTGGTGACTTTCCACTGACAACAGTGATTTCTGTGGTCTTTGAATAGATGTTAAGAATGCTTCAGTAAACTGCTGGGGGAACTTTCCATTGATTCTAAGGACGGTTCAGTCAGTCCACAGGTTAAAAAAAAAAAAAAAAAACAAAAAAAAACAAACGGAAGCAGAAATTATCTGAGAGAAGATGTGATACATAACTCTAGATGAATAAATTGTCCTGAAGCTGTTCCAAGGAGATCAAAACAACTTTTAGAAAATTCTGTTTCTTTTTAGGACAGAAAAAGTCCAACACATGCCTGGAAAAGGGGGGAGCAAGACTCAGAAAAGCTTCAATGAATTTTTTCAGTGGTACGGAGGAGGCTGGGAGGTCCCCGCACAATCTTGTCAGCATTGTGATGAACTGCAGAGCTGCCAAGTCTCTTACACAAATACATTTTCCTCTTGTTGATGGGGTGCCCATTTTCCTCCCACCTCAGGCTCAGTAGATCCTCTGTCTCCTTCCTTTTCAGGGTCACTACCTCTCAGTTCGAGACGCAGCAGGCCCTTGACGGGCTCTGTCAGGCAGGCAGGACAGAAGCTGCTGGCTGCACTGCAGCAGGAGCTCCAAGAAGCGCCCAGCCCGGACGTGTGATCCCACCACAGCCTCCGCCATGGCCCATCTGTAGAGGTGCCTCTGCTGTCGCTTAATCCATCGCACACAGTTGTTGTGCACTGAAGAGAAGAGAGGTAAAAAGTCTAAGACTGCATCAAACCCAGGATTTTTCTGTTGGAAGTCCCAGAGGGTGACAGAAGCAAGCATCCCTGCAAAGGCTGGGTCCGTAATCCCCAAGGAGGTGCAGAAGGAGCATTACACAGGCCAGAGACTGGCAGAGGGGACAATTTGCAACCCGTCACCTTGTTCTGAAACACTTAATAAGGTGCTTTATTGCATGATGCTAATGATTTTTGCATCAAGGTAGTACATCTCTAGGACCTATTCTTTGGAGGTGTTGACACTTTAAAATATTTATTATAAAGTAATATGGCATTTCAAGGAGATAAACACAGCATTTATCTGACCTAACAGACAGGAAGACTGTTACTCAGGCACCTGCAGGAGCAGGTCTGGTCTGCTCGCTTCATCCCACCACCTCAAGTTAAAGTCTCAGACTACCAGAAATATCGGGAAAGATTACTCTGCTTATCAATGGTGACCGAGAATTACTTTTAGAAACAGAGAATGTCTTAAGTGACCTCGTAAAAAGAAAAAAAAAAAAAAAGAAAAAAATGGAGATAAAGCTGATGTGTAGGTTAAATCTGCACTGTGCAGAGACAGCCTAAGGCAATGTCTGCACTTTATCAGCTTCCACTGACTCAGTATGTTTATTCATTTTATCTGTTTGTTTTATAGTAGCTGAGGTATTTGTTTATACAGCAGCATTTTTATATCAAAATGTTAATTTCTGTATAGAGGAAATCAGCTTTAAATTATATAAATACAAAGAAGAGAAAAGTATCCTGAAAAAGACAAACCCAAGGGATACATGGAGGACTGCAGTTCACATTTTTATATTGTAATTGTAATTGTAATTGTAAATTAATTATAATAATTAATTATAATGATTAACCATCTCCACAGTGCCCAGAAAAGCAAAGCAAGACCTCCATGCCTGCACAGCCAAGTGAAAGCGTGCTGTCCACATATCATGATCCAAATGGCAATCAAGCCAGACTGAATTTTAGAGATATAAAGGGGGATGAAACAACATAATTTAAAACCCAAGAAAAATATACTTTACTGGGTCACATAAATATCAAAGCAGATTTGATTGCTCAGGAACTAGGATATTAACAAGCCAAGAAAGCAAGTTCACTGCCTGCTCCAGTCTGCAGGTCAGCATGTAAATGCCTTCCATTATTTATATTGTCTGAGACAGTTATAGGATATTGCATACTGCATAGAATATTAGCTAAGTCATGGTCATGCAGAAGAAATGAACAAAAAATACCCTTTAGATTTTAACTCTGGTTGAAACCTTCAGAGTATGCCTGAGAAACTACAACAGACCGTTAATAATTTGACACAATGAGACCACACATGGTCCAGATCACCACTCAAGTTAGTTTATGTCCAAAGTCTTTACACTGGCTAATTATCCCATTAGGAGTCAATGGAGGAGTGAATGACTGAGTAATGACTCCAAGATTTGGGTAGTGCAGAGGGAGAATGGGTAAATGAAAACAGCAATCAAAACCTCTAACAAATGAACAGAATCATAAGGGGTTTGGTTGCTCGGGTTTGGGTTTTTTTCTTTTTTTCCCTTCTGTTATTGGTAATTTGTAGTACCTCGCAATTTTCCCAAAATAGCTGGAAGGAGAAAATTGTAGCAACATTCCTAGAAATCTCAAAGAGGTATCAGTGTTAGCAATAATTTCATGTGAGACTCTGTTTCAGCCTTGGACTGAATCGATGAATGCATAACAATCCCATGTGTTTTTTTCTTGTCTCTTATTAAGATAACTCTGAATATCCTAATAGTCTGAGACTTTCCAGTGACTAAAAGTCATCAATAAAGGAAGAGTAGCATAGATTTTTTGAGGGGCTTATCGAAGCTTCTACCAGCATTTCCATTCTGCCAGGTGAAAAAGCATTGAAAGACAAATAATTAAATTAATCCATTAATTTATGCATTATGTAGGGAAGGTAGCATTGTAATGGCATTCACATTTCCCAGTGGGACATCAGCTTCGCAGTTAACATTGCAAGTACACATTTTTTCCTTGCAGTCACAATTCATCTCAAGACTTCTGCCTTCTGACTAATGGGGACAGGATCCTTATTCCCTTTCCTGCTGTCATCACTCAGCCTTGGAAGGATTGGAAGTACTCTGCAATCCTCACTGCCCAATTAATCCAGCTGTTACCCAGACCTCGTGTCCTTATGATACACATGGGAAAGCCCCTTACATGAGACTTGAAGTGCCTTAAACCTTGCTCAGCTTTCACAGTGCTGCTGTGGCTCAAGCAAGGTCATGGTAACTTTGAAGCAAAACCAAAATCAAGATCAAATTCAATAAAAGCCTGACAACAAGAAAAAAAACCCTGTTTTAAAAATTATTCAGGAAATACATCTCAAATTAATTTTTTCCTTTCATTCATGGAAACCCTGATCCTTTTCTCCATCCCTCTGTTAATGAGTGGCCTAAAAGACAGGACAATGTGCTTATAGGATGATTTCACCATCACTCCTTCATTTTCCTTTCACTATAGTGTAGCTAGTGGCACATGATGCCCTGCAGCCCTTCTGGACTAGACCCGTCTTGCACAGTTACCAATGATTGACAGCAAATGTACTCACTGGCCCAGCTATTTCCCTCCCTTGCTGTGTTACCAACTTTTAACAATTTCTCAGTTTTGAGAACTTGAGGAATAATACAATGTAAAATAAAAAATGTTAAAAGTCTTGGGTTCTTTCCAGTAGCAAAGAAAGCCTGAGAGTGACAAAGTAAAAAAAAGGGTGATTATGAAAATGAAACCTCCACCTCAAATATAAGAATTCTGTTGTATTTAATGAAAGTGGGAGAAAAAAAGGGTAGGGGAAACAAGAGAACTTCAAAGCTAATAATGTTACTTCCAATGGAAAAATCTGGACAGAGGGATGAAACTTTTTGCAGAAGTTTTCAGTACAAGAAAAGGAATATATTTTACATCAACAGAACATTTTTCAGAATAAGCTTCCAGGACTAATTAGGAAGGCTCTCCTGCCCTTCATGCTGGGAAGAGCAGTCAATATCCTGCTGGTAGAGAGCTCCTGAAGTCACAAGTGCAGTGATAGCAGCACCAGCATTAGGGTCCCACAAAGCAATAGAGACCAGCTGTTATTGATTTCAGGAGCAATAAGGCTTATTGATTTTACTGTTTGACAGAACTAAAAGCAAAAGAAAAATCCTCTTCAAGGAAGATCTGTCATGTGTATTCCCTGGATACACAAACAAAAGAGGCCCTTTGGAAGTATATCAATATTATACACTATCCAAAGAAAATCTGACATGTTTTGACCATGGTGCCAAAGTATCTGAGACATAACCAAGGATGAGTGGCAGCTTCCCAGGACACATCTCACCACAATCACAACTTCCATCTACTTTCTTTCTCATACGGTTTCAATGCCTCTATCTGGTAATGGGAAAGGAAGGGCAGAAGAGATGGCAGTGTAGCTATGCAAAAGAGCAAGCAGTAGAAATCATCACACCGTCTTTTGGATAATCTGTATCTCATCAGCCTTCTCTAATAAAAATAGTTCAGATAAGAACAAGATCACGTCCAGTATTGGCTATGAAAGAAAGCACTTGAAAATCTGTTCAGGGGTCGGGCAGGGGAGGAATGTAGAAGCTTTACCACTACATTAAAAAATATCCCAGTGTATTACTACCATCTTTCTCCTCTCTGCATGTCAGCTTACAAACTCCTTTTCTCCTAGAGGTAATGTAATCCTACTGAAAACCAAATAAACAAATACATTTTCGTTGTTTTCTTTACCCCACTCAAATAGCACAGACTGCAGTTCACAGAGTAAAGCATTTCTTTGGGTATTACAGTCTACTACTCAATTCAATACCTAAGAATCTCAAATATTAACAGATTTAACAGGTCACTATGCTCAATATTATTGGCAGTTAGGGATTCTTGGAATTTTCCCTCTTAAAAATAGAAGGAGTGATGAAAAGAAATTATGACTCTTGTTCAACAGCACTCAGGTCTGTTCTTTAACTGGGAATTGAAAAACACACTTTTGAACAAGGAGGGGAAATAACAAAAGCTAATTTGTTTCTGGTTGATCAATTAACATTATTTTGATTAGCTGACAATTTTAAAACACAATCAAATAAAAAGAAACATTTTACTTTACCCCAAACTATGCATTTTCAATGTTTACACTTTCTAGTGCATGTCAACGTTATTCAGCAGTTATTGTCAACCGATAAACTATTTCTTAACAGTAAAATCCAAGCATTTAATTTAGAAAATACTTTAACAAAATACTTGGGCTGTTTAAATCAAAACAATTTGCAAAAGTGTAGGTTTCTAAAACATTTAACCTGACCTAAATCTGAATACCTGGGAAAAAAAAAAAAGGCCTAGCTATGTTCAATTTACACAGTCCTGTTCACTATGTTGTCCTTTTCACTTTCTTCAGGACTGAATCTTAAAAGACTACAAATCAAATGAACCAGAATAGGGTGGGTTTCTCTTTTTACAAGCTAAATTGCAGAATGAAGGGACCACAATTAGAGACCATCAATTATACTTATTATTTCTCAAAATAGATTGCATTGGACAACGTGGCCATAAAAGAATAAGTTCTGAGATAATTTTCTTAAGAGCTTTTCAATATTTTTTGGTTACATTAGAAGATGAAAATCATCTTTAGCAATAACATACTGCAAAAGAACTTAGAAGTCTGTGATATCTTCACACACAGATTGTCAAGCCTTAATTAGCTTGACACGGTTAAGCAACATAAAAATTAATAAACACTATCCATAGAGTACCTTGATACAAAACAAAAGTCTTTTTAGCAAAGGCATGTGTAAATCAGAATTATGGAGTCTACTTTCAATTGTTCTGTTTCTGAAGTGGCTGGAAAAGCTTAATACGAGTCAAGGTATGTGAAATCAACCAAACAAATACAGGAGACAAAGACACAAATTGGAAAAGAAGATGTTAAAGTTACATAAGATACTATGACAGTTCACATACAAAGCTGGAAAAAATTATCAGACTAGGCTATGTCTTCTACTGTAACACAGCAGCACTGGAAACAAACAGTCACACTAGTCAATGTAGACAAAACTTCAAAATAGCAGCGTGGCACGAAAAACTTGAAAATTAATCCTCTCCAGAAAACCTTCTCCTAACAGCAAGCAAAATATCCTCAACATCCTTTTGTGCCTTAAGGTCATGGCTGGAAAGAAAAACACAGCTTTGGAGGTTCAAGAACATGTGTATCTAAAGCAATCAAGTTATTATTCGACTGTTCAAATGCCATTACGTCTAACTTTGGGGTTACTGGGTGGAATTGTGCAGCAGTAATGCATTTGATGGAAAAACTCACTTTATTACTTTTAGCTCTAAATGGTGAAAAAATCAGAATCCATACAACACTGGGTAGCAATGAGAGGAAACACAGGAATCCTAAGTGTAAGACAGAATGCATTTTCATCAAAGACAACAAGGCTTAAATATAAAGGACCATAGCTCACACTGCACCTCAAGTGCAAATGCCCATAATCAACTATGAAACTTGGAATAGGGTACAAGAAACTCTCCCTCTCTTATCCTTCTCATAGCACTAGTTAAAGTGTTTTGGACTTAAAGAAGAGGAAATATGAGATAATGCTACCAACTCACTGAAGAACGGAGGGAAACAACTCCTAAACCCATCCAACACTTGAACCAGCCAGAAGAGAAATCTTGAAACTGACATGGGCTGACAGACTTTGAATTAGCAGACAAGTGTTATGCATCTACCATGAAACTAATATGTCCCCTGAAAGGATGCTTCGTGTCCCTTATCTTTCCCCATCAACATGTGCAATGGAGAACCAAAACCACACCTGCCCAGACTCAGGCTCACTGGCTTCCCAGAAGGAAAAACATCACATGATTCATCACAAATATTAAGGTGAAACAGTCCCGGTTGAAAGCTGTCCTCACTACCCAACACACATGCCCCCAGCATTTCTTCCATGACCCTACACACCTTGTCTGTGGCACTGGGATTCAAACTGGTATTTGTGTCTGCTGGTGCTGAGCATGGGGCCACGGAAGGAAGCACATGTGGTGGTTCCTAAGTGCATGAACCAACACATCCCCTCCATGACCTGAAAAGCCTTGTGCCCTCTGGGCCTTGATCCTGGTTTTACATTGTGCTGTTCACAGATCTTAGAATGACTGAGCTTGATGACTGACCTCCCACAGTCCCCACCCCACAAACATGAGTAAGAGAAAATCCAAATACTGGCTGTGAGAGTGGCTGAGGTCCAAGGAAAGAGAGGAAGAGCCTGCCAGTTGGCTCACAGAGGGCTTTGGAAATAAAAGCTACTTGGTATAAACTGCTGCTGAGAGATCACCTGTAAATATAACACATTTGCACTCTAAAACAAGAAAATACTAGAACCATAACGGTGTTAGTTCCTGTGTTACTGGAATGAGCTGTATGCCTTCACCTGCCAGGGAAGAGGACGTGGGCACACTTCTGATGTGAATATACGCACAAATGAGCAGTTTTTCAGATGTCCCTCAGTGTTACGCTTCCTTCCTTCTTCAGCTCAAAAATGCAATATACACCCAATATAAATTACAAACAAAATGTATCATTAGGAGTCAGAGATTTCCAAACCGCTTTGGCAAAGAAAACAGTTTTCTAAATTACAGAGATAAGCAGTGATCTGTATTTGCATAAAAAACATGAAAGTGTCTACTGTGTTATTCAAATACTACTAGCAATTTAGCATAATTACCCTGCCTGCTTAAAAATTGCCCATGGAGAAATGGATGAGGCCTTAAAATATTGCACAATGCAAAATACATTTTATGAACTGTACAGCTTTTAAAGTGCTTTTGAAACCCAAGAGGTGGCATGATTTAAGGTATATTCTCAATTTCGTCTGTATTATAGACTATACTTTCAACCTCAAATCCTGGAATGCCATTAGCCTTCAAACTTTATGAGGCTCATGACCTAGAAGAAGATTTCATACTGTGCATCTGCATTAGTGTTTTCATCTGGATCAGGAAGACACTTTTGAAATAAATGCCCTGGTCACTTAATTAGCTTTAGTTCATGTTATAGTCTTAAAAGCACATGGACCTGAAGACACTCTCCAACAGTTGTTTTTGTACTCCAACCTGTAGTAGGTGAACACCAGTTTACAGGACCAGACTATGGGAGTTTTGCTGTAAAATTCCTGAAATATGTGTAGTGTGGACATTGTGTCCTCAGTAACAATGTTTTTACTCTACTAATCCACTCCCATTGGTTTCAGTACTTCCTGACATAGACACAGAGTACAGTTGTGCAAAGGTTGGGTTAGACCCTTAAACCCCAGAGGAAACTAATGATCTCTTGGAAAACAGGATTCATCTTCACAGACAGACCTGAGGGTAGCAAGATCTGCCCTTGCATTGTTTGACTTGGCTCTCAAGGCTCTAGGATGTAATGTTCCCATTTTCTGTGCTTTTTCTCCGACAGTGGCTGCACTCTACCAAGAGAATAAATGGACAGAAGAACAGGTGGTTTTGGAAACCAGGACTGGGTGCATTTGTGGAATTAGAGACTCAGAGTGGGATATAAATTATGAGATTTTGTATTTCCAGCTTATTTCCCAATATATGGAAACTGGACCACACATCGCAGTTCTCATGAATAGATTAAGAAATAGCTTTTACCCCCAGTTCCTCATTTTCATAGTTTGGACTATAGTAATAATTTTAATATTATTCTTCTCTTCTCTGAGCTGCAAGGTGTAACGCAGAACCCAAATGCAGCAAGTAAGGGTCTCATTTTTGCATGGCTTTAGGGAAAACTATATGAAACTGATTTACTCCAGGCTAAGATAATGTACGGTTAGAAGAGAGATTAAATGAAAATGGGTCTGTTTCTGGCTGTGATCATAATACATGTATCTGGAAAGGAATTACTGGTCTGAAATAAAAAATTACAGTTCCAAAGGCACCAGATTTTTTTAACTGTTGGTACAGACAGCAAGTATGTTATCAAACAAATACGTCTGCATTCAGCAACTTCCAGTTCTTCAAATAAAGGGGAGCAAGCTACTTGATTGAACAGACACTACGTTGTTCTGACTTCGTATCAAACCAAAATCATTCACATGTATCATTCTGTGGGGGGAAAAAAAAAAAAAGCGGTAAAAATAAATGACAGCACAAGTACTGAGACTAAGATGGAAAAGCACCAGTCACGAGCCAGAATTGAATGGTGCAAACAGGATGCTACAGTGTGTAGTTTATAACCACAGGAAGAGATCAGCTTCTCTCCTCAGTACAGGTCAGGCAGTGTAGTTAGGAATTAAGAAGCATTGAAATAAGACTAAAATATAAAATTGATATATTCATATGTGAAAATTGAAAAAATCTAAATGCTCCTCAGAATGTTTCTCCCATTGTTCTGCTACTGAGACAGAAGAACATGCTCGAACCATTTGCACTGATGGCTACAAGGAGTAATTTTAAGGTCTTTGGAGATCAGAATCCAATTCCACCCTGGCTTTTTCACCTATAAGCCAAATCAGCCTGTAACTTTTACAAGCCTTCTTAGACTTATTTGCCAAGCATCCATGATTCCTGAAATCTCACTATACTCTTTAGGCCAGAGTAGGGAAATATGATATGATACAATAAAATTGTGCTTCCCAGGTGGTCCCACAGTGCTTACCCTGCCCTGCCTACAACAGAAGAGGGAGCAAGGAAAGGAAGGTATCAGGCAGGAGGGAAGTCTCAGGAGAACTGGGTAGAGGAGATGTTGGGGTAGGCAGGAGGGACTGCTGTTTCTTGTCCCACAAGGTGAGATCTGTGGCCAGCAAACCCAGGGCTCTCTTCAGTGAGTTCCTCTGCTGCCCACTCCACCACCTCAATCTTCTCCCTGGCCAGGATCTGGCATGGCAGTACAGGGAGCCTGGCCTAGTTTCTGGTCAGGCTTCCCCTTTAGCATCCTCAAATTTCCCTCTGCTTGTCATCAGTTTTTGTGTGTTGCCCAGGAGGCTAAGACTGCGATTCATTTTGAAATTGCAGGTGGTAAACTTATTCCTGCTTCAGTCAGTGCCACTTGGAATACAGCAGGATGAGTCAGAGGGAACTTCAGTCGGCTTCAACTCTCGCTCTTCTCTAAGCTTTCCTACATGTGGTACCTGCATTAGAAGTTCTGTTCCTAACCCACTTCTCATTTTGAACA
This sequence comes from Caloenas nicobarica, assembly GCF_036013445.1. Taxonomy (NCBI): domain Eukaryota; kingdom Metazoa; phylum Chordata; class Aves; order Columbiformes; family Columbidae; genus Caloenas; species Caloenas nicobarica. The sequence goes on along the minus strand of NC_088246.1, from coordinate 24,029,891 downwards.
GAAAAAGAGAACTAGCTCACAGGGATGTGGGTTGATAATATTCCAGCCTGGGCAAATGGATTTCAGATATTTGATCACCTTTCTCTGAGATCAGGCACATATTAATTTCTTGCTGTATCTCTCTTAGAATATTTTACTTAGTTGTTACAAGCAAAAGCAACATATAAGACTAACTGTTTAAAATCAATTGTAACAATTAAAATTAAATTTTTCTGAACCTTCCTGTTGGAAACGGTCATCTATGGCCTATTTTGCAAGGAACCTTAACTATTAAAGTTTTTTGCACCAGATTTTACGAAGATGTTATCAAAATGATTGTATTAATCTAAGTAACTACCTCATTCATCTAAGTTTCCATGTCCTTATTTATCTTGTTACAATGGATTTTGCTAATCTTATCTTCCATCTTTGAAATTACATATTGCAATTCAATAAATAATTTAATTTTTAATATAATTAATAGTAATTTTATTTGCCTTGATAATACTGAAATGGTGGTTTTCTCACAAAATAATGTTGTTCATGGCAGTGGCTACTTGTTTGTGGGCAGAAAACTTGAACCTGAACTGCAACTACGACATAAATGACAATTCAATCTATTTACAAGCTCTGAGTTATTTCTCGGGAAATTTTTAAAATGCAGTTTTTACGACATTAAAATTCCTATATCTCATTTGCCACTAGACAGTCAGTAAGAAATTTAACATAAATCAATAATATGATCCTAAGCACAAAAATGAAAACATAAATTGCTACTTTGGTATATGACAGTTGGATATGTGAGCATTATACAACTTCGGACATAGGGTGTTTAAGTGCTGTTCAAATATTTGGTCTGTCAATCAAGTTACTTTGAAAAGTGACAAATTCTCAAAGGGATAATCAACCAATAACCCAGGAAGCAATTGTTCACTTCAGCACTTCATCTAGTGAGCTGAATTTGGTTCAGGCAACAAAAGCCTTTCTTGAATGATGCCAGCACAGTTAGTAGAATATTAAGCATTTACCCTTAAAAAGATTTCCTTATTTGGGAAAAACTTCATCAACAAAGGACAAAAAATGATGAGCTGTATGAACTGCTCTATCAAATATTTGTTTAAAGATTCTGTCATACAAAATTATACAGTAAATGTCTCTTAATTAAGACAGACCAGAAAGAAAACACATGCATCAGGCAAAAGAATACAGACCTGTAGGTTCTAGAAAAATGGGTAACAAGAGAATCAAGATAATACTATGTGAAATTCTAGTCCTTTTTCAATCTGGAAATTCAGTTTAACTAGCTAATGCACAGACTAGGTTATATAATTTCATAATTCCTTTTCAGAGGGCTAAACCTCAAGAGTGTTGCAGGCAGAAGGATCAACATTCACCAATGAGCAGTTTCTTGATAAAACCGAATGATGTTAATCAATGAATATACATTGAAAACATGCAAAGAGTACTGGAAATATTTACAATTAATCTTTAAATAAAAACTATTAAATCATTCTCTATATAAATTTATTCATGCTGCTGATGATAGGGCAATGTTTTAACAGGACATGGATAGGCTTCTATTTTTAATACATTTAAAAACATATTCTTCTCAAATCTGATCCAAGAGCCAAATATCTCTTGAACTCTCAGTGATAACAGGAATACAGAGTCCGTATTTGTATTATTACCAGAATAAAAGTATCCTTTTCTCTTGTACCACAGAGATATTGTGCCTACAAGATTATCTTAAATGCATAGATTACATTTTTCTCTTAATCTTTGATGAGTTCAGTTCACAGACACTCAGAACCTATTTGCCCCCTTCACAGCTGCAGAACAGCTATTTAGTGTATCTGCTGAGCATCACATAATTCCTGCACACATCTCTGATATCTGTGTATGTGTAAAGAGGATTTAATTAAAGTTGACTTCAATGTTTCCCTCTAACTCTTAGGCTTTTAGCTATCTATCTTAAAATATATGTGAATCAATCATTTCGATCAAAATCAAACGCTGTAACACAAGCATGTAAATGGGATCTTCAGGAGGACAACAGCACAAAAGAGCATCCTATGGGGGAAAAGGTACAAAATTATATCACTGTATATCCAATAATTTTAATGAATTTACAGCTGAGATGCAGGAAATAAAAGAGATGAAGGAGAACACGAAAAGTAAAACAATATTGTAGTGGTTTGTTATTTAGGAAAAATATTTAACTATAGCACATTACATAAAAATTATCAATAGAGAGAGGCTTATGACAAGAACATTTGATATTTGACCTTCTTATGTCTTAGTCCAGGGAACAATATCTGTTGATGAGGGTTAAAACTTACTACCCTTTAACTGACTGAGGTGTTTTATGAGGGACAGTGGACAAGTAATAACTATGAGAAAAAAATCACAGATAGATTTAAGACAAATATAGATGGGGTACTAGCGGAACAGTTGTCCTGGTCCTAAAGCCTTTCAAGGAGTAAGAGTGGGGATCATAACGTAAAGTGATTACATGGACAGGTAAAAGAAACATTACTGGAAGGTGAGAGGCACTGATCCATGCCTCGGTTATTCAGGAAGCAGGTCTGTATCCCTTGATATCCTCAGAAATACAACACTTTTTATTCTATTTGCTTTATTTGGCCAAAGCATTTTCCAAGCCATGGACCAGTCTCAGATGAAACTACAGGTGAAAAAGCAGAACAGCACATGTGAGAGTCTGCTCCTCTGACTCAAAGCATTGCACTGTTTGGTGGTAGAACTGACTTCTGAGGCATCCTACAGCTTCGTGGGGACTGGATGCCCTGAAGGAGGGTCAGGAGAGCCAGAGATGATGAAGTGAAATGGAGCTGGAAAGAGATGAACATAAGGGCACACTGGAGCAGCAGGGAGGATCACTTCCCACTGATGGCATGAATTCACACGACAGAAGGATTTGGGGGGGACCAAGTATAAAGATAGGAGAGAAAACCATGGTAGGTTAGTGAAAGATTAGGAAGGAACATATAATATATGGTGATGCAGCAAGGAAAGGAGAGGAACTCATGGGAACTCATAGTACATCTGAGGTAACAGGTGAGGCAGAAGAGCAGACTAAAGTGAGTTGACAGGTAAACCAGAAGACTGATTTAGGATTGCTGCCGAGGGAACTTATAGTAATTTGTACTACAGTTTCCTGCAACTTAGGAAAGATTAGTTAGTAATTACGCTAGTAATTAATTAGTTCTTTCTCCCTAACCTGCCATCCACTGCCTCTGCTATATTTAGCCATGCTGAGCAGCACGTTGCTGTATAGACTGGACTGGACATACAGCATGACAAATCTCTGACAAGTACTAGCACATTCTAGAGCCATTTTTGCGGGGATATGGTTAATATCTGTATCTGTTTCATGCTAGAAAAAGCACCAGTCCTTCTATGATGTGAGTGCACTTTGCAGTTTTCCTGAGCTGCATTAATAATTACTCTTCAATTGTGGTTAGTCAGCCATCTGCCTAGCAATTTCAAAAGCATTAACCACACCACTTTTTTTCTGATGTGGAGTAATGTCAAATGCTTTGCTGAAGTCAAGAGATATGTCCCCTTTATTCCTCTTTTCTATGAAGCTTATTATCTCATCAAAGGCAGAAACCAAGTTAGCTTGACGTGTTTTACTTTTATGAATCCATATCGCCTTTCTGCATTAATCTCTTTAAAAAGCTTGCAGACTGTCCACTTCATTGTTTGTCGTAGTACTTTAACTACTTCTTTTGGCCTGTGCCTCACAAGGTTTAGTTTTTTATTCCTCTTTCCTGAAGGTAAATAATTTTAATTGGTGTTATGTTCCACTTTATAGCTAGATAACCAGTTAAACTTCAAATTGAGTGCTGGCCTGGTTTGATGAGTCCCTGTCCATTCCTGAGTTATTTCATCATAAGAGAAACCTCTGGCATTAGTTTGTCCACCACTGCTACAGGTAGCTCTGTTCTCTGCTGATTCCTGTACCACACTGATAGGGAGTGTATCTTGCCATCTGACCAATGATTTCTGACTGTTAAAGGACATCTTTTTCTAAGTGCTCTCATCCTGACACCATTTAACATTGTTTAGTGAAATTCACTATAAAAAAGAGAAATATAATCCCAGACAAGGACGGCCAGCACAGCTCTGTTCACCTTGGACAAAGCCTGGAAGCTGTGGGGCAGCTTCAGTCACACCTCAGCATTTCTTTCAGCAAGAGCAGTACTGCCCTGCTCCAATTTTCATGCACTATGCAGCTATCCCAGCCCCAGGAGCCCAGGTCTTTGCTTCCTATGTCTTGAGTAAAGCTAAATGTAATTTTTCTATGAACTTCAGGATTTAGTTTAAGTTGACAGTAATTCTTGACTCTTCTCTTGGACTTCAGGGACTGAAGCCAGGCAGCTGTGGATATTGCGGAGACAGTAAAACCTGATTTGAATACAGGATAAAATTACCCAAAAAAGTCCAAAGACAAGATACAACAACATCATCAAAATCTAATGGGAACCCACATTATCCATCATCTCTGTCATATTATTTGTCAACATGGACAAGAGTATGGAAGGTATTTCTGGCAAGATTTATTTTTACTTGAATGACAGCTAATTTGTCATATAAACTGATCTCTAGAGCTATATGATGTCCAGTGTATAAAAGAAGAGTCAGTGACTCATTTTAGTCAGATGAAAGGGATGGTACTTTTAGTGAGGCAAATATATTAATATCAATATATTTATTATTCAAGGGACATAAGGCAGAAAAAAACACATCTAAGCTGGCATTTCAGCATTATAGACACACAAAAGTGAAATTTTGGCTGTCTGAGAGACAGGTCATAGCAAATAATGGCAGGATGCTACATATTATATTCTATTCTTAGTAGTGGCAGACTCAAGGCTTCAAAAATGAAATATGTCTAAGCTAAAGCCAGATAAAATTTTGCCATAATTTTTGGGTCGTTTAATTGTAGGACTCACCATATCATTCTCTAGTCCCCAGAATTAACGAAAGCAAATGAGATCACATACATGAAAGCAATTGTTATTATTTTTCTTGACTTTTTTACCATTATGCCACTGCATTTATTTAATAAATAAATTAACACCAATTACTACTACAATTAGAGCAATATCTTGATAACAATTGTTACCCAAACTCATTCATTCTATCAATCTCATATGATAATGCTAGTTATGGGAAATTTGGGTGGCAACTTCCAGACAGAATTATCTGTCATTCAGAAAGCTGTGATGCTTTTCCTTATGACCTGGTCAAATCTTTGACCTAAACCATATTTGATCCTGATTTTGTAAAATCTGGGCTTTATAATATGCAGTGTCAAAGCATACATCTAGTAAATGATATTCATGTGTTAGAGGGACATAATAATCATCAACGCAGTAAGTTTTCAAGAAGTGAGGTGCCTCTCCTGTGCCCACGAAGCCAGTGCTAGGTGCTGCAGCAGCGCAGCCCCAGGGCTTAAGCAAGGGCTTGTTTCATTTCACCCTCCATATCTTCTCTTTCACTGTCACCTGTAGGGACATCTAATGCCCTTGAAAAGAGGAGGTTACATTTAGGGTCATGTCCTATTATGATTTTATATGTTCACCATATTATGTTTATTTTAGCATTACAATCATGTAAAAGCATACAGGCATGCCAGCAATGATAGCTGATTCTGTTTTCCTGCAGCATACGTTATTATTTCAGAGATTTTAAACATTTCTTGGTGCATACACATACTGCTAAGGTATAATATCTGACATGATTGTCTACCAAGGGGGTCATTACCTTATCTGAATTTATCATGAGCCAGAAAATCTCATGCAACCACAGTAGTGTGACTCCAAAGTCAAGCTAATAAATTGAGATAAACTCCTAGCAGTAATTATTAGATTAATCTTAGCAATTGAACAACTTCAGGTCAGATCAAACAGATCTTGCATTTGCCCAGAGTACATTTTATAAACATACTATAAAAAGGAGCAATAATTAACAGCTACTTTGCTGGGAAAGACAAGTGCCTTTTTCCTCACTACTCCTTGATGAAAATTGTGTGATGTTTCATTTTTCTAAACTAGCCTAATTCAACAAAAAAGCAACTTGATAAATGTTGTCTCTCCCTGTTGAATTTAGCTCATAGTTTATTTAAATGTACTTTATGCTGTTAATTTTGGTGCTACAACTTGTTTTGCTTCCTAATCTACTAAGTATTTCACTTCAAAAATATTCAAGCAGCATCTGTGTTCTCTTATACACCAAGTCTCAGATACTTAGAACAGATCAAAGGGAAAGCTATGCTCTACACCTAAAGCAAATTTTCAGGGTAACCTTGTTGCTCTGAAATGGATTTTTTTTTAAAACCTGTATCTTGTTGGTCTGCAGAGCCATCAGAAATCTCAAACTACTGCAATGTTAGATGAAGCTTTAGGAAGGAACTTCCCTGGTTTCTATGTATGGATTGTAACACAGGAATTTAAGGTACAGCACTTCTTTCAAGGAATGTATCTCCTAAATCTACTACACAGCTGGTAGAGGATATCTCACTCAACTAAAAGCTTCAGTATAGACTACATTAATATTTTGTGAGGAGATTCAAAAGCTCAACAAGAAAATCAGGTTATTCAGCATGCAAAATTAACATTCATTTATAGATTTGGGGTTACAGTCCCAAAACCATACATTTTAGTTGAACAAAACGTGTGGTTTTGTGAATAAAATAGGCAGCAATTCACATAATTTACAGTCTGTAATTAGAAATGATGAACAATTACAGGCCTGGAATAGAAAAGGTGCCCTTACAAAATGCAAATCTCCAATCACACTTTTTTCCCTCCAATTTGAAACATTTGCAAATAGAGAAGCATAACATGATTATAGGTTTCAGATACAAAATTAAATTTCTAGATCAATCAGGGGAAAAAATGTTGGAATTTCCTGCGGCATTTGTAAAGGACAAAGGATAAGTGTCTGGATAATATACAACTGTCTGCCACGATATTGTTTTGCAAGTATATCAGTCGTATTTTTATATGTGTGGCAACATGTACGCTTTCTCACACCTGGACTTTAGAGCAAACATGTATCTTAGAAAGATATATAAATGCTCTTTCATCCAGCCATCTAAATCAGCAAGGTCCTAATGAAATTTGGGGTATGTAATATTTTCTTTTTCTTTTTTTCTTTTTTTTAAATAAGTTTTACAGCTAATTGGTTGTCATAGTCTATTAGCAGCAAAACATTATGGTGAAAAAAAATAGTTGCTTGTGACAGAGCTGTATCTTATTTGCATCAAGTATCCTTCAGAAGCATTTTGCCTGATGAAAACTCAGTAGTTTAGTTTTCCCTTTGCATGCATTTTGTATGCATTTTTTACTTCTCTTGAGATTTTCTCCCCATGTGCATGATCGTGACCGACAGCAACGTTACTTGGAAGATGTCAGCTATGTGTAAGCAAATACATGGCTTTTTTCCCCTGTGTCAGCCTGCATAAAGAAACATCACGTTACCCAAAACTGTCCAGCCTATGTTTTCATTTGCCTGAGAGGTTCACGTGTCATTGTTCAGTTTCTCACAGGTGCAGCAATGGTATGGGCTAGACTTGGTCTACTTTTCCTCTTTTGAGCTACATGCAGGGTTGCGTTGGAGGTGACAGCAATACAACGCTGTAAAGACACACAGCTGGCTCTCCAGACACCAGCTGGGCTAGCACAGGCATAAGGGCCACCTGGCTGCTACGCTCAGCAAAGCTTCACCAGCCGCACAGAGCAGGGATCTCATCCCAACCCTCAGCCTCATTCATTGACAGCTGCTTCCTGTTCCTCACAGAGCATGATGGTGTGCCACGGACATGTACCATGGGCCCTTAATATCAGCCAAATGATTTTAAAAAAACCCCACGAAACCTAGCAATCAATTATTCAGTATAGAGTCACATCAAAGAATCTGAATAATGCTACACAGAATGAAGGAGATGCTTTTTTTCTGGCTCTACTTCTTGTATTCACTGTGAAATTAACTGCATTAAGTTGATTTCTTGGCAGACAATTCACAAAGCCAGGTTTCTATACAAGACAGGCCTGAATCTGTCCAAGGCAGACCCTCTCTGGTGTTTCCTTCTGACCACCTGGCTCATAACTAAGACTCACAAGCCTGGAGCTGATTTCTTTGTGTTCCCTCCCATCCTTCTGTAGCTCTTTTCTCCATTATCATGGACAAATTTAAGGCCTCTGTATGGCTCTACAACCTCTGTCTCTACCACAATAAACACACGCTACTTGGTCATCTGTCACTCAGCAGGGAGAGGCCAACTCCCTGTTCCGTGCAGCAGCTGGACAACCTGCCATGTGCTGCATGAGGCTGACGGATGTGCACGCTTCCTCAAAGCAGTGCAGCACCCTTTGACAGCATCCCAACAAATGCCAACAGTGACTGGGCCATTGTTACACCAAGGCTGCTGTTTTGCATGCTGCTCAGCATCATCTCTTGCCTCCTTGTACTCCTCATCTGTCCTCATTACTGTTGTCTTCACATGCCAGTCATCCTGACAGGGCTCGCCCTGGGTTTGTGTTGTGCCTCATGCTATGGAGCTCTGATCTATTAACCATGTTCCAACTAAGTAAAATATGTTGTAGAAAATTTGATCTAACTCATCAAAAGTGGTTTAGGAGCTCATACCGACATCCTATAACACTTGACAGGTTGCATTTTCATGACAGATCTTGAAATATTTAGATGATCTTGCAGAATACTGAACATATGCCCAGAGGTCTTAAGAACCAGAGCTCCCAGTACCTCCAGTACAGCCTAATAATGCTCAGTTCCTTTGCAGAATTAGACCCTTCATCAGAAACTCACTGGCTCATAACTGGTTGGTGTGGCTGCTAGCAAAAAAGGAACTCTTTGGGATTAAAAAATTTGCAATGAAAACACATTGAGGATTCAACAGGGTAAAACAGGTGAATTTGTGTTCAACTAAAAGATCTGGCAGTAGCATATCTGAAGGACAAGGGAGAACCTTAATGAACTACAAACTGGGAGTGGATAACACATTGCCTGACACACTACATGCTAGTCTGGCTGTCCACACACAAAAGTAGCAGATTATATGTATAATGGCAATTTACTGGAATTTCAATGTCTAAGTGCAAGGTGTATGACAAATGAGAAAATATATATATATGACACAAAGATAGAAGCCTCAAGTGCCTTGTGGCTTAATAAAATGGGATTCAGGGAAAAAAAAAAAAGATATCTAGAGATGAAAGACCAAATAGGACAGGGGAAACAGTGACAGTACCGGAAAAATAAAATCTTTATTTTCAAGAACAGAAGTTTGAAAAAGCCTATTCTGATGATAGAAAAAAAGTTAAAGACTTCATGAAGGAAATTAAAAAGGGCAGGTACAGGGGACAGTGACAATGTAAAGGCAACCATGCAATACACAGATCAAACAGTATTCAATTGATTGAGATTTAAATCTGAAATACGTTACCTCAAAGAGAGTTATTAAGGCAGGAAAGACGAAAGCACAAGGCTGTAAATGAATATACCATTCCAAGAAAGTTGTTGAGAAAAAGCATCCAGAAGACCTTACAGAGCTAGCAGGACTAATTTATGAAGAAAGACCTGACTTGCTAACCTCACAAAGGCTAAGTGACAGCAACAGTGGGAGGCTAAGGGTGAGACATCTCCACACATTTAAAAGAGCGTAAATGCCACAGGGTGAATCCCGAGCAACCCAGTGTGAAGCTTGAACTGATGAATGTGTGAAGAGAAATTTTTATTGAAGGGAAGTATTTTTTGACTGACCCGATGTTTTCATGGGAGAAAACAACATACTTTTTCACTTCATCTGATGTTTTATTTTTCTTGAAAACCCTACTACTATTATAGAAGAACAGAAAATTCCCCCAGATTCTGTGGTATATGCAAATATCACAAGCTAACCTGCCTCAAGCAGGCCACAGGGGTGAGCCTTCTTCTCTACAGCACTACTCACTTTTGATCTCATGCCATGTTTCAGAGGACAAGGCTAGCCTTCCATGCACTGGATCTTTAGAGGTGAAGAATTTTTAGAAGATTTGCTACTGGGAGAATGAAAAGAAAAACCATTGGAAATACAAGACTGTACAATAAATCACTTTCTGAAAGCAGCCCAGGAAGGAAGATTTGAACTAATGTGAATAGTTTAAATAAAATAAACCAGCTAGGAAGATGTATTTTGACCTTTCCCTACCCATTCTTTTGTTTTCCTTGTTTAATCTCCTCTTCTGTACCTTTTATCTGTTTCTATTTCCCAGTTTTTCTTATCTCATTTTCTTTTATTTTCCTTTCCCTATTTTGTCTCTTCTCTTGCCTGTTTCATGATCTTGTTCTCCTTTTCTCTCTCATACCAGTTCTTTATTCCTACCCACCTAACTCATTCACCATCTTCCTATAGGCCCTATGTCCTGTCATTTAATTTCTCCTCATGGCAGTTTTTTATGAGCAAGATATTATTAATGTTTGGGGTTTTTTTGTTGGTTTTGTTTGTTTGTTTTGTTTTGTCTTTTTAACAGTGCATTTCAAAGAATTGTACCAATGTGATCACTAAGTATTGCTAACTTACAAATTGGCAAATAGAAGCACAAAGAGACTTGGTTTGCACAAAGCTGCTGGTAGCCCGTAAAATTCACGTATTCTGAGTAAAATTTATATGGTTTTAAGTACTAACCAATACTGCCTTTTAACTTTCATTCTCTGCTTCAAATTCCTCCATCTCATCAGTTGCTCTCCTTTTACTCTCCATATTTTCTTTCTCCTCAAACATTTTTTCCCTTTCAGCCACCAGAAACATTGTTACATATGTACATACATACAAATATATATAAATACATTTATATGCAATATTGCTATATTCCCATAATATCTTACCTACCAGAGAACTGTGGTAAAAAGAAGATACACAGTAAGGCATCAGTGACATGGAATAATGATGATTGGGGCACCATGGAAATGACTAGATGTAAATATTTGGGGCCTTGAACTATTTTTGCTCATTATTTTGTAACAGGGTTTAGCACTAACTCAGGAGTTGAGAATTTAGCAATATCATGACACAAATAACAAATATGTTCTATATGTTGGCTTCTTTTTATGAATCCATTTGGACCTGGAATACCTTTTTTTCCTAGTTGTCATTTAACCAGTTATTTTAACCCTACATGCCACAGTATTGGCTTCTTAATTGAAATTTAAAATGTACTACATCTAATGCCTTCTATTTAATTTCTCATTAGTAGTTACACTGAAAAAAAAGCTGAGAGACTTGTTTCATTTGACCTAATTTTCATGTGTTTTTCTTCCTATTATTAGAAATTGTTTGCCTGAAAGACTAGGTCTAGTCTGCTTCCTATCACAATTTACATTTTCTTTGTACAACTTCTGAATTTTAGCTGTTCTCACAAAGAAACTGTGCCACTTATTGCTTCATTGTATATGTCAGTCACAGGCCATCCAGTGTCACATACCTTCGAGAGCTGGGATAAGGGAAGTCTGCTAAATATTAATGATTCTCCAATCAAATGGGAATAGCTTAAGACAATAACAAGATCACATAACAGAGACTAGATTTGTCCAACTTTGATCCAAGTGATTGAAACCTGCAAGGTTTCAAATTCCCCTCAAAAGCAGCCAGGCGTTTGTGCCTGGACTTGGAAAAGCAGAGTCCCTGAGATCTGGTGAGTTTGTACAGAAGGAAAGCACATGAAAGCAAGAACAGATGCTGTACTCACTCATTCCTAGAGTCCTTTTTAAAACCAGCCATAAGAAGAAAACAAAGCAGCTGTGAAAAGTGGCAATGGTTTTGAACTGAAAGAAGGTAGATTTTGATTGAACATAAGAAGAACATAAGAAATTCTCTACAGTGAGGGTAGCGAGACACTGGAACAGGCTGCCCAGAGAAGCTGTGGATGCCCCATCTCTGGAAGTGTTCAAGGCCAGGTTGGATGGAGCTTTGAGCAACCTGGTCTAGTGGAAGGTGTCCCTGCCCATGACAGGGGTGTTGGACCAGGTTATCTTTAAAGGTCCAACCATGCCAATCATTCCCTAGAACCTGCACTCCAGGACAGTTTTTGAGTCTGCACAGGAAAAACTATCTACAAACTTGCCTTTAAGTACATTTATGTGCTCTGCTAAATAACTATGAAATTAAACAGCTATTAAAGATAAAACAGGGGCCTACATGGTTTTCTTAAATATATGCAATTAACCATACTCATGATCTACTTGCTTATATATACACCCTTTTAATGGAGACCCTTTTCATTCTTCTTGCATATGCAAGTTTGAAGGGTTGATTATATTATAAATTACTGTGTACACCACCATTTATTTTCCTCTTGATTCTTTTTTAATAACTTATGCCCTCTGTGTTGGAAAATTTAACCTTAAACTCCAAGAATTTCTGGCTACAACAGGAATAAATGGCATTTAAAAATATCTTGGTTAATCAAGTCAACCTGTTCTAAGATGATCTATGGCTTAAGGTCATTCTTCTTCAAACAGAGATTTAATTCAGGAAGGAAAAGGTTTATTTAGCAGTCATTTTCATTTCATTAGTTCTGCCTCAAAAATCTTCCAATCATTAGGGTACATAATGCCATGTTTTTCAAGGTTTGGGCCATTTAGTCATTTTCTGTGGACTACAGCTACATGCCTGTAAAATTACTGTGTTGAAATATTTAAGATTTCACAGCAAAAGTCTGATATATCAGGCAAAGCCCATCTAGAAACAAATATATTACTACTGACTTTTTATGAAACATTTCTAATAATTGCTTTATTTTAAAATGCAAACATTTATGGCTTCACCACGGATCTCCTATGCATCCAAGCAGTCTTGTAAAATAAGAAATACCAGCACAAACTGACATTATAAGTTGCCCTTTTTTTTTTTTTACGTGGTTGGTTGACTTCAGCTGTCACTAGTATGATCAACATTTTCTTACCCTTTAAAAAGACTTCCACAATTGTTTCAGACAGTTCCTAGAGCATGAGGACCATAATATGAATAGAAGTACTCTACTGTCAAATGCCTTCTTATGAAGTCTTATGTTGCAAAAGTACCTGTATGTGCTCAGAATTTCAAGGCACAATAAAAAAAACAAGTTATAAACAGAAGATACTGTTGATAAAAACCCAGAGTTATCTGAAAGCTATATGCAATAATTCAGCCTAAGAACTACTGCACTGTCACTGAATAGCGAATGCTCCAGAAAAAAGCTTTTATATTGACTTTTTTTCCCCCATTTCTATTCTATACTTGCACAGACAATTAGAAATTAAAGGATTGTCATAACAAATTAGCATAATGTTTATTATTTGGTTTAATTTTTCAGGCATAAATAATTGAAAACTATTATTTGAAATACATTCCATATGACCTGCTGTTGGAGACAATACCCAGGAATCAATAACACCAGTTTCTTGACAATACAAGTTGTAATGAAAAATGGTTTATTACAATGAAAGCAGTGAATCAAGTGTTCATTTCCATTCCAGAAAAATGCAAATAGGCATTAAAAAGCAATTTGATCCTTTCTCCTGGGTATTTTTCTACACCAATGAGTCACACTGGAGCACACCAAGTACTGTAGAGCACTCCACTGCTGGATGCACAGTTAAAAAAAAATGCCTGAAGTTGAAAGTAGTCTTAATTGTGTTCTGATGTATGGAAACATTACAATAACAATCATTTTTGACAATGTTTTATCATGTTTGTAATGTCATTGTCCCTCCATATTATTTTTAACATAATTGGTGTGTTCTGATATAACACAATACCTTTTAGGCTGCTGCAGACGCTTAGGGGATATTAAGAGCCCTCAGAGCTGGGCAGTGTGAATTCCCTCACTTGAGGTTATAAAACAAGGTTCTGTGAGGAATCTGGACAAGCCTATGGTCATATAGGTACAAGCCAGCCCAGTAAAGCACTTGCTCCAGCCATTTGTGGCTTGAGATTGGGAAGCCTGGAGGGCGCAAGGCTTGCAACATCCCTGCAAGGGGTATGGTATCAACTCCTCTTCTAGGATGTTCACATCCTTCTCTTTTGTGCTGGCTCAAACACTTGTGAAGCTGTGCTGTGATCAAGGAGTGAATCTTAGTCAAATTGGACCTGGCCAAAGGAAAAAAAAAAGAAAAGTTGTTACTTTTAACTTGAATCAGCAGCCTGATGCCTTGGACACAAATATCAGCATCCTCACAAAGAAAGGGATAGGCACATGAGCTGGAGGAAGGACAGGGCAGGAGGATTCTCCAGGTGACCATGTCCAGGCTATGGTACCCTGATGAGCTTCCAGAACTACTTATAGTGCAGCCATAAGAGACTCAACAATATCCCATTAATGCAGTACATCTTTGCATAAGGGTCTACTTATTAGGAAGAAACAGGTAACCTTGAGTTACACCTCCATCCAAAACACACTAGGACATTACAGGTAGCCAACAGAAGTGTTACTAATGAAATCAGATAACAAGCTCCCTTGCTATTTGGGGTCTTTAAGCTGTCAAACTTGAGAGTCATTGTTTGTATAAAAATAAAAATATCCCTCACAGTAAGGGCAAAAAAAAAATTATCTTGCCACCCAAGCTACAGCTTAAGAGGAATTTGGACATTTCAAGAAACTTTGTCATTTAACACCTATTCCATATGCATACATGTACATTTGCAGATTGTTATTCATCACTGTGGGACTATTAGCATTACTCCACACTCCTTCATTCAGTGGTGGTGCTCTGCCCTACAGAATGCTTTCGCTCTAAATGGATTGTAGTCCTACTGTAAGCATATACCCTTAAGATTTGACTTCCGCTAGGACCGCTGAAAGTCCAAGGAACCTGTCTAAATGAACTCTTGTCATCAGCAACCAGAACTGTAGGTGCTGGGTAGGAATCTAGGCTTACACTGTCTGCTTCAAATGGCTGTATTCTCCAGCTTTGTTAGACTTCTCTGCAATCCCAGTACTCTACAGCTCCCAACCATGAAAGCTGGACACAATTTTGAGTAGACATCAATCTTTTCTCTTGCCCATCCATTTCTTTATTGCACAAATATTCTGGATACTTATTCAAAGCACCATCCAGTCTTTCTGATTTGCAAGCCAAATATGCAAACTCTTTTCCCCTTCTGGTTGCATACTTGACAGTCTACTCATACCTTTAAGGTCACCTAAGGCTGAACATGTTTTCTAAAAGGCTACAACAGTTGTCTTCATTAACTTAGTGGAAAGAAATAAACTGCATTAGTCAAAGTGCCAGACTTTCTTATTAAATCTTCTGCCCTGTTGACATAAAATGAGCACTACCGCAAGAGGTTAGCTTAAAAATCTAACAGGAATTGTTTGACTTCTAGAATACCAATGCAAAACATGCAGCATTAATGCATTAGATGTGGCAGAGACCATACACAGAAGGTGGAGACTGAATTACAATACAGTTATAAAGGCAATAAATAGGAGGTCAGATTTTGCTCTCACTCAGACTACAGCAGCATCTTTCACTGCAGTGGCATTGTAAAAGTATGGACTGAAACAGAATGCTTTAAGATGTGTCCAGAAGAAAAGTTTCTACATTTCTATCGGACTAGAGGTTACTCCTTTCTTTAATTTTAAATACAAGAAGAATTCTTAGATAACCTAGCTTGGCATTCTGATTAAGAACAGCCACTGAATGATCTGCTGGTTGCTGTCTTCCATACCATAAGTCACAAAAATTCAGCCTTAAAACTGTTTCTAAATATACCCAAGGGACAGAGTCTAAAACTAGTCCAATCACCCACCCAGTAAGACACTCCCTATCGTGACACAGAGTGATACATTTCAGTCTTTCCAAAACTATTTATATTCTTCTTTAATTGGTTTTTGAGTCCACATAAAGTATGATCAAAGGCTACACATCATTGTGGCAGCTGGCATGCTGACTGTCAGGGTTACTGAAGACCTTCAGGTTAACTGCCATTTTTGATTCCTACAGAACATCTACCCTCTGATGTTTTCTCCAGAGGGAAAAGCAAGAGATTCCTGAGCATCTTGCCTCCAACAGAGTCAGGGAGCAATTCTGTGACTAGATGATCAAAGCTGGCTGCTCTTGGAAGGAAGGAAAAAAACTGTCTGTAAAAAAGGAGGGGGGGAGTGGGAATAAAAAAATTAAAAAATTTTTTAAAAAAGAGTCTCCAAAGGCACTACAGGGATTTGGGAATGCTACAAAAGCATGAAGAGCATGTTGGAGAGATCAAAGAAATCTTCAAAGCCTGGCTAGGGCAAACTTGCTGGCTGCTTATCTGTAAGAGACCCCCACAATTTTGAGGTTTGCTCACAAGGGCACTAAACTCAAAAGATTAGTACCAGGCAAGCAGTACAAGCACAAATATGGGTCCTTTTGGACTGGCAAGTGACCAGCCTAAAAGTAGGCTTAAGTGAGGAATCCTGCACAGAGGCAGAAGAAAGACAGCACAGATTTGGATGAAAGAAACCCTGCTGCTTTCACCAAATGTGCAGGCTGGAGCTGCATTTCCCCACACACAGACACACAAAGCTGATAGCAATTCAAATGCAAGCAAAGTGTTCTGTGGTCCAGCCTGGCATTAGCAATATAAAGCAAAGTGAACAGTCAGTCTATTATTTCTTCTGAATGTTGCAGTCGCACAATGGCAACTGAAAGGAATTGGACTATACTTTGAAGCTTGTATTAAAGGCAGCTCGATATAGGGAAGATTTCATTCTCTTCCACAACAATAAATTCAGAACTAGAACTCATGTAAATATTACTGCTGATACCACCTATTGTAAATTATAAAATCCACAAGTGGGTAGGATACTTCACAGCTGCTGATGAAATTATCTATCATTATCAACTGACTACTAAATGGACCCTGGAACACAGGCAGGCAACCTCTCCATGTTGACAAAGCAATTTATGTGGTTAGTCATGTTAAAAACACAAGGAACCAAATTACCAAAAAGATTAATTAAACCAAATCAAACCCAATGTAAAATTATTTGTGACCTGGAAAGGAGCAGAATCCAAGGAAGGCCTAGTTTTGAAAATTTAGGACGCTCTCAGGCACCTAGACTTAAATACGGGTAAGAGGATGAGTGACTCAAATCAGCTAAAAAGCTTTCAACTCAGAATATTTTTTGAGAAACAGTTTCAACTTGCTCTTATTGTTAAGTTAAACACTAGTAAATTTTAAACTGTGGTCTCTGACAATGAAGCCTTTTATGATTTAAAGTAACAAGCTAATTAAAAAAAACCAACACAAAACAAAAGAAACAAGGAGGGGAGAAAAAACCTCAGGAAAATACAAAATCCTGCAGTTACCATCATCAAAACTGGTATCACAATTCCTTCAGCCCAACTGAGAGGGGAATTGTTGGAGATCTCACAGTTGTTACATTCAAGAGATTCCATGAGGCCACCTGAGACTCTCCACGTTCTCTCTGAAGGATTCAGCAAACAGCCCAGAACAGTTATCTGAAGGAACAAATGCAAGTTAAAAAAAAAAAAGCAACTAGAGTCATGGCAAGTTAAATGACAAGAAGATCCATTTTTTGTGACAACCAAAAAAAGAAAATCATCTTTGATAGCTTCTCAATATGTTGCAAGCGGCAGATTTCCCTATTGCAGTTCATTATGGCTTCATTTAAATGAGCAATACTAGGCCAAAAAGGAAATGTATTTTGTAAATCAGAACCACAGATCTCAGTAGTTTTCAGTTTTTGATAGTAACAAATAGAAAGACAAGCTAATGGTACCATTTAGAGTGTGAATTAATAAATTCTGTGCTGAAATACTTTAGATTGGCTGAATTCATCACATCAACATGTTTTAAGTGTCACTAATGCAAATCTCAACCTAGATTCAATAGAAGGCTAATACTAATGGAAAACTCCCTCATCTTTGCAGAGAAGTCAGAATTGCTATCTTCCTTGGAGGTATACTCAAAGACTTCCAAAAATGACACCGTATCTCCAGCAATTATGATGTAATGCAATCCCTTATGACTGAACAAAGTATATTTCTTGGAGTATGGCTATGAGTTGTCTCCAGATAACCCAAGAATCTCTAAGAACCATAAATCCTGGTCTTTTCTTACAAGGTTGGGATGGCATACTCATTTCCACAGCTGATCATTAAGGTGAAACATATCTCTTCTAGTAATACATTAACAGGATACAGTCAGAATTACAAAGGCTAGTGTCAGAATATCAGAAAAATTTAGGATGCAAAGCACAAATAACGTAGGTAAAGCTGCCACTTGTCACCATGTGTATGTCTCCAGTCAAGTGCAGAAATCTGCTCCATACTTGAACCTGTACGAGACCCAAACCCAGAAATATTCTACAGGCATATCTTAGAGCAGGGAACATCTTGGAGAATAGGTCACTCCAAAGGAAATAACATGAAATGCTACAAGATCTATTTGTATCCCTGAAATTTCTAACAATAAAGCAAAGCCAGCCATACAAGACATTGCAGAATGATCACTGAAAATCCAGGTTCCGCACATACAATTTAAATATTGTGATGGTATCATGGTGTTTCTACTTCCTCATATTTACCTAGACTGAGTGCATAGAAACATCGTCCATTTATCTAGCCTGTACTTCATCAGCTTGTCTATAAGGATGACAAGTCTATTTGAAGTCAAGATGAAGAACATCAACTACTCTTCCCTCATCCATCAAGCCAGTTACCTCATCATAGAAGGCTATCAGGTCGGTTAAGCATGATTTGCCCTTGATAAATCCATGCTAACTAGTCCCAATCACCTTCCTGTCTTTCATATGCTTGGAAATGGTTTCCAGGATTATTTGCTTCATCAGCTTCCTAGAGGTCAAGTGAGACTGACTGGCTTGTAGGTACCAGATCCTCCTTGTTGCCTGTCTTGAATGACTGACATTTACTTTCTCTGAGTCCCCAGAAGCCTCCCACAATTACCATGACCTAAGATTATTAGTCCTATCTCTTCACAGTAGTTGTTGATCCTCAAAGATGGTCCCATGGTCGTAAACCCCAAGTATCTGTCATCAATAGTAGCTCTGCAATCAGTTGTTAGATTTCTAGATTTGCTGAAGCCCTTGTCCATCACCAAAAGGATCAAGAGAGATCAGCTGAGCCCCCATGCCCTTGAAAAATCACCTTGGAGCCATGTGGCCATGCTTTATAAACTCTAGGTTTCTTCTGGCAGCATCACTAGTGACCATGTGGAAGATCAGCAGGGGGTAACAGTCCAAGAGCCAGACAAGCCTCTGCAGTCTCTCCACAACATCCTGGACCTGGGTCCCAAGCAAACAGCAAACTTCCCTAGACAGCAGATCACGTCAGCCAACGTGGGCCTCCATCCTGCAGAGCTGGGAATCACCCACCACTATCCCTTACCACTTCCTCCTGATGCAAAACAGCCCTCAGTTCCTCCTCTGCAACCAGGGCACTGAATTTGCTCTGTAGACACAGATCCACAGGTAGACAGGATCTATCCTTCATTGCCTGAAGTCATAAGCTCCCTACCTTCACCATCAGGGGAGTCTTCATTTCTCAACATAAGCACAGGCTCTGCCTGCTCCTCCTTCAGCACATCTGGGAGAGGTCAAGCATTTGAACGTGCAGGATCTCATAGAATATCCAGTTGATCTCCCTTTCAGCATCCACACTGCCACACAGGCTGCTGACCTCCTGCAGCTCCATACTCGGTAACACAAACTCTGTCACTGCACGCAGCTCCTTCAGGCAAGGAGCCCATCTCTCCAGCCCAAGGTATCAGGCACCCCCACAGCCCCAGACCTGTCGGGCTGCAACCTTCCTCCAGAGCTCAAACAGGGTCAAAGCCTCTGCTGTGCCAGGGCAGCCACTCCCACGGGTACTGAAGACCCCACCGTGTGATGCACCACCACTAAGCACAGAAACAGTCTTTAACATCCTCCTCCACACACTCCTGCACCTGTTAGCTGTGTGCTGATCAGCTGTGGTGAAGCCCTGGCTCTTATATGGGCTGTTCACATCACCAGCTGCAAGTGTTTTCCACCCTCCCTAATCAGGGACAGCTGACCAGGAACCCTTAGGGCTGACAGAGTTTTTCCTAGAGGTCAAAGCCTTCTGTACGTACCTTTTGATATAAGGGCCACTCGAAAGTGTTCCAAAGTGTCCCCAAAGTCCTTCAATAATCCTAGAAGTTCTGAAAGAACATATCATACCTTTTCTTGATCATAGGCCTAATTTCCTCTAAAATTTCTTTCAGGAAACTTAACATTCAACAACAGTAAAGAAATTTGTAGCAAAGGCTACATACAACGTGTATAACTTGGTACTGCAGCTGCGAAGTTTAATCCAAACAGCTTCTTTTTCTGCTTCATATTTTGCAGGTTTTGAACTCACTGAAACATTAATCAAAGGCCAAGCAAAATGCAGGAATATTTTAGAAGCAGACTATTTTCAAAAGATCACTTAGACCCAAAAGTGCAAACAATTGCGAATATGCTTGAATTTATGAATACAGGTGGTCTCAGAGACATAGGACTAATGTATGTGAAATCAAATATGGGCCAAGCGTTTGTGGTGTTGGTGATCCAGTCTAACACTGGAAGAAATGCTCTGTCAAAATAAAAGCTATTTCAATGTAACTTATACTTTTACAGTGCAACAGAAAAATCCATTCTGCAGCTAACAGGTTAATTTGTAGTTAAAGTCTTTCCTAAAACTGTTATAAATACAGTATTTTTTTACAGCATACGTGAAAGACAGAAGGCTGCAGCTAATAAATAGCATTCCTCATGCTATTCTCTGAGTCCCCCTGGGGAAGATATGGCCTCTTCAAAGGGGGTGAAATCCATGTAAGGCAAAAAATGAAAAGAAAGCAGTATTTTTCATTTCATGCTTCCCCATTTTCATTTAAATTTTAGCAAAAATAGAACAATCTGTTGACTATAGTCCACCAAAAGAATAAAATAAATTACCACAAATACATATATTGTTGAATATACGTATTTTATTCCAAAAATATGGGGGTTTTTTACTAAAATATTGATAGTAGAGAGACAATAATTGCAGGAAAATATAATCATATTTCAGAATCTTTCTACACATTTAAGAATGTTAGTTATGGAAAGGTATCAACAGATATGATACACAACTGTATTTGAAAAGACTTTTCTTATAATATTATGCTTTCGAAAGACTCACTGTTGATGAGGCATCCACTTTTCTTCATCCTATTATTACTTTAAGAGAAGGTCAGATTTGAATGACTGAAGAAAACATCCAGCTCCTTCTGTGGATTTTCCAACAACCTTAGTACCAAGGTGTTTTTGCTCTGAGCATCTCTTTTTACACACGAATGTATTTTCAATATAGATTTTTAATTTGGCTTCCTACAGGAGGCAAACTTACACTGTCATATATAATAACACTTTTTGTCTGTTAGCAACACATTTGAACTCAGAGATCAAGTTCAACAAAATTTGAGACAGTGGTAAAGGTGCCCAATTTATTGACTTTTTACAAGTGTCATGAAAAGAGACATGGAGGTAAAAAAAGATCAAAATAGTGTAGAAATAATGTATTGAAATGTACACAATTAAAACCAGCATATGTCAGCAGAGCCCTAATTATTGTAACAATGCAGTTATAACTGTGAATCTGTATTAACTGAAATCTTAGGGACTGTATATGAAGAAATTAGATCCCAAGTACGTGAAGTTATTAAAAATGACCTGGCTGGCACGGAGCCACCTCGCAGCCTGCGAGAACAGCCCTCAGAGGACGGAGGTACCTGGACTCGGGGACTGCTCTGCCTCCATCAGCTCCCTTTTGACAAAATGATAACACTCAGAGACAACTGTAAATTAAAAAAAGATGGTCACCCATACACTGGTGTTATTTTGTGGTCCTCTGGTGATGCAAAGCATGTCCTAACACAGTGCAACGGGTTGCTGTAGTGTAACGCTTTCTCTTGCTGAGGTGCAGATGGACTTCAAAATTAACATTTCATAAAACCCTCATTGAAGTTATGTACCTCATGTCTTCAAGTCATTACAGGTATTCACAGAATATCATTCTACCTGCAGGTTTAGTGTATCATATATGTAAGGCAAACATTCCTAACCCCATGTTAATGCAGTTTTCTGTCAGGAAATTTTCTGCCCTTCAAGGGTGGCAGTAGGACAATCAAATCATCTCAGGCTCAGGTATTATATACTTGGGAAAATCTAATATATACTGAAAACCAGCACTAAAACGAAATAAATCAAATATTTAAAATTTAAAAAATACATAGTTCAGATACACAATCATAATTCAATCTAGCATTGATGTCAAGAGTAGAAAGTATATTAAGAAACTGCCTTTAACAGTTTGCTTAATATAATCTGGAATTAAAATGTCTTAATTGAAACTATGTGATTAGTGCATAATTTTCCAATATTTTCACTGATTTTCTGGAGCTTGTTAAGGCTGGCTTTTGTCTAAATCTTAAATGTTAAATCTCAAATTCCTGAAATATTTTTTATCTTCAGGATTCATGTGAACGGATCATTCCTTGAATGGGATGGTTTTTTAAGCACCAGGAACAGACTGGCTTATTTTGGAAGCACTGACATTTTGAGGCAGTTTGACTTGGAGGAATGGAAACAGAAGGTGAAAGGGTTGCCGTGTCCCTTTATAGCTGGCTTTCAGACCCCAGGACTGAGAGCACAATTTTTTAACACGGCAGTAAAACTTGAAAGCAAAGATGGTAGATTGAGCCTTGACAGTTGATAGCTTTTCTTTTTCATTCACACTGAAGAAAGAACACTTAGCATTTCACAGCTTATGAACTGATAAATCCTTTTCCTTAACTCTGAAAGGATAATTCTCTAATGTTTGTACTCTTACCTTGTGAAGATAAAACAGCTCTTTTATATATTTGACAATAATAACAAATTTTGGCAGACTTTTAATTATAATATCATAATATTAGCTCTTCTTTAATGGACTTGTTCAGAATGGTTTAATTTTGACTACTGCTTTTTATATTTCTTGTCAATTAACTGAAATATTTTGTAGGTAACTTATGAACTGACACAGGAAAAAATACACTTGAATATTTATGTCTGCAACCAGTTAAACTACTGAGTACCAAGTGGGTTAGAAACATAGCTTAAAAGATCCAGAAACGGTAGTGAAGAATGGATGACTATATTACACTTATGCATGTAATATGCATAAGTAAACAAGGATTGAATGAATGAACATCAGTAGGAACTATGCGTTAGAGATAAAGATGCTCACAAAAACTGGTTTGAAAAAAAAAGCATTGTGCTGACAGTGGACAATCTTAAAAGCTTCGAAAGCCAACAAAGCAGAAGCATATCTGAACAGAGGAGCAAACAACAAATTAAAGAGGAAGCATCCTGGGAAACCATATCTAGATTAGAGTATGTAATTGCAGGATTTGCAGCTTGATAAAGCAATTTATTATAGCGGTGAACAGGATCTGAAAAAGAGCTAGCTATTTTATTTGGCAATCTTATTCTACTCGGAAGTTGTAAGGTACAGTTTCACTTACCTGATGCACGATGCAGAACTAAAAAGGCACCTGACATATGTGCTTAGTTACTTTCAATGGCTATCACATAAGGGCACTCCCAAATACATCAGACAATGAAGAAAATATTTATTATTTCATTGTTATTTTTCAGATCCAATGAACAAACAATTTTAACACCTTAAATTTAAAATTTTAAATATGTTTGACAGCCAAATGGCTAATATTATTTTCAGACAGAATTCTGAAAATTTGAAAATAGCACAAGACAAAAGCTAAGAAGCTATGGATAAAAGGAAGCTGAAGATATAGACCAACTTTATTCATGGTATCTAATTATATATATAAAATATACTCGGGGAATCATGTTACAGCATATGAGCTCAATCATAAGCACATCCAAATGCTTATTTCTCCACCACCTGTTTCATTTAACACAACTGTGTTCTATCCTTTTTGTGAATGCTAATGCATAAGGAATGGCATCTGAGGACTGATCACGCAGTACTTCCTGAAGATGCACTTTTCCCTCAACAAGACCGTCTGTGAGGACCAAACCAGTGGGATTTACTGTTCAGAGTGGATCAAGACAGATGTATACAGAAGCACCTTTATTATAGAAGAATAATCATAATTTTATTGATCAAAACTGGAAATACAGACAGCTCAGAGGAACTCGAGTTAAATGGTACAAACCTTTCCATCATGTCATACAAGTCTGAGAACTGAATTTTCTTCACCAGCTTGCTCAGGTTAAACTCCTAAGCATACTTCACAAGCTTTAAGAGACTAGATTGTGTTCAGATACTTTTTTTTTTTTCACTTCATATGGCAAGACTCTGTGCTTCATGTGGACTGGTCAGTCTTCCCAGTGCTGTTCACCATGTGTTCCTATCTCTTGATTTTTCAAAGCAGCTTCGATCGTTCATAGCTCCACAAACAAAAATTATGAAAGTGAAGAGGAAAGTAAAACTGCCACGTCATATCAAAATATGCAAAAGTTTTTTATTAATTTGATGAGGATCAAATGAAACCTATGTTGTTGACTACAAGTAGGCAAGTATATCTATTAAATATCAGATACAATAATGAAATAGAAGATGATGCAGATTTCCCATAAGGTGCTATATCAAATTTGGTAAACAAATTAATGTAAGAAGTCATATTTACCAATAAGTTAATATGGATATTTTCAGGTAGACGATGAAATTCAGTGTCTCAAGAGGTGTAAAGTTAATTGTCTCTATTTCCTTCTTTACCTTAATTGGTTAATTAATTGACAGTTCTCAAAACCAGCTCACAGTCTTGGGTAGTTTTGCGAGAAGCAGGGAGTTGGACTCAATGATCCTTAGTGGGTCCTTTCCAACTCAAGATATTTTATGATTCTGTGATATAAATCATATTCAATTTGTATTTCTACAGGAACACTAACTACTGGAAACAATATTTGAGCAAATATGTAAATCTAATTCATTCTCTAAAAGATGCATTAGAATATGTACAATGTCTAGAGCTCATTCTATATTATTCTAAAAATTCTTCTACAATCTACATCTGATGTACATGATATCCAACTGATAAAGAAATATGGAAAAGGAAAAAGAGGAAACACTTTTAGTCTAACAGAAATGTCATTGCTGTAAGATAAACTTTACTTGACCCTGATTTTTACATAAAAATAATCCTATTACAACCTACAGAATATTAAACTTTGTTTGTTCATCTCTTAGAGCCTGCTTTTATTCACTTACCTGCATTCCTACAAAGGCGGAAAACTAGTTCAGTGAAACCTGCACACCAACTCACAGTCAGACCTTAGCTTCTTGAAAGTAAAAATAAGTAAGATTTAAAACCTCTTTTGCACTGTTTAAAGACACATAACAACCTCTGTCCATTTTTAACAGATAATACAAGTAATACTGTTAATGGTGAAGTAGAAGACATAAGAAAATAAATTTTTCAATCAATTGTTCTAATTCTATTTCATGCTATTCTAATAGGTTTTTTATGCTCTTTAAAATTTTATAAGCTCCTTTATAAGTGTCTTGAATTACAAGGGAGAGACTGCTTCAAGACCAGAAACAGAAATCTGAATATAAGAGAAATAAAATTGTCTGGTTTCCATGAAGTTTGGCAGAGAACGCATGGACAGAAAATGTATGCATATTTACACATTTAATTTGCATACACAATGACCATAATTGCAGTCAACCAACCATTAATTCATCAAATTGATCATTTGTGCAGCAGATCCTTAGTGAAATATCATTAAGTTACAAAAGAAAATTCGCATATATCTTTGCATGCACACTTGCACGTCTGACCTTTTAAATATCGGGCCCTATTTTTATTGTGATTTACATATCATGTAGATGATCATTAGGTACTGGGGTAGAATCTTAATGACTGAAGCTCGCTCAAGGCTAGTTTATATACATTCAGTGCTCACCTGGGCAGGATTTGGCCCACACCAGTGTGCATTTTTGCTGATTCACAAAAGGATCAAGGAGAAAGGGATTCAAGAAGCTACAGAAGTGCACACAAACCATACACATTGAAATAACCAGTAGACTAGTAGATAAAAATAAGCTTGGAATAATTTTCAAAACATACAGCTGACTTGCTTGAGTTAAAATCTACCTGGACAGGAAAATTAATACGTTGACATCTGGTAGTGCTATAAGAATTACTCAGAGCCAGGTACAAGACCATCTTCATTCAGCTGCTGTTCTCGAGAAAGGTGTGCAAATCTTGAAAAATCAATATTTTAGAGATCGTACAACCTTGCCCAGGAAGCAGCAGCACAGAGGTTGGGCAGAGTCCATGGGAGATAGTCACTGGTTTTGTAGAAATACAAATGTGACTTCAGCAGCAGCAACAGCAGAGTGAAAGGGGATTAGGGAGGTATTTTAGTCTTTACAAGAGATCCCTAGCACAGAGTGAGCAGAACAACAACCTAATCATAATAATGCCTCTACCATCGCAATGGCTACTGTTCAAGATACAAACAGTGCTGTCAAGTGAGAACCAGTTTCTCTGCCTCTCTCAAGACCTGGTCATGATGCTGGTATAAATCCCTCACAAGAGCCATGGGGTGTCAAAGGGGTGAGGAAAGAAAAACAAAGCACAGTAAAAATTTCAGCCCACAAATATATAGCTGGTAGTGCTGACTGAGTTCAGGACAGGCAGAAAGTTTAAAGTTACATGGGATGGGGAAGAAAGGAGGTGGTTGTGGAAACTGCTCTTAAAGACCCCAGACAAAACTCCACAGTTCTCCCCGGAAAATTGTATTTCCCTTCCACCTTGGGAGAAATAACACTGGGAGCCAAAATAGGTCATCAGGATACATCCAGGAATTCTTATTTAGTAAGCCTACATAAAGCAGGATATTGAAATACAACATTATACCAAGAGCTAAGCAGTACACCACCACTAACTGTCTGTGTACAGGTTGGAAAGAGACACATATTTAGTTATAATACGAACGTGACATTCAGCCTTAAAAAGCTGCTCAGTCACAGAGCAGACTTTCTGGTGAGACTGATGTATAATGTTCACTTTATGCTGCTTAAAGACTCTACTATTTTAAGTAGAAACATTTTGTTCTAGTGGGAACTTGCACCTCACAGTCTCTTTCCTCCCACCCTATTCCAAACTCTTCCTTCTTTGGGTAACCAAAGTAAATTTAAGATTTGTTAGCACAGCTAAGAAATTAACAATTATACCCAGTTATTAGCTAATTTACACCTAATTCACCCCTAATATTATCACTGATAATGGCAATTTCATCATAAAACATGATGCCACTCAGAGTTTCATCTCTTTCTAATACAAAAGTTGACTTCAACAGCTATTTTATCTCAGAGTGTAAAGACGTGAAGTGCACATTTCACAATCAGTGTCCAACTATTGCACACAGCAAAGCAGGCTCTTCTGTGACATCTGAACTGTTAAAACTAGTCAGATCATTTATTCCAGTGCATTATCCCTTCAGTAGAAAGTACTTTTTCTTTTACCAATACAGCCAGAAAACAATATAAAGGATTATAAGTAGTTGAAAAGAAGAACACTAAGAACACAAAACTTCCTTATTTCTATACAGCCAATGGAACAGTAATCTCAATGAAAAATCTCATTACTAAAACCACAAGCAACAGAAGTCCAGCTTTCTTGAAAAATGTTCTTATTTTGGAAATTACTGTTGCTTATATATGCTGTATTATTAGCAGGTGATTAATTAAAAAAACAAATAACATATAATGCTGAATACTCCCAGACCAACTGCATCCAAGTCAATTTGTGCCATTCGAAGTAACTGTATTTTGTACTACATATTAGACATAAGTAAGGTGGGTTTCACAGAATAGCTACCAATAAATCTTGTACAACACCACAACCATATATATCACTAAACCTCAGAAATCGACATGGATTATGACATAAAGCATAAAAACCCATGCAGCTTCTGCAGCAGTAATACAATATTATCTCTCAATAGACCTCAAGAGATCCTCAAGAATCAAGGGACTGTAATATTGCCAGTCTCCTGTGTTCAAAAATATTATCAAGTCCCCATCAGCTCCTAAAGAATAGGCCTAAAAATCATGAGATTTAAAGATAATAATCAACTCTATCCTTTATCTTCTCAACGAAGCTTACATTTCTTCCTTCCAACATTTTTGCACAATAGGAAGGGTTATTTACTTTCTAGGGAAGTTTGGCTTCTCAGAAAATAACCTGATTTCATAGCTGGGGCTCTAGGAGAAACGCTGAATGTCGATATACAATATCATGAGAGCTGGTAACACAGAATGTGGTATACAACTAGATTTTTTTACCCATCACCCACCTACCACACATCCTCAGAGATATAACCAGATGGGCTCTTTCAAGGAAAAATGCTGCATCTTCCCCAAGAATAAATCTCTCCCTCACACCATTTCATCATGATACATGACTCAATTATACACACCCTTACTGGAAGGACTCCCGTGGCAGTATGGCCATTAGGAAATACCTCTGTATGCACTTAGTATGTAGCACTAGCAGGTATAACAGCTATTACTTTAGAGTGGTATGTCCTCTGTAAGGCAAGAAGGTCAATTCCAATCCACAGAATCAGCCTCTTTCTTCAGGGCATTAGTCCTGAGAGTTCAGTGCAGACATTACTTGGGAGTAAGCACAGCAAGAAGAAACATTACGCCTGGGGTCATGCCTTTTACAGAGTCTGTGCATTTCCACACTTCGTAGCCAGGAGAAATACAATTTACAGTTGTACATCTGTATCATCAGCTGTGGTGCTGCAGATGGAGGAATGGGGGCAGACGGGAAGGAGAAGGACTGGAATGGAGGAAAGGAATTCTGCCTGGTGGGAAAGAGATCTCAAGAAAAGGAACCTGGTCATCACTTCTCTTATCCCATCTCAAATGAGGGTGTAGTTGGAGTTCTTACACAGATCTGCTTGTCTGTAATTTTCTAGGCTTAGTTTTTTTGAGTGGACACTTGCAATATGTCATTCATTATATTATCTGTTAAAGATGGTTTGGGATTTTAGATAAATTATTTTAAATACAAATAATGTAAAATATTGAACCAAATTTGTAGCAAGTACTACTTAAAGAAGAATAATGTCCAAATCATATATTTCACTGGTTTTTGAATAAAAAGTTAAAAATGTCAGATGTTCAATTTTCATAATTAACTTCCAAATATACTTAAAACATTCAGAATTAATTCCCCCTATCTAGATTGATCTAGAGTGTGCTTGCCACAAGCTAACTCTTCCAAACGTATTTTTTGAACCTTTAAGCCAAGGGGATCTGTACACTTTACTATCCGAGGAACAATATGGTCAGTTTAACAAGTGATCAGCTCAGCTAGAAATAGGCAACAGGGCTCAGTTAGACAGATTAACTGTTCTATAGTCAGTGACCTTCTTTTTTTTTCTTGGTTTGTTAATAATTAATTGTGTGTGCATCTTCTGGCCACAACTGATAAGAATGCATATGCATTTCAATTACAATCTCCTATTTCAGCATATTAAAACTTAACCATAAAATTTTGCCTTTGGCTGAAACCTGGTGTTCAAGGACTCAAAAGATGTATATAATACGGTGTTAAAATGGGAAAACTAATAAGCTTTTTAAAGATTTTTAAAAGCATATTTAACCAATTTTACGCATACATGTGTGTAGACTCCCAAACGTAAGCACACTAAAATAACAACACTAAAGCCTTTTACCTGAAATCGTGGCAGACTAAATGAAACCATATTGTTTCCCAAAATTTAGTACAGAAATTACTTAGGATATGTATAACACTACTGTGCAATCACAGCTGCAAACAAATGTCTACCTTTTAATACTAACCTCAGCACTGTTCCGTAAAACACAGAGAGGAAAAAAAACAAAACAAACCAAAACAAAGCAAAAAAACCCACAAACAAAAAACCACAAATGTGGCCCTTTATTGTCTCTATTCATAGCACTGGGAATCGTTCCTGTAGAAGTCTCAACGTACGTGTGCAGCTGGCCAGGGACTGGGGCTTGTCTAAACTCCAGAGGACACATGTTGAGGGAGGAATGGGAAGTTTCAGTACGACAGTAATAATGACAAGTGAATAGCCCTAGTGAAAACTCTCAGGCTTTATCATTGAGCATGAGAACTGGGCACCGCATGAGGTAGTTCTTAACATATTAAATTTGAGTTTTTGGCTTTTTCAGAAAATCTATGATCAGGAACCTCCACAAACACTAGGACTCAAAATCAGATTATTTCATTTAATGATGCATGGGCCTCTGTTTATATATTCCACTTTTCTATATCTGTCTCTCTTTGGACTTTAACAGCAACGTTTTAGTTACAGGTGTGAGGTAAATCAGGTTGACTGAAATCTGTTCTACTTCCATCATAGTGTGCAATTTATATTAAACATCAGTACTTTAAAATGTATTCTGATTTTAAAAGCAAAAAGAAAATTACTGCCTGGAGTTTCACGGAGATATATTTTTTTGAAGTTTATCCGAATGACAAAGCAGACCATTTCTCAGATAAATGGGAAAACACATAAAAATTATAACTATTAATTCAAACGCAAAACAATCTTACAGGGAAAACATTAAAAAATCACTATATGAAGTGCTTTTATGATGCATGGGAGTTATCCTATATGAAAAAACTGATTTACAAGAAAAATTTAACAGACGATTAGTAAGTAATATACTATGTACAGTAATGTTCAGTAATGTATTTTCTTATTACAAATGACAGAAAAGTGTGACTTTCTTCCCTTTCATTTCATTAAGCTAATTCTCAAAGGAAGGTTTTTCTGAGATTGTCAGACACCTATGTTCCTCTCCTTAGAATAAGTTATATTAACAGAAAAGCAGTTGTGAAAAGAAAAAAAATAGACAACTTAAAAGTAATACAAAAATGAAAAATAAGATTGCTTGGCAAAATCTCGTTACACAAATCCTGAGCTATCCAGAAGATTTCAACTCAAACCTGCAGGTTATCTGCTTGGGGGGGAAAAATTATCCTACAAACATGGGGTATTCTGTATTTAAGTTTCATATGTGTACCTTCTGAGCAGACATACTAGGTAAAAAGCTCAAATATCTTATGGCTCTCTAAGCCAACTTTCAGAGATCCTCAGGCAAACCTTGCTCAGATTTACAGATGGTAAGACTGTGCCCAAGTGTGAACAGTAGCACTTTATGTTGGTTTTGAACAAATTTGATAAATAATATCTAAAGTGCAAGAGGGTCAGTGAAGAACCATGTTCCTTGTAGACTATGTTCACAGAAGTGTGACAGGTAACGAGACAGATTAGAGAAGCATTAAAGCAATTAAAAAAAAAAAAGTCTGAAAAGACTGGGGTGGAATCTATCTTACCTTGTCACCCTAAAGGATCCTTTGTAGTCACTGAAGACCTAGTAAACACAATCATGTTATCTGAGATGAAATTTATTTCATGTATGAGTTTAATTAAGTGGATTTCATTCCTTAAAGGTGTTCTTCCTTTCCAACAACTAAAAGGCAACCTAAGATGATGAGATCAGCTAGTAGATAACTACATCAGTGATGCCTTGCAATGAACCTATTTGAATCACATTTTTGCCTTTCATTTCTCATTTGAAGATTTTTCTGGGCTGTTTATTTCTACTAATCTATTTCAGAAATACATGATGAATGTTACAAGTAAAAAGCTTATTTATACACAAATAATTAATGCATATTTGAGTTGGTTTTTATTATAATTTTTATGAGATTTCATGTAAATTTAAAAAACCCAACATCGCAGTATTTCTATGGCATTGCCATAGAACAGTTGTTGTCATCTCAATTGCAATTTTTGCTTTAGCTCACAATCTGCATTTTCTGTCAGTAGTAAAATATGGACAATGTAGTTTTTGTTTTTGTTTTTTTTTTCCTGACATAATCACAGGTGCAGCTTTGCTAAAAAAAGAATTGAAGCTCTATCAGCAAACTGGTGTAATTATAAAGTCTTTGTACACAGCACACAGCTGCTGGCTCTTTGAAAAATAGCCAAGAATTACAGAGTGATAGACTGTAAGAGAAATAAAATTTTAGAAAATAATTTCTTACTGCATTCAAGCTTATAAAACTTTAAACTTGAATACTCTTAGGAAAAGATAGCTCTTTGGGAATTCTGGCTTCCCTTTGTGTTTTCTGTTCTCCAGCACTCTGAAGTTTGGTATCTCCATTCTTGCTCCTTTTGGATGGACAAAAGGAAAGGAATACCACCTATATGATGATTAGACCTTGTCCATACCACAGGTTCCAGCTGTCGTGTGTATGAATAAATACCCCAGGGATTTTTAATCCCATTTGATTTTGCAGGTACTCAGAGAAGAAGAAGTAACAGATATCTGTTTCATTTTCATATTGCTATAAAAATTCTTTCCGAAATGGCCTCTCTCTGCCTTGTGACACTTGTCAACTGCAGGCTAGATCACAATACAAAGAAAATGTGCTTGGCTGCATATGGCACCTCTGCTTTAAAACTCTGAATTTACCATTTACTCCTGCCAGGTGCTGATGCTGACCTAAAGTTTTGTGGGGAAGGCCTAGGCTACTTAAAATAGATCTTGAATAGGACTTGAAGTATGTTTCACCTACTTTGACTTATTTCCTTGTAAGCAACACTGATTGTCTCAGACTTAAATATGAGATAATAGCAAGGAAAATAGGAAGTGATTATTGATGTAATTCCTACCAGCATTTACAGTACTAGTTACCAGACATTCATATCCAACTATTATTCTTTTTCTAATACCTAGTTTCCCCTTCTTATCCCTCATTTGCCTGTTTAGAGGCTGATTAAGCTACAGATCTGCCTCTAAGTGCAATGTTTTGGGGCTTGCTCACTCCGACTACCTGGACAGAACAACTCCTGCATGCTGGACACCCACCAGCTGGCAACAATCAGGCTGCAAACCATGCCCTGAGGGCTAGGCTGATTACATACACCCTTTACTAACTTTTTATAAGCACTGAGAGTCAGGTAACACACTGCTATTTTCCCAGGGTAATCTGCCATGTATAAAGTATCTGCCATACCTTATTTATTGTTCCATTAAGCTCAGGCCCATTTACAGACTCTGTGCACTCAAGAGAGCTCCTTCCTTCTCTGTCTCACTAGCAGAGCTTAATCATGGGCTCTGCAAAGGGCTGCCAGCATCCTCCTTCCATTGCTGCCAGCAACAGCCCACTCTCCCAGAGCTCCCTGGTCTTCACACCCAAAGCTCAGGCTGCCCCTGACCTGTCTGTCCTCCAAAGCCTCCCCTAAGGTTCATGCCTTCAGCCTGTCGCTCACTCTCATACACAGCACTGCTCTTCCATAGCCTGAAGCGCTCTGGTTTCCTTTCTTTCCCTCTCCTGGCTCACGGGCAGCTCTGTCCCAGTCAGGAGCCCCCAGCATCCGCTGGACCTCTGGGATGCAGCACAGAATATGCTCCCTTCTCCAGCTCTGGAGTGGGGCGGGGGGGGCCCTCCTAACACAGCAAGCACTGGACTGCAATAGGACTTCTGCTCTCTCAACAGTCCCTACTGCATTGTCGCCCTCTTTTCAGAGAGTCAGTACAGATAGCCGGGGAAAATAAACCCAACACAAGGCTCCATGGCACTCACCTGGACACTTCAATTCGTTAACAACTGACAATGTATTTCCACACTCCTAAGTTTAAATGCAGGAGGCAGCCTGCAATGAGCTCTTTTAAAATAAGTTTTTGAGAAAGACAATGTCAAATGTTCTATTGAAATGCAAATATGTTGCCTCTGTTATACTCCTTTCCTCCATTAATTTTATAATTTGACCATGGTTTGTTTGTTCTGGATTTTTTTCTTTCTTAAAAACCTATGCCAGTACTGGCTCAGCTATCCTTTAAGTATTTATGTAAATGACAGTGCCCTTAAACATAGTAGTAGCTGTTTTGCTATTTTATTAGGGGCTGAATTAACCATTGACTGAAAACAGCACAGGAAATTGTGTGTAGTAATCATGTACCTTGCACTTAAAAAGCTGACAATGAATTCAACTGAAGAGTTGATATAAATTCTTTTACATACCCCTGGAAGCCTTAGCTTTGAAATACTTTGCTTTTAAAGCAAATGGATTAAAAAACGTCAAAAACCAATGAAGTTTAGTGAACACTTTTGCTAGTACAACAGACTCTGAAAACTTGTAAAATCAATAGGCATCTCCAATCTTGACAGTGTTGTGGAGGGTTTTACAACTGACATCACTGATGTTCGGTTTTAGTGGTGATATACTAAAGGGTTTTTTAGGAAAAACAACAAACAAAGATAAAAAAAATCCCTCCAGCAACAACAAAAAGCCCTTATGATTAAATTTGGATAGGCTGAAATTTCGTAAATAGATTAAACCAGTGAAATATTACAGTACTGATTGTTTTATCTTTAAAAAATCTTTTGCATTGTATTCTTGAAAAATAATAAATATACATAGTATAAAATACATTTGACAGTTCTTGCTATGAAACTGCAAAGGTTTTTCTGTGTAAGAGAGAAAAAAAAGTGAGTTTTATGACAGAATTTCTGCTCATCAGCCTTTGCTATCCCTTGAAAGAACCACAGAAACAGGAAAGCAGAAAAATGTTCAGCTGTACTTTCCATGTCATACCTCTTTAGAAGTGTAATACAAAATCTGCCTCTGGACAGTATAGTATAGACCAGATCTTAGCTGGAATAACTGATCAGAGATTTGTTCATTGGTAGTTATCAGTAAATCCTTCCAACAGGACTTTGTCTTAAGACATCCTTCAGATTTCACAGACAGAAAAAATAAAAGGAGAAAAAAGATCCTCTCCGTGGGTTAGTAAATCCATGGATTTTAAATAAAGATAAAACTGTAAATTAACAAAGTTGTCTCAGGCATAGCTTTTGTAAAAATTTATGAAGCAAACACGCAAACTCAGGTCTGACTTGCATTACCATGAGCTAGAAATCTGTTCATATATAATTATATTATAGTGTCAATATTTGCTGAGCTCTAATTAAGGGTCATAAAGTTTCAGCTTCTTTCTTTAATTTGTGCTTCTAATTTGATCAATAATTCACTATCAACTGAAAACCAAACATACTTCATTAATATTAGATAAACAAAATTCTACCTTAATAGTGTCAAAGTTAAACAAAATGCCTGGCAATCTGGAAATTCTGATTTTCTCTAAAAATCCTGCTCTAGGATGGAATTTAATCTTTCGACCAAGCAGACCAGAATATTGACCATTCAATGGAAAATATTTGCAGTAAACTTTAGTAGTATCAAAATAAGAAATATTATGTTACCAAAGCAGAAATACATTCAGATCCAAAGCAAGCTATAAGGCATCCACAGCAGAGAGCTTAATGAACGAAGACAGAACACAAAACCAAAGTCAAAGAAATGAAACACAGAAAATGTACAGTAGCAAATTACACATCTGAAGCGCAGGAAGATACACATAAACATAGCTAGGAAAAAACATTAGGAAATACTAGGACCTTTAGATGAGCACACAAAATCCAAAAATAAGTAATGGAGAATTGGATTCTACAAGCAGGAGGAGTGAATCAGAAGATATGTTAGTGTTACTGCATAAAGTAATAACCTAGTATGTCAAGTACACATTCCTTTGATTACCTCATCATAGTGAGATTATTTCAACATTAGAAATAACGCTGCACAGACCAGGCAGAACGGTATTAAGACTCAAGGTTAAGACTCAGAAATTACAGATAAATTCTCCTTTTACGATTTAGGTAGCAGTAAGCTAGGTGACGGCTATGCAATAAGAAAATTATAAAAGAAACAAACAAACAAGCAGCAGCAAAATCAAGATTGTTTAATAAAGGCAGATAGTGAAATGAATAAACTGAATTTTGTGAACCTGTATTTTTCTAAACTACATGTTTTATAATCAGTACACGAACTGGTGAGCTCTCTTCACCTTTCTTCAGATCTTTAATAAAAGCTACCATGCTAAATCTAACCTTCCTAAGAATATTTGAAAAAGTATACCAATTTACTACTGTATAAATAATTCTTGTAATATTTTGATCATCTGGTTAAGATTAAAGAAACAAGGAAGAAATGGCATTATGTACCTTTGAAAAGGAGAACAACTGCTGCACCTTTTCTGCAGGCTGAAGGGGCTGGACGGAGGGACTGGACAGGGACTGAACAGAGTGAAGAGAGACAGAGACACAGTTTAGTGTGATAACCACCTGGGCAAGGACCAAGAGTGGCTGGAAGTGGCTCAACCTGTAGACAACAAGAGGATGGCTGCGAGCATGGCCTGAGAGTGAGGGGATTGCCCAGATGTGGGACCCATGGGACAGTAGGGAGGCAGGATGCTCCACCACCTGCTGAAGCGATGGAGCTGTTCCAGGGGTGGATGCAGCCCTTGTTTTCTAAGATGGAATGGCCTAACCTGAGTTTAAGTCCAGTGCTTTGGAAGTTTCCAGTGTTAACAGAAGTCATAGCTGTACCATATTTTCATTTCTATTAAAATATCTTTTGATTAAGCAGGAATTTTGACTGTGTGTGTGTGTCATTAACACAAGGGGGAATTTCCCCAGAACCTTTGTTATCTCCCTCCCAAGCCCCTCACTTCATGCTGCCACCACCTTCCCTGCATACCACCAGACCTCTGCCATTCAATTTCTCCTTACATCTGCTCCTGGTTTTCTTCATGTTATCTGGAGATGAGGATTACCTGGGGATTTATTTTTCAATTGTCAGTACTTCCAAAGCAAGACAAGTTGAGGTGCATGAAAACACAGTAATACCAAGCAGATTTGAGATATAAACTTAGTTATTCATTTTCTCAAACCTAATGGAAGTACACAGAAGTTGTCCCTCCTCATAGTTCTCCATAACTCTGAACACTTCAGTTCTTTCAAGATAGGACTATTGCAAATGATTACCTTTGAGTAAGTGGTAGTTTGCGCTGACATTTAAACATTAATAACTTACATGAACTAGAACCCTACATAAAAAACAAAAAACAAAAACAAAAACAAAACAAAACAACAAAAAAAGGGAAGATGACTGTTTTTGACAGTGTTTGGAAGTGCAAAACTGACGTGCTTACAAAAATAGCCTGGAAACAAACTAAAGCAAAACATAAACTATTCATTTTCTCAAGAAAATACACTGATATAAAATTATGAAAACATACTGTTGTAGTTCCCAAGATAGGGTTCACTTAGGAAGCATTTATCCAGATTGAGAAAACCCATTATTGATGGCCCATACCACAAAAGTACTCAGGCTACTCAGAGGACTGAAAATATCAGAAAATCATGTGAATTACAGATAAAAGTCCCATTAGTCCATCATGAAGCACCCAACTGCTACTTGTGGGTGCTTTAGAAAAGAAAGTGAAAGAGACATCTCCTGTCAAAATACATTTTTTCCCTGATGTTTCCTACTCTAATTTTAAATTTCTTAAAGGATGGAGCTTTTAAAATTTCTTTAAGAAAGCTTTTCCACAATTGTTTAGATCTCAATGTCAGGTAGTTGTTATTGATCTAAACTGTCTCTTTACTAAATTATATCCAATTACATGCAGTCACATTCCCTTTGGCACATTTTACATGCAGTACCAAGACAGTCTTACCCTAATCAGTGCAAAGAATTCAACCACATTTTTCCTACCACTCAGGTACTCATATCATTCCTGTTTCTCTAAGTGACTATCATTTTGCCATTACTTATTAATTAGCCAAACTACACATTTGTAGTTTTTGCTTTTTCCCTTTCAGTTCTGTCTGTCCACCCTCTTAATGACACCTGTTGGTGGATAAGGAAGTGCAGATACATATTCCAGCAGTTTTCTCACCAGCATCTTACAGAAGATCCCAACTTCATGATCTGGCATCTTCTCTAAGCAGATGTCCATCACTTCTTACGGGATGAGAATGAACACTTTGCCAATCCTTAGATTTGTTGATTTGCTGATAATGTGAAGGAGGTAAATAAATACAAGTAAATGACAAAACAACTGTGTGCTTGCTTGATTTTCAGGTAAAAAAATCCCTCTTCTCTGTGTATATATAAAGATATTTCTTTGGTTCCTTCTCCCTGCAATGCTTATGTTATGTTGAATTCATTCTCAGCTCAAGGTCCTGATACATTTGCAGTAATATGTTGACATCAAAAGCCGTTTCAAAGCATACAGCAGAAAACACAGCGTTGTCATACTCCAGGGCACATACGGACCTTCAGGGGCAGTCAATAAGTTAAACATGAAGTCTGAGATTTGTCTCCCCAAAGTGCAGCTGTTTAGAGGCTTAAGCATTATTGAAGGGAGACGGTCACATCGACAGAGGCAGTCATTCCCTGCATCATCAGTGACCTCCCTCTTCTCAGACTATGGATGGAGCCTCAACAAGAGCAGGACCCTAAACAAGGACAAGAAACTTTCCCTATGTGACTGTCTCTCCCACAGGATACAAGCGACAAACTTAGTCCTTCCTCCTCTAATGAAGCAGGTATAACTTTGCACTTGTACAGCTTCCTCTCATCCGTTGAAAATTGGATTTTTGCACTTTCTGCCTAGCCAACCAGATAAAAATGACAAAAAAATGACAAAAAAATGACACTTCAGAAGAATAAGCCCAAAGCAATATTCCAAGCATGAAATGGCAGAAATTCTCTGTACCTTAAAGGAATAAAGTTTTCCTGACAACTGGGAATCAGGGAGCACTGTTCCTGCAGTTTATTTCACTTAACTTGGTCAGCTACTTTGAAATCTTCCTCTGTAATCTCTTCATCACACTCATACTACATTAGCTATGGTTCCTCCTCTAAATCAGCACCTCAAATGGGTCATCAAATGCTAGATTTTTATTGAGATGTAAGGTTTGGAAAATATTCATCCACCAACATAATGAATAATGTCATATGCTGCACATGCTACATGGCATTTTCCGGGTCTTAAAATTGTTCGGTGCTGCAGCTACAAGTTCTATGCAAATACTTGTAAAAACTAAGTTAAAAGAATGAAAAAAAAGAAAAAGCAGTGAATCCTTTCTGTCAAAACAACAACAACAAAAAAAAAAAACACCAGCAACTGAACAATTTCTATGTAATCATACACTTAAACTCCACCTGTAACAAAAAGCATCAGAGAGGAAATTTCACCTTCCAAAATTTCACTCACATGAATGCTGGAGTATAAATGCTAATTTCTCTTCACATTTTTCCACTGTCTGCTTCACCACAAAAATATTCTGGTTTCAATTTTTTTGATTGATAAAGAAAACATCTTTGGTTTTGTACCAAGTTTAAAAGTATTTCACACAATGATCCCAGTTTTCCTATGGGCATGTTTTTAGCAAAATGCTGAGATATATAAGCATGTCTCCCACTAAATTTAGTATGGTTTGTATGTTTGGTAAATGCCAAAAGAAAGGTCTTGGCCTTCTGCAATTTGCCATACTGGAGACCTAGCTACAGAAGAAGGCATATTTACTGTTTGGTCAACTATTGAGAGTGGAAGAAATGAAAATAAATAAAACAAAATAAATTATAAAATCAGATGAACTCAAAATAAAAAATAAAATAAGAAGGTCTTTAAATGGAAAAATATTTCTTTAACTTCAAATAAGGTCTTCCTAGTCAATCAGCTGCTACTGAAGTTGCAGTGGCATACAAAGCTTTTCCTAAAGCTGATAAAGATGTGGATTTTACATATTTTTTAATCCTTCGGTTATTCCTTTGGAAAACAACCCATTCCCTACAAAAAGTTTCTGTGGCTCCTAATAAAGACTATAGCAAAAATACAACATAGGGTTCAGGAGCATATTTGTTCTATAGAATGAAGATAATTCATAAAAATGCCTCTGTCATGAATGAAATCCTCCCTTTCTTCTTCTCTTGAAGAACAAGTAAAAACATTCCATTTCTAAAATTTGACAGACAGACAATATTTTAACACGTTCCTACCCAAATCCGTGCATTGGAAATAGAACAGGAGAAGACAAGGTGTGTGGGGGGAAACAAGAATGAGCCCCTGAGTTTTAGGAAGTTAAGAAGAATGATATTATGAAAAGATGAGGAGGCTGGTTAAAAAAATAAGGAAAAAGAAACTTTTTTCTGGTCTGGCTAATTTAGTTTGCCTTGCTTTCATGAGCAGGAATAAGTGGATCTGTCATTATAACACATCTAGAAGAAAGAAGGATGTGTTGTCTGATGAAAACAAGGCCTGAGAAGAGGACGGGGGTCTGAAATACACCCTGACAAGAGTCAGGAAGAACCTACTGACCACCTGTCATAGTAGCAAAGCTGACAACATAAAACTCACATGAAAAGGACTATGGATGATGCCTCTGAAGAAAGAGGAAGGAGAAAAGGAATCTTGGGCAATTTTCCTTGAAATTCTTGTCATTTTTCTCAAATGAAGGAAAAAGCACAGGAAAATAATGAAGATCAAGAACCAGTACTGTGGGAAAACTACAGCACTGGATAGGAAAACATTAGAATGGCTACTAGTGATGGAATGGATATCCGCTCTGTGAATAG
Source organism: Caloenas nicobarica (assembly GCF_036013445.1). Lineage (NCBI taxonomy): Eukaryota > Metazoa > Chordata > Aves > Columbiformes > Columbidae > Caloenas > Caloenas nicobarica. The sequence goes on along the minus strand of NC_088246.1, from coordinate 23,989,302 downwards.
GCTCCAGAGAAGTGTGAATCAAGCTGAGATGAATGCTAGCATAGTTGATGAGATGGGTTTTAAATTAAGAAATACAGGGGAAAATTCGAAGGAGATTTGCCTTATTTGCATTAACTCGGTTATTCAGTGTGGGGGAAAAAAAGGAAAACAGATGAAGTTCTGGAAGCAGATGAAGTTCCGTGCATGGCTGTAATTTACAGGAAGGTGAACATGAGTCCGTAAGAATAGGACAGTAGAAGAATGATTATCAGAGAAAATCTGAAAGTACAATAAGGGGAATGAAAATATTAATGTTGATGAGAACAGTAAATATGCAATCAACACAGATAATGAGAGGAACATGCCAGTCTAGCCTACGTAGTCTAAGAGAAGGCCAGATCCACTGGTTCCTAGGGGGTAACTGAAATGCTGAAAGGCAAAGGAAACAAAATGGATGTGTTAAAATTACTGATACAGACCTGAAGGCTGCTAGTATAAGAGTAATAGAAATATTAGGGCAACCCTGGCTGGAAAAATAAGCATTGTGGAAAGGTGTTGTTGATGAAAGACAAATTTCTCCTATGAAAGAGAGAAATATTATACTGTAAGACAGCATTGTAATTCATTGACATGACTGTACATAGAAGGCATAATATGTATAAAGGATAATCCCGATCCAAATGAATACATCCACTGGGTTTCAGTGTCAGCAGTGCTAATGAGCACAGTGCCCAGTGATGAAGGCTGATTTTGCAGAAGGTACAGAAAGTTTTTGTCCCACCTGAATTGGAAACAAATCTAAACCAGTTTAATGCTTTCAAGAACTTCAGCCGATTGCTGGCCTTGCTTACTGTGTCAATGTGAACTTCGGAGTGTAAGGGGACAAAGTAAGCCAGGAACAATGTCTAACAAACAGGGTGCAGGAAAGGCATCATCCAGAATCTGAGAATTTGAGAATTTGAATGATTTTTAATTATGCCAAGAAGAGTTAAAAAAAAAAAAAGCTTTGAAGAGAACTCAACTTTTCTATCTGTGCTGAAATTTAAACTGAAAGAACAAATGGCCTCAGTGGTTTAATAATAACCTTGAAGAGGAAAAATATTTATTGTTATGCTTTCTTCATATTGTAAAGACCTTGCATTAATGCAGCTTTCAAGTGCATATGAACTTTCAAGACCATATGACTATTGAAGTTCTGCTGAGTGAAGTTAATAGGAGATGAGATTTTACTCTGAGACTTTTTCTAAAAAGAATAAATGTTAGTATCTAGACATCATGAGCCTAGCGGATAAGAGTAGATGTGAAAAAAATATATTAATATGTAATCACTTGAAGGAAAAGACACTGACAGACACTTATTTTGGCATAAACAGACAGTATATGATCCCTGTCCTAAGTGAAAGGCAGTCATAACTGAATCAGCATCATAATATAAAATTTCTGATAATTTCATTATCAGGGAAACTCAGTTCCCCTAGTTTTGGCAAAATATGTACCACAATTGGTACAATACACACAATATGAACATGTCACTTGATGGAAGGATGATGCAAGAAGTTGAAAATCTACCCAAACACCAAAAACTGCAGCTTTTGGCATATTTCTTATGCAGCAAAGTACACTAAATAATTCCACATTTTCCAGAAGCTTATGTTTTATCTCATTCATTTGACCCTTTAACATTTAACCTCTTACATCAATTTAACCTCTTACATCAATAAGTGGTCTGGTAAAAGCAGAACATAAACTCATGTTATTACTTCAGGAAAATCACATAGTAATCTGACGTTGAATTTACATAATATCAAGTATAGCCATGCTGACAGAGTAAGGTCGAAAAAAGTAAGCTTCCATTTACTCATATTACTAGAAAAAGTTGTAATTGAGGTACGTATGTGCAACAGGCCCAAAAGGACTAAGCACAGGTATTTTCGCTCTTGCCTCTTAAAGGAAAAAAAAAAAAAAAAGTAGATACTCAAAAGGCCATTCATCTTTATTCCTCAATTTGACAAAAAATGTATGATATTCTTAATTTTCATCCAATTCCTACCTTCTATACATACATTTCCATGAGCATTAGCAATGATATAAAACTAGTGGCTAAATCAAGGCAGTGTCTGTATAATATCCAGTACAGACAGGACCCATGGTGAGGGTGCATAGGTACTGCCATAACAGAAGCCAAACTGCCTATAGAATTAGTAACAGGATCACTGTGCACGTTGATCCACACATGTAGGTGCTACACAAAAACAATCTGGAAGCTGCAAATGGAGGCTACATACAACCAGAGATGTGATGTTCAAAGGTATAAGAGAGAGCCAAAATGAAAAGGTGGATCTGCCTTGAAGTGCTCTTCTGCACAATGCACAGGGAAACACTGTCCTGAGGGGGACGTTAATTTTATTACTTATTTTGTCACTTAAAACCACATTGAGAACTGCACAGACAGGGCAGGTATCCCTACAGCCATAAAAACTAAAAGCGGTAAATCAAATTACACTAGTTCCTCCATCATACTACCTGAACCATTTCTCAGATTCCTTGAAATTCATACTACTTTTGTCATATATGACACACGTATAGTATTTAAATAAATACAAGTGATACATGTATAAGCATAGGCCTTTTTCTATATAAACAAATTCTCACTGACTATTTTTTGCTTCATTGCTGTATATTCCTGTCATTATACTTTCATCACATTACAGTTGCATCTACAAGCAAAATCGTAAACATGACACTGTTTTCAGAGTTTGAATATTTCAACAAGCAATTAGTTGTGTGTATGCAGGCAGATTTCAAGTACCTTTTTATGTGAACCATGGCTTTCACTTTATTTATATTTCTTCACGGTTTTTAAAAGGAAGTTTATTTAAACTTTTTGAAGTTTCTGTTTAAGCTTTACATCCTAAAAGCTTAAATGGGTCTTTTATTTCTTCTTTCCTTGTATTAAGAAAAAATACAACTCTCAGACAAAATACTTAATTCCGAACACTTGAATTCATTTCCTTTTCACCCTTAGTGTTCTTGCTAGAAACTGTTTCATTACTTTTTATATTAAAGATCCCTATCTAAAGTACCTATGTAATATCTAGAGACATCTTTGTGAAAAGGGATGGAAAGCACCAAAGAGCAAGCCATTCTCTCCTTGTATTACTCCTAGACTGTGGTCCTACCAATCAGAAAGGCAACAAAGCCGTGGAGATGTGGTTTCCAGCTCATGGCAAGCCCAATGGGCATGAGGCCCAGCCATAGTTCTTGCACTGAAAATGTTTGGGTTTCTTGTGTTCCCCCTCACGCCTGTCGGAGCGATGGTTACAAACTGAGTAGGATGTACGTAAGCAGACTTAAAGGGATTTTAAGCTCTGCACAGGCAAATCAGGGCTTTCTCTTGTATGCATACCTCTCTGCTTTTCATTATTGAGTGGCATCATTAGTGTCTGGCCAAATTCCACTGAACTCTGTTCTGCTCATTATTTTAAACTTCATTTCTTCGCCACCCAGAACTTAGCCCTGCAAGATACCAAGTGAACACAGGATGGAACACTCTTTTAGAAATTAAATGCTTTTTAGAGATATCTTCACATGTAGTTTGGCACACCAAGGTATACTGCTTCTTAAGGATGCAGCTGCTTTTTAAATACGAGTTTGATGTTTTGTATTTCTTAGTCACAGCTATGTTGTATTGCTTTTAATAGCAAAACGTTATTTTCTGTGTTGTTTTACAGTGCTACTGGAGAACTGTTTTCATGTAGTTATTTCCACGGTATACTGCCACCGGAGAAACATTTCCAAAGTTTCAGAAGGAGGAGCCAAACTGAGAATTAAAAGTGTTCATTTGTTTGAATAACATTTAAATAGTGAAATACAGGATTGATAAAATAAATGCATTTGAAAAATTAGACAACTTTGAAAAGTATTATCTTCATCATTTTTCTCAAAATTGCTTGAATCCTGTCTTGCTTGCCTTTGAATGAGATACTAATTCCTGGCATTACTTGATAACTATGGTAATGTGGGGGAAAAAAACAAACAAACAAACCCACAACCACAAACAAACAAACCTCACTGTGTGCACTGGAAGACTTTTTTTTTTTAATGTTAATATTTGGTGTACCTTCCTCTCCATTTTAATAAATAAATAGGAATAGGGTTTCTATCCTGACATGGTATACTTACACCCTTCTGGTTTAACGTGTGTGAGAGGCCTTTCAAAGGGACAGTAAGACAAGCACAGCTTTGCTGTCTTCAGCTGGCACCTCTCTATCTCTGGCATCATCCAATATGCGCTGAGGCTAACATTATAAAAAGTACAGGACTTGGTTAAGATGGCTGTGAGGGAAGGCCAACAACCTAGAGAAAGTACAAATCATATCCTATGTTTAAATAGAAAGATTGTACGTGTTCTTAGTAAAAATTCAGAAGATTTTAGAAAAAAAAAAAACACCTTCCATGACCAGCTTGTTCTTGAATATACAATATAGCATTTAAAATTTTAAATGGACTCTTTTACTTGTGACTATCAAAATATAGGGTTAGGATATCTCACAACACAATCAGCCAAAATTCAGAGGGGGTAGGAGGAATGCCTACAAAAATAAAACCAAAAAGTGATATCAGGTTCATCAGAACATAGCAAGGATGAAGAATATTAAGACACATTTGGGCATTGCTTTTCAACACTTGCTGAAACAAAACTCAATTTAATCTCTGTCACTCAGCAATTACTTAAGTTTTGTAATGATTGCAATATTTTATTTCTAGCCTCTTTTGAACAAAACCACCTAAACACATCATGCAGTGCTAGTCAACAGAGTACTACAGAACATCAGCACTCTTTTAAAAGGGATTCAACTTCATAGTCTTTGAAATCAAGACATAAAAAAGAAAAATTATGCCATGTACAGCAATTTACTAAGCAAAGCTTATGGACATTTAGTGCAAAGTTCACTAAACGATTCCTTTTCAAAGGGGCTGACACAACAGTTAACATAGGAAAAATGTTAAAGTAGTAATTTTGTAAAATTAATATTTGGCATAATCTTACTTTTTTATGCTAAGACAAAATACAATATGGAGAAACCTATGTGATGGAAAGTAACTTTGAAAAGTGTAGAAAAAGTGAACTTAGATGAAATACAAACTTTGTTATTAGAAAAAATATTTTTTTAATATACTTTCTGAGCTGCAGAGTAATATAAAGGTTTTCTGGAGACCTTTGTAAATCATATCAATGAAAGGTGAAAGGAGATATCCTTGTTTATTTCTCAAGTTATCATTCATGGTCAATGGGTTTTGAAATGATCCTGCACTTGCTCTTTCAGAGATATTTCGGCTTTACAGCTTCTAAACCTAAATTTAAAATTTCTTGACCAACAATACAAAGAACCAGTCAAAATTAAGTATCAGGTGTTTTCAAGGGAAAAATTATTTCAAATTCAAAAAAAATGCTTCAGGTCTTTTCAAGACCTGAACAACTGAGTGGTCATGTAATATGATTCTTTGCCAGAAGGAATGGGATAAATTACTATATTGGTGCTGACGCTGCTCTATTTTTGACCATTTCATCTTTTGTAGAAGTTTAGATCAAACTTGAACACAAGATGGATCGTGGAGATATCCTCCTCTGCCAAATAATACCATCAGACAAGAATGAGACACATTCAGAAAGATATTTTGCTTTTGGGTTTGTTTGTTTGGTTGGTTGGTTCGTTTGGTTGGTTTGGTTTTTTTAGCATCGGCCCAGAAATTTAGATGCTAAAAAGCACTCTAGAAGCAGAAAAGGAACAGGCAAGACTAGACTTGTCATGCAAAAACTCTTCCTGACAAAATACATCTGACAATTGCCACGTAGTTGGTTTACATTTTCTGAGAAATGAATGGTTTCAACTTCAGTCTGCACTTCCAGAGACTGAAAAGCCTTTGTGTGAGAGTAATTTGTCATAGTTATGGCTGAATAGGTGTCAGACAAAGAAGTTAGGCTGGAAGGTACATAAGTTATTAATGACTCTTATGCAAACTACACAACTATCACAACAGTAGGCTCCTTTTAATTTTTAAAAACATGAAGCAAATTGAACAAATCCATTGAAAACTTTGTGGGATACTGGAAAAAAAAAAAAAAGAAAAAATTCCTGTGTTTTCCCATGTTTGAGTCTAACAGATAATTTCAGGATTTCAAGTTCTAAACCAGATGTTGACCCACATCTTGTAAAAGTTCTGCATTCACCTTTCAGAGGACTTCCTGAGTGACTGATCCTCAAAGCCTTATCCATATGAACAGAAAAAACTCTCCTTTGTTTCTCCTTTGTTGTCGAAAACTCAGTACAAAAATTCTTGCTTTTAACACAAAGTTTAGCAAGCCGTTCAAATTAGAAAAAGCCATGCACATGTATATGAGGTGAATGTCTTCATCACAGCACTTCCCACAGCAGCTTTGCTCCTTTCAAAATGTCGCTTTTCTTCTTCTACTATTCCTACATTTCCATGTATTCCTAACATCTTTTTTCTCCTGTTTCTTCCTTATGCTGTGATTTTAATGCCTCTTTCCCAGAATTCTTTCTTATACTTGAAAATGGTTTTGGTTTTGTTTTTTTCCAGCAAATGACCTGTCTCTTCAACCCAATCTTTTCTGAGAGCTCGCTGCTTCTGTGAAGTGGTTTTTAACCCTCTATATCACACGTGTTGAAGCTGAATCATTCGTATTTGATTTACACAGTAGGTTCTATGAGCCTATTTATTCTATGTATTTGCAAAAGCAATAGTGACTGGAAAACCTGGGAGTGAATCGGTGACCTCCAATAAAGAACAAAAGTCATAAGTCTCTCAACTGAGTTATTATAACTCCACAGCTATGAATGTGACAAATTCACATTGGTGGTCCTCAGATTCGATTCAGTTAGGTATCTGGAAGACATGCCACATTCCACTGGTATCTGGAAGACGTACCTCTTCAATACGTATTAAAACATCCAGTGCATTGCTTATCATACTCCGTAAAGAATAACAGAAATACATGTCTAGTGAGTAGTTAATTAGGCTGAGTGTGAAATAGGAGAGCAGTGTTAATAATTATACAGAATTTACACTAAGGACTCAAAATGGGAAAAAAACCAGTGCTTTCAGAAATAGTTGTATTTTGCTGACTGGTTAGACAATTCAAACACACACAGCACAGCACTGAGTTAACTCCCAGCTACCTCTGTTACTATGACCCCTTCATTGTGCCAGCATTGGAATAAACATTCAAATTAAAGGTATTTTGAATGCTAGTACTCTGTTTAGTGCATCACGATAGATTTCAACAATCAAAGCTTTTTTCTTTTAGTATGTCCTTGACAGGTGTGTCAGCTTCTGAAGCATTTGGGTATTCCCATGATCTGCCAACAACTTTATAACAAAAGTCCACCAAAACACCACTATTAAAGAGGCAAGTGTGAGCTACCATCTAACAGTAACCTCTTCTGAAAGCAGGAGCTTCTTCACAGTAGAAAAACTTTTCACAGAAACTGCACTCTGAACTTTCAGTTATCAAAGTCAGATTAGTTGGATTTCACTAGCACCGAGTCAGTGAAGACTGAGGCAAAGACAGAGCTGAGCAACTCAGCCATCTCTCTGTTATTAATTCACCCATCCCATTTAGCAATAGGCCCACATTTTCCTCACTTAGTACTTCATTACTAATACAGTGGCAGAAGCTTTGTTGGCTACCCTTGACAAGTCTCAAACCCAGCTGAGTGTTGCTCTTCCTAAAATCCTCCTACATGCCTGGACAATCTTTCTAAATTCCTCTTTTGCATCCTGTCCCTTTGTCCACCTCCTATGCTACCATTTTGCAGTGTGCACTTCAATTTCATAAAGAGTACCTGGAAAAAAAAAAAGAAAAAAAATCCAGGGAACACTTTTGACTATCTGGGCAAAGGAATATCACTGGTAGGTCCAGATATAGGCCCATTTTATGGGACTGAATCTTTCTGTGCAGCCATTCATCCTGAAGCCATCACATTGTGCACTATCAATAACCTTTAAGCCTCATGAGACTTGACAGGTGAGTAGCTCAGTTTTATTTGTCTGTTCGCTAAGTTAATCTTTTTGACTCATATGGGGGTCTCAGATAATTCAAGCAACTATAATTTAAAATCATATTTTCAAAAGGTGGAATAAATCTGCATACTTTTTTCTTCTCTATAATTCAGTATTGCAACAAATGGTTTAAATGGAGGCAACCTAACCAGAGTCCACAATCCGTTACTGTTAACAGTGCAGAACGCAGACTGCACTTGGAAAAATAGGTGCATTCACCTTCTTTAACCTGCTGTCTTAGACTTTCCGTGAATAAATAAATGTTCTTTTATGTATATCTAGAGTCACGGAGACTCCTAAAGGACTCAATGCTGTACACATATTCACCTACACAACCACGTTACAATAAAGGAGCACTTACTATTTGTTGGAGAGCTTACCTAAGAAGTAACTCTCTGATGAGTTCACTTGACTGGCCAGATGATGGAGGTCTTGTTTTTTCTAATTGCCCCATTGGTTAAATCTATCGTATGCCTTAGGTTTGTCAGCAGAAGACATTCCAGACAGACCTCCTCGCAAGACCCTAGCCAGCAACATTATCTACTTTTTACCACCTCATAAACTGATTGGTACTACCTCTACCACGTTTCTTTAATTCTCTTAAGTTTATGTGAACTGTGATCATGTTTTTGATATTTTCCACATTGAACCTTACTCCTGTTTGACAAGAGAAATCATAGTCACACAGGGTGTGAGCTTTCTCCCTCTCCCCCTAAACCTGCTCATTTTGCCCTTGCGCAGGCATTGATTTACCAGAGAATAATTCTTTCTGGCTGGTTTATTCAGTTAAGTACAATGGTTCCTTACTGTTGTACAGGAGATATGTCATTGTACTGTTGCACAGTTTTTCCTTCATATAATATTTGCATTATATTCATTACGCATTCTCCGCCACAAGCAAAGTAACATAGTCTCATAACTTGGAGTGCATTATGCTCAGTCATATAAACAACAGCTGTATTGTCATCTCTGCTCTACTGGTCTAGTGTTCTTCCTTCTCTACCCTTACTAAATACATAGCCTACATCTATATATATGACAATACAGGTATACACATACAAAACCATAAGCATATATTTCTGGATTCAAGCATGAAATAAGTATAATATAAACTGAATGTTGCAAATCACAAGTCTTGCTGCACTGCTTGATGTATGGTGACTATAAACACACATGGAAAGGAATAAATGAATAGAAAATCTTAACAGAACAAAGTGTTATCATTGTAATGATTATCTCTACAGTGCCAAAGTGTCCCTGATTCTTTGCACACCACTTAAGGGTAATACCCTGAAACTCTTTGAAAAACTTAGTGCCATACAGAAATAGTATTAGAAGCAGTATTACTGGTGCTGATACCAGTATGGGAAGTATTCTCAAAAGGGGCTCTCAACAGGAGCATGCAGAAGAAGAGGGACCTTGGTGAACAAGAAGTGGAAGACTTTCAATATAAAAGAGTACCATGACAGAAAGTGCTCATTTGAAAGAAAGAGAGAGAATGGAAACAGCTATTACGCTGATCATTTAATGGAAAAAGTTGTTTTCTGGAAAACAGTTAGACAATAGCAGACTGACTGTAACCTGCCCAATACAATATTCCAGTGTAAGACCATTTCAGGATAGGGGCATGTTTACATCATGACATTTAAGTTTCTGTACCACAGACTCTGACATACTTGAGATGAAATTTAAGAGTACTCAGAGTAACCACCACAAAGCCATTATTTCCCATACGGCTTCGAGTAAAGTTGAGCCACCAGACTGGGAAATGTAAATGCCACCCTAGAAGAGCTTTGCTGTGCAGTAAAATCACTGTCAAAGCAAGTGCAAGTAAGTAAACCTGTAAATCCTAATTTTTTCAGAAAAAATATTTTACATGGATTTTAGGACTTATACTACTTTTCCCCTTAACAGAAGGCAGAGGGCTTATATAAATAAATGCTTCCATCACTGCATGGGTGGCACTAACTTGAGCAGGATGCAGAAGTCAGAACCTTTCATCCTTCTTCAGGAAATCAGGACCTTAGGACAGCTGGAGAGCCTAACATCTCCTGAAGCATTTTACACTGTTCAAGGAAAGAGTTCGATCTCCTGAAAAACCCTGACTAGGAAGAAATTAGAGGAATAACTGTTCATAAAGAAAACCTTTACTCCTTTCTCAAAACAAATAAACAGATAACCAACAACAAAGAACCACCATGGCATACCTGAGGGATCGAATAATGAGAACAAGAAATTGTGAAAATTAGGAAAAGGCTCCACTCAAGCATCACAAAGATTTAGCAAAGGAAGCTCCATTTACTCTTTCCTGTCCAGAGGTGGTAAGAGAAGAAAACATGCATATCTCTCGTGAAATGCTGTTTTGCACATCAAAGTGAAAGGGAGAACAGCTCTCACCTACACATCTAACCACTCCATGCCTCTTCTGCAGCTCAGTGAAAGGCTGAGCTGGCTTTACATGGGGTTTTTTTCTAAAATTTGGCAGCTCACTGCTTGGTTTAGGATTTTATTAAGCTGTAGAGTACTTCCTCTAATCAGAGCAAGGAATACTGTTGACAGTGGACTTAGTTTTATGAGAAAACATTTAAAAAGCCATCATGACATTCAAAAGACATAAATGTTAGTGCAAATTGAACTCATCTCTCTGTGCTTCTCATTCATTTTGTCAAGTACTGTGAGACAATTTGCCTGGGGAAATGAAGCAATAATGTCTGAAGGCCTGATTTTGCAGAGGTGTTAAGACATAGAGCTCCAGATGCTATCACAGGAATCTCCAGTGCTCAGTGGTTCTGAAAATTGGGCTGTATATGTATAAAGTCTTACCTTGTGCTTGTCTAAAAGGTACATAGTAGAGGACAAGTAGTAAATATGGTGCTTTCAAAATAAACCTTGTCTTGCCTCCTTTTCAGGTGTAAAATTATAAATGAGTGTTACAGCTGAAATAAACACTAGAGGAAGTAAATTTGTGTAAGCTTTCTTTTTGTTTCCCTCTGTTGAGAGAACAGGCTTTCACTTCAGTGACTTACAAGGAAAAAGTCTTCAATTAAAATAGGGCTTCTGCTATAACTTCATAAGCAGTTGCCCTGGAAATGTAAGACTTGCCTGAGGGCGTGCAGTTACTCTGACTTGAGCTATCTAAGCTCCCTGGTCTTGCAGAACCTTGTCTTGCTTTGACATATTGCAGTCTTTTATGTACATTATGTCCTGTATGCACCAGACACTATGTAGGTGTAAATCTTTCGTTGTGTCCAGTACAAAAACACACACAGGCAAGGGTATTCTTACTAGTAAAAAGTACTTCTAAACATTTACCATAGCTTTCTAAGTGTTAGCAGTAGGCAAGACACATTCAATCTATATTTTCATCACCAAAAAAAAAAAAAGTTTATTCTAGGCATACGAAAAACTAAGTGATTTTCATTCTATCGATGTATAAGGAATTTCCTTGAGATGGAAAATGAAAGTTTTTTTCTTTGGATCACCCTTTGCAGACTCTGTCTTAGTACGTCCATTCAAGACTGCTATAGTTAAGTCTGTCAGCATTTCCATTTAAGTCCCTGTTTTCAAAAGTCTCAAGTCTGGTTTTTATTACTGCTCTCTTTTGAGCAACTAGATCTTTATAAATCAGATCTCTTGTATCTTGATCTACTTATAAGTGTACTTGGCCGTTGCAATAATTATTTGAGTACATCTACATTTTCTGCTCTGCTTAATAAACTATACGGAGTCTTCACATAGATAGCAGAACCAAAGCAGACCAGCCCAATTATGGGTGCAGTTTGCTACCTTTTCTGTCAATGGCCTCCAACATAAGTGCAAGAAATACCACAATGAGCAGTTACCAAAGTTACTAAGGGCATTGTCCAAATGCCTCTTAAACAGGCTTGGGGCATTGGCCACCTCTCTAGGAAGTCTGGTCCAGTGTTTGACCAGCCTCTCAGTAAAGAAATGCTTCCTAATGCCCAGTCTAAATCTCCACTGGAAGGTTAAAAATCAGGTGATTAAATTAAAAGCTTGTCTCTTGATTTAAGAAGGTAACCAGGCAGATTTTTTTAAATGTTGACCACTACAATGATTAATTTGAAAAGTCATTGTTCTGTTTAGGATTGTTCTTGCTATTGTTTATCTAGCTGTCAGTTCACCATATTCGAAGGAAATAACTAAGCATTTGCACTGTATAACTTGAGTTCTGAAAAGAGACAGAACTACCCCGCCAGTGCAGCAGGAGAGCTTCTCTGCAGACGGGAAACCTCACGTAGTTCAGAGTGAGCAGTCCTTGGCATTGCTAGCAGAGGGTTTGTGCCTGTGTTGAGTGACAGCAAGCCTCCTTTCAAGTGTGCCAGAGGCCACACTGGCACCCTAAACACATTAAGGTAAGTCCAAGTGACTTTTTTGCCATTTCCATTAAGCAGAAATTTATTCCCTCTGGTTCTATACTGACAAGTAGCATTTGTCCTGGAGAAGCATTAGGGTCAAACTATTTGCTCAGAACTATTGATTTAAGATGTCACTGCCCACCATTGGCATGTTGGCACTCCTCAAAGTTAAGCTACAGTTACAGAGAGGGAATGCACAGGTCTGAAGAGAATGGATAGTCTGTAAGAGCTTACGGAGTCCAAATGCAAACTCCACTGTAACGGTAGTATTTGTCTGCATGCCTGCATGTCACTACAGATAAAACAAATACTGCTGAAAACCTGAAAAGCCAGAACAACATTAAAAAGTTGCCACTTGGGATTTCTAAATCCTGCTATCTTTTTTATTATTATTATTTTTAAAGTAACTTTGATTTAAAACTAGAAATAAAGAATATTGGAAGAGGAAGAATAAAAAAAAAAACTAAAACCAAAAACCTGTGATAATATGAGAATCAACAAAAATAAATAACATAAGATTCAGTTGCAATATTTAGGTTTGCAGGCAGTTACTGTCAGATATCATCTACACTTAAGAGAAAAAAATGATGGCTTTTAGGGAAAATTTTGTTTGCTTCATTTCCTGCTTTTCACATAATGACTGACTCTCTTCTTCCCTTTAGTTTCTTCTAATTACTACATCTGCAGTAGGAAACAGTAAATTATGTTTTTATTTCATTTGCTTTTCTGACATTTGAGGTCATATCCAACAAAACCTCAGGCCCCACCCTAGAATGAAAGGAAACACTTAAATGCCTTGGAGAATTTGTGCCTCAAAGGTAGGTCTCTCTTTAGTGTTGCTGTTGCCTGAATCTTCTTAAATTAAACTACATATATCCAAACTGAAATGAAAAAAAAAAAATTCCTCCTGTTATTCAATCCAGAGTGGGAGTTTCAGACTTGGCCTATCCAATTCCCTCTAAATTCAAAAGCAACTAGAAACAACTCTCAGATTTCTGCTTGTGGGCGTATTGGAGAAAACAAGAAATAAAACCCATTTTAAGGCCTTTGACACTGTATCCCACAGCATTCTCCTGGAGAAGCAGGCAGCTCATGGCCTGGATGGGTGTACTCTGCGATGGATAAAGAACTGGCTGGAGGGCTGGGCCCAAAGAGTTGTGGTGAACAGAGCCAAATCCAGTTGGTGGCCAGTCATGAGTGGTGTTCCCCAGGGCTCAGTATTGGGGCCAGTTCTGTTTAATCTCTTTATCAATGATCTGGAGGAGGGGATTGAGTGCACCCGTAGTAAGTTTCCAGGTGACACCAAATTGGGTGGGAATGTTGACCTTCTAGAGGGTAGGATGGCCATACAGAGGGATCTGGACGAGCTGGATCATTGGGCCGAGGCCAATTGTATGAGGTTTAACAAGGCCAAGTGCTGGGCCTGCACTTGGGTCACAACAACCCCAGGCAGCGCTACAGGTTCGGGGAAAAGTGGCTGGAAAGCTGCTTGGTGGAAAAGGATCTGGGGGTGTTGATTGACAGCCGGCTGAACATGAGCCATCAGTGTGCCCAGGGAGCCAAAAAGGCCAACAGCATCCTGGCTTGTATCAGGAATAGTGTGGCCAGCAGGACTAGAGAAGTGATTGTGCCACTGTACTTGGCTCTGGTGAGGCTGCACCTTGAATCCTGTGTTCAGTTTTGGGCCCCTCACCATAAGAAGGACATTCTTCATGGAAAGGGTTGTCAGGCATTGGAACAGGCTGCCCAGGGAAGTGGTGGAGTCACCAACCCTAGAGGTGTTTAAAAGGCATTTAGATGAGGTTCTTAGGGACATGGTTAAGTGCTGGAGTTAGGTTAGGTTATGGTTGGACTCAATGATCCTGATGGTCTCTTCCAACTGAAATGATTCTGTGATTCTATGAATTAAAAACCTCAAATAAACTAAAAAAAATTCTAGCTTGAAATCTACCTGTAGCTGCTTTTTCTTCTCCTGTATATAAAGATCTTAAAACCAATTTTTATATTTCTGAAAACTGTAAGAATTTTGTAAGTATATCTGTTTCCAAGTGCCTGATAATTCTAAGTATTAAAAGAAAAAATATTAATACAGTTTAATTGTCAACTGAACTTACAGCAAAGAGGTGGTTATATTTTTAAACATTTACGATCTGTGTGCTACAATATATTTCAGCTCCTACAATAACAGTTCTTTGGTTTAATGTGTGCTGCACAAATGTAAAAAAGATGGCACACAGCACTAGGATATCAACTGCCTACTTGGAGAATGATTAATTTAAGATAAATAGACACTGGTTTCAGCTGCACTGATTGTATTTCCTATCCCAAGCTGCAGAATCAGTGTTTCCACTCAGATGTTGTAAAACATATGCAGAAATCATTTTTTTCCACTCACAAACCACAATGCATCACAGATTTAATCTTGCTCTTCTGTACTCTGTGGCTGAATTTAATTTTACCTCTGCCATCAGCCTAATAGACAAAAAATGTTTCCTATTTATTCTAATACATAAACTTTAAACTCATGTTATTCTGATTTCATCCCACTTCAATTTCTTGATTTGATAGCAAATAACATAGAGCTTAACTCTGTCTACAAGTATGTAATTGTATCACTTGGAATATTTATTTTTTTAAATAAAGAAATTACAACATACCTAACTCAAAACATGTATGTTTTCACGATGATCATGGCCTGGCCAGACATGAAAAATACATAAAGCACAGAAAGAAGAATCTTGCATGAGTTTTTTTTCAGTGCAACAAAACAAGACTATTAATTTGTTCCACAGTAAAATAGAGTTTTTTTAAAAAGACACTTTCTAGAAAAGCTAATGGCTCAGTCTTACGAGGCTGCACATCCTTGAAAGACCTACCCCGCTGCATTTAGAGCAAATAGCATCTCCCACTCCATAACTGCGTATCC
This sequence comes from Caloenas nicobarica, assembly GCF_036013445.1. Lineage (NCBI taxonomy): Eukaryota > Metazoa > Chordata > Aves > Columbiformes > Columbidae > Caloenas > Caloenas nicobarica. Next base: position 23,973,936 of record NC_088246.1, on the reverse strand, counting down.
CACGTGAAGTCTGTATCTGAATTCCTGTGTCTGTAGGAACTATCCTACTCACGATAAAAAACTGATTTGCTCAGCAAGCCAGGGTGGAAGTGGAAGAGGAGAGAGGAAAGGAAGATAGGACCAGGCAAAGCTAGAGTTTCATTCAGCATGCAAATGTATTTAATACATTTGAGATCTAGCAAAAAACGGGGCGCGGGGGTGCTCTTTAAAAAAAAAAGGAAGAAGAAACACAACACCATGGTTTTGGGAAAACATAGTTACGATTAATTTATCAACCAAATAACTCAATGAAAATTTTTCAAATCTGTTTTATTTTATTCCATGGAAAGAAGACCAAGTACCCCAGCCACATGAAGACATGTTTGCCAGCCAAGCACCTTGCAACAGTCACAGAATCACAGAACGGTTGGGGTTGGAAGTGACCTCTGGAGATCACATAGTCCAACCCAGGTGCGGGTTTCTGTTTTACTTCGAACCATGCTGCCAGAGGCTGCAATAGCAATGGAAGGGATGGGAAGTCCAATTCAGATTTAACAACACAGTTTATTTCTGAAAGATACTTATTTAAAAAAAAATTTGAAGTATGTCGCTGTAATGGGCATAAATGACAGGGTTTAATTAGCAGGGTGCAGCAGTGGTGATGTGTGAGAGGAGGACATGAACTCCCATGTGCCAATAAAAACAAATTGCAGGCACACAATTCCCCTCACACACCAAAACTGCAACAGGTCAGGGGAGCACACAGCGCCCCTCCTCAGGCAGCAGACCCACAAGGGCACAGCTGCAGGTGCACCCTTGGAAGGAGATTCTCCATGACAGAGGAGCAGGGACACCCCTGAGGGACTGTGACGCATCCTGTGGACAATCTACACAGGGGCAGGGACACCCTCGAAGGACTGTGGCCTGCAGATGACTCGCAGGAGGGCAAAGGACCACCAGTGAGAAGGGAAAATCAGGTGTTAAAGACCCGCAGGCACATGAGCCCAACCTTCCTTATGTGCCACCCATCACCTGTCTGGAGGAACTGGGATGGGCAGAGTGTAGTAACCCACAGTGAACATAAGGGAAGCGGAGATTAGGAAGGGGCAGGTTGGGTGTTTGGCTCACACTGAGCATAGGGGAGAGGAAAGACAGATGCTTACCTAGGAGTTTGATTGCTAATGACCCTAAGCATGTCTTGGAGTAGGTCCTTTTAAAGCATTGGCTAGTAACTTTGTTCTCAAATATGTAACTAGATTTAGGTTTTGAACAATTAGAGATGAGTCACAGAAGAAAAAAAATAAATCAGACTGACCTTAAATTGGAGCAACTTGTACAGCTTTTCTTATCAGTCAATATGCAATAAGTCAGATAAGCATCCCTTGAGTTGGATGGAAAGAAAAAAAAAAGGAAAAAATATCTATGTGCGTTTTAATATTACATTGCTTTGTATTAGGTATATGAATTCTTATAAGTAACCTCAACATTTTTATTTCCTCTGTGTAAGCATTTAAAGCAGATGTAAATGATTCCAGTGAACAGCCTGGAAATTTGCCTATCTCATAATAGAAAAGACAGCAATAAAGATGTGAATGTTAGAAACCACCTATAGAGATGAGAGGTGATTTTACTCCTCATTCCCATTTATTTTCTTCCCAACAGTTTTCCAGCCAGGGGACCAATTAGTGCTGCACAGTGATTCAGAGTTTTAAGTATTTGCCCACAAGAATCAACCTGCAATTACTATACCATTTTATGTAAACTACCCAGCATCCAGCAGATGATGACAAACTTAGCTGAAACTGCTTCTTCTAATGGAACAACATATTTAATACACACGATAATTTTAATTATGTGCATGACTTTATTGCTTCTGGTGTTTTGTTCATTTTGAGGGTTTTTTTGTTGTTGATGATGGTTTGGTTTGGTTTTTTTTAATAGTGGAAGCTGCATCTTGAAAGCATCAATACGTCATGTCATATCTGTTGTAAATCCTTGTCAATAAATAGTGTGAGGAGCAGCTCTTACCTCTACCAGGCAAAATTCTCTGTCTGAATCACTTTAAAAGATTCCTGGTATGTTACTGTCTTAAAAGGTTGGATATTCTTCCTCTATCTCATGCCTTACAAAGAATCAATAAAAAGACATTGTACAGTTCTCAAATTATGTCTGCAGGCAGAGCAGGCTCCTTTCCCAGCTCCAGAGCAATTTAAATCCTTTAGAGTACCTCCTTATTGCTCTTCTCCTGCCTGGTACCTGCTTGCTAAGAGTTACAGATAGTGTACAGGAGATTTACACACATCCCAAAGAAATGTATCTACAGTCAGGAGTGCTTTGTGTATATGGAATCACAGTAGTTGATACAAACTCATTACGTGATATGTAAGTTCTGTGGAGCTTTATGACTTGCCTTTTCAGGGTTCCGGGTATTCTTCACCATGGGTGAAAAAGATGGGGCACCCTGATGGAACTCCTGATTGTCGCTACAAGCATAGCCACAGCTGTGAAATGGACAAAGGTACAGTAAAATAGAAACAACCTTCAGGCAAGCCAAAAGTAGACCCCAGAAATCACCCATTTTATGTATTTACACAATGAACTAGAACTCTTTAAGAATTACATTTTGAATACCAGCTGTCCTACATGAAGATGTAACACGGCAAAAAAACCCCTCATTCACAGACTACAGTATTTCAAATTTCAGAAGCTGAAATTAAAGCTACATGAAAATGGAAAAGTGCCCACTATGATGGTACAGCAGCATCACCCCATGTTTTTTCACATGTTACACAGGCATAAAGTGGGCCAGATTAAAAGACAGATAACAATACCAAGGTATATGTTATACAGTAAGGTGCAAGGCATACTCTCCAAACTGAAGAAATAGTCATAGTATTATTGGAAAACAGCAGTGACATCAACAGGGCTACATGAGTACAAACCTGGAAAAGCCGAGGTAAGATTCTGGACATGTATTTTTTATTTAAATGTTTGTTTATTCCTAAGGACCCAATACCTATCAAATATCCTGTCTGTTAGGGTCTAGGCCGTTTGGGACAAAGAACTTTCCTTATTCACAATATTCAACAATCTGTGTGTTCGGCAATTATTTTTTTAAGTGACAAGTGAATCCCTCTTTCTGAGTCTTGCTGGAAAGGAAAAAGGTACAAACATAACAGAGATATATTTTTCATGTAGGAAGCACTCAAACTCCATTAATATAAGGCAGATACACTGTTGGTTAAGCTACAGGAACCTGATGAGCTAAAACTTAAGAATTGTATTACTAGCAAAAGTAAAATTATTTTTATTGTATAGTAAATTAAAAGCTGCTCCAAAATCTTACACAACTCAAAACTGAAAATACAAAATGTCTCGGCCAACGTTCAGATGAATATCAACACTCATATGTTAAAGTCTTGACTGCACAAGATTTCCTTTAAGGTGTAAATTTTTAAAATAATTACCCAGAAATATGTGCTTTAATTTAACTTTCTTGGATAATAAGCAGAAGAGGCCATATTAAAAATAAATAAATAAATAAATAAAACCTGCCACAGAATACAGCCATAGAAATACATTCCAGTGCAGCTGTGTTTCACCTAATGCCATAAAATGGGATCCTCTAATGCATCAAACTGTCCTCAAAAGTTTAAAATTGAAAGGAGGTTCAAGATAATTAAACAAGTTTGAAGACCTCTTTATGTCCTCAGGAAAACATTAAACACATTTTTCTGTGGTTTAGTGACACACTTGGCATTGTATGTCCGTATAAATAGGAAATTACAAAATTACTTATTGTACAATCTTGAAAGTGAAATTTCATTTGTTAGAACACTTGCATGCTATTTTATAACTCAGATAATTTTTATCTATTTGTAAAAATATGCTTTAAAGTTTGTTTAGAAAACACTTTTGCATACAGATGATTTAAAAACAGGGAATAATTTATCAAAAAAAAATTATGGAGAACATTAAAAGTAGAAATGGGGGCTATGCCAAAACTTATGATTTCTTGCATTGACTATGTGCTTCTAAGTAATGCTTTGACTTTTATTCATGCAGATAATCCTATTGATTTCATTAATGCTTGTGAGATTGAATCTTATTTTCGAAAGGCACAAGATGATATCGACATAGTATACCTAAAACTGGAGATAGACAGTATATGAACATCACTTGTACTACCTCTTACAGAAATATCCTTTTCCAAAGCAGAAAGACAAATCCTGTGGCAGTACAAGTGGATGGAGCTGTTCTGCTGGCGAGCGACAGCAAGGAAGCAGGAAGATGCAGAGGATGTATGGGGCACGAGACATTCTTCGGGTCTAGGTCTTGCTTCATGCCTATATTAGGATTTCTATGGATAATACTTCATTAATTTTTGGAACCTTCCTTCTGCTGAGGGAGGCAGCAGGACCCTGCAACTGCCAGTCTGCAGAAAGCAAAGAGAGTCTCTCAACACAGAACCCAAGAGTGCCTGTTGCACATTTAACCAGCTCAGTGATTAGTCATTTTCTAGTTTTTCACCACCATGAGCAACGCAGAGGTATCCAGACAGCTCACCTCTCAGGCAAGCCTGAAGCATGTGCCTGCACTGAATTTCAAATTCAATCTGTTTTTACCCATTACTGTTTTCAAGAAAAGCTGACTTCAGCAGCCCGCTGCTATTGATAACCACTAATGTCCAGGACACAAAGAAGAAACACTTACAGATTTCCAAGGCTCTCATTAGCGATGGCCTGGGAATGTCACACAACAAAATGAGATGTCTGTGGGTATCTGCTTTTCATCCCAAAATGCTGAGTCACATTTTGCTCTCATTTACACGTGCTCCATAAATTATTCATTGAGATCGTCTGCATATAAATAACAATTGAACTTCTATTTCCAAAGCCAAGTCCTCCCCACTTCCCAAACCACACATATACCACATACACAATTCTGAGCTGTAACTGGTCTCCTGGGTCACAGTGGCCAATAAAGAGTTTTCTTGACAAATCCGATTTCAGCTTTTTATTGCACAAAACCCCCTGAAACCTCTTTGCAATGAAAACAGTTTACACCTCATTCTGCTGCAAGTAGAAGTCCACTGGAGAGAGTCCACAGCAGGGAGGCTGACTGCAATCCTCAGAGGCAAACCATGGAATAAAGCCTTGTGCTGCAGCCTGTGATTGCACTGCAGCTCCTGTCCTGTGAAGCCTTAGGAAAAGGCTTCCCAAAGGCAGATCACATCACCTAATTCTTTGCTTAAAGGGGTCTCTGCACAGACCAGAATACTTTAGAACTCTGTACAGTGTGTTAGTATAATCATGCTATGTCCGCATAAGCTGAACAGAATTTATATGTTACATACATTAAAATTCTGGCTTGCTGCTTGAGTCCATACCATGTATTTGTACCATCTTTGCTCATGTGTGAGGCAACAGATAAATGCCATTTCCAATAAATGACTTTTAGACACCTGCTGAACTTGGAAAGAATGCCTGAACTGTGGAGCCCACTGCTGCTGCAAACCAAAGACATTTTGCAACCTTGAAAAATAGCTGCTTTTGAAGAGAACACCTCCAGACACTTCTGTAGCTGTTTAGCCCATGCCAAAGGCAGCAATGAAATCGTGGGTAAATACTTATTTTTTACTGTGGAATTTGGTCCAAAAGAGATGGGTGAGTAGAGTTCCAGACTTCCCAAATAACAAAGATTAAAGAAATGTGTGCATTTAGACAGGAAAAAAGGCAAATATAAAATCTCAGATTATTGTTAAAAGACAGATTTAGTGAAGTTAAAGAAACAAATGAAGAATCAAACAAAATCCACACAAACTCTTAAGAAACTAAACCAGAATTTGGGAGATTTTTAGCTCTTTAACAAAAACACAATCTGAAACCTCCTGATCAGTCTGAGTCTGGAGGTATCAAAACTGTGTTTGAAATAAAAGCGAGAGAAACCAAGAGCAGTGCCAAGGGTTCTGAACATGCCCAGGACTCCCTGTTAGCCAGCACTGACCTCTTGGCCAAGCTCCCCAGCTCTGTCAAAACCAGGCAAAATTGCTCAAAGTGCCTGGAAGAACAGGTTTGTTCTGAGCATGATAAACACACACCAACATCATTTGGCTTTTGCATTCAGGAACACAGCTAGAAGAAGCAGCCTTTTACACAATTCAGTGCTCAAAGAACTTGTCCAGAAATTGAGAGCACCCTGTTCTGTGTCCTACTAACTGTGACCAAACTCCAAACCTAATGTACAACCTCCCACAAGTGCTTTAATCACACCAATGTTAGTACCTTAGGATTTTTTCACTTTTTTTGTTTTTTTAGTCTTACAACCACCATGAAAATGGACAAGCTACATGATTGTTGAATTTCTTAATCTCTAAAAGTGCATAGGTACCTACTTCACAGAGGCACTGCAGGAATGTGTTAGTTAATGTTACAGGTTTGTGAAGAAGTAAGAGCAATAATAATAATACTTTACACTTGTATTGTGCCTTCCATCTGAGAATCACAAAGCACTTTACAAATATCCATTATTAAGATGCTGTGAGGTAGGTAAGTATTATCTACCTTTTACAGATGATGAAATGCAGGCTTATATTGGTTAATTGAATTGTTAAAGTTATCCAGGAGGCAGACATAGAGCCACAATAGATAGCACATGTAAGACCTCCTCTGTCACCTCTAACCACCAGGAATTCTTTCTACCGATTTGCTCTCACTTACCATTTTTGTGAGCTGTCTTCAACAAGTAATTTTCATTATCTTTCCTATCATTATAAATGACAGAATTAAGGACATCACGCTAGCAAATATACCCCTGTCCATTTATGTCCAGGATATGTGTCATGCAGCATTACATGAATAATCCCTTTACATGTAGTAGTAACCATTAAGATTTATTCTCCTTATTCTCTTTTGCTGTTTTGGTGAAGAGATAAAGCAGAGCCAGTAACAACAACAACAACAAAAATATTTTGGTAGGTTTTACAAAACCGGAAACCATAAATAAAACTACCTGTATTCTTCGTGCTCCTAGAAACCAACACCCAAATGTCATTATTCTTACTTATGCTTATTAGTGTCATTCCTTGAGAGAAGTACTTCTGATTAGAGGGTGTTTCCTTAATACAATTTACTCATTCTCATGCAAAATCTGCTCTTAAAAAAAAACACTGCATAGGTGCCTGCACAATCTAATTACTTTCTCTTTTGCCCATAGATTACGAGACTGTGTTTTGTTTGGGTTTTTTTTTAAATGACATGCCTATATGGCCATGAATGGTCACTGTACTATCTCAGCCAGTGAGCTGCTCAAGGATGCTTGCTGTTAAGTGTACCTTTACAAGTGAGCCTCACCTGCAACTCCAACTGCTGAGTTCAAGCACGGTCCAGTGCCGAGGGAGGGTGCGTGGCCCCAACTTGGGACTGCGCCTCACCTTGTAAACTCAAAGCAGGTGATGTGAGACTGACTGCTCACAATAATTACTTTGGATAATACATAAAGATATCGGTGGCCTGCCATTTTTAGACTATCCTGAGCTTGATACAGATGACTACCCCCTAACTTCTGCTAGAATTTTCTCCTTCATTAACAAGGTCAATGTACTATTCTGTTTTTTCTAAAGTCAGGTACTAGCTAGATATTTAGGTGCACAAAGAGCTTCACAGATTGGAAAAGGTAGATACCTCATTAAAATTCTCAGAGCCAAGACGTGCCAAGCGAAGTGTATAGGTATGCTGCCACTGGACCCAGGAAAAAATTACTGACACTGTTCCCATAAATTAAGGAGAGAAATTATTTGTCTTGTTAATATTACTAGATAATGAATTTGTAGAAATGTAAGATACATTTTCACTTATACATTCATTTCTCCACACACATTCCTTCCCTCTCCAATAACAGTAGCACATTTTACCAGGAGAACACCAGATCACATCTTCACCAGCTTCAGTGAAAAAGTGCTTTCCTTTCCTGTTTATATACCTTCTAAAGATGGCAGTAGTACTCATATATTGTGGCTTAGAAACTGGATCATGTAAAGAGTCTATGTGCACATGTGCATTAATCTCCTCTGACTACCTGAGTGTCCCTTTTCCTTCTGCAACCAATTCATAATGAGGAAGCAAGCTGTCCCCTCAATTTGCCTCTTACTTGCACCACTTCTCAAGATTAATGCTGCGTCACACAGCCCTGTCTGCACAGAGGCCTTTGGAGGAAGGGACCACAAGGAGGGGACATCTTCTCTGCCTCCCAGTACTTTGCTTTCCTCATCTGCTGCTCATTGCCCTTCTCCATCCAGCCGGCTCACCATGTGTGTACACACTGCACTGAGCTGTCACACGGAAGCAGAGCAAACCACATCGTAGCTTTCTAGGAACAACCAGGGAGATGTAATGGAAACCAGGAAAGCATTCCTTCATACAGCATTCTTCATTACCTTCATCTTCTTTTGTCCTTCCCCTCTCCAGGCTTGCTGGATACATTTTTTAGCAAATTAATGCATAAAACGGAGGGAAAGAGAGGCAGTTGGATGTCCACAAGATTTCCAGTATACTGTGAAAACACTACACATTCCTCCTCCTGTCCTCTGGCTGCAGCAAGAGGGCTAAAATCAAATTTAGGTTCGAAGCTCTTTTTGCTATAGAACATTCAGCAACTTTAATCCAAGCTGACTTAGCATGGGAAGTCACTGTGCATACGAAACAGACATTGTTTTCCCTTCAAGAGACAACACAGCAACACTGTATTTCTAAAACAGCCAAAGATGCTGGCCTAAGTTTTGAACTGTCTAACACTGCCATCTTTTTGATCTTTTCTTCTTTTGAGAATACACAAAGAATGAGTTGCAAAAATGTCTTTATTAAGGGGGAACAGAAAAAGTCAATTGCTCGTCTTGAAAAGTCTGAATAAATTAATTAACCAGCCTCTGCAATGTGTTAAGCTTGCCCAATTTTGAGAAATGACAAAATATTAACAAAGGTGTGACAGTCTTTAAAAGCACTATAACGGATAGTGTTGGGTATCCTGTCTTACACACAGTCCTTCACCCTAATGCATTTCTCTACGTACGTATTTTTAATATATAATGATACCAAATGCTCAATTCCACATTCCCTAACAGCCCCACTACCCAGAGTATGAATTCATAACACTTACAAGATCCTGCATAATCCAAAATTTTCTTTGCTTAAAATCCAGTGTCTTCCATGCCCACATCATTGCATGCATATAAATATTTAAAGTCAGATTTCATTAAGTTTTATACATTTCTAAACTTTAAAATGACACATTTCTGTTGTTGATTCTGAACATTGGATTACAACTTCTAACCTTTCCATAGGAGAAACTTAATTTTACATCAGATCACATTCCAAACACAAGCAGCATTTAGCTTACTTTAAAGGCCTTAACATCTCAACCTTAAAGATCATTCAAAATGAACTCAGTTATACGACCACTTAATGGTAACCTTGTTCATTGCCAAGCCAAACCTGATAGAAACTGTCAGTAATCCCCAATTACCACTTTCTAAAACAGATGATATAATGACCTGAAAGTAATCTGACTGACTTTTTGCTTCAGAAAATAGTTATAGGACTGCAAATGTATTTGTTCTTCATGAAAAACAAAAACAGTGGGAGAAATTGGGTACTTTATTCCTTATGGAAGAATTTAATATATTCTCTTTTTTAGCATTGCTTTTTGTTAATATGCTATGCCTATACTTATTTACTAACATGATTTTTTATGCAATTAGAAAAAAATCAATACCTTTATGTACCAATCATGAAGCAAAATAACACCAAGAAATTTTCTCAACTTCAGCACATGCAAGATCAAGCTCTGAATTGACATTATCCATCACTATGTTTGTGTAACACAAAACTAATATGTGTTAATTTTGTACTCTAAGGTAGTATTTATTCTCAGATCCCCCTGGGAGCATAAAATGTTCAAAGAATGAGTAAGAGGTGCCACTACATACGGCAGAGTAATTGCATGGGAGACAGGATTTTCTGCTAACATTTTTACATGAGATTATGCTCAAAATCATGAAAGCCGAGCTCTGTAAAACTCCTTGAAACTACTGTGAGAGGCACAAATTAATTCCTGTCCTAGTTACAGGGGAAAACAATGTACCTTCCCGACCTCTGGCTGTGTACAGGTGCCAGCCCTCGGTGTGGAGATGAAGCAGCAACCTGCTGCTGCTGTCTTCTCCCCAGCCTGCCAGAAGCACTCGGAGCACCTGTGACATTTTGCCAATATTAACAAATGGCTCAGACATAAATTATTGCACATGGCTGCCTAAAAACTATGCTTCCTAGGGACATACCTACCATGAAAAGCTGTGCTCCTGCATCTGAAAAAGCTATTGATTTATTCTTTACGCAAAATCATTCTCAATACCATACCTGAAGAGAGGAACTCTTCATATTTCCTGACAAAAGCTGCATTTTCTCAGACTTTTAGTTTGTGATAAATACACTCAGTGTGCTAACAGAGCAACAGTTTATAGTTTACACACACTAATAAAAACACTGGGATTACAGTCATGCAAGGGAGACAGTTCCAGCACTAGGACATATCACTTATCTGTGTACTAAAACCAACCCTTCTTCCATTACATTGCTGGTAACCCATACATGCATACAAACTATGCAGAAATTAACCAAAATCATAGATAATGTGTATCTGTGTCTCAGTTGTTTTGGGAGCAGGAGTAAACCAGTGCCAGCAGGCTAAATGTCACAGTGAGAGAGCTGAGTCCATTTCCAGCTTCAGTTGCAGGCTAGTTCATTAACTAGCTGCAGAGAGAGCAAAAATATCCTCACGCACAACTGCCAAAATTCTGTTTTCCAAAGCTTTTACTTCTTTGTGTCAATTATTTTAGATCTACTGTCACATTGCAGACCTTTGGCCTTGGATGAATACTTTTCCCCTAGCATGCTATCACTATGAAAACAAAACCAATGGAAAGTGTGTATTTTCCCATATTTAACTTCCATATCTTTCTGTCCCTTCCACCTTCTCAAGGCAGTTCTCCGCATCACACTCAGCCTGCTGAACCATGACGAACTCCAAGCGCACCTCAAAAAGGCAGGACGAACAACCCAGCCCTTCACAGCTCCATCTTCTGTGCTGTCTTGCAAGTTTCCTCCTGAATTTTTTGGACAGCGACAGAGCGCGCCGTGACTATTGGGTACCACAGTGTACATAGGGTAGCACTGCTAGTGGATATACCAAGAGGAGAGCCAGCAGAGAGTTATCACATATATCCACCCCAACCAGAGAAACCGAAGCAGCCTCACAAAACCTCTGGCATCCCCCTATTGTAATTGTAATTCTCCAGGCAATTTTCTACCTGTAATTTTCCAGACTCATCACATCATCACTTAGTATCACAATGGAAATGTTTACTATCTTCAAAAAATAAAGCAAGACACCTCCATCTCTCACTTGCCTAATCGTGGCATCAACAACATGAAGGAATAAGATTACTCAAAGCTGAATCCCTTTTGTCCTGCAAAGCACCAAGCTCAAAAGTTTCCTGACAGTTAGTGACCTGCAGTCACCGACCTGCAGTCACCCAGATCCCCCGCTGTGACAGCATCCCTGGTGTGCACTCACTGCAGAACTGAAACAGCAGAGAGACTCTGCTCTTGTGAAGAGAGAATCTCTTGTGTGGAAATAAATGCCAGCCCTCCTACTACATCCAAGGGCACAGTCCCACTGAAGTCATTAAAGAGCAAGATTCATCCTTGAGCCTTATAGATAATGACTGTTGGCAAGTTTCCGGTATATATTATGTTAGAGGAAATTATCAGCATGGCAACACTGTAATGTAAGAGGAAAAGAAACAAATAGAAATCCCTAACAGGGCAGCTAAACATACAAACCCATAAAATCCATCTCATATAATTAATAAAATATTGTGCATTAGACTCCAAAAGAAACCTGAAAAGGACACTTGCCCTCTATAGGAAATGAATCACTTGACTACTTCAACAGCTGGTGTTAACTGGCCTAGTCACTCACTTATGCACAAAAATTGTAACAGCAGAGAAGAGGATATTAGCTTAACATCCAAAGATTGAGATAATACCAAGATACTGGTTAATATTAATTAATATTGGTATATTAAGTAATTCACATTCCAAAAGCACAGTGGTCTGCATTTCTAAGCCAGGAGAAGCTGCAACTGACTTCTGAGGAGCTTTTTCTCTTCTTGAAAGATAGAAAGTGCTTTATATGTGTCTTTTACTTAGATCTGATTTATTCCAACCAGAAATCTGGTTCCTGAAAGCAAGTGGCACTGATGTTACTATGATGAGCATCTAAAATATACAGTATAAAACCATCCCACAGTGAATAACCCCCGAATTGTCCTTCGTAATGAACATGTATCTGCTGTGAGGATAAGGAATGTAGAAGCAAGTTCTGAGTCAAACTGCATGCTCTTAGGGAAGTGTGAAAATCAAAGAGGTACTCCATAACACAAAAGATGTCATGCTTATTGCATTAATATATATGCCCTAGTAGCACAGTTTGTAATTAACCAGTATTGTTTGTGCTTCCGTAGAACAGAAAAGACAGTCACTGTCAAGCAAAAATATACAAGGTTTCGGTTTTGAAGCATAGTTGCATTTCCCTTCTAATTGAAATTCTGTGGCTGAATCACAGCAATGTCTCAACTCTGGAGGTCCTAGTGACTAGTATTCACTAACTTTAGCCAGATTACTTACTAAATAAAATCTAAATAAAATGTAAGGACCAGATTCATGCAGGCATAAATCAGCCTTGCAAAACACAATCAATTAAATACATTTATTTACAAGAGCTAAAATCTTGCCCTAAGCAGACAGTCACTGGGCACTTCCACTCCCTGTGAATTTTAAGGATGCTTGAAGAAACTATGGAAAGCACTCCAAGAAGCTTATGATTCACCAATATCCTCTCAGTCACTCTTTTTCTTTGAAGTTCACTGCCTGAGTGGTGAAGCTAAGCTTTCTCTCCTTCAGTCAGTGTATACATATCACATTTACTGAGACTCTGCCTGTCAGGAGCACAAACCAGATTTGTAACAGTATTTGCAAGGAAATCCAGCTGCTCCATTGGATCCACCCACCAGATTGCTGTCAGGAGATCCAGCCACTACCCTTCAATCTTCGTATGTCCTGACACACTCCAAGATAGACTCCTGTTTTCTGCATACCCTTAATAGAGCTGGAGCCCAGGCTACACTAATTCTGGTAATTAAACAGAGCTGGGACATGGGCTCAAGCACTAGCAAAGAGCTGTCAACACCATTTTATTTTTACAATGCTCCCCAGCACAATCTTGACTTACAGTACCCACCATTCTTTTAACATCCAGTTATAGTTTGGGGAACAACAGATGATGGGCAATGTTCCCAGCAGGTGGTTTGGAAAAGGTGACCTTATTTCAGGTGGGAGAAAGGGCTTCACTGCCTGGGCAAACACTGTGAGCGTCTGCCACCCCCCTGCTGCTCCTCACTTCACAGGACAGACACAGCTTCACAGTTCCACTGTCAGTGCCTGGGGTCCAAAACCAATTCTGCAGGCTCCTATAATTGCCTAAACATTGATTTTATTCTACAGAGAAGTTACAATCACTGGTAAATGCCAAAATCTTATTAGGGCTTAACAGCTCCTCTTAGTAACTGCAGCCCAAGATGAAGTGCAAAAAAGTGGGGAAGCACCAGCTCAGATGTACAGAAAGCTTATAATTTTAGGGACAATCCATAACAGGTCCCCCACCTAATACTGAATGTAGAGTCATTCATTCATACCTCGGAGTTCTGGGTCGATGGAGACACAGAGATATGTAAACCATAATTTTAGAACAACTTCTCTTTAGAGAGCCTCTCTTTGTTCTTTGACAGCCTTTAAACATCATTGCTGTGCAATGCCAAATTCAAAAAATACATGTGATACTCTAATGCTCTCGAAAATATCTGCCATCCCATTCTGGCATGCCTTTGAGTTTGTTTCCTTCCACAAGTGACTACGCTTTATACAAGCTTTCCTCTGTATTACCTGTTGTTATCTCAAAGAGGAAAGACAGCCTGAAACTATAAAGCTTGGGTAAATATGTTGCACAGACTTAATTGCCAACTGTGGGATGACTCTGATTATCCAGAACCTGTGCAAGATTCAATATCATGAAACAGAGAAGAATCAAGAAACAGTCAGATGGAGTAAATATACCCAGAGACAGTAAATGCTGCTGCCCAAAAAAAAAGGAACAGAAGATATCTGGTGTCTACAAGAAGGACAAAGAGAAGCAAAAGAGCCAAAAGTAGGTTTAGAACATGATGTTCTGAGAATTCCTGATTGCATGGAGTTGCTCCAGATTTACACAAAAAAAATTACATTTGTTTGGGACAGATTTCAATTGGAGTCAGGGATGGTCCATGCACAGAGGCAGACAGGACCAGCCATGCAGGGTGGTAGAACCCAAGAAGCAGTGATCTTCTGCCCCATAGAGGAGAGAGATTACAAAGCCTGATAAAAAGGAAAACAAACAAACAAAGAAACATGACCCTTTTACCTGCCTTTACTGAGCAGCTGTTAAACACTCTTGGAATGGAAACCACTTGTTGATAACTGTCCCCACCCTATACTAGTTCCCAAACCCTCCCCAAGAAATGCTTGTGCTACTTGGTAGCTTGTGCTACTTGGTCCATGCCACAAGCATACTGGAAACAACACTCATAATTTCATAGTTTAGCTGATTAAGCTCCAGTGCCTGGCACATTCCCTAGTGTTGTTTACTAATACACACACATCCTTTGAGAATCTGAGCCTCTGCACTTTCTGCAGCAAACTCATTTACTTTGCAATTAACCTCCCCGTTCACATTTACTATCCCACTTCCTTTCTTCTTTGCAGTTACTTCTAAAAACCAAGTCCTCTCCACGCCTGCCAACTGTAATGCCTACATGTCTTTGTTCACTGTCCTTCAGAGCAGTGCAAGGATTCACATTTTTATTGTTAGTTCTGCTCACTGTGAAGTACAGCATACAATTGCCATACTAAATCACTGTACTTGAGGGCTCATTCTTAATATGCAGATCTTATCAAAATATATTAGTACCATCAAGCAGAAAATTGACACCTCTATGTTTCTTCAGATACCACATATCCTTTTTAACTCCCTAAGAGATTTGAACCCTACAATTTATACTATAGTGTGCTGTAATCAAAAGCATCAATCTTTTTAAGGCTGTCTGATGCCTAATGCCTACGTTTGCCATCCTTATTATGTTAAGCGTAAACATAACTAAGTACACAACAATGACAGAAAAGAATAGAGCTTCTTTTATGACATATAATATGAACAGCCGTACCTTTTATTATAAGGAGACAGCCCAGAATGCTTTATGTATTGAAAACTCTTCAGCATAAGGTGCTACAATTACTTAATCAGTTATTACTCTTAACAGGCAATCAGGAAGCCAATTAGGATTTTTATAACAGCTCCCGGACAAGTGGAAGGTCAAGATCTGAACTTTACCTGAGTGGACATGAGAGGAAAGGCTGCCAGCAATTCATCACACTCATGGTGATCTCATCTGCTAACTCTGATTATTTTGCTGTGTTTGGGGGTATGGTTTTGGGTGGCTTGGGGTGTTGGTGGGTGTGGGGGGGTTTTACAATTATTCAAGATTACGGTAGTGCTTAGTACAATGATCAATCACAGTACCTAAAAATACGTTCTAAAAATACATATTTCAAGTACTTATTTAATCAGAATTTCATTCTTCAGACAGTGCTAGTCAGTGTGTCAGGAAGACAATATTACTGCAATTAGACGTATTTTGGCAAAAGCTTCAGATAAACAACAGTATTTGGGTAGAGGGAAAAGGCATTCAAGGTCCTCATTACTGAATTTTACAGATGAACTCCAGATTTAAAAAGAAAAACCTTGAAAATTGTTTTTCTACTGGAATATTTCTAAGTGCACATGCCTAAAAGCCTCATGTGCTGTAGCTTAAAGAGTGAGTCTTCAAGAACAGACAATGGAAACAAAGCATTTTTGCTGTGGATTTTAAGCATGTTTTGCTGCCTTTGATTTTATTGACTGTGAAGATTGTGCAGGCTCTGTTAAGTCATTCTGTAAACTCATTTAGACCCCTTTCAAGGAAACAAATTTTTTAACTTTTTCCAATTCGCTATTTATAATTATCTCTGCCGATTAAGTTGTCATGTATGCAAATCAACCTAAACACTTAAAGGCTTATCCCACAACCCACAGATACCAAATTCAATCACCTATAATGTCAGTGATTCTTTAAGGTGAAGAAATAGTATTATGAATATATATCCAGGCTAGTGGACTGCTGCCAAAAAAAAAAGAGAAACTTAAAAAAACACCAAAAAACCCACAAAACAGTCCAACTTTATGTGCTCTGTTTTCCTTTCCCCATTAGAAGTCACAACATGGCATATGGATATAACGTCCTGTTTCAGCCATCACTTCAAGAAACATCTACTTTGTATAACAAAAAACCCAATGCTGTCAATACCTTTTTTTTTAAACTTCACAGAATGAAAACCTGTTCCCCAATAATAAGAAGAGAGCTCTAAACCTGTGCTGCACAGATTTATTAACCTAGCCAAAATGAAAGGCATATCTTCTCCACCAAGTGTTATCATTTTCAAATAAGACGTCCTCTAGGGAATAAATTTAGAGATGGTTTCTTGTTTATGTTGAGGGGAAGGTTAACTTCTGAGATAAATAACACAATGTTGCATCAATATTTTTTTAAGTTTAATTTCTAAAATACGCTTATCATAATGCTAAGCAGTAAAACACATATATTGTACAGTATACACCTAATAAAAAGCTCCCGTTCCATACGGTATACAATATACTATGGCAATAAACAGGTCTTCAGCAAAAGAGATAAACAAAATATAAAACCAGCAAGTTTACGTATTCAACACTTATTTCAATGTCATTTTTGTTCTATAGGATACAAATATGTCTCCATCAAAGAGCACGTATCTGTGATTTTTCTATTGATTATTAGTAACCACAAAAATTTATCATTCATTCATGGAAAAGTAACTTTTTTAAAGTGCTATTTATTTTGTGAGTAAATCACTGGCTCCAACATTGTTGAGCCTTCCTTACGTTGCCTCTTTGCCACACTGAATAGCCAAGGATTTATTTATCATTCCAATCAAAATTTGATTAGGCTCACTAAACTATTTTTTCACATAGGTTTTGTCATCTTTTCCTTAAAGTGAAGTAAGTGTATACCTAAACACTGAAGATGGGAAATGCTAGTGTCCATTCATGTAGATACATACTACATAATAACCTTGGACTTCTGTCAAGGAAGAGCAGTTGTTCAGCTTTATAAGGACTGCAGTTAAGTATCTAGACAGCTAAGAGAAGCTGCAGAGGTATTCAGTGACATTTACAGAATGAGTATTTATTATTTGGCATGCACAAACTACCTGCATACACATCATATTGTGAGCTTTTGTCTTTTGCTGTATGGGGACCTACAGGACTGTTCTTTTTAATTTCATTTGCTAAACAGGTTCTCTATAGCTATGTGGCAGCTTCTGACCTGGTGTTCATCAGACCAGGCAGCCGATCCCTGCATTGAGGTGATGGGTACGTCTCTCGGCTGCAGTTTGGCACAGACCTGTGGCCATGTGGGCTGTGGTTATCCTGGATATTCTGTTCCTACACAGTTAATGACTTCCAGCACAGTGGAGCAGTCAGACCAGCATCTGGAAGCAAGCAGTGCCTTTCTCACACTGAGAAATCCTGATTGTTTTCCAGTCCACTGATTGCCCATCTTAGCCAGTACTTCAACCACAATATTCACCAAGTAACTGAGGTGACGATGACTGCAAATTCTTTTCCTATCAACCTGTAATGCGTCACCGGAAGCTTCTTGCAATCACAGACAGGGACTCAAGAACAGGCTCAAAATATCAAGATTTGAACTCAGTTTTCCAGTATCTAACATAGGGTGGCACGAATATACACCTTTTGCTCCTATTTAGACTGCCCTCTCTAAAAAAAACAGTGGTCAGATCTTGTCACATCTCACCGTAAGTCATACTTCCACTGAAGATGTAATGATTAGCACAGAAAAATGGATATTAGTATAGACAAATAATTTGTCCTGACCACTTCTGAAACCCACAAAAAACTACTAGAATTAGAATTATGAAATTCTTAATATGAAAACTTTTCTTTGAAAAAAAAAATACATAGAACAGCTGAATAACCGTAAGAGTTTGCATTTCTAGCAGACCCTCTGATCATAGTATTTGTACAGATTTCATATGTAATTTTAACCCAAAAAACCCATCTACTGAATATTTTGCCATCAAAGGGTGTATTTTAGGAGCTAATGCTTTCCAATCTAGTTTCACAAGCCTTCCTAACATGTTACAGTCTAAGTTGGAAATGCAGGCTGCAGATTTACAGATGATCACAACTGAGAATTTTCTCAACCACATCAAATACATCTCTCCTGTTCAGTCTGAGCAGAATATAGATAGAATATTTCTGTTGACACAAATGCACTAAATCTGTTTTGGAACATGTTTCAGGGAAAACATCAATTGAAAAATTGATATCAACTAGAGTTGATTAATGTATGAATTGTTTCAGAGCTGCACACAATCTGCAAGCAATAGTTCTATTTCTCTACTCGAACCAGCTTGCCAATTATCATTATGCATAACTGTGAAACTGGGACAAAATTTTGATGATGATGTTTACATCTTATCCAGTATGCACATAAATTTAGTCTAGTATAAAAAAATAAAAAAAAAAAAAAGCTGTCATTAAACTGTCTTACGACTGGGTACAGAACAATACATTCTGAGCAGTAAACAGCATTTTCAGGCATGTCTACATACTCCATGACAAATCTTGTTACACATGCGCAGTAGCTGATTGTACAAGACAAGCAGTGATACATGCCCACAGAAAATACAGAAATGCAGGAGTGAACTCTGGATATCTAGCTCTAATATTACAGTAGCTGCCCTGGTATCACCTATAGATTATCATCATAAAGCAAGTTATTTTAATATTGTCAATTCAGAGTTTTGAAGGTTCAAAGGTTAACAGCACAGCTGGTTGAATCTTGAAAAAACAGTGTTTGCAACTGTTGATGTGAATGCTAAAAAGCTCTTTTAAAGGATCTTCTTATTGCTATTCAGAAACGTTTGCATGCAAGGACTTCTACATGCACATATGTTTGCAAAATGTCATTTTTTCTCCAGTAAAGACCACTTAATTCCTTGGATGGACAAACTGGATTTTAATGATACTGCCTGCTAGGTTGGGGATTCCAGATCCTGCAGGTCGATGTATGCACCTGTACTTCTCTTTGACATTGACTTGACCCTGAAATAAACTTAATTTTATCTTTAAAAAAAATTGTCCCTGATCTATGATTTTTTTTAAAACTTTCACAGTAAGATCCTAAATCTTGAGCTCTAAGAGAAGGATTACAGCTTTTCTGTGTGATGTAACAAATGTGATGCACTGTCTTCCAGAGCGAAGACCTTGAGGGCATCATGGAAGACATGTCCATACAAGAAGCCAGGCTTATACAGCTGGATAGACACATAAAGCAGCAAAACTAAATCTCTCACAATGTACTAGAGCGGTATTTTACAATAACAGTATTTCAGCAGGCAGATCAAAACAATTCAATTCTTTTTTTTTTTTTTTCCTCAGAAAAATCAACGTTTTCCCCAGGGGAATATTTTGCCACACTCTTCTTAATACACTCCACAGATTTCCTAATACAAGTGAGAAAAATGACATTTGTAGGTAATGATGACTTAATAATCAGTTGAGGTGTAATAAAAAGACTTAATAAAGTTTCTTGATGTTAAATGCAAAAAAAAAAAAAAAAAAAAAAAGCCCTAAGGCTTGCAGCTGTAGGCTATACAGTCCATCAAGGAAACCCAAGCAGGAAAAAATACCTACACTCTGGCTAGTCTTTAAAAGCTTTGGTTTTTTTCTCCATTTAGCAAACTTTTGCAGGGGGCTCTTACAAATCCTTTCTGTCAGGGAATCAGTAGATTTTGATTACGAGATTCTTTTGACACAGTTCTTATGCAAGGAATCTAATCTCAAATGAAAGTATTTGCATAAACAAAGTTACTCCGTTTAGTCATCAAGTGGTCAAAACGAAACGTTCATTTAGCCAGAGGAAGGAGCTGGAGCAGCCGCCCCAGCGCGGGCCGGCGAGCGCTCCCCGTGGGCAGCAGATGCGGGCAGGAGCCCAGGGCAGGGACAGGCAGAGGAACAGCCGTTGCTGCTTCCAGCCTGCTCAACAGCTCAACCCACTCTCTGAGGGAGCACCTGTTTCACAAACACTAGGTCTCTACATCCATTTTCAAACTTGTACACAATGGAGAATTTTAAAAAAAAAAACAACCCTAAACTGCTACGCTCTGGGTGAGTAAAATGCGTGCAAACTGAAAGCGACAATGCAAATGGATGTAGCAGCAATAACTCTGGAAGTAATGGACAAACAACTATTGTCAAATGCAAAATAAGAGAGAAATCGATGTGCTTTTAAGAACTCTATTGAGGGACCAATAAAAATATTAAAATGCTGGAAAGGCACTGTCAAACATAAAGCACCTGTTTAACATTACTGCTAATTGTGGGTGAAGGAAATGGCCCCAGCAGAAATTGGTTGAAGATGATTAAATTTAATTGCAATGAATGCTATATACAAAGTGCTACCCACTGATTGAATTAGAAACAAAATATGCTTGAAAGAGGTACATTACACAAAACCAGGTTTAATACAAAGCATGAACAGCAATGCTACATGTGGCTAAAAACACATTCATATTTTCTGAAAGTTCTTTCCATCTCTCACATGTTGCAGAAATGCACAGAAAGCACAAGAGGAACCACAAGTAAGGTCACCATAAGGTTGAGCATGGGCTGCATGGACATTTGTATTCTCCAGCATGGCAGAGGCATTATGGTTGGTAGGAAACACACTCAGCCCACTCTGAGACATGAAGCACCCAGAATCAATGAGATTAGGAACAGTTCGGCAGGAGTGCCTTCCCTTCGTTTATGTGAGGCAGGTGCCTGGGTAAGCCAGCTCCAGGCTTTGAGCAGAGCGCGCGGGATTCCCCCTGGCAGGTGGCCACTTCTGCTGGAAGCAGCTGCCAGAGACTTTTGGCACAGAAGAGTGGAAGTACCACTTTCCCTTTTCTTTCCTATTTCTCCCTCTTCTTCTTTTTACACTATTTTGTTAGCACAGTTGGGTTTTCTCCTCTTTTCTTGCATAGAAACTACCCAAACCAGATTATTTATTGGAGCTGATGGTTCATTATTAGTCCCTTTATGCTATATTTCTTAACTGAAATTTTACTTCCCATGCATTTTTTTTTTGGTAATACCTAGAGCACATCCTTCCTCTCTGCTTTCAGTGCTGGTGAGGGTGCAGCCACAGGGCTGAGGTGTGACTTGTTTACGATCAGAAACTCACAAATTATTCCAGCTAATCACCCAGATAGATGGTGGACCCTCCTTTTAACCTGCTGCCACCTACACCACATTTCACATGATACACATTCATCAGTATAGCCTTTAAATTGGTTTCTCACAACTGTGCTTGGCACACATCTCTCCTCACGGGTGGCAAACACAAAAGCGGCATTCTTTGTGGCAGACTCAGTTGTGCTAGCATTTCCCCATCAAGCTCAGACAGATGGAGAGAGCTGCTTGTGCCATGGTCCTTCTGTTTTCTATTTATGGTCCCTAAGTCCCCAAACATGCTCAAATTTCCTAGAGAGTTTCCAATGTTGTTGTTATCTGCTACAGAAAGTAACAAGGTGCTACTCAGTCCTGGTTACACTTGCTTTAGTGCTGGAACAGCATGTTTGTGGCTCAATATCGACTAAACAGTCATTATTTCCAAGTACCTGCATTGTACGTATTTAGAACTAGTGGAACCTCTGGACATGGGGTGAGAGCTGTGCTTTTTAAAAGGTGTAACAGAGAAGCATTTCCCACACCACACACCTCAAAGAAATTAGGGAAGCACCAAGTGCAATGGAGCAGCTGCTTGACAGCCTTATTAGAAAACAGCTTAGAGAAGTACGTGAAAAATACTGTATTCAGCTGAAGCTGCAGGGAACAACAGAAGAAAAATAATTAGCCAAGTCAGAAATTGGCTAAGGCACTGAGTCTTCTGAGCCTTCGGTTTCATTCAAAAGACAAAGGGAACTTTAAATAACAAGTAGTAAATGAGACTCTGTTTATATCTCACCTTAAAAAGCCACAAGCAGAGCAGTGCACCCTAATAACATCTTTGGCTCAGAAATGATTCAGAAGCAAGGGGGCCATCTGCTGAATTCCCAGTACCATTTTCTGCTTGATCCTGAAAGACTTCATTTGTAAGTTTCATAGGCAAGTCTTTTTCAGCATCAGCTTTGCCAGGCCTGTGAGGTGTGGCAGTAAACCTCTGAGCGTGTTTAGCTGCAGGTGAATATTACAACATATCTATCATGACTGCAAAAACTAAAACCAGTAAACTGATCAATATAATCTGTTCAAGACTCAAAAATCCAGTAGACGATATCATCAGTTTGAAGTATATATCTCTGTATCATAATGCATTTCATTAATCAGAAAGTTTCAGAGACAGAAAGCTATGTTCATGAACATATAATAACTTTCCAAATAAAAAAGCTTAAAGCACAGAACTGGGTCTCTAAAACAAGAAGTTTCCTTCTTCAGCTAACTGTCCTTTATCCACAGCAATGTTGGCACTGCGCTTAAACTCAGCATTCCTGTTCCCATGCAAGTCTATCACAACACCATTGATACATGATTCATTGGCAATTGCTTCTAATTCCACTCTTTCTGCTTTCAGTACCACTAACTTCACATCCCAGCTTCAGAGCATTCACAGCTAGTCCCTTTTCTAACATGTGAAAGTGGGCAAAGGACAGGTAGAATTTTAAAAAGATTTTAAGACAATGTCACCACACAGCCACATGCACAAACGAAGTGCACATCTTTGTAGTCCTCCATATCTTGTTCTTCTTAGTACTGTTACAGCTAAAGGTCTCTCCGCACACCAGGAGGAAGGACCAGAATTGTTTCTGACACAGTAAGCAAAGTATGCTAAGTAAATACTACAGAAACATCCAGACTGAAAAATCCTTGTTCATATAGCTATGAAATTTGATAAAGGTATTTAAAATATTCACCACTGTTCTCATTTCTTAAAGCATAGCCTTAAGTCTACTGACATTTCATGGTCTGTTAATACAGAACACTTTAAATATAGAAAGGTACATGTTATCCATTAAAGACTATGTAGACTCATGCATAAGATAGCTCATAGTGTACCAATATAAGATTGTTTAATGGTACAAATTATAAAATCAAATCTTCAACTCTGCTTCCAAGTTCAGCATTTTAAAAATGACTGCAAGACATAACCTGTATCTTTCAAAGTTATAATCAGGTGGTATTAAATAAGAGCACAAGTACAGCACAGAGAATACAAATAAATGCTACTTGCTTAAGACTTCCTTCTTAAGAAGTGGTCCCAAGTTTAACTCATAGCTTGCTGAAAATACAAATAGATGGAGGGTTTGTTTGCCTTGTGTGGGGTTTTTTCATGCCTAAAGCAGTTTTACTACCTCAGTCAATACTAAATCTCAACATGCATGACTTCTGCATCCATAATGCAAAAATGTATCAAGGTGGTGTTGTTTTCTGTTCACTGTTCCCAGCTTCATACACACTCATGAGCAAGAAGAAGATGGTCTGGAAAGTTACAAATTTGTAGGAACATGCAGATTATTCTAGAGAATAACTGCTTTCAGTATTTAGTAGCAAACTAATATCTACTTCGCTAACTAAGCATCCCTTATTTTTCTTCTAAAATCTGGACTCCCACATGAAAATATGAAAACAGCATATACGAAACAGTAGTAAATGTTACATATAAAACACATAAAAGTAAAAGAGTTCTAGAGCTAAAATTAACCAGCATTAATAAAACATTAATTTATCAGGTACCTTTATTCCCATGAGCTGCCCACCACTCCCTCTCCACAGGACCTAGCCTATCACCTCAAAAGCCTGACTAGCTTCAAAGAGAGGCCATTAAAAAGAGCAAAAGGAAATAAAGGAAAAAAACCCCATGTGTGAAGAAGTGAAAGTTTTCCCTCAAGAATTGAGAATGAAAGCTAAGGATTGCTAAAATTCAGTCCTTTCTATAGAAATAGTTCCAAACCATGTAAAGCATCCCAACTCCTTGTCATATGAATCTCAAAACCAAGAGGTTTTATCTTAGTGAAAAGCAATTCAAAGTGTTCTTGCTACTTGTTTCAAACTCTGGACAGCTCACAAGAAAGAATGTTTCTTTATAGTGAAAGAGACCTTGAGGTTATTTTCAGCTTTCAATTTTTTTCCCTTTTCCACTAAACTTCAGATAATTGGCTTCAGACTAAGTCTTCAATTTAAAGCAAAATTCTTAAAAAAAAAATACACCTTTAAGCAATAAGAAACATCAATACAATTATTTGTTGGTCTTTTTCTCTGATATTTGCACTTAAACAAAAATTACTCCCAGTTGGTTAAAAATCATGATTTGTTAATGGAGTCGGATAATTACGGTTACTTCATTAAGTATTTAGACTGAGAGGACTGGTGTGCATGCTCAGTAGGCAGCTAGAAAGAAAGGGAAAGAAGTTGGAAACTGAATGATTTCGAACATGGCACAATTGGAGAGCAATATCTTATGATACTTATGATACTCCTCGACTTGGACATCAGTTGTTAAAGTTCTACTAAATACAAAGTATTTACAATCAAGCTTCTTCCCAGTTTAGATCTTTGAGGTCTATACCTTTTCACCCCTATGATTTTGTAAAGAAAACTCAGTAACTTCTCATGCATTTCAGGAGCTTCCACACACAAGGGTGGATCAGCTCCACGGGTCAGAGAACATAAACACAGCTCAGCCAACATCTGATTGATGATGCCTATGGTGCAGTTGCTTTATATTGCACACAAAAGATACAGCAGTACAAGGGAAGAACCTGTAGGTGCTGTATCAGAGCGCTGGCCTAGGACACAGAAGGGATTTAAGAAGTGTAATTAAATATTTGTCACTTTCTATCTTTGAAAGTCAAGAAACCGAAAGCAGAGACTTTGTCATCACAAGCAGTTTCTGAAAGGTGTTTGGCGTGCAGGTTTGTTATGGGGCACAGCGTGGCACTGCCGAAGCCAGAGGGAGTCCCACCATGGGGGAATCAAGGCACCCCTGGTACCTCCGCAAGTCCAGTAAGGAGGATGGCAGGTCCATACCTTCAGTATTTCAAGTCTTGAGATCTGGCACATTGACAGGGAAAGTTCATACGGAAGCGTTTACGATACTATTACCACTATCGTAGGTGGAGGAGAGGCTACAGCGCTCCGGCGTCGCCCGGGAACCCTCCGCACGGCGGCTCCTCCGGGCACCCCGCTGCCCTCCGTCCCGGCAGCAGCGCGGCGGCGACCCGCTCGCAGCCCGGCACCCGCTCGCCCCTACGAAAAGCCTTTAGGGACTCAAAGAGACCGTCTTACGGTAGCCCGACGGGTCTCTGGTCTCCGCGGGACCTCCCCAAACTTCACGCGTGTTCTGCCTAGATGTCGGTCTCGACAGGTAGTTTACAACACGCCGCAGCCAAACGCTCAAGTTCCATTTTTTGAAGCCGTAAACAGAAGGTAGATCGCTCCCTCTCCTCCGCAGCGTCAAAACCTTGGACAAGGTACTAAACCGCGACACCTGGAGCCGACACGGCGCCTTCCCCTCTAGAAGCCTCCAACTTTCCCGCAAAGCGTCAGAAATTAAGCTTTCCGTCCTCAAGAGCCCGAGACGCGGTCCACGGAGAACCGCAACTAAAAGACAGCCCTTCTGACCCACCGCGGAGCGCCAGCCCCGTCCCCCCAGCCCCGTCCCCTCGGCCCCACTCAGGCGGCCGCCAGCGGAGAAACTTTTCCGAGGCGCCCGAGGAGGCAGCGCCCACGCCGGCCGCCCCGCGGAGCGGGACCGACCCGGCTCCCACGTACCGTGCGCCCGGCGGGCCAACGCCGCCCCCCCGCGGGCGGCGCCGCGCCGGCCGCCCCGCTGCGTGGGCACCCACGGCCCCGCGAGCACCCACCCGCCCGCACCGCTCCTACCGTGCGGGGGGCAAGTGAGAGAGGGAGCGAGGAGGTGGCAGTTACCGGCGAGCGAGCGCCTTTCTTGCAGAGCGGTCCCCTGAAGACGCCTTTGATGCCGCGGTAGTGCCCGTTGCTGAGGTGCCGGGAGCTGATGACCAGGTAGCACGCCATGCGGGCCCCCAGGGCGGGCGAGCGGGGGGAGCGTCCCAGCCCCGCGGGCGGCGGCGGGGAAGGCAGGCCGACTCCTCGGCGGCGGCGGCGGTGCTAACCCCGCCGGAGCACAAGCCCGCATGAAGGAGCAGGCGGAACCGCAGCAGCGATCTCCCCCCTCCCGTCTCATCCAGCGCCCGGGTTAGCGCTGCCAGCAGCAGGATGCACTGAAGGCGGCAGCAGCGGCGGCAGCCAGAGCACATCTGAGGGAGCGCGGAGGCCAGTCCGCATGCTGCTCCGCGGGTAGGAGACGAGCCCGGGAAGAA
This sequence comes from Caloenas nicobarica, assembly GCF_036013445.1. Classification (NCBI taxonomy): domain Eukaryota; kingdom Metazoa; phylum Chordata; class Aves; order Columbiformes; family Columbidae; genus Caloenas; species Caloenas nicobarica. The sequence goes on along the minus strand of NC_088246.1, from coordinate 23,947,273 downwards.
GAAGGGCAGAGCGCAACTTGCACAGTCCGCCGCTGCTACGGCCCCTTCCCTCCCTCCTCTTCCTCAGACCAGGCCAGCGGCAGCCGACATCCGGAGGGGAGTTTCTCCTCGGCAGCTCGAGCCGCGGCTGCTCCCCATGGCTCTTCCCTCCGCCGGGCTGGGCGCTTGATGGAGCCGGCCGCCGCGGAGAGCCCTCGCCTCCCCAGCCCTCCCTTGCCGCCGCTGCAGTCGGCGCCGCGCCTGGCCTCACCTCCGCCGGCGGGGGGGAAGGCGGTGCGTGGTGCGAGGGGGGCGGAGGAGGGGTAGGGCCCGAGCGGGGGAGGCAGCCGGCCGGGGGGGGCGGTGGCGGGTGGGAGGACGTTGCCCTTCGGCGCTCTGGGGAGGGGAGCGGGCCGCGTCCGGCGGCCCCGGGCGGAGCGGGCCGGGGAAGGGCAGCAGGCGGCGGGGCGCGCTGGCCGCCCTCCTCGTCCTTTTCGCCCAACTTTCCCGCCGTCGGTGGCGAGGAGGTAACGTCCCTTCTCCGCCTGCCTCTGGCTGCGCTTCCACCTGTCCCCCGCATGCCCTCACCTCTCCTCGCCCTCCCTCCCGCTGTCCCGCAGGCTGTCCCTTGGCAGGAGCTGCGGCCGTTCCCCGCCCTGGAGGGTGCGGAGCTGGGCGGGGAACACCCTCCCGCGGCCACGCCGGGGATGTGAGCGGGCACCGTCCCCCGCAGCCAGCCGCGGTGCCGGGTTAACGGGAAACATCACTGCCCCTGTTCCCGCTGCTGGCTGGGAGCGCAAATTCGCTCAGAACCGGGGCGAGGGAGACGAGTGCTGCGCGAAGATGGCCAGACTGCCTGGACACCCCCCAGATTGTGACTGTGCTTGTCTCGATTGTCCCCATGAAAGCTCGTGAATTTAGGTGCGTGGTGTCATTTACTACATAATGATTTACACAGAATCGCACGTATGAAATTCTTCCACCACTAAATAGTAGAAACGGGCTGCTCTTTTCCCCTTCTGCAAGAGACTGGTGCGATGTGCCTCGGACCCGCCTGTGCCCCCTCAGCTTCTCTTCAGCTGGTCACAAGTATTGTCTCTGCTCTCCTACTTACTAAGTCGATAAAAAGAAATCAATAAATCACATGGCATTAGTAGTCACCTGCAAATCTTTCATTTCTTCGAAGTAGATTCTTTTAAACTGTAGATAAGAATTATTTCAGATTTTTCATTTAATCTTGTAAAAGCCTATGTTTTCAGATATTTAGTGAATAAAACTGATAAGTCACACTCATTCTAATTTTAGCCTCTCAAGAGCTATCTTTCTATGAACGTAACATAAATAAAAAGAAAATCTCACACAAGCCACCGAATCGTACAGATAAAAAGGTCATGACAAATCCAATGTCTTTTTTTTTCTGTATATACAAAATGGAGTTGCACAGTCTTAGTACACAATGTTTCACATACAATATAAAATTAGATTATATGTTTGTATATGTATACATATAAAAATGGTCAAATCTATTATTCTGTATTTTATGAATAAATACATAATGTTATAAAAAAACCCAACATGTATCTGAACTTGGAATAATGAAAGCTGCAGGGAATGTATTAAGAACATCCGTACATTAACCATGATATAGTGTTTCCCAATGTAAAAAACTAGGGGATGGGTGTCAAATTAAGCCGGTAAATTCCAGGTGCAAAATAAATAAAAGGACTTGACTGTGCATAGTGTGTGGTTGAGATGTTGGACTCCTTGCCAAAGGGTGCTGTGAATCATAAATTAAGCAGTCCCATAAATCAGTATGGATCAGGCTTTGGGGCTTGGGAACAATACGGTGCCTGCAACAGACCTGTGGAGGACTTTTCTGAAGTAAGAATTTGCATTGGAAAGTGAATTTTGAGAAGTTACACTACCATACTGAATAAAGTTATCCATTCGTAACTTGGTGGGGAAAACAAGCTTTTATGATTATTTCCTCCTACAAGTCACAGTTGTCTGAGTGTTTTGAAATTTATTCTTGTTGGCATATAATTTATAGATTTTGTTAACTACAAGTTCTTTCTGAAATTACTCCTCTGTAATCCTGTTAAAGCTAAAAGTACTACCTTCAGCTTGAATTTTGGTATGCTTCTTGACTTTCTGTCTCTGAACTGAATATGCAGTTCTGAAAATAAAGACAAACACCTTTTCTCTCTGGCAATGCAATGAACTTTCCAAAGCTTTGCTTCTCTGTGATGCAGCTGTTGTTTCTCAGAAAAGAAAGAGAATTTGTGTCTCATCTCAATGATTTGCAGAGACATCTTGGTTCCCTTTCTGTTCTGAAGAGACATGGTAAGTTCTTTACTCCACGGAGCTGCTGATGTTCTATTACAAGGTGAGGGAGAGGGTACATAAGGCCCACACCACATGTGTACAATGAAGATGTGTGTTCATGCGTTGCAGCTCTGTGGAAAGACTGGCCAGTACGTGTCACCTCCAGAGAAGCTTCAACACAAGCTGAAACTGTGCAAGAGCTTCACTGCAGACTATGGGACAGTATTTTCGTCCTTAAACTTGTAGAATCTTCCACAGTTCATTTACTAAGATTGTATGAAAGAGAAATTATTTGCCCCAGAGTAGACAGCACAGTACTCACTCTATCCTGCTGGGAAGGATGATGTGCTCAATTGACCCTGCTGTGAAAAGTAGAAGTCATTTTAGGCTCACTTCACTTTGCAAACTCAGGGGAATAGTTACTATGACCACCAACCTAATTTATAAACAATCTGTAGGACTCAAGCCTGAGAAAATGAGATTAAGAGTTGTCAAATGGAATGATTAGATGTTAATTATAGCACTACCTGAACATTCACCCAAGTCTCCAGAGGTGCTGCACCTTCTCTTTCATCACAGGTCATGTAGAAATATGAGCCTTAACTATTAGTAGTTTCACCTGGGTCCAATCCTTCACTACCTTAGATCTCATAAAGTAATTTTCAGCTGAGCACAGTGCATGTAAAATACTACCTTTCAGAACATTATGCTTTCTTTGCAGAAGGGTTAGTGACTTTTCAAGACACAAGGAAGTGGAGAAGCAGGTCAGCTGTCACTAAGAGATGATGATTAAAATAACGAAATGTTCTCCAGTTCATCTATCCTCTCAGTTTGCACAGTTTTTATAATTAATAAAGATTACTTAGCATTTATTGCCCCCCAAAAAAAGTCTGTAAGCATTTTCTAATTATTCTTTGTAGGGATTGTCCTCATTGCACAATGTAGTGTCAAATTGAAATACCCAGCCTAGCTCTAAGGCTGCTAGTTCTGACATAAATATATTCTGAAAATCAGGCAGCAGAGAACCATATTAATGCAGTCATATTACTTCTAATGGCTGAGCTAATTCTTATGCTTCTTTGTGGCATTACAGTACAGTGTAGACATACGCTTAAAACCTTGTCTACATGGTGAATTTTATTCAAATTGCAATTCAAATATTGCTCCTAATATGAGTTCCATCTGCACACAAAGTCCATTATACCGATATTCTCTGCTGTATAGGTAAAAACTACAGTTAGCATGATTTGCCAGCTGCTAACATCACCGTTCTTCAGTGTGGAGACAGGCTAGATCCGTTCAAGGGCCCCAGTCCTAAAATGTTTTCCACAATTCCCTTGCTGTGCTCAGAAAGAACAAAGACATCTTTCCCCATGCCTCCAGACATGAGAAAATTCAAAGAGTGTAAAGAGTCTTCCGACACTACACCTCTAGAAATTTTACTTTAGCAATCAAACAAGAATAGAGGGTGTATAGACACACAGCTTGAATACTGTTTCACAGTCTGGTTATTCTCACTTGAGCTAGTTTAACATGAGATGTTTTCCAACACAGAAGAACCCAAGTGAACTCTACAGTAAGAACACACCCTAATACTGATGTGGTTTTTACATGCGGTCTTCCTCATGGTACTGAGGGAGTGAGATCAGAATCTTGGCAAGACAGTTCAGGTATAAAACACACACAATGAGGTTCCTGATATATAACAGCAATCCCTGCCTTGACGCTGCTTTACAGTTGTCATGGAGGCATGCCAAACCAGACCAGACAGATAACAAACTTAAAGCAAACTTTATTCTAACAAAAAAAAAGCTCAGCAGAAAACTATCAAGATCACTCAGCTATCCATCATTATAAATCACAGGTTCAGAACACTGGTTAGGAGCTAATTACTACACAAACAACACACAGGACACAGGGAATTCCCAAAGCTCCAGAATGATGATTCAAAGCATGCACTGACTCACCCACAAAGAGGATTCTCAAGGGCAACCCAGATGACATAATCACTCACCAATAGGGTGAGGGTGCTCAGGGACAGTCCAGAAGACACAGTCGCTCACTGAAAGGTGAGGACACTAAACTTTGAGGAATTTCCTTGGACGGCATCCCAACACAAGGGGAGAGAGACCCTGACTGCAGACCAGCTGCTCTGAGGAGACCAACTCAAAATAGCATCTCTGGTGGCCTCCATTTATAAACTTAGGTGGAAATCCAATCTGTGGTCATACATAGTGGTTTTGAAATTTCTCTCAGGTGTTTCATTGGCCAAGGACCCTGTTGGCCGACCTGGGGACCTTGCCTTTCCCATCTCCCAGTTGTGGGGGTGACTGTGTGGGGTCCAGCATTTGGCAGAGGGGAAAGTGTATGTGTCACAACAGTGTATGTTATCTTCAGACATAATGGAGATTTTAAAGTTATAAATCAAGTCCTGGCAATACATGAAGATCTTTGGATTATAACTGCTTAAGCTACATATTCACCCACCCTCAGTTCCCCATCTACCCAGCCTGTAAATCTTCTCCATTCTAGTGGTCCACAACTAAGTTTATTTCTCAGGGTTCACAGGAACAATGAAGTTCTGCCCCACTGAAACCAATGAGTTTTTGAGATCAACAGAATCAGCACTTCTTTAGAAACTTTCACCTCTTGAATATGTTCATGGATGGTAACAAACTCTTACAAAAGCCTCAAATATACTATTACAACATTATTTGTCCTATTATTCTACCTGAAGACATTAACTAATATTCCAAAATAGTCCTAATACTTTGTAAATTAGAGCCATATATCAGAAATAGCCAGCATTTCTGTAGAACATGTGAATAAACTTTAGCCTGAATATTTGATTTGTTTTTCTCAGCGCAGCATATATTTTGGGGAACATTTTGTAAAGTTTGATTCTTATTTAGAGCTCCAGGTGAATGTAAAAATACAGGGTCAGTTGATCTGCATAAAGATTCTTTGTTTTGCTTTCAGTGAAATGGCGAATTCAAATCACTGCTCTTTTTATCCCAAATCTTAAAAGACATCAATTACATTTTTCCATGAAGTATTAGTAAAATCTTCATTATATCTGTCTTTATTTCATTAATTAATTTAGATTATTTTAGTCCTTCCCTACTTTATTCCATTTGAAGTAAACATAATACTGCTTATCCAAACATTTTTAATCCCAGGCTACCTCTTTTTATCTAAATAGTAGTTACATTCCTCTTGTGAATCACTTATGTAAGCAGCTTTCTATTATCCAAAACGTGAATCTGTCAAGGTTTATACACTTGAAACATTGATGACTAAGTTATTTTACTCTCTAGTCCATGCAGAATCAATGACACCATTTTACTTTGGATGGAGCTTTTTGGGATGTCTAAGTGCTGAACAATCACTTTATAGTCTACAGCTTGTTATTAATTGTGTAGCCAGCAAATACAGCAGTGTTCATGATGTGCATGTGTATATATCAGTGAAGAGTGGTAAATCATGCCCTACTTTTCTTATAGGCTCATGCTCCACTGGTTTTAAGAAAGTCATATAGTTGAACAAGAAACTAATTCAAATAATTCATCCTTAATCTAATTTTTCTTTGATATATCTCTTATGTGACATTCAGCAACCTCTCTGCATTACTTTCTCTGTCACTAAAAAAGAACAATATATTGTTTCCTCTCAGAGCTACTGTGAGAATTACTCAGTAGTGTAACCACAGTCATAAAGGAGAATGCTAAGCATTACTAGGTGATATTGGGAAAGACTGCTGATATCATAATCAGTTAAAAATAAGAAAGAAATCAATTATTTTCAGAAGGTTGCTGGACATGCCATTCACTTAAATTAATAGGTCAGTAATACAAACAGGACTTCAATCCTGTGTTAACAAGAGCCAATATTTCGAGAGTATGTGTACAATGGCGTAAATATATCTTCCATTTTCTATGCAGAAATAATATTCATTGGTTTCTTCTTATTGTTAGCTGTATTCTTTACCTAAATTAGGAGGGATATAGAGAGAATAATGGCAAGTAGCCACCGATATTAAAATTACATAGCACAGCTCCAATTCTATTTTAGTAGCAAATCCTTTTTTTTTTTTTCAGGAAGATGATATATGAAAGAGATGAAGGTGTAGCGTGTTTTCATATGCTTTCCAATTTATTATGTTTGCATGAATATTTAATACACAAGTCCCTTTCTAAAGGGAGAATATGGTTTGCATTTCAAGTCTTCTTGTTTCCTTACATTTTCTTACTGCTAAATCCCACCAAAACTTTCATTACTTCCTGGACATCCGCAAGAGAGATGATTCACATTTTTCGTTGCTTGTCGATGGTCATCAGGCTGATCTCCTGGGGTTAGCACTATATGTGCTAATGGCCTTAACATCTAAAAGCTGAGTAAAGTTATTGTGGTTTATTATTGGCAACTGGAATTACATATTAACTGGAGAACACCTATGTTCAAATAATTTTTATAATAAAATAATGTAAAAAGAAGAAAATATTGCTTAAGTCCTCCATAGATAGCCATGATATCCACGGTGAGCCATGGAGGCTGTCAGCATGTTTCAGCCACAGAGAGATTAACTTCAATAGCCAACATAACCATACCTTTGAATCCCTTTTCCTACTAATACTCATTTGTTTTAATGAGTGCTCCAAGGACAATCATGATGAAGCAGCCTAGAAACAGGAGAGGATTCCCATTGCAAAGGGATGATGAAGGCAAATGCCAGCACGTAGATTTTTCCATTGGCAGAGTAAGGCATCTCTTTTCTCTTGTGATTATCTGAAACAGCAGCTTGTCTTACATTGCCTCAAGGAACATACTTACAGGCTTGTACTCGCTGTACACTAATACACACAACACCTACAGTAACTTCCATTGACAATTTCAGGTTGACAAGCTAGTACCACCCTTTTTATCTTGCACTAGCATTGCCATAGGACACCCATAGACAATAAGCACATATCTGTTATTTTTTGCTCTGGCTACATCTTCAGCCTTTGAGGCCTTTTAATTGGGATAGGATCACACACAGTTTACAAAGGACTCTAAAGTCGCATTTGTCAGAGAAGCAGTCCCATTACTTTTTGCAAAGTGAATGAGAATTCAGCTTGGGAAAAGAGAGGGTTGAAGAAGAATGCTTGAGATGTTGCACAAATTTGATAAAGATCACTGACCTGGGAAATCTATACATTCTGCTCATAAGAAGAAAGGAACAAGGCACTACAGACAGTTTCTATATGGAGAGGGACACTTAGTATAGTAGTTCACTAAGCCCCTCCAGATAGAAAATGACAAGGAGAAAGCAACTCTTCTGTATAACTTGAGAAGAAATAAAAGAATGTAAAGTCTGTTGAAGTGCCAGCAATAAAATACATTTTATATATATATATGTAGATACATTTTGTATATATATACACATATTACATATATATTTATATATGTATAAATGTGTTTACTGTCCATATATTAATGGAATAATATAGAAATAGATATTTAAATGCTTAAAATGTCAACACCCATACCAATTTATTTCCTGTGCTGTTTTTCTTTTTTCCCACTACGGTGAAGTGAACGTTTATTATTTTTTTCAGGAAACTCAGTGACAGAGAGGTGATTTAACCATCTTCAGCAAAGCAGCACAGAACTCGAGTCTGAGATGTTCACACCCATTGAACCATTGTACTACTTAAGCTTTCTCAGATCTGCATGTTTCCATGGAAGTATTTATTATGCGCTACCACAAGACCACGCTGTTAGTTATGTATGTGTCCTATTGCCGGCATTTCATCATCGTCCATGTTAACACTTTGGCAGACAACCTTTAAAAGACTTTACAGAGAAGGATGTGAAAGGGACAGGAGAAATTTCAAACTGGCAGCAGCATTTGTCAGCTGGTATCCTCTGGAATTCAGGTGTTTACTGAACATGGAGTCCTTCATGTCATTAGGTGTCTATGAAACAATAGTTCTTTCTAAGAGTGACACCTACACACTTTCCCTAAAACAGACAGTATACTAAGAGGTTTTGCAGTGTATTATCACCTATTTTTCTTCCTTAATAGGTTAAACATTTCAAGCATTTTGTAAATTCCTTTCAAGTCGCTGCAAAATTTCCTTGTACCTTCAAGAAAATTAAGAATACTGCTGTAATGACTTAAATTTCAGTGATAATTAATAATACAAAAAGGAAATGTGCAGTAAAAGGAAAACGTGAAATTCACTCCCAAATAAAAAGCAAGCAAAAGAATTGCACAGCTCCCACCCCCACCTTGGTATCTCCTAAAATGTGCTTAAAAGGTTTATGAGCTTGCTGGCTTCTGCACAGGTGTGGATTTCATCGGATTTCATTCACCATACGGTATTGTAGCAACTTGCTTATGGCCAAAAATGTCACAGTTTTCTGTGAAGAAATAAAATAGATGTTTGTTTCAAATATAAATTCAGTCTCTATTTTTGCAGTCATTTTATGTTCTAATTATAACAATCTAATTTGTAAACAACACATGCTGTGGTTTTAACAGTGAATTTCTGATGAAACACAGAGTACAAATTTTAATTACATACAGTTCTAATACAGTGAGCACTGCAGCATTTCTGTCATCTTTGAAATGGTAACAAAATGTAAAAAAAAAAGTTTTTGAAATATGAGCATGAAGGTAATGAGATCAATAAATGTCAGCTAGAAAAAGTAATCACAACTCTAGAGACTCACTAACCTTTCTGCAAATTCCAGAAATAATAGACTAGCTTGGATGAAGAATTGCTTAACAATGAGAAACAGATACAATTATAAGGGGGAAGCAATCCAGAGACTGCTGAATAATATCAAAAGCATTAGCTTTTTGGGTAAAGGATTGAAAACAATCAATATTTTTGCTTTCCCTCCTGAGATCCTCACCAATGCACTTCCCTTTGCACTTTCTGATTTTGAGACCAAAGTACAATATAAACACATATGTAAACCTAGAGTTAAAATAGGAAATATGACATAAAGTGCAGTAGGAGATAATGGTTTTCCAGACTGATGGCCTGATCCTTCTCTCAGGCAGACAGAAAAGTCAGGACATTAATTGACCTCCATATAAATTCCAGATACTTAACACTCCCAATATTTGGTGGTGTGTGGTTTCTGTATATAATTTATGCAAATTCAGAGCTTAAGCATGAATTAATTCAAGACAAGAAACTGTGTGGTATGTGTTAATGCCCCATGGTAAAATGAAACTTCTGCAAGAGAAAACATATTTCATATGCAGAGTGTTAGATTAAGTAATATTTGAAATGGTAATGTTGGTATTTATTTATTTATTTTTAATTAAAAGTGCAAGAGACATTGAACCTGGAGGTGAAAATGGAAGGGAATAAAATATTTTGTCAAACCTATGCAGTTGGGCAATATTTTTTTTTTTTTAATGAGACATACAATTTTCCAGAAAACATACTAGCATTATATGAAGGATATGCAAAATTCACTAAGGATTTATATATATAACAAACTGATTTTAGGGAAATTGTGTTTAAAAAAGGGGAGTAGAGGTAACATGGAAATTAACTTTTATTTTATCATCAAAGTATTTTTTTTTTCTTTCCCCACAGCATTGACTGAACGTTTTTGGGTGTAGATAACAAAAACAGATGGACAGACATTGAGATCCAGTCTTTAGAGTCCATCCAGTGTTTGCAGGCAAAGACGTGAAATTTTAAAATTAAGATTTCCAAATGGTAACACAGGTGTAAATCCAGCTAGAAATATTAGCAGTTTACATTTCATCTTTCAAGTGCAAATCTGAAGTAATAAATGCAAAAGGATTCCATATAGAATATACAAGGTACCACAGTGTCAACATTAAATTTTATGATCAATAGTTTCTACTTTCTATTGTTCTTTATGTCCCATTGAAATGCAAACCTGTAAGCATTCATCTCAAAATAACCACGCCAAATTTCTCCTCAACTTATCTGCTTTTCATATGTCTCTAAGAGCTCACAGAGTGTCCTTGCCCAAAGGGTCCTTATGCTGCAGTGATTTTTGAATGACAGAAATTCCTAATCCAGCTATGGTATTTAATCCATTTCCTTCAGACTCTGAGTTTTAAAATAACCTATCAAAAGCCATGGCCATAGCTGACAAACGCAAGACATCCACTGACTCCTAGAGGTACTTCAAGTCTAATTTCTGTTGTTATTACTAGTCCATGAAAATGCTTGCATCCTGTCTGGCTAAGAATTTGACTGAAATAACTTGTAGAACATTCTTCCTTTCTGGATTTCACGTCATCTCATGCTTAGCCAATATTATCAGCTTTCTTCTTGAGACACTCTGGTGGTTGTCGGGCTACTCCGGGAGCGCAGACCAAATTTCAAGTCAATTCAGTTGGCCAGGACATAGCATGAAAACACCGCAGCACCAGTGCTGTAGAAGAACTGCAGAAAGGAGTGTGGGCAGGAGCTTCAGTGCTGCAGCCACTGATGACTGCGGGAGAAACTGTGGATATGTGGATGTAGGTAAGATGACTCACAAGTCTGTGCATCTTTGAAAGTTGCTGCCATGTTGGGAGAGTATGTATGTGTGTGGATGGCACAGGAGCAGCCCAAAGCCAGCAGCAGTTGCTGGAAACATGCTGAATACAGGTGAGCAAGGAGCTTTCAGGTTTTGGAAATACAGACAGGGTGTGTGCCAATTATAATGCTGCGTCTTATGTTCCATCATGCCTAGACCGCAAGACTCAAACAGGAGCCATAGAAATGGAGACCATGGTACGCGGCTACGGATAGGAAGCTACAATTAAGGATAAAAATCTTTTCAGCCTCTGATTTTGAATGAAGTGGGTTTCAGTAAAATCAATTTTTGCCTGTAAAGGCTTCACTGTGGCACACGCACCCTTCCTCATACAGGATCACTCAGGGTACCCTAAAGAAAATCTGGCTGCAGGGAGCTGCAGAAGGATCTTGCAGGTGACAGGGCAGTAAAATGTCAGATGAAACTCAGTGTCAACAGGAACAAAACCCACATGTATGGAAAAATGAGTCAAACTACACATTCATGATGTTGGTTTTGCCACCTTTTGCCACTACAGAAGAAATGTAAAAGTTCTTGGGCATGGTTATCCAAAAATGCCAGATCTTTGCTCAGCATCAGCCAAAAATGCCAGTCAAATGTTAGAAACTGCTAGGAAAGCATGGCAGAACAAAACAGAAAGCATTTCAACACACCGTGCTCTGAAGGCAAGGGTGAAATAGACTGAGACTAGAGAAGCAGGAATGGTGCACAAGCTGGGCTGTCAATTACTCTTTCCAATTTCTCAATATACAACAAGTATAACAAAAACATTATGAGGAAGCAAGCTTAAAACAAACAAAAGGTTTCTATGAGATTATGAATTAATTGCTACAGGAGGTTTGTCAGCAAAAAATATAAATGGGCTCTGTTCCTTTCCTGCTATTGAAGAAAAAGATCAAAATGCACATACCAAATTAAGAAGTCGCTGAACTGTTGATTTGCTAGAGTCAGTAGCTCATAGGAGAACAATGACAAGTTTAAATTTTCTTGGTTTATGGTACTTTTCTCTGCTGACCATAGCCAGAGAGAAGATATTGGACATCTCAGCACAGAAGTTTTTATGTTCTTAAATTGTAATGCAGTTATAACTTCTGGTCCAGATGATGTGCTACTGCTTATTTAAATCATAGATAGAATTGCCATTCAAACAGGCTTTGACAGACTGGAAAAACGAGCTAACAGAAACCCTGTGAAGTTCAACAGAGACAAAAACAACCTCCCACAGCCAAGACGCAGTAGCCCCATGCAACAGCAAAGACTGGAGACCAACAGGCTGAAAAGGAGCTCTTCAGAAAATAACGTGTGCATCTTAGGGAGGAAAGGTGAATTAAGTCCACAGTGTGTCCCTGTGGCAATGAAGGCTAACAGCATACTTTTCTCCTAGTAAGACTGGAGGCAACAGGTCAATGAATGTGATTAATTCCTTCTACTCTGCACTTGTGAGACTACACTTGAGTACTCTGCCCAGTTTTGAGCTCCCCAGAAAAAGCAAGAATTCAATATACTGGAGTAAATCCAAGACAATTATGAGACTGCAGCACACTGGACACAAAGAGGGTGAGGGATCTGGGTATGTTGACATTAATTGTTTAAATCTGTCCTGTAAAACAAAGCACTGCTGAAATATCAGGCTAGAAAGTGAGAGGAACTTGCTTTCTAAATGTCCCACTTTCTATATTCTCACTACGCAGCATTTCAGTGATAATAAACCAGAAAGACCAATGGAAATAAAGAAGAAAAAGTAATTCATTTTGAAATTAGACTTTCTTCTGATAGCCCAGAGTAGGTGTCTGAGCTCTGCTCAGTGGCTACCCAAAGTGCAAACAGGGACCAGCCATTGGCTAGGTTTTGGACAGTTCCAGTCTTGAAGGATCTTTTCTTGTGCTTAAAAACTTTTATCTTTCAGATTAAATTTGTCCAAATTACAACAGTTAAATTTATACCCAAAATACAGACACACACACATGCGTGTTCATGCCCCTAGTCAACTGTGGCAGTGGAAAACTCTGCTTTGATGTTTTAGCTTGAAGAAAAAACCTTTACAATTGCAATGGAATGATGATAATTGAAAGCCTCCTCAGTGACAGTTATTTATAAAACTTTAAAATTCTCAGTGCCTGAATACTGCTATTCATTGATAGCACTAGGTCTCACTTCATAGAAGCACACTACCTTCCTGACTCCTTAGGGGAAGACACGTTCCTCCTGCTTTCAGCCTTAAGAAAAAAGGTTTCTGCATGGGCAAGGAGGACTGTCCCAGCTGACAAGTGCAAAATGGAGGTAGAGAGAAATCATACTAAAACAAACTCCCTAGGACCTGGAGCCAAGTTCAAAGTTGAATAGATCTATATTATTGCAATTTTTTCAGAGGTTCTTTTTGGCATATAGCGTTAAGGAAGATCTATTTCTCAAGTTTACCACAAGATGGAGGTGCTGTAACTCGGAATCATTTCTTAAGTGATCAGGAAAATGGTGGGTGTTGTAGAACAGGCACTGCAAAATTTTATGGACATATTTAAGAAAGTCATCAAAAATAATTGTATGCAACTGTGCCATATTATTTTACTAATTTATTTTAAGGAAACTGTATATGACATAGCCAGCCATCTCTGAACCAGCATTATTTCAAAATGCAGCAGCTTCAAATTTGCATTTGAATTACTGAATGCTGCAGATACTGTTCTGAATCACATATCCATCGGAGGTGGAAATCACTGATAATGTAAGTTCTCCAAAAGCATACAACAGTGATGGTTGCTAGAGTCAGATGTATGCCACCTTTTTGGACACATTATCCTGAGATGATATTTCCCTAAACTGAGCCTTCTGGAGCTTGGTACCAACCAAAAGAGATGATAAAGAATGTTTTTGTCTGTAACAAATGCAGGTCTGATTGTTCTCACAGGCATTCACTCTGACTTTCATCAGAAGATTCAGGATGGTGTTTGCCATCAAAAGGCTTTGAAACTGCTTATTAAGTCACAGTTATAGTACACTTCACTTGCTTATGATAAATGTTACTGATGCAGAGACAAATAAGGGAGCCCTCATTAGGGCTTTCTGCACTAGTCCAGCAGGTCATGGAGATGAGTTATTCCTCTGTTCCAAAAGATTTGTCGTATGAGTCTGCATGGATAGGTTCTTGTCCTGGGCTTTCCTCTTCTTTTATTTAGAACTTCAAAGGGAAAAGGTTAAACAGTTGGGTTTTTTTCTGCTGCTCCATTTTTTCCCTCACATGTTCTCTGCTACTGGCTATTTTGCTGTTTTAATGAGAATTTGAAATATAAGTGAAATTTGTTGGCAAAGGTTACATTACAATAACACAGAAATGGAAATAATCAGGAAGGAGAGCACTAGGAAGACCTATATTTTGATAGTTTTGTACCAGTTGTATTCTTCTGATGTTCAGTGAAGCTATGTTTTCATTGAACAAGTACAATAATACAGAGGAGTGAATCTCTTTAGATGTGCTCCTAAGCCATGGAGAAATAGTCTCCTTAGGTCCCACTCTGCAAATACTGACTTCATCTGCACATCACTCCTCTCCTGCTCAGAGCAGCCACATCCCATGATCTGATTGCACAGTTCATGTGACCACAGTTCACTTGGTTTTAGTCAGATTAATTTAAACATATTAAAATTCAAGATCTGAAAACATGTAGATATCTCCCTAATGCAAAACAAATCATATTTCCATAGCAAGAAAAGCCAAAGGAACAAAAAGATTGTGAGGAGGAACTGTATAACAGATGCAGATAGTATCTGAAGGTAGAACAATTACTGTATGTCTTCACAAGTGAGGATGAATTAAATTTGGAGTTCTTAAAATAGTTTTCATTGTACATGAGAGAATAGTGAATGCTGAAGGTCTTTAGAAAACAAGTATACATAATAGATTGAAATTGTATTTGATATATCATTATAGAGCTGCTATAAGATCCACATTATCTTTCATTTTCATTTCGTTCTTGAAAACATGGAGTAAATTGCCAGAGATGTATAGCAGACAAAATTCACATGGTTAGGGAATAAAGAAGTAAAAATATATCAGAGATGTCAATTGTAATACGTGTACTATTCACAATGAGATTGTTGCTGAGCAAGCTTGTGATTTACCACATACCATAAATAATTTGGTTTAATTTCTCCTAATTCAAAAAAAATCCCTGAAAAGACACTAAACCAGAAAAGATTTATTTTAAATGAGTTTCTAAATGAAATTCTGTAGACTTCATTGCTATCGCAACAAAACATTTCACTTTGAAATATGTTCTGACACATTGCATAGCTTTACAATTTACAAATATTTGTGAAATAACTCAGTAAGGCTGAATCTACATTTATGGATTTAAAAAGTTTTCAAAGAATAACCAGAAAAACTTGGCCAGAAAAGTTTACATCCAAGTACTCTCTTTAAAATTACAAACCATAGTTAACAGCAAGATAATATATGTTAAAGGTACGTTAACATTGTAAGCAATATATTTGTCTAATCACAAAAGGTAATTCATTGTAGCTGATTTTTATGCACTATATTCTTGACATTGCTGCTTCTTTTTCAGAACGTAGTTGTCAGAGGTCTTTTTATGATGTTTAGAAGAAATCACAAAACATAACACTGATTTTTGATGGACAGATGCTTGCTGTGGTTCCTCATCTGAAACTGACAGCATATAAATTAAGTTGTGGTAGTGAAGTGGAACATGTTTTGTATCAGAGGAAATCCGTGGCAAAGACAAGGATGCCAGTTGTTTAGGTTCTGAATACAATCACTATGTCTCCGCAAAACTCTTCTTGGTTTATACAGATGCCCCTCACCACTGAACTGTCTAACAGGCTCAAGAAGTCCACTCCTGCCACAGCTGTGTAGCTCAGGAGGAACACGGTTTGTGATAAAATAACGGTTCCTTCAACTAATATTAGGGTCTTCATGAAAACTCAACTGGTTTGGAGACAAATCTTGTCGTGGGGTTTTTTTGTGTGTGTGTGTGACTGTGACTCTGTCAGTATCATGACCTGAATTTAACACTTTTGTGTTTTGTAATTGAGTGGCCTGCAAAAATACATGTGGTCAGTGACAGAGATGGAATTTAGCTTGTTATTCCACGGTCACTTGAGGATTATAAATTATATAATTATATGCATGGGCACAGGCATATACTTGAGAAGGAGACTGCCAGGAGCTTGATTATTCCCACAAAATAGATACTGTGTATTTTTTACTGCAAGATTTACACACATTCTAAATGGAGGGTTATATTACTTAAATTCTACTGATGAAGTTTAAATGCTATACCATTAGGGGAAGACAAGCCCTTCAGATTTTATTTATATCCTACCTAATGCAAATGTGAATGCTCTTCTCTTCTATATAAATATGCAATCACTTCCTTGAAACTTGCTAAGCTGTCTGCATCAGCAGTTTCTCATGAGTTGCACAAGTCGCTCATCTCCAAAAGTATCTGCACAACCTCTCCACCACCAAAAAGCCCCACAGTAATGCAACGCAAATTGCAGCTCCTGGCAACCACAAGTGAGCACCAAACAACACAAGTTGTCTCCTTCCCCTCTACTCTGCCCTGGTGAGACCACACCTGGAATATTGTGTCCAGTTCTGGGCCCCTCAGTTCAAGAAGGACAGGGAACTGCTGGAGAGAGTCCAGCGCAGGGCAACAAAGATGATGAAGGGAGTGGAGCATCTCCCTTATGAGGAAAGGCTGAGGGAGCTGGGTCTCTTTAGCTTGGAGAAGAGGAGACTGAGGGGTGACCTCATTAATGTTTATAAATATATAAAGGGTGGGTGTCACGAGGATGGAGCCAGGCTCTTCTTGGCGACAGCCGATGGTAAGACTAGGGGTAATGGGTGCAAAGTGGAATACAAGAGAAACTTCTTTTCAGTGAGGGTGATGGAACACTGGAACAGGCTGCCCAGGGAGGTTGTGCAGTCTCCTTCTCTGGGGACATTCAAAACCCACCTGGACACATTCCTGTGTAATCTCATCTAGATGTTCCTGCTCCAGCAGGATTGGACTAGATGGTCTTTTGAGGTCCCTTCCAATCCCTAACATTCTGTGATTCCGTGATTCTGTGAAGTTACATAATTATCTTTTTGATGATCGAAGAAGAGAGCTAAATCCTAATGTTCCTTCCCATTTTTATGCAGTTTTCAGTAGAAGTTCCCACAAACTTCATGCTAAAAGGCCTTGAGGAAGAATGAAGAAGGAAGAATCGGCACTGGTCCACTTTCAGGCAAGTGAAAAATATTAGGTAGCAAATTGGAGCAGCAGCCTATCTATGAATTGGTTTTTCATGTGAAACTTAAACATTAATTGTGAACTGAACAAAATGTTTCATTTCTCTGAGGACATTATAACATTTAAGAACTAATTTTATCCAAAGCAAAACAAATACTTTTGTTTGGGAATGGTAAAAATTTACTATGTATTACATTATACATTTATTACTTTTTAAAAATATATATCTCCCTTTTGGCTGAAAACATTTGTGATGTTCAATACAGATGTTTGCACTGTGTTGGCCAATTCAAGCTATTTCACCATCTGTAATCCAAAATGGAATTACAGAACCTGTAGATTTCTTTTATTGATTTCTTTTTTATTATTGGTACACATTTCTACTAATTTAAGACACAGCTTAAAATATTATGTCCCTGAGGTTTTTATCAGTTTTTAAAGGTCAAGAGATTTATGTTTTCATCTGTAGGTAGGTTTAAAGTGTTTTCTCAACCACAGCTCTGAGAGAATGGGATTCAAGTATCGTCCCTTTGCTCTGCTGCATCACTAGAAGAGATATGACATCACTCTTAGTTTTCACTTAAGTTGGATAAGTTAGAGCTGGTACTTTTCTCTAAAGTCTGCTTCAGTTACAGGACAAAAATATTGCTTATAATTAACATGGAAATAGATTAAAAATAAAACCCGTGTTTAGCATAGGTTACTTGAAAATTCTGTTCATTCCTATGAAATAAATACAAGTACTGGTGATATGTCAGCTTGGCAGATAATTCAGGAAGGATTTTGATTCAGTAAACTCTTTGAAAGTTTGTTACATATAATTCTGAAATCTAAAGCCTGATATTAAAATTATTTATTGAACAAGCCAGATGAAACCCAAAGAGCATGGGAAA
Organism: Caloenas nicobarica; assembly: GCF_036013445.1. NCBI lineage: Eukaryota > Metazoa > Chordata > Aves > Columbiformes > Columbidae > Caloenas > Caloenas nicobarica. The sequence continues at coordinate 23,929,257 of NC_088246.1, read as the reverse complement.
GGAAAAATTCATAACACATCCAGAGACCTTTGTGTCCCAGAACTACAGCTGATGGGAGCTGGAAAAGCAGGGTGCAGACCTCTCAGTGCTGCCTGTGCAGAACACATTAGCATGAATGACTGCTGGGGTGAGCTGCATGTATGCTCCAAGGGATGGAGCCAAAGGCCTCCCCAGTTAAACTACTGCAAATGAACCAATCCCAAGACATTCTTTAAAGACTGACTGTTGCAAATCTTGATATAATTAGTATTTGTGCAACTCCTTTGACAAAAATATGTTAAATACCATTCAAAGAACACAGGACTTGATTGTTTATAAAACTTATATAATTTTAATGTTAGTTAAAGCAGTATTGTAGCACAAAAGCAACTGTGTATTACTACAGTTTTGCTTTGGCACATATGCTAAGCCTTAATGCTATTAAATTTACTACCAAGATGACCAAAGCCCTTGCCAAGAACAGGATGCCACTGTGTTAGACAGCTCAACGACTGTTTGATTGTGAAGATTAGATTTCTGCTTTACTCAAATTGGCAGTAAAGTATCATTATGGAGTGTTTATGGATTTATTTACACTTTATAATGAGCTTGTAAAATTAAGTGGTTGTTCATAGTATGCAAATATATTTTGAGGATTTTAAAGGCAGTGTACTAATAAAGATGAGAGCTGTAGAGGGTGGTCAGTTTTTGTCTGAAATAGAAGCATTTCTGTTGCAGAGATAGTTCTGCCATATTGAGTTACGAAACACTATCCAGGTTTAAATTGGGAAACAACATCAGGAAGCCTTCTGCCTGAAGAAGTCATGTGCAATATTAGTATTACCACAGGAGTAATTTTTACTCTGTAATTGTAGTAGGAATTCAGATTTTTTTTTCCACAGTACAACATTTGAGTTTCTACACATGCTCAATCAGTCACTGGAAAGGATACATTTTTATAAACTGAAGAAGTACAAATAACTCTAGTCTGTTTTCTTCAATTCTGTCAGGCACAAAATCTGAATATGAATATTAATGAGATTAAGATAGCTTTTGTATGTGTTATGCAAAACTGGAAAACCAAGGGCAGAAGCATTACATGTGATTCCTCCTGCACAGAAAAGGCATGACATTAAAGTGGGAAGTTCCATAATACAGAAATAAATTTAACAGGAGATTAACCTGCACTGAAAAAGGACTGAATTTCCTACTGAAAACAGCATTCAATTTAACCAAAGCCCTTGACCAATTGTCCTGAAGTGCAGTGTTGTGTAATTGTTGGCACCTTTTGTTGGCAACAAGTAGACTACTAGATGCTGCTTTATAGTAAATATAGTCCATTTTAATTTTCCATTCATGGTACGGTGTCACAGACACATCCCTGTTACAGCTCAGAGCCTGACTGTGCCGTGCCGCACACAAGCAATGGAGGTCTTCTTAGAGGGACAACTTCTGAGGCATCTCTTGCTTACACGTAGCTGTTTCCAGCTCCAACCAGCAAGCATAGCTCAGTGAAAAAGCAAGGAAAGGAAGCAAATCAACAAAATGAAACGAAAAAGTGATTGAGTAGAAATAATAAGTCAAAGATCCAGGCTTCCCCATCTGCCTTGTACATGCAGGTGTTACAGGCCTCCGAGGCTATCGGAGAGCTACCATCCACTGCTAAGAGCAGTGAACACATAACGGAACCTGCACATGTATGAAGGCAGAGCCAGTTGAGTATGTACTTATTTGCTCTCTATGTCACTATAAAGAACAGACCTCCTCAAATCAAAGCAGCTTCATGTCAGAGACCAAAACGAACACCAGCTCTCAAAATCTCATGATAAAAGCATGAGAGCTGGCAAACTGGAAAGTAAAGGGACAGAGGAGCGAACTGTAGTCTTCTTTAGTTGCTTTACTGTTTAAGAGGACAATCTTGACTGAAAATGAGGAAATGCTGTTTTAACGGAATAGCAAGTAGTGTACCCAACCGGTACTTTGAAAACAGAAGAACCCTGAAAATTTGAGCTTCGTGGTCTGGGCAGTTCAATCTTCTCTAGCCATGGTAAGAGACAGTAGAGATTTTTATGTATCTGAGAGAGCTAGCTGTGCTTTGGAAATTATTTTTCTCCTTTCTCACTCCAAAACCATATTTATTTGCTTATTTGTCTGCATAAACAGAAATAAGGTAGAGCTCATGGACAGTAACTACTCTCTCCTGTCACATCTGGCAATTTGCAGAGATGCCTTAGGCATGATCTTGAGGGAATATATTTATAAAATTTTTAAGGAGTTATGGTTTTTTTTCTTTTTATGTTTTGAGCCTAAAAAAATGAGGATTAGAAGAAAGACTATGGTATGTAATTACATTTAATAAAATAAAGGGAACTGTTTGCTAACAGCTTTCTAACAGTATGTTAACTGTGTTAGGCTCCTTTCTTCAGCCCAGACAGAGGAAAACTAGGTTAGCTATTGTGTCCAGCCAAAACGTATGGAGAGATACAGATGGGTGCTGTAGAACCCTGATAGTATCCACCTGTTCCAGAAAGCTGTTCCAGATGCTCTGGGGTGAGCAGGACAGACTGGGAAGTGGAGCTGTGCCTGCAGCAAGGGCTGGGGGACGTGCCTGGACCACACTCCCAGCAACCTGGACGTGAAACGTGAGGGTGGCTCATGGAGAGCCCAGTCCCGCCAGCTTGTAAGCAAAACAGTGCCTGGCTCCAGGACAGGGTGACTCATGGATTTATTGGCACATGCATAGCGGTGCATATTATTGATACCTGCTACAGGTGTATTCCAGATGGTAAAAAATATTTCATCTCTTGTTTTATCATATGGTTAGTCTTGGGCATAATAAGGATGTCTATGTGCGAATGCAAAATCAATTGTATAAATCGCAATTCTAGCCTAAAAAATATGTCTCCACAAAAGGCTGGGACTGGAAATCACATTTTGCTGAGACTATGGCTTCAAAAACTGTTGACTTTTGAAGAATTTGGGGCAATTAATTGCTAGGCATTTAACTTAGGGAAGAGATTTCTTGCTTTTACCTCAGAAGGATTTATTCTACATTCTAGTAAATATATATTTAGCAACAGCATCTGCCACATCAAGATACATTTTTACTTGTTTACTGTATTTTTACCATTGGAATTTGAATGTATTGCTGTCTGATTGCGTAGTACTGTTCCAGAACAAAAAGAAAAAACAAAAAGAAAAAACAAAAAACAAACAAAACAAAAAAAAACCAAACAAACAAACAAAAACCACTAATTTTTTCATCCTTAACCAATACAATTTATGTCAGCAAAAAGATTACCAGCCCCTTAATGACTTTTGTGACTAGCAGTATATGGGAAGGGAACTTTCTGTAATAAATGTCAAAAAGCATGTTTTATCTAAATAGCTCAACATACTCTACTGACAAAATTTACTTAGGGATAATTTATACTTTTCAGTAGCCAAAGTAATCTATGGGTTCTTTTAAATTGCTTTTGTCTCCAAAATAAACTCAGTTGGCTGTGCAGCATGAAGCAGAATTTAAAGGAATATTTCATAAATCTGTCACTGAAGATTAAAGTAATCTTTAATTTACAAATGCTGTTACCGGGTCTGTTTACTTTGCTTTGAAAATTCAAGCCTCTCTCATGCCTCTAACCAAAGCCACTCACAACCTCACAGAAAAAGAACGACCAGGGTCAGAAGCTGTCAGTGCAACTTCTGTGAATCTCCACTCACTGGTATTTTTCTGTACAGCTGAACTAAGTAGCATGCAAGGGCAACCTAAGAACACAGGGAAAGGGAAAACAGACCCCTTCTCTTTCCCACACATGACCGGGAGCTTGAAACTTTCCCATATTCCTTATACATTGACTGAAGGTAAACCTGGACCACTCCTGCTATGTGCCCACCCTTTCTTGTTCACCCATTAAACTCTTATCTCATACAGATGCTCATTATCTCAATGGCCTTTCCTCTGGCTTTCCTTTTGCCTTGCTCATGCCCTCTGGGAACACTAGTATTAAAGGTCATTTCTTCTTGCCAGGCTTTAGCTCTCGGTTTCCGTCCACTGCTCCCTGTTCATGCTCATACATAAGTTAAAACCTCCTTTCTCATGCCCTCATGGATTATCACTACCTTGTTTATGTTTCATATGGATGAGAAACATCATACAGATGTTGACTTCTAAGAAGAACTGGTTGTTCTGTTCAGTGAGGGAAACAAACAGAAGGCAACTAATTCCATTTTAGTGATGATGTGAAGCAATTTAAAGAAAACAAACCACAACCAACACATTTAAATGGAAGGAAATAATTTTGAATTGAAGAAAGCATGCTCCAAACTAGACATTTTAATAAAGCAAAATGCTAAGTTGACAGGGCAATTTAAACAGTGTTTACAAGCCTCGCAGTGAAAACAGGCTCTGCAGTTCAGCAGCTGTGAATCTTCTCCAGCATGTAAGTATCTACCATATACAGAAAATCAGTTTCACCCTTCTATATCCCATTGCTGGAACAAGCCTCAGCCATTAGTCTACATGATATTCTGGGTGTGATGTCTTTCAGTTTCACAGTTGCATTTTGATAGAAGAGTTAAATATGGTTTTAGACAGAGGGAAAGACAAAAAAAAAAAGTGTCCTGAGCATTTACATACTGGGTGAACTCAGGAAAGACTCAGTCTGCACGAGGATTGTGTGTGCTGTAATTATTGGGCAAACAGACTTTTGTTTCCTGAGTGTCTCTTAAACCTTCCTCTGAATCTAACCTAAGTCCAAACAAACCTATTTGATATTTTTTTGATCTTTCTCTTCACCTTCTCTTCCCACAATATCTACTGAAGTTTCGTGCTTACTTTTACAGATAAAAAATTCTGCATCCAAATGAAAAACAATGCGTCCACTTGCATTTCCAAAGACTTCTGTCTTTTTATGTTACCACTCATGTCACCATAGCAATTCCCTGTAATTTCCAGGGAACTACCTCACTGAATACATCCCAATCTTTTGTCTAAACTTGATCACAGTGCACAGGATAATAACTTTATTTAGATTAAGCTGCTGGTGTGCCAAGATCATTGCCATTCAGCATGATTTCATTGTTTTCTTGCAGTTTCTCCTGTGTGGTTGTGTTTTACAGAAATGCATGGAACTTTATGTGTTCTGTGCTTGCATATCACCTCACACGATGTGACATGCTTGGGAATAGGCAATAACGGAATAAACAACTATACTGAGTTTGATAGATGACATTAAGCCATTGTGCACTGCACTTAATTACTGAAACTCACTGAATACATGCAACAGTTCTGTGGACTATGTATTAGTTTTATTAAAGTTCAAGCATAATTTCTAATATTTTTTCATAAAACGAATCCAATTTTTGCATAGTGTTCACATAAAGTGAGGCTGAAGCAGTTAGTTCATACATTTGATTCCCACAGATTTCACTATTTAGTTGTTGCATGAACAGCTTATAGATGCAGTTACTGGTGCATAAAAGCTTTGCACGCTGCTAGTTGTGCATTCGTCAAATCATAGAATGACAGAATCATTTAGGTTGGAAAAGACCTTTAAGATCATTGAGTCCAGCCGTTAATGTAGCACTGCCAAATTCACCATTAAACCATGTCCCTAGGTGCCATATCTACATGTCTTTTAAATACCTCTAAGGATGGTCACTCAGCTTCTCTGGGCAGCCTGTTCCAATGCTTGACAAGCCTTTCCATGAATAAATTTTCCCTAATATCCAATCTAAATCTCCCCTGGCACAACTTGAGGCCATTCCCTCCTGTTCTATCACTTCCTACTTAGAAGAGACCAACACCCTTCATGCTATGACCTCCTTTTAGATAGTTGTAGAGAGCATTGAGTTCTCCTCTCAGCCTCCTTTTCTCCAGACTGAATAACCCCAGATCCCTCAGCTGCTCCTCATAAGACTTCTTCTCCAGAGCCTTCATCAGCTTCATTCCCTCAACATCCTTCCTGTAGTGAGGGGCCCAAAACTGAACACAGGATTCAAGGTGCAGCCTCACCAGTGCTGAGTACAGTGGCACAATCACTTCTCTAGTCCTGCTGGCCACACTATTCCTGATACAAGTCAGGATGCTGTTGGACTTTTTGGCTCCCTGGGCACACTGCCGGCTCATGTTCAGCCGGCTGTCAATCAACACCCCCAGATCCTTTTCCACCAAGCAGCTTTCCAGCCACTCTTCCCCGAGCCTGTAGCGCTGCCTGGGGTTGTTGTGACCCAAGTGCAGGACCCGGCACTTGGCCTTGTTAAACCTCATACAATTGGCCTCAGCCCAACGATCCAGCCAGTCCAGATCCCTCTGTATGGCCATCCTACCCTCCAGCAGGTCAACACTCCCACCCAGCTTGGTGACATCCTTTCAACATTACCAAACTTTGATGATGTTCAAGAATTCTCATCTTCTGTCTTCAAGTCACACAAGTAGTGTCTATAAAATTGGAAAACTGATTCTGTCTGGGTTATCTTGCCTTCAGTTTGCAGTCTTCATGACTAGACAGTAGCTAAGAAAAAAAATTTAATTGGGTGCACCAGAGTCTATGAAGGACAGCCTTCTGATACTGACATTTAAGCAGTATGTGAAACAACATGTAAATGATGGCAACTAAACTTAGTTACAGATTTCTGTCAATCCTGATTTTCAATGCAAAAGCCTCCCGGAATAAAGGAGCTCAGAGGAGGTAATTGTAAAAAACTTTGCACAGAGGAGGAAAGAAATCAACTATAATGAGAACAACCAATGAAGTAACTGTCTGCCAAAAAACACTGAAGGATGATGTCACATAACAGTTACATGGCAAAACTCAGTCTGAATGTAGAACCTAACAGCATTTGAAGACAATTTCAGTAATTATATCCACATTTAAAAAATACATTAATTATGAGAGTTCTATTTTGCATTCTCACACTCAAAGTTATAGGAAATTTACTGTACAACTTCCTGAAAATACCTTCCTATAATAGAACTGCTACTACAACCTTCACTTTGCTAACCCTTTATTGTAATACAAATAGGTACCTTTTAAGTAGGTAGTTTTTGTAACATGAAAGTTCTGTAGCCAGCTTTTAAAGTGCCAAATTAAAATTTACATGACAGAAATTCACAGGGGTAGTTTGTTTATTTTTAATTTCAATTCATACAGAAGTCTATTGTTTAAAAAGTGATAAATTCTAGGGCCTTTTCCTTTGGAACAGGAGCTAAAAAGCAGCAATTTAATATTTTACAAGTGAAAAAACCTCATTCTGCTAGTTTTAGGTAGAATAATGGTGCTGTCAGAGAAAGGATATTCAAGCATGGACAATACATGGCATATTAAAAATACACCTCATCATTATTGTAAGTACAAGAAAACTGATTGTTTTAAAAATGAGCATAAGTTAAACATTTTCTACTTCATTGCATTAAGTATTTTAGTCAGTACCTTCCCAGATTAAATTCTATGAGATAATTACAGGGCACAAAAAGACCTTTTCAAGAAATTCACTTTTTTTTTTTTAAAGTAATTTATTCATGAAAACTGCTGCAGATGAAAAACCGAATGTCTCAAAGGCAATGCTGTAATAAAAGACAGCATTGTGACTCAGCACACTGTGAAGCAAGCTGTAGGTCCTGGTCACATATTCTCTTTCCCTCTCAAACCAGGTTGTACTGTTACAAATGACAAAACCAAGGAAAGAAATCTAAACACAAGAGGAGGCCAGGAGATTGCCCTTTCACCAATGGGAGATTTCAGTAAATCACTAATTAACCTAATTCTAGTCCCTTTTCCATTATTTTTTTCTAAAATAACATGTCTTGTTATTGTTGTTGGGGTGTTGAGGGTTTCTTTGTTTATTTGTTTGTTTGGTTGGTTGGTTAGTTTGGTTTGTTTATTTGTTTGCTTTTTATTCTGAAGTATTAGAAAAGAAGGCAGATGTCAGTTTTATTAAAACCAGAGTAAAGCCCTAAGCCATGGTGTTCACTTTCTTCATGGAGTTTGAATCTGAAAGCCATGACAGATAAAAGAAAGGTGATTGCCTTATAGTTTATTACGTAGCACAGTGTGAGGGCAAATTTGGTCCACATCTTTTCAAGTTCATGTTTTATGCCTTTTTGGCATCTGATATCTCTAGAGGTCTTCATTAATCCCTTGCAAAGTCGTAAGATCCTATATACTGTGTCAACATGATGCTAAGAGTTAGTGGCTTCTAGGCACTGCGTCCCAGGAGTCAGCTGTGATCATGGATGTGTTTCTGATATGTATTTAGAAAACCTGGAGTTCATAGCTACTTCCTACAATGAACAAGCGTCTGTTATGTACAAAGTGGGCAGATGAATGGGTTAAAGCACAAAAACTAGAAAAAAATAAAAATACTGTGGATGAATAAAAACAAAGTACCCTGAATTAATGGATAAATTGCAAAATGTGAAGAACATTCAAACTATTGCTTCATAAATCAGCTTTGAAGACTGCTGTAAGTTGACTATTATTTGGTGAGATGTTTCAGGTTGAAGTAAATGGTGCAGCGCAATTATTAAGAAACCTAAAATGATCATTTATGTGTCAAAAGGATGGCTAACAAAGGGAAAAGCAATTTCAGAAGTAAAAGATTGTTGCATGCTTATGCTTTATAGATTTATGCAAAGCAATCTTTTACAAAAAAACCCACCACCAACAACAAAAAAACTGTGAGTGCACAAACGTACACAGACTATTTTAGGAGAATTATGCAGTGCTTGTAATAAAGATGACCTTGGCACATTACAGTACAGGTTGAAAGAAAACTTGCACTAAAAATACCGTTCTTACCTGGAACAGTCACAGCCTCATACAGAAGCAGAAAAATATATACCCAGGGATACGATGAGCCCGACTGTATTCAAGCAATGCATACAAATTGTGGTAAAAGGTTAAGTTATGACAATATAGGGAATGACAAAACAAGGTTACCAAACCAAAATCTACTCAGTTGTATCACTGTACACTGGCATTAGAGCAATCTCCAACATCTGCTTATGCAACACAATTGAACAAAAATGGCAATATTTGGTCAGACAAAAGGTTCATCTCATCACACCCTATCTCTGACAAAGGCTGATAATGAATGATTAGAGAATAAGAAGAGAAGAAGGATATAATGATATTCTCCCCCCGCAATCTTCCAGCCCCACATATCTGTGGTTTAGGGATTTCTTAAGGCAGTAGTAGTACCTTTGCACTTCACAGCTCCTGAGCTTTCACAGTCTCATAGTATTTTTTCTTCACCTCTGTTGGCTTGTCTAAACACTACAACAGAACAATGAATAACAACCAAACAAGGAGCAGTTTCTCCCCTGAGTTTGCTATAGGAACACAATCTTGTAAAATGTATTATGAACTGGGATTCGCAAGCTTAGTGTTAGTGTGGATTCCTGCACCGAAGGCTCCACGTAGGGCAGGATGCTGGTCAGGGCTGGTACTCACCCTGCAGACCTTGGAGATGTGCTGCTCTAAGTGTCCCTCAGGACATGGCCACTCAAGTGGAGGGGAACTAGGCTCTTAGAGTGTTTTTGGGGTTTCTGGTTTAGTCTAGCAAGTTAATATAGTGTTGGAAGGGAGGGGGGGGAAGTGTTAATCATAATTAACATTGGTAGACCAAGAATGTGCAGTGTTCCATTTAAATTTGAAGTCATGTGAGATCTGGGCCAAGGACAACCTATGAGAACAGATAATATAATACAGGAAAAAACTGCAGGACTTTAATTAAAACCAGATTTTGCATTTTTAATAAGCCTAAAATATTGATTTCTCATCCTCTAATTTTTCTCATTTTAATGTTGTACCAAGCGTTTTCTTTCATCTGAATTGCAAATACTGTCTTGAATGTCTAAGTTTCAAATTTAAAGTTTTCTTATTTCCTATTTAGTAAACAACGAACATCTTTGTGTTCTTTCGTTCAAAGCCTGAAGTTTGCAAAACAACCAGGTTTTCTGGGGCATGTCAAAAATAAAACAATTAATCCTGTAATTTCTTCTATTTAGGACCAAAATAACATTAAAGTAATAGATGACACTGTATTTATCTTCACTCGGATTCAGCAAAACACTCAAGCTAATCCCATTCACTTTACTTTAAAAACAAAAGAAAACCACCAAAAACCCGGAAGATGTCTATCTCAGATTTGAGGTGTTCTAACACAATTAACAGTGAAATTGAATCTTAGCAGAATTAAGTGATCAATTTAGCAGAATCCAGCCAGCCACATCCAGAAAGGTCTGTCCAATGCCTTTACCCTTAACAACCTCTGAAATCCCTGTCAAACAGATGTCCTTCGCAGCATGCCCAGAAAGTCACCAAATTCAGCATGCTGTGGAAGAGCTTGTTCCAGAGTCTGAAGCCATCTTAGATGGTGACCTGCCAGTCACCTTTACAAAAATAACTAGAGGGATCCAGCTACAGTGGCCCTGCTGACTGCAGCTGCTGCTGTCTGGCCTGGAGAAAGAGGTGGTTCCTCATTCATTCCCACTGATTTCTGAAAACCACAGAGTCACGTAGTTCTATTCAGTTAAACTCATGTATCTAAACATAAAAGTACTGACAAACATCAACTGAACTGCTGTAGACAATCAGTAAAATCTTTTTAATAGTTTAAAACTGACTACCCTTTTTGATGATGGTTTTCATTAACATCATTCAATCTACCTGCATACACTACAGCAGGAACTTCATTCTGCTCACACAGAAGTGTGATTAGGCAATCTAAAATGTCTTATGTCTACTTATAAATATAAAGGCTCTGACATTTTAATTACATGAAATGCATGTTTTGTTATTTTTCTGAAGGTTTGTGTTTTAAGTATCAAGGTGTTCTCCAAGCTAAAATAACAACTTGCAACTACAAATGTTTTCCACCTTAATTAGGAACGCAAGCCTTGGCTCGGAAAAGCACTTAAGCACTTGCCCAAGTCTCATTGACACTGAGATAAACAATCTATTCAAGAAGAGCAAACTTTCACCTTTTAGTATCTAGAAGCATCTTTCACACAGCTTGAGCAGTCCTCATCTGTTTGTTTTAAGCTTTTGCCTTTGCACATGGTGATGGAAAAGGGGAACTATAATTGAGCCAGTATCAGGGAGATTGATATACAGAAAGAAAGAGGAGTTGAGAGCTGTGGAGGATGAAGGGGACAGCATCTAGGCACTACACAGCTGCTTGCTCACTTCCCTCTCCTGCAGGACAGGGAGAAAATAAAATGAAAGTGAGAAAACTCACGGATCCAGCTGATGACAAATTAATGGTAAAGCCAATGCAGCATGTGCAAACAGTGCAATGAAGGAATTTACTCACTACTTCCCATCAACAGACAGGTGTCCAGCCACATCCTGAAAGCAAGAGCCTCAGCACTTGTAAGGGTTACATGGGAAGCACCAAACCACAAATGTCAACCCTGTTCCTACTCCTTTCCTTGAGCTTTTATTGATGAGCACGACATCATGTTATGTGGTCAGTTAAGGTCCCTTTGGTCAGTTGTGGCCAGCTGTCCTGGCTGGGCTCCCTCCCAACTCCTTATGCACCCTCAGCCTACTTGCTGGGGGCAAAGAGTGGGAAAAAGGGAAAGCCTTGATGCTGTGCAAGCACTCTTCACCAAAACACTGGTGTGCTATCAACAGGTTTTCGTCACAAATCCAAAACATAGCACCGTACAGGCTGAAACAGAGAAAACTAACTCCGTCTCATTCAGAGTCAGTACAGGGGTAAAAAGACAAAAGGAAAGAACTCGGCAGAGAAAAAGGTGATATGATGTAGAACAGAAAGTCAAGGCAGAAGTATGAACTGCTGCCAGTGTAAAATAATGAAAAATTCCCCTGTAGTACTAAATAGTATATAGAAATAGTGGAAGCAAGACCAGTTGTGATCCATTACATCATAAATTACTACATTGCCCAAACTGAAGATAAAATTAACCATACTGGACTTCTTCAGTAACAAGCAATATAACTGGTAACATCTTGCTACATTTTCACAAAATCATAGATAATAGCTAAATGTTTTCTGAGGAGAAAGGACAAGTGAAAAGAGATGTGAAGCAGCTAGTTGTAAATGTTTCCATCACTACCAACCGCAAAGGTTGTTTTGTGCCTGCAGTGCCCATGGCCAGGTAAAAAATTTCCGGAGGAGTGCTGCAGTTTCCCAGTGCAAATTCTGGTAACCAAATATCCACCCACATATGATTTTAGCCATCAGCAAAGCTATCTCTACAACTGCAGGAGCCCAGAAGAGAAAAAGCTGGTTATCCGTAGGAAAGTGAGACCTCTGCATCAGTTGTTCTTCCTGTATTCTCTCACAGTTCTTTGTTGTGGTTTTTTGTTGTGTTGGTTTGTTTGTTTGTTTGTTTGTTTGTTCTTTGTCTAACATATTACATTTATAATTGTCTTGGGTTTACTTGGCATGGTTTTCATAGCAGAGGGGCTGCAGGAGTGGCTCTGTGAGAGGACACCAGAACCTGCTCCCATGCCAGACAGACTCAGTTCCAGTTGGCTCTAAGACAGACTTCCTGCTGGCCAAAGCTGAGCCCATCAGCAATGTTGGTAGTGTCTCTGTGATTACACATTTAAGAAAGGGTAAAAAATGTTATACAACAGCAACTGGAAGACAGGAGTGAGAATATGTGAGAGAAACAACCATGCAGACACCAAGGGCAGCGAAGAAGGTCAGGGAGGAGGTGCTCCAGTCACCAGAGCAGAGATTCACCTGCAGCCCGTGGTGAAGACCATGGTGAAGCAGGTTGGCCCCCTGTAGCTCTTGGAGGTCCACAGTGGAGCAGATGTCCATCTGCAGCCCATGGAGGACTCTACACCATAGCGGGTGACTGTGCCTCAAGGAAGTTGTGAACCTGTGGAGAGCCCATGATAGAGCAAGATTTTTGGCAGGACCAGTGGACCGTGGACAGAGAAGCCCATGCTGGAGCATGTTTACTTGGAGGACCTGTGGCCCCATGGGGGACCCAGGATGAAGCAGTCTGTTCCTGAAGGACTGCACTCTATGGAGAGGACTCATTATGGAGCAGTTAGTGAAGAACTGCAGTCCATGGGAAGAACCCACACTGGAGAAGTTCACGAAGGACTGTATCACACCAGAGGAAACCACACTGGAGCAGAGGAAGAATGTGAGGAGGAAGGAGCGGCAGAGACTGCAGCTCTCATTTCCCATCCCCCTGCACTGCTCAGGGGAGAAGGAAGAAGAGCTGGGAGTGAAGTTGAGCCTGGGAAGAAGGGAGTGGTATGGGGAAAATATTATTTTATTTGTTCTTATTTCTCATTTTCTTACTCTGTTTAATTGGCAATAAATTAAATTAATCTTCCCAAAGGCAAGCCTATTTTGCCCTGACAGTAAGTGCTGAGTGATCTCCCTGTCCTTATGTCTTCAAGTTTTTTTATACCTTCTTCCCCATCCTGCTGATGGAAGGGGTGTGAGAGAGTGGCTTGATGGGCACCTGGCAGCCAGTGGAGCTCAATTCACCACACCCATTGTGAAAACAAGAGAAGAGAGGTGAAATTAATGTTGGTTTATTCATCATATTAAAGTAAAAAAATGTGGCTTTTTGAACATACAATGAAATACAACCCCACAAAATGCTTAAATCTTTTAAGGTATTCATGTATCCAGAATGTTGGCTTTAAGATCCATAACAGCCTTTTCATTATTATTATGAATTTTAATTACATATGTGAACACTTGGAGAAACACAGGCCACATGCTATTGCCACCAGCCTAAAGCATTTGTTAAGCAGCATTCACTGCCTAAATCAATGGGACTGGTTGTTGTCTATTAACCTAGAGCAGTATCCTACTTCAGTACTTCAGTAAGAAAGAACATGAGTGATCAGATGAGCCATTTATCATACACAGTAGAATAAATTATTAAGCTTAAGGAACATGTCATGTGCTAGGCAAATGCTGGTCAGCTACAGGCTTCAGAAAGAAAACACCCAAAATGAAGAAACCCCAAAATATATTCTTAACTTAAATGCTAATTGTTTCCAGTTTTCTTCTGTTTTTTTTCTGCTTTGCCTTTTAGTTTTCCATAGTCGTTAAGACTGTGGAAAACCAGACAACACATCAAAACCTTTTCCTTTCTCGAACTGATGCAGGAAAAGTCAGTTGGGAAGGAAACTCATTATGCAAGCAAAAACCAGACATCAGCATATCCTGATCTCATTTGTGCCATTCCCTGTCAAGCTATAATTTGTCTCTTCCTATCTTCATTGTCAGCAGGGACTAATTTCTGTGCTGACGGGTTTTTCTTCCTTGTGGATCTTGATGCTTTCTTTTTCCAGCTTTTGGCATAACTATATTTAGAAGCTGCAAGGGGGACTTCCAAATTATTTTTTAAATTCTGTCTCATTGGGAATCCCTGAAACCGTGCCTCCTATTCACCATACAAAAGAGTTCAGATACATCCAGTACAGGGAGCACAAAGCAGTAGGGAAATATTTGGACATACTGGCTAGCTAAAATACTAGTAGCAATCCAACAGCATCTGCAGCAGTGGGCCTGCAAGCTCCCATGCACTTATGCTTCCTGGGTGGTTTTTATGCTCCTGTGGTACAACGGCATCTCGGCCGACACGATCATCATGTTACAGAAGTGAAGGTTTTAAATGGTAAGGACAGTCCTTCCAAAAAGATCATTTTCTGCTTAATTTGGTTCTTGATCCAAAATTATTTGCTGTCTTTCTGCTGATCTTTAGCATGATCAAGCATTAGCAGGTGTATGATTAACATCTCTTGTCTGTTATGACAAAAATCTGCATGCCCTGTAAAATGCTTTTCTGCATTGGATTTGCTGTTTAACAGAACATACTCCACAAAATACAAGGCAAATTGCAAGTACAATGTCAAGAACAAGAGCATGTATTGCTACTATTTCCCCCAAAAGCAGTTCCTCAAAATATATTAACAATTATAATATGATTTTGTTTAAGGGTGTTGAAACAGGAAAGATTCCTTTTCACATAGAGCACATACAGAAACGTGATCTATTATTTGTGTGTATATACACATCTGAACATACACACACATACATACATAGGAAAATAATTACATGCTGCTTTAGATTGTCTATTATTGTATCTTTTTCCCTTTAATTCACATTAGTTTATTTTTAGAGACTGAACTCTTTGCAGTAATAGTCTGGGATCTGAGTCAAGCCATGTTGAGAGATTGAAATGGGATTGAGACAAAAATGGTGTTAAAGCAGTGTCTTCATTGCATCTACACCTCAATTAACCATTAACATCTACATACTACCACACTTCAGTTGAACAATCATTTAATTCATAGTGTTGTTAGAAGATTGGTATTTTTTTTTCCTTTTATAAACAAAGGATATGTAAATTTACAACTTGGAAGTCTGGTGAAAGTATTTTGCTGACCTGGGAAGTATGTGACCAAACGAAGTCAGAGAAGCCAGGGCCAAGGCTGTGAATGGCAACAGTTTTCAATGGACCATCACTCAGCCAACTGACTTCACTATAAGATAAAAGCAACCAGCAGGATTATGCTTCTTCACGTTTAACATTAAACCTACTTAATAGTCTTTCTTCTGAAAGCAGATATTGCAGCTAAAACCTTTAATAAAGAAGACTGCTTAAACAATTAATCTTTCATGTGTTTTGCATATAACAATAGATGTAATTTCTTCAAGTTTCAGGGAGAACTTTCTGAGTTTAGTTTTTAAAAACTTTGCACTAAGCATGTTTGCTCTAATCACACTTTCAGCTCTTTGAGGGAAGTCAGCTGAGGCATTGAAAAGGACATTTAATTTTTGATAGAGATCTAAGGGGGAAAAATCAGTGACACAACCAGGTTGTATTTTAAGGCACCATTTACTGTTTATTGCTATAACACATTACAAACTGTTACTTTCATCGTAAGATTTTTTCAAAGACAAATATTTATTTGACATTTTTAATAAATAGCTTTTTCTAATCATGTAAATGATAACAAAGATAACACAATATTTCATGTTTTATTCAAAAGAAAATAAAATGATAAAATTTATCCTGATTGACCTAAGTGTGAGAAAGTTTGACTTTATGCTTTTGTGGTTGTATATATTATATACGTATGTTTAAATACAAACACACATGTATGTGTACATATGGGTAGAACTGCAGAAATTGAAATGGAAGACATCTGTTTACTTGCTCAGTCCAACCCCTCCAAAAAGCGATTGCACTATAGAATCTCTTTCAAATTCCTTGTAATGTTTCTGGAGTGTGATAAAAATGAAAAAATAGCTGGGGGGAGGATCAATGCAGTTCTGAGAACCTAAAACCTCCTGCTTTAATAGCCCAGTTGGCAAGTTTCAGGATACTACACAAGGGGTAGGGGGGGTGGTATTCTGAAAATATTTGATAAAGGTCACCTGTGAAAGAGAGGCAGAACTGTTCTAACTTGGAAGCTTTCACTATTACCAATGCCTCACAGCATAATGTTGAAATCTGGATCGAGAGCCAAATTAAACTTCTCAGAAGTTGGGTGTATTTATAGTTTCACAAATAAATTAAACACTCAATAGGCACTCCAGTTCCAGCCCGTGATCCAGACACCAGGAGACATCAATGGTAGGTAGTTATGGTCCAGGGTGAAACAAATTAATTCACAACAGAAAAAAAAAAAATATTTATTTATTTGTTTGTTTGTTTATTTTTACACTGAGTGCTTTTGAAACAAAGCACTACTTCTTTGTCAAAGCCCTAGTATTGTATTAAAGATGGAAAAATCCGTCAGGAACTACAGTAATCTTTGTTATGAATGGCAGTAGATAATATAAGTAATATAATTTTTGTATATGAAAGTTTCTTCAGAATGTCTTTAGAAGAGCTGGGACTCCATGTTTTCTTCGGAAAAGTAATAGGATTTCTAGATGCATATCATTGTTTTTTTAATCTAAGACAGTAAGGACTGGAGAAAAATAGAATTCCAGGGCACACCCAAGTTTCATAAAATGTTGTAGAGGGGTGTGTTCAGTGTTAGAGGAATAGTTCCAAGAATGTGATCAAAATGATCAATCAGCATGGAATTAAGAACAGGGATGATTATCTGGCACTACAGATTTATAGAGATTTCAGTGCTTTCCATTATTTTAATAAGGATTTATGAGAGTTTTCTGATGATGAATAAAGCCTCACTCCTGCGAACACACTTTAAGCAACAGGAAGCCGTTGTGAAATTTCATGGAAAAAAGTTTTAAACCTGAATTTCACATATGTGTATGAAATAAACGTCTTCTGTGTACGTGTTCAGAGCTCCTTTTAAATCTTATCTTTTTTAGCCCCCATGCTTGTTCAAATGCTCATCTGCTTTCTTCCAGCACTTTTTAGGAATGGAGGTCTTTTTTCTCCTCAGACTGAAGCTGTAGGTTTTCATGAAGTTTCTCTCTAAGTCCTGCTGGAAGTCTTGAAGACTTAAATTAATATTTGAATGTAAAATTTAGCCACACTATTTTTATTTACAATTAAATATTCATTGATAATACACAATGAATACAAGCAGATATCTTTCTTTGATCCTAGTGTTCCTGAAATGAAGAAGATTGGAAATGAAAAACAGAAAAGGCTTAAATCACAAAGTGGGAGATACACGTGTCAGCAAGAATCAATTATTTTTATTCCACTTAAGAAACATTTAACCATTTTTTCAACCTGAGACTACAGGCTAGGGCTTAAAGAACTTAACTACATTATAGTAGGGGATAGTTTTGATCCCCTCAGGCAGACAGAACAGAACTACTCAGGGCTCTTCCATCACCAAAAGTGCTCAGGGCTCTCCTGCAGGGGAGACCATAAAGCCTGTCAGAGAAGAGTTGAATCGCAACCTTTGTTGACTAGTTCTTTACTTCCACGTCTTTGGCTTTTTAGAGGAAAAATAATTCCAAAGTAAATTTGGAATTCAACTGCTTGATTCAACCCAAAATAGTTCTGACTTTCCATTCGTTTGGAACAGAGAAGTGTTAAATTTGTTCTTTTCACAGATTTTGAATACAGATCCATCCAAGCCAACCAAAAGCAGGAGGGCAGTATTTGTGAGCTTTTCTTTTAATTAATTAACTAATAGTAATAATAATAAATATCCCATAATATCTCTGTAGTTACCATCTATACTAAAATGTTACCAGACTGCATTTGCAAGCACAGCTCTGCAAAGACAGTTGCAACTTGTTGAGGCTATTGCATGCTCAAGCCTGCAAACAGAACACGGCTTTAACTCCACCATGTGGCCTCACACTGACACGTACGTATCATCAGCAGATTAAACTCAGACCCACTGCACAAACTTCCCTCATTTAAGCCAAGGGAAAAATAGTAATTCACTACAATACCCATCTTACAGTTGGTATGTGAACCTAAACTACAGGGGATGACTGATATTTTATTAATAGCAAAGACAGAAACATTTTTTTGCTGAAGATAAAGGAATAGTAGACTAAAATTTCTGCTTCCATTCCAATCTCTGCAGAAAAACTTGTGCTATGATACAATTATTTTGCCATCTTTATGATCAGGTCTTCCTGGTAGCTTGACCGTCTTCAGATTATATTGCAGCTTTTTTCCCCCAGGTTTCAGTTTGATACTTCAAAATAATGTCCTGGACCCCCATGTAAAATTAACCGATAGTTCAAATATGACCAACAAGAAACTAATCGGACAATTTCTGCCCTAATCAACAGCTTCTAATAGTTTCTTTGAGAGATGAAGATTAAAGTCTACGGATAACAGAGCAAGAGCTGGTGAGGTGGAAAGGCACATTGGGTGAGATAGTGGGAGGTACAATAACAAGGAGAAAGTAGGATGATCAGGAGCCCATCTCATATGCCTGTATACAAACGCACACAGTGCAGGAAACAAATGTCTATATACAAATGTAGAGTAGTGACATAAATGGAAATGCAGAGAGACAGCGTGAGACAGTACAAAACTGGAGTGTTGTGGTGGATGGATAGAGGCTCTTTGGGAAGACCAGTCTGGGAAGATGAGTAGGGCAAGTATACTTTGTGCAAAAGAGTGGCTCAAATGCTGAATTCTACTATGGGATGGGTGACATGACTGTCAATGATCAATAAGTAAAGTGGGTATCTGTTACAAGTCACCAAATCAAGAACAATGGACAAGGCTAGATTAAAAACAAAGAAAAGCAAAACAAGCAAACAAACAAACAAACAAACACAAAAGCAAACCAAAACATTAAAAAAAAACAAAACAAAGAAAACAAAGAAAACTAAGAAAAAAACCAAAACCAAACAAAATTATTCCAACTGCAAGCTTTAGTGTTTATGGCAGCATCTAACCACGCTGATATTTTGTTGTGTACAAGCAATCCTAGAGCAATCCTAGAAATTTCTAGTGTATACTGGAGACAGTTTTTTGACACAGGTGCAGAACAAGCTAGTAAAAGGAGGTAGTTTGCAAATAAATAGCTGGTCAAGGATGTAAAAATCAGTGGCAGTGTTGGCTGAAATGACTATCCATGAGATGGTGCAGTAGTCCTTAGTGGAGGATCCTGGGTTAGCAAGGAAGACAAGTATTAGAATAAACACCTTGGAGTTCAGAGAAGCAGACTTTTGCTTGTTCACAGGACACGTAGGCAGGATCCTGTCAGTGGCAATCTCAAAGTGCCAAAATTCCCAGAAGAGCTGGTTCATGCTCAAGGAAAAACTCCTCAAGCATGAAAAAAATCCCATCCCAATATGCAGGAAGTCAAACAGATGAGGAAGAAGATTAGGTTGCTGCAGCTGGAAACTCCTGACTGAGATTACATACAAAAGAAGCAAATGGACCACAGAAGTGGAGACAGGTACCCACGACGAATATAGTGACATTGCCTCAACATGCAGGGACGAAGTTAAAGCCAAAGCTCAGCTGGAATTGAAAATGACAAGGAACGTGAAGGGCAGCAAGGAGGACTTTGATAGCTATGTCAGCAGCAAAAGCAATACCAAGGAATAATGCAACCGCTGCTGAGCGGGGTGGAGGGAAAAGTGATGAAGGAGACAGAAAAGGCTGACAGTAAAAATTGCCTCTGTTACTGTCTTTTCTGGCAAGGTCTGTTCTTTTAGGGAGGGTCATCTAACTACCAGCAGGACTTCTTCAACATCCCTCCCATGTGAGTCAGCAAGCCCATAAGGTATGCTCTCCTGTCCTATCAAAGCAGATTCTTTCAGTTATGGAGAATGCCTCTTCAAAATATTTTAAAAGTCCAGGAGTGATCTGCAGACATTTCTCTCTCAAGTGAAATGTTAACTGTATCTGCAATCATATAGCAAAAAGCTGTGAAACTCAAAGCTAACTAGGAGGACTAAACAAGGAAGGACATCTTCAGTTTGTAATTTGCTCTGTTAATGTTCATGGAAGTTACACAATGCCACCCTGAAGTTTTTATGAAGGTAAAAGGCCTGGATCCATATAAAGACTTGTATAACAAATTAAGCTTCTATAATTTTTTTGTGTGTGTGTGTGTATGGGGGTGGGTTGTTTTTTAGAGTAAAACCTGAATCCTAACTTTAAAAGCCAGCACAAAATGAGTTATTGTCATGGGCCCAATAAACAGTTTTAGCAGCAGACACGATGCTTTCTCTCCCTTTGTGTATGTGGGAAGCCTCAGTCATAATAATGAAAACCCAACTGACTTGAGTTTAATAAAGACAACAGTGTCCTTATTTGAGCTTCAACATCATCAATACTACATTTCCCTTTGGGAAGATTTAGCCATTCTAACACAAACCAATTTTGACCTTATTATGCCTCAGTAAACGAGATTTTTTTTTCACATTTTAACAGTATCAAGAATACTCTGTTTCTTAATTATGTGGGAAGATGCATTCACTCTACTCCTTTTTTCCCCCTCCATTTGTGCCATGTTTATACTATGAACGTATTCATATATCTAATCATATGGAACACGTGCCTTAAACCAGACATTTTAAATTTTGAAAAGGTTACTTTTAGGAATATCCTAAAGCTCTTAGAATAACAAAAGAGAAGGTTATAAATAGCAAGTTCTTCTTTTCACTTTGCTCAAATATTTACTTTTTGAGAAAATTGTATATGCATTAACAAATGAGAGTACCAAACAGTACTGGAGTTTTTTTTCTTTTTCCTTTCTTGCAGCAGACATTTAATTTTCTTGTTTTCACTTGTGGTTGTAATTTTAACATGGGTGGTCAGATTAACTATTAAAAACAAATTATACCAAGACCAACTGAACACACAAGTGGGAAAAAAAGTGAAAGCAAGTAAGTAATTTAACCATGGACACTGACAAGGAGAGTGACATTTTGGTTTCTTATTTTAACTGTTCACAGATAACATGTCATCATTGCTTCCAGCAGAGACCACACGGCATCAGAGATCCCAAACAGTAAGAATATTGTGCCTCTACTTTAATTTTAATTTAGCCACTTATAATAAAATTATCTCAACATTTGAGTCTTGGGATGTTTTCCAGACAGTTGCTCCGAGCTCTTTTTCGCCTGGTTAATTAGAGCTTATCCCAGAGCAGGGGGAAGGAGAGGAGGAGACCGCCATTGCCCTCCAGGACAACTAGCAGCACCAGCTGTCACACAAGCTGCTGGCTCTTGGCTCCCCAATTGCTCACACAGAAGGAGAGTGCTTTGTTTACCTCCACTGCTCTTCTCAATAGGGCAGCGAGATCAATTAGTTTTCTTCCCTACCATGACAAAGGTTCAGCCTGTGCTGCCAGCTGCTCTAGGCCTTCAGCACTTACCCTGTTCACAGCACATCAGGTACGTTTTGCTGTCACCCCATGTCGGGCTAAGGGCCTGGATTTTGGGCAATTCTGCACAGAAAAGCAAGGCTTACTCTGAAAACCCCAAATGAGTTGCTTCTGCATTCATGAAGTCAGATACCCTGAATTCAGCTTAATGCCCCATTTCAAGTCGCTTCCAAATCAGCGCTGTTCTGTCCAGGAGCCTGAGGCTCCGTGAGCAGGGTGTCATCGCCATGGTCTATCCTGAAACTAAGCATAGGGAAGCTTGCAGAGATTTGGGGAAATCTAATTATCTGAGGAATTTGGCCAGTAACAGAAAACAGGATCCTATGAAGCAGTTTTTGGAAAGCAGTGCACCGGTATGTTTAAATTAACATTTCAGGCCAGTTCATCAGTACATTCCAATTTGACCCTAGCACAACACAAATCAAATATTTTACTTCAATGTTCTCCATTAAAAATGGGAATGCTGCCTTTTGGTGTCAACCTTTTTCCTAAAGAAGATTTTGATTGTGCTTCAGTCACATTTTCCATTAGAAAACTCTTGCACTAGAGAATTCACTGGCTAGAAGGCTATGACAAAGGAATAAAGCCACCTACTTAGTAGTTTTGACTCTTTATATGCTGCAGTGGTTCTTAATAATGCCTTTTCTACTTTGCACATGATGTTGCATGTTATTTTATGCAGCCAGTTTTCTTGAGAGCTTGGAGGAAACCACTCCTGGCTCAAGTCTTGCCTGACGTAAAAGAAGCACACTGGCAAAATGGTCAAACGTTGTGTATTGAGGCTGTAACATGCACTTTTCAACTTTTTAATTCTTTCTTTCTTCACTGACTTATAAAGAGCAGGACTAGTGCCTCATATGATTACAATAATGCACACTCTGTTTAACCAAACCCAAAAATGTCTAAGCAGCATCTCAAACTGGTAGTCAAACTCACAGCTTTCTCCCTGAAGCAGTTATTTCAGGGGGGTTAGTAGGAACAGAGACAACATAACTTGGTGCAGAATTAGTATGGAAAAGAGCTTACACCATGAAAGTTAATTCCTTCAGTTCAGAGTTATAAATTCTTCTCTTCAATTGATTTATAACTCCTATTCAGTGCAGTATGAACTTCATTGGGTTAGTCAAGGGCAGCATTTCAATCAGCAGAAGACAGTTAAAGAATTATTTTCATTTGTTTTTCCACAGAAGTGAAACTGCCATCTTCATATGGCTAACAACAGAGCCAACTGCAGCCACTGGCTGATTCCTGGTGACTGGGAACTGCAATCCACAGTAGAACACACTGTTAAGTTCTTGATTGCTTTGCCTTGGAAAAGGACTGCAGAGTCGGTTCCTCAGTTTCTCATCTGAAGCTTGCATGCTTCTCTCAATTCTAAGAGACCAGCATTCAGGAATATAATGAAGAACTTTAAAAAGTTGTCTCCAAATGTAAGTGTCTTCACTTTCTTATTGCATCAGTTGTAATTTAGCAATGATTATTGCAAATCTGACCATGAATACTAAGGAAATATTCATGGCTTATTTGACTCAAATTCACTATGTATGAAAAGGGTAAATTTTTCTCCTCTCCTGCTTTGCAGTGGAAAGACCATGTGGCAGCAATGGTTTGGGAAACCATTATTTCACTCCTCAGTAGGAGTATAGAAGGGTAAAAAAACTAGTAGTGAAGAGCTGGTCTAGGATTGTGATGTTCAGCAACACATGGAGAACAACAGAAGGTCCAAGACTGATCTTCTGAGGTTGCTCTCTTTAAGATGCCAAAAAGAGTAGTAATAGTACAGCTGCTGTTGGTAACAAGAGTTCATTACTGTGATTAACACTGATTAGCTGGTTGTCTTACAGCCTGAAAAAATAACACAACTTATCTTAGCAGCCCTTAGCTCCAAGCTTCACTAACTGACTTTATTGACTATGAAACATTCCTAGATGGTGACAAGGTTGAATCAATTGCCTCATAAGCCAGCGAGGCTAAAGGATAGGATCCTGTAGCTATAAAGGCAGCTAGCTCTATTGAAGAAAATGGAGCTGACTTTTCAAACAATGAAATTAATTTTTAAAAAATGCTTGCCAGAAAGCTAGTTTTACCACTTTCCATTAGAGTTGCCCAAAGAAAGGCCATATAACACTTCATTTTTTTTTCCTAACCCCTTCATATCAGGACAGAAGGTGGGAAGAGAGCTCTTGTTTCCAGTGCTCTCACTCAAGTGCTTTGCATGAACACTCCACCTCCTCCACTCTCCTTCTAGACAAGGACTGCAGGTAGGCAAATAAGTTGTCTATTTACAAAACAACTAAACAAAATGCAAGTGCTAACAACCAGGTCTAAGCAGGGAAAAATAGGTTAGAATAGAAAAAAAAAAAGAAGGAAAACAAAACAAAACAAACAAACCAACCAAACAAACAAACAAACGGACAAAACAAACAAACAAAAAAGAGCAACCTGGGTAATCGTTTTAACCATGCTGTTGATGGAATGGTAGTGCAAGCTTATGCTTGCTGTTTGTGACAAAAAAAAAAAAAAAAAAAAAAAAGAATAACAGAGAATTACTCTTCCATTATAACTTTGAAAATACAGCTAAGTAGAAATATATTTCCCAGCAGAGCTGTATCAAACATTTATGCATTTACAGCTTTGCTCATGTCAAACAATACAGAACAGCATTCCCAAGTTCCGCATGATGGAGAAATGCACGCTGTACAGACCAGCCTCAACACAAAAATTAATGATATCATTGTAATTAATAAAACATTCAATAACAGCAAAAAGGGAAATGGCTGCAATTTAATATAACCATGCTAATATCTCTCCATTTTTTCAATTCTTTTGCTATGGGACTGTGTGAGAATTTTAATTAAGTAGACCATGCTAATCACACAGATAAGTGCAAAAAAATGACACATTTCTATAAGCAGTTGCTTTTCCATTCTAAGAAGACTTCCTGTCTGTAGTAGAGTCAGGTCTGCAGATTTCAAATCTATTGAAAACACTCTTTTTAGAGTTTCTAATTCCCGTTTGAGTGAATGTTAGCATTTATCACAACAGAAGAATTTTAGCGATGCAGTTTAACAGGGAAGATAAAATATTTCAGTACAGTAATGCATACCTAAGAGACTTCATAAATAAAAGTAGATATTTTTTCTCTTTTACCCTCAGTACCACTGACAATACCACTTGGAGATTTGGGAAGTTATCTGGCTTGTGAAAAGCTACTATTTCCCTCTGGTGCATTCATGAAAAGAGTATTTCTTTCTAACAGGGTAATCCCAAGTTTCTGCAAAAGCTACTTTTCAGTGTTCCTTTCAGGTACTAAGTCACTAGTGTTATTTCAATGCTCATCATGTTGCAGATGAGCCTAGCAACAGATGCCTGATCATTTCTGGTGCCCAATGCTCACCCCAGACTGTATCATGGCGTGGGGAATGATGCAAGACAGACTCACGAGAAGGAAGAAGTCATGCCTGGGACAGGGCAAGGCAGGAGCAAACCCCAGAGCACCAGGTCAGGTAAACACACAGTGAGCAGCCAAGACAAGAGAGATTTCTCCCAGCAGACTTGCTGGCCAGCGAGTTAGGTTTTTCTCACCTTCAGAAGGCAGAGTGAGTGACTGTAGCCCAGATTACTGGCTGTAAACCTTAATTGTCCCGGGCAGCTAACAAGCACTACTTCAAAGGAGAAGCTCCAACCTCTCTCTACTACCGTGCATATTTCTCTGGTGTGCTGAGGCCTGGCTAGAACACTCTTTGTTTACTCTGGCCCTGCATCTGTACATACTGGCGATTGTTGTCCCTTCTGTTACATTTTTCTATAAAGAAATAAGACTTGGAAGTCTAGATTCGAATTTGCTTTTCTGAATGCTTGTAGTCAAGAAGAGAACATAACCAGGAAGATGCGTATGGGAAGAATAATGCTATCATGACCAGATAAAACGGGCAAGACTAGCTCTTGCCTGCGCAGAAACAAATAAAAGTGGTCCAGAGCCCATTCTTAGGCTTCTTCTATGTTTCTGAGATACAGCCAAGAATCTGAGCCAGAGTTCAAGATACACTGAATTGCAATTATGTTTAACTAATAAAGCTTTGATCTTTTTTTGCAACTATTACATAGAAGGATGTGCCAATGATATAGCTCATGAAGTAGGAGTAAGAGGCACTGCCAATTCCCTAGAAGTGCTGTACACAGATCACTGTATATAAAGACCTCACTTGGCTACAATTGTACTTAAATCATCACAAAAAGGAAAGTATGCAATCAGAAGGCTTAGTCCTTAAAGTCTGCTGAAGAAAATCAAGTTGTCAGGATGACCTCCAGCAATTAACTTGGCTTTAGATCAATAGACAAACTCTGATCACCAGCGTTTTGTGAAGCCAACCAAATTCAAGCACAAAGATTCAATATCCAGGGATTAAATCATATTCCCACTAGACCAGTGGAATTCAATGGAAGCAGGAAGAAATTTGCCAGGTCCCATGGTTATAATCTTTACCTTTTGTTTCTCTGCAGCCAAAAGTGGCTTAAAAATACTTTATCTTGCCTTGGATTTTCTTCTTCCCCTCCAGTTTTTCAATAATTTAGCATGAGCACTACTAGCATATTTTTCCTGACAAAATCCTAATTGGTTCCCATTGAAGAATAAACTTGTGACTATTGAGAGCAGTGTTTTGGTAGGTTTACCTACTGTAGACACTTTTACTGTCCTCTAACCTTTCTCCAACCCTACAGTATGTTCCTAGTTTCCTGTATCATTTAGAGGCTGTGAGCTCACTGGGGCAGAGACTTTAGGAAGTGCCTTCAGACAAGACATCCAGAGTGTGTTATCACAACAATGATAAATCACTAACAATAAGATATTTGCTTAAATTATGCTTTAGCTTGAAGGCTAAAACACATAAAAATATTGGAAAATACTGACAGCTTTATAAAAGGTTCTGCATCTCATTGATGCAAAAAAAAAGTTTGTAAAATAAGGTTGTATCATGTAGAAAGCTAAGGATGAAAATATTTAAACCTCAGACTTTAGTCTAAAAAACCTAAACACTTGCAGGCAACATGATCTACCGTGTATGCACAAGTGCAGAAATTACTTTAATGTGTCTAACAGAAAGGCAAATTAAGGAGAAATGGTTTTGAGTACTCCTCTTCCATTAGATCCCAGCATGAAGTTTAACTTTTATCCAATGCCTGATTTGGTTTAATGCTGAATGATTCATGATGCAGCATAATTTCATGTTAGGAAAGCTGGATCTTTTTTTATTACTGTGACTAAGTAACTTAGCCAAAAGATAATTTGAGTGGGTTTGTTGTTTGTTTGTTTGTTTCCCCTGGTGTCCTAAATGAATATCTGATACAATTAATTTGAATTTAGGAAGTATTTAATTTTAAATACTGAGAATTAATGAATAGTTTTAAAACAGTTATCGTTGTGCATTACAAGGTGCCAATGCAGTGTTTTCTTTCTTTAAGATCATAGACATTTAAGGCTGTCTTTGCAAGTTTGACCAGAAAACAGGCTGTTTTCTTTATTTTTACATATTAAAATAAATCTATAGAGTATCGCTGGCTTCACAGTTCTGCCCAGGGTCTAATAATGCAGAAGTATCTTTATAGGAAAACAAAGTGTTTTCTCATTTGGTAGCTCTCATATCACAGATCCTTTGCATTGGAGTGTTGTCAACCACATGCTACATACTGGCTTGGAAGAAAATGTTTTCCGTGGGCCTGTTTTCCCATTTAATTGCAGCAGTTGCTTCAATAGCGCAAGTGACTTAGCACAACAGGCATCAGACAACAGTTTTCCAGTTGTAGCATTCATATTCTCAGGATAAATACAGCAGTAGCTATATATTGTAGCAAGTAGTTTTAGCCTAGCTTTCATTATTTCAAGGACCTCATCTTGTTGTGGATGCACAAATACCTTTTGATAACCTATAGCTCAAGAGGTTAATTATGCAAGACAGTAATTTGTAAAAATGCTATAGTAAAATGCTACTCAATTTTTGGAAAAAAAGCTTGCCAATCTTTCCAGTCCAAGGGGCTAGATATGACAGTGAGATGTGTCTTGTGTAGATTAGCTGTCTAAATGAAATCACATAGTTTTCTTACAATGGAGAGAGATAAGTACCCTCAGAAGGTGATTCTTTCTATTTGCATTTTTAGTGGGAACCTAGACTTTAGGGAGCTAAAACTGAATTGGAGTCATCTCATTAACAAGTAGATAGACAGGACTGGAATTATTTAGTCACAGCTTCAATTTACCTAAAAATTCACTGTCTCTCTACCTACGAAAATACCTCTTTGCATAATTCTTAATTTTGTAAGAGAATATCCATGATAAATTGATTATATGCTTTTTTCATTAACATCTAGAACAGGCATGTCAAACTTATTTTCACCGGGGGCGATGTCAGCCTCACAATTGCCTTCAAAGGGCTAGATGTCATTTTAGGACTGTATAAATGTAGGAGTAGTTAGATGTAGTACATGTAACAGTAACTAGAATAATACAGAAACTGTTTTTCTTCCCTGACCAGGACAAGTAAGTCTATAAACATTACACTTTGGCTGCAGACAGGTTTGTATTCTGAAACATGTGAAGTGTGAGGCAGAACCATTTCTGCTTCAAGTTTTGTTGTTGTACAGAGGCCTTTTTTGAGTATATAGGCAAAACCTGGGGGTTAGGACAGGGGGAGAGGGCTGTGGAACAGATGTTGAACACAAGAGGAAACAGTCACTACATTTACACAGTGAGGAAGACACAGCCAGGAAGCCCAATTTCCTGACTGCCTGTTGTTCAACCAGTAGAAGCCGTTGAAAACCAACAGCTGTGAGGCAGCTTTTGCCAGTGCGACCTGCTCACCAAACTGAGCCCAAAGGCCCTCCCCTGTTCCAAGATACTCCTGCCCACCCATCTCCACTTGCTCATCTGCACTTGTGGAGAACCTCTGCAGATGAAGATCGCCTTAGTACCTTTCCAAGGAAAACCCTCCCTGTGCCTGTAAATGCAGCAACATTGTCCTGGCTGATGCATTTACAGGCTGTTCCTGAGACTCCCAAAACTGCTCCCAGAATCAGCCAGCTCAGTAAAAAGCCACATGAAGAGATTAATTTACAGGCAGCATGCTTTCATTTCTCATTGCTGACTGAGGAGTAGTTAGTATGTAACCGTTGCTGGAAGAGATAGAGGAAAACTCTTGGGCAATATTTTCTCTCAACACCTTGAGTAAACAGGTCAATCTCTAAGACTGTTTGAATTTATTGGTAAGGCAAAGTAGCATCATTACTTGCTTACTCACAACACAACTGACATTTTAATCTAGTATTCTGCAATACTTGTAGGATGCACATAGTCTATGTGCTGGGTCAAAAACATCAACAGATAGATATTTTGCATATATAGGGGTTTTTGCTGGAAATGGAAACTGTTCGTTCACCTGCTAAGAGATGAAAAAAAAATTAAAAGAGGGTCATTTCCTTTTGCAAAGCATTGAGAAACATTTTTCATCAGAGATTTTTCCCAGCAAATAAAACTTCTCCAACTTCATCTAGTATAAATTCTAGTTTAAAAAAACACTACTGCTATTTGCTTTTTTTTTTCTGCTTATGGTGTTTCTGTGCCTGATGGTGTTAACCTAAAGATGAGTAAACCCCATCCAACTCCTTAAAAATTGCAAGTATATGTCCATTATAAACTGATTCGATTTCTATACAGAAATAGTGTTTAATGGAATTGCATAGGAAAAGCATAGAACTACATGGTCTTCACCATGGTTAAGTCAGTTGTTATAGGCTAGAAGTTATCTCTGGGGACATTTCTGGGGAAAGAGGCTATTGCTTCATGCTTGTCTTGGAAGTCACCTCTTGTTTTGCTGGGCCTGCCTTTGGCCAGATACCAGTTAGAATTGTTTATGTGAACTCTGGCAAGAGGAGCTTGGGAATTGAACTAGCAGGAAAAGAGACCCTTAGAGACTACTTCTAAAGGCTATTTTAATGCTAATAAAGAAATCACACTAAGGCCTATTCATCCTCTGGCCTTGAAAATGAGTGATATGCAATAGCCTTTCCTGACATATTTCTCTTAGTCAAATTCATTCATATTTTCCTATTGGAAATGATCCCCAGACTGTATTAGTGCATTTGAACTGACGTTCAAGGTTCAATGGCTGGATGACTGCTGATTGGCTTAGAGCAGAACTGTGGTGAAGAATGTGCCAATAATTAATTGTATAGGTGATTGTGTCACTATTATATATAATATATGCAATATATATTATATATATAATAGTTTGTCCTTTGACTTGCTGGTTCACCAGTATCAATGTAGCCCAGGAGAACTGACAAGAACCACAGCCTGTTCAAACCAAGGGAATTAAGAGAAGTCTGGCAAGCTTGTGCTAACATGCTCAGTACACAGGGTTTTACATCTAACCATGCAAAGCAGATGAAGATTCTTTGCTAAGAGTCAAAACCATGATTTAGTTCTAGCATAGTATTTGTCATCCTCCTAGTCTGAAATTATTTTTTCTCCTTAGAAACAAAGTAACAGTTATTCTACCTCACTTCTGATCTCAAGGAAACACAATTAACAGAGTTGTTACTTTCTTACAGAAGTACCAAAACACACAACATTACCTTTTCATTAAGGAATCCTGAAGAGGCACAATTATCATTCCATTTCCTCAGCACCAACTCCAAAATTGTAGTGCAGGTGCGCAGAAGCAAACACAAGATTTTAAATAAATAAATAAATAAATAAATAAAATTCTCACAGCAGAACCTTTTTCGACTAGTGTCCAGTTAATGGAGCTGGTTAGCCACCACTGATGGCTTCAGATATGAATATGAGTTTTCTACCAACATGTGGTAGAAGAAGGGAATATGAGTGTACAAGTCATTCGAAGTCAGAAGTGTACAGTGCTTCATACACTTCTCAAAGAGAAATTACTCTGTCCTCACAACCTAGCTTCAAATATCTTCTATACTTGCTGAGAAATTCCCTGAACAAGAAAACTCTTAGGGCAGCTTCCCCTTTGCTCACTGTTTGCTAACACTCATCTGAATGCCAAGTGACTATTCAGTTTAACCATGCTTACAACTCTTATGATTTTTTATTTATGAGCATTCATACAAACAGGTTTTTTGTTCACACAAATGCTTGCTGAAGGGCTATTTTTCATATGAATACCTGCACTCAGAAGGAAACAAGGGTATTCACTCTGAGCAAGAATAAATGCTACCTCTTGCTATTTGTTGATTCTCGTTCTCATGTTCTAAAAGTTGCCACCATGCATTTTAAAAAACAATGCCTGGAAATTAGATGGCCAGTCACATGCCAAAAAACATAATGTCAGTAGATTCTGGCACTCTTCCTTAGGATGAGTAATATTTCATGAAAAGCACTGTTGACTTCAATGGGACAATTCAAAATAAAGCATTACTCTACCAGTTAAAGCCACAGAATCTACCCCAAACCAGAAAAACCTGTAGACTGCGTGCAAAAAGCAGCCACTCAAGCTCTCTGGTAAATACCTAAGGACTTTTTTTTTGCAGAATGTCAGTCTCATTTTGTAAGCAGTTTCTACGCAGCACCAAAGCTTTGTACATTCACAGAACATTCATCTACCATAAATAACATCACAAACTCTGTTATCCTTCCTTTTCTTTGCCAAGGGACAACAATCCTTAAAGAACCAATGTCACCTTCTACAACACTTAAAGTTTATATGAAACAATAAACATTGAACAAAGGATGAGAGTGAGAAAGTGAAAGAATTTGAGATTTAACCTGTAGAAAAATCTCATTTTACAGTAAAAGAAATCCAGGTTCTGATGCTCAGAAGGAGTAGGGCATCTGCAATCTATTACTCCAGCTTTCATTCCCTACCCAACTTCCTCGCTTCTTGCTAGGGACAAAACATTTTGCATATAAAAAGATACTATTAAGGAAAAGTTTTGCACTTCAAGAATATTTTTCACTTTATAATTTGGAGGCAAGTAAATAAAATTTTGTGTGTTTGCTGGTATCTCCAATCTTGTTTTCCTCTTTCTGGAATTGGAGAAGCAGATTATAAACCCCTTTTTTCAGTGTCTGCCATTCTGTCCCATAGCCTTTAGGTCCTCCTGCAGCCTCACTTTCCAGTCCTCTTCACCTCCAGCTGGTCCTGCTTACCTCTATAGTGGGCAGAGAGTGACCACACATGAAGAGACTACATCTATGCATCACTACAGTTAAAGAATCTGTTTTGTCTTCTCTCCCAGTACAGATTTCATCTTTTTCCTCTCTAGAGGCTATTTCAATACTCAGTGGAGAAAGTAATTTCCTGAGACACTCCCTGCTCCTCCTCCAACCGAGCATGCCTGTGCTCCCCAGCCTGCAGCTCTCCCACCCTGCCTGTCCTTTGAGGGTACCTTATAGTAGGACACTTATTGGCAAGATGTGCATAAGATTGTGAGATAATTTCAACACTGTTAGTCATGAAGGTATGGAGAATTAGAAGCAATCTGAGGTTTTTTCCTCTAAAAATTGTAAAATATTATCAGTTTTTAAAGCTATGTTTTACCATATTCCCCACATAACCGTAATTAAATGGATGGACATGTCTGTGTTTGATACAAAAGATTAAGTTTAATTACTTCTTTATGCTATGAAAAACATGGTGGGGGGAGGGGGACAATGTATGCATGTACGGTGCTAAAATTCAGCCTTCTGAAACTGTACTTTTAGCCCCCTGCATTTGCCAGATAACATTTCTGAAGTTGCTGAGATATTAAAAGTGTGGCAGTTTATTATGAAGCCATTTATGTTTTGTCAGACTGTTAACAAGATTTGTGTTATCTGCACCATGCAACAGGAAGGCTGCTGCAGAATCCATAATAACTTCTTACTGTGTACGCCAAATTCTTGGTGCAATTGCCAAAGAGAGGAAAGGAGTTAGAAGATGCTATTAGTAACAGCCTACATGAGTTGAGAGCCAAGTTACCCAACCCTCTTTACACTGTTGCTTGATTAAATTCATACTACATCAGCAGCCCATCAAACATTCAAATTATCACAGACTTCAATATTATACTGAATTCTTGGAGTTGAACAAATACAAGGTACATGCACTGCTGATTCCAAAACATGAAATTGTATTTTTTTATGTGTTTAACACACTTTGATTTACATATGTTTAACCAATGATTCCTTGCATAACAATATAAATATATTAAAAATTATATAATATCTGTGTGCATCTATCTGTCTACACCTACACATGCCCTGGTA
The DNA here is from genome assembly GCF_036013445.1 of Caloenas nicobarica. NCBI lineage: Eukaryota > Metazoa > Chordata > Aves > Columbiformes > Columbidae > Caloenas > Caloenas nicobarica. The sequence goes on along the minus strand of NC_088246.1, from coordinate 23,896,251 downwards.
TATATAGTGTCATCCTGAGAATAGCTGTTTCAAGTCATTCTTCTGTTGCTCCTTTCCCTCTGATATATATCCTGAAAGATGTAATTTGTCACCATCTTCCACTGTCTTCAGTCATCATTCAAAGTGTTAAGTGTATCATGGTGAGACCCTTCATAGGGTGATAATATGTCAACAGGGAGGTAATATATTGACAGACAGAGAAATTGAAACCCTTAAGGGTAAACAGAGCTGAGAAGCCATTGCAAAAATTATTTAACTCTTTTTGAAACAGAAACTTTGTAAAGTTAAAATGCTGACACTGAACACAATCACAAGAAAGGCACAGAAATATGTTTGTTGTACATCTTGTGCTTTCAAAGTGTCATCACTTAGGGTTTAAAAAGCCATGCTAAATATGGTTTAGGGTACTCAGCACTTTGCAAAATTTATCTGAAAGAATGGAAGTTAAAATTTTCCCATGTTAACTTTCCCGATTTAATGGCACAAAACTGGCCAAGCAAGCAAGAATGGCAGGCACAGAACAGAACATAGGTACAAAGAAACATAACAATAATCAGTCAGATTATGCATGGTGGTTTCATTTACAATTAAAAAAAGAAAAAGAAAAGAGGTGTTTTGAGTTGAAGGATGGATCTTACTAATTTAGAAGTAAGACTACATTTATGAATCTGAAGGCTTTATGTGCTTTCTAGACAGTCCTGGACAAAGAAGACAATACTGAGCTACAGGTAGTCATAGACATTCACCTCCAAACCATCAGCTGGTGTAACATCTCCAAAAGGAGTGAAAACAGTGCCATATATATTGAACTCCCGCTCAGGCTGACCAAATTTAATAACTTGAAATTGGTTCCAGATAATTCATGTATTTAACATAAATATGAATTGTAGCCAGGAGAGGGAGACAAAGGGACAGTGTGACACAGCCGCATGCAGACACAGGCTAGAAGAACCTCTTAGAAACAGCAACATGGTCTTTTCAGCACACTTTGTTGTAGGATGGGTGACAACCAAATGATATAACCTAAAGAAAGGCATCCTGACCACACTGAGGTCTTCTCCTGTGGTCTTCAGGGTGTCCATCATTGCCATCTACTGGTTTGTTGTTAAACAATTCTACTTGTTCCTAATTCTAAATTCTACACATAGACTATGAGTTTAACAAAATCAACTGCTCTAGAACTGAATACTTTATAGCCAACATGATCACCAGTCCCTTTAGACCCTCAGTGTTCCCAAGTGTATGATTTTTACAGATTCAGCATGCACGGAATTGACCAAGAATCATCATTTCTCTTCCCTGTATGTGCCATGCTCGATTTCTTCCAGCTTACATTCGCCTCTGAATTTCCATCAACCATCCCTAAAGAAGCATTTTAAAATTTTGGAAGTTTGCAATGTACTCTCTGGAACAAAACAGTCCCTCTTGATTATAGCTGGGCTGTTTTTTAATTCTCAATTTCATGTAAAAGACCTTCAAAACAAACTTTACAGTAAGTTTGTTTTAAAACGTAGTATTGAGATTCACTGTGGTAAAGATAGTGGCAATGTTAGTTTAAAAAAACCAAACCAAAACAAAACAAAAGTTATTTCTTAATATTCAAAAACTGTGATATATATTCCAAAGTCCAGCAACGACAGTCCCATATCTAGCTGTAGAAAGAAGGATTTGACTGCTAAAAAACCCCAAATGTTTCCTCAAAATTTAACTAGACATAGCAATTAAGTAGCTTTCTATATCACCACCTAATATGATATTGCCACAGTGACTTTTGAAGATTTAGTAAAAGCAATTCAGTTCTGTAATTATTGTTGACTTTCTGAATACTCTAACTTGATCAAAATCTTGATTTGAATTATTCATTGAACACTATTAATAACACAATGTCAAAGCTAAATGACTCTGTTTTCAGTCAGTGGCCAAGTCTTTTTTTTCCAACTCAGATTAGAGCTATAAATTCATATAGATGAACATAGCAGGTTTGACCCAGAGGTCCTTGTCTCTTTTAAAGCTGTAAGCACGCCTAAGCTCTTGTCTCAGCAACTTGGACTGATGTAGTTGTATTGGAGTTTCCTAGACATTTTTACATGCTGTGAAATACCTGTGGGAGTTTCTTCTTCTTTCCCCAGCAAAAGGCTAGAGAAAGTTTCAAAGAAAAACATTCTTCCAACCCATCTTTAAGCATTCACACTAAAAAATTTAGTACCCAAATAACCAAGCTTTTTTCTTCTTCTCTTCCTTTGTATAAGAAGCTTAGACAACTTTTTCTAAACATCAGAACTGCTTGGAAAAAAAATGTATTTTAAATTTTAATTTAGAGCCACTGAAAAGTTTTTAGTAGTTTTCCTCTTTTAGTACAGTTGTAGAAGTACAACCTAGTTCTTCACACCAGTTAGCTATATTAGTATATGGTATATATTAGCATATTGGTAGACCTGGTTTTAGATGTGAAGATAAAAGGTACCTAAACCAATGAATTGTGGATGTCATTCATTAACTGTGTTGGTACAAAGTCATACATAAACCCAACCTAATACTAGCATGATGTTGAAACTCTCTACTCTCAGTAAGGACCAACTTTTTCAGTATTGAGGGGAAAGAAAGAAAAAAAAAAAAAACCTAGAAAAAAATGTGTTACTGAGTAGTTTCCTGCACAGCAGCTACAGACTTTGAGTAACATTATCACAGTAACTTGTAAACACTGACCACAGGCTCACCATTTTCTCAGCATACCCTAGCCAGGCTGGAAAGTGAAAGTAGTTCAAATAATTTCTAGCTTCTTTCAATTAACAGGACTGAGATTATTCCTTACCCAGCATTACTACATAGAAATACTTCCCCACCTGCTATCTTTAGACACACCTGCTCTAGATATACTGATGGGCTTCCTAAAGAGCCAGTTTCCCTGTGTAACAGCTATACATGGAAGTTCTGGCTTCTCTAGGTGGCATCCCCAGGCATCCTTCTGCTTCAAATGCTAGAAAGAAATACAGCTGTTGAGAATACCAGTGTATGTACCAGTGTTGAGAATATCAGTGTTTACACACTGAAAGATAAACTGGAAAATAATCATGGAAAAGAAGAATCAAGAGCTGCAAAGGTGAAAAAACAGTACTAGTGGGAGCTGTGGGAAGATATAGAAGGCTACCAACAACCATGTTCTGTTATATTGTTTATAACCAATACTTTCTGTAGAGTGGGTGTGTTGCTGCCCTGCTTAAAGCAGGAACAAGATTATACCTGTGATTTTATCAAGATTACACCTGTTAGTTTATATCAGGAATCCCGATTTAAAGTGTTTCAAAGTTAGGTCAGATGCTTTTGTATATATATCCATGAATACAAAGCTGACCAGGCTCCAAGTTGGTTTTGTGTAGGCCACCTCTAAGCCAGAAGCCAGGTCAATGTCAGTGGGTTTATTAACTCTAAACCCAACCAGTTTTGGAAGAGGAGATCAGAATGCAGGTCTGTCTGCAAAAGTCATGTAGAAATACTGTGAGTCAGGAGGTCTTTGTTGTCTTCAGTAAAGGCTTCGAATCAAGTTCATAAGATGGCTCACTGTGTATTTGGTGACGCTTGCATTTTTGTTTTTTGTTTCGTTGTTGTGTTTGTAGCTTTTGTTCAGTGAAGGATGTCATTGCCTAAGAAGACCTAACATAAAACTTAGATTTCTAACTTTTTGATTGAATATCCAGTACACCAGAAATTTTCCTCTTTAACTAAAGGAGTATTCTCCTTGGTACTTAGCTAGAAAGTAATTTTTTAAACTAATGATTTCAAAAAGAAGGGAAAGAAGCCAGGCTGTACTTTATTTCTTTTATTAGAAATGTGAATGATAGTTACTAGTCATGAATGAAGTCTCCAGAATAAATAGTACCAGTAATTACCCTACGTATTTTTCCTTAAATACTACTGGCAGCTTTCCTGTAGCTGAATATGTACAATAACATTTAAATTCCTCATTCCATATCCACATAAAGAGATAATGCCTTCCCATGTAGGCTAAGAAATCCTGATTCAACTAGTGAGAATCCTGTTTCCTCTCAACTGTCTTTTAATTGTGTGCTTTCCAAAGGCACCTTTCAAGGTCACTAATCAAATCCACAGATTCTTCTTGAACTGCCTGCAAATAAAGTATTCTTAAGGATTCAGATTATATACACTACTTATCGTGAAAAGATGTAGAGGAGGAAAGCCATCACAAATCCTTGCAGGCCCATCTATTCAGTAGTCATTTATAACATGTTCCATGCCGTATCAGGTGCACTTTTGTAAATGATACAGTATTTTGAACACAATACTGTGTACATCTTGTGTGTGTATTTTGTCGCTCATTCATTAAAGAGTAAGATGGATGAGAGCAACTCCATAAGCTGCGCTCCTATCTACTCTTAGTGTTCTCATGTTGACAGATGAATGAGGCATAAAGGCTGTGAAGCGGAAGGGGCGCTCTTTAGTAATCCATTAACAAGCAAGGATTATGCTTTCCCCCAGCAAGTGAAGTGACAAGAGTGTACTTATTTTACTCACTGACAAGTGACAGAACTGACATCAGACATGTTTCCTTCTTCATGCTATTCCTACACCAATAAAGATTGAGTGGACTTGTTATATTAATTAAAAATCAGGTTCAATTCCTTTAGGTACCTGAAGCACATCTAATCATGTTTATCCACATCAAAACCTGACATCCATGATCATTCCTGATCACAGGAATACCAGCTTGTATGACATTCACTGCTAAATTCACATTAACAAAATTAGATTTTGTTGTCTAAAAAAAAAAAATTGAGTAGAAAGTGTTGAGTGTGTCAGTGCTAAGTTTCCTCCATTGTGAAAATCTAGCGAATAGATTGATCCTGTTTTACAACTTCTCTGTAAATGTGTCATTTAAAAAAGTAGGTGAGAAATGAAGATGGGAAGTCTTTGGATATGTATTGAAATAGAAAACATTATTTCATCTCAGTTTTGACACTATTACCCAGGTTATAGCTTGAGTATTTTCCAGTAACATTTTCACTAAGGGATCAAATAGAAATACTTACATCATAATGATGTCTGCAGTTCATGAAAACAAGAAAAGGGGCTGGTCAAGGGGTTAGGAAGGCAAAACAATGCAATATTTCTCCTTACATGTAACTAATGAATCAAAGCTGTTTCCCAAACACAAATGAGCAGTCTGTGTTTGGAGGAGGAAAGCAGACTTTTGATAAGTAAGTAGCTCTGGCAAAAGAGCTTTGAAGGAAAATGAAGATGAACCTGAGAGCAAACCTCCTCCTTTGCCCTCCCAGGTTTGAGCAGGCAACTTTTGCCTACATGTGAAGAGACTCCACAGTTATTTGTTTCCTAATAGACATCATAAATAGCTAGGACTGATAAGGACTACTAGGCTAGGCATTAATAGGCTCACCACACCCAGGGAGTCTTTTCTGGACAAGTAGTCATCAACCAGATGGGGAAGGGTTGGTCTCCATTGCTCCTTGGAGTGGGCTGACCCTTGATGTTGCTGAGCTGGCAACTTCTTATTCTTTGTTTTCTCTCTTAGGATTTTATACCTTTTCCTGTCAACATTTTTCCTCTTGAATCTTCGAACTGTTGCCTACCCCCATCTCAACAATCTCACCTCTGTCTGCAGTTTTACCGTTCTTATCTCACATGGCTCCAGGCTACGTGCTTTTCCTCAGCTTTCTCACAGCCCAGCAGTCTACTTAGGAGTATAAGCCAAGGTTATGCATCTCTGCTGAATCAGAGTTGGCCTTAGATCACGGGCATCTCAACCCCAGAAACAGAGTGACAAGGGCCAGATAACTACAGGGTTTTGTCCCCACTTAATTAGGAATACGAAATTTTCAGTTTGAGGCAAACAGGACACTGGGAAAAGTTAAGGGAAGAGGAAGAGAAATTCCCAGTGGATCTCAGCACAAGGGGTGGACTTTCATGTATCTTCCCCCTGCTCTCCTATGTTTGATTTCTGTCCCCATGCTAAACACAATGAGCAATGAAGTGGGAATGCAAAGAATTCATAGGGAGAAGAAGACCTGTCTAGCCCTGAAACTGAGCTCTTCTACATGGAGATAACATTGGTCCAGTAATCACAAAGTTCTCATGGCATGTTTAAACTAGACCAACACATGTCCCACATAGCCTTCTGTGGAGTTGTGAGGCCGAAAGAAAGGTCACCTTCCAGAGCCCATTTCTCTACCAACCCCAGAATTACCACTAATCTATCTCTAGTGTTTGCAAGAGATATACTGAGCAAAGGATTTGGTCCTGATCTTTTGAAGAGTAGTATTTGCCAGGTGCCCTCAGGTGCAAGTCTGTGATCTGCTGCTTCTTCCTTACAGCAAGGCCATTACATCACATGTTCTGAGTGACATTTTTACTCTTCAGTCCTGATCTAGAGAGCAGGTAAGGCAAAGCAAGAAAAAGATGCAATGTGCCCTGTGCTTCCTCTCACTTTTGAGACATACATTCTTGGTGCTGTTGGATTCACAAAAAAAGAAGTGCTAAAAGCTTAGGCTAATTTATCCTCATTGCCAGGAGTCTTTACACAGTGATCAACAGACAAACGCATACTGATATAATAACCCATTCTTATCTACAGAATTGTGTGTGTGTAGATGTGGTAGAGAGTCCCAACAGCAGTACCAGGTCACCCAGGAGCTCTCTGCCTTTGGGGAAATTTGAGAGTCAATGTAATTAGTTTTTGGACCATGGATTATACTGCTGCCACACTGCCACTTTAACATGTTTGACTAGGGGTTATTGAATTATTTTGTACTTTAATGTATAAGAAAATGATGTGCTCTCTCTTAAATTACCATTTCTAATTATTTTAAAAGATAACTTCTTGTTATTAATGTCTTCCATAGAATAAACTTAATAATAAATAAGATCTCTTCTATTTTTTCCCTTGTACTAATTGTTTTTTAGTTTGAAAAATAATAAAAAACCTCTTACTTATCCTCAGCAAGACAAATTTTTAATGATATTTGCATGCAAATGCACACACCTACCACATTATAAATTTGACCCCAGGAACTTAAATTCTTTCATTATTTATGTAAGTAAGCTTTTCTTTAGGTTCTAGAAAACGAATTACATTTTTAATTATATAATATCAATATTTTGTTTTTTCCATATGAATATACTGGAATTTCACCCAGTTATAAAATCTGCAACCTACAATTAATACAGGTATTAATTTCCAAAATGGAAGTTGGATGAGTTTTGGATTTTACACAAGATATAAAAGCTGATGTTCTGGACTAAGAAATCAGACTTCACTGCATTAATTATTTAGTTCAATGATTTGCATTTCACTATTAAAAATAGGTTCACTTCCTTCTCTCTTATCAGCTGTAGGTTTTCTGCTCAAATCTAGTGCCTCACATGACTAACAAAGAAAATAAAATGGAAAACTCAATAGGTATGTTAATGAAAGAGAACTTACCTTAATTACCTTCTACTTTTATGGAGCTATAGACACCACTACTATTCCTGTTTTCCATTTTATCAGGGTTAAAAACAGATGTCAGATTTCTTTGTTCGCTCAAAAGCTAGCATTGCACATTACCATCCAGATATGACCCAAAGGGCTTTGGTCACACTTCAGCTAATGAACCTGTTGAAACATGTTTGCTTCTGTCTTTTACATTTTACTGCTTTTCTTCTGTGTTTGCATTATTTTTAAATAACATGCCAAAGATAACTACTCTGAAAACAGACTGGTGAAATAAAACATAAATAAGAATAATAACCACAGGATTATGAGAGTGTATATGATGACTGAGACAGTATTTTTAAGCCATCCCAGAAAACGTCTTTTTTTTGTCTTTTTTTTTGTCTTTTTTTTTTTACCCAAAAGCTCTTATGACTGCTATTCACTCCCAGACAGAACCAGACACAAAATACAGCTTTCTGCCTTGGATGCTGAGACTCAGCCAAAGGCTTGGTTGTCTCATTGCCAAATAAGGTACCTTTAGTCAAAATGCAGATTCTTAAAATATGGACTCTGCTGATTCCTGTCCCTGTTGCTTGTAACTGTGCGAAGTTAGCTATGTTTTCACTACAGTTACCTATCTCAGGCTATGATCCTTATGGAACACAATGTCTTCGGTGGAAACAGCAGAATTAAGGAAAGAGGTATCAAATTTGTGACTCATGAACTGGGCTTTAAACACTCTGTCATGATACCAGGTGTCCCCCCATCACCTGTTGAGCCCATGGAGCCAGACACAGGTCTCCACTGAACATCTGAGAGAGACAGGGCTTAAGCCAACACTGGTAACCCCTCACTCTTAGCAATTCAAACTCCACCCTGTCATGATGGCAGTTAAAATCATGTGAAACCCTAGAACTGATCTGGAAAGAAAGGGTCCTTAATATCCTTTAGAACAAATATCTTTTACTCTGCAAAGTTTTTACTGACAGGGAAAGACAATCAAATGGACTTTCTGGCAGAAACACAGTCTCCAAGACCAATCTCCATAGTTTAGTTTGAGTTTTGCATTACTACAAGATGCATCATTTTGTGTTGAGTACTACATCTGGAGTTTAGCAGATTTTAACTCAGAATGTTTTGAATATTACCCTCTCTATATAGATTAATTTGGATAAAACTTAATATAAAGACAGGTCATCAAGCCTATCTGAGATATGGTATTAGATTGTGGTTCACTCAGCCAGTGCAGAAAAGAAAGTGAGGCAAGTCTAATTCTCTATGTGTTTGTGGAGGAAAAAGCCAGGGTCATGGGGTTTTTTAAGTTTTTGAGGTCAGTGAGACACGATAGTCATGTATGGAACAACAGTGCCTGAGGCCTAAAGATCTCCCAGTCAAATAATATTTGCATTAATCGCTTTGCTGGCTTTTAATTTTTCTTGGTCTGAAAATACATGCAGGTATAAAAATGTAAATGTGGAGATTCCTGACAAACACAATACTACACAATGCCAATCAAAAAGGAAATTAAATTGTACGTGAAGTAGAAGAAAATTCCTTGTGACATTACACTGGAGGGAATGATAAGAGAACTATAATTACATTATAGAAAGAGATGTAAGTTTTCTGTTTTAAATGTGATGAGAATAAGACATTAAAACCTCACAGATGGATGACAGATGACAGAAAATAAAATTAGGTGTACTCTAATCTAACATAATGTTAGGTTGCTGTTATTGTACTCTGACTGGAGTATTACATACAAAAAAAGCTGAAGTGATCAAAATGGAAATGGCAGTAAATTATGACTTACATGAACCACTGATTCATTCTGTGTCCTTGGGCAGATTGTTTAAGGACTAGTTTTCAAAAGGTCAGATGTGCAACTAGGCATGTGAATGTGTACTCCTGTTTGCATGCATAATACATAATAGAGGGCAAATTGACATAGGAAAATGGCTGGTTATTCACCTGAATTCAGTGTGAGTTCACTTGAATCAAAACTGAGTAAAAACTCAGGATGTGGCTCCCTACATAGATTGCAGAAGAATCCAATCATGTGGACAGACCGTGATATTAAATATCCATTGTACACTTTCATTTGAAATGTTTACATTTTTTTTGCATAGCATCCCTCCCCAGCTACCCTGCAGTTCCTCCTTCTGTTAAAAGTAGCTGAGTATCTGATTATTCTCTTACTAGTTTTTCATGTGATCCAAGTTTGTTTTCTGTTCAGAGAGAGAAAGAAATGTCTAGATACCTGGAGTAATACCTGTGTTCAGTAGAACTTGGTAACAAAATAAATAAAGTTGATGACATCATCACTACAGAAACAAAAAAAAGTTTGATGATACAAGAGGGCTTGTTCTGTCTTTTAAAAGCCTAAGTAGAAAGTACTATATGCGCTGTGTCTGTAGCTTCAGTTGTGCCAGGTCATACTCTTAAAAAGGCATTTAACTCTACTACAGGACTTTGAATCACAGTAACAGCAGAAATATCTTATCATACACAGGACAAGTGAAGCTGACTATATGCAAAGTACAGTAAAGTTGCTGCAGCTAAGAATATGGAAACAAGAGAAGAAAAAATTCTTGTCATTGGTTTTAAGTGAATGATGTCCACAAATCACACTAGATGAACTGAGCCATACTGTCTTCTAATAGTTACAAAGTTATTACTGACCCAAATCGTAACTGAGAAGGGTTAGTGTAACCCCCACAGTGTCCAGTTACTTCAAAATTATCTTTCCCAGCTAGATTTTGAAGTTCACACTTAGAAATTCTCTACTTTTGCAGAACATATGTGCAGATTTCATTTTCCATACTGTTAAGTTTATGTTTAAATACTGTAGCCTATTTTCTTTAACCAGCTCTATCTCTGGGAACAAGTTTTCATTAACTGTTAATTCTAAACCCATGAGCACCCTTCTCTTGAGTGTTTTCTGGAGATTTCAGTTTTAAATGCTTTTAAAGTCATGCTATGACTTTATGACTTTATGACAGTGCTAATTTGAGGATGGATAGTTGGCAAGGTATATCAGCTCCTGGTTTTGATGTACCAGAATGTGATTCTGAGCACTAAAACTGTTCTGAGAACACTGGAATTGAGTCTCACATGCTAATTCTGGTCTGGGGGTACATGAACCTGGGTTTGGCCACATATTTAGTGAGTTAATATAGCCTTCCACCTAAGCTAATAAGGTTTGTTTTTTACTGTGATTAAAATACCTAACTGAGAAACAGAGAATCCATATTAAGGTCCAGACTGTGACAGATGGCTTTTGAAGAAAATGAATTGAAAGGTGAAAGGCAAATACTTCTTAAAGATTTATTGTGAAACTCAACCCAGGGATGATCGTTAGAGGTTTTTCCTCATTGCTCAACTTGCCTGAACCACCGACTCCCAAATACAAATTGGGTATATATGAGAAAGTTCGGTGGCAGCAGAAGTAGAAAACATAAGCAAAGTCATGAATTTAAAAGTTCACATTTGATGTAAAGAGTGATAGGGTCCTATGGAGGCTTACTGTTAGATATGAGTATGCACAGTTCCTCCTAGCCTCTTTGCTGAGGTGAGTACAATGGTTTTGGATTGGTGAGTAGAAAATCATTTGTTGCAATCATTAATACAGTTGTGATATCTTGATGGGGTTGATAGGTAGAATTTATGTTAAGGCTGGGAACATCTCAGCCTTTTTACACAAATGCATAAAAATTGATGGCATTTTATATGTAGTACCATCTGCTTTTTATAGGTTTTGTCTTCTCTGGATGTTTTCATTTTAATTTATTCTCCCTGGGGAGTTCATTTCTTTAATGTTGAACTTGTTAATAGAACAAAAAATATATTGCTGTATATATGAGACAGATAAATTATACAGTCAATCGCATAAAATTACTGTGTGAGTAGATTTCATTTCTCTTGAGAAGGTAAATAAAAATATTTTAAAAGAACAGCTGAAATGGTCTGATTTTCAGAAGCACGTAACACCCCAAATCCCACTATCTACCAAAGAAATTTTGGGTAACTCCAAGAATCAGTTCCCTCATTGTTACTTTGTGCGGAGATTATTGACCTAATTGACATTATTCACCTTCTCTTTCAGCTCAGAGTACACAGCTCACCTCACAATCAATTTATGTCTCATATTTCTGCCCACAGCAGCAGGCGTTATTGCCTGATGGGAACCACTGTAATCAAACTACACGAATGTCCTCCAAACCTTGAACCCATGCCCAGGCTGTGAGTGTGGTGCCTCCGCTAATTAACTATTCTAAATTTAGCTGTCAACATTAATTAGGAGGTCTATTGTCTCCAAAGAGATGACCTGATGAAAGGAGACAGGAAAAGCATCCAGGACCAGGAAGGCGTGAAGCACCAGCTTTCAGTTTTGTGTGAGATTCAACTTCATATTGGTGGAAGTTAAGGATGCCCAGTCCCTGGTGCGATGGGGTGCAGCAGTGCCTTTCTACTTCTATAGTGCTTAAATCCTGACTTCTGTCAAGTCTCTTTCTATTGTCTCATGCTGTAAACAGACAGGAGGGGAAATAGAGGGGAAGAATGTGTACTGTCATCTCCGCATTTTCTACTGACCGACCAGAGAATGTGGCTGCACAAAGTGTGCGTTCACGCTGGGATCCAAGAGAACCACTATGCTCATTAAATCTAAACTAACTTGAGCACCATAGCATGGGCAGCATACAGGCCACAGTGGGATGCAAACAATGCCCAAGATCCTATGCTGTCATCACATGCTGCTCTCTGTTTTGCTCTAGGACAATGTACCTTTACCACATTCATTAAAAAAGAGTGGTAACATTATATACTGTTCAACAGGAAACTATTTTTATTCAGGATATTTAAAATATAACATAAGAATATTTTGTACATGGTTACTGTTAGTGAGATACACTGAAACAGTTACTCTGGAACACAAGAGTTACACCAAAATTTATAAGAGGTACAAGATAATTTTGCAGTGTCTCAAAATTATAAAATGATTGATAATGAAGATCTCACACTGAAACATGTCTCAACTGATTGAATAGTTGTTTATCTATCTAAATGTGGGCTTTCTGGATAGAATTATTAGGTGTTTTCTATATAGCAGGAATTAAACAAACAAACAAACAAATAAACAAAAAAATGCTGTCAAATTCTGTTTCTCAACTGTGTAAAATAACTTTACCATGAAGCCATGTCATAATTAGGCTCATACTAGTAGGTGAAATATAATCTTAACTAAATCATTTGTGGCAGTCAAAACAATAGAAGACAGTCTAAAAATTGTGAAGAGAGAATTGAAATAGTATGAAATTAAATTTAACATAAATAAGCATAAAATATTACATATACCGAGAAATTAACTTTGACACATCGGTATATATAAGGATAATACATAATCTCTCCCCTTCCAAGAGGATGCTCTAAGTGAGAGCTCATTGTGAATGATTTTTAAATGCATACAAGACAGATATCAATATAAAGAACTCACAGCCTAAGCAGCTATTATGCTCACAAATAAGCTTTGTCAAGGCAACCTCTTTTTGAACTCCATCCCCTCATTCACTTGCTGAAGCTCCTTCCTTTCATCTCTCTTGCAACCTCTGCATCAAGGAGTTCCAGCTGCAGAAGCTAGTAAAGCTTGGGCACATTTTTCTCTGTCATAGGAAGCTCCTCTTCTCCTGCTGTTCCTACAGAGGAGCTTACAAACATTTGAGACAAAGGAGCATGGTAGAAAATCATTCATGCATTTACTGGTTCAGTATGCAAGGTCAGGTGTCTAGTATGATCTTCTCCAAATTCCCCTGCATGTACCATGCAGCGAGAGTTTTCTGGTAGTCAGTAGTTTTCATCAGCTACTTCATAGTAATTGCTCCTATATATGATCTTACCTGGGGTAACTGCAAGGTCATTTGAACTGACCCATATACTCATATCTACTGTATAAAACACACAAATTTTAGAATATTTTTCTAACTGCCACAATTTAGATTCAGACTGTGTTGGAGTCCAAAAAATGCAATGCATTTTTTCATGCATAAGAATTTCTTTTCACTGACACATTCACAGAATGGATTCTCACAGAAACAATTCTTTCCAGTGTATCTACAAAGGCTCTTCTCTATTCTTCAGCTCTTTACAAAACATGCAAATATTATCATCTCTTCATTCTTAAAAAAAAAATAGAAACAGCATAGTTTTGGCTTAAAACTGTATTTCTCATGCTTTTGCAGGGAATTTCCTTCCTTGTTCATCACTGAAGTCCCTTCACTGAAGTGCACCAGAAATGCAGTTGTCACTCTCTTGAGTTCATAGACAAAAAGAAGAACAATTAAACTGTAATTATTTGCTCACCTTGTTGCTGAGAGTGATTCTCCTTCTGTGGGGCAATGGCTATTAAAACAAGGGTTTCTTGTATTCTGACAGTCTCCCAGAGACCGGGTGGAAACAGTGAAATGAAAAAATAATATAGTGACCCATGCCACACCTGAACAACTTCCTCCTCATCTAGAATTTACACATTACACATTAATTCCTGTGATATATCTTTATTACTCTAACTTACTTACAGCACACTTCATATAATTTTGACTTTTAGTGCAGATTTGTACTATTTTATTATCTGCTCATCGAGCCTGCATTGAGGTTTGACAGCTGAGCACTCAAGAAGTTCTAAAATAACAGTACAAATAACAAGAACAAGAGAAAGGAAACTATTGAAACTGCACATAAGTACTACTTACAATAGAAAGAGCTTGGAACGTAGGGGAAAACCAACCAAAATAATGTGCATTTGTTGTGGATTTTTGGTTTCATGCAAAGATAGGAACTGAATTTTATTGTTTCCTTGAAGGGCACTTTAACAGCCAATATGATATTTAACTTCCAGAATGAGACTTGAATGTGATACTTATTTTATTTTTACTCTCTGCAGACAAAACATCAATCATTCTGTCCATGTTTGAGAGGAGATGAAAGAGCAAACAATAGAGCAGAAGGATACTGAGACTAAAATCTTTCAGATGTTTGTGAATATACAAGTCTGTAAATATTGATGATTCTTAGCAATAAAAAGAAACATTCGTATCAGTTTGACTCCAAGGAGCAGGGAAATTAAACCAGAATTCACAAGCCATCCAGCATTAATTGAATAATGAGATCGATTAGCAATTTCACTAAATTATTACGTAAGTCTCAGACATACAACCACACTATCTCATACCTTCCTTCTTGTAGGCAGTGAAGCTTGCCAGGGTAATCAAGCCCACAGTACCAGCAGAGACAGAAATGACCATTCTTAACATTTAAGAAACCACAGAAATTAATTTCAAGTGTAGGAAGTTCTTGAAACAAATGAGTTTCTTCCAGTAAAAGTTCATGGTTTGCCTTACAAGTCCTAGAGTTACTAAAACAATAGATTGGTAGCTTTGATGTGCTCCCTGCGTGACTGTATTAGTCCAAATAATAACATCTTCACTCATTCAAAGTTTCTTTAAGCAAGGCTGGAGCTTTTGCCTAGGTAGGTTTTATGGATATGGATTTTGAATTTGGATTTATATCACCTCTGTGGTGCACCACTGCTAAGGTAAAGCACCTGCTGTCCTGAGATATGTATGTCTTTCAAAGTATGCCAGTTCACCTCCCAGTTACATGAGTACATTTTGCTGAGAGGTCGGTAGGAGGTACAGGGCTGCCAGCACTGTAGGGCTCTCACTTTGGCTGGAGGCTTTCAGTTCTCCCCACAAGCAAAGTGGTCCAATCTGTACTGCCTGCCTGTCTTTTTCTTCTTCCTGTGAAGGATAATCAGGCAGAATTTTTTTCATAGAAAAGTATCTCTTTTCTCACTACCTGGAATGGACCAAGCTTTCCCTGCAGCTTGTCCTTTTCCTCAGGCAATGAGGTCTTCTGCCCTGTACTTGGAGTTGCAGATTTTATGCTTTCTTTTTGCCAGTAAGGGACAAAATGAGAAGAGAATATTTTGCTTGCTTGGACTCAGGAAGCCAGTTGGTAACACACAGAGAAAGCGAAACAAATCTGAAATCTATGTTTAAAGAGAGGTTAAAAAGCTCAGGTAAGATGGGAATAGCATCAGCAAAATCTTTGTGATGGTTTCAGATCGCGATGTCCTAATTCATGCCAAAACATGGCAGGAGGTTTTAAACAGTGAAGGAGATTTCAGGGAGTACAGGGTAAAGTGCACGTTATAGAGGAACAAGAGGCTTTTGAGGGAATTTGGAGTTAAATCACAAGGAAGAGTTTCTATGCATACGCAGAAGGTTTAGCCTGGTCAGCAGATACTCTGCTAAGGTCTTGTCTAGGCTGGAGTTGGGCTATGGCTGCAGCTTGTAACCAATATAATTCTCCTGTGCAAACAGTGGTCTCTGCAGTTTATAACCTGGGTTGCTCTGGGTTATTGTCAAATCAGAGCCAATTCCCAACCTAGGAAAGGATCAGCTTTGTGCAAATTATAAAGTATATGCTTTTGTCCAAAGCTGTTGCTAGATGGGCAATGATAACTAAGCGCTGAGAGCAGAATTAGCCTCCAGAAACAGAATTAATCAAATGTCTCTGCAAATAAATTTGCTGAACTTCTACAATTGTAGGCAATACAGCAAAAGCTCTTTGAATTTACATGAAAACTACACTAATTCTTTAAACTAGTCAAATTTAATTGCATATTGTACTTTATCATGCAAATAACTCTGTTTTCTTAATATGTACTGGGGGAGAGAAGGAGAAAATTACTTCAGAACTTCCAGTTAAGCATAACAGATGAAAATCAATGACATCTTGGAAATAATTTCAGTGCAGATAAGACTGGGAACTTAATGTGTTCAGTAACTCTTAACTTTCCAAAATAAGGCATGAGAAGTGCAACCCACATGACACATCCCAGGAATCAGTAAGAAATCTATTGACAGAAAAATATTCTCATTGAAGTTCTTGTTATTGATTTCCATGTTTCATTAAATGCATTAAAATTCTGCTGGCAGTGAGTGTTTCACTATTGCAGTGATTGGCACTCTATAAATGTGACAGAAAAACACAGATTTGGAGTCACCCCACATCTGCACTTGCGTAACACGATGAACCTGGCCCTGCATCTCATCTGCACCAAGTGAAATTTGATAGCAGTGGCACAGCTAAGAGCTAGTAGTAGCAGCTCAATACATGTGTTCAGTCTGCCCATGTATCAGTGTGCAGCTCTGCTTTTTAATTTTTAGCTCCCACATATGCTGGACAGAAAGAATTTGTCATTGATGCATTCATTGGAGAGGAAAAATACTAGAATTATGACCTCTTTTGATTCAATTCACTAACAGTATTGATTTTCTAATGGAATCTGAAGTGAGTTTCAGTTGATTGACATCAAGGGGGAACAAAAGTTTTCAGTGCTGCAGAAGGAAACAAAGAAAATCGTAACCTGATTCTGAAAGAGGTATTGATATATTATACCAGAGATGAAAGCTCTGGGGTACACATTTTAAAAGTATTATTTATTCAGATTTCTGAGGAAATCACCATTTTTTTTTTCCTATATTTGTGGAACACCCTTTCTCACTTAGTGCTTCCTATCTTGAGGAGAGCAGCAGACCCCCAGCTATTTAGAAAGTGCTCTGCTGACAGCAGCAGAATGAATTTCCCTCAATTTCCTTATCTGGAAACATAATTATTTACTTTTATTTGTGTCCAATATATAAATTACTTCATGTGATAATTATCATAATAAGTAAAATTTACTATTTTTTATATATCCTGGAAAGGATTTGTGGAAAGGGGGAGAAATTTTATTAAATTTTAGTAGCCTTAATGTGCAATTATCATCTCACAATCAATTTTTCTGTTCTTTTTATTAATTGTAGATCTTAAAACTGGCTTAAATAGAAATCTTCTCTCATTTTTCATAACAATTCACAAAAAAAGGAGGTTTCTTTATTCTTTCTGTTTCCATTTCTTGGAAACATTTTCTTAATTCAAAAGATATTGTGCTTACAAAACCAGTTTCAGAAAAAAAATCAAGAAATACAAGAAACTATGTGTCAAAAATAATCTTTAAAGTAAAAAGAAAATATTTTCTCCTCCAGTCTTTAAAGAATCTACCCAAAAGCAATGAATTGAGGACTACCACACAAACGTTCATCAGAAAGTAATTTTTATGAGAAATTAACTGGTCTAATGAGGTATTTTCAGTGAAAATGGTTTCAGTAACAATGTTGTATTAGCGCTGGTCAGTGCAGAACCACCAAGTGAGCTGCAGACCTGTGACTATACGCAGCAGAAAGAGAATTATGTACATTAATGACCTGCACACTGAGCAGGCAAATATATCAAGTGCTGACTTCAGCTTCTGAATAACACCTTTCAGGACTCTCATTTTGGGCAACAGCAAACTATCTGAATTAAAATACATATTGCAAATGTCGGCCACGGCCTGTTCCCTGAAGTTCTCTTCCCTTCTCACAAGAAGCCTTCAGAGCTAAAAGACTCTTCCTCCCGATTCAGAACTGGAAAGGGCTCTGGGGAGTTGGGTGGCTGCTGCATGCATGTTTGTGCAGTGCAGATATAGCTGTAATTACAGGCATCCATCAGTAATGAGTTTCAGTGCTTCGATTTAAAGAATTTGTGCTAAAAAGGGACACAATGAAATTATTGTATGACAAAAAGGAGACAAAGGGAAAGCGTGAAGAGTAGGATTCATCTTTCCTGACTTCCACCATTTAAAGTTACCTAAGCTATTTGTCCAATATTTACATCTTAGTCTAAGTTATTTGTCTAGCATCCCTTTACAGTTAATGAAGAGACAGAGACATCTCCAGAGGATATTCATCCTATCTCTCTTCCTATCAAGCGTCTCGGGATGGGATGACTCATGCTGGACATGCCTTTCTCTCACGACTACATGAAGGAGGAGTCTTGATAACCAGCTCCAACTGGGAATGTAATGCCTCACAGCTGATGTTAAGTGAACCCCTTGTTAGGTTTATCACAATAACTGTTACTAAAATACTATCCTCTAGCTTACATCTAAATTATTAACAGAAGTAGAGCTAGATCCTCGAGGAAAACACAAGTCTCAGACTAAACAAATCAAACCTTTTTCTAGGCTTATAATTTACTTACGGATTTGTGGATCCACATATCTGACTATTTGTCAGTCTTCTCTATTCTGTGTAACGAAAAAGCCTTCAAGCAGCAGTGCCTGGATATACTACCTTCATGTACCTCAGTGTCTGCACACTAAAACAACATAATTGAGTCATCAGAATCTGTGATTCTGGCTACTCACGTACCAATTTTTACATTGCCTTGAAAACAGCATGGGAATTTTTAAAGGGCTCTAACACATAACAAGCTTGGCTGCACTTGATTGTCTCCAAGAATAGTTAAAAAATATGTTTTATTTACTGGCAAAACTAATCTAAGGCATTTTCACCCTCACTTGGTCTGGCTAACCATTCCTATTCTTGTGCAGGTTTTGCTGCCTCCTTTAGATGATGATGCCATTGTTTGTGCTGCGTCAATGAGAAATAGAGTTTTTTCTATTTTTCAGTGATCACAGATACGGTGCTACATTCAGGTGGCTGCACTGGCATAATTGAGGGAACAGAGTGGATTGGGAGCAGTGTTCAGAAATCAGGGAGCAAAAGGAGAATGTTTTCATTGGCTTTGTTGCTGGCATAACATTAATAATACCATATGTATTGAGATGCAGGTATGAACCTTATGATCCATTACCGTGCGCAACAGACCTTTCTAGGTGGGAAGGGACCTTTTATTTAAGGTGCCATCAGTCAGCTCCAGCTATAATTACTGTATGGTTCCTAGAGATGGTATATCTAGTTTTAGGGTACCTACACACACAAGACTAAGCACAGTCACCTGAGTGAAAGTGATGAAGTCACCACCTTCCACTTAAAATGAGTTAAATGGTTTTGAAAGATAGCTTTAACCCAGAGATTTGCAGTGGGAAAGTACCTTTTATCCAAATAGATCTCATTTCATGCCGTATCAGGCATCACCCATCTTTATGCAACTAGCTGACATAAACACCATGAAGTGTTATGGTTGATTTGACAGAAATACAATCCGAGACCCACACTTGATCTGAATCCAGTCTGTCTTGCCAGGAGACCTGAGAGTGTTAACAAATCAAGGCCTTCAGCACTGCTGTTTGACCTCAGTGTGTTCTCAGAAGAATGAAGGATGAACTCCCAATTGACTCTACACAGAGCCAAGTTAGCCACCCCTTCCTGACCCCCGCCAGGCCAGCTGCAGCTAAGCTCACTTCGCTGGAAACCTCTGTCCTTGCTGGCTGTAGACCCATTAATTTGTCTGACTGATCAGCTGGATAACAGCCACAGCAGAAACTAAAATGAGCCTGACTTTTACATAGTGAAGATCCCCACGAGGTTACAAGTTGTTGTTTTTTAACAGCCATAAGCCTTATTTAACCTTCTGGCTTTTTGGTGATGCTCCTTCTGCTGCAAAGCCTTAGACTAGCTCTCCCCAGCAAGCACCAGGGATCATTTTGGAAGCTGAGGTATTTCTTAAAGGGGAGAAATATGAGGAAGGAGAGAACTTCCATCATAACACCCATCTGTACTTCCTTAGTGCCTGGTATCCAGAAGTCTCATTACGCTGGCAAGGCTCTGCAGTGCGCAATATATTCTGGCTGCTCTCGCTTTTGTCCTTGACATGCCTCTTATATGTTGTGGGCCAGAGGGACTGATGAAGAGATAGCAATGCAAGTTTTATGCCAGCTGCGGGTTTCTCCATTCTAGAGCAATCCTCTGCTGCACATTAAAGGCTGCTTCAAGGTCCCTTTATGTTCCTCAGGTGGGTGGACCTCGGCACAGGCTTGAATCTGGCCCTCAGAGAGCTTTGCATGATTTAAGTTCTGTGATTTGTGTCGGCTTTAACGGATGTTGTTTGGCTAAAATCCTGTGAGCAGTTTGAAAGTTCAGTCTGAATTTTGCTTTCATCTCCCTGTTTGGACGTGACTCTGTTCAAAGTCTTACAAATCTTATTTCCCTCTCACTCACTGATACTCGTTTAAGTCCAGTGATTTAACACTGAAGCCTAGACCACAGTGATGAAACTAAGGAGAGAAAGAAGAAGATGTTACTGGCTGTGGTACCTTGTATATTAAATAATTGTACAACAAACTACGTCAGAACCATTTTAGGTGTTGTTGCTGCCAAATATGAAAATTATTAACAACATCAAGCAGTACATAAGGGATCTGTTCTTTTAATTAGAAATAGTCTGACACTTGAATTTAATAAAAATCATTCCATAAATCTCTTTATTTGCAGTTATTAATGATCCTTTCCTATCTCACTCATTCAATGTGCAGTCTGCATTGCACCTAAGGAAAATATAAAAGGCTGTTATCCATCAGCAAAAGGAATGTGTTTCTTTGCAGCACAGTGCCATGAAAAGAGTGAATATAAATTTACAGTGGTAGAGGAAGTTCTAGTATTTTCATATTATTTCAGTTATGCTGTAATTTCTCTTTTTGTTTTTAACTATGACTGCAGTATATTGCATCAGAAAGGTATTTGCTGCTTCCTAAAGCAGCTGGACACATCTTATAAAGAACTTTCTGGCTGAAGGAGCTAATCCTGAAAAATCCTTTTTACACAGCATTTTTCCCAGTGTGAGACACTAAACTACTTATTAGAGCAAGGCATTTCTGGAAGAAGTCCTAAGGGATAGACTAGACAAAATAGTGATGTAGAGATTATGAGGACCTTGAATATACTCAAAAGAGCCAGAATGTAAAAACAGATCTTGATCATGATCTTGACGTTGAGGGTTTGGATGTGGGAACAGCTGAAAGAAGTTATCACTAAAGTGCCTGCAGTAAAGAGAAAAGTGCCTAGAAAAAAACATAGAAGGGTTAAAAATATAAAAGGGTAAAAATAGATTCTTCTAAAGAGAAGTATAGAATAAGCTGTGTTTTCACAGCCTAAATTTCAATATCCCTTCCTACATTGTGCATGCAGTCATTTCAGGTACCATTAATTGCTGGGGTGATTTTGTCCCATAATAATCTTGAAGTTTAAGTCGTTTGGACAGTGAAGTACTCAAATACTGACAAAAATCAAGTACTTTACCATCATCAGCACTTTCCTGGTGGACACAAACAGCTGAAGTTACACCCAGGCAGATTTGGCTTCTTTTATTACAGAAAAAAAAAAAAAGTCTTTTTGTGTTTTGTTTGTTAATGGAAAATCAACCCGTATAAAATGTAGAATGAGATGCCAGCTTCATCTAGAATGGGATCCAGAAAAAGTACCAGAAGACAGGAGAATTAGACCCTATGTCCCTAACACAGCCAGGCCAGCTCACTTCATTTTCTATGCCTTCCTTTCTCCATTTTTAAGTGGAGTTCTGTAAGAATGGTTAAATGGTTAAAAGGGACACAATATAGAGGTAGGAGGGGGATTGTCAGTTGTATTATTAGTATTTTGTATGTGGTTCTTGAAGAATTAATTGCCAACTATCAGCTGTGGTTTTGGTAAGATGTCCATATAATGAATTCTGAAGTTATTTGTATAGTGAATTCTTATGTGCCACATACAGTCTTGAAGACATTGTTATGTTCCCCTTCTGAACAACCCTGAATGCTTGAAGTACAAATAAAGATTTGTACTTCATCACTTCTAGTCTGCCAGTAGAGGCTTTGTTTACATAAGAAGAGGGCTGGAGAAATAAATCCAACTCCAAAAATAAGAGAATAGAAGGACTTGTAAGCTGTTCTAGCCATATGTAATAGAGTTGTAAGAAAACAAAGCATTATCAAAAGTAAATGCTTAGTGAATAAAGTAATAATGAAAAATGAAGTTGGAAGATAAAGATAGAAACGTTTAGGAGACACTTTTTTGAGGAGTTTTAGTTTCAGAAAACTAAGGAGAAGGGTAAGCCACCATATTGGGGAGAGGAAAGAGGAATACATTGCAACTGTCTGATAACTAGTGCTCTAAAGCAACTAAAGAAGAAATGCATCACAAAATATAGTCTAGAACTGCTTTTGATCATTGTTTTGCATTTGTGAGGTTTCTTCCTACTTTATTTGTGTTGGGGTTTTTTGTTTGGTTTGGTTTTGGTTTTAGAGGGGACAGACTTCTAGGACTACATAACTAAAGCCTTAACTTTTGTCTTTGGTCAAAGGAACTGGTTTTACCTGTTATGCATAAGCATTTCTGTTGAGCAAAGCTGTATAATATCTAATGTTGTTTTTCTAAAAATGAAATATCAAGAGACAGCAGGGTTTACATGCCACTCTTTCAGAAGCTGCCATCTGGGATGAATATCAACATCTTCAGGAAAAAATGTATCCCCCACATAGTTGTGAGGGGCAGTATGAAGGTTTGTATTGCCAGTATTGAATACCTTAGGGAAGATTTTGCTTGTTGGTCTGAACCATCCCCCTTCTGGGAAACATACGGCTTTGAATGACAGTTCATTATAATAGATTAAAAGTCCATCTGTCCTGTCTATGACAGTGGCCAGTAGTAACAGGCAGTGTAAGAGCCAAAAAAGTGCCATGACACACCGAGGTTCTGGTGACCTGTAAGTAAGGGGCTTCTGAGTTGGATGTGGTATCTTTGTTCTGAATAGCTGTTGATGGATGTTTCTTCCATGAATTTGTCAAGTCCGCTCCATGTTACCACGTCTTGGGGCAGGGTCTGAATACAGGGTTCAAATAGAAGCCGTGTGGGGTAAAAAATGCCTCCTGTTGATTATTTTGAACATCTAATCTCTCAATTTCACTTGATTCTGCCATTTTTTTGAGAGAACAAGAAACAATGAGCAACTGCGCCTTCTCACCCTACCCATGTCATCTGTAATGCTGTGGATTTCTATCACAGCTCTCTGATTAGGTTCATTGCCCATAAAGAAATACTCCAAACCTTTGACCTTCTTTCTCCTCTGAAATGTTCTAGTACCTCTAAGTCCTGTTTGAGATGAAGAGGACCAGTTCTACACCATATTTCAAGATGTATTTACAGCATGGTTAATGGCATAAGAATTTTTATTCTGCTTTGTTTTCTATTTCTTTCCCAGTAATTGCTAGAATACCCATTGGGGTTTTTTGTCCATTATTGCAAATTATCCTGATGTTTAAAAAGATCTATTATTATTACCAAAAGTTCTCTTTCCTGAATGGAAACAGGTAGTTTAGAACCCATTATCATGGATTGGTTTTCCCCTTGTGCATCACTTCACATTTATTGTGTAGAATTTCATCTGTCATCCCATTGGCTGCTTGGTATGTGACATTTCTCCCCAGCTCTTTGCAATCAGCTTCCATGTTTATTATCTTGAAAAATTTGGCATAATCATTAGCCTCCTCATTCTCTACCCTTTTTCATTTCTGTATACTCTGAGTATAACAGACACAGTGAAGATCCCTGTGATCTATTGCTTCCCTCCACTGTAAAGCCCAACCATTTATTACTCCTCTTTGTCTTACCTGTTAACCTCTTGCTAATGTAGAGTGTGACTTACCTCTCTCCCACAGGCAGCTTAATTTCTTTAACAGCTCATGATGCTGGCTGCCCCAGGATTTATCACAGAGTAAAGGAGGATGATACTTATCTACTTTATAAATTGCTTTCACATCTACAGATGAGAAATGCTAGATATTAATATTTGCTAGAAAATCTGTATTGCTTTGCCTTAGATAAAAGATATCATGATTCTATGAAACTAGAGAAGCAGGAGTTTGAGGATTGCATGGTATCACCAGAAGAAAGCTGGCTGTTATACAAAAATCAGTGTCATACCCATCTGAGCCCGAGGCTTTTTGAGTTTTCACAGAGTTATTGCTCAACTAATTTCTATGTGTGTAAAATGGGCTTCCAACAGTGACTGTGTCAGGGTTAAATAAATGTAGGTCTGGTAGCTTATCAAAAAAGGTGCCAAAGAAAGACGAATCTATGCTAGGCTGTGAGTACAGGTCTTGACAGATTTGTGTGTGAAGTGCCCAGAATCTTCAGTGTTTCAGTCATCTGACTTTTCACTGGGAGATTTGATGTCTGCTGCTTTTTCATTTTGTTAGGAAGTGACCCACCAGCAGCCCAGAGGAAGAACAGCCAAAAAAATAGTGAAACAGTACATCTGTGATGCAGGGGAAAAAAATGTTTTGACATGTAAATTTATCTCTGGTTTATTCCCAAAAAATTTTGAGCACTGCCTTCTCGAAGTTTTCCCATATTGTTGTCTTTAATAATGGTCACACACCTTTTCCCAAAGTAAATTTTTTAGCTATCTAGCATAACACTGTAATAAAAATGAGAAGTGGGTCAAAATGTCACTATTAGAATTTTTGTCTAACCCCATAATAAAGATTTTGGCTTGATGAAATTAGGATAAGTACCAGCTGCTCCTGATGTCAGCTGGTGTCATCCCACTGATCTTAAGAGAAGTCTTTTCAGGACCCTGATGAGCAGAAATATATTTTATAATTTATCTCCTAAATATTGCACAAATGACAAAGAGTCAGAACAGAGTGACAGAGTAAACAAAAGATAATCTGACTGCAGTAGCTGGCAGGACTGTAATCAAATGTGAGTAATCACTGAGTAGTGTATAGGAGATTTGGGAAAATAAGTTTTTGCAGTTCTTTTAATTTTATTTCATTATGCTAAATATACTCAGGGAAATTGTTTAAAATGTGAATTCTATTTGGACAATTCCCTTGCGAGGAGAAGCAACATATCCATTATGAATGAGTAAAAATTTTTAATACCTTGCTGTTAAATTCTAAACCATTCAAATCACTGTTGCAGCTTTTGAGAATCCTTGGGTATGGTTCTTTTTGGTGTTATGCATAGCTAAGGGCAAGGAAACCTCATCGCTGTCACACTGGCTATCTGCAGAACCCTCTCAAAAACTCCCACCCTTTGCTTTTGTGCCATGGTCTCAGCAAACAAGGGGTATAAAAAACGCTGGCCTGGACCATATATCAGGTTGAAAATGAAGCCTCTGAGTGCAAAGAAACCAAAAACTATGAACAGTTTTTGAAACAAAACTCAAAAGACCTTCAACAATAGAGAAAGTGAGAAAGAAATTGATGTTCAAAGCCATAAGGTAACAGGGCCAATGTGGGCAGTTCCTGGCTGCCATGATGGATCTCCCTCTGAAACATATGGACACCGAAGCCAGGCACAGAGAGGCCAGTGTTAACATCCAAGTCCAGCTCCAACTTTGTTTACATTCCTTTGCAATTTAGAAGAGATTTGTCATTAATACATAATGTGAACCTTTGTAAATGCGTAGATATTGTCATCTTTTCTACTTCTGATGGCAGACACATGGTTGTCATTCACAGTCACGACACAAGTCTCCATAGACCTTTGCTTGGTCTAAGTTGTTGACAAATAAAGTAACGATCATAATAGTGATTTATACCAGGTTTTTTTTATTCTACTTAGCAGCCTGGGTTATTTATAAATACAAATATTTACAGCTGTATAAAATGTCTCTAAAAGCTGAGCATGTTGTTTCTCTTCTAAACACTGCTTTAAAAATATTTTTTTTCAGGTTGAATCCTGACAGTGTCTTTAAAAAAAGGTATTTTAAGTTGTTTACATTTATCTGACTGCCACCCAGCTGCCCAGATTGGTTCATCTCATCTGGAATGAGATGCAATTAAGCATTGTGAATTTGAATGTTAAATTCAATAAGAAGCTCTAAGTAAGTTAATGAAAAATCATTTTTACCAAGCAGGACAGAAGTCTGTACATTTGAAATACATACATTCCTTTCCCATAAACTTGATCTACAAACTAAATCCTTTCTTTAATTATTGAAAAAGACTGAAAACAGATAAGCTGGCTAATAAAAAATGGGAAACTCCATGAAATTACATGTTTTCCTAATATAAATAATAGATTTGTCCACTCAAATATTTGATAAATGTTTATTGTTAGAAAATTCTTTGTAAGTAACCAGTGAGCATGGAAAGCTGTTTCTACAGATAAGCCACAGAAGGGGCCTGAGATAACAAGACCAGATATTTCATTAGGTCTTCATAGCTCTTCAATGAGGAAAAACAGGAATGACAACAACAGCTTCGCAAGTAGTTACAATTCTGAGATAGAAATTTGTGCATCCAGATTATCACAAAGTATGAATCATAAGGATCTCATTACGTGTTTATGCAAATACACATTAATTACACAATTACAGGCATCTATGCTGATGAAATATGATTAATTATATGACTTGGTTCACTTGCTGAATGCAATGCCATTAGCTACTAGAGGTCCATAGATGGGTTTCTTTTTTTGATTCACTGACATTTTAATATTATGAGGGAATTATAAATTATTGTAACAACAGATGATAAAAGCAGATGGAATAAACTGAACTCAAGCCAAAATGATTTACACAGCTTTAAACCGAACAGTTTGTGTATTTATCCAGTTATAAATGTTTTGCTCCATGATCACAAGTTCTGTTTGGAAAGAAAGTTTCGAAAAAAACAGTGACATATCTGGAAAAGACTCTTTAAACGTGTGTCTTAAAATGGTAAGCACTACTGAACCAAAAGTAATCAGTGGAAGGTAATGCAGGACCACCAAAGACACAGCTGTACTGGCCCCCTTGAGAAGTAAGGGACAGGCACTTCTGACTGGAGACTTTGAGAGTACAATCTAGCTTACTTGCCTTAAATGTCTAACAGGATAGTCACTGCCAGAGACCTATCTATCCTACCTGTCTCGAACACCCCTTTGAGGACAGATCAAGGGCTTTCTGGGGGCATCGGCTCTTGCTGTTGATACAGAAGGAGCCTTGATATCTGGTTTGAAGGTGGTGCTTAGTGTAGAGGTGATTAAGGTTACGAGAGATGAATCCTACCTATTCATGTGATGCAGGACTAGACCTCATGCTTGCAGGAGCACTGGGTAGATATGACATATTTCAGTCAAGTTTCCAAGTGAGTAGCTTGTTCTCGTCACTTAATCTCCCATTGTGTTTTGGGTGCAGGTCTCAAGCCATTACACAGCTGCTTTGGAATACCTTACACAGACAGTTTCCCCTGAGTGCTGGGACTAATGCAGTATGATTGCTACTTGTGTAGGATGACTGAGGCTTTCCACAGCCACTTCCCAAATTCTTGGGCCCAGTGCATGGCTGACACGTCTCATACGAAATCCTTGACCATCATCTTCACAGAATCACAGAATGATTGAGCTTGGAACGGACCTCTAGAAATATCTGGTCCAACCTCCCCTTCTCAAGCAAGGCCACCTAGAGCCAGTGGCCCAGGACCATGTCCAGACAGCTTTTGAATATCTCCATGGATGGAGACTCCACAACCTCGTTGGGCAACCGGTGCCAGTGCTCGGTGACTCTCACAGTAAAAAAAAAAGTGTTTCCTGATGTTCAGAGGGAACCTCCTGTGTTCTGTTTGTGCCTATTGCCTCTGGTCCTGTATCTGGGCACCACTGAAAAGAGCCTGGCTATGTCTTCTTTGCACCTTCCCTTCAGGAGTTTATATACATTCATAAGATCCTCCCCGAGCCTTCTCTTCTCCAGGCTAAACAGTCTTAGCTCTCTCAGCCTTTTGTCATAGGAGAGATGCTCAAGTCCTTTAATCATCCTTGTGGTCCTTTTCTGGACTCTCTCCAGTATGGCCATGTCACTCTTGTACTGCGGAGTCCAGAATTGAACACAGCATTCCAGGTGTGGCCTCATCAGTGCTAAGTGAGGGGGAAGGATCACCTCTCTTGACCAGCTGACAATACTTTGTCTCATGCAGTTGAGGATACCATTCACTTTTGCTGCAAGGGCAAATTGCTAGCTCATGCTCAACCTGGTGTCCAGCAAGACCCCTACGTCCTTTTATGGCCAGCTGCTTTCCAGCTGTGCTGTCCACAATGTATATTGGCGCCTGGGGTTTCTCCTCTCCAGGTGCAGGATTCATGTCAGCCCACTTGTCTAGTCTGTTGAGTTTCCTCTGCATGGCAGTTCAACCCTCTGGTGAATCGGCCACTCTTCCCAAACAGTCTCAATACTGTATCATGCTTTTCACCGATACACAGATCTGTCTGACACTGACACTTAGCCAGTGTGACTGATGAGAACGACAAAGTATGTTGCTACTCAAACTTTGTTGTTGTCTTCAAGCTCTGTCTTGCTCCACGTAGACCATCAAAGTGGAATGAATTCTGCTAATCTACCCCTAGCCTTTGCATTTGTAATGAAACAGCTGCTGCAGAGTGCAATCTTTCAGTCTCCAACTTGTGAGGAAACCTCCTCCTCCTCCACACTTCAAATGATCACTTTATAAAGATAAATCGTAACTCTTACTTCGAACCAGAACTGAACGTGTCATGGCAGAGAATCTGCCGTTTTTAAGTTAGCAGCTATTTATAAAATGCAGGAAAGTTCACTAGTAGGTCTAGCACACTTTAGATGAAAGCAGATGGAGAAAGGTTGCCATAACCTAATCTGTTTGTTCTCTATTTTTTCACTTCAAATCGAATATCTGATTAACTTCTCAGATACGAAAATAAGTTGCTTTCTGACACAAAGATGAAGCACCTTAAATACTAATTATGGATGTGATATTCCAAGAAGCACTAAACTTGGGATGTGTATTTTCTAAACTAACAATGAGAACATTGTTGAAATTAATCTGTTTTGCTTGTTCAGAATACAGATAATTGGAGACATTTAAGTAAATACAGGTATTAATAAGTAAGTGGCTCCTTATGATTGAATGGATTATTTTTAAAAAGGAAATAGCTTTCTAAAAGAATACACAGATTACAAAAAACAGCTTGTGCAGAGATGCTTGAAGTCATCCTCATTTCTTGTTTAGAAATAATGTCTTTCATAAAATTAGCTTATAATTGTATTATTTTAATATTTGCTATTGGCTCTAACCTTCTTCCACTGAAATAATTGGTAAAACTCCAATAAGCCTCATAAGTGACCAGTATTAAAGCAATACTAAGTGCTTTTGAGTATGTCAATTAACAGTGTTTATCTTTCTCAGTTGCAAACTTCTGGAGCTTTTCTCTGAGGTCACTTCTAACTAGATTCATAGAATAGTTTGGGTTGGAAGGGACCATTTTGAAAATTCATTGAAGGTCTCCTCCATACTGCTGGCAATGTAAAAATTATTGTACATTGTTGGACATTAACACAATTTGTTCTCATTGACACCATCAGTAACAGAGCTCTGTGGCAACTACTCAACAAAAATATATGTGCTCTTCTTCATGACTTTCCCTTTGTGGCAGTAGATGCGACTTTTCTCCAGCTTCTTCATTGTTTTAGTGGGATTGACAAGTGCACGTTTTCCTCTGAAACAGGCACTGAGTCTTTTTGGGAAGTCTCCTCTTTGTGTCAAAATAATGGATGTGTTCTCATGGAGAAGTGGTAGCTTATAAAATATAATTACTTCAGAGATCAAAGGCTTTCACTTAGTGAAAGATGTCTGTAAATCCACTTGTGGAGGCTCTGGGCTAATACTAGGGGCTGCCTGACTCCATGGCTCAGCTGCCAGCTGCTTTCGTAAATGTACAGCAGATCAGCCTTGCCTCTGTGGTGCCTTAGGGACTGGGATTCAGGAAAAAAAACAGGGGGGATGTTTTTCACATAGCTGTGATCTGTAGTTAAATCTTTTATGGCCATTGATTTGTACAACCAGACATGAGAAGCAGAGTAATTCAAGTTTCTACCTATTAATTAAAACCAGGGAAGTGGAGAGGTAATCTGGGCATACTCATCACCATTATTACACAGTAGCTGTTACTAACAGCTTCACTGAGTAGCTTCCTAATATATTTCTAGAATGCAGTGACAGGTAAATACTTACAGTGGAATAACATCAGTGTTTGATAAACCTTAACAAGGTGGTGTTAGGGCTGTATCACACAAAATAATGGCTTCTGCCTCAAATGAATTTCAGGATAAAAGGAAGACAAGGAGCCTGGTTTCCTGCCAAAGCCAAAGCCAGCCATCAAAGCCCTGCTGGATGCCAACTAGTCTCAGACTGCAGCTGGGGCCAGCACATGTGTTAAAGACCTGGCTATATATCTCTATCACAGCTGGGAGGATGCTTCTGGCTCACCTGCTCAAAGTCCCCATATAGCTGTGATACACATGAAGACAGAGGTTCCCAGGACTCATCTGCCCAATGCCAGCAGTGCCAGGGTGGGCTCTGGCAGGCAGAGGGGCTGTGTGGGACAGAGAGGCACCGGGGCGAGCTGCCCCCAGCGCTGCGTTGGTCCTGCACTCCTGAGCAGAGGCGTGATGCTCCTGCTGCCGCTGGCCTGGACCCTGCACAGGGTTCGCAGCTGGGGGTGGGCAGGGATCCACCTCACCTCCAAAGGCATTCTAAGCTATACCTCAGTCTCTTCCAGCTGTTCCTGGATGAGCTGTGGGAGCCAAAGAAGGAATGGGGCTGTAGAAGGAGCAGCTAGAGGGTGTGTCAGCATTTGGGGCACAATCTAGGATGCAAGTTTAAAATTTCATTCTAGAAATAACAGAGGAGATTAGAAGCCCATATCATAGGAAAACCTCTAGATCTGTGATGCCACTAAACTTGCAAACACCAGATAAGAGTGGAAAAGCAGCCTAGAACAGGTTAAAACTTTCATTTCTACCTGATTTTCTCAGAGAAGGGATGAACACTGCATTTCTCATGCCTGCCATTCCCTGACCCAGAAAAACTGGTTGACTTCACACAGCCCAGTCATGAATCCCCAGTTTGCGAAGTGGAAGACTGAAGTGTCATGTTCTGACACATATGGATTTGAAAGCCAGATCTGCCAGTTGTTTTTATTTTCATTGTAAAGTGTTTTTGCCATTAATAAAAACACAAAAAATAAACTTTGAGAAAGAAAAAGGCATTTACAACATGATCATGGAAGAGTAAATATATATGCGAGTGTATACATAAATACATAAATAAATATATATTTATATACAAGCTAAACAGAAGTCAACATTTCTCATGAAAATTCATCTGTCAGTTCAAGAAGTAAATGAAAGTTCAGTTCTCTTGATTTGAAGCAAGTGCTGTGAGCCAGGTTTGGTTCACATTTTCAAATTTATAACACTGTGATGCTTGCCAAAAACCCTTAATTAGATCAGAGGAGCAGCAAAACTGTCGGATGCAATAGCAGAGTACAACGAAGGAATAAAATATTCTGGGGTTAATTGGATAAGTTCATTCAGCCAGTTTTGCCAGGCTACTTTTCTGCAATGATTTGCAGACTCATAATGAGGATAGAGTTTTTCTCAGTAATAATAAAACTGATTCCTCAAACACATTTCATTTACAAAACCCCAGAAATTGTTTATAACGAACATAAACCAACAATCAACATCACCCTCCCCACAGCACATATAAATTGTGAACTTCTCATGAACTCAACAAGTAATCTGAGTATCTGACTTGTAAAAGAATTTCATGGCGAGTGCTGCTGGCTGAGTGCTGCAGTGAGGCTGGGGCCCAGTGACATCTCTAGTTACACAACCTATGTGAGCCTTCACATATACGGAAGGTTGCAACACTTGGAAGGATGGATTCCCCCACTTATTTAGAGAGTTCAAATAAAATGAGACAGTCAGGATGTTTTACTTGACATAGCATATTAACATAAAAGCCTTTCTAAGAAACTAAGACATAATATTTGTAATACAGACTACATTTTTATGTGAGTCTTTTTAGTCACAATCTCGGCCTTTTTCAGTTGATTGTCCACCTCATAATAGGTTCAGTGCTGTAGGGACGTGTCTAGAGTGAGAGCAGGACATTTGATCCCAAGGGTATTTGTTCCTCCCACAGGGAAGAAACAAAAAGCATGACTTTGTGATGCAGGAGGCAAAAGCCAGCCTGTGTATTATTTTAAAGAGACCCTTCCAAACTGTGACCTGAGTACCAAAAATGCTGCACAGCTATTCTGTAAATGACTTGCCTTTTGTTAAGCCCCAGCACAGCTGGTCAGGATGAATTCTGCTAATGTGCTGCTCTACCAAATCATCTCCCAGCCACAGGAGAAGGTTATTTCTTTACAGAAGAATGAGCACTGAGATATTCCCTTTTCAAAGGAAAGAATAGAGAAGTCTTGCCATTTGATCTAAGTTTCATCTCCTGACACAATAGCTCACACTCACAACCACTATTGGGAAGTTAACAAGTAATTTAAAATACACTCTATGTAGTTCACCTACTAATGTGAGTATTTTCTAAAAAAATTTGGAGCCAAAAAGTGTTTTGAACACCTCAGTGTGATTTCAGCAGTTATTTGGGAAGGCTTTATTCAGCAATATAGAGCAGTGATCTTCTTCTTCCAGATATCCAAACAACATTTCATCATTCAAAACATTTTCCTGACAATGAGGGAATAGCACGAATGAGATCAAAGTCACATCTGAATTGCACGAGCTGAAAAGCACACTTGGAGATGTAGGGATATGAGCAGCTGCTTCAGTAGGAGTTAATATGTAGCTGGAGATGAGCGGAAGGAATCCTCCTTAATGTGTTTCTGTGTTCAAAAGGAGCTTTGGACTTACCTTAACACTGCTGACAGCACTGCAGCTGCACACTGCTCCAGGGTATCCTTTGCTTTTTGTGATGTGTCAGATGCCCCCAAGCCCTTCTCTTCTCTGGAGACACAACAGAGGACCTTGCATAGCTATGGCAGAAGCAATATGTGGCCTTTTTTAACTGAAGGCTCTTTCAGCGATGAGTACCTACTAGGAAATATTTACTTACATTAAACACAGCACTATCAGTGAAAATGGAAAGTAACAAACAAAGGCAAACAAGTATCTCCCATATTACATACTAATACTCATGAGCCTTGTGGTCTTATGAACTGGAAAGAAGAAAAACTGCAAAGTGGTAGTCCCCCAGAGAATGCACAGAGTGGGGTTGTCCTTTTATGTGATGGGATACATGAAGCACATTACACCCTTTGGCAAACATTGACACTCTGGCTTGCTATTGCAGACAAAACAGTCTCAGCCCAGGGGATTGCAGCTAATTTATTGCCAGTTAACATAATCTTTTCCTTACTGATTCAGGTTTTGAGAAATAAAGAAGACAATTAAACAATTAAACGAACACCAAAGGAAATCACCTTTCATGCCCCTTCCCCAGGTTCAACTTCAGCCCAACACCCCTCCTCCCCATTCCTAGTCTCCTCTGGCCTCATTTTCATCACTTTTATTTCAGTCCTTCCCAATCTCATTGACAAGGCGATAGGCAGTGCGGGAGGGCAGTGGCAGTGCATAATGGTTTCTTCTGTCACTCCCTGTTTCTCGCACTTCTCCTCCTCACTTGTTACTGCTCTCAGCTCCAGTGTGACTCACCCATGGGCCACAGTCCCTCAGGGGTGTCCCTGTTCCAACACAGGTCATCCACAGCTGTAGTCCCTCAGGGGCGTCCCTGTCCCAACTTGGGTTGCCCACAGCTCTAGTACTCTCAGAGTTGTGCCTCCTCCTTTCACGAGTGCATCTGCAGCCATGTCCCAAACAATATCACCCTTTCTGCATCTTCTCCATTTTGTCTCTCCAAAAGTGTCTCCTCCCAGTTCTCTTCTTGTGTCCCCTTTTTTCTGTTTCCTTCTTGTGCTTCCTCTTATGTGCCTTCACATGTGTCCTTTTGCATCTCCTTTTGTACCTCTTCACAGGTGTCCTCTGGTGTCTCCTGACCAAGCGACCAACACCCTTTCCTAAGCATGTCGGTGCACAGCTGCTGCAAGTTCCCCTGCCTGGCTCCAATTCTGGTGGGAAGTGAGTTTTTCCACCATTTTGGAGTCATTTGGAACCATCTGTGACCAGCCCAGAACAGTTCATGGCCTTCTCCCACAAAGGGCAACCCACAAGGTATGCCTCAAACATCTGCATGTGGGGTCAAAACGGAAATGAGGACAAGGGAAGGGGCACTCAGAATTCCAGCAAAGGGTGTGAGAAAGCATCTTGTGTATCAGCTGTCTCTTACAGGAGGGTTACAAATGTAGTATTAAAACCACTCGCTCACTCTCTCTATCCACCAGAAAGCAGCAAGGGCTACACAACATACAAGTTTTCACATCTTCACGCCTCTCAGCGTAAACCACAATCAGTGCAGAAGCACCAATTCCTCTTACAGAGATATTTGTTCTTGATTGCACTGAATGCTTATAGCCCAGCAACCACAACAGAGGCTGTTCAGGCTGCTCAGCGGAGCTGCTGTGGCCTGTGCATACCAGTCTGGGACTAAGCTCATACTGTGCAAATTGCTGAATCCAGCATGTACCTGAATCACGGGAATTAGAGGAAGAGTAAAGGCTCGTAGGTCAGTTTTCTTAAGGGCCCTCAACCCAAGGCTGCAGACAGATCCACTGCAAAAGGCAGGAGAATTCCCTACTGCAGTTGGTTTACATGACCAAATTCTGGTAGCAGTGAGGGCTGCAGTAGTATCCTTTGTGAGAAGACACCAGAAACTGCCCCTGGATTGGACAGAGCCAGTTCCAGCTGGCTCCAAAACAGACCCACTGCTGCCCAAAGCTGACCCCAACAGTGACACTGGTGGCACATTGTTGATAACATATTTAAGAATGGGTAAAAAATGGTGTGCAGGAGCTGTGAGAGAGAGGAGCAAGAAAAAAGTTAGAGAAACAACTTTGCAGATGGCAAGGCCATTGAAAAAAAGGGAGAGGAGGTGCTCCAGGCAGTGGAGCAGAGATTCATCTGCGGCCCGTGGTGAAGACCATGGTGATGTAAGTGGTCACCCTGCAGCCCATGGAGGACCCCATGGTGAAGCAGGTGGATGTGCCCCAAAGTAAGCTGCAGCCTGTGGAAAGCCCATACTGGTGGAGGCCCTTGGCAAGACCTGTGGCCTGTGGAGAGAAGACCACACAGGATCAGGATTTCTGGTAAGACATGTAGCCCATGGGGGACCTATAGACCAGTACGTGAAGGACCCACATTAAAGAAGTTCATGAAGGACTGTATACTATGGGTGGGACCTCATGTTGGAACAGGGAAAGAGTGTGAGGAGGAAGCAGTGGCAGAGACAAAGTGTTATGAACTGTCCACCACCCCCACTCCCCATCCTCCTGCACCGCTCAATGGGGAGGAGGTAGAGGAGTTGGGAGTGAAGGTGAGCCTGGGAAGAAAGTGGGAAGGGAGCAGGTGGTTTCAGTTTTGTTTCTGTTTCTCACTATCTCTATTTATAATTGGCAATAAATTAAATTAATCTTCCCTGAGCTGAGACTGTTTTGCCTATTATGATAGCTGGTGGGCAAGTTCCCTGTCCTTATCTCCAACAAGCTTTCTCATCCTATTTTTTCTCCCATCTTGCTGAGGCAGAAGAGTGAGAGAGCAGCTTGGTGGGCACCTGACAACCAGCCAAGGTCAACCCAGCATACCAACATGGCTGTAGGTGCAGAGTACATCCCTGCAGGAAGGCGAGGGGACTGAAAATTACTAAAAAAATTTGCAAGCAGATACCAGGCTTCAATCACCTGCCATCTCATCCCCAACGTTGTGGCTGAAACACAGAGACCTTCAGGACTCTCCTATGTGGAGTGAGGTGGAATTCAGTAGCATGTAGAACAAGGTCATGCACTAAGACCTAATAGCAAGAATTTCTGAAATAAAGGAGAAGCTCATCCTCTAGCAATAATGGAGGAAGTGAAAAACCAGCACCAAGCAGGACCAAGGTCACAGTAAGCCTTCACTGCAGAGGAGCCATGAAATAAAAGCAGTGATCCCAAGCATTAAGTGAGGTCTTTCTACCAAGGGAGAGACTTATTACTGCTGTTGCACAAGAACCAGCTTGGCTTCATCAGGAATGTGGAAAACAACTTGCATTGCTGTGCTCACGGGAACTTGAATTCGGATGCAATACACACAAAGGAGGGTGGCTAGGATGACCAGGTTAATGTGCAGACCAGCTTACAATACAAGGCTGAAATACCTCAGCAAAAGTGGAGTTTAAAACCAGAACATGTTTGTTGTTTGTTTATTTGTTTGTTGTATGTGCATGTGGGAGATAAACAGGGGAGGATTTGGAAGGGATGGAGGAAGGAGGATAGCAGGAAGGAAAAAGATATTTAAAATATGAGATAATGCTGGCAGGAGAACAAATGGATAAAAACTGCCCAGGAACAGAAATTTAATTTTAAAGTTTTCTGTTTCAGAAATGATGAAACAGCTTTTCAGTAGGAGTAAAAGGTGCAAGAAACATCCATGGTTTTAAGATGGTTCTTGATAAATTTATGAATGGGATTACCCATCCCATACAAGTCTACAGAATTCTCTGGTTCGCTGACTCCCAGGAGTCTCTCTAGTCATGTGTGTTGAGCTGCTTTTATTGAACATACCTTATACCAAGACTAAATGATTTGAGATGTGTTACTGAATTCCATACTCCAGAACTCCATAGGAGTTCTTCTTCAGTTTTATTTTAGTAAACGTAGTCCTCCAAAAAGGGATGGATTAAAAGAGTATACAAACGTATATGAGAAAAAATGGATAATCAGACATGTGAGACAGATTAAAAGAAATGGGTCTGTAAAACTAAGAGTAAGGCTGAAGAGAGACAAAGAATGCACAAGTACTTAACAGAGCACTATAAAGAGAATAAGGATCAATTATTCTCATTAGTCAATGAGGTTGATCAAGAAATACTAATACTAGATTAAAATGCAGCAGGGAAAATTTATAACTAGAGGAACAGTTACATAATGGAACAACCTGCCAGTGAAGGTTACAACATTTCCATCACTGAAGATATTCAAAGCTATTTTAAGAATAATGAAATCCATCTACCAATGATTCAGGCTGATGGACTGAGATGACCCAAGAGGCATCTCCTCTACTGCAAATGATTCTATTATTCTGCAAACATGACAATACTTAGTAGGAACTGCACTTCAATTAAATGTTTCAGCTCATTTCTAAGAAGAAATCATATTATAACAAATAATAAGTGGAAAGATAGCTGTTTTTCCCAATTAGTAGAAAATGAATGGTGTTTCAGTTATCTATATTCTTGAACATTTCTATTCATTTTCAGCTAAATCTATTCATGCTGCATTTCCTCCAGGAAACCATTATTTTCAAAAGCAAATCCAAACTTCTCTGATATATAGCATTAGAACAACCTATTACACATATTTATCATATATATTATACATGTTTTTAAGGAACAGTAAAAAATCCCACTGGTTTCATGTAAGACTGCATTTATATATTCCATTAGTTGTTTGCATGTTAAGTATGGTCCTTGCACTTGTTTTCTATTTATTTGAATTGGCACAGCGCACACTACTTCCAAATACATAAGCAGTATTTCTTTTCTAGTGACACCAAATCCAGATAAGATCATTCTCACTTGTGCTCTTCTATGTTACTCCTTTGTAACAGTCATGGTTCACCAATATGTCAGCAGTATGTGTATGTGAACCACGCACATGGAATTCATGTAATTATTAGGGGAGGTACTTAATGGGGAACACCTAACAAATCACTGGAAGAATTAGGTTGGTTTTTTCCTGACCATTTAAACAAAATTACAGTTGTACTGCTAATATATATATATATATAAAAGATCATATGCTTTGTTATTTTCTATGGATAAAAAGTTCTATAGAACTGGCATCGAAGTTGTACAGAGAAACCTTCTCAAGATGGTGTCATGGTGTCCTAAAAAGCAGATCAGATATTTTAGTCCCAGCCCTGTGTTGGGAAATCTGAAGAAGGAGTATCCACTTCTAGAAGTAAAGACACTGGTTAAAAAGAACCTTTCTGCTGAAAGGGAAAATCTGGGAGGGGAGTAGGATGTTAAAAGCATATGCAGCTGAAGTTGCACATTGTGGTCTGCCGAGGCAGCTGGTCTAAAGGATCAGGGTGTTATCGGTTATTTTGTGTTATTAAAATGTGCTGCATGATATAGGTCTCTGTGTTATTCATGAGATATTTCTAGCACAGATGGAGCAGCTCAGAAGGTGCAGTAAACTTTCCAACTAAAAATGGTATGATCTCTCTTTGCAACACACAGAATCACACACAGAAAGCAAGTTTAACTCCCCTGCTCTCCATAGTTCAGAATAAAGGCAGGAATAAAAGTCAACACTTCCTTCATTGTTCTCCTGCATGACCTTTATTTAAATCATGCACACTAGAGCTCAACCAAGATTATCATAATCCAAGATCCAATATTAAAAAATATTTTTATGTGTATTTTTATCTGTAGAGTTATAGCCCTACACAGATCGCAGCTCCTTTAGGTAGCTGTTATACTTTGCGTTGCTTTCCCCACTACCTAGTCAGGAAAAACAGAGGCATCTTCCCACTGTCCAGAAGAAATGGAGAAGTGACTTCACACAGATCAGTGAAGATGGCAACAAGTGCCACAGGGCGATGTTATCAAACACCCTCCGTGGAGGTACATGTTGTTCTCAAACATGAACCTTCTGTGGGGGTCCTTCTGTCTGAAGAGTCACCTACTCTCAACAGGTTTATTATAATGTACCTGGGAAACTGTTTATGATGCAGTGACAGATATTATACCATAGATGAATGAAGCAGATGTAGATACAATAATAGCACAAAATTTCAGTACAAATGTCTTAACCTTTTGGGGTTCTTTTTAAACACAAAAATACAGAAAGTGAAAAGGTGGCCGCTAAAGCACTTGTGAAAGTATCCTTCAGAGTTATCCAGAATATTATCTAAAAAACATCATGCCATAGCAGAAGAAAGGAAAAAATCATTTCATACAGTGCTACATGTTAGTTCTCACATATTTGATTTAACATTTTGATTTCAGCAAATAAAATGGCCTTGGCTTGATTTTGCCACTTTGTGTAGAAAACGTCATCAGGAAATTGTAAACAATATTAAAGAGTTAAAGTTTAAGAAAAGATGGGACATGTTTCTCTTTATCGAAGGATACTGTGACCTGAACAGTCACTACCTTTTATATTAGTGCTTTAGAAATTCCATATTAGAAAATGAAGATGAGGCTCTACTGTTCTGCTTTCAAATCCTGGATCTCTTGATTTCTTAAAACTTGTAGAATACATTATGCCTATTCTTATTCCAAATGCAGCAGCAGAAAAATTTTTTTCTGTGTAAACAGACTGGCAGAGTGAAAAAAAATTAGCAACTTCAACATAGTTATCTTGAATTATGCATGCAAAAAGTTTTAAAAATGATTTTTAAAGAAGTATTGGTATTTAGCAAAGCTACTGATAAGTACCATTTGAAATAGTGCATTTAAGCTAACAGTACTTGAACGCATATTAGAGGGCAGCTGCAACATCCACCTAAGGAAAAATGCATTGTGTACTTAAGAAAAGGTTGTTCTCCTCCAGTGTGTCTCAATATAAACCATATTTGTTATTTGCTTGTCCCTTTTTTCCATCCGAGAAGTACTGTCACACTTCTCCAGGGGAAATTTGATCTTCTGTCTCTTTCTTGCCAATACAAGCGGTGAGGTTTGCTGATAAAACTTGTCCACTATGAACACTTGCATCCTAACTCTCTGCTAACTGCTCTGTTTTTCCAAAGCAGCAATAGGCTAGGACTAGACTAGTTAGGCCAAACGTCAGGGGAGGGAATAACACTGCATCTTTTCCTGCTTAACCCTGCCATGCAGAGGTGTGTGTGCAGGTACATGAGTGCATTTGGATGCACAGAGATCTAAAGCATGTAATGGGGAATGGCAGAGGAAAAGAGCCCTGTAGTTTAGGACATGGATTTTCAATTTTGAACATGTATTTCTGTGACTGAGATTGGGAGGTCCTTCTGCAGTGTTAGATGCCAGAGGGGATAATTTTGGACCTGAGGAGATAGTGTGAGATGTGGAGAGATCAGATTCTCCAACCTGGATGTCTCAGCACCCCACAGGTTAGGCGAAGCTGCAGGATCCAGAAGTGGCCCTGGGAGGTCAACAAGATTGATCAAGTTGTCCATGAGG
This sequence comes from Caloenas nicobarica, assembly GCF_036013445.1. Classification (NCBI taxonomy): domain Eukaryota; kingdom Metazoa; phylum Chordata; class Aves; order Columbiformes; family Columbidae; genus Caloenas; species Caloenas nicobarica. The sequence goes on along the minus strand of NC_088246.1, from coordinate 23,855,854 downwards.
AATTAAGATGGCCACGTGAGATTGTATACGTGTCTCTCAGAGAGTTCGCATGACATGATGGTACAACAGAACAATGAGGAACCCTAGAAAAAAGTAAAGAGGTCACAAAGATGTTGTTACTGTTGCATAATCTACCTCAAGGCTGAAGTGCTTTCAGCTTTAAATGAGGAGGGATGTCACATTTCATCTCATCTTTTCTAAAGGTCCTTCATTACCAACCAGAAATCTTGGTGACGTTGTTTAAATCTATGTCCTAGTTTTTCATCTCTTAAAATCTATCATCCTGGAAATTAAGTGTAGAAATAAGGCAAATCAACCTGCAACCTCGTAAGTACTTATGGTGGTACAGCCTTTTGCATATTGCAGTGTCACCAGTGTTGGAAAAAAACCTGCTCACCAATTACAAGCCACTGAATTGAATGATGAGACCTAAAGGAATGTTTTTACTTTTTTACTTATTTTGAGGACTTAGTTTGAGACCCACATATTTGCTCAGTTTTCAAGGAATTAAGTGTGTGAAATCCCCTTTTATTTCAGCCCGGACCATGGGTGTTTTAAACCTTATCAAGTAAAGAACAACAAAAACCTCACTGAGTTATGGAGAAACAACTGTTAAGCTGGCATTTGCTCAGGTAAGACCAAAATATATTACAATGGCAGTATCCACATCAGTTACACTGGACTGGAAGAGGTCTGAGGTAAAACTACCATGGTAACAGAGATAAAACAGCCACTTCACTTTGCTTGTGAGCTCAGCTACTAACAGAGTGAGATTTTTCTTTTTTTAATCAAAGACGACATCTCAAGGAAGAGAACTGGCAGGCTGCGGTTCCCTAGAATTAGTGTAAAAAATAACATGCTCTTTGGGGCAGGGACTTGCAATGACGATTTAATTTTTTATTTTCTTTCAAAAGGACAGTGATTCACCCTTCCACGTACAAAAGACAGTTTAAAATCTCTAGAAATAATGACAAATTATTACAAACAGAATGTCTCCAGAACCTCTCAACTTGATTTTGATTTGACAGAAAAAATTACACTAAGAAAAGTTAAAATAATTAAGCCTTCAATTAAAACAGTTTAACTCCAAGCTAGAAATAAGAACATTCTACGCTCCCGAGAGGCATTTGTCATTATTGTTCGCTTTATGACAGCAAATTATTTTTATGCTTGGACTAGCAGTATGTTGTGATCAGTAAATAATAGCATATAATGCTACGCCCCCAAAGCACATGACCTAAGAGAGTAACAGCACAGCCCAGTGCTTTCCCCAGAGTGTGTATCCAGGCTAACTCCAAGCTGGTTAACCCAAACACTGGCTTGGCTGCATGTGCCAAGAGTGCTGCCCTACCTAATATAACCTTCTGCTCAGGGGTGTCAACTTCACAAGAGGGAAAATGAGGTGAGGAGAGCACTGCATTACCAGCACTGTCCATCTTCTTGTACCCAAGGTAGCTTAGTTACAGCTTACTTGGATATCTTTCTGCTCCATCAATTTGTACAGATAAAGCATCAGTATAAGACAATAGACAGGAAAGGAACAAAAGCTGATGGAATAACACCAGAAATGACGAGGCAATCAGTACTGGTCAGCAAGAATCAACAGATGACTAGCCTATCTATTAATAAATTGGGGGCAGGAGAATAAAAAATTCTTTATTCTTTCAATAAAGAACAGAAGACAGTGATGAGGTAGCTTTGCAGCTGTGTAAAATGAATTATTCTGTCAAAATGTGAGAGGCAGAATGGGAGGAAGCATGTATCTAATGAGTGAGGTAACAGGGGTTGTTATCAAAGGTCTTGGAAAAAACAACAGAAAAAAACCCAAATGTGTATTTGTTGTAGAGAGAGAGGAGCTCGTGGAAAGATATAAACAGGAGGCACAGAGATCGAGCAAGAGGCAAGGAAAATTATATTTTCAACAGCATTTTGGATGAAAACAAGGCAGTATCAGGAGTCTCTGGCTCCTATTTTTTGCTGTTTATGAGCTTTATTTTAACAGGAGAGTCTGTTGCAAGGGGGGAAAGTCATAAGAGAAAGAGAATGTAAAGATAAAATCAAAACACAAGAAATGAAAGAGGTCAGTGGAGAAAGTGGAAGAGTTAGAAGCATGAATGAAAAACTGATTCTGTAAGGAAGAGAGTGAGAAAGGCAGTAAGTGAAGGAGGAATAGGAGGTGAGCTGACGGGAAGAATAAGGTTACATCCCATATTTTAGGTTGCATCTTTTGATAAACGAACATGATCCTATACTGACAATAAGTGAATAAACCGAGTAACTGAAGTTCTACCACAAAATCAGTCCTTCTCCAAGTCATTACTACATATATTGTGGTAGAGGTCAAAATGAAATCTGTAGTAACATACGTGTTGTAAAACAATTTCCAGAAAGAGATCCTACCAAAAAGGTCACAGAGTAAATACAGGATTTTATACAATAGAAGTTTAAAGCAAAGGAAAAATACTGAAGCAACAGTCAGCTTGGTAAGGTGCTGACTGAGATAATGCTGTCTTCAACAATGAACTGAATAAGAATCTATCAGCATCAGGAAATCCTATTAAAGGCCATTTTTCTCTGACAAGGTTAATGAGATAGAAAAAAAGACCAAAATGCTAAATAAATTTTCCTAGCTGCCCTAGTAAATTGGGCAACCTCAAAAATATTACGATGAAAACTGAGTTTTATCTTTTACTTTCCTGATGTTGGATAATTTTCTTGAAACGTGATGCTAGCATCTTAAGAATAGCGGCACATGGTTAGTATTGGACAGGACATGCACACTTTCCTTCTCTTGGCCTTGAGGGACAATATTACTTCTTTTCCTCCGTACTGGAAAAATATAGATTTACTGATCAGGGGATTTTGCAGTGGGAGCAGCAGCAGAGACACCCGCCATGAAGGCATTCCCAGAGTTTTCAGCAAATAGAAGGAATAAGAGCAGGGCAGTACATAGAAGATGTCAGGTTTTAGCTGGGAGTTCTTCTGTAATAGGCAGATGTAGCACTCTTGCAACACCCCTCCCCTCCTTCTCTTCAGCAGAAAACAAAAATGAAAGCTATAAGCTTTCATTATTTCTTTAAGATGAAATAATTTACATCTAGCACATCTATATATTCTATGCTATTTTTCCCTCTCTCATATGCAGAACTTTTCTACTTTGCATCCAGAGAGCCCTCTACATGGGCTGCCTACACTGGGCTAGTGTAAACAGTTGAGTTGGTTATTTTGGTACATAATTGTACACCTGCATGCCTTCAGGACTGCAGTTGGACCTTATTGACAAAAGATGTAACCCTTTAGTTAGGTTTAGTGAGGTCTGTATCAGAATTACAGAGAGGAGTTGACAGAGGAACAGCAAGACCTGCTGAGACCACTGATAAAATGGGCAAGTGTTCTCTCTTCCTCAAAGGAGTCACTTCAACAAGAGTCTCAGAAGGTTTTTTTTCTGTTAAGACACATAATGTTTTCCTGACTTAAGGGAAAAATAATCTATTATATGATTCAGAAATAAGTTTAAAGATTTTTTTCCCTCATGTCTTAGTAGAAAACCAAGAACATGATGACACTTTCAGCCTAATTATGAAATGTTTCATTTTTTTCTTACACAGAATTCTTAACAAGAATTCCCAGTAATATTTTCCTGCTTATCTTTTATGCCCTCAAATTAGGCATTTGTCCTTTAACTTTTCTAACTTTTTTTCCCTTTCAGCTTGTTAGGAAAGGAATCTAATTGTTTCCTAGACTTTAAATGACTAAAAGTAAGATTATCTGCAGGGTAATTTTGTTCCATAAAGTGGTTTTACTTTGACTCTGTGCAGTCAGAGCATTTACAACGCATACAATGAAGATGGGCACTATACACTGAAAGCTTTGGGAGTAAGGATTGTTAATGGTGTCTAGTTATAGCGCACAAATGATGTGGATTGTTCACTGGCAACACTTAGTGGCACCAGTGTACCTCTGCTGGAATCTATCTCATTGTGTTAAATGGCCTCATAACCCAACAGAGATGAGGATGATTGCAGAAGAAGCTGAGTTGCCATTAGAGAAATCTTCCTCTGGATACATCAGTTCCACTTAAACTGATTATACCAACTGTAAATAATAACAGTAATAATACATTCTCCTTGGGTATAGTTTCCTTTTCAAACAGAGAAAAAATGTATCCATAAGTGCTTAAAAAAATTATGGACTGCTTTAAATATAAGTTCCTTTACATTTTTGTTAATGTCTCCTATTCCCTCATTAAGAAATCCTCCATCTATCAGCAACCACACAGGACAGTCAGGAAGCAAGAACTGGGAGTTGTGTTCCCAGGGTGGGCTCCAGCAGCCCCCTACCTCCCATGGAGAGGGGAAGGATGTTTGTCGCCATCCACACAGCCTCACCTGCTGCAGCCCTGCATCTAACATTTCACTTTATTTACAGGTACTTCTGGATCCTGGTTTATAGCAGCTGAAGTTTGTTTAGCCAGTTTGTGGCTCCAAAAAAGTCTAAACCACAGCCCAATTTGAAAAGAGAAGGAACTGCAAAGTCTCTATTAAGCCTAAGCTAGTTTTCAGTGTGTCAGAACTGATTTACTACAAGCTTTTCTAGGGCCATTGTATCATTTATGGAAGGGTTACTGAAAGAATCCCCAGACGCTGAGAAAATGAAATATATGACAGTGTAATTTTTCTAGTGTACCTACGTACACTGCGGGTCATATTCTGATCAGTGAGGTGAATTTGCAGCTAAATTCAATTCCCTGATTTCACTGGCACAACTACCCACAGGTAATACAGATGTGGAGAAGATAAGAAATGTGACAAGTTAGTCAGCAGCAGCCTCTAAAATGCTAAACAGACACACAAATAAACTTGTGTTTATAATAGCCTGTTCTGCATCAGCTTGCCTCTTTCAAAGGCAGTAGTGCTGCAGTGGCTTCTTCTGGCCCAGGGAGGTCTGTGGCTACTCAGAGTTGCAGCACACAAGCCCCACGCAGCGGATGTCAAAATTAGGGGTCACCTTGAAACTGTGATTCTTCTGATAGTTTATATAAAGTGGTTTTATTCAAAGCTTTATTCTTATTCTTACTCTTACCCTTACCCTTCTTATTCTTAAATCAAGATGTATGACTGAGGATCTTCTCACCTACTTGCCAGGTAGGATCATGCACTAGTGCAAGGTAAAGTCCAAGAAGACTTTTCATCTGTTCATATGCGCTTAAATGTGCGCAGATAATTAGAACAAGTTCAGTCAATGAGTTGTTACTCCCAGCAGTTAAACTGTATTACAATTGTGGAAACAGTTTTTATCTGCTGTGTATAGTTACTGTTTTCCCATTTAAATAAACTTAAAGCGAGGTCACTAATTGTTTTAATTACTCCCTAAGAGTTGTCAACTGCTATTTTTGCCTAATAAAGAAAACATATATGTATCAACAGAAAACAAACTATATAAGGTATAGAAGGTTTTCACTGACATTATTCTATTTTAAACAATTCAACTTTGGTTCCTTTGGAAATAACAGCCTAAATATTTCAATGGGATTGTTAAAGTCAGACTCTAGCTGAGCTTGTTGGATGAGTTTTGAAAAAGCTGTGGAGTTGAGGGTTTTCTTTGTTGCTAAATGGCAACTTCAGCCCTCCAGATGTCTTAGTCTCCTGATCTACTTTAAACAAGTTAGCTTATGTAGCCTTACGCTGTCTGACAGTCTGCAGCTCTGATACACGGAGGATGAAATGTCCAATAATCAACAAAAAGTTAATTTTTTACTTTTAAAAAAAGGCAACTAATAATCATTCAAAACTTTATCAGAGTTCCCTACATACTTCTAGTGTAACATTATTTAAATAAAGGAAAGAAGTATAGTCATACTTTTTGGATAACAGACCACAGACATACAAAGTACCTGAGTCCTGGATAATGACAATCACTTGGCTAAGAGCAATACAAATAATGAAGATAACTTCATATATAGAGCATGTTTTCAATGCCCATAACCCACTCCATAGTATATCTTTATGGTTATTTTTTAAAAAAGTCACAGGATTCTTAGCTGGACCTGTGTCCAAACTTTCAAACCATGAGTTGCATGAGGAATTCTTATCCATGTGGACTGAGCCATTAGTCACAGGACCATAGGGCTGTGAAGGACCTCAGGAAGTCATCTGTTCTTTTTCCTGCACCATCCATCAGGATCTGCTACCTTTAGGTTGTTCTCAACGTACACATGTGGAGCCTGTGCTTGAAGCTTTTCCCTGAGAGAGACACCACAGTGTCCTTGGTGTCCTTGGAAAGGATTTTCTGCTGGTCCACCTTTCTTATTCTTGGAAATTTTTCTAAAAAATCCTTAACCTGCATGTCACGCCTTGCAATAGAAACCTTCTCAATCACAGAGAAGGTTTAGGCTAGTGATGATTAGGATTAGAAGAGCAAACCTCTTTATAAAATAGGGACTGCTTATGCACTGCAACCTCATTAGACCATTGTGGAATTCTTCAGACTGTGGCTTAGTGCACAAGAAAAGACATGTTGCCCACAGCAAAGTACATATACGTGTATGATTGTTGAATCTTGTTGAGTCACCCAATTATAAACTAATCAAAATAAAGTCAAATGCCACTGAGAATCAGAGGAACAGCAACAGGTGACGCAACCTTAGTAGCCTAATCAGTGAAAACAGAGCACCCCGAATTAGCTACTCCAAAGCCATCTGAGGAGGCTGAGGACACCATTGTCTATAGGGTGAAACCCTCTGAGATGGGTCAAGGAGAAGACCTCTCTCCCCAGCCAAGCCATGCAAGCTAAGGGGTGGTTGCCTGCAGGAATGCAGAACTTATTGTGGGATGTGGGGGAGAAGAATATGGGGATTATACAAAACTTACTATGGGATCTTCCAAGGGGATTGCGGAAATTTGCAATATTTCCTATGGGATGTTTGGAGGAAGGACAAAAAGTGGGGAAAGGGAAGGATTTGAGTTAATAAGGAAGGAACTAGATGGGTTGGACTGGATGATCTCCAGAGGTCCCTTCCAACCCTAATTATTCTGTGATTCTGTGAACAAAAGTGGAAAGAGAAAACAGCACAAAAAGGGTCAATCATGTAACCAGGCTGCTGGTAACTTCGCATACCTGACTGAACCCTCTGCTTGGCCACAGTAGTCTATCATATTTTCTCATTTAGTCCTATTTCTGTCTTCTATGTGGATGAACACTCTTTTCTTCCTGTGCAAGTGTATGTGAATGTCATTGATTTTCAAGTCAGAGGAGCCAATGGGTAGGACAAGAGGTCTGAGTGCCAGCAAGTAGAGAGGGACCACAAGCCTTGGGGTCTCAGGAGCTCAGGGTCAACACACAGGAGGGACCAGGGTCTTGAGGTGTCAGCACCTGCACAAAACAACTGTCTACAAACAGCTGCCAGAAGGACCCACATGTTGTGTGTCTGTGCATCTGTGTGTGTGTATGCAGTTAGCAAACTGCAGTCCTCATCTGCTGGAGAGGAAGAGCAGGGTGGAGCCATCCATGCTGCATGGGTTTGGTGGGTACTCCTAAGGACATGTCTTCCCCTCACTATGCAGATTTGTGTGGTGGGTCATGTACATAATATGTGTGTGCATGTGTGTATATACACTCTCAGCCATGACTATAACACCTAACAGCTGGGACAGAAGGAATCCCTTAGATCCCAAGGCTCACCAAATTTGGCTATCCCTAAAAAGTATGCCCATCAAGACTGTAATAGACATGCCATACATGTTTTTAATGCTCAGATTTACATATATCTACTAAAAAATGCACATATATTGAACTGACCGTTGGCTGGATACATAAACTAAAAACACTTTTCATTATTCTTCAACATTTTTAGCCTATGTGAAAATACTGAGAATCAGAAAATACATAGAATCTTCAACAGCACTAAACCAAAAATTAATCTAATAGCTGTGTGCTACAATATATAAGTCCAGGAAATTAAATCAGTCAGGGACTGATAGATATCCAAAAGCATATGCAGTTATCCTCTAGCTGTCTGTCATCCCCTAAGTCCCAGCCTTGTTAGTTATTTGCCTAAATTCATCATTGATGAATGCCATGCACTTGTCATTTGAAAAAGCTGATAGCCTCAAAACTGTGTACATTGAGAGTTTCAAGAGCAGAGGAATGGTTAAACTGTTTTAAAGGATAAAAGTCCTAGGAGAAAATGACATAAAGCCTCAGGAACAGATAAAACAGTAAGAAAATCAGGTAGGGTACAACCAATTTTAGAAGAATTCTTGTGGGTTTTCTTTTTATCATTCTATCAGAATTTGTTCCTGTGTCCACTTTAAGAGGTATACATTTGTCAACAAGTTTAGTGAGAAGACTAACCAGAAGTGGGGATTAATGTAATGTGTTTGTCAAAACAAGACCATTACTTCACAAGAACTATCTAATGTCTCAGCCTCAGGAGACCAAAGACTTTAGAAAGTAGAGAGGAAGCTGTTAACTGTAAAGTCAACTGCTGAACTTCAGCTCTTACCTGAGATATGTGTGTGAGTGAGCACATGTGTGCATAGGAGTGACTTACATATGCTGCTAATCTTTGGGCTTCTAAGGACTCTCGAATCAACAAAGCATGAAGAGCTACCTTCACTTTGTTTTGTGGAAATCAAAACCACACAAAGAGAAATGAATGTACATATGAAAACAAATCCCCAGTAACCGAAGCAAAGTAATGCTGTTAATAAGTTAATAGCACAGAATTTTGAAATAGAAGCACCTCTGATTCAAAATCATGTTCTTAAAATATAGTTTGATTAACTACTAGCTGAGAAAGAGTAGCATAGCTCCTCTTGTCCTGGCTAGAGTGAAGAGTCCTCCCTTCAGTGCTTTTGGGTTATATTCTTGGTCTAATACACCTGGATTTCAAGAGATTCATCCTCTTGAGAAACACTTTGAGGAATATTCTGTCTGCTTTGAAGCCAATGGCAATTCTGCAATTGCCTTCAGTGGGGCTAGGAATACAACTAAATAGCACTCAGCTAAAGCATGCGATAAGCATCTGAAAACTCTTTTCTTCATATTCCTTGGAAAGGACAAAACCCATGAAACAATATTTTGACTTTCAGGAGGCCTGTATCATCTCTCTTTTACAATTGCAGAGTCTAGGCTGCTTACTGAAATGCATTTAAAGGATTTATTGAGAAGCTGCAACTTTGAGGGTGACAGAACACTGGAACAGGCTGCCCAGGGAGGTTGTGGAGTCTCCTCCTCTGGAGACATTTAAAACACACCTAGACACGTTCCCGTGCAGTCTGCTCTGGGTGAATTTGTTTAACAGGTGGGTTGGACAAGGGATCTCAAGAGGTCTCTTCCAATCCCAGCCATTCTGTGGTTCTGTGTGATTCTGTGAAAACGTCTATATGCACAGAAATTATTAAAATTCTTCCTTTGTCTTCACCCAATGTGAAACATACAATACAATGAGATGTAACTAATACATTAATAAAATACTGCACCTGTGGAAGTGATCTTTGCATTGATAGTTACTTATTCTCTGCTATTTTATATTAGTTTTGTTAGACTTTAAACTAGCCTTTGCTTACCATCACACACTGCAATCTTCTATTTATAGAAATTACTATTAAAAAGGCAACATAAACAATGAATCAACTAATTTCTTCACTAGAAATAAAGCTACACAATGGTATCTTTGTAACTTTACTATATGGTAACTTTGTAACTTTACTATATAGTAACTTAGCAACAGTTCTGTTACCCAGGTGGTGATGAACCACAGAATCACAGAATCACAGAACGTTAGGGATTGGAAGGGACCTCAAAAGATCATCTAGTCCAATCCCCCTGTTGGACCAAGAACACCTAGATGAGGTTACACAGGAATGTGTCCAGGTGGGTTTTGAATGTCTCCAGAGAAGGATTCTCCACAACCTCCCTGGGCAGCCTGTTCCAGGGCTCTGTCACCCTCACTGAGAAGAAATTTCTTCTCATATTTAAGTGGAACCTCTTGTGTTCCAGTTTGTATCCATTGCCCCCTGAACTATCATTGCTTGTCACTGAGAAGAGCCTGACTCCATCCTTGTGACACCCACCCTTTACATATTTATAAACTTGAATGAGGTCACCCCTCAGTCTCCCCTTCTCCAAGCTAAAGAGACCCAGCTCCCTCAGCCTTTCCTCATAAGGGAGATGCTCCACTCCCTTAATCATCTTCGTGGCCCTGCCCTGGACTCTCTCCAGCAGTTCCCAGTCCTTCTTGAACTGAGGGGGCCAAAACTGGACACAATATTCACCAGGGCAGAATAGAGGGGGAGGAGAACCTCTCTCAACCTACTAACCACCCCCCTTCTAATACACCCCAGGATGCCATTGGCCTTCTTGGCCACAAGGGCACAGTGCTGGCTCATGGTCATCCTGCTGTCCACCAGGACCCCCAGGTCCCTTTCCCCTACACTGCTCTCTAACAGGTCGTTCCCCAACCTATACTGGAACCTGGGGTTGTTCCTACCCAGATGCAAGACTCTACACTTGCCCTCGTTATATTTCATTAAATTTTTCCACGCCCAACTCTCCAGCCCGTCTAGGTCTCGCTGGATGGCAGCACAGCCTTCTGGTGTGTCAGCCACTCCTCCCAGTTTTATGTCATCAGCAAACTTGCTGACAGTGCACTCTATTCCCTCATCCAAGTCATTGATGAGTATATTGGATAGTACTGGTCCCAGTACCAACCCTTAAGGGACTCCACTAGATACAGGCCTCCAACAAGACTCTGCCCCATTGACCACAACTCTCTGGCTTCTTTCCTTCAGCCATTTCACAGTCCACCTCACTGCCTGATCGTCCAGACCACACTTCCTCCGTTTAGCAGTGAGGATGATGTGGGAGACTGTGTCAAATGCTTTTCTGAAATCAAGATAGACCACATCCACTGCTTTGCCATCATCTATCCACCTCGTTATGTCCTCATAAAAGGCTGTGAGGTTGGTTAAGCATGACTTCCCTTTGGTGAAACCATGTTGACTGCCCTTAATGACCCTCTTAATCTTGATATGCCTTGAGATGGCGCCAAGGATAAGTTATTCCATCACCTTTCCAGGGATGGAGGTGAGGCTGGCCAGTCTATAATTACCTGGGTCCTCCTTCCTGCCCTTTTTGAAGGCTGGAGTGACATTTGCTTTCCTTCAGTCTTCAGGCACCTCTTCCATTTCCCACAACTTAGCAATGATGGAGAGTGGCCTAGCAATGACTTCAGTCAGCTCCCTCAGCACTCACGGGTGCATCCCATCTGAACACATGGATTTATAGATATCCAGATTGCTTAGTTGCTCCCTAACCCAATCCTCACCAACCAAGACAGACTCCTCCATTGCCCTGCCTTCCTCTGCAGTCTCAGGGGTACAGGGCTCCTCAGGACAGCCTCCGGCAGAGTAGACAGAGACAAAGAAGGCATTCAGTAATGCTGCCTTCTCTGTATCTTCTGTCACCAGGGCACCCACCTCATTCGTCAGTGGGTCTACATTGCCTCTGGTGTTAGTTTTATCTGCCATGTATTTGAAGAAGCTCTTTCTGTTGTCCTTGACCCCTCTCACCAGGTTTAATTCTAAGGAGGCCTTAGCTTTCCTAATTGCCTCCCTACATCCTCTCACAACAGCCTTATATTCTTCCCAAGGGGCCAGCCCCTCCTTCCATGATCTGTAAACTCTCCTCTCCCACTTGAGCTTGCCCAGCAGTTCCCTGTTTAACAAAGCAGGTCTCCTGGCTCCCTTCCTTGACTTCCTACGTGTTGGGATGCTCTGATCTTGAGCTTGGTAGAAGCAGTCCCTGAGTGCTAACCAACTATCTTGGGCTCCTTTACCTTCAAGTACCCTTGCCCATGAGATTTCCCCTAGCAATTGCTTGAAAAGGCCAAAGCTGGCCCTGCTGAAGTCCAGGGTTGTGATTCTGCTTGGTATTCTGTTCCTGCCACATGAGATCCTGAACTCTGCCATCTCATGGTCGCTGCAGCCAAGACAGCCCTCAACCTTTAACGCTTCAACCAGACCCTCTTTGTTAGTGTGGATGAGATCCAGCAGCGCTCCTTTCCTAGTTGACTCATCCAGCATTTGCATCAGGAAGTTGTCATCAATGCACTGTAGATGGCTGGCTGAGTAGTCCTTCCAGCAAACATCAGGATAGTTAAAATCCCCCACAACAACCAGGGCCTGTGACTGTGAGGCTGCTCTCAGGTGCCCGTAGAAGGCCTCATCAACTTCCTCACCCTGATCTGGTGGCCTGTAGTAGACACCCACAACAGTGTCACCCCTGCCAGCCTGCCCCTTAATTGTCACCCACAGACTCTCAACTCACTCCTCATCTGCCCCTGGACAGTACTCAGTACATTATAGTTTCTCGCTCATGTAAAGAGCAACTCCACCACCACACTTGGCTGGCCTGTCTTTCCTGAGAAGGACATAGCCATCCATGACCACATTCCAGTCATGTGAGCTGTCCCACCATGTCTCTGTTAATGCCACCAGATCATAATCTCCTGACCGAACGCAGGTTTCTAACTCCTTCTGCTTATTCCTCATGCTGTGCGCATTGGTGTACAGGCATTTCAGGGAGTGAGCTGAGCACACCGATTTCACCCTAGGGGGATGGGAGGCCTCCTGGTCTTCATTAATTCTAGAGTGCTGCCTCACTGGTGCAAGCCCAGCTACAACCCCATCCCCCTTTGAATCTAGTTTAAAGCCCTCCAAATGAGCCCTGTTAATTCCTGTCCCAGCATCCTTTTGCCCTTGTGAGAAAAACGTTTCCCATGTATCACTGTCTGGACTGGTGTCTTATCAAACCAGCCATTATCGAAGAATCCAAAGCCCTGCCTGTAGCACCAGTCTTGTAGCCAATCATTTATGGACTGAATTCTTCTATTCCATCCCACGTCATCACCGGAAAATGGAAGGAGGGAAGAGCCCCAGACTCTTTCACCAACCGTCCCAAGGCCCTGAAATCTTTCTTCATTCCCCTCAGACTATGGGATGCAGCTTCCTCCCCACCTGTCTGGAAGATCAGCGGTAGGTAGTAGTCTGTTGGGTGCACGAGGCTGGGGAGTGCCCTGGTGATGTCCCTGATCCGGGCTCCAGGTAGACTACAAACTTCCCTATGATGAGCGTCAACTCTGCATATTGGGCCCTCTGTCCCTCTCAGAAGGGAATCGCCTACTACAATTACTCTTCTTTCTTTCTTATCAGAGGCATTCTTGAGGTGAAAGTATATACATAAAAGAAATGGAAAATATGTATGATTGAGACAGTATAAAAATTGCCACAAGCCTGATACTGTGTGTGAATATGAAATAAAATAATGCCATAGCTAATGCAATAAAGCTTTGTCAGAAGTAAATTTGTGTGACTTTTCTCATATGTGCTTGTCTTCTAGGAAGAGGTAGTGTCTGAACCTTTTTTAGCTTTACACATTCTCCTGCATAAGCACATGTACTTGCTACTAATCTCGCAATTTCTTCCTCTCTTAGACCTCTATGTCCAAAGCCCAATGATTTATATATACGTTTAAACATTTTACTTATATGAACACATACAGACACTCAAAATGATATATTCCAAGTAAGTATGAAACTATCTTTAATGTTATCTCTATGCCATGGTGTCCCTCAACACAGAGTGAAAAGCAATTTATACCAAACCTCATGTTACCTCAAAATTTCCTGATTCCTACAGAGGGACCAGATATATGTAGCATTTACCATGATGTTTAATGTGAACTGTGATTGTCAGTGTATGTGTTTGTACACGACAAGTTTTCTAACATGTAGACAGGGCTGATCAGGTCCTGATTGAAAGGAGGTAACATTACCTCCACAGTGAGGAAACTTGTTTATAGTTGGGTTAAGTACTTGGCCAGTCACCACTTCAGTACCTTTACTATATGTACAGCACCAGACTTTTCTTCTTTGCAGAATCCAAAGGTCTAAGCAGTCTAAAGCCAGACAGTAATGCTTTGGGAGCAGTATTAAAACTTGATGTATTGATGAAGTGCCAGATTTTAAGAACTAAATATCAAACTTACCCAATCTCAAAGGGTAAGTGATCTGAATTTGAATAGATCCTCAAGCAGAAAGTGAGCTACATTGCTGCATTTGTCCAAAATCCCAGTGCTCCTCAGTGAAAGCAATGCCAGCAATGAGAATCTGGTATAACAGTTTGATCTCAGATTAAATACCTTCTCAAGATCTTTTCAGCTCCTTACCTGGGCAAAATAGTAGAAAACCTTTTATGGCTGACCTGCGATGTAGGATTTTCTGCCAGATATGATCCTCTTTTATTTATGTGCAATTGTATGTACAGAAGTGAGCTGTGTTGTTAGTATTTGGACTGCTGTAAAAGCATTTGGTCTTCTACCTTAGAAATTTTTGGTGTTAAGATACTAACATCAACACACTGGCATACCATTCACTGGGGAATAGAGATCTGTAAATAGAGATCTGGTATACTCCCACATGACCAGCAATTTAATAAAAAATTAAATATCCCTACCAATTAGCAGGCTGCTCCTTCATTAAAATTTACCAGCCAGCCTAGGATCTTGAAATACAAGGTACTGATTTGAGGGTGATGTCTTCTAGTGGTAAGCATTAGCCAGAGTCACCTGATGCAGAGGTGCAGTGGGAGAAATTATTTGAATCTTGAAGGTTTCCTATGAGTTCGTAATATTCCAGTATGATAGAAAAGTATGTAACTTATGTAAAAGTATGATGAGTTGCTGAAGCAAAAACCTTTCACCTACAGACAGCCTGTTAAACACCTACACTTTTCCTGTAGGTATTAGTGGACGCCTGTAGCTGTTGATTGAAGAGAAAAATGTGGAGCAATTTTTTCTTTGACAGAAAGCTTTCAACATCAGTAATTGTGAAATATTGCTGTCCAAATCTGTAACAACTTGGCTTTGCTGAGGCTGCCAAGTGCTGCAAATATCTACCTGTCTAAAAAGTAGAAGTGCAGAAATAAAAGAAGTACACCTTCAAGATCTTTATCCTCCCTGTGTTGCCACTCAGCCTGCCTGATACAATGTGATGGTGAGCTTTAAAGTATGCTAAAGGCAGGTCTTGATTCAATTAAGAACCTAAGATCCCTTCAGGTACCATTCTTGGATTGATTGATGTGTCTTTCTGGCACTCCTGAGATTGTTTCTAATGTAAACCTCCTGCTGCAGTCCCCCAATATAAATGCTGGCTGATTAATTTTCGTATGATTCCTCAGAAGAATGAGTAGGTCAGGCAGTGGGAAGGCTTCTAGATGAGGAGATAAACATTTTCTGTATATTAAGCAAAAACATCTACATAAACGTTTACCCTAATGCACTGTTTATTCTTGTTAAAATAATGGTAAGAGCCAGGGAATTTACTAATTCTTCAGCATAAACCTTGCTCTATCCCAGTGCTTAGGTTTTTAATATAAAATTATAAATAAAACTTGCATTAACCCACAAGGCAAGAGTAAATTGAATAAAAACACATGAAAATGAGAGCACCCAGTGTGTAATGGAGACTCCCAACAGTTTAGCATACATGTTATTTCATACTCCTGAAAAAAACAGATTGAAAATCAGAAGGGATCAACAATTTATTAAAACATAGGTAAGTTGTCTCTGTGGATGGCTCCAGGGCCATAAAAGCAGGAAAATGGAATGCTTCACTGTCAAAAACACTGGAGTTCTCCAAAGGTAGACTTTCTTCCACAGGCACAGTTCAAAGTGCTTACTGCTTTTGTTGTATCTAAACCTGAAAGTGCAGCCACTGACTGAGATGGCAAGAATTTGGTTCTAAAAGATAGATTTGAAAAATCTGACAGCACATTTGCTGAACTCTTGCTTAGAATTCATACCAAATCCATGCTGACTCTTTCCTGAGGCTCTGGGATTTTTTGTGCATAGATCAGCCATATTCAGTTCACATAATATATAAAGTTGTTTCCACTGAAACTTAAGTTGAGGGATCCCTCAGAAAAATAACACAAACTTCTGAAACATCACTGAGTCCTAAAATTGCAGAAGTGACAGTATTTGCCAGTATATTTGGGAGCTACATTCTTGATTCTGACCATCTCCATCCAGCCGAGGTCACAGCACCTTGCCATGTGAATGGACCTGCTGAACGTCTCTCAGCCTTGCAAGGACACTGAGACCTTTCAAGGTGACGCTTTTTATCATCGAAAGAAAGATTCAAAGTCATAAAAATCTCGGGTTCGCTTGGCAGATTATTGCAGTTAAAGCAATGAGAGTTTGGTTCCAAATATCTGTGAGGTAAAACAATGACAAATATATACTGACCTTGCACAGATATCCTGCTAGTATGAGCAAATAATGACAGCCATTCCATGTTTTATTTTGTTGCTGAAAATAAAAAGAATCGTATTTCTCTCTCACTGAAGTAATCCACATTTCAAACAGACATTTAAGCAGATAGATGTTTTCTTAGTAAATATCAAATCTAGTTAACAGAAAAACACAAATATTCATACAACAGCCTGTCACTATGTTACTTTTACTAATAAATTTGCTTAGTTATCTTTTCAACAGACACAATATAAGACCTATGATTGGTGAACCATGGTCTTGATAGTCCTTCAGCAACTTCCTATAGCAACAGTGTGCTACAGCTGACAAATTACATCTGTAATGTAACACATATACTCCTAAGTACAATAATGGACATTAAAAGCATGCTCCACAACATATCTATTATGTCTATTATACAAACTGCCATAATAAAGTACCACATGGGCTCACTTTCAGCTATTTGAAAGGCATTAAAAATTCATGTTATATGAACAGAAACATCCAATACTCGACTTCTGTAAATGAATATTTAAGATGCACCATGAATTACAGTGCCAACTAGCAGGGCTTTAAAGTACTTTGGATGTTAGTAAAATCACCATACTTTAATGGACATACAAAATAAGTCATATATCAGCCTACTGATCCTCACTGTTATAACAGATCTGTAAAACTCAGGGCTTCTGGGAGGTGATGGGTTCCAGTCTCATAACACAGGTTAAGAAATACTATACTCTTCATGTTGAAGGGTCAATTTCTATTGTTTTCATATTTGATGTTACAGGCATGGATTTTGTATCTCCAGCAATACACAATCTCTGTCCTACAAGCATTTAATTTAAAAAATTGTAATTACTCAATGAAAACAAAACCCAGCCCCTTTGCAGCTATATTTCTATCCTCAAAATCCCATTACTTTATTTGGATGAATATCTCACAGAACCTTTTTGTTTGTTTTCAAATCTGTGCTGACAAGACTTGCTGAACTAAATTGTTCAATAATGCATCGATATGTTATTTTGGATTTATGATGTAGCTCTTCCCTATCCCCCCATAGCGCTGTGCTGAAGTTTGGAGCCAAGAATGAGCTATGTGCCTGCAAAGCACCATGTGTGCTAATTGTGCTTTATGTATTATTAATATGCAATGCATCCTGATACCAAGCTTCCAGAGCCCCAAGGCCTTCTGAGAAATTCAAAGAAAGAAGAGAGGAGATCCCGCTTGTCCTCAGCATTTCCCATCTCCTTTTGTCAATTTTTAGTTAATGTTCATTATCAGAAATGAAGGGAAACACAACTTTACATGATGGTCATTCTCCATCTTGGTCATAGCTCTGCTTGTTGAAGCAATGTGCATATGTGCATTGCAGCATTACCTCACTGGAATCTTGGCATACGGTGTCAAGCTGTTTATGCTTTGCTGACACAGATGCTTTCTACAGTGCTTTCTCCAGGAAGACCCTTTTCAAGAAAACCTTGTTAAGTGCCTGACAGAACCAATCTTCTTTTAATTTCAAGACACTTGGAACTTTCGATGTAATTACATGTATAAATAGAATGACTCACACAATTTTGCTCCTGTTTGTAACTTACATTTCATTATTTTTGTTTAACTGATAGAGAGCTGACAACTGTAGTCTTCCCTGGAGACAGTGTAGTGAATCTAATTTACAGACATTACTTGTAGTTATTTGGTAACAGGCTGCATGGCCATGCAGTTGAGCACAGAGCTGAACCTACATATATCAGGAAGAACTCAGATCAAAGTACCAGACCTTATTTTATTTTTTAAATAAAAGAGCAGAAATTTAAGAGAGTGTGGCAAACTGTATGGGCACAAGAGCCTATCTGGACATGTTTGACAGGCCTTCTCTCATGCTGACATCCTTCTACAGCTCAGTGGTGTCTGACAAATTTAAAAACTATTTTCTGGGCATATTGAAAGAAAAATGAAAGGGCCCAACCATGAAGCAGTCCCTGACTTGAGCTCAGCACTGCATCTTTTCTGCTGCTGCCCCGAATGCAGACAGGGCTGTGGGCTGCTCTGCTGCTGCTGGTGCGTGGGGACTGCTCCAGAAACAAGAGCATTGCTCGTGCCTTTCTTAGGGAGAAGAACCATAAAAGCTGCTGTCTTCCTGGTAAATACATACCTAGCATTTACCAGCTCACTTTGCTTCCCTTAAATTCATTACATCCCTTACACGTGTTGTTTCTTTTAAATTCATTATACAAATACAAAATTAAAATCTTTGAAAGGACTAACATATTCCTATCAAATAGAAGTTTCAGGTTTGTGCTTTTCTGTGGCTTCATTGAAGTTTACCCAAGTGAATACTCCCAGCTCAGATGTACAGTCCCAAATCTCACATGGAGAGTCATGTGCCTTTGGTACTCAGTATGGTTCAGTCAACTGCATGGCAAAGATAATACAGAAAATACCATCAAAAACTGCAGCCTTGGAGTTCTGAAAAGGAAAAGCATAAAAGTATAAACAGCTCATCTGGTAACCGCCTCGTATTATGCTCCCTCTGGAAAGTAAATACAGCCTATGGGGAATTTTCCAGTAGATCCAAATCACCGTATGGCTCAAACAAACTACAGGGGACAGAAGAGAAAGAAAAAGAGGGAGGGGGAGAAGTCATGGGGACCTGGAAAAATTACAGAAATGACAGTCTCAAAGCATCCAGTTCATTTTGAAGTCACTCTGTTCGACTTCAATTAAGTTGGCTGGTGATCAGCAGACATTTAAAACCATTTTGTTTATTTTCTGGACCTTGTGTTTGTTAGTACTATGATATTTTAAGAGCTGCAGAAGATATTTTGAGCAGAGGTTATGAAAGTACTGATGTGCAGTTCTTGAAATTAAATCTTCCTGAAGATTAAGGGATTCTTACAAAATACAGGTGGATGTTATTTCCTTGTTGCATTCAGTTTCATGTAATTGATGCTGTACTAAAAATAAATAGTTTTGTAAACTAATTAAAAAATAACAATATAAAAGACCTGACATAATATATGAGGAATTAGTATATTGATTATATGTTCCCCATCCCTTTCGTCCATTTGATCCATTACTTCCTAATTAGTATTGTGCGTGTCTTCATTAATGTGATCGCCTGAAGCAGGAACGCACTTCTGAATCAAATCTCCTGCCATTCTCATTACCTCATTTTGCTTCACAACTCAGAGTGACCTGAGAGCATACAAACTCAATTTCTTTGTTTAAGCCTAAATAGAAAGCTGAACTTCACAAGCTTACCTGATGTTATCCACCCACTGATGGGTAACCAGTCCATAGGACCAGAAGAGAGTCAGTCCAAATGCACAGGCCAGCATTGCCAGGTCCTCAGCAACATCTCCCCCTATGAAACTGTTTGTATTGTACTGAACTGCCTGCTAACACGGATGTATTGTAGAAAAACGATTAATCATGTTCTGTTTCATTCTTGTTAACCATCTTGCTGTATTTGCAGACTGACTAACAATGTAGCAAATCTGCAATGTAAAAATCTTCTTAATCCTTTTTTAAAATTCTCAGTTGCTGTTAAACATCTTGTTAAGAATGTAACCAAGTTCTAGGAGTTTTCCTGACATGTTAGCAATAAACCCCTGGAGGAACTTCCTGAAACAGCTCCATGCAATTTTTATGATGATAAAAGAATCAAATAACTTTTCAAATGTGTGACTATCAGAAATGATCAAATGGTTTAGTCTATTGCTTCACTGTGAATATGCTGTAAAATCCCTTTTCCCTGATTGGGGATAGAGCTGAGAAAAACACCAATCAAAACCAGTATTTCTTAGAACAGCTTTTCTTAATTGAGTTGTTCTGAAGCTGTTAATAGCAGTAACTATTTGGACAGTAAAGTCACTGGTTCCTTCATACAGTTCCCACAGGTGTTCACTAACAGCCATGCAGTGGGAGAAAGAGCTGGAAGGACACCACCAGGTGTTCACTCAGAATTGGACCACTGCATGGGCACATCAGTGGCTTCTAGGTAGTGTTGGGAAAGGGGTACCTGGTTTCATGTGATGTATGTACAACTCTGCAGCCTCTGTCAGCAGGTAGCAGCCACCAGTCTATGGGACACAGCCCAAGTTATCCAATGCCTGGTTTATTTTGCTTGGCCATAGCCTTGTATCAGTTCTGGTGGATTTGACGGGAGCATTTACCACTTCTTGGGAGACTTTCATATGCTGGCTCTCAGCACATACTTTCTTCTCTTCAGCTATTGTTTTCTGGTAATCATTTCTCCATCCACAGCTGTTACCTACATTACGTGTTCACACACACTCACAGAGAAGGGGCGTTTATATCAGATCTTGTATCTGCTTTGTATCCAACACTGAAATCCAGAAGCAAATTATTTTCCAGCTATTTTCTCAACAAGAACAGGCTTACATTCTTGTAATCTTCTAGAAAGATCTCCTGGTTCATTTTCATATTCCTTTCCACTCTCACATAGATAATATTGCCCAACTGAATAAAAATTTAAAATGGTTAAAATGCATATTTTTAATTACGTATTTTAAAACCAAGATAATGAATATGGGGGGACTTAGCGTAAATCTGAGTATTATACTTACCTTGTTTGATTCCCAAATGACAGGAAATAGGCAGGAAATTCATAGTTAGATAAATGCCATCAAAGACCAGGGTGAAAGTCTACAGCAAAACTGGAAACAAAAGTTGGAATTTCTGGTTCATGGGCCAATATCACAACAAACGCTGTTTGCCCTCTTTGCCATGGTGAGAATCAGAACCACAGCTGCTGACAACCAAAGCTGGAGGAGGCCTCCCTCTCTCTCACAGAGGAATAATCACTTCTTCTCTGACAGCCATTCCACCACACTGTCCTTTACAGAAATACTCAGTAGTTTCTCTCCTTCCTCTTTGCTGTGTTAGCTCTAAATCTTCATTTATATATTTCCCCATCAAACAATTCCAAATTATTTCTACAAGTTTTAACTTTTTAAAATTTACTTAGAGGTAGAAGATTCATCATTTAGACTTGCACATAAAACCAGTTAATCAGTGCAAGTTTCGGGGAGATTTGGTTAATGAGGAGAAAGCTGTTCTTAACTATGCCTTTGTCTCCCTTTTTTTTTTTTTTATCTCTTACAGCTCTAACATAAGTCTGGCTGTACCCACCCAGCCAGACTGCTCTGCATCTGACTAGATGGGTGATTCAGCAACATTTCAACAAGAGGTCTATCAATTTATTCATACAGTTTTGGAGCCCTAAGCAGAGAGACCATTCACCATGGCTGGAAAAAAAGGCAAACACCACACATCTTCAGAAAAGGAAAGGAAGAAGACCGAGGAACTATGGGCCAGTTACCTGGCTCAAATCTGGGAAAATGGCAGGAAGTTTGCAGTAAAAAGACTTTTTAAAATTCTGTCTTAATGGTGCTAAAAAAAAATCTAAAAAATTAAGGGAAAAACATCTTGAAAAGAAATAAGATAGCAGAATGAAACTACAAAAAAAGTAAGATAAAGGAACTTAATGCTAGAAAAGGAGAAAAGCGGCATGTGCAAGAGTAGAGAAAGATACAGAAGATAAAGAAAAAGAGGGGGAAATGGTTGAATAGAAAAACAGAGGACATAACATTAATTCACTTAATTCACTTGGCCTAAGTCACCCTTGGTAAAAAGGTTGCACTTGGCTCATCTTTATTCTGTACAAAGTGTTTGCCAAAGTCCATAATGAAATCTGGATACATAGAAAATCTGTTGTGAATTCTCTGGGTCTTTGCATATTGTTAAATCATTCTAAATATCACAGAAAAAAAAAAAAAGATAAAGTAACTTTCTTCTGCATCTCATTACAATGGAGTGAGAATTCATCACATCACTGTGAAAAAGATAAGCTTATTTTTCCACATTGCAATCATCATACATGGTAGTAATTTTGAAAGTGTGCATTATAATCACAAGAGATCATTAACACACCATAAGTTACCTAAAGACTGAGAAATCCAAAATAGCCTTTTACCAAAAAGGCAATAAAATAAAGCCATTTTATGCAAATATCAATCCTTTAAATTTCCAGTACCAGAAGAAAAGTTGACATTTTCAGATCATGTATGAAAAACATCTTGCATCACTGCAGTGTTTCTTCTGCATGATTCAAGACATCAATTATTATTAGTAGTAAAATAACACTACTCCCTTGTTCCATGTTTTGCTAAAAACATACTGTAATTCCTCATTAAGAGTCCTATAATTCTAATCTGAGCCAATCCATGGAACATCTTACTCAAAGAGGGATGAGAGTTATTCTCACAGTCACAGGAAATTCACAGTACCAGCTGAGAGGCTGGTAAAGGTTTATGCAATATTCTGTACTACAATTACCTTGTGCATGGCAGACAAACCCCCGGCTGCAGAAGGCAGTTATGTAATGCAGTGTACTTCTCAGGAACTGATTCTGCTTTGTACAACCTATATCCATCTATAGCTATGTAACGAAGAGGAGGGGAGGGGAGGGGAGGGGAAGCAAAGGTCGGTTCCATGGTGGTTGTCATTCATTCTGTGTGTGAGGTACCCTTCTGGCCCACCAGGGAACAGATTCAAGTAGGGGATTCAAATAATTCAGAAAGTCTCCTCAAATTCTTAGTTGCAAGCTTTGCCTAAAACACTAAGTATATTTATGCTGCAAAAAGAAAAGAAAATAGAATTTAAATATTGAATTTTAATTACTTTTTAATAGTGAACTTATTTTTAGAAACTGAACCACAAAGAGGTCCTGCTGACACTGGTGCACATGGCTGCAATGACACCAGCCTGCCTTGGCTTCTGTCTCATGCTTTTTGTTCTCATCCGTCCTCAGTGCCTCTGTCCCTGTGATCTGAGTGCTATAAAATGCCAAAGCAACTACTGAAGTCACGGATCTTATGTTTTTTACTTTTCTCTAGTTATTAATAGGGTCTCTCTGTTCCAACTGAAACCTCATTTCTTGAAATTTAATGGAACTTAATCTTGTAATTTCTCCTGTTCAGTAAAAAAGCACAGCAATCCTGGTTAAAGCAATAACTATGGGAGCTATGGGAACAGAGGGGCGGCAACATCATTTTTGAAGAACTGTTTTTCCAAATAGGAATGGCTGTTTAGAGACTGGAGGAGCACACCAGCCCATCCCCCTGTGAGACTCCTCTCTGCCTCCTTTCCTCTTGTTTGATAAGAGGAGAGAGACAGATTTTACCAGAGATCAGAGGCAACTGTCTGATCCCAGTGGGCTTTGGGGACCCAAGAGGTCTTGCCGAGGGACTTACCACTAGTTAAAAGCAAACATAACACAGTGAGAAGAGATCTGAAAAGATGGAAATGAGGCACATAAGTGGGAAGGAAGGATTTGAATGAGAGCAAAAGTGGTGAAGAAACAATAAAAGACCAAAAAAAGGAGAGGAAAAAGCAATAAAATACAGATGGAGGGATGAAATAACCACAACTCTAATCTGTGCAGGAGAGCATCATAAACTTCCTGGGCTTCAGTCCCCTTTTAAACTTCCCCAAGGATCACCAGGCAGTTTGAGCTGACAGCAAGATGCAGAGCACCCCCTGACATTTACAGGAAGGACATTTACAGGAAGGGTCCCCAGGTGAAGGACAGTTTTTCCTGTGGATACATCAGAATCAACAATTTGCTGGCCCTTGTACTACAGCACATTAAGGCCAGATCCTCCTTACTCTCTCTGTTCATGGGGATGCTTTTTCCTGGATCCTGTGTTCAGCTGAGTGGTCTTCCACTGCTGACACTTAACATATTTCAAGGCAAAGAGGCTGTGCAACCAGAGTTCTTTATCAGCAAAAAAAATAAACATATTTGTAGTGTTACTAAATTTTAGTTGGCTGCCTGAAATGAAAACCAGACTGAGTGATAACAGGCTAAAATACACCGAGACTCAAACAAATCAAAGACTACTTTAACGGGGACCATGAAAACTCTTTTGAAAAAATTCCAAGAGCAAAAATCTTCTAATACCAAAAAAAGGGTGGGTGAATAAATATATCTGCCCACAACTATACTCAGTGTCACAAGTTCTTACAACATTTTTCCAAGCCGTATCAACTAGTGAGAGACCATCTGGAAGAGCACTGGTGAAGACTACATAAACAATGGCTTTGGCTCTTGAATGTGGCTGTGGTAGCTCCCTACCTGCAGGCTGAATGGAAGGACACAGTCAGAAAGCAAATTTCCTTCTTGGGTAATGAGATCCACATCAGACAGCTTCTGCCACCGAATTACATACACTCCACAAGAGTTTTCAAGAGAGCTTTTAGAAAAGTTGAGCGAACAGATATTTTCTCTTCCTTAGAGAAAACACTTCAAGGTAAGAAGGCTAACTGGTAATGGTTCTGTGCATGAGGCAGTGTTGTCTGCCAATGCCTTTCTTTTGGTGACACACCTACACCCACAAATGCCGCTCTTTGCTGCAAGCTCCCTCATGAGAGACTCTTCTCTCAATACTTTTACAAAAAATAACATCTGAGGGATGCTCTGTGCTGCATTAAACACCACCCTTAAAAAGCACTGCAGATGTGTACATCTGCCTTGCATTGTGCAATAGCCCCCTTCACATGAAGACCAGGAACAGATGTGTCCACCCTCTGCCCTTGCCACCCATCATGACCGTTTTGGGAGCTTCGGCTCAGTTCCCTCACAAAGCCTCTTCTGGTTCTGCTCATGATTGCTAATGCAGCAGCTGTCTCTGGATTGCCTGCCTTCTGTTGCTTCTGTTGCTGAGGTGAATATGTGATTTCTGCTTCCAAACAGTCAGCTCAGATTCAGTAATGGTTACTATGTCTGGTACTCCCCCACCATCAGTATTGTCCAGTGCAGCACTGTGTTATTTGCAAGCTGGTTGGAGCAGCAGCCAAATGACCTGGTGCTGACCATGCATAGTCCCCATCACCAAGAGCTTAGTGCAATCCATCTGGTGCGTGGCACTGTCATTCTTTGTATTTGATACATCTGGCATGTCTGTGGTCACAGTGTAGGCATTAAGAGATGCAAAGGTCTGGATTTCCCACACTAAACATACAGGACCCCTACGTGTCCACTGCCATGGTTGCAGTTGCAGGGTTGTGCCTACCAGCTCCGTGCCCAAAGGCTGCTGTCACTGCAATGGACACATCACTGACTTCATGTGAGAAGGTAGCTCCTCACCAAGTTAGGAAGAATAAACAGATTTGCATGAACCTGTGATGAATGACAAATGTTGCCCATCATTAGCAAGGAAAGGCAAGTCCTGCTTGGAGTATTTTGACATGTTAGAGATAAGTCATGGGAATTCCTTGTTTTGTATTATCAAGAGATGATTCCGAGTAGAGAAAATAACTAATGTAAGTGTAGGTATCTTCAGCTCCAAAGCTACCACCCAGAGAAGCTGGTAACCATCTAACGACCTTGTTTTACGAGAAGGTAAAGCTGAAAAGCACCAATTTGCTTGATTGTCAAAGTTGCAACTAAAACTCAACTCTCAGCCCCCTCTCAACTCTCAGTTGTTCATTTCACACTGCTCTGTTAAGAGAGAAAATCTTGGAGTGGTCAAATATTAAGTTCAAGTCGTTCAAACAGAACCTGATACAGTCAGTATATCAACGAGAGTATTACTTATGCGGACAATTAGTTGTGCAGTCAATGAAGCTGCTCACAGAAAGTGGGTGTCTACAGATTCTCTCTGTGAAGAGATGGAAGGCTAGAGCAAATTATGTTTTCTTTTAAATGGGGAAGAGAAACTGTCAGACGATTTTCCAACTTCAGTATTGTTAGCTGTTGCTAAATTAACAAAACATCCAGTACGTGACCAAATTATCAAATGGCTTAAATACAATTACAGTGCATTTTAAATATCAGTTCTAATTATATTTTCCTTTGACAAAGTAATTACACTTCAAGAAATCGCAATCAGAACAATTTTTCACTGCCAAATCTGAGAACAGAAGGTGAAAAAGGTGCATTTAGATGATTTTATAAGTGACTAGCTTAACTTTTATATAATAAAAAACCATAATAGCAGAACAGCTTAAAAATAGACTAGAGAACTCACATTTTAATCTTATTTCAAGTCATTCAATTATTTGTAATTTAATGAGCCTTGATACAAAGCTTGGATTTAGTTTTCTTTCTCTCCATTAACTTGATTTCATGATATTTAAGTTGTTGGGCTGCCATAGTGAGACTGTATATTTTTAGTCCAAAATTCACACGAGAGAAAAATTTAACAGTCGTTTCCTGTCCCACCCTAACTCCAGCAAGATACTCTGAATGGCTGTTAGAGCAGACTGCAAAATACCCTTGTGTGGACCAAGAGACTATTTGGTTTGTAGGAAAATTGTAGGTTAAAGGCTCTTCAGCCTAAAAGACTCGGACAAGAGACATGACAAGAAGCAGTAAATTAAAAACCCTGACACAGAACCAACCCCAAGGGAGCAGGAGAAAATAGAGACTACACCAAAGACCAGAGCTCTCACATTGTTTATTGATGGGACATTGCAGTAACCACTCAAAGCTTTGACAAGCTTCAAGCAGAACTTTGTAACTGATGAGAAGATGGGAACAAGATTACCATGAGTATTAAGAGCAAGAGCAAGAGGAAACTTATTATGGGATATCTGAGGGAAATTGTGGGATGTGATAAAGTTATTATGGGATATTTAAGGGAAGGGGAAAGGCAGGCATCAGGGAAGACTGGTGAGCACCAATAGTGGGAAAAAGGAGAAGAGGGCAGATAAATGTGGTCAACTCTTGTGCCTGACCACTGCAGTTTGCCATTGTTACACTCCATTTCTAAATATTACCCTGACCGAGAGTTCTCTCCAGTCTGTGCAAATCTACTCTACAGATCTTCAAGATGGAGTAGTTTGTGAGTAGAAGAGGTCTGGGAGGCAGACACCAGAGGTCTGAGCCAGCTACTGGGCAACCCAGGGGCCAGAGAGGTGGCATCATAGAGCTGGACCTCCTACTGGAGAGACACATTTGTGTTTATATGTGCATGTGCGGGTGTGAGATCTGCTACTAAGGTTTCCACCCAACTAAACAGCAAGTAAGGACCATTTGTATTTCTCATGTTCATGTCAGATGGCCACTGCAGACTGGAAAAACAATGCTGAACCCTGAAGCCTTCTGGGCTCGGCTTCCCTCCAGCAATGCTCTCTCTGTGGTCCTGGTGCCTTCACATGTTCACACACACCTCCCCGGGAGTGCTGCGGATGAGCAGAACCACAATGTCAAGGCAACGCTGAAAGAGACAACATCTATTCTGCCCCCGCCATGTGGACCCAATGCTTTTCCAGCATGAGGCAGCAACGGGCGCATGGAAAAACTCCCGAATTTCCACCAGGCTGATTTGATGAATTGCTCCTTCTGGTATGACACCAGTGGGATATCATCAGCATGACTGGAGCAAGAAATGCTGTTCTTCAACTGTTTTCTCCTCTACTTCTCACAATACAAAGCATGGGAGGGGTTTGTGATAACACACACAAGATTACAGACTTGATGATGCACATGGGGTCTCCTCTGAAGGCAATGCTGCCTGGACTGCACTACCGGGCAACATGATGACCTGGCTGAATTAACTTTTTAAGCACTATCTCAGTCTCAAAAAGCAGCAATAAGGTGTGAAAAAGTCTCAAGTAGCACTCGTCATACCAGCTTAGCTACTTACCTCTCCATGGTGTCTTTGAAAAAAAAACACACTCCCAAGATAGCTCACAGAAAAGCTTGGTGGAGATACGAGTAAACAGTGGGTTCAGTACAAGTTTATCTGCACAGACCGACTAATAGCAGATTGAGAGGGGGAAGATAATTAGCAATTTTGGGATGTTGGCAATGTGCAGTTTGAGACAAAAATATTTGCTTTGAGGCTCTGACTTATAGTTTTGGCACCATTTCTGTTCCAGTCTCACTTTCAGATGGTAGAGACTGCCCAAGTTCTGGCTGACCACTGCTTTATCTCCTTCCCCCCCACCTCTCATAATTAAAATATGTTACATGCTTTTGGAATCATGTAATTTTGTTCAAGGTCTTTTTTTTCTGTATTCAGTTAATGAGCATCACAACCATTACATTTTAGATTAGTTCAGTGCTTTTCAAATCCCACCCATCCTTGACTGCAAGGTTCAGGGCCACTACAAGCTCTGAGCAGCCTCTTGCATTCAATCTAAGCATCTCATAATTATTTTCTTAAGGGAAGTATCCCTAGAGCAATAATAATTGCTACCGTCTTTGTTGGTTTTGCTGCATTGGAGGCCATTTTGTGAGAGCAATCTCTTTCTCATCCTTTTTCATTGCTATGCATCTTTTCAGTGCCCTCTCACAGTAACACCAGAAGTTGAGTCAGTTGTTTCTGTGTGTACACAGTGTTTTGGAGGTCAGTGCTGGGACCCGAGAGGCTGTGAAAGCTGCACAGCTGAGCCCCAGGAGTGCACCACCGATGTGCTGCTGACACGTAGGATCTGGGAGTGACAATCTGCTCGGTACAAAGAGGTATCGGGAAGCAGCTGCAGAAACAGTCTCCATCATCCTTGCTGTTGGATGTGTCCCAATAAGAAATAGAAGTCTGTCTCATAAGATCATTACGGAAAATAGCAATTACACTTGAGACCATGCAGGCTAACTGGACTAGTCAGACTGTGTTTTGACTCACTTCTCATGGGATTCAAATCTCACTTCTCATATGAATACTGGAATATACTGGAGTTGTCCACCCATCCAGTGCCTGGTTTTAATTCATAGCCAGGTTCTGGATACGAACAATGCCCAGAAATAATTTCTTAAAGGCCTTTTTGTGGCAGTGATTGTGATTAGAACAGAGGGAAAAAAAAATCAGGCATATTTGTATTCAGGACCAAGCAAAAAGCATTAGTGTAGTCCTAAGTCACTGGCCTGATTTATGGCCTGAATTATTATATTCCTCCAGGGTTTTAGTGATGACATACTTGCTGCATGCTGTCTGTTTCACGCAGTTCTTGGTCTTTCTTAGTATTATTCTGTAAAAGTCAGCATTTATGCAAAAGAAAACCAAGAGAAGATTAGAAAGGCCAGAACAGTACTAGGCCCAGCATACAAATCACACTGGTGAAATGCCTAATGTGTTGTCACCAGTGGCATAACTGTCCCTTCTGCTCTCCACCCCCAACCATGAAACATTTTTGTTTTCCCCTTGAATTTCACAGTACTTAACAAAAAAGCACATGAGCATAGGCTTGAGCCTGGGGTTCACAGCAGCAGGGCTTCAGGGTTGATTATGAGCCATTCTGATGGTTCCCACTGATTACCATTTGGGTTTCTCTCCTACACAACATCTGAAACGAATCCTCATGTTTCTGTTGTCCTCTCTCCTAATACAGGAGAAAAGAGCATTCCCTAATACTGAGAGGCAGATGAGGAACACTTTCCCCAGGCAAAGCACAATCAGCCTGTGGCCAGCCTCTTCCTCAGTGTTCCTCTATGTCAACATCTTTCCTAGATCTCCAGAACAATTATGCATTTGTACTGATAAGGAAAATACCCAGAGGTACCACAGTGCCAAGAGCTTTGGTGAGAATATATCTCCTCACTCTACCTTCAAGTTACAAAACAGCTTCTCACTCAAGGAGATAAAAAAAGAAACTTGCTGTATACTCAAAATATTAAATAACTGCCAACTTTGCATTTCTGTAACACATCTGATACTTCCTGTTACTGGAGGCAAAATATGGAGCTGGATAGATCAGTATTTGAATAATAGGCTTATTGTTTCTTTATTAATATCACGAAAGATCTTCACTGGTGACTAAGATGGAGACGTACTTGGCAGCAGACCACTCAGCCTTTTGGTAAATGCATGCCAACTCTTATGGCAATCATAAGCAAGACAGACAGGTGTAATACCAACAATTTTTGTCTCTTTTTTTTCCCTATTTTTTCATTTGTTTCCCAGTGTTTCTCACTAAGTCCCATTAACAATCAACAATTCAACAATCTCACAGGCTGCCTTAATCAATTTAAACTTATTTTAAACTCACCTATTCCCTCACAAACCATCTGCCAGAGGCAGAAATTTTACAGCTTTAAAAATACATTCATGCGAAGCTGGAGACAGGAGTTAATGACAGTCATTTCTACCTTTCTCTAAGTACTGACTACACATGCAGGGACTCAAAGCAATTCTTGTTTCTGACAGTAGGCATCCTTCACTGCAAGGTGAGGAAGGAGGCAAGTTTCCTGTCTTTTCCAGGAAGATGGGCTTTTAAGGACTTAACATTGCAAAGGAATCAAAGGGTAAAACAACCGTACTACCATGCTTTCCTTTACTATTTGACCCCCAGGTTGCAGGCACACCAAATATGCAGCTACATTGTCATGAAATCATTCAAAAAGAAATATAGAAGACATTGAGGACCTTCAGCCATTACTGTCACACAATAAGTCGATCAATGCTAGACTGACTTGGTATGTGCGTCCAGCTTCAGCATTTCCCCTGTGAAAAGCCCCAAATATCAACTCTTGGCTGCATCTGAAAACTTGAGCATAAATACTCCTTTTTTTATAAGTGAGTAAGTTTTTCATTATGAGTCACCGAAAGTATTAAGGATATTTTTGTTCTATTTTATTTACTTACTTATTGACAGGTTGAAGTTGCAGATATCGAAAAAAGCTATTCTACTACTGATAACTTATGACAAATGAAGAGATGTACTATGCTTTAATGGCTTTTCCTCTTTATGGCTTTGTAAAAAAATAAATGTTTATCCTGTTTTTAAGACCTGACTGACAGATTTAAATCTGCAGGTTTCCTGATGAAACAGTGAAGTTCACAGAACTGGATAGCAATTCCCCCTAGACCATGCGTTTACATAATTTAAGTACTTAAATGAGCTGTCATTAAAGTCTGAGTCCATAGAAATTGTAATCTACCCTGCAAAGTGGCCGAACTAAATGTTCATTACTGGATGTAGTAGAAAAAGCAAGGAATGATGATAAATCACCAACATGGTGAGGAAAACAACCCCTTAAGCTGAAGACACCAGCTTTCCAAGCCTTCTGCGTAAGGAGTACACTGTCTAATATTAGTCTCCAAAGTACTTTGTCGTGCATATCCACTAAAACTGTAGCTCACTTAAGACAGGCCTTGACAAAGAACTGAAGTAGAAATCACTGTGGCAGACAGGCAGTGACACTGTCAGAGAATATAGGGACATTTTAGATACTCTAAGAGTGTTTAGTGCCTAAATCCCACCTTTCTGGACCAGCTCTGAATTCTTTGCACTGTGGAGCTCAAGGATACACAATAAATGAGCCCTACCTCCTGCTGTGCCTCCTGCACAAGACTAATTCCAGATAAGCTAATAGCAGAGTTCACTCATGGTTTAATGAGAATTATATATGTGTCATTTCATATTTTGATCTACAAAGTTCATATTTGCCATCATTAAAAGACTGCCATCGACCTGGAACTTCTCTGGCTTCCTCTGCACACACTGTGCAGCTGTACAGAGGTGCTCCATGTATGCACAGGAGATGTCCGACACCTCAGAGCCCATCAGACTTTCTGTGCAGCTGCAGACTGGCTTCACACAGTGTGGGCATTGAGTTTCAGACACATCCACCTCATCATGCAGCTGAGCTACCCTGAAGCTGGTTGCTCTTAACTGTTCTATCTGAGGAAGCCTAACCAAAGCAAGCAACCTGGCAAAAGCAGAGACAGAGGCACTGTTGCATGTCTTCACCAGCTTTGTTCTTCTCAGCCTTAGTTCCTCTCAGTTTCTCAAGCTAGTGAGCAACTGTGGACACGGCTCATGGCTACAGTCTGTAGGCTGAGAAAGGAATTTCCCAATAGCTCAAATCCTGCAGCTGACAAGCCTGCTCTATAAATAAGAGGAGTGGCATTTTTGATCCTGAGCTTAAATGAGGTTCCAACATTCTGAAAAACCTCCAGTGAACCTGCTATACTGATAGGAAGTACATTTACTCCTTGTCTAACTTATGTCAAATTAACCTCCCCCTGCCCATCTAATTTCTTTCTATTTGGAGGAAATTTTATGACACCCTGAATCAGACATGGAAAAGAGGATTAGGTATTCCATTCAGAGTTTTGGCTCCAGTTTGAATGCTCAGCTAATTATGAAGGCATTTATGCTCCCCTGCTAGAGTTTGAACAACACGGTCCCATGGTGCTCACGTGCATCCTGTCAGCATGCACCCAACAGTTACCATGACACACATATCTGTGCTCTTCCCAACTTTCCCATGTGCTGGTCCTATGGAAATGAACCCATCAGACTCTCAGAATGCAACAGCCAACTCAGACTGGATTAAAAAAAAAAAAAATAAAAGGAGCAGAAAGTTGAGGGGGTAACTTCTCCCTCATGCCCACCAGCCAGGCTGGTGCTTACTGTCTTGCTCACCATTGATTTATAAGTACCAGATCCAAATCCTTCCTCCTGCACCTCAGAGGAAATCTCAGTATAAACCTAGACTTCCGGTAAGAATATGCTGATTGTTAGACTGCATTTTCACTTTTCCTGTTAAAATTAACCAATGCCTTTTGCAGCAGAATTTTAACATTTGCCGTCTGCACTTCTGACATATTCTTGTGGTACATCTCAGGTACCATACAGTTACAAAACGGTGTCTGCAGAAAATGTGTCACTCCAAACATATATTGATAGTGCATTAAAATATATTTGACTGCCCTAATGGAATCTGTCAGAGGCCTTCTGATGCCTCAGTGCAGAAAAAAAAAAAAGCTTTTGTCTTCTACTGACAAATTTCTGAGCATATGCATCTTTTTTATTTATTTATTTTCATTTTATTTTTAGGTTGAGGTATACTTCCAAGTGAAGGGATCCACTTTTGCTACTACAGAGATCAATGAGAGCACGACCATATCTTTTTTTTTCCTCTGGCTCTACGATTTGCAGATAAAGCAACTTACTGAGATCTATTTGACTTAACTTCCTAAAAACATCAGAAAGGTGTCACATAGCTTGTGTATTCTTCCGTATTGTGTTGACAGTTTTTGTATTCAAGAAAGATGTTTTAAAATTTTTCTAATCACCTATTTAGTTCCCTTTCCAGTGAATACACCCTCAAATAAAAGCAAGGATTTTATGTGTTCTTAAACTAATAATGGGCATTTTATTTCCTGGTAGTATAAAAATTGCATCTGTTCCAGTTCATTTACCAGTAAATTTATTTCATATATTCCTTTATGGAGGTCAGGTCACATCAACAAACATGAATTTTACCTTTGCATCTTCTACTGTGTGTGGATTTTCTTTCAGAGGTAATATCTCCGTTGCTGGCACTATATCCATATCCAGGTTGAAATTAATAAATATCCCATTTCCTTTCATGCTGGCAGTTCTTTAAGCTTTTGCTGCAATATTGACAATGATTCTTAGGATATATTTTCTGAGGTAATACTGTTGCTGCTGTCTTCTGAGCAGCCTGTGTATGAAAACCCCAGCAAAGCACATCAACACAATTTAGTTCTTGGATGTTTATTACAAACACTAATCACTGCCTGGGGTTGAGTAGTTTAATAGATGTGCTGAGCTTTTTTGGTCTCAATCTTTGAATTGAGTCTACCTTCCTGTCCTGGATCTTTTTCATGATTTTGATTGTCTGTGATACCCACAGAAGCAAAACAGTCTTCCACCTCTATAAGGTTCAAATTGTAGTGAGTTACTCAGTTTTTTGGGTAATTGGTTTCAGTTTTTTCACATTTATATCTATTCAGACCTGGAGTTTCGATCAAAATATACTCATCTTGACATCTATGAGTTTGTCTGAAAATGCAGTTAAAATGTCTGCTGAAAAAGGACCCTGCTTATCATCCAACACAAAGAAATACTCTTGCAGCTCTTATTAATGGAAGTGCAGTGAATCTCCATCCTTGGAGTTATTCAAAAGTCAGTTGCATAGGTCCACTAGTAGCCTGATGTAACTTTAAGGGTGGCCCTGTATTAAGCAGGAGCTTTGAGTAGATGGCCTCCAGAAATCTGTTTCAACTTAATTATTCTATGAATACGTAGCATTAGCATGTTATCCTTATAATATTGATTTTTTTATTGTAATTTGCTCTCTGTCAGGAAGTTTTGCTGCAAAATGAGCTGTGAATTTGGTGCTTATGAAATCACCAGACAAACAAGGGTTACCTAACGTTCATAGCAAGAGCAGAGGTTGTGTAAACTTCACAGCAGCTTTTACAACTTCAGTTTGTAAATATCTTATTCTTCTTTCTTCCTGTCTAGGGAAGGCCTGCTGTGCTAACTGTGTGGTAGATCAGTGCTCTGAACATATGATAGTCTAAGCCCTACAGGTTACTTGCAATCCTTGCTCTTTAGATGGTGAATCACTCAATAAAATTGAAATGTGTAAAAAGAGGTACATGTATTTTGGAGGAACATTTTTTCTTGAAGTCTGTGTGTTTCTCTGTAGCCACCTCTGGGTGTGGGAGTTCTCAGCCTACATTCTTTTACTGTTCATAAAGCCTTGCTCAGCCATACCAGCCAGCAGCTTTCCTTCAGCAGCATTTTCTTCCTACCCCTTTTCCACTGAGGTTTTCTGACGCTGCTTGACAGCATTTCAGGATGTTCATGACTTTCCTAGCAGAAGAATTTTCCAAAAAGGAGGGAATTATGAGGATTTCTTCTCTGATTGACACAGACCAAAGTGCAGCTGGTGACAACAGACCCACACATTGCTCATCTGCTGATGTGAAAGACTATGGCAAAGTCTGGTTAGAAAACAATCACCGAATGCAACCACAGCATCTTTTGTCAAATGCCAATACATCACAGCACCTGACACTCTTCACCAGCATCTTCTAGCCCATCATTCTTCAGCATGATTTAATCCTACTCCATGTGGAATTCAGGGTTCTGAGCCTTTCTGCTGTAGATGGATACAGGAACACCAGGAGTTGGTCACTGCTCGGGGGATAAAGCAGACACTATGTCTGAACTGTCTGGAGCAGTATAAAACATAGACTGCAGCCAACATTCCTACTATGCCCTGTAGCCTCAATGGATAAGGTTAGTAAATATGATTTCCCGGGGTGATGAGTTTGATCTGATCAGTAGATTTCAGCCATTGAAAACATAATTTGTTTAACTGTACAGCTTTGGAAAGGATGATGTTAAGCATCTTCACATATGTGTCATGGAAAAGACAATAAAAGTGTGACCGATGATTTTAGGGGAGTGTTATGAAGCTAGGAAATCCCCTACTTGAATTATAAGACAAAGCCTGAAAAAGTAAAGCCATAAAAGCAGCGAAAACTCTGTATAATGTGGCAGTGCTAAGGCTCAGTAAGTGAAAATCTCCTACTGAAACATATTTAAAATAGGACACTTTGGAAGTCATAAAACAGAACCCAAGGTGCTGGTACTGCTCAGGATGGATCATTTCCTACAGCCGGTTAGCACAGGCAAAGGGATGTAGAGCTATTTTTAAAAGGATCGAAATTTAATCAATAAGGCATCTTCACTCTGTGTCTTTACAGTTTAAAAGTTTTGGGATCACAATAAATGACAACATT
Source organism: Caloenas nicobarica (assembly GCF_036013445.1). Classification (NCBI taxonomy): domain Eukaryota; kingdom Metazoa; phylum Chordata; class Aves; order Columbiformes; family Columbidae; genus Caloenas; species Caloenas nicobarica. The sequence continues at coordinate 23,820,002 of NC_088246.1, read as the reverse complement.
CATAAATTTTATTGTATTTGAAGACCTTTATTCAATACATATTCATCTACTGGAGCTCGCATATTGGTAAATAAACTGCCTAATTGGAGAAAGGCAGATCTATTTTTACAGATGACAGGTGAGCATATAGACCCTATGATTAGCGAAAAGAAAACAGCCAAAACAAGAAGTTCACAAGATGGTTATGAACTGAAAAACTCTCTTCAGACTACCTGGTAAATAAATGGCTAGAAATAACAGATGTAGCTGGAGAAATCAAGGCTGGTTCGAGACGAACCTATAAACAAATACAGGGCTCAATCTGCAGTGACCCGATCAACTTCACAACCTTGATGCATCCTGCAGTGCTAGCAAAGATGACTGTACAATATTTCTTAGCAATAGGTACCAGATATGACCAAACCATTTTCTTTCTTGTGATCTACAATGGTGAAGTGACACACAATAATTAGTTACTTCAGGATTTATCACAAGCTTGTGATTCCATCTTCGCAAGGAATCAGATGTTACATCAGATATTACAGGACTATGCTGTAAATCTTTTGCAAAACTGGAGTACATGTTCAGTATGTTAAGCAAGATCTGAAGTTAAGCTGTTTTAAACTTTTACAATGGCACATCAGCTTTCTCCTTTTCTTTGCTATTCCCAGTGCTTCGCATAACAAGTTTTAACTTTGGTACAGTTTAGAAAGGACTTGGCAATCAGTATATTTGTTATGGTGAGTTGGTGAGTACATTACTTGCATGATATCCACCAGCTAAAACTCTTTTCATGCTGTATCAGCTTTCTACCTCTAATTGTTTTGCACTATCTATTTTTTAACATGCAACTGTATGCAATTGCCAAATTGCTTAAATGTGTGGTTACTTATTTTGTGGCCAGTTAAGGATAAGCAGTATTTTGGGCCACAGGATAGTTGAGTTAAATTGTCTTACTCAAACCACCCACTGAAAATGTAATGGTTAGTTGAACCCATTGCTAATCCTACAATTTCTCCCTCTGTTTCAGATTCCTTTGCATCTGACTCTCACCACGAACCTCATGTTTGACTTTTCTTCTTAAGTACAAGGAAAGGCTTATAATTTTAATGGTGGAAGGAGGAAGGCAGTAGCACAGGAAGAATTGCGGAAATATATTATGTAAAAGCCCAAGGGATTACTTCAATCACAAGTAATTTCTTCAATCATTTTAATCAAGCAATAAGAACTCACATTGTGATAACTCTCCATATTTTTTAATAATGGCCCCTCCTGAACTGTTAGTCCCCAGATCAGTTCTCTTTTGAGAGAGAACCTTGTAACCTCTTACTTCTCCTTGCCAAACAGTGCAAAATATGTTAATTCCTGTTGATGAGGTTTTTCAATAAAAGTAAAACAAATGACTTCACAGTGTGCGTGTACTTACTGCAGAAAATTCCAGCATCTCTGAGAACCAAAAGTCCAGCTAGATCCTGCAAAATGTCTCATGTCCTAGCACAAAATTTTTTCTCCAATCCAAAATTCATGAGAGCCTCACGTTTCTTTTCACTTGCACTTACTCTTACTAGCTTTCCATATAAGTGATTTTCTATATTTTGCAGCTTTCCAGTCTTCAGTACATTATTTGAAGTCCTTTACTATCTTGCCATCCCTGGGCTTGCAATTAACAGGCAAGGACAGAATTTTAAAAATATGAAAAGTTTAAGATCCACTATCCTATGACAAAGGTGCAGTTTTGTCCCAACTAATTAACACTGACACTGAGTGTGCTACACAGTAGCTAAATTGCAAGCTGTTTTGTTTGTGTTAATTGCTCTGTTGGCATTATTTATCTGTCCTGCATTAATTTGAGCAAGAACAGTTTTTGTTCTGTGGATTTCAATGAAGACTGTATTAAATATAGCTGCTTTCATTTCCTTTGCCACTTTTCCTTGATGTTGCAAAAAGACCAATTTGAAAAGAAGGAAGAACACAGTAAATTTTGACTCAGTGGGAGATGCACTCACAGTTGGATCCCTTCTTTTTATATTTCTCATAAATGCACAAGTATGTTGCCTCCCGCATTTTCTTAATGGCAGAAATTTAAAGTCCTAGACAACAATCAACACTACAGGGGCAAAAGCCGTGCAGTTTTATTACCACAGAAACAAAATCAAAAGCTGGATCTGAAGCTGTATATTTTTCAACTTTTTCTTAATTTCAGCTTTTAACACTTTTCTTAACATTCGTGAAAAAAAAAACAACACAGAACACAGAGCTCTCAAGTTATTACTGAGTATATCAGATAATTTTTTAATTAAGCACAAATAAAAAATAGCAAGAGTGGTGGTCTGTTCAGGCATTTCTAGTTGAAGGAAAGGAAGAGACAGCACTAATATTATGATTTTGGAGCAGGCTGGTTTGAAAGATCAGGACAGGGCGGTGTTGTCTAAATGGGATGAAACAGCTGCCTTAGGGATTTAGTGAGGAAAATAGTGAAGAAAATGTCACGTGCCCCTTTTGTTCCTCTTTTTAATGAAAATAAGTAATGATGTGAAATGAACATTTGAAGAAGAAAAGAGGTTTACGTTTGCCATATTTAAGACCTTAGTAGTAAATACAGATGAGGATACAGGATTTTTTAAGGAGTTAAGAAGGTTGTGGATGCACTCAAAGTAACATTCTCAACTCAAACTCTCCTTGATTTAAACATTGCTGTAAGAATCACTAATGCACTGGGAAGACAACAGATGTCCCTAAACTAAAGAAAATTAAAGGGAGATCATCACAGAAATATAGCCTCAGCACAGAGAGATAAAATTATTTTCAGACTCTAGTAACCTCTGCTCAAAAGAAATATAGCCAGAATAAGACCTAATTTACACTAGTGGAAATCCATATCGAAGCAAATAATTTATTTTAACTAATTATTCTGAATGGGAGTTAGAATCCATTCCAGACCCTATAATTTTTCCTCATGCCTGAAGAAAATGTAGTATAATGGAATTAGATATCACAAGACTGGGACCTTGTAATTCTTTGAGAGACTGGATAATGAAGAAATGTCTGTAAGAAAAGAAGTTCCCAACTTCTAGTCTGGACCGTGATGAGCAGCTGTTCAGCCATCACCAGCTCAGCACTATTTCTGACACCTGAAGGCTCTCCACTAGAAGGTGTATGACTCCATGCATTCAGAAGACAGTAGTAGCTGCAAACCCTTCTTTTTAAGTATGAAATATGTCAAAATTTGAGACTTCTTGAAAAAAAACCAAATTTTTTTCATATAAATCAGAGAAAAATACGTACAGCGATGTTGTTCAAGTATCAGTTTGCAGTTATTCTAGAAAGACAAACCAACATTCACATTCTCAGGTATATAAAGCAAATCCCATTATATACCCTCTTCAATGAGGGGGGAGGAAACAATCGTTACATTCTTCCTCCACTCACTCTTCTGCTCTCCCTAATATTAGAACTGAATCTGCTCAGAATACCACACAGAGCAATGTATTACTATTGACTACATATTAAGGTTTGACTTCCTGAACAAGAAAATCACTACTTCAAACTACGTTATTCATAGTGAGAAATATTGTATTGTTATTGCTTTGACTGCTTTTGTAATTTTTTACATTCCTGGCAGCAGCACAACAGGATGTATTAGTTAGGCAGTACGAATGATTCACCATTTCTGAGGTGTTATTACAAAACCTGAATTTTGACATCATTTACTGGAGAGTTCTGTTATTATTCGTCATGTTTTTAGAGCTTCGGAGATTTTCTTGTAAAAAAAAATAAGGAAACACATTAGTACTTTTGAAATTTACATTACTGTATATGCAATTTTTTAAAATAACTGTTAATAACATAACAGAGACATGCAACAGATTCTAATAATGTCTTTCAATCGTACCTGTCCAGACTCAGGGACCTAAAGTGCTTTCAAATTACAACAAACGCTTTATTTGCACCCACACACACCTTCATCCAGACCACTGTAGAAATCTCTACAGCCATTGCAGCTCAGCGGAGCAGCTTTTCACAGCTCGCAGCAGCACTACAGGGTAGTTATAAACACCAAAAACTGAAGAATATATCCAGTGAAGGTGCAGGAGGATTTAGGGATGTGAAATATAAAGTAAGATATTATAAGCTAAACTGCTAGCGATGCCTGCATCTAGTTTCTTTTGTCGAGTTCCAGTTTAACTTGCTTATAATTTTAATTTAGCTATTGAATTGGAGGTTTTCTGTCCCAGACGCCTGTCTCAAAGTTTCAGCTCAATTCTTTTCCGCTGTTCCCTGAACAAGGGCATTGCTGGTGGAGTGAGAGCAATTGGCTTCAGGTGGTTTGGGAAGTCACCACTCCAACAGGTTTTGGCTACCACCACAGAAGCCAAAGAGCTCTCACACTATCAGCTGCCACTGAGAAGGCTCACACAGGCATGATAAAGCAATAAAACCTTCAGCTTCACAGATCTGAGCACAAGAGTATTTCCACCAGTGCCATAAGCATAAGGAAAAAATTTAATGCTTGGTCCATACATTATTCTCATCTGTTTTGTCGTAACACGTTAATGCCCCTAAGTGCCAAATGAAGTGTTCGAAAATTAGCGTGAGGAGGGCCACTGAGGTGTTAGAAATAGCAATGTTCCCATGAGAAATCAAAGCTAACCAAACCCACAAAACTTCAGGGTAAACCCTATTTGCCATAAAAGGCCCTGGGTAAAGGGTAGAGACAATCTGAGAAGGGATCCATCTGGGGAAGGAAGCATCAAGGACTCAAGGTGCTGAGTTGCAGGCTGCTTTTTGTGGTCCCTGAGACACCTTCTGTGCATTTCAAAGAGGAAACCAAGACTGCAGGGGATGGTAAAATCTGTACGAGAATAGGAAAGAACAAGAATAGTAGCTGGGGGGAATAAAAAAAGCAATTCATTAGCAGAGTTGAAGTGCTGGCTGGTTTTTGACACAGAGCAAACAAAATAGAGTAGGTCTGGAGCTAGGGGACTGGAAGCTAGGTGGGACAGGAGGGGATGGGTTGAGGCAAAGTGGTGATGGGGCCAGGCCAGGAGCATGCAGAGTGATGGGAGGAAGGGGCAGAGTAGGACATGCTGGGAGGAGCAGAGATCAAGGAAAGGCTGGGAACATGGGCACAGGACACTGCTCCAAAAGCCTGAACCAGAGACAGTTGTTCTGAATTCCTGCATTCCTCTTCTGTACTGTTTTCCCAGACAGACTGGAAAAACAGAAAGTCTGTCATACCACACCATATGGGCCTATCCTGAGGGCCAGTCATCTGAAATCTGTCACGTAAGTGTGAGCTGAGCGAGTGACTGGGATCTGCCTTGCACAGTCCTGCCGCGTGAGGATCTGTTGTCACCGAGGCACTCAGAATATTAATGGATTTTACAATGGCTAGAGGGCAAATGAGGATGCATTTACATTGGCAGACCTTAGGAATAAGTCCAGATAATGTCGTGTGATTGAGTTTCTGTGTTTTCAGGTTGGTGGGGTTTTTTGCTTTAATTACTTTAGTTGGTTAGGCATTAAAAACCTAACATTATTGGAAAGAAAGCAAAAAAGAAATATGCAGTAGTTATCTGTACATGGAATGAACAAGGTCTACCGTGGGAGAAACGAGCATGTAGTTCAAGGCAGTAACATGCTGCATAAATCTAAAGCCGCTGAATATATTTTGCAAAGAAAACCTTCAATCTAGCATTTCCCAGCTTTCCCAAGTTTGACTTCCACTTTAGTATTTCCTTACTGGGTCATGGAATAAGGGAATTATGCAAACCACGGTGCACAGGCCACTGGGGTCATCTTATCACCTCTTTTACCAAAGTAGCCTTGGATATTTAATTACCGCAGGGTGAAGTTACAGTCTCATTTTCAGAGTCAGCACACCACAGTTTTAGGCGTCGTTGGGAAATACTTCCCTTCTTGCACAAAGTCATCACAAGGTGCGAGGAGCAGTCGCTCCTGAGACACAGGAAGTGAGTGGTCTGCAAAACCAGGCATCTGATCTCCAGCCTGGCAGGTCTGGTTTAAAAAGTGCCAATCTAATGCTGGAGCAAACATAGAGTGGCTGCTGCAAAACATGACAGGACCCAGAGAGGCTGTCTAGTGTCACAGGAGACTGCAGAGCAGAAAGCTATTTTTGGAAGTATTCCTTTTTGTGCATCAAATAAGTATTTATCATTTCTTCAACTGCTTTCATAAGCAATTTTTCACTAGCATGGGGTTTGATCTGTCAAATAATACACTACGTCGACCTATCTAGGTACCATTTTTTGTTGTTTTTCAGAGCAAAGAACGGCAGGGGATCTCTTGAGCTAGTGTAAGTTCTTATTTCTTTATGGAACTCATTTCATCGATGGTTGAAAAGTGAAGACTACTTGGGATTTGGCATTTGGGGTATCCTTTGACATCCACAAACTGAAGAGCTCAGAGAAGGCACCAACCAGAAAAGAATTCAATACAAAAAAAGGTGGGGGGGAAGACAGGGATTTTTTTTTCACTCAAAAATTATCATTTGGATTTCTTCCATACCCACAAGCAAAATTTAGGAATGCAGTCAAACACATGTGCACAGCTCCCACTGAGGTCACTAAGAGTTTCATATGCTTAGTTAAGGGCAAATAATTTTCTGTGAGCCTCTGAATGTTTTATTTGCAGATGTGCTAGAATCTATATGACCAGTATGTGCAGACATTATCATATTTTATTTCCCTTCAAATGCAAGTAGATTTAGAGAATGAAAATGGTGACAGAAGTTCAGCAACAGCAGCCTTATTTTGCATTCTTGCAACCCAAACATGACTGCAACAAAAACTAAATCATGGACTGATGCTTTCGTAAATTGTGAGCTATGCCCTTTCAGTATTTGAAAAATGAATAAATAAGTTAGTGATATCTGAAAACGTGGCTACTGTACATGTCCAGTAATTTTACTTTGTCTTCTTAAATCCATATTCCAGTATTAGCATCACGATCACTGCAGGCATGCTAGGAATCAGTATCATCCAATAAGGGTCCTGGTTGTTGGTCTTTGGAGCATTTTCTTACCATGACAAGGGTTTAATGATTGCTTAATATATAAAAAAATATCTTGAACATTTTATAGTACCATCATGCCATCTAGAGGTGGGATATCATTGAGGCTCCCACTTATCTTCATGTCAGACAAAAGCAACATAGAGGTATAGAGTGATGGAGGTCTTTAAGAATAGCCTTTCACTAGGATGGAGATAGTGCCATATAGCACGAGGCCTGTGCTGGGGAGTGTATCTGGTGATTCAGGTCCCATATGGGTGTAGCAATGGGAAGTAACCCTCCTAGAAGGTGAACCTTTGGGGGTTCTGCTTCTGCATAACTTCTGGTCCCAACCCAGTAATACTGACTTCTTTCTCACTCTTTGTATCCCATATGAAGCCACTCTGCTGATCAGAAATCAGGCTGCCCAGGTGTATCTGGTTGGGAAGTAGGGAGACCCAGCAGGGAGACCCAGCAGTGAGACCTGAGCCAGCCCTGTGCAGCCCTGAGCTGCGCATATCCCTAATATAGGGTCAAGGGGAGGAAAGAGAAGCCTGTTCTGGGAGCCTCAGTGCCAAGATACATGACCAAAAAATGTCAAATATGTTTGCAATTATTAAGAAAATCCATAATTTCAGCGAACTAACTCACACCTCTTCAGCTACAGCCCCCATTACAGAGAGAGATCAGAAAGGATGGAAAGCTCAGCAACATGAAATATGCAGTTTTCAAAGTACTGTCCATCTGGGGCATGGAGCATGGACCTTCTACATCCAAGTAGTCCACCTCACGAGCTGCAGAAGTCCTGCAGGCCCATTCACTGTAGTTTTGTAACTGTTACCAAGAGATGCATGAACTCTGCCTGAGCTCACTTGGTAGGCTCATATCTCCCTGTACTTACTTTTGATCTCCCCTGAACAGACCTTCATCCCAGTCATTGCCTAAGTTGATGGCAGAGACATTAACAGGGTCTTTCTCCATTACCTACCTTCTTTATCTCATTAAACTCATGGAAACCTAAAATTTGAGGCTGCTCTATCAGATTTGGTTGCAATTAGGCTATGAGTTCCAGCACTGTTAGTAAAGGACAGGAAATGCTATTGCATGAGACTCATTAGGAAATAAGTTAGGCAATAAAAAACCCCTCTCTCATTCACAAAATAAAAGTAAGGCCTGGTCAATCTGTTCCTTTTCTGCCCAGCTCCACTAGAAACTGTGCTGCATCTGGCACTCCTTATTCACCTACCTATGAAGTCCTATAGAAGGACAAACACTGTAACGATCAATGCCGCTCGGAGCAGGAAGATGAGTCAGATCCATTTCAAAAAGGAAAAATTAAAAGACACAGCCAGCCTTGCATTCACCACATGCTCCCCATCTGTCTTGGCTCCTTGATTTCTCAATACTTTTCCTACTTCCTTGAAGTAACAGATTCCTGAACAGGAATCAAATATTTCTCACAGAATTAAAGGACCACCAGATCATCCAGGCTGGAAGGTGCCCCAGGAGGTCTCTGGTCTGACCTCCTACTCAAGGAAAGATAAGGGTGAGAGAACAACAGCTTTCTCAGGACATCAACTAGTCAGCTCTTGACAACCTGCAAGGACAAAGACAGCACAACCTCCATGGTCAAACTGTTCCACAGCTCAACTGTCCCCATGGGGAACAACTTTCTCTTTGTACCCCGTCTGGATCCCCATTGTTCAACTTACATTCTTTGTCTCTTGCCCTCCCACCACACACATCTGTGACAAGGCTGGCTCTGTGTTTTTATAACCTCCTTGTTGGTAGCGGGGGGCTTCAGTCCCTCCTGAAGTCATCTTGTCTCCAGGCTGAACGAACACCAGTTCCTCAGCCTCCCCCCACAGGACAAGTGCTCCAGCCCTGACAACTCTGCAGGCCTCTGCTGAACGTGTTCCTGTTCATTGATGTCTTATACTGGGGCCCAAAAACTAGCTGCAGTAATCAAGATGTTGTGTAATGAGTTTAGCTCATTAGCAAACTCCAGCATTTGTTATAAATTAACTACATTTGTTAGCATTTTTTACAGTATTTGCTTTTATTATCACATGACTTCTGTTTAACTGAATAACAGGAGATATATGTGTTACAAACACATGTGAAAACCCTCTACTCCTTAATAAGGAGAGCAAAAATAAGGAAGAAAAGAAAGGACTCTGACTACTGAAAAGAAAGGACTCTTGCCAGTTGGCAAGAGAGCCATGGTTCTGTTTAGTTATGATTCGCAACTTCTTTTACCTTCTAGTGATTCTTGTCCTGTTTTTAAGGATACAAAAACAGTAAATGAAATAAGAGTATTGCGAAGCAAAACTGCTGAGAAAAACAGAAGTATCTTTTCCTCATAGCAAAAAAGCTATTGCTTGGTTTTCTTTATGGCTCCTATTACATATAAAACCTATGACTGAATTAGCTTTACTATCTACTGTTATGTTCTTTCATCTAAAAGGACAGAACAAGCAAACGTTAGCATTGAAAAAATAGTATGGAAAAGTAAGTCTCAGTTCAGTGCCCTTGCAAATAGCATCAAAGACATTATGGAAACAACCCTCATCACTATAAATATATGTCAAAAGTAGTAATTAGTACTGTAATTACCCTACAGGCTTAGCATCTGGCTTATATAAACATTTAAGCCCCAAGAAAACAGGTCAGCATGACTTCAGTTGATACTTACGAATACATGAGATTGGAAGAGCCAACCAAAACTCAGAAAAATACCATACTAACTACGTCTGCTTTCACTTGGATAGCACTACATGGGATGCCGATGTTTTCACCAAGCTCCCAGCACCATCTGTGTACGTTATCCAACAATTCCTCCAATGCAAAATTTATAAGCTGTTTTGGAAGCAAGAGTTACTCCACTGCCAGTCATGCCTCTTGACAGAAACAGTCATTTCCACTGTGCTTTGTGCTGCATTTGGTGTTCTTGGAGCACTAAGCACTCACCTCCATTATGGTGGGAACCAGAGTGGTTGCACAGCTGCCATGGGCCCCACTGAGGAGGCTCTCTGCCCATGCTATTGTAGACACTATGACAGACATGCTGTGGCACCCGAAGATACTATCTGCAGCTTTGGCTCAACCTCTTTGAGATAACACTGGTTTCTCCCAACAGACAAGAGTATTAATGGGAATCAATGACTATAGCATCATAGTTTGCAGCCCGGCATAGTAGAGGTAGATGGACTCTCATTTGGATTTACCTGGAACATGGAGATCAGTCGTTCCTGTGGCGGTGGGAGGATATCTGTCAGCAGGGCAGAGCAGCCTTGGCCTCAAAGGCCCTTCTTCATGCCGCGTTCACCACAGTCTCATGAGGCATTGTAGAATTTGCCTTAGCATCCATTACTTATTTTGGTTTTCTTCTATGGACATATGCACTTGTGTCTCTGAACTAGCACCATGTTAGTTTTGGCTAGTGAGGAGAATTTAAAAACTCCTTTGGCCTTTTTCTTTCTCTTTAGGAGAAGAATCAGACAAAACCAGCACCACATCTGATGCCAGAACAGATCTGTCTTCTTCCAGCCTCTGAAATTTCCAGCTTCTTAAAAATGCAAAACCAAATGCTTTAGAGGAATAATACCAATAATAATTTTATCTCTATTCATACAACTAAATATACTATTCTCATTCATAAATATTTCTAAAAACCTTGGAAATCTGCTGTAAAATATTGTAGGTTGAGGCTATCTGTTCAGGCTTTAATCTGACAAGAGTATCAGATGCTTGGCTCCCAATCTGGAGGTGAAATTTTCAGTAAAACTAGGCACAAGACTGCTGAGTTTGTTTTGTTTCCTGAAAATCAGCTGCTTCCTTGAGGAACACTGGGAAGTCACAAGTGCTGAGACCTCAAAATTTTCAGTAGCATTTGAGAGGGTTCTGACGTATTTATTTTGAGAGATATATATATCTAAGAAAATTATAGAGAAATATGATTCATATGCATATGATTCTGATATATTTATTAGATAAATTATATATTTATTAGAATATGAATGCATACTTCTCAAGACAATTCATGGTCCTTTCGGTTCACAACAATGGAAAGTCATTTGATTTCAGTTCTTACAGGATAGGCAGTTGCAGTGTTCGGTTTCCTATTTCATGAGTTAATGCTAAGCTTCCCAGCAAGTGTCTGCCTTGTGAGTCAATCTTGCACTCATTATCTACACCAGCAAAAATACACCCTTGTGACTGAAAGAAATGGCACCTTAAGAGAAAATAGAAAAGAAAAGCAGCTGCCCACTGTGATGAGAGAAAACAACCTGAGCATGATATTCCTTGAAGACCTATTTGAATTGAAACATAATGACAACTACCATCAAAACAAAGATAATGTCATATAGCTCAATAAAACAGGATTAGTGAAAGGGTGTAGTAATATTTGCAGTAATAAAACTGTGTTTCTGACAAAAGTCTAAATAAAGAACATACTAATACTATCAAGGAAAGAATTAACAGGACTGGATTTCCTTCTAAGCAATCCCCTGTTATTTTGCTATAATGATGAGCAATCAGTTGAAGGAAAAAAACCAATTACACTAGCCCTTACATGTTGCAGCAAAGGATTTATAAAGAATAATTTGCATTCACGGGCCAAGGAAGCTAGTGAGAAACCTGGAGTGTTTCCACATGCACTACCAAACTATCTTTCCAGCTAGCATACTAATATTTTATTCTTTGTAATTCATCTCCCCATGCATGTCATTCACATTAACCATCACTCAAGGAGACCTGTAAGCACAGAGGTCTGACACAAACACCACCCAGACACTCTCAGGTCTGTGACCCCTACTCTCTGCTGCTTGTCCAGACCTGACCTGCCATCCTGCACAGGAGGGCATTATTGTACAGTACTGATTAAAGGCAGGCTCTTCTATTTCTAATAAGGCCCAAAAAAAGGCAATAACAAGGCCCTCAGTACCCACATACTTTTGCTGAAGTGACGACAGTGAGTCTTTACCCTGTACCACTGGCAACCCATGATACTGCTGCTGGGCCTGAAAATGGCCCCAGGTGATAGAATCATAGAATAGTTTGGGTTGGAAGGGACCTTCAAAGGTCATCTAGTCCAACCCCCCTGCAATGGGCAGGACAGCAGAAGCATCCAGTGGTGCTCAGTCCCAGTCTGGCTGCCCTCACCTCACCTCAGCTTACCACGCTCATAAAGTTCACCCACACTTACAAAGGTGAACTGAGACTTACGTGCTCATCTAAACATCATCTGTCAAGACGTGAGCATTTTCTTTGACTCATTCCTGATTTCCTACATGCTGCCGTCCTCCTCTTTATCATGAACTCCATCCTCCAGCTCTGCTGGCAAAGGGAGAGTCAATAGCACATGTAAAGTTAATAGCTGGGATCTCTCTCTCCAGCTCTCAGAAAGGAATCAATATAAATAGAGTGTTTGGCTTCCCCATTTATTGCTGATATGGTAGAATATTAAAGTCCAACTTTTACTCCTTGAGAGCGCTATTCAAAACTTACATTTGTATTGTCTGTTGCTATGCATACAAGAAATATAAATTATCAGTATGAGTAGCTCCTGAAAATGTGTTGCACTTAACCATTGCATTTTTCTGGAAACACACCTTTTACTTCTTTCTCCTGTCTTATCTACATTATAATCCTTTAATCTTCGTCAGCACAATGTTTTCTGTAAGAGTTATATCCATAAAAATAACAAAACCTTTGTGTAGAGTAGCATAAGTGAAACGGTAATACCAGACAATGCAAAGTAATGCAAGAGCTCAAGAAATGTTGCCATATTTTCATGTCAATAGCTGCTAAACTCATGAATTGTAACCCTTGTAATGTGTCAAGTGTATCACTTTCTGCAACCCTGACCCATGAGTGAGAGCCAGAAAGAAAGAACAACTTTATGCATTAAATGTGACGTCTGAGTAGTTGCATACAAAGTCAAAAGACAAAACTTTCTGGAGAGGTCCCCCTCATCCATATATTTGGCTGAGTTTTCCAAAGACCCTTTCATGTCGAGTATCCTGCCTTGCAAACCTGACCATACCTGTGGCCCTGGGAAATGCAGAGTGCTGCTTCTTGTCAAACAAGCTCTTCCACCAGCAGCACGCAAAGGGCACCTGCCTTCAGATGTGTCCTGCATTCCTTGTAGTCACCAGCTACCCACCTAACTGCAATTTGTTACTCTCTTCTGGCTTTCCCTTTCATCTGCTGATGTGACTTCTTTCCCTTTTGGTCTTTGAGCATCAGTCTGAACAACAGTACAGTAACATCTAAGGTGTTTATAGACTTTCCCTTGAAAGTCTTTTGTCTATACAGTAGTGATTTTTACCTTTTTTCTTTTTTTATTTTTTCTTTTTTTTCACATAGATGGAAGTACAAGAAGGGGAAGCCCTTCCTATATGTGAGCTTAAGGCCAGAGTTTGAATCCTTTAAGAATTCAGCGTATTTCAATTGTAATTTTGCACCCTGGTCTATGCAGATGTTCCTCCCACCCTTATAGTCAAAAGCACAATAGGGTAAGCATTTCAAAATGAATTTATCAATTTGTTTGCCCCCCAGGAAGGTGGAAGACTAGAGGTGGACTATCAAGAGTCAGATCAAGGGGTAGCCATCAGTAATGATTTTGTACTATTTCCTGCTAGGAAAACTGTAGCCACTTTTAAACTATTGGAGGTCCCAGACTGTTGGCTGCATGTTTTACTGATAGAAATGGGTCTCAGCCACACAGAAGGTCTTCCAAGGTCTCTGACTCTGTGTTGTTTCTGGTACTTTCACAATTAGTGGAGAGTAAGCTGGTAGCAGGGCTGGTCTGAAAAGGTCCTGGGAGCTGTATCATGATGTACAGGACTCCATAAACGCACAGTCTGATACATGGGCCTTGTGCGGGCTTGGATTTACTGGCTAAGTGTGGTCAGGAGGATTTCCACCTTCCATCAAGCCTGTACTGCCTGCCTTGCAGACACCTGTGAACACCAACCCAAGGCTGTCCATACCCCAGCTCTCCTCCAGGCTGGGCTCCTATGGCAGTCACGTCCTCAGAGTCAACTGCTCAGAGCCTGCTGAAAAACAAAATCTGATCAGGGCACCTGGGTCAGCTCCCACTGATGTTCTGTCGGTGGCTTACTGCCCTGCATGTAGAGAAGGCATGGCGATATGTCTGTAGAGGGAAGACCAGGCAGGACTGACATTTGACTGACCACATCCATGGTGCTGCAGCTACATGGCTCCTGGCTGGTCTGGGCAGGCACCAGCTCGGGGCCCCACAGCACCACAGGAACATCTCTGTCTTCAGCAGCTTCATGCAGGTCTTCCTTGGGGCTCCTGATTTTTAAGGGCTAATTTCCCAACATTTATCTGGTACAAACCTTATGAAAAGAACTACTGTGCAGCCAGAAAAGTGGCAGTTCTTAACATGGAAGGATGAAATTCCTACTTTTTTGTGTGCTAGACTGCTGAACAATAGATATCACACAAGTAGGTGAATTGGCTGTTTTTTTCCTTTGATATCACATAAATAAAATTAAGAAGTAGATTATTTGTTCATTCCAAAGACATCTTTCATTTCAGATTTACTGCAGTGTCACTACAGAAACAAATTTTGTTACGATGTTCTCCAGTACAAGGTTGAATAATTAAATTGTCACCCATGCAACTAGTTGAGATTTTTAAAAAATATTTATAACTGACAAGCATAGAAGCACTGTAGTGTTTTCAGTGCACATTTGTTCCCTCTTTAAGGCTTTCAGATCATTCAAATGGAGTCAGACATTATTATTTTAAAGGATGTTTCTAATATGTTATTATATCATCTCTACAGAAATTGAACATTCTTCAGTCCAGGCAAGGTTGTCATGGCTAGTAACAGCTTTTGGAACAACAGATATTTGTGTATTATGTATTGCTATCAATCACAGCAGAGGTATCCGCATTTTTCTTCTCAAAAGAAAACAAGTACGCCTATGTCCTTTATTCTTCTGTTCTGATGCTCTTCCTCACATACAGGAACTGCTGCTTTTATGTCTTAAGAACTACTAGTATTAAGTATTAGAAACCACTCTGGCCTGTCTAGGCCAGAAATCAGAGCCAAATTTCCCAGAAATCAGGAAATAAGGTACTGTAGCAGGTTCCTTAAATGGACAATTGCAGACAGAAATCCAAAGCCAAGTGGAGATGGAGACTGAAAAGTTCACAGTGAAGTACTGCTGACTGCAACAGCACACAGCAGAATTCAGAGATGCAGGAGACCTCCTCTAATTATATAATTTTTATATGCATTGCTAAATACTCTGTCAAAATAGCACATTGGTGCTGCCTTTATGCCTTTGTGCCTTACCAGTAGGGTGCTCCTGGGCGGAGAAAGGCTGACAGTTGTGGACGTGCCACTCTGCACGCAGACCTCGGGCAGAATCAAAGGCACCTGGTGCCTCCAGAGCAGCCCCGGTGCCGCTGTGCCCATGTGCACACCCAGCCACCACCCCGTGTCCCCACGCGCGGTCACAACAGCAGCAGCAGAGCTGGCAGCGGGGCCACCACCTGACCCCCGCTCCCCGGGCAGCCCTGCTGGCCACAAACTGCTCCTCGGAGCAGCTGCGTGTTCTCTGCAAATAGCCTTAATTAGTAACATCAGCGCTGATAATCAATAATGACAGCCTGAGTAATAACAGCTACAACAGTGCTATAAACGATAATCAAATGCTTTCGTATTGGGTCAGTTAAGCTGTAGATAATAAGAGTCTCTTAAGCCATCAGAGTGGCATTTCAAACAGATTACTGAAATTTGAAATAGTGTTTATTTGATGTGAGCTTTATCTTCCGACACGGGGTATTTTCAAATCTTTGCACTCCTTGCAATAGCGCTGCCAAACCTCCTTCCGATCAACAGGAGCAGCACTACCGCCCTCAGCAGTAAACAGAGGCTTCAACGCAGCATTGAGCACAGCCGGCTGCGGGACTGGGCAAGCAGGAGAACAAACAGCAGCCTTCAAGCAAACAGTTTCATAATAACATAAGAAAATAGGAAATCATCTACGCTTTAAAACCCAGTGAACAATTGACCAACCTCCTAAAATAGATATCTAGTCTTATTTTTCTAATGAATTAGTCATGAGGCTTTCTATTGAATTTTTTCATACCTAAACATATTATACAAGGAAATCTTTTCTATATTGATCACATCTTTTTCTCTACAAGAGCAGTTTTTCTTGCTCTTGAGTAGATAAGAGATGTGGTTTCACCCCAAGACAGTGAAAGTAGAATATCAGCATAATCCTTCTTAATGCTTTCTTTGTTACTTTAGCTGTGTAATCGTTTCCAAAAATATCTGTGTGACTAGGGATCCAAGTGAGCTCAATAATAGCTCCAATCGATTTCAATTGTTCACACAGCTGTATGACTTAAGAATATATCCTTTATCCTTATTTGGATTGCTAACAGAGACCCAGTAAAAGCCTGTAGGATTTCACCTGTTTGTGTGAAACTGCTTCCTGAGTAATATTAACCTGCCAGTTTAAAGCTGGGATAATACAATTACCTAGAGCTAGATCTTGCAGCCCTACTTACACCCATGAGTGCATTAAAAAATCTCAGGAAGCACTGACTAACTCACAGAAAAATAATCCAGCCGGTGTGGTGAGGGGATACATGAATTAGTGTATACAAATTTAGACAGCCAAAGTTGATGGGAACTTTCATGAGAGCATAACTAGGCCTCTAAGCAATTTGCATCCTTGGCCAAAATTAAAAGATGAGTGGTCCACTAGTACAATATTAATATATAATATCCACGTAATTAAAATTAAAGACAACTCTCACACAGTAATTTTTAGAATATGACAAGGCACAGATGAAGGGGAGAAGCAATTTCCACTGGCAGGTTACTGACTCATGTAATTTCAATTATACCAACGTATGCCAAAGCATTAAGTACTAGTGACACTATCACTATGTCATCAGAGTTAACAGGTACAATTAAAATACTAGGGGCCAAAAAGTTTAGCTTTCTATTTGTCACAGAAAATGCAAATTATTTTTTCATTTAGAGTGCTTCTTGATCCCAAAACCTATATTGTGTTGGATTGCACATCTGACCTCTCACAAGACCTCTTTCAGACAAGAATATGAGGTCTTCCCACCTGCCATGCTAGTGAGTGCCATTAGGCTCCCAAAGCAATACAACACCAGACTGAAAGTATTTTGCTAAGTCATGCCAAAATACCGGTGCTTAAACAATTTCAATACGAAATTGCATAGATGATGCGAAGAAAATGTGGCTATTACCAACACATTGCTTCAACTATGAAAGAGATCTCAAAAACATTTATTGATAACAGGTTTAACTATTTGGCTTGATTGGGGTTAAGTATTTATCACACCTTGAGAACACTGGCACAAGGCTTTAGAAGCACCATGGTTGTTGGTTTAGATATCTCCATTGCTCTGAGGTGGTCTGTCTTGGTTCTGGGGTAAAGAATAAGCTCCTATAACAGTGTCCTACATTTCTCAGACCATAGCAGACTTCCATGTTGTTTTTCAGCTAAAGAAGGCTAAGACCAAGGTGATCTTCCAACTGTTTCTTCAGTTTATTCACATGATTTTCAAAGTACTTCATCCTGTTTCACTGGTGACTCCCTTTCAAAGATTTTTCTAGGAAGTGTTTGACAGCAGAGTTGTCTACAACATGAAATGATATATTAGCAGCACAAACCCTCCATGACTGTAGAAAATTCTGCTGTATGGTGCATTTTTTTCTGTCTTTACAGAAAATATGTCTTCTTACAGTTCTTGATTTTCCTGCTGTAAGTCTGACATAGTGATACTTACATCTTGAAAAAGTTTGTATAGGTGTATTTCATGCTGGTTTTCAGTGGGTTTGCAGGAGCATACATTAGTTTCATGGAGTGTCCACATTGCCTCCTTTGTATTTATATTTGCATTTATGTTTACAATGTGCTTTCTTTTGAAGATGCTATTGCTTTTACTTCAGTGGCACTGCTATCTCACACACCTGCAGTTCCACTGCTGGTCTATATTTCTACATTTGCTTTTTGCATATTTAGAATAGAACAATAATTCTGGAGAGAGTGGGAAACTCACTCAATCTGGCATGCGTTCTCCCAGTTTGCAATATATTTTGTATGACGTAAACTCCCAGTCCAGTTAAGTATGTTTTAATGATCAATTTGCAAGATTTTTTATGTAGATGATTAAGATTTTTGTTTGTCATGGCTGGCTAGATATATCTAAATATATATCATAAAATAGGCTTCATATGCTACAGTTATAATAAAATGACCAACATGCCATTTGTCTCCCTTTTGTGCATCTATTTGCACTTATTCACATATATACTTCTGAGTTTATAATGGATCATTGGAAAATTATTTAATAATATCTAATACAATGGGGGTTTTTAATCTCCAATTCAATCACTGTCACTTAGAGGTATGTCTCTTCTGTGTCTTATATCTGAGCACACTTCGAATTAATATTTTTTGTGATGATGAACGCTAACAACTTTTTGTGAAGGTCACACATTCAACGACCACCTCCCTATTGAACTTTTGCCATTGTAACTAGATAATTTATGATTAGATTATTTAACTTTCCACTTTTGTTTTTCCCAATTTTTGCTAAAATAGGCAGGAAAAAATCCTTTAGGGAAAAAGATCTTTCAGCATTATTTCCTAGTGGCATTTATGAACAAGCCTACATAATATGATTTCACATCAACACGACATAGTGGGCATAAGTCAAGTGTATGCCTTAATATAGGACTGAAATATAGTAGATATTTTTTAAAAATGTAATGGATTTAATTTCAAACAACCACAGATTTGTCAATGCAAGATAGAAATTACATTCCACAAGAGCAAACTAGTATTTTTTGTGGCTATTTGGAAGTTACGAGGTAAGTGACCACATGGCATGTAAAGGATTGGACTACCAAGCTCTTTGTCTTTTCTAAAGAAGTGTGTGTATTGTCCTAATCATTTTATTCCTTTTTCCCTGATAATTTTGTGGTCTTGGATCTTACAAACAAGGCTCATTATATATGAGAAAGAGAACATAAAAATCTACATAGGAACCACATATTCTTCTATTTAGTACCAAAAAAGTATTCATCATATGGAGTTCTGATGATCTGAGATTGAATTTAAGAAACTGATTAAATCCAACCTTTTCTTGATGTGAGAAGCTTACATTAATGATCACGATAGAAGCAATTTAATATTTAATGATTTTTCTTCTGTTTTAGAGAGGTTTGGAGACTTTCTTTTTTTGTAGCATCAGAGGAAAGAGAAATAAATCCTATAAACTGGCTATAATAAACCAGCAGGAGTTTCCACTATGCCTGCAACATTTGTCTGGGACAGTTACTTTCCTTACTGGCAGATGTTTTATGATTCATGTCATTTATTACAGCAGAGATTTACTGTGTAGTGCTCTTGCATGTTGCAGAAAAGCCCACAATAGGCATTTGGAAGGAAGAAGTGCACCTGAGGATTCCCTGACAGTGCTCTTAGCTTACAGCACCACAGCAAAGAGCAAGGTTTTCACTGCCAAGTGGAAAGCCTGGCAGTCTGTTTCTGCCTCCCACAACCAGCACACGTCTAGACAAGCAGGGGATGCACAAACCTACCCTGTGTCCCGGCAGCACTCCTGCCCCTCTGCCCCTGCTCTCACCCTGAGAAGGAAGCTGCATTTAAGACAGAATGAACTCTGGGAAGGAACATGAATTTTTGGAAACAATTAAAAGCAGCCCTGTACTTAACTTTGCTTTCTTTTGTGTTTAACTCTGGACAGGAGCCAATGAGCCTCTCTCAGTGTTGAGAGAGGAGAATAGTTTGTGGTCTACCACAGCGTGTTCCTCTTCCCCATTTGAAATTTGACCTTCTCCCTCACAGGACAGACACTGAACCAGCCTGAGGCCAAACTGGAACACAAAGCTCCAGCCTGGAAAGAATGCTCTGCCTTAAAGCAGGTGGTTAGAAAAACTCCTTGTGCCCTCATTTCTATGACATCTGTATTCACTCTTA
Organism: Caloenas nicobarica; assembly: GCF_036013445.1. Lineage (NCBI taxonomy): Eukaryota > Metazoa > Chordata > Aves > Columbiformes > Columbidae > Caloenas > Caloenas nicobarica. The sequence goes on along the minus strand of NC_088246.1, from coordinate 23,799,972 downwards.
TTATGCATTGGTTAGATCAGGCTCCTCAGAAGAGATAATTCATGGATCTCACTAGGACTTAGGCATGAAAATAAAGATACTATTATGCAAGTTCTTTTCAACATTTCCTTTCCACCTAGGAGATTCTATATTGCCATCTTGTCAGGACATGGCTTAGTTGACTGCAGCGCTGTACAACTGAGGAACCAGACCTATCAGTTCTTAGACAATACAAGATAATCCAGAACATAGGAACCCCTCTCCTCATCTGACTGGGAACACCAGGAGTCCTCTCCTTTGGGTCTCACCTCATAAAGCTGATGAGACCCTTGGCCAAGTTTTTTTGCTGCCTAGAAGCAGTAGCTAAGGAATGAGGTTCCATGGGGCAGAGTCCCACAGCCCAGCAAGCATGGCATTGCCATTGCTGGTAAGATCCCACAACCTTCTCTATTAGGTCTGCAAAGCTTTGGAGACAGGACACATCAGGATGGCTTTGTTTGGGTTGTCTTGGCCTGTCTGGGACTTTGTTTTAGCTAGCTCAGCTGTAACAGCAATTATTTACCCGCCAGGTGAGTATTACCTCATTTGTTTAAGTTTTAGCTTAGCTTCCTAGGGTTGTTTATTATAATGCCTATTGTTATAATAATTATGAGATTTCTGTATATAACAGATAGTAGAGAATCAGTAGTTATTTTGTGTAGAGGCAGCTATGATCTATCATAAAACTACTGTAGAGGATTACACAAGTAACAGATTAGAGTACAGATTTTTTAAGTGTGGAGACAGGACGTAACCAGAGGCTCCTGGGCTATAAACAAATCACTAATGATCAATTACTGGTCATTAAGCTCTTGGGAGGCCAGTAAAACTGGCTTTAGAGATAAAAAAAATGGAACAAAGAACAAATATTCAACATGTGTAATTAAACATACTATATATAGTATATTTAGATATAAAGTGGAATTGTGGACCAATGAAGAAAGAGCAACGTGCAGTACGTGCTAAGAAACATATAAAAATAGCCCCAAGCAGATCCTGGAGTAAGGTGGAAGAAGTCCTCAGCGACATCACACTTCATCCAGCGAAGAACTCAGGGCACTAGTAACTCACCATAACCCTCTCTCCTGCTCTTCAGGACTGACAGAAGGGTAAGTATATCACTGGAGAAAGGGGTAGACACAAGAAAATTGGTGTGTACAAGTTTCAATTTCATCATGACTGGGAGCAAGCTATCACAATTGGAGAATTTGGAGCGTTGGTTTTATCAAAATGGGACTAATAATAACTCTTTGATTAGATTTCTAATGCCTTAATTAATTATTGGATTGATATGTAAGGTTTGGTTTTTTAGCCCACATAAATTGTGTGGTATGTTTTGTTTGGTGTATTTTGTACCCATGAAACTTAGTCATAATTGTGGATGCAGCACAAGACCACATTAAATAAGTTGTTACTCCCAAGAGCATATGGTCTACATGATGACAAAAAATACCAAGTGCATGAGACAGAAGTTGAAGTATGAGTTAGTACTAAACCAAGCATATTATCTACAGGAGACAGAGATTTCAGAGAGACAGTTCAGTTGTGCCTATTGCTTGGAAGAATAAATAAAGCCTCCTTGGTTTAGAGAAGATGAACACTTTTTATTCTGACAGCTCTGATTTCCCATTAGTAGCTTCCCATGGCATTGCTATCAGATTCTTGACAGAAATGTGGTTTTGTAAGTATTAATTTATAGAGGGGGTGGCTCTGTCCCTTAGGCCATAATTTTTGTCACAATAGAAGCAGCTTTTCATATCACTAAAATTAGTCTTTGAGTTGACTTTGCTAGCAGAAATATGACAAATGCTTCTGAAAATTCTTATTAAGCAAATTTCATGGAGATATTTATTTTAACTTCCTGACATTCTTAACAAAAATGCAAAACAGTGTACTTCTCTGAGGTATATGCATACATTTAAACAGCTTCTCACAAACATAACAGGATGTAGATGAGAATGGTCAAGATGACAATAGCTTTACTGTAATACATGCCGGTGTTTCCAGTTCAATTACTAGCAGCACATACAGGCTACCTGAACCTTCTGCCCATTTGCTTTTTGATTCTTCCAAATAACAAAGTGGACGGGGGCGGATGGAGGACAGGAGGGTCAATGAAACTGGGTAGTAATTGTCCTCTTTTTCATATGCAGTCTCTTAGGGCTGCTGTCAGCATTTTTTCAGAGCACCTCTGCCCAGGAAGTTCTACTCGTGAAACCTGAAAGTCTGCATCTTTACTCTCTCTGGGAGACCTCTCATTCCCTCTTCATTGAGTTAGGTGTAAACACTAACTTCACAAAAAATAATCTTAATGTGGCTGGGATACAGTCTGAGAAAGAAACCAGATAAAAGCTCACTGCTAGTAATAAGCATACTTTTAAAAAAGTTGAAAGAACAAACAGAGAAGCTTGAAGAAAGAGCAGAGCTGCAGAGAGAACATGGTCAGTGCTGTGAGGTCAGTAGGAGGAAAACATGAAGGGAAAAGACTTTGAGGCTAGAACATCTGTTGTTCTGCCAAGATCAAAAGCAAGACCTTTTGGAAGAACTATGTCATTTAATAACAGCTCACAATCATTTCTGAAGAACTCAAACTCATCCTTTCCAGTGTGTTCGGTGTTATTACTCTCTCTACAGAAAACTAAAGACAGTTCAAGAGGGCTTCATGTTCTCAGTCCAGATGAAGACAGCTGAGCACCAGTCTTTCAGCCAGCTCTGGGCTTTGGGAGAGGAGAGAGATGGTGGGATACTTACACGGGTTTGCTCATCTTTGGATCAATCCCAGCTTTTCACTTGCCCTCCAGGTGACAGCATAGCACTGGCTAAAGCTGCTGTCTACACAACCCACTCCTCATATAGCACTGGCAAGTGTAACCTGGTTTCCTTAAAGAACTGATTTAAGACCTTCCTTTCATTAATCTGAGCCACACTGCTCAAGTCCTGCTAAGTAAATGAAAATAGTCATCCAGACAACTATCTTACCCAGTGAAACCAGCACCTTGCATTGTTCCAATGACTTCCTCTTGTCTTCTGCTTGGTGGCCAGGCATAGCAATAATGGCAAGTGATATCATAAGCACTCAATAAAACTACTGAGGAGTCTCAGAGACCTGATAACACTACAGACATTCAAGTCTTATCTGTCATTGCCAGGCTGGCACCAGAAGTCATTTACTCACTTAAGTAACCTATTCATCTTCATGTCCACTTCTTATTGCTCTCTGTCATAATGCAGTAAAAATCCCTTTTCTCTGATTAATCGTAATATCATAAATGTACCATTGGACAAGAAATTCTACCCTTCTTAAGGTAGTATAGCTACAAAGATTTCAAAATAATTTCTTCTAGGCTAAATGTTAACTTTTATTTCTGTCTGTGTCTGCTGGTTACTGCTCACTTGATAATGAAGTTCCTGTTTTCAAAAGGGAAACATAATGAGGGAAACAAAAATATATTCTCTAGGTCTAACCAACCTAGAAGAAAAAATGATGCTTTTCAAGCTCTTCCTGTGCTGGATGATACTGAGAAATATCTATTAAGAAGTCTGTGTCTGGGAAATTTATTTTTACAAGTTGTCAGGAAGGATTAAAGCAGGACACAAATACCATGCACATGCAGTCAGAGCTAGCTTGATGGGAGACTCAGGCTGTGCAGAGCTCAGAGTAAGAGATTTAAACTAATATGGTAGTATTCACTGGAATAAGTGAAAAGCATGGACAAGAAGAGATAGTATGGCTCAAGTGATACACGGTAATTCCTTCAGCTGCTGTGACTTGGTCATATGTCTGGCTATCCAGTGGTGTGATTACATAGCTGCTGGAGTGAGGTGTTCAAAATGCATTTGGGGCTTTTGTATTCTTTCTGAGTCCAGTATATTGACTGGTTAATCTCTCTACATTTTCTATGCTGTTATTAATACAGTAAATATTTCTCCTTGCAGCTCATTTTTTAATTAGCTAGGTGATAACTGTAAATACACTACATAAATAAGATACAATAGTCTGCTATGGTTATGGGCAAACTAAGTTCAAAAGTTTATTTTCTCTCTCACAAGCAATTCTAAATTTCGAAATATGGTTGCATCCCAAATGTGGGGAAAATATTTTTTTTTTCTTTTCAAAAGTGAAATTTAAAAAATAGTTTTAGTGGAAAGATCTATAACATTTTGCAGTTGTATAAACATCTGGAAGCTGAAACATTCAGCTTTCCAGAGTACATCAAACCACTCTTGTTAACCTCCCCTAAAGATGACAGTTCAGCTTCATGGAATGAAAGTCCAGTACGAAGCAGGGGGAAAATCATCATCCCTGACTCATGGATGTTTGTAAATAAACTTTAAAGAGAAAGCACTATATGTACTGGAATGACTTATTGAATACATATGGCTTGTAGACCATGAAGCTCTGTTCAAAGTAACTTAGGCAGATTTCATCTCAAAGGCATGACGGTCTATAAAGAAATGTTTCTTAAATTAGCCTTTCTTTTGCTAGACCCATTTTGAAATGGTATTGGACATGAACACAAAACCTAAAATACAGCACCCGCTCCTGTGAAGTTTAAAGTATGGTGTCCCTAGTTGTTGAGGACAGCCTGCAGAAATAAAGCATTACCAGTATGATACAATCATATTTATGCAACATTCATAGCTTGCCACATCCCATGAAAAAATACACCTTTACAACTCCAGAAAGGATCAGTCAGAAGCTCAGAATCTAGGCTTTGCTTTGGGCCATCAACTGAAACATTTCAATGTGATTTTAAGTCTCTTTTTTTTCACTGTACCACCATATTCTTCACAGAATACTTCAGTTGCAAGTATTTTGCTTTCCATCTCATGAAAAATCACAGGACAGCTTATCTGTGAAATGCTAGGAAGTTAAAATCCTGCATATTGCTCAACATCAGACAATTACTATATCTAAGATGTCAGAGGATGTTTTGCACGCCTGGTAGGCACTGTCACCAGCAGAGTATGTTCCCAGAAATTAAGTGAGTGATAGTGTCACATGTTTGTTATAATTTAGGGAAAGACTAATTAGAAACAAAGCAACAAGCTTGAATGCAGCAGGAACCCAGAGTAGCCTTCACAAATGCATGCAGAAGAGCTATCTCTGGTCACAGGTTAACTTTATCTGCTGAAACAGCAAGGAATGCTGATGTTGAATGCTATTATCATCTCAGAAATGGAAGTGTCACTCTGTGAATAGACAACAAACACCACCTGAACAAAATTACCTTTATTTAGCATATAAAACATGATATTTTAGCTGCATGTGTCTTCAATGCCTTTAAATCCCACTTAAAAGCCAAAATGGCAGATAGCCAAAAAATAGAAAATAACACTAAAAACAGAACAGCTCATACAGTTGCATTTTCCCATCTCCTACTGACACTATTATAAGTAAGAAGTCCCTCTAGGATCATCTTTACTGATCTTCTCATGTGCATTGAAGACTAATGAGACACAATGAAAGCCTAAGACATCTCACACATACACATGTGAATGTAGTTCCTTTGCAAATATTAACATTATAGGCAGGAATCCAAGAGAGCTTTGGCAAAGCTGGGAACAGCAAATGGAAAAATGCTTCATTCATTACCGACTTTAAGCCTCCCGTGTGTCAGTTGTCCTTCTGACAAGAAAAATTATTTCCCTTCTTGCCACTCTCCTCACTTCTCAAACACTTTCTCAGAAGATGATCAAAAAGAAGCATGTTTTGATTGCGTGGACAGGCTGGATTAGGTTAGTGATTTATATAGGTAGAAAGAAGCTAGAAATGGCTAGAATCTCCCCCAAAAACTCACCTGTTCCCTAGCTTTGAACATCTGATTACACCGCAGCTCATCTCTGTATGTATATTTTTGGCTTGCGTTTTCACTTGCTGAGCACCTTATGAAATGCTGTTTATCTTGGTCTGCAACTTCAAGCGACCTATGCTGCTCACCTGCTCACATGCCCAACATTTCCCTTACAGTCTTACAGATACATCACTGTGCAAGAAAGAAAACTAAAGCTGTCAAAACTTCTAGAGCTTATGCTCAGCAATGGTTTAGATATTCCTACTCTGTAGAAATGTGTAGCAAACATTTACAGTCAGCAGCTTCAGCCTGAGCGCAGGAAGAAAGTCAAACCACTTGAAATAGTGTCAAGCAAAGTACAAGAAAGTTTGACTTTAACAAAGGGAAATATGACCTATTTTGCCTCTTAAACAACTTTTATTCTTTTTTATTTTTTTAAAATGAAGTTTCATAGAATAGGTTCAGGGCGAAGGAGCATCCAGTTACCCTAAATTGTTTCCAGTCAGTGAGGATGCCACTGTAAAGAAACCCCACAGTGAAGCGCACAAGAATCATATGTTTACTGCTTCTGGGAGGGCAGATGTCAATCCAGCTACCCCTAAACACTAAGACCCAAGTTCTTCACTCACAACAAATTATGCTTTGTGCAGAAATGCCATTATGGAGGGCTGAGTACACAGGACAAAGCTTGTTTATAAATCATGTTGCCGTGTGCCCTGTTTTCAGGTAGTGATCTATCTGGCATCACTGAGACTTGGGTTAATTACTAGTGTGCTTGATGGTGTTTTGTGATCTCTAATGTATAAATCCGTGAAGATGTGTTGACTTCCATTCAGAATACCTTTGCAATTTTGGACTTCAGAATAAGCAGCTAGCACAAGATCAGGTTTGTTATGTTCTCCAGTCTCTGAAAGCTGCACATAACAGAGAAAGGTTTTTCAATGCTATGGCCAGAACTGTTGTTTGACAGATGCTAAGACTTTAAGGCACAATCCCAAGACTATACCTTCCCTGCCAAGCAAAACATAAAAACAAGTATATTTCAAACAGTGATATAACAGAGAGTTTCAAATGTTTATCACCAACCTTGAGATTGCGTTTATCAGTAGATTTCCATCAGCCTTTGAGGTGCCCAGGGTCTCCCTGTGGGCATGCTGGGTCCCCTGGGCTACCAGGGCTACTTCTCCCAGGGGCAGTGATCCTAGTTGCATGTCCTGGGAGTCCCTGGTCTCAGTGTGTGTTTGTTGTCTGATGGTGATTTTGCAGCATAAAGTGACAGGCTCTGTGCCTTTTTTCTTTCCCTTCTGGGTTTTTTTTAGAAGGCTGTCATCTTTTCTTCCACAATATATCTGAGCCTGGGGAAACAACCTCCTACAAATGACATGCAGCTTTGTAACACCATTGCTCTTTTTTTTTTTTTTCCTAAAAAAAAGCAGCACAGGCAAGTGATGATAGAAGACACCAAATGGAAAAAAAAAAAAAAAAAAAAAAAGGAAGGATGAAGTGTGAGGGCTGAGAGCTTAAAAACGTATCACAAGTATTACGAGGACCCCAGAAAGGGACACGGAGCAGAGCACACCACTCCCAGCAGGCTGCTGGGGGTTGTTTCGCCAAGCAGAGTGCCCTGCTTGGCCATCTGAGTGGCCCCTCAGTCACAGCATCCCCTCTGTTGTGCTCCATTCTTCTGGTGGCAGAGATGGATGGAGTGGCCAGAGCCAGAAAGAAGGATGTCAGCCAGCAGGTACTGTCATTTACTGGGGCTCTGGATGGGCGAAGCGAAACTGTAGTGGTGAGGGGAGGAGCAGAGACAAAAGCTGCTGAAGTACTGGGGGAGCCAGAGGAGGGATCACAAAGACCAGCCACCTGCACATGGAAGTGGAGGCGGTCAGGAGGGGTGGCATGGAGCTCCTACCTCTTGGGGGTGGCAGCAGTCCTGGTTCCTTCCCATCCCAGATCTGACCGAAGTGCTGGGAGAAGACCAGCAGCCCACAGAAGTCTCCCAAAGGCAGATTACTGCAGGGGATGGCAAAGGGTTCCAGTCACAGCAAAACCCTTGGTGGTGATGGAGGAGAGAGGTCGGCACTCCCCACAGCAGACTGCCTGCACCACGGAGAGTGCCTGCAGGGCCTGGGGGAGGGAGGTCTGGACCCAGCTGTGTGTGCAGCCCTGCCCGTCCTCCTCCAGGGCCAGGACCTGAATGCCAACCCTGGATCTGTGCAACCCGACCAGAAGCAGCCCCATGCTCCTCTCCCGAGCCTGGCCAGGGTCATGACAGGGCGCAGGCTGCTGCAGCAGGACCATGGCAGGGACAGGACTGACAGGCCGATTACCAGCACCCTTCCATGAAGGGCAAGGATGGAGCAGCCCTGCCTGCCCCTGCGACTGCTCTGACCCCTTGGCCTGGGGCTCATTCCACGCTGGGGCCGGTTTTTCTGCCTCAGCGTCTCACAGCCCATGAAGAACCATCAGCTCCCAGGGCCGCAGAGGACATCTGCACAGGTGCAATTCACCTGTCCGTATTTCTGCACAATATTTTTATTCATTTTTACATTGCTCTATTGGACTGAGCAAGACGGACTGGACAAAAAACTCTGTAGAAGCATAATTCCCTGCTTATGCCTGTGTTGGTGGAACAGTGATCTATTGTCAGGTGTACTAGGTCAACAAAAATAAATTTGACACACATTACGGTCTTCTGGAGGCTTCTTGTCGGGGCAAATAGTAATAGATAGTAAGGCTATCTCAGGAAAAGGAGAATAATGGTTTGGAACACAAACACACAGGAAGTGCAAACAAGAACATCCTCTCATGATTCAGGTTTTTTCCTGTTTTTCCGTAAATTCTTTCACTACATACAGCCTTCACCATGGCCACACTACATAGAATATGCTTGCTTTGCTTTCTAAACATAATTGCTCAGCTGAAACTCACATACAAGATATCCCTGGCCTTTTCCTTATACATTTGAATCCTGAAATTATCTGCACGTATGCTTTGGAGGATCTTTCTCAGTAGTATTGTCAAGTTCACCAATCTCATGTTTCCAGGCTAAATTTAATCTTGCATTCATGATACAAATAATACAAATTGTTTTCTGAAGCATCTCAGCCTCAGTAACTATTATTGCAATAAGAGTGCTGTACAAATATCTCTCTGGATTTGCTTCCATTGTCAAATGCTCTGGAAATCCTACTTGCAATTTCAAGGTTATATTGAAGCTGCAAGTCACATTCCATAACTGAAAAATAATGAAAAATAACCATTGGCCAGGCTCTGTTTGGTAATTCCTTATGATTTATAATCAGTTTCAAACAGCACTGGCCTTCAGTAAATAAAAATGTATGGTTTTGTTTATTTCCATGACTAAGATTAAATATTTTTTTTTCCTCTGAGTATACCTAAGTTTTGTTAATCCATAAACTACTGTGATCATTTGTTTTATCCACACTGTTTAAAAGGACTGCATCAATATATGCCCTGAAATCCTTCACAAATATTTTACTCTCGGGTCTGAAATGTCTAATTAATTCCTTTTATTTCTCAATTTTTTAAATAATTTGATGTGAGATCATCGTGACAGCATGCTCAGGAAGCCACACTAGGTACATATTACTCCGTACAGTTCAGCACCTACATATTGTTGGAGAACACAAATTGCTGAATATTTTCTGGTAATTTACTTGGGGTTTTGTGCTAACTTTTCTTCAAGTATGTTATTATTTGTGTTACATGGCATTTACAGTGTTGTTTGTCCAGCTTCAGCCCAGAAGCACAATTTCTTTCCACGGCTGCTCCAAGCCAGTGTTTTTCATCAGATCTAAATGTCATCTGTATAAATCTTACTAACCTGAAAGGCATGAAAAATTTATCACATTTTTCCTCAGGTGCCAAATACAGCCTAAATAGACATCTGAGAAAACAGTGCAGCTCACAAAGGTTCCATGGGAGTTCAAAAAACCTGCTCTTTTCCTTTTCCTAATGCAAACACCTGCCAGGAACTTTGTGATGTACTAAGGACCAAAAGGTGTTTGTCACTGACCGTATCTCCCTTGGCAGTATAACAGACCTGTTTTGTTTCTTCAGGTCTATCTATGGACAATCAAGTGATTTCATCCATCTTTTCTATAACTACAAGAACTACTCTGTCAGCTCCTCCAGCCATCCCAGAGCAATAAGAGTATCCAGCCCCTTCTTTAAACATGGCCTTACAATATGAAGGGCTCACATATATGTGAGAATCGTTGGACAATTCAACCCTTTCCTACATTATTTAATATTCATGAGGTATTGATCCATTGGGAAAGGGTTTTGAATTATTTCTCAGCTTTTTTGCTCATATTCTTACAAAGAATCTATTATGAATTTGTACATGTACTTCTCATGTATCTTCTGTGGGGTTAGCCTTGTGATTTTAAGCTCTGTGAGCCTTTCTTTCCATTCTCTGTATATTTTTCTTTTAAATGTAATAACAGTATTTTTGGCAGCACATTAGTTGATCAGCTGAAAAAGAAGACTATACTGTTTAATCCCAGATAAATCCAGTGCCTTGGTGGCCTTTGCTCCTGTAAGAAATTCCAAGATTACCTCTATGTTCTATGTTCTCTATGCCTTTTCCTTTTCAGTGTGTTTTTCTAGTTAGTTTCCAGTAAGTCTTCCAAAAGCAAGCTGATGTAAAAAAATATTTTTCTCTTACTTTCTTTTTCTTAATGGGCAGACGTTGCTTGCAAATCCAGAGTGCAATACTATTTAAATCCCCTTCAAATCATTTTTCAAACTTCTTATAAAATCTCAGTGCTAGTGGGACTCTCTTAGCCACTTTGTCCTATCTGGACAATGATCCAGTCCAGTGATTTCTTCATGCTCAAGGCATCTGTTTTGAATTATGTCTCATTCCAAACAGATGTGTAACATCAAGACTTTTGCATCCTCCAAGAGGTTTATCCCTTAAAGATCCATTTCTCAACATATATCTATCACAGGCTCTGGCTCCACAGGATTGTTGTAGCTGCCAAGAATATCTAGAGAATCTGAGACATCAGCTACTTTCAACCATCCCCATGTCAAATTCTTTTCATCCTGATGTGACACTCTTACTGTCCCTACCCACAGCTAGAATGGCACAGGAGAGCTTTGACACAAAAAGAAAGAAGCTCTCCTTCCAGGCAAATAGTTGCTGTTGTGCTTCAACAACATTCTTGGCTTCTGCAATTCTCAGGTTAGTCTTCCAAGAGTGGAGGAACGCAGCCAAACCTTAGCTCTGGCCGATAGCCAAGGGGCAAGTCAGTGCCAGCATGACAGAAGCAACCACAGCTTCACCTCAGCTGTAAATACAAGGGCTGGGACTTTCCCTGAGACTTCGACAGGAAGTTCTCTCACCTCACACAGACAGACAAGACTTGCAACATCCCCTCGACTCGCCCTCCCCTGTGCGCTCGCCCTGGCTCCCACTACATAAATGCCAGCAGGGCTGCCGGGGTTTGTGCACTCTGCTCCGGGCAACAGGACCTCGCTGCAGCTCCTGAGGTCTCTCTTGCTCCATCACAAACAGCATCTCACTGGCTGGGAAAGCACTGGTTTGCCTGAGGGGACTGCAGAAGGTTGAGTGCACAGGTGAGTTTTATATAGATAAACCACAGGTTTCTTTCACTTCTGCAGGTGGGAACGGGGAACAGAATGGCTAACCTATCAACATTAGAAGTTCAGGTGGGCTCGAACTTAGTTTTTAAGTCTCCTGATAAAATTTTACTACAGCCTTTCTCCTTGCTAGACAAAAAAAAAAAAAAAAAAAAAAAAAGCCAGGGCATATCATGTCTCCTGGTTTTGTATTGACATTATACAACCTATTTGTCACTAAGAATTGATGGAGTTGATGTAAGGAGGCCCTGAGACAAAGGGAAGGATTTGTATCTGTTAAGTTAGGACAAACCAGAACTTCAGATTAGTCAATTGGTTTCCAGAGAGCTTATATAGCAGATTAACAAGTTTATTTAATCTTCAAGAGGTGTTTACTGTAAAGAAGTGGAGAAAGCTTCTGCAAATAAGAGTTGTTCGTTGAGTTTTAAATGATGAAGCTGGAAAGCAGATTTTCTTTCCTAAGTCAGAGCCAAAATTCTGGTTTAAATTTTAGTAGCAAGTGCAAGTACTCCAAGGGTGTTTGATTTACCCCAAATCATAAGTTATCACTAATAACAGTTGGAACTAACGACTCTTTGCACTTCTGGATTCATATGTGGCTTTCATGTTTTCTCTTCCCATTCAAGCAGCATACCAATTTTAATCCTGTTTAATATTTTATAAGCAAGGGGCTTTAATGCTACAGAAAGAAATGGATTTTTCTTAAATATTGTCTTATACTAGCACCACATTACTAATTCAGAGAACATTTGCAGCTGTCAGAACTGTTCTGCAGCTTTGATATAGGAACATTTCATATCCTCTCTAAATCTGCAAACACAAACTGTCACTCAGACTTTAGGCAAATTTTTTCAAGACTGTTGAGACTTTATAAAATGATGCAATTAGTGGAATTTTTAGATGTGGCCTTCCTGAAGCTCCTGTATTTGTTAATAGCAATGATTTAGACTAGCACGAAGTAGTACTGTAACTAGATACCAAAATGTTCCAACGGTCATTGAGAAATCAAGCATCCCTGTACTTTTTCCTCCGTATCGGAATTTTCTTATACAAACACATTCAGCACTTTTCATATTTGTACAATTTTAAGCAGATGGCATGTTTTTAAATTACTTCTCATAGTTGCAGGCAAAAAATGATAACCTGGTAAGAGGTTTACTGCATGCTGAGAAATTATTAACAAAGTGTGTTGTCTATGTTAGTGTTTTATTTCAGAACAGTAGCTCACTTGGGCACTGACTCTGCTGCCCTCGGTTGCGTACCACCTTGTGTTTCACAGTGCAGAGCAGACTGGGGACATGCAGTCTCAGATGTTCTTGGGTGAAGCAAAACCATCCCACTGCTAATGGCAATTAAGCACACAGGACCAGACCAGAGCTAGCCCAAAGCAAAAACCCTGGCAATGTGCCTAGCATGGGCATTGGGTACTCAGAACCACCTTTTCCTCCCTACAAACCCAGTCCCCCAAAAATACAAACAGCAACTGTGGCTGTCAGGGAGGGCAGTTAAAATCTGCATTTTCAAAGGACTCCCTCACTACTTCCCAGTCTATTTTTATCAAAACCTCTTTATTTGGTAACTTCAAGATTTGAGCCAACTATTTCTCCCATTCTGTTCTTATTACACTGCTAGCAGAGTGGAATTGCAACGTTTTCTTTTCTGTGGGACATTTTATAGATGTTGGCATTATCACTTCATTTTAATTCTATTTAAATTTTAATGTATATTGACTTTGGGTTTTGAAAGATGGTTTTGGGGAAGAAAGGGTAGGGACAGGTATTTGAATCTCACCTTTACAGATGTTTATTGCAGTTCAAATGTGGGGGGTTTTGTCCCTGCATGTTCTGAAACAAAAAATTGGAGTGTTTTTTTTCCTCTTTTGACATCACTGTTTAGACCCACATGCTCTCTTCTTTTTCAAAAATTTCTCCAATATGCATTTCCCTTAGTGAGAGCACAGTGAACAAAATGGTCAGTAAATTCAACTCACTCACTTGATATCATAGATGGGGCTGTGAGAAGTGGGTGTCCTCTCCAATATCCTCATGGAACATTTTCTGAGCTGCTGCTGCTGCTCTCTCCTGACTGCTGCCACGGTTTGGGCAGGGTGTTCCGGCAGGGCTGTGGTGGGTGGCAGCTGGGATAAGCACTGGGTATGTCTGGTGCTTCTTGGAAATGGAGGAGGAGTGGGAATAGCTCCCAGCAAAAGCATTAATTAGAGGACTGACAAAGCTGCCTCCCAAGATCATAGTGACTGCTGAGTACAGCCCTGGGGACACAATTGCAAAGGTGGCTTCAAGCCTTACTAAACTGTTGAGATGACCCTCTCCTGGTTGGATTACCAGAGGAATGCTCTGACTTTGGTGGTGATGATGTGCTGGAGGCACAGGGTTGGGCTGCCTGGCTCACGATGGCTCTTCTCATGCTTGGCTGAGCTGCTTTGTGTGTCACACTGGCAAAGTGCTGCAGATCACGCTGGCTCAGCGACAAGACTAGGTCTAAATCTCCATTGGGAGATACAGAGCCCACGACTTGCTTCAGAAAACACGAGGTTAAGATTAAATCAGGATTGAGGACAGGTTCTCAGCTCTGGATGATTTCCCTCCAAGTACTTTTCCCAAGCGGAGCAGCCTCACCAGGACAAATCTGAAAGTGCAGAAAAACCATTTCCATAAACAGCATGATTTCCTATAAAATGAGAATATTAATAAATCTTGTTTGAATTCTACAACCTGAACCACACCAGAGCTTCATATAACTTGTCACTTCAAAGGTGCTTAATTATAATAATCTGCTACAAACTGCTTGATCAATGGTGGAAGCGGCTCAGCCATCCACCTCAGACAAGTTACAGCACCTGAAGACTGGGATCAAAGTCTTATACTGCTGCCTGTCACCAATCCATTAGTGATACCAACTATGTGAGCAAGTTTCTGTAGGCCTCTACATAAACAAGCCTTAAGTGCTAAGAAATTTAGTGGAGAGGCTGATTGCCAAAGAGCAAAACACCTTCTGGCATCATTAGAGCAGAGGAATGTTTGACAAAGGGTTTTTCTGGGGTGGTCCCATGCTACAAGGACTGTGCGAGCAGGAAATATGTAAAAAGACATGAGTACTCACAGCAAGTGTGCAATTATGCAATAATCGTAATAGCATAAAATGGTAATGCAATAAAGATGATGAGTTTATTTGGAAAACCCAGTTCCTCATTTTGTTTTGCATTTCCTTGCTGGAGCCGCAAGAGAGGGTCATCCTGCAGGAGGGAATTATTTTATCCAATTAGGCAAATACAAAAGCAGCGTGATACTTTGTGTCGTACCTCCTGGCACACATTCAGTTCACTTTCACCCCAATTATACAGAGTAGACCTCAGTGACTTCCAGGACTAAGCAGCATTGCCAGTGTTAGGGTCAGGGTTTTTTTAGCTAATCTCAGAAGTGGCTGCGCTTACATGTAGGGAAAAAAAACCATTCTGAAAAGCACCCAACAGATCTAAAAACTTTTGCTTGTTAAACTAGTGGAAGATCTGCACAAGCAGAGAAGGTCACTACTTTCTTATGTCGATCTAAAAGAAGATTTTTTTTCTTAAAAATCTGGATTGGAAACTGAATTAAATCTTCTGGATTACCCACCTAGACCACTGCCAAAAGTGGTAGTGGGGGCTTTTTAGGAAAAATTAACAGTTGTTATTTTGAATGGTGATGCACACTAAGGAAAGTATTTATTTAAGGAATTATTTCTTTAAATACGTCATTTTAAAAATTAAGATTGAAGGATATTGAGCCAAATTCCCTATCAGCACAAAAGATTTATTACTTCCTCCAGCCTGGTCTTTGGTTTTCCTCATCATCTGTTTGCAAATTGAAGGACTCTTTGTACCCATAAGTGACCTTTTTGTTCCCGCTTCTTTCCTCTTCAGATAAGTTTAGTAAGAATACATAAGCTTTTAATTTGTCTCTGCTCTGTATCATGTCCCAAATATCCACCTTTTCCTTCACTACAATTGCAGAGATAGGGCCTGGTGTGCTCCTTTCTTGCATATTCCATGGTCTTGATGTGCAGAACCAAGAGCGTAACTTGAACGCTTGAACAAGAGATACCCAGTGACCTTGACTGAGACCCAGGAGCAAACAGAGGACAGAAACCAGTGTCCATTCTCTCTGAAGGTGGCAACCTCTGCATAACAAGACTCAGGCATCAGAGATTTCTAAGAGACACGGTGTAAGGTTTCCCATGTCCCTGTGCAGTGGACCATGGCACAGGGTGACACTGGTTGCCCTGTTGCGGTGGCAATGCTGTGCTCCACCAGCAGCAGCTCATGGGGAGTGCCCTGGCAGGGAAGTTTCATTCGTACCAACGCCTGGGCTGGGAGGCGAGGTAATGACCCACCACTTGGCAGGTCAGGGAATTACCAGCATCAGCTCGGGCATCTGCAAAACCTGAGCTGAACTCAAAGGGAGCTTTGGTTGAAAAAAAATAACAAACTAAGTCTTTCCATTTCTCAGTATAGGATACTGCTATCAAAAGTTCTGCAACTTTTTGACAAATCTCACCTCTGGTTTTTTTAAGTGTAAAAGCATGTTTTTAAATTCAGGTTTCTCAGCAATTAATTTTCAAAGCCTGTAGCTTAAGGTTTTACTTAAAGACACCTGAAATCATTGGCTAAGTAAGAAGAGGAATTTCTTCCATCTTGATAAAGAACTATTCTTTTAAAAGTTGATAAATTTTTTTCCTTGCTGAAAAATGCAACAGCATTTAAATCTGTCTTCTTTTTTTTAAAAAAAAAAAGTGAGGAATATTATTTATTTATTTCTGAAAAGATCAGTGTTCATTTTGTCTGGAAGGTACATGTCTCTGCAGATTCCACTGGACTGAAGTCAAGTAGGAGAGGAAAATGTTCGAGTCCATGTAAAAGAAAGAAAGAAAACAAAAAGGAGAAGTACATTTAATGTACTTCATATTAAGTGAACAAATGTGCTGATAAAGTGATCTGCTGTTAAATAGCATGTCTTGAAACAAGTTTTTATAACGGCATTTTAGAGTACAGGCTTGTGTAAGCAAGAACACAGATTAATGAACTTTCCGTAAAATCTGCTTGGCTCAATTCCAGACATATTGCACATCCAACATGTATTTGTTTTGGCAAGGAAACTTCATATTCATGCTCATTTTTCTTAAGTCTTTCACCATACTCTCCCTCCCACTCCTCAGATTTCTAAGAGCATAAGACAGCAAAGAACATTGTCACTGAGCCACAGCAGCCACCTCGCCTTTGATTTTATCACAGGTGTTATGAAACAACTGGGCTTTGTTTTTTCCTGCTTGTGCCAACCTGGTCCAAAAGCAACTTAACTGCAAATCAGCAATTCTATTGGTGTAAATGGGAAGAACCAGGCTTATCCCACACCCCTAGAGTTCACAATAAACATGTGGCTTGAACTCTTAGATTTTTAGCGCTCTGAAGTTTTGTTTGATTGCTGGTGTAATGCCAACTAATTCCAGCCTTGGTGTATCCTGCTGATGGGCGGTCAGTAAAAGCATGCCAAATAACATCCCCTGCCTTGTCCTCCATGCCTTTTGACAGACAACAACATAGGGTTACAACTTAAGAGCCATTTCTCACTTGTTTCCTTCTCTTTTGGTGGTATAGACAGGCATGTAGGGGTTTGTGCATAACGATTTTTTTAGGGTGTCCGTTATTTTAGCCTGATTTCTGTAGAAAGTGAGATTTCTCTGATCATGCAGAGGTATGTGAGTATATGTATGTTTATGCATGTTCCTCAATCATTTTTTTAGTAATGATTTCAAATAAATATACCAGGAGGAGACAGGGCCCTGTTTTTCTGGTGTTGCATGAAAAAGGCAGCTGAAGACTCCACAGAAGAGTCCTGAAAAATGAAAGACTATACTGTGACTATATACATTTAAAAGATACAAAATTCCACATGAGAACGAACGTTATAGGAGTCATCTTCTGTGATTGAAAACAACTTCAATCAGTGCTTTTAATCAGTCATGAAACAAAAACCCCTAGGAAGCCAGGCTTCATTATTTCTAGTGTTATTTCTCTGTGAGACAGAGCTAATTGTTAATGTCTGTAAATGGCAGATAAAAGATGTTCAGAAGAACAGCTTCACAGTGAGGCGAGGACTCAGCAGGAGTCCAGGAGGTGCTCCTTCACGTGTGGTAGATCTGAAAACATGTCTTTCAACATCTCAGGGCATCTCCTGCCCCAAAGGGGACAAATCCAGTGCCCACAGTACTGTAGGCAGATCTATCTCTCCTCCTGACCCTTGCTTGCTCACCTTCAGGTGCTTTATGAAATATTTTCATTCTCCTTGCAGTTGACTGGGCTGGATTAAAGCTTAACACCTGCACACCTCAGAACAGTACAACAGCCCTGAAAAGACTGAGGAAATTACTCAGGTTATAGCTGGGTTGTACGTGTTGATGGGACCAGTTGGAGGTGGTGAGATTTCCAGTTCTCTCAGTACTTTGCTATGATTTAGACAACGTTAAGCACATCTGTTTAGGCCTATACTTCATCTGCTTGAAGAGCCTCCAGGCAGCTTTAGTGTTCTCCTGATAAAAAAGTGAAGATGTGGGAAATGCGATGTCCTCTGTAGGAGGATTTATTGTCTCAAACAATTATTTTTTATCAGCTCTGTCAAAACTTGGAGCCCAGGATTTTGTGCTGAGAAGAACAACAGATATCCATTTGCTTGAAAGAAAATTCATGAATAATTTGTTATGTTTGTTAGGAGCTATTCTGATATTTTCATTATGTGTTTAAGTACTAGATTAATCATGGGAGAGTAGTTTAGCCACATGCCTTTCAGTTTTAGGTGTATCAAGCAACAGAAAATGCACTTTATAATTTAGGGCAGATTTGGTTCTAAAACTGTCAGCTTATAAGAAACAGTATTTGTTACAGAGTACATTCTTTCTGTGGGAATGGTAAAATGAAATTTAAAGTAAATGAGATTGCCTCAGAGTAGTGTACATGTCTTTCTGAGGAGACTTTTAAAATCACATTTCACCTGTTTTCCAAGCTACACTAGGATTACTGAATATGATATGTGTGAAATACTTCATAAAGATACTTCCAAAGCTGCAGTACTACATATGCTAGGAATGAAGTATTAATCACTCTTCTTTTTTCTACTATATTTAATGAATCACTATATGTAATTTTAATGTATTAAGGTGCTTTTTCTTCTAATATACACCTTTTGATCACAGATGACAAGACAAAGCGGGATTTTCATTTACAAAAAAAAAGAAAAGAACAGTTGGAGATCACTTCTACATGTCGGTACATGCGATAAACACCTAAGACAAAAATGAGAATTAACTGCATTCCCGAAAGAAATTGTTTAACTTTAGAGAACTTGAAAGCACGGGAAACTAAAAATTACCAACCAAAAAATATAACATCAAACAAAAATATGTACTCATTAACTGATTGGGTTGAAGTTCACCATGCCAACCCACACTTATAAAAGGATTTGTAGTGAAAAATTTAAAAAGACTTGACAGATAGATATAAAAAAAAAATCGGCCACTTCCACTGCTTTGACACTGGTTGTAGGCACTGCTCTTCACTGCCACCAGCATGAGTATATGCCATTAGGATGGCGTCAAAGCACCATGGTTACCATGAGTGCAGCCCATCAATGTTTGAGAAGGGTGTATGTTCATCAGGTAGGGAAGGATCAAGTGTAAACAGAGGCACCGGGGAAGCAAACCTGATTGAACCTGTTTAGTCTGTTCAAAGAGGTATGAGGAAGATCTGCAGGACATGAGATACCTCCAAAGGGCTTATCTTCCCACAGAATCATACAACGGCTGGGGTTGGAAGGGACCTCTGGAGATCATCTCATCCATCCCACCTGCTAAAGCAGGCTCACCCAGACCAGATCGCACAGGAACGCATCCAGGCAGGTTTTGAATGTTTGCAGAGAAGGAGACTCCACAACCTCTCTGGGCAGCCTGTTCCAGTGCTCTGTCACTCTCAAAACAAAGAAGTTTCTGCTCATATCCAGATGGAAATTCCTATGTTTCATTTTGTGCCTGTTTCTCCTTATCCTGTTGTTGGGCACCACTGAAAAGAGTCTGGCTCCATCCTTTTGACACCCGTCCTTAAGATATTTATAAGCATTGATAGCATCTCCTCTCGATCTTCTCTTCTCCATGTTAAATAGACCCAGCTCTCTCAGTCTTTCCTTCCAAGAAAGATGCTCCAGACCCCTAATCATCTTTGTAATCCTCTGCTGGACTCCTTCCAGTAGTTCCTTGTCTTTCTTGAATGGGGGAGCCCAGAACTGGACACAGTACTCCAGATAGGGCCTCACCAGGGCAGAGTAGAGGGGAAGGATAACCTCGCCTGACCTGCTGGTCACACTTTTTCTAATGCACCTCAGGACACCATTTGCCTTCTTGGCCACAAGGGCACATTGCTGGCTCATGGTTAACCTATTGTCCACCAGGACTCCAAGGTCCTTCTCCACAAAACTGCTTTCTAGCAGGTCAACTCCTAACCTGTACTGGTGCATGGGGTTATTGCTCCTCAGGTGCAGGACCCTACACTTTTTTTTGTTGAACTTTATGACATTCCTCCCCACACAACTCTCCAGCCTGTCCAGGTCTCGCTGGATGGCAGCACAGCCTTCTACTGTATCAGCCACTCCTCTCAGTTTTGTATCATCAGCAAACTTGCTGAGAGTACACTCAGTCCCTTCATCTACATCATTGACTAATAGGGTGAACAAGACTGGACACAGGACTGATCCTTGGGGAACACCACCACTGCAGGCCTTTTACCAGGTTAGTCATAAATGCCAACCCAAGATCAGCTCACAGGTGCCCAGCAAGATTAAGATGTGTTATCACATCAAGTCCAATGGCATTCTGGGCTTTTTCTCCATAGGGATGGTGAGAATCTGGCTCCCGAGTGTTTTGGAAGAGACATGGTCTGAATTTCTGTTGGTGAAATGAGCTGCAATGTGCTCAGCCCTGCCTGTGTGATTCAAATTACGTAAACAAGTTCTTGAATCCATGTAAGGAACTGAATGTTTTCAGGTGCTTCTTGGCCAGGGAGGCACAGAGCTTTAGCTGAAAAAGATATTTAGCAGAGGCTTGAGGATTTATGTATGTGGATGCTGCATGAGAAAGTTCAGCTGATCCTTGCTGTAATGACAATGAGAGATTTGGAAAAAAAGAAAACAGAAACAGACAAAACCTCTGTGTTAAAAGAGCAGTAGAGTTAAGGCGAGATGTAAGAAGTCATGTCAGCAGCTTAAAATGAGGTGTACAGGAGGGCATAGTGTGAACCCAAACCACTTATCCCAGATGTCCTGGTTTCGCTACTGTACAAGCAGAGTTAAACACCAAATAATAAGCTCCAAAGTGTAAACCCAAGTGTCTCTCCATCATTACAGAAAAATAAACTTTTTGAAGTCTGGAGAAACAAGCTTTTTCTGGAAAGGTGAACCTAGAAACCAGACTGTTCATCGTGATATTCCAGCACATGAATCACAGGAATATGCAGTAAATAACATTGTAATGACTCATATATAACTGTGTATGAATTCACACAGATGAATCTACCTCCAGCATGCTATATAATTGGCCAGATGTTTTATGTCAGGACCTTTATTTGCCTCCTGAATGTTGTACTAGAACAAGGGTAAGCTGCTCCAGACAGGCTATTCACATGCCTGGTACCGTTTATTATTTGCATGGCATAACAGAGTCCCTGCTGTTATTTGCAAGGAAATAGCAGACAAAATATTTAGTTTACAGAGAAAGAAGGCCTTTGATACTTCACTTTTTAAACTTACACTCCCGTAATATTTGTTCTGCCTATAATCTTTATGAACATCTTCGGGCTTATGATTTTTACAATGAGTCTAAACAGAAAAAAAAATTATAAATGCATCAGTGTTATAAATCTTGAGACTAGTTCCTACAGGGGACAACACCATAACCTACCTGGATCACAGCTGTGCTGGCCATTAAGTCTCTTCTTATTCTACCTATACCCCTTTCTTCTACACGACTATGGATCAAATTCCAGGCAAAGCTTTGACCATTTATCTTCTCATAGTCTTTATATCCTGCTTCGCCTTCTAAACTTCTGACCTGAATCAAAAGATAAAAGAACATAGACCCAGTAGAAGATTTTGGAAAATGACAGAGGGGAAAATACAGAGGTTCTGTCATGGCTGGGAGCCACTACAGGCCACCAGACAAGATCAGGTACTCAAAAATGGACTTATCCATCTAGTAGAACAATGAGCAGAGTACACTAGATTCTGAAGATGGGAAGATGATGTTCCATGAGAAGTATAATTTGAGAGGAAAATGAGATCAGAAGATTTGGCAGCTTCTTAAAGAAACCACATTGAAAGCAGAGACATAAATATTGCAATACAGAGCAAGGACTGCAGTAAGACAGCCATGTGGCTGGAGCTGTGAGTTTTTTCAGAAACTTTAAACTCAAATAGCATACTTACATCAAAATCTATGGAAAAGCACAGAACAATAGTACAAATACGTTGATAAGATTTGAAAAGCAACAGCATGAAAAGAAATGTAGTTAGTAAGGTACATCTGAAATAACAAGAAGTTTCCTGTAAAAACATAAACTGTTAAAGGAAAATCAAGGAGACAATTGATCCACCACTCAACTGAGAGAAAGCTATTGACGAATGACTCCAAGAAAGTCAACTCTCCAATCCCTATTTTGCTCTTTCTTCACTAGAAGGGTCAACTGTGATAAAAGGGTTTACATCAGTAGCAAAGAGCCAAAAATTCCAGCTAGATGAGAGAAGAAAAAGCTTAGGCTGTGCTCAGGTGAGTTAAATGACCTGAGATCAGCAGGGCTGATGGAATTCACCTCACATTGTCCAGAGGATAACTGCAGCATTTCCACAGCCATTAATAACTATCTTTAAGAATTGTGTGGAAGAGGTAAAGATTTGAAAGACTGGAAAGGCGAGAATAACAGGTATCTTTAAAAGTAACAAGAAAGAGGAGGTGCAGAATTATGGCCCAATCCATTTAAGTACAATTCTCAAACAAACAGAGTAAGCAAATAGAGGATAAGAAATAGGTTATAGGCATATGGATTAATCAAGAACAAATCATTCCAAACCAACCTCATTTCCTCTTATAACAGGATAACTGGCCTTGTGAATCACAGAGGCTATACAAGTTGACCTGAGTGAAGTTTTTACTGTGGTAAATCTTAGAGAAGATTTTCAAAAGCATACTAGGAAAATGCAGCCTAGATTAAACTAATAGAAGGTAAGGTTCTGCAGAACTAGCAAAAGAAGCATTTTCAGTCTCTCAGTTAATCATTGCCAAAATGGAAGACTACATTTACTGCAGATATACAGGGGTTCTGTCCTGTCAAAAGTTCTTGTTTCGGAATTTCATTAAATGGCGTAGGTGCCAGAACAGACACTATGCTTATTAAAGCTGACAATCTGACAAAGTTGAAAAGGGCTTGCAAACACATTAGAGGACAGGCTTAGAAATCGAAACAATCTTGACAAATTGAAGCTACAGTTTGAAAAAATGTGGTGCTGTTCAACAGAGACAAGTGCATGATACAGCTCTGAGTCAGAAAAAACTACAGAAACCAAGAACAGAGCAAGTGGCATGGGAGCAGTCCAGTCAAAGGACTGGGTATAATACAATGCATTTACATTAGTATTTTAGTTCTGCTCAGATGTAGAAGCAGACAACCAGTTATCAAGCTTTGCTTACACAACGGAGAGGTCTAGGAGCATATGAAACTGGATTCCTTTCCATGAAGCTGAACCAGAAGACATGCTTTAGGTGCACCCAAATGCACTGCAGCTGCTAATGGGTGCTCAGGCTGCTGTACCCGACCAAGGTGGAAATCTCTGGAACATGGATAGTGTGAACATCATGTGCTCAGCACCAGCTGTTTCACTCCACATCTTGGTTTCTGTTGCCACACACTCCTTGCTAAAGTACAAATAACCTTGTTGCATCACAAGCTGACTGTGAAACAACTGTGCTGTGAATAAGACAAATGTGACAGTGAGACAATGTGTTGTCTATGAGGCAAGTGAAGCAATCCTTTTCTATCTGGCAAAATCGCATCAAAAGTACTGCATTCACTTTTAGCACCATGCTTTTAATTAACAGTTGGAGCAGTTTAGCCTAGAAAGATCCAAAGAAAACCATGAGAAAGATCACCACTTTCAGAAGCACGAGTTGCAGGGAAAGATCTGGGGTTGTTTTGCCTAGAGAAGAAAAGGGTGAAACAGTAACAGCTTTCATGTCCAACAAAGGCTGCTGCAAAGAAAAGGAGTATAAATTGACAGCTGTGTCTGCGGTGGAAGAGGCAATATAGATTAGACATAGGAAAATCTGCCTAATAGTATGGCTGAGAAAGCAGTCAGAGAGGAAGACTTCAGGATACACAACACTGGAAGGTTGTACACACAGGTTAGAAAAGCGTCTGTCAGACGTGGTTTCAACACATTCATAGTTCATCCTGACTTTGGGAGGGAGATGGACTAGATAATGTCTAGAGATCACTACCAGAGTTATTTGTTTGGCTTCATTTTAGAATGTAAATAGTAAAATTACTCTTTTGTGCTCCTTTCATCTTGTCTTGCTACCTTTTGAATCATTCCACTGATCTCCCATCTGCCATTTCATGTTACATCTTTCTGATCTTTCCATTATCCATCCCAGTCTATGTCTCAGTCCCATCTCCGCCTTTCCACTTTTGGCACCATACTTCATCCTTGGCATCGCTTCTGCTAGGAAATCCCTCCTTTTTCCCATGCTCAGGGCAATGTGCCTCTCTTCATTCAAATTCCTACATAACCAAAGTATTTACATGTAAGTGCTGAAGTAAACGTTGTGCCTTCATTCCGTTCCCCTAGTGTTTAGGTAGTGGGTAGAAAAGACAGTTTTGCACAGTTAGCTGCTTTTTTTTTTTCAGTGCCTCCTTTTATCATTACTGACCAAGTGGTAATCAGATCAGAGATTACCACCATTTTCCTTAAATAGGTTAATTCCTTGTATAAGCATACAGCAATAATGCAGAAAAGAAAGGAGACAGTTAATCATCACAGACGATTACAGGGATTATCTTCCAAATAACAAAAGGCATCACTAGTGCTCTAATGTTAGAGGGATGGATATAAGCAAAAATATTATGTATCGATACAAATCTCTATGCCTTTTCTCAGATAACATACGCGTACATACATAACAGAGCAGATAATGATTGTTATATGTTTGCTGGTATTTCTGTTTTCCCCTGGCACTTTGAGAGTGCTCAGTGTAACCCATGGGCACTGAGCAGACCCCACTGCTGGAGGTTGCTCACTGAGACCCCAGGGTCAGCCCTTGGGCTCAGCTCCCAGACACTGGACTGGCCCTGTGTTCCTTGTGATGTACTTCTGCTTCACATCCTTCACACTGATGCATGACAATAAAACACCTTGTCCTATACCAAATGAATTTTTCTCACATTGCAGCTGTCGCTGTCATGGACTCTGGGAAGTCAGCCGCCTTGTTTTGACTATACACCCACCCAGTTGCCATCATTTTCTTCAAATACACACAGAAAAGCCAAAATTTATCTATGTGCTCTCTATGTGCTCCTAAACTACTGCCCGAATCAACCTCTGGCAGTTCACTGAAAAGCCCACAAACTCCTTTTAGTCCAACAACAGCCAGCTGGCACAAAGGCGTATTGGAAGGGAGGAAGGGAGGAAGGGAGGAAGGGAGGAAGGGAGGAAGGGAGGAAGGGAGGAAGGGAGGGAGGAAGGGAGGAAGGGAGGAAGGGAGGAAGGGAGGAAGGGAGGAAGGAAGGAAGGAAGGAAGGAAGGAAGGAAGGAAGGAAGGAAGGAAGGAAGGAAGGAAGGAAGGAAGGAAGGAAGGAAGGAAGGAAGGAAAAAAAGGATTCAATGGAGAAAATTAATTTCTGTCTTTGCTCGAAGGAGGAATGGTCCAGAAAGCCTGGGATTTAAAATAAAACTTGCCTTGTCTTACATATGATTTTCAGAAGTAGCAGATGCAGCATTAAATTAATAACAGTTTTACAATATACTTAAGTTGTTAAAAAATTAATTGGTGACCAGTTTATTTCTAATATATAATGTGTACCATCCTAACAGCTTATTTTATTCAAGAAAATTGTCTCTATTCTTAAAAATGGTATTAAGCTAAATTAGACCACTAGTGTTAAAGGCAGCTTTACCTCTCTTCAGCTTTCTATGGAATAATATTCTCTGCCTTTTACAAGTCACTTTACATCTTAGGTAGCACTCCAAGAAACTGTACTTTGAAAAAAAATAATGTTCTTCTACATTAATTTTTCTTTTCATCTCCCTCTTTTTCTCATTTCCAGCAAGATGGGTTCAGTGTTCACTAGCAAAGGAGATGTTCAGTTTTAGTGAACAACAGAAGTACTTCATAGATTTAATTCTCGCTGGTGGATCCATTTTTATGTTAAATAGGTTTTACAAGCTCAAAAAACCCATAACTTCAACTGATCTATCAAATATATTACCTGATAATCTCCATTTGAGTTTTGTTTTTTTCCAGTCTTACTTTGGAGAAGATAATGATTTGCATAGTTCACTCAGCAATAACTTGATGATTTCTTGAGGACAAATACAGAAGTTTTCAACTGGATGATCATGCGTTACAAATAAGTTTTACTTTTTATTTTAGATAGGAGCCTACTTCTTTAAAAGGAAAAATTAAGAAAGGAAATTTGGGTCTTATTATGTACTGAGTCAGAGCATTTATTAATATGTACAAAACCCTTCTGTTCTTTTTGAAATACAGACTATACCCCAAAAAGAATTTTATAGCTTTAGTCACATTGGAGCCTCATGGGACATTAATAAAGCCCTCAGAGAATGATGTTTCACTGTGTCAAAGGACTTTGCATTTGTATGCATGTGTCAGAGCGCACAAATATGCAGGAGACATTCAGATGGGTCCCTTTGAGGATCTGTTTTCATGCTCAGTGTGTTACTTGACAAAGTACAGAGAGTCCAGCTGGGACTGCAGCTCCAGGAGAGCTGGGGCTGACCCCTCTGTGCTGCAAAGCCTGCCGTGGGACCTGCACGAGCCAAACAGACCATGAGCACAAGGATCTTCAGGTCCTCCTCTGCCTGAATCAACACCTGCCCCTAACGACCAGAGCCAAACTCCCTTGGCAGCTCTCTAAACCTCAGGGCTTCCACAGCTCATTGCACTGATGGTGCTAAACAGGCACTGATGCCAGCGGAGGGCTACCTACCTACACACACAGCTAGTTCAAGACAAAATCTTCACATATGATTCTCAGAATAAGCATTTCTCTGCCTATCTTGCCAATGAAGCTCACACCCTACAGCACAGGCCCAAAACAAGTGTGCATCCCTGACTCAGGCCCTTACCGCCAGGTCACAGCAGGACAGGGGGAAGTTCACACTGATTTTTTTATTCACCAAATAAAGTTTTGCGTCAAACAGTTTAAAATCATGCCAGATTTTCAACAAGCAAAAACTGTACTCACTAGAGAAAAACGTAAAAGAAAGTGAAGAGTATCATCTCAGTATTTTTAAATGGCAGAGTTTCATTCTGAACAGTGCTTCACAGAAGAAAGTAAGCAAAGGGTTAATGAAGAGCAGTAGCAAAGTAATTGGTTTGGGTCTAGCTAACCATTTCAGGCACTTCTTTCCTGCAAATTGGAAAATCAGTTATTCACACAGCTTCAATTAAGACAGTTACCTGTGATGTAGTGAGAAACTTGAATCAGGGCTCCTGCAAATTAAATGGCTGCTCTAAGCACTAAATTGCTGGCCAGCCCAAGCGAAGGGTCTCTCAAGATCTCTTGTTGAAGGTCTTCCTTTGGGCCTTAGGTTTTCTGGTCTGAGGTCACCTTTTGTAAAGTGAGGGCAACTGGATGTGGACCTACTGCAAGACCTTTGGAGCAGACCCTTTTGATTCTGTATTTGTATCATGGATCTCACTCTGCAAGTACAGAGCGTACATACTGCTCTGGCATGGATAATACATTAAAGACTTTGAAGCTTCCAGGTACAGTGATAAAGGAGGATAGATAAAAACCTCAAAGAGAATTTCATTATGACTAATATATAAATACCAGAAATAAATGTTCAACATGAAATATTCCAGTTCCACTGTCCAAATGCTTCGCAGGACATTCCTCAGGAAATTGAAGAACAATAATAAAACAAACTGGCACTGACTAGCCGTATTAAGGAAATACTGAGGACAACAGATAGGTTTGTAGCTACCTTTTATATCTTTTCTTCAAGTATTTTACAAAAGACCTTCCAGGTTCTAATCTGATTAGAAATGCACTCCTCTTCAATGTCTTTCTGTCACATAAGTAAGCAGAAATTATTCTGAAATGTGTGCAACTCTTACTCTGTGCTCCTGTTCTCCTGCTTTACCTTTGAGAGAAGAAAACTGCAACAGTTCAGCTGAATGTTAAAATCCATAAAATGGATGGAAAAGAGGGTGCCGATGAAGAGATTAATATCCAGAACTGGTTTTTAAAAGTGTACAGAAAACTTCTGGGAGTGTGTATTCAGAAAAGTGTGCAGGAAGAATATTAAGAGGCAAGAGAACTCTCAGATACTTATTTTGTATAGCCAGAGTGGATGATAACTTTTCAATTTCAAGAGATTAATGTTTAGCTTAGTTTGTTTCTTTCTTTTTTTTTTTTTCTAATAGATGAATAAGAATTCTTACAACATAATGGCTTTGGCCCCTAACACGTCTAACAAAAGAGAGACAGTGTGCATATTTGGAACTGGAGATTTTGGAAGAGCTCTGGGGCACAAACTGATTCAGTCCGGCTACCCCGTTGTGTTTGGAAGCCGAAGCACACAGACATCCAGCCTGATTCCCAAGGATGCAGAGGTGCTGAGCCACGCAGAGGCAGCGCAGAAAGCCGCCATCATCATTATAGCAATCCAGAGGCAACATTACAGCTTCCTTACATCACTAGCAGAAATTCTCCGTGGAAAAGTCTTGGTGGACGTAAGCAACAACTTAAAAATAAACCAGTATCCTGAATCCAACGCAGAGTACCTCGCTCAGCTGGTGCCCGGCACGAAGGTTGTGAAAGCCTTTAACACCGTGTCAGCCTGGGCCCTGCAGTCGGGCACGCTGGATGCCAGCCGGCAGGTAAGGCTAAGCAGTGGGGTTTCCTACATCATAGTTATATATCATATGGCTTCTTAACAGTCAGACAAAACACACATGGGACATACAAATCAGACAGGGTCGAGATGGTATTTTCACTTTAATCACCCATTTCGATTTAAATGTGAGCTAAAATTTACTTTTGGCTTGTAATATGGTACAACAAAGAATATCCATAGCTTGCATCCGAACTCGGTAAGGTTTTTGGAGACACTAGAGACGCGAGGAAAGATAGACAGCAGAGCTAGAAAGGAACAGAGAGACAGCAAATCAGGAGGAAATGAGGGCTGGTTCAGTTGTTCACGAGAATGGTAAACAGAAAGGAGATAGGAGGAAGATATCAAAGTAAGAATAAAATGAAAACAGCAAAAAAAGGGAGGTAAGGGATATGATGGGGCAATAGAATGAGTATGGGCAAATGAAGTGAGCTGGAAGGTGAATAAATTAATAAAGTTTTTTAAATCAGAACCCACCACCACAGTAGTTTAACACAACGATGGTGTGTGAAAACCATTTTAACCAGCTCCTTAACCACAGGCCAGTGAGCACAGAGCTGGTCATAGGAAGCAACACAGCAGCTTACTTGAAAATATTTATTATTACCCCGTTTTCTGCCACTCTAAGCAATAATGCTTTTGTACAATACACAGTTTCAGCCAGCTACTCAAACCATTGCTAGCTTTGCTTTCTACTGCCAGATAAGTGGTTTTGGCTAAACTAAAGACCGAAAGACTTACAAACCTAGGCTCTACAAGCCTTCATCATATCAATGAGAGCTGAAATTGCTCCCTTTCTCCCAGTTTTAAAAGAAGTATTGTCTTACACACTCACAGAAAAGATGGTTTCTTCACTATTTTACTAGACTTCAAAAGAAATAATACTTACTTTTGTGGTAGAGCAAACACATTTTAAAGATCTCTGTCCCTAGTCTCCTGAAGTACTTACAGACCATTGTAGCAGCAATTGAAAATTTTGCTGCTATTTACTCCTATTGAAAATTTCACTCCTCTTTACTCCTAGAAAATCCTGTGCTTACAAACTGCTCACAGGTCTTCACAAGAGAATTTTAAGTCTTCTAGGCAAAGGCTTGTACTAAGTGTGTTATACATAGTTGTTTTCAGAATGAAAATTTTGCCACTTGAAACAATCTTCTTCCCCAAATAAAAGATTAGTATTCTTATTTCTTGTACCTGTTGGTCAAGAAAGTACCTATAGGCTACTTTTTGCCTATATAAATTAAGGCCAGCAGGGAATTCAACAAGTAGCATAGGAAGCTTGTGCTCATCATCTATATCCAGGCAGGACAGCAGTAGAGAATGTCACAAAAGTCTGTCTAAATAAAATTTCTGTCTGTTTTTGGCTGCAGGTGTTTGTCTGTGGAGATGACATGGAAGCTAAACAAATGGTGATGGATATTGTTCGTGCACTGGGTCTCACTCCATTAGATCAGGGATCCCTCTTGGCTGCTCAGGAAATAGAAAATTACCCTCTGCAGCTCTTTCCAATGTGGAAGTTTCCCATCCTTTTGTCGCTTGGCCTAGCCGCATTCTTCTTCTTCTACAGTTTGATTCGTGATGTAATTTACCCTTATGTCTACGAAAGCAAAGACTTTTCATTTTTTATTGCAATATCCATTCCAAATCGGATCTGCCCTATAGTGGCACTCATTCTTCTTGCCCTGGTTTATCTTCCTGGTGTACTTGCTGCAATTATTCAGTTATACAGAGGTACCAAATATAGCCGTTTCCCAAACTGGCTAGACAAATGGATGCTGTGTAGGAAACAACTTGGACTAGTAGCCTTGGCATTTGCTTTTTTGCACGTTTTGTACACTCTAGTTATCCCAATTCGTTCCTTTTCAAGATGGAGAACGAGTAATCAAATCCTCTCCCTGGTAAGTTTTGTTCCCTGCTCTATGTCTTCCTTACTTCTGGCCCTGTTACAAATAATACCTTTTATCCAAAGCTCCAGGAATTCATGTGGACAGTCTAACATTCTTTACAATAGAGTTATTTTCCTTGTTTCTGATCCTTTTAACCATTGGTATATCCTAAGTTTGTTGATATTATATTGAGTGAGTGGATTTCTGCCCTCAGTCTTTCTCCTAGATAGCTGATATACTAATACAATGAGCAGAAGAAATGTAAACATTGAGAGTAATCTAAATAAACGTATTTCCTATTTCTCCATATGCCTTTAAGAATGGCACATATTTTGATTTTCTGACCTTATTTAACAACAAAGGATCGCATACCTGTCCTCAGCCTTAGGTCTACAGCAGTATAAAACATGCACCACAATTATAGGTATATGGAACCTATACATAATATAATGCCTGCTCTTTGAGTAGGCATTCAAAGTAAATCTCCAATCCTTTTCAGAGATTTAATGTATAGCATTTATCCCAAAGTTACCTTAAAGCATTTATTTCTGCACATTGATCCTAAAACTGTTATCACTAAGATATAACTGGCCTTCTTTTCTTCAGGCACTGAAAAACGAAACAGAACCACTCAACACGGCTCATGCCTGGCTTAGTGACTCTTATTTGGCTTTGGGGATTTTAGGATTTTCTTTATTTTTTCTTCTTGGAATCACTTCCTTGCCTTCAGTCAGCAACAATGTCAACTGGCGAGAATTTCGATTTGTACAGGTAAGAAAAAGACTTATTCTAAAAGGCCTTCTTCCCTCTCTTCTGGAAAATTCCCTATCCCCTCTTCCTTTAGTATCTCCAAATGTGATGTGTGCACCATCCACCGTCACATGGTGAAAATAAAAATCTACAGGGCTATACAGCTCACCTGTAAAAAACACAACTGCTCTGATGGCTGCCTATGGTACAATAGGGATTACTGCACTAACAAGAGAAAATTGGGAAGACCTGAGCTCCTAAACAACAAACAGAAAACATTTTGGGATTATCAAATTCCACAGTTATACTAAGTCACAAAATATTTTAGCCATTTATTGGGCTAATTTTTCTGGTTCACAAGATAATTCAGTTATAAAGGTCTGAAAAACTACTTTATAACTCAGATCGTCTGAGTGCCAAGCATCTAAAAAGAATCTGCCGTTTCTGCAGACTCTAAAAACTGCTGTGCCTATAAACACGCTGCCCTTGGTAACACGATAATCCCAGCCCCCCCCGTTCGGAGGAAGGTCAGTGCAAGCTGCTGTGCCACTGCGGGAGCTGGGCTGGCAGTGGAGGGCAGGCAAGGGAAGGAGAAATTACTATCAATGAATGTTTTATCAAGGCAAAAAACTTGCACAGTATGGCAGTTCTGGATGGATTAGCACTGGAGCATATAAAAGATTGGATCTCTCCCCTGAATTTCAGCATTTTCTTTGCATTTTCAAAAACATGACAACCACTAGGCAGTATGTGTGAGCTAGCAAAAATTATCAGGATTGTTCACAGAGAAAAAAACAAAACAAAACAAAACAAACCACAAACAAACAAACAAAACCATAAAGAAATGTGTTTCACCCAGACCCTTTTGAATAAATCTTTCTGAAAAAAACAGTAAGAGCCTTTAAATTATATAAAACAGCTTAATTTCAGCAGTCCCCAACTAGCTCCAGAGTTGGCACATTACACAAAGCTTACTGTGTACTGTAAATTGCATTTGTTCTGGTTTAATTTAGTGTTTTAACTTCCACTTGTTTCTTTCTTTCCTTTGTTCTCCCCTAGTCCAAACTGGGATATCTGACACTGATTTTCTGCACTGCACACACGCTGGTTTATGGTGGAAACCGGTTCCTGAGCCCGTCATCATACAGATGGTATCTTCCAAACGCCTATATGCTCTCCCTCATTGTTCCGTGCATTGTACTGGTTGTCAAATTTGTGCTGATATTTCCTTGTCTAGACAAACCTCTGACACGAATTCGGCAGGGCTGGGAAAGGAATCCCCAATACCCAGAAAAGTCAAATTACATTATCAACAAGTCTGCTGTATAATTAGACTAAACTGTATTATTGAAAAGAAGAAAAAAAAAACGAAGGCATATCAAAATGAAGTCCTGACCCTCCCTCATCTGAGGAGAGATAAAGTGAAAAACTTGGCCAGACCCTGGCCGCCCCAACCACAAGCTAAAAATACAAATCAAATGAGTCCATTGAGTGCCTGCACCCCAGGCGTGCCTTCACATAGGTGCAGGCCCTCTCTTTTGTTCAGTATATTGCCCCTTGCCTATTCACCCTCCATTCCTAAGAAGTGTATGAGAGAAGTGGTGCTCCATGTCCCTCCTCCGTCATTCCAAGCACCCTCCAGGGCTGGGCAGAATCACAGCAAAGATGGCAGCTGCTCCTCCTCCCTATCCTGCCCATTGAGACTCTGGTCTAAACGCACCTGCACACATCCACACAGGTCCACACGCACACATGCATGAACGCACTCCCTGCTTCCACCCCCAGAAGCCACCAGCACCCACAGAACGGGTACAGGGTGGATCTGGCTGAAGAACAGCTCTCCTCCTCCCAGCATTAGCTTATCCTTCATCAATATCTGATCCAAAAGTGGCTTGTGTTCATACCTTAGAGATAGTTGAGTAAGATGTGTTTGGTTTGTGTACAGGAACTCTAATGTTCAAAGTGTATTGGCAAAGGATTACTGAATCCTTGCTTGTACTGCTCTCCCAGAAAGTCTGGTGGCAAGGGGATGGAGGAGAGACCAAAACAGCAGGAAGATGTAAGATGTGCTCACAAGCCTCATCTTCTCATGTATAAGCAAAAAGTGGTCAGTGATTTTTTGTGTGAGGATTGTGTTGTAAGGAAAGAAACCAAAGGAAAATCCTATTATATCAGGGTGTTGTATTATATGTCATGGTTATATCTCATGAAGATAATATTGTTGATTTTTCAAAAAATAAATCTTTGGATGCAATATTACAGATATTTTATGAAAATATACATATTTTAATCACAATAAAGATTTTTTTTTTAGTGTTGAGCTCTGTTATTTCTGGAACATCTTTTGCTACAATGCAAACACTGGTATGCTCAGTTTGCACAAAGTTGTTGGAAGGCCTTGGGGCAAGGAATAAAATGGGATCCTGTCTTCAGACAGCTGCCTGGGCTCACCTTCCCCCATCTTTGTTTGCTTCTTGGATGCTCACATAAGCAGATCTTCGCTTAATCAAAGCGAGCTGAGGATGTTGTGGAAAAACAGGATCCAGCTGGGATGGTGACCTCCTGTTAGACTGGAAACAGAGGATCTGACAGCCTCCTTTGCATTGGAGAATAAATAAGAGGCAAAATGTGTTTGTTTTTATAGTAAGAGAATTGCCTACTATCTCTTGTCTCACTGTTGTTCTCTTCCCTGTCCATGCAGAGGATAAACACTTACAAATATGAAAGTATGAGCATGCTAGATAATATAGCTAATTCTACTTGCAAACAAGTACAATCAAGAACATTTGAAAAAAAAATCCAAACCTACCTGAGCGATACTTCTCAAAACATTTCTCAGCAATGGAGTCTTTTAGTTCTGGACATACATCCCCTCTTCATGTCATCCTCTGGCCCAGAAGGAACCTGTTCTTAATACCCAAAAGAATGGTAAAGGAGTCTGGGACA
Source organism: Caloenas nicobarica (assembly GCF_036013445.1). Classification (NCBI taxonomy): domain Eukaryota; kingdom Metazoa; phylum Chordata; class Aves; order Columbiformes; family Columbidae; genus Caloenas; species Caloenas nicobarica. The sequence continues at coordinate 23,765,718 of NC_088246.1, read as the reverse complement.
CCAGCAACTGATGGAGCCACATTTCTTGGAAATAATTCTGTCACCAAGTACTCTTACTAACCAGCACAGGGGCATATGTCATACTTGGCATGTCATAAGCATATGTCGATGTAGGTCTATACAGACCTGTCCCATGATGGAGTAGTATGCCATTCCAAACTTCCTTCAAACATTTTCCATGTTAATCTTACAGATTCGTTTACCACAGAAGGGATCGGGTATGGGCTCAAACGGTCTAAGTGACAACACTGTTGTGAGGCTGCCTCTTGTCTCAAACCTCTCTTGTCTCAAGCACTGCTGAGCCTTTCTGACTCACTAGTCCAAATAATAAACTGGTGAGTAGTATGAACACTCATAGGGACTATGTAACTTATGTTCTACTGCTCTTCCATACCATGATTAACATATTTAATAAATCTTTGGTGTTTCCATTACAGCCTAAATACGTCTTCTCTTCCATACACTATGGAAGCTTTTCTCTCCTACAGAGACTTTTTTTTTCCTCTGCATTATATATGCTTCTGTTGTGGATCTCCATTTGTATGTCTAATTCCTGATGTTAACATAAATTATTTGCTCCCTGGAGGAAGGTGACATTCCTCAAGATATTTTTATATATATATATCCCTATGATAAGAAAAAACATAATATTTCTTACTGTTACATATTGCCTTAATTTAATGTTCTTGAATCTGGGAATCCAGAACCGACATTAGATCTGACAAGACTAGACCCTGGATATATTTTTTTCTTATAAGGAACTTCAGTGCTACAAACAATACACTGCAGAACCTTGAGAAAACATGCACAGACCTCAGAGAACTGCATGAAACTTAGCCAATGTCTCTAAATGCCGCAAACCAGAAGTGGTAGTTTTTTTATTATATGGCTTGATACACATCCTTTATTCTTGTCTCTGTTTTTTGCTTCCACATCCATATTTGCTTGTAATTTGAGAATAATTCACATACAGCCCCTTCACTGTGCTTGCTTCTCTTCAGATTTCCTCTAGGAAAAACTTAACTGCAATCAGTAGACTCAAGCTATTAAGTATCAGTGCAGAGGCCTTTCCTAGTTTATTACACATTAACTTTTTTCCCAGTTTTATGGAAGATGAGAAAGTGTAGTCTCTATAAATCTCTCCTTAGACACTTCAGAAAATAGACAAATGAAAAATGAAAACATGTAAGTTATTGTAATATGCTTATCATTGCAGGACACAAGTGGTTGTACACTTGTAGACCAAAACAGAATGAGTCAAACAGGCATGTATGGGACAGACTGCCTATGACTGAGTGCTGACATAGCAGGAGGGAGGTATTTTCAAAGAACCATTCTAGAGAAAAGTATATGGAATGGAAGTATAAAAATTATTAGAATGAGAGAGAGAAAAGGAAAGAAGGAAAAAGACAAACTTGTTTTTCTTCTTTCCTCCTGGATCCATGACAGAATATGTCACACCTTTTTGGTTGCATTATACCAAGTATTTCAGTACCTTACAAACAATTAAATGAAGAGTTTGATTTTGGCAGCTCTGGAATCCAACCTAGCTTTTAGGATCCCACCATAGCCTTCTTTGCCCAGTACAAATCAGCCAATTTTCTCTTCCTTTACAACCTTTCCAAAGGTAGCTACCACTCCACACCAGACCACTCACTGTCGAGCAGCAGCAAATCCAGCTGTGCATCAGGCACAGGACTTATGTGGCTCAGTAGTAGATATAGCTGGGAAAAAAAAAACGCTTCCCTGGGGGAAAAAAATCAGGAGATGACAGTGTCCAACTGGCCAGATACAAGACAGAGACAGTGCAATGGATTGTTTCAATGGCAGACACCATCATCTTCATTTTAAAGTTAAAGAACTGAAGCAAAATCAAACACAGGATCTCACTGAAAAAGAGGGTAAACCATTAATTTGGCTCGAAAATTTCAACCAAAGCAAACCCTACAATACTCAACGAAGAAGACAAGTGAGAGGTCACCAGGGTGAGCAGAACCCGAGGAGGTGGCCGGAGGGGTAGTCCCTGGGAGGAAGGAGGGACGGGGCAGCTTCCTCCTCCCCATTTGGCGAGTGATGAACTAGAGCTGTGGGAGCCCTGGGACAGGACAGCCGTGGTGTCCTCCTCCCTCAGAACCATCCCAGGCAATCAGAGGGGATGGGTGCAGAAGTATTCACAGAGAGTTATGTTCAATACATACAGAATTACAGTTTGTTTGTTTTGCTTGTGCCTTCTGTTTTCCAAGACTGGAAACCAAATCCCATTTTTAATTGGATTGGTCTAAAGGCCAAACCTCCAGTCACACTGCAGAAACTCCATTCTTGTTTTACTATCAAGCCTGGCTAGCATCGTTGCGATAAATAAATCCAACAAGCCTGTCAGTCTTGTCGGGGCCTGAGGGATATCTCCTGTCCAGTTACAGAGGTTTGAGAAGGGTGAAGGGGCTTGTGCAGGCACATGATGACTTTAGGGACAATACCAAATAGTAAAGCATCACTGAATACCTTGAATCACTGAATACCTTCTAGCATCAATTCTTCAAACAAACAAACACCCAGGTTTCCTGGCAAAGCCAAGTCTTCTCTGTCTTTTAAAAAGAAGCTGACACTTAGATTCACACTTAACTGTCATCACAGACATATCCCAAGTTTCTTTAATGATCTCTGTGTCAGTGACTCCTGCAATATCACGTAGGAAGTGAGAGGCAAGGAGAGGAATTGGACACAGATTTCCTGAAGCTGAGGATAGTTCTCTAATTACAAGGTGCTTTACAGATTAGAGAGCCAGAAGACAACCTTGTGATTAGCTATTCTCTCTTCCTGCAGAACACGGGCTGTAGACACTGCCTGAATTAATTCCTTTCTGAATTATCAAGAGCTGTCATATTTTTCGCTTCACAGACCCCTACAAATTTTCCAACAGTAATGCAGATTTCTATAAAGTTTAAGCTTCCTGACAACATGCAGTTTTATCCTAGTTACCATTTGTTATTGCTGGCAGGTAATCCATTAAAATGGCCTGAAAACTCCTGAATTAAAGATATTCTGAAAGAACTGCTGAACTTGATCTAAACATTAGAAAACTCACCACAACTTTTGGCAAATGGTTTTGACAGCTGATTACCCTCACTTCAATATATATAATAATGCACATAAATAGCCTGAGTTTTTTTAACTGTAGTATTTAGCCAACATAATTTAAGTTTTCCATGACTTATCTGAAGTGTTGAGAATAGGGGCTATATATGGAACTTATATTTTACCCCAGGGAAGAAGCTCAGGTGAAAGAAGAAAAACTGTGAGATATATATACATATATATATTTTTATGGAGATATATAAGTCATATTGGTCCTACTGCATATGTGGAAATACAACCACACACTGAAGTCTCTTGATTATGACACTGAAAGATTCATGGTATTTCTAACTACAACTTTTTAAATTTTAAAATAAAAAAACCTAAATAAAGTAAAAAATAAAAAACAAACAAACAAAAACAAACAAACAAACAAAAGTCACTGTGAATAATCTCAAACTTAGGCATAATTTCACCAAAAAAAAACCCCAAATGCTAGTAAAAAATTGTTAAGAACACTGTGAAAACAGCTTGTACGTTACCTGCAGGATTACAGTCTTATAGCCTACTCTGGTAAGTTCATATGGAGAACAACTACCACATAAGCAGGTTTCCAGGGAGTTCATCAGGAATTAGTCGCAGGTCCACCATTACACATAGGAAATCTAAAGAAACATAAAATCATTGCTGGGGCAATGTGCAAGCTACATTACCCAGGAAGAGCAATGAGGACAGATACACATGGAAGGGATTTGATGAATGGTGCATTTTCAGCCACAGGACCATTGAATCCAGCTCTGCCGAAGTTCATGGTAGATGAACGAAGGCTTCATGCCACAGTTCCAGCCCAAGGAGCTGTAGCCTGGAAAGCACCAGCTAAAAACCATTCACAGGGGCCCTACTAGAAAGGGATGTGAAACATGTTCAGATATGCTAGGGGAATAGGAAAGGGAGGATGGAAGAAAGATCTAACATGGTCTTGTGATTTTCAGAGGTACAGGGAAGGGAAATTGCACAAGAGCTGCAGAGAGCAGCGGCTCCGTACTGTTTCACATCGTGTAAAGGACAACGAAGACTCTGGAGAAAAGTCCACTACACCAAAATTGGTGTAAGAAAATGGAAATATTCCTTACATTTACAGACTACGGGAATTTAATTCATTCATTCTGGAAAAAAAAAAAAAAGGTGAATGCAATAAAACATACCCAAGTCATTATCCGAACGATGAAATTTCATAATCCAGTAAGTGGCGAAGTGGTAAAAAGCAGCTCATCTCTTTTATACAACAGCAGAACAAAATACAAGGTATACAAACATGCAACTGTGGGATTGTTTAACAGCAGTAGGTGTGAGAGAAGTGCACGAGGAGTATCACATAAGCTTCAGGTAAAACCACAAGTGTACTTACGCCGCTTTGACTTGGTTTAAAGCTGCAACTCTATGTAAAGCACTCTACCCAGAGGCTGAGAGCAAAGAAACTTGTTTGTTTCTTCCCAGGTTTTGGTATTTGACATTTGATGCTGTTGCACTTACTTTCAAAGAACGCACATAAGGAAATATATGACTCCATTACAACTTTTCTTTCCAAAGAAAAGAACATGAAGACTAATCAGCTTTAAATGCTTGGGCTAGGAGAAATATTAGAATCATTAGACAGACAAAGCAAGCATTATCCCAGCATAAGATACAACGAAAATGCTTGGGAGTTAAAGCCACTCAAGTTTAGATTACAAACCTTCTGGTCGTGCCTTGAAGACAAAACCAGTGAGAATAATTATCCTTGTGTCATCAGGTGAGTATTCTTTAGCATGGGTGGACTCACTGTCTCTTGCAAAACATTAGATCAAATGTGGATGCTGGTGTGTATGTTTTAGTCAAGCCTAAGTCACTGAGTTTAGCATAGGGACACCAGCATCACATGAAATGTTAATTGCTTGTGTAATGCAGAACGTTACACTGCATCACAAAATGCATGTTTATTCTTTAAAATGTGGGAATAAGTGTGTGAACGTGCATACCTTCTGTGTATTCTTCTGAGAGTTCCTAAAAACAGACAAATGAAAAAACGATCATGCTGTTTCATCATCTGCTTCTTTCCCCACATGGTTACAAGAAAAAAAAAAAAAGTGAAGAGTTTCTTAAGTAGGTCACTCTAGCACAAGCACAGAGTATGTGTAAATAAAGAGCCATGGATTTTCCCCTTAGCTATCTGGAGAGAAGTTTCAGTGATCAGTCCAAACACTGTTTCTGTCAGAGATGTGCCAGGAAAAACAGTAAAAATAAATTTACTGGAAAATACAGTAACAACAGCTTCCTAAGTAGGGTTGTTTAGTTTTTGGAAAATACCTAATAATAAAATAAACTAATTAAATTCATTCTGTTATCTATGGCAGAAGAAGCAATCTAAAAAGGGAACACAGTGCAAGAACTGGGTGCAGTACTAATGAACTCTGTCAACACGCCTTAAATCCCAGCCTTGGATGTAATAAATGTTTAAATGAAATTACTTATTCTGAATATTCATGCTGTAATTATTTGAGTTACGGAAGTTTTACCTAAAGATTTTACAAATTAAATAAGTGGAAAGACCCAAAGGGAAAAAAATATAAAAAATATAATAAAAAAAATAAGATAAAAGAAAAATCCTGTTTACAAGGAGGTGACAAGGTAGAGAAGTGTTCAAAGGTGGACAGAATCAGAGCCATCTGACCACTGTTGACACCTTGAGCTCTAACTCCTGCATCAGAAGAAAATCCAGTCCTTCTCTTTGGGTACAAAGTACTCACACCTAATGTATATCTACATTGAAGACAACATTTAAAATCAGATCTTTCAGCCAGGACAATGATATTCCTTAACAGGCCTCCATGTTTTATTCCACAGAGGAAGAGGGCAGTATTTCCAGAGAATTGCTTTCTCGCTACTTTTATTAACAGAGTTCATGAGGGAAACAAAATAAACCACTTAATCTATACTCATTCTCTAACTCGCTCTTCCCCCACTCACTTCTTAGGGAAAACAAAGCTCCAGAGGGAGCAGACTTATTTACTTCTAAGATAGAAAATCCTGGGCACTTCTACAAGCATGAAGATAGATATCTATGACCTCCTCTCCCAAGCAGGTTTTCAGCAGGGCTTCACAAGACTGATCACTGATTCGGTCTTTGTATCATTGTAAGTTCCTGTGCAAAATAGGACTATGGAGATATCCCTCACTGTTTCCGTTACCAGTGAAGAACTGGGGATCCTTAAATCCAAGATAATGATGGTCATGAGCTATCATATAACCATCTTACATGTCAGAACTACTATGGAGTTGGCTCTGCCCTGAATATATTTGGGGCTTTATTTTTAGGGGTTTTTCCCCAGTCGGTAATATTTTCATCAGCCTCCACTCTAGAACATGATGAGGACAACAGTTTGATCAATTTTGTGAAGTATGTGTGTGAAATATGCATGTGAAAGGCTGACAATGCTTTGCTGTATTAGATTTGGACATATTATGTTTAAGCTAAACCCCCAGAAAACCATCCATGATATTAGCTAATAAGAAAGGTGATGAAAAACACCAGAAATTAACGAAGACACCAAATGTGTGGATGAAAGCAGAAAGGGAAAAGGATGGGAACATTCTTAGAGAGTTACACAAACATCCTTATCCAGAAGAGTGTGTAGACGACTGTGCTTATCCACAGCTTTGTTGGCTTCACAGGGGCTTTAGCCAGCCATGGGAGCCCCTCCATGGACATACAGTGCCCAGACTGGGCTCTCACACCTGACAGAAGCTGAAAACTTCAAAGAGCCTTTTTCTTCAAGTGTTTGCTGCCACCAACTGATTGCTCTAACTTTTGCTTAGGTAAAATTCAAAGCTTTAGTGTAAACTTGAAGAGTGCTCTTAGCTCGAGGCCAGTTCATTCCTGGATGTAACATGTCAAACATGCACAACAGAAATGCAGAACAGCAAGTGATTATTAGCATCTGTTAAGATTCCCAGAGCAGGTAGATCATGTAAAAATATGTATTGTTGTTAATGACAATATACAGTTAGCAGAACAGCAAAAAGATAAAGTTTTGTAGCTTTTTTAAAGTAGAAAGCCCTAAACTTTTTGAAGCACAGAGTACAGCAACTGACGGCCCATCTGGTCTCTTTATCCCTTTGCTTTCTCATGAGCCCTATGCGCAGTTTCAAACAACATATGTGGATGTTTTTACTAAGAGGTGATGTAGAACCCTTATTTTATTTTCCTGAAAATTCTAAACATTTTACTGAAAGAATAAAGAAGAATGACCTATAATATACATATTAAAAAGTATGAAAGTATTCAGCTACAAAAGAACTGGACAAGAAAGAAACATCGGTATGACCAGAAAAAAGTGTACAAGACATTTGACAAACCCGAAATAAGAACAATCTGTATAGCATCAGCTATCCTGATAGCCATGGTATCATGTCCTGAAGCTCAATGCATCAAATATGAATATGTTTTGATACATCATTATACATAGCTGGCTAATGATTATCAACTTCATTTGACTAATCGTGACCTCATGTGCAAATAGTGCTCACTCTTTCCAAGCGGACAAAAAGATTCTTCCCATATCACATAATGTTACCCCAAAATAAGGAGGAGAAATGTTCCCTGTCCGCTAATTCATATAAAATACGACAAAACAGAATACTTTAAGTGGCAGACTTATAGCTAATTTTAGAAATAACACTGCTTAACCGATCTAGTTATTCAGAACTATCATACCCAAACATTTGGATATCAGCCAAAAACTTCAGAGTGGATTTCAAACAATATATGCCTGAACCTACGCTAAGTTTGTTTTTTTTTTTTCCAGTAGAAAAACCTATGTGTAAACTCCTAAAGCACTGTTAGATATTTACAAAGGGAGTTTGGCACAAAGAATGGCTCACGAATATTACAGCTCCTACCAGAGATCAGCACCGAGACCCAAGGAGCTGCTCCTGCAGCAGGTACCTGATGCTTGTCTAGGTGGGTTGCACTTCTACCTTTGGCAGAGCTTATATTTGTATATGGTAAAAACCTGGTATAGGTTAGAAAGCCATCAAGCAAGGGCTGATGCGCCCTTCTCAGAAGTGCCAGTGTGACATCTGGTGGGCACTTTTTGAGACAGCAAGAGGCTGATTCCTTCGATCTAGCAACTCAGAAAGGTTATAAGAAACAAAACAAAGGAGCAAAAAAGCTAATATGAGGAACAAGAGAACCAGCATGGCCTATACATGTGACAAAAAATATTTTCAAAAGCCACAGCCAGAGGAAGAAATTTTGAATTCACTGGTATTGCTTTAAGAGTGTACTCAAGTATGACAAAATTTTGTAACAGGAACTGCAAATAGGTCTCATGTTAGCCACTTGGGGATGTGTGTTGCAATATTTGAGGAATTTTCAACACACACCCCACACTGTAAGATAAACAGCAACCAAAACAGGCACCAAGAGGAGACGACATCATCAGGAAAGTGATTTTTCTCTGCAGGGTGTGGCACATCTCTTTCACTCCAAGCACGTGAAACTTGTGATTTCCCCAGATGCTAGAAAATCCATTGCATCATTTGTGGTAGTGGGGTACTTAAACAAGGAAATATAAAAGAAAAAAACCTTTCTTTTCCTCGAGTCAATTATTTGCATGCTACTGGGTGAGTACATGCAAACTAGCCCAAGACATTTCCCCAGTAATTCTGCCAGTCTCATCAATTATGGAAATTACAGATCAGCAAACGAAGATGAATTCTGGTAGTGCTGCAGTGGTGTCAATGCAGTTCAAGCACGAGACATGGAAAGAACAAACGCCATCTGCCTAGATTCTCTAGAAACCTAGGAGGTAAGATTGAGAGCCCAAATGGACATCGGGCACCTAATGGGTGACAATCACAGAATTTAGACACCTGAAATGCTCTTTCTGTGTTCTACATGCTGGTTTTCTGCCCACAAGTACTGCCCCATGGCTGACTAACCAGCTATGAGTTTATTTCCCACCTACCACTGTTTTGGTACTCCAGCAGAGCATAATTCCTAAATCCTCCAACAGGATCACTTGCCAGAACTGAGCTCAATGCGAAACATGGTGGGGAGACAGCACAGTGCCAATCCCTTGTGTAATTAATGCATATCTAACCCCTAATGCTTAGGGGTTTCACCCATAAAGTGGCAAAAACTAGTTTTAGGCTACCCGAGAACAAGTTAGTGCTGTAAATTCCTAGCTCAGGGGAACTTCATAAAGAACATCCTTCAGTTCATGTTTTAAAACAAAGCCACTGTGCAACAAAAACCTTAACTGAGAGAACAAACACGTGGCAACTTTTTCTTTAGCCCACAGATTCTGCATTTCAGGCTTGGCCTCCTAGACTATTTGTCCATTTTTATTAGACAGAGACAGGATTTAAAGAAATCACTCAGAAAATAGCAAGTGGAACCAGGAATACCCTCTTGTAGATGGATACCCACAACCCTGTTTCAGAAGAATCAGGCTTCGCAGCACTTTCTACCCATCTGCAACTGTGAGTTTCACAAGCTAATGCTTACCTTCCAGCCAGTGCAGCTGATTCCCACCCTACCAGAACATAAAGTAGCATCATCTATATTCTGATCACATATGACCATACCAGAACATATATGTTGACACATATGATTTTCAAAAGTGATGTATGGAAGGAATCAGATGCCTTATTGCTGAACTTATTCTGTGTTGCAATCATTTCTATGCAGTTCATTTTCATACTCCGGCTTCTGTCTGGCGAAAACAGTGCAGATCTGGATCCTGACCCCATATTCAACCAAAGGATTAAAGGAGTTTGCATGACTTGCTCCTGTTCTCAACAATCAGTTTTATATTATCCAAGTTTTCAGTACTGAAGGTTTTGAAATAAGGTGCATGGTAAAGGAATAAACATCAGTTGTAAAGTGATATGCAAAGCAAGCAGAACTGTAAATGTCTTTTCCAAGTCACAGGCATGTATCACTGTTATCTTCAGATATCTTTATAATGTAATTACAACTTTAGTTAAAGATGATCTTGGGAACCATTTGACTGCAAGCTGCGAGATCTTAGAAATTAATGTAGTTACTGAAAATCTACATTTTATCTTAAATTCTGTAAAGATCCTATGCCTGGGGAATATATATAGCACAAACTGATATATGTGTGTATATATAAATATATATAATTGCTATATTTATAATGAATCAAATGTGGCAAGTTGTGTTACTGTACTGTATTGAATAAAAAAGCTGATTGTTAGCCTCAAAAATCTCAATAATAACCTCACTGTTTCACCATCCACAATTGAGATTATGCTGTCTTAGGTGTTCAGTGATACTCTTCCTGATGCCCAGTGACTGCTGAAAAAATCCCACAATGCTGAACACAGAGGAAACAAATAAGGGAAAGAGTATGGAGTAAGGAAGCTGGAGCTGGGAGGAAAAAACAAGTCTGGAAGTCTTATGGGGTTGGAGAAAATTCAAGTAGCTCAAACTGGAAAATCAAAATTTATAGAAACTTTTAACCTCCATACTCTCTTTACCTATAAAGTGACAGAAATGCCTTTCTCCTCTCTCCTGTCTTTGCAAGAACATTATTTGATGATTCCAACATAAAACTTTGCTATTACATAAAATCCTTGTACAAAATAATTGGCTGCAGAGCTGAGTATAAATAATGTGCAGTAAATAGGAAAAGAGAGGGTGGTGTCAAAGAGAAGAAAAAGCAGCAGAAGAGTGGAGTGCTGTTCATCCTGGGCACTGAGTGAGGCATTGCATTAAGGACTTCTGGTCTGTATTATATTTACCTTTGACTGTTTGAATTTATGCCTCTTCTCAAGTTATGGCAATTAAAAGTGTAAGGAGATTATTTTTCATCCCTCCTTAAGTAATATACTTGTTCTCAAGTTTTTGTTCCCTCAGATGTGCTAAGCAAACACTTCAGGAAATTTGAACTTTACATTTTAATTCCCTGTCACCTCCCTAGCTTCTTTATTACAGTTCTGGAAAGGACAGATTCCACACCCAGCTTGCCAGGACAGCATGACAGCTCAGCACGTCGTCACCAAAGCTCCCAGCCGCTGCACCAGCTGGGAACGGCTCAGGGTGGCTGCATTCCCACATCATGTGCAAGTCATGCCAGAGTTAAATGTACCCAGATTTAGTGGGGCAGGGGGAAGGAAAATGGGCATGCAGAAAGTGCATGACTTGTAGTGGGTTTCCGTGAGCTTTTGTTCACTGTGAGGAAGCGTGGCAAATACACTGAACGTGACTTGTGATCAGATTTTAAGGCAGCAATGCTATTACTGAAGGTTTGTTTTGAATTCTTTCTTAGCATCTCATTACGAAAAATCCTGCAAAAGTTATGGAATGTAAACTGCACACATAACTTTCATTTTCTAGATGCAATTATTTTACTTACATCTTAATATACTGAATTATCTCAAACAAAAGCAATAGGACTGGTATTCTGTGCTGCTTGACTACAGTCTTCCCACCAGAGGGATTACATATTCTTTGAGATCTGCAAAATCAGTAGTCATTTATTCTCCACAGATTTCTTACTGGTGTATTCCTAATGCTATCATCTTATTGTAACTTAAAAGTTTATCACAGCTCAGTAGCCCTTCAGAAGGCAGATGCGTACTTGTTAATCTCCTTAAACAGCCTTCCTTTGCAGCCTTCATTCTCCTCAAACACTGGATAAAAAACAAATGCACCAGTGCAATCAAAACACCTACCCAGCAAACCATATAAAATACATCATTTCCTTACATGTCTCCTAGCTCTTTTGCTTATTTGTGGTTGAATTTAAATAATCTTGCAAATATTAACTACTAAGTGTAGTGTTCATTACCAGTAGTCTCAGTGGAAGCACTGCAAATGGAGGATTGTTGGGGAATGGCTACGGGAAAAAGGGCATGGGTCCAGTGATCTGCTGTATCAGGAAAGCTTGTTCTAGTCAGCATGAGTAGGCCTCGGTAGGCCTCGGTGAGCAAGAGTCAGAAACTGCTGATGGAAAAGTACTGACCGAGGGTAATCTGGGTTATTTACGGGCAAAGAGGAGTTTCAGTAAATGACCTTGAGGGACTAGCTCCGGGAAGAAGAGGAGCTTGCATACCAGAGAAACCGCAAGGGAGGTTGGGCTACTTAGGTATTCTCTCCAATTATTGAATGACTAGTAGGCATAATTATCTAAGGGACTATATAAGTGTGTGCAACTTATTAATAAATTGAAGTATGCTTTATCACTCATACTGAGTCGGCTGCATTTCTTCCTCCGCCTTCTCAGGTCTGAATCCCTGGTGGGGATCTTCCCCGCAATTGGCGCCCGAACAGGGACCTGAGTGGCGGATAGGGAAAGGAACAGCGCCGGGAGCAGCGACCGGCGGGCAAGAGCGATCGAACACTGTGCTGCGGTGTATCGTCTCCGACGCCTGAACCGAGTGAAGTTCGCCGTTGCTGGGCTACAGGAGGGCTGCAAGGAGGTCTTTAAAGCGCAGGAGGAGGTACCGTGCTCGGCTATAAATAACGGTAGCATGGATTTAGAAGTAGCCCTAGATTTATTGCAAAGCTTTTTAGAAAAGCGGGGGGTGGATTATAGTTGCGTTAAACAGCTAGCTGGTCTAGTAGCAACAGGGAAAGCTAAGGGGTGTTTTCAGGATCCGGATTCGTTATTTGAAGAAGTGGAGTGGAGAAAATTAGGAGATGTGTTATGGGATATGGTGATAGATGAGGACAAAACAGCGAAAAAGTTAATGAAACCATGGCGTGAGGTTATAAATAATATTAAGAGGCATAAGGTCGAGAAAAATTTGGCAGCAGTTGCTTCTCAGAAGATAGGTCGGATGGAGCCATCTGCTCCACCACTAGATGCCGGAATATCACCCTTTTCGGGTGGGTCTGCACCGCCGCCACAGACGAATGATTTGTTGTTTAGTAATTGTCGGGTTCCTAATCCACCTTGTTGGCAAACAGTTAAAGTTACGGAAAGAGGGGAGTTAGAGCGACAAGCGGAAACAAGAGAGCAGGGAGATAGCCGTAGTGTGGACGAAGCAAGCGAACCAGAGAAGGAGGAAGAGACGGGTAAATCAAACCGGGGTAGTTGTCCTACGTTGCTTAATTGGAGAAGGATCATGGAAGATGCAGCAGAAGGTGGAGATTTTACTCCTCTAGCGTTTCCAGCGATGTTTCAAAGGGATCAGCATGGGGACATGCAAGCAGGGTACAGTCCAATTAGCTGGAAGTTGTTATCTCAGCTCAGGAGTACGGTATCGGAATCTGGTTTGCATGGAGAGCCAACTAAGAAGATGTTGAATTATGTGTTTGGAAGTACGGTATTAGTCCCGGAGGACCTTAAGCTGATCATGAGGATGATTATGACGCAGTCGCAGCTGTTGTTGTGGCAGGCGCACTGGCAGCAGTTTTGTGAGGCATCGGTGCAGCAAAGAAGGGGGCCCAATGACCCGTTGAACGGCGTTACAGTAGAGCAGTTGATGGGTACAGGACCGTTCCTGGAAGTACGGGCCCAATTACAGATGGGGCCGGAAAGGTGTATTGAGGCAATGCGAACGGCGAGGCTAGCGGTGGAACAGGTTAAGACGGCACAGCCAGTGCCTTCCTATATGTCTATAAAGCAAGGTAGAGAGGAGCCTTTCGCACAATTTATAGATAGAGTTACCGCGGCCATAGAGCAGGCGGATGTGCCTGAGTGGATGAGGGCAGCGTTGTTGAGGCAGTGTGCAGTTCAGAATGCGAATCAGGCGACTCGGTCTATTCTAATAACGTTGCCAGCAGATGCTACGATTGAGTTGATGTTAGATCGAATGAGCAGGGTTCCGGTAGGGCCTCAGGCTATGTTGGTGGAAGCTATGGATAGGTTAGGGAAAGACCTCCTGCAGGCCCAGCAACAAGCTCTAGCAGCCCAGTCGCAGTTTCAAGAACAAGCCTTTGCTGCGTTAGCTCCGCTCCGTGCTGGTGCTGTGGAAGCTGGAAGCCGGCCTCGCAGTACTGAGGGGAGAAGAAGTAAGAAGTGCTTCAGATGCAGACGGGAGGGTCATATCCGTCGAGACTGCAGAGCGACTCGAGTGTGGTGCGAGAACTGCAAATCGACCAACCACAGCTCAGAAGCATGTTACTCGGGAAACGGGAGAATGAGCGCGTCGAGCCGCCGCGCCCCGATAAAAATGGCAGCTCCTGCAGTCGCGACATCGGAGCGACAAACAGCGAGTCGGGAGGAACCAGTACCAGCGTCACGCAACCCGCAGCCGTCCTCCAGCCAGCCACAAGAGGGAGCCTCGGGTTGGACTTGGCAACCGCAGTAGAAATAACTTTAACGGACTCCAAACCGCGCCGTGTAGCTACAACAGTAAGAGCGCCCTTAGTGATCAACGGTCAACCGCAGGGTGCATTACTGATAGGGCGATCTTCAAGCAGTATGAGAGGACTGACAATTATCCCCGGACTTATCGATGCAGACTATACGGGTGTCATACAGATCATGATTCAGACATTGTTTCCACCTATCCATATTCCTCGAGGCAGCAGAATTGCGCAATTGATACCGCTAATGCAGTTGACAAGAGACATGAAAACAGCGTCTCGGGAGGAGCGAGGTGATCAGGGTTTTGGATCTACAGGACCTGCAGCATTGCTGACAATGCCCATGCATCGACGACCGAATACAACCGTGCGACTGGAATGTCGGGGCCAATTTTTATTACTGTCTATGTTGTTGGACACTGGGGCAGATTTAACCATCGTGGATGCAAAAGCCTCTCCGGAGTGAGTCGCCCCTTGAGAAGGCCCAGACGGTGCCATTACTTGGAACGTCAACGGTGAGTGGCACCACCACTTGCTGGAGGCAGTTCCAGAGGATTCGCTGCAGACCCTTGAACTTGCTGCCGTGGTATGGGCTATGGGGACTTGGAAGGATGAGGCTGTTAATGTGGTGACTGATTCTCTGTATGTGGCAGGCGTTTTGCAGAGAATTGAAGATGCGCAGATCAAAGATGTTAAGCAACCGCGCTTGGGGGAATTATTTAGACAGCTGCGTAGCTCAAGGACATGGGTGTGAAGAGTTTGATGGTATGTGTTGCTTTAATATCTCTGATCACAGCAAGTCCATTCAGTCACAACTAAAGCAGCTGCGGGATCACGTGGAGAAGTTACAAGTAGAGGACGATCCTTTTAGAGCATGGTGGGCTTCGCTAAGATTTCCAAGCTGGTTGCTGAGCTTTTTAAGGCCAATGTTGGTCGGTTTTATCTTTATCGTTATTATATTAAGTATTGGAATCTGTTGTTTATCTTGTATCCGCAACATGTGTGTCAAAGTTATCGAATCTGTTTTTCGCAAAGATGTATTATTGGCCCAAAAAGAAAAAGGGGGAGAGGATGACTACCCTGTTTTCCCCAAAATAAGACCTACCCTGAAAATAAGCCCTAGCATGATTTTTCAGAATGCTTGAAATATAAGCCCTACTCCAAAAATAAGCCCTAGTTACAGTTCATTTAAAAAGTCAATTTCAATAGTGCCCAGGCAGCTATACATGTAAAAAAGCAGTAAGTTTTGGAGCGAAAATTAATATAAGACCCTGTCTTATTTTCGGGGAAACAGGGTAGGTATTTATGCTGAACTCAAGTACAAAAAAAACCCAACCTTATGAAATACATATACCTTTTCTACACAGCTACAGTTATACAGTTCTAGTATCTTCATCTACCAACTGGTCTGAATCTTATCAGGTTTTTTTCTCACTAATGCCGTTAAAAATTCCTTCCTATTATCTTGAAGCTATTGGCCATATATGCTATTTGACATTTTGATTATCAGCAAAATTTTCATATCGTATCAGTTATATTCTTTGCAACTTATTTTCAATCTTTCCATCCTTTAATATTTTTATCACTGTACCTATATCTTATTTTAGTTAGGAAGGCTT
The DNA here is from genome assembly GCF_036013445.1 of Caloenas nicobarica. Classification (NCBI taxonomy): domain Eukaryota; kingdom Metazoa; phylum Chordata; class Aves; order Columbiformes; family Columbidae; genus Caloenas; species Caloenas nicobarica. Next base: position 23,749,698 of record NC_088246.1, on the reverse strand, counting down.
CTTGCCCAGACGTTAATATATGTACTCTAACAAGGTTCACCACAGTGCCTCCAACCACCTACACTGCACATGATTAAATCTGGTAAATAAAACTATTTGACCACTGCACAGTTTGATATCAACAGATACTTGTTCAAATACTCGTCTGAGATGGGTACTTCTGAAGCTGAAAATCTAGCCACTTGCACTACTTTGTTTCTCAGCTGCCCTGAAAAGATGGACTTCATATACACTGTTCTGTGTGATGAAGGTATTAAATAATTATTTGTTTCTTTCATTTGGCAGCTCTACTGAATATTAAATTTCACAGAACACCACAGTACTTGTGTTCATGTTACTGGCAACTGTTAACTGGTGCTGAAATAATAAAAATATATGCTATAAAGATATTGTGGAAAAGCCCTGTCTACCAGATGTCTTAGAAGTTGAGAAGGGTGATGTACTCTTAGTGGAAAGTTTACTACAAATTAGTATGATAAATTAGTAAGGTCCTATGCGTAAAGTTCTGCAGAAGTTATGCTAACAAGCAGAAAATAAAACATTATGCTTTCGAATTTCTGACAGTAGACCATTTACCCTGCAAGGTGTCCATCAGTAGATTTGTTTCAGCCATACAGACTCTCACAAATAATTTCTCATCCTCTTGCAACTTAATTAAATACCTCTCGACATGAGGAAGTTTAATACTTTGCAAATAACAGTCTAGCTCAGACCAAGCTGTGGCCACTACAGCCGTCATTGCTTCCCGGGGTACTGAAGCGAATGAAGTGTTAGTTGGCAGTGACAGGTTAACGGTTGGACTTGATGACCTCAAAGGTATTTTCCAGCCTAAACCATTCTATGATTCTGGTCTAAAAGCCAGTGGGACTGTGATAGATAAACTTACTCGACACAGACAGAGTCTATGCTCAAGAGAAGTTTATTGTAGTAGAGTTAAGCAAAGCAGCGCTAGGTGCGTGGGGAATCTGCGTTCCACCTACACGCACACCTGACAAAGTTTTTAGTGGTCATTATATACCCCCCCTTTGTTATTACAATTCTCTATTTTGGGGAATTATCTCACCTACTAATACATATTCATACTAATAGATACGCATGCTCTGTCTTGGTGTTAGGGTCTTCTCTCCCCATCTGGTGGTCGTCAGGATGAAGGCTCTCCTCTTCCTCAGTTTGTCCTTTATCTGAACTCGGGGGTCCTTGTAGAAAAAAATCACTGCCCTTCTGGCTTTGGCTGACGTTTCTATTATCTCCCCCATTTGGTCATCTTCTTGTCCTTCAGTCCACGATTTATCTGCTCCTGTGTTTCGGTACATATGGTTTCCTCAAAACAGACTCAGAACATCCTTATCAATAACATGACCCATCTGCCATCTCATTTAACTAGCAACAGGAATCACTAGGTCGCTCTAACATTTGCTACAGGACTAAAAGGCGGGTTGTACCCCTGAGTTCCTCCAGCCTGGGGGAGGCTGTTGAATCAAAGCCGAGACTCCTCTAGCTTATCTCCACAACGGAGCAGCCCCAGGTCGAGCACTGCTGGTGGCACCCAGCATGAAAGAGCTGTCGCAGCTCCAGGACACTGGCACTTCCCCCTCGTTCCTGCTCCACAGGAATGTGGACTACGAACCCAAGAGAAAATTGCACAGCGTATCTATTTTCTCCGTCTTCGAGCCAGACAACAGGCATTCAGCACTTCCACAAGAAAAAGCTGCAGTACCAAAGAAGGAAGTGGACACGTCTAAGATAACGACGCGTTCTGTGACACACGCGATCCACGGACACAAACCGGTACGGGCGGGCCCTTTAGCAGCGCCGCACCGCCCAGTTACTGCGGGGAGCAAAAGCCGCCTCCGCGCTGGCGGCCTGTACCATCCTGATGGGGGGGTTGGGGAAGGTTCGAAGGGCATGGTCCCTCCGCTCCCGACGGCACCGTTTTGCCCTGCCCGGCCGTCCCAGTAGCTGGAGGCAGCCGCTTGCCTCGGACGCGTGGCAGCGCTTCCAGCCCCGGCCGTTTCCGGAGCCCGCGGCCCGTCGCGGTCCCCCCTTCCTGGCCGAGTGGTTGCGCCGGGGAGCGGCCGGCCTGGCAGGGGCAGGTGCCAGCGGAAGATGGCGTTTCCCGGGCAGCCGGTACCCGGCGGCGGTTTCTACCAGGGAGGGGTGAGCGGGGGCTGGCGGCGCTGAGCCCGGGCGGCGGGGGCTGGCGGGGCGCGGCCGCGCTGAGCCTGGGCTCGCAGCCGCCACCACGGCGGGGCAGCCTGGCTGAGGGGGGGGGCGATGGCGCCTGGGGCGTGGCAGCCCCGTCCTTGCCTTCCCCACCTCCCCGCTCACCGCCGGAGACCTGAGGCGCTCTCCGGGCCGCCCCGCCCGCGGTGAGGGGCGCCCGCCTCGGCCCTCTGCCCGCCGGCTGTGGCGCTGGGGGCGCGGCCCTCGCCCGGCGGCGCAGGCAGGGCTGGCTTCGCGGGGTCCCTGAGGCAGGGGAGCGCTTCGCAGGGCTGGGCGGGTGGGCGTCGGCATTGCGGCCCGCTGGGGAGGGGGCGGGAAGCGCGTCAGGCGGGGCGCTGCGCGGCCCTGCCCGCCGCTCGGCCGCGGGACGTGCTGCTGGGCCGGGCCGGGGCGGCTGGGGGCTCCGCCCGCGGGAGAGGGGAGCGGGGCGGCGGCAGGTGCTGCGGGGGGCGGAGGTCACATCTGCGGCTGTCGCTGCCCGAGGCGGTTCCCGGAGCGAGGTCCTTCACCTTGTGGGAAGCTGTGTTCCATTCATGGGGCGGATAACTAGCTAAGCGGCTTCGAAGGGCAAAGTACACCTGGTCAAACTCTGTGCGTGTCTAAAAAAGTGATATTCTTCCCGTGGTGAAAGATAGGTATAGACTCTGTTACATAGATTATTGGTTCACCTCAGTCAAACAGATTTCACTTCTATCATTCCATGGTTTTCTGTTAAGAATCTGCTTTCTTGAAAAAATCCCATGCTTAATGCATGTTCTTCCAAGTATTTTCCCTAGAGAACTGTCTTGCTCAACATCTTTCAAGTGGAAAGAAAAATCTGCAGTGCTTTAGTAGTCTTATCTTCAGTACCGCATTATCGGCTAGTAGTAGACTAAAATTCAACCTTGATGAGATACACCATACTGCATCTAGATCAGTGGATTGCTTCTGTGCCAGATTTCACACTGATCTGCTTAAATTCTAATAAATGAGTATATCCATACCAAGATTGTGTCTTTTGGGGTTTTTTTAAAGGAATTTCTTTTTTGGTTGGTTTGACCTTTTTGCATGTTGTGCGTATAAAAACAAGTTGGTTCTTAAGTACAAACACTGCATGTTCTTAAAAGTTAACTGAATCATTTATTTAAAATTAATTTTCTTCTTGATTTCTAAAGTATGGAGGAGCTCCGGGAGGACCAGCATTCCCTGGACAAGCTCAGGATCCTTTATATGGTTATTTTGCTGCAGTAGCAGGGCAGGTAAACTTATAAAGTGTTGTTTATTTCATGGATTTATTTTTTTTCTGGGGAATAATTTCTGCATTAGTTTTTGGAAAGAGGAATGCCAAGTACTTGCAGTGAGGAAAACTGTTATTTCAAGTTTCTTTTTTAAAAACAAACAAGAACCAGAATTATTTTACTTAGTCTGTCTGCTATGTGAAGCTGTATAACTATACCATATAGCTATATACACACAGTAACGATAGTTTAAGTAATGCTGTTAGTTTCCCTATAGTATGTCTGCGTGTAAATGCATACATCTGTACACACAGGTGTATGCATGTACACGCTATATTTCCTATGTAAGTATATACAGGGACTATATAGTTACGTGACATGTTGTAAATGAATTGTGGCCCTGCTCTGTGTTGTGGGATGCTGTCAGCTTTGGGAGAAAGAAGTCAGAAACAATGGAAAGCATGGGCTGTGGAGGTGGCCTGGCTAAAAGCAGGAAATGCTAATAAGAGATCATTACGTGATATGAATAGACTCACAAATGGAAAAACACACTTGAGTTGTGCCAATATCTGGGTTTCCTGATAGGATAGAGTGATTATTCTTTCAGAGGAAAAGGCATCCACAACTTTGATTTAGGCCTGTTATTCTGCAGTGCTTTTTTAATTTCTTTGCTGTAATTCTGTGACATATATTGGTTTTATGGATGTTACTGGAAATAAGTAGTTCTTGAACTATATTACAAAGTTTAAGAGCAGATAAGTAGATTTATTGAGCTGAAGTTCTGTCTTTGTTGGCTGTATGCGTAGCTATTTATTGCACGCTTCTAAGGTGTGTGCAAATTTAAAACTCCTCTCCTGGATCTGTTATCCATGGGTAGACATAACCACAACATTAAAGTCTGAATTTAGCAGCATTAACTGATGTTAAAATTCCCATTTTAAGACTGTAAGTTATTTTTGTTCTCTATGTTATTCTTTTGAATTAATAATGCATCTTACAGTCTATATATTACTTCTTGAACATTGCTTATGAAAATATGTAGGCCATGTATTATTGTAGGAAAAGAGAAGAGTGGAATGACCTATGTTGAGTGAGGCAGGCCTCTTGTAAGGTGGAGCCCGAGCTAAATTCTGCTGAAGGTGCTGACACGCTTGCCAGCTGAGGTGCCTCTGCATCCAGGAGCCACCTGGATGTGTGCCAGGAACCAGCTAGTAGCTGATACTGGAGAAATGAGTAAGCTCCCAGTGTAAAGACAAAGGGAAGTAACAGCAAAGATGATGCAGCGCTGTGGAGAAGAGGTGGCAGGAGCTGGACCTCAGCAAAACCGTAGACCATCCCCGGGCCACTCCAGCGAGGCGTGGTTACGGAAAGCTGGAGGACCAGTGAGCTAGTGGGTATGATCAAGTTAGTGCTTAAGAGTACTTAAGTCAGTACTCTTAAATGCTTTCTATTTGTAGGAATCATTCCTTGTTGAAATAAACTGGGGAGCTTTTGAAATGTTATCTTTGGAATTGGAAGAGTCAGTTTCAGAGACCAGTAGCTGTGTAGAAGTAAAAACCCTGCAAGGAGACAATGAAATGAAACAGATAAATTATCAGTTGCAAGTCTGTAAAAAGCCACATCTCACAGTTTTCCATAAGTACTTATTGTAGAACTAGTAAAGTTTTCAGTTATGGTTTGCTGCTCTCTATGTTGGTTTTATGCCTGTATAATATATAACGTTGTCTCCGTGCTTTCTTTGAAGTAGTTTACAACAGAGGTCTTGTCTTAGATTTGAGGAATTAGTTTCCTTTATTTACAATAGAAAGTCAAAAGTATTGTTTCAAGTCTTTATTCAATTAATTGAGTCTGTCTTTTTAGGAAGTAATAACTTTCTTTTTTTAGTCTGTTTGCAAAACCCCTATGCCTTGTCTAGTTTAACTGCTTAAGTTCTACTGGAAAAAAAAAAAGCCCATCATCTTTTTGATAATGTTAATCATGATTACAAATCATGCTTTTCTGTCTTCCTGCCTATTTTAAAGTTATACAGATCCTGCCTTTGTGCCTTTCAGAAGGCACAAGGGCTTCAAAGAGATTTGCTGCTTAATATGCATGACTATTTCAAATATATTTTTTTTCCTGTGAATGGAAGGTTTTTAACATATCGATATAGTTAGACAGATGGAGTAGATTTGAAGCAATTTTAGGTTTAGCGGCCATTAATTTTACATAGAAGCAAAACATTGTTGCTCTTTTTTTTTTTCAGACCTTGTCAAATATCATTTAACATATTAGCTGCTATTTGTCCTACAAATAATGGTGCTTAATTTCTGAAAGTTACCCGGCTCTACCATTCCCATCATGCCATTTAGTAGCATGTGCTTACTGGATTTAAAAACAGTAGGAAAATGCTGCAGCAAGTAAATTTGTTCAAGTATAAAGCAACTCTCATTCCCTATTAATTGCTTTACAAAAGTCACATTTTTTTTATCTACAGATATAATGTTCCATCCTTGAATGAGGTTAAATTACACTCAGACTCTGTGAACTGAACTTCATGTTGGGTGTGTGAGGAACATGACCTAGAGTTCTAGCTACACTTTCGACAGCTTATTGTTTTCCATGAACTGGCCATTGTTTTCTCTATTTGGCCCTGAGCAGGATGTGTTGAAAGCAAGTCATTTTCCAAACGATGCCGATAGCTATCTTTTCTGGGTTTGTTATGGTTTTCTTTCAAAGCTCTTTGCTTTCTGCTTGTTGTTCTGCTAACAACTTACTATTCCCAAAAAAACCCAGGGTTTTTTTAGATTTCTAAGTCTTAAGGCTGTCTTGAGAAGAGGGTGTGTATGATCTGGATTCCAGGTTTCCTACTGTAGCAGTGATGTCATAAACTTATAATCTAAAGTGACTGTAATACCCACTAAGTTAAAATGAGTACTTTAAGGAAAGCTGTCTTTCTGTTCAAAATTTTGTACCTTGGTTTCTATGCAGCTGGCTCTGAAGTATATGCTGCCAATATTTGATGAGGTTGTGGGGGGTTTTTTTAAGTTAAATTTAGAGCAAATCTGCCAATCCTTTTCATTTTTTAGTACATCACTAGATGGGAAAGCCAATGCATATTGTAAAATTATCAACTAAAGAAACATCATTAAAGGGATGGGTTATAAAAGGCAGTTTCTGTCATGTAGCAGACAGGTAATCAGTTGTTTTTTGAAAGGGTAACTAATATAATGCCACTGAAAAGGGAGTGGGTACTGGGAATAACCAGCCTGGGAGAGGGAATTAAAACAATAGCTGATACATCTTCTGTTATCGAAAGGACGGACAAATAGATGCCGATGAGCTACAGAGATGTCTCACCCAGTCAGGGATTGCAGGAGCATATAAACGTAAGTTAATGATTTAAATAAACCGACAAAAACCAACGCTAAAGCATACTAATTCTTCAGCCATGCTTGTAGTTGTGCCTTTTGCAGAGTTTTTTTATTTGCATGGCAAACAGACTTTCCATAGGGACTACTTGGAAACGTAAATGTATGCAATTCTGTGCATGTAGGACTTTTCCTTCTCAACCTCCTTAGTTCCCCACTCCTGAGCTGTGGAGTTCAAGAAGTGCTTTGTTTTATAATGAACAGCCAGTTCTTAAAAAGGTGTCGTGCTTTGTTTTTAAATTGAGCTTTGATATTGACCCAAACATTCTGTGGCAGGACCCCTCTGTCAGTATACTTAGTGTTCAGTTTACAAAACCGAGCTTCTGTGAGTAAAACTGATTTGCTCAAGTGCTGTCTATGGTGAAATATAAATGACCACTTTGACTGAAACTCCAAACCTTTATGGATTGAGATAAGAGTAAATTAATTTTAAATTTAACTTGAATTGCCTCCAGATTATCTGCTATCAGTTTTCCTAACAAATAATGATTTAAGCTCTTATTTGGATCAAAATATGGTATGGCTGTATACAGTGGAAGCAACTATGTCATATTTCATACATTATAATATATTATCAGTATATAATAAAAAGCTATTTAAAATTTTACGTTTAGACAAAACTGAAAATCATTATTTTAGTATAACTTATTTTTCCTTCTTTGTAATTTAAACAGCTTTCAACTTAGAGACTTGCAGACTCATGATCTCAATGCTGGATGTATCCTTTACTGTGAAATGTAAACATCTTTGCATTATGTAAGCAAAGATGAGAGGGTGCCAAAAATTTGGGAAATGCCTAGTGTTTCCCATTCAGCACTTACATGACAAGTGTTTTGATTGGGGAACTACAAAATTCCATTCTTATTCCTTCTACAGGATAAAATGATAACTAATAAATGAGGCTCTCGGTGACTGATCTTCTTAGACCAAGTGGTATCCCTCTGAGCCTGGGGGATTGCTTCCCCATTGAATGTCTGAAGAGTCAGGTCTGGCAGCCCAGAATAGACTTTTTTGCAAATCACTCATTTTGCTTTTCAAGTTGACAACATTCTAGTCCTTCCTAATGAATTAAGGATTTGTATGACAGAGCCTGAACACAATCTAAGTCCCCTTAAATCCTTTTGCTTGAAAAAATCAGGTTTGAATATCTAATGGGTTGGTATATGGCCTTCAGCAGTAGGACCTATGCAAGACTTAGGTATAGTGAGCAAGGTTGGAATCTGTGGAGCTTTTTAGTCAAAACTTAAATTGACATGTTCAAATGTTTTGCTGTTTAAAAAGAAAGAAGCAGAAATGAAACTGGAAGGGCTGTTAGCACACCTTGAACAAAATGCTTAGAATGTGAGAGAACTGATATTCTAACTTAAAGCAGTTTTTCATTTGGCATCTATTTTTATTTAGGAAATGTATTTTTAATGGTAACAGTTACACTTCTCTTTTACGTGCCGTACTGTACGAACTAAGTTAAATGCACAAATGGCAAATAGTTTTTATCAGGTTTCACTGAGAAGAAGTGGGGAGAGCAAGCTCTCTGACCTTTGGTCAGTAGTGTTATCTCCAATGTGCTGTGGGATGCTCTAGTTAGTTTTCTACCAGAAAAATTAATAGTAGTAAAATTCAAGAAGTTTTTGTAACTACAGATGATAAAAATATAAATTTCCATTGAAGAGAGGGCTTTTTACATTTTTTTCAAGTTAAGGAACATTTTTCTTAGCTTTGGAATTAGAGGGATATGTCTGGCACCCTGGGATTTAATGAATTTAAAGAGCTCTGGGCTGTGGTCAATGGCTGGAAGCAACACTTCGTAAGTTTTGACAATGATAGAAGTGGTACAGTGGATCGTCAAGAACTGGAGAAAGCCTTGATGAACATGGGTAAGTTGTGAAATGTCCTTGCTTCTGATGCTGACTTACAGCATTTCCCATTACCAGTTACCATCCTGCAGTAACTGACACGATATTTCCGATTAAAAATGTGTTGGATTCTGTTAGCTTACCTGTCTTTTCAGTATAGACTTTTTATTTTCAAATAGGATTTAGGCTGAGCCCACAGGCAGTGACTGCAATCACAAGGCGATACAGCACTCGTGGGAAGATTACATTTGATGATTACATCGCCTGCTGTGTGAAACTCAGAGCTCTCACTGGTATGCTGGATTATAGCCTTGTTACTATCATCCCCATAATACATTTTTATTTAATGAAATCTGATTACTCAGCTATCTCAAGTTCAACTTTAACTTTTACATAACACAAAATGGGTTTCTTTCAATAAAGTTTAAAGGCAGAACTGGAAAAAATAGATTATGATCTTTTTAAATCCCCATTGAAAAATGGTCATAAAACTAATGCAGGGTTTATTGCAGCGACTAGAAGAGTTATGTTATCAAAATGGGGAAATTGTATTTATCAACAGAACATACAGGGTTGTATTTGATAAGTATACAACATCAAAAGATACATCAAAATAAGTGTGACCAGCAGGTCGAGGGAGGTGATTCTCCCTGTCCACTCTGATGAGGCCCCACATAGAGTCCTGTGTCCAGCTCTGGGGTCCCCAACATACGAAGGACATGGACCTGTTGGAGAGGGTCCAGAAGGAGGCCACAAAGATGATCGAGGGCTGGAGCACCTCTCCTGTGAGGACAGGCTGAGAGAGTTGGGGTTGTTCAGCCTGGAGAAGAGTAACACCTCCAGTAACACCTCGTAGCAGCCTTCCAGTACCTTATGGGGACCTACAAGAAAGCTGGAGAGGGACTTTTTACAAGGGCGTGTAGTGGTAGGACGAAGGGTAATGGCTTTAAACTGGAAGAGGGTAGATTGATGTTAAGAGATAAGGAAGAAATTCTTCACCATGAGGATGGTGAGGCCCTGGAACAGGCTGCCCAGAGAAGCTGTGGAAGCCCCATCCCTGGAAGTGTTCAAGACCAGGTTGGACGGTGCTTTGAGCAACCTGGTCTAGTGGAAGGTGTCCCTGCCCATGGCAGGGGGGTTGGAACTAAATGCTATTTAAGGTCCCTTCCAATGCAAACCATTCTATGATTCTATGAAAATGAAGAACAGGAGTAAGTCTTGGAATGAATTGCAGTGTTCTTTATGAGTTCTCATTCGTGGGAATTTAATGAAAGTGCAATGCGTTTTTAAATAATTGATTAATTCTTCTTACCTGGTTTCTGTTTTGTTTTCTTAATGCATTTTTGCAGAATGTTTTAGAAGAAGGGATGCATCTCAGCAAGGTTTTGTGAACTTCCAGTATGATGATGTAAGTGAACTTTAAGGAATCAGTTAAAGTTACAGGGTAAAACTAAAGAAAAACTTAAAACTGAAGACAAACAGTAATGATTTGAGTTTGTGCCTGTGTTCCTTATGCTTATGGTGGTTTTTTGAGTGTTGCCTCAAAAAGTTTTCATGTATTTTGTAGAGTTCTCTAAAATGTCACTGTGCATTTTTGTCTGTAATTCTTACCAGCATGGTTTAAGAGTATCAAGCTACATCGCTTGCTAACATCACTTTCGGTGACCTTTTCTTTGGTTCGTGTTTGTTTGGTTTGTGGGGGGGTTTTGTTTGGTTGGTTGGTTTGGGATTTTTTTTGTTTTGGTTTTTGTTTGTTTGGGTTTTTTGTTTAAAGGCTTGGTAGGCATTTTTTCTTAGGAAAGGCTGGGGGAGGTGTGGTGTGGACAGACAAAAATAGCACTCCATCAGCCTTATAGGTTCTGGCTTCCTGACCACATCTGTGCAGGAAAAGGAGAACACTAGATTCAAGTATTTCTGAGGTTTTTTTCTTATTATTTATTAAGCAGATGCTTTGTTTTAATTATCTATTAGTTAATTTTCATATTTAGCTTCAAAGCTTTGTTGTTTGTGGACTGAATTTGTTTATAGAAAATGGTAGTGACAATTTGTATTTTAGGAGAAAAAGTGAAAACTTGTTCTCTACCATACATCTAATAAGTGTTTATTCTTCTTTTTTTCAGTTCATACAGTGTGTTATGAGCATCTAAATCAAAAGGAAGGAAGCTGTGGATGATCGTGATTAACGTTCCAGTTTGCGTTTTGCTTTGCCAAAACTTCCAATGATTGTGTATCTCAATATTGGAACTTGCATATTTTATGAAGGTATCACTCTACACACTTGCATTTTTTTAGTTTTGACAATGAATATAAACTAATCATATACTGTTGTTTTTAACTTCCAACTTGTAACTATTAAAGATGTTTTTATTTTCAAAATCTTGCAATTCACTATGTGTAACTTAAATTATGCAGATCATAAGTTTTCAGTAATATGTTCACTTTTTTCCCATGATTCACTAAAACCAGTTCCTGCAGATCAGCTTACCTTTTTCTGTCTTAAACAGCATCATGTGCATGATGTAAGATGATACATATTGTCTTTGATAGTATAAGACACATGTACAAACTGAAAGAGCTTTTGGAATGGTCATTTGACGCTGGTCTGTTAGAACATTGGTCAGTTTAAGTTGCTGATTTTAACAGCCAGGTGTTTCCAAGAGGAATCTGTGATGCCACGCAGTGACTGTCAGACAACCTGTTAGAATTTCTCGTAAGCAGGGATACAACAAAACATAGCAGAGAACTCTTCTAGCAGGGTGCTCTTGTGTAGGGGGCTTTTGTTCCAGTAAGATTCTTACTCTGTTTGTGTCACTGTATAAACCACTAAATTTTAAACATATGAAAACTCTGCTGTGTCAGTTCTTACATTAACTTTCTCTGTAACAATGAACTTCTAAGCTGCCAGGCATCAGTTGCGTGTAAATTAATGTTTTTGTCTCCACCACTTCAAACTCTATCTGCCAACCAACCTACAAGGGCCAAGCCTCACTTCAAAATATTCTTGCCAGATTACTATTTCAGATCACAGCAGTAATTACCAATGCTCTAGAATTCACTTAAAAGTATATACAGAAAGGCAAGACTTTTTAAGGGGAAAAAAAACCCCAAGAAGGTCTAATTTGTAATGGAAATAAAAACAGCAAAGGCTTTTTGATTTGGTGAGGGGTTTTGATTGAGTTGGGTTTTTTTTTTTGGAGAGGAAGAGTGACATTGCGTGGGAAGAGGGAGCAGCACAATTATATGGAAGTAGTTCAAACTTTTTTCCAACAAAATCAGTTAATGAAACTGTTGTTAGTCACTTCTACCTACCATGAAGAAGTGATAGATGTTCTTTTGCTAGCCTTTTAAGTGCAAAGAATGCCAGAAGAATGTTAAAAGGAGTATTTTTCTTATAATAGTGGTTTAGAGCGCTTTGGGGGAGGAGGCTTTGCACTAAGGAATGAAAGCAAAACTATACGTGTGTGTATATGTCACTAGACAAACAACAGAAATAATTCTTGGAGCAGAAATCTTGGTTGAAGATACCCTAGCTTTCTAAGAATACTGTAAAATCCAGGTCTCTCGTTTCTGGGCTATAAACTCAAAGCTGGCTGGTCTCACTTAAACAAGCAACTAGTACTTTACTTGAATTCAGAATCCTTTAGATATTGCTTCTGGTGTCATTTCAGAAGAGAGTTGCATTTCTGCCTTCAAAAATGAATTTTAAAGGTGACATGACATGATTATACTTCCATATTCTAATAATTGTACACTGTCCTGTTGCATGTCAAGTTGGGAAACAGACATTGACTGCTACAGAAAGCAGTTCCAACAAAATGACCCACGTCCATAAGGGTTTGTCTGACTGAAGCAGCCAGCATCAGTTATGCCGTAGTTCAAAACTTTGACAGCTGATGAAGTTAGTAAGAGTACGAAGCTAAGGCGATTCTTCCTGCAGGGTTTTGATTAGACCATTTTGCATAAATACAATATTCATCCTTACACTGTTAATTTCACCCTAAAAAGGATGAGGCATCTTTACCAAAATGCTTATTACACAGACAACTCTGACAGTTTTGCTTGTGTTTCTGGGATTGGCTGGGATAGAATGACTTTTATAGCAGCTCATAGGGTGCTGTGCATTAGATGTGCGAGTAAAACAGCACTGGTGAGACACCGGCACTGTAGCTGTCGCCGAGCGGTGCTTGCACAGCAGCAGCCTCTTCCCAGCAAGAAGGCTGAGAGTGGGCTGGAGGGGAACATGGTGGGGAACACGAATGGACCAAAGGGACATTTCACACAGGACCTGGGGCAGGGGTGGGTCAGTCTCTCAAAAGCAGCTGTTGCCTGAGGACTGGGTTGGTTTGCTGGTGGGAGGGAGTGAGTGATAGCCTTCGCATGACTTTCACACCCCCCCCTTTTTTTCTTTCACTTATTAAGCTGTTTTACCTCGATGTGCATATTTTTTTTCGCTTTTGCTCTTCCAGTTGTCTACCCACCACAGGCCTGAAACTAGTAATGAAACAAAATACCAGGCAACAAAGCATGTAACATTCCTGTAGATAAGTGTATCTTACTAAATGATCTGAGACCCCCTGGAAGTTCCACATTCCTATTCAGGTATGAAGTTATGCAGTAAATAATGAGAATTATTGATGAAATAATATGTGGGAGTAAAATTGCACCTACAAATAAAAGCTTGTCTTGAAAAATGCATTTAGCTTACCTTGCATACTTGTCTTTCGGGGGTTTTTTTTACCTTTTTGGTTTTTTTTCAGGGAAAGGCAGAACAGTTGTCTGGAACAATGAAAGAAGCAGCCAAACAACACACTCTTTAAGTCTTTCTCAATTTATTTCCCCAGACTGAATTTTTAGCACCAACCAGCTACTAGGGACTAAAATGGTGTGAGAACAAGTGTGAAGCAATAGTGTTTTCTTCAGGGATCTTCTTGCATACAGAACACAGAGAAAACACTAGAACAAATTGCTCCAAAACTAGGAACACATTCTAGCTTACCCAAGAGAGAATTGCTTTTTGTTCTCCATGACCATTTCAAAAATCCATGGTATTTAATGAGACTGATAGGATAAATCATCTTTCATGTTCAGACTTAGACTAAGATAGGAAATATCGTTGTTAAAGAGACTACAGAATCTGCTGTTGTCTAGCTTTAAAAAAGCCACCTGAAACCTATGTGAAAATTACTTCCCCATTAGCAGCAATCTGACTATGTAAGTTACCTGCTTTAGAGAATCAGTTATCTAGAATTCAGAATTAAGGGTTTCTTTTACCCAAAACATATTCTGGGAAGGATGCTCATATGATCCTAAGTGGGGTGGTTGCTTTTGACCTTTGTGCAGAACGGTTGGGTCTAGTTTAGAATGCAGGTAATTTTTTCTAGGTTTCTCACAGACATGCAAACCTAAGGAAGTGTAATTTTAGAGTTGCCTTGAGAACAGCAGAACCCTAAGGCAAAGATTGGGAAGCTCACAGGATCATTGTCAACCCTGGAATTTGCAAAACAACATCTGTATTCTATTAAAAATAGCATCTGTAATCTATTATTTATTAGCCATTAGCCTTTTTTTTCCCACGCATGCAGCATCTTTTTTTTTTTTTAACACAGACCTATAAAACAGGAAGTGCCAAATATAAGGGCTCGTGAGAACAAAATACAACAGTCTTTGTCACTGAAAGTCACTTTACTGATGTTACAATATGTTAGTAACACTGAAAACCACAGGCATTTGTATTAAATAGTCTCATAGAAGTGGATACTGTGATGCTGTTATTAAAAGTGAGCAGGAATTTAGAACCCCAAATTACAATGATTTGATTTTATAAAAAGCAACATTTTGTTTAGCTACATGAAAGCCAGGTTCATTCACTTCAACAGCACAATGCCTGTAATGTTTATGATAAAAAATATCACACTCAAAGCTAGAAGTTGTAAATCGCAAGGCTTTGTTTTGGTGTTTGTCAAAATCTTATGTTTCTGTTACATCAGGTGTGATCTTTAAAGGGTTTTAACTAGCAAAGACAACACTATGGAGTAGATTTCGTTGTTTTTGCTAATACTAGCCCAGCCCCAGTGGTGCAACACAAGTCTCCCTGCCTCTTTGAATGTTTACCAATAAGGGCTAGTATGAGTGAAAAAAATAGCGCTTTTTTTTTTTTTTACAGTAATAGCCAAGATAAACATTAGCACACAATGAAGCTGGCAGAGCCAATTGGTATATACCATCCCAAAAGCTTTGCTGAAAGAACTGGTCATACTGTAAATAGTGTTTTCTCCAGCGGATTAAAAATTATGTAATGCTTTGCTATTTTGAAAAAAATACTTTGCATTTATGCAAGAATAAAAATAAGTATTGTATTCTATATAAAACACTACCTATCGTAATATATATTTACCTTTAATAAAAGAAAAATCAGGTTATATATTCACAGTTTTAATATGTTCTGGACTGTCTTTTCAAGCATAAAATATGCAGAGTCTCTACACAGGCAGTGAGCAGGAGTCCTTGTACCAATAATCAAAATAAATCAGCATTTACTGTTATACAGAGCGTTACAATATTGCATGATTAGCTGCTAGCACCACTATACTTACAAGGTCAGTCAGGCTTATATACAGAATTTCTAACATGGTTGTAAAAATAGACTCTCCATGCTAAAGTTAGAACATATAAGGTCTTAAGGCCTCATGTTAAGTTGTTTTCTTTTTTAACCAAAACTTCTATTTTTCATTCAGAGGAATACAGAAACAGAAAAAAACCCAGCTTGTTGCTTTGACATTTTATGCTTTAGTAATTAAAAATAGGCTGACACCTATACTTCTCCCTTAAAGAATGTGTTTCTTTTTCACTTCTCTGCGCTTAGTTCCTCATCTCGTTCTGTGTTATATTGCAATTATGGCCTGTCTACATAGCTGAATTTTTCAAACAATTTAAAGCTGGCTTAGCTAAAGTGATTTTGGAAACAGCTGTCGATTGGATTTTAGAGAACTAAGCCCACCAGACCTGGTTAGGTGAGCCAGTTTTGAAGTCAGGTACAAAGTTTCTCAAGTGTGAGCAAACAACAACATTTTGTGTTCTGAACTTATTTTTGCTGCTTGTTTTGGTTACTCAGCCGAGACAACACACTAATGCTGACTGGTTTAGTGCTTTTCTAAATAGTTGCACCCTGCCGGGTGTTATGAGTGACTCTTTCCAAAGTTTTAGTTCACATCAGCATCCATACTTGAGGCACCAGGTGTGGTTTTTGTAGCTAACACGGAAAATACATGGGTCAAAGGAGTTTTTACTGAATTTCCTGTTGAAATCACACTGAAGAGTCCTACCTGCATTGCAACTATGTCTACACACAGTTTCCCTTTTTCCTGCTCTATTAGGATAACATGTGCACACAGGAGCGTTGCCCCACCATGCAGCCGTGGGCTGACAAGCTGTACATACGTGTGCAGTTTACTCGTACTTGTCTTCAGGAAATCTGATCGAAGTCAAATCCTGTATTGCTGATGTCTTGTATGGTTTGGAAGCCATGGAAATAGCGGGTCATCAGCTCAGCAGTCTGATGGATAATCCATTCTGGACAAAACACTGGCTTCAGAGGAGACCAGAGTACTCAAGCTCTTTAAAAATGAGGTAATTAACTTCTCACTGTGGTTGAAAACAGTGGCCCAAACAGTCTGCTAATGATACAAATACTCAAATCACTTAGAGAAGGAAATGGATGATCTTTAACAGCACTGGGAAGACCTTGTCCAGGCCATTATGTGGAAAGGTGACTCAGTTGTGTGGAAAGGTGACTAACCTAGCAGCTTTTTGATCTTAGCCAGCTAACACAAGAGGCTGTTAGTGGATGTAATTATCATTCATGGAAATGCTTTTCAGTAGGAACAGAAAGGGGATGGAAGAGAACAAGAACTTGCTGAGTTTTACACTGGAGAGTGGCAGTTTTGCTTGGAACAGCTGGGTGTGGGATTCGATGACGGAGCAAGTCCTAAGAGCTAACTTGTTATCCTATAGGATTATGGAGTCTCATCATTCTTTCACATTATAGCCTATCGTATTAATTATTGAATTAATTAACAAAATGATTGCAAATTTGCTCAGAATTTGCAGTATATGCATGCCTGTAATAGTCTATGTACCTATTCTTAGCTCTGGTTTTGAAAACAGTTGTCACATTGGTGTTGACAAGACCACTCAGTTCATTTAAAACCAGCAACAGGGATTCAGGTAAGAGCACTTCAGTACACTGGCTATTGACACAATTTCTTTCTGATTTTAATTTAGGCTATAGCTCAAAGGTCTGTTTGCTCATTAGCACAAACAAAATTATCCAGCAAGTACATCAGCTTAGCAGGTTCAACATCCATAAATCAGAAACTCTTAAATCATTTGGAAGTAGCTGTCTTCAAAGTCAAGTCACACTTCCAATCAGGTAACTGGCAGGTAGTAACTTAAGTTCACAACCTCAGCAAAGATATGCTGTATAAAATTAACATCCTCAGAGCTACTTATTTAAACATAACAAATCTATACATAAATTATCAATCACAACCATTTCTGGTATATCGCCTGAGTATATTCACCAAAAGTCTATAGGATGGATTACTGAAGTTCTTACGTCAACAAATCCAGAATTAGCAGGTAAATTTTTACTTCTTAAACTGTGCCTGGTGCAGCATTACTATTTGGATATGATGTCTATTTTCCAGTCTCCAGTCATATTAATTTTATTTTAAATTATACAAGATTCTTCTCCCACATTGAAATACATAACACCAACTTAGGTATAGCTCATCCTGTGGGTCCTCTGCTCATAGGGACAATTACTTCTATTTGAGAAGAACTGATAACATCCCCACTTCAACAGGCATCTACAGCATGGCTGGCAATAACTAGTTCATTTATTAAAATAAAAGCAAAATAAAAGCATGAGT
Source organism: Caloenas nicobarica (assembly GCF_036013445.1). NCBI lineage: Eukaryota > Metazoa > Chordata > Aves > Columbiformes > Columbidae > Caloenas > Caloenas nicobarica. The sequence goes on along the minus strand of NC_088246.1, from coordinate 23,732,065 downwards.
CTCAGTAAGCCAAAATGACCGAGCATTCTTATTGACAATACAAGTACTCTGGTTTACACAGGATGAGGTATTATGTGGCAATTTATATTGCTGTTGCCAGTATAACTAACTACAGTGGATGAAAACATTTGCTATCTTCAAGGTTCTTACTCTGGCAGCTTTCCAACAGACTAGATTTTAGAAGGGAAACCACAGAATGTAAACAAACAACTCTCTTTGACCTCCCCTGGCTTTGGAGGCTCACACAGCCCTACAGGTCAGGTTTTGTGCAATGACGAGGTCTCCAAGTTACCAACCTGATGCAAAATTCTCTGCAGAAGAATTTTGCAAAAAGCCAGGTCCTGTGATGTTCTCATTCTAAGACCACCAAAATGAAAGTCAATATTTATTTAACTTAGTGCTCATAACTAGACTTCCAGTCACTACAGATCTCCAAACATGGAAGTGACTGTTAAAGTGACACTACACACAAAACTGTATCATCATATGCTACAAAATAATTATTCCAAAATAAGAGAGAAGCTAAATACATACTACATTGAAAATACAGTCAGGAGAGCCATTTGTTTGCAAAACAAGAAGCTATGAACATTACACACAGAGCTAGTATGTCACTTCCAGCGCAGTCTGCCAATTCTTGCTGCTTCTTGATAAGGCAAAATGGAAAGGGAAGAGCCAACAGTGGTAAACAGAAATTACGCACAGAAATCTAACAGGATTATTCAAAATTACATGCCAGTTTGTATCCAAACAAAATACCATAAAAGGCACATGATGAACAGTCCAGTTACTAAAGACAAGATACTAATATGTGAGTGAAAAACAGCTTCCAGGCGACAGAGTAAAACAGCGGCTATCGGGTTAGCAAACTGTCCTAATGTGGGTGAAATCCTTGAGGGTCCTGCTCAAAGTCCAGTGAAATCAACAGAAGATTTATTGATTTCAAGTGATTATGGCTCAGGCCCTAATTTCATGAGCTATACGTTACCAACTATCTTTAATCCAGTTACTTACACTCAAAGTAAATCTTTGCAAAAAATATTTTTCAGTGCTGACAGATATTTACTCTTCACAAAAGTGCTGAATCTTTTCCTAAAGGAATTACAAGTGACTGGCTCCTTCCAGATGGTCGGTCTGCATCCATTTGGACTCACTCATATTTGTCTTTCTCCAAAATACTTACCAGAACCTGTCAACTGTGAAGGAAAATCATTTGAACTCCAAGGCCAATATTTTTTCATAATCCAACACACAGCCTAATCATAAAATATAGTGTTTCTAAAAATCTTACATACTTTACAGTTGCTGACACCTTAAAACATGTCTTAATTTAATCTTACACATATTTGACTTTATCGAGAGACTTAAAAAAATATATTAAAAGGCTGCAAGTGTTGGGTTCACTTATTAAAGGAAATACATGAAAGAGGTAGAAGATTCAGAAACACCGTAGATGTTCCCATCACAATAATATCTAATTGATTACACGGCTGTTGGGTAAGGTATTCAACTACACCACAGAGGATCGGGTGTTTTATTCTGCAATGGTACTACCTGTAGCTAATGATCAGTCAATTTTGGAAAGCTGGAGGCTTATGAACTGATTTAATATGGTCCAGTTTCTTACTGACTGAACATTCCCAATGAAAAGACATTTGTTTTAGAACAACCTTTAGAAGTCTCAGGTGTTAGAAATCTAACCATCCACTTATACACAAGATTAACATCTCCATGGTAAAGGGTTTGTTTTCCCCCACCCCGGTTTTTGAGGCTAAACTCACTTGTACTCAGTTCAATGCCCCAAAAAATTGTCAAGGGGGCTTCAAGGGCAGCAAGCATAGCATTCAAGCGCATGTAAAGGTGATTCCAGTAACAAATACAAATTAAAAGACGGCAATGAAACTGGCCACTTGCCCAGCACTGTTATCTAGTGCAGTGAAATTGTTATGCTTCTTAAAAGCTACGCCTTGCCATAAAACAGTGTCTGAAATGCTCTATCAAAAATACGCAACTCTCACCAGATGAACTTCACATCACCACATCCTGAATTGACTACTTGGAAGTATTCCCAAATGTCCAGTGAGCCTGGACTGCACATTACTTAAGCACTCTGTTGTCTGGCTGAATTATTCCTGATTACTCCTGGGAGAGGATACGCTGGTCATCTCACTGAACGTATTTTGGCTGGTTCCTCTTACAATGATTTGAGACAAAGTGCTGCTGTACTGGTTTCTGCAGTCTACCATACAACGGAGATTGTCAAGACAGTATAAGATACTGAAAAGATAGTCTAGATTTTGGTCAAACACCAGTTTCTGAGAGACACGGCTTTACAGTACTGTACTTTCTGTACTTCCAAAGTTGTCTGCTCAATATTAGAAAATTTGAAGTGTGATGATGTTAGTCATGACTGTTTCTTTAGGCATTTGGCAAAATACACTTATGTATAACAGCTATTTTTGACATTATCAAATGTTTACATATATACAATCTGTATACTGAGATTATAAACACATAAGGTAAAAAAAAAAAAAAAAAAAAAAACACACAAAAAACCCCTCCAAACCAGATATAATCCTTGTTTGTTTGACATTTGTGTCAAATTGCTGCCTTTCAAAGCTTGAAATCCTGTCACAAAAATCCTATATTTCTTACTCCTGCATGCTAATTTCTACTACAGTATGTTGTTTATCCCTTACATGTGGAAAGTAAAGAACACGAGGTTCATGCATACGGCGTACGAGTTTACATCGGCTGGGCTCTCCAGGAGGCACGTTCCCAGTTCCACTCTGGTGTGACTCAGGACTGCATTAAACCAGAGGAAAACCTCTCTTACGCGGGACTGGCAAACAGACCACAGTGGGGATAAGTGTATCTGGCATCATGCGGGATAGCACGTCCGGGCTAATTATCCTCTGTGTTAATTGTGACCATTTTGGTTGTTCATCAAATCCATAAAACACTAGTCAACAAAAAAGAAATTAAAAAAAGGCTGCTTTTTCCCTTCCAGATAGGAGGCGGTTCTCCCTGTGATCACGGGCATCTCTGTTGATCTTTTGTCTTCTCTGAAGAGCAGATGAATGTGCAATGACTCAGTGACGCTGAGTTTCTATAATATCCGAAGTAAACAGTTCTGATGTCACCCCAGGAAAACAGTGCAGCTAAATGGATGTCTCCCATAGCTGGAGAAGGGGAAAAGAAAAACAAACACACACTGAACACCAAGATAAAACAGGCTGTTACCCAAACAGTGTGAGGAGCTTGTTCAGGGAACTGCATCTACATCACTTGGGTCACCAAGGCCACTCTCTCAGTCTCCTCCCAGCCTCTGGTGGGTATCTGTTCAGACCACAAAGTCAGCAACCTGAAGCATTTCAGCATGACTTACAGTCGGCATAGTAAACATCCACGGCTGGGAGTGCAGAGAGCTTGAAAGAAAAATGACAGTGTAGCACCAACTTGGTATTAGACAGCTTTTACCTCACAGTTATGCTAACTAATATTAGTGTAATTTCCGACTCTTTTCTGCCTAACTCTCCCGAGGGCCGCACGAATTTCTACCGTGGGCTTGAGCTGGTGCCAAGGCAGCCCCAGGGCTGAGAAACATCAGTGCAGCCCGTCCTCCGAGCTGCTCTGCTCCATGTGCCCCTGGGAGACCCTGTGCTGTCCCTCACACAATGTTCTGCCCCGAGCAGGACACGGGGGTAGCGGTGTGCAGGTCCCTTCAGCAGCACTTCACTCCTCTTTTTCTTGGAAAAAAAGGACAGAAGGTAGAGATGAGAATCACATCTGCATCAGAGACATGAACTAAAGCTATCACTAGTAAAACTCCTAATGTAAAATTCAGAGGTTTTTTGCTTTTTCAGACACCTGCTATGTCTGAATTGACACAAAGGAAGCAATGGGCTAATGCCGCCTTTCGGCAGCACCTGGAAATCTCTCCTGCAGAGCAACATCATCATCCACAGCATGTTCCAGCGGTTCCTGTTCACGCTGCGGGGCCAGGGGGGCCTCAGGGCTCTAGGCAGCAAAGTCCCTCCAGGTCTGCAAGGCCTTGATACAAGCCCTCCACATCCTCCTTAACTGCAATGTAGTTACCTCTCCGTGAGGCTGGAGAGCAGCTAAGCCCCAGCCCACAGGAGAGCTGCTGGCTGTCTCAGCCAGGGAAGGGGTGAGGGAGGAGAGCCAGAAGCATCGCCTGCTGCAGGGCTGCCCACCCTCCGCAGCCCAAAGGCTGCCCCAGGCACGCTCCCAGCTTGGAATAAGATAAGTAGTGAAATCCGGGCTTCAGGGCAGGTTTAAGAGCAACCTGAACAGGTATCTGTAAACACAGCAACCGAGATTCCCTTAAGTGCTGCCAGAGGTGCAGCATTCAGTAGCTTCTGGAGTTCAGGGTACGAAGGAAAAGCCGCTGCTGCTCACACTGTTGGTCAAAGATGCTGATCTGTCACGTTTTCCTTTTGAAAAACTACCGGTAAATCAAGTCACTGACAAAATGCAGAAGAGGAACACGTACCCTGGCACTTTGCCTGTTGGCTTTTTTCTCTTCGTCCGGAAGTGGTGGCATCGGGTAAGGGTATTTTCTGCTGGAAGCAATAGATCCAGTGGATGAAGATGGAGACTTTGCAGGAGAGAGTGTCCTGAGATGTTGAAACACACAAAATAAATGTGATGTCTTCAGGTCCCAACACTGCAACAGCAACTGCCATTACTCTGAAGCTTGGTTCAGAACCAAGTATACAGCTTATTATTAGCTCAACGTTTCAGGGATAAAGTTGTTTGATCAGTAGTCTAATAATTTCATTATATAAATAAAAGTATTTATAGCTTTCAGGAACACTGGAAGAAAAAAAATTTCCTACTTCTTATTAGAATTGTATTGCATAATAGAAATTATTTCTTAAACTGTTTTATATGGTACTGTAATTAATCATTATCAAATTAACAAACCAAATGTGCAGTTGAATAAATACAGAACTAAAAGATAGATGTAGCATTATGAAGCCTACATAGAAACAGTGATTGTATAAATACAAGCTGCCAGTGACTAAATGGCAATTATCAGTGTCTTTATGTGTATCTTGCACACCTCCTATATTGATACAAACGTAACAAATAAATCTAGTATTTTATAGCACATTAATTTACACAAATGCATGCACTTGGAGGCCAAACTGTTAGTTGTGAAGTAACAAAGGCATATACAAAGTGCTAATAACAAATTGTTAGACATGCAAGCATCATACAGTGCATATTGTTCCAGCCAAAGAAAGAGTCTGATGAGAATATACAAAAATGGACTGATTAGTCAATGGCAATCAGCATTTCTGTACAAGGTGAGTAGAGTAAGCAGGAGCAAGTAAATGTTTGTATCACATGAAAGGAATTATTTTCACGTCAATAAGGCAGCAGCACATTATTGACTGAAATTTTATACCCAAGAAAAACTCTCTTATGCTTCTGGGTTTAGATGCTGTACTTTTCCCAATTGAGAGGTTCCTATCAGGCTCTAAATCTGGGCAGAATAAAAAGGGGAAAAAAGCCTCAAAGTAGAAAAATTGAGCTACCCTGGCTTTCTTGTTCTGTTTTGCAGACTGAGGGCATTTTTCAAAGGAGGCCTCCCATTTCTGCAGGCACATCAGCCAGACCCTCCCTGAGCATTGCTGCCGACTGTCTTCTGAACTTAAGGTGTCCCTGAAGACAGAAGGTTGCCCTCTGTTTCTACAGACAGGTCCTCCAAGCCCCTCAAGCACAGCAGGGGCTGCGTGTTGTGCAGACCCCGCTGATGAACCCCACCCCTGATACCAAAGAGCCACAGGAACCACCCCTGGCAGACAGTCCCACATCCCTGGCTCTGGGATTTGCACAATCACATTCTTTCATCTCGAGAGGATTACAGACAAGGTGGGGACTCTTTTGTGTCTGGCATTGTTTTGTATCTCTAAGTGAAATTCATTTACCTTTAAATAATTATTCTTTTATTTTGGACTACTGCATCATTTTGTCGTGTCTTCAGCTCCCTACAACAGCACAGTCTCTTGTCTCCCATACAATGACTGATGGTAGCCACGAGCAACAAGGTGTCAATAGAAATTACATGGTGACAGCTCTCCAATCTGGTTCACGATGCTCTAATGCCTCATGTTGTAGCCTCTAAGTTCAACAGCCCTTAGAAGATTTAGGTTGGTATAGCTGCCCAGACACTGAAGGATACACCTTCAGGACCTGCACTTGGATCACCCTTTAAGGTGAACCGGACATACATTAAAATTTTCTTCCTGAAAATGTTCAACACCTACTGCAGTATAAAACCAAGTGTTCACATGTCCAGCATCACAGATCTGGGCACCGAACTGCACATGCAACAGAACAGGTTATTTATTTTATTTTTTTTTTAAATCCAGGGAAAGGTTCTGATTGGTGTCCTGCTGTTCACTACCTGCATGAGTCCTCTCATCTGCGCCCACACCTGGGCTGATAAAGAACACTAATAAACTATTAGTGGATCCAGAATCAAAAAAAAAACCCAAAAACAACAAAAGAAAACAAGGACAGGAGGAAGGGGGGAAGATAAAGAAAGCAGATTTTACATCTTATTAGCAAGCCAATTATTCACGATTCCTGCCCCACAGCTGCAGGAGGATTTAAAATCTTCATGTTTAAATTTATAATGATGCACCTGGAAATTAGAAGCAATGAACTGGGGCGTGTTAGATCTGACTTGGCAATCCCTACCAGAAAGCTGTTTATACAGGTACCACGACTACGAGGTGGCACACAGAATTAAGCCATCTCCCATCCCTTGCACCACAACCAGGCACAACATCGCCTTCTGCACACCACAGACTCTTCCCACAGATTATTTTAGGCACCACAAGAGAAGACCATGATGAGAGGGAAAGCCACGGACAATGTATCTGTCTATCAGCCTGAGCGGGTGATCCTGGAAGCAATAACCCCCCAGGATGGGGCATCCTGACCATTTTCCCTGCACAACAGGTCCTCTGACCAGGATTCCTAGCTGAGCCTGTAGCCGGGTAGCTTTGCACCATAACTCCAACACAAGGCTGCCTTTTCAAAAGATTTTGAAGCCCAGACCTCCAGCGTTGCCAGCTCACCTGGCTTGATATGCACATTGCTGCTCACCTGCACGTGCAAAGCTACAGCCAAACACATTGAGAACGCAGTTGCACACTTAAAAGAAATGACCTCGCCCTCCCCTCACAGGCCCTAGCCCCATATTTCTGCTACACAAGTTATGTGCTGCTTTTTGTGATCTTTAGTGCCATCTACTGAGACTGTAAAAACACATCTAGTAGGCATATGCTCATAAATCTTAGGATGAGTCTTGTGTGAGAAGTATAGTTGTTTGAGGTGTTTTTGATAACTTTTCGGGTTCTACCCTGCAATTGTCTATGTGCTGTGTATCCCAGATTTACACATACTTTAAATGAGAAAGAGCCAGACAACGACCTTTCTCATTTACGGATGGAAGAAAAACAGCATTCAGGGACACTTGCGGGTAATACTGGGGTCAAAGGTAGGCAAAACTTCACAGTTTGGTCTCGGGTGACATTCATTTAGCTTTCACTGGGGTTTCAGTTCTCCTGCTGTCACATCCATTAGCTTTCATGCCAAATCTTGTTTGCAGCTGGAACTTACACAAAAAACTAGGAAAGCAGACTGGGTTGCAGACTGCGTTCTGCCCTGTACAGGCAGTGACTGTTTTACCACCAATCCCAAATAAAGCCATGCACCTCAACGCACTGCAAGAATTCCCATTTCTGACCACAAAGCAAAATATAGTGGCTGCTTCATATCTGTCTGTCTGTCCTGGAAGCTGAAACTAAGAGTGTAGGGAAACCATGCTGGGATTCAGGACACCGCGCTGTGGCAGTGGGAGGACATCTGCATGCGCTCTCCTGCAGCCAGGCCCCTGCCTGCTCTGTCTTCTTGACACCTAAACGGGGACAGTGTTGGCCCACAAGAGACACTGTGAAATGTGTCACCTGGTCACACAACTAAACGTCTTGCGACTTCAAGTGTCATTTCAGCTGAACTCAAGGCTGAATTAGTCATAAACTGGGCTTGGTTCTGTTTCGTAGACTGAAATAATTTCATTAAACGAACACGTGGCAAAAGCATTTTAAGCCCAAATAGAGATACCATCAGCCTAACCTGACCTTTGCTGCTGTAGGTTGAGCTCTTTGAAGGACGTCATCGGCCTAAATTATCCTACATTAGGAAGCTGGGATCTTCTAAAAACACTGATGTGGCTAAACATTTTAACATTTTCAGTGTGGTTTATTTTAAGAACCACAGATGTGTGCAAGTTTCCTCAGAAAGTGCAGCAGCAGAGGGGAGGGGAGGCTCATGGGGGGCTGTAGAAAAGGCAAAGGCTGTGGCTTGAGCCATCTGGTTAATCGCTGCACAGCAATGCCCCAGAAGCAGACACTCACAAGCGTTAAGGGACTCTTTTCACTAACTCTTGAAATGAAATGCTGATCCTACTGACATCAACGGGTATTTTTTTCATTGGCTGCCAACAAGGACAATATTTTGCTTTGGTTGTAATGGAGAAAACTTCTTTAGGCACAGTCTAAAGCTGCCTCAGCGAGAGCTGGGAGCTAACAGCTGGTCAGGGCTCCGGCCTCAGCTGGGTGCTCACGGATGAGAGCGGAGGACCCTACAGAGCAGGAGAGTCGACTCTGGCTAATGATCAGCTGAGGAAGAGTTGAGTAGGAGTCAAGGAAGAAAGCGGAACACCCAAGCACAGAAAAAAACATGCCCTCCATGCTCCTTGCCAATGCCTTTCTGATATGGGATGCCCATTTTCCCTCTGGGAATGCATCCTGGGTGTCCATCTAAAAAAACTGTTTTCTTTTTAAACTATTTTTATACTTAACACAACTCCTACAGAATCTAAGTTACTGTAAATATTTGCATTAAATCATACGTAGGCAGCTCAGTGCTTCAGAAGGTGCCTTCTAGTCTTTTTTGCCTATAATTGGAAATGCCACATTTTGGGATACTAACGGTTTATTTTCTGATACCATCACGGTTCCTGAGTCTTTCAAGATTCAGTGAGAGTTTCGAGTAATCCTTAACCATATTTCATGAGGTCAGTCTGTGCAGTAGCCAATGTAATTGGCAGTAACAAAACTAAGTAGTAGTATTACACTGGTAAAACAAACAGTGTGCCTTGCAGCAAAGACAAAATCAGAGAAAGGTTTCCTGCCTCGATTTATTGCTGGGGTTATGCAGCTATGGCTTGGCACGTAAAATTAAAATCTAGCCTAGACTTTGAGCAGTAAAATGAGATTTTTCTTTACAGATCTTATTTTCTTATAGAAGGGAATCCCACAGCTGGGAGCTTCCTGGCACCAGAGACACCAGCTACTACTACTATTATTATTATTATTATTATTATCATCATCATCATCATCATTAATAAAAAGTAATTATATAGAAATACCCACTGGGCTTGTAAACTAGGAAAAAAAAGTAATAACTAGGACACCAAGTGCCAGGGAGACAAATTTTGATTTATACAAGGGTTTTTTAAGCTGATGGATCAAGTCTTTGTGGTGACTAACATCTCTATTTTCTGAAAACCTGCAGTGTTCCTAAGAACTGTAGGAAGCATTTTCATCTTTTTTCCTGATTCTACTTCAACTCTACCTGTAACAGCACCAGCCACCAAGACATTATTCCCAAAACTACGGGGAGACAAGCAAAACAGCAGTGTTACTTTCAGGACATCTTTAAAAGAACAAAAATACTATTCAGCTAATTATCTGGTGTAAATGTCTTATCCTGGGCTATGATTCCTAAAATGTAGCATCAGCTGGACAGTCTAACTTCAGCCTGACTTTCTGGTCTACCAAACAAGATTTGTTTTGTTTAGTTCGTCAATCACTTCACAGGCTCAACACTCAACCATGTGACGTTCAGACACAATGTTCTTAGGAACAATGTTTTCCAGTCTGTGCCAAATTAACCAAAATTGCATCTGAGTTTTGGGGAGAAACTCTTCAGTTCAATCTCTTATAAGCCCATGGGAATTCATCCCATCAGCAGATTTGATCCTATGTCTTCTATAATGTGCCTGCAGAATACTTCCCCATGGTTATCTCAGTTAATTAGGACATACAGGTTTCTAAATTTATTCTAGTTTCTCATTTGTAAAGTTACTGCTGCAGGCAGTCATTAGTATGCTTCCATGGTGTAAAATTTTTAATTTATGTTTCATCTCTGCTGATATACAGCCCTTAAAACTCACATGGGTCAGCTTAATCCTCATCTACATGCAAAAAATGCTTGGTTTATCTCAAATACAATTAGAAATGTGACTCATTCAGTGCAACAGTTGAAAGTCCCCAGGGGCAGGGTACAGTCCCATCAATTTAATCTAGTTACTAAATCAAGATAGATCAATTTTAAAAGATGAAAACCAAATTAAAAGTATCCACGCAGGAATTTAAACCTGTTTAACTAAACCATTTAAAGTAACATACTTTAAACGAGTGCTATCTTCGTATTCCATCAATGTCTTTGTTTACCACAGCCACAGGGCTTCTGACACAAACACCCTGAAAGACACCTACAGGGTTGGGTTATGGTGAGTGACTGATGGTCTCGCCTGAACAACAAAGGTCCAGAGGGTATTTTTAGGAAAAGGCTTGCTAATAAAAACACACCTCATTTCTAGTCCAAGTTCACCTAATTTCACCTTCCAGTGACTTTTGGTCATTATCAGTCTCAGTTTGCTCAGCTAAAGGGCTTCCCACAAAGGTTCTGCTCCATAGGCAGCTATGGATTTTATGGTAAGCACTTTGCTGTTCCATTAAATTGAACAGCTCGAGGCTCTGCAGTCCCTTCTACGGTTTCTCAGAGCTTAAATCTCCTTAGTTCTTGAACACGCTTGCGGAACTGTGGACATCAGAACTGGAACCTGTATCCCAATGCTATAACCAGCAATGGCAAAACTACTGGATTCACAAGTCAAGCAGCCTGAATGTCCAAGTACCAACACCAAGACCTGGCTGATACCGGCTGCCAAAAATCACAGCGTCCTCCCACAAGCCTTGGATTCTCATGTCAGGGATTTTCACTCCTTGTTCAGGACCAAGATCAGGATTGACAGGTTTAAATTTACCTCATTTGTCCTATTTGCTCATTAGAAAGCCTTTCTGCAACTTACTGTGTGATTTAAGAGTTTCTGAAAACAAACACAAATAGTTTAAAAAAGTGAGCATTTTATGCTCTTTTCAGACTTTGGGACATCTTTAGTTCTAAAAATGACTGAATTCCCACTCTGCTATTTAATATCTGCCAGTGTTACTATTGGAATAGAAATCTTCCATTAGCATCTTGTGATACAGCTCCATCATGTTTTTTTTTTTTCCAAATGCACACTGGACACATTTAATGAATGTTTCTGCCATTTTGCACTACTATTAAGTCTACTTGTGTAGCAAAATTATTTTTAGGATTCTATTTACTCGTTCTTATCATCCTTCACTGTTTTGGCTAAAGATTTTGCTTTGCATTCTTTTTCTTTGTGTTTCTATAATTCTTGTTTCAGCTTCATTTTTGATGTCAACTTACAGCTTCACAGATTTCTTTCATGTTTTATATTATTTGTCATAAATCGTCTTTCGTTCTCTCCTATGCTGGCTGATTTTTTCAGCTGATGCAAACGTCTGTCTCAGCTGCGGGACTGCGTCTTTTGGGAACCTACTCAAATGTTCTCAGTCTCTTGATTCACGTACAACAGGGAGGCCACCCTCATGCATGCTGCTTCTCTTCAACTTGGAATGTATCAAATAATACATACTTTCCCCTTTCAAAAACAAGTGATATTTTTGGTTGAATGCTACACTCACTTGTAACAGATACATTAGTAGTTTGATAAATAGAGCATAGAGTATATTCTCATACATCCAGTTTTTCAATTAAAATGTATAAATTCTTTCATTGTAGGCTGAGAGTAAAATACCTCTACTTTTTATTCTTTTTTTCATTTAAATTTTAGTATGCACTATATAAGACAGTGGGTAGAGTCAATGTGTTATGAAACCACTTGCTTCAGTAAATTACATTCTATTTAAGTTAATATTATTTTATTAGTGATAAATATGTCTCATGCCCATAAAACACTACTTGGCATAAAATGATGAGAAAGCTACTACAAGCTATAGATGATGGTGGGAACGCATGCACTACACACACCCTTTCCAATGGCTTCATTAAAACATTCAGAAAAAGAATTGTAAATTGCACATGAAGCCAAAAACAGACATCAAAATGCAGCAAAAGAAGAGGGGCCCTTTGCACCTACAGTAACTTGTATTGATTTATACAAGGTAGGAGTCCCAAGATATTTGTATATGCTGGAACAGCTCTTAAAAATGATACAGAATTAATTTACAAAATACCTAAAGTATGGTCCTTCAGTGTTTTTATTCACATCTTCTACCCACTTAGCTACATTATATTCTCTTTTGAACCATGGGTTTAAATACCTGCAGAAAGCAATGGAAGGAACAGAGAAAGCAGAAGAACAAGAATAGAAATCTGAGAACACACAGCACAAGCTTAGCAAGGATGTCTTCATCCCCAAAATGCAAGTGAATATGGCAAATAAATCAGTATGGATGTTGGGTGAGGACTAGGCAATGTGTACAACTGCATGAGAAAATCTGACTTGCAACAAGACTCATATGTTTGATTAATCTGGAAACTCTTTGGGATGCATCATTCATTTACTGTTTTAAGGGTAAAATTCACTCCTGTGCAGAGGGCCAGCATTAAGCTCATGGTTTCAACTCCTCTCGTAATCTCGGAATAAAGATGAAGGGACATTTTGACTTCAGTTCTGCAGTTTACCTGTTGAAGACACACGCTTACACCCACCTAGAATAAATTGTAAGATAATAGCTAAATGAGCACAGAAACTTGGGCTTGGCCCTTTCTACGGGAATGAATTTCAGCCTCGGTGTGTTAAAAGGCTTGAACTCTTTGCCACTACAGTGGCAATTTTTACACTTATGTGCAATAACCCTCTGATTTTTCAATGATCATCTAATTTGGTAGGATCACAAGAAGCTTTAATGGAGGTAGGCTGCAGGGTTATCTTGCATTTTACAGAGCAATCTTGATACCAAAACCACATCTTTTAGGAAAAAGTCTGAGCTGCATACTTACATTAGTTACATGAAAACTATGCAATAAACATGGCATTTAATTATCTGACAGTAATATTATCAGGGAAGAAAAAAACTTTTTTGTAACTGCTTTCTCTTAGCCCCAAATAACAAGATTAGCAAATTTCCCCCCTCTGTCTTTTTTTTTTTTTTTAAAGGGCAATGTAGAAACAGGAGTCTGTCTGGTCCAATTTAAAGTCTGTTCTTGTTGTATAAGAATGGCAACAGTTTAACAATTACTTGTGATCACCATCATTATATAACAGAAGCTATCACACTTTGAAATAGGAAACAAATCATAACCAAGGAAAAAGGAAAAGGAAATTCCTCTTCCAGTTATTTTCAATATTTCTGGGCCAGTTCTCATCACCCTTATTTATAAGTGACTCCAACAACCTCACACATGGGAACAGGCCTTGCAAAGGATTGCTCATGAGTAGAGATTGGGCCAGATCATGTTGTTGAACCCCCACCACATTTCAAACCCTGTTGATGACAAAAGCAGCAACACGTTTTCAACTTCTTTTGCTCCTTTTTTGCTCTGGAACTTCTACTCCCCACCCCGCGCAAGCACAGCCAGAGCTCTCAGAAAATACTCGCCCTCAGCCACAAGTGCTTCTAAGTAGCTTCTTCAGCTCGCTTATTTATCAGGAATTAGGAGTGCTTTATGCTTTCCAGCTTGGGTTCTTAAAGAAAGAAAATGTCAAAAGTGGTAGTGCAGCAACAGATGAACTGCAAGTGAAGCAACAGGCTGACACCGGCATCACCAGAAACCAACAAACTTCTGCTTCACATTTAATTGCAGAGCGACTACATATTTTCTTTGTAGTATTTTTGACTTGCTTTTTTTCATTTGAAAGGGTCTTTTGGTAACCATGAAACACTCCCAACCTGGCTTCCTGTATTAGAAAACGAAGTGTTATGTGGTATCAGGGCATGCAGTTGTTGTACAACCGTGTTGCAGGGTTTCCTCGGTCTGGTTGTATTACAGACTGTTGTTCATCACCTCAATTCATCTGCTACAGAAAGGCTAAACTTGAGTTACTGCAGACCACTATGTGTTACCATTAGAAAGCTCTCAGGCTGATCTTCCTGGCCACATGTTCGATAGCAACGGCCAGAATCCGCATTTTCTTTGAGTGAGAAATTCCTCTTTAAAACACAGGTGTCCTTACACGTAAGCCTACAGCGAGACCAACAGCTCGATTTGGCCTGTAGCGCAGCATGCAACAAGGCAAAAGACCTCGGCTCAAGAGTACTCCGACTCCTCGGTGTGGCGAGGAGGAAGGTTAGCTAGCGCTGCATCAGCAGGAGCGCCTCCAAGCAGTCACAGTGTTTTGCCACAGTGAAACTATTGTATACTGAGGGAAGGGACTTGTCACGGGATCAAATGGCAGCCCAGAATGCAGGGGCAGGTGAGACTGACCTGTTATCCCGACTCCCTGTTTGGGGGTGGTCAGAACCCCCTGGGCTTATGCCTTGGGCCGGGATTTCCTGGGCGAGAGAAAGCCCAGGCTCAGATGCATGGGTTACCCTGCTGCAAAAAGACAATATATAATAGAAAGTCTAAGCCAAAGATGTTCGTATCAGTTATAACAACGAGGAAGACAAACACTTATAGGAAAAGCAGTGCAGATTAACAAAGGTCAGAATGGTTATTTGGCAAAACGCATGTTCCCTGGGACTTGTTTTAACACAAGCTCCCAATTAAACTATCAGCTTATTCAGAAAACTCTCATTAACATTCCTGGATAACTGCAATTGATTTTAATAGAAAACTTGTTTTATCAGGCCATTTCATCAAGCCTGTTTCTGAAAAAGCTGCAGAAACATTTGGCCTGTTGGCATTCCTTCTGTGTGAACTGAACCATCTGCCTTTAGTAAAGAACATAAATTTTGTCTTAAAACATCTAGAAACAATTAAAGACATCTCAAAAGAGCTTTAGCAGTCTCCACAGAGCTATACCCTCAGCAGAAGCCTTGTTCGCGTATCTGTTAGGTACAAGGGGTAGCACAAAGGCATGAACAGTACGTTTTTCAGGAACTGCCCAATGTGCTGGCAACCCTCCTGTCAGTGCTGCTCGTGAGGGCTGCAGAGCTCAAACCATGCTCAGCGCTTAAGAAATTTCGCTTAAATGATTAACAGCACAAGTCTCTATCTGGTGCTTTGCTGTTTACAAAAAGAACTTGTGCATAGTATGTGCAGATACTGCAGACTCATGCATATGTCAAATACTTTTGTAGGCAACTGCATTAGTGCACGCCTGCTTAAAAAAAAAAAACAACTTTGCACAAGGTATGGCACAAATGAACCCAATTTTCTAGTGGCTAACTACACTGTCTCTACTACTAACCAGAGACCAACAGTGTTAACCCTTTTTTTCCATCTCAATAAGGACCCTTCATTGGACTCCCAGGGGCCACACAGGTTTCAGAACAGATTTTAATATTCTGTATTTCCCAGAGAAGGTAAGAAGGTAAGTTTGTCTGGGAAAAGCCTCCATGCATTCTGAGGCATCCTCAAATCAGCTGGCATTGCTTTTTGCTTTCCTAAATGAGTAAATGCTGGCCATGGTTAGACCATTCTCAGTCCATTTTGTCTGCTCACAAAGGCACTTATCTCTAACCAGAGCCACTGTATGCCCTCGGCAATTCTCTCCATTCCCCACCAAATTGGCACAGCACATGGGTCATTCAGTGGGAACTGTCTCTCCAAGGGGTGACAGGCTTGCCAAGGAGACTCGGACAAGCCATGCGGTCCTGTGCAGTCCAGGATAGATCCCATCAGGAGAAAGAGCATTTTCCTGCTGGGCAGGTCTCTTCCAGGAACACACACGCTGTGCTTCATCCCCTCCAGGTGCTGCACAGCCCTGGGGAAGTGCAAGCGTTCCCTCCAGCACCACGGCTGCTGCTGGCGAGAGAGACCGTCACAAGCAGCAAGAAGAAAAGCAGAGAATTAGGTGGAAATTCAGGGGCACCATTAAAAGAGAAAAAAGATTTCCAGCTCACACTGTCTACCCACTTATTTAGTGCTCCAAAGTTCTCAGAGCAAATGTGTAATAAATCAGCTGAGTGGCACAGAGGAAAATATATGCCCACTGTTTTTTGGGGTTTGTTTGGTTGTTGTTGTTGTTTGTTTGTTCGTTTTTGTTTTTCTATTTTTTTTTCTTTTACTGAAAATAACACTCTTCCCATCCAGTTACATTCACTCTAGGCTAAAAACAGGTGATCTGGTTTCGTTCTTTATGGACCAATTCAGGCCCAGTGTACACTTCTGCTGAATGATAGAATAATGGTATCATTAATTTAATCTTTTTTTTTTAACAAATTCTGTTCAAGAAATATAATTGGAAAATGAAGGAAAGCACAGGACAAGTTTCTAAAGAAGAACGTGCAATATCATTTGTATTCTTGGAAGTCTGGTCAGACTAATTTTGCTTTTATCAAACTGTCTCATGCAAGGACAAAAGAAAATGAGTAAAATAACATTTCAGTGTTTATCAGCATAAATACCAAGAGCACAGAGGCACTTGACAGATTAACTCCTCCAAGGGATCTAGGGCTAAGATTTCTGATTCCATGTTGCCATTTTGACCATGCAATAATTGCAATATGCATCAAGCTATTATTTCTGCAACTTGTAACAAAAGGTCTTCTTTATGAACCTTTCTGAGCCTACTCACCTCAAGACAGTGCACTGCGGGTGGAAGAAAACTTTCACAACAAACTCAAAATCCCCAAACCGAAGAAAGCAGGGCCCAGAGAGGAGTTAGCATTATTAGTTTCCAGCAGGGTTGGTATCAAGCCCATTTGCCCATAGAGGTGCAAAGTTAGTACTAATGATATGGGGAAAAGGCACTGTCATTGTCACCATGGTCAAAGAAGGGGCCATTCTCATGTGGCATAAGTGCTGTAAGAGCAGGCCAGTGCTTGAAAGGCCAGAGATTGTTTCCAGCCATTTGCCATTCACAAAAGGAGCCTGAACCAGCAGGCTTAAGTACGTAAGAACGCTCTTCCTCTATGGGGAGCACTGCACATGAGCTCTTCAGTAACTGTAGCCAATAAATCAATAAAAAAACAACTCTAAGCCATACTGGAAAGGTCTGGGGATCAGTCGCTTGGTAAGGACTCTCATTACCCATTTATTGTAGGGCTTACTCAAAAATGGTTGTTTCAGGCTTACAACGATAAACTTCAGGATACTCTCCAACCTCTCCTAAAACCTCCAGGCAGGTATGCAGAGATAACAAATCTCTAACTCTGCAATGGCCCAACCCAAGGCGAAGACAAGGGTAGGAAACAGGTTATCAGAAATTCAGTATTGAACCAGGATACACTCAGCAATGGCAGTTTACTGTAGACAAAAGCCTGCAGTGATGGTGCAGGCTGCCACCATCATTGGGAATTGCTATGGAAACGACTGTGAGGAAGCCTACATAAAAAAGAAAATTGATAGTTAATTTTTAAAGAACACATTAAAAGAGGTTGAAATACATTAGCCAAACCATTTACCAGATTATCAGTCAGCAATCAGAATGAGCCACAGAGCAAAAATGCAGCTGTCTACTTTTCAGTACTCTTAATCTCCATCTACAAAACACAATTATGAAAACTGTTCTTTTTGGCTTTGCTTTTATAAGCTCAGACTTACTCAGTTGAATTAGACCGTGGCCTAAATCTTTTGCCTCTGACTTTCTTTCTGTTTCCTCCTATATTACCTGAAAGAAATCAAAGGATAAAGACAGATGGTAAAACAACTTGAAACTCACCTGTGTCCCATGCCAAACTGTATATTCATTTTGCATCCCCAGCAAAAGGGTCGTTACCTCATTAGCTTTAACCATTTAAAAGTCACAGGTCAGTCCCTCTTGATTTACGCCAGATCAGCTAAACTTGACATTTTGGTGATCTTGCTCTACTTTTTCCCGCAACTGTGCAGAGCAAAAACTCCTTCATTTCAGCTTTCCTTTGAGAAAATCACTACAATTCAAGAAAAACACTAAACACTGCCTCATATAAAATCACAGAAGCTGGCAGGAGTGAACAGACTTCTTTTTCATGCTAGCTCACACTGGAGGAATGGGAGAAATTAAATGTCATTTCTATGTGACAAAGCATTGTGCAAAAAAAGGTACTTGTGTAGGTGCTACTAAATACCAATTCCAGGTTGATGACAATTAGCACTATTTTAAGTAGTCACTCTGCTGTCCTAAAATCGGCTAAACTTTCAGCAGTGCAGGAATGGCCCAGAGGTTGGTTTCCACTGTGGCCAGCAGAGAGGTTCCCACTTACCTTGCCAAGAATTACTCCTAGGCCTCCCATTTTCACAAATGTCTGAAATATGTTTTGTGTCTGGGATCCTTTCACTCCAGGAATGAGATAATCCATTTGACCTGGAATAGGAGGACTCAGATGTGGTTATTGTTAAGAGTATTGTCTCACGTCAGCGTTAGCTCAGTGGTTCAGAGAGTCACGTTCCCGAGGCCAGTGATGTAACACCGCCTAAGGTCTGTCTGCACTAGCAGAGCATGCAGGATTTGGGGTTAAATCCTGCCGTTACGCCTCACAGCTGTCCCTGCAGCGGTTTGGTGTGCCCATGTTCAAGAGCCAGGCTCCAGCACTGCTTTCTCACATGTCTGCTGTGGAAAGCACAAACACCAGCGCACACCAGATTTTCTCTGGATTTGCAACTCTGCCCCAGTTCTTTACTGCAAGATGCTCTTCCAACTGTGCTCATCTTGAGGTTTTTTAATCTCACAGTCAAGCACACTCCGCGTGCTGCTGCAGGGAAGCCAGGGCTGCTTCCCTCACCCCACTGCCACCAGCCTCAGGGGCCCGGGAGCCTGTGACAAGCATCCTCCCACCCACAGCTGGTAGCTCCAGTGGAGGGGTAACTGCCTCACTTTTGCCAATGCTGAATTTTTATTATATTTTGTCAGCCAGTCACTGCAGTCTATATTTCTAATGCTAAACTCAAAGCTGAACCAGTCTTTATATCTAGATGCTTGGTGCAAACTAAAGTTTTTATTTCCTCTTGTATTCCCCTAAGAACCAGACATGTGCACGGTGATGTCCAACACGTGGGGTTTTGCAACAGGCTCCCTCCTGTTGAACTAGAGCTGCTGCTCAGCTGTTTGCCATGAGATCTCCAATTATTTCCAAAAGAGAAGAAAACAAGAGGAAGTTGAAAACTGGTCAGAATAGATGGCTTATTTATTAGAAAGAAGTTTTACTTGGAGGAACTATTTGTGTAGTTTCTATGTCTGGATATTGCGTTTTTCAGTCTCTGCTTTCCTTGGAGGGCAGGCATCTGAGAGATGCTCCTCAGTTTCCAGAAGACCAGGCTAATCACAACCATGCTGAAGTAGGTCCATGGTTTCATTAATTCAAACTTAATTACAGCATGAAAGGTCTGAGAACCAACAGATCCACTGACAGATTTTTTAATCATTTTTTCCCCCCTAAAGGTCTATTTTCAGGTTCAGAAATGTCTTGCTATATACTGGTTTTGGCGTTTGCTATTTTTTAATAGCGAGAGTTATCATAAAGTCACATCTTACTCCTTGAACATCCTCTGAATACAAACTAACACTTCATGGTGCTTTTCAGCACAGAGAAGCCCAGGCAGCTAATGGCCTAGTCACCCTGACATCTTCCCAAGAGATGCCATCCCTATCTGCACACAGAGCAAATGAAAACCAGCTTGGAAGGCAGGAAATAACACTCTGGGCAGTCAAGCGGAAGGACTACGTCAGCATAATGTTAACGGAATTTTTGCCAGACTTCTCCAGACTTGAAAGTGGCACAACATACCTGAACCAGTGGTGGGGAACAACAAAACTCTCTAGTACAGACAGACCTTAGAAACCATTAGCTTTTTGGAACAAACAATAAATGAAGACGTGAAAGAAATGAAATATGAAAATAGACACAGATACCGCATGAAAGAAGAAACATGTTAAATTACATTCATTTAAAAATGAACTTTTTTCTTAACTGGTATTTGAAACTGCTTACACAAAGCTACAAAAACTTGCTTTCCCAGTACTTTTTTCAAAATTTTATCTGAATGAGAAAAGATTCTCCAACACAAACAGTGCATCATTTAAGAGTAATGTTAACTCCCTGAAAAAAATAATGTATCCACTCACACATTAAAAAGCTGATTTAAAAATCATAAATCCTTAATTAATCACTACTACAGTTTTCCTAATAACATATTCATTAGAACAAACTGAAGGAAGTTGCCTTTAAGATCAAGCTGCTCCATCCAAAGAGCAAATGTCACTGCAGATGTATCCCCTTCCATACATTTCTCTTTACTTTCTTTGAAATAACAACAAAGAAAATGGCTTCATCAACTGCACAGTTATAGACTTCTCAACAAGACAAGAATTGAGAATTGCAGCTTTCTTATGAAGCAGTTCAGGATTGTCTATCCTTCCTACGACATGGTGCTTGTCAATTGTTTTAATGTGCTAGCTGGAGATTTTCATAATTACAGGATCTCTAACTGCAGAGGGATGGTGAGCATCACGACCTAATGACCTAAGCAATTAACAAATGACTCTTGATGTTTTTCAATGATTTTTCCATTTTAAAATGTTCTTTTTTTTTCTTAAGTAACTGGAATAATAATGGAATTCATGAAATCTGATCAAGGGCAAAATCTAATGCTCTCCTTGGTTACTCATAATAGTAAGCACAAAACTACAGAAAGTTTTTGTAGAATAATTTTCTAAGATAACACTTGATGGCCATTTAGTATATTAGCCTAGTAAGTGGAATAAAATGCAAGCACCATCATCTTTAATGTGAGACAGCAAGAATATTATCCAGAAGGCTAGGTCAACTCAGTGAATTAATGACACTGACAAATAAAGATATAAAAATAGCATTTATATTGAACACTTTATGTTTATAAACATTATTGAAGCAAGACAGTTTTCCTTTTCTTTGATTACATGACCAGGATCTAAAAAAATGTGGGGTTTTTTTGGTTTTGGTTTGGTTTGTGTTGTGGGGTTTTTTTGGTGGGGTGGGTTTTTTTGGTGTTTGTTTGGGTTTGGTTTTGAGCCAACAATTTAATTATTACCGTCTACTTGAAAACGATTCTCAAGCAGGGAGATGATGAAAATTTTATTAACTGAATATCAGATTACAATGGAAAACTTGTTTATTCCAGCCAATTTGTAATAATTAGCAGCTCGTGGCATGTGATATTTCAATCAGTAATCAAAGGCTAAAGGATGCTATTTCAAACATTCCACAAAGAAAGAAGAAAGAATCAAACCTGCTGCAAAACAATGAAATGTTCTGACTAATGGAATAATGGGTGATGGAACAGGTAGAAATCTGAAAATGCGACAGAAAAGCAGACCTCTTCTTAGAACTAGATGCAGAGTTTGTGCTGACTCCAGGAGGCATGTCGCTATAAAAAGAGTCGGCCTCTCCAGGCTTTTTTACATAATCTCCCTGGGGTATTTGTCTAAAGTATAATAAACATAGTAGAGTCAGAAAACATGACAGGCACCAGCATGCACACAAACATGCATAAAAAATTAGTTTAAAAGAAACAGGCGAGGCTACCGATCCATGAGGAAACTGTTAACCACACACAATAAAGCTATTAATAAATAATTCAACCGTCTGAGAGAAAACTCCCACATACTTCTGGTATGTGCAGAAAAGCGGATTATGTGGGTTTGGTATGGGAAAACAAGAAACATTTTGCTGATAAACTCTGATCATCGTTTTCAAAGTGAATAGTCTGTGGTTCTTGAGACATTGGAAACCAAGTTCAGATGTTTCAAATGGTTCATCACTCTGGTTGTGAAAAGCATCCCCAGGTGCAGTATAAATACTGCAGCCTGAGCTGAATGCTGCCGGCATCAAAAAGGGGTTCAAGAAAGTGAATGCTTTTTTCCTTCTGAGATAGATGCTTTCCACTTAATTTCTGTGATCATTACTGAATCCAAGAATAGCAACCTGTTGAGTTGTTTAGACCTCAGGATGAAAATACCCTCCAGTATATTTACTGTTCTCTTGTGCAGAGGACCTCACACCAGTGTCAGAGGTTCTCAGCTTCTCACAATTACCACAACAGACTCAGTCTGCCAAGACACATAAAAACAACAACGCACACATCTGGCAATAGTTCATCCTTTTCCAGCACTAGAAGCTCGGGTTTGGTGCATGACACTATCTATGCAGTAGAAAGTCCTAATCAAGTTATGCATCTTTTTTACAGATGGTGAATTCATTGCCAGCAGAAAAACTGCTGTGCAAATATTCCAGTCACAGTTCCAAGTAGCAAAATCCTCCCCAGTACAAGTACCTACTCTGAAAGTGGGCTATATCGTAATACCAGCAGCTTAGTTATCTATTCAGCCCTGCACTTTCCAAGGCCTTTTTGCTTTAGTCTGCCCCATTAAGATGCGCATTTATCAGAAGGCTGATTCACATTCAAATTGTGTCCAACTACAGACCTGAGCTGGGCTCTCTTCATTCCATATCTGAATTTCTAATGCTCCTGAAGTATTTAAAATACGTAATTATATGGCACATAAATCATTAGTGTAACACAGTACTTCCACACTATTTCTTCTAACACCTTTTGAGTCTTGGTTCTTGTCCCATTCCTTAGCAGGTACATCAGTGTGTTCAGAGTTGACTCAGTGCGGGCAGCTCTACTCCTCAGAGCTCCTCCAGCAAACTGTGCTCTCACCACCCCGTCAGAAATTACTTCTCCCACGTAACTGTGCCCTTTAAGCCACACTATCCCAGCTGGCAGAATCTTTGCTAATTTGCTCTTTTGATTATTTTCAGTCTACTCATTTCAGTTGCTTAGTGCTACCAAATATCATTCCTTATGTAACGCTCAAAATACCTCAATGGCTTGTTTTCATCTTTAGTTAAGGACTAATTGTAAAGAATTTAAAAAAAAAAAAGGACACCCTGGAAACTCTGGTCTTTTAAAAAGTCTGCTTTTTCCGCTTATGGAACACTCCTTGTACATAACCAAAATTATTCTATTTAGAAGTCAATGTACATAACTTCATTTTCTGCATGAAGGAGATGTATTAATAGTTACTAAATATCTCTGTCACATTCAAAAGCCTCAGCTTATGCTGGTTTCCACTCTGTCCATGCCCACAGACAAAGCTGCAGACTGACCGCATAGTCACAGCTCTCTGTCCACATACCAATTTCTGGAGATTTGATTACGTTAGATTGATTAATATTCTAACACAAACATGTATGGGGCAGTCTCCTTCTGTATTTCAAGGTTCTGGCTGCTCTGTCCTCAGCCAACACTGAAACACCCATAGTAAAGCGACTTGATGGCCTATTAGTCAGTGCTTGTAGATACATCACGTGCCACTGAGCAGCTCCAAACCCTCAAACTCTGCCTTGCTTGTGCTGGGTGACATTCGCTACCCTCGCCATAAGGCTCAACTTCAATAGCTTTGCATTTTCCACGTTACTGTTCCTGCCACCTATCTGACCAGCACTTGGCGGAGCTTTCCTGCTTTTTACCAGTATTTTGAGCCTGGCAGAGAAAGCGCTACACAGTCAGGGGAAATGGAGAACAGGCATGATAGGTACCAGCAACAAACAAAGCAGCAGCTAGGACCAGGTGGTGGTGATACAGGCAGAAAACAGAAGAATCTGAGAAACTCTCTTCTCTGTGGGGGACTGGGAGATGAAGGAGTCAACTCCTTTCCAGAAGACTGGTCTGCCAGGGACTGACAAAGGGAGGTGGTCTTCCAGGAGCCAAACCTGAGTCACAAGGAACTGTTCGGATTTTGGCCACAGGAATGAAGGGGTGAAAGCTCAGCCCTGTGCTGAAGACAGGACTGTGCTCTAGCTACAAATCAATCAAGCAGGGTAGAGGGAAGAAATGAGCTTTTCATTTGCACAGTAATTTAAATGCATTGTATTTTTAACTGCAAAGAAGCTCCAGGAATGAATTTGTCTCAAAAGGTTCCTGAACATCATGTTAATATTAATTATTCTATTTTTAGCCTCCCGAGAACACTTTCATCTCCAATAGTAGATTTTCAGTCTGTCTTATTGGAAATATTCTCCTGTTTTCCTGAATAAAATAGTCTGTCTCTGAAGTAAACATTATATTTGCTACTGAGTCCAGTGAAATCAAGATTTCAAGCAATGCCTTTATAGAAAAAAAAATCAAATTCATATATTCAATGAAATATTCTTTAAAATATCGTCATTCATCACTTTATTTTCTTCATAGCATGTAAATGAGCAAGAGAGAAGAAAAACTATTTTCAGAACTTAATAATATACATTCTATTACTTTTATCACATACCTCTGTCTTCTGTAGTTTCTTTCCATACGAAGAGAAGAGAAGAGAAGAGAAGAGAAGAGAAGAGAAGAGAAGAGAAGAGAAGAGAAGAGAAGAGAAGAGAAGAGAAGAGAAGAGAAGAGAAGAGAAGAATGAGTTATCACTATGCAGGCATATATGGTCAATAAGAGAAACGTAATGTATACAGAATGACATTTTTACTCAAAATATTTCCATAGAAAACTCTTCTGAAATAAACATACTTATAAATATACTAAATCAGAATTAACAAGGAAAATACATTAATGTTGAATGGCTAAAGTCAGTGCTGAGCTCAGGTGCAGTTCATGACCAGTTTAAGTCTATTCACTGTGAAGCTGCCAGTGAAAGCTGTACTTTTGCCCTTCACCTCCAAAAACTGATCCCACTGGCTGGATGTAATCTCAAAATGAGCCCTTAACTTTTGGAGTTATACTCAAATAGAAGTCTAGCTTTCCAAATAACTGCCAGAAGCTGAGAGTGATATACCATGACAGCATAAGCCACATTTTTACTGTCCTAATCTTAATGTTTTTTTCCAAGTGCTTATTTCCTTATGTATTTTTGAGCTGCCCTCAGTCTAAAAAACGAGCAGGGGATGTGCCTGTTTGTTATGCCAAACCTGTGTCCCAGCTATAGCACTGCCCACGTCTGAACCTGCCCTGCTCTCCAAGCACACCCAGGACCTGTGGAGGAAGGACTTCAAGAGCCAGCCTCAGCCAAACACAAGTGACAAAGTAAGTACCTTGAATCTTTTTTTAATACAACCAAAAACATTCAGCCCCTCTGTTTTTCAGAAGAAATTCACAAAAAGAGAAAAAAAGTCAGGTTAAAATAATCTATTTTGCCTCTTAGTGAGCGGAACACTGACAGCTCTACACCAGGAGAGAACTTGCACCTTATTTGCAAACTACAGATCAACCTCTCTTACCAAAAAACATGCCTGAATTAATTTCAGGTTAAGGTGACTGAATATAAACATCTGCTTAAGGAAGCCTATGGTTAAATGCTTTATTAATCTTGCTAAATTTACTTCGTCATTAGGATATATTTATAATTGAATCATACTCTATTATTGTATTGTCTTTGTCAGATATAGTAAAACAATAATCTGATCGTCTACAAAAAGAGAAAAGAAATAACTAAGAAATAGACTTCAAACCTGGATCGAGCTCTCCTAAACCACATACACATGTAAGAACTACTTGAAAAATGCTAATACTATAAAAATGTATACATGTAATCCAACTGAGATTTTTTTTACATTATGTTTGAATTGTTCTTGTCATAACATAATCAGCTATCAGATGAAATAAACATATCTTAACAGTATTAAGAAGAACACAGTTTACTTACTTGTAACCCCAACCAGTTATTCCTAAAACGAGAGCCAACACTAGAATGGTGCCAGCAATAGCCCCTATTATTATATTTGTGCTAACAACACCTGGAAACAAAAGAAAGGGGAAAAATATACAGGGTTTTAGGAGAAAAATATCAAAAATCCAGTAAATACACTGTCTTTCAAAAACCTGCCTGGACAACTTTCACTAGGCTGATTAATCATAACTAGTGATATAATCTTGAAGTATAGCATGGACATAACAAGATCATTTGTAAATCAGCTTTGACCTCTGTGTCTGTTTCCATTAACTGAACACTTGCTACGTGGGGAAGTTGTGCCAGGTTTGCCAATATAATGCTATCCCTATTAAAGTACTGTAGCTTACACCGTTTTAACACGCCTGGCAAATATATGCTTACGTTGGAATAAAAGTGACTTTTTTTGTTTGTTTTTGCTCAAATCTTTGCCACAGCTGAAGAAACTAACCAAAAGAGACATTCTGAACATGGTAAAACTGTCCCTCCACAAGGATTTATAACGAAAAACATTCACACCCTCATTTTTCCACAATATATCTTTCTCTTGTATGCAAGCCTAAAGATGAATGAAAACTTTCACTCAAAAAATGTAAAAGCCTAAAATTTCTGCGCCATGTAATAAAAAATTGACTCTACAAATAAAAACCAGCCATGTAAGTAACACTACCTTTCCATCTAGACATGAAAAGTCCCAGTAACTTTTTGCTTGTCCTAATCTATCAATATATTTAAAAAGGCCACCCAGATGATTGGGACAAGCAAGGTACAACTGGACACACTGGTACCAGTCTTGAGAGGTGCACTAAATGCTTATGAGTGGCACCGCTTGCATCCAGCCCCAGGTCTGCGACCTTATTCACACACACCAAGTGCTTCTGCTGGGGGAGGAAGGGAAGGGAATAAGGCTCCTAATGCTGCATCATGTTGAATGCTCACTGAAAGAGTAGGAGATCTACTTTTGCTTAATGAACCTTCCTCAAACCTGAGCTTTTCCAGTTATTGGTAAAAATTATAACATACCTTTATTGATGGCATCTTTATCAAAAAACATGGCATCTTTGATGCGAGAACTGCAGTCGTCTCCTCCCCAGAATCGGTCACAGACACACTTTATTTCATTGCTACAAACCTGCAGCCAAAAGTGTAGCTCAGAATAAAATAATAAAATTAATCTGTCCCCATAGTTAATACTGACAGTATAGGTACAGTCATATAGCACTGATTTTGTCTGCCTGCAAAATTTTGCAAAACATTTTTAATATACCCCAATGTTAATTTATGTATTAGATATAAATGTATTTAATGTATTACTATACCTTATATATAAATATATGTAAGTATATATGTATATATAAATATATATTAAGTACATTAATATATTTAATGTAATGTATATTTCATAGAGCCATTTATAATTGATTTGGGAGACTGAACCTCAATGATTTTCTTTTTTTAAAAATACAATTAAGTGGTTAATTACAGATAAAAAAGGGAGTCTTAATGCAGTGTAGAAGACAAAAGACATTATGAGAGAACAACTCTGATCTCAGCTCAGCTGTAGGGACCTGGATACTGTTTCAAACTGTGTGAGGGACAAAGGGACTCGGCAGGGCCACATAAAAACCATAGGCTGCGAACCAAGAAGAGATGCTGCAACTACCCAAGAGGCAGCTGATTGTCCTGTTCTCCTAAGCAAAGTAAATCACAGCCAACAAAATCCAAAACCTTTATGAACATTCTTGGCTCATGACATAATACAGAGGGAATTAAAAAGAGCATTTGGAAGCACAGAGACCCAAGTTCCTCAGTTCTTAAACCTTTATATTCTCCAGTACATCGCCTGAGGAAACATCAATCAAGTGAGCAAAAGTGACAGCAGAAGAATTGATTGATAAAATTTTTGCAAACTAATGCATACTTACTGTGACTCATTGTTTAAGATGCATTATGTTTATTTACATGCCTCCTTCCCCTTCCCTTTTCAAATACTTCTCCAGTATAAAGACTTCTAGAGTCATGCTGCTGGCTTCCTGAATGGTCTAGCTAGTACACTACACAATGCCAGATACTCAGCAAAAACAGAAAACAGGATTAAACAGTACAAGAACATACACCATGTCCTGAACAAATTTGGCTGTCTGTGGTGCCTGGGCAGGTGCTGAAGTTGAAGGCCTCGATGGGGAGGCAGCGATGCTCAAGGCACACCATGTTCGGCCCGCACGGTGTCCCGTTCTCCACATAGCCCAGGTCAGTCTCCTCATCAAGCTTTACGTGGCCACCACTGCAAGACAAACAAGAGGACCCTGGAGACGTGTTCTGATTAGACTGCTTGAGAAACTGGGCTCTGGGCTGCTGCCTTCATTTCTGTCTGTGTTATATGACGCCCAGATCAAGTACTGGCTTATTTCTCTCACTGGCACTAACGTGAAACAAACTAAAGCACAGTACATCTACGTCGAACAAATGTAACGGTGAAAACAAATACCATTTGTCCTGGGTAAGAGCTAGCTTGGATAAAACATTGAGTTTACTTCTGTAGGACTTTGTTATATCTAACAGTTGTGTGAAGCTATGAGAACATAACAGGTCTATAACTGGGATTCAGATAATGTATGGTAATGTATTAAGCTCCTAGTTAGCCTTGGCAGTGCAGGCATATGTCCAAGTATTTTGAATACATTAAGTACTTCACAAACATCAAAAAATGTAAAATCACTAGGCCAGAGAAAAGCATTATGTCTCTACAGGCAAAGGTAACTACTACACACAGGGGACTGTAAAACAACTGTACTGCCCACACGCAGTCAAGTTTCTGAAGCTTAACAAAAGTTGAACTAGAATAACGGTTACGTGTTAACAAGAAAAAAATTGTAATGGTAACAGTCATTCTCCACTTAGGAATGAGAAAGCTGCTTTTCCATGCAAGACAGATACTTATCGTCTCTGTTCTGTTTTCAGGATTTCCAGTTACCTGCAATTGTAGACTTTTCCAAACTGCAAGACTGACGATGTGATTTCACCATCGAGTTCTCCAAGTCTGGGCACACTGGATATATTGGAGCACAGGAGGTATCCACAAAGCACATCCCTGCATTGAGAGAATAAACAGATACTCACTGAAAAAAAAAAAAAAAAAATCAAGGAAAATGGCCAATGGAAAACGAAGTGGTTTTCCTCACTTGCTTTGTAACACGTTTGTTATTCCTTGCTTTTCTCCCACTGACAGTAACTCCCATAAATAATGTCTTGTTTCCCAAGAAAATTATTCTCCTTGGAACTTAGACTGGGAAAAGTGTTTTTTTAAGGTGTATTATCAAAAATGCTCTGAATAATAGCAAGCAGGGAGCTGTCAAGAACAAACCACATCAAATTGATTTAATATCCTATTAAGATACAGTAACTGGCCCTACAGCAGAAGCAGTATTTACTGGCTTTAAGCAAACTCTCATGTGACACATATGTAAGAGAACTAGAGACTCCAAGTTTAATTCAACTGTTGGAGGGACTTTACAACTCGTGTGTGGAAACTTGTGCACTCTCTGGCCACTCCCATATTACTGAATATTTTTTATTCCTGAGTTTGTAATGGAACAAAAGTAAGGTTATCAAATCTGCACAAAAAAAGTAGGAAACGACATTAGTTCACTTGTAGGCAGGACAAGAATTCAAATGGTATTTACAGAATGGAAAACTCATCTGAAAAACCAGGGTGCGGTTTGACGAGGACTGGAGAAAGGTTCAGAAATAGCCAGAAATAATCAACTGCATAAATACAGAGTGTGAAACAATGGTTTAGGCAGCAACTTGCAGGAAAATATGTGAAGGGTTATAATATGATGAAAACTGAACCCAACTTAGCAGTGCAATGGCACAGCATAAAGGGTGAATGCCACACTGAGATGAGAAACCACAGGCTGCTCTCCCCTGCACTGCTAAGCCTCGCCAAGAGTCCCAGGACTACTCTTGGTCCAAGTGCTCCCAAAGCTCAGATGGTGCTCTCTTGTCAGAGATCATCTCCTCTCAACACTCCTCTCCCTCCAGAATTTCCTGCACTAAGGTCCACAGAAGAAGGCCAGAAGTGTGTTCTGTACAGAGACTTTTTGAGCCTCTTCATGCCAGCTAAAGAACTAGATCAAGGATAAAAATGTCACACCAGGTTTTTTTTTCTAAATGGATCAACTTACTGTTTATTGCACTGTATCCAAGAGTCCTTGTCTCTTCCACAGTTTCCTTTCTCAGTCCCTTCAATATTCAGCTTCTCATAGCAGTACCTGTCAGCAGCTGTCACTTCTAAAAACAGAAACAAATCTCTTCTAAGATGATGAAGACTACAAAAAGCCAGGTCCTTGGAAATGAAGATGCACAATCAAAGCAAGCAGAGATCCCCCATCTGTGAACTGCAGTACCAATGGTCTGTGAAACTCTGCACAGTTTTCTCAATTGAAAGATTTATGTTGGCATCACAGGACTGTTTTATGATTTCATCTAGATTGACCAAGGTTTATTAGTCCAAAATGTCCAGAAGCCACTGAAATAAATTAATAAGTACGAGTATAGGCTTCCTACGGTCTTATTAATGAGAAGTTAAACCTAAGACTTCAGAATAATCACCAGTAAGTTAACCAACACTAGAAAAAGAGTTGGAAAAGGATGGAAAGACAAAATGAGGAGGGAAGAAGGGGAGGGACATACAGACCTAGCTGTTTTTAATGGTTTGGAGTATGTCTCTTCCATAATTTTTCCCAGCTAGGATAATCTTTCGAGCCACATGAACAACAATCAACTTAGAAACAAAAACAATCACTCACTTTCACCCCAGATATATTTACACTGTCGGTCCCTGGTTTTACATCTTCCTCCAAAACAAATACCCTGGAAAGAAAGAAAAGATACAGAAAAAGTTTCAAATAAACAAATACATATTTTGGAAAATCAAGTTAATATACAGATTTATCACATGCATTTTATTGAGGCAACTAATATGTCATTCTACTTTCTGTTCATTTAAATGCTCATCTCCAAAACATAACTGGGACCCAAAACTCAGGAATGTCAGCAGAACAGTCCGAGGTGGCTTCCAAAGACCTTAAATCAAAATCTATAAAAAGCAATCTATAAAAGCAGAAAGAATGTAAAACAAATTGAAGTGCTAATTACCTGCTTGTTATCACATGAATATCCATCCATTTTATGAATATTGGGAGAACACTGTAGGAAGAGAAAATAACTAATAGATCATAGATCAGACAAGCATGAAAGCAAAGCATACAACAAATGTCATATGGAAAATTATCTCAGTATCATGCTTGTTTTTTTCAGTATCAGCAGGTTCAGTAGAATTTTTATACACCTTACTGTACAAAACAGTAACATTCATAGTGATGGAGAGACTACAGGTGGGGCTTAGACTACAGGTGGAGCTTTTTCATCTCTTGAAGATATAAGAATCACCTGACTGGAATTTCCTGTGCAGTTCTCTGCAATATCACAATCATTCACTGCTTCTCGGCACAAAACTCCTTTAGGTTCAAACTGGAAAAAAAAAAAAAAAAAAGGCAGAAAATTAGTGTCTTGGTTTCTCACTATCTTGCCTTAAATGCAATGCTTCCTTAGAGTTTTAACTAAAATAAAAAATACGAAATACTCATATGCTAACTGAAGCGGGAAGACTTTCCCTGGCGCAGATGTTGCACCACTGCAGCCACCGGCCATTTACTGGCGCAAGTGGTGCCGCTCTCTCCGGCACCCTCTCCCAGGTGCACCGAGCATGGGGCCCAGCAAGATAAGTGCACCCCCAGCACACAGGACCCCTGGGGTTTATCAAACCAACACTGCAGTGGCTTGCAGCATTATCTTGACCAGGTCATTGTGCCTTCTTATGACTATTTTACTCTTTATAAAACAGGGAGAGGGATCCTGTTGTTCTCTGTAGGGATGAAGAATGCTGCAAAACTCTAGGTATAAACACTATGGTTATTATAATGCCCCATTACTGTTGTAGAACAGAAACTATTAAAAATGTACTGAATTCTGTACACTTTGACACCATTTTCTAAGTAACCAGATAGTCAATAATGAAAAATGTACCAGTGACCTAACATAGGTATTTTAGTTAAAGGCTTCTATGCAAAGTCTCAAGACCTGTAAAAGCAGGAAGACATTCCATTAGTGGCAATTATTAAGTGTATCTGGCCATGGACATAATACAGACTCCTGATTTTCCCTGAAAGCTTTCTTGAGTCTGCAATTACCAGTTCACTTTGCAGCTCTGTGGCTTTCTTTCTGGATCTGCATGCCCACATATTTTTTTGGGGACACCTGCTAACTCTGGTGTTAACAGGCACATGCTGGTGGAAGAGCAAGACTCTGGTACTTCTCAGCCTTCAGCTTATCTTTTTCCTACCAGTCTCTGGAAAAATGTGGACAGTGGTGTTGTCAGAGGCACTACAGGGTGCTGGCATGTCCAGTCACCATGTCTTCCTTGCAATCCCTCCTGCTTTCAGGAAGGATATTACATGGGAAGGCAACCCCAAGTTTCAGTTGTTCTGATTAACACCTCCTAGGGATGCACGTTTTGCAAAATTTTGCCTCTCTCTTCACTGGCTCACCCTCACCGCTCTGTATGTAAATTCTTGTCTCATTTGCAAAAATAACGTACGTACAAAGAAGCTTAATTTTTTTTTTCCCCAGAGTCTTTAATATGGTGCCTGTGTGACTTGGATACTTGAACAAAATTCACTCGCACTGGCGATGTGCTTTTTTATATATATATTACACTAAAAAAATGAATGTGCTTATGGAAATGTGATGTTCCAGCATAGTCTATGCTTTTTCTTTTTTTTAACATTAAGATGAGCACAAAGTCAAGAATGTGTTCAGAGTTATTACTAATGTTCGTCCTAAGGAAATGAAACCTTCAAACGCCCACAAAGATAAAAATATCACAGATAGTACACCACAGTTTTAATAACATTAATAATAATTATCACTATCATTACTAAATGACCATAAACAACTATTTGAAGTCATATTTAGCTGGTCTCCCTTACAGCCAAGATCTGGCTAAACCTCCTTTTACTATTTACTGATGTATTATGAAGAATACCTTATAGTTTACATAGGGCTTGATTGATTCCCTCTACTCAGTGGGATTTCAGTCAGTCCAAACATAAGGAGGCACAGGCAGATCTAAATGAAACTGAAGTCAGGTGTCTTAAACAAACACTTCTGAACAATTCTGCTAGCTGCGTCTTTTGGGGTTTTTTTACTATATCCTCCTCTCAGGCCCTCTATGGTATGATGTTCCCATTCAGCCTCATGGGGCAAATCCAGAGCAACATGTAAGGCATTGGGAATGGTGCGCAGGTAAGGATGTGCGTGTTTAAAGAAGGGTGTCTAATGAAACCTCGTGGAACTTCAACCTTATTAAAACCTCTCTGAAACTGCAAGGCTTTAATTTGCCTCTGCATTTGATCACAGTCCCTGCCCCAAGAAGCCAAGCCTAAAAGACAGAGGATTGGCCCAGATGAACCAGTTTTCAGCCAGTTTTTAAAGGTAAGCTGTTAGAAAAGGAACCACAAGGTCTGCAAGGAAAAAGACGTGCTGTGGTGCCTATAGCACCTGGATGCGTTAGCACCAAGATGCTGCAGTAAAGGTCACCACCCTTACCCGGCACTTGCGACAGCAAAGCCCGTTGCTGCACTGGGATCCCGCCGTCAGCGTGCAGGTGTTGCAGCACTCTCCTCCTTCGCTGGCACACTCCTGAGGAACACACACACTTATAACAGAATACATGGGAAAAGCAGATGAGCTCCAAGCTCTCTTATTACTTCTCATCTTAACAGGCTACCTGAACGGACTTTTAACCAGGCTTTTAGGCACCTGAAGACAGAAAAAGGCATGCACTGTGAGGCATGAAGCTGCTGTTTGCTATGCAACGCAGAAAATAATTTTTCTAACTTCACAATGCCAATCATTAAATATTGACATTTTAGCACTGAACAAAGACATGTTCCCATCTGGGAAAATACTTTCGTTAACATCTTTTAAGGTCTGATTCTGAATGGGTAGCTATTACTATTACTCTTCCAAATCTATGTGGTGATAAAAAAGCTCGCTGACATTGAAAAAACATGATGGAAAAAAGTAAGAAATGATTAATCCTTTGCCACAGGACATTAACATTGCCTGTCTTCCTCCACTTCATGTTAACAGCAGTGATGGGCAGCACCATGTCCTACAGAATCTAGCTGCTATCATAAAGTACATTGTACTTACTGCTATCGTCCCACAGTCACACTCTTCTCCATCTTCCACAAACCCATTGCCACATTCTGGGGGATCCAGAAGCTGCAGGACAAAATCAAAAATCAAAGGGCATGTCTCTCCTCATGTAATCATTTTCATATTTACTCTGCACAACATTTTTTTTAGCTAGCACTGCAAAGAAATTAACCAAAAGCCAGTACCTACAGCTCAGGAAGAAGCTGACTAGAAACGACCCAAATAAATGCGCAGAGAACTAATAATGCTGTGAACTAATTCAGAAATATTGCTGAGTCACATAGCATCTTCTCTGCATGAGTGCCACTTTTGCAGCAGATTCAGTTTGAGCAGAAGCCACAATCAAAAGCAAAATGCATGACAATAAATGAAAAAAGTTTCATTATTGTCACAGGAGTTGCAACTGCTGCTTTTCTAGATTCATGTAATGAGAACTGTGTCACAGGTTGAGGCCTGCATTATACCTTCAGAAGGAATAGCCATTAAAAATGTTGTTCTTTGTGAGCATGTGGCTCAGAAATGCAGGGAGAGGGGAGAGGCTGGGTTTCTTTGTCAGTTTTTGTTGTAATCAGATGCTTTTCCCTTTCTTTTTTCTCTACTACAGTTGGGAACTGTCAGCAGTTTTCCATAAGCATGTGTCACAGGCAGATGAGAAAGTATAGCTGGTGAGGCTTCCTGCCTTTCCCTTCAGCTCCCCACACTAAACTGTAACTTAATATGTCTACATCTGTATATTTGTAGTAGTACTTTTCTTTCCCAGGGGCAAGATTCATTCACCATTTTTTACATACGATCCATGCTATGCTCTCTTTTAGTGACATACTCTGTTCTTTGCGGTTTCATTGTTTCCTGTTTCATAAAATTTCTAAAGGTAATTCTTAATTTTTTTTTCCTTTAGGCATAAGAAAACATAATAGTAGCTTTTATTACATAACTGAGAAGGCATATAAGCCTGTCACCAAGAATAAAATTTTGCAGATTGTCCTCTGAGTTCTCCAATTAAACTGGGATCATTCCAGAAACCCAGAAACCACTCTGCTTATGAGCCATCTGCACGAGTACATTGCTCGTGGTGTAGAATGCATCTCTATCTGGCTGCTGCCTTTCTGCCAGTAGCCCACAAGATGGAGCATAACCCAAAGTACCTCACTGTGTCACAAACCAGCCCCAGGCTTGTGGCACAAGGCTGATGTGCTATTATTAGATCCTCCTATTGACATGGAAATTTGACTGCAGCATGAAATGCATATGTAGAATGTTACACTAAATGTAAGCAAGCAATTATCTTTCAGAATTATTAAAGAGTTGTTAAAACTGCTTCTTTCCTACGTATTTTTACAGGCATCTTAACCTCTTCAGTATCTCTAGGTGTGCTGCACAATACAGACGAGTAGATCGAAATAACAGAGTGTCCTGCTCTGAAACAATGGGCCAATCTGCTGCAGTACATAGGGACAGCTAACTATGAAATGGAAGAAAAAACATGAAAAGCAAATTGGATAACTTTTCCCAAAAAGCCATATAATTCATTCATTAATTTGAAAAGGGCATGTGCCCAATCTACACCAGCAATCACCGATGTAATTTTCCAGATCACAGCTGATCTTACAGTGGAGTGCTGTTGAACACTGCACCTGGTCACATCAGTTTTCCTTTATCTCATATTTCTTGAAAAGCAAAAGTAAGTTTGTGTATCATCACCCTTGCTAGAAAACACATCTTTGACAGCCTTGTGAATTAGGCAGATATCCACTGAAAATAACTTTAAACCAACCCAAACTACAATACATACAACAGTCTAAATAACCTTGGCTTCCGCATCTGACTTTCACATTTCTATATGGCACTAGAAAAAATTGTAAATGCTACAAATCTAAACTGGGATGAAAGTAACTGCTTGGGTTTTGTTTTGGTTTTTTTTTTTGTTTGTTTTCCAAGTGACAGATGTGTAAATGAACTTAATTGCTAAAACAAGCCCAAGTAAGACACATTACACTATGGAAAGAATCCACTCAAAGAAATAAAACCACCAATGTTTCTCTCCACCTTTAATGAGATGGGGAAAAAGCAGACTTCTAAAACGCAAGTGCATTTTAAAGGATGGGAAATTTTACATCTTCTTATTGAATTACAGTTCTTTTCACTTTTAGTGATACATTCTTTCATGAAAGGAGACCTTTGAGAGATAAGCAGACAGCTTATCCAGATTTGCTGCCTTGTCTACCTTTCTCTAACATTCATTGAAATTCTGTGGCTGTCAGAAGATGCACTTCTTCTCAGCCACTCCAGGAGGAACGTGCATCACTACAGGATTGATTTTTTCCTTTTACATCTGTGACCATCTCAGCGATCAAGTCTTTTTTCCACATTGGACTGTCTTTCTGCCTTAACCTCTTTCTTCTGCTTGTCGAAAGACAGACATTAAACAGAGTAGAACATTAATTACATACAGAAATGAGTCAAGATCATTATCCTGATTACTTTACACTTTAAAACATGCTTCAATAAGTGAAGCAGGAATATTCTGAAACCATGCTGCAAATCCTCCATTACAGAAGCACCTGCATCTAGGCTGCAGTTTCTTTAGTCCAGTTCTGTATTTATTTCCCTCAAATTTCTCAGTAGATCATTTCATATCTTCAAATCTTTATTTGCATCTCTTAATCTTCCTGCATGTGAATATACCTGTTTAGCAGGCCAAAACTGATACAAGACAAGCAAATCAAAAATGAATACTATCTTAAGAGATATTCCCACTTCTCCTGATTTTGTTCTTTAGAGGAAAATTCGGAGCATATGGGTCAGTCATTCAAGTGAGTCCCAATACCTTTGTAGCTCTCCCGCCTCCAAGCCTTCTGGGGAGTGACGCGCTCTGCTAATGAGATGAGGTACGGTGGCACAGAGGACCAAGGGCCAGCAGAAATTCACCAACCTTCCCCAAATGGGGGACTACCCGACACAAGGCAGGGCTGTGCACAGCCACACGCGCTGGCCTGGAAGAAGCTAACATGGGTCTAACATGATCTGAGCACTTCTCACCAGACATTTCTCCCCCAGGATGTTCAGGGGATGACAAACCCTGGTGATGGAGACCTTGTGGGCAGCACCTGGGCAATGAGGAGCGTGATGGGCGCCCAGCAGCAACGGGATCTCCCAGCATCTGTCCCCTACTCCTTGGGCCTTTCTCCCTTGATCTGTCTCTTCCAGCATTAGAAAAACTAGTCCCAGTTTTCAAACTCTGTTCTGAAAGCCACTGTAAAAACTCTGTTTCCTCCACCAGGGAGAATTCCACAACTCCAGGTAATCACTTGTGCCTACAAAGCCACAGGGCTGCATGGCCGTGCATCCCCTGCAGAGGCTCTGGGATCTGTGTCTTCATCTTGGGACAGATGTGAAATAAAAGGAACAGCTTCCAGAGATTTGTACCAACAGACATCAGCTCAAAACAAATTAGAATTCAAGCTGTGCAAAAGTTTACCAAGACACTTGAAACCTCAGCAAATAAATGCAGCAACATACTATATTTAGAATATTCAGAACAAATTGCATGAGGGATGGTTCTAGATCAAAGTCTATAGGAACTCTGTTGGACATGAAACCACTTATTAAAAATTTATTTAAATATAATTTCCTACGAACTAAAATCAGCTACTTGGACTTATATGTGACCAGAAAACTTAAGGAGAACCAGAAATACCAAAGTTACAGGTGTGGGGTTTTTTCCCACAACATTATAATTTTCATTCTTCTAGGTTTTATCTAAATTAGAAAAAGAATAGAAATAATACTCAATAATAAGGTAATGCTTACTTTGGTTGGTTTATTGAAAAGGCAGGCTCCACCTCCATTGTTTAAAAATTCATGATACTCTTCAATATCACACTTGGAGAACTTGCTTGGAAGATAATATCTGCACAGAAAAGAGGTAGCAGGATTACTTTCTGTAGTGCTTTTTATACTGTATTTACTTGTTTTTTAAATAAGAGGTGAAATATAATGTTATACTTTAGAAAAAGTACAAAAACACACTGTTTGGAATCAGAGTGACTATCTGCTTGTAACTCCAACTTGTAAATAATTTTAGTAAATGACAAAGAATTTCAACAATTACGCAGAGCTCATGCAACGCGAGAGGTCTAAAACATTTCACTAAGTTATTTCATGCAAAATACCATGAATCTTATTACACAGTGTGTAGTTCTCACAAACATTACCTGTTCCGCTAACAGGCCTGATCTCAGAAATACTTTTATTTCTTCCTGAACATACAACAGGAGACGAAGATTTCTCATAGTTCATTTCCCTCTTACATGAAATCGCTCTCCTGGCCCACAGAATTTTTAATATAATAGAATTATGCCATTTTAAAACATGCTTCTAACAAACATCAGTTAACATTTCGGCTTCCCTCTCTCATGTGTCCCCCTGAATGAATTTCATTCGAGTACAGAGTGCCCACCTGAGGCACAGCACACCACCCAAAAACAATGTGATGCAGAGAAACCTTCCATGGATCCTTTCCACAGGGAAATAATTTTTCCCAAAGTAACTTAAGTGATCTTTATATTTAGGTCCTTAGCCATTAAAGTACTTATGCTTCAAGTCTCAAGGGTTTTCCTGTATTAGCTCATCACTGGATTAAAAAAATACTAGCAGAGAATGTGGGATTCACCAATCTTCATCAATAAGCTAGGTAAATACAAGCTTTTTTTGTATATCTAATTATTTGAAAGGTTTAGACTTCAGATAAAGAATTTAAAGAACGTTAGAGAAGGAATCACTTTTTCAAGAATCAAGAACGCTTCTCAGATGGGCTTTTTAACATACTAAAAATCAGAAAAATCATACCTATTATGTTTTTAGGTAGACAAAGAGAAAAAGGCACACATTCACACTTCCAAAGAGCTTTGAATGAAATATCTTTTTTTGTTCAAAATTGTTTTGAACACAAAGTTATTGTGAAAATTTGCAGGTCAGTTTGAAATTAATTTAAACATGTAGAGCACTCTCTATATCTAAAACTAGACTACAGTTTAATTCATACACATGACAGAAGACAAGCCTGTAATATGAAGAATTAAGGTCTAAATGCACTTGTTAAAAAGCTTCAAATTTCATCTAGCAGCAAAAATGTGTTGATTCAATAGTCCTTAGACAAAAATCCCTCTAGTGACATTACATGTGGATATAGGCATACTCAACCTCCAATGGGAGCAGTTTTTCTAACTTTATCATACAAACTAGGGCATAAAAAACGATAGATATAGGTGAAAGATTCCAACAGAAACACTGAAAATGAGACATACTTA
This sequence comes from Caloenas nicobarica, assembly GCF_036013445.1. Classification (NCBI taxonomy): domain Eukaryota; kingdom Metazoa; phylum Chordata; class Aves; order Columbiformes; family Columbidae; genus Caloenas; species Caloenas nicobarica. The sequence goes on along the minus strand of NC_088246.1, from coordinate 23,692,531 downwards.
AGAAATTTGATAATAGGATTTCAAGAATTAAGATGTGTCATTGTCTGTTCCCACAACTCAACAGCACACTTGCAAGAGAAATGAGACTAAACATGCTTCTGGTTCCTTGCAGCAACCTGGCTTAGCTGCTGAGCCCTGTGCTTTGTGAGTGAAACCAGCGGTCACCAAAAATCCCCACACATCCTCTCATTAACTCACTTATTCTCACATTTCTCTGAAAGTGTCTTTTCTGCATGTGTTGTACAGCTAACACCTTACTTTCTGAAAAATCATTCACAGAAAATATTCTGCTAACCACAAAAGGCAAACGTTTTCACATTTTTCCTTTATGTCATTGTATGAAGGACAGGATTTTCCTCTAGTGAAATGCCTTACCCTGTGTCTCCCATTATGCATCCAGACCACATGTCCTCACACTTACACTCACCTGACAACAAGAAAAAAAATTATATCCCAATTTGTGCAAATTCAAATAATACATTTCTTATTACAAAAAGTACACCGTAGTCAATTCCATTTCATATTTAAATACAAGTTGAAAATAATAATTTGCTGGTTTATTGCACACCTTAGTTTAAGTGTATCAGTGCCTGCTGAAACCTTTATTTCAAAAACTATGATTTTATGCAATCCTGAACTTTGAAGATATGTCTTTTTTTTCTTTCCTTCTCTTAAAGTGAAGTTACGGGTAACTGCAGCATCAGCCTCCAGCACTTGCCAGTCATGAGTCAGCTCTCCTGCCTTCTCCCATGTCATGATATTTGATTCCCAGATTTTCAGAGGAAAAAAAAAAAAAAGAATAATTTTAACCCTTCTTCTAGTTTTTTATTCTCTTCTACTGCTATGCTAATGTGACTAGAGAAATCTTCCCTTGGAAAAAAAAAAAGCATACAAAAATGCATGATATGGTCTGTAAGCACAAGGCAGTACAGCAGGATCCAGCTGTACCAATCGCTCGGCTCTCCCGCTGCCCTGCCAGGCTGCTGGGCATCGCTTTGCTCTGCTCTCAGCCCTCCACTTTCTAAACTGTGACTAGTGTCCACTTCTGTACATATACTTTTATCTTTCTCTTTCTGCGGTTTGTCTTACTGTAATATATGAATATCAGCTGATTGCTTCCATTTTAAAGTACAATTAAAAAGGAAACGAGGCTCTGTCCAACAGTTGCATTCTGCCCCCTCCCCACCAAAACCATGTCCTGCCTCTCTGCTCAGCTGTAAGAAAGGGAACCACCACCATTACCATTTTCATTTTTACCCTGCCCCTATATCAAGTTAATAATATGCAGCTGGAAAATGAATACTGAACATGTTGGTAGCACCCACCCTACATTTTTCAAAATAAAATCACATAAACTGCAAAAACCTTTAAGGGCAGATGTATCTCTGCAGTTTATACTGTTTTTACAATGCCTGAAAACAATGTTTACCTAAGCAGCGTTCGATTACTCAATATAGTAACATTTTTTTTTTTAAAACATAAGCCACACAAATATGCATGACCCAATAACTAAGCACTTCAATACTTAATTGTTTCAAAACTATATTATTATTTTAATCACCTATTGTTCTCCATGTGCTGGGATTTCATATAATATGGAAGTGGAAAATTAAAATATTCCAACATTGTTAGAAACATGGGCAAAAAATACCTATCAGAGAGACAATGATAAGATCCTCCACTTTTTCAGATTTTCTCTTGAGACAGAATGAAAAAGCAAACAACCTTACCACTTAGAAGCTTTCTTCTGTCTGAGAAAATGCCAATGTTTTGGGCCAAGGTCTGTGCCAGGGTAACTGCCATTAGGTCTGGCTTTCCAAACTGAAAGAAACAAGCAAGGTAGGAAGAGTAATCAGTTGTGCACAGGTACCTCAGATACAAGAGAAGCTTTTCTCATTTCAAGGCAATGAAAGGCAAAATCAGATGCACAACATTAGATTCTTAGTTCAGAGCAGCTAGATAATGGACAAGTGAGGAAAACTAAACACTGGCTTATGGATAAGTTAAGTAAGAGAAAGCCTGTTTCTTTCTTGCCATTGTTGCTGCAAGTATGAATGACAGGGTATTGCAGAATCTGCCGAAAAGCGTATTTGAATCCATATCTGACTTTATTCACTCACCACTCTCCATTGAGACATCCCTTCTGTAGAGCTGCACTAAAACTCTGGATCAGCAAAGCAGCAGCAAGATATTTGAGGACCATGTCTGTGCTGATAAATTCTGTGCAGATAAATTTCCACCGCTTTTTGCTCATACCCCACCTACCTCATTCACACCTCCGCCTTTAAGCAAGGAGCAGATTCCACCAGTGTGAGCTACACCGCTCCGACTGCTCTGAAATCGACTCCCCCTTTGATAGAAAAAAAAAAAAAAAAAAAAGGAAAAGAAAGTTTACCCTGCTCAGCCCATGAGTTTTGCGCCAGTCCACCCCAATATTCACCCTTCTGATTTCCAAATGAGAAACTGGCATTTGCAAATGCCTCTACACTGCAAACTATGCAAAAACAAAATGGGGAAAACAGATAACCACTCACAAACCTCACAAGACAAACCGTCTCGAGAAAAGTTATACCATCTTCCCTCCTCCTTCTCAGACTACCTAACATGAGAAAGCATAAGAAGATGGGGACTATTTTGCCATTTTTACCAGCCTTTTGTTCATTGACATATTGCTGCAGTAAGTGACCTCTGCTGGCACATGCTCCAGACAGCGCAGGAGACGCCAGCACGTTGGCAGTGCATGGGGGACTAGTAAAAAGACACGTGTCTGCTCGGGCAATGCTGATGTGGCAAAACTCAAATGGAGACGCGTTAGTGGCTCCCTGTTGCAGAGGTAGGTGAAAACTTCCTGGAACTGCAGCCGATCTCGTCCAGGGGACACATGCACTCTGAGGCTAAATCTAATCAACTCTTCGGTGCTGACCACGTCAGCACAAATGACTGCCAGTTACTGGAGACAAAATATAATCTGTTCCACTTCAGAGTACTGACCCATCTGAGCTCCACCAAATTGTTTTTTTCATAGGCAAACTGAAAACCAACAAGGAACAATACAATGGGCTAACTGTGCTGAAGGTGGAAATTCATTTGTAACCAGTGTACCATCACAACAGTCAACCTCACCTCCCAACTTGGCCGTGTCTCGCTCACAGACGCAATTTCAGAAACTGATATTTCTAAGCAGTCTATGAATGCAAGACCTCCAATATCAGTGGTAGTGCTACAGACAGCGCTGGAATTTGCATCACCGTGGTACACAGAGTCCCAGTCAGGGTACACAGGGTCCTCTTTGTCCTAGCCAATCCACAAACTTTCAGAAGAACAAGACTTCCCTCAAAGACCTTATAATATCACCAGAGAGGATACATGAAGGATGTGAGAAAACCTGATTCCCATTTTACAGATGAAGAACTGAGACACAGAGAAACGAAAATCTGCAAAGACCACTTGCAGATCTTACTAGCTCTCTGCAAGGCAGAAATCAATGACAAGAATTAAGCATGTGCAAAAATTCTGAGAGGGTGGCTGTTGGTGTTGGGTATCCTGGCACCCTACCAAAGTCATGTGAAAGTGAGGTGTTTCGGTTAGGTTTATTCATACAGGCTCCTACAACAGTTAGCAGAGAGGGATAAGGACTCCAACAGAGCAATTCATCTGGCCATATGGATCAAAAATCTCAGCCATTAATCTCTCCTCTATTTTTGTAGATATATTTTGTTATATCAATCGTATTTTCAAAACAATTAAGAGGTTTAGAGAAAATAACATTCCTCCCAGCTTATTCTTCTTATAGCACATATCTCTCTGGAGAACAAACTGTTTCAAGGAACTGAAACACTTCAGTAACGCTGCAGCATGCAGGTCATTGAATGAAGTAAAGCAGGCCATAGTGCTTTTTAAGCAGGAAACTGCATTGGTTTCAAAACCAATGTTCTGCTTTTAAATAATACAGCAGGGCTGTCCATGCTCTACTGCCGAAGAAGCCAACCTCTGAGGTGGAACCATGCATCACCTTCCAAGCAGCTATGCTTGCAGAGTAGGTAATTGTATAGAATGACTAAGGATTATAGCACATGCAGCTCAGGCTTAGTATGTTAAAACTGAGAGTCAAACCTCTAGTTGCACTGGCAGTCAGTTTGTGCATTAACTTTTTCCCACCTCCCCATCAGAAACATTATTTTCTGAATTATTGTGGATTACACACACAACAGAAAGGAGATGCATCAGCCACTTGTGATAAGCAACCCCCAAGGAAAGAAAAAACCCAGTAATAAAACATCACACGAGGTTACGTACGAAAAAAGGTGAACTGCGTCACTTTTCTCTCTGATAAAATCCCTCCTATATTTCATAAACTCACGTAGGGTCACCAAGGGGTTTTCAGATATGGTGAACTTGTTATCAGTAGCCCAGGTTTCCATGGCAACCAATACTATCCTGGTGTTAAGTTGTTCTTTATATATCTAGTACATTAACAGAATGAACAAATATATTATGTCAAATAGAATAAAGGTGAGCTTTACCCCTTTTTTGTAATAGCTTGCATTTTTACATAACTAAATAGCTTGTTGCAGCACACTTTAGGTTCTCCCAGGTGATTTTATCTCCCTTAAAACCAACAAACAAACATGAAACCAAGTAAATTTTAGGCCTAATTCTTCAATTGGCACTTTGAGCCTGCAAAAAGATTCTTTGCAGGTCCTAGATAGGCAGAGGTACATAGAAGGGAGATGAGATTTTTGAAAAGTTACTACAGAACTATTCCAAATAGTTCAAAGATTTGGAATTAATGGGTCTTTTATAAAGTCCAGCTCACCCCAGTGACATACGAGGGGTCTCTTACACCAAACAGTGACCTATAAAACCAGTTTTCACTTAAATACACATCTACGGGAGTATTTAACCTCACGTTGGCTGAATCATGAAAAAGGGCCATCCTTTCAACACTGGGGGTTAATACTCTGCATCAAATACTTTCAAGAATGGGAACCACATTTTTCTTTTTCTAGTAATGCTCTTCTGAGGTCAGGTGCAAGAGTCAGCAGCTCATCTGATTTTAGCACCACAAATATAATCCACATGATTCACCTGTATGTCCTTATTCTAACTCATTTACTCAAATGCGCTTTTTCTAGAGTAATTTTAGTGCATTCTAATTTCAGATTGTCTTTTGTGTTCCAGACTGTCAACACAGGGATCCTGTGTTAAAAATTGTCATATCTAATAAGCTCTTTAAAACTCAGGCTCAAGGGATTGATAAAGCAGGATACTTAAATATTCAAAGCCACAAAAGATCTCTAATGCTTTATGTGAGACAAAGGCTTTATAGGTGGCTGACTGTGGTTCTAGATGAAAATTTGTGATTTTCAGACATGTTATTATAAGGTATACCATGAACTGACAACTGCATCTATCGGTAGGAGAATCATGTGACTCATCTCACACACAAAAGAACATTTAGTTGAGTGATACTTACTAAATCTGCCATGTTCACAACGGATTTAGCATAGCTGTTTGTATGGCCGACTGACAAGCGGTGCTTTTTACACTGCAAAACAAACACAGACAAGTTACATAGACAGACTTCAGAAAAATAAGCTCTATTTCCAAAAATCATGAAGTAAAAAGTAATTACATAACAGCAAAATGCCTGTGCAAGGTTTGGTCTCCTATTCTGAAATGTAATGCTAATAAGTGACAGTAGGAAATTGCTCAGAAAAGCACATTACTTATATACTTTACAACAGCTGTGGTGAGGATTTATTCATTTATCTTCAGAAAGTACTTTAAGATCTTAACTGAAAAATGCTATAGGAACAGGAACATATTGTTACTCTCTTCATTATCTTTATTATTGGCAATTTTAAAGTTAATTCCAAATGCCGATATAGAAGTTAGCAACACAATTTCCATAGTCGAGACTTTTTTAGAGGTGTTACCCCAAGAGTGCCTGCATCCGTGTTTTTTAATCTATCAGACTTCTTTTTTTTTTTTTAGTTCTCTCTCTTAAGCTGTCTTCTGGATTTCTTCATGTACAATTTCACACTCCATAATGCCACAGTAACTGGTTCAAATCACTTTAGCAATCAGACCGCAATGGCACCTTTACTGAAATCTATAATACAGTGCTATAAAGATAACACTGAAGATAGCTACTCTAGGTACTCCTGTCTGGAAAAACACATATAAATGAGCACTGTGGGTATGAAAGTCACAAGTATCTTAGAGGAACTTAAGACAAAAGGGACAAGATTTTCAGAAATGTTTATCCATCTTGTGCCCCATGATGCTTGATTTGGGAATGAAAGTTTCCATATTTTCCGGAAATTAGGATCTTTTAGAAGGCAAGAAGCGCCCAGCAGCTAGGAGGTAGGAAAGGCATGCTTTCAAACAGGAATGGGAGGAAACCCACCAAATTTGAAGAAGTTATATTTACAGAAAAAAACCCAAAACAAAACACCACAAACACAGAAGGACAGGACTGTGAAGGTAAAAATGATAGAAAGAATGAAATGAAAAAGCTACAAAATAAATGGAAAATGAAGCACAGGAATTAAGGGAAATAAGCATACTACTCAAGTCTCTATTTGCAAACAAAACCTCAAAATTTAGGCCTCCAGCTTCTCTAAGCATCCTACGGAAATGTTTTCAGTATGCTAATTTATAAGCCTATTTCCACATTTGGGTTTTAAAAGCTTCATTCCCTGAATGGAAGCAACGCTTGGACGAGCAGCCAAGGGAGAGACAGGAGGGCACCGCACCCTGGCAGCGGCGGGCGGCCCAGGGGCTGGCGGGATGCGGGTCTGCGGACCCCAGGAAGAAGCGGGAGGTTCATCGCTCCCTTGGGGAGTGCCTGTGAACAGTGAAAACAGCTCTGACTCTGCAGGGCGTCACTCCACGCTGAGTGTACCTGGAGTGTCGAATCTACTGTGCCCATCCAGAGCCATCTAAATACAGAGGCGTGCTAGCCCAGGGCGAGGGGAAAGGGAGGAGTCCAGAGCACACAATACTTCCTTCTCCTGGGGGTAAATTATTTGGCTTCTTTGATCACAAATGTTCACTGGCATTTGCTTCTGAGAATAAACTCTGAAATGGACTGACTCTCACAGTAGCTGTGAATAAATAAATTTAGGAAACATTGTCCCTGGAGGAAGTCAGTCCAGACAGATAAGGTCCCAAAGGGAAATTGTGGCTTCAGGTCTTCACGATCAAACACAATGACACCAGTGTAGGGAATTCTGCATCCAGTATTGTCCATTTTAATCCAAGAATTTATTGCTATGCTCACCAAACTGAACTGATGGAGTATGTTGTACAAAGACAGTGGAACATTCCTTTTACACTCTGATGTGTATTTTTGCCAGTTTGCGTGATGCTTGAGAGAAGCTATACATTACAGAAAGGGTAGATAAAATGTATAGATATATTTTGATTTTAAAGCCATAAAGGACCATAAAATCAACTAATGTCACCAATCAGAGGGGCACCACCAGTCTCTGAACTTCATCCAGTTACTTCAAGACTGAATTTTATTGTTTGCGTTTGACACCACCACACCTTCCAGAAATACACTGTCTGGATTTGAAGATGGCAAGTGGTGAAGAATTCACCATTTCCTTTGATATTCCTTTCATTAATTATTAATCATCTTCATTGACATAAATCTGTGCCTTTACCCATTTGAATGAGCCTGTTTTTTCTTTAATACACTAATCTTTATTATGTCTCTTTCCACCACATTAAAAAGCTTATTTATGTTCTCCCAGAGAAAGTATACAAGCTTAACAAAATAATTTTCTCTATATTGATGTCGACATATCAAAAAACCTAGACACTATTAACGTCCCCATTGTCAACAGCTGCTGCACAATTGCAATAACTACGTTATTGATTGCTGAGTGGCTATAACTAAGATAAGTGCTCAAGAAAGCTAGAAAGAAAATCATCAGCTTAAGTCATACTGACATTAGTTACTTTATGACATAAAGCTTTAATTTATGACCCTTCTTTCTGATACTTAGGCCTGGTTGCATTCTTGGTGAAATTACCTTGCCAGAATTCAGAAGCCACTTCACCAATGGTTAATGAGACCATCTCTTCAGGGCATACTGAATTTATTCTGGCTATATATTGTACTTTGTTGTTATCCTTTATGGATCAATTAAGACAATTTGATGTTAATAACTGCAAGATGTTGAAATGTGTCAGTCTTACCATTAGATGATCATTTACAATCATTAACTCAATGTATTTTGTTTCTTCTTCAACTTTACGTGGAATCTGACGAACCTACGGAGAGAGTACAACTGTAAGAGATCTAAGAGGGTACAGAGAAGGTAGCTGGTAACTAGAAATGGCTTCAGAAACCAAACTTCTCATGCATACATTTTTTTCTATTGTCTTAATTCTGCTCTTAGATATCAGTGAAACTTCTGGTGCCTAGTTGTATCATTTTAAAAAATTCACCTCCACCAGGACATTTATATGACCTTGAACAATGAAATCAAGTCTTTTAACCTAATTCAAAGTTTACGTTTCTTTAAAGAAAGAAAATCCTCAGTGGGGTATACATCTCTAAAAATGGTTTGCATCAGCTATAAATGTTTTTTTTCCACAGAGAAAGGGATCCCTCCTGCATTATTTATGAAAAATCTCTAACAGTTCTACTATTTATTTGCACACTGGTCAATTCACACAGTGAATGCAGTACTCACCTCTGCTTACTTTGCATTTAGAAACATTTATGACTGTGCTTCTTCATGCTGTCCTTGTTTCCTGGGTTCTCCAGCTGAGCCATTTCATCATTATGATTTAAAAATGCAGAGTAATAGCTAGTTTATAGAAAGGTAGTAAACCAGCTGACATAAAGTAAGACCCTCAAAAATGACTTCTGGAATTTCTCCAATGTATTTCTCACTTCTCTTTTGCCTCTGAGAGGCTTGCATTAGTTAGAGATGTTAAAGTCATCTTCCTCTCCCACTGCTCTCAGTGTCTCATTTTCGCCTGCACTGTTCAGCTCCCCTGATCTGGCTCTGTTTTGACCTGTACCATTATTCGAGCTCCATTCCTAAAATGCAAATAATTGCTGCTATCTTTCCAGGGTACAGACAAATGTCTGCACTTATCAGCTCCCCCACTTTAATAAACAGGTAATGAACCTCAGTTTAATCTATTAAATCTAGGTCAAGTGAGATAAAGTAGCGCCACTGCAACATAAAAAATATTTGTAAATGTTTCATCAATTGGGAGTTTCTGATCAAACTCTATAATCAACATTAGAGAAAATATTTTGGCTACTTTTTTATTTGTAATTCAGCAGTGTTTAACAATTTTCTAACTCTTCAAGTAGTCAATGTCCAAGAGAACTGAACGACGTTTTGTCAATGTTTTTATAATAGCTGTATTGATACAGAGACCTCATCCCAAACCAGCAGTGACAGCAGCAAGAACCCATCTGGACAAATTAAATTAATTCAGCAGACACAAAACAAACTTGAGGGCATATTACTTATAGACAGGCACACCGGCACATACCTGCCTTTTACTTCTTTTGTGTCTTGGCTTTACAACAAACTTCTGTGATGTAGTGTTCATTTGCCAGAACTCTAAGCAGAAAACACACGCAAATACATTGAATGTTTACAAGAATATATCACAACAATTAGCAACCCTGATCTTGCATGACAGTAGTATGGCATTCTCCCGCACGTCAGAAGTGGTAACAACTCCTTTTTTCAACTTTCCAGCTAGAAAGGAGGCAACGTTACAGATGCTTCTCAGTAATAGGGTTCTTATTAAAAACTCTACTAGCGATAATCTGGGTCTGCTGAAACAGATGATCTGTGGGTGTCAAGCTTCAGAAATCACAGCAGATGTTCTATGCCAAAACTTCACCAACACTGGGCACGTAATATTATTAGCACAGTGCTTCCATGGAGTGAATCGCATTTTCGGGAATTCAGCAGACATTCACAGAGCTCTCGCAATAGCTACCTAAATCAATAAGAAGAGCATGGAAGGCAGAATTAATGCTTTAAGAAGATTATATTCACAAAGTAAAATATGTTAGAGTTGGGAGAAACCTTATGAGATTTTGGCAATGCTCACTATCAATACAATATTCCTGCCTGCTAATCCCACTGTATCTTTAATTTCTTAAACCTCTAATCATAAGCACCAAATAGTTTATTCTTTTGCCAAATCCCTTTCACCAAATCTATTACTAGCTGCTCATGGAAAGGGACGCATTATATACTAAGCAGAAGACAATACTTGCTCTCACCCTTTTAAATGTCCAAGAAGTATTTTTCCATCTTTAAGATTCATAGCCCTTGCCTCACTTTTCTCTATACAATAGAAATTCCTTTCCTTATATTGTATAAACATTTAGTATTTGCATAACCCCAGGAAGACCTTAATTTGAGACATGTAAATTAAATGTTTGCAGTTGCTTATTTTGCAATATGTCTTTTTCCTTTATCCCCTCCTTTGTACTTTCTCTAGCTTTGGACATTCTTCCAGTCTCCAGGGACTGAAAACTGCTTTCAGTATTCCACAATGATTTTACCAGTCTGGCACAGAAGCAGACAGTACTATAGGAGCTGTGTAAATTAAGGGACTTCCACTTCACATACCTTCGTACACAACATTTGGTTGTGTTACAAAATCCTGAACAGTTCAGTTTCGCTGGTGACACAGGAAAGTTCCTCACAGCTCCACCTCCCCACCCTGTACATTAACTGTGCAGTTTCTGCATGAGGTTCAAATAATAGGATTAAAACCAACGCTGACTGGAATTTGACAGGGCTGCCATGTCAGCAAAACCTCAAGCCATGAGGTTGAATCGTCTTGAATTTTTTTTCACAAATTTGTTTTTTACTGTGCTTTACATATGTTGATTAATTTAGTCTGTGTTCTAGTGCCACACAACTGGCTCCCGACCTCTCATTTTAGGTTTTATATAATGATTAAAGAAACTGGTAAAAATACAACTTTTCAATCAATAAAATAATAATTTACAATATGTATACAGGGTCTCAGATAACTTTACCAGCAAATGCAATCATTTTACCCACTGTCGGAAGTCAGTCATCTCTAGAGGGGAACGATGCAGCCATTAACGTTAACACATTAACGCACATTAACACTGCGCTATAATTCACAAGCCAGAGGAATTAATGCAGGGTGCATTTCCAGCTAGGGACCCTCAGGCAAAAGCACAAAACCAGCAAAATTACAGGAAATGCAGACTCCTGAGAAAACCCAGCAGAAATTTTGATGGGAACATATTACCTTGAAAAAGTGTCATGAGGATTCATAGAAGCATAGAATCAGAGAATCATTTAGGTTGGAAAAGACCTTTTAAGATCATCAGTCCAACCAAAACCTAACACTGCCAGGTCCCACTAAACCATGTCCCTAAGTGCCACATCTACACGTCTTTCAAGTGACTTCCAAAGAAAAGGACAACTGTCACGCATTATTGAAAAGCAACAGCTTCAATAACAGTGTTGCCTAAAATCATGCCAGGGCACTATATGTCTTAATACAGACTGTGAGAAAAAATATAGTCAAATGCTCTGAGTATGCCAAGTCATCCACCCAAGCTTTCCTTATTTGAAGACCTCATTATCTCCTCAAACCATCAAAAAGTACAGTACAATTGACTCTTTTATGCAGTAACTTTCTTTTTTTTCCCCTTTTTTTTCTTTCCCCCCCCCCCCCCCCCAAGGAGAAAAAGTATGTCAGAGTATGTTGCTACTTTATTGTGGTATCGTAGTGTGTGCTTTTACTACCACTGATATTTAATAATACCTATTACTTGATTTTTTTTTCCCTTCTAACATCAATATATAAGCTGATGATACATCTAATCCATTCCCAACGCAACTCTGAGTGGAAATCTTATCTTTCAAAGAGCCTGTGTGTAAGCTAAGAAGAAAATCTTGATACCAAGGAGGATCTCCTTAGGCTAGGCAAATGAATAAATTACGACAGTAATAAAGAATATAAGAAATACTCATGACATAACTTAGCACAGGGCTTGCTACTAATAATAATGATTCTGCTGTAGCACTTAAAAAAAATAAATCACAAGAATACTATTAGCAATTAATTGCAAATACAGTTTAAAGAAAACAGAATAAATAACAGTGAAGCCAACAGCGAGCCCTCTCCAGGCTGGCAGGGAAAAGTCAGTGCCAAGCAGAGACACTGGTGGGGCAGCAGGTCAGAGGAGCGCAGGAAAAGGTGGGGCAGGGCAATAGAGCTCCCGTGGGCGCAGGGAAAAGTGGGGGGAAGCAGAAGGTGGTGCGGCTGCTCTCATCCTCTGGAGCTGCAGCTGTGCATGGAGGATGACTCAAAGACAGAGATAAATCGAATAATCACCGACAAAAGAAAAATCGTGGGATTCCTAATGAGGACACCTGCCGAAACTTTCACTACAAACCTCAGAAACATCTTTCCAAACAGTTTTACAAAAACGATTATGGGCATGTAGGAGAGCAGACTGTGAGTTTATTTCTCCATATATGGGATCCTAAACATAGAGCAACAGAATATCAGCACCTTATACCTCTTATCCACATTACAACTATAATTAAGACCACTAGCACTCTACAGTTAAATCTCCTTTTAAACCTCTTCTACAATCTTGTGATTCTAATTCAATCTAACGGCAACATCTTCCATTATGTCACATGCCAGGCTTTGTACAGCAAAGCCAGCAACTGTTTACTTGTTACCTACAGTAAAATCAAAACTGTACAAGCATATCTGGATTAGTCTAGAAGTGGTTTCTACCTAAATGACAGTGTCTATGAAGGGCAATTTTATTTATCTAGGATATATTTTGTAGAATAGGAAAACACATCTGTAAAACTGGCAAATCCTTGACAGAATGGAGATATGCCATAAATACTGTAATTTTTACTTCAGTTAACAAGCCAACTTCTCGGATGAAAACTCATTTTTTTTAAAAAACTTCTTCTCCCTCCACACAATATAAACTGTGGGGATTCATCATTACAAGCACTTGAAACCTTTTCTGTCTCCAAATTCATTTGTACTGAAATACACAATTCACACTACAGCCAGTACTGTGAAACATGCTGAATGGACGAAGATGAAGAGTCCTGAACAGCAACAACATTTGGCAAGTTCCCGTCTCCCAGGCTCACACCATGGTACTCATTCTGTATCTCAGAGCAGGAAAAATCCATGAAGAGTCATCAACCACTGGCAATGTGGAGTTTATTTTCATAATCTATAGGCTACCTTAGTCCTTTCCTTTCTATAACTCCTAGCATATAATGCAGTCCATAGACTGCACGACTTGTTAAAAGAAACATACGTCACAACATGAAGGTCTAGGAGAGGTTTGATTCATTGGATTCAGGGTTCTTTCAGTGCTTCAGGTTCTTTTCCAGTGCTTTTCATTGTTTCAGACTTTTTTCAGTGTTTTTTAATTTAATCGGGAAAAAGAAGAGATATACAAATAAGCATTATATTAACAGAAGATTATCTGCCGAACACGATTAACAAATTTGGCCTTAGACTAAAACAAGTCAATAAGTCATGAATATTAAAAAAATCATACCAGATGGCAGGTCATCCGAAGGGAACGCAAACAACTTGGACTTGTAAACAGAGTGGAAATGGAAGTCATCCTGAAATAGTAAATAATTGCATGTATTAAACCTGGATAAACTAATCAGTCTCATAAGCATTAAATACATAGTTCCAAAGGTCCTTGTTACCCAACACCTACACTGGTGAACATGCAAGTTGCAAGGCACCGTTACTCTATACTCTTCTCCTTTTCCAAACTGTGATGTGATCCTAATGCCACAGTTAATCACCTTTTATTTGAAACATCTGAGTACATAAAATGGAGTGGCTGAGCATGGTTAGAGCTAGTCCCTGGGCAGCTAGAGCTGCCCAGGGAACATCAAGGAGAGTCACAGGAGCTGCTGAACTGGAGTCAAGACTGAACCAGGGAGGTAACAAATCCAGAGCAGGAGGTGCCAGAGAAGGGGACAGGGCACTCAGGCTTCTCCTGCTGCCTCCAAGGGACCCTCCTCACCCACTGGTGCTGCATTGCTCTACATCCAAGTGTTAGAGAGTACACAGATATACACATAACACCACCTCATTTTTGGAGGTCTACTTTTGTCTGTGAATATGGCGACTCACATACAAGGTAAATGAGTTGGGAATGAGGGGATGACCCTTAGGTCCCAGGGCCTTATGCCTACCCTATACAAATGAATGTCTGTATTCAAAAAACAATACAGCAGGACTACTGTAAGTTCTACTCACATCTGAAGTGTAGTTTTCATCTGGCTCAATAAGGTAAGTATGATTTCCATCATAGAACATCCCACTGTCAAGAGCAAGAAATGTAAATACTGATTTAATAAACAAATATTAGTGCAACATGGAAGTAACTTTAAGAAGTTCATATATTTTTAAAATTTAAATATTTAGAAAAGGAAGCAGTTAAAAATGGTTTCAGAAACTGAACATAATTCTGAGTCCACCTTTTCGGTTTTTTGTTTCAGAAAGAAAGATATTCTCTCCCTGGTGATATAGGTTCTTCTTTCTTCCCCAAAGCTTCTCTACAACACATATTAATATAAACACCATAAAAATTGGCTCATTTAGCCAACTGAAAATCCAGGTCAGAGCCCCCACTGTCATGCAAGAGAGATCTACCTGCAACAGAGAAATTGAATTTATCTTTAGGTTTTAATGGTTTTGATTAACTTTTTCCTCAGTAATTTCATACAATACCAAGTACAAAGGGCATAATGGGCTCTTTTGGGCATAGAGAGCTCTTTTGGACATTTCAGCAATAATAATTATAACAGACCTTTTTCCTTTTTAAATTGAGTTAAAGTTTATATTTCTAGGAAACATTAATGGCTATATGGATTATCATATCATTATGGACATTATATGATATTCATGATCAGGAGATAGGAAACGCCATCAGACAGGCTTCCAATGGGAACTGGTGAAAAGAGATAAAGGACCAAGCCTTCTGCCATACCCATGGTTCTGGCAAAGTAGTCATGGTTTCTTTCTTAATGGCATAAAATCTTCCAACCACAGAAATCTGATGGTCATTCATGACAAGCACACTGCTATGTATCTCAGATAATCCGTCACTTTGCTTCCCCACACATATTCACCAATTTTCCATATTAAATTCCAACACACAGTTCCATTCTAAACAAAGAACAAACTGATCTGTTAAGGCTCTCTAAATGGGTAAAGATAATTGGTGACAGTAACACCAGATGCTTTTGCATTACCACTCGAATGTACAGTAAAGGTAAGCTCCATTCCTGCAAGGATGCTTTCTATTAAGAGATGTTTACTTAGGTAAAGATGGTACTAAGGTTTAGTATTTAACATAATGCAGGATGCACAAGTGTGGTTGAATTGCACCTTAAAAGAAAGTGTTGATACAAACATTACTCTGTAAGAGCATAAAACAAAAGGGCATTTCTTATATTGCTGCCATTCTGATCTTCAACCAAATTAGCATTTTTTTTAAATAATTTTGCCTTTACTGCAGTGCCATACACACATGGTTGGGATTAGGCTGTATCAGCATGTCCCTTTCAAAGTGCCACTGCTAAAGGCTTTAAGCTTGGCCATAAATATGAGCTGTAAGTTCAAACTTGGCACATAGTACACAACAGCAGCATAAAAGCAAGATTATTTATTTATTTAGATTGCTCTTTAGCAAAAGTTTAGGCATCAAAAAAACCCCACCAGAATTATAAACAACAAAACCAGATACTTTTCCTTTTTCTTATGCTGCTTTGTTTCTTTAATCAGCAAAATTGATTTTTATTCTGCACAGGACCAGATGTAGTCAGGAAAATACTGTCATTCTTCTCCTGACTATTAAGAAATATAAGCATATATTAAGCTTGTAAACCATTACAGCTATTGATGAACATACTTCTTTTAATATCACTCACAAGGTGTAGCATTCATAGATTGACTGTACAACATACATCGTGTGATCATGAGTATATCTACAATTTAAAGCTGTTTCACCTTTCAAAATACCTGTGCCTATTATTTAGAAAAAAATACTCTCTACATCACTTCAGATAAATATTCCAGCACCTGCTGAAGCTTCTTTGCCTGGGAGTAACATGAAATCTGGGAACATGATGAAGCTTTTCATCAGGCAAGCCTTTTTTCCCTTTAATTGCAATTTTACTTAAGCGCAGTCTACAAGATGAAGCGCTATCAGGAAACAGCTTCTCATGCAACTGTTGCACCCAGCAGCACTGACCTCGAATGAAGTGACTCAACAGTGACAACAATAATACTGAGGGCTGACCTACAGATCTGACTTGCCCACCCAAAGTGTTCAGGGCTCTTTTCCAACTGACTTCAATAGCCCAGCGCCATGTGAACAAACCACATGCTCACGGGTGTGTTAGAGAAAAAGCAATAGCAAAACACAGGCCATTTCAAACACCTGAATTTTGATTAGGTATATTTTTCAAACAAATAAATTTGTAGTCGTGGAAGTCTAATTGGCAATAATAACAGCGGCTTTTCTATTCACCACCAGTGGGCAGCAAAATCATAGACCAACCTGGTGTATGTGCAACCTGACTTGAAACACAGGACTGCAAGTCGTGCCTGACTATAGCTTCTTTATATCCCAGCAACCAGCGTGTTTTGCATTCAGAGTTGTTTGTGTTAGCTCATAGGAAACTGTGGTTAGTGCATATTCCACAGAAAACAAATAAAAAATCCAAACAAAATGGCTCGCTCGGAGTTTAAGCTGAAAAGATATAATTCACTAGCAGAGTCATTAAGAAGAGAAGAAATAAATTAATCAGATGACTGGCTACAGAATAGTTAAAATTATTTAACTAATAAAAGGAAGACCACAATATAAACACTGCCAACAGAAGAACTCGTAATTTATGATTAAAAAAACATTTTCTCACATGTATGAAAAATTATGCTGTTATTGGCCAAGATCTAGAGGTACTAATCGCTGAGAGAGGAGGTTACCATGAACTTTGGGAATATGAAGCTTGTTATCCTATCAAAGGCATCTGTTCTGCCTTATGGACTTCCTAAAATTCATGAAAGCAAAGCTCCTGCCATGCAGACCTTCTTAGAAGATAACTCTCCCCAGCCTCACTTATTTCAGTGAGATGCTTGAAACTGTGGCTGGAGCTTAGGAGCTCTGATTGCTCGTGTGAGTTTCTAGTAATTACTTAGCATTTAAAATTGACTGTGGAGGAGCTAGTTGTAATGATGGAAATATGAGTTTAATACAGCTCAGGAAAACATTACTTTCCCATACTAGATGCTAGAATTACCAGCCTGCTACAGGAAGCTTCATATTGCATCTTGTGTGAAGGATAACTCTATTGAAACTTTATTGTATCAGAAAAAGGAGAAAGAAAACAAACAAACACACACACACACACCAAAAAAAAAAAACAAAAGAAAAGAAAAAAACCACATCACACCACACCTCTCAAGGGAGAACTGAATTATACAGGGGAAAAATGCATCTTTCATCATGGAACAGTGTCAGAAGGAACCAGTTTTGAATATCAGGCAATTTAAGAATGCAGAATAGGAGGAGGGTCAGTCTTAAGAACTAAACCACAAAAGGAGGGCAGGAAAGGGTATTTGCAGACTTTCCTTCCTTTCTGCTTTTTATCCTAGGAGTTAGCAGGGGCCAAGACCTAATGGATCGCTGCTAATGGAAGCCATGCAGTGGCTCAGGACGCATTAGGATGCTACTATTTTTAGGTTCACTGTCCATATTGAAACTAGGCTCAGGTTTCCTGAGCTGCTCAACCTTGATGATAAAAGAGAGAAACACAGCTGTAAATCAGACAAGTGCAAGGATGACAAGCCTTCTGCATACATTCTCCCCCTTCCTAACAAAGAATATACAAATATAAAAGACACTACTTAAATATGTGTACTTATATGGCTGAAATTAAAACTACGGAATAGTTGGAGATAGAAAATAAGCTGAAGATTTCCATCAGCTAAGCCCTGCTTCCTCAGAAAAAGGCAAAGCTCAGGTAATCTCCACACAGGCTGACTTGCTGCCATGACTTTTCAAGCTAACTCAGTATCAGAAGTGCTGAGATCCTGTAACTCCCATATTCCACAGACACTGAAGTTACTTGGTTGCTCTGAAAACCTAACTGGCATCTTTCAATAGTGACAAAAGCAGTCAGGTCCAAACTTTACAATCCACACGCAGCTCCATGTAACCTTCAGATGACAGACGCTTTCATTATATTATCACTAAAATGATGTAATTTAATATAAATTATTATTGCATGATTTTATATCCTTTCTTCCAGATTTTCCAAGATTTTACTATATCAAAGGTATCATCCCATACACACAGCTTAAGGCCAGCAATTCTGTGAAGAAAATGGATAGAAAAAAAGAAACTCTAAACTAACACTTTCCTTTATAAAGAGAGTAGAAAATAAAGAATAAATACATCATTGTAGCAACAAGAAAAGAACACAATTTCCAAATGGTTCACATCAACACCGGCAGTGTTTTTTATTCTTGTAGAATAGGATGTTTTCAGCTACTTTTGTTCTTCTGTTTCTATAATAAATTCTCTTAAAACAATACCTGGCCACTGTCACATGTCTTCAGTTAAAAAAAAAAAAAAAAAGAAAAGAAAAAAAAGAAACTTGCATGCTTTGTCAGTGAATTCTTTAAAATTAAACCCATTTTTTCTAAAGACTGTCAAGTACTTAATATTGGTGACAAACTAGTAGAAAAATAAGTAGCACTTATTTTACTATAAACAGCTTTGTTTTGCTTAAAAGACTAATAAGCAAGGCCAGTAAAAACAGAACAGCAGACTTACTGTAATCCATGGCATGTTGACAAGGCAACAAATGATACAGGATTTCCTCGAATTCCTCCCTGATAATAGCAATGTTCTCCTCCCTGAAATTCGAAATTGAGACCATAAATCGACAGAACGTCGCACAGTATCACACTCCATCCTGTCAAGCACTGCTTTTTCATAAGCGCGTTGCCAACCCATTGACATGGCACCAAGAATTGACTGTCACTCACAAGGGTGTTCATCTCATCTCCTTTTAGTCACAGTTTGGTACCTACACAAACATAATCATTTTGAAACTCCACACCAAATGGAGATATTTTCAGTGTGAAATCCCTGGCATCCCAAGACATTTCAGAGACAAACGACTCCAGAAGTGCCCATCTTTCTCATCTTTCTTCACTGACTACAAAAAGAGTTGGAGATAGAGGGCTTAGATTCAACACCTGGTCTGCACACGGCTGCATGGTACAAGATGAACTCTGCTCTGAGGGTAAGGCAATTTCCTACTTCTGAGAAGAAAGGTATGCTTATAAAATAATAATACTTGGCCAAAAAAAGAGAACAAATCAAAAGTGCTCACTAGTGCTTCAAAAATAATCAAAATTTTAAGTATAACCAACCAGTAAAGGAATACAATGGAAATAAGTATTTGCCTCTTCTGCAAATAAAATATACACCTTTCAAATCAAATCCAGCAGGTATTACTCAAAAAAAAATCACACTCTCAGTATCACAGAAGTCACACTGATAGAGAAGTAAGCCCTACTACACATGCACCAAATGTATTCAGTATTGCACAACATCAATATTTGTACGCAAAATTAGAAAAACAATTCAAATGTCCCTTAAATCCTCACCGCCACTCTACCCTGCAGAGAAACTTACCTATTAGTGCCTTGCCGAATTCAGCTACATCATATTATTGCACTAGTGTTGGTTAGAGGACTATGAAGAAGATTTTCATGTTGCGTTTTGGTTGGTTGGTTGTTTTTAAATAGCAACACTTTACTATTTCTATTGCCTATCAGCAAATGTATGAATAATCTACCTAGTCTAATGTACCCAGCCATGTGAATATTTACATCTATTTACTACAGGGAAGGAAAGGCATTACAATGATTGCTTTTTCAGAAGCCAGAAGTCTCTTGCATGATGTATAGCACAGTGATTTTAGACATCTGACATTAAATGCTCTTGGATTTTATTTTTCAAAAATGAAAAAAAAAATCATCACAATCAGGCAAAAGGCAAGAAAACACATACAATATATTGGTAAGTTTGTGTTTTGATCAGGAAATTATGTTCTGTTTTCTACAAGGCATGCAAACTATTTTTGAAAGCAACTACAAAGTAAGGGTACCTCTGGTTTGAGGTGCTCTCCTTAAGAGAGTGTAAGAGCCGGCTTGTCAGAGCATAGCTGCTTGCAGGGAAAGAGACCTGATCTCGACCTGGTCACTGGAAATCATTATTTACTCCTCAAAATCTTCTCTGGAGCATCCATGCACTCCGTGCTGCTGTGGGACCCCAAAGCACTCAGTGCAGCACACCTTGGGCAGCTCACAGTTGCCATCACCAGCAAGAACAGCGATACAGAGAAATGCAACACCTGATCCTACAGACTACGAGTCTGACACTATTTGGCAGACTTGTTGCTTCACTCAGCGAGGAGAATCCCTGTGGCATATCTTCTGTTAAGTGTGCTATGCTCTAAGTTCTTGCCTCGGAAAAACACAACTCAGACAAATTGCATTCTATCTAACCAAACGAGTCCAACTCATTAATCTACGGAAGGTCACAGTAATTCTGGTGGAGACAGAAATATAACTCTGTTCTTCTAAGTCTTGGGGATCAATTCTTACCACTATGAAACATTTCTTTCCATATGCTAACAACTGGGGGATATTTTTTACACATGGACTTATGTTCCTATAAACATAATGTAAGCCACCTCAAACCAGTTAATAAAATTTAAGGGGTTTAAATGAAAATAGCTTTTTTCAAGTACTTGATGCACTAGTGGCATGTGGGGTTTTTTAGAAGAGAACTCTTCAGTGTAAGAAATCCTCCTGTCAGGATACTCCTAAAGGAAGTTTGGAGGATTGTTATAATCTCAGCAAGGAAATAAGAGGTGATGCAGTGAAACCAGATAGCACTAGCACCGGATAGCTCTGGGAAGAGTGATTGCTTAGCACTCCTTAACAGTGTCTTAAGCAGATAAAACATACCAGTAACATGTGGCACATGGTGGGGAGGGTGAAAATTGTATATTGTACATTGTACTTTTGGGCGACTTGATTTCAACAGTTCATAAAACCTGGGAAGAGAGAAGCACTTAAAGCTTCTTTATAGCAGGTGCTGTAATGAAACACACTGTACTACAGGAAGAATCACAATATATGGGAGATCTAAGACCACCAAAAGACTAAACGTAACCATCACATCTATCTTCTTTTACTCTGCTCTTGGAAACACTCACTGAAGGACTGGCATTGTCTCTCTTCTCTATTAGTATCTGTAGCGGTAAGACAGGAGCCAAAAAAAAATCGTTTTTTCCTAAAAAATATTCTGGTCCCATATGAAAATTAAGTCTTCCGCCAAGAGCTGAAATTAGCACCATTACCAAAACCAGTTAATTCCAGAGCATCAAGCATATTTTGTGAAGAGCTATTGGCGGCCTCCTGTAGCTATCAGAGGCCCTCTCTGCTCTCTCAAAAGCAGGCAATAATCACCCATCTCAGCAAATCAAACCTCCACACTTGCCTTTGCCAGCTGCTGGGGAATGGTTTAGTGTTAAGATGAAGAGGAAATAAGACTGCTCTTCTAAGACTTGCCCCCCTTCAGTGTGAGCAGCACATTTACCCCTTTTTGCTTTAAAAATGAACCTGGCCAGTGTAAAGTCTGGGAGAAAATTAGGCTTAATATCATCTCTCATGAGACAAGGTCAGCCCAGTGACAATGCCTGTGACAGGCCTGCAACACACATGCACACACACCGTGTCCAAAGGCAATCTAATGCTACAGCAGAAAGGTCAACGTTTTTGCCTCCACAAGGCATACAGCCACCATTCATGCTGTGGTTAGCATGGCACAAGGCAAATTTTCTGCCTATGCCTGTGGCACACAGCTCTCCATTCCCTCAGTTCAGTAAATTCCCCCTCCTTCATGAAAAATCTCTGCCTTACCAGAGACTTCCAAGAGCAAGAAAGAATATACAGATATTTAATAAGAATCTATTGATTTGGGGAGCTAAAAATGTATAACATCCCACAACAACAACAACAACAAAAAAAGTCAGAATGACCCCAGGGTCAATGAAAAGAAATAAATCATTATGATAGTGGTCAGTTCATGACTTAATCTTGATGCTTAAGTTAGATAATTACAGCAAAATCGTGAATTAGGGGTATCTTTCCCTGTGAACCGCTAAAGCTCCTGGCTGACCACCGTGCAAGCCTTTTTGCCCATGTCAGATGGAGTTTCCATGCAGCCTGTCTGGGTAGGTAGTGTGGCAAAGATACTAAAAAATGGGAAGGCAGAGATGTTAGCAATGCAAGTAAAATCTGTCCCTATTTCTATCCTTTAAGATAGTTTGTCCCTGCCCAGAGAGGCACTAGCTGCTGAGTAAACACAAAAGAGACAAAAAACACATTAACCAACGTTCACAATGAAGGGGGGAAATAAGTAAAGCAAAAGCACAGCCAGGACAGTCAGTGATGGTGGCGGTTCACTCCTCTCTGCAGTCTCCGTGAAGAACACATCTACTGACCACACAGTGACAGGGTTTGTTATTCACCTCAAAGACACTATGACCTTCCCCAGGGAGGAAAATTAAGGATGCACATTCATCTGCTTTCAAATAACACTCTACATCAGATCTTCAAGTAAGCAATTTTCTGCAATTAGGACAGGTTCTGGCCATTAAAGCTCATGCTACACTCAGGCACTGACCCTAAAATTAATAACTTCCTTCTTCCAACAGCAACATATTCCTATTTTATCACTCATTAATCCAAAGGTAAGTAGATTGCTGGTCTAGTTCAGATCCTAGTAACACAGTTCCCTCCTTCCTTGCGGCAGAAAGCTCCCAAAAGGCCAGCTAACAACCAAGACACCATTCTGTAAAATGCCAGACAACTATTAGCTTTTTAAAGAGCTACCCATCGTGGGGTCACTAGTTTTAAAATTGCTTTCTTAGTAATCACTTAGATCTATTTACAAATTATTGATGCTTGCATAAGTTTTGACCCAGTGATAACTAAGACTGCAGGATGAAGAGCAGCAGGAGAAGAAATTGCACACTCTCTTGCTGACTTCTACAGCAGAAAATGACTTGTTACAGATGGGTTTCTATTTGTAAATAGAAAAGTCAAAATGGCACTTTGACCTGTGTAACTGCATCAAGAAAAAAAATCTCTTTTAATTGACACTGGCTTCAGCAAAGGTGGGGGCCTGGCCAATGGGGCTGTGCTGTCTGGCAGCAGAGCCCTGGCCTCAGCCCTTACACAGCTCCAGAGACCCCAGCATCGCTTCTTTGCAGAGAGGTCTCTGGACTTGAAATACGCTGTACTGTAGATCCCTGAAAGCCAACTGTTTTGAAAATGTGAATGGCTCCCTCCCTTCTTAGGAGGACAGCTATCACATGTACTCATGCAACTCAGAGTTGACATGCTGTAGTGACATTAGGTTATAACGCTATTTCAGATTCTGAAATCAGAAATACGGATTCCAAAGTTAGGACACAGCATCACCGCTTCTAAGGCTTCTCCACAAAATACCCATGTTTAAAGACTTTTGGCAGCACTCTTAAAAAACACAGACACACGTGTACATGACAGGATCCTGAACACAGGCGACTCGCTTTGACTGCCATTGGTGACTCATGGTAGGCGCTTTCAGCAGATGGTGTGTGCTATCAGCCCAGCATCCCGGATCGGAGGCCAAATGAGGTTTGTGTTTACTGCCCAGTAGCTACGAGAGAAGATGCTCCACGAATGTAGCTGCAGGGTGTGGATAGAGAGCTCATGCCAGCACAACGCCATCTGGCCTGGGAGCTGCCTTGGCATCTGCTTGGGAAACAGCCTCTTGACTTGCCTTACCTTACCTTGGTGTTACAGAAAATTATTTTAATTATCAGCTGCCGGATAAAGATGAAGCGGAGGAGAACAGGGTTGGTTACCTTTTCCTGCCTACTCCACTGCCTTTAAGTTAAATCTTGTAGCAGTGCCTAGTGTCTCTGAATCATGGCATTCAAATCATTTTAATGACAGTCATTTTGCCATGTTCCTGCATGCCCGTACATTAGGGACAAGGGAGCAAACATTTAAAAGGACTATATGAAAATTCTTTACAATCTACCCATACTAATCTGTCACATCAGTTCATCAGCCTACTCGAGTCTGACGCCAAGTTACAAGCATGTGACGTACAAGATTACTATAAACACAACACAGAAAATGAGATGTTGGCACACACCTACACGGATACCAATCAGTCAGAAGATGATAAAATTCTGAGTAAAATGGAGAAAAATACTAATTAGATTTCCTTATTGGCTCATTATTTCTGAATGACAGAAACTTCTCTTTAAGTAGAGAATTCACAGAGCTTGAGACTGTGTCTTAGAAACATTAACCTACTGTATATAATACAGTGTCAGTTCGGTATCCAAAAGGAACAGAGAAGTGTCTAGGCAAAGCTATTTACAGAAGTCAAGATCGAGCAAGTAAAGATGTCAAGCTAAAGCACACTAAAGTCTTGCACGGAAAGTCTTTCAGAAGTACAGCAGCTTCAGTTTGCTTATCTAATACCTCCTCAAAGGGATTAAGTTAAACCCAAAAATATATTTTTATTTTTTAATAAGAGCATCTACAAAGGGATTTAATGTTCTTTAATGTTACAACAGTAGATAATTTCTCCTAGCTGTACTCAGTCTTTGCAGAGTTCGAGTTTACAGAGCGCTTGGTTGATGCCACTTTCTGCCTATGTATGCTGCATGTTGTAGCACATGGAAAATAACTCACGAGTTTTTTTCTGGGAGGACTTTCCTGCAAATTCAAGCATTGGACTGCTGCCTTCCCTTTGGGGCATGTGAAAATCACAGCCAAGAGCACTCAAGATGTGACTCTTAATGGTCACAAAGTCACCCAACTTCTCACTTCAGCAGAATTAGGACTTCATCACTGAGGCCCACATCTGCAAGGGGATGTACACTTTAAGCCCTTGATGGCTTCCACTTTCTGACATTTTTTTTCCCTTGCAAGGAATAGCTAAAAACACTGGATTTTTTTTAATGTCATAAAGAAAAGGAAGACAAGATAATTAAACCTGCAAGATCCTACATGAGTCACGATCCGAGATTCATTCTAGTGTAGTATATTGAAAAACATGGCCTGGGAAGGACTCCTAATACTGAAAGCTGCCACTTTTAATTTCCTCCTTCTCAGTAGCAGGATGTATATAGAAAGGAAGCTAGTAATAGCAGGGAGATAAACAGATATTAAAAAAAATGTTAATGCAAACATACTAAAAGTGCCAACCTGCAGGACCATTAGGTCAGGCAAATGCATTATATATGATGGCTGATTTTCTTGCCCTGGTACCACACATTTTACTAAAACCCAAAGGAATTGCCTTCATAATTCAAACAATGCTAAAACAGGAAAGATATTTCTCAATGCTTATTGACTCAGCATGGCAGCATGACACTGCTGGAAAAAAAAAATGTCCAGAGTAGCTGAAAACACACAGAAATTTTAAAATTTTGTCAACTCCTCATCAGGATACATACATTAACATTAATTCTAGCCAAAACCTACAGGAAGTAATTTGACCAGTATACTCTGGCACCACAGTTCCCTTTGTGATGGCAACATCCTGTAAGGTATGAACCATACAGTCATTCCCTGCTCCACTACACTCTGATCTTCTCCTTCTTGTGGCACTTTCAGTTTATGAACTCCCATTTTACTCCATTGGTCAAAGATAGCCAGTTCTCCACCTTATCCTTCTGTGCACTCTAATGCTTCCCAGTGTTCTACTGCTAGGAAATTTCATTAATATACACACTTTTTTTTTTTACCTAAGTCATTAATGAAAATATTTCATGAGAGCAGTCTGAAGATCAACCTTGCAGGAATCCCCTTCTGAACTGTGCCAGACTTACAGACTGTCAGCTCTTCTTTGGCTAGTTTATTGCTATCACTACAAAGTAGACTATGGCCTAGATTTATTAATAATTTGCCACGAGGCAAGCAGAGCTCTATCGAGGGAGTAGGACAGAGCAGCTCTGATGACATTACAGGAACCCTTATTCAAAATCTTCTCTCAAACAAGCCAGAGAGTGATTTTTCTGGTACTAACAGCTTCTCTAGTCTCTGGACACAGCTGAAAAAGCCCTGCCAGAAACAGGCATATATAATTCCTGCATTATTTATGATTTGTTCCTTTTCGGTTTCTTTTCTCCCCCAGGAGCTCATCACCAGGTTGTGCAAGCTTTGGGTACA
Organism: Caloenas nicobarica; assembly: GCF_036013445.1. Taxonomy (NCBI): domain Eukaryota; kingdom Metazoa; phylum Chordata; class Aves; order Columbiformes; family Columbidae; genus Caloenas; species Caloenas nicobarica. The sequence goes on along the minus strand of NC_088246.1, from coordinate 23,666,137 downwards.
TGCACACGCAGCTCCCCACCAGCCCCAGGCTCCAGTCTCCCAGGACAGAGCCTCCCTGCACTCCCCTCCCATGCCCTCCCGACAGCCGAACTGGCACTCTGGTTTTCAGGAAGAAAATCTAACCCCTCACAGGAAAGCCTGTTCATCATACAGGCTTCTCTGGCAAGTTGAAACACCTTCCTCTTTGGTTACAAAACAGTGAGTTATCAAAAGCTGAAGAAAAATTATGAGATTATTCTATGGAGCTCAGACAGTGAATGCCCTTAGAATTGGAAGATGCTGGTGGAAGCACCTTGCTATAAGGTTGGAGACATACCAGTCTATTACAAAAACGACCTGCTCACTGACTGTGTGTTTGTTCTGGCTGCACCACAAATTACTGTAGCCTTATGGTCATTTGTACCTATAGCAAAATGTTGGAATGCTACCTAGGATAAGGTCTCATCAAACACAGGCAATAAGACATGACAGACAAAGACACTGCCCTAGTCAAGGGTCCTTAACAACTCCTTGAGCAGACCAGATGTGAGTCATAGAATCATTTATGTTGGAAAAGGTCTTCAAGATCATCAAGTCCAACCATTCACACTGTCAAGTCCACCACCAAACCATGTTCCTAAGCACCACATCTACACGTCTCTTAAACACCTCCAGGGATGGTGACTCCACCACTTCCCTGGGCAGCCTGTTCCAGTGCTTGACAATCCTCTCAGTGAAGAAATTTTTCCTGATACCCAATCTAAACCTGTCCTGGAGCAACTTGAGGCCATTTCCTCTTGTCGCATTTGAAGAACGGAGTTTAACAGAAAAAGCAATACCCATCATGTCAAAGGTCTCCAGCCCCCTCTGGCCTTTCAAGATTTTGGTATTTTTCTCCCTTCTATATTACTTTCCTAAAAAGGGCATTTGAAGAGCCCTTCAAATACACATCATGGCACACACAAGGCAAGACTTTAATCATAGCAAGGCAACGAAGAACAATAATCTTCCTCTCTTGTAAACAGGCATTAAAATAGCTGAAAGCTACAGTAACAGGCATTTCGTGGACACTACTAGCCAATCAACACACGTAACAGAAGGAAACAATGGCTATTTTTTCAGACTAAGGGCTCTGCTTTGCTGTGCAGCATTTGCCCCACAACTCTCATTCCCCAAACTGCAATGACAGCACTTCTGCTAGAGCCACCGTGGGGCATAAGGCTGCGCTGGGGCAGCTCGGCTGGAGCAGGCGGCTGGCAGGAAGGCAGCGGGCGCTGTGCAGGCTGAGGCTGGGTCAACACTACAATGGAGAGAAACATTTTTAAAAACCCATAGCATTTCAGATTACTCCATTCATGCTGTTCAACACTATCATGATTATGAACATGCTGTGAAGTATATGTATGCTGTAAGCACTCTTCCTGTAATTCTGTGCCCATAATACACATACAGTGTTTACACCACCACGCTTAAAAATAGTAGGATTGCCTATGAAATATAGTTCCTCCTAGTTATATTTAAACATGCCATTAAAAAGTCATGGCACTTATCCACCACAACTCTACCTGTGCAAGTTCTCTAACTGGGATGTGGATTATTTCCATTGCTTAATTTTTTTCAGAAAACTACTTCCTAAGATCTCATAGAATTGTCCTGTGTTTGGGGGGAATACAGGCAGAAACATTTATTTCTACACCCTCCACAGAGGGAAAATATATGGGAAAATGTCACTGAATAGATACCAGTTGTTCCTACTCAGGGAGAAAATCCAGCAATGTGAATTACACAGCACTATAGCTGGTTTTTGCCTTTCATCTCACTGACTGCATGAGTGACAAAATGACAACCCAAAAAAGAGAGAGAAAGAGAGATAAAAGGACACAGAGATATACTGCAGCAACATTAAGTATACACAAATTGAGTATTTATGTGCTATGAGCATAGGATGATCTGGTCTGACGCAATCAGGAAAAGGCAATGCATGAAGGGTTTTTCTCTCATTAATTGATTATTCTCTTTGCTACCAGAGGAAATTTAGGCCAATACTGCTGCTTTCCCAGCAGTTAGAGACATGATCTACAGTAAAGGAGGGTGTAGGGGGAAAAACTGAAATAATTCAAAGATCTACTTCCTTTTGTTTTTCTTAGGCACTGCATATTGCTGCTGGTTTAACAAGAACATCTTAGGTGCTGCCTAAATGTGCCAAATCAACAAGAACATTTCACTGAGAAGCCTCTAGTCTGCAGCTGCTATATGCTGGCACCCTGCAAAAAAACATGTGCAACATGTTCCACCTTCACAATGGTCCAAGGTATTAATGAATTATGCAGTAAACAAATGTAATTCAACTTTCTCCTATAAGAAAAAGGTGTGTTAAACGTAGGACACTCCTCCCTATAAAAAATGTGCTCCTTCAAAGTGCCATTTTTAATTATCTGAATGTTTCTCCCTCTCCTCTCTGAAGCATCCTAAGTAACGGCAGAAGATCCATATGCATTTTACTGCACAGGAAGTCTTACTGGGGGAGACGGAGAGGAGGAGGAGTGGCAAAAGTACTTATCAACTCTACATTGTGTATGAGCCAAGGCAGGCACATACTACCCAGACACATTCATGCCTGTAACATTCCCAAACTGCTGAGTGTTCATACAGCTCCCTTCCCACAGAGATTCAAAGCTCCCGTCTTCTCCCATATTGCTGATGGCACCACAACACCACTGATGATGTGTTTGTACAGTATCCCCACGCTGAGAAATGCAAGGGGGAAATATATATGTATTTTAAAACACACCTCTCGTTATGTCACTAAGAGGGCCAAGCACAAGAGGCTCTTTTGCTGTATAAACAGGCCTGCTCAAAGCCTGCAGCTGGCAGTGGATGGCAGATGGACATTTTCTTTCTGTCACCGTTTCTACCACCAAAGCAGCAAGAGAGATGTTGCCAGGCCACCTCCGTTTTCTGCCTACGGCCAAAGACAAACGGCACAGAGGTGGGCGAAGAGCAGCGCATTGAAGCAACTGATAGAAACCTGGCTCCTTTCTGAAATACCTCTTCTGCTTCTGCTTAAGAATATGCTATGTAGCAAAGCTCATATTTTGCAATTTATTTATAAGTTGCACCCTTTTACTAGCTATTTTAAAATCATTATCTAAGTAATCTGCACAATCTCTAAAATCTAGCATAATATTTATGTTTTGCCTGGTGCATATTGTAAGTTCTAATTTAAAGGTGGTTTTACCCGTTATGGTAAACAGTTTCCAGAGAAATTGAAGGTACTAAATTACCATAATGAAAAATTCTTGTAGTGTAGCAAAATTTTCAAAACATTTGATGTAAAACCAGAGTTCAGTTTCTCAAATGCAAAACCAACATGCAGGCTTCTCAGAAATTGTTCAACAAATGAACAAGGCTCTCCAGGGTACTTACAGATGCTCCAAAAAAATACTGGCTGGTCAGAGGGAACCAGTTTTATTTTTAAAAAGCTACTGGGTGCTGAAATTAACCTTATTCAGTGTCTGGCATCAAAATGTACTCAGCAGCCTGCACTCTTCCAAAAATCCTTTGATATCTGAACTTTTCTGAAAACCAATGGGGTTCTCCCAGACATTTTGTCACAGCAGCTGCTTCCCTCTCCTCTGATCCCAGGCACTCAGATACAGCAGAACAAGCAAAAAATATACATCCTCCTTGCAGCACACTCCCACAAGACTGCTGCCGGCCGAACTCCCCGAGCAGGTGCGCGAGGTGCAAGGCAGCGTGGGGAGGGAAACACAGCACCCCAGCAGCAACTCCCTTCCTCGCAGTGCAACCTCCTGACCCTTTCACTCCCAATTCAGTTCATCTCGAGCATCAAGGTCAATGCAGCAATACTGTTTCTCTACTTAAAGCGGATTTGAGAGCACTAAGCGAGGCAGTGATAGCCATCCCTGAAGGTATACCACAACTCGCATGGCAGCTAACTGAAGGGGAAATAATCAGTGGAGAGCTGGAGACTGAGAGATGTTTTGCCCAGAAAACACTTTACAGCCCTTCCTGTGGAAGACCTGATCCTCCCATCTCTTCCCCGTGTGATTAAACAGTACTTACAGCAGAAGAGCCACTGATTTCAAACATTTCCTTGCTTGATTAAGGCTTACTCATCAGAACCAGATTTGTCCTAATTCAGTGATGGGACTCGGATAGATTAATTTAGCTAACTTGCACATATACCTTGACACAGACAAATGGATTGTTTTGTTCTTATTAATATTAGCTAGTATCGTTATTTCTGCTTTGACTCATATTCTGAATCTGAGTCAAGACTTCTTGACTGCAGAGCACAGCTGACTGAGAAATTAGTCTTTACAATTTAATGGAACATGTATGTGTTTGCCTCGGTCTGATAAAGTATGCAGACTACTATCAGAGAGTAAAAATAAAGCAGATTTCAATTTTGCAAATGCTAGAAAAGGATAAAGCAAAGGAAACACATATTTTCAGCTACTCAGTGGCCAAAGGATTCAGCTACTCGGTGGCTAAAGGATTGCTTTGTCTATTTCCACTTCTACTTTCACATTGGAGAGGTTAATGCATTTGTTTCAGGGTATTTAGGTGATCTCAGATTTAGTAAAAGACCTTTGGGGCTTTTTTGAATAAAATGTAAACTTTGAACAAAATTTGACCTGATAGACAAATTTAAAGAGTTTCCATTACGCACAGCACATATTACATGCATGCACATTTTATGTATTTACAGCAATTTTATACCCGATGACTACAAAATATTGTCCTAAAAAACAGAAGGTCCTCAAGAAAATTCACCCATGTTGCATGCAAATAACAAAACACTCCTGCAAATGCAGTGGGACATTTCACAGAAGACAACTGCAACAAACAGGACCTTGTAGCCATCATGCCGACAAACGTCCAGAGAAAGCAACCCATAATGAGACAGTGATTAGATATTTGGAAATATTATACAATAAATCTAGTTATTCTCAAACTTACAAAGCAGCTCATTAAAAGCAACAATCTTGGGGTTTAGTACAATGAGGAAATGCTAGCTACCAAGCCAGAAAGATTTTCTTCAACAGGCATCAAAAATAAATTATATTTACTAGTAAAAAGAACTACCATGCATACATCTTTCATTGATACCATTTCCATAGGAACATTAATGTACTACATTTGCCATTAAAGTTTATTTGTCTTATTTAAAAAGCTGAAATGTTAGAGGACACGAAACACGCTTGCCCCAGAAGAGTAAAACAAAACACCTAAAAAATCAGATCTCTCTCACCAAGAAAAGAGGTGAGTTTGCGTTTACATCAAAAGCAAAATAAATTAAAAAAGCAAAGCATAAAAATGAAATTCTTACTTTAACTTCCACTGCCTTCCCACCTTGCTCGATATGCCTCTCAAGATATTCAGAAGACAGCAGGTCACTGCAAGAAGAAGAAAAAAAGAACCATAAGACTTGTGCATGGGTTCTTGCACTCCTTCTCAGCAAGCACTGATTAAACATTTACATTTGAAAAGGGCAAAATCTGCAGGATACTTTTCCTAAAATGTTCGTAAAAATCACTGAAACAACCACCTGCAATGGAGTTACACAGTACATGGGATACATTGATTTTTAATATCAGAAGGCAGGACAAGGAAAACTGAGGGGGGGTTCTCACAGAAGGTTCAAACCAGCCACTGATCATGATTTTAATTCAAGAGACTTTTCTATTTCCTGCTAAAAGCAAACAGTGAACAAGTTAGATGAACTTAAAAAAAGAGACAAAGCAGAAGGATGAGAAACCAGTTGGAGTCACTCCTGAAGCAAGCTGTATCTTAGGGAAAAAGGCAGCCGCCTCCCGCAGACTCCTAAGGACACTAACGACTAAAGGACCTTGGAATGCCAATATGGTGAGCCCAGGATCACGCTGCCTGGGTAGGCAAAGCCACCGGCCGCAGGAGCCGCTCCACACGGCTGGCTGACGGCCAGCTCCAGCAGGCCCAGGCGCTGAGGTGGCGGCGGGCGCCATGCTGCCCCAGGCAGCCGCCAACGGGCCCGTCCCTCACGCTCGCTCTCCCTGGGAGCCCTGCAGCTTCAGCAACGTCAGAGGAAAATGCTCTGAGCAACAGCAAACTCAGCCTCGAAAGTACACAAGGCTTTGGAACAAACACTGAAGAAAAAAAAAAAAAAAAAATCAGACCTGAGGCGAACATACAGAAGTTAAATGCACACTGTATTTATTATACTAAGACACTTCAATGCTAAACAAGCTAAATCTTCTCTGTCATAAATTATCTTCTAGGCAAGCAAATTATCTACATCAGAAATTTCACTAGACATTTTCAAATATTGTGAAATTTTACTGAGATTAAATCTGTATACAGATTTGACATTGTCCCACTGAAGAGGCAATTAAACTGAAAAAGAAGAAGAATCATTAAAAAAAAAAAAAATGACAATGGGCACACTGATTGATGGGACAGGAGGCAATGAGCACAGACCTTCTTGGCAGAAGAAGCAAAATTGAATGTTTCTCCTTCAAACAGCAAAACACCCAGGGTAGAAGCAACCTGACCTGCTGTGGGAGGGCAAGGACAGCAAAGTGGCAACCAGGGCAGCAGCCACTCGGCTTTCCAGAGCTTCGCCCGGGCTAATCAGGCAGCAGGGACATGGACTTCTTTGCTCTCATAGGCATTGATGACAGCTGACAGCCCAGAGCAAGTGTCAAGCAGGACACGGCTGGCAGTATGGGTCCTTCCATATTAGCCCTACAAACCGCTAGCTTGGTATTTGCTTTAATGACCCAGGCACAAAAAGCAGGAGCATTCTAATGAAATATGCTGATAATGCTAAGCTGGAAAGCATGGGGAATAAAGAAGAAGACTGAAAAACCTCCCAGAGGAAAGAGCTGGATGGTCTTCAGGACTGGATATTAGAAATAGGATCCAATTCAACTGTACAAACAGCAAATTTATGCACTTAAGGGCTGGAGGGATTTTCTGTTATGTTGTTTTGGAGAGCCTGGTTTATAAGGGAGACATGACTGCACTTGTTTCTGGCAAAATTATTTGCCAGATCAATAAGGTGTCTTCCTGAAAAACACAACTGTCATCAAAGAAGATGTATTTCCAGTCAAACTGAGGTAAGGTTAATACCACTGTCCAAAAGAGACCTCTTTTCAAATACTGTGGACAGGTACTGGACAGCTTTGCTTAGAAAGTTCAATTACCTGGAAGCACAAAGAGGCTCCTGAGATAACCAGGGAATGGAAAGCTCTTGAAGTCTAGCAAAAAAAAGAGTTGTGAGGGGATCTGAATGCACTAGTGTTTATACACCAAGATGTAAAAGTAGCTAATTAAGCTACAGACGATTCTAGCAGAACCTCACATGTACACAGACTGTCAATGAGTCAATGGAAACTGATGTTAAAAAAAAAAAAAAAACAAACAAAAAAACCCACGACTTGGTATCTAAGTGCAAGCAACAGAGGCAACAAAAAGAGGGATGCTAATAAATTTCTGAATGGGAGCAAACAAGGGACAACTGTCCATGGAGGTGAGGTCCCCTCAATCACAGTGAGTTCACAGATGGCTGCTGCTGAAAGCAGGAGGTCTCAGTGCCCCCTCAGCAGAAGCATTGAACCTAACTTGTGTCAGCACAAGCACTCATCAAAATACTCTCAGTGTCAGAACTAACACTCATCAAACTAGTCTTGGTGTCAGTACTGGCACTTGTCAACATATACTTGGGAGGGTTCAACAACCCCATGTTGTTGCTGCATTAGGTAACTGAAGTCTCTTGCGAAGAGGTACGATAAGGTCCAGAGCTGATGCAAGGGAGGGAAAGTAACTGAGCAGCTGTCAATAGGGGAGGAAGAAAGAGGGAACAACTCCTTCAGCCACTGCAGAACCAATGTGATCAGCCACCCCCAGTTTCCCCCTCTAGAACCCCCTTAATTCTGATCAGGCCCATATACCTATATTAATGCTTTGCATAGCAGCCTGCGAGTGACCTATAATTGAGGAGCGCCTGAAAGAGATGCTGTTGTTTGAGTCACTGATTACAATCCTCTAAATCCTTTTAGAACTAAATATTAAATATTTATGATATTCATCCACCTTGGGGAAGCTCAAAGACTTCTATAAGGTTTGTATGCCTTTTCCAGACTTAAAAATTTAGACATATGCTCTCTTCAAATGTATTTAGTTTAGCTTGATGGAGTTAGATACATAGTTTCTCAACATTCACTGCACTTTCTTTCCAGCGAAGTCTATACTTCCATGGATTTACTAAAGCTGCCTCTACAGCTCAGGGCTCTACTTTTACTCTTAGCTGTTTCTGGAGGACTCAGCTAAAGTGAGGTTGTCCTCCTTACCTGATGGCCACAAAGGGTTTTCTGCCAAGGAAGATGCAAGAGATTATAAAAAGCTAGAAATTAAAGTAAGCATATAGTACAAAAGACAGAGATCAAACAGAATGACTTAACTCAGAAAGAGTTTACAGTTGTATTTGGAGGGATGAGGGATCACAAGGAGAAGCACAGGGTCTTCTCATGTGGGTCTGACAAAATTATTGCTGTTAATGTTTGCATGTTCTGGAAGATCATATGTTATGTCCTCAAAGATCTGGAAATTGTATCTGGCATGAGAAAACAAAGAGATGGATCATTCTCTGCCTTGTACAATGCAAGAACCAGAGGAGGTAACAGAAGAGGCCAATAAGCTCAAAACTAATAAAAAGAGACCTTTTCTAGCACAGCCGCTGGCTACAATGTGGAACCTCTTGCCACAGGAAAACATGAGTGCTGGAGGTTTGTACTGGTTCAAGCTGAAAATGGACAAGTTAATGGGCCTAACTACGGGCTGCCAAACATACAGAAATCATACCTGACTCAGAAAGTCTTGTAGTCCTGTAAAAGGACTCTGTGGAAGCCGCATACATGGTTGCTCTGCTCTTCTGCTTCTCCCTCAGCATCTGCCTTGGGCCGCTGGGACAGGACAGTTGGCCAAGTGCCCCTCTGACCTGACCTGGGCTGCTCTGCCTGCACCACGGCAGGGCCCCCTTTCTCCTGGGGGTTACGTAGGGTCCCCCAGCATCCAGCTCCAGGGTTGCTGGTGGTCAGTAAGCTGCTCTTGTCCCCCCTGCCACCCTTCTGACTGACATACCCAGGTTGTTTAAGTTGTGTTTACTTTCAAAGTAGGCCAGGAGAACAATTCCTAAGCACGTCCATCCATATTGCCCTCCTGCTCAGTCCCTATTTTCAGGACAAAAGGGCTGGAAACAGCTGGGGAGCTGCTGGCATTCCCCCACCTCTCAAGGTCTGTCGCAGTGCCTCAGTTCCCAAAATGAGCCTGGCTGGAAGGGAAATGCCATGGGGTCACCAGTCCCTCCTTGGGGACCAAGCCCAGAGCTTACAAACAGATGACAGGTCAAAATTTAAAAGCATTTTTAAAGCCTGGCCTAAGCAACATGGCAAGCAGGATATGTCCAGGAATATTTTATGAAGTAGAAAAACCCGCAAATGATGCCATGTTATGCTTTGTTGTTATTATGACTCACTGCACAGAAAATATCACAAAAAACACAACACTCTTGCAGATCCAGTAATGCAATCAGTGCTACACACAAACTAAGCTACAACCTAACAGTCATACACAGTCTTCGAAACTTACGCCAAGAGATATGCTTTTCTCATGAAATCGCCTCATAGATGGAGTAATGTTTTGTCTTCAGTAACAGTGAGACACAGAACTGTATAATTTTGTTAAAAATCATTATTTTAAAACAAACAAAAAGCTATAGTGAAACACAATGAAAATTATTTAAGCAATGTAAGACACTGAGCAATGAGCATTTAAATAATATGCATTTCAACATAAATCATACAACTGTTTCCTATGGCAGAGATGAAATAGGAATCATTTACCTTGCCTGCCAATCTAGCCTAAAAGCCATCTTTATCAGTTTAAATAGCAGTTTTAGTATTAATTATAAAGAAAATCTGCGTATTGGGGGAAAAAAAAAAAAAGCACAGATTGTGGAAAAAAAAAATTTTAAAACATGAGGGATGTAGACAATTACAGTGAACAAAATACATCTGCACTGTAGAAGACAATACTGCAGAACGAGATTTTTAGAAACATTCACTGAGGCATTGATACAAATTCTTTGAAAAGGCATGGCAAAAACCTGCATATGTTAAGACCTAAAAATAAAACATTTCACAGGAAAGCACATGTGATCTGTGGCTTTTACAAGGCAAAACCAGTTATGCTAATAATAGTAATTCTGTTTTCAGAGATCTGTCATTTTAAAAATGTACGCAAATCAAGTAGTTTAGTTTTGTTTACAGCAGCATCATTTTTTGGAGCATTATCTTAAGTCACAACCATATGGGCTCATCCCATACGGACCCAACAGCATAAGTGCCAGAACAAAAAAAAATGAGCAAGCTCCTTTCTACTCTTCCAACTCTCTCAAATAGTCACAACAACAGTACAGAGTAGGAGGTAGCTGGGCAAATTTTCTTACAGAAGAGGGCCCCAACTAAGAAAATTATCTTTATCCAAGATCATGCATGTATACACACTTAAATTCTACCTTAATTAACTGTAGCATTTGCATATGAGGTTTACCAAACCAAAGCTGGGATTGGGAACCCAGAAAAACAGATGAGCTTTGGAAATAGACAGGTTCCTCAACAGAAAGAGGCTGCTCCAGGAAGAAAAAGGGAAAAAAACGAGGTGGCAAGAGAAAAGAGGACAGAACAGGCCAAGTGTTGAAAGAAACAGAAAGAAACAACCAGAAGATTATAAAGGATTTTCGCTTGAAAGAAAAAAAAAAGGCCATTAAAGATTTTTGAAAAGGGAACACGTTTACATCTGAATATGAAATGGATAACAAACCAGGAATTATTCCTGGAAATGAGATGGAAACTTCCATTTTTAAGAAAAGAAAGAAAATGCCCATCACCAGCTTCTGAACAAAAACTAACACACTAGCTTTAAGACACTGTCAAGACAGAATGCCTTAAAGTTATGGAAGAAGAAGAGCAGAAACAATAGGGATCTCTTTTAGAGGCCATAGGAAGAATTAAAAACTTAAGAAATGTAAAAATAAAGGGAGTTCATAATCATAGTACTAAAATGCATCTTTGTTGGCATATCAGTGTTATAAATGAGATAAATGACTGGCTTCATGATACCTGATATTATTGCTTTGTCTCCTTGGACAATGTGGGAATTCTCTATCATTTCTCTGTCTGTTCACTCTGATTTCTGTCTCCACAACTCTCCATTAGGTACACCTGAAAATTCACATTAAATATGGTGCCAGACAAGGACATCAAATGAGAGATCTGAGCTGAGATGCATTACTGAAAAGGAAGACGGAGTTTTAGCTGAAATCAGCAGAAAGGCCTGGATGGGCCGTATACCAGTAGGAAATTGTCAACAGACATATGGAGACATTCAAGAGAAAACAACAGGTTCAGGGAAATTATGGAAACAGCAGTAAGAGAAAGATGCCATATCAACTGCACAATTCATGCTAATTCACGTTGCAGAAGCAAGATGTAAGAAGAGAGCTTCCTGCAACATCACACCTGAGCGGGCTGCGGTAAAAGGAATGGGCACTGTTTGGGCACCAAGCACATGAGGATGACAAAACTTCCCACCAAGTGAAAGATTTTCCCCTGATGGTATACATCCCCTATCAAGTAACCCAGAAAGATCTGAATTATAACTCAATTAAATAAGGGAAGCTACCCCCCTCAAGAGAAGGGAAAAGGGAGGGAATCAGATTCATATAGGAGATTATTGTAGAAGATGGGAAACTACCAGCATGTTGCTTTGAGAAAAGTGTCGAAAGAATCCTTTTATTAACATAACTAATAGATATGGAAGGAGTGACTAGGGGAGGTAATTTTTCAGAACAGCCCACCTTATACACCAGGGAAGAGAAGGCAGGTTGATTATTATTATGAAACAACAACTAAGAAAGTGAAAAACTAGATGAGCGGGAACAGAAAGGATGTTTCTATCTGTCAGTCAGTACGAGTACAAGGGACAACTAGCAGTACCTCGCATTCCACTATGGTCTTAAAATATTCTCAGTATCAGCCATGAGCTAACTGAAAAATACATCAAGATAAACTGAAAAAAAAAAAAGCCACTTTACTGGTAGATTTCTGTATCTGACTAGCTAGGACACTTTAATTCTCCTTTATCCTTATGTCTATCCATATCTCCTTTATCCTCAAACACCTCCCTGCTCATACATGATCTTTCCTTGCACTTCAGGGGGGATTACCTATCTCCATACTCCATGAATCTATGTGTTTTAATAGCCACAGCTCTAAAACTTTCATCCCCTCCTTCCCCTCAGAAGAATTGCTGAATTTCTTTTTACGTGGATAGTTAATTTAACGACTGTATCTGTTAAGTTAGCCAAATGGACTAATCAATCAAAATCAGGTAGCTTCTCTTAGACACGGCAGCAGTTTTCACACCACCTATTAGAGGAAGGAAAAAACAATGGAGGAAAACAGTACTGGTTCTTCTCTGCACAAATTTAAGTTTCTCCCTTTTTAAAAATATTCTTACTCTGCTCTTCTGTTCTTGTTGCTGCTAATATGAACGGGAGAAAGGAGAAAGTAATTTCTTAATGTTTCTACTCCTACTATTTAAGACTTTCTTCAAAAAAGAAATTAGGGATTTACAAATGGGTTGAGTCCTCAAGAGATTATACACAAATGCTGAGCCGTACCCAATCCCAGTCCTATCCTGGAGCTTTATTTCACATTTCAGTAACAGACAATGATACACAACTTGAATCTCTAATGGATTTTCTTCCAAATAGTAACATACATTACATTTTTTTCTTTTCCAGGACATCCCTCTTAGATCCCTAATGCTATCTGACTTGAAAATGCAGTTAGTCCCTTTGTCCCTTAATAGTTGATTTGCCTGTGGGACACAATGGTTACTGCCCTGCACCCTGCTGCAGACATCAAACTGCAGAGCAACTCTGCAGCCCTGGGCAGCGCCTCCACCTGATGAAGTCTTACAGCTCTGTCTTACAAAGAGCATGTGTTTGATTTACTGGATTGGCTTAATTTCTTGATGGGAAAAGGTTTAAGCAAGTTGAAGACATTCTGACTTAGTTTCACTAAACTTCTATTTACGCATATGGTTCCTATTACTCGCATAAAAAAGGAGAGAGCCCACAACAAAAGCTGCAAGGAAAACCTGTAAAGCAACAGCAGCAGTTTCAACGCTGAGGCTGGTGTGGCCGTATCCTGATGCTGGACATGCCTCGTGCACGTGAACTGCACCTGAAGTACATCCAGCACCTGAAGTACATCCAGCACCAGCATCCTCTGGTGCCACTGTCCATCTACAGTTACTAGCCATCGACTTTTGCAATTTAGTCTGATCTTCTCTACCTAAATGGCCATATATAGGCAATTCTATGAGAAATTACTGTAAATGTGGCACATAGCGATGAACAGATACTGCTTGTATTTTCCAGGGAAAAAAACTAAAAGTTTATATAAAGTTCTGCAGCTAGGAAGAGAGACACAAACTAACCATTTACTGACTCATAACACTACACTTTTTAGTATGTTTTAATGAAATCTGAATATAGCTCCCTACTCCACAAAGTAAGAATAAGACAAACCTAAAGCAGCTCTGAAATAACAATTTCAGATTCTATTTTTTATTGCAACTTAAATATAGTGAAATTATTGTTAATATTTCTTTCCCCAACATTAATATTTCTTAATCGAAATATTGAAATTGGTAAGTAACATCTGATATATAATGATTTTTTTTAATAAAGCATTTTAAAACATTTTGTGGCACAAGCACTGCAAAAGGTACAAATTCAATGCAGCAGTTAATTCATCCTGCTGGTGATGGAGGGAAAGTGATTACAGTCTTCTCTTTCAGACAACAGAGAGATCTAATCTACTGCCCTAACAAGGAAGCTGCACCCTGACACACAGAGATTCTTCCCAGCCTCCAATGGAGATACTGCTACTCAAGATGCCACAATGCTAAACTAGAGATTTTCACAAGCATGAAGAGTAGACGGCAGCTGTTTGCAAGACTCCTGTCAGGCAGAAAGATAAAATGGGATTTTTCTAGCTCTAAACTTCTGTTTTCACAGCCAGAGGTAAAAGCAGGCTGAGCCAAGTTCACTTACTCTGCTCCTTATCTAGTTTTCCTTACAGTACTGGCGGAAATACAAGTGTCAAAAAAACCTCTCTCCACTTAGGCTAATGAATAATTTACATCAGCATATCTTCAGGCAATTACATTTTTTTCCCTACAGAAATTTCAGAAGGAATCCTATTAAAATCCTACTACAGAGGAGTTTCCTCAATGCCATTGTGTTCATATGCTTGTTACTTTAAAGTCAGGGTAAACATAGCTAATTCTAGTATTTGAGAAGATAGTAAATTAATAATAAAGGGAAGAGGCATGCACACAAGAGGCACAGGCTACACATTTTCCTGCACAAATCTAGCAGATGTGGTCTAATCCTAGTTTTAATATGCCTCTTCATGCAGTCAAGCTGGCTTGTACTATATGGAAAATCACTTCCCAAGTAAAGTCACTTGTGATTTCAAGCACATTTCAACCCAACTCTTAATTCACATTCGTCTATTGCCCACAAACACTACATTGAAAGGGAAAAACTGCAAAATTAAATTCTTAGGTGTCATGAAATTTTATATCAGCCACCTCAATGTGGCCCCGACATGGCTTTATACTATTAGATACATGCACACACATTTTGTACAGGACACCTGTACCATTTAATGAATGGACGTTAATAAATATTTTTATTTGGTAGTTTCTTTCAAGATTTGCCCTCAAATTTTACTTACCATATAAATAATTTTTCTCTGGAGCAAACATACAAATTATTCCTTTACTCATGTGCATGTCCATGATGCTCTCTCAAAAGTATTTGCAAAACACAAATACTGAGTCCTCTATATACTGTCCTCTCTGGAGAGCAGGTGTTGGCATTTTCCTCAATACTAGAAAGCTGTAAAGTATCTTTTTGTTTTGGATGCCCGATTTCAAATGTCACCAAGCCATATATTGTAGAAATACAATATCTTTTTCATCATAAGACATTTCAGGTGTGTCCTGCCCCGTGTTGCAGTCAGGACAACTCAGGAGCTTTTGGAGCTCTTCAGAGTTGATTCCAAGTGTCCTGGTCATGGGTGCCCAAAGAACAACAGTCACTGAAGCAAATGGTTAAGGCACCACGTTGGGAGATACTTGTCCAGAGCCATGCAGGAAATCCCTGTCAGCGGGACCAGGCATCACCACTTGCTTTGCACATACCCATTTCCCAACCCGGTAACGGGTAAACTGGGACTGCCCAGCAAACTGCCTCACTGCCAGCACAGCCTTGCTTCACTCCCAGACAACCTTACTTTGGGAACAAATAGCATCTGGTTACACAAATAAAATTTAAAAAAAAAAAAAAAAAATCAGCTCCATAAAATAGGAATACAAAGCAGGCAAACTATGCTCTGCCCCAGCTCCTACCTAGTTTATCACCTCCTTCCAAACTCCCCATTGCTGTACCCACCTCCCCTGCCCTCAGGTCCCCTCTCCCTGGCCACATTCCTACTCCTCATCTACTTCCCAGCCCATCACTCCTCCTTACCAACCTGCATTTCCATGCTGCTGCTTCCTGCTTCTGCATGATGCCAAGAAAGAGCAGCAAAGGAGTCAGTATCTCTTCAGGGTTACATTTACAGTTTGGCACTAACACTAACATCCATCCTAAAATGTGCATCCTTAATGACGGCAAAGCTTTCCTCTGCTGTGCTGTCATTTCTTTTATATGCATTTAGGACAATCACCCCCTTACATTGGTGGTTACTTGCTGTTAGAACTTGCATTTTGTGTTGAAATTTGAAATGTTGCTCATGTGCCAAGAATTTTTACGTGGTAATCACAAAGAAGAATAATTTCTGCTAAACAGAGTGCATTTTTCTATAATTAAAGAGTATTAGCATATATGGATTGAAAATTATGGAGAAGTTTGTTTTTATTGTTGATTTAATGAATGCACTAACTCTCCAAGTACCTGAGATGTTTCAGAAATGAGATCAGAAAAAATGGTTACCACTACTTTTACTTTTGTTCACAAAACATGTGAACTTTAGAAAAGGGTGTACCTGAAAATAGCTTTAATTCAAAAGATAACAAAACTGAAATGTAGGAACTAACTTGTTCCTAGAAACTATTCTGAAGGGACAATCTGCTAGAATTTCAAGAAGATAGAAATGGGCTTGAAACTACAAAGACATTGACAGAGGGGCTAAGGAAAAATGAGTCATTACATGAAAAATACCTACAATGCCAGACAAATTAAAGAGCAAGAAACTGAAATTACAGGTACCTGCTGTAGCACTGTAATCTCTCTCTTCTTATAAAGAACACCCATTCTAGTAGTATAGAACATTGTGTGGATTGGGAGTCAAAGGTCTCACACTGTGCATGAGCCAGACTTTTTCTCTGAAACCCATTAAAAGAAATCCAAATGTACAGTTAAGTGAGACAAGGAAAGAAGTCTCTTGAAGAAGCAGTCTGCATTCCTGGGAAAATCTCCCAGAACATCCACATATGACAAACGACACAAAGCTTTGGGAATTAAAATTCATGGATCATCTTAAAAATGAATTAAGAGTGGGAAGACAAGAGTCCCTTAGCCACTGAATCCTCAGGAGCCAGGTTCTGAGACAACGCTAATCACTTAACCGCAGTCCAAGGAATTATCACAGCTCCCCAAACTTACAATCATCAATCTTCATTTAGCATACACAACTGCAAGAGAAGAGCTAGCTTGGGAGAGAGACAAAAAAAAAGCCATTTCCTAATGCTGTTCCAAGTCTTATTTGTCTGGCTTGCCAGGCGGCTCTGGCATTGCTGATGACCCAGCAGGTTACTTCACCTTGGTGTTATCTACCAGTAAATCATCCTCTCTAAACTCAAAAGGCTTTTCAATTTGGAGAAGAAAGGATAGGGTGAGAGTGGGGGAACATGATAGAGGTTTACAATATCAGGTGGGGCCATAGGCAGAATTAACGCAAAGCTGTTCTCACCTAATTCCACATTACTAAAATAAGGAAGTACTCGAAAAAATTAGAAGAGCAACGTAAAACAGATCAAAGCAAGCACTATGTCACACAACAAGTTGTGACTCTCTGCAACATGTTGCCACAGGAAGCTGTCCAGGCAGACAGTATCAGAAGGTAACCCAGAAAGGGATTAAAGTCATGAACAACGGGTTCATGAACCGATACTTAAAGGCATACACAAGGTACCTATAATCAAACAGCCATGAATATTGCGGGGACTGAGTGAAATGGACCCTGACATTGGCACAGCCCATGTGTTCTTACACAGCATCTCCCATTGCCAATGCCAGGACAGATGGACCACCGGTATGACACAGTTTCATTTATTTTGTATTTAATCGCTGTCACTGCTCCCTAGAGTAAAATGAATATGGTTCTTTCATACTTTAAAATTACCTTCCTATCCAAATTCATTTCTTGAAGCTCTGAGAGAAAATATATTTGTGCTTCCAGGACGCAAACTATTTTCCACATGTCAGCACCGGATTGATTTTAAATACATGGTTCACATTCACATCATGTAAGCTACAATAGCTGTACAGAGCAACAGCGGTGAGCAGCACCCTGCTAGCTGCATCCATTGCAGAGGCTGCTGTGCAGCTGTAACTGGAGAACCATTTCTGAAAACACAGCTTTGACCACTTTCCATCTCCTGCTGCATGGATAAGAGTATGATTCAACTCCTACTGACAATACTACAGGAAAACACTTGCAGGGTTCAAAAATTTCCCCCTTTTCTTATCATAGGTATCACAGCTCTCCTACCCGAACACTTAACTTCGCTCCTCCCTATACAAAACTTTTCATCTTCACACTCCTTCTCAAAGACAACCGAACTCTGTGTTAAGACTGCTTTCACTGCTAAGTGACATAACTATGGCTGGTTTTTAAGTAGCAAAAAAGGGCACAGGATGAAATCCCTGGCATTCATATATCCACCTAACTTGTTGCACTGATTGGTAAAAAAAGTTATAAACAAAATCTTGAGCTTTGTAGTTGGTTCACTCACATAGCATTGGTAGAAGTTCTCATTTGACTGATGCTCTGCTGCTACTATCCATTTCTTAATACACATATACCGTCTATACACACAAATCTCCTAGATGCTATATATAAATTTATATAGGCTATATTTTACATCCCTGGGAGGCATCTGTCAGCAATAAACTATACATACAATTTTACTCATTTATCTTCTCTTGCTCCTTCACCACACCATTTTCTAGTCATTTATTCTCATCTTTCATGTCCATCCTCCCTTAAATCAGGGCCAATCCACTGCCTTATTTGCAGAATTGTCTGTTTGAAGAATTCTAGCTCAAAATTCTTATGATTAGACAACAGCAGACTACATGCTCTCTCTCGACTCAAAATACAAACCAAAATGCTTTATCCTGCATGCCTACCGATGTGTCTAATGTGCTAAGAGACATTTTCAGAATTGTACATAGTTTATTCAGCTGTGCTCAAAATAAACCACCTGCAACTTCTCATGCTGCCACCTGAGTAATGGTTTAAACTTGAGAAGATACATAATCCCAGAATGGAAAAACTGGTGGAGTCAAATCAGACCCAAGTATATTGCATTCTTTCCATAGGGTCTTAAATCTTAATCACCGTCTCCTTACATCTCCAGAATGCTTGTCACACCGATTTCTCTGAAGTGGGCTTGTGGTGCCAGCAAATACTCAAAATTTTCTTTTTGTCATAATGCAAATCCTTATGACTATTTTGTCTTTTTCTGTAGCCTTTAATTTTTCATCCATGATATGCCTACAGATAGAAACATTACATACCCATTTATGAAATCAGAATAGATTTCTAAGAAGTATCTTATTTATCATTATCTATTAATCTTATCTATTTTTATCCTGAAGTATTCGCTTTGAGATGACAAGAGATCTTCATACTTGAGTGCCCCAGCTCCAGTTATCATTTTTTCAAAGGACTAACCTCTTCATTCAGATGTTACTTACCTGTTTCAGTTTGGTTTTTTTTTTTTTCCCAGGACTGCCATATTTTCCGTAGGTCATCCTGAGCACCTACCATCTCAGCTCTGTAGGACTCAAAGAATGGTATTCTTTGCAACTTGGCAACTACCTGGCATCAAACAGTTACATTTTGAATGTGGCAGAGCAAAGCACTAGAATGACAGTGCAAAGTGCATCTTGCAGGAGGAGCTAAAAGATTCAAGTACGAAAGCAACCCTGGCAGATACAAAAGTGAGCAGGACCACATTCTGCCATTCTGGCATATGCCTTGTTTTTCCTCCAAAGGGCTCCAAGTCAATGTCTCTCCGAACAGCTGAATATAACTGAGACAAAAAGGTAAGTCTGTTCAGAGTTCATTTTCACAAAGCAGCTGCATAGGCAGATGTTTGTTCATAAAAAAAAATAATGTCTAAAGGTGCAGATCCTTTTAAATGCTATACAGCAGTGTGATAGAAAGCCTTGACAGAAAAAAAGAACTGCCCTAAAGAGCACACAGTATAACACAGTCCCTCTCGGAGCCTTTGACTCAGTTATCTTGAATGACTCCTTCCACACAGCACTCATCACAAGGCCTCCAATAGCCAAAAGTGCCGCTGTTGCTAGGCAAAGGGATGGGGAATAGAGAGCTCAGTGTCACTTCTAAGTGCCACCGTCCTTCTTGCACTCCTGTCCTTTTACCCACCCAAGAGCACACTTGCACATCCAGATCTGAGATGTGAAACATAGCCAGCTGACAGGGTTTGAGGCCGGGAGCTCACCCATTGCCTGTAAAGCCATCCCATCAGCCAGGGACACGGTCACACACAGCTCTACCTGTGATCTGCATCTGAGCGCGGAGCTGCCTCTAATTAAAACTTTCATTCAGTAAAAGATGTGTTTGAATTTGACCAAGCATTTATACAAGAAACCCACTTTCAAATCTCCTGTCATCTTTGCTTGGCCTCTCAGTGATGTGCTAGCACTGTTTTAACAAGAGAACTGCTCCAGGTCCTCACTTGTCCTCACCCTAAGCTAAGTCGGTGTCCTGGAGGAACCTCTGCAGCTGAGCAAAGATACAGAAGGACATTTTAAAGACACAAGAACCACCCTCCTCCTTCACTCTGCTGAGCCATGGGGAAATGGTACACCCTGCCGGGAGGCTGGACCCCATGGGAGACCCCTCTGCACAGTCAGTGGAGGGCAAGCAGTTGCTCCTGCAGGCAAGACATCGCCCTCCCGCCAGCCTCCTGCCTGACCACCCTCTCCCTGCTGGCAACACAGATCCTGGGAGATCACCCTCCTCATTTAGTTGCCTCTGTTCCTCGTGCCTGAAAATCAGGCAGGGGAACACCCCCAGGAATAAAAACCACCGCCTCCGTGGAGAGTTTGAGAGCCTCTCACAACAGTGCTCATCAGTTCTTAAGGAACATCATGTGTAGCTCTGTAAACATTAATATAGATAAATGGCACCACTGTTTATAACTACAGCTCATAGTGACAAACACACATTCAAGACTGTATTCTCCTCTTCAGTACAAAAACGTATAACGATATCTCTATTATGCTCCTTACTACATATTTCTAGAATCTTTAAATTATTTATGTTTCTAAAAATAATCCTTCTAACATGTCATATGTTACTTATAATAAAAATTGCATTTCAGACCTCAGTTCTACAGTGCAATGCACTTGACGAGCAATCATCAGGGAGGCTAACGTGGCTTGCAGAACAAGGAAAAGCCTTCTAAAAGCTTCACACAATATCGTAGAATTTAATGCTGAGCTAAACCATACATTAAAGCTAACCAACCTCCAAGGATGCTAATGGGTTTTACGTTAGAAGACTTATGCGGTTATATATATACATATGGAGAGAGAAAGAGAGAGAGAGAGATCTCTCTCTCTATATATGGATATATATATAGATATATACATATAAAAATGTATAAACAACCTAGATTTTTTCCCCCTCACAAAAACAGAGACAGATGTATTTAGAATGATACTACCAATTAATCAATCCTGGAATTTTTTTTTTTTTTTTTTTTTTTTGTTCTCCACAGCAATAGTTTCAGCACATCTGCTAAAATCTGCCCGTATGACTGAAATCTGCAGCACTCAATATTTGGAGATGAGTATTAAACTGAAAGTTACAAAAATAAATACAGCTGTTTCTGAAATCAAAAAGACATAGACATTGTTGCATATTTTCTTACAAGCTAATTGATTCTGCATATAGCTATCAGTGTTTGGGGAGAGGTGATGTCATCTCCAACACTGATTGCCATCATCAGAAATAAATATACACTTACAGAAAAGATAATTTAAGAGTAAAGCACCTAAGTTTAAGGAATGCCTTAACAGGAATAAATGCATTTTCCATTCACATTTGTTTTGTTTACAGATTATATTCCATAGTAGTTAGCAAATTAGAGCCTAAATCTGGGACACCTCAGATGCCCTGAAAACATGTTTGTACTTAGTGCTGGTCAGGAATTTCCAACAAATGCCTTTTCACCAAAAAAAAAATCCTCCAACTTTTCCAAAGTGAAATTTTAATCAGAACTGTAACAGTTTAAATACGTATTTTTTTTCCAGAACACATCTCCATGTAGCCAAAGACCTGCACGACCCTGTACCCTCACAATCAGAGCCCTGATTTGCTTGATTCAGATCAAGGAGTATAACTGGAGTATCTATAATATGATGCATACCCTAATCATTGCTCTTCAGACTGCTCTCGGGCTGGCATCAATTCCATCATTCCCACTTTGTGCCACACAAGGGATCCATTGGACCAAAGAAACCAAAGACAACACTAACTGGGAAATGCCTGTAAATCTGAGATATAACAGGCTTTGCTTTAAATCTCCTGGATCTACTGTGAGTTCTCTTCCCTCTTTATTCCCAAATGGACATTTTCTCTCAAGAACCTACACATGAGATATTTTGAGCTGCCGAGCATCCATTATATCCATTAACAAAGCAGCGGGTGTTAACAGCCTACACTTTTGAAAACCAGTTCATTTTTATTTAAGCAATAGAATATGGATCAAGTATTTGAGATTGATATTTTTGGCCAAAAATATGTAAGTGTTAAAATATTCAGAACAAGAGAATAAGTATGTTGAAGGGAATTCTAGAGAGATGCTCAAGTTTCACAGAAACTTACCTTGTGGGAAAACATGGCTAAACCCAAATGGTGGATGGGTGATGCACTGCAGAACGAGTGGATCCCACTCTTCCAACATCTGTATCTTCACCTTACACAGAGTTCATGCTTTTGCACAACAGCTTAGTGTTTTGGGTTAAAATAGCAGAGCAAAGACCTGCTACCACTTCTGCATTACAAGTGTCTGTCGTCGTTAAAATCTACTGACCTATCTTGTATTATTCTTATGAAATACTGTAAAGGGAAACAAACTTTAACAAAGCAGAACTCTTTTCTAAATACAACTGGTTTTCTCTTCATTAAGGTGCACAATCTCTGGGATATAGGCAAATTTCTGAGAATTTCAGCATTTGCAAAGCTCGTTTCATTTTGGTACAATACACCCTGCAGCTTTTCATTGTGGAAGGCATGAAAAATAACACAGAAACCATGCAAATATTTTTTGTGTGTGTTTTGTATTGAAATATTTGAGTTTAAGATCTCCTTAAACAGAACTCAATTTAACATCAGAAACACTAGCAAACTCCTGAAATGCAATGATACATTCTCTACAAAGTCTTAATCCATATATACAAATAGTACTAAATTAACATTTATTTAGATAAATTAAAAATAGACTAGATCTGTTCTCCATTAGCTCAACCATCCTTTCATAGGCTATTTCACTTTTTAACAGCTTGCAGCCTATAATGCTCTTCAGAGTTAAATAATGCATTTGCAGAATTAATATATAATATCAGCAAGAGGCACACATTAAGGACAAGGTGAAGAGAGGAAATGTTTTCAACTTAGAAAGAGGTAACCAAAAAGCAGGAGCTGAAGAAGTGCTATTTCAGATATTGTGAGCTGCTAGAGAAATTGTCTTTATACATGGGATGATGACACTGTTCTGAGATAAAGTTCGTGCTTCGGTCATAGCAATCTGAGCATGCACAAAGTGAAGGTGCCCAATTCCCACTTAAATGAGTGGGAGTCAAGAACACTCAGCCCCTGAAGGAACTAAGCCCTCTGAGAAGAGACACCACTCCTGCCAGCTTAATTTCATAATAAGAATGGGTCTACAAGTATAGATGGGTAGGCACGCCTGAATCCATGTATGTGCTTTAGCTTCATTCACAGAAAACGAAATGGAAGGTGACACTTATTCAGAAGATGTAGACTTAGATTTGCTACTCGAAAGCACTGGTGTGCAGCAGAGCACGGGAATTGCTCCTTCAGCAGCAAGGCAGAGTCCCAGCCTCACACTCAACAGAAATGACACTGAAAGAACTGTTATTTATACTACCAGACCGTTACCTCAGAAAGGTGACATCACAAATAGATTAAAATTGCAAAAGATAGGAGCAGAGGGCAAACCTGTTCAGTGTCCCAGAGGTCACTCCATTCCCAGCTCCTCCAACCACCACCCTGACCCAGGCATGGCCTGAAGCGGAAGGAAGCCCCCTGGGTTATCTGACCAGCATTCTCCCTCCACCCAGCTAAACACAGTTCAAGTGTTTAAAGGCTTTTGCCCACAGTATGTTGATACAATTCTGCTTAGGCTGTATTTCTAAGTATCATAATTTTTTTGTAACCCTGAAATCCTTTCATTTCCCAACATATTTTAAAACACCGAAAATATCATACAGTGAAAGCTCAGAAAGTTCTACTTTTTAAACCATGTTTGTCATACCATGAATGGACGATAAATAGTACACATGCTTTACACTTTCATAAGGACAGTTTCCATTCACTAGTAGTAATTCCACACACAGATACCAGACCCCTCGGTCTAATGAGAAAGAGTGTATTAATATTTTTTTCCAAATGGGTTTTCTCCTCCAAGCAATTCCTTTTTTAATCTTCAAAGATACTTAAATAAGAGAAACACATCAAAATAGAATCTTATTCATCTTTTCTGAATGAGCAACTTGTAAAGCATTGGAAAACAATTCAAAATAGGCAATTATATGTTCCTACTTGGCCACTTGGGCCCCGGCAATTTACTCAGGATACAAATACGTATTTTAGCAGTACTATTGACATGGGTTTATAAAAGGACATGGAAAAAAACAAGAGTTATAAGCCCAGACTTGCAAAATATAATTTGCAAAAGCACAATAACACTCTTGTCTCAAATTCAAGTTTTTCAGAGCTGTGAAGCAAAGAACCCTACACTATGACTAAAGAAAAGTCAGTGACCGGATAATATAATAGCAACACACCAGATAATGTATCAAACACAGAGTTCAGTATTTCATCCAGGTAGAAAGAGGAAAGCTTGTAGAAAAATAATACAACCAAAAGAATAAGCACAAATGTACACCTGTTTGTTAAATCAAAGTTTGAGAAAAAAGTCTAAAATGTTCTAAACTACATGGGTTTTTTTAAGCCAAGACCACAAAAGCTTTTGTAATATTTTGAAAGAGTGTTTTTGTTTTCTTTTCCTCCCTCTGTTACTGTTTCTCATCCATCAAGAAAAAACAAAAGAAACTACCACCAAAAAAAAATCTCAAATTTCTTTTTTGTTGTTGATTTTGTCAGAAAAGCTGATAAATAAGATTTTGGCAAACATACACATTATTTTTCTAATAGAAAACCATCTTATCTTTACAGCAATTATTTATTTTGGTTTTAATGAGAACACAGGTTATCACTGGCAAGCCTCCTTTAGAAATTCACAGAACTCTAAAAACTGATTAGACGGAATTTCAACGAAAATTGCTGAGACTTTTAAACATTCGTCTTACAGACGGAAGATCTCTACCATGACCTGACCAGAGCTGGCCAGGACTCTGAGGTGGATCTGCAATTCTGAGATCTTCAAGGACCAGAATGCTTTTAATTTAGAAAACAAATAAACCAACAGCAGGTTTTACTTTATATTAACTAACTTTTTAAACCACATGTCATTAACTCAAAAGGAATGGCTACACGAGACAGTCTTTACATATACAGAAAGGGAGTGTAAAAGAAATCCCCCCAGCTCATGGAGTCATTATAGGGCAGCACCACAGAAGAAGCCAGAAGCAGTAGGTGTGAGGTCCCACATTAAGTCTCTCCCAGCAGAATAAGAGAGGCTGGGGCACAGGCACAAGCATGGACATATTATGCACAGCGTTGTGTGCTCAGATACACAGTTTTGTTCCATATACCATGCCCTGAGGGTGAAGCTTCCTGAAAATGGACACTGCTACCTTCCCAAAGACCCTGGGGACAGTTCACATTCTTGGGGAACATCTCCACAAAGACCTCTCTGAACATGAAGGGATCCGCACTCTTCTAGTTTTCATGCACAGTTCTGCACTCTGGAACTAGACTGAGGGCAAGGATTTCTCCTCAGACCAAATATGTGAGTTTGGTCTAAAGCACCTTTCAAGGACACAAAATGAATAAAATCTTACACATAACACAAGATCTTGAGATGTGGTTCACCTAAACAACCTTTAGTGTTCCACTTGAACCCAGGCAACCTGGAAAAGCCAAATTGGAGAGTCGCTTCTGTGTACAGGCCATATGGCAGAGGCCAGAAGACCATTGTGCATCACTTCACCTGTAGCAACAAGCTTGAAGATGGAGAAAAGGACAGGGCAACTCTCTGAGAGATTCCAACATCCAAGAAAAGAGGCAGGGGAGGGGGAAGAAACATGGAGGTTCTGGGAACAGCTGCAGACCATATGGGCATCCTAAAGTGTGGTCCTCTGCCAAAGCTGGATGAGAGGCGCAGTGGGAAGCATGCATCACCTTTTATGTCCTTAGGCCTGCAACATGAGGAAAGGCAAGACACATGTGCACCCTCCGAGACTGTAAAAGGCAAAACCCATCTACACTGAGTGTCTGAAGTGCACATAACACACAGAGTAGTATTTATGGGTAAATACTCATAGGAGACATATATGTGCAATACTACAAAAGCAGAGTACTACATATTTCTCAGGATGAAATCAAATCAGTCCCTTCTTCACAAACTCTGTGAAGTGTACAGTTATTGACATACTGATTTTTAACTAGATCCCTTGCTCCCCATTGTTAATATGTAAACCAAAGAACACATTCTCCAACTCTCCACCTGGATCCATCCTGAAACTCTCACAGTTCTCCCTTTGACACTAAACCATGAGCAATAATCCTGAAAAACTACACATACTACACACATCACTTCAACTTTTGCAAATTAAGCAGATACCACAGATTTTCACTGCTGCCAATCAACAACACAAAAATCCAGTTAAAAATTCAATGCAGTGTCAAAAAAAATGCATTACAAATATTATTCTTAAAAGCATTTACTGTGTTGATATCAGGTTGATGATTATTTTTATCTCTTGTGTCAATTATTGGACTATAGCTACCATGCTGGTACAGTTTTTATTTCTTTAAACACTGTAACACATTAATGTCTTAGTAACAGCCATTCATTAATAAGCTTTCTCTTCCAAAGCAAATCAATAGCAAACATCTTCTATATTACAAATTCTTAGAAATGTAAAGAAAGAGAAAACAGATCTCTTACAATAAAACAGTTCTAATTAGCTAACCTTTTCACCCAAAACATCTCACAAAGTATTAAGATAACGTGTCTAAAAACAGGACAGAACTGTAATTTTTCAAACAACTAGAGTGCAAATTATTTCCAAATATACTTGAGGCAAATAAAACCCCAACAAAACGTGCGCACACACCACAAAGTGCTATGTTTCCACCCGTATGAATATTTATTACTGTCTACATGATGGTATAAAAGCATTTGACACAAGTGAAAGGGAATAAAATTACATGATTGATACTGGATCCATAAATACTCTGTGCTTCTCTGTCTTTTGCCTCAAGATCATTAGAGTTCACTTTTTAGGAAGTAAAGGCAAACAGAGATTACTGAAAACAGACATCTTCCCTTTCCCTCAGTTAGAGGACCCATTAGCAAAAGCAGATCTAGATGACATGAAAAATGCAGCAGACCCAAATCTCCGAGTACGTTCTTAATTTCACAGTCCTGCTCCATCTCTAAATCTGCTGTCTGTGTCACTGCTGAGGGGAGCAGAGCGGCTGCCGTCCCCCAGCTCAGGCCCTGCAACACTTTGAGGTTAACAGGTAAGAAGAACCAAAATCAGCTCTGCAGTTCCTGCCTGCTGGCACGGTTCACATGCAAGTGCAGGCTTCCGAGGCTCACGCTGTCCTCATGACCGCAGCGGTTACAAATTTGCAAGCTGCCAGGATAATCAATCTGCCCAGCGGCTCAGTCCCTGCACCCTGTTTGTTTCTCAGAGCAGTCGGAGCCAGATAAATTGGTCTGGCGGTGACAACGTTCCCAGCCACCACTTTCCCTTGTTCCTTCTCCACAGACATGCGCCAGCTACAGAGGCAAAGTGGGGCCACTGGAAACAGGCTGCAAAAGCCATTTGGACACAACCACCCCCAGTACCATCTTTCCTGGGGCAGCCAGTTAGTGCTTCAGGTCTTACACGTTCACACACATACGCGAGCTGCGGCGGCTTGGCTGCATGTGCACAGGACAGCCACAGAGCACACGGAGCATAGGTCTGGCACTGCTTGGAAAAACAAGATCAGTTGCAGTTGCACAGCTCAGCTGAACTATTCATGCATGGGGAAGGGTTTTGCTGACACTCCTCCTGACATGCAAAGGTGTTAAGGTACTCGCACAGCTGGACTGGGCTGGACTATGTCAAAACATACAGCCCGCAAGGTGATGTACCTCTCTCAGCACAGCGTTTATTCAGTTGTTTTGATTGGGAGGGCACTTTGTAAATGAAAAATCTCAGTTCAAAGACAGGATATTTGTTCTAAAAAAGGAATTTTGCAAAAGATGTCTGGAAACTGAACAGACAAATGTGCTCTGTTCCTCTTGGAAGCAGTCTGGGTAGGATTTTCCGGGTTTTTTTAAGCTCATTTGTGTCTTCCAGTACTATAAGTCTCTATTGTTAACTTATGCATTATTTAAAAGATACTGAGTTTAAAAATAGCTCTAACCCGCCAAGGGAAAATGGGAAAAGCAGTGAGCTGAAAGCCACAGCGCTTCTCACAGATTGTTTCAGCATGCAAGACATCACAGCCTTCTCCTGTTTTCATTTCAATTTAGTAGCTGTCTTTGACATATGCCCACCCAACTTCACCATCAAAGTATCCGAGGCCAGCTCATTCCTCAGGGTGCACATTACAAGACTCTGTGCATCACTCAGACAGCAAATTACTACCACTATAGGTCCTGGGATATATATAGTTACAGCCTTTGGGTCTGGAAGTTCTGTATTCAACGCCCATGATCTAGTTCACCTCTTACGTGCACACCTTACACTCTCTAATATGTTAAAGCCCGCAATACCCTTTCACGTTACAGATTGTCTATCGTCTTGCTTGAGAGACAAGAGTTGAGTTACAGTGGGACAAAGTGATTTGCCCGAGACTGTCAGTGAAGCATGTGGCAGAGCAGGGGACTTCCCAGACCCAGGGGTGTTTGAGCTGCTGGATCACCTTTCCTCTTCCTTCAACTGCAATTGCCCACCAGACATGCAGGGTAGGTGGGCACCAAGGCAGCTCAAACACTGAGGAAGCTCTCACATACGCTAAATGTACAGTCCACAATTACCTGTAGTGAGCACCAAGCCTTTCTCAGGCACGAAGAAAGATATATGGGACCAGAACATGAACATCCTGGGGCATCAGGAAGGAATTAGATGTAACTGAGGCCAATCTAAAATGAGCAATGATCCTGACTCTTTATTTCATCTGTAAATTGAAGTCCAGAAGAAGACAGGCCTGGAAGTACTTAGTTTTCTGTTTATGAAAGTAGCAGCGCTGAGCTCCACAACAAAGAAAGAGCAGTCATCATCATGTAAAAACTATGTACACATCAGAACGAGAAGACTGTTTCACACTGCAAAAGAAACTAACTCATGCATACATATGTTAATTTTAGTCCAAAACATTTTTTCTGGGCTTTAGCTACGTACTAGTTTTAGACACTATATTAAATGGTGTCTGTGAATGCTTACTCCCAAGGAAGAAAGGACAAAAAAATCAGGGGCAAGGGCAGCAGAGGCTACCCTGTTTACAATTGTAGCAGGTTGCCCACATACCTCAAAAATCAAGATGGGATAGGTAGTCCTTCTCTCGGGTTTACAGTAATAGGTAGAACCTGCATAGGCAATACCCTACATGGTAAAGGCATAACAAAACAAAGCAATCACTGTATAATTAAATCCGCGGATTACTAACAGAAGTGTTCAAACAGTCTGAAAACATATAAAAATAACTCAAAATGGACCCAGGGCTGCTGGGGAAGAAACACCCATCTTCAACACCAAGCTCCTGACGAAGACCCTGGGACAATTCAAGAGAGGGTGGTAAGGATTAGAGCACTGGGGCTGCTGCTAAGATAATGATGCTTATGCCCTGAGGAGAGTTCTGGAGTCCTTTCCTTACACCAGCTTGCAAGTATGGAGACTGTCCCCCTGAAGTGACAGGCAATTTGTTATACAAGTGACCCCTTGCTAGGGAGGCACCCTTTGGTATAGAAGCACCCTCCAAGTCGCGGGAGGCAGCAGAAGTCAGTGCAAGAGCATGCAGTGAAAACGCCACAGGGCTTCTAAACTTAACAGTGACTAAGGACACAGGAGAATAGAAAAGCAATGTTTGTGTATAAATATAGCTATATGGTCACCTTGAAACCTCCACTTTTTGAATATAGAAATATAATCTGCAGTATTTTAGTGGAATGGTACAAGACAAGGTTCTTAGGGACATGGTTTAGTGCCAGAGTTTGGTTAGGATATGGTTGGACTCAATGATCCTGAGGGTCTCTTCCAGCTGAAATGGTTCTATGATTCTAGGACTAATATCCATACGGAGTGCAATAACCCTGTAGTGCAGCAGATACCACTTGGTACCTGCAAACTGATTTGGAGTTGGTGAAGGAAGGTACCACCAATATCAATCTCTGCAGTGGAGACACTCAAAACAACAGCATTAAAAGCTGCATAGTTCTAAGAGCTAAGAAACAATATTATTCTTGTTTAGAGAAGATAGAGAAAACAATCCTATAAAACACACTAAGACAACATTGTAAATACATGTACAAAAACACTCCAAAACAATGATTAAAAGCAAATTCATTAATCACACTGGTAAATGGTGGAAGAAAAAATACTTTAAATGGGAAGAAAAAAGCAAAGGAAAAAGTCACTGAGAGAGAAGAGATGTGGCTGGAGGAGTAGCTCTGCGAGTTAATGCGAGGAAAAGGAATAATACATCAAAAATAAAAGGAAAAGAGGCAAATTTACAAATTAGGAGAACCACAATAAAACTTTCGGTAAAGTTTTAAGGCAAGACAAAAAATCCTGTTGGTTACTTAGATCCCTGTGTCTCCAGCATGGAGACAGTTCATTCTTCCCCAGTGCAAATGTAATTTGAAATTAATGTGCCATGAAGAAGTTGAAGGACACAAACGTCCCAGGTCTGATGTCACAGGCAAAACCAACCGTATATGAGAAGAGACAATGCAGCACAGAAGCTAAGAAGACAGGCAAAGTCCCTAGGGAAGGAAGAGGAGGAGTACTGCTGAAAAAAATCACTTGTGAGACTGCAGAGCAATGTCAGGTTGCTCTTGATGTCATGCCAAGTAATTGCAGTACTAACACTGGAAGAGTTCAAAGGGGAACCTTTGAGTAAAAGGCATACTTTCCTGCATTGAGTATTCTCCCTAAAGTTGAAAAGTCTCTAATCCCAGAGACCCACCACACTCAGTATCATGGAGCCAAAAAAAAGTCTATCACAAAGACAGTGTATCTGAAAAATACAGAGACATAAAGCTTCTCCAGCTATACTGTTCAAAGGGCTGCACATGACTGTTTGACAAGCAGAAAACAGTGTCTGGGTTAACAGCAAACAACCAGGCTCAGAGAGATACCAGAAAAGCAACAAGAATGTATTCTCTCTCTCAAACAAACAAAAATATTAGATTGAATAATGAAAAATTCAATCAATGGGAGCAATATAGGGATACAACAGATGCAACGGAAGAAGCAACAGTGGCGACAGGTTAAGTGCTTGCACCAAGCTACAGCAAGGACAGAAAATAGCAAACAACTATTTTTCTAAGCTTTCTGAGATCTAGCAACACCAGTGTGAGAAGGAAGAGGACAATATCAACACAGCAGCATCAGCTGCCTCCTCTGTAGCACAAGTGCACTGATGCTGAAAGAGATCAAAAGTTGTGTGATATTTTGGCAACCAAACTTCCTCTAAAGGACAAGGGAAGAATTGGCTGAAAATTATCCTGTTCATTCAGAACTGGGCACTGGCTGAAAAAAAAAGATTACATTTTTCAAAAGTGGTTATAACTCTCCTGGTTTCTTACTGTATGGTTAGCTAGATGCTTTGGGGTGTCAGCATAATTTTAATGCTGTTTTTTCATATCTAAATTTTGTGTTTAAAATATTTTTTGTCTTAAATTTTTTAAAGCATATAAAAAAAATTTTTGTAGTTAAAAAAGAAAACTCTGAAGACATTAAATTTGTACTAAGGGAGTAAACTACCTTCATGCAAAGGGGACTGAACAGGACCACTCAGTCTTGCCTTAAAGAGAAGGGGCTTCTATGGACCCTTAACAGAAAAACAAACCGTATTTGGAAACACTTGTTAACAGACAAGTTGTCCTGAGACAATCATTAACATCTCATTGATAATTATACCAGGGGTCAATAAAAGTACAAACTGTTGCATTCATGCACACCACTAAAATTAACCCTGGTATTATATTAAATTAATCTCATTGATTATACAAACCGGCAATATGACCATTTATCTACAACTTACTGAACAGGATCACAGTTTGAATAATAACAATTATTTCAACACATCCAAAGCATCTCTAAGGAAAATGAAAGAAAGAACAAGACAGCAATTCATAAACAGGAGTTTACCTGTTCACACCCTCCTTTCTTAGTTACTATACCAGCAAATCCTTGTTGGTCTTTAGACTGACATTGACGCCAGCCTTATCGCCAAACAGCTGCCACGGATTACAGAAGCATTTCTCTGTCTCAGTTCAGCATCCACCCAGTATCAACTCTTACACAAGAACAGATGCCTATGGAAACAAGGCAGCTAGCAGACCTGTTTTAACAATCCCTTCTTAGGCTGATTTCAGAAGAAACCTCAAATCAGGTTTCTCACATCCCATAACCATGCTTTAAAGACTGCACTTTTGGAAAGCTTTTGATCTGCTATACATACTAAACAGCCATCATGCCTGAAAGGCAAATTTTGCAGCAAACTCCTCTGGGTCCCCAGCTCAGGTGGCAAATTTGGTCTAAGCCCTACATCAGGTACTGGGAATTCTCCTTCCCATTACATTGGGAAACTTGTAGAGACACAGAAACATTTCTTACTCCAGCTTCAGTTTACTGACCGCAGTGTTCCCAGTTTACCAGAAAGCAGGCAATCCTGCTTTACCCGTTCACAACAGCATAAAATTATTATCAGTACCTGTCAGGAAATGTCTAATGCAGCTTCAGCCTTTTAGCTTCTCCAGGTGGCTTCTCTGTGTATTGATTATTCTCTCCTCTGGGCTACCCTTTGACTAGCAATTTAAATTCCTTTGTCTCATGGCTCCTTTGTAGTGAAATGGAAGACTTTGGTTGCCATATGGTCTAAGAGGAGGGGAAAGGATTCTTGATTTCTGATAAGCTCCTCTAACAACTCCACTGCTGACAGCTGAAAGGTGCCTCCCCCATCTCAGTATTCTGCCTCTTCCCTTAAGTAACAACAGTAACCCATAGCCGAGGTTTTTAGCTACAGTCACAAACCCCAGGGAAAATGTGACTACATAGTTACAATACATTAACAAGGCATAAAAATGCAGTTTAAAAATCATCCAAAACACTTATACTATCCCAGTAAGCATATCTATAGCAGTTTCTACAGATGTCTGGTGTTTAAGATCATTCTGCTCTGGTTAGGGTGTTAATTGTCCACACACACTTAGAAAATCCTAAATCCTTTGGGCAGGCGGCAGCTGATCTCAGGGTCTGGGATCTGAAAGGTGCTCAAACATTGGCCTCTTACTCCCATATAGCATTTAGCTCCTTCTGCTTGGCCTTCCAAGGACAACTGAAAGAGACTTGCTAACAATGCTGGTAACTGCTGTACTTTGAAAACAAGGAGATACACATTCCTGGAATATAGGATGCAGCAAAAGGGATTTTAGATCCAAGGCCAAGTTCTTTTTTTAGGATATTTGCCTGCAGCTCCTGTTGAAGTCAACCAGAACCACTCATGTTCATCCAAGGGCAAAATTTGACATATAACATTTATTTTATGCTATACACAAATCTAAATAGGGTAAGTATGAAATGCATAACTGAAAACTAGATATTAGGTTTGGATAAAGCTGAACTGAAAGGCAGCAGTTGTCCAAGTGCAGGAGCATAATTTAGTTTGCCATAGCCTGTGTGCAGTTCCATTAGCATCTTCTCCATTTTCTGCTGAGGTGACACGGCTGACACAACACAAGAGTATTAATACATCTTTAAGCTGTCTGAATTCACAAGCAAGGCTCTGCCTAGAAATACTGAAGGACTAGTGGGCCAACAGTACAGAGAACAACTTATTACTTGCTCATTCCCCAGTCATTCCCCTGAGTCCTTCACTGTTAATTAGTTAACACCATGGTGGTCTCCCTTCTCCCAGTGTGAGCAGGAAGGAACTTGGTTATCAGCAACATGGGGTGAAGGAATTATGTCCACAGTGATTTACAGTGACCTGCAGATGATTCTGAAAACACTATAAGGCTGCTTTCAATATACTGAAAACATTGAAAATGTCTGCATTTTTTTCTCATTGAAGGGCAGCTTGAACACTTTTCTTACTCCTGCTGGCACAGTAAAGTGTCAGCATGTTGCTGCTTTAATTTCTCCATGACAGAAAGAGATGGAGAGAGAACACAAAAAAAATAATCTCAGTCATAGTGTCCTAAACCAATTTAGTTAAAGCCACATCATTTATTATAACATGCTTTGCAAGGACCAAGCAGCAATTGCCTTGTTTTTCTTATGTTCATTTCACGAGAAATGTTGGTTGCTCCCGGGAATTATCTGCATGATTATCAAGGTGTAAGAACTGAAACAAAAATTAAAGCACAATATTTGGTTCCAAAAAAAGCAACCACCCTTTAGAATTTATTTGCAAAAGAAATAGAAGTAGTAAAGGTCTCACTCCTCTAACGTGTCGAAGTGCCTCTTGTTCAATCTGTTCATTTGCGGTGGAGGATGGGACAGAAATGGAAAGCAGGAAATTTAAAAGAATCCTGCTAGGGGCTAAGTAGGTGTTCAAGTACATCTCTCACATGAGAAGCCAAGCCCAGAATTTGCATTACCTACATTGCTCTGTTGTCTGCCCACCCAGACAATGTCTAGACAATTCTATTGTAAATAGCAGTTTTTTCTGTGCTGCTATTAGGAAGAGGAGCCATCCAAGAATTACTTGAAGTCTTAAATGCAGACCTACCTACTGTGAATGTGTGAGATAAATGAAGCAGGAATTATTAGTGACAAGAAGCAACTAACCATGAGAAATCCGACACTCACTATCTGAAGGTCTACGTTCAAATGTGGTTAAGACCCTACCAGGCTAACCTAAATCAGACTTTGATGGGAAGGGAAGAAATGGCATCAGCCAGCAAATCTGTATGTTTGGGTCTCAAGTGCCTCGTTTCTGCTGTCCAGATGGAACAGGACTAAAATGAAGGTGAACTCAAATGACTTGCACAGCTCAATATCCATAATAACATATGCGAGAACCTGGTCATCGAGGGAATGGCAGAAATTCATTGGTATCAGCTCCTACTCTTTCAGATTCCCAGCTGCAAAATTATTCCAGTCATACCACCAAATATGGAAAATAAACATATTAAATAAGAAGTGACGAATTGCATTTTTTTAATTCCCACAGTCTATCTAAGGAGACAGGCAAAGCATGAGTACAGCATAGCTGCCTAATTCAAGTGGCAACACATCGCATACTTGCAGGCCATCAGAACATTATTATATCTGTGCCTACTGTAAAATTTCTAGCACACCAGAAATCCATTAGCAGTGATGTTCTGGCAAAACACTAAAGAGAAGTACATCCTCTTACACCAAAAAAGAAATGAAGACGAAAGAATGATTAGGGATAAGTACAGGCTAAAGATCAGCAAGCTCACCCAGAAGATACATTGTAACATAAGATTTAACAATTCTTGCAAAAAGAGAAAGACAAAAGAAACCCTATAACTTTGTACCAAAGCAAAGGCTGGACATACATAAAAAGCTCCAGCCATCGTTTAACACTAAAAATGCATTTGTATTAATCTCTTTAGCTAGACTTGGCAGCTTCTTTACAGTATCATATTCAGCTTGATGTTGCTGTTTCTTTGCAGCTTCACATTTTGTGATTTCCACTTACTGAGGAGCAACTTACTAAAGTACAATAAACCAAATTAATTCCTTGGCTAATTCCTAGGAAGTTCCCTCTGTAATCAAATTCGCTATTTGACATAGGCAGAAATGCATTGAAAATCCAACACCTTTGGATGGATCGTTGTCTCTAAAGTCATTGGGAGAACTCCTTTGCTTCTTATAACTAAGTAAAAACAGAGGTGATGCTAAAACACATGGCAACATAACAAAAGGCTTTTTGCCCCTTCACTGATACTTAGAAATAGCTGTCCCTTTAGGAAGTGGAGATATATCTGAACTTCCTTACTTTTTTTGCTCTGAAAACATGCGTAACTCCATTACAGAAACATTATGTCAAGCTCATGTTTTCTCCTTTTCTCTCACCATAACTTTATTGACTATTAACAAAATTTGACAAACCAGATGGAAAGTGTGATTCATTATAAGAGCAATAATAAGCAGAGAGACAATTATAATTTCACTGTTGCCGCCAAGGCTGTCTCTGTGAAAGGAAGGTTAAATGGGTGCCACAAAGAGTACCACATTTACAGTGAGAAAAGGCACAATTTGGCTCTAACTGAGCTGCTCTGCAGAGGGAAAATCTTTAAGATGTGCTTTTTTGGCTGGCCAGTGTAGGCAGAGCCAAAAGATACCAAAAACTGACAATCTCCAAAAAGACAGGCTGTTGTTTTTTTTTTCTTTTAAAATGACATATTAAGTACAATAAGTACTACAATGATTTAGAGTCTCAGAACTGTCACTATGGTATATTTGATAACGTAACCAGGGGCTTAAAATCTGTAATACCCTTTGGACATGAATGCTTTCATATTGTCCTTCTGAAGCAAATCTCACATGGTTCATATTTAGGCCAATCTTCAATATGCTGTCAGGAGGGGTTTTACTTTAGGGGATGAGTACATCCTGTGCATCTGTAACTCTTCCTGTACATTTATACCCGTCCCAATAGATTCTTCAGGAAGAACAAGGAGATCAGATATGAGGTAAAAAAAGGTGAATAAAAAGAAATTTGGTTATTAAAAACCTGGATTTTAGGTGGGTTTATTTCTTTGGGGAAAGGAGGAATGAAAGACCAAGAACAACAATTTTTTTTTCAATTGATCTTTTACATCTCAAAAAGGGTAGAAGCCCGATTTAGACGAAACATCTCTTTGTAGGTCATCTTTAACAAAAGTACAAGATGATTCTTCTCCTTCATCTCACTGTGTATCACACCAAATGACAGTATTTTATTTCCTTTGGGATGGTAGAAATAAAGTAAATGGAACAGAATGAGGACACATGATAAATACTCTCTAACATAGTTTTGTCATTTATTTTTTTAAAGAAATAGAACTATTATCATACAACCAGTCCTTCAGTCAATTAGTAAAGAGGTATTTTCTGGCCTGCATGAATTAATTTGTATTTTATGGTAATGCAAACAGATTCCTACTTCTTGGTTAAAACACTTGAAACATAAAGGGAATTTTTTTTTAAAAAAAGAGTTATTCTCAATAATGTACAACAAAACATGGCTCAATGATTCTGTTAGGTTTATCTGATGGTACATTTCATTAAACAACTTCTTAATATATTCATGCAATGTAAATAGCTCCGTATTTCCATAAAACACAGATTTTAATGCCCTATTTGATGAACAGTGTAAATAAGGTACCTTTCATTGCTTGATTCATCTACTACTATTTCATAATGGAACTTGGACAATGAAGAACTAAAACTAAATATGAAGCAATTAGGTATTTGAAGAATTTTAGAGATATATTGAGTTCTGTTCAAATCAGAAGATCATTTAAAAGGAAAATGTGATTGTCATCTAATTGGAAAAAAACAAACAAACAAAACCAGAAAATTAGGTGGGGCACTACAGAAGCATCACAGTAACACTGAATCACAGATTGTGAAGTCCAAAGGCCTGGAAAGTATCAAAAAGATCCCAGCTGTCTGAACTGAGAGAGGATCAGGTTACAGCCAAGCCAACCCTGACCTACGGTACGTTAACAGAATAAGGGTGTCTTTGGGTTATATGCAAGAAGTGGAAGGTTCACCAGTAGGATACTTGTCTATCAAAAATCTTTCAACATGCCTGTCTACAATTCAGAAGGATCCTCCGTGGGGGACACCTCTGACAAAAGGCAATGAGCCCAACTCAGCCCAGGGTGCCGCAGGGTGCTGTGGTACCAGCAGGATGGGACACAAACCCCAGCGGGTGGGCGGCACCTCTGACTTCTTTGGTCACAGCATCCCTGACAAAAGGGAAAGTGGGTCACGGGCAGGATCAGTAGTTTCCTACCAGATGTGCATTTGCTAATTGGTGCTCCAGGATTTGGCAACCTTATTTCTGCATATGTTTTGGAAGAGGAAAGAAGTCTCCCCACAGAGGGGGGTCATTACGCTGGGTGCAATTCTTATGCTGATAAGGCCAGGAGGAGAATCACAGCAACGTGTGTGAAGCATTTCAAACAGAAGTGCAGAATTTGTTTTGTGTGTGGTTTTCCTCAAGGAAACTAACTCTCTCCAGTAACTGACACACTGTCTCTAAATGGGGTTTTACCCATTAGCAGGCCCCAAACAAATGAAAACTATTACATTAAAGGCTACACACTGTACAGAACGTCTGTTGAAAGAAGCCACTTTCCAGACACTGAATGAGGGAATGTGAGCACACCCGTCTTGAATCTTAGCGGCAACACTCATTAAAAAATGCTACATACATCTCAAACAACCACAGGAACAAATGGCTGTAGGCTTCATAGGTAGCACCTTGTCTCTGTAATAGATACTGCAAAGAAAGCAAACAAGTCCATTGCTTGGATGCAACAGAGTTTGTGTGCCCAGGTCTAACGCTGTTATTTGCCGGGTAAGATGTTCCATATGTTAACAACATATTGTTTTAATACTGCCTGTTGATTCAGTCTCTGGACTAAAACCAGATTTCTGATGTAGAACCACTATCCTGAGCAGAAGAGGGTTGAACACCCTATTCCTCATGTAAAGATCTTAAGTAATTTTAAAAGGCTGTGAGTTTGTATGCTGATGGTTATTCAGCCATCCATTAGGCCCTCCAGTTCCCCATGGAAAGCCTAATAATTTCTACTATTTTCGTTCTCCATATCTTCATTCTAGCTCCATGCATTACTCAGCTCCTTGTCTGGAAAAGGGGATTCCAATCAATTTCACTGCTTAGCTGAGGAAAGGATTTGAGCCCCAAGCTAAAAGGCCCGCAGCACTTCCTTTGTTTCTCCAAGTGCTATTTTTAATGCACACATACAGAAGGTCATAATGCCAAAGGAGTTCTCAAGGAGAAAGTAAAAAACAGGGCAGAGCAGCTGGACAACACAGGGAGCGGCATATGAGGGGAACTGTATCAGCAGGAAGGCTGCTGGCTCCTGGAGGAGATGCACTGCAAATGACAGCACAGAAAACATGCATCTTCTTGTTTACTATCCTCTTCATATGTCTTACTCTGACTAGTATTTATATGTAACAATTCATAGGACAATAGTAGTGTTGTAACCACAGCTGTCTGAGAATCTAAGTGACAAAAAGTAAAAGATAATCGCTTTTATTAGACCAACTTGTATGGCTGTTGCTTGCTTTTGTAAATACAAATCCTGTTCTAGCTGCTAAACCATAACCAAATATAGAAATAGTAGGAAAGGTCAACGGTTTGTTTTGTGCTATTTACAGAAGTGACAGCAATGTATATACGATCCAGACAGTGAAGTAAAACCTCTGGTGCCCAAACGAATGTGAGCATATGAGGATATAATCCCATTTTAACGGTAAATCCAGAAATTGCACTTTGACTAGCACAGTCACTTTGTAAAGGCTAAATCAAAAATACAATTATTTTTTCTTTTAAAGTCATTTTTGATGGATTGTTAAAGTTACTGCCACTTAGAGACACTCGGAACTTTGAAGATAAATTCATAGGCACTGAAACATGTTAAGCAATTTGATTCTTTCCATAGTTTAAGCCATTTTACTTTAAAGAGGATGCTAAATATAGCACATGATTGATCTGTACATATGAGACAACTCTGTATATGTCTGCATAAGATATATAGCTCTTAAGTGATTCGGTAATCTAAGGAATATCATCAAGAAAGAAAAACATTATAGTAATAGAATGATAATAGCTCTCCAGAATAATTAATTATTTTCTTCCTACACACACAAATACACAGTAATACATTTTCTATAATTATTTTTGTGTCAAAAAAATTCAGACCATGAAAAGGCAATTTACTCAGTACTGATAATCCCATATGTTTTAATTACTGTACTATAAACCAACAAATATTGCTTCCAATGAAAGCAATTACCTAAAAGCAGTAAAATATTCTTTATCATACCCCTTGAGAGGAAAACAAAGGATTGAACTTTTCAGAAAACTTTTTTTAATGGGCTAGGAAATTATCTTATGAGGGCACGCACAGATTTTGTATACACATATAAATGTTTTCAAATGCTTTTTTTCCTAGAAATCACAAAACATCAAGCTTTAAGTGGTGTTTCAGAAACATCAGGGGAATTCTCCCACAGGTGACTGGAACTACCTTACAGTGACACACTTGGAAATGTTACATGAATGAAACAAATTACACATTTTTGTACTAATTTTATCCAGAATGCCAATTAAGCACCTGCAAGTGCTTCACAGACATCACTTAAACTTTCCACATCCCCATCCAACCAAAGTCAGTAGCAAACTTCCGTTCATTTCAACAGCCTTTGCCTGTAGCTGGTACTAAATCAACAAAAAATCAATTGACGATAATAAAGGACTAACAATAACAGAAATTTGTTAACCTAAAACTAAATTATAATATTAAAAATAAAATGTAATGGAGTTATCAAAAGCAATTTACCCTTTCCAAAAGAAGTCTCAAGTATAACAGAATATTATACAAAACAAATTAAAGGAACACAATAAACTTACTGATAACCAGCATAGGTTTACGGAAAATTTTTCTTGTCAAAGTCACCTGATATTTTTCTTGTACAGGATTAAAAATTCAATAATAGTAACAGCGATGATGTAATAAGATCAAAAAACAGAGTTCATCTTTACTAAATAGTCAGTTCTGAGCTTGGAAGAAGGAAGGTTTTTTAAAAATAAATGAAAAATTAAAGGAAGAAAAAGAAAAAACAACTTGGGAGCATCTTGGAAACTACGTAAAGAGGTATCTCAATTAGAAATGGTTAAGTTGTGCTACATTTATACATCACACTGACAAAAGGCAGTACTAAGCCTACAATTTAGTAAGTATACTGCTAAACTGAGGAGGTTGGTGAAAAGGCACAGAAATTATTAAAGGACTTAAAAGATGCCATTTTATCAAAGATCTAGGAGCTCAACTTATTTTATAACAAAAAGAAGGCTGATATGCTACACATACCAAGTTGGGAGGAAAACTCAATGCTACACAGGGCTTTTTCAGTCTAAAACTAATGTTCAAACTTTTGTCAGTGAGGGTAATTAACTATTTAAACAATTTCTGTGTTGACAAATTCTTCATTCCCATACTTCAAAAGGCAGAAATCCCTAGTGATGATGCTACACAGGTCAAACTGCATAATCCCAGGCATTCTCCCTAGGCTCAGGATATGCACAGTGATACACCAGTAAAACTTTGAATGCTTGTATTTCTTACCTTTTTGTCTTTTAGCCCAAACAGAATTAGTTGGCAGAGATGTCTGTAGAACTGACATTTTTCATTAAAGATAAAAAAACCTATAAGCCATTTGGACAAAATAGGTGTTAGCAAAGCATGCTAACACAAACAGAGGTGCCTCCCAGAGAACAAAACCAACCTCTGAAATTAAGCAGCAATATCAGGGAAAATGTGTTTATTAAGTCTGGTTTACAATTATGACCATACTCATTTTTCCATCACAGACTGGGAGGGGGAAAGAATGACTTTGCAAAATGGGCTTCTATTGGGTCAGCTGGGGTTCTGATGACAGAACACATGATAAATATCACTTAAAAAATAATTTTAAAATAGTGCAGAACATAATTCAGTACCTCATTCAGGAGACCTGAACACAGTCTATATCATGCTACCTGTAAATCGGTACTAAATATTACAATTAAATTTTCAGAGCACTCTCATATGGTACAAGAAGAAAGGCATTATTTTAAGTAAGAATCAATTACAAAAATGTGATTGTACCCAAGTGGGGCTCTTCAGCCTGCATGCACAGGGCATGAGTAAGAAAAGTGAACAGGGCTTGAATTCCCTCGATCCCAATAAATTCCAGCTGCTAATGAGAACAATTGGGACTGTGTGCAGCCAAGGCATTCATTAAAATAACTAATAAGGGATTGAGTTGGACTTTTGGGAGATCCAAAACAGCTTAAAGGAAGAGCTGCTCCTCCTCAGGCTTAATCTGACCATCACTTACCCCATCCAGTTATCCAAACAGATACCGGGAGTCATTACACAAGTAATGGAGATAATAAAGCACGGAGTACTTTTGCAGCAGGAACGGCAGACAGGTCCTCTTGCACCCGTCAGCACAATCCAGCAGGTCGCATCACGTCACGTCACATGGAG
Organism: Caloenas nicobarica; assembly: GCF_036013445.1. NCBI lineage: Eukaryota > Metazoa > Chordata > Aves > Columbiformes > Columbidae > Caloenas > Caloenas nicobarica. The sequence goes on along the minus strand of NC_088246.1, from coordinate 23,623,840 downwards.
GTCCTCAGCCACACACCTGCCCTGCGGGTGACCAGGAGCAGCGCGAGACTCACAGCGCAACGCGGGAGAAAGACCGACCTGACATTATAATAGTCAGAAACGGTGTAACTGCATTTTTTAAACAAAGTCAGGAAGCTAATCCTTTTGAATTCCACGCAGCCAAATGTTTGTGATTTAGAGCAAATTTAGGAATATGTTTTTCATTTACAGCTTACATGACACATTGATATTAGTGTTGGAGACCATTTGCCAAGAGAAATTACAGGCAAGGTTTCAGCAGTTTGTCTCATGAAAAAGTTGGCACTTGTCTGTCAAGCTGCCTTTTATTTTGCTTCTGTTTTCAGGATTTCTTGATGAAGTTTATGATCTGATTCTGTACAGTTTACAAAACTCTAGTTAAAAGACATTCCTAACAAACATTCCCCACAAGGCATGAGGAATGTCTGTATCCTTCCCAGCAGCAACTGCAAACACCACTCAGTGGCAAAACAAAATAATTAATTCCTGGAATGCCAGGAACCTTCCAGTATCACTAACCAGAAACGATTTAAATTAAGACTGAAATATACAAAATACCTATCAATATTTTCCAAAGAAGCTTCTGGTTTTGCCTACCTTTCGATAAACTAAGAGAAAAGGGCGTTTATTTTCCACATAGAAAACAGAGTGATTACAGAGTTTATAAAAATTGTCTTATTTGAGATCTTCCAGTCTTCTGAACATCGTTGATCATCACAACCATTGATTTATACACTGCTAGTACTCCTCCAGGACACAGTCAGGCGCTCGATGGGAACAGATGCATGGGCTTCCTAAAGAGGATAGGGCTTCTGGACATGTCTTGCCCAGCCTACTACTTCTCTACAGATTATTTTCCACTAGCCACAGGAATAAAATTTGTGTTGTAATAAGAGGAAGTGGGTGGTGATTATGCTCCATCCTAGTGACTGAGTGTCACTTGGAAGGATAGAACAGTCCTGAAGTGCTGAATGTAAGCTTGAAATCCTTAGTTATGTTCATGAGTCTTTAGTGCATTTCCTCATGACCACAAACCAAAGGATCTCACGCTACAGATGTGTTCCCTCTTATAAAAAATGCCATGACTGGGGAGGGCTCTTCTCCTTGTTGTAGCATGTAGTAAATGTCAGAGTGACCTAGTGATTCCTGTTGCTAGCATATGGCTCATGTTGATGAGCCATGGCATTGATAAGGATGTTCTGAGTCTCTTTGAGGAAACCAGATGTACCGAAACACAGGAAGAGGAACAGATAAGTCGTGGACCGAAGAACAAGAAGATGACCAAATGGGGGAGATAATAGAAACGTCAGCAAAAGCCAGAACGACAGTGATTTTTTTCTACAAGGACCCCCGAGTTCAGATAAAGGACAAACTGAGGAAGAGGAGAGCCTTCATCCTGACGACCACCAGACGGGGAGAGAAGACCCTAATACCAAGACAGAGCATGCGTATCTATTAGTATGAATATGTATTAGTAGGTGGGATGATTCGCAAAAATAGAGAATTGTAATCACAAAGTAGGGGTATATAATGACCACTATAAGCTTTGTCAGGTGTGCGTGTAGGTGGAACGCAGATTCCCCACGCACCCAGCGCTGCTTTGCTTAACTCTACTACAATAAACTCCTCTTGAGCATAGACTCTGTCTGTGTCAAGGGAGTTTATCTATCACATAGCACAAGGAGCTGGAGCACACACAGGTGGTCAGATGCTCCAGGGACCCTTCTGAAGGCCATGAGTTCCCTTGGCAGAGCAACTGGTGTGTACAGTGCATCTCATAAGTGACCACAACTCAGACTCAGGCTCTAGGAACACCCTCTGCTCTTCTGCGTGACAGGAGACACCAGAGCCCTTGTATGAAGGATGATGATGCAGCAAGGAAGGACCATGATCATCTTTCTTGCCCATCATGGTTACTAAAAATGGAAAGTGGGGTGGTCACCCTGTGCCAGGGCCTGTCCACACTCCAGACAATACTGGACATACAAATACTGTAGTTTTTCTGATTAACAAACTTGCAGTGTGCCCTTTCCCAGTCCGACCCTATGATCACAGCTTGCTATGGCCCATTCTGCCATTACGTCTCTGCTAATTCACAAGCAGGTGGGGTATGCCCTGGCCCAGGTCTCCTCGGACAGATACACATGGTCCACAAGACCAAAAGAGGCTCAAAGAGGCCCTCAGAAACATGCCCCATTTCCTGATGAGCTCTGCTGTCTAATCGTGTAATCACAACACAAGATGAGAGTGTAAACGGTTGTGTGGCCACATGTAAGAAGAAATATTCTGCATGGAAAAAGAAACAGCCATTTGCTGAGCCACAGATGCTACCACAGTATTAAAAACTTCAAGTGGAAGGAATTTAAAAAAACCAAATAAGCACACTTGATTGCTATGCAACTATTGCACAGCTGTGGGCTGGTGGCCAGAGGTGGACACTCACTGAAGGGGGGGAGGCCGTGAGCAGCACCTGCCTGCACGGGGCAGCAGCTGGGCCCCAGCTTTGCTAATGCTGAAGGCGGCATTAATGAAAATGGCCACAGAAAACAGCTCCCACCGGATGCAGTTCTGAACACATAAGGACGCTGAAGCAAGGGATTCATAAACACACCGATGCAGCCACTGTATCCCTAACCTTTGCCCAAGGGGCTGAACCTTTTAAAAACACAGCTGATTCGATCCGAAAGCTCCGTTGTAAATACTTCAGCCAGCTGAACGTGTTAAAAATAAATAAATAAATAAGAAACATTGTATCTTTTAAAAAAAGCTTCTTGTAGAGACACTGTGGCAACTCAGGGGGGAAAAAAAAACCAAAAACACAAGAGAAAAAACATGGTGGAGAAATACTAAAATACTACCACTGGAAAAAATACATTGTAACTATATTCGCTTTTTTTTAAATTACCATTCAAGGCAATGTTTCAGCGTACCTCACATCTGCATTTAATGTGAACATCACATTCAAAACTGGTTGAGATCCAAAATGAGCAAGAAGCAAGCAAGCAGATTTCAATGTTAAATTAAACTGCCACATGGACATGCCAGCTGGAAAATTATTTTTCCTTGCTCTCACTTGCATCCAGAACTGGCAGAACATCCCACCCTGGGCCTCAGTTTTCCTCATGTCTGAAATGTAAGCGTAAGCTCTGGTTTTTAATTTCCCTGCCCACCTCCTGTATCTTCCCAGCTTGTTTCACTGCAGATGAGCCTTTGGGGACAGGCCACTGTTGTGAGAGGTGGCAGGGGAGGGGACCAGGAAAGGAAAGTTGCTTCAACTAACACCCAGGTTCAATAGTAGCATCTCCCTTGGTGAAGAGATAAAACAGAGCGTATCAGGCAATAGAAGAGACACAAACAGGAGACTATAAACATGTCTGCCAGCCTCAACTGTCAGTGTTCAAAAAGTAGTCAAGAAAAAGGCTGCAAGAAAAACAATAAAGTTGGGTGGTATCTAAGACAATGGCAGAGGGGACAACCATTCCTGGTGGAAAATGAAGAGAAAGAAACGTGTCTTCTTCAGAGAAGTGACTAAGAACAGAGATGGAAAATATACAAACATAACCGAATACAAAATAAGAAAGGGTACCTAACAGAGGGATGTATAACAAAGCACAGGTAAACGCAGCAGAGGAAACAGAGAAACTGATCGTCAGATAAAAAGATGGGTTTGAAGAAGATAGAGAAAATAATGCCTACAAAGAAAGCAGCAAATGATGAAAATCTCTTTGCAGACAGACATTAGGGAGCAGGGGTATATTTTAGTTTCTAATTTTTTAAAGCACTCTGTTTGCTACTATAATTTTAATTTATTTTTTTTTCTCCATAAATTGGGGAACCATAAAGAAGAATGAAAACTTTCTCTGTGAATGTTCATCACTGGCATTGTAACTAGAGATGACGCTCAGATATACTCAGATGTACGAGTCATACACACCAACCTTTAAATAGGCAGACTGCAAGAAAAAAGACTGACTAAGTCAGGGAGAGTCCTTTCTGACAACCTATGTATTTTAAATCATTTTTTTCCCCTCTCTGCCCCCCGTACTTCCTTTAACATTCCTAAAATGTATATTATTCATAAAAGATAATTTTACCACAGAGGCCTGCTTCAGCATGCTTTTGATATTAACAGAAGTTCAGTTATAAATAGTGAGCTGATACTTTTTCCAGAGAAAAACTAAAATCTTGAATCTTGCTCCTTTCAAGTATTCAACTACTTTTCAGTTACTTTCAGCTACTATAGGCCAAATTTGCAATCCACTCCTAAAAAAATTAGTGCTTTTCTCTCAGGACCCTCAGAAAATACTTACAGAATATACTATGGAGAGTAAGAATTGCAAGAGAAGAAAAATATAGAGCGCCTTATGAACAGAAGATATTTGTTCACAGGAATAACAATTAAGAATACATTTTAAATGTACGTGACCTCTTTTTTATTTGGTGATCTGTAAATGCTATTTCAGAAGCAGATGAAATGTTGATTTAAATATCATGATAGAAGCCAAACATCTTAATTTCCTTGCAGCCTTGTTGTTTTTGCACAATTTGTGATAGGACTTTTATCACATTATAGAAAGCATAGCTCCTTAGGAAAAGTTCATATTTAAGTTGGATTCTGACTCTATTAAGAACAATAAGGACACATTTTGACAGTGTAACCCATACAAATACTGGTGTAATATCATTAAAGACAACAAAAGAATGACATAAAAATAGGATCCAGCTCAAACCAAATTTTAAATCTATGTGTTTGTGTGTGTTTATGTGCATATATACATGTGCACAAAAAGTCCACCTACAGAGAACTGTTGCCGTTCGTAATTATCACATCCTTAACTTGTATTTTCATATACCATTAGTAAATGCATTTACTTTTATTAAGATGACCTGAAATTCACACTGCAAGGTAAATCTTGACCTTTCAGAAACTGTGACTACACCATTAATCCGCCCACCAAAACAAAAACAGGTTTCAGCAGCCTACTCTCAGTAAGGTATAAATATGTATACAAAACTATTATTTCCAACAAACATCTCAATGTTGTGGACTTAGTGCTCTTCAGCAGGAAATTCTTCCTGTAGAATTCTTTTAAAATGCATTTGTTATAAAATCATAGCTCTAAACCAGCCTCTCTTGCTCTCCTTCCAACAGCGTCTCTGCCATCTGTAACCAGCAGGATTCACATGTGGTTTTTAACTCATGTCAGTGCATATGAAGAAACTGCCACTGTTTAAAATGTGTTTACAAGAGAAAAAAACTGAAATTTGAGTGGCTCCCACTGCAATCTGAATGATTCATCTTTATAGCAGGAAAACATGTAGCAATGGAGCACAAGCTCTCACTCTGGACCGAGCAACATCATGCTCAATTATTAGGAGCTGAATTACTTAACAAAGCATTTTTATTTGCTATATTATTTACTCTCTTTTCACTTCAGAGAAGAAAAGCAAAAAACTATTTAAAAACAGCTGTGCAAAAAGGCTACTTCAAAAACTCATTACTTAAAGCATATACCATATTTCACTTTAAGATAACTATTGTTCAATCTTCCCTTGTCGGCTGAAGTTCACAGTGTGCTACTACCTTATAATGTTTTTCTGTTCCCAAAAGACTGTCAACACATCCAGAGAAACTTCATTCCCAACTATCCATCTCATTCTTTTTTGAGGATTAGCTGTAGTGCAATTGCTGTATCTCCAGTACTTCACACTCAGTTATTAAAATGCTAACGGCTACTAGTTTTCAGCAACTCCATCTTTTAATATCCAGGGAGGCTCTGCATGAGTATAGTAATTTGCCTTTATGGTAAACTGAAAGATGGCAAATGAAATTATAACACTAAAATGTTAGTTACACTGCAATAGCTACTATGTAGTAACAATAAGAATATGAAAGCCTACAATGGTACTTGAGAAAATAACAAAAGAACTTAAAATATACTGCTACAGATGAACTCAATACCTAGAAATAGCATTTGTGCTATAATACAGCCTCTAAAACCTCCACTGAAAAATGACGTTTCACTGGCACTGGGTCTTGAACAAACATAAAATAAGATCCAGTCATTACTTACTGGTTTAGCGTGACATCTAGGATGAAAGATGATCCAAAAGCATCAACCTGGAAGCTGGCTCGAGCAATGTGGGTAGACTGCAACATTGAAAAGACTGGAATTAGTATTCAGCCACAACAAAGCCTATCATACAAGTTTGTGAATGCAGAAAGTAAACATACTTACTAAGTAACAATATGTCATTAACCAAATAAAATTGCATTGAAACAGACAAAGCAGTCTATGATAATGAATAAAAGATACCTGTTCTCTGAATCTACGGGGCTTATTCGAGAATTCTCAACAACACAACCTGTGACTGGGAGGCTCTGCCTTAGTAACCCCCATCTTAACCCATCCACACTGTAGGAAATGGCTCTTCTCTTTGAACTTCCATCCTGGGCAAAACCCTGAGCAGAGGAAAGGGGAAGCCTTCCCCTTGCTACTGTATTCTTCATTCCTTAATCTGACTCTGGACATGGGCTGGTGGAGAACAGCTGAGATGTTACTGGTTTGGTCAGACCAGGGTACACTCACAAATCTCACTGACGTTACCTGAAATAAACTGTTCAGACAGACAGACTCTTGTTTAAGTCCATGCAATGAGGCAATAGCAATGAGCTAAAATCTAATTAGTTGCATTTTCTGTAAATCTCTGACTTTCCACTCTGTAACCCATCTCCTCCAAAAGGCTCCCAAAACTCCAACCCCCTGAGTAGTCACTAAAACCAAAAAAAAGAAGGTGCCAGAATAACATCTCTTTCTTTCTCTCTTTGCCATATGTTTTCCCTGAATTAATTGCTTTCATTCAGTCCTATAGAGAATAAATATGGGAATACTTTACAACTCATTACATGCCAGAAAAAGAACATTTATTCTAGCTGTAGGGGAAGAAAGTATTCAGCTATCCCATGGAAAAGCAACAGTTGTTTCTAGACCTGAAAACTCCCAAGAAACGGAACAGCCATGTCATTTAGCTAATTAATAAGAAAAGCTACTTTCAGACATTTTGGAGGAGTTTCAACTTTGTTCTTATTTTCTTTCCATTGAAATCTGCACATTAAGATTTGAAGCATGTAGACAGAGGAATCTAAAAAGAAACACTGAAGAACCACTTACAACTCTAAACTACACTATTCTAAATAAATACAATACAGGATAGTACAACTGTAACAAATGATTTATTGAAAACTCTGGGAAACTCAGGAGAGGATGGGATAATGTGAATCATCAAATTCACTCTCTCTAAAACTACTGGCAGGCTTTCAATAGGCATTAAATCCAGAAGAGCTGGAAACACCAGTTTCCCTGGAAAAGAACAGGAACAAAGAAATGAGAAGTTGAGGGAATCATGACTCTTGTTTATTGCTTTTCTGAGTTGCCCTACAAATGGAATGGTTTCTCTCCTTTTTTGTCTATATATATAAGCATTACTATTAATAAATAAATAAATAAACCCTAACCATTAACAAATATTTACAAACAGTTGATTCCTTAAAAAAAAAACAGTCAAGACAGCTTCTCTTATTACAGGATGGTCAGGTTGAGTGTTCTCTATAAAAATGCCCAGCTGTGTCACTGCAGTGACTGTGCATGCAAAATTGCATGATGAGAAATTCCAGATATTTAAATTACTCTTTAGAAGGATGCAGTATTAACAGCAAAGCTTATTAGAAGGCCACTCAATAGATTCAGTTCAGAATCAGATATCCTTTCAGCTATCACCATTACTATATAACCTGCTCTATAAAACAGGCCATGAGTCTTCACTAAGTGGTTCTTGTAATTTCTGGATGATTAAAGAGCATCTCTTTTGAACAAATGTATAATCTTTGACCAACTAACTGAATATTAACACGTATTTTACCTTATCTGGGTAAATGATTTCCATGACAAATTACCATCAATATTAAAATCCTACTTTCTATCCAATAAAGCCTTAAAAAAAAAAAAAAAAGCAGTAATTTCCTCACATCACCCATGTTGATCCCTTTTGAAATTAAGGGATTCAAGCTTGCCCCAAATGACCCACGACACAGCCGGCTGGTACCTGCAAGGCAACAATGGACACCCACAGCATGTACTGACACCCATAGCATGTATAGCCACCCACACCTAGGACCACCATTTAGCTGTTTCTGGCCTGCAGCAGCTATCACATCCAAAACAGAGCGAAAACAAGCATCAACAAATTATCATGTTAGCATTTGCATTTCTCTTCCAACCCTCAGGCAGCAGTTTGCTTTGAATGATTTTAAAAATCTCTCTTCTCTTGCTAGATTCGAATTTTTAGGCTGCTTCTCATAAAGAGGATGTGACAGCCAAGAACCCAGAAGGTACTAGGGGCCATGCTCGCTTTGTCATTCCCACTGCAACACATTCGTTAACCTTAACTAACCTTCATTTACCTACCTGCACTGCTACCACCACTTTCTGATCAAAGGAGTAATGGCAGCCCCACTGTTTGCTTTTCATCATTACATTATTAAATGTAAAGAACATTGTACAGCACTTCATTATTTCTGTTTGTTAACAACATAGCTACATATGTCATCATTTAGCTCTGTATGCAGTATAACTAAGCCTCCTATATGACCATATGCTGGTACCAAAAGAGAATTCATCAGTAAGGAAGAATATAAAAAGCCTAAGTTAAATTTCTAAATGTACATATACTGAAATGTATATCAAAATGTATTCACCTCATTCACTGTATGAGCAAAAATGACCAGGGTTTTTTGGCTTGGTTTTCTTTCAACTGGTAGGTATATTGCATCATATCGATTTGGTCTGGGAAATTTCCTCCCTTGAACATGTCTCTAAGATAAACAATTACAAGGCTAATGTATTTCTGAGGTGACCCTGGACCACAGTTATTCCGTGACAGAAGCTGTTAATGTGGATTTAAGGAAGAAAATGCCTATTAATAAACGAAGATGAAAAACATTACACAGAAGTAACCACCCCCAAGACAAGTGGTGCAAACCCAGGAAGCTCACCATTAAGTTTAAGCTCAAGTGCAATCAAGCATATCTGAGATATGAGGATGCACGTTTTGGATAGCCAGACAAACTCAGTTCTTTCCAGAAACTGCAGCCCTTCCTTTAACCCTGATATGCAGTTGTAAAACACTGCAACACTGCGTGCTATGGGCTGCTGCCAAAAATGGACAGTTCTGCTTCATCCTGGCCACATGTTTCCATCTGCTCTCCCTTGTCAGTTCGTGTGACTACCCAGAAAGTCAGACCAGCATCGGAAAATTAATCATTACTTGGAGTGGATCCGTTTTCTGTCACACAGATAAGCTGATCCAAATAAACTATATAGTCACACCATGAGTAGATGCGATGGAAAGAAGCTGGAGGGGACATGCAAAAGAGAATGAAGAGGAAGACAGATTTCCCTTTCAATGACAGCTAACAGATCTCATTCAGCGTAACAAAAAACTGTACCTTAAGACTGCCAGCCAGTACATTTTTTAGGATAATAATTCTTCTGAATATCTAGTTAAGAACCACAAAATAAAGAAAGGGATTTCAAGAAGTCTTGGCTCTACATTATTTTGAGCACATCTACCTGCCTGCTCAGTGAATAGGTAAAACAGCCAGCTGCAAAGGAGGCTTACACTCATAGAGATACGTCAATAAAAGAACCCAAAGAAAGGAAATAAGAACTTTTATTCCATCTATACCACCTCATTCAAGCAGAAGTAAAAAGAAAGACACCTGCAAAGGCTCCTCTAAACCACTGAAGCAAGACAATCAATTATGTCATTCAGTAACTTTCTCAGAAAATTTGAGGCTTTTTTAACAGGCATAAGCATGACACATTGACAGATGACAACTGAGTCACAGAAGGGCAGTTCTTGGAGACCAGGAGAGATGCACTCAATGCAGAGTATGAACAAGACCCAGGAAAGGAGAATCTAACAACTTAATGGAAGAGTGCAGTTCTGTACCTCCGACACAATATGTTCTGAAATATTAATGTCATGCAACTGAAGAAGGAAAATACCAATAACAACTCAGAAATTAGCTGCAGTACTTTCAGACACAATTTCTAGTGGCACATGAAGTGTACTAGCCTGCAAGCCTCCCTATAGAAAATACTAGGCATTCCATGCATCTAATACAACTATGCAAGAGAGAACTTCTGTCCAAGACTGTAAAGTTTAAGCATCTCCGTGAATGTCTGGAAGGAATCAAAAATAAATGAAGTGAAAAGGATTACTTCAAATCACTAAGCACAAAGATATTGTATCTAAAACAAATATTGAAAGCTTGAATCCTATAAAAACAAAAGTGGTAGGCAAACCTTCCTGCCAAACCAAGAGGGATGTGATTCCAATTATTTTAATTCACCTGCTCCATGCCTCAGGGATCACTGCAGTAACAGAGAAGATGGGCAATCAGTACCAACCATGACTATTCATTATTGCAAAGAAACACAACAGAATAACGATGATTTCTGCTACAGTCCCTTCAGTACCCCTGCTGGGGATTGGCTTTCTTCAGAAACTGGTCCTGAAGAATGAGCACCTGCAAAGGAAATGCACATACAGAAACTACAACCAACGTGTATCACTGCAGATCAATGCTGAGCCTCATTCCACTGGCCTGCAGGTAACGTTTGGAAGATTTTCATTTCAAATAGGTAAAATATTTTCACTACCAGCTAAATATTTACAAGCTATGCACTTTCTTGAATAATCAAACTCACAAGAATTTTGAAAGGAAATATTTTAGAAATTTTCCTCACATTGTGTATGATTAGGTGGGTGTTGAAAGCAGCATAGTAACATGATGACTAATATTTTTCCTCATTAAAATAAGGAAAAAGATAATTAAAAATATATTATGATATAACATGCAATTCCTCATAATATGTTTCTTACTTCTGAACTACCCTTCATAAAGCACTTAGATGCTTTTTAGTAAGTTTTGCTGGAAGAGATAACAATTTCTATCAAAAGAGAAGAATGTCTTAAAAAAATGACAGGAAAATCCTATTCATAAGCTTGACCTGTGATGTAAATAATTTTATATTTACTACTACTTACAACATTGGGTCTTCTAATGAAAAGATTCTGATCAAATTTGTAGACTTGAAAAAAAGCATCAAGAGAATCAAGAGAGAAAATAATACGGAATGTTATAGCAAGAGATAACTTAAAAGCTATGCTTCAGAGCTTTTAAGAACAATGACGTTTTATAGCAGACATTCTGGGAGTCAGTCATGTTTATAAAATAATACATCCTTTAAATATCAATGTAATTTCCCTCCCCTCTCTATTTAATAGTAGAATAGAACCCTCAGCTTGTTAGCAATCCTTTAAGTGTATATGAAATGATTGTTCCTTAAGTCTATTAAGGACAAAGGTAAGTCCATGGGAAATCAAAATACATACATTAGTGAAATTAAATGCTAAATAATGCTAAACATGCTAAATGTTAAAATATGCTAAACATTTTACGTAGATTTACCTAAAAATAAGTTTAACTGTCATTTTGAAAATAATCATTACACATAAATTTATGCTACAGTATAGGAATACAGTGCTAATTAGCACATGTACACATTATAAAATGAGAGGTTTCAGCCTCAGTTATGTTGTAATAAATCCTGAGTAAATTGTATTAATAGTAAATCCAGTATATTGTCACTGTATGTAAAATAAGAAGTTTGTTCAAAAACTTACTTTTCTATTTGTACTGGGAAAAAAAATTTCGCTCAGAGACAAAATTCAGAAATAAGCTTAGGTCTAATAATAAAAACAAATATTTCCAAGCCAAAGAACCTTCTTTTTAAAATACACAATAAAATATAAATGCAACATGATTTCCTCAGGCCCTCTCTATTGCCATTTGCAAATATCTAATTTTAATCAAAAGTTCAGTGACACTGAACTGGATTCACATATCACAGCATATTAAAGAACTGCAAAGTCTCTTTTTTACTTTCTCTAGCATTCTCAAAATATCCATGGGCACTCATTTACTATATTAATCATCATTATTTGTCGTTCTTTATGCAAGCTTTCTCTTTTTATCCATTGCATAAATCTAAGTATCTATGGGGCTTTTTTGGGAAAATTTTTTTTAAAAAGTTATTTAATGAAAAAACTGCAGAATAGAATCATGGTTTGATGAAAAGGCTTTTACAGCTGCCTCTTTAGGGTACATTTAGTACACAAGTCATTTATTCTGAGGAAAAGATAGAAATAAGAAAAGATTTTAAGGGGTCCATGTTCATTTTTGAATCCTGGATCACATTTCTGTTCTCCATGCCAAATGAGGGTGAGGCAGAGGGAGAGTCAAACACCATCCGCCAGAGTGCGGTGCAATGGCCCAGCTCACTTTGGTGGGGTTTTGCCAGCTCTCAGCAGATGTAGATCTCGAGAAAGTTGTAAACATGACCTGAAATAGCTTTTCTCCACATAAACATCACAGTATCAATGAAATCAGAGCCAGAAGCAAGGACTACTTGTACCCCTAAAATGGCAGTAACTATTCCTCTCAATAGTAAAGAGGAAAAAAAAAAAAAAAAGAAGAAAATTAAAAAACCCAGACTTTTATTATGTGTGGGTTTGAAATCAGAGACTGTTTGAATTTACTCAATACAGTAAAATAAAAGAGGTCCCCAGAAATATGGATGCGGGGAACAGCACCAGGAAAAAGCAATTCTGAGCACAAAACAGTGCAATATATTACGCAGTTGTCACTGCTGCAGATCCAGCCCCTGGGTAGCAGCAGGGATCCTTCTGATGTCCCGCAGAAGTGTGATGCTGAGCTCTGATGGACTCGGCTGTATCTGCTCACACATTTCACCTTAGACCTCCACTCAGCACTCCAAAACCATGAGCATCTTCGAACAGTTGCGACAAACTGACTAAGAAAAAATAATTCTCACCTTCCTTGCCTCCACTTCATCTTTCTCAAAAAATTCACTCAAGGTTAAATGGAGCAACGAAGACAGGAAAACTATCGGGCTGTCGCTGCTAGCAAATTTAGCATGAACGACCATTTGATCTCACAGATCTAAGAGGACAAATTTAAGTAAATGAATGGGCAAGATGTTGCTTCCCAAGAGGCAATCTAACACTTGTTTTCAGCACCAGAAAAACCCCGTGGTAGCAGATCTTATACTCATTGTATTTTTCTGTATAGAGGATAACACTCATTTGACTTAAAGAAAATTTCATTTATAACTTGCTTTCCTATGAGACTAATTACTGCAACTGCTGTTGTTGTGAAAGTCTTCATATCCCAGCGAAAGGAAGAACTTCTTCTGAAAGGGAAGCTGCAAAGATTCATGTATAAAAGGTCACATTTAACTAATATGCAAGAGGTCTTAAAAATACCACTACTGGGACAAAACCAGAAAAATTGGTGACAGCTCAGTCCTGTGTTTTAAAAATGCATTTGACAAGGTTCTTTGTCAGAGACTAATGGCTAGGAAAAGTATGATAAAATATGTTATAAGGGTGATTAATAAAGCACTGGGATACAAATACGAAACAAAGGAAAGTCAAGAATGAAAATTTGTAAACTTCAAAATGTTTTCCTGCCATAATTCATACAAAAACCTTTGATGACCGTTGAAGACCACACTTCTAAAACAAAGACAGGGAGCCGAGACTCCCCCTGTGACGCAGGGACACAGCAGTTTCCATTGTCCCCTACAGCAACTGTAGATTTCAGAAGGTCAGATATAACACGAAGAGCAATGTAGATATTATACAACAGGCATAGGGCAATGTGTTCCATCTGCCCCGCTAGATAATACAGGGCTTGACCGTGCAACCAGACAGTGAACCTTCTTCCTTCTGAAGAAGCATGAGGTGAGAGGGCAAGGAATCCAACAAGGATAATCCCTCTCCAAGGAAAGAACCACTGCCAATTTCAAGTGGGCATAACCCAAAGGAGATGCCACTCTTGTGAAGCTGCAGCATGAAGCAAACAACCAAGGCACAACGTGTCTGCAGGGACAGAGAACACCCAACAAGGGCAGCACTTGAGGATGAACCCATCTGGATCACTGTGTCACTCAGCTGCAGAAAGCACTATTGTCTCAAGGACACCATTTAGGCAGGAAGGAAAGCTCGACAGATCTAACAGTTAAGAGGAGTGAAGGCATTTGCCTCACTGAAGCAGATGGCGCCTTGAGGTCATTTTTAGCTGCGTGTTTTCCAAGCTCTGAAAGGAATCAATAACGTTTAGAGAAGGGCCCCTTTTTCAGCATCTCTTGTAGGCTTCAGAAATGAAGGAACAGAGTTCCACTACCAGAGGAATCTGCAAAAACCTTCCGTTAACACTGCCTTTACATTACAAATAAAGTGTTCAAACATAATAAAAAGAGTGCACGCTGACTTTGCTCCTTTATACAAGCACCAATGACCAAAATATTTTTTAGCAACACAATGACATATTCCAAACATTTTCAACTGCTCTTACATTTGGTTTGTATACAGAAGACAGCTTACCAAAAGATTAACTCTTCCCACTAAAAGTAACAAGCATTCTTTGACACCTAGAGCCAACCAACATGGGTAACTTTTCCCATAAACGGTTCTCAGGCAACAGCAGAAAGTTTACTAACATTTTGTCAGCCACACAGGCTAAGAAGAGCTTGACGAAACTTGCAGCCTTAGGTATGCCAATACATTGCTCAATCAACTCCACAGATAATAATTTTTAAATATGACTTGCCCTCTGCATTCAAGTATCAAAGTCCTATTTAAAGTTTAAAAGTGTGAGAAGAGCAAAGTTCAAAACTCCTTTTCCTCTTGATACAGCCTAGGACATCAAAATGAATCAACATTTTCACAGTACATATTTTCTGAAACAGCTGAAGGATTTTTTTTCTTTCCCACAAAATTTCAGGGGCTGAAATACTCTAAGGAGACATTTCTGGAACAGATCGTGTTCCCACATACTGCTATTCTTCTGAGCAATTTTTGAGCTGTAAGTTTGGGCTGTAGCCTCCACACTCACATACATCACACTTTCGGAATCAAGGCACCGTTGAAAGGCATTTACCCACCAAACTTTTTCTAAACCTTGTACTAATATTACATTCTGGGGTATGCTTTTTCTAAACCATGGTCACTTGCTACAGTTTTCTGGTCTGGTAACATTCACTTCATTTAGAGAAAAATTTTAAAAAGGAGAGAGAGATTGTAGAGTGAATTTGGTGTAGGCAGACAAATCAGAGCTCATCAAATTACCAGAGGAATCACCACATTTCACTGTCTGATGGCAAATGCCACCAGCAATGCCCAATGCCAAGCTTTTTTCTTTATCTGAATCAAATTTTCAAGTTGGACTCCTACTGACTCAACAGTTAAACAGCTCCACATCATTTGTTGCTTTCTTTGATTTCTACATAATCATGTCTTTAATTTCAGGTGACACTGGCTTTCCACTTGAACATACCCAAGCAGCTAGCCCCCACTGTGCAAGTGCACGCCACAGCCTGTCCACATGCTCAGCACTCCCATGCAGCTCCTCAGCCACCTTTGCTGCTCAACATTCAAACAATGAAGTTTCTGGGAAAAAACATGAGCCTTCACTCACACAGTCATCCCACTAAAGTATTACAAAGTTTGCACAGATGTAACCTTCTGTGCACAAAGCTCTTCTATGCGCTGAACATGCCTTGTTCCGTGCTTGGCTGTGGCTCAGCACAGCTGCGGCTGCACGGTTCATCCCTGCAGCAATGACTTCTCCTCCTTAAATTAATGCAAATATTGCAATAGCTTCAGAGGAGTACTATCAGGGAGCATCTGTGGCTGTGAAGAGCCAGACTTCATCTGACAAGCCTCTGCGATCCTTTACGCACTCCAAAAGTCATCTCCTCAGAACACCATATCCATACATTACCCAGGAAGCCACTGGCAAGCCAAAGGGAAGAAGATGACTAGAAGGCCTCAGAAGGCTTTCTTGTCTGAAAGGTTTCTACAGACAATCATAACAAATTTGACATATTTTTAAATAAATTAAAGAAGTCAAAACTAGAGAGAAGAGAGACAAGATGGGAGTCACAGTGATTTCTGGAGATGTTAAATAGAGCGGTTTCAGTCAACATGCAAGAAGCCAACAATTACACTGTTTCTAGAAAACACAATACTGAAAAAAAAAGACTACTTAGGGACCAAAAAACTGAACCATATCAGTAGATGAATGAGAAAGAGATACGGCGTAAGAAGACACCACAATCCTGTGTCCAAGAGTGATGGGCTTGATCCTCTGAGAGTACTGGACTTCACCCTTCATATCCACAGTTATCCAGACTCAGAGAATAGACATGGGCCTGGGTTGGCAACCAAATCATCTGACAACAGCCCAGTGAGCTACTTCCCCTGAAGCAGAAGGGCCATCTACTCAGGAGGAAAAGCAGCTTTTGCTCAAACCCATGTGAGCCAAAACCAAGGATCCCCATCCTCGCAGGGGAGAGAAACCTGGCAGGAGGTGGCCACAGTAAGTGGAAGAACCACAAACTTCAGCACAGCTGATCTGAGAGGGAAAAATGCTGAGACAGCACTAGCCAGAAGCACCCACAATGTAGAGAGCTGAACCTTATCAGGCTTTTGAAGGTCTCAAGCAGTTCAGTTGACCTTTAAGCAGTGTTTGACAGGATAATTGCAATAATGTTTTAACAAGCAGAGCCCTAAGAAAAGTTTTTAGTCTTGAGTCACTTAAAGACTGGTATAATTATTGAGAAGATTACAAAAGGGACCTGGAGTACCAGAAGAATAATATAATACTAGATCTGCAATGACAGTGTAACTCATACATTCATAACGGTCTTGTGGCAAACATTTTAAAGTGAGTGTTAACTTCATATGTAGTTCCTGCATAATTTGGGTAAATCTCAGCTAAATTTATCATGACACTACTTGGAATGTAACACGCTTCTGTATCATGAATGTGTTACAGCAGATCATTAGCCACAACAGGGGTCTCAAAACAGGTATCTTCAGTGAAACAGAGGCAGAAAGAATGTTCGGTTTGATCCTGCACTCAGCAGCACCAACACAGATTAGGAGTGAATACAGATATATTGATTACCAGAGCTGGAAAGGACTTCTCTGTCAGACTTTGCAGTGAGTACACTGCTCATGACAACAGGCAAACGTTGGGAAAAATACGTTCTATAAGGATTGTTACATCTGAGCCTTTAAGATCCTTCATGACTGTATAAAAGCCTGTTTTATGAGATTAAGCCGTAGCTTCTGGAATATCTTTCTTTTCAGCTCTGCTATACTCTAAGCAAGAGACGATATCACAAAACAAAGATCTCCTGTGCAGCCCTGCTACCTGGACTAGGATTTTCAAGGATACCTATGTCTTCAACCACCCCTCAAAATCTGAGTCCTGATACAATATTTCTGCAACATGAACTTTGAAACAGCAGCTACCAGAGGTTTTTTGCTGAATGATTTTTTGGACATATGCATTTATTATCAAGTAGGGAAAGGCTTTCCCTGAAACAAGCTTGCAAAGAAGGATAAATTAGAAATTTGAAATATTTGACTGTAAAATACCAAAACACACTATGAATACACATATTTTATAAAAAGGTGTATCTGAAAGTCCTTCCTACATCAGAGATCAAAGGGCACTCTCAATGCCCTTGCATCATGTGGCAATCTATAGCAAAGTTTGGCTTCCAGCACTTTTTTTCCTCTTCAAGAAGGTAGAGCTTGCACCAAGCCATTCACATATTCATAAAATATTGCTAGGTTGGTGAAGTATCTTATCCTGTATACATTGAACATACAGTAAAGGACCACACACATTTTGCCTAACACCTTATAAACCTTAAGGAAAGAGGGAGAAGAGGCAATAAGGCAGGAAGAAAATAAAATCTGGCAGTAAACCAAATGCATGTAGTAGTCACTACAGCTTCAGTTCCAGTTCAGCCTCCTCCCCCTTTGGTTTTGTGATAGTTGATCGAAAATTGTGCCTAAGTTTTTCCAAGAGATAGCAGTCATTTGATTAAGTGGGCAGAAAAGAATTTTTTAAATTGGGCAATTTCTCATGACACCTCTCTTTCCAACAATCATCCATCAGTCACAAACTCTAGAGCTGTTTTATAATCCCCTCAACAGTCAGAACTCATTTTTTAACCTAGAAAATTACTAATTGTTTGAGCTACCCAACACAGAAACTTACAATATCAACAGAAATTGACAGCATCAGGACAGAAAGTGAGACTGTTTTAGACAAAGTCAGCAGTTTCACAAGCACCTCCAAGGGATAGGGATATTCTGTTCGAAGACCAGAGCAAGAGGCCAAGAAGTCAGAGAATCCAATAGCAAAGACTAGGCAACACCTGAATAAATAATGAAGATTTCACTCCAGGTACAAGCAGAGATATGTGAGTTCAGCATGACAGAGCAGAGCTTCTCTGCAATTGATTATTAGCAATAAGAAGTTATCTAAGGAATCTGTAAGCTATCCTTCCAAATCTATGTGGGGAATTGTACCATTTGGTCACAAACAATTCAGAAATGCAGACTGTGGAAGACAAATAAATACTTTGCTGAAAACTACTGAGTCACTCTGGACTACAAACATGTACTTCTATCTCCAGACACAGTTCGGTCCTGAAGCCCTTCAGACCAGGCTCCCTACACCCAGGTGAGCCCTTTTACTCACTCGGAAGGAATTCAGCATACCCTCATGACAACAGGCAACGAGCAAGTGAAAAATAGGTTGAGAAACAGAAGTTGCTATACTATGAACGTATCGCACAGCCAGCAGAGATGAGTGAATCTATGCCCATAGCAGGTCATTGACTCAGGACCTTGCTCCCCCTGAAAATCATAGCAAATCACCCAAATTTCCATATCAACACCTAGATATATTGAAAATGGATAATATAATAAAAGCCACAAAAGCAACAAAGTTGTCCCTCAGACACAAAGTGCTGGCCTCAAGGAGAATTGGGCTCCTTCTCTGCTGGCACTGAGTGGCAGTCTCTAGCTGAGAGCAAGATCACTGCTAAGTTACTCTCAGGGTTGAGGGAAGGCATCTGTTGGGAGAAGGCATGTAAAGGTCTGGTACTGTGATCTCCAGCTGGGAAATGAATCTCATCTTCACAACCAGAACATCCGATCCATTGAAAATTACTAAGAAAAAGGTCCTCCAAATGAGGTACTGACATAGAGTACAAACTCCAGTTTGTGCTTTGTTTTGCTCTCCTTCACAGGTAGAAAAACAAACACAAGCAGTGGGGAGAAACGCTTACACATTCCCGTATTTTAATGAAGAACGTGCCTGCACAGTATTGACTAAAGGAAAATATTAAGAAACTTGTGATTTCCCATGTGTTTCTTACAACGTCAAAATACGGCTCAAGCCATGGAGTTAAAAGGTTCCTTATAAATGTCCACAGTGGGAACTAACTTTTTTTTAAACACAAAAACCTCAGCTTAGCCTTCACCGAACGCCCCTGCCATAGAGGACGTTCAACTTCTAATAGGCTTATTTATGCAACAGTAAATTAAGTGCCCATTGCTAAGATTCTGGATTGCATTAATGATAATTTTAATATTAGCATGTTCTCAGATATATCTTATCATGATTACTCTTTAGGTTAACTGCTGTGCAGCTGCTAATAAGCCTCCTTCGGGGAACAGAGAAATTGAAATACAGGAATGTCCTGGATACTGGTAGTGACACTATTCTGTGGTGGAATTAAAAGCAGAAACCCAAAGTCATGTGAATTCTCTGATGTCCACTACATACTGTACATTAAAACACTAATGACATGAACATACATAATAGCCTACAGTATTTGCTTTGTGCTGTGCTCTGGAGTCCAGCAATATTGGACAACTACAACTGTGAACACAAGGATTTCTTAAGCATTTACATTCTCGGTTTCTAGGATGAGTACATAGACTACTTCCTTTACTATTTAATAGTAAAGCATGCATGTAGAGAAGTCACTCGATAGTTATGGCAATGGCAAGGACCCAAAAAAATGAAACCAAACAAAAAAACCCAAAGGATGTTGCTAGAGAAAAAATTCAACACACATTTAAAAAAACCCATAGATTTTTAGAAATCTACCAACCATCACTTCTGCCTTCAATTTCCTTCATTCACTTCCTTTTCTTGTATTACACTCCTCTGGCTCAAATCCATCATAAGCCTATTCTGAAACTCCTGATCTGCAAAGGCCATGCTTTGCTTCTGCTTTCCCCTGAAAGATCATCTTCATTTCCCTTTGTGCAATGCCAAACTCAGGCTTGCAGGCCTCTTGTATGACTTCTGCCCTTTCTGCAGCTAAAGCTTTCATCCAGGAATTAAAGGAATCTGATCCAATTTAATGTGACTTCCTTCTCTCCAGCTTATCTCTCTCTCTCTCTCCTTTTATCTTTATCCAATTCAAAACACAATTACATTGTTTTACATTAATTCAACAGCTACAGCCTCATTGTCTAGTCCTCTGACTGCACCATCCCATTCAGGTTTCTTTGCTTTTCTGGACATGGCTACCTGTCCTTCAGCCATCAGAAATTTTTCTTGAATGCTTCAACCTCTTCCAAGAGGCATCCCCCCTAAACTAATCCACACGGCCATTAGCTTTGGTTTGAAATCTCAAGACTAGTTTTTCTAACTCTGGATCATAGCTGTCCAAAGACTACTAGCAGGATCATAGCTGTCCAAAGACTACTAGCAATGGATAGAATAGGGCATGGAGACAAACTAATACATATGAAAATGTTATTGATGGAGAATGCACCTGTGTTCTCCCACGCTTTATATGCCACTGATCTTGGATTGTTAACTCTTCAGGGCAGGCATGGGTGTCTTCATGTGTGAGCAGAATCCAGCACTCAGCAGCTTTATATCATGTGACTTTTACCAGCCACCCAAAAGCAACCACAAAAGTTAACTCAGTCCATAACTTTGATAAACATTCTGGCAGAGATAAGGGTGTTGGTTTTTTTACGGGATGCTAGACTTTAAGAGTCAGGATATTAAATTACTCGACTGCAACAGTTAACACTATTACTGCAAAAATAACTTCCTAAATGCAGCCTCCACAAAACTTCAGTTAAGCAAAGGCACTGGCGCTGCTGGTCCCTTACTGCGGAGCTGACTCAGATTTCCAGAAGAGGGATGCAGTATCTTGCATTTAGCATGTAACCATGCCCTGTGCAAGAAGCACAGAAAATTGGTACTGCTCCACTCAATTTGGCCTGCTTTTGCGCCATTATTTTCTTCCTCCAAATCACTGCCAGCTACTGCATCCTTCAAGGGGTAACAACCATCAGACACTATAGAAGAGGCTGTGGGTATTTTAAGCAGCAGAGGGAAACTTCTTGATCAAGAGGAAAAGTTGTTGCACACAGAGCTTTACACATGTAAGCTCAGTTTAGCGTGGAGACTATTGTGAAAGAAACGCATTTAACCCTTTTATCCCACTAGTGTTACTTCTTTTCTGTCTGGAAATACTAACAACTTCACTAAGTGAGGATGACTTGAAAATTTTATGAGCATAAGATTTGGTGGATAAAAGTTCAGACATTCAGAAAAATAAAACTCATTAATTAATGGTCTGTTCTGTAAGACCACTACTTGAATTGTTAATATGAGATTCAAATGCAACCATTACTACTTTTTAAACAGATATGTCACAAAATGTTTGAACTTGTGAGTGGCCAAGGGTCTTCAAACAACCCTGAAATGCTGAGATTATTTGTTTTTCATTTTTAAGCAAAGCACCCATTTTGGAAGCTTTATAATCCTGTTTCATTGTATTGTAAATATGGCCTTCACGTCTCAAAAATATTTACACAGAATAAGTTACATTCAGAGGTAAATAAATACGCTATGAAGAGACTGTTTATTATTTAACTACACACAAAAAATGCAAGCTGTCAGTGCTTATACTTTACAGATTATAAAGAAGAAATCTGAGACAATTTTTTTTCGGCTATTTTGTTTCTTAAATAGACAGTAGTCAATTGGAAAAGGAGGAAAGAGAGGCCTGCAACTCATCTTGGACATCAGCAGTTAACTGAAATGTACAAATTTTTTATGTCCTTCGTCTATAATAGAATAGACTCAATGGGGTTTTTTCCCCGTTAGATGTAAGAGCCATGCACCACCTCAAATATGATGCTTAGTCATCAAAATTAAAATCACTGTATTTTAATATAAATTGGGGTAGCTATTTGTTAAAAGCCACAGGGATTGGTCTTCATATAACAGGAATCTGACAACATATCCCAGTTTGGGTAATAACATGTAAGTTAAACTGCAACGTTAAGTTCACGTTACATGTCAAGCAATTCCCCTCCGATTTCTAATTTTCGAGTGCCCAGAACACAAACCCACCCTGCCCACACTTTAGCCAGAAACTGAAACTAAGCTGCAGCGCTTCAACTCCAGCTGTCGCAAAGGCACCGCAACTTTCATTTGGGGGCTCCCCGAGCCCCCGGCAGCCGCAGGCAGCGGGCTCTGCCTTCCCCGAGCCCCCGCCGACGGCCGGGGGAGGGAATTCACAGGCGCGGGGACCATTTTAACTAATTTGGGCGCTGCTGCAGGAGGACTGGCATTCCCAATGGTCCTTCGGGAAAACGAGCCGCGCCTCTCACCGAGCAACGCTTTGAAGAAACGTTATCCGTTAGCAGTAAAAACACACTTGGGGGAGGGGTGCGGGCGAGACACCGCACCGCCGCCTCTGCTGCGTTTGGGGAGGGGACCCCGCGACCTCCCGGGGCTGCCAGGCCGCGGCGGCAGGTGCCGGGGCTGCCCGCGGCTCCCCCCGCCCGCCGCCTACCTGTGTCCGCGCCGCGCCGCTCCGCACCCGCGTACTCAGCGCCGGCCGCCGCGCCCCGCCGCCGCCCTCGGCGCCGCCGGAGACCAGCCGCAGGGGCCTGATGCTCTCCCGCTCCGCGAAGCGGCTGTCGCCCCGCCGCCCCGCTGTCGCTGTCGCCGGTCCTGGGCAGGGGAGAGGCACCCGTCACCCGACTGCGCCCTCGCCCCCGACGCGCAGGCTGGAGCGGGGGCTCCGTTTCCACGGGGCTCCGCAGCGGCCTTCGGCGGAGCATCCCTCCCGCGTCCCCACCGCCGCCCCCGCCCCGAGCGCGGCGGCGCTGCCCCGCGGCCGCGACTCACCTGGGGCAGCGGGCAGGGCGCAGAGCGCCAGGGAGAGGAGGCAGGCGGCAGCCCGCATGGCGCTGCCCGCCGCCCCGCTCGCCGCCGTGTGCCGCCCCGGCTTCCGCCGCCGTGCGCCGCCGGCTCCGCGCCTGCACGGGGGGGCTGCGGGGCCGCGGCTGCCGCGGGGCCGGGGCTGCCGAGCTCCGCCCCGCCGCCGCCGCCGCGCCGAGCCCCCTGCGAGGGAAGGAGATGGCGAGAGCCGGGGAGGCTCCCCGCAGAGCCCGCTCGGAAGAGAGAAGTGCTGGGAAATGTAGTCGTTTGCCAGAGCGTGAGGTACCGGCGTGAGACTCAGGGGAAGCCCCGGAGCCGGCGGAGCGCCGCAGGGCGTCCGCAGCCGCCCCCGCCCCGTGGGGCAGCCCCGGTACCGCACTGCCACGGGGCTAAGGAACCCCCGCTGCAAAATTTGGACTCGCTGTCGGCCTGCCCTGCTGGGTGCAGACGGGGGCTCTCAGCGGAGGCAGCCGGAGCCTTTTCCCTCCACACCTGCTCGAACTCTCCCCCGCCCCTCCTCTGATGGGCTTCTGCCACCAGCACCTCTCTCCTCCCTCTTGCTCCCTCCTCCTCACTTTTCAGAGTAAACCTCCATTTCCTTATCGATGACCTTTTTTCTTCCTTTCTTAAATTTCCACTCCCTCCCCGCTTTCTCCACTGGACTAACACTTAAAAGAGAGTTGCAAAGGATTATGACAGAGAATCGTTCATTTCAAGTTACAACGCGCTCTCCTGGACTAAGCGAGAGGCCAAACCAAGAGGCAGAAGTGTCAAGGAGTCCCCACGATGTCCATTCCCCGACACCGGAGGATACTCTCCCTCAGCAAAGAGATGGCTGCGTCTGCAACCCAATTCTACACTCCCACCTACCGGGAAGCCGCGGGCAGCGGTACTGCCTGTCAGCACCGTCCATCTCACCTTCTGTAACTACGTTTCTTTTTGAAAATGGGACAAGAGTGGCAGCTGTCTGAAGTACCCCTTCCCCCATGGTCTCCTGAATTGGGAATAGCAAGGGCTGCCAGGGCACACAGTTAAGGTGAGTCGAGAGAGGAGGAGGAACGTCAGGGCAGAACAGTGGAAGATGCAGCTTTGTACTGACACAGGCACTAGAACATGAGGTCAAACTACCCACGGCAAGGTCTTACACCAGTTACATGCACATAATAAAGAGGTGCCATCACAGTAAATGGCACTGAAAGCTGCTGCTCACTTTAGTCTGAAAGATGAAAAGAACAATTACAAAAAAATCTTTGTTTTCATTATCTTAAAACCATTATGCAGATCAATATTATTAACAGCATTGCTCGCACTAGCAACAGTCAGGACACCTGATACCTCCATTTCTGCTCTTAGGAGTGTTTCACCCTGCCAGGCTGCCTTCCGTGGGCTCCCCCATGGGAGGGACCGTGTTTTGGGCACCAGGGCTCCGCAACTGCTGCCTGCCGCCCCGGGGAGCCACCTGCTGGGGAAGGTCAGAGCTCCTGGCCTGATTTCTTACTTGCAATTAGAGGGTAGATGGAGGAAATTCAGTTTCTCACAGTTTGTTTTCATGATATGAAAACATGGACAAAATGATGGTTTGACCTTGCCTGGATGCCAGGTGCCCACCAAGCCACTCTATCACTCCCTTCCTCAGCTGGACATGGGAGACAAAATACAATGAAAAGCTCATGAGTTGAAATAAGGACTTGACTTAGGGAAAAATAATTTAATTTATTACCAGTCAAATCAGAGGAGGACAATGAGAAATAAAACCAAATCTTAAAAACACCTTCCCTGTCATCCTCCCCTTCTTCCTGGGCTTAACTTTACTTCTGATTTTCTCTGCCTCCTCCCCTCCAGAGGTGCAGGGAGATGTGGAATGGGAGTTGTGCTCAGTTCATCACACGTTGTCTCTGCCACTCCTTCCTCCTCAGGGGGAGGACTCCTCACACTCTTCCCTTGTTCCAGTGCAGAGTCCCTCCCACGGGAGACAGTCCTTCACAAATTTCTCCTATATGAGTCCTTCCCATGCGTTGCAGTTCTTCATGAACTGCTCCAGTGTGGGTTCCCACAGGGTCACAAGTCCTGCCAGCGTGGGCTCCTCTCTCCACGGGGTCACAGGTGCTGCCAGGAATGTGCTCCTGTGTGGGCATCCCACAGTGTCACAGCCTCCTTCAGGCATCCACCTGCTCTGGTGTGGGGTCCTCCATGGGCTGCAGGTGGATCTCTGCTCCACTGTGGACACGGGGACAGCCAGCCTCACCATGGTCTGCACCACGGGCTGCAGGGGAATCTCCGCTGCGGCACCTGGAGCACCTCCTCCCCCTCCTTCTTCCCTGGTTCTGGTGTCTGCAGAACTGTTTCTCTCACATAGTCTCACTCCCCTCACCATCTGCAATTGCTACTGCTCAGGGGGTTTTTTTTCCCTTCTTAACTATGTTATCCCAGAGGTGCTACCACCGTCGCTGATGGGCTTGGCCTTGACCAGCGGTGGGTCCATCTTGGAGCCAACTGGCATGGGCTCTGTTGGACATGGGGGAAGCTTCTAGCAGCTTCTCACAGAAGTCACCCCTGTACCCACCTCCCGCCCTCCGCTATCAAAACCTTGCCATACAAACCCAATATGTGCTTCAATAAGTTGAGGATGGAAGCAAGACACACATTTTAAGGGAACAATATTGCATTTAGAAATATAGCAACTTTGAGGAGAAAGTAACAAGGAAGGTTTTCACTGTCCTGTTTGCACGGCAGTCATGCACTACAGGCAAGACAGAATATTACCTCAAAGTATCCATTAAATCCTCAAGCTGTTGCTGAAACAGTGTACAATTAGCTTATGAAACTCTGCAGCATGGTATCAAAAGGAGCAGAGGCGGGGTGAGTAAAGAAAATCAGAAAGTGCTATTTATAGAGATAAAAATCAGTACTGTAATACGATGTTTCAATCTTTTTTTTTCAGAAGTCATAAATCATTTCAGGCAGCAGCTAACCCCTACAGTTATTTCAGTTAGACCAAACTGTCCCCATTAGCACGCTATTTCACAGCTTCCCGTGTCAGTATTTCTGTGAGAATTCCTGACATCAGGTATAAATTACACCTGTTATGCAGTACATACACAGTAAAGTTATAGACTAATTTCCTGGATCAGTACATCATGCATTTCTTTTTTCTCTTGCCATTACCATTGTCCAGATTTGGTGTAGATATGACATGTGGAAGGTTCACCAACCCAGCACCAGCCAAGGCACCACTGCTTTAAGCTAATGCCCATGAATGCAGAGTTTTATCCAGTCTGTGGGATGTAGTGAGATATGATGATATTAGCTTCATAACTATAGCCCTTTTTTAGTATGTCAACTCTATTTTGGTCAAACCTTTAACTAATTTTAAGAATAATCTTTAAAACTCTTTTTAGAAATACAGCCAACTAATACAAAAATAAAGGAATTTTAGAAGTATGTGTGCTAGAAGTGACTAGCCAAAACAGAGCTGAGAAAATTTTTATGTCACTCTCCTTGCAAACCTCTCTTGTTTACATTCTTCTACCATTTGCCTAGGAAAACACTTCTATGATAAATACTGAAGATTAATTCAGAAGAGGGGGCTTAAATAAATTGCAGAAGTTTTCTATATCAGATGGAAGGATCTAAATCAAGGAAATCCTGATCTGCACATCTGAAGTCCCCTGTTATTGTACACATTAGTTAGAAATGAGTGATTAGAAATGGATAATTCGACAGGCTTAGCCCCTCAGAGAAATAGGATTTTAATTTATTGATGGCTTTTCCAGGTTTGTTTTGGGAAATCAGGCAGAGAACATCGATATTCATTTCCTAGTCTTACTTCACTGGAAGCTCCTTTACATTGCTCACGATTGTGGCAGAAGGTCCACCTCTGAGCAACAAGCTCTTTCACATCAGGGGACAGATTTTTTTCTTCTTCTAGAAAATCATAGAATCATAGAATATCTCAGGTTGGAAAGGATCCATAAGTCCTCGCAGGACTGCCTACAACTAAACCATATGACTAAGAGCATCATCCAGACGCTCTTTGTACTCTGACAGGTTTGGTGCCATGACCACTCCCCTGGGGAGCCTGTTCCAGTGACTGGCCACCCTCTCGGTGAAGAACCTTCTCCTCATATCCAATCTGAACTTCCCCTGATGCAGCTTTGTTCCGTTCCCTCATGTCCTATGACTGGTCACCAGAGAGAGGAGATCAGCAGCTCCCGCTCCACTGCCTCCCGTGAGGACGCTGTACACTGCCAGGAGGTCACCCCTCAGCCTTCTCCAAGCTGAACAAACCAAGTGACCTCAGCCGCTCCTCGTAAGTCTTGCCCTCGAGGCCCTTCACCATCTTGGTTATCTTCTGCTGGAGACACTCTAATAGTCTGACGTGCTTCTTATATTGAAGCACCCAAAGAAATTGGTGTTTGCAAACAAAGGCCAACTTTCCATGGTTCGTTGTCTTGCCAGTTAACGTTTTATGGAATTCTATTACACTGAAAATTCAGGCCAATTATTTTTTAAATGAGCAATAAGAGCTCTACCCTATGTTGTAACATCATGACTGGCCAAACTTAACAAGCATATTCTATACAACTATCTGAACCACAATTGCAGAACGATGAAGCCTGGAAAATATATGCCAATATTTCAAAGGATTAGGAGAAAGAATGTGAAAAAAAAAAAGTAATTTATAAGTAGATATTCAACTTTTGATTTAGCACAGGTATTCCAAAGTTTATTTTTGAACCATAGTTAATTAGAAGACATAATTTTACGCTTAGATTGAACATCTAAGTGTCACTTCTTTCCCCAGAAAATAAGAAAGATACATGGACTAAACAGCCCTGTTGACATTGTACTTTTAATTTTTTTGGTTATTCTTGAAAATTACCTCCCAGTTTTACATCTCAAGCTTTGCTGTAATGACTATGGTAAGTACCAATGACTTTGCAATCATGATTTACAGCTTTAAACTGCTTGAAGTTCTGAAGAAATAAGCCTACTTTAAAAGGCTGAAAGAGTAACACATTTTTGAATGCTAAAAAACCTACAGAAATTCCTTTGTGTTTTTACAATTTTGATAAAATCTGAATTTTCTACTTTGAGGAATATACAATGGAGCCTTGTGTATGCATAACACAGACTCCAGTTACAGACCATTACAGCAATTTGATACTATGGAAATTATAATGCTTCTCCCCACACACAGCAACTTTTTTTTTTTTCTTAAATATAATAGATTGTAACTGAAATCTAGGGCACTTTTTGACAAACACATTCTCAGTGGTTGATATTCAATCACATTAAGTTTATAAAAAACATGTTAAGACTTTTTTTCGTGATAAAAGGCAGATCTGTGAATATTTTGTAATTGTCTCTATTCATCTGACCACTTTTTACCAAAAGTGTACTGCCCTATATGTTTCCATGTGAAAAACACATTTGCATTCTGAATACATGGTAATTAAATTTTCTTGAATCGCTACCAGTTACATGTCCAATTACAGACAACAGTGCATTTTGACTGCATTATCGTATATTTATAGCAGTGACTTTTTGATTAATGCACATAAAAACCATTTGACTTTCCTGTTACTTAGTTCAGAGCATGAATATTACCTCAAAACAGGAAGGATGTGCAATTGTAATCTAAATGTAGAGCACATCACACAGAATCCGTTTTGATGTTAAACTGGTGGTACAGCCTCAGCTGGAGCACCGCACCAGCCATTCCCAGAGAGGACGTTGCAAGGTTCCAAGAAAGACAGTGACAGAAACCAGAAAGATCAGGATTGTTCAGGACAGCAATGAGTGGACAGGAACAGAATATTATAAAATAACACATAGTATAGGGCAAGTAAGCTGGTACTTTCTGTTCTCCCAGCAGCACGGTGTGTAAATAAGAGGACATTCAATTGAATTAAAACCTAGTAAATTCAAAGCTGACAAGAAATATGTTTTCATTCAACAAGTAATTAGACCGCTGAACTCTTTACTTAGGCTGCTGATGAAATATTTCAAAAATTTTTGGTGTCAAGAGGGACAGGCTGTTCTTGTGGACTGAGAGAATACCCAGATCTGCAGCAAAAAACAGCTGGTTTTGGGAAAAAAGTGCATCAGCATTATCCATTTTTTAATTCCAAGTTTACAAATAGGATTTTTTTTTGTTGTTTTACTCCACATCTAGTCATTGCACAGAGTACTTTTTGCACTTCTTGTGACCGTTGCTCGCCACTCGTGGAATTAGGAGATTGGGCTGGATAACTACAAGTCTGATTTAGTATTGGCAGTTTCCTGGAAAATCTGGTGACATAAAGCAAGCCAAGGTTTTTATTTATCAAATAAAAAATAATCATTTGGCTCAGTGGCAAGTGGTTTAGAAGGCAGGACACCGGTAAGGTAAAAAAAAAAAAAACCAGACACGTTCAGAGATCTCATGTGTGTTTTACAATATACAGAACTGGCATTCACGTGGGAGCTTCCAGGTCAGATCTTCTGTAGAAAACCCTAAAATATGTCAGAAACAAGTTAAATAGCTACTCAGCTAAACCAGCTTGAGTGCAAGATACAGAACGAGTTTCATGAATCTTTCTGTGGCTGGAAGGCTTCCATTTTCCAAGGGCCGTGAAGGTTTTGAGGCTCAATTTTCCTGCTGCAGACTTTGTACCTGAAGGATGAACCCCATGTGACACCTGCTGGTGTGTCTGCACCTGACACATGTGAGACCCACATCCCAATTCCCACTCTACCCATGGTTCTAACCACAGAAGTTACTACTATCGCTTGGCAATTGACTTTGACTTTGTGGCTCTCAATATCTATTCCACTGGAGTACCACGTTGCAAAAATGTTCTGAAAGTCACAGAGAAAGCCTGTGTTTTAAAGCCCAGCTATCTACGTACTTAAAGAATATTAGATACATTGATTAATTCCAATAGTCACCTGAATCTACAGCTGCTTTATCCCAAATGAAACTGGACTCCACCCAAATACCTACTTTGCATCCAAAATCTTTTTATGGTGCTATACTTGGGATGCTTAATGTTTATTTTGGATAGCTGCATTCTCTAAAGTGAAAATACTGTTGAATATCAGAAGCCAGACTGTAACATTTTCAGAATACAGGGTATAAACCCAAAATATTAATCTTATCTCACCTTCAGCGATGTTATTCTGGCTAATAAACTCAGTTCATGCTTACCTTCGCTCTGCTAAAGGTATCAGTGGTGAAATTTATACTGGCTAGTATTACCAATGGTATTTACCTTTACTTATGCTTGCTTGATAGCATGAACAATCTCCTTACATAGTCCAGAGAACCAGTTATGGTAAGAAACAAATTTTGGCATTCAATTTCTATGTCTACATATACAGTTTGTGTAAATAAGCTTTACAATTGCTTTGTATCGATTGGCTGCTAAAATTTCCTCTTGTTTGTCTTCAAGAGTGGGCATTAGAGGCGTATAGAGGTTACAACTAAACCTGAGTCACAGTAAGCACTTGAAAGAAAACAGCTTATTTTCCAGAAAAATATTTTCATGAGATGAAACATAATAGAAAAATAATGAGAGGGATAAAGAGGACTCCATCTCCTGCCATGATGCAAGCAACATACAAGCTACTTAGTTACCCAAGAATGATATGAACCCTTGTTCACATTTTTTGTAGTTTTATTTTACACTTTAC
Source organism: Caloenas nicobarica (assembly GCF_036013445.1). NCBI lineage: Eukaryota > Metazoa > Chordata > Aves > Columbiformes > Columbidae > Caloenas > Caloenas nicobarica. Next base: position 23,592,918 of record NC_088246.1, on the reverse strand, counting down.
TATTTCAAGATTTTCCCGTAATTCTTAATATAATCTAATTGCATCTCTTAAAAATCTCAGACATGGAGCATCTACAGAATGAAACTAGGGCAAGGTAGTGACTTCCACCTTCGGGTAAACTCAGTATAAGGTCAAGACAGACCATGAATTGATGCTGCTCTGGTATCAGCTATCAATATATCGAAAAGCCCAGCACAGGCTGCTTTGATCAGTCCTTGGTGTTTATCAGCCAATGGCCCAGAGGTCGCATGGGCCATATAGCTCACAATGATTCTCCAACTAGGGGACAGAGGTGGATTCATATTTTCACCCAGTGTCCACATACACCCCCGTAACTACATCAGTTAGGGCAGCTACCATTTTTTCATCATTCCCGCCCTCAGAGACTGCACAAGAGCTTCATAGATACCATCACCAGATACATTAGCAGAGGCTCTTCAGAACGCAGGATGAAGGTGCACACATGCACCCCATAGGTGTATCTAAGGAGTTATATGCCTTGCAGTCATATAGGCCAGGAGATAACACAGAACAATGGTATCATGAAGGGATAAATGAGGTGGAACATGGATTTGTTCACCTTGATGCACAGTCGCAACCCCTGTAGGACAGAACAGACATTAACATGCTCAGTGCTTCTCAGGCTGTAACTACCTTTCCCTCAGCTCCAAAGGGGAGGGCTGGATTTTCAGTCACCTACCCAGCACTTTGTTTCACTTGGCCTGTAGTCAGATGTTGAGCAAGAGAGATTACTGCTTGAGGACCCTGCTGCTGCGTGCATGAAGCTCAGAAACTATTGCAGAACTTCCATGCGTGTGTGTGGTTTTGGAGTCACTAGTCCCCACTATCATCATATACCCATATGAGTATCTATATGTATATACATATGCACATGCATGCACACACAGAAGCATTCCCCACCCTTGGGAACTCTATCCTCTCAGCCACAATACAGATTTACCTGAAGAGAAACAGCATTTCTGTTCCAGATAAACATATACCATAGAGCAAACTCATACACAGTGGTTGGGCATCCACTGCAAAGATACCAAACCAAACTTGGTGTAGGTGTAACCAAAGTAAAACACAACTTCTTCTGATACTTTATTTCTAAACCCAAATTTCAACACCTGTATTTCTTTTGATGTTGTTACCTCCATCCTAATTTTGTACTGTGTAGCTACAGCTTCCATTTTAAAAATCTTTACTGAAAATCATTTTGCTCTCTCCCATGGTAGTGAAACAAAGTAGGTCTGAATAGATCAGTCACAACTCAAACTAAAGTGCCAAACCAGTAGTGTCTGCACAGGCTTTCAGTAATGGTATTTGTGTGTGCATGCACCTGCCTTCTAGTTGAACATTTTAAAGATTATGCTAAAATATTTCACATCCCCAGAATGTGTGTGCTTGCTCAGCGAAATAAGAGTGCTTTTATAATGTAGAAGTCTAGGGATTTTTTTTTTTTTTCAGTCGGAGTTTAAACTGAAGTAGTGTCCATTCTACACAAATGTTAAAGCTTTCACGTTTTTTAACAATAAGGATTCGGGCGCTTCATCAAAATTTTGAACCCCACACTGTGTAGAGGTGTACGCTGCAGACAGTACGGAAATATAGTGCCACGACAAAAATGAAGCAACAATTAGTATACTAACAACTGTTTTTGAATAGAATATAAAAATTACCTACAGCAGCTTATCAAATTCACAGAAAGCAAGACAATTAAAAAATGAAATGCATTAGAAGAAATTTGTGTAATTATGATGAAAGTGGTCAAACCGTATTTATAGAATGTGTAATTATCATAACGATGTACTTACTGATAAAATGCACTTCTAATGCTAAACCTTTATTCCAGTGACTGCAGAGGTACTTGTGGTAGCGTTTGTCTGAAGTGTTTTCTTATCCAGGAGGAAGTCAGAGAGGGGGATAAATGGTCTAATAACTAGCCTACCACATTCAATTACTTTTTCAAAGAGTAATATAATTCTTTTAAAATGTTTGTTAAAACCATTTAAGAAGAAAAAACAAGCTTGAAAGATAGTAAATGCATGAAAATTACACATAACATGCTGAATAAATCAGGTTTAGAAATAGTCACTAGGCTTACTGTGACACTATCTCAACATACTACATACAAAGGGGATTCTTAGCATGCACTAAAATGACTGGTCATCTGCACACAAAATCTGCATCACGACTAAAAGTGCTTTTTGCAACCAGTAGCAGTGACTCTTCTTTAGAATTCCAGTCCTAAACCACCATATATTGGTAAATTACAGGCAAAATATATACAGACATACATATTCAAGATCAACTCTTTTTTAAAATGTTAATTTTGCTCATTTCTGTAATTAGATTTATAATGTTTATTATATATTAATTTTCTGTAATTATATATAATTTTCTTGATGTGAATCCAGATCAGAAGGAAGTAACCAGGATGATGGAGAGAGCACAAGCAGTTCTTACCAGACTGTACAGGCAATTATATGAATAGTGGAATAAGGAATGTCACCTTTAAGGTGACAGTAATGCCCTAAGCAGCTACTTTCATCATTAAGTTTACAATTCATACACTCTTTAAAGGAAAGTAATTTTATGTCATTTTCCACACCCATTGCTGTACACCAAGCAGCTTTAACTACTCCTCACAGAAAATATCCTATAAAAGACAGACAACAGTATGCAATGACTGAAAGTACTTTAACCATAAGAAAACTGACAAGAATAAGTTTGAGAATATTAAGCGGGCAAGAGACAAAAAATGCAATCTAGTAATTTATGCAAAAATTAGTGAGAGTAATTTCTGCTGGTTTAGATCTCTGATATGACCTTAGGCCACTTACATTTATTAATAAAGGTTTGCAATTACCCCCCCACTGCAATTTCATACTCATACCCTGCACTGATTTACAGATCTGGAAATTCTGATAGAGATCAGCTCTGGTAAAGATCTGAAGTATTTAAAAAGTCTTCCCGATTCTCACTTGCATCTTCACTCTGCCTCTGAGGAAGCCGGTCGGACAGGCTGGCTGCTCTGAGAGAAAAATCAAACAAATGACCCAAGTCAATCAGAAACCTTTTGTTTGCTTGATTGGTTTTGGCGTTTTGGTTTTGGTTTTTTGGCTGGTTGGTTTTGTTTGTCTGTTTGTTTGTTTTTAAAGAAAAATAAAGTATACATCTACTGCTTTCCTATTGGCCGAAATACACAATACAGGCAGTTTTAGTCTAAAAACGAATTATGTCAGAGTAGCCAAAAAATATAATAGATGCTTTCCTAATCCTATCTCTTTGTGACTACATAGGTTCCCTGAGTCAATTTCAGCAGAAGAAATATTGGGTAAACAAGTGACTTTTTTTTTTTTTTTTTTTTGCATTCTCTAATAAGCTGTAGCAGAAGGTATAGGAAGGGAAACAACCAAATCTCCACAAAACAGCAGTAGTCTGTAAGTAATGGACTGCCTTATTTACAATGGAACATCCAGTTATTTATAGTGTGGTTATTTAGAATGTACCATAATGATTTTAGAAAATTATTCTATCCAAATGTCACCACATCATGCTTATTGGTTTTGCATAGCAATTAACCCCAAATCTGGGGTTAGAGCCTTTCACTAGTTATGACAAAGCAGCACCTATTCAGAAGAAAACAAAACCAAAACAAAAATTAATAATTTAAAAACCCCGAAACAACAAAAATACCCCACAAAAATAGAACACTTTTTTTTTTTTTTTTTAGATTTATTTTATTAAACCCATCTTAAAAATCTGAGTGGTCAGGCTTGGTGAGTGTGTCATTGATTATTAATTTACACTCTGTAACCCTGTTGTCTTCTAGCTTAATGTTTTACGGAACCCACATGTTGCTGTGCTCTAGAGCAATGAGAAACCGAAAGCGTTATTATATAATAAAAATAGATCCATGAAGACAGTTCCCTATGGAGGTTGCTTGGTGCCCCCCGTACTGCAAGAGCAGCAGCTTTGCTCTGAGGTCCCCAAGTGGTTGCTGCTTGAAGCAGCCACTGCAGTTTGTAAAGACTCGGCCTCTGCGTTGCGGCACAGCGTGGTGTCTGCCCACCCTGCGTGGTGGGGGTGGCGAAATCTCCATTTTCTGTGCAGTTTCTCGCCCTGGCAGCTTCTCTGCTCAGTGTCGTAGAGTGTTGTCATCTCGCTTCAGCCATGGGGAAGCCCGATGATGGATCTAATACTACATCTTTACTGTATAGATCTGGCATTGTACTCCACTTGGATTAAATTATTCAGTCCTAAATCTGTGTTCTTGTTACCACGATTAGTTATTTTGACATAAAGCCTTCTCAGCCATATGGGGCTACTCCATTACTAGCAAGGTCCCCTGTCTTTCCTGCATGCTTTGCCTCACAGTGTTGCAGTGTATCCTGTGTGAGTGGTCTTGCTGCTTTTGCAGTGACCATGTCCTCTTGCCTGTTGTCTGCTCTCCTAAACCTTTCTAGAGGGTAAATCTGAGTCCTGCTGAGTAAGGCTGGGTCCAACAAGAGGCTTAGTCTGAGCCTGGCCTTTTGGACACTGTGGGCAGTGTGTTTTCCTACTGCTAGGTGAAAGCTGTGGGCATGCTGAAGTACAATGAGGCAAAATTATTTCAGAAAAGCTTAGGCTGAAGTTTACAAGGAAGCTGTTTTAGAGGAATTCAATACTCCTTGTTTTAATATTTTCAGTATACGTAAGCAGTAGCTCTTTCACAGAACTCTCGCTCACTCTCTGCCACAAGTACTATTGCAAGAGCTTACCAGTACAGAGAAGAGATGTTAGGTTTGGATGTTTTAAAGAGATGAAGAAATCTCCTTTTGTGATGAAGGTTTCAGGCCATAGGAGTGGGAAGCAAATGTAACAGCTGCAGAGGACAGGGAAAGAACAGCATCTTCAGAAAGGTCTGAAGCAAACAGAAGATGAATGTGGTGTGCCAGGGCTGGAAAGGGTTCCTGGTACACCTCTGCCCAGGGTGTGTGTCATCTCTTACACCTTAATACCAAGGCACTTTTTTTTTTTTTTCCTATTGCAGAGACAGGCTCAGTGTGTGTTAGAAAACACTGACTGGTTCCATGCTGTTCTTGTATTACTTGGTGTGGTAGCGTGTGCTTGCTGCCTGGCCTGATGTCAAGCTAAACAGAGCAGGCTATTGCTAAGCAGTCTTTTTGTTTGGTTGGTTGTTGGTGGGTTTTTGTTCGGCTGTTTGTTGTTTTTTGTTTGTTTGGTTGGTTTTTTTTACTGGAGACACTAATTTGGATTTCTCAACTTGGCTGTTCCTTCCTGCCCTGCACCCTGAGTCTTTAAGAGCTTCATAACAGGAGCTGTTAATTGGTTGGTGGCATCAGAATTTCTCTGTGGGAAGAGGATGACACAGACATAGTATGTCCAGGCAAGCCCTGAGAGAGGAAGAGTGTTGCTTAGAGCACAGAACTAGAATGAACACAGAACTAGAAAATGTAAGCAAAGAAAGTTCCCATTCTGTGTTTCTGTTCATTTCAGGAAAAGAGAACTTTGCTCACATGCATTTTCAATAAACAAGATAGGGTTTTGCCTCCTATATCATCTCTGTTGTTGGGAACTGAAGACTGATGAGCTGTTGAGGTTGCAGAGACAAAGTACTGGAATGGGACTTGGGAACTTCAACTTCTGTTCCTAGATCTGTTCATAGCTTGTCTCTGACTCCCAGGAGTTTGCTTTATCTCCCTAGGCCAGATCAACCCTGGTGTTCACTTTTCAAAAGAACTTTAAGATTGACTAATGAAAGCCAAGCTGTAGATGGCAGCTACGACTGGTTCTGTTCTGTCCTTTTGCTGTCCCATGTTTGCTTCTGTTAGGAACAACTATCATGTCTTTATGAAAATGCAAAAATGTGATGCCATGTTCATATTGTTAATTGGTTTGCTGTTAACTGGTTTTAGGGCATTAGCCTTGTTAAAGATATTGCTTTTCATCTGTTGGCTAAAGGGCAGTAGTACCTACCCTGATCCATTGTGACAGGGATAATAGCTCATCTGCCCAGGAGCAGGGGAGGGATGCGATGGGACTCCTCCTGGCTGCCTAAAGTGTGCACACAAAGAGCCGCAGGTACCAAGTGGTGGTGACAGGAAAATTGACATCTTGTGGTGGGAAAACTGTGAGCATGTGCTATTGGCTGCAGTGTACCAGTGAACTGCGATTGACCGATCAGCTAACGAGATGTATCGGTAGGGAGATATATAGTAGGGGTGTTGGAAAGTCTGTGCCCTCTGAGTACCTTAGGCAATGGGGAAAGGACAAGGGACTGCTTGCGGCCACGGAACTAGGATAAAAATGGGGACTGTCTCCCCCCACCTTTTGAGAGATCCCATGGGAACCTGTCTTGTGGAGTCACACCCCCAGTGGACTCTCCCTTTATTTGAATAAAGTTTTCCTCCTTTACTCCTCTGTCTCCTTTGCGAACATGCCTTTTTCCGTCTGTGTTGTTTGGCCTCAGGAACCTGAGGGCAAATCATCGTTGGGTATTGCAGAGCACAGGTTCATAGACTCTGTGCCACATTGTTTTCAATGTGTGGGTAGCTCTGTGCCTCTCACTGAGCTCCTGGGAAGCATCTCTGAGCTGATGGATCACCGGGATACAGGACTAGTGTGAAAAATAAGTGAAACATTCAGAAGAGGCTCAGCTTAAGGAACTGTGAGAGAGAATCTGTTGCATACTTTGGGGCAAATTTTAGCCCTGCCATAGGGATCTATGTAGAACAGGAAGAGGGGAAATTCAGAATATTTTTCACCAAAAAAATCTGTTTACACCCATGTGTGGATGGGGACTTATATGCTGTTACTGGATTTGCATTTTCTGGCTTTAAATGAATTTGGACTTCACCATCACCTTAGCCTGGGCTGAACTAGGATAAACTGATAATAAACTCAGGCCTCTGTAGTGCTTTTTCATAAAAGTAGAAATTAACAGAAATATAGAATTAGTCCTTTCTAGTTGTGTAGATGCATGGAATAAATTACAGTATTGAAAATATTGAAGTACTGAATGTTGAAAATATTGAACATATTGAAAAGAAAAATTTTTAAATGGACCATCGGTGGTGTTGGTCTTCAGGACTCCAAGATCTGCTCTTTGCGCCTTCAATGAGATTACGTTTTTTGTTGTGTTTCGTTTTCCTGGGAAAGATGGAGAATGATGTTTTCTGCACAAATGTCTTTCCTTTTTCTTTGTTCTATTGAAGGAGGTTTGTGCAAGATTTTGTGACTTTCCACTTCCTGAGTCGCTACAGTTGGTGCTGCATCTCCTGGACCCCGCTGCCAGCCGCAGCAGCGTAGACAAGACCAGGAACCGCGACCAGCTTTTGGAATCCCAGGCCTCTGTTTTAGCACATTTTACTTTGTAGGAGAATGTATGTGACCCTGGTAAGCATCTTCCATTTACATGGATGCCTTATTGACTGTCAAACTAAGTGTTGTGACAAGTTTAGCTGTAGTGGACCGAAAACGTGACCTTTGCCATTATTCCAGGAGCCACCATGTGAAGATCAACAATTTCTCTGACAGTTCCTCTGTCATACTCCTCATCAAAACAGACCCAGGTTTTGTTTCCCTCAGTCTCTCAGAGCTGTTCAGGTGACCATTAAGCCTCTCTCCTTCTCCAGCTCAGAGTAGAATTCTCAGTTTCTTCCAGGTATTGCTGAGGATGGAATCCCACCTGTGCTGGGGAACCCCACATTGCCTGCAGGATGTAGAAGTGAAACACGAAATTTGGGGAGATTGTTGGTTCCTGTGTGCCTGTGTAGCTTTGCGGAAGAGTAAATACCTACTGAACAAGGTATAGAGAACTTTCTTGTTTCATGTTACAGATGTTTTCTTTGCCTGCTTTACATTTGTATATTGCTCTTGAATCCTAGACCTCATTTGTTGTTCTATTGAAGGAGATTTGTGCAAGATTTTGTCACTCTCCATTTCCTGAGTTGCCTCAGGAAATGCTTCATCTCCTGGACCCTGCTGCCAGTGGCAGCAGCCTTCTTTCATGGGATAGTTTAATGTCATTCATCGTAACATATGGAGCAGCCTCTGTTTACTTTCTAATGCTTTTCTTTCTATTCGGGTGAAAGTGAACCAGAAGAATGTTATGCCTTAGACATGTTGAATCTGTCTGAAGTGTCAAGCAAGGAAATCTTTCTACTATGAATACAAAATCCTTGCGGGGGGGCGGTGCTAGAAAGGTCCCCGGTGTGAGGGGTAAGTTTATTTTAATTTGGAAAATCATTTGTGAAAGTTCTGAAGCATGAAGCATATCTATGTATTGCAAAGGCAAATACTACTAATAGGCCGTAGCGGAGGAGAGAGACTTCAGTTTGTGTGCAGGCCCTTGGAGAGTTCAGTAGTTCACACAGCTCCTTGGTTCCAGGTTAGCTATCTGGATTTGTTCTGGTAATCTAAGTTTTCTTTTTATATCAAATATTTTTTTTTTTAATCAAAGGATCATATCTTCTTGTAGAAATAAACTCAAGATCTTGGCTTATTTTCTGTCTCTGATTTTTGTGTGTTTTTGTTGGTGGGGTTTTTTTGTTTGGTTTTTTTTGGCTTTTTTTTTTTCTGCAGTTGATCTAAGTATCTTTGTTCATAAGATGTTTGTGACTTGGAAGCAGTCCCTCAGCTTTACTTGGCTTTTCTCATTTGATTTTGTCTCAGTTGCAGAAGACAAGCAAGTGAGTATGTGCAACCAAAATATAGCAAAAGGAAGGATACTTATGTTTTTTGCTTGTGTGCTGTCATTTGTGTAGATTAATATAAGGAGGAGAAGCTGGAATAGAGTAGATATGAAGAGATCTGTTTTAAAGGAAACACAGAAATATGTTGAGCAGTTCATACAGCAAAGCAACAAGAATGAAAGCACAGACAGTATTAGCTTATTTTGTCAAGTGCACTGCATTAAAAAACTTGAAAATCAAACCACCTGTACATATAATACAGCAATTAAAAGTTTTCATGAATGAAATTTTAAATTTGCAAGTTTATTTGAAAATCATTAAATTAAATAAAGCAGCATTAAAATCCAAAAAATGGGGAGGAGGATGAAGAGGAAAACAATGACCACATAACATTTCTATTCTGCCCTTCCCATATATCTTTTACACCAGTTGAACCTTTGATCTCAGTGGAACCCAAAAAACCTCCAAATTCTGAGTTTATGTCACTTGTCTGAAGTAATTCCAGTAGGGCCTGCACTGGTGAGCTACAAGAACTTCTCTCTTCAGGAACAGACAGTCCATCTGTATACTTTGCACATAACTCCATACTCTGTTTCCAGGTTTCTCTTTTATTTCTTCCCAAGTAAACCTTCACTTTTCTGTGCAGCTTTCCAGATGGTGAACTGTGTGCGCTGCTGGCAGCCAATTCATTAAGTTCTTTGTTTACAGCAGTATCAGATCCCTCAGCCTCCAGAACTACATTGTGCTGCATCTGTTGATGATTATCACATAAATCGCGATGTTTCTTGACTAATGTAGGATTGGTATCTGTTTTTTTCAAACACTTTGCTGGTAGAACTACTGCATTATTTAATTTTCGTTTTGTCTGTGATGGCTTTTTGTATTTTTCACTAAAATCTGTAACCTGAGTATGTGAATATAAAGCACACATGCCTTCTTGAAAACACTGTAGATTCTTTTTATTTACTTCTGGTTCCAGTATTTCTTTAGTGAATGGCTGATAAGGTCGAGACAAGTTCTCTGTGTATGCTTTGTCATCTTTCTGAGGGAGTGGTTGTATGAAATTTGATGATACAACAGTTTCTCTTAAGTTTGCAACACAAGAGCAATCAGTTTTTAAATTTTCATCATTATTTCTGAACTTACTTTTTAGTTCTGAAGGTTGTGAGAGGTGACAAAGACCTGAACAGACAGATCCATAAACAGGGGTAGGTATTGGCACAGAATTTGGTTGTACTTCTGCAGGATGGAGATCCAGTTTGAGTGCCTGCATTGCGGTGTCCTTCCACGAGTAACTTTTCAATGAAATGCGTTGCTTTTTCAGTCGTTCTTTCAGCTCATCTGGTCTAGTTATCTTTCCAATAATAGGAGAAAAACATCCTGTACTACATTTTGTCCTACAATGGAATTGTTTAAAATGATTAACAAATGCTTGAAAGAGACATGGGTAACATAACTCTATATACAATTGATTCTAGAAAAGCAATCAAAGTGACAAAGCGGGTTTTGTTTTTACATTTAAAGCAAAGGTATATTTAGGGTAGAAACACACTATTTCTATAGGAACAGAGTGCCTTACATTTGAAGTTGATGTTTCCTTATTGATTTCTACAGCTCATAAAATTTTAAAAATACATGAAGTAAGCAGTCTAGTATTTCAGTAAATCGCAATTCACAGTGGTATTAAGAACAAAAGTAGTTAATGAATACAAAGCAGTGACTATAAATACTTACCAATGTTCTATGCTACATACACACAAAATTAGCATAATTATATATGCTTTTCTTGACATAGTATTTCGAACCTAACCACTGAGTATTTTGAAATCACAAAAGGAATAAAGGCTTGCCTTCACTAGGCTACCAGTTGTTCGACTCTATTTGAATTTCTTTCAGTTTCACTAGGAGTACCTTTATTTCTTCAATACTTTCTTCTTTTAAAAATAAATGAGAAATTCATTCCTTATCTCCTGACTTATTTACAAATAAATCACAGCAATCCTGAATTGAGTTACTGTTCCAAGTAATGAAGATGCTGGTGCCTACAGTCCAAGACATGAAACAAGTCCTTCTCTCTCAGTTAAGCTTTTGAGCTATGAACAAGAAAGGAAAATCTACTTTCCCTGTCCAGCACAGGTGGGACAGAAGCCAGGAGGCTTAGAGTAGAGACAGGACGATCTAGATTAGACTACAAGAAGTTTTTCCACTGGTAAGGGGATCAGATTGACTGCGGAAGATATCATTTGCTGTTCTTACTAAGAATGCCAGCAAGTTTTTAGAGCAAGATGACCAGACGTTGCCGTCCTTCTGTCAGCAATATTTTAGTACAGCAGATCTTGCTTTCTGAAGCTGAAGGATGAGGAGGACAACTTCTGGTAATTCCTTTCAGTCTCATTTTCCTGGGATGCCATCTACACTTTTAATGTTTGGGGTTTTTGTTTTTGTTTTTAATTTCTGCTTTATAGAACTGGTTTGCTGGTTACAACTACATTGCAGATTTGCGTGATTTATTTCAGACTGAAAAATATGAATTTATTCTGTACCAGATCCAGAATTTCAGAACTAAGTATCTTTATGTTTTATGTCTTAACTCACAGAGTCTTTAAAATTTAGAACACGTAACTTACCTTTTTTTTTTTTTTGCATCATCCTTATATTCAACAAACTCATAAACAAACTTGGAGATTATATCATCGACAACTTGATACTGTGTGCTTTGTGCAAAATTTCGGTGCTGTTCACTTTCAAGATGCTGGAATTAAAGAAAAAACATGAAACAAATCTAATACTACAGATACGAATACACAAGTCAACAGTATGATATGAAGCAGTAAGTAAATATTGTTGATTTATTACCAGTGTCTCTGACACATGAACTATTAGTGCCTTCAGCTTATCATATATAGAGGCAGGAATCAAGAATTAAAACCTGTAAGGGAAAAAAATACTCACTTGCTGCTTTTTAGGGATATATTAAAAAAATTTTTAAGATAAAAAATACATTAAATTAACATGGAAAAATGATTGTTGATACCATACTTAAGAAATATGACTGTATCAAACTATATACTTGACATTTCACATACTGTTTGTAGATCTTCATATTTCTTCCCACAACATTCGCAATATCCTCTCTTTTTTTTGTCCTTCTGAGGGAGTTGAACAGGAGTTCCACCATCCTTGTCCATATTTATTTTGTTTCTGTTAACAGAAAAGATATATTAATGAGTGCCAAATACGGACCTGAGCTCTATACTTGTTTTTCAGAGCATGTTCATTCTTATTCACTTAATTGAAAAAGAAAAAATATGTTTTTTTCCCCTCAAACTATTTACATTGTTATTCAATACTTGCGAAAAACTAAGAGAAAAATTATTCATTAATTAAAAAAAAATATTTACTGCAACAAGACAGGCAGACCCAGTAGAACTATATGTAAGCATAAAATGTCCAGGTTAGTACAGGGGTACTACCATCACTGACTCAGAATAAACAGTGCAAAATTGCTAAACAAAAAAATCTCACTCGACAAATCAAAGGACATACCAGCTCTGTGCAGAGCTGATAAAAGAAAAGGAGGTTTGATAAAATCAAAACTAGAAAAAAGAAGTCTTTTAACATCTCAACGACTATCAGTATTTTTGATGCCAACAAAACATGCAGCAAAACCACTTGGTCTAAGAGATGACCTCTCATTCTTTGGTAAAAGAATAGTCCTATTTGTTGGTTGTACATAGCTTTTGAATATGCTGATCAAATGCAATCGTTTCTCTAGGTACAGGCTAAATGGAAAGCCAAGGAAATGAACCTCAGGTTCTTCATGGATATTAAAACACAAAGAGGTTTTTAATAGCTGCCCCATGACCTTCAGAGTCCTCATCTGGGAAGAGCTACTGTTTGCTGCAATTCACTATCAAACTACCTAAGGATGATATGCTAGTGGTAAAGTAAAACCATCCATATCCACTTCCCTTTTACTTCAGGGGAACAGTGCCACCTCCCTGTCCAGCCACAAATCATTCTGACAGACTTTACCAAGTATCTGCATGGATCTAAGCTCAGGATTTTATATCAAAAAACTTGTCTTGAAAAATCTCTAACTTACAAAGCATAGCAATGTGTTGCCCAGCACCATACATGTACACTGCTTTCAACAACTGCTTTTAATCAACAAGTCTAAATTGCCTGCCCCAGCATTTGTTGGGTTCCACAGGACAAGCCCCACCTAACTGTACTTTACTATTACACAAGCTTTTTTTTACCTTCCCTCTTTAAAACTGTAAATATCACAGAGAACCATTCAAGCCAGATATAAGCAACAGCATTTATCATCTGAAGATGGAATCATGTCTGCAGGTCTTGCCTGATGCAGGAGCAAGCAGAATTAACAGCTCAGCTTCAACAAGCGTTTCTCCCAGATAAAGATAAGGGAGCACTCCCCTTTCTCTCTCCTGAAACTACCATTCCTCACATTTACCTGCAAGTATGAAATAATCTCCCACCTAAACAGCTCTTTGGCATGTGCCAACCTGAAAGATTATATAGGAATACTAATTCAAACATAACTCCTGAAATTTTTAATATATCATATTCCTTAATCCATATAAATGAAGATAATATTACCTTTTTTTTTTTAAATGCTTTAAAAAAAATGGGCCTTTCTAGCCCCCTCTGAAGACAAACCATCAGAAATTGCCTTATTATTGCAAGGGTTACTGCTGTATTATATTTGCTTTGCTTTTTCATAGTGCTTCCTTCATTGCAATTAAAAAAATATATATATGTATATAAAATTCATCATGGCAGTATCAGCTGAAAACCTCCAGCACTATAATAATGGTGAAGACTGGACAGAACCTGAACAGTGGAGAAGTTAGTTTATAAAGAAAATAAGGATCACATCTAAATAAGTCTTAGACCCCACAGACAGAGAAGCAGCCAAAGTTACTAGATACAGAAAGTCCCACACATAGCAAAGCTACCTTTCATATGAGAGATTAAAGATATTTATGCGAATCAATTTTAGAAGTCAATGAAAGAATCATTAATACTCCAGATATGCTAGGCTGAACAAATTCAACACAATAGTTTGATTCACCAAAAAAACCCAGATAATTAAGACTCCTAAGTAATTTCAAATCATAAAAATGATTTGCCAAAAGTCCTAACTGCATCTGGAATACTCAAATAGAGCCTGAATGACACAACGTATCATATAAACACTTGCTGCAATTCTGCTGGGCAGTTATCATCCACTTTCCATCACTGAAGAGCTGAAGCAGTATTTGCAGAGTCTAATTTCTATAAATTAGACTTTATCAACAATGGGCACTCTTTACCAACAATGATTTTGCACTGTGACTGAGTAGCACCGTTTTAAACTGACTACTTTAGCATTATATTGACAAATATCAAAGAAGCCTTAAGAAATCCACTTCCTGTAAAATACTTACTGGATGGCATCCAAGAGGAGGACAAAGAAGAAACCAGTGGCAGAAAGGAAAAAAAATATCTTATGCTGACCCACAGTGATAGGAGAAGGCTGCATTTTTGGATGTATGCATCTGTATGTCCAAAAAAAAAGGACTAAAGACAGAATAAAGACAGTACAGAAAGATAGACAGACACCAACAGTTACAGAGCAGCAAACACATCGTATCAGACATGGCTATTAGTATTATAAATCACACAAAATTAGAAGTAGAGCAACTATTTTAGAAAACAATTATGTTAGAATTATTTTAGAGAACTGCCCTGTCCTCTAGCCACACCTCAATAACAAGTTTTTAACAAACCTTTGCTTAGGCTGAGCTTGCTTTTGACCAGAAGGATACTTCTTATCCACCTCAAAGGGACTATACGGTTTTGGAACACAGTAGTTCAGAACTGGAAAACTGGGTAACTGCAGATAAAATGGTCGGTAGTGACTGTTTTAGACAAAAGAAGTGCATTAGAACCATCAGAAACGGAAAAAAGGAGCTTATAGCACAAATTACAGTCAAGTAAAAATATTGAAGTATTTCTCTTTTACATGTAACATATACGGAATGCTAAGCAGATAAATATCCCAGAATTATAAGCTACCCAGGCAGAAGAAAAAGAGCAAGTCTGGAAAACATAATAGGGACAGATAAGTATCTTATTCTGCTTCTGAACTGCTACTTATGTTGCATAAACAGTTACACATTCAAGAACATTAAGTTATACATTAAAAAGTGTTTTAGGTGTTTAGTAAAAAGCTACATTCAGAAGTCAAATTATTTATATATGAATTTCTTATACTTAGAAAATTTCTTATACTTAGAACTGTGTTTGTCCAATTCTCCCCACTATTCTCATGTCACATAACAGTGCAAGACCAGATTTTGATTTTTTTTTTTTTTTTTTTTTTTTTAAATTCAGGAGTGTCAAAGAAATCAGGTGAAAGAATTTGGAGCGTACAAAACATACTGCGCAGGTCTGTGCTTTTTTGTAATTCATTGCTCTCTCAACTTCTGGGAAACTGGTATTTCCTTAAACAACCAGGTCTGACCAATTACAGGACCAGAAATATGTGAAAGTTTTCGAGGCTGAAAGTATCAGATTTCATGCTACTCTGGATACTGAAATCAGATTAATAGCTTTTTTTTTAAAAAAAAGAAATGATTGGACAGGAAATTAAACCTCATTTCAAGGGATGACTGGCAGTGTTACGTTTAGAGTTGGATTCTATGATCTTAAAAGTCTTTTCCAACCTAAATGATTCTATGACAATTCTATAACAACTTATTTCCTTACATCTAAACGGTCTCTCCAGAAGATGAATATTATTGAATTGGAACTACAGGACTGGAATTTGGTATACAAAGTTTTATTGGCCTTTTAGGCTATTGGATATGGACTTAAGATCATAAAATCAATCATAGAGTCATAGAACACCAGGTTGGAAAGGACTTGAAGGGTGATCTGGTCCAACCTTCTGTGGCAAAAGCACAGTCTAGACAAGACAGACCAGTACCCTGCCCAGCTGAATCTTAAAAGTGTCTAATATTGGGGAATCCCTCACTTCCCTGGGGACATTATGCCAATGGCTGAATTGTTCTCATAGAGAAAAATTTCCCTCTTGAGTCTAATTGGAATCTCCCCAGAGAGTCTCCATCTTCTTTGTAGCCACCCTTTAAATACTGAAACATGGTGATGAGGTCTCCCCTAAGCCTTCTTTTCTCAAGGCTGAACAAGCCCAGTTCTCTCAGCCTTTCCTCACATGGCAGCTTCTCAATGCTTTGATCATCTTCCTGGCCCTTCTCTGGACCCTCTCCAGCCTGTCCACATATTTTTTGCGTAGTAGGGACCAAAACTGAACACAGTATTGCAGGTATGACCTGACAAGTGCTGAGTAGAGCAGGATAATGACTTTGTCTCTGCTGGTGATGTCCTCGCTAACGCAGCCCAGCATCCTGTTGGCAGCTCACTGTTCACTCATGTTGAGCTTGTTGTCCACCAAAACCCCCAGGTCCCTTGCCACAGAGCTGCAGGATGTCAAGGTTCAGAGCCTCCAGGTTTCCTTTTCATTCATATGGCCCTTGGCAGAAAGTAACCCAAAGAACTCACTCTCAGGATCTACAAACTGGAGCTACCTAGTAACTTGCCACTGCCATTATCTATTGTCTACCTATTCCCTACTCTGCTATTACCTGCTCAATCTCATTCAGCCACTAAACACAGATACCCACTCAGAGCATACAAAAATTAAAATTTTGTATCTTATTTTAAGAGGACAGTATGCCTGGCACCTAAAGTCAGGAAGCTGAAGGACCTTGAAATCTGAAGGTCATTTCCTCAAGACATACTAAATGTTTCTGAACTACTCAGTTTGAAAACCACATTATTGAATGCATGAAGAGAACACTTACCGACTTCTATCTTCCACCTTGAGAAATGGATTTTTCAGTTTACCTGCTCAAGGGGAATAAAAAGGAAATTAAGAGAGAAATAATTTTCTTCATTCAGCAAGTTACTCCAGTAGCTGAGTAAATAAGTTGACATTATAACTCATTATGCACATGTACTGACAAACCCTTGACTTCCATGAAGTTTTTCTATGCTTTTCTTAGACACCCAAATTAGCATATAGCAGCACACTTGACCAGATGAGAACTGTAGCACATTTTTAAGCATTCATAGGCAAAACAAAAACCTCTACAAATGTTGAAACACTTACTTCTTGACTTTTGAGCAGTAACTTCTTTTCCCTATTGAAAGAAAAGAGGACATATAAAATCCCTGTATCATTCTGCATTTTACTTTTAAGATTCAGCTGTAGCTAATTTTAAGTTATGAGGGTCTCCCTGTGTTAATCATGCCTTCATATACAGTCATAATAAATTTTGTAAGACACTAAGTTCATTAGTACTTCAGAAATATGGCAATACGTTTCCCAAAGAAACATTTAATTCTACACTGCAAAGGAAATGTTTTCCTTGAGATTTTTCAATTTATTTTTCCAAAAACCAAAACAAAAACCCACACAGGTAAATTTATTCACTTTCTCTCCTCCCCTAAAATACCTTGCCATGGTTGAAAGTTGATTCTAAAATACAGATATTATTTTTACAACACTTTATAAACGTTAACTAACCACAAGCTGTAAAATGCCACCCAAATTTGCGGACAGCAGTGTTCTCCAATCAAAAGAATTATTCTCATTTGAATTTATTTATACAGGCATTTTTGGTTTTGTTTTAGCAATGAAGATTATAATTAATACAAGTATTTTCTCTTCAGAAAAGAGTAAACCCTACATTCAAGCATCAGCTATTAGCTGTAATTGATTCTGATAAGGGTACAAACTCACACTTCATGTTTCCTGCAAAAACCCACCACCCTGCTAGCCATGAACACTGATACTCACACTATGTATTTTAAAACCGATGATTTAGCAGAGGATTTCATGTAGTCTCAATAATTAGCCAATGTTGCATTCCAAAACAACATAACATGTACTAAATAGCATGTTTTCATGTACTTATCACAGACCCCTGCCTAGACTAGATAATTGTACAACTTCACATTTAATTTAAATTACAGAGCAGCTGCAGACAGAGCACACAAGCAGCTGAAACAGTTTCAATGTCTAACTGGATCACACACAAAAATCCAGAGAATTAGGGATTTTCACATGCCAACTGCACATTATTGGCCCAATAGCTCAAAGATGCTTTATGATAGTTCTTTAAAAGACTCAGATGGAAAAGATGCAGACTTGAGCAACTGACACTGATTCCCTAGAGACAGCTTCTTCAGGAAACGTAACTGTGATTCTTCAAAATGGTCCATCAAAAAGAAACAGTTCCTAATCACTGTGTCATGGGGAAAATTATACGAGGCAATTTAACCACAATCTACGTCATACTAAAACCAAACTATATTTACTATTTTTGAGGCAGGCAGAATGGAAATTTGAGACAGTTCATTACTTACAATTCCTAGATATTCTTCGCAAGAGCAGAGGTCTAAACATTATTTAATCAATGCTACTACAGAATTGATTTTTTAATAATGCTGTAATATACAGCTAATACTTTCTCTTTTTCAAAGATGGTTTTAAAATCAATTCATAAAACATACAGGTCTGAAAAACTGAATATGAGCAAGACTATTAAAAAAAATCTGTAAGCTTCACATTAGGCAGCATTTAGTACACTTGTGTTTTCTCGGTTAATGAAATAATTTTCACAAACAGCAAAGAGCCACTTACCCCATCTTTAATAGAACTGCCTGCTCTTTTGATTAGGTAGAGCTCCCTTTTCTTTTGTTCAATGTAATTCTTAACATCTGTCAAAAAAAGGGAGAATTATACTCAGCTGAGTTTATTTTTGTATGTTTGAAGTAATTGTTTGCTTTCAGTATTTTGAACAAAAGAATAATCAAATGAATATTATAAGTTCAAGTTAGGCTTCATCAAACAAAAATATTTACCATCAATATGAAGTATTTTCACTCCCCAACTCAAAGCATTGGATAGTATACTACCAGAGGGGATTAAGTCCTGCAAACAATAAATTTTATTAATAATTTTAAAGCAATATACGGTAGATTATATAATTACAAATATATTAAAACATGGAATATGAAAGCTGAGATCAAAGTGCAGATGCTTTGCCAAAAGACTATCACTTTCCTCAACTTTTCCATCTCTGTGTCACAGCACGTCACCATCAAAAGATGGTATTTTACCTTTCATAAATCCAAAACTGTTCTCTATTGTCACATTTTATAGTAACTAAGATTTGAAAACAGTGAATTTATACATTTGCTTTAACTTCATAAGCACCTCTCAAATGCTAGCTATATTAGCAATCCTGATAAATTATAATACTGGTCACTAGAATGTACAGACTTTTAATTCTTCAGGAAATACCCAGAAAGTGTGACCCGACAGTTTTACTTAGAACAATCCCTCAACTTCTTCCTGAGCATTCCACAAGGGACTCCTCTCTTAAACCACTAAGAACATTCTTACTACTGTTTGTTTTCTAGAAAAGTGTAAGACTCAAGCTTTTCAAGCACAAGTTCGTTGACTACTTTGCTTACCTGCTCTTTGATTGCTTTTTCAACTAAGGATTTTCCTCTGCTCATACGTACCTATATTAAAACACAAACGTTTGTAGTAAGTTTAGAACTCATTTTTAAAAAAGTAAGGCAATTTACACTGTTGCTAACAAATACATGTTTTATGATAATCTCCTTTTGTTTACCACACGTCTATTTTTCATAATTCACATCTTCCCCACAAGGTTAGAGTTGATACAGTCTGAGGGGAAAAAACCAAACCACAAAACCAAAAAAGTAGTTGTTTTCAGTCAAAGCAGGTCACTGCATGGCTGAAGCAACGTTAGAGCTCGAACAACATAGATGGTGGCAATAAGCAGCCAGTGGCACATGCCCAAAGATGAGGTTTCATCAGCTCCACTTGTGCCAAATTAAGCTAATAGTCATGAATATAATCACAGCCTCTGCCTTAGCCCCATCTTTTCTACCACCAGTGCATCTCCTCTTGTACTGCATGCTGTTTGTTAGTAATGAACATGCCTTTACCTATCTAGGTTATGCACAAAATGAGGTCATGTCACCTATGCAATGCAAAAAGCAGCCCACAGACTGCTCGCAGTCAGGTTTCTAAATAAGTACCATGTATATAGTACGGCTAATTGCTGCCGACTGTATTTTGAAAGGACGCAAGTCTTGCCCATGTAAGAAATGTCACACCAATCTGCACAAATTCAGATACTGTTGTAATTAATGTGATCGCCTAAGAAAGAGCTCAAAAAAACTTACTATTCATAATGTTTGAATTTAATTATTTCCTTGACATACTACCAAAGAGTGATGTTAATGCCGATACCCATAGATGTCTGCATTAACATCAAAGCAGCCAGATATTAATAGACTGTGTTGCTAAAGGCACAAGAACGAGTAGACTCCATCACAAGCCTATCCATATTGATCAAGCTGTAAAACATAACGATGTCAACATTAAATTATAAGTGAGGCATACTATATTAGACTAGATTTTAGTGTAGTTAGCTTATTTGCAGAAAAGGCTCCTTTTTTAAATTAGTCTTTTAAACTTTGCTTAATTAGTCTAAGTTTGTTAACAAGTTAGCCTGAACTAGTTCAAAAGTATTTTTGATCTGTATAAAAAAAACCCAAAACCAACAAAACATCAATAAAAACCCCACATACACATTAAAAATAAACCCTTAATCACCCAAGGAACTGTTGCTATATTTAGGAAATGAAGTAGGCGAAAAATTTTAAGAGCATAACACATCAATTATACCAAATTCGCAGTATTATTACTAAGAAACTTACTGTATCTACAATCTTAAATGAACTTCCATCATGTCGATCTTTTTGGTTGCTAGGATGAGCTGAACTATTTCCTCCATTACGTGCAGATTCTGGGCTAGGAACAGGAGAAATCTGACCAAGAGATGGTGCAAATTTTGCCTCCTTTTTATTAGACACCAGATAGCTGATATCTTTACTAAGAAAACTCTCCACTCTCTAAACATAAAAATATAAAGTAAGTAATTATTTCAGGACAATAAATCAGTAGCCCAATTTTACATTGCATATTTTAAAGAAAAGTGAAAAAACTTCTATAATAATTAAATTCAAAACCATTTAATTAATGAACAGATATTTTCTAAAGATCTGGATGACAATTACAATTGAGCTGTAGTAGCATCTCACCAGTCACAAAGTCTAATTTCAATTTCTCAATTTTGTAATCTCTGCGAAATGAAGAGTTCTGCTTTGTTTTTGTTATTATCATTCTTTGAACTACCCAGCTGTAATACTTTCTAAATAGAAGAATACAAACACTGCACTGAGAAATAACAGAATAATTTAAAAACCCCACAGTTTTTATAATTTTGTGTAACACAAACTTCATAGAAGTGTTCAGCTAAACTTAAAGGTAGTGTACGCAAATGGAATTTACAGTTTTCAAGGAGCTACAAATTCACCGAGTTATTTGAGAATCAGCAGAAAAAATAAAGTTTCAGGATATTTACAATGTTTCACACCTCTGTTTATGAATAACACTTCTCAAAAACGTAGAAGACTTTAGTAGATTCATAATATTTTCATACTCAGCAAGACAAAAACTATGTTTTCCCTATACTTATTTTCTACCGTTTTGCTCCTTCAGCCTTTCGTAAACAACTGCTATGTGACTACTAACTCTATTTGCCTGATTACTTCTTGCCAGTTTATATAGCTTAAAATATTTTCCTCTTCTCCACTAATCAATATGGAAAGCACAAAATCACACAGGCAACGAGCTTGAAGCTGTGCCTTCCAATTCTGCTCTATGTACCTTTTACAGAATTGGGACATTCAGAGAGAGGAACTTTTGAGTCCACTCCACACAAGTAACGAAGAAACACATGTGGTAGAATAGAATGATAGAATAGTTTGGGTTGGAAGGGACCTCCAAAGGTCATCTACTCCAACCCCCCGCCATAAGCTGGGACATCTTCAACTCGATCAGGTTGCTCAGAGCCCCATCCAGCCTGGCCTTGAATGTCTCCAGGGATGGGGCATCTACCACCTCTCTGGGCAACCTGTGCCAGTGTTTCACCACCCTCATTGCAAAAAATGTCTTCCTCATGTCTAGCCTGAATCTCCCCTCCCTTAGCTTAAAACCATCACCCCTTGTCCTGTTTTAACAGGCCCTGCTCAAAAATTCTGTCTCCATCTTTCTTAGTAAGTAAACTTTCTTTGAAGTCCTGAAAGGCCACAATAAGGTCTCCCCGGAGCCTTCTCTCCTCCAGCCTGAACAACCCCAACTCTCTCAGCCTGTCCTCATAGGAGAACAGTAGTTGACCTGGAGGGCAGTGGGCACCACAGATTTAGGCATCTACTCCTCAGAATAAAACAGAAAAACTTCATTCAGTCTTGGATTTGCAAGCTTAGCTTTCATATATGAATTTCTAAAATTCTGGTTTAGAGAGAAAGACAAAAGATAGCCTGCACTCATTTAATGGTAAATATAAGAGATACATTTAACTTGAAACCATATTACTGCTGCTTCTTGCCTCTACTATATTTTCAGATAGCATCTTGATTTATAAGCATCAGTTTCATAAAACTGCTCAGTACTCCTCTGAGGTCAGAAAAGTATTGCCAAAGCAACGTTCAGAATAGCTACCAATTTAAGCAGATCCTTTTTGCTTCTGTGGTTAAAGAGTGTTTAATACTTTAACTGCCAAGATTCCTCTACCCAATTCTAAACATTCAACTTTGAAGCAGACTAAGTAATTGCATTGCTTGTGTGTTACTATAATACCCTGTACTTGCTTGTATCAAAGTGTTTCTTCCATACAGAAGAAAGAATTAAGGGGAAAAAAAAGTATTAAGATGCTCACAAAATTTGTTATTTAAATAAGAGTATTAAAAATATTCATTAACATACTCTGTGCAGAAAGTACTTACTGAAGTTACTGACACAAATAACAGAGAAAAGGAATTGCACATGCACAGATTTTCTTCTACTTTCATAAAGGCTTCTGCTCCTTAACTTACCCCTCCTAGATCTTTGAGGTCCTTTCCTATTTTTTCAGAGATCACATTTGATGGAATATCGAGGTAAAACACCTTCCCAGTGAGTGGCTTATATTTAAGTCTCTCTGGTTTTCCTGTATCTGTTTTCACATTCTTCAGAGATCTTATCTTTTCTGGTTTTGCTTGCATTCCATCCGCTGCAAAAAGGGAATTTAAACAAGACTGTGTTTTATGAATTGATTTTTTTCTTTTCAAAAAGAAAAATTCCTAAATTATGAAAATCGATAAGTCACTTCCGCACAATTTATGAGTTTTTTTAAAAATACCTGTATGTTTAAAATGTCAAAACCGAGACATTAATAGTAATACCACATACAGCTCTTTAAAGTTTCTAAAAATAATATCCTAAAAGAAACTTTTTACTTCAGTTGCTATACAAGGCCATAAATTTTCTCCCCCAGTTTGGCAAGTGTTTGCTATCACTGTATCACAGTATATACACACCACTTGCACAGTCACTGATAATCACAAGAACACCATTTGAGAACAGAATCCGTCTCTCTCTTATTCATCTGAAACCAAAAGGATTCATAAAGACTCATTAGAACAAAAAGTGGTCAAAAGTAGCGGAAACACCAAAAAATAAATTACCTAGACCCTACTATTTATCTACATTTTGAGCACCCACCTGAGATGCCGGAGAACTAAGTTTGAAGCTCAGAACCATTCTAGTTACGACCACTCTTTATGTCTCAGTGAACTTTACTCTAAAACTAAGGAACGACATACAGCAATTAAACTTTGCTGACGAACCTTCCCAATGCTCGGCACGGAGCTATACACCTAGGTCTAAGTGTTAGATTAAATAACCAAATTAAAAAAAAAAAATCAGTCTGGGTGAAAAATAAGCCTCATTTCTCAAGAGAAATCTTGGAGTGTGGTAGAGTTCTACGAGAGCATCAGCTCAACACTGACTAGTAATAAAAAAAGGAAAAAAATCAGAAATTGCTAAGAAACAGAAAAGAAAATGGATATTTTTATTATGTCATTTTATAAATGCAGGACTCAGCTACCTCTTAAATATAGCCTCTGAAAGAGTAACGAGAATGACCAACGGCATGAAGAACAACCTTGTAGATTAAAACTTCGTCAGTCTGTAAAGTAAATAATTTAGGGGAAAAAGAATAGAGAGATGCAAAATCAAGATGGACATAAAGAGAATGGCTGAACAGCCTAGCCAGTAGAAGAGCTATGGGGCACCAAACAAAACTAGGAGTCAGGTATAAAAAGAAAAACAATCATTTATTCTCTGTGCAACAGGGCAAGCCTGCACAGCTTTCTGCCAAAGAATGTTACCCATACTAAGACGCAGTTTCTAGGAGAACCTGGACAAGTACAAGGAAGACAAATACTGTGAGGGATCCTAAATGCACGGAAGTGACATGCAACTAATGAAGTCCCTGTAGTTAGGTGTAGCTAGAAACTAGAATAATATTCATAGCTGAAGGGAATTATACCTTCTATGTTCTCACATACTTCCACAGGAATCCATTTACAACCAATGACAGAGACAGAACCATCAAAAATTTGCAATATTGTTAGTTTCCCATTCTGTTTTCTCCCTCACTAACAACCTACTCCTAGTTGTTTCTCTTCTGGAGAAGAGAAGTTGTTTCTCTTCTCAAAACAATGAGAGCTACTGCAGGAAGAGAGCAGGCTTCTTCTGTAGACAAAAATTCAACATGCAAAACAGTCCCTATGTTATGTATTCTCACCCTCCCTGAAGTGGTCTTGGATGGGAGAAGGCACAGAACCACCACTCATACTGCAAGATTCTGTAAGTAATGGCTATGAACACACGTAAGAGAAGCAGGAACAGCAGTCAGCTTTGTAGAATCTAGGAGACCAAAAGAATTAGAGAAATAGGAAAATGCAGAGGTTTAGGACAGTGTAGCTGATTTGGAATCTTAACAGAAAAGATGGATGATAAGCAGGCGTGTAAGTGAAATTCTGCAGATGGCCACGGATCAAATACAGTGTTAGACCCAGCACACACGTGATGGCCAAGGCAGTTCAAAAATTAACACATAAAATACTTGAATTAATATTGGAAAACACATATTAAACTTCTTAAGGATAATAAAAAGCTCGGAGTGAGTCAGCAGTACTGCAGTAACACCGAGGAGCCCCTCTTGTAAAGCAACAGCATTTCAATCCCCTGGGCCTGGGAGCTGCGGTGGCCCCTCCGCGCCTGCTCCTGGTGCCAGCAAAGGGCTGCCCGGGGGCAGCAGTCTGCACGGAGCGGCCTAGTGAATCTCAACACAGCCACCAGCTCCTGCGCATCGCGGGCATCTTGTAACGCAGAACGAGTTATCCAGCTACCTTTTCGGTTACATACCTGTACGTTTACCTCCCCAAACCACGCAAAGGCTATTTCAGCCGCCCACCGCCACCAAAGCCAGCCCCAGGCGTGCTCAGCCGCGGTCCGATCGAAGCAAGAAGCCCACACGGGGCGCCAGGCTGACTGCGGGGTCTCACGGCGACAGGGCCGCGGCAAAGAGCGGCTCCGCCGGCGGGACGAAACGCTCGAACCCCCGAGCCCCAGCTGCCCCCGGGCCGCCCCCAGCCACCCGCCGCTTACGGGGACGCGCTCCTTCCTCGGCGGCCTCCGCAGCGCTCGGTTTCATCTTCCCGCGGAGTCACATCCTCCTCCCACTCTCCTCCCGCCGGCAGACCTGCAGGGGTTCGGCAGCTCCAGCCCCACTTCCCCAGCGGCTTCGAGCCGCAGCCCGGCCACCCGCCCCCCCGCGGGCGCCCAGCGCTCTCCGCTGCAGCCGCTGGGGCCGGCGCGGGTCTCCTCACCCGCCTTTCCCGCCTCCGCCAGCCCCAGCCCGCCGCGGGGCCCCGCTCCTCCTGCCGCAGAGCGGCGCCCGGAGCCGCCGCGGGCCGCGCTCCACCAACGGCCGCGCTGCACCAACAGCCGGCCCCGCCGCGCGCACGCGGTAAGGCACGGGCAGGCGCGCGAAGGGCGGGGGCCGAGCGCGGCGGGAGGTGCTGTGGGGCGGGGAGAGACGCGGGCAGACGGGGCTGGTCCGTGCAGACGGGACTGGTCCGTGCAGGGGAGGGCGGAAGCGAAAGGAGTCCCGGGGCAGGCGGGCGATCAGCGGCCGTTACTGCGGGAGGCGGGGAGAGGGGCGACAGCCCCCTCCCTCACCGCGCCTCAGGGGCTGGTCAGGCCGCTGGGCGCCCCCTTCAGCAGAAAGCCCGGGGGAGGGTCTCTCCGCCCGGCCCCGGCAAGGTGTCGGGGAGGCCTTCGAGGAGCAACCGCCCGCTCCAGCCGCCCTGCCCCGGGCGTTCCCCGTTCGAGGGCAGGTGGGATGGCGGGCTGGGGCGCGGCCTGACCGCCCGCGGCGGTGCTGGGACAGGCGGCTGAGGGGCCTGGCCGAGGATGCTCCACGTCTTTATTGCGGAGGGCTTGGCCTCCTGCCATCGCAACTCGGTCGCGGCTTATAAACGGGTTATATATGCTATTCTGGAAAGCAATTTTGTTTAAAAATATATTAAAAAAACCCCCACCACCCGAATTAGTAGTTAGTACCTGAGAGGTGAGTGTTGTCTTAATGCAGCTGATCTTTCTTTTTTTTAAAGCAGTGGAAACAGCGAAACATAATGTTCCCGTAGAGCAAATAAAAGGCTTACATCAGTGTAACCTAATAAAATTACAACTGCACTTATGCACAATGTGCATTTTGAAATATATGCCTTTATTTAGGGATTTTATGTTCTGGAGTTTTTTTATTATTTTCTCCTGTCCTGGGTAGTTGCAGATACTGGGAATATCTAAGCTCCTTATTTTTAGATACTGTGAGTACATTCCTAAGGTATCGTAACCTTGCCTGTGCAGCCATACAGCAGGATTTGTTCAAGGAATTAATATTTAATGGTAGCATTAATAGCAGTTAGTCACTTTTCATTACATGAGGAGCTTGCCAGTGTATAGTCATGACTACTGGGCCGTGACTGTTGGATCAACCTGGAGACCTCTGGATTTTCTGACAGGAGTGATGGAAGCGAGAAGAGGGCTAGATGAAGTATTCTGCTGTACTACAGTTTATGGGCCGCAGGCTGGGAATTTGTACAGATTATTTAGGTGTTCCTAAACCCTCTGTTGCAGCAAGAGGTAATACATACTAAATATTTAATGTGGCTTACAAAAACTATAAGCATTGTAATTCATGTAAGAAGGTTTTGGAAGATTTATTGCCATTTAGAAAGCTTATACTATTTATAAAACATGGTGGAAATATTCTAATTTCAAAAAAAATACAGAGATGCTTGTATACAAGCAGAAAACTAATATTTACATTATTGCTGCTTATACATAATGTATTAATGAAATTTTAAAATATTTTTCCCTTTGATTTTTCTGCAAGTTTTGAACATAATGTTGCAATATGTTTTTCTGTTCCTTGACACGTTTTTCTTCTCCAGGAATAAAGCCATGGCTGAAATGGGTGATAGCAACTTAAAAGGAATCACCGTTACTCAGCAAGCAATAGCCTCTTGTTGTGGAGCTATAATTACATCATTATGTGGTAAGGCAAATTGTCAAGCTTGCCACAGAGAGAATCTTTCCAAAATGATTACTCTTCAGTTTGACTCAGCATGATGTCTGCGTATATATGGTTTATAAATTTCCACTAGTATTTCAACAAGAATGTTTTTTAATTGTTTTCTCATTTTTTTTGTATTTAAACAAATGTAGTTGATTGCAATCTTTTCTGTCCCTGATAATCTTTAAACATTTCTAAAAATAAGAATAATTTTTATTAACTTTTCATTTCTATGTATTTTTCCTCTTGGTGTAGTAATTAATTGCTTGCTTTCTGCAAGAAACAAAATTAATAATAAAAATTATTTTCATACTTCCTGCTGCTTATAAATAGATTTTAAATAAAAGTTTGCTTTAGAGTACAAGGCACAAATCCTGAAAGACTGGCCACTTCAGTAGTAACATTAATTTATTCTGCTGTGATGTCTTACACCGTCAAAGCCTTTTATTGGGGGGCAGGGGTGCATCCCTAAACGCTGCTTTTAAGGATAGCTTTTTGTTAGGCTTTTAAACTTCTGAATAGTCTATGGAATTCATCTTCTGCTTCATATCCAGTCATCTTGCTCAGGACCTCCTTCCGCATGCATACCCAAATTGGTTGGTTAGATTCAGCACTTCGTATCGTTTGGAGCTCTCCAAGCTCATTAGTTTATACTTGATATTTCAGTTACTTTTTGGCTTAAACTACCTTTTGGTTCTGACTTTTAACACTGATTATGCTGCAGGGAAGTGTGTGATTTTCTGTGCACTGTTTTTTCCCCCACAAAATTTCCAAATTTTTACAAAATAGGATCTTACCAGGAACCTGTCAAATCCATAGTGATTTTAGTATGTCTTCATAATGTGTGTCCTGTGATGTTAAGTAAAGTAGCAAGCAAAGCTACATCAGACCCGTGGAATTCCTAAGATGGATTCCAACTGCGTGTACATAGGATTCTAGTACATTGTCAGGTGTTGGTATTCAAGACCTCAAGAGGTATAGGAGACTGGCTCCTTTCTGAAGTGGCAGCTGGGAGACGAGGCAGAATATGTGTGAGCAGCTAAAATGCTACTAGTTGCCAGATTTTAAGCAACTGAATTGAGCTGAAGGAGTTGCAATGAGATCCCTGCGTTTGGCTAGGGAGATATGAGCCAAGTATTTCAACCTTGGCATCAACAGAGAGCTCAGGCGTGAGCCAGTTGCCAGTGCGTAGGAATGGGCTCAATGAGACACGTGCTGGAGTGTTTGGCTTGGCCTCTAGCTGCTGCTTAGTAAGCGAGGTTGTAGGTCCTGTGTAATTTTTGTAAAGTGCATAGGTGTTTTGGATACCTTAGAGACTCAGGTGGCACTAGCAGCTTATAAGCAGGCAGCTGAATCAAACCTTCAGTCAATATAATCCAGAGAGGCTGGTGCAGCTGACCAGCCACTGTAGTGTTCAGGATGTCTAGGCCTGTAATAACTGTATGGGCTGGAGTGGAAGCAATAAAATGTTCACTTAAACCTTCATGTACTTTTCAAGAACTCTAAAGTTTTAGATCTTGCCTATGGACAGAGCTATAACAGTCAGTTTATTGAAAAAGAATAAACACATGAAAAATACTGTAATGTTTTACATGCTTGAGCACAAAATCTGATCTCATATGTCTTGTGGTATGCCACTTATAAAAGGTTGGCAGCAGGGCAAAATAGCACAAGTTCCAGCACTTTCAGACAAGATCACACAATGGTTTTTGCATGAGGTTTGTGTATCTCTAATATTTGTTGTCTGTGCAACTGTTAGGAATTAGAAAAGATAACATGGTCACTTGCAAACCATACAGGATTTGTAGTTCTCCCTTTTTCCTTTGTTTGATAACATTATAAAATGGGTCTGTTTTTTCCTCTCTGGGGAAAAAAAAAAGAGTTGTACAAGTTCAGGGTAAGGTGTCTGTACAGTTCTACATTTTCAGGGCATGCAGGGTGTTTCTAAATTACTTCTGTTTCATTTTAGTAACTCCTCTTGATGTTATCAAAACTCGACTGCAAGCCCAAAGCAATCCATTCTCCAAAGGTAAATAAATGTGTAAGTGTAATGGAGGACACAGTTTGCTTTTTGCTTGTTTCACAACAGTTGTGTTTGTTTCTTCAGTGTAAGTGTGGGGAAAAAAAGGAACCCAGCAATATATACTGAAATTACTAGCGAAAGAATGTGCCAGTGAACATGTACAGTGGAAAAAAATCAAAACAAACATAAATGCGTACCATTTTAAACAGGCTTTTTTTCTGTCTGTCTTAGTATTTTCATTGTGGCAGAAAATACAGCTATTACTGAGTTGAGTTAAAAAAAACCCCCACTATTAATAAAAAACCAAATATTTCATCAGAGGGTTTATGTGATCAGGATGCTATATCAAAGTTAATCTTCTCCAGAATCTTTTGTAAAAGAGCAGTAAGTCACTTCTCACTTGGGTTCTAAATAGATTGAGACATTGCACATTCAAAGATACACCAATGTTTCCTACTATTTAGTTTTAATTAATAAATGAAAAAGGAAAGGAGATGACTGGTGTTCCGTTTTGTATATGGAGATTAAATTTTGCAGTCACACTTGCTGTAAATCAGGAAAAATACTCGTACTTTCTAGCCTGTTTTTTCAGTAAATTCTAAACCCTTCAGAAATCTGAAAATGTGAAGCATGGAGTATGTTTTTCTAATGGCGATAATGTTTTATCGAACAGGTTCAAAGTATGTGATATAGAGGAAATAAAAAACAAGTAGATAGGATGATCTAGTATAAATACAGTCTAACGTAAGATATAATACTTCCACTTGCAATGTGGATGCTGAGGCTACTTAATAAAAGATGTAAAAGTCTGGAATATGTTCATGTAGTTACATACAATAGTGACATTCAGGTTTTATATAGCTTTTAGCCTTTAGCAGATGGTAGTGTAATGTAAATATGTCTCCTGGAGCCTGTGAAGGCAATCTCACTTAGGCATTTTGAGGAAAACATTTGTTCCCTCTTTCCTGTTACGTAATTTGTCATTGAGTTTCCAACATTATTTTACCGCTCTGTGTCTAAACAGAGATAAATCTGTGTTGCTGTTATACCCAATTTGAAATTGCTGCTGAGTAAGAACAATCTTACAAGCATTAACGCTATTCTTATACACCATTTTATTAGGGAAGTGTTTTGTATACTCCAGTGGCCTTATGGATCATATATGTGTTTGTGAGAATGGGGACAGCAAAGCTTGGTATAAAAAACCTGGGCATTTCAAAGGGATGTTGGTAAGAACATTTTCCATTTACAGAAAACTGTATATTGAAAACATTTTTAAGTAGCATACTTTATTGGTTTTTTTCCAAGTTCTAGTAGAATCTGTTATAATTTGAAAGGGCGTTTGTGTGGTTACACTGTAGTTTATTAATTATACTTTCTCCTTTCTACAATAAAATAGGTATTATTTCCTTAGGATGAACAAGGGGACAGCTGTGCATCTCTCCTCACAGGATAATGGTTCTATGATGTTATTTTCCCCACCTGAGCTATATTGCTGGTACTGATTTTCTGTACCTGCTTACAGCTCTTCTGTCCACAGATCTCCCAGTATGCTCCTGAGCTGAACTAACAATGCAGACAATATTTTAAAGTTAAGTTCATGTGTCAAGTTCTGGATCCATTGAAACTTGTAGGACTGGCATTTTACCCCAACACTTGAAGCAGTCTTGCTATTGGACACTGTGGTGCTGCTTCATTTATCAAGATTTTGTTTGATTCTGCCATTAAATTACACTTATGATCAAGGATTTTTCAGAATTGAATATCTGAGAAGAATGACATGTTCATACAAAAGGTTTCTTGAGCAGTTTTATACTGTTGTTTAGAAAAAATAATGTCATAAGTTTGAATTTTTCCATTAACTTCAACATACAATTTTTAGAAAGTCAGTTTTCTAATTGTGATGATTTTATGCCCATTTTTGCTGTGAAAACGTGATTGGTAAAGAAGAATGATTAGCATGTAATTGGATCTCCTTTCCTTAAAACAAAACAAAACAGTGCCGGACAACTGTGCAGTAAAGAACATTGTAGTGGACATTGTAGGTTTCCAGTGATAGGACTGTACAAATGTTCGCAGTATTTGCCCTTATAGTTAGTAAGGTATATAAATATGCTGCTCAGTCACTGGATTTAGTTACATCCTTTCTCCAACCTTTTACATATACCTTTCTGTATTGGAAATTCGTTGGAAATGCACTGTGTATATGGAGAAAACGTAAAATACTAGTGTGGCATTTTCTGTCTTTTTTTTTTTTTTTTTTTTTCTTCTTCAGTGTCTTTTTTGTCAAATCATGGCAGGACCTTTTAGGGTTTCTTGACTCCCCCTCAGAGCTCCATTTTTCAAGTTAGGCTTATTTTAATAAATTGTGTCTTTGTTTTCACCATGCAACTTTTTACCTCAGTGGATCTGTCCATCGAGGCTGTCTCCTCTGGAGCTATTTGCCTTTTTCTTACTGTGAATCCTTTTTCTGATCTGTCAGATTCTATATCTTTTGAGGCGCTGAGATAACGTCTGGTCTTAAGCATATTCTCATCCATCAAATCTCAACCTTTCCCCAAAATGTTTAAGAAAAGTAGGTATCCTAATATTAGAGAGTTTGTCTTTTTGGTTGTGATTTCAGTTGAATGATCTTCAAGGTTTAATGTTCCCCTGCTGTCGGTGGTCTGGGAATATATGGGACAGCTGTGATATTAATTGTAAGCTTCCAAATATATAGTATAGTGTATATACATTGCACATATGTTGTCATATTGTTGTCAGAGAATGCAAGTATTGAAGAATCATTGAGAGTTAATTGCTGTTTCATGCCTAGAATTTTTGTTATGTATTAAAAATATTTTAATACATTTCCACAAGTTGCTCCTCTGCTGAAAATAACTTATCATAGAGCTGTCAGTTACTGATAAAAACTTACTGCTTGGGTCCTTTTAAAAATGGAAGGAAATTCTTAATTTCAAACACACAAATTTTTCTGTCCAGCTCAGTGGAACTATTTGCATGATAGGTGGTGTTAGCAATTACAAAATTGGGATCTTAGAATGATAAGCCATTTTAGAAACATACTGTTTTAATACATTAATTTTGTATTCTGCCAGCTAAAATATATCACTGAGTACAAAAGCTTTGTAGCTAATTATTGCTCTTTGCCTGAATGCATTTTTAGGATGCATTTGTGAAAATTATTCAAATAGAAGGAATTAGATCTCTGTGGAGTGGACTTCCCCCAACACTGTAAGCTGATTGTTCTTTTTTCTTGATAACGTGTTATTAATTACTGTTTAAAAATTTACTCCATTATTTACACAAATTAGTATTTTTTTTTCTAAGTTATTTAAAAAATGGTAAATTCTGAAGTTACAGATAATGATGTAATCGGTTAGATCAGAAACATCTAGAGGCAATATAATTTCTGCCAGATCTTGAGATTTCTCCTTGCAACTTGTTTGACACATTCTCGGTAGTTAAGCAGGAATATCAGACTTCATTATGCCTTTTAGATGTGGTAACCTTACTGTAACCCTCTCTTTGACAGTATCATCGAATCACAGGGTTGAACGTGAATGCTACTCTCTGATTGATATTTGCTATCCTAAGTTGTTACTAGTGACTTTCAATAAGCAACACAGCTGTTTCTACAGACACTGTAGTTTTGCACCTCATTATCATGACTTAATTTTTTTGTTTTAATATCTAACTAGAATCTTCTTTATTCCAAAAAAAGTATTGTTTTTTATCGTATACAATTTTGTCATGGAAAACAGATCATTCCTTCTCTCTCCACAACAGCAATTTACATATTTAAACACTGTTATCAAATCCCTTCCTGGATTCCTCTTAAGGCTAAACAACACCAATCTGTTTTATCTTGTTATTCATACTAACCTATGTCCTCCTCCATAAGCAATCTGAGAAAGTGGTCAAATCTAGCATGTATATTAAAGCTGTATCTTGTAAGACATGAAGTGTTCTGTTACAGTTCTCTTGTTCCAAGTCAAAGAGCCCAGTGGGAAAGCCTTGGCACACTTTTGATTTGCACACAGTGCTCAGTGTAATAGGTATAAAAAAGCAAAGCATGGTGGAGCTCAGGCCTTGTTATTTAAGCTGCAGCAAAATATAAACCTTGAGGATCTAAGTGCACCAAGAGATCTGTGTTTCAGCCATGACAGAGAGATTTTCTTCAACTTATGTTCTGTACTGCTGCAGAGAAGAACCAGCTTCTTGACTGGAGAGAGGTACACAGGTTTAAAAAGAAGATCTAAACTACAACTTGTTGGTTTTCCAGCCGTGACAATCTTCACTGTTTTTTGGTAACAGTGGTATGTGCTATATTGGCACAGACATGACTCCTAGACTGATTACAGATCTTGCTGGTTTTCTTATAGTCTGTATTATGCTGGAATGGAAAAGGCTTGTATTTACTCCTTCCATATTGTCTTTTAAGTAATAAGAATCATAAGTGTTGATTAAGATAGAGGAAATACTCTCCAATTGTAGCTGCTTCCATAATGTTTTGCTTGCTTGCTTGCTTCATATTCAGGTCTTTCAATTCCATTCCTTTATCAAAACAGTTCTGAAGCTGATATGAAATACGTTTTGAGTAAGATAATCCACCATCATTTTGCTTACAGTTTTTCCTAATGAAATTAAAAACTAGAAAACTGGGAAATCAGTGAATTTGAAACTCTGAACTAGAGGCAATGAATCAAAGCTATGGGATTAATACTTTTTCTTCATCCATAACTACACACAGATGGAGATTTAACTTTTCCTTATTTAACCAAAACATGCATTCAACATGGTTGACTCCTGTTTTCCTTTTATTAATTCAGATTCCCTCTCTTATATTTTAGAATAATGGCACTTCCTGCCACAGTGATCTATTTTACCTGCTATGACCAACTGAGTGAAGCTCTAAAATCTAGACTAGGAAAGGATAATGAACATATTCCAGTTCTTGCAGGTTCCTTAAGCAGAGGTAAGTTGTCATCTGTTTAAATACAAACTGAAATAAAATACCTGCATGCTGCTTTCTTGGCCTTGTTTTGTTGATTTGTTTTGGTTTTAAAGTAAATTTGCCGTGGCTTTAAATGTGGGATAGTATTACATGGAGCCAGTCATAGGAAGGAACACTGTAATTACCCAGTATTTCACGGGCAACATAACACTCTAAGCTCAAATAATGTGATTTATTTTTGCTGTTACACTTTCAATACGTTTGTAATTTGTTCAAAATTTTATAGTTCTATACTTTTACTTCCATTTAAGTCTGTTCTGTGATGATTCTAATAATAAACATAATTATTTTCTATAATGGAAGCTACACAGGTAATTACAAGGAAGATGAAAATTGAACTTGTACTGGTTTTATGGCTGTATGGTATAAAGGGACTGAATTTCTTTTTATACTTTCTTACTTTTGTTTATCCTTCTCCTCATCTAGTTTTGTAGGAGTGGGTGAGGTCATATATTTTGGGGCTTCCTTGGAAGGCTGAGACTGTAGTTCCATACTCTACTTGTGACAACTGTGACGAGGAAGACTAGTAGAAAAATAACTGTTATTCTGTGGTGATGTGGCAAATTGTTCTTATTAGGCTGCTCCAGATTTAAAATTCACATGACAAAGAAACCTTCTACCAGCAACAGGAGAAAAGTGAAATGGTTAGAATCCGTTGAACGTGTGATGGGAGCTTGTTAGTGACTGGTGACTCACTGATATTTCAACGAGATGCAAGAGATTTATCAGATACAGATTGCCTGCTAAATATTCTTGATGTTTTGAAATAAGAATAGCAAAGATGCTTAGAAATCAATAAAAGCTTAACCTCTAACCATATTTTTCGTCCTTAACAAAAAACCCACACAAACCTCAGGCCCGGTTTCTTCAAGTTACACTTAAAATGGTAATTATTGAAAAGTAATCTTTATAAGTACTTGAAATTATCAGCCTATTTATGTAATAAATCTAAAAATGAGGATTCTTAACATGTTACATGGATTACAACATGCCAGTATTGAAAAAAGGTAGATAGCTTGTGTGCCCAGAAAATTTAGGTACTGTGAACAGATATGGTATTCTTATCTGGAAAGGAAACTAATTTTGGGAATTATTTCAAGGAAAATGGGAGAGTTGAAAGGAATCCAATATATAAAGCAAGGTGAGATCTGGCTTTAATGTTCAGGAAATATTACTATTAAATGCTGATTTTTTAAAAAGCCCACATTTTTCTCGTTTGCAGTTGGTTCAGTTACTGTAGTGAGCCCCTTGGAGCTTATCAGAACCAGAATGCAGTATCGCAGGTTGTCCTACAAGCAGCTGTACACATGCATCAGTAGTGAAGTGGCTGTAGATGGATGGTTTTCCCTGTGGAGGGGCTGGAGTTCTACTGTTCTGAGAGATGTACCTTTCTCAGGTAGGTTTTATTTTCTGTGCAAGTTTGTATTATGTCAGAAGATCTGTTTATGCATAACTCTTTCAGACTTTTTTTTCTGTGGTTTTAGGTAATTTTAATGGTTAGCTCTAAGAATGACTGAGATTTACTTGGAGTTTTTTGAGTGTTTTTATTTATAAAATCTTTGAGGATCTGTTTTTTTCCCCCTTTTTTGTTTCTGGATACCAGCTAGGGTTCATTGTTGCATTCCCTTACTCTATACTTAGACTGTTGCTTCTCATCTATAGAGTTGTAGAACACCAGGTTGGAAGTGACTTCAAAGATCATCCGGTCCAGCCTTTCTTGGCAAAAAATTAGCTTATGCAGCGACTGTTTTTTGAAGACTTTGAGTAGAAAATTGTCTCTTTGATAGGTGTAGTGGCTATTTCCTTATAGAGAAGCATGCTATATCTAAGTGTCTGATGCTTAATTTTGAAAACATGTACAAAGAGAGAGTGACACAGTAGTGTCTTTGGGAATTTTTTTTAGCCAGATGAATGAAGCTGGAGCACCACTTGTTAGCAAAACTCCGAAGCTGAAACTAGAAGAAAAGTCTTATACAAAGCATAGCTTGTCCTGGGGACTATTCTTTAAGATAACAAAGAGAGGAGATCACACTTTCTCCTTTCTTGTTACACCTCTGCTGTGTTGTAAGCTGCAGAGATAATTGGATGAGACAGCTAAAGGACTGTTTTTGTGTTAATGCCAGTGGTGAGAGCTCCGTTCTCTTGTCAGAGCACTTGTGGATCATCAGGCATCAATTGTCCTTGAAGCAGTTTCTGTCCTTTAGATAGTACCAGGAGTAGCACCTTTGAACACCTTGTGCTGGCCAGAAAAATGCTTCAACCTATTTTGGGGGGCAGAGAACCCTTGAAGTATTTGACCTGCTATCTTTGTTCTCCTACTCAATTCTTAAGATAATCTGTCATGCAATTTAATTTGTGGTTCCCAGCAGTCTAGTGAACCAATCGTTGGTTTGAACTCTTATGGGATTTGAGCACATTTAGATGTGTACCTGGAATAAATTTTAAATTGGCTGTGAACCAAACCAATGCCTGATAAGTGGGGATGATTACAATATTTAGTTAAAAGTTGCACTTGGCAGTTAAGTGAGTTAACAGAACTAAGTTATTTCAGCTGTTTTCTTTTCAGAATGAATAATACTCTGTTTTCTTTCACTTTGTTCCTGGTAGATGTTTGAAGATTGTGGTTGGATTGTATTTCCTGCTTAAGGATCCTGTTACTTGATGAGAATTAATTTAGCCTTCTGTGATAGGCAAGCCTTCTGAACCGATGGAAACCTGCCTTCTCTAAGCCTAAAGATGACTGTCAGAATTCATCTGAACGTTTTGCCCAAAGTGCTTCCTGTTCAATATTCTTTTTTAAATTTCCTTATTTTTCTTCTCTGCCAAATGCATCTTTCTCTTAGGCTGTTCTAAGCTTTATAAGGGAGCTCTAAAAGTCTTCATCTAATTCCCATTGTCTGACTTCAAGTAGCAACTCTTGTTCTCTTACTGATTTTTTGTCTGCAGCAGTGTGGCAGGAGCTAGTGATCTTCCTTCCCTCTGCTGCTTGTCACAGCGTGGGAGGATCTGTGGAAGGCTGTGGAGTGGGGGCACAAGGAAGAGGGCGCTAAGGTGGTATCTGTATGTTCTTCATAGCCCTTTTCAGATTGCTTGCTGTTACTCCACTGGTCCTAAACATCTTTGTTGGTTTTAATTCAGTCTCTACACTGCTCTGGCATTCACTTCACAGCTGTCAGGCACTTGTCTGTGCCCAGCAGTCCGTAGGCATCATGGGGTGCTGGAAAGGTAGAGGCACAGGTTGCCACGCAGCTACTGCCTTATAGGTTAAGGACTATTGTTGAAGAGCCAGAAGTGAGCAGGCAATTAGATGCATGAGTAAAGGAAAATGAATTTTAAAAAAAAGAATCAAAATGAAATGACACGAAACTCAGATTATATAAATCTGAGGGCGTTTAATGCTGCTTAATACATTTTCCAAATGTGCTTTCTGATTATTTTCTCCTTATAAATACTCCATGAAGTTAAGATGTGCTCCCTTAATACCTTCAATCTTAGCTGTTCTGTTTGAATGATGCCCCAATGGCATCATGGTTTCTGGTATTCTCACAGCACAGTCTGCACCTTTGCTGCAGTTTGCTCAAGTTAGCTCTTTCAAGAGGAATTAAAATCAGTGTAACAATTTGTATTGAGAAAGCGGCTCCTCTGTGAAAAGAGTCAAGCAGCACAGCATAACTCAAGCAGCACAGGGTGATTAGAATCCCATTACTAGCCCAAGTATGAATGATGTGCTTCAAGCATATTCCATGGCAGTTTAGCTAGACTGAATAAAACTGAAACTGTTAATGTTTATAAGCACAAGGATTGGGTTAACAATACTACTTGAATAATTCATTAAGTAGTTTTGCAGAGAATATAAATGTAAAAGGTATACAGGGAAGGGAGTCATGCAGGTGCTTAAGCTAAGTTTTGGATTTAGGTAATTTATATTAAATTAGGGTTTTGTACATTTCAATAGTAGATTTTCCTCAAACCCTGAGAACGCCTTCTGAGATACTGCCTACATTTACATTTGCAAAATGTTGGAGGCCAGATATATGTGCTGGCAATCTTCATGGCAAGAAAATCCTTTGATATTTCTCTGCTGGCACAGCCTCCAGAACTTGGTGCTGAATGAGGCACAGTTATCTTCCAGGATATGCAGCTGTTATTTGCAGTATTTATTTGGCTAGCTGCCACAAGGAATCACTCTATAGTTCAGCCTATAGCATACAGTTTGAAGTGTTTGAGAGTGCAGAAAGAGCACAGTTTAGTTTCGCAGATGAAAACAGAAACCAGTGTTATTCCTAAAAGTTGTTCGCCAGGCTTGCCTTTGACAGTCCTCACAGAGGGATTCCCCCCTTAGTAATTTCAGAGAGCACAATTGGATTTCTTGGCTCTCTCAGAATTAAATTTTATACTCTGTCCCCCAGAAGAGTATGAGTCAGTCCTGAGCAACCTTTCATTTTGTATGAAACATTTTTAGAATTAGCAAAATCTGTGAAATCTGTGAAATATGCCTGAAAATATAGCCAATAATTAGAAGCCTACATTTTGATTTCTTTTAAACTGAATTTTAAAAAATCGGTTATGTGAGTTTTGTAGTGCTTGGGTTAGATTGTATTATGGAAGGAGTTACTTTACGGGAATGACAAAATTATTAGGCCAATTTGTATCGTGTGAAGAAATTTGGAATATGGAGATACAGGGAACAAGGCAGTCTGTCCATGGATCATCACAGAGAACACTTCTATTTTGCTTTCAGCTCTTGTTTGGTTTTGCTCCTGTTGCCACAGTAGAATTCTTACATCTGTACTTGATAAAAGAATTTCTGCATTCGATATACAAGTGTAATGCAAGTTTATTTTTTTATAACCATAGCATTGTACTGGCATAATTATGAACGTTTCAAGAAGATGTTGTGCAAAGAAGTTGGTGTACATGAACCAACATTTTTTATTGCTTTTACTTCAGGAGTTGCATCTGGCTCTGTAAGTATCTATTTTTGTTTCTAGTACTACTCTTCATTATTATCACTAATAAACTATTTAAAAGAAGTATAATATTATTCTCTCAGAAATGTTGTATGTTTTGAGGTGCATCTAATTTAAATACATATGGCCTAGCATTCAAGCTGATTAGATGTATCTAAGTAAATTATAATGTTCTGAAATACAAGACTTTTAATAATATCAGGCGCTTGGAATATCAAATCTAGTTTCAAATTGCGTGCACTTTAATTTTTTTTAAATTAAATTTTAATTGTTTGTGCTCTAACGTTAAAAATGATTTCTTTTCCTGATAGATTGCAGCTGTCATAACTCAGCCATTCGATGTAGTGAAAACACATAGGCAGACTGAACTTTGGACGCGTAAGACCTCAGAAAGTAAGTTGCTAGTAAGGAGAAAAAAACCCCATAATGTTTGTAAAATTAAAACCTAGTGTTTGAGTATATAGACTTTTGGTAGGAATTTTAAATATTTGTCTCTTCTTCTAAAGTTTTATCTAACAATTATATCACTAAGGCTTCTTTTCTGTTGTGTCTAAAAACTTTTTTTTCCATTGCTTGGGACCTGGACCACTGAGGGACTTTTGTTAAATAAATGTTAGATCATGTCTTTAAGATTACAGACTGGTAAAAAAGCTGAGCACCTGAACAGTTCCTACTTAGAAACTAATTTGAAGGCCCTAGTTCAGAAAGATGTTATGAAAACTTAGTGCATGGCGTGAGGTTTCGTTCTCTCAGGTAAACTATTTTTTTCTGGTATAATTCCCCCCAAAAATTTGTGTTTCATTGCGGAACAGACAGAGATCAAAAAATCTTTAAATAGTTTGTGTTTTAATTCTTCCCTTGTGCTGATGAATGTAAGAATTCATTGCCAACACCAGTTAGAATCACAAGTAGCGCCATATATTTATTAGGTTGACATTAACTAGATTAATTTGTATTTAAAATTTCATTATGGTTATCTGTAATTTGTACTAGTTTAATTCTTTTCCAAATCCAGTTGCTGTTAGAGTTGGACACTGAGTCTGCATCTACATATTGTATCTCTGTGGCTGCAAAAGTATTTTGCAGCTTCCAGATGCTGTAGGATGTTCCTGCTGAATGTATTCTATGAAACTGTTTCAGCTTCAGTTTAGAAAAAAAATTCTTAATCACTTTCATATTACAGATCAATGAAAACCACATGTGTGGAGTGAAATAGCACAAAAAAATTCCTCCATTTAAAACAGTCGCACATGGCTGCAACGCAGATCGCTTCTTGATGCTGCTGCAGCTGGATTGCTTGTGGTATCTGATTTAGCTCTACAAGGGACTGTGATCCATACCTCATAGACCTATACTTTCCTAAACAAACTTCTAAATTTTGGGAGGATTTGATTTTTGTAAACTTAGATGTAAGGTGTAGTGTCCTAGCTTAATTGTTATATTCATTCTTATGATATCCATTCTCACAACTTACTTTTAGATTTAGTTTACCATAAAGGGCAGTTCTTGTTTAAAAATCTGAATTGTGACAATCTTTTAGCTACATGTATAAAGTGACATGGAGAGGGACTGGCACATTTGACAGCTAGGTGCCTTTTTAAAATTATTTCAGTTACTCTAGTAAGGAATATTGTCTCTATTTATACCTCTTACTCCAGGTGCTACTACAAGTTTTTCTGTATCATGCTATTTTAACTTGAGTATTGTATGAATTTGCATACTGTATGAATTTAACATCCGGTATAAATAGTATGGATAAAATTAACATAAAATTAATTAAACCTAATAATTATATCTAAAGTAACTGTCTCTAATTTCTAAAAATATTTTTCGTGGCATTGTATATGTTCCTTAATTCACTGTTTTCTTGTACTATCTTGAGTTCCACAGGGGGGCCGTCCATCAGCCTGGGCAGTTACAAGGAAAATTGTCGCTCAAAATGGGATTACTGGATTATATGCTGGTAAATCTTTTGATAGCTTTCTAAAAAAACTCAGACCAGAGAGAAAGTTTTTTAATCAGTAACAAATTATTATAGATGTTAGTATGCATAAATTATATAATATTTCCATCTCTGTGAACACTCAGTTATAGAATAGTTTGCATATATTATATAAAGCAACAGACATGCATCCATCCAGAGAGAATGTTGGTGATCTCTTCACAAATTACTAAGCTACACCTGTCCCAGATACACATGATTTATTCAAAAAATAGAGGGATTGGGCTTGACAGATACAGTTGTATTGGCAATTAAAAATGGTGGGAAAAGGTTCATTTCAGGAAATAGTTGTTTTCAAATTTAAATAATTTGTTGATTTCTTAAACCGTAATGCTTGGGTTTTTCAGGAAGAATTGATACAAAGGAAATTAAATGGATTGTAGGTTTGGAAGCTGCAGTATGGAGGTTTTTCTAGACTGAGAAGGTTTCTTAGATGCAGCTTTAGTCCCATGCTAAACTTTCCAAACCATCAGTACTGTTGTAGCACCTATATTTAGGAATAGCCATCCTAATTTTTGTTCTTCATCTCATACTCGTTTCTATGTCAACTTTTTTTGTTCTTTCTGTCTCAGAAACAGAGCTTAAGCTTCAGTGGTATTTTTCTGTCTCCCTTCTTAGTCTTTGAAGAAGATGTGTTATTGA
This sequence comes from Caloenas nicobarica, assembly GCF_036013445.1. NCBI lineage: Eukaryota > Metazoa > Chordata > Aves > Columbiformes > Columbidae > Caloenas > Caloenas nicobarica. The sequence continues at coordinate 23,550,897 of NC_088246.1, read as the reverse complement.
GAACCCAAGAATTCTGAATATGGAGTAGATTTTTTGAAGTAGAATTCACATAATAAAATACTGTTAGTGGCCTGTGGGATACTGGGCCCAGGATAGATCCCATCTACCCTATGATACAGTCATTTTAAGTTGGACTTCAATGCAGTTTTTTTACAGAGGACTGGAAGATATGGCAATTCTACTAGTATTTGTTTGTTTGCTAGGTGGGAGTAATTTTGTCAAATACTGTATATAATATTTGAGACATTCAAGGTCATGCAACAGCTATTCCCCAAGAATTTTTTCCTTACATTTTCTATTATACTAGAAATGTTATTTAGAATATTTGTTAAATTTTTATGTTTAAACAAATGGAGAAATGCAGTCTTGACAATTTAATGGTTCTGAATGAGTCAGAGAGTTTTTTACTTATATGTTATCTCAAGTGTACTCACCTGAGTGCACACATCTTACGTGACTTCCTTACCCTCACTGCACCTACGGAGGGACCATTGCTGCCCAGCTGTGTCCAGTGTTCAGCACATCAGTACATAGTTTAGTGTGTAGCTGGTGGTGTTTCAGTTCCTGTGAACCATTCAGTAAGACAGAATGTCACTGATAAGACTTCATTTAGCTGTGCACTTCCTTGATGTGTTTTATTTCTCTTATTGCATGGACTGTCTTAAAGACAGTCTTTTGGATAGTTTTGGCAAAGATCACTTTTTGTCCGTGAACCATATGCAGTAGCTATTTCTACTGCTGAGCAGCACAGATGTATTCCTGACCATCATAAGACAGCTTGGCCATTTAAACGCTGCAGATTTATAGAACGGAAGAGAAATCCCCAGGAGTACCTTTTGGTGTCTTTTTCAAATCCTGGCAACTCTTTGAAACCAGTGAGCCCTGCCTAATCATATGATGTAATTCGCGGTACTAACTCAAAACCTCCAGCAACAAAGCTGGTCATTTTTCCAAGAGGTCTAGGAGGAAGTAGTATTCCTCCTTATTTTCATCATTATGGCTCAATTGTAAGAGGACTTTCTGGCATCAAGGAGTGCTCATAGAGACCTCACGAGACTTATGAGCATCTTTGCCACTGCATAACTGGCTTTGTGAGCTGGCAAGTGTGACATGAGACAAGAAAAATGACATCATCCTGAAACTGAGGATTTCTTTTAATACATTAGATCTCTCAGGAAATGTTCCATTTCTGTAGTTACCAGAAAGGATTGACTCCCTTCTGAGATAATCACCAGTCTTTTCAGTAACTTGTGGTGGATTTAGCCAGATCCCAGAATATTCTCTTGGAGAATGACATGGAAATTTTTTCACAAATTTGTAGATATTTGGTAGCAGCTATCATGGATCCTGCTAGCCTTATGCCAGAGATTTCTAATTGGCATGCTCTGTCAAGCAAAACAGGAAGAAAAAAACCCCAAACCCTGGATTTCCCTGGAATTGGCATTCTTGCATTCTCATCCATTGTGTCCTAAGTAGCCATAGAATGCAATTTGTGTTTCTACTTGCCAATCTCCTAAGGAAACACAAAAGTGCTTTGATGGTTTAGCTGTATGCTGCTCTCCCCACCCTCATTTCCTCTCTGCAACTACCAGATACTCTTTACCCCACATGGAGAGGAACTTCTTCAATAACTAGACTGAATGTCTCTGTACCCAGGAGAACTTTGTGGTGAACTACTGTGGGCCCGACTAGTTTTTAGGACAACCTGCAAGATGGAGCTGGAACATGCATTTCTGTCATAATGGGAAGGTCTTCTTGGCAGGAAAGCTCAGTATGCCTCAGGAATTCAGGTTTTAGTAGAAAAACTGCTTTTCTGTAAGAACATTCTTGAAATGAAAAATGTATTGTCTTCAATTCTGAAAGTTTTTGTAGAATTTTTAGAACATTTGGTATTATATTGACTGTCCCTCAAGAAATACAATATTGCAGCTCAGTAGCAAAGCAGAGCCTTATACCAGACCATTCTCAAACTTCTGCCTAAAGCAGTGAGAGTATCAGACTACAGCTGTTATTATCTCTTCCATGGAGCTGTGAGCTTTCTGTCAGCAATCCCGAAGGTGCCTCTTATTCTTCTGATGGTCGCGATTCCCTCTTTCTCCTAATTTCTTTCTCTTTTACATTAGAGTAGATCCTTACAACTTAACTAAGCATCACAGCAGTTAAGTGCTTGAGACACAAAGAACTCTACATCATATGGTTTGTCCCTTTTCAATCTCTCAATACGTTATTCTTTCTCTGAGAGGCTACTTCAAGTGGAAATGCTGGTGCTCTGAATGGAGGGCATTTTTACAGTAGATTTGTCTATGCCTCATTATTTCATTGAGGAATGGAGGTGTCAGGGCACAGTTTGAATGGGGGAGGCCAAAAGTTTTCATCCGTGGGTTCAAGAGCAGTAGAATGGTGACTACAGAGCCATTTGAGAAAGATGCTGCTATGTTTGTTTGGCTCTTCTTGATGTTTATTATTGTACCTTACAGAAATTCGTATTTTATTTCTCACCTTCCAAAATACTTGTGCTTCACTGTGGTTCATCGCCATTATCACATTTGTCTTGAAAAACATCAGAGTGCTTAGCAAGATGCCTGCAGTCATTTCAGCCCGTATAAGATGAAATAGAGTATTTTTTCCTGGATGATGGTTTGCTATGAGGTTCCTAGTTCCTCCAGCCTACCTGTAACTAAACATTATTCTGCGCTTCAAAGAAATGCATTTCATGGTGAAGGCTTTTAAGTTTTGCTTCACACTGCTCCATCCATGATTCACATCCAAGTAAATATGAATACCGAGGTTACTACTGTGTTACAGTTTGGGAGTGCACATGTATATTGTGCTGTGATTATCAGTTAATGGAATTGTTTGAGACCTGCCATCCACAAGTGCACTCACTGTCTACCTTCTCTCCCTTTCATTTATTGTGGCTGAGTGGGAATTAAGAGGAAACTCAGGCAGTGCCAGGCATTTCCTACTCTGTACCTGAGTACACACCAAGGCGGTCTGGTGTTGCCACCACATGTGACAGGAGCTGAGGTAATCAGAGTCTCCAGTCTCACATGACAGTGCAAATGGATATTCACAGTGTGAATCTTCAAGCTGCTTGCACATCCTCAGGAATTCTAATTACTGGTTCATATCTTTTTGTGAAGAAGTGCTATCATTCATTAAACAAAAGCAAGTATTTACCTGGGGGTGGAACTTTGCTTTTGTTGAATACGTACATTCAGGTAGTTCTATCGATAATTTACTAGCCCAAGTATCACCAGACTAAAACAGTATCACATCTTAACTAAACTGTTTTTAAAGCGTTCTGCTTTTGAATATCGTCCTTTCTGTGCATGGCAACTGGACATTGAAAATTCAACCTTGAATGTTTATAAAATGCTCATAGTCACAAAGTGCTCTTGACTTCCTGTGTGCCCCCCTCAGGATATCCATCTCCCTCAGCTTTCTTATTTCCCTGGTACCTGTTCAGCTGCCGCGCCCTTCTCCCCGGCTGTAGGGAGATTCCTGTGTCTTTCTGTCGTCAGCAAGCCTGCCTGGTGGGTGAGGCTGCTCTTGCCCTGGTTTGTTGAATGGCTGGGGCAATACTCTGTTGTGGCCATGCACAGAAGCCCTTGGTCATGACACGTGTTGTCACATGTGTCTCTGGAAGCCTAAGGAGGAAAACACAACATATTGAGATTAAAATGGCATTGGGATAAAAACCTACAGTAGCTCATACTTACCTGAACAATGCAAGAGACATTGCAAACCCAGGATACTTACCAGTCTTGACAACGCCACGTTGGTTCATTGAGGTTCCTTGTGTGAATGGCTACACAGCTGGCTGAAGACTTGCAAGACTTGTGTTCGCTGCAGAGATTAAATTGCTTTACTTGCTGTACAGTGATAATGTAGCTGGGTAACAGGATTTGCGTAATTCAGAGCACTGATGCCAGCAGAATTCAAGACACCACTAAGTATCAATATTATTAGACATTTTGGGTGGAATTTGCTTCATAGATTAGGTTACCTACATTTAGGTCGTGACATGCAAGTAACAGAGTGTAGAGACATTCTCTTGATCAGCCTTTATCTTGGTTCAGTCGTGCGCAGGTAGGTGAGATGACTTGGGGCTATTCTGCCTGGTTCTTGCTGCTGTTGCACAAGGACACAAGTTTTCCATAGGTCATGCATCATATGTGCTAGCTCCATGCAGATCTCTGCATTTCAAGTGGAAGTAGATGGCTATGTGTAGACAAGAGGATTCAGCCTTATTTTCCTACCTCTAGGTAAGCTCAATCACTTTCCAAATGCTGAGAAGATCACAGTGGATTGTAACGGGAGACATTTAACACCTAAATTCTATTGTTTCTACATGTGACCAGGATCCTTCCATTTTAATAAACATGCTGTAGGCCTTAGCAGAGAGTGGCAGGGGACTCACACGTTTTATTTGGCAACTGGCTTGAAGGGCTGAGACACATACTTACGGCAGAGGGCACAGCTCAGCACGGTGCTTGAGCCCTTTCCTCCCTGCCTTGATCCATTTCAGCATTCAGGGCTTCTTGCACCTCTTCTTGTTCCACCTGAGAGGTCACAAGCCTCTGCTTGTCCCACATGAGCAGCAGGTTTGCACTGACACTTTGGTGAGGGCACATTCTGCCCCCAAGGCCGCCTCATCTCAGCAGAGATACAGAGGACTTGGGGCAGGCAGGGCCACACAGGATGAGCACGTAGGATTATTACAGTGGTAATACAGCCAGTAATTCTAGTATTTTGGACAGGTAGAACCTCAGTTCTACACTGATAGACTATGACATCAAGATATTATGACCGCCAAATGGTACTACAGCACTTTGGTCTGAAAAGAAATGATAATGAACACTTTCCTTTCTCTCCTGGGCAGGTATTATTCCACGGCTGTCTAAAGTTGCTCCTGCGTGTGCCATAATGATCAGCTCATATGAATACGGAAAGTCTTTCTTTTGTCATTTAAATGAAAAAATGAACCAACGTCCTTAATTCTCCTTCATCTGATTGTATGAAGTCAAAATACATCGTGAAAGTTGTGCCAAATTTGAATCTGTCATGATGTTTTCTAGAATTCCCAGTGAAATTCTGCCATTACATTTGGTAACTAAGTACAACTTCATTTTGAACTGTTTCACAAAGGATAAATTCTTTTTTTCTTAAGACTAAGAAAATACACATGACCCTTAAACTATCATTGAAGATTTTGTGACTTCTCTTGCAGCTAGAGAGAAAAAAGAAAGGAGAAGGAAGAAAAACAAAGGTGCTGACTGTTCTTCAGTGATGAGTAAAACGTGAAAAAATGAGGCTGGACAGAGCAATGAAGAATAACCACTGCCACTGTGTTCATTTTCAGTCTGACTAAATATTTTTGTTGGGTATTTAAAATGATGTTAGAAGAGGTTTGGGGCTTCCAATTTTATGATTATTCCTCCATAAGGAGATCGATACAGAATAAACTCAAACATTTATTCTTGCTTACTACAATTTTGTGCATATTTGTTATTTGCAACTCTATATTTTGTGTAAACGCATATTGTGAAATTCTTCAGCTTCTTCTCAGGTTTATTTCGAATGAAATATGCTTTAGTTCAAACAGGAAAAAAAGTACCTCATGGTCATTAGAAACCCAGAGAGCACGGTGAATACATCAGTAGGTGCTGCAGGGGCTTTTTAGCCTACGGTAATACTCCAAGAAAGTAAAGCACATGCAGGCACTGAAGACAACTGTCTGTACAGGTGTTCTGGAAGAACACCCCCTTGCCTGGTTTTGGGAGGTGCAAGCTGTCACTGTCACAAAGCTCCCCACTGGGAGCATCCCCCACACACAGTTGGTGTGCGATCACCCGGGTGTGAAGGCCAGGTTTGTCACAGGTGGTTCCGTGCCAGTCTGACTCAGCCGTGTCACCTGAAGGGAAGAGCATGTTCAGTTCTGAGTACAGACGCAGCCATGCTCTGCTGCGGGGCGCGCTGCACACCCTGGTACGAACGCTTGCAGCAGCTCCCTTCCCACAGGCACTTGACTTACTGTATCAGAGTTGCTTCTGCATGATCATTATTTTATAAATTATTTTCAACTACCCTCACTACATCCTGTCTTTAATGCATTTTCAATAAAGTGGTTGAATTTTATTTTTTGCATATTTTAATGAGGGGGTGGGCTGGTACAAAAGGAGCTCAGTAGTCAGGTCCATTAGGGCACCATTTTTCAGTTGTGCTTTACATAAGAACTGGACTTCAGTCCTAGTTTATGATGAAGAAGGTATCTATCCCAGCATGGGTTTGGCCTTGGTGAAAATTCATCACACACTAAAAAAATGGTCTAGTTGTAAAGACGTTAGGTACAAAGTTACAGTATACGGCCCAGGCAAGATCTACTGCTGTAGGAGATATTTGACACTGTTACACCAATGTGATTTTTCAGCGTAATTTTACACTAGAAGTTCAAAATAAGGCCTAAGAGAAAGAAAGTAGTAACAGCAGATTTTGGACTACATTGAATGAAATGCAGCAATGAAACCGAAGTCTCACTGTTTGGCAAGAAAATAATTTGCTATCAGGTCAGCAATACTGTGATTTGCTGAATGGTCTTATTTTATCCTGTACAATTAAAAAAGAGGCAAAAATGAGTAATTAATGATGATACAAAATGTTTAATTTACATGCAGCATCTATGGAACATCGAGGCAACAAAACATACAGGTTTGGCATTTTTTCAATTTTTTTGAAAAATTAATGTTTAGAACTGACAAAGACACACACAACTGATTCCCATGCACAAAATGACACCCAGAAACTCAGTGGTGTCAGACTACGTAAAAGACTTCAGTTAAATGACACGTGGATTTCACACCGGTAGCTCCAAAAAATGAGCCATCAGCAAACATGACTGAGGATCATGATTACAGCCCCCTCCAAAACACTGATGTAGTGGGAGAAGTGGTTACAGCAAACAAGACTGATTAAATCACTGTACCTTGATGTAGAATGTCAACTTGCAGAATCCAGATTCTCTCATTGTATTCGTAGTAAAAATGCTTCTCTAGTTTACAAATCAGTACTTAATAATGTTACTCAACTGTCATGAGAGAAGAGCTGCTTCATGAGATAACAAAATCTAAGAGTTACATGAAGTAATGGACATTCTGACAGTGTATGAAAGGATTTAATGGTCAGAGTTTATTACAGAGAAATTAACTGGGTGGGTAGATGAGGGCTTGAAAGAGAAGGTGTGGCAGATTTTGCTAAGCTGCTTTAAAATCTGCATTAAAATGGCACCAGTAGTTGTTTACCTGCCATGGATGCACTGTGAACTAGAGAGCTGAGGAGATGTATCTTGAACCTCCTCCAGCTAAATCCAACAGTGCCTTGAGTTCCAGAGATGCACAGCCTCATACTTTAAAAGGCTCAACATTTCCCATAGTTTTATTAACGGTAAGAGCAGATCCTTTCTTTCAAGCCCACCCTAAAATGAGCAGATCATAGTAGTAGTGCCAAGGTACCATTACAAGAGGCAAATCAACTAAAACCATACAGAGTGTAGTGACATACTGTAAACATCTAAGAGTAAGCAATAATTAGAAATCTGTTGTATTGCAGCTACTCATGTAAACAATTTATGAAACTTCTTTGGCACAAAAAAGCATTTTCCCTAGCATTTATAAATACAATGTACTTACATGCATTTAAGTCTTGTTTAAAAAGTTACTAATCATACTGATAAGCATTACCTTGATTAGCAAAATTCATAGATAAAGGATCCATTGTATCTTACAAAGAATTAAGAATACAGTTTGCAATTCAAAAATCAATTTGCAAACTTCGTAGGGTAATCTGGAAAGTTAATTTCACTTTTAAAAGTATCTTTTTTTTTCTATCAGTATTTAAATCAATGGCAAGTAATTTGAGAAGACTGACTTAAATAAGTTCTGCCGTGTTACCTAATCAAGAAAAATACCTATTGCACTACTACAGTAATGAGAAAAATCTTTAACATGAGAACCCTGTCATTGCATTGTCTTTGTTTCCCCTTTTTCACTCTCCTTGGGATCTTGCCAATCAAGACACAATCCACACTTCCCAAGGTGCCAACCCCACCATCCTTAGTCCCATCTTTCTAGCAAGGCCAATAAACCAAGAAATTTCTCATATAATGTTTTGTTATCTATAACTCAGGTCACTCAAAGGCATTTAGTGAGTTTCCTCAACATTTACAAATTGCTAAGTATGCTTGATTTAAATGATCAACTTACATTTGTTAGTCACATGCAACTTCAAGAATTAGTAAGTGTGATTCAGTGTGATTCTTCAGTGCGATTTGGACATCTCCTAAGTGCCGTGATGCTGACAGGAATGTAAAGTCTAACGCTGAGTCAACTTGAGCTGTTGATAGGTTAAATACGCTATTTGAGGCCGTATGCAACATACACAGATGAAAAGCTGGGGTTTAGGTAAAATATTTACTTGCCTACAAAGGCTGGCGTTAAGGACTCCCTGTCTATTCTGCAAGAGTTGGTAGATGTTTAAAGCACTGCAGAGAAGAACCGTGGCTACAGTAGGGCCAGGCCATCGCAAGGAGAAACAAAGGTCATGGCAGTTAAGAAGGGGACTGATTTTCAACTGTTTCATTTTAAAAATCAGTCACTAAATATTGGATTATATGTCCTTTACCTGACCAAGAGCTTTAAATAATTCAAGACTAAACCAGAAAATTGGAAAAGTCCTCTGGGGGGAAAAAAGTGAATGAAAACTGACAGACTTCATGAATTAAACAGGTAACCATGAAAAGAAAAAATAAAGCAGCTTATTTTTTAACTTAGTACTAGCAATCTTCATTGCAAGTCATTTTATGGAACATAAACCAAATGCATACAACACAAAGTTCTTTCTTCTTGTGCATATCTCAAGATGGTGTTAAGCCTGGACTTGTCATCTCTGTTGTGGGACTTGCAAGATATTCACTTGATTTCAGACTTGTGAGCGATTTGTAGCTTGCTACTGAAGTGAGAGAGCCACAAAGACCAAGCAACGATGGAGTGTCTTCCTTCCCTGTTGAGAAAAACAAGAATTAAGCTAATCATTTTTACAGCACAAGATGACTTGATCCCCAAAAAAATGATGGAACAGAAAAACTGTTTCATCTACACTATTATGAATTACATATCACCGCTTCAGCACACGCATACTTCATAAATGCAATTAGGAAGACAGGTAATTAATGCCACACCTTCCCGGTCCCTGCCTGGGCAGTGCAGGCGGGGCCGTCATCAGCCCCCTCCAGACGGAGACTCCGAGGCTCCACTGACTCCATGGAGAACAGAAGTCCTTAATTCAAGCACCAGTTTTAGTTGAGTAATTATGTATAAATGAAATTGAGGTTACTAATACAAGGCCAGTACCAGAGGTGTAATTTTGAATCCACCAGAGATGTGATTTCGAATCCCTCAGAAAGAAGCAGAATTAACTGGAATCAGGATACATTTCTTTAAAAATAAACACGGTGTGTTAAACTTCGGTAATTTGAAGTACATTAGGCTCCGACCACCAGAAAAAGCCCTACAGCGCAACAGTGGCAGCGCAAGTATCTGCCCTGTCATCCGAATACACTTGACAGTTAACGTGGAACATACCTATAGGTATAAGACTGCATTTGACAATTTTTCAATTTATTTTATGTGTTCCCTTCTCAGAACATCTGTTCAAGTTATTTTGTGCCAACTCCACTAATAAATTACATTATAAAGAATTTGATCTACCAGCATCTCCCTATTTCTTCCTCCTGGCTTACCTGCAGAATAGAAAAAAATAACTTTAAACTAGATATTAAAATAAAATTAAAACAGTCACAGGCACAAGATTTTCTTGATAAGCCAGTCTAATAGAATTTTAAAAAACACATCTATAAAGTAGAATTTCTTAAAATTGTGTCTCTTCTTCCTGACAGAATAGTTTTAATCTCATGAGAAGGATGAAAGAAAAAAATCAAAACAATCCAAACCTCACCCTGCCCAACAATTCATTATTAAAAAAAAAAAAAAAGTGAGATGTAGTTCTCTTGCATCGCTTACAGATCTTACTAGAAGTTTCCACCAGATTTTAGGCCTCACCTCTGAGTTTTGTGGTTTGTTTTTTTTTTTTTCAAGTGACTGAATAGCTTTCCCTAACAAATGAACTAGATTAGCTGTTATAGAGAGTCTTGACTTTAAAAAAAAAAAATCTTTATTCCCATAAAAGCTATCCTTGAAAGACTACATTCAATTTGAGGACATAAACCAGACAAAGAGCAGTGAACACTGGGCATAGCCCTTGATTTCAACAAGTGTGAAGCTAAAAATCTGACTACATGAGTGGGCTTAATAGTAAAGTGAAAGTTTAGTACCTCTAATCTTTTAATTAAAACCACCATACTGAAAGTTAGACCAGAGGTATTTGAACAGCTGTGTCTTACAAAATTTTATTAAAACTTAGGTACTGATGAACCTCAATAATTTAGAAGTGAGATGTTATACTAACCTTAAAGACAGAGTCTTGAAATCAAAACCTAAACTATTATTATCAGTGGTTTTGCCACATCTTAATTTACAGAATATAAAACAAAGTATAACTTTAAATGATTAATATTGAAAAAGCCAGTTGAAAGCAGATCTCTACAGAAACTCTCTTATTAATAGCCATATGAATTCTATTTCACTTTCTCTAAGCTAACTTGAAATAATTTAGATTTTAAGACTGTTTAGTTTTTTAAACAGTTCTAAATTTAACATCCTTGATATTTTAAAACCAAGAAATTTTATAGTTACAAACTACTGTATTGTCAAATCTATTTAAAGTTAACATTTGATGAGATATAAAAAGGATTTTTTTAATAGCAACTTATATTCTGTACCCAAAATGCTATTTCAGAAGTCTTCCAGCATTTTTCTGTTTTTCACATTTGCCCACAAGATGGAGCAGCTCAGTGCTGGTAAGTACAGATTTTGAAAGGGGGTGTCTGTATATATTACATTTCTATACTAGCATGGTTCACATCATGTTCCTCTGTTTTAACAAACCACCATCAGGCTGCATCTCCACAGATAAATGCTGAAGGCAAGAGGTAAACATGACAGTGGTAGTTGCAAATCCAGTGCCTTTAATGTCTAAGAAACGAAAAAGAAAACTTAAAGAACTCAAATGATTTGAGGTAGTTATCGCAGAAAGATGACAGAAGATCATCCTTGTAGCTGAGCTGTCCCTGTTTCTGTGATGGAGAAGGAATATATCTTGAAGCTTAGCTTTAAATATAGCACGTAGTCTTATAATTACTGGGGAGGTGGGCATCTTCATAAATCCAAACTTATTTGAAGCATAGTCCTTAGGGAAACTGAAACAATTTGCATATTGATGAAAAAATATGCTGTTCCATGCATATTCTTTTCACACTGAAAATTCACAGGGACCAAAGATCCCTATGAAGAACAAAATAAACTGAAGCCACTCGGCTGGCTCTGTACCTTCGTTTAACAAGTTCATTCTATCTTGCTTCCCATCCTGTGAGTGACCTGGATCCAGAGAGGACTGAGAAAGACTAACTTCTGCTGAAAGCTGGTCCAGACTTTGAAAACTTTTCCTGTAAAGCAAGTAATATTTAACAGTAACACATTAAAAAACCTAACTAGGTATCTTCTATTCTCCATAACAAGGTTTCTAATGAAACCTAGGCAGTTAATCTTCCTTCTCTTAAACACTGTTTGTTTCCCAAAACACTGTTTTTTCCTAAAGCAATTTTTTTTAATAGACCCAAAGGAATGAAGTTTTTTACGGTAAGCAAGACAGACTGATTTTTTTTTGTTTCTGCCAGCTGATCTTTGTACATCGTAACAGGTAATTCCAATAGGGTACATTTAAGAGTATGCTCAGGGAAACGTATAATTTTGAGTTTCCTTGTTCCTCTGAAGGTGAATCAAAATAAATATTCAACTTACTCATCCCATTGTTGATTATGCTTTCTATAGAGCAGAGTGTCCAAGGCAACAGCATTGACATCCAGAGCTCCTGGGGAAGGCCACTGATTGGTGAGGTGAGTAGTTAATTCTTGTCTTGATCTCAAGTCATTGTTCTTTAGCACAGTCCTGTGAATACAAAAAGCAGTAAATCTCAGTCTATTAAATGTAATTCCTTAAGATACAGACAGAAACAAGAGGACAAATTGTCCTGACCAAGTTGAGGTTCTACTTCAAGCGACCAACAATTAATAGTTTTCAAAGAGCATGTTAAACTGTTGTTTTTTCCTAGAGGAAGCAACTTAGAAAACTATTGAGAAGTGTTCAGGAACAGAAAAAAAGTTAAAATTACAATCTTTCTCCAAAACCAATAAAAAAGCAACTGCATTCCAAAGATTCATTCTGCCAGCATGATTGTCATTAACAGTCCAACTATTTTGCAAACTAATTATAGGAATGTGATGTCCTTTCCACCCCCACCGCAGCCAATTTTTTTTTTTTTTTTTTTTTTTTTAGTTTGAACACACACCCCCAATACTGTTCCAGAATGGATTAAAAACCAGACATGTTAACTCCATTATATGATTCTAGGTAAAATATAACACAGAGTTATTCTATTTTCTACCACCTTGCAGTTTCTAGTAATTTGTGTTTTTAAATTACAGAAAATGTGTCACCTGAGAACCTTATCTGTTAAAATTAGTTTTGCCTCATTGTCCCATGAAGCAGACCAGTTTTCTGAAGTTCTGGAAACAAGGACATCATTATATCACAAAAGTCACACAGAAATGAGGAAAGTACATGGTTCTTCAGGTTTCAAGACAAGACCAGCCTTTTTCAATAGTACAAGGCAACCTCCAACCTACCCTGGTACTGCTGTAAATAGCTCTAGAAACAGAAGCAATATTGCTTGTTAACCCATAAATCCGTGAAACACTAGGCAATAGTAAAATGCTGCTTTACAACAAGTTTGACTATCTGTGGCCTAAACAGAATAGCTAATGTTACGTATCTCCATATCAAAGGTACTCAGGAGTTCAAAGCCAAATGCCATGTTGTTATCTGAAATGCCAAACTGCACAGCAAATTAAATAACTATTCATGGCACACATACATTTATGTAAATTCACAAATAACACTGTCAACAGGTCTGTTTTTACAATGCAGTTTTTATTTTGGTGGCATCTGAACTGTTTAGACCAGAACCTCAGTAACAGCACATAACAGCACTCAAAGAGCCAAAATTTCCCCCCAAACAAGGTAAGACAATAGTGAGTTCAGTAAGGAACCTTTAGTAGCTGAGTTTGAGAGAGGAGACAGGCACACAGCAATTTTGCAAGAAGAGGTGGTGAAGCACCACAGTGAACAAAACTACTTTCAAGAAACTCTTCTCACGATGATGAATTCCTCCAGCATTCATACAAGCAAACAAATTTTCTACCCTGGGATCTCTCCTCTTGGCCTTCCCTCTAAGGGGTCTATAGGAATAACCATTTTGAAAACTCAAAGCTCTCAATATTTTCAAATATCTTGTATGGTATTCACTTCCCTATGTAATTCCTCTAATCCCACGGGGTACATTGGATATTAAACAGGTGTGTTAAATGCTTGTTGATTTGAGGAAGCTGAGACAGTGGCCTAGCAAGTCCTCACAAGTTTAGCCAGTTACGCTACATCACCTCCTTATTCAGAAGCACTCCTTGCATGCCTCCATAGAAGCTTCATTACAGGATGCAGTTTATATTAGCAACTATGCATGCAGTAACCAAATGCAAATTCATCCTCATGTTAATACGTACATGTAAATTCCTGTTTGGACAACTCCTGTACGTTACCACCGCACAACTCAGCAACAGTGTTATTATGAAATAAAAATGCTGAGCAAAGATGACAAAACCACACATCTACAGACGTGTTGCTAGTAGTGGAACTTTGGCATTTTACGTAGGTTTCTATACTGGGGCTTTTTCCATAAATCTTTATGCTATAGTAACCTGAAAATTCAACCTATCTAGACAAAAATTCTGAAACAAAGCCTAACCAAGCTGCTCCAGGGATTTTAGCATAACGGCATTTAAAGACAGTTCCAGTAGATCACTACTTAACTTCACCATGCTCAGGAAGAAACTTGACATCAAGTAGGATACAGAAGTAACGATTCTCCTCTTAAAACTTCTATGCTTTTAGTTTGAATTTTTAAAGATCTGTAAAAATAACTTAGAATATATAAATTCAGTCCAAACATGGTGTTCAGTATATATAAATAGAAGTATAGAAAATAAGAAGTTAGACAAAATATTCACAGAGGGTGCTGGTAGTTACCACCTATTTTTTCAGCCTTGTAGATAACTGAGCTGTTTGCTCTCTTGCAGTCATTTGTAAAGTATCATGAGATCCCATTGCAGCAAAGACTTAGTAAAGGCACTGCTTGCAAACAGCAATTCTCTCAAGATAATCAAAGGCAGTATCAATTGATGCATATCAAACAGACTTATTTTAAGAGTCAAAGTATTAAACTGCACAGAATCACAGAATTATTTAGGTTGGAAAAGACTCTGAAGATCATCAAGTCCAACCGTAAACCTAACACTGCCAAGCCCACCACTAAACCATGTCCCTAAGTGCCATATCTACAGAGCACACATCATCCTTAAACTCTTCATCACCATGAGGCAAAAATGATCCTGCTACAAATATTCAAAAACAGGAAGATGAAAAGAAATGGCAACAAAAGCATTTACCATGGAAAGGAGTTAAGGCGGCATGAAATATGACCAGGTTTTAATGAAAAAAACATACACTCAATGTGAAAAAATACTGCACAAAACTACTGAGTGCTGTCCTACTCTGGGTCAGACAAGAAGAGCTCTTTCCAGGAGTTAAGAGCTCTCAGAAGACAACAATTGATTTTATCCAATGCAGATGGTATTTCTACAGTAGCTCTCTTGTTCCTCAGAATGCAAACACTGTAAGTAGTGCTGGCCAACTCCAGGCTGTGACACTGCATGGTCTGAAGTAGGACTTTTCCTAATGATCACCATGAGTGCAATGAAGATTAGGAGCTTTCCTCTGTGTGTTTACTGTCAAGCTGTTTAACTGAAAGAAGAATATTACTATTAAAACTTATTTATCTGCTAGTGTGTAGCAAAACCAGTTTGGCATATAAAAGCTTTCAGAGGAAAAATTGAATAAAGTGTTCACAGAGCAAAATTAAGAAATGAAGAATTGGATGGCAAATAGGGATATTTGTGAAATTTATAAGTTTCACAAAATATTCAAGAATAAAATGTAAAATTAGTATTTCTGTTATTTATACACACATTAAAAGGAACTAGTGAACTCTTTGGGCCTTGACAGGGAAGCATTTCAAACTTAGCATTGTAATGCTAACAATGCATTGTAATATATAATCTTCCATATAAAATGCTGGTCTGTAGTAGAACACACTGAACTGGAACAGCCTACGTACAAACAGATTTTATTCTATTGCTTCTGTTCCCAAGAATGAACCGCTGGTGAGAAACACCAACTGAAAAACAGAGTGACCTGAATGAGCCTAGATTTTATGGAGGATATTGCCTCATAACTTAAAAGTATAAGTTATATGGAACAAAATCCATAATACATCATAACACTGAAGATCACAAGTATGCAGTTGTGTTTTTAAATAAAATTCAATAGAACGATATTTTATTGACTTTTTTGTACCTGTGATGATTTAAGGATGATGCAAGATAAGGTTTGTAGACAATATGTTAAGTCATTTAATACATGAGTAAAAGTAAGGACATTCCAAAAAACAGAAGAGGAAAAGAGAGACAAAAGGGTTTACTATGAAGATAAAAAAGCACGAAATACAATCAAATTTGAGTGAAAAAGTGCAAATGAGCATATACAACAAGCTGTTAACTCATTTTCTTCAGGCTGGAAATAGAAAAGTTGAAAGCCAAAAAGAAGATAAGAACAATGGCTTCTAAAGGTAACAATCCCAGGAATGTAGTTGGTACATGGAGAATACAGTGGAGCTTAATACGAGATTGTATGATTATTTTTGGAATGAAAGAAAGGCAGCGTGTGAGATATGGCTGAACGGGGAATCCTGGACTAACACAGTGAGACTGTGGACTGTCGAAAGTTCTGTGTAGAGTAGGGAGAATATGTAACAATTTACTATGAGAGCAGGGGGGTTAAACAGATTTATGGTACATCACCTAATCTAGGCATGAAAAAATTCTTGGTTGTCTGAAAGCCTGTGAACTTCTTCCTCCTGCCCAATCACTGGTATCTTCTCTACCTACACTAATTTCCATCCCTTTAAAATCATGTTGGCAAAAAGTAGCAGCAGCTCTCTTTTGTGATCTGCAGAAAGAAAGGAATTATTTTTATCCTGCTCTCAACATTTGTGCCCTGAGCAGTCCTGACCCTAGAAAATATTTTTATTAGGTAACTTCATATTGTGTTTATAGTTCTGAAAAACATTACAAAAAATCAAGAAATACTGAAGAAATGCAAGGCAGAGAGAATATTTCTAATTCCTTTGGAAGCAATTGCTGAATTGCTATTTTCATACTGAAAAATGGTAAACGGGACAAACTCAGCAAAATACTTCTTGAGATTTATTACAGGAGAGAGGCACTAGTGATGCTGGAGACAGAATGCATTCTCAAAAAGTTGTTTGTAAAATGATCAAATAGCCTTTGTATTACTTCATGGCATAGATTTTTCCATAATGCACATATATAACAGAAGTATAATATACACGGTCTCACCATGTGAGCCCAGGATACCCTCTTTAATTTATGACATTTAAATGTGATGGGGTTTTCTTAATGTCTAAAAAACCAAAAACTCCATACAAATTCAAAGTACTACTACAACTAGTACCTTGTTAGGAAAAACAAGCAGCAAAAGAGATGAGAACATCATCTTAATACTAGAATACATCATTAAATACTAATAAATATTTGGCTTACATTTATAGTTTTTGTTCTTTACAGCACAAACTGCTATTTAAATAAAAACAAAGAAAAATATTCAGTAAAAACATCCTGCTAATGAATTTCTGCCTATTACAAAAGAATACTAATGATTCATCAACTTATCAATACAAACATACTCCCAAGTTAGGAATAAGTGTCTGCTTGAAGTGCAGATACATACGCTCCCTCCAGGCCTGTAAATTTATTTACATTTATTCAAGAATAACAGCAACAGCCAGAGTAGTAACATAAGGTTTGTACAGCTATTCCCAGAAATGCCTCTGCATGCTTTTGACTTTTACTCCTCTAATTGTGTATCGAAGTGGTAGGGAAAAGCAAGATTAGTGACATCTTCTGATAAACGTCCTTCTCCATTAGCGTTCACTGGCCCAGTCTTTGTCAGGTACCCTCCAGAATATTTACTTGCTGATTTCCCGATTTCCTCAACTTTTATTAATTCATTTTATTTCAGATGTTTATTTCATGGTTTATTCTTTTGAGATTGTTTATTAAGCACAAGCAGAATATCACTATTTATGGTACACATGAATAATAAACTAGTACTCATTTCCATCCCTGCTCCACAGTGTGCTGCCCTTTCAGCTGTCTAGTACAATCATATAGGAGCCATTCTGAAAATGGATCATCAAAATGTTTTTGGTTTTGGTTTTTTTTTTTTAAAGAAGCCTTTAAAAAATACATATTTAATTCCTACCAGTTCTGTTTGCACGAGCATCACTTTTGGCAGCTCAGCTACCTCACAAAATGATAAGAAATTACTTCTTTGAATTATCACTTCTAAAACTTCTGCATCTTGCAACTGTGACCTAACTTGATTTGCTCATTTACAGTGGGGGGATAGGGACAAAAGACAGCCTGTATGTGGGGTTCCTGCACATAAAACAGAAATGATATTAAAAAGTTATTATCTTGGGTCACTTAATATACTGTAACTATATTACCTCTGGGAATTTAAAAATAAATAACTAAATAAAAAATAGTCTCAAGTTTAGTCCAAGCTAATGTAGAAAAGCCTTATCTTGGTAGCCACATAAAATTTCTGGTGTTGTTTCAGCTAGATTGGATTTCCAATTTCCCCTGGATCAAATCCAGGTTCACTGGAAGCCTGTTCTGAAAGACCCATTTACACAGGTGTGGTTTTTTTGTTTAATAAACAAAAAGTCAGTTCTGTTTCCAATTATACCTATGAAAAACCAGTAATTTCTTACCTGCAAGTTTAATTTCTCCAAATCCAGAAAATGCCAGTCCAGTTGGCAATTTGCCCTCCTACCAGCAGATGAAGACAGGAAATAAACCAAACAGACTAATTCCCTAAGAAAGGGAATTATATCAGATGAGTGCTCCAGTTCAAGAACTACCTGAGTAGTGAAAAGTAAAAGTGAAAATAAAAGCTTAAAAAAAATAAAACATTTGAATAAGAACAAGTTTTAAAAACCTTTTTTTAGGACAGCAAATATGGAATGCAAACTCAAATTGATAGCACACATGAATATAACTAAAATCTGTAAAAGCAACTCTAAAATAAAAGGGAACTCTCAAATTGTCAGTACTGTAGCAAGACAGTGAGCTGTCTGGACTGGTATGTCATTGGACTTTGAGAAATTAGATCAGCAGGTATGAAAATGAGTTACTTACCAGTAGATTTTGATGCTGCGATATATCACCCCACTCAGGTTTGTGCCCCGTCCCCAAATTAGATGCCAGAGCAGTTAGTTCCCAGCAGACTTTCTAATGGCGGCCGCCGCAGTGAAAAAAAGCAGGTGTGTCCCACCGCACCACATTTTCTCACTCTTTCTGACTGGCCAACAGATCTTCGTGTGTAACAGCAACGGTTCTAGTTGTGCCACAGAACAGATCTCCTTGAAGTTTCTTCAGCAACCTGTTTGGTCCTCCTATATTACTTCCTAGAGATCTTGAAATATATCCTCCAGTCATAAAATTACTGTCTCAATTTTACACAGCCTTTGATCTCCTTGACCTTTAGAGTAACTTTGATAAGCTTATATTGGCAGAAATACCAGTAGCTTGACTCTTGAGTTCTAGTCTAATTACACTGGAGATTTTATTTCAGAATACGGACATTCAAAATGGATCAAAACACACAGCAATATGGTAACTTTGCATGTGCTCATTAAAATACCAGTGCAGCGCGTGACTGACGCTCACAACTAGGCCCGATTCCTTTGGAGAAGGACGACAGGCACAACACAGCCCGTTTCCCCAGATAGTAGGTCCCGACTTAAAACAAGAAAAACACTGAACTTGACTAGCAACCAAATTTTAAAAAGTAAAAAGCAGCTTTTAATTGTGTTCTTCAACCATCAGATCCTTCCTGCTGGAAAACGGAGGAGTCTTAGAAAACAGCTCTTTTTGACAAAGTTGCCTTCAGTAAATATCCTCTCAAAGAGAGCTCATCATTCAATGATTTTTTTTTGTCCATGTCAGTCAGGTAAATACAAATCTTCCTTCAGAACAGATCAGGAAAAACTTCACTAAAGGTAGTGGTCTTCTCAATATTTTTTTGTCATTTTACACTTTTTTAAACTTCCACTGTCAGATTAAGGCAGCAAGAATTTCAGCAGAAATATCCAACGTTATAACTGCAAGATGAAACTTCCATATAGACAAGTATTTGCCAAAACTAGCATATAAACTCCCTTAGCATGACACATTTCTAATGATGAAAAAGTTAATAAGGGAATGTTGACTTACTTTGCGTAATAATATCTCAATGACAAACAGAAAAAGCACCGATCTAAATCTCAACCACTTGCTCTCCAAATAGAAAGGCAGCTAATAAAATTCTTGCTCAAGAAATCAGGTAACATACTTTACTGTATTTTCTTGGTTATAACTTCAGACATTCAACTTTTCTCTATTTTTAAGCCTTTGCAGAAATAATTTAAATTGTGTTGTAACAAAACATTGAGAAAATCCAAGACAGAAAGTTAAAGCATTAAAACTGGATTTTGAAGAAAGAGAAACAAATGGTATCCTAAATTTACCAATATCATCCATAATGAAAAACAAACAAATAACACCACCATGATCAAACACACCAAAAATACTCATAAATATTTCTGTGACTGTGTATGCACACCAACCTATAACAACCTGTTTCTTTTGGTCAAACTATTTTAGACAAAATTTTAGTTTTGTTTTGAAAGTATAAAATGGATTTTTCTATTCCTTTTTACTGAATGAAATGTAATTCTCAATCTGATTTAAAACAATACATATAGCCAAATAAAACCGAAATTTAGGATAATTTAAATATCAGTGTCTTCTGTCTAAGACTCTTATATTGATGCAGTATATCAATGATAATGTAATATCTCTGCAAATACAGAATTAGCCTCTCCTCACCATTCTAACCTGACCGCATTCTTCCACTCTCACAAAAATTGGTTATAGCTTTACTATTTGCCATTTAAAGTTCATTTAGTTTGGCATTGAACTTCATGTAACTTGCATTAAATATATTAGAAGAATGTAAAAGTAACTTTTGCTGAACTCTTCTCATTTATGTATACACACTATCGAGTACTAGCTTTTCCCTTCACTATTTTTTAAGAACATAGAAGCAAATCTACAGTAAATGTACATGAGGGTTAAGAAATGAAGCAAGAAAAATTGGGGCTCTCAGAAGCAAATGGTAATGCAAGATTATTTATCTAACTGGGTAAAGCACAAATAGATCAAATTCAGTACCTATTATTGTACTCCAGGAGCTAATGATTATGCATCATGATCGACTTATCCTATTTTTAGCTGATATTCTCCATCCCCTCCATTTGCAGTGAGTATTAAGTTAATCAAACCTTTTTATGAAATCAAAGCCTCAGGTTGACCTATTCTAGACATGATAATTGTCTTCATGGAATTAAAAGAGGAAAACCTTAGTATTTGTTGTATAGGTTGTTTAACATTATTATGTCTAAGCAACTATTCTTTTTCTGCCGCAGTTCAGGTAAGTTCAGGTAATATTAACCAAGGAAGAAACTCCATTATGCATACAATATGATTTCCTACTGGGAATGCACATTATTCACAACTGCATGGTACTGAGGCCCTCAAGGGTCGAATACTTGCATTATTGTCTTGAAAGGCCTTACTTCCCCCTGCTCCCAACCTTCTAAGTCATCACTGGATAAAAATTCTGGAATTTGGATGCACATGGTGCTAATGAGCAAGTAACTTCAGGCTTTCTTACTTGCTACTTTTATGCGATGCCTTTACCCATAGAAGTGTAGCTATGGGAGAAAAGAGAGAGAATGCCACTATAAAAACAGATTTTACTATTACACACTAGAGACTCAGAGAAGGGGACTCATTGCCACACTAGTGTCATTAAGTATGGAAAATGGTCAGAGGAAAGTCCTCGTGATTGTCTAACCCACTAAGGAGAGAAAGCAAGAAAAAAAAAAGTAAAAATAGAAGGAGAGGGAGGATAGGGGGGAGAGGGTGGATTCATTACAAAAATAAGTACCTTTCTCTTTGTAGTCAGCCAGCATTTTGTTGTAAATATACCAACACATCTTGTCCTTGAAGACACCAAAACTTCAAGAGCTTTCAACATTTTGAAATTTAAGATTTATTTTAATATAAACCTTTAAAACCCTCTTTTTAAAAGTTCAGAATGAGAAACTAAAATATGAGGGTTTAACAATAATTCCCTATCTACTGCATCATAAGGACTAAGTTCTTTTCTTCAAGCTGATTGAAGAATCCAGAAACTTTTGGTTTCCTGCTGTGCAATAAATCCATGCAATCCCTCTGGATTCTAAGAATAGCAGGTCCTCCATCATGTTGGAGGCTTGGCTGCAATTTTTTTCAATTATGTGTATTTCTTTGCCGCGCCTCACTCTGTATGCTCCACTCTGAATTGCGGGAGTCTGTCTGTCCATGTATGATGCCCAGCTGAACTTTTCCTAGTTACACTTTTAAACAAAAAAAACCCTCCCATTGCTTTCACAGGTTTCCACCTCACTGAAAACAGAACTTTCCTTCTTGGTGCCTATTCACACCTTTGTAAAACAGAACAGGCGTACAACATCGTGGCAAACTGAAAAAAAAGAAAGAATTCCACAAAAATAAAATCCAAAACACTGCATAAACAACACTGTTTAAAAAAAAAAAAAAAGACAGACAAGTTGAGAAAAGAAGGTGCTGAAAACAAACCAGACAACCAGACTGTAATCCCAAGGATTTAAAACTGCTTCTGCAAACTTGAGGGAGTCAGAGGACATACAGGAAGCATTAAAAATAAAAGCATGGCTAATGTGAATTATGGTTTGATATCAAGGATCCATGAAAGCTTTAAAAGGAAAGAAGGATTACCATTCTCAGTTTTGACATTCTAGGAAAGAAAATCACCAAGAAGATCAAACATTAAATTTTAATGTCCTAGTTCTTTCTAGTGAGAAAATAAAGCAGCTACAATAAATTGGATTTACTGTACTTATGCAGTAGAGGAATTCCATTTCTACATTCAATTTCCTACATCCTCTGCAACTCTGTGCCTTCCTCTCTGACCCTCCTCGCCCTCTCAGGCAGAGTCTCTGTGACAGCACTGACAGCTCTGGAGCATTTACAACCAGAATCTTGACAAAGCAAGGAAAAGCACAGATACTATTTTCATAAGCAGGTTTCTTAAACACACGGGGCATGATCAGTCTTTGGAAAGGAATCATCTTTGCTGCAAAGAATACAGTAAATCTTCCTTTAAGTACTCCATAATACACCTGGCAGGACATGGTGTATTTGAAACAGAGAAGCTCCTTTTGCCTGAACCTAAACATGTCTGGATTTACTCTGGCACGCTGCTCTTGCAGAACTACGGTATCTGCGTTCAGGTGGTGCTGAGAACCAGCTGGTGGACTTCGCTGAAAGACCGGATGCTTTAGCATGAGCTCAGAGCAGAGCTAACACAGGGAAAAACAGGCGTATGGACACTCTACTCCAACAGTCGATGCCGGGAAGAGAGTGAAGCGTTGACATGCTGTGTGCAGCTCTGATGGAGACACACACAGAGCATTTACTGTGCTTAAAGAGTGTCACTGAAACAAACGCTCTCTCGGGGTTGCAACTAAACCGTTGTTTCCTGTCTTTACAAAGACATTGGTGTTATCCAGATCGGAACTGCAGTACTGCTGGATCTCTCAGACAGCTATATTAAAATATTAAGAATGGAGTACAAGCAGTGTTTGGGCCTTGAAAAGGCTGACTGATTCTGAAGTAGCAGCCAGATGAATTAAAAAAGCTAGCTTTAAGATGTGATAAAACATACAAAAGAATCTTAATTATACAGAAAAGCTTAATACAACGTAAGATGTGAGTGTCCCTACAATTACAATTTAATTTCAGTCTTATTTGTGGCACAACCAAAGACAAAATTCCAAACACAGGAGAGTTTTCTTGACTTTCCTTCCCTCCACAAAACACCAGAACAAGACAAGGATATAGGAAGAAACAGCAGAGGGAAATAAAAATATAGCCGAACCACTGAATCTAAGAAATACATTTTCAATACAAGTGATAAATAAAAGAAAAAAAAAAATGCAGCAGCTGGGACAAAGAGGCTGTATCATCCTATCCCTGGCACACCAACCTGACAAATACCTTAGGAGGAAACCATGTTGGTAAACATTATGCAAATCACTATTGTCATTTCAACAAGAACCATGGCAGAAGAAAAAAGAAAATTAAAGCATGTTAACTTGAGCGTTTTTTACCTCTGTATACAATGCTTTCCTTTTCCCTTATCATTTTATTTAAAAAGACTTTTTTGTTAAAGTGATTAGCTTTTATAATACGAGTCACTATGCAGGAGATGAGTCACTATCCAGGAAATTGATGGAATCTCTCTTGTGATCATACATCAATATTTAACGTATATAAATATCAATTTCAGATGCAGAATCTGAACTTCAAAGGAACAAAGATCTGTAGAGTTTGCCTTAGATGCTGGTAGTGTGTAAGCCAAAAGAAAGACTAAGAATCACCCTAAGGGGAAATAAAGCCTGTTTAAGCTGAGATAAAGAGTTTTACTGCAGTTCCAGATTTTGTCCAGTCATTTCTTTGACTGAACTAACTAGTCCTTCAAGGACGTGGTCTCCAAAGTGGGGCACATAAGACAGTCCGTTGGTGTATGGGAAGAAAATACTTATGGTACTGTTAATAAACAACAACAACAACAAAATAGTGTTTATTCCATCCTTATATCATCCTCTTTCATTGCTATTTTTGTGTATATTTTATAATGTACATAATATATTAGTACAGTAGTACATGTATATAATTAATAAATAAATAAGCATACCTATATTAGGGGGTATGCTCAGAATTTTTTTACTGATGGGGTGTGCAATTAAATGCCTCTCTTTTCCAAGAGACATTCAACACTTCTTTGGGGAATCTTAGAGGAGGAATAAATGGCTGCCACTGTGAGTTTCGAATATTCCAGGACACAGTTTCTTGATGATTTGGGACTCCTCTCCCATCACATTTTGAATGTTCTAGAATTCAACTGTTATCTTCAGTCAGACACGCCATGGATCACAGGTTTCTCTTGGCTGTCCTCCTGTTAGCTGTTATTTGTAAGCACTTAAAAGCTGTTAATTTTAAGCACTTTAAGGCCTTAAGAACTGCCTCACACTTACTGTAAAAATATACTATTTATATAGAAGAGTGAAGCCAAAAGCACTGTTCTCTAATGATCAACTACAACTAGTCCTAGGAAAAAATGTCCCAGTGATGGGAAACACTTCTGAAGAAAGCAAATGAAAGACAGAATATGCCTCATTATTATTACAATTGACATATATCACTGGGCAATTACTTCATCTAGAGATGCTCAAAGCGTGGTAGAAGAGCAAGCTGCTCTGAGAATAGAACAGAATAGTTCCAGTTGAAAGAGATTTAAATCTATGATCTAGTCCAACTGCCTGACCACTTCAGGGCCGATCAAAAGTTGAAGTGTATAATTAAGGGCATTATTCAAGTGCGTCTTAAACACTGACAAGCTTGGGGCATTGATCACTTCTCTAGGAAGCCTGTTCCAGTGTTTGACAACCCTCTCTGTACAGAAATGTTCTCTAATATCTAGTCTGAACATTCTTCTTTTCTTGATCAGCTGTGCATTAGTTTAAACATGTCCACAGGTGACCAGGTGGTTTATTGCAGTTTCATTTATAAACACTGACCTCATTAATGTTTATAAATATATGAAGGGTGGGTGTCACGAAGATGGAGCCAGGCTCTTCTCGGTGACAACCAACAGTAAGACAAGGGGTAATGGGTTCAAGCTGGAACACAAGAGGTTCCACTTAAATATGAGAAGAAACTTCTTCTCAGTGAGGGTGATGGAACACTGGAACAGGCTGCCCAGCGGGGTTGTGGATTCTCCTTCTCTGGAGACATTCAAAACCCGCCTGGACGCCTTCCTGTGTAACCTCATCTGGGTGTTCCTGCTCTGGCAGGGGGATTGGACTGGATGATCTTTTGAGGTCCCTTCCAATCCCTAACATTCTGTGATTCTGTGATTCATTTTTCTAACTTGATTTGCTATCAGACACCTGTCAGCAAGGTGAGACATCTAGTCCCCAGATGGGTGGGGATATTATAAAGAAATCCTATTAAGTTGAGAGGCACAAAAAAAGTTACTCTTTTGTGAATAACTAATTTGATACATTTTCAGCTTCACTATTTTCCAGATATTTGTATTCATGAGACCCATGAAATGGCTTTTAACTAAATTGAAACTGTGTTGTTCATTGTAGTTTGGATACTGAAGCGTGTGAGGCAAAGTTAAGAATACTCAACATTGTAGAATTAAGTTTTGCATAGCAGCTGTAAAACAAAAATTACTTCCAGGCTTCTTCAGTCTCCTATCTCCATATTTATTTCATGCTTTATAGGAAACTGCCTTATTAAATGTGAATATGGGGAAGTTTCTCCATAGGTAATCTAATTTATAACCTGAAAGCCTTGTTGATCATTAGTGCTATCTGGTTTCCAAGTCAGCAACAAGAACAACCTATACTGCCAAGAAAGTCAGATCTCTATTCCCCATCCCCTACTTACTTTTTTTTTTTTTTTTTTTTTTTTTGAGGGAGTGGTGAGGAGAGGAGGGAGACCTAGACATAGACTCAGATTCTACCCAAATCCATTGAGAATACACATAAAACATTTTGACTTGCATGCCTGTGAAATGCCATTTTGGAAACATCAACAAATACACAACAGAAGTTTGAAGTGGTAGAACTTTCTAACTTAACAACAGCCAGTGGAACAGAAAACCATCATTAAAAATAAAATATAGAATATTTATTTATAATAGTTTCCATTACACAGCAAATGATCCTAAATCAGATCTCAAAGTGTTTTACAAACAGTTACGTAGTATGCCCTGGGCAGTATTACAATCCCAAACTTGCTATTACCTGCTGATAAAGAATTAAAAAAAGACTACAGCATACATTCACTACTTCAAAATGATAGAGGACCGAAACACTAAGATTTGGAATTATGTGAACACCATTCAAAACAGCTGGACCATAAAAAGCAATTGGCCAGAACTCATGCCACATTACAGACACATTAGTGATACAACATATTCTGCTACCAGATAACCCTTGGTTAGAATAAAAGAAAAAAAAAAATAGGAAAAAACCAAGTATGAAAGAATGATTAAATGATGTTAATTATGACTGCTGGCCATCATAAACCTGTTAGGAATATTTCTCCCCTTCTCGCTCCTCAACAAGGAACTATGAGTTCCTAACACACTTTAAGAAGAGTTCATCTGACAGGCATGCTACACTTACAGCAATAACAATGCAAATTTATACCTCCACTACTAGATATTTATACCAAATAGTGTAGTCCAGGCTCCTGACTGCAGTGTCTCACAAGCAGATATACAAGACACTGTCAAGATACAACAGAAACTGCTCCACAATTTGAGCCTTTACATAAGAAAGCCAGCAAACAAAATCAAACCCCAAGGCCTGAGATCTTTAGAACAGTCTGATTGCATATAGCTCAGCTAAAAATAACAGCAGGACTGAATGTTCAAAATTTCCAAGTATCAGAATCAGTTCAAGTGAGCTCACACCCTCCCCTCACCTACCCCAAATAATCAGGGAGGCCAAACAGGTATAACATGAATCATTAGCTGTATCGGTAAGTTCAGAAAAGAACTCAGGAACAGGTATCTCTCAAAGGCTTACAGGCAATCAAAAGAAGAAAAAAAATACTTGGAAAAACATCTTTTCTTCTTCCTCAACTCTGAAATTGGAATAAATAAAAGGCAAATGCTGCATTTCTGAGGATTTTCATAAAATCCATTTCAAGCGCTGGCAAAAAGAATGATCTACCACAAGGCAGAGCGGGGAAGAAAACAACTCAAAGCTTTGTTTACAAGCTAGAAATACTTTTTACTGCACGGAAAAGACCCTTCTGGGTGGTGTCTCTGTAAGACACTGCGCAGCGGGAACTAAGGTACCCCAAAGCCATCTTTGAAACAAATCCAGGATGGAGAGAATGAATATAAAGGCCACAGATGACTTCCATTTTACTTCAGGGCTCAGACACATACAAATTACTCCAGATATAAGGTAAAATCATTTATCTTGTATTTGTTATGAACAGATGCGTACTCTAGCAGCCTCGTGGCAGTTTATCACCACACAGCAAGTATTCCGTCTCTCTGGGTCTTTAAACGTTACCAGGGAGTGTCTCTGCAACAAGGACAATACCTCCCTGCCTGACAGACAGGGCTGGGAGGATAAACTGTGTAAGGATCATATGACATTTGAATATTTATCACATTAGGAGTCACATATGCTATTAAGAAATTAAACCTTCTCCTGCTGTTTTAGCATTTTGCCTTGCATTGAAGAAAGGGTGAATAGAAAACTGTTTCATCAGTTCGAATATTTTTAGGACTACCAAATGAACTTCTACTGTATCTGAGCCACACGCAAATAAAATAGAACCTATACAAAGAAAATAAGTATTTCTTTATCCTCTCCTGCCTAACATTTTAAAAGTAGTGTTCAAAAGAAAGCTGCTTCCAGTATTTTTAAGGGTAAAAAATCTAGACGCTATAAAATATAAAGAACATTTTATAAAAATGTGTTTAAAATTTAAACAAGTTTACTGTAAGCTATTTCAGAACTAAAAAAAAAAAAAAAATCTCAGAATTATTGTTTCTTATACTACTGCAGTTTTCAGGGCAGCTATTTCTGCATATAAGACTTGTCGGGGAAAAAACAAACAAACACAAAAAACAAAACCACCACCAACAACAACCAAAAAAACCCCACACCAAACTAAAATACATTGATTTCTTTATGAAGTTTGATTCATTTCCACAGGACCAGAAGTTCTTCATATTATATAGTTAAGTCATTTCAGTAATACCACTGTAAGAATGTTTCTCCATTTTACTAACTTACAACTGGTCTTGCAGTTCCACAATGATAAATTCCAGCTGTTCCTTCTCCATTTTATGGGCTAGATCCATATCTTCAATTCTTTGTAACAGCAGTTTATTCTGTGAGACAGATTCAGATAGCTGGTTTTCTCTGAGTCGTACCAATTCTTCGAGGTAACCCTGGAAATAGAAGTGTTAGAAAGCTTTATTGAACACACTATCAAAAAAACTTATTTATGTATGTTGACATTTTTCTGGTTTAAGATGTATACAGTTCTACTTCGGTTTTGTTGTAGGGGTTTTTTTTTGGATTTTGCTGTTGCTGGGTTTTTAAAATTTTTTAAACAGACTAGTAAACTGACTTCTGATTAGTATGATGTTTCCTAATAGGTACCAAGAAAATCATATACTTGTTTATATTCCTGTGAAGGAATAGAATAATGGATAAAGCAATGAGACAGAAATGCCACCAGCATGAAACACTAATTCGTTTTTCAAAAAGAACACAGAACAGTCACTAGTACAAGAAAAACATCAGAACTCTACAACTTAACAGATGCAGGATGTTAGATATTGCGCAAGAAGGACAAAAGTAGAATGTATCTATATGGATCTACACAGTTAATGAAAGGGATCCAGAATTATTATTTAAAAAGCCAACAATATTTAAAAGTTTCTTTGAAAACTGCAATACCACATCACACATTAAAATGACAAAGGAAGTTGTTGAAATAAATATTCATCTACAGCAAAGCATAAGGTAGGACAAATGGTGAAGGTCACGTCGTACGTGTGCATTTATGTCATCATTTTTTCTGCTGGTACTATACAAGATATGGGGCAGTCTTAATCACACTCCAACTACCTAGTAAATTAAAAAAATCCACAATGTGAGTCTTTAATAGCAGCTGCGATGGCAGGCTGATCACAAAGTATGTTCACAAGTTACCCATCTGGTTACAATACTAAGCAGCTATTGCTTTTTCTTCCTCAAGCAAAGTCACAGCTTGTCAGATTCTAGTAACTTCTTATCAGTTCTTAGTTAAAGCTGGATAGAATAAGTCTATAAAGCAGAAAATTTTGCACAATCTTTGAAGCCTGTGGAAAAATTTGCAATTCTTTCATAGGCACCCACATTCAGAAAAAAACAAACAAACAAACAACAAAAAAACAACCAAACAAAAAACCCCGTAGTTTTCATAGACACACAATGGTGTAGTCCTGTTGAGCAGAAAAATGTTTTTACATTAACTAGTAGTAAAATGCTATTAATATAATTCACCACAAAGACTATTAAGAGGTTGGAGGACCTCTTATATTAGTGGAGGCAGAAAGAGGATTGCTCAGTCCGGGTTTGGGGAGGAGGGAAGAGGAAGGGAATCATATCAATGTGTATCGATATTTGATGGGAAGGTGTAAAGAGGATGGAGTCAGACTTCCCAGTGGTATCCAGTGAAAAGAGGCAACAGGCACAGACTGAAATACAGGAAACTATTTAAATGTAGGAAAAACCTTTTCTTTTTAATATATTTTTTTTAATTTGTAAATGAACACTGGAATGCATTGTACAGACAGGCTGAGGAGTCTGCATCCTTGAGATATTCACAGCCTGACTGAAAAAGGCCCTGACCAACCTGCTCTAGTCTACCTTTTGCTGAGCAGGACAGCTGGACTAGACAATCTCCAGAGGTGCCAGCTGACCACAACTACTCCGTGATTCTATGATTACATATGGTTCTATCCACTGGATAGATTTATATTTGACAGGAATTTATTTCAGTCTCAGTACAAGTTCCAAGGAATCTTGAGAGCTTTTCAGTATGTCTAGTTCTGCCCCATCAAATGTAACTGTTATCTTAACTGCTGAGTTACGCCTTGGAACTCTAAGTAGCACTTTGAAAGTACTAACTGATGCATTAGGAGATAGACAAGTTTCCTGCCTCCCAGGAACATCAAACAAACATTTTACGAAAAGATTTTAGATACGAAGCATCAGTATTTGAAACAGAACACTATGAACAGTAAATACCTCTATCTACAATGACACACAGATGCGTCATCCCACCAGTGAAAGCATATAAAAATCCAGTATAAACAGCACATGAAGAATTTAGGAGTTTACTACACAAAAGTGAACAGCTTATACAATTCCAAAAGGGGAAGAGATAACTTCAACATAAGTAACAAATGCGTAAACCATGACTCATTAATTTGGACGAAAGACAACCTGGAAAAGGCAAACTTATATTTCCAGAGTGGCCTGGAGAGGGCAGGAAGGGACTGTTCGTTATTTTTTAAAATACAAGAGCTAGGCACCATGAAATCAAGTTGTTATGAGCCAGATTCAAAAGACAGAAAAGCAGGTGGCTTTTCACATAACAGATGGTAGATACACAGAATGCTTTGCCAAGAAAACTGTTTGGATGTTAAAAATTTACAGGGGGTCAAGGGAATATTTGACAAGTTATTTGGAGGAGAGATTCATCACGGGTTGCTAAACAGAAAAACCTTATCAGCTTCAGGAAGTCCTTCAGCTGATATGCATTGGCCAAGAAAGTATTACAGGAAAAACAGTGCATATACATTTGCTTTGTTTTTATTCTTCCCTCCGCAGCTACTTTGGGCAAGTATCCAAGATGGGATAGTAGGATAACCAAGGATTCTTGGTCTAAACCAGCATAACATTGCTGATCCAATAAAGCAATGCTAGGATTTACCTTGCTGAAATAATACCTGATCCTATCCCACCATTCAAACTCAGAAGATAAAGGTATCTGTATCTTAGCTGCAATCTAACTGCTTGTCATATCGTGACCCTGGTAAACATCATTCACCTGTGCTATTAATGACTGCAGTACACATACTTAGGAGGCACAAAAGGAATTTATCATTGAATGACAATAGAGCAAAAGGTGGATCTATCAGACTCACTATATCAGTTACTAAAAAAGCATTCTTTTCAATTTGGTCTTCTTGTCCCAGTCATCAGTTTTCCAACACACAGAATGTCAGAAACCCCTTTGGTTGAAAGAAAACACTGTCTCTGATTAACTGGTACCTACTGCACCATGTGTCACAACAAAGGTCCTGAAAAGGGAAGGAGAGAAACACTCAGGAAAGGAGCTCTATTCCATAGTCCATCTAACCTCTTAATGGTCATTTGTTCAAGTTGGAATAGAATAGACATAGCATGGTTGACGTGAATTATATAAAAATTTGGCAGGTACATCCCAAATGAAAATTAGACAATAGAAAATTTTCTGTCTGTGGGAATAAAAAGTTATTTTGCTGCTGCAACTATCAAGTAAGCATCCTAAAAGAGGATAATTAGGAAAGTGTCAACAGCTGTCAGAGTAGCTATGATTTTGAAAATTGTATTAAATGCACCGAAGTTTTCAAAGAGTTATCATAAAACCAACTTAAATTCACCCCTACGTTAGTTGACTACAGAAGTTGTCAGTTCATTAAGAGAACGCTACAAGGAATAATGTGACTCACTAAAATAGTAATGCTCAAAAACGCAAAATACTCAGTTTCAGATTAGTGAATAACTTCCCACAGAAACATTTCTGGATCTTAGACTCATGAATAAACCAAAACCTCCATTTGCTGCTACAGCCACTGAAGATCTTCGTGCTTTTGCAGCTGTAAAGCTTCCTAGTGATTCTGGTTAGTGGGTTTGGACACCATGTTCCAATATTGTTTCTACAGATGTCTGTCGCAACTTTGATGGGGTATCCTTCACAGGGTATCCTTGGAAATGAACCACCTGGATGTACCAAGAAAAAAAATCAACCATCCACCTATTTTATTCTTTTCAGTGCTTCTCCAGAGCTGATGACATTTTCCTCATTAAACTCAAAAATACTTTACGATCTTCATAAGGTTGGAGAAAAGCGGAATTCAAACTGATCATCTGTTTTTGTCTGGACACAGGATGAAATGCTGTCTTGAATACGTTCCTGTGCTTCAAGGGCTGTTGGGGTGGGGAGGGAAAGGTTTTAATTTTGTTTATTGTATTTGAAGAGATTCCTTTAGAATGACACATTTTGGTTTACAAAAGCAGGGAAAAATGTCCTCTGTATCAGAGAGAATTCCAAGGAACACAAGTTCTTTCCATATGGAAAGTGACACCATGCTGGCTGAGAAGATTGTACCAGTAACCTGGATGCCAACATTTAAGGTCATATTTCAAAAACAAGGGACACAAAATAGAAAATAAATAATTGCATGCATATTTTAAAAAAAATACCTCTCACATCTATCATCCCACTGTAAGCCTGACTTTTTCACTGTTACTTAGAAAAACTAAGTTCTCTCACAGGCATTAAAGTAAACCAACTTTGATTCTACCCATTCTGTATTAATAAGACTGACATTTAGCAATCCATAGTTACATTTACCCTAATGAACTGAACATAGCCAGGACTCCTTCTCAGGTATATTCTTTCAGTCTGGCGATATCTATACTAAAACTCAAGTTCCGAAGGACCATGCCTGAAGTCATACTGGTTATTTGGAATGATTACTGACAAACACTAATTCACAAAATGTGACCTGAAATAATCTAGGACAGTTCTACTTGTCCCAGGCCAAAAATCACACCAACAATCATTCTTACAGTTTAAATATGTATGTAACTGAGTCGGTACCAGGGCCCAGGCCACAGTGTATGTACTGAGTCCCACCTGGCAGAATATCCATTCTAGATCCCATCTGCCCTTCTCTTTTTCCCCCCCCCCCTCAGTATGGTAGAAGCTAGAAAGTCAGAGAGATTATCTTGTGATTCTAATGCTCTAAACTAAGGGAAATATTTACACCCCCAAGCACTCTTATGTAGTTCCAGCCTTTCACATGGCTTACTGTGTTCAGTTCCACCAAAATCAAATTCTGACATTAGGAAAAAAAGGTTACTAAAAATACTAATAAAGTTCTTTAAAAACATTAACCATTTGTCTTTCTTTTTTCTTCCCTTTCATTTTTTCTGACCTTGCCTTTCTTTTTCTGTGACTATTTCTTCAGTCTCTATAAACAATCTTCCCCCTTCTTTCTGCCACTAGCGAATACGCATTGCTGTCTCTGTACTTGTAACATGCTCTTATGAAAAAACGATCACTTTGCTTTTAAAAATACCAGAAAGTTTGGATATATAATTTACTTCACCTTTAACTCACAGTATTTTCAGTGGTAGAGGGAGAACCTACCTTTGGTTTCTATTATAACATTCAATATGCCACCTAAATTATTACAATCAAATCCAAGTACACACTTTTTTTTGCCATTTAGCTTGAAGCAGATCTTAAAACTGTGTATTTTCTAAAACTCATCTCAGGATCGCTGAGAAGATAGCTTGCTTTTCATTCCTAGACAGATTACTTTGCCAATCATTTGTGTTTACTGTAAGACTAAGTGTTAAAGTTTAACATTGCTATCATTATAGAAGACTTCAGCAGGCAGTCTATCTACATCAATAAAATTCTATGGCCTCTAACAAAGAGGAAAATCAGTGGACAGTTGTGTTCGCTTCAAGGTCACAACCTAACAGCTCCAGAGATACACTGCCTGTAACCCTGAGATTGGAAAAAAGAGCCAAAGCTTCTACATTAGACTGTGAAATCTTATCCCTCTATTATCATAATTAGTATTCTCTTCTCCCCCTCCCCAAACCTCTTTTCCTTCAAATCAATGAGCAAAGATAATTAGATAGGTTGAGGATCATAAAATTTAAGACCACTTACATGATGCTAAATAATATTTAATCTATTTTTCTGTCTTTATTGAAATGGATATGTCACCAGTTGGCTGGTGATGAGCTTTGGCTCCACCACCCCCACAAAAAACTAATCTTTTACCTTCTGTTCCAATGCAAGCCGGTACTTCTGTTCTACCCTTTTGCATTTGTTGTACCAACTGTTTTCATCCGTGATGAAAGGAGGACCAATGTTCTCTGGAGTACTGCCTTCACTGCCACTACTGCCCAGTGTTCTTAGCTCTTCTTCATCACTGCTGATGCTGTCAGAACTGAAGGATCATATTTATTAGCCAAGTGAAAACCTATGTTTGCTAAAATGCAAATTCCCCTTGAAATTAAAGCACCACAGATATCTAAATCTCTGTAAACCAAAAAGAATCAAAATGTTGGGACGGTGTAGATCACCAAACTGTTTCAAGCTTTTATTTGTATAGCCACCTAAAGAAAGGGCAAAGTTTGCTTGTGACCTTAGTCAGGTTAGACAAGTGCATGTGGGATTCTCTCCTGGAATACAAGGGGCCAATGCATTACAATACGCTATCTAAGGAACTGGTGACCACCTTTACTTCATAAATTCAGGGCAAAGAGCAGTATCTGAAAAGAGATTTTGTTTCTAAAAAAGTAGAAAAATAAAAAACTGACTGTTGTTACATGAAGTCATAATAAATTTAAATGAGAATGTATGGTTATCATTATAGTGAAGACCATGTGCCTGTTATTTCATGGACCATAAGTATCTCCCTAAGTAACACACAGATTCATTGTTAACGTATCTCCTTAACATCCGGAATCAATACATGCCAAAGAATTCAGGCATTGTCTCAAAGACAAGAATTTTAATTTATCCCGATACCCATTTGAAATCTTGCCTTACAACTATGCTTTCCACTACATTAACAGCATTTACTAGTTTGTTAAGTAAGCAATTCCTCCGACTCAATTCTGCCGTGATGCAAATTCTGCTTTAACTGAACCACACAATTTGTCTTTAACATGTAAGCTAGGAAGAACTTTAAGAGAATATCTAGGATGTTTAATGTTCAGTTGTACATCTTCAAGACTACTCCTATCTCCCAACTGCTTCCTTCATTTTGGCAAGCGCAACAATAGAACATATCCATTAATTTCCATGCTTTTTGGAGATGCCAAATTGCTATCTGTTCTATTAGACAGTGATCCTTCTTTTTATTATTAATCGTATGGCTGATCAGAGGAGCAAGATGTAGGTGGAAGGTCAGATTATGTACACAGCTAGTCATGATTTTTTATTATGTGCTAACAGCTCACACTGCTTACTTGGCACATTTTACCATTTACCAGGGCATATATAATTTTTATTTACAAAATACTTTTAAGTTTATGGCTACACAGAAAAGGCCCAAGAGAAAGGACAACTTGGTCTGGTGATCTTCAAAGGAAGTAAAAAAAATTGTTTCTTGCCGAACTGTGATTCTAATCCAAGTAAACAAAGATAGCATGAGTCACTCTGATGAGTCATGTAATAATTCCACCAGTCTGAAAGAGCAAGGTATCTGAGTGTACAGGTTTGTATTCAGATATGGATGTTATTTCAAATGTGAAATGAAAGGTAAAAGGCCCAATATTAAGTAAAATTTTGTCAATTAAATAAAATTTTAAAAGCAGCATAAATATAAAAAGTACCTTTGGGTGAACTTCAAGTACGGTGTGTAATCTATGACGGCTGGAAAGCTACCATCCAATCCCTCACCCTTCAGACAAAAACTGATAAAACAGAGAAACAATTATAAGATTATAACAAGAAAATTAAAAGACAGATAGTTGAATCTTACCAATGTAAAATTTGATTTTTCTTAATTTTTTGGTAATAAGAAAGGCCTAGAGCATTTAAAACCGAAATCCAACCTGGCCAAGCTAGACTGCTTAATATTAAATGGGAGTCACTAAGCATATTATAGGATAATGAGAACCCCAAAACCCAGAAATCCCACGTAATCAGGGAATAGATATGAGCAAATGATATAAACCCTATTTTGTAAATATTCACTTTTATTCTGAAAATACAGATTACAATGGAATAACAGGAAAATGAAAGTTAGCTGAATCAAGAGAAACAGAAAAAGCTAAGTATGATCTTAGAATCTTCAGTATTTAAGCTTAAGCTCATTTAAAGTGTTTGCAGAGTGCTTATGTAACCATCCTACTAATTTTAAGTAAAAAATGAGTTCTCAAAAATATTTCAGAGTCTTTCTCCTTTCAGATACTTTCTGGTGTTGGGCTGCAGGAAGATGAGGAACATTAATGAAACTAACTTTCAGAAAATTTTCTTAAATTGCAATAGCTTTACAAAGCTCTCATCTACATTCTGTTTTGGTACTGGATAGAAAAGATTGTATTTGAATCATGTTTAATTATTACCGAAGTGACAAAATTAATTATACTTGCACGAGGCTCATATTCCTAACTCCTATTATCTCTGTCATCATAAACCAGATTCTAGGAAGACACAGCTTTTGCTAGCTTGATTACAAAGTTCCATTTTTGACAATGCAATCCACTTAAGTGGTACTTGAGAAGTACATCTGAAGGTATGTTTTTTTTCTTTCCCTAGGATAAGAAAATAACAAAAAACAGCCCTGCAAAACCTCAATTATTTTAGGCAGATACATAATTCCATACTACTGCGAAGGGAAAAAGAAAATATTTAGAATCTGTTCTCACCTAGGTTCCCCCATCTCCATCCCAAAGTCTTACTCACAGCTCCACACAAATAAGCCAGTCAACATTTGTAAGAAACTGTTTGAACTGAAAAAAATTATCTCAAATATAACATAAAAAGAATGGCTACAGCTTCTCAGCTATTCAAACCATAATACTATGACTTATATGCGGCACAATAAAAATGCTGCTCTTGTACTATGTTCCTGTTTTGCCCAGAAAATTTCTAGGCTCTTAAAAACTGCACTGACAAAAACTAAAATGTCTCCAATGAGGAACAATCATTAATCTGAGTATTGTTAACCTGTATATGCTTATAAGAAATCAGAGGACAAAGGAAGAACAAGCACACTCATACAACTAACCTCTCATACCGGTAGTATGTACCACTAAGGCTTTTGCAAGACAAACACAGTCACTTGATGATTATTTATGGTAGCATTTACATAGAGCAGACCTACTCTTGCTATGCTTCTTATTCATGTGTAGCTACAGTCCTTCCAAGTACAGTGCTAATACAGAAGCAGTTTTATTTCACATAGGTAAAGCTTAAACTAATAAAATCTGTTAAGATTTTCATTTTCTGTACACAAGACTAGCTCTTTTATCATCCTGCAGCACACTCCTGTTCCCCTAGAACATACGTTGAGGATGCAGTTTAAGCCAATTTAATGGCTAAATGCTGGCAATTCTTTTACTATCCTGCGTTTTCAACCTCTTCCTCCCCACATTCGTTTCCCCTCCTTATGGTAGTATTGGCACTTATCTGACTCCATAATGAGCTAGTTCAGCCATAAAGTCCTGAATCTAGTTTTTTTTCCCCTTTAGCATCCAGTTGCAGTCCCATAGGCAGCTGAACTAAATGCTCACCGCCACCAGAAAGAAAAGACATTACTCAATCCTTTTTATTCCTTCTCTAAGCCTTATGGTCACATCATCTATGCCACTAATAGGATGCTACCAACAAAAGAACTATCCTGTCTTCTTACTGGGTATGGTTTTTTCACTCTTTAACAAGTTAAGTTGGCTCACAGAGGGTCCAACAAGCCCCCAAACTGGTATAAGGGTACATAAACAGGAGTAAATCTCCAAAGGCCTTTTGGCAACAGTCAATCACTTAGGTCATCTGGTGAGACTATGTGCTTTTTTCTGGCAGTTTATCTCCTAACTGGTTTGTGACAAGCACTAATGCTGCCAGAGAGTAAATATTAACAGTGTACTGCCAGGAGACTGGAGAAAAGCACTATCATTGTCCTTTTTCCTATGCTGTATACAAAACCCTTCCCCAGGGGCCCTGTATGAGGCTAAGTGGGTCCGAACAGCCACATATTAACAGGACCTTAGACCAGCCAGGCTTCATCTTTTCATTGACACTGTAGTCTTTATACCTTGCTGATGTTTACATATGTATATATACATACACATGCCAAGATGTTTTTTATATTATCTATGGCGTGCTTACACTTTCATTACCCCAAAACACGGAATTAATCATATAACAAAGCAGACAAAAGTCTAGCTAGAGATTGTAAAGGTAAATTCATGTAATCTGATGACACTTCGCAGGTCAGCTGCAGTTAATTATAATACAAATTAATATTAAATGGTCATTTGTGGGTTAAGCTTTCAAAATTTAGAAGTGCTAAAGATACCTACGCTTTCTACATATGCAGTTACAATGCTGTCATTGAGTACCAGGGCATCATCATGTACTTAATCAGACAGTTTTCCTTACAGTTTAAAAATAACTTCAAAAGATCCAGTTGTCTGTAAGCTTTAATGGGTTTGATACATCTTCTGTAATTATACTTGTGGTTGCTTTTAGGATTTTTGATATCTGAAAGAAGGACCATGTAATCATGCAGCTATATAAACTAAGGCATAACATTGTTCTGATCTAGAAGAGTCATTTGAGATTTCTCTCTCAAACTATCAAGGGAATCTAACAATGTTTTCCCATAATGCATCAATTTATACCTTCTCTGAGCACTTTGTTAGGATGTATGCATATAAAATACCTGAAATCAATTGCATTGAGTCCCAACAGCATACCAGCAAGCATATTTGCTTCTTCACCAAGAACAATTGCTCCATCCTCATAAAATCTCCTTCAATAAAAAAGAAATTAGTTCAGTTAATACCATTTTCTCTCAAATAATAACAATGTTTTCCATAGTTAACAGCAAACTGAAGAAATCCAGTTTAAATAAAAGCAATTCATGTGAACCCCAGGGGCATTCATATTTCATTTCAAATCAAGCAAACCAATAGACTGCACAGCACAAAACACCACAATCCTAGAGCATATAAAAATTTAGAAGCAAAAGGAAGATACAATACTAGCCCTAAGAAATAGTAAAATGGGATGGACAAAATGCAAAGAAAATAACCAAGAAATATTTTACTACTGAAAGGAAGAACTGGCGTCACGCACATAAAAAAAATCAAACCACTATTCCACTGTATGAAAAAAAGTTCTCTCTCACAATTGTATTTGCAGGCTCTTTTGAAGTTCAACACTTACTCTTCATTCTTCGTAGTTGACAATTTTTTAAAAATATTTCCACAAAACAGCTATTTTTCAGGTAGCATACTTTTTCTTAAAATACTGCATGCTGGGAAGATACATGCTGCATCCACTTATTCTGAGATTTTAAATTTTCATTATTTGAAGGAGGTGTGTTTTCTTAGTACCATTTTTTATTGTAAAAGACCTACTGACCAAATTTTAAAACTCCATGGCTTGGTCTCAAAATACACTTCACATACTCTGGTATGTGCAGACATGTGAAGGCTGCTTGAGAACAGTGACCAATAAAGCAACAATTTTTAAATCTGTATTCCCTCACCACCTCCCCATTCTCTCCCATTTGTTCTAATTTTCTCCTCTCAGCTACCACAGAAGCTACTTCTAGACAGAAACATTCCATACACAGGGCAGGCAAACAGGACCCACCATTTACACGCATGGCCTTGTAAAAAAGGCATTTGATCTGTTCAGCAAAGTAGCACACAACATTAATTTCTGTGTTAGTCTTGGCAGCAGCAGAGGCAGAAAGGTCACCAGAATTCACCTGAGTGTTACATGTGGAAAGGAGGAAACCAAAAGCTGTTCAGTATCAGAGGCAAGGTTGCAAGGTCACTTACCAGAAACCAAGATGCACAGTCCACCTACACCTTCTAGCAATGTATGATGCAAAAAGGTGCCAGCTTATTTAATGCAACCCACCTTTCAGGCGAACACCAGCAACACTGCCCTACCAGAAGTTCCATCTGTTTTAAGAATTACATGAAAGCATTGGGACAGCTCAGTGAGAGCTCAAATTGGCTGCATGGCAAACATCCAGAAAACACACATTTTGGGGCACAGCTGCAAAGACTGAATTGTGTTATCATGCACACTGTCAGAAGTCCCACTTTTGCAGTTTCATAACAGACATCAATTAGCTGTAAGGAAACATGTTGTCCAAAGGCTTGCATGTTCTCAATAGAGGCAAGAAATCTGGAAGACTTCCTCTGGGAAGACAGAGATCATAGTCCTGACACTGAGACTACGATGTACAGACTCCCCTCTCTATACTCTGATTCAAGAAGGGCACCAGGAGGCCAAACTGGCCACTGCTGGAGACACAATACTGAGCTGGATGGACTTTACAGTCTGATTGAGTACAGTTACTCTTACTTGTGAACTGACAGCAATGCTCCCAGCACAAGCTGATGACAAAGCATTTCACTGGAATTTGTAAAGCACTGCCAGGTACCCATCTGTACTGTGTTCAGTTTATCTTGTGAAAATCAGGCCTAGGAAGTAATCAGACAAAAAAAAGACAGGGCATACTTGTAACAGTGAGATGCAGATGTTAGCCAGACAGTACCGTATTTCTCAAATCAGCTACAGTAATCCAGCCAAAACAACACTCCCTTGGAAAACTCATAGATCTACTTTCAGTGCTGTGCTGTTGACATCTCACAACAGAACAGACTACTTTCACGTAAGAGTCTGTGCTGACCAATTTGTTAGAAAAATGATTGCGTGCCCGTGCTTAATCAAAGCCCTTTCCAAGCTTAACATGCAGATCCAGCACTAATAATGTGCTGCTTTATTAAAGGACTTGCCCTAAGATCAGGCACCTAAATACAACAGCAAAGGTTAAAAGGGCTAGCAGTACAATAAATGAATCTCATATTCTACATACACACATGTGTAACATATGATATTTAGAATGTATATAAATAATTATTAAATATACATATAGCTCAATACATAATTTAAAATGCTAAATAAATGGTGCAAAACATCACCAAAAAAGTCAGGCCACTTATTAGGCATCCAAAAATGGGAAAAGATAATGTGTACATAATTACTAGTTGATTTGAAATCTGCACTACCAAGATCTGAAACTGTAACTTTTATTTCCATTAGATGTATTTAAAATATTACTTCAAAATAAACTTTGCACTTAGTATGTTTGGAATGCAAGAGAGGTTGCTTCCAAAATCTATACCGCTGAAAGAACATTCAAATACATTAAACACAAACATATTCAAATACATGAATTTGAAAATTCTAATAAAATACTACTGTTATCCACTAGCAAACAAACACTACCAAACAGGGACAAAGAACGTACTACTTCACTACATAGTTTGTGACCCTCCTTTTTCCTCCTCATCTCCCCCTCAAAACTCCAAGTGACTTTTAAGTTTGAGGTAACATGAGTAAATCTTTTCCAGAAATCTTTGGTTTTGAACTTCTCTACTGTAAATGCAAGCAAATCTGGGTAAAATGTAAAAACAACAGGTCTGGAAAGTTCAATAAAATGGGATGTTTACATAATTGTGTTTCAAAGTCACCTTAATATGGGCAAAATATACGGAGATCTGTGGAAAAATAGTATTACAAACAAATAATATTCTAAATGAACACAAGTCCTTACAGAAAAAATTCTTATTGTTTAAACAGTCCATTCAGTATGTCTAAAACTTTGAGTTCAACATAAGGTACCACAACATTACAGACTCACTCATATTTAGATGACTTCATCATAAATCTACAAGACACACTTGTTACAGGCCAGAGCATTAAATAGTAATCACATTATCTAGAACCAGTCCAAAAGTGCCAGAGTATTTTCTACTACAAAGCGTATTTTCGTCCGTAACAGCTTTTACCATTAGAAGGTACAAGAAAAATCTGTTACGCATTTTTCATATTACATCAAGAATCCAAGCTATGCCTGATCACTAACTCTGTTCTATATTTCTCAAAAGGTTCCTACAATTCTCTTCCTTTCATCAAGAAAAGTTCCTATAAAAATTATTTTTTACTGAGTCTCTAGGGCTTTCTGTCAACCATTCCTAGTTTTGAAAGGAACATTACATCTTTTATCCTTATCAAGCTACAATTTCAGAATTAGTTCCTTCTTTAGAGATGTTTTCTTCTCTTTTGACCTTTCAAGAATTCCAGACCTACTTCCACAATTTGAACATCACAAAGGGATTTTCAATTTTGTGGTTTTACCTGTGCTAAAATCCAATCAATTGATACGGCCTCCAGATGTCTTTTACTAGGTTACAGCTCTTTTACTAGTGATTTTCCTTTACAAATCAAGTGGAACATTCACTTCCAAATGCAAGTCCCTCATTTAAGCAACGTTTGCTAAAATACTGCAAAAATAAAAGTCTTAGAGACCTGGTTGTTTTGAAGTCTCTCAGAGCTGTGGAAATATATTCAGACAAATGCTTTTCCATAAGTGCTACTCTGATCCAGGCTCGACCCTGCAAGAAGAAATAGATACTAAATATTTAAGTATTACAGAGCAAAACAATTTTTCGTCTCGCAACAAATACAGTTGATTTACCTGAGTGAAATGAACTGGTTAACAAAATTATCACTAAACAGAAAATTTTGCTAAAATGTACTTATAGTAACAAGGAAAACAGAAAATACATTCTTACAAATAAACCTTATTGTGAATCAAAGTTCTCCAAAATTTGAAAGGAAAAAACCAAAACTTCATTCAAACAGTTCTATAAACAACAGCAATAGTTTCAAAAATAACTTTTAGGAATGTATGTTGCACTGTGTTTACAGGTCTAGTGCACAGGACTGTAATCTACAAGAAAGAGACATTTTAAATGGCTGCCATAGTTATGACTGTCAGTTTGAGAACACCAGGAACATTTCTTGTAACCCATATAAACTTACAATTAGTTATATAACTAGTAAGATGTTGTTTTGCTTAATATATTTGGTGCTTATTGACATCTAGCTGAATATCACTACAGACATTCTACCAAAACCACCTGTAGTATATTATAGTCCTACTTTTAATTTATATAGACCTAGATCAAACTAAATTTACAATAAGATAGGCAGATGGTAAATAACAAGAAAATTCACTTCATAAACACCAACCACATAGAAAATACTTTAACCAAGAGTGCACTAAAACTAAAAGGCTGGATAGATGCCTTTACATTGCAGTTATGATGCTGCTTAGCTAACGACTAAAGCCCATGCAGCTCCAGTGAAAGCAGGGCTAACTACCACTGGCAATCCCTTACTAAGAGCTTCAGGCTGAAGCAGACACCCTTTTGGGCCACCAGTAAAACTGATGCATACAGCTGGATAAACACACAGTGCAGTGGGTGAGCAACTGGCTGACGGGCCAGGTTCAAAGGGTTCTAGTAAAGGGGGCTATGTTGGGCTGGCGACCAGTCACTAGCGGGGTTCCGCAGGGATCCATCTTAGGGCCAGCACTCTTCAATGTCTTTATAAATGACTTAGACTCAGGACTTGAGGGAATACTTAGTAAGTTTGCTGATGCAGAAGTGGGGGGAGCTGTCAACACTCTCAAGGGGAGAGAGGCCCTGCAGAGGGATCTGGACAAATTGGAGAACTGGGCAATCACCAACCACATGAAGTTCAACAAGGAAAAGTGCCAGGTTTTGCACCTGTGACACAGCAACCCTGGCTGTACATACAGACTGGGGGACGAGATGCTGGAGAGCAGCTCCGCAGAGAAGGATCTGGGGGTTGTGGTTGACGGCAAGTTGAACATGAGCCAACAGTGCCCTGGCAGCCAAGAGGTGCAACCGTGTCCTGGGTGCATCAAGCACAGCATCGCCAGCCGGGCGAGGGAGGTGATTGTCCCACTCTGCTCTGCACTGGTGTGGCCTCACCTGGAGCACTGTGTGCAGTTCTGGGTGCCACAGGATAAAAAAGGTATTAAGCTACTAGAGAGTGTCCAGAAGAGGGCTACAAGGTTGGTAAAGGGTTTGAAGGGTTAGCCATATGAGGAGGGGCTAAGGTCACTGGGTTTGTTCAGCCTGGAGAAGAGGAGACTGAGGGGAGACCTCATTGTGGTCTTCAGCTTCCTCAGAAGGGGAGGAGGAAGGGCAGGTGCTGAACTCTTCTCTTTGGCGACCAACAGCAGAACCCAAGGGAATGGCAGGAAGATGGGCCAGGGGAGATTTAGGTTGGACATTAGGAAAAGGTTCTTCATCCAGAGGGTGGTGGAGCACTGGAACAGGCTCCCCAGGGAGGTGTCACAGCTCCAAGCCTGACAGTGTTCAAGAAGAGACTGGACAACCTCAGACACACGGTGTGAACTGTGGGGTTGCCATATGCAGGGACAGGAGTTAGACTCGATAATCTTTGTGGGTCCCTTCCAACTCAAGACATTCTATGATTTGATGATGCACACCAAAGGTATTTGTGTCGCCATGCCTCCAACCTTTTCAGATACGGACATCCAAAATATTCCCACATGCACTTTAAAAAATTCAATAGCGTTCTCCACACTTGCTGCATAAATTAGCTTTTTTGTGAAGAACTCCATGCGAAATAGTAAACAGAGTAAAAGAAAATTTTAACTTTTTTCTAAGAGTATTTCATAAAATAGCTTTGCATCTTATCAACAACTGAATTTAAATATTCATGTCTATTAAAATACTGGAATTCTGAAATACCTTTAAAATAAATCTTGAATAGAAGCACTACAACCATCAGATTCCAGAACATGAGTTTCTCCAGAAAGTATTTGGAAATACCAAATTATCTGAATGTCTAGATCTCAACATAAGCAAGAAGAAAAGC
Organism: Caloenas nicobarica; assembly: GCF_036013445.1. Lineage (NCBI taxonomy): Eukaryota > Metazoa > Chordata > Aves > Columbiformes > Columbidae > Caloenas > Caloenas nicobarica. The sequence continues at coordinate 23,505,917 of NC_088246.1, read as the reverse complement.
TGCATCACTTAAATTATCAGTCTACTACTCCAGTACATTGAGTGCTAGGAAGCGCATGTGATATTCTGGATAGGAAAACCAATCAATAGCTGTTTGTCATAGAATTTCAAGTGTTTCAAAGCTTTCAAGCAAATTACAGATATGTTTACTATGAAAAATTTAAAACTGAGTCTGTACACATGAGGAAAGGAACAACAGTGGCTGTTCTGCAATACTATGCAATACCATGGATCATCTGAAAGGCTGCTCAAAGATCTACTGCTGCTTGATCTAAGCATCATCCTTTGTTGAAGAAAACTGGTTCTGTAAATACCTGTCATTTAAATTGTACTAACCACATCATGCCCGTGAAAAATAAAGCTCTGAAGTTTTTGTATATTACAAACTAAATATTTCCACCTCACCAAAGATACCAACTGTGAATAATCTTGAGTATAATAAAAAACTGGGACTACAAGATGTTTAAAATAGCCATAGAACACAGTTTGGATACTTGTTCAAACAACTGCACATTAATTTGTGCATCTTTTTATACTACTTATACTTTCAAGTCAGAAGGTTCTTAGTCATCAATCATGGCTGCTTTATACAGAAATGTAAGCTATTGAAAAACACTCCAATCTGGTAAAAAGAACTCATAATCTCTGTCCAACACTTGGGGTTTTTTGTTTGTTTTTTTCTTTTTTTAAAAGATGTTGATCTACACTATCTCACACTATTGAGATTTAATGACAGGTCAGTTTAAAGCTTATTCAGTTGATATGCATATAAACACAGTAAATTGTCACTTCCTTAATATTTCTATTGTACCTACAATCAGAAATTGTGATGTCATTTCTATATTGATCCTTTTAAATTATGCATGTTTATTAGCAAATAAATCTTTTAAAGGCTTCTTGTGCAATCACACCAAACTCAAGAGTCGATCACACTTTTTATATTACTGCATAAATTATTTGCAAAATAAAATGATACTTAGGAAAAAACCTCACACTATTACAATTTTAGAATAATATTTGTTAGGCATGCCCTCATGAACTTAATTTCCCTCGACATACTGCATTTTCAAAAAATTATGCAAGTTTGAAAATGTGAAGGCAATCACTTCATTATATTAATAAAACATACTCACTGAACAGAGAATTAGAGATTTATTCTACCGAATGAACATAAACTTAAAAGGAAACACACTCAGATTTAACAGTGGGATTTATAAAAGTAAATATTTACTAGGTACATATAAAAATAATTATTTCAAACAATGAAACATTTTACAGGGCAAGCTTAGTAATATGTTTTTCTTCTAGATACAGAAATGTCAGCTATATTTTACACAGAATAATGTAATTTAAAAAAAAAAGTAAATTTGACCTTTCTCTTCCCTACCTTAGCTCTAGAAGAACCGACATTCTCCATGTTCTCAATACTGCAGATGCAATTGTGAGATACTTTTCGACAAGCTACTCGAATGTAGTCCCAGAAACTACGAGGACTTTCATAGCCGAACCAGGTGATCTGACCTTAAATCAAAATACAAGATATGTAAAGATTTATGAACCTCCCTCTCTGCTTATTTGGGATAAACATAAACACATTGCCTATAGGTTGCTTGCACTGGCAAGATTTTTTACTACCAAGTCCATAAAAATCCTTCTGAAAACTGGCTTACAGGTGTAGAAAAACTGGCATTATCCAGGTCACTCTGATTTGAAACTGATGCACAAAGAGAAGTTTGGGGCTTTTGTGTACATTTGTGTATTTTGTTGTTGTTGGGTTTTTTTCCCTTGTTAGTATTCTATATACTCAAGAGTTCTTCACAGGACTCTTAAATCATAATAGAGCATACACTGTTGTGACATAAAATACGATCCAAGAAATATTTCTGTTATTTATTTTTAGGTAGTACTGCATGTTTCACTAATACAGTCAAGTAAAGAGAGTTTTGTTCTTTAAAAAAAAAATTGTTATATATATAAAGACCACTGTTTGTTGTGGTAGTGTTATCTTTATTTTAGGAGCAGATTGGAATTCTTCAAAATGTGCTTTAAGTGAAGGAGAAATTGATGCATGATAAAGTTTTGCAGTCACAATTTATTTTCAGCACACCCAGAACACGCCTGTGGGAGCTGACCAAATGAATTGAGCAAATCAATATCTCTTCTGGAGCTTTAACCAAAATCCTTCATATTTTTCCCCCCACTTGCAATGTATCACAGTTAGAAAATGAAAGGCAGAATTGCACACTACTTGCAACCACTTCACACAAAGTAAATTTCATCACAGATGCAACAGTTCAGACGGAATAGCATACAACTGCGAAAAGGTATGCAAAAAGTAAGATGAACATTGCCCTCTGGAGACCACCATTATTACGTACCTGCAAACCCTTTTCTCCGTATAAGATGAGATCTTATTTTTAAGCTAACTTTATCTTATTTCAAGCCTTGAGTTGTACTTCTGAAGCTTTACTAATTTATCAGAAAGACTTCTAAGTCTTTTGCTGTTAGAAAGCTCAGATTTCAAGGAAGAATATATTAGACTTATACTGCAAATAATACATACTGAAAACAAAAACGCCAGAATAGGATGACAAGGATATTTTTATCTAACATGACTTACCTTAGCTCCAAGCATAGCCAGAGCAGTGTCAAAGATCTGTCCCCCTATGATCTTAAGAAATTCAAATGGTGGTTGTTTTTTTTCCCCTAGAGGGTGCATGTAACTTGACTTTATGGTACGTCTGCTTACTTTGCCACATGGGTTTATTTATTAAATTCAAAGCTTGATAAGACTTATTAAAAAAAAAAAGAAAAAAGAAAAAAAAGGAAGAATTAATATATACCACTCAATATGCCAAAGGAAAAACAAAATCCCAAGGTGCTTCAGTTACTGTAGATTGAGGTCTTTTCAGCTCTACGACTAAAAGAAAAGAATTTCCACGAGGTAAGCACTCTTACAAACTGTTTTTGTTGAAATGTCAAGCGTAGCAGACAGCAACAAAAATTCAATGGCACTTAACAACATGAAAAACTACAGATGTTTTTTATATTCTTTACCATATCAGAAATATTTCTGCCCTGGGGATTTTGCTTGCAAAACTGAGTACAACTTAAGTGTGAAGATGACTTTGTGTCAGCAATGCCAGTGACAACTAACAAAGGCAAGCATATCATACAATAACTTTTGTGGCTTTTTCAAACTGTCTTAAGGACAGAATATATCCTGCAAAAAAATGGACAGTTTCCTTACAAAGCAAGCTGGCCGTAATGACAATATACTCTGACATAACAGTGGGCTCTCATCTCGCAGTCAGCTCTGTGAGAGGGTATGATGGGTTTCAGACTTTAGTAGGAATTGGCCTTCACTTGAAACTCACAGCTGGGTCAGGACCTTTTGTGAACCAAGGACTTCTAGATATCATTATTCTCTCCCTACAACTTTAAACCTTGCCCACATTCTATAATATAATGGCATTTGAAGAAAAACTTCTTTAATCATTCTATTGACAGAAAAATATTGGAAAAGACTGTCTAAGAATAGTGAGAATGTATTTTAAGAACTAGTAAATGAGATATTAAGCTGTATAATCTCTAAAATTTTAAAAGCTTTCAGCATATGAAAGTCTATTTGGCCCCTCAATGCATTCAATGTACACAGCCATGAGAAGACTCAAGAATGAGGAATGAAATAGCTCCCACTACTCAGCGCTCATCAGACTGCGCCTGGAGTACTGTGTCCAGTTCTGGTCCTCACAATTCAAGAAGAACACTGACAGATTGGAGAGGGTCCAAAGGAAGGCCACAAAGATGTTCAAAGGGCTGAAGAACCTGTCCCACAAGGAAAGACTGAAGGTGTTAGATCTCTTCTCCCTATGGGAGAAAAAGCTCAGAGGGGAACTCATCACAGTATTCCAGTACTTAAAGGGTGGCTACAACTCTTCACAAGAAGCCATATGGAGAAGACAATGGGCAACAGGTACGAGATGCACTGGGAGGGGTTTCATTTGAACATAAGAAATAATTTTTTTTACAGTAAGAACAATAATTCACTGGAACAATCTCCCCAGCGATATGGTAGAGTCCCCATCGCTGGAGGTTTTCAAGATGTGATTGGACAGTGTGCTGGATAATCTCATCTAGGCTCCCTTTCCCACAAATGGTTGAACCAGATGATCTTTTGAGGTTCCTTCCAACCTGGGCTGTTCTATGATTCTAAAATCATATCTAAATGTTAAAGGGTCCTAATAAGCTTGGAAGCTAATTTTAGTATACAACTTATATTCTGTCAAAGTACTTCTTATGGAAAGAGTAAGTTTCCTGAGAGGTCCAAAGGACAAAGAGTATGTGGTCCTTGCCATGAAGTTTATTTGTCATCAGAAGACACAGAAGCTGACAGCTATACTGCTTTTGTCAGCCAAACAAAATTGTTAGCTAAGCATGGAAGCTGCATGTTTAATATTAAACATTGTTCAAGTTATTTAATTCCTCTTGACAGAACTGCAAAGCAAATAGCAGAGCAATATTGTGAATTTTTTTTATTTCATCACATTTTTGAATACTGCTACAAATCTATTTGTATCAACCCATTTCTGCTCCAGTCTGACAACTACATACAAAGATTCGCAACACTAACTGTTGCAGATCTTTTTTCATGCCTAAGGAATTTGTCACAAATAAGACATTAAACAGTTTGATTCTTACTCACAGTCCAATTTCATATCTACAAAGTTCCATAGTTGCAAAGTAGTATTAACAAAGATGCTCTAAGGTACAAGGAGGTTTTCACCAGACTTCCCTGTATTATGTAGTTTTCAGCAAATTTCTCTATCCTGCAAAAAAAAAAGTTTTAATACAACTTGTTGGTAATAAACTGGCATGCTAGTCCTTTAAGGAATTTCTGTGATACCTACACTTTTATTTTGGACCTACAGAATATATCATTAAAAATTAAAAATTTATAGTAGTTCATAAATCCAGTCCTTCAAGATAATTATAAATTCATTTAATATTTTTCTCCATACAGGAGAAAGGAGAATGAGCTAAACCATGAATTACGCAAGAGCCCTACTATTTCTCTTTAGCCAAAACCAGTAACAGGGTCACTATGTGTGTATAAATATTAAATCTAGTAATAAAAGCTGTTCTGCTAATAGCATTATTGTACTAAGCTATATGCTTAGACTTTTTCATGGCAGCAGTGCCTTCAGCTCTTATTTCCTTAACCTACCTTTTCCACCCCCATTTTATCTCCATTACCTTGACTATTTTATCCAGCAGCCTTGTTTCTCTCAAGAAGAGTCGCATTACAAGCTGCATCTTACTCACCCAAAGAACCCTGGCTCCTCAACTGTGACTTAGACCTACAAGCGCAAATTGTCTTCTGCAGACATAATTCATACCCTTTCCTTTTGTAACCACTGTTTATGCCTGACTAATTAGAATTCAGGGGATTTTGATTAATAAAAATTATATTAATATTCATTGCTTAAAAAGAGACTCCAATGAAATAGCAGGTAGTAGTAATTGCTTTTTTCCCTCCTAAAAAGAAATAAAATAAAAAACATATGGGAAAGGATAAAGAGTACACTGCAGATGTAAGAAAAGTCTTTCACTGCTTCAGAAATGAATTATTTAATATTTCACATTACTATGAAGAAATGCAAAAACTGAATGTTTACCAGTGACATCACTAGTACAGCCATTTACCATTACTACCACCAGACTATTGATGATGCATGAAACTAGAACATTTCATAGAATGAGAAAAAGAAGGTAATTATTATATTTATCTTTCCACTCAAGCAGCACTGATCGCCCTATAAGCTTACTACTCAATAGTAAGCTTACCAAACGAAAAAAAGCAAGCAAACTAACTCCAGTCACTAAAAATTAGGAATAACAGATCCAATAGAGACAAGCAGCTTCCATGTACAAGAAAAAATGCACACAGTTGTGAAAGTGTCAGAATAGCATAGCATGCAGCATACTATATTGTGTCATTATGATGGTAAATGTAAATAAGCATATACATGATCTGAATGAGGTGATCGAGTGTGCCCTCAGTAAGTTTGCAGACAACACCAAATTGGATGGGAGTGTTGATCTGCTGGAGGGTAGGACGGCCATACAGAGGGATCTGGACCGGCTGGATCGATGGGCTGAGGCCAATTATATGAGGTTTAACAAGGCCAAGTGCCGGGTCCTGCACTTGGGTCACAACAACCTCAGGCAGCGCTACAGGCTCGGAGAAGAGTGGCTGGAAAGCTGCCTGGCAGAGAGGGATCTGGGGGTGTTGATTGACAGCCGTCTGAATATGAGCCAGCAGTGTGCCCAGGTGGCCAAAAAGGCCAACAGCTTCCTGGCTTGTACCAGGAAGAGTATGGCCAGCAGGACTAGAGAAGTGATTGTCCCCCTGTAGTTGGCACTGGTGAGGCCCCAACTTGAACCCTGTGTTCAGTTTTGGGCCCCTCACTTCAAGACAGACATTGAGGTGCTGGAGAGAGTGCAGAGAAGGGTGATGAAGCTGGTGAGGGGTCTGGAGCACAAGTCTGATGAGAAGTGGTTGACAGAACTGGGGCTGTTTATCCCAAAGAAAAGGAGGCTGAGGGGAGACCTTATCGCTGTCTACAACTACGTGAAAGGAGGTTGTAGCATGGAGGGTGTTGGTCTCTTCTCCCAAGTAGGAAGTGATAGGACAAGAGGAAATGGCCTCAAGTTGCACCAGGGGAGGTTTAGATTGGATATTAGGAAAAAATTCTATGAAGAAAGAGTTGTAAAGCAGTGGAACAGGCTGCCCAGAGAAGTGGTGGAGTCACCATCCCTGGAGGTATTTAAAAGACACATAGATGAGGTTCCTAGGGACATGGTTTACTGCTAGAGTTAGGTTATGGTTGGACTCAATGACTTTAAGGATCTCTTCCAACCAAAATGATTCTATGACAAGTACATTCACAATAAACCATGACACGCAAAAATTACAGAAGTCATTGCTGTACGTGTAACTGTAAAGTAGCACAGATGTGGCCTTTTGGCCATGGCATATTATGTTGCCTTTTTTGGAACCATTTTGGTGCCATATGTGGTAAGTCTTCTGCAGCACATGAACAGGTACCTGCATTCAAGCAGCATTCACAGCTCTCTGCTCTATGAGCTGATATGTTTATGCTGACCTCATTTTATCACTAAACAAACACCCACATCTAAACCACTCTTAAGAAAATGAGCAGCTGGGTTAAAAGAAGCGCATTCACAGGGAAAGTCATTAGTTTTCTGCCTGTCTGATTTCCTGGTATGGCTCACCACAGCATCCAGTGAGAACCATGGCCAATTATCAGGGAAAGGCAAGCAAAGCAGGAGGACGGGAGGGTGGGGGAGTGTATGGAAATAAACTTCTGTTGCAAATGGCACTGAATTTAAGAAATGTCATGGGAGTTTTCAGTGCCTAACAGGAAAATGTTGTGAGCCACCTGAGACAGATGCTTTCCAAAATAATTCTTCAATAATTCTGAAAAGAAAAAGCAAACAAACAAAACCACTCAAACCACTATGAATGTTGTTTCATGACCCTCTTGCTATTCAGAGCTGGCAACATCCGATCAGTCACCTATCAAAAATCAGTTTAAAAATGGTGCTCATATTGCTATAATTGGCATTTTTAGCAGAATAGCCAGGAGGATGAGGACTGGAGAACTATTATTCCAGAATACTTAATTGCAATGTTTTCAGGAAAAGCATAGAATTCTAATCCCTGCAGTAGAACATCTTTTCCCCTTAAAATGGCTATCCTTCCTCCCATTTTGTTTTGTCTGGATCCTATCCGAACATGAAACCAATAAATAGCAACAGTCACTATATTCCACCAAGACTATGCTTTGCTCCTTAAAAGTATGTTATACTTAGTGTCAGAAAAGACAGTTGCCAGTAAAAGTATTCTAATGAAAGTAAACTTAGTCCTTTACAATTAAAATTAAACACTTTTAATTTTTTTTCCTTCCTCACCCAGTACTTCTGAAGGAAGTTAAAGATTAAGAATTGTTATTTGCCATAGCCTTAAGAAAGTAAAGGTCTATATACTCAAACTCTCAAATCTGGAACATCTGTTTAACTACACTGCCATGGGGTTACCCTGACAACTTTAATGCAATGAAGCCATTTATCTTAACAGAGACAAACAGATCATGTATGTTCTGCCTGCTTTAAAATGTTTTACACAACCCACTGCAATCACCAGTCTGCTTTTAGTGTGCTCCTACTGACAGGAAGCATGCATTCAGAATATATTAATCATTTCCATCAACAAAATGCAATTTCTTTCAAGCCTTGTGTTGTATAATATATACCCTCTTGAAATTTGAATTATAATGGCACACTTCTTATCTCGATTTCCCTTTCAAGTTTTTAAAGAATAAAACAATTAATCGCAGTCACCTAGCTTATCAAAATATTCTCCATTTGCAATACAATGCACAAGTTGCTGCCTTTTTTTGTATTTTCACTTAACTCTGCAAAATTAGAAAATCATAATGGTAATTACAAGGGGAAGACTGAAACAACAATTCACCTTTTTTATTTTCTCTATCTCTTATTTGAAATATTTTTTCTACTTGCAAATTCCATTTGCCTGTAACCCATATGCCAACCTGTCAAGGCTTCTTCTCTGTACTGCCTGTCCTGAATAGTAGACTGAAGTAAAAGAACATTGGGAAAAAAAAATAATAATATTCATAATGATTTTTGCTTAAACATCAGTGAAGCTGGGGGAGAAGTAGAAAACAGGGCAATTTCCCTGCAGTGCCAAGTTGCTAAGTACCCGTAATCATTCCAATATTCTTTATCACAATGTGACAAACACTATGTTCCTACCCCATTGTGTGATTTTTTTTTCCTTCTCTGACAGAATGACAGCAGGTAGTAATTGTGCTACTGAAATGTCATCCTACACACAATATTGTTCACAAAGCTTAGTTATGAATACTAAAAAGTAAAAGTATGAAAAGGAGTAGATTGTCATATTACACATCTATATTTAGATGATTATGATGTTCTTCATAATCCTAAAATAATTTCAGAAACTGTACACAGAACTGAGAAATGAGAAGAAGCTTCCAAAGTCTTTTTCTAGTGACTGTTACTGTTAAGGCATGTTCTGTTCTTTTAGCAAAGCAGCTTCCTCTAGAACAATCAGAAATCACAAACAGACATTTTCTTGAATTAGAACATTTGACTCTGATACAAGAGGAAGATACACAACTGACTTTTCTCAAAAGCAATGTAATCCAGATCCACTGCATTCCAGTAGCAAAAATGAGCTTCACTGGGGGAGAAACAGGACAGGAATTAAAGCATCTAAACACAGTGTCTGGAAAAGAAGGCAACGAAAGCAGGGAAGGGAGAAAGAAAAGGGAGCAGCACCACAGATAATGCTTTCTATAGCTTCTGTTAAAGCAGAAAATGCTACAATTGTCTTTCAGACTCAGACTCTTAGGACACAGCCTTATCATAAAGCAGAAAAGCAGACAGAGCTCAGCACCATGGCAACATCCACTTGCTTAATTATCAGCCAAGAAGGCTTCCAACAAGAACATTGGAAACGTGTTTCACAAAAACCCTTTCCTTCACTTTTCCATAGTAATGCAAAAAATCGGGAAGGCAACAGTGAAGGGACAGACACATGAGGAAAGCCAACACTTTCATTCAGCATCGAGGAGTATCTACATATGTACGCTGGTTTCATTTAAACAAATTCTCACAGAAAAACATCACCGGTAAGGAAGTTAATTAACGTACCTTTCAGTCGATGACTTAGAATCTGTTCCAGAATGGCTGCAAAATTATTGAATTCAGGGGAAGTATCATCTATAGTCTCAAAACATGAACGGTCAATCAGAGTCTTGACTGAAAACCTAGAGCAAAAGTACAGGACAGTCATAAATTATATGGACAGCTATTGGTCCTCTCTAGCAGGACAGTAGTTTGTATAAACCAAAAGAGTTAAGAATCAGAAAACCACCTTGATGATTTCAAGTTCAGTCAGAGCAACACAAACACATACCACATCAAGAAATAGCCTGGAATTACAATCATCATTGTTGCTCTTACACATAAAGCCTTAAAACAAAAAGAAAACAAAAATCCCCACACTTTCTATGCAGAAGTGAGCTAATTATTTTATAATTATTTTCATCTTCTCTAAACTATTCTAATAAAGCTGTAGAAAAACAAGCACTCAAAAGCATCCCACATCAATTTCTCTTTGTAAACCTAAAGGTCATGATTTTTGCTTGATATTTCATCAATGCTCCTTTTATTCTCAAAATCCATGCCCAAGAATCAGAAGCATAAACTTTATCCTATTACAAGAACACTGTAATTTCATCCTAATGCAAGAATAATCCATACATATTATAAAACAATGAATGTTATGCACTGTGAACCTCGTGCATTAATTTGGACAGGCTGATTTCCCTGCGAATAGCAATAATCCCTATTCAGCACCATATTACTTCATTATTAGGCTAGAAAATCTATCAATTTAAATGATCTAACATTTGAAACTGGAAAGGCAGAATTATGCCACTGTAAAAAGCGGACAAGATGTAACTAGTCAATTAGCCAGTTAGCTGTGTTTAGTTATGCCTGCACTGACACAATTTCATTCTTACTCAGAAGATACTTTAGACCTCAAGAAACAAGAGAAAAATAGATTTTTCTCTTGCCTGTGCCATTTTAATCATAATCCATTCTTCTTTTCCTTTTTGTTCTTTGTTCTTCAGTTTTCAGTCTCAAGGCAAGTTTCATATGTCCACAACATTGAAAGAAACATTTATTTTTAGGCTTTTTTTTTTTCCCCCCAAATCCTTATTTGTATTAATGGAGCCATACTAGAGCCTGAGGCAATAGTTTTCACAACATCCAAACTTCAACAGTACCAGCTTAGGAAGTTCTTGCTCTGTCTGCTCATCCCAGACCTCACAAATGAGCACTCTGCTCCCTCAGTGGGCTCACTATGAACTGGATCTAGATTTTCAGCATTTGAGAGGAGGGGTGAAGTGACTTTTTAATATGAATACATTTTTAATAAATACGCTTCACAGCATCTCAACACAAACAGCTCTACAGCACAGCTGCAGAAGCAGCATACTATATAGGCATGGGCAGGGTGAGACGACTCAAACCAGCAGTACTATTTTCAAATGCTCTGCACTGTAAAAGTAATTTAACTACATCCTTACAGGAGTCAGTAAACACAGCCTCCTGATACTCATTTACTAAATGGAACTAACTATGCTCAAACTGAACTGAAATATATGTATTTTAAGAGTTTCAACTCAATTATGTTATACTAAGTAAACTTCTGAATAAAGACTTTCCATCCTACTTTTCCTGCAGGCTTCTATTGTGTTTTTGGCAGGACAGGAATTAGGAGTGAGAAGGGTGGGGGAGGAAGCTGCTTCTGCAGTGCCAAGTTATGACTCAGTTTTGAACTCCTCCACATTTTTAACCAATTTTGAGTGAGAGACATGCATGCCCACCAGTCAATTCCTACCTAGTCAGTATGATTGCTATTGACTAATGGCAGTAATGATTGTTCCCTCAAACATATACCAGAGCTGTGAAATTATCTATTAAAAAAAATTCTTAATTTTGAAAAACAAATGCATATAGCAGTGCCATGACTAAGTCAGTATTAACTGTAACAAGAAGACTCCTCCCACATGGTGCAGGTCTGAAAAAGAGAAGGTGCAGCATATCATGGGTACAGAGACAAGAGAGACAGTGAGTTAGGCAGTGTAATGTACTGGACTATATATAGGAATATAATCTTAAAACTCAGAGACACAATTGTGACAGGATCATCCATAAACTGCAAAACAAAGCAGAGTATAATATGTAGCTATGCCTACTTTTCCTCTATTCAGTGTCCTACTTCAAAGTTCACTGGTTAACATCGTATGGGATACTTATTCAGAAATAGAGATATATTCAAGAAAAAAAAACACTTAAGAGCAATTCACATACACTTCTAAAAATCACAGATAAGTTGGTTTTGAGGGTTTTTTTGTTGTTTTTGTTTGGTTGGGTTTTTTTATTTTAAAGCATTCTGCAATTCAATTGAAGAAAAAATATCTGTTTTTTAAGGAGAAAACAATTTAAAAATCCTTAAGGTCTAACAGCTCATCATCATTAATGGTGATCTTTTTAAGTACTCATATTACTGCCACCCTACTCTCCATAGAAATATTAATTTCCCTCTCTCTAGACTGTCACCAAAAACCTAAACAACCTTCATAGCTATGTCAAATTTAAAAGCTATTTAAAAGCCATGGCTTTTAGGAGAATTGACAGGGAGTGTAGGTACACTTTATTTCCACCAAAAACATAACAGTTCTACCAGGCAAAATTTGACCAGAACTTTTTTTTTTTTTGAAAGTTAAAAAAATTCTTAGGCAAATACTTCTGTGTTGATTTTTTTCTTTCTTTTTTTCCTCCAGTACTACAGAGAGGCAAACATATCTCTAAATGTAACTTAGAAGTCACAAACACATTTTGCATGTTAGATATTCACACTTCACCATGCTTACTGCACAGATTGGAAAAGGGATTTAAGGTATGTAGAAGTGATGCCTTTGAAAAAAGTTACAGTGTAAGCAAGCATTGAGTAAGCAAAATGTTGTTTCCAGTGTACAGCCCCCCAGAAAAGAAAGCCCATGTTCTTGTGCAGATATATGGAACCACTTGGGGACTGAAAGTCAGAAAGAAAAGGTTAAGTCTAAAGTACACAAGAGTTATGAAGAAAAAGTGTCCAGGTGGGTAGAGTTAAAGCAGCTTTCTTGTTTCCATTTGTTGTTCCCAACTTCATCTCTCCACTGGGCTGCTATGGCAGCACTGCACTCCAGAGCCGCAGTCCAGCTACGCATCTGAGGTTAACAGAGAAATTGTAACAAAAGGCCATGAGAAAAGAGTGGCTTCAAAACAAACTTAAAATTTTCCAAGATGAGCTTTTTGGTGGACTATAGAAGCAGAGGAGTAATGTAGTTCCAATACCTTTTGCTTCAAGACTCTTAAAAAACCAGAAAACAAAAACAAAACAAAGCCAAAACAACACCACCACCACCAAACCAACCAAACAAAAAAACCCAAACAAAAACAAAAAAACCCCAATACAGTCTTTTATCCAATCATTTCCCATTGTGTCACTGCAACAATAGGGCTGGCTTTCTCTGTGTGTGTGTGTGTGTGTGTGTGTGTGTGTGTCTCTCTCTCACTTTTTTTTGTTTGGTTTTGGTTGGTTTTCTTCATACAGTAACTGTCATTGCAGAGATTCCAATATTAGTGTTTCTAAACAACCCTTCTGAACTCTGATGTTTTCAGACTCTGACATATTCTTCTCTGTCATGAATCTAGTCTTGCTTGAGCCAAGAAAAGATGTAGAAACAGTAGCATTCTCCAGCCTTAAAAAGACTTTCTGAATTATGTAAGAAAGAAATATTCTGTAATAAGAAAGATTCATAGCAATCTTTTGAAGTACGTCCTTCTACTATTTTGCAAGATGCACAAGAAGGTCTCCAAAACTTCTTGAATAACTCCACACCAAAGCCAAACCTTTTGTGAATATACCTCAGGTCTACAGGCTTATTTCCAAAATGGCAACAAGTCTCTAATCAAGTAGTAAATAAGCAGAAAATTTGACTGCTATGGGAATGTCACTTTTCATTATCAGATTCTCCTTCTCTCAGATTTCAAATGAATGGAAGGATTCTGTCAAATTTATTTAGCTTGCAATTTGGGAAATGTCATTAAAATGCCATTTTAAAGAATGTAGTCTATTAATATAGAACAATCCCCAAGATTATAAACCAATATCCCTTATGCTAGAGAACACAGCTTGGGCACAAAACCAGACACTTCAGCTAAGGGTCAATGTTATTGCAAAAGCTCTGATACATTTCCTGACAGTTGTTTAATTTTGTGTAAACATTCTGTATTTAAGCTATGACTCTCACTTCCAAGGCCTGTCTCTAGTTTTTTTGGTGGTTCTGTATCTTTGGTCTGTGAATCTTAGGAAAGACTAGATTAAAACAAGGTGAACAACCTAGAACAACCTCAATATCCCAGCACCACTTGTTGGAAAATGGAAGACATCAGGCTTTAGGGGAAAAAGGTGGGGAGAGAGACAGAGCTTAGAACACATATTACTTATTCAAGCAAAAAAAAAAAATCCTAAAAATTATTGCAATTTAAATCACAGCTGTGCAGTTAGACAAACATAACCATGTATTTTCACATACAATTGGTTTATGAAACTTTAGTAACTATGTTACTTCCCATGGCTACAGTGCCACTCAACATTTTACTGGAAACAAACTGCTCCTTCCAAAGCTGTAAACAGAAAAAACTATCCGCATCTGCATAAGGAGTTGGATATCATCACTGTAAGAAAAGACTAAAAACCCAAACCCTAGTTTGACTATTAAGTAAAAATCTTCTAAATTGAAGGTTTGACAAAAATAGTTCATTAAATTATCAGAGACTGTTAACAGATAGTAATTCAGAAGAATATCTTCCTTGTGATCTCCCACCTTCACTGGGTAGCAAGCCATATCATCCACATTTAATCAAATGAATTTATTTGAGCTAATTTTACCAGAAATATTTTGCATTCTTTTAAGATTTTGATTGGAAAGGACTAGTATCTTACTAGTTTTGATACTAATTTGGCTATTCCAAACAAATAACACTTGACAGTAATTGAAAATGCAGAATAACTACTGTAAAGCACAGAAATATTTTAAACATTTACACTGGCAGTAGAATGAAAATATAAATAAATATTTGCACATTATAATAACGCAAATCCTTTCTCTTCATCATCCTTTCCAAATTTTAAGATGCACTCACAAACTAGGAACTTTAGGTTTTGTGCAGATACAGTAAAATCAAATTGTTCTACTCAAAATAATTAAAATACGCCCACTTCATGTAGTTTCTGCAGTAGCTCTTTGTTTCATATGTATTTGATTGACTTCTCTGAAATTTCTAAGCATGTTTTAATATGTTACAACATCACTTCAACTGCAGGACAAGGACATGAAATAAACAAAACAAAAAAGAAAACATACCAGCACAGAATACAGAAGAGTTCCTCTCAAATGTGGAGACAGAAAAAAATAGCAAGCTCTATAGAATACAGGATACTCTTTTAACAAGAACTGTTTATGTCCTGCACAATTATGCCATTAATTGATAAAACTGGTGTTTTCCCAAGCCTGCAGACTGGCAATATTTGTATCCATAACAACAGTGAAACTGAAAACTTCTGCTTCTTCTATTTGATTTGCTTCAGCAAGTTTGATGAAAACCTTTTTCAATGTTATGGTTGCGCATCTTTTTCACAGGTTAAGAGCGGAAGTAAGCATAAAAGCCTGGGAAAAGACAGAATAGTATCCCTGCTGCTCTGAAACCCAGACACTAGGACTTGAAGGAATATTGAGGCAAATTCCTTTCAGTAGGCAGATGATACAGTTACACTTTGTAGAACACATTAACAACGTACAATAAAAGCAAAGGAAGAATATGGGGTCCTAAACTGTTTTTAAAAATACTGCTGCAGTATTAAATAGTGAGGGTACAAAATTATCTAATAGTTGTCCTGGTAGATTATTAAACTTTGTGAGAATTAAAATGACATAACTTACATGAATCTGTTGAAGACCTTCTCTAGATAATATTCAAATTAGTTTGCTAACTTAAAAATTGAGCAACTGAAAGAACCAAACTAACGGAGTCATTGCTGCCAGCATGTTCACGTATTTAAAAGTTTGCCATGATGTAATGGGTCAGTACTGCACACTTGGAAATGCTGCATGAATTCAACAACGACAGCAGTGGAACCGCTTACACAGAAAGCCACAGGAAGTAGTATTAAGCTTATACAGGCTCAGCAGTAAGATACTAAAAAAAAAAAAATTGTATACACTGGATGTAGCCTATACTGCGGATCTCCTGATCTAGATTTTGGAGATAAAAATATCCCCGGAACGCAGCCTCCTCGGGGCTGCTCTTGCGGCACCAGCGCGTTAGCAAGAGCACACGGGTAGCGATTCCACAGCAGCCTGGAAGAACAGTCTCCGCTTTCGTTTCACATCCAGTATATATTAAGTCTAAATTTTAGAAGCGGCCATACCGCTTCAATTTAAGAGAAATCGACGCTACACCCTTCTGTTTGTATATATGATGAAAACCTCAGTTCAATATTGCAGAGAGTTTAGGCTGCCCTGCCCGGCTCCGGCACACGCCTTGCGCCCGGGAGCACAATCAAGGGGCCGAAAACAAACCTCTCCCCTCTCAAAAACACCACTCAGGTTGTGCCCCTGCCCCTCGGCCCCCGGACGAACACCCCTGGGGAAAACGCTGCCGAAGAAGCTGAGTCAGGACGGAGGACGCTGCCCGCTCCCGCCACTCCGTGTCCCCGGGGCCGGCACCGCCGGCCCCCACCCCCGGCAGGGCGACCCCCGGCAGGGCGACCCCCGGCCTCGGCGGGGATGCCGCCCGCGCTCCCGCCCCCGAGCGGCCGCCGCGAGTCACCTGCGCGGGGCGGGGTTGGCGGCGCGGTCGGTCCCCTCGGGCAGGGCTGCCCGCGGCCGGAGCGGCGGGAGAGCGAGAGGCACGGTCCCCTCGGGCAGGGCAGGGCCCGGGGGCTCACCTGCAGACCGTGATCAAGTTCCGCCTTTCCACCGCGGCGTTGCGAGAGGGGACGCTCTTCCTGCGGGCGGAGACGTTGAGCCCCCCTAAGCCGAGGGACGCCATCTCCGCTGGGCGCAGGTGGAGCCGCCGGGGCCGGCGCGGAGCCTTTGTTCCCGGCCTCCCAGGCTCGAGGATGCTGCGCCCGCCGCCGCACGCGAAGGAGGAGGCCCCCGTGCCCTCCCCGCTCCTCCTCCCGCCGCCCGGCCCGCGCGGGAGGAGCGCCCCGAGGCGGGCGGCAGGTCGGGCGAGGAAGCGCCGAGATCCCCGCGGCGGGGGCGGCTCGGCCCCCCCGCGCTGGTACCGGCAGCCGGGCAGCCACAGCGCCGCGGAATCAGCGCCGCAGAGCGCCGGCGCCGCCAGCCAATCAGCGCGCGGGAGGGGCGCGGCGCCGGCGCCGCCAAGGGCCGGCGCTTCAGAGGCACGCGCGCAGCTAACGGTAAGCGGCCGCGAGACGGGCGGGGCGCCGGTACCTCAGGCAGCGGGACGGGGGCGTCGCGCCCTTCCCGCCTGGGGAGCGCTCCACTAGGTGCGGAGGAGGGCAGGGCGTTTGCTGGACGTTTTCTGCGCTCTCCTTTTTGCCAAGTGCTCCGTTCTCCTTATTCGCCCTCGTGTCCTATCAGTTAGTACGTGTTTGTGCGGTTCAGGACCCTCGAGCAAGTCGTGTAACTCAAAGCATCTGTGAAATTGTGGGCTTCTTTTGGTACCGGTTCTCTCTCTTAGCAGTTGCCGTCTAGGATGTGACCTCGCTGTAGGCTGCTGCGGTGGTGCTAGGCTTAGAGTTAAAGCTGCTCTGAAGCATTAGGCGCAGCTTTACAGCATATGTAAGGTTTAGAGGTCATAGTTGTGGGAACAGGCGGATGAAATCTCTGCAACCAAAGTACGGTCGTCTGTCCTTGCGCTAAAAAAAGGCCTGATTTTTGAGCATGCTTAGAAGAGCTCGGGGTGAAGGGCTTTGCCTTGGTGTGAAGCTGTACAAGAGGCACAGGATGAAGTGAAGTTCAAGCTACTGGAAAGTGTGTTGATTCAACACTTCTGAAGAAAACTTGTGTTTTGTGGGGTGTGAATAAGTGTATTTGTCTGGATAGTTGAGATGTGAAGCTGTATGGATTAATTTGTTTTCCTTCCTTTCTGGTAAGAAGTTCCTTTTCTGCTTAAGAAAATAACTTTGTGTGCAACAAGCATGAATGGTGACATAAACAGTGGCACAACTCTTTATTCTACTGAGTTATGCATATGTAATTCCTAAATCTGGCTGTTAAATTCTAAGCCATCCATTCCTATTCATGAAATACAAACATTTCTACTTACTGACATGCCAATCCCTACTGCACTATAGTTTCCTCAGAGACTATAACTTGTTGATATGAAGCTGTTTCTTAGAGATGCTATCAAGCAGACAAGTGTGTCCGGTTACTAACTGCCAATTACATTATCTGAAGACGAATTGTGTTGAAGTAGGAACTTTTAAAAGTAGGTTTCCGAATAGATGGCCATGTTTTTATATGTAGTGACATACAAATGTCTCTTATTTTTTAATCAGAAGATATTTCATAGATTGTTTCAAGTGTTGTTACCATTTAAAAAAGCTTCCACAGTCATCATATATTATTTGTTATGCTGTATTCTCACCCCACTCAGCATGTAGCTGTGTAAGTTTCAAGTAATATTTATCTTCATTAATTTTTATATCAAATGGTAAGTAAATTATTCTGCTTTCCCTGAGGTAAAGCTTCATCTTTGCTTGGGTGGATTTTTTCCCAAACAAATTATAGTTCAAATTATGAGGTAGTTCATCGTTCTGTTTCCTACCTCTCTTCCTCCCCTCTCCAGAAACAGCATAAAAAGTGGGGCTATGGGTAAACATGAGGGGGGATATACTATCTAATCTGAAAGCAGAAGTAATAAATTTTTTTGGATGAAATGACTCTACTAGAAAAAGATTGAAACAAGCTATTGTTATTACTCATTCTTTCAGACAATCAAAGGAAAATGTTGAATGCATTACTGGTTGACTCTCAAGAACCTGCCTTCAAGTTTCTTTCTGCATCTCAGAGTCTTTGTTAAGGCCCATTGTCTCTGTGTCTTCTATTAAGAGATTCGTGCAGCTTGAGTAATCTTTTGATTACTCTGCAAATGGACAATTTCAATTGCAAGGTCTTGAACTTCTGATAAATATATTGGATAATTACCAATATTTTACAAAAACAAACAACAACAAATAAACAGGACAGCTTTTCTTCATATCTCAAAAGCACCTTCTCTGTTCTTTTCCTCTGCTTTGTTTCCAGAAAGTACAACTCTTTATTTTTATACTTCAAAGAGATACAAGATGAAAACAGGCTTCTCTGTTGGATCAAGCTTTATGTTCAATATTGGTAGGTTTAGTCCTTAAGTAAATGAATTTTCTCAAACATCATTGCTTTCTATCAAATATAATTTATCTTCTACTACTGCCTTATAAAAGTAGGAACTGTAAAAAAGCTCCAGAAGGCTTCAAAATAATTAAACAAACAAAAAAACCCAAGCGTGATTATCATTAGCTGTCTGAGACTTAAAAAAACTCTATCAGGAAATTTACTGTGGTAACTCTTGCATTTTTAATGCCTCTGTAAGAAAACAGCCCAAGGGAAAAATCTGTCTTCAAATTCCTAGTGGGAGGATAAAGGGAAGAGTCCGGTTCTTCTGAGGTGTATTGGTGTTTATTGCTCATAAAATCTCCTGTGCTATTAGTAGTTTAACAATTTTAATACCACTTCCCAGTTCCAGTACTTTTCTTTCTATAACACTAATAGGTTTGCTACTTCTATGCACATTCAAATTCCCATATGACATTGTGAAATCTTAGGCAAATAACATTCGAAGGTGTATTTACTTAATGCGTTTTGAATGCTGCATAATATGCCCCAATTTTGATAACTTACTAGTCAACATTTCTACATCAATCGTCCAAAATTCCAGTTGCAACTTCTGCTCCCTCTAAAATGGTTTCCTTAAACCTTCTTGCTATGTTGTACTCAATCACATGGAATCTATTTCTGGGCCAATGCTACAAAGGTCTCTTTAATAGAAGGTGTATGTCTGTTCTGCCTTGGAAAAGTAAGTCAATGCCTCGTTCACAGTAATAGGCGCTCCATCAATTTGCTGCCAATGAGCAGTGTCTTGTATTCCCAAAACTGTGAATTGTCTCTCAACTGGAATCTTTGGTTTAAAAAGTTAAATAACAGCAACAGCAAAGCTCTGTGAACTAAACTTTTGACCTTTTGTTTGTGTTTCAGTTTCTAGTTCCCTTCTGTCTTTCATACTTGGTTTAACCGTCTCTGATGTTTTCCGCTCCTATTTCCGTTGTTGAGGTTGTTCAGGTTCCATCACAATGGTTGTAGGTTGTTTTGAATTTTAGCCAAGTAAGTAGAAATAAAATATCCAATTAAATTTGTATGTTGCTACAAGCCCCTCTAACACATTCCCTTAAAACCAGAGACAGTGGTTAAAATCACAAGATTATTTTTGGCATCATGGAACACCGGTGCTGTTCTTCCACCTTCACGTTTGTCTCCCGTGGTTTTAAGGTGGTGGAGACATGTATCCATTGTTTTTGTGGTCTTTGGTAGAAAAGAGCTTTCCATTGCCACTAGAGGTAGGGCCTGTTACCAACAAAAAGCAGGGAGCTTGCTACTCCCTTGTAACACAAAAAATATTCACAATTTTGAACCTAATGTGATTATTAATATACAATTATTGATAAAAATAAACCCATGCAAACCTCATTCAGACAAAGCCTCACAATTAGTTAATGCTGCTTCTTTTCATAACCTTTCTGCTGGTGATGATTCTGATGAGACTTCCCGTATACCTTACTGTTAAATTTTAATAGCAACTTCTATAGCATAACATTCTTGCTTTTTGTTAACTTATTTACCTTCCCCTAACTAACATTGAAACTAGAACCACTTAGGCATTTTTCCATTCTGGAGGTTTACTTGATATGTGTAAGGTCTGGCTTTATATAAATATTGGAGCTAGTCCATCCCATTTACGGTTTAGATTGTATACTTGCGTGGGAAATACGGAACATTACTTTCCATCCTCCTTGCCATTCTGCAGAGCAGTGGTTTGGTCTGTATGCTTACCCATGCACTGAGCATTTTTTCCGATTTGAGATGTGTAACAGCATTAATCTCTTTCTAGTGTTTAGGTAGGGTCCGTTCTTCAGTTAAAGCATGAGGCAGCCTTTTTTCTCTCAGGTGTAGGTCTAAATCACGTGGTCTTGTGAGAAGCTGCTGTGTCTCACAGGTCATTCAAATGACAAGATGATGAGATATCCCAAACTTTTCTGTAACTTTTCACCATTTTGCCTAGTTCTATTTTTATAGTCCCATTGGGTCATTCAATTTACCTTGAACTGGGAGTTCCCAGCAATGTGGAACCTTTCTTTTCTTCTCAGGCCTCGACATATTTCTTTGGTGATTTGCCCTGCAAAATATATTCCTTGCTCCATATGAATCATCTGGAAACCCAACATTAGATGCCTGCACTGCAGTAGACTTTCTTTACTGGAACTACCTCAACCCATTTTGTCAGTTGATCTACTATTGGCAAACAATGCTTAATCCCACTTTGTGTGGTAGGTGGGATTAAGGTGGGACTACATGTGGTTTAGTGGAGTCTATTTTTAACTTGGCCTGTGGTTCATGAATTCTCTAATGTTTTAAGTTCTTTTTCTCTTAGTGGTGATATTCAGGTTGTACAGTAATGGCCCCTCCATTTCCTCATTTCCATGTTATAATGTGGCGTGGTCTTTGATACCTTGCTTTGGATGATTTTCTTTGTTTTCCAACTGGGTGTGTCTTCAAATGTTAAGTCTACTGGGACCACCACAACCGTGGCAAGGTCATTTGCTTGATTATTCCAGTACTGCTGCTTTTCCTACTTTTTCCTTTTGCTGTGCTTTTACATGACATGCATTTTTTTACCTCTCTGCTTTTTTCAACTATGTTCAGGATTTCCTTTCCGTGATCAACAGGCTCCCAGATTTCCATTCTGTGTTGGCAGGTCATCTTATTCTGTGTCGGTAGCCAAATAGTTACAGCTTGATATATCCGGTCTGAAACTATGTACAAAACCCAATCATTTCCTTCAGGTTCCTCTTTTAACTTTGTTAGCAGAGCTTGTAGCTGTGTGGCTTGTGCAGAGCGAAGGCAGGCAGCTCTTTTTATTTTTCCCAGGGGTTGCAGCCTATCTAATAGAGGATTTTCCAGCCTTTTGAGTAAAACTGGACCCATCTGTGAACCACACTGAATATCCTGTGGCACAAAGTCAGCAACAGAGCTTTTATCTGTTGAGAGGCACAGAAACAGGTAAAGGGCACTTTTGTTTTCTTCTTGGGGTTACAAACCATATAGGGCTGGTGTTAAAATCTGCTTGTCTTCTGCATAAAGCTGTTAGTTTGTGAACGCTAATGTCATGCAGCTAACACAGGGTTTGATAAATATGCAGTTAGTACTTTTCCAGTGATCATGTACTTTGGAATATGTGTGACACGTACTACTGCAAAACAGCCTCTAGTGATACTACCAACTTCCTAATGGGAGGATAGAGGGAACAGTCAGACTCTTCTGAGGAATGCATAGCAAATGGACAAGGGGCAATTGTCATAAGCTGCAAGAAGGGGCAGATGTTAGGAAAATTTATTGACAGCTAAGATGTTGAAACATTGGAAAGGATTGCTCAGAGAACCTGTAGAATGTTTGTCTCAGAGATACTACAAACATAACCAGATGAAGAATCAGAATGCCCTGACCTTACTTCTAATTTGGCCCTGCTTTGAACAGGTCAAAAAATGACTTCTATTGTTCGCTTTCTGCCTAAACTGTTCTGATTCACACCTGATAGTTCTATCATGGAGTTATTCCTATAATAAATTTTATGAGAAAAAGTACTTTCAGCTCTAAAGTTTCTGGATACACAATGCATCCTATGAATGCACTGTATTAATGACAACACTGCATCTGTGTGAGTTGATGCACAGACTTCAACTGGGTTCCCTCTAACAGTGTTGTTAACTTTAAAACCCTAATAAGATACCAATACATGCGTGTGTCAGATTGTATGACTTCGCTTAGAAGTCACTCTCTGTAAAGCATTGGCATGAATAATGAGCAATTCTAAAACAGTACACAAAAATACTCAACCAAAACCAAATTTGCTGGGAGCTCACTCCTGTTTGGTTTCAACCATAGGAAGCCGAAATACATTACTTAGAATATTCAGAAACAATATTACTGAAGTAGGAATTTGAAGTGTTGGTATACGAAGTAGCACAGCAGCTATGACTCGTATAGCAGCAATGAAGGATATTAATTGGTTAAAATGAATTAAAATTTATGGATAGCAATGCCTTTATGAAAATCGCTACATCTCAAAGAAAAAAAGACTCAGAAGTGTTTCTCCAGATTTACTGGCTTTTGGTCAATAAGAAGAGGCCTTTTAAACAGATTGTTTGCATAACTTAAGTGGCAAAATCTCCATTAAGCATATTCTTAATTAAAAAAGCTGTGACATGTGCCCCCCTTTCAAATTTGACAGAATTCATTCACTTGAATTACTTTCTGAAGGAATAAGCACATCGGATGATGACATCTAAAAGTCATACTTTTTATTCTGTTCTCAGTGAGTCTGTCTCAGCACAGTTTGCAACTTCAAAACTTCACTAGTGAACAATTTAAATATTTACAGGGTTTAGTTCCACTTGAACAAACTTACCATACAAGTTGTGTACTGAATCTAGCAGGGATGGAGTTTTATTCACAGCAGCCACTACAGTGCTGTGGTTTGGATTTCATACCAAAACAGTCCTGGTAACATACCAATAGTTTAACTGTTGCCGAACAGTGTTTATACAGCGTCAAGGCTTTCTGTTTCTCACGCTGCCCTGCTAGCAAGTACGCCGGGGGTGCACCAGAAGCTGGAAGGAGATGCAGCCGGGACAGCTGACCCCAACTGACCAAAGGGGTTTTTCTCATATGACGCCTTGCTCAGCAGCAGACGCTCAGGGAGAGAAGGAGGAAGCGAAACCATTTGAGATTACGGCATTTGTCTTCTCAGGCAACTGTTACAAATAATGAAGCTCTGCTTTCCTGGACATGGCTAAACATCTGCCTGTTGATGCAAAGTAGTGAACATGTTCCTTCATTTGCTTTGTTTGCGTGCACTGCTTGGCTTCACTTAGTTAACTGTCTTTATCTCAGCTCACAATTTTTCTCACTTTTGCCCTTTCACTTCTCTCTCCCATGCAGCTGGCAGGAACGAGTGGCTGTATGGGGCTTAGCTGCTGGCAGGGGTTAACCTGCAAGAAGTTGACACCATATTGTGATTTGCAGTAGGAGAAAATTCACTTGGTATCACCTAAGGCTTCCTTGGTTAGGAGCAAAATGCAAACTGGTTATGGTGCATTTGGTATGAGATGTGACATATTTTACTGTTGATTTTTCAGATAGTTTTAAGTGTACTGATAGTTTGGAGCACATCTGGATTTCAGTCAGTTGCTTAGCTTTGTGTATATGTAGGAGGCATTCATGCTTGCTATTGTAGAAGTCAGTGATTTTAAGGGGGTTTGGCTTGTTTTGTTTTGTTGTGCCTTTTTTTTTCTTTTTTTTTCTTTTGTCAGCATTACCAATATCTTTGTACTGAAACCCACTAGGTACCATTTGGAGTTCTAGTTGCATTCCTGTAAACCAGTCTTTCTTATGTGAATTCTCAGAATAAGTAAATTTGTCAGATTATTTGCAGACCTTGCACTTCAGCATTACTGTTTGTCCTTATGTCTGACAAATTCATACAGGATTCTTTAAAAGAAAGATTTGAGGATGTTTAGAAGATGGAATTCCACCCACCTTCTTTTTCTGGCATCCTGATGATACTTAATTCCGTGGAAGGAGTGAAAGGAATTGAGGAAAGCAGAGTACCATATACCTTTTTAGAGCATACTTGGGTGACAGTCATGAATAGAAGGAGAATAAGAACAAGACCTGAGTTCTACTAAATGACATCATCATAGTAGAATTGGCCAAGAAAAAGTAGACACTGAGATATGAAGTGTGTTTTTGATTTAGGACAAGAAGGATGTAAATTTCAGTCTATGAGTTTTAAAGCTTTTAAGTCAGTTTAAGGTTACTTGCCTGAAATTAGTAGGAAAGCCATATTTGAAGGCATTGTGACTTAAATGGTGGAATACAACCTTTAAAAGCTGTAACCATAAATGAAACTACTACTTTATGTCAGGGCACATAAAATAAAATTTAGTCCATGTTCATTTCTCTTGAATATTCTTTCTGCATATTCTAAAGTTATGTTATTAAAAGGTATTACACTGTTTTTTGACTTTAAATATTTACATTGCCACTTGGTGGCCTCATTTGACCTGGTAATAGATAATAAAAACATAAGTTAAGATCCTTTTTCTTCGTAGGTGTGCAATTCAAACCTTGATATATAGTCTTCCTGTACATACGGGAACAGTGTATCCCTTTTTGTAACTGAATGTGTGTATGCTGTGTTGTTTGCTGTTGTTCTTGAGGCCCTGAATTGCTCATGTTGAGGTGGTCAGACTTGAGAGCTCTTCAGTAACGATAGAACTGAAGTGGATGACTTTTCTCCCCATTCTTCCTTGCTCATCCTTGATGTTTTAATGTTCCTCACCCCTTCCCAATGAAAACAAGCAGAGGATCTCATCTGCTACCAACATAGTTTAACTTTTTTTAGGACTAGTACTGATTTTACCAGGCTTCTTTCTTGCTTATCCTTAGTTTGTATTTTCCAGATTTTATTACTTGCAGATGATTTTCTGTATCCTTTTTGTGAAATTATATCTCAAGTCTCTGTCCCTTTGTGTTTCCATATTATTTGTATAATTAGCTGAGTTACAAAATCCTTGTATGTTATGGCTGGCTGTGCTATTTTAGTGTATTTATGTCCAGGTTCAAGGCAAGCAAACATTGCTTATATTGTGTTTAGTATACTTTTACTCATAGAGGTCTTCTGCCTTGGCATGTGTCCAGTTAGTGACAGGATGGAAGCTCAGTTCCCTGTTCCTTGATTCTGAACCCACAGTGTCAAGCACTGCTGGTTCAAGGCTAGGTACTGCCTCAGAGCAAGAAGGTGGAGTGTCACCCTGCTCCAGTCGTCTCATGGTTTTCTTGCAAAGTCCATGTAGTTCTTTCGTAGTTGTACGGCTCCAGATAGCTCCAGGATCTTCTGTCACAAACTGCAAGGTATACTGCAAGCTGTAACAGAAAGACAACTAGTTAATACATAGGTAATGATTAATGGCTAAAATAACACAAAGTTCTCATACCAGTAATTGACTGTCCTCTAAAATTATTATGGTAGAATCAGGGTTTCTGCATCCGTTCCTGACCTTAGTGGCTGTTGATTCTCTAAAGTGGTATTTTCTTTCACTGTTTGGTGCCTATTCATTATTTTTTAGGTACTTTTGCTGTGATTTCTTAACTGTTTGTTTGTTTGTTTTTGTTTTTAATGAAGATTCCAAATTAGCTGCAGGTTCGTGGTGTTCTGGGTATTATAATTCTGGTGATACGGGTGAACATTGCACATGCTTACCCTATATTACATAGATGAGAAATGTTGCACGCTTATTTCTCTACACAGAACACAGTTTTCTGACAATTTCTGCTGAAACAGATGCAGAGAAACAATAACGTATCAATGTCTGGTGTCATAGATCCTAGAATCATTAACTATTAATTGGCTCCACGTACAAGTACTTACTGCTATTGTTGGAGCAATATCCTGTTGCCATTGTGAGGGCTTCTTCAGACACTATTCCAGTGGGACAGGCCCCAGTGGCTGTAACCCCATTTCTTACAGTGCCTTTCCAAATCTGTTAATGTACCATCAGTAATGCTGCTTAGCTTCTGTGCAGTGACTGATAGATCTCTTCAGGCAATAGAAATGCAGGATGTGCAAGTGCTGTTTTACAGTCATATCTATGCCTCCTGCATAATATCTTTGCCTTCATTTCTCCTAAAATCACAGTTCTATCCCATTTCAGCAGTTGAAACTTAGGCCGTCCTACACA
Organism: Caloenas nicobarica; assembly: GCF_036013445.1. NCBI lineage: Eukaryota > Metazoa > Chordata > Aves > Columbiformes > Columbidae > Caloenas > Caloenas nicobarica. The sequence goes on along the minus strand of NC_088246.1, from coordinate 23,479,082 downwards.
TGGACTGGCCCATAACATGTGTGTTGGTGTTTATTGCTCACAAAATCTCCTGTGCTATTAGTAGTTTAACAATTTTAACACCGTTTTCCAGTTCCAGTACTTTTCTTTCTATGAAACGAATAATTTTGCTACTTCTATCCACATTTTAATTCCCATATGACATTGTGAAATCTTATGTAAATGACATTCAAAGGTGTATTTATATACATATATTTACTTCGTGGCTTTTGAATGTTGCATATCATGGAATCACAGAATGGTTGGGGTTGGAAGGGACCTCTGGAGATCATCTAGCCCAACCCACCTGCTAAAGCAGGTTCACTCAGAGCAGATTGCACAGGAATGCGTCCAGGCGGGTTTTGAATGTCTTCAGAGAAGGAGACTCAGCCGCCTCTCTGGGCAGCCTGTTCCAGTGCTCTGGCACCCTTGAAGTAAAGAAGTTTCTCCTCATATTCAGATGGAACCTCCTGTGCTTCAGTCTGTGCCTGTTCCCCTCATCCTGTTGTTGGGCACCACTGAAAAGACTTTGGTTCCATTCTTTTGACATCCACCCTTGAGATATTTATAAGCATTGATAAGATCCCCTCTCAGCCTTCTCCAGGCTGAACAGACACAACTCTCTCAGTCTCTCCTCTTAAGAAAGATGCTTCAGACCCCTAATCATCTTTGTAGCCCTCCACTGGACTGCTTCCAGTAATTCCTTATCATTCTTAAACTGGGGAGCCAGTTCACTCCAGGTACAGCCTCACCAGGACAGAATAGAGGGAGAGGAGAACCTCCCTTGACATGCTGGATGCACTTTTTCTCATGCACCCTAGGACACCATTGGCCGCCTTGGCCACAAGAACATTGCTAGTTCATGGTCAGCCTGTTGTCCACCAGGACTCCCAGGTCTGTCTCAGCAAAGCTGCCTTCCAGCAGGTCAACCCCTAGCCTGTACTGGTGCCTAGAGTTATTGCTCCCCAGGTGCAGGACCCTACACTCGCCTTTGTTTAATTTTGTCAGGTTTTTCTCTGCCCAGTCCTCCAGCCTGTCCATGTCTCACTGAATGGCAGCACAGCCTTCTAGTGTGTCAACCCTTCCAGTTTGGTATCGTCAGCAAACTTGCTGAGGGTGCACTCGGTCTCTTCATCCATTGATTCACAGGTTGAACAGTACTGGACCTAATACCAACCCCTGGGGAACCCTACTAACTACAGGCCTCCAACCAGACACTGCACCATTGATCACAACACTCTGAGCTCTGCCATCCATCCAGTTCTTGATCCATCTCACTGTCCACTCATCCAGCCCACACTTCTTGAGCTTATCTGTGAGGATGTTGTGAGAGATGGTATCAAAAGCCTTGCTGAAGTCAAGGTAGACAACATTCACTGCTCTCCCCACATCTACCCAGCCAGTCATACCATCATAGAAGGCTACGAGGTTGGTCAAACATGATTTCCCCTGGTGAATCAATGTTGACTACTCTTCATATAATATGCCCCAATTTTGATAACTTACTAGTCAACATTTCTACATCAATCGTCCAAAATTCCAGTTGCAACTTCTGTTCCCTCTAAAATGGTTTCCTTAAACCTTCTTGCTATGTTGTACTCAATCACATGGAATCTATTTCTGGGCCAATGCTACAAAGGTCTCTTTAATAGAAGGTGTATGTCTGTTCTGCCTTGGAAAAATAAGTCAATGCCTCGTTCACAGTAATAGGCGCTCCATCAATTTGCTGCCAATGAGCAGTGTCTTGTATTCCCAAAACTGTGAATTGTCTCTCAACTGGAATCTTTGGTTTAAAAAGTTAAATAACAGCAACAGCAAAGCTCTGTGAACTAAACTTTTGACCTTTTGTTTGTGTTTCAGTTTCTAGTTCCCTTCTGTCTTTCATACTTGGTTTAACCGTCTCTGATGTTTTCCGCTCCTATTTCCGTTGTTGAGGTTGTTCAGGTTCCATCACAATGGTTGTAGGTTGTTTTGAATTTTAGCCAAGTAAGTAGAAATAAAATATCCAATTAAATTTGTATGTTGCTACAAGCCCCTCTAACACATTCCCTTAAAACCAGAGACAGTGGTTAAAATCACAAGATTATTTTTGGCATCATGGAACACCGGTGCTGTTCTTCCACCTTCACGTTTGTCTCCCGTGGTTTTAAGGTGGTGGAGACATGTATCCATTGTTTTTGTGGTCTTTGGTAGAAAAGAGCTTTCCATTGCCACTAGAGGTAGGGCCTGTTACCAACAAAAAGCAGGGAGCTTGCTACTCCCTTGTAACACAAAAAATATTCACAATTTTGAACCTAATGTGATTATTAATATACAATTATTGATAAAAATAAACCCATGCAAACCTCATTCAGACAAAGCCTCACAATTAGTTAATGCTGCTTCTTTTCATAACCTTTCTGCTGGTGATGATTCTGATGAGACTTCCCGTATACCTTACTGTTAAATTTTAATAGCAACTTCTATAGCATAACATTCTTGCTTTTTGTTAACTTATTTACCTTCCCCTAACTAACATTGAAACTAGAACCACTTAGGCATTTTTCCATTCTGGAGGTTTACTTGATATGTGTAAGGTCTGGCTTTATATAAATATTGGAGCTAGTCCATCCCATTTACGGTTTAGATTGTATACTTGCGTGGGAAATACGGAACATTACTTTCCATCCTCCTTGCCATTCTGCAGAGCAGTGGTTTGGTCTGTATGCTTACCCATGCACTGAGCATTTTTTCCGATTTGAGATGTGTAACAGCATTAATCTCTTTCTAGTGTTTAGGTAGGGTCCGTTCTTCAGTTAAAGCATGAGGCAGCCTTTTTTCTCTCAGGTGTAGGTCTAAATCACGTGGTCTTGTGAGAAGCTGCTGTGTCTCACAGGTCATTCAAATGACAAGATGATGAGATATCCCAAACTTTTCTGTAACTTTTCACCATTTTGCCTAGTTCTATTTTTATAGTCCCATTGGGTCATTCAATTTACCTTGAACTGGGAGTTCCCAGCAATGTGGAACCTTTCTTTTCTTCTCAGGCCTCGACATATTTCTTTGGTGATTTGCCCTGCAAAATATATTCCTTGCTCCATATGAATCATCTGGAAACCCAACATTAGATGCCTGCACTGCAGTAGACTTTCTTTACTGGAACTACCTCAACCCATTTTGTCAGTTGATCTACTATTGGCAAACAATGCTTAATCCCACTTTGTGTGGTAGGTGGGATTAAGGTGGGACTACATGTGGTTTAGTGGAGTCTATTTTTAACTTGGCCTGTGGTTCATGAATTCTCTAATGTTTTAAGTTCTTTTTCTCTTAGTGGTGATATTCAGGTTGTACAGTAATGGCCCCTCCATTTCCTCATTTCCATGTTATAATGTGGCGTGGTCTTTGATACCTTGCTTTGGATGATTTTCTTTGTTTTCCAACTGGGTGTGTCTTCAAATGTTAAGTCTACTGGGACCACCACAACCGTGGCAAGGTCATTTGCTTGATTATTCCAGTACTGCTGCTTTTCCTACTTTTTCCTTTTGCTGTGCTTTTACATGACATGCATTTTTTTACCTCTCTGCTTTTTTCAACTATGTTCAGGATTTCCTTTCCATGATCAACTGGCTCCCAGATTTCCATTCTGTGTTGGCAGGTCATCTTTAATCTGTGTCGGTAACCAAATAGTTACAGCTTGATATATCCGGTCTGAAACTATGTACAAAACCCAATCATTTCCTTCAGGTTCCTCTTTTAACTTTGTTAGCAGAGCTTGTAGCTGTGTGGCTTGTGCAGAGCGAAGGCAGGCAGCTCTTTTTATTTTTCCCAGGCGTTGCAGCGTATCTAATAGAGGATTTTCCAGCCTTTTGAGTAAAACTGGACCCATCTGTGAACCACACTGAATATCCTGTGGCACAAAGTCAGCAACAGAGCTTTTATCTGTCGAGAGGCACAGAAACAGGTAAAGGGCACTTTTGTTCTCTTCTTGGGGTTACAAACCATATAGGGCTGGTGTTAAAATCTGCTTGTCTTCTGCATAAAGCTGTTAGTTTGTGAACGCTGATGTCATGCAGCTAACACAGGGTTTGATAAATATGCAGTTAGTACTTTTCCATTGATCATGTACTTTGGAGTATGTGTGACATGTACTACTGCAAAACAGCCTGTAGTGATACTACCAAAGCTCATTGCCTATGCTAATGCTAAACCTGGGTTTCAATATGGAGTAGAGTTCTTTCCCACTGATCTTGAAAGTCTCAAAGCAAAGGCTGTGACTTTCATCTTATTTCTGTGCTCTTGAAACAGCAGAGTCCAAAGGCCTAGATGAGTAGCAGCCAGCTGATCATGATACAGCTTTTAGGAATCTGGGCATCTGATGGCTGGAGTTTGAGCTAGTGCAGTTTTGCCTCCTTTCTTTCTGTTCTCTCTGTTCTTTCTCTTCCTGTTTGAGATTTCTTCACTTATTGGATTAGTGCTTTACTGATTTCTGCAAATGTAAGGATATTCTCACAGAAATGTAAGCAATTTCAAAAGTGATTCTAATACAATTATTACTGTAGGGGCATGGACTCTCATAGTCAGTTCTACCTTTTGATGATCCCAGTATCACTTTTCCTTTCTGACCTAAAACTATTCCTGAATATTTCACTTCAGATTGTACTGACTGAATTTTGTCATTACTAGCTTTAAAGCCCGTGTTTCGAGTAATTCTGATTATTATTATAGATCTGGACAGACTGGAGAGTTGGGCGGGGAAAAATTTAATGAAATATAACAAGGGCAAGTGTAGAGTCTTGCGTCTGGGCAGGAACAACCCCAGGTTCCAGTATAAGTTGGGGAATGACTCGTTGGAGAGCAGTGTAGGGGAAAGGGACCTGGGGGTCCTGATGGACAGCAGGATGACCATGAGCCAGCACTGGGTCCTTGTGGCCAAGAAGGCCAATGGCATCCTGGGGTGTATTAGAAGGGGTGTGGTTGGTAGGTCAAGAGAGGTTCTCCTTCCTCTCTACTCTGCCCTGGTGAGACCGCATCTGGAATATTGTGTCCAGTTCTCGGCCCCTCAGTTCAAGAAGGAAAGGGAACTGCTTGAGAGAGTCCAGCGCAGAGCAGCAAAGATGATTAAGGGAGTGGAGCATCTCCCTTATGAGGAGAGGCTGAGGGAGCTGGGTCTCTTTAGTTTGGAGAAGAGGAGACTGAGGGGTGACCTCATTAATGTTTATAAATATGTAAAGGGTGAGTGTCACAAGGATAGAGCCAGGCTCTTCTCAGTAACAACCAACAGACAAGGGGTAATGGGTACAAACTGGAACACAGGAGGTTCCACTTAAATTTGAGAAGAAACTTCTTCTCAGTGAGGGTGACAGAGCCCTGGAACAGGCTGCCCAGGGAGGTTGTGGAGTCTCCTTCTCTGGAGACATTCAAAACCCCCCTGGACACCTTCCTGTGTAACCTCATCTGGGTGTTCCTGCTCCGGCAGGGGAATTGGACTAGATGATCTTTTGAGGTCCCTTCCAATCCCTAACATTCTGTGATTCTGTGATTTCTTGGGTATATTCCTGAACTTTCAGTTCAGTTTTGCCATGTATCGACACATCTTCCATATATGATATAACACATTTTGATGATAATTTCATCCACATGTGATACAATTGATCTGAAAGTCTTGAGGTACAGGGATAAAACAATATTGCTTTCCTTCATAGGCAAATACTTGTTTTTACTAGCTTTTCTCTGCTAGTGGAATTGCAAAGAAAGCATTGGCTAAGTCAATACCAAAAAAAATCAATGAGATGTTCTACTTAGTGCTACAAGAATTGCAGGCATCTTTCCAGAACGAACAACCTGAGAGGTGATTGCCGTCTTGAAATGTTAAAAATCCACTTTTTCCTTTGCTTTTAACCCTGGAAAAATGGGATATTAAAATTATAGGTCTCTGTACTAGGACCTTGCTTTCCAGTAAACTTGTTGACGGCAGGTTGGAGACCTTCCTCTGCTTCTTGCGGTTGTTGGTATTGTTTTTTTTGGGAAGGAGGATCTTGACCTTACACAACTTCTATTTTTCCACATTTTAACTTACAGACACACAAAACTTGAGGAAATTGTGTTACCCAAATATACACTGTTTTTACTTCCTCCGGATTCTTAGTAACAAAGCATCAATGACTTGCAGGAATCACTCCACCCTCACCCTCCTACTGGTCAGTCCCAATTCCACAAACATCCGTAGCAAAATCTGCAGCTAATCCATTTTGTTTCAGCAAGGCTATGCCAATAATTCCCTGCTGTTTATAAGAGGGATCCTCCCATTCCTACACTCAGAAGGAACTCCTGAACTTGGCAGCTATTTAACTGCAGGCAGAGATATTAATACATGTTCTAGAACATCCTTTCATGCATATAATACAAGTTTTAGCATTTTTCCAGTTTCTTGAGTTCGAGCTGAACGAATAGTCATTGAAGAGTGTTTATGGACACTGTGGTACCAATTAACATCTTAGCACTAGTGATAGTTAATGTTCTTTACCTGACCGCTCAGCGCTAATATTGTTATTGGCCATTTGCACTGGTTATGTTGTAATTTTACCACTAGAGCAGAGGCAGGTAGGCAGCAGAGTGTCCCTAGTCTTTATTTTTGAGAGGGAAAGATGGTACCTGAGGGCTTCACTGAGGAGGACCTGCCATGTTCTGTAGTTTTTGTTCCTCCTCCTCCTCATCTTTTTTCATTAGCTTGACAAAAGAAGCCAGTAGGGGAATTACAGATGCTATCCCATTTTCTCATATATTTGCCTCTTTTTCTCAAATTTGCTTTCTTGCAGCCCTATTGGTGTTCCATAGAGGAAGTTTTTATCATGTTCTCCAAGGATCTTTTGCAGTTACTGTTACCACCTCTTTTTATACAATGAGCTAAATCCACACTGGGGACTGTTTTCCCTTTTCTGTTCCTTTTGATCTTGATTTTTAAATGGAGACTGTGCGTCCTTTATGACTATATTTCTGAAAATTACAGTATGTGCAGGCCTGTCAGATCCACAGGACTGAGATTTCCTTGCATGCCTTCTTACCTTCATTACCTTGCTCATCTGTTGAAGCTGAATTTGCAGCTCCTCCCATTGTATTTCTGCTTGATTCACAGGTCCCAGAATTACCCTTGCTGGCTTAACCCTCGTACCGAGACTACTTTAAAGGCACTGTGGTTCTATTAACTCAAACAAATCCATATCTGGATGCCAATTCCAACAATTTTCCCAGGATTAATATGATTTTATATTCTTATCACATTCTTTTAGTGGAATAACCTGCCAGCCAAATCTTCTTTCAGTGCTCAGATAACTGTTCTGAGACATCTACCTACTAAATTTTTTACAGGAGGTTCTTCTTGCATTGTAGCTAATAACCGTACTCCACTCTGAGGCTGGGTTTTTAAGGGCTGTGCAATCTTTACTAGTTAAGGAAAGCTAATCCTCAAGGCTTGCAAGCCTGATTTTACAAGTTTCTGAATTCAGTGGCCTCAAGGTTTAAGCAGTTTCTCTTGCTTGCTCTGCAGTCAGGTCAGTTATTTTTGTTATCATCTCCCAAGTTTTAGGAGCAACACAACCAATCAGGAGTAGCCAGTGCTGTGTTCTGTTTTTACCACTGTTTTGGTTGTATCCCTGCAACTGGATCATAGAAGCCTATTTTGCTCTCAAATTATCATGAATTTTCAGGTTAGTTGAGGACTGAGTTTCCTATATATCCCTGTTTTATTCTGGATAGAAAAATATTAACAAATTCATTATGTATAGTTGACAGTTTTGTCCTGGGTGACTGCTATTGAAGTAAAAGGGCTCTTTGAGTGTGCAGACATCTGTCTCTACAGAATAGTAGCTTTCAGGATCTGTCTTCAAGTTAGTAAATGGTTCACTGCAAAAACTATAAGGTAAACCTAGCAACTGGAAACAGAGGACCTACTCTTAAAAACCATTAGACTAGTATTATATACCCAGATCAAGAGAGAGACAAAAATCTGACTTTTTATCATCATCTAGATCAAAGTTGATGCACAACAGAGGGTTTTGGTAACACTTGCCATTGTTCCCACTCATATTTTGCTGGTATAGAAGATATATATACATATCTATTTTTTTCTGTTGCTTACCCCTTTCTTTTCCCATATATAGTCATACAAATACACGTGAAGAAGATAAGGGGATTTTCGTAGGTGAACAATGTCATTATTGCTCTCCTCTATTTCCTGTCACAGTTTAACAGTAATATATGACTCATGTGATATGGCATGTCAATCAAGTCCTTATCTGGATCCACATGATCTGTTGGGAGGAGATCAGTTCACCATTATCAGAATAAGCCATCAGTATTAATATTGTGCTAGCACGAAGGATGTTTTTTCCCTATCCTAGCAGTGGCACATAAACAGGATAATAACGTTTATCTCTTCTTGGGGTTAAAATGTTTATGGGGAACATCTTACTATGAAATCTTGGAGTAAGCATTATTCTGCCTCTCTTCACCCTCTTGTGAACCAGAGGAAATTGTCGGGGTTCACTGGAAGAAGGTAAACTCAGTAACAAATTGTGATCATCCAATCATCCATGAAAAAACCATACATGCCCTCATGATGCTATAGACTTATCTTCATTTTTAGGCCTTACAAAAGCAAGCACATATACTTTTCTTGAGTGACCTACCACTCTTAAATAGTTCAGTCTACTAGAAATATGAATATAGGTGGAAATCAGTTTGGAAAGCAGGTGGTAATTGTGTCCTGTGATGTGACCCACCACACTAGTATTCAGAAGGAGTATTTGTCACAGATATGTTTGAGACAAGATGAAGTACCACATTTCAAAGAATTTTTTTTTCTTGTAAACATGTAATTTCATATACACGTTAGATTTGCACTATCCAATGGTGTATGAGAATTATTTCTGGTCATGTCACATACAGTAATAGGCATCTTACTTTGCTAATGTGTTGCCAAAATGTTCCATAAATAACCTAGGCCAATAGATTCATCTTCTTCATGGGCACCATACAATTTAGAACCAGTTTTGGTTATAAAATTTGGCCTTGTTCTGGTTATACATTCTTATAACTTCCAATTCAATGGACCTCTTCATGAGCTGATTGCCAACCATGAGTAATCACTGGAGAAATCATCTGTCGTCTTTAGGATGTGGGATAACCTAGCAATATATCTCTCCCAAGACACTATGGAAAATGCTAGAGTATCTTCTGCAAATGGCTCATTACATGGAATTGCTACCATATCATGGATAGATATAAGGCTTTTTTTGTATGTCACAAAGTCCCAAGATACTTACCAGAGGTAGTTTAAAATAGATCCATTCTCTAAATTCAGCTCTGCTTCATAGTATTGACCATACAGGGAACCTCAGAGGATGCTCTCATTGAGGAATCCCTGTAGTATTTACTAAGCATACCTTGCCCACAGGGAGACCTGTAGATCCTCAGGATGTGGGCCTTAGGATATCTTATTTCTGCAGGAACAGCACTCCTAGTGTGCTAGGTGCAGACACTGAATAGACGATATAGGCCTTTTCTTACAGTAGCAGGTATCTCAGTTTGACTAAGTGCTCAAATGAGGTTCTGAGACTTGCTTCCTTGAACATTGTTCCATACTGACAAACTCACTTGTTCACAGTGAATGGTGATGTGGAAAACAGGGCTGCTCTGAACGCTTTATTCAGTCAGGATAAGTTGTTAGTCATTCACTATTTGTTGCTCAATACAAAAAGAAATGAAGTAATTCTTTTTAGTGTCATGACCCTTGCACATGCCATATGTCAATTTAGGCAAGCAGAATGTAAACTGGGCAAAGGTAGTGACTCAGCATTGAGTCAGAAAGCAGGAAGTCCAGAGTTCAAACGGTGAGGAAATTGGAATGTAAACAGTTATCTCTGGTGGTGCTGAAACACTGTCCCAAGCCTCATGGATCAAGGGTTCTGTGAATATCAACATTTTGTGGAGCCACTTCTGAGTCCATGTGGCTCTGACCTACAGCCTGCATCTCCCATTGTGTCTGGAATGTAGACAAGAAATGTGATTTCACAGTCCATGCAGGGAAGGGAGCATTGGGGAAGACCCCCATGGTTTGCTGATTAGTGAAATACTTTGTATTGATTATTTTTACTGTTTGTTGGGCAAGAAGGTCTCTACTAATATTACTCCGAGTTTGGCCGTGCTTAACACTTCTTACACTTTTTTGATCGTGTTGCTGTTTAATATGTTATGTCACTTTTATACAAGGTTTATGCTTAGAAATGAGTAAGAAATAAACAAGAAAAAACATGAAATTTAGATGTTTGAGGCAGAAGTCTAATAAATTCAAGTTTCAGTGGGAAATGTATGGGAAAAGGTTGTTTTGCCCTTGATATGGATAGTATGTGGGAGTAGGGCAAAAAACCTTTTTGGAATCAGAATATATTTTAATGATCTTATGAGGTACTGGCTTGTCAGGACTGGAGTGAGTTTCAACAGAAAAGAAAGAAAAGAGCAAAATGGTATTTTGAATAGGAGAGAAATTAGTTTTAGTTTAGAATGCTAGTATAAATTTCAGTAAAATAATAATATTATTGTGGTATAGATATTAACAAAATTATATCAAGCACTATAATACTGTACCCTACAGTGGCTGCTTAATAAATATATGCAGTAGTTGCTGTGAAGATAAGACAGTTAAGAAATGTTCTTTAGGAGTTTTTCTAGGACTGGCACTCATTTAGATTTTTACATAGCAGAGTTGTCAATGAGATAGAATGTTTTACTGCCTTGAGAAGACAACTTTTCTCTCCTTTAAAAAGCATGAAACATATCGGATAAAGCAGATCAGCTATCAAAAGCGACCAGTCACTAGCGGGGTTCTGCAGGGACCCACCTTGGGGCCAGCACTCTTCAATGTCTTTGTAAATGACTTAGACTCAGGACTTGAGAGATTGCTTAGTAAGTTTGCTGATGATGCAAAATTGGGAGAAGCTGTCGACACTCTCGAGGGCAGAGAGGCCCTGCAGAGGGATCTGGACAAATTGGAAAACTAGGCAATCACCAACCACATGAAGTTCAACAAGGAAAAGTGCCAGATTTTGCACCTGGGACACAGCAACCCTGGCTGTACATACAGACTGGGGGATGAGATGCTCAAGAGCAGCTCCACGGAGAGGGATCTGGGGGTTGTGGTTGATGGCAAGTTGAACATGAGCCAACAGTGCCCTGGCAGCCAAGAGGTGCAACCGTGTCCTGGGTGCATCAAGCACAGCATCGCCAGCCAGGCGAGGGAGGTGATTGTCCCACTCTGCTCTGCACTGGTGCGGCCTCACCTGGAGCACTGTGTGCAGTTCTGGGTGCCACAGGATAAAAAAGGTATTAAGCTACTAGAGAGTGTCCAGAAGAGGGCTGCAAGGTTGGTGGAGAGGAAGCCATATAAGGAGCGGCTAAAGTCACTTGGTTTGTTCAGCCTGGAGGAGACTAAGAAGAGACCTCATCACGGTCTACAGCTTCCTCACAAGGGGAAGAGAAGGGGCAAGCACTGATCTCTCCTCTCGGGTGACCAATGACAGAACCCAAGGGACTGGCAGGAAGATGGGCCGGGGAGGTTTAGGTTGGACATGAGGAAAAGGTTCTCCGTCCAGAGGGTGGTGGAGCACTGGAACAGGCTCCCCAGGGAGGTGTCACAGCTCCAAGCCTGACAGTGTTCAAGAAGAGATGGGACAGCACCCTCAGACACATGGTGTAAACTGTGGGGTTGTCATATGCGGGGACAGGAGTTGGACTCGATGATCATTGTGGGTCCTTTCCAACTCAGGACATTCTATGATTTTATGAGTGACAGAACTGAAACATCTGTCAAGAATGACCTGATTTGATCTGGAAGAATGAGAATGGATGGGATGACATTCTGAGGTCTCTTTCACTTCTCATTTTTGTGATTTGTAAGGGATATGATGAACTCTAACTGTAGAACAGAGAAATAAATAAAACTTTGGAATTCAATATTAATAGGCAGAAGCTGAGCAATATTTTTTTATTCTCATAATTTCCTGGGTAATCTAGACATTTCACAAATTATATGGAATAGAATGGAAATATTTATAAAGTACAATTTTAAATAGTGTTGTAGAAAGGAATAATTCAATATGAGTAGCTTTGATTTCTATATAGTTTATAATATTAATACTGTTATTTATTTAAATGTAAATACTTGCATTTGTAAACTCCTTCCCCTCCTCCCCAGGAGTTCAGCTGTCTGTAATCCAAGACACAGCTGCATAACCCTCTCTCAGACTTGTGAGGAAATTGCTAAATTCTGAGCAAGAACTCCAAAAAAGTTGATAGAGTGGACTTCTGCAAGTCAAGAGTGGTAAAACTGCAGACAGAGGTAAAACTCTTGAGATGGAGCCACGTAGCAGTTCAAGGATTCAAGAGGGAAAACATCATAATGAAAAAGAACAAAACCCTAAGGGAAAAGCAGGGATTTGGAAGATGGCAGTTCAGTCACCCTTACGATCTATTCCAAGGGTGGTAGAAACCAGCCTTACTCCACCTCACTGAGAACTTTCTGGCCAGCAAAGACTTTTCCTTATTTAGGGCACTGAGCATACTTACACTCATTTAGTATTTCATTAATTCAAGTTATCTTTTGTGTGTAGTAAGTAATCAGTAACTGCTGAACCCTTTTGTGTATGTTGAGCTTACAAAGGCTCTTTGTGCATGGTAAAAGGTGTCCAATCAAAGTGACTAAGTTAGGAAAGGTAAAAGTTCATTCAAGTTCCTTGGTATATCATTAGCTAGAAAGATAATCAAGAAAATAAAATTGCATGTGACTGTAATAATGTATGGTCTATTCAACTTCAATAGGGAAAAATTGTTTTCCACCTGCACAAAAAGTCACTTTTATTATTGTTTTGCCGTGATATTTCGTATAGCATATTAAATACAGAAAACCATGAAATAAAGTCCTGACCACTTATAAATCCCTGATGTTCTATACTATATTTATTTGCATTAATATATCTTGTTTTTCCAGATTCAAAAGGCATCTGTTTTTCTAGATATGCTGAGGGTGAAAACATCCGTTCATGCTCTAGAGCAATGGAACTTTTTAATCCTGCTTTAAATAGTTCAAGAGATCTTGCTAAATCTAAGACAAATGTAAATACCACTCCCATTAAATACATTTTGCTTTTAAAACTGTAGTAAAAATCCCATTTTAAATGCAACTATACTGCAAGCAATGATTATGAAAACTAAAATCCTCACACATTAATGCATCATTAAGTCATATTTAATAACTTCGGTGATAAATAAACAAGTAAATAAATATTTGCTTTGGTTTCTTGTTGTTATTTTTATTGATAAGCTTAAAAAATTGTTAGTTTTTATTGATATTGTTTTAAAAAAAATTGAAGTTATCATGCTGTCATTTCACATCGTTACCACTCTTAATGTCAAAGTTAAATTAAAATTTCTGTGACAGTGGTTTATTCCTATATCGTGTCAATTGGTCATTCTCTTCGCTGGCCTGTATCAGATAAAAAAAATACATGCATCTAATGTATGATTTGTGGAATGAAATTCTTTCAACATGAGTTGGTTAAATCAATAGTTTACCTCCAGCTTTAACAAATCTTTGACATCATCAAGAGAGATTTCTTTTTAATTCTGTAGGCTGAATCCCTGAAGCACGAACTCTTGGGTAGACATTGCTTGTATCAAATGGACATTGACTTAGCACAAAGTAAAGATGTTCTAAACATCTTGAAAGCAGAGTGTCCTGTTTACTCAAAAGTCCAAGAAGAGAGAAAACTTATCTTTTTCTCCTACTTACTAGTCACAACATTTCCCACAGAAGATGGAGTTAAACAGACAACCAATCTATGACCTTTGAGCTATTTAAGGCTCATAAACTATTCAAAATTCATTCCCAAACCAGTTTGTTGTCCTATGATCAGAGGAAGCAAGAATCTGCTGATATGGGAACTGTTGGACAATTTAAATCCCTTATTGTACAAGCAAGTGAAAAATGGCTGATAAGATTCATGCACGTGGATTGTCCAAACCTCTGCTAAACGTCCATCTCAGCCCTGCCCCACAGGGGTATTCGGTGAAGATAATGACAGCTGCAGCTTGAAGAGCTATCTCCATTGAGTTGTGTGGTAAATGTTTTAAGAAATTTTAGCCAGCTGAAAGTTCTGGAAAGTGACTCAGGATCAGGAGAGTTGACCTTGTCTAAATTAAAGCCTATACAAGAGGAAAATATCTAGTTTCACTTAAAAAATTGCAATTGTTCACAAGTTCATTGCACCTATTGGGTAGCTGCTTCCATGGTCCATTTCCCTTCATGGAAATTGTTTAGTTCAAGACAGAACAATATCTCTTGGATACTATTACTTCTATGAGGACCTTAATTGCCAGATATCTTTTCTATATGAAAATACTTATAAATTTTCATAAAGTTTATTCAACACTCTCTTTTACAGTAATAGCCAATTTCCTTTTACTTGACATAGTTTTATGGCTCCTGGATTTTATTAACGCATCTTTTTAGAATTTTGAGCATAAGAACTTCTTGCATTTTTAAAAGATGACCATTAGGTCCCTTGAAATTAATTGATTCCTCTCTCCTACTTGATATAAATGCATGGTTTGAATCCTCTTTCTTGGACACTCTACTGCAATGAGATATTGTACTGTAACAATAAACTATGACAAACCTTAAATCCTTCTCTAAATCATTGCTCTTACAGACCATTCACCTATATTGTCAGTATAGCTCTGTTCTTCACAAAAATCTTTAAGTTGTACTTTGTATCACTATAACATAATTTTTGGACTGCAGTTAAGTTAGGTAACACAGATCATTCTGTATTTTAACTCACTATTAATTATTCCAGATGGTTTCCATGCATTTATTTATCTAAATTTACTTATCCAATCCTCTCCTGTATGTGAAAATGTCTTAATGTTTTATGAACAAACTGATTGTAAGTCAGCATCTGGAATGGCGGAAAAAGTCCATTAAGATAAAGTCCAGCAAAGCACTTAGGCATACAAGTTCTACAGGCAAGAGGCCCTGGTTGTTGTGGGGGGTTTTAACTACCCTGATGTTTGCTGGAAGGACTACTCAGCCAGCCATCCACAGTCTAGGAGGTTCCTCCAGTGCATTGATGACAAATTCCTGATGCAAATGGTGGATGAGCTAACTAGGAGAGGAGTGCTGCTGGATCTCATCCTCACTAACAAAGAGGGTCTGGTTGAAGCGGTAAAGGTTGAGGGCTGTCTTGGCTGCAGCGACCATGAGATGGTGGAGTTCAGGATCTCATGTGGCAGGAGCAGAATAGCAAGCAGAATCACAACCCTGGACTTCAGTAGGGCCAACTTTGGCCTGTTCAAACAATTGCTAGGGGAAATCCCGTGGGCAAGAGTACTTGAAGGTAAAGGGGCCCAAGATAGTTGGTTAACATTCAGGGACTGCTCCTGCCAAGCTCAAGATCAGAGCATCCCGACACATAGGAAGTCAAGGAAGGGAGCCAGAGGACCTGCTTGGTTAAATAGGGAACTGCTGGGCAAACTCAAGTGGGAGAGGAGAATTTACAGATCATGGAAAGAGGGGCTGGCCACTTGGGAAGAATATAAGGCTGTTGTCAGAGGATGTAGGGAGGCAACTAGGAAAGCTAAGGCCTCCTTAGAATTAAACCTCGCGAGAGGGGTCAAGGACAACAGAAAGAGCTTCTTCAAAACATGGCAGATAAAACTAACGCTAAAGGCGATGTAGACCCACTGATGAATGAGGTGGGTGCCATGGTGACAGAAGATACAGAGAAGGCAGAGTTACTGAATGCCTTCTTTGTCTCTGTCTACTCTGCTGGAGGCTGTCCTGAGGAGCCCTGTACCCCTGAGGCCCCAGAGGAAGGCAGGGCAATGGAGGAGTTTGCTTTGGTTGGTGAGGACTGGGTTACGGAGCAATTAAGCAATCTGGACATGCATAAGTCCATGAGTCCAGATGGGATACACCTGAAGGTGCTGAGGGAGCTGGCTGAAGTCATTGCTAGGCCACTCTCCATCATCTTTGCAAAGTCGTGAGAAACAGGAGAGGTGCCTGAGGACTGGAGGAAAGCAAATGTCACTCCAGTCTTCAAAAAGGGCAAGAAGGAGGACCCAGGTAACTATAGACCGGTCAGCCTCACCTCCATCCCTGGAAAGGTGATGGAACAACTTATCCTTGGCACCATCTCAAGGCATATCAAGGATAATGGGCAATCAACATGGCTTCACCAAGGGGAAGTCATGCCTAACCAACCTCATAGCCTTTTATGAGGACATAACCAGGTGGATAGATGATGGCAAAGCAGTGGATGTGGTCTGTCTTGGTGTCAGTAAAGCATTTGACACAGTCTCACACAGCATCCTTGCTACTAAACTGAGGAAGTGTGGACTAGATGATTGGGTAGTGAGGTGGACTGTGAACTGGCTGAAGGAAAGAAGCCAGAGAGTCGTGGTCAATGGGGCAGAGTCGAGTTGGAGGCCTGTATCTAGTGGAGTGCCTCAAGGGTCGGTACCGGGACCAGTACTATTCAAGATATTCAACAATGACTTGGATGAGGGAATAGAGTGCACTGCCAGCAAGTTTGCTGATGACACCAAACTGGGAGGAGTGGCTGACACGCCAGAAGGCTGTGCTGCCATCCAGGGAGACCTGGACAGGCTGGAGAGTTGGGCAGGGAAAAATTTAATGAAATATAACAAGGGCAAGTGTAGAGTCTTGCGTCTGGGCAGGAACAACCCCAGGTTCCAGTATAAGTTGGGGAATGACCCGTTGGAGAGCAGTGTAGGGGAAAGGGACCTGGGGGTCCTGGTGGGCAGCAGGATGACCATGAGCCAGCACTGTGCCCTTGTGGCCAAGAAGGCCAATGGCATCCTGGGATGTATTAGAAGGGGGGTGGTTAGTAGGTCAAGAGAGGTTCTCCTTCCCCTCTACTCTGCCCTGGTGAGACCTCATCTGGAATATTGTGTCCAGTTCTGGGCCCCTCAGTTCAAGAAGGACAGGGAACTGCTGGAGAGAGTCCAGCGCAGGGCAACAAAGATGATTAAGGGAGTGGAGCATCTCCCTTATGAGGAGAGGCTGAGGGAGCTGGGTCTCTTTAGTTTGGAGAAGAGGAGACTGGGAGGTGACCTCACTAATGTTTATAAATATGTAAAGGGTGAGTGTCACGAGGATGGAGCCAGGCTCTTCTCGGTGATAACCAACAGTAAGACAAGAGGCAATGGGTACAAACTGGAACACAGGAGGTTCCACTTAAATATGAGAAGAAACTTATTCACAGTGAGGGTGACAGAGCCCTGGAACAGGCTGCCCAGGGAGGTTGTGGAGTCTCCTCTGGAGACATTCAAAACCCCCCTGGGCACCTTCCTGTGTAACCTCATCTGGGTGTTCCTGCTCCAGCAGAGGGATTGGACTAGGTGATCTTTTGAGGTCCCTTCCAATCCCTAACATTCTTTGATTCTGTGATTTTTTGAAGTTAAAACCCAGAAGTCTTCCCATTAACTGCTGTGGATAGAAGTCTAAACAAATATCTCAGGATGACTTTTCATAAACAGATAATACTTATATTTATTAATCCTTTATATTTTGTTTGACAGACAATGGTAAACTACCCTTTCTAAAGTAATCCTCACTCTGATAAGACTCTTTGTATTCCAAAACACTGTAAATGTACTCAGTTTTATCAACATTTTGAGATTACAGGTAAGCATGACCAAAAGGAACAAAAATTATCTCTTCTGGTTAATTATCAGATTAAGTAAGTTTTGTTTGAGTAAAGTGACAGGAAACATACAGAGAAATTCATACAAATCTACTTGTCTTCTAGGATAGGGATTTTTATTTAACTTTTCATAAATTTTACTACCGTAAAGGTGTTGAACATATCTAGTTTACTATATGCATTGAAATAACAGTTAAGAAGTGCAATTAATTTATTTTAAATGTTTTAAATATTTGTTTTTATTTAATTGAAGTAATTCCTATAGATACTGATAAAAACAATATATTTCACAATAAAATAAGTGGTCAATTTTGAAGAGTTTCGAATCTGAGCATACACTCACAAATCAGAATGACGCTAATTGAGCACCATAGATATTCCCAAACCATTTCTAAACTGAGTCTGAAACTCATCTTGCTGTTCTGCAGTTACTCAAATTAAAAATTATATGCACTGTAATAAAATCCTGTTTTATTTCAGGTTAGATGGGTCATGTTCTTCTGGATGAGACTTAGAAGAAGGGAAAAGAAGCAAAAGAATAAAGCACTCCTTTCCTGTTATTTGGTT
Source organism: Caloenas nicobarica (assembly GCF_036013445.1). Taxonomy (NCBI): domain Eukaryota; kingdom Metazoa; phylum Chordata; class Aves; order Columbiformes; family Columbidae; genus Caloenas; species Caloenas nicobarica. The sequence continues at coordinate 23,460,762 of NC_088246.1, read as the reverse complement.
TCCTTCTCACTGTGTATTCAAGAATGGATTAATCCTTAAGTGTAAGAGTAACTTGGAGCATTCAGCACCATCTCTAATAAGGTAAAAATGAATTCCTGGGATTTTTAAGGGACATAATTAAGCCAACAGTAGATACGGTGAACTTCTCCTGGTGGAAGAATAGACTGTTTATTTAATAACTTTTTTTGTTAAATATGCTAAAGGGAGGCAGATTCCAAAGTGCTTACACTTTACCCTCCTAAGTACGTCATGCAACGGAAGTGGGAGGGGGGAAGGATAAGGAAAAAAAAAAAAGAGATAAAGCTGTTCATCATCTCTGTTTAACATAAGAGCAAAGTCCGATCGTGGTGCATGTCCTTAACCACATTAATTCATCTGATTTTTGAACAGTCTTTCAGAGAACTAGACACAAACCAAGAACAACCTTCACAGTAAGTCAATACATTTTTATTTTAAATCAGAGATATTTGTAAAATTCATTGATAACTAAGTTGGGAAAATTCCAAATAACTGTGTATCCTTTTAAATAAACACCTTCTTTCTCATTTATTTTGTATGTCTGTGCTGAATTACAGAAAATATAATGCTTATATCATTCAAATGAAATTAAAGGAAGGACACACAGTTATCAAACAGATAGAAATACAAAATGTAGATGTTTGTAAGCAAAATCCAAATATCTGGACTTGTTTCAACAGCTTTATACTTGCCTATGACGAGGATTCATTTACAACGTATGACATTAATAACTTTATTGATTTTAATAAGTATCTATATTTTTATTTCAAACAAATCCTTATTGATATTACTGTCTTTGGCTTAATGGTTGTATATTTCTCAGGCAGTATTATTTTACAGAAAGCTAACTTAAATAAATTTAAAATGCGTTCTGAAGATGAAAAGAAGCAGATGCGTACTGCAAATAGAAATAGTTATGAGATCGCTGCCTTCGATCAGGATCATGAATCTGAGGACAAACAGTAAGTATTCTTAAACATTGTAAATATGTTCTATATTGAAGCTTATAAGATTTTAGATTTTATTTAATTTTTTTAATTTTGCTTATTTTATCAGGAAAGTCTAATAACAGAAAGCTTTGTATCAATTTGAAAGTAGCATTGATTGACACATTCATTTGGTGCAGAAGGACCATTTATCTATTTTCTTTTAAGGACTAGGCGTCCACAGTATTGACTACAGTTTATTGAAAACAATTCTAAAATATTGCAGAAAGGATGTCAGAATAGACATCTGGGATACAATTATGTCATCAGCTAAAAAGCATGTAAAAATTTTTAGTATGGCAAGGAATCAATATTTTGCATACCTTGAACATTTTCTCTATTTCCCATCCCTCATGTGCAAAAATTTGACTTTATAAGTTATCTTCCATTTTCCCATTTTGAAAGCTATATACTGCTTCAGTTCACAGCTTCCCTGATCAGATAGTGGAACCACCAGTCATTTTTGGTGTTCACCCGTTTGAGAGGGGTGAACTGGGAAGATGATGAATTAAATTTATAGCAGCAGGAGCTGATGCTGTTTATATACCTGCAGGCTTAAATAAAAACATCCCAAGAATGCTCAATAAATCATATTCATTTACACACAATTGTTTCCTGCAAAATTATTTCATAGTTATACTTTAATTGAACTTCATTAATACACTGCATTAGTATTTCTGTGAAATCTTTTTGCTTTTTAAATGCACTAAAACTACCATACCTTTTAAGCAAGGAGAAGAAGAAGAAGAAGAAAGCAGAAAAGCCTAAGATGGTCAGCCCATTTACACTGGTAAGATTTTTTCTCTCTATATATGTGTACATATATATATACACGCATGCAGATTTCAAAGCGTTAACACAAAAATGTTTTAAATTATGTTAAGAGTACTGCATATATTGTTTTTCCTTTGCCAAATAGTTCGATACTACAGAACATGGGATAAATTATAGCAATCAAGCAGTTCTTCTTTGGATGTAGTTTTATTAAAGAATCCGTCTTGTTACTGACATGGATTCTTAGCCATCTTCCCTTAGCTAAACACAGCTGTACTAGATTTTTATTTGAGAAATGTGGGGATTTCCATGTTCAGTCAGTTCAGATATAATGAGAAGTGTGCCTGTATACTTAAGATTATGTGTAGTCTTGACCTCTAAATTATCTGAGTCGGGTACTAATCACACTAATCAGCCCCATTAACCATTTTTCATCACCTGAGTCAGCAGTAAAGTGCAACTCCATGGCACTGATGATACTTACAGTGTAAAAGTACGTATTAAGAAGTACTTTAAATTCCAGAAAGTTTTAATTTACTGTATATATCATAGAATCGTAGCATGCCAGGTTGGAAGGGACCTCAAGGATCCTCTGGTCCAACCTTTCTTGGCAAAAGCACAGTCTAGACAAGATGGCCCAGCACCCTGTCCAGCTGAATCTTTAAAGTGTCCAATGTTGGGGAATACACCACTTCCCTGGGGACATTACGCCAATGGCTGAATTGTTCTCATCATGAAAAATTTCCCTCTTGAGTCCAATCAGAATTTCCCCAGGAATAACTTGTACCCATTACCCCTTGTCTTTTCCATGTGACTCCTTGTAAAAAGGGAGTCTCCATCTTCTTTGTAGCCACCCTTTAAATACTGGAACATGGTGATGAGGTCTCCCCTAAGCCTTCTTTTCTCAAGGCTGAACAAGCCCAGTTCTCTCAGCCTTTCCTCACATGGCAGCTTCTCAATCGTTTGATCATCTTCCTGGCCCTTCTCCGGACCCTCTCTAGCCTGTCCACATATTTTTTGCACAGCAGGGACCAAAACTGAACACAGTGTTGCATGTATGGCCTGACAAGTGCTGAGTAGAGCAGGATAATGACTTTGTCTCTGCTGGTGATGCCCTCGCTAACGCAGCCCAGCATCCTGCTGGCAGCTCGCTGTTCACTCATGTTGAGCTTGTTGTCTAGCAGGATCCCCAGGTCCCTTTCCACAGAGCTGCTCCCCATATGGGTAGATCCCACCCTATAGCGCACGCCTGGATGATGTTTTCCCAGGTGCAAGACCTTACACTAGTCGAGGTTCATAAGGCTCTTGTTAGCCAACACTTCCAGCCTATCCAGGTCATCCTGCAGGGCAGCTCTCCCTTCTGAAATGTCCACTTCCCTACTCAGTTTGGTGTCATTGCGATCAGGTTTGTCAAGCACGATTTGCCCTTGGTGACTCTGTTATTTTAAAATAATGCAATATGTTAATATTTAATTAAAGTAAATCCTAGGTACTCTTAGTAACACTGAAATATTTTACATTTTGTAGGTTTAGTGTGCATAATGCACAGCAATGATATGGCAAATAACAGAAATAAGCCTATAACCTATGATGCTGACCAATGCCCCATTTTTCTGCTTTGTTACACAGGCTTGCACTTCTACAATTACATCATAGTGCTATAATTTACAACAATAAACTTAGTATTTTACAGTACAGAATAAAGCAAATGATTTTGTAATAGATGAGCTCAAACTTTATTAAGTTCAATGGCAAGAGTTATTTAGGATTTCAGTAAGTTTTGATAGTGTCTATGGTACATTAGGAACAGTTTTTATGACTGCATAATAATGAATTTACAATAAAGTAATTATTGTCTCAATTAGCATAATATCATTAAAATTTCTTATAATTTGAACTTCAAATATCAAACTTCAAAAGGGCAAATTTCTTACACCTTGTTTTCATGTGGCCTTTTTTATCCAGTTGCAGATATTGATACATTAAAATAGTACACTTCTCTGGTTTTGAGAGTTTGTAGTATAAAGGTGCTTATATTAGAATGTTTTATTCCTGTGCATTTAAATTGTTTTGTAAACCAAATTTCTAATCAGATAAAGTTGTAGTTTTGTGACACTAGGTGTACAGTTGATAGATTTTTCTTGACATCCCTGCCTTTGTATACGAAACATTGTGTTAGCCTTCTGATACCACAGTCAAAATGAATTTATCTTCTCACTCACAGTTTCGATACTCCAGTTGCTCAGATAAATTACTAATGATACTAGGCAGTCTCCTGGCAATAGCGCATGGAAGCAGTATGCCTATTATGATGATAATTTTTGGTGATATGACCGATAGCTTTGTTTCTTCTGGAGTCACAAATTTGCCAGGTAAGAATTTATCTTCTATGAAGAGAACAATGACTCATATGTGAAAAACAGCCAAGTAGATTCAAACATCTTGACATGGGATATTGATGTCAGAAACCAAACTTGATACTATGCTATCTTGCAAATTAGTAACTCTTGTGTTTGCTGTAACAGAGACACACTATGAATTTTTTTTTTCTCAGGATTTTTAGTTTCTGCATTAGTAAATTATTTTTTTTCAAATTAACTACTAGAATGCACATTTAACAAATCATGTTTAACTGTGGCTGTGATAAATAGAAAGAGGCTGGTTTTCCATCTCTTCAAAATGAGTTCCTGTTGATTCCCTTACATCAAGCCTGAAAATTATAGTTCATAAGGTGAATCAGATCAGTAAGCAGACCAACCAAAAATTTGCTACCAAAAATAAAAGTACTTATTTTCTCTTCGATCATTTTGTTGAATAGCCTTACTTTCTATGAAATATGAAAACAAAGACAAAGTAGGGCAGGTGTGCAGTGATGGATACAGGAGGTAGGAGTGACACTGTCACTTTTGTATCAACTCACAGACCAGATTACATTGTCCTCTGAACTCACATATTAGATGTTAAACTTGTGAACAGGTTTGCTGCCTGAAATACTATCTAATAAAATCTTATTAAACGTTTTAATAAATGTCTGTGGTGATACAGAAAAAATAACGGATGTGACTGTCTTCTGTCCTGCATCCATTTTTTTTCTCTTATTATGCTGCTGTAAGACAGAAATACAGGCATATTGCCTTCATCAAAACAAGTAGTTTAGGATTTACTCCTTCCCAAGTACAATCAGATTTTTATGGTGCAAATGCAAAATGCTGCAGCTGTAGTCTTCTCAAAACATTGATGTAGTTTTGCAGTCAATGGAGTTATGACTGACCTTATATTAGTATAATAATTGGTTTTGAATAGGTAGAAGCCTGGAATCATCACACTCCTCCTTTCATTAAAATCAACTTGATTCAAAAGGAGATGTAGCAACTCAGAATTTGCTGAACTGCATGCAGGAAAAAAAATGTGTTAAAACTTGCTCTATTAAAAGCATTTACTCTTTTCTTCCTTTGTAAGGAAATGATTCTGCAGCGAATTCCTCCTCAGATATTTTTGCCACACTGGAAGAAGACATGACAAGGTAATTAGAAATTGATATTTCCTCTTCTTTTTTAATGTAGGCACATACTTCTAGTCACAGATGTTTCGCATGCTTTAAACAACATAAAAGCAATGGTTGTTTGAATAATGTATGTAACTAAAGATTCACACATGAAATTATTGTGGGCAGTGGGAGGGTTCTTGAACATCCTCAGCCATTCCCAACAATTTCCCTGTAACCTCTTGCTCTCACCCATCCCCATGTGTCCCAGTGCCATCTGTATTTCCTTCCTTCTTCCTTCTCTTCCTCTGAATTTATAAAGAGTAGTTGTTATGCTAAAAAATTATGTTGATTATCATCCATTGGTTTCTTGAGCTATGATGATTCACTGATAAAAGGCAGAATTAAAATTGCCAGATAGTACCTGCTTTGGTGCCAAAGCATCAAGCCCAACTAAATTATCTGGGCTACAGAAAAGACAGAGTTAGATGATATGCAAACTTAAATCTTGCATTCTAGAGTTGGCAATAGCAGAAGACAATAGTTGGTGTTTTTGCTACAAAACTTCATGAAGAAAAGGGCAAATCAGCAGAAACATCAGTTGCCAATAGATGTGTTTTGTTAAGGGGCTTTATTAACCACTGTCCATGGGCTTGGTTTGTGCAGGATGTCTAAAGTTCACGTGCATTTTCTTGTACCACTTCAGCTTCTTTTCTTCAGGTTTAAGTCTGTTCCTCATTAGGTATTGGAAAAAATCTGACATCTCACGAGTGCTGAAGTCTTCAAGGCAATTGTCTTTTCTGAAGAGAAGGAAGAGATAAGGCATTTGCTTATCTCTTGATGTTTTATATTGAAGTGCATTGTCATTTCTGCTTTACTCTGAAATAAATGAGCAAGAGCTAGTTAGGAAAAGGCTGTTGCTTAGAAATGAAGAACTCATAGGTAATGAGAATGGACTAGCAGGGAATTGGCAATTATGTTTTGTAAGAGAGTACAGGCATACAAAGTTTCTTGCTCCTGCAACATTTCTGTCAGTCTCTGACATGAATGCAAGTAATGCTTACGCACCTTCAGCAGGATATAAAAGTGCCCAGTGACTTGAAAGCAAATCTGATGGCAAAGTTTCACAACAAAATAGTTTGTGCATGGGTGAATACACAGCTTTCAAATCAACATATTTTCTTTTTTTTTTTTTCTTTCTACTTAGACATATCTAACCTGTATTTTAAAGCAGGGTGTAATAGAATTACACAAGGTATTACCGACCCTTGTAGCATAAGAGTAGTGTGTATTTTAATGTGTCATTTATAAGTCTTTTAGACCAACAACCAATCATAACTATTTTTGATTAATGGTTTGGTGTTCTTCTAATCTCTGAGCTCATATCACATCATCTCAACTAAAAACAATAGGAATCCTCCTGCTGTTCTCAGTGGGCGATTATCTAGGATTTGCTGCTGCTTAAAGAACAAAGATTACAGGAAACAGACAAACTGACACAAAGTGTAAATGTTAATATAGATCTACATCAACATCTAAACATTGAGAACTGCCTGTTCTCATGACCCTAAAAGATGGTCTGAGGGAGATCTTTTATTAACACCATGCATGCCACCTTGTCTTTTAGACATTAACTCTGAAAGTGTAAGTATAAATAAAAAGCAGCTCAAGTTTCTCTTTAGAAACAAATTGTTGAATGAGGAATGTGTTACTTATTGGCAGCACAGGAAGAGATTCTTTTTTCTAAAGCTTTTAGATAGTGCCTCAAGTTAGGATGTTCACTGGTTTGAAGAAACAGCTGTTTGTACCCAGTGCGTGTTTCTTTAAGAACACCTGCCAGCAGGTCATATAATAATAAACATTGTTTACAAGGACAAAGTTCTCACACAGGTGTGTTCCAATACTGAACTATACACGTGGACTTGGTCATGTTTGTTACTCAGACAACAGTTTTCCTAAAACCCAACTATTTCTCAAGCGAAAAAGAACCATTATTTTACAATGCAGGGAGCATTTACTCTCTATTAAGTTTCAGCATGAATTTACAGAATATATTTCTTCAGTGTGGCAAATATATCAATCCTTTTGATACAATTTCTTATGAAACAAAGTCCAAGAATAAAACAATTATTTGAAGTGATGTAACATCATAACGTAATTGTCTGAAGTAATTACTGGTGAATTTAGAAAGAGTGTTCATGGTTTTATTATAGTAGTTTCCATGCAGAGTTTTATGGGAGCTGAAGATGACTGAGGTCAATATTCAACTAACCAGCATTCAGTTAGGTATTAACATATTTTTATTAAACAGTTTAGATAAAGTTCATTTCATAATGAGTATTGTTCCAAAGTCCCTGGGTAAACTGTATGGTATTAGCCACAAAAAAGACTGGATTAAAACTGGACGTTTCATCTATAAAGCCATTCTCTCCTTTTTTGAGCAGAGCATTTGCACACAGATTCCTGCAATTTGCTCCTGCCAAGTTTCACACTACAGTTTTAAAGAATCAGTATGAATAACTTACTACGAGTGAGTGAAAGTCCTGAGAGCTTTAAAGCTTTTTGCTAGTTATTTGTTTTTATATAGATTCAGTAGTCTTGCAATTACATGTATTATAGACCATTAATATTTAGCCATTGGTTTTGGTCATGTTTTACAAACAGAGAATCAGTTCAGTTATATTTTTATGGTTTAGTTCTGGTTTAAGTTCACCTGTAACTGATTCCGATGTCAATTCTGAATCAAATCATATCTGATTTGATTATGTTTGAACAGTTTAAAACTGTGGCTTAAATTCAATTCCAGTTTAAGAAATATAGTGGCTCATGCACCCCTTGGTTTTGATTAGACACTCTGCTCATAGCACAGAGCTCAATTAATTTAAAGGTAAAGTATGAGTTAATAATAAAATGGAGAGCAAAATAATTTTTGATCTAGTGACATTTGCCTGCAATAGATGCATATATAGTAGTGCTGTATTCTCAATTCAGGAAATATTTACAGCATCCATGCATGTATATATTTATATAGATAGCCATGTCATATGCTGTAAATGTGTGTGATTATAGGCATATATGATTAGGTCTGTCTATATGTGGTAAAACAAAAATGTTATGGCATTTTTGGAAATGACACATTTAAGTAAAAAGGGTATTGTGTCTAAAATATAGTTCTGAAGTAGTCTTATGAGGAAATATATACTGTATTGACAAAAAGAAAAACTAATTCCTGTCTAATAATACTACTCATAGAAAACTTGGCAAGTTTTACAGGAAAGTGTAAACTCTAATTCAGGACCAAAACAGAATAAGCAAGCATCAAGCTAAATACAAACCAGTGAGGTAACTAAAACTAATTTCAGACAATTTTGCCCTTTTAAAAAATTTTTTCTTTCAGATATGCATACTACTATTCTGCAATAGGAGCTTGTGTTCTTCTTGCTGCTTATATCCAAACTTCATTTTGGACTCTAGCAGCAGGCCGGCAAATAAAAAAAATCAGACAAAAATTTTTTCATGCAATTATGAGACAGGAAATTGGATGGTTTGATGTAAATGATGCAGGAGAACTTAACACTCGTCTTCTAGAGTAAGTACGCTGTACCTTACCCAATGTTATTTTATCTTATTAAGCACATATGAGTTACATCTTTTTGTTTTTATTTGTAAATTGAATTATTTCATTGTGAAATGAAATTTCACTGTGAAATTAAATTGAATTATTTCATTGTCAAATGAAGTTTTCAAGTTTTCTCATGGAGCGTCTCAGAGACTGAACTTCTAATGCTTCTGATACTAGACTGTCACAACGATATCAGAAAAGCATTTTCATAAGTTCCCTTAAACTCTGAGGATGGATGAAGCCCAGCCTACGAGATTACCTCATGAAGAGAAAACATAGTTAATTTCAGTGCACATTGGGGACTGAATAAACTCCTGACTGACTCCAGCAGGGTGAACAGCTTTAATTGCATGACAAGCTATTCCTTTCCCTTTGTCTACATGAAAGGCTTTATCTTTTCTTTCCAAATATCCAACAGTTTCCAAAGAGATCAAAAATTTGACATTAAGAAAGTGAGAATAACTTTGCAAAGCAGGCAGAATCTCAACCTTTTCAGACAAAACCAGGTTTATAGCATTACATTTTCACAAGAGATATGAATTTTTCCTTGACCACACTATATAGTGCCTTATCTTGAAGTGGGCTGTTGTTTGGAAGTAATTGAATAATAAAGATTGTCCTCTACACAGATGCCCATGTAACAAAACTGAAAAGCTTTCTTGTACTTTCTACATTTTCTTCCTGTCTGGATGTAATTTGTTTTTCAGTGATGTCTCCAAGATTAATGATGGAATAGGTGACAAAATTGGATTGCTTATTCAATCATTAACAACATTTATAGCTGGATTTATTGTTGGTCTCATAAGAGGATGGAAATTAACCCTTGTAATACTAGCAGTCAGTCCTGTCCTGGGAGCTTCAGCAGCCATGTGGGCAAAGGTAGGTTAACGTACATTCAGTGCCAGGTTTTATATTAAAGAGAGATAATGAAATAAATCTACATATCTGTAATTCTTACTCTTAGAATGTGTTGCTTAGAACAATTATAGCTTTAGACAACGTCTATGTACATAACCTCTTAGATGAACCATATATAAGTACCTTCATGTAGTTTGAATATTATAATTCCTGTAGATTGTGCAGATTTGTTTGATTTAAAGCTGTTTCTGCCAATATAGCATATTTTTATATAGAAAAGGAAGCAAGATATATGAGTAGAATCCACATGTGTGACTGTTAAACTTCATCCACATGAGTGCCTGTTCTGTTGGAAGGAATAATTGCACCTCCTGAAAAATTAAATTAGATCAAGCCTTGGTCTTAGACATAGAATTTCTTTTCACAGTTGTTAACAGCTTTGATAAGAAACTTTAGACAGACTTAGATGAGACAAGTACTAAATTACCATGGGATTGGTGACTTACATTTGTAGTTTGAAAGCCTTCAGATTTTTGTAGTATTTTATTTCTCTTACATTTCAAAGATCATATAATCCTTCTCTGTCTTGAGTGAGTATATTGCGGAAAAGGTGGGAGTAGAGAAGCATGTGCTAAGTATGCCTACAGGCTAAGAGTCTTCATGGACTGTGGCCAATTAATATAAACCGTAGAGCCCTCCGGTTAAGGTAGCCAGAGATGAGAATGAGCTGAGGAGATCTGCCTGGGGAGAACCACACCAGCTCGGTATGAGTCGTTATCTAATCTTCTGCACTGGGTGAAAGCAGACTGAAAAATCCAGCCCTTAGTTGTTGAGAATGGGTAATGTTGAATTATGTGATTGGATTCATGAGGTATTTAAGGATTTTGATATTGAACATTCTGCACTCGTACCTAATATAATCGAAAGTCTTCATACTGGAAGAAAGTAACTGTGATAAAACCTGTTATGAAGTGCTTGAGCTCGTTCTATTTTTCTTAAGTCAAAAAATGTGATCCTGTATTAGATTCTCTCTAGTTTCACTGACAAAGAACAAGCTGCATACGCAAAAGCAGGTGCCGTTGCAGAGGAAGTTCTGGCAGCAATCCGTACTGTAATAGCTTTTGGAGGACAGGAAAAAGAAATTAAAAGGTAAGAGCAATGTTTGCTCTCATCAGCTGATTTTCAAGTACTCACTTCAAATGGTTTGAAATTTTCTTTTATCTTTGCTGTTGAAAGTCTGTCAAACAAGTAAATCTTGTGCTTCCTGGATTTTTAGGTAATGCAAAATGGTCTGTTACAGGTTTCACTATGGGTTACAAGTTTCACTACATTTTGAAAGACAATTAATTATTTTTCTAGAAAATACCAAAATAAGTTGATATATTGTCTCTACTCTAGAAAGCGTACAAACTAAGTACCACACAGTGAGAGCTTTAGACAAAAAAAAAGGCCCTACCATGAGAAGAGACAATGGTATCCTTGGTAATCTGATTACTCAGTAGTTATTCTGAAGGTACTAGTAAACAATATCTCGATTTTCACTATACCGTAAAACATCATTCTTGTGGTATATTTTAACTTTTATCTTAAGCTAACAATTATAATCTCCAAACCTGTCCTGAAGGGTTTATGATCAAAGTTCACTGTCCTGCAGGTTAAGAAACTTGAATGCCAGTCCCTGCGCTGTAGTGCCCTTGTTTTTTTTCTGTATACCAGCTTGACTCATGTTGGCCTTTTTAGGAGTTACCTTCAAGTCTCTGCGCCTGACTACTGGGCTTACCTTTGTACAGTCTTAGAGTTATGTATTTTATATATATTCTTGTACTTTATGAGTGTTCTTTTTCTAATTCACCCACAGAGTTTTTCGTGCTGTGTGCTATGTTAAAAGTCTGAGTCTATTTTGAACTTCTGTGTTCCTTCCAGATACCATAAAAATTTAGAAGATGCTAAACGGATGGGAATAAAAAAGGCCATTACATCTAATATTTCTATAGGTGCTGCTTTCTTACTGATATATGCATCATATGCATTGGCATTCTGGTATGGTACTACCTTGGTCTTAAATGATGACTACAGTATTGGCAAAGTTCTTACAGTAAGTATTAATGAGGAAATTCCCAACAATAGTGACAAATACTAAAGAAAATACATTAAAGTCTATATTGGGAACTTATTTGAGGTTAATAAGAATTATGAGCCAAAATTGGCAAAATAGCATCTCCTTAACAAAAAGATTATCAACACAAAAGTCCACATGTTGTTTCTATGGTATCTCAAGATCTACATCAAGCTAAATAAAACAAGCTATTTTTAACTGCATTTTTTTATGACTTCCATAAGATCAGACTGATATAGAAACTGTTCAGTCAAAAACTGAAGTACAGTATCCTTCCTACTTGCTATTCGTTTTCAGGTTTGTGGGGCTAAATATATTTTCAGGATGAAGAAGCAAATACTTTTTTTTTTTTTTAGCTGTTGCGTGGTCCGAGTAGATGATTTTATGGATATTTTTCTTATATTTTGCACCATAAGACCCTGGAATGACTTCTCAATATTTTTAGAATGCAAGGGAGAGGAAAATATACTCATGAGTAGGCGATATGTCGCCATCTAACCAAAGGGAGAAAGCCGTATAAGTGACAGCTTAAATTCTTCTCTTTAACCATTCTAATTTTGTATGAGATATCAAACAAATATGGGAAGAAGAGTAACTTCGTTAACCATGATGAAGCCCAGCCAGGAGACCATGTGTGTAAATTTATATATTTTTAAAACTACCTGATTTGTTTTATTTATGAATCGCTGAAGTTTGTGAAAAATGGCTCTGATATGTGTTAATGGCTCTTTTGAGCCTGACTGTATTTTTAAAATGCAGGCTGGCATACAGAACATCTCAGTAAGATGTATGCCTTTGCATGTAATTTTTTCAGTTCAAAGAATTTGCAATTTCTGTTGTGGATGTTGTAGTTCATCAGAATGGTGGTTTTATGATATGAACAGGAGAGTGTTGCCTTATTAGGTATCACATTTATGAATGAATACTGTTGGAGGAAAGTAATGGGTGTGATGGACCTTTGCTCTGATATACTATGGCTGTTATTATGGTCTCTGAACAGTGCGTTTTTATTACTTTTAGTTTGATACTAAGCTGAGAATAATAAAATATGCTTCTCTGAGAAAATAATTTTTTTTTCTTTTTCTGCTCTTGTTTGCTTGCAGTCACTCTCATTCCAGCAGAGGGACATTTTATTACTTTATGAGGGAGAAGTTGAATTTGTATACTTCTATTTCACTGTCACTTTGAAAACAGCATGATATCGCTTTGCATATCTGTCTTTGTTGCATTGGAAGATATGCAATATACTTTCTGATCTTTGGAACATCTTTTGCCAAAGCATTAATTAGTGCAATAAACCCTGAGACATCAAGTGTACTTACACATTTTTTGGCACGGGTTTTGCAGGTCTCAGTCACTTTTTCACTTCTTATCAATATGTTCGCAACACTCACATTGTGCAGGAGCTCAGCTCTCAGCTGAATCTTAAAAGCCATTTTCTTGATGTTATTCTCTGTTTAAGAGAGACCCTTTCATTTTTTTCTTTAATTCTAGATTCCTTAGACATCTCTTAATTAGCATGGAACCTCCTGACCCAAAGATACCTAATGTAAATAAATAAATGCAATTCTATGCTTAAATAAGAATTGATATATGTCACTACAAACATTTCTTTCAGGTCTTTTTCTCTGTATTGATTGGAGCTTTCAGTATTGGACAGACTGCTCCAAGTGTAGAGGCATTTGCTACTGCAAGAGGAGCTGCCTATGCAGTCTTTAATATAATAGACAATGTAAGTATCTTTGCCACCACCCTCATTTCAAAACGGAGAGACCCTTCTTTTTAAAGTGCAGGCACTATTTATGGATATGAAGTTATTAAGAGTAAATAACAGTGTGTAAAATAACCAGAAATAGAAACAAAAAAGCAGATAGAATGTGTTATTATTAGTCAGTTCCTGTTTGTCCTCTAGGGTTATCAGTTCTTTCTTCAAAGGTAAAAGTACTGGATCTCCGAATCACTTGGTGTTGGAGGTATCCTCTCATGTTTTTCTCATGAAGGGCATGTCTATGGTGCTATATAGATTACAGCCAGTGTAGGTATATGAGCATAGGTTTTGAGGTATCAGTGTCACCACCACTAGCGTGTCAGCAAATCAATAAAACACAACCTGGAACCTGGATATGTGTTCCAGTTGCCAAGAGAGCTGGAAATCAGGAAAGCTGTGATTTTACTAGCTAATAAAGCTCTATGACATGCAAATGGCTTGTTTTGGGTTATTGTTAAGACATGTTAAGACATGTTTCAAATTCTAGACCCACCCTGGATGGAAACAAAACCACTGTTTCTTCTTAGTGGTTCAGTGGATTGGTTCTTTCTCACACAAACTCTTTCAGTAGAAAGAGCAAAACTATAAATGAACAGTGTATGAACAGCTCATTAGAGATGATTCGTTGAGGTTAATCATCATGCAGTGAAATCAATCTCAAATTATGGCCAGCTGTGGGTACAGCCTTAAAGACAAGGTACTAAATCCACACAAAAGCTTAAATGGAGAAAATAGAAAAGTATGCTTGCATGAGCAGATCATCAACGTAGTAATGAGGCAGCAAAACATCACGCAGTTTACATGTTTCAGAAATCTCACCTAAATTACTTTAAAATTACATTTAATATCTCTGCAGAATAATGGTGCACTCTAGGACTTCCTTATGAAAAAAAATCATTCAGAAATGAGTTTGTTTGTTTTAATTTATTTTATTTTGCACAGGAACCTCAAATTGACAGTTATTCAGAAACAGGTTACAAACCAGACTGCATTAAAGGGAACGTGGAATTCCAAAATGTTTACTTCAATTATCCATCCAGACCAGATGTTGAGGTACTGTAAATGAAACTGTATACATATTAAACATGTGGATCATTTGTTAGGAAAAAAAAATAAAAGTCACATTTATAAAATTATGTTGAAAACATAACAAATCCAAGTTGATTCTCTAATTTGTATAAGACTACCTTGTCATCACAGTGATTTTAGCTAGAATTATTTACACCTTAACTAAATCTTAAGTTTTCTGAATAATTTTCTGTCTAAAACTATAGTCAGTGTGGCTATGCAATAAAATGTAAAGATTCATTGCTACCAGAATCTGAATTTAGGCATCTACCCCAAGTGTTTGTGTATAGTAATAATAATGAGATAATGGGTTTCAAAAGTACCTGTAATGAAGCTCTGTTAAGACTATACCTCAACCAGTTAAAGAAAGCAGATCCAGGAAGGACTTGTTATATTTGGAATAGAGATCAGAATCTATATATGTCTGTCTAGACAGAGAAAAAGTTTGCTTTTTAAAATGCAGTCTTAATGCAGTGGAGGTGGAAGACATTTGAATGATTTCTGAAAATGTTTTCATGAAGAGTGTCTTTGCACTATGTAACTATTTCCTTCCCTCCTTGAAGGAAAATCACTGACCTTGATAAAGGGATCTTTCTTACTTTCGATAGGCAGAAAAGAAAGACACAGAGCTTTCTTTTAAAGCGATTTTTAGTCATAAATATGTTAAATATTACAGCTTTTCCTTCTATCAAGAAAGTGAATGAAGTGAATGTGCTTGATTTTACTTCATATAGAAATATAAATTAAAAAACAACTATTGATCTCAGTGGATTATTTTCTAAGTTTATATAGGTACAATACAAATAGGGATTTCTTTCCTATGGTTTCAGAGATAATAATTATAGGAAGTTAAGGCCACACCAAGCATTTATTGAGTTTTTCAACTATAGTAAGCTATAGTAAACAGAAAAATGAGGATGTCCAATAACTCAGGGTAGTTCATCTCTGTGTAAGTTTAATCTACCTGAATTTCAAGTTAACTCTTATCTTCAATGGGATTAAGTGCAGCAAAGATAGGCATGATTAAGACTGCAAGTTACTTCCTATCTCACTAGCCTGATTTACTTGCTGTCCTTACTCTGTGTTCTCTGATTGCTTTAAGTTGTTAAAAACAGCTTAAATGGATTTAATTATAGATTTTATAGGAAAAAGTCAATAGTCCACTGAAATCAGTGGTAATGTACAAGTTTTAGATCAACTTCTATTTGCTGTTTTATTTACATTAGATTTGTTTAGTTGTTCTATAGAAGGTATAAACTAAATTATCTATAGCATTATGGCCAGAAGATTAAATAAGGCTGCTTCATAAATTTTCAGTTGTTCTTACTTATGTTGGACTTCTTGTTTTGATCTAAAAATATTATAGCAAAATAAGGCATACTAAAAGTTATAATTTGTCTATGCCTCTTGTTCCTAAACAGTGAGATATATTTCACTTGTAAAGCAGATAAATATTGTTACTAAGGGCGAAGAGGCAACAGTAGTGCTGAGGGTAGAAATTTAGGAAGAAGCAGACGGTGACAAGGACACAGAGCTGCAAGGTATTGGGAAGTATGTTGGGAGAGTATTAGAACATATCGGTGCATGTCTGTACATTTAGAATGGAAAAATGCACTTATCCATGATACAGATGCTGACATTTAGCTATGCATGGTTCATTGTAGCCTAGCCCTTCCAGAAAACTAATTAGCAAAAAATATGTTTTTCTCAATTTCAATATACATTTCCAACCACAGAAGTTGTACAAAGCAGTGAAAGATGTGCAGACTCCTGTACACCTTTGGTCAAGTAAAGTAGAAACAAAACCACTTTATTCCTTTTTTTCCTGTTGTTGTACCTTCTCACTACTCGGGTGAGCAGAATAAGCAGAAAGGTGGGCAAAATTAAATACACATGCTGTGGACATGCTAACTCTGTGTCTGTTCTCCAGCCCCATTACACAGCCCAATAGAGGTTATATTCTTGAAAGTAAAATGAAAGAGCAACTACATGGCACTGAAGAGCTACATTTACCCTTTGTAAGAGTCCGAAGGAGGGCAAAACTTTGTATCTTCCATGGTTGTGAAATGCTGTATTTTATGCTGACTAGTACAAAAAGGTTGTTTATTGTGCAGTGAAATGTCACTGTTGTAAAAAAGCCCCATCAGCAATTCCAATCAAAAGGGGAAAAATTAAGGATACTTCAAGGTTACTAAAATGCCTTTCCCTCCAAAACAATATAGAGCGTATTCTCTCATTTTTAACCATGACTTTTACTGTACAATAGTTTTCCTGTATTTTGCATGGTGAGGCAACATAATACAGAATTATTGCACCATATTGTTTCTGTATTATATTTTAAATATAATAATTACAAGTAGTAATCATATTATTATTATCATGTCATATGAACTGGTTCATTATATGGATAATTGTGAAGTATGTTGTATAATACATTGATATTGGACCAGTTGTGATGCAAATATGAAGAAAATTAAGCTGAAGTCATCAGTTATCAAAAATTTAAACTCATGTGTTTATAGATTTTAATTTGTACCAGATTCTGCTGTAAATATAAAGGCTATTTTATTGTAGTCTTTAGAGTTTCTTCACGTTTACACTGACGTTTTTACATACTGTTATGTTTTTGGTTACCTTTCTTACTTGCACAGATACTGAAGGGCTTGAATCTCAAGGTCAGTTGTGGCCAGACATTGGCCCTGGTTGGTGGCAGTGGCTGTGGGAAAAGTACAACTGTCCAGCTCATCCAGAGATTTTACGATCCCAAGGAAGGCACGGTAAGATACCACAAGTGAGATGGCTGCTCTGTGTGTCACAGTCGTTGGAAGTCTAGTTCTGGCCTCCTTGCCCTTGTTCCGACCTGGGGGGAGAGGTTCCCTCACCAAAACACTTAGGTCTAACAGTTTTTGTCTTTTTTCTTTGGTTTAGGTCACCATTGATGGGCACGATATTAAGACCCTAAATGTAAGATATCTGCGGGAGATTATTGGTGTGGTAAATCAGGAGCCTGTGCTCTTTGCTACTACCATTGCAGAAAATATTCGTTATGGCCGTGAGGACGTCACCATGGAAGAGATTGAAAAAGCCACCAAGGAAGCAAATGCTTATGACTTCATCATGAAGCTACCCAATGTAAGCAAGGCAGCCATCCTGCTGAAATAATTTCTCCTCAACCTCCTTGTCTCAAACAGTTCTAAGAAGGGATTCTCAGAAACAGAGCAAGCTATCCCTGGAGCTGTGAATAAGCGGAGCTGTGAATAAGCAGAGCTGTGCAGAGTTGCCTCATAACTTTGGAGCATAATGTTAATTTTCCAACTTTAGGTCATGACTTGGTGAGCATTTGAAGAACTATGAGAATTCTGCGGACACAAACAGTTAGGCGGGTAAAACAAAGTGGATGTTTATCCTGTACTGTTGTAGAGGAAGGAGAGGACACTGCCAGGGCTACAAATGCCCATGTGCCTTTTCTTTGCACTTCCTTTCTTTGGTTAAAGGTCCGTGCCACTGAGTGTTTTGTGTGGTTGCCTTGTAGAAGTTTGAAACCATGGTTGGAGAAAGAGGGGCACAGCTGAGTGGAGGCCAGAAGCAGAGAATAGCAATTGCCCGAGCTCTGGTTCGCAATCCTAAAATTCTTTTGCTTGATGAGGCAACATCAGCCTTGGATACTGAGAGTGAATCAGTTGTGCAGGCAGCACTGGACAAGGTCAGTAGTGTTCTACAATGAAGCAGGTAAGCAGGAGCCTAATATTTACTTTTTTCCCAGACATTTGTTGAAAGACCTGCAAGAAATAGAGACCCTTAAAACACAAAAGGTAAACTTGGATTTGGTAAATATTCTCTGCACAGAGAATTTTTAGATCCTGCAGGCATTACAGAGAGGAATCTTGTTTCAAGTGAGAAGATTTAAATATATTTTCTTCATTATTAAGCTTAAATCTACATTTTCTTGGTATAAACACCATCCCCTGCAATTATTTGTCTTACTGACACGCATATTGTTGTCAGTCACCTATCTAATTAACTTATGTGGAAGCCTGACACACATGGTAAGCGCTACCAGCATGTCATAAATGATTGTAGCAGTGACTTGGCAGGAAACACTCCAAGGGAAAATTTGCATCAGTTTGCATGAATACTTCTAGGTGCTTGTTTTGTTCTTAATGTAGAGCTGTCTCACTAAGGGACAGCTGATCCCTGGTGCAAGTCAGTAGTCTGTATTTTCCTACTGGATCTGTACCCCCAAATGGTATTCTGAATTTACTCAATCAGATTCTGCTGGAATACTGTAATGCTTCCTATTGCTGTTGGATAGAGAAAGACAGTCTGAGGAGAGTTATTAATGGAAATACATTTAATAGAGAAGTTATTTGTCTAGCTTTTCTTGGTCACTTTATCTTATAAAGTTGGATCCTCATAAACCTTTGCAGAAAACCTAGGGACTCACAGAATCATAGAATGGTTGGGTTGGAAGGGACCTTTAAAGATCATAGAATCATTTTGGTTAGAAGAGACCCTCAAAATCACCAAGTCCAGCCATTAACCTAACTCAGGCACTAAACCATGTCCCTAAGAACCTCATCTATATGTCTTTTAAACACCTCCAGGGACGGTGACTTAACCACTTCCCTGGGCAGTCTGTTCCAGCCTGTTCATTGTTCCAGACCTTTTCACTTGGCTCCAGGTCCTTGAATTTCTGAAGGCCAGTCTGACTAGTAAAGACTGAGGCAAAAAAGGCAGTGAATACCTCAGCCCTCTAGTCAAACCCCTCTGCCATGGGCAGGGACATCTTTCACTAGATCAGGTTGCTCAAAGCCCTGTCCAACCTGACTTGAACACTTCCAATGATGGAGAATCCACAGCTTCTCTGGGCAACCTGTTCCAGTGTCTCACCACCCTCATTGTAAAAAATTTCTTCCTTTGATCCAATCTAAATCTACCTTCTTCCAGTTTAAAACCACTGTCCCTTGTCCTGTCACTACAGGCCCAGGTAAAAAGTCCCTCTCCACTTCTAAGTCTCCTTTATATACTGAAAGGCCACAATATGGTCTCCCCAGAGCCCTCACTTTTCTAGGCTGAACAACCCCAACTCTCTCACTTTTTCTTCTCTGGAGAGGTCTTTTAGCCCTCTGATCATTTTTGTGGCACTCCTGAGGACCTGCTCTAAAAGCTCCATCTTTCTTGTACTGGGGACCCCAGAGGCAGACACAGTACTCTAGGCAGGGTCTCACCAGAGCAGAGTAGAGGGGGAGAATGACCTCTCTTGGCCTTTTGGCCACACTTCTTTTGATACAGCCTAGGATACGGTTGAGTTTCTGGGTTGCAAGTGCACATTGTAGGCTCATGTCTAATTTTTCGTCCACCAGTATTCCCAAGCCCTTCTCTGCAGGGTTGCTCTCAATGGATTCATCCCCCAGTTTGTATTGATATTGAGGATAACCCTGACCCAGATGCAAGGCCTTGCACTTGGCCTTGTTGGACTTCATGAAGTTCACATGGGCCCACTCCTCAAGTCCGTCATGTTCTCTCTGGATGGCCTCCCTTCCCTTAAGTGAATCAACTGCACCACTCAGCTTGGTGTCATCTGCAAACTTGCTGGGTGTGCACTCAATCCCATTATCTATGTCAATGACGAAGATACTAAATAGTGTGGATCCCAGTATGGACCCTTGAGGGACATCACTGAAGATTAACTCCACCCAGGTTCCAACAAAATTCCACTGCTTGGGATTATTAGTTTGGTTATTTAAATTTAAAGTTTCTTGACCATTTTAATACAGTTTGGTAATTACAATGGCAAGCTGTGACTTTTGACACATAATTTGTGATAGGCTTATAAATATCCAAAGACAGGTAGTTAGTTGAAATGTATTTCACATGAAATTGTAGAGAATTTTATTTCCCGTGAAGCTACTTGAGTTGGAAATGACTTAAGAGTATAAAACACTGACATTATTTACAAGTCTGTGTGAAATATTTTCTAATGCTTCTAAGTAAAAACTGTCCTTCACAGATTTTAAGGTTTAAATGAACAATTATTGGCTTAAATATAAAAACTTTCAGCATTTTTAAAACTTTAAGGTTTGTAACTTTGTAACTTTTGAATATACTTAGAAATATTGTTTTTTTCTAGGCAAGGGAAGGACGCACCACAGTTGTAGTAGCTCATCGTCTGTCAACAGTCCGAAATGCAGATCTTATAGCTGTTTTTGAAGATGGAGTTATCACAGAACAAGGGAACCATTTTGAATTGCTTGAGAGAAAGGGAATCTACTACAAACTCGTTAACATGCAGGTACTTTTTTCTCACTAGCTGTTGCCTCATTTTCTTTTTTTTTTTTTTTTGTATTCCATGCCCAGAGTTATTGTATGCTATCAGAAGTACAGGGAGTTCTGCAGCATATTTTGTTAACAGCAAAAAAAAGTGTACTTTGACAGGAAAGCAGTAATCTGAGAGGCAAGACCACTAGTTTTGATACCAAGCCTATTTAAACCTAGGATAGTACATTTTTAATCCTCTAGGGATGTGAACTTAAAAGATTTTTTTAATGTTTTTCTTTCAGGCAGTTAATGTAGAGCAGCTCAGTACAGTAGTTGCTATTCCATTGCTTGCTCTTAGCCTATAATAAAATGTAAAATACAGTAGCTGATAGTGGAGGAATAGAGCATGCATATTTTAAGCTGTTTAGTTATAATCCTTCATACTGAATGTCTTTCTAAAGAAAAAAAACATGTGGATGAACAGAAGAAATAGAAAAATAATCCAGCTATGCTGAGTGCAAAGATAAGTATACTTTTAGTGTTATGTAGCCAGAAACAAAAAGATTGGAAATTAATATAAATATCGGAAGCTTATTTGTTATTAAGTGAAGAATTAGGCCAATTAAAAATTTTCTTCATAAAATAACTATGAGAATGCATTTGGTCACCTTAGATTCAAAGTAACTCTGTATTCAAGCAAAATTGATAATGGAAAAATATAAAACAGAAAGAAAATAAAAAATAAGGGGAAATGACAAAAAATTGAAAGAAAGCAAAAGCCAGTAATTTTTATTAGCAGTACAAAAAGCAGTAAGACATACAAACTATCAGGGGAAAAAAAATACAAATTGAAGGCAACTTTGAATCCAGTCAGTATTAAATACCTCAGTGGTGGGTAGACATTTACTTATTCTGTCAAAGAGACTGGCAAAACTACCACCAAAAGTAGGGCTCTTTTCCAGACTGTTCAGATTTTTCAGTCAAAATCTCTTCCTGACTTGTTCCATCCATTTGAAGTCAAGAACTGTTAAGAGTGTTCTGCAGTAAAGAGTAACTTTTTCTCACTTCATGAACAAACAGCATATCCACTGAGAACTCATTCAAAAAGATCCCAAGATAAGTGCAAATGGTTCAGTCTCAATTTAAAATTCTGTTACGAGTTAATTCATAAAAAAAGAGCAGGTACTTCCCTTCCCCTGCCCTCCACTGAGTGTAAGTATTTTCTTGAGAGGTGGGATACTTTTATATATGAATCAAGCTTTGAAGACAGAAATCTGCTCAAGTATAATACAGATGTTCATATCTGCTTTATAGTATTATATATTGTTTTCCTCATATCTCTTTTCACTGAAACAAGTTACGTTTCCCTTGATCACCTCATAATTTTGAAAGTTCAAAGTAATATATGCATAATTAATCTTAGCATCATGTTCTTCCCTATTTTAGGCAATAGAAGCTGAAGTTCCATCATCAGAAAATAATGAGAATGCACTTAGTGTCACAACTAGTGAATTTAAACCAGAATTTCAAGAATCCTTACCAAAAGGATTGAGAAGACAATCAACTCGGAGAAGCATGAAAAATCCAGGAGCAGAGAATGATGATCCTGATGAGAAAAAGTGTTCACCTGTAAGTATTTTTGCAGAGCTGTTAGTGAACTTTGACTCCTTTCAACACGGTATGTTAAAATTAAATTAATCCTCCTGCTCTAGAAAAGTACAAGAAGGAGGCATTTGATGGGGTGAATTTTGTTATTCTCACCATGAATGATTATATAAATAAAATGGGACTTTAATAATATATAACAAGGATGAGTTTATTTTTGAAAATCAATTTGCTGTAAAATAAATATACTTACATATATTTACATACCATACCAACATAGTCTATAAAGGTAAAACATTAATTTTTGGATCAGAAACAGAAGATTTGCCCCAACATATAACTCTTACAACACTTGCATTCATATTTGCTTGCATTAATCTAGTCATGGATTGCACACAGCAATACACCCAGAATGAATAGTTTAGTTAGCATTGAGCAATACCAAAAGTATCAATCAATGAAAATGAGAAACTAAAATATGATGACAAGAGCTGTAAATATAGTATAACAGCTCTTCCTTCCTTGTATTAAAATAATAAAAGAAATGTACAATCAGTTAATTTTCATGACATTAAAAAGTATACATTTTGACTTCCCCTGAGTATATTCTGGGAGTAGGAAACTGACATTTAATCTCTCTTTTTCTGCATATTTCTCCAAATACATACATGTTTGTCCTAACAGAATTACCATTTTTTTAGGATGAAGAATTACCACCAGCTTCATTTTTCAAAATTATGAAGCTGAACAAAACGGAATGGCCATACTTTGTAGTTGGAACTTTAAGTGCAATTATCAATGGAGCTTTACAACCTGCATTTGCAATAATATTTTCAGAAATTATAGGGGTAAGTTCATATGAAATATGCAAAAAACTATGAAGCAAAAGTTGTTTATATTAATATTAATTTATTTATAATAATTAATATTAAATTTTATTACAAATTTTATTTGTAATAAAACCAGGTCTTAAACAGTCACTGTATAGTGGAGGATTGGATGAAGCACTATTACAAAAATCTGAAGAATTATGTGAAATTTACAAAATCCTAAAAATCTCGCTACAACCTGAAATTCACTTGTTGTACCTATAATCATATGTGACATATGCTTGAATTTTATATGAATGCAAATGATTGCTAAACATAGTTATTGAGAAAGATGGGAGTATTTTAGATTATTAGTTGATTTAAAATATGTTGATTTAAATATTATTTTATAGATTTTTTCAGAAATCGACAAGACCATTATAAGAGAAAAGAGCAACTTTTATTCAGTGATGTTTTTAGTACTTGGGATTGTTTCCTTTTTTACTTTCTTTTTCCAGGTATGTCTTATTATTTTAGCTTTACTATAATTGTTCATCATGTTTTAGAAACCAGATCTGAAATATACTCAAAATTTATGTCTTCTTAATACATGTCTCCAACTCAAACCAGAACCCACATTTATGGTTCCAGATGTGCCTTGTGCTGAACTGAATCTTTTTTGACCTAAAGTTTCTCATGTGTTAGAAACCTTCCAACCTATGCTGACCTCTTCACTTCAAACTTACTTTCTTCTTCAGGAGTCAAACATATCCCAGCATGGAGCTCTGGATTCTCTCGCTCTTCTTTTCCACTGCCATCTCATAGCCAGCCCCTCCAGCCTTTACACTGCACCACTCTGTTCTCACTCTCAAGCCCACGTATTCGAACCTGTTAGTAATTGCAAATCAGCCAATCTCCTGTCTTAGCTCTCCTATTTTTTTACTCCCTTAACCCCTTCCTTATGTGAGCCCCCACAAAGATTCCCAGGCCCAGTTCCTCAAGTAACACCCGTTATGCTGATATTCGTCTCCTCCTGCTTAAGTACTAGTGGTTGAACAGTAATACCCCATCTCCTGCTCTCACTGATCTCTATAGCCATCTCAACTTTAAAAAAAAAAGTATTTTAACTTTACCCTAATTCTTATATCTATCTAACTTCTACGACAGTGCCACACTTAAAAAAAAAAAAAAAAAGGTAGTAATCGTACAGGTGCAAACTTTGCCATTTAAGTATTTTCATATATAGTCTGGTCTATAATTTCTGAATATGCTTGTATAGTGTTACCCATTAAGTGAGACTACACAGTGAAATAATAAAGCACACTTGAGACAGCAGCATAAACAGTCTCTTGCAAAAGCCTTCTGGTTTATTTATGGAATTGTCTTGTTGCATATGCACGCAAGAAGGTCTTGAATATGGAACACTGAGCTGTAGGTGGCTACAGCAGGTTTGCTCAGTTTATAAATGTTCAGATAATGCTTCAAATGTGAGTGAGAAGAGTTCATTGAGATGTAACACTCCCAAATTAATGAGAACGAAAACAATTCTAACTATTCTTGTAATCTCTTTATATCCTGCCCATTCTCTGATGTTATTTTGTGATTTTTGCCAACTCACATACTTGTGCAAATGTACTACAGTATGGGAGAACAGCAAAGATAATGATCAAAGTCAACTGAGAAATATTTGCTGAGTGGAACATGCCAGAATGATTTTTCTTGCTATCACATAGTACAATGTATCTGTGGTTTGTATTTTTAGAGTGTTCAATTTCACAAAGGTACATTCCAAATAATTAATATTTGTAACCACATAAAGGTGGTAGTGAGTTAAACAAACCATAAACACTGATGTCATACTAACACATAGGGAGAATGTACCTTCCCAAAGATTTAACCAGCGTATTCCTTTGTGTATCTTGTTAGATTGATTCATATATCTGACTAAAAATACGTCCAATTCATTGTGAAACATCACTTACATATTACTGCTGATACTTATGTCAGTTTGTGTTAGGATTCCAGGGAAGAAATCTTAATTCTGTTTGAGTTAATGGGAAATTTACATTTGACTTCAATGAACCCAGATTGCCTTATGAAGTCTTTAACTTAAAACAAGTGACTGAAAAACCATTTGTTTAAATCTGACTTAAGTAAACTCATACAAATGAAGTCAAGTGGTTGATTAGTGATCTTTTCCTTGAAGCACGCTGGTGAATCCGTGCTGGGAAATATTTCTATGCTCTATGTATTTTTTCGATAAATATTTGAATGTACCGTGAACCTACTAGAATTTATGACTATTATACCTGTTTTTACATTCGCTTTGTGCAATCAAGACTGCAATATTTTGTAGTTTGACACTGTAGACAAGGTATCTAAAATATTTATTGAATAAACACAAAAATTGGAATAGTATGCTAAATGTTGTACCTTTTCTAAAATAGGGTTTCGCATTCGGCAAAGCTGGAGAAATTCTTACAATGAGGCTTCGATTCATGGCATTTAGAGCAATGCTTAGACAGGTAAAGATAATATAGATTTTGATTTCCAGGCTTTTAAAACTAATTAGTTGTATGGGTATTATAAAATATTTGCATTCTGCATTATTCTATCATATTATGACTTGTCTTCAGAGAAGATTCTTTAAATCAGTCTAGAAACCAATTTGATTACATGTGGTTAAGCAAAATATCTTTAGAGGGAAAGTCTTAAATCAGTACAAGTAGAAGAGCTTTTTATGTACTCCTTGAAAGGACTTGTATTTACAGCCAAGTTACTATAGCCTGACAAATTGATGTGCACCAGCAGTATCCCATTATGTGTTCATTTGCCTGCTTTGCTTTCTTGGTACCCTTCCTCCATTAAAGAAACCCCACTCTTTTCCCCACTCTTACTTCAAATGTCTGATTTAAATTGTAATATCTACCATTACGTTTTATTTATTTAACAAAGAGTTCCCAAATCTATAGTTGTTGCTTGTTAATACAATAGTGAGAGAGAGAATTAAAATGTAAATATTTTGTAGTGTTTTTAAGTAATTCATCTAGTTATCTAAATTGGCCTTAATCTTGCATGATTTCAGGATAAGTATTTTAGATTTTAAAACATACAATATGATGTTTCTGGGGTTTTATGTCTTGCACATAAAGCTACATGTAGACACAGAATTGATTAATGTGAACATGACTGTTTGAAATGTGGACAGAAAACCGTTGTAATCTGAAGAACTATGATTTTTAGATCAGCCTCGCTGAAAACTTAATGGAAGAGCAATCACTAGGTCTTCATTCAATGCATATTACACATGAAAGTTTAAATTAAATATTGGGTCACGTGGTGAATAAATTGTAAAATGTATACCTGACCCCAACAACTGACTTTGGTCAGATAGACCAGTTTGTTTTGGTTTTCTTTTTTGTTTGCTTGTTTGGTTTGGTTTATTCTCATAGGTTCCAAATAAGCCTTTAAGGCTCTTCAGTCTGGGGAGAAACAAAGCAATGAATTGGGAGTTCTTAACTTAAAAATGCTTTACACTTAATTCATCCTCAAATAGCTGTGCAATTGTGAAGGAATGTGAATGAAGAGTCATCTCCTTCAAGGAGATGCAGATTCAGCTGCAGTGGGGAGGGTAGATTTTGGTTTTGAGAATCCCCCAGGCTGCTCTCCTTCCTTCTCAGCAGTGACACATCAGATCATCCACAAACATACACTTTTTCTAAAAATATTCATTGTGCAATGAAGGAATTAGACTCAACTAAATATTCAGAACTGATGCACTGCCACATACACAGTCTTCTGACACTGAACTCAGTTATATTAGGTAGACCTCAGTTTTACTTTGCAGTTTATATGAAATGTCCAAAAACTGGTCCTAAGAAAAATGTTTCTCATTGTAGGACATGGGCTGGTTTGATAATTCTAAAAATAGCACTGGAGCATTAACTACAAGACTTGCTAATGATGCCTCACAAGTCAAAGGAGTAAGTAAAATTTTGTTTGGGAATTTTTCATATTTGGTTTAATGTGTAGTGAGGTTGCACCTTATGTGTAAATATGTGGTATAGTTAAAGTCTGTTCAGCTTCAAGAGCAGAATTTACAAATTGCAGTGCAAACTTATGTAATCGGAATATGGGGAGAGAAGAATTAAATGTAATCTAGACAATTTTTTACAAAATCATCTAAGAAACTCCAATTTTTAAAACCAGCAAAATTGATTTAAAAGTTTCTAAATAGTGTTTTGAGAATCAGGAATATTATAGGAAATGCTTTCCTTATTTAAGATGCAGTTGCTTTAGCAATAAATGTCCTTTTTTTTCCTCCAGGCAACCGGTGTCAGACTGGCACTTATTGCCCAAAACCTAGCTAACCTGGGGACTGGAATTATTATATCATTAATTTATGGCTGGCAGCTGACTCTACTCCTTCTAGCTGTTGTGCCAATCGTTGCAGTGGCTGGAATGATTGAAATGAAGATGTTGGCTGGGCATGCTAAAAAAGATAAACAAGAGCTGGAAGTTGCAGGAAAGGTGGGTCTAAAGAAGTTTATCTATTTCTGACCAAAACACTGTTGATGGATGTACTACTTCAAAATACAAAGCATGTCATAATATTTAACTTCCAGAGACGGCCAGACTCTGTGTAGTTAACACTAGTAGACCTACAGAGCATAACACCTCTTCAGTAATAATTGAAGGCTTATGTTATTAACCGATATTTATTTTTATAATTGATAAACCCCAGAATGTGTTAATCACTATTCAGGCATATTCTTTTCTCCCTCCTGTTCTGATCATCTCTGTTTTCCTTACTTTGCAACCCTATTCATTTTGGCATTCTCTTTTTTCTTTTCTGTCATTCCTTCTTGGCTTGTCATCTCTTTTAGATATCTTACACTGCTCCTTTTTTCCTTTTTTTCTCTTTTGTCTTGTTGATGTTTGCAGGGATAATATGTATATATCCACTGTTTTCTGAGTCTGTTTGCCCTTCCTTTATTTCTTGACTGGAAGAGAAAGATGAGAGCTGAAAAGCAAGATGGTTAGACTCTTGTTTAAGTAATCAGTTGAGATTAAAAGGTCCATGATTTTTATAAGAATTATAAAAAATACAAAATATATCACAGCAGACTCTTTTTATTAGTTTAGAATAAGGAATTGCAACATAATCTTAACTTTTGATTAAAACATTTGTGTTTATATTGCAGATTGCCACAGAAGCCATAGAAAATATTAGAACTGTTGCTAGTTTGACCCGAGAAAAAAAATTTGAGTTGATGTATGGAGAACATCTGCATGTACCATACAGGTATAATAAAAATAACTAAGCTAAAAAAAAAAAATCTGTATTTAAATTATAAAATAAATTACAAACATCTACTTGGACTAACATTGATTTTATTTTGTTTCTGTGTATGATTTAATGTGCAATTTAATTACCTCAGAATTAATATAAATATTTTGCATATTTTTAATTAACAGATGCAGCCACCAGCCAACATTTTTGTTCTTTAATTTCCTGTGATAATACTGGTATCTTCTATTGCAATGTTACTTGGTTTGGAAAAGTATTAGTTTTAAGTCAGCTTTGGAAGTCTTCTAATCTAACATTCCACTTTCAGTGTTCCAGATACTTAATTAAAAACTTTTTAATGTGAACTGAATATTGCATTACACCATTTTTGAAAGTATGAATAGGATTGAAAACATTTGAATTTTTTTTAATTCATTGGTTTGTGGGGAAAAAAAGGAATATGAATCTGTCTGGACTAAAGCAAAACTTAAAACGCTTTAAGTAAAAAAATAAAAAGATAGTGTTAATTAAAGTTTTATTTGTTCTACAATGAAATGCTTCATTCTCAGACATCCATGAAAAAAGTAAAGGAAATGATTGCATATGTGCACAGATATGACGGCAGACAATTAGGAGTGCAACTAATACCTCTCCCATAATAATTGAGTGTTTAGAGCATAGTGCAGGATGTGAAAGATATTCCTTTAGCTTTTTTCTCAAGCTGCTAGGTTTTGAGTCCATATCTCACATCTTGCAGGAAAATGCCCAACCATTCTCTGGGTTGACGTTGATGGGATTGCTCCAAGGCTTCCATCTTAATGTTGTTCTGGTATAAGAACTTACTGCCCTGTGGGGCAATTCGGAAAAGACAGGACGTGTTTTTCAGTTAATGTTTCAGCAGATGTCAAACCACTGATTAGGCAAAGTTTTTATTTTATAAAAATTGAGCTTAGGCCTTCTGTTATACTGGATTAATACACAAATCAGCCATGTAAAAGAGAAGTCACAACAGCCTCTTAATCCAACAAAGCGCACTTGTGAATCTGGCTTTTGTTTGGTTTGTATTGTGTTTTTTCTAGAAGGAACCACACAGTTCTGACTTTGCAGTAGCAGCAATAAAATTATTTTCTTTTTTTTTCTGGTAGAATTTGTAGTTATAGAAAATTTTCTCTCTGCCTTGCTTTTAGTTATAGGTGTAGTTTTATTATCCAAAATCAAATTTCTGCACCATACATGCAGGCCTAATCTTATTTGAAAGAGGAGTTTTGGCTGATTAAAAGAATCAGATTCTCAAGTGTTAATATCGAGCTGTTTAATATCTTTTTTATTTGGTTAACATAAAATTGCAAGTAAAGAAAAATGACACAAAAATTTGTCTCTGGCTGAAGGTGAGCTAACAGTTCTGCTTGGTTTTTTTCCTCTTACGTGATACAATAGTAAAATTTTAAATGTGTTATTTACATCTTCAAAGTGGTAATCACGGACTGAACTGCGAAGTGTTTTAACACTCAAACTATGAGATGGTAAGACAATAACTATACATAGCAGCTAAGGTGTCACCTTTTTCTGCACCCGTATTCTTGAACGTAAATAAAATTCTAGAAACAAAACAAACTTTCTCTAGGACACAGTCTAACAGGAGACAAGGGGTTATATTGTTTAAGCATGAGTACACTTCCTATTCATAACAGTATCATCTGAAGTCAATTTATTGTTTTTTCCATAGCAGGATTTCAGTATGATTGCACATTGTTATGAAAATATGCATTCTTTCTTACAGAAATTCTGTAAAGAAGGCACATATATTTGGAATTTGTTTTGCCCTTTCACAAGCAATGATGTTCTTTAGCTATGCTGGCTGTTTCCGGTTTGGTGCCTATCTGGTGGCAAATGGATACATGGACTATAAAAGCGTGTTTTTGTAAGTATCTCTTTTGCAAGCTTTTTTTTAATCAGTCCAAACGTCTTTGTTTGTTGCAAGGGATATCATAAATCCATTGGGTAAGCTATAAGAAAACATGGCAAATTCTTTTTTTGTACTTAAAGATAATGAAAGCATACTGCAAAGTGCATTCTCTAGGTGACTACAGAGTCTGAGCTGCTCAAGTAGGCCTGATTTTGGATTTCTGTTACTGTTTCTGACTATTATGTTTTCCAGAGGTTGAAAAAGTATCCTACTTACGTCACTTTGTTTATTCTCACCAATCTTATTGTTCATGTCGCTGTGAGGTCCTCTGTATATTCTAAAAAAACCATACGTGTACCTGTTTAATGAAGCATAATACTATAGTAAAAATCTTTTTAAGAATAGGTCATCATCATCATCATCATCTTCTTCATTATTTCTATGTCAGGTTTATTCATTGAAATTTGAAATCTTCTCTAAAATACATGTTAAATAAATGGAGAACAGGGTTCCATAAGGTAGATGCTGTTCACTATAAGGGAAGGATAACTGAAGTGTTTTAGATGACATTCTGATAAGAAGCTTGTTCACTCAAATGAATGAATTTTGTGTGGGAAATGAAGTATGAACTATGAGTGAAAGAACACTAAGTGGTGTACATACCCATAGCCAGGTGGAACATTTTATTTTCAGTTTAGACAGATGCTTGTCTCTAAGGGCACTTTTTAAGTTTTTAAGGGCAGAAACTGTACAAAAATTAAAGGAATTGTTTGGAAATTATAACTCATCCTTGGCTTGGGTTTGTAATCATTGTTTATCCAATCATTTACAGTAATACCTAAGAGCCCCTATCATAATTCAAGTCCCATTCTTCTAGCTCATATATAAACTCAGAAGAAATATAATTCCTGATTTAAGAGGCAATAGCTCAATACAGGCCTGTGGAAAACAGTATGAAAAGAATGAGATTCTACTAGTATAGGTAATAGTGACTTAAACACCTAAGAAAGGCCAACCATACCAATTTTTTGTTGACAACCCGATTAAAGATAGTTAACACAGCTCATTTTAACCAGAAGCTGTTGGGAAGTGCCTGCATGCTGGGCAGTGAGCTTCCAGTGGCTCTGTTAGACTTGCAAGGGATTGTCTGACCTAAAACTGTGTGAGATCTTCCAGGCTGTTCAAATGCAGAATAAACCAGATTAGTTTATATAGGTCTGAAGAGAAAAGATAAAAATTCATGTAAATGAATTTATTTTACTTTGCCTTAAAAACAGGCTAAGAGGTCTCATATGTCAATTACCAGTTTGCAGTGATGGGTAATCCTGTGCTGTGTGGCAGAAATTAATAGCTGAGGACAGCAGGTTCTGACACCAGTCTTATGTAAAGGCACGTGTACATTCACCATACAATCTAATAGTGTATTTTTCAACCTTTTTGGTGTTCTGAACCCTTCAAATTTTTCCGGCAGAGCTGTGATGGCAAATTAGCTCTTTATTGTCACCTTGTTACAGGTTTGATTTGTTATTTTCATTGATGCCTTAAAAATTAATCGCTAGCTCCCAGAGGTCATTGAACCATAGAGAGGAACTACAACAACAGTAGAACAGGATTAGAGTAACTATTTTACCATTCATTGACCACTTTCCTCCTAGCCCCAGCTGAGACTTAATATAGTTAACCAGTATTAATAATTAAAGAAATTAGTGCTAATAAGTAACAAAACCATTGGAGGGTTGTTTATCGCACTTAATTAAAAGAGATAAAAACAAATTCCTGGAGCTAAATAAGTAATTAAAGCAATAAGAGTTGGTTAATACTTTATTAAGTTCGGTCCACTTTTTTTCTCCGAGTAAAATAAAAAGTTGACTGCAGCGCCATTTCCATTGTCCTTTTTGTCACTGTCTCTTTTTTTTTCCTGATTTCTTTTATAGAGTGTTTTCAGCTGTTGTATTTGGTGCAATGGCATTAGGACAAACCAGCTCTTTTGCTCCAGACTATGCCAAAGCCAAGACATCAGCAGCCCACTTGTTTCTACTGTTTGAAAGAGTACCCTCAATAGATAGTTACAGCGAGGATGGAGAGAAACCTGTAAGTAAGCCATGTGTAATGGCTGATATTATTTATTGACAATATGGACAGTACTTTTCTCAATTCCTCCAAAATGTTATTTCCTCTCCTTCTGATTACTTCCTTATCTCAACGTAATCTTGACACTATCCAAACGCAACATGGACCAAGTTCTCTATTGTGAGTCCAGCTTTTGCCCACATTGTCTAAAGGTTATTTGTTTTGAAAACCTGGCTAAGGTACAACTTGTGTGGAATTCAACCAGCAGAATTATGACAATTTTTAAAATAGTTCAGTGCTGTTCTTTGATTTTATAGCTTCACAAAGATTTAGACCACAGAGTTAAAGTCAGCATTCCAGCAAATGCAAAATTCTATTTTCAGCAGGGAAAAAAAGAGACTTCTGCAATTCTATTTGAATCATTTGTCAAATTGTCTTAAAGATGTAACAGTGATACTATTTCAATTATAGGAAACATGTGGGGGAAACGTAACAATCAAAGACGTGGCATTTAACTACCCAAACCGACCACAAGTCAAAATCCTCCAAGGTTTGAATCTAAATGTAGAAAAGGGACAAACTCTGGCTCTTGTTGGTAGCAGTGGCTGTGGAAAGAGCACGGTTGTTCAGCTGCTTGAGAGATTTTATGATCCACTCAGTGGAGAAATGGTAAGTATTTTTGTAAGAACATGTGAAAATGTTAAGAGTGTGCTTATTTGGTTTTATGTGGTTAAATATAGTGGATTTTTTTTAGTTTTATTTTAAAAATATTTTTAATGTTAAAGACAATCAGTGTCTCATCAGGGTTCTTTATTTAAATGCGATTAAATAATAGAATGGAAAAAGTCCCAGTTTCCCACATTATAATGAATTAATAAAACAAGATCTGTGTGGTAAAAAATATGCCTGATCCACAGCCCAATGATGGCTTTGAATTCAGAGCAAATTCCCTGAGGTTTTTATGTTAAGAATACTTTAAAAGTTATTAAATATACATATCCACTTCTGTATAATGTAGTAACAGAATCTGGCAGCTATGTTTTTTCCTAAAACAGTAAACATTGACAAAAATAATTTTTATCATAATTTTGACTTATCAGAAACATTGTTCAGAGTATGCCCACTTACCAAGTGAGAGATTGTGAATAGTTTTAGGTTTATTTTAAACTAAAACTACTAAGGTTTCCAAGCCTACTTATTCAGCAACTTTACATACTTTTTTTCACATAATGGTGTTGCTTATTGCCTTTTTCTCTTTGATGTGAATGTGCTCAGTGACTTTGTTTGAAAAAGAACCCACATATTTTGTGTTGGATGAGGTGAGAATAAGAAGGATTTCAGAACTTGTCTCTGCAGAGATATTCACAAAAGATAAAGCAATGCTTAAATAAGGCCTAGGTGCAATGGACAAGATTTTTTTAAGGTTGGAAATGCCCATACAGTCCAGTGTAGCAAACTGATGTGTAGAAAGAAGCAGCACAGGTGCCCCAGAAGCATTTTTAACCAAGTGCAATGTCATCACCAACGTTTGTATCCATAAATAACCAACAATAGTTTACTGAAAAGCACAGATCTCTGACATAGAAACCACAAACACAGTGGACAAATTCACAAGCTCAGCTGAGTGAAAGGAGTGTGTACTTAAAAGCACTGCCAGAAGAACAGCTGTTCACAACAGTGAGCACTATGCGGGTCTGGTAAAGAGAGTTGTGCCATTTGGTATAATGGATCCGAAATGCATAATAACTGAGTCCTCTAGCTTCATCAGTGATTTTCCTCATCAAATAGGAAACCTTAGCAGCCTGCAAATCCATTGGAATTCTAAGGAAAAGAGGTGGCAAATATCTATGTAGTTGAAAGCAATTTCTCCTTTCTAGCTGCTTCTTTTTCCCCTTTTACATCTGCAGATGTAGAAATGCTGCCACTGATTTCAGTGCATTTTGAATTGGGTTCGTTTTGATCTCTTTCGTTTGCAAAACAATTATGTTGGCTGTGAATTGGCTGTCCTAGCACAAGCTGTGGAATTAGTAGATTAATCACGTCCAGTAGCCACGCTGTGAAGTGGGCAGTTCTTCAGTTACCCAGCCGATCAAGCCACTCAGCCAGAGCCTGAGCACTGCACTGGGTGATTCTAGTGCAGATGCAACAGCTCTCTTAATGTCTTGTTATATTTGTGTCCAAGTTGATATGACTTGCGTAATTATGAAACTGATCTAGCTGGAAAAAAAATTCTTTTATCATTTATCTATTCAACAATGATAGCAACTCAGTAGCCAAACGTAGCAGAAGTGTGACAGAGTTGCCAACAAAGAAAATTGGCTGCAAATAATGTGTTAAGGAATCCAGAAGTAAATTTGTCCATTGTCAGGTATCACATCACAATTAAGTTTAAGATTGGAGGCTGGGCTTAGAAGTGTGTGAATGAATGAACCCAACTCTTTATTTTAATGGAATACTACTGCCAATCTGTTCCTTCAGTGGGAATATACATGCAAACCAGGAAAGTTTTCCCAAGGAAGAAGGAAGTTAAAGAGCTTTGCCCAGAGTTCTTTGAAGTTGCCTCAGCATATCCTGTCTTCCACTGTCTTCAAAAACCTGATTAAATCTTGAAGCAAAGAAAAAGACTGAGGTAGCAGAAGGGACTATCCTCACTTTTACATAATAGCCCTTAGAAAATTTTGGAACATAGAGGAGAAGGAGGGGAAGGGATTATGTGAGCTTTCAATATGGTATCTCTAAGGAAAGAGCTGCAATTGCACAACTTTTGTGTATGAATTTACAGTTAGGTCTCAAACACACATATAGCCATGTGACTGAAATGTAAAATGTTTGGTTTCGCAGCTGCTTGATGGCAAAAATTCAAAGACACTAAATATCCAGTGGCTGAGAGCTCAGATTGGCATCGTCTCACAAGAACCAATGCTGTTTGACTGCACTATTGCTGAAAACATCGCATATGGGGATAACAGTCGGGAGGTGCCGCATGAGGAAATTGTTCATGCAGCAATAGAAGCCAACATCCATTCCTTCATTGAATCACTGCCAGATGTAAGTTATTTGTTTTCTCTCCTTCTCAGAACTAGAGGTGACATACTATGGCAGGGAAAAATTGTGTCCATTTATAATATGATTCCCTTGGGCACAATAATTCCCTGAGGTGCAAACAGATCTGAAACTGATTTTCAAATCCTACCCTTTCTTAATTGTGTTTACAATATTTATTTTCACTCTGGGAGACTCCATTGTCAGGCAGAGAGCTGAACATTTAAGATATTAGGGAAGAAAATCCACAATTATATCTAATTGAGAGCTGGAAGTGTGGGGTGGGTTTTTTTAAGTGAGTTAAACATTTCTTTTTAAGCTTCTATTTCTCTCAAGCATATGTAAAAGACTCCCCTAGACTGACAAGTTTCCTATGCATTTCTTACAGTTATACCTAGTCAGAATTTAAATTTCTAGTATTCCTACAGGTCAAAAATTACTAAGAAAGTCTTTCATTAATATATCTGACCAACACATGAAATTGTAAGAGTGAACATCTTGGTCAGACGAAAGGTCTGCCATGCACTAAATCTTGTCCCAGGTAGTGACCAGCAAGACGTATTTACAAATAAGTATTCAAAAAGGCTAAACATTTAATCACATTTCCACTGAATTCTCATCTAACTTAACATAATTTGTGACTTGGGAACTTCCTAAGGTAGAAATCATGTTTCGTTATTTAATAGTTCTGTATGGATTTTTTTTTCCTGTTTTCAGAGAGCTATTGGCATGGAATATGCAGTTTATGGGTGGCTGGTGTCAGGGTTGATATGCTTAAATACACTTCAGAACTGATTTATATTCATAATCTGAACTTAATATATTGTTTCTAGAAATACAATACCCGTGTAGGAGACAAAGGAACTCAGCTTTCTGGTGGTCAGAAACAACGTATTGCTATTGCCCGGGCTCTTGTACGTCAGCCCCGAATTCTGCTACTGGATGAAGCTACATCTGCCTTAGATACAGAAAGTGAAAAGGTAAGTTGACTGTGAGCCAGGAGTCTGGAATCTAAATCTATGTTTGTTTGCATTATGAATATTGTTTTCACTCCCACAGATTAAAGCCCAAGGCTGGAATTATGGTGTTTTAATACAAATTGCATGCTGATAATAGACAAATATAACAGTCTTACTCCTCCTTGCCAGACTCCCCCCCGCCCCCTTTTTTTTTTTTTTGCACCTGTATGGCACATAGGCAGATTGAAGTAGCAATGAAGAAGGCATTTCTTTGCCTGGAATTCTTCAGGCTTTAATTGGAAAAGTGCTGTCAAAATTGAATCAGGTGGTATAAACTTCAGAAGCTGGGAAGACTGAGGATGCTGTCAGAGAACTTTTTTTCTGGGAAATGGCCAAAACTTGCTTTCATAATTTTTCTTGCTTTCCCTCTTGCTCTCCAGTCCTTGCTATATGTTCATGGCTAATATGCAAACTTCCTGTGAAAAAAAAAATGCTAGAAGATTTATTTCTTTTTTAAGCCCAAAGCTTGGTATAATAGGAGTAAAATCTAGCTATAGAAAATCAACGCAGATCCTACAAAAGTACTCACTATTAATGAGGCAAGTATTATAACAAATATTATAATCTGAAAAGCTCAAACTCTACGGATTAAGTTTTGATCACTTCTAGGCATACAAACATAAGGTTTGAGTGGAAAATGACATTAAATAATCCCAGGATTATCTATTTACTTAATTATGTGCCAGTTAGGTACAGAAATTTTATCTTTTATTCTGCATTAATAAACATAGGGAATAAGGAAAAGAAAGCAAAGATTCTTATTAGTATTTTTCTGTCAGTGCTAGCTTTAAGAAAAACATGATTCACAAGACTCCCTACAAAATCATGAGTACTGGTATGACAATAGTTCACCCAAGATTGCTGACCTAACTTTCACATATGATTAATTAGCCATGGCAGGGACCTCTGGAGGTCCTTAATCAAACCTCCTCTTCAAACAAGAGCCAATACTGAATTCCAAGTAAGTTGGTTTGTGCTGTGTCCAGAAGGCTCCTTGAAAATCTCCACAGAGATTCAACAAGCTCTCTTTTGTCCTTGTTCCAATGCTTAATTATCCTTGCAGTGAATATTTCTCTTATATCCAGTCAGAACATCCCCTGTTACGATTTGTGACTATCTCCTCTTGTTCTGCTGTTACACATCTCAGTAATGAGCCTGGTTCCATCTCATCTTCTTAGCTGTCATGGCATCATCTGCTATGACAGTT
Organism: Caloenas nicobarica; assembly: GCF_036013445.1. Lineage (NCBI taxonomy): Eukaryota > Metazoa > Chordata > Aves > Columbiformes > Columbidae > Caloenas > Caloenas nicobarica. The sequence goes on along the minus strand of NC_088246.1, from coordinate 23,422,862 downwards.
TTGACTCTTTGCCAACACAGGCTCATTCTAAAACAGGAAGCTAAAGCCACAGATATTCCCTTCCCCTCACTGTCATATTACAGTTTACTTCACAGATGGCAACTGAGGTGTATCTCACAATAGCTGACAGAATTGTTGACCTTTTGGTTTGTTCATTGTGCAGATTGTCCAGGAAGCGCTGGATAAAGCCAGAGAAGGTCGCACCTGCATCGTGATAGCTCACCGCCTCTCCACCATCCAAAATGCTGACAAGATTGCTGTGATCCAGAATGGCAAGGTCGTAGAGCAAGGGACCCATCAGCAGCTCCTGGCTAAAAAGGGCATCTACTATTCTCTGGTCAATGTTCAAAGTGGGTCATGCAACATGTAAATTAAAGGCAGTACTTATCTCTGAATTGTCACTGTAATTATTTCAATACTGCTGGTTTTGTCACTGTAATTATTTCAATATCAATAGTCAGTTTGATACTTTTGGTTTTCCTCCTTCCTTTTGTATGTCCAACAAGAAATACTGAGTTAATATGTACCAGTTTCTCACTATTAGTTTTCATTATTCAAAACACTCTACTATGTGACCAAAGCAGAAGCCTATTGCACTCATAAAAAAAAAACCATGCTAAGCCAAACGTAATTAATATTAGCTTTCTTTGAATTCTGTCAAAATCATGCTAACTAGGCATGTCTGGTAAACAACCTGTAAACATTTTAATGCTCAGTAAAAATAGTTTTGCTATTGTCAGAAACAAACCTCAAGCCTTATACTCACCGTGCCTGTGTAGGGCAGTCAGTCCTGGCCTATTAAGCTTGTTATCAACTGTTATGAGAACTTGCAGGTCAGCTGGAGCTTGATGCTAGATGTCTCTTGTTACAATCTGGAGTTTTAGGCTGCTATGACAGCAAAGGTCTTGAAAATATGGGTGCAGTCTGAAAACAAGAGTCCCAGAACTGTAGGTACTTCACTGATGGTCAGTTACTGATCACTGAAGAGGTGCAACCTTAAGATATGGGAAAAGACTGCTTTAAGTAAAACATGGAAAAGAAGCAGCAAATTAGAAAACCCCACAACTGATGGGCAAGGCACCTGCTGCAGCCTGGGAAAGCAGTATCTGCAAATCTCCCAAAATCCTAGGGGTCAGAGGTCAAGAGCTAAGAACTCCCTAAAGATTGCAATATTTTATAAAAGGTGAAAACTTGAATTTGGACTTGGAGGAGGTGAAAGAAGGACATTGTTTTCAGCGTTAGCTTCCTTCATGGAAGAGTTCTTGACCTCTGATCACCCTGATGACTGAGACTATCAAAGACTGTAACCATCAGTGCTCATTATGTAGCATCAGCTCTGTGGTATTGTATATTAATTGCTAATTTAGGATGACTGTTAAGGACTAACTGCTTTGAATATGTACTAATAGTGATTAATAATTATGAAGAACTAACCATTAGCAATGTATATTGTTAATGAGTATCTATGCAGTAAAGCGTTTTTTTAAGTTTAAACCTGGCCTGATTAATCAGTCTTCCACACTTCTGTCATAGCAATTTCCAGCTCCCTGAGATTTATACATATGACCTGTCACACCTACCTGTAGATATTTAGAGACACACAGCCTAACCAACAAGTAGTTAAGCTCATCAATGTACTAATAACACTCTCCAGAATGTTGATTGTTGCAGTCTCACTGTATTCCTCTTGAATCACTTACCTATTTTCTTCCGTTCCTGCCTTAGATGGAAAAGCAATTTGACTAGCAAATTTGTTGGTTTCATATTTCTGTGTGAGTTGATACAATAACGTTCTTGTTCATGAGTAAGCCTATTAGTCTGCACCATAATATAAATAAGTTATACTTGTAGTTGCAAGAATGAAATATATATTCTCTCTGAAGATTTAAGTGAGAACATATTTAGGTTGAATTTTTTACTAAATTCTGGATTTTATTATTTTATTTTTAAAACAAGGCTTTTTTTTTTTTTTATGAGACAATTTCTAGTGATTGGATTAGTAATGATTGGATTGTTTCTCCAACTTCTATCATTTCAAAGATGCTTGATTTACCAGACAAATTTAGCTCTTTCTGAAAATCAGGCAAACACTGTAAATGTTTTACCACAGAAATCTGATAATGTTTTGAAAATTTTGACCATATATTAAAAAATCTTTCAGAAATCCATGACAAATGTAGAAACTTTCCAAAACAATCTATTTTTCCATATCCTTTTCTTCCACATTTCTAAAGAAGTATTTCCTCTTTGTTGAAATTTATGCAAAAGTTTGTGTAATAATTGCTTAACACCTAACTTTTGGTTGAAAGGGGCTATAAGGACAGGTAGCACTTTCTTTTAAGGAAAATGGATCTTTATTTCCAAATCCACCATGAATGCTTAAATAACTATGCTGTTGATCATAAATGCTTTCCTTTAAGAATTTCCTTTTGGAAGACCACAGCAACCATATTACTATTATTGTGCTACCACCAGATGCCTCATCATGTAATTCTTAGTCACAAAGCCAAAAGGAGAGCCAGGGGCATGTCTAAAAATGTGTTCTTCACCATGTTCTATTCATACACTTTTACATTATACTCTTTGACCCAAAGGAAGTGTTGACCAACCTAGGACAATTCTGCTTTGAGTACCATTATTCTACCACTTCTTTCCACAGGGCATAAGAGACCATACTTCCTAGCTCTGTCTTTTCAATTAGGCCCTGAAACATTTTGATTCACCTTGATATCATAAGCTATTCATCTGAGCTCTGAGTCCTCCTTGTTGGGATGGTCAGCACTTGTCTGGGACCATAAGCACGGCGAACACTCGATGATACACATATTTTGTTATTCTGAAGCAATGAGCCTTTTTTTCCGCTGTCTTGTTCTCTTGGGAGCCTGCAGCTGTTTCAAGCAGAACTCACCTTTCTGGAGGAAGGATATCTAGCAGTGCTTTTCATACATTTCTTGTGTGTCTTGCACCATTACCTTTGGAACAAGTCTTTAGAAAGATGTCATCATCAATACCACCTTGGCAATCCGAACCACTTTCCAAGGATATGCCACTGACTGTGGGAAAAAGGAAGCACGAAGCATTTAAGTTCAACAGTCTCATAGCCTTCCTCCTGAAACAACTAATAAGAAGAGAGCTCTCAGAAGAAAAATAGGGTTTAGGTCTACAAAGCCTTTCTTACTGTAGATTCTTATCAGAGTGTTGAATACTACAGTGTCCTATTGCCCAGCATTCTCCAACATATGTATCCCTGCAAGGGCAATTTGCTGTTCCTTATGCAACGGACTCCTCACTACTAAGCCTTTCTATAATTTCCAACATAGAGCAAGGGCATAAATAAACTCCAGCATTCTCCCTCCCCTCAAAAGACTCTGAAGGAGTATTTCTCACCAATGCCAGAGACCACCTATCATCTACAAAAACTGTAAATCAATTCTGGATCTCCACTAGTCTCTTCTTCAGGCATTCCCTCAGAGTTCTTCATAAACTATCCCCACATGTCGGGAGATGTTCCGCAATCTTCCAGCATGACATTGACTCCCCACCAATCTAGCCTTCATGGAACCAGTTCTCCTTCCTTATGAGTAAATCCTTTGAACCTCTTGTCTCTTGCTTGCTGCTACACTCATATATTTTCATGTATTCATATATACATGAAAACAACCTTCCTGGTAGCATTCATTTCTGCAAGACACTAAAGATCTCCTTGAAACACCTGTTAATGGGTAATTCTTGTAGTCACACATAGTACAAACAGACACACAGTTAATCTCTTCCTTAAGATGTATTGTCTATTTGTACATGTATAACTTTTCCTCCTATTCCTCTCCCTCAAAATGCAATCTACCTTGTCGACTTGGTCATTGAAAGGAAAGAGGAGAGAAGGAGAGGAGAAACGTGGCATACTGCCTATAAATACAGGGTGAAAGCACTCAACTAACAATTACTGTGCAGAAAAAGCCACATTGTAAGTGGATCTATAGAGAGTCTAAATAACTGTTATTGTCAATTACCCAGCCTTTCTTCTAGATAAATTATCTAGAACAATGTAGTTTAGTCACACATTCGTTCTGTATTTCGAAGACAGGATGGTGTCTTCTATTATAGTTATTTTAATACAGTAAACTGAAAGCAGGAAGTAGGAGACAGGACCAGCAGCCACTTCAAATCCCTTGCTGCGAATTCCATGGGCTGTAAAGATATCAAACATAGAGAACAGGAAGGAAAAGAGCAGAACACGCAAGGGCAACTATCTTTAGCCATCCCTATTATTGTAAGGTGAGTACATTTCCTTTTGTCTTTGCTTATTCCTGCATACATTTCATTCTAGCTGTACACTCTTAACTAAGATCAGTACACTAACACTGTTGCTGTAGAGGTTTAGGACAGGACTGCATCTGACTGAAAGCAAACATTCATGTCTAAGCTCATTTCTTTAAGCAAGCCGATCTTCTGCAGGGTTAACAAAGGTCTGCCCAACAATGTCCAGGCGCAGTTCATCCCATTCTAGGGCTGCTGTCACTAGCAGGGCAGATTAACAACAAGCTCGTATCGTAGCTTTTCAGGAAAGGACATGAGCCTGATTATTGTAAATACTGACGTTATCAATACCTTAGCATAGAGAAAATGAGTCACACCTTGACTGACTGGTGTATTAAAATAAGCATCTTAGATCTCGCACTACGTAATGTTTTATAAAAGTAGATCTGCAAACACTAGCTGCAGTTCTGTATTCACCAGGGCAGAAAGATTTTTAATTGAAATGCTATAAACTGTATGAGGCTGTTCTAAAATGCCCATTTAGAGTCATTGATATTTTAGATAACTTAAAAGTAAAGACTGTATCTGCATAAGTGATGTGTATATAATGTGTCTTAATAGATTCGCCATAAGTGTCCGTGGATATAAATTATTTATTTGCTTAGTAAAGGAGACAAAAATGTTAACAATTTTTCTGAATACAGCAAACAATTGTTCTAGGTTAAAATAGCATGGTATTTATATCATCTAACAAACAGGAATCGTTTTACTTCCGTGTTACTTCTGATTTGGTTCTCAATTCACTTATGAAAATGGGGTAAGTGAGTAACTTGATTAATGTGGAATCTAAGAAAAAAATTAAGATCAGGATATGTAAGACATTAAAATGAAGCAATGTTGAGAGAGAAGGAATGCTTATCTGTCTGACACAGTAACTCCTAGTTCCCACCTACTTTTCAAATGTCCTTAATTAGGTCAGCTTCATTTACAGCAATATGTAAAAAGAGTCAGGGGAGATTTTAGAAAGAATTAAGCTACTATAGGTGTACGGTGACCAGCGGGTCAGCTTTATCTACTATCTATGTACTGCTGGGGCTCTGACAAGCAGTTTGGTTAACAGTGGCTTTACGGATTTTTCTTTCTGGGCATTCTTGGCTTTCCCCAGTATTAAGTTGTTTTTACCTTCACTTGTACATATACCACATTCTGGGTTAATCAATATGCTTGCTTGTTGTACAAACTCTTCAGTCATTCCTTGACGTGTACATATTTCATAGCGATGTAAAATAACACATCATTTCCATGTTGTTCAAGCAAACAAACAAAATTTATGCAGACATTCCAAGGGATGGGTAGAAGGCAGTGCTCTGGAATTATGACATTTTTCCATCAACAAAGTGAATTCAGCATAGAAATTCCTAATCTAAATTCTGTTTTCCCAAGATTTTCTGTTGGGTAGCTCCTACAGAAGATTTATCTCCATGTATCTGTCTATTCTTCAATGTAAAAGAAGACGAGTAATTAAATATGAGAGTTATTTACATATCTGCTGAATCAGAAACAACTCAGACATTAGTCTTCATGCATGCTAGAATTGAGAATTACAGTTCAGGATGCTGATATTTCAAGGTTCAGTCTGTTAATGGTATATTCAATGAAGCATACAACAATCTGGCTTTGCAGATGTTTATCATATCATTTCTTGCAATTTCCTGAGGAGCTCCATAAATCATCAGAAACTTAGTTGCCCACTTGGCTCTCATTTGAAGACATTTTAAATCTTTCCTTTGAAGACATGGTTATTCCTTCTAACTCCCATTCTTCCTTTATTACCCATGAGACTTTAAAGACGGAAAAAATGTATGTGCTTTCTATCAAAGAATCTTTCATTGATGCAGAGTTTCTAAAATATCCTTCAAAATTTCTCAAGAATTCCTCTGGAAAAAAATGAAAAGCTAGGAAGAATTTCTGTGTCTGAACTTTCACAAAAGTTTCCTTTGAGTTCCTGATGAGGGATGTGTATTTTCTTTATCATCATCAATGCTATTAATCAATAATTTTTCTTTCCGTCGCCATGTTTTTAATTTGCCACATGATGGCCTCATTTGTTCAGACAACAGCTAAATTACTCTGCATTTTCATTTAGAAATTTTCCTTTCTTTTTCATGTAGATCTTATTCATCTCTATACATACAGTGTTCTGTCTAATCCAAAGACCAATATTCGTAGGAGCTTTTGGTTACTGTCCAGGATCCCCACTCTCTTTTCTGCCCAAGGGAACAGTACCAATTTACAGTCCTGACAGCATTACTACCATGTCTACTGAAGTCAGAGCTCTTAAGACCTAGACTAAGGCAGCAGACAATAACTGCTCTTGCCAGCTTGTACTGTGTTAAGCAGTCCTACTGGAGGCAACCAATTGTGGTAGATAATGTTTATCTTAGCATTTAAATCAAAGACCTTTCATTTATTTCTTCCTAATTTAATCTTATTTGTCATAAAATATATTAAGATAAAGAAAAAGGTTAAATAAAAGTCTTCCCATTTATTAAAAATATTTCTGAGTATTACAAGAGCAAAGAGGTTTTCATTTAGTCTGGATAATTTCATTCCAGATCTATAGTTTGAGTGCCATTTTCCTAAGTGAATTACTTCTTTAAGAGGTATTATGTTCAACACCACTAACATTCTACATTGAATTTCAGGTGTCCTATAAATTTTAAAGAACAGATATAGAAATTTACAAAATAGGGTATTAAAATGCTACAGATATGTTAAAGTGAAACTTTTCACCTGCAAGACAACAGGCATTTTACCACTGATGTCAGTATTTTATACTAGCTGAATTTAGTAATTCCTTCTAACAGGAGATAAAGGCATTACATAATTGCTTGATTTTGCAGCTGTGGACAGGAATTTCAATGTTTGTTTCGATTCAACATACTACAGACTTTAAAAGAGATGTACAATGCACTTTCATGTCACCCAGATTAAAATACCAATCTTAAAAGAATTTAATTATATAATTGGCAAAACTGGCTGCTATGAGGGTACAAAGATGGCTTATCTCTCTAAGTTCAGGAGATGTCTGTTTCCAGGATGAGACTTCTTCACAAGAAGCAATGTCTGGTGATTATATTCACAAGTATCATAAAAGAAAACTGTTCTGCAAACATGCTCTCATCCAAAAAAATATTCCATAGCTACATAATTCAAAACTTTCAGCTCCCAGCTGTAGAGGAAATGTAAATCAGTTTAGTTGGTAAATAGTTTGATGCTTGAGACACAAAACCAGCACTGACATTTCTGAGAAGCCTCATGGAGCACTAACACAGCCTTCTCTGGCTGCTCCCGCTCAGCCAGCTTTAGGAGTTCATGTGTGTGTAGCTGCTTGTACAGTTGGGCACTGGCCATAACTACAAATCTTATGCTGTCACCTACAAACATCAGAAAAGTAGTTGCAGTCCACCTGCCCATTACCCCCCATCGGTCTCCTTCTTGTGGACAGAGTAAACCCCTCTTTTAGGAGTTTGCCTCAGGGTTCCCATATCATTTCCAAAAGCTAAGTATCAGAATATTCATGCAAATAAAAGGAACTTTTATCTCAGATTAAGTCAACAAAAGTTTTGGACTATTGTTTTTATCCACAGCTTTGTTTCTAAATACTCAAAGTATATTTCAAATGTTAAGCTTCAGAATATCCACATATCAGTAAGAAATATTACATCTGGTTCAGGGGGAATAATTTCAACATTTTCAAGTGGTTTTGCCTACTGACTTCAGTTTCAGAGATGATAAATAACTGACAAATTGGCCAATTACTTGGATTCCAGCCTATGGATTGAGGTTACATATCTTAGGCATCTGAATATAATTTTTTATCCACTTACCATCATACACGGGAAGAAATTAAATCTGTCATCTTAAAAGGTCCATATTAGGGAATTCACTTATTAAACAGATACTTGAACACTGCAATATCAATTTGTTCTCAAGTTATGTATTTCCCATGTTTACAGAGGTAGCTATGTTATACTCTTTGGTCATAGCAAATTCCTTAACTTTGCCTTATTATATCTTAATTGCATTTGACCTAGAGAACCCATTTTCTATTTCACACCTGTTCTTCAGTTATAGATATCTGAAAACCGATGTGGACTTTTGGTTCTAAGTTTCATCAAGTAGAAGGATCAAATGAGCTGATGGCCAATTCCAGACTGTCAGGTTTATTACGATTCCTTAAATTATAATAAAATACACATCTAGGATGTCCATGCCAGAGAATAGCTGACTTAAAATAATTGCCAATAACACACCAGTGCACTTCTCATCGTGAGTAGCAATGTAGTCCGTACATATTACTCTTCCCAGTTGTATTCAGTAATAGAACAAGATGCAATTGGTCCAATTCCATCTGAACATGAGAAAACAGTTTATTATTGTGAGGGTGGTAGAACACTGGAACAGGTTGCTTAGGGAGGTTGTGGAGTCTACATTTATATATTCAAAACCAGACTAGACAAGGCCCTGCACAATGCGCTCTACTTGACCCTCCTTGAGCTAGGGTTTTACTTTATGACCTTTGTTTTCATCCCCAATTTTGGCTGACAGCCTGAGCCAACGAATCAGCCTTGGGTTGTGTCTCCCCAAGAAGAGACAGGGGTGTTTTGTCATTTTACCAACAAGCCATCACTTCTAACAGTGTATAGTTTTGACAGCATGACAGCAAGCTATGCCTTTACTCAGTGAAAGCCAGGGACTGGCAAACCTTTGTGTTCAGAATTGCAGGTAGTTATTTACAGGATGGCCATAGGAAGCTGAAATGTGGATGCTCAGGTACTGCCGTGGTTGCTTCTCTCTCCTCTTCTACAGCAGCTCTCTCCTTCCCCTCTGCCACCTCCTCCTGCAACTGCATTGCTGTAAGTCCCTCAAAGGCCACCCTGAGAACTCATCATGAAAGAAAACGCTGAGTTCCTCCAAGTTCCTAAGAGCTCTCACATCACCAAACCTCATTTTGACTATTCAAACCTTTTTTTTTAAGCTTTCCACCTCTTCTCAACCAACACTATCAAACTCTCAAAAGAACACTGTTTTTCTCTAGATAAAAACACAACCATAAACCTTTGAGGTAAAATAATTCAAGAGATAAAACATAGCATAGTTTAAATAAAATGTATATGCATTATCTGTTACCTATTTTAAGAGAAGGGCTAAAGAGTCTGTGTGAGTATTTGTCATTACGGAAAGTATATGATTTTCTGCAAATGAACTCCATCTTTTGGCGATGAGATACACAAAAGGGACCACACTGACTCCCATTCAGTTAGATCATGGATCGCTGAACAGTGATAACAAAAGCACCTACCCTTGAACAGCTTATGGTGCGTTCATGGCCCAGTGTGATGGTCTGTTCCAGGAAATGGTGCTTTTTTGGCCATCCTGATAACTCATGAACCTTACGAGGAATGATTAAAGTATGAAGAAAGATAATTCCTTTGGGAGGAGTTAAGAGGAGACTTCTCAGACGCTTTCAAGAGTGATAATGATAGAACAGGCTCTTCAAAACTGTTCATCACTGAGCACTCAATTTCTGGAGGCAGAGCATGCACGTAGTCCTTCGTAGACCTAGCAGGCTTCAAGGGGGCATGTACCAGTTTTCAAAAGTAAATTGAGCAAAGTCCAGCCTCACTGCTCAGTCCTAACCAACCTAGTCCTACTGACTGTTCAATAACCTTCCAGAACAGGTGAAAACAGATTAAGAACACCCCGCCCTGGTAAGTCAGCATGTTTATTTTGTCTGAGACAGATTATCGATGTTCAGTAGTGAATATTAAAAACCAAGTAAAAATACCCACTGAAATTTCATTCTACTTTAAAATACATTTTACTGTTTATTTTGTATTCATTATGGTGAACTGCAGAAATTTGCATGCTTTGAAATGACACATTTACCAAGGATCATGCAGAGGATGCCACTGCGTGCCCTGCTTAAAATCTGGAGAAAAGCTGGTTTCCAACAGCACATCAGGATATGGGTTTTCGGATTATTGGTTTTGCATTCTCTCAGTTAAATATGACTGGTAGTTTTTCCTGAGGTACTTTGTTTCTCAAACAGATT